>NC_091627.1:89563161-94363161 GCF_027580195.1 Bos mutus | reverse complement strand
AAATTTGAAAGTAATTCCTTTTTTTTTTTTAATAGTTTTTGTTAAGTATTTATAGGAAGAAGGCAATGGCACCCCACTCTAGTACTCTTGCCTGGAAAATCCCATGGACGGGGGAGCCTGGTAGGCTGCAGTCCATGGGGTCGCTAAGAGTCGGACACAACTGAGCGCCTTCACTTTCACTTTTCATTTTCATGCATTGGAGAAGGAAATGGCAACCCACTCCAGTGTTCTTGCCTGGAGAGTCCCAGGGACGGGGGAGCCTGGTGGGCTGCTGTCTATGGGGTTGCACAGAGTCGGACACGACTGAAGCGACTTAGCAGCAGCAAGTATTTATAAAACTGTCTTTTTGGATGACTCATAATTAGACAAGTAAACTATTCATATAGTAGTGAGGGAAGCATTTAGTTTTCAAGGGTTTTTGGAAAGCATTATATAGTTGATTCATTGTTTTTTGACATCCTTAGAAATTCTGTTAAGAGAATTTAAAAAAATAATTTGTAGAATGCTCAGTCCAGAGCCTTTAAGTTCTCTTAATGTCAGGGAAAGGACACCAAGATATCTTTAAAACTGGTATGCTTTTAAATTAGAGATGACAGAGATCTGGAACTCCTCTTAGCTTAATGAACTAAAACTAAAATATAAGAAATAATACACTCTCTTCATATATGAATATGTCACTAATGGTTTACCTATGTAATGTTCATTTTGTTGATTTTCTCAGTAGAGATGGAAAATAAAGAACAGGAATGTTTAGTTGGTTATTCAAATCAATTGTGCTTGTTAAAAAAAGGCTTGAAATCTTGATAAGGAAGAATGGAACTGGAAGAATCAACCTGCCTGACTTCAGGCTCTACTACAAAGCCACAGTCATCAAGACAGTATGGTACTGGCACAAAGACAGAAATATAGATCAATGGAACCAAATAGAAAGCCCAGAGATAAATCCACGCACCTATGGACACCTTATCTTTGACAAAGGAGGCAAGAATATACAATGGAGAAAAGACAATCTCTTTAACAAGTGGTGCTGGGAAAACTGGTCAACCACTTGTAAAAGAATGAAACTAGAACACTTTCTAACACCATACACAAAAATAAACTCAAAATGGATTAAAGATCTAAACGTAAGACCAGAAACTATAAAACTCCTAGAGGAGAACATAGGCAAAACACTCTCCGACATAAATCACAGCAGGACCCTCTATGACCCACCTCCCAGAATAGTGGAAATAAAATCAAAAATAAACCAATGGGACCTAATTAAAATTAAAAGCTTCTGCACAACAAAGGAAACTATAAGCAAGGTGAAAAGACAGCCTTCAGAATGGGAGAAAATAATAGCAAATGAAGCAACTGACAAACAACTGATCTCAAAAATATACAAGCAACTCCTACAGCTCAATTCCAGAAAAATAAACGACCCAATCAAAAAATGGGCCAAAGAACTAAACAGACATTTCTCCAAAGAAGACATACAGATGGCTAACAAACACATGAAAAGATGCTCAACATCACTCAGTATCAGAGAAATGCAAATCAAAACCACAGTGAGGTACCATTTAATGCCAATCAGAATGGCTGTGATCCAAAAGTCTACAAGCAATAAATGCTGGAGAGGATGTGGAGAAAAGGGAGCCCTCTTACACTGTTGGTGGGAATGCAAACTAGTACAGCCACTATGGAGAACAGTGTGGAGATTCCTTAAAAAACTGGAAGTAGAACTGCCAGACAACCCAGCAATCCCACTGCTGGGCATACACACTGAGGAAACCAGAAGGGAAAGAGACACGTGTACCCCAATGTTCATTGCAGCACTGTTTATAATAGCCAGGACATGGAAGCAACCTAGATGTCCATCAGTAGACAAATGGATAAGAAAGCTGAGGTACATATACACAATGGAGTATTACTCAGCCATTACAAAGAATACATTTGAATCAGTTCTAATGAGGTGGATGAAACTGGATCCTATTATACAGAGTGAAGTAAGCCAGAAGGAAAAACACCAATACAGTATACTAACGCATATATATGGAATTTAGAAAGATGGTAACGATAACCCTGTATGTGAGACAGCAAAAGAGACACAGATGTATAGAACAGTCTTTTGCACTCTGTGGGAGAGGGAGAGAGTGGAATGATTTGGGAGAATGACATTGAAACATATATAATATCATGTAAGAAACGAGTTGCCAGTCCAGGTTCGATGCAGGATACAGGAAGCTTGGGGCTGGTGCACTGGGATGACCCAGAGGGATGGTATGGGGAGGGAGGTGGGAGCAGGGTTCAGGATGGGGAGCACGTGTACACCTGTGGTGGATTCATGTTGATGTATGGCAAAACCAATACAATATTGTAAAGTAATTAGCCTCCAATTAAATAAATTTAAATAAAAAAATGGCTTGAGAATTTGAGTTGACTGCAAATTCAGGTTAAGAAAGCAAGATCTACCGAACAGCTTAATTGTTATAATATTTTATTATAGAAGAATAGTATCTAACAGTTTTCAAAATGTGGTACCTGGAACATCAGTGTCATATTTTTGTTAAAAAATGCATGACCTCAGGCCCCATCCTAGACATACTGAATCAGAAACTTGGTTTTTGCCCTAGCGATAGGTATTTTAATACGTCCTCCAGGGAATTCCTGATATATACTAAAGTTTAAGAACTACTGATCTAGAACAAAATCCTCTTCTACTTGATGCTGACCAGAGCATTGTTTTGGATCAGTTGTTTTGCTTTTATTTTGTAATCTAAAAAGGATGCTGAGCAGTGGAGTCCTCTAAAAGAAAATGCTGTGGTGTAGAAAGGACTAGAAACTAAACCATATAGGGATATTTGAAGATGTTTATTTAGCTTTGAGAAAAGATCACTTAGAGGCTCATGGCATATAGTTGTGGCCTTTTGTTAGCTAAAGGGCTATTTTAGCTCCAGAAGGTGAGGTTTAGCTGAAAAACCTTCTGACCAAAGTTTTATTTGATGTCTCTTTGATTTTGTGATCTTTACTTCTCTGGAGGCATTTGTGTAAGTTCTAGACACCCTCTTAATGGCAGTACTGTAGTAGTCATTTATGTAGTAGTTAGAATCAGATGCCACTAACTGAGGTCTTTTCTATATTTAGTTAGTGGCATCTGATTCTAACCACTAACTAAACTAAATGAACTAAAATGGACCGGAATGGGTGACTTTAATTCAGATGACCATTGCATCTACTACTGTGAGCAAGAATCCCTTAGAAGAAATGGAGTAGCCCTCATAGTCAACAAAAGAGTCTGAAATGCAGTACTTGGGTTCAGTCTCAAAAACGACAGATTGATGTCTGTTCATTTCCAAGGCAGAACATTCAATATCACAGTAATCCAAGTCTGTGCCCCACCCAGTAATGCCAAAGAAGCTGAATGGTTCTATGAAGACCTATAAGACCTTCTAGAAATAACACCAAAAGAAAGATGTCTTTTTCATCATAGAAGACTGGAATGAAAAAGTAGGAAGTCAAGAGATAGCTGGAATAACAGGCAAATTTGGCCTTGGAGTACAAAATGAAGCAGGGCAAAGACTAACCAAGTTTTGCCAAGAGAAAGCATTGGTCATAGCAAACACCCTCTGATCAAATGCCTTCACTGATCTAAGACTAGGTTTTTGTTCATATTTTAGCTTAGGGCTTCCTGTACTACATTTGTATTGTAAATTCTGACAGCATATCAATACTTAGATTTTTATTTCTCATGGAAGGCTATTTTTTTTTCCAGTGCAAAATGTCACTTTAATCTCATTCCTTTTGACTGAAAGTATAGCCTTTTTGAGGTCTCAAAAGTGCACGCGCTATGGACTGAATATTTGTGCCCCAGTGAAATACGTATGTTGAAATCTAACTCCATGTGATAGTGTTTGGGAGTCTTTGGGAGGTAATTAGGAATGAAGGTGGAGCCCACATGAAAAATGGATTAGTATTAGCGGGCTATAGTCCATAGGGTCTCAAAGAGTCGGACACAACTGAAGCACCTTGACATGCACACGCACGCATGCCCTTATAGGAGACCAAAGAGCTAGCTTGCTCTCTGCTCACCATTTGAGGATACAAAGAGAAATTGGCAGTCTGCAACCTTGCAGAGGGTTCACACCAGAACTCAGTCATGTGGGCATCCTGATCTTGACCTTCCAGTCTCCAGAACTGTGAGAAATAAATGTCTGATGTTTACACACACTCAGTCTGTGGTACTTTGTGGTAGTAGTCTGAAGTGACTAAGCGGGAGTCTATTTTATATCCGCATTCTTTCTGCAGATCCCAAGGCGTATTGCTCTGTTGATATTAAACTCCTGTATGTAGCTATGAATTAACTCCAGCCTCGTGTCCTCCTGGGATCAGGGCAACAAAATACTAGCAAAGTGAATCCAACAGAATGTTGAGAGTATTGTGTCCCTGGACCAGCTGGGATCTTACCTAGGAATGCAATAGTGGTTCACTGTAAGGGGGTCAATAATTATAATACAGTCAATAGAATGAAGCACAAATACCACGTGATCATCTCAGTTCTTGCAGAAAAGTGATTTGACAGAATGCAACACCTTTTTATGGAGAAACGATCAGTAAACTAGGAATAGAAGGGAACCATCTTCAGTATGATGGAGCATTTTTGAAAATTCCACAGCTAACATCTTACTCAGTGGTGAGCGACTAAAAGCTTTCTCCCTAAGAACAGGATCAAGACAAGCATTCCTGTTTTCACTGTTACTGCCCAACATTATACTGGAAGTTCCAGCCAGGTCTCTAGATGAGAAAAAGAAATAAAAGCCTTCGAAATTATGACGGAAGAAGTTAAAGTATCTCTAAAGCAGATGATGTGATTCTCTATGTACAAAAATTAAAGAATTCACAAAAAAGTTATTATAGCTAATAAACAAGTTCAGAAAAGTTTCAGGGTACATGATAAACACACGAAATCCTGTTCTGTTTCTGTATACTCACAATGAACAATCCAAAAAAGAAAACAAGAAATTCGTTTACAATAGTGTCTTTAAATATTTCACCTTCAGTGTATTTCCTATATATTTGTAGCTAGTGGTTAATTGATTGATTTTTGGTATATACACTTATTAGGTTAATAAATTTCCTGATATTCCAATGATTATGAATATTTTTCTCACCAGTTACTGAATTCCTCACTTTCTTTTCTTACATTTTTTGAGACAAGTATGTGATATTTCGCCCTTTATTCTGTTACAAGATAAATTACAATCTTGTATTCCTGGAACAAACTGATTGTGATACATTTTTACATGAAACTGGATTTCATTTGCTAATATTTTGTTTAGAATTTTGTTTCTGTATTCATGTTAGAGATCGGCCTATGCTTCTTAGCTATAATGTCTTCATCAGGGTTTGGTATGAGAATTATTCTGCTTTAGAGAACAAGTTGGAAAATGTTTTATTATCTGGAAGTATTTGTGTAAGATTATTTGTTTCCTTCTTGTTGTTGTTGTTTAGTCACTATGTTGTGTCCAACTCTTTTGGGACCCCATGGACTGTAGCTTGCCAGGTTCCTCTGTCCATGGGATTTCCCAGGCAAGAGTACTGGAGTGGGTTGCTGTTCCCTTCTCCAGGGGATATTCCCAGTCCAGGGATTGAACCCAGGTCTCCTGCATTGCAGGCGGATTCTTTACTACTGTCTGAACCACCAGGGAAGCCCTGTCTGTAAGTATTTGTTTAAGATTGGTATTATTTGATTCTTTACTGTTGGAAGATTCAGAGAAGCCCCCTGCGCCTTTGCTTTTAAGGAAAGTTTGAACTGGGATAAAGTTTTTAATTGCAGGATCAATGTACTTCAGGGCTATCCAGATTTTCTTCTTCTTGTGTCACTTTTGATAAGTTGTGTCATTTATTTCATCTACCTTGTTAATTTTATTGATATTTATTTGTTAATATATTCTTATTTTTAATGTCAGCATTTATAGTGATGTCCTGTTTTTCAGTCTTCCTGATGCTATTGATTTCTTAAATGCTCTTGTTATTATTTATGTTGACCATCAAAAATTTTTAATCTTTTCTTGTTGTTTGTAATTTGATTTATGCTTTCAAAAGCCAACTTGTGGTTTTATCGTTTTCTCTATTTGTATGTTTTTCCATTTCATTTTTTTTCTCTTATTTTTATTATTTACTATTGATATGTTTAAAAATACATTTTCCTACTGTTTGTTTTTTGAGATGGATACTTACATAATCAATGTACAGCCTTTAAAACAATGCATGTTTAAGGCTGTAACCTTAAGCGTCTCTTTAGTTACATTGCTCAAATTTTGATGCATTATATTTTTATTCTGGTTCAGCTCAAAGTAGTTTTTAGTTTACATTGTGATTGATTTCTTGGCCAATAGATTATTGTTGCTTGATTTTCAGTTTCTGTTGTTACTATTGCTGTTGGGAGGGGATTTCTTTTTTAGGTGTCTTTTCTCAAAATCCATTTCTCGTTTACTTCCATTCTGGTCAGAGACCAAAATCTATATTAAATTTTATTTATTTATTTTTTTAAATTTTTTTTAATTTTTATTTTTTTCTTAAATTTTTAAAAGAAAATCCATCCTGAACCCTCCTCCCTTCTCCCTCCCCATATCATCCCTCTGGATCGTCCCAGTATATTAAATTTTAATACTATCAAATTCATAAGGACTTGCATTATGACTATGACCTATTAGTCATATGAGCTCTTGAAACATGCATATATTCTGAAGTTGTTAGGTTCTGCATTATTTTATATATATCAATTAGGTTAAACTTCTTCATTGTGACATTTAAATATTCTGTATTATTTTGCCTTATTTGAGTTAGTCTTTTTTTAGTTTTCTTGTTTTTGTTTAATATATTTGAAGCTAGTTAAGTGCATATAAATTTAGATTTATTATATCTTTTCATTGGATTAACTTTTTTTTATCTATGGGGATATTTTCATACCTTATAATCTTTTTTTGATATTTGCTAAGGTACACAAACTTTCTTTTAATGCTTAGATAGTGTATCTTTTTCCATCTGTGTGTCCTTACTTAAAGGTACATTGCTTTCAAGTAGCGTATGTATGTATTATTACATATTTTAAAAAACTATTTTGACAATTTTTTCTTTAAATTGTACTGTCTATTTGACATACTTCTAATATGATTACTGTAGCATTTCTATTTAAATCTACCACCTTACTTTTTGCATTCTCTTGGTCCCATCTGTTTTTTGTTTCTATATTCTTTTCTTTGCCTTATTTGGATTTAATCAATTCTTACTATTCTCTTGTTCTATATTAGCTTGTTCTATAACTTTATTATTTTAGTTGTTTCACAAGAGATCACAGCATGCATTTAAAAATTGTTTAAAGGTACTGCAAACAAGAAATTTTGCTAGTGCCTGAATAATGCAAGAACTTTATAATACTACCATTCCGTTACCTTCTTTCTGCCTTTTGTGCTACCATTGTCACATATATTAATCTTACATTTATTTCAAAACTTTTAAAACCTTATTATTACTGTTTTGCAGTCTATGCATTAACCTCGTTTATAATTTCTTTTTGCTTTATCTTACTTCCATCTTGGTATTATTTATGTCCTGGGTAACTGCCTTTAGTATTGTTTGTTTTTGTTAGTCTACTGGCAGAAAATTCTGTTCATTTTGTGTGTCAAAACTTAAAAAAAGTTTTCTTCATTTTTGAAGGATTTTTTAAATTAATTTTTATTGGGGTATAGTTGCCTTACAATGTTTTGTTAGTTTCTGCTGTGCAGCAAGGTGAATCAGTTATACATATACATATATCCACCATATAAAAAGATTGCCTTCTAAGTTTCCTTTTAGATTTGCTTCAGATGACCATTAGGTCATCACAGAGCACTGAGTGGAGTTCCCTGCGCTATGCAGTAGGTTCTCATTAGTTATCTGTTTTGTACATAGTAGTGTATATAAGTCAATCCCAATCTCCAAATTCAAACACCTCCCTTTCCTCCTTGGTAGCATAAGTTTGTTCTCTACATCTGTGACTCTAGTTCTGCTTTGCAAATAAGTTCATCTGTACCATTTTTCTAGATTCCACATATAAGTGATATTATCCAATATTTGTTTTTCTCTTTCTGACTTACTTCGCTGTGTATGACAGTCTCCAGGTCTTTCTATGTCCCTACAAATGGCACTATTTTGTTCATTTTCGTGGCAGAGTAATATTCCATTATGTATATGTAACACCACATATTCTTTTAACATTCCTCTGTAGATGGACATTTAGGTTGCTTTCATGTCCTTGCTGTTGTAAATAGAGCTACAATGAACTTTGGGGTGCATGCATCCTTTCAAATTCTGGTTTTCTCTGGATATAAGCCTAGGAGAGGCATTGCTAGGTCATATGGTAGTTCTGTTTTTAGTTTTTAAAGGAGTCTCCATACTGTTCTCCATAGTGACTGTGCAATTTTACATCCTCAACAACAGTGTAGGAGGATTTCCTTTTCCCCAGATCCTCTCCAGCATTTATTGTTTGTAGATTTTTTTGATGGCACCCATTTTCACAGGTGAGAGATGATACCTCATTGTTGTTTTGATTTGTAAGTTTCTAATAATTAGTGGGTGGCATCACTGATGCAATGAACATGAACTTGGACCAGCTCCAGGAGATGGTGAGGGACAGGGAGGCCTGGTGTGCTGCAGTCCATGGGGTCACAAAGCGTTGGACACAACTAGACAACTGAACAACAAGAACAACAATTAGTGATGTTGAACATTTCTTTCTGTGTTTGTTAGCCGTATGTATGTCTTCTTTGGAGGAAAAAAAATTGGGAAAGAAGAGGTAAAACTGTCTTAGTTTAATTTTTTTCTTGGCTCCCCTTTGCAAACATCAGTTGATCTGGTATTAACTTAATCTTCTGTCTTCAAATTGATCATCTCTGTTATGATTTTTAGCTTCTTACTAGTTTTCTAAGTTCTGGGAAAATGTTTCATGTTTGTTTTCCAAATAACTTGGGTAATTTTTCATAGCATAAGTCCTAAACTTATGCCCTCTCCTTTGAATCTTAAACTCGTTACTGTGCTTTTGGTTTTTCTTAATAACTCTTTATCTTATTCATGTCCCTTTATATTTCTATTTGATTTTTTAATTTATCACGTTATTATTTCACTTCACATTATTCTCTTCTTATTCTCTTGTGCTTCTCTTTTTTAATAGTATTCTTTGTTTTTATTTTTAATTGGAAGATAATTGCTTTACAATATTTTGTTGGTTTCTGCCATACAACAATGTGAATCAGCTATAAGTATACATACATTCCCTCCCTTGGAGCCTCTCCCCAACCCACCCCACCCCCATGTCATCCCTTTCAGTCATCACAGAGCACCAAGCTGAACTCCCACTAGCATTCTCCCACTAGCTATCTATTTTACACGTGGTAATGTATGTAATTCAATTCTACTCTCTCAGTTCATCCCACCCACTCTTTCTCCCTCTGTGGTTCATAAGTCCATTCTCTACATCTGTGTCTCTTTATTCCTGCCCTGCACATAGGTTTATCAGTATCATTTTTCTAGATTTCATATATATGTGTTAATATACAATATTTGTTTTTCTCTTTCTGACTGACTTCACTGTGTATAACAGGCTCTAGGTTTGTTCACCTCGGTTCAACTGACACAAATTTGCACCTTTTTATGACTAAATAACATTCCATTGTATATATGTACTGTAACTTCTTTATCCATTCATCTGTCAGTGGACATCTAGGTTGCTTCCATGTCCTGGATATTGTAATAGTGCTGCAGTGAACATTGGGATACATGTGTCTTTTTCAGTTACAGTTTTCTCAGGATATCTGCTCAGCAATGGGATTGCTGGGTCATGTGATTGTCTTATTCCTAGTTTTTTAAGGAATCTCCATACCTTTCTCCATACTGGCTCTCAGTTTACATTACCACCCACAGTGCAAGAGGATTCCTTTTTCTCCACATTCTCTCGAGCATTTATTGTTTGTGATTTTTTGATGGTGGCCATTCTGACTGTTGTGAGGTGATACCCCGCTGTAATTTTGATTTGCATTTCTCTAATAATGAGTGATGTTGAGCATCTTTTTATCTGTTTATTTGCCATCTATAAGTCTTCTTTCGGAGAAGGCAATGGCACCCCACTCCAGTACTCTTGCCTGGAAAATCCCACGGATGGAGGAGCCAGGTGGGCTGCAGTCCATGGGATCGCTAAGAGTCAGACACGACTGAGCGACTTCACTTTCACTTTTCGCTTTCATGCGTTGGAGAAGGAAATGGCAACCCACTCCAGTGTTCTTGCCTGGAGAATCCCAGGGACTGGGGAGCCTGGTGGGCTGCCGTCTATGGGGTCACACAGAGTTGGACACGACTGAAGTGACTTAGCAAGTCTTCTTTGCAGAAGTGTCTATTTAGATCTTCTGCCCATCTCGGGGTTGCTTGCTTTTCTTTTCATGGAAATGGTTTATTTTATACTCTAGCTGATGATGCCATAGAGTTGTTTGAAAAAAAATTTTTTTGATCCTCTAATATATAATTTTATGAAGCTTTATAATTTTCCTAGTCTTTCAGATATTGTGTTAGTCAGAATTCTTCAGAGAAATAAAACCAATAAGTTATGTGTATAATAATCTAAGAGACTTACGAGGAATGGGCTCATGCAGTTATGGAGGTTGGGGCGTCCCAAGGTTTGCAGTGGCAAGCCTGAGACTGAGGAATTTGATATAAGTTCATGACCAAGAGCTAGCATACTGACGATCCAATAAGAGCCATAATTCAGTTTGGTTCTGAAAACTGGAAAGACTGATGTGCAAGGTCAAGGCAGTTAGGCAGAAAGAATTCCCTCCCACAAGTGGATAGCCTTTTTATTCTACTCAGGTCTTCAACTGGTTGGATGAGGCCCATTCACAATAAAGAGGGCAATATGTTTTACTCAGTCTCATTTACTCAACCATTTAAATATTGTGGTTGTTCAGTTGTGCAGTCATGTCTGACTCTTTGCAACCCTATGGACTTCAGCACACCAGGCTTCCCTGTCCTTCACTGTCTCTCAGAGTTTGCTCAGATTCATGTCCATTGAGTTGATGATTCTATCTAGCCATCTCATCCTCTGTCACCCCTTTCTCCTCCTGCCTTCAGTCTATCCCATCATCAGGGTCTTTTCCAGTGAGTCAGCTCTTCGCATCAGGTGGACAAAGTTTTGGAGTTTCAGCTTCAGCACCAGTCCTTCCAATAAATATTCAGTACTGATTTCCTTTAAGATTGACTGATTTGATCTCTTTGCTGTCCAAGGGATACTCAAGATCCTTCTCCAACACCACAGTTCAAAAACAATTCTTCATCGCTCAGCCTTCTTTATGGTGCAACTCTCACATCTCTACATGGTTACTGAAAAACCATCACTTTGACTAGATGGACCTTTGTCAGCAAAGCAATGTGTCTGCTTTTTAATATGCTGCCTAGGTTTGTTGTAGCTTTTCTTCCAAGGAACAAGCATCTTTTAATTTCATAGCTGCAGTCACCATCTACAGTGATTCTGGAGCCCAAGAAAATAAACTCTGTCATTGTTTCCATTTTTTCCCTATCTATTTGCCATGAAGTGATGGGACCGGAAGCCATGATCTTAGTTCTTTGAATGTTGAGTTGTAAGCCCGTAGCCTGCATGGGGGTCACTGGCACTGGCAGCAGCAGGCCTGGGAGGCACAGGGTGCTGGCACAAGTCCTCCTGGAGGAGGTTGCCCTTACCCCTACCTTAGGGCCTATAGCCTACCACAGAGACTGCAAACTCTAGAATGGGGCCACCTCAGGCCAAACCACAGGGAGGGAGCACAGCCCCGCCTTCAGCAGAAAGTTGGATTAAAGATGTTCTGTAGTTTCTTAATTGTCCACCCTACGGCTCTGTGGTGGGACTAATGGCGACCTCCTCCAAGAGGACTTACACCACACACAGTGCCTCCCAGAACTTCTGTGGCCAGTGCTCCTGTCCCCGCGGCAGGCCACTGCTGACCCGTGCCTACACAGGAGATCGTCAAGCACACACAGACAGGTCTGGCTCAGTCTCTTGTGGCAGCCACTGCTTATTTCCTTGGGCCCTGGGGCACACAATGTTCTGTTTGTGCCCTCCAAGAGTCTGGTGGAAATGAGGTTTGATATTAAACACGATTGTGCCTCTCCTATTGTCCTGTTTCAGCTTCCTATTTGTCCTTGGACATGGGGTATCTTTTTTTTTGGTGGGTTCCAACATCCTCCTTTCAATGGTTGTTCAGCAGCTAATTGTGGTTTTGATGTTCTTACAGAAGAAGATGAGCTCATGCCCTTCTGCTCCACCATCTTGCTGGTGTACGATTTAAATATTAATTTCATCCAAAAATACTTTGACAGTCGCATTCAGCATAATGTTTGACCAAATCTCTGGGCAGCTCATGACCTAGTCAAGTTGACACATGAGATTAACCATCACAGAGTTTGTACCCTGTCCTTTGTTTTATAGTATTTCTCCTTGGATTGTATGTTAGTATTTTTACCTTCCTCCTTACCTGAAGAAGATATAGAAGTCTTTTCACACTGTATACTTGTCCAAAAACAAGGTAAGTAGATAGCCTTTCATCCCTTTCTTCAAACTATCCATTTGTACATCTCTCATCCAATTTCCTAATTCTACTGGCTTGGACCGCAGCCCTTCCAACTCCTGTCCATGACATTTGCCAGGCAAGAATAGTGGAGTAGGTTGCCATTCCCTTCTGCAGGGGATCTTTCTGACCCAGGGATCAAACCTGCATCTCCTGCATTGGCAGGAGGAATCTTTACCACTGAGCCAGCAGGGAAACCCAACTGTCTATATAGCCAAGGATTATTTTGTTAAGGTAGAAGGGAGCGTGGATAATATATAGGCAGCTAACATATTCTGCAAGTATATTCTTTTTTCAATGCTAGCATATTTTTCCTATCACCAGTGTTTGGTTCTCTGAAAATTATCTGAACTTGTGGAATATAATGTGAATGATTAATATCTAGTATGTTCTGTTGTAGAGTTCCTTCTACAAGGGCAGTTAGGGACATTGCTCAAGGAACTATACCAGTATCTCATCAATATCTGCAGCTTCTGATGAAATAAGAAACTAACCAGGCAGCAGGTAGTAGGTGAGGAACCCACTAGGAATAGGAAGAACCACATTTTAACTTAATGGCTAGGCGTAGCAAAGTATAAAGAGGAGCAGCTTCCCGGTTCTGTGTTATGCAACACTTAGAGTCTGTGAGAACAAGGGATAGACGGAAGAGCACTTTACAAGAATGTTTGATGTCTCATATTCTGAATTTCTAGGAAGGCTTTTCTTAAGTCAGCTTCTGCCTTCCACATAGTATAACTTCCTTTGTGGGTTTGTCAATTATGGTTTTAGCATTATTGTGGCTTTTCATCTTTTTCTGGGTCTTTACTATTGCAAATGTTTGTAAAAAGCTATATTGAGGTTGTTAGCCAGGCAACCTGTATTCAGTGGGTACTTATTTTAATAGCCATTTGGTTTCATTACTGTTTAATGAGCTTTTTGATAGTAAGTTTCTTAATTAACAAGGCAGTCTTTCAGATTTCCTCTTTTCTAATTGTTAACATATTTTGGTGCTTTCACATAGATATACTGTGATGAAAAGTTTCCTCTTTTATAGCTCCTGTCGGACCATTCAGAAGGGAAAAAGACAGGGATGGGAAAAATGTACAGCATATTTCCCTGAGATATAAATGGTTTAAGAGCATTTATCCTTTCAAACTGAGACATAGTCTTGCTTTATGCTCAATTTCCTGCAGCATGATTAAGTCAGTGTGAATTTCTAGCTGTATGAAAGTTGATTAAGTTCAACTCATATTAGAATTTGTATGTTGAGTTTTTATATAACCACGTTTCCCTGGGACCCAAATAAATTTTCCCTTTAAATTTTCTTTGATGTATTGGCAGTACTGCTCAAAATGACAGGGATATTTTATAATAAAGTATCTACCATTCATTGAGCCTCTACATTGTGCCAGACACTGTACAGGGCTCTATATTATATGACCTCAGATATTGCATATGTTTTCTGCATAGTTGGTGTTACTATATTCATTTTGCTGATGAGGAAGTTGATTCTAATGAAGATTAAACTTTCCTAAGAGTCACACAAGTGATAGGGCCAGGATTTGAGCCTACGTTAGTATGAACCAAAGTTATTGCTCTTTCTCTATGTCTTACTTCCACTCTGGTCCTATCTTTTCACTATTACTTACCATAAAATGGATATAATGGTTCATGCACTATTCTCCCAGTAGTGAAATTAATTAGAGCTAATTAAATTCTTGTAAAGAAGATCTTAAATTGTTTCTGTCAGAGAAACCTGAGGTTTTAAATATTCTGAAATGAAGCATATGTTATTGGCAGAAAATAATGAACCAAAGCACCTACAGGATACATTAGCTCAAAAAAGCAAAAAAGAAGCAGGCTAATGAGGTGTTTGGGTGGAGAAACGCTCTTATTTAGGGTATTGACCAGTTAGGGACTGAGTAATAAGTTGTATGTGGAAGTTAAAAGCAACTGGCTGGCAGACATTCAGGCGTCTGTAGCATCGTGTTTTGTAAACTTTCTCCTATGGCTGTGGTGTGTTTTTTCCAGGCCCATTTAATTTTTTATGAGGTTTGTAAAGGTCTTGAATAAACAATTGAGATTATAGAGGTTTTCCTGGAAGCTTTGGTTAATATTTTAATATGATTTGCTTTGTCACATTATTAAATGGCTTATTGGAAAGTTTGAAAGAAAAGGTTTATTTTTTACTTTTCCTATTTTTCTTCTTCTCTCCTCCCCGCCTTTTTTTGTTCTAGTAGTTAAATATCAAAATTGGCTTTAATTTTTAGCTCATTCCCACTCTTCTTTTTATTTTAACTTTATTCCTCTACAGATCACCCTTGGGTTGGGAATTCAGCTTCTGGGAGGCCTCCACTTAAAATGCACTTCCAGTGAATTACAGTTTAGAGGGTATATCTTGAAACGAAGCCAATGACTGTAAATGTGTGTAGTAAGAGAGGACTGGAGAAAGGGAGAAGGAATTGGATAGGGTCAGAAAACAAGAACTAATGGAACTTTGGAGATTACTTCATCATGACCTTTTGCTTATTAATATTTGAATCTGATTCTTTGGCATCTTGGTTGCAGTCTGGTGAAATGTCAAACATGACAAAGACTGAATACTCTTAAAGATATTTCTGTGTTAATGAGATGACTTGATGAAGTTGAACTTTAACCTGAACAAGAGTTGAGAAAAGGGAAAGGAAAAGTTTTTATTTCTCATTAAGTGAAAAGTAAAAGTGTTAATTGCTCAGTCATATCTGACTCTTTGTGACCTCATGGACTGTAGCCTGCCAGGCTCCTCTATCCATGGAATTCTCTCGATAAGAATACTGAAGTGGGTAGCCATCCCTTCTCCTCTTCCAAACCCAGGGATCGAACCCAGGTGTCCTGCATTGCAGGCAGATTCTGTACAGTCTGAGCCACCAAGGAAGCCATTTTGTAGAGGTTTGTCTAAATAGTAATAATTGTTGTTATTTGTAAAATGTTTGCCTCATTTCAAATTGGACACCAGTTAAATATTTCTATGTTGTTGGGATGAAATGAAGGTCACCCAGCAAGTTCTACCGCTTTTGTGAAGTCTTCTCTGATTATTTTGGCCTCATAGTCTTTTCTTCTAAAATCATATAGTACTTAGAGTTTATTCTGCTCTATTTAGCACTTAATTGTATGTTCTCCTTGATTTGCTTCAGAATAGGAAGTATGCTTTCCATTTTTTTGTGTGACAATTTTTGGTTTCGAAGAAAAAAATCATATGACTCTATAAAAGGCATAAGTGATTAGTAAAATATTATGTACTTATAAAATACTTATATTTTAAGCAAGTATACCCATTGTCTTTTTCAACTGTTTTTCATGTTCAGGATCATAGAAATAAAAATTAATCATAATTATAAGACATTTGCCAAATAATTAATATAAGACAGGTACTGCAGTAAATACTACATAGGAATTATTTTTATTTAACCATTATAACAATCATATTGTTCAGGTGATGAAACTGAGAAACAGATTAAATAAAGTTAATGCTCTAGGACATTGTATTTAATTTGTATGTTGATTTTCATTAAAACACATATCTTTACTTTCTCCATTTACCTTTATATAGATTTCTTTGTTTTGCTCTGACAATGTTTTGATCTACGGCAGTAGAACATACAAGCTAAGATTTTGGCCTTTGGTGGTTTTGTTGTTTGATAATATGCATGTACTGATTATTGGCTATACTCTTTATCCCTTATTGTAAATTTGAGTTCAAAAGAAACATATATGTGTGCATTTACTTTATAAAGCAAAAATGATGGCTAAGATGATAAAGGAAATCAGGACTAGGGCATATAAAAATATTGACCAGATTGACATTCTTTGTTTTCTATACTATTCTATAATTTGACTACTATAGTTTTTTTCTGGTTGATATAGATTCGTAAATGATTTTGGGGGGATTCTAGTTGTGATGACATAGCGAGTATCAGACTTATCCTCTAGCCATCAACAATTATAAAAACTGGACAAAATATAAATCAGAATATTGTCAAAAGAGTGAATCAGTGTTTGGGATTCCATAAGAATTGGTTATTGAGAAACAGAATACTAAAGAAGAAGGAGACATAGAAGAGGGGCCCCCTCAGTGTCTGTATAAAATTCTTCTTCAGTCTTTGGCCAGTTTCTAAGCTGAACATGAATACAGCATACTGTGGACTTAAGAAGACATCAGTTGCTAAGATATTGATAGCTGAACAAATATTCTAGAAGTTACGTAGTGGAAACATTGCAGATTGAACCCACAGAGTGACTTGATGAACATAAGATTCAATTAAGGTCAGTTCAGTCATGTCCAATTCTTTGTGACCCCATGGGCTGCAAAACACCAGGCTTCCCTGTCCATCCCCCACTCCCAGAGCCTGCTCAAACTCATGTCCATCGAGGCAGTGATGCCATCCAACTATCTCACCCTCTGTGGTCCCCTTCTCTTCCTGCCTTCAATGTTTTCCAGTGTCAGGGTCTTTTCCAGTGAGTCAGTTCTTTGCATTAGGTGGCCCTAGTATTGGAATTTCAGCTTCAACATCAGTCCTTCCAATGAATATTCAGGACTGATTTCCTTTAGGATGGACTGGTTGGAGCTCCTTGTAGTCCAAGGGAATCTCAAGAGTCTTCTCAAACACCACAGTTCAAAGGCATCAATTCTTCTGCACTCAGCTTTCTAATAGTCTAACTCTCACATCCATACATGACTAGTGGAAAAACCATACCTTTGACCAGACTGACCTTTGTCAGTAAAATAATGTCTCTGCTTTTTAATATGCTGTCTAGGTTATTCATAGCTTTTTTTCCAAGGAGCAAGCCTCTTTTAATTTCATGGCTGCAATCACCTTCTGCAGTGATTCTGGAGCCCAAGAAAATAATTCTGTCACTATTTCCATTGTTTCCCCACCTATTTGCCATGAAGTGATGGGGCCAAATGCCATGATCTTGGTTTTTTGAGTGATTGAGTTTTAAGCCAACTTTTTCACTCTTTTACTTTCATCAAGAGGCTCTGTAGTTCTTCTTTGCTTTCTGCCATAAGGATGGTGTCATCTGCATATCTGAGGTTATTGATATTTCTCCCGGCAATCTTGATTCCAGCTTGTGCTTCATCCAGCCCAGCATTTCTTATCATGTACTCTTCATATAAGTTAAATAAGCAGGGTGACAGTATACAGCCTTGACCTACTCCTTTCCCAATTTGGGACCAGTCTGTTGTTCCATGTCCAGTTTTAACTGTTGCTTCTTGACCTGAATACAGATTTCTCAGGAGGCATGTCAGGTGGTCTGGTATTCCCAGCTCTTGAAGAATTTCCCACATTTTGTGGTGATCCACACAGTCAAAAGTGTTGGCATAGTCAATAAAGCAGAAGTAGATGTTTTTCTGGAACTCTCTTGCTTTTTCAATGATCCAGTGGGTGTTGGCAATTTGATCTCTGGTTCCTTTGCCCTTTCTAAATCCAGTTTGAACATCTGAAAGTTCTCAGTTCACATACTGTTGAAGCCTGGCTTGGAGAATTTTGAGCATTACTTTGCTAGCATTGGAGAAGGCAGTGGCAACCCACTCCAGTACTCTTGCCTGGAAAATCCCATGGACACAGGAGCCTGGTAGGCTTTAGTCCATGAGGTCGCTAAGAATTGGGCACCACTGAGCAACTTCACTTCACTTTCACTTTCACTTTGCTAGCATGTGAGATGAGTGCAATTGTGCACTAGTTTGACCACTCTTTGACATTGCCTTTCTTTGGGATTGGAATGAAATCTGACTTTTTCCAGTCCTGTGAAGTTTAAATATCTGTAAAGTCGTTTGAAGGGATTACGGACAAGGTCCTAAGTATAAGGGAAAAATCACTGTAATTTTTAAAACAAGCCTGACTATATCAAGATGATCCACTAACAATTTAACTGCCTGCCTAAACAAAACTTAAAATTCTATTTAGGAAGGTAAGATAATCTAGAGCCTCTATAGCATCTTATTTGCCATATGAAACAAAATTTCTTAACAGGATAATAAGCAGAAAAAACTGAACCTTAATCAAAACTTGAAACAGTCAATAGAGGCAGAGTATTAGATAATCCAGATATTTATGCTAGGAAACAATGATTTCAAAGTAACTATGATTAATATGTTAAAGAGGAACGAATGGACAAAATACCAAAGCAAAGAAAAAAAGATTATACATTCTTTGTACAGATATTAAAAAGCAAGTGTGTATTCTAGTATGCTGTGCCATGCTCAGTCACTTCAGTCATATGCAGCTCTTTGCGACCCCAGGGTCGCAACCTGGACTGTAACCTGCCAGGGTATTCTGAGGCAAGAATACTAGAGTGGGTCACCCATGCCCTTCTCCAGGGGACCTTCCTGACACAGGGATCGAACCCCTATCTCCTGAATTACAGGTAGATTCTTTACCAATGAGCCCCTTGGGAAGCCTGTATTCTAATATATAGCAAAATACAAAATCTGTAATGAAGAACTCATTAGGTGAAGTTTTTAAAATGTATTACATGGGATTTAACAACAGACTCAACAAAGTCGAAGTCAAGATTTGTAAACTCAGAGATCTAATATTAATATTTTTAAAAAAGTAAACTTAAACACATATATAAAAAAATAAATTTTTAAATTTTAAAACTGGTAAGGAGCATAAAAGAGAGATGCAACATAATTGAAAGGTATAATCTATATGTCTTTGGAGTGTCAGAAGGAGAGGAGAATGAAAATGGTACAGAAGCATTACTTAAATAATGCTTGAGCATTTTCTGTATCTGAAGAATTGTATCAATCCACAGATTTTTGGAAGATCAATAGGTATTGGAACCCCCTGAGGCTTTGGCTAAATATTAACTGTTCATGCATAGGGTGAAAAAAATCCATGAGGTTAGGCAAAAAACAACTTCTGGGGCACAGAAGCTGAGCACAATTGCCAGAATTCACATAAGGAAGGGAAATGGTCAAGTTCCTACTTGTAAGATGGAAAAGTAGAACTTCCAGAAGAGTAGAGACTCTAAAGTTTAACCACAGCTTGTCTTAAGCATTGAAAACCTGAGACCTCATCTCACCATTAGGACCAGAGCAATGTTTGGCAGGGGCTTCCCAGGTGACTCAGTGGTAAAGAATCTACCTGCCAGTGCAGGAGACACAGAAGACACAGGTTCCATCCCTGGGTTGGAAAGATCCCCCGGAGAAGGGAATGGCAACCCACTCCAGTATTCTTGCATGGAAAATCCATGGACAGAAGAGCCTGGCGGGGCTACAGTTCAGCGGGTCACAAAGAGAAGACAGGACTGAGCACACACGCACAACAAGGTAACTGGAGAAAAGATGATTTCTAATCCCTACATAAGTTTGTATGCCAACAAACCTCCAAATTTCAAAGTGAAAGAAAAAAAATGGAGCTGTTTGTTTCAACAAAAGTCAACGCTCTTTAAAGAAATTCATAAAGAAGAGAGACTGTAAAAGGTTAAAGATGCATATTATAAACCCTGAAGTAACACTGCATATATAAAACAAGGAGCAGTAGCTAATAAGCCAAAAATAGAGTTAAATAGATTCATAAAAATATTCAGATAATTCAAAAGAAGCCATAAAAATTGGAAAATAAGAGATTGGATGAAAAAAAAAGCTAAGATCTAAGTAATCAAATTAAATCCAACCAATTCTGTTATTTATATTGTACCAATACTCTGAATAAATGGCAGAGAATAATTATTTTGGATAACTAGAGTTATTCAACTGTATTATAAAAACACAGATAGGTTAAAAGTAACAGGAAAGAATAAAGTTACACCATGTAAACACTAATCATAATAAAGTCGAGTTTCCATATTAATATCAGGTAAAGTAATCTCAGAAGAAGGAGCATTCTAGGGATAAAGATTGATATTTTATATTGATAAAATGACCAATTTGTTAAGGATATATTGCAGTCTTAACCATGGCTACATTCAGCAATGTGTGAACAAAATTTTAAATTCATGAACCAAAAAGAAACTGAGGACTGCAAACATAAACAAATACAGAATTGCAACTAGTTAACACTCCTTCAGTTCAGTTCAGTGGCTCAGTCGTGTCCGACTCTTTGGGACCCCATGAATCGCAGCACGCCAGGCCTCCCTATCCATCATCAACTCCTGGAGTTCACTCAGACTCAGGTCCATCAAGTCAGTGATGCCATCCAGCCATCTCATCCTCTGTCATCCCCTTCTCCTCCTGCCCCCAATCCCTCCCATCATCAGGGTCTTTTCCAATGAGTCAACTTTTCGCATGAGGTGGCCAAAGTACTGGAGTTTCAGCTTTAGCATCATTCCTTCCAAAGAAATCCCAGGGCTGATCTCCTTCAGAATGGACTGGTTGGATCTCCTTACAGTCCAAGGGACTCTCAAGAGTCTTCTCCAACACCACAGTTCAAAAGCATCAATTCTTCACCACTCAGCTTTCTTCACAGTCCAACTCTGACATCCATACATGACCACTGGAAAAACCATAGCCTTGACTAGACGGACCTTTGTTGGCAAAGTAATGTCTCTGCTTTTGAATATGCTATCTAGGTTGGTCATAACTTTCCTTCCAAGGAGTAAGCATCTTTTAATTTCATGGCTGCAGTCACCATCTGCAGTGATTTTGGAGCCCACAAAAATAAAGTCTGAGACTGTTTCCTCATTTCCCCATCTATTTGCCATGAAGTAGTGGGACCGGATGCAATGATCTTCGTTTTCTGAATGTTGAGCTTTAAGCCAACTTTCTCACTCTCCTCTTCCACTTTCATCAAGAGGCTTTTGAGTTCCTCTTCACTTTCTGCCATAAGGGTGGTGTCATCTGCATATCTGAGGTTATTGATATTTCTCCCGGCAATCTTAATTCCAGCTTGTGCTTCTTCCAGTCCAGCGTTTCTCATGATGTACTCTGCATGTAAGTTAAATAAGCAGGGTGACAATATACAGCCTTGACGTACTCCTTTTCCTAGTTGGAACCAGTCTGCTGTTCCATGTCCAGTTCTAACTGTTGCTTCCTGACCTGCATATAGGTTTCTCAAGAGGCAGGTCAAGTGGTCTGGTATTCCCATCTCTTTCAGAATTTTCCACAGTTTATTGTGATCCACACAGTCAAAGGCTTTGGCATAGTCAATAAAGAAGAAATAGATGTTTTTCTGGAACTCTCTTGCTTTTTCGATGATCCAGCAGATGTTGGCAATTTGGTCTCTGGTTCTTCTGCATTTTCTACACATGGACATCACCAGATGGTCAACACCAAAATCAGATTGATTATATTCTTTGCAGCAAAGATGGGGAAGCTCTATACCGTCAACAAAAAACAAGACCAGGAGCTGACTGTGGTTCAGATCATGAACTCCTTATTGCCAAATTCAGACTTAAATTGAAGAAAGTAGGGAAAACCACTAGACCATTCAGGTATGACCTAAATCAAATCCCTTATGATTATACTGTGGAAGTAAGAAATAGATTTAAGGGACTAGATCTGATAGAGTGCCTGATGAACTATGGAATGAGGTTTGTGACATTGTACAGGAGACAGGAATCAAGAAAAAGAAATCCCCAAGAAAAATAAATGCAAAAAAGCAAAATGGCTGTCTGAGGAGGCCTTACAAATAGCTGTGAAAAGAAGAGAAGCGAAAAGCAAAGGAGAAAAGGAAAGATATAAGCATCTGAATGCAGAGTTCCAAAGAATAGCAAGAAGAGATAAGAAAGCCTTCCTCAGTGATCAATGCAAAGAAATAGAGGAAAACAACAGAATGGGAAAGACAAGATCTCTTCAAGAAAATTAGAGATACCAAGGGAACATTTCATGCAAAATGGGCTCGATAAAGGACAGAAATGGTATGGACCTAACAGAAGCAGAAGATATTAAGAAGAGGTGGCAAGAATACACAGAAGAACTGTACAAAAAAGATCTTGACGACCAAGATAATCACGATGTTGTGATTACTCACCTAGAGCCAGACACCCTGGAATGTGAAGTTAAGTTGGCCTTAGAAAGCATCACTACGAACAAAGCTAGTGGAGGTGATGGAATTCCAGTGGAGCTATTTCAAATCCTGAAAGATGATGCTGTGAAAGTGCTGCACTCAGTATGCCAGCAAATGTGGAAATCTCAGCAGTGGCCAAAAGGCCTGGAAAAGGTCAGTTTCATTCCAGTCCTAAAGAAAGACAATGCCAGAGAATACTCAAACTACTGCACAATTGCACTTATCTCACATGCTAGTAAAGTAATGGTCAAAATTCTCCAAGCCAGGCTTCAGCAATACGTGAACCGTGAACACTCCTTCAGTAATTGATAACACAAGTAAAGAGAATATCAGTAAGAATATTGAAGACCTGAACAGCAGTATCAAATAATTTGACTTAATTGGCATTTATAGTTCCAGTAAACAAAGCATTCAGTAAGCAAGAGCATATTCTGGACCATAAAACAAGTCTCAATAAATTCAAAAGGAGTAAAATCATATGACTATTTTGCCATCTGCAACAGAAATAAATTGGAAATCAGTAACAGACACATTTATATAGCTATAGTGCATCATCTTTTTTTTTAATATAAAGGCTGGACTTGATTTTTTATTATTATATTAAATTTTGTGTGTGTTTATGTGAGTTACTGTTCTATAGTTTTCTGTTCTTGTTTTGTCTTTCCATTTATTTTTATGAGTGATGTTGATTTCATAAATTTATAAATATTTCCCCCATCTATTTTGTGAAAGATTTTGTTTAGAATTGGTTTAATTTCTTCAACAGAAAGATTTTTAAATACAAATTAAATTTCTTTATTAGAAATAAGCTCATTCAGTGTGTGTGTATGTGTGTGTCTGTCTGTGTGTGCATGTGATCATCTCAATAGATGCAGAGGAAGCATTTAATTGAATACACTTTCATGAAAAAGAGACTTTTGGTAGACTAATCTAGTCTTTTCTAATCTGAAAAAGGGTATCTATGAAAAACTTACTGCTAATATTTTAGTTAATGGCAAAAGACTGAAAAAGGCAAGATTGGAACAAGGCAGGTTATGTTTGCTTTTACCATTTCAATAGAGTATCCTGTTGGAACTAGTAAGTGCAATATGGCAAGTAAAAGAAATAAAAAGCATATTACTTAAAACAGGGAAAAATTAAGCTTTTTTTCTTTTTTTAAAAGATCACACTATCTTTTTATTCTTACAATATATTTGTTGAAAAAATAAGGAAACCACAAGAGAAAGACTCACAAATTGGACTACATAAAAAATTAAAATTTCTGCATTACCAAATACACAGTACACAAAGTGAAAAAAATCAAGTCACAAAATCAAAGATTTGCAGCGTGTAAAACCACCACCACCACCACCAACAAAAATGCCCACTGTTGTCTATATAGAAAATCCTAAGAGATCTACAAAAAAGGATATTAGAACTAATAGTTTAGCAAGATCATAGAGTACAAAGTCACTATGCAAAACAATTCTATTTCTAGGTACTAATAATGAAATAATTAGAATCTGACACTAAAAATCAATATAATTAAATAGCATCAAAAAACTGAAAGTACTTTGTAATAGGCAAAATATGTACAAAATTTATACACTCAAAACTGCAAAACGTTATTAGCAAAATTAAAAATCTAACTAAGTGGAAGCATATACTATGTTTATGGATGCAATATTGTTAAAATGTCAGTCCTCCCATTACTAATCTGTGGCAGTTCTTCTCCAGACTTCTGAGTGAGAATTAAGCCTTAATGCTCTAAGCCATCCATTATATGTAATAAATTAATATTTCTTGCATTCATGTAAAATCATACTAGCTATACCAATCTAGAGGAAATTGAGTATACATGTTAACAAGCTGATTTCAAGATTTATATGAAAATTAAAAGGACCTAAAATAAAGACTATCATGAAAAAGAAGAATAATGTTTGCAGAACTTTATGCTGCCTGATTTCTATATCTACTCTAAAGTTTGGGCTGTTAAAGACAGTGAAGTATTGGCATAAAGATAGACAAAAAGATCAATGGACCTGAATAGGGAGTCTCAAAATAGACCCACATGTAGTGGTCACTTGATTTTCAACAAAGGTGCCTATGCAGTGGGAGAAAGATGAGTCTTCTCAATAGATGTGTTCAAGCAATCCAGTATTTGAATTGACAAGAAAATTAGTACTGACATCTATCCCACACTATTAATTAAGATGGATTATACAGCTAAATGTGAAAGCTATATAGTAAATTGTCTAAAAAATGAGAATATCTTCAAGACTTTGACTTAAGCAAAGATTTCTTAGACAAGTCATAAAGGGTATTAGCCATAAAAAGAAAAGTTAATACTTTATCAAAATCTTACATTTCTGATCATCAAAAAAAAACCACCATTAAGAAAGCAAAAAGGCAAGCCAAAGAACATGTGAGAATATTTTCAGTACTTGTATCAAATCAGTCATCCAGAAAATACAAAGACCTTGTACAAATCTCTAAGGAAATGTTAGATCACACTTTCACCCACCCTCAGTGTGGACAATCAACTTAACTGGTACTTTACAAAGGAGGATATACATTTGCGCAACAGGCCCACAAAAATATGCTTTAATAGATTTACTCACAAGGGACTGTAGATTGAAACTGCAATAAGATGCCACTATATGCTGGTAAAATAGGAATTAAAAAGACTTATAAGACCAAGTGTCAAAGAAGATACAGAACAACTCTCAGTACATAGCTGGTAGGAGAATGAAATAATACAATCACTCTGAAGAACTTTGACAGTTTCTAATAAAATTAAGCATACTACTAACAAACTCGGAGAAAGCAATGGCACCCCACTCCAGTACTCTTGCCTGGAAAATCCCATGGACGGAGGAGCCTGGTGGGCTGCCGTCCATGGGGTCGCGAAGAGTCGGACACGACTGAGCGACTTCACTTTCACTTTTCACTTTCATGCATTGGAGAAGGAAATGACAGCCTACTCCAGTGTTCTTGCCTGGAGAATCCCAGGGACTGGGGAGCCTGGCGGGCTGCCGTCTATGGGGTCACACAGAGTCAGACATGACTGAAGTGACTTGGCAACTAACAAACTATGATCCAGCAGTTTCACTCCTAGGTATTTTTCCAAGGAAAACAAATAGTTCCATTTGAAAGACTATTCACAGGGCTTCCCTGATGGTCCAGTGGTTAAGAATCCACCTGCCAATGCAGGGGGCACAAGTTCGATCCCTACTCGGGGAAGATCCCACATGCCACGGAGCAACTAATTCTGTGTGCCACAAGAACTGAACCGGTGCTCTAAAGCCCACAAGCCACAACTACTGAGCCCTCATTTCACAACTGCTGAAGCCTGTGCACCCTAGAGCCTGTGCTCCGCAATAAGAGAAGCCGCTGCAATGAGAAGCCCGAGCACTGCAACAAAGAGTAGCCCCCACAGCTAGAGAAAGTGCATGCATAGCCATGAAGACCAAGTAAGGCCAAGTATAAATAAGTAAATAAATCTTTAAAAAAAAAGAACACTCCTTGACATAAATCATAGCAATATTTTAAAAGACAATTCATAATAGTGCCTACCTAGAAATAAACCAAATTGGTATCAATAAGAAAAATGAATAAACAAATTGTGATTTATTCATACCTGTAAGGTTTTTCTTTTTTTTTTTTTTAATGAATGAAGTTCAAGAAACAGGCAAAACATATCTATGGGCTTTAGAAAAGTTACGTCATGGTGCCAGTGGATCTACTGATTTGAAAGGGGGATGAAGAACTTTCACGTTTTGTGGAAATATTTCACATCTTGATCTGAATGTCAGTTTTAGAGGGTTTTACATATAAAAGTCATAAATGGAAACAGTGACAGACTTTATTTCCTTGGGCTCCCAAATCACTTCAGAAGGTGACTGCAGCCATGAAATTAAAAAGATGCTTGCTCCTTGGAAGGAAAGCTATGACAAACCTAGACGGCATATTCAAAAGCAGAGACATTACTTTGCTGACAAAGTTCCGTATAGTCAGAACTATCATTTTTCCAGTAGTCATGTATGGATGTAAGAATTGTACCATAAAGAAGACTAAGCATCGAAGAATTGATGCTTTGAACTGTGGTGTTGGAGAACACTCTTGAGAGTCCCTTGGACTGGAAAGAGGTCAAATCAGTCAATCCTAAAGGAAATCAAATTGCCAACATCCTCTGGACCATTGAAAAAGCAAGAAAGTTCCAGGAAAATATCTATTTCTGCTTTATTGACCATGCCAAACCCTTTGACTGTGTGGATCTCAATAAACTGTGGAAAATTCTGAAAGAGATGGGAATACCAGACCACCTGACCTGCCTCTTGAGAAACATGTGCAGGTCAGGAAGCAACAGTTAAAACTGGACATGGAACAACAGACTGGTTCCAAATAGGAAAAGGAGTACGTCAAGGCTGTATATTGTCACCCTGCTTATTTAACTTATAGCAGAGTACATCATGAGAAAGGCTGGGCTAGAGGAAGCACAAGCTGGAATCAAGATTGCTGGGAGAAATATAAATAACCTCGGACGTGCAGATGACACCACCCTTATGGCAGAAAGTGAAGAGGAACTGAAAAGCCTCTTGATGAAAGTGAAAGAGGAGAGTGAAAAAGTTGGAAAAAAAAAAAAAAAAAAGTTGGCTTGAAGCTCAACATTCAGACAACTAAGATCATGACATCCGGTCCCATCACTTCATGGCAAATAGATGGGGAAACAGTGTCCGACTTTATCTTTTTGGGCTCCAAAATCACTGCAGATGGTGACTGCAGCCATGAAATTAAAAGACACTTACTCCTTGGAAGGAAAGTTATGAACCTAGACAGCATATTAAAAAGCAGAGACATTACTTTGTCAACAAAGGTCCGTCTAGTCAAGGCTATGGTTTTTCCAGTAGTCATGTATGGATGTGAGAGTTGGATTATAAAGAAAGCTGAGCACCAAAGAATTGATGCTTTTGAACTGTGGTGTTGGAGAAGACTCTTGAGAGTCCCTTGAACTGCAAGGAGATCCAACCAGTCCATCCTAAAGGAGATCAGGCCTGGGTGTTCATTGGAAGGACTGATGTTGAAGCTGAAACTCCAATACTTTGGTCACCTCATGTGAAGAGCTGACTCATTTGAAAAGACCCTGATACTGGGAAAGATCGAGGGCAGGAGGAGAAGGGGATGACAGAGGGTGAGATGGTTGGATGGCATCACTGACTCAATGGACATGAGTTTGGGTAGATTCTGGGAGTTGGTGACGGACAGGGAGGCCTGGCGTGCTGTGGTTTATGGGGTCACAAAGAGCTGGACACGACTTAGTGGCTGAACTGAAAGGAAATCAATCTTGAATATTTATTGGAAAGACTGATGGTGAAGCTGAAGCTCCAATACTTTGGCCACCTGATGCAAAGAACTGACTCATTGGGAAAGACCCTGATGCTGGGAAAGATTGAAGGTAGGAAGAGAAGGGGATGACAGAGGCTGAGATGGTTGGATGGCATCACCAACTCGTTGGGCATGAGTTTGCACAAGCTCCGGGAGTTGGGGATGGACAGGGAAGCTTGGTGTGCTGCAGTCAATGGGGTTGCAAAGAGTCAGACACAACTGAGTGACTGAGTAACAAAGGTCATCAAGCTGTATATTCTTAAGATCTCCATATGTACAGTTTGTGATCATACCTCAATAAAACCATGGGTAGCGAAAAGTATTTTTAAACAGTTTCTTGTGTTTCTTGAAAAATGACTGAGAATAAGAGTGAAACAGGTGGGTGAGTCTGAGAACCAGGTTTATGGCATCTATTACATCCCTCCTCTGACACCTCCTTCCATCTACATCCTAGTTTTCTTTTGACTCTGCTTTTTCATTTGAACTTATTAATTTTTTCATGAGAAATTGATTAGGGATTATTTCCCCTTATTTACTTTGTGTTGTGTTTTTCTTATTTTTGATTTACTAGAGGTTCACCATCTCATTGTAGACTCTACTAATGTCATCAAATAACACCACATACCTTGCCTAGGATATTTTAACTATCACCCTTGGGCTTAATTTTCTGTAGTTATTAGGGAATATTTGTTTATCTAAAATAGGGCTTTGTGAATCTTTTGATGAGTGGATATTTATATAGATTCTCTAATTGAATTTGAGATTACTCTTTAAACAGGATTATAATCCTTCCTATGACATGGATACAGTTGTAGGAAAAACTGCTTGGACAGGCTATATGATTTTTAAGATGGTTTAGATATAAAGACTTTGCCATGGGGTTTCTGCAGCACATAGGAAACAAAGTTCAAAACATGGGTCACAGACAACAGGAACGTATGGGGTGATCCAGAACTCTGCTCTCTGAACGTGGCTTCTAGAATATCCATTCTAAGTAAATGGGAAGTGTAGTGCTCTGGGAATGAAGCGGCTGTACCCGTGTCTATGGGATACTGAGGAAAAAGAACAAGACAGCATGCTTGTTCAGTGAAGAAAGGACAGCCGGAAGAAACTGTGTACAGTCGTGGCCAGGGCAGAAGGTTAAGGAATTAGAGGCATGGGTACACAGAAAGAATGAGCAGTGTATAGGGTGGATTTACTTCTCTCTGAGTAGTTCTTACTTGCCTTGCTAGAACAGTTTCTGTGTCTGAACTTTTCTCTTTCACAGTGAAATAACTCTTTAAATAACTAGAGAGAGATAAAATTTGACACATTATACCGTAAGCAATGGAGTGTTACTCAGAGAGCAGAGAAGAAAGTTGGTGTGAAAAGACAGCTCTTTCACAGAATAGTTCCTCGCCTTCTTTCCTTACTTTGAAACTTAAGATTATCCACAGAGAGAAATTTGGCTTTTACCACTTAAAGTCATATAGTTAAGATTCTTGATGATCTGGAAGTCAGATCTGATCCCAGTAGGTTGACAGAGAGCTGTGGTTGGGATTCGTTCTAAACATCTGTGAATCCAGTGTTCTGTGGATGCTTACTTAGATGGAGAAGGGAGAAAAAAGAAGTTTTCTTCTTGTCCTCTTCATTCCCTTACCCACAGTCTCAAAACTACAGAAAGACAATATAATAAGTATCACAAGGACTTTTACTGGCAGGCAGAATCAAATGATAAGAGCCTTTGGAGTTTGACAAGGCTGAATTCACATCTTTGGTCCACAACTCATAAGGTATTTTCATATGGCTTAAATTCTCTACCCTTATCTATAAAGAGAGGGTTAAATACCTCATGGGGTTCTTGTGAGAATTATATGAGAAACTATTTTCAAAACACTTGGCACATAGTCAGTGCTCAATATATGGAAGCAGCTGCTCTGGTGATGGTGGTAGGGTTTGTGGTGATACTGTGGGTGATGATGCTTTCTCTAAACTGTTCACCTCTACTCGTTTTTACTACTATGACATAGCACTAAGTATTGTATAATTGAAGTACGTAGTAATTGAAAGTTATGAATACTAAGCTTTCTGTATTTATTTGAAATCTGTGAGATTCCTATGTATCTTTTTTAGTTGTGTTTAGTTATATCTATGTATGAAACAATGGATGGCATCTCCCTTTTTGTAGAAGAGAATGAGATAGCCCCAAAGCATAAAGTTGGATGGCAGTGTGTACCTACTTTGCAGTCTAGAACTGTTGCTTCATTTAGATACACCAAAGTTTTAAATGCCATAGTGTCTTTCCTTGCAAATCACATAAATTTCAAGGAAATGTAGATGCATGAAATGACACTGCAGTAAATCATTTAGTGCAAAGTTTTATGTTACAAGGGAGACTGTAAATAGAGAATAGGAGGTAGATGGAATAATTCAAATTAGATGATGTGAATCTGCATGTATTTTTGAAGGAAGTGGGTTGATTTGGTTACTAAAGAGCTCCATGGTGAAAACCAAAAATGTATTATCACAGATCTTGACTTATGCCCAGTGAGGGTCCTCACTATGGTACTAAGCCTGACTTTGAATTTACAATATGAATTTTCACCAATGTACTCTTCTTGGTTTCCCAAAACTTTTTTTTAAAAAAGGTATTTTAAATGAATTGATAAGTAGTATGAACTATTTAAGTCCTTTGGTAATTGACTTTTAGTTCATTTAGTTGATATTTATTGACTCTCTTGGAATACGGAAATATTGTAGCTGCATCAAGAGGCAGTATGATGTTGCCTCTAGAACTTTTTATAAGACTGCATGACTCAAATCTCCCTGCATCCCAGGTTCCTCATATATTCAAAATATGATGATAACACTTAGGTCATTTTTCATCTTCTCTGACATTCTATTTCTATTCATGTGTAGTCTCTGTACACTAAGACTATCATAGCCTCATAAGATATAACCTAGTTGTGATTATCTAGGTTGTGATTTGAAAGTGTTCCTGGGGGCATCCAAAGGCAGTTTTGGTCAGATTAAGTTTTTTTATGTTCCAGATTCTTATCCTGGTCCTAGAGTTTGGCGGTTCATCCCTAGAAAGAATCTACTTCATAAACAGATTACTTAATAAAGAGGGTGAAAGCACCAATTTTTATTGCTTAATGCTTTGATTATTATTGCCTGAGTTACTGTTTATCCTTTCTTAGAAAACCTATGGATGCTGTGGTAACCAGAAGTAAAAAGGGAAATGGGAGAATGAATAGCAGACTGTGAATTAGCAAAGCTCCAAAATGCTTTCTAGAATTAGAAAAAATGTTTAACAATGAAAATATACATTTCTGCAATTATCACTATGTTTGGAAATAAAGAATTAGCTTGAGTGGGAGGAAATGGGGTGGAAAGTGATTGGAGGACAGTTAAGTAATTCAGTATGTTAAGGTAGTATATAGCATATGGTCAAGTACAAGTGCCTTTGGTTCTATTGATATCAGCTGATAGATTTGTTTCATGTTAATGCTAAAGTTGATAAGCTGTTTAATATTTTGAGATAAATAATGATCGAACCCAGGTCTCTCACAATGTAGACAGACGCCTTACTGTCTGAGCCACCAGGAAGTCCAAGAATCAACTAACTTGTCCTAAATTGCACTTCTAAAAAGTGATGGAGACAAAAATTCAAACCTTGGTCTTTCTGATTGTGAGCTATCTTATTTTAATTTTATTAGGTCGATTTTGCTTCTCCTTGGCAATCTGTTTTGACTGCTCGAAACAAGCTTTTCAAATGTTATCTTCTCAGACTCCAGCTTAATTGGACTTTTAGCTGTTTAATTTTTACAACATCTCCTTGTTCAGTTTGTTAGGACCTTTAAATATCAATCTTGGCCTAGATAATTATTTTGGACTTCAAGTTAAAAAGCATGCCCCAGCAGATACGCAGAATTTGAAGAGTTGGCTCCTGAGCTACTACTGTCCTACCTGTTTGGACCTAGTTTTTATGTCTTGGATAACCTGTCAACCCTGTTATTATCTGAACCTGTTTCTGCCCAACTGTTCCAGTAGAAGACAATGTAAGATTTACTGTTGCTTTTTAGGTAATGATTTACTGGAAAGATACAGATTTAGGATTGGGTAGAAGTAACAAATAGCTGTATTAGTTTGTCTAAATTTCTTAACCTCACAGAGAAGTGAGGTTTATTCATCTACAAGAAAGAATAATGCCAACTTCTTGGGGTGATTGGGAGAATTAAGTGAAATAACATAAGATGCCAGCTGCCTAAGACAGAGTGTCTTTCCCTTTTCTCTGCCTTTTGATTTGCAGTGTTATCTCTGGACTTACAGTTTAGTCTTTCCTAATTGCTTCACTGCACTCCCACTCTCATTGTTGAAAAGCCATAGAGCTTCTCACAGCTTTGATCTGCCACCTCTGAGTGTTCACATGGGACATAGCCTAACAACTGTGTTGAATTATATGGCTTCTTGGTGGCACCTGTTCTAGGTTTCCAGCATGCCATTTAATGTGGATTTCTTTTTGTGACTTTTCTCTTTAGGCTACTTTATGCTTCCATTGCCTCATTCTGACTTGGTCTCTATTCCCTAACTTAAGTATTTCCATTTGTTGTCTAAATCACCTACAGAGTATGGGTCTTCAGAACATACAAACAGAACCATCTAGAGGAGGAACATTTTTAGAATGTGTAATTTCACTGTTTATTAGTAATTTTTTATTCTATAAAATAGTTTTAAATCAAATAAAATTTAGAAAGTTTCTTTCTTTCTTTTTTTTTTTTTTTTTTTTACTTTCTCAAAGGTAGAAGCCAGACATACAAATCATAAAATATGTCTTATTTAATTGTGGAAAAAATGTTACAGTACTCATGCTGGTGATTATGCAACTAAGTGACACTCAGAAATATCTAGGAACATTGTAAATCAGAACATAAGGTAGGCAGAGCTATTTATAGTTAGGTATTTGGAAATCTGGCTTCTACCCATGTTCCTCTTCATATATACACATGTACATTATGAATCATTCTCATTCTAGTAGATTCAAGAAATAACCTTAAAGGAATTATCTGAAGTATATAAAAAGGCATGCAAAATTTAAAACTTCATTCTGGTATTGTTTGTTCTATTTGTTCAATTTAAAGCCTGCTACTTTTGTAAAAGGGCTTCCCTGGTGGCTCAGTGGTAAAGAATCTGCCTGCCAATAGAAAGGGGTTCAGTCTCTGGGTCGGGAAGATCCCCTGGAGAAGGAAATGGCAACCCACTCCAGTATTCTTGCCTGGGAAATCCCACGGACAGAGAAGTCTGGAGGGCTGTAGTCCATGAGGTTGCAAAAGAGTCAGATGTAATTTAGTGGCTAGACAACAGCAACAACTTTTGTAGAAGGCCCTGGCCCAGAGAAACATGTGGCAAAAAAAAAAAAAAAAAATGTATATGAAAACTATAGTCAGAATCTGGTATAATAGGAAAAAAAAAAACCCATAAACCATCAACAACAGAAGAATGGACAAATGAATTATGGTATAGTCCTAAAATGGGATACTGTGGAATAATTAAAGGAATAAACTACAACCACATGTATTTCATTAAAAAAAAAAATTCACATTCATAACATTGAGAGCAAGTTGTAGAAGGATATCCTGTGTAGTAATAGAAAGTTCCAAATACATAAAATAAGATGTTGTTTTTTATTATATACTTGTCATATAGTGTTTTTATAATACAAATGGTATACTTAAAGTAAGAAATGGTCACCTCTGGGGAGAGGGAAGAAAATTATTTAAGGAGGCCATATAGGGCTGTTGGGAGAAGGCAATGGCACCCCACTACAGTACTCTTGCCTGGAAAATCCCATGGATGGAGGAGGTAGGCTGCAGTCCATGGGGTCGCTAAGAGTTGGACATGACTGAGCGACTTCAATTTCACTTTCATTCATTGGAGAAGGAAATGGCAACTCACTCCAGTGTTCTTGCCTAGAGAATCCCAGGGACGGGGCAGCCTGGTGGGCTGCTGTCTATGGGGTCACACAGAGTCGGACACGACTGAAGCGACTTAGCAGCAGCAGCAGCATAGGGCTGTTGACTATATTTCTAATGTTTAGTGGATATGTGTGCTCGTCATAAAATTATATATATTTTTCTGTATGACTGAAATACTTCATTATTTCACAAAAGAAGGATCCACTGAGTAATATGAGGAGTCAGACTTTTAAAAACTTATCAGGCTTTTCAGACCAGACGATAAATAGCAGAAATAAAATGAATATACATCTGGGGAAGAAATGGATATGTTCTCCATACTGTACAACTCAGACCTGGGACTAAAATATAATTCACTAGTGTAAAAATGAATCTTTCAAAGAAATAGCAAATTACTAATTTTGATATCAGTGTTTTAAAAATTAGCTTAGAGTATGTGCTTATAAACTTCAGTGCTTATTTTCTGAGAAAATTTACCCTTTTATTAATTTTTTCAGAAAACTCTTTTGTTTTAAACCATTCTTTTCATTTATTTTTTTATTTTTTATTTTTTAAATTTTATTTTATTTTATTTTATTTTTAATTAATTTTATTTTATTTTTAAACTTTACATAATTGTATTAGTTTTGCCAATTATCAAAATGAATCCACCACAGGTATACATGTGTTCCCCATCCTGAACCCTCCTCCCTCCTCCCTCCCCATACCATCCCTCAGGGTCGTCCCAGCACTAGCCCCAAGCATCCAGTATCGTGCATTGAACCTGGAAACTTTACAATATTGTATTAGTTTTGCCAAATATTGAAATGAATCCGCCACAGGTATACCTGTGTTCCCCATCCTGAACCCTCCTCCCTCCTCCCTCCTCATACCCTCCCTCTGGGTCGTCCCAGTGCACCAGCCTCAAGCATTTTATATGTGTTAAATCATAAAGTAGTAAACACTTTGGTTTCTAGATAAGTTAGGAAATTGTTTTCATTTGCTCTTTAAGAACTACAGTAGTTTTGAAGGGATTGCTGAAATTTATTCTCTCTGGAAACATTCCTTCTCAGTTTAATTAAGATTTTGAGTATTGTTTATCTATTGTTGATTTAGGGGAAAAAACATTTTGTGAATGAAGAGCTGGGATTTATGAATTTTAGCTGAGTATTATAGTGACATAACTAAATAGTGATGGAGCTAATATTTAAGATGTTTGCCATCAGGTGCTATTAATTTCAAAATTATTTGAAAGGAAGGGTTATCATGATGGAGAAAACCTTTAAAGAAATTCCTAATTGAAAAATAAATGATTTTAATTTTTGTTGGAATTTCATTTTAATCCATCAACCTTATGATTTGCTTTCTTGTATTTCAGGGAAAGGTGGCCCAGACAGCATGTATGTCAGCTTGCAAGCATTTAGCCACATCTTTGATGCAACTTTTGCTGGAAGCTGAAGTAAGGCAGCTCACCTTGGGAGCATTACAGCAGTTCAACCTGGATGTCAGAGAATGTGAACGTAAGACAGGAAACCATCTCTTTGTTTGTTTGTTTTACCTGCCTGCTCACTACTGCAGGAAAAAAGCTTTAGGTCTGTGGGGTTTTGCTCCTAAAGGAGTCAAAAAATACCTAAGTGACAGAAATAATTTGTAGGTCTAAAAGTAAGAGTCTGTCAGCAAGCTAATTTGAACATCCAAAAGTGCATAGGCCTACATATAGGAAAAAGACCCCTGGCCGCATGGAAGTCTAGGGGGAATACAAGGCAGACATGCATTTCATACACAGCAAAGGAAACCTGATTAGTTCATAGACTTCAAAAGAATGCAGTTCTCAACCATTTGCTTTTTATCTTGTAATTTAAAATTATTTTTTCATCTTATGTGCAAACTCTTCTTAGTCTAAAGAATAAATGGAGTATGCATTTATCAGTCAGAAATGCTTTCTATGACAGGTAGAAACAGAAAACCTTAGGCAGAGTTGTTAAATAGGTTTTGATTTTCTCAGAGACCGTGGGTTGCTGTACTAATTTAGTTGTTCAGTGATGTCATCAAGGACCCAGGCTCTTTTGTTCCCTCTCCTCTGTCACACTTAGGAATATAGAATTTTCCTCCTCATCTATATTATAGTCAGAAAGGACTCACATTCAATGGACAAAAAAGGTGCCAAGATCACCTAGTCTTTTTTATTTAAAAAATTAAAATCTTTTCAGTAAACCCCTAACAAACTTTCCTGTATGTCTCGTTGATCAAAATATAGTTGTATAATATTGAAGAAGTGAATGAGTCTTATTTTCGTGTGTAATTAGTAGATTTATCACAGTCCAGATTCTAATCTAGTTTCATAAATAAATAAATTATTCATTACATGCAAAATATATATATATAGGTGTATGATCACCTCCAGCTCTCAGGGAGGCTGGGGGATTGAGTATCTGGCAGAGTGAAAGAGGAGCATCATTCCTGACATAGTTCATTTATCATGAATCATCTACTTGGAATTAAACATGAAATCAGGCTTTGGTTAGCAAAGAAGGAAGGGATGAAAAGTGTGTGCCATCGGTGCACATCTCACTGTGCCATCGGTGAGAAATGAAAATGAACTAAAATGATATGACTTCTGGAAACTTCTGTTTCTAGAAAAATTAAAATAGTGAAAAATTACATAAGTGTACTAATACTTCTGCCTCACCTTTTTATTTTTCTACTGCTAATTGGTTTCCTTTTGTGGACATTTTTTTTTTTAATGTACCACGCAACCACAGGATCTTAGTTCTCCAACCAGGTATTGTACCTGGGTTCCCTGCAGTGGAAGCGTGGAGTCCTGACCACTGGACTGCCTGGGAATTCCACCTCTTGGTTGACTTTTGATGGCTAGAAATTAAGGCTATGCTATTTTTAGTTAATTAAATAAGACTTCCAGTTCCAGCATCATGGTGTAACAGCTATCAAAGTCACCCTTTTGCCACAAACAGCTCTAAAACTGGATTAACTGTATGAAGCAACCTTTTTCATGCATTAGACAGCAGACAGCACACGACTATGATCCTTCAAAGGGGAAGTGCACAAGGTAACCTTGACATTTGCTCTTGTTTTCTGTCTAAGGGCACTATCCAGACACAGCACAGAAGAGTAGAACCCCTATAAAAAGCTGTGTTTTACATAGGAAAATACCCAGAGATTGGCATATAGAACTGTTGAGACACCTTAGCTTAGGTTTATGGACCAAGGTACCATAGAGCAAGGAGTTGTTTAGAGAAATAGCTCTAGAAATATGCATTGGAGATCCCTTGAGTCTTTGATCAAAAACTAAGTTGCCATGTGTGGTGTAAAACTCTGGGAGGCTTAGCAGAGAATAGCCACTAAGGAGTTATGAGCTGAATAGGAATGCCAGATGTCACAGAGTGCTAGGAAGCTCTGGAATTCTGACCAACCAGAATGGAAAGACCACCCTAACATATTGTGCATTCAGTAATACCCTTAAAAGTTAGGCATTAAGAATACTTTTCAAGCTCTGGAGTAAGAGCTAATCTTGATCCACCCTAATAAAGCCTAATAACAAGACTTGACAAGATGAAGGTAATCCACCAGTAAAATAACTGCCTGCCAAAACATTCAAGAGTCTTTGAAGGAAGAGGAACATGAAAATGTTTTCAGATTCCCACCATCTAGCATCTATAATTTCACATCAAAAAACTAAAATTTGGGATTTCCCTGGTGGTACAGTGGATAAGAATCCACCTGCCAATGTAGGAAACACAGGTTCAGTTCCTGGTCCAGGAAGATTCCACATTCCGCTGAGCAACTAAAGCCTGTAAACTATGACTGATGAAGCCCATGCGCCCTAGAACCAGCAGGCTGCAACTGCTGAGCCTGTGTGCCTAGAGCCCGTGCACAAGAGGAGCCACTGCGATGAGAAGCCCGCTCACTGCAGCTGCAGATGAGCCCCCGCTCTCTGCAAGTGGAGAAAGCCTGTGTGCAGCCATGAAGACCTACTGAGACCAAAAAAATAAGATAAACATTAAAAAATTTAAAAAACCCTAAAATATGACAAATATGTAGGGAAATATGACCCATAACAAGAAAAAATGAAAAATAGAAATAGACCCATTGATTATACAAATGTTGAAAATAGTGGGCAGGGCCTTTAGAAAACAGAATATAGTCAATAATATAAAGGAAAAGGTGGAGTGACTATAGCTGAAATCTTTTCCAGGTTTGATTAAAAAAAGTGTTAACTCACTGATTTAAAAAGCTTAACAAATTTTTAGCAAGATAAACGTATAGCCACGCCCAGGCACATTATGGTCACTAAAAATAGCAATAAAAGAGAAAGTCTTCAAAGTAGAAGAAAATACACATTACATAAAAAAGAACAATGATAAGAATTAGAAACAGTGCAATCCAGAAAGCAGTAGAAGGACATCTTTACAATACTGAAAGAAAAAGTCTGTTAATCTTAACTCAAAAATTCTTTTTCTTGTGAAAAATATCCTTCAAAGATAAAGGTAAAATATAGACATTTTCAAATATGGAAGTTGAAAAAAATTGTCACCAGAAGATCACCACATTTAAAAGTTGGTTTTTCATGTTGGAAGGAAATTATACTACCTGTCTGTCACCCCAGCTCTGCAGTGAAGATAACATTGTTCAAAGATGTAAACCACAGTATCTCTTTCCTCACATCTTTTTGTAGAATCTTGACACTACTAAGAATTGACGTCTGTTAGAGGGAAGTGTGCAGTATTGTATGCATGTTCAAAATTATTTAATTGAAAAAATAATCAACATCTAATTCCCCTTCTCTTGAATCTGAGCAAGCTTGTGACTTGATTGTAACCCACAGAATGTGGCAAAAGTGGCTTTTGTGGCTGGATCATAAAAGACAGTGCAGCCTCCACGTTCTTAGCTGCTGTATATCAAGTCCCTCTACCCTGAGGTGTCCATGCTGTGAGGAAGCCTAAACCAGCTCATGTGGACAGACCACATGGAGGAACTCTGGTATATGACATATAAAACTGTATGCTGTTGCTACTGTGTTTTGTTGTACTCCTTCAAATAGTGCTAGATTTTGTTCTGACCTAGAATTGCATTACTGGTTGGATCCTTTTGAGATTTGTTTTTCATTTATATTAGGTCTAGAGCAACCTTTTGTCTCAGTCAGATTTAACCCCAAATCTAAAGCAATGCCCTTTGAAATATTCTACCTCATTACCCCAAGTATATGAAGATATTTCAACTCTGGCTGGTGGAAACCCAAAGTATGCCTGGCTATATAAGAACTCCACAAATTATTCCGCCATTTCTTTCTTATAATTCTTTGCCCAGCCTTGGGTAGTTTCTTCTCATGCTATCCTATGCTATGCTAAGTCACTTCAGTCGTGTCCAACTCTGTGCAACCCCATAGATGGCAGCCCACCAAGCTCTGTCATCCCTGGGATTCTCCAGGCAAGAACACTGGAGTGGGTTGCCATTTCCTCCTCCAGTGCACAAAAGTGAAAAGTGAAAGTGAAGTCACTCAGTCGTGTCCAACTCTTAGCGACCCCATGGACTGCAGCCTTCCAGGCTCCTCTGTCCATGGGATTTTCCAAGCAAAAGAGTACTGGAGTGGGATGCCTTTGCCTTCTCCGATAGCATCCAGCAGCCATAGAATTTTTTCTAGAGTTTGCTCAGCTTTATGTCCATTGAGTCCAATGATGCTATCTAACCATTTCATCCTCTATTACCCTTTTCTCCTTTTTGCCTTCAATCTTTCCCAGCATTAAGATCTTTTCCAACAAGTTGGTTCTTTGAATCAAATGGCCAAAGTATTGGAGCTTCAGCTTCACCATCAGTCCTTCAATGAATATTCAGGGTTGCTTTCCTTTAGGATAGACTGGTTTGATCACCTTGCTGTCCAAGGGACTCTCGCGTCTTCAACACCACAGTTCAAAAGCATCAATTCTTCATGGTCCAGTTCTCACAGCCATACATGACAACTGGAAACACCATAGCTTTGACTATGCAGACTTGTCAGCAAAGTGATGTCTATGCTTTTTAATACACTGTCTAGGTTTGTGATAGCTTTCCTTCCAAGGAGCAAATGTCTTTTAATTTTATGGCTGCAGTCACCATCCACAGTGATTTTGGAGCCCACAGAAATAGAGTCTGTCACTGCTTCCACTTTTTCTTCTTCTACTTGCCATGAAGTGGTAGGACCGGACGCCATGATCTTCGTTTTTTTTAATGTTGAGTTTCAAGCCAGCTTTTTCACTCTCCTCTTTCACCCTCATCAAGAGACTCTTTAGTTCTTCTTCACTTTCTGCCATTAGAGTGGTATCATGTGCGTATCTGAGGTTGTTGTTATTTCTCCCAGCAATCTTTTTGATTCCAGCTTGAGCTTCGTCCAGCCTGGCATTTTGCAGGATGTACTCTGAATATAATTTAAATAAACAACCAGTACCATTGGTTGAATAGGAAAATCTGAATTATTGGGAATGACTTGTGACTGCATTTTTGATAGAGCTAAAAGGTAAAGAGGGATGAAGGGTGATAAGCTAAAATATATTAACCTTGAGGAGGAGGAGCACTGAGAGAATAAGGAAAAGGCCCATCTTATAGCCCAATTCGGAAATTTATTTTATATGGAAGAATGAACAGTTTCTACTTTAGACAATTTATAGGTGAATTGGTATCCTTAGTAGAGAGCCATATTTCAGTTAATATTGAGGAAGAGAGACCATTTAATGAAAAGTTGGAAACTGTGCAAATAGTTTGTTAATTTTGCAAAAGGAGTTCCAGGGGCCAGTGTCTTATCTGAAAAGCCATTCAGTATCTGTAATAGCCTTTTGTAATTGGGATCAGCTTGAAGCTAACATTTGTAAAGCGTGACAGTGCCTCTAATAACCCTATTACCACTGAAATTTTTTCTCCGTATATTGAGGAGCCTCTAAGGTTCATTGATTTAGAATTTAATGTTTCATTTCTGATTGGCATTAATTTGTCTGTCAAAAAACTTTTCATGGACATTTATTTTAATTTAAAAGAAAGAATTCTATGTCTTTTGCTATACCATCCCCCTCATTTTCTTCTTTAGATGCTCAGTGGTCTATAAAAAATCTTAAAGAAATGATACATAAGATTCACATAACTATACAGAGGCGTATTAAAGCAACTCCAAATGACAAGATAATTAACACTTACATCTTTCTACCCAGTGGTGTGTACGTGAGGTATTTTTGCTATTGTCTGTGAGTCCTTGGAAGAACTGTGTATAGGTCTTAAATAAAACTTTGGACAAGATAGAATGTGAATGTATCTTTAGTGTTTGACTCTGAGGCCTGGCCTGCCACTTTGTTAGATTCAAATACTTAGATGAATTGTATGCATACAAGCATGAGATAATCAATTAGTATAGTGTAGTCATTAAGAACTCAAATTTTAGAGTCAGCTCAATCAGATGGATTCAAGTCACTACTTCTTTTTAGTGTGATTGTGTATAAATTAACCTCTTACAGCTCCATTTATGAAATAGGTACAATAATAGTACCTAATATTACAGGAATGGGTTCAGAATTAAATGAGATAATGCATGAAAGAGTTTATTTCATTACTGGCAAAATATTAAATATGCAGTAAGGAATAACTTCTCCTATTGTTATCATTGTCAGCAATTAATAAACTGCTGTTTATTAACAGCAGTTAATAAACATCCAGCAACTCTCAGAAGGTCCTTTGCAGTTTCTGTAGTTTGTGAATCAGTTAGGTTTGGAGATGCCCTTTTATTTGATTTATGTTGTGCTTTTTTGTAGCTGTCTGTCAAGCTTCCATATTTATTTGGAAAGTTATCATCCAGAACTGATCATTTTCTAATTCTTAGCTTATGCTTTTGCAAGAAATCAATTAGTTAGCTCAGATGTTTACTAGAGATGGTACCTACTGCTTTGGATACCACCATCTAGGAATGTTGTTGATTTCTTACTGACAGACTGTCAAACCAAGTACCTTTAAGGTGACAATTATTAGGACTTAGGAGATATGAAGAAAATATTCCTTTTCCTTTAAAAATTGACAGTAATCTCTCGGTATTTCTTCTCTGTTTGAGTTTCATCTTATATTCTCCATTTGTTTGTATGTCTTATATGTAGTTTTGGATATTGGAACACTGGATCCCAACAGAGAAACTGGATTTTGAATACTAGCAGGTCTTGATGACCTAATGCTTACCTCCTTGATAAAACTTCGGCTTTTGTAACTTTCATGTACTAGGATGTTCAGTCTGTGTCCAGCTTTGGAATTTCCAAATGTTTTACTTTGTATATTCTAAAAATATGGAGGTCTAGGTTCATATTCAGGCTCAACTACTTGTTAACAGCACTAATTCAGTAATTTGTTCATTTATTCAAAAAATTCATGTGAAGTCCCTACTCCATACAAAGTACCATGCTGGAGGCTTGAAACAAAATGGGAAACCACTGATGTTAATTAGGAGGGTAATGAATCTAAATTCATTAGATATGTGGTTTGAAAAGGAACTCTCCAATTTATCAGGAGCCTCAGAGATCTGTTGTAAGGCTGTTGCAGTAATCCATAATAGAGACGATTTGGAAGCTTTAGCATATTTATGCATCATAATTCAAGCCATTGGAGTGAATGAAGCAACTCATCTAACCTCTCTTGAGTCCATCAGTAAACTGGAAATGATAATCCCTGTATATTTTTCTCACAGTATTGTTATGAAGTCAAATGAGATACTATACATAAAATCATTTGTATACAGCCATGGAAAATTTATTTATTATGGCTGTCATTTCTTTATCCATATGCTTTCATATGTTTTTATCTTGTTTTCTTTCCCACTTCCACTGTTATATGAGTTACAATGTTAAATATTTTCAGATTTTAATAATCTGTTCACGTTCCTAAATTATTTGAAAGATTGGTGTGTTAAAAATATAACAATTAAACCAAATCCAGGGGACATTTGGTTGTGAGGAAATGCAGCAGCAATTGCATCTTTTTAAATTTGCCATAATCCATCTTTTCCCAGGGCCCATAAGCCTTTTGCACAGAATAGACCAAGTCCTTGTACAGAAAGGTTAATAGTATGCATCTTGCCAAATTCCCAGCTCTTTGATGGTCAAGTTAACCAGAGCTCGGTTTGCTATTTTGGAAAGGAGCAAGGACTCCAAAGCCTTGTATTTCACCCTTCTTACCATAATAGCCCTTGCTTTACAGGTCAAGAAGCCAATGTGGAGAATCTGCCTAAACTCAGGACTTAATAAAACAATTTCAGGTTAGATTCATGACTTTACTGAGCGAATTATGGTATAAAATATTGGCAGAACACCATTTGTCACTTAACTCCATAAACCCCACTCTAACTGAAAGATCAGATCACTTTCTACATTCCTAGAGAAGTAGTTTTAGCTCAAAGTCAGGATCAAATAGCCCAGTACTGAAAAGTCTGAATTTTCTATCTCTTAGTATATATTTACTAAAACAAATGGCTACAAGTTTCCCTTGTGGTATAGCAGGCTCTCCTCTGACTCAGGTGTGAGATGTTTTAGCAAATCTTACTGGGACAGACCTTAATAGGCTTGCTTATGATTTTGCAACTGGAGCTTCTGAACTAAAGAATCTTTATAAAGTGATCTTTCTGAATTTTAAGTACTAAGCCCAAAAATACCTGCCATTTGAGGTAACTGTACTCACTTTTTGTTTTTTCTATTACTTGGGTCCAGCTATCCTTGACTGTCCACCTCTGTATAGTTAATTATCCCCATAGACTCCCTACAAGAGTCTGAGAACTTTCAGGCATCCCTTTACCAATCTCTTCCTGGTGAGAGGGAGACAGTAGAGAAGTGAGTCCTCAGGACCCTGGTCAGAAGCATCATGGAACCATATGTGACAGCTCTCACATCCATTCTTCTCTTACAACCTTTGAAGTTTACATTTGCAAAAGGAATTTTGATCTTGAATAACTACGCCAGTGTTAAACTCCCCGGTGGCTCAGATGGTAAAGAATCCACCTGCAGTACAAGAGACATGGGTTCGATCCTTGGGTCAGAAAGATCCCCTGGAAAAGGGAACGGCTGCCCACTCCAGTATTCTTGCCTGGAGAATTCCATGGACAGAGGAGCCTGGCAGACTACAGTCCATGGTGTTGCAGAGTTGGAAAGGACTGCACAACTAACACTTTCACTTTTCATATTTTTCAAATCCAAACTGCATCAGCTAACCAAACTGTACAAAGTGACTACTAGCTCATGTATTAAATCAAGCCTCTCCGGTGAGATGCCTTATAGTAATTAACTTGTCATTCAAAATTATGTTTAGTTGTCCTTGAATAAGTAGTAAAAAATGCATATCCACACTGTTGTTTTTTTTCCCCCTAGAGATTCCTTAGAAAACTCTTCTGTTTCTTTCTGAATGTATTCTCTGCTACTCTTATTTAGCATATCACCTTTGAGACCACGTTGTGTTTAGATCCTAGTCATGGGTCAATATTCAGTAAGGGGTAGAGCAGAGCAGAGTGCTACCCTTCTGTGGCAAGGGAGACACAATGGAAAGCATTCTGGAGAAGACCGAGGAATCAAGGTTTCAAACTTTCTCTTAGCACCCTTGCATTTTTCAAGGAGATGTGGTGAAAGTATGAAGGCAGATGGTGTGTCAGTTCATAACTTGAAAGAGCAGTTTGTGCCCCATTTGCATTGTAAGTTGCCCAGTGTTAGTAAAAGCTTTTACATGAAAACTTTTCATATTCTTCAGTTTACTTAAATTGAAAAATGTCAGGACAACCTGGAGAAGGAAGTGGCAACCCACACCAGTATTCTTGCTGGAAAATCCCCTGGACAGAGGAGCCTGGTGGGCTATAGTCCATGAGATCTCAAAGAGTCAGACAAGACCAAGCTAATTTAACTAATGCTAAATTCTAGGACAACCTAGTCCTCCAAAGCTTCACCTTCAATGAGAACTTGTTCCCAGGTGACTCAAAATAATACCTTAATTTTGAGCTTGGCTGCCATATCCCACTGACCATTAACTTCTCATCCTAGGAAATGAAGGGATGTCTTAATGCCCTTTTCCCTGCCATCACCTGTTAATAAATTCCAAATATTCTACTTTTTAAATAAAGTCTTTGGATTGCCAACTCAATCTTCAATCATCTGTCTTAATTAAATTATGCTTATTTGCATGAAACAAAAATTTATTAAAAATAGTTCAAAAAAAGAGGAGGGCTTATTTTGAATACATGGATTTCATAGGACCCCAGAAAAAGATAAATAGATCATTTAGGTTAGGGATCGTGTCTGCTCACGCCTGTCTCCTTAGTCTCTTACATAGTACCTGACATGTGGTACTTACTTAATATTTATTTATTGAATGAATAAAAATGATTCAGCAACTACCCAAGTTTCTGGATCTTTCTGGTCAGCTCTGACGATGGAAGGGAATAGAAGTAAGAAGTGGCTTGGAATGGATGTCATGTGATGTGAACAGCAAGACAAACAGGGATGTAGTTGGAACCCTAAGGAATATTCTCTTAGGAGAATGGACAATTGGCAACTTGAGTACACATATCCTACCAACGTCTATGGATTATAAAGCCGTTCTTGCCGACAACAGTCACTTTTTGATATATCACCTGTATAATATATAATAATTAAAATCAGAGGTGATGCAAACAGATTGGCCTTTGACATCAATCTGTTTCTATCACTTCTGATTTTTATCATTATATATTATATTTAGTAGTTTGGACATATTTTATTCCTCTTCTAAACCTCAGTCTCTCTACTTATAAAATGAATTTACAATTATACTATCTCACAGACTTGTTCAGTTGGTTGAGTAATTAATACATAACAAATGCTCAGTAACTGCTAGCTGCTATTCTCGTTGTCTGTGTCATTATCGTTGTCATAGAGTATTAACCTGGAAGGAAAGTTGTATTACGACCTCAGTTTTGCCACTGATTTGCTGTATGATCTAGGTAATTCACTAAATCTGAATTTGGGCTTCTTGGGAAGCCCAAAGTGTTCCAATATGGGAACACTTGGCTAGACTGTTTCTGAGTTTCTATTTAGTTCTGGCTTCCATGATGGCTCAGACAGTAAAGAATCCACTTGCAATGTGGGAGACCTGGGTTCAATTACCGGGTTGGGAAGATTCCCCTGGAGAAAAAAATGGCAAACCACTCCAGTATTCTTGCCTGGAGAATTCCATGGATAGAGGAGCCTGGTGGGCTATTTAGTTCTAAGATATTATAGTTTATCGTGGGAGGGAAGATTGTGTGGATATGTTTATATGTATGGAAAATTGTTATAATTTATATTGTTATATTAAATGAGATAATGTAATGGAATGCTTTATAAATCCTAATACATACATATTTGTAAGCACCAGTAAATATTAAATATGTTTCTTGTAGTTTTTATTATATTATGTATGATACCATGTTCATCAGGGAACTTGATACATGTTCATCAGGGAACAGAGTATATGGAAGTAGAAAGCAGGCTTTGAGTGATTGCCATTAAGGGTTCTTATAAACTTAATGGCCATTGGAATAGGGTCAGTGGTTTTTTTTCTCAAAGAAACTTTCTGTATGATTAAGACAAGATTGTCCCAGGCTACTTTATGCTATTTACTTTGGATAATATTAGTTTAGGAAGAAAGCAAGCTGTCTAGTCAATACCTAAAGCACTATGAAACAGTGAAAGTGTTAGTCACTCAGTTGTGTCCAACTCTTTGCGACCCTGTGAACTATGTAACCCGCCAGGCTCCTCTGTCCGTGGGCTTCTCTGGGCAAGAATACTGGAGTGGGTTGCCATTTTCTTCTCCAGGGGATCTTCCTGACCCAGGGATTGAACCGTGGTCTCCTTCATTGCAGGCAGATTCTTTTACCATCTGAGCCACCAGGGTATCCCCTAGAAATGTCAGTGTGGTTTTGGGGAAAACCAGAGTTGCCGTGGTGAAACATGTTAGCAGTCCTGAATTTCAGAAGTCTAAAGAGTATGATTACATTTCTTTTGGGAACTTACTTACTAGAACCTGAGTACTAATATAGTACTGATATGAGAAATAGATTTTTAAAAATTGGCTTTCTATAAGATTTCCTTTAATCTTAGAAATGTTAAATTATTGTAGCAAATGGTATCATTACATATTATGAGATTCTTGTGAAAAGTCTTGAATTTACTTCCTTTCCTGTTAAAGCATAGGTTTTATGTTTTATCCAGAAGACACTTTTCAAATTGTATCTTAATTATTTTAATTGTACCTCTTCAAATCTTAAAAAGAAAGCCCTGTTAAGCCCTCTTAAGAATATAAGGCTTGAAAAGAGACAAATGGAGAAAGTTTGAGCCCAATAAAATTTTAAACCTCATCTTCCTAAGTTATATCAAAATAATAGATGCCTCCTTTGTTTGAGGATATGTAATGCCTGAAGATGCAAATTTCCTATTGCAGACTATTGAAGGACATTTTGTGTGTTTCAGTATCATTAATTTCAGATCCCTTAGCTTCTATCCTCGGCCTCATCTTTCTAAATTGCAGTTTTAAAACAAGCTTTCCTGTTCTGCCCTCTTCCATCTGAGAAACATTACAGTGGAAAGATTGATGATAGACTTCGAGTTTGTATGCAGAAAAATAAACTTGCTTCCTATAATTTGCAGTGTTCTGCACATGTGAAAATCTAAGGATAATTAGTTGTTATTGCTTTAATGTGATGGAGACAATAACTTGTTCTGTGAGACAAGCTCCATGGCTAATGAATTTTGTCTTTTGGTTGATTGACTGGTTAATGGAATCAGAAAGAAATATTTTATGTTTCTTCTTCAGAAAAATGCTTTCATTTTCTGCTGGAAATGTACAGGGATTTAGTTGGCCACTCTTTGTTAGAACACATCTTTCTTTATTCTATCATTTGTTTTCCCTTTTGCTCAGTTTTGTTCTATATTCTTGTTTCTCATTCTCATTTTGACTCAATATTTGCAATGAAACTCACATTTGCAAGGGAAAATCATTAAGCTGGCAGTTATATATGCATATGTATTAAATATAGTTATAGTTATCAATATTTCATTCATTCTCTTCATTCCTTGTTTTCTCTGCAAGACCTGGAACACTGTAGATGTTCTATACAAGAAATCAAATTTAAAACTAAAGTGCAGTGGGAATTTGTAGGGTGAAAATAGAGGCCATTTTTCTGAGAGGTACTTTCTCAGTCACACAGCTCTCAATCAACCTATGCAGAGGCTTCCCCAGAAACATACAGGTTGTGTGGCTTTGTCTCTCTCCCTCTTCCCAGGCCCTTACTAGTTCTTTTTAAAAGTAGGATTGAGCTTGAATTCTTAGATCTAAAATGGTGTGGGAAGAACACAACTGCAGATATCTTCCTTCTGTCAAAAACAGGCAATACAAAACCCTGCTTTGCTCGCTGTTGTCTTCCCACACCGGCAAGGTTTGTCATGCTAGGTGCTGTGCTGTTATGATGTGCCTTTCTTAGCCACGGAAAACCCAAACAGAAGGCTTCACTGCCGTTTAAAGGGCCATGTCACTTCTCTTTGACTATGGATGATGGACCCTGTACCCTCTGGAAGGACTTTTCCCAGACATGGATCAGTGAGTAGTGCCCACTCAGCAGTTATTTTGGTTTATGGGCTGAAGTTCCTTGAATTCCAGGAGATAAGACACTCATTGTCTCTGTGAGCCCATTGCCAGACGCCTAGTCGTTTGATAGTATGTGCTGCCAACCTGAGCGCTGAAGGCAGGCAACCTGCTCTTCCTCACCATGGCGAGGATGCCATCCCTGTCAAGAAAATGGAGATGAATCATGCTGCTCTGACCTGGTTATGCATCACTGTCAAACCCTGTTGTTGGCTTCCAGACATTGGCCAACAGAGACAAAATACTTTTTCTGGTAGCAAGTGTGACCTTGGATTGTTTGTGAGCATTTAAGTGATGAGGAAGTACAAAGGACCTGCTACGTGAAGAATCATACTACTCAATTAAGCTTTTTTATTTGTGGCAAACTTAATACTCTAAATTCTGTTTGGCTGTTTGGTAAATGTGGTACTTATCCCAGCTCTAAATAAGGACAGGGACTGATTCCTCTTTGAAATTGTTTAGATTTTTCTTCCCAGCTTTGTTTCAAGGGATATTTGGAGGGAGGAAGATAGAGGTGGTAGGAGGAAATTAACTTAAATCAGCTGGTAGCTTCCAGAAGTCCATTTTTCTACTGTATGATTTTGAAAAGAAGAAGACCAGATGTTTTTTAAAGTGATACTCCAAACTTGGTGCTCCTTTCTTCTTTTTCTACGTTTTTCATTACTTATTTTTTCTTAACTTTGAGACCTTCTGCACTTTGGAAGTTTCAGAGACTGGAAGATTAAGAAATGCCATTTCAAAGAAGTAGAAATTTAAAAATATATTGTGGTTATTGCTATTTTCCTGTTACTTAACCCTGGTTCCAGACCCAGTAAAACAGATTTTTCTTAAAGTTAAAAGAGTATGTTATAGCAATTTCATAATCTCCAAAGACTTTTTACTATTTCTCTATTAGAAACTTTAAAAACAATTATTAAGTTGCCAGTCCAGGTTCGATGCATGATACTGGATACTTGGGGCTGGTGCACTGGGGTGACCCAGAGGGATGGTATGGGGAGGGAGGAGGGAGGAGGGTTCAGGATGGGGAACACATGTATACCTGTGGCGGATTCATTTCAATATTTGGCAAAACCAATACAATATTGTAAAGTTTAAAAATATAATTTAAAAAAATAATAAAAATTAAAAAAAAAACAACCAACAATTATTTGAACATTTTCATGAGTCCTCATAATTTGCTTGAAAACACCCAGAAACATTTTCCTGGAGAAATGAGCCCACTGAAACAACAGTGTTTCTTAATCATTGCAAACCAGAGACCTCACCTCACCATTAGCACCAGAGCAGTGTCTGGCTGAGGCTTCCCAGGTGACTCAGTGGTAGGAACCTGCCTGCCAATGTAGGAGATGGGGATCAGCAGGTTCAGGCCCTCGGTCGGGAAGATCTCTTGGAGAAGAAAATAGCAACCCACTCCAGTATTCTTGCTAGGATAATCCCATGGACAGAGGAGCCTGGGGGGCTACAGACCATGAGGTTGCCAAGAATCGGACACGAATGAGCCACTGAGCTTGACAAAGTATGTACGGCTGGCCATCTCTTTCTCCTATATCAACTATATCAACTACAAACATCACCTCAGGTGAAGAGTTACTTCTTCAGCATCGCTGCCTCATTCCATCAAGGCATTTGCACCCACTTTTATTCACATAGGCTAAAATCCTAATATTTGTACTAAACCAGACTCTCCCAAGAACATCTGATGCATTTACTGTTCTTGTCTCCGAGTGATTATGCTGAGGCGTTGTGTACGTTTTCTATTTTCTTTGGCCCTTACTTCCTGTCTTTGGGGTTGAGGCCAGTAAACTATTTATTTATTTATTTTTTTCCTTTTTTTTTTTTTTTAATATTGATTTTTTTTTTTTTATTTTATTTTTAAACTTTACATAATTGTATTAGTTTTGCCAAATATTTTAATTAGGCCATTTTATAGGGTGTAAACCAGGAAATCATATTAAATACAATGTATATTTAAAAATTATTTTAATTGTTGAAAATTGACAGACTTGGGCCCACAAAAAATGCCTGTAACATTCTCATCCACCTACTGCCTTTAGGTGGAACAGTACTATATACATCTCAAAAAGTTGATCAAAGTCCTAATTTTTATGAAACATTTTAAAAGAAAAAAACTTTCTTTTCCATTATCACCTGCTGTAACATTTTAAGAGTTAACAGATTCTGATTTGAGTTCTAATTTGAGTTCTGAGATGATTTTAATTAAACCATCTATCTGATCTAGTTTTTCTAAAATTTATTACAAATTTTAGAAATTTATCCTTTCTCTCTTCCTCTCTTCTATGTGTGTGTATATGTATGAGAGAGTGGCACCCCACAATTCCCTTAGCATTCCCAGTTTCTTTTTTCTAAGATTGGAATTTAGAAAATATGAGTAAAATGTCACTGCCAACACTTCCACTTAGAAAAGCTGAAGTTTTCAGAAACTAGTGAGACAATGAATAGCATTTTTAAAGTCTTACCTATAATGTTCTGTAATAGTAGTTGATCTATATTTTGCTTCTATTTTCTACTCCTTTCCTGGGAGGAGAATATTAGGGTCACTGGTGGGATAATGTACACCTACCAGTACTTTGGATGGGTGAATTGAGGCCCGTGTTTTTGTCTTTGTTTGATCACTAAGTAGCTGTGAATTTGGACAGCACACTTAATCTCTTGCAAAATCTTTTTACTCATTTGTTATATGTGAATGATTTGGACTAGGATATTCCGTTGGACAACGTGGCTAGGAATTAGCCATTCAAGTAGGATGAGGTAGACTGGGAAGGGTGTTCTGACAAAGGCAAGTATTTGTATCAATTCTGGGAGGAAATAAAGAATATGGCCTATTAGGGAAATAAAGCTAGTTCATTTGACTAGAAAATATAGTGAAATGAACTGGGGTATCCAGAAAGAAACATGGAAATATAATTGTTACTATTGGAGCCAAAGCAGATTTTAGAGAGCACACTTTCAGTGGAAGTAGATGATGGACCAGATTGCTAGGAGTTGAGAAATGAATGAAAGACAAAGAAATTGAATCAGTGCTTATAAAAGACTCTCAGAAATTGACATTGAAAAAGAGGAGAGAAAAGGTTGTTTATTTCATTGCCTCCATTAAGCCTGATAATTGGGACTGTTTAATTGTAAATAACAGCAAATATTTTGTATCATGTAGCCAAGAATAAAAGAAAAATAACTCTTAAATTATTTTGTCAGTATCAGTAAAATTTCCCTAGTAATCTTTGTCTTCTTTCTCTGCTCTTTTTTCCTGAATGATGTGCCTTTCTGAAATTCAAGCCTCCTCAGTTTTTCACCAAATCCCAGCAGTCAGGCTTAAGGGCCTGCCATTCCGTCTGGCTCACAGAATCTCTTTGTCAGCTGTCTGCCTGTCAATAGATGGAAACAAGGTGTAGCATCAGCTCCTGTCCAGACAATTAACCAGGGGAAAGAATGTTTCTGTACTCTCCTGTAGAAAAGCATTTCGAGAGCTTTTAAACATTTTAAAGACAGAAGTGCTTTTAATACTTGAGATGCTCATTTGTCTCCTATACTTCCTATTTGTTAGGATATTCCTTTCAAAGCACCAGTTTATCATGGAAAGAAGTTGCTTATGTACCTAAAGAAACACTTACTTCCATTTCCTTTTTTTCCAACTGACTTAAATTCTCTTAAAACACTAATCTCCCCCTTTCTTACCAGCGCCTCCAAGTTAAACGCCTAACATTGCCTCTGGAGTTCCCCGTTGTGTCTGCCTTCAAGTCTTTGGTCTTACAACCACCAGCTTAAGGTCTCAGGTTTCACTGACAGAGATTCTCTTCTTCACCTTCTTTTGTTTTTGTTTGCTTCATTGTTTGTTTTAGGGGGAAAAAAGAAAAGGGAAAATACACCTCAAACTGAGCTCTTAGTGGCAATGTTTATATTCTTTAGTAAGATAGATCCTGAGTGTAGATCTTGACCTCTGAAAACAAATTCATTAGTCTGTATAACTATAATGGCAGACCAGTATTTATGTTCATACTGATCTAATGCAAACATTTAGTGTGGAAGTGGATCATTGTTTTAATACTTAACATTATAATTCCATTTGAGGAGGTGAAATTCCCAACAAATACTTGAACAATTATATGAAGTAAAGCTAGAAAGTGTAGAAAATGTTATTGTTCTCTGAGAAAGATATGTGAAACCTTTTATTTTGCTATGTTAAAAATAATCTCTTCTAACGAACACTCAGTTTAATGCAATATCTTTAATAAGTTTTTTGATTTATTGAAGAAGTGGCCATGTAGGCAAAAAAAAAGCATATCATTATTTTATTATATCCGTTTCCAGTTAATTTCATATTTGTTATGCTGGGACAAATCTGGCTATAACCTAGATACTAAAATGTACCAAATATCAAGTTGTATTGTACATGATCTGAGTTGAAACTTGTGTTCCAACAGCAATTCTTCAACACCAACTGAGTGAGGAGTAAAGTTGCTCAGTTGTGTCTGACTCTGCAACCCCACTGACTATACAGCCCATGGAATTCTCCAGGCCAGAATACTGGAGTGGGTAGCCGTTCCCTTCTCCAGGGGATCTTCCTAACCCAGGTATCAAACCCAGGTCTCCCACATTGCAGGCAGATTCTTTACCAACTGAGCCACCAGGGAATCCCAGCAACAGCTGGGTGTTCTACAATTCAATCCAGTTCTAACAGTAACTACCTGGAGTTAGTAGATATTCTACAAATTAAGGGTTCAGTCCCACAAGACTGCCCCTCTACAGATGTCAGCTACAAAGCCTCAGGTGTCCTCAAGCCACTCCCACTTCTTTCTAGCTGACTACAGATTTTGGGGGCTTCCCCGGTGGCTCAGATGGTAAAGCGTCTGCCAGCAATGCAGGAGGCCTGGGTTCGATCCCTAGGTTGGGAAGATCCCCTGGAGAAGGAAATGGCAGCCCACTCCAATACTCTTGCCTGGAAAACCTCATGGATGAAGGAGCCTGGTAGGCTATAGTCCATGGGGTCGCAAAGAGTCGGACCTGACTGAGCGACTTCACTTTCATTTTTTATTTTCACAGATATTGAGCTCACCACATCCCCTTTCAGTTCAGTTGTTGTTGTTCAGTTGCTAAGTCATGTCTAACGCTTTGGGATCCCATGGACTGCAGCATGCCAGCCTTCCCTGTCCTTGACTATCTCCTGGAGTTTGCTCAAATTCATGTCTGTTGAGTCAGTGATGCTATATACCCATCTCATCCTCTGCTGTCCTCTTCTCCTTTTGTCTTCAGTCTTTTCCAGCATCAAGGTCTTTTTCAGTGAGTTGACTATTCACAACAGGTGGCCAAAGTATTGGAACTTCAACTTTAGCATCAGTTCTTCCAATGAATATTCAGGGTTGATTTCCTTTAGGATTTACTGGTTTGACCTCCTTCTCCAGCACCACAATTCAAAAGCATCAGTTCTTTGGCCCTCAGCTTTCTTTATGTTCCAACTCTCACATCTGTACATTCAGTTCAGTAATTCACTACAAAAACTCACATAACTCACCAAAAATGCTGTACTTATGATTGCAGTTTTATTATAAAGGCTATAACTCAGGAACAGCCAAATGGAAGAGATATATAGGATAGGATCCTGGGGAGGAGGGTGGCAAAACAGAATTTCCATGTCCTGTCCTTAAGGAATCAGGCATGTCAACCTTCCAGCACATCAGCATATTCACCAAATCAGGAAGATCCACTGAGTTTCAGTGCACAGAGTTTTTATATGAGGGTTTTATTATGTAGTGAAGTGAGTCGTTCAGTTGTGTCCAGCTCTTTGTGACCCCGTAGACTGTAGCCTGCTGATTAATTAATTAATTAATTAATTCCTGTCCATGGACTTATCCAGGCAAGAATACTTTAGTAGGTAGCTATTCCCTTCTCCAGGGGATCTTCCCAACCCAGGGATGGAACCCAAATCTCCACATTGCAGATGGATTCTTTACCATCTGAGTCACCAGGGAAGCCTGAAGCATGATTGAATAAATAAATTGCTACATGATTGAAATCAACCACCATCCCTTCCCCTCTCTGGAAATTGGGAGTGGGGCTGGAAGTGTCAACCCTCTGGTCATAGGCTTGGTCATTCTGGTTTGTGCAGCCCCTCCCTTAAAACTACTTAAGGGCCCTCAGGAGCCAACTTCTCAGCATAAACTTAGGTATGATCAAAATGATTCAATTATGAATTGCTCAGGAGCTTTCCTTTTGCTTAGGACCTTTGGAAGATATAAAACTCCTTGTCAGGAGCTAGGACCAAAGACCAGGTATATTCCTTGTTATATAATAGGCCTCAAGAGTATATTTGATTCAGTCCCATAGCTTTAAGCAAGTGAAATATTATTGCCTTCATTTTACAGAGGAGACATCTGGCACTAAAAACTTATATGATAGACCCAAGGTCACATAAGTAAAATCTAGAAATGTTGGAATCCCAGTTACCTTAGCTAATGATATATCCATTTCCTGTGAACACCAATCAATGTAGACTGAGACTCAGTTTTCCTAGCAAATTGTGAGACTATCCACGAAAGTTATACCAAAGAAACATTATTGGCTTTCAGTTTAGAAAGAATTACAACTAACTTAAAAAAAGTCTAGCTCTTTTAACTTAGCAAACATCCTATGTGGAACCTACCTTAATCATTTCTCTTTTGGCAGTTTTGGTACCTTTGTATACCTTTGTCTACCCTGTTCAAGAGCACTGACAGTGTCCTGATACTTTTCCTTTTAATGAAAGCATTTGTTTTGTGTTGTGGACTTAACAAAACATTTTGCAGTTATAAGTCAGGATTGTTATTGTCATCACTTGCTGGGGAACCTGAGAGTCAAAGAGCTTTGTCTGGAAACATATACTGGTCAACTATCAGTTTTTTAAATATACCTTAATCATCCCAAAATGATTTGAGACTACTTTCAGTAGGATAAGTTGAAAAAATTAGTAAATTAGATATTAAGAAAAGAAAATGAGATGAAGAGAAGAAAGGAAAGAATACTAGCATAAGAAGTAATAGAGAGGTACTGTAAAAATTTATTGACAGACATGGTGAAGAATATACAAAGGATATAGCTGCATCAGAGGGTGGCATATTTTAAAAATATGAGCTGAAGAGAAGCCATTGTGTAGTACCAGGAACATTTGTTTTGATCCTAATTTCATAGTCAATGTAGAAACAATTCATATTGCTGTGAATTTGGAGAGTGCTCTTTCCTTGTCATTTCAAAGTCTGAAATCATTCTTTGCACATTTCATTTTAGCTTTCATTCTTTACAGTCAACATCATCTGAAGCTGTGCTGTCCAAAACTGTAGTTACAGCCACAAGTGGCTATTAGAGCATTTGACACGCAGCTCAAATATGCGTTGTACTCTAAGTGAAGAACACATCCTGGATTTCAAAAAAAATCTCATGAATAATTTTTAAATGCTAATTTTATGTTGAAATTAAAATATTTTAGATATATTAAGTAAAATAAGATATGCTATTATTAATTTTTCATTGATTTTTATTTTCTTAAGTGTATTGACTAAAAATTCTAGAATTACACAGGTAGCTCTTGTTTCTATTTGGACCGTGCTTTTCTAGAGAATTTTTTACCTTATGTTAAATGCCTACAGAATCCTTCTCAATGTAAAATTTCAGATAAACTTAATCTGTCTTGTGTCCATACAACAGAACGATCAGTGCTGAACAGACACATGGATAAGATTAAGTCCTTGAAAGCACAGTAAAAATACCAGGGATATAAAGTTGCTACTTTAGAACACCAGCCTTTCTCATCTCTCAGGAAACCCACGCCTTTCATGCAAGTTCTCAGCTTTCTTTAAGATTATGCACAGAAGCACTGCTGTTTGCTAATTGGCAGAGGCATCTTTTCACTGTAGTATTAAAAAATCTATTATGAAATTGGCCTTTATTTTGCAAAATTGCAAAACTTCAGAAGAAAATTGTGATTTTACACAGATCTGTATATTTTTATGACTTCATTGTTATTGAAATGAAAAAGATATACACACATATATATGCATATATATGAGGAACGTGTAAAGTAAATATTTGCTTTCAGACATTATAGGTCAGGGATGCATATTGAAATAATAGGGGAATTAGATTTTAACTGATTCACCAACTTACTTTTTTTTTGGTTTTAATTTTTTCATCTGTAAAAGTCCTCAGCAATTACAAATGCTCCTTTCAGCTTTAGGATTCTTGGTTGTAAACTCAAGTCCTAGGACATTTTGTGCTGTGTTTTTGGCAATTATTTATGGAATATTAAGGGAACGTCCAATGCCATGTGGCATGACATTGTTCTGCCACTTGTTATGGGTCTTGGCTTTCCTTAACCTTCTTCCTCTGCAATGCAAAGGGTACTCTGTTTAATTTGGTGAATACATCTAACGTGTTCTTATCCACCATTTAGAATACTATTTCCTTAAACAAAGAACACCACTGTATTTCTATAGAAGCACCCAGTGGCACCTGGAATCCATGACATGGTAGGAATTTATGTCATCTCCTTCTTTTAAATCTTGAATAAAATTATTTTCTAGTTTGCTTTGCTAGAAATCAATCAATTAATTTCATTAAACTGTTTACAGATTCTTCTTCTATGTTAGAGATGTTAGTAGGGCATAAAAATCAACTTCTCCAATTTCCTAGGTTTATTCCACGTAAGACAGCTGTGTCCAGGGGAATGTGTTCTGTCATTGACACCAGTCTCTGCCAGTATCTGAACCCTCGTTTCCTTTCAGTGGTACGGCATAAGGGACAGACACATGGAGACTGATTGGCTTATTTACTCAGCGGCATCGTGGAAGTTCCTTCATGCTTGTGGCCATTTTCTCTCTTACAGTAGATTAATCTTTTATTAATTAAAAACCTATATTTATCTGTCCTAGTTTTTGATTCATTTTGATATTTGCAAAACTAATACAATTATGTAAAGTTTAAAAATAAAATAAAATTGGAAGAATAAAAAAATAAATAAATAAATAAATAAAGAGAAAAAAAAATAAAGCAAAAGGAGCTAGGAGAATTAAACTTTGAAAACAATTTATGAATCTATTTAGAGTGCTGCTTTGGCATTTGCTATCAGACTCTGTTATTATCAGTTTTACTTGTATTTCTCACACAGAAACTCAGAATAGGTTAGATTGTACTTTACTCTGCCCTTCTTAAGGCAGAAGGTCTAGTGAGTTTAAAATATATGAAAGCAAAGAAAAATTTATATCACAGGATTATACTCTATGTAATTAAAGGTGACTGTTTTTATGATCACATGTTCATACAAATGCTTACACAAGTATAGTCAGCTGAATCTTCAAGGAACTTGTCCCTCCCCACTCCCGCCCCCACCCCCGGGCCTCCCTTCCTTTTTCTGTCTCCTTGATAGCTCTCTCATCTGTACTTACTTCCTTATGTTCTGGCCTACCTTTCTCTGACCATCAGGGCCTTGAGTGGAGTCCCTGTGGAGTCCATCAACTCTTCTTCGTAATTAGCTTAGTGGAACCACTGTGAAGTGATGCAAGAAGGCTTTAACTTCCCCAGAGCTACACTTCATAGTCTAGCACACTCCTTATCTGTTGCCCCAGGGACCCAATACCAGGAAACCGTTATATTAATACAGCAACAGCAGCTCTTATTTTTAATCCCATAAAAACCGCATGTGACCTGACCTGATCTCAAGATATAAACAAGTACCCAATATAGTTTGAGTTCCAGAATACTGATTTTCCTTTCTCACCTGACATTTTGGCCAAAAACAAAACCCTGATCTGTTCAGTGGAGGCTGGTAATGCTATCTTGTCCACTGTCTAACTTGGAACTTCACTGAAAGCAGTAGTATATTATGCTAACCAGGAATTTCTGGTTAAAATTTTGCCCACTGCCTTTTCAATTTTCTCTTATTTGAACAAATTAGCTTTTCCTCTAAGAATTGCTATTTTACCTACTTCCCAGATACTGTACTAGTTTTGATTTTTTGAAATAAATTTTGCCTTGCTCATCGTCCTTTGAAAATTATTCTTGTTTTATGGACAATTTGCAAAGATTCAGAGGAATTTCTTTTATATTCTGTTTCCCACAAGTTGCTTTTGATAAGTTCTCAAATGTCCTGTCTGATTACAGATTACAGACTAAGGCAGCCTTTTTTTGGTGGGGGGAGCTGTTTTATTTGGTGACCTTGTTGTTCAGTCGTTAAGTTGTGTCCGACTCTCTGGAACCCCATGGATAGCAGCACACTAGGCTTCCCTGCCCCTCTCTCTTGGAGTCTGTCCAAACTCATGTCTGTTGAGTTGGTGATGCTATCTAACCGTCTCATCCTCTGCCACCTCCTTCTCCTCCTGCCCTCAGTCTTTCCCAGCATCAGGGTCTTTTCCAATGAGTCAGCTCTTCACATCAGGTGGCCAAAGTATTGGAGCTTCAGCTTCAGCATCAGTCCTTCCAATAAATATTCAGGGTTGATTCCTTTAGGAGTGACTGATTTGATCTCCTTGCAGTCCAAGGGACTCTCAAGAAAACTATCTAGCACCACAGTTTGAAAGCATCAATTCTTCCGCGCTCAGCTTTCTTTATGATCCAACTCTCACATCCATACATGACCGCTGGAAAAACCATAGCTTTGACTACTGAGAACTAAAACCTAGGAGGCACCTCTCAGATAAAACTGTTCCAAAAAGGTAAGGGAGGAGCCGGAATATATAGGAATTTTTGCTGAAAAAGAAAACAGAGTCAAACATCAATAGATTACCGCTAATCACAGAAGGCAGACATCTCAAATTAATGATTTTGGTTCTTGTCTATAGATGGAAAGATACAAAAGTCTGACTCATAGAATTTATTCCTTTGATGTGTATCCTAACTATCTTGGGCCAATATCCTGTTTTTCTGCATCCTGAAATCCCTTCAGGGCATAGTTAGGGTAGCTGCAATGGTTGATGGCTTGATGGTGGACAACATGTGATTTTTACCAGAATGGCAGGCAACATTCTTGTTTATTGAAATGGCAGGCAACATTTTTTTATCCATATTGATGTTAAAACTTAGAAGTGCTGTATCCTGGGAATCCTTCAAGCAAGAGGAGGGAAAAAAGGAGACACATAAGTCAAGCTTTTCCAGGCCCCCACCAGCCAACTTCACCTATAATCATTTAAGGTTTAACCTTTCTGAGTTTAATTCACTTTCCTTTACTCTCTCAAGGCCTTGAACTCTGAAAAACTATAATACTGTTCTCTGGCTATAAGGCATCATTTTGACTCCTCAAAGCCTCTTCTAACTGTGACTCTCCCATTTTTTCTAATTAGGGTTCTATGCTCTTTATCAAATGTATATTTTGTTTTCCTCAGCGAAATGTGAATGTACCAAGTAATTTTAAAGTTTATTTAAACATTTTTTTCCTCCCCTCTCTAAGTGGTAGTTCATTTTAAGAAAAGCCTTCAAGAAGTCTAGAAAGCATTTTGAAATTAGTTGAATTCCTCTATTTTCTACTTTGGTAATTTTTATTTCAGTAAAATATGAAGGTTATTAGAACTGTAAACCTGTTGGATATTTTTGAGAAATTAATATTGATTTAAAAATATTGTCACACCTCATAAATTTAAGTGTGTATGAGAATGTGAAAAAATGTTGGATATTTGTTAAGTAAAAGTGAGAGGTTTTTTGTGTGTGATTTTCTTTCCCTGTTTATACCTTCACTTAACAGTATGCCACCTTTCCTATAATTTTTATACCTCCCTTTAATTTTTTTAATGAAATATTTATTTCATTAAAATATTTTTTATACTTGCAAATTGGATTTGAGAGTCAGGCTCTGATAGCAGTTTCAACTCTTGAGAAACCATACTGTGATTAAGGGCAGTAAAAAGGAACTGGAGTGAGCCAAGCTCTCAAAAAGATGGCTTGGCCAGAAGCTCCAATAACCTGAACAAGTCTTTTAAGAGGAAGCTTTCTTGCCAGCCCATTGGAACCTTGATTCAGTCCCCAGATAACATAAGATAGTCAAAGGTAGGATTTGGTTCTCTGTGAAGTGGAACAAGCACCTTGATATTCTTGTGAGGCTGGCGCCACTCTGCAGAACTCCAGGCACTGGCTTAAGCCTCTTAGAGACTGAAAACCTACTACAGATCTTGGAATGCAGAGACAAGTCCAGAAAGAGGCGTCTTCACTGTCCCATTCATCCGTTGGTTCTACTTGGCCACTAGTACAGACATGTTCTCCTTTTCATTTGTGATTATAAAGGAAAGCTTCTCTGTGTTCATGGAGTCAATCTGTGTGTGTTTCAATGGACTGGGGGCTGCTGTACCCCTCCCATGTGTAGTTGTTCTCGTCTCTGTTAAGCAGCCTCTGAGAATATGGGTGTGCAAATCAATCCCAGTTGCCTGTAATGCTAAATCCTGAACAGGTTATAGCTCTTGTTACTAGAGAAAATAGCACTGAATAATTTGGGGATGTATGTGTTCTTCTATTTCCTGTTCTCTGATTATAAAAGTGGTCTGTACTCACTTTTAAAGTTTATAAAATGTAAAGGAGAATAAAATCCCGTGTAATCGTTCTCTCTCTAACAGCCTCAGCTAACATTATGAGATGAATGCCTACTGTCATGTGTTTCACTGTTACTGTATTTTACATAGTTGAAGATAAATGCAAATTTTAATTTAAAAATATTCACACTTTCTTATGCTATTAACATTTTTCATATGTGTAAAAAATTGACCCTATAGGAACAGTCCTGTTTTAAAGGAAATATTGAATCACAAAATTATAGGAGATCTGCTTAATATATTTATTGATTTTCTAAAATAATACTAGTGAAAATTCCTGTGCTGTGGCTAATACACTAGTAATTAGTCATATCAGCCTCCTTTAAGTGAATCACTTAAATATTTGCCCATAAATTTCAATACCAACTCACTAACTTACAACTGAATGGAAGCTGAATTTTCTTCTAATGTTTTGTCCTGGATATAAAACAGTGTTTCTTTACATTTGTTTGGTCACCTACTCTCTGAGAATTCAGTAAAACATACCCACCTTCTTCACAGGGAAACGCATATTCCCACAAAAAACTAATTGTAATGATAATCAATTATGATATGCCAGGCACTCTACTCTGCCAGTGGCTTTACATGTTATTTCACTTAACCCTCATAGCAGCAGTGTAAGGAATACACTGCCACCCTCATTTTTGAGATAAAGATATTGAACCTTTTAGGAGATTAAGTAGTTTGCACATATCCATAGAGCTAGTAAGTAGAACTCAAACTCTGATTTTTAAAACCCCAGAGCCCATCCCCTCAATCATTGTGCACCTAATTTTAGGAAGCTCATATATTCCTAAAGCCTACTTATTGATACTCATGTTAAGGACGCCTTACTATTGCAATCCAAAGAGTTTCATTGGCAGTAAAGAATGTGTGTAATTAATTGATCTTGTTATTTCTGTAAAGTATAGGTATTTGTTGGACATCTACTATTTTGAACACTTTGCTGTGTTCTGTGATATAGTCCTTACCCCTAAGAATTTTACTGTCTACACGAGAGGATAGCACTACATTCATAAAATAATGAGAAAATATAAATATGAAGTTGAATATATAGTATTTAATATTTCTATATTAAATAATTAATCTCTTAACTTTGTTGCACCTGATGCAATTGTCATTTTCTGATTTATAAAATTAAAATCAAATCTAAAAGGCCACTGTGTCCTCTGGGAACCTGGAAAATTGAGTGTGTCATAAAATGAGATCTATAAAGTGTGATTTACTAAATATGTATCAGATCCAGATACCTGAGTGGTTTCATCAGCATCATGTCAGCCCCAGGGAGCATGCCCAATAACGAGATTCAGGAATGTGTAGCCAGCTCTCAAGCATTCAACCTGTGTATCACAGGGCAGTCCTGTTGAACTGAACATGTGTAGGTCAGCAGAACACCTTGGCAGTTGCTGTGTCTTGACTTGTGGGGTTCCTACTGACAGAGGAAACTTCAGTACTTCAAATGATGCAGCATAAGGCATATGTCATATGGGAGTAGCAGTGATAATCCACCAACATTGGATGAAATCGTCAGACATAGGAAGCTTATTTAAGCTGACTGTCTGACCGTCAAGGCTGTCAAAAAGAGTGACTGTGGCTATGACTCAAAGAGCTGCTTTCTATAGGAGTATAGTATGAGAAAGTTGTACATGTGATTGAGCAGCTGTTATATACAAGGTTATCACAGATGATTGCTATGAAGGATGGATTATTTAAGCTTTTATTAACATGGCTCTTATCATGTATTTGTACAGTTTTAGAACTTTACCCTTTTAAAACTTTAATTATCTGCGCTATACATATGATGGAATTAATTTCTAAATGACATATAAATTTTCTTTCCAAAGTAAATAGAAACTTAGTGTGCTGTCATTCTATATAGTTTATCTCCTTCCATTTGAGTTATTTTTATTTGAAATCTCTGAAGTAAGACTATTTTGTGAAAACTCCAGGATAAGAATGTTTTTTTTTATTTCACATTTGTGCTCTATATAATTAGTTTAGCAAATTGGTGTAAATTTTATTTCATGTAGTGTTTTTATATTCCCTGCAACTTAACTTGTTAACATTATTTTTTAAAGTAGGGCAAGGAATTTATGAAAACCCATTAGACATTTCCTAGATGGAAAATATTTTTAAAGAACAGGAATATCTGTCATTGTTCGTAAATCATCATTTGAAGCTATCCAGTTACTAGTTGTTTGGAGGAATTTTCCAGACATATATGCAAATATATTGGTAGATTTTATTTAATTTCAAAAGAAAATATGATACCAACTTCCTGTAATTTCTTAAATTCATTCCTGGAGAAAAATAAAATCAAAAGGAAAACATCCCTTTTCATATTTGTTTTGAGCAGATATTTGAGTTGTTTTTGAAGTAAATAGTAGATTGATGTTAAATGTTTATCTTGCTTTGTTTGACTTCACAGATAGAATTCAAAGGATAGTAACTGTACAACTTTTGAATTTTCTCTGTGTCTATTTTGTCTGTATATAGGGGCTTAAACAAGACCTTTCGATTTCATAATAAGCAGGGCTTAGGGACAATAAAACTTGACATTCTTAACTGTTAACTAGTACATTTCCCTGTAGTCCTATGCAGTTACCTTCTTCTTAATGATGTAGAAGCCAGAGTCATAAACTAAGCATGTACCCAAGGCACTATTGTAAATTGCAAATAGCATTCATGTGTCTCTTCGACCTAAGACTCAATTGGAGTAGAGGAAGAGAAAAATAATTTTTAAGAGTGAAATAGAAGTCAAAAACAAAGAATACACTAGGAGGATAGACATATACAAAAATTTCCTAAGTTTTTGCAGTGATATTTATTTAGATGGGTCTTTTCATATCTGCAATACTCTTTTACTGAAGAGCCAAGCACTGGATTGGGGCAGCCTCTGCTGCTGGTGTGTGTGTTTGTGTGTCTGTGTGTGGGTTGGCAATAATGCACTCATGAGATAATACAAATAATCAGTGAGGGAATAATTAATGATGTGGCAGGGAATATTTTTTGATAAATGCTTGGGGAATGAGGTGACAGGCGTGAAATTAGAAAATTCCTTCAGCGATCTAAAATATAAATAGCTTTCGGAACTGAAAAGAGTTTCACAGCTGAAGATTTTATTGTGTTGAGAGGAAAAACTTTTTTCTCTCCCCCACTCCCTCCTCCTTTGCAAGTTGTTTGTCCATTCACAAAACAAATACTCTGAAGCCCAGCGCGGCTCATGGGAATAAATTTCAGGTCGAATTAGTACAGTTTCCTTGCTGTCAGGATGCTGGAATTAATGGTGTTTTGATGACACGAATTTTGAAGGGCAAACAAAGAAGCTGAAGGGAGAGAGACATGACTCCTTAGAAGCTTGGTCCTCCTCTCCCCCAGCCTCTCTTGTCTTCCCTGTCATCCGTCTGCCAATCTCCCTGTCCATGGTTAGTTAAAGGCGCTTTTTATCCTCTTTTCTTTCCCACAGAGTTTGCCAGATCCGGCCCGGTGCCTGGGTTCCAGGAGGACACGCTGCAGTTGGCCTTCATCGACTTGAGACAAGTAAGTCTTTGTGTTTTTGTTTTTTGTTTTTCTTTTAAGATGTGTGACTGAAGACCATCAGGTCTTAAGGAAAAGGAGAGGGGAGGGGCATTGGCATTGGCGATTCACACTGGAGACCTAAGGGCTTTTCCCTGTGTTTGAGGCCACCTCTTTTATTTAGCTATCTGGGATCCTTAGCTATGGTGGAGTTAAAGGTTTTGTGGATGGAAGGAAAGGGAGGAGGTGGAAGGAGGGCCCCAGAATGTAGTGGGACTCAAGTGACCCTCAAGTGATGTGACCCATTGTGCTATAGTTGGCTTTTGCAGACACAGCAGAAAAGATAACTCGGCAAACTGATGCTAAGCAGGTGCACTGATGCAGACTGCCTGCTTAGAGAACTTCTGTTTGCAGATAATGAGGGCAGTAACAGTTAATAAAAATGAAATATTTTACATTCTGGATTGTTGATTTGGTTTGTTGACTTTTTTTTCTGTTCCCTTAAGTCTTCTCATCCCCACCTTTGTAGAATGTGGTCAGCCATGAGTGACTGAGTGGTCATTGTAGATGACTAGTAAAGGCCCTGAACAGTCATGATAACCTGACAGGTAACTCTACTGAAGTAGTGTGGTGAAAGCGGGTACTTAGGTATACCTGAGGTTTGCAAGCCCATCAGACAGAGTCATTCTGTAGAGCTGTTGCTTGCAGATTGAAAAGGGTGGGTCGGTGGGTCTTGGTGGATTTGGTACAGAGGAGCAGTATGGGTGGGGGCCGACAGAGGGAGAGGGTTAACTGGGCTCTGTCATCTCTTCACTCTGAAGATGGATGGGGTTGGATAGAAAGTGTGAATGAAGTAAGAATCAATGACTGATGCTTCTCTCCTATTAAAACAATCTTTTTTTTTTGTCTGTTTTTAAAAGGGTGCTGGCTTTGTTTCTCCTGCCATAATGATGCAGTGCCTCTTGTTTTCAGAGCTGACAAAGTTTGCATTCTGAGAACTTTTAGATGCCCAGGGTATTTCTTAAAGCTGTAGGACCCCTTGTATTGGTAGTCTCCTTACCACTGTGACTCGATTCATGCTAGCACAGCTTTTAACCCATAATGGATGGCTTGAGCTACCCCTGAATCCTTGTGGATGGGTGGTGTAATCTGTCATCTGATGACAATTCTGGAAAGCCCTGTTAAGCAGAAAACAGAAAATTGTGTCTCTATAGACCCGCAAAGTTTGAGGATTCAGGCTGTGTCCCAGAAACGTGTGTCAACTTAATATTTAGGAGTTGAGATGGGGGTTCTCTTAAACATAAAGGCTTTCTCAGCATGGTCCCAAATGGAGCTGAGTATCTCTTTCCACCCTTTAGACCTTCCACCTGTGGATTCAGCAACTCAACTGAGGCGTTCAGGTTTTAACCCCTTGACTGATGTTAAGGCTGAAAGGTTGGGATTTTGCTTTGGAGTTTTGTGGTATGGTATCTGTCTGACTATCCCCACACTGTTCTTTCTCAGAGACTTCTGAGCCAATTGGCTTTTCTTGGAAAGCAGAAATTGAATTTCATTGGAAAAACACATTCAAGGAAAAAATTTTCTCTTCTCACTGTTCATGAAAAGGAATTGTGGTAATTCTCTCAAGTTTGTGGTTTTGGTCCCTATGGAAAGTGACTAGTGTTCACAGAAAATGTTAACTAAAGGAGTAAGTTAGAAAGCACAGCCAAAATAAGGTGGATCTGAGCTGGGATGAATGCTGAAATACTTGTGAGTTCTCAGTGAGCACTGTTGTTTATGCTTAAGTTCCTATTTTCTATTACATTTTTGTTCTCAGAGTTCCTTGCATGAAATTTTTAGGAGTAGAAAAAACTCTAAAACTCACTGAATCATGAGAGTATGCCTCTTCCTATTGAATCTATCACTTAATTTCTATTTATGTCTGTCTCTATTAAGGCAGCTTAAATTCTTCTTAGATCATATGAAAAACTTCCCTAGCTCATTATTAGCATTATTTAACCTCAGGTAGGTTAAATCAGTGTGACAAAAATGATCTTTCCCCATCCCATGCTGAAAATGCATCTCTCTTTGTAGTTCATCTTAGTCATTCTCATAAATTAATTAAAGTGAGCGTTGTTTTTAAAGGGAGCAGTTTATGAACTATAAGAGATGTTCAGATTATAAATAGAAAGCCTGGAAGCATGTTTTCAAATAAGACATGATTAGGTGTCCTTTAATATATGTCCCTTTGCCTGCACTCTTTGGACTCCTAAAATAAGAGTTACAGAATTTTGGGGGCTACGCTGGGTGCTGATCTTAAAAATCATGTAAATGTATCCTGATTTATGGAGCTTCCATCTGCTAGTAATTGAATCTTTTTCACACATAACATTGTTACCCACTCTATATCTAGTTCTTACGTGGTTGATTTTATACACCACAGCTGAAGGTTTCGCTATCTTTGGACAGTGTTTGCCTTTTAAGACATTTTATTAACAAACCAGATTTTAATCATTAAATCGTTACTTAATAATTAGTCATTTCATTATTTATTTAGCCTGTCTAAACCTTTAATGTCTTGACTCAATTATCCACCTTACTACTTGATTTGACTGTTATGTTCCTTATATGTCAAAGATAACAGTATTGATCAGAAATGGCTGAAGTTAAAGAAAGAAATTAAAGCATGTTATAGGATACATATATGCACCCATGGAAAAGGGGGATTTGTGCCCGTTCAGTGCAGCAAGGATGTTCTTTTACTGTCATTGAGTTTATTTTGCTCTCTGGTTTATGAATATATTCATGCTGATCATGCTTTTCATGTCCTTTTGCTTTAGAGTGTTTCAGACTATCAACTGAATTATAATTTTGAAAATATTCAAAACATAGAATATTTGATGAAATCATCTCTGTACAGACTATAATAACAGAGTGTCATTTGAAAGCCATAGAATTTTATTAGGAAGCAAATTAGATGTGGATAGCAAAACTATTTATCCTTTCTGAGCCATCCTGTCTACTCTGATTTTTCTACTTCTTAAGGAAAAAAGTGAAATGACATTCTGAATACACAGGATTTCATGATATTTTACATTTGTAAAACACTTCAGAATTAAAGCATATTTATACACATAAGTCATTTGTCAGGTTTGTGGATTTAGAAAACCAGCCGTTAATGGAAATTTGTGCAAATCAAAGGAGAAGGCAATGGCACCTCACCCCAATGGTACTCTTGCCTGGAAAATCCCATGGACAGAGGAGCCTGGTAGGCTGCAGTCCATGGGGTTGCTAAGAGTCAGAAACAACTGAGCGACTTCACTTTCACTTTTCACTGTCATGCATTGGAGAAGGAAATAGCAACCCACTCCAATGTTCTTGCCTGGAGAATCCCAGGGACGTGGGAGCCTGGTGGGCTGCCGTCTATGGGGTCGCACAGAGTCGGACACGACTGAAGCAACTTAGCAGTAGCAGCAGCAGCAGTGCAAATCAAAATCTTCTTCTTTTACACTTTATATTTTCTGTATTCTGAAGCTCATGAAAGGATTGCAGTACAATTTCACATCCATGTATCAAATGTGTGATATTTCTATTAAAATCCAAAATTTGGATTAATCCTAAATATTGAGAAGGTCAGCTTAAGGGCTCACTTATTAACTGCCTTGAAGTAGCATGTATATTCTAGGTACTAATAGTTGCTGTCCCTTAATGGTTCATAATTGAAAGTAGCAACTCAAGGCCACTAGCAGATCCTCAGTAGTTATTTGATTCTCAAACAGTACTATGGTTGGTATTTTCTTCTGTTGTTAGAGTTTAAGTAAATAATGCCAATGAACACCAGAATTTTAACTTTAGTTGATTTTCATTTCAGTCTATCAAACTCTGAGTGCCTACTATGAACAAATTACAACTTAGGTGTTGTGGGAATAGACAGTGGATATAATACACTCTAATAGCAAAGAGGTGAACAGCAAATACTGGATTCTAGTATAAGGCACACTATGAGTAAGTATTTCATTGGAAAGCTAAAACCATTGTGTGTGTTTCAGTTATTTCAACAGCTTTCGCTGCATAACAGATCACCCCACAACATATTGGCTTAAAATAGGAATCATTTATTTAGCTCATGTTTCTACAGACTGGACAGATTCAGCTGAGCTCATCAGACTTTGAGATGAGCTACTAGAGTGGCTGCAGACTACCTGATCCAGGATGCCTTAGCTAAGCTGACTCTTCTCTGCTCCTTGTGATTTCTCTCTAACCAACTGCCCAAGCCAGGCTTCTTCACATGGCATCCTGGCAGGGTTCTGGAAAAGCAAGAGGAAATGTGAAAACCTCTTGAGGCCTACACTTGAAATATCACTTCTTCGGCATTCTGTTGGCTAGAGCTGGTCACAGATAGGGGCAGCCCAAATTCAGGGAATAGAGAAATAGATTCCAACTTACAGTCTCATTGGAATATGACTTTTATATAATGATGCAAAATAAACAATGCAAATCAGGAGCAAAATTGAATCTCTTAAGTACAAAAAGAGGCCATGAAGTAGAGAGGTCTTTGTAGGCCTTGGCAGTATAAAATTTTTCATGGAAAAGGTGGAGAGTTAAACCGAGAGAAGAGTTAAATCAAGAATAGCTGGATTTAAGTACTGTTTGGAAAAATCTGTGCATGTGTCTGTGTGTTTGTTGTTAACCAGGATCTAACTGTCTTTCTGCCTTTAACTATTAAGCTCATCTCTTTAAATACCATTTTCTTAATTTCTCTTCTTTATTCTTTGTTTTTACTTTTCAGCTTCTTTTTGGACCTCTTTTTTTATGTTCCATATCTCCTCATCAAATGCTGTTTATTACAAGCTACCCTGAAACATTTCACATTTCTGTTATTCCTTTCATTATGAGAGTCTTAATTTCCCCTGATAATTATTACATTATTTATTTAAGTTTTAGCTGTTCATCTTCCATTTCTGACCAACAGGGAAAGGCTTGAATGTGTTCTTTAGCAATGTCACATTATTTTCTGTTCTTTGGCATCAACAATTATTTACTTCCAATATACTTAAGTTTTATAAAGCTGAATGAATTAGGTTGTGACATTGCATCAGATCTCCTGAATGGAGCTTGTTGGCAACGACTCTTAAACAGCAAAGCCATCCCAAGATATCTGTGGCTTTTTTTAGATTGAGTTGGTGACATTCCCTCTAGGCCAGTTATTCTCCAATTTCTAAACCTTCTGTCTAAAGTAAACACAGTGCATTTCCATTGCAGGCACTTAACATGCCTTAAAAACAACTATAGGACCTAAAAGAAATAATTGTAAATTTCTTTGGAGATATTGAACAAATTCTGGTATTATACCTGTTAGAGATATAGAGGCAAAATCAGTAAGTTAGCCAACATCAGGTAGGGAAACCTGAGAACCACCCAAGAATCTTACTGCGTAGAACTGCCCCTTTTATTTCCCCTCCTATCTTGATCCTGTTCAATAAAATTTTGTCTTTTTATTATATTTACTTTCTGTCTTTTTTGGCCTACCCTCAAGTTTAATGAACAGTGTTCCATTAAGAGGAATATGTTCCCTTTGCTTGACTGCTGTTGGCTCTTATGGAAAAAAATCCTAACTTCGCTTTATAATCACTTATATTTTAGCCTCAGTAGAATATCCATTTATATCAAAAAACTGCTTTTGTCTAATATGGCATATATCAAAATGATACTTAATAGAATTTATTTTATATTATTTCACCCTAACCAGACTAAACAACCCCTAACTAGGTGATTAGGAGGCTAGGCTAGGGGACAGGCATGAAAGGCCTCAAGGATCAGTCTTCATCACTGATCATTTCTTCCAGTATTAAACTGGAAGAAAGCCATCTCCCCCATGTACTTCTTAATAGGGAGGGGTGGTAGCCTGTAGTTTTCCCATGTATTTACTGAGCAGTTGTCAGTAAGTGATGGTAAAGAAGGGAGGTGTGGGTGTAGATAGATAGGGGAAAGTTTTTATGAAAGGATGTTCCTGTTGGAGGAAAATAGAGACCGTGGTGTATTAACCCTCTAGTATTGAAGTGTGTGGATCAGTAATGTGGTCAGTAGAAATACTCTCCAGGTGCTCAATTGAAATAGTTTGTGGGTATTTAATAATGACCTATAAAACTGGGAGTCTGCTGCTGCTGCTGCTAAATCGCTTCAGTCGTGTCCGACTCTGTGTGACCCCATAGACGGCCTCCCACTAGGTTCCCCCGTCCCTGGGATTCTCCAGGCAAGAACACTGGAGTGGGTTGCCATTTCCTTCTCCAATGCATTAAAGTGAAAAGTGAAGGGGAAGTCGCTCAGTTGTGTCCGACTCTTAGCGACCCCATGGACTGCAGCCTACCAGGCTCCTCTGTCCATGGGATTTTCAAGGCAAGAGTACTGGAGTGGGGTGCCATTGCCTTCTCCAGGGAGTCATCTACACCAGAGTTATTAATCAAATAGTTTGATAACCCATGAAATTGGAAGATGTCATTTATATAAATGATGTGAATGGTGGGGTTGGAAGGATGGTTTAAGGCATTAATTGAATTATCTAGGAAAAGATTATCTGCACAGCCAATATGATAGCATATGTAACCTATCCCTTGGACAGTAGGGAGATCAATGCAGTATGTCCTAAATTTAGTAAATCCTAAAGGAAATCAACCCTGAATATTCATTGGAAGGACTGATGCTGAAGCTGAAACTCCAATACTTTGGCCACCAGATGTGACGAGCTGACTCATTGGAAAAGACCCTGATGCTGGGGAAGATTGAGGGCTGGAGGAGAAGGGGAAAACAGAGGATAAGATGTTTCGATGGCATCATCAATTTAATGGACATGAGTTTGAACAAACTCAGGGAGATAGTGAAGGACAGGGAAGCCTGGCTTGCTGCAGTCCATGGGGGTCACAAAGAGTTGGACACGACTGAGTGACAAACAACAGTGTAGGTAGATGTCATTTCAGGAATGAAATCCAGGGTTATCATATTCCAAAGGCATTTGCTGATTAGAAGAGGTTGTAGTATTAATAATATATTGGAACACCTTCACAAATCTATGCTGATACAGAGCTACTAAAAGTTCCTGCAGGCTATAGTCCATGTTTTGATATAACCATGGCAAGCACTTGAATGTTAATATAGACCTCCCTAATCAGAAAGTATTTATTCATTCATTCATTCAACACTATGCCTAGCACTGTTATAGTGGGTATAGTGATATAGGGGGTATAGGATAATGAATAAAATATGATCCATCCCATTGTGGAGCTTATATTCTGGTATAGTTTGCCCATGGTTGTAAAATAGGCCTTTTTAATGTTCTGGCCTTCCAAAAATCTCTCTTCATGTGACCCTGGTGCTTTGAGAGAATGCCATTTTGTCTAGATAATCTATTTTTTGTATTGATGCTGTATTGGTCAGTTTTAGGGACAGCTGCAGAATTTTCTGTAAAGATCCCCAGGACAAGGTGAAGTCTGTTGCATATTGATAAGCAGGCTTTCACAAAAGAGTATTTAGGTATGGTTGGCAGCCTGGCATAAATAAGATAGTTAACTTGAAATACTTCAAAAAATAGTCCTTTGGTTTTTGAAGGCAGGTTTTTCTAATTGTATTGACAAAATTCTTTTGCCCAAGTTGTTTTGACAGATGCTTATAACCTTCACAGTGATACCTCTAACCTTAAAGGAGGTTCTGACAGCAAATAATTTGTATTCTGAAGTAGGAGAAAGCTAACACTTTTAGGTCTCTAAGTGTAAGTAAGTGAAAGTCACTCAGTCATGTCCAGCTGTTTGCGACCCCATGGACTATACAGTCCATGGAATTCTCCAGGCCAGAATACTGGAGTGGGGAGCCGTTCCCTTCTCCAGAGAATCCTCCCAACCCATGGATCGAACCCAGGTCTCCCGCATTGCAGGCAGATTCTTTACCAGCTGAGCCACCAGGGAAGCCCTTTTGGGTCTGGTTCTGTAAAAAAAAAAAGAAAGTAAAAATGGGAATATTTCCAAGAATAGACTCTACTGAGCTAGACTTTTGACCTCAGCTAAGTCAACGCTAGATCAGCATACACACAGATGGGGCACAGGTGAATAAGGTCTTCAGCTGCTGCAGTGTGGCTGCAGCTTTTGCAAACCAGATATATCTCCTTACCTTCCTCAGGACAGTATTAACTAGAGCTGTCACAGAAGCTTTACAGAAGGAATTGCCAGTAATATGTCATACATTCTAGGATTTACTGAATGCTTTTGGTTGGTTGGAGAATTTATTCTAGAACTGTTGAGACTTTGTCTCACCTAGACCAGCCTCTTAACTGGGGAGGAGGTGAGCTCAGAAATTCTGTCTTAGGGCTCATTTCTGATTTAACACAGAACCCATTTTTTCTAGACCAGGGTTTTATGAAATAATATCCAAGTAGAGTACAACTGTTTGGTAATAGAAAATCGTATAAGGAATCACTTAAGAACTAGGAAAAGACCCAGATATTTAATGGGCCAGATAACATTATAGCGTGTTAGGAAAACCATTTCCTATTTATTAACCTCTCTCTATGGAGATCATTTTAGCAATTCAGAGGTCTAATTTCTTAAAGTCTCATGGAATCATTTCAGGAGGTCAGGAGTCAGAGGAGAGGGAACAAATATTACTGGTTGATCCTCACCGCATTGAGACCATGGTAGTCTCAGAAGAAGGAGACTCCTCAATGATTTTTTTGAAGTGAAGAATAGTTGGGGCCTTGAAGGGAAGGGGGAAGGGTTAATGAGCTCCACTGTGTATTTGCCAGGGGCTTTGCTTTTCCTCTGAGAGGAGGCATATCTACTTAGCAAAAATTTAGGCAGCAGAAACTCTCTGCACAGTTGTGCTTGGTGGAGAGGCCTCTTAGCTTCTTTAAGGGCCTCCTCCTGTAGGTAGTTTGTGTGTCCAAAATGCTGAATCATTAATAATAGGATATTAATGACAGATACATGGAAATAAGCAATGGATGAAGAACCTTCAGTTAGAGGGGTTGTGGACAATCTTTTGGGTAGCACGAGATAAAACACCAGGCTTTTGATGTGTTTTCCCACAAATAATACATTGGATTTGGCCTTTGACTTACAAGCTGGCCAGGCTAACGTTTTCCATTGTTACTGGCAACTCATATTGATACAGTCCTGGGTTAGATGGCTCATCTAATCTAAAGCTGGTCAACAGAGTTGTCCACTACTTCCTACTTTAAACTGGAGGCAGAGAGATCTGCCAGCTAGAGATTCTACCCAAGTATAGAATAGCCTTTCCGGAAGAGTGAGTCTATAGTCTGTGACAATCCTCCTACTCCTTTGGTCCAGTAAAATCTCTGTAACATTTAATATGGGCATGGTGCCAGCATCACTCCAGATAGCCCCATAGTGAAATATGTCAGTTCAGAGGCTAGTTTCATTCCCTTTCAACTCTTACGTGAAGAGCGAATAAGTGTAGCATAGTAAGCCACATGGTTATTTCTACATTGGCTCATAGACAACATTTGTGATCCTCATGCTAAATCATAAAAGACCTAGGCAGTCTGTGAGACTAGCTACTAGGCTGACCTGAGGCACTGCACCACTCTCTACTTTCTCAGCAAGCCAAGCCTCAGAAACAGATTTCTCCCTTACTTCCAACACAGTGTGGATATGCATATGCATAAACCTGGAATTTGTGAATTTCTTAGATAATAACATCTTCAAGAGAAAGGACAGGAAAGTCATCACCAATGAATTTCCCTGGGAGTAACAGTGGAGTCAGAGGCTGTTGTTGGTAGTGCTGGCTGAGTTGCAGCCTGGTGAGCTCCCAACACAAAGCTCATCTGCATTAACTACACTGTCTAGTGTCCTATTAGAGGACACTCACGGGCCAGAGGGCAGTAGAGCCAGTGCGTGCGTGCTCAGTTGCTATGTTGTGTCCGACTCTTTGTGACCCCATGGACTGCAGCCCACCAGTCTCCGCTGTCCATGGAGTTTCCCAGGCAAGAATACTGGAGTGGGTTGCCATTTCTTGAAACTAATTTTTAACAGGGCTTCCCTTGTAGTTTAGTCGGTAAAGAATCTGCTTACAGTGCAGGAGATCCAGGTTCGATCCCTGGGTCTGGAAGATCCTCTGGAGAAGGAAATGGCAACCCACTCCAGTATCCTTGCCTGGAACATCTCATGGACAGAAGAGCCTGGTGGGCTGCAGTCCATAGGGTCGTAGAGTGTATCCTACTGGTAGCCGCTGGAGGGCAGCAGAGAGTGACAGCAAAGGGCTAGATTTGGGGAATTGGGGCATATTTCATTTTGCCAAGAAAGAAGCCCCATAACTGTAAGAGAATTAGCTCTCTGGGAGCCACCATTACAAGCATAGGCCCATGGTGAACAAGGAACAAAGAGAACATCCAGAACCTGATCTGAAGATTAAAACCCTTTATTAGGCAAGTTCAGAAACCAGGATTTGGTAAAGAAATGAAGTAGAATGAACTATGAAAGGGGAACCAGACATCAGTAAAGATCGGGAACCAAAAGGGCTGTCTAAAGTGTCAAGTTCAATGAAGCAAACAAAGATGGATCAGGAACCAAGTGAAAGAAGCAACTACAGTGGGACGCACGCCAGAGTGAGTGCACTGAGGCAAACGGACAGTCAGGAACGACTGACTCAGGCAGCCGTACAGGAAGGAGCCTTTTGTAGGACACCTATCAGCAAGCAGGGAGCTGCAAAGGAATTTCAGACACAATCACACAGCTATATCAACGGGATGCTCACCTCATAAAGTAGTCCCTCCTTGATTAGACAGGATTATTTCTTGTTTTGGTCTTTGTTGATTTCAGAAGCCAAATAACCCATTGAGAATGTGGAGAGAGAGAAATGATAAGGCATTTTAAGATGTGACCAAGGAATTATTATATATGAAATGTTAAATTTGGGCATGAAGCCCTTCTGAATAGTATTGGTTTCAAAGGACAGCTCACTTTCCTAGTATAGCCTCTGATGTTCCCTTTTGGTATTTTTACACTGTAACATTTGCTGAGAATATCCAGTGGAAAAGAAAACCAGGCTCTTGACTAGTTATATAGGCAAGATCCCAATCAATCCAAGATTTGGGATCTGTTCCCAGTAGGTTAGCAGAGAGCTTTCTGGAGTCTATTCTAATTGCTATGTAAGCAGATTTCCAAACCTCTTAAGTATGGAGAAAGAAAACTCTTTTTTGGCCTGTTAAAATTCTAGTGTCTCCCTTTGTTTCAACTCCTTAAACATCAGGAAAAGGAAATTCTTGTACCTGCAAATTACAGTAACCTTATGGTGACTGTTAAGACAGCATAATGGTTAAGAAATTTGGAATCAAGAAGACCTGGATTTCTAGCTGTGATATTGGCAAATTATTTGACCTCGCTAAGATGTAGTTTTCAACTATCTTTGATTATACGCTTACCAAATACTGTGATGTAATTACAATATCTTATTTAGTGCTTACTCCAGCATTTTTAATCTTATAAGCTATAAAATCTTCATTTTTATAGACTAAGAAATGTTTCCATAGGTTAGTTCATAAATATAACAGGTGAATAAATTATGCTATGCCCTATATTAAAGAAATATCTCTCATCAATAAAAAGAATAAACTACTGATACATCCAATTCTAGAATTTATGTAAAATTCCAGAAAGGGAATTTCATACAGCATATTTGAGATTCATCCATGGAGTAGACGTATCAGTAGTTCATTCCTTCCTTATTATTGATGAATGATATTCTTTATATGGATATATTGTACTTTATTTGATTTTTCACCTCTTATGAACATTTTGTTTCCAATTTTGCACTATTGTAAATAAGGCTGATGAACATTCAAGTACGAGTACTTGCATAGATACATGTTTTTATTTCCCTTGAGGAATTATTGGAGTATATGTTTGACTTTATTTTTTTAAGGTCAAACTAGTTCCCAAAGTGGTTGTACCATTTTCCATACCTGTCAGCAGTGAATGAGAGTTCTGGTTGTTCCACATTCTCTTCAACACTTGGTGTGACAGTCTTTTATTTGTTTGTTGGTTTGTTGAGGCATAATTAACATGTAGTAAAAATTCATCCTTCTTAGATATACAGGTCTATAAATTTTTACAAAGTTGTGCAATTGTGTAACTACCACCAAAATCAAGATACAGAATATTGCCATTACTCAAAAAATTCCTTTATACTTCTTTGCAGTGAGTCTCTTCTTTCTACTTTCAGCTTCTGACAATGATTGTTTTGATCTCTGATGCTACAGTTTTGCCACTTGAAAGGAATAATACATATAAATGGACCCATACGTTTCATTTGACATCTTTCACTTAGCATGATGCTTTTGAGATTCATTCATATTGTTACATATATTAGTAGTTTCTTCATTTTTATTACAGACTACTATTCTGTAATGGGGATTATTTATTTACTCATTCACCAGTTGGTAGATATTTGGATTTTTTCCAGTTTGGGGAATATTATGAAAAAAAAAAAACCCACAATAAAGATATGTGTAAAAGTTTTTATGTGGACATGTGTTTTCATTTCTCTGGAGTACTTAGGAGTGGGGTTACTGAGTCATATGGTAAGTATATGTTTAACTTTATAAGGAACCATCGAACTGTTTTCAAAGTTGCTTTACCATTTTACATTTTCACCAAGAATACTTGAGAGTTACAGTTGCTGTGCACCCTTACTAACATTTGATAGTGTCAATTTTCTTTTCATTTTTTAACATTCCAATAGGTATATATAGTGTATCTTGTGGTTTTTATTTGCATTTGTGTAATGACTGTTGATGCAGAACATTATTTTGTGTACTTATTTGACATCTGTGTTTCTTCTTTTGTGAAATATTTGTTCAAATCTTTCATCCAGTTTTAAAAATAGTTATTATTGAGTTGTAAAAGATTTTTACATATTCTTATTAGCAATTCTATTAGATATGTTTGGCAACTTTTTTCCTTAGTCTGTAGCTTTTAATTTTCTTAACAGTATTTCTTCAAAAGTTTGAGATTTTTACCCGAATAAAATATAGTTCACAGTGACATCAATTTTTTCTTTTATGGCTCGTGCATAATGTAGAACATGAAGTTCTTTGTTAAGAAATTTTTACCTAACCCAAAGATACAAAGATTATCTCCTGTTTTTTCTCTAGGACTGTTATATACAGTTCGGGGTTCTGGTTTTTTGTTTGTTTGTTTGTTTAAAAACCCACATTTTATTTATGTAGATGCATATACCTATATATATATTTTTTAAATTTTATTTTATTTTTAAACTTTACATAATTGTATTAGTTTTGCCAAATATCAAAATGAATCCGCCACAGGTATACATGTGTTCCCCATCCTGAACCCTCCTCCCTCCTCCCTCCCCATACCATCCCTCTGGGTCGTCCCAGTGCACTAGCCCCAAGCATCCAGTATCGTGCATCGAACCTGGACTGGCAACTCATTTCGTACATGATATTTTACATGTTTCAATGCCATTCTCCCAAATCTTCCCACCCTCTCCCTCTCCCGCAGAGTCCATAAGACTGTTCTGTTTTGTTCGTTTGTTTGTTTACATTTGCATCTCTGTTCATACTTTCTGAGTTAATTTTTCAATGTAATGTAAAATATGGTCAAGGTTCATATTTTTATATAGAATGTATGTGTTTTGTAGCCCCATTTGTTAAAAAGGCCATACTTTTTTTATTGATTTGCCTTGAAACCTTTATCAAAAATCAGTTGACCATAGATGTACTGTTCTATTTCTGGACTCTATACTTTGTTCTGTTCATCTGTGTGTCTGTTGTTTTACTCTGTCTTGATCTTGCTTTTATATTGTCTTGAAATGAGGCAATGTGGTATGTCCTCCTGTATTTTTTCTTTTTCAAAATTGTTTATTTACTCTAGGTCCTTTACATACATATTCTAGAATCATTTTGTCGATTCCTACTAAAAAAACTCTTGGTGGAATTTTGACTAGAATTTTACCAAATTCATAGGTCACTTTGGAGAAAATTGACATTCTGACAATATTGAGTCTTCTAATCCATGTACATAGCCTGTCTCTCCATGTATTTATGTCTTTGATTTCTTCTATCAGTGCTTTGTACTTTTTCAGATAATGTGCACATACTTTGCTAGAATAAATCAAAGTACTTAATGTTCATTTTAAAAGCTATTGATTTATGTCAATTTTTAATTGTAAACTGCTAGTATATAGAAACCCAATTGGTTTTTGTATGTTGATCTTAAATATCAAAAATTTTAAGCTCACTTATTATATCTAATAGTACTTTATGCATCTTTGGGATTTTCTAGGTAGACAGTTATGGCATCTGTGAATAAAGACAGTTTTACTTCTGCCTTTCCAATTGATGCCTTCTGACTTGACTAGTTGCACCAGGACCTCCAGGACAATCTTATATAGAAGTGCTGAGAGTGGATTCCTTGCTTATTCCTGATCTTAGTGGGAGAATATTTGATCTCACACCATTAAATGTAATGATAGGTGTAAGTTTTTTTATGCTTCTCATCAGTTGAGAAATTTTCTTTTAGTTCTTAATTTGCTTAGAGCTTTTATTATGAAAAATATATCAATTTTGTTGTTGTTGTTTAGTCACTAAGTTGTGTTTTACTCTTTATGACCCCATGGACTACAACACGCCAGACTTCCCTGTCCTTCACCATCTCCCAGACTTTGCTTAAACCCATGTCCATTGAATCAGTGATGCCATCCAACCTCTGTCACCCCCTTCTCCTGCCCTCAATCTTTCCTAGCATCAGGGTCTTTTCCAGTGAGTCAGCTCTTCCCATCAGGTGGCCAAAGTATTGGAGCTTCAGCTTCAGCATCAGTCCTTCCAATGAATATTCAGGATTGATTTCCTTTAGGATTGACTGGTTTGATCTCCTTGACATCCAAGGGACTCTCAAGAGTCTTCTCCAGCACCACAGTTCAAAAGCATCAGTTCTTTAGCACTCAGCCTTCTTTATGTTCCACCTCTCACATCTGTACATGACTACTGGAAAAACCGTATTTTTTACTATATGGACCTTGGTTGGCAAAGTGATGTCTTTGCTTTTTAATATACTGTCTAGATCTGTCATAGCTCTTCTTCCAAGGAGCAAGCGTCTTTTAATTTCAGTATCTCATCATTTAATTAGTCACTATTAGTTTCAGAGAAGGCAGTGGCACCCCACTCCAGTACTCTTGCCTGGAAAATCCCATGGACAGAGGAGCCTGGTAGGCTCCAGTCCATGGGGTCGCTAAGAGTCAGGCACGACTGAGCGACTTCACTTTCACTTTTCACTTTCATGCATTGGAGAAGGAAATGGCAACCCACTCCAGTGTTCTTGCCTGGAGAATCCCAGGGACTGGGGAGCCTGGTGGGCTGCCGTCTATGGGGTCACACAGAGTCGGACACGACTGAAGCGATGCAGCAGCAGCAGCAGCAGCAGCAGTTTTGGACTTATGTTATTACTAGTGTTTTTTTATATATTTAAATTATAATGTGTTCATACATAAAGCCTTCTTTTAATCTGAATTTTTCCTTAAGGTAATTTCTTTATGCAAGAGTTATAAAAACATTTTTATGGCTTTTAAATATATTGCTGGTTCATATAACAAAGTAACTTAAAGTACACCTAGCAGTGTATTCATGCACTAGTTTTTCAGCACCCTCATCAATATTGAGTCTATAAATTATAAATTTTAAGTGTTTGGTTAACACAATATGTATAAGAGGGTATTCTTATTTTTTTATTCCATGTCTTTTTTATGTTGCACATTAAAAAAATGAGTAGCCCATGAACATCAGTAAGGGCATGAATTTACCATTGTCTGGTTTTCAGTTCTCAGTGCCCTGTCCTGTGATAGGTTTTTGGTAATCTGATTTGATGGATCTCCAATTTAGCTTTTAGCTTATTACAATCTAGTAGGAAAGATAAACCTGATATTTCTAAAAAGTAGCATATCATTGACAAATTAAGTATTGTGCAAGCATTACGGGCATTTGAAAGAGAAAAATATTGCTGAGCCTTTAGAAGTGATGATTCTTGCCTTTCTGGTTAATGGGTCAGTAGGAGATGATTTTGTTTCTTAATTTTATTTTGTTTACTTAGTTTTATAAAAGTGTTCTGTGACCAGTGCATTTGAGATTCACTATTTATGGTGTCTCTAAAATTGTGTGTGAAATTTAATTCCATGCTAATAATAAAAAATGTTCAAACTATTGCTTACCTCCAGTGTTACTGTAAAAAGATCAAATGAGCCTGCTCTTGGCTAGAAAAACTAAGGTGTGACTTCTCTATTTTCCAGAGTATGCTAAAAAAACAATATGCTCCAGAGATTTTATCTAAAGATTGAGGTGCAGGTATTCACCTAAGCTGAACATCAATCAGAAAAGACCTATCAAATTCTTTCCAGAGTTCTGATGCTTTGGGCCTGGTGAAGACAAATAGCAGGTTCTCTGTCATAATGTTTTGGCTACTTTAATGGCTACTTTAAAAGCTACCGCAAGTATAGTCTGTGGTATTCTGTGACTTGGGACCACAAGAGACTTGGAGAGACAATGGGAAGAAAGTGGTTCTCAGGATCTACTGGTACACCAAAGCTCTATTTAAGAGAACAATAATGAATTAGCAGCATCACTGAAAGTGAATGTATGTTAAGAGGGAAAGGAAGGTGTATCATTCTTTTTAGATTATATATTGCTAACAATTTGTCAATACAACATTTGTAGTGTACGTGCTTCCCTGGTCTAAATCCAAGTGTGATTAGAGTTACATTGTTGTTGTTGCTCAGTCACCCAGCTGTATCCGACTCTTTGCAACCCCTTGGACTGTGGCACGCCAGGCCTCTTTTTCCCTCACCATCTTCCAAAATTTGTCCAAGTTCATGTCCATAGCATTGGTGATGCCATCCAGCCATCTCCTCCTCTGACACCCTCTTCTCCTGCTGCCCTTAATCTTTCCCAGCATCAGGGACTTCTCCAATGAGTCAGCTGTTCACATCAGATGACCGAAATACTGGAGTTCCAGCTTCATCAGTCATTCCAGCGAGTATTCAGGGTTGATTTCCCTTAAGATTGACTGGTTTGATCTCCAGCTGTCCAAGGGATTCCCGGGAGTCTTCTCCAGCAACACAGTTAGAAGGCATCAATTCTTCAGCCAAGGTCCGTCTAGTCAAGGCTATGGTTTTTCCAGGGTCATGTATGGATGTGAGAGTTGGACTGTGAAGAAAGCTGAGTGCCAAAGAATTGATGCTTTTGAACTGTGGTGTTGGAGAAGACTCTTGAGAGTCCCTTGGACTGCAAGGAGGTCCAACCAGTCAGTCCTAAAGGAGATCAGTCCTGGGTGTTCATTGGAAGAACTGATGCTGACGCTGAAACTCCAGTACTTTGGCCACCTTATGCGAAGAGTTGACTCATTGGAAAAGACCCTGATGCTGGAAGGGATTGGGGGCAGGAGCAGAAGGGGACGACAGAGGATGAGATGACTGAATGGCATCACTGACTCGATGGACATGAGTTTGGGTGGACTCTGGGAGTTGGTGATGGACAGGGAGGCCTGGCGTGCTGCGATTCACAGGGTCGCAAAGAGTTGGACACGACTGAACGACTGAACTGAACTGAACTGAATTCTTCAGGGCTCCACCTTCTTTACAGTCCAGCTCTCACAACCCTATGTGACCCCTGGGAAGACCATAGCCTTGAATATATGTACCTTTGTTGACAGAGTAATGTCTCTGCTTTTCAACACACTGTCTAGGCTTGTCATAGCTCCCCTACCAAAAAGCAGCAGTCTTCTGATTTCATGGCTGCAGTCACCATCTGCAGTGATTTTAGAGCCCAAGAATAGGAAATCTGTTGCTACTTCCACCATTTCTCCCTCTATTTCCCATGAATTAATGGGTCCAGATGCCACGATCTTAGATTTTTTAATATTTAGTCTTCAGCCGGCTCTTTCACTCTCCTCCTTCACCTTCATCAAGAAGCTCTTTAGTTCTTTCACTTTTTCCCATTAGAGTGGTATGTCAGATATCTGCATATTTGAGGTTGTTGATGTTTCTCATGCCTATCTTGATTCCTGCTTGTAACTCATTCATCACTTCTCATGATGTGCTCAGTGTATAGAGTAAACAAACAGGGTGACATTAGACAGCCCTGTCATACTCCTTTCTCAATCTTGAACCAACCAATTGTTCCATTCAGGGTTCTAACTGTGGCTTCTTGACCTGCATACAGATTTCTCAGGTAACATGGTCTGGTATTCCCATCTCTTCAAAAGCTTTCCACAGTTTATTATGATCCACATAGTCAAAGGCTTTGTTTGGTGTAGTTGATGCAACAGAGGTAGATGTTTTTCTGGAATTCCCTAACTTCAACTATGATCCAGTGAATGTTGGCAATTTGATCTCTGGTTCCTCTTCCTTTTCTAAACTCTGCTTGAACAGCTGGAAGTTCTTGGTTCACATAATGCTGAAGCCTAGCATCCAATATTTTAAGCATGACCTTACTGGCATGGGAGATGAGTGCAGTTGTTTGATGGTTAGCACATTCTTTAGTACTACCCTTCTTGGAAATTGGGATGAGGATTGACCTTTTCCAGTCATGTGGCCACTGTGGGGTCTTCCAGATATGCTGGCGTATTGAATGCAACACTTTGAAGGTATCATCCTTTAGGGTTTTGAATAGTTCTACTGGAATTCTGTCACATCTACTAGCTTTATTAATAGCAGTGCTTCCCAAGGCCCACTTGACCAAACCCTCCAGAATGTCTGGCTCTGGGTGACTGACCACACCGTTGTAGTCATCCAGTTCATCTGGATCTTTTTTGAACATAGAGTTCCATATGATGCTGTTAATTTAATTTTTCCTTCCATTATAACCTCTGATAGAAATCATTAAAAGAGAGAAAGTGGTTTTTCTTGTGTTTTCTTGGAAGAACGTAGGAAGTTCTTTCCAACTTCCTATGTCTATCTGTGTGAACCTCTTTTCCTTCACTGTCTGATTGATTAAATGGTAGTGAAAGAAGACAGTTTCATTGGAGGAGGTAATGATTGACTTGGAACATAAGTGGATAGTGGTTATGTTCATGATACTTTCTGTTAAGTATGAAACTATTTTATTGTCACTTCTTCTCTTGACCTGTCTTATGCTGCTACCATTAAAAATTTCTTATTTCGTTTTTTTCATTCTGCTACCTACTATTTTTAAAAACTACAGTTATTGTTAGGTCATTTGCTTGCTTATAAAGCCTAAGAGCTCTGTTGCCCAGAGAACAAATGAAAAACTCCCAGCAAAACAAGTCTGGTCCCAGCTTGTCTCTCTAGTCTCCTTTCCCTGTCTTTTCCCCATGTAACCTCTAATGGGACCACTCTTTACACCTCCCTGATCCAAAAACTGGACAAGCTTTAGGCCCCCTCTGCCTGTCACAGACTGCTCTCTTGATAAAGTGACAAACTCCTTCCCTTCCTTCACAGTTTGGCTCAAATGTCATCTTTATAAATTCTTCCCAACCTCCTCAGACAGATTTAATTGTCCCCCTTTGGGTCCCTGACATTTTGTATATCCCTTCATTACTAATTCCTTTGTAATTACTTGTTTAATCATCTGCCTTCTCCATTCGATTCTGAGTTCACCAAGGGCAGGATCTCTGTTTTTATTTATCCTCAAATTTCCCCTGCTCCAGTGGGTAACGTAGTTCCTATGAGGTATTATGCTTTCATAACTGCTTTCTGAATGCATTGACTTAATATTGTTTTGTGCCATTTTAGAAGTAAATGGAATTAGATTGAATTTCTGATAATATTTGTACTCAAACTCCCTTAAATAAATAGTATTCATTATTTTCCTCCCACACCATGCTCTTCATTTTCACTTTACTTTAGTCCTGTTAAATGAAGTGCAGAGGTCACAGCCCTGAGGAAGGTAGGACCAAATATAGGGAAAGGGAGCGTCACCGGTAGTCCCTGTGACCCAAAATAGGAAGAGCTTCACTTCCTACAGTGAGAGTCATGAGGGAAGCCGACCTAGAAAGACAGTAGCTCCTCGTCTGGTAAATTATTCTTATTACTTCAACAAGAGATGACTTCTTAGATGAAACGCTTGGTCATATTCCTCCAACCTTAATGAGCACCTGCGTTCAAGTATCAGGTGATGCCTTTGTATTTCTGTGCCCAGATGGGTGTCATTTTTTCTCAATGCAAATGTTCTGTTAGAGTCCATCCAGTATTTCATCCTTGCTATATCCCTCTAAGATACATGTATCCCCTGTAACTGAGCTCCAAAATTAGGCCAGAATGTCAATCCAAATTCTTAAACCAATTCACAATGTTGACATCTTTTTTTAGAATGACTTCTAGTTTACAAATAATTCTTATTGAGGCAGTGAGGAATTTTGAATCAAAGTGATTACTGCATTGAAAATATAAATATGGCCTTATTCTCCAAGCCAGAAATATACTATCTTCATCTTATATAATAATTTAAAAACTCTTAATATGTTATATCCTAATTTTAAATGTCCTGAAACTAAGTTCCTGATTCCCCCTCACCCCAGCCCCATAAAACCAGGCTTCCCAGGTGTCATTAGTGGTAAAGAACCTACCTGCCAATGCAGGAGAAGTAAGAGATGCAGGTTAGATCCCTGGATCAGGAAGATCTCCTGGAGGAGGGCATGGCGACCCACTCCAGTGTTCTTGCCTGGAGAATCCAACACACAGAGGAGCCTGGTGGGCTACAGTCCATAGGGTCACAAAGAGTTAGCCTTGACTGAAGTGACTTAGCATGGCATCCTCAAAAAAACCTGTTCCTTCTGTAAGGAACCTGTTCTTCTTCATCTCAATTAATGGCAATTCTGGTCTTGCTTGTAGGAATAGATATCTTGAAGTCATCTTTGACTCCTTTCTTTTTCTAACTTCCTACATCTAGTCTGTCATGAAACCCTGTTTTCTCTCCCTTCAAAATATATCCAGAAACCAGCCATTTAGAACTATCATTTTTCTCGTGATTGAAGTAATAATTATTTCTCATTGTATTCTTACAGTAACTTCCTAACTAGTCTCCATGATTGTGACTTTGCCCCCTACAGACCATTCTTTGCCCCCTACAGACCAGCATGAAACAAAACAGAAGTCAGATCATATCAGTCCTCTGTCCAAAACCTTACGATGATTTCCCATTTCACTTTAAGTAAATGCCTGAATTCTTTTAATGTTAAGTCGCTCCAGTGGTGTTCAATTCTTTGCAACCCTATGGACTGTAGTCCACCACGCTCCTCTGTCAATAGGATTCTCCAGGCAAGAATACTAAAGCAGCTGCCATGCCCTCCTCCAGGGGATCTTCCTGACCCAGGAATGGAACTCTTATGTCTCTTATGTCATAAGAACTCTTATGTCTCTTGTGTCTCCTGCATTGGTAGGTGGGTTTTTTACCACTCGCACCACCTGGGAAGCCCTTTTAATGACCTACAAGCTACTGTAGAATTTTCGTGCACACACACACACACACACACACACACCCCACTTGACTGTCTGGCCTCATCTCTGCTGCTTTTCCCCTCACCCACTCTGGTTCTGACAGCCTCCTTGTTGTCTCTCCACTATGTCAGGTACAGGCCCAGCTCAAGGCCTTTGCACCTGATGTCAACTCTTCCTAGAAGGACCTTTTCCATATTTGTAGTGTTTGCTACTTTCTCTCTTCAGGTCTTTATTCAAGTCATTTAAAATTCACCTTTACGTGGAGGCCTTTTTTATTTAAGATTGTAATGTCACTCTCCTGCTACCCCTGCCTCCCTACCAGCAAATCAAAACCAAATTAAAACTCTATCGTTTTCCTTGTTTTAGTTTTGTCTGAAGAATTCATTATCTTCTGGTATGTACCTTACATATCTTGCTTAATGTATTTTCCCTTCACTAGAAAATGATTTCATGAGGGTAGAGATTTGGCCCATTTTGTGAACAACTTTATTCTTAGTTCTAGAACATTCCTAGTACATGGTAGGCCTTCAGTAAGTATTGTTGAGGGAAAAAGTGTAACCTCTACATGTTTGCTTTAGTTTTAAGTACTGACAGGTTAATATCCTTTTAGACATGAACTTTTCTACAAAGCAACCTTATACTATGATATATATAATATAATTATACTATTATAAGCAACCTTATACTATAGGGATTTCAAAAAGCTGTTGATCAGTGGGTTAAACTACTGATCAACAGCTTTTTGAAATCCCTATAGTATAAGGTTGCTTATAATAGTATAATTATATTATATATATATATAAGTATAATAGTATAAGGTTTACAGATGACATGATCCTCTACATAGAAAACCCTAAAGACTCCACCAGAAAATTACTAGAGCTAATCAATGAATATAGTAAAGTTGCATGATATAAAATCAACACACAGAAATCCCTTGCATTCTTATACACTAATAATGAGAAAATAGAAAGAGAAATTAAGGAAACAATTCCATTCACCATTGCAACAAAAATAATAAAATACTTAGGAATATATCTACCTAAAGAAACTAAAGACCTATATATAGAGAACTATAAAACACTGGTGAAAGAAATCAAAGAGGACACTAATAGATGGAGAAATATACCATGTTCATGGATCGGAAGAATCAATATAGTGAAAATGAGTATACTACCCAAAGCAATCTATAGATTCAATGCAATCCCTGTCAAGCTACCAATGGTATTTTTCACAGAGCTAGAACAAATAATTTCATAATTTGTATGGAAATACAAAAAAACACGAATAGCCAAAGCAATCTTGAGAAAGAAGAATGGAACGGGAGGAATCAACCTGCCTGACTTCAGGCTCTACTACAAAGTCATCAAGACAGTATGGTACTGGCACAAAGACAGATATATAGATCAGTGGAACAAAATAGAAAGCCCAGAGATAAACCCATGCACTTATGGACACCTTATCTTTGAAAAAGGAGGCAAGAATATACAATGGAGAAAAGACAATCTCTTTAACAAGTGGTGCTGGGAAAACTGGTCAACCACTTGTAAAAGAATGAAACTAGAACACTTTCTGACACCACACACAAAAATAAACTCAAAATGGATTAAATATCTAAACGTAAGACCAGAAACTATAAAACTCCTAGAGGAGAACATAGGCAAAACACTCTCCAACGTAAATAAAAGCAGGATCCTCTATGACCCACCTCCCAGAATAGTGGAAATAAAAGCAAAAATAAACCAATGGGACCTAATTAAAATTAAAAGCTTCTGCACAACAAAGGAAACTATAAGCAAGGTGAAAAGACAGCCTTCAGAATGGGAGAAAATAATAGCAAATGAAGCAACTGACAAACAACTAATCTCAAAATTATAGAAGCAACTCCTGCAGCTCAATTCCAGAAAAATAAACGACCCAATCAAAAAATGGGCCAAAGAACTAAACAGACATTTCTCCAAAGAAGACATACAGATGGCTAACAAACACATGAAAAGATGCTCAGCATCACTCATTATCAGAGAAATGCAAATCAAAACCACAATGAGGTACCATTTCACGCCAGTCAGAATGGCTGCCATCCAAAAGTCTACAAGCAATAAATGCTGGAGAGGGTGTGGAGAAAAGGGAACCCTCTTACACTGTTGGTGGGAACGCAAACTAGTACAGCCACTATGGAGAACAGTGTGGAGATTCCTTAAAAAACTGGAAATAGAACTGCCTTATGACCTAGCAATCCCACTGCTGGGCATACACACTGAGGAAACCAGAATTGAAAGAAACACATGTACCCCAATGTTCATTGCAGCACTGTTTATAATAGCCAGGACATGGAAGCAACCTAGATGTCCATCAGCAGATGAATAGATAAGAAAGCTAAGGTACATATACACAATGGAGTATTACTCAGCCATTACAAAGAATACATTTGAACCAGTTCTAATGAGGTGGATGAAACTGGAGCCTATTATACAGAGTGAAGTAAGCTAGGAAAAAAACACCAATACAGTATACTAACGCATATATATAGAATTTAGAAAGATGGTAACGATAACCCTGTATGCGAGACAGCAAAAGAGACACAGATGTATAGAACAGTCTTTTGGACTCTGTGGGAGAGGGTGAGGGTGGGATGATTTGGGAGAATGGCATTGAAACATGTATAATATCATATATGAAATGAATCACCAGTCCAGGTTCAATACAGGATACAGGATGCTTGGGGCTGGTGCACTGGGATGACCCAGAGGGATGGTATGGGGAGGGAGGTGGGCAGGGATTCAGGATGGGGAACATGTGTACACCCGTGGTGGATTCATGTTGATGTATGGCAAAACCAATACAATATTGTAAAGTAATTAGCCTCCAATTAAAATAAATAAATTTTTTAAAAAAAGATTAAAAAAGAAACCAAAAAACAAAATACAAAAAAAAAAAAAAAAGTATGTTGCACATATTGAACATAAACTCTTTCAATGAAGTAGAGAAATGGTATTTCCTAAGTGTTCTTGGTTGTGGATTTCTTTGCTTCATAATATAGATTGATAGATACTGATAAATCTCTCTCTCCAATAACCTATTCCCAGGATGATAATGATGGTGATGATACTGTCTGGAGAGGTAAACTGTAAGCCAGGCGCCATAATTTCTGCTCACAAGGTAGCAATGAAACTTAAGGCAACTCTGCTTATCAAGAAATGCAGAAGTCACTTTACAGTGGCCAAAGTAAGTCAGCAGAACTTGATGAGAAGTAGTGTTGTCGTAAAGGGAAAATTGACTCCTGATTGCAGAAGTGTGTTGTGACTTTTACAGAGGACTTTTAATGTTATATAGGGACATTATATATTCTTTTTCCAGCACAATACAGTGGAGAATAATGAGATATGGAGAGTTTGGGAAATCAAAGGATACCAGGTGAATATGACACCCTGGATAATCAGCGTGACTACACCAAGGAGATAGAGAGGCAGAAGTCCTCCCTGCATTGTGATAATCCACATATTCTATTTTGTATAACAGCAACAACAGCAGCAAGAGATATTTAAACTGTGTAATCAATAATTAGAATCTATAAATTCAGTAGCTCATCCTGAGAAGTGGCAGAGAATTCTGAAATTAGATTTCCCTTCATTTTTGTCACCTTTTTTTCCTTCATCTCCTTACTCAATATGGTTATATGTCAGTGTCCTGGAGGGCATTAGGCTCATAAAAACCCAGAGAAAGAAGGGTGATCTGTGGAGGATCTAGCCTGCAGAAATCTCCCACTTCTTTTACAAAGGGCAACTGCCACAGTTTACTGTCCTTAAGCAGCACATTGCCTGGACAGGGATCATAGGATTTAATTATTAAATCTGTGACTGGCTGATTGCATAGATGCTAGGGTTGGGTGGCCTAGATAGGCCAACTGACTCCCTAAAATGTGAGATTTTTTTTTTCATTTCACTGTCTGGAACAGAAGAAAATGGCTGTGGTTTTATGTGAGTTGCATCCTGTAATGTGCTGGGAAGCATGAGTTTCAGAGATTTCTTTATTGTGGCTCCCGCTTTTTATGAGGTAATAGAACCAAAAAAAAAAGTCTTGGCAAAAATCAAATGTGGGAGAGGTGAGGTGAAACCATTCACCTTTTTTCCTACTTTCTCTTTCCCATTTTCATTCCCCAGAATCCAGTGGTGGTTTTACATTCACACACACCCCTCAAAATCTCTTATGCAGAGCTATTGAGTTTTGAGTTGTGTACTGTCTTTTGGTTTTCTAGGCATACTAGCCCCTGGGAGACACCTGGAGTTCACTGGTTTTTAGAAGTCATCCCCTAGAAGAAAAGATGTTATTTAGGCTCAAATATCCTAGAAGTGACTTTCTAGTAAATTGAGGCTAGAATTGCTTACAGTGTTAAAGCATTGTGAGTGGCAGTGTTTCACCCATGTTTTGGTCTTCCTCACTGAAGCCCCAGAATAAAGTAACTGAGGAAAAGAATCCATTAAGGAAGTGGAAGTAGATCTACCCTCTATGGACCATCCCCGGATGCAGAACATTGAAGGGGAAGTCAGGATAGCTCTGATGTTGCAGCAACTAGGTTATTTTAGAAAAGTCCTTTCCTTGTATTTTAATTTCCCCAATGTAAAATGAAAAGATTAGGTTAAATCTTCATGTTCTCTTTGATCTCTTGTGTCCTGTGATTTTCGATCATACTAGCTTTAAACTTCTCTTCAAGATGGTTTCTTCCTTAACTTCTCATATGTACTTGTTTAGAATTCCTATATTCCTATATTTCAGTTTTAGAAGATAGCATGTATTTGATAGGGAGCTTTTTGGCTTTATCAACACTGATAATTGTCAGCTTATAACACAGAATCCACGAATCTTTTAGTTAAATTAATGCTTATTAATCCACAAGTCTATATCTCATAGAACTTATTGACTCAGTTGCAGGGAGCAGGGTGGGGGTCGGGGAAGGTGGAGAGTAAGTACTGACACCAGGAGATTCCCTACTTGGTCTCTCCTTTTGAAAACCTGAGGTCAGGATCTTGCTTGCCAGCAATGGAATCTGCCATCAAGGTACTGCAGCTTTCCACAGCTACCTTGCTTTAGAGAGTTCTAGCATGATCTATTATTCTATTGCCTGGAGCAAGATGTTCCTGGAAAAGAGGTTTCTGAATGTTCAGCCAATTTAGCAATTCATTGGCTCAGTGTTAGAGATATTTCAGTATACTATGTGCAAAACTGAAATTTGTCTGGTCACTGCCCAAGAATCAGCACCATTAATGATGACTGGATTAGGAGGTAAAAGACTGGGCAAAAGAGCTTTGGGAAAATAGCATGTTAAGTGATGTTTCCAAGTTAAAGAGGAAATTAGTAAGTCAAGAGAAGACAAAACTTCACATAAGAATCTTTAAGATACCTCAGGATCTACCTCTCTGACTGTTTCCCAGGCTCTCTTTTTGCAGGAGGTGGGAGAGGGGTTTTTTCTTCTGATTATCCTTTAGTATCAGCATCTTACTTCAAGGGCTCAACCAGTCTTCTGTCAGATCTGCCAGTCCTCTGTTCTTCTTACTCTGTATATTTACCTAGCCGAGGTAAAAATATAAGGGTGTGTGTATATGTGTGTGTGTCAGAATAAATGCCCTGTTCCTCCAAAGATGTCCACATATTAATCCCTGGGACATGTCCATGCTACCTTTAAGACAAAAGAAACTTCACTGATGTGATGTTAAGGACTTTGAGCAGATTATCCTGAAATTGTCTGGGTGAGTCCAGTCTAATCCCATGAATCTTTAAAAGCAGAAGAGGGAGGCAGAAGAGTGGGTCAGAGAGATGAGATGAAAGAAAAAAGAGAGATTCAAAGTGTGAGAGGGATTTGATAAACCTTATTGGTTTTGAAGATGGAAGAAAGAGGCCATGAGCAAGAGTACAGGTGGCCTCTAGAGCCTAGGACTGGCTAGGAATAGCTGACAGCCAGCAAGGAAATGGGGATCTCAATCCTCTAACAACAAGACACTGAGTTCTGTCAACAATCCAAATGAGCAAGGAAGTCCAGCCTCCAGAAAGGGATGCAGCCCTGCCAACACCCTGATTTTAGTTGGTGGACACCCATGTTGCACTTCTGACCTATATAGAGCTGCTGCTGCTGCTGCTAAGTCGCTTCAGTCGTGTCCGACTCTGTGTGACCCCATAGATGGCAGCCCACCAGGCTCCCTCGTCCCTGGGATTCTCCAGGCAAGAACACTGGAGTGGGTTGCCATTTCTTTCTCCAAGTGCATGAAAGTGAAAAGTGAAACTAAAGTCATTCAGTCATGCCCGACTCCTAGCGACCCCATGGACTGCAGCCTACCAGGCTCCTCCGTCCATAGGATTTTCCAGGCAAGAGTACTGGAGTGGTGTGTCATTGTATATAGAGCTAGAAGATAATAAATTTGTGTTGCTTAGGCCACTAAATTATTATGGAAGCAACGGAAAGCATACATTCCTTCTTTTGTTACCAAAATCAAAAACTTTACATTATGCTATATAATAATGAAATGCAGTACAGTAGAGAAAAAAAGAGTGTGGTTTGTACAGTTAGACAAAGCTGGATTTGAATCTTGTCTCTATCATTTCCTACTGAATGACTTTGAGAAAATTCCCTTTTTGAACTTTTTTTTCCTCTAGAAAATGGCCTACTACCAACCAGGTTAGAGAGAGGGAGAATGAGAGTAACAGCAAGAAAGGGGCGGGTGGAAGGAAATGAAAGAGCACACGTGAAACGCCAGCATGTGGTTGCAATTTGATAAATTGTAGTGATTAATATAATAAAAATTAAAGCCAAAATTGACATATTTTAGCTCTCTAAAGAAGCACCGTAGTTAAATATGATATCAAAGAAACAAGCAACAAAAGAAACATAAATTAGACTTCATTACAATTGAAACTTTTTGTTTCAAAAGACACTAGGAAGAAAGTAAATGACAACTGATACAATAGGAGATAATATTTGCAAATCATATATCTGATAAGGGGCCAGTATCCAGAATATACCAAAGAATTTACAACTTAACGATAAAAAGAAAATCCAATGTTAGAGTGTACAAAGGATTTAAATAGACATTTCTCCAAAGAAGGTATACAAATGCCCAATAAGCACCTGAGAAAATATTCAGCACCATTAACCATTACAGTTCAATATTACTCTATACCTACAGGGTAACTGTAATCAATAAAATGGAAAATAACAAATGTTGGTGAAGATATAGAGAAATGAGAACCCTTATACATTGCTGATGGGTGTAAGATGATGCTGCCTCTGGAAAATAGTTTGGTGGTTCCTCAAAAAGTTAAAAAGAATTACCATATGACCCAGCAATTTCATTCCTGAGCACATACCCCAAATAATTGAAAACAGATGTTTAAACAAAAACTTGTACTTGATTATTCATAGCAACAATATTCACCATAGCCAAAAGGAGAAACAACCCAAATGTCCATCAACTGATGAATAGATAAATAAAAGGTAGTATATATACAATGGAATTATTATTCAGCCAAAAAAACGAGTGAAATACTGGTACAACATAGAGGAACTTTGAAAACATTATGCTTAGTGAAAGCAGTCAGATGCAATAGGGTCACAAAGTGTATGATTCCATTTATATGAAATATCCAAAATAGCCAAATTCATACAGAGAAAATGCAGGAACCAAGAATGTAAGGATGAATGTTCAGACTAATTTTCAATAACTCCACATTTTAGTGAGGGGTATATTTCAAGAGGTTCACTTGAAAACAAAGTTTCTGAAGAGATTAGAAGAGCATTATTAACTTGGCATCAAATGGTGGGAGCCAAATGAACCCCCTATAGCAGCCAGGTCACTTTCTCCTCATTTTAAGTTCTCTTTCCTATTTACCTGCGTTTTGTCCCTCTTTTCTTGTAGAAAAAAATTTTAGGTGGCCATTTAGGATCAGTCACAGAAAAAGAGAAAAGTAAAAGCAGAAACACTTCAGGGCAGTTTTATACTGCTATAGAAAGCAACATCCCCTGTTGGTCAGAGGGAGTCTCAGTGTCTTAGGGCTGCCCCAACAAAAATACTACAGACTGGATCTCTTAAACACCAGACATTTATTTTTCACAGTTTTAAAGGCTGCGAAGTCCAATATCAAGGAATTGGCAAATTTGATGTCTGATGAGAGCCTGCTTAGTTCATAGATGGGCATCTTCTTGCTGTGTCCTCACATGGCAGAAGGAATAAAGAAACTGTCTGATGTCTCCTTTATAAGGACACTAATCCCATTTAATGGACAGCAAGGAGGTCAAACAAATCAATCCTAAAGGAAATCAACTCTGAATATTCATTGGAAGGACTGATGCTGTAGCTGAGGCTCCAATACTTTGGCCACCTGATGTGAAGAGCTGACTCATTGGAAAAGACTCTGATGCTGGGAAAGATTGAAGTCAAAAGGAGAAGGGGGCAGCAGAGGATGAGATAGTTGGAAGGCATCATCAACTCAATGGACGTGAATCTGAGCAAGCTCTGGGAGATGGTGAAGGACAGGGGACATCTGGTGTGCTGCAGTCCATCAGGTCACAAAGAGTAAGACATGACTTAGCAACTGAATAGCAACCACCATCATCATGACCTAATTGTTTCCCAAAGGCCCCATTTCCAAATACCATCATTTCATTATTGGGGGACTCAAAACATACAGTGTACAATGTAAGGTTATCTATCCCTTGCTTCTCCATGATTATACTTGAGATAACTTATTTCCTAAGGTTTTTATTACTTTTCTGTCAGATTTGCCATTTTTTATGTTAGTAGAAATTATTTTTTCTCATGACAATTAAATCATTTTGACTTAAGTACTTCCCTTATTCATTTAGAGTCATCATTTTCATTAAATGACAGAAAATAACTTTGTTTTCCTACTACTAAAAAATAAAAGTAGACAAAAAAGTTTAACTAAAATAGTTTTAGATGTTATGAAGAACTTCCTATTAGGATAGGGAAAGTAACAAAGTTGGGATATTAGAAACTTCCCTAGAAATGTACATGTATAGAGACTGTCATCAGCCATGAGTAACTGCTACTGCTAAGTCACATCAGTCGTGTCCGACTCTGTGCGACCCCATAGATGGCAGCCCACCAGGCTCCCCCATCCCTGGGATTCTCCAGGCAAGAACACTGGAGTGGGTTGCCATTTCCTTTTCCAATGCATGAAAGTGAAAAGTGAAAGTGAAGTCGCTCAGTCGCGTCCAACTCTTCGTGACCCCATGGACTATAGCCCACCAGGCTCCTCTGTCCATGGGAGTTTCCAGGCAAGAGTACTGGAGTGGGTTGCCAGTGCCTTCTAAGACATCTCTTATTAGCCCAAAATGCTGGCCCAGGTTTTTATTTACTTAAAGTCTTAACTTCCAGCTGCCTAATGAGAAATGAAAAGACAACATAATAGTGCCAGGCACTAAGCATTTCGAGTGATTAACTCATTCATTTCTTACAATACCTCTGTGAGGTGGATACTACTGTTACTCTCACTGCAGATGTGCTCTCAGTAGTATAAGTTGATCAGTTAGAAACATCGCTTTACTTTAGTGTGTTCCTTCTTACCAGCTCCGTAGCTGTTTTGTTACTTATTTATTCCATAGCTGTTCCTCTTGCTACCTTTCTTTGATCTCTTTGTTTAGGCTTTCAGTGTATCTACAATAAAAGAGAGTTGATTTTGACAGTTAATAATGCCATAAAACAAGAAAAACCAAGGATGAGATGTTTAAAGGATGATCCACTGTTGTAGAAAGGAGCTAGTGTTTAGGATTGATAGTTCTGCTTGAGCAGATGCCAGTAGAAACATGGGCATTTCCTGGAGACTTTAGGATCATTTAATGAAGTAAGTGTAGAAAGCAGAAAATATTTACGTACTGTGATCTTTGCTGAGTTTTCCTTCTTTGAAGTTTCTGTAGAGGAGATTTCTTCACTTCAAAGTATGTAAAGGACTCAACTTATTTAATTTTGTAAGTCTTTCAAATGAGTCAACTATTTTAGCACAGTGTTTTGATAAATTTTCAACAATGACTCAGGAAGCCCCGATGGCTATGTTTTTGTGATGTATGATTGCCTCTTCTAGTTTATATTCTATTGTATAAACATATTTATAACGTTTTATGGTGAAATATTACAAAGTATTTGCCAGACACAGACTTTACTAAGTTTGTTCTTTGTATTACATCTTGATATAAATCCACTGAACACATAATTGAATGTAAGATGCTGTGCTAAACTTTGGGTGGAAGAGATATATAAAAACCAGCCCTACTAGCCCAAGTTAGTTCCCTCAGATTGCCCTCGGGGCATTCAGGTCCAGTCCTTACTCTAAACAATGCAGCCCATGCCTCCCTGCCCAGCCCCCTTAACAAGTGGTGCTGGGAAAACTGGTCAACCACTTGTAAAGGAATGAAACTAGAATACTTTCTAACACCATACACACATAAAAAAAACTAAAAATGGATTAAAAATCTAAACATAAGACCAGAAACTATAAAACTCCTAGAGGAGAACATAGGCAAAACACTCTCCGACATAAATAAAAGCAGGATCCTCTATGATGCACCTTCCAGAATATTGGAAATAAAAGCAAAAATAAACAAATGGGACCTAATTAAAATTAAAAGCTTCTCCACAACAAAGGAAACTATAAGCAAGGTGAAAAGACAGCCTTCAGCATGGGAGAAAATAATAGCAAATGAAGCAACTGACAAACAACTAATCTCAAAAATATACAAGCAACTCCTGCAGCTCAATTCCAGAAAAATAAACGACCCAACCAAAAAATGGGCCAAAGAACTAAACAGACATTTCTCCAAAGAAGACATACAGACGGCTAACAAACACATGAAAAGATGCTCAGCATCACTCATTATCAGAGAAATGCAAATCAAAACCACAATGAGGTACTATTTCATGCCAGTCAGAATGGCTTCGATCCAAAAGTCTACAAGCAATAAATGCTGGAGAGGGTGTGGAGAAAAGGGAACCCTCTTACACTGTTGGTGGGAATGCAAACTAGTACAGCCACTATGGAGAACAGTGTGGAGATTCCTTAAAAAACTGGAAATAGAACTGCCTTATGATCCAGCAATCCCACTGCTGGGCATACACACCGAGGAAACCAGAATTGAAAGAAACACATGTACCCCAATGTTCATTGCAGCACTGTTTATAATAGCCAGGACATGGAAGCAACCTAGGTGCCCATCAGCAGATGAATGGATAAGAAAGCTGTGGTACATATACACAATGGAGTATTACTCAGCCATTACAAAGAATACATTTGAACCAGTTCTAATGAGGTGGATGAAACTGGAGCCTATTATACAGAGTGAAGTAAGCTAGAAAAAAAACACCAATACAGTATACTAATGCATATATATGGAATTTAGAAAGATGGTAATGATAACCCTGTATGTGAGACAGCAAAAGAGACACAGATGTATAGAATAGTCTTTTGGACTCTGTGGGAGAGGGCGAGGGTGGGATGATTTGGGAGAATGGCATTGAAACATGTATAATATCATATATGAAATGAATCACCAGTCCAGGTTCAATGCAGGATACAGGATGCTTGGGGCTGGTGTACTGGGATGACCCAGAGGGATGGTATGGGGAAGGAGGTGGGCAGGGGGTTCTGGATGGGGAACACGTGTACACCCGTGGCAGATACATGTTGATATATGGCAAAACCAATACAATATTGTAATTAGCCTCCAATTAAAATAAATAAATTTATATTTTAAAAAAAGAGTCCTTATCTTTGGTTTACACTCTAGTGGGGAGACAGAATATACAATATCTAGCTCTTAAACTCCTGAGGTAAAGAAGGCTTGCTTACTGCTCACATGAAAAAAGTCTGCTCTTACAGAGTTTTCTACAGTTCATTAGAGAGATCAGACGTTCAGTAAGCAATTTGAATAAGGTGAGCTGATTAGTGAGGAGCTTTAAGTTAATGATAGATTTTAGTGACATTTAAGAGTAGCTCAGTAAAATTTAGCTAGGAGAGGGAAGGTCAGTCCCTTGGTGCATGCATTTGAAGTCCTGATCTTAAAATGTGTGCTAAAGTGAAAGTTAGTCACTCAGTCATGCCTGACTCTTTGTGACCCCATGGACTGAAGCCCACCAGACTCCTCTGCCCATGGAATTCTCCCGGCAAGAATACTAGAGGGGGTAGCCAATCTCTTCTCCAGGGAATCCTCCCAACCTAGGGATCAAACTCAGGTCTACTGCATTGCAGGCAGATTCTTTACCATCTGAGCCTAAAGTGAATACCTAAAAAAGCAACATGACAGGAATCTCATTTATAAAAGAGATGTAAATATCTTAAATAAAATAGAATTTAGTTTTAATAGCATTATCTAGAAGCTCATGTGTAGTAATAAGAAACCATTATCACATTTCCCCAGAATTACAGATATTGAGAGCATATGGAAACTCACTACCACTTACAAGAGAGGACTAAGATTTGGGGAGAAGTAGGCTTAGATGTGGAGAAGGCAATGGCAACGCACTCCAGTACTCTTGCCTGGAAAATCCTATGGACAGAGGAGCCTGGTAGGCTGCAATCCATGGGGTCACTAAGAGTCAGACATGACTGAGTGACTTCACTTTCACTTTTCACTTTCATGCATTGGAGAAGGAAATGGCAACCCACTCCAGTGTTCTTGCCTGGAGAATCCCAGGGACAGAGGAGCCTAGTGGGCTGCCGTCTATGGGGTCGCACAGAGTTGGACACGACTGAAGCGACTTAGCAGCAGCAGCAGCAGCAGGCTTAGATGTCATTGAGTAAATTGCCAGTCTTTTTTGGAGAGAAGTTTAGCAATAAACAATGAAGATCATAAAATGGGCACTATTTTTGACCTAAAACTACTATTTTCATAAAATTACCCAAAGAGGTTAGAAAGAACTACATATGTATAGCTTCACCATCACTATTTTTAATAAAAATGAGAAAAGGTACTAGAAGCTCATGTGTAGTTGAAACTAAGTGCTAGACTGTTGTATGTTAATAAAAATTGATTATTGTAATTGAAATCACAGAACTGTTGACTGTGTTAATGCATGTGAGGAGAATAATACATATAAAATGTACAACAAAGTAATGTTTAAAAAAATCAAAAAATGGCACATCCATATGATACAATTATATAAAATGTATTTTTAATAGTAAAGGTAGGAAACATAATTTATGTTTCTTAGACTCAGTTTTTTTTTTTTTAATTATTTTTACTTTTGGCCGCATTGAGTCTTCATTGCTGTATGTGGATTTTTCTCTAGTTGCAGCAGATGGGGGTCACTCTCTGGTTGTGTGCAGGCTTCTCGTTACCTGCAGTGGCTTCTCTTGTGGAGCACAGGCTCTAGGCGCCTGTGGACTTCGGGAGTTGTGGCGTGAGGGTTCTAGAGCTGGTGCACGGGCACAGCTGGTCCATGGCGGGTGGGATCTTCCTGGACCAGGGAGCAAACCCATGACCCCTGCATTGGAAGGTAGACTCCCAACCACTGGACCACCAGGGAAGCCCCCTTAGATTCAGTTTTGTTAGCTGTAAAATGAGGATGTTGGATTACAAATGTATGCATTTTTCTTTTCAATTCTAATCTATGAAATATTTATCCCCTTTTTTGTAAATATATTTAAGTGGGCAATATATATGAGTATATCTTGAGATATGTCTTAAGATGAATCAGCTTATTCAGAGTAGGAAAGTTCCTCCTTTCCTTCAATTGAGCCTGCTCTTCCCAAGAGGAAAAATGTATTCAGAATTTTTAGGTCTCTGGGACCATGCTGCTTGCTCCCCCTTTTGGAATAGAAGAACAAGACAGGAGCCCCAGCCACATGCTGTGTAAATTAGAACAGATTTCTGAGCCTTAGAATTGTAATCTTTTAATTTTACTAGCTTCTTGAGATCTTTTGAATCTTACCAGCTAGTGTTCAGAGTTTTAACAAACCTAAATTAATTTGAAGTCAGTAGTAGAGATTAGTTTCCTAAACATCTGGAGGATACTAATATATTGAAACTTGCTACTTATTAGAGCAGACAAGGAATTTGGTGGAATACATTAGAGATGGAAACTTTGTGTAACTATATGCTAGAAGTATCTTCTTATAAATCTTTCATTTTGAACACAGCATCTATTTTAGCAGTGTAATCTACTTTGCAGTCTTAGGTGGATAATTTGACTATATAATTTTAGTATCCACAAGGACACAGTTAACATTCCGTGAAGACAAATATTCTAACCTTTCTTCACAGGGTTCAAAAGGAACAACTGGCTCAGTGTATAAATGATCAAACATCAGAAAGGAACAAAAACAGCATCATATACACACCTGTAAACATGCACTCACACCCTCACTCTTATACCATATATTTTTTTCAACTTAATTGTCTTAGGCATTCCTGTGAAATCATTCCTCCACTAGCCTCAGAGCCAAAGCCAACCTGGCTTTACCTACATAAACTTAGCAATATAACCCTGGACAAGTTCATAGCCATTCTGTGCCTCAGTTTCTTCACTTGTAAAACACAGATAATAACAGTAGCTGTTTAGAAGCTACCTCATATGCTTGTTGTCATGATTAAATAAGCTAATCCATTCAGAGTGCTTAACATACTACTTGTCACATGATAAACATTCAGTAAATGTTTGTGATTTGTACTTGTTCTGATTTACTGTATCATTCAGAAACTCCTTCATTCTTTAGGCATGCTCACATTGGATTTGTTGAAAGAAAAAGATGTACGATGCATGTTCTCCCAGATGCCTCTGAATGCCCACTTTTCTTAAGAAACCTTGTTCTCAGTCTCAGCTGCCTGATAGCAATTCAAATAACCTAACCCCAATCTTACTGAATTTCTTCCTTGTTGTCTAGGGCCCTTGCACCTTAAAGGTGGTCAGGTTCCCAAACATTAGTTTTACATTTGGGGTAAAGAGGTTGGTAATAATAGAACTGATATGACCAAAAGTAAGGGTCCTGTTGAATGCAGAGCTGATTAACCTTTTCATATCACAAAAGGGATTTTGTATTAGAGGGATCATCTTCAGGTTGACTCTGCTACGTAAAATTCACTCCATCTACTCCAGTCTATTTAGTGTAGCTTAACTTTTGAGAGCCTTACTTACTGACAGTCTAGAAAGAGATGGGTGGTAGGCAACAGACAGATTATCAGCTAACACTGAAAGGTGTGTGTTTGTTTTAATTTTGCTGCATAAAAAAATGAGAAGTTACCTGTTTTGTCCTCGTTTGGATCAGCTGGATTTCTCTTCTGCATCTCTCTAAAACAGTAGTCTAGAACTCAACTAATATTAAAAGAGAAATAGAAATAGCAGAAGATAATCACCAAATTGGAGTCAACATGCCGAATTAAATGGCGCTGGGAAGTCCCAAGTCACAGCACATCTGGAGTCCCATTTGGGAAAAGGTCCCAGGCAGCATGTCTGGTCTGTGTGTGAGACCTCAAAGATTGCAGTTCAGAGTTCCACTATTAATCCCAGGATACAAATAGATACCATCACCAATGTGTGAGCAAACTGCAAGCCTGGGTTCATGGTAATGCTGTTTGTTTTGTCTTGTACAACTCGGAATGTTGTCAAGCCTGGGACTTGGTTGGCCAGGCCCCTCCAGGGGCTCAACCATCTCCACATTCATCTCCCATCTTATCTACGGTGCTGCAAGTTTTGCACTCACGGCAGGCAGTCATTCCTGGTCACTCACAGTCAGGGCAGTGTCCAGGCAGGTTAGAAGCAAGGTCAGAGGCCTGCTTTCTTTGTCTCTGAAGCCTAAGCAAGACCATTTATTTAATTTCCCTCACAGTTAGCCCCAGGATTGTTTAGGCCAAAGAGCATAGGAAGAAGACAAAATAACATGAGCAGTCTTTTTAATTTCTATAAACACCAATGTAGAACATATTGTAGGTTTTAGGGAAAACAGTCCATTCATAGTAATTGATGAAGTGCTCCAATAAGTGGGGTTCTCAAACTCGAGAAGTTGGTCCTTTCACAGGCTTGTCACAGTCTGTCAGTAAATGGGCACAGTTATCAAAGCCGAATTCTTGATAGGCTAGTGAGTGTCTTTGGGTAATGTTTTCAGGAGTGATTTGAAGTAGATTTTGTAGGTCTTTATATACTTGAAAATCTCTTTTTTTTTTTTTTTAGTTTCACATGGCAGTAACAACCTGAAGAATATAAATTTCTCAGGTCATATCCTTTTTATCCTCTTGGACATTGCTTTGTGATCAGCTTGATTTTTGTTACTAAAAATTTACCTCTTACATTTTGTTGCTAATAATTTACCATATATTTGTAAACTTATTTCCTTATCATTGAAGTTTAACAAATCTCCCAGGATATATATCCAGGTATTGATCTCTTTTCCTTAAGTTTTCTAGTTATATGGTGAATCTTTCCAATCTGTATGCTTCAGTCTTTGCACTGCTCAATTTTTTTTCTGTTGTATTAATTTATTTCCTATGTTCTTTTCTTCCTCATGGATATGAATAATCTATATGTCATAAAAAACTTTGTATTCACTATTATGTGCCTTTTTCTGTCCTTTCCTCTATTTTCAGAGGAAGCATCTCCAATCAAAGGATTAAATCTGTTGGGTTTTTAAATTTTCACTTTGTAGGACAGATTGTAGTTTTACTTGCATTTTTATTTATCATCTCTTGTGGCATCTACCTCATTTTAAAGTTCCATGAAACTAACAATTTTTTCAGTATTTTTATCTTTCAACTCTTTCTCCCAGAGAATCTATCGTTCCTTGAAGTCTATTGAAAATATTAAAATTTCTGTCCATGCTTAAGTTTACTTCTATAGTTTACTGTCTTTTTATTATAAACTCCTTTCCTCATCTTCCATGATTCTTTACTTCCTTTTCCTTAAAATTATGTACCTGACTCTGAAAAGAAAGGTCTATTTGGATCTACCACTTGCTTGTGAAAAGGTTGTCATGTAATTACTGACGTGGGGTCTTTACACCTCTCATCCAGGAATTATTAGAACTGTAGAATCTCATACCCTACTCTGGACTTACTGAATCAGAATCTGCCTTTAAACAAGATACTCAGGTGACTGATATACATATTAAAGTTTAAAAAGCACCATTCTACATTATTGCTATTAGAATACATACAATCTCAAGTTAGAGGGGTGATTGATGGAAGCATCATCTATTCCCATTTGATTAATTGTTTGATTATCTTTATATAGGATCACAATCTGCAGTTCTGCTTTAGCCATAAAAATTGGGGGAGGAGCAGGAATCAGTAGCCTACAGGATACACTACTCTTATGGATTTTCCAAGCTCATCTCCTTCTTGTTGACAACTTTTCACTGAGAGATGAAGCTCTATCCCTTTACTATTTCAGTCTCAAACTATGTTTTATTCCCTGTGTAGAAGAGGAAGTACTTTAATTCTATACCCTGAGGTTCTATTTTAGGGCCTATAAATTAAACTGACAGAGGATAGACTAATAAGAGAACAGATATATACATTTTAATATATTTTTTGTTGTTTGTTTTTTCTTGTAATATATTGATTCTTTTTTAATTTATTTTTAATTGGAGGATAATTGCTTTACACTATTGTGTTGGTTGCTGCCATACATCAACATGAATCAGCCATAGGTATACCTACATCCGCCCCCTCGTGGCCTCCCTCCCTCCTCCCACACCATCCCACTCCTGTAGGTTGTCACAGAGCACTGGTTTGAGCTCCTTGAGTCATACAGCATTTTTATATACATGGGGGCTTCACAGAAAAGAATTGGAAACCCAAAGAAGGAGCTAGATTCATTGTATTATATATACCATTTTAACAAAGGGTGATAAATTGTGGAGAAGTGTCTAGATAAAGGAAAGGGGATTTGGGATCCTAGGGGTGGTGAATTTGGGGACAGTGGTTGGGAAATGTATGATACAGCAGGCTCATCTGGTGCCATATCTGTCTTCTGAGCATAGGAGGGTTTACAAATGGAAATTTATATCATCTTTACAAAAGAAAATTTATGCCCTGTTGTTGGGCCAAAGGTGGAAGAGCAAAGTATTCTTCTGTATAAATTGTTTCTCTTTTGCCTTCAGCTCAAGACAATCCTAAATAATACTAAAGTGGCATATTTTGGAGTAGCATATTCTAACCCCCTTTACAGGGAATCATAGTCCTAAAATGTCCTTTTAGGACATGCTTTTACAGCCTTATCTATGCTTTGAACAATATGAATTCTTCCTGAATCCTGACAAGTAAGTTTCTTAGTTTTCAATCAGCTTGAAACTTGTCATCACTTGCTGTAGTTTCATGAGAATTTTAATGGGAAGCTGAGGAAGGGCTAACAGGGCATTGTTAACATTCCCATCATTGAACAAGGAGCTCTCACTGTAAAAATGCAGACGTCAGATGGCCACTTTTGAGAATGCTGTATGAAGAATTCCTCCCTGATAGAAGATTGCATGGATGACTTTGAGGTGTTCTCCCACCCAAACAGATCATCATTTAGCAGTCCTTTTGTTGCATGTAGTCCAATTTATATCCCTCTCTTAATATGGAGTAAAGTGAAGGTTTATAAAGGCATACAGCTTACGGAATGTTTAACTATAAATACCATTTTGGGCTTAGTCTTTCTTAAATTATTTAAAATGTTGAATTGTTTCTTGTATTTAGTTTATAATTTACACACACTATCTTAATATATGTTACACTTTTGAGTCACATTTTACAGTTGAATTAAAATGTGGCCACAAAGATTAAGCAACTTGTTTAAAATAATTTAGCTGATAGTTGCAGAACCTCAACTACTTATTGGCTGTGTAAACTTCTCAAGTAACTAACCTGTTTGTTTTCAGTTTCCTCATTATAACAAAGGGATTGCACCTTACTGCAAGTAGTTCTTGTGAAGATTAAACATGTCAGTGTATGTCAAAGCATCGAGTATCAGTTCAGTTCAGTTCAGCTCAGTCACTCAATTGTGTCCAACTCTTTGCGACCCCATGAATTGCAGCACGCCAGGTCTCCCTGTCCATCACCAACTCCCGGAGTTCACTCAAACTCACATCCATCGAGTATAGTGTCTGGTAAATCGTAAATGTTCATTAACTGTTTATTTTTTCCCTTTTCTGCAGTTATGATTTCCCAAGCACACTTTGTGCCTTTCTGATTTCATATCTCTACTGCCTCTTCTTTTTGCCACTAATCTCAGTCCATTGAGAAGGCACCCATTTAATTTAGGCTAGAGAAGTAATCACCCAACTGGACAAAGTTGTATGTACCAAGAAGTTTGTCACAGTATTGTTTGTAATGGCAAACATTTGGCACCATTTTGATTTATTTAATGAAGTTTGGATTAAATTATTGAATCAAAATTTGATTTCTTTAATCTGATTAAATAAATTATGATACATACATACCATATGGTATGGCACGTACCTCAGATGTAATGAAGATTGAGTTGATATTTATAAAGCACTTCAAACAGTGCCTAGTACAATCACTATGCTTTTTTAAAATGGTAAATTCAAACCACAGAATGTGATACACTTGCTAGAGATGATTTTTATACCTGTGGCGGATTCATGTTGATGTATGGCAAAACCAATACAATATTGTAAAGTAATTAACCTCCAATTTAAATAAATAAATTTATATGGCAAAAACCAATACAATATTGTAAATTAAAAAAAAAGAAAAACTTAAAAATAAAAAATCTACTTTTATTTACATTCAAATTGGCCACAATATGTTGTTAAGATAGAAAGTAGCTCATAGTACAATTATCTATAATATATTTTTTCAAGAGTATATAAATTTTTTGCAGAGTACAGAGCCAGAAATATAGCCTGATTTTTTTCTGCCTGACTTCCTTGGCAGTAAGTCAGGATGGGATTATATATGACCTTGAGAGATTTATTTAATGGTGATAAGTTTTAAGGACTTTACTTCAGCTCCTCTTAGTCCATGTGGCTGTCCAAGTAGATTCTTATGATGAGATTCTATAGCTCAAACTGATCAGACTTGCTTACTTGGAAATTAAGGAGCTTTGGGGTTAGAGGACAAGTGGCAACTTGCTTAACTCACCTTAGGTGGGGGTGTTTAGATATAACTAACAGATTACAAAGTTCCTTAAAGGGAAAACCATCAGGATGTCCTTTCTGTGAAAATGCTATTTGGGGAGACTAATTTCACTTATCCCTTATGGCGTTGCTATGAGGATTAAATGAATTAATATATTTAAAATATGTAGAAGAATATCAAGCGTACAGTAAGCACTACATATGTATTTCTTAGTGTTTATGTGTGTATGTTTTTTGAGCCAGTATTTAAATGGAGCAGAAGCTCTCGTGAAGTATCTCACCTCGTGACTGTTTTCACTTAACCAAAAGACAGGGAGGAATAATGTTTCTTTTCTCAGTGTTTTTGACTAGATATAAAAAATATATATATGTATTAGAAAGGAGGAAATGAAGGTGTCCTTATTAACAGTGTATATCATCATCAACCTGAACATTTCAAGTGAATTGATTAAAAAACAATATTCTAATAAAAAATGGTAAGCAAGTCTGTCAGGCATAAAATTAATATACTAAGACAAATGCTTTCCTGTATAATAGCAAACACCTATAGAGGGGAAAAAATCCCATTTATAATAAGAATAGAATCAGTAGAATAAAATAGGCCATGGAAATTTAACTTATTTATGATTTAGAGACAATTTAAACTCAGTCAGAAAAATGTTGGTAAATGGTGCTGAGTCAACTCACTGTTTCTTTAGGGAAAACCCTAAGTTAGATCACTCCTTCATAGCGTTGCCCAAAATAAATTCCAAATGTATTAAAGGCCTAAATGTAGAAGATATTTAAGAAAAAGATAGGAGAATGTTTTTATATGCTTAAGGTAGAAAAATACTTTCTGACTGAAATACAAAATCTAAAGCCATACGATAAAAGAGTGATAAGATTTGAGATTTTAACATGGTACAAGTCAGTATAAATAAAGTTCAATCACAATCTGAGAGAATAATGGTAGTAACTATAATGAAACACTGATTAACATTCAGAACATATTTAAAACTTTGCAGACTCAATAAGAAAAATTGCTAACAACCCAGTAAAAAGTGATCAGAAAATAATCAATAGGCAGTTTTAAAAATAAGTGCTCTGGGACAACATAGAGAGATGGGATGGGGCAGAAGATGGGAGGGAGGTTCAAGATGGAGGGGGTATATGTATACCTGTGACTGATTCATGTTGATGTATGACAGAAACCAACACAATATTGTGAAGCAATTATCTTCCAATAAAAATTAAAAAAAAAAAAAAAAGAACTAAAGACTTGCATGGTGGTCCAGTTGTTAAGAATCCACCAGCCAATGCAGGGGACATGGGTTCAGTCCCCAGTCAGGGAAGATTCGATGTGCCACAGGGCAGCTAAGCCCATGAGCCGCAACTGCTGAGCCAGCGCCTAGAGCCTGCAAGCTGCAACCACTGAAGCCCACGCGCCCTGAAGCCCACGCTCTGCAACAAGAAAAGCGTCTGCAATAAGAAGCCCCTGCACCATAACTGGAAAGTAGCCCCCGCTTGCTGCAACTAGAGAAAGCCCCTGTGCAGCAATGAAGACTTAGTGCAGCCAAAAATAAATAAACAACTTTTTAAAACAACTAAAAATCCCCCTCCCCTACAATGAAGACAATTACCTTCATTATTAATGGAAATTAAAATTATAATGAGGTACCATTTTTTGATTATCAGATTAGAAAAAAGTTTTAATTTACAGTATCTAGCTTTGCCTGGAAAATCCCATGGACGGAGGAGCCTGGTAGGCTGCAGTCCATGGGGTCACTGAAAGTCGGACATGACTGAGCGACTTCACTTTCACTTTTCACTTTCATGCATTGGAGAAGGAAATGGCAACCCACTCCAGTGTTCTTGCCTGGAGAATCCCAGGGATGGCAGAGCCTGGTGGGCTGCCGTCTATGGGGTCGCACAGAGTCAGAAGTGACTGAAGTGACTTAGCAGCAGCAGGTTTGCAAAAAGGAGTGAAGAAACTGACACTATTTTGAAGCTGTAAATTACAGTGTGAATTAATGCAGCTTATTTGAGGACAGTTTTGGAAATAACTATTATTATTTTAAATTACACTTTCTACTTGATCTCTAGTAATTTTACTGCTAAGAGTCTATTCGAAAGAGTCAGTCATGTTTCCAAGAATATGAGTGTAAAATATTCATTAAAGTATTCTAGCAAGGGTGAGGAATTAGAACAAATATCCATTAGAAGAAGAATGGTTAAATGATGAACCATTTCTAGTTGAGATATTATACATCCCTTGAAAAGGCTGAGGCAGTCATATACATATTGGCATGAAAAGATCTCCCAGACATACCAAGTTTAAATAAGTCACCAAACAATACTTATAGTAAAATCCTATCTACACCTAAAAATCTGTCTATATTGTGCATATTTATCTATATTAACAATTAAATTATTCTTCATCTTGAATATGGGAGAAAAGGGAGAATTTCAACTTTTACTTGATATCTTTCTTTAAAATTTTGAGAATGTTTTCACATATTCTTTGCATACTTTTTCAAAATGCAGTTAAGAGGTGGATAAATTTAAAGGTGGAAAATTCTGTAGAATAATATTGTTCATGTCTTTCTTGTTTCTGCAGGTGTATTCTCTATAGAATAGTATAAGAAGATCAGTCTTTCACATGACTATGCACCATCTTCCCCAGGGAATTTAGTTCACAAGTAGAAATTTAGGAAAACTCAGAAAAGCTTTCTTTTTACTCTGCATTTTCCTTTGCCTAATTTCATCCCATTAACACAGGGTTAAAGTCTCTTTAGATGTTACCTCTGTCTCCTTGATAGTCACATTCATGAAATACTTGGAGAATCATCACAGAATCATGGAAATAGAATGTCTTTTCTATTTCCATTTTAAAAGCATTATTGTACACATATCTTTTATCATGAAATACCTAGAACACTTTTTCGGAGCAGACAAAATAGATAAATAATCATAATAAATCACGATATCTTCATCTATCTGCTCTACTCTCATCTATTATTTAAATGTATACTATACATATAAGAGATCCTGGATAAATACTGAATGAATTATCTTTAAATATTTAAGGGATTCTCTTGAACTCCCCTTCTTCCCTGTCCATGTCTGCTCTAAAGAGAACAGTGGTATTATTAGGAAGGCCAAAGAAATTGACCTTATAGTTTTGGCAACTCAGAAGGCTTTTCCACTGGAAAAATCTGAGTGTCCCATGTTTCTTTTCCCCCAAACATAATCAGGTATCATTTCAGCTAACTCAAGCTATATTACATTAGAAAGTTCCTGTTTTATATTGGAAACTTCCAGAATGAATATAATCTTATATTCAGCACTCCAGTAGTACATACTTATTTATTCCAAAGCATATCTATTGTTTTTAATATATTTTTATTTAATATCATGTAAAACGGAGACTTAGAAGAAATGGAGTAGCCATCATAGTCAACAAAAGAGTCCGAAATGCAGTACTTGGATGCAATCTCAAAAATGAAAGAATGATCTCTGTTTGTTTCCAAGGTAAACCATTCAGTATCACGGTAATCCAAGTCTATGCCCTGACCAGTAATGCTGAAGAAGCTAAACGGTTCTATGAAGACCTACAAGACCTTTTAGAACTAACACACAAAAAAGATGTCCTTTTCATTATAGGGGACTGGAATGCAAAAGTAGGAAGTCAAGAAACACCTTGAGTAGCAGGCAAATTTGGCCTTGGAGTACAGAATGAAGCAGAGCAAGGGCTAACAAAGTTTTGCCAAGAGAACTCACTGATCATATCAAACACCCTCTTCCAACAACACAAGAGAAGATTCTACACATGGTCATCACTAGGTGATCAACACTGAAATCAGATTGATTATATTCTTTGCAGCAAAAGATGGAGAAGCTGTATACAGTCACCAAAAACAAGACCAGGAGCTGGCTGTGGCTCAGATCATGAACTCCTTATTGCCAAATTCAGACATAAATTGAAGAAAGTAGGGGAAACCACTAGATCATTCAGGTATGACCTAAATCAAACCCCTTATGATTATACAGTGGAAGTGAGAAATAGATTTAAGGGGCTAGATCTTATAGACAAAATGCCTGATGGACTGTGGATGGAGGTTCATGACATTGTACAGGAGACAGGGATCAAGAACATCCCCAAGAAAAAGAAATGCAAAAAAGCAAAATGGGTGTCTGAGGAGGCCTTACAAATAGCTGTGAAAAGAAGAGAAGCAGAAAACAAAGGAGAAAAGGAAAGATATACCCATTTGAATGTAGAGTTCCAAAGAACAGCAAGGAGAGATAAGAAAACCTTCCTCAATGATCAGTGCAAAGAAATAGAGGAAAACAATAGAACGGAAGAGACTAGAGATCTTTTCAAGAAAATTAGAGATACCAAGGGAACATTTCATGCAAAGATGGGCTCAATAAAGGACAGAAATGCTATAGAAGCAGAAGATATTAAGAAGAGGTGGCAAGAATACACAGAAGAACCGTACCAAAAAAGATCTTCACGACCCAGATAATCAGGATGGTGTGACCACTCACCTAGAGCCAGACATCCTGGAATGTGAAGTCAAGTGGGCCTTAAAAGCATCACTACGAACAAAGCTAGTGGAGGTGATGGAATTCCAGTTAAGCTATCTCAAATCCTAAAAGAAAATGCTGTGAAAGTGCTACACTCAATATGCCAGCAAATTTGGAAAACTCAGCAGTGCCCACAGGACTGGGAATGGTCAGTTTTCATTCCAATCCCAAAGAAAAGCAATGCCAAAGAATGCTCAGACTACCACACAATTGCACTCATCTCACACTCTAGTAAAGTAATGCTCAAAATTCTCCAAGCCAGGGAGAGTTTGTGTGAACTGCAAACTTCCAGATGTTCAAGCTGGATTTAGAAAAGGCAGAGGACATTATCAGAGAAATGCAAATCAAAACCACTATGAGGTACCATTTCACACCAGTCAGAATGGCTGTGATCCAAAAGTCTACAAATAACAAATGCTGGAGAGGGTGTGGAGAAAAGGGAACCCTCCTACACTGTTGGTGGGAATGCAAACTAGTACAGCCACTATGGAGAACAGTGTGGAGATTCCTTAAAAAACTGGAAATAGAACTGCCTTATGATCCAGCAACCCCACTGCTAGGCATACACACTGAGGAAACCAGAAGGGAAAGAGACACGTGTACCCCAATGTTCATCGCAGCACTGTTTATAATAGCCAGGACATGGAAACAACCTAGATGTCCATCAGCAGATGAATGGATAAGAAAGCTGTGGTACATATACACAATGGAGTATTACTCAGCCATTAAAAAGAATACATTTGAATCAGTTCTAATGAGGTGGATGAAACTGGAGCCTATTATACAGAGTGAAGTAAGCCAGAAGGAAAAACATAAATACAGTATACTAACATATATATATGGAATTTAGAAAGATGGTAACAATAACCCGGTGTACGAGACAGCAAAAGAGACACTGATGTATAGAACAGTCTTATGGACTCTGTGGGAGAGGGAGAGGGTGGGAAGATTTGGGAGAATGGCAATGAAACATGTAAAATATCATGTAGGAAACGAGTTGCCAGTCCAGGTTCGATGCATGATGCTGGATGCTTGGGGCTGGTGCACTGGGACGGCCCAGAGGGATGGTATGGGGAGGGAGGAGGGAGGAGGGTTCGGGATGGGGAACACATGTATACCTGTGGCGGATTCATTTTGATATTTGGCAAAACTAATACAATTATGTAAAGTTTAAAAATAAAATAAAATTGGAAGAATAAAAAAAAAAAAAAGAAAAGGCAGAGGAGCAGAGATCAAATTGCCAACACCCGTTGGATCACTGAAAAAGCAAGAGGGTTCAAGAAAAACACCTGCTTTATTGACTACGCCAAAGCCTCTGACTATGTGGATCACAACAAACTGTGGAAAATTCTTCACGAGATGGGCATACCAGACCACCTGACCTGCCTCTTGAGAAACCTGTATGCAGGTCAGGAAGCAACAGTTAGAACTGGACATGGAACAACAGACTGGTTCCAAAGGCTGTATATTGTCACCCTGCTTATTTAACTTCTATGCCAAGTACATCATGAGAAACTCTGGGCTGAAAGAAGCACAAGCTGGAATCAAGATTGCCTGGAGAAATAGCAATAACCTCCGATATGCAGATGATACCACCGTTATGGAAGAAAGTGAAGAAGAACTAAAGAGTTGGCTTAAAGCTCAACATTCAGAAAACGAAGATCATGGCATCTGGTCCCATCACTTCATGGCAAATAGATGGGGAAACAGTGTCAGACTTTATTTTTGGGGGCTCCAAAATCACTGCAGATGGTGACTGCAGCCATGAAATTAAAAGACGCTTACTCCTTGGAAGGAAAGTTATGACCAACCTAGACGGCATATTAAAAAGCAGAGACATTACTTTGCCAAGAAAGGTCCTTCTAGTCAAGGCTATGTTTTTCCAGTGGTCATGTATGGATGTGAGAATTGGACTATAAAGAAAGCTGAGCACTGAAGAATTGATGCTTTTGAACTGTGGTGTTGGAGAAGACTTTTGAGAGTCCCTTGGACTGCAAGGAGATCCACCCAGTCCATCCTAAAGCAGGTCAGTCCTGAATATTCATTGGAAGGACTGATGTTGAAGCTGAAACTCTAATACTTTGGCCACTTGATGCAAAGAACTGAGTTCTTGGAAAAGGCCCTGATGCTGGGAAAGATTGAAGGCTGGAAGAGAAGGGGACGACAGAGGATGAGATGGTTGGATGGCATCACCGACTCAATGTACATGAGTTTGGGTAAACTCCGGGAGTTGGTGATGGACAGGGAGGCCTGGCATGCTGGAGTCCATGGGGTTGCAGAGTCAGACATGACTGAGCGACTGAACTGAACTGAACTGAAAAACGGAGAAATAACATGTTCAACAATCTGTTACGATTCTCTTTCTGTGTACCCTTGGACAAATCCATAACTGTCCTTGTCCTTCAGTTCTTCATCTTTAAGAGTATATCTGTGTATTTATTTTACAGAGAAATTTTGAAGCAGAGTTCTTATTATAAGAACTCCTTATAAAGATTTAACTTGTTATTCAGTCACAAAGTCATGTCTGACACTTTGCGACCCCATGGGTTGTAGCACACCAGGGTCCTCTGTTCTCCACTCTCCTAGAGTTTGCTCAAATTCATGTCTGCTGAGTTAGTGATGCTATCTAACCATTACATCCTCTGCCACCCCCTTCTCCTTTTGCCTTCAATCTTTCCCAGCATCAGGGTCTTCTCCAATGAGTCAACTCTTTTGCATCAGGTGACCAAAGTATTGGAGCTTCAGCTTCAGCAACAGTTCTTCCAATGACTATGCAGGGTTGATTTCCTTTAGGATTGACTGGATTGACCTCCTTGCCATTCAGGGGATTCTCAAGTGTCTTCTCCAATATCACAATTTGAAAGCATCAATTCTTTAGTTCTTGGCCTTCTTTATGGTCCAACTTCTTTATGGTCCTTGTCCTTTATACAGTATCTTTTTCTATGTTAAAAAAATTACATACTGTAAGTCTGCTTTTCTGTTCTTAATTTGTTTTATGCTCAGTTGTCTTATCTTTTATAATAAATATACTGGAAATGACTTCAGTATATCATCTGGTCTAATAATTGGGATCTCTGACTCAGTTTCCCATAAAGCTGGAGTCATTTCAAAGCTCTCTTGGGAAAGATTTACTTCCTTGCTTACTTAGTAGTTGGTTGTTGGAGGATCCATTTTCTTATTGGACTGAGACCTCAGTTCCTCAGGAGCTCTTAACCAAGACCTTCTTTAGTTCCTTGACACATGGGTCTCTCCCTAACATATCTCATAACATGGCATATTGCTTCATCAGAGCAAGCAAGTGAATGGGTAACAAAGTATAAGAGCAAGACAGAAATCAGTCTTCTGGAACCTACCACAGAATCCCCTCACTTTCCCCATATTCTACTTTTCTCCTTCTTGTCTGGGTTTAAGGAAGTACTCATAACTGATCTGACATGTACAGACATGTGACAATAAATATCCAGTTGTTTCCTGTCAAAACAAAAAATTTCACCTGTAGCTGTAGACATTTAAAATCTACACCAATTTTTAGGCAGCTGAATTCACACCTGGGACCAGGATTCAAACTAGGGGTTGATTCACCTGACAGAACCTTGAAACCAAATACTCCTCATATCTTCCATTTTTTCTCTTGATGCCTAAAAGGTTGGATAAAAGATAAACTGAGGCATACGTGTCTTAGAAGTAATACAGAACCTTATATAGATGATGAAACGTCTTCATTCAAACTAGATGAATATATGTTGATAGCTAGATCTGTTTCTCTCCTGCAGAAAGTTATCACCCGTAATGAACCAGTTAGCATTGTGGCTTCAGTTAGCATGGGAAGATGTACGTATGAAAGAAGAAAGCAAATCAAATCAGTTTTGGTAAGGAAGGGGATTCCTGAGAAATAAAGCAGGGGAAACACTTTTTCTCTAGGTCATACTGAAGTTTTACCCACTTAGGAAATTAAAAAAAAAAAAAAAAAAGTCGCTCAGTCGTGTCCAACTCTTTGAGACCCCGTAGACTATAGCCTACCAGGCTCCTCTGTCCATGGGATTTTCCAGGCAAGAATACTGGAGTGGGTTGCCATTTCCTTCTCCAGGAGACCTTCCCAGCCCAGGGATTGAACCCAGGTTTCCTGCATTGTCGGTAGATGCTTTACCATCTGAGCCACCAGGGAAGCCCAAGGAAATTAAGGTGGCAGTTTATTAGGTGGGAGGGAATGGTTTTCACTGTCTTTGAGGATAGATGTTCTGCAGTTTCATGATAGCTTTATTACAGTATTTTCAACTCTTCACTTAAAACCTGTTTCTTATTATTCTGGCCTTGATTGAGTTCACAAGTCATTCAAAACCATTATTGCATTAATTTTAGATCACAATTGGAAATGGACCCACATACCACTGTATACATAAACAGGTACCATACAGTTAGGGAATTTTCTTCTCACCCTTTCTTCTCCAGGTTCAAATAGCTCCAGCTTCATTAGCCTCTCCTAGGACCTATGTTCTGTCTATTAAACCTTGTGACTTCAGACCTTCTTTGAGTTTTTAATGTAGTTTTTTTTTTCTTTCTCTGTGAATTTGACAGTCTTAATTTCAGGTATTTTACAGATATTTCATACAAAAGTGATTTTTGTTTTTTGTTTGCAAGCCATTTTTATCCAGTCCCTTATTCTAATCTTCCTCTCTTTTTTTGGTAAATAGAGAGGGATTACAAGATTACATTGGTCCTAGCCATCCCCTCAAAATATAAATAATTAGGTAATTATAAATATATAAAGAGAAATATATACATAGAAATAAACACTTAATAAGGATTTTATTCTGGCAAATTTGCAATAAATTTAGGAGAGATGAAAAAAGAGGCAAACCAAGGATGTCTGCTCTCAGAGGTTCACTGGCTTGTCCTGACTTTTTGTCCTTTTGGCTCTGATCACAGTGATCAGTGGTCCCACTAGATTATGCTGCATCTTTGTCTGGATTTATTAGGAGTCCCAAAGCTCTATTTTCCTGGTAACTGACTCCTTATCTCTCCTTCTTTCTCCTCCTACCATCTGGAAGACATACGTTTGCTGATATAATTTCAATTCCAATTTCTTTCTTACAGTTCCAATTTAGTGAAAATGAGAGCCCTGCCCCCTAGAATCACCGAAAGCTTCATGCATGTCGTTACACCACAGGATGCGTACGGATCTTTCTCTATGCCTTTTCCAGTCAACTTACAGAAGCAAAGATTGAAGTTATTAGTCTTCATTCTGTACACCAGCTGGATTTGTCATACTCATAAAAAATCGTAGAACCTTTAAAATTCACCCTAAAGTGAATCTTTGTTTTTACATTCAATGGAATAGGACGTGGGACAAATATTTAGGCCTGCTTTTATGTTATAGAAAAACCAAGTTTTCTATTAATAGAATGAGCATGCCAAAAGAAATTAAGCAGCATCTCAGAGATTATATACTTTAAAGAGCGCATATTTGGTCATTCTGGTTTTAAAATACTCATTGACACTCTAGTTTTATGGTTTTTAAAAATCACAGTAAATAATGACTGCATATCTACTAGATTTACGGTCGAGTCTCTTTTTATCAGGGGAATAGGAAAGTGGAGAACCTAGAGCTGTGCCTCTTACTTCATGTATTGTCATCTAACCTTAGAAAAAGGCTGAATCCAATCACACTGGCCCCATACTTTTTCTCTGTAGCAACAGTTGGCAATCTGTGGCCCACTGCCTGTTTCTAGAAATAAAGTTTTATGGGAACGTAGCTATACTCATTTGCTTACTGTCTGGGGCTGCTTTCACATTACAATGGCAGAATTGAAGACTTAATTCAGAGAATAAATATATGGCCCAGGAATGTAAAGCATTTACTCTCTGGCCCTTTACAGAAAGTTTTCCACCTCCTGCTCAACAGAATTAAATGCAAGAAAGTGAAAATCTTTACAAACTTAAAATAGGATAAAAGTCTCTATAATACTAATCAAGTTGTCCATGTTTTTGATCAATGGAATTTTTTTTTAATAAGAGGATGTGATTTTATAAAAGGACTGATAGGGAAAATTAAGCTATTTTTAAACATGAAGTCTGAGTAAATTTTGAGAGACATTTTTAATATTTAAGATACTTTTGAAAAACACATAAGATACTTTTGTATGTAAATACTTAAAAATAAGAAGCTGTGTCTGAAATCCCTAATAATATCAACCATACTGAGAGATTAGAAGTGTAGGGCTAATAATGCTCTTTTAGTCTTGACACTGATAATTAAGTTTATATTTTAAAAATTGAATTGAGACTGTATACATTCTAAATTATTATCAAAAACTAATCAGAGAAAATTTCTGTGTAGCAAAGGAAACAACAAAGAAGAAAACAAAGCAGAAAGCACAAAAACAAATAATGCAAGGCCAAACATACTCATTATGATAATAAATATAATTAGAGTAAATGTTCTACTAAAAGGCTCAGATTGGCTTTTTAAAAATATCAAAATATGAAAAATAGCTCTGAGATGTTAAAAGACAAATAAAAGGCAAAAATTCAAGCAAATACAATTTAAAGGAAAGTGTAAGTTGTAGTTTGATTATCATGTTAAGAGTTAGTATATTAATTTTTTTAATGGGGCTTCCTAGGTGGCACTAGCCTGCCAATGAAGGAAATAAAGGAGACTCAGTTTGATCTCTGGGTTGGGAAGATCCCCTGGAGTAGGAAGCGGCACCCTACTCCACTATTCTTGCCTGGAAAATTACATGGGCAGAGGAGCCCGGTGGGCTGCAGTCCATTGGGCCACAAAGAGTCCCAAATGACTGAGCAACTCAGCATCACCATATTGATTTTTACTTGAAGAAATTACAGTGCAACTGCATTTAATTTCATTGAACATTGTTATTGAGTTAGCAATGAAGCAAGATTGTTAAGGTCTATCATTGTAGTAAACATGTATATAATCTCTGGACATTAAAGTATATTGTATTTTGGATTAGTATATAAATGTGTAAAAGAAGGAAATCTGTTTAAGATATATCCAAGTTTCTGAGGAAAGAAAGTCAGACACAGGTAATTATTGCTTATCTTCAACATATACCTTGCTAATTCTTAATGCCTTGAAATTAGAACCACATTGGTCAAAATCCCAGAGCTAAGCAATTGTTATCAGATTCTCAATGATCTATTTCTATTATGAAGAATCAAACTGAGGACAGGAGAAGAGAATGACTATAATGTTACCTTGTGGAGAGTAAACACTAAATAATTGTTTATTCAGTTCTTAGATCTTGTCTCCCCATACAAATCATTTTCTTTATCTGTTTCTTTTCTTTTTTTTTTTTTCATTTCAGCACTCATTAAAGTTATTCAAGTTTGTCCTTCATATCTGTTATTTAAGTTGCTGAAGTTGTGATCATCATTACCTTCAATATTTATTGAAAATTCTACTATTGCAGGTTTTTTGCATTGTTTCCACTATCTCCCTTAACATGAACTTTCATTCTGGACTTCTGCTTCCTTGCATTGTATTGAGAATGCAAATTAGTTTTTATTTTTTAAAGTTCTCTCTGGTTTCTATACTTTAAAAAAAAATGTGCCTTTTCTCTTAAAGAATAATAGTCCCTTCCGTGATCCTGGAGTATTTTTCCATATTTTTTTTTGTTTTTTTCCTGATTATCCATCATGGAAGGAATATTTAGATGCATTCTGCATATCAACAGACAGGATATGTCGTTCACTATATATGAATGACATATCCTGTTTCTTAGGTTTGTTTGCCATATAGTATCCCAAGAAATATCAGGAAAGGAAGTTCATGTTCTTGTATCTACCTTAGGAGTCAGCACAGTAGCATGTATTATAAGCCGAGAGGAAAAAAAATGTTGGCTTATAGGCTACATTACCATAAGCCATTTTTAGGCCAAAAGCCATTTTTATACCAAACTTTCAGTTTTAAAAACCAGACATCTATTTACCTTATTCTTGAGTGTGATTAGCCTCATCTCAGATCCATAGCTGGAGAGTGCATTGATATACACAATTCCTATCCAAGTACCTCACCATTAGCAGATATTCATCAAATGCAATGTGATTTATTGTAAGCCTATACCCTCATTGTATCTTTCTCTAATAGTAACCAGAGAATGAATGGAAACTCTGTTGCCCTAATGTGTCCTCTTACTGGGCTCTTTAATTTGTGCCCACATCATGACTCCATAGTATTTTGCATCACTTAAGTCCTGTTGCCTTTTGCCATGTTATAAAGGCATAAGCTAAGCTAAGTCACTTCAGTCGTGTCCGACTCTGTGCGACCCCATAGACGGCAGCCTACCGGGCATAAGGGCTCAGAAAAAAGGATATCCAGCTTTGTGTACCTCAGGAAGCATGAGGTAAATGAAATGCTGGTGAGAATGCAGCACAATTGAATCTCTTGTGTATATATCACTGGTGGGGATATAAAATGGTTCTGTCACTCTGGAGAACAGCCTAGCAGTTTCTTATAAAATTAAATATATCCTTGTCATATAAACCAGCAGTCACACTCCTGGGCATTTGTCCTAGAGAAGTGAAACGTTTACCAAAAAAAAGAAAAAGAAAAACCCTGTACGTGAATGTTCATAGCAGCTTTATTTGTAATAACCAAAACTGGAAGTGTACTTCCAATGTACAGTCCAAATGTACCTCAGAGAATGAATGGATAAATAATCTGTGATACATCTGTACAACGGAATACTGCTTGACAGTAAAAAGACTGGTCTGTTGATATGTATGCAAAAACTAGGATAGCTCTTGAGGGCATTATGCTAAGTCAAAACTAAAATTCAAATTTTATATACTGTCTAATTCCACTTATGTGACATTCTCTAAGTTACAAAATTATACTGATGGAGAACAAATCAATGGTTGTCAGAGGTTAGTGCTGGAGAAGGTTTGACTAGTAAGAAAGAAAACAGAGGAGTTCCTTAATGGTGATAGAACAGTTTTGCATTCTTGATACAAATCTACATGTGATAAATTTTTGTGCAGCTGCATGCATACAAGTGTATGTCTGACGCTGTGCGACCCCATGGACTATACAGTCCATGGAATTCTCTAGACCAGAATACTGGAGTCCATAGCCTTTCCCTTCTCCAGGGGATCTTCCCAACTCAGGGATAGAACCCAGGTCTCCCACATTGCAAGCTGATTCTTTACCAGCTGAGCCACAAGGGAAGCCCAAGAATACTGGAGTGAGTAGCCTGTCCCTTCCCCAGGGGATCTTCCTGACCCAGGAATGGAACTGGGTTCTTCTGCAGTGCAAGCAGATTCTTTACCAACTGAGCTATCAGGGAAACTGCATATAAAACACACATATACAAAAATGTGTGTGAAAACTGGTGAAATCCAAATAAGGTCTATACCTGAATTCATAGTATTGTACCAGAGTCAGTTTCCTCGTTTTGACATTGTGTTCTGGTTATATAAGATATTATTATTGGAGGAAGCTGGTTGAAAGGTTTATGGAAACCCTTGGTATTATTTTTTGAAACTTGTCATGAGTATTTAAAAATTTTTTAATTATGTTTTTAAAAAAATAGCAGCAAGTATGCAACAGAGCAGTATCCAGTATCCAGTTTTAGTAATTGCTATAGACCAGTAGTTTTCTAACCTGGGAGATCATCAGATTCATTTAGTGTTTTATAAAAAATATTCACTTACAGACAACTCCCCCTACTCCCCAACTACCCAAACCAGACGTTGAATTAGGATCTCTACAAATGGAGCCAAAGGATCTGTATTGCAGAAAACTGCCCGATGTTGAAAAGTACTGTTGTAGAGCCTAGTTTCTGACCTGGGGGTAGGAGTAGAGAAGTCTGGTGAGTCTGTTCTTATGAGCCCTGAACTGGGATTCTCAATTCTGCTCTCTTCCTGTTCGTTTGAAAATCCTTCTGAATTTTGGCCATAGTTTAACCATTCATTTTAGAGTTTAACATTGTTAAGAGTTTCTGCTTTTTTCAAAGTTTTTATGGCCATTTCAGTGGGAAGTGTCTTGGTGCTGTATCTTTAGCTCCTAATCAGTTGCCAGCGTAAACCAGAAGCAGGGCAGCAGTACCTTTGTAGATGGACCCTGTCTTTGCCTTATCCACATGTGAATGGTGACTTGCTTCCAGCTCTCCCCAGTTAGGCTACAGAGTTCTACTTTACTTGATCAGATTTTCACATTGATGTGGCGTCAGCGTAAATCATGCTTCCCCCAAGATTGGCTAGTACGTGGAAGACAGCCAAGGCACACCACAGTGAAGACATCAGTTAGGAAAATTACATCCAAAACCTGAAAGCAGCTGTCACTGAAGTTTTTGTTTATGAAAATTGGAAAAACTTTCCTCTCTCAACCACTGACATCCCTGATTTATTGTTTCTCTGCTGAAAATTATCCAAAGATGTTTTCAGACATTAGCTGGTGAAAGCCAAATTTATTGAAGGTGGAAGAAAATGTAAAGAACCATTCTATTTGTGAATTTCTCAGTCAGATATGGCAACTTTTTAATAGCTAGAGATGACCAGATTCTTTTTGTGCATGTAAAAAAAAGCCTTTGAGGAGCTAATATGACTGATCGTGCTAGAAGGGACAGGTATCTTAGGTGGTGGTGCAAAGAATTCTGGCCCAATAATCAGGACACTTGAATACTTACCCTAACTCTGCTGCTAACTAAAACTGTATTCTTAGTTGAATTGCTTGACTGCTCTGGGTCTTGGTTTCTGTATCTGTGATATTTGGAGGTAGATATTAGATCCAAATCTACTTATATGACCTGTTGTTTGGAATTTTTAATTTTGAATATTGAAAGCTAGTATTTTTAGTATTTAATTTCAACTTGTGTTTCTAAATATTATAAGAAAAGGTCTTTCATGCTAGTGAGTGCAAGTAATTCTCAGAAATAAATGTCAACACAACTAATCTTAAATCCTGATAAATATAAAGGCAAACTAAACATATTTCCTCTTTTTAAATATTAAGTTTAAAAAGATTAAGACTATGTACATTGTAAGGAGCCTGATCAATTAATGTGATTGCATGTTTAAGATATTTCAGACTTATTTGCAAAATTGTGATAATTTTATGGTCTTTATGTATTTTTATTTTTTCAGTATTTCTTATGTTTTCTGCCTTTAACAAATGATCTATTATGGATAAAAATTAAGCAATGTATGAGTGTATTAGTCAGAGTTCTCCAGAGAAATAGAACCAATAAGATATATGTGTATGTAAATGTATGTATGTATACTTATTTACTTACTTACAATGAATTAGCTCATGTGATTATGGAAGCTGGCAAATTTCCCTAGATCCGCAGATCCATCAAGCTGCAGATGCAAGTAAAGTTCCGTTTTAAAATGCTAGCAGATTTGAGACCCAAAACTCATGTTTTCATTTCAGTCAAGGCCAGAAAAGACTGATGTTCCAGCTTAAGACAGTTAGACAGGAGGAGTTTCCTCTTACTTGTAGGAGGGTCAGCCTTTTGATTCTATTTAGTCCTTTACCCAACTGGATGGGGCCCACTCACATGAGGGAGAGCAATCTGCTTTACTAAGTCTGTCAATTAAAATGTTGGTATTTATCCAGAAATACTCCCACAGGCACACCCAGTGTAATGTTTGACCTAATTTCTGGCCCAGTCAAGTTGACACATAAAGTTAACCATCACAATGAGTACAAATGAAAACATTTTCAAGTTTTATGGTGGTAAAAATACACACACACACACATTTGTATCACAGAACCTAGCTGTGTCAGCTAGGGAGAAAACCAACCAAGACTCTGGATCTGTGAATACAGTCTTCTAAATTCCTTTTGCTATTCATGACTTACTCTAAACCCACTTAGAGGATCTGAAGCAATACAGATTTAAAGGAGAAAAGTTTACAAATGAACTTGTTTACAGAGCAGAAATAGAGTCACAGGAGTAGAAAGCAAAGTTATAGTCACCAGAAGGAAAGCAGAGTGTGTAGGGGAGGAGGGATGAATTGGGAGATTGAGACTGAAAAATATACACACTACTATATATAAAATCAGAGGTTCCCTGATAGCTCAGTTGGTAAAGAATCCACCTGCAATGCAGGAAACCCCAGTTTGATTCCTGGGTAAGAAAGATCCACTGGAGAAGGGATAGGCTACCCACTCCAGTATTCTTGGGCTTCCCTTGTGGCTCAGCTGGTAAAGAATCCACCTGCAATGCGGGAGACCTGGGTTTAATCCCTGGGCTGGGAAGATCCCCTGGAGAAGGGAAAGGCTACAGACTCCAGTATTCCGGCCTAGAGAATTCCATGGACTGTATAGTCCATGGGATCACAAAGAGTCAGACATGACTGAGCAACTTTCACTTTCATATATAAAGTAGATTACTAATAAGGATCTACTGCAGAGCAGTCTTCTCAATACTCTGTAATGACCTATATGGGAAAAGAATCTAAAAATGTGTGGAGATACACATATATATGTGTACTAATCTATGAAACTAATATACATTGCTATACAACAGAAACTAACAGAGCATTATAAATCAGCTATACTTTAATTAAAAAATGTTGTAAAAGACAGTTCATGTCTACTTTTTAATAAGTTCTACCCATGAAGGAAAAAAATTGAGGCAAGTTAGAATATTCCTTTTATTGACATTTTAAAGTCAAGGTTATTGTAGAATAGAAAAAGCTGTAAATTACAATTGTGCACCTTGGTTTGTCTTTGTAAAGTGAATGCACCCATAAAACCCAGAAAAAATTACTCATTCTTGGGAATGAACATTCTCATTATTCCTGTTCCCAGTCCCTAATTCCTCTCATCCAATAGTAATCACTATACTTATTTCTATCAACACTGAATAGTTTGACCTGTTCATGAGATTCATCTAAACTGTTGCATGAGGTGATAATTTATCCTTTCTCATTGCTGTAAAGCATTCCATTATATAGTTATGCAGATATACAAAAAACTCAGCAGTGGCCATAGGACTGGAAAAGATCAGCTTTCAATCCAGTCCCAAAGAAGGGCAGTGCCAAAGAATGTTCAAACTACTGTGCAATTATGCTCATTTCACATGCTGGCAAGGTAATGCTCAAAATCCTTCAAGCTAGGCTTCAGCAGTATGTGAATCGAAAACTTCTAGATGTACAAGCTGGGTTTAGAAAAGGCGGAGGAACCAGAGATCAAATTGCCAACATTCGTTAGATCATAGAAAAAGCAAGGAAATTCCAGAAAAACATCTACTTCTTTTTCATTGACTATTCTAAAGCCTTTCACTGCATGGGTCACAACAAACTGTGGAATTTCTTGAAGAGGTGTGAATACCAGACCACCGTACATGTCTCCTGAGAAATCTGTATGCCGGTCAAGAAGCAACAGTTAAAACTGGACATGGAACAACAGACTGGTTCAAAATTGGGAAAGGAGTACATCAAGGCTGTATATTGTCACCCTGCTTATTTAACTTTGATGCATAGTGCATCATGTTAAATGCCAGGCTGGATGAATCACAAGCTGGAATCAAGATTGCTGGGAGAGATATCAACAACTTCAGATATGCAGATGATATCACCCAAATGGCAGAAAGCAAAGGAACTAAAAAGCCTCTTGATGAAGGTGAAAGAGGAGAGTGAAAAAGCTGGCTTGAAACTCAACATTCAGAAAACTAAGATCATGACATCTGGCCCCATTACTTCATGACAAATAGAGATGGGAAAAAAGTGGAAACAGTGGCATATTTTATTTTATTGGGCTCCAAAATCACTGCCAATCATGACTGCAGCCATGAAATTAAAGGATGCTTGCTGCTTGGAAGGAAAGTGATGACAAACCTATTAGCGTATTAAAAAGCAGAGACATCACTTTGCTGACAAAGATCTGTATAGTCAAAGCTGTGGTTTTTCCAGTAGTCATGTACAGATGTGAGAGTTGGACCATAAATAAGGCTGAGTGCCAAAGAATTGATGCTTTCGAATTGTAGTGCTAAAGAGGACTCTTGAGAGTCCACTGGAGATCAAACCAGTCAGTCCTAATGGAAATCAACCCTGAATATTCATTGATGCTGAAGCTGAAGCTCCAGTACCTTGTCCATCTGCTTCAAAGAGCTGGCTTGTTGGAAAAGACCCTGATGCTGGGAAAGATTGAGGGCAGGAGGAGAAGGGGGCGACAGAGGGTGAGACGTTTAGATAGCATCACCAACTCAATGAACGTGAGTTTGAGCAAACTTCAGGAGACAGTAAAGGACAAAGAAGGTTGGCACACTGCAGTCCATGGGGTCTCTAAGAGTTGGACATGACTTAGGGACTAAAGAACAACAAATACAGATAAGCCACAGTTTAGTCATTCCTGTTTGATTGTTGATGAACATAAGGGATATTTCTTTACTGGGTTTTTATAAATAGCACTGCCTTAAACAGTCTTGTATATGCTTTTTGATGTGCCATTTTCTGTTGGATATATACCTAGGGTTGAATTGCTAGTCATTTGTTAGGATATATGCATCAGCTTTAGTAGATACCACTGGTTTTTCAGTGATTGTAATCAGTTTATACCAACAATGATGGTAGTTCAACTTACTCCACATCTTCAACAATGTGTGGTATTGTATTCTTCCTAATTTTAGCCATTCTGGTGAGTGTACTGCTATTTTTTTGAGTTTATTGTGTAATATAATTATTAGTAATATTTTTCTAATATTTATGATATTAGGCAATCTTTGTATGTTAATTAGCCATTTTGGTATCTTCTTTTGTGAAATGCTAGTTCAGCTATTTTTCCCAATTTTCTGTTGGGATTTTCTTTCTTATAATGGCCTGTGGGGTTTTGATAGCAAGGTTATGCTGGTCTACTAAAAATACTTGATAAGTTTTCCCTCATTTTCTTTCTTAAGAAGAATTTGTGTAAGATTAGTTTTATTTTTTCCTTTAATATTACAAAAATTTCACCATATGGACCAGGAAATTTCTTTCTGGGAAACTAATTATAGACTCAACTTCTTTAATCCACAAGTGTCCCATCTTCTATTTATTCTTGTGTCAATTTTGGAAAATTGTGTTTTCCTAGAAATTTGTTTCATCTAAACTTCCTAATATGTTGACATAAAGTTGTTCATAATATTCTCTATATTTTTAACATCTATAGGATATGTAGTTATATGCTTCTTTTCATTTTGAACACTGGTAATTTGTGCCTTCTTTCCGTTCTCTTTGATTATTGTTAATGCAACGTTTTGTCATTTTTAGCAGCCTTTTCAACAAGCCATTTTTTTCCTTTATTGATTCCACTTTACATGTGTATTCTACTTCTCTTATTCTGCTATAAGCAGTGGCAGCAGCAGCAGTTTGCTATTCTTTAACTTCTTGAGATACATATTTAGATCTATCTTTTTTCTTCTTTAGTTTTTCTTCTCTTTTAAGGTATTCATTTAAGGCAATAAAGTTCCCTAGAGATACCTTCATCACAGAAATCTTTGTACCTCATATTTTCATTAACATCTCCAGATATTTCTGATTTCCATTTTGATTGCTTCTTTGACACATGAGTTATTTAGTAGGGCATTATTTTCCATTTTTTGATTTCCTGGCTGTCTTTGTGTTGTTGATTTCTACCTTGATTCTGCTGTGGTCAGAGAACATAATAGAATTATTTCTAGTCCTGTGAAATTTGTTGAGACTTGACATTTGGCTCAGCATATGGTCAGTGTTGGTACATATTCTGTACGCCGTTTAAAAATGGAACTTGTGTTTACAGTTACTGTCTGCAGTGTTTCTATAAACATCAACTAGATCAAATTTGTTAATTACAATGGATAAATAGTCTATATCTCTATCAATTCTTTGGTTTTATTCTAGTTATTCCATTGATTGTTGACAGTTGTATGCACCCCTCCAATTATGATTGTGAATTTATTTCTCTTAGTCCTGTCCATTTTTGCTTTATATATAATATAACCATATATTACTAGGGGCATATAAATTTAGGATTTTTTATCTTCTTGTTAAATTGACTTTTAACATTATAATATATTATATATATATATATATAAAATATGTTATAATATAATAATGCCTTTGCCTTAAAGTATACTTTGTCTGATATTAGTATAGCCACATCAGCTTTCTTTTTGGCTAGATTTGTGCAGTATATGTTTTTTCATCAGTTTACTTTCAACTTTTCAGGATTGTTATAGTTGAGGTGTGCTTTTGTAAGTGGCATGTAGAATGTTTGTTCAAACAAATTTTGCTTTTTATTGGAGTATTTAGTAAATTTTCATTTAAGTTAATTACTGATATGTTGGGATTTATACATAGCATTATACTTGCTTTCTGTTTTTGCCCTCTCTTTTGTTTTTGTTTTGTTTTACTTCTTTCTTACTTTTTAAAAATTAATTATACTTCACTACTCTACTTTTTTTTCTCCATTATCTTGTTTGTTATACAGTCTCTAAGTGATTCCTCTAAACAATACAACCTGCACCTTTTACTTATAAAAGTCTGATATAACTTAAACCCCACAAAAATGCTAGAAATTAAAGCAACTTTAATTTACTCCATTCCTACTTTTTTTTATTATTGCTAACATTTTCACTTCACAAGTATTTTAAGTCTAAATCAACATTAATATTACTGATAACATTTATTTATATGTATCTAATATATGTATATATGTTTCCTTGCACATTGTTTTTAATGTATCTTTTAGTATGGATCTGCTAATAATAAATTATCTTAGCTTTTGTCTTGAATTTTTTTTGCCTTCATTACTCAAGAATTCTTTTTACTGAGTGATGAATTTTAAGTTGCCAGTTATTTTCTTTTAGCATATCCATGTGTGGTTCCATATTTTTCTGATTTTCATCATTTTTCTTGATGAAGTAAAGTGTAAGTCTTATAGCTGCTCCTTTGAAAGTTTGTCTGCTTTTGACCATTTTACTCTAATGTGCATAGTGTGGTTTCCTTTGTATTTTTCCTCTATGGAGTGTAAAATTACTGTTGAATCTGTAGATTGGGTTCTTTTGTAAGTTTTAGAAATTTTGCAGCTATTATGTCTTCAAACTTTCCTTCTCCTATTCTCTAGCTTCTGCTTTTGGGGACTCCAGAAAGACATATTTGGCTCTTCTCACTATGTCCCATATGTTCTGTCCTTTTGTTACAATCTAGCTATTTTCTTCAGTCTAGGTATTTTGTACTCATTCCAATTTATTAATCTTCTCTTCAACTGTGTACAATCTGCTTGTCAACCCACTATTTTATTAATTTTAGTTATATTTTTCAATGCTAGAATTTCTTCTTTTTTAAATATTTCAGTTGTATGGTGCAGTTTTGCATTTTCTTTTGCATTTTATTATTTCTTAGTCATGTAATGTAGGTCACAGTTTTTTTAAAGCCCATTTCTGATTTTGTTCATCTGTAGGACTGTTTCTATTGTCTAGTTTTCTCTTGCTCCTGTTTTTGGCAAATCTAAATTTTTATTGAGTCCCTGTCATTGTGAATGAAAAGTGTTGCTGGTTCTAGATGACGACATTTACTGCAGAGATGCATCTTGTCTTTTGGCAGGTACCAGGAGTGTGGGTGACATCACTGCAGTCTGCCCAGAACCTTTGCAGACTTGGTCTGGGGCGTGGCTCAGCCTACTCTTTGCTCAGGCCTACCATTATACGTATTCACCTTTGTGTCCCCGCTGAGCGTCCAGGGCATTTTAGTAAGGCTTCTCCTAGGCGGACCTGAGCTCTTCATTTTTGTTTCCTCAGCACCAAGAATCTATAGAAAACTCTTCTCTACTTTTTAGCCATTATCTACTTGGCTTCTCAGGCCCTACGTCCTACAGCTTAGCATCAGCACATACCAGTAGGCTCACTTTTCTGTCCCTCTCCAGCCCTTTGAGTTTTCTAGAAGTTCTCTTAGCTCCTCTGCCTTTCTCCCAACACCAAGAACCTGGTGTACAGAATTTTGGCTTCATCTCAAAGAACTTCTTTTTCTTCCCAGTCTTGTCTTCTCAAATCCTGTATTCCTCAGTTGTTAGCTGATTTTTTGCTTCTAATCTTCCTAATTGTTTTTGGCAGAAGTGTTGGTCTGCTACAAGTTACCTCATTATATTCAAAAACCTGTTTATTGATTGAAAATAGAAATTCTTACTGATGCCATTACCACCTTGAACAATTTGAAACCTCAGGAATTCCCAAACACACCTATGACTGCATGATTTCTGAGTGAAAGTGAAAGTCGCTCAGTTGTGTCTGAATCTTTGTGACCCCATGGAAAATACAGTCCATGGAATTCTCCAGGCCAGAATACTGGAGTAGGTAGCCTTTTCCTCCTCCAGGGGATCTTCCCAACCCAGGGATCGAACCCAGGTCTCCCACATTGCAGGCGGATTCTTTAACAGCTGAGCCCCCAGGTATATTTAATTTTAACTTTTAATTTTAAATTAAAATATACTGAATACTTAAGGCATATTTAATTTTAACTTCTAATATTAAATATACTGAATACTTAAGGCATATTTAATTTTAACTTCCAATAATTCTTTCATATAAACATCAAGAACTTTGATACCTATATCAGTGTATGGGAAATGATCATTTCTTTTTGCTTAATTCTAAAATCTGTTCTCTCGGGTTTCTTTATTTTCAAAAGGGTTATGAGCACAAAAAAAAATTGTGAAAAGAAAGAGAAAAAAATAGAGTTTCCATGTTTAAAATATATTTGAATTTGTGAACCAGTCATCAGCAATGCAGGCTCCCAGAAAAGAATATGAGATGTAATAGGGAAGTAAAAGTACAGAAAGAAATGCCAGGGTATGATTTTTGAATCTATGTCATAAAAATTACTTTGTTCTAATGCCACTTTTTAAGTACAGAAAAGGAGAAAATAGCCAGATAAGAAGAAATTAATAATGACCAGAGGTTATAATGACTAAGACCCTATGCAGATTGAGTACTTGATACATGGTTGCTATGAGACAAATGAAAGATGTACTTTTAGAAAGCATTTCTTGGTTCAGTAAAGCAGGATTTTATTGTCATTGTCATCATCATTGTTGATAATGATGTTCCTCAGCCATCTGACTGCTTCTCAATGTACCTTTAGAAAAATTATCTGTTTTGCTAGTGCACTGTTGATCCAAAAGGAAAGGGTAAGTTTAGCTTAACTGAAGTTCCTTTGTCATCACAACTTTTTAGAGGAATAAAAAATGAGTTCCAGCTCACAATTGTATTTTATCACATAAAAAAAAAAAAAAGAGTTCTTTAGCATTTGAACCCTTATATAATTTTTGTGTGGATCAAGGTCCAAATTTTCTAAACCACCAAGTCCCTTACCCTAGCCATCTTGACTGTCATCTAAAGGTATGGATCATAATATCCCTGAGGGAAATCTAAAATGTGACTTTGTGACTCCCGAAAGTTTGGCAGAGGAATAATTAACTAAAGGTAAAGATCTTAACACTGGTAATAGGCCTATGACTTCTACACTTCTGAGAGTATGTAGTTGTTCTACTTCCAGTTCAGCCCTGACTCGGGTATAAAAGAAGAAAGAAGAAGGACTTCCCTAGAGGTCTGGTGGTAAAGACCCTGTGCTTACACTGCAGAGAGCATGGGTTCAATCACCGAACTAAGATTCCACATGCCATAGGGCACGGCCAAAAGAAAAAAGAGGGAAGGAGGAATAGAATAAGGGATAGTGATGGGAAAGATGTGGTGATTGAGATGGAAGTCCTTTTCATGTTTTTAATCTTAGTAATATTCTGAAACCAATTCAGTTTGATATATCCTGGGATTTATCTTTGGGCTTCCCTGGTGGCTCAAATGGTAAAGAATCCACCTGCAAGGCAGGAGATCTGGGTTTCATCCCTGAGTTGGGAAGATCCCCTGGAGGAGGGCATGGCAACCTACTCCAGTATTCTTGCCTGGAGAATTCCATGGACAGAGGGGCCTGGCAGGCTATAGTCCATGGGGTTCCAGAGTCAGACACGACTGAGCACAGCACAACATAGGAGCTTACTTTGGAACAAACCCAGGGCTCTGGATTCCCCCTACCCCCACTACACAACTTTAATTCCCTAAAGTTAAACTTGTACCCCTGTACCCCTTGGATACTAAATTACAAGCTGCCTGGGTGTTCACCTAATGGCAGTTGATTTACAAAGTCAAAAATATATTTCTTTCTTATCTCTCTCTTGAACACTTAGCATACTTAGGATCACACACAGGATCCTGAATCAGTTATAAACCAGGAACAGTGCTTGATAAATCTTATCTTTTATATCTTGAAAATAATCTTGTGAGGTAGCAATTATTATTCTACTTAAAGAGGTAAGGAAATAGAGGCAAGGTGCTCTTAGGCAGTATCTTATTGCTATGAAGTAGCAATGGCACCCCACTCCAGTACTCTTGCCTGGAAAATCCCATGGATGGAGGAGCCTGGTAGGCTGTAGTCCATGGGGTCGCTAAGAGTCGGACACGACTGAGCGACTTCACTTTCATTTTTCACTTTCATGCACTGGAGAAGGAGATGGCAACCCATTCCAGTGTTCTTGCCCGGAGAATCCCAGGGACGGAGAAGCCTGGTGGGCTACCGTCTATGGGGTCGCACAGAGTCGGACACGACTGAAGCAACTTAGCAGCAGCAGCAGCAGCAGCAATCTTAAATTTGGACTCCAGTGTTCTGACTTCAAGTTCAATGCTCATTTTAGAAACACAAAGTGTGTTAGTCGCTAGTTTCTCAGTTGTGTCCGACTCTTTGTGACCCCATGAACTGTAATGCACTAGGCTCCTCCTTCCATGCAATTCTCAAGCCAAAAATAATGGAGTGGGTTGCCATTTCCTTCTCCTGGGGTTCTTCCTGACCCAAGGATTGAACTGCATCTCCTGCGTTGCAGGCAGATTCTCTACTGTCTGAGCCACCACATGATCAGGATATCAGTAAATACTTGGTTAATTGGTGACTGAGAAGGAACAATTTTCCTAAAGTAGAAGGCAGACTTTAAATGACTTCCTTGGCTTGATTTAACACTCATTATACCTCCTTTTGAATTTCAGGCAAGGGAAATGATTAGTTTGATTATTGCCATTTTTAAGTTGAGACCAGATAAGCTTTATTGAAGGCCTCAACTTTCAATTGTCATTCTACATTTCTCATTAAGGAAAGTTGAGATGTGTGGAGGTTGTCATCTTGTTTGAAGATAAGATGGAGTGTTTCAGTGATGACTGCTATAGTGGCTTGTCTCTTGTGATCTCTGTGATGATGTGATGACTAGGGATTTCTGAGTGAATACAGAGTGAGGGAGGAGAGAGATATCATTTCTGCCCCCTTAAAATGTTCTACACAGAAAATAATTTTTTCCAATCTGAGGCAAGGCATTGTAATGCAAGATTTATTAAACATTTAGGATTAGCTAGATTTTATAGGGAGTATAATATAAACAAGACAAAGCTCTTGTCTTCAAGAGATAGTCTTTTAATAGAAAAAAGTTCTAACATGGTCATTCATATAGTTCTGAGTTAATTAAGTTTGAGGAAATGATTTGCCACTTACAAATACCTATTTCCTAATTACTACCAACACCATGTCTTAGAAGCTTTTAAGCTGTGTTGGGTGGTAGCTGGTGGTTCTATTGAGTTCCCTTGGGTATGATTCTGTACTGTGCTGGTAGAAGTGGGGAAAATTGAGGAGATAGATGAGCTGAGCTGATAGGTCTTGGGGTGGTTTATCCTAAATCTGCCCAAGCAGCTTTCATATTACACATTTCATATTTTGGGCTTCTTCATAAGATTCATTTGGGAGAAGCAAACAGGCTCTGCAACTAAAAAATTTAAATCACTGCGTTATGCAACAGTAACAAAACATCAGGCTTTATGGTGGGGCACTCATCTAAATGCTTTGTGGTCCTGCAGGAACTAGAAATTACCTCCCTCATTTGAAAAGCACTATTGAAATAATGTGCGGTTAACTTTTGAGAGTGAAAAGGGTTGTCATACCACCCACTTATTTGCCAAGAAAGGATCCTCTGAAGAGGGAATAAGTGAACATTATAGAAATTGTCCTTTCATTTTGTCAAAAAGGATTGACAAGACAGATCAAGCTGTAAGAAAGCAGATGCAGCCCAGCCAAGTGGGATCTAAATGCCAGGGAAGACTGCTCTTAAGCAATTTGAGACAAAGTACCATACAACTAATAATTGTTTCAAGGGGAATAAATGGCCAAGAATAAACGGGGTCTCTATTTTTTTATCTCTCCAAAACAGTTCATAGTATGAACCATAAATACTAAGCAGTTGAGCGTTTAGATAGTTTGAAAAACTAAAAGAAAACAAAACAAACAAAACATGGCTAAGCTCTGTGAAATGGAAAATGACTTTTCCATACAAATGACTGATGAGTTATGCAAAAAGCATTCCTGAGCAAAAGCTTTAGGACCACTTGCTTTTAGTTTGGTTTGGTTTTTAAATGGGAAAATGGGTCGGTTGGTCTTATTAAAAAAGTGAAAGTTGCTCAGTCCTGTCTGACTCTTTGGGACCCCATGGACTGCCAGGCCCTTCTGTGCATGGAATTCTCCAGGCAAGAATACTGGAGTGGGTAGCCGTGCCCTTCTCCGGGAGATCCTTCCAACCCAGGAATCTTACAAAACATCCCCACAAAGCTTGTCATTCCAACATGTGATACCGTATAGACAGTAGAGATGAGAAAAATCACATCTGAAATGATTCCTCTCATTAATGTTACCTGGGCTTGTTCAACCTGATTTGTAAGATAAAGAGCCTTTGTCTGTAGAAAACATTTACCCTTCTGAGAACTTCCATTTCTGCTCCTCTGTGTGTGTGTGCTTAGTCGCTCAGTCATGTCCGATTCTGTGACCCCTTGGACTGTAGCCTGCCAGGCTCCCCTGTCCATGGAATTCTCTGGGCAAGAATACTGAAGTGGGTAGCCATTCCCTTCTCCAGGGAATCTTCCCAACCCAGGGGTAGAACCCAGATCTCCTGCATCGCAGGTGGATCCTTTACTGTCTAAGCCACCAGGGAAGCCCTTTTCTGTTCCTGCTCACTGAGAAAGAGAAGGAAATCAGCCCTGTCTCAGTTGCCATCAATGCAGAATCAAGCTTCCGCTGTTGTGGTCACTTCAGAATGAAAATATAAGGCTGCTTTGGAGCCAGTTTTGTTTCTGGCAGTGATGTAATCAAGTAAACACTAGAAACTCCTGAAAGGCTCCACCTCAAAAGTGTAGAGCGTTCCGCCACAACCCAGAATCAGCCAAGATGGTCATTGGTAGTGAACCTCTCAGAACTGCAGAAGGCAGGAACCATGGCTCTGCTTCCCCCTTCTACCCTCTCCTTTCCTTCTCCCCCACTCCCTCCTTCCTTCAGAGCTACTAAGTGCTCTCTCTGGAATGTTTGAAGATGAGGATTTAGGTCTGGGCAACCTGTTAAAAATATGAATTGTTACCATGAACTCTGAGTGGCCTTTCGGCTTTGCTGACAGAAATTTACTCCATGTAGACACCTCCCTCCAAAAAAAAAATTAAGCAGGTAAGGTCATTTGGAGTTGAAACAAGCATGCAGTCGGTGTGTTTGAAATGAAATTATAATTAACCTACTGATGGCTGTGAGGTGTTACCTTGAACTCTGTGTGGCCTCTTGGCACAGCGGCTGAACTTGCTTTATTGAATACCCAGAGACCTGAACAGGTGAAATCAGGATATGTCCAGGGCCAATTGTACTTTTAGAAAAAAGGTTATTTCTCTTTTAGTGCTGATTATAAGAGAGTTGAGGATTAATTGAGCAACACTAATCAGAAAATAAAAATGAGTTTTGACCATTCATGTCTACATGAAACATAAAATTGGTTAAAACTGCTGAGGAAAATGAGTTTACTTGCCCACTTTGTGAATTGATTCCTGAAGTGATGAGAAATTACTAGGCCTGAATAGTGGCCTAGGAAGATTATTGCAATTTGGAAATCATATATTATCTACATGTTTAGGAAAACATTATAATTACCAGCTGAGAGATATGAAGTGTTGCTCGAAGTCCAAGTGGTCTGTTGACACATGGGCTGGACAACTTTATAGAGCTATTCAAAATGAGGTAGGTAAAATTATACAGCAGTAACTTAGCATTGTTAATGACAAGGAAGGATGGTGAGGTCATTTATGGTGTAGAATGAATGAGTCAGAGATAAAGTTTAACTCTCTCTTGTCCATGAAATATTATTTTAACCGAAGTGTGCAGCTTACTGCCTTACAGAATCAACAAAATTGAATAATGGGTACTGCAGTTATCAAGTATGTACTAGATTAGGGGAATACTATAAACAATTTATTGACAGAGTTGGTTATAAGCTATACCTTGTCTTGGCTTTAAGCTGACAAGAAATCCATTTCACCCCTTGTGACACTGAATAAAAAACAACTGCATTATTCTTTTGCTTCCGTCTTCACATCTCCTCCCTCTCATTATCTAATATCATTGCATGGTAAAGTCACGGTTCATAAAAGCAAAAGTTGGGGGATCCTGCTTGTTTTGGCTGAGAGCACCTATTGTTCGACTAAACAGAGTGTTTGGTTCATTTTGTGCTTTTGACACACTAGCTGGAATGAATGCTCTTGTTGGTTTAATAAACAAAGAATAATAATCCAAAATGGGGTTTGATTACTATGTGGAATTTCTCGTTCATAGAATGATCTAATTGTTCACATCTCTGCGTAGTGTTAAGCAGTAAAGTATAAGTAATATGGAGGTTTTTCTATTTGAAAAGAAGTTTCAGTTAGGACACACGTAAAAACACTCTTGGCCTTCCCAACTCCTTTTTTAGTAGGAGTTGTCATCATATACTCTTCTGTTTCTTACAGAACACTTAAGTGAAGTAGAAAGTTCACAAAGTACTAACCAGTAATCCAGGTTCATATCAACTTAATGGGATTTCACTTGGTTGATGACTAAGGTTCAATATTGGTAACAGACCAGAGAAATCTATCTTTTTGGAAGTAAGTGCTTTGTATTTGCCCAGCATGTTTCATCTCCATCTAATGCACAAACTTAGAAATGGACTAAACTCCCCACAATAGTTATAGGTACGATCATGTCAGCTCAGTGTCGACAGTGCTTGACTGCCGAGTCCTACTTTGGGGTGCCATGTAGATTTTGGTAGACTTCAGTGTAACTTAATATACCTGCCTAAATGTATAAGGCCTTGGATAATTTTATTTCTCTTGTTTTCCCCAATAGTCTGATGTTCTCCAGTTCACAGATGCATCATGGTTCTATCCTGTATTTAGAGGCATCACACTTTATTTGAAAGATTTCTGCAATCTGGGATGGTCATCCTATTACAGCTTCAGTTGTATCTGTCTGCCTGCCTTCTCCTTAAAGCCTTTCCTTATCATCCCATTCCAGTCTCTGAACTCTTATTATATTGATTTTCCATAACACTCATAATGGTGGCAGATATATGACAAAATTTAAATAAGTATCCACACTTACATCAGCACTTTTAAACTTAATCATACTAATTTTACATACTTGTCTCAGAGTCCCCTCTGCTTTTGCATGGTAGCTACTCCCTTCTGATTACTGCCAAAGTTATCTTTCTAAAATATAAATTTGATTGATTATTCTTCTGGGTCTGCCCATCATCTCCAGAAAGGGAAGAGAAAGCCCTTGCATATTGCTGTCTTTTTAAGCCAGCTCCCACCTACCTTTCCAACTGTGTCTTCTACCATTCCTTTGGTATACCCACACTTGGTTGCTATTCACCCAACATGACATAGCGGAGTTTCTTCCTTTTAGCTGGGCACTTATACCCCTGGCAAATATTTACTCAACTTTTAAGACTCAGATGTTTCCTCCCCTTGGAAACTTTCCCTGACTCTTTCAGGCAGGAGCTGGCCTGCCCTCTGCACCTCTTTAATACCATACACAATGCTCTAATACAGTATATCTTATTGTACTATTTTTGTTTTCCCATATGTCTCCTCTTCTAACTGTACACTATTTAAGATAGAAACTGTTAAACTGTTACCTTCCTCACATTTATATCCTAGCTCAGTTCCTGCCACATAGCAGCTGCTCAATAAATGTTTGTCAAATGAATGAACAAATGAACTTTTTCAAAAGAAAAAGTTTAAAAGCCAAGTACTCTCCAATGAGAGAGATGCTTTAAAGTATTTTATATCCATAAATATCCTTCCTTTTATGTCAGTATATCGGAGAAGGCAATGGCACCCCACTCCAGTACTCTTGCCTGGAAAATCCCATGGATGGAAGAGCCTGGTAGGCTGTAGTCCATGGGGTCGCGAAGAGTCGGATACGACTGAGTGACTTCACTTTCACTTTTCATTTTCATGCACTGGAGAAGGAAATGGCAACCCACTCCAGTGTTCTTGCCTGGAGAATCGCAGGGATGGCGGAGCCTGGTGGGCTGCCATCTATGGGGTCACACAGAGTCGGACACGACTGAAGCAACTTAGCAGCATGTCAGTATATGAACTACTTGCTAAGGAGCCTGGGTGCATACCCTCTGTTGTCTTTCAGCAGGGAATCCAGTCTGTTGAAATATGTCTTGACCATGAATACTTTGATTGGAGAAAGTTTTCTAGTTTGAGAAGAAGTGATTATTGCTATTGTTGATCACAGCTAGATTCCAAAGTAGATCAGATAGGTGTGAGGACAATTTGACTGTAATAGGGTAGAGTTTTTAGTCTTATCTTTTACCTTCTCTTTACTGCAAAGTGAGCTTCAGAAAATTAATACTGTTCCTTAGTGTTGACCTTAACAGGGCAGAATGAGTCAATATTCCCACCTGCTTTGTAACAATTCACATAAGACCCAAGCAATGGCCAGTTCTATCCAAAATTAACATAAAGGAACAATGCTAATATCCTCTTCAGGGACAGCCATAGGGCTTCCCCATCAGCCAACCCTCAACCCCCAAATCTGGAAGCACAAACTTGAAATTTGATATTCTGTTTCTTTTTCTGTTCCTGAGACCTAGGTGTTCTACTGGCCAGGGCTCTTTAAGCAGGTAATTGAAGCAGTTCAGGAATAAAGAGTAAGAACTGCCATTTTATAGGAGAATATAACAAGGCAAGCGAAGGTTATCCAGATTGTGAAACGATGTTGGGAAGGTTCGGGTACAGGTCAGTGCAGTGCTGAGGAAAGCACCCAGGTATCCTTGACAGGTACCCGGGCTAAATACCCGACTCTTCCACCCTGGGCAGTTTAACTTGTGCCAGCAATCCCATGGATTTTCTGAATGAATTACCATAATTGGATTTAATTCAGGAGGGGGATGTTTCCTGTACACACCAAACAAGCTGCATACTGGATTCTTTTGCCCCTGTGACAGGGAAAAGAAACCCAACAGGAAATACATCTTTGCAAATTAAAAAAGTTGATGAGCTAAGTCCTTCAATATTGGGCACTTATCCAAAGTGAACTCCTAGTGACCCCCTGGCACCTTGGCTCACCTCACCACACTTCACAGCCAGAAGCATACCAGGTGGATTCCCGCTCTTCCCTCCCTGATAAGGCAGCAGGACCTTGCCACACCCACACTCACATCCAGTCGCCTTCCCAGCTTCCGCTGACCCCAGGTCTGATGGAAATCCAGGGTGATAATGCTATTGAGGTACAGGCCATAAACCATATCAGTATGTACGTAAGTGGAGGGAGGGGAAATGGGGAGGAAAAAGCAAAAAAGGCCAAATGGAGAGTTCAGCGTCACCTCTGGGTGACCTTGGCAGCATGTAGAGTAGAAGGGAAATTGCCAGGAACTCGCAGTCTTTTGTGGAGCATTGTTTTGACTTGGCTTTGCTACAGAGCAACTTTGGGGGACTGGGGCAAAAAATAGGTCATTGTGAACTGCAGGTGCGGTTTTGATCTTGAACTATAATCTGAACTGTATATGTGCAAACCCAGAAGTATTTATTGAGATGAAAATGAAGCTTTCCCTCATAGATAATACAGACCACTTTACATTATAATGGCACCAACAACATAACTGGGTTTTTCTTTCCCCAAAATGGAAGGATAGAGTAGCCAGCTCTCCTTCCTTCCCCCTGCCCCTCTCCTTCTCTTTTTTCTCTCTCCCTCCCTTTCTCCCTCAATCTCTCCCTCTACTTCTCTTTTCTTCTCTCACGCCCTCCCTCCTTCACTTCCTCCTTTAATAGACTGTGCTTCTCTATTATGAAAAGCCTCATTTGACAAACCAACCTATGAATCTGAAGGTATCCTCGTCAGGAGATACTGATTAATGTAGGCAGATGCACTCAAAGACTCAGTGACAGGCAAGATATTCAAAGGGCTGGGACTTTAACTGTCGCTCCCAAATAGTCAGCACTTACCATGATCTTTGCCTACTTAATTTAAACTCTTGAGAGTATGCAGGCCAGTGTGCAGAAAAAACATATCCCAGCAAATGAAAGAGAGTTTTAAAACCCTTACTCTTGGCCTCAATCATGTCATTTAATCCCTCCCACCATATGTTTGCTCGTTTTCTAAACCTAATAGGAAACATGTCAAAGCACCTGGCTGCTAAAGTGATAGGCACTGTCTTTGGACTAAGAGGAAAATCTGGAGAGTATTGCCTGAGCAATTTTGTTCTTGAGAACTATTAAACACGTTGCTGGGGTTGCTGATTTCTTCCCTCCAAAGTACTCTGTACATACAAAGAAGATTAAGAGAGCAGAGGTTTAAATTGCAGCAAGAAATATTTAGATTAGTCTAGAAATGCCCTGCCACAGATTTGTGTGGGAAAGGTGTCTTTGGTGGTGGTGGTTTAGTTGCTGAGTCGTGTCCAACTGCTTTACAACGCCATGGACTATAGCTGGCCAGGCTTCTCTGTCCATGGGATTTTTCAGGTACTGGAGTGGGTTGCCATTCCCTTCTCCAGGAGATCTTCCCGACCCAGGAATAGAACCTGAGGCTCTTGCAGTGCAGGTGGCACCATTCTTTACGCTGAACCACCAAGTTAGGTGAGGCCTGATACCAAGAAGGCCAGTTTTATTCATTTTCTGATCACTGTGACTTTTGAAGATTAATAACTTAAAGGAAAATAGGTATCTGCTACTGACATTTTTGGGGTAAAGTTGGATTCATTGACTGAAAATGTTGAGAAACATAAGCAGCTAAGAAAAGTGGTTTCATTATGTTTTCAACAATGACTTGTGATGTAATCTGGATAATGTGGGTGGGAAGGTGGAAAAGGAAGGATAGGTAGTCAGATGGACTCCACTGGAGGTTTCTTCAAACTTTGTGATTTAATATGTTTGAACAGCTCAAAGTTTTTTGTTCTTTTTTTCTGAACCTTTATTGATATTTGGAGGAAAGAGATGTAAACTATTATCTCCTTTCAGGAGCGAGACAAGATTGGGGTAGACAAATATGTTAGGACACTGTGTTGGCCTTCATTTGGGATTCCTCTCCTGTGATTCAGGGTGGGGTCCCCTAAGACACTAGGCTGCTTAGACAGAGTACGAGCCACCATCCCTTCCAGTGCCCCAGAATTTCGTCCACCCAGGAGACCCAGCTGCTGCCAGCAGGAAGTATCACACTTCTGTGATCTCTGGAATCCAGGTTCCCAGAGGGAGCAGTGATCTGGAGCTGCTACCAGCTACACCTCTGTTATCCTAGAAACCTTAAATTCCCAGACCGGGATACTGCTAAACTATTCATAGAACAGTGACTCTCAGTGATGATGGGAGGGGCACTGGGGTTAGGGGCACATCTAGAAGGCTTCCTGACCCCGGTCATCACCTCACATCCTACTCACCTCTTCATAGTCTTCCACTATTATGATGGAAACTCCTCATATTCATCATGTATGTAGAATTAATAAAAGAGTGGTTAACCTTTAAAAGTCCATGTGTAACAATAAATGCTTCCTCATCCGTTTCATTTTCACTAACCATTCTTTGAATATTTCCTATGTGCTAGACAAAGTGGTATATTTATACATTAGCTCAGGAAATTTTCCAAAAATTATGTGAGATGGGCTTCCCTGGTGGCTTAGATGGTAAAGAATCTGCCTGCAATGCATGAGACCTGGGTTCAATCCCTGGGTGGGGAAGATCCCCTGGAGAAAGGAATGGCAACCTACTCCAATATTGTTGCCTGGAAAGTTCTGTGGACAGAGGAGCATCGCAGGCTGTTACAGTCCATGGGGTCGCAGAGTCATACACAACTGAATGACTAACACTTTATTTCTTCACTTTCTATGTGAGATAAGAATTATTATTTCCATTTTATACATGAGGAAATGGAAGCTTAAAGAGGTTAAGCAGCATAGCTAAAGTCACACTTAGTGGCTGAATCAGGAGTTAGGCCCAGATCTGTGTGATGTCAAAGCTTCTTAATTGTTACACTATTCTGCTTCCTCTTGCCAGTGTCCTTGCCTAGAACCAGTATTGCTGAATGGCTGGCTCATGTCTATAGTAGCAATTGTTCACTCAGATAGCCATGAACTCTCTCCTTTAAGTTTCAGACGAAACATTAAACAGTGCTAAGTCTTTACGTATGTTTGGAATTCCTAACATCCCATACATGCGTTTTTCCATGCCAGTCAAGTGATTGGCCCCTTTGAGGTCTAATTTTCTTAAGAAGTTTAAATAGAACAAATACTATATTCCTACTACCTAGACTTGAAAATTAACATTTTTGTCTGATGTTTCATCTTTTTATTTTAAAACTCATACATTGTCAAGAAATAAACAAAGAAAGGAAAAATAGTTAAATGAAAATAAATAAAAGAAGCAAAACAGTATAACGTAGATAACATCCTAGGCCAGCCCATTCCTGCCATGAGTTTGCCATTTATCTTTTCAGTTTTTAAAAATATTTTAAAGCCATTTATGAGTATCTATGTAATGTAATGTATATGTAATGTTGCTTTGTGGGCTTTCTAGGTTTATGTATGTAGATCATGCTATGTATCATTCTGTTACATTATTTTTCGGGCTCAATAGGTAAAGAATCCGCCTGCAATGTGGGAGACCTGGGTTCAATCCCTGGGTTGGGAAGATCCCCTGGAGAAGGGAAGGACTACCCACTCCAGTATTCTGGCCTAGAGAATTCCATTTTAGTAGTATTTTCAGAATTTCTTCATCCTTATAGTAAGATCCAATTCATTCCTTTTATCTGTAACATAGTTCTCCATTGATTCCTCTGCCACTTTTTATTTTCCATTCTGCTATTGATGAACATTTCAGTTGTTTCTGTTTTATTATTTTGTTTCCAAATCGCATTTCATGGAACATTCTTCATTGCTTCCTTGTGCATACATATGTGTGTTTCTTGAAAGTTTATTCCTAAAAGCATACCTACAGGTAAAATGACTGGCTCATTAAGTTGTCTAGCCTTTTTTTAAAGCTATTTATTTTGTATTGGGATATAGCCAATTAGTAATGTTGTGATAGTTTCAGGTGAAGAGCTAAGGGACTCAGCCATACATATACAAGTATCCATGAGTTGGATATATATGTATTCTTGAGAATATACATGTAGTCTTGAGTTGTCTTGTCTTGATGCACATGAGATTTTTATATGTTGAGATAAATCCAAGTGAAACCATCAGTGTGTGTTTGCAGTAAGAGAAGAAAGGTAGGGATAGTGTCACTGTAGAGTATAGAAATGAGAGACTGGCTCTCAGGGCTGTCAGTAGCATTGTTCCCCTTCAACAGACAGAATGTCAGTCTTCAGCTCTACTGGCAGGAGAGATCACTGTAGTTCAGTTGACTATATACGTCATCTTCTCTTTATTGGAATGTTTCCCCTTTTTGATACACTCTGGGATAGGCCCATTCCTTAATTCAGAAAAAGGAAATAAAATGTTTTATGCTCAAAATTCAAACATCAGCCAGCTCTGTGGTATTCTAAGCAAACTGCTTTCAGGATCTTCATAATATCCCAACTGTCTGTCAGAATGCTTTACTGTGGTGCCTGCAGCAGAACCTGAAAGAAAGAATTTCTCTTTGCAGGAGTGGCTGAGAACGGCAGGACTGTGCATTGTCTGGATGTTCTGCTGTACTTATTAAGTATTTATTTACTTTATTTAGTGGCAAAAGCTGTGACTCTGTCTTCTTCTAGCTCATTTTCCAGTGTAACAGGATAAGACCACTCCTGCCATTATGATTTACCATGCAGTAAACAATGAGGGCTTTTGGACTGCATTTTACAGAATTGCTTTATTCGGTTCTCCTTCCAACCCCTTTGGGAAACAATTGACAATTGATATTTCTCTTTTGGATTTCTCGGTGAATTCAGCATTCCTAGATTTGGTTTCTGTTTGTTATTGTCTTGTAAAATCCATCACTTTGGGGGTAAGAATGGCCTATGTCCAGCCTAACAGCTTTTTGCTTACTAGTCTACCCAGTGACAGGAGGGAAAGCGCAACGTGGCTTGCCCTGGCCCTCTCTCAGTTGTGCTTTTCGTATCTACTTCAAACATAGCAGTGCCCGTCTCCCAGACAAACGACCGTTGGGTGTCACCTTTGACCATGGAGCATAGGCCTGTCCCAGGAGTTCATCTACAGTCATGGAAAGTTCAGGTATCTCAGAGTCAAAATTCTACAGAATTAATCGGCTCATCCTAGTCTCTCTGTCCTCAGTCATGCCCTACTCCGCAACCCCATGGACTGTAGCCTGGGGCTCCTTTCTCCATAGAATTCCAGGCAAGAATACTGGAGTGGGTAGCCATTCCCTTCTTCAGGGGATCTTCCCAACCCAGGGACTCAGGTCCATTGCATTTCAGGAGGATTCTTTACTGTCTGAGCCACAGAAACCCCATCCTAGGGGCCAGTTAATTTCACAGGGCATGTTTATTACGCTGATAGAAGAGGCGTTTCTGGATCTTTTGTGTTTTGAGGCTTTCATGTAATTTTCAATCTGATGTCAAATGTAAATTGATCCCAATTTTAAATTATCCCCCAACTTTGGATCTTGCTTTCAGAGGAAAAGATTGAGTATAGGTGCGTTTTTATTTTATGCATCCATTTTTTCCTTGTATCAGCATAGCTTCTTTGTTATCTGCGTATTTGTCTTTTTAACATTAGTTGCTGAGTTCCTTTAAGGCAGGCCTCATTCTTTTTTATGTGTGTGAATTTCAGTTCTCAATGCCTTTTGTCTTGTTGATTTGCAGTAAGTAGATATTGAATTAATTCCATATGTATTTTCAGGGGTGAATTTGGAACTTATGGGGGGTAGGAAAGATACAAAGAAAGCACATAAGCCAAAACCCAACCATTGTGCAACAGAATGCTATTTTGCCCAAAGCTCTCAAACTCAATTTTAACTACTAGCCCAGAAGTAATATATACATCACTCCATTCTGCATCTTTGCTCTATATATTTTATATTCAAAATTCTGATTAAAAGGTGAGTATAGTTGAGCTTTATCCGCTACCACTCAGGCTGATATTTAATTGTCTTAAATTTATAATTTGTCTTTAATGTCAGGGGAGTAAGTATTGGGATTTCAGTTGGGAGGTATAAGAAACCCTTCTGGATTGCACCAAACCTCTTAAACAAAGACCAGGAGGTGCTCACTCGTGCTTTGATCCTTTGCAACTACATCCTTTGAGACCTGTATCCAGAGAGAATACATTTTTGTTTTCCTTCGTGGACAGGAGTAGAGACCCGAATAAGGGAATTAAACTGGCCTGTAAGAAGGAAGTTCTTCATCCTAAGACTCATTGCTTTCCATTCATTCCTTTTGTAATCACAAAAATCCTGTTATCCATGTTGAAGAAACATATTTTTCCTATATTACAGATTATTTTCAACATGATATAAAGAATTCTGACCTGAGAATACAGAGATCCATTTCTTATTTCTGTCTCTATTTCTTTTTGATTAAATGTGAGCAAGTAATCTAACCTTTCTTGTCAATTTTCATTGGAGGCAGTTAGCTATGATAATAAGCCCATACCTAAGGCATTGCGTTTGATTTGGAGTACCACATGTTGAGCAAGACACTGATAAAGTATGTTTAGAAGATAAAATTAATAAGATTATCAAGAGATCTGGAAATCCTGTTTAAAGAAATGTGGATATTTCAACCGAGAAAAGAGAAGGCTTGGGTGATTTATGATACCCAGTTTCAAACATATGAGGACCTCACTTGTTAAGAATTGTGAGTAGACTTACTTCTGTTTTGCTAACTAGAACCCATGGTTGAATGTTAAAAGGAAGCAGATTTCCTCAGTATTAGAGAAAAACTTGTCAACAGTTAGAGAACTCAAACATTTTAACAGACCACATGTCCTGTGAAGCATGCAAGCAGAAAACAGATTCATATTTATAAGGGGATATTTTATATTGGGTAGCGAACTCTACTAAATGATTCCCAAGGCCCCTACCAAAGCTAAAAGTCTATGATTCTGTGAGTAGACACACTCAAATTCCTTCCACCCTTCACTTCTATAATCCTAGAGGATCTATACATTTTAACAAACTTTTCTTAAAATCATGAGAAAAATAGATAAAGCATGTTATTTCGTTACTTTAGAATCTGGCAGAATTTCGAAGTCTGATATGATCACAAGTTCCCTGGAGGGGGTGCTCCAAGCTTGTTCTTCCTCTGCTGGTTCTCCCTCCCTCCAAGCACATCTGCCACGTTTTTTTTTTTTTTTTTCTTCTTCTTCTTCTTAGTGATTTTTGTATTTCTTTGAATCTTTACAGGTGGTAGCAATTTTGGCTCATCTGACTTGATGGTATGAAATTCTAAATAGTTGGGGGTCATTTGGAGTGATTACTTTTTTCTTTGTATTCTGGGAGCCTGGGGGAGTGTGTGGAGCTGCTTAGTTTATAGTCCTTGTCAACATAAACTCTGTATTCATCTTCCCATCTCTGAAGAACAGACAGAGGAGGTTCATGATATCACAGATGTCCTGCAGCAGACACATACAGAGTCAACAGAATTACAATAGTCTCTAAACTGGACAAATTTTGTAACTTACTTTTTTAAGTCAGTGCTTCAGGCGGCAGGGGGGATATCTGTATATTATCACCAGATAGAAAATAAGACCTCAGTTTTGATGGACAGTGTCTCTAATAGGAAATTTGTCAGTATATGCTCTTGCATGTGGGAATATCTTCACCTCACCATCCCCCCAAGGATTAAGTTACTGAGAATTGCAGCTATTACAATGAAATTGCCAAGATCTTCTCTGTTCTCTTATCAAATTATCTGGATGACTGGGTTTTGTTTTGTTTTGTTTTTTTTCCTTACTTCCCATACTCCTCTTTCTGAATTCTGCTGGAACCCACATTTTATATGAGATTCTTCCCCATTACACTTTCCGGGTGTTTGAAATCCTGTCTAGATTGTTGGCCATGGGGCAGGGAAAGAGAATCTTTGAACTTGATCTGTGTGGCAGCATATTTTAAAACAATCTCTTCCAACTTCACAGAGATTGTGCTTGTGACTCTCTGCTCATAATTGTTTCTTCACATAATCAAAACTGGATATAACTTCTGTTATCCTACAGACTTGTTTCAAAGCAAATTTTCAAAAGTAGATTGCCATTCTTTCATAATGTCCCAGTCAGCCTCAACTAACCCTGTGATATTGATGAAAGCCTAACCGTCTTCATGGGCCACAGCATTCCCCTTGGATATGCCCACACAGTTCAGTTTTCCTTCATACATCTAACTTTTCTTTAAGGCATAATTAAAGATCGTTGTAGTTGTTTAGTAGCTAAGTCATGTCCAACTCTTCTACGACCCCATGGACTATAGCCCTCTAGGCCCCTCTGTCTTTTCCTAGATAAGAGTACTGGAGTGGGTTGCCATTTCCTTCTCCAGGAGATCTTCTCAATCCAGGGACTGATCCCTGTCTCCTGCATTGGCAGGGAGATTCTTTTCCACTGAGCCACCAGGGGAGCCCTTAATTAAAGAGACTGCTTTACTATTATCTATAAACTTCATTAGCTATATACTTAAGGGGGAGCTCAACCACTGCTACTCCTCTAAGACAAAGGAATCCAGAATGCCATGCTGGGATGACACTGCTGCTGCACTAGACACTATAATAAAAATGTAAATTATAAAGTTTAGGGGATGAGTATATAGTTGTTTATTGTTAAATTGTTTCAACTTTCCAGTATGTTTGCAAATTTTTATAAAATGTTAGTGAGAATAGTCGAGAAGCATTAATAACCACAATGACAAGAAAAGCCAAGCTTAAAGTTTTCAGTGGAGTAATTACTGTCTCAATCTGTATGTGTTAGAGCCTTCTAATACTGTTATTGTTATTATTTTTTATTATTGTTATTATTATATTCACTCATACACTTATTCAGCAAGCATTCATAGAGTACTCACAAGTTCTGGTCTTAATGCTGGTAACAACAGGATAAAAGAAAGATAAACCCTGCCCTTAAAGAGCTCACAGTCTAATAGGGTAGAGGAGCTAAGAGATGCTTCCATGCTGTTCTGGTAGCTCAGACCTAAAGAATCCACCTGCAAGCAGGAGACCCAGGTTCGATCCCTGGGTTGGGAAGATTCTCTGGAGAAAGAAATAACTACCCACCCCAGTATTCATGCCTGAAAAATCCCATGGACAGGGGAGCCTGGTGGGCTACAGTCCATGCGGTTGCAAAGAGTCAGACATGACTGAGTGACTAACACTTTCCATGCTTTTCATACTTAACTTCTCAAAAGAAAAACATCTCTGTTTCCTTGCTTCTTTGTCTTAGTAATCTGAGAATTTAAAAATGAATAATTGAAAGACTGTATAAAATCTAAGCAAATGTAGGATTTTAGTTATAAAGTACTTAAAGACTCTAAAAGTGAAATCTAGTGAGTGAACCATCCTCCTCCTGAAAATCCCAGGATAGAAGTTCCCAGAGGGTGTAGGATATAACACAGAACCGTGGGAAGAGTCCCAGTTGCCTGAATGAGATATTTGTGTGCCCCTTTAACTTTAACTCTTCAAAGAGTCTTTAAAGAGACTGGTGTTGTAGAAATTAGAATGCTATCCGGGATGATGTGATTCCTCTCCATCAGCCTCATACTGCCCTGTGACTGTAGATTGTGAAGACTAGCCCAGCCCTGGGAAATGGGGTAGTTGGAACAAACAGAAAAAATAACTCCTGCTTTGATCTTCCTCAAGATAACCAGGGATCTGTGTTTCATTGATCTTTCTAGGTTGTCCAAATTCTGCAAAATTCACAAATCCTGTCTCCATAAGGATCTTCTGCGGCTGACAGACATGTAATTCAGGCTCTATGTGTTGACAAGCCTTGTTAACACATGGTATTCAGCAAATAGTAAACATCAGAAAAATACTTTTCCTTCTGTGTTGACTTCATGACCAGAGAGTCATAGTGATTTTTAATTCTGCTAAGATTGTGTTTACTCAGGACCAACGAGTTTTAAAGATTACATTTAGGCTCTAATACACATTAAATTTTTCCACACCTACTATTGCAGTTAGACATTAAATTTAGGAGACAAAATATGGTAAACTTGAGAGCCAAGAAGATAACTCAAGCCTAGATTTAAATACAAACAAAAAAACCGTATATAGTCAAGCTGGGCCTTTTTCTAAGAAGGAGGATGTGTTTTTTTTCTTAAAGCTGTGTGACTTCTGAAAGATGGAAAAGATTTTGTGAATATTATTCTCAGATGTGACAAATCCATGTTGGCAACACTAGCTTGTATGCAGACATTTTGAACGATACCTGTTTCACTTGGCCTGTGTTGTGTCACATATGTGCTTTCCCTTTGTGGAGAGAAAACACTTTACACAATCATCCTGTTCACAGAACACGATGAGATGCGACAGGAAGGAGTCAGCCAGGGACAGTGACTGGTTATGCAGAACAAAGATATTAAGAGTTATTTTAGGCCCAAATCCCATGCCCCTGGAACCTGGAATAAATAGGTTCCAGATACTTGCTTTTACATTCATCCTCTTTATGTTCACAGATATACACAGTCCACGCCCTGCATATATTTAAGTGTTGAAAACTATGGGAATAGGTCTCTAATCCAATACGAAACATAGCACCAAGTGAGATTTGATAACCATCTCACCCTGTGATTCCCAAACTTGGTGATCTTTAATCAGCTGGGAATTTTTAAAAGATAGATTTCAGAGCTGCAGTGATTCTGAATTAACAGGTTGGACAGGGGTGGTGTGATAAAGGCTGGGAGTCTATAGTAAGTCTATAGGAAGCTTTTTATGTAAGCTTTCCATGTGATTCACATGACTAGCAAGTTTTGAACTCTCTCTGTATATATATAATATATGTATTATATATATTAATATATAATATAAATTAAGTATGTATATATATATAAAATACTCATCATCCCCACTCTCACTTTTACAAATGAGGCAGCTGATGCCCAGAGAAGTTATGACTTGTCCAGAGTCCCACAGCTAACACCAGAACTAGAACTCCCATCTCCTCACTTTCATTCCACTGCCTTTTCACCCTACCTTGAAGCAACAGTTGCAAAGACAATCTGTTTCATGCTTTTTCTTTAAACTGAAATCACTTAAGTTCTTTAAACTTTAGTTACCTTAGCTGTAAAATGCTGTCTTAGTTGTATAAGTTTCCTGTGGCTACAGTAACAAGTTACCACAAACTTGGTAGCTTGAAATAGCAGAAATTTATTTTTTAACATTTCTGGAGGCAAGAATTCCAAAATCAAATGTAAGAAGGGTCATGCTGTCTCCAAAGCCTAGCAGAAAGAATCTTTCCTTGCTTCTTCCCCTTCTGGTAGTTCCAGGGATTCCTTAGCTGTGGTTTGCGTAACTCCAGTTTTGGCCTCTATGTTAAATGACTTCTCTTCTTCTCCCCACGTCTTCTCCTCTTTTGTCTCTCAGAGGATATTTGCCATTAGATTTAAGGCTTATCTGTTTAATCCAGAAATAATGTTTTCTTAAGACCCTTAACCAAGTTACATCTGCAAAGATTATTTTTCCAATTAAGGTCATATACAGAGACACTTGAGATTAGGACCTGGGCATATCTTTTTGGGAATCATCATTTAACCCACTAACTTTTACTTTTTGGCTTTAAACAAATCAAATCTATCCCACATGAAAAACACATTCACCCTGTTCCAACATCTACAAAAATTCAACCCATTACAACATTTTCTCCAGGTCTGAAATCTCATTTAAATATTATGAGCTCAAGAGTCACACATTTTATCATCTAAATGATCTGTGTCAAGATGTAGGTGAGAATCTAGGTATGATCAATACTACGGTAAAACTCTTCTCTATTTATGACTCTATGAACCTAGAAAATAAGTTATCTGTTTCCAAAATTACTGTGATGTTTCAGGCACATGATAGACATTTTCATTCCACAAGGATAAAATGAGAGAATAAAGGGGTTACTAATCCCAGAAACTTTGGAATACAGTAAGTAAAATTCCATTAGATTTCAGGGATTGGGACTTGCTCTGTGGCTCTTAGCACTGCCCTCTGGGCCTCTGACTCCAACCTCCACATCTGTGGCATCTCTATCAGCTTTTGCTTCTGCATCTGAGTCTGTCCTGGAAGTCATTCTTTCCTTTCCTTGAATGGCAGCACATGTTTGCAGTTGGGTAGCTCTATCAGCACATTTCCTGCTTGTAGAATTATGGAAGTGCAACAATCTTTCTTCACTTCCTCCTGTCTTAATCTCCTTCAGTTCAACCTGACAATGCTTCTGCTGATGCCCTATTCCTAAATATTGTAGAAAAGATTCCTGTGTATGTCACAGGAAGCCTGATTTTTTGACAGTGTAATAATGTGTGGATTGTTCTTGTTGTTCAGTCACTAAGTTGTATCTTACTGTTTGTGACCCCATGGACTGAAGCACAGCAGTCTTCCCTGTCCTTCACTGTCTCCCGGAGTTTGCTCAAACTCATGTCCATTGAGTTGGTGAAGCCATCCAACCATCTCATCCTCTGTTGCCCCCTTCTCCTCCTGCCCTCAATCTCTATAGTCTTTCCCAGCATCAGGGTCTTTTCCAATGAGTCTGCTGTGCGCATCAGGTGGCCAAAGTTATTGGAGCCTCAGCTTCAGCATCAGTCCTTCCAATGAATATTCAGGGTTGCTTTCCTTTAGGATTGACTGGTTTGATCTCCTCACCGTCCAACTGACTCAAGAGTCTTCTCCAGCACCACAGTTCAAAAGCATTATTTCTTCAGTGCTCAGCCTTCTTTATGGTCCAGCTCTCACATCTGTACATGACTACTGGAAAAACCATAGCTTTGACTCTACAGACCTTTGTCTTTCAAGAAGCAAGCATCTTTTAATTTCATGGTTGTAGTCACTTTCTGTAGTGATTTTGAAGCCCAAGAAAATAAAATCTGTCACTGCTTCCACTTTTTCCCATCTATTTTCGTTGAAGTGATGGGACCGGATGCCATGATTTAAGTTTTTTGAATGTTGAGTTTAAAGCTAGCTTTTTCACTGTCTTCTTTCACTCTCATCAAGAGGCTCTTTAGTTCTTCTTCACTTTCTGCCATTAGAGTGGTGTCACCTGCATATCTGAGGTTGCTGATATTTCTCCCAACAATCTTGATTCCAGCTTGAGTTTCATCCAGCCCAGCATTTTACATGATGTATCCTGCATATAAGTTAAATAAGGGTGACAATATACAGCCTTGACGTTCTCCTTTCCTGATTTTGAACCAGGTGTTCCATGTCTGGTTCTAACTGTTGCTTCTTGTCCTGCATACAGATTTCTCATGAGGCAGGTAAGGTGGTCTGGTATTCCCATGTCCTTAAAATTTTTCCACAGTTTCTTGTGATCCACACAGTCAATAGCTTTAACTGAGTCAAGGAAGCAGAAGTAGATGTTTTTTTTGGAATTCCCTAGCTTTATCTCGGAGAAGGCAATGGTACCCCACTCCAGTGTTCTTGCCTGGAGAATCCCAGGGACGGGGAAGCCTGGTGGGCTGCCGTCTATGGGGTCACACAGAGTTGGACACGACTGAAGCAACTTAGCAGCAGCAGCAGCTTTATCTATGATCCTGTAGATATTGGCAATTTGATCTCTGGTTTCTCTGCCCTTTCTAAATCTAGCTTGTACATCTGGAACTTCTTGGTTCACATACTGTTGAAGCCTAGCTTGAAGGATTATGAGCATTACCTCACTAGCATGTGAAATGAGTGCAATTGTACAATAGTTTGAACATTCTTTGGCATTGCCTTTTTTTGGGATTGGAATGAAAGCTTACCTTTTCCAGTCCTGTGACCGCTGCTGAATTTTCCAAATTTACTGGCATATTGAGTGCAGCACTTTAACAGCATCACCTTTTAGATTTTGAAATAGCTCAGCTGGAATTCCATCACCTCCACTAGCCTTGTTCGTAGCAATGCTTCCTAAGGCCAACTTGACTTCACACTCCAGGTGAGTCTGGCTCTAGGTGAGTGACCCCATCAAAGTGGTTACCAGGTCATTAAGACTTTGCTGTAGAGTTCTTCTGTGTGCTGTTGTCACCTCTCGATCTTTTATGCTCTTGCTAAGTGAAGTGACTCAGTTGTGACCAACTCTGTGACCCCATGGACTGTAGCCTGCCAGGGTCCTCCATCCATGGGATTTTCCAGGCAAGAGTACTGGAGTGGGCTGCCATTTCCTTCTCCAGGGTATCTTCCCAACCCAGGGATTGAACCCAGGTCTCCCGCATTGCAGGCAGATTCTTTATTGTCTGAGCCACCGGGGAATCTTATGCTTCTGTTAGGTGCTTGCCATTTCTGTCCTTTATTATGCCCATGCCAAAGAATAAGATATGTGTTTTTTTTCTGTGCCATTAACATAGTTATTTATTTAAACTCTTGTTTATTTAAACTTAGTTAAATTTTATTTATTTGTTTATATAGCATTATTTGTGTAAACTAGAAATGATTATAAGAAGCAAATAAAACCATTGGCTAATAGTTCACCCATTTACATTTATCTGTATATTCAGCAGGTGTTTATTGAGTACCTTTTCTGTGCTAGGCAGGGATATAATACTGAACCAGACAGAGTAAGTCCCCAGTCTGTTTATAAGCTGATGGAAACAGACAAACAAATGACCATACAAATAAACAATAAATTATCAGGTGGTAGTGATTAGTTTTATGGTAAAATAAACCCATATGCATTTGACTTTTGATGCTGGTGTAAGAGATATCCATTTGGAAAAATTTTACAAATCAGTTATAAAATTAAAGAACCCTATATACTTTTTTGTCCACCATACAAAAAATGTCTCTCCTAGAAATCAGTACCAGGAAAATATTTGACTATTCAGATGAATTCTATTGAAACTAGAAATTTTGTGTGTTTTTTTTTTGTTTGGCAGCTTGGAAGCCAGTGAAACTGTTTAGCACTCCATTACAGTGATAAATTTACCCAGATTCCCAGTTCATCTTTCTTACTTTCATTTCTATTTTTTCATTTTCTAAAATCCAACTCTTTTCTATTTGTATATATTTTAAATTTTTATTGTATTTTTATTACTTCTGTTATTCTATTATTTATAGCATTTTTACTATATACATGTATTCATAATGTTTTACTATTTCTACTATTAATTTTCTTATTTCCACTTTTTCTTATTTTCAGTTACTTTTTAAATCATCGTATTTTTTACTCTTTATATCAATTAATCAATCAATACTTTGACCACCTGATGTGAAGAACCAACTCACTGGAAAAGATTGTGATGCTGGGAAAGATTGAAGGCAAAAGGAAAATAGGAAGGCAGAGGATGAGATGATTAAATAGCATCACTGACTCAGTGCACATGAGTTTGAGCAAACTCCAAGAGACAGTAGAGGATATAAGAGACTGGGGTGCTGTAGTCAATGGGGTCAGAAAGAGTTGGACACAACTTAGTGACTGAATGACATATGTTTTAATGTTATAGGCAAACATGTCATTTTTGGTAGTAAATAAGGTATGAATAATAATTTAACGAACTCTTAAGACACGCCACTTTCTCATTTTTTCTACAAATACCCTTATATGAACAAACACTACATATGGCACTGGTATAAATTGGGCGAACTTTAAGCTAAAATGCCTCTGCTTGCAAAGGGCTTAAAATTCAACAAATCCAGATATAACTGTTATTTCTTAAGTGTCTGTAAGTGCTGTTTACAATAAAATGATGACTTATCACACCTATATCCTACCTTCAAAGATGGTCAGTCTGGTTGGTAGAAAAGAACAGAAATCTAAGATTAATGTTAACTGAATATGTAGTACCTATATCTGTCATGGGATATAGAATTATAATAATAAAAATGTTCTAACCTATTTTTAGATGTTGTCATTGTTTTTGTGTTATCTAAGTAATTCAGAGTGTGGAAGAGAGGGTCAAGTAATGTGGAGATGCCTCCAGAAGGATTAGAGAACAGGCCAGTGTCCCAAGGCCACTGGCAAACATAGGCACCAATAGACTCACTGTCTGATTAGATTGTATATTGTTGTAGAATCTTTAGTGAAAGGCTCTTCAGGACAAATTAGCCTGTCTTGCATTCTCTAGGCCTCCTCTCCCTATACCATTAAAAAGATAGATAACAACCTTTTTAAATCCCCAAAATTCTTTATTATATTTTTTTAAATTTTTTAAATTATTATTTTACTTTACAATATTGTACCAAGATTCTTAAGAAAGAGATTGAAATTTAGATTCAGAACATTTTAATATGCTTTCCAAACTTTTTTCATAAACTGAGTCAAAACAAATTACTGACCAAAAGTATGAACTTTGAGAAAACTACTAACCATTCTTCCCCTGTCCCCCACAAAAAGAGTCTCATCTATGAGCCAGTCATCATGTTCTGACAAATTCACAAATTTCCCATATTTGCCTTCCAACACAGCTGTAGAAAAGGAGATGGGAGTTTACATGAGTAGTTACAGTCATAGACTTCAGTCTGCCAAAAAGTGTCTCAATTTCGTAGCAGATATGAGAGGGAGGACTTTGACATCTGGATGGAGCTGGAAAGGCCAGAGGCACATCATCAGGTCAGCACAGTATATTATCCTTGGGAAACCCTGGGAGAAGAGCTCGAGGAAGACTAGAAACTTTTAAAAGGCCCTAAGCAAACAAACACTGCTTCCCTGGTGGCTCAGAGGTTAAAGCATCTGCCTGGAATGCAGGAGACCCGGGTTCGATTCCTGGGACTGGAAGATCCCCTGGAGAAGGAAAATGGCAACGCACTCCAATACTCTTGCCTGGAGAATCTCATGGAGGGAGGAGCCTGGTAGGCTACAGTCCATGGGGTTGCAAAGAGTTGGACACGACTAAGAGACTTCACTTTAAGCAAACAAAGGAGTTCCCTGGTGGCTCAAGTGGTAAAGAATCTGCCTGCAACACATGAGACCTGGGTTCAGTCCCTAGGTTGGGAAAATTTCCCTTGGAAAAGGGAATGGCTACCCACCCCAGTATTCTTGCCTGGAGAATCCCCATGGACAGAGGAGCCTGGTGGGCTACAGTCCGTGGGGTCGCAAAGAGTCAGACACAACTAAGTGCAGCACATTTTTTTTTTTATTTTTTTGCATTGAGTTTATGAGCTGTTTGTATGTTTTGGAAATTAAATCCTTGTCAGTCATTTTCAAATATTTTGTCCCATTTTGTAGACTGCCTTTTCATTTTGTTTATGGTTTCCTTTGCTGTGCAAAACCTTTTAGGTTTGATTAAGTCTCATTTATTTACTTTTGCTTTGGGAGATTGACCTAAGAAAACATTTCTACAATTTCTGTCAGAGAATGCTTTGCCTATGTTCTCTTCTGGGAGTTTTATGGTATCATGTATTATATGTAAGTCTTTAAGCCATTTTGAATTTATTTTTGTGTATGGTGTGAGAGTAGCCTAACATCATTGGTTTACATGCAACTCTCCAGCTTTGCCAACAACATTTGCTGAAGAGACCATCTTTTCTCCCTTGTATATTCTTGCCTCCTTTACTGCAGGTTAATTGATTGTAGGTGTGTGGGTTTATTTCTGGGCGCTCTATTCTGTTCCACTGACCTGTGTGTCTGTCTTTGTGCCAGTACCACACTGTTTTGATTACTGTAGCTTTGTAGTATTGTCTGAAGTCTGGAAGGGTTATGTCTCCAACTTAGTTTTTTTCCCTCAGGATTGCTTTGGCAGTATTGAGTCTTTTGTGGTTCCATATAAATATTAGGATTATTTGTTCTTGTTCTGTGAAAAATGCCCTGGGTAATTCGATAAGGATCACATTAAATCTGAAGATTGCTTTGGATGCCCTCATTATTCTTGATAATTTTCCTTGACTCTGAAATCCACATTGTCTGAAATCAATAGGTTTTATTCCAACTCTTTGGTTTTAATCTGTCTGTGTCTTTGTATTTAAAGTGAGTTTCTTATGGGTAACATATAATGGCATCTATTAAATTTATTTACTCTGTTACTGTTCATCTTTTAATTAATATTTAGATCATTCATTTACATTTTAAATGATTATTGATATAGTTAGAGTAATATCTACCATATCTGTATTCTCTATCATTGCCCTTGTTCTGTGTTTGTTTTTATTTTTATTTTTTGTTATTTTTCTCTGTCTTCTATGGTTATAATTGAATGTTTTAAAGATTTCTTTTTTCTCCTCTTGTATCATATCAATAATAGTACTTTTTTTAGTGGTTGCTGTAGATTTTGAAATATAAATTTACAATGAATCCAAGTCCATTTTCAAACAGTCTCCCTTCATGGGTAGTGCAAGTACATCATACCAAAGTATTCTCAATTTTGTCCTGCTATTTCTTATAACATTGCTGTCAATTTATTTCATTTACCCATAAGGTATATATAATTCCCTAGTATGATGTTGCTATTATTGTTTTGAACAAACTGTTAAATCAATTAAGGTTAAGAAAATGAATTTTGTATTACCTTAGTTTATTGCCACCTCATGCGAAGAGTTGACTCATTGGAAAAGACTCTGATGCTGGGAGGGATTGGGGGCAGGAGGAGAAAGGGACGACAGAGGATGAGATGGCTGGATGGCATCACTGACTCAATGGACGTGAGTCTGAGTGAACTCTGGGAGATGGTGATGGACAGGGAGGCCTGGCGTGCTGCGATTCATGGGGTCGCAAAGAGTCGGACACGACTGAGCAACTGAACTGAACTGAACTGAACCTATTCCATCTCTAATGCACTTTATTTAGAGTTGATTTTCTGATGTATATAAGTTTCTTCTTTTTAAGAACTTCATTTAAAATATCTTGCAAAGAACTGGGTATAGGATTCTAGGTTAGGGGTTTTTTCTTTCAGTGCTTTAAATATTTCATTTCACTGTCTTCTTGCTTGCATGGTCTTCTGAGAGAAGTTTGAAATATTTCTTGTCCATACTCCTCTATAAGTAAAGGCTTTTTTTCTCTTACTTTTTTCAAGATTTTCCCTTTGTCCTTGATTGTTTGCAGTTTCAATATGATATGCGTTAAGTGTGGTTTTAGATATTTATTCTGCAGGTTTTCTCTGAGCTTCTTGTACCTGTGACTTGAGGTCTGTCTATGATTTTGGAAAGTTCTCAATCACTATTACTTCAAGTATTTCTTCTCTTTCTTCTTTCTTTTCCTTCTGGTGTTCCCATTACACTTATGTTATACCTTTTGTAATTGTCCCGCAGTTCTAAGATAGCAATAGTCCCCACTCTCTGAAACTTCACATTACACCATTTGCTTTTACAAAAAAACCTATGTTGATACTTCTTTTCACTAACCAAAATAAATCCAAAGGGAATTTTTTGTTTAACAAATAAAAAATTGTTACCATACTAACATTGGTCTTTCACGAAAGTAAAACAGCATGATGTGAACTTTTAGCAAGCATGGGATACTGTCTGCTTTATGCCAATTTGGCATATAAAAGTTTTCATAGGAATGCTCTGCATTCAGGTCCTGGGAGAGACCTGTATTCTGTTCTTTCCCTTTCTCTTTACATTTCAATTTTGACAGTTCCTATTGACATTTCTCCAAGCTCACTGATTCTTTCCTCAGCATGTCCAATCTAGGGATGAGCACATCAAAGGCATTCTTCATTTCTCCTCCAGAGGGCTTTTGATTTCTAGCATTTCCTTTAGATTTTTTCTTAGAGTTCTTATCTCTCTACTTATGTTACCCATCTGGTTTTGCATGTTGTCTACATTCCTGACTAGAGCCCTTAGCATCCTAATCATAGTAGTTTTATTCCCAGTCTGGTAATTTCAACACTTCTGTCATATATGAGTCTGTTTCTGGTGCTTGTTCTGGCTTTTCAAACTATGTGGTTTGCCTTTCAGTATGTCTTGTAATTTTTTGATTGTAAGCCAAACATGATGCCAAAAAACTGAGGCACTAAGATGTCTTTAGTGTAAGGTTTTATGAATATCTGGATAGGAGTCAGGTTGTATTTACTATTTGTTTAGATCTGTCAGAGGCTAAAATTTTCTCTGATGTCCTTGTTTTTGTCTTCCTTGTCTTTGGATTTCCCTAGAAACTTCTTTAAAAAAAATAAATAACACCTAAGATATGTTGTTCGTTCAGTTATATTCCTCATTTGTTATGCAAGAGCTCTGTTGTTATGGCCATGAGGTGTGGGGAGAGGGGAAGTGTTCTGTAGTCCTAGTGTTTGGTCTCAGTCTTTCAGTGAGCCTTTGCTCTTGAGATATTACCGTCACAAGCACATCTTATCTCTCCCCACCCACTCTGATGAAATAGGAAGGCTGCAGAGGGCTGGAGTCCAGTATTCTCCTTCCCCCAGGCTGGAAGGAAATACTTGGAACAGTCTGGAGCATTTCCTTTCCCCAGGATTGTTAGGCTCTGATAAAACCCCAGTTAGGTTCTAATAAAATAGTTTTTCTTGAGAGCAGGCCTTGCTGAGAACAGGATGCTCTGGGAGTATTTCAAATTGACTACTGAAAATAGCTACAGGGTTTCTTTTTAGAGTGATGAAAATGTTCTAAAAGTGATTGCAGTGCTTGATGCACAGTTAATGTGACTGTCATAAAGACCATTGAGTTATACACTTTTAAGTGGGTGAATTATATGATATGTGAGTTGTATTTTAGCTAAACTGTTAAAAAAAAAAATGCTTCCTCAAGTCCAAAAGTGAAAGAAGTTTTTGCTTCCTTTTTTCTTTGGCCTTGACTCTCTCCTGTCTCTTCTCCACCCACACTTCAAGTCAGTAGCCTCCAAGGAGCACTCAGTTTACAGCCCCTGCTGCCACAATGTCAAACTCTGTAGAAATATGTTATGCAGAGCAGAAATCAAAAAGTCATAGTATGTGAAGTCCGACAGAAACTGGCAATTGCACAGACACTGAGAGGTCAGGCAGGGGACGAGGGTAAGAAGAAGGACAAGCTGACTCTGGAACATGTTTAAATTCTCTTTGTCCTGTAGCTTGTTTTATATTGTCTGCTAGAGGCTTTACTTCATATATATTCAAGTTTCAAGTTTACTATGTATTTTGTTCATAATCTACATGTTGATTTCTTTTCATATTTTTATTATGCATATCTGTTGAGTCTTGTGCGCCTGTCATATTGGCCCTCTTTTTCTAGCAAACATGTATGGTTGAAATTTGTATGTGTACATTTTCAGCGTCATGATTGTATTCTCAGAGAGAGGCCTGTATTTGGCCCATGATAAAACTATTGATCAGAAATAAAGGAGACAGCATCTCAGTTATAAGCTGCCTGCCAGCCATAGGAAAGCTGCCTGCTTTCCTAGTTTGGTCTTTGCATTTACTCATCCTAGTGATAGATTTAACTTTGGAAAATAACTTTCCAAAAGTTATTCCAACTGTTAAAGGAATGTAACAGTTTGCATCTCCACTACTTAACATAATGCCTGGTCACTCTTAATGCACTCCATAAATATTTATGAATGAATGAATTCATGAATGAACTACCTCGTAGCCTCTACTTAGTACTGATGCTTCCACTCACTTCTTTCTCTGGTGCCTTTTTCTTTTTCAAGCCTACCTTTCTACCTTGAAGTCTCAGGAAATACTGACTCTCTTTAGAGTCTATAGCTGTGTCATCTGTCTGTCCTGCAAGTAGAAAATCATTCTGGAAGAAAAGAAAAACTTGATTACTACTTCTCTGTGTCTAAATATGAGACTAGTCATCTGCTGTTGACAGTGATCAGAGACAGCATTGACTTTGCCAAAGAGCAGTGGAATCACCTGAAATTGTCTGGGAGAAATTGAGACCCTTTGTGGTCTCCTTAATTTTGATGTCACTCTTTGCTTACAATTCTATAATACATCTTTTTGCACCAGATCTGGCTAAATGACAGTTAAGGCAAAAATTACCAGGGAAGTAACTGCATCTTTCAAGATTCTTCTGCTGAGTCACAGAAATCTCACCACTTTGCCTGTGGAATAGCATCACTGATTGATTGAGTCATCATGGGCCAAACATGTCAAACAGTTCAAAAGACAGGGACAATGCTGGAATGCAGTTTCCAGGGCCTTCTGCAGAACCTAAGAATATTTGAATTTATTGGTAGCTGTCTTACAGGAAAGTGTGAGGAAAGTTATATTGTATTTGAAAACCAAATATTTAGTGATTTGAGAAGTCTAAATTCAAGACAGTACTGACAAGTCAGTGCCAGGATCTGATTTACTTCCCTTTGCCCTCAAAATGGTGTATCCAGAAAGTTATTTTCCAAGCTCAGAAAAAACTAGGATTCTGAATATTTCAAATCACTTCATCTCCTCTTCTGGATGGAGTATCCTAGTATTACAGCCCTATTTTCCAACTGCCATGTGCCTGCAAACATAAAACAATACCAGCTATGCTGGTAAGCAAGCAGTGGTACTGAAGAATTAGTTACTTTGATTTGCCAAGAGGTTGCTTGATCTGGTCAGGAGAGAAGCATTCTTAGTTCCCTTTAGGTTCAGTTCAAGAATATGAGGAAAGTAAGTTGGCTATTGTAGATGTTAATTCATATATCCATAGAATGTGAGTAGGAATCCCTTCTTCACAAGAATTATCAGAATGGTTAGATGTTAGCGTTTGTTAGGTGTGTTAAGCTCTGTCATCAGCTGGTATCTGTATATATGATATCTGTATGTATGTGTGCATCTGTATGGTTGTGTTTACAATCTTCTTGATATGGGTGGCAAAATATACCTGTACAAAGATAAGCCAAAATAAAAGGTAGTGTATGATAGTTCAGTTCAGTCGCTCAGTCATGTCCGACTCTTTGCGACCCCATGAATCGCAGCACACCAGGCCTCCCTGTCCATCACCAAATCCCGGACTTCACTCAAACTCACGTCCATCGAGTCAGTGATGCCATCCAGGCATCTCATCCTCTGTCGTCCCCTTCTCCTCTTGCCCCCAATCCCTCCCAGCATCAGAGTCTTTTCCAATGAGTCAACTCTTTGCATGAGGTGGCCAAAGTAATGTATGATAAATGCCAAATAAATGGTACAAGCATTGGGAAGAAGAGATGATAGCAAAGGCTGCAATGATGTAGAAAATCTGCTTGGAGAGACAGAGAGCCTTACTAATGCAGCAAGGGGGAGGACAAGGACTGCACTGTAGAAAGAAGGACAAGGCATCCAAAGAACGTGTCTGGGAAAGAGACTGGAGTAAAGGAAGTTAGAAACTGAAAGGCCTGTATACCTGTGTCTTGGACCCATTTTAGCTTTTATAAGAGTGGGGTTTGTTTAGTAGGGTTTATTTCCCTGAGTATAAAAGTAGTACATGTTTATTATAGAAATTTTGAAAAATATGGGTAAACTATTGGGAATTTACAATAACCTCATGTTTATTGCCCATGTTTCATAGTAACATTATATTCTTATCAGTTATAGCTCTTCATATAGTAGAGTTATTACTTCTTTGTCATATATACCGAAGACATTTTCTGTGGTTTCTTTGCCTTTTGTTTTTTTTTTATATGTATTCTAAAGCTGTAAATTTGTATGTATTAATAGTAATTTGTAATTCCTCCTATTCTTCGAAAGTCTTTCCACAATCAGAAATAAGATTAATACTGTCATTTCTTCTTTATTGTTTCATTTTTTTAAAAAATATATTGTAAATGCATCTAGAATTTATTTTGGAGAAAGGCCTGAAATTAGGATTTATTTTTGTCTCATGCAGCTAATTTTCCAAGCGCCCTTGTTGATTAATCTATTTCCCCAGATTTGGCAATCTGGTCTTTTACATTTATAGTGCTGTTTACTTAAAGAATGTGTGTGTGATGTTTTCATGGAAAATAGGAAGTTGGGAAAGTTGGGAAAATCTTTCCCCATGTTAAACCAGAACGAGGTTCTATTTTCAGTGGGAACTTTTAAATCAAATAATCTCAGTGGATTTAATTTTTTCAAATCAAAGCTATTCTTTATTTCTAGCTGTTCTCATTGATGGAAAAAGATTGTAAGTTTTCCTTTTTGATTGTTTTAACCTCTGTTCTCTGACACATACCTGTAAGGCCTGTTTCTTCATTCTTAGGAATGTGCCAGCTTTTTTACTGCTTTCATTCATAGTGCTTTTTGCCTGAAAGGGCCTCTTTCTAGTCATCTTCCAGTAGAACTTCAATACCCAGATCAAATCCTAATTCTTCCAGCTTGTTTTGTTTGGTCCTCTAAACTTCAGTAACATTGATGGTCTGTATCTAACAATTGAGCCCTTTCATTCATTTTATCCCCTATGTAAATCTTGTTTTACAAGATATTGTAGGCTTCTTGCAGAGACTATTTATCTTCCTTAATACCTAACACTAAGATTTTCTTTTAATCTCATTTTAATATATGGATCGGGTCAATAACTAAAATATTAGAATGCAGAGAATCACGATAACTAAAATATTAGAATGCAGAGAATCAAGTGTTATATATTTACCATCCTCTCTACCATCATCTCATACAGCTAGTATCAGGGTGTCTGTAAGACTAAGGCAAAATAAATTACTTTCCCCACTTGACACAAGAAAGAATTGTAATGCAAAAAAGTACCATCAGTTATTTAAAGACATCACTCAGAAATAAGAACTCCCAACTTCAATCTTCTTGTCTTTCTACTAGTTCTTCCCTTTCCAAAGCTACTTTGTTACCAAATGATTATTTTAATTTAGTTTATATTTGTCAAAGTATGTTCAATAGAACCATAGTTTCATAGCATGCTAATAAGTGTTTTGCAATGAAAGTTCCATAGTAAATAAATTTGGGACATACTGAGTTAAATTTCAAATGAGCTTTTTACAACAGAACTTCTCAAAATCCTATACTTGACATGGTGGGTTTAACTTTTAGATTGCAGAATTCTTTTTTGTTTTTCACAGAGAATCTGTGAACATATTTTGGGAAAGAGTGCTACCCTGTTACTTTACCTAGGCATTTACCTCTGTCTTTCCTGCTTTTTATATTCCTTTTTTTGGTTTCTGTCTAGGGTATAGTGTACAGTAAGGTGATCCTGCCTTTAAAAGATACTTTGAGATGGGGATGCCTGTCAGAAAGAATCCCTTGTCTTGATATAATTACATCTAGTAACACAAAAATAGCCAAAGCTTTATCATTTTAAGAAATGTTATTAAGTGGCATGTGGTATCTATTTCTTTGAAATAGGCAGCTTTTCTAAAAGAAATGTTTTGAGTTAATGTACCAAAATTTACCAATTTGAATCTTTGTTGGGAATTTAGGTGATTTATCATTTTTGCTATTGCAAGTGACTCTATGATACACATTTTCATGCAGTATTAACTATAGAAGAATGAAAATGAAACAGATATTTGAATTTGTAAATTGTCTCTCTCTTTTCTTCCCTTTGTGTGATGCTCTGTAGCCTCCACTGGGGGAACTCCCTACCTTGACCTCTCTGAGAAATATACTTGATTTCTTCCAGGCCTGGGAAGAGGTGTCTTGCTTATCATTATAGGCAGCAGTGGTTGGACTAAACCTGTCCTGTTGTCATAAAGATTGCAAATGGCAGACTGATTCTGGGTGCTCAGTTTCTGCCAACCTGAATCTGTCTGACCTCTAATCATCACCTGCTTTCTCTCTGCTTAATGCTGCTTCCTCTACACTCTCCCATCACTGTCAGAGTTAGATCTTCTTCAGGATGTTCCACTAGTACTCCAAATGCAGTGTGTCCTAAATGTGATGCTTTATTTTTACTTCTTTTCCATTCCTTCACTGCCCAATCCATCATTCAAACTAAAACATCTTTAATTTACCCTTGATTCCTCTTTTTCTCCCACTTAACTATTCACCCTCCTGGATATAGGGCAAATTTTCAAGTAAGGTCAACTCAATGTCCTTATAACTGCTGCTGCTGCTGCTAAGTCGCTTCAGTTGTGTCCAACTCTGTGCGACCCCATAGACGGCCTCCTACCAGGATCCTCTGTCCCTGGGATTCTCCAGGCAAGAATACTGGAGTGGGTTGCCATTTCCTTCTCCAATGCATGAAAGTGAAAAGTGAAAGTGAAGTCGCTCAGTCGTGTCCGTCTCTTAGCGACCCCATAGACTGCAGCCCACCAGGCTCCTCCGTCCATGGGGTTTTCCAGGCAAGAGTACTGGAGTGGGGTGCCATCGCCTTCTCCGGTCCTTACCACATCTCAGACCAATTGTTTACTCTGTCTCTCCACTGCTTCTACCCAACTGAAGCTCTTTGAATTTATCACTCTCTTCGTTATTTCTTCAATGTATTCCATCCTCCACAATGGAATAGAACGATGAACGTTATCAACTCAACACTTCGACACCTGTGATCACTTCCCTTTATCTAAATGGTAAAATCCAAACTTCCTTCTTTGGTATAAAATCCAAATGTGCTGACTCCAGTCTGCTTTCACACCCTCTTTCCTCCTTTTTCCCTCTCACCCTATGTACACTGTAATCATACTTTCACCCTGAATGTCTTGCTTTTTCACCACTTTACCTTTACAACCTTTGTTCCCCCACCGGCAATACTCTCCTTGTTGGCCTGATGGATTCTATTAATGAGCAACCTTAGTTATGTAATGCTGAAATGAAGGTATCACCTCCTTAGCTTTTGCCCAGCCGAGCTGTTTTTCTAAGTTGAGTAAAATCATTAGCTTCCTGATGAAAGATTGTCTTGTTTAAAAAAAATACATGCAGCTTCAAGTTATTTGTTTATAATTCTATTGCCCTAATACAAAGAATGTGGTATTTTTTGAGATTTGCTTTATAGCATGTTTCTGACCTAGTTTTGTAAACACCCCCTAGGTGCTTGTAAAGAATATGTGTTTTCTCATAAATAAATGCAGGGTTATATAGCCAGTGAATCAAACTTAATAATTGTTCTCAGTCATCTGCAGCTTTACTAATTTGTTTAAAACCTGCTTTATCCAATTACAAAAAAAGAGTCTTAAAAACTCCCTCTATTATTGTGGTGTATCAATTTATTCTTATAATAGTGTCAGTCTTCATTTTGTATATTTTAGTATATAGTCTGAGATCATGGTCTGGGTACATAGAAGTTTAGAAGTTTGATGTCATGGTGAATTTTTCTTTTACCAGCGTACTGTGGCCCTCTTTATTCCTGAAGACTGCTTTTTTGTCTCATAGTCTGTGTTGCACCTACCTTCTCTTTAGTTTTTACTATCTGCTCAGTATGTCTTTTGCCATTGCTTGACTTTGCGCTTTCTGTGTCCTCATGGTTATCTTTAAATTTATCTTTTATAAGCAGCATACAGTTGTATTTACTTACTAATGCATGAAAATGTTTACCTTCTGACTGTTTTAATTTAGATCATTGCAATCACATTTTTGTTTCTAACATCTTATTTGTGCTGTATGTACCATGCTTTTTCTTAGTTTCTCTTTGTTTTTATTTTTTCCTGCTTTCTATTTCTTATTTTGGTTTTAAAATATTAGCATTACAAATATGAATTTATAGAATGCAGTTTTTTTTTTACACGATTTTACCCTTGGAATTGCTTTCGGTCTTTGACACACATATCAAGGATTATATCTTTTATTTGTTTGTTTGTTTTATATAATGGCTGCTTCCTATTTACCTGACAGTTCGACTGCTTCTTATTTACCTGGAAAAATAAACTGACAATTTGCTTCTAATTAAGAAGGCAGAGAACATGCCATTCCTAATTTCAAAGCGTTCATTTTTCCCTTTGCTATTATTTATTTGAATGACAGAGCTATGAAATTTAATGTAATCATCACCAGTTGGCTTTTCGCACACTTTGCACACCAGTTCACTGATGAACCAGGGCTCCTGACTTACTGGATGAAATCAGCCCCGTGCGGTTACTACCAGAACGACCGTGCTCTGGTGGTGGTCCTCATCGTGGTGCGTGCCTGCATGCAGTCGTGTCTGACTCTTTGTGACCCCGTGGACTGTAGCCCACCAGGCTCCTCTGTCCGTGGGATTATCCTGGCAAGAATACTGGAGTGGGATGCCACTTCCTCCTCCAGGGGATCCTTGCGATCCAGGGATCAAACCCGCATCTTGTGGCACCTGCATTGCAGGCGGGTGGTTTGCCACGGAGCCACCAGGGAAGCCCTTGGTGATGGTATCAAGAGCTAATCAAAGTGAACAGAAAATCTAAATTCTTATTTTTTTCTTTAAAATGTGAGAACCTAAGTGAACCTCAACCAATATATTTTAAAGAGATATTATGCAAAAAGGAATAATAAATTCATACATCCAGAGCTGCACCTTGACTCTCCAGTAACACCAGGCTGCCTCTAGTTCCTTGCATGGATGGTGCTGTTTCCCTCTCGATGTCTTTGTTTACACTACCCTCCTCACTTGCTGGAATGTCCTTCCCCTTTCCCTTGTGTTTTATGTAAAATTTTATGTAAAATTAGATACACATAAATGTTACAAAGATAATACAGAGAGTTCCTGTATGCCTTTTAACCAGTTTCTCCTAATGTTAACATCTTTCCTCTTACTGTTGTATACTTGCCATACTAAGAAATCAACATTGGCATACTATTATTGACTAATTACAGACTTTATTCACATTTCATCAGTTTTCCCACTAATGTCCTTTTTCTGTTTCAGGATCCAGTCCAGGTTACTACATTGCGTTTAGTCGTTCTGTCTCCTTAGACCCTCTACGTTCTATTTGACTTAAAAAAAAAAATCCTTTCCTTCTTTTTCCCTTTACTCTGATGGTTTTGCATTCTATTTCTGTTCTTGTAGAAGTTACCAACACACCATGTTTCCTGAGATATGGAGGGACCATCACATATAGTCCTGTGGTGGTATAAATTGGCACAACTTCTAAGGAAGAAATATAGTGTGTACATCTTTTAATCCAACAGTTCCTCTCCAAGAATATAGTCCTACAGCTTTATATACTTGTGCACATATACTAGGTTATTTACTGCATCATTATTTATAATTGTTTAATAGGACACTAATTAAGAAGTTTTATATACTGATAGGAAATAATGCCAAACATATTATTGTTAAATGGGGACAGGGGAAGCAAAATTCAGAACAGTGTGTTTAATGTACTCTGACAAACAGATGTCCTTATTCCTGCTAGATTTGCTTTCTGGTCTGCCCTTTTATGAAGTTGCAGCTCTTGAAGAGCCTTGTCTTCACACAGCAGTCTCAGGTCTAATCTGGCTGCGTAGACAGGTCCAAGTCATTGTCTCCAGCCCCCACGTGGGCTTGAAAACCCAAGCTTCGGGCACCTCCCTGCCCTCTCGGACAACTAAATGAACTTTTCATTACTACCTGGTTTTGATAATGACTTTTTATATCAATGTAAAAAACTACCACTTAGGAATATGAAAATTAAATAAAGAATAATGTATGCAAAGAATTTAGCTCAATACCTGACCCACGAAGTACTCAATTAACTTTAGCTATTGTTGTTGAGTTGCTTTTCTGGATACTGTCAGACTTGCTACTGATATTAGATTGATATTTATCAAAGTTTCTTTACTCATACCTCTTCTTAGTAAGCCAAAACTATCATATCCTGTTTAATATTGTTTAAAATGATAAGATAAAGCAATTTTATGTCTAAAAGACAATAAAAGCATTGGTAATTTCTAATATCCTTTTCAAACTACACATGTATTTGGTTTCTTTCCTCTTTCCCTCTGGGAAGATTCTGATATACTTTCTTCCTCCAAAAAAGGGTGCTGGTACCGTAGTTGATAGCCAGTGATTTAACTTCTTTCCAATTTTGTGTTGTTTGGTTTCCTTTTTCCCCTGAGAATTCTGTTATATACATCTTCATGCATATAACGTTTTTAGTCTAGTAGATTATTCCCTTCATATAAATTTCTAGGAGTCGAATCAATTGTGCCAGAGGTAGAAATATTTTTGTGATTCTCAAAACATAAGGTAGTATTTCTTCCTAAATTATTTGCTATATTATAGTGCTTTATTTGCAATGCATGAGTATACTGAATTTACCAAAACCTTGCAAGCATGAAGTTAATATTTAATGCATTTAGCTAATTCTTAGGTGTAAAATGGCAACTTCTCATTGTTTTAATGTCAGTTTTCTTGATTACAAGTGAGTGTAAACTAAATGTCTATACAACATACATTTTTGCTATCTTTTATTCCTTTAATGAGAATCACCAGGCATTAATCTAAAAAATTTCGTATTTAGGCACTCTGAAAAGATTTGGAGCTTAAACAAACTGAAACAAAGGAGAGAAATTAAACTAGAAAGTGGCTGTGTTTATAAACAAGCAGTCTTGAAACACAAGACCATTGTGGTAATTGGAATGGTCTGTATCCCAGAATGTCCTTCTTAGTAGATGCCAAGCTTACCAACTAGCTGGGAAAAGGCAGAGCAGTGTGTTTGCCCCCAAGGTGTTCAGATGAGGCAAATCTGAGTTCCTAAGCTCCACAATTACTCTCTGCCCAAAAACTTACCATGGCCCCCACCATCTAAGTGTTTACGTTAAGGATTCTGTTTTTCTGGCGTGTTACAGGATTCTGGTTCTTTAAAAAAAAAAATCCTAAAATACAAAAAACAGGCATCTACTAGATCTGAGAACATTTTCTTTCTTTATAAATGTATTTAATAATAAAATAGAAACACATGTTCTTTTTCCAAATACCATGTTAATTCAAAAAAGGCCTTTTCATTAGATGATATATACACAAGGGCTAAAGATTACAAAGGAAAAAAATTAAATTGTAAACTATACAAGGATGCTTAGGAGAAAAGCTTAACAGAGGCCGTAATCAGAGATCCTATCCTTTCTGCTTGCTCTGTTTGCAATCTGACATTCATGGGGAATACTGTCTAGGGAGAGCCTGAAATGGTTTCATAATCTGTAACCACAAAGGGATGACTCAGATCTTTATCTTTTATAAACTGCACTCATAACTTGGTGCTGTACTCACTTTCCCAATGTCTAAATGTTTGGTCAAATGATTTAAAACAAGTTGAAGGAATCTTTTTGTTTTGGGTTTTTTTCCCCCACTGCATTTCCTGAATAGTGGTTTCTCAGTGGCTATTAGCCATTGAAATCGGTTAACCCTCATAACTTTATCTTCCTATGGGGCTTTTTCTATCTTCTTACCGAGTTAGAGTAGAGCCTAGTGACCAAGGAAAAGACAGTGGTGTTCTTTGCGGACAGAGGTGCAGGGTAGAGGGGATGGAGCTCAGACATGCTGAGCACAGATTATGTTGCCACCACACATTTTTAGTCCTGGTGACTCACATAGAAAGCAGTCAGTCTCTAAAGAGAGAGAGTGTGCTGCAAGGACTCACGTGAAAGTAAATGTCTCTTCTTCTTCTCCTGGTATCTTGGCCACCAGCCTCACCTTATTGGTTGAGTTACTAAGAAATGGTAAATACTTGAAGGGAAGGGACCCCTACCATTAAAGTCTCTTCTGCCCAATTAGGGTTCAGAGTACCTTGTGATGAGTTATTTTAAGTGTTGTGCATATGTTAAGTGATATATACAACTCATCGTGTAGTCATAGCATTTTCCAGGGGAATTGCTCATGTAGCCAGGCAGCCCCATGACCTCTCTCCGACATAGGCCAGTATCAGATATTTCCTGAGAAAGGTACCAGTGAGCTCAGAAGGACTCAATTACAAAATCCTCCATCACAAGAAGAAAGGCTGTGTGCTCCACGTGCTCTCCCCAGCTGATAGTTAGCTCAGCTTCCAGCCTAGGGCTGTTTGTTTCTGAGATCCTATAACTAGGTACAGTGCCACTCAAATATATCATCAAGTTTTTGTATTAAAAATGATTGAGAAGTTTCTTGAATAAATTGTCCTATGCCTTAAAAATATAGTTATTGCAAAGTTTTTATCATGTCTACACAGAGATACTTCCTTCCATGCTTTAAGGCCTACGTTTCCTGTAGAAAGGTTTCTCTGATAAATTGTGAACACAAAGATGGCCTTTGAACTTTTCTCATACATGGTGTTTCTCTACTGCAATAAGTAGGTATTAGTCAGCTTGGTATAGCACTTCCCCTCTTTTCTTAGATCTGATTCTGTCTTCCAAGGGAAATCATAGAATTCCCCGTGTCTTATAGGACTCATTATTCAGGTGCCTAGAACACACCAGGCAGCGAGGTCCAGCCAATAAAAGGATGGAAGTTGTAAATGTTTAAAAGAAATACCATCTTCCTTGGCGATTATTTCAATAGTGAATCTCCTAGGTTCTGAGAGGCTTTAATGACGTCTCTCGTTATTATGAGACTACTGGCTATTTCTCAGTTATTCTAAAATCTCTGGTTAGTCACATCCCTTGGCTTTGCCCAGCCTCACTTCCCTAGCTTGACCCTTTTACCAGCTAGTTAATTCATAAAGATTTTCCAAAGCCAAGGAGAAGACAGATGAAAGAAGGCAGTCACAGAGTATTTATGGGTTTCAGATACATATGTCAGATGTGTCTTCAGATATTTTCTGGGCCAAAACTCTGAGTTGATTACAGTAACACACAGAAGAAGGTAGCCTCTGCCCTAAAGTACCTTAAAAGTAAATTATTCTTAGAGGTTCATTCATTCATTCATTTTTTTTCAGTAAATATTTGCTGAGCCTCTGCTGTGTGCTGGGCACTTGAAATAAATCAGTGAACAAAACAGACTTCTGACTTCATGGAGCTTACAATTTAGGATGGAGAAGTGAGTAAATAAATAAATAAGGAGAATAATCCATCAACTGTGTACTTGTAAGTGGGTAATAAGCTCCATGGAAAGAATAAGAAAGTAGAATAAGGGAAAGGTGGGTTAGAGTGTGGAAGTCTGGGGATACAAGTCACAGTATTAAAAGAGATCAGGTAGGCCTTGTTGAGGGTGAGATTTGAGCAACGCCTTGTGGGAGATGATATAATTAGCCAAGCAGGTACCTGAGAAGAGCAGCCTTACAGGTGATGGGAGAGCCATGATTTATCATTTAAAATTTGCAGGCATTTTTAAATTTGGTAATTTGATGTAGATTGTTTTATTCTTCTTTTTCAAGGGAAGAAACTGGATATACCAGGTGAATATCAGCTCTGGCTTAAAGAGATTGTCAGTTGAGATAGGTTTTAGACAGAGGCCATTGTCTTGGTTTTACAGATGGGAAAAAGTAAGACACAGAAAGGAAAGAGGAACCAAATTCCTTAGAGTTGAAACTGAGCAACATGGAACAGGCCACCGTCTTTTAGATTAGCACTGCGATAGTATATCATCACAGGGTTTGTCCTCCCTGGAGCTTAGAGATTTCTTTTCCTTGTACATTTATTTCAATTCTTTTATTTGATGTATTACATTTTCATCAGTTTCTCTATGTGATAAGATGTACTTTCATCTGTTGTAAAGCATGTTAAATGAATTTCAGTGAAAGGTGGTGGAACGGTGGGAAATTATAATATGAAGACCTTGGACATAGGCCTAGGTCATTTCTAGGCAGCATTGCCACACTGTACATGCTTTGAATGCCCTGGAAATTATTAGGATGTTTTCTTAGAGGTCAGAGTGCCCATCTGGAAGGTCTGTAGGGAATCTGCTTGTGATCATCTCTGCTGCTTCAGGGGGCATGAAGAGCCAGCCCTCCTGCAGGATTTTCTCACCCCTGGCTGGATAGAGAGCAACCATCTGCTTTGGTTCAAGTGAGGAGGGCCAGCACAGTGAGGGCTTGCAAGCAGCAGGGCCATCACCTAGGAGCAGTTTAGAAAGAGCTGGGCATGTTCTCTAAGCTCAGTCCAGTTGATATACTTTGTAGAACCCTGAAAAGTATAAGCACTTAGAGATAAATTCAATTCATTTCCATGCTTGGGTACCTAACGGAGCCTTACCATACAAAGTTAATTAAAACATTTATGTAACACTTGAAATCTCCAAAACCCTTTATAGTTATGTATTGGCTGATTAAAATCTGCAGCTTCCCTGGGATATAAGTTGGTACTTTCATCCCTATTTTAGAGATTAGACACAAGTAGTTTAAGTGGCTTACCTGAGGCTGTAGTGTGAGTTGGGTCCCCAGCATTCCACAGTACATGAGCCACTATTCAACCATGACCCCCCAGCATAAATCACTTAACCTCTCTGAGCCTTAGATTTTTCATGTATGTATGGGATACTAATGATCTTCATCCTACCTATTCTGAAGAATAGGTGTAAAAATAAGTCATTGTATCATTCAGCAAACTCAAAGTGCTATAATGCTTGTTATAATTAGGTAATGGATTAAGGCAGAAAGAATCAGCAACTTCATTACTTAGTATTTAGGGAGTGCTACTCATTTGGGGCCAGAGTGGAAGAAATGGAGAAAGAGACCAGCTATCGCTAACCCTTTAAAAAAACTGAGTCCTCCTACTTGTTTGACTCAGCCTTGATTAGAGTAGGGAAGAGAAGGAAAACAGAGTAGTGAACTAAAGATTGAAAGAGTGAGTAAATGCTGGGAGGAGAGAAATGAAAGAGCCAAGACTGCAAGTCTTCCCAAGATTAGCAATGAACTGCTGATCTCAGCCTAAGAATCACTGTCTGAACTTGGGCAGTATTGCAGCATACAGGGAGAGGCTTAACATTCCAGTGCAGAGGACACGAGCTGGATTTTGCTGTCTAAACCGTTGGTCCGTGTCCCAGATCTGGTAATGATCTAAGATCGTGTAGTCCTGCGCTCCTTCCCTCCCCACTCCCCACCTCACTCCCTCCTGCCACTGCCTAAGCCAAGCTTCAGAAAATGAGACCATTACTTGGTTGTCAGTATCCGCACACCGGCTGACCACTTGATGATTGCAGCTGGCGTTCCCTTCAGCCATCTCTAGTCTGGCTTGGAGACTTCCAGACCAGCCCTTTCTTTCCGTATAATCACAGGTGAATGCAGGTGTCCCTTGTTGCATGTATAAAGCAAGGCCCCCAGACACAAGCGACTGAAGGTACAATCAAGTTGCTAGAACTTTAGCCATCTTTTCATTCTCTATGGTTTTTTTTTTTTTTCATTCCTTTTTCTTTTTTAAGTTGGTCCATATAAGAGCAGAACTGAAGGTTTAAGTAAACATAAAAACTGAAGTAAGTCGTGTGGAATAATGCAAAAGAAGAGGTCCTGGGAACAAATAAAAACTCAGCAAGGTGATGAACAGTGTTGGAGGACAGTGGACAAATAAATCATTGCTAGTCAGGTTGTTTGTTATGGATGTACATGCATACACATGCGTATACATTTTTGTGTGTGCACTCACACGTACACCATGTTATGATACCTTTGTTAGATGGTCTCCTCATTCTAGGTTGAGTCCCTAGAAATTAAGACAGAGTCAAATAATTTATTCATATGCATAAAAGCTAAAGAGTAAAATGTCTTATGCTTAGGATTAAAGCTCCATAGCTACTGGAGCAGGAAGCAACCTGAAAAATTCACCTTACTGAGGAGCTGAACACTAAGTAGCCACTCTGCAGGCCTTACTGCACACATCCGCAAAAAACGAACACATTTATGAGATATTTTCTTGATTGACACAAGGCAAGTAATATTTTTCCTCTGAGTACACACTGACTGTTAATGGCAAAGTTTTCTTCCTTCATTGTTCCCAGTAGCGTGCATTTTCCTTTTCCAAAGAGTCCTTTGGTGATTTAGAACAAGTTACTTAACCTCTCTGGCCTCATTCTCTTCAACTATAAAGCGGGCTTATTAATAAACCCTGCCTCATAGGGTTGTTTTGAGGATAATTAAAATGATATATAAAAATGCTTCGCACAGGGTCCGGTGTGTCATTTCCATATTAGCACTTATCGCTTGCTGAATGCCGGTTACGGGCTATGTTCTTTTCAGGGCAGTGGAGGCACAAGGGAGGTAGAGCATAGCCAAGGAGGCCTCCAGATGCGCATCCTCTTCAATGCCTGGAAATTCCTAACTGAAAATGCCCGATATCAGTTCTTTGAAGCAGACGCAATGTGCTTAAGCACTCAGGCACCCTCACTCACGCTGCGATTTTCCTGTCTCTTTTTTCCTGTCTCCCACTCTTCCGTCCGGCCTCTTAAAGGCAGTTCCCTCTATCCCACCTTGACAAGGAATGCCCCTGTGGTGGGAGACTGTGTCTTGGCCACTAGGCCAGGATCTCCTCGGTTGGAGCACTTTTCGTTCCTCTGCTTTAGGTGCCTGGTGTCTTACACACTGAGTGCTTGGAGTGCACCCACTCCTTTCACACCAGCTCCATTTTGTAGCTGAGGAGTGTGTAGCTCCACATGCATTTGGACCAATACCTTCATCCATGTCACTGACTTTGGAAGTCCACCTTGGGTATCCGTGCTGCCCCAACTCAGGAAATCCTATTTCTTGATCCTGCTCTGTTTGTTGTGTGTTGGTTCCTTATCCTAATTCAAATAAAGGGACAGAAAATAGCCAAGAGGGAGAGATTGAGAGGCAAAGATTGGTATTATCGACGGTGGACCTGCAGTGGGAAAATATGTTATAACAGTAGGATTCTATGGGAAGCATAGTTCAATCCCTGGGTTGGGAAGATCACCTGGAGAAGGGAAAGGCTTCCCACTCCAGTATTCTGGCCTGGGGAATTCCATGGACTGTATAGTCCATGGGGTCACAAAGAGTTGGACACAACTGAGTGACTTTCACTTCACTTCACTTCATGGAAATCATGCAGTGTACACCTTTAACCCCCAAAGTTAGGCCTATAGGAGAAGAGGAAGACACCGCAGTTCAGACCACCTTATTCCCTTAATCACCCCATTTGCTGCAACTTTTCTTCATGGTCTTCTGCTCCCAGTCTTACTGTCCACTGGGTGGTGTTCTCCATGTTGCTGTTAGATCTCTCACTGCTCAGAGACCCCATAGCCATAGGTCTCTCCTTTGACGGTTATTGCTTTCTTGTGTTATTGCTTGCTTGTGTGTAGAACTGTGTGTGAATATCCTGTCTTTGCCAGATTAGAAGGTTACAAGGTCACTGTGCTACAATATCTTTCTCTTCTTTGATTATCAGTCTTCTTTATTTTATGAACCGCCCAGTCTATACTAGTCTATGGAATCAACTGCTTCTGTTTAAATCCTGGCCCTGCCACATGCTAGCTGTCTGATCATGAGTTAACTTTTCAGTGCCTCAGTTTCCACATTTATAAAAAGAGGGTGATAACAGAATCTTTTAGAGCTACTAAAGATCAAATAAGGAGGTACATAAATAATACCTGGCATATAGTTAATAGTTTATAAATGAAGCTGCTGCTGCTGCTGCTCTGCTGCTGATAGTCAGAGGACAGTACTTTTCCCCAGGGCTTCTGAGGTTCTGTGCTTGCTTCTAAGGCGACAACTGTCCCGTAAAGAAGACTCATTCTTAGTCATGGGTAAGAGTGCCTGCTCTCGTACCAGCTCTTTAAACGCAGGATCTGTCGTTACCTAACTCTTTGTTCTTTACAGTGCTGTGGAAATAGATGCTGACTTATGTCTTACGGTTTAGTTTTCCAATTTTAAAACTTCTAAATGCTCATTAAATAAACTTAGAGAATGTGACATATAATTCAGAAAGAAAAAATATTACCCATTTTTGTACAATCAGAGAGACTCACTGCAAATATTTTGATGTGTCTTCCTTCTTCACTAATATGGAATGTGTATGATTGAGCTGATTCTATATATATAGTTTTATATGCTGATTTTTTAATACTGACTATTTTAAGAATATTTTCTCCTATATTTTTACAAACATAGCTGACCTTGTGGCTGTACTATAAATTGACATTCCTTTATTGTTGAATGTTGCTAATTTTAAGTTATAATGAAGAAGTCTGTAATGATCAATTTGGTATATAATGCTTTTTTTAAAGCATGTCAGGGGACTCGGTACTTTCAGCTATCAAGAATAAAATTATAATGTCAAAAAATATCAGTGTCAATATATGAAATGTCAATTTCATTTTTGTTTTCAACATCTGTTTTCTTCCCTTTTGTGAAAGTTGAGACCTTTGGTCAACTCTAGGCTTCAATCATTCTTCTTATTTTTTATATATTATAGTCCTTAATCATTTATATATTTGAAAAATAAAAGGTGAAGAGGCATCTGCAGAGGAGTGGCCTGGCAGGTATGTCAGGGTCTGAGCAGGATGAGAAGGATGTCTGCGTAGAGGGTGGCCTGGCGCAAGGACTCAGGGCCCAGGAAGTGAGGAAAGCATGCCCACAGAGAGGTGGCCGGGGGTGGGCTGTCGGAGCCCACACAGAGTGAGGTCAGAGTGTGTGCTTGGGGGCAGTCTGGTTTCAGGGGTCAGAACCCGTGCAAGTAGGGGAGAGCGCACACTTGGAGGAGTGGCATGGCCTGGGCCAGCAGAGCGCAGGAGTGGCATAAGAAGGGCTTGCACCTGGGAGAGCTGTTCAGAAAAGGGAGTCAGAGCCAAACAGGAAAAGAGGGTATCCACATGTGGGAGAAGGTAGAAACCGAAATAGGAAACTCTTTGCAAAAGGAAAATTGATTGAATAAATAAGTGACTGTATTAAGGATAATGGAAGCCAGTTTCTGTCAGAGAAGGGGTTTATAGATATAGAAAGGGAAAAAAGTCAAATGAACCCTATGGTGTGAACTCATGGTTCTTTATTATAGATAAATATAGAAGTAAGTAAGTATATGTGTTATGTATGCATTCCCTAAGTTTGTCTGGGAATAGTAATACCCCCATGGAAATGAGTAAGCTTGTCTAGTGCTATATCTTGGCCTCTCAGTGTAATTGTCTACTAAAAAGAATCAGTGCGTTTTGGCCAAATGACTAATTCCTGGGTCATGAGTCTGTTTCTAGGCTCATCATGAGCCTAGAACATCTTGTACCAGAAATGAAGTGCTCAAAGAATATGGAGGTACGTCAAAATGATACCAAAGCAGCCTAAAGGGGCCACTACTGGCTAAACTGGCGACAATTTGAGCACTTAACTAAATAATTAAAAACAAATTGTTATAGTAACAAATTATGTTGAAAAAATAAGAAATCACAAGGCAGTACAAATACAAACAACAAACTGAATACGTTGAAAGTTTGATGAAGAATGGTGTATTTATGTAATTTCAAAGTATGTATCTTCCCACAAAATACTTACTAGTTAAGAGTGAGAAAATGTGCCATTACACCAGATAAGCCTAGCAGATAGTGCCTTAATCAAGTGATCAAAGTGAACATCATCAGTAACAGGGAAATTTGAAATCATTTGATAGAATCTGAAATCTCTCGATAGGATGCAGTAAGGAAAAAAGCAAGATCACTGATATAATATTATTGACCAAAATGAATCATCTGAATCTAGTCATAGGAGAACATCAGCTAAATCCATACTGAAAGACATTCTACACAGTAACTGGTCTGTAATCATCAAAAAATCAAGGAAAATCAAGGAGCTAACAGTTCCAAATCTAAGGAGTCTAAATAAGTGACAATTAAACACAACTCATAATTCTCAACTGAATGCTTCTGGTGTAAAAAACACTGAGTCAACTAGTGAAACTTGAGTGGGATATAAGGACTAGATGATAGTAACTTATTGTAATTTTCTGACTTTGATAGCTATACTGTGCTTATGTTGAATAATGTCTTTGTTTATAGGAAATATAAACTAAAGTATTTGCTAGAGAGAGGGAATCAGATTGGCATTTTACTCTCAAATGGCTCAGGAAATTTTAAAAAATTGTACTGTATTTCCAACTTTTCTGTAAATTTGTGATTATTTATCAAAGTATAAAATATTAATTCAAAAAGGGAAAAATAAAAGATTCAAAAATTACATGAAACCAAAATAAATTAACCTAATTGTGTATTAAAATGATAATATAAAATGAAAGATTCAAAATTTGCATGAAACCAAAATAATTAACCGAGTTGTGTATTAAAATGATAATATAACCATGTGAGACAAATAGTAATTTCAAGTTACTTTTGAAAACAGTTCTATTCTTTCCACAAAAGGACTGCAAAATGTTTTTAAATTTTTGCTCATAGGTTCATTATAGTTGGTAATATTGATGTTATACTTTGAATCAACATTACGTATATTACCAGTCAACAACTAAAAGATCGATGTTATTAGAAACAAATATTTTTATGAAAAGAAAGAAACTAATTTAAAATAAATAAAAGAGGCTTGAGGACTGAACAGTCCTCTGATGTGGTTTTTTACCATATATTTAGTGAATAATCTTATTTAATGTATTCCTTTACAACACTATTTAAATTATATCAGAATTTAAGAAAAACAGAACATCTTCCCAGTTCACTTTTTTTTAGTCTAATCAAATTAGACTAATTACTAAAGTTGCATTTCCAGAAACACACAAACAAACAAACATTTTAAATTAGAACATTTATTTTTTTAATCTGAAGTAAAATACTACTGAGTGAATTCAACAGCATTTTAAAAGAATAATCTGTCTTGACCAATAAGATTTATCTGAGAAACACAAGGATATTTCACATTATCAGTAGATGAAAATAGAAAAATTATTAGGTAAGATAATTAAATTGCTAAATAAGAATGCCCACTGTCACCAGTATCATGGTACTATATTTTCCAGTTAATGAATATGACAAGCAGAAATAAAAGGCAAGGAAAAGAAAAAAATTGTCCTTAATTATAAACAATATAATTGTCTGCTAATAAAACATATAGGAATAAATTGAAAACTAATTGGAGTTTAATGAAAACTTAAAAACCAGAGTTAAAATACAAGTAACAGACTAGAAGAAAATATGTTCATATCTGTAATTGACAGAAGATTAACATTCAGAACATATAAAGAGCTCTTACTAATCAATAGGAAAAAGCCTGCAGAAAAGTGGACAACAGATGTGAACATGTGTATATATTGTTGTTGTTTAGTTGCTCAGTCATGTCCAACTCTGTGTGACCACATGAACTGCAGCATGCCAGGCTTCACCGTCCTTCACTGTAGCCCGGAGTCTGCTCAAACTCATGTCCATTGAATCACTGATGTCAGCCAACCATCTCATCCTCTGTTGCCCCCTTCTCATCCTGCCTTCAATCTTTCCCAGCATCAGTGTCTTTTCCAGTGAGTTGGCTCTTCGCATCAGGTGGCCAAAGGATTGGAGTTTCAGCTTCAGCATCAGTCCTTCCAATGAATATTCAGGGTTGACTTCCTTAAGGATGGACTGCTTTGATCTACTTGCTGTCCAGGGGACTTTCAAGAGTCTTCTCCAGTACCACAGTTTGAAAGCATCAATTCTTTGGCTCTCAGCCTTCTTTATGGTCCAACTCTCACAACCATACATGACTACTGGAAAAACCATAGCTTTGACTATATGGACCTTTGTCAGCAAGGTGATGTCTCTGCTTTTTAATACATTGTCTAGGTTTGTCTTAGCTTTTCTTCCAAGGAGCAAAAGTCTTTTAATTTCATGGCTGCAGTCATATGTGTGTGTGTTTCTGTATGTGTATGTGTGTGTATATATGTATATATATAGTGCAATACTGCTGCTGCTGCTGCTGCTAAGTCGCTTTAGTCATGTCCGACTCTGTGCAACCCCATAGACAGCAGCCCAGCAGGCTCCCCCGTCCCTGGGATTCTCCAGGCAAGAACACTGGAGTGGGTTGCCATTTCCTTCTCCAATGCGTGAAAGTGAAAAGTGAAAGTGAAGTCACTCAGTCATGTCTGACTCTTAGCGACCCCATGGACTGCAGCCTACCAGGCTCCTCCGTCCATGGGATTTTCCAGGCAAGAGTACTGGAGTGGGGTGCCATTGCCTTCTCCGAGTGCAATACTACTCAGTCATAAAAAAAGAATAAAATAATGCCATTTTGCAACGATATGGATAGACCTAAAGATTATCATACTAAATGAAGTCAGAAAGAGAAAGACAAATACCATATGAAATCACTTGTATGTGGAGTCTAAATTATGACACAAATAAACTTATTTATGAAACAAAAACAGGCTCACAGACATAGAGAACAGACTTGCGGTACCAAGAAGGAGGAGAGGTGTGGCAGGGATAGACTGGGAGTCTGGAATTGCCAAATGCAAACTGTTACATATAGAATGGATAAACAGGGTCCTACTGTATAGCATGAGGAACTATATTTAATATCCTGTAATAAACCATAATGGAAAACAAAAAAAAGAATTATCCAATATAGAGCTTTTTCAGTCTGGCTTCTTTCACTTTGGGGCTTGCCAGGTGGCGCTAGTGGTAAACAATCCGCCTGCCAGTGCAGGAGATGCAGGAGACATGGCTTTGATCCCTGGGTCGGGAAGGTACCCTGGAGTAGAAAATATATGCATTGAGATTCATCCATGTTGTAACAGGTATCTGTAGTTCATGCATTTTGTTGCTGGGTAGTGTTCCATGGTATAGGTGTACCACTGTCTGTTTATCCACTCATCTGAACTATGTCCAGTTTTTTGAAGTTATGAATAAAGACATTTTAAGCATTCACATACAGGTTTTGCTCTGAAAATAAGTTTTCATTTAGCGTTTATAAATACCTAAGAGTAGGATTTGTGTGTATGGATTGTACGCTAAGCCTTAATGAGAAATTGCAAAGGTATTTTCCACGTGGATGTACAACTTTGTTTTTAATTTGAGCTGTTTCAGTAGGTGTATGGTGATCTTGTTGTGGCTTTAATTTATATTTCCTAAACAACTAATGATGTTGAGCATCTTTTCATGTGCTTATTATCATCTGTGTACCTTCTTAGGTGACATGTCTATATAAATTTTTTTCTCATTCAAAAAATTGGGTTTTTCTTATTATTCAGTTTTGAAAGTTCTTTTTTTATTCTGGATACCAGTCCTCTATTATATATATTATTTTAAGACATTTTCCCCTGGTTAGTGGCTGTTTTTCATTCTCTTTTAAAGGGCAGAAGTTGAAACATGTATAATATCATGTATGAAACGAGTCACCAGTCCAGGTTTGATGCATGGTACTGGATGCTTGGGGCTGGTGCACTGGGACGACCCAGAGGGAGGGGAGGGGAGGGAGGAGGGAGGAAGGTTCAGGATGGGGAACGCGGGTATACCTGTGGCGGATTCATTTCGATATTTGGCAAAACTAATACAATATTGTAAAGTTTAAAAATAAAATTTTTTAAAAAATGGGAAAAGAGAAATCAAAAAAAATAAAATAAAATAGCTCAACTGGAATTCCAAAAAAAAATAAAAATAAAAATAAATAAAGGGCAGAAGTTCTTAATTTTGATGAAGTATGACTTATCAATTTTTTTGAGTTTATGGATTAGGCATTTTGTATTAGATCCAAGAAATCTTTGTTTAAACCAAAGTCACAAAGATTTTCTTCTGTAAGTTTTATAGTTTTAGATTTTTTTTGTTTCTTTAGGCATTATGTTCCATTTTGAGTTAATTTTTACACATGATATAATGCATAGACTGGATTATTTGTATACAGCTTTGGTGGCCTCAGTGATGGTCCCCCCAAAGATATGTCCCCATCCTAACCCCTAGAACTGCGAATGTTACTTTATGAGGCACAAGATGCAATTAGATTAAGAATTTTGTTTATAATAGCCAGGACAAGGAAGCAACCTAGATGTCCATCAGCAGGTGAATGGATAAGAAAGCTGTGGTACATATACACAATGGAGTATTACTCAGCCATTACAAAGAATACATTTGAATCAGTTCTAATGAGGCGGATGAAACTGGAGCCTATTATACAGAGTGAAGTAAGCCAGAAAGAACACCAATAAAGTATACTAACGCATATATATGGAATTTAGAAAGATGGTAATGACAACCCTGTATGCAAGACAGCAGAAGAGACACAGATGTATAGAACAGTCTTTTGGACGCTGTGGGAGAGGGAGAGGGGATGATTTGGGAGAATGGCATTTAAACATGTATAATATCATATAAGAAACGAATCGCCAGTCCAGGTTCAATGCAGGATACAGGAAGCTTGGGGCTGGTGCACTGGGATGACCCAGAGGGATGGTATGGGGAGGAGGGGGAGGGGGTTCAGGATGGGGAACACATGTACACCCGTGGCGGATGTATGTTGATGTATGGCAAAATCAATACAATATTGTAAAGTAAAAAAAATAATAATAATAATAATAAATAAAATTTTAAAAATAAATAAATAAAGCTTTGGGGACACACACACATACAAAAAAAAGAATTTTGAGAGAAGTGTTTATCCTGTATTATCCAGGTTGGCCCTAAATGCAAACACATGTAGGAATTTTTGAAACATACAGAGAGAGAGGAGGTGGTGGTGTGACCACAGCAGCAGAGATTGCAGTGATGTGTAGGCTAATGATGCTTCCAGAAGCTGGAAGAAGCAACAAACATATTTTCCTCTAGAACTTTCAGAGGGATATGCCAGCATCTTGATTTTGGACTTCTGATCTACATAACTGAGAAGGAATAAATTTCTCTTGTCCTAGGCCACCCGGTTTATCATAATTTATTACGGTACTCATAGGGAGTTAGTATAATGACTCTACAGTTCTTCCAGCAGCATTTGTGGAGAAAGCTCTCCTTTCTCTGTTGAATTGCCTTTGTACTTTTATCAAAAACCAGTGACCACACATACGTGTTAGGTCTACTTCTGATCTTTCTGTTCTAATTTACTGACCTGTATATCTGTAATTTCACTAATACTACTTGGTCATGATTACTGTAACTTTATAGTAAGTTTTGAAAGTAGGTAATGTGAATCTTCAAATTTTGTTTTGTTTTCAAAATAGTTTTGGCTTTCCTAGTTTCTTTGCTTTTCTATATAAATTTTAGAATCACCTTGTCAATTTCCACTAAAAAGTTCCTGCTTTCACTGGAAATGTCAGTCAGTTCAGTCACTCAGTCATGTCTCTTTGCGACCCCATGAACCGCAGCACGCCAGGCCCCCCTGGCCATCACCACTCCCGGAATTTACTCAAACTCATGTCCATAAAGTCGGTGATGCCATCCAGCTGTCTCATCCTGTGTCGTCCGCTTCTCCTCCTGCCCCCAGTCCCTCCCAGCATCAGGGTCCTTTCCAATGAGTCAACTCTTCGCATGAGGTGGCCAAAGTATTGGAGTTTCAGCTTTAGCATCATTCCTTCCAATGAACATCCAGGACTGATATCCTTTAGGATGAACTACTGGTTAGATCTCCTTGAAGTGCAAGGGACTCTCAAGAGTCTTCTCCAACACCACAGTTCAAAAGCATCAATTCTTCGGCTCTCAGCTTTCTTCACAGTCCAACTCTCACATCCATACATGACCACTGGAAAAACCATAGCCTTGACTAGATGGACCTTTGTTGGCAAAGTAATGTCTCTGCTTTTGAATATGTTATCTAGGTTGGTCATAACTTTCCTTCCAAGGAGTAAGCATCTTTTAATTTCATGGCTGCAAAATCACCATCTGCAGTGATTTTGGAGCCCCCAAAAATAAAGTCTGACACTGTTTCTACTGTTTCCCCATCTATTTCCCATGAAGTGATGGGACCAGATGCCATGATCTTCGTTTTCTGAATGTTGAGCTTTAAGCCAACTTTTTCACTCTCCTCTTTCACTTTCATCAAGAGGCTTTTTAGTTCCTCTTCACTTTCTGCCATAAGGGTGGTGTCATCTGCATATCTAAGGTTATTGACATTTATCCCGGCAATCTTGATTCCAGCTTGTGCTTCTTCCAGCCCAGCGTTTCTCATGATGTACTCTGCATAGAAGTTAAATAAGCAGGGTGACAATATACAGCCTTGACGTATTCCTTTTCCTATTTGGAACCAGTCTGTTGTTCCATGTCCAGTTCTAACTGTTGCTTCCTGACCTGCATATAGGTTTCTCAAGAGGCAGATCAGGTGGTCTGGTATTCCCATCTCTTTCAGAATTTTCCACAGTTTATTGTGATCCACACAGTCAAAGGCTTTGGCATAGTCAATAAAGCAGAAATAGATGTTTTTATGGAACTCTCTTCCTTTTTCCATGATCCAGGGGATGTTGGCAATTTGATCTCTGGTTCCTCTGCCTTTTCTAAAACCAGCTTGAACATCTGGAAGTTCATGGTTCATGTATTGCTGAAGCCTGGCTTGGAGAATTTTGAGCATTTCTTTACTAGCGTGTGAGATGAGTGCAATTGTGTGGTAGTTTGAGCATTCTTTGGCATTGCCTTTCTTTGGGATTGGAATGAAAACTGACCTTTTCCAGTCCTGTGGCCACTGCTGAGTTTTCCAAATTTGCTGGCATATTGAGAGCAGCACTTTCACAGCATCATCTTTCAGAATTTGAAATAGCTCCACTAGAATTCCATCCCCTCCACTAGCTTTGTTCGTAGTGATGCTTTCTAAGGCCCACTTGACTTCACATTCCAGGATGTCTGGCTCTAGGTGAGTGATCACACGTTCGTGGTTATCTGGGTCATGAAGATCTGTTTTGTACAGTTCTTCTGTGTATTCTTGCCACCTCTTCTTAATATCTTCTGCTTCTGTTAGGTCCGTACTATTTCTGTCCTTTATTGAGCCCATCTTTGCATGAAATGTTCTCTTGATACCTCTGATTTTCTTGAGATCTCTAGTCTTTCCCATTCTGTTGTTTTCCTCTGTTTCTTTGCACTGATCGCTGAGGAAGGCTTTCTTATCTCTTCTTGCTATTCTTTGGAACTCTGCATTCAGATGCTTATATCTTTCCTTTTCTCCTTTGCTTTTCACTTCTCTTCTTTTCACAGCTATTTGTAAGGCCTCCTTAGACAGCCATTTTGCTTTTTTGCATTTATTTTCCATGGGGGTGGTCTTGATCCCTGTCTCCTGTACAATGTCATGAACCTCCGTCCATAGTTCATCAGGCACTCTGTCTATCAGATCTAGTCCCTTAAATCTATTTCTCACTTCCACTGTATAATCATAAGGGGTTTGATTTAGGTCATACCTGAATGGTCTAGTGGTTTTCCCTTCTTTCTTCATTTTAAGTCTGAATTTGGCAATGTATTTATCTACAATTTGGGAAATTTTGACCTCTTACTAATCTTGAGTCCTCTAATCCATAAGTTTGGGTATTTAGGTGTTCTTTGATTTCTTTCATCATTTTGTAGTTTTCATCATACAGATCTGGTACCTAAGATCATGGGTTTTGGTGTTTTTTAAATAAAAGTACTTAAATTTCTAAGTATTTATATAGCATCAGGGTACATCTTTCTGTAGAGTGACCCTGTGTGCTGTCATCTTACTGAATTTGGTTACTAGTACTAGTAGCTTTTTTTGTAGACTTGGGGGAGATTTTCTCTGTAGATCATCTTGTCATATATGAGTAGTGCTATTTCTCCCTTTCTTTCATTTTTTCTTCCCTTGCCTTATTGCACTGCCAGAAACCTCCACTGTAGTGTTGAAGAGAACAGGAGTGGCATCCTTGTGTGGGTCTTCGCTTTCTGCTTCGTCTCCGAGTGTGTCTCCTCCAGCAGTTTACCACTGCTGTTGGCTATTTGTTTCTTGCTGGTTTGGAGGTGAGGAGTCAAAGTGTTCACATTTTCTCTTCTCAGTGCTCCTGCCCCTCCGTCAGCAGTAAGGGCTGTCTGATGATCTTGGACACCCTCCTTTTTCTGTGTTTCCCCATGGATCCAGGGCATCCATGGGAAGGGTATTCCCTTCCCCCAGCTGCACTGGATCTCATCCTGTGCCCTAAATTCTGCCCCTTCTTTCCTAAATGGCTCAAGGCTTTCTTTTTTGCAATTGAGAAAGGGTAGAAGTACCTAGGACAGAACTCTGATCCTTTCTTGAAATGACCACCACATGTCTTCCCCAGGCCTTCACAGTGAAGGAAGCCTTTTCTCGTCTCTCCTGTTCTAATCCCAGTCTCTCTTGAGTGGTGATATCTGTGAGAAAGAGTCTCCTAAATTCCTCTGGTGTATATTGTTCCCAGAAGTTCTGTACTCTGGCTGGTCCACACTCAGCCTTTAGGAATGTGTTAACAATTTTAGCTGACTTCTTACCAGCTTGCCTGGTACCCAGCTTCTGCTGCAGGTAAGCATGTGCTTGTCTTCCCTGTCTGCTTGAAACTGCCTGTCTTTCCTTAGGTTTCAGACTGGTTAGTTGTGCAATATCGGCTGTCTGATAGCTTCAAGAATTGTTCCTTCCTTCGACGTTTTTACTCTGCTTTGATTTTCTTGGGCATTTTTATGTAGTATGATGGTTGCTTTCTTGGATATAAGTTTAGTTAATAAGCATGTGTTTAGTAGGGAGTGAGACGTGTTGCAGAGGTCCTGTGAGGCAGAAGATGCATCTGCTTCGGCCTTCTTGATTCCTGGAGGATGTTAGGGTGGTGAATCAAAGAGGTGTGATGAGACTTGTGCCTGGCCAGGCCGATCCCAAAGCGAAACGAGATTTCTCTCTACATCTTACCTCAACGGAGAGACATGATACTGTAAGACCTATTAGCTTCAATGTCCCTGCCTTCTTTCTGTGCCCAAGCAGGCAGGTGGGAAGGAGATGAGATTACGTGGCCCTCTGTCACTACGCAGCCAGCTCATAGTTTGAGCCTCAAAAGTAGCTCTTGCTCTCCATTTCCAATGTAAGCCAGACTCCTATGATTAATGTGATGGGGCATTCACCAATGCTTTTAAAAGATGGATCATTGTGAAAAGGCCCAACCCTGTTTGCTGCATTTCCTCCCTAAAAGCAGTCAGTCTTGACAGAAGCTATGCGAGTCATCCTGTCTCCCATTAACAATGACCTCAGCTGTTTGTTTTAAAGAGTTCACAACCCCAAAGCAAAATTTTCACATACAGAAAAACATAGCACGAACCAAACCTTTTGGGAAAGCTTCTCCTGAGCCCTCAGCCTGTGTTTCTGTTCATTAAATCAAAAAAACCCTTTATAGTGGGTGGGAATCTCCCACCAGTTGCATTGGTGTGATCTGAAAGGAACTTGCAAACGGCCACCTCTCTATGTGCCTGCAATCTAACTGCACATCAGCTGATGAGTGGAAATTATGGCAGAAAAGAAATAGAAGAGGTGATTCCACAGAAGCAGGGTTGATTGGCTAGGGATTCCTAGTCAGAAGCAGACTCTGATAAGGGGCTTAGGCTGCCACAGCGGTGTGTGATAACAAATAGTCATCAGAGATGGTATTCATGAAACATCCTGTGCCCTAGGCACCAGTAACAGTTCTCAATAATAGCAAATGACTGGATGAAGAGAAATGGCACATTCTTGACTTAGGTTTTCCACAACAGGAAGAGACTCATTCAAGGGCGTGGTGGACAAAAGAGCATCATCAGAACCCCTTTTTGAGCATGAATGGAGAGTTTCTGTTTCAAGAGCTACCAGTCTACAGATAAAGTCAATTTTTCCTTGAAGGTTAGTGCCATCCAGAAATCCTAACAAGACTTACTATCGAGAGTCGAAAGGAATTCATTCCTCCTTTTTCCCCATGTTGAGTGGATTGGTAAAACCAGAAAGGTGAATTTGAGGCTTCAAACTGTCTCTGAGTTCCCAAAACGATGACTATCTAACTTGTTCCTATAATTGATCTAGGAGGGAGATTTCCACCTGTTTTGATTTTCATTTGCTAATGTTAACCATCTACCCCCAAATGTAGTGACTTCAATCAACAATCATTTTATTTGTTCACCATTCTGGAGGTCACAGATTTGGCCAGGGTGCAGCTGGGCAGTTCTTCTGCTTTACATGGTATTAACTAGTGTCTTTTGTGAGGCTGCAATCAGATGGCACTTGCGGTTGGAGTCCCAGAATGGCTTTACTCATAAGAGTGGCACCTTGGGAGGGCTAACTAGGAGGCTAGGATATCTCTCTGCTTCCTCGCATGGATCGCTTGACTTCTTTGCATGACACCTAGATTCCAAGAATGAGTATTCCAAGTAGTGAAGCAGAAGCTATGATCTCTTAAGGCCCAACTACAGAAGGTACATACACAGCATCACTCATGATAACCTTTCGATGAAAACAAGTCCTAGGGCTAACCCATATTCACAGGGAATGTGGGAAATGGAAGGGTTACTCATCAAAAGAGCACGTGGCATGGGAGATATCATTGCAATCATCTTTTGAAACGCAGTCTACTACACCACCTAATGCTCTCCTTCCACTGCCTCAGATTCTGCTCTGTGAGAACTGTTTTGTATTTAACCAAAGTGTTATGTACTGCAGTTGGCATTCATGCTTTTTGTTTGGAGAATATGGGAGTCATTGCCCCTCCATACATCCCTGAAAGACTGATTATCCAATAGACTTGAACTCTGCTTAAGTAAGATTAGGAGTTGTGAGATATAACTTGGAAAGAAACAAGATGCAGATTCCTGCTTCATTTCCCCCATTGCTATCTACATCAAATGCATTTTTATTATTATTAAGTTAAAGGTGTTTTATTATCCACACAGGGATTTTCAGTTCAGTTAATATGCTTGATACTGACATTTAATTTTTTTTTATTACCCTATTCTTTTATCCCTTCTCAGTACCAGCAACTCCAAGTCCTCTTTTATAGGGCTATTATTTTCTAGGGTTATTCTATTCCTACGTGTGTTAGAAATTGGGTTTATTTCTATGAGACATTAGTAATTAAAGCAAATCTCTACAACAAGCCATAAAATAGCCTGCCCTGCCCCAAGAAACTGGAACTATGGAGGAGACTAAAAGTTGAATCAGACAAAGATAAAGAGTTCTGTCGGTAGCTGATCCACCTACCATCACATCCTTTGAAACAGTTTCTGCTCCCTGCGTCTAAACATGCTTCAGGCCCCCTTTCAGGCAAAGATGTCACCTTTCTAGAAAGAGAGGCACCAACCTAGGCCAGACTCTACCTTTGAAACAGCACTCATTTTAACTCAGTGTTCTTGAGCCAAGGGGAGAAACACCCTCAGCATATTCCAAAGCAATGGAGCCTTTTTTTTTTTTTTTTCCATCTCAACACACCTAAGGGATTCCACACACTCCTATCGGTAGAGACTCATTAGGGCAGTGAAGGGCTTTGTGGTTTGGGAAAAGTCCATTATTGAGAATCACAGAAATAAAACTTTAAATAGCTTAGGGTAACGCTGGATGACAGAGAAAGCCAAACAAAAGAAACAGTCAACCAAACTGATACACAACCTCCTAAATCCTTCACACAGCCTCTGAGGTTAACAAAACAAAGACTACTTTTATCCAGAATCACATTGGTTTCCTAGTAATCCTTGATTATGCTACCTGACCACATAATAAATTCACAATGAGAAGTGGGAACTTGGGTAATTAAAAATCATTCATAACTCTGCTCATCACCTTCTAGTAACCTTGCCAGGCACAGTGCCTCATTAAAATCTTCATAAAACCCGCCCTGTGGTGGGTGTGGTCTAGTGTTTCATCTCAAGCAGTGACTAAGTTTTTGTTTCTGTTTCGGCTGCGCACTCTTGGGGCAAGTGGTAGGTCTTCATTATGGGTCTTCATTAATGAGTAGATGAGAAAATGAACGCATGTGTGGAAATAACTCTGCCAGCCTTAGTCCTCACCTTGTACCTGACTTTTCTAAAGGCTTTACTTTCCCTGGCAGTACAGCCTTAGTAGAAGAGGAAGGCTCAGTTTCCCACCTCAATCTCTCATTGGAGAATATGGCATATGTAAAGATTAAGTTTCAGAGCTCGAAAGGGGCCCTTAGAAATCAATTAGCTCCAAAACTTCATTTTACAGATGGAGAAATTGAGTCCAGAAATATTATGACTTTGCTCAGCATCACCTGTCAGTACATCTGTAACTGAATCTCTGCTAGGGGGCGGGGGGGAGCATATAAACTGGTTCATTGAGGACTGAGTCTTAGAGGGCACAGGTGCCCAGGCATTTGGTGCAGACAGGACCCATTTCAGGTGGAGAGGGAGGAGAATAAAACGGCCCACCCTTTCCTAGATCAGCTCTGGCAAGAGGAAGCAGCGGCTGCCTGCGGAGGGTGAGAGGTGGTATGTTTGCCTTCCACCGAGACCATCTGACTCAGCCTGCTACTCTTTCGTCATCAGCACTCTCAAATAAGTTCTAAGTGAAAACACTTTGAGAAAAAGCCTTTGTAAACTTGGTTGCTCTCTTGTAACCCAGACATCATCTCAAAGGTTTCGCGGCTGAATGCCCTCTCCCCGTCTGCAAACGGCTGATAGGGGTGCGAGCCATGGGGTTTCTAAAGGGATGTGTGTACGCTTTGCTGAGGAAACAAGCCTCTCCATTGCAGACCACAAAAAAAAAGAAAAAAAATTCTCATTAGTAGTGCCAAGCAAGCTCCTGTGGGCTCTGTCCCTGGAGAAGCAGTGCACGCTGACTTGTTACGTGAAGCATGTTCCCCTCTGGGACGGCTGCCAGAAAACTGCACAACCTTATGGAAATTGTAATGACTTGGGGGCCCTTTGGGAAAGGTAGATGTCCTGGAAAACACCTGGTCCCTTAGCTTTGAAATAGATGGCAGGACAGGAGAGGGGGGAATTCAATCTATAAATATTTATTGGGTGTCTATTATGTGTCAGGCACTGTTCTAGGAAATAGGTATCTAGTATGAACCAAATAGTGTTATTGTCCACTGTTCTTCCTTTCTAAACCTTCTGTAGTGATCCATATCTTCCTGCACAATATGCTTATCTTATTTAGCATCAAAAGAAAATTAACAATATGCCATCCATAAAATAGTATTTGTTTTGACAAACACATTGGTCAGGATGCCCAATTAAATTGTAGCCTCCTTGAGGGCAGAGGTAATATTGTCTGTTTCCTTTGTAGTCCTCACAGCATTTCACATGATGGTGAATGCAGAGAAAATATTCAATAAAGGGTAACTGACTAGATCCTTAAGAAATAATATCTGTAGACAACCAAAAAGAATTAGGGATAGCAAGCAGAAGTTTAGGATCTGAAAGAGAGGGCATCTAGAGATACCCACCAACAGAAAGCCTTATTGTTTACAGTGACTTTAACACCATCGTTGGGTCCATCGTATTCAATTGTAAAGAGCAGTCATAAAATACATTATCACTGAAGAACAAAATTAAATACCATTTATTTTAAGAAAGAAGGATTGCCGTGATTATGGCCATTGTATTCAGATGCTCACAATTATATTTTCAGTGCACTTGGCTTGATTTTAACCCTGAGGACACAGGTTATGGCACTCATTCTCTGATGCAGACATAAGCCTTTACTTCGGCAAATATTGTAATGATCGGAAATGTAACTACAGCCCCATTTCTTAAACGAGCCACTTGTTCTTTTCTTCTATGAGCTTAAGTCTGCTTTGGCTCTTTGAAACACGTATAGCTTCTGATCGAGTGGAATTCTTACACTTCCTATTAGCAGGAGAGTATGCTAAGATGGAGACATTTAGAGGTCCTGAAGACATCAGGCTGAACTTTGCTTCTTCAGAAACCTGACAAATGAAGAAAGAAAGGAGTTATTATGGAATAGAGAGAAATTGCTGTGATTGTAAGATAAAATCCAAAGGGAAGATGGTTCTGAATCCTCGATTAGTGGCAGTGGAAGACAAGAGAACCTTAGAGAGTTCTTGATGATTTGCAACGAAAGGTGTGGGCACCCTGAGTTTATAGCATTGTGAGGTGCAGGGCTGGGTCTAAGATCTAGAAAAGAGTTAAGAGGAGACTAGGCATTCATTTTATTTTGTAACTTAATCATCCTTTGATTGTTCTAGTTGGAGAATATGAGTTTTCATAGCCAATAACTTATTATTGTGGAAAAGTATTGTTTATACTTCAAAATGAGAATATATTTGAACACATTTTACAAATCATAAAGCACTAGATAAATGGAGGTTAGCACACTCCTTCCAGAATATTCCAGGTATTTTCAATGCGTTCGCTGGATTTTCAGTACATATATATGATTTAAACATCAGGGCAAGAAAGCATGGGATCTTATAGTAGATAGAAACCATTGAGGTTCCTAATACTTTCCATTCATCTAGGCTCTATTCAGTTATTTCCATTCAAAAACACTTTGATATATGTTAATGGAGAGTAAGTCGATACGCCATTTTGGAGGACAGTTTATCAGTGGATATCAAAAACTGTGACTGAGAATTCTGCTCCCAGAAATTTATCATCAAATATCATTATCAACATCATTATAGCTAACATTTGTTGTGCATTTACTCTGGGAAAGGCACTGTTCTAAATGCTTTGCGTGAATTTATTCAGTCCTCACAGCATTGCTATGGTGTGTGTTATTATCCCTGTTATATAGATAATGAAAAACTGAATTATAAAGAAGTTAGATAACTTGCCCAAGATCACAAAACTGGTAAGTTGAAGAGCTAATAATCTAAGTTAGGCTGTCCAGATCGAGTCAATACATTTAACCACTGTACTATATTAGGACTTGTGTTATTTCCTAAATAACAATTGAAGAAATGCACAGTGATGTATATTCAATATTTCATCAAGGCATTGAGTAACGTAGGGAAGGATTAGGGGAAACCCAAAATATCTGCCAGCAAGGCATTTGTTCAACTTAGTATGGTGTATAGCCATTAAAAACAGATACTGTGGTGTCTTTCAAATGATTAAGTTCATCAGTATAACTTCTTTTGACTATCAGTAAAAGATGTGCTGTATTAGTGAAAAAATCAACCTTTGAAAGTACATATAATTTGCTCTGTTTTGGTAAGAACATAGTCTTGAAGGCTAGATACCAAGTCATTATCAGTTATTATCCCTCCGAGATAAGATTATGGATGATAGGTTTTCCATTGTCTTTTTTTTTTTTTTTTGAGTTAAAGAAGTTTTTCTTGAATTTTTATGGAAAAAATTATACTCAAAAGAAGTAGGTCTCATTCTACTCCCACATACATATCCCTTACATCTTCCACTCCAGCACAGTCTGCTGGTAAACAGCTCTCTTTGTTATAAAGTGTTTCTTCACTTCGTACACTAAGAGATTTTGTTGGTTTCTGGGGGCTTAGTCACAAACGTGTCGAGGCCCCACTATGTGTGCCTTGCCATGTTAGGCATTCTGAATCTTAGATTGCAAAGAATTGACTTTCTATTCTGGGAGACTTTATCTCCTTAGGTTTGGGTTTCTCTCTGTATCAACATCTGGTTGCTGACATACTCAACTATTTGGTTGTGAGGGACAAGTAGTTGGAAGAATAGAGAAGTATGTGACATGTGACACAATGCTTCCTGCACACGTAAACGATAGGTGCAAGTGGAGTTCAGAGAAGGGATAAATCTAAGAAGCCGATAGCAGCATTCAGGTTTTCCTAAAGGAGATAAGGACTTAAGCAGGATCTTGAAGGTTGATAGGAAGAGGAGGACATTTTATCCAATCTCACCAACCGAACTTTTGTAGATTTCCTTCCTGGTTCTAAGATTCTGCTCTCATATTTAAAGATGCATTGAATCAGATAAACCTGAGTTCAACTTCTGACTTGTTTCATTAGCAGTGAACTTTTAAGCAGTTGTTTATTTGCTCCGTGCCTCAGTTTTCTTATCTATAAAATGGGCATGGTAATAGTATCTTCCTCTTAGAATAAAATTAGATGAGACAGTGCCAAAAAAGCATTTAATATAATGCTTGGCCCACTTTCAGCTCACAACAAATGTAATTTTTATTATACTTCCCAAACCCTCACCCCCAAGTTGCCACCCAAGGGTATAATTTCTTATTTTCTTTCTCTTGGAACGTAGTTGCCTTCTTCCTCCCCAAGTTTACTTTTTCAGTTCCTAACTGACCTGTTGAGTCTGTCTCTTTGCCCTTGGCTGGTATCTATGTGTTATGCAACTGTTTGCCTGATTTCAGACTGTCAGCTTCGTTACAGCCTCCTGCTTGCTCACTCTACTTTCCCGTGATTCTCATATCCCAGCCTCCATATGTCCAGACTCCAGGACTCACCACCAAACACGGAACTTGAACTGAGAGGCAAGAATCTGTTTTCATTCTTCTCCAAGTCCAGGCTAAAACTTTGGACACCAATTGCCCCCGTGACTAGAAGATGACTTCAGAATCCCCATGCCAAACTTAAATATCCCCCAGTACTGTCCTGGCTCCATGGCCATTTCACTTCTCCACTCAGCTCTGAGTGTCAAAGGCAATGCCAAAGCATTTCTAAAGGCCTGATTCTTTTGAGCAGTGAGAGGTCTTGCCTAGAGTGGAAGCTGAGCTAAGCCACCAGCTGCTTTCCTCATGTCATGGACCCTGGGTTTTGCAGCTTTTATGGTCAAGGCCTTGCCAACTGTAGAAACAATGAGTCTCTTTAGCACCCGTGTCTCTGCCGTAGGGTAACCAGAGACAGAATGACTCCTTTCCAAAGGTGACTTTGCTGGCCAGAGCCTATCACCTCAGTCTGGGCTTCCTGACCACATTTTACAATTCTTTTGGATCAAACAGAGTACTCTGTGGCCTTTTCTGGTTATAGAGGTCTCATTGTTTAATGGTCAGTACAGGCCTTTTGCAAACGTATCCTGGCTTTGGAATCTTAGAGGATTTAGCAAACTTTACTTCAGTGGAATATCCATTTTTTTTTTCTTTAACCATGAAACAGTGAATCATAGAAATAAATGTTCTTGGGTCATCTGGTCAGTCTCCCGGGTACAGCTACAGGGTGTTTCCTTTAGAGTATGTTCTAGTCTTTGTCCAGTCACCGTTTAAACGTCCCAGATGTCAGGGCATCCTCATCTCCCATAGCAGCTCAAAGAACAAAATAAGCAGTGTTTTCTTTCAGGCTTCTTTCTGCTGCCTGCTGCCCTTCAGTTTGCCCCGTACTGTACAGCAGACCCAAGGAAGAGCATCTCTCATACAGGCAGAAGTGTTACACCAGGAATACCCTTTATGACAAGCCAGGAGTCAGGGTAGAACAGGCTCGTGTTCACCTGCGAACTTGCAGATTGCCTGAAAATGGAACCAAGAGCAGCTCAGCTCTTCTGTTGAGTTTGGGGCTTTTGGAGTCTTCTAGAGCTTTAATTTCTCTCACGTGGCCAGATTTCTTTCCCCTTCTTTCTGGGATACCTATGCAGTGTTTTCTCTTTTGTTCGGAGCTGTGAAAAGGAACTGTTTGTTTGAGTTTCCCTTTTTTTAACTCCCCCCCACCCTAAACCCATAGCTCTCTTCCTCTCCCAAAGAAGAAAGAGGAAAGCAAGCCACAATAATACTTCTGTAAATTTATGGCCACTCTGTAATGTTTAATCACAGCTACGTGACTGGGGGCTTCAGAGCAGGCGTACAAGTTCAGCGCAAGGTGAATCTTGTCTGAGATAATCTGAAAGTTCATTCAGAGGTGAGGGCAGCAGCCTCTTGCAGACGGGTGAGGTTAACAGGAGGTCACCTGCTTTTTTTTTTTTTTCTTCTGGTCTTCTCCCCTTTAATGTGTAAACAAAGGGAAAATGTAACTTCCAATGAACTTGGCATATGTTGTGCTCACGCTAATCTTGGCCTGGCCAACTGTAAACAGTCCAATATCCTGTGGCTGAGCCTTTCCACCCATTCTCCGCCCTTTGGAGAGCATGGAGAAACATCAGCAGAGAGCACAGACCAGCACCTTGTGGAGGCGGACTCTGGTGCCCCCAGAGAAGCACCAGGAGCCCAGCACGGAGGCCCTGGCCAAGACTTCAGACTGACGTTTCTGCTGTGATGTATTCAAGGGCCTCCAGCACATGTGATGCTTTCTGACAGCCATCAGTCAGCATGCACTTATTGAGCTTCTTTTCTGCCCCAGTACACAGCGCTCAGCACTAAGAAGTAAACATGCAGAGGCCCTAAGGTGCTTTCAAGCTGAAGGGCAAGAATGCCTATGATCTGGCCCTAGAGGTATGAGGATGAGGGAGGGACGTTGCTAGTATCCAGAGAAGGCTGACCACAGCTTCTGGATAGAACCCTGTCAGAAGCCCCCTCCATTGTAGGGCTGTGCTTTGGTTTCCATCCCATTTGTGGACAGACATGTCTCAAGGCTAGAGGATTCCAGAAGCCTATGGAGGCAGTATCTGCGGGCTGTATGGGGACCCATAGCCTAAGCATCAGCAGCTTACAGTACAGCAGGGGTTATTTGATGATTTGTTACCAGCTCTCATTTGCCATAAACCCAGTTCCTTGGGCCAATATAGATGTGCTCGGGGAACATACCTCTGCTGTACCTCAGCAGCTCTCTTGGGAATGTGGGAATGTAATTAGTATTCCAATATCCAGAACAGGAATTACTAATTAGTGAATTATTTGTTCAGTTCAGTTCAGTTGCTCAGTCGTGCCCGACTCTTTGTGGCCCCATGGACTGCAGCACGCCAGGCCTCCCTATCACCAACTCGCGGAGCTTACTCAAACTCATGTCCATCGAGGCAGTGATGCCATCCAACCATCTCATGTTCTGTCGCCCCCTTCTCCTCCCGCCTTCAGTCTTTCCCAGCGTCGGGGTCTTTTCCAATGAGTCAGTTTTTCACAGCACGTGGCCAAAGTATTGGAGTTTCAGCTTCATCATCAGGCATTCCAATGAATATTCAAGACTGATTTCCTTTAGGATTGACTGGTTTGATCTTACAGTCCAAGGGACTCTCAAAAGTCTTCTCCAACACCACAGGTCAAAAGCATCAATTCTTTAGCATTCAGCTTTCTTTATAATCCAGTTCTCACATCCATCATGACCACTGGAAAAACCATAGCTTTGACTAGACAAACCTTTGTTGCCAAAGTAATGGCTCTGCTTTTTAATATGCTGTCTAGATTGGTCATAGCTTTTCTTCCAAGGAGCAAGCATCTTTTAATTTCATGCATCTGCAGTGATTTTGGAACCCAAAAAATAGTCTCTCACTGTTTCCATTGTTTCCCCATCTATTTGCCATAAAGTGATGTTTGACCAGATGCCATGATCTTAGTTTTCTGAATGTTGAATTTTAGGCCAACTTTTTCACTCTCTTCTTTCACTTCCATCAAGAGGCTCTTGATGAAAGACAAACATGAATTATCTGTTCAGTTCAGTTCATTTGCTCAGTCGTGTCCAACTCTTTGCGACCCCATGAACCGCAACATGCCAGGCCTCCCTGTCCATCACCAACTCCCAGAGTCCACCCACCCATGTCCATCGAGTCAGTAATGCCATCCAACCATCTCATCCTCTGTCGTCCCCTTCTCCTCCTGCCCTCAATCCTTCCCAGCATCAGGGTCTTTTCCAGTGATTCAGCTCTTCACATCAGGTGGCCAAAGTATTGGAGTTTCAGCTTCAACATCAGTCCTTCCAATGAACACCCAGGACTGATCTCCTTTAGGATGGACTGGTTGGATCTCCTTGCAGTCCAAGGGACTCTCAAGAGTCTTCTCCAACTGCTGCTGCTGCTGCTAAGTCACTTCAGTCATGTCCGATTCTGTGCAACCCCATAAGACAGCAGTCCACCAGGCTCTGCCGTCCCTGGGATTCTCCAGGCAAGAACACTAGAGTGGGTTGCCATTTCCTTCTCCAAGGCATGAAAGTGAACAGTGAAAGTGAAGTGAACACCACAGTTCAAAAGCATCAATTTTTTGGCGCTCAGCTTTCTTTATAGTCCAACTCTCATATCCATACATGACCACTGGAAAAACCATAGCCTTGACTAGACAGACCTTTGTTGGCAAAGTAATGTCTCTGCTTTTTAATATGCTGTCTAGGTTGGTCATAACTTTCCTTCCAAGGAGTAAGCGTCTTTTAATTTCATGGCTGCAATCACCATCTGCTGTGATTTTGGAGCCCCCAAAAATAAAGTCTGACACTGTTTCCACTGTTTCCCCATCTATTTGCCATGAATTGATGGGACCAGATGCCATGATCTTCGTTTTCTGAATGTTGAGCTTTAAGCCAACTTTTTCACTCTCCTCTTTCACTTTCATCAAGAGGCTTTTGAGTTCCTCTTCACTTTCTGCCATAAGGGTGGTGTCATCTGCATATCTGAGGTGATTGATATTTCTCCCGGCAATCTTGATTCCAGCTTGTGCTTCATCCAGCCCAGCATTTCTCATGATGTACTCTGCATATAAGTTAAATAAGCAGGGTGACAATATACAGCCTTGATGTACTCCTTTTCCTATTTGGAACGAGTCTGTTGTTCCCATGTCCAGTTCTAACTGTTGCTTCCTAACCTGCATACAGGTTTCTCAAGAGGCAGGTCAGGTGGTCTGGCATTCCCATCTGTTTCAGAATTTTCCACAGTTTATTGTGATCCACACAGTCAAAGGCTTTGGCATAGTCAATAAAGCAAAAATAGATGTTTTTCTGGAACTCTCTTGCTTTTTCCATGATCCAGCAGATGTTGGCAATTTGATCTCTGGCAAGCATTAACTCTTAAACCAGCTTCTAGAACCCCTTACTCATTTGAGAAGTATTTAGGGACTGTGGGCTTTCCAAACATTCAGCCAGCATATGACTTTTTGAGTAGTATGAGACAGTAAGAAAAGCTCAGAAATCCTGAACTGCCAAGAAGACACAGCGTTCAGCTGGGAAATTCCCTGTGTCCTGTGCTTGGTACCACCCTGTGACCAGGAAATAGAAACCTCTGTAACTACACTTAATATCAAGTATTTCATAGCTAACATGGGCCCAGGCTTGTGTCGGGTAGAAGCAAAGGGAAAGATCCTGTGCTTAAGAAGCTTATAATCTCCCTGAGGAGGCAAGACAAAAAATATTAATAATATTTAGGAGTTTAAGCTGGGTTTTGACACTATCAAGTGAGCCGTTGTACCTGGAGCACCTAATAACAATTAGGAGTTTAAGATGGACCATGATACTACCAAGTGAACTATTGGGACAAAGACTTGTTAAGGGTCTCTTTAGAAAGGGAAAGGTCCAGATGGGACACAGAGGAAAGGGGAGATATTCCACATGAGAGGACAGCATGAGGGCATTGTGAGGGCAGAGATGAATTTGTCACCTTCGTTGTCGTTTTCTTCTTTTCCTTCTTTCATCATTGTCATCATCATAACTAATGTTTGATGAGCATTTACCGTGTGCCAGGCACTATGCTAAGTACTTTACCAAGGTAGGCATTAATATTTCCACTTCCATGAAAGCCCAGGGCCACAGAAGTGAGACACAGTGGAAATTCTGAACTGTAGCTCCTAGGCAGATTGACTTGGATTTGGCTCAACACCACTCCTCTTTATAACTCTGAAGATCTCGTAATCCCCTCCCCTCTGCTCCCAGCCCAGTGTTGTAAAGTGTTTGATCTTGAGATCCATAATGGGGACAGGGGAAGGTGCTGGGAAACTTTAGCTGCTGAAGAGGACACTTTCAGTCAGGAGCGGGGCTAGTCTGTGGAGAGGACTAGTTAAGGGCTGACAAGATGGTGATGATTTGCCAGTGCACTGTGCTAGCTCCTTTGGGGTTATTTTCTTACAGACATGCGAAAGGTCTCAGGTAGAAAACTAGATTGTTTTTCCCACAGCTTACCCACTGTATTTAAAGTGTGGGTGGTCCCCTCCTAAAAGCCACTGCTTATAATCTGGCCCTTGAAGGAACTCTGCTCCGAGGAAACAAGCCACATGGACAAATGCTAATCTGGAGAATGTCCATCTGCCCCTGGCTCACAAATAATACGGATGTGAAAGCCCTGGGGTCAGGGGAAGGGAGTTGTAGCTTGAAAGAAAGCCAGGGGCTCCAGCCTATATTACATTGAAGCAAAATTTAGACAGTTTTTGTTGCTTTAAAGTTCATGAAGGGTAATGTTTAGTTGCTTTTTAGAAATATCTTTGAATAGTAATGACGCCCTGTGATAAGAATGTTATTAACTATAATAACAATGTGAAATTTTCAAGTGGTTTCACTATGTCTCTTTTCATACCTTTATTCAATAAATTGGAGCAGTTTTTTTTTTTTTTTAACAAATTCACATCACTGATTGATTCAGAAAACCATAATGATTTGTTTGAGACCTTACAACAAGCCATACTATAACCCAGAGGTAGTAAACAGGAAGATCTTCTGTAGGATAAAGGCCCCCATGCCATCAAGGACCTTATTACTCTGGCCATACAAGAAACCAGAAGGTTGATTTATCTTTGCAAAATAACAGAAGAATTCTTTCCATTCTAGGATCTCAGAGAATGACACTAAATTCTCCCCCAAGGAGGCTTCTTTCTTCTCCTAATTTCTGCTTCCCACCAAGTCAAACAGTAGCTAATGGGCATTTAGGTGCTTCAAGTTCGAGACAGAAGAAAATGGCTACTGAAGCAGAGTTTGCCATTCTCTGCCATCCCAGGTCAACCTCATCTTTGAAAATACTGTAGAAACCTTCTGGTCCATTCCCAGAGGCTCAGAAATGAGAATGTAACTTCCTGACTTTACTATTCAGAGAAGAATTAGTTTGTGTTTATCTTCATTCTAGCCTGAGTGGGTGTGCTTCTTTCTTTATTCCTCTGCATGTTCTTTCTCAAGGAGAGATGGCGCCCTTCAGTTACTCTTTAAGAGCCTTGGCCTGGACCGAGATTCCTCTGTGCCACTGGCCGTGGTGTCAGAGTCAGGAAGTGTTTAAGTTGGCTCATTAAGTGACAGGACACTTTGCTATCATTTCAGGTGCGTGTGGTGGTAAGGATGAACCGACACCCCTTTCTCACTATACTCGCCTGGAATGCTGTGTATTCCTTGAAGGCACTACAGATTCCCTATCAGCCAGAAGCACAGTTGTGCACATTCCCATCAGTTAATGAGTTTGATGAATACAGTGTAGTATATTTAAATATGCTTATACAGTGGAGAATATTCTTCAGCAGTCAAAAATCAGTGAACTAGGTTTACATGGATCAACGTAGGTAGATCTTGAAAGCGTTCTCTTTTTTTTTTAACTTGGGGTATAGTTTCTTTACAATGTAGTTTCTGCTGTACAACAAAGTGAATCAGCTATATGTGTGCATATATCTCCTCTCTCCCTCACACCACCACTCCCATCCCATCCATCTGGGTCATCACAGAGCTCCAAGCTGAGCTCCCTGTGCTGTATAGCATGTTCCCACTAGCTATCTGTGAAAACAAAATACTGAATGAAAAAAAAAACTTACAGAATTTTGTATACAATGTTTTAATATATATAGAAAGTAAAACACAAAACATTACCATATATCGTCTCTCTAGTTGTTGTTGTTTAGTCACGAAGTCTTGTCTGAGTCTTTGCGACTCCATGGACTGCAGCACACCAGGCTTCCTTGCCCTTCACCGTCTTCCAGAGTTTGCTTAAACTCATGTCCAGTGAGTTGGTGATGACATCCAACCATCGCATCCTCTGTCACCCTCTCCTCTTCCTGCTCTCAATCTTTCCCAGCATCAGAGTCTTTTCCACTGAGTCAGCTCTTTGCATCAGGGGGCCAAAGTATTGGAGTTTCAGCTTCAGCATCAGTCCTTCTAATGAATATTCAGGGTTGATTTCCTTTAGGATTGATTGGTTTGACCTTGCTGTTCAAGGGACTCTCAAGAGTCTTCTCCAGCACCACAAATCAAAAGCATCAATTCTTCGGCACTCAGCCTTCTTCACGGTCCAGCTCTTACATCCATACATGACTACTGGAAAAACGATAGCTTTGACTACACAGACCTTTGCAAGCAAAGTGATGTCTCCTTTTTAATACACTGTCTAGGTTTGCCATAGCTTTTCTTCCAAGGAGCAAGCATCTTTTAATTTCAGTCACCATCTGCAGTGATTTTGGAGCCCAAGAAAATAAAGTCTGTCACTGTTTCCACTTTTTCCCATCTATTTGCCATGAAGTGATGGAACCGGATGCCATGATCTTAGTTTTTTGAATGCCAAATTTTAAGCTAGCTTTTTATTCTCCTCTTTCACCCTCATCAAGAGGTTTTTTAGTTCCTCTTCACTTTTCTGCCATTAGAGCAGTATAATCTATATCTGAGGTTGTTGATATTTCTCCCAGCATCTTGATTCCAGCTTGTGTTTCATCCAGCCCAGCATTTTGCATGATGTACTCTGTATATAAGTTAAATAAGCAGGGTGACAATAGACAGCCTTGACGTACTCCTTTCCCAATTTTGAAACAGTCTGTTGTTCCATGTCCAGCTCTAACTGCTGCTTCTTGACCTATATACAGGTTTCTCAAGAGGCAGGTCAGGTGGTCTGGTATTCCCAGCTCTTTTAAGAATTTTCCACAGTTTGTTGTGATCCACACAGTCAAAGGCTGTAGCATAGTGGGTGAAGCAGAAGTAGTAAAAGCGTAAAAGCTTGTGCTGTGTGTATGCTATGTCTCTTCAGTCGTGTCTGACTCTTTGCGACCTTATAAACTGTAGCCCGCCAGGCTCCTCTGTCCATGGGATTCTCCAGGCAAGAATACTGGAGTAGGTTGCCAGGCCCTCCTCCAGGGGCTCTTTCCCATCCATTGATAGAACCCCCATCTCTTATGTCTCCTGCATTGGCAGGAGTGTTCTTACTGCTAGCGCCACCTGGGAAGCTCTTTAAAAAAAAAAAAAAATGTAGGAGATTACATAATTAAATCATGATGGTAGTCTCCTCCAAGAAGGCATAAAGGAGGGGGATTTCATCTTTACTTATGTTTTATTTCTTGAAAACAGAGGATCTAAACTAAATTAGACAAATTGTTAACGTTTGTTCACTAGGGCTAAGATGGACTTTATATATTCTTTTTTACTTTATTTTTTAATTAAAAAAAAAAAACTTCTTGCCTTCTCATTCACCTGATCTAGGCATTTGTTCTCATAGACTTTGGTTCTTCACCAGCTGGTTAAATTGCACCACATAACTGAAAGAAAAGTTGACTAGAAATCAAGGGCTTATGTTCTAAACCTGCCTGCATTCACAGAAGCTTTGCCTGTGATCGTGACATCTTTCTTGACCTATTTCCTCCTCTGCAAGACAAAGAAATGGTCATCTTCTCTGCAGTTCCTCACGATTTGCCATTTTAGCAGGCTCATTCCGGCTAAGTGATGAGAATTACTCTCTGGGTCCTATAGTTGTTTACTTCCCAATAAGGAATTCTCTGGGTTTAGAATCTTAGAGCTAGAAGGGACATTAATGTTTCTGGTCATCAGTAAGTGTGATTTTTAGAGGAATCCTACTTAGTAGTAGGACTGTCTGCTATTGGCGGATGCAGGGCTGTGATGCTGGACCCTGATTGATTTTCCTAGAAATTAAACGAAATAAGATGAGTAAGTTGCCTGGCCCAGCAGAATCTATCGCATAGTAAGTGTTCAAGAAATGTCTAGTTCATTCTTCCCTTGAACACATCTGAGCTACTCCCCTTTCTGCACTTTGACTGCCACTAGTCTTTTTGTCTGAAATTCCCCCTGTTCTCTTCTGTATTTGATGTAAACTGTGCCCATCCTTTTGAAAGACTGAAACTTGAAATCATTTGGGCCTCTCCCATCTTTCCTTGTCCTGAATGCCTTCATTTGGCTCCCAAGGACAAGTGACATGCTTCACAGCACTTTTTATCAAATTTGTTTAATTCCACCTATTTCCAAAATGACCTTGAGGTGGCTTATTAGAATGATACATAAAACATAATTAGGAAAATAGGATTGAAAGGAAGGAAAGAAATTTAATGAAAAAGAACCAGCAAATACCCCAGCCCCATGGGGCTGAGTCTCTAGCCTTCCTAGGAACTAGTGTTTACTTCACACAGTCTTTAGGAGGCAGAGAACCTTTTTGTGGTTTGGAGTGGTGGTTGAAAACCACTTATCATCTGATACTTCTTTATTTGGTCTATTGATCAGCTCCAAAATTTGGCAGTGGAATCTGAGTTGCAGTTTTCCTCGATCTCCAACGCCTCACACACAGAACAAAATAGATTTTAAATGCATACGTTTCTGGGCTAAAGGCCTTCAGAAGCTAGCCTTCTAGTGCTGAGCCTTTTGTCCAGACCCATGTATATTTCCCAGACCACTGAGATTCTAGCTTATTCTAAACTTATCCAGGGTATAAGGATGCTTCCTGCTTAACTACCCTTGTGATGTCAGATATTTTTTCTTAGGCCAATCAGGAAGTTCGTGGACTATAATTTGTAATGACTCATATAAGACAAGAAATAGTGTTCTATAACTAATGTTTCTAATTTATCCACTTACAAAAGAGAACCCAAACCGTTTTCATTATGAATTTTGATAGTTTTTCCTGCAGGTTATCTAACCAGTATCTCCAAACTTTTTGATTGGCCACTACTGCTGACAAAGACATCTTGAAGACTCACCCCAAATATATGTATAACAATTTATTAACAAACTGTAATTAGATACTGAATGGCTACAAAAGAATAGTCCCACACACGCCCTTCTCCCCACCTCAGTTTAAAAACAGAAATTATATTACCTTTGAAAGTCTATGTGTATGCCCATGTGCGTGTACATACTCATGTTACTATCAGTAATATTTCAAGGCACAATATGTACTTAGGCTAAGTTAAGTTCATTGTTCACAATACTGGATATGAATCATGTTTTAAATAGCCTTTTTATAATTTCAGGTTTGGCAAACTGCTTTATCGAAGCTAATTAGTCATCATTGTTTTTACTTTGTGGTGTGGGTGATAAAGACCTTGCTCATGATCTGCAGACTTGTGTGCTCTGCCATTTTCTTGATGCTGCTTACACTTTATGGTTAATGTTATCTTCAATTCATGGTGTCTTTACAGGGGTATTTTTAAACCACTTATTTATTTTGACTAGAGAGGGAAGAAGAGTAGTTTAGTTAAAAACTCAACAGTATAGTGCCCAATCCGCCTACCTAGCACACTTTAACAGATCACAATATGCTGAAAAGGAACTGGGCCCTGGCTCCCACCTCCTGCCACATCCATGGCAGCAGTCCATCCAAACCAACACCTGCCTGCCTCCCCCCTTCCCCATCCCAACAAGGGGCAACTCCGCCCAGGGCAGTCTCCCGTCCTCCCCTTGAACATGTATGTACAGTATGATTATCATCACCCTGCGCAGGATAGATGCTGTCATGAATGAGAAATGGCCTTACAGTACAGTCTCTGACACAAAGGAATGCTTAGTGTTAAAATGTTTTGAATTTTGGGACTCTTCCCTCAGACTCCAATTGATGACAATGGGAGAGCCTCAAGCCTCCCTGTCTTTCCTTTTGTCTTTACCAGGGTAGTCTCAGAGGTGAAAAGTTTAGATAGCAAACCTATAAACCCATATTTATGAGGCAAATAAATATTTCCCAGAGTGACGTTCCCTTCCAGGCGAAGCTGCCGACGTGTAATGGGTTTCTGATAAAGAGCTGAGTGAAACTTCCATCCACCTGGCAGCTGGGCTGGAGGGAAAACAGGGACCTGCATAGCCACGGTTTGCCCCTCGCCTGCTGCACTCATCCGGGGGAGAAAGAGGAAGAAGGCAGAAGTTTCTGGGAGGCCCCAGTGCCAGCCTATAGAGTGACCATTGTTGCAAAACTCAGGTTTAAGCCAGATCCCTTTAACCTATAGAGATCCAGAGAAACTTGGAACCTCTCCCCACCCCAGTTTCATAGCCTGTGGAAAATCCTAAGACCTCTTTCAGATTTCTGTGGATCCCTAGATACCTCCAGTCTTCTTGTTTCCTGGGGTCCCCTTTCCACAGTCTATCTATGCAGCTTTCTAGGTGTGAAACTCAACCTTAAAAAAAAAAGTCATTCACCCAAGCAATTAAGAACAGATTGTCTTAAGATTGGGATTGAGGATATGGATTTTTAGGGGCGATTTATATCATACACTACACAGCAAATAGCTTTGAAAAAGTCAGTTAATCAGCCATCCCAGATCTCCAAAGTTGTTTGGGGCCATAGTAACAATAACAATAGGAATTCCCTTCTTAGCCCTTCTCACACACGTTAGTTGTCTCCTCTCTTTAGATTAGCTCCCTGCCTCTCAGAAACCAGAGCAACAAATTCTGTCCCCTTTCTGCACTGCATGTCTTGGCACCCTGGGGGATCTCACAAAGCAAGGTATTTCCCCCAAACACATTTTTCTATCCTATGATGCCAGATGTTAAGATAATGAAGTTTTTGCCATTCATGTTATAATCAAAATTGTCTCCCTGAAGCCATTTTCTTTCCTTCTTTTTTTTAATTTAGTGGCTATTAGACATTTTACACCTGAGAAAATTTCAGACCACTCTGTCCTCCCTGGCCTGAATCTAGAGGCAAATTTTCTCTGTAAAGGACTAGGTGGTGAATATTTTCGGTTTTTTAGGCTATAATGGTCTCTGTCACAACTACTTAATTCAGCTGTTACAGCACATAAACATAGACAATATGTTAAGCAATGAGCATGGTTATGTTCCAATAAAACTTTATTTGCAAAAACAAGTGGTGGCTATAGTTTTCCATCCCATGATCTAGAAGAAAGCAGATAGCAGCTTTGATGAAAACAAGTAGAGAAGGCTCCAGGCTAAAATTCAATCTCCTCAGCTTATTAGCATATGAGGCCATTTATCATTTGCTTCATTGGTCCTACTTATTACTAAGGCAGTCTCCACCTACCTGGCTCAGGCTTAGATGCCCTTCTTCTGAACTTTCTTTGCACCCTGTTAGAGTACATCTCCTAGTGCTCACGTCACTCTGCATCTGTTATTTACTAGACTGAGTTTCTCAAAGTAGAAGTGTCTGCTTCATCCTTTCATGTGCCTAGAAGAGTAGCTGAGACTTTGTTGGTACTCGGTTTGTGTTTGTTAAAGTGACTGCTGCTTTCCCTTTCCTGTGTTTGCCCAGATTTCTGTGTCAGGAAGCATGGGAGGCAGACAGGTGGTCTGTGAATGAGAGTGGCCCAGCACCAAGGACAAGGAGTTGGGGGGACCTTGGGCAATAAACACAATGAGTCCTTAGTCAAGTCTGTGCTTTTTGGTGGACTTTCTACAGTTGTTCTCTTCATCTGCCCTCAGCTATTGATAGGAGCTCTTGTGTTTCCATATCCAAATGAGAAAAACAGATTTGGTGACTTACCTGGGGTCACACTGTCAGTTGGGGGACCTCCAGCCTGAGGGTCTTTTATTGTGTTAAACTGCCTTTTAAAAGGCACCTGGGCATTGGATGTTTATGAAAAATACTTTATAGTGATATGATTGGTTTCATCCTGTTAGAGGCTAGAAGTCGACCAAAAAAAAAAAACAACAAAAAAAAAAACCCCTGGCTTAGTGTTCTATATGTTTGAAAAATGAAAGTGAAAGTGTTAGTTGCTCAGTTGTGTCTGACTCTTTGCGACCCTATAGACTGTAGCCTGCCAGACTCCTCCGTCCATGGGATTCTCCAGGCAAGAATACTGGAGTGGGTTGCCATTCCCTTCTCCATGGATCTTCCCGACCCAGGGATCAAACCTGGGTTTCCCACATTACAGGCAGATTCTTTACCATCTGACTGCACTTTATATGGTAGCCACGTTCTGAAGAGGTAGCATGTTTAGAATTTTGTCATTTAGACTGTATGTTAAGAGTTCCAGAGGAACATGTTATTTGAAATCATTTTGTCATCTAACCTGTTTAACATGAAGGTTTCTTCTGGAGTATATATAAAGTGCAAGTTCAGATCTTCATGTATCAAGTTTCCTTCAAGGACGTACTTTGGGAGCACAGTTCTCTACATGACTCAGTGTGCCTTTTCAATAGAAAATGTAAACAAAATCGCTTCTGGGCAAAAGAGGCGTGGCTCTGGTCAGTACGTCTTTGTGTCTGTCTGTGTGTACCTTCAGTGTGTGCCTGTGGTCCTTCGCTGCCCGTGTTATCTTTAAGAGGAAACTCTCCCTAACATGAGGTAGGCCCCATGCTGCCTGCTAGAAGCCGGCACAGTTAACTCGTTGAAGCCAGACATCTGCTGAGTTCCCATCACTAGTCACAGGATCTTCCCCTTCGTGCCCACTCATCTGTCACAACTCTTATTGCTCCCGTTTGATGTGTCCTTCTTCCCCAGACAACCTTGTTTCTAGTGCTGGTCAGAGGGTCCCTAAGTTTGGTCTCTTTGTAAAGTTTGTTCTGAAAAACAAATTATAAGTCCGTCCCACCATCCCCAATATTGTTCCTATAAAATGTCATTTTTACCTAGCTTAATTCTATTTAATGTGCTTTTACTGATTACCTGCTGGTAACCTAGCCCTATCTGGTCCATGTTCTGGAGTAGTCAGGAGGAGGAAACATGATCTCCATCCTTGTGAAGCTCCCCGTCAACATGGGAGATGAGATTCATATCTCAAGAATTAGCAGTGAAGGTGAGAATATATAGAATAATTCTCCTCACCAAAGTAAGCATGATGTGAACTTGTTTAGTAAAAAATACTAGTCTAGCAAACTTTGGGAGATAGGACAGGGAAGCCTGGCGCGCTGCAGTCCATGGGGTCGCAAAGAGCTGGACTCGACTTGGCCCTAAACAACAGCAGTGGGAACATGCAGGGCGTCCTTCACTGATCTTTTCATTTTTACTTTCTGAGTTGGTGGGGGGCGAGGTGGTAATCCTTTCTGCCTGTGAGAACACAGGAGCACCCTCAGGACCATTTACTTGAATATTAACCTGTAATTCTCCTTTACCCATGAACAATTCATCCATTTGAATCACTTCTGCATGTTCTGTGGGAGAAGTATGTGTGTTGATATGCATGAACAAGTATGTATGTTGATATGCTTATCTTAATATCTCATTTCTACGGTCTTTCCTAGAAGTTTGCGTTTGTTCTACTATTATGATGCTATCGACACTCTGCCAGTTAGCTCACTGTCTGGCTTTGAACTAGCTTGCACCTTGACTCATTTGAATTTTGCTAGTCTTTCCTAGCTACCATTGCAAAAAAATGAAAGTCTGGTCAGAACTTTGACCTAGCCTTAGGCAAGTGCTTTATCCAGAATCAATGATGATTTTTAAAAATAGACAGCTGTGGTGTCTTAGGGAGTAGAAGTCATCAAGCCATGTCTACTACTTGTCTTCTTTGTGACTTTCAGCAATTTACTCATCCTTTCTGGGTCTTTCTCCTCCCCCTCCTGCCCACCCCCTGTCACCCCATGAAATCAGAACTGTAATTTGAGTCCTAGAAAGCCATGAGCATGTTCTGAAACAATGAAATGTATTAGAGTCAGGTTTAGAATTGCCAAAGCCCTAGTTAGAAGTCATATAGCTTAAATTCATGGAAGAGGGAAAAAAAAGAAGATATTCCTAGGATTAATAGCTTGTTTAGTATAACCTGATATCTTTCCTTGTCATATCCTTTACCTGTACAAAACTTGTACACAGTTTTGTATAATAACCAATAATCACATAATTTATAATTTTTATTAACCTTTTTTCTTTGTAGCTTATAAGATGTCACATCAATTACTACACTAGTTTCTCTGATAAATACCATAAACAAATAACTCTGTGTTAGAGGTCAAAGCATCATTAATGATTGGTTGAGTTTGCTTTTGTTTGAAGAAGCCGTAACATTTATCAGTATGTTCTACTCTGAAAATATCCAATACTCCTGTTCCACCAGTTAAATGATAAAAATGCCCCCCCCCACATAATGTCTGATCTATCCCTTGAAAATGGCTTATATAGTTTATAAAAACTGCACTTATATGAATAAATCAAGAATATGATTAATAAGGAATTAGCGTCTTTGGTGTGAGTCCTAGGAGTACTGTTAAGTGAAAAACGCAAAAGTGCAGAAGAGTATCTACAGCATGCTACCCTTCCGGTGAGAAGGAAGAGGATATAAGAACATGCACGTGTAGCTTCTTGTTTGTACAAAAAAAGTAAAAGAAGGATAAACCAGAAGCCATATTGGTCACCTGTGAAGAGTCAATAGAAAAGATGTAGTAAGAAATGCAGAGAATAGAGCAGCTTAGTTGGGATGAGGAAAGAACGTTACTTCTGAGTGTACTTTTTCTATAGCTCTGATTCATTCACCAAAATAAATGATTTAAACCAACTAGAATGTGAGGGGGTCCAAAATGGAACACAAGCAGTGAAAACTAAATCTTAACTAAATTGTGAGAGAATAGCATAATCATACTGAAAGGAGTGAGGAAGAAAACAAGTAACGTAAGTAATTTTGAGATGGCTGGATGGCATCACTGACTCAATGGATATGAGTCTGAGCAAATTCAGGGAGATAGTGATGGACAGAGAAGCCCGGCGTGATGGATGCAGTTCACGGGGTCACAAAGAGTCAGACACGACTTAAAGAACTGTATAAAGTACTGAACTACAGGTAGTAAACTTGTTTTTCTCACATGGGTATGGATTAGCAGTTCTGAAACTACTTTAGTCTGTACCAGGATGAAACCCAGTAGGTAAAATATAATGAGAGCCAGGTTTCTCATTGTCAGAGAAAGAAGTGATAAATAAGGAAAGAGGGAAAGGTAGACTGAACCCTGTGGTGTTGGCCTGGAATATGAACTGACATAAAATATGAACTCATAATTTTAAAATATATTCACAAAGAGATATAGAAATAAATATGTTGTGTTAATAAATATACATGTGTTTCCTAGCTCTGTCCATTAATAGAGCTTAGAAACATTAACACCACAATAGGAATGAGCATGCTAAGGGCCCAGATCTTGGTTTCTAAATCTATTCTACAATACAAGGAACCGGAGCTCCTTGGAGAAGTGACTGGTTCCAAAGCAGGGGCAGGGAATGTGCAAGATGAGCTTGGCACATCTTATAGCACCAGCAAGTAAGGAATTGTTCAAGAAAGGATCAGTTCAGTTCAGTTCAGTCACTCAAGTCATGTCCAACTCTTTGTGACCCCATGAATCGCAGCATGCCAGACCCCCCTGTCCATCACCAACTCCTGGAGTTCACTCAGACTCACGTCCATCAAGTCAGTGATGCCATCCAGCCATCTCATCCTCTGTCGTCCCCTTCTCCTCCTGCCCCCAATCCCTCCCAGCATCAGGGTCTTTTCCAATGAGTCAACTCTTCGCATGAGGTGGCCAAAGTACTGGAGTTTCAGCTTCAGCATCATTCCTTCCAAAGAAATCCCAGGGCTGATCTCCTTCAGAATGGACTGGTTGGATCTCCTTGCAGTCCAAGGGACTCTCAAGAGTCTTCTCCAACACCATAGTTCAAAAGCATCAATTCTTCAGCGCTCAGCCTTCTTCACAGTCCAACTCTCACATCCATACATGACCACTGGAAAAACCATAGCCTTGACTAGACAGACCTTTCTTGGCAAAGTACTGTCTCTGCTTTTCAATATGCTATCTAGGTTGGTCATAACTTTCCTTCCAAGGAGTAAGCATCTTTTAATTTCATGGCTGCAGTCACCATCTGCAGTGATTTTGGAGCCCAAAAAATAAAGTCTGACACTGTTCCACTGTTTCCCCATCTATTTCCCATGAAGTGATGGGACCAGATGCCATGATCTTAGTTTTCTGAATGTTGAGCTTTAAGCCAACTTTTTCACTCTCCTCTTTCACTTTCATCAAGAGGCTTTATAGTTCCTCTTCACTTTCTGCCATAAGGGTGGTGTCATCTGCATATCTGAGATTATTGATATTTCTCCCAGCAATCTTGATTCCAGCTTGTGCTTCTTCCAGTCCAGCATTTCTCATGATGTACTCTGCATATACCTTAAATAAGCAGGGTGACAATATACAGCCTTGACGTACTCCTTTTCCTATTTGGAACCAGTCTGTTGTTCCATGTCCAGATAGATAGATGGAAAATACATGGGAGAGCCAGTCTGCAGGCATCCCTGACAACCATAGCTGGAACAGTTCGAACAACAGCATGAATGATGATTGTATTAGATTATAATCCACAAAATAAATACCTCTGAGGTCATACTGATATAAATAAATGGACAAATAAATGGAGGAGAAGGGACAACACTTTTCCTCACAGGAGGATTTCATTTAATAACTGTATATATATATATTTATTAGCATTATTAATTTAACATTATTAATAATAAATGTTGTTATAGACAAGATCTACCAATGGATGTTAACATTAGTGGACAAAAGTTTGAGGAGAAACAGGATATTTCTTAGTATCAAAGTATATCTCCGACAAAAAAATATTAATTACAAAGGTAAAAATAATAATTTTGCAATAGAGAAACTTAACCACTTAAACTAAGTGATCAAGTGATCATTATTGGTTAATGTCACCAATAGTGAAATATGTGGATATTCTGTACGCCTGATATGATACACTAAGAAGGGGACAGTGTCACTTCTGTAGTGTTTTTGCAAAACAAAAAATGCACAACCTCAATCCAGAATTTGGTAACCGTGACACCGCTGCCATTTGGGCTTGGTAGTTCTTTGCTGTAGGGGCTGTCCTGAGCACTGGAGGATGCTTGCCAGCATTCCTGGCTCCCTCGATACCAGAAGCATCACCTCCACTACCTCCGCCAGCCTTGTTACAACCAAAAATGTCTCCAGACGTATTTCCAGGTGTCCCATGTGAGGCAAGGTCTCCCTCACTGAAAACTACTGCCTCAGTTTAACCAGAAGCAAATATCGAGGGAGTGAAGTCGCTCAGCCGTGTCTGACTCTTTGCAACCCCATGGACTGTAGCAGGCTTCTCCATCCATGGGATTTTCCCAGCAAGCATACTGGAGTGGATTGCATCTTCCTGACCCGGGGATTGAACCCGGATCTCCCGCATTGCAGACGCTTTACCCTCTGAGCCACCAGAGAAGTCTAAGCAAATATTGGGCAGACTCAAATTAAGGGACCTTCTGCAAAATAAATAAGTAAGAGTAATTTATAAATGTCAAGGTCTTCAAAGATAAAAATGAGAAAATATACTGGAAGAGTCATAGAAGACATGATGATTAAATGCAGTGGGATACTGAATGTGTTCAGAAAAAGGACGTTAGTGGAAAATCTGGTGAAAGTAGAATGAAATAGTTTAATAGCATTGTACCAATGTTGATTTCTTGGTTCTGATCATTGTAATATAATATGTGGACATTAGAGAAGCTGGGTAAATCTGGACGTTAGAGGAATTGTCTAAACTATTTTTACAATTTGTATGTAAGTCTAAAATTATTTCAAAACAAAATTTTTTAATTTTGTTTAACAAAATCTGTGACTGATGGTAATAATAAAATGCAGGCAAATTTCCATATCTGACTCAATGACAGAGATATAATCATAACACATTTGTTTCTGCTGATGTGATTCTAATCACCTCAAACATTGTCTGATAATCAAAATAAATTTAAACCCAATGTGTGTGTGTGTGTGTGCATTCTGAACCACAGTTTATATATGCTGTTTAAATTTTGTTACAAGTGAAAAACCTTGTAAATTGTTCATGTGATAGTTCAAAAAGAAGAGGAATACATTACTTAATAGCATTAAAATCATTTGGCTTGGATTGCAGTTATTTGTGTTTTTCTTTTATTCTCCTATGTGGGGGGAAACCACATATCTTAATATCACTTGAAAAGCCCATCCCTGTCCTTCCACATATTAGATGCTTCTAAAAACATTTGCTGAATGTTTTTAGAAGACAATGGCTAATGTCTTCATTAAGACAATCTGAGACGAGAAAATATGCTTTATTATTTATGTTTCAAATCCTATGAGTAAATATTAGAAGAAGCCACTCGAACTTTTAAACTTAAGGTTATAATTTTTATGCAACTCTTAAGAAATATAAATAGAATGAACATGGTGCAGGCCCACAACATGGTTCTGTAAATTCAATGAGAAGGCATCACATGGAAAATCAAGAATTTTAACAATGTTCTGACACAGAAGTAAGAGTTCATCAAAAGTCGATTACGTGGAAACCCACTCTCTAATGAGGGTTCCCGGGGATGAGAGAAGTGAACTATTCTCGTGATTGTGTTAACCTGTCGCCCCAGCCCATCTAGCCTCCCAGGTCTTACCAACCAAACCAGACCTTTGGCTGTGGACCCTGCTGACCATCCCAGCACACAGGGCCCAGGTGTGCTCTGATCCTCTCTCATAATGAGACTAATTCTTGCTGAAAACATCTGTTACAGGTGCTTCCCTGTGCCCATACACCACTTAACACTGGTGCAGGCACACAGTCATCACTCAACTCTTGGCTAAAGCCACAAATACCAAAACAGAGGGTGAATGGAGGGCTTCCCTCTTAGCTCAGTTGGTAAAGAATCTGCCTGCAATGCAGAAGACCCCGGTTCAATTCCTGAGTCGGGAAGATCTACGGGAGAAGGGATAGGCTACCCACTCCAGTATTCTTGGGCTTCCCTGGTGGCTCAGCTGGTAAAGAATCTGCCTGCAATGTAGGAGATCTGGGTTCGATCCCTAGGTTGGGAAGATCCCCTGGAGAAAGGAACATCTAGAGAATTCCATGTATAGTCCATGAGGTCGCAAAGAATCGGACATGAGTGAGCAACTTTCACTTTCACAGGTTGGATGGAATAGCGGAGTTACGGAAGGCCATCTGAAGTGGCACTTGAGTTGTTGCTTCAGTCGCTTAGTCACGTCTGACTCTTTACAACCCCATAAACTGCAGCATGCCATGCTTCCCTATCCTTCACTATCTCCCAGAGTTTGCCCAAACTCATGTCCATTGAGTCATGATGCTACCCAACCATGTTATTTTCAGTCTCCCCATTCTCCTCCTGCCCTCAATCTTTCCCAGCATCAGGATCTTTCCAGTGAGTCGGCTCTTTGCATCAAGTGGCCAAAGTATTGGAGCTTCAGCATCCGTCCTTCCAATGGTTATTCAGGGTTGATTTCTTTTATGATAGACTGGTTTGATCGCCTTGCAGTCCAAGAGACTCTCAAGAGTCCTTTCCAGCACCACAATATGAAAGCATCAATTCTTTGGTTCTCAGTCTTCTTTATGGTCCAACTCTTACATCCATACATGACTACTGGAAAAACCATAGCTTTAACTAGATGGACCTTTGTTGGCAAAGTGATGTCTCTGCTTTTTAATATGCTGTCTAGCATTGTCATAGCTTTTCTTCCAAGGAGCAAGCGTCTTTTAATTTCATGGCTGCAGTCACCATCCACAGTGATTTTGGAGTCCAAAAGAATAAAGTCTGTCACTGTTTCCACTTTTTCCCCACCTATTTGCCATAAAGGGATGGGACCTGATGGCATGATCTTCTTTTTTTGAATGTTGAGTTTTAAGCCAACTTTTTCACTCTCCTCCTTCACTCTCATTAAGAAGCTATTTAATTCCTCCTTTCTTTCTGCCATTAGAGTGGTATCATCTGCATGTCTGAGGTTGTTATTTCTCCCAGCAGTCTTGATTCCAGCTTGTTTCCAGCTTGTGATTCATCCACCCCCACATTTTGCATGATGGACTTTGCATATCTAAACTGAGTACAGGGTGAGATAGTACCGAGATGCACATTAAACACAGAATCATTGTTGAAAGAAAGCTATCCCTTTATAGCCTTTGCGACAACAAAGCAAGTATCTCATTGTTGTGCTGATGTTTGAGTTATCTTCTATTTATGACAAGTTAGAATGGTTTCCCATTTATGATAGTGGTGTAAAGTGTTCTTTAAAATTTTTTAATACCAAAATATGAATCAATGCAAAACTGTTAAATTAATAAATACACTTGTAGCATGAGGATATGGTAAAAATTATGAATTGATACTCAATAAAGTTTGAAGAATAGTTCAGTCTCCTGCCTTTGACACTCTCTTTTCTTCTTCTCCATCCCCCTCCTGCTTATAAATGTGAAGAAATAAAATATCTTAAGTGCATACATAGTATTCTACTTTCTGTGAAAGAAAGAAGAGGAAATAAGGAAGCAAACGTGTATCTGTTTATCTTTACAAATAGAAACATATTGGAAAGAAAGTTATGACCAACCTAGATGGCATATTCAAAAGCAGAGACATTACTTTGCCAACAAAGGTCCGTCTAGTCAAGGCTATGGTTTTTCCAGTGGTCATGTATGGATGTGAGAGTTGGACTGTGAAGAAGGCTGAGCGCTGAAGAATTGATGCTTTTGAACTGTGGTGTTGGAGAAGACTCTTGAGAGTCCCTTGGACTGCAAGGAGATCCAACCAGTCCATTCTGAAGGAAATCAGCCCTGGGATTTCTTTGGAGGGAATGATGCTAAAGCTGGAACTCCAGTACTTTGGCCACCTCATGTGAAGAGTTGACTCATTGGAAAAGACTCTGATGCTGGGAGGGATTGGGGGCAGGAGGAGAAGGGGACGACAGAGGATGAGATGGCTGGATAGCATCACTGACTCAATGGACGTGAGTCTGAGTGAACTCCGGGAGTTGGTGATGGCCAGGGAGGCCTGGCATGCTGCGATTCATGGGGTCGCAAAGAGTCAGACACAACTGAGCGACTGAACTGAACTGAACTGAATTAATGAATATAAACTATTAAACAGTGGAAACCCATGAATCCATACCAGTAATAAAGCAGATGAATTAATAGTGGAGCAGAAGCGAGCGCTTGCTTATGGTCAAATGCTGAGTGACAGCTGATAAACTTGGAGGGAAGGATGGAATCAGTTTGAAACTATCATAGTGAAGACTAAATTGGAGAAACATCTTCAATAGATGCTAAATCTAATAGAAAATTTTAATCAGGAACAGTATGTTCACGTGATCTCCTAAATTGCTTGCTCGTTACAAAAGAAAAAATAATACCTAGACAGTGGAGAAATCAGACGACATCTTATCTTGACTGGGTGATCAAAATTAATGTCACCGTTGAGAGACACGTGAACATTTGCACCTCCAGATGTGATGCCCTGAGGAGGACACAGCATCACATGTAGGATTCTGGCCAGATATGCATATCTTACATCTTATTATGAGAAAGAGTTAGGAAAGTCAAAACCTAGGATGAAAAAGGAGGTAGGGAACTTTTGAAGAGTTGATATTATTAAAAAATGTTAATATCATATAAGAAAGACTGTGGAAATAGTCCAGATTAAAGGAGACTCAATAGCTAGCTAAATGTAATACCTGATCCTGAACAAAGAAGCTATACAGGACATTATTGGGTCAATTTATAAAATTAGAGTATGAACTGTATCAAAATTAGATTTATTGAAGTTAAAAACCATACTGTGATTATGTTTGAGAAGAATGCTGAAATATTTGGGGATAAAGGGCCATGATGTGTGTAATTACTCTCAAGAGACTCCAAGAAGAAATACTGTATATGTGCAAAAAAAGAAAGAACACAAATGATGGGGCATGCTGGGTAAAACATTGGTGATGCATGGATCTGGGAGGAGGGTATATAGTGCTCCTTAGACTACGCCTCTTCTTAGAACTTTCTGATAGATTGGAATTATTTCCAAAATGGAAACTTTTAGAGATAAAAAATTAAGATGTGCTCGCGATGACACACGTTCAGTGATGACAGAATGTTCAGCGTCCTCGGGAGAGACTTTACTGAGATCTTACAAGGCAGTTGCATGCAGAGAACTAGGCTGAGAGGCCTCATTCACCTCGGAATATCATAGTCTGGAGATCCAAGTGCCGTGATAAAGAGGCCTACTGGTTTTCTTATTCTCTTATTCTAACTCTGATCTAAAGAATCCAGTAGAGCTGTACCCCAGAGCAGGTTAACTTAGCTAAGTCTTACCCAGCCTCTAGTCTATGTCCATCTGTCTCAGAGGAGACCATCAGATCTAGGTGCAGGCCACAAAAAGGCCTGTGGGAAGCAGCATAGACCCAGAGCGTGAGCCGCAGGCTCATACTGGTTGAGCTTAGTAGAGTTGTGTGGTTTCCAGGCCCAGCGTGGGATAAACTAGCTAGCTTGTCATCCCAGAGGTCGTAGGCTCAGTACTGGCATTGAGAGACTTTGGCAAGAATTTAAAAATAGGAAATCTTGGGACTAAGTTATGAACTGCCCTCCACGCCCTATTGGTGATTTACCCAGGTTTCATCATCCAGAAAGACATGGTGTTCTTTGCAGTAAATCAGAAAATGCTGATACCATCAGTTCCATCACTGAAATTAGGATTCTATTAGTAGAGAACAAAATGAAATTAGTTTTATGAAATGTGTATATATATATATATATATCCACATCTGAGAAATAATATCTAAAATAGCTTTAAGAAATCAGGTTTTCAAATTTTTCCAATTAAACTTATTTGTTATTCTTTCATGCTTCTTTTGTTAGGTCCCTAGCATGCAAACAGCAAAAAGCTCCCAACATTTTCTGTTTAGTTTTCTAAGAGAAAAAAAACTAATTAATAAAATGCTCTCTTTTCCCATAGTTTCTTTCCTTGGGGTTTCAGGGAAAAACATAATCTTACTTGTAGAAGACCTTTAGAACAAGGGACACTCCAAATGTCTATCATGTTCCTTAGGAGGAACTGTCTTGAGCAGTCTTTAGGCTGGAAATACCAAGATTAGGATAGGAAGTCAGGGAAATTTTTCTTCTAAAGGAGAGCTCTGTGAGGCCTTGGGGCAGTGAAAGGAAGTGGTAGAAGCCCTTTTGCTTGCCAACTAAAACAAGCATGACCTAAAAGAGGCCTGAGAGGGCCGTTTGGGGCCTTGCTGACCCAGGCCAACCAACATGTCTGTCTCTCTCCCCGTCTCCTCTCGTATTTAGTATCCCTTTCTTGGCTGAGGGTGTAGGGGCTTTTCTCTGTTTTAGTTTTGGGACTTTAGCCAATTTGCATCCTGAGGAAGTTCTTAACATCTATCCTAAGAGAATGGATAGAAGAGGAGACTTGGCCCACACTGCCTGTTTGCCCAGCTGCACAGTGGGGAAGACAGAGGAGGAAGGTATGCCTAAGAGCCCAGACTCCAGCGTTGAATTTGATTCTTGGCCTCTCCGCCTTAGTTCTGCACAGAGAGACTGTGGTCTGCTTACCTTCATCAACTGTTACCTCTTAGAAAGGGAGAAGTGGGGAAACGCCCTGAGTCCAGAAGCACTTGTGTGCATCTCATGGCTAGAAAGACTGCTTGAAGGCCCTTCTGTGTGATGATGTGAGTCTGGGGCAGTGACCCCCGCAGGTTTATACAGGGGCCTACCAGCTTCCCTTCCGTCACCCCTACCCCACCTTTGAAAGGCACTGATTTTTTTCTTTTTTAGTTTTATTTAGTTATGAGTTTTCAATATTTGTTAGACTGATACCTGAGGCTAAAGCTGGCTGAGAAGGAAAGCCTTTGACAAAATGTGGTTAGTTAGCAGATTTCTATCTGTTCAACCAGTGTCCACATGGGTGTTGTATATTGCCTCATGTAAATAGCATATGGTCCATTTGTGTCTTGGTTCAGTGTGTTTCTGTGCTATCTGTGTGTCCTGTTTGTTTTTGGCATGTGTCTGTATCAACTGAGTAACTTAGCAAAGTCAACACAGCAAGTCATGAAATTCATACTTGAACCCAGACCTTTTAACCTGAAAGCTCATATAGTTGCATATGGGGCACTGGACACACCCACCTGTATTTGTTCATGGTTGAATTCTGAGCTCCTAGAATGGTGCTTGGCACATGGAAGACATTTCGTAAGTATTTATTAAGTGAATGAGTGATTATTATGATAGTCTGGTGTTTTGATTCAGTCCAGTGCCAGTTTCTTTCCAGGCCTGCCTCTGAGAGCTCTCTCCCGGCATCAGCAGCGCAGTGCTTCCGGCAGAGATGACTCTACCTTACAGTGATTACCTGTTTATTTTCTTAGTTTTGTTACTGTAGCCATTCTTTCTCTTGTGTGTGTGTTAGTGGCTCAGTCGTGTCCAGCTCTTTGCAACCCCATGGGCTGCAGCCCGCCAGGCTCCTCTGTCCACGGAGTCTCCAGGCAAGGACACTGGAGTGGGTCACCATCCCCTTCTTTGGGTGCTCTTCCCAACCCAGGGATCAAACCCGGGTCTCCTGCATTGCAGGCGGATTCTTTACCATCTGAGCTCTCAGGGAAGAGTCATACTCTTTCTCGTATTACAATTTTAATTTTATTTTTCAAATCTAGTGGGTAATGAAGGGTGCTAGGAGTTTTTGAGATCCTGATTTGTCTTATCTGTCTGATTAATCACCAGAGTGGGGGTTTGGATATTTTACAGCTTTTGGATCTCTTCATCCAGTGGGATTGGTCAACCTACCTTGCTGACTATGGTCAGCCCACCTGCAAGTACCTCCGGGTAAACCCTGTGACAGCTCTGACCCTGCTTGAGAAGTGAGTACCCATCCCATGGCCTGTTTTGAGGGGTGGGGTGATGGGGAGGGGAGACTGATACAGAGGATAATTTTCTCTTTGCCACTACCTTGAAAAGATGGCAAAGAGGCCCCACTCTAAAGCCGCCACAGGTGTTCTCAGCAGTTTCCATTGCTGGATTTGGCAGTTCAGTCTTCCTTTTGGAGCCTCTTAATCCCTGAGCCCCAGCAAGCTAGGGAAAGTGTGTGTCAGGGGAACTGTGGCATTACTTCAGAGCTTACCTACAGATGACAGGAAGAGAAAGGAAGATGCCTTAGCCTGGGGCTCAGGTCAGCCTGGTGAACAGAGTGAGCCAGCCCCAGCCATCTGGGGTGTGATGATGGATGGAGAGCGTCCCCACAGAACAGATGGCTTCTCTGGTTCCTGGCAAAGAAGCTCCTGAAATTATTTCAGCTGCCCTACCAACCCGTGTCTCCATCAGATTGAGCTTTCTTATGCTGAATAGCCCAAGAAAGCTATATTGGAAGTGTCTAACTCTTGCCTTAAGCAGTCACTAGCCAGCAAAGTGGCTGCCATGGGACTTGCGCGTCTCTGAAGCAGAGCTGCTGCCGCTGAGGTTGAGTTAGCCAGCTCCAGAACATCTCACTAACCAACATGTCACCCAGATGCTGGAATCTGCACTGCGTTGTAGCCTGGGCCTGGCTTTAGCTTACCTAGTTGAGAGCTGGCAGACCAGAGACAAAGACCCATGTAAAAAGGAAGCTTTCTCTTGTCATCAAACTAGATAAAACCCTTGGCTTCTTAGAAGAGCGCCCTGCATATAGACAGTGTAGTAAGTCTACATATATAGCCAGTCAGGCAGGTCTCAACTCCTAAGAAGGTAAGAATCCGAGTCCAGGAGGCCAGAGTGAAGCCTTAAGCAGAAGGAGAGGCTGAGGGGTGCCTTCCTACTGAAGGCTATAATGGGGGAGAGAAGGGGAGGAGGTAGAGAGCGGGCGTGAGCAGAAGGCAGAGGTGTGTGTCTGGAGCCAAGCCACTAAGAGCCCAGAATTGACTTTTTCCAGATCAAGACAGACTCATGTTTCCATTTTAACTCTGTTTCCCATGATTCTCTCTCCCAATGACCTTCTTCCCTAGGATATCTAGAGAGTAAGTATATTATTCACTTGGGCCTTTTCCACTACTTTCAGGCAAGTCCTTCTGGTCTCCTCATTGACACTAATGACTACACTAAAATCCCTACCCTGTGAGTTGTCCCCACCCTGACATACTAATCTGCTAAACCAGCCCGGTGCCAGCTGGCTGGCTGCCTCCTCTCTCCTTGGTCCTTCAAGTGACCCTTGGCTTACCAGTTCCTTTGGGGCTGGGAGTGGTGACAGGGATTTTCCCCCATCAGTGCCAGGTAAAAGGTTGCTCCCGCCCACCTTCCTGGCACACTCAATACTCTTGCTAGTCCAGGGCCTGAAATCCAGCCCTGACACAAGGGAGCTTCCTCAGCAGTCTTCCCGCCCTCCCAGTGGTGAGGCCCTGGCTTCAGGATCTCCCACAGAAGACTCTTTCTTAGAGGCGAGGCCTCACCCACGTTCTCTGCACCCTACTGGCTTTTGCGTTGCTGCTCGGGTGTCCTGTTCAGATGGGCTCTGGGATTCCCTTCGGCCAGTTGCCTCTCTCAATAGTTCTTACGCCTCTGTTCCTGAGAATCTCACATCCAGGAAGTACTGGCTTATCTACTTCCTGTGGATCAACAACAGGCTAAAATAATCAGCCTCTCAGTAGCATTCTGGAGGCCTAGCCAGTGATAATGCCATGTACTTACCCTGGGTGATCAGCAGGATTTAAAAGCCCCCTTCCAAACACAGTAGGGCCAGAGGCCACCCAGATCACTAAAATCCACATTTCCCAGCCTCATAGGAATCAGTCTCTCGATTTGACCCTCTCCTGCTCTCCCCACAGCCAGCTCTACCACCAGAGCTCAATACTCTGTCCTTTCCAGCCTGACACTTCTTAGTGGGATGAGACGTGGAAAGACACAGGACATGATGAGGACTTTCAGGAAAGAGAAGAGGCCCCTGTGTCTTTGAGAGGTGTCCAGGGCCAGAAAGATCCAGATCCTGGGCTCACAGAACGTGATAGGGGATGGGAGCTGTCCTTTGGTTTTTGAGCATTGCAGGGTACACACCAGCATGCCACCATCAGCCCTCAGGGCACCTGAGTTTCTCCTTCAAGTAATCCCCACTCCAGGCCTTAATGGCTAAGAAATCCTGGCCTCTGGGGCCCAAAGACTACCCTTTTCTCCTGTTCCCTCCTTCCTTCTTTCCGGACCTCCTCAAAGGGAATTGAAAGCCATCTCTGTCTTTGGGCTGCTTTGAGGAGTTATGAAACGAGTGACCACATAGGATGTTAAATTAAGTGTTCTATAAAGGTCAGAAGTGCTTTTCTTCCTTTATTATTCTTTTTTTTGTTTGTTTAGTGTTGGTTTTATTTAGATTTATAGTATATCCAGCAAAGGAGTTGCTGTCTGGGATAAATAATCCTAAGTCAAGCCAGTTCCACAAATATGGTGCGGTTACTGTTTGAGAGACCAAATACAGTAATCATCATAGCCTTGAGGTCCTTTGTGCTTTCTTTTCAACCTAAACCTCTAAACCTCTGTCATCTCTTCTTCTTCCTCCCTTTCAAGCACAGACCTCCACATGTGGGTGGTTGTACCTTATACGCAGTGTCTAAGTATGCTTGATGAGTAATTCCAGGCTCAAGGCCCTAAAGTTTAGATCAGAGAGAGAAGTCTCAATTCATTTGTGGCTGTCACCATCAGCCAGAGCCATAAAGCTGGGATGCTCATCAGAACCTCCCTACCATATGGATATAAACGTCCTTGTGGACTCTCTGACCTTCTGGCCTCTCTAGTCCATCCCTCTGCATGGGGCCTCCCCACGGGAAAAAGTGGTCCAGGATTAGCCAAAGGCCCCTGGAAGTCTTCCTGGGAGTAGTTGACTCCCTGGTGCCAGGTTCCTTCTGTCCCCTCTCCTCGCCCATCGCCATGCAGGGCAGGGGGCTGTGAAGTCAGAGAGCCGGCCAAGCTCCTGAGTGATGGTGGTAAGGAACCACCTAGGCCGCCCCAGGGACAAATGAGTCTGGGCAGAGTCCTTCTTTCTCTACCACGAGAACTATCTGTGGGCTGGAGATCCGATGTGCAGAGGCTGGGGCCAAAGTTGACAATCACCAACAAATACCAGGGGCTGGGGCGCCTTTCAGGGGAATGAAAGGTTCCTGGGATCTGTCACGATGGCTGAGTCAGGCTTGGGGTTCCTCTGGACCTCAGCCTGGCCTTGCCTTTCTCCATCCATGCTTTCCAGTTAGGTCTCTCCATCTGCGTAATTGACGGCCAGAACTGCCCATGGTTTGTGCTCTAGGAATACGCCGTCTTGGGAGCTTTAGCAGCAGCCAGTTAAAAAGCTTTCCAAAGGTCAAGATCTGAAGGTGTCGCAGCCATTGAGAACTCAGGGGCTTCTCTTGCCTAAAGCCCTGGTTTTTCAACTGAGAGAACAGCTCAGCCTTTTGGCACCTGCTTTCCTCAGCACCGTGCCCTCTGAACCACCTCACTGCCTCTGGGCCCCATTCTGAGGCAAAGGAAAAGAGATCAGTCAGGCCCTTGGTTTTGTTAGGAGTAGGATAGAGTTACCAGCTAGAGTAATGTTTAGGAATGCATAGTGGCTTTCAGTACTCGTGTTCTTTTGAAATGCTCGTTAAGAGCATTGTCCTGCTTTCCCTTTCAAATGCCAGCTGTAAGGTCGCAGCAGGATTTCAGTAGGTTCGGGGTTGATGAGAAGACCTTAGACATTCTCTGAGGTCCTGTTGTCCATCAGGGCTGCAGCAGGTGCCAGACACCTACGCCAGGCTCATACCTGGGCATAGAAAGGGAGGAAGTAGGTAGGGTGAGCATGGATAGTAAGGGGGCTGGCCATGGCTGGCTCTCAACTGTTTTCCAGAGGTGACTGAAGTTGGGAGGTATGGAGGTGCCAACAGGGCAGCTTTCTGAATAGTAGGTGAGTGTGGGCCTGACAGTGGAAATATTCTGGACTCTCTCAACTCCGGGTGGTTGTTCAGACATACTGGCCACCTTGCTGCCTCGAACACTTTGCTATCTCTCTTCCCCCTCTCTGTTTAGGATGAAGGACACCAGCCGCAAGAACAACATGTTTGCACAGTTTCGGAAAAATGAGCGAGACAAGCAGAAATTGATTGACACCGTGGCCAAGCAACTCCGGGGACTCATCAGCAGCCACCACTCGTGAAGACGGGCCTCAGGCCCACAGAGGCTGATGGCTGCAGCCCCAGAGTCCAGGACCCAGCGCTGGCTGGCCCTGCATTTGTGCATTCTTCTTCAAAGAGAACAAATGTATTTTTTTATAATAACCTATGTACAGTATTCGCATAACCTTTCCCTATAGTAGAAGAGGCACAAGAGTAAGCAAGTCCAGGAGATGTTGCTAGGCCGGGCTTCAGGGGAAGCCACACTACACTGTATCTTCCTAGAGACGGTGGCGTCCTCAGTCCGGTGTGAGGAACCCCCTTTCACCCGTGGCTCTAGAGCTTAGGTCTGGGGCTCAGAAACTGCACAGACAAAATGGGCACTTGGCACTGGGAGATAAGGTGATAGGCAGAAGGATAATAAAATACATCCTGTTCACTCCTAGGTGCCCCATTCACTGCGTAGGTGAGGCTGGTTGTTCTTGATGCAAGGAAGGGGCCTGGAAGACACTACTCCTTGGTCTATGAAAGACCAACACACAGCTGTGGAGTTCCAGAGGTTTTTTTTCTCAGTCCAGAGACTTTCCCTAAGCAGACAGCAAGCACGCCACTGTGACCAGCTGACAGCTTCGCTGCAGCTCCCCCAGGATGGCATCTTGAAGCCTCAATCTGCCCCCAGCGCTTGCACTCCTGATTTGTCTGGGGCATGGCAGAGCTGAGTACGCAGTGGGACTAACTAGACTATGACTAGCTGTAGGTTGCCCCCACACCAGGAGGAGTCTTGAAAGCCAGTGTGAATGGGGTCAGAGCCCAGCCCCTTCCCCATTCCTCTCACTGCCCTCCTTCCTGGTCAGGCGCTTGGTTCAGGGCCCAGGTCCGCAGTTATTTCACAGACAGAGAAGCTCAGATGTGGCCTCCGCCAGCAGTGTCACTGGGATAGTCAGCTTGCAGAAGCCTGAAAAATGACCTCTTGCTTTCCGCTTAGGTAAAACCTGAAGGTTACTTGCAATCGATCCTTTGTGTTTTAAAACCAACTTTCTGGCCACCATCTCTATGGGAAATGCCACCAGCTCTGTGCTGTGGGGAGAGCTTTCGCTGGACCTGCCTCTGGGATGGAGCCGCTGTCACCATGAAGTAGAGCAGAGCAACCCTGACTAATGGTTTGTCACCCCAGCCGTCCCTCACCAAGTCATACCCTGGATAAGAAGCTCCTGCTCAAGCCTAAAGCTTCCGTCCCCCTTTGAGGTCCCCAGAGCTATCTTTTGGCTTTGTCTGAGAAAGATTGCCTGTAATCCTATCCTTCAAGCTCTGGAGTTTGCAGAGGAGCCTGAACTGGCTATGTCCTCTGTCGCAAATGGGCTCCTGTGACTTAATGCAAAGGCTTTGCTATGAGGTCAATCATTGGAACCTGCCCTTTAAGACACTTCAGGAAGACGCTATTAAGGCTACTGGCGAGAGTATAATTGTGCATCACCAAACAATGACAAATAAGCCACACAGGCCTTTCCAGCTAGGATTAGTGGGAGGAAAGACTCATCAAACAGAATTCACTACCTTTGTCAGCTGTTGAGTTGCTTCTAGGGAGGGCAGTGCTTTTCACCACCACCCCCGCCCCCCTGCCAAATATTATGTCACAACTTGAAAACCGTGGGGAAGAAAATATGCACACAGACACACAGACTTCCTCAAAACTGGAAAGACCAGGCTGCTGGAGGCTCTGCAGAGCTTTCTGAGGCTCATCCTCAGGGCTAGTCATCCTGAGGGCTTGGTCCAGGGTCTTAGGATGAGGCTCAGAGATGAGTGCTGCCACTCAGAACTGCTATAGCCAAGGGAAGGCAGGGGCCAAGGGAATGAGACCTCAAATGCCATCTCTCAAATTCTGGACTTTATTAGAAAAGAGCAAGAAATGATCACTCAAATCCTATTGCTTAAGAAGGGCCCCAAACACCCTGCTTCACTAGACCCGTTACAGCAGGATCTCTTCTGCTTTTTGCATTCCACTCTAACTTTGAAGTGGAATGGAGAGAAGCTTAAGTATGTCGCTTTATTTTTCAAGCATTATCATTGTCGGTCTGGTCTCAGACCCATACCCTGGAGAAATAGTGTTACAAAGAGAAAATGAACAGGGTAGAGGAATGAGGGTCACCCTGCCCCTTGCACACAGAAGCCCCTCTGTAGAAAACACATACTCAAGCCCGAGACTCACAGGGTAGATCCTTTGTTAGAGCCCTTCTTTCCTCTTGGTCTGCCTCCAGCCTTCCCTAACAAAACCAACCTGCACCACTGAGTTGTCTGTGGAGACACACTCTTGGTGACCAGGGAAAGGTAGAAAACAGGGACTGGCAATGTCCAGACTGTCTGAATTGGTGAAGTCGGAGTTTTAGTTTTGTCTGTAGGCCTCAAGCTAGGTCAGCCCTTGAGAGGACTTGGACGAAGCATGGGTGCCTGTGTCCCCTAGAATCCTGAGATCTGGCCTCAGATGCCCAGAGATGTAGATGCGCCCCAGAGCCCTGAGGAAGAGGCGAGAAAAAGGGTGCTTGGAGGCCTTCCCGTCTTCAAGTTGGCTGAGTTCTTGGGAAAACCAGACCCATATTCCTGAAGGGACAGTCAGGTTTGGGACCCTGGTGGGTTGCAAGTAGTAATGTAGGCAGCTGGAATAGTTTGAATGTATCACATGGCAAAAGCTCTGAGGAGAACAAATGAAGCTGCTGATGGTGGGGAAGAACAGGACGTGAAAATTGGAAGCGGCAGAGAGTTCCCATTGGTAAAGGGCATATACAGCCTCCAGGGAGCAATGCCCGGCATTTGCGTTGTCTCCCAGGCCTCCGAGTCAGCCTAGCTTCACTGCGCACTTGACAAGTGCTTGCTCAGCAAGTCCCAGACCCAGGCCCTTTATCCCCAAGGTTGACATTGGCCGTGACTGCCCATGAGGCCTCTGAGCACACTCCCCACGGCCTGCTGCAGAAGCCCCTCACCAGAGCCTCGCTTCTCCCAGGACGCTGCTCCTGGCTGCTTCTGGTGCCTCTTTTATCTTTTTCCTTTGCCTGAGTTTGCAATTACTTTTCACTAATGTGTTGGAAATGGCCTTTTTATTTTGCACAAATAGTTGCACATTTATGAGGGAAATTTAGGAAAGTCCATTTTTAACTCTAAAGGGAACTTTTTTCTTTAAAACTCAACCAGTAAAGCTACTGATACAGATGGGCCTTGTGGTTAGTAGAAAACCTCTCATGTGGAAAGAGCATGTCTACTCCTCCTGTATGTTCTCTTTTAATTGCTATTAAATAAGGGAGCCTACGCACCTGCTCACCGTGTTGTCTCATGGTTTTTGTTCTCCCGCCCCTTTCACACCGTGGAGTATGGTTGGTGATCTGGATACAGACCCTGCACCCCTTCAGCCCCACTGGGGACTAGAGCAGGCAGAAGCCTGCTGGGGAGGAGAAAGCTGCCTGCTAGGCAAGGCGAGAAATCGAACTGTGGCCTTGGAAGCATTCCAAACCACCGGCCTAGGCTTTCCTGCCTGTACCATTAACACTGGCATCGTCGTCATCAAGAGGAATAACCCTTGAGTTGCCTGATTTATGAGGAGTACCTGGCTAGGCTACTAGGGGCTCACGGTGTTCTGAACACTGGCCCTGCCATGGAACGGCTCCTGGTTAAGATGGAGCCAGGACGGATTATCTAGAGGAAGGAGCGAAATGAGCCTGTCTTAGAGCTTGGTGGAGAAAGGGACAGGCATCCCAGACTGCTGTGGGAACGGCTCTCGTCAGGGAAGCAGCACAAAGTGAAAGTCGCTCAGCTGCGTCCAACTCTTTGCAACCCCATGGACTATACAGTCCATGGAATTCTCCAGGCCAGAATATTGGAGTGGGTAGCCTTTCCCTTCCCCAGGGGATCTTCCCAACCCAGGGATCGAACCCAGGTCTCCTGCACTGCAGGCAGATTCTTTACCAGCTGAGCTACAAGGGCCCAGAGAAATGGGGATGTTAATTAGCTGGACCTTGAAGGAATTAAATCCAATGTGGGGCAGACCACGTTAGAGTGAAAAGTTGGCACAAGTCTGGTGTGTGCACAAGTCTGGTAGGCATACCTGAAACCACGGTGAGTAAGGCCTGAAATGTCTGTGCAACAGCACCAGCCTTCCTGGCCCCAGGTGGAATGGGAATAGGCTGGAGAGAATTTCTTCAGTAACAAGTCTGACCACTACAACTGGGCTTCAATGCCTGAGAGACCTGGGCTTCAATTCCTGCTGTACCAATACCAGCTGAATGACCTTGAACAGTGAACTCCCTGAATCTCATAATCCTTATCAGTGAAAGCAGAACCATAGTCAGGCCTAATGTACAGGCTTGTTGTGAAGTGTAACTGGGCTACGGATGGTCAAAAGGCCTAGCCATTTCCTAGCCACACACACAAGCTCTTCCAGGCCTTTCCCTCCCTCGCCTCCAATTCCACAACAGGCGGTGTCACGTCATATAGAATTGTCCAGAGCATCGCTGCATCCCGGGCTCCCCTCCCCAAGCCCATCACAGGCTTCATGGTCCCTAGGTCCCCCGAGCTCCTACGTATACACCGAGATACAAGCCTTCACTTCAGACAGCCAGTTACCTGGCTCAGAGTAGAGCCAGTCCTTCAGGTGGGATCTGCCCCTCAATTCCACTTGGAACCTCTTCTGCCAAAACTTACACCTCCTTCTAAAGTTTAGGAGTTCTTGACCAGAATTCCGTGAACCCTTGGAGTGTGTATGTGGGGGAATATATGTACAAACACACAGGCTTGTATCCACTCAGTTTTCTGGCTGGAAGGTACATGGCTTTCATCAATGTCTAAGGAAGATTCAGGACTAAAATCCTGAATAATAACCAGATCCCTTTGGAAGTATAGATCTCCCTGTAGAAAAAGCCAGACACTGAGCAGTCACCTCCTCTCTCTGCCTCACAGAGTTCTGGCAGGAGATTTTTCAAGACCTGCAGCCCTGCCTCCGACCCTCCCACCTCTCCCGGGAGCCTCTACATGAACCTCGGTTCACACCTAAAAACCAGCACAACCACCATTCCTAGTTTGACCTCCCTGAACCAGTTTAGGGTACCCAGGGGCACGCAAAGACCCTGTACTTCTGAGAAGAGAGACTTCCAGCTGGTTGAGGGAATCACAAGCAAGAAGGTCCAGTCTAGAGACTTGGGATGTGGAAGCTGAACCGAACTCAGACTGTTTCCCACAGCTTCTGAGTCTGAGCACTGCTACAAAGTCTCACCCACGGCTCTGTCCAGAGAGGGCCCAGCAACCCTTGTGGTACGTATGCACTGCGGGGAACCACACCAAACCAGGGACAGATGGGAAGCTCTCTCTAGCTTGCCCCTTGTCTGATCTGCTCAGCAGGCAGACGAGGGTGGGGAATAGCCAGTGGGAGATAAGGGGAGGGAGGAGAAAGAGTTGCCAGACCCTTTACCCCAGAGGCCTCAGCTTTGATTTAATGGACACTGTTTGCCGGGAATGAGAGAGCCTCCAGGCCCAAGAGACCAGAAGACAAAAGGCTCTCGAGGAAGTGCAGGGAGGGGAGGGGAGTGGTGGGGCCCCCGCATTGTGCTGGAGCACCACCCCTCTATCTGTTTCAATCTCTGCTAGGGTTAGGGTTACCCTGCCTTTGGGGCCCCGGCTCCTCTGTGGGGTCTGTGACATCAGCTGTTGTGATGTTAATGGAGCCCCCACCCCTGCCCCCCACACAGGGGGTACCCCTGCACTGGCCAGCCCACATCAGCTCCTGGGGAGGATCCCAGCTCCTATTCCCTCAGGGAGGGGGCAGTCTGTGGGCCCAGAACCCAACCCAAGACAACAGCCCCCTCCCAGTCTGAACCCACTGCTAAGCGTACCTTCCAGGCCCAAGCTGTGACCTTCCTCTCTCCAAAGCTCCAGAAAAGGAATGAAATCTGAACATTGAGACGCTTTTCTGGCCCTAAACAATCCTTCCATTCTCTAGGCTCAATGATGGGTCTATTCCCTCCTGTAAATGGGTCTCGTAATCTTCAACTTTTACCTTTACTTCTAAGGGTAATTAATTGCATCTCCCTCTTGTTCTCCCCACACACTCCCCTCTCTGTTACAAGGCTCAGGTTAAGCTGGGTGGATGGCTTTTCTTTCTTTCTATTCGATAGAGTGCTTATTTTTAAAGCTGATGGAGTCACGCCCTGCCCTCTTCAGTGAACCTCTTTTCCGGAGAAGCCTGCCGGGGAAATACCACTTCCCTGGGCACAGGAAAGGGGGCCTCAGACTGTCCAGCTTTTCAGAGAGCCAGCTCTGAGCTACCATTTCACTCCTCCCAACCCCCAGATATGTTTCCAAGGTTTTAGGAAAGACATTTTCAGGTACCACTCAGGAGCAAAGTGGAGGGTTAAGCAGTGATCTGGAAAGTAAAGATGGGCATGGGAGAAAGCAAGACCAAAGGGTCAGAGTCTCCTTTTTTCCAGGATGAGGAGAAACAGTAAGGTTCAAGTGCAGGGCAGCCTGAGGACATCCAGGATGGAGGTGAGGGTAAGACTCATGAAGGCCAGCTGGCAGAGAGACTGCCGTGGTGGAGGCAGGTCGTGCAGGCAGCAGGTTGAACCCCACAGGGACTGCTGCTGGTTTCTGGTGTCGGTGTCCTTGGCTCATGCCTCTGCTCTTCGAAGGCGGGAAAGACATCACAGGCCTGTCTGGGGCCCCCGCAGCACCTCACCCAGCAGATGGCATATGGGCTCTCGTGGCCACATCAGGTCACACTTAGTGATTCGCTACCGAGAGTGGGGACTGTGAGGGCAGCACCCCTTGCTAAGAGGAATTCTCTGTCACTGACATTCTTGAGAAAGCATATGGTGATAATAAAAAGCAAACCAACGTTTAGCCAGGTTTATTACCGTGTAAAATTCTCTGCAGATATGTTCCATTCCACTCTTGGTATGCCACGGAATAAGGAACAGGTTGAAAACAGATTGAGTAAGGTGAGAAATCAAAGTAGCATTTTAGTTCCTGATGGGCAGGATGTGGTCCTGGTGGTGATGGTGACCGTGTTCATACATGCCTGCGCACACGTGCACACAGAGATCCGACAGCACTGCTGGAGGGTTTCCCCACTGGGCCCGAAGGCCGTGCCCCACACTGAATCACTGCTCGCGGGATGGTGACGTTCTTCCAGATCATTTTACTACATACATACTGACTTTTTTCACAAAAAAATTATGATGTATTAACTACAGGTTTTTTTTTTTTTTTCCTACACTGTGTATCTTAAACATTTTTGTGGCAACATACAGGATATCTTCATCCTTTGTGAAGCTCATAATTATTTCTATTGCATGGATATACCTTGAGTTTGTTTAACCAATTCCCAATTGATGGATATTTGGGATGTTTCCAGTATTTCACAGGTGTTTCACAGTATATCAAGACATCTGTATACATCTTTGCCTTGTTTAGGTATTTAAAGGCTATAAATACCATTAATATTAATAAAAAGTGTGTCTTACTTTCTAGCAAATCACCAACTTATACTGTCTCCAATACTATATTATGAGTTTGTGTGTATTCTCAGCCCTAAGGAATTTCAATATTCTTCATTCATTTTTTTACAAAAGTAAAAAAATCATTTCCTTTTGTTTTATTTATACTTCCTTATAGTAAGCCTAGCATCACTTATATTGTTTACTGCTCATTGCATTTCCTCTTGTATGAAGTAGCCATCCGTTTATTGTGCCTTTAAAAAAATAGGTTGTTTCCTTGTTCATATGATTTGTAACTCTTTGTCTATATGGGCTTTCAATTATTTGTCTTTCGCATAGCAAATATTTCCCCCAGCTTTTCTTTTGAGTTTGTTCACGGTCCATAGCTTTTAGAACTCTTCATTCTACAAGTGAAAAAAACCAGCTCATAAAAGGAGATCTGTTGATTGAAAGTCCAAAGTTAGTTCAAGGCTGTTTTGTTTCAATGACTGAAAAATATCAAGGTTCTTTCCTTCTCTCTACTATCTTTTCAAGTAGCAAGGCCGTCCTAAATTTCACTATCCTTCTGGTGGCTGACTGTCCTTTTTCCAGGTTTCATGTCTCCATACCACACCATGTAGAAACTGACTTCCATTGGCCCTCTGAGCTGAGTGAGGAACCTTCTGTCCCATACGCCTCCCCTATTTGGAGACCTAAAGTTAATTACATGTCATTCTTTTTGATCAGAACCAATTCATGAGTTTACTGCTTAGGCCAGAGTGACTTGTACCAATCATGGTGGCAGAGGCAACAAGGTTGCCTTGGTAGATTAAACCAATCAGTTCTTACCCCTAAAAGTTATAGTAAAGAGGTATTAATACTCCCCACAAAGCAAACTGCAGGACATCTGTGCAATGGGGAAGAGGCGGAAGGAATGTTGGGGAGACAGGCCACAATACTCAGTGCACGGTGCTTTTTTGTCATATAGAAAGATTTTTCATTTTTGGAACGTTCATTTATCAGAATTTTCATTTATGATGTTTAGATTTCACATCATACTTAGATTTCCCCCTCTTCAAGTAAAAACATTGACCCACGTTTTCTTCTGGTATTTGTGTTTAATATAGCAACCATTTATCAGTTTGAATTTTCCTTAGAGGTGAAGAATGTGGCAGAGATCCAGCTTTTTCTTTTTTTCCAAATGGCTCACCAGTTGTCCCCCAACAGCACTGATTTCTTTTTTAATGTTATTTTTATCATACATAAAATTCCCACTGATTCTTGGGGCTATTTCTGGGCTTTCTATGCTGTTCCTTGATCATCTGTTTCTGAGCCATTACCATATTGCTTTAGTTACCATTGTCTTCGTAATTTGTTTAAATATCTAGTAACCTACATCGTGGAGGAGGAAATGGCAACCCACTCCCGTATTCTTGCTTGGAGAATCCCATAGACAGAAGAGCCTGGCGGACTACAGTCCACAGGGTCACAAGAGCCAGACACGGACTGAGGCCGCTGAGCACACATGCGGTTGTCTTTTTTCAAAATGTTCTTCAATATTTGGATACTTATTCATCCCAAGTAGTTTTGTTTTTTTTTTTAATTGAGGTACAATTGCTTTAAAATGCTGTATTCTCCCAGAGTAGTTTTAATCTTTAAAAAAAATGTTTAAAGGTATATTGTGATTTTGACTGGAGTTGCACTGAATCATAAAATAATTTGCAGGTAAATGACACCTTTATAACATAAAGCCTGTCTATGCAATGATGAAAAATGTTTATTTTCTCACCACATGTGTATTCCTGACAGTTTTTAACATTTTCTTCATTTAGATTCTTTGCATTTCTTATTCAATACAAACAGATGTTTTATGTTGTCATTATTGTTATAAATGGGATCTCTCCTTCCATGTTCTATATTTTCTTCGGCTTTTAATTACAGAAGTAATATATAAACACCTATAAAATTAGCAAAACTCCTGAAGTCTGATATTACCTAATATTGGTAAGGATATGGAAAAACATTTGTAGGAAGATAAATTAATACAACTACTTTAGAAAGTAGTTTGATGATGCAGATCCAAACCTCTCATCCACAACTTAGAAACCCAAAGAGCTCTGAAAACTGAACTGTCTTTCCTAACTCATCTGGTGGCAAATCCTGACCTGCTGTGAAGCTAAGTGGCATCTTTATTTGTCTCACTTTATGTGAATATTTCTATTTTTCACCACAGAAGAAGTAATACATCTGATTGTAGAATACTTTCCCAAACCCTACTGAAAGTGTTATGTATGGCATATATACTATATTACCTTTCTAAAATCCAAAAAATTCTTATCCTGCAACGTATCTGACCGTAAGGGCATTGAGCAATGCATTGTGGGCCTGTATCTAAGAAAGATGCACATATCCTAAGACCCAGCAATGTTACTTCTGAGAATATTCCCTTGGGAAATCAATCCTGTGGGCACGAGGAGACATAAGACGGTTCATTCTAGCCTTGCTTGGAATGATGAAAAACTAGAAATTACCTAAAGGTCCACCAAGCAGTGAGTAGATAAATTGTGATATAGTCATCTAATAGAATATATCACAGCAGTTAGAATGAACTATAGTTACATAAGTCAATATGAATAAATCTTTTAAAAGCTGTTGAGTCAAAAAGCAAGTTGAAGAGTAACAGTGCCTTGCCACTCTAAAAACACGCAGGAGAGCGATCAACAGTAAGTTCCTTCTGCGGCAGGAGGAACAAAGTAAGGTCCACTGGGGCACACAGGGCTTTTTTACTTTATAAAGTCTAACTTCTTTTTTAAAAATCTGAAATGAACATGGCAAAATGTTGAAATGTTTTTACAAATAAATTTGTAGTCTACATAATGATCCTAACCCGTTTTGTGGCTGCATAGTATTCCATGGTGGGACTACTTAATTTAGCCATTCCTTTACTATTTATTGATATTTAACTTGCTTTTACTTCCTTGTTATAACCAAAACTGCAGAATCAAGCACATTTGATATCATTTTGCATTTATACAAACATCTCTTTAAGATTGCTAGTAATTCCTAGGAGTGATGTTAGTAGGTAAAGGGTGTACATTTCATGGGCTCCCCAGGTGGCACTAGTGGTAAAGAGGCTGCCAGCCAGTGCAGGCTGCACAAGAGACACGGGTTTGATCTCTGGGGCAAGAAGATCCCCTGGAGAAGGGAATGACAACCCATTCCAGTATTCTTGCCTGGAGAATCCCATGGACAGAGGAACCTGGCAAGCTACAGTCAATGGGGTTGAAAAGAGTCAGACATGACTGGAGCAACTTAGCACACATATATTTTATATTTTGTTCAGTTCAGTTCAGTCGCCCAGTCGTGTCCGACTCTTCGCGACCCCATGAATCGCAGCACGCCAGGCCTCCCTGTCCATCACCAACTCCCAGAGTTCACTCAGACTCACGTCCATCGAGTCAGTGATGCCGTCCAGCCATCTCATGCTCTGTCATCCCCTTCTCCTCCTACCCCTGATCCCTCCCAGCATCAGAGTCTTTTCCAAGATGATGCCAATTGTCTTTCCAAAAGGCTGTACTAATTTACTTTCTTACCAGCAATGTAAGATTATCAATTTCCCAACATCATCAGTGAAACTCAAACTGGAGTGAGGAGAAATGGTGTATTAATTTGCAGTTGTCAATTTCTGTTAGGCTGAATCATCTTTTCCTATCTCATTAGTCATTTATAGTATTCTCAAGAAATTGCCAGTTGATACTGTTTTCAATTCAAAGTATGTTCAGCTACAAGTAATGGAAAATGGACAATGACTTTGGTAAAGAATAAGGTAGGGATTTTTTTTGGTTCTTCATTTGGTTTCCATGTTTTATTTTGACTAAGAAGAATTCTGGAGGCTTAGCACAAAAGCAGTACAAGGCTAGAGCAGCAGAGCAGCAGAGACCTAGGCACTTTCTGTCTTCCTGTTCTGTCTCCTTAGTATGCTCACCACTTCATAGGCACAGGGGAGCTGTGTCACCTACAGACAGCATGTCCACCTTCCAGGATGGAGGAAGAAAACAAAAAGAGATAAAGGCCTGTTCAGGTCAAAGCTGCCCCTTTCATATGTGCATGCCTGCTCAGTCGCGTCTGACTCTGCCCCTTTCATATGTGCATGCGTGCTCAGTCATGTCTGACTCTGTGACCTCATGGACTGAAGCCTCCAGGCTCCTCTGTCCATGGGATTATCCTGGCAAGAATACTAGAGTGGGTTGCCATTTCCTCCTCCAGGGGACTTGCCTGACACAGGAATCCAACCCGTGTCTCCAGCATCTCCTGCACGGGCAGGTGGATTCCTTACCACTGAGCCACCTGAGAAGCCTGTCCCTTTCTTAGAAACCTGTAATTTTCATCTTTCTTTGGGTTTGAATATTACCCTAAAATTATGCATTCTCAGAATTATTTAAATTGCTATTTAACATTATCTCTTCACTTTACCTCCCCTTACATCATATTGGTCAAAATGTGGCCACTAAACCAATCATGACCAAACAGAGTGTGAGTTTGGTTTAGACCAATGGTGGTTCATTCCCTGTGAGCTCCGTCAGAAAAGAGTGTTTTGTTCATAGACTTACCCTTAGTGTCTAGAAGAGTTTTTGCCACATAGAATATGTTCAATAAATTTTGCTGAATAAACTGTATCCATGAATGAAAAGATAAATGGAGCTGGGATGGGGTGGGAGATCAAGGGATTTGTAACAGCATTTGAGCCAATCTGAGTCCTGTCCACAGGAAGTCGTTAGGAATAAATACTCTCAAGAGAGGGGATCTATCACAATATCCTGGAACCACTGAGCCAATTGATGCTAACTACCTGTGTGCTTGGGCAACTATTGTCTCCCAGTCTTTCATTTATTTTTTAAATAAACTTAATTTTCAAATAATTTTAGGTTTACAGAAAAGTTGCAAAGTGGCACAGAGTTTATACCACTCACCCAGATTCCTCTGTTAACATATTATCGTGTATATGTGTGAAAATGTTAAAAACCCAAAGCGTTTTCCTAGCTCCTTGGTCTCCTCTGGCCCATGACAGTTTCTCAGTCCTTCCCTGCTTTTCATGTCCTTAACAGTTTTGAGGAGTACTGGTCAAGTATTTCGTAGAACGTCCTTCAAATTTGCGTCTGTCTGGTGCTTTTCTCTTGATTAGCATGGGGTAATGGGTTTTATGGAAGAATACCACAGAGGTGAAATGCACTTCCCATTGCGTATCAGAGCTTACACGATGTCCGTGTGACATCACTAATGATGCGAACCTTGATCACTTGGGTAAGGCAGCGTCTGCTCTGTTTCTTCACAATAAAGTCATTATTCATCCCTTCCCATATTCTGTTATTAGAAGCAAGTCACTAATTACAGCCCACACTTAAAAATGATGACAGGGAGAGGTGGAGTGTTTTTGCCTAAAAGGTACCTAAAAAAATTCTTTGGAATTCTTCTATAAGGATTATTTTCTTTTTATTCTCATTTATTACTCTAAATTATTCATGTATTTCAGTGTGAATGCACACTCATTTTAGGTTTTTTTCTTTTTGTAACTTTTTATTGTGATATAACTCACAAAACGTAAAGTTCATCATTTCAAAGTGACAATCCAGGATTTGGGTATACTGTCAATGTTGTGTAGTTATCACCATCTAATTTCAGAATATTCCCATCAACCCAAAGGAAACACTGTATTTATCAGCAATCACTTCTAATTCCCTCTTTCTCTACCCCAGAATCTACTTTCTGTTCCTGTTAATTTGCCCATTCAGTACATTTTCTGTAAGTGGAGTCATATAATATGTGTCCTTTTGTGTCTGGCTTCTTTCACTTAGCAAAATGCTTTCAAGGTTTATACGTGTTGTAACATGTATCAGAACTTCATTCCTTTATGACTAAATAATATTCCGTTCTATAGATATTACTACATTTTGCTTATCCGTTCATCTGTTGATAGACTTTTGCCCATCAGTGAATAGACAAACAAGTCCAACAGAAGAATAAACAGCTTGTTTCCACTCTGGGGCTCTTGTGGACAATGCCACTGTGACCATTAGTGCACAGTTTTGTTTGGACATGTTTTTAATTCTCCAGACACATACCTAGAGGACCTGCTGGGCCATATGATAGATCTATGTTCAACTTTTTGAGGAACTGTCAAACTGTTTTCCGAAGTGTCTGCATTACTTTATAGTCCTGCCAGCAATGCATGAGGGTTCAAATTCCATCATGTATTTGCCAGCACTTGGTATTTTCTGGTTTGCTTTTTTTTTTTTATAATTGCCATCCTGGTAGGTATGAAGTGATATCTCACTGTAGTTTTAATATTCATTTCCCTAATGACTAATGATGGAGAAGGCAATGGCACCCCACTCCAGTACTCTTGCCTGGAAAATCCCATAATGGAGGAGCCTGGTAGGCTGCAGTCCATGGGGTCGCTAAGAGTTGGACGTGACTGAGCGACTTCACTTTCACTTTTCACTTTCATGCATTGGAGAAGGAAATGGCAACCCACTCCAGTGTTCTTGCCTGGAGAATCCCAGGGACGGGGGAGCCTGGTGGGCTGCCGTCTGTGGGGTCACACAGAGTCGGACACGACTGAAGCGACTTAGCAGCAGCAATGACTAATGATGTTGAGAATCTTTGCTTGTGCTTATTAGCCATTTGTATATCTTTGGAGACATGTCTGTTCAAATCATTTGTTCCTTTTTAAACTGGGTCATTTGTCTTGTTTTTGAATTGCAAAAGTTTTTCATATATTCTGGATATTAGACCCTTATCATATACATGATTTGCAAATTTTCTCCCATTCTGTGGAACTTTTCTCATTTTGACACTGCCCTTTGATCCAAAAAAAGTTTTAAATGTTGATAAAGTCCAAATTTATCTCTTGTTTTTGTTGTTGCTTGTGCTTTTGGTGTGATAGCTAAGAATCTAAGAAAATGTTGCTTCATCCAAAGTCATGAAGATTATGCCTCTATTCCAAGAATTTTATAATTTTACCTCATGTTTAGGTCTTTAATGATCCAGTTTGATTTGAATTTCTGTATGTGGTGTAAGTTAGGGGTCCAAGCTAATTCTTTTATGTGTGATATCCAGTTGTCCCAGCACAATTCATCGAAAAGACAATTCTTTCCCCGTGGAATAGTCTTGGCACCCTTGTTAAAATCAGTTGACTATAGATGTATATGGGTTCATTTCTAGACTCTCAGTTCTGTTCCGTTGATCTATGTATCTACCCTTTGGGCTTACATATTTATTTCACCTTTTAGGTTATAATCCAATACTACGTTATTTATTTCTTTTATTGCTCAGATTATTTCAGGTTGGGAGCTCTTTTGGGTTGTCTCCAGAGTACCTTTGCTAAACCCCTATTCTTTCGTTAAAAACATTTCCTTGCTTTATCAAACTACAAGATGCTACAAGTTTATCTTCTCTTTTCCCTGTTCCATCCCTAGAATTCACCAGTTTTTCATGGAGCCCTGATTCCTTTTATGAAAGAATGATTTTTAGAAACTAAGATTTGGGTGTGTGGTGTGCTCACTGCTATTGAGATGTCATTTTTTATTTTTTGGCTCTCAGCAGACAGAGCTAGATACTTTATTATATATGATGTCCATATATACACATGGTATTACTGTTCCTATATCTATACATCTGTGTGTATATATGTGAGGTATGAGGCTTATGTGTTTATTTATACTATGCATCAAACTCTAGTACCATAGAAATAATTCTAACCTTTCATCATTGCTTATCTCTCTCCAACAGTGAGAACCTGGCTCCCATCATCTACCAGCCATTAACTTAATTTCAACCCCAGTACACAGTTTCAGAATTGTTAGCTCATACACGTACTTTTATCTATTTTCATTGTTTATACTGGCTTTCCTCATACAGCATTTTGAAATTTGACGTAGTTGGTCAATTCTTTCTTTTAAAAAGGAAGCTCCTGAGTTTTGTATCTTGCCTAGAAAAGCTTTCCCACCCACCCCCAGATTATAAAAAATTTTAGTTTTGTTTTACATTTAGATAATCTTTCTGAATTTTATTTTGGGATTATATAAGATGCAGATCTAATCTTTTTTCCCCCAAATGGTGATCTGAAGATCCTAAACACATGTTATTATGAGCCAATCCTTCCTTACTGATTTGTAATGCATGAGTCTATTGATAGTCTACTGATCTATTGGTCTATTTCTGTGCCAATAGGAAACATTTTAATTTTTGTAATCTTAAAATACGTCTAATATCTAGTAGAGAAAGCCTCCCATCAGCAACCTTCTCTGAAAATGTCTTGGTTCTTCTTGTATGTATATTCTCATAGATGAGCTTTAGAATTATTTTGTAAAGTTTTATTTTTAAAATTCCATGGGAATTTTGATTAGGATTACACTGAATTTATTCAATATTGGAGAAAGTGACTCCTAACATTGTGAGTCTCTATCTAGGTCTTCTTTTATGTCCTATGTAAAGTTTTGTGTTTTCTTCCCATAACTACTGAATTCATGAATTCACTTTATTTGCATTAATTACATAAATCCACAAGAGTATTCATATTATTTATTATATATTTTAAATTAAATTTCCAAATTTAATAATGTTAACATACATGAAAGCTATTGATTATATATTTGTCATGTATCTGAGCAAGTTACTGCATATTTTGTTCAACTGAATAGGTTTTCAGTTGATTCTCTGGGATATTCTATTATAGGCAGTCCTAATATCTGCAGATGATGACAATTTCACATTTCTTTGTAAATCAAAGAACTGTCTATTGGTGGGAGGAGGAAACACACAAATCACTAAGCAAACCTAAAAAATCATGGAAAAACAATGTAAAAAAGTACAGATACTACTATCCTTATTTCTAAATAAAACTAAGAAATAGAAAGTGGAAATTACCACTGAAAAGGGTTTAAATAATAATTTAAAATAATAGTTTAACTATAAGTAATGCTGCACTCAATATGCCAGCAAATTTGGGAAACTCAGCAGTGGCCACAGGACTGGAAAAGGTCAGTTTTCATTCCAATCCCAAAGAAAGGCAATGCCAAAGAATGCTCAAACTGCTGCACAATTGCACTCATCTCACATGCTAGTAAAGTAATGCTCAAAATTCTCCAAGCCAGGCTTCAGCAATACGTGAACCATGAGCTTCCTGATGTTCAAGCTGGTTTTAGAAAAAGCAGAGGAACCAGAAATCAAATTGCCAACATCCACTGGATCATGGAAAAAGCAAGAGAGTTCCAGAAAAACATGTATTTCTGTTTTATTGACTATGCCAAAGCCTTTGTCTGTGTGGATCACAATAAACTGTGGAAAATTCTGAAAGAGATGGGAATACCAGACCACCTGATCTGCCTCTTGAGAAACCTGTATGCAGGTCAGGAAGCAACAGTTAGAACTGGACATGGAACAACAGACTGGTTCCAAATAGGAAAAGGAGTACGTCAAGGCTGTATATTGTCACCCTGCTTATTTAAGGTATATGCAGAGTACATCATGAGAAACACTGGGCTGGAAGAAGCACAAGCTGGAATCAAGATTGCTGGGAGAAACAACAATCACCTCAGATATGCAGATGACACCACCCTTATAGCAGAAAGTGAAGAGGAACTCAAAAGCCTCTTGATGAAAGTGAAAGTGGAGAGTGAAAAAGTTGGCTTAAAGCTCAACATTCAGAAAACGAAGATCATGGCATCTGGTCCCATCACTTCATGGGAAATAGATGGGGAAACAGTGGAAACAGACTTTATTTTGGGGGGCTCCAAAATCACTGCAGATGGCGACTGCAGCCATGAAATTAAAAGATGGTTACTCCTTGGAAGGAAAGTTATGACCAACCTAGATAGCATATTCAAAAGCAGAGACATTACTTTGCCCACAAAGGTTCGTCTAGTCAAGGCTATGGTTTTTCCTGTGGTCATGTATGGATGTGAGAGTTGGACTGTGAAGAAGGCTGAGCGCCGAAGAATTGATGCTTTTGAACTGTGGTGTTGGAGAAGACTCTTGAGAGTCCCTTGAACTGCAAGGAGATCCAACCAGTCCATTCTAAAGGAGATCGGCCCTGGGATTTCTTTGGAAGGAATGATGCTAAAGCTGAAATTCTAGTACTTTGGCCACCTCATGTGAAGAGTTGACTCATTGGAAAAGACTGATGCTGGGAGGGATTGGGGGCAGGAGGAGAAGGGGACGACAGAGGATGAGATGGCTGGATGGCATCACTGACTCGATGGACGTGAGTGTGAGTGAACTCCGGGAGTTGGTGATGGACAGGGAGGCCTGGTGTGCTGCGGTTCATGGGGTTGCAAAGAGTCGGACACGACTGAGCGACTGAACTGAACTGAACTGAATGTTGAGAATAATTTATGTAATTTTGTGTAAATAATCCATAAACCCAAAGAAAGACGACTGATGCTGCTACAAGAGTGTGTATTACCAAGAGTGACCCAGGAAGGGAGAGAAAACCCCAAGATCAATAAACAGGAAAGAAGCTGAAAAAGTTGTCCAAGAGCTCTTAAAATTTTTATTTTTTAAAATTTTAAAATTTTTATTTACCCTTGCATTTCTGATTTTTTCTTCATTTATTTAGCTAAGACAATCAGACAGTGTTGCCCGTTAGTGGTAATGGTAAGAATTTGTCTCTTTTCTTGCTTTAACCGAAATTCATCTAATGTTTAATTATTCATTATGAGGTTTGTTGTAGGCTTATAAAGTTAAGGGAGTTTTCTTCTATTCCTGGATAGTATAAGAAATTAGTGTTGAACTTTACTAAGTGCTGTTTTTTCCAGCCATTCCCTTCACTCATGCATACAGTTAAGTACTAATGTTTCAACATTTTGGTTCATTTATGGGTTCAACCCCAGTTGGTCATCATGTCTTACTATTATGAACTTCTGAGTTTTATTTTGCAGCATTTATTTTAGGATTTTTGTATAAATATTCAGAAGTAAAATTTGTCTGTACTAACACTGTGTTTATACCACCTTCAAAAGGTTTGCTCTGGTCCTCAGGAAGATTTTTTGAAAGATCTTATCTTCCTTTTTGCTTTGGTGTATCAAGGGTTACCTGTTCCTTGACATGACTTGTAAAATTAACCCCATCTGTGGCAGGTGGAGGTAGCTAGCGTGCTGGTCGTTGAGGTTTGTGGTTCCTATAAGCCACCAGATGAGCGTGGATGGGTAGAAGCAGTTAGTTAGGGTGGGAAGTAAGCTGAGAACATAGGTTACCAGCAGCCTTCATTTGTATATACTGTCTTCTCCATTCTGAAGCTTCCTCTACTCCGAGGACAGTGGAAACAGGAATGGAGATGAGGGGTATATTTGAGAACCAACGTGAAAGGTGACTCAGTTGACTTTGGTTAACTAAACAGCCAGGGAGATGGGAGATGTCAGGTTAATATCTTCTTGATTCACTGGGAAAAAATAACAGGATTGCTAGAAACAAAAGATTCCAGAGGAGATTTAGTTTTAGGGAAGATGAGAAATTCAGTTTTGGATGTGTGTGGAAGATATCTTTCAGAACTTGAAGAAGGAAAGAGATTGCGCACAGAATGTTATCAAATGGTGAGTGTAACTCTCACAACTCATTTACATCTGATGTACAGACTGCTAAACCAGAGGCCTGGAAAGATTGAGCTCTTCAAGTTCTTTTAATTCTAAAAATCATGTTCTTTTCAATGCATCCTTTATGAGATATCAGCTTAGGGTTCATTGGCATCAAGGGAAAGACTTTTCAGGCTAAGAGAGATATTCGTTTGGTCACAGGCAGAGGAAAGAAACATTTAGAAATGACTAGAATAAAGTTTGGAGAAGGCAATGGCACCCCACTCCAGTACTCTTGCCTGGAAAATCCCATGGATGGAGGAGCCTGGTAGGCTGCAGTCCATGGGGTCACGAAGAGTTGGACACGACTGAGCAACTTCACTTTCACTTTTCACTTTCATGCATTGGAGAAGGAAATGGCAACCCACTCCAGTGTTCTTGCCTGGAGAATCCCAGGGACGGGGGAGTCTGGTGGGCTGCTGTCTATGGGATTGCACAGAGTCGGACACAACTGAAGCAACTTAGCAGCAGCAGCAGAATAAAGTTGCTTGAAGTCTGAGTGAGGTCCTGGAGTACATAAGACGGGACTTAGTTAGAAAAATACTTATTGAGAGTACAGACAGAAAAAGAATGTGTCGTGATTGCCCGACTTCCCCATTCTCACAGACACAGCCCACCCTCTCCTTCACTCTTCCTCCTCCCTCCAACGGTTCCAAAAGGCAGGAAACTTATCTGCCTTAGCGGCCAAGGCAGAGGGCGGTGTGTGAGTGAGAAAGAGAGGAAGGACTATGGTGAGATGGTAAATGCTAGGGTGGTACGTACCGAATGTTCCGGAGCACCAAGGAAAGGTTGACAAACTGGAAAACTCCACACAAGGATATAATTCTTAAATTGGGTTTTAAAAGACAAGTAGACGTTTACTAGTCAGTGAAAGGGGGGTAGTCAAAACAGTGGTAACTGGGATGTGTGAAGGCCTCAGAGACTTCATTCTGATCAAACTGGCAAAACTAGAAATGAGCAGAATGCAAGAGTCGTTTACGATGTGAGGAACCAGGCACCTTTGTGCACTGCTGATGGACGTGAGCCAGTGCGGTCTGCCTGGAGTCACACAGCAAAACTTCATTTGCATCTGCACATTCCCTAGGATGCGCTCATTGCTGGTTAAACGCCCAGAGAAAATACATTCACTGCACAGTGTGTGCAGAAATAGGAAGCTGGAAGAAATCTGGGCGTCTGCTACCAAGGTAAAATGTGGTAGATACATATTTTGGAATATTTTACAGCAGTTACAGAGTAACAAACTAGAAATACATAAAGCAACATAAACAGAATTTTTAAATGATGTTAAAAAATTTTTAAACCTGAAATAAGATCTACATTGCAAGATGATTTGTGTTAGTTGAAGACACATACATACAAAAGATAATACTATTTTCAAAGATACATACACATCGCCAGACATATACCAACACAATGGCAGGTGGGCCTGGGGGTGGAGGTGAGGGTCAAAAGGAGGGCTGGGGATCAGAGGGGAACAGGAGGCGAGCAGAGGCTGTACTGACCAAAATGTTCAGGAACTGGCGCATGTGGTGATCAGTTTCCTGTCCCTAAAGTCCAAATAAAGGATCTAGAAGTGTAAAAGTGGATGGCGTGCCTTTGCCACAGAAGAGGCTGGGTAAGTTGGAGGGAACCCCAGAGCTGAGGCTGGGGGAGAGGCTGGAGTCAGAGTGCCAGCCTGAGACCCATCCCGAGGGCAACAGGGAGCTGCTGACAGCTTTTAAGGAGAAAAGAACATTTTGTTTTAAAAGATTCCCTCTGGTGGTCTAGAGGACAGACTGGAGACAGTGGAGTGTTTAGAAGTCTACTTTAAAATGACAGGAGAGAGACATGGAGATCAGAACGAACATGGGTAGGTGGGGCTGCAGGACTGTGGGTGGTCTGGAGTGAAGGCCATCTCGGGCCCCTGTGGGAACCTGCAGCAGACCATGTCCTCTTTGAATGGAAGCGGTCATCGGCCTCCCTCTTCTCAGGAGAGCAGCGGAGAGGCCAGAGTAGCGTTGTATCTCCTTTCCTAGTCTCATTCGCTCCTCCATCTCTGGCTGCAGCTGCGCAGAAAGCAGGAGACTCGAGTGCTAAGTCTAGCTCTTTGGGTTCCAGAAGTGACCTTGGACAGGTCACACCTTCTCTCCTGGCCTCACTTCCCCTCGCTTCTTTCCTTCTGCATTTTTTTTTAGTTCCATATGATTTCCCTAGTAATAACCCCCAACAAGGAAATCTTGCCCCCCACCCTCTGCAACCCCCCCAGGTGTCTCCCAAGTCCTGACGTCCTCCTTAATCTCCCAGCCCCACTGCCCCGCCCTGGTGAGGAGGAGCAACAAATTGGTATCGTAATGGCCCTGCTGATCGCATTATGGGTGTCTAATGCAATATGCCCTCATGAGGACCATCCATCAGAGCAGAGCCCCTCCCCAGGTCCCTGCCACCCCAGTCACATTAGTCAGGCAGCTCATTCATCACTCCCGCGCACCTCCATGGAGACTGGCCTAGACAGATGAGGGGCCAAATCAGATTTATGGGGAGGAATCCTGGAAAAAATCGGCCCCATCCATCTCCCAGACACTGAGGAGGGAGTCCTGTGTCCCCACTCCCTCCAAGGCTCCTCAGGGAAACGGGTGCTAATGGAGAAGCCGGCCAAGTTGCTTTTGTTTTCCTGAAGGCCCATTCTTGAGCCCTGGGGTTGCCTAGCACAGCCCTAAAACTAGCTTCCCTAGGAGTTCATAATTTTTGGAGCAAAGTCTCTGCCAGGACTAGGACACAGTGCCCAGAATTCCAGGGAATTCATTTAAAGGGGTCCCAGCTGGCTTAACTGCTGTGAGCCAGAATGGGGTGCACAGCCTGGCTCAGGGAGGCAGCCGTCCCGGGGTGACCAGCTCAGGGAAGGTGACGGCGCCCGGGCCTTCCACCTGGAACGAGGCCTTGCCTGGGGCTGGTTTCAGCTCTGCCCACCTGACGGGGGCATTCTCCTGTGCCTGGGAGGCAGTGAGAGGCTTGAGGACGGGGTGGAGCAGGAAGGGCAATGGCTACCATCCAGGCCCCAGGATTTATGAAACCCGAAACCTTGGGGACCCTCTTGAAGAAAATAATGCAAAGTATAAATTGCCAGGGCTTCTCAGGAGCCTAGACAAGTGAGAAACCCAAAGCTTCCTGGCCTTCCTGTGGCTCTGTCCCGGCTCCGAGCCCACCACCGTGCCAAGTGTTTCACATGGAATATCTCTGACATTTTTATCAATGTCATCACTGCCAATTGCCCAGTTAGGCAAGACTTCTTTTCCCCATTTTTATAAGATTGAGCCTGAGGGGTGAAGTGACTTGGCCAGGACTGTACATCTGATGAGCGGCAGGAATGACTCCCTGACCTGTACTCCTGTTGGCTGGTTGGTTCCAGGCCATCCTCAAGCTGTAGATGGGGTGTGTCCTCTGCCCTGGGGATCCTGATGAGGGACCAGTCACAGGGACAGGACAGTAGAAAAAAAATCCTTGTACCACAGAGCCCCAAGGGTTCAGTGACGGGTGCTCTGAGCCCCTGCCCTAGAGCAAGTATTCTTTCTTCCTCTAAACCGACTAGGACCCCGTGGAGCTGGGTCACTGTAGAGGGGGCTCTGGGGTTAAGGGACCCGGCAGAGAGCCACAGAGTCCTTCTCCTGTCACTGTAGCCGTCTCTGTGTAGCCTGCCCACGCCCCAGCCTCACCCCTGGCCTTCCCCACTCCACTGAGGCTCTGAGCTGTCCCTCTCTGCCGGCCAAGGCTGTCACCGCTCATGTGAGTTCTAAGGTACCGAGAGGGCTGGGTGGCCCAACCTTTTCCTGCCAGGCCAGAGGTGCCAAGGCCATGAAGCTCCGTGCCTGAACCGGCTTGTGGGGAGTGGGGAGGGGGCTGGGCATGTGAAGCTTCGGGGCGGGGGCTGGGGGCTCCGGAAGAACGTGTCTCCGTGAGCAGGCGTGAGTGTGGGAGAGCACCTGTGAGACAGGAACGTGAGCATCCACCCGAGAGGGGAATCTCTGCTAACGTTTCCCTGAGCGTGTGCTCTCGGCTGGATGGTTGTGCAGGGGAACTTGCCCACAGCTGCCACTTGCCTCTGAGGGCAATGCCTTGTCTCCCCCCAGAGGGCAAGCCTAGCCTAGGGCTGTCTGAGCTGGTGCTTTCATAACTAGTGTGGGGAGACCTAGCCTAAGCACCTCCATCCTCCTCTACTTCCCTCACCCTTCTCTCCTGGTTGGCCCAGGCCCCTCCAGGGGAGCTTGGCAGCCCTGCTTGCCCAGCCAGCACATGGACTCTCCCTGATGGGTCAGGAGAGCAGTGGGAAGAGAGTCCGTCTCTCTCTCGCATTGCCTGGCTTTCTTCCCGTGCTTCCGCCGTTCCCCGTTCCCACTTGGTTCCCACATGGTTTTCAGTGTGGCCTCTCCATCTGGCGCGTTCTGGCCCTTCTCTGGACCTCACCGGATCCTCACACTCCCTGCTCCCACAGAGGCCCCCTTCCTGTCTCAGCCCTGAACAAACAACAGCAGGCCGCCCAGTCAGGTAGTGCTGTCTGGGGGACCCACAGTCTGCGGCAGCACGCCGTGCAATGGGGAGCTCTGCCGTGCCGTGCAGCCTGGGTGGAGTGCAGTCTGTGGCAGGCAAGATCCAGACCCACGAGGAGGTGCCCCTGAAAGTGTTACGGCACTGTATGACATGGTGAAAAGCTCAGTGAAATGGATGGCTTTATACACAAGATGTCAACAGTAACTCAGCAGCTAGATTCAGAATCCTACCAATGACCATAGGTCAGGAAGCTCTATGCGAGTACGTGTGTGTCCCTAAGTTATGCGGGGGCGAAATAACTAACCTGAGTACCTTGATTACCCTGAGCTTCTAAGTGCTGAGTGGAAACAAACACGTCGGATCATCAGTCTCATGAGGTTAACACTAGGGCGTGAGTTTGGGGCAAAGAAGAGAGGCCCCTCTTTCCCAGACCTCTTTTTCTCTGCTTGTGCCTTGAATGTTGGTGTCCTTGGGGCTCTATCCTAGGCCCACTTCTCCTCCCGTGTAGGCTTCTCTACTCCCACGCCTTCCATTATCATCAGAACACAGATGACGTTTAAATCATTTCTAAGAGCCCACCAGAAAACTCCATTTGAATATCCCCTAGTCACCTTGGGACTTCCAGGGCAAAACCAAACTCATCATCTTGTTCCCTGAGCTTCCAGCTCAGTAGGTAATTCTGACATGCACCCAGCTACCCCGCCTGAAATCCTAGACACCCACCTTCCTCCCTACCTAATCAGTTGCCAAATATGTCAATTTTTTAATTGGACACTCCTAAAATATGTCCGGATTCCCTGGTGGCTCAGACGGTAAAGAGTCTGCCTGCCATGCAGGAGACCTGGGTTCCATCCCTGGATTGGGAAGATCCCCTGGAGGAGGGCATGGCAACCCACTCCAGTATTCTTTCCTGGAGAATCCCAGGGACAGAGGAATCCACTTTTCTCCATCCTCACTGCAGCCCGCTTGGTTTAGTCCTTAGTATGCTGGCTAAGAGCCCTGGCTAATGCAGATTCCCTGGGCTTGAATTCTAGAGGAGATTAAATCTAACCCCCGAAGTGCAGCAGGATTCATTTGGGTAAGTTGTCAAAACATTTGGTGCCTCAGATTCTTCGTCTATGAAGTGGGACTATAGTACCTACCTCCTGGGGTTGATGTGAGGATTAAATGAAATAATATATGTGAAGTGCTTTGAAGCGCACCAGGCGCATAGGACCCAGTGGTGGCCTTCGCTGCGGTGTTATTGCTTCACTACTGCTACTACTGTTATTGCTCCTGGGTTACCACCAGCCTTCTAACAGGACTCCCGCCTCAACCCTCATTCCCTTCTAATCCAGTGACCACATTGGAGACATATCCGAGGCTCAGATGACCAGCGCTCACGGGAATGAGCGGTGGAGCAGGCTCAGCGCCCAGGTCTCATGGATTCCAGAGCCAGTATTCCGAGTTACAGGCCACTCTGCCTATTTGCTGCAAGTATGATGAGTGAATGGATTTGGAAAAGCAGGGCAGGGAGGAAGGAAAGAAACCAGTGGAGGGAAAACTAAAAGAGAGAGAGAGGAGCTCCAGGTTTCCCACACAGAAGGGATTTCAGGAGGCAATCTAGTTGTGGGATGGGAGACCAGGGGCTTGGTACTGAAGCTGGGACTGAAGAGGAAGCCTAGAGTTCTGGTGGGCATGCTGATGGAGAGACTGTGTAGGAGGGGCCCAAGTCCTCCCACGAACTTTCTGGTGCCTCAGGGTGGTCAGGAAGGGGAAATCCTGGTGGGAGCACAGGTACAGGCTAGAACAGCCCTGGACTTCAGGACGGCGGGCCCCAGGGCGTCTTGCTGGGAGCACCTCCTCTCACCAGCGTCTGGGGAAGAATCTGAGGAGAGCCGTGGCATCTGGGACCACTTCAGCTCGGAGCTGGGGTGGACAGTGGGGTACAGGTGTGAGAAGAAAGGGGGGTGGACTTCAGGTGGGCGGCCATACAGCCCCCCTGCTCTGTGTCTCCTCCAGCTCCGCCTCCAGAGAGAGCCCACAGGAGCCACAGCCTCACGCAAGAGGAAGGGATTTGGACTCAGGGTTGGGGAGCTCTGCCAGCTAGCTTCTCGGGTGAGCTCTGCTCGCTGAGCTTTCTGAGCAAGGCTGCCAGTCAGCTGGCCGGCCGGCCTGCTGGGAGGCTTCTGGGCCAGAGCCAGCTAGGAATGGGAAGGCTGGTAGGAGTCAAATTGTTCTGGGCACTTTCTCTGGATGAGGGGATATTCTTCCTGGCTCCTTTGGCTGTGTCTGAGGCTGGCGACTGGGTTGCTGCTCTCTCCCTTCCAGCCCCAAAGAATGGAGACCTTTGGGAAAGCAGTCCAGTGACCCCATGTACTTTGCTTCAGGCCCCAAACTGCCTTGACAGTTCATCCAGCTCCATCTAGCAATCCTCTGAGTTCAGGTGCAGGGCAGAACTTTGGCAAGAAAAAGCCCACCCAATCCTTGTCCCAGCCAGGCCCAGGGAGAGAAGCTGGCTGCACAGGCCCGGATGGGGGAGGGCAGAGGGCACTGTACCTCCGTGAGCGACTCCTCTGAGCAGGCTTCCCAGCCCTCCCCTGGCATGGGGGGCTGGGAAGGGCAGCCCTGGAGGGAGGAAGCTGTGCTCCAGCTTGCCTGGCTCAGCCCGTGTGAAAATGAACAGTGTTCCTTTTAAAAATCAACCATCTTGCAATTTCTAGGATCCCTGGGATTTTTGCAGCTGAGGTGGTGGGTGGGGGGAACAGTTTTTAACACCAACAGCATGAAGGCAAAATCTCTTAGAGCCACCCGACCACATCCCCGCCTTTGACATCGGTGTTTTACCCTCCACAAAAGCCTTGGGTTCTCTGTCGTGCCTTTCTTTTTTCCTCCTGGATCTCCAATTGTCAAGCCTTCAAGAAAATGCACTTCAGTCCTTTGTCACTGAGTGTAATTTGATAAACTGAGCAGAAACACACTGCTCTCCCCATCCTTTCAAAAACTGTTACTGCCAGAGAAAGAGGATGAGGGAAAGAGATCTGAGGTCTTTGAATGGAAGTTTAAGCACGAGCGCACGCGTGCGCGGACAGACACACACAGACACACACACACACACACACACACACACGACTCTCATGCACATACCAGGACATGGAGTTGCCTGGGATGGGAGGAGGTTGAATCCCAGATTCTTGTGCATGCGGCCTGGCCCTGGGGTCCTGGGGCGCATGCCCTTCCAGCTCCTAGCGACTCCCCTGGTTGCAACCGCCCAGTGGGCGGTGCCAGGGCAGGTTTCAGGCTATAAAGGGCTCTTGGCTCCCAGGGCCTGAGGGAACGCCATCGCTGCAGCACTGTCCCTGCCAGCCACAGCCAGCTTGGGGCACTCCGGCCGGTGTCCCATCGCCACCGGGCAGGCTACTCTTTTCCAGGCAGTGCCGACTTGGACACTGCCAGCTGCATTCCTCATCCCTACCTCGCTCCTTCCATCGGCAAGTCCCTTTTTTGGTTGCTTTGGTTTGGGTTGGGTATGGGGTAGGAGGAAGGGGACTGGCTGTGGGGGCTTTGACAGAGGAAGATGGGGATATTTCCATTTCTCTGAAAAAATTCCTTCTGAGGCAAGTGTCCGAAGCTGCGATTTCTGAGATGAGGTATGGGGTGAGGCTTGTTCCACATTCAGGCAAAGGAGGAAGCAGCAAAGTTCGCTCCTAAGGGCTGCCTGCCTGCTTCCCAGCGCTGCAAGGGGGTGGGTGAGGGGCTCCCTCCCCCAGCCATGGGTCTCAGAGCAGCTGGCAGCAAGGTGCCAGGCTGTGTCTGCATCTGGCCCCTGCCAGGTAGAGACACTTGGGGGGTTATCGATAAAATAAAACAAAAACAAAAGAGTCTAAAGAGCTAATGATGAGAGGGTACTGGGGGTAATGTGGGAGCAAGTCACACTGAGGGACAAGGAAGAAGAAGAAACCTTTAGGAAATAAATAATTAGAATCCAGAATCTAGCTCTGCTTCGGAAGCACCACAGGCAGCAGGATGGTGGCTCCAAAGAGGTGGGGGGCCTGGCTGGGACTCTGGCAGGTAGTGGTTTTGAAGGGGCCCATAAATGTTCTAAACAGTTCAGAGCCTAACTTGGGGGGTGGAGGGGTGGGGAGTGAAGGGGAGCTTAGCCCCTGGGGGCTCTAGGAAGGCAGCATCCACGGCACTCTGGCGATTTCCAAATCGAGCTGGGTTATGTCTGCAGCCCCGCCTGGCCCGGTGAGCAAGGGACCCAGCCCCTCGCAGAATCACCAGCACAGCCTGGGACTGCCCTCTACGCTGTCCTTGAAGACTGGGCGCCCGAGAGGCATGGCCGGCCTAGCGATGCCCGATCCAGAGGGAGGACGTGGAGAGGAGAAGGGTTAGCTGTCCTTGGGATGAATGTCCGGGGCCACAGCTGGGGCCCAGGGCCAAAGGGGTGCTGCTAATGTGCTGGGGTGGCACCTTCTGCTCCAGTTCTAGAAAGCACTGGAAGAGCATGACTGAGTAGGGCCTGGTGGCCCAAGGCAACCTCTCTTCTTCACCCCTCAGAAACAGAATGTCGCTTCCCCTCGGGACTTGAGGTTTTTCAGGCAAGGAGGCCTGCTTCTGCCATGCATCTACAGAGAGGCCTCAGAATGGAATGGGGACCAGCCTGAAGCCCTGGGGAGGATGAGGAGGAGAAAAGAGCTGACTTCCAAGGGTGCCTTGGTGCCAGCAAGGCAGGAGAGGGCAGCTTTATTTCTCAGGATAGACTACCGTGGACCCAACGGGAGGCCAGCAAAGCCCTGCAGCCTCTCTTTGACCTCTGAACAGTAGCCCTGCTTCCTACCCACAGCCTCCTGGTCTCCACTCTGGACACTGGCCACCTTTTATCATGGGCTTTTTTTTTTGTTGTTGCCTCTTTCCATTTGGCTCCAGTTGGAGGAAGCAGAGGTAGTTTTAGGGGAAAGAAATTACTGCAATAAATCAGCATCAATTTTAAAAATTCAGGGCCAAAACTATGCAAAATTAGGTGTAAAACTAACAACTCCCTCCGTTGTCAGCTTTAATGGTCAGAAGCATGGATGTTAAACAAAGGGGCAGCTGCTATGTGGGACAGGATCTCCGTCTCAGGGGCTGTGTGCTTGACGTGGGGAGAGGGGCAAGGAGAATACAATGGAGATGGGGAGGGCCTCTCTGGGGCTAAGCTTTGTCTTCAGTACAAAAAGTTATATGTAAATCTAATATCTAAAAATAGTGTTTTCTCACAGGGCTGAGTGGAGATGAAATAAATAGTAGCTGTGGAAGAGATGTTGGCCCTACAGGGCTGCACACATGGAAAGGATTTGGAAAGTGCAATGTCGTTATTTCTTTGGGCACAGAAAGGCTGGGATACTCCTGGGGAGCCCTGTGCCTCTGTGAGGAGCTGACTTGCCCCATAGATGGGTGTTTCCTGAGCCTGGGAGGCGGGCGCAGAGCCTGTGCCTTGCCCGACTGACTACATAGTCCAAGAGTGTCTGATGTCTGCCCTCTGTGTTCTTTCAGCCCCTGTGCCAAGCATTGCAAAGTTCATCCAGGCAAAGCTCCACTTGAACTGGCATGATTGATCCCCCAGTCTGTTCTGATTTCAAGGTGCCCAGAAGGCCACAGAGACGTGGGAGGCAAGCTGTGAACCCAGGCTTCAGAGCACTTCAGGCAATAGTTGAAACCCCATGGAAAAGGGTTGTAAGTGGGGTGGGGTGGGAGGGAAATATTCTATCCTACAGCCGGGTCTCACTCCCAGAGCCTCCGGGCTGAGCTGCGTCCCATTGTTGGGGAGTCCACAAGGGTCCAGCCACACTCCTCTCACCAAATGCAGGGTCGGATGATGCTTGAGAGGATTGGGGTTCAGTCTGGGGTCAGGGACAGGGTCCTGACCTATGACTCCATGACCAGGATAAAGGGTCAAGCTGGGATTAAGCTTGGGGATCTGTTTTAGGTCAGGGTTTTGGGTCAGACTGAGGTCTGGATCAGGGCTTGTTCTAGGGCCAGGGTCAGAGGAACATGTGAAGCGGATGAAGGCATGTCCTCAGTTGGAATCTGTTGAAGATGATTGCCGACCTTTCTCTGTCCTAGTCCCACTCTTTCTGAGGCTGCCCCACGGCCCCAGGATTCCTACTCTCCCTAGCACCTCTGGCAACATAGATAATTACAATACCATGGCTTTTCTTTTCTTTCTTTTCTCTTAAGTACTCTGTGATTTGAATAGAGAGATGGCTCCAATGAGGACATCCAGGGACTATTGCTATGTAGCCATGCTGTCCCTATGGGCATTCCCCAGGACCCCACTTGGTGGCTGGACAATAAAGACTCAGAATGACTCCCCCGGGGCCCCTCCCAACTCCCACCAGAACAGGAGGAGAGGATGGAAGTGCTCCAAAGCCAACGGTGAAGCAGGAGAGGGGTAGGGGAAGACAGTAGGTTCCTGGAGACTTCTGAGGCTGTGATCTCTGCAGAGCAGACACCTCCTATGGTCTCTTGAGGTTGGAGGCAGGTGTTGTGTGAATTTGTTGACAATGATCCCTAAGGGTATGTGTCTGTGCCTCTCTGTGTGTGCACTATTTGCCTATGCATCTGTTTGCGTCTCTATAAGGCCATGTGTCCCTCCTTTCAGAGGTTGATGTTTCTGGAGATGGGTTCCCAGGGTGACTGCCCATTCTGCCGCCTTCTGGGAGTGCTGTGTCTAGGGGTCAGGCTAGATCCTTAGGGCTCTTCAAAACAGCAGGGCCTCAATAATCCACCCCCCTCCAGTCCTCACCCGAATCCCCTCCCCGCATGGGGAACACTGTGGTTTCGGTCTCACAGCTCCTGTGTTCCCAGTCCAGAGTTGTCCTCCCTGTTGTGAAGATGTGCCCCGGCTCTCTACTTCTGGGGTCGCAACGGTCCCAACGAGGACTCCGTGTGTCTGGGTCCAAAGCTGCTTGACGTGGCAATCTGAGGGCACCGAGGCAGGAGTGGAGCCACTTAGGAGCCTACAAGCAGGCCCTTTAGAGCCAACCTTCCCCTGCGAATGGAGTCAGGAAAGGGGGAGCCGGAATCGCTTCCCCCTGGATCTGTAGTGCTACGACTGTCCAGCAGGTGGGGTTCCAGGGCAGAGAGAGAATTGAGATGACCCAGCGCTAGAAGCAAGAGACCGAGCTTTTAAACCTCCGCCCGCCACATCAACCTCGGAAGCGCTCGCACAGGGAGGAACAGCACAGATGCTCGCCCCTTAGACACTCACATACATTCTCTTCCGGTGAACTCTAAAAGAGAACCCGTATTCGGTGCAGGGGACGTGTTAAAAGGGGAGTCGAGTTTCACTTACACACACATCATCCTAACCGAAGGTTAGGTCTTCTGCTCTGGGAGTGCCAGAGTGAACGACGGAGAAAGGGGGCCGGGGGAACAGGACGCGCGGGAGAGGGCGAGCCAGGCGCGGGCTAGACCGTGTCGGGGTTGGCACGCACAGCTCCATGTATCACAGACAGCAGGAGGAGAGACCAGATGACAGACGGATGCACGATGCACAGACACACATTCAGCACCAGAGAGAACACACAAACGCGCAGACACGCCACGCAGCTCCACAGACGTCGGGCCGACCCGGGACACACGCGCGCGCACAGACGCGGCCCCGGGCCACACGCACACCTCGCACAGGCGCGCGCGTTGGGCCCTCAGCGGCCGGCTGGGAGAAGGTGGCCGCTCTCACCTGGCATGTTTATTTATTAATATTAATTTATCAATGAATGTTTGTATCCTACTCCTCCCGCCGCCGGGTGCCGGGGCCGCCGCATTGGTCCTCTTCGCGGGACATTCACCAGCATCGGGGTTCCTCTGACGCTGCGGGGCGAGGAGAGGGCGGAGGGGACTACAAAATGAGAGAGTCTCGAGGTGTCCGAGGGGAAGGCTGCAGCGTCAGCTGCCCGGGACGCGGACGGGGAGAGGGGTACATCGGGTCCTGTAGGGTAAGAGACGTATAGAAGCGGGGGGAAGGGACCTTGGCCTCCAAGGTCTGAGGATGTCGGGATCCAAGATGGGGACTCCCCGCTAGAAGGAATTGGGAGTGACAGTTGAGAGGACTGAGGGGTTCCGGGAGACGGGAGCCGGCGGGGTCCCGCGGGATAGGAGCTGGAGATCCTAAGCACAGGTTCAGGGGCTTTTGGCGCCCCTCAGTCGAGAAGCGGTCCGCCCGAGACCTCAGCTGCTGGGGCGACAGCCCACGCGGGACTGCCTGGGGGGCGAGAAGGGGGCCGGGGGCCCGGGAGGGGGGAAAGAGGGAGGGAAATAGCCTAGCAGCCAAGCGGGCACCATGCGAGCGCTCACCGTGTGTGTGTGTGTGTGTGTGTGTGTGCGCGCGCGCGCGTGTGTGTGTGTCTCTGTGTGTCTCATCTCGTCCGTCTGTAGGTGCCGGGCTCAGCGAGACGCCGGCGAGAAGGAAGAGGAGGCAAGAGGTGAACTGAGTTTGATCCTGCGGCGGCTACAAGTGGGTCCGCGGCGGGCGGCGGGCTGCGGGCGGCCGGGGCGGGGCAGGAGGCCGGCGGGCGCTCACACGCTCCGGCCGCCGGCCTCTCACCACGCCTCCGGCTTCGAGAGCGCGGCGGGGGGGTGGTAGGGAGGGTTGGGGGGGTGGGGGTGGGAGGGGGGGGCCCTGGCGGAGCGCCCACGGCGCAGCCTCCCGCCTCTATATAAACACACGCATCGCCTGGCTCTCAGAGGCACAAATTCACATTGAGGGAAGCTTTTAAAACCATCAGCCCTGAAATCCTGCCTCCGGCTTTTCCCCCTCTTTCATTCCTTTTGCCTTCCTTTCTTTTTCCCCCCTTTCTTTCCCCAGCAGCAACTCCAGAGCCGAGAGACCGCGTCCCGGGACGGACTGCCTTTTCTTAATTGATACAATAGCCCAGCTCGGGTTTTCACCTCCTCCCCCAACCCCACCCCGCCTCACCCCTCCCGCCCGCCGCCGCCGCCGCCGCCCCAGCGCCCGCCCGGGGCTCTGTCGCCGGCTGCGTCCCGTCCGGGCCGCGGGCCGCCGGCTCCGCACCCGCGTCCGCCTCGCCGCCTCGCCTGCCGCGCCCTCCTCGGGGGTGCAGCGGCGGCTCCGGGGCTCCGGCGCGCCGCCCCGGGCAGCCCAGAGGCGCTGAGCTCGGCCTCTCCACTCGCCTCAGCCGGGGAGCCTTCCCCCTTGCACCCAAAGTTTCTGGGTTCGTTGGAATTTGGGGATTCAGGATTTTTTCCTTTTTTTTTTTAAACCTAGGAATTTGAGGGGAAAACTTTTGACAAATCCATCGCACTTTCTCTCCGCTAGTTCTCTGTCCCCCTTCTTCTTTTTTTCCCAAACAGGGGAAGGGGCTTACGAGAGAGACTCCCGCTGGACAAAGTTTTCCCCAAGTTTTCCGAGTGTGATGGTTGCGGGGAGAGCCAACCCACCAGCTTGATTCACGACTTCGTCTCGCCACCCCTCGAGCAACCCCTAAGCCCGCTATAAGGGAACAAACAAACAAACAAACAAACAAAGTTACACTCCGAGTCGCCTCGTGTCTCCTCTCTCTCTTCTTTTAGGCGATTTCCCGCCCCCCTCTGCTCTCCCCTCACAACCTCCACTTCCCTTCCCTCGGCCCCTTGCTCCTTCTCTGTTTCGGCTGGAGGTGCCAGGACCCCCGGCCGAAGCCTCCCCTCCCCCGCCGCTCGCGTCCCTTCTCGTCTGGCCCTCCCCTCCCCCGCCGAGGCCCGCACAGCCAATCCCCCGAGCGGCCGCCAACATGCTCTTTGAAGGCTTGGAGCTGGTGTCGGCGCTGGCCACCCTCGCCGCGTGCCTGGTGTCGGTGACGCTGCTGCTGGCCGTGTCGCAGCAGCTGTGGCAGCTGCGCTGGGCTGCCACCCGCGACAAGAGCTGCAAGCTGCCCATCCCTAAGGGCTCCATGGGCTTCCCGCTCATCGGAGAGACCGGCCACTGGCTGCTACAGGTAAGGGCGCACTCACTCCGTTGCTCTCCAGGTTCCACTAACGGCGAGCACCGGGCGGATGGAGCCGAGGGCCGGCCAGGGGGCGCCGGGAGCCTGAAGGCACCAGTCCCCGCCCCGCCCCTTCCCTCCTCTCCGCTTGAGCCGCCCGGGCTTCCCCGGCCCGCCTGTGGCGTGGTTCTGAGCCCGCTGGCGCCGGGTGCGCAGGTTCAAGGGGGTGGTAAGAGAGGTCCCTGGATCCCAAGACCGACTTTTTCCAGCCGCGAGCGACTCAGCAGGGGTGCGTCTAGCGTCCCGGGGGCTTCCCGAGCCGCGCGAGTCGGAGGGGGCGTCCCGTCTTAGCCGCTTTCGCCTTTCCTTAGCGTTCCCGTCCCAGTCGCTGTCGACTTCCCTGTCTATGTCGGTGTACCTGGGACCCGAAAACGGAGTCAGGCAAAGAAAGAGTGGGCCAGTGGCAGCCGGGATTGCCGCTTTAAGACCCGGGCTCTGTTCCCGCCGCGTCCCGTACTGGCCAAGCCAGGTACTACTGCCCTGGTCCACGGTTCGAGAAAGTGTGTGTGTTTTGTGGTGGGGGAAGAAGGAGGTAACCCAAGGAAAATGAGAAGCCTGAGACCCGAGGTTTCTCGACTTTCGGAGAAAAGGGTCTATTTACTTACTGGGTGGGGACAGTTTAGCAGGGGAGAGGAACTTGGGAGAGGTGTGTGAGATCCATAGAGAGCGTTTGTGTTTGTTGTTAGACGCCGCACAACCACACTGACGGCGATAATGGGGGTGGGCCTGTCGGGGACCAGACCCAGGTAGGTAATGGGGAAATTAATCTGGAATTAACCTCCTCAAGCGCTAGACAACCGCTTTTGCAATGTGTTAAACAGCAGGTTTTTCTTTGGGATGGGGGTCCTCTGGGTTAACCGCGGGAGGTGTGTTGCGTGCGCGTGTGCACGCGGGTTTGTCTGGCAGATGCTGATGAGAATTAGAAGGATGGCTGTACTGAAACAGACAGTCCAGGCCCAGGAAAGCTGAGGCGGGAGGTGAAGGCAGAGACCTGTGGGTTTAGAAGTGCGAAAGCTTGGCTTGAAATTAACAGACGCGTGCAATCCGCGCGTGCACACACAGACACCCAGCGCAGCCCCGCCCCGCCCGGAGCCAATTGACAGCAGAGCTGGGGCGGGAGGGGTACGCGAGCTCCTCTCCCCAGTGGTCTTCCCAAGTCCCGAATCAAACTCATCTCTTTGGGGTTCGTGCGGCAAGGTGGGGTTCATATCAACCAGTGAGACCTACATACCCCGCCCCCACCGCTGTGAAGAAATCCCCAGAGCCTCTCCTGTGCCAACACACTTAAAGGGTTAACTGCAGCGGTGGTCTAGGCTTTTGGCCGAGAATTTAGGAAATAAAATAATTCACAGGGGCGTCGGCCCCTGCCTTGTTATAGCCAATCTGCCGAATTCGCGGTCTGGCCCCCCCTTTCTTTACCCCCCCTCCCCCGGCCACCAACGTCCCCCTGACCTTTTCTCCGAATCCCACAAGGGCCTCTGGGGCTCCGCGTCCAACTCGCATGTAAGATGGGGAGGGGGAAGCAGGCCTACGCCTCCCCATCCGTCCGCCCCCGGGGGCCCCTTGACCCTCCGGGCTGGCGGGTAATGAGAGATGCGTGTAGAGGAGCAGTGAAGGGGTTAATGGGAACCCTCTGAATCCCAGCTTTATTTTTTCGGAGTCATTTATCAGATTTTACTGGGGGACCTCCAAGGGCTCTCCGTTTCCACCGTGCGCCATCTAAACAGAGCCCAGGGCTAAAAATACAACATTTTTGTATAAATTGGACTCGCGGCCCGAGCGGCCGCCCCTATGAAAGTCCTCTTTGTGAAGACCGTGGAAACGGCGGACAAATAACCCTTTATTAATACCACAAAAAACGCACTTTAATTATAGTTAGGCAGATCAGAGGCGGGGGGGTGGTGCGGCGGGAGAAAGGCGGCGGCGACCTCGGAAAATTCACAACCCAACTTTTGTGTCGAAAGAAAAGAAAAACAGAGGAAACGCAGGAGAGGAGCGAAGGAGAGTCAGACGGAGTGAGAGAGACCGGTACCTCGGGCAGGGTGAAGGAGCCCCGCTCCTCAGCCCCCTTTGGTCGCACCTCCACCCTCGCCTTGATTTCTCTTAAAGGGGTAGACGCCGCCTAGAAGTGCCGCAGAGTGGCGGGAGTTCTCCCCCACCCGCCAACCTGGAGGCGCGGGCGCTCCGGGCTCGCTCCCTGTCGCGCGCCCGGGCCGGAGGCACATGTGGAAAAGTGATTAGGGCTCCGGGTTCTGCAGAGTCACTTTTCGGCGGGGCTGGGGTGTGTACACATCTAACTGGCGAATACTTTTCCGCCGAAGAAAGGAAAGTGAGGAGGGGGACCAACCGGGGAAAAGAGGAAGCCGAGGGTCCCTTCGGGGGATGCATGACCCCGCAGGTCTGGAGCCCGCATCTGCACGTCTGCTGGCGGGCGGGCGGGACAGCCTGACAGGTGGCGCCCCTCCCCCTTCACCGGGTTGTAGCCGCGGCTGGAGAAGGGTTAATGCGGGGTTGGGTGGCGAGCAACGACGTCAAAGGTGAGCGGGACGCCCCTGCCCCCGCCCCTCGGAGGTCCCCTCGGTTTCCGGTACCCTCGCGGGGCCAGCACCGCCAGCTCCTCCGAGCGCCCGGCTCGGGCCGGGGCCTGGCTCTGCTCGGCTCGCGCCGCCGCCGGGGATCCGGTTACCTGTGACGGCCGCCCAGCCCCGCCCCGCCCCGCCCCGCGGGAAGCGCCTTCCTCTGCGCTCCAGTTCCAAACTCCAAGGCGGCGACGAAAGTCCTGCTCAGTTATTTCGGGGCAAATTGCATTCGAAAATCGCGGCTCCGGGCCCGTGACTCTACCCTGCGGAGCTCTCAGAGGGCCGCCGGGTCCCTTCGAGGCCCACACCCGCGAACGGAGGAAACCCCAACCCCCATCTGTAGTGATTGCCTCGGGGCACCGACCGCTCGCCGCTATAAATAATCTTTGGCCTGCGGCCACCCCGCGGGGTCTCGCCAGCCCGTGGCCGCGAGCCTGGAAATATTTATTCCGAGAGTCTCCCGAGCGCGAGGCGAGGGAGGGGGGAGGCGGAGGCTCTAGTTTAGGGTCTCGCGGTCCGGTCCGTGATACCTTTTCCCTCCCGCAAGTCATTACTAAAAAGCCTCCCGCGGGGTGCCCTGGGCCTCTCGCCCCCTTGCATTATTTATTATCCTCTAGGCCCCACTTCCCAGTTCTCGTGCATGCTATGAAAAATAAAACCTACGTGCGTGCGTGCGTATGTGTGTGAGTGGGATAGGGGAGGGCAGGGAACTGGTGCCCGAGGTGGGGGTCCTCCGCCCCTCCCCCGCGGGCCCTCGAGGCTGGGCCTCCTGGACGTCCCATCTAGCGCTGTGGGCCCTGAGAAAGTTCTTGCGTGGCCCCTGTAGGGTTCTGGCTTCCAGTCGTCGCGGAGGGAGAAGTATGGCAACGTGTTCAAGACGCACTTGCTCGGGCGGCCGCTAATCCGTGTGACGGGCGCAGAGAATGTACGCAAGATCCTCATGGGCGAGCACCACCTCGTGAGCACCGAGTGGCCACGTAGCACACGCATGCTGCTGGGCCCGAACACGGTGTCCAACTCCATCGGCGATATCCACCGGAACAAGCGCAAGGTAAGAGCTCCGCAACCGTGCTCTGATCCTCTTCTCGCGTGCACCCCCTCGGAGTAAGGAGTTCTTGGGGCCCCGGTGACGTCCCCACCAGAATCCGCACCCGTATTCGCACACCATGCGGGAGAATCCCGAAGCTCCCTGCCTATACAGCTGCGACCCCAGATCCAGGGCCTGCACAGGCCTCCTCCGGGTCTGCCCTTTTGCTGACCCACCGCACCGTGCGCGCTACCAGGCCCAAAGGGAGGGTCATTGGGAGTTGGTTTGGACAACTTGAACATGCGGCGATAGGGGCGTCCAAAGCCTGTCCTCGCCGTGCTCCACAAACCTGGACAAAAAGAGAGGGCGGACGGTGGCCAGCGCTCCTCCTTATCGCCCCTTGGAATCCCGAGGACTAGAAACGGCTCATTCTAAAATCACACGTAGCCTCCCCTGCTGCAGGTTGCTTTAAGGGCACCGCAAGCAGGCGCAGGCGGCTGGGGGCACCTTGTGACAGAGGTTGCTGGGCCTTGCCTGGGAGGGGCGAGGTGAAATTTGGGCCACCGCGCTCGGATCTGGCCGAGGGGGAAGTACGAGGGGTGGGATAACAGCCGAGGAGGCGGCGGGGGATCAAAGCGCACCTACCCCCCTCCCATAAAGAGGAAGAGAAAGTGGGTGTTTATCCTGTGGATTTCCCGAGCGCCTGGAAGAGGCGAGGAGGCGAGCCAGCGCGCACGGAGCAAGCCTCCCCCGCCCCCTCCCAGGGCTGCGCCGCCGCCGCGGCTCCGAGCGCGGGCGGCACGTGCTGTTTGAACTGCAGTAACCCGAAAGCTGAGCCGCCGGCGGGCGGGGCGCCGGCCCGCCGGCTTAAAGCGGCCGCGACAGGGGAAGGCGGCGCTGCACGACCTCCCCTCCCTTCATTTTTTCCACTGGGTCAGGGGACTCACCAGGTTTGAAACCTAGAGGAAAGGGAGAAGCAGCGTGTGGTTTCTGGGAAGAATGGCAGAGCCCGGGAGACAGGAGACGGCCACGGTGGGCAGTCCCCTCCGCCGGAAGTCTGTGTGTGAACGGAGGAATTCATCCCATAGAATTCGATGTCTTCCGAACGGCCCGCGAAGAGTAGTTCTTCGTAACAGACAAAAGGAGGAAAAATCAGAGGGGACTGGTCTGCACATACCCACCCCCACCCCGCCCCTGAAAAGCACGCATTTCAGGGGCTGGGAAAGGGGCTTCTGAAGTAGTCTCTCCAGCTGCTTCACTGGAGCCGGAAGCAGCTAACAGAGCCCGGGGGCAGATGGGGAGAGTTCTCGGGAGTGGCGGGGAGGGGGCTGCCAAACACTTCTTTTTTTCTTTTGGTGTTACTCCACCAAAAGTTTATTTTAAAGAGTTAGGAGAGAGCCCGAGACTCAGAAACCCAGCTCCAAAGAATGTGGCTTAGAAAGCCATTTTTGTCCTCCGCCCACAGAAGAGGACCCTGAGGCTTAGAGAGGTTGAGGGACTTGAAACAGGTCAGTTCAGTTCAGTCGCTCAGTCATGTCCGACTCTTTGCGACCCCATGGACTGCATGCAGCAGTCCAGGCTTCCCTGTCCATCACCAACTCCCAGAGGTCGGGAAACAGATCGGGAAAGAGGAAAAGACAGGGCAGGGCTTGCAACACTGGCATCTCTGGGAAGAGCCTTTCTAAGCCATCGAGGAGAGCCTACTCAGCCCTGCCCACCCCGGGCTGCCAGAAGCTGAGGGTGGAGTTGGAGGTGGGGGTGGGGGCGGTGCTGGGAGGAAGAAAGCTTGGTCAGGACCTGAGTGTGAGACCCTGGGGATGTGGAAGGTTTGCGGGGAGGCTCTTGCCTTGCAATTGCATTCACCCTCTGCTTGACTTGGCTGTAGGCCTTCAGGTGGGGCAGGGCCCTCTTGGAAAGCCCCCGAGGGTTTGGCTTTCTGTGGTCCGTTTGGAAGGAGGGCCGGGAGGGTGGGGGAGGGGGAACACAAAGAATGCTGCTGGAGGAATCCTCAGGGAAGGAAGCCTGAGGGACAGGGTTAGGTGGTGGGACCTGAGAGGCCAGAAAGCTGGATCACAGAGGAGGCATGGATAGTGTCCCTCTGCCTGGCACCCTTGCCCTCTAGCTCCTTGGGGGTCGGGAGCAGCCAAAGACCAGCTCATCCTGACTGAGACTTGGGGACCCTCTGTGTGTACAGGTGGTGGTCTTGTTATGTGGCATGTGTGTGTCTTATGTTAAAAAGACAGATGAAAAAGTCCTTCTCCCCCAGATCATTAATTGGTGTTCTGTCAGCTTAAGTTTACTGAGTTAAATAGCAGGGCTTGGGCTAGAAACAAACACAGAAGGTAGGTATAAAAACATAAAGGCAAGGTCCTTGCCCTTGAAAAGTGGAATCTAGCTGGAGGGATGAGAAGAGAATACTCAGGAGCACACATATGGGTCCTGGAGAGAATGGCCTGTTTGCTGGACCCAGTGCCTGGTAGACCCAATTTGGCCAGGGTTGGGGCTGCCCCGTGGCACTCCTGCTGCCTTATCCAGCCCGCACTGCAAGCAGTGCTACCCTGCCGAGGGTAGCATGTACTCGCAGGCAGTGGGGCCCAGGTGTAGTGAGGCCCTGCTGGTGGGGAACTAGGAGCGTCACAATTTCCATTGGGGCAGGTACCCCACCCCTTCTCTGGGAGGTCTGACCAGATGTGCTGGGAAGGGGTTCCTCACAGTCATCGCTGAAGTCCAGGTGTTTGTCCAGGCTGCCCTGGTGGTCTAGGGCCCAGAAGGGTAGGGCTGCCAGGGAGAACACTTCCCCCAGTCTAACAGAATCCTCTCAGGACTCCAGGCCAATGTCGTCACAGCCACCACCTCAGATTCCGTCCCCCTCCTCTGTTACGCCTCCCCTCCCTGGGGCCTGGGGAGTCTCTGATTTTGAGGGGAGGGACTACATCTGTCTATGTGTGCAGAGAGGCTGGGTTGCCCTGGAAGAGTGCGTGGAGAGAAGTAGAGAAGATCAGGGGAGGGTTACCAGAGACACAGAGGAGGGGGACAGGGGATTGTTGTGCGTCATCCTGGAAACATCCAGTGCCGAAGCCCACACACAGGATCAGACATTTCCTCTTTTTCTTTGGAGCTGGGGCCTGGCTGCTTTACACCGAAGAGCCAGCATCTTCAGGGCATCTCAGGCAGTGGCCCTGAGATTCTGCCGGAGAACTTGGAGTTCTCTGCATCATAGTGCATCTCAGGGATGAACTTAGCTTTGGAACTCTAGACTGGAGAGACCCTAGGAGTGATCTTCTTGCCCCTCCTACTCTGACCCCTGGCTCAGGGACTTCTGTGGCCATGACTGAGATAGGCGAACAGCTTCTCAGGTTTTGGGGGTAGGAATTAAGAAACTCTGCCCGCCCACCTAGGGCTCCTCACAGACTTAGCCTTTCGGCCCCCTGGGTGGGGATGGAGCTCAAGCTCAGGCTCATTGCACTTCTCTCAGAAATCCTGTGTATGCTGGGATTTGTGTCAGGATAGAGAGACCAGGAGGTGCTTCAGCAGGAGGCAGAGCCAAGAGGGCCACGGTTGCAGGATCCTGAGGGAGGCCAGCTCAGACCGGCTCCAGGTGTTCTTTGAACCAGTGCACAGCCTCTGACTCCAAAGTCATGTCCATCAGGGTTGGCTCAGGGCAGAAGCTCCTACCTGGGTTGAATGGGAAAGCAGTGAATGGCCAGGCAGCCCTGCTCCTGGGAGCTGCCCCGCCTCCCCCACCTCCGGCATAGGCTCAGAGCCTTTGTTTGGCCAGCGGAGGTCCTTCACCAAAAGTTACTGTAGCATCAGGGGCCTCTGAGGGGGCGGTTGACAGGAGCGGATGTCTCTGAAGGTCAGCGGGGGAGGGTGCCCACGGCTGGCTGCCAGGGCGCCTGGGAGTGGTCTCCTCCCTCTGTGTACCCTTGTGTTGGGCAGAGGCAAGTGGTGTGGGGGCTGTCCTCTCCCTTCCCTCTCCCTCCTGCGTCCTCCTCCCAGGGAGGGATGGATCCAAGACTGTGATGCTGAGGTATGTGCTCACTCTCCCAGCCTTGGGAGGCAGTTGTGGCCTTGGCCGGCAGCAGGGAGGCTTGGCCGGGGTCTGCTCCGGCCCTGAGCCCTCTATGCCGGTTGCTGTATCTGTTCCAGGTGCCCCAGGCTGAAGGGCAGAGGTTGGGGGTGTGCCCCAGGGGCTGACAAGGTTTGAGAGTAAACCAGAGTAGCCAAAAACAGCTGGCCTTACCCTTAGAATAAACTTGGGCCCTTGAGGAGTGTCCCCTTCAGGCTCATAGATACACTGGAGTCCCCAGGACTGGTAGAGGCTGGCTCAGTGGGTTTGGAGTGGTGGGCGGCTGGGTATTCAGGGACCCTGGTGAGTGTGGCCAGTCATGCCTGGGACTGTGGCCTTGGGAGGCTCTTCCTGCTTTGGGCCTCAGCTTTCCAAGGGGGTTTGTCTCTGGCTGGAGGAGGGATAGAAGGGTCTGAGAAGACCTTCTCAGAGTCTATGGCCCAGCAGGGATGTACCAAGTGCTGCCCTCCCTTCACGCACTGGGTGCTTTTGTTGTGTGTGGAAGAGTTAGGGGAGACGGTCAGAGCTGGACTCAAACCGGGGACAGAAACTGTTCCCACAGGTGCTGAGGACCCAGAAGGGCATGCACAGGCTGGGCAGGGCGGGGGAGGTGGGTGTCTGGCCAGCACCTCCCCATCAGAGGGTCTGAGTGGGGCCTGACTCAGGAGGCAGCCAAGGTGAAGTGGAGGTCCAGTGGAAATGCCAGGCAGCCAAGGGGTGACGTCCTCTCCTGTCCTCCCCCTTCCTTGAGTATAAAGTACACACCTTGGCGTCACCCCTGTGCTGTGCGGACAGCTGCCTCGGCGGCTACCCGCCCTCTGTTATTCTTTCCACTCCGCAGGCTGCGGCTCCGGTGGCTTGGCGGGGTGGCCTGCCCGGGCCCCCACCCTCCCGGGCAGCCGCTTCCATTCCTCCCAGTCTGAGTCACTGGCCCGGGGAGTGGGTTCCCTCTCCGGCTCTTCCAGCTTCTGAGGCTGCCCATCTTTCTCTGCATCCATCCAGTTGTGAAGGGGCAGTTATCTAGCTGAGTGGGTCAGCAGAGGGCTCTGGGGGCCTGGGGATCTACTCCCCTACCAGGGTGAGATGTGGGGAGGGGGGCCTCGGGGTGTGAGGGAGACATTTGCAGAAACAATCACAGGGAATTTGAGCCTTGACAAGCCCCCTGGTGGTTACCCCAGCCCCCACTGTGGAATCCACTTTTATTCCAGGGAGAGGAAGAACCAGGGATGAGGGGTCTTGAGCCAACTGCATTGCTGGGAAAGCCAGTAGAGGTAGGGGGAGGGTTTCCAAGCATGTCATCCTTCAAGGCCGGAGCCCATCCTGCTCTGGCGTCTGTGCCTGAAGTTCCCAGGTCTCCCGCGCCCTGCCCTCCCAGCACCAACCCCATGGGGCATTCCCTACCTGCTGCTCTCTCTGCCGGGCTCTTTGGAGCCGGGCTGGTTCCCAGTGACCTTTGTCCAGCATTCTTGGCTCACTTGTGGGAATTCCCAGGGAAGCCCCAGAGGGAAACAAAGCAGTCCTGGCTCCCGCTGCGACTGCGGTCAGGCCATGGGCTCTGGGGCCACGAGACACCCTTCCCCTCCTCACCCAGAGCTGCTGCGCCGGCGCCTTCCCCAGTGCCCGAGTGCTGACCCTGCCCGCCCCCATGAGCCCCGGCCTTCCTCTGCCCTGGCCAGCACCTCCGCCTCCTCCTGGGCTTTGTGGTGGGCGGTGGTTTCTGGGCTGCCCCAGCTTTGGGAAGCGCCCGCGTTGTTAACCCTGGGCACGGTCCCAGGGATGAGGCCCTGGAGTTTCCCGGCGCCTGGGAGGCCTCGATGCCTGTGGAACGGCTGAGCAGGAGGCAAGAGCGTGGTCTTCATGACCACGGAGCAAAGCCCCTTGAGCTTGGAGTGCCCGCAACCTGCCTTTGCTTAGCTTCTCGTTTGGGTAGTTTTTCCCCCTCAGGGGCCCTCTAAGGAGAATCATGGGACTGCCAGGAGGAAAGGGATCCCAGAGCATCCAGTTAGACTCCTGGATGGGTCAAGATAAGGGCCCTGGTTGGGGCTGCCGTTCTTTCAGAAGCCCCACCTCAACGAGCCTGCAGATTCAGGCATCCTGGGGTCATTTCAGCTTCTGGCCTTGCTCAGGGCCCCTTCCCACTTGGACGTCAGGTGTGGACCCCCTGCTCTGGAATCGTTCTGCTCAGTCCCAGGTCCCCTTGGGTCCCTCCTGTTGTCCCTGGCTCCCAAGGCTTGAGTAGGAGCAATTCAGCCAGCCATCGCTAGAGGGCGCAGGGAATGTAACCTTTGGGACAGGACAGGGCTTGTCCCTGGGTCCTGCCTGGCCACTCCTTGGGGTGCAGTGGGGTCCCTCAGAGCTCCCTGTTTCATAGCCCTGGAGTGACCCCTCCTGAGCCACTGTAGCCCATACAGAGTGTGTGAGTAGGGGCCCAGCAGGCAATTATACCATGTGATTATACCAGATTCTGGGCTTTGAAGGGATAGTGTCTACTTAGGGACACGTGGATATTGGTGTTTATGTGATTTGTACATTGAAAGGAACCTCAGAGGTCACCTGGTTCAGCCTCACCAGTTTACAGATGAGGAAACTGTGAGGCCGGGAGGTGATTTGGGCATGATCCTACAGTGAGCTGGTGGATGATCTGGGATTAAAACTCAGGTTTCCGGGTGCCAGGCCTGCCTTTTTCTACCACCCACTGCATGGACAGAGGAGCCTGTCAGGCCACAGTCCACGGGATCGCAAGAGTCGGACATGATTTAGCGACTAAACCACCACCACCACTGCATCTTAGGAGCCTCGATGGCTTTGACTTTGGCTGATCCTTGTCAGCGTGGACCTCTGCTTGCTTCCCCCTCCCCCTCCACATGCCCACTTTTGTGGCCAGGTCTTCTGTGTGCTGGGGGCCCTGACCAGCCACTGCTCCGTTTTCTTCAAGGTAGTGCCCTTGACTCTGCTCTGCACCGGCTGGCTCTGGCCAGGCATGATGCCCCCACCGTCCCTGCCTGCCCTACCTCCAGCCTCCCCACAGAGGCCTGGCAGCCACAGAATTATCATCCTGTGTCCCTCATGAGCCTGCTCGGCTCCCATGGACCACTTTCTGTGGGCTGTTTGCTATTTTATAAGGGCCCCTAGTCAGCTGGTGCTGGGTTCTGGGGCAGTGCCCTGCTCCTACCCATAAAACTCTTGGACCAGGAGTGGAACCTGGAATCCTAAGAACACCAGGGTTGGGGGGGGGGCGGTGCTGAGGCAGAGAGCACGCTGGAGGGAGGTGGCCCTGGAAATGCCCCGGGCCCCCACAGCTGAGCAAGGTGTGAGTGACCTGGCCAGGCCTGGGCTGCCCCTGCCACCTCCCCTCATCCTGCTACATTTCAGCTGTCCCTTAGTAGCAGGAGCAGCCCCAAACAGTGCTGGTTTTTCTGCCCCTCACCGGCCTCCCTCCCCCCTCCCTCCCTCTGCCCACCGGGAATTTCGGAATGAAAGTGCTATTGTGAGCGTCTGGCTGGGCCACTGAAGGGCCAGCCCTGTTATTTCTGCAAACCAGCCCTCCCATTAGCCATGCAGGGCCGGGGCCAGGAAAATGTTACCTTTTCCTTCTTGAGCTGACTGCAGGGGAAATTCTCACATTTACAGTTTGTGCGGTGGTTGTGTTTGGGGGCAGGAGGGGAGGGCGGGCGCGTGTGTGTGGTTTGCGTGGGGCTGATTGGGGGTGGCTAGAGGGATATTTGTCTCCTTCCTCTGCTCTGCCCCTCCCCTCTCTGCCTTTCCTGATGACCTTTCCCTTGGCATTGGTGGGGGCACCCCTTCTTTCTGTCTCCAGGGATTGGGGCTAGAGGTTGTTGGTTGCCAGTGAGACCCACAGGCCACCAGTAAATAAACTCACATCTCACCCTCTCCTCTACACCTTGGGCAGCAACGTGAAACCGTGCACAGGGGCATCTGGGTGAGGAGGGGCAGGGGGGCTAAGGACTTCTTTGCTCAGGAATTGCGAGGACAGAAAGCAAGGGAAGTGGAAGCAGAGACTCACTGGCTACTTAAAATGAACTGGGAAGATGCAGGGAATTAAAAGACCTTCTGTTTGGCTTTCTGATCTTTTGAGGTGAAAAGCCTTACCTCCATTCCCATGCCTCCAGACCCGGTCACAATGAAGACTTCTGGATGGCACAGTAACAGACTCCCTAGGATCTCCACCCAATAGGTGTTTCGCAGGGAGTGAGAGCAGCCTTGGGTCTCAGGAAGTTCTGCTTGCAGTCTAGCCTTAGACTCTCTTGTTCTCCCATCAGTGGAATAAAAGAGCCACCTCCTGCTTTCCACCTCTTCCTCGTCCAGTCCACTCACCTGTGTTCTCTTCCTGCTGGGCACATCTGTGCCTTGACCTAGGCATTCAGGAATGGCCCCTGCGGCGGAGGGGCAGCCTCCCCTCCAGCCCTGCCCAGCCCCCTCTTTTTTGCCCCTCGTGCTGGTATGGCCACATGGCCTTGCAGACCTGTTGGCAGCTGGACTGCCGGGTCTCCGGGCTTTGCCATTGTTTGGAGCACATGCTTTTCTGGGGCTTCAGTAAGAAAGGACAGCTCAGGTCACCCTGTGAGTGATGTTGAATGTCCCAACTCTGTGAACTGTTTTAATTCCATCCTTCCCCTGCCTTCCCTTCAAGACATGAGCAGTGGGAGGGGGGCTCAGAGCGGAGGAGCCAGCAGAGGGACTCTGACTGGAGACAGGAAGGCCTGAGGCTAGTCAGGGCAAGGACCTGGAGTTTCCCTAATCGAGGTCATGGGGACTGCTCTTCGGCTGGGCAGGGCTGAGTCCATCTGACCAGTTCACTCCTCTGCAGGTCTTCTCTAAGATCTTCAGCCACGAGGCCCTAGAGAGCTACCTGCCCAAGATCCAGCTGGTGATCCAGGACACGCTGCGTGCCTGGAGTAGCCACCCCGAGGCCATCAACGTGTACCAGGAGGCTCAGAAGCTCACCTTCCGTATGGCCATCCGAGTGCTGCTGGGCTTCAGCATCCCCGAGGAGGACCTGGGGCACCTCTTCGAGGTCTACCAGCAGTTTGTGGAGAACGTCTTCTCTCTGCCCGTTGACTTGCCCTTTAGTGGCTACCGGCGGGTGAGCACCCAGGGCCTGGGAAGAGAAGAGATGGGCATCCGTGAGCTCCCCTCGGGGAGGGGCAACTGACCGCTAAGCTGGTCACTGGTCACATTGGCAGAGAGGGGTTTCAGTGGGAGGGCACAGTGGACCCTTCACCTGGGCTCTCTGCTACTTAGATGGGAAATTCTCAGAGGATTCCCTACCACACCTTGCCAGACCTTGGGAGGAGGCCCTTGGTGACCCTGCCCTTCCCCTTGGGTAACCCGATGGCCTCCTCCCTGCCTCAGGGCATTCAGGCAAGACAGACCCTACAGAAGGGCCTGGAAAAGGCAATCCGGGAGAAGCTGCAATGCACGCAGGGCAAGGACTACTCGGATGCTCTGGACATCCTCATCGAGAGCAGCAAGGAGCACGGGAAGGAGATGACCATGCAGGAGCTGAAGGTGGGGCCCCCTGACCCCCGGCCCAGGCAGCGCAAGTGCCGGAACTCTACCCTGGGACTGCATGTGCACCCATAGGGGTGGGGCTGTCCCTTCCGTCCCCATGACTTGCTGTGCACAGAGTCCTGATGATGAACTGGTCCCCACAGCAGCTGGGCCCCAGGCTCTCCCTCTCACCACAATTCCCTCTACCATTTTGGTAAAGATGCTGGAAATTGGATCCTAGAAATCCCGAACAGATGTGGCATCAGGGACATTGTCAATCCCCTCATCTGCTCCTCACCCACAACCCTCCCCCGACCAGTATTCACTATTGCAGTGCCTTTCATGGTCGCAGTAGCCTTAGGAGCTCACCTAGGGAAATGAGGCCCAGCAGAAGCCACGTGCTGGAGGGCGGCCTCAGCCCTTGGGGAGGAGCAACCTTTTCAAGTTGGAGTCACAGCCTGCCTAGCACTGGCCAAATCCAGCTGGGCTGCCAGCCCCGGGACTGTCCTCTCTGGGCTCCAAGAAAGGCTTCCTGCCTACCCTTTCTTGAGGCGGATGTTCATCCTCACTTAGACTCTGCTGCCCACATGCTTCCCAGGTGCCCGTGGACACTGAACTGCCGACTGCTCCATCCCTGTCTCTGCTTCCCCTTTTTTTGGTTGTTTATAAATCTTTGATGAGCCAGAAAGGAGCTCAAAAGACTTCCCCATTTCATAAGAAGTTTTGTGACTTGTAGATAGTGCCATGGCAAGTAAGGGACATACTCGTTCACTCCGGTCTCTGGGCGCAGCGTCCGCATTTGTAAAATGCAGGGCTTGGAATGAGACGGTTTGGGGAGACCTTTTCATGGGGCACCATTGCTCCCCAGAGGGCCCTGGAGGGGCTCTAAGTCCTCAGGGGGCCACCTCGCCTCAGCCTTCTCACTGCAGGTCCCATCCCAGGTCCTCCTGCCTCCTTAGCCCCTCAGCTCTCCTGACCACCTGCCACCTCCCTCCGTCTCCCGAGGAGGGAGGAAGAGCTGGGGCTGCCAGTGTGGAGGCCCAGCTGGAGACCCTGCAGCACACTCTACTGGCCCAAACAGTGCCTGCTCCCTGGGATTTGCTCATTTGCACTGATGAGGGCCGATGGCCAGCCCTGGAATCCAGCAGTGAGTGGGAAGCAGCTGTGCCCCAGGGGACTTTTAAGCTAGTGCCTCTGCCCAGCCAGGGGACTGGACCTATGTCCGCCGTGGCTGACACGCCCCAGCAATGTGAGGCTCAGAGGAAGCACCAGGGCTCAGATAGATGGCCCCAGGGTCGGGGGGATATGGGTGAAGAGGGGCTGCCGCCAGGCTGAACCCAGGTTGCAAGCGGCTCCTCCTCCCTGCTGCTGCAGGATGGGACCCTGGAGCTCATCTTTGCTGCCTACGCCACCACTGCCAGCGCCAGCACCTCGCTTATCATGCAGCTGCTGAAGCACCCGGCCGTGCTGGAGAAGCTGCGGGAGGAGCTGCGGGCCAAGGGCCTCCTGCACAGTGGCGGCTGCCCCTGCGAGGGCACGCTGCGCCTCGACACGCTCAGTGGGCTGCACTATCTGGACTGCGTCATCAAGGAGGTCATGCGCCTGTTCACGCCGGTCTCTGGCGGGTACCGCACCGTGCTGCAGACCTTCGAGCTCGACGTGAGACTCCCATGGGCTGTGGGGCGGGCCGACGGGAAAGACCAGCTCCCCGTGGGGTACCTCAGTCTCAGTCTCGTGGGGAGATGATGCTGACTTTCAGGGACCTTTCAGGCTGGTGGGAGGGTCTTTGCCCCAAATACTGGGTCAGATGCAGCCCCCCTGGGTGTCCTGTGAAGCTGCCTGAGACATCTATAAATAGGTGGACTGACATGCCCAAAGGAGAGCCTGGCCAGGCCCCTGGGACCACAGTGGGAACATCTGGGTGGAGACTGGCAGGCAGAAGGTCCTGGGTCCTCTGAAACCCCCTTTGGTTCTCACCACCCCCTCCCGTCCCTTCCCCTACCTTGCCTCCAGGGTTTTCAGATCCCCAAAGGCTGGAGCGTCATGTACAGCATCCGGGACACACACGACACGGCGCCCGTGTTCAAGGATGTGAACGTCTTCGACCCCGACCGCTTCGGCCAGGCGCGGAGTGAGGACAAGGACGGCCGCTTCCATTACCTCCCTTTCGGCGGCGGTGTCCGGACCTGCCTAGGCAAGCACCTGGCCAAGCTGTTCCTGAAGGTGCTGGCAGTGGAGCTGGCCAGCACCAGCCGCTTCGAGCTGGCCACCCGGACCTTCCCCCGCATCACCTTAGTCCCCGTCCTGCACCCCGTGGACGGCCTCAGCGTCAAGTTCTTTGGCCTGGACTCTAACCAGAACAAGATCCTGCCAGAGACCGAGGCCATGCTGAGCGCCACGGTCTAAGGCTCCAGGCCTCGGGGTGGGAGCGCTGGAAGGGTATAAACCTGTGTGCGGGTGGGGCTGGAGCCCGGGGAAGGGAGAGGCCCCCAAGCCTTGCCCTCCCCTGTTCCCCTACCTGCAAACCTGCCCCAAGTCAAAAGGGGGCCAGCCTCCGGGGTGGGGCCCTCCCCCGACCCCTGCCTCTCTCCAGTCTCTCTGGTTCCCAACAGCTTAGTCCCCCGGGAAAGGGCCCGGCCCCCCGGGGCCCCGCATGCCCGTCACAGTGTTAACCGTCGGCTGTGCTGCAGCCTTTGCTTGTGATGTTCTGACCTGGTCTCTCCCCTCCCTTTTCTTTTGGACTCTTAGTTTGAGGTCAGGTGATTGCCATGGGGAGGGAGAAAAAGAGGTTCCCCCTGTGGCCCTCTCTTCAGCACCCGCCCCCGCTGCCCCGGCTCAGACAGGCGAGTGCCCCTCCCGGCGTGGCCACCCGTGCCCGCGGGGAACAGCATTGTGGGTAATAGAATGCCAGTCACCCTTGGCAGAGCGGGGATGGGTTGTCACCAGCCTGGAGGCCCACCCCTTGCCATCTGGGACGTTTGAAATTACCTGTTGCTGCTACTTTTTCTCTCTTCTGACCTTGGGGCAGAGGAGCCCCAGGCCCTGTCCTCCCAGCATCCTCCCTGGTGGCCCTGGGCACGCGCACTGACACCCCCACCTTTCCACCAGGCGGCTCAGAGCCCACCCTGCTCCCTGTACACCCACGCCCAAGGCCCTCTGCCCATGGGCTGACCCCCGTACCCCACCCCCCATATTTATTCACTGATATAACCGACTCTTGGTGTTACTGGGACTGGAACAAGCATTCTGCCATCCCCTGGCTTCCATCCCAGCTGTCCCAGGCAGGACTTCTGCAAGTGGCCAACCCCCAGCCCCTGCCCCCACTGGCCAAGGGTCGAGCAGCCCCCCAGGCACCAGACCTTCTGTGGGCTCAACCTCGGAGCCTCACCCCCGAGGTGAGATCCAGTGGGTCTGCTTTTGTCCCCAGGGGAGATGGGGAGATGGCGCACTGCCTCCCCGCCTGCTCTGTCGGAAACCTCTAGCACAGGGGCCCTGGGGGCTGCTGCCGGCTCCCACGTGGTCACTGTCCACCGCGGTGCCCCCCACTCTGGCTGGTGAGTATGGAGAAGGATACGGGTTCTTCTGACGGGGAGCCAGGGCCTCCGTCATCCCTCCCTTGACCCTTCCCTTTGCCCTTGGAAAGGTGTCCCTGAAGTCCCTTCCCACCTCTATGCCACTGTCTGCTTAGCCCAGCTCAGGGGTGTGGGGACCAGATGGAAGCCAGGGGAGGTGAGAGCAGAAGGCAGCCCTCCCTCGGCCGTGGTGGCTTGAGGTGGCTGTGGGGAGCGCTGCAGCGAGAGCCGAGGAGGAGGGTACGTGCGACTTGTCAAGTGATTTGGTGGAAAATGAGCGGTCAGGGGATGGAGGAGGAATAGCTCCTGCCACTGGCATTTTGAGTGTTGGCAATTAGGGATGCCTCCTGGGATGGTTTTGGGCCTCTGGTGAGTCTCTCAGTGATTTTGTCTGTTTCCAAACTTTTCTTTGATTTTCATGTTTCTCTGTTGGCTTTTGATGTTATAAAAGCAATGAATCCTCTTTAGGAGAAAATCAAACACACACAGAAGAATAATGCGGGGCACCAGTGCCCCCGCTGGGCTCTCCGCAGCAGTGACTCAGTGGCTTCCCAAAGGCGTTCAGTGGGCAGGTGGCAGACCTCCACTCCTGCCCCCACTCACACCTACCTTGTGCTGGGCTTTACGGGAATGGTTTGTGCCCACGGACTGGTCTGTGACACCCATTCTCAAGTATTTCATTCGGTTCCTACCTTTCCATCATTTAAAAAGCCAGTGCAGCACAGACATTATTGACAAAACTTGACATTAAAAAAATAGTAATATTATCAATTTCCCCCCACCCCATTCTGAAAAACAGGCAAAAAATACCCCACAAAAAAACATGTTAAGGACTCATCAAAGCTTGCAAAACAGCTGCATGGTGCACCAAAATTTATCCCCTACACAAAGCCCAGTCTCTGGAAGGTCCTTGCTCCTCTATGCTGACCCATCTTATCCCAAACCAATTGTTTTTTGACTGCTTTTTGATTGCAGTAAGTGCAGATTCACCAGGAAGCCCGCCAGGCCTGGCCCTGGCAAGGAGCAGAGAGCTGGAGGGCTGTGGGAAGCTTCAGTGGCCTTCACTTTCGGCCACCAGCCTGGGAGGGGCAGAGAAGGCAAGACAGAGGATCCCTGTGAGGGAGGGAAGAAGGATTACTTACCCCACTGGGTCTCAAAGGGGTTAAGAATAGAACTGAAGAAAGCTCTTGACTGGCTGACAGGAGGGTTTCCATGTCGAGGCTCATCCATCTCTCCTCTTTACATCCATCCGTGTCTGTGTGCTTGTCGTAGGTCTTAGAGCGGTAGCATTAGATGGGTGACGTGTTCTCACTTACCATTCCTACTATTGTAACTTGACATTAAAGAGACAGAACCCCACAGAGCTCTTCACGCCATGGGCTTGCGGATTGAAGCACTTTCAATGTTGGGCGCTGGCATCTGTGTTCTGGGCCTCATCTTGACTCTGCCCAGATCGCTCTAATTTTATACACAAAACTTGTTTTTTCATAAATGTTATAATTTTGTGTCTGTCTTTATAAACTATTATAAGTACTATTTTTGTTATAATTCAAAATAGATATTTAGTATAAAGTTTTTGCTGTTAAATATTTGTTATTTAGTAAAATATGAAGTGTTTCCTCTATTGTAAACATGGTTCAAAATATTAATATGTTTTTATCACAGTTGTTTTAATATTGAAAAAAAGCACTTGTGTGTTTTGTTTTGATATGAACCTGGTGCCGTGTGAGTGTTTTTGCCGTCGTGTGGTTTCACACTGTATATAATATTCCATGTTGCATATTAAAAAAATGTTGTGCATTTTGTGATTTTGGAAATACTCAATGTGGCTCTTTTATAGGCTTCCATAATAAACCGTGAAGACTCACCCTCGTTTGGCTCTCTGGCCTCTGCTTTCTCAGCTCCCTGAAAGGGTCCTCCTGGCCACCCACAGTCCCTTCATCAACACCCAGTCCCACCCACTTCTCAGGGAGGAAGGTCTTCCCCTCAGGGTTGGTCCTGAAAGGCCACCCCCCCCCCAACTCCCCGTGTGAAGGCACACAGAGGTCTGTGGCTGTGTCCTGGGAGCAGCAGGTCCCCCAGGGAGTGGAGGGTGTACTTGGATGGTCGTTGGCCCCAGAAGCCTGATGTGGGATGGAATGACTGGGAGCTGAGTCCTGGCCGCGTGGCTGGGCCAGGTGTCTTGGCAACCAGAGTGCTGCAGAGTCCAGCTTGTTTACACAAGTGAGGACATGGATGTTCACAGCCACACGACAAATAGGAGAGCAGAACTCAGTTCTCCTGACTTCCAGTCTCACACTCCATGAGGCACTTCTCAGGGCTATTTCATGGGTGTCACAGGAACGCATTGATTCTGGGACCAAATCAGTTTGCAAAAGGGCTTAAACAGAGTCAGGCACGCTGAGGGCTGGACAGTGAAGAGCTCACAGGCTACAGGAGTCCCTAAGCCCACTTGATGACTAAAACCATGTCCTCTTTGCCCATTCTCAAACTCTGTGACTGTCATAGAGCCCAGAGATGACCCTGCAAAAGACACATCGTCCAGTGCCAGACAAGGAACGTCCAGGGCAGTCCCTAGAACAAGGGGCTGGGGGTGGGGAGGGAGAGAGGGCAGTGAGTAGCAAAGCCGTGGTCCCTGGAGCTACACCAGGCACCGGGGGGCCCAGCCCTGGCAAGCACCAAGCCTCACAGTGCTCAGGCCAGTCCCAGACCCTGTCTGTGCCCAGGCCCTTCCTCAGAGCCTGGGGAGTGAAAGTCCCCACTGAGCTGGCCTGAAAAAGGCCGTTTTGTGGCTTCAGTGTTTCTTTTTGATACAATCAGTCAGACCCAACCTCAGCCCAGACAGGGCCTCTCACAACCTGGGTCACAGAACCGGGCCACCCAGAGGGGCATCACCAGCATCTCCTGGGCAGTGCCACCGGTAGGCTGCTTCACCCTTGCTCTGCTTCCCCACCCCGATCTGTACTCCCCAAGCCCTAACCTCCACCCTGGGGAGGGGAGAGCAAGGTGATCCCCCGTTTCCTTAAGCTGAAGCAGAGTCTCAGCATAGCAGGGATGTTCCCAGAACCATGCAGAAGCAGAGGATGTCCTGTGCCAGAACGGGGACCACCTGGCCCTAACAGCACAGGCCCCACCCAAGGGCTTTCTCAGACTGAGGCCTCCAGGGCCAGCAAGAAGCAGCAACAGACACCCCCAGCTTCCCTCAGGAAGTGTGCCAGTGGAAGGCAGTAGTTTTTCAGAGTGTAAATTCCATCTCTCCCGGTGGAATGTCCTGTGTGGCAGCAGAGGTGAAGGAAGCCTGGTCCTCGGGCTGCCCTCGGTCTGACCGCCCTGCCACGGGGTGGGAGGGCCCGGCTGGGCGGGTGGCTGGCCTGTCATCACCAAGTCTGTCCTGGCCTCTCCCCCGTGGGCCCAGCGGGCCAGTGACGTCTCCCGCACGGCTGCCTGCCCCTGGGATCTCCTGGCCTGGAAGGAGAACACAGGCCGCTGTGGACAGGCCGACACGGCCGCTGTTTGTCCAGGGGTTGGGGCGCCAGGTTGGAGGGAACTCACAGACCGCACATTCTGCCACCTCCCAGCACTTTTCCAAAACAGCCTGCCTTGGTTGGGCCTGGCTGCCTGGGGTGGCCGGGGGCTGGGCGCCAGGAACAGGGCAGGGGAAAGCAGGGCCTCAGGGCCAGCGAGTGAGGTGGCTAGGTGAGGGCAGAGACAGCACTCTGCCAGAGCCAGTCTGTGGGCTGGGTCTTGGACTGGGGCAGGGGGAGCGGGAGGAGGACTGTGTGTGTCTGTGTTGGGGGCTAAAGGAAAAACAAGCCTGACTAGCCTGAGTACTCAGCTGAGCCAGCCAGGCTCTGTTCCTCACAAAGGCTCTGAAGCCCTGAGCACGGTGTGGAGGTGGTGATGGCGAAGCAGCAAGCTGGGCCTCAGGTTCCGCTGCTTATCTCCTGCCCCACTTTCCTTTCACCGGATTGGTCTGCCCCGCTGGCCTCATCCACCCCGAGGGACTCTGGCCTCCCAGGAGATACTTATTCTAGTCCCTGCAACCTTGGCCTTCCCATGATGAGAATGCCTCTCCGAATCCTCCTGAACCCTAGTGCTCTAAGCCTCTGCCCCCCTCCATCAGATCCCCCATGCTGCACAGTAGTGGAGCATGTGTGAGCCCACAAAGACTTCCATGGGAGTGTGGCGCTAAGACACCAAATTTGGAAGCAGCTGGGTCTGCCCCGGGGGGCTGTCAGAGGCACAGTGGGGGATCCTTGGCTGCTGGCAGCCCTGTGGCCAGGTTGCTGGCCCACGTGAGGGCATCATGCTCCTGTGAGGGAATGTGGGTGGTCTTGGAGGCAGATGTGCCTGGGCAAGGCCCACCTGCTTGGCTATAGTCCTCTCCTTCCTGGCTTGTCTCCACCCAGAGAAGCCCTTTTTGCCTTGCCTCGTGTAGACTTGATTTTTTTTTAGACTTTGACATTTTGGTAAGTCCTTCCTTCCCACAGCTTTTTCCCTCTGGGACTCACCCTTAGATTCCCTCTGAGAGAAATGTTTTGTAGGACACATTGTGAGTGGTGCCCTCAAAGGTAGGCAGCAGCGAGAATGCTCCACCCTGAACCCATAGGACAGTTTTCACATAGCAACTCCTGCGAGGTCTCTGATTGGTCCAATTTGAGTCACATGCTTATCCCAATGGGAAAAAGGATGGCTACCTCTGATTGGTTACCTTGCCGTGGGAGCAGCTACATCGCATATGATTGGCAGCCCAAGGTGGAGGTGTGAGGGAATTGTTGGAGGGGACAGATGGAAGTAAAATTTACTCCAGAACACAGTCGAGGAGGGAGAGAAAGGAACAAGCAAGATGGGGAAAGATCCTGGCTGCCGAAGTGATGTGCCAGGACTGTAGAAGGAGGATGTGTGATGAATGATAGTTCAAGAGAAGAGAAGCTCTTAAGTGGCAGACTCGCATGCTTCTGGTGAGAATGTATGGCTATGATGTCAACTCCTCGTCCGTCAGAATAAAGTGCGCCATGTTTCCAAGGGCTTTGTGTGACAGTGCATGTTGGTATTTTATTTTGAAATAATTACAGATGCACAGAAAGCTGCAAAGACAGTACAAGAGAGGTCGCATGCACCCTGCACCCAGTCTCTCCCGATGGCTTCTTACATAATTATAGTACAATATCCAAACCAGGAAACTGACACTGCACAGTGGTTGTGTGTAGTTTGATGCCATTTTATCAACTACAGATTCATATAGTCATCAGTGATATCAACATACAGAATTATTTCACCACCACAAAGATCTATATAATACTTTATACTCACTCGTGGTATACCTCCCCACCAGTCCCTTCTCTCTCTAAGCCCTGGCCACCGCTACTTTCCCGTGTCTATAATTCTGTCATTTCAAGAAGGTTAAACAAGCGGAATCATTCAGTGTGTGATCTTTTGAGATTTTTTTCCCCCTAACAAATCATAATGCTCTGAAGAACCACCCAAGTTACTGCTGCTGCTGCTAAGTCGCTTCAGTCTTGTCCGACTCTGTGCGACCCCATAGACGGCAGCCCACCAGGCTGCCCCGTCCCTGGGATTCTCCAGGCAAGAACGCTGGAGTGGGTTGCCATTTCCTTCTCCAATGCATGAAAGTGAAAAGTGAAAATGAAGTCTCTCAGTTGTCCATGACTCTTAGCGACACCAAGGACTGCAGCCTACCAGGCTCCTCCGTCCATGGGATTTTCCAGGCAAGAGTACTGGAGTGGGGTGCCATTGCCTTCTCCAGTTACTGTATATATCATTAATTTATTTCTTTTTGTTGCTGAGTAGCATTCCATGGTAAGGACGTATAACAGTTTGTTTAACCATTCACTTGTTGAAGGATATTTGGGTTGTTTCCAGTTTTTGGCTGTTTCAAATGTTATGTTGAGGTTATTTCCTTCTATTCCTAGTTTGTTGAGTTTTTACAATGAAAAGGTGTAAAATTTTGTTAAATGCTTTTTTAGCATCAGTTGAGGTGATATTGTCATGTCCCCACAATCATTCCATTAATGTGATGTACTACATTGATTGAATTGTATATGTCAAACTATCCTTGCATTCAATGAATAAATCCCACTTGATCATATGGAATTTATTATGATATTGAATTTTGTTTCCTAGTATTTTGTTAGGATTTTTACTTCCATATTCATCAGGTATATTGATCTATAGTTTTCTTTTTTTGTAGTGCCTTTGACTATAGTAACAGGGTAATGCTGGTCTCATAGCATGAGTTTAGAAATGTTTCCATCACTTCAATTTTGGGGAAAGGTTTGAAGAGGATTGTCACTCTGCTTATTTAACTTATATGCAGAGTACATCATGAGAAATGCCAGGCTGGATGAAGCACAATCTGGAATCAAGATTGCCAGGAGAAATATCAACCTCAGATATGCAGATGACACCACTCTTATGGCAGAAACCAAAGAAGAACTAAAGAGCCTCTTGATGAAAGTGAAAGAGGAGAGTGAAAAAGTTCGCTTAAAACTCAACATTCAAAAACTAAGATCATGGCATCCCGTCCCATCACTTCATGGCAAATAGATGGGGAAACAATGGAAACAGTGACGACTATTTTCTTGGGCTCCAAAATCACTGTGGATGGTGACTGCAGCCATGAAATTAAAAGATGCTTGCTCCTTGGAAGAAAAGCTATGACCAACCTAGACAGCATATTAATAAGTAGAGATATTACTTTGCTACAAAGGTCCCTCTAGTCGAAGCTATGATTTTTCCAGTGGTCATGTATGGATGTGAGAGTTGGACCATAAAGAAAGCTGAGCACCTAAGAATTGATGCTTTTGTATAGTGATGTTTGAGAAGACTCTTGAGAGTCCCTTGGACTGCAAGGAGATCCAACCAGTCAATCCTAAAGGAAATAAATCCTGAATGTTTATTGGAAGGACGGATGCTGAAGCTGACTCCAATACTTTGGCCACCTGATGTGAGGAACTGACTCATTGGAAAAGACCCTGATGCTGGGAAAGATTGAAAACAGGAGGAGAAGGGATGACAGAGGATGAGATGGCTGGATGGCATCACCAACTTGATGTACATGAGTTTGAACAAGCTCTGGGAGTTGGTGATGGACAGGGAAGCCTGGCGTGCTGTAGTCCATGGGGTCACAAAGAGTTGGACACGACTGAGCGACTGAACTGAACTGAACTGAGGATTTCCTACCCATAGTATCCTGTTACGTTATCTGCAACCAATGACAGTTTTATGTCTTTCTTTCCAATCTGATTTCCTTTTATTTTTTCTATTATCTGACTGCTGTGGCTAGGACATCCAATAATATATTGAATTCAAGTGGCCAGAGTGTGTATCCTTGACTTGTTTCTGATCTTAGAGGAAATAGTTTCAGTTTTCACCATTGAGTATTGAGTTTTAGCTAGGGGTTTAAAACTCAATGAAACTATCAGCCATGTCATGTAGGGCAACCCCAGACAGACGGGTCATGGTGGAGAGTTCTGACAAAACGTGGTCCACTGGAGAAGGGAATGGCTAACTACTTCAGTATCCTTGCCTTGAGAACCCCATGAACAGTATGAAAAGGCAAAAAGATATGACTCTGGAAGATGAACCCCCCAGGTTGGTAGGTGTCCAATATGCTACTGGGAAAGAGGAGAGAAATAGCTCCAGAAATACTGAAGAGGTGGAACCAAAGTGGAACTGACACCCAGTTGTGGATGTGTCTGGTGGTGAAAGTAAAGTCTGATGCTATAAAGAACAATACTGCATAGGAAGCTGGAATGTTAGATCCATGAATCAAGGTAAATTGGATGTTCACATAGGAGATACCAAGAGTGAACATCAGCATCTTAGGAACTAAAATGGAGGGGATGGGCAAATTCGATTGATATGATCATTATATTTACTACTACTGTGGACAAGAATCCCTTAGAAGGAATGGAGTAGCCCTCATAGTCAACAAAAGAGTCAGAAATGCAGTACTTGTGTGCAGTCTCGAAAACGGCAGGATGATCTTTGTTCATTTCCAAAGCAAACCATTCAACATCACAGTAATCGAAGTCTATGCCCCAAACACTAATGCCAAAGAAGTTGAACAGTTCTGTAAAGACCTGCAAGATCTTCTAGAACTAACACCCAAAAAAGATGTCCTTTTCATCATAGGGGAAATGCTAAAGTAGGAAGTCAAGAGATACCTGGAGTAACAGGCAAGTTTGGCCTTGGAGTATAAAATGAAGCAGGACAAAGGTTAACAGAGTTTTGCCAAGAGAACTCACTTGTCATAGCAAATACCCTCTTCCAACAACACAAGAAATGACTCTACATTTAGATGTCACCAGATGGTCAATACTGAAATTAGATTGATTATATTATTTGCAGCCAAAGATGGAGAAGCTCTATATAGTCAGCAAAAACAAGACCAGGAAGTGACTGTGGCTCAGATCATGAGCTCCTTATTGCCAAATTCAGACTGAAATTGAAGAAAGTAGGGAAAACCACTAGGCCATTACGGTAATATCTAAATCAAATCCTTTATGACTATATAGTGGAAGTGACAAATAGATTCAAGGAATTAGGTCTGATAGAGTGTCTGAAGAATTATGGACAGAGGTTCGTAACATCGTACAGGAGGTGGACACCAAAACCATGCCGAAGAAAAAGAAATACAACAAGGCAAAATGATTGTCTTACAAATAGCTGAGAAAAGAAGAGAATCAAAAGGCAAAAGAGCAAAAAAAAAAAAAAAAAAAAAGGCAAATTAGACCCAACTGAATGCAGAGTTCCAAAGAGAAGCAAGGAGAGAGAAGAAAGCCTTCTTAAGTGAACATCACACGGAAATAGAGGAAACAATAGAATAGGAAAGACTAGCAATCTCTTGAAAAAAATTAGAGATACCAAGGGAGCATTTCATACAAAGATGGGCACAATATACGACAGAAATTGTATGGACCTAACAGAATCAGAAGATATTAAAAAGAGGTGGCAAGAATACACAGAAGAACTGTACAAAAAAGGTCTTAATGATTCTAATAACCACAATGGTGTGATCAGTCACCTAGAGCCAGACATCCTGGAGCATGAAGTCAAGTGAGCCTTAAGAAACATTACTACAAACAAAGCTAGTGGAGGTAATAGAATTCCAGCTGAGGTATTTCAAATCCTAAAAGATGATGCTGTTAAAGTGCTACACTCAATATGCCAGCAAATTTGGAAAACTCAGCAGTGGTCACAGGACTGGAAAAGGTCAGTTTTCATTCCAATCCCAAAGAAAGGCAATGCCAAAGTATGTTCAAACAACTGCACAATTACACTAATTTTCCATGCTATCAGTTCAGTTCAGTTCAGTCACTCAGTTGTGTCCGACTCTTTGCGACCCTATGAATTGCAGCACGCCAGACCTTCCTGTCCATCACCAAGTCCCGGAGTTCACCCAGACTCACGTCCATCAAGTCAGTGATGCCATCCAGCCATCTCATCCTCTGTCGTCCCCTTCTCCTCTTGCCCCCAATCCCTCCCAGCATCAGGGTCTTTTCCAATGAGTCAACTCTTCGCATGAGGTGGCCAAAGTACTGGAGTTTCAGCTTTAGCATCATTCCTTCCAAAGAAATCCCAGGGCTGATCTCCTTCAGAATGGACTGGTTGGATCTCCTTGCAGTCCAAGGGACTCTCAAGAGTCTTCTCCAACACCACAGTTCAAAAGCATCAATTCTTCGGTACTCAGCTTTATTCACAGTCCAACTCTCACATCCACACATGACCGTTGGAAAAACCATAACCTTGACTAGACGGGCCTTTGTTGGCAAAGTAATGTCTCTGCTTTTGAATATGCTTTCAAGGTTGGTCATAACTTTCCTTCCAAGGAGTAAGCGTCTTTTAATTTCATGGCTGCAATCACCATCTGCTGTGATTTTGGAGCCCCCAAAAATAAAGTCTGACACTGTTTCCACTGTTTCCCCATCTATTTCCCATGAAGTGATGGGACCAGATGCCATGATCTTCGTTTTCTGAATGTTGAGCTTTAAGCCAACTTTTTCACTCTCCTCTTTCACTTTCATCAAGAGGCTTTTTAGTTCCTCTTCACTTTCTGCCATAAGGGTGGTGTCATCTGCATATCTGAGGTTATTGATATTTCTCCCAGCAATCTTGATTCCAGCTTGTGCTTCTTCCAGCCCAGCGTTTCTCATGATGTACTCTGCATAGAAGTTAAATAAGCAGGGTGACAATATACAGCCTTGATGTACTCCTTTTCCCATTTGGAACCAGTCTGTTGTTCCATGTCCAGTTCTAACTGTTGCTTCCCGACCTGCATACAGGTTTCTCAAGAGGGAGGTCAGGTGGTCTGGTATTCCCATCTCTTTCAGAATTTTCCACAGTTTATTGTGATCTACACAGTCAAAGTCTTTGGCATAGTCAATAAAGCAGAAATAGATGTTTTTTTCTGGAACTCTCTTGCTTTTTCCATGATCCAGCGGATGTTGGCAATTTGATCTCTGGTTCCTCTGCCTTTTCTAAAACCAGCTTGAACATCAGGAAGTTCACGGTTCACATATTGCTGAAGCCTGGCTTGGAGAGTTTTGAGCATTACTTTACTAGTGTGTGAGATGAGTGCAATTGTGCAATAGTTTGAGCATTCTTTGGCATTGCCTTTCTTTGGGATTGGAATGAAAACTGACCTTTTCCAGTCCTGTGGCCACTGCTGAGTTTTCCAAATTTGCTGGCATATTGAGTGCAGCACTTTCACAGCATCATCTTTTAGGCTTTGAAATAGCTCCACTGGAATTCCATCACCTCCACTAGCTTTGTTCATAGTGATGCTTTCTAAGGCCCACTTGACTTCACATTCCAGGATGTTTGGCTCTAGGTGAGTGATTACACCATCGTGATTATCTTGGTCGTGAAGATCTTTTTTGTACAGTTCTTCTGTGTATTCTTGCCACCTCTTCTTAATATCTTCTGCTTCTGTTAGGTCCATACCATTTCTGTCCTTTATCGAGCCCATCTTTGCATGAAATGTTCCCTTGGTATCTCTAATTTTCTTGAAGAGATCTCTAGTCTTTCCCATTCTGTTGTTTTCCTCTATTTCTTTGCATTGATTGCTGAAGAAGGCTTTCTTATCTCTTCTCGCTATTCTTTGGACCTCTGCATCCAGATGCTTATATCTTTCCTTTTCTCCTTTGCTTTTCGCTTCTCTTGCTATCAAGGTAATGCTAAAAATCCTTCAAGCAAGGCTTCAACAGTACATGAACTGAGAACTTCCAGATATACAAGCTGGATTTAGAAAAGGCAGAGGAACCAGAGATCAAATTGCCAACATCCATTGGATCATAGAAAAAATTAAGGGAATTGTGGAAAAACATTTACTTCTGCTTCATTGACTATACTAAAGCCTTTGACTGTGTGGATCACAACAAACTGGAAAATTCTTCAAGAGATGGGAGTACCAGACCACCTTACCTGCTTCCTGAGAAACCTGTATGCTGGTCAAGAAGCAACAGTTAGAACCAGGCGTGAAACAACAGACTGGTTCAAAATTGGGAAAGGAGTATATCAAAGCTGTATATTGTCATCCTGCTTATTTAACTTATATACAGGATACAACATGCAAAATACACATTCCAGCACAAGCTGGAATCAAGATTGCTGGGAGAAATATCAATAACCTCAGAAATACAGATGACACCACTGTAATGGCAGAAAACAAAGAGGAACTAAAGAGTCTCTTGATGAGGGTGAAAGAGAAGAGTGAAAAGCTGGCTTAAAACTCAAGATTCAGAATATGAAGATCATGGCATCTAGTCCCAACACTTCATGGCAAATAGATGGGGAAACAATGGAAACAGTGACAGACTTTATTTTCTTGGGCTCCAAAATCACTGCAGATGGTGACTGCAGCCACCGAATTAAAAGACACTTGCTCATTGGAAGAAAAGCTATGACAAACCTGGACAGTGTATTAAAAAGCAGAGCTATTACTTTGCCAGCAAAAGCCATATAGTCAAAGCTATGGTTTTTCCAGTAGTCTTGTAGGGATGTGAAATTTGGACCATAAAGAAGGCTGAGTGGTGAAAAATTGATGCTTTCAAATTGTGGTGTTGGAGAAGACTCTTGAGAGTCCCTTGGACCGCATGGAGCTTTCCTGGTGGCTCATGTGGTAAAGAACCTGCCTGCAACGTGGGAGACTGGAGTTCAATCCCTGGGTTGGGAATATGCCCTGGAGAAGGCCATGGCACCCCACTCCAGTATTCTTGCCTGGAGAATTCTATGGACAGAGGAACCTGTCCACAGGACTACAGTCCATAGGGTCCCAAGAGTAGGACATGACTGAGTGACTAACATTTCAGGCTTCCCTGGTGGCTAAGCTGATAAAGAGTCCACCTGCAATGTGTGGGACCTGGGTTTGATCCCTCGGTTGGGAAGATTCCCTGGGGAAGGGAATGGTTACCCACTCCAGTATTCTGGCCTGGAGAACTCCATGGACTATATCGTTCATGCGGTTGCAAAGAGCTGGACGCAACAGAGTGACTTTCACTTTCCACTTTCACTGGACTGCAAGATCAAATCAGTCAGTCAAAAAGGAAATCAACACTGAATATTCATTGGAAAGACTAATGCTGAAGCTGAAGCTCTAATCCTTTGGCCTCTGTTGCAAAGAGCCAACTCATTGGAAAAAACCCTGATGCTGAAAGATTGAAGGCAGGAGGAAAAGGGGACGAGAGAGGATGAGATGGTTGGGTGGCATCACAGACTCAATGGACATGAGTTTGAGCAAACTCTGGGAGATGGTGAAGGACAGGGAAGCCTGGTGTGCTGCAGTCCATGGGGTCACAAAGAGTCAGACACAACTGAGCGACTGAACAGAAACAACAATTTGTCTTTAATTCTTGCTCTGTTAATTGCAGTGTGTCTTGGTGTGGTCTTCTTTGGGTTGATCCTGTTTGGTAATCTCGATACTTCTTGGACATGGATGTCTATTTCCTTTCCCAGTTTAGGAATGTTTTCAACTATTATTTCCTCAAAATGTTTTCTGTTCTTTCTCTCTCTCTTACCCTTCTCCCCCTATAATGTTAATGTTAGTAGGCTTGATATTGTCCTAGAAGTCTTTTAAATTGTTTTCTTTTTATTAAATTTTTTTCTGTTCAGTCAGAGATTTCCAGTATTCTGTCTTCCAGCGTGTTGATTTGTTCCTCTGTATCATCTAACCTCAATTGACTTCTAGTGTATTCTTCACTTCCATAATTGTATACAACTTCATCTTTGTTTGGTTCTTCTTTATATTATGTAACTCCTTGTTAAAATTCTCACTGTTATCCAAACTTCTCTCGATATATCTTTAAGTATCTCAATATACGTTTAAATATATCTTTAAGTTCTTTAAATATCTTTATGATCAGTACCTTGAACTCTATCCTTAACATAGCTTGCTGCTGCTGCTGCTAAGTCGCTTCAGTCGTGTCTGAGTCTGTGCGACCCCGTAGACGCCAACCTACCAGGCTCCTCCATCCTCGGGATTCTCCAGGCAAGAATGCTGGAGTGGGTTGCCATTGCCTTCTCCAATTCACATAGCTTATCTCCACTTAGTTTTTCTTCTCAGGTTTTATCTTTTTTTTTTATTGAAGTATAGTTAATTTATAATGTGTTAATTTCTGGTGTACAGCAAACTGGTAAATGGATTCAGACGTATATCTATATATATTCTTTTTAACATTTTTTCTATTATAGTTTATTATAAGATGTTGAATATATTTCCCTGTGCTATACAGTTTATCATCTGTTTATCATCTATTTTATATACAGCAGTTTGTGTCTGCTAATCCCAAACTCCTAGTTTGTCCCTCTCCCCATCTTCCCCCTTTGGTAACCATAAGTTTGTTTTTTGTGTCTCTGAGTCTGTTTCTGTTTTGTGAATAAGCTCATTTATGTCAAATCTTAGATTCACTATATAAGTGGCATCATATGATATTTGTCTTTCTCTGTCTGATTTCACTTAATACGATAATCTCTGGGTCCATTCATGTTACTGCAAATGGCATTATTTTATTCTATTTTTATGGCAAAGTAGTCTTCCACTGTGTGTATATATGTGCTATGCTGTGCTGTGCTTAGTTACTCAGTCGTGTCTGACTCTTTGAGACCCCATGGACTATAGCCCACCAGGCTCCTCTGTCCACAGGGATTCTCCAGGCAAGAATGCTGGAGTGGGTTTCCATGACCTCCTCTAGGGGATCTTCCCAACCCAGGGATTGAACCCTGGTCTCCGACATTGCACCTGTATTCTTTACTGTCTGAGCTCCCAGGGAAGCCATAAATACTGGAGTGGGTAGCCTATCCCTACTCCAGGGGATCTTCCCAACCCAGGAATCAAACCAGGGTCTCCTGCATTACAGGCAGATTCTTTATCAGCTGCTGCTGCTGCTAAGTCGCTTCAGTCGTGTCTGACTCTGTGCAACCCCATAGACGGCAGCTCACCAGGCTTCCCCGTCCCTGGGATTCTCCAGGCAAGAACACTGGAGTGGGTTGCCATTTCCTTCTCCAATTTTATCAGCTGAGCTACCAGCAACTCCCTGTATGTATATGTGCGTGTGTATACATATGTATATACACACACCATGTTTTCTTTATCCATTCACTTGTCAGTGGTCATTAGGTTGCTTCTATGTCTTTTTTGTTGTTGATAGTGCTGGTATTAACATTGGGGTGCATGTTTCTTTTCAAATTAGAATTTTCTCCAGATGTGTCCACAAGAGTAGGATTGCTGGATCATATGGTAACTATTTTTAGTTTTTAAAGAAACCTTCATATTGTTCTCTATAGTGGGTGCACCAGTTTACATTCCCACCAAGAGTGTGTAGGAGAACCCCAGTTCTTCTGGGGTTCTATCTTGTTCCTTCATTTGGAACGTATTCCTCTGTTGCCACATTTTGCCTCATTTGATGCTTTTATTTCTATGTATTGTTAGGTTGGTTATGTTTTCCAACCTTGGAGTTGTGGCTTCTTATAGGAGACACCCTATGTGTCCCAATAGCACACTTCTATCTGGTCACCAGATTTATATGCTCTAGGGTGACCCTTACGTGGCCTTCTGTTGTGGGTCCTTCTGCTGTGGTAGGCTGACTGCTGTGGGTAACCTGGGAGATGTGGCCGGCCCTCGTCTGGTTGGTTGCCAGGCCCTGCCCTGAGTGGAGGCTGCTGGCTTCTGGTTGGTAGGGCTGTGTCACCAGGCAGGTGACTGCAGAGCCCCAGCAGGTCCTGGGGCTAGTGACAGTAAGCTGATTGGTTGAGCCTGGTTCTGCCCATGGTTGCAGGGTCGGCGATGCTGGGTTTAGTCTTGGCTGGCTGGTGGGTTGGGCTGGTTCCCATCCCTGCTGGCTGCGGGATCCAGGGTGCCCCAAAGCTGGCCTTGCCCCATTGGAGATTGGGGCTGGATCCTAAGGTGATGGCCTGAGTGGTCCAAGGTGTCTCAGAGCTTGCTGGTGGGTAGGGTTAGAGCCCAGTGTTCCCAGGGCTAGTTCTGGCTCACTGGTGGGCAGTGCCTGGTTCTTGAGTCTCTGGCTGCAGGGCCGTGGTTGACCTGGTGGCCAGTGCTGTGGCCCAGGTGGTCTCAGGCTTGGAGCTGGCCCACTGATGGGCGGGCTGGGTCCTGATATGGCCACCTGCAGAGCTTGCTTTGGTCCCGGGGCTGGGGCCTGGAGGATTCCCCATGCTGGTGCCTGCCTACTGGTGGGTGAGGTTGGATCCTGCAGCTACTGCTGGCCCATTGGTGGATGAAACCAAATCTATGAATCTGTGGTTGCAGATCCCTGGGGGTGGTGCCTACCTACTGTTAGAGGGAGACTGATCCCAGGGTATCTGGCTGTAGGGCCTTAGAGGCCTAGGGACTTGTGCGGAGGCATTGGTGTTTGGAGCTGAGTTCTGGGCCCTGCAGTGGACAAGGCAAGCTCCCGGGGCTAGCCAGTGCACTTGTGGGTGGTGTGATCCTGGGGCAGCTGGGGGCTCAGAAGGTCCTAAGGCAGCCAGCCTGCTGGTGGGTGGAGCTGTGTCTCTGCCTGGCTAATTGCTTGGCCTGGGGTGTCTCAGTACTGGTGCCAAAAGGCTGCTGGGAGGAGTCAGGTTCTGGTATTAATAAGCCAGAGAAAGGATTCCAAAATGGTGCTTACCAACACCAGTGTTCATGTGTTGAACGAGCTCCCCAAAATGGTTTTTGCCAGTGTCTGTGTCCCCAAGGTGAGCTCCAATTGCCTCTTGCCTCTCTGAAAGGCTAAGATCAGCAGGTGGGTCTGACCAAGGCACTTTTCAAATTACCCCTTCTAACCTGGGTCCTAGAGCTTGTAAGATTTTGTGTGTGCTCCTTAAGAGAGGAGTCTCTATTTCCCACCATACTTTAGCTCTTCTGAAAGTAAGCCCTGAAAGTAAGTCGCTTCAGTTGTGTCTGACTCTGTGCAACCCTATGGACTACAACCCATCAGGATCCTCTGTCCAAGAGATTCTCCAGGCAAGATTACTGGAGTAGGTTGCTGTGCTCTCTTCCAGGAGATTGAACCCACGTCTCTTATGTCTCCTGCATTGGCAGGTGGGTTCTTTACTACTAATGCTACCTGGGAAGCTGAAAGTAAGCCCATTGACCTTCAATGCCAATTCTTCTGTGGGTAAGTAGAAGAGATGAGAAAGTGAAAGTCATTCAGTTGTGTCCAACTCTTTGTGACCCCATGGACTGTACAGTCCATGGAATTCTCCAGGCCAGAATACTGGAGTGGCTAGCCTTTCCCTCCTCCAGGGGATTGAACCCAGTTCTCCTGCATTGCAGGCGGATTCTTTACCAGCCAAGCCACAAGAGAAGCCCAAGAATTCTGGAGTGGTTAGCCTATCTCTTCTCCAGCAAATCTTCCCAACCCAGCAGTCGAACCAGGGTCTCCTGAATTGCAGGCAGATTCTTTACCAACTGAGCTATCAGGGAGAGACCCCAGAGACCTCAGAGAGGTCTCTCATCTCAATTTATCTATAGTATTTTTGACTGTATTTCTTTATGGTTTGCATTTCTTGGTGGTTGCTCTGGGTATTTTAACATATATGTCACCTATAAGGTCTGCTGGTATCAACATTTCAGCAGTTTGAGTGAAGCATCGAGACCTTAAACCTATTTAAGTCCTTTCACCTAGTTCACTTTTAAATATTATTAGCTTGAGTTTGGGGCTTCCCTGGTGGCTCAGAGGTTAAAGCGTCTGCCTGCATTACAGGAGAACTGGGCTCGATCCCTGGGTCGGGAAGATCCCCTGGAGAAGGAAATGGCAACCCACTCCAGTATCCTTGCCTGGAGAATCCCATGGACGGAGGAGCCTGGTGGGCTACAGTCCACGGGATTGCAAAGAGTTGGACACGACTGAGCGAATTCATTCAGATGGTGTTATATATTTTGTTTCAGTAATAAAATATAGTTTAGAAAGCTTACAAGGAGAGAATAGTTTATTGTATATTCCCATATTTATTTTGTTCTATCGTTTTATTTTCCTTCCTGATGTTCCAAGATTCTTCCTTACATCCTTTCCTTTCCATTTGGAGAATTTCCTTTTCCCATTTTAAGTCATATGAGAAGGCATATACCTCCTTTATGCCCGAAAGACAGTTTTACCCAGTGTAGGCTCCACAATGGACAGATGTTTTTGCATTTGAAAAATATTATGCCACCTCCTTCTGGTCTCAGTGGTTTCAGATGAGAAATTTGTTTTTCAAATTGGTGTTCCTTTACAGTTAATATACCGTTTCTATTTGACAGTTTCAAGACCCTCCCCTTTTCTTTAGTTTTCATGAATTTAATTATGTATCTTGGCATGGATTTCTTTTGAATTTATCCTTTGGTGTTCATTCAGCTTTTTTGATCTGTGGGCTTATGTCTTTTGCCAAATTTAGGATTTCAGCTTATTTCTTTGAGGACTTTTTCAGCACTTTCCCTCCTCTTTTGCTTCTTGGATGGCAATTATATGAATATTGGGTCTTTTTTGTCATCTTCACATAGGAGAAGCTCTGTTTATTTATTATATTTTTAGTACTTTCCCTATATGTTGTTTAGACTGGATAAATTCTATTATTATGTCTTCAGGCTCACTGATTCTTTTCTCTCTCAACTCCATTCTACAATTTAGCCTATCCAGTGAGATTAAAAAAAAATATTATTTTTCAGTTCTATGATTTCTATTTGCTTCTTTTTTATAGTGTCTACTTGCTGAATTTTTAAAATTTTTTCATTTGTTTCAAGATAATTTATAATTGCTGTTGAAGCAACTAATGTTTCAAAATTCTTGCCAGACAACTTATCTTATTTGGACCTCAGTTGATTGTCTTTCCTCGTTCAAATTGTAATTTCCCTGACTCTTGGTATGCTGGGTGGTTTTTTATTCTATCTTGTATGTTTTGGCTATCGTGTTAGGAGACTCTGGGTTTTATACAAATTTCCAATTTCAGCACTTAGTTGCTCTTTTTAGTACAAAGGTCTTGGCTTGCTTTTGTGAGTTGTAGCTTCATTGAAAATTTAAATTTCAGAGTTGTTTTGGTCTACTTGGTTTATCTAGGTGGCTCAGAGGTAAAAAGAATCTGCCTACCAAGCAGGAGACCTGGGTTCTATCCCTGGGTCAGGAGGATCCCCTGGGAAAGGAAATGTATTTCCCACTCCAGTATTCTTGCCTGGGAAATCCCATGGACAGAGGAGCCTAGTAAGTTACAGTCCATGAGGTCACAAAGAGTCTTTGTAGCTATATAAGTCTTAAACTTGGGTAGAATTATTTCTTCTACATTCTTCTTCTTTTTCCACATTGTTTTAGCTATTCCAATTCTTTTGCCTTTCTATACAAAATGTATAATAATTTTTTCTATATATCTACAAAAATTCTTTCTGGGATTTTGATAGGTCTTACACTAAATTCCTGTATCAATGTGAGGATAAGCGCATCTTGGCAGTCCAAGGTCGAGATGGGGTGGGATAGGGGAAAGGGACAGATGGAAACTAACATTATTCCAGAGGAAGAGGAAGAAGCTAGCAAGACAGTGAGTGGGAAAAAAAAAAAAAGGCAGCATGTGGGCTGGGAGTGGGGAATGACATTTTAAAGGTGGAGAAGCTCTAAGATGAAGCTGTTGCTGCTGCATGTGAAATTATTTGAGTTATTATGATGTCAAATCTTCCTCTTTCAAAATTAAGTCTACCATGTGCCAAGGGCTTTGTGTAATTCTGTGTGTGTGTGTTTAAAACATTTAAGCAGGACTGAGTCTCCCATCAGTGTCTCTGAATACAGAGCTGTTAGGCGGCACTAGTGGTGAAGAGCCCGCCTGCCAGTGCAGGAGACATAAAAGACTCAAGTTTGATCCCTGGGTTGGGACGATCCCCTGGAGGAGGGCATGGCAACCCACTCCAGTATTCTTGCCTGGAGAATCCCATGGACAGAGGAGCCTGGCCGGTTATAGTCCGTAGGGTCACAAAGAGTCGAACACTGAAGTGACTTAGCACGCATGCAAGATACATAGGAGCAGGAGTCCAGGCCCAAGGTTCGAGGGTAGGCAGAATGTATGCTCCTGGGAACCCCAGGGCTTGTCACATATAACTCCAGTGTGGATGGGAGATACTGAGGGGTTTTTTTAAACCTATTTCTCAAGAGCAGAGGAAGCTAGCTGACCTCTTTGGTTTGCTCCCATTATTCTCCAAAAACAACCAGAATTGGAAATTCCCCACTAGTCTTCTACTAGTGTGAAAAGTAAATGGGGAAAAAGAGGGTGAAATTCAGTCAGATGTGACTGAATGCTTTCTATTAGGGACAGAAAGAGCCTTTTGGAGCTGGTAGCAAGCCTGAAAAATCATCCTCAAGTCTGAACATCCTTGCCATTTCTACCCTTCGTGGAGGTTGGAAGATGTATCAACCCCCTCCATGAGACCAGTCAACTGGCAACCCTCCCCAAGTTCAGGCCAACAGACGCCAAGCTTGCCCCATGGTCTTGAGACATAACCCATACCCTTTTGCTTGCCATAAGCATCATAACTTATGAATAATTTCATCATTCACATCATAACTCACGAATAACTCACTACCTCAACGCCCCAGTTAGTGAAGGCGTTGGGTCTAAAAAGCATTACAGATCTCTAACTGCAAATGTATACTCTTTAGCCAGTCGAGATGGTGTCAGGGCCCGTAGGTAGGAACAGTGCTGGCTGAGAAAAGAGCAGGCCCGGACAGCACTGTCCAGAGCTCTCCTTTCTGCTTACCTCTCCCCTCTCCCGTCAACATTCAGAACAGTTCCGAGCAGGTGGCCAGTGGAGGGGCGGCGAAGAGGGGAGTGTCCAGAAGCCTGGCCCTGTCCACGGGCACCTGCGCACTCTGATTCCAGGCAGGTGGTCCTGGAAAGATTGGCATAGTGGGGAGAGAGGTCTGAACTAATCTTTCCTAAGTACAGAAAGGCCCAGAAGTGGAGATAAGCAAGCAGGGAGCCCTAAAGCAGAGGTCACCAGCTTAACTGGTTCCTCCTGGCTTCTGGGGACATTTGACACAGGACATACTCTCCTCTGCATTGCTGAGCAATGGCTGAGCAAATCAGTGCCACAGGAGGGGGTGCTCCTGCCACCCTTGGTGGTATAGCTCTCTGGACACACGGAGAAGGCCCAGCCCTCCGGTAGGATCCTCCCAGTCCTCCTGGCTTCTGTGTAGGTAAGCACCCACCCCTGTTTGCCCAGGTCAAAAGTCCTGTCTCCTAGGAAATGCTTCAGTCCTGGGCAAACCGGGCCAGGTTTTTTTGTTTTTGTTTTTTTACCCGATTTCTGTGAGTGGCTGTGAAAGTCGTTTCTAACCCACTTGAGGGGCAGCCCTGAACAGCCTGCCTGGGGCTCACAGTTTGGCTGAATACAATATAGAGGATTCCTCAGTAATGAAGGGTATCCAGCGTGATGGAAAGTGCTGCCTTCTAAAGCAGGGGTCAGAGCATCCCCACGTGGGACACATCCCTGGACCCAGTCTGCACCCAGGCTAACCCAACCTCCTGTCTCCTGGAAAGGCAGGCAGATCCTGCCCACCTGTCACTAGGACACCAGGGGCCGGCTTCCACAGCCTCACAGCTTTTCCTTGGGAAGCAGCTACTGCTCTCTTCACCTCCCTGCCTCTCCGCCTCCAGGCACTGCTCCTCTTGAACTTCCATGCTGGGGCGTGCTAAGGCCGCCCAGGCAGGAGCACTGGCTAAAGTCTGGCAGCTCAGAATGTCTCTCTGATGTCCTCACAAGTAATATGTCAAGGATTCCAAGAGACCTCACAGACCTCTGAAGGTGTGTATTTCCCCTCCTTTTTGCCTGCGAGGAAGTCACCGCCCAGCTTACTCGACAGTACAGAAATTGTCAAATACCCTCCAGGAGGCTTCATCCCTGGCTCTCTGTGCAGTCTCCTTTGTCTCTAATCTGGGCAGATGCACAGGTATCTTTTCTGCATCAGGACCTAGAGCTAAAAACCAAATCTAATGTAACCGTTAGTGCCCATGCCCTAGAGGTCTGAACTGGAGAGCCTCCCCCAGCCTCTTACTGTGCTGGGCGCTGGAGGAGGTGATCTGATTTATTAATGCTTTTTTATATTTATATATTTCTGTGTGCTATTTTCATTGGTCTGGTATAGTTCACACACAGAAAACTTAACATTCAAAAGAATGTGAGATTGTCCCAGGTAAGAGATCAGTCCTGGGTGTTCATTGGAAGGACTGATGCTAAAGCTGAAACTCCAGTACTTTGGCCACCTCATGCGAAGAGTTGACTCATTGGAAAAGACTCTGATGCTGGGAGGGATTGGGGGCAGGAGGAGAAGGGGACGACAGAGGATGAGATGGCTGGATGGCATCACTGACTCGATGGACGTGAGTTTAAGTAAACTCCAGGAGTTGGTGTTGGACAGGGAGGCCTGGCGTGCTGCGATTCATGGGGTCGCAAAGAGTCGGACACAACTGAGCGACTAAACTGAACTGAACTGAAGAGCTACAAAGGAGCAGGGCGTGGGACCACATCCTTCCGAGGACAGCCACCTTGCTTGGAGGCACGTGGGCCAAGATGCTGTGGGGCGGCAGGAGCCTGGTGGGAGAGGCACACCGCACATCCCACAAGCCACCCTTTGCTCTGCCAGGAGAGCTGCTGCCATCTCCAGGCCCTGCTTAGAATGGAGAGCAGAGCCCCGTGCACTTCTTTCTGCCTTGCACGCCCCTGCGAGTGTGCTCCCGGATGGGCCAGCTGGAGCACAAGTGCTTTGTTGTGGGCCCAGCGTGACCACTAAGGCTGGCCTCAGATAGCCCTGAGCGCCGAGCCCCACCCAGACTGCATCTGTGGAACAGATTTCCAATGCAGGGGCAGTGGAGGGCTGCAGGGGCCCCTCAGCCTGAGCACTGCTTGTGCAATGTTTGTGTGGTTGCCTTCTTAGAGGAGGGAGGTCATACCCTCCAGAGCTTTTCAGGGGGCCCCAGATCTAGAGAGAGGTGAGGAGTTGGTGCTCTGCGCTTCTGCCGGCAAGAGTAAAACAAGCAGAGACCATCCTGACTCGGCTCCTTCTGTGTCCCAGGCCCCATTCTCTCTTTTTTCAGAAGAGGAAACTGAGGCTGAGCTCTGGGCGCTTTGTTCAGGTTCTCACTGTTGGAAAGTTGGAGTCTTCAGAGGCGGTTTCTCATGGCTTTCTCCTGGAGATGGGGGAGCAGGCTGGGCCCTTGTGCAGCTCTCAGGAGCCTCTCCTGGCTCAGGGCGGACGCCACGTTGGGATGGCTGCCCACGGGCCTGGGGCGCTGCTGCAGAAGCTCCAGGTTGGTGCAAAGCCGTCAGGCATGGCTCCTCCCTTCCCTTCTGTATGGCGGCAGAGAAGGGGCTAAACAAAGGGACAAGTAGGCCCCTCTGAGGCTCTGAGATAGCAGGGGGAGGAACAGCTCCATGCAGACCCTTCTCTGGCCTTTAAGGGGCTCTGGGGGCTCTGGGGCTGGGGGTGACCCTGGGGGCTCCTCAGAGTGGCAGGCTGGGCTCTGCGCCGGGAGGCTGGGAAGAGCGATGTGAACACAGAGAAGAGTCAGGGCATGTGTGGGCTAACACTGGAGAAACAGCATGAGGTGTGTCCTGAGGGGCTGAACCCGGAGCGTTAATACAGGGTGGGAGAAGCCGGTGAGGCACGCATGCTTAAGAAAACGACCCGGGGGTCAGGGCTGGCCCCACGCTGGCAGTGAGCAGCATTTAGAGCTGCTTGTGGGGTGGGGCCCATGGCAGGGTGTGGGCGAGCTGAGAGCCAGGAAGCGATCTTTCCTCAGCCCTCAGCATCAGCCCCACCCTCTCTGGAGTGTCCTGTCCGCTGAAGGGCAGGCTGTTGTCCGGCCTGGAGTTGGGGACCACCAGTCTGTTGCTGGTGTGTGGAAAGGGTGTGCCCTTCTCTGTCCCTCAGGCTTCCCTCAAATGCTCAGCCTCTCAGACTGAGGAGGGGTGTGAGGGGAAGGAGCGAGTGAGGACGGACACGGAGGGCCCCGGGGGGCCGGGCCCGGAGGGTGACCTGTGTCAGGAGCCTGCCCTTGGTGCCGCCCTTTCCCGGCACTTTCACTGCCTCTTGTCTGTCGGTCGCCTGTCCGTCAGTCAGCAGGCTGAGTCAGACGCGCTCCGGGGCTGGGGGCCGCCTGCCAAAGGCCTGACTCACTGAGGATGGCTGACTGATTTCCCCACCTCTGCACCTCCCTGTCATGACACGCTGAGGGGTGAGGGCCGGGGGAGCACAGGGCTTCTCTCTCCCAGGAGGCTCCTCCAGACAGCAAGGAGCACTGGGCTTCCCGGACAGGACCACTGGGACTGCAGATGGCTGGCAAGAAAGGCCCTCCTGCCACGTGGGCTTCTCCCCACTCCAGAGCCTGACACGGATCGTGCACGTGCTCAGAACCTGTGTAGTGACTGGATGCGTGACGCCCTCTTCACTGCTGGAGGAAAACGACACTCCACCCACTCAGGATCGTGTGGATCCCAGCTTCCTCAAGTCCAGACAGTGGGAAACCCTCATTTGTGTGCCATGGTCCAAAAAGACATTTTCCTAGCATTAGTCCCATCATTAGTTCTGATTTCACATTTTATTTAAATGAGAAATAACTCCCAAGCTAGCATGCTAAGGAGACAAATCAAATGAAGGGTTTGGGCAGGGAGTGAGCCTCTGAGTGTACGTGATCAGGTGCAGCTCTTCAGAGCAGGCTGCATTCCCGAGGTGGGGACCTGGAGCTCCAGACTGAGGCCCGGCAGCCAGGCTCGTGTACAACCCAGCCCCTGGCACTGGCGGGCGCCACGTCTGCTCTGAGCTGCAGGGAGGGCCAGTCTAGGACCACGGTCCTCACCATGGGGAAGCCAGGGCTGCAGAGCCACAGGTTCTGTGTGGTGGGTGAGGCCGAGGAGCCCGCGTGTTGCAGTGACAGCTGAGGAGTGAAGGTCCAGGTATGCGGCATCCTGTGTGTTAGAGCTGCGTCAGTCAAAACCCTTTCATTTACAAGCAGCAGGAAATACGACCCACTGACTCCAAGTCTAGCTCAGGCACACCAGGTCTGGGGTTCAAATAGAATCCCTCATCTGAGTATCTGTGTTTGGCTCCATTCTGAGTGAGTAGGGGGCCAGTGGTTGGCCGTGTGCTGTCCGGTCCTTGCAGCCCTGGTGGAAGAAGAGCTCTCTCGCTGTTGATGCAACAGCGCAAGGAAGGTTCTGGCTGGAGGCAGGGACTGAGTCTGTGGTTAGGGTCACGTCCTAGCCTCCTTGGGGTGATGGAGGGTGTGGACTGTTGGCCCCACCTGGAATGCCTGAGGAGAGATGACTGAGGGGGCGGCAGGAAGCCTGTCTCTCCTAGCCTCTCTGGATGCTGGGCCTGTGCACGAGGTCATTTGCGGCTCTGACCCCTTCTAGCTGTGTACCTGAGTGAGCTCTGACCTGCTGAGAGGCTAATGGTTCAGGGAGGTAACAGACCTAAGGGGACATACTGGGAGACTGCAGCAGGACTGCTGTCTTCGTAACAAAGAGAATTTCAACCTGGGCAGACAGCCTCTCCCAGGGAAACCTTTTCCCTTGTGTTCAGCAAACCTACGTACACTTGCTGGGTCTTCTGGGAGAGATGATTGTGGGGAACCTCCAGCCCCAGGGCCAGCTGGGGTGATTGAATTCTTGTCACTCCCCTCACTGGGGGGGCAGCAGGGCCAAATGCGGTGTCTGGAAGAGGACCATCCCCACTGGGAAATGCAGCTTTCTGCCTCATCCGTCTTCCTCCGGAACTAACCCTCAGCACTGGGCCCTGCAGGAGGTCAGCTCCCCTCTGAGTGACCAGGCCACGGCATGTTTCTCACCCCCCACTTCCCTCCCTTGGCCCAGGCACAAACCACCAGGTCCTGCATAATCATCTCCCAAACACCCCACCAGTGCCTCATGGAGTAGGTCAGGTGGCTCGGAGCCTCAGTGTTCTGTCACGGGCTCTATCAGCCACTGCTGCTGCTGCTGCTGAGTCACTTCAGTCATGTCCGACTCTGTGCGACCCCATAGATGGCAGCCCACCAGGCTCCCCGTCCCTGGGATTCTCCAGCCAAGAACACTAGAGTGGGTTGCCATTTCCTTCTCCAATGCATGAAAGTGAAAAGTGAAAGTGAAGTCGCTCAGTCATGTCTGACCCTCAGCGACCCCATGGACTGCAGCCTTCCAGGTTCCTCCATCCATGGGATTTTCCAGGGAAGAGTACTGGAGTGGGGTGCCATTGCCTTCTCTGTTATCAGCCACTGAACGGGGTCAAATGCAGCACCTGCCAGAGCTTTCCTGCAGACTGAACACTTGGGGAGTGGCTGAGGGCAACGATGCATCCTGCAGCCATTAAGAGGGTCTCTCGCTTGAGGAGTGGACACAGCACCCCCTCCCTGAAGCTTCACACACACCCCCACCCCGTGGCTCTACAAGTTTCTGTTCCCTGCTGGCCTGACGCTGCACTCGGCCCGTGGTCTTCCAGACCTGACTTGCGACTCTCCCCCTCCTTGGCTCTGGCCTTCTCAGACCCCTCTGAGCCCCTAGGACACTCGGCTCCGGGGTTGTTCCGCGCTCAATGCCCTCCCCAGTGGCTGGTCTCAGCGCCCGTCTGCGTTTGTCTGGGGACTCTGCCCTCGAGTCGGCCTCTGCTTGTAGTGCTCTTGGCCTGCTGAGTGTGGTCCTGTCTCCTCAAGAAGAACACAACCTCTGTAGTGATCCTGCTCACTGAAGTCACTTGGCCACTCATCAGTGACACTTGTACTCTGTAAATGGTTACCAAGTAGGGACCATGAGGTTAAAATGGGTATGAACTTCACTTGGTCCACACTTCCCACTTGACAGATGAAGTAACTGAGGACCAGGCAGGAAAAGCAACTTGCCTGTAACCAGCCAGCAGCTGAGGCTGGGACAGTCTGTAGACCTGACTGCCCTGGGTCTCAGGCCAGTGTCTCCCCACCTGCCCCTGCTGCCCGGGGAACTGATTCAGTGAATGAGTCCCTTCAGAACCAGCCACATGAAGGATCAAATAAAAATTCTCAGACCTTCCTGTACATGTCAGAAAGGGCGATTTTAAGAAAGGCTTAATAAGCAAACACTTGTGTATTAGTCAGGATTCTTTTAGATACAAATGACAAAATACCCACTCAAAATAGTTTATGCACAAGAGGGATTCTATTGCCTCCTGTTCAAGGCAGTCCAGGGAGGTGCTGACCAAGAGGTGTCAGGCTGGTGCCAGTCTGGATGGATGGAGGTGCTGCTTGAGACTGAGGACCCGATCTTCTAATGCAGCTCCCCCTAGGGAAAGGGGTGGGGGTTCTTGGCAGGGGGAGGGGCGCTGCTGTGTGACTTGAAGAGGGAGGCATGAAAAGGCGAGCAAATGCCAGTTGCTGAGTCTGGAAGGAGCCCTCTGTGTAAAGTCCTGAGGCATGAAGTTGTGAGAATATTTTTGATTTATAATATTGTGAAGCATTGATATTTCTTACATATTAAAGAGCATTAAAGAATAACAATAAAGCAAATACTGTGGAACCACCACTGGGGATGGGAAAATGAACTCTGCCAGGTCTGGTACCAACCCAGTGAAACTCACCCCAACTGCACACAATTCCCTTCTGATCCTTCTCAATTTTGAGTTTATTACTCTGTTTCCCACTTGGGAGTGTAGCCTTGAGCAAGACAATATTTAGCGTTGCTGACCATTTTGTAAATGGAATCCTTGTTCTACCTGTTTCTTTTGCTCCATGTTATGAATTTTGAGATTCCGCAAAATTAAGTTGATATGTGGAGTTGTGATTAATTTTTTCACTACTTTATGACATCCTATTATATATGAAAATACACCTCGATCTATCTATCCATTCTACAGTGGATTATCTCCACTTGTTTTTCTACCGTAAGCAGTGCTACTGTGAATATTCCTGTGGCCCGAGGAACAAATTCCACAGTTTCTTTAGAAGTAGGTTGTAGGATACATGGGTGGGAGTGTTCAGCTTTACAAGATGATGCCAAGACGGTTTCCCAGAGTATGTTCTTCCTGTGTGGTTGTTCCTTCCTGATACTGTCCTCATGCTTCCACTGAGACCATAGTTTAACACTATGGTCTGATGAGTTAATTTGGTGGAGATTAATGGGGGAGGCATTTGGCTCTTGAATGCCCTGGAATGTGAACTTGTTGGGGCCTGTAGTAGCCCCTCAGAGATTCAATATAGGTTCCAGGGAGATCTATACCAAGCAAGAAAGAAGACCGTTACTATGACCATGTGGCTGGCTGAGATGATAAAAAGGATGGCTGGGGAGCTTGTTGGCGCTAATGTCTGGGAGCTGGGAGAGGTCCTTGCTACCACTAACACTCCAGTATAGCCATATAGAAAGCCCTTCTGCACAGTGAGGAGACACCTGGCACCAGGCTCACCAAGCTGAAGAAACTTCTGTATTCATCAGTGACAAATAGACCTCTTGAGAAAAGTAAAGCCACAGAATAGCTCAGCCTTTCTCTTCTCCTTCCTCTAGGATGAAAGAGTTGAACAGAGACCCACATGCTTTTAGCACCACCTATCTCAAGCCCCAGTACTGGAAAAGTAACATTTATTGAAATGGCCAATCAGTTCAAAAGAAGGGGGCTCTATCAGTTATCTATGGCTGCCTAACCAATTATCCCAAAACTCAGTGGTGTAAAACAATAATAAACACTTATAATCTCTGAAATTTCTGTGAGTTAGCAGTTTGGGAGACCCATGGAGGGGTGGTTCTGGCCTGGGGACTGTCATGAGGGTGGTCCTCCAACATGTTGATCGGCTGCTATCATCAGAAGACTTGATGGGTTGGGATGATCTTCTTCCAAGGTAGCTCATTCACACAGCTAACAAGTTGGCACTGGCTGCTGTTGGCAGGACCCCTTTTTTCCTTTCCAGGTGGACCTCTCCCCAGGGTTGCTTGAGCATCCTCATGACATGATGGTGGGCTTCCTCCAGAGGGAGAGATCCCAGAGGACCAGGAGGAGATCACAATGCCTTTATAACCTAGCCTCAAAACTCAGGCACAGTAATGTCTGCACTGTGGTGAGACACCACTGGTCTCACAGGTTGCCCTGGTTCACTGTGTGGGGGGAACACAGAAGGGCAGGAAGAGCAGGAGGGAGATATCTCTTTGAGAGATATTTTGGAGGCTGGTTAGAAAGAGGAGGGGTTCCCTTATGGCTCAGCTGGTAAAGAATCCACTTGCAATGCAGGAGACCTGGGTTCAGTCCCTGGGTCAGGAAGATCCCCTGGAGAAGGAAATGACAAGCCACTCCAGTATTCTTGCCTAGGAAATCCCACAGACAGAGGAGCCTGACAAGTTACAGTCCATGGGTTTGCAAAGAGTCTTTATTATTGTAGCTATTGATTGTTCAGTTGGAAAAGAATCTGCCTGCAATTCAGGAGACCCCGGTTCATTTCCTGGGTCAGGAAGATCTGCTGGAGAAGGGATAGGTACCCACTCCAGTATTCTTGAGCTTCCCTTGTGGCTCAGCTAGTAGTAAGGAATCCACCTGCAATGTGGGAGACTTGATTCAACCCCTGGGTTGGGAAGATCCCCTAGAGAAAGGAAAGGCTACCCACTCCAATGTTCTGGCCTGGAGAATTCCATGGACTGTATAGTCCATGGGGTCACAAAGAGTCAGACACAACTGAGTGACTTTCACTTTCACTTAGAAAAAAGGAAACTGAACAAATATTCCCCTGTGGAGCAGAACTACTGCAAGAAACAAGAGAAAATAAAATGGAATGAAATAAAATACTATATCTGTCTTTATAACTTTTACAAATTTCATTGCACCTGTGAGAAAAGAGTAATTACAATTACAAAAATTTATTTTATATGAAAAATTGCTATTATAAAAGTATGAGAAGTGGATAGCATAATAACAAATATTATTAGAAAGCTAGCTTGAAAATTTCTATTAAATACCAGAGGAGAAGGCTAAAGGGATGAAGGAAATACAGGTGATGGAGCATTTGTATAATTGGGAGATGAAGGGAGCAAAGAAGGAGAAAAAGAAGATTCATTCATTCATCTACTTGTCATTCATTTAACATATATTTATTGAGTCTATCATGAGTCAACAACTAGCGGAGACTTTTTCTGTTCATTTAAAATTTCTAGTCAAGACAGAGAAAGACAAATACTATATAATCTCACTTATATGAGAAATTAAAAAAAAAAAAGCCAAATTCATAGAAGATGATCTGGTTACCAGAGGTGGGGCTCGTGAGTGAGGGGACTGGAAAGAGCATCAAAGGTACAAAATTTCTGTTATAAGAAAAATAATCTCTGGAGATGTAACGTAGAACGTGATGACTATAGTTAACACTGCTGTATGGTATATTTGAAAACTGCAAAGAGAGTAGATCTTAAACATTCTCATCACAAGGAAAAACATTTTCTCTTTCTCTCTTTTTCTGGCAATAATGTGAAATGATGGATGTTCAGTAAACTTATCATGGTAATTATCATACAATATACGCTAATTGGGTCATTATAATGTACATTTTAAACTTTTCTAGTGCTGTATCATAGCAGTGTTAGTGCTCAGTCATGTCCTACTCTTTTTGCGACCCCATGAACTGTAGCCTGCCAGGCTCCTCTGTCCACGGGATCTACCAGTCAAGAATACTGAAGTGGGATGCCTTTTCCTTCTCCAGGGGATCTTCCCAACCCAATGATCCAACCTGGGTCTCCTGCATTGTGGGCAGATTTTTTACCATCTGAACCAACAGGTTCAATATATGTAAATCAGGTTACAATATATGTAACATATACAATATATGTATCAGATTACAATATATGTAAATCAGGTCACTATAATGTATACTTTAAACTTATAGAGTACTGTATGTTAATTATATCTCAATAAAGTTGAACAGAAAAAAAATTTTTTTAAGTTCTAAAAATGTTCTGTAATTTACTATTTCTATAATCAAAGAATTAATAGAAAACTTCTCTGATGTGGAGGGTGTAAGCCATCAGATTTAATGGCTGAAATTAATGTAAAGGGACCCATGCGTATTTGTGTCTTTATAAAATCTCAAGTTTCAAAGATAAAGGAAAAATGTTTTCATGTTTTTAGGAAAAACAGTTTACTCACATAGAAAAGAATGGACTTGTCCTAGACTTTATTAGGTAACTCTCAATTCTAGAAGACAATGAAGCAATTACTGCTGAATTTTTAGAAGCAACAAATGTGAAGAATTCTTTAAGTAGCTATGATGTCATTCATACATGGGTCAAGAGAAAGACATTCTTAGACATGTAAGGACTCACATTATCTGCCTGAAAAATAATGCCGTCAAAGGTCCACCAATTAACCTAGAAATGAGTCAAAAAAAAGAACCCAGGAATGGAAGAGGTGGTACAAAAGAAACAATCATGAGTAATTAAGCCGGTAAAGAATAGTTAATGTCTAAATCATTGTTCAGAACATGGTTATGAAACCAAATGCAAACGTCAGAAATAATCTTTAAGAGAATTATTCTGACAAAAATTTAAGATGAGGGAAAAGTAAAGAAGGAAGAGCCCTCAATTTCTCATCCAATTTGAATGCAGTTGTAGATATTGTTTAATTCTTGAAATTGGTAGAATTTTTTTTAAACATTTTGTCTTATTCTATAAGAATACACAGAAGAACTATATAAAAAAGATCTTCATGACCCAGATAATCACGATGGTGTGATCACTCACCTAGAACCAGACATCCTGGAATGTGAAGTCAAATGGGATTTAGGAAGCATCACTACGAACAAGCTAGTGGAGGTGATGGAATTCCAGCTGAGCTATTTCAAATCCTAAAAGGTGAGGCTGTGAAAGTGCTGCACTCAATATCCCAGCACATTTGGAAAACTCAGCAGTGGCCACAGGACTGGAAAAGGTCAGTTTTCATTCCAATCCCAAAGAAAGGCAATGCCAAAGAATGCTCAAACTACCGCACAATTGCACTCATCTCACACGCTAGTAAAGTAATGCTCAAAGTTCTCCAAGCCAGGCTTCAGCAATACGTGAACCATGAACTTCCAGATGTTCAAGCTGCATTTAGAAAAGGCAGAGGAACCAGAGATCAAATTGCTAACATCCACTGGACCATCAAAAAAGCAAGAGAGTTCCAGAAAAACATCTATTTCTGCTTTGTTGACTATGCCAAAGCCTTTGACTGTGTGGACCACAACAAACTGTGGAAAATTCTGAAAGAGATGGGAATACCAGACCCCCTGACCTGCCTCTTGAGAAACCTATATGCAGGTCAGGAAGCAACAGTTAGAACTGGACATGGAACAACAGACCAATTCCAAAGGCTGTATATTGTCACCCTGCTTATTTAACTTCTATGCAGAGTACATCATGAGAAACGCTGGGCTGAAAGAAGCACAAGCTGGAATCAAGATTGCCAGGAGAAATATCAATAACCTCTGATATGCAGATGATACCACCATTATGGCAGAAAGTGAAGAAGAACTAAAGAGCCTCTTGATGAAAGTGAAAGAGGAGAGTGAAAAAGTTGGCTTAAAGCTCAACGTTCAGAAAACTAAGATCATGGCATCCAGTCCCATCACTGCATGGGAAATAGATGGGGAAACAGTGGAAGCAGTGTCAGACTTTATTTTTTGGGGCTCCCAAATCACTGCAGATGGTGATTGCAGCCATGAAATTAAAAGACGCTTACTCCTTGGAAGGAAAGTTATGACCAACCTAGATAGCATATTCAAAAGCAAAGACATTACTTTGTCAACAAAAGTCCGTCTAGTCAAGGCTATGGTTTTTCCAGTAGTCATGTATGGATGTGAGAGATAGACTTTAAAGAAAGCTGAGCTCTGAAGAATTGATGCTTTTGAACTGTGGTGTTGGAGAAGACTCTTGAGAGTCCCTTGGACTAGAAGGAGATCCAACCAATCCATCCTAGAGGAGATCAGTCCTGGGTGTTCATTGGCGGGACTGATGTTGAAGCTGAAACTCCAATACTTTGGCCACCTCATGCGAAGAGCTGACTCATTGGAAAAGACCCTGATGTTGGGAAAGATTGAGGGCAGGAGGCTAAGGGGTCGACAGAGGATGAGATGGTTGGACGGTATCACTGACTCAATGGACATGAGTTTGGGTAGACTCTGGCAGTTGGTGATGTACAGGGAGGCCCGGCGTGCTGCAGTTAATGGAGTCACAAAGAATCAGACATGACTGAGCATCTGAACTGAACTGATATGTATATAACTTTCAAATTATTACAGAAAAGCAAGCCAATAAAAATTGATCAACTAACCAAAATTCAGAAAAAGAAATGGCAAAGGAAAAAAAGCAAGTGCAAAATAATGTTACAAAAATAATACCAAACATAAACGTTTCATTCAAATATGAGAGCATGAATTCTACTATTAATAGTTGAAAACTTTTAGATTGTATTGAAAATTAAGGTATTTTGTTCATCAGAAACATAAGATGTTATGCAAAAGTGAAAAATACATGAATATAAAAGTATTATACTCAGGAAATGCAAACAAAAACAGCAGAAGTAGTGATATTGAAAGTATATGGGGTAAAATTCAAGAGAAAATACCACTAAGAGACTGTTAATAGTAAACAAAGTGGGTTTCCCCCCGGTTCAGTGGTAAAGAATTTGCCGCCGATGCAGGAGATACGGGTTTGATCCCTGATCCTGGAAGATTTCACATGCCACGGAGCTACAGAACTCCTGCTCCACAACTATTGAGCCTGTGCTCTAGAGCCCAGGAGCCACTACTGAAGCCTGCGCTTCTAGAGCCTGCGTGCCATGACAACAGCAGCCACCTCAGTGAGAAGCCCACGCCCCGCGACTAGAGAGTAGCCCCCCCTACAACTAGGGCAAGCACGTGCAGCAGTGAAGACCCATCACAGCCAGAAGTGAACAAGTAAATATCACCCCCCAACATGATGAAAAAGTGTCAATCTACATTAAAGATACATGGTAGACTTTTATGAGCCGAGTAACATCTCATTAAAAAAACAGAAGACAAAAGCTATTACAAACAAAAGAAGAAATTCACAAACCCATCGTATTAGTGGGGATTTAAAACATATGATCTTTGTATTTGACAGAGTGAGGAAACTCTTAGAGCTATAGAGAAATTGAATACTATGAATATAACAGTAAAGGGGGTGAGTGGAGACTCCTGAGGTTTCATTTGAATAAGGAAGAATCACCTTTTAAGGTTGCAGTGCTCCCTTTAGCGTTTGTTGGGTGAGAAAGGAACACCAATACTTCATCCTCAACCTAGCCCAAGACTTTGTTCTGGGATTAAATCATACTCTCACCTTAGTGCGTTTACTCCAGCTTTCCCTTAGTTTGGAAAAACCTGACCTCTGCCTGACCTGTATTTTCTTGACTCATCCTCACTGCATTTTCTTGAAAGCTCAAAAGCCACCTCCTCAAAGAGGCCTTCTACTTCTCCTCATGATAGGATTTTCCCTGTTGGCTCTAGGCCATCATTATTTCTTATTGTGCTTTCTTTGTTTATTTTCTGCACATAAAATTATCACTATTTGACATTATATTATTATATAAACATTTGGTTTGTTCACCTTTATATCCCCAGTACAAGAACTCTGTTTAGCATACAATAGCACTGGCTCAATAATATAATTTGTAAATGAATGAAGTTACAAGTGTAAAAAATTTTAAACTTCTTCAAGTTCTTTGGGTTGCTATAAATCAATGGTTCTTGACTAAAGGTGATTCTGCACCCTCCCCTCTTCTCAGAACATTTGGTAACTTCTAGGGAAATTTTTGGTTGTCATAACTTGGTAAGAGTATTTCTACCTGCCAGCAGCTAGTAGGTAAAAACTGGGGATGTTGCTAATATCCTACGCTCCCACCACAAAGGAAACTCAGCTTGTTGTTTAATCGCTAAGTCAGCTATAGAGACATTATCGCCTTTCTTTGGAAGATACCTTCTTAGGATTTAACAAATTATGAATATGTAATAAGATTAAGAAAAGAAGGGCAAACCACTTCAGTATTCTTGCCTTGAGAGCTCCATGAAGAGTATGAAAAGTCAAAAAGATATGACACTGAAAGATGAACTCCCCAGGTCAGTAGATGCCCAATATGCTCCTGGAGAAAAGTGGAGAAATAACTCCAGAAAGAATGAAGAGACAGAGCCAAAGGAAAAAACAATGCCCAGTTGTAGATGTGACATGATGGAAGTAAAGTCCAATGCTGTCAAGAACAATATTGCGTAGGAAACCGGAATGTTAGGTCCATCAATCAAGGTAAATTGGATGTGGTCAAACAGGAGATAGCAAGAGTGAACATACACATTTTAGGAATCAATGAACTAAAATGGACTGGAATGAGAGAATTTAATTCAGATGACTATTATGTCTACAACTGTGGGTAAGAATCCTTTAGAAGAAATGGAGTAGACCTCATAGTCAACAAGAGTCTGAAATTTAGTACTTGGGTGCAATCTCAAAAGTGACAGAATGATTTCTGTTAGTTTCCAAGGTAAACCATTCAATATCACAGTAATCCAAATCTATGCCCCAACCACTAATGCCAAAGAAGCTGAAGCTGAATGGTTCTATGATGACCTACAAGACCTTCTAGGACTAACACCCCCAAAAGATGTCCTTTTCATCATAGGGGACTGGAATGCAAAAGTAGGAAGTCAAGAAATACCTGGAGTAACAGGCAAGTTTGGCCTTGGAGTACAAAATGAAGCAGGGCAAAGGCTAACAGAGTTTTGCCAAGAGAATGCACTGGTCATAGCAAACACCCTCTTCCAACAACACAGGAGAAGACTCTACACATGGACATCACCAGATGGTCAATACTGAAATCAGATTGATTATATTCTTTGCAGCCAAAGATGGAGAAGCTCTATACAGTCAGCAAAAACAAGACTGAGAGCTGACTGTGGCTCAGATCATGAACTCCTTATTGCCAAATTCAGACTTAAATTGAAGAAAGTAGGGAAAACCATTAGACCATTCAGGTATGACCTAAATCAAATCCCTTATGACTACACAGTGGAGGTGAGGAATAGATTTAAGGGACTAGATCTGATAGACAGAGTGCCTGATGAACTATGGATAGAGGTTCGTGATATTGTACATGAGGCAGTGATGAAGCCCACCCCAAGAAAAAGAAATGCAAAAAGGCAAAATGGTTGTCTGAAGAGGTCTTACAAATAGCTGAGAAAAGAAGAGAAGCTAAAGGCAAAGGAGAAGAGGAAAGATATACTCATCTGAATGCAGAGTTCCAAAGAATAGCAAGGAAAGATAAGAAAGCCTTCCTCAGTGATCAGTGCAAAAAAATAGAGGAAAACAATAGAAGGGAAAAGACTAGAGATCTCTTCAAGAAAATTAGAGATACCAAGGGAACATTTCATGCAAAGATGGGAACAATAAAGGACAGAAAAGTTACAGACCTAACAGAAGCAGAAGATAAGAAGAGGTGGCAAGAATACAGAGAAGAACTATACAAAAAAGATCTTAATGACCCAGATAAACACGATGGTGTGATCACTCACCTAGAGCCAGACATCCTGGAATTCGAAGTCAAGTGGGCCTTAGGAAGCATCACTACAACCAAAGCTAGTGGAGGTGATGGAATTCCAGCTGAGCTATTTCAAATCCTAAAAGATGATGCTGTGAAAGTGCTGCACTCAATATGCCAGCAAATTTGGAAAACTCAGCAGTGGCCACAGGACTGGAAAAGGTCAGTTTTCATTTCAATCCCAAAGAAAGGCAATGACAAAGAATGCTCAAACTACTATACAATTGCACTCATCTCACATGCTAGCAAAGCGGTGCTCAAAATTCTCCAAGTGAGGCTTCAACAGTATGTGAACTGAGAACTTCCAGATGTTCAAGCTGGATTTGGAAAAGACAGAGGAACCAGAGATCAAATTACCAACATGTTTGGATCATTGAAAATGCAAGAGAGTTCCAAAAAAAACATCTACTTTTGCTTTATTGATGAAGCCAAAAGCTTTGACTGTGTGGATCACAGCAAACTGTGAACGTTCTTAAAGAGATGGGAATACCAGACCACCTTACCTGCCTCCTGAGAAATCTGTATGCAGGTCAAGAAGCAACAGTTAGAACCAGACTTGGAACAATGGACTGGTTCCAAATTAGAAAAGGAGTACGTCAAGGCTATATATTGTCACCCTGCTTATTTAACTTATATGCAGAGTACATCATGAGAAATGCTGGACTGAATGAAGCACAAGCTGGAACCAAGATTGCAGGGAGAAATATCAATAACCTCAGATATGCAGATGACATTACCCTTACACCAGAAAGTGAAGAAGAACTAAAGAGCCTCTTGATGAAAGTGAAAGAGGAGAGTGAAAAAGCTGGCTTAAAACTCAACATTCAAAAAACTAAGATCATGGCATCCAGTCCCATCACTTCATGGCAAATAGATGGGGAAACAATGGAAACAGTGACATTCTTTAGTTTTGGGGGCTCCAAAATCACTGCAGATGGTGATTGCAGGCATGAAATTAAAAGATGCTTGCCACTGGAAGAAAAGTTATGACCAACCTAGACAGCATATTAAAAAGCAGAGACATTACTTTGCCTACAAAGGTCCATCTATTGAAAGCTTTGGTTTTTCCAGGAGTCATGTACAGATGTGAGAGTTGGACCATAAAGAAAGCTGAGTGCCGAAGAATTGATGCTTTTGAACTGTGGTGTTGGAGAAGACTCTTGAGAGTCCCTTGGACTGCAAGGAGATTCAACCAGTCAATCCTAAAGGAAACCAGTCCTAAATATTCATGGGAAGGACTGATGCTGAAGCTGAAGCTCCAATACTATGGCCACCTGATGTGAAGAGCTGACTCATTGGAAAATACCCTGATGCTGGGAAAGATTGAAGGCAGGAAGAGAAGGGGACAACAGAGGTTGAGATGGTTGGACAGTATCACTGACTCAATGGACATGAGTTTGAGCAAGCTCCAGGAGTTGGTGATGGACAGGGAAGCCTGGCGTGCTTCAGTCCATGAGATCACACAGAGTCAGGCACGACTGAGTGAATGAACTGAACTGTTGCTGCTGCTAAGTCGCGTCAGTCGTGTCCAACTCTGTGCGACCCCATGGACGGCAGCCCACCAGGGTCCCCTGACCACCGGATTCTCCAGGCAAGAATACTGGAATGGGTTGCCATTTCCTTTTCCAGACCTGAACTGAATAAGATTGAAAATCAGTTTTAAATGGTTGCAAGAGATTAGGAGGTAGAGAGGGATGAATAGGCTGAGTGCAGAGGACTTTTAGGGGGCAAAACTACTTTTATGATAGTTGTGAATATTAGTCATTATACTTGTGTCAAAACTGTACAACAAGAGTGAGCCCTACTGTAGATTATGGACTTTGGGTGATTACAATGTGTCAGCATAGATTCACCATTTGTGTGGGATGTTGATAATGACAAGCTGTGCATGTGTGGGGGCAGGAGGTATATGAGAAAATACTGTGCTTTCTACCCAGTTTTGCTGTGAATGTAAAACTGCTCTAAAAATATAAAGCCTATAAAAAAAGAAAAAGCAGAGTTTTACCAAAACACATTGATATTCTAGCTCCTTGATGCTCAAATCATGGTCTTCAGACCAGATATGTTACATTATTTGGGAGTGAGCTTGTTAGAAATGCAGACTCTGGACCCCAGGCTTACTATTTAATGGCGTCCTGGGCCCATCACAAGCACATGAGTTTGAGAAGCACTGGGCCAGGACACTGTTCTCATTCTTGGCTGTTCATTGGAACCACCTGGAGAGTTTTTAAAAAACCTCAATGGCCAGGCCACATCCCAAGCCAATTAAATGAAAATCTGGAGGCTGGGGTGTACTATTTTTACAAACACTTCGGGTGATTTCAGTGTGGACCCAAGTAGTGTAGCCTTGCAGGGATCATATGCAGAAGTGACTAAAGACAGTTAAAAAATTGGTTTTGTGACTTGGGCCCTTTACAAAAACCACTGGTGAGGGCCAGGTGGTGAGGGTTGGAGGGGATTTGAGAGGGAGGGTCTCCTTGGAGAACGTGGGCATGTGTGAGCCTCCGGCTCCCCTCACCTCTGGGCCCGGGAGACTTGGCTGTGCAGCCTGGGTGTGGGCATGCAGTGGACTGGGTTCTGACTTCTGCCTGAGAAGAGGCAGAGTGAGGCCGGCCACAAGGAGACTGAGCTTGCTTCCACCCAGGACTGATCTAGGGGCACCATTTCTCATGAAATCAGAGTGAACCTCGGGGTGAGAATTCACCAACTGGCTTAAGGGAAAATGTGTCCCACATCCTCTTCCCGCTTTCACTGTGACTGGAAAGGCTGTGGGAGAAAATGCATCTCCCCTTCAAAGCAAGTACAGCAAGGGATTCCCAAGGAGGTGCAGGCTCAGAAAGTCACCTTTAAATCACAGTGTAAAGCATTCTTGCAACAGTACCTGTCAGGTGGGTACTCTGCTCTCGCTCGTATCCTTACTCCTCCTTCTTCTCCTTCCTCTCAAGACCCCCAGTCCTGGAAGGGCAGATGCCACAGCTACTGGCCAAGGAGGTAGAGGAGCACCAGATAATGAAAGAGAGAACAAGTCATATGCCTAATGCCCACCCCAAGTTGCCCCCTATGCACAGCACCCGCTTCCTGCATGGGAGTGAAAATAAAAATCAGGTTTGAGGATTTTATTCTCAGTTGGGGGCCTGGACACTTCCAACTGAGTCAGTATTTGGAACTTAAAGTGATTTTTATTATTTGAAAGTGAGATACAGAAAAAAAATATTGCTCCAATGTTTAACCCAAGGCTTTGGGATTAAATAACATTGCTTACTGAATAGATCGTGAAGGGCTGATGATGGGAGACGGGAGTAATGGAAACTACTGAATTCGCTGTGTAATTCCAGTTCAGTGGGCGGGCTACAGGAGGGCTCAGTCTGGAAGGCGGGGGAGGAATTTCACCAAAGACGGCTATATCCTTCCATGTAATCGAATGTAACAGAGCACAGAAGGAGGGGTCTTGGGGTGAGGGTCTGAGAGAGAGCTGGGAGAAGGGACTCAAGTGCAAGGCAAGGGCACAGGCTAGTTCCTGAGACACAGACCAGGGGCCCTGCATGTTGGGCGTGCCCCAGTGCGAGGCTCTGAGAGTCACACAGGCCACACACATGCGTGTTTGGATGTCTAGAACCGTGTCACTGCACTTTGGCTTTTTCTAAGCAAGATAAAGCAGTTGAACCAAGGATAATAATGTTCTCTCTTTCTTTGAGTTCCCTGAAACTTTGGGCTTCCCCGGTGGCTCAGACGGTAAAGCGTCTGCCTACAGTGTGAGAGACCCAGGTTCGATCCCTGGATCAGGAAGATCCTCTGGAGAAGGAATTGGCAACCCACTCCAGTCCTCTTGCCTGGAAAATCCCATGGACGGAGGAGGGTGGTAGGCTACAGTCCATGGAGTTGCAAAGAGTCGGACACGACTGAGCAACTTCACTTTCACTCACTTTCTTTGAGTTCGTGTCAGGATTAAGTGACCCCTCTCTTCCCTGAACCCCCCACTACCCACTGTCACACTTGGGGGAGAGAGGCCAGTGAGGAGCAGACCTGTTCTCAGCAAGTCTGGCTGCTTCCTTGAGGGTCCACTTGGCCTCTCCGCCTTTCTGTGTTCAATAAGCAGGCAAAATCGGGCCCCCAAGCCGCAAAACAATGCTCTTTGAGGGGCTCCTGTGCCCCCACCCACTGTCTGCCCCAGGTGTCTCTAGGAAGAACTTCCAGGCCACCTGGAAGTTGGGATGGTTTTGGACAGCTTGGGAAGGTTTCCCGGCTCCTCCTGTGCCTTTGCCATCCACGGACTCCCACCCTTGGTCTCTTTCTAGTGTTAAAAAATCTGGTTTGTCCCGAGGGGGATTGAAAGTCATGATTTCTCCATCCTTCAAGCTTGCTCAGGGGTCATCTGAGAGTATCCTACAAGCAGGGATATACACTCTGTATATATAAACTGTTGAGACCATTTTCAAAAATTATTTTTATTCCAGGTCACAAACACGTTATCAATAACCTCTAAAATGTACAAACTGCATAGGTTACATTCTCTGACTAGAATTTAAGAAAACTAGAAATCAAAACTTGCGTGATAAATAATCAACAAAATTACTGAACCACTTGGGAAATTAAATATCACTTTTTGAAGTCACTCTTGGGTCTAGGCGGGAATACAGACAGACATCCCTAATGAGAAGTATAGAACCAGTGATCATGATGACAACACAGAGAAACAAATGAGCCAAACATTTATTTCCAGATGCCAAAAAGAGATGAAAGCTAACTACCACCACCGCAACCCAAAGAAACAAGATGGTGAAGCTAATAACAAAAGCCCCAGAAATTAATGAATTAGAAAATGGGAAACACAAATTGACAAATGCATTCCGAATCTGGCTCTTCAAAAAGGCCGATGACTTAGAGAAGCCATTGGCAAGGCTAATCAAGAAAAGGAAAATGTGATTGGGCAGAAATGAGAAATGGTATGCCATTAAAGAAAAATGCCGAGGAGTAGGTTTCGGAGAAGGAAATGGCACCCCACTCCAGTACTCTTGCCTGGCAAATCCCATGGACAGAGGAGCCTGGTAGGCTGCAGTCCATGGGGTCGCTGCCAGTCGGACGCGACTGAGCAACTTCACTTTCGCTTTTCACTTTCATGCATTGGAGAGGGAAATGGCAACCCACTCCAGTGTTCTTGCCTGGAGAATCCCAGGGACAGGGGAGCCTGGTGGGCTGCCATCTATGGCGTCACACAGAGTCAGACATGACTGAAGCGACTTAGCAGCAGCAGCAGCAGGTTTTACAACTTTATATTAATAAGCTTGAAAATCTCAATGAAGAGGATGGTTTTCTGGGAAAATAAAAATTATCTAATTTGACTGAAGAAGTGGTAGAAAAGATGCATAGATGAAAAATCCTAGAAGAAGCTGAGAAAGTTGTCCAAAAATGTGTTACCCAGACCCTTTCACCAGAAGTGAATCAACAAACTGATCATCTCCATGCTGTTTAAATAGGGTTAGCATGTGGGAAAAGAGAGGCAGCCCAAGTCATTTTAGTAAGCCAGCATTGCACACCACTCCCCCACCCCCCAACAAAAGCGAACCTGTCAGGCGGACAAAAGAAGAACGGCAGCCGAGTTTCACAGTAGAGACACAAAATGATAGAAAACTGAATGCAACCAAATGTGTAAAATAACAATACACTATGTACAAGCAGGACTAATGTCAGCAAAACAAATGTTATTGTATCGCTGATCCTGTTCGTGATGCCAAGTCGCTAAACTGAGGGTAGGCAAGGCGCGAGTGGGAAGCTGGAAGAAAATTCAAGGAAGCGCAGGAACTGCAGACATGTTTCTTCTCTCCTGGCTGGCACAGCAGCTGTAGCAGCAGACAAGCTATATTCTCCCCTCTTGTGCTTGACCCAGTGGTGGACACAGCCGTGATGCAGCAGCAATGCCACCACTTTTTAGGTGGAGCTCACACATCAGTACCACACAACCCCTGACAAAGGGAGAAACTCGTGATGTGCATGCACAGCGCTATAAGTGTACTCAACTGTTACATAGTCTTACAGAAAGTGGGGCAAGAGCAAGGCCATGCGGTGAGAGAGCCTGACCACGCCATCTTGGCTAATTTGCTTTTCCCTACAGTTGTACAGTATCAGGAAATCTGTTAATGTGATCAATTATGTTAGTAGATCAAGGAGAACAACCACATTATTGCTGTCTTATGAGCTTAGGTTTTGAAATCAGAAAGTCTGAGTACAAATTCTGTCTTTTTTCAATTCCTAACTGTGAATCTTGTACACTTTCCCTATCTTCAAGTTTGGAAAATATTGTCTGAAGTCAAGGTCGTATACAGATTAAATTAAATAATGAATATAACTCTTGACACAGTGCTGAATGCATAAGCAGAGCTTAGTAAATGAGAATTTTAGAAAAATTCCAAGATATTGCCTTCCATTCCTGGTAATGTTTTGTAAATAAAACAAGAATTGAAGAACAGTCCTTTGGTATTACAAAGATAGTCTCTCTCAAACCAAAGTAATAATTAACTGTGGAAAAATTAGTGACATCCTAGTTAAACTCAGGAACAAGATAAGGATGCCTTTGTCTCCCCACTACCACTTATTAATGTTCCAGAAGTTCTAATAATGGATCTAACAAGAGAATAAAATAAGAGTCACAAATATTCCCAAGGAAGAAATATTATCATCATAATTTTCAGGAGATATGGGGTGTTTTTTGTAATTTGAACCTCTCAAAAAAATGGAAAACGTCATAGAGCTAGCAAGTGAATTTAGTAGGGTAGCAGTCACAAAATATAGAATTAGAGATGTAAAAACAAATACTTTTTTTAATGATAATAAGTAAGCTGTTAGGAACATATCATGGAACTATATCACATTTACAGCAGCAACAAAATTCATGGGAATTAACTCAACAAGAAATGGACAAGATTTACGCAAAGAAAACAGAAAGACCTTTAGAAAGAAATTTAGGATGAAACTTAAAAGGAGATACAAACACTCTTTTCTAAGAAGAGTCAACAATGTAAGCTTTCAGCTGTTCCAATGAATCTACAAATGAACAAATTCCAATCTAAGTCTCAATGAGGTTGGTTTTTTTTTTTTCCTTAGGGAAATCTTGACAAAATTATTGTAAATTTACTTGGAAGACTAAAAGTGTGAAGAGGAAAATGGTGCGGGAGAGCAAGGTGGATAGACTGGCCCTACCAGGTATTAAATATAATTAAAGACTCTAACAATTAAAACCAATTCACTGGTACATAAAAACAGACAGGATTCATGGGACAGATGAGGGAGGGAGGAGGAAATCCAAATGTGCATGAAAATTTATTATTTCATAGACCAGTCAATAAGCAAATCTCAGCTTCTACTTATGTATGTTTTTATTTTTGATCTTTTGTTTTGAAAAAATTTCAAGATTTTTTTTTTTAAGGTGCAAGAAGAGTACAATAAATTCCATTATCCCTCATGAGATGATTCACCAGTTGTTAATATTTTACAATTGTTTATAACTTTAAGCTAATAAACTTATAAATCTCATGAATTCAAATCCTGGCTTTTTTCCACTTCCTGACTGTGCCATGCACACACACACACACACACAGAGACGCAAAGGAACACATTTTTTTCTGTGACAATTGAGAGTAAGTTTCAGACCACATGTACTCTTTATCCTAGAGTGAAATTCTCCAAAGAACAAGGGTATTCTTTTGTGTAACCATAACACAATGATCAAATTCAGAATATTTAACATTAAGACAATACTCCAAGGTGGCTCAATGGTAAAGAATCTGCCTGCCAAGCAGGAGACATGGGTTTGGTCCTTGCATCAGGAAGAACTCCTGGAGAAGGTAACAACAACCCACTTCAGTATTCTTGCCTAGGAAATTCTATGGACAGAGGAGCCAGTCCATGGGGTCGCAAGGTTTCCACACGACTTGGCAACTAAACAATAGTAACAACAAAATGTTTAGTCCATATTCAAATTTTGCTGTTTCCCATTAATATCCATTTTGGATACCCCCCTGCCTCCATCCAGGACCGGAATCTGGGGTCACTCGTTACATTTAGTTGTCACGTCTTTCGTTTCCTTTGATCTGGAGTAATTCCTCAGCCTTTCTTGGTCTTTCATGCTGCTGATATTTTTTGAAATATACAGAGCAGTAGTTTGGAGGAATCTCTCTCCATCTGTGTATATCCAGCACTTCTTCATAACTAGAATCAAGGCGTGCATTTGTGTGGGGATACTGCACAAGGTATGTTATGTCCTTCTCGATGCTGCACTCTGGGAGGCACGCGATGTAGGTTTTTCCATTACTGGTGCTGTCAACTTTGATTGATCACTTAGTGAAGTAGTGGTTAATGGATTTCTCCACTGTGCAGTTATTCTATCTTCTTTTGTGATAAATACAAAATCTGTGACATAATACTTGGAAGCTATTTAAATATTTGTTACTCATTTTGGCTAAATTAGTTGCTGCTAGGGTTGCTGTAAGGTGGTGATTTTCCAATTCTGTTATTCTGTCTGTATTTATTAGTTGGCCCTTATTGTATGGAAGAGCTTTCTCTCCCTGTTTTCCCCTCTCCCTCTCTTCTCTCTTCCTTCCTTTCTTTCTCCTCTGTCAGTGTGGACTCGTGGATTCTTATGTTATTCAATGGGCCATCATCCATTACCATCATAATTCATTTTGATGCTGAAATTTTCCCCTGTTTGGCAGCGGGTCTTTTGCCCCTGGGACCCGTTCCCATCATTTTTAAAGCTCTCCTTTGCTTTCTGGCACAACAAGATGTTCCAGGCTTATTTTATACGTTCTCTGTCCCAGACTTGGAGTCAGCCATTTCTCTAGGGAACTTTGGTTCTTTTTATTGGGAAATGGTATTGAAAAATAAAGATCAGGGCATAATTAAATATAAAAGTTAAATCATAAAAGAACCATAGATGAAGAGTTATATAACCTTTGAGTGAGAAAGAACTTTAAAATATACTATCAAAGCCAAAACTCATAGATTTATCTATATATAAATTTAGGACCTTCTCTAGGAAGTCATCATAAACAAATATTAAAAGGTCCAAGCTCGTTCCTTGAATTTTTTCTCTTCTCTTTCCATACTCCTTTCCTTGGTGATTATGTGATGTTATGGCTTTAAGGATTAGTATATTCTGATACGTAACAAATTTGCATCTCTAGCCTGGATCTTGCTCCTGGATCCCACCCTTGTGTGCTCAACTGCACATTCAGGATCTTCACTTAGATGTCCACTATGAATCGCAAACGTCTCTACCCCACCCTCGCTTACTCATATCGCATCACCCCTCCGTCAGAATCCCCATTGCCCCTTGGCTCTCACAGCACTTGGAAGAGAAATCCAAGTCCTTGTAACGGCCTCCATGCCTCAGTGTCACTGGTTCTTAACTATGGCTACACGTTAGAATCATCTGGAAATTTTAAAAGAAGTAGAGATGCTTGGAATAGGGCCAATTAAATGAGAGTCTCTGAGAGTGGGTCATCAGCATTGGGAGTGTAGGAAAGCCCTTTGGGGTCCTAATGAGCAGATGGAGTGGAGAAGCCCTGCCCTTCACCTTCTACTGTTGCCTCTCTGGTTTCATCTTCTACAATTTCTTTCTCACTTGCTTACTCCATTCCAACTGAACTGGCTTTTCACTGATCTTGAGCACACCAGGCAAGCTCCTGCCTCAAGGCCTTTGCACAGGCTGTTTCCTCCTGCTTGGAATCTATTCCCTCAGACATCGGAGTGGTTTGGCTGCCTCATTTTCTTCAAGTCTTGCCCTGACTTGAAGACATGCCCTTACTCAGTGAGATCTCCCTTGTTTAGAGTTGCAGTCCCTGTCTTCCTGCCAGTACACTTTGTCCCTCTTCCCCGCTTTATGTTTTTTTTTTTCTCTAGCACCTCAATAATTTGACAGTTTATATATGTACGTTTTTATGTACTCATTGTATGTCTCACTCCTCTAGAGAAGAGGTTAGAAGCCGCAGCACATAGGTCAAATTTGGCTGCAGCCTGTGTTTTTATGGGTCAGCTCGGTAAGCTAAGAAGACCTCAGAGCACCTCCTGCACCCATTTCCCCCTTAGCCTCCAGGGACTGCCTCCCTTGTCCCACCTCCCCGGCCCCCAAGATCCTCTGGTTGATATCTCTGTGCTCTTGGCAACAACCAGGCACTGACTGGTGGAAGGAATATCAGTCTGGGAGACAGTGACTCAGCCAGCAACCCCCCCAACCCCACCACCAACCGCTGCTCTGGTTGAGATGGCAGATTTTCTTGGAAAAGCAAGCTGTTTTGAGGCTTGGTTGTCACTGGAGCAGAGGGTGAAACGCTTCATTGCAGCTGCACCCACTCTTGTCTGCCATCCCCTCCTTGAGATGGTCACTCTTCTTCTCAAGAATGTCTGCAGTGGACGTCCACCAGCGCCAGTCAGGCCCATCACCCTGGCAACTGGGGTGGGGTCGGGAGGAGAGGGAGCTTTATCATTATATAAGTACCTACCTCAAACTTGTCTACTGACCTAAAGTATTTAGTATTATCTAGTCCTTTTCACGGAGAAGGCGATGGCACCCCACTCCAGTACTCTTGCCTGGCAAATCCCATGGACGGAGGAGCCTGATGGGCTGCAGTCCATGGGGTCGCGAAGAGTCGGACACAACTGGGCGACTTCACTTTCACTTTTTACTTTCATGCACTGGAGAAAGAAATGGCAACCCACTCCAGTGTTCTTGCCTGGAGAATCCCAGGGACGGGGGAGCCTGGTGGGCTGCCATCTATGGGGTCGCACAGAGTCGGACAAGACTGAAGCGACTTAGCAGCAGCAGTCCTTTTCAAAAAAAGTTTAGGACGTTTGCCTAAGTTTCATGAGGTCATGTCTTTTTAATCTTATTTTGTTCACTAATGATATTTCTGCATCTAGTAAAGTGTCTGGCACATAATAGATACTTAGCAAATATTTATAGATGAATACAAACCAAATAATAAACTAGATGATAAATGATAAAGCAAACGATAAGTACATTAAATATCACTTGTAATGAAAAGCCTTAAAATATAGAGCCAGCGTATACCATTAAGAAAAACTTGAACATACTAAGAAAAAAAATCAAGTAAAGACAAGCAGATAAAGATTCACAAAGTAGAAATACAATGACCAGTAAACATGAAAACTTTAATAGCAATCAAATAAATCCAAAATAGGAAAAGATTTACTTCTCAGGTTGGCAAAGACTAAAATGATGAAATAGCTGGTTTTAGGAAGGCTGTTTGAACTGCTTAGTGTATTAATTTCTGGGTAATGAGATTATGAATGTGTTTTTTTTCCTCTTTATCTTATAAGAATTTTTGAAAGTTTTATACTGAGCACATATTACTTAAGTAATGATCTAGAAACTTATTAAAGAACAAGAGGAGTTGCTGGGACAGCTGAATATCTATTAGGAAAAAATAAATCTCCACATTTACCGCTCATAAAAGTTAATCCTAAATGAGTCATAGACCTAAAATAATAAAGTTTCTAGAAAAAAACACAGGAGAAAATATTTGTGACATTGGCTTAGGTAAAGATTTCTGAAACAGAACATGACAAACACGAATCGTAAAAGAAAAATGATACAATGAATTTTATCAAAATTAAAAAAATTTGCTTTTCTAAAGACAACGTTAAGAAAATGAAAAGGCAAGTCACACAATGCGAGGATATATTTACTAAACATGTCTGGCCCAGGACTTGTATACAGAATATTCAAAGAACTCGTACCATTTAGTAATAATACAAATTACCCAATTTAAAAGTGAGCAAATAATTGAAGAGACACTTCACTAAAGAACACATATGACTGATCAGTGTGTGTCCTTAATTGCTCAGTTGTGTCCAACTCTTTGTGACTCCATGGACTGTGGCCCAACAGGTTCCTTGGTCCATGGGATTCTCTAGACAAGAATACTTGAGTGGGTTGCCATTTCCTCCTCCAAGGGATCTTCCCAACCCAGGAATCAAATCAGTGTCTCCTGTATCTCCTGCATTGCAGATGGATTCTTTACTACTGAGCCACTAGAGAAGCCTGACTGATTGATAAGCGCATGAAAAGATGTTTGAGATCACTAGTCTTCAGTGAAATGCAAATTAAATCCACAGTGAGAAACCACTATCTGCCTGCTAGAATTAAATTTGAAAGATTGACCATACCAAACATTGTTGAGGACAATCAACTAACAATCAGATTCATTACTTGGGAATGTAAGGTAATGCACCCACTTTGGTAAACAGGATGGTTCACCTTATCACATGAACCAATCGTGTCTGACTCTTTTCGACTCCATTGTCTGCAGCCTGCAAGGCTCTCCTGTCCATGAAATTTTCCAGGCAAGAATACTGGAGTGGGTTGCCGTTTCCTACCCCAGGGGATCTTCTCCCCCCAGGGATCAAACCCACATCTCCCACCAGCAGGTGGATGCTTTACCACTGCGCCACCTATCCAGTAATCCCACTCCTAGATAGTTACCCGAGAGAAAGAACATCTGTCCACTAACATACTTGTAAGAGAATGTTCACAGCACCTTTTTTTCATACATGTCCCAAACTAGAAACAGCCTAAATGCTCATCAGCTGGCAAGTGGGTAAACAAATTGTGGAATTTCTGTGAGGTAAACTTAGCAATAAAAAGAACAAACTATTGATACATACAATAGCATGAATTAATCTCAAGAGAGTTATGCTAAATAAGAGAAGTAAAGTGTAAAAGACCAGGTACTATATGATTCCTTTATGTGAAGTTCTACAAAATGCAAGATTATAGTGACAGAAAGTGGATGAGTGACTCTCTGAGCCTGTGGGGCTGGGGGAGGGGATTGATACAAAGAGACACCAAGAAAATTCTAGGTTGATGAAAACACTTTTGATCTTGATTGTAGCAGTGGTTATATGACTGCATATAATTTCCCAAACTGATGAAGCTTTACACTTAAAATGAATATTAATGTGTATAAATTATACTCTAATAAGGCTGGTTTAAAAATCATGCGGGAAAAATAGAAAAATAATAAGAAGGACATTCAAAAAAGAAGGGACTGCAAGGAGACCTCTTGCTCACCCTTGGAGTGGCAGAGGACCACTGGAACCTGAGTGATATTGTGTCCTGAGACAGAGAGCACAGTGCTTTTGGTAAGACAGTGGTCTTAGAGTAATGCCTGAATTAAAGCCGTCAGCTGTGGCCATACCGCACCAATATAATTCTCAAGAAAAATGCTGGCCTAGACAGAATTTTCTCCATTCGAAGGGGAAATAGTTTCAGAAAGGAATCATCAAGAAAATTGGTACAACAGAGAAGGGAGAAAAGACACATAAAAGTAAAAAGTTGATGACAAATGCATATCAGAAAAAGAATTACTCCTGGAAATAGAGGAACATTTCAATAAAATATTCTGTCCATGATCTCAAAGAAATTAATGAGAACATGAACACTTAGGAGGGAAATGGAAGACAGAGAAGAGATAAAAGATTGAACAAGCAACATTAAGATAGTGGAGAGACAGAAAAAGTGAGCCAATGAAGATTAAAAAATAGAAATATAAGATAATAATGTGTTAGAAAGTCAAAAATCTTATCTACAACACACAAAAACTGAGCGTACTTTTGAAAGCAAAGTAAGTATAGTGTCTACTATCTCATACATAGTAGATAAGTATGAGAAAATTTACAAAATGAAATGAGAAGAGCAAATATAAAAAATAGATTAAATGCTCAAGATAGATCAAAGGACTGCAGCATGTATGCAATTGTTGTTCCATTAAAAGTGATACAGTAAAAGGAATAAGAAAAATTCAAAAGTAAATGAAAACTGTCCAATTAAGGAAGACCTGAATGTGCAGTTTGAACAGGCACGTTTATGTTCCTGAAAGAACACATCCTGGTGAAGTAATTAGGTATTAAAGCTAAAGAATCACTTGGGCAACCAGGAAGAAAAAGCAACTCACTCAAAGAAGAAAATAATATTAGCTGGCCTGAGGCTTATCTTCAGTGACATTCAGTAGCAAAAGAGAGTGGAGTTCTGTCTCGAGTTCTGGGGAAAGTATGACCCAACAAATTTTCACTCAGCCAAATTGTCACTCAAGTCTACAGGCAATAGTCATTCACAAACCTGAAAATACGCCAGGACTATTACATCCTGTATTTCTTGATAAACTGCCTGGGGTTGGAATCCAGTTAATCAATGGAGGAGTCTAAATAAAGAACCCAGTGGAATTGAGAAACCATTGTATTAGGTGGTGGGTGATGAATATTTAATAATACATTTATGTATAGAATTATTATGCTTATATTTAATGTTTTAAATAATGTTGCAAATGTAAAAACTTGTTGCAAGCACCACTGAAATTGTGGGATTTCTTGTTGCTGCAAGGTAAAGTAGCACAAGCTAATTGATACACCAGTATTGGTCTACTAAACCAGAATTTACTTGAATGAGAGACTGAGGGGATTTGGGGGAAAGAATATGCCCTAATATTATAAAGGTCTTGGTTGGTCTTAAAGAGGCTAAGGGAGTATAATACAGGGTGATGTGTATTACTTAAATATGTTCTTGGCCACACCCTATGAAGTTGCATCTTATCCCTGGGGGAAAGAGAACTGCAATACAAGTAAAAGCAAAATGTTTCACTAAAAATCTAAAAGGTATTGTGACCAGAGCAACGAGCTTTGAGATTTTCTCCCAGAGGGCAGCACAATGGCAGAAGAAAGAGTCTGTCTCTCCACCCTGATCCTCTGATGACTTTGCATCTTGAGGGTACCAGAACACTGGTGTCTGTGCCCACTGGGAAGTGCTGTGGATAGGCGTCATGTTCAGGGGTGGAGATTAGAGTCCAGTGGGAAAAGGCATAGTCCAGTGCTTGTGTAGGGTGTGTTAGATGCTGGATGTGTGCTGTACAGAAAAGGAAAGTGCAAGTAGCTCAGTCGTGTCTGACTCCTTGCATCCTCATGGACTGTAGTCCATGGAATTCTCCAGGCCAGAATACTGGAGTGGGTAGCCTTTCCCTTCTCCAGGGGATCTTCCCAACCCAGGGATTGAACCCAGATCTCCCACATTGCAGGTGGATTCTTTGCTAGCTGAGCCACAAGGGAAGCCCCAAAATACTGGAGTGAGTAGCCCATCCCTTATCCAGAGGATCTTCCTGACCCAGAATGGAATCAAGGTCTCCTGCATTGCAGGCTGATTCTTTACCAGCTGAGCTACCCGGAAAGCCCCAAGGATTCCTTAAGAGATGTTCAAAAGGGGAATGACAGGGACTTCCCTGGTGGCTCAATGGTGAAGAATCTGCCTGCCAATGCAGGAGACACAGGTTCAATCCCTGATCGGGGAAGGTCTCACATGTGGAGGAACAACTAAGCCCATGTGCCATAACTATTGAGCCTGAACTACTGAGCTCTGAAGCCTGAGCATGTACCAAGTTCACGCTCTGCAACTACTGAAGCCCGTGTAGCCTAGAGCTGGGCTCCACAACAAGAGAAACCACTACAGTGAGAAGCCCTCACGTCGCACACAACTAGAGAGTGGCCCATGCTCTACACAATTCGAGAAAAGCCCATGCAGCAGCAAAGGCTCACTCAGCACGGCCAGTTCAGTGCAGTTCAGTCACTCTGTTGTGTCCAACTCTTTGCGACCCCATGAATCATAGCACGCCAAGCCTCCCTGTCCATCACCAACTCCTGGAGTCCACCCAAACCCATGTCTATCGAGTTGGTGATGCCATCCAAAGATCTCATCCTCTGTCATCCCCTTCTCCTCCTGCCCTCAATCTTTCCCAGCATCAGGGTCTTTTCAAATGAATAGTTCTTCTCATCAGGTGGCCAAAGTATTAGAGTTTCAGCTTCAAAATCAGTCCTCAATGAACACCTAGGACTGATTTCCTTTAGGCCAGAGTGGTTGGATCTCCTTGAAGTCCAAGGGACTCTCAAGAGTGTTCTCCAACACCACAGTTCAAAAGCATCAATTCTTCGGTGCTCAGCTTTCTTTATAGTCCAACTCTCACATCCATACATGACCACTGGAAAAACCATAGCCTTGACTAGACGAAGGCTGTGTTGACTAAGTAATGTCTCTGCTTTTGAATATGCTATCTAGGTTAGTCATAACTTTCCTTCCAAGGAGTAAGCATCTTTTAATTTCATGGCTGCAATCACCATCTGCAGTGACTTTGGAGCCCAGAAAAATAAAGTCAGCCACTGTTTCCACTGTTTCCCCATCCATTTGCCATGAAGTGATGGGACCGGATGCCATGATCTTCATTTTCTGAATGTTGAGCTTTAAGCCAACTTTTCCACTCTCCTTTTCACTTTCATCCAGAGGCTTTTTAGTTCTTCTTCACTTTCTGCCATAAGGGTGGTGTCATCTGCTTATCTGAGGTTATTGATATTTCTCCCAGCAATCTTGATTCCAGCTTGTGCTTCCTCCAGCCCAGTGTTTCTCATGATGTACTCTGCTGCTGCTGCTGCTACTGGTAAGTCACTTCAGTCATGTCCGACTCTGTGTGACCCCATAGATGGCAGCCCACCAGGCTCTGCTGTCCCTGGGATTCTCCAGGCAAGAACACTGGAGTGGGTTGCCATTTCTTTCTCCAATACATGAAAGTGAAAAGTGAAATTGAAGTCACTCAATCGTGTCCAACTCTTAGTGACCCCATGGACCGCAGCCTACCAGGCTCCTCCATCCATGGAATTTTCCAGGCAAGAGTACTGGAGTGGGTTGCCATTGCCTTCTCCGCATGTACTCTGCATATACGTTAAATAAGCAGGGTGACAATATACAGCCTTGATGTACTCCTTTTCCTATTTGGAACCAGTCTGTTATTCCATGTCCAGTTCTAACTGTTGCTTCCTGACCTGCATATAGGTTTCTCAAGAGGCATGTCAGATGGTCTGGTATTCCCATCTCTTTCAGAATTTTCCACAGTTTATTGTGATCCACACAGTCAAAGGCCTTGGCATAGTCAATAAAGCAGAAATAGATGTTTTTCTGCAACTCTCTTGCTTTTTCCATGATCCAGCAGATGTTGGCAATTTGATCTCTGGTTCCTCTGCCTTTTCTAAAACCAGCTTGAACATCTGGAAGTTCACGGTTCACGTATTGCTGAAGCCTGGCTTGGAGAATTTTGAGCATTACTTTACTAGCATGTGAGATGAGTGCAATTGTGCGGTAGTTTGAGCATTCTTTGGCATTGCCTTTCTTTGGGATTGGAATGAAAACTGACCTTTTCCAGTCCTGTGGCCACTGCTGAGTTTTCCAAATTTGCTGGCATATTGAGAGAAGCACTTTCACAGCATCATCTTTCAGGATTTGAAATAGCCAAACTGGAATTCCATCACCTCCACTAGAATAATAATAAATAAATAACATTATTGAAAAGGAGAATGACATCATCAGTTTGCCTTTGTAAACATCACATCTTGTGTTGAGGAAGAATTAGGTCGAGGACACAAGTTGGGCAGGATAGTCTCCAGTTAGAAGACTACAGCAGCATCCTGGGTGGGGCCAGATGATGCATGAGGTCAAGGAGGTGGAGAGGAGGGCATGGGTTTGAGAGCTACTAGGTGGAGGCAGTTATAGGATTTGGAGATGGGTTGAATGCGGGATGTAAGAGAAGAGTCAAGAATATCTCCCACACTTCTAACCAAAACTGCGTGTTGGGTGATGGAACCAACTGACAGAGATGGAGTACAGAGGAAGCACTGGCTTGTTGATATGGGGAGGAGACGGTAGGTTGGGTTTTGAATCTGCTGGGTTTGAGGGCCTTTTAGGATTTGGGTCTGGAGCTCAGGAGTGCCATCATCTAATCAATGGAACTGAATTGGTGGGAGGGGAATTGCGTGTAAAGGGAAAAGAAAGCAACTCAGGAGAGAAAGTTGGGGAAGCCGAACTTCTAAGGACAGGCTAAAAAGAGCCTGAAAGAGGGCTAGGAGGAAAATCAGAGAGGGAAAGACACTTGGGAGAAGGAGGTAGTTGCCAAGAATCAGACACTACCAGGAAATCATGTACAATAAGGCTTGAAAGCAGCTGTTGAATTTAGCACCAGGAGGCCGCTGGCGACCTTGGAAACAAGTTTTCTTGAAGCGATAGAGGTGGAAGTCAGGTTGCAAAGCACTGGGGAGACGATGGGAAGTGAGGAGATAGAGAGGGTAAATCCAAACCCCTCTAAAGAAAAGCTTGACTGGAAAGAGAGCCAAAGGAGATGATGGCAGGAGGAAGGGAAAGGCAGATAGACAGAAAATTCAGAAAAACCTGAAAGCTGCTTCCATTAAATCTAAAAACCAAATAATTTTAAGAACGTTAATGGTGAACTAAATTGCATTAATAAATGACTTCCTTTGAAGGAAAAAAGTGAGCATTAATACAGACTTTAAAAAAATCAATGCTTGTAAGCCAATAATTTTAGCTTTTGTTACGTAATCTAATATTTTCTTATTATTAATATAAAAGTAGTACCGAGAGTAGTTCTCCTGGGTTCCCTATCTTGCTGCTCTCCACTTGAGCTCCCCTTTCCAATAAAGTCTCTTGCTTTGTCAGTAAAGAAAAAAGAAAGCAATATGTGTTACTTAAAACTTTAATTTTAATTTATATCATTTATATTAAGAATAATTTATGGATATATTACATACTTATAGATTTAGTATATATTGAATTATTTTATACTTTATATAATTGTTTCTCTCTTGGTTATTTTCATTTATTTAGATGGTCAGAACTTTCATGCTAAGGGAAAGAGTTAGTGGAGGGGAGGAGAAAATGAAGTGCCCTGTTCCAAGTTCATGATCCCCCTAGGAGATTGAAACCGCCTCTTGCCAGCTCAGGAACCCCTTTAATTTCTCACACATTTGAGGAAGCGATAACTAAGGTCAAAGGATGAGCAAGCCCTTGCCAGCGGAAGTCACCATCCTTCTCCAGTGCCCAAGGCTTCCCACCTTCTGAGTGAGATCATTTTCCGGAAATTTATTGCATTTGCTTTACATCCATGTTTCCAAATGTGCATTGTCAATACACTGAAAGCCTCTAGTGCCCAGTCATTTCCTCACATGAGGCGGAGGAGTCTGGACTTGATCTTACAATATGAGTGAGAAGTTGGCTCCTATGCTAACCGCCCCCTGGTGTAAGCAGGCCTTCTCCTGCTGCCTCTGGACTGAATCTTCCCTCCTCCTGGGTGAACCATCCAGAACAAATGCAAATGTTCAATTCCATCACTGCCTTTTTGAGCTGATGACTCAGATGATACCCAAACATCACCCCAGGATAATCAATCAATGTGCTGATATCTTGTAAGAGGCAGTCAGGACTGCAGACCCAGAGACAGCCGTGGGATTGCACAACTCTAAGTCATCATGGAAGCTGAGAGGGGATCAGGAAGCCTGGCCCAATGCCATCCTGAACTTAAAAACTGGAGAGAAGATGGGTTATGGCAGAAGGTATTATGGATGGGTGAAAAAAGAAAGTGGACAGTGCCAGGAACTGCTTTGGCTCTGCTCAAAAACATCCGTGAAATTCCTTCATGTTTGTTTTTGAAGGATTATGAATTAAAAGGAAGGGGCAGGCATGCCCATTTTACCTGGAGTTTTTCAGGTCACCCCTGTAGGGTCAAATGGTGGCCCAGGGGCTGGGATGACCTATCCCTTCTCTGACCCGCCTCTTTCCTTCTCTTACAGCTGAAGCCAGATGGATGGCTGTCCAGCTATATTTATATTTATTTAGGAATAATTCCCTGGGAAATGTAATGAGCTCAGTATGGATTTGGTTAAGTCAGCACAATTACCTCTTATTTTCAACTTGTTCTGATTGAAAGACTCATATTCAGAGATTAGGGACATCCTTGAACTCAATCTAATATAAGGTCTCTCTTGTCCCTGAGACGTTTCAGGAACTCTGGTCCATCCACATGTTGGGTCTGTGGGTCTGTGTCTGGTCCTTACCAGTCTGCTGCATCTGCTCTTTCCAGAGAAATGTACACAGTCCGTCCACCAGGACTGCCAACGTCTGTGGCTTGGTCCTCTCTTGGGCCCTCTTCTTGCCAGGCCTCTCCAAGGCTGGCCCAGCCTTGGCAGTATCTACAGCCAGTCTACTCTCTTTCCGCTGGCCCAAGCACACTTCCTGCCCCCATGACAGCTGGTGTGTCCCAAGCAAACGGCTGTTCCAAAGTCATGTCTGGTTTCTGATCCCAGCATTTCTACAGCCTGCTCCTGTTCTCACAGGTTGGAGCCAAAGCACTAGTCTGGGGGACTCCAAGTGCCTGCCATTCCCACTGCTTCCTTATGAGGAGAGTGGCCTTGGGCAGCTGCTTGCAAGTGAATACTGGCTGTTATAGTCTGGGACCTTGCTCCTCTCTGGCCACGTGAATTGGCCCAGGAATTAGGACTTGAGCCCAAGGAGCCATTTATTGGCTGGGCATGGGGAGACTAGCATCCCATGAACTAGCCTGGAGGTTAAGATTTTGCTTACAGGACAGTTGCATATTAGACAGTGACCAGCAGGCTCAATCGGATCTCTCTTGGGAATTTTGATCATATAAGTCAGGCAGTGAAAAGGAGAAACAAACGCAAAGGAAGTACAAGAGAACTGCTTACTTCCGAGGTGGGGAAGATACCTTCTGCAGCCATGTTGAGCCTTCCTGGGTACCAGATAGCAGTCTGTTCCTCCACCTGGGAGCCAGACATGACTGAGACCCCGTTGGGGCAGGTTTTCCTCTCTTTTCCATCTCCCAAGGTTACACTGAGCCAAGCTTTATTCCCAGCCTCTTCAGGAGTGAATGGCCACACCCAGAGGGTAATTGAGGAAATGACTGTGGTTAGATGGAGGCAGTTTTCAGCAGAATGTGCTGGCTTGTTATTGATTCTAGTAGCTAAAGAGATGAGATGCAGATGACATGTTTATCGAATGAAGGGGTGACCCAGGACTGAGCGGGACAGTGAATGGGTATCAGGGTCAAAGGTCGAAGAGGCTTCGTGTCAGGCTGGAGAGATGGGCCAAATGCAATGTGATGACACTCCAAGGACAAATAGGAACTTCTTCCCCAACCCCACCGTAGCAGTACAGCTCTTTAAAAATACTTGGCGTATCTCATTGGCTGCGGGAAAAATAGCCCACAGAGTGAAGGAGTTGCTCCAAAGCGAGACCAAAATGTTTGAATCCTATAATAATGAGAGTATGGTCTCTGGTTCAACCTCCACCTGGAACAAAATGCCATGAGGCCCTATGGGCTATTCTAGTAGTGAGTGGAGCTTTCCATCAGAGGGATGAAGGGGCTGATGGTGCCCAGGGCATCATCCTAATCTTTCCTTCCTAATCCTTCCTTCCTTCTTTCCTTCTTAAGCCTTACTTTCTAAACCTTCTTCCTTCCCTTCCTTTCTTCATCCCTTCCTTCCTTCTCTCCTTCTTTTCTTCCTTTATCAAACACTGAGTGAACACCTCTGATCTGGCACTGATAGGTATTTGGTCTCACAGGAGAACAGAGAGGTCAAAGAAGTTGTACAGAGAAGTTTGTGTCTGGAGAAATGAGTAGGAGTTTCGTTTAGTCAAGCAGATTTAGGACGAGGTGGGGGGCAGGGGAAGGTCATCCCAGTTGAATGGTGAGAAGTTTAAACTGGCTGGAGTTTTGGGAATGGAGGAAGAGAAGTTATGATCCCACAGTGAAAGACATTACATATAGTGTGCCAAGGACTGTGGTCTTTATCCTGAGGTTGATTATTAAGAGTTTTTGAACAGGGACAACACAACCAAATCTGAGATTAAAGAGATCTCTCTGGTGGCAGGACAGAGGATGGTCCAGAGAGGATACAGATTAAGAGCAGTGAGATCCAGTTAGCCAGCATGGCAGTCTTCCTTCTCTTGCAGGCAGAAACCACTCCCTGGTAAAGGACTAAAAAGTCAGACACTGGCTTTCTCCACCTCCTTTGGAGCTAGATATGAACACATGACCTGGATTGGCCAATGGGACCAGGGAATCCTCCTGGGGACAGAGTTTCTGGGGGAAAACTTTTTTCCCTGATAAAAAGAGAAAAATGAGGTGAAAAATGTCTTCTTTGCCTTTAGATTTTGCCTTGTGCAAATGTAATGTCAGAATCTGTGGCCATTGTCTCACACACTCAGGGGAAAGCCACAGGAATCAAGGTGCATCTGATCCCAATCCCTAATATCTGGGTGGCTGAGTTAGCCAGTCCTTCTTCCCTGCCTCTTGGCTACCTCCTGTGGAATAAGGGAGGCTAAAATTTATTGAGTGCTAGCTCAAGAAATATGCATGTATTGATTCTTTAATTCCTGATAACCTCATAGGGAAATTTAAATATATATATGTGTGTGTATTATCATCTATATATTTAACACATGTAGGTTATTATCTATACCTTACAGATGAGGAATTGGATACAAAAGACCAAAGTGACTTGGACACAGAGAATGCAACAACGAATAATGAAAGAACCAGAATTCAGCATTTCACTTGGTTAAGCCCCTGATGGCTAGGTATTTTGTAATTGACAAACAGAGGCGTGCTGACTGATGGAGGCTACTGCTGTGGTCCAGGGAAGCCAGGGTCAGGTGAGGCAGGACGCCGGCCCTAGCATGGTAAGAGAAGACAGAGGAGAGAGAGATTTGAGGGGTAGATGATCAGCCTTGGTGCCCTACTGGGTGTGGGAAGTAAGGGAGAGGAAGGAGTAAAGAAACTTCCTAACTGCCTGGTGAGGTTGTAGAGAGTGACAGGCAAGGAGGGGGGTTCTCTGGAGGAAGAGGAATTTGGTTTGGAACAGTTGAGTGTTCCAAAGGGGTGTCCCTCTGGAGTTGTCAGGTAGCATTGGGGGTCCAGCAGGCCCTTGAAAATTCTCCTGTAGGAGGAGGGATGGAGCTCTAGGCTGCAAGCTGTTGACACAGACAGGGACCTATGCTAGGCGGCTTGAAGTTATGCAGAATTGAACGTTTGGTGGTGGGGTGGTTCCTCGAGATGAACCTTCTTCTCACCTTCTCCCCCACTGTGCACTCTCTCCCCTCTCCTCCTGCCCCTGTCCGTGAGGGCTGCAAGGGCTTGAGGGAGCCATCAGACCAAAGTGGTGCTGGGAATGTAGCCTGGGCAAAGGGCAACTTCCTCCGGGCAGCCTGCCTAGGTCGATGGGGAGCTGGTGGGCTCCCGCACAGCTTCAGCTTGCCCAGTGGCCTCACTGCCCAGTACTTGGCCTGACTACTTCATGTCATTACTTTCAGGGATCCTCGCTCTTCCCTTGGCATTTCTGAAGCAGATAGATGTCTGTCTGTGAAGATGGGTTTCTCTCCCAAGACTGGATCTTCCTTTCTCCTCAAGGCACATTCTGGGAGGGAAGTGGACTTGGAAGATGACTGTCTGGGCAACCTCACAGGGGTTTACTGGGAATCCGGAGCAGAGTTCTCATGAGGAGATACTGGGGAGACTGAAGGGATGTGAGATATACTTCCAGGGCTATGGAGGTCCTGAGTCCCACCTTCTGCCTCCGAAGTCTGGGACTTGGCTGAGTTCCACGGCTCCACAGCTATCCTGGCTTGGGGGAGCCCTTGATGCTCCAGCCCCACCAGGTACCTGTCTGGAGGAGGTCATCACGGGGTCAGCCCTGCTGGGTGGGGCACAGCATATCACCCAGCTCTGGGGCTGTCAGCCCTTCCTGCCTCTCATTCCACATCCGCTTAACAAGGGAGAACAAGATCCTTGGGGCCACTTTCCTCTGTGGGCAGCAGTACTTAGTGCAGAATAAATCCTGGTCCCCGATGGGCTCTGAAGTCAGACCACTTGGGTTCCCGAGTTTAAATCCTAGTGGTGCAGGTGCCAACAGAGCAACTTAAACCTCTCTGAGCTTCAGTTTCCATTTGTAAAATGGGGTTAATATTATACCCAGTCTACAATGTTAATGTAAGGATTTAAGTGAGATGATCCACAAGCCAGGTGCTATGGTGTTCTGTCCCTTGGTGCCTTTGTTGGGACAGCCCTGTCCCCTGCATGTTCAGGGCACCCCCATCCTGGGGAGCAGACAGACAGGAGACAGCTCTGTCTGAGGAGGACTGTGCGTGTGTCCAAGAAGAGCTGATCCGTGAAGCGGAGCCTGGAATTCCTACACTCATCTGCTGGATCCCAAATGGAAACAAATCCAAAACCTCTCTATAAACAAAGACGGCATCTTAAAAAGAGAACAAACCAATGAGCCAGTCTGAACTGGAACTGAACCTCTGGGTTTTCTATCTAAATAGAAAACTCCTCTCCCCCAGTGCCCAGACCTGACTGTCCTCCAGGCCTGGATGCCGGTGGCTGGAGTGCCTCCTCCCACAGTCCAGCCACGTGCCGGGAACTCGCCGGCTGTGGGAAATTCTTCCAGCAGCTTCTCTTCCAGGCCCAGCCAGCTAGGAAGGGAGATGATGTGGTCCTTGCCCCTTGAGGGACTGAGGTTAGTGGACACGTTCCCTGACTAAGGCGTCCCTCCCAGGTCAGTTCTCCACTCTGCTGGCTCCCTTCCCCATATAGCTCGGATTGCGTTCCTGTCCCTGTGTGGCTCCCCGTCTTCAAGAGAAGAAAATCAGGGTCCTTAGCTAGTGTTCAAGACTCTTTACAGTCTTTCTAATTTTCACTTAAGGTTCCTGCTCCCCCACATGCTGCCCACCAGGCATCCTCCTCTGGACCGTCAAACACTCTGAACACTCTCGAGGGACAGTGGGCCTGTACAGCCAGTGCTCCCAAATCTGGCTGTCTTATGTCCAGGCTCATTATGTCTTATGTCCAGGCCTCAGCTCATTGTTCTCCAAGTGCAGTCTTCTCTCACACACCCAACCCCAGCCCCCCACATGGGACTCTCCTGGAAGACATGGAACCAAGGCAGACTGCAGGGTCCCTGGGCCCCATACACTCAGAGCCTCTGGAGTCACCTCTTAAGCCAGCTGCCCTGGTGGTGTTTCTGGTTCTTGCAGACCTTTGAAGAGCCCTGTGGACATTGACAGAGACTGAAGGCTGGCGAGGGGTTTTTTCTCTTGGCTCTAGCTCTCAAAGCCCAGCGCAAACTCAAGGAAAATCTCAAACTCAAGAATTCAAGCAAAATCATGTCCCACAGGAGACCTAAGCTTCCAGGGGTTGTGTCTGCCTGTGGGTGGGAACACTCATGTCAGCAGTAACTGCTGCTGCTACTGCTGCTAAGTCGCTTCAGTCGTGTCTGACTCTGTGCAACCCCATGGATTCTCCAGGCAAGAACACTGGAGTGGGTTGCCATTTCCTTCTCCAATGAATGAAAGTGAAAATTGAAAGTCAAGTCGCTTAGTCGTGTCCAACCCTTTGCGACCCCATGGACTGCAGCCCACCAGGCTCTTCCATCCATGGGATTCTCCAGGCAAGAGTACTGGAGTGGGGTGCCATTGACTGAGGAGGGCCTTAAATAGCAAGGACCCTCAAAACACCAGTTTCCTTTAATGGAAGGGAGAGGATGGACAAGAGGTCTTCCAGGCCAGGATCCATGCAGGGAGCCACCACCTATTGACGTCCCCAACCCAAAGGGTAAAGGACACAGTCCTCATCTTGGGGGTGCAAACTGGAGAACACACCCATGAATCAGTTTTTCTGAGAAGGTGACACATGTGGGGTCTCAGGAGGGAGGGACCAGCTACCAGCAGTTCCGGAGTGGCTCCTGATGGTAGCTGATTCCTCCTCCAAGCCAACTGTGATTTCCTGTGACCAGGTGTAATTGCACACGCCCACTGCACCCTGTGCACTGCTGGAGGGACACCGCAGCCAGGTAGGTGCAAGGTGGGCTCCTAATGCCCTGGGCCTCAGGTGGTGCTGGCCTTCTGTCCTCCAACCAGTTTCTGCCATCCAGTAGCCCAGGCTCCATGGGCCGTCACTCCCCACAATCCCTCTCCCCTGAGGCCTGGCCCACTCTAATCCTTGTCAGCACTCCATCAGGGCCAGAACCACCGTGGTTACCGGCAGCACTCAGAGCAGCAGAAGCAGAACAATGCATGACTCAGAGTGCCACACTTCTGTTGTGGGTTCTAATTTTAGGCCATTGTCCCATTCCTCCCTTTGCCTTTCCCAGAATTCTAACGGGTGGGGGCAGACTGACTTGCCAAGATGGAGACCACAGCTGGGATGGGGTGCAGGGCTGAGGTGGGACTGAGGCATTGCTCTGGGGGCTGGGCGGAGAGCAGATGGCGAAGAAAGGTGACCCTTGGGGAAAAGGGACTCCGCCATCCTCCAGAGAGCAGCTCGAGGGTGGGGAGACTGATGGCTCTGATCCTTGTAACCTCTCTGTGATTACTCAGCAATGCCATTTGAGCTACAGGGAGGGAGATCTGGAAACCTCATAGCTCTGAGTCACTTGGGTTCACAGGCCAGTGAAAAGCCCCACAAATCTCAGAACGACAGCAGGCTCGTGCACTGGTGGGTGAGCACGGGTGTGCCTGTGGTTCACGTGCTCTGTGGCTGCAGGGCAGCTGAAGAACAGCTCCATGGCCCCTCATTTTCCTCCTCCCATCTACAGAGGGACCAGCAACAGCCCTGCTCACCAGTGGTCCAGGCATGAGGTGGATACTGGGGGTGGGTCTGCACTGCCAGGAAGCCATCTGGCCACTGCTTCCTTCCTGGGCTCTGAGCATCAGTGTTCATGATGAAGGGAGGCAGAGAGCTGGTTTGGAGTCTGACTGTCTGGTGCTCCCGTGTTTTTGGAAAGTTTTTCAGAGCCTGCATTCCCCTGAGCAGAATGTGGTATGTGATTCACAGCTCCTTGCAGTCCGATGCGTGTGTGTGTGTGTGTGTGAGCGTGCATGTGTGTCCGAGTGCATGCACATGCATGCCAGCACAGTAAGCTCCCTCCCTGAATTGTGAATAATCATGGTCCTTCCTGGAAATCATCTTTGAGCTGGGATGTGAACCTCCTCATCTCAACTCACCTCTCCTTTCTACCCCTCACTTCCTGTGAAGTGATTACTTAGGTGTAACCTGGCAGAAAGAATAGGGCTGGGTGTCCAAGAGGCCTTGCATCCAGCTCCACCCATGCACTGGGTGTGTGGCCCTGGGCAGTTTCTTGTTCACCCTGCACTGGTTCTCCTGGAATCAGGAAACTTGCGTGCCCTTCTTTCCTCCTCAGAGAGCTTGGAAGGGTGGAACGGCTCTGAGGAGAGCTGGGCGCCCCACTATGTGCTCTGGGAGGGTTTCCCTGGCAAAAATGAGGGTGGTCCTTCTCTTCCCTTGCTGACTCAGGCAGGGGACAGAGCAGACTGGATGCCTAGAACCCCACAAGGGCTCAGGATGCTGGCGCTCCTCTCTGCCTTCTTTCTGCTTTCTTCCCCTGAGCTCTCTGCCCCTTTACCCCTGGTTCAGGGAGGCTCTTCTGGCCCACATGCATTCTGGACTCCTCCACCAGCTATGCCCCCTCAACCCTTTTCATTAACTTCAGGGCTCATTTTCTCCCAATTCAGTGCCCTTTCCCTTACCCTGCTTTCCTCCCCTCAAGATCAGAAACATTTCACTCTGTCTCTTCCTCTGCAAATCCCCTGTGTCCCCCAATGTCAATACAAACCATGTCTCCCTTTACTCCAGTCCACGAGTACCTTTTGCTCTTATCCGGTTCCTGAGTGGTCTGCCTCAGCTATCTACTGTTGTGTAATAAACAACAAAAGCAACCACTGTTTTGTTATACATCACAATTGTGTGGGTCGGGAATTTTTGGATGGGGCTCAATTGGACGATCCTTTCAATGTTTCCCATGATGTTGATTAAAACCTCTTAACAGTCCTTAGTGGATGAGATGGTTGGTCTGGAGGGTCTAAAATGCTTCATTCAGACATCTGGTATTCCCAGCTGACTTGCCCCAGAGTGAGTGTTCCGAGAGACTTGGATGGAAGCTTCCAGGCTAAGATCAGCTGGGGTTGTCACCTAGAGCATTTACAGGTGATCTGTCCAGCCTGGTGGTCTCAAGGGTAACAGCCTCAGCTGAGCCAGCCCATAGTCGAGAGGAGGGATTAGATTCTACTCTCAATGCAGGGACTAGCAGAGACTTTCAAGTCACCTTTCATTGACCAGCACATCTTTCAGGTCTTGCTCTGAAGCCTCTCATTTTGCCCTTGCAGATGAGGCATTGCTCTGTGACTTTTTCCTAGGTCCTTGATAGTCTTGGTTTTCCCAGCTGGGCTGTACACTCTTCCAGGAAGGGAGGAAGGGGAGGTGCTGGCCAGGTGCTGCAGGCAGAGGCTATGCCCAGCAGATGCTTAACAAAAAGAGCGGGAGAGGCTCTCAGGAGCTGGAAGATGAGTTGTATAGGTTAAACATCATGTCAATGACACGTATTATCCATAAGCTGTCCTCCAAACACCAGGAACAATCATGGGACCAAGAAATCCTAGCTCAGCGGCCTTGTTAGGAAGCAGGTATTTGGGCCCCCAGGTGGATGAGACAACAACCACCTGGTCAAAGTGGGCAGAGTGAGGGCTGTTTTGATGATGGCAGTTCTCATTCACAGGCTCTTGGCTCCTGCAGATTTGAAGTTGGCTGCCTGAAGGAGGATAGAAGCTTGTGAATTTCACCTGCTTCAGCATCAGCGAGCTGTACAGAACGAAGCATCAGTGCGCAGGTGCTGCAACAGCAGTGCTGCACAACAGCCTGGTTAACCTGTCATTGGTCTCTCTCAACAATTTGTTTGAGCTTCAGCTTTACAGAACCTGTTGTCAGTTACCGTTTGATTATCCACTTTCACCTTTCAATGTTTTGTGACTGTTTACTCTTCTATTCTATTTGTCTTTGTGGGTTTATACCTAAAACATTCACTTTTGTATTAGTGAGACTTCCAGTTCAGTTCAGTTCACTTCAGTTGCTCAGTCGTGTCCGACTCTTTGAGACCCCATGGACTGCAGCACACCAGGCTTCCCTGTCCATCGCCAACTCCTGGAGCTTACTCAAACTCATGTCCATTGAGTCGGTGATGCCACCCAACCATCATCCTCTGTCATCCACTTCTCTTGCCTTCAATCTTTCTCATGTCAGGGTCTTTTCCAATGAGTCAGCTCTTCGCATCAGGCAGCCATAGTATTGGAGTTTCAGCTTCAGCATCAGTCCTTCCAATGAATATTCAGGACTGATCTCCTTTAGGATGGACTGGTTAGATCTCCTTGCTGTCCAAGGGACTCTCAAGAGTCTTCTCCAACACCATAGTTTAAAACCATCAATCCTTCTGCACTCAGCTTTCTCTATAGTCCAGCTCTCACATCCATACATTGCTACTGGAAGAACCATAGCCTTGACTAGATGAACATTTTTTGTCAAAGTAATATCTCTGCTTTTGAATATGCTATCTAGATTGGTCATAACTTTTTCCCAAGGAGTAAGCATCTTTTAATTTCATGGCTGCAATCACAATCTGCAGTGATTTTGGAGCCCCCCAAAAATAAAGTCTGACACTGTTTCCACTGTTTGCCCATCTATTTCCCATGAAGTGATGTGACCAGATGCCATGATCTTAGTTTTCTGAATGTTGAGTTTTAAGCCAGCTTTTTCACTCTCCTCTTTCACTTTCATCAAGAGGCTCTTTAGTTCTTCTTCTCTTTCTGCCATGAGTGTGGTGTCATCTGTGTATCTGAGGTTATTGATATTTCTCCCACCAATCTTGATTCCAGTTGTGCTTATCCAGCCCAGCATTTCTCATGATGTACTCTGCATATAAGTTAAATAAGCAGGGAGACAATATACAGCCTTGACGTACTCCTTTCCCTATTTGGAACCAGCCTGTTGTTCCATGTCCAGATCTAACTATTGCTTCCTGAGCTGCATACAGATTTCTCAAGAGGCAGGTCAGGTGGTCTGGTATTCCCATCTCTTTCAGAATTGTCCACAGTTTATTGTGATCCACACAGTCAAAGACTTTGGCATAGTCAATAAAGCAGAAATAGATGCTTTTCTGGAACTCTCTAGCTTTTTCAATGATCCAGTGGATGTTGGCAATTTGATCTCTGGTTCCTCTGCCTTTTCTAAATGCAGCTTGAACATCTGGAAGTTCATGGTTCATGTACTATTGAAGCCTGGCTTGGAGTAAAGCATTACTTTACTAGCATGTGAGATGAGTGGAATTGTGCAGCAGTTTGAGCATTTTTTGGCATTGCCTTTCTTTGGGATTGGAATGAAAACTGACCTTTTCTAGTCTTGTGGCCACGGCTGAGTTTTCCAAATTTGCTGGCATATTGAGTGCAGCACTTTCACAGCATCATCTTTTAGATGAGACTTCCAGAGAGAGTGGCTAAGTCTGCCGTGTTTAACTGGAAGTTCCAGGGTGCATTATTTAGTCACTTTATATGGTGCTAGTAGTAAAGAACCTGCCTGCCAATGCAGAAAATGTAAGAGCTGTAGGTTTTATCCCTGGGTTGGGAAGCTCCCCTGGAGGAGGGCATGGTAACTCACGCCAGTATTCTTGCCTGGAGAATCCCTTGGACAAAGGAGACTGACGGGCTCCAGTCCATGGGGTAACAGGGAGTTGGACATGACTAAGCAACTTAGCATGCAGGAAAATGAAGAAAGTTAAGCTCACAAAGGATGTGAGTTGTGTAAAGACCACAAAAACAGTGAAAGAACTTGAACCCAGATCTGGTTCTAAATCTGGTGCTGTTTCTTGACCCACCCTTCGGTCATTCCTCTAATGATCATCTCTCATAAGACAGTTTTGTGCAACACGTTTTGCTAAAGGTTCAAGAAGGTAATAATGAAGGAGAGCTACATCACAGGGTATGCAACTCAACACTGAGCGTTAGGCATTTTAATAGTCAGTTCTTCCCACAACTGAGAATTATATTTCTAACTAATTTTCCTCCTTTGGCTCCCTAACTGATGTCTTCTTTCTTCTTTTTCTCTCTGTATTTCAGGTGGCCTCATTATCCCTTTCTCAAGCTACCCATGAAAACTCAAGATTTCTCTCACAGTTTTTTGCACAATTGAGCTACTTCTTCTGTATTCTCTCCATGCCATGGAAGTAGTAGGAAGATAGGGAATGGGGAAGAATTAATTTTGACTAACCAAAAATCTCATTGTATTAGTTAAGGTAAAAGGGTAAAATTCTGGGAAAAAAGGAATCCAAATTTATAGGACTGAAAACAATTTATTTCTCTTGTGTAAGGGTATTCAGTGGAGGTCTATGTATACCCCATCCAATCCTTCAGGGAACCAGGCTGATGGCAGCTCTGCCAACTTGAGTATTGACTTCCAAGGGTGCTCTGGTACTTGACATCTCAGTAAGCTGAAGGACTGTGGAGAAATGAATAAGCAGGGCTCTCACCTACCCCACCCTCCGGGGCAACTGGAAGCCACTTTTAACAAAAATCTAGCAGAATAAAAGCAAACAAAATAATCTTTTTGACCAGGATGAAACAATTTGAATAGGATCCAATACCTAAATTATTGCTTATTATTACAAGTCCTAGTCCTGAACAAATATGTACATCCTCTCTATAGGCAAACAAAAATCACCAGATACATGAACATATTCAGCAGCTCCCAGCAAGGGATTCATCGAAAAAATTACACAATCTGAAACATATTTAATCCTTTAAACCTTAACTTTAAAAAGAAATAATCTATATTTATATTTCCAGGGAGAAGGAGTCTGAAATTAGTTTCCAGCAGTAGTTGAATCTCTCTTTACCTTTTATTTTTTTCTCTATCTTTACTTGGTAATCAATACGTTTTCTTTTTTGGCAGGATCCATGTGCTCCTGATTGCATCTTCCGTCATTGTTCAGCTCTGCAGTTACTTTGGAATGGCTTCTTTCTCAGGTAGCCTGTTTGCATGGTGACCCAAAGGGCTATTAGCAGCTCTGAGACTTTGCTTTTATAATATTAGCTTGATGCAAAAGTAATTGTGGTTTTTGCACTGTTGAAACTTGCCATTTGATATTGGAACACATTCTGAATAAATGTGGTTATGTTATACATCATTTTAATGCTCATTTCTCACTTTATTTTGTTTTTGCTAATGACTTATTACTTGCTGTGTATATTATATTTTGAACTGTGGTGTTGGAGAAGACCCTTGAGAGTCCCTTGGACTACAAGGAGATCCAACCAGTCCATCCTAAAGGAGATCAGTCCTGGATGTTCATTGGAAGGACTGATGTTGAAGCTGAAACTCCAATACTTTGGCCACCTCATGCGAAGAGTTGACTCATTGGAAAAGACCCTGATGCTGGGAAAGATTGAAGGCAGGAGGAGAAGGGGATGACAGAGGATGAGATGGTTGGATGGCATCACCGACTCAATGGACATGAGTTTGGGTAGGCTCCAGGAGTTGGTGATGGACAGGGAGGCCTGCAGTCCATGGGGTTGCAGAGTCGGACATGACTGAGGGACTGAACTGAACTGAACTGATATTATATATATTTTAGACTATGGACATAATGTTAGACAAAAAACAAATTCAAGCAATTTTCTTATTTGAGTTCAAAATGGGTCATAAAGTGGCAGAGAAAATTCGCAACATTAACAATACATTTGGCCCAGGAACTGCTAACGAATGTATAGTTCAGTGGTGGTTCAAGAAGTTTTGCAAAGGAGACAAGAACCTTGAAGATGAGCAGTGTAGTGGCCAGCCATCAGAAGTTGACAGTGACAATTGACAGCTATCATAGAAGCAGATCAGTCCTCTTACAACCACATGAGAAGTTGCCAAAGAACTCAATGCTGACCATTCTATGGTCCTGCGGCCTTTGAAACAAATTGGAAAGGTGAAAAAGCTCAGTAAGTGGGTGCCCCATGAGCTAACTACAAACCAAAAAATCATTTTGAAGTGTCATCTTCTCTTAATTCTATGCAACAACGAACCATTTCTCCATCAGATTGTGACATTCGATGAAAAGTGGATTGTTTACAACACCTGTCGATGACCAACTCAGTTGCTGGACCAAGAAGAAGCTCCAAAGCACTTCCCAAAGCCAAACTCAGCACCAAAAAGAAAAAGGTCATGGTCACTGGTGGTCTGCTATTGGTCTGATCCACTACAGCTTTCTGAATCTTGGCAAAACCATTACATTTGAGAAGTATGCTCAGCAGATTGATGAGATGCACCAGAAACCGCAATTGTCTGCAGCTGGCATTGGTCAACAGCATCGGCTCAATTCTTCTCCACAACAACACCCAAACACATGTCGCACAACCAATGCTTCAAAAGTTGAACAAATTGGGCTATGAAGTTTTTGCCTCATCTGCCACATTCACTTGACCTCTCACCGACTGATTACAACTTCTTCAAGAACCACTTTGCAGGGAAAGCACTTCCAGAACAGCAGGAGGCAGAAAATGCTTTCCAAGAGTTCGTTGAATCCCGAAGCATGGATTTTTATGCTACAGGAATAAACAAACTTATTTTTCATTGGCAAAAATGTGTTGATTGTAATTGTTCCTAATTTGATTAATAAAGATGTGTTTGAGCCTAGTTATAATGATTTAAAACCGCCAATTACACTGAAACTGCAATTACATTTGCACCAACCTCATAGTTCCAGCAAAATCAATCTCATTGTCCTGGCATCAGTCAATGCCTCCTACATTACCTATAAGGTGGCCAAAGAATTGCCATGCTGTTATTGTCATATATCTGTTCACCCATAGGATCTGGGGATAGAGTCTCATTCACTCAGCCCACGTGAATCCAGAAGGAGGAAGAGGTATTTCCTTAAAGGAAGAGATGGGTGCTGGACCAGCAGAAACAACTTTTCACTTACCCAACCTAATTACTGTTCATGTGGAAGACAACACAGAGACACTCTTAGATACACTGGGATTCAGAAAGTAAGCTATCTATTGTTGTTGTTGTTTAGTCACCAAGTCATGTCCTGCTCTTTGCAACCTCATGGACTGTAGCCTGCCAGGCTCCTCTGTCCACGGTATTCTCCAGGCAAGCGTACTGGAGGGGGTTTCCATTTCCTTCTCCAAAACTATCTATTACCCTTTCTGAAAAGTTGTTTCAAGAAATATAACTAAGAAATGAATCCAAATAAAAACTCTAATGTGGAAGATGTACTATAAAAGAAATGGTGGCAAGCAATACAATTATAAGACTTAGAGTTAATATATATATGACTACTAGTAACATAGTTAGAAATTTAATCAAATGAGAAAAATTCTTTAGAGAGCTAACCAAAGTGAAAAGAAATCTGTGGTAATAACTGACACCCAAACAACTCTGGTTTGTTGTTGTTGTTAATTCACTAAGTCATGTCCGACTCTTTGCCACCTCATGGACAGCGGGATGTGAAGGACACCTGTCCTTCACTGTCTCCAGGAGTTTTCTCAGTCATGTCCATTGAATCAGTGATGCCATCCAACCGTCTCATCCTCTGTCATCCCCTTCTCCTGTCTTCAATCTTCCCCATCACCAGGGTCTCTTCTAATGAGTCGGCTCTTCGCATCAGGCGGCCCTAGTGACTGGGAAGAGCCAATTCCGACGGCATGTTGGATCAGTTTCTCTTACTTTCACCCTTGCATTTTGTTGCTTTTGCTCTTATGAGAGTGTTAGTCACTTAGTTGTGTCCGAATCTTAGTGACCCCACGGACTATAACCTACCAGGCTCCTTGCTCCATGGGATTCTCCAGGCAAGAACACTGGAGTGGGTTGCCATTTCCTTCTCCAGGGGATCTTCCTGACCCAGGGATAGAACCTGGGTCTCCCACACAGCAGGCAGATTCTTTATCTTCTGAGCCACCAGGGAAGCTCTTTGTTCTTGTAATCGTACATAATGGCTTGCCTCAGGGAGCCCTGCCCCTCTGTGCATGCTCAGTCACTTTAGTCCTGTCCAACTCTTTGTGATCCCATCCAGACTCTCTGCGCATGGGATTCTCCAGGCAAGAATAACTGGAGTGGGTTGCCATGCCCTTCTCGAGGGGATCTTCCTGATCCAGGAATTGAACCCTTGTATCTTATGCCTCTTGCATTGGCTGGTAGGTTCTTTACCACTAGTGCCGCCTGGGAAGCCCCTCTGCCTGAGGGAGTAAACTTAAGTGGCTTTGTTCAGTTTACAGAGGGACAATCTGACCCTTCCTATCTGTGAAAGGATGTAGAAAAGAAGAAATTAACATACACCCCTTCCTGTTTTGCAAGATAAATGGCCTTTTTTTACTTTAATTCCTCAACACCTCTCCCTTTCTGTTTTATTAAAAAAACAGATCCTGATAAGAAATTGGTAGTAATAACTGACACCCAAACGACTTTGGATCTAGATCCTGATAAGATGGTTTTTTGGCGACACTAATCTACCATCTTTTCATTCTACAGGCTTTCCAAATAAGGTCATTATTCCTTGCCTCATCGCCTCATTTCCCAATTCATTGGCCTGTTGTGCAGCAAGCAGAGTCTGGACTAGGTAACACTCTAACAAATTGCAACAAACATGATGCCTTGAGACAACATACATTTATTCTCTGGCAGTTCTAGAAGACAGATGTCCAAACAGCTCACTGGAATAAAATCAAAGTATAAACATGGCCATAATAATTTTGGAGGCTCAAGGGGAGAACCCATTTCTTGCTTCTTCCAGCTTCTAGAGGTTACTGGAATTCCTTGACTTGTGGCTGCATCACTCCAGCATCTTCTCCCTGCTTAGTCTGCACATCTTCTCTGCTGTGTGTGTCAAATCTTCCTCTATCTCACTCTTATAAAGATAATAATAAATGGGATTGCATTTAAAGCCCACCATAATAATCTAGGATAATCTTCCCACCACAAGATCCTTAATTTAATCACATCTGCAAAGATGTTTTCGTAACGTTTACAGGTTCTAGGGATTAGTATCTGAATATCTTTCAGAGGGCTTTTTTTTTCCCAGCCATAATCTCAAATTGGAAATAATCCAAATTTTTATGAACTGATGAGTGTATTTTGGTATATCCATATGATAGAATACTATTCACTTTTAAAAAAGGAACAAACTCCTGATATTTACATGTGTGAATCTCAAAAACATGTTGAGAAAATGAAATCAAATATAAAGCACAAATTTTATCTGATTCCATCCCTGAAAAATTCTAGGAAAAGCACAGTTACAGTGATAGAAATCAAATCAGTGGTTGCATGGGGCACAGGTTGGAAGAGGATATTGATTGTAAAGGGGCCACAGGGAACTTCTTTGCATGATGGAAATGCTCTATATTTTTGGTGGCGGTTACAAGAATGCATTTATTTGTTAAAATCCATTAAACAGAACACTTAAAATGGGTGAGTTTAAAAGTGTAAATTGTATTTAAAACTAATATTTAAAAAGAAAGACTAAAGGGCCAAGAAATTTGAAAATCTAGATGAATTGGTTGAGTTTTAAGGAAAATATAACTAAAATAGAGTCAAGAAGAAAAATAAAGTTTGAACAGAGCAATCAACATGGAATAAATCAAGAAGTTTGTGAAGAACTTTGGTCCTTTTCCCAATATCCTCTAAACTGCGTCACAGGAACAGGAAGTAAATCTGCTTGTTTGTGATTTATTTCACACCTGAGAGAATTCCTATGCAACTTAAATTGCTCTAGTGAATAAATAAAGAAGGAAAAGCTTTCCATTTTTAAAATAAAATTTATTTAACCTTAATACAATACCTGTAAAACTTCACAAAGCAGAAAGCTACTGAATTATATGTACTTGAATAAAACATTAGCAAATTAAATACATTCCTGTGTAAGAAGAATAACACCACTAAATTAGAGCTCATTCCAGATATGCAGTGTAAGTTTGAGGAACTAAGAAAAATAGGTAGAGATTAACTTTGGACTTTTGCTTCCAACCTCACCCTCTCCAAAGGCGCAAGACAGATGGTCTCTATTGGGTGGGTGGGAAGTGGGGAGCTGTTTCTAGGGTGCAACAGGTGAATGAAGGCCAGCCCCAAAGAGCTGTTTTGTGGTGTGGATAGTGATTGAGATAGATTTCTCCTTAGTGCATTTCTTCTTCACCCAGATGTCTTTTATCCTCTCAGCTCACTGGGACTCACATAGATAGGGATCTGGCTTTGTACTGACTCACAGACCACAACATCCTCAGCAGAACATAAGCTGAGGTCCAAACATTACAGTTTAGAATCACAGTCATTCCAAACAAAAAATAACATATAATTGGAGTACAGGTTCCTTCAGAAGGAGAAGTATTAGAACAGACAGACAAATAATTTAGAATTAGACTAAAAGTGATAAGGGAAGATATTAGCAGTATCTAACATCTTAGGAAAAAATAAGAATAAACTAAATATATAAGAAACTAAATATACTAAACTAAATAAACTAAACATATAAGAATAAACTAAAAGTGATAAGGGAAGATATTAGCAATATCTAACATCTTAGGATAAGAATAGGAAGATAAAGACCAAGCAGAAATACTAGTATGAAAAATGTGGCAGTTGAAATAAATGATAGAGCAGCTTAGATAAATAGCAGACAGGATCTATGTGGAGGGGATACATTAATGATGTAGAAGGCTAAACTGAGCTCATCCTCCCTTAAGGAAGAGGAAAATGACAAACAAAAAATATGAAATGAAAAGCCAAGACACATGGAAAAATAAAGTTGAAGTGCTAACATTCAGCTAATAGAAGTACCAGAAAGAAAGAAAAAATGGAGAGGAAGACTTATTTGCAGAAATAATAATGATACAATTTCCAAAGTAGAGGGAAAAGAAGAGGAGGATAAGAAGAAGGAAGAGGAAGGGGAAGGGGAGAAGACGAGAAGGTGGAGAAGAAAGTCTTTGGATTGAAAGAAACTGCAGAGAATAGATAGGCAACATGGGATGAAAGTGAGAGTGAGAGTCACTCAGTCTTGTCCGACACTTCGCAATCCCATGGACTAGACAATCCATGGAGTGAATGTGATTTTAAGAATAGCAAAGTTGACCAGAAAATTCTAAAATTTTCCAGAGAGAAAGAATAGTTCACACACACAAAAACAAGAGTTAGATTGATCTTGAGAGATTTTTCAATTAAGTACTGGGTACAGGAAATCAGAAGATTATCATTTAAAAAATATTAGAAGGAAAGAACTTAGACTCTAGAATTTTATATTTAGCTAAGACATTTACATATGAGGGCATGATAAAAATATTCTTAGTCCCAGAAAGCTTCAGAAGGTTTGTCACAAAAAGATCCACACTGAAAGCTGTTTTGGATGAAGTATATAAAGAGGAAATACAAACCCAGATTTGGCTACTATATTGAACAGCACAAGTATAGATTCTTGCTTTTCAAAGTGTCGTGTTTTGAACCAGCATCAGCATCACCAGGGAGCTTGTTAGAAAAACTCACATCCCACCTCAAAACATGCAGAATCATAACGTACCTTTTAACAAGAATTCTAGATGCTCTGAGACTTTAAGAAGCACAAGTCTAGATATATCATTATGATTGGGGTTAGGTTGGAGGGAAAACTAAGGGAATATAAAAATGTGCTAAAATGCTTGTCAAATTAGAGGGCAAAGGATTGAAAAGAAACATTGTCAGACAACTGAAAAATTAAGATGGTAGAAACTAATCCAGATATATAAAAATAAATGTGAGTGGACTTAACTCACAAGTAAAAAGCAAATGTTGATAGATGGAATTTAAAAATTCAGATGTTATGTTATTTACAACACATACTTAAAAAGCTAAATGCAAGCCCAAGTTAATAACAAAAGGGAGAAAAAATGATATATCAGCAAATATTAACCTAAATACAATAGTTATAGCTATATTGGTATCCAAATATCTATATCTATCTATATTATATACATATATATAAAATATAGATATATTCATATACAAAGAAATAAAATTGACTTTAAGGCAAAGGGCATGATTAGGGATGGATAGAGCACTACCTAATGTAATGATAAAGTGTTCTTTTTTGCCAAAGAGATATAGCAATTTTAATGATGCATCTAACAAAAGAACCTCAAATAGCTATAGAAAGCAAAAACCAATAAATAAAGAGCTCATAAATCTACCACCATACTGAGAGATCTCAACTTTCTCAATTATATCAACAAAGATATAAAAATATGAATAATACAAAAGATTATCTAGTGGGAATTTATGACGTACTGAATAAAAAATTGGAAAGTACACATTTTTCTCAAGCACGCCAGAAATACTTACAGTTTCAAATAACAAATAAAACTCAGAACATGATCTCTAACCACAGGATATGTAATTCTGGAGTAACCAAAAGATAAACAAGAAACCTTACATATTTGAAAACTTAAAAAAAATACACTGCTAATTAATTCATAGATCAAGAGAAAGTCATAATAGAAGTGTAAAAATATTTAGATCTTAAGTTCGGTTCAGTTCAGTCTCTCAGTCGTGTCTGACTCTGCGACCCCATGGACGGCAGCATGCCAGGCTGTCCATCACCCAGTTGTCCATCACCAACTCCCGGAGCCTACTCATGTCCACCGCGTCTGTGATGCCATCTAACCATCTTATCCTCTGTTGTCCCCTTCTCCTCCCGCCTTCAATCTTTCCCAGCATCAGGATCTTTTCCAATGAGTTGGTTCGTTGCATCAGATGGCCAAAGTGTTGGAGTTTCAGTTTCAGCATCAGTCCTTCCAAAGAATATTCAGGACTGATTTCCTTTAGATCTTAAAAATTGTGAAGATACTAAATATCAGATTTTATGGAACTTAAAAAAAAAAAAGTGTAGCTTTAGCTATGTATATAGGAAAACAAGACAGCCTCAAAGTTAGTGAGCTATATGTCTAACTTAAAAAGGTAGGAAAAAACAACAGGATAAAACAAAAGGGAGGGGAAACAGATACTATGAATGAAAAGGGAGGAGTAACTTCACATAGAAATTTAAAGATAAGAATATCCTATCAGCAATTATATGCCAATAATTTTGAATCTAGAGTCAAAATAGGCAAATTCTTGGAAAATTGAAAGTGCTGCCTAAAAAGTAAAAACAAAGCATCAGTCCCAGATGGTTTTACAGATGAGTCCATCTTATATAACTTTCATGTAGGAGAAAAAGGAGGAATATAACTTATTCTATGAGGACTGCACCACCCTGATACCAGAGCCAAAGACATACTGAGGAAGGGAAAAAGGGAAATCTAATCTGAAAAAGCTATAGACAATACGGTTCCAATTCTATGATACTCTGGAAAAGGCAAAACTATCAAAACAGTAAAAAGATCAGTGGTTGCTAGAGGTTAGATTAGGAGGGATGATGAGCAGGCAAAATCCAGAGGATTTTTGGAGCACTGAAAGTAGTCTGTATGACAGCATAGTGATAGATACTCATCTTTATACATTTATCAAAACCCATAGAACATGTAATAACAAGAGTAAACACTAGTGTATATTGTGGATTTTGGATGATTGTGATATATCAATGTAGGTTCATTGATTGTAACAAATGTCCCACTCCGATAGGAGATGCTAATAATGCTGGAGGCTATGCATGTGTGAAGGGAGCATGTGGGAAATCTCTGTACCTCCCCTCAATTTCACTGTGAATCAAAAACTGTTGTTAAAAAAAAGTCTTAGAAAAAGAGAGAGAAATTAAAACAATATGGAAAAAAATTTAAGAATTTTAGTTCTCTAAAAGATTTTTAAAATAAAAGAGAAAGTCAATCTAGAAACTGAGAGATGATCTTTGCAATATCTGCTGATGATAATGAGTTTGTATCAAGAATATATAAAGCACTCGTACAAAATAATAAGAAAAGCACGTGTAACCCAATAGAAAATTACCCAAAGATATGAAGAGACATTTCATGGAACAGGAAACACATATTACTCACAAATAGATGAGGAAATGGTCAGCATCATTAGTGACAAGAAAATGCCAATTAGCACTACAATGAGAAGCATTTAATACTCATCCAACTGGCAAAAATGAAAAAAATCTGACAATACAGAAAGTTGGAGTGGATATGATTCCAGAGGATCTCTTTCTTAAACATTGCCAGTAGGAATTTAAATTGATATAACCATGTGGTCCATGGGGTCGTGAGGAGTCGGACATGACTGAGCGACTGAACTGAACTGAACTGAACCATGGTAGAACGCAATTCAGGACGAACTCCTAAAGTTTATCATCTCTTTTGAGCCAACAATTCTACTCCTAGCTATATCAGAAATTCTCATATGTACAACATGAGAAATTCACATATGTACAACAGGAAGTATCCACAAGAGTGTTCATAGCAATACTGTTCACAATAGCAAAAATCAGTGAATGATTAAATGGAGATACTTGGATGAAAAAGAAGCACATGGCCTACAAAATAAATGAACTAACGTGATACACAACCATACGGATGAATCTTAATAGTATACTATTAAGTGAAAATTGTAAGGCCCCAAAGATTAATAACCTCAGATATGCAGATGACACCACCCTTATGGCAGAAAGTGAAGAGGAACTAAAAAGCCTCTTGATGAAAGTGAAAGAGGAGAGTGAAAAAGTTGGCTAAAAGCTCAACATTCAGAAAACGAAGATCATGGCATCTGGTCCCATCACTTCATGGCAAATAGATGGGAAAACAGTGGAAACAGTGTCAGATTTTATTTTTGGGGGCTCCAAAATCACTGCTAATGGTGACTGCAGCCATGAAATTAAAAGACGCTTACTTCTTGGAAGGAGGGTTATGACCAACCTAGATAGCATATTCAAAAGCAGAGACATTACTTTGCCAACAAAGGTCCATCTAGTCAAGGCTATGGTTTTTCCTGTGGTCATGTATGGATGTGCAAGTTGGACTGTGAAGACAGCTGAGTGTCGAAGAATTGATGCTTTTGAACTGTGGTGTTGGGGAAGACTCTTGAGTGTCCCTTGGACTGCAAGGAGATCCAACCAGTCCATTCTAAAGGAGATTAGTCCTGGGTGTTCATTGGAGGGACTGATGTTGAAGCTGAAATTCCAATACTTTGGCCACCTCATGCGAAGAGTTGACTTATTGGAAAAGACTCTGATGCTGGGAGGGATTGAGGGCAGGAGGAGAAGGGGACGACGGAGGATGAGATGGCTGGATGGCATCACCGATTCGATGGACATGAGTCTGAGTCAACTCTGGGAGTTGGTGATGGATAGGGAGGCCTGGCGTGCTGCAATTCATGGGGTCACAAAGAGTCGGACATGACTGAGCGACTGAACTGAACTGAACTGAAAGATTACACTTTTTTAACAAAAATAAAATATGTTCAATTTTAACAAATATATATGCAATCAAACTATACAGAAAGAAAGTTTAAAGAGTGATGAATACCAGCTTATGAATGATGGTTAACTTGAGTTGGAACAGGAAGGGGAACAGAATACAGAGAGATCATATAATTTTGTTGTTCAGTCACTAAGTTGTATCCCACTCCTTGCCACCCCGTGGACTGTAGCATGCTAGGCTCCTCTGTCCTCCACTATCTTCTGGAGTTTTATCATGTTCATTGAGTAGGACATGCTATCTAAACATCTCATCTTCTGTTGCCTCCTTCTCCTTTTGCCTTCAATCTTCTCAGCATCAGGGTCTTTTCCAATGACTTGGCTCATCGAATCAGTTGGTCAAACTATTGGAGCTTCAGCGTCAGTACTTGCAATGAATATTCAGGGTTGATTTCCCCTAGAATTGACTACTTTAATCTTCTCGCAGTCCAAAGGACTCTCAAAAGTCTTCTCCAGCACCACAATGTTAAAGCATCAATTTTTCACCCCTCAGCCTTCTTTATGGTCCAACTCTCACATCCATACATGACTACTGGAAAAACCACAGCTTTAATTATATGGACTTTTGTTGCCAAAGTGATGTCTCTGATTTTTAATACACTGTTGAGGTTTGTCATAGCTATCCTTTCAAGGAGCAAGTTCTTTTATTTTCAAGGCTGCAGTTGTGGTACAGCGATTTTGGAGCCCAAGAAAATAAAATCTGTCACTGCTTCTACTTTTTCCCCTTCTATTTGTCATGAATTGGTGGGACCAGATGCCATGACCTTAGTTTTTTGAATGTTGAGTTTCAAGCCAGCGTTTTCACTCTCCTCTTTCACGCTCATCAAGAAGCTCTTTATTTCCTCTTCTGTGTAGTTAAATGCAGGTTATTTTCAAGGTCCAAGCTCTTGTTTTGGATGTTGTGTTCACAGATGCTTATGTAATTATCAGAACTAAAAACCAACTAAGTAATTTACTATCCATTTCAGTTATTTATTATTGCCTAACAAGTCACTCCAAGGTAAATGGCTCAACAGAACAGTTGTTATTATCACACCTCATGCTTCTCTGGGTTGGGAATTTAGACAGTGCACAGAGGGGCTTGTTTTTGTTCCACAATGGCTTGGGTCCCTTGAGATTAGTTCAAGTAGCAGGGGGTGGGAACAGAGAGGGGCTGGCCAGGAATTTCTCTCTTTATGTCCATGGGGCTAGGCTTCCTCACAGTATGGCAGCCCCAGAGTAGCCGGACTTCTTCTGCAGTGGCTGAGGACTCTAGAGTGACTAGGTAGAAGTTACAAGGCTTCTTTTGATGTTGCCTCATAAATCAAGGAAAAGGGAGGAACAGACTCCATCTCCCTCCACCTCTGGAGAGGCAGGAAGGATGAGGAAGAGAGGCATTGATGGCAACCATCTTCACATACAAGCCTGCAGGAAGACTGTATCATAAATAGATCTATTCTCCCCTAATTAACCTATTACTTTGATATGTTTCTCAGCAGAACTCAAAGATCTAAAATTTATACAAAGGTTCAGTAATATAGAATAGTCAAGAATATTATAAAAAAGAGAAGTGATGAGAAGATACTTTTTTATCCAGGTATATAATGTATGTTCTTGGGGAAAGGGAAGGGAGAGGGGTAAAATAAAGACGGGATTAACAGGTGCAAACTATCCTGGATAAAATAAGCTACAAGGATATATTGTAAAACACATATTTTATTTTAACTAAATATTTAATTATAACTAAAATTGGGGTAGGCTTCAACAATATGTGAACTGAGAACTTCCCAAAGTACAACATGGACTTACAATATGGCAGAGGAACCAGAGATCAAATTCTCAACATCCTTTGTACTGTAGAAAAAGCAAAGGAATTCCAGAAAAACATCTATTTCTGCTTCATTGACTATGTGAAATCCTTTAACTATGTGGATCACAACAAACTGTGGAACATTCTTAGAGATGGAATACGAGACCACCTTATGTGCCTCTTGAGAAACCTGAATGCAGATCAAGAAGCAACAGTTAAAACCAGACATGAAACAATGAACTGGTTCCAAATTAGGAAAGGAGCAACGGCTGTATATTGTCAAGGCTGTATATACAGTCAAGGCTGTATATTGTCACCCTGCTTATTTAACTTATATGCAGAGTACATCATGTGAAATGCTGGGCTGGATGAATCACAAGCTGGAATTAAGATTTCAAGGAAAAATAGCAACAACTTCAGATATGCAGATGATATCACCCAAATGGAACAAAGCAAAGAGGAACTAAAGAGCCTCTTGAAGGTGAAAGAGGAGCGTGAAAAAGCTGGCTTGAAACTCAGCATTAAAGAACTAAGATCATGGCATCCAGTCCCATCATTTCATGGCAAATAGACATGGGAAAAGTGGAAACAGTACCAGATTTTATTTTCTTGGGCTCCAAAATTGCTGACGACAGTGACAGTAGCCATGAAATTAAGACACATGCTCCTTGGACGAAAAGCTATGACAAACCTCAACAGTGTATTAAAAAGCACAGACATCACTTTGCCGACAAACGTCCATATAGTCAAAGCTATGACTTTTTCAGCAGAAAAAGTGATCTCAGTTCTTTCCAAGGCAAAGCATTCAAAATCACAGTAATCCAAGTCTATGCCCCAACCGCTGATGCAGAAGCAGCTCAAGTTGAATGGTTCTACGAAGACCTACAAGATCTTCTAGAACTAACACCAAAAAAAGATGTCCTTTTCCTCATAGGGGTTTGGAATGCAAAAGTAGGAAGTCAGAGACACCTAGAGTAACAGGCAAGTTTGGCCTAGGAGGACAAAATGAAGTAGGGCAAATCCTAACAGAGCTTTGTCAAGAGAATTCACTGGTCATAGCAAACACCCTTTTTCAACAATACAAGAGATGACTCTACACATGGGCATCACCAAATAGTCAATATCCAAATCAGACAAAAACTATATTCTTTGCAGCCAATGATGGAAAAACTCTATACAGTCAGCAGAAACAAGACCTGGAACTGACTGTGGCTCAGATCAGGAGCTCCTTATTGCAAAATTCAGGCTTAAATTGAAGAAAGTAGGGAAAACCACTAGGCCATTCAGGCATGACTTAAATCAAATCCCTTATGATTATATACTGCAGGTGATGAATAGATTCAAGGGATTAGATCTGGTAGACAGAGTGCCTAAAGAACTATAGACAGAGGTTCGTAACGATGTATAGGAGGCAATGACCAAGCCATCTTAAAGAAAAAGAAATGCAAGAAGACAAAGTGTTTGTCTGAGGAGGCTTTACAAATAGCTGAGGAAAGAAGAGAAGTTAAAGGCAAAGGAAAAGGGAAATACACACACAACTGTATGCAGAGTTCCAGAGAAAAGAAGGAGAAATAAGAAAATCTTCTTAAAAGAACAATGCAAAGAAGTAGAGGAAAACAATAGAATGGGAAAGACTGGATATATCTTTAAGAAAATCAGAGGTATCAAGGGAACATTTCATACAACAATGGGCACAATAAACGACAGAAATGGTAAGGACCAGAAGCAGAAGATTTTAAGAAGAGGTGGCAAGAATACACAGAAGAACTGTACAAAAAAGATCTTAATGACCCAGATAACCACGATGGTGTGATCACTCACCTAGAGCCAGACATCCTGGAATGAGAAGTCAAGTGGGCCTTAGGAAACATTACTATGAACAAAGCTAGTGGAGGTGATGGAATTCCAGTTGAGCTATTTCAAATCCTAAAGATGATGCTGTTAAAATGCTGCACTCAATATGTCAGTAACTTTGGAAAATTCAGCAGTGGCCACCGGAATGGATAAAATCAGGTTTCATTCCAATCCCAAAGTAGGGCAGTGCCAAAGAATATTCAAATTACCATTCAGTTGTGCTCAGTTTTACATGCTAGCTTCCCTTGTAGCTCAGCTGATAAAGAATCCACCTGCAATATGGAAGACCTGGGTTCGATCCCTGGGTTGGGAAGATCCCCTGGAGAAGGGAAAGGTTACCCACTCCAGTATTCTGGCCTGGAGAATTCCATGGACTGTATAGTCCATGGGTCACAAAGAGTCAGACACGACTGAGCGACTTTCACGTTCACGTTCAAAGTTATGCTTAAAATTCTTCAAGCTAGGCTTCAGCAGCTCCTGAACTGAAAACTTCCAGATGTACAAGCTGGGCTTAGAAAAGGCAGAAGAACCAGGGATCTAATTGCCAACATTCACTGGATCCTAGAGAAAGCAACGGAATTCCAGAAAAACTACTTCTGCTTCATTGACTATGTGAAAGCCTTTGACTGCGTGGAAAATTCTTAAAGATATGGGAAAGCCAGACCACCTTACCTGTCTCCTGAGAAACCTCTATGCAGATCAAGAAGCAACAATTAGAACTGGACATGGAACAACTGACTGGTTCCAAATTGAGAAAGGAGTACGTCCAGGCTGTCTATTGTCACCCTGCTTCTTTAACTTATATGTACAGTACAGGGTGTTAAAAAGCAGAGAAATCACTTTGCCAACAAATCTTCCAATAGTCAAAACTATGGTTTTTCCAGTAGTTATATATGGATGTGAGAGTTGATCCATAAAGAAGCCTGAGGGCTGAAGAATTGATGCTTTCAAATTATAGTGCTAGAGAGGGCTCTTCAGAGTCCTTTGGACTGCAAGGAGATCAAAGGAGTCAATCCTAAAGGAAATCAACTCTGAATATTCATTGGAAGGACTGGTGCTGAAGCTGAAGCTCCAATACTTTGGCCACCTGATGGGAAGAGCCAACTCATTGGAAAAATGATGCTGGGAAAGATTGAGGGCAGGAGAGAAAGGGGAGACAGAGGATGAGTGGTTAGATAGCATCACCAATTCAACGGATTAAATCTGAAGAAACTCCAGGAGATAGTGAAGGACGGGGAAGCCTGATGTGCTGCAGTCTGTGGGGTCACAAAGATTCAGACATGACTTAGAGACTGGACGACAGCAACATATTGTGCTCATGTAACTTATATAATACTGGACATCAACTATATTTCAATTAAAAGAAATTAAAGCAAAAAAGTGGAGTAAATAGAAAGTTCAGACCCAAACAGATCTTTATAAGCATAAGATAAAGATGAGGTTTCTTTCAATAAGGAAAGGACAGGCTATCGGCATAATTGACTTCTTATTTAAGAAAAAATATGGTTGGATTCTTTTCCTTTTTACTTACTTTAAAATAAACCTCAAAATTAATACATATTTAAATAAAACAATTAAAAGAGAATGTAGAATATTATTTTCACTGTTTCAGAATGGGGAGGACTTTTTACTCTTGATGGTGAAAGCAATGAAACAAGATACTGACAAATTTGTCTACATAGAAAGTACAAATTTGTGCTCTAAAATTATCATTCTGAAACAATTAAAAGATATCAAACTAGAAATTTTTTTGCAATAAAAGTACATAAAGAGTTAATATTCTCTATATACAGCACTCTTAAAAATCAGGAAGAAAATGAATAGTGTAACTGTAAAAATATTGACAAATTACACAAGCAATTTACCAAAGAGGCAATGCATGCATGCATGCTAAGTCGCTTCAGTTGTGTCCGACTCTGTGCAACCCCATAGACAGCAGCTCACCAGGCTCCTCTGTCCACGGAATTCTCTAGGCAAGAATACTGGAGTGGGTTGCCATTTCCTTCTCCAAAAGAGGCAATAAATATATTAAAAAAGTTAATATTCACTTAAAAATGCAAAATGAGATATCTTCTCCCCTAACAGATTGACAAAGGTAAAAAGGAGTAAAACTGCACAGTGCTTATCAGAGTATAAAGAAATGGTCACATTCATACCCCGATGGGGTACTTAAAAAATGGAGGGCATTTAGACCATCGCTACCAAAAGTCTTAAAATGCAAGCAAGCCCTTTGACAAAGTAATTCCACTTTGGGGAAGGAATTTATCTTAATAAGGAGATAATTGGAGAACTTCAAGTTAAACATGGTGGGTTTTAAAAAAAAAATGGGTTTATCCCTGCCCCTCTCCTGAAACCACACTAGACTGATACAAAGTTAAAAGAGAAGTGTAAAGTAACAAGGAGATGACAGTAGGGCAGAGTTGTCAACATAGCTTTGGAAGTTGAGAATGGATGAATGAACAGAGAATGGCAAACTGAACACATGCATTTAATTTTGTTCTCTTCCAAATATCCCATGAAATCTACAGTAAAAGGATTGTTTAAAAGGACTTGAACCCAGAAGGGTGGGGAGAATAGGAGAAGAGAAAGGAGGAACACAATTTTGTAAGCTAGAAAGTCAATGGATGAGTCATAATTTACTTGGTGAAGCTGAGAAAGCTGAGAACTCACCTGGTTTATACCACAGAATCTTCAAAGGACACAAGAATTGGAGGCTCCAGTTCCTCTGGAAGGAAGTGCAGGAAGGAATGTGTGTGACTAACATAGGGAGGATTGTTTGAAAGCCACTTAAGAGGCAATTAGATCCCTATGCCCCCTCTTCAACTCTGTGTCACTGAGTTCCTGCCTCTCCCCTATGCCAGCAGATGACTGGAGGTTTATTCTCTTTGGAGAAGGCTGTTTGGACTTGTGGCTATATTATGCCAGTCTCTGCTGCCACGGTCACACTGCCTCTTCCTCTTCTGTGCCAGTCTTCCTCTGCATTAGGATACTTATGATAGCATTTAAGTGAAAGTGTTAGTGGCTCAGCTGTGTCCGACCCTTTGCGACCCCATAGACTGTAGTCAGCCAGGCTTCTCTGTCCATGGAGTTCTCCAGACAAGAATACTGGTATGGGTTACCATTCCCTTCTCCAGGGAATCTTCCCCACCCAGGAATCGAACCCGGATCTCCTGTATTGCAGGCATATTCTTTACTGTGTGAGCCACCAGGGAAGCCCATGATAGCATTTAGGACTCACTTACATAACCGAGGATTATCTTTTCATCTCAGAATCCTTGACTTGATCTCACCTGAAAAGATTCTTTTTTCCCAAATCATGTAACATTTATAGATTTCAGGAATTAGGATGTGAGTATCTTTTAGGGGACAATTTTTCATCCTGCCAAATATGCTAAATTAAATTGATTAATTTGCAAATGTTAAACTAACTTTCCATTTCTGGAATAAACCCTATTTTGATTGTACTGTATTACCCTTTCTGAGAATACATTGTTGGATTCAATTTACTAAAAATGTTAATGGATGTTTTCTAAGCCAAATATCATGACTATCACAAAGGACATTTGTCTAAAACTTTCTTTACTCTCTGTTAGGTTTAGATATCATGGTTGTGATGTCAGTTTTCATTTCATGTACTTTGAATAACCAGTTTTTGGTTTCAATGATTTTTCTTCATCGTTTTTTTACTTCCTTCTAAAAATTTATTTCTGTTCCTTATTATCTCCTTCTCCCTTTTAACTTGGGTTTAATTTGACTTTTGTTTGTTTGATTATTTTAGTTTCTTAAACTTAAGCCATTAGTTTCCAACCATTTCCCACCTTGTCCCCTCATATAAAATCATTTAATGCTACAAATTTCCCTCAAAAGAATGTTTTACTTGTAACTTAATTATTTTGATTGACTGTATTTTCACTTTTATTTAATTCAAAATATACTTTTATTTTGCTTGTGAATTCTTTGAAAGATAGGTTATTTATAACTGTGCTATTTAATGTCCAAATATTTGGAAATCTCCCAGTGTTTTTCTGTCGCTGATTTATAGTTTAATTCTGGGTGGTAAGATGTATTCTTAAATTTATTGAGATTTCGTTTTATGGTCCAGAATATAGTCTATCTTCCAGGACTCCATATGCCTTTGAAAAGATTTATATTTTGCTATATTAGATGGTGTGATCTACAAATGTAAATTAAATCAGATTCGTTGACTTAAGTCAAATCTTCCATATTATTAATTTTCTACTTGTCTTATTCAGTTACTGAATGAAGGCTGTTGGAAAATTATAGTTATCTCTTCTTTCAGTTATATACTTTTATTTCATCTGGTTTGAATATTTTTATGTTCTGTTGACAAATCTGTCCTTTTATTCTAGCTTTATCTCTGGTAATATTCCTGCTCTGAAGTCTACTATATATGATATTAAGAGAGCTACTCCAGCTTTCTTATGAATAGTGTTTGCAAGATACATCTTTCTCATAATTTTGCTTTTAACCTGTGTTTTTGTATTTACAGTGGGTTTCTTAAAGAGGATATATTATTGGGTCTTGCTTTAAAAGAAAAATCAAATCTGATAGTCTTTTCTTTTTAACTTGTATGCATAGATCATTTATAATAAATGTACATTTCAATATTTTTCAGCTTAAATTTGCCAACTTCCTCCTTGTTTTCTTCTAACTCCAACTGCTATTTATTTCTTTTTTTTTCCTCTTTTCTTCCTTCTCTGGTTTAAATTTTTAAAATTGTATCCCCACTTGGCTTTTTGCTCTATCTCTTTGCTTTATTTTTTAGCTATTGCTCTATGGTTTGCTATAAATGTCTTTAACTTATGCTTAATATATTACAGTATAATTAAAAGTAATACATAACCTCACATGTATTTGTAGGAAACTAGAAATAGTATATTTTCATTACCCTCTCCATCCTTTATACTATTTCCCATAATTTTCCTTATACATATTTGTAAATGGAATAATACTCCAGTATTCTTGCCTGGGAAATCCCATGGGCAGAGGAACTTGGCAGGCTACAGTCCATGGGATCACAAGAATTGGTCATGACTTAGTGATTAAACCATCACCACCACTCATCCTAAAGCTTATGTGAAATTGCAAGGGACTCTGAGTAGTAAACAGTTTTGAAAAAGAAGAGCAAAGTTGGAGGTCTCACATTTTGTGATTATAAAACTTACAACAAAGCTGCAGTAGTCAAAAGAGTGTGGTACTTCAGACATATTTAACAACGGAATAGAATAGACAGCCCAGAAACAAACCTTTGTGTGTACGGCCAAAAGGCTTTCAGCAGGGCGCCAGAACCGTGGGGAAATGCCAGCGGTTTCAACACGTAGTGCTGGGAAAACTGACATCCACACGCAGAAGAATGAAGCCGGGCCTGTACCTTACACAGTACATGCAAATTCATAAACATGGATTAAAGACCTAAATATGAGAGCTGAAGCTGTAAAACTCTTAGAAGAAAATACAGAGTAAAAGTTACATGATTTGATTATGATTTTTTGAATATGACACTAAAAGCACAGGCAATAGAAGAAAAATTAGGTAAACTGGACCTAATAAAAATTAAAAATGTTTACACATCAAAGGACATTATGATCTTAGTGAAAAGACAACCAATGGAATCGGAGGAAATATTTGCAAATTGTGTACCTGATAAAGGATTGATATCCAAATTATATAAAGAATTTCTATAATTGACAAATAAAAAGCAGACAATTAATTTTACTAAAAAACAGAAGACTTTAATAAACAGTTCTTCAAAGAAGGTATATAAACTGCCTATAAGCACATAAGATGATGCTCAATGTCAGGAATCATCAGAGAAATGCAAAACAAAATCTCAATGAGATATCATTTATACCCATTAACATGACCTCTATACAACAACAATCCAGAAAATAATGAGCATTGGTAATGATGTGAAGAAATTGAAATCCTTGTGCATTCTTGGTGGGATATAAAATGGCATAGTTCTGTGGAAAACAAGGTGGTTCCTCAAAAAAGAGGGCACTCTATTAGCTATGGCCTAACAATTTCACTCTAGGGTTATACTCCAAAGAACTGAAAGTAGAAACTCAAACAGATACTTGCACCTCTACATTCATAGCATCATCATTCACGGTTGCCAAAAGGTGGTAGTGGTTTAGTTGCTAAGTCATGTCCAACTCTAGTGACCCTCACGGACCCCCTGCCAGGCCCCTCTGTCCATGGTGTATTCCAGGCAAGAGTACTAGAGTGGGTTGCCATTACCTTCTCCAGGGGATCTTCCCAACCCAGGAATCAAACCCAGGTCTCCTGCCTTGCAGGCAGATTCTTTACTGACTGAGCTATGAGGGAAGCCCTGCCAAAAGGTGAAAATAATTCAAATGTCCATCAACAGATAAATGGGGAAGCAAAATTTTGTACACACAATGGAATATTAAAAAAAAATTCTGACACATGTTATGATATCAGTGAAACTTGAAAACATTATACTAATATTTTTTTATGAAAAAAAACCAATTACAAAAGGATAAGCACTATACAATTTCACTTATATGAGGTACACAGTGGAGTAAAATTTGTAGAAATAGAAAGTAGAATGGTAGTGGACAGGGGTTGTTTCAGTTTGGGGAGATGAAAAGAGTTCTGGAGGTGGATGATGGTTATGATTGCATGACAGTGTGGATATTCTTATAGCCACTGAATTGTACAGTTAAGGATGCTTAAATGGTGAATCTTATGCATATTTTACCACAGTATAAAAAAAAAAAAAAGTACATTTTGCACTGGACCAGGGTAAATTTATCACTAAAAAATCTATGCCCATCCTCATTGAAGACCAATTAAATCAGGTTCTGGAGTATCAGTATATATGTTTTAAATCTCTGCCAGTGATACTAATGTCAATCCAGTATTGAAGACATCTGACTTGCCTTATAGATGTCAATGATGGGAGAATTGTTTCCTGACTTTATTTTTATTTCCTTATGCTTTTGAGTTTGGATATGAAATATAAATTGTGTTTAAAGTAATTTTTCTAGCATCTGGCTATATTTTAGTAGGAGGCAACTTTAAAATATAAATTTAGATTTTTATATCCAGAGAAACTATTGATCGATCTTGAGGGTAGAATAAAAGCAATTCAGACACATACTTTTTCAAAAATTTTATCTGCTATTTTTCCTGAAGAAACCACAGGACATTGTGTTCCAACAAAATAAGAGACTAAACCAAGAAAATAAAAATAGGGGAACTAGGAACCAGGCTAGCCAACATAAGAGAGAAGCAAAGTGGTCACAAGATGATGAAAGAAATACTAAAAAAGAGATGTATTAGATGCTGTAGAAGCACATACAGTGGTATGAAGTGCTCAAGAGCCAGATCAGACAAGAAGAGTAGGGTAAATAACTATTTGAGGTGTTGGTCTTATTTAGAAAATTTTCATGGTTTTGTCAGAGAACTTGAGAAGAATTAGCAATAAATATTGAGAAAGTGAAGTAAATTTTAAAAATGAGGCAATTATTAACTCTGGGAAGAATTGAAACTTTTACAGGAAAAAAAATGTAATCCTAGTATATTACAAGGCTCAGATTTAAGAATGTTGTAATTTAACCCTACTGGAAGATTGAGGAGCAGGGAAATGTTTGTGCGTGGCAGTACAAGAGCACTCCTTGCCCACCTCTCACAGTAGGAACTAAATAGACAATGTTTAAACTTGGTTAAAGAAAGTAGAATATTAAAAATTTATATGTATACAGTTAAATACCAGGAAAACCACTAAAAGAACTGTGAATGTCTTGGTGGAGGGGGAGAAATGAGACAGAACATTGCTGGTTTTCATTACGAGAGTTTTTGACTTTTAAAATTTGGTTGGAGAGAAGTTCTTCAAGTATATAAATGCATAAAGATTTATTTATAAGGATATTCGTCTCAGCATTGTTTATGATAGTGGAAAAATTACTGTCTATTTGCAGAGATAATTCGAGTATATACCTTACATGCAATCATTCTGCCAAGGAAAATAACTGTGGAAGAAGACAATAGAAGGAATGTTTATGATTAATGGCCGGATTGATTGTTAAGTTACACGGTTGCAGGATTCCACAAGACAGAAAGAGCCTTCTGGCTGTGTTTGGTTTGGGAAAGTAGATGATGTCTGTGTTTGGCTCAGGGGCCTCTGAAGCTGGGACAGCGGGTATCAAAGGCCCAGAAGAAGACCAGGAGCCCAGGGTCAGGGAAGAATGGGCACACTTGCTTAGCAGATTGCGGAGGGGCATGGTGAAGCGAAGAGACCCGTTCCTGTAGGATGCTGGGCTACACTGCAGAACAATGGCTGTGGGTGACTGGCAGCCTTGGCCATGTGCAGCCAAGCGTCATCCCACCAGGCCCTGCAGCAGGGTTCTCAGCGGTGTTTCTCTGGAAACACCTACATGCTCTTTTCCTCTACCTTTGAGATCAAACATGCAGTTTTGAAGTGGCCAGTGGCCAAGATTAGGCTCAGTGAAGCTGAAGGAGTTGGGATTAGGTAAGTCTGAGGACAGATTTAGCGGTGAGTCTTGGCCAGGGTTAAAGTTCAGTTTGAGGCCAGGTCTAGGGTTCAGCCTGCGATCATTGTTAGGGTTTGGATCTCATTTTTCACCCTGTCCATAAATGTTGCTGAAGTTCACGGATGAATTGCAAATTCTGGCCAGCTATCCTTCTCAAAGCTTTTCATACTGCCCCTTCTTTTGGCTTTCTGTCTCTCTCTTAGGACACCACACATACAGGCATCTCTTCCAACCCTCCCCAGGTCCAGGCTGCCCTAGTCTCAACCCACCACCTCTCCCCATCCTCATTAGCTAGGCTCCAAGCCCTCAGGTGCCTGGCCTGTGTTGTAAGGAAGAGTCTGCATGGTGAGAGGTGGTGGTGGGGCTCTGGTTCTCCTGCTAGAGGAGGCTGGCCTGCCCACCGCACCCCAACCAGTGGCTGGTGGCTCTTCCCCCCTCATCGTTCTAGTTGCCGGCCTTACTCAGTGCTCAGGAATCCTGGCTCACACAATGCCTGGGTGCTTTTGAGGCAGGTTACTGAAACTTTAATCCCAGCTTTCCTTTCATTCCTGACCCCCCGCCCCAAGTGCCATGGTCTGTCGGGTCCCTCCCTTTCCCTGTCCCCAGAAGACACTCAAGGCCGACCTTGGAGAAGGACTCCTCATCCAGCCCAGTTCTGCCCTCTGGGTGAGGGACTGTCCCTCAGCTAGGTTGGGGTGAAGTGGAGGTGTGATGGTGTGGGCCACAGGGCAGGGCAGTTTCTCCTTGACCCAACGCCACCCCTCTGGGTGCATGAGTCCCTGGCATTCTGGTCCTCGGCTGCCTTCCAGTTTGGCTACCTTCCTTCTGCCTTCGTGCTTCAACATGCAGGAGTTTCAGGAGTGGCTTTGAGGATGCAGAGCCCAGCCTGGCACTGAGGCAGCCAAGGAGGGAGGGGCCCACGCTCTGGCTACCCTTCTGCCTCTCTCGGCTTCGCTTGGCCTTCCTCTCCGTTGCCCTTGTTTGCGCTCTCTGGGTCCCTGCCCCACCCAGGCCCTGGCCTCTTCCTGTCTCTGCTTGCCCCTCTCCTCTTTCCCTGACCCTACTTCTGTCTATCCCTGTCGCCGCCTTGCTCCTGCTCCGTTTCTCTGCCTCCATCCCTCAATGGGCTCTAGCCCCTATCTTGTTGCTCTTCGTGATTTCTGTCTGCACCTCTTGCTTGCAGATTTTTCACTCCATCGTCAGATTGGAGGGGCAAGTCTCATCCTCAATTACTTGGCAACAGAGACATATGACAAATACCTGTTGGTGATGATCATAATTTGAGGGACCCTTCCCGTAACCTCACCCCACACAATGATCCCTATATAGGAAACCTCGTCACCCACTCACTTCTTGGAGCTAAGGAATTCAAAACCACAGACTGTTCTCCACCAGGCAGGTAACAGCACTCTACTGGGGGTTGGAATATATTAGTAAGACAGACCTCCAGCCCCTAAGAGTTTGCAACAGAGGAGAGGTGGTGGTGAAGAACACAAATGCTGATGAGAGGAATAGCAATCTACGATGAAAGTGACTGTTGGAGGCAACAATGAGACTTCTAGCGGAATGTGCAGGCCCATCTCCCCTACTGTTTTGAGGAGTAAGGAGTCATCATGGGCTGAGGGAGCTTGTGGGAGCTGGGTGGAATTCATAGATGATGTGATTACACCTGGGGAGTGAGGTGGCCATTCCAGGGTGAGAAACGTGAGCAATGCTACAGAAGTAGAACTGTGCTTGGAGCCAGCACCCTAGGGGGTCAGCTTGCTGAGACCTTGGTGTTAGTGTTTGTGGACAAATGGGGAAAAACTGACAGGCCACTTGAGCTCAGATAGTGGACTCAGACTGGACCCACTGGGCATTAGGAAGGCAAGGCAGCTGCTTGAACACAGGGCTGATAGGCCTCAAGCGAGCACCAGCAAGCAACTCCAGTCTGCCCTGTGCATCCTGCTTCTTCCCTCAACAGACAGGCTTGGACCCGGGTCCGTGTGGACCATGGCCACAAAGGCAGCTGTGTAGGTCCTGGTCTCCACTGAGACCAAACAAGGCCACAGTGTCTGTCTCCAGTGGGAAGTCTGCAGGTGTGAGGACCGCTGGGCCTAGGCCCAGGTAGGTCAGGAAACGTGATGGCCGTGTCTCCTGTGTTATTGCCCTTCAGTGGCTTCTCCTGGCCTGGAATAAAGCTTAGGATCTGTGCCGAGGTCACAGGCCCTACCTGCCTGGAGCTTGTGTCCTGTTGTGCCTCCCCCATATGTTTAGACTGTCTCCCCAGGGACGCTCAGCCCACTCCTTCCCACCAAGGGCTTCTGCAGTGAGGCCTACCCTACCCATTGCAGGTGACCTTGGTCCTGCCCCTGTGTCACACTTTGAGAGTCCTGGTTCCTCTGCAGGCCCCATCGGGTGGGGCGTCTGGTGGCTAACTGGTGCTTGTAAAGCACTTGAAAACATAAAGGATGACACCAGCGAGGAATGCAGCTTCTAATCCCAGTGTCTCTTGAGTCAGAGGACAAACTGGGCAGGGGACAGTCCCAAGAAGCTTCTGGACTGGTTTCTTTTCCATCTTTGGGAGACATGCCCATTCAAGGTCTACACCCGTCTGGAGGGTCCCAGGAGACCCTCTTCTCAGGAAGCACCCCTGAGCACTGCACTGGTCCTGGTTGCTTCTGAGGTGGAAAGAGGACCTAGTGCAGGGTCAGGAGACCCAGGCTCTGACTTCTAGAACGTCTGTGAGTTCATTAAAAGACGCCTCTTGTATTTGAACCACCATGGCGACAAGTAACTGAAGGCCTGCTTCAAAGCAGCCTCAACAAGAGGGCTTGTCTTCTCACACATCAGGGAGTCTCTGACATATATATCTGATATACAGGGTGACCCCAGGCCAACTGACCTAGCAGGGCAACTGTCCCTCAACCCTCAGGGATCTGGTACCTCTCATATTTTCTTTGCCTAAAAGCAGCAATTGGCAGTGCTTCCCTTAGGGTGGTAAATAGCAAAGTGGTGTCTCACTTTTCAATACTGAGAGAATTTCCCCTTACACCCCTCCTCCCAGGTCCTATTGACCAAGATTGGATGACACATTCAGACCAGGGGAGTGAGACCCTGCCCCGCTGGCTCTCAGAAGCAGAGTGTGGTGCAGGGTGGTTGTCTTGGTGATGTGGATGCTCTGGCATTTGGAGGTGGGGGGCTGGGGATGGTCTGCAATGCAGGGGATGGTTTGTATCCCCCGTGACTTTTGACTGTCTTACGAGTCATTCGTGAAGGTGAAAAACCTTACTTTTACTGTTCAAGCCTAGGCCCTAACTCCATGTTATAAGAAGTGTTCTTGCCCAAGATTTACCACATAAATTGAGAGAAAATTCTCCGTGGCTTAGAGTCATCTGCCACTTTGGAAGATCCCAAAACTCAGGTGTGGCTGGATGGGCACGAGTGACTACCGCCCCTCTGGCCCCTGCCTTTGCCGCTATCCCAGTACATCCTCTTGGGTGATCCTGCTTGAGCACGTAATGTATCAAAACACAATTATCTTATTGGAAATTGCTTTTCATGTGTTCCTCCTTTATGTTAGGTATGGTGCTGTGTTGATTTTTTTCTTCAAAATTGTATTATCTATGGATTTCATTTCAGGGATAGAAAAGAGCCTGGCTCAAAGTGTCTGCTCTCCAAAGAGGGTGTAAGGTTTGAGAGGGTTGTGAGCCGCTGCCTTAGGCTAATGAAGTTTGTCCCTGAGGCAGAGAGCGGGCATCCTCCTTGGGCACCTGAGATGATAAACTTCAGGACAAAATTGGGAGTTCGGAGCAACACACCTTCTCTGGGGTGGGGTGGGAAGTCAGGTGGGAAGCTGTACTTATCCCATGGGGCCTCAGTTTGCTCATCTGTGGAACAGATTGATACTTTCCACTCTGTTCATCTCCTCCCTTGTGAAACTAATGCAGGGAACCGTGAACGTTTCTGGAGAAGAGTAAAGTGCTGAAGACTAGGAAGGCCCCCTGTGTCTTATGGATCACTGTTCCTTCCCTCAGGAGCCCATATCTTCACAATCCCATATTTTAGACCCAGAATCATTAGTGCCATTAATGTCAAACAGAAAGGCTGTTACCGACATAGAGCACAAACTTGTGGTTGCTAAGAGGGATGGGTATGGGCGAGGGATGGAGTGGGAGTTTGGGATTAGTAGATGCAAACCAGTATATGTAGAAGAATAAGCAACAAGGGCTTACTGTGTAGCTCAGGGAATTATTTTAAATAGTCTATGATTGGAGCTTCCCTAGTACCTCAGTGGTACAGAATATGCCTGTCAACGCAGGAGACACAGGTTCAATCCCTGGTTGGGGAAGATCCCACATTCTGCAGAACATTGAAGCCCATGTGCCACAACTACTGAGCCTGTGCTCTAGAGCCTGGGAGCCATAACTACTGGAGCCCGCACATCCAGAGCCTGTGCTCTAGAGCCTGGGAGCCATAACTACTGGAGCCCGCACGTCTAGAGCCCGTGCTCTAGAGCCTGGGAGCCATAACTACTGGAGCCCGCACGTCTAGAGCCCGTGCTCTAGAGCCTGGGAGCCATAACTACTGGAGCCCGCACGTCTAGAGCCCGTGCTCTAGAGCCTGGGAGCCATAACTACTGGAGCCCGCACATCTAGAGCCCGTGCTCCGCAGCAAGAGACGCCACCACAATGAGAAGTCCATGCACAATGGAGAGTAGCCTGCACTCTCTGAAACTAGAGAAAAGCCCACGTAGCAGTGAAGACCCAGCACAGCCAAAAATAAATAAATAATAGATAAAATTATTTTTAAATTTATGAGAAGCCATAAGGGAAAAGAATATGAAAAAGAATGTATATGTATATATGTATATATATGTATGTATATATGTATATGTATGTATAACTGAAATTAATACAACATTGTAAATCAACTATATATCAATAAAAATAGATAAACAACAAGGTCCTACTGTGTGGCACAGGAAACTATATTTAATATCCTTTGATAAACCATAATGAAAAAGAATATATATATATAAATATATAAAACTGATCCTGGGTCGAGGATGGCATGGCAGCCTGGAGGAGGGCATGGCAACCCACTCTAGTATTCTTGCCCTGAGAATTCCCGTGGACAGAGGAGCCTGGCAGGGTACAGTCCATGGGGCTGCAAAGAGTCAGTCACGACTTAGCGACTAAGCACACACACAGCATATATAACTGAATAATCACTCTTCTATACACCAGAAATTATTATAAAACAACATTGTAAATCAAGTATACTTCAATTTTAAAAATTAATTAATTAATTTGAAAAAAACATAAAGAAGATAACAAGTGAAAGACAAAGGAAAGGAAAAGCTGTTACAACAGCATCCTGCAGTCCATGGTGTTTCTCGACCTGGCTCCTCAGGAGGCTGGCACACTCTACTGGACTGCCCCTCCCAGAGCAGAAGTGCGCCGCGGACCTTGTGCTCCATAGAAAAGAAAAAAAATGAAGATGGTGAAATTCCAGGTACCAGAAAGTGCGGAGATGGTGCAACCGCTGCTGGCTGGCATCCACTTCTCTCCCCTGGGATTCACTCCTGGAGACTTAGACACTGGCTCTCAGTTTCTTCCAGGAGGCAGGGATTGGGGGATGATGGGGATCATGGAGTGGGGCAGGGGGTGGTGGGGTGGGGACAGCTTTGGCAAAGTCACAGCTTGCTCAAATGGGGATGGGGTAGGATCAGTCTCAGCTTTATGGGCATATGGTAATTAAGAGCAAGGCTGACCACCTGGATTTAAAACTAATGCCTGGATTGAAATGCAGGAGCCACAATGTGCCTCAGTTTCCTCATCTATAAATGGTATGATAACCTATATTGGAGTAAAAGAAACAATGTGTAAAAAGCCTTAGAACTCTGCCTGTGCAGTATGACTTCACCATGAGCTGACTTGCTGCTGACGCATGAAGTTCTAGGGTTGAGAGGAACGTGCTGCTGGGGTACCCTCATCCTTTGCTGGGCCCAGGAGCTGTAGGGATTATGACTCACAGGCACTCTGGGGGAGCCACCTCGGAACCTCTGCTTCCCCTCCCAGGCCTGGGGTGGCTGGGCCCAGGGAATGACCTCAGCCTGGAGGAATGAAGAATCTAAAGGGCTGCTTCCCCCTAGGGCCCTCTCGACTCAGCCTGGTGCCTGCTCCCTAGCAGGTGACCCACAGGCAGCAGATTCCAGGGGTCACCCCAACAACTCACTGAGGCCTCTCCTTTCACAGCCAGTGCATGGGACTCCCCTCAGCCCCTCCCTTCTGCAGCCAACTCCAGTCTCAGATACATTATTGACTTTGACTTCTAGCTGACATCTCAATCCTGCTCTGAATGATGTGTGACCCTGACCTTTGACTGACCTCTGACTCTGGGCACAGACTGACTCCTGGGCTCAGGCAGTTCCAGTTCTAGTCTTTGGCTGAGTTCTGGACCTGGCTTGGGCCTGAACCATCTCCCAGGCATGGAAGATGGTTAGGGGCTCCTGGGATGAAGTCCCTCTCCTGGCACCACTTGCCTCTCCCTTCTGATCCCTGGGCTCTGGGCAGGCACGCTCCATCTGCCTGGTAGTCTGACTCCCTGAAGGTGAGGAGTGCATGTCTGGCCCCCCTTGCTGGGAGTGGTCACACAGAGAAGGGACCTCGCCCTGGGAGGAGTCCACTTCTCAGTGATACCTGCCGGGGAACATCCTTCCGCCTTCTGACTACAGCTCCCAGATGGAAAGGAACCACCCTCCCCATACCACACCCCCGTTAGCTCAGGAGCTCCCAACTGGACAAGGTTTCATAAGGAAGAACGGTGTCTCTTCCTTCAGACTGGGGCATCCTTCAAAGCTGGAGTTCTGTCTCAATCTAGAGATTGAGGGGTGTCTTCAAGAAGGGGATTAGAGCAACTTCGGTGCTGGAGTTGTACAAACTTGGATTCAAATCTTGACACTGTTCATTAGCCTGTGTTCTTGAACCAGTCCTTCAACCTCTCTCAGCTCAGTTTCTTCACCAGCAAAATGAGGCCAGTGGTATTACTTACCTCGTAGGGTTGTGAGGATTAAATGAGATGAGTTTCAGGAAGTGTCTGCCATTTGTAAGTGCTCAGCAGACATCAGAAATCACGGATATTGTATCATGTTAGGGGTTTTGCAAGTGCTGGTAGGCTCAGTGAAGCTGAGATCTTTGCCTCCACCTCTCAAACTAGGTTTTTGTCACTGGCGGGGGATCAGATGGCAGTCTCTGGGCTGGCCTCCCCTGCCTCCCTCAGGGACTCTGGGCCTATAGAGCTTGGTCCAGCCTCTCTGCAAATCTCCTCTCTGCCCTTTGCTGTAAGAAGGCTTCTCCTTGGCTTCACTCCTCTGCATCTACTCATTCTTCTTGGGTTGCTGGCCCAGCCCAACCTCTTTAGCAAGCCTCTTGAAGTTGACACCTGCCAGGGCCTAGATCTCTAAGGCTAAGTCACAGAAGCCAGGGCTGATCCTCCACTGCCGATGGCCTTGCTGTGATCCCTGGCTGCCTGTTTCCAGAGACAGTGAGGATCTGGGGCCAAGCCCACCCTTCCCATCATGGACTCTAGGGCAGGTCTGGGGTAGAGGTGAGGTAAGTCGTCTGAACATGAGACACTGCGGCAGACATCTCTAGCACTGGTGACCCAAACAAGTGCCCAAACTGTCCTTGGGAGGGTTTGGTTTTTCCTCTCTTTTTAATTCAGCAAATCAATTAAGTCATTTTGAATCATTCCAGTTAGCCACTTGGGGCTCTCTCTTTAGTGAAGCCTGATTCATTAGGGTAACGGGACAGGTGCCAAGGTCAGCCATGACTTCATGAGCCCAGGGCATACTTCCTGTGGGCAGGCTAGGGGGTCCTGCCCACAGACCATTACTCAGGAGAGAGAAGAGCAAGGCGTGCCCCATGCATGCCCCAGGACTGACCTCTGGAGGAAAACAAGGATGTGATGCCCAATGGGATCAGGTGGCCAAAGCAAGGTATGAACTCAGACCACCCCAGAGACTGGGGAATCCAATTTTTCAATCAGCCACAAGCATTGCTTTGATAGTCTTCTAGATGCAGGTTTGGGGGAAGGTGAAAAAGAAAATGGCTCTATGACTCCTAGAGACTCCCTTTTTACCTTGGTGGTTGGAGAGCTCAGATATTAATTTAATCCTTAATCACAGTGATCTAGGTCAGCCTCTGTGTCTGACATATTTGTATCTTTTTCCTCTCGAATTTTGATTTACTAGTATTATTTATTAGTAGAAGCATGGTATTATGCATGTATTTTATTGTAAGTTACCTCATGTCCCCTCTGGAAGTAAGTAGAGTATAAATGGAAAATCAGGGTGGCTCCAGTGGAGCCCAGACTATTCAGGGAGACTTGTGGGATCCTGTATCTTTAATTCTTGGTGGAAGGTGACCTCAAGCTAAAGAGTTGGAGAAAGTCAATTTTCTGTGGCCCAAGGATCTGTAAACAAATTTCCAGGGAGGGCCTTGGCTCTCTGTAGAGGGAAAATGGTCTGGGTTCAGGGCCACAAGCCCTGACTTTCGGCTCCAGCTTCACTCTTCTGTAGCAGTGGGACCTGGGGCAGCTCCGTTTGCTCCAGTGGGCCTCTGTTTATCTGGGTGTCAAATAGGTATGATGGGGGCTGATGGACTTTGGCTTTCATGGTGCTCTTCCATGGCTCCCCTGAGCCAACGGGCAATTTGAACAATTTTTCTGATCAGGACTGGTTTATACACTGCCCTTGCTGCTCAGAGAAGGAACAAGAAGGGTTTTCTCAGACTTCAGGGCTAGAAAGGCCCCCTACTCCCAGCTCCTAGAGGAGGAATACATGTGTTATAAGAATAATTGCTTCTGGCACCAGAAAGACCCACTCCTCACCTGAGGCCTAGTCCCCTCTGCCCACTGCCTCCCCAGGGATACTGGCCTTTATCCCTCTATGTCACATTCCCAGAATCTGATGGTGACCCAGTGCCTGTGCCATAGCTGCCCAAATTCCTTGGAGCTGCAGCTGGCTTCTCAGCCTGGGGTGCCCTCCTGGGACTCTGAACAAGAGGAATTTGCTGAGCAAATTGACAAGCGCTTCCACGAGGATCTCTAACCTGGAAATGGTCCAAGTGGACTCTGACCCTCCTGCCTCCCAATGATTCTGAGCAGATGATATCACGGGCACAGTCAACATTTACTGAGCCCACATCATATGCCATCTGCTGAGCTGAATACCTTATTTAATCCACACAACATACCTATGAGTCAGGTATCATTATTAGCTTCATGTTACAAATGGACAAACCAAGGCACAACAAGGTCACACAGTTAGGAAATGGTGAATTACCCAAGTTCTCTTAACCATTACAATCTACAGACTCTCATTCATTTCACAAGTGTTTATTACATGTTTGTCACGTGCCAGGAGGTAATGATCCATTAACATGTGAACCAGGCTGGGAGTCCTGCCCACCTGGAACTGACATTCCAGAGTGGGGAGAAAGACAATAAATAATAGAATACAGTAGACAAGTAAATTGTATAATACGCTAGAGGGTAGTAAGTGGTATGGAGAAAATAAGGAAGAGTAAAGTGAATGAAGGATGCTGTGAGGGTGGAGGGAGTATTGCAATTTAAGGAAGGCCTCACTTTTGGGAAGACTTGAAGGAGGCGAGGGAAGGAACCCTGGGAGGAAGACGCACACGAGCCTGGGGGTGACCCTGGAGCGTGCCTGTGTATAAAGACAGCAGGGGGTCAGGTGTGACTGCAGGGAGGCTGAAGGGCCTGAGGACAGAGAGGGACTGGGGGACAGGGACCCTGTGTGCAGGCGTCTGATGGCCATTGTAAGGCCTTTTGTGTTTTTTTTTTTTTAAACCAAGTTGGTTTTATTACACAAATAGGAGGATGCCTGCATTGTCAGGGCTTTGGTTCTACTCGGAGAGTAACGGGTAGCCTTGGCAGAGTTCTCAGCCCAGAGGAACCTGCTCAGACCTCCTATTTACAAAGGCCCCCTCTGACTACAATGAGAGGTGGAGCTGAGGGCAGGGGTTCAAGGGCTGGGCTCCTGCAGACCCTGGGGCCTGGTCTGGTGAGGAAGGGGAGGTGCATTGAGGAACAGTGGGATTCTGGGTCTATTTTGAAGGTGAAGCCAAAGGATTTGCCCGTGGATTGGATGTGGATGGGAGGGAATGACAGGAGTCAAAAATGTGTGGCCTGAACAACTGGTAGAATGGGTTGCCATTTACTGAGATACGGGGTGGAGAATTTCTTTTTTGGGGTTTGCGGGATGATCCAGAGTTCAGTCTTGGGCGTGTTGAGTTTGAGCTGCTTTTCATTGCAGCTCAGGCTGAGCTACTGAACTGGCAGCTGGACTTAGGGGTCTGGAGTCCAGGGAGAGGCCAGGCTGAGGCCTCGTCCCCAGGTGTTCTAGCATCAGAGCTTAGGGACTGCTGAGGACCAGGAGCGGTGGGATGTCAGGCCACACAGTAGGCAGATAGCTGGGCTGGGACTGTCACTCTGTGCTGTCCCCAGGAAAAGGGCCACCTTCACTCACTGCTTTCTAGTGACAGCCAGCTCAGGGAAGATTTGTGGCTACTGAGCCCACCATGCCTGTTACACAGAAGGGCACTCAGGCCCACATAACTCGCCTGGGCTGGCGAGGGCAGGCGGCAGAGCTGGACCCCAGGCCTCCCTGACACAGGATTCAGAGATCTGTGCGTGACAAGATAGCACTCGTGGAAGCGCCCTAACAGGTCTGGAATGTGGGAGTGAGTGCGGTGGTGATTATCATTTGCCCCATTGGCTTGCCAGGGGCGCATTTCAGCAGGATTGCCCTCTCACCCAGAGAGCTCTAAGGACCGGCTCATGCGCTTCCTGCTGGGAGAGGCCCGATCCCCTGGGTGGGGGCCCAACACTCAGTACCTGCCTCCCTGATTCATTCCAACTCTCCTGGCAGCCTGAGTCACGTTCCAGGCGAGAGCGGCTGCCTGTTGGCCAAATCCCTGAATCCTGGAGGGAGCGATGGCAACGAGAGGCCAGGGTTAGTCCTATGTGAGGCAGGCAGCCACCCACACCTGCCCTGGATGCCTGTCTCAGCCTGGAATTCACTCACTTGTCTCACTAGCCAGCCAGCAAATCCTGAGTGACCATCTCTATTCAAATGCTCAGTACTGTGCAGGTTACAAACCACTTTCAAATTGTCCTATTTTGCAGATGAGAAGACCAAGGTTCAGAGAGAGGAAAACACTGGTTCAAGAGTGCCCGGCTAGTTAACAGAAGAGCCAGGGTCCAGCCCTACCTTTTCCAACTCCAAGAGCTCTTCTGCTTACATCCATTGCTGCCCCCAAGCCTGGCTGCCATTTTCCAAATCTTGGCCCCGATTCTCTGCTCTGGGAGGCAAACCATGACCTTGGGGAAATCTATGGATTCGCCTTGTACTTTGGGTAGACAGTCTCTTGGATGACTGTGCAGCTGGAGCTGGACAGAGGCTCTGGGAGAAGTCTCTGGCAGAAGTCTTGGTGGGTGGGTACTTAGGAGCAGCTCCATGGAAGCAGTCAGAACGTCAGAGAAAAAGTCAGCTTGTAGAAGGCATTCTAGGGAGGGAAATAACCAGAGGAATAGACAGAAATGTATTCAGGAGCCAGGATCATAGGGTCTGTGTGTGGGTGAGGGAAGGTCAACTTGCAGAAGTTCCGGAATGCCTAGGGAATGCTCTGGGCAGTACTGGTGAGGGGCTAAAGCGCCGCTTCTCCCAGGAAGGCGTCCTGTGTAAACTCTGCCGGCTCCTCTGGCCAGTCAGCTCTCCTTCCTTCCCTGGCATAGCCTGTGCTTCAGAAGGAAAGCATGAAACTTCCTGTGTCATGCCATCTCTCCCAGAGAACAGGGCATGGGGCAGCTCCCAGGGTACCCGTGTGACTGATAGAAACCAGAGACTTCCCCAAGAAGGAGCGAAGCTCAGAAGGAGGACCAGCCTCAGGACAGGTGCGTTGTGTTTTTCTTGAGGTATATTCAGACGTCTCTCCAAAGAGCCCCAACCAAACATTATGTGCCTGGAATGCAAGACGTGGAGACTATTTTGGATGAAAGCACATCCCTTATCATAGGCAGATTCCCAGAAGGGTGTTATTGTTCCCATCTCTATGAATGCCACAGTTTAACACTTTCCTCCTTGGTTGGGTGGTGAGGGTGGGATGGGGGAGCAGAGAAGAGGAGGGTGACCTGAGACCCCCACAGGAAGGCTGGGTGGCAGAGGCACCTCTGGCCACTTCAGACCTGTGGCGTGGGAGGACTGGGTCTGTTGAGAGGCTTCGCAATAATCCATTCCCATGTTCCACTGATACCCCGGCAGGTACATCAACTTCTGCCATCCTTCAGTAAGACTCTTGGTGGATCCTGGTCTTCCTTGTTATAGGGCTGTATAGCGGCTGATTTAAGGGGACCAAGATGAGGGGTCTTGGAATCCAGTGCCCCTTAGCAGGCAGAGCCTGATTCAGGGAAAGCAAACCTGGGCACCTGTCAATCTATAGAGGGTACAAAAGAGTTAAATTGTAAAATGATGCCCTCTCACGTTTCCACCTGTGACCCCATCTATAACTGCCCAATGCAAATTAGCTCTACTCCTACCGAAATGGACAGTGCCCTTGAGCAGAATTAAGAAAAAAATACCAACCTATCCTGATACGTATTTCTGCAATAAGTATGCACATACTGCATTTGCATGTCACACCTCTCACCTAGAAGTCAAAGCTGCAATTAGCCAAAATCATGCAACCAAGCAATGCATGGTGGATACAGCACGACTTCTGGGGAAGGAGGGATTTGTTTTCTTATATAAAGTTAAACCTTTTGATATGACTTTCAAAAGCAAGTCTGGTTTAGAAAAAGGCAGTCTGAAAACTTGAGGAATGTGGCCAGTGGATGACCACAAGCCAAAATTAAAAAAAAGTGTAAATATGTTGTGAATAAGGCTTAGTAATGATAAGTATATAAGGTATCGCGTGTGTGCTAAGTTGCTTCAGTCATGTCCAAGTCTGTATGACCCTACTGTAGTCTGTAGTCTATAGACTGTAGTCTGCCAGGTTCCTCTGTCCATGGGATTCTTCAGACAAGAATACTGGAGCTCTAGCTGCTCCCTCTGCCTGTCGTGCCCCTTGCTCAGCTCTTGCTCAGACATGACTTTTGCCAGGAACCTCTGCTGCTCTCTGCAATGCCCCTGTTCTGTGTTGGCTGATCTGCTTAGTCTAGATTATGATAACGTGATTTTATCTCTCACATGGAGCATGGGTGAAGGTCCTTTGATGTGATGAGGGAGGCACCGGGAGCATCCTGCCATCTGGGACTGAGCAACATTGAGGGAACCCTGGCTCGAGGCTTGTACTAATTTCAGGAGCTAATGGAGCCCTGGGAACCCAGGACCTCAGACCTGCAAGGAAGAGGGGAGGAAGGTGCCCACGTAAAGCTCCCCCTGTGTGGGCTCTCTTTGCACCATGATCTCTAATCTAAAGCCCCTGATGCAGTTGCAATTTCACTTCTCTTTGATGGAGATCATTTCCACACCCAGACTGAAAGTTCTGAGGAGGCCCAGATGGTGTCCGTGCCTGGCCTGTTGCCTGAGCCTGGCACACAGCAGAGTTCAGCAGTTACTTTTGATAGACGTGAGACTTCTCTCTGCCCAGCTGGCAGGCAGGAAGAGCCGTGCCTGCTCACAGCTTCCCCGACCTCTTCAGAATCTGCACCTCTCAGCTGGGCTTACGTGGATATTTCCCCACTAGCCTGCAAGGTCATGGCTTACTCGTTTTGCAGGAGGTTACCAGTGACTCACACCTGGTGTGGCTGGGCCTGGCTCTGAGGGAGCTCCCCGGAGACTGGGTAGCTGCTCAGGAGACGTGTGCCGAGTTGAGTGTCAGCCAAGCTTGGAGGCAGACAGTGGGACAGGATGGCCTGGTTGGAGGAGCATGGGCCCTCAGAGGAGAGGACAGACAGGACAGGTGCCTGAGGTCAGGTTCAATTCAGGGTCAGGTGGCGGGGCCTAGGCTCAGATGCTGGGGAGTCTGGGGAGTTCCACGCCCCATGATCTGGGCTGGGTGCTCCAGATAGGATTCTGGCACACCCCCAGCAGCCTGCCCCCACCTGCTCCTGGGGCGGGGGTAGCAGGTGGGGCCCACTTATCGCCAACCAGGCCAGCAGGCGGAGCTGGCCCAGCTCCGGGGAGATGACAATCACCCGGCACTCCTCAGTGGAAAATCACCTCACTGCACAGCCCCTTCCTGGGAATGGGGACAGAAAGAACCTGGGAGACATGGGGGGCAGAGGGCTCCATCAGGCGTAGGGTCTGCAGAAGACACTCAGACTCCTCTTGACCTGGAGGCAGGTGGGCTCCTCTCTGTGGGACACACAGGTGGGCAGTGCTCAGACTTTCCTCGGGTCTTGGGAAGCAATTGTAGCCTCCTTCTAGGCCCTTGGGGGGGGGTTCTCTAAGATCACCTCTAACAAGTAGGCCTGGACCAATTTCAGTCATGGCCTCCTGAGGTCTCCTTAGATGTGACAGCTCCCTTGTCCAGGGCCAGCTTGAGAGCTGAGTGCTTCAGATACTGTTTAGGGGGCCGAGGTTGCTGGCCTCCTTACATTCAGGGTTGGCAGGCTGAAGAATGTCCACATGACTTACTAACTGGCTTAAAGACAAAGACTTTTACATAAAACATATGAATATACTGAGAGTATCCACTGGTATGTGCTTCCTCACACACGTCCACAAATGAAGACATGCTCTAGAGTGACCACAGACACAATCAGGCTCCTGTGCACCAATGCAGGGTTTTCATGCAGCGGTGCATGATGTACCAGTCTCCACTAGCCCAGTCCTGTTCAGGAAGGTGAGCAGTCATGCAGATCTTCCAGCCTCTTTTCTCTACACTTAAAAAACATACATGCAGTTGAACTGTTTGCATGATTTTGTAGCTCATGTCATGAAACACTTTTTAAAAATGTCATTTTAAATTATTGCATAATCTACTGTCACATACCTGGAGAAGGAAATGGCAACCCACTCCAGTATTCTTGCCTGGAGAATCCCATGGACAGAGGAACCAGGGGGGCTTAAGTCCATGGGGTTGCAAAGAGTTGGACATGACTGAAGCAACTTAGCACACTGTCGGCAGACCATAATTTATTAAAACCAATTCTGTGTTATTGAACACATTATGTTTCACAATCATTTTCAGCTATTCACGAGACAGTGCATAAATCTCTATCCACCTAACAGATGATTTCCTTGGGCTGAATTTCCACAATTCACAATACTGTCAGAGGGTAAGATTTTTCCCCTCAATTTTATTGAGATACAATTGATATATAAAATGGTATGATTTTTGTAAAGGCTTTTGACAAATATTGACAGATTTACTTAAATAATCAATTTACATGTCCTCCAGCAGTGCTCATGTCCACCAGCAACTGCTCACTCCCTTGCCAAGCCTAGAAACTCTTATTTAAAAAACTATTAACTTCATGTGCAAAATTGTTTTTTGTCATTCTTGTAGTTTACCTTTGTAAATTATTAATGATTACAAACCTTTTTCTGTGTTTTTAAGCCATTTATACTTCTACTTTTTTTTCTATTTAAGTCCTTTACCATTTATGTATTTTGATCCTAGCTTTTTGAAAATATTGATTTATAAGAACTCTTTGTATATGAAGGACACAACTCTCCCTTTAGTGGCCATAGTTATATCAAAGATTGTTTCTGTGTTCCTTCTTGGTTTTATATTTTGCTTATTTTTTGACATAGAGAAGACATGCAATCTAAGCTATCAAACTTAAAATGTTTTTCTTCAGTTTAAGAATGCTCTTGCCCAATTCTAAATAGATGTTGATTATTAATTCTGTTTTCCTGTTGTGTTTGTGTGGCTTCATTTTACATACAGTTCTGTAATCATTTGGGAAGCAAGGAGGAGATGACATTATCCCTTCCCACAAAGGAGCTTGAGGGAACAGAGGAGAGGGAGTACCAGCCTGTGTTATCTCTGCTTTCATCTGTACCAGTGACAGGATGCAGATAGGGGTTCAGCGAAAGGAGAAGGAAGCTGAATGGAAGACACTTTATGGAGTCCTCAGAGTTGCACTGGGCTGAGAGAGGCTCTATTTATTTTTCAGACACATACCTAGAATTATTATGTGACAGGCATTGCTTTAGTGCTTTATGAATTTTAACTGATTCAATTCTTGTAACAATTTAGAATGATTATCTTACTATTACTATCCCCATTTTACAGAGTAGAAAACTGAGGCCCAAAGAGTATAAATTACCTACCCAAGATACTATACAAGGGCCAGGATTGGAACTCATGAAATCTGGTCAGATTGGAGGGAAACAGGGCTATTTAAGACTAAGGGACCTGAATGTTCAAAGGAAGAATTTAGACCAGTGTTTGGCCAGAAGTTGTCAAAATTTTCCTGTAAGGAGCCAGATATTATAGATTTTTCAGGCCAAGCTAAAAAATTGAGGATATCATAGGTACTTAAATAATTTGAGAGAAAACAATTTCCCACAAAAATTTTGATGTAATTTAATAATAATAATAATAATAGCCTATAATTTAAAAAATAATACAGTTCCACTGATGTGAAGAATGGAATTATTTTGGAGGGAGCAGAAGATATTAAGAAGAGGTGGCAAGAATACATGGGAGAACTATGCAAAAAAGATCTTCATGACCCAGATAACCACGATGGTGTGATCACTCACCTAGAGCCAGACATCCTAGAATTCAAAGTTAAGTGGGCCTTACTTTTGAACATAGTGGGCATCACTATGAACAAAGCTAGTGGAGATGATGGAATTCCAGTTGAGCTATTTCAAATCTTGAAAGATGATGGTGTGAAAGTGCTGCACTCAATATGCCAGCAAATTTGGAAAACTCAGCAGTGGCCATGGGACTGGAAAAGGTCAGTTTTCATTCCAATCCCAAAGAAAGGCAATGACAAAGAATGTTCAAACTACCGGACAATTGCAATCATCTCACACGCTAGTAAATTAATGTACAAAATTCTCCAAGTCAGGCTTCAACAGGAAGTTCATGAAATTAAAAGATGCTTGCTCCTTGAAAGAAAAGTTATAACCAACCTAGACAGCATATTAAAAAGTAGAGACATTACTTTGCTACAGAGATCCATCTAGTCAAAGCTATGGTTTTTCCAGTAATCATGTATGGATGTGAGTTGGACTATAAAGAAAGCTGAGCACCAAAGAATTGATGCTTTTGAATGGCAGTGTTGGAGAAGACTCTCGAGAGTCCCTTGGACTGCAAGGAGATCCAACCAGTCAATCCTAAAGGAAATCAGTCCTGAATATTCATTAGAAGGACTGATGCTGAAGCTGAAACTCCAATACTTTGGCCACCTGATCCAAAGAATGGATCTCATTGGAAAAGACCCTGATGCTGGGAAAGATTGAAGGCAGGAGGAGAAGCAGACGACAGAGGATGAGATGGTTGGATGGCATCACCACCTCAAAGGACATGAGTTTGAGTAAGCTCCGGGAGTTGGTGATGGACAGGGAAGCCTGGTGTGTTGCAGTCCATAGGATCACAAAGAGTCAGACATAACTGAGCGACTAACTGAACTGAACTGAACTGAACATTTTGCTTAATTGGGATTTAAATTTAGTGGTCCCAATCATCTAACTGTAAGCTGTTGTTGTTCAGTTGCTCAGTTGTGTCCAACTCTTTGCAACCCCATGGACTGCAGTACGCCAGGCTTCCCTGTCCTTCACCATTTCCCAGAGCTTGCTCAAACTCATGTCCATTGAGTCGGTGGTGCCATCCAAACATCTCATCTTCTGTCATCCCTTTCTGCTCCTGCCTTCAATCTTTCCCAGCATCAGGGTCTTTTCTAATGAGTCAGCTCTTTGCATCAGGTGGCCAAAGTATTGGAGCTTCAGCCCAGCATCAGTCCTTCCAATGAACATTCAGGATTGATTTCCTTTAGGATTGACTGGTTTGATCTTCTTGCAGTCCACAGGAATCTCGAGAGTCTTCTCCAACACCACCGTTCAAAGGCATAAATTCTTCGGTGCTCAGCCTTCTTTATGGCCCAACTCTCACATCCATACATGACTACTGGAAAAACCATAGCTTTGACTCTATGGACCTTGATTGGCAAAGTGATGTCTCTGCTTTTTAATATGCTGTCTAGGTTTGTCATTGCTTTTCTTTCAAGGAGCAAGCATCTTTCAATTTATGGCTGCAGTCACCATCTGTAGTGATTTTGGAGTCCAAAAAAATAAAGTCTGTCACTGTTTCTATCGTTTTCCCATCTATTTGCATGAAGTGATGGGACCAGATCCCATCTGTAAAATCCACTCTCAGCTTGTGGGACCTTAGGAACACAGACTTGGCCTTGCACGTTTTCTGCTGACCTCGGCATGGAGCTTGGTGTGGACCTATTGTTGCAGGGCTGATCTGCATGGAGAAATGATGGGTGGCCTTGAAGAGCTGTGCACTAGCTACTTCAAGGGCCCAGGGGTCCACCTGGGGCTAGGGCAGTGTAGGTGGGGAGGCAGGACAGTTTCGCTCTTTTGTTGCAGGGAAAAGCCAATTCTGAATCCTTGTTGGATCTGTTTCTTTGACTTTAACTTTTGCTTTTCATTGCTTTTGTTATTATAATCATGTATAATAGCCTGCCTCAAGGAACCCTCCCCCTCTACCTGACTGATAAAGTGCCTTTGTTAGAGATAGTCTGACCCAGTCCATCTGTGAATGGCTGTGGTAAAGAAGAAATTAACCCCATTTCTACTTCCTCACCTCTTTTCTCTCTCTGTTCTCTAAAGAAAACTGGCATCCAGACGCTGAAAAGAAGGTTATTTGGGGACATTAGTCTGTCATCTTCTCAGTCAGCTGGCTTTCTGAATAAATTCGTATTCCTTGCATCAACAACCTCATCTCTGATTTTATTGGCCAGTCATGCAGTGAATAGAGTAAGATTGGACTCGGTAACAACCTTTCTGAGGCTCCCAAGTCGGGAGAGGGCCCCACAGATAATGTGGGGTGCTGGGTATGACCCAGCACAGGGAAGCACAGTCCTGCTCACCAAGTCAGAAGTACCCCAGCACTTACCTTCTCTCAGATGGCTCGGGGGAGTCCATCTGGAAGCCTAGGCTCAGGGCCAAGACACCAAAGAAGACAAGAAGGCCATTCCTGCTCTGGTGGGGTCATGCTGCTGCCGAGCACCAGGAGGACCCTGCTCCAGAAATAGTCTCCACATCTGCTGGTCACAAGGCCAGTGATCTCACTGCAGAGAGACCTCTCTTGGGCTTCAGTGCTGCCCCTTCAGAATCCTTTCACAGAGTGTTGGGACATCCAGTCCTTCCCTTTCAGAGAGAGGTGAAGTTAGGGGCTGTATGGTAGATAAGAGAGTGTTGCTGAAATGGGGCGGGGCGGGGGAGGAACAGAGAAAGGGGATGCAAGGCAGTCTGAGAAAATGTCCCCTCAATGGTCATGGTTTCGACTGAGGCAGGTCCCACTATTGGGAAATGTTCCATGATTTCTCTCCTTGATACCTCCTTGGGAAGCACAAGCCTGCCCCCACCTGTACTCCGTGTGGGGGCGGAAGGTGGCCACTTACTGCGGCCGGGCTCTGTAATTAAGTCTGTAGCAATGGGCGAGGGATCGGACAGATCTCATCCCAAAGTTCTTGCTGTCAATGGGCTTAAATGCCGACAGGTGCTTGCGAAACGCTCCTGAGAAATCACTGCGGGTGAGCCCAAGCTGTACCAGATGCAAACAAGCCTGAGGGACAAACACAAGGCACCTCTGCTGTGGGTGCAGTCAGTCCTCCTGTCCTCAGGTCCGGAGGGACTGCGGAGAGCAAAGTTAGAAGGCTGAGGACTGGGTTAGGGAGGGAGTGGTTCCTGCCCACGGGCTGTCAGCACTGTGCTCAGAGAGTCACTGTTCACGTGCAGGGCAGTCCCTTAACCCTGACTTCAGAGTAACCCTGTTCTAGCCTGACTAACCCTTGACCATGGCCTCAGCCAGAAATGTAATCTTCTTTCCTCTCCAGACTGACCTTTGAACCCTATTCATCTTAAAAGCAAAGCTTCTTTATGCTAAGGGAGATTGGGCCCAGCAGTGTGGCCTCCCCACGTGCATCCAGAGGGACCCAGGCCACAGCCTGAGTCTTAATGCCTGGAGGGTGGCTAGTGGATGGCCTGGAAGGCCACTGGACTGAGAATAGGGCTCAGCCTTCTCCCCTGGCTCCCACTCAACTCGATTACTCTTGGTAACTGTCCAGCGGGTATATGGATACCACAGGGCAGGAGGAGAAGGGGACAAAGAGGATGAGATGGTTGGATGGCATCACCGACTCAATGGACATGGGTTTGGGTGGACTCCGGGAGTTGGTGATGGACAGGGAGGCCTGGAGTGCTGAGGTTCACGGGGTCGCAAAGAGTGGGACACGACTGAGCGACTGAACTGAACTGAACTTGCCATCTCCTGAAGTAGGTGTGGATGTTCAATGTGGAGATGTGGAAGTGATTTGAAAGCCATGGAATGAACTTGATTGTATCATAGCCAGCTATGATACAAATCTGTAGTATTAAAATGAGAAAGATTGCTTGCATGGACTGCCTGTCATCAGTCTGTGCTTCCCAACCCTGTTGCGTATGATAACTTGGTTATACATTCCTTTGCCCTAAAATTTTCTGCTCTCTCCATTCTTTTTCCTTTTAGTATTCATTGAGAAATGTTCCAAATATAACACACTCAAAAGTAAATGTTTAATGAACTCTTTACGTGGTAGTCAAGGGAGCATGCTTAACAGACCTCTTAGTGCAGGGGCCCTAATTGATCTGGGGTTCAAATCCTGGGATCTGGTGGTGCAGAGACTGTACCTCCCCAGGGCTGGACCCTGCCAGCATGGCAGATACATTAAGGCCACTGCATCTTGAGACATGTGGGCTCCTCTACTAGCAATTTTCAATCAAGTGCTCCCCTGTGGCTTTGTGCAACTGTCCTCAGGCTCCATGTCAGCCCCGAGGTGTCAGATGCACCCCCCCCAACCTCTCTCCTTCCTGCTTCATTCAGGGGCAGACCTGCGTGTAGAATAACAGCTCTCCCAGCCTCTCTGCCCTTTCTCTGTTCTCTTTCTCACTGGCATTTCCTCTAGTAAAATAAAAACCTTTAATCCCATCTTGGTGTCTGCTCCTTGGAGGACCTGGATGAACAGAAATGAGATCTCATATGTCCATCCTCCAAGGTTGACAGTTATCAGTATTTTCCCATATTTGCTTCATCTTGTCTTTCCTCATCTTCCCCCCGCCCCCAATGAAGTGATTTACAATAAATCCTAGACAATATGCCATTTCACTCTTAGAACACTTATTGCTCATTCTTCATGAATTCTGAATTTGCAAGTTCACCTACAGCCAAATTTTATTTGTAAGGCCAAAATCAATACTGCTGTGCTTTCAGGGTCATTCATGAACGTGCACAAGAGTGGTAAAAAACCTGAGTTGCCAGCTGTCCTCAGCTGAGGTCAAACAAGCTAATGTCCTGGCTTTTTGTTTTCTGTTTTTTCCCCAGTTTTATTGAGATATAATTGACATATAACATTGTGTAAGTTTAAGGTGTACAAGGTGTTGATCTGATATACTTATATATTGCAAAATGATTACAGCCTTAGCATTAGCTAACAGCTCCATCACATCATATAATTACCCTCATTTTGTGGGAAGAACACTTAAGATCTACTCTTTTAACAATTTGTTCTGCCTTTTTGTTTTGGCTCTCATACCATAGCAAGTGGCCTTTTCACAGTCTTTCTGGTTGCACATTTTTTGCATTTTTGTGCTTTTTTTTGGTGATTTTTCTGTTTAAAATGGTCCCCAAGCAAAGTACTAAAGCACTGTCTCAGTACTTTTGAATTAAAGAAGGCTTTGGTGTGCCTTAGGGAGAAAATGTATGTTAGATTAACTTTATTTGGGCTTATGAATTATTCACTTTCATGAATTATTCAGTTATTGGTCAAATTTAATGTAAATAAATAAATATATTAAATAAGATGTCTTTAAACAGAAACACACTTAAAACAATACTATGTATTGATCAGTTGATGAAAACATGACCAGAAGCCCACAGGAACTTACCTTGTATACACCCTAGGAACAATGGTTTACTATTCAGTTGTTCAGTGTTTTGGTGACTTTATATAACATAACTTCCAAAGATAAAGAAAATCAACAGTTCATGTAGAATTAACATTTTTTCACAGGACCAGAATGTCATAATCACACCTAACAAAATTAATACAGTTTCCTTGATAACTTATGACTCAGCCTCTTATCAAAGTGCTTCAATTGTCTCAAAAATGTTTTTTTATGATTGGTTTATTCAAATTTGGCAAGATCCAAGCATTTCATATTTGGTGGTTATTATTTTTAAGTTTTTGAATCCAGAGCACTTCTGCCTCTCCTTTTAATTTTTCTTCCGTGCCACTGACTTGTTGAAGAAACGGGCCAGTTGTCCTGTGAAATGTCTCACCTTCTGTGTTCTGTCTCTTTGCCTCCTTCTGGTATCATTTATCATTGAATGTTGTGGAATTTATCTCTAGAGGATTCTATTAGTGGTGGGGTACTGGTAGCTCAGCTGGTAAAGAATCTGCCTGCAATGCAGGAGACCCTGGTTTGACCCTTGACTCAGGAAGATTCCCTGGAGAAGGGATAGGCTACCCACTCCAGTATTCTTGGGTTTCTCTGGTGGCTCAGACAGTAAAGTACCCACCTGCAATGCAGGAGACCTGGGTTTGATCCCTAGGTTGGGAAGATTCCTTGGAGGAGGGCACGGCAACCCACTTCAGTATTCTTGTCTGGAGAATCCCCATGGACAGAGGAGCCTGGCAGGCTTCAGTCCATGGGATCGCAAAGAGTTGGACGTGACTGAATGACTAAGCACAATACAGGATATAAAGGGTGAATGGTGACAGTTGGGGTTGGAAGATGGTGTTTTATTGAACATGGTGACATTAGGGTTGGGTTGGGTTGAAGTTTGAATTCAGGGCAGAGCTACATCTGGCAGGATGATCCAGTGGTTAGCAGACTCAGGACTTCTGGGTACAAATTGTGCTCTGTCACTTAATAGCTATTGACTCTGAACAAGTTATGTAACCTCTCTGTGTCTTAGTTTCCTCATCTATAAAATGAGGATAACGAGAATCCTTACCTCATAGGGTTGTTGTGGAGTTTAAATTAGTTAATATATGAAAGCACTGGGTTGGTGCCTGGCACATGGTGATTGCTACATTAAGGTTTGTTACTCTGTTGTTATTGGGGTTAGACTAGGGGTTGGGGCTGGCTCAGTTGTATGGTAAGAGTGATTTCTAATTCATGATTCCACCCAGTACTGGAAGCTCCACCGCATACTTAGGAGGGGTTTGGAGGTGGTGAGTGCTGAGACCACCCCTCCTTGGGTGGTCTTCCCTCATCCCCTCTCTAAAAACCCATTTGGGATTGAAGGGGGAGCAGTGTGGCTCCATCTTTCCCTTGGAAGCTTTCCCATTTCAGAACCAGTTTTGACCCTGATCCTTCTTCCTTGCCTGTATGCCAACAGGACTGTGGATGTCCTTTGATATAACCACAATCCTGAGTGGGATGTTAGAAGGGTGGGAGGAAGTAGGCCTGGCCCTTTCACTCACTTCTGAGAAGGAAATTTTGTAGGTTGGGGACACTCATGTGGACATATGGATCAGTTACATAGGGGTACAATGAAGTGAAGTGAAGTGAAGGGAAAGTCACTCAATCGTGTCTGACTCTTTGCGGCCCCATGGACTATACAGTCCATGGAATTCTCTAGGCCAGAATACTGGAGTGGGTAGCTTTCCCTTTCCAACTTAAGAGTAAGACAGATCATACAGTGGCCACTAGAGGTGTTGGTGGACATGCATGGAGTATTCATCTATCCATCTATGTTGCATGCATCCGTCCATTTATTCGTCTGTTCATCTATCCATCACTACAGTAAACGCCAGGCACTCACTCTGAGTCAGGAACATCCTCCTGGCACTCAGGCAGCTCATTGTCTAGTGACGAACACCATGTGTAATGACTACATGCTGTGCTAGTAGAGGGATGTACAATATGTGAAGAGGTTTTTGGAGAGGGTGGAACCATCTGTGGCTGGGACCAGGGGCTAGAAGGGAGGCCCCCTCCTTTCTTCTTTGCATCTGGTTCTTCTGCCCTGGTGACAATTCCTGTCCCAGGGCTGGGTTCAGTGGCAGGCTAATTCTTCAGTTTCCTTGTTCTATATCACCAGGCACAACTGGAGAAGAGAACTGTTCCTTCTGGGAAGGAATTTTGGAGTTCATTCAGTCTACCACACCTGGCCAGGCACCCTGAAGCTGTAGTCCACATCTCTGGAGACAGGGTCTCTTCCTCATGAAGACTCCCTGGGAAGATGTGGACACAGTGTCCACACCACTTTCACCCACTAGACTGGCTGGATACGGTAGTGCTGTTCCCAGTTTGGAACTGCTTCCTTACTTAGGGCAGTGGAGACTGGACCGGAAGTCCATCTTGTGTCCTTCTTCTCTGCTGCCTTGATCCCAGCCTAATGCTTGGCCTTTGGCTTGGGTCTCTTATTAATGACTCCTCTCAAACTTGGGTATCCTGATAGGGGCTATTTTGCCTCTAAGTAATGGCAGGGTCCAGAATCAGAGAGAAGGAAATGTGATTCCCCCAGAGGAGACCACGTTCCCCATGGCTGCAGCATGGTGCAGCCAGTCTTTTTGCCATTGGCCTGGGGGTCAAATGGAAGGGGCTGTGTCTGCTCCATCAGCCTAGCGCAGGGGAAGAGGCCTCGCCCTTCACGTCTTCCCAGCTCCAGAGAAGCAGCAAGCCCACAGAGCCTCACAGGGTGGCCTGTTTTGGGGGAAAACCTGCCAGGGCCCAAGACGGTTTCAGCACACTCTCCCTCCCTCTGTCTGTCTGACTAATGCTCCCATAAGCAAGCCCCAGGTGAGACGGCTGTGTCTCCTGTGGCTGCCCCAGGGAGAGGTTGTGTTTGTGGTGTAACTGCCTGATGGTATCACAGAGGGTGGTTTGGGTGAGCTGTCTCTTGGGAGTATCTGCCTGTTGTTTGCCTGAGCCCCCCACCTGGCCCCCACCCCAGCCCCCGCCTGAGCTCACTGCATTATTCATAGAACTCTGGGCCCAGCGCCTCTGCCCCCAGCACTGTGAGACCCCTCCCTGGTTGATGCTGGTGTCTGTGTGTGTTTCAGGGGAGAAGAGTCCTCTCTGCACGTCCTCCTGAACTAGCCCCGGGATTTCTCTTCTGACAAGTCCCTCACTAGAGGATCTGAAGACATTGCTGCTGCCAGAGTGTCTCTGGGGATGAGAGGCCTCATTTCCACCTTCCGCATTACAGACATCCCAGCAACGAGTGCTGAGGTCTGACTCCCCAATCCTGAATGGCCCCTAAACACTCTTTCCTGCACTAGTGGGCTCCCAGATCCTTATTCTGGGAGACTTTTCTCTGCTCCCGCCAGTGGAAGAGGGCCTCTTCCTGGCCCCAAGTCTCTTCCCAGTAAGAGAAGATAGGGGACAATGCCATTAACAGAACTTGGTTCCCAGCCCGGCTCGACCCCTACGACCAGCTGTGTGAACCACAACCACCAACCCACCCCTCCCACTGTACCAGTTTCCCAAGCTGGTAATGGAAATAATAGAAGAAGAGTCCCTTTGGGGTTAAAAGAGATCACGTATGCAAAGTGATGGACACAGGAATCCAGTGTCTTAACATTCTTCCTCTTCCTGACTGTCCTGGCAGTCCTGTATTCCCTAAGGACTGTCTCCTGGGCTGTAATCGTGCCCAGAGTACATTCAGAGGAGAAACAGAAACACAAGTAATAGAAGGAGAAGAACCCCACCCTACGAGATCCTCTGAGCTCATGGGAGAGATAACTTTCTGGCAGGGAGCTGTGTGTGTGCATATGTACGCATGGTGGAGGCGTTGTCTAAGCAGAGGAAGGGAGCCCAGATACATGTATCTAGGTTAAACCAGTGACTGAAGTGTCTTTTTAGTAAGCAAGACCAATCAGCAGATTCATTAAGTTCCTGTTTACCATCAATCGTCAAAGCTAATAATTTAACTAAGCTGATTATCTTCATTAAAAACCATTAGTTCCCGTACGTAAATGTTCCCGTGCTTGCATTTTCATAATTGTGTTGACATTTCACAACTTGCATTTCAAAGGAGTCCTGTGCTCAAAGTCTTCTTCCACGCCAGCCTGCCTGGCTCTCTGTGTTTATCTCAGCCCAGGAGCCATGTTAGGTGTTGGGGAACAGTGGGGAACAAGACAGGCCTGGTCATCCTTTGCCTGCAGCCCAACTTTGTTGTCTCTGGTGTTCTGGATGAGCCATGCCCTTCTGTCTGTGAACAGGACCAAGACCAGCCTGACATGCAGTTTTAAGAACCTCCCGGTGCCTGGTTGCCTAACTGAGTCCCTTAGAAGTGGGACAGCCCTCAACACAGCCTTTCAATGTCACCATTCATTGACACACCCACCATTAACTCAGGGAAGGAAGGCCCTCGGTACCGCTTCAGGGAAGAGGAAGGAACCAGTGTTTGTTGAGCACCCACAGCTGCCAGGTGCTGACATTGTGGTTCCCTCTTTAATACCTCCAGTAACATAGCAGCATCTCCATTCTACAGGTGATGAAACTGGGACTGGGGGAGGTTGAGTAACCCAAGTTCACACACCAGGAAGAGCTTCGGTTCTGGATCTGTACCCCAAGCCTGTGCCGTTTCCACCCCGTCACATCTTCCTTCCCAAGAGAAAGGTAAACATGGCCCCAGGCACTCTTTGTTCCAGATTCCCCAAGGTCCATGTGCTGGCTTCCCCAGCAACATCTGGGTCTACACTGCACTCCATGACGGTGGGACTCAAGGGCCCTGGCCTTCCTCCACTGTGATTTTCCCTGTACCACAGGTCCTGGCCTGGCCCCAGGAGGCACCTGACTGCGAAAAGAATCTTGTGCATTCTGGGTCCTGGGCAAGAGTGCCTTCCCTCCCTTCTCCCCTGTGGCCTGAGTTCCCGAAGCCCACAGGCAGACTATGCGCAGGGCAGCAGGAGCCCAGCATCTGTCCTCCCACCTCTCTGGCAGGTGCCCTGGTGGGTTTTCCTAGATGCCCACTGCCCTGGAGCAAGGGCCAGGGTCTGGGCTGGGGAAGCGTGGAGGTGGCACTCGCTTGGAGGACGAGGGCTCCAGATAGCAGAGGAGTCCGGCGTTGTAACAACAGCAACCAGGGACGATATCCACAGAGCACCAGCATGCACCTAGGCCCTGTGCTAAGAACTTCACCAGCGACGGGCAGGAAGATGTGGCTCTTGGACCCTTGGCATCCCTATCTCCATGCTCCCACACAAGGAAGTGTGTCCTGTGGGAGCAGAGAGCTCTGGGCTTGGATTTCTTGGTGCTGTGGACACAGTCTTCCTTGGTCCTGGACTGGGATGGAAGGGAGCCTGTGTCTGTCAGGGTCTCCATTGCAGGTCCTGGGAGTTGGGGCGAGTCTGAGCCTGGAGGAAGGAAGGGCTCTTTCCCAAGGGCCGTGTGAGGACCCAGCTGCGTTTGGCATCGCCTGCTTGGCCCTCTTCCCTCCCTCCCATGCTCTGCTTCCTTTTGCTGTGTCCTGGCTTCTTGTTGGGGGCACCTCTCCCCTACCCCATCTCTCCTCACCCCTTCTCTAACCTGCTTTTCCCAGGCCTCACTTGGGAGTGCTGTTCCCAAGGACACCCCCCTGCCCCAGGGTGCCAGAAACCAGCTCCACAGCCCCTCTTACAGCACGATCCCTCCCTGGGACCTTGGGGCCCTCCTTTCCCTTGCCTCTTGCCTTCCCATCCCACCGCTGCTGCCCCTTCTCTTTCCTCCTTCCCTCTTCCTGCCTCCCCAGCTCCGCAAGCCACCGTCCTGACTGTGAACACCTCGGGCTCCAGCTGTGCTGTCTCCTGCTACCCACCCCCCTTGACCTTTGCTCTGTTCTGGATCTCCCCACTGCCCCTCCCTCACCCCCAGCCCAGAGCCACCTCTACACTTGCAGGAGACAGAAGCTTCTAGATTCCACATGGGAGGAAGCCCAGGGCCTGGACTGAGGAGTCAGCATTCTTGGACATTTGGAGGAGTCAGGGGAGCCCAGCAGAGGAGACAAGTGTTGCTCAGAGACCCGAGGGAGCCTGTGGCACTTTCTGTGGTGTGTCTTCCTATCGTAAATCTCCTGCCCCCCTTTGAGGACAGCATTGACTTTTTAAAAAAATGTAAATTTATTGTGACGCAGATGGTGAGTGAGGTGAGTTAGAGAAGGCAATCTGGGGCAGGAACCTGGGTGTGGCCATAAAGGAAGACTGCTTTGGTGTGCCCTGTCAGATCAGATCTGCTCTCCAGGGGTGGTCCAGAGCCACAGCCAGCCTCCCTGTCCTCCAGAGCTCACGTCCACAAGACAGGTTACCTGAGGGCTGCGAGAGTGTTTCTGCGTATGAGACAGAACAACTCGGTTCCTAGTAGGGAGAAGACAGATTGCGATGTGCAAAGCCTTAAAAGCTTCTGCTGCTGGAACATGAAGGGCTGCGAGCCTTGGTGCCAGGGAAGCAGGCGTAAGGCCCACTGGATTTGTGTTCCAGCATCACCATTTTCTACTGTAACATGGGCATGTAACCCTGAACATGTGACTCTCTGGAGCTTGGTTTTCCCACCTTTAAAATGGGAACAATGTTCAGACTCATCTCACAGTGTTCTTGTGAGGCTCAGCAACTGAAAGCGTTCAACATATTTTTGCTTTAAAGAAGGACATTTCTAAAGTGTCCCATCTCAAGAACATTTCTGAGTGAAGCACGAGCAACCTCCCAAGCAACTGCACTTCCAGCCATCCTCTGGAGTGCCCGAACAGAGAAGCTGGACTCTTCTCTGTCTCTGCCTCCCGCCTGCTATGTGCCCATCTGCAAAATGAAGAGGCTGTAAGAGATATTTCTCAGGTTCCTGCAGGTTGACATTATTTCTTAAGAATCCAGTGTTTTTGTCGCTGGCCCCGTGGCAGTGGGAACAATCAAATGGGGGCTGGGGTGAGGTGAATGAGAAGAAGGCCCCCTTCCAAGAGCCTGGATCCAGGAAAAACAGACCAGATAGGAGAACTCTGGTCTTAAGTCAACTTCTAGAAGGAATTAGGGTCCATGCATGCCCTAGGGCCCCAAATCCAAATATTTGGAGGCTTCCACACTTGGGGTGTGGTGGGGTGAGTCACCCAGTAGGGAAAAAAACAGGGAAAAATTCCTCTTGTCCCCTTCCCTTCCCTCTCCTGGGCTCACGAGCAGGGAGGCTGAGCAGGATCAAAGCCACACACACCTCCAAGGGACAGATGTTGGCATATCTGTCACCCAGGCCCAGAGGTGGGGGGCAGGGAGGATCGGGAGATGGGGAGGCCTTCCGTGTCGCAGGATGTAGCAATGAGAGTGTGCACACACTCCCTCCCCACCACCTTGCACTAGCTTTATTGAGCAAAGCTACAGCCCTTTAAGCAGCTCACATCCATCCACGTTCGAAAGAAAGCACTATTAATAAGTCGCCCTGGGCAGCCAGTGATGATTGTCAGCGGTGGTAAGCCAGGGTACACGAGGGCACTGCAACTTGAAAGGGAGAATTTCCCAAAGGGAGGTGATAGGTCCTGATAATTGTTATAATAACAGCTCAGCAGCCCTGCGTTGGTTCCTTTCATCCTGTGAGGTCATAAATGGCTTTCTCTACCAGGGAAAGGACAGGGCCTCCACCCACCACAAACACACTCTTGCCCACACTCACCCAGCTGGGGATCTGCCCAGCTGTTATTTCTGAGCTGGGAAAACGTCGGGATTGTTAACACAAGGTGAGCTAATCAGGCCTGTGTGCGCCCTTGTCCCCAGATGGGAGTGGAAATTCCACTTGGCACGTAGGTTCTCGAGCCCTCTGCCAGGAAGCCTGGCCCATTATACTGGCTCTGTTGTCTCATGCACACACCTGGACTGTGCTGAGGAGTCCCCGCTTCATGTGCCGCCCGAGTGACCACAAAATGCATGGCGTGTTTACTCTCCTCTTCTCCTTAGGTGTGCTTACACTTGAGGAGTTGAAAGTTGTCTGCTGAGGATGGGAGGGTTAACACAACTCTGACTTGTATCTTTGTTGGGCTCAAGGCATCTCTTTAGGACTCTACCAATGAGCACCTCACAGTTCCAGCAGGCAAAGGGTGGGATGGCAATCAGAGTGCCAATAACTTGCTTGTAGATGTTATCCAGACCGGGTATTTATTTAAAGCTGTTGGTCCTCTATGTGTTTTATGATGGTTTGAGACAGCGAGATGACAAGAGCATGGGCCAGTGTGTGCCAATCTGAGACCACGGTACCCTGGGCCCCCCTCACCCTGCTAATTCCCCTGTGGAGGAGGAAGCCGTATTCATGGTCACTTGGTTAAAGAAGATGGTGATGGGAAGTGGGACTTGGGAAGATCAGAGTTCAGCTCCTCCACTTTCACAACCATAAAAATAATAACGATTACTCCTGTAGCTGATAGTCCACGGTCCAGACGCTATTCCACATGTTCTTCCTACACTAGCTGATTTTATCTCCTCATAATCCTATGACGTACATCCCTTATTCCCATTGTACAACAGAAGAAACTAAAGAGCAAAGGCAAATAACTTGCTCAAATGGGAGCATCAGAATGTGAACCCGCGTTCCTAAGCTCTCAAAGTAGTCACCTCCACTTTGCCTCTGCCCTGGTTCAAAGCTGCCTGCCCTATGTGTGATATCTTCCCAGCCCTCAGGGGTCTTCAGCTCCCAGATACTGGCTTTGCTGAACAACCATAACCTGCCCTGAGAGCCTATTAGAAACACACATCCCGAACTTTCCTGTGAATCTTGACTCAGTGTTCAACCCTTTGTCAGGCTCTGGGCCACATTTAGATCTTCCACACCAAACTGCATCACACATGTAGATGCCGTGTGGTGCTACGGGCATTCATGAAGCATGTAGACTTGATTTTTTTTCACATTAAGTTCTGTTCTCTTGTCTGACTACACAGACCTGGGCACAGAAGGGGCTTCTGGAAACTGCTGCTGAGATTGGAGAATATATGAAGATGTGCAGGTATGTAGAGAGTTTAGGAACATGAGTTCAATTTCTGATCCTCCCATTTGGCAAGTTATTTGCCTTTGCTCCTTAGTTTCTTCAACTGTATGATGGGAATAAGACACATAACGTCATAGGATAATGAGGAGATAAAATCAGTTAGTGTAGGGAGAACATTTAGAACAGGGCCTGGGCCATGGACTGTCAGCTGCGGTAGTAATCGTTATTATTTTTATCGTTGTGAAAGTGGAGGAACTGAACTCTTAGCTTTCCAAGTCCCACATCCCACAACCAGGGCCTGCATGATTCACAGGTGTGGCATGAGCTACCTGCAACCAGCAGACAAGGATCTTGTTAAAGCCTCTGGGACCATCCTTAACTCATATAAGTTTCAGCCTTCCGCTGTCAGGAATTCCCCTTAGATCAGACTTCTGACCTGCATGCTGAAGCCAAACCACACCTCTGTACCTGCCTCATGCTCCACGTAGAGGAGGAGGAAGGCCCTTCCTCGTAGCCAGTTTCCCAGGCTATGAGGTATCATGTGGCTATGAGTTGCCCAGTGACTAGAGTCTAAAAGATGGGGATAATACTAGGGTAGTCCCTGGGCATGCCAGCCTGATAGCCCAACATCTATGGCCTTTATATTCAGCCCTTAGAACAAGAGCAGCCACTCCAACACCTAGACAGAATGCCCATAAGGGCTTTGTGTACAAATCTTCACTGTTTATCCACCTCTCACCCCAGAGCAGCCTCTGATTGCAAGGGCCACACAGATGTTTCTTCACTGTGACTTTCCCTACTTCACCTATGGCTCAAGGAAGGTATGTTCTCCTAAACAGCAGTTCTCCATCCATATAGGTGCCACTGCAAAGCGTGTTTTCTTTGCTCTGTGCTGACTCCCTCTCTTGAATTCCTCTGGCCCTTGGAATTAATATGGGATAGGCCAAAGGTTTATCAGGCTCTGTGCCACCCTCCTACCTCATGCCTCCATGATGGCTGAAGTCTGGCCAGGATGAAGTGACAGAGCACCATACAATCTCTTCAGAAGCCAAGGAACAGACTTGCATCCCTGCCCTTGGGGAGGTGGATCTTCCCTGCACAAGGGTGTGATGGAGCCCTGGCCACATCTGCTTCTGGGGGGAGGGGGAGAGTCACTGGACCTCACTTTGAACTTGCACTGGAATGCTTACAGGACTCAAAGTTAAGGGCCAGGATAGGGGCGCACAAGTTGGATTACCCCTGCATTAGGTTTGGAGATCAAGTGCCAGGAGAACGCTTCTGAGAAGCACCAGTGTCCAGTGAAGACTGCTTTGTGCTGGAGCGCTTTTGACCTCTCCTTGCCCCCGATGCTGTGTCTCAAGTCTCTGTGCCACTGTTCCTCAGCCGTCTCTTAGGGCAAGCTCACCAAGGTGCCTCACACGTCAACCAGAGGAGTGTGTGGACCCAGCCTTGGCACAAAGAGCCTTCTGCTCCCCTCTGATCCTGCCTCCAGATCCCAGTCTAAGATTGAGTCTGCACACCGCCAGAGCAGAGACTGGCCAGCTGGCCCCCAGTATCCATTTTCCAGGTAGATACAAGCAAAGTCTTAAGCCTGAAACGCCAACCTGCCACGGCTCCCCCACACTCTGGATCATGCTGAAGTGAAGTCCCCCCTTGCTCCGAGGTTACTTTTCTTTTTAGTCTCAGACCATCTACATCTGCAAATGGAAAAGAGAGAAAATAATTGCCTTCCAGGAGAGGAAAACCAGGGAGTCCAAGACAGGAAATCACCAAAGGACTGTGACCTAGTGTCAGCCTCTGGAGTGGCCAAGCTGTGACCTCTGCCTTTCCTGCCGTGGCTCTGACTTGGCAGCCTCAGGGAGCGAAGGAACCACCTTAGGTAACCATAACCAGGCAGGGTGCTGGGATGGTGGATAGAAAGGGGTGACACAAAAGTCAAAGGTTAGGAGAGGTGCATGCAGAATGAGACCGCCACCCTGAGGCAGGACTCCGTTCCAAGATCCAGGCATCTCCCTTTGTTTCCTGGCTGGACACACCTTGTCTCTCTCCGGGGATCTCCTTCCCCTCAGGAGTTTTCACACACAATGGTTGGCAGATTCTGACATTTGTTTTCATCACCATTTTTCAGGTGAATGACATTTGTCACATCCCTTCCTTGATGGCTTTGATGTGGGGATTTTCCCACTCTCTAATGACAGGTGAGGAGCTGACACCCGGCCCCTCTGGGCGGCTCGCCATCTCTGCCAGACCCGGTTCCCACAGCAGTTGACTCTGTTCCCGGGCTCTTAATTAAGATCCTCTCTAATGATGGCGGGGGACTTCTCCCACGATTATCTCCTTGTTTTTCCAGCTCCCATAGGTTCTGTCTCTCCTTCCTTATCCTGGGTCTCATGGGCTCTGTTCCTCCTCACCCTGATGCGAGGAGCTGAGGACACAGTTTTCCGGAGGATCTTGGGGGTTCACACGAGGGTTTTGGGAATGTTTAGACATTCCAGCGATGCTTGAGTGCAACATAATAACATGCAAGATAGTTTTAATGCCTGTGCCCTAGAGAAACTGTAAAACTGCAGTATAGCCCAGAGCCTGGTGCACAAACGAAACTTATTACATGTGGGTTTCTTCAGTGAAATGAATGAAAAGATTAGCGTGTGGGTGAGTTTAGTACTGAACACAAATATGGACATTTGGGGCAGAACGCCTCTGATTTTCTGACCAGAAATAAGTCTCGGAGTCCGAGTCTCTCTCCATGAAGCTAAGTGTTGGTATCCGTCAAGTACGGGACATGGGGATCCGGTCATGATGGGGGTGTGTTGGGGCCAAGCTACACAGTGGGGGCAGCGCTGGTTCATGCCCTGCCATCCTTGCCTCTCTCCCAGGTCCACCCTGACTTCACTTTTCTGCCTCCATTTTCTTGGCTGCAAATTTTCTCAACCCCAGTCACACAGGTAGATTGTGAAGCAGTGACCAGAACCTGCCTGTAAACAATGTCTGGCAAGAGCCATTTCAGGATGGTTCAGGTTAAAGATGGGCCTTGACTTCTTGGCCTCACAGAGTCCCACGCGGCCCACGGCCTGCGCTCAGCCTCCTCCTTGGCCCAGCGCTCCTGCTTCTCTTCCCCTCAGGGTCCCGTCTCTCCGCCCTCTTCAAGGGAGCCTCCCACCTCAACCCACCCTTTTCCTTCTGACAGCCATGGAGGGGCAGGCAGCCTTATCGCATATCTCCAAGGAGATATCGAAGGGAATTCTGGAGTCATATGACGAACCGAGGACCCAAAGACTAGGATTCATTCAGATCACCTCCTTCACGGTAAAGGCTGTGCATAGGCTCTCAAAGGTGAAAGGGCGGGAGTTGGTCATCCAGTTGGTCAGGTCTCAAGGCTGGAAAGAACTGAGGCCCCACCTTATGTTCTTTCCAGAAGCTAGTGGCCAGGACTCATACAGGGCAGCATAGACATGTGGGAGTGGCAGGGCAGGTGTATGCGTGGCTGTGCAAGGCTGAAGGGAAATCCCATCACGCCCCGCTTCTAACTGGGTCCTGCAGTTTGCTCATGGCGCGGGCACTCTGGGTAGAAACACCCAGCTTGCTTCCCACCCTCTCTGCGACCCTCAGTGTGTCCCCATCTGTGAAGTGCAGGGTTACAATAAGAAAACTCTTGTGTTGCCTCTGGCTGGGTCACTCCCTGGCACCATTCAGTGAAGCAGGAAATGTGGTAATTTTGTGTCCCAGAGAACCCCTTCACCCACCCTCTTGCCTCACCTCCCTTACACACACCTGTCCACTGTGTGCTCCAGTGGCCCTTCGGGAGGCTGATCAGTCCTGAAAAGTGGCTGGCTTTGGCTGGGGGTGGTGAGTTGCAGGCTGAGAGTCTGGAGTTTTGAGCTCTGTTGCTCATCTGGAAACTCACTTGTAGCAAAGCTGTGAGAAAACCAGGGGATGATTTTTGAGCCTAATTCTTTATTTGCAAAATTGAGACAACAGTTAGCCTTCAACCACCCACACCCTAGTGGCTGTGGGGCAGATCTAAAGAGTGCCAGTGAGGTGGTTATTATGATGAACCCCAAAGGGCCAGTGAGAGGGTGAGAAGGTGGAGAGAGTGCAGTTGGGTCAAGCCCAGAGAACAGAGCTGGTGGAGGAATGGTCGAGAGGGGCCAGGCTGAGCCTCTGTAGAGGCTGCTTCTGCACAAGATTGTGGACGTGAAGCTGCAGCTCAGGCAGAGCCGGGAAGCTGCATGGTGGCCTTGAGTGAGCCCGGGGCTTCTCAGGGCTCCAGGTATGTCAGACGTAGGCCAGTGAGTGTGCTCAATATTTGTGGACTTGATAGCATGTTTTCATCTGTGTCAAGAAAGCTTCAGTGAAGGTTCTAGAAGGCCCACCAACCCATTTCTTTGACCTGGTCCCAGAGCTGAGAACTCTGTTTTGGGAGCTGGGGCTCGAGGGGTGTAGAGGGCCTGGCAGCCCGGAGCCTGCCTTGCCATTCAGGTCTGCCTAGAGGTCTTCACCCAGGGCTTGGTTTTTATTTGCCTAGTGCCTTCCTTCCCAGGAACTCAGAGGAGGGGCACTTTGTTATCTTGGAGACTTTCAACATCCAGGGGAGGCAGGGAGGTGACTGGGATCCTTATCAGGGGTGGGGCCCAGGCCTGTGGAGGGGCCACCCCATCTCTGTTCAAACTTCCGGCAGCCCAGAGCCTAGATATTCTGGGGCAGCTTGATTTCAGCATCTGGGCCCAGGAGACAGCTAGCCTGCTCTCTAGTTGTTGCCAGAAAGGAAGACCTCAGATCAAATGCTTTATTAGCAAAACCATCATTTTTGTTTCTGTCCCTCAGCTTTTAATGCCAGATTATCCCACACAGGTCTCCTCCAAGTTACCTTGGGTTGCACTTTGCAAACAGTTTATCTTGGAAGTTTAGCAGGAAGGAGACTGCTCAAAACTATGCATCCAGGAGACTTCACTGACTCTTAAAAAAGGTGGGTTGATGTTTGACTGATTTTGCTCTAAAATGTTCCCAGGCTCAAGTCACTTGAAGCATGTTTCAATGAGTCCGTCATTATTTTCCAGGAAGACTCTTGGTCCTTGTGAGGCCTCTTTGATTTTCACAAGAGGATGTCCAAACTTTCCCCAGTTTGACATCTGGTGGGTCACTGGGTCTCATGCAAAATTTTATCACTTAGAAGGGCTTCAGTAAAGAGAACTTCTAGTCCCCATTGTCTGCCTGAATCTGGCCCAGAGACATTCTCCTTCAAAAACATTATTTTGGGGATCTGTAGACAACACCCTCCATTGTTTGCATCGACGTCTACCCCGGAACGAAGTCAGATCATCTGGAACACGTGTAGCTGTACCAAACCTCACATCCCTAGCCTCACAACTAACTGCATTTCCCATTAGGCGCACTCTGCTGTGCCCCACTGATGAGCGTAAGAAACAAAGCTCACAGCTGCGCCTGCTGCAGAGACGCCTCTGAGTGCTCTGCCCGTTGCCTATCCCTTGTCCTCTTTGTGTATGCGTGTGTTGGGGGAGAAGTTAAGGAGACATTTCTTTCTGTTCTCTGGGACATCAGGAATGCTGGTGTTTCTCCTGGGCAAGTAGCTTGCTTTAATCTCAAGGATCCTGGCAGTTGTGCAGCTGATCGTGTTTCATCTTGGCACTGGCTGTTAGAGGTTTTAGAGCCAAATTTGTGGCCCACCCCTAGCAAATGGATCAAAGTTTATGGTATGTTTACTTTGTATTAGTCCCATCCTTGGCTCCATTTTATGGCTTTACCCTTGCTTTTTCATTTTTTTTCTTTCTCACCTGCTTCTAATTTATGTCATCTTGCTGAATTTTATGCATCTTTGTAAACTGACTTAAATCCTTCTGTGAAACAAAGAGGTATGTATATACACAAACAGACAAACAAATGAATATTCTCCATCACTGGACAATGTATAATTTTTTGGTTTGGGAAATCAGGTTCATAAAGTTCCTGCTTTCCCCAGGGCCATCATTATTCCACAAGGCCAGCCAAACAGATCAACTGTGAATGAAGCTCAGCATGAATTCCCCTAAGGATGGAGAGACAAAAACGAAAAAAATAAGAACACAAAGTCAGGTGATGCTAAGGGCTGTGATGAAGATAAAGCAGGGCAGGAGGACTAGGGTGCTGATATAGCTTGGTCAGAGGTGATCTCACTGAGAGGGGATTTTTGAGTTGAGCTCAAGGAAAAGAAAGAGGTAATCTGGTATCCATGGTAGAGGAGCATCCCAAGCCAAGCAACTGGCTAGTGCAAAGCTTTGTGGCAAGTTGAAGGTGTTGGAGGGACTCAAGTGAGCTGATGTGCCCAGAGCTGAGCAGTGAGGAGAGTGTCAGGAAACTGAAAGCAGGGCCTTGACCTGGGGCCACGGTAAAGACTTGATAATCTTCTGAGAGGCGAAGACTGGTGGGTCTGGGCAGAAGTGTGACATGATCTGATTTAAGTTGCAGCACAATCAGTGCAATGATCAGGTCAAGGCTGAAGCAGGGTGAGGAGCTAGGAGGCCTGTAGGAGAGCTGTGAGCATTTGAACTACAATAGCAGTGAGAGAAGAGGTAAGTGGTCTGATTCTGGATCTTTCTCCACACTGTATCACCAAACTCAAAATCCATTCTTGTCTACTTTTGTTGTCTACATGTTCTCGACTGTTTCATTCTTGAACAGTGTGAGCCAGCCGCTGCCCCCGGCCCCTCACAGTTCATCAACAACTCCTCTGCATGATGGGTGCTCTGGGGTCCTCCCTTCTTTTGTTTCTGCAGCCTACCTCTCCTTCGTCTCCTCCCCGTGGCACAGGGGCTTCTCTTGTACCACCTACCCCTTTCAGCTCAGTACTTCAGAATATTTTGTCTTCGTCCCTCTTACCTGCAAAAACTGCTACATAATTGTGGGGAGAGAGGTAACTAGCCAAGATGGTGTGTTCAGGCTCTCTCATCCCATGTTTTGTAAATAATGACTACGTAACAGCTGAGATCATTTATAGCACTGTGGATGCATGTCATGAGGTACTAGCTTGGTCACGGGTTACTTTGTGCTCTACGGATGTGTGAGCTCCACCTAGAAAGCAGCAGCATTTTGCTGCGGCATCACTGCTATGTCTGTTGGGTCAGCCATGAGAGGAGAGAATGATGGTTCTGCTGCTGCGTCAGCCAGGAGAGAATACTGCTATGGCTGCCGTGCCAGCCAGGAGAGACTAAATGTGTCTGCAGTTCCTATGACTCTTTGAGTCTTCTTCTAGCCTCTTAGCTCATGCCTTGCCTTCCCTGGGTTCAATGAACAGTGTGCATAGTGAGATACAGTGAGACAATTCATGTCACAAGCAAGATCAGCAAGACAATAATTTACAGGGCCCAGTGCAAAATGAAAATGTGGGGCACCTACTTTAAAACTTAAGAAATCCAAGATTGCAACAGCAGAGCGTTAAACCAAACATGAGGCCCTTCTGAGCACAGGGTCCTGTGTGGTCACACAGCTATGAAGCCAGCTTTGCTCACTCTGTGTGTTCCCAGGACAATCTCATCCATGATGCCATTAACTACCACACATGCTAATGACTCCCTGATACATCTTCTTTCTTGAGTCGCAGACCCAACTGCTGCCTCAACCTACTGTCACTTTACAGGCAACTTAAAAGCATTGAGTTCAAGGATGAACTCATTAACATCCCCCCAAACCTGCTTCTCCTCCTGTATTCTCTATCTTGATGAATAGAAACATAATCCTCTGAGTTGCCCAAACCAGAAATCTCTGAGTCATCTCTGACTCTACCCTCTGCTTTACCCCTCATATCCAGTAGGTCTCCAGGTTTGAGTGATCTTAGTTCCCTGTTATCTCTGGAACCCATCTGGTGCTGTCAATGTCCCAGGCCACTGCCCTAGTTCAGGTGCTCAGCAGCTCCCACTTCCTCTGGTGCAGTGGTTTCCTCCCCGCCTCCGCTCCTCAGCATTCCATCCAACCTCCTCCACCCTGTCATCACAGTGACATTTTTAAAGCACAAAACCCAATTACCTCACTGCCATTTCTACAACTTCCAGAGTCTATGGAACAATGCTCAGACTCTTTGGCATCTTATGCCAGCTCTTCAAGATCTGGCCTCTACCAACCAGCATCTCCCAAGCTAGGCCACACCCTTTCAACCAAGGATACCGATGGTCCAGCTGTTCCTGTCTCCTCTTGACAGGCTATGCACGTTCATGTGGCTTACCTTTGCATATCTTGGTCTCCCTAGCTGCCTGAGTGCCGTACTCCTGCTGGACCATCATGATGCAGCTCCAGGATGGCACTTCTCACCTCCAAAAGATGCACTGAAATGACCAATGAGAACAAGAGTTAGGAAAAGTCCATAAAAACACTGATAATCAGAGGAGGCTGCTATGAAAACAGAAGGCATTTATAGAGATTTCTGGAAGAAATGAAGCAGATAATTCCATCTAAAAATTAACAACAAAGAAAACAGTATATCAGGACTTATGAGGTGAAGCCAAATCTGTACTCAGAGTAAAATTCATTGTCTTAATTATTTTATTAAAAATAAAAGATTGGAAGGGACAGTCTGAGAGTTTTGTTTCAAAAAGTAGAAAAGAAACAATAAAACATCAAAAAATAAAAGTAGGAGAAAGAAATTGGTGCATTAGAAAGAAAAAAAAAAGAAAAGAATTGACATAAAAAGGCAAAACACAACTCTATTGATTTACCTTGTCAGTAATATTTTTTGCCTACCAAACTTGCGCCAGGTACTGCACAAAGCCCATGGGGATCCTGAGATGAACAGAGCAGATGTGATTGCTATTCTTGTGGAGTTTTTTGAGAAGTTTTATAAAACAGAAAAAATCTCTTTCAAGACTGGCAAGAAAACAAGATAGGAAAAGAGTGAAAAAGAATACAAACACAATTTTATAAATAAGAAAGTAGATATAATTACATATATGGAGGAAAACCTTTTAAAAATCAGTGTTATGTATAGATTTGTGTCTATAAAATTGAAATTCTAGATGAAGTGGACACTTTTCATGCAAATGTAAATAGAAAAATGTAAATGCAAATGTAAATAGCAAAATTGGTTCAAGAGAGAACAGAAGACTGAAAAGCTCAACAAGCACTGAAAAAGTATAAATATAATAAAATATGTAACCTCAGGCCAGATGGTTTTACAAATGAATTGTATCTATCAGATCTCCCAAAGGCAAATATTTCTTATCTATATTTAGAGATAAAGCCCTTCCAGATTTGTTTTCTAAGACTCATTTAACCCTAATAATAAAAATCGGACAAAGATAGGACTAAAACATGAACAAATTTATGGACATGTAAAAATCTTAAATAAATCATTGAAAATTTCAATATAGCTACATAAGTTTTCCCATCCCTCAGGGTCGTCCCAGTGCACCGGCTTTGAGTGCCCTGTTTCATGCATCAAACTTGGACTGGTGATCCATTTCACGTATGGTAATATATGTTTCAATGCTATTCTCTCAAATCATCCCACCCTCGCCTTCTTCCACAGAGTCCAAAAGTCTGTTCTTCATATCTGTGTCTCTTTTGCTGTCTCGTATATAGGGTCATTGTTACCATCTTTCTAAATTCCATATATATGCATTAATATATTGTATTGGTGTTTTTCTTTCTGACTTACTTCACTCTGTATAATAGGCTCCAATTTCACCCACCTCATTAAAACTGATTCAAATGTGTACTTTTTAATAGCTGAGTAATATTCCATTGTGTATATGTACCACAGCTTTCTTATCCATTCATCTTCTGGTGGACATCTAGGTTGCTTCCATGTCCTAGCTATGTAAACAGTGCTGCAATGAACATTGGGGTACACATGTCTCTTTCAATTCTGGTTTCCTTGGTGTGTATGCCCAGCAGTGGGATTGCTGGGTCATATGGCAGTTCTAGTTCCAGTTTTTTAAGGAATCTGCACACTGTTCTCCATAGTGGCTGTACTAGTTTGCATTCCCACCAACAGTGAAAGAGGGTTTCCTTTTCTCTGCACCCTCTCCAGCATTTATTGTCTGTAGACTTTTGGATCACAGCCATTCTGACTAGCGTGAAATGGTACCTCATTGTGCTTTTGATTTGCATTTCTCTGATAATGAGTGATGTTGAGCATCTTTTCATGTGTTTGTTAGCCATCTGTATGTCTTCTTTGGAGAAATGGCTGTTTAGTTCTTTGGCACATTTTTTGATTGGGTCATTTATTTTTCTGATATTGAGCTTCATGAGCTGCTTGTATATTTTTGAGATTAATTCTTTATCAGTTGCTTCATTTGCTCTTATTTTCTCCCATTCTGAAGGCTGTCTTTTCACCTTGCTTATAGTTTCCTTTGTTGTGCAAAAGTTTTTGAGTTTAATTAGATCCCATTTGTTTATTTTTGCTTTTATTTCCATTACTCTGGGAGGTGGGTCATAGAGGATCCTGCTGTGATTTATGTCAGAGAGTGTTCTGCTTATGTTTTTCTCTTAGAGTTTTATAGTTTCTGGTCTTACATTTAGATCTTTAATCCATTTGAGTTTATTTTTGTGTATGGTGTTAGAAAGTGTTCTAGTTCCATTCTTTTACATGTGGTTGACCAGTTTTCCCAGCACCACCTGTTAAAGAGATTGTCTTTCTCCATTGTAAATTCTTGCCTCCCTCATCAAAGATAAGATGTCCATAGGTGCGTGGATTTATCTTTGGGCTTTCTATTTTGTTCCATTGATCTGTATTTCTGTCTTTGTGCCAGTACCATACTATCTTGATGACTGTACCTTTGTAGTATAGTCTGAAGTCAGGAAGGTTGATTCCTCCAGTTCCATTCTTCTTTCTCATGATTGCTTTGGCTATTCAAGGTTGTTTTTTTTTTTTTTTTGTATTTTCATACTAATTATCAAATTATTTATTCTAGTTTGTGAAAAATACCATTGGTAGCTTGATAGGGATTGCATTGAATTTATAGATTGCTTTGTGTAGTATACTCATTTTCACTATATTGATTCTTCCAATCCATGAACATGGAATATTTCTCCATCTATTTGTGTCATCTTTGGTTTCTTTCATCAATGTGTTATTGTTTTCTATATATAGGTCTTTTGTTTCTTTAGGTAGATTTATTCCTAAGTATTTTATTCTTTTTGTCACAATGGTGAATGGAATTGTTTCCTTAATTTCTCTTTCTGCTTTCTTATTTTTTGGGTATAGGAATGCAAGGGATTTCTGTGTATTAATTTTATATCCTTCAACTTTACTATATTCATTGATTAGCTCTAGTAATTTTCTGGTGGTGTCTTTAGGGTTTTCTATGTAGAGGAGCATGTCATCTGCAAACAGTGAGAGTTTTATTTCTTCTTCTCCAGTCTGGATTTCTTTTTCTTCCCTGATTGCTGTGGCAAAAACTTTCAAAACTACATTGAATAGTAATGGTGAGAGTGGACACCCTTGTCTTGTTCCTGACTGTAAGGGAAATGCTTTTAGTTTTTCACCATTGAGGATAATGTTTGCTGTGGGTTTATTATATATGGTTTTTTATTATGTTGAGGCATGTTCCTTCTGTGCCTGCTTTCTGGAATTTTTTTTTTTTATCATAAATGGATGTTGAATTTTGTCAAAGGCTTTCTCTGCATCTATTGAGGTAATCATATGGTTTTTATCTTTCAATTTTTTAATGTGGTGTATCACATTGATTGATTTGAGAATATTGAAGAATTCTTGTATCCCTGGGATAAAACCCACTTGATCATGATGTATGATCTTTCAAATATGTTGTTGGATTCTGTTTGCTAGAATTTCGCTGAGGATATTTGCATCTATGTTCATCAGTGATATTGGCCTGAAGTTTTTTTTTTTTTTTTGTAGCATCTTTGTCTGGATTTTTATTCAGGTAATGGTGGCTTCATAGAATGAGTTTGGCAGTTTACCTTTTCTGGAAGAATTTGAGTAGGATAGGTGTTAAGTCTTCTCTAAATTTTTGGTAGAATTCACCTGTGAAGTTATCTGATCCTGGGCTTTTGTTTGTTGGAAGATTTTTGATTACAGTTTTGATTTCCATGCCTGTGATGGATCTGTTAAGATTTTCTCTTTCTTCCTAGTTCAATTTTGGAAGGTTATGCTTTTCTAAGAATTCATCCATTTCTTCCACATTGTCCATTTTATTGTCATATAGTTGTTGATAGTAGTCTCTTATGATCCTTTGTATTTCTGTGTTGTCTGTTGTGATTTCTCCATTTTCAGTTCTCATTTTCTTGATTTGATTCTTCTCCCTCTTTTTCTTGATGAGTCTAGCTAATGGTATGTCTATTTTATTTATCTTCTCAAAGATCCAGCTTTTAGTTTTGTTTTACAAGAGAAAAATAGGGGGCAAGGAGGGATGGGATGGACTGGAGGATTGGGATTGACATATATACACTACTATGTATAAAATAGATAACTAATGAGAATCTACTGTATAGCATAGGGAACTCAACTCAATGTTCTGCGGTCACCTAAATGGGAAGGAAATCCAAAAAAGCGGGGATACTTATGTATACACTGATTCACTTTGCTGAACAGCAGAGACTAACCCAACATTGTAAAGCAACTACACAACAATAAAAGTTAATTATAAAAAAGACATTGAATTTAATCCCCTTCTCATCTTGAGGTCAATGTCTAACCCTTTCCTGTAACATTAATTCTTGCTAATTTACTTATTTTGAGGTGAGGACAGAGGGCTCCTGGCTTCATTATTTACTAATTACATGACTTTGGACAAGTTAGTTAGTTTTTGAATCTCAGATTTTTTACCTACAGTATAGAGACAGTAATACTTACATCATAGAACTTCTGTGGAGATGGAAAAAAGATAATAAGTCTAAGGTATCTAACACAGAGGTGTGCACACAGTGGATGACTGAATACTACCTATTACTACTATATTACTACTACTACTAACAATAATGGCTAGCTTCCCTCATAGCTCAGTTAGTAAAGAATCTGCCTGCAATGCAGGAGACCTGGATTAGATTCTTGGGTCAGGAAGCCCCTGGAGAAGGAACTGGAAACCCACTCCAGTATTCTTGCCTAGAGAATCCCCATGGACAGAGGAGGCTGGCAGGCTACAGTCCACAGGGTTGCAAGAGTCAGACATGACTTAGCGACTAAACCACCACCACCACTAACAATAATAAAAACTGCTAAAATTTATTAAAATTTTTCTATGTGCTAGAAACTTTCTAAGTGCTTAGTAAATATTAACTGATTAAAATGAGAGAGAAATATCAAGTTTAAACATTCCAAAATCCTTAAGCATGCTCAAAATCCTTCAGGCTAGGCTTCAACTGAAAACTTTCAGATGTACAAGCTGGATTTAGAAAAGGAAGAGGAACCAGAGGTCAAATTGCCAACATTTGTTGGATCACAGAGAAAGCAAGAGAATTCCAGAAAAATATCTATTTATGCTTTATTGACTAAGCTAAAGCTTTTGACTGCATGGATCACAACAAACTCTGTAAAATTCTTAAAGAGATGGGAACACCAGAGCACTTTAACTGCCTCCTGAGAAACGTGTCACTTCATGGCAAATAGATGGGGAAACAATGGAAACAGTGAGAGACTTTATTTTGGGGGGCTCCAAAATCATGGCAGATGGTGACTTCAGCCATGAAATTGAAAGACATTTGTTCCTTGGAGGAAAAACTATGACCAACCTACAGAGCATATTAAAAAGCAGAGACATTACTTTACCAACAAAGGTCTGTCTAGTCAAAGCTATGGTTTTTCTAGTAGTCATGTATGAATGTGAGAGATGGACTATAAAGAAAGCTGAGAGCCAAAGAATTGATGCTTTTGAACTGTGGTGTTGAAGAAGACTCTTGAGAGTCCCTTGGACTGCAAGGAGATCCAACCAGTCCATCCTATAGGAAATCAGTCCTGAATAGTCATTGGAAGGACTGATGTTGAAGCTAAAACTCCAATACTTTGGCCACCTGATGGCAAGAACGACTCATTGGAAAAGACCCTGATGCTGAGAAAGATTGAGGGTGGGAGGAGAAGGAGATGACAGAGGATGAGATGGTTGGATGGCATCACTGACACAATGGACATGAGTTTGAGTAAGCTCCAGGAGTTGGTGATGGACAAGGAAGCCTGATGTGCTGCAGACCATGTGGTTGCAAAGAGTCAGAAACGACTGAGTGACTAAGCTGAACTGAACTGAGAAACCTATATGCAGGTCAAGAAGTAACAGTTATAACTGAACATGGAACAATGCACCAGTTCAAAATTGGGAAAGGAGTACATCAAGACTGTGTATTGTCACCCTGCTTATTTTACTTACATGCAGAGTACTTCATGCAAAATGCCAGGCTGGATGAATCACAAGCTGGAATCAAGTTTGCTGGGAGAAATATCAACAACCTCAAATATGTGGATGATACCATCCTAATGGCAGAAAGCAAAGAGGAACTAAAGAGCCTCTTGATGAAAGAAGAGAGTGAAAAAGGTGGCTTGAAACTCAACATTCAAAAAACTAAGATTATGTCATCCTGTCCCATCACTTCATGGCAAATGGATGGGGAAAAAGTGGAAATAGTGATAGATTTTATTTTCCTGGGCTCCAAAATCACTGCAAATTGTGACTGAAGCCATGAAATTAAAAGATGATTGCTCCTTGGAAGAAAAGCTATGACAAACCTAGACAGTGCATTAAAAAGCAAAAACATCACTGCCTACAAAGGTCTGTAGAGACAAAGCTGTAGTTTTACCAGTAGTCATGTATAGACATGAAATTTGGACCATAAAGAAGGTTGTGTGCTGAAGAATTGATGCTTTTGAACTGTGGTGTTGAAGAAGACTCTTGAGACTCCAGTGGACTGCAAGGAGATCAAATCAGTCAAGCCTAAAGAAAATCACCCTGAATATTCACTGGAAGGACTGATGCTGAAGCTGAAGCTCCAATACTTTGGCCACCTGATGTGAAGAGCCAACTCACTGGAAAGGATTCTGATGCTGGGAAAGGTTGAGAGCAGGAAGAAGAGTGGATGACAGAGGATGAGATGGTTGGATAGCACCATCAACTCAACGGACATGAATTTGAGCAAACTCTGGGAGAGAGTGAAGGATAGGAAATCCTGGCATGCCACAGTCCATGGGGTTGCAAAGAGCTGGATAATACAACTTAGTGACTGAACGCCAATAAAGCATTCCAGACATTCAAGGGTGATTCAGTATTAGATAATTCAATAATTTATGTTAATAGATTAAAGAAAAATTATGATCTCAATAGATGGCAGAGTATTATGTGACAAAAATTAAATTCTGAGCTTGATGAATTCCTCATAATTCAGGTGGGTTTCCTAAATATCAACAATAATCTGTTAGAAAATAAAAGTTTTAAAAAAAGTCATTCAAAGAGTATGCTTAACTAGTAACAAGTTTAATAAAAAATGTATATGATGTGTATGAAACAAATTATATACTTTTTAAAGGAGTATAGAAATTTGAATTAATAAATGGAGAAACAATAAGTTTTTGGATGGGTAGATTTAAAAATTGTATGACAGATATACAGAAAAAGTTGATTTACCAAAGACAGTAGAGAGTATAAATATAGATGGATGTACATACACATATAAAAGAACTAAATGTGAAAAGGTTGAAATCATATTAGTAGGGGAAGAATCTTTTAAATAAATGATGCTTGAATATGTAGCTATCCATTCACTTGTAGTGATGTGGATGAACCTAGAATCTGTTATACAGAGTGAAGTAAGTCAGAAAGATATAAGCAGCTATTGTTATTAATACATATATAATGGAAACTAGAAATCTGGTACAGATGAATCATTTACACAACATGAATAGAGACACATAGGTAGAGAACAGACTTGCAGACACAGGGAGGGAAGAAAAGGGTGGGACAAACTGAGGGAGTAGCTGTTGACACTATTCCGTTACTGACATAGTGGGAAGCTAATGAATAGCACAGGGAGCTCAGCTCAGTGCTCTGTGATGACCTAGATGGCTGGGTTGGGGGCCGTGGGGGGAGGGAGACTCACGAAGGAAGGGATATATATACCTACAGATGTTTCACATTGTTGTACAGAAGAAACAAACACAACATTGTAAAGCAATTATGCTCCAATTAAGAAAAAGTAATAATAATAAAAGGAAAAAATAGTGTCTAAGAGGAGAGTGAAAAAGCTGACTTAAAGCTCAACATTCAAAAAAACAAAGATGATGGCATCCAGTCCTATCCCTTCATGGTAAATAGATGGGAGAAAAGTGGAAACAGTGTCAGATTTCATTTTCTTTGGCTCCAAAATCAATGCAGACATGCTGCTATGAAATTAAAAGATGCTTGCTCCTTGGAAGAAAAGCTATGAAAAACCTAGACAGCATTTTAAAAAGCAGGGACATGCTTTCCTGACAAAGGTCTGGAGAGTCAAAATTATGGTTTTTCCAGTAGTCATGTATGGATGTGAAATTTGTACCATAAAGAAAGCTTGAATGCTGAAGAATTGATGCTTTTGAACTGTGGTGCTAGATAAGACTCTTGAGTGTCCTTTGGACGGCAAGGAGATCCAACCAGTCAATCCTAAAGGAGATCAGTTCTGAATATTCATTGGAAGGACTGATGCTGAAGCTGAAGCTCCAATACTTTGAGTACCTGAGGCAAAGAGCTGATAGAGTGGAAAAGACTCTGTTACTGGGAAAGATTGAGGGCAAGAGGAGAAGGGGGTGACAGAGGATGAGATGGTTGGATGTCATCACCCACTCAATGGACATGAGTTTGAGCAAGCTCTGAGAGATAGTGAAGGACAGGGAAGCCTGGTGTGCTACAGTCCATGGGGTTGCAAGGAGTAGGATGTAACTTACTGACTGAACAACAACAACATAGCTATTTGACACCATATACAAAAATAAATTTTATTAAGTAATTAAATATAAAGCATCTTGGAGAATACTTGCATAATCTTTTAATTTGAAATACTTCTCTAAGTATAACTTAAAATATAAAAGTTATAAAATGAAACAATGCCAGATTTTATTAAACATTTCTGTCCAGTGAAAGACCTAAATAGACTTTAAAAGATAAATGCAAAACTGCAAATAACATTTGTAATACATATATCAGAAAAATCATTAATACTCATATATATTAATATTAATATTTCAATCAGAATATATAAATAAGTTTTACAAAATATTGATAACTCATAGAATAAAGAGAAAGATTATGAAAAGTAATTCAGTAAATGTAAGAAAAGATGCACAAGTGTACTAATAATCAAAGTAATTCAAATTAAAATATAAATCTATCAGTTTGATAGGAAGGATTAAGAATATTGATGTGAATTGTTAAGGAGACTAAATTTGTAGTGTCTGTCCCTTATAGTCAGCGATTCCATTTCTGAAAATTTAACCTGTAAAATTGGGCTTCCTTGGTGGCTCAGTGGTAAAGAATCTGCCTACCAATGCAGGAGATGCAAGAGATATGTGTTTGATCCCTGGGTCAGGACGGTCCCCTGGAGCAGAAAATGGCTACTGGTCCAGTATTCTTGCCTGGAAAATTCCATGGACAGAGGAGCCTGGTAGACTACAGTCCATGGGGTTGCAAATAGTCGGACACGACTGAGTGACTGAGTACACACACATACAACCTATACAAATATTTACATAAGTGCCTACTAGTTATATATATGGATGTTTATATGTATGGTTTGAAATAGTAAAAATTGAAAATAACCTGAAGGTTTGTCAATTGGGGACTGATTAATTAAGGTCAATTCAAGTGCCAAATTATGCAAATGTGTACAAGGCGGTTTAGGAATTGGGAAGGAAAATCTGACAGGAAATAGTTCTATGTTTGAACATCATACTCTTGATTCTGCAACCCAGAGACCATACTCCACTTGGATACTAGGAAAGAACTTGGAGAGGTAGATAAAACGCTTTTGTTTTTCAAGATGAGGAATTTGATCCTGATAAATATTTGAAGACCTTAATTGGAGGCCCTGGTAGAAAATCTTCCTTAGGTAAAGCAAATCTGACTCTCTGAAACCTGTTTGTCATCAGAGAGCAGCTGAGGAGACTGGAAAGAGGGATGGGAGTCAAAGGAGACAGAGTTCAGTGTAATGAAGAAAATCTTTAGGACTGACTGAAGAGGCCCTAGTGTGGTGACTCCTGGGAGACACTGTAGAAGGAATGTAGACGTTATTTGTGGAAGTTGGTTAATTGACCATTGAGCCTTGATATCTCACGATTCTATGGTTCCACTTATTGGATTCAGTTTTATCCTTTGGAGAAATACAGATTTAACCTGATATCTGTCTGTTTATACCCTTTGGTTAACTGTAGAGGACTCTCCAGTTCACTTCTCGTGTTTTCTTCCTCAGGCTCTACATTTCCAGTTCTTTTTTTTTTTTTTTAGTATATTTTGACTTACCTCATCGGCTGTTCTTCCTCCTGCCCAATTTTCTTTGGTCTTTTTTAAAATCTTGAACCATGAAACCTAGAATTTAGCCATGAATTCCAGCCATGGTCTAATACAGAATAGAGTGAGATTTTTCACTTTCCTTACTTGGGACATACAGGTCCTGTTTTGAAGTCCTAAACTACTTCTTTGACTGCCATTTTACAGAACTGGATCCTACCAGAGTCACACAAGGGGTGCTCTAATACATTGCGAGTTTACATACTGCACAACTCTAGGGGGCTCTGTTTACAACAGATTGTAGATTTATATATTTGTTATAATAATTTCCAGCAGATGGCAGTAAAGTGTCTGAGGAAGGGGGTGCCTTTTCTATTTCATATAGAGACCTTCTATGGACTAGCAATGACCCTGGATTATGATCAATTATTATTAGTCAAGAAAAGCAATAGATATTTTTAATATGAGTTCACAGTCTTTATAGCAGACTCCTTAAGATTCATCTCGTTCCCTCTTCCTTCCTAACAAACCCAGTTTTGCTCACATATCCACCCCCGACCCTCCACCCCCATGAAATTGGGGAAGGCAATCCTTTAACTCCCTCAGGTCTTGTCGTTAAGTCTCTCAGTCATGTCCAACTCTGGGATTTTTCTGGGCAAGAGTACTGGAGCGGGTTGCCATCTCCTCCTCCAGGGGATCTTCCCAACCCAGGGATTGAATTCGAGTCTCCTGCGTCTCTTCCATTACAGGCGGATTATTTACTGCTCTGCCACTGGGGAAACCCCTAGGTGTAGATTACTCTAAATCTGAGTTTCTTAGCCCTACTGACATTTGTGCTAGATAATTCTTTGTTGTGGAAGCTGTCCTATACTTTGTAGGATTGTTTACACCTTTGGACTCTCTCTCCCCATTAAATACCAGTAGCACCCCCCACCCCCGCCAACAATCCCCTATTGTGACAACCAAAAATATCTCCAGACATTGCTAAATATTCCCTGGGGGAAACTATGCCCACCCCTCCCCCATTGGCTGAGAATTATTTTACTTTCAGAGAAGTACAACTTTCACACTTCACACTTTCATACTTTCCCTCTATTTCATTGTTATAGAAAGTGATAACTTGCCTTATCTGTCGTGAACATGTGTTTTCATTACATGCAGCCCAAAGCATGCCCATCTAAAATGAGGAATTACTACTAACTCACGTCAACTCTTACTGTGCTTATATTATTGCTTTCTTGTTACCTAAATGAAGAACTTTTTATTACTTCCATTCATTTTGTCAGTGAATTTTAGTTCATGTTCAGTCTACCAAGAGACTTCAGAATCCCAATTTTGTCATCTAAATTATTAGTTATCCCTCCCATTTGGCATTCTTTGCAAATCTGATAGGCATGTCATAGTCTTGTCTGAGTTGTCCTTTAGGGATAGTTAGTCAGTTACATGTTACTTAATGGATCAGTAACCAACTCACATTTCTTTATCTCATATACTAAAATTTCCAGAGAGACTTTGGCAAGTGCCTGACTAAAGCCAGGAGAAGCCTTGCCCATAGTGGTCTCTAACTCATAAATCAAATAATCAAGTGGAAATAGACTTTCCAAGTGTCACTAGTGGTAAAGAGCCCACCTGCCAATGCAGGAGACATAAGAGACATGGGTTCCAATCAAAAAATGGGCCAAAGAACTAAACAGCCGTTTCTCCAAAGAAGACATACAGACAGCTAACAAACACATGAAAAGATGCTCAACATCACTCATTATCAGAGAAATGCAAATCAAAAGCACAATGAGGTACCATCTCACACTGGTCAGAACAGCTGTTATCAAAAAGTCTACAAACAATAAATGCTGGAGAGGGTGTGGAGAAAAGGGAACCCTCTTACACTGTTGGGAATGCAAACTAGTACAGCCACTATGGAGAACAGTGTGCAGATTCCTTAAAAAACTGGAACTAGAACTGCCTTATGATCCAGCAATCCCACTGCTGGGCATACACACCGAGGAAACCAGAATTGAAAGAGACACCTGTACCCCAATGTTCATTGCAGCACTGTTTACATAGCTAGGACACGGAAGCAACCTAGATGTCCACCAGAAGATGAATGGATAAGAAAGCTGTGGTACATATACACAATGGAATATTACTTAGCTATTAAAAAGTACACATTTGAATCAATTTTAATGAGGTGGATGGGATTGGAGCCTATTATACAGAGTGAAGTAAGTCAGAAAGAAAAACACCAATATAATATATTAATGCATATATATGGAATTTAGAAAGATGGTAATAGTGACCCTATATGTGAGATAGCAAAAGAGACACAGATATAAAGAACAAACTTTTGGACTCTGTGGGAGAAGGCGAGGGTGGGATGATTTGAGAGAATAGCATTGAAACATATATATTTATATGTGAACTAAATTACCAGTACAGGTTTGATGCATGAGACAGGGCACTCAGGGCCAGTGCACTAGGACGACCCTGAGGAATGGGATGGGGAGGGAGGTGGGAGAGGGGTTCAGGATGGGGAACACATGCACACTCATGGCTGATTCATGTCAATGTATAGCAAAACCCACCACAATATTGTAAAGTAATTAGCCTCCAATTAAAATAATTAATTAATTAAAAAGAGAGAGAGAGACGTGGGTTCAGTCCCTGGATAGGGAAGATCTCCTGGAGAAGAGCATGGCAACCCACTTGAATATTCTTGTCTGGAGAATTCCATTGCCAGAGAAGCCTGACAGGCTACATTTCATAGGGTCACAAAGAGTTGGACATGATTGAAGTGACTTAGCATGCATGCATTTGGTGTGAGCTATTCATTCCTTGAGAACCCATGTTTATGCATAGTAATTTAGTGTGAAGAATCTGTTTATTAGTTCATTCTGGTGTTTTGCTGGTAACAGGTGTCACAATTATCAGTCTGCAATTCCCACATACCATCTATCTTTCCTACATGAAAAATATTCAACATCTGTTGGTCTCCTGCTTTGTGCCCATCTCTAGTTTTCTAAGAATTCTCAAACATTATCGACCATAGCTTAATAATCACATTTGCAATGGTATTTTCTGTGCTGAGATTTAATTCATCTATGACATGAATTCATTCAAAATCACCTTTTGTGTAAAATATATTAAGTAAAGGGGCACTTACTTGGGCTTCCCTGGTGGCTCAGATGGCAATGAATCTGCCTGCAATGTGGGAGACCTGGGTTGGATCCCTGGGTTGGGAAGATCTTCTGGAGGAGGGCATGACAACCCAGTCCAGTATTCTTGCCTGGAGAATCCCCATGGACAGAGGAGCCTGGCGGGCTACAGTCCTGGGGTTGCAAAGAGTAAGACACGACGGAGCAACTAAGCACAGCAATACACTTACTCAACCAATACCAAGATGAAAGGAGTGTCTACTAAACACGGTGTTGATGGGCCTGATTAATAAATACCATGAAAAGCTGACAGACTCCACCTCAGTATCCAAAACAAATAGTCAGGATGTTTGGTAAACTAAGAGGAAAAGAGAACGCTTGGAGAGCTCCATGGGAATGAGAAAAGACTATTGAGAAAGCAAAATAGAAATGAATCAAGCTGGCAACTTCTATGGAGTTGAATTGAATTCCTTTCTCCCCTTCCTGCTTAACAATCCCTTCCCCCAACTTACTCCTGCAGGCTCCAGAGAGACACTGTTGACAGGAAACTGCAGTGATGTCAGGACCCATTTAGCTGTCAGGAGTGAGCATCTGCAGCCTTGGGGGATGAGCCAGACCCAGAAGAAATAACAATGTTGAGAAGTGGACCAAAGGGACCCCTGTCAGTGATTCCCCTTGAGAGTGGGGAAATGGAAGACTCATCACAGAGCTATCTCTAAGAACCATGGAGGGACTTGGGCTTCTCAGTCTGCACCAGGAGAATGTCATGGTATCCACAGATGACTGTGGAGCAAGAGTGAATCTTCAGTGACTTTCCTCCCCAGTCTGGGTTTTCACTCCCGACCTGTAGGCTGCAGTTAAGGGGGCTGGAGCCAGACTGACTGGGTTCATCTACTGGATATCCAAGTTATCAGCTATGGGATCTTGGGAAAACCACTTAACCTCTCTGAGTTTCACTCTTTTTGTTGAAAAACAAGAGAGTATGTGTGGTATGGTGCCTGGCACATAGAATGCAGGGATGTGAGCAACCATCACTTTGAGACCATCTGCTTTGGAAATGCCCTCCTTTCAGAGATTTCCTCTCTTGAGGGAAGAGAAGGCCAAGACATTCTAAGCTTGATCCTCAAACTGAGACTTGGTCCTGGAGTTTACATTGTCTTGGTAGAAAGGATCAAAGCTGGAACACAACTGTGGTTTCTAAGGTTCACACGTGATTTTCTTTGTTGCCAGAGGTAGGTTCCTAGATTAATTATTGGGCAATAGCCCTGTGATTAAGTAAAGCAAAAGGAATAGATTTCCAAAGAGCTAAGTCTCTGCATAACAATGTTAACAGGCTATCCTGAACAAGAATGATGGAGGTGGCGAGGGTGGACAGAGTTACACCTCTGCTGAAACACTTCCTTTAAAGAAATACCTCTTTCACAACTGCTGGATTAGGTTGTCTTTCTTGGTATAACATCCCTTGTTCTCAGGAGGCATTTCTTGGAGGAGACCCTGAAAATGACAGAAAGCCTGTGCAAGTCTGGTCAACACGTTGCTGGAGAAGAGGAGAAAGGAATGGTTTGATTTGGATTTTTGATAGTTCACAGATGGTATTTTTTTTTAACACTAAATAAGTTAGAATTTGGGGAAGATCTTGATTTCTAACTTGGGTTCAGATACCTTTAAAGGTCAAAGGGCAAGATCATATCCTTGTGGGTTGGGTTGGGCTTTTCTCAAAGGAAGCTAATTTCTCATTGTCACTCATGCTTGCAAAAGGTTAATCACAGGGTTAAAAAATAAGACCTTGGAAGGTGGGTCCTAGAATTGAGTGAGGGAAAACTGCCTCCTGGCTGCAGGTCTCAGGATATGGCTTAATTGGATCTTGGGTTGGGCCATCGTGCTCAAGGATACTTCCTTTGGGGTAGACCCAGTAACAGGTGGCAGATGGGGGCAAGGCAGAGAGGCTGGCTTCTACGCTAACAAGGAGGGCCAATATCAACAGAAAGCAGGGCAGTAGTGGGTCTCTGTGAAGGGCCCTGGGCTTGTGGCCTTAGGGTAGCCATCACTTACACTGGGTATAAAATGTTTGTGCAGAAATGCCACCTGTCACAGCCTACATTTCAATCAACAGAGGAAAGACAGGAAGGCTCTTTTCACACTTGGGGAAAAGTAGGTTCCTGGAGAAAGGAAGCATCTTGAGGGAAGCTGATCCTGAGTCTGTAAAGACAACATTCAGAAGAGTAAGGAGTGTTCCAGGGGCACATGACACCTAGAGGTGGGAAGAACTCAGGAGGCATTTGGTGAGCACAGCAGTGTTCCCCAGGAAGTCCAGACATAGCTGGGGAGGGACAGTAGCTTAGAGTTCTATGAATCAGGGATTAAAGGGAAGCATAGCAGGTGTGGCTTCCTGAATCTGTAAAGCCTGGGATGTCAGGGAATGCAACTATATGACCTTCTGGCTGCATAGCTTCATCTGAGTTGCTTATCCTTCCAAGTCTGTTTCTTCATCTGGGAAATGGGGGTAATAACCTTGACTACCTCACAGGATTCTTGTGAAAATCAAATGACCTACAGTAGTTACTCAATTCACAGTAATTATTGATACTAACCCCAAGAGTGCTGGGAAAGCGTGATTAGTGCACTAAGCAAAGCCATTACCACTAATTGTCAGGATTCATGTAAGGTGTACAGATAGAACTTTTACATACAGAAGAGGAGTTCTCAGCTCATCACTGACTCAGAGATGAGAAGACAGCCCTGACCCAGGGATCTGATGTACCAATGGCCCTCAGAAGCTCTCTTCAGATGAAAACCACCAGAACTGGGTCCTGTATCAGCATCTCACCCTCCTGGAGAAAAATTCTCCTTGCTGGGACCCAAATATAATTTAAAAGAGAGTGCTAACTCAGAAAACTCTGCTGGAAATGGGTGTTGAGGACTTAGTATCATGTTGCCCCGACCCATTCTTCTCAAGCTCAACTTTGGTAGAGGCAGCAGAACACGAGATCTACGGTAATTCTACTTGGACCCCTCAGTGGACAGTCAGCTGTGTCTGTACTGAAGCGACTTGATACTGAGCTTCACGCTGAAACCATTCCTGGCTCATCCTTGTCAGACTTCCTCTCCAGCGCATTCTTCTTCTTCTTGCTTCCAGCCAAGCTCCCTGTGATATTCCCTTCAGCACCCTGACTCCAGTCATGGGACCCTGCTCACTATGCCCAGAGCTGTTCCCTCCCAGCCTTGACATCTTCCCTCATGGGATACTGCTTTCTGGAAGTTTCCACACACCTGTACTTCGTAATATACTGAATTAGGAATAAAGTGCCCCTCCACGGCACTCCGTTCATCTATCATGCTTAGCACTGTAATATTGCTGTGACTTTATCTCTTCTCCAGTTGGAATGTTTGCTACTTTGGGAGAATGGGTTATGTCTTCTTTCTTTCTTTGTTCCTATTTCTACCTCAGTGTGTATTCCTGTTTCTAGCATAGTAAACACTTTTTAAACATGTGCTAGATAAATTCTTGAGCAAATGAACTCAAGTATACAGAAGTCAAACTAGAAAAGTTATTCATTAAATTAAATTCACTCAAGCATTGATTGAGCACCTACTGTTTGCCAGACACCCCTCCAGACACCGGAGATACAGTGGTAAACGCTAGACCCGAGCTCTGCCTTAGCGCCCGCAAATTCTAATCAGTGTGGAGAGCTGGAGCTAAGTGAGCAGACGGTTGAGCTCTCAGTTGGCAATGTGTGCTATGTTTTCAAATAAAGCCAGGAAAAGTGGGGCAAACCATAAGCATCGCATCGAACATTTTAAAGACAAACAATTTAAGTAAAAATGTTTTAAATATTAAATAAAAATAAAATGAAGATAAATAGCTCAATCATATTTAGAAGCAAATATTGGAGTCACAACCCCGGATTAAATTTTTTAATGTTAAAATGATTAGAAACACTTTAGACATTTAAACCTTTCATATTTTTCTCTATGTGGTCATTTACATATGCATGCACATACACACATTATATACATAATGAAAGGTTTTGTTTCCCTGTCATTTTTTAATAAAAATGTAAAGAGGAAATATATTTATCCTTTTCTACCTCTTGCTCAACGCAACCTCATGTAAGTCTCTCTAAGGCAAAATGTGTATTTCTAATACTGTTTTTAAAACACAGCTGCAAAACTTAAAAGCTGGGAGAACATAATAGCAAATGAAACAACTGACAAAGAATTAATCTCAAAAATATACAAGCAACTCCTGCAGCTCAATTCCAGAAAAATAAGTAACCTAATAAAAAAATGGGCCAGAGAACTAAACAGACATTTCTCCAAAGAAGACATACAGATGGCTAACAAACACATGAAAAGATGCTCAACATCACTCATTATCAGGGAGATGCAAATCAAAGCCACAGTGAGGTACCATCTCATGCCAGTCAGAATGGCTGTGATCCAAAAGTCTACAAACGATAAATGATGGAGAGGGTGTGGAGAAAAAGGAACTCTTTTACACTGTTGGTGGAAAAGCAAACTAGTACAGCCACTATGGAGAACAGTGTGGAGATTCCTTAAAAAACAAACTAAAACTGCCATACGACCCAGCAATCCCACTGCTGGGCATACACACCAAGGAAACCAGAATTGAAAGAGACACGTGTACCCCAATGTTCATCGCAGCACTATTTACAATAGCCAGGATATGGAAGCAACCTAGATGTCCATCAGCAGATGAATGGATAACATAGCATATGGTGGTACATACACACAATGGAGTATTACTCAGCTATTAAAAAGAATGCATTTGAATCAGCTCTAATGAGGTGAATGAAACTGGAGCCTATTATACTGAGTGAAGTAAGTCAAAAAGAAAAACACCAATACAGTATATTAACGCATATGTATGGAATTTAGAAAGATGGTAATGATGACCATATATGTGAGACAGCAAAAGAGACACAGATGTAAAGAACAGACTTTTGGACTCCGTGGGAGAAGGTAAGGGTGGGATGATTTGAGAGAATAGCATTGAAACATGTATATTATCATATGTGAAATAGGTCTCCAGTCCAGGTTCGAGGCATGAGACAGGGTGCTCAGGGCTGGTGCACTGGGATGACCCTGAGGGATGGGATGGGAGGGAGGTGGGAGGGAGGGTCAGGATGGGGGACACATGCATACCCGTGGCTGATTCATGCGAATGTATGGCAAAAACCACCACAATATTGTAAAGTAATTAGCCTCCAATTAAAATATTTTTTTTAAAAAGCTGCAGAATATTCCATGATATGGCCAAATCATATTTTCTCAGTTTTTCTCCTATTTATAGGCATTCATTTTGTTTCCAGTTTTTCTTCCACAATAACAATGATGCTATAAATACCCTTGAATATATGTCCTTAGATACACTTAATGTTATCTAAGATTCCCAGCAGTGAGAGTACGAGGTTATACGTGTGTGTATATATATAGATATATATATAGTTTAATTTCATAGGTTGCTTTTCATACTAGCTATAAATTTTCATATTGTTATCAGCAATATGTTAGAGTTTCTTTACTTCCACATGTCCTCTAGGAATAGATGTTCAATGAAGTGACATTTCATTATTACTTTAATCTGTATTTCTCTGTCTACAGGTGATTTAGATTTTTTATTTGGGTTTTAGTAATTCAATGAATATCATTTTAAGTAAACTTTTTATAGAAGCACAACACATATGCAGATAAGTACATTAACACTAGTGTGCAGTTCAGTGAACAAATCCTTAAAACCAGCATCCAGATCAAGAAATAGAACATTACCAGCCCCCCCCAGCAGTCCCTTCAAGACCCCTACTAGTGAATAGCCCCTGTGCCTCCAAGGGGAATCATTATTCTGACTGCTATCATCATAGATTCATTTATTTTTGAAACATATATTTTTGAAATCCCATAGTCTATACTCTTGCCCAATAATATTTTATGAGATCTCTACTGTTGCATGAAGCAGTAAATCTTTTACTCTTTGCTATAAAGATTTACATTATTTAAATATACCATTGTATATCTATTCAATTGTTGATGAACATTTGTGTTGTTTCCAACTTAAACTGTTATGCATCTTGCTGCCATGAGTATTCTGGTATGTCATGATATCCTATTGATACATATCTAGCAATGGAATTGCTGGACCATAGATGTATCCATGTGTTCACTTTTAGCAAATACTGGCAAACATCTACTGCTAAGGACCACTGCCAAAAATAATTCTTACAAATTCACACTACCCCAGCAGTGTCTGAGAGTTCTAGTTGCTCTGTATCTTTGCAAAATTTTTTATTTTTAGCCTGTTGGGTGTGTTTTTGATTTGCATTTTCCTTATGACTAATGATACAGCATACCTTACCATGTTTATTGTTCATTTAGACCACCTTTTTTATGATATGCCTATTTAAGCCTTTTGCCCATTTCTCTGGTTCCATGATTTACAAGAGTTCTGTATATATTCTGGAAAAATATTCTTTGTCTTCTTTATCAGATATTTATATTTTAATGTCTCCTCCCATTCTGTTGCTTGTCTTTTCTTTCCCTTAATGGGGTTTTTTGATGAATGAAATGAAAATGAAATGAAAGTCACTCAGTCGTGTCCGACTCTTTGCGACCCTACGGACTGTATAGTCCATGGAATTCTCCAGGCCAGAAAACTGGAGTGGGTAGCCTTTCCCTTCTCCAGGGGATCTTCCCAACCCAGGGATTGAACCCAGGTCTCCCTCACTGTAGGCAGATTCTTTACCGGCTGAGCCACAAGGGAAGTCCATGAAGTGAAAGTGAATGTGAAGTCACTCAGTCGTGTCCAGTTCTTTGCGACCCCATCCTATCAGGCTCCTCCATTCATGGAATTTTCCAGGCAAGAGTACTGGATTGGGCTGCCATTTCCTTCTCTAGAGGATCTTTCCAGCCCAGGGATTGAACCCAGGTCTTCTACATTGAAGGTAGACGCTTTACTGTCTGAGCCACCAGGGAAGCCCTTTGATGAATAGAACTTCTGAATGTAGGCTGATTTATCTTTTTTTTCCTACTGGATTTAGTGCTTTTTGTATACTGCGTAGGAAATCTTTGCTTACCTCAAAATCATGAAGACATTCTCCTGTGCTTTTGTCTAGAACAATGTTTCTCAACTTTTTCCCCCATAATTTGTGATGAGTAGACTGCAAGGTTGGAGAAGGCAATGGCACCCCACTCCAGTACTCTTGCCTGGAAAATCCCATGGATGGAGGAGCCTGGTAGGCTGCAGTCCATGGGGTCGCTAAGAGTCGGACACGACTGAGTGACTTCACTTTTACTTTTCACTTTCCTGCATTGGAGAAGGAAATGGCAACCCACTCCAGTGTTCTTGCCTGAAGAATCCCAGGGACGGGGGAGCCTGGTGGGCTGCCATCTATGGGGTCACACAGAGTCAGACACGACTGAAGTGACTTAGCAGCAGCAGCAGCAGCAGACTGCAAGGTGTCCCCATAATTCCCACCTCCCAGTATTCATGCCCTTGTAAAATCTCCTCCCCATGAATGTGGGAGGGACCTGTGATTTACTTCTAGCCAATAGAAAACAGAAAAGGGGACAGGCTGTCCCTTCTGCCACTATGTTACCAAAGGTTGCTATGGAACTTTCCTTTGATGGTTTTGGACAAGCAAGCTTCCGTATTGTAAGCTTCCCAGGAACTGAGAGTACTCGCTAGATGATAGCCAGGAAGAAATTGAAGTCTTCAGGCCCAAAGCCTGCAGATAACTGAGTTCCACCAACAACCTTGTGAGCTTCAACATTGATCCTTCCCCTACACAAATTTTCAGATGAACCAGTCTGGTTAATGGTTTAATTGCAGACTTTAGGGGACTGTCTAAGCCATCCCAGACTCCTGGCCCATAAAAACTGTGACGGATGCATGGCTTTAAGTCACTGAGTTTGTGATAATATTGTCTTGTAGCAATTTGTTGTTGTTCAGTTGCTCAGTTGTATCCGACACTTTGCGACCCCGTGGACTGAAGCATGACAGGCTCCCCTGTCCTTCACCATCTCCTGGAACTTGCTCAAACTCAGGTCCATGGAGTCCATGACACCATCCAACCATCTCATCCTCTGACATCCCCTTCTCCTACCTTCTATCTTTCCCTGCATCAGGGTCTTTTCCAATGTGTCAGCTCTTTGCATCGCGTGGTCAAAGTATTGGAGCTTCAGCTTCAGCATCAGTCCTTCCAATGAATATTCAGGACTGATTTCTTTTAGGACCAACTGGTTTGATCTCCTTTCCAAGGGATTCTCAAGAGTCTTCTTCAACACTACAGTTTGAAGGCATCAGTCCTTCGGCCCTCAGCCTTTTTTATTGTCCAGCTCTCATATCCATACATGACTACTGGAAAAACCACAGCTTTGACTATATGGACCTTTGTAGGCAAAGTGATATCTCTGCTTTTTAACATGCTGCCTAGGTTTGTCAGAGCTTTTCTTCCATGGAGCAATCATCTTTTAATTTCATGGCTTCAGTCACTGTCTGCAGTAATTTTGGAGCCCAAGAAAATAAAGTCCATCACTGTTTATGTTGTTTCCCCATCTATTTGCCATAAAGTGATGGGACTGGATGCCATGATCTTTGTTTTTGAATGTGGAGTTTAAAGCCAGCCTTTTCACTCTCCTTTTCCATCTTCTTCAAGAGGCTCTTTAATTCCTTTTTGCTTTCTGGCATAAGGGTGTTGTCATTAGCATATCTGAGGTTATTGATATTTCTCCCGCTAATCCTGATTCCAGCTTGTGCTTCATCCAGCCTGGAATTTTGCATGATGTACTCTGCATACAAGTTAAATGAGCAGGGTGACAACATACAGCCTTGATGTACTCCACTCCCAATTTGGAACAAGTCCATTGTTTCATGTCTGATTCTAACTGTTGCTTCTTGAACTGCATACAGGTTTTGCAGGAGGCAGGTAAGGTGTTCAGGTATTTCCATCTCTTTAAGAATTTTCCACAGTTTGTTGTGATCTACAAAGTCAAAGGCTTTAGAGTAGTCAATGAAGCAGAAGTAGATGTTTTCCTGGAATTCTCTAGCTTTTTCTGTGACCCAGTAGATGTTGGCAATTTGATCTCTGGTTCCTCTGCCTTTTCTAAATCCAGCTTGTACATCTGGAAGTTCTCAGTTCACATACTATTGAAGCCTAGCTTGAAGGAATTGGAGCATTAGTTTGCTAGCATGTGAAATCAGTGACATTGGGCAGTAGTTTGAACATTCTTTGGCATTGCCTTTCTTTGGGATTGGAATGAAAACTGACCTTTTCCAGTCCTGTGGCCACTGCTGAGTTTTCCACACTTGCTGGCGTATTGAGTGCAGCAGTTTTACAGCATCATCTTTTAGGAATTGAATTAGTTTAGCTGCAATTCCATCACCTCTACTAGCTTTGTTTGTAGTGATGTTTCCTAAGGCCCACTTGACTTCACATTCCAGGATGTCTGGCTCTAAGTGAGTGATCACTTAGATCACCATCATAATTACCCAGGTCATTAAAATCTTTATTGTGTAGTTCTCTGTATTCTTGCCACCTCTTCTTAGTATCTTCTGCTTCTGCTTGAATAGATAACTAAAATATCACACCCCCAAAGGAGACCACTTTGACTTTTGTTTTCATAATCACTACAGCCCCTCCACTGTGCAACTTTAATACTTGTTGTTGTTACTGGCTAGGTTGTGTCTGACTCCTTGTCCCCATGGACTGCAGTATGCGGGCTTCTCTGTCCTCTGCTCTTTCCCAGAGTCTGCTCAGTTTCATGTCCATTGATTCAATGATGCTATCCAACCATCTCATCTTCTGCCATCCCTTCTCCTTTTGCCTTCAATCTTTCCCAGCATGAGGGTCTTTTCCAATGAATCAGCTCTTCACATCAGGTGGCCAAAGTATTGGAGTTTCAGCTTCAGTCCTTCAAATTAATATTCAGGGTTGATTTCCTTTAAGATTGACTGGTTTTATCTCCTTGCTGTCCAAGGGACTAACAAGTCTTCTTTAGCACCACAATTTGACAGCATCAATTCTTCAGCCCTCAGCCTTGTTTATGGTCCAACTCTCACATCCATATATGACTAATGGAATAATCATAGCTTTGACTATAAGGACCTTTGTCAGCAAAGTTATGTCTCTGCTTTTTAATATGTTGTCTAGGTTTGTCATAGCTTTCCTTCCAACATGCAAGCGTCTTTTAATTTCATGGCTGCAGTCACCATCCCTGTGATTTTGGAGACCAAGAAAATAAAATCTTTCACTGCTTCCACTTTTTCCCTTCTATTTGCCATGATGTGATGGGACCAGGTGCCATGATCTTAGTTTTTTGAATGTTGAATTTTAAGCTACCTTTTCACTCTCCTCTTTCACTCTCATCAAGAGGCTCTTTAATTCCTCTTCACTTTCTACCATTAAAGTTTATCATCTGCGTTTATGAGGTTGTTGATATTTCTCTGCACATTCTTGATTCCAGCCTGTGATTCATCCAACCCAGTATTTTGCATAATGTATTCTGCATAGACGTTAAATAAGCAAGGTGACAATACGGAGCCTTGTACTCCTTCCCGAACTTGGAGTCAGTCAGTTGTCCCACATCTGGTTCTAACTGCTGCTTCTTGACCCTCATACAGGTTTCTCAGGAGTCAGGTAAGGTGGTCTGGTACTCTCATCTCTTTAAGAAATTTCCACAGTTTGTTGTGATCTACACAGTCAAAGGTTTTAGTGTAGTCAATGAAGCAGATGTTTTTCTGGGATTCCCTTGCTTTCTTCATGATCTGATGAATGTTGGCAATTTGATCTCTGGTTCTCTTGCCTTTTCTAAATCCATCTTGTACATTTGGAAGTTCTTGGTTCGCATACCCCTGAAGCCTAGCTTGAAGGATTTTGAGTATTACTTTGCTAGCATGTGAAATGAGCATAGTTGTATGGTAATTGAAACATTCTTTGGCGTTACCCTTCTTTGGGATTGGAATGAAAACTGACCTTATCCATTCCTGTGACCAGGAATGGATTTCTGAGTTTTCCAAGTTTGCCCACATATTTAGCATAGCCTATCTTTCAGGATTTGAAATAGCTCAGCTGGAATTCCATCACCTCCACTAGCTTTGCTCGTAGTAATGCTTCCTAAGGCCCACTGGACTTAACACTCTAGGATGTCTGGCACTAGGTGAGTGACCACACCATCATGGTTATCCAGGTCATTAAGACTTTTTTGTGTAGTTCTTCTGTGTATTCTTGCCACCTGTTCTTAATCTCTTCTGCTTCTGTTAGTTTCTTAACATTTCTGTCCTTTATCATGCCCATCCTTGCATTATATGTTCCCTTGATATATCCAATTGTCCTGGAAAGATGTCTAGTCTTTCCTATTCTATTGTTTCCCTCTATTTCTTTGCTTTGTTCATTTAAGAAGGCTTTCTTATCTCTCCTTGCTATTCTCTCGAACGCTGCATTCAGTTGGCTGTATCTTTCCCTTTCTCCCTTGCCTTTCACTTCTTTTCTTTCCTCAGCTATCTGTATAGCCTCCTCAGAGAACAACTTTGCCTTCTTGCATTTCTTTTTCTTTAGGATGGCTTTCATTGCTTCTTGTAAAATGTTATGGACTTCTGTCTATTGTTTCAGAAACTCTATGAGATCTGATCCCTTGAATCTATTAATCACCAGCACAGTATAATTATAACGGGTTTGATATAGATCATATCTGAATGACATAGTGGTTTTCCCTACTTTCTTCGATTTCAACCTGAATTGTGCAATAAGGAGCTGATGATCTGAGTCACAGGCAGCTCCACGTCTTGGTTTTGGTGACTCTATGAAGTTTCTCAATCTTTGGCTGCAATGAACATAATCAGTCTGATTTTGGTATTCACCATCTGGTGGTGTCTATGTGTAGAGTCATCTCTTGGGTTGTTCAAATGCTTATACATCTGTTTATGTACTATCATTTCAGTTCAGTCACTCAGTCGTGTCCAACCTTTGTGACCCCATGGACTGCAGCATGCCAGGCCACCCTGTCCATCACCAGCTCCCAGAGTTCACCCAAACTCATGTCCGTTGAGTTGGTGATGCCATCCAACCATCTCATCCTCTGTTGCCCCCTTCTCCTCCTGCCCTCAATCTTTCCTAGCATCAGGGTCTTTTCAAATGAGTCAGCTCTTTGCATCAAGTGGCCAAAGTATTGGAGTTTCAGCTTCAACATCAGTCCTTCCAATGAACACCTAGGACTAATCTCCTTTAGGATGGACTGGTTGGATCTCCTTGCTGTCCAAGGGACTCTCAAGAGTCTTCTCCAACATCACAGTTCAAAAGCATCAATTCTTCGGCGCTCAGCTTTCTTTATAGTCCAACTCTCACATCCATACATGACCATGGGAAAAACCACAACCTTGACTAGACAGACCTTTGTTGGCAAAGTAATGTCTCTGCCTTTGAATATGCTATCTAGGTTTGTCCTAACTTTCCTTTCAAGGAGTAAGTGTCTTTTAATTTCATGGCTGCAGTCACCATCTGCAGTGATTTTGGAGCCCCCAAAAATAAAGTCAGCCACTGTTTCCACTGTTTCCCCATCTATTTGCCACGAAGTGATGGGACCAGATGCCATGATTTAGTTTTCTGAATGTTGAGCTTTAAACCAACTTTTTCAGTCTCCTCTTTCACTTTCATCAAGAGGCTCTTTAGTTCTTCTTCACTTTCTGCCATAAGGGTGGTGTCATCTGCATATTTGATGTTATTGATATTTCTCCCAGCAATCTTGATTCCAGCTTTTGCTTCCATCAGCCCAGTGTTTCTCATGATGTACTCTGCATGTAAGTTAAGTAAGCAGGATGACAAAATACAGCCTTGACGTACTCCTTTTCCTATTTGGAACCAGTCTGTTGTTCCATGTCCAGTTCTAACGCTTGCTTCCTGACCTGCATACAGATTTCTCAGGAGGCAGGTCAGGTGGTCTGGTATTCCCATCTCTTTCAGAATTTTCCACAGTTTGTTGTGATCCACACAGTCAAAGGCTTTGGCATAGTCAATAAAGCAGAAATAGATGTTTTTCTGGAACTCTCTTGCTTTTTTGATAACCCAGCAGATGTTGACAATTTGATCTCTGGTTCCTCTGCCTTTTCTAAAACCACCTTGAACATCTGGAAGTTCATGGTTCACGTATTGCTGAAGCCTGGCTTGGAGAATTTTGGGCATTACTTTACTAGCATGTGAAATGAGTGCAACTGTGTGGTAGTTTGAGCATTCTTTGGCATTGCCTTTCTTAGGTATTGGAATGAAAACTGACCTTTTCCAGTCCTGTGGCCACTGCTGAGTTTTCCAAATTCGCTGGCATATTGAGTGCAGCACTTTCACAGTATCATCTTTTAGGATTTGAAATAGTTTAGCTGCAATTCCATCACCTCCACTAGCTTTGTTCGTAGTGATGCTTCCTAAGGCCCACTTGACTTCACATTCCAGGATGTCTGGCTCTGGATCATGCCACCGTGATTATCTGGGCCATGAAGATCTTTTTTGTACAGTTCTGTGTATTCTTGCCACCTCTTCTTAATATCTTCTGCTTCTGTTAGGCCCATACCATTTCTGTCCTTTGTTGAGCTCATCTTTGCATGAAACATTCCTCAGTATCTCTAATTTTTCTGAAGAGATCTCTAGTCTTTCCCATTCTATTACGTACTATATGTGTTTTTATTCTTTTAAGGCTTTTTTCTTTACTCCCAGAGAACTATTTTCAACCCTCTGAGGGAAATATCACTTTTGTTGACAATGCATAAGTTGGCAACAGCAAATTAAAACCTACCACCAGTTTGGAAAAAAGTTTTATTGAACACAGCCATCCATGTACCTTAATATATTGACTATGCCTGGCTGATTTTGTGCTGTAATAGGAGAGTTGAATAGTTGCAACAAAGACTATATAGCCTGCAAAACATTTAGTATTTACCATCTAACTATAGAAAATATTTGCCAGTCACTGTTCTAGAAGTTCACAGTCCCCCTGAAGTTTAATTTTTGCCAATGATATTAGGTAAAGGTCAAGATTCTTTATTTTCCATGTGGATTCCCAACTTACTCAGAGTTCAGTTCAGTTTAGTTCAGTCGCTCAGTCGTGTCTGACTCTTTGCGACCCCATGAATTGCAGCACGCCAGGCCTCCCTGTCCATCACCAACTCCCAGAGTTCACTCAGACTCACGTCCATCGAGTCAGTGATGCCATCCAGCCATCTCATCCTCTGTCGTCCCCTTCTCCTCCTGCCCCCAATCCCTCCTAGCATCAGAGTCTTTTCCAAAGATTCAACTCTTCACATGAGGTGGCCAAAGTACTGGAGTTTCAGCTTTAGCATCATTCCTTCCAAAGAAATCCCAGGGCTGATCTCCTTCAGAATGTACTGGTTGGATCTCCTTGCAGTCCAAGGGACTCTCAAGAGTCTTCCCCAACACCACAGTTCAAAAGCATCAATTCTTCAGCGCTCAGCCTTCTTCACAGTCCAACTCTCACATCCATACATGACCACAGGAAAAAACCATAGCCTTGACTAGATGGACCTTTGTTGGCAAAGTACTGTCTCTGCTTTTGAATATGCTATCTAGGTTGGTCATAACTTTCCTTCCAAGGAGTAAACGTCTTTTAATTTCATGGCTGCAGTCACCATCTGCAGTACCATCATGTCCCCACTGCAAGGTAGTGTCACCTTTATCTTAATCAATGACTGTGTATATGTGGGTCTCTGATGAGTACATGATTTGTAGACAATTGATATCTTTATAATATTGAGTTTTCTAAAAGTTGACATGATATATAGTTGCATTTATTTAAATCTCTTAACTTTTTCTCAGTGGTATTTTTACTTTTCTTGTAGAGGTCATATATCTATTATATTAGATTAAGTCCTTGATATTTGATTTATTTGATCAATCATAAGTAGTACCATATAGTCATTTCTATTCTTTAATGGTATGCTGTTAGTATATGTAGATACAGTTGATTTTCCTATATTAATTTTGCTTTTAATGTCTTTGGTAAGTCCATTACTAATTGTAATAATTTACCCGAAAATTATTTATGATTGTTTATGAGCACAGTCATGTCATTTTTGAATGACATCTTTATTTTTCCTTTTCTGATTTTCAAATCTTTGAATTTATTTTTATTTTCTTACCTTAACTCATCAACTAAAATTATCAAAAACATTAAATAGAAATAATAGCAGATATCTTTGTCTTCTTCTGGATATCAGTTGGGAAAGCTTTCAATATTTCATGATTAAGTATGATGTTTGGTGTAAGTCTTTCATTGAAACTAATTATCAGATTAAGGAAATTCTGCCCTACTCCTAGTTTCTAACAGTTTTAATTTTATTTTATCATGAATATGTGTTTAACTTTTATAATTTTTCTATGAGATAATCACTTGATTCTTCCTATATATTGTAATTAATGTAGTAAATTATATTCCTTGAGTTTAACATCCAGTTAAATTAACCTTTCACCTTGAGTTCTTGGACTAAATCCACCTTGGTTTTTTAATACACATCATTGGATTCACTTTTATATAATTGGCTTATTTTTTACATCTATCTTCATAAAACAACTTAGTAAGTGCTTACTCCTTTTTTCATTCTTTGGAACAGTTTGTAAAACATTGGTGTTAATCATATTAACAAATTGAAAGATAAAAACCGTATGATTATCTCAATAGATGCAGAGAAAGCCTTTGACAAAATTCAACACTCATTTATGATAAAAACTCTTCAGAAAACAGACATAGAAGGAACATACCTCAATATAATAAAAGCCATATATGACAAACCCACAGAATACATTATCCTCAATGGTGAAAAATTGAAAGCATTTCCTCTAAAATCAGGAACAAGACAAGGGTTTCCACTCTCACTCCTACTATTCAGCATAGTTTTGGAAGTCCTAGCCACAGCAATCAGAGAAGAAAAATAAATAAAAGGAATCCAGACTGGAAAAGAAGTAAAACTCTCATTGTTTGCAGATGACATGATCCTCTACATAGAAAACCCTAAAGATACCACCCCAAAATTACTAGAGCTAATCAATGAATATAGTAAAGTTACAGGATTTAAAATTAATATACAGCAATATCTTGTATTCCTATACACTAACAATGAAAAAGCAGAAAGATATTAAGGAAACAATCCCATTTACCATTGCAATGAAAAGAATAAAATACTTAGGAATACATTTACCTAAAGAAAGAAAAGAACTATATATAGAAAACTATAAAACACTGATGAAAGAAATCAAAGATGACACAAACAGGTGGAGAAATATATGATGTCTGTGGATTGGAAGAATCAATATAATGAAAATTAGTGAACTACCCAAAGTAATCTACAGATTCAATATAATCCCTATCAAACTATGAACAGTATTTTTCACAGAACTAGAACAAATAATTTTGCAATTTGTATGGAAACACAAAAAGCTTCAAATAGCCAAAGATATCTTGAGAAAGAAGAATGGGCCTGGAGCAATCAATCTTCCTGACTTCAGACTATGCTAATAAAGCTACAGTCATCAAGACAGTATAGTACTGGCACAAAGACAGAAATACAGATCAATGGAACAAAACAGAAAGTCCAGAGATAAATCTACACACCTATGGACATCTTAAGGAGGCAAAAATATAAAATGGAGACAAGACAGTCTCTTTAACAAGTGGTGATGGGAAAACTGGCCAACCACCTGTAAAAGAATGAAACTAGAACACCTCCTAACACCATACACAAAAATAAACTCAAAATGGATTAAAGATCTAAATGTAAGACCAGAAACTATAAAACTCTTAGAGGAAAACATAAGCAGAACACTCTCTGACATAAATCACAGCAGGATCCTCTATGGCCCACCTCCCAGAGTAATGGAAATAAAAGCAAAAATAAACAAATGGGACCTAATTAAATTGAAATTTTTGCACAACGAAGAAAATTATAAGCAAGGTGAAAAGACAGTCTTCAGAATGGGAGAAAATAATAGCAAATGAAACAACTGACAAAGAATTAATCTCCAAAATACACAAGCAGCTCCTGCAGCTCAATTCCAGAAGAATAAACAACCCAATCAAAAAGTGGGCAAAAGAACTAAACAGACATTTCTCCAAAGAAGACATACAGATGGCTAACAAACACATGAAAAGATGCTCAACATCACTCATTATCAGAGAAATGCAAATCAAAACCACAATGAGGTATCATCTCACACTGGTCAGAAGGGCTATCATCAGAAAGTCTACCAACAATAAATGCTGGAGAGGGTGTGGAGAAAAGAGAACCCTCTTACATTATTGGTAGGAAAGCAAAATAGTACACACACTATGCAGAACAGTGTGGAGATTCCTTAAAAGCTGGGAATAGAACTACCATCAGTTCAGTTCAGTTCAGTCACTCAGTCGTGTCCGACTCTTTGCGACCCCATGAATCGCAGCACGCCAGGCCTCCCTATCCATCACCAACTCCCAGAGTTCACTCAAACTCACATCCATCGAGTCAGTGATGCCATCCAGGCATCTCATTCTCTGTCGTCCCCTTCTCCTCCTGCCCCCAGTCCCTCCCAGTGTCAGAGTCTTTTCCAATGAGTCAACTCTTCGCATGAGGTGACCAAAGTACTGGAGTTTCAGCTTCAGCATCAGTCCCTCCAAAGAACATCCAGGACTGATCTCCTCTAGAATGGACTGGTTGGATCTCCTTGCAGTCCAAGGGACACTCAAGAGTCTTCTCCAACACCACAGTTCAAAAGCATCAATTCTTCGGCGCTCAGCCTTCTTCACAGTCCAACTCTCACATCCATACATGACCACAGGAAAAACCATAGCCTTGACTAGATGGACCTTTGTTGGCAAAGTAATGTCTCTGCTTTTTAATATGCAATCTAGGTTGGTCATAACTTTCCTTCCAAGGAGTAAGCGTCTTTTAATTTCATGGCTGCAGTCACCATCTGCAGTGATTTTGAAGATAATAACTAAAAAATAGGGATTTCATTTTGATGTTATGAAAATGTTCTAAAATTGACTATGGTGATGGTTGTCCCTATATGTGAATATACTAAGACCATTGAATTGGACACTTGAAATGGGTGAATTTAAGTGATAAGGAAATTATATCTCAATAAAGCTGTTAAAAATGTATGCGAAAACGAACCAGAGAATAGCCAGAACAAATTTGAAAAAGAAGAATAAAGTTGGAGGAATCACACTTCCTACTTTTAAGATTTACTACAAAATTTTTAAATTTACTGAAGCTACAGTAATCAATAGTGTGAAATGAAGGAAGAGGTAGATTTAAAAATCAATGACAATGAAGCATTCAGAAATCACCCAACACAAATGTGGCCAATTGCTATTCTCGTGTATGGTAAAATATACATAACATAAAATTACCATTTAAATCATTTAAAGGGCACCGTTTATGGGCAATTAATACATTCAGAGTGTTATGCAATCATCATTAGTATCTAATTCAAGACCAATTTAATCACCTCAAGAAGAAATGCTGTTCCCATTAAATGTTCTTCATTACCTTCTGGCCCCAGACCCTGTCACCACTAATCTGATTTCTGTCTCTGTGGATTTGCCTATTCTGTATATTTATCTAAATGGAATCATAAAATATACAGCTTTTTCTGTCTGACTTCTTTTACTTAACATAATGTTTTCAAGGTTTATCCATGTTGGAGCATGCATCAGTACTTCACTCCTTTTGATGACCAAATAATGTATCATCGTATGGATAGGCCACATTTATTTGTTCGTTCATCAGTCAATGGACATTCCCACCTTTTGGTTGTTGTGAGTAGTGCTGCTATGAACCTGAGTGCACAAACTGTGTTTGAACATCTGCTTTCAAGTCTTTTGACTATATACCTAGAAATGGAATTGCTGGGTCACATGGTTACTATATGTTTAATCTATTGAGGAACTGATAAACTGTTTTACATAGCTGCTATATCTTTGTATATCCCACCAGCAGTCAATGAGGGTTCTAATTTCTGCACATCCTCACCAACAAATATGATTTTCTAGTTTTGCTTCATTTTTTTTTTATGGGCACCCTAGTCTGAGACTGAAGTAGAATCTTATTGTGGTTTTGATTAGCTTTCCTGTGAGACTAGTGATATTGAGCATCTTTCCATGTGTTTATAGGCCATTAATATATCTTCCTTAGAGAAATGTCTGTTCAGATGCTTAGCCCATTTTTAAATTCGGTTGTCTTTTTATTATCGAGCTATGAGAATTTTTTTTAATATATTCTGGATTCTAGACCCTTATCAGATATATAATTTATAAATACTTCCCTCCTATTCTGTGGGTTGCCTTTTCACTTTCTTGATAGTGTTCTTTGATGCACAGAAGTTTTTCATTTTCTTGCAGTCCAATTTAGTTTTTGTTCTATTGGTTCTGTTTTGGTTGTCATATTTATGAACCAAGGTTATAAAGACTTACAGTCATCTTCTTCTAAGAATTCTGTAGTTTCAACTCTTAAATTTATATAGATTTAGGTATTTGGCCCATTTCAAGTCAGTTTTTATATAAGGTGTGAGGTTGGTTAATTGATTTTTGACAAAGGTACAAAAGCACTTCTATGAAGAAAGGATAGTCTTTTCAATTAATGATTTGTAAAAAATGGGCATTCAAATTCAAAACATTAACTTCAACCTATACCTGTACCTTAAGAGAGAGAAGTCCATAAATTAGCTCAAAGAGAAACTTAAGAGAAAACACCAGCATCCAAAGTTGTTTGGGGGTCAAATGGCAATCAATGGAGAAGGAAGTTATTCTCTCCTTCTTTACGTAAAACTCAGCAAAGCTTTGTTACCCTAAGGACTGGAGACTTCAGCAGTGCGTGGAATATGCACCTTGGCATGGGGCTCATTCTGGACAACAGCAATGACAATTTTACCGTTTTGGGGGATGGGATAATTTCATAGTGCACCATTCAAAGTGCTGGTCAAAAGCAGCCCTCTGAAAGTAAGCCCAGGAAAGCACAAATTGGAGCCCTCATTAAGTGATAACGAGAAAATCAATGATATCCAAGAACTGGATGCATTTACTAATCCAATCCATTTTCTTCCATCCTTGAAAAGCATCAAAACAGTCCAAAGTTTCTACAGTTCTTTTCTCCTGTTGCTCACCATTGGAATGCAGAGAGAAATAGGGATCCCACTGGGGAATGTCAGTTTCTTTGAATCAAGGGAGTTGTAAAAAGGGTGTCTGGCAATGGCACGTGAGTCATAAATATTTGACTATGTGCATGATGTACCTTCGTCTTCCAAGGCCTATTTCTTTGACAGCAAGAAGCTGAAGTTCTTACATTTCCTATCACTCATAAATCCCCAAAGCCAAGAGCTCCTGGCCATTCCTCAGAACCACAGAATGAAGTCTAGTTGTAAACAGCAGTTGCTGTGATGACAAGATGTTATGGTTTATCTATTTGTTTCCCAAAGGCACATAGGTTCTAGAGAATATGAGGTGATTAAGGTCTTTACATAAGCTAACCCTTGGCCCAGTTGGGAGTCTATTTTCTGTTCACTCATCTTCAGGAGATTGACATGAAGGGAATCTGGGTTTTGGAGTCAGATAGATACACCCTGTTTCAAACCTCAGTCTAGTCAGGGTTTTAGCTGTGTGACTCTGAACAAACTTCTTAAGCTAACTGAACCTCAGTCTCCTCATGAGTAACAGTGTGGTTAATAGCACCCATTTTGCAGAACTGTTGAGAGGATTAAATGCAGTAATACAGGTGGAAAGTTAGAGAAAGTGCTCAGAAAATGTTAATTTCTATTTGCTTTTCCTCTTTAAATGAATGATGGGAATTCTGTTCTTTGATATCTGCAATAGTTTGAAACTAGCTTTGGGGTAAGACTCCAAATACAGTAGCTTAAATTTAAGAGAGAAGCTTATGTCATTTCTATTGATGAAAGCTAAAACAAATAGGGATTTATTAACAGTGTGGAGTCTTTGTGCTGGACGCCTATGTTCCCCTCTGGATCCACTCTTCATCTCCTTGCTGTGCTGAGGCCCAGGAGACTGACCTGTAGGGGCCACATTAACAGTTTCCTTGCCCTTATTGCACTTGGGTTTGGCCAATAGAAAGCTCAACAGGAGATTGAAGGGTTGTAGGAGGCTGAGACTGGGCATTTAGTTGCCCAGAAGCCTTCCTGCAAGGGTGTCACAGATAGTCTGTGTCCCTCCCCTGAGCCTGCCTTTTCCATATGGGAGCTCATTCCATATGCTTGCTCCCTATTTCCAGGTTCCCTTACAGGTTGTCACCCTTGCCCCTTCCAGCCTAAGGAAGATAATGCCCCTGCTGCTTCTAGCCCTAGGCTGCTGTACTACCACTGTGGTTTTTCTACAGCGGGACCACACCTTGCATATAGTTTATTAAACCTTCTTCAAATTACCCACTTAGAGTAGGCCATCTGTTCCCTTTAAGGACCCAGATGATGCCTAATGCCCCAAACACTACAATGTCAAAAGGCACAAGAAAAATCTGTCAGAATTATAGAACAAGGTTTATAAAAGCAAACTTTTTTGAGATATTTTTAACCAACCATTATCCATCTAAACAATTTAAGGAGGAATGTAAAATTTGCATCTTAGATGAAAAGAATATGTACTATTTTCAAAAGCCCAATTTAGATCATTGAACAATATGTTCAATAAATATGGATAATGTTCTTAAATCACAGAGAACTTGGAAACAAAGTTATGAAAGGTTAATAAGCACATTAAAATTTTTTTAATATGACTGGTAATCAAAATATGCAAATTAAATCATAAAGTATCTTCTTTAACCTATCAAATTAACAAAGACTGAAAAAAATAGTGCTTGCAAGAGTGTGATATGACACTGTTACAGCTGGTGAGAGTATGAACTGATAAAAATTTTCTGGAAAGAAATCTGTCCTCTATGTATCAAGGGCCTTATAAATATTTATAGTCTTTCAAACCAGCAATTCCACATCTAGAAACTTATTATAAAGAAATAATAAATAGTACAGAAGTGTTTATGGAGGTTTAGCATACATATTTATAAGAGAAAAAATGGGAATAGTCTATATAATTAACAATAGTTGATGGTTGCTTTGTTATGTCCATGGAGAAATAAGGGTTTTCCAGGTAGCTTGGTGGTAAAGAGTGCGCCTGCCAATGCAGGAGATGTGGGTTCGATCCACTCCAGTATTCTTGCCTAGGAAATCCTATGGACAGAGGAGCCTGGCAGACTATAGTCTATGAGGTCACAAAAACAGTCGGACACAACTTAGCAACTGAACAACAATGTGGAAAAACACAGAGACATTAAACTAGGGTTTTATAAAAAGTTAAATGAAACAGGACAGTAATCCCCAAATTATATTAATTTATCATAGTGAGACATAAAACTGTAGAAACAGTTTGATTCTTAAGTTTAAAATATGCATAAAAATATTAACAGTGTTCATACAAGTAGTGAATTACAGATAATTTTTACATCTCTCTCCCTTTTCTGCATGTTCCAATTGCTCTACACTGAGTTTTACTTTCATCACGCTATGTAATTTTTCACGAAAAATAGTGAAAGGTCCAAGCTACCTAAAAAGTATGTCATTTCCACAAAACTATGATGTCCCAGGAGCCAAGTGATTCTGATGTACAACATACCCTTTCTACCTTCATCACTCCACACGCAGTGCGCTCTCTTCGGAAGACGCGTTCTTCTCACCCGGGAAGAGATTTTGAGCTGTCTCGGTCCAGTTCGTGTTGAGCACGTTAATTGCTGGGTGAGTGAGTGATCAGGGAAAAGGAAGGGGAAGGAAGACAACGGAAGAAGGACAGGAGGGTGTGGCTCAGAGAACTAGGGGGTCACTTAAACAGCATGACTGGGTTTGGGCCAGGTGAAGCTGTGAAGGTAATGCAGGCCAAGAGCAGGTGTTGTTTAGAGCAACCCAGGTGAGCAGAGGCCAGCAGCCTGAACAGATTCACAGGAACATATATGATACCCATGGGTGGGTCTTAGGAATGCCTGACAGGTGGGGCTGCTGCTGCAAAGACTGGGACTTTATATATTAAAGTTACTATTCTTGTTACTACTTTTCTTTAGAAATCAGTCTCTTTCTAAATTCTTTTTTATATGCAAACATCTTTTTTTTTCAATTGACATGTTTTCATTATTTTAGCTCTAAGAAATCCTTTAAAATTTAGTTTTAATGCCTGCTAGTACCACCTGACCTGCCTCTTGAGAAACCTGTATGCAGGTCAGGAAACAACAGTTAGAACTGGACATGGAACAACAGACTGGTTCCAAATAGGAAAAGGAGTACATCAAGGCTGTGTATTGTCACCCTGCTTATTTAACTTCTATGCAGAGTACATCATGAGAAACGCTGGGCTGGAAGAAGCACAAGCTGGAATCAAGATTGCCGGGAGAAATATCAATAACCTCAGATATGCAGATGACACCGCCCTTATGGCAGAAAGTGAAGACGAACTCAAAAGCCTCTTGATGAAAGTGAAAGAGGAGAGTGAAAAAGTTGGTTTAAAGCTCAACATTCAGAAAACGAAGATCATGGCATCTGGCCCCATCACTGCATGGGAAATAGATGGGGAAACAGTGGAAACAGTGTCAGACTTTATTTTTTGGGGCTCCAAAATCACTGCAGATGGTGACTGCAGCCATGAAATTAAAAGACGCTTACTCCTTGGAAGGAAAGATATGACCAACCTAGATGGCATATTGAAAAGCAGAGACATTACTTTGCCAACAAAGATTCGTCTAGTCAAGGCTATGGTTTTTCCTGTGGTCATGTATGCATGTGAGAGTTGGACTGTGAAGAAGGCTGAGCGCCAAAGAATTGATGCTTTTGAACTGTGGTGTTGGAGAAGACTCTTGAGAGTCCCTTGGACTGCAAGGAGATCCAACCAGTCCATTCTGAAGGAGATCAGCCCTGGGATTTCTTTGGAAGGAATGATGCTAAAGCTGAAACTCCAGTACTTTGGCCACCTCATGTGAAGAGTTGAATCTTTGGAAAAGACTCTGATGCTAGGAGGGATTGGGGGCAGGAGGAGAAGGGGTTGACAGAGGATGAGATGGCTGGATGGCATCACTGACTCAATGGACGTGAATCTCAGTGAACTCCGGGAGTTGGTGATGGACAGAGAGGCCTGGCGTGCTGCTATTCATGGGGTCGCGAAGAGTCAGACATGACTGAGCAACTGATTTGATCTGATCTGATCCACCCCAATATTCTTGCCTGGAGAATCTCGTGAATGGAGGAGCCTGATGGGCTGCAGTCCATGGGGTCGAGAAGAATTGGACACAACTGAGAGACTAAGCTCACCTAATCATTTCCTATTTTTCCCTCCCTCGTATGTCATTCTTCACAGACATCTTCTGTGGTTCCCCAGACTCTCAACCTATAAATCACATGGTTTGTGCCCTGAGCCTTCCCTCCTTCATCCTTCTCATGTTGCTTATCCTGGATGCTCAGGTTTTCTGATCTGTGTTCAAAGCTTTTTTTGAGAGTATCAGAGGAGCTCTTGATTCTTTCTCCCCAGCATTGCTCACCCACTCCCTACTTCCAAATTTCCTGTGATGTTACAGCCATGCAATGTCATGTATACCATAGTGTTTTGGTTAGGTAATGAAATGTGATGCAAGTCGATCAATCAAAGCCTCTTTCTGAGAACGCCCTTTTCCTTCATGGGCGAAAGCTACAAGGAGGAGTCTGGAGTTTGCCTGTGGCCAGGTAGCCCATCCTGTGTGAAAATCAGGCTGAGAGAACCTAGTTCATACACAGAGAAGAGACACATGAAAGAAACAGTCCAGATGGTATTTGGTCCCTCAGCCCAGTTCTCCCTGAAAGCCAGTTCCATTCCCAACCTCACTATGAGTTGGTTACATGAATTTCCCCTTTAACATTTTGAATCAGTTTGAAATGAATTTCTGACACTATCAACCCAGTGTTCTAATGTAACTATTCCAGAGCTCTCAGAGTCCCCATGATTTAACATTGCAATAGTCCTTTGCATACCTCCCTCTGGAAGCTGTCTTATTGGTCTTCATATTCTCAGCACCCATCCCTCTGCAGGTACAGAAGTTCTGGACTCAGAATGGAGACCAGAATTCTACCACTGTCAGATAGAAAGAGCTAGTAAAAGCTGTGTGAGCTTGAGGATAGCCTTGAATGTGTGTGGGTCTCTATCCCCTCATTGATAAAAGAAGACTTGAATTAGATGAAACCTAAAATTCTTTTCAGCTCTAACATTTTTAAATTTTATGATTCCGAATTCTCTCTCTCTAGGCTGATTTAGTCAAAGCTCTGGTCCAAAACCGGCCTGCCTATTGTTTGCAGTTTTACCTCCCAACATGATTCCAGGCTCAAAAACTCTGAAACCAGTCATCATTTGTCCCCAACAACATGCTATTTTTTGTTTCTGCCAATGTTAAGTGACTACCAATTAATACTATTTCTTCCTTTAGAAATTCTTGTAGTCATCCTGTGTTGGGTTCTTTGTGCTATTTGTTAAGATCAATCTAGGTCTATCTATCTCAGTCTCTATCTCTGTTTCTCATATATAATTACATTGATATTTGTGTCTGTATTTATGTCTACATCCACATCTACATTTATATCATCTGTATCCCCAGTCTCTGCCTTAAGTTTCAGGCCCATATCTTCAAATATGTATTGAAATATCTCCCTGGTTATCTCTCAGATGTCTCAAACTCATTATCCTCTTCTCAGATATCTACTTCTTTTGTGTTACATGTCTTGCTTGGAGTTGTCATCATGCACTGGATTTCCCAAGCTATAACCTTGGACATACCCTTAACTACCTCTCTAATTCCATCAGTTTTATCTCAGAAATGGCTCTCAAACCTTTCACTACTCTCTTGAACCTACACCCCCTTCAAATTACCATAGGTCAGACTTCCGTTATCTCTCACTGAAATACTGCAACAGCCTCTTAACAAAACCCCTGCCAAAGTTCTCAGCCTATCCTATTCTCCACATTGATGTCAGAGAGTACTTTTCAGGGCATTAAATCCACCAAGTTTATCTACTGCTTGGCAACTTTCAAAGCTCACCCTTTTCCTATAGGATTAAGTCCAAATGTCTTAACATAGCCTGAAATGACAAAATGATAAGAATAGGGTGTTCTAAGATGCGTAGGAGGTGTTCAGAAATTATTTTGAATGGTAAAGCTCCCAAAGGAATTATTTTATGAACAGAGATAAAATAAGACATGAACAAAGATGGAGACTGGTGCAGCCAAGGAAAACAAGATTTCAGGAAGGACTCGGGCTTGAAGAAAAGTGCAAAACACTAACTAAACTATTGATCTTTAGTGGAAGGACCAGGTCTTTATCTGATTTTTTCCCTCCTATAATGAGGATCGGAGAAGGCAATGGCACCCCACTCCAGTACTCTTGCCTGGAAAATCCCATGGATGGAGGAGCCTGGTGGGCTGCAGTCCATGGGGTTGCAAAGAGTCGGACATGACTGAGCAACTTCACTTTCACTTTTCACTTTCATGCATTGGGGAAGGAAATGGCAACCCACTCCAGTGTTCTTGTCTGGAGAATCCCAGGGACGGGGGAGCCTGATGGGCTGCCATCTACGGGGTCGCACAGAGTTGAACACCACTGAAGTGACTTAGCAGCATAATGAGGATACTCAAGGTTTAAGACTGCTCCACAGGGCCAGAGGCATGGTCTGCTTTCTCTCCTGAATTCAGCGGTGACTTAACTTTCACGGGAATGGCAAGTTGGGTAGATCTGGTGATGCTCCTACTGCTGGGGTGGGCCTCCGGAACACTGCTGATCTGGGTTCTAGGGCCAACATCTTCTTTACAGCACACCCTCCTCTTCTTCCCTGGCCAGAAATGCTCAGAATTGCCCTTCCGCACATGGCAACAGCTCCAGGATCTGAGACGGGGCTCACCTGGAGAGAAGCTCCCAGGATAGCCAAGGAACACCTGGCTCTGCCCTGCGCTGGGGTCTGGGACAAAGTCCCCACTAGAAACAAGGGGTCCTATGCCTAATTTTGTCTTCTTTGTGCTTATTTTCCCTTTTGGAGAGTCTGGGGAAGGCATATTGTTGAAAGCCAGATTAGGGAAGCCATACCTAGGCCACTTAAGTCTCCATGAGCTTATCAGTATGTTATTCTGATACAGTTCAAAACTTTCATGATTACTTTGTGTCAGACAAAGCAAGAGGAATAAGGAAGGGATAGGAACATGTTTTCTGGCAGATGGTATCTGGGAACAGATGACAAAGAGAAGACAGGTCAGTCAACTCCTACTGAAAGGGAAAAATTGGCTTTCTCTACCCAAGACAGAGATCTTCATTCTTGGAAGTGTAGAACAAATGTGGTCAGAAAGGAATGTGGATGTAAAAATAGAAGCAGGTGCTAAGAGAGCAATTTATTGCTTTTGAAAAATATTTAATGGTAAAGTTTTTTTTTTAACTTTAAAGAGCAGTTTGAAATTGAAATGTAGAAAGAAGGAAAGTCACTGCTAGCCCCACCGTGAGCCATGAACTTTATTAACAATTATTATCAAATTCCTCCCATACTCCACTTATTTTAACTGTACATATATTTTTATTCTTTTTATTTTTCAAATTGCAGTCTTAATAGACACAAAATTTTGTATTCTGCTTTTTTACTGGAATATTATAGAATAGTCATATTTATGTTCCATTGCACAGCATATACTCATCAAACACCTACAATGCCCAGGTATGGGCCAGTCACAATGAGCCCTCTTCCCTCATGGCATTAACAGTCTAGTGAAGCACTGAGGCATGGGAACACGAAGCCTGCAGGTACCCATGTGAGACCAGGGCCAGGGAGGGGGCACAGGCTCTGGGGGAGCATGTACCAAGGGCGCAGATGTCTGTGGGACGACTGTCACAGAAACTTCTTGGAGGAGGCGGTGGCTAAGCTGAGTCCTGCAGGGTGAGTAAGACTTGGCCAGGAAAAGAAGGTGAAGGAAAAAAAGAGTGTCCGGGGGTCTGGGAGAGAGTGAGAGCATGAGCAAGTGGAGGAAGTTTGCTCTTTGGAGCATATGGAGAGCCGAGGTTTGAGCACAGAGGGGGGCGGTCTTCATAAGAGGGAGGAGCAAGAGGGGGCCCGGTGTGGGGGAGGGGCACGACAGTCCCTGCCAACCTTGCCCAGGAGCCTGCTCACTGTCTGGAAGGCACTGGGGAGCAGGAAGGGCTTTAAGAAAGGGAGTGACAGGTTAGGGCTGCGTTGCGGAAAGATTGCCTAGGCTGTGCTGTAACTGGCACACCAGGGTGGGGTGAGAATAGTCAGGGAGAAGGCCCAGGACCCCTGGCAGTACTCCGGTGAAAGCCGGTGCATTTCTGACCTGTCTCCTCCCCTTCCAGCTCAGCTCCACACCATGCTTAGAAGCAGCCTTCCACAGGCTTCTCCACAGACTTTCCTTGGGGCCCTCTCCTGGCTGGGCACACCTGAGTCAGGGGACTGTTCGGTGACTTTCTTCTGATCTTCCAATTCCCCCTTTAGGACTGCTGCCCCCTAGACCCCCCCACACCACTGTAGTGTCTTATTCCTATAGCGAACCCCCATTTCTTAATGCTCACAGCCCCTCTGCTTCCTGAATCATCCTCACGAATGCAGCCCCCAGTCATGCTGGCCCATGACTTTGTTGGCTCTTATCCTGCATGGAGTGGTCTTGTCTCCCCATATCGAGTGTGTCTCTGCCACACCGTGAAGCCCCCAAGTGCAGGGGCTTGATCTGTTTTGTTCCTGGTTCATGGTAGGTGTACAATCTGTTTGAGTGAGTGAGTGAGTGCATGAATGAGTGAGTGTGTAGCTCAGGAGAGAGCTCTGGGCTATAGTCACTTAGGCCATGGAAGTGAGTGAGATCACCCATTGGAGAGTATGGAGTGAAAAGGGAAAAGGAGGAGGGTCGAATCCAGAATTCTGAAAAGGGCCCACGATGGAGGCACAGCCAGAGGCAAGAGCCAAATCGGGGGCTGTGCCAGAAAGATAGGGGTAGGAGCTGGAGCTGGAGAGGCTGGGGCCGTGTGCTGCTGAAATCGGATCCAGCAGCAAGAAAGCCTTTGACTTTGGAGACAGAAGCGTCAGGAAAGCGGTGGGGACAGAAGCCACACTACTATGGACCGAGGAGAAAGTAAAAGTCACGGGAGGAAAGCCAGCAAGTGTGTGTACTTCCAGGAAGTCCGCTGTAACAGGGAGAAAGCAGGGAGGGTGGCAGGTGGCACTGTGCCGCTTTAACATGGCAGATGCTTTAACATCATAAATGCTGATGGGAGGGGCAAATAGTTGTGCCGTGCTTAGTCGCTCAGTCGTGTCTGATTCTCTGTGACCTCATGGACTCTAGCCCGCCAGGCTCCTCTGTCCATGGGGATTCTCCAGGCAAGAATACTGGAGTGGGTTGCCATGCCCTCTTCCAGGGGATCTTCCCAACCCAGGGATCCAACCTAGGTCTCCCGCAATGCATGTGGATTCTTTACCATCTGAGCCACCAGGAAAGCCCAAGAGAGCAGAGATTAAATCATGCAGGGGGCCTGGGGTGCTAATTGCAAGAGGGATGGCTCCCAGGAGGCAGAGAGGACACCTGTATGACTCTCAGTGGGGATGTAGCCCTGAGGGAGCAGAAGCTTGGGGCAGACAGCTCCCCCATGTTAACTTGAGTGGAAGACCAAGGTCGTGATAGGCTGGGTGCAGGGAGCCCTGTGTGTCTGGGGACAGGAGCTCCGGGGAATTAACATTCCTCTGCTTCCCCTCCCCGGGAGGTGGGAGCCAAGGCCATCTGCTCCGAGAGCTGGGCAGCAGTGGGATAAATGTTTTTGGCTCCTGTCCCATTAGTGTACTGAATTCTTCCTAAGGAGGGCATCTCCTGTGGCCAGAATGTCGCTGGTCCCTCAACTAGACCTTGAAAGTGTTCATTCCCATCCAGAGTCTAGCCAAGAGCAGTTTCCCCATTTTTAGGAAAAGACCATTTCTGAAGCTCTTCTGAGCCTCTGCCCACGCTTCCTCAGGGGATAGCTGAGGGCCTGGCCCACCCTCCCGCCGGGGGCAGTCCCCAGAGAAGACGTTCTCACAGGTGGGCCCTGCTGTGAGGAGCCCCCTTGTGAGACGACTCTGGCTGTCTAAACTGGGGCCAATAAAAGAATTTGCCAAGAGGTCTTTGAAGTAATGACCTCCCTAGTTAGTGCCTTGAAACATATTTTTACTTCTTGGAGGAGAGATTATGAGCTGGGGGGCCCAAGAGCCGTGGGAGGGTGAAAGACCCCTGAGGGTGGCAGAACTTGGCTCCTGTCCAGCGGCCCCACCAGGCGAGCCACGGCTGCTGCTCCTGGAGGGCCCCATGGCCTAGGGAAGTCAGCTTCACAGAAGTCTAAGTGTCTAAGCCCCAGCTCCTGTGCAAAGCGAGGTTTGTCTGGATGAGATCTGTTTATTCTCCACAAGCCCAGCCCAGGCGGGCTCCGTGTGGGGCCCAGGCCCGCTGAAGCTGCGTGGAGCAGCCCCTTTCCCTGTATCCCATGAGGATGAGCAAGGTGTGGGCAAGGTGCGGGCAGGAGTGTGGAGGCAATGTGGGGAGATGGGCCCAGAGGGATGCTGACCCACGTGGCAGTAAGGATCTTTCGCACGATTTAAAAAATTGTCTCATTTTCCCATTCATTCAGTCCCCAAATCTTTATTGAGCACCTACGTATGGCACGCTCTTTGCAGGGTAAAATGGGTCTGGTCCTGGCCCCACAGAGCTGACATTCCGTGGGAAAGACACATCATAAACAAACAGGTGTGCCAGTGTGTAAGGAGGACCCTGACAGAGCTACAGAGAGGAACAGCTGTGGACCAGGAGAGCTATAACCAGGACCCTGCAGCGTGGAGAGGGCAGTGGCTGGGGCTCTGGGGAGCTGGGACCTGATGCCTAGGTGACATTCACCAGGGTTGTGTGTGTGTAGGATTCGAAGCTGAGGGAACAGCACGTGGAAAGGTCCTCGGGGGCCAGAAGTGGGCTGTTCCAGGAAGCAGAGGGCCACCAGGACAGTGGGACACAGAGATGGAGTGGGCTGGAGGAGGAGGAGACGAGGGAGGCTGCAGGGGCCAGATCACACAGGGCCTTGTGGGCGGCAGTGAAAGGTCTGGATTTTATTCTGGGCGCAAATAGGAAGCTCTTGGCTGCCATGCCATAGACGGCAGAGGTTTGCATGTGGAGGCCTCCTCCTGGCAATGACAAGGTGACCCATCTTGTCAGAAAGTGGAAACAGAAGTCTGCCCCACCACTCCCAGCCTCCCTTTCCATTTGATTTCTCTCCACCCAGGAATGCCTTCCAGGGAACAGCTGGAAACAGGAGGACCCCGGGTTTCCCCCTGCTCTGGGCTCTCAGGCTCCCCTGCAGGATTGCAGCATTGCCTGCAGGCAGATGCCAGGTGCGGTGAAGGGCTGGCCTCCTGTGGGTTTAGGGATGTACAGACTGATGTGGGAGGCAGGCGAGAGCTCTCAGCTCCCACGGGGTATTCGAGGTGCCAGAAATGCTTCACCCAGAGGCCTCAAGGGCCTCCCACCTGCATCTTTGGTGAATCTTTACTGTGAGCAAAATGCTGTAGGAGAAAATAAAGCAGACAAGATGTGTGTGTGTGTGTGTGTGTGTGTAAAGAGGCTCAGAAATGTAATGCTATTTCTTTGGAGAGTCTCAAAGTCTTCTCAGCAAACAGACCCACACCAATATGTTCTGGAATGCAGGATGAATTGGCAGGGTGGAGAGATAGGAGACAGGGCCAGTAGTGCTAAGGCTGCTGCGGTCTAAGAGGGAAACAGTCAAGTGTGATTATGGTGGAGGCAGGGAGGTTCAGGAGGAGTAGAGGCTGAGGCACTGCTGGCAGAGGCCCCAGTGAAACTTGTTGAGAGATGAGTGCTGTGTGTGTGTGTGTGTGTGTATGTGTATGTGTGTGTGTGTGTGCTGGTGCTTGTGTGAATCTTAAAGGATGCCAAGGCCCCGGACACTCTTAGATGACTGTGAAGTTTGGTCCAGGTGTGGTTGAGAGGTGTGGCTGACTTTGACCAGGCTCAGGTGCTAATAGATTCAGCTCAGGAGCCAAGTGGAGAATTGGTAAATTAAGCCTGGAACTCAAAAGGGAGGCGCTCTGGGGTTAACTAGCTTCCGGTATGAATTCATCACCAATTAACTTATTATCCTACAAGCAAAATGCCTCCTCTGTGAATTCCCACACTTCCCAGTCAAACCCTGCCACCCCAGTTACTGAATTTTGACTTGTCATTCCTAAGGTCAACCCCACCCTTGACTATTAGTAAGAACAACATTAGTTCATCCTTCATTCTCTACACCTCTACCTTCTTTTCCAACTCTGGGTGGAAACATACAGGGAAACTCACCTCTCAAATCCCATCTGATTTATCTCTTGAGCTTCCCTAAGGTTCCCTTGCAACCCCAGGGAAACCTGCGTGGCCCAGTCCTTTACGTTCTCACCAACATTTTTGTTCATGTGTTTGGCCCATCATGGTGCTTCTTCTGGGATGTCCACCCTTCTCCTGGCTTATCTCAGCTTTCCCAGGTGGGCAGTCCTTGTAGGTTGAAAACCACAAGGCTATGTGAACCCTACCCATTTTCCAAGGCCAATCCCTAGTTTCTCCTCCTCCAGGGGCTCTCCCATGATTATGCTTTAGTCAGCTCCCCTTGCAAGACCAGGAGGGTGCCCAACTCTGTATCACATGGATTGCTTGGGTTGCATATGGCATTTGCCCAGCAAGCTAGAACTTGGTCTTGTTCAGCCTGATTTTGCTGCTCCCTGCTCATTTCGTGCAGATGGGCTGTGCTAGTCTGACTAGCATGGAAGGTCGGACTCTAGAGGAGCAAAACCTTCACCCTGAAATCTCAGTAGTGTCACATAATGCAAGTTTATTTCTTGCTGATGCTCAATGTCCCCTGTGGACTGCTGCGAGGTTCTGCTCCCTTTTCACTTGAGGACCAGGGCTGATAGTGACTGAAATCTTGGAGCTTCACCACCTGGGATGGTGTTTTCCAGTAGAACTTTCTACGAGGATGGAGATGTCCTGGATGTGCTGTGCGATGCCATCTCTGCACCTCGGCTTGCCACGTGTAACCGTCAAGAACTTGAAATGGGGCTAGTGTGACTAAGACACAGAATTTGAAATTCCATTTAATTATAAGTAATTTAAATTGCCACACATGGCTACCACATTTGGCAGTGCAGAGCTGTGCTATGAGGTCTCCGTGTTTACCTTCAGGAGGAGAGAGCATGTGGAGGATTGTGCCTACCTGCCTGTGCTCAGCCAAGGAGTCATCATGGGTCAGAACTGGACACCAGGCCCAACCTAACTGCAAGGCTTCTAGAATAGGTGCGGGACCCCATGAATATTCAGAGAGCAAAAAATAGCTTCGCCACAGAACTCTTCTAAGTGCAGTCAAAACTTTCTGAGGCTAAGATGTATGCGACTTTGCAGGGAGTGCAGACTGAGATACTCTGGGTGGCGAGGAAGGGTGGGGGGTGGACTGAGATAGTGCAAAGGGATTATAGCTTAGAGATGCAGAGACAGGCCCAGAGAGGGCAAGGGGTACACACAGCCAGGCTGGAGTCTTGACGTGCTGGCTCAGGGAAGAGGGAAGGGGAAGGTGAATGCTGTATATGCCCTTGGGAAACAACAGCCCTGGCTGGGACACGTCTAGTCTTCCATTCTGCATCCCTGGGAAGGGAAGAGTTCAGAGCTGCCAAAGGTCTGTTCTTGAAGCCCTTGGATGGAAAGGGCCCCACAGGGCTTCAGTGTTCAAATGGCCTTGGCTCTCTCCCCCTGAGGTGAGTCACCGAGCTGCCTGCCGAGAGAAGAACAGATGAACGGCTGAGCAAGAGCCCAGCATGAGGTCATCTGGGCCACACTTCCCTCCTGACCCTGGCCCTGGGGCCAAGTTCAGGGAGTTTCCAAGGCCAGCAAGGAAGGGGGTCATGCCCTGACTATTGTAGTGCTCCAGCCACTGCAAAGTGGGTGGAGGTGGGTGGGATATGTGCTGTTAGGGTCAGGGCCCAAGAGCTGTGGAATGGATCTCAGCTGAGGTGGGGAACTGAGACCCAGAGAGAGGCCCCGAGACACCCTGGGGGTTGTGGTGGAAGGCCCTTTGCACCCCACATGCAGAACCTCTGAGGCAGTCTTGCCCAGATTTCATCTTCACCGTCTCCAGGTTGGTGCTTGCTCCAGCTGTTTCTATTTTTCCTAGAGACCCACATAACTTAGGCTCTGTCCACTTCTGATTTAAATCTTTGCTGCTGTTGGAAACCATTTCTCTCCCTCTCACCACCGCCCCCCTGCCCCGCCCCCCCCCCCAACCGCCACCACAGGACAGACGGCAAAGCTCCAGATGGAAGAGAAAAACCCATGTGAACAAAGAAACTGGAGCCAGGGAAGGTAGCCTCTGGTTCCCCTGACCAGGCGGACACAAATCTGTATTAAAAAAAAAAAAAAAAAAACTACAGCTGGAGAAATTCTTCACTTCACAAGCTACTCTTCACTTTAGAGCAGACTTTACCATAGGAGACCATTAAAGCAAGGAGTTCCTGGTGTATTTCATATGGAATTTGATTCACAAACCGTCTAATTTCATCAGCAAAATTCTATTAACAATTACCATCTGTAAGACACCAGAGTTTTTTAAAAATGTGGCATCTCATTAAAGCCAGGCCTGTCTGTGGGTTCTTCAAGCTTCAGGGAACCCCAAATCAATTTGGACTATGCTGGCCTCCAATCTGCCCAAATTGGGAGAATATAGCCCCCATTTCATAAAGCAAAAACTGATGTTGGAGTCAAGAATTAGAGCCAAGACCAGGCTCTACTGTGCAGGGAAGGGTGTGCTGGGAATCTGGTCCAGGCAAAGCTTCTTGCCTGAATCCTCTCATCTAGTCCCATGAGTCCTGTGGGCTGGGGCTCCCATTGTGTCAGAGACCAGAGTGCATTCCAGAAACAAACTCTCTTGCCCTCTTTCTAAACACTGCTCAGAAAACCCAAACCACAGTCCAATTTGACCTGCCCTCCGCTGCTATCTGTGGCAGATGGTATTTTTTAGAGACTTCCAAATATCTCTGGTGCACCTGTCCTACTCGGGGACCATGCCATACCCACATGGACCGTGGAATCTAATTCCCTTTCTCTTGTTTCTTATTTCCTCCCCTTCCCTTGATTGCTTGAACAATAGAGCACAGTGGAAGTGATGCTTCTGAGCCTGGGTCAGAGAAGGTGATGCAACTTCTGCCTATTTCCTATAACTTAGGGGCTCGTGGAAGAAATCCAGACACCTTGAGGCCAGCCGCCACGCTAGGAGGAAGCCAAGCCACATGGCGAGGCCCCATGCAGGTGTTCTGGCCAATGGTCATGGCCCAGGTGCCAGACGAGTGACTGAGGAGCCATCAGATGAGTCTCGTCCCAAGCCGTAGAGCCACTCCCTGCCTTGGGATCTACCCAGCTGAACCCCAGACAGCGCAGGGCGGAGACTAGCCATCCCCTCCAGGCCTTTCCAATTCCCAGCCCACAGAGTCTGTGAGCATAACAAATGGTTGTCTGAAGCTACAAAGTTATGGGATCATTTGCTCCATGGCCACAATAACTGAACGAGACCTCGTTCTCTTCCATAGCATGAGGTGCAATGGTAATTAATGACCCCACTATCAGGCGATTTCTTCTAAACTGTCTTTCCCATTTGACTCTGAGTTCCAGGAAGACAAGGGATGCTGTCAGGCTCATCACTGCACTCCTCGGGAGTCAGCCAGGGAGACACTCAGTGACTGTTTAATGGATGACTGATCTTAACACTGTCCCCGGATTGACCCCTAAACTTGACCTCGGAATGACTCTGGCCCTGAATTCAGACTGACTTTAACCTTGGCCGCAGACCAACCCCTAATTCTGGCATCGAAGACCTAACCCTGGCCACAGCCCCAGCACAGCCTCTTGCTCTGGTGCCTGCTCACTAAGCCCAGCCTCAGACTGACCCTTAAACTTGACCTCAGAATGACCCCTGGCCTCGCCATAGCCCAGATGGACTGGCCCCAGCCTGCCTCTCCTGGCTCGCCTCTCCCCTTGTACCCCCCTCCACCCCATGTTCCTGCCTCATGAGCCTTCTTTCAGTCGCTTCAAGGAATAAAGCTCTTCCAGGAGTCAGAATGAACCCCAGCATATACTTGCCCCTGCCAGGAACACATTCCCTGCTAACTCTGCTCTTTCTTTCAATCTTTCCTTCAGGATCAGCTCATTTCGGTTAGACCCCTGTACCTAGAATTAAGTAGAATGCATGTGGCTCAATGGCCAGGGGTAGAGATGTGTGTGGTATTTGTTCCATCTATTAAATATTTATACATGAAAAAATAAAAAATAATGAGACCCCTTTATAAATGCTGTTAGCATTTTCCCACTTTATAACTATATATGTGTTTGCTATTTGCTTGATGTCCCTCTTCCTAGAGACTGGACTCCTTCCATGAGTACAGGAGCCACATCTGCTTTGCTCACCACTCCATACACAGTATACCCAGCACAGGATCTGGCACCTACACCGGGGCTCCTGATTAACCGTGGGATGACTGAAGGAACAATGCCTGGTTTACATCTTCCAGGAGGCCATCTCTGTGACTTCTCCCGGCCCTGGTCGAGCTCCTGTTCTTCCCTGTTTCTCTTCCCTGGGCCCCGCAAACAACCCAGTGGGAGCGCTCAGCCGGGAGCTGGGTGATTTTCATGCCTTTCTGTCTCTCCCGCCAGTGTGTGGCCTCCTCCAGTCCTGAGCCCGGCCTCTCCCCTCAGCAGCTCCAGCACGCACAGGCCCGGGCAGCTCAATAAATGTTGATTGAACTGTTGAACTAAACCAATTCCTTCTCTCCAGCCTCCTTTCTGGCCTTGGCTCTCAACTGGTTCATGTAAGGGGCCATCAGCAGCAGCGCTTCAAACAGAGCAGGAACAAACGAAACAGCTGAGAAATCGGCAGGAGGAGACAGGCGGGGACATTCATCTCCTCCTGCCCTCTGTCCTCGCCATCCCCTCGAGGGTTGCAGGCAGTCAAAAGTTCAGGCTCCACATTTTCTGGAAGAGGGAGGGAAATCTGTGTGTGGGGGATAAAAAAAAGTCCCCAAACTCAAATCACGCACACAGAACAACAAGCCATAAAACAGAACACCATTGGGAGAAGATGGGGTCACATGGTGGGAATCTGGATTGCAACGGGGTGGGGGGGCGGGGTGGGGGCAGCACTTGAGAAAACGCAGCCTGCTCAATGGGAACCAGATGGGCTGTGTGTTCTTAAATAGAATCCCAGACTCGCAGCGCGGGCGGGAGCCGGGCTGGGGGCTCTCCCCTTGGCTCCTTCGTGGGCACAGGGTACGTGGAGACGGAGGGAGATGGTGGCAGGCCCCGAGGCTGGGACAGGGTGGCATCTAGGCTCGGTCTCCTGGCTCTGGGTCAGCGCTCCACTCACCCTGCCACGCTGTCTCCCAGCCTTTTGCCAGGATCTCCAAATTAGAAGCATATCGAGAAGCAATACTGTCATTTCCCCCCTTTTTCCGTCCTTTCTTTGAATTCTTTCTCTTTGCTGTATAATTTTAGAGGTGCCAGGAAGTCCTCCTCTTCCAATATCCCTACCCTGCACCCACCCCATCCACGGAACACACGACAAGACCTGTGATGGGCACTGAGGGGTGGAGGTGGGCGCTCTACAGCTCTTGAAGTCTTCCCAGCACCTGTGGGGGTGGGTGTTGGTCTATTAGTTCACCATCTTGCAGGATGGGAGGGAGGGTGGGGTCAGATATTGTCTTTTTGCCTTTTATTGACCACTTAAGATTTAGTATCTTAACCAGAGATTTTTATAGCAAAAAATAAAATAAAATAAAATAAAACTGTCCCTGCAGAAACCACTGTGTGAAGACATGAAAGTGGCCATGCATTCTCTTTCTTCCCTGCCCTCTCCTCCCAGGATAAAGGCATCATTGGTCTCTTTCCCAGCTCCCTGAAACAGACTCTAGCAATAAGCTCCGCGGGGTGCTACGAATGGCCCTGTATGCCCAACAGCCCCAGGGGCAGCATTCAGTGATGTGAGTGACACCCCCGGCCCCTCACAGAGACTTCCTGCTGCCTGCACAGGCAGGAGGCGGGACCTCATCCTCCTTAGGGCATGGTGAGGAAGCCCTGCTCATCTAGGGACTCAGACGAGTCTGGGTCTCCTAACAGGAGGGGTAAAAAATTAGGCATCCACTTATATTTGAAATCTTTGTCCTCTGGGTTGCCCCAGGGCTGGAAATCCTTCATTTTTAATCCCCCCAGGGGTGAGAGTGTCTCTCACAACCAGTCACTCAGTCATCCAAACAGTGGTGGCCAGCACCCTGCAGTGTGCTCCTGAATTGTGGGTGAACAGGCTACCAGATACAGAGCCTCAGGGTGGGTGTCCTGACAGAGGAAGAGCGGAAAGGCCAGGGGGGAAGGGCTGGACTGCACGGGGGTGAATGTGGCTATGGCACAGGGAGCAGAAAGGGCGGTGGTAGGGGAACCGGGAGGTGTGAGGTTGGAGCAGGGACCGACCCAGGAAGGGTCTGGAAGGCTGTGGCCAGGAGTCTGGACTCAATTTGAAGAGTGGTGAGGACACTTTGAAAGGCTCTAAGCTGGAAAGTGACGTGACTGACATTTTTGCAGCATCCCTCTGGCTGGAGTGGGTTAGGAGAAACAGAAGTGGAGCAGAGCATCATGAGAGAAGACTATTTCAGGGCTCCAGGTGGGTGGAGAAGGTGGCTTGGACAAGGGCACTGTCAGAAAGAAGTGGATGGATTTGAGGACATGTTGGAGAAAGACGCCTGGACTTCCTGTGGGATTTGATGTGGGTGTGAGAGATGAGGAGGGTCCTAAGTTTGGGGCCTGGATAAGCAGGGTAGCTGGAGGGGCCCCTCCTTGGGACAGGAAGGTCGCCTCCTTCCCTAACTCCCATCTCTGCTGCAACCCGTGACTCCAGCAAGTGAGTAACACATGCTGTGGCCTCTCTCTGCTCCCTTCCTTGCAAAACAGATGGTGAGAGAAGGAAGAAGGCCAAGCCTCTGCCGCTGTGATTGTACTTTCCACTTTTAGCTCAGCAGTTGGGAGCCCGTGGTCTTGCCATTCCTTGCCTCCCACTCCTGGTTCTCCCAGATCTACCCTAAATCAAACTCGCCTCAGAATTGTTTACCAAGCACCTGTTGTGGCTCAGTCACATGAAGGCACTCTAGGCTAAACAGGAGAAGAAGTATGGGGTCCAGCCATTATGGCCTGAGGACAGCTGGGGACATGGGGCAGAGAAGGACTGAGCAGCCAGGGAGTCCTTCCTGGAGGAGGCAGGTATTTGGGTTGGCATGAGAGATGGGTGTGAGCTGAGCAGCAGAGAGACCAGGAGGGGAATCCCCATGAAATTACTTCCATGGAAGAGAAAGAGAGTCCTAGAAAGCTGTGGACACTTATTCAAGGTCAAACAGTGGGAACTGGAGGAAGAGTCAGCAGTTCAGATGAGCCCCTGAGGCAGGGAAAAGCTAGTGCCAGTTCCATTACATGTGCCCTCTCTCTTTCTCTCTCTCTCTCACTCACACACACACACACACACACACACACACACACACATGCACCCACATGCATGCACAAGCGTGCGTACTTCCAGGAGGCCACCCCTCATTTCTCACCTCAGCCATATGCCTCCCTGTTCCCCAGTGGGGTGGGAAGAAGGAAGGAGATGGACGGGTCAGTTGTCCACTTGTCTGCCTCACCATCCCAGACCACCCCCAGAGGGTCAGCTAAAACATCTTTGAAGACAGCCGTTTGCTGACCTTCTGTTCTGAGCTTCCCCACGTGGCAGGTCAGCTTGTTCATGCCTCTAGAAAGCTCCAGCGATTCTCAAGGTGTGGACCCAGATCAGTAGCATCAGCATCAACCTGTGAACTTGTTAGAAACAAACATTCTCAGACCCCACCCCAGACCTGCTGAATCAGCAACTCTGGGGCCTTAGAATCTGTGTTTTCATACACCGCCCCATCCCCCTGGGGATGGAGAGCGGGGGTCCTGAGACAAAACTTCCCCAGAAAGGGGGGATGTTTCTCTTCTGCTGCCGCCCCCAAGGGGAAACTCCCACGTGGCCCTCCAGGGCCTAACCCTGCTCCTCCCCAGAAGTCATTTCCGCCCAAACGGACTCTTTAACTCTTCAAGTTTATTGCCCACTCCCACCCCAGCTGGGGCTGTGGGAGAGAAAGCCAGGTGGCTGCATCTGCCGCCTTCTCCCCCAACCCAGCCTGTTCTGCCACATCCATGCAGGGTCCGCAGAGAAGCCAGCTTTGTCCATGGAGAACATTCCAGGCAGCAGAATAAATGAGATGGCTTGTGAAAAAGGAAGTGGGGTACCCCGATGGCCCCTTTCCAGTTCAGTTTATCCAGCTCCCCCTTCTTCCCCAGAACCCTGCTCCTCACCATGGAGAGGGGCAACACCAAGCCATTGGCATGGTGCTGGGCTCCTGTAGATTAGAGATGAGAGGCTGGTGTGCATCACAGACAAAATCAGTTGTCTGCTGGCTGCTTCCTGGGATGGGACAGTTTCATTGCCCCTAGGGAGCTCGTATGACAATGTTAACTCCAACTAGGGGCCCTGTTTTCTTTAAAACCACAAGCAGAAAAAAAAAAAAAAAAACCACAAGCAGTAGTTGCCCACCGAAGGGTTACTCCTTCCTGGAGCCCCTATTTGGTGGGGTTCTTGGCTGAGCCCTACGGGAGGCACTGGGTGGTGATGGGGATTTGGTGCTATACTGGGCAGAGCTGAGCAGACAGAGAAGGCTGTGTGTGCGAGCAAACATGTGTCCAACCAGCCCCTGTTGGCAGAAGAAGGAACCAGGGATTATAGCCCATGCTCCGTTGCCAGTAGACTGAGCGGCTCTGGGAGAGTCAGCCTCTTTGGGTCTCAGTTTACTTGACAGACAAATGGGAATAATACTAGCTCTGCCTCCCCCGCAGGATTATCATGACATCCAAATGAGCTCATGTCTAGAATGGCCTTGAAAATACTGATGGCTACATAAAGCAAGACAATGTATTCACAACAAGGTCATTGCCTCTTCCTTGCAGGCAAAGACGGATTTTCCCGTGTTTTCTATTCCCCAGGGCGCCTGGTACCACCCTAGCAGGTTGTCAATCAGTGCTTGTTGAATGGATGAAATAGAAGACATGGTCCCTGTCTCCATGGAATTTAATATCTGGCTGGTGGATGGCGGTGGGGATGAGAAACACATAAGGGAAGGAACTTAAGAGTATAGAGGCTCTTGTTTGCTCAGACACCTCTCATTTAGAACTTGTGATGCTTTCTCAGGGCCAGAGAGGAATTGGACCCTGCTGATTGGAACGCTTGGGCGCAGGAGGGCTTACAGGAGCTATCCCACGTTGAATGTCAGGAAGGGCAGCGGTGAGGAGATACCCCTCATCCAAGGTAAGGAGCAGTGGCTGTGCTTTGCTGGAGCAGCCGTGAAGAGATATCCCACGCCCAAGGTAAGAGAAACCCAAGTAAGACGGTAGGTGTTGCAAGAGGGCATCAGAGGGCAAACACACTGAAACCATACTCACAGAAAACTAGTCAGTCTAATCACAGTAGGACCACAGCCTTGTCTAACTCAATGAAACTAAGCCATGCCCCTGGGGCAACCCAAGATGGGTGGGTCATAGTGGAGAGATCTGACAGAATGTGGTCCACTGGAGAAGGGAATGGCAAACCACTTCAGTATTCTTGCCTTGAGAACCCCATGAACAGTATGAAAAGGCAAAATGATAAGATACTGAAAGAGGAACTCCCCAGGTCAGTAGGTGCTCAATATGCTACTGGAGATCAGTAGAGAAATAACTCCAGAAAGAATGAAGGGATGGAGCCAAAGCGAAAAAAAATACCCAGCTGTGGATGTGACTGGTGATAGAAGCAAGGTCTGATGCTGTAAAGAGCAATATTGCATAGGAACCTGGAATGTCAGGTCCATGAATCAAGGCAAATTGGAAGTGGTCAAACAAGAGATGGCAAGAGTGAATGTCGACATTCTAGGAATCAGCGAACTCAAATGGACTGGAATGGGTGAATTTAACTCAGATGACCATTATATCTACTACTGCGGGCAGGAATCCCCCAGAAGAAATGGAGTAGCCATCATGGTCAACAAAAGAGTCCGCAATGCAGTACTTGGATGCAATCTCAAAAACAACAGAATGATCTCTGTTCGTTTCCAAGGCAAACCATTCAATATCACAGTAATCCAAGTCTATGCCTCAACCAGTAACGCTGACGAAGCTGAAATTGAACGGTTCTATGAAGACCTACAAGACATTTTAGAACTAACACCCGAAAAAGATGTCCTTTTCATTATAGGGGACTGGAATGCAAAAGTAGGAAGTCAAGAAACACCTGGAGTAACAGGCAAATTTGGCCTTGGAATATGGAATGAAGCAGGGCAAAGACTAATAGGGTTTTGCCAAGAAAATGCACTGGTCATAACAAACACCCTCTTCCAACAACACAAGAGAAGACTCTATACATGGATCACCGGATGGTCAACACTGAAATCAGTTTGATTATATTCTTTGCAGCCAAAGATGGAGAAGCTCTATACAGTCAGCAAAAACAAGACCAGGAGCTCACTGTGACTCAGATCATGAACTCCTTATTGCCAAATTCAGACTTAAATTGAAGAAAGTAGGGAAAACCACTAGACCATTCAGGTATGACCTAAATCAAATCCCTTATGATTATACAGTGGAAGTGAGAAGTAGATTTAAGGGCCTAGATCTGATAGATAGAGTGCCTGATGAGCTATGGAATGAGGTTCGTGACATTGTACAGGAGACAGGGATCAAGACCATCCCCATGGAAAAGAAATGCAAAAAATCAAAATGGCTGTCTTACAAATTACAAAATGGAGGCCTTACAAATAGCTGTGAAAAGAAGAGAAGCGAAAAGCAAAGGAGAAAAGGAAAGATATAAGCATCTGAATGCAGAGTTCCAAAGAATAGCAAGGAGGGATAAGAAAGCCTTCCTCAGTGATCAATGCAAAGAAATAGAGGAAAACAACAGAGTGGGAAAGACTAGAGATCTCTTCAAGAAAATTAGAGATACCGAGGGAACATTTCATGCAAAGATGGGCTCGATAGAGGACAGAAATGGTATGGACCTAACAGAAGCAGAAGATATTAAGAAGAGATGGCAAGAATACACAGAAGAACTGTACAAAAAAGATCTTCACGACCCAGATAATCATGATGGTGTGATCACTGACCTAGAGCCAGACATCCTGGAATGCGGAGTCAAGTGGGCCTTAGCAAGCATCACTATGAACAAAGCTAGTGGAGGTGATGGAATTGCAGCTAAACTATTTCAAATCCTGAAAGATAGTGCTGTGAAAGTGCTGCACTCAATATGCCAGCAAATTTGGAAAACTCAGCAGTGGCCACAGGACTGGAAAAGGTCAGTTTTCATTCCAATCCCAAAAAAGGCAATGCCAAAGAATGCTCAAACTATTGCACAATTGCACTCATCTCACACGCTAGTAAAGTAATGCTCAAAATTCTCCAAGCCAGGCTTCAGCAATATGTGAACCATGAACTTCCTGATGTTCAAGCTTGTTTTAGAAAAAGCAGAGGAACCAGAGATCAAATTTCCAACATCTGCTGGATCATGGAAAAAGCAAGAGAATTCCAGAAAAACATCTATTTCTGCTTGATTGACTATGCCAAAGCCTTTGACTGTGTGGATCACAATCAACTGTGGAAAATTCTGCAAGAGATGGGAATACCAGACCACCTGACCTGCCTCTTGAGAAACCTATATGCAGGTCAGGAAGCAACAGTTAGAACTGGACATGGAACAACAGACTGGTTCCAAATAGGAAAAGGAGTATGTCAAGGCTGTATATTGTCACCCTACTTATTTAACTTATATGCAGAAACATCATGAGAAACTCTGGGCTGGAAGAAGCACAAGCTGGAATCAAGACTGCTGGGAGAAATATCAATAACCTCAGATATGCAGATGACACCACCCTTATGGCAGTAAGTGAAGAGGAACTAAAAAGCCTCTTGATGAAAGTGAAACTGGAGAGTGAAAAAGTTGGCTTAAAGCTCAACGTTCAGAAAACGAAGACCATGGCATCTGGTCCCATCACTTCATGGGAAATAGATGGGGAAACAGTGCAAACAGTGTCAGACTTTATTTTTTTTGGTTCCCAAATCACTGCAGATGGTGACTGCAGCCATGAAATTAAAAGACGCTTTACTCCTTGGAAGGAAAGTTATGACCAACCTAGATAGCGTATTCAGAAGCCGAGACATTACTTTGCCAACAAAGATTCATCTAGTCAAGGCTATGGTTTTTCCTGTGGTCATGTATGGATGTGAGAGTTGGACTGTGAAGAAGGCTGAGCACTGAAGAATTGATGCTTTTGAACTGTGGTGTTGGAGAAGACTCTTGAGAGTCCCTTGGACTGCAAGGAGATCCAACCAATCCATTCTGAAGGAGATCAGCCCTGGGATTTCTTTGGAAGAAATGATGCTAAAGCTGAAACTCCAGTACTTTGGCCACCTCATGCGAAGAGTTGACTCATTGGAAAAGACTCTGGTGCTGGGAGGGATTGGGGGCAGGAGGAGAAGGGGACGACAGAGGATGAGATGCCTGGATGGCATCACTGACTCGATGGACGTGAGTTTGGGTGAACTCCAGGAGTTGGTGTTGGACAGGGAAGCCTGGCGTGCTGTGATTCATGGGGTTGCAAAGAGTCGGACACGACTGAGCGACTGAACGGAACTGAACTGATTGGAACATGCAGTGAACAAACCCCTAGTGGGAACGAGATAACAACAACAGGAGCTCCCAGCCTCCGAGCTCAGGTTGTGTTCCAGATGGCAGAGAGAGCGCCGTGCCCTTCGGCAGCACCTGATTGCAAGGGAACAGTTAGCATGCCAATCACTAGTGAACTCTGACCTCATCTCTGAAGCAGCCAGCACCTTTCCTTGACCATGTTTTGTTAATGGCCATTTAGGGTGACTTCATGTATTTAAGGAACATAAAACTTTATTTTGCTAAGACTAGACCATGCTGGCCTCCCTCTGCCTCCTCCTAAGCATCTCAGATCCATTCACAATTTTCAAATAGATTTGGTGACAGGGAGCCTGCAATCCACTATATCTTATCTTCCCTGGAGGAGCAGACATGGGTTCCCTCAGCAGCAGCTGGAGGGTTTGTGGGCCTGGCAGAGAGCTCTTGTCTTCTGGGACTTGAGCCAGCCACTGGCCCTTCTGGGCTACAGTTGCCCCAATAAAAAGAGGAGGTTGGGTCAAATGAACCTCAAGGTAGGTGCCCGCCACATTGGACCCCCTGTCCAGTGTTAGAGGATGACAGTCCCTCTGCCGGCTGCTGCCTTCTTCTGCCCTGTTCTCTGGCCAGGAGGCGAGGCCCTGCAGGCTAGAGACAGATGGCTCAGGTAGTTTGTCTGTCCTTCCTGGTCCCAGATGCTTGGACCAGGCTCCCAGTGGACTGGGCTCAGGTGGAAGGAGTGCCCAGTTAAGCCATGCCAACAGGAGTGTTGGAGACCATGGGTAAACGCATGAGCATTGGCGTGGCAGTGGGAAGGCGAGAGCTCAAGTCCCTGCTGGAGAGAGCGGGTGGTGGGCAGCGTGGAGATATAGTAATGGGATGGGATGTGAGAGTTCCAGCTTCAGGGAGAGGGGCTCAGTCTTAACTGGTAAGAGGGAGTCATTGCCTGTTGTGAGCAAGGAGGGCCTGTGATCAAGGTTCGGCGTGATGGTCTGCAGCCCCTTCAGTGAGTCAAGCTGGAGCCCGAGGCTCTGGGTGTGAGACCTCAGGGGCTGACTGGCTGCAGAGGTTCAGCCCCACTGCGGGAAGAGAGTAGATGTGCAGAGCCGGAAATCCTTCTAAGCTCAGAATTGCTAACTAGTTAGTGGCAGCTAGAAGGGCCCTGGAGAGACCCCTCTGCCCAGAAATATCTCACACAACTGAGAGTCAGTAACCCCCAAGCCCACAGGCATCTACATCTCGTTTCCCTATTGAATCCTCACACAACCCAGCAACACACCATCATTATCACCATCTCGCGAGTGAAAACACCCAGCCTGGAAGAACTAGCAACATAACTGGAGGTCATAGGCTGGGAAGGGTCTGAGGCAGGTTTTGAACCCCTGCCTGTCTGACTCTAGAGCCCCTGCTCTTTCCATCACACTCCCCGCGACCATGCCTGGAACAGCCCCCAGGCCCAGAGCTGGCATGGGGATTGGACTTCTAGGGAGGGTCTGGCACCCGCTGGGCAGAGGGTCTTGTCCCACACGCCAGCCCTGGAGGCAAGCTGGACCCTATCAGAGGAGAGGCTGGGTCTAGTCCTGATGGACACCACTGTGGAGTCTCCAGGTCTGAGTGCAGACAAGAGTCAAGTGATGCCCTGTACTAAACACACCCTGTGCTTTCTGCTCTTCATGCCCTTACTCAATGCTTTCTTCTGCCAGTTCTGCCTCTCTCTGACTGAGCTTCCACACAAGTGTCCTTACATATCGTCACCCCTCTGTTTTCTCATCAGTAAACGGGGGCTAATAATAGTGTATCATGGTCGTGAGAGAATCAGTGGAGTAATATACGCTGAAGTTCATGTTGTAAGTGGACTGGCTTTGTACAGGGAGCCTTATCTGCAGGCTTCTCCCCATTTCCCCTTGTCCACCTGTTGCACATTCCACTCATCTTCTAAAGCCCAGTGTAAATGCCTCTCATCCCTCTTGGCAGAATCTGTTTCCCTGATTTCTGTCCTGCTAGAAGCTTGGTAACAGCTTTATTGCATGATTTATCTAGGTCTGGGTGTAATCAGTTGAAGATATGTCTGTCCTTCCAGACAGCATGCCCCCGGGGACAGGGCCTCTACTCACCTTGTTTGCTTTCTCCTCCTTGGCTCAGGAGGGAACAGCTGTCGGGACAGTTCTCAGCAGTCCCCAGACACGTGCCCTTTGGCCATGCCCACCCGGGATCCCTCCTTCTTTCAAAGCAAAGGTCTCTAGTCTCAACCCTCTGCTTCCTTAAGGCCTCCTCAGCCCCCCAACAGCCTGCTTCCTGCCTCTCCAGCCACCTGTGACCCTCATAGCTATTCTTTATTTGGCTCACTCTTTCAATGCCTGATAATGCAGACCACTCCCTATTTCTAGAAATAAATGTTTCCTTTTGTCTGTGTCACTATCTTCCTAGATTTTTCCTTGCTCTGGCCACTCCTTTTCTCCATCCTTCATAACAGAGATGGAAATTCATAGCACTTCAAGGTGATTCCAGCTCAAGGCAGCTATGAGAAATGTGCCCCTTCGCGGACCTCCCATGTGGCTGCCCGTCTACCACGCCCGCACGTCCTGCTTTCCTGCCATCACATAGTTACACCAATTGCACTGAGCCATCAACACAGAGTGAAAGACAGTCAGCGTGTGTATATTCAGAATGGCAGAGATGGTGATCTGTTCTCCAGGCCTCAGTCCCTCTGCCTCCTGGACCAGGCATCTCCCACCTCCTTGTAGGGACTAAATTCTGACCGATGTGATATGAGCAGACATGATGGAGGGCACTCCAGGCCTGGCCCTGAGAACCTCCCTGACAATATTCCATCCTGGCTGGATATGGAGAGTCCAGCAGAGAACTCTGGAACTATGGAGTTGGCAGATTCCAGGTCCCTGAATCACAATAGAAGGAGAGTCACCCAATCAGCAATGCTTGCATTGGATTGGATTGCTATAGTAGTGAGAAAGAAACTCTAATTTCTGTTAAACCATTTTCAGTAAGGTGATCCTACGCCGATTACTACAACCCTAAGAGTACTTACACACACACACACACACACACACACACACGCGCGTACATATGTGTGCTTCCATCCTGGAATCACCTGGGCTTCCCAGGTGATGCTGGTCGTAAAGAACCTGCCTGCCAATGCAGGAGATGTAAGAGAGGCTAGTTCGATCCCTGGGTCAGGAAGACCCCCTAGAGGAGGGCACAGCGACCCACTCCAGTATTCTTTCCTGGGGAACCTCCACGGAGGAGAGGAGCCTGGCAGGTTACAGTCCATAGAGTTGCACAGAGTCGTACATGACTAAAGTGACTTTTAGCACGCATGCATGCATGCCAAAAATAGAGATATAAGCACGTAAGGACTGCCCTGGTGGCTTAGGCGATAAAGTGTCTGTCTACAATGAGGGAGACCCGGGTTCGATCCCTGGGTCGGGAAGATTCCCCTAGAGAAGGAAATGGCAGTCCACTCCAGTACTATTGCCTGGAAAATCCTATGGACAGAGGAGCCTGGTAGGCTACAGTCCATGGGGTCGCAAAGAGTCGGACACGACTGAGCGACTAGAGAATAGAGAAAGGAAATCAAGATGGGGGCAAAATAGACTAGGGAGATAAGATGATGTAAAGAGTAAAAGAAAGGCAACAAGTCTTGCTAATCTTACAGAAAAAGAATAATATTCCAATAGAATAATGAGACAAAGGCTCTGAGCAGATAGCTTCCAAGTGAGTTAGCTCTAAGGCCAGTGCATACATGAAAAAGATGCCCCTGAGTAATTAGAGAAATGCAGTTTAAATAAAGAATGTGATAACCACTCCTTCGAGGAAATGCCAAACTATTCATCTTGGCAAAAACTAGACATTGTGACGATACCCAGTGTTGGTGAAAAGAGGGAGGAATAGGAACTCTGGGTCTCTTGATGGGAGGGTTAATAGCTTCAACCTCCTTGGACAACAATTTGACAATATCTAGAAAAACTGAAGATGAGCCCCAGCTGTTCTACTGGAACTCTCACACATGCACAGCTGATACAGAAGGGATGCTAATCTGGCTCTGAGCTTCCTACATGCCAACGCAAACAGGAGCTGATGATTAATTACAAGATTCTCAATGCCCACGTAATAATAAAAGGCTCCGGCTTTTGGCCATGAGGTTGGAGAAAATGTTCTCTGAATTGCTTCTGGGAGCAGTGTACACTTTCATAGAAAAGATCTTATGCAACCTTCCCATAATAAATAGTAAATTGGATACCACTAGGTTTCAAAGCACATGTGCAGTCATATGAAACTTACTATCAATTATAGGAATGAAATTCAAGCAGAGGCTCAAAAGGCAATTCAGTATCAGCAATTATGAGAGAGAGTTCAAAGCCATGAGGTCCATGTATGAGCTCTCCGGTGGCTTAAGATAGCCTGGCTTAATTCAGGAATAAGATTTTTAGTATTACCAGGAACCTCACTCCCTGCTCCCATGATGACTATTTCTTCAAAGCAAGCTTCTGAATAGAGCTAAATAGTAGAGAGTTCAGGTTATAATATCAGGCAAGCAAACAGAGTAAAGATATCCTCTACTATTGATTTAAGGCATTAACCATGAGCTATGTAAATGACATAAGCAAGAAAATGGCTGTCTTTTCATGAAAATGAAGGAGTCTTCAGGGGGAACAGTGTCTAGAAAGATAGCCCCAGATCCAAAGGTGTGTGTTGTTGCTGTTCAGTCACCCAGTTGTGTCCAACTCTTTGCAACCCCATGGACGGCAGCTCAGCAGGCTTCCCTGTCCCTCGTTATCTCCTGGAGTTTGCCCAAGTTCTTGTTCATTATTTTGGTGATGCCGTCCAGCCACTCATTCTCTGATGACCTCTTCTGTTTCCACCCTCAATCTTTCCCAGCACGAGGGACTTTCCCAATGTGTTATCTGTTCACATAAGATGACCAAAATATTGGAGCTTCAGCTACAGCATCAGTCCTTCCAGTGAATATTCAGGGTTGATCTCCCTTACGATTGACTGGTTTAATCTCCTTGCTGTCCAAGGGCCTTTGGGGTCTTCTTCAGCACCACAGTTCGAAGGCATTGGTTCTTTGGCATTCTGCCTTCTTGAAGTCCAGCTCTCACAACCATACATGACCACTGGGAAGACCATAGCCTTGACTATAGAAACCTTTGTTGGCAGAATAATGTCTCTATTTGTCGCATGCTGTCTAGATTTGTAATTGCTTTCCTGCCAAGAAGCAATCGTCTTCTGATTGCATGGCTGCAGTCACCACCTGCAGTGATTTTAGAGCCCAAGAAGAGGAAATTAGTCACTACTTCCACCTCTTCCCCTTCTATTTGCCATGCAGTAATGGGGTCAGATGCAATAATCTTAGTTTTTTAATATTCAGTTTTAAGCCAGCTCTTTCACTCTCCCCCTTCACCTTCATCAAGAGGCTGTTTAGTTCCTCTTCGCTTCCTGCCATTAGAGTGGTATCATCCACATATCTGAGGTTGCTGATGTTTCTTCCACCTCTCTTGATTCCAGCTTGTATCCAGCCTGGCATTTCTCATGATGCACTCAGTGTATAGGTTAAGCAAACAGGGAAACAGCAGACAGCACTGTCATACTCCTTTCTTGACATGAACCAATCAGTTGTTCCATACAGGGTTCTAACTGTTGCTTCTTGGCCTGCATACAGGTTTCTCAGGAGACAGGTAAGATGGTCTGGTATTCCCACCTCTCGAAGAGCTTTCCAGAGTTTGTCATGATCCACACAGTCAAAGGCTTTAGCGTAGTTGATGAAACACACAGATGTTTTTCTGAAATTCCCTTGCTTTCTCTATAATCCAGTGAATGTTGACAATTTGATCTCTAGCTCCTCTTCCTTTTCTAAATCCAGCTTGGACACAAGGGAGTTCTTGGTTCGCATAATGCTGAAGCCTAGCATGCAAGATTTTAAGCATGACCTTACTAGCATGTGAGAGGAATGCATTTGTCTGATGGTTAGCACATTCTTTGGTACTACCCTTCTTGGGAACTGGGATGAGGACTGACCTTTTCCAGTTCTGTGGCCACTGCTGGGTCTTCCAGATTTGCTGACATAATGAATGTGGCACTTTGATGGCATCATCTTTGGGGATTTGAATAGTTCTGCTGGAATTTCATCACATCCACTAGTTATATTAACAGCAGTGCTTCTTAAGGCCCACTTGACTTCACAATCCAGAATATCTGGCTCTGGGTGACTAACCACACCATCGTAGTAATCCAGTTCATTAAGATCTTGTTTATACTGTTCTTCCATATAGTCTTTCCATCTCTTCTTGATCTCTTCAACATCTACTGGGTCATTACCATTTTTATCCTTTATTGTGCCCAACTTTGGGCAGAATGCTCCCTTGGTATTTCCAATTTTCTTGAAGAGATCTCTAGTCTTTCCTGTTTTTATTGTTTTCTTCTATTATTAAGCACTGTTCATTGAAGAAGGCCTTCTTGTCTCTTCTGCTTATTTTTTGAAACTCTGTGTTTAATTGAATGTACCTTTCTCTCTCTCCGTTGCTTTTCACTTCTCTTCATTCTTCCGCTTTGTAAAGCCTCCTCAGATAACCACTTAACCTTCTTGTTTTTCTTGGGATGGTTTTGTTTGCCACCTCCTGTACAATATTACAGACTACTATCAAAAGGTCTTCAGGCACACTGTTAACCAGGTCTAACCCCTTGAATCTACTGTTATCACTACTGTGAATTCATACGGGATTTAAGTCATACTTGGCTGGCCTATTGTTTTTCCTAGTTTTCTTTAGTTTAAGCCTGAATTTTTCTATGTATAAAAGGCCAAAATAAAAGGCCAGAAGTGTGTAGCGGGATATAAGTAAATAAGGGAAAGCCATATTAAGAAATCACATAACTGCAAGCTATGGCTGGTTCCTAATCACAAACTTCCTTACAGCCTAAGGGAAAATGGACAGTGACCACAGGCAGTGCTGTATTACATCACTTCTCCACAGGCACTCACTGACATTTGTTCTGAAAGATCTAGGTTATGGTCCAAGTGCCCATAGTTCCTGAGCAAGGCTAGGAGCCCCTAGAGGAATGAGTACTTGCCTTGTTCTTTTAGCTCAGTCTTTTTAATGGTCAAGACAAAAGCTGTAACCAAATACTCTTGGTTCAGGGCAAGGAGGTGCCTCGAAATCAGTCTTCCTTTATCGCATTTCAAAAAGGGACACTGTCTGTCAGATGGTTACTCCTAGGATTCCCAGTGTGGTAGGATGGTCAGAGAGGTTATCAGGGCATACCCAAGCCATACTAAAACCACCTAACTGGCCCCAACGTGGTTCCACCTAGGAGTTAAAGAAAAAGACAGTGGGACCCAGACTAGGAAGAGGATGCCCTGTTTTTAGCTGTTGCCCATGTTGGGTAGAAGAGGGTGATGGGTATCAGCGAGAGGGTATTGCCATCCCAGATTTGGAGCTTACAGAAGAGGACTGTCCCACCTCCTGCTAAGCTTGAAAGCAGCTCGAAAGCTTGAAAGATCTGTTAGGTCTGATACATAGAGAAGAGCTGTCCCTTCCTTTGGTGATATGAGCCCCTGCTTTTGGCTCAGCCTTTGTTACTTAACCAGGATGCAGAATAGACAGTTTGCAGGAATTTGGCTCCACAGTTTAGGGCAGAAGTTCAAAAGCTCTGAAAGCACAGAGGTCCTTCAGTGGCATTCCTCAGCTCCAGGAAACAATCTGTAATCAGTGACATCACCAGGTGAGAAGGATGATTTGGGGCTCCATCCAATGCCCTTTGCCAGTTCTTTGTGCCCATCTCCTAGCTCTCGTGAGCTTCATTCTAAGAGTTGGCACCTTTGAAGGCTACCATTGGATCAACTAGAGCCACATCACCAGGACTCCTAGAGATCTGGAAATGCTGAGTTTCTATTTCCCCTGGGGCAGACTGAAGCTACTGCCTAACTGCTTGAGGAATATGGCAGCCTGGTTTCCTTATCTCTGTGAGGAGAAACTCTGTGATGTAATTTATGCCCCAGAGCTCCCTGCAGGATCTGGCAGAGGCTGGGACTTACCTGAAATTACACCGTTATTGAACTTCTCTCTGACCTTCATGAATCACTTGTACATGACTCTCCATCTCAGCAGGTCCACGAAGGGGCCTTTCTGGGGCCTGACGCAGAATGAAGAAGGAGATCTAGGCTTGCACTGACTTGTCCCCTGACACTTCATTCCTCTCACTCTGCCTGGGTCAAGGGCAGCAGGGTCCTGGGGTGTCCATGAATTGCCAGTCTTTGACCGCCTCTAAGACCTGTGACAACTGGCTGGGTGTCGGGGCTTTTGAGAAATGCATTGCTCATCAAGCGACTGAGATGCAGGGCATTCTGGCCTCCTCCACTGTGTTCCTCTGGGGCTGCCCTGGTAGGCTTGCCAGGGGACTTCTGGATTCCCAGAGAACCTCGTAAAACAAGAATTTTATAGCCAGAGTATGCTGCCCAGATCAGGGAAGTCACACAGACAATCAAGCAGCCCCACTGGTGCCGTGTGGCCACAGGGAAAGCACCACGGCAAGGCCCAGCAATGACCACACATCAACCCCTCAGATGCTGGGTGGTCCCAACCTCCCCAGGGTCTTCATGACCGCCTGACTGGGCCTGTCCAGGTCACCCAGAATTGATCCAAGTCCACCCATGTGCAGAGGGATTTTGTGAGAAGATGGGCTTCTTTTTTGGAACCCTGTAGAATGCCCATGTCAGAGATATGGCAATTGCACCATCAAAGACACCAGCCCTTTGGCTGACCTGCGAGCCCATTTCCCATCAACGTGTGTGATGGGCTGTGTTGAGCAATAATGTGTCAGTTGGATCAGACATCCCCCTTCAGTCACGATGACTTTCTCAGAGGTGTGGCCCATAGGGAGACGGTCTTCACAGGCAACTTGCCCAAAGATGGGGTTCAACCTGGGCCTTTGAGCCAGTATTCCTGGCACCCAGGTCACTTTCAATTAGCATAGCAATCAGGAAGGAGCTGGATGGGGAAACTGGGACCCTGCACCCAAGGAGCCTCCCTTGAATGGCAACAAAGGAACACAGACTCTGAAACTGGTCTTTTCCGGCTCAGTCAGGTGCCTGATGTCCTCCAGGGGCAGGGCAGCGGCTGGCCAGCTGGTCACCTTGTCAGCCACTGGCCGGCAAAAGCAGAAAATTCAGGGTTCTTACAAAGAGCATCAGCTTGGAAAGAAGGGCCTGGGAGTCCCCACACATTCTAACCCCACCCACTCCCTGCCCTTCCACCAGTTGGGCACAGCCCTCCTCCTCAAGTTCAGAAGTACCTTCCTTCCCATTTCAGAGGAAAAATTGTCTAGCATGTTCTCCAAGGCTGCAGGGGCCTTCTGCTCTGAGAACCAGCCTTCTGGGGGCTTCTCTGAGACCTTGTCCCAGCACGTGGTTTTGTGATCCAAGTTAGCAATGTTGTTCCGCCTGTGATGTCAATCTCATCCCCAGAGGGACACACAGGACCAGTCTGTCCCCCGCCACTGAGGTCCGGCCTCTGCTCTGTTCACTGTCCCCACAAAGGCCATTTGTGCCCTCTGCCACCAGGGGTGGAGGCATCTCAGTCGTCAGTGCCCTGTCCTCTCTCAGTCTTGGTCACTGTTGGACACGTCCCCCTTCTTGACACCACCTTCTCTGTCCCCACCACCTCCTGGCCGTGCCTTCTCATCTTTTGCAAGCCCTTTGTCCCCTGCTCTCGGCCTGGGCTCCTCTTGCCTCACTGTTCTCACTGTCCCTGGACATGAATGACTGGGCTCTGACCTGACACCAGTCACCTTCTCTGTGAATGCAGCTCCCTGTGCTTACTCCTGACAGCGTCCCTACCGGACATGCCCCTGGAAATCTGGCAAAGTCTTGGCCAGCTCACCTGCCCTAAACAAAACCCATCTTATCCCCACTTTCCCCCAAACCCACTCTTCCTCATTAAGCCCATTATATTTTGTACACACCTAGCTCCTTCTCCCCCAGCATCCCCATTCGCAGCTAACAGCACCACTGACTGTACAGGTGTTCACAGCAAAAACCAGGACACTGTCCCCATCCCTTGCCCTTTCACTCCTTGGCCCCGCACAGAACCCTGTTGGGTTTCCCTACACATGACTTGTCACTTCTGTCCTTAGTCTCTGTGGCCAGGGCCTGGGCTCTACGCAGGCCCCATCTTCCCCTTCCAACCCCTCTCGGAGAGCTTTTGCCTCTGAGTGCCCAGAGCAGGGTGCCTGCTCCTTCAGAGAGAACAAGGGCAGGGCTAGGAGTGGGCCACAAGCCTATCTCCTTGCTAATGGCACCCAAAGAAATTCTGCTGGACCCAGGTTAAGATCCCACAGTCTCTCCAGAGTGATGTGAGCCTTCCTGTGTTGACTGTATGTGTGCAGAAGCCTTGCACCCAGGCATACTCAATCCTGGGGGTGTCTTAACTCCATGGCCATGCAAGGGACTTGGCTGGTGGGTGGAGGAGCAGGGTGGGGTCCCCGGCTGTGACCTCATATGGATGCACACTGCCTACACTGAGCTCATGCCTTTCCACGGCATGGATAGTTCTGCTCTGCCCACGCCAGCACACCAGCCCCTCAGCGACACAGGCCCCACCCCAGATCATTGTCCCCTAGCCCAGCCACTCCCGAGTCTCCAAATTGATTGTTTTAAAAATCCTGAGCCACCCCTGGCCCAACCACCAAATGTCCAACTTCTTGGAAAAAGAAGCCTCTTCTGCACCTTCACTCCCGAATGAACAACGCTGGGGCCTCGGGAGCATCATGAGACCCCTGGTCCTTCAGAGGAGTTCCCTGTGGTGCTTTATCTTGGGGAACCTATCTTGCTCCCCTCCAAACCCTCTGATGAGGCACAGCACTTCTAGGAATTCTTCATTTCTCTGGGGCAAATGCCCTTGCAGGACAAGTCCCATAGGTTTGTCAACAGCCATGACTGACCCTGCAGAGAAAATGGACTGTGGCCCAAAAGGTGTGCGTGTGTGTGTGTCAAGAGGAGGTGTGGAAAGGCAGGGAGCACCCCGGAGACCTGTGGGCTGAGGGGGTGCCGTGTGGACACGTCAGGGCCACTGGGAAGTTGGGGAGCTGAGACAATCCCTGGGCCAGGCCGGCTTTGGGAACCCTGCGCGGGGACCTGGGGGAGGGGGAGGAGGAGGAGGCCTGTGGGAGAGAGGCTTTCAGACTTTCAGGGAACGTAAATTTTACCCCCGGCTACTTTCTCTGGGATTTATTTCTCGGTGAACTTGAGACTTTGCCTAATTACGTTTGGGTCTCTTTCAAAGCACATAAATTGCATCCAGTTCTTCTGCCTCCTTCTTAGGAATAAATTGTCCCTGTGTAAGGAGGGGTCTGGGGGAGAGAGTGAGACTTTATTAATTCGACACAGAACTCTGTTCCCCTGCCCTCCCCTCTGCCCCCTGTTGAATAATAAAATAATGAAGATTTGACTTGGACCAGGATGTGTGGATAAATATATTGGTGACATGAATGGAAATGGATTTATTACATAAACAGGAGACTTCATCAATTTAAACCTGGCCTCCTTTCAATGGGCATAAATTACATTTTCTTTTCCTACCAGTTGCTGTTTTTTTTTTTTTTTTTTTTAAGAAACTGGATTTATCGGAATTGAGATTTCACTAATTTATTTCATGGAGCCTCATGCTTCCTCTTTCTGCCCAACTCGTTAAAGACAGGTTTTCTTCCAGCCACCCTACTCGGGTCTCCTCCACCTCAGCCCCAGAGCAGCTCTATGGCCTGCTGGGACGCCGGGGTCATGCCTTTACTCACTCTGGAACTATTCAGTCCACCTTAGGAAGGACGCTGGAACAAGGTGGCCAGCCCAGAAGCAGAAGAAGGTCCCTTTCCAGGCCCCGTGGAGAGCCAAGGATGAGCTTGGCTGGTCCCAGGATGGGTCAGCAGGCAGTGGCAAAGAGGTTCTGCCAACAGGATTGCAGAAGAGCTTTGGTGTGCTCGGCCAGGAGACCCAGGTGAGGTAGGGTGGGAGGAGTGCAGAGAGTACTAGAAGGTTCCATCAAAGACTGACGGCAGAATGCTCACGCACAAGAGTTGATTTCGTACAAGTTCCAGGTCCAGTTTATATAGACTCCCTTCATTCCCATCCTCCCCCTTCTCCTGCTGCTTTCTCTTAGCAAAATGAGGATTCAGAGCAGCATCAGCGAAAATGCTTGGTTGGAGCAGGGAATATAACTTGAAACTGCCTTATAGCAGACAATGTGGCCTTTGGCAGCTGACTTGGTTTTTCTATATCTTTGCTGGCATGTCAAGGTTACTGACATGGGAATTCCAAGTATGGAGCCTCCCACCTTCCTCACCCCAGGTACCTCCACTCCAACTTACTGTCTCAAGTCTTGAATATTCTCATCGACTTAGAGTGGTAAGGAGCTCACTATGTTGACACTTCTGGGAAATATGGATGATAAAGAAGTGTGTTGCCGTCTTATTTAGAGAACCCAAAGAGGGCAATGGCGAACTCAGGGGGTGACTTCTGGTGGGGGCAGGGTGGGCCACCGCAAGAGATTCCTGTTCACTGAGCCTTCCTGACACCCAAGTCCCATGTGACAACAGGAGGGGTGCTGCCTTGGCAACGCTGGCCCTGCGGGGGCTTAGGGAGGAGGGGAGAGGGATGGAAGACACGACCCCCACCCAAGCCCTTACCCCCATCTCCCGTACCACCCTCTTCACCAGCCCCAGGATGGGTGTGGGGGGCAGTGGCAGCTCTGCAAGCTGTCATTCACCAGGCCTGCCGTCTGGCGCAGGTGTTTCTAATAAGGGCTCCTTCAGGCTTGCTTCATCCAGGAGGATGTTTACAAGAAGGTCTGATGAGAAATTGTCTCCAAATGCTGTCTTGTAAGCAAGACGTTAAGAAGGGGGTGGGGGTAGTGCCTCAGGCTGTAAGCAGGCAGGGCTCCTGGAATGGGGCCTGGCCAGTGCGCCCTCCACCCCCAGTCCTCTTGGCCAGGCCTGGCAGGCTGGGGCCTGGGCAGGTCTGGGCCCACTGCCAAGGGTGCTGAGTGCCATGGGGGTTGGGTTTCAATAAACAAAAGCAATAATGTTGGAAGAGCCTCTACACTAAACAGAGACTGGGGCATCCCAATATTGCTAACCCAAACCCTGAGGCTTTTTCTCTGACCCTGTGATCTTTCTTCAGCCCCTCCTCCACAGGTTGGGGGCAGGCAATCACAGGTTTTATTATCAGCATAATGAACCATCCACACATTATTAAGGAGCATCTTTTTGAGAAGCACAGAACAGGAGGGGAGGTCTCCTGCATTCACACACAGACTTCTCCAGTGTGGTTAGACCCTCTGGGAGGAAGGTAGAGGATGTGTATCAGAGGTGGCACACTTTTTCTGCAAGGGCAGATAGTAAATCTTTTTGACTTTGAGCCCCATATTGTTTCTGTTGCCACAACTCAAGACTGCAGCTGTTGGGGGAAGGCAGCCATAGCCAACAGGTAACTGAGAGGGAGGGCATGGCTGGGTCTGCTCCAACTGTAGTAGTCTGCTGACCTCTGAAGTATAGGAGGGCTTTCCTGGTGGCTCAGACAGTAAAGAATCTGCCCGCAATGTGAGAGACCCGGGTTCAGTCCCTGGGTCGGGAAGATCCCCTGGAGAAGGGAATGACATCAAGTGAGTTCCAGGGAGGTGAAGTGATCAGCTGAGATCACACAGCGTGTGGGCAAGTGAGCAGAACAGTTGTCCAGGTTCCTGACCCCTCACGCAGGGGTGGCCGTGACCCAACTCAGTGTAATGCCTGAGATGGCTCCCTGGAGACATGGACTTGACATCAGGAAATTGTAGCCCATAGAAGAGGTCAGGATGCTCAAAGCTGGAGAGAAATTTGGGACTTGGTCTCATTGGAATTAGAAATAATAGGAGGAATGTAGCCAGCAGCCTCAGTGTTGCTGAGTAAGAACTTCTGGTGCCTTCCCTGGGTCACGGAGCTGGGCCATAGGAAGAACATCAGGCCCTCGGTCTAGGCATCGCTGCCCAAGCCCTCTCTGCTCATCATCCCTGTGCGTCCTGGCCTGCGTGGGGTCACAGGACCCACGGGACAAGGTTGTGTTGGAAAATAGGGTACAGTTGAACTGGGTGGTCTCTGTGAAGATGGAATCTCAGGTCCCTTCAGGCATGCGTGAGGTTGAAGGGCGCAGAGTGAGGCTGGGCTGGCAGTGTTTTGTGGAGGGTTGGTGTGTGGATGGGATTTGAAGGCCCCACGTAGCTGGGGGACCCAGTGAACAGTGTGTGAACTTACAGTGCTATCAGAGTGCCCTTTTTCTCTGGAGGGGCAGTGAGGTTTGGAATGGGGTGTTCAGCTTGCAGTGAGGTTAGGGGTTCAGTTTAGTTCAGTTGCTCAGTCATGTCCAACTCTTTGTGACCTCATGGACTGCAGCACGCCAGACCTCCCTGTCCATCACCAACTCCTGGAATTTACTCAAACTCATGTCCATTGAGTCAGTGATGCCTCCAACCATCTCATCCTCTGTTGTCCCCTTCTCCTCCCACCTTCAATCTTTCCCAGCATCAGGGTCTTTTCAAATGAGTCAGTTCTTTGCATCAGGTGGCCAAAGTATTGGAGTTTCAGCTTCAGCATCAGTCCAGATTGGGGGTTAGGGTGGTGTTTGGCTCTGGGGTCAGCAAGTCTTTGCTGGCTTGGGCTGGGGTTAAGAGCATAGAGGGAGGGTGAGGGTCAGTATATGCTTGGGACATGGTCACTTTGAGGTTAAGTTTGGTGGATCACACTTTGTTGGGGCTGAGAGGGAGATGAAGTTCTGCGGTTGAAGACAAGGCCTGGTTTGGGGGTCGGAATGGCTGGTTTGAGGTAGCTAGGACTGAGGTCTTTGTTTGGTTGATGTTCCTGGCTGGAATTCAAGTCATTGGTTGACGGTCATGAGCTCAATGAATATTCAGATTGGGGTGTCTATGCCAGTGGATCTAACTGGGTGGTGGGCATCCATGTGGGGCTTGAGATAGGAGTGACAGGCAGTGATTGGGATGGGGGTCAGCTTGTGGTTGGAAAGCTGGCAGTCGGCACTCTTTGGGCTTTAGTGGATCAGTGTCATGTTGCATTGAGAGGGTTAGTGTATGTGCTGTTTGAAAGTGAAAGGGAAAATGTCTTAGTCATGTCTGACTCTTTGCCACCCCACGGACTACACAGTCCATGGAATTCTTCAGGCCAGAATACTGGAGTGGGTAGGCTTTCCCTTCTTCAGGGGATCTTCCCAACCCAGGGATCAAGCCCAGGTCTCCCATATTGCAGGTGGATTCTTTACCAGTTGAGTCACCAGGGAAGCCAGAGAATGCTGGAGTGGGTAGCCTGTCTCTTCTCCAGCAGATCTTCCTGACCCAGGAATCGAACCAGGGTCTCCTGCATTACAGGTGGATTCTTTACCAACTGAGCTCTCAGGGAAGCCGTGTGCTGTTTGGTACTGGGAAACTGATGTGTGTCTTGATGATCCTGCCAACTATGCCAACTGTCTTGCTGTATCTCACTGTTCATTGAACGCAGGGTAGGCAAGGCGCAAGCAGGGAAGCTGGAAGAAAATGCGAGGAGCTGTAAGAAATGCAGATACGTTTATTCTCTCCTGACTGGCACAGTGGCTGTAGCAGAAGCCATGCTGTGTTCTCTCATAGTTGAGCAAGTGGACGCAGCATAACGCAGACACAACACAGCCATAAAGTAGACACACACAGCCATAAAGTAGACACACACAGCCATAATGCAGACACACACAGCCATAATGCAGACACACACAGCCATAATGCAGACACACACAGCCATAAGGTAGACACACACAGCCATAATGCAGACACACACAGCCATAATGTGGACACAAGTGCTTTGCAGGTCATAATTATATAGGACCACACCATGATGTGCGTGCACAGTGCCACAGATGATCTCAGCTGTTATATAATCATTATCTACCAAACATGAGGCCAAACCGAGAGGCCATGGGGCGAGAGAGCCTGACCACTGCCATCTTGGCTAATTTGCTCTTTCCCTACAGTGTGTATCAGGGGTTGGGGTACCATGTGTGTGACTGCGTTCAGAGAAAATGTGTGGCTGGGCTATGTATTGCAGCGGGGTTGTGTCTGTGGGTCAGTGTAGCCAGGGATGGCACTGAGGCATTCATGTGTGGTTGGTGTTGGGGGAATCAGTGTGGTTTCGGGTCATTCATGGTTGAGAATTCAACATATAGTGGGTCTTGCAGTGTGTGGGTCTTTGCAAGTTGTGTTATTAGGTTGGAAGAACAAGGTGCAGGCAGGTCTGAGTGGTCCTTGTGGGTTGGGGATCAGTTGGTCATTTTGAGTTCCTGTGGGAGCAGTTAGGGTATGGAAGAAATTGGGATGGGGATGGATGAATGGTCTCCCGGGCAGGTTCCCCGAGGAAGGGAGCACTGTAAGCAGAGATTCCAAGGCTGTGCCGGCATCAGTTTGTGATTTTGACAGTAGGTTCCACACGCAGTGAGGTTTACAGGTCAGCTGGTCAGCATGTGACTACGAGGGCAAGAAAGGGTCCTAGGAGTTGGTAGAAAGAGTGTATTTGGAGAGTCAGTGCTTTGTCTGGGGTGGAGAGTTCTGGGTGTGATCTTTTCAAACTGAGCTTAGAGTGTGTAGAAACCAGGGGATATATAGAAGTCAAGTTTACTTGAATATTTGGGTAAAAATACTGTAATAAATTGTACCATTGCCCTGCCCATACCCTCTGATATTCACCATTCCTTATACACTGATGGCTTTTGCACCTGCAGCTCTGCCTGGGCGTGTGGTCTAGCTGTGGGAGCAGGTTCCTTTCTCACCAGGCAGGTGCCCTCAGTGACAGCCCAACACTCATGACGGGCAGGAATTGAGAGAGATACCCCTGCTTCGGGTCCTCAGCAGGACTGAGCCCCTTTCCTAAGGAGCCCCTTGCTCTGAGGCACCCTGTGTGGGCTTCGTCCCCTGTCCTGGCTCACATCTCAAGTCCCCACTCTCCTATCGTTCTTCCCAGGATCACATGAACAACTTGCCCTCAAATCCTTGTCCTGGGTTTGCTTCTGGGGAACCCAACACAAGAGAAACATTTTTTATAATAAAGCTAACAAAGGTACATAATGAAGCATGAATTTCACATGACTTTTCAAGTTAAAGTAAAAACTAGGATAGAGTTGTGCATGCTCCTGGCGGCTCACCGAAGTGAAAAGTGTTATTCACTCAGTGGTATCCAACTCTTCTTGCAACCCCATGAACTGTAGCCCGCAGATTCCTCAGTCCATGGGATTCTCCATGCAAGAACACTGGAGTGGGTAGCCATTCCCTTCTCCAGGGGATCTTCCAGACCCAGGGATCGAACCTGGGTCTCCTCCTGCATTGCAGGCAGACCCTTTATCATCTGAGCAAACAGGGAAGCCCTCACCTCACCAAAAGGAACTCTAATTTAGGAATCTGGTTGTAAGTCAGAGGGCAAAGCGGGGCATAATGCAGTCCCTAGAGGTCAGCTTCCTAAGCACAGAAAGCACAGAGAAGGATGGGGCAGGAATCTGGCAGCAGGGGGTGGGGGAATTGGAAAATTCTGAGCACGGCTGTGCACTTGGGTCTGCAGGTCAGCATGTGGCTGGGGTACAGTGAGTGTGACAGTGAGATTTCCTCTTCCATTTCTTCTATTGTAGAGTCAGTTGGGGACTGAGGTGGCTCGGCTTAGCAGTTTTTACATTTGGGGTGGTCTGTGTCCTGATGACTTTGTGGGAATCGATATGCAATTGCTATGGGATGACCAGTTTTGGTCATTATGTGGTGAGTGGACAATCAAGGACTGAGGGGATCAGCAAGTTTCTGATGTCAGGACTTGATGATTGTCATGAATTTTGCCGGTGGAAGGGCTGTGAAATTTGGGAGTACAGTGAGTCAGTGGATTTGGGAGTCAGTATCTGAAGCAGTTAAGGTAGAGATCTGGATTTGCCCAAGGGATCTGTGAGCATGGCTGCCAATCACACAGCACCTTTGTGTGGGTTCTAGAAATGCCCCGCTCTGGGCAGATGTCACCCTGCCCAAGGGGACAGGTGCAGTGAACAGAACGTGGGTGGACTTCAGCCCTCACTTCTGTTTGTGTGGGTACCTTCAGGCAATGACCAACGTGTATGTCAGCTCTGGGGTCTCTGAGCTGGGGATCCCCACTGACCCAGCATCCTCCACCCCTCCCCCTGCCGTCCTGACCTTCCAGAGGAGGCTGGGTAGGTTTCTGCAGCGTGAGCCCCTGCACCCTGTGAGGCTTGGGAGCTGGCTTCCTGGAGTGAGGGTCAGGGTCAGAGTTCGAGTCCTGGCCACGTCGTATATGTGTCAGAATGAGCAATGCCTTTTTAGGTCACATATACTTTGGACTTCAACACTGCTTTATGTAGGCCGTAAAATTAATAGGTGGGAACGGGATTTATGGGCCCCACTGGGCTGTTCTTTGCTTGTTAGGTTAAACACACTGATTTCCTGGTACAAAAGTGCTTGTTAAAATAATCTCCCCCAGCATGTTCAGAGGGGACATATCTGTCTTGTTTGGGGGGTGGGGAGAAGACCAAGGCACCCCATCCCCACCTCCCTGGCTGGCCCACCTGTCATGGCCTCCCCCAGCCCCAGCTGTGTGTGTGATGGAATGAATAATGATGTTTCTGGGTGGGGGCGGGCCAGGGAAGGAATGTGCCTCTGTGCAGATAACGCTAGAGCCAGACGTGCACTCCCGTCATCCCCGCCCACCCTGAAGAGCCGCTCGCCTTTGTTCTGGCCATATCTTGAGGAGGAAGGCTAGAAGCACGGGGCATATGTGGGGGAGTCATGTTGGAGCGGATGGGAGGATGTCCGCTTCTGAATATTCGCAAGTCAGCAATGGAAGCAGAGAGAAGGAGTGGCAGGGCCTGCTGCCTGAGCGCCTCTCTACATCTTCCAGCTCAGGTGGCACCATGTTCGCAGGTACATAGGGCTTGACCCTGCTTCTCTGCCCACTGTCCCTCACCTCCCACAGTGCTCAGGGGCGGGCATCCTCTGAATGCCTCAGCCACCCCAGGGAGTGGAGACTGTCTTGTCATCTCCTGCCCTGGTGGATACCCCTCTCCTCCTGCAGGTGTGATGGTGGAGTGGATTGTGCAGAGCGTGTAGAGAACTTCTGAGAGGTCCAGGTTACTCACAGATGTGAGGGGCAGAGATGGGAGATGGGCCTGGATGGGGCCCGTGTGGGCCTGATACAAGTGATGGCAAGACGGTGCTGTGGACATCTGCTAGGACACATCTATAATACACAAGAAAGACCCAGGCTGAGCCCACACAAGACTGGTGTCTGGTCCTTAGGAGGCCCACGAATGCTTGTTAAACCATGGGCTGCTGGCCGGGGCGCTCCGAGTCCTCCACCTCCTTGTTAGAGTCTGGCTTGCTATGAGACCCTCTGAAGATCACATCCCCCAGCCTGGCTTCATGGGACAGAAGGGCACCCCTGGGATCCTCACCCTCCTGCCAATCACCTGCACCTAGGAAACTCGTCCCATGGCCCCTGCTGTGGACACTCTTTGCCTTTCGTGTTTGATATTTGTGGTCATTTCAGTAAAGCACACAGCCTACTCCATGCCTGATGCTTCTGCCCCTTGACCCTGTGAGGTGTTATTATACCTAATTATAGACAGATTAAAAAACTGAAGGCCCGAGACATCTGTCAGTTACCAAGGCCACCCCACAGTGAGCAGAGGAGCCAGACTTGAGCCAGGTCTGAGGACGCAGTCAGTGTCCGGCCCCTTAAGCTGCTGCCTACCTCCACCATCCCAGAGAATCAGAGTCTGAGTGGGATGCTGTCTAGACCACTTTGGGGTCTCTAACCCCCAGCACAACACTTAATCCATGATGAAAATTCAGCATATGCTGTGGACTGAGGCATGATGTTGCATCTGTATAGAGTTTAGGTCTGGATCTGGAGTTGGCTGCCTAGGTAAGAATCTGAGTTCCAGTACTTCCTGACTCTGTGGCTTTGAACAAATTACTAAACCCTTCTCGTGTAAAATGAGGCTAATAATAGTACGTACCTCACTGAATTGTTGTGAGGGTTCAGTGAGACGCTCTGTGTGAAACATTTATGACAATGCCTGGCACATAGTAAGAGCTCAGTAACTCCTCTTTCTGCCATGGTCCTAAGTTGTCACCTTCTTGTTCTGAAATACTGCCACCTGCTGGTAGGTTTCTGGTGCAACCACCCTGCACCGTCAGTGTCCAGAGCCTCGGAGCGCCCTACTGGCAGCGTCCTTGACTCATCCGTTTGGACCATCCTGCTCCCCTCCACAGTAAGCCCTCCTCCTCTTCTTCTTTCAGGGCCTGCATAGCAGCAGCTCCTTCTGGGAGCTTCCTTGTTTATCAACCCTGCACAACAGTAGCCCAGAGCCATCTCTAGCTTCCCCGCTCTGTCTACCCATCCTGTTTCTTTGGTTGCATGGATTTTAGAGCCAGAAAGATGCGGATTTTGACCCTGGTGTCAAAAGCTAGTAGCTGGTGACACTGAACCTTTCTGAGCTTCCTGATTAAAGGACCTCCCCGTAAAATGTCACGAGTGGCGTTTATCTTCTGCCTCCTTGTCCCATTCAGTCCCTGATGTCCCCCCTCAGGTCCCCACAGGGCACTACTCGCCTCCTGCCACTGCCAAAGGGGAAAGGGAACAGCATGCACACAAAGAAGGGGCTTATTGTACCAGTTACAACGTATGTCATCGTGATGGTGACCCAGAAGGACTCGGTTCCCACTCTCTTGCTTCCATTCTCGCCCGCATGTGTTTCACTGTAGGCGTTGCTTGGAGGGAGCCAAGCCTTCCTGGTGTCTTCTGACCACACCCTGTGCTCTTCCAAAGCGGCAAGCTAGTGGAGCAAGGAGTTTGGCTTACTGAAAATCCTTCTGGAGGAGGATCTCACGGGAATTGATCTATAAACATGGGGGCTGAACCTCAAAGTTCTCAGAGGTCTTTCCTAGCTCTGACGTGCTTTGCGTCTGAGACAACCATTTTTGGCTGAATGACTCCCAAGTGTCTGCTTGGGAGAACTTGCCTTTGTACACATAGTTGACACTGAGCACCACCCACGTTGACTCAAGAAAACCTTCTGGGCCTGGTGGTGGTGAGTTGGTGCTTCTTGATGAAAGACAGTCTCTTCATTCAAATCCAGTGCAAGCTGGTATAAGCTGAGAAGTGATGGGAGAGACAGACGTGGTCAAGAAGGCACCCTGCTTCTTCCTCTCATCGCTTCCTCTGAGATGGGTGCAGGTCCACTGTGATGGACACCCCACACAGGGCACTTGGCCCCCAAATGTGCTTTCTTCTGCCTGGAATCTCACAGTTCATGTCCTTCTTTCGAGTTTTCCTCTACAAGCTCATCTCAAACCCAGCCTTACCCCAGGGAGGATGGCACGTTTGAGGCCCCTCCCCATACCATGTGAGTTTCCCAGACCCTCACAGGCAGCCTGAGTTCCCAAGGAAATGGAAGGTGGTAGGGAAGGGCTCCAAGGGGGCCAGGCCAGGGAGTGTGGTTCAGACAGCCCTCGTCATGGGGCAGAGCCTGAGCGCAGGCCTGGTGGATTAGAAGGGGTGTTTGGTGAGCCCACAACCAGCCCGCAGCAGTGGGAGCTCTGCTCAGGCTTTGTAGACCATCCAATGGTCTCTTTCAAAACAGGGTTTTGATGAGTTAAGTGTAAATGAATCAGAAACACATGGGTTGGATTTCCCTCCAAATGCAATGGGGTTTGAACACAGCTCTGGGAGGGTAGGGTGGGGGAAAGAAGGGGAGCTTGGGGGAAAAAAGACATGTCTTTCTTTCTTTCTTCTTTCATGTCTAATCAAACAGGTCTTTTCTTTTTCAGTTAACATTTGCCACCAGTGCCCTGGGGCTCCCTGTCCTCCACCGTCTCCCCCACCCCAGCTCCAGGGGTGGGAGGCCGGGGTCTATGCTGCCCGTGCTAAGTGGTGGACCTGGGGCCAGCCCTGCCGGCATCAGGCTCAGAAGGAGATGGATGCTCCCAGCCTCCCTCCAGGCAGCCGTCCAGGATGACTGGCAGAAGCAGCTGGAAGGCTTTTCTCTGGAGATTGTGTTTCTCAGCTCATCCTAGACTTCTGAGGTGGGTGACCCAGGTAGGAGGGCAGAGCTAGGGAGTGCGCGAGGCCCTTATAGGATAGCCCCAGGGACACACAGGCACCAGACCCCCTCTTAGAATGTGGTGTCTCGTGAGGAGGCGATCTTTCCAGGTAAGACCGGGTCTTCACCTATTTAAATCTCATGTATTAATTTACTTCTTTTTATAAACACTTTTTTCTTTTGGTATAAATCTTAAAAGCATAGAAAAGTAAAATAAAATTCTCTGTAACCCCACCAAAATGTGAGTGTGTTAACATTTTTGTACAGCTGCTTCCAGGCCCGTATTGTATGTATGCGAGACAGCAAAAGAGACACAGATGTATAGAACAGTCTTTTGGACTCTGTGGGAGAGGGAGGTGGGGGATGATTTGGGAGAATGGCATTAAAACATGTATAATATCATATAAGAAACGAATCGCCAGTCCAGGTTCGATGCAGGATACAGGAAGCTTGGGGCTGGTGCACTGGGATGACCCAGAGGGATGGTACGGGGAGGGAGGTGGGAGGGGGGTTCAGGATGGGGAACACGTGTACAACCGTGGCAGATGCATGTTGATGTATGGCAAAACCAATACAATATTGTAAAGTAATAATAATAATAAAAATAAATAAATAAAAATACAGATTCAGAGTCATGCAGGATGCAGACAATAAAGCATACTGGTTATAATTGGGGTCCAGGACGAGACAACCTCGGTTCAGATCCAAGCTTCACTATTTGCTGCATGTTAGATCACTTTTCCTAAACTTCAGGTCCTGGATCTCAAGCTAATAACAACAATGACAATAATAATATGCTAGTTGCCAGAACTGAATGGGATAGCATTTATAGAGCACTCAGAGGAGTCCCAGCCTATAGTAACCACACAACAGTTGTTAGCTTTTAGTGTTTCTATTGTGTATCCTGTCTTTTCCTCCTATATGTATGACATCAACACTTCCATATGTCATTAGTATTCTCTATAACATGATTGAATGGCTGTATTCTTTTCATACATTATTTGACCAACTTTTTCCTTTAAGCATTTACTATAAATAGTGCAATGATGAACATCCTTCTGCATTCTAAAAGGGCAAAAACTTGAGTTTAATTTGTTGTCACACAAGTTTATTTTTGCATAAGTTAATTTGCCTGAAGAAAATTTAACTTGGAGAAAATTTATGCTTATGAACTTGGAGGATATATTGGAGATTTCTAATCCCTACAGTTCTGCCTTTCCTAGAATGTCAAATAAATGGAATCATACTGTACACATTGTTTTGTGTCTGGCTTCTTTCACTTTGCCTAATACTTTTAAGATTCACTCATATCATATCAATAGTGCATTTCTTTCTATTGCTATGTAGTATTTCATTATATGGATGTAACATAATTCGCTTATCCATTTACTAGTTGATAAACCTTTGTATTATTTCCAATTTGGGCCTATTATTTTTTAAATTTTGTTGAGATATAGTATACAACATTGTGTTAATTTCTTCTGTACAGCAAAATGACTCAGTCATGCACACGCACATTCTCCTTCATATTCTTTTCTATTATGCTTTATCACAGGATATTGAGTGTAGTTCTCTGTGCTGTGTAATGAGACCGTGTTGTTTATCGACCCTATTATAATAGATTACATCTGCTAATCCCAAACGCCCACCCACCCTCCTTGGCAACCATAAGTGTGCTCTCTGTGTCTGTGAGCCTGTTTCTGTTTTGTAGGTATGTTGATTGGTGTCGTGTTTTAAATTCCTGATGTCAGTGATTATCATACGGTATTTGTCTTTTTCTGATTTGCTTTGCTTAGTATGATCATCTCTAGGTGCATCCGTGCTGCTGCAAATGGCATTTTATTTCATTCTTTTTGATGGTTGAGTAATATTCCATTACTTACTTTTACACACACACACACACACATCTTCTTTATCCATTCAGATGGGCATTTAGGTTGCTTACATGTCTTGGCTATTGTACATAGCATTGCTATGAACATAGGGGTGTATGTATCTTCTCAAATTATAGTTTTTTTCTGTGTATATGCCCAGGAGTCGGATTGCTGGATCATATGGCAACTGTATTTTCAGTTTTCTGAGCAACCACCATACTGTTTTCCATAGTGGCTGCACCAATTTATATTCCCACAAACAGCATAAGACGGTTCCAATTTGGGCCTATTATAAATAAAGCTCCTAAAAATTTACATTCCAGTCATTGGGTAGACATATGTTTTCATTCTTCTTGAGTAAATTCCTAGGAATAGAATTTCTGAGTCACATATAAGAGTAAATGTATCTTTTAACTTTATAAGAAACTGCCAAACATTTTCCTCAGAGGCTGTATTGTTTTGCATTTCCACCAAAAAATGTTTCAGACTTCTGATTAATCATATTCTTCAGCAGCACTTGGTATTATCAGTTTTTAAAACTTTAGCCATTCTAATAGAAATGGTAGTGGTACCATATTGTGTTTTTAATTTACTTTCTCCTAACCAGTAATGATGTTGAGCCTCTGTTTATGCGCTTATTTGCTATCCATACATGTTCTTTGGTTACGTGCTTAAATCATTTGTACATTTTTTGATTGGGTTAATTATTTTCCTATTATTAAGTTATAATTATTCCTTATATATTCTAGACACAAATTCTTTATTGTATATGCATTTTGCAAGTATTTCTTTACAATCTGTGTCCTGGCTTTTCATTTTCTAAACTGTGCCTTTTGAAGAGCAGAATATTTTAATTAGATAAAGTTTAATTTATTGATTTTTTTTTTATGAATTGTGCTTTTTAGGTTATAGCTATAAAATCTTACTCAGTCCAAAGTCACAAATATTTCCTCTAAATTTTTTTCTCTAGAAGTTTTATAGTTCTAGAATTTATATTTAGGTTTATAATACATTTTGAGTTAATTTCTATATGGCGTGAAGTATGGATTGAAGTAAATTATTTTGCATATAGATGCCTAATTATTTCAGCACCATTTGTTGAAAAAGCTATCCTTTATCTAATGAATCATTTGTAATCCTTCACCAAAAATCAATTAACCGTATTTGTGAGGCTGTATCTTTATTCTGTTCTGTTGATCATAGTTCTGTCTTTTCACCAACATCACTATCTTGATTACTATAGCTGTATATGAATCTTGAAATCAGATAGTGGGAGTCTTTCAACTTTCTTTTTCAAAATTATTTTGGCTATTTTAGTCCCTTGCTTTTCCATACATAGGCATACCTCAGAGATACTGCAGGTTTGCTTCCAGATCACCACGATAAACGAATATCTCAGCAAAGCAAGTCGCATGAATTTTTTGGTTTCTCAGTGCACATAAAGTTGTATTTACACTATACTATAGTCTAAGTTATGTGTGTGCAATTCTCGCATTGGTAAGAAGAAACTCCCCATCCATGAAAAGCTTTATTATGAAATTACAGAAGTTCAGCCACAGCTTCAGTCTCCACTTCTAATTCTACTTTGCTTGCTATTTCCATCATATGTACAGTTGCTTCGTTCATGGGAGTCTTGAGTCCCTCAAAGTCACCTGTGAGGGTTGGCATCAACTTCTTCCAAACTCCTGTTAATGTTGATATTTTTACATCTTTCCATGAATCACAGATGTTCTTAATGACATCTAGAATGGTGAAGCATTTCCAGAAGACTTACAATTTACTTGGCTCAGATCCATCCAAGGGATCACTATCTATGGCAGCTAGAGTCTTATGAAATGTATTTCTTAAATAATAAAACTTGAAAGTTAAAATTACTCCTTGATCCATGAACTGCAAAATGGATGCTGTGGTAGCTGGAATAAAAAGATTAATCTATTGTATATTCAATCAGATCTCTTGGGTGGCCAGGTACATTATCAGTGAACAATGCTTTTTGAAAGGGATACTTTTTTCTGACCAGTAGGTCTCAGCAGTGGGCTTAAAATATCCAATAAACCATATTGTAAACAGATTTGCTATCACTCAGGCTTTGTTGTTCTATTTCTAGAGCACAGACAGAGTAGATTAGCAAAATTCTTAAGGGTCCTGGGATTTTCCATTTGTAAGTGAGCATTGGCTTCAACTTAAAGTCACCAGCTTCATTTACCCCCAACCAGAGTGTCAGCCTGTCCTTTGAAACTTCAAAGACAGGCATTCACATCTCTGTAGCTATGAAAGTGCTACATGGTTGCAAGGATGTTTCATCTACATTGAAAATCTGTTATTTAGTGGACCACCTTTGTTAGTTGTATTAGCTGGGTTTTCTGGAAAACTTGTTGCAGCTTCTGCATCAGTACTTGCAGCTTCCTCTTGCAATTTTATGTTATTAAGATGGTTTCTTTTCTTAAATTTCAGGAACCAACCTCTGCTAGCTTCAAACTTTTCTTCTGCAGCCTCCTCGCCTGTCTGTCTTCACAGTATTGAGGAGAGTTAGAGCCTTACTCAGGATTAAACTGTAGCTCAGGGGAATGTTGTGACTGGTTTGATCTTCTATGCAGGCCACTAAAACTTTTTCCATATTAGCAATAAAACTGTCTCACTTTCTTATTATTCATGTGTTCACTGCAGTGGCACTTTTAGCTTCCCTCCAGAACTTCTTCTTTGCATTCGCAAGTTAACTTGATTAACTTGTGCAAGAGGCCTAGCTTTTGGCCTCTCTCAACCCTTGACATGCCTTCCTCACTAAGATTAATCATTTCTAGCTTTTGATTTAAGGGGAGAGACACAAAACACTTGAATGTGAAGCCAAGTGGGCCTTAGAAAGCATTGCTACGAACAAACCTAGTGGAGGTGATAGAATTCCAATTAAGCTATTTCAAATCCTGAAAGATGATGCTGTGAAAGTGCTGCACTCAATATGCCAGCAAATTAGGAAAACTCAGCAGTGGCCACAGGACTAGAAAAGGTCAATTTTCATTCCAATCCCAAAGAAAGGCAATGCCAAAGAATGTTCAAACTACCGCACAATTGCACTCATCTCACATGCTAGTAAAGTAATGCTCAAAATTCTCCAAGCCAGGCTTCAGCAATACGTGAACCGTGAAATTCCAGATGTTCAGGCAGGTTTTAGAAAAGGCAGAGGAACCAGAGATCAAATTTCCAACATCTACTGGATCATGGAAAAAGCAAGAGAGTTCCAGAAAAACATCTATTTCTGCTTGATTGACTATGCCAAAGCCTTTGACTGTGTGGATCACAAAAAACAGTGGAAAATTCTGAAAGAGATGGGAATACCAGACCACCTGACCTGCCTCTTGAGAAACCTGTATGCAGGTCAGGAAGAAACAGTTAGAACTGGACATGGAACAACAGACTGGTTCCAAATAGGAAAAGGAGTACGTCAAGGCTGTATATTGTCACTCTGCTTATTTAACTTATATGCAGAGTACATCATGAGAAACGCTGGGCTGGAAGAAACACAGGCTGGAATCAGGATTGTTGGGAGAAATATCAATAACCTCAGATATGCAGATGACACCACCCTATGGCAAAAAGTGAAGAAGAACTAAAAAGCCTCTTGATGAAAATGAAAGAGGAGAGTGAAAAAGTTGGCTTAAAGCTCAACATTCAGAAAACGAAGATCATGGCATCTGGCCCCATCACTTCATGGGAAATAGATGGGGAAACAGTGGAAACAGTGTCAGACTTTATTTTTTTGGGCTCAAAAATCACTGCAGATGGTGATTGCAGCCGTGAAATTAAAGGACACTTACTCCTTGGAAGAAAAGTTATGACCAGCCGAGATGGCATATTGAAAAGCAGAGACATGACTTTGCCAACAAAGGTCCATCTAGTCAAGGCTATGGTTTTCCCAGTGGTCATGTATGGATGTGAGAGTTAGACTGTGAAGAAAGCTGAGCGCCGAAGAATTGATGCTTTTGAACTGTGGTGTTGAAGAAGACTCTTGAGAATCCCTTGGACTGTAAGGAGATCCAACCCGTCCATTCTGAAGGAGATCAGCCCTGGGATTTCTTTGGAAGGAATGATGCTGAAGCTGAAGCTCCAATACTTTGGCCACCTCATGCGAAGAGTTGATTCATTGGAAAAGACTCTGATGCTGGGAGCGATTGGGGGCAGGAAGAGAAGGGGACGACAGAGGATGAGATGGCTGGATGGCATCACTGACTCGATGGACGTGAGTCTGAGTGAACTCCAGGAGTTGGTGATGGACAGGGAGGCCTGGCGTGCTGCGATTCATAGGGTTGCAAAGAGTCAGACACGACTGAGCGACTGAACTGAACACAAAATTCTTCCTTCCACTGGAACAGTTAGACGCCATTATAGGAGTATCAGTTGATCAAATCTCAATATTGTTGTGTCTAGGGGGATAAGGGAAGCTCAAGAAGAGGGAGAGAGATGGAGGAACAGCCAGTTGATGCAGCAGTAAGAACACATGCAACATATATCAATTAAGTGTACTGTCTTAAATGGGCATGGATCGTGGTGCCCAAAACACTTCTAATAGTGGCGTCAAAAATCACTGATTACAGATCACCATCACAAATACAATCATAATGAAAATATTTGAAATATTGCAAGAATTACCAAAATGTAACAGAGACATGAAGTGAGCAAGTGTTGGAAAAATGGCACTGTTACACCTGCTCAGTGCAGGGTTGCCACAAACTTTCAGTTTATTTAAAAAAAAAAAATACAGTATCTGCAAGGGACAATAAAGCAAAGCACAACTGGACATGGTATGCCAGTACATTTTAGGGCTATCTTGCCAATTTCTGCCAAAAGCTTACTGGGATTTCTGTTGGGGTTTCTTTTTAATATTTTTTCTCCAAGTTTCTTGACTCTGTGGTTTGTTGTCCTTCAATACTTTGGAAAAGTTCTCTGCCACTACCTCTTCAAATACTTCTTCTTGTAAGTTCTTTCTGTCTTCTTTTGTAACTCAGTTTGATATTATCCTAAAGCTTTAGAGTATTGTTTATGCTCTCTCTGTACCTCAGTTTGGAAAGCAGCTATTGACCTACCTTTAAGTTCAGTGATTCTTTTCTATATCTAGTCTATCGATAAACCTATCAAAGAAATTCTTCTGTATCTCTGATGTAATAATGTCCTCCCCACCCCAGTATTTCTACCTGATTTTTTAAATAGTTTTCATCTCTATGTTTAAATTCCCCATCTATTTAAACATGCTTTTCCCACTAGATCCTTTAATGAATTAATCAGTTATTTTAAGGTGATCATTCCAACATCTGGGTCATCTCTTGGTCTGGTCCTATGGATTGCCTTATCTCTTGACAATTTTTTATAGCTTTTAAAAATGCATCTTGTAATTTTTTGTTGAATGTTGGACATGGTGTGAAGAAAGCCACACAGACTGAGACAAATAGTTCTTCTGCCTGAGATGGACATGACTTTTTCTGTGAGACCATTAGTATATGTGTGGGGGGGGGGGCGGTGGGGCGGGGGGAGCTGTTGAGTTAATCTAATTTCTGTTTGAACTGGGTTTGAGTATTCTTGCTATAGTTGTCTTCACGATATCACATCTTGCAAATTCCTCTAGTGGTGGACCACTGCTACTTATGCAACTGCCCCTTTCTTCTGCCCTCTGCCAAAAGGAAATAGTTTGCATATTCCATTTCTCCTCAAATGGGCTTTTCACTCTTTGATATTTAGTTCATGTTGTCACCTGTGACATCAGTTCACCGATGGGTCAGTCAATTATCAGCCTGATAATCTTATAGTTTATCTGGCTTTTCTTAAACCATTTTTTATGAGGGGAAGCAGTGTTCCTTTGTCATTTTCTGCATCCCAAGAGAAAGCATATTTTTCTTGCCTTTTCATATCTATCATAGGATTTTCTCCTTTTGCCTAAGGATGCAGTAAATTTTATTAATATATTGTGTGTGTGTTAGTTGCTCAGCCATATCTGATTTTGCATGCGACCCCATGGACTATAGCCTGCCAGGCTCCTCTGTCCATGGAGTTCTTCAGGCAAGAATACTGGAGTGGGTAGCCACTTCCTTCTCTAGGGGATCTTCCTGACTCAGGGATTGAACCGAGGTCTCCTGCACTGCAGGCAGATTCCTTACCATCTGAGCCACCAGGAAAATCCATATTAATGTATTATTTGCTATTAAATCATATTTACTTATTTGAGTAATGCCCATTGGCACATATTATTCCTTTACTGTAGTATACTGGATTTCATTTTATAGTGCTATTAAGTAATTTAGGTTTGTTACTTCATTTATTGTGTTTTTGTATAATAATTATCTACATTGATAGAATAAACTGTGATCTTTTGTATCTTTTTCTTTTTCTCTCAAAGTTTATGTGGCATGTAAATCCTCCATTCCATGAATTGGTAAAGCTTTCAGGCCATTGCACCATTTTTGGAAGTTGTTCTACATCAATCTTCTCCATTTGTTCCTTAATTATTGGTCTTTTAAGGCTTTATATTGCTTTAATTCCTGGTGACAGTATGCATTTCCCAAGAAAATAATTTGTCTTATTGACAAATAAGACAAGAAAATTGGAAAATTGGAAAAATTGGAAAATTATTTTTCCCAAGGAAATAATTGTCTTAAATTGTAGACTTGACTGAGTTTGTAACCCTCAGCTCAGCATGAGAAGGAAAGAGAGCTGAGACAGAGGCACTAGGAGCATCAGTATTTAAGAGCAGAGGAGGAAGAAGTATTAGAAAGGACTGTGAAAAGGAACATCCTGAGAAATATGGAAAATCAGGAGGTCTGGGACCAAAGGAGGAAGAATTTCTCAATACTGACAGTAATCAAGCTGGGCTCGTATTTCTTTGCCATGTTAGAGAGCAGAAGAAACTAGAAGTAACCTATCCAGAATTTTAAAGGAAAGTTGAGATTCAAGAATTCCATATGAAAGGTAAGATGCCATTGTGTATGAAGGCAGTCGAAATAAATTCTCAGTTACACACGTTTTCAGGAAAAATACCACATCTATGTTTTCTGGAAAATTACTTATTTAAAAATATAAACCAGCTAACAAGGAGATAAAACAAGAGTTCACAAATGGGGAAGTCATGATATAAAAGAAACCATAGTGATTGTTGAAGTAATGTGGACACAGAACAGTCTAAATTATTGTCATTATTGTTTTGAAGTGAACTCCTTTCTTAGTTGATTTTGAAAAGATAACAATGTAAAAACAATAATGACTTGACAATGATAAAACTGAGGCAAAATTACCAAATCCTTTTGACAAATATTGAGAAGAGGAATTTAGGGGAAATCTGAAGTAAATGTGTACCAGTTCTTGATCTTTCGTAGGGATATCTTAATAGATATTATTTTTAAAGATACAATTCATTGGGGTATAATTTATTATGATAAAACACACATTTTAAGTATATGGACCAATGAGTTTTGTCAAATGTATAAAGCCATATGACCACCACCACAGACAAGATACAGGGCGTTTCACTTGCCCTAGGAAACTTCCTTGTGGCCTTTCCCAGTTAATCACTACCTTCTACCCCTCCCTGACCTCAGGAAACCATTACTTTGTTCTCTCTCTAGTTTTCCTGGAGTTTAATATAAATGGAAGCATGTAGTATACACTCTTTTGCACCTGGCTTCTTTTCTTCACTATAAGTAAGATTTGACATTAAGTATTATAAGTTCTCCAACTGTGTTCTTTTTTGTTTTTTTAGCAAAATCATTTTATCTATCCTAGTTCCTTTATTTATTTATGTAACTTTTAGAATCAACTTGTCAATTCTATTTTTAAAACCTACTAGAATTTTGGTTGAATTTCCTGTTGAATCTATAAATTGATTTAGGCAGAAAATGCATCTTAATATCCTGAGTCTTCCAATACATGAATATGACCTCTTTTTTATCCACTTACTTAAATTTTCTTTAATTTTTCTCAGCAGTGCTCTATATGTTTTAATTTTGTGTCTAAATATTTCATATTTTAATGGTGATAGAAATGATATTTTTAAAAGTTTAATTCCTAGTAATCCACTGCTAATATATGAAAATACAATGTATATTTGTTTATTGACATTTTATTCTGAAACATTTCTAATTTGCTTATTCATTTCAGTAGGATTTTTGTAGATTGACTCCTTATTTTATGAACCTAACTGTGTCATCCATAAATAGAGCTTAACTGTACTTACCAAAACTATATCCCTTTTGTTTCTTTTTATTGCCTTATTGTATTTGCTAGGAGAAGAGGGCAACAGAGGATGAGATGGTTGGATGGCATCACTGATTCAATGGACGTGAATTTGGGCAAACTCTGGGAGATGGTGAGACAGGGAAGCCCAGCATGCTGCAGTCCATGGGGTCGTGAAGAGTCAGATATGACTTGGTGACTGAACAACAACAAACTTACTCGGATTTCTAACCAAGTGCTAAATATAAGAGGTGAAAGGGAATATCATTGCATTGTTTCCCATGTTAGGGGGTAAGAATCATCATTTTATAAGCATTATATAAGGTATAGGTTTTTTTGGATTCATGTTCACAGCAAAATTAAGAGAAGCGTGAAGAAATGTCTTATACTGACTACCTCTCTCACATGCAAGTTACTCCCTCACCATCTCCTACCAGAACGCTACGTTTGTTACAACTAATGAACTTACATTGACACATAATGACCTCAAATCCATAGTTTACAGTAGGATTCACTCTTGGCTTTTTATAGCTACAGGCTTGAACAGAAGTATAAAAACACATATTCATCATTGTACTATCATTCAGAATATTTTCAATGCCCGAAAATTCCTCTGTGCTACACCTCTTCATCTCCCATAGCAATCATTGCTAGCAATCGATAGCAATCACTGATTCTTTTTAACTGTCTCCATAGTTTTGCTTTTTCTATGATATTATATAGTTGGAATCATACACTCTGTTGCCTTTTCAGATTAGCTTCTTTCATTTAGTAGTATGCATTTAAGGTTTCTCCAGGTCTTTTCTTGGCTTGATAGCTTATTTATTTAGTTCTGTATATTATTCAATTGCCTAGATGTTCCACAGTGTTTATCCATTCACTTACTGAAAGACATATTGGTTACCTCAAACTTTTGGCAATTACTAATAATACTTCTATAAACATTTATGTGTAGGTTTTTGTGTGGCCACAAGGTTTCAACTAACTGGGGTAAAGGCCACAGAATCCAATTAGTGGGCTCTATAGAACTGGACATGGAACAACAGACTGGTTCCAAACAGAAGGAGTACGTCAAGGCTGTATATTGTCATCCTGATTATTTAACTTAAATGCAAAGTACAATATGAGAAACACTGGGCTGGAAGAAGCACAAGCTGGAATCAAGATTGCTGGGAGAAATACCAATAACCTCAGATATGCAGATGACACCACCCTTATGGCAGAAAGTGAAGAGGAACTAAAAAGTCTCCTGATGAAAGTGAAAAAGGAGAGTGAAAAAGTTGGCTTAAAGCTCAACATTCAGAAAACAAAGATCATGGCATCTGGTCCCATCACTTCATGGGAAATAGAAGGGGAAACAGTGGAAACAGTGTCAGACTTTATTTTTTTGGGCTCCAAAATCACTGCAGATGGTGACTGCAGCCATGAAATTAAAAGATTCTTACTCCTTGGAAGGAAAGTTATGACCAACCTAGATAGCATATTGAAAAGCAGAGACATTACTTTGCCAACAAAGGTCCGTCTAGTCAAGGCTATGGTTTTCCCAGTGGTCATGTATGGATGTGAGAGTTGGACTGTGAAGAAAGCTGAGCGCCGAAGAATTGTTGCTTTTGAACTGTGGTGTTGGAGAAGACTCTTGAGAGTCCCTTGGACTGCAAGGGGATCCAACCAGTCCATTCTAAAGGAGATCAGCCCTGGGTGTTCTTTGTAAGGAATGATGCTAAAGCTGAAACTCCAGTACTTTGGCCACCTCATGCAAGGAGTTGACTCATTGGAAAAGACTCTGATGCTGGGAGGGATTGGGGGCAGGAGGAGAAGGGGACAACAGAGGATGAGATGGCTGGATGGCATCACTGACTCGATGGACATGAGTCTGAGTGAACTCCAGGAGTTGGTGATGCACAGGGAGGCCTGGCATGCTGCAATTCATGGGGTCGCAAAAAGTCAAACACAACTGAGCGACTGAACTGAACTGAACTGAAGTCAAATTCAGACTTAAATTGAAGAAAGTAGGGAAAACCACTAGACCATTCAGGTATGACCTAAATCAAATCCCTTATGATTATACAGTCGAAGTGAGAAATAGATTTAAGGGACTAGATCTGATAGATAGAGTGCCTGATGAACTATGGACTGAGGTTTGTGACACTGTACAGGAGACAGGGATGAAGACCATCCCCATGGAAAAGAAATGCAAAAAAGCAAAACGGCTGTCTGGGGAAGCCTTACAAATAGCTGTGAAAAGAAGAGAAGCGAAAAGCAAAGGAGAAAAGGAAAGATAAAAGCATCTGAATGCAGAGTTCCAAAGAATAGCAAGGAGAGATAAGAAAGCCTTCCTCAGTGATCAATGCAAAGAAATAGAGGAAAACAACAGAATGGGAAAGACTAGAGATCTCTTCAAGAAAATTAGAGATACCAAGGGAACATTTCATGCAAAGATGGGCTCGATAAAGGACAAAAATGGTATGGACCTAACAGAAGCAGAAGATATTAAGAAGAGATGGCAAGAATACACAGAAGAACTGTACAAAAAAGATCTTCACGACCCAGATAATCACGATGGTGTGATCACTCACCTAGAGCCGGACATCCTGGAATGTGAAGTCAAGTGGGCCTTAGAAAGCATCACTACAAACAAAGCTAGTGGAGGTGATGGAATTCCAGTGGAGCTCTTTCAAATCCTGAAAGATGATGCTGTGAAAGTGCTGCATTCAACATGCCAGCTAATTGGGAAAACTCAGCAGTGGCCACAGGATGGGAAAAGGTCAGTTTTCATTCCAATCCCAAAGAAAGGCAATGCCAAAGAATGCTCAAACTACCGCACAATTGCACTCATCTCACATGCTAGTAAAGTAATGCTCAAAATTTTTCAAGCCAGGCTTCAGCAATACATGAACCATGAACTTCAGATGTTCAAGCAGGTTTTAGAAAAGGCAGAGGAACCAGAGATCAAATGGCCAACATCCGCTGGATCATCAAAAAAGCAGAGAGTTCCAGGAAAACATCTATTTCTGCTTGATTGACTATGCCAAAGCCTTTGACTGTGTGGATGACAATAAACAGTGGAAAATTCTGAAAAAGATGGGAATACCAGACCACCTGACCTGCCTCTTGAGAAATCTGTATGCAGGTCAGGAAGAAACAGTTAGAACTGGACATGGAACAACAAACTGGTTCCAAATAGGAAAAGGAGTACTTCAAGGCTGTATATTGTCACCCTGTTTATTTAACTTATATGCAGAGTACATCATGAGAAACGCTGGGCTGGAAGAAGCACAAGCTGGAATCAAGATTGCCAGGAGAAATATCAATAACCTCAGATATGCAGATGACACCACCCTTATGGCAGAAAGTGAAGAGGAACTAAAAAGTCTCCTGATGAAAGTGAAAAAGGAGAGTGAAAAAGTTGGCTTAAAGCTCAACATTCAGAAAACAAAGATCATGGCATCTGGTCCCATCACTTCATGGGAAATAGAAGGGGAAACAGTGGAAACAGTGTCAGACTTTATTTTTTTGGGCTCCAAAATCACTGCAGATGGTGACTGCAGCCATGAAAATAAAAGATTCTTACTCCTTGGAAGGAAAGTTATGACCAACCTAGATAGCATATTCAAAAGCAGAAACATTACTTTGCCAACAAAGGTCCATCTAGTCAAGGCTATGGTTTTTCCTGTGGTCATGTATGGATGTGAGAGTTGGACTATGAAGAAAGCTGAGTGCCAAAATTGATGCTTTTGAACTGTGGTGTTGGAGAAGACTCTTGGAGTCCCTTCGACTGCAAGGAGATCCAACCAGTCCATTCTGAAGGAGACAGTCCTGGGATTTCTTTGGAAGGACTGATGCTAAAGCTGAAACTCTAGTACTTTGGCCACCTCATGCAAGGAGTTGACTCATTGGAAAAGACTCTGATGCTGGGAGGGATTAGGGGCAGGAGGAGAAGGGGACGACAGAGGATGAGATGGCTGGATGGCATCACTGACTCGATGGACGTGAGTCTGAGTAAACTCCGGGAGTTGGTGATGGACAGGGAGGCCTGGCGTGCTGCGATTCATGGGGTCTCAAAGAGTCAGACATGACTGAGCGACTGAACTGAACTGAACTGAATGACATGTGATATGGAGCATTTTGTCATATGCTTATTTTCTATCTGTGTATCTTCTTTGTTGAGATGTTAAGGTATTTGGCACATTTTAAAATCAGGTTGTTTCTTTTCTTATTGTTTTACAAATTCTTCATGTATTTTAGATAATAGTTCTTTATCAGATGCATCTTTTACAAGTAATTTTTCTCAGTCTGTGACTTGTCTTTTTATTCTCTTGACAGTGATTTTTCACAAAGCAGACATTTTTAATTTTAACAAAGCCCAGTTTATCAATTATTTATTTTGTGAGTTCTGCCTTTGATGTTACGTATAAAGAGTAAGTGCCATACCCGATGTCATCTAGGTTTTCTCTCTTATTATTTTATAGTTTTGTTTTATGCTTATGTTTATGATCCATTTTGAGTTAATTTTTGTGAAGGATTTAAGGTCCGTGTCTAGATTAGTTTTTTCATGTGAATGTCCAGTTGCATGTACCAGTACCATTTGTTGAAAAGACTATCTTTAACTCATTGCATTGCCTTTTCTTTTGTGTCAAAGAGCAACTCACATTGTCAACAGGGTTCTATTCCTGGACTCTATTCTGTTTCATTCGTCTGTTCTTCTGCCAATACCACGTGTCTTGATTATTGTAGCTTTATAATAAGTCTTCTTGCAGTAGCATCTGTCTTCCAGTTTTGTTCTTCAATACTGTGTTGGGTGTTCTGGGTCTTCCGTCTCTCCATATAAACTTTAGAATTAGCCTGTTCATATCCACAAAATAACTTGCTGTGATTTTTATTGGGATTGCATTGAATATATAGATCAAGCTGGAAAGAACTAACGTCTTGACAATATTGAGTTTTCCTATCCATGGACATTGAATATCTTTCTATTTAGTTTTAAAATTTTCTTCTTCAGAGTTTTGCAGTTTTCCTCATACAAATTTTATACATATTTGCTAGATTATATCCAAGCATTTAAGTTTTGGGGGTCCTAATATAAATGGCATTATGTTTTTAATTTCAAGGTTTGCTTGTTTATTGCTGGTGTAGAGGAAAGCAATAGACTTTTGTATTGATATATTAATCTTCTATCTTACAACCTTGCTATAATCATTTACAGATTCCAGGATTTTTCATTGTTGATTCCTTCAGATTATCTACATAGACTATCATGTCATCCGTGAACATTTATAATTTTTCCTTCTCAATCTGTATGCTCTTCCCCACCCTTTCCTCATCTTTAGATAGTACTTTCAGTATGATGTTGAAAAGGAGAGGGGAGTGGGACTTGCCTTATTCTTGATCCTAATGGGAAAGCTTCTATTTTCTTACCATTAAGTGTGACGTTAACTGTATGGTTTTTGGGTAGATATTCTTTGTCAAATTGAGGGATTTCCCCTATATTCCTAGTTTACTGAGAGTTTTTATGATGCATGGGTACTGAATTTTGTCAAATGCTTACTCTGCATCTATTAACATGAGCATGTGATTTTTCTTTTTTAATCCATTGATGTGATGGATAATTGATACATAATTGTATGTATCAATATGTATTGATATATAATTGTATGTATCAATATGTATCACAATTATGTGATACATAATTGATTTTTGAATGCTGAACTTGCCTTGCATATCTAGATAAATTCCAGTTGATCATTGTTGAATTTTATTTGCTAAGATATTGTTGAGAATTTTTACACTATGCTCTTGAGATATACTGGCATGTAATTTTCTTTCTTTTTTGTAATGTTTTGGTGATATGGAATTCTATTATTTTTCTGTTGATCAATCATATGATGGTGTTAACTGAGTAATAGTTACATAATCACAATAGTAGATGCTTATCAATTTTCACAATCAATAACCTGACAAAAAATAAAAGAGAATCACAATTGCAAGTCACACTGGGAAGATGATTAACCTAAAATATAAAATAATTACACACAATTTGGAGGGTCAAGCAGACTGATGTGGTAAGCAGACGTGCATGCATGAACATGCTTTCATCTGTCCAGCCAGTCTATGTCTTTTGGTTGGTGCATTTAATCTATTTACATTTAAGGTGATTATCGACAGGTATGACACTATTACCATTTTATTAATTGTTTTGGGCTTATTTTCTGTAGATCTTTTCCTTCTCTTATGTTTCCTGCCTAGAGAAGTTCCCTTAACATTTGTTGTAAAGCTGGTTTGGTGGTGCTGAATTCCCTTAACCTTTGCTTGTCTGAAAAGCTTTTGATTTCTCCATCAAATCTGAATGAGTCTTGCTGGCTAGAGTATTCTTGGTTATAGGTTCTTCTCTTTCATCACTTTAAATATATCATGCCATTCCCTTCTGGCTTGTAGAGTTTCTGTTGAGAAATCAGCTGATAACCTGATGGGATTCCCTTGTATGTTATTTGTCATTTCTCACTTGTTGCTTTTAATATTTTATCTTTGTCTTTCATTTTTGTTAGTTTTATTACTGTGAGTCTTTGGCTGTTCCTCCTTGGTTTATCCTGCCTGGGTCTCTCTGCACTTTCTGGGCTTGGTTGACTATATCCTTTCCCATGTTATGGATGTATTCAGCGATTATCTCTTCAGATATTTTCCCAGGTTCTTTATCTCTCTCTTCCCCTTCCAGGACCTGTATAATGTGAATGTTGGTGTGTTTAATGTTGTCTCAGAGGTCTCTTAGGCTATCTTGATTTTTTTTCATTCTTTTTTCTATATTCTACTTTGTCAAATGATTTCTACCATTCTGTCCTCCAAGTCACTTATCCCTTTTTTCTATATTCTACTTTGTCAAGTGATTTCTACCATTCTGTCCTCCAAGTCACTTATCCCTTCTTCTGTCTCAGTCATTCTGCTATTGATTCCTTCTAGTGTATTGTTCATCTCTGTCTGCTTGTTCTTTAGTTGTTCCAGGTTTTTGGTAAACATTTCTTGCATCTTGTCCATTCTGTTTCCGAGATCCTGGATCATCTTCACTATCATTATTCTGAATTCTTTTTTTTTTTTTTTCCAAATTTTTTTTTTGCACTGAACCTGGACTGGCATCTCGTTTCATACATGACATTTCACATGTTTCAATGCCATTCTCCCAAATCTTCCCACCCTCTCCCTCTCCCACAGAGTCCATAAGACTGTTCCATACATCAGTGTCTCTTTTGCTGTCTCGTATACAGGGTTATCATTACCATCTTTCTAAATTCCATATATATGCGTTAGTATACTGTATTTATGTTTTTCCTTCCGGCTTACTTCACTCTGTATAATAGGCTCCAGTTTCATCCACCTCATTAGAACTGATTCAAATGTATTCTTTTTAATGGCTGAGTAATACTCCATTGTGTATATGTACCACAGCTTTCTTATCCATTCATCTGCTGATGGACATCTAGGTTGCTTCCATGTCCTGGCTATTATAAACAGTGCTGCGATGAACATTGGGGTACACGTGTCTCTTTCCCTTCTGGTTTCCTCAGTGTGTATGCCCAGCAGTGGGATTGCTGGATCATAAGGCAGTTCTATTTCCAGTTTTTAAGGAATCTCCACACTGTTCTCCATAGTGGCTGTACTAGTTTGCATTCCCACCAACAGTGTAAGAGGGTTCCCTTTTCTCCACACCCTCTCCAGCATTTATTATTTGTAGACTTTTGGATCGCAGCCATTCTGACTGGTGTGAAATGGTACCTCATAGTGGTTTTGATTTGCATTTCTCTGATAATGAGTGATGTTGAGCATCTTTTCATGTGTTTGTTAGCCATCTGTATGTCTTCTTTGGAGAAATGTCTATTTAGTTCTTTGGCCCATTTTTTGATTGGGTCATTTATTTTTCTGGAGTTGAGCTGTAGGAGTTGCTTGTATATTTTTGAGATTAGTTGTTTGTCGGTTGCTTCATTTGCTATTATTTTCTCCCATTCTGAAGGCTGTCTTTTCACCTTGCTAATAGTTTCCTTTGATGTGCAGAAGCTTTTAAGTTTAACGAGGAGGAAATGGACAAATTCTTAGAAAAGTACAACTTTCCAAAACTCGACCAGGAAGAAATAGAAAACCTTAACAGACCCATCACAAGCACGGAAATTGAAACTGTAATCAAAAATCTTCCAGCAAACAAAAGCCCAGGTCCAGACAGCTTCACAGCTGAATTCTACCAAAAATTTAGAGAAGAGCTAACACCTATCCTGCTCAAACTCTTCCAGAAAATTGCAGAGGAAGGTAAACTTCCAAACTCATTCTATGAGGCCACCATCACCCTAATACCAAAACCTGACAAAGATCCCACACAAAAGAAAACTACAGGCCAATATCACTGATGAACATAGATGCAAAAATCCTAAACAAAATTCTAGCAATCAGAATCCAACAACACATTAAAAGATCATACACCATGACCAAGTGGGCTTTATCCCAGGGATGCAAGGATTCTTCAATATCCATAAATCAATCAATGTAATACACCACATTAACAAATTGAAAACAAAAACCATATGATTATCTCAATAGATGCAGAGAAAGCCTTTGACAAAATTCAACACCCATTTATGATAAAAACTCTCCAGAAAGCAGGAATAGAAGGAACATACCTCAACATAATAAAAGCTATATATGACAAACCCACAGCAAACATTATCCTCAATGGTGAAAAATTGAAAGCATTTCCTCTAAAGTCAGGAACAAGACAAGGGTGCCCACTTTCACCATTACTATTCAACATAGTTTTGGAAGTTTTGGCTACAGCAATCAGAGCAGAAAAAGAAATAAAAGGAATCCAAATTGGAAAAGAAGAAGTAAAACTCTCACTATTTGCAGATGACATGATCCTCTACATAGAAAACCCTAAAGACTCCACCAGAAAATTACTAGAACTAATCAATGATTATAGTAAAGTTGCAGGATATAAAATCAACACACAGAAATCCCTTGCATTCCTATACACTAATAATGAGAAAACAGAAAGAGAAATTAAGGAAACAATTCCATTCACCATTGCAACGAAAAGAATAAAATACTTAGGAATATATCGACCTAAAGAAACTAAAGACCTATATATAGAAAACTATAAAACACTGGTGAAAGAAATCAAAGAGGACACTAATAGATGGAGAAATATACCATGTTCATGGATTGGAAGAATCAATATAGTGAAAATGAGTATACTACCCAAAGCAATTTATAGATTCAATGCAATCCCTATCAAGCTACCAACAGTATTCTTCACAGAGCTAGAACAAATAATTTCACAATTTGTATGGAAATACAAAAAACCTCGAATAGCCAAAGCGATTTTGAGAAAGAAAAATGGAACTGGAGGAATCAACCTACCTGACTTCAGGCTCTACTACAAAGCCACAGTTATCAAGACAGTATGGTACTGGCACAAAGACAGAAATATAGATCAATGGAACAAAATAGAAAGCCCAGAGATAAATCCACGCACATATGGACACCTTATCTTTGACAAAGGAGGCAAGAATATACAGTGGATTAAAGACAATCTCTTTAACAAATGGTGCTGGGAAATCTGGTCAACCACTTGTAAAAGAATGAAACTAGAACACTTTCTAACACCATATACAAAAATAAACTCAAAATGGATTAAAGATCTCAACGTAAGACCAGAAACTATAAAACTCCTAGAGGAGAACATAGGCAAAACACTCTCTGGCATACATCACAGCAGGATCCTCTATGACCCACCTCCCAGAATATTGGAAATAAAAGCAAAAATAAACAAATGGGACCTAATTAAACTGAATTCTTTTCTGAAAGACTCCACTTCATTTAGTTGTTTTCTTGGGGTTTTGTCTTGCTCTTTAGAACATAACTCTACTTTTTCATCCTGATTAATTTTCTGTAATGTGGTTTTTGTTCTAGCACTGTGGTATTGTGGTTTCTCTGGCTTCTTCTGTGTACCCTGTGGTAGATGAGGCTAAGAAGCTTGTGTAAGCTTCTTGATGGGAGGGACAGGATGGGAAAATCTAAATCTTGCTCTGGTAGGCAGGGCCTTGCCCAGTAAAGCTTTTAATCCAATTATCTGCTGATGGGTGAGATTGTCTCTCTCTGTTGTTCTGCCTGAGGTGACCCAGCCCTGGAGTCTACAGGCTCTATGGTGGTGTTAATGGTGACCTCCAAGAGGGTTTACACCAAAGGGGATCTTCCAGGAGTGCTGCTACCAGTGCCTCTGTCCCTGAGATGAACCCCTGCCAACACACGCCTCCATAGGAGACCCTCCAACACTAGCAGGAGACCAACCAACACAGCAGTTTTGGTTCAGTCTTCTATGGGGTCACTGTTCCTTTCCTCCGGGTATTGGTGACCACAAAATTTTCTTTGTACCCTCTAAGACTGGAGTCTCTGTTTCCTCCAGTCCTGTGGAAGTTCTGTAATCAAATTCCATTGGCCTTCAAGGCCAGATTCCCTGGGATTCCCAGTCCGTTTTTGGATCCCCAGGCTAGGAAGCCTGACATGGGGCTCAAAATCTTCACAACAGTGGGAGAGTTTCTTTGGTAATACTGTTCCCCAGTTTGTGGGTCGTCCACCCGATGGGTATGGGATTTGATTTTTTCCAGCAGACTCCTGTCAATGGTTGTTCAACAGCTAGTCGTGATTTTGGTGCTCTTGCAAGAGGAGACGAGCACACATCCTTCTACTCCACCATCTTGAACCTGAAGACTTTTTCTGCTTGCTTTTGATTTAGTTTGTTCTTCTTCTATATTGCTAAGGTGGAAACTTATATGATCTATTTTAGATCTTTCTTCTTTCCTAATATATATTTAATGCTCCAAGTATCCTTCTAGGTACTGCTTTCATTGTATTCCACAAAATTTGATAACTAGCATTTTCATTGTCATTTAGTTTAAAATATTTTTAAATTTCACTTGAGATTTCTTCTTTGACCCATGTGTTATTTAGAAGTATGTCATTTAATCTCCATGAATTTTGGGGTTTTTCTAATTGTCTTTCTTTTATTAATTGCAAATAGATGTGAAAAGAAGAGAATCGAAAAGCAAAGGAGAAAAGGAAAGATAAAAGCATCTGAATGCAGAGTTCCAAAGAAAAGCAAGGAGAGATAAGAAAGCCTTCTTCAGCAATCAATGCAAAGAAATAGAGGAAAACAACAGAATGGGAAAGACTAGAGATCTCTTCAAGAAAATTAGAGATACCAAGGGAACATTTCATGCAAAGATGGGCTCGATAAAGGACAGAAATGGTATGGACCTAACAGAAGCAGAAGATATTAAGAAGAGGTGGCAAGAATACACAGAAGAATTGTACAAAAAAGATCTTCACGACCCAGATAATCACGATGGTGTGATCACTCACCTAGAGCCAGGCATCCTGGAATGTGAAGTCAAGTGGGCCTTAGAAAGCATCACTACGAACAAAGCTAGTGGAGGTGATGGAATTCCAGTGGAGCTATTTCAAATCCTGAAAGATGATGGTGTGAAAGTGCTGCACTCAACATGCCAGCAAATTTGGAAAACTCAGCAGTGGCCACAGGATGGGAAAAGGTCAGTTTTCATTCCAATCGCAAAGAAAGGCAATGCCAAAGAATGCTCAAACTACCGCACAATTGCACTCATCTCACACGCTAGTAAAGTAATGCTCAAAATTCTCCAAGCCAGGCTTCAGCAATACGTGAACCGTGAACTTCCTGATGTTCAAGCTGGTTTTAGAAAAGGCAGAGGAACCAGAGATCAAATTGCCGACATCCACTGGATCATGGAAAAAGCAAGACAGTTCCAGAAAAAAACATCTATTTCTGCTTGATTGACTATGCCAAAGCCTGTGACTGTGTGGATCACAATGAACTGTGGAAAATTCTGTAAGAGATGGGAATACCAGACCACCTGACCTGCCTCTTGAGAAACCTATATGCAGGTCAGGAAGCAACAGTTAGAACTGGACATGGAACAACAGATTGGTTCCAAATAGGAAAAGGAGGACGTCAAGGCTGTATATTGTCACCCTGCTTATGTAACTTCTATGCAGAGTACATCATGAGAAACACTGGGCTGGAAGAAGCACAAGCTGGAATCAAGATTGCTGGGAGAAATACCAATAACCTCAGATATGCAGATGACACCACCCTTATGGCAGAAAGTGAAGAGGAACTAAAAAGCCACTTGATGAAAGTGAAAGTGGAGAGGGAAAAAGTTGGCTTAAAGCTCAACGTTCAGAAAACGAAGATCATGGCATCTGGTCCCATCACTTCATGGCAAATGGATGGGGAAACAGTGGAAACAGTGTCAGACTTTATTTTGGGGGGCTCAAAAATCACTGCAGATGGTGACTGCAGCCATGAAATTAAAAGATACTTACTCCTTGGAAGGAAAGTTATGACCAACCTAGATAGCATATTAAAAAGCAGAGACATTACTTTGCCAACAAAGGTTCGTCTAGTCAAGGCTATGGTTTTCCCAGTGGTCACATATGGATGTGAGAATTGGACTGTGAAGAGAGCCGAGCACTGAAGAATTGATGCTTTTGAACTGTGGTGTTGGAGAAGACTCTTGAGAGTCCCTTGGACTGCAAGGAGATCCAACCAGTCCATTCTGAAGGAGATCAGCCTTGGGATTTCTTTGGAAGGAATGATGCTAAAGCTGAAACTCCAGTACTTTGGCCACCTCATGCGAAGAGTTGACTCATTGGAAAAGACTCTGATGCTGGGAGGAGAAGGGGACGACAGAGGATGAGATGGCTGGATGGCATCACTGACTCGATGGATGTGAGTCTGGGTGAACTCCGGGAGTTGGTGATGGACAGGGAGGCCTGGTGTGCTGCGATTCATGGGGTCGTAAAGAGTCGGACACTACTGAGTGACTGAACTGAACTGACTGAATTGTGTTTCTTTTATTAATTGCTAGTTTAATGTCACTGTCATCCAAGAGTGGACATTGTATAATTTTTATTCTTTTATATGTGTTAAGGTGTGTCTTGTGGCCAAGAATATGGCCTTTCTTGGTTAACATTCCATAAACTCTTAAAAAGAATGCTTATTCTGCATTGATGTATGTTTCACTATAATGTCAATTAGGTCATGTTGCTCGGTAGTGTTATTCAGCTTTTCTATATACTTTCTGACTTCCTGCCTACTTGGTTTTTTTAAACTGAGGAGAAATTAACAAGAATAATTTTATGCATTTAAAGTGTATGATGTGATGATTTGATACACACATGCATTGTGAAATGTTACTAGTATCAAATTAGTTAACTCTACATCATCTCACATAGTTGATGACTTTTGTTTATGTAATGAAAATAATTAAGATCTACTCTCAGCAACTTTCAAGTATACAGTATTGTATTATTAACTATAGTCACTGTGATATACATGAGATATCTAGAACTTATTCTTCTTATAATTAAAAATGTGTGCCCTTTAATTTACCCACTTTATTTCCCCCTACCTCAGATTCTGGCAACAACCTTTCTATTCTGTTTCTATAAAATTGACTTTAAAAATACCACGTATAAGTGATGCCATACAATATTTGCTTTTTTTTGGTCTGATTATTTCACTTGACGTAATGCCTTCCACATTAATCCACATTGTTACAAATGACAGGATTACCCTCTTTTTTTATGGCTGAATTATATATTGCTTCCATATCTTGACTATAGCATATAATGCTGCAGTGAACATGGGTGTGTATATATCTCTTTGAGATGCTAGTTTCAATTCCTTTGGATATATATACCTAGGAGTAGGATTGCTGGGCCATATAGTAGTCAATTTTCTTTGAGGAACTGCCATACTGTTTTCCATAATCATTATACCAATTTACATTCCCACCAACCATGTGTAAGTGTTCTCTTTTCTCCAATTCTTGCCAACATTTATTATTTCTTCTCTTTTAGAAAATAGTCATTTTAACAGGTGTAAGATGATATCTCATTGTGATTTTAATTTTTGCATTTCTCTCATGATTAGTTGAGGAGGGTATGGCAAGTCACTGAAGTATACTTGCCTGGAGAATCCCATGGACAGGGGAGGCTGGTGGGCTATTATTCATGGGGTCACAAAGAGTCAGATGTGACTGAAGTGAGTTAGCACACACACATGCATAACTCATTATGTTGAGCAGAGTTTCACATATCTATTGGCCATTCATATGTCTTCTTTGGAAAAATATCTATCTAGCTTATTTTCCCATTTTTAAATTGGATTGTTTGCTTTTTTGCTGTTGTGTTGTATGTCATTGATCAGTCATAAAGATATGTCCAACAATTTGTGACCCCATGGACTGCAGCACAGCAAGCTCCCCTGTCCTTCACTATCACCCAGAGTTTGCTCAAATTCACGTCCATTGAGTCAGTGATGCTATCTAACCATCTCATCCCCTGCTGCCCTCTTCTCCTTTTGCCTTCAATCTTTCCCAGCATCAGGGTCTTTTCCAATGAGTTGACTCTGCATTAAGTGGCCAAACTATTGGAGCTTCAACTTTAGCATCAGTCCTTCCATTGAATATTCAGTATTGATTTTCTTTAGGATTGACTGGTTTGATTTCCTTGCAGTCCAAGGGACTCTCGAGAGTCCTCTCCCACACCACAATTCGAAAGCATCAATTCTTCAGTGCTCAGCCTCCAACTCTCACATTCATACATGACTGCTGGAAAAGCCATAGTTTTGACTATGCAGACTTTTGTTAGCAAAATTATGTCTCTGCTTTTTAATATGCTGTCTAGTTTTGTCATAGCTTTCCTTCCAAGGAGCAACTGCCTTTTAATTTCATGGCTGCAGTCACTGTCTGCAGTGATTTTGGAGCCCAAGAAAATGAAATCTGTCACTGCATCCACTTTTCCCTTTTCTATTTGCCTTGAAGCGATGGAACCATATGCCATAATCTTAGCTTTTATTAATGTTGAGTTTTAAGCCAGCCTTTTCTCTCTCTTGTTTCTTCACTCTCTTTTTTGTGTTGTGTGAGTTCTTTATATATTTTAGATATTAACCACTTACAGATATGTGGTTTGGGAATATTTTCTCTCAATCTAGTTTGTATTTTCAATTTATAGATTGTTTCCTTTGCTGTGCAGAAGCTCTGTAGTTTGATGTAGTTCCACTTGTTTGTTCTAGTTTATGTTGCTTGCGTTTATAGTGTTTTATGAAAAAATCATTACTAAATCTACTGTCAAGTATATTTGCCCCTATGTTTTCTTCTCAGGGTTTTATGGTTTCAGGCCTTACATTGGAGTCTTCTATTCAAGTTAATTTTTTTGAGCGGTGTAAGATAGGTGTCTATTTATAGTTTCTTGCATTGGATAGCCAACTTTCTCAGCACCATTTATTGAGGACACTTCATTTTCCTGCATGTGTGCTTAACGCTCTTGCCAAAAATTGAGTGTACATAAGTGGACTTATAAGTGGCTTCTCCAGTCTGTTCCATTGGTCTATGTGCCAACTTTTATGCCAGTACCATACTGTTTTGATAACTAGCTTTGCAATATAGTTTGAAATCAAGAAGTATGATACTTCCAGCTTTGTTGTTCTTTCTCAGAATTGCCTCAGATATATGGGGTCTTTTGTAGTTTCATGCCAATTTTAGGATAGTTTTAGGATAGTTTTTGTGAAAAAAAAAAAAGTCATTGAAATTTTGATAGATATTGCATTGAATCTGTGTCTTGCTTTTGGTAGTATGGACATTTTCACAGTATTCATTATTCCATCCCAAGAACACAGGATACTGTTCCATTTTTTTGTGCTGTTTTCAGTCTCTTTAATCAATGTTGTATAGTTTTCAGTGTACTTCTTGATTAAATTTATTCTTAAGTGTTTTATTGTCTTTGATGCTATTGTAAGTGATATTGCTTTATTAATTTCTCTTTCAAATAGTTTGTTGTTGGTGTATAGAAACACAGCTGATTTCTATACGTTGATTTTGTATCCTGCAAATTTGCCAATTTTATTTATTGAATATATTAGATCTAACAGTTTTTGGTAGTGTATTTATGATTTTCAGTATGTAAGGACATGTCACCTGAGTAAAACAGAGATGATTTTACTTATTCCTTTCCAATTTGGATGCCTATTATTCTTTATTCTTGCCTAAGTGCTCTGGCTAGAACTTCTAGCACTGTTCACTAGAAATCAGAGTGGATATTCTTGAATGGTACTTAATCTTAGAGAAGCGACTTTTAATCTTTCACTATTGAGTATGATGTTAGCTGTGGCTTTGATGTGGCCTTTATTATGCTGAGGAACATCCCTTATATACCTAATTTGTTGAGAGTTTTTATCATGAAAAGATGTTGAATTTTGTCAAGTGCATTTCCTGCATCTATTGAAATGATTACCCTATTTTAATTTTTCATTTGTTAATGTGATGTATCATACTTATTGGCTTGCATTAAGTTAAACCATTCTTGCATATCAGGAATGACTCCCACTTGATCATAGTGTATGATCCTTTCACTATGCTCTTGAATTTGGTTTGCTAACACTTTGTTGAGAATTTTGCATCTCACTTCATCAGAGATATTGGTCTGTAATTTTATTTTCTTGTATTATTCTTCTGGCTTTATTATCAGGGTAGTGCTGACCTCACAAAATGAATTTGCAAGTATTTCTTTCTCTTCAGTTTTTTGGAAGAGTTTGAGAAGGATTGGTATTAATTATTCTTTAAATAGTTGGTAGAACTCACCTGTGAACTCATCTCATCCTGAGCTTTCATTTGTTGGGAGATTTTTCATTATAAGTTCAATCTCATTGCACATTATTGATCTGGTCAGTTTCCTGTTACTTCAAGCTTCTATCTTGGAAAACTGTGTTTTTCTAGGAATGTATTCATTTTTTCTAAGTTTTCTAATTTGTTGGCATATAATTGTTCTTATTAGTTTCTTACAGTTCTTTGTATTTCTGTGGTGTCAGTTGTAATGTCTCTTCTTTCACTTATAATGTTATTAACTTGAATCATCCTTTTTTTCTTAGTCTGGCTAAAGGTTTGTCAATTCTGTTTTTCTTTTCAAAAAACACAGCTTTTGGTTTTTGTTGGTTTTTTCCATTGTCATTCTAGTCTCTAATTTGTTAATTTCTGCTCTAATCTTTACTCTGCTAACTTTGGGTTTAGCTTTTTCTTCCCTTTTTAGTTTCTTGGGATGCAAGTTTAGTTTTTCTACTTAAGATCTTACTTTTTCTTAATTAAATATTTGTTGTTGCAAACTTCCCACTTGGGACTACTTCTGCTGCATCCCCAAAGTTGATTGTGTTGTGTTTCCATTTTTGTTTTTCCTCAAGATATTTTTGAATTTTTCTTTTGATTTCTTTTTTGACCCATTATTTATCCGTTTAATTTCCACATATTTGTGAATTTTCCAGCTTTCCTGCTGCCATTGATTTCTAGTTTTATACCACTGTGTTCAGAAAAGATACTTGATCTGATTTAAATATATTAAAATTTATTGAATCTTGTTTTGTGACCTATAGTATGATTTATCCTGGGATATGTTTCAGGTGGGTTTGAAAAGAGTATATTCACCTACTGTTGATTGAAATGCTCTGTATATGTCCATTTGGTATAAAGTTTAGTTTCAGTTCAGTTCAGTTCAGTTGCTTAGTCGTGTCCGACTCTTTGCGACCCCATGAATCGAGCACGCCAGGCCTCCCTGTCCAACACCAACTCCTGGAATTCACTCAAACTCACGTCCATCAAGTCAGTGATGCCATCCAGCTATCTCATCCTCTGTCATCCCCTTCTCCTTCTTCCCCTAATCCCTCCCAGCATCAGAGTCTTTTCCAATGAGTCAACTCTTCGCATGAGGTGGCCAAAGTACTGGAGTTTCAGCTTTAGCATCAGTCCTTCCAAAGAAATCCCAGGGCTGATCTCCTTCAGAATGGACTGATTGGCTCTCCTTGCAGTCCAAGGGACTCTCAAGAGTCTTCTCCAACACCACAGTTCAAAAGCATCAATTCTTCAGCACTCAGCTTTCTTCACAGTCCAACTCTCACATCCATACATGACCACTGGAAAAACCATAGCTTTGACTAGGCGGACCTTTGTTGGCAAAGTAATGTCTCTGTTTTTCAATATGCTATCAAGGTTGGTCATAACTTTCCTTCCAAGGAGTAAGCATCTTTTAATTTCATGGCTGCAGTCACCATCTGCAGTGATTTTAGAGCCCAGAAAAATAAAGTCTGACACTGTTTCTCCATCTATTTCCCATGAAGTGATGGGACCAGATACCACGATCTTCGTTTTCTGAATGTTGAGCTTTAAGCCAACTTTTCACTCTCTCACTTTCATCAAGGGGCTTTTTAGTTCCTCTTCACTTTCTGCCATAAGGGTGGTGTCATCTGCTTTTCTGAGGTTATTGATATTTCTCCCAGCAATCTTGATTCCAGCTTGTGCTTCTTCCAGCCCAGCATTTCTCATGATGTACTCTGCATATAAGTTAAATAAACAGGGTGACAATATACAGCCTTGAAGTACTCCTTTTCCTACTGGAACCAATCTGTTGTTCCATGTCCAGTTCTAACTGTTACTTCCTGACCTGCATATAGGTTTCTCAAAAGGCAGGTCAGGTGGTCTGGTATTCACATCTCTTTCAGAATTTTCCACACTTTATTGTGATCCACACAGTCAAAGGCTTTGGCATAGTCAATAAAGCAGAAATAGATGTTTTTATGGAACTCTCTTCCTTTTCCATGATCCAGCGGATGTTGGCAATTTGGTCTCTGGTTCCTCTGCCTTTTCTAAAACCAGCTTGAACATCTGGAAGTTCACGGTTCACATATTGCTGAAGCCTGGCTTGGAGAATTTTGAGCATTACTTTACTAGCGTGTGAGATGAGTGCAATTGTGCGGTAGTTTGAGCATTCTTTGGCATTGCCTTTCTTTGGGATTGGAATGAAAACTGACCTTTTCCAGTCCTGTGGCCATTGCTGAGTTTTCCAAATTTGCTGGCATGTTGAGTGCAGCACTTTCACACCATCATCTTTCAGGATTTGGAATAGCTCCACTGGAATTCCATCACCTCCACTAGCTTTGTTCATAGTGATGCTTTCTAAGGCCCACTTGACTTCACATTTCAGGATATCTGGCTCTAGGTGAGTGATCACACCATCGTGATTATCTTGGTCATGAAAATCTTTTTTGTACAGTTCTTCTGTGTATTATTGCCACTTCTTCTTAATATCTTCTGCTTCTGTTAGGTCCATACCATTTCTGTCCTTTATCGAGCCCATCTTTGCATGAAATGTTCCCTTGGTATCTCTAATTTTCTTGAAGAGATCTCTAGTCTTTCCCATTCTGTTGTTTTCCTCTATTTCTTTGCATTGATCGCTGAGGAAGTCTTTCTTAACTCTCCTTGCTATTCTTTGGAACTCTGCATTCAGATGCTTATATCTTTCCTTTTCTCCTTTGCTTTTCACTTCTCTTCTTTTCACAGCTATTTGTAAGGCCTCCCCAGTATATACTTTATTTTCATATTGATTTTCTGTCTGGATGATCTATTTGTTGTTGAAAGTGCAGTACTGAAGTCCCCTACTATTATTTCACTGCTGTCTACTTTTGTCTTCAGATCTGTTAATAATTTTTTAATAATTTTCTGGGAAACTCTTTTCCTCTCTTTCATTTCTGAAGGACAGCTTTGCTGAGTAAAGTATACTTGGTTGACAGATTTTTTTCTTGGTCTCTTTGTGTATCCCATTCTCTCCTGAACTGCAAGGCTTCTGCTTAGAAATTTGCTGATAGCATTTTTGGGATTTCCTTGTTTGTGATGAGTCTTTTTCCTTTTTCTGCTTCCAAATTCTCTATGTCTTTGATTTTGAGACCTTGATTCACTGTGTCCCAATGAAGATCTCTTTAGGTTGAAACTCTGAGTTTTGAGCTTCATGTCTCCAGTTGGCCACATCTCTTCCCATATTTACAAAGTTTTTAACCATTATTTTTTTTTTAATTTTCTGTCTCTTTCTCTCTTATCCTTCTGAGACTCTCATAAGCATATATTGTTTTGTTTGATGGTGCCTCATAATTTATGTAAATTTTCTTTACTCTTTTTAATTCTAAATTCTTTTCTCTCTGACTGGATAGTATCAACAGAACTGTCTTCAAGTTTACAAATTCTTTCTTTTGCCTGATTGAGCTTGTTGTTGAAGCTCTCTATTGCATTCTTCATTTTGTTAATTGCATTTTTCAGCATCAGAATTTGTTTGATTCTTTTCATGATTTCTATCTCATTGTTGAACTTCTCATTTTATTCATGCTCAGAGCAGCAGTGACTGGGGTAGTAATAGTGGAACAATGCATGGGGGGGGGAGGGCACTGAGCAAAAGCTGCTTCATTTGCATATATGGTGAGGTGTTATAGCATCCTGATCCCGGAGAGGCAGGCACCGAGGCAACTGGGCCCCTGAGGGCAGGTATCACTTCAGCAACAGTTTTAGTCCCTAGGAAGAGATGCAGTGGCAGGAACTTTGCACAGCATCAACAACTAGTATCAGTGTAGGTAAAGAATGTAGAGTGCTCAGAATCAAAGGCTGCAAATGTCCACAAGGTGAGATTTGCTGGGATTTCCCTCTCTTCTTCATCTCATGGGGTAAAATGCCTCTAAGGGGATCCCTGTTGGCTATGAGATGCTCTGAAATAGAAGAGGTGGTAATGCAGGTATAATGAGTGCTATACTTTTCTATGTGTCTATCCTCAATTTTTGAGCTCTGCAGGATTTTTGTTGATGGTTATGTAGTCCTGAGAAGTTGTCTCTTTATTGGTTTCATGGGAGAAGGTGAGCATTGGAACCTTTTTACCCTCCAACTTGGTAATGTCACCCTCCTTGTTCTTTTAGTTACTGAGAAACATGTGTTCAAAATTCTAATTAGTAATGGATTTCTCTATTTTCCATTCATTTCTGTTAGTTTTGGCCTCTTTTATTTTGATGCTGTGTTGGTGGGCATCAGAACATTTAGGATTGTCATAACTTTTTTATGCATTACCTTTTCATCATTATGAAATGCCCTTCTTTATGTCTGATAATGTTACTTCTTATTAAGTTAAACTTGTTACTCAAATAGCTAACCCAGCATTCTTGTGATTCATGTTTACATGGCATATATCTTTTCATGCATATATGGCATATATCTTTTCACTTTTTTGCAACTAGTGTGTTAGTCGCTCAGTCATAACCAACTCTTTTCAACCCCATGGACTATATAGCCTGTCCATGGAATTCTCCAGGCAAGAATACCGAAGTGGGTTGCCATTTCCTCCTCCAGGGAATTTTCTGACCCACAGATCGAACCTGGACTCCTGCACTGCAGGCAGATTCTTTACCATCTGAGCCACCAGGGAAGCCCTCTGGAATTTGTACTTCAAATGGTTAGAGCATGATGTTGGAATTTGATTTTTCTTCTAGACTGAAATTTTCTGTCTTTTGTTGGAACTGTTTAAATTCGAAGTCAGCAAACTACATCCTGACAATTGTGATCATTCATTTACATATTGTCTATCACTACTTTTATGCATTGACCACCTGTGACATTGACTGTATGACCCACAAAAGCCTAAAATATTTACTGTCTGACCCTTTAAATAAAATGTTTACACACTCTGGTTTTGACCATTTACACTGAATGTGATTATCAATACAGTTGTATATAAATCTACCATCTTAGCATTTGTTTTCTTTTTCTCCCATTTATGCTTTTTTGTCTTCCTGTAAGTTAATTATCTTTTAAAATTCTACTTTGCCTCCACTATGGTTCACTAGCTATGCTTCTTTGCTTTTAAAGATTGCAGTAGTGTTTTTTTTAATATGTGTCTTTAATCACAGCCTGCCTTCAGCTACCATGTGTGCTCAGTTGCTCAGTTGTGTCCAACCCTTGGCGACTCTATGGACTGTGTAGCCTGCCAGACTTCTTTGTCCATGGAATTCTCCAGGCAAGAACACTGGAGTGGGTTGCCATTTCCTCCTCCAGGGGACTTTCCCATCCCAGGGATCAAACCCATATCTTCTCTGTTTCCTGCATTGGCAGGGAGATTGTTTACCACTGAGCCACCTGGGAAGCCCTAAGATACCATTACACTGTTTAACATATCACATAAAACCCTACAAAATGCTTCCCATTTCCCTATTCACTGTGTTGTTGTTGGTATGCCTTTTACCACCTTCTTGTTGTTCAGTAGCTCAGCCGTGTCTGACTTTTTGTGACCGCATGGACCACAGAACGCTGGGCTTCCCTGTTCTTCATTATTTCCCAGAGTTTGCTTAAACTCATGTCCATTGAGTCAGTGATGCCACCTAATGAGTTATAAACCCCACATTACATTCTCATTGATTTCAACCAATCAATTATGTTTTAAAGAAATTTAGTTTTTCCTTCCGGTTTTATTGAGATATAATTGATATACAGTACTGTATACACTTGGGCTTCCTGGGTGGTGCTAATGGTAAAGAACCCTCCTACCAATGCAAGAGATGTAAGACTCAGGTTTGATCCCTGGATTGGGAAGATCCCCTGGAGGAGGACAGGGCAACCCACTCCAGTATTCTTGCTTGAAGAATCCCATAGACAGAGGAGCCTGGCAGGCTACAGTCTGTAGTGTCACAAAGAGTTGGACATACCTGAAGTGATCTAGCATGCATGTACTGTATACAATTAAGGTGTATAGCATGATAAGTTGACTTACATACATCAAGAAATGATTATCACAAGTTTGGTGAGCATTCATAATCTTATACAGATACAAAATTAAAGAAATAGAAACAAGATTTTCTTATGATAAGAACTGTTACAATGTACTTTCTTAACAACACTCATATGTAATGTACAACAGTGTTAATTATATTTATCATGTTGTACATTGTATCCCTAGAACCAATTTATCTTATAGCTGGAAGTTTGTACCTTTTGAATGCTTTCATCCACCCCCTCCCACACACACCCACCTCTGGTAATCACAAATTGATCTTTTTTTTTTTTTTTTTTTGTCAATTTGTTCACTTGTTTTTGAAGAATAATTGACCTACAACACTACATTGTTTCTAATTACACAACATAGTGATTCAATATTTCTATACATTTCAAAACGATGATCACAATGAGTAGTTATGATATGCCTCCACTCAAAGATATTACAGTTGCTGATGATATTACCCACACTGTACATTTCATCCATGACTCATTTGTTTTTCAACTGGAGTTTCAACTGGACCCCTTAATCTAATCTACCTCACCTATTCCTTTCCTCCCCCACTCACTGCACCTCTGGCAATCATCTGTTTGTTCTCTGTACCTGTAATGATGTTTCTGTTTTGTTATATTTGTTCATTTGTTTTGTTTTTTAGAGTCCACATATAAGTAAAATCATACAGTATTTATCTTTTTCCATCTGACATTTCATGTAGCATAATACCCTCTAGGTCCATGAATGTTGTCACAAATGGCAAGATTTCATTCCTTTTTAAGGCTAATATTCACATATATATATACACACATATATATATATGTATGTATATGTATATAACACACACACATATATATGTATATATGTGTGTATATATATATATATATATATATTTAGGTTGCTTCCATATCTTGGTTATTATAAATAATGCTATAATGAACATAGGGATTCACATATTTTTTCTAATTAGTATTTTTGTTTGGTTTGGATAAATATTCAAGAGTGAATTGCTGGATTATATGGTAATTTTATTTGTAATTTTTGAGGACTCTCCATAACCTACGCTACGCTACATTTACATTTCTACCAACGTGAGGTAGAACTAACACGTGAGTGCGTGAGGTGTTCCTTTTCTCCATATCCTCGCCAACACTTGTTATTTGTTGTCTTTGATAATAGTCATTCTAACAGGTGTGAGGTGATATCTCATTGTGATTTTGATTTTCATTTCCCTGCTGATTAGTGATGTTGAGCATCTTTTCATGTTCATCTTGACCATCTGTGTGTCTTTTTTGGAAAACATGTATTCAGAGACTTCCCACTTTATTTTTTAATTTCTTTTTATTGGAATATAGTTGCTTACACCGTTGTGTTAGTTTCTGCTCTACAACAAAACAAATCAGCCATAAATGTACATCTATCCCCTCTTTTTAGGATTTCCTTCCTATTTAAATCACCATGGAGCACTGAGTGGAGTTCGCTGTGCTATATAGTAGGTTCTCATTATTTATCTATTCTATACATAGTAGTACATATATGGGACTTCTTTGTATGAGCCATGGGACTTCCCTGTAGTTCAGATAGTAAAGATTCTGCCTGCAATGCAGGAGACCTGGATTCGATCCCTTGGTCAGAAAGATCCCGTGGAGAAGGAAATGTCTACCCACTCCAGTATTCGTGCCTGGAGAATTACATGGACAGAGGAGCCTGATGGGCTAGAATCCATGGGGTCGCAAAGAATCAGACATGACTGAGCGACTAACACATTCTAGCTCTAGTGTATACATGTGAATCCCAATCTCCTGATTCATCTCCCCTTGATATATGTGTATTTGTTCTCTCTCTATATTTGTTCTCTAGGTCTATATATCTATTTCTTCTTTGCAGATAAATTTATCTATACTATTTTTCTAGATTCCACATATATGTGTTAATATACAATGTTTGTTTTCCTCTTTCTGACTCACTTCACTCTGTATGACAGTCTCTAGGTCCATCCACATCTCTGCAAATGACACAATTTCATTCTTGTTTATGGCTGAGTTATAGCCCATTGTGTATATGCATCACATCCTCTTTATCTATTTATCTATTAATGAGCATTTAGGTTGCATCCATGTCTTGGTCATTATAAATAATGATACAGTGAACATGGGCTTCCCTGATAGTGCAGAAGACCCTGGTTCAATTCCTGGGTCAGGAAGATCTGCTGGAGAAGGGATAGGCTACCCACTCTAGTATTCTTGGGCTTCCCTTGTGGCTCAGTGGGTAAAGAACCCGCCCACAATGCAGGAGACCTGGGTTTGATCTCTGGGTTAGAAAGATCCCCTGGAGAAGGGAAAGGCTACCCACTCCAGTATTCTGGCCTGGAGAATTCCATGGACTGTATAGTCCATGGGTTCACAAAGAATCAGACACGACTTAGGGACTTTCACTTCACTTCACTTACAATGAACATAAGGGTGCATATATCTTTTTATAATTAATTATCTTTGTTTTCTCTTTGGATAAATATTCAAGAGTAGAATTGCTGGATTATGTGGCACTTCTATTTTTAATTTTTGAGGATACTCCATAGTAGCTGTACCAATTTACATTCCCACCAACAATGCATGAGGTTTTCTTTTTCTCCACATCCTCACCAACACTTGCTATTTGTTATCTTTTTGAGAGTAGTCATTCTGACAGGAGTGAGGTGATACCTCATTCTGATTTTGATTTGCATTTCCCTGATGACTGGTGATGTTGAGCATCTTTTCATGAGCCTGTTGGCCATCTGTGTGTCTTTTTGGAAAAATGTCTATTTAGAGCCTCTGCCCATTTTAAAGTCAGATTATTTGTTTTTTGCTATGACCAGTGTGCTCTCTCAGTAAAACTCTGTTAGCCTTTGCCCTGCTTCATTTTGTACTCCAAGGCCAAATTTGCCTGTTACTCCAGGTATCTCTTGACTTCCTACTTTTTCATTCCAATCTCCTATGGTGAGAAAGACATCTACTTCTATTTTGTTGACTACACTAAAGCCTTTGACTGTGTAGATCACAACAAACTTCAGAAAATTCCTAAAGAGATGGGAATACCAGACTTTACCTGCCTCCTGAGAAAAATGTATGCAGTTCAAGAAGCAACAGCTGAATAGGACATGGAACAATGGACTGGTTTCAAATTGGGAAAGGAGTACATCAAGGCTGTATATTGTCACCCTGCTTATTTAACTTATATGCAGAGTACATCATGCAAAGTGCTGGATGAACCACAAGCTGGAATCAAGGTTGCTGGGAGAAATATCAACAACCTCAGATATGCAGGTAATACCACTCTAATGGCAGAAAGCAAAGGAGCTTCTTGATGGAGGTGAAAAAAAGAAAGTAAAAAGGCTGGTTTAAAACTCAACATTAAAAAAAACTAAGACCATGGCAGCTGGTCCCATGATTTCATGGCAAACAGATGGGGAAACGGTGAAAGACTTTATTTTCTTGAGCTCCAAAATCACTGCAGAGAGTGACTGAAGTCATGAAATTAAAAGATGCTTGCTCCTTGGAAGAAAAGCTATAACAAACCTAGACAGTATATTAAAAAGCAGAGATACCACTTTGCTGACAAAGGTCTGCATAGTCAAAGCTATCGTTTTTCCAGTAGTCACGTATGGATGTGAGTTGGACCATAAAGAAGGCTGAGCACAGAAGAATTGATGTTTTTGAATTGTGGTGCTGGAGAACATTCTTGAGAGTCCCTTGGACTGCAAAAAGATCAAACCAGTCAATCCTAAAGGAAACCAACCATGAATACTCATTGGAAGGACTGATGCTAAAGTCCCAATACTTTGGCCACCTGATGCGAAGACTTAACTCAATGGAAAAGATCCCAATGTGGGAAAGATCAAGGGCAGGAGAAGGGGATGATAGAGGATAAGATGATTGCATGGCATCACCGACTCAATGGACATGAGTTTGAGCAAACTTCAGGAGATGGTGAAGGACATGCTGCTGTCCATGGGATCTCAAAGAGTCAGACATGACTTAGCAACTGAGCAACAATAAGTTTGTTTCTAATGTTGAGTTGTGTGAATTTTTTGTATAGTTTGGGTATTAACCCTTTAACAGATGAATCCTTTGCAAATATCTTCTCCCATTTACTAGGCTACTTTTTGTTTTGTTTCCCTCACTGTGAAAAAGCTTTTTAGTTTGGGATAGTCCCATTTTTTTATTTTGTTTTTCTTCCCTGAGGAGACATATTTTAAAAATGTTATTAAGACCTATGTCAAAGAGAGTACTGTTGTTCTTGAAGTTTTATGGTTTCAGGTCTTACATTTAAGTCTTTAATCTGTTTGTAATTTAATTTTGTGCATGCTGTGGGACAGTAGACCAGTTTGATTACTTTGCATGTAACTGTCCACTTTTCCCAACACTATATATATATATATATATATATATATATATATATATTTGTAATTTATTTTATTTTATTTTTTTAACTTTACAATATTATATTGGTTTTGCCATATATCAACATGAATCCGCCACAGGTATACACGTGTTCCCCATCCTGAACCCTTCTCCCTCCTCCTTCCCCATATCATCCCTCTGGGTCATCCCAGTGCACCAGCCCCAAGCATCCAGTATCATGCATCGAACCTGGACTGGCGACTCGTTTCATATATGATATTATACATGTTTCAATGCTATCCTCCCAAGTCATCCCACCCTCTCCCTCTCCCACAGAGTCCAAAAGACTGTTCTATACATCAGCATCTCTTTTGCTGTCTCAATCATGGGAAATAGATGGGGAAACAGTGGAAACAGTGTCAGACTTTATTTTTCTGGGCTCCAAAATCACTGCAGATGGTGACTGCAGCCATGAAATTAAAAGACACTTACTCCTTGGAAGGAAAGTTATGACCAACCTAGATAGCATATTCAAAAGCAGAGACATTACTTTGCCAACAAAGGTTCGTCTAGTCAAGGCTATGGTTTTTCCTGTGGTCATGTATGGATGTGAGAGTTGGACTGTGAAGATGGCTGAGCGCCAAAGAATTGATGCTTTTGAAATGTGGTGCTGGAGAAGACTCTTGAGAGTCCCTTGGACTGCAAGGAGATCCAACCAGTCCATTCTGAAGGAGATCAGCCCTGGGATTTCTTTGGAAGGAATGATGCTAAAGCTGAAACTCCAGTACTTTGGCCACCTCATGCGAGGAGTTGACTCATTGGAAAAGACTCTGATGCTGGGAGGGATTGGGGGCAAGAGGAGAAGGGGACGACAGAGGATAAGATGGCTGGATGGCATCACTGACTCGATGGACATGAGTCTGAGTGAACTCGGGGAGTTGATGATGGACAGGGAGGCCTGGCGTGCTGTGGTTCATGGGGTCACAAAGAGTCGGACATGACTGAGTGACTGATCTGGTCTGATACAGGGTTATTGTTACCATATTTTTAAATTCCATATATATGTGTTAGTATACTGTATTGGTGTTTTTCTTTCTGGCTTACTTCACTCTGTACAATAGGCTCCAGTTTCATCCACCTCATTAGAACTGATTCAAATGTATTCTTTTCAATGGCTGAGTAATACTTCATTGTGTATATGTACCACAGCTTTCTTATCCATTCATCTGCTGATGGACATCTAGGTTGCTTCCATGTCCTGGCTATTATAAACAGTGCTGCGATGAACATTGGGGTGGAACAAAATAGAAAGCCCAAAGATAAATCCACGCACCTATGGACACCTTATCTTTGACAAAGGAGGCATGAATATACAATGGATTAAAGACAATCTCTTTAACAAGTGGTGCTGGGAAAACTGGTCAACCACTTGTAAAAGAATGAAACTAGAACACTTTCTAACACCATACACAAAAATAAGCTCAAAATGGATTAAAGATCTAAACATAAGACCAGAAACTATAAAACTCCTAGAGGAGAACATAGGCAAAACACTCTCTGACATACATCACAGAAGGATCCTCTATGACCCACCTCCCAAAATATTGGAAATAAAAGCAAAAATAAACAAATGGGACCTAATTAAACTTAAAAGCTTCTGCACAACAAAGGAAACTATAAGCAACGTGTAAAGACAGCCTTCAGAATGGGAGAAAATAATAGCAAATTAAGCAACTGACAAACAACTAATCTCAAAAATATACAAGCAACTCCTACAGCTCAATTCCAGAAAAATAAACGATCCAATCAAAAAATGGGCCAAAGAACTAAATAGACATTTCTCCAAAGAAGACATACAGATGGCTAACAAACACATGAAAAGATGCTCAACATCACTCATTATCAGAGAAATGCAAATCAAAACCACTATGAGGTACCATTTCACGCCAGTCAGAATGGCTGCGATCCAAAAGTCTACAAGCAATGAATGCTGGAGAGGATGTGGAGAAAAGGGAACCCTCTTACACTGTTGGTGGGAATGCAAACTAGTCCAACACTTTTCTTGAAGAGATACCTTTTGTCATTGTATATTCTTGCCTCCTTTATCACAGATTCAGTTCAGTTCAGTTCAGTCGCTCAGTCGTGTTCGACTCTTTGCGACCCCATGAATTGCAGCACGCCAGGCCTCCCTGTCCATCATCAACTCCCCGAGTTCACTCAGACTCACATCCATCAAGTCAGTGATGCCATCCAGGCATCTCATCCTCTGTCGTCCCCTTCTCCTCCTGCCCCCAATCCCTCCTGGCATCAGAGTCTTTTCCAATGAGTCAACTCTTCGCATAAGGTGGCCAAAGTACTGGAGTTTCAGCTTCAGCATCATTCCCTCCAAAAAAATCCCAGGGCTGATCTCCTTCAGAATGGACTGGTTGGATCTCCTTGCAGTCCAAGGGACTCTCAAGAGTCTTCTCCAGCACCACATTTCAAAAGCATCAATTCTTTGGCACTCAGCTTTCTTCACAGTCCAACTCTCACATCCATACATGACCACTGGGAAAACCATAGCCTTGACTAGACGGACCTTTGTTGGCAAAGTAATGTTTCTGCTTTTCAATATGCTATCTAGGTTGGTCATAATTTTCCTTCCAAGTAGTAAGTGTCTTTTAATTTCATGGCTGCAGTCACCATCTGCAGTGATTTTGGAGCCCCAAAAAATAAAGTTTGACACTGTTCCCACTGTTTCCCCATCTATTGGCCATGAAGTGAAGGGACCAGATACCATGATCTTAGTTTTCTGAATGTTGAGCTTTAAGCCAACTTTTTCACTCTCCTCTTCACTTTCATCAAGAGGCTTTGTAGTTCCCCTCACTTTCTGCCATAAGGGTGGTGTCATCTGCATATCTGAGGTTATTGATATTTCTCCTGGCAATCTTGATTCCAGCTTGTGCTTCTTTCAGCCCAGCATTTCAAAAACATCTATTTCTGCTTTATTGACTATGCCAAAGCCTTTGACTGTGTGGATCACAATAAACTGTGGAAAATTCTGAAAGAGATGGGAATACCAGACCACCTGACCTGCCTCTTGAGAAACCTATATGCAGGTCAGGAAGCAACAGTTAGAACTGGACATGGAACAACAGACTGCTTCCAAATAGGAAAAGGAGTACGTCAAGGCTGTATATTATCACAGATTAATTGCCCATAAAAGTGTGAGTTCCCATCTGAGTTCTCTCAGAATAGTCTCATTAATCTGTGTGTCTATTTCTGTTTCAGTACTATATTGCTTTGATGACTGCAGCTTTGTAGTAAAGCTTGAAATCAGGGAGCATGATACCTCCAGCTTTGTTCTTTCTCAAGAAAGTTTTATCTAGTCAGAATCATTTATATTTCCAAACAAATTTTAAAATTATTTGTTCTAGTTCTGTGAAAAATGTGATTGGCATTTTTGACAGGAATAAATTTTAATCTGTAGGTTGCCTTGTGTAATATGGTCATTTTAGCAATATTAATTCTTTCAATCCATGAACACAGTATATCTTTCAAAGAAACAGCTTTTGCTTTCATTGACCTTTCCTATTTTTTTTAATCTCTATTTTTCTTCTGTTCTGATCTTTATGATTTCTTTCCTTCTAATAACTTAGGTTTGTTTGTTCTTTTTCCTTTCAAAGAAACAGCTTTTGCTTTCATGGATCTTTTCTATTTTTAAAAAGTCTCTAATTTTCTTCTGCTCTGATCTTTATTACTTCTTTCCTTCTACTAACTTTGGATATCATTTGTTCTTCTTTTTCTGGTTCCTTTAGGTGTAAAGTTAGATTGTTTATTTGAGATTTGTGCTTCTAAACTACCCTCTTAAAACTTCTTTTGTTGCAGCCCATAGATTTTTGGATTGTTGTATTTCTTTTTTATTTTTTTGGTGTGTCTCCAACTATTTCTTAAATTAATCTTGAATTTCATCACTGACCCACTTGTTTAGTAGCATATTCTATAGCTTCTGCACATTTGTGGGATTTGCAGGGTTTTTTTTCCCTCAAAGTTGATTTCTACTCTCATAGTGTTATGGTCAGAAAAAGATGCTTGATATGATTTTAGTTTTCTTAAATTTATTGATATTTCATATATATATATGAAATATATATATATATATATATGTCTATGGTTTAATACACCATTTAAGGCCAGTGTCTCCTTGTTGATTTTCTGTCTGGATGATCTGTACATTGAGGTAAATGGTGTTAAAGTGCCCTACTATTATTGCATTACTGTCAATTTATCCCTTTATGACTGTTAATGTTTGCTTTAGGTATTTAGATGCTCCTATGTTGAGTGCAGGGAGAAGGCAATGGCACCCCACTCCAGTACTGTTGCCCGGAAAATCCCATGGATGGAGGAGCCTGGTGGGTTGCAGTCCATGGGGTCACTAAGAGTCAGACACAACTGAGTGACTTCACTTTCACTTTTCACTTTCATGCATTGGAGAAGGAAATGGCAACCCACTCCAGTGTTCTTGCCTGGAGAATCCCATGGACAGAGAAGCCTAGTGGATACAGTCCATGGGGTCGCACAGAGTCGGACACAACTGAAGCCATTTGGCGGCAGCAGCAGCATGTTGAGTGCATATATATTTACAACTGTTACATATTTTTGTTGAATTGATCCCTTGATCATTATGTAATGTCCTTCTTTATCCCTTGTCTTTGCTTTAAAGTCTGTTTTGTCTGATATAAGTATTTCTATTCCATCTTTCTTTTGATTTCCATTTGCATAGACAGCTTATTCCATCCCTTCTCTTTTGTATGTATGTTTAGATCTTAAGTGAGTCTCCTGTAGGCAGCATACATATAGAACTTGTTTGGTATATCCATTCACCTACTGTAGTCCTTTGAATGAAGCATTCAGCCATTTCTTTTTAAAGTAACTATTGGTAGGCATGTACTTAGTCCCTTCATGTATCACAATTTTGCCATGGAGAAGGGGCTTGTGTCACTCAGTGAAGCTATGAGCCATGCTCTGCAGGACCACACAAAACAGACAGATAATAATGAAGAGCTTGACAAAACATGGTCCACAGTATGAAAAGGCAAAAAGATAGGACACTGGAAGATGAACACCCCAGGTCAGAAGATGTCCAATATGCTCCTGGGGAACACTGAAGGACAATTACAAATAACTCCAGAAAGAATGAAGTGGCTGTACCAAAGTGGAACAGTGTTCAGTTGTGGGCCTATCTGGTGGGAAAAGTAATGTCTACTGCTGTAAAGAACAATATTGCATAGGAACCTGGAATGTTAGTTCCATGAATCAAGGTAAATTGTATGTGGTCAAGCAGGAGATGGCAAGATGGAACACTTGCGTCTTAGGAATCAGTGAACTAAAATGGACAGAAAAGGTGAATTTAATTCCATAGCCACTATATCTACCACTGTGAGCAAGAATCCCTTAGAAGAAATGGCGTAGACTTCATGGTCAAAAAAAGAGTCCAAAATGTAGTACTTGGGTGCAATTGCAAAAGTGACAGAATAATCTTGTTTCTTTTCAAGGCAAACCATACAACATCACAGTCATCCAAATGCATGGCCCAACCACTGATGCTGAAGAAACTAAAACTGACTAGTTCTGTGAAGACCTACAACACCTTCTAGAACTAACACCCCCAAAAAATGTCCCTTTCATCATAAGGGATTGGAATGCCAAAGTAGGAAGTCAAGAGATACCCAGAATAGCAGGCAAGTTTGACCTTGAAGTACAAGATGAAGCAGGGCACAGTCTAACAGAGTTTTGTTCAGAGAACACACAGGTCATAGCAAATATCCTTGTCCAGCAACACAAGAGATGACTCTATACATGGACATCACTAGACGGTCAACACTAAAATCAAATTGATTATGTTTCTTGCAGCCAAACATGAAGAAGCTCTATACAGTCAGTAAAAACAAGACCTGGAGCAGACTGTGGCTCAGATAGTAAGTTCCTTATTGCAATTTTCAGGCTTAAATTAAAGAAAGTAGGGAAAACCATTAAGTAATTCAGGTATGACCTAAATCAAATTCTTTATGATTACACAGTTGGAGGTGATGAGTTAGATTCAAGAGATTAGATCTCATAAACAGAGTTCCTGAAGAATCATGGACAGAGGTCCATTACATTGTATAGGAGGCAGTGACCAACATCATACCAAAGAGAAAGAGGTTGTCTGAGGAGGCTTTACAAATAGCTGAGGGAAGAAGAAAAGTGATGGGCAAGGGGGAAAGGGAAAGATGTAGCCAACTGAATGCAGAGCTCCAGGGAACAGCAAGGAGAGATAAGAAGGCCATCTTAAATAAACAGCGTAAGAAATAGAGGAAAACACTAGAATGGGAAAGATCTCTTCAAGAAAACTGGCCGTATCAAGGGAACATTTCATGCAAGGATGGGCATGAAAAAGGACAGAAATTGTAAGGAACTAACAGAAGCAGAAGAGATTAAGAAGAGGTGGCAAAACTACACAGGAAAACTCTACAGAAAAGGGCTTAATGACCCAGATAACCACGAAGGCGTGGTCATTCATCTAGAGCTGGATGTCCTGGAGTGTGAGGCCAAGTGGGCCTTTGGAAGCATTATTATGAACAAAGTTAGTGGAGGTGATAGAAATCCGGCTGAGCTGTTTCAAATCCTAAAAGATAATGCTGTTAAAGTGCTGCACTCAATATGTGAGCAAATTAGGAAAACTCAGCAGTGTCATGGGGCTGGAAAAGGTCAGTTTTCATTCCAATCCCAAAGAAAGGCAATGGCAAAGAATGTTCAAACTATCATACAGTTGTGCTTATTTCACATGCTAGCAAGGTTATGCTCAAAATCCTTCAAGCTAGGCTTCAATAGTACATGAACCAAGAACTTCCAGATGTACAAGGTGGATTTTGAAGAGACAGAGGAACCAGAGATCAAATTGCCAACATTTGTTGGATCATGGAGAAAGCAAGGGAATTTCAGAAAAACATCTACTTCTGCTTCATTGACTATGCTAAAGCCTTTGTGTGGATCAAAACACACTGCAGAAAACTCTTAAAGAGATGAGAGTATCAGACCACCTTACCTGCCTCCTGAGAAACCTATATGTGGACCAAGAAGCAGCAGTTAGAACCAGACACGGAACAACTGTCTGGTTCCAAATTGGGAAGGGAGTTACAAAAACGCTGTATTTTAACTGCTATGCAGAGTAATTTATGCAAAATGCCAGGCTGGATGAATCACAAGCTGGAAACAAGATGGCCAGGAGAAGCGTCAACAGTGTTAGATATGCAGATGATACCACTCTAATGGCAGAAAGTTAAGAGGAACTAAAGAGCCTCTTGATGAGGGTGAAACAGGAGAGTGGAAAAACTGGCTTAAAACTCAGCATTCAAAACCTAAGATCATGGCATCCAGTCCCATTGTGGGTGTGTACTCTGTCCCATCACTTCATGGCAAACAGAAGAGGAAAGAGGGAAAGCAGTGACGGATTTTCTTTTCTTGGGCTCAAAAATCACTGCAGATGGTGACTGCAGCCATAAAATTAAAAGCTGCTTTGCTCCTTGGAAGGAAAGCTATGACAAACTTAGTTTATTAAAAAGGAGAAACATCACTTTGTTGACAAAGGCCCATATAGTCAAAGCTATGGTTTTTCCAGTAGTCACGTATGGATGTGAGAGTTGGACAATAAAGAAGGCTAAGTGAAGAACTAATGATTTCAAATTGTGGTGCTGGAGAAGAGTCTTGAGAGTCCGTTGGACAGCAAGGAGATCAAACCAGTCAATCCTAAAGGAAATCAACTCTGAAGTACTGATGCTGAAGCTCCAATACTTTGGCCACCTGATGCAAAGAGCCAACTCATTGGAAAAGTCCCTGATGCTGGGAAAGATTGAGGGCAAGAGGAGAAGGGGAAAGCAGAGGATGAGATGGTTAGATATGACCCTGGGGCTCATACCTGCTCACTGGTAGATGAAACTGGTCTTGCAGCTTGTGCCAGCCAGCTGCTGTGTAGGAGTCAGGTCCCAGGGTCTCTGGCTGCAGGACCCCAGGGATTCCAGAGCTAGTGCCCATGCGTTGGTGTCGGGGGCCAGGTCTCAGGCCTTCTGGTGGATAGTGCTAGGTCCCAGGGCTCCTATTCGCTCAGGCATCTTAAGCATTCAGTCTGCCTGTGAGTAGGGCTGTGTCCCCACCTGGCTAGCTGCTTGATCTGAGGCATCCCAGTCCTGGTGGGTGAGACTAGGTCCAGACACTAATAAGCTAGAGGAAGATTGCAAAGTGGTGTTTGCCGGCACCAATGTCCTCATGGTAGAATGAGCTCACAAAAGTGACTGCCTCCAGTGCCTGTGTCCCCAGGCTGGGCTCAAGTTGCCTCCTGCCTCTCCTCCTCCCTCTGCTTCCACCTGACCCAGGTCCTTTCAAATTATTGTCTCTGCCCTAGGTCCCAGAGTGTGTTGGATTTTGTATGTGCCCTTTAAAAGTGTAGTCTCTATAGATTCCCACAGCTCTCTGGCTCTCCCAAAAGTTAGCCCCACTGGCTTCCAAAGCCAAACTTTCTAAAGGCTCATCTTTCCAGTACAGAACATCTCCCAGCTTAGAGCGCCTGATGTAAGGTTCAGCCTCCTCACTCCTTGGGGAGAACCTCCACATTTGTACTTATCTTTCTATTTATGTGTCACCTGCCTAGGAGAATGAGGCTTCACTGTATCATGCCTCTGACACTCCTACAAGGCCCACTGTTGACCTTTCTTTACATCTTTAGTTGTAGAACATCTTTTCTGCTAGTCTTCAGATTTTCCCCATCAATAGTTGTTCTCTAAATAGTTGTATAAAGGGACAACAGAGGACAAGATGGTTGGATGGCATCACTGACTCGATGGACATGAGTTTGAGCAAGCTCCGGGAGTTGGTGAAGGACAGAGAAGCCTGGCGTGCTGCAGACCATGGGGTCAAAAGGGGTTGGGCATGACTGAGAGGCTGAATAACAAAAACAGTTGCAATTTTGATATGCCCATGGTAGGAGGTAAACTATCTTGGCCACTCCCCCTAAGGAAATTTAAAATAAGAAAAATAATTTATGTTTATACCCTTTTCAGTGTTCTTCATTCTTTCATATAGATTACAGTTTCCATCTGGTATCATTTTCCTTCCACTTGAACTACTTCCTTTAACACTTCCTGTAGTGAAGCATATAAATAATGAATTATCTCAGCTTTTATCTAAAAAGATTTAGTAGTATTTACAATTTCAAACTATTCACTGAATTTAGAATTCTAGTTTTACACTTTGTCTTAGCACTTTAAAAATCTCATTTCATTGTTTTCTGGCTTGAAAAGTCTTTGATGAGAGATCTGTGATTATATGCTTATCTTTGTCTGTATATAATGTATCTTTTTTCACTTGATATATTTAAGATTTTCTCTTTAACATCATTTTTAGAAATTTTATAATGGTTTTTCCTTTGTATTAATCTTTTGTGGAGTCTGTTAAATTGTGGGGAAGGGCTGTGGGTTTATAGTTTCCATCAAATTTTTGACATTTTAAAATTATAATGTCATCAAATACTTTTCCACCCCCTCCTTTTTCCTTGAGATTCTATTAGCATATGGGTATGTTATGCTCTTGATCCCTCGATATTACCTCACACAGCACTAAGGCTCTATACCCTGTCCCCTATCTTTTTTCTCTCTCTGCTTCATTTGTAGCTTCCAGTCTTCAAGTTTGCTAATTTTTCTTTTGCTGTTTCTAACACACTATTAATCTCATTCAGGAAAATTTTCATTTCAAATATTCCATTTGATAGAAATATATTATCTGTTTATTCCATTTTATTTAAATTCTTGAACATATTAACAATATCTCCTTAAGCATCCATCATCTAGACCATCTGAATCTCTTTCTATTGAGTGTTTTTTCCACCCCGGCATGGATCACATTTTATACTGGAGGCTGGATGTTTGTCTTCCTTTAAAGAGCACTGCGCTTTGTTGCAGTAACATGTGAAATGAGTGTCTTAGCTCATCCTCTCAAGACTTATTTTTAAGCATTTTTCTGCTGAGCCTTTAATCTAGGTTTAGTCCTACTGTTAATGTGCGAGTCTTCTTAGGTTCTCTGCTAAATGTTCTACATGCTCAACAAGGACTCTTCCTGTCCTGTATGTTCAGTGTATGACTTCCTGATTATTCTTTTCCCACTCTCATGGAACTTTACACATAACCATCTTAGTATTCATCAAAAACACAGAGGACCCTACATATGCAAATTTCTCAAGCTCTTTTCTAGATTGCTTACTCCATCTGGGAATTCTCAGTACTCAGCTACCTCAGACTCCCTTAACTCAAATCTCTGTTTTCTCTTCCTAGTGAGACTGCCATACACAGCTTGGGATACCCCTCCCTCTTCTGTAGTCCAGAAGGTACCTCCAAGCAGAAGCCAGTGCAATCATACAGATCTCCTTATTTGTTCCCTGCCTCCCTGGGGCCACAGTCTTGAGCTGCCTGTTGTTCAAAATCTGAAAGTGGTAGTTTCATATACTTTTCTAGTTTCTAGTTGTTTAAGGGAGGAGAGTAAGCCCTATTCCTGTTAATCCATCATCAATGAAAGTGGAAGAGTAGATACTCTTTTCCTTCTCGACTTGGATAATCATAGAACTATAGAGTTAAATAAGTTGCAGAAATTGTCTGTTGATTTCTTGTGATATTTACTATAAATATTACCAAAATACAGAAGTTATGACAAACATAATAACCACTGTTAATATTTTGATGTGTTTCTTCACAATTATTTTCTATATTTGGTGACACTCATAGATATGGCTTTATAACTTTAACTTTGTAGTATAGTGTACAAGCCTTAGTAATTAAACAAAAGAAAAATAAGTAGTATAAATCTTGGAATGGAGCTGGAAATGTTATCATTATGTACAGACAATATGATTGATTGCCTATTTAGAAAACTCAAGAAAATAAAAATGACTGGAGATGTATGATTTTGCAAAAAGATTTCTATATGTCAATGTTAACTAATTAGAAAATATAATGTGATAAATATCTTGATTATAATAGTAACAAATATATGTAATAACACACATATATATGTAAAACTCCAAGTTCATTTGAATGTTTAATTAATGAGGGAGAGCATTATGTTCTAATTTGGGAACATTTAATAGTGGAAAGTTGTCTATTTCCCATGAATTGAGCTATAAATTATTTGAAATCCTCACCAAAATCCATATGGGTTTTTTTTTTAGAAAAAGACAAAATGATTCTAAAAACCACCGAGAAAATAGTTTGAGAAGATCCAGAGGGGATTTGAAGGAGAGTTAATGATATGGGAGTTCCCCTACCAGATATTAAAATGTATAATAATAAAGTTGTAATAATCACAGTCATATGGAACCAGTGCAGGAATACAAAACAGATCATTGGAGCAAATGACAAAGCCCTGAAAAAGTCCAAAAATATTCAAGAAAATATTGCAAGTTAAAAGTAGCATTTTAAGTCAGTGGAGAAAAGATGAATTTATTTAACAAACAAATTTGAATTTACTATCTAAAGTATTTTGGGACAGGGAATATGTAAGGAGTTAATGCATAATTTATGTCAGAATAAATTCAGGTAGATTAAAGGCTTAAATGTAAAATATTAAGCTTAAAGGGGGTGGAAAACAGGCACTCTCATATATTTTTGGTGAAGAGCAATTTGTATAACTCTTTGGAGGACAATTTGGCAATACTCAACAATTCCTCTTCTGTTAATTCATCTGGTACTTTCTATAGATATACTGGTCCATATACACAAATAAATATTCTCAGGCAAGACTACTAGTAACAGCATTATTTATGATAGTGTAACATAATATTAGAACAGAACTCTTCTTGGCTCAGAATACCAAAGTGAATGAGCCATAAACTCTGCCCTCTCCATAAATTGGTAAAGAAATTTGGCCAAGAATCTGTTCAATGGTTCTTCAACTGCTCAGCCACATCAAGGATGAAAACAAGCTATGAAAACTACAAAGGTGGGGCATTTCAGGAGGGCAATTTTTAGAGAGAAATGTTGCCTTTTGGGGTCCTCACTGACATTTGGGGGACCAGTGAGGAAGGCTTCTGTCAAGACTAGGAAGGGGGTTTTAAGGAATCTCTTGGAGAGCTTCCAAAGGCTGTGCCAGCAGTGGGAGACACAGAGGACCGATGTCTGGCCCAGGATTGGGGATGCTAACGTGGCCTGGGGCCAGGGGCTGACTTTCCCAAGAAATTCAGAAGTCAAGGAAGGCCTTCCTTATGGGGACAAAGCCCTACAATTACCACTGTGTTGGGATCAGAGATTTTTAGGACAAGGGATACATGAATGATTCAAGGCCAGTTATGGGTCATGTGCCAAAGAGAGGGCCAACATGGGGTTCCCCTGGGTCTGGTTTAGTAAAGCTGCCCAGAAGGCCAAGGTAGAACCAGGGTGGCAACACCTCCATGTGCTCACACCAAGGAACGAGTCCCAAGGGACCATTAGGCACAGGTCAGGAAAACTTCAGGGAAGAGGGGCTTTCTAGGGGGCCTCCAATGACACCCCCAAAGCTCCCGAAGAGAAAAAGGCAGTATGAGCCATCTGCTAGGGGCACAGAACTCAAAATCACCCCCACCAAATGATAACAACCATCTCATTCCTTTACTTTTCCTTGTTCATTTTCCCCCTACTTTCATTTTGATTCTTTTGGGGAATAAAGCAGCAACTAGTGGGGTGATGATGAAGAGAAGCAGATGGACTAAAGCCCCTTCTCCACTGTAGGCTTCCTTTTGGAAGCTGGCCAGTGTCTGGGGGAGGGAAGAAGATATAATATTAAGTCAAGTTCAGAGGGTTGGTTTATAATGTGGGAATGGATACTATAATTTCTGAATTGAGGCTGTGTTTGACCAAAAAATGAAAACCTACAAGAACTTCCAGTGTTTTCAAATATACACAGGAAATATTAATCTAAAGAAATACTTTTAAAGGGATGATGGAATAAAAAATAAAATTTTATTTTTATTATGTCATGAAGAATGCTTGTTCAACATACCAGTTACAGCCGTAAAACACTGGGAAAACTTAAAAGTCCACCAAAAAGGACTGGATAAATACACTTATGTGTCCATATAGTAAGATATTATGCTATTGTTAAAAATAATGAGGAAGATTTTTTATGCTCCGATAAGGAATGATCTCCAAATAAAACACTCAGTGGGGACAAAAGCAAAGAATAGAACACTTTATGGAGTGAGCTACCATAAGTAGGGAATAAAAGGGTTGAGGGAACATTAACTATGTATTTGGTTCATGCTAGAATATCTCTGGAAAGTTACCTAAGAAACTGGTCACACAATTTGCTTCTGAAGAATACAAATTGGATACTGGGGAGCAGGTATGAAAGAGAAATCTACTTTCTAACATGTGCATTTATAAATAAATTGTGGAATTACAAAAGTACTAGAAAAGACAGGTGACTATTTATCCAAATAAACCTGGGTAGTTTCATAGTTCAATCTTAACACAGAATAAGAGTTAAATAGAACCTTTGTAGAAAATAGAATTAGAAAGAATTTAGATCTTACTCTTGGGTAAATACCAGCGAGCTGTGGTGATAGTGTGAGCCTGTGTGAAAGAAGCACATTTTTAATGAGCCACAAAACATTTGAAAAATTCTCTTCCATCTCTGCCATTTTCTATGTTCTTCACATGTACAATAGCTGGTATCTACAAAATTTAGTATTTGTTCCACTCAATCAAAATTCATTTTGAAACTAAGAATGCATGGCTCAATTCTTCCACTCCTTCTTTTCTGTGGATATACATTTTTCTTTTGCTAGAATTCTCTTTCCTAGATAAACATCTCGAACCCTCTTCTACATCCTTCTGACTCTGCAGCTGTTTCTATGAAGCATTTGTAAACACACACACATGAAAAAAAAAAATCAGGAATACAAACAGACAGAATAGTCTTTGGTGTGGAGGAAAGTAGGGAAGCTATCAAATATTTAAACATTATTCCTCTGATGTTTTTGTGATCTTGGTGTGGGGCACATTTCACAAATATAAGACTAAATGTAAGGGGGAAAATATTATACTTAACTGTACTTCAAAACAACTTTTGAAAAAAACTGATACAGGGACTCTTTTGACCATGTATAAAGATATTATAAAGGTACAATTAATATAATGTGTTGGTAGTTGAAGGATTGACAAGGATACCAATGCAATATAACAGCACAGAAACAGACTCAGTCATATACAGAAAGTTAATATGACAAAAGGGCAATAACAAACCAGTGGCAAAATGAATGATTTAACAAATGCTGCTGGAATACTAAGTTATCCATATGAAAAAAAAAATATTAGATCCCTATCTCATACCATAGTTTAAAAAATAGAAAAACTTCAAAAGTCCAGGTAGATCAAATATAAAAAACAAAGCTTTTCACTTTTAGAAGAAAATGTAAGACACTAGATTTATGATCTTTGGAAAAGGAAAGCCAAAATTAAAACACACACACAGCCCACACCCTGAAGAGGAAGACTGATAGTAAGATTACATTCAAGTTGAAGACTTTTCTCAGCCAACACATTATACAAATTTACTAAGCAACCACCAACTATAAAACAATCTGCAACAGGGAAAGGAATATGACAATTGAACTAGAAAAATAAATAGAAGAATGGGGCAAAATACATGAGGATTTACAGCAAAGGGAAGCTTAATGTTCAAAAAATGTGCAAGGATAAACAAATTAACTCGGGATTAGGCAAATATAGAAATAAACAGTGAGATAACATTTTTACCCATAATATTAGCAAGAACAAAAAGCCTGATAATACTGTGAGCTGGATTAGGGAAACAATATGGAGGAGGGGATACAATGGCTACACTGCTTGGGGAGATGTTTGGCACCATCCAGGGAATCTGAGGGCTTCCATGGCAGCTCAGGGGTAGAGAATCCACCTGCAATGCAGGAGACCCCGGTTCAATTCCTGGGTCTCCAGTATTCTTGAGCTTCCCTGGTGGCTCAGATGGTAAAGAATCCTTCCATAATGAGGGAGACCTGGATTCGATCCCTGGGTTGGGAAGATCCCCTGAAGTAGGTCATGGCAGCCCACTCCAGTATTCTTGCCTGGAGAATCCCATGGACAGAGAAGCCGGGAGGGCTACAGTCTATGTGGTCACAAAGAGTCAGACACCACTGAGTGATGAAGCACAAACACAGGGAATCTGAAACGGTTTCCCTGGTGGCTCAGCAGTAAAGAATCTACCTGTAAAGCAGGAGACCTGGGTTCAAGCCCTGGGTTGGGAAAATCCCCTGGAGGAGGACATGGCAACCCACTCCAGTATTCTCACCTGGAGAAACCCATGGGCAGAGGAGCCTGGAAGGCTACAGTCCATGGGGTCGCAAAGAGTTGGACAAGAGTGAAGCGACAGCAAGCACACATGCATGCAGGGAATGTGTAATGTGCACACCAGCTACCCAGACAGTCCACCTCTTGGCATGTACGTGGAGAAGTACATGCAAGTCCACATCTTGCACATGCACATAAGAGCCACATGCAATAATATTCAATGAAGTGTTGTTCTTATGAAAATTTAGGAGGAAAAACCCTAAGAGCCCAGCAATAAAATAAGCTGTGATGTATTTATAAAATAGAACAGTATGCCTCCATTAAAATGAATGAAATACAGCTGTATATTTCAATACAAATATATTTCTAAAACACAATGTTGACCAAAAGCAAATTATAGGACACCTAAATTTCAACTTTGTTCATGTAAAGTTTCAAAACAGTAAATGTGCAAAACAATGTCACATTTATCATTTATGGACACACACTGTAGCATTGCTATTAAAACATACGTGACAACTGGCAAAGGATTAATCTCCAAATACACAAACAGCTCATGCAGCTCAATACCAGAAGAAGAATCCAATCAAAAAGTGGGCAGAAGACCTAAACTGGAATATTCAGTTCAGTTCAGTTCAGTGTTCAGTCATGTCCGACTCTTTGTGACCCCATGAATCATAGCACGCCAGGCCTCCCTGTCCATCACCAACTCCCAGAATCCACCCAAACTCATGTCCATCAAGTCAGTGATGCCATCCAACCATCTCATCCTCTGTCAACCCCTTCTCCTCCTGCCCTCAATCTTTCCCAGCATCAGGGTCTTTTCAAATGAGTCAACTTTTCGCATCAGGTGGACAAAGTATTGGAGTTTCAGCTTCAACATCAGTACTTCCAATGAACACCCAGGACTGATATCCTTTAGGATGAATTGGTTGGATCTCCTAACAGTCCAAAGGACTCTCAAGAGTCTTCTCCAACCACAGTTCAAAAGCGTCAATTCTTCTGCGCTCAGCTTTCTTTATAGTCCAACTCTCACATCCATACATGACCATGGGAAAAACCATGGCCTTACTAGACAGACCCTTCATTGGCAAAGTAACGTCTCTGCTTTTGAATATGCTATCTAGGTTGGTCATAACCCTCCTTCCAAGGAGTAAGCATCTTTTAATTTCATGGTGGCAATCACCATCTGCCATGATTTTGGAGCCCCAAAAAATAAAGTCTGACACTGTTTCTACTGTTTCCCCATCTATTTCCCATGAAGTGATGGGACCAGATGCCATGATCTTCGTTTTCTGAATGTTGAGCTTTAAGCCAACTTTTTCATTCTCCTCTTTCACTTTCATCAAGAGGCTTTTTAGTTCCTCTTCACTTTCTGCCATAAGGGTGGTGTCATCTGCATATCTGAGGTGATTGATATTTCTCCCGGCAATCTTGATTCCAGCTTGTGCTTCTTCCAGCCCAGCATTTCTCATAATGTACTCTGCATATAAGTTAAATAAGCAGGGTGCCAATATACAGCCTTGACGTACTCCTTTTCCTATTTGGAACCAGTCTGTTGTTCCATGTCCAGTTCTAACTGTTGCTTCCTGACCTGCATACAGATTTCTCAAGAGGCAGATCAGGTGGTCTGGTATTCCCATCTCTTTCAGACTTTTCCACAGTTTATTGTGATCCACACAGTCTAAGGCTTTGGTGTAGTCAATAAAACAGAAATAGATGTTTTTCTGGAACTCTCTTGCTTTTTCAATGACCCATCGGATGTCGGCAACTTGATCTCTGGTTCCTCTGCCTTTTCTAAAACCAGATGAACATCTGGAAGTTCATGGTTCACGTATTGCTGAAGCCTGGCTTGGAGAATTTTGAGCATTAGTTTACTAGCGTGTGAGATAAGTGCAATTGTGCAGTAGTTTGAGCATTCTTTGGCATTGCCTTTCTTTGGGATTGGAATGAAAACTGACCTTTTCCAGTCCTGTGGCCACTGCTGAGTTTTCCCAATTTGCTGGCATGTTGAGTGCAGCACTTTCACAGCATCATCTTTCAGGATTTGAAATAGCTCAACTGGAATTCTTACTCAGCCACAAAAAGGAATGTATTTGAGTCAGTTCTAATGAGATGGTTGAGGTTCAACCTGGAGTCTGCAGAAACCCGTAGAAAATGGGGCACTGAGGGCTACACCTGCCCTGTGAGGTCCTGTTCAAGTGAGCATCTCTTCCACATGAGTCGTTGCTCAGTCTCTTACCGTCTACATGATCTTGGGTGAGTCACTTTCCTCTCTGTGCTTCAGTTTCTACGTTAGACAAATGTGGAGATAATAATAGTAATACCTATCTCATAGAGCTATTGTGAGAATGCAGTGGGCTTATTTATATGACACACTTAAAACAGTTCCTGGCACATACTGTGTCCAAAAATGATAATTAATATTTGAAGTATAATTAAATAGAATTAAATTTTATTTCTATTTTATTTAAAATAGAATTCAAAATTCTATTTTATGCTTCACTCACTGAAAAGCTATTTCTGAAAAGGACACAAAGCACAATCCTGTCCCCAGCAGTCCTTCTCCCAGAGCTCAGCTGTCAGTTGAGAAGTCGAACCACATTTAGCCATCCTGGGCCTCCCTCCTGCTACTCTTTGTCCTCAAAGAAGAGGCCAATTTAATCTGAAACACTCCAGCTGTGTTTTAGTCAGTGATGGTTTGGCCTGGGGTGCTGATGGAGCCTCTGTGTGTGGGGCCCAGGGACCTTCCACATCCATAGGATGTGCTCCATGGGCAGGAATGTGGGGAGTGGAGGACAGCTGCCCTAGAGCCAGGGGCAATCCACAAGATCTAGTCTTCAGCACTCTCCTTGTTAGGTCTTTCCCCAGACACAGCTGTCTGGAGCGGGATGAGGTATTTCAACCCCTTCATTTTACAGGAAAGAGATCTGAGGCCCAGAGAGGCAAGGCCAGCGCAAGACCACAGGACAGAGACATGACCAGAACCTAGGTCTGGGGCGGCCTGGCCAGAGTGCCCTCTCCTGGAGGTCCTGGGTGCATTTTCTCACTGTCTTGCCCTCCATCCTTGCACCCCAAGCAGGCACTAGCTTTCATCAACACTCCCTGAGCTTGTGCAGGGGAGGGGGTTCTAGAACACAGATGGGGCGGGGGCAGGAGGGATGGTGGTACAGGGAGTCATTCATCAGGAAGTTAAGGCCAGTCCCTGAGGCTGGTGCCAGGACAGGGAGGTGGGCCGCAGCCAGTCTCAAACCCTCAAAGTAGGTCTCCAAGATACTTATATGATCAGAGGTCAGCCATCCTGGCTGGCCAGAAAAGTCTGACGTTTGGGTGCAGGGCCAAGGAAAGGGTGGTATGGGGCCGTGGGACCCCTGCCCAGGCCCAGGACACACCTGGCTGTGCTCCTTCTGCCAGGCCTGGCTGCTTCTGCACTCTGACCCCAGCAAGGGTCTGAAAGACAGACATGGCATCTGAACTGGGAATTCAGGGCTCATCTAGATATTGAAAACACTCAGTTCTGATCTTTCTTGGAATCCATTCCATCTTCTCTATTCTCTCCCTCTTCTTTTGCTAATCTTTCCAAGGTCTGATCCCGATAAAGGGTGTAAGTGGTCGACTTGTCAGCCCATCAGAGCGTCTGAAATGCCACTGTTGTCCTTCCTTCCCTTGGAGCCACCGTTCCTCCAGTTGGTGCAGGGTGTCTCTGCGCTCCTCCCTAGATTCAAACTGCATCAGGCCCTCAATACAACCAAGTCCTGCTTCATCAAAGAAGCCACCTTCAAATGCTTCCCTGATCTTCCCTGAAAGCATATTAATATGCTTTCCTGAAATTTCCTGAAATTTAATATGCTTCCCTGAAAGCATATTAAACTCATTGCCCCATGCTGGAACCAAGTTTCAGTGGCTAACTTGGCTCCCTAAAGGGCACCCTGGGTGTAGCAGCCTCATCTCCTCCCTCTCTTTCTTCATGCTGCTACTGAACATGAGGCTCAGAGACAAGAGGGGTGGGACCTGGGGGCTGGTTAAAAACTCAGAATCCCATTCAGTTCTGGTTTCCTCGGTGTGTATGCCCAGCAGTGGGATTGCTGGATCATAAGGCAGTTCTATTCCCAGTTTTTTAAGGAATCTCCACACTGTTCTCCATAGTGGCTGTACTAGTTTGCATTCCCACCAACAGTGTAAGAGGGTTCCCTTTTCTCCACACCCTCTCCAGCATTTATTGCTTGTAGACTTTTGGATTGCAGCCATTCTGACTGGTGTGAAATGGTACCTCATAGTGGTTTTGATTTGTATGGGGAGGGAGGTGGGAGGAGGGTTCAGGATGGGGAACACATGTATACTTGTGGAGGATTCATTTTGATATATGGCAAAACCAATACAATATTGTAAAGTTAAAAAATAAAATTAAGTTAAATTAAAAAAAAAAAACAACTCAGAATCCCAGGCCCTACTCAGAACTTACTGGGCAGGGTGCCAGGGAATCCTCTAGGACAAGCGCCTTGGGTGATGGCCACAGCTATTTAGGCTTTAGAACCTGTGAGGGAGTCACAGGGAACCCCACTCCTTACCTCATGCATCACATGAGACAGAAGCCCTGACAGAATCCTTATTCTGGGTGGGGTAGGAGGAGGGGTTGGGGAAGGCTGTGGAAGAAGCAAAGGGAGAGGGAGGTGAAGACAGACGTGCCCCTCAGAGGCGTCCAAGGCCCCAGGGGCTGTGGGGTCTCCAGGGGGAACGGCTTGCCCTGTGAGGCTGCCAAAGCCCAGTGAGATGGGATGGTGGCTGCTTCCTGCTTTGGGGTAGCTCTTTGCTTCTCCCCTGGGAGGAGACAGAGGCTCTCAGACACCAATGGAGTCCTTTGGGTGTCTCCTGGCTGAGCAGGCTGGCCACGGAAACAGGGATTCAGGAAGGAGAGAGAATAAAAAGGTACTGAGTTGGGGGCAGATCTAGGAGGAGGACGACATTGCTCCCCACCTCTGTGGAGACCTAAGGAGTCAGAAAAGAGAATGTTTTCAAATGTAAAGTGGGTAAAGGGCAAAGAGCTTGGCTAGAGTCAAGGAGAGATGGGCTGGCTCCCATCAGTCCTGCGTGGATGAATTTTGCACTTGGGAGGCAGGGAGTGGGGAGCTTTTTCAAGCCCCTCCAAGCACAAGCCCAGAGAGGTCCCATCCAGGTGACAGAGAAAAGATGAGCTGCAGACCTGGAGTGCTTGCTGGCCAGCCTGGCTGGCTCAGCTGACATGAGGTTCAGCTGGTTCATGCTGACAAGTGATTCCAGACATGCACCCCCAGCTGGGCTGGCAGCAGGTGACCTCTTATTCCTCCCTGGAGTATGCTGTGGAGAAGATAAGAGATGACAGGGAGGCCCAGACTCAGCCGCGGGAACCATCAGAGCACAGCACCGGAGCATGGAGGGGTATCTGCTCCAGGCCCGTGTCCACACTCAGCCTGGTCACCACACTTATTTATGGGCACTTAGGATAGGAGCAAGAAGAGGAAGAGGATAGGAGAGGAAGGGGCTGTGTGCTGAGACAGTCAGGGAAGGCTTTCTGGAGCAGGGAACCAACAGGGCCTCGAAATACCAGCCAACTGTGATGGATGGATAGAGGGAACTGCTTTTTCTCTCCAGATTCCTTTAAAACAAGCCTTTGAAAACCACTGTCATCTTGTCACTGTGTTATTTTTTAAAAATTATAAAATCTAGTAGATCTCTTTTAATGCAGCTTTTTGTGCCTTATGCAGAAACGCTCTTTATTATTTTTTAATTAATTTATTTAATTGAAGGATAATCACTTTACAGAATTTTGTTGTTTTCTGTCAAATCTCAAAATGAATCAGCCATAGGTATACATATGTCTGCTCCCTTTAGACCCTCCCTTCCATCTCTCTTCCCATCCCACCCCATAGGTTGATACAGAGCCCTGTTTGAGCTTCCTGAGTCATACAGCAAATTCCCGTTGGCTGTCTATTTTACATATGGTAATGTAAGTTTCCATGTTACTCTTTCCATACATCTCACCATCTTCTTCCCTTTCCCCATGTCCATAAGTCTGTTCTCTGTTTCTCCATTGTTGCCTTGTAAATAAATTCTTCAGTACCATTTTTCTAGATTCTGTATATATGCATTAGAATACGATATTTATCTTTCTCCTTCTGACTTACTTCACTCTGTATAATAGGTTCTAGGTTCACTCACCTCATTAGAACTGAACGCATAAAGATGCATTCCTTTTTACGTCTGAGTAATACTCCATTGTGTATATGTACCACAACCTCTTTATCCATTCAACTCTCAATGGACATCTAGGTTGCTTCCACGTTCTAGCTATTGTACATAGTGCTGCAATGAACGATGGGATACATGTGTCTTTTTCAGTTTTGATTTCTTCAGGGTATATGCCTAGGAGTGGGATTGCTGGGTTGTATGGTGGTTTTATTCCTAGTTTTTTAAGGAATCTCCATACCGTCTTCCATAGTGGCTGTATCGATTTACATTCCCACCAACAGTGCAGAGCGTTCCCTTTTCTCCACCCCTCTCCAACATTTATCGTTTGCAGACTTTTTGATGATGGCCGTTCTGACCAGTGTGAGGTGATATCTCATTGTAGTTTTGATTTGCATTTCTCTAATTATGAGCAAGGTTGAGCATTTTTTCATGTGTTTGTTAGCCATCTGTATCTCTTCTTTGGAGAAATGTCTGTTTAGGTATTTTTTCCCACTTTTTGATTGGATTGTTTGTTTTTCTGGTATTGAGTTGTATGAGCTGCTTATATATTTTGGTAATTAATCTTGTGTCAGTTGTTTCATTTGCTATTATTTTCTTCCTTCTGAGGGTTGTCTTTTCACCTTGATCATAGTTTCCTTTGCTGTGCAAAAGCTTTTAAGTTTAATCAGGTCCCACTGGTTTACTTTTGTTTTTATTTCCCTTACTATAGGAGGTGGGTCACAGAGGCTCTTGCTTTGATTTATGTCATCGAGTGTTCTGCCTATGCTTTCCTCTAAGAGTTTTTTAGTTTTTGGTCTTACATTTAGGTCTTTAATCCATTTTGAGTTTATCTTTGTGTAGGGAAGAGTTCTAAATTCATTCTTTTACATGTAGCTATCCAGTTTTCCCAGCACCATTTATTGAAGAGGCTGTCTTTGCCCCATTGTATATTCTTGCCTCCTTTGTCAGAAATAAAGTACCCAGAGGTGCATGGGTTTATTTCTGGGCTTTCTATCTTGTTCTATTGGTCTATATTTTTGTTTTTGTACCAGTACCATACTGTCTTGATGACTGTATCTTTGTAGTATAATCTGAAGTCAGGAAGGTTGATTCCTCCAGCTCCATTCTTCTTTCTCAAGACTGCTTTGGCTATTCGGGGTCTTTTGTGTTTCCATATGAATTGTGAAATTTTTTGTTCTAGTTCTGTGAAAAATGTCTTTGGTAATTTGATAGGGGTCGCATTGAATCTGTAGATTGTGTTTTGGTAGTATAGTCATTCTCACAATATTGATTCTTCCTACCCAAGAACATGGAATATCTCTCTATCTATTTATATTGTCTTTGATTTCTTTCATTAGTGTCTTATAATTTTCTGTGTACAGTTCCTTTGTCTCCTTAGGTAAGTTTATTTCTAGATATTTAATTCTTTTTGTTGCAATGGTGAATGGGATTGATTCCTTAATTTCTCTTTCTGATTTTTCATTGTTAGTATATAGAAATGCTAGTGATTTCTGTGTATTGATTTTGTACCCTGCAACTTTGCTAAATTCACTGATTAGCTCTAGTAATTTTCTGATACTATCTTTAGGGTTTTCTATATACAGTATCATGTCATCTGCATACAGTGAGAGCTTTACTTCTTTTCTGATCTGGAGTCCTTTTATTTCTTTTTCTTCTCTGATTGCTGTAGCTAGGACTTCCAGAACTATGTTGAATAATAGTGGCAAAACTGAACACCCTTGTCTTGACTCTGATCTTCGGGGGAATACTTTCAGTTTTCCACTATTGAGAATAATGTTTGCTGTAGGCTTATCATATATGGCCTTTACTATGTTGATAAAGGTTCCTTCTACGCCCATTTTTTGAAGAGTTTTAAAGCTCAACATTCAGAAAACTAGGATCATGGCATCCGGTCCCATCACTTCATGGGAAATAGATGGGGAAACAGTGGAAACAGTGTCAGACTTTATTTTTTGGGGCTCCAAAATCACTGCAGATGGTGACTGTAGCCATGAAATTAAAAGACGCTTACTCCTTGGAAGGAAAGTTATGACCAACCTTGATAGCATATTCAAAAGCAGAGACATTACTTTGCCAACAAAGGTTCGTCTAGTCAAGGCTATGGTTTTTCCTGTGGTCATGTATGGATGTGGGAGTTGGACTGTGTAGAAGGCTGAGAGCCAAAGAATCGATGCTTTTGAACTGTGGTGTTGCAGAAGACTCTTGAGAGTCCCTTGGACTGCAAGGAGATCCAACCAGTCCATTCTGAAGGAGATCAGCCCTGGGATTTCTTTGGAAGGAATGATGCTGAAGCTGAAACTCCAGTACTTTGGCCACCTCATGGGAAGAGTTGACTCATTGGAAAAGGCTCTGATGCTGGGAGGGATTGGGGGCAAGAGGAGAAGGGGCTGACAGAGGATGAGATGGCTGGATGGCATCACTGACTCGATGGACATGAGTCTGGATTAACTCCAGGAGTTGATGATGGACAGGGAGGCCTGGCGTGCTGTGATTCATGGGGTCACAAAGAGTCGGACACTACTGAGTGACTGATCTGAATCTGAATCATAAATGGGTGCTGAATTTTATCAAAGGCTTTTTCTGCGTCTATTGAGATTATCGTATGTTTTTTATCTTTCAATTTGTTAATATGGTGTATCACATTGATTGATTTGCATATATTGAAGAATCCTTGCATCCCCAGAATAAACCCAACTTGATCATGGTGTATGAGCTTTTTAATGTGTTGCTGAATTCTGTTTGCTAAAATTTTGTTGAGCATTTTTGCACCTATGTTCATCAGTGATATTGACCTGTAGCTTTCTTTTTGTGTGTTGTCTTTGTCTGGTTTTGGTATCAGGGTAATGGTGGCCTGGTAGAATGAGTTTGGAAGTGTTCCTTCCTCTGCAATTTTTGAAAGAGTTTTAGAAGGATAGGTATTAGCTCTTCTCTAAATGCTTGATCAAATTCTCCTGGTCCTGGGCTTTTGTTTTTTGGGAGATTTTTGATCACAGCTTCAATTTCAGTGGTTGTAATTGGGTTGTTCATAATTTCTATTTTTTCCTGGTTCATTCTTGGAAGATTGAAATTTTCTAAGGATTTGTCCATTTCTTCCAGGTTATCTATTTTATTGCCATATAGTTGTTCACAATAGTCTCATAATCCTTTGAGTTTCTGCACTGTCTATTGTAACCTCTTTTTCATTTCTAATTTTGTTGATTTGATTCTTCTCTCTCTTTTTCTTGATAAGTCTGGCTAAAGGCTTGTCAATTTTGTTTATCTTCTCAAAGAGCCAGCTTTTAGTTTTATTAATCTTTACTATTGTTTCTTTCATTTCTTTTTCATTTATTTCTGCTCAGATCTTTATGATTTCTTTCCTTCTACTAATTTGGGGCTTTTTTTGTTGTTGTTGTTCTTTTTCCAGTTGTTTTAGGTGTAAAGTTAGGTTGTCTATTGGTGTTTTTCTTGCTTCTTGAGATAGAATTGTATTGCTATAAACTGCCCTCTTAGAACTGCTTTTGCTGTATCCCATAGGTTTTGAGTTGTCGTGTTTTCATTGTCATTTGTTTCTAGAAATTTTTTTATTTCCCTTTTGATTTCTGCAGTAACCTGTTGGTTATTTAGAAATGTGTTATTTAATCTCCATGTGTTTGTGTTTCTTACAGTTTTTTCTCATAATGGATATCTGGTCTCACAGCATTGTGGTCGGAGAAGATGCTTGACATGATTTCAATTTTCTTAAATTTACTGAGGTTTGATTTGTGACCGAAGATGTGGTCTATCCTAGAGAATGTTCCATGTGCACTTGAGAAGAAGGTGTATTCTTCTGTGTTTGGATGGAATGTCCCGAAGATATCAATGAGATCCATCTCATCTAATGTATCATTTAAGACTTGTTTTTCCTTATTAATTTTCTGTTTTGATGATCTGTCCATTGGTGTGAATGGGATGTTAAATTCTCCTACTATTCTTGTGTTACTGCCAATTTCTCTTTTTATATCTGTTAGTGTTTGTCTTGTGTATTGAGGTGCTCTTTTGTTGGGTGCACAGATATTTACAATTGTTATGTCTTCCTCTGGGATTGATCCCTTGATCATTATGTAGTGTCCTTCCTTATCTCTTGTAATCTTCTTTATTTTAAGGTCTATTTCTTCTGATATGAGGATTGCTACTCCAGCTTTCTTTTGCTTCCTATTTGCATGGAATATATTTTTCCACCCTCTCATTTTCAATCTGTATGTGTCTTGAGGTCTGAAGTGGGTTTCTTGTAGACAGCATATATATGGATCTGGTTTTTGTAGCCATTCAGCCAATCTGTGTCTTTTGCTTGTAGCATTTAATCCATTTACATTTAAAGTAATTATTGATATATATGTTTCTATTGCCATTTTATTAATTGTTTGTGGTTGATTTTGTAGATCTTTCTTCTTCTCTTGTATTTCTTGACTATATAAGTCCCTTTAACATTTGTGATAAAGCTGGTTTGGTGGTACTGAATTCTCTTAACTTTTGCTTGTCTGAAAAGCTTTTTATTTCTCCACCAATTTTGAATGAGATCCTTGGGTACAGTAATATTTGTTGTAGATTTTTCCCTTTCAGTACTTTAAATATATCCTGCCATTCTCTTCTGGCCTGCAGAGTTTCTGCTGAAAGATCAGCTGTTAAGCATATGGGGTTTCCCTTGTATGTTACCTGTTGCTTCTCCCTTGCTGCTTTTAATATTCTTTCTTTGTGTTTAGTCTTTGTTAGTTTGATTAGTATGTGTTTTGGCATGTTTCTCCTTGGGTTTATCCTGTAAGGGACTCTTTGTGCCTCTTGGACTTGATTGACTATTTCCTTTTCCATGTTGGGGAAATTTTCAATTATTATCTCTTCAAAAATTTTCTCATACCCTTTCTTTTTCTCTTCTTCTGGGACCCCTATAATTCAAATGTTGGTGTGTTTGATATGGTCTCAGAGGTCTCTGAGACTATCCTCAGTTCTTTCATCCTTTTTACTTTATTCTGCTCTTCATAAGTTATTTCCACCATTTTATCTTCCAGCTCACTGATTCGTTTTTCTGCTTCAGATATTCTGCTATTGATTCCTTCTAGAGTATTTTGAATTTCAGTAATTGTGCTGTTTGTCTCTGTATGTTTATTCTTTAATTCTTTGTTAACTGATTCTTGCATTTTCTCCATTTTGTTTTCAAGGTTTTTGATCATCTTTACTATCATTATTCTGAATTCTTTTTCAGGTAGTTTGCCTATTTCCTCTTCACTTATTTGAACTTTTGTGTTTCTAGTTTGTTCCTTCATCTGTGTAGTATTTCTCTGCCTTTTCATTTTTTTTGTTTAACTTACTGTGTTTGAGGTCTCCTTTTCCCAAGCTTCAAGGAAAGTTGAATTCTTTTCTTGAAGATAGTTGAATTCTTTCTTCCTTTTGGTTTCTGCCCTTCTAAGGTTGGTGTAGTGATTTGTGTAAGCTTTGTGTAGGGTGAGATTTGTGCTGAGTTTTTGTTTGTTTGTTTGTTTTTCCTCTGATGGGCAAGGCTGAGTGAGGCGGCAATCCTGTCTACTGATGATTGGGTTTATATTTTTGTTTTGTTTGTTGTTTAGATGAGGTGTCCTGCAGAGGGTGCTACTGGTGGTTGGGTGATCCTGGGTCTTGTTTTCAAATGTTTCATTTGTGAGTTCTTACTATTTGATACTCCCTAGACAGTAAATTGTCTGCTTGCAATGCAGGAGACCTGGATTTGATCCCTGGGTTCGGAAGATCCCCTGGAGAAGGAAATGGCAACCCACTCGAGTACTCTTGCCTGGAAAATTCCATGGATGGAGGAGCCTGGTAGGCTACAGTCCATGGGATTGCAAAGAGTCAGACATGACTGAGCAACTTCACTGAGGATTAGTTCTCTGGTAGTCTAGGGTCTTGGACTCAGTCCTCCCACTCCAAAGGCTCAGGGCTTGATCTCTGGTCAGGAATGAAGATTCCACAAGTGGTTTTCTTATGTCATTAAGTGAGATTAAAACAAATATCCAAAAACGAGAAACCAGAGATGAACTCCAGACAAATGGCAGTTACAAAATCAGGCAAATAATAATTAAAATAATGGAATATACACATATACATATACACCCATGAGCAAAGTCAAAACAGTCCAACAAAAATAAAGTACAGTAGATTGACCCAGAGAACAAAGGAAATCAAAAATTATATTTACCTGTTAAGGACAAGACTAACTAAAGAACAAATTGGAAAACAAAACTAAAGCAAAGTGCCAAATGGGGAATAAAGCAATGAAAATAAGACTAACAAATACGTTGACAGGAAAGCAGAGAAAGAAAAGAAAGAAAAATAGATATGCAAATTTAAATAGAGGTAGACAAAGAAGATTTATATATGATAAAGATTAACTGCAAGGGGAAAATAACAGTAGGAAAAGCAAACAAAGGAATAAATGTATGAAAAAATAGGTTTAAAAAATTAAAATTAAAAAAAAGAAAAGAAAAAGGAAAACTCTACAGAACTGCAAAAGCCCAACGTAGAGGCAGAGGTTTCTAACAACAATAAAAAATGTGAATGAGGAAAAAAAAAAAAAAGCCCAAAGCTTAATTAGATTTCATTCAGTTCAGTTCATTCCTTCAGTAGTGTCTGACTCGTTGTGACCCCGTGGACGGCAGCATGGCCTCCCTGTCCATCAGCAATTCCTGGAGTTTATCCAAACTCATGTCCATTGAGTCGGTGACACCATCCAACTATCTCATCCTCTGTCGTCCCCTTCTCCTCCTGCCTTCAATCTTTCCCAGCATTAGGGTCTTTTCAAATAAGTTAATTCTTTGCATCAGGTGGCCAAAGTATTGGAGTTTCAGCTTCAACATCAGTCCTTCCAATGAACACTCAGGATTGACCTCATCCAACCAGGATGGATTGGTTGGATTTCCTTGCAGTCCAAGGGACTCTCAAGAGTCTTCTCCAACACCACAGTTCAAAAGCATTAATTCTTCGGTGCTCAGCTTTCTTTATAGTCCAACTCTCACATCCATACATGACCACTGGAAAAACCATAGCCTTGACTAGATGGATCTTTGTTAGCAAAATAATGTCTCTGCTTTTTAATATGCTGTCTAGCTTGGTCATAAATTTCCTTCCAAGGAGTAAGTGTCTTTTAATTTCATGGCTGCAATCACCATCTGCAGTGATTTTGGAGCCCTCCAAAATAAAGCCAGCCACTGTTTCCACTGTTTCCCCATCTATTTGCCATGAAATGATGGAACCAAATGTCATGATCTTAGTTTTCTGAATGTTGAGCTTTAAACCAACTTTTTCACTCTCCTCTTTCACTTTCATCAAGAGGCTTGTTAGTTCTTCACTTTTTGCCATAAGGGTGCTGTTATCTGCATATCTGAGGTTATTAATATTTCTCCCAGAAATCTTGATTCCAGCTTGTGCTTCTTCCAGCCCAGCATTTCTCATGATGTACTCTGCATAGAAGTTAAATAAACAGGGTGACAATATGCAGCCTTGACGTACTCCTTTTCCTATTTGGAAGCAGTCTGTTGTTCCATGTCCAGTTCTAACTGTTGCTTCCTGACCTGCATACAGGTTTCTCAAGAGGCAGGTCAGGTGGTCTGGTATTCCCATCTCTTTCAGAATTTTCCACAGTTTATTGTGATCCACACAGTCAAAGGCTTTGGCATAGTCAATAACAAAAATAGATGTTTTTCTGGAACTCTCTTGCTTTTTCCATGATCCAACCGATGTTGGCAATTTGATCTCTGGTTCCTGTGCCTTTCCTAAAAGCAGCTTGAACATCTGGATGTTCACAGTTCACATATTGCTGAAGCCTGGCTTGGAGAATTTTAAGCATTACTTTACTAGCATGTGAGATGAGTGCAATTGTGCAGTAGTTTGAGCATTCTTTGACATTGCCTTTATTTGGGATTGGAATGAAAACTGACCTTTTCCAGTCCTGTGGCCACTGCTGAGTTTTCCAAATTGCTGGCATATTGAGTGAAGCACTTTCACAACATCATCTTTCAGGATTTGAAATAGCTCAACTGGAATTCCATCACCTCCACTAGCTTTGTTTGTAGTGATGCTTCCTAAGGCCCACTTGACTTTACATTCCAGAATGCCTGGCTCTAGGTGAGTGATCACACCATCGTGATTATCTGGGTAGTGATAGTGCCAATAAAATTGACAACTATAACGGGGGAGGGGGGGGAAAAAAAAAAAAAAAAAAAAATTCAAAGGAAACCACAGAACAAGTCAAAATATAAGAATAATAAATGTTTTTCTTGAGTGACTGCTGTCAGAGTCCTTTCCCTCCCTGGGAGTCACAGTCCACCTCACCACTCTAGGATGCCCTCCAACACTGTGCTTATCTCTGGACCTGCTTATGGGCACAGCTCAGATTCTAATCTGGTCCTACTCCTGCATGTTCTTGCTTCCAATGTCCACAGGTATCAGAACTAGTGCTTTTCTTTTGTGGGAGCTCTCAATGACCTTTTATATATTCCATAGACACAGAGTCTGCCTAGTTGATCCTGTGGATTTAATCTGCAGCTTGTACAGCTGGTGGGAAGGTTTTGGATCTTCTTCCTTAGCCACATTGCCCCTGGGTTTCAATTGTGGTTTTATTTCCACCTCTGTATGTGGGTCATCCACTGGGGTTAGCTCCCGAGGCTTCCCTGGAGGACTTGGGTTTGCCCCTGTGGGGGCCAGGTGTGGAGCTGGTGCAACTGCTTAGGTCGCAGGAGTTTTGGTGGCACTGGGTACTCAGGAGTCGATGGCTAGGGAAGCAGGAAATACGGTGCTCTAAAAGACTATGGCAACCAGTATTGGCCAATATGCTCCAGTATTCTTGCCTGAAGAAACCCCTCCCTGACAGAGAAGCCTGGCAGGCCACAGTCTACAGGGTTGCAAAGAGTCGGACATGACCAAAATGACCCTGTGCACATAGAAAAGACTTTTTTGGCCTGTGGCAGCTCTGCCCCAGTGAGAGTTGAGAGTGAAGGTGACACAGCTGCTTGGCTTGCAGGGACCCTGGTGCCACCAAGTGTGCAGAGACACGGACTGCCTCCATGACAGGAGTTATGGCCCTATCAGAGTCTTTTTCCAAACTTCTGGTAGCTGGCGATCAGAAGGCCTCTTTGGCCAGTCTTTCTCCGTAGCTCCGCCCATTCAGGCACTTGGAGGGTTCCCTTGCCTGGGGTCCTTCTCTGTTGTTCCGCGCGTCAGGCACATAGAGGGGGCCCCCCTGGCTGGGGTCCTACTCTGTAGATCAGCGCATCAGGCCCTTTGATGGGTCAGCCTCTCTATTGTTCAGCTGCCAATGCTGGTGTGTGGGGAGAAAGAGGCTATGGTGATGGCTCCACCTCTACGTGTGACTCAGCTGTATCGCCTTGCTTCCATGGCTGCCTGGCTTTCCTCCACTGGCATTTCTCACCACAATCTCCTCCCTCAGATCCCCTCAATCCATCTCTCTGCAGTCAACAGCAGCCCTCACCCTGGGATTGCTCCACAATCCCTGAACTCCAGCTCCCAGCTACTGTGCCTGCCAGGGGACCAGCTTTCCTGTCCGGGGTATGTATGGCTGCAGCAAGGACTGTCTGATTCTCATTCCATTTAGGCTGCCGCAGATCACCTGTTTCACTCTCAGCCTTAAATGTTTCTTCTCTGTCTCAGACAGTTGCCCCAATGTGGGGATCAGACCCCTGCTTCAGTTCCCCCACCTGCTGAGGGCAGTTTCTGTCCTACTAACACTCCTGTTTTTCTCCCTAGTTCCTTCATTCTACTGAGTTTTGCGTGGTTCTGTATATTCTTTTCCACTGGTCAGGTACTCCTGTCTGCTCTCAGCTGGTGTTCTGATGCACTTCTGTGTCTGAAAGTGTATTCCAGATGTATCCATGAAGAGAGAGATATTCCACGTCCACCTACTCCTCTGCCATCTTGATCTCTGTCTCTGTGTTCTTGTTCCTTGTGGGCCTTTCTGTGGTGCCCAGAAGTCCTGGCTGTGCTTGGGTAAAGGGACGTTGGAGGATGCTGTGCTGTTTGGCCCCAGTCTTGTGCTTGGCACCATGGACATAACGGACTGGGAAAGGACTTCTGGGGCCTCTGGGGAAGCCAAGGGGACAAGGAGGGACATACAGGATATGGCTCTCTTCCCCTTCACCCCAAGAGGGCTTCCTCCTGACAGGTGGTGGGGCCATCTGTTCTTGTCCTGTGGTCCTGGGCAGGGAGCATGACAATAGGGCTGCCCACCCACTGTATGCCAGGGCTTGGCCTGCCCTTGATGGTGCCTGGTGTTTGTGGCCATGTGGAGCTGGGCATGAGGATGACTCTGTGGTGGAGCAGCAGGGAGGAGGCCAGGCTGAGGCAGGAGGCCCCTCTCTCCCCCTATGCCACAGGGCAGTGCTAGGGCAAGGTCCCCTCAGAATGGCACACCCTCCTTTCTCCTGAGGAGATTCGTGGGGCACCAGTGGCTTGATGAGAATGTGCGGACCATGTCTCAGAAGTTGCCAACCCTCACACAGTGGAACCACGGCCACATCCTATCCTGAATTCAGACCCTAACTGATCCCAACTGACCCTGACTCTGTCTTCAGACTTGTGCCTGTGGCCAGGGACAGGGACTGGCTTGGCACAACCAGTGCTCATATTACACATCCCTTCCTCCATGCTGGGCACTATTCTAAACAGGTTCTATGGATTAATCTATTTAAATCCACACAATCCCTCATCAAGGCCAAGTTCCGCTCTCTGGGAGGCTCTGTCTCTTCCACAGTGAAACAGGCAGTGGGGTGGGTTTGAGCTCACATGGTCTGGCGCCTGAGGTTGCTCCCCACCCACCGTGCTGAGGAGGAAGAGAAAGGCGGCCCTTCTGCTGGCCTGGCAGGTGGTCAAGGGCCTCATAGTCCTTGCTAGATGACAGCACGCTCATGCTCTTACCCCAGAGCTGACAGAAGAGGGGCAGAGCAAAGTTGGAAATGATCTGGCCCCCTATCCTGGTCTCTGGGCCTCATGTGACCCCCTGCCCTCCTTGGAAGCACTGGTGACAGCAGCAGCTGGTGATTCACTCTAGATCCATGGGTTTCTGTGCCAACTTCCTGCCCACCCAAGCCTTGCCTTCAACATCTATCCATTCATTCATTAAGCATTACTGTGTGCTCAGCTCTGTGCTAGGAATGGGAGTGGCACGGATGGATGAGGTTCCATTTGTGCCGTCACAGTCTGCTGGGGCAACATCTGAATCAATCTAGCTAGCTAGCTATCATCTGTATCTTTATATATCTGTCATCGGTGCATCTATGTATGTGTCTATCTACCATCTAAGTACGACATATCATCTATGTAGCTATCGAGATATCTATGTATGTAGCATCTATATATGTATCAATACATCTATGTATATAGCATCTGTATATGTTTCTATCTATCAGACACAGTGAACACAGCAAAGTATCTGGGAAGGGGGAGCTGCTTGGGGAAAGTTTCCTGAGAGGAAGGGGTACCTTAGCTCAGTCTTGAAGGAGGTGACGAGTCAGCCTGGTGCAGGCCTGGGGCCATGGGCCATCCGAGGGGGTGAGGGTTCCAGGGACAGAAACTTCGGGTGAGGCAGCAGGGCAGGGGCAACTTGAGAGTCAGCATTTGGAGAGCAGGGTGTGAGGGAAGTGGATGGAGACATGCTGCGGAGCTAAGTGTGGCTCGCCACTGGGAGGGCCTCAGAAGACAACCTGGAACATACTCCCCCAGGCTGAGACCACGCCCTCTCCAGTGTGGTTGGAGAATCTCCCAGACTCCTGGCCAGGGCCTTCCTTAGCGGCCTGCTGGCTTCTGAGAATGGTTGTCCCGGCTGAGGAGCCTGTGGTTCCTCCTCTTCAGAAGTTCCTTGGGTGTTCTAAGTCGTTTTCCCGGGAAGGCTGCTCTGAGGCGGAGCTCTGAGGGTTCTGAGCATCTTGGTAAGAAGGTGCTGGGCTGCTGGGTGACCCGCTTATCTGGCTGAAAAACTACCTTTCAACTAAACCTCAGGTTGCAGCCTGTTCAATGCTGGCTGAGACTTCAGACTCGCAGTGACCCATCACTCAGCCTAGAGTGAGGAGACTATCCATGTGTGGAGGAGCCAGGAGCAGTATTTTGGGGGCATTTTTAGTTTTTCTGCTATAAGGAAGTGTCTGCTTCAGCAGAGCGTGTTGTCCTTAGGAACAGAGGGAGACAAAAGCAACCAGCCCTTTGTGCTGCATTCACTACCCTCAAAGAGGGGCGTCCAAATGTTTAGAATCAGTATCTTTATGAATGGATAAAGAAGATGTGGTGTATGGGAATTCCCTGGCAGTCCACTGGTTAGGCTTTTTGATCTCACTGCCAAGAGCCCAGGTTCAATCCCTGGTCCAGGAGCTAAGATGCCTCAAGCCTCATTTATGACATGGTCATAAGAAGAAAAAAAAAAGATGTGGAATACTAGCCACAAAAAATAATGAAATAATGCTATTTGCAGCAGCATGGATGGACATAGAGACTATCATACTAAGTGAAGTAAGTCAAAAAGAGGAAGACAATACTATATATCACATCATTTCAGCTCAGTTCAGTCACTCAGTTGTGTCCTACTCTTTGTGACCTCATGGACTGCAACGAACCAGGCTTCCCTGTCCATCACCAAATCCCAGAGTTTACTCAAACTCGTGTCCTTTGAGTCAGTGATGCCATCCAACCATCTCATCCTCTGTCATCCCCTTCTCCTCCTGCCTTCAATCTTTCCCAGAATCAGAGTCTTTTCAAATGAGTCAGCTCTTCACATCAGGTGGCCAAAGTATTAGAGTTTCAGCTTCAATATCAGTCCTTCCAATGAATATTCAGGGCTGATTTCCTTTAGGATGGACTGGTTGGACCTCTTTGCAGTCCAAGGGACACTCAAGAGTCTTCTCCAACACCACAGTTCAAAAGCATCAATTCTTTGGCGCTCAGCCTTCTTCACAGTCCAACTCTCACATCCATACACGACTACTGGAAAAACCATAGCCTTGACTAGACACACTTTGTTGGCAAAGTAATGTCTCTTCTTTTTAATATGCTGTCTAGGTTGGTCATAACTTTCCTTCCAAGGAGTAAGCGTCTTTTAATTTCATGGCTGCAGTCATCATCTCCAATGATTTTGGAGCCCCACAAAATAAAGTCTGACACTGTTTCCACTGTTTCTCCATCTATTTCCCATGAAGTGATGGGATCAGATGCTATGATTTTTGTTTTCTGAATGTTGAGTTTTAAACCAACTTTTTCTACTCTCCTCTTTCACTTTCATCAAGAGGCTTTTCAGTTCTTCTTCACTTTCGGCCTTAAGGATGGTGTCATCTGCATATCTGAGGTTATTGATATTTCTCCTGGCAATCTTGATTCCAGCTTGTGCTTCCTCCAGCCCAGCGTTTCTCATGATGTACTCTGCATAGAAGTTAAATAAGCAGGGTGACGATATACAGCCTTGATGTAGTCCTTTACCTATTTGGAACCAGTCTGTTGTTCCATGTCCAGTTCTAACTGTTACTTTCTGACCTGCATACAGATTTCTCAAAAGCTAGATCAGGTGGTCTGGTATTTCCATCTCTTTCAGAATTTTCCACAGTTTATTGTGATCCACACAGTCAAAGGCTTTGGCATAGTCAATAAAGCAGAAATAGATGTTTTTTCTGGAACTCTCTTGCTTTTTCAATGATCCAGTGGACGTTGGCAATTTGATCTTTGGTTCCTCTGCCTTTTCTAAAACCAGCTTGAACATCTGGAAGTTCACGGTTCACGTATTGCTGAAGCCTGGCTTGGACAATTTTAAGCATTACTTTACTAGCGTGAGATGAGTGCAATTGTGCAATAGTTTGAGCATTCTTTGGCATTGCCTTTCTTTGGGATTGGAATGAAAACTGACCTTTTCCAGTCCTGTGGCCACTGCTGAGTTTTCCCAATTTGCTGGCATGTTGAGTGCAGCACTTTCACAGCATCATCTTTTAGGATTTGAAATAGATCAACTGGAATTCCATCACCTCCACTGGCTTTGTTCTTAGTGATGCTTCCTAAGGCCCACTTGACTTCACATTCCAGGATGTCTGGCTCTAGGTGAGTGATCAAACCATTGTGATTATCTGGGTCGTGAAAGTCTTTTTTGTACAGTTCTTCTGTGTATTCTTGCCACCTCCTCTTTATATCTTCTGCTTCTGTTAGGTCCAAATCTAAAAAATGATTCCAATGAGCTTATTTACAGAACAAAAACAGACTCACAGACATAGAAAACAAACTTATGGTTACTGAAGGGGAAAGAGGATGGATGATGGATAAATTGGGCGTTTAAGATTAGCAAATACACACTCAGATCAGATCAGTCGCTCAGTCGTGTCCGACTCTTTGCGACCCCATGAATCGCAGCATGCCAGGCTTCAGCTATGTATAAGATAGACAAACAGCAAGGCCCTAGTGTGCAGCACAGGGAACTCCTTTCAGTGTCCTGTAATAGGCCATATCGGAAAAGGAAAAACAGAATCAGTATCTTCATAAAAATCAATATTTTTAGCAGGAGATTCTGTTGATACTTCCTTGAAGCTGCAGAGAAGAAGGCATCTGAGAAGAGGGATAAGGAGGAGAGAAGAGGGAGAGAAAGAAAGGAGGGGCAGGGCCTTCATCGGTACCAGACAGTCTTATTTTTGTAGGTCCCACCCCAGAGTGTATAAAAGAATTAAAATGCACCCACATCCCACATTAAATAGACTTATTTTGCTATAAAATACTTGGAAAGAATTTTTATAATTTTGCTTTTGAAATTATTTGGCTGAAGTTTACTCATTTAGTTTACGATCTGCTCTGACTTCCCAGCCCTCCTCACGCATACTCAGGAATCTGTAAGGCGAGGGAATCGAAGGTACAAATTGTTTTCAAATGGAGGGAGATTTTCATGATACCTAATTGGACAATTAATAATGTTTGAATGTATTCATTAAAAATTTACTATTTCCAATTTTGCTCTTTTGTATTTTGGAGCAACTTCATTTTTCCCAGCTCACAACAGTTTGATGGGTAGAGTTTATAGGTCCCAAATACTTGACTTTTTAGGGTTTGCTTTGCCATGAAATGTTTACAGTAAGGCCATGCAGGGAAGCGGGGGAAGAGGGGCGGGGAGACTGAGCTTCCTGGAGGGAGGGGCTGGGGTAGGCTCTCTGGCCGGTCCTTCCTCCAGCTGCCCTGCTTGCTAGGCCAGAGCTTTGCCACTGGGCCAAGGGCTCGAGCTGGGGAAAAGGCCCCAGTCTGGAGTCTGGGAGAGGTGTCTCGGGAAACCCTGGGTCAGCCTGGGTCAACCTGTCACACTCAATTCCGGTCCTGGGGTTATGAGAATCTCATCCCAGGCAGGGGGAACGTCTGAGGTCCCCTGGGGCCGGGCCGTGGGGCGCCTGTACTTTGTAACTTGGATTCCTGGTAACTAGCCCTGGGCGGACAGAGAAGGAGAACAGAAAGTCACTTGATGGCCTCCTGCTTTCAGTCACGACAGAGGTTTTATGATCTGAGAGGTGAAGTGGGGAGCAGGCACAGACGATTTAATCTTTATCCTAACATACTGAACGAAAACACAGACAAAAGGGTTTGCGTTTAAAAAAAATCTTTTTTTAACAAAAAAGAAATAAAACTCCCAGCTCACTTCAGGTAATGGTGCTGGAGTTCTGCAGCCTTCCAGGTGGACATGGGACTGTCCCTGGCTCCAGGCAGCTGCCTGGGGGAAACCTTGCAGTTCAGCTGTGGTGACCTGGCCAGAGACAGACATGCAGGGGGTCCTATCCCCAAGGCCCATAACTCGGGCTCAGAAGCCCTGGTGTGGGTCTGCAGGTGCAGGCTGCTGTCCCCGACTTCCACTCACTGCAGGACAGCGTGTCTCCCTCCCTGGTGGAGTGCAACTGAGGGAAATCACATTAGCACATGAGGTGTTGTGATTGATGGGGTCTCTTCTGGACGTCAGGATGATGAATGGGCTGCAGGAGTGGGCCTGACCACAGGATGGGGGCCGTGTGGGGACCACACCCAGCAAGCCTGGTGCACTGGGACTCTGTGCTAACACAGGGGAGGGACACAGGGCATTTTGAATGAATGGGCCATTGATGGAAACTTCGATACGATCAGCGCTGTGCGGAGGCAGTGAGTAGAGGGCTGGATGTTGTCAACTGTTTTCTGAGGCACTAGAATCTGATGGATGAGTGACTCCCTGATCTCATAGTCCCTCACATTGCTCTGAAGGGCTCTTCCACAGGCATCCTTCCCCGACTGCCTCCCACATTGGCCATGGGTTTGGTCAAGGTGATGCTACATGCCTTCATAAATTAACCCCTAAATTTCAGTGGCCTCAGGGTGCTTTGTGACTGAGAGCACACTTTCAGGGTAGTTTGTGGCCCACTTACGTGACAGTCCAACATGGGTGTTCTTGGCAGGCCTGTGACTTTCCTCCAGGTGGTGACTCAGGGACACGGCTCTTTTCATCTGTGGCCTCATCATCCCTCAGGGCCTTGAGACCTCTCCATATGTACAGCGAATGAGCAGAATGTGGAGAATGCATTTCGAAATCCCTTAGCTGGGAAATGATCATTTCTCTACCATTGGTGAGAATTAGTCACACAGCAGATAGTACGTCTGGATGAAAGGAGGGCTGGGGCCCATCCTCACTGGGAAGTTGATAGCCAGAAAAAGAAAAAAAAAAAAAAACTCTGTTCTACAGAGAGGAACAATGGAGAATAAGCCATCTCACTATTCACTCCCCAGAGGCCTTCATCCTTGCCATCCTCCTCCGCACTACCCAAATAGCTAACACACACACACACACACACTCACGTGCACACACACACACACACACTCACGTGCACACACGTTATGTTCTGGTCGCTGTTCTCCGTGATTTGCATATTTTAAATCATGTAACTCTCACAATGACCCTAATGAGCAATTACTACTCTGTTTCACCAGTTCCAAGATGCACAATTTCTTTTCACACACTAGCTCCTCTGAAATCAGAACATAGTCAATGGCATCTTTTGATCACTGTCAGTTAGGCAGCAGTTATGGTGGCTGTGTGTGGAAAACTTTCCCCTGACATTGACACTTTCTAAAAAGATCCAGAGAGTTTCAGCATCTACAGATTTGGAAACTGGTGCCCAGAGAGGTTTAGTAACTTGCCCAAAGTCACACAGTCGATGAGTGATGTTCTGGGGAATCAGCCACGTTTAACAACTGTCCTCTCCCAGACCTCTCCTTAGAAGAAGCATTTCTCCACATCCAAGATCAGGGTCCTCGAAACTTACAGAAGCCCAATCCTTGCCAGAGTGATGGGACTACAAGGACGTCTGCTGAAGCCAGGATGCTTGCTACATTCTTGCCTGGCTAATAATTTAATCTCTCAAAAAGAAACAAGCAGAACTGACAGGATACACCAAATTCTAATCAACTAAGAGGCATGCAGTGGTGAAATGGAAGTGATAGAAGCCTGGGAAGAAAAGGACTTTATCACCCTAGCATTGACAATGTCACAGGAAGGGAGTGGTGAGCGAAAGCTCATAACCTACCAGTTATGTAGGGTGGACCTTGAGAAAGTAGATAGTTTCCAAACAAAGAAAATATAGTAGCCCTGAAAAGATGACTCAAAAATCAATGTGGCCCCTTGAGAAACTCAAAATAGAAAAGAAAAGCAAAGATCGTGATTGATAGCAACAAACAAGGAAAAAGATGGTGGGAGAAGGGGCAGTTCAGTATACTGACAGAACAAAACCAGACAACACACCCCTCACTCAGATCAGATGGTAGAGTGTATGTCAGGAACACCCCAGGCAGAAAGCGTCAAAGCCGAATAGGACCTTTGATGAGAGAGACAGCTGAACGTTTGCCTTCTAAAATCATTCAGGTCTTCCTTAGACAGTCAACAGCCCTGGGAACTGTCTGAATATGGGAGTAGCACCCTGATGCCCGGAGAGGTGGGAGGTACATGGGCCCAGACGAGCTGACTTTCAGTTCTGGGAAAAATTGCTGCTGAAACCCCATGATAAGAGGAGAGCTGAAGATGAGAGATGGATGAAGATTTTCGTGATCTTCCAGACGAAACTTGGAAGGTGGAGACAGTGAAGCAAGTACCGCAATAGACAGGAGCAGGTTGTGATTATAAACAGTTGACGGAGCTGGTCAGACCTGCCCTGTGCAGCCCCCTGGGCTCTCTTGAGTCTCACCCAGCTCTGCCCCCAGGCCAGCTGCAGGGCTGGTGCTGCCCTGCCTGCCATGCTCACATGGGCACCACCTGGTGCCCTAAGCCTAACCTCCCACACCCCACAGAGTGCCCTGGGGCACACTTGCTGCAGGAGGAGCACCCCCAGGCTCCTTCTGGGTGCCTCCCATGCGGAACCAGGAGTGTGGGAGTGTGAACTCCCAGGGTGGAGCTGGAGCTGGAGCTGATGGGTGTTTCTGCTTCCCCTGACAGGCAAGCAGCCCTGAAGTACATTTTGTACAGCTCCTGGGGCAGCCCTGTGGAGCCCAGAGACAGGCAGTGATGGAGGCCAGCTCCCTTTTGCCCACTTCATTCCCTGTCCCACCCTCCTGCTCTCGGGAACAGTCCTCAATAAGATGCCTTCAGCTAATGTTTGTCTCAGAAACTGCTTTCTGCAGAGTGATGGAAAGTTTGGAAAACAGAAAGCCTAAGGCTTCCCTGGTGGCTCAGTTGGTAAAGAATCCATAAGCAATTTAGGAGACCTGAATTCGATCCCTGGGTCAGGAAGATCCCCTGCAGAAGGAAATGGCAACCCACTCCAGTATTCTTGTCTGGGAAATCCCATGGACAGAGGAGCATGGCGGGCTACAGTCCATGGGGTTGCAAAGAGTCGGACATGACTTGGTGACTAAACAAACAAACAAGTCACCCATTCCTATCTCCCTGACTCAACTTCTACAATATTGAGAAATTCCTCATGTGTACACATTGTTTTACATATTTACTCTCATGACCCTATGAACTGTAACCCACCAGGCTCCTCTGTCCACGGACTTCTTTAGGCAAGAATACTGGAGTGGGTTGCCATTTCCTTCTAGAGGAGATCTTCCTGACCCAGGGATTGAAGCCAGGTCTCCCACATTGTAGGCAGACTCTTTACCAACTGAGCCACCAGGGAAGATGCTTACTTTCATGAGTTTCACATAATTTTGTAGATTTCTTTTTCTGAGTTCACATTATATCTACATTTTCCCCCTGTGTTGTTACCATATATGTTTAAAAAATATAGTATTGCTTTAATGGTGCCAATGCTTTTCTATGGAGAGGATGTATCACAATCGACTTTGCCATTTTCCTGACTCTTGGGCTCTTAGGTCACAGCTGTTAGCATTATGGTGGGGTTATCAGGTCTACGAATTTGAACGACTTCATGGTTCTCAATACATAGCAATAAAATAAATGACTTTGACAGCCTATAAGAGAAAGTGAAGATGCCTAGGAACAAGCATCACTTTGCAAAGAGCAAAGGAAAGCTGACAGACTCCATTCTCTCTTCTGGCACAGGCACCAGAGGCAAGGGGATTCTGTATATGTCATTGTTTCAGCTTGCACACACTCCGGTCATACTTTATGGACAAAATGGATAAGAATACAGATAGGATCAGAGATGGCTAAATTATCATTCATCAGTTCTACTGATTAAAAAGTTGATGTCCATAAGCCAGGAGATCTTTGGTGGCCTGACTTGTTCAGCATTTTTGTCATTGAACATGGATGAAGAGGCAGATTGCTCTTGTGTCCCAATTAGAGGGATGAACAACATGTTGAGTCAAAAGACAAGACTGGAATAGATCTTGAGAAGTTAGAAGAACGGACTATCGCTCAGCAGGATGAAATGTTACATAAGGCATTTAGTTAAAAGAATCAACTGCATATGGACAGGATGGGGAAGCCCTGCCTTACTTAATAGCTGTTCATGTGAAACAGACCCAGAGACTACAGTTGACCTCAAGCTCAATATGAATCATCTGTGCTGTGTGCCTGCCAAGGAGACTAATATAATGTTGGGCCACGTTAAGAGAAGTATAATATTAAGACCAGGGGAGGAGGCGTTCCCTCCAGGCTCTGATTAATCAGACCACAGTGGGAACATCGAGTCAAGTTCTCTAAGTCAGTTTTTTAGTGAAACATGGCCAAACTCACTTCTTCATAAAGCATTTATTGAATGCCTACTACATGCCCAACATTGTGCTAGCTGGAGGACACACAGATAAATGAGACAAGTTCCTGGCACACACGGGGGTTGCAGCCTAGGGATAGCAACAGTGTTCAGATTTCACATAACATTTAATAATTTAGAAAGCAAAACTTAGAAAGCTAAAATATATTCTGTCAGCTGTGCTTAGGAGCCTTTAAATGTTCTCAGGGAACACAAGGACATCACACACACACTCAAACACACACGCTGTGTGTCTTCATTGATACTGTGGTGGTCTTCATTTGAGGTGGAAAGTTAATACAGATTTCCTCTCCCACCTTCCCTTGCTCCTTGGAAGAAAGGCTATGACAAACCTAAACACCAATATTAAAAAGCAGAGACATCACCTTGCTAACAGAAGTTGATATAGTCAAAACTATTTTTTTTATGGGTTTTTCCCATAGTCATGTACAGATGTGAGAATTGGACCATAAAGAAGGCTGAGCACCAAAGAACTGATGTTCTTGAACTGTGGTGTTGGAAAAGACTCTTGAGAGTCCCTTGGACTGCAAGGAGATCAAACAGGGCAATCCTAAAGGAAATCAACCCTGAATAGTCACAGGAAGGACTGATCTGAAGCTGAAGCTCCAATACTTTGGCCACCTGATATGAAGTGCTGACTCATTGGAAAAGACCTTGATGCTGGGAAAGATTGAGGGCAGGAGGAGAAGGGGACAACAGAGGATGAGATGATTAGATAGCATTACCAACTCAATGGACATGAGTTTGAGCAAACTCTGGGAGCTAATGAAAGACAGGGAAGCCTGGCTTGCTGCAGTCCATGGGGTCGCAGAGTCGGACCTGACTTAGTGACTGAAGAACAACACCTGCCCTCCCAAGCCCATCTAATGTGATTTTGCTCCTCAGTTCCCTTCACCCAGCCCTGTTTGGTCCAACTATCAGGTTGTGGATTCTGCTTACCCTGGCTTTGAGCAGGAACACACTTAGGGTTCCAGTATGAGTTTGCTAGGTGGGGGTGCTAAATTGGCTTCCAGAATCAATCCTTTGAGAATGCTTTCCTGTATTACAGAAGCTGGAGAGCTAAAAACTACATTTCCTAGACTCCCCTAAAGCTATGATTCTGGATGCAAATTAGGTTTTGCCAACTCGATGCAGTTTTTGAAAGGTGGAATTGCAATAAAGGCCATCTTCCTACTACGTCAGCTCTTGCTTTGGGCAAGCAAGTAATCAGGGCCAGCATGTCCCAATGTCCAGTGTCACCAGTAAGAATGACCTACACTCTGGTCACTACATGCAGGTCAGGAAGCAACAGTTAGAACTGGACATGGAACAACAGACCAGTTCCAAATAGGAAAAGGAGTACGTCAAGGCTGTATGTTGTCACCCTGCTTATTTAACTTCTATGCAAAGTACATCATGAGAAACATTGGACTGGATGAAGCACAAGCTGGAATCAAGATTGCCGGTAGAAATTTCAATAAACTCAGATATGCAGATGACACCACACTTATGGCAGAAAGTAAAGAAGAACTAAAGAGCCTCTTGATGAAATTGAAAGAGGAGAGTAGAAAAAGTTGGTTTAAAACTCAACATTCAGAAAACTAAGATCATGGCATCTGGTCCCATCACTTCATGGGAAATAGATGGGGAAACAATGGAAACAGCGGCAGACTTTATTTTGGGGGGCTCCAAAATCACTGCAGATGGTGACTGCAGCCATGAAATTAAAAGACGCTTGCTCCTTGAAAGAAAAGTTATGACCAACCTAGACAGCATATTAAAAAGCAGAGACATTACTTTGCCAACAAAGGTCTGTCTAGTCAAAGCTATGGTTTTTGCAGTGGTCATGTATGGATGTGAGAGTTGGACCATAAAGGAAGCTGAGTGCTGAAGAATTAATGCTTTTGAACTGTGGTGTTGGAGAAGACTCTTGAGAGTCCCTTGGACAGCTAGAGATCCAACCAGTCCATTCTAAAGGAAATCAGTCCTGAATATTCATTAGAAGGACTGATGTTGAAGCTGAAACTCCAATACTTTGGCCACCTGATGCAAAAAGGTGACTCATTGGAAAAGACCCTGATGTTGGGAAAGATTGAAGGCAGGAGGAGAAGGAGACGACAGAGGATGAGATGGTTGAATGGCATCACCGACTCAATGGACATGAGTTTGAGTAAACTCCACGAGTTGATAATGGACAGGGAGGCCTGGTGTGCTGCAGTCCATGGGGTTGCAAAGAGTCAGACACGACTGAGTGACTGAACTGGTCACCACATCACAGGATTGACTGAGGAGCTGACCACTGCTTTCACCTTGTGGGGACCCAGGCTGATAAAGCTACCAGAATGTGGAGAATGTGGGTCACTGTGGCCAGAGAAACAAAGAATACAGAAAATTACACCATAGCACTTAAAGCTTCCACTAGGAGATGACACATAAATCACAGAGTCTCGTGATCACTTAACTCTGGGGGCAGAGAAAGCTCATCCTACCACGTGACTGGGGGAGAAGTGGAGCAGTCTGGTGAAACCCGAATGAGCAGCACACTAGTCATCAGCTTCCGGAATACTGCAGGGCAGTTGTGGAGTGGCCGGGGCGCTTCCTCAGTCCCAATTGCTCAGCAACCTCCAGCTTCCTGGCCGCCTTGGTCTTGGGAGACGAGGAGCCCCCTGGCCACATCCAGGAAGGATTTCTCAGGAAGGATTACCTGGCAGGATCAGGTAATCAGGTGATTAGGTAATTAGGTGATTACCTAATCACCTGATTACCTGTGTTTGATCCCTTCCGCTTAACATCGCTTTGGTATCATCTATTTCCTACTGATCCCTGATGGTCACAAGCTGCCTGCCTGTGTGCTCTGCCCTGGCCTCCAAGACTGCCACCCTCAGCACCATCCTCCTTTAACCCTGAGCACAGTCCTTCGAGGTTGCTGGGGAGGCCTCCTCAGCTCCTTGTTTACTGAGAGAAAAAGCAAGACCCATGGAATTTGAATAACTCATCCAGGGTCGTAGAATCAGACAGTGGCAGAGCTGGGTCGCAAACCCAGCTTCTTGCAGTTTTGCGCCCTCCACTGAACCACGTCTAAACCACATTGTGCAGAGAAGCACATCACAAAGAGAGGATCCAAAGGGCTGGACACAAGGTCTCACGAGGAAGACTAAAGACAACTTAGGGAGCGGTAGCCGAAAGAGTTGACTTAAAATACTATTAATGCACTTATGTAAAATCTAGAAAAATGATGCAGATGAACCCATTTCCAAGGCAGGAATAGAGATCCAGATGTAGAGAACAAAAGTGTAGACACAACAGGGGAAGAGGAGGGAGCAGCAGATTGGGAAATTGGGATTTACATATATGCACTACCATTGGTAAAACAGACAGCTAGTGGGAAGCTGCTGTAAAGCACAGGGAACTCAGCTCAGTGCTCTCTGATGACCTGGGGCGAGGGGATGGCGGTAGGAGAGATACATGCATATGGCTTATTTACTTCATTGTACAGAAGAAACTAACAAAGCACAGTAAAGCAATTCTATTACAATTTTTAAAAACACTTTAAGGGTACTGAAGCAGACTGCATTTTCCAAAAAATGGTCCCAGCAATATTTCCGGTCCCACATGCTCCTCCCTGAAAACAGAGAGACACACTCAGCAGACTGAAATGAGAGTCGAGGAGAACCAGCAGGCCATGGTCACCATGGTCCTGGCAGGGGCAACCTACCAAAGAGACTTTGGAAAGAAAGGCGAGGTGGTTACTGGAACTTCTGGCAAAAGAAACCATCATCTGCTGAGATGAGAAACTTTAGAGGAAGAGTGATTTGGGAAGGAGTTGATGAGCTTATTAATGGATTTATTGATTGTGGGGAGTTAAAATGATTTCAGCTACAAGGAACAGAATACCTAACCGGAAGTGATTTAGAATAAAGCTGTGTGTTTACTCATGTAGCAATAAGCCCAGAGATCCCAGGATTAGTTCACCTGTCCAATCAAATAATCAATGATGCAACATACTTTGCATATAGAAGTTGTTCCCTCATGGTCACAAAGGCTGCTGAAAGTCTAGACACTACCTCTGGATGCAAACTTCTGGCCAGAGAAGAGCAGAGTTTCCATTCATGAGCCTGTTTTAGTGGAGAGGAGAATTTTTCCTACGTCCTTTGATCAGGATGAAGTCATATGTCCATGTCTTAGCTGCAAGGGAGGCTGGAGAACAACCAGGTGACTCTTACAGCCCCTCTGTGGGAGGTAGACTAGAGTCTGATCTGGTGAAATTCAGGAAGCATAAAAATGGAAGCTCTGAGTCTGGTGGTTCTTGAGAGAACAGTTCAGCCCCAGACACACGAAGAGACCTGGAACCCAGATGCAAAGAGCTGTGCTTCCCCAGGGCGTTGGGGCACCAGAGAAATAGCTACAGTGCTTGGTCAAGGGAGAAAGCTGAGACTGAACCAAGGAGACAATTGTGAGAGAGAGTTTCCCTCTTGCTGAGGACAAGCTGACTTGAGGCCGGGGGGTGGATTTCTCATTCCCCTGAGGCCTCTCTGTGGATTGCCGATGCCCATGGTGGGGAAACCTGCGGACCAGGCTATGGCAGGGAAGGGATTAGAGGAGACAGAGAAGGAAAGAGCTTTCACCTCATGCTGGGGAAGTGATCCCAGTAGGTGGTTACCTGGAGAAGCAGCCTCTGAGGAAGTAGGACTTTTAAATGGACTTGGGCGAGATGGGTTCATATCATGGGTTCTTCTAGGTTCACCTGAGGCTGAGCCCTAAGCTCAAACCAGCCGAAGGAGCCCAGTCTGGTTGGAGCCTATTGCAGAACCCTACTGTAGAACATTCATGCTGAGAGCACTGCCCGGGGGCTCGGGGACTGGGTAGGATCCAGCACTGATGGCTGAAGCCCAGCTTGGATCATGGTGTCTGTGTGGAGGCAGTGGTGGTCACCAGCATTCCACTCACCCCACAACTGTCCTCACCCCCTTGAAGGGAAGAAGGGCCCTGGGGCTAGTTCTGAACAATGAACTATCTCATCCCCACCTTGTGAATGTCTGCTGATGAGATGACAGAGCCCCAACTCAAAGCAGCCTGCAACAAGAGTGGATGATAGCTACTCTGAAGAGTCCAGCTGCAGTTTGAGTGACAGAATAATAAGACTTTGCTTATAGTAAAATTCTGGGGCTGTTTGACACTGCAGTATAACATCACATATTTTTACCAGTACACAGTATGTGCTTGATATCCATCCATTTAAATTATAGCTGCTGCTGCTGCTGCTAAGTTGCTTCAGTCGTGTCTGACTCTGTGCGACCCCATAGACAGCAGCCCACCAGGCTCCCCCGTCCCTGGGATTCTCCAGGCAAGAACACTGGAGTGGGTTGCCATTTCCTTCTCCAATGCATGAAAGTGAAAAAGGAAAGTGAAGTCGCTCAGTCGTGTCCAACTCTTAGCGACCCCATGGACTGCAGCCTACCAGGCTCCTCCATCCATGGGATTTTCCAGGCAAGAGTACTGGAGTGGGGTGCCATCGCCTTCTCTGAAATTATAGCTACTGACTGGTTATTTGACCCTGGGCCAGTTCTTTTCTTTCTAGGCCTCAGTGTCTCCATCTAAAAACTGGGAGTGTTTACACTTGCTTTATTTATAGGATTGTTGCAAGGACTGAATATGGCAATACTTGGCTTGGTATGAGACACAGACAAATCTTGTTCATCTCACTTCCATTTCCATGAATAAGACATAAAGAGGTAGGCAGCAAGGACCCTGACCTGGAGAGTGTCCAGTTTCACTCGTGGTTCCAAGTGAGCTGGGTTCTGTGACATCCCTGAGGGTGGGAAATGACACCGCCTAAGGACTGGCTGAATGTATGGCTGGAGCGTCCCAGTTTTTTGGCTGGCGCGTCTTAAAAGTGGAGAGGAGAGGTCTGCCCTTCCCAATTTGGCAGGGCTTCCCAAGCCTCTTCTTCCTCATCTCAAAAATGGGTGTAACTCAAGAAGTCTTCCTAAGCGGTGCCCACTTTTCTCCTTTGCCCTCCCATCCTCCAAGTTTCCTCCAGGAGGGAAGTCAGTGGTTCATGACTGCCCCAGCTGCTCATGTCATTCTGGACATCCATCTCAAGAGGTGGGGGAGAGTTCCAGAAGAACTCTGCCAGCTCTGGGTCCTCTTCCTTGCTTGGGCTCAGAACTCTTAGTTCTGAGGTTGCTGCTGTTTCCATGTGTCTGGCTGTGGGCAAGGAGACTTAGGAGGGGCAAGTGATAGCTTGATCAGTCCCTGAGGGGAGATGGGGACTGAGGGGGTGGACTGTGAGCTGGGTGGAGGGAAGCCATCCCGAGGCTAGGCTGAGGAGGGAGAGCCTGTCGCAGAGGGCCAAGTTCAGGCCCATAGCCCACTCCAGGTGCCCAGTGGCATCTGAGTGATTCTGGAAACAAGACTCTGGGGCTCAAGTTCTTGACTGGGTAGTCCTGGACAAATCACTTATGACTCCTCTGTTTCCATCTCTGGAAAATGAAGCACACACCTGTCTCACAGGCCACATGGTGAAGGACTGTGCAGTGCTGTACTTTCAGCAGTAGGTAAAGCCTGCAGTCTGCTGGGGCAGCCTACTGGGAAAGGCAGCAGAGCAGGGGATGAGGACTGGGCAACGGCTGACGGATGACCCTGCTGAGGACGGAGGGGCTGGATTCCAGGGCAGCGGGGAAGCAGGGGGCAGGAGCCGGGGACTGCTGGCTGCGCTGGCACCAGGCATCCGTTCCTCGCGTCTCACTTGGCCTTGGAGAGCAGCAGAGCTGGCCTCCCTCCCCAGCTGTTCCTCCTGCTCCAGATAAATTGTTTCCGCCTGAGCCGCCTCCTCCTCCCCCAGCCCTCTTCCTGTTGCAACACCTCAGCCGGCAGGGCAATAAACACCGGCCCTATCTCTCTCCACCAGTCTCTGGCTTCCTGCCTGCACAGGCTAACCCTCCTCCAGCCCAGCCTGGCCAGATGTGCCAGTGGCTTTCCCAGCTGTTCCCTTGACCCTTGAGTCAAAGCTCTCTACGTCTAGGGATTGCCTTTGGCCCTCCCCACCCTCTCCTTTCTCCTCCACCATCCTATGAGGATGGGAACTGAGAGGGTCCCAGGCTGCCTTTTCATTGCGGTTTTCTCTCACCTCCAGCTCCTTAGCAGCCTCTATAGACTCCAGCATTGATGCCCACCATGTCTTCATTGTGCCCCCAGCACCTGCTTCCCAGATTCTCCAGTCTGGTTTCCCCCCAACCCCCCTACAGGTACCCAGGCCCTCCAAGTGTTCCAGAATCCTCCTGACTGGGATAAGACAAGCCCACCTAGATGAGGTGCTCCAGACCCATCTCCTCCTCCCTCCCAAGAGGGAGGAGGGTTCCTTCCAGGGTCTCTATCATGGCCTCACCTTCCCAAGGGAGGGTTATCTCCATTTGTCCTACCCTGGCCCTGGCCCTGAACCCCATCCACAGCCATTCTTCCAGAGCGAAGGGGGCTTCTCTTCTTTCCTGGTCTCCAGAGGTGCTGGGGGGCAGTCCTGCTGTTAGCTAGGAAAGGAATAGGGCCCTTTACGGTCCTGAATAGGATTCTGGAGATTGTGGCCCAACCTTCCAGGCCTCCATGTCCTGACCTGACCACCAGGACACAGCTCCATGGCTGCCCCACTTCCCTGATAGACGGCAAAGATGCCCATATCTGTCTGTTCAGATGACCCAACAGGACATTGGTGGATAGTCCCAGATCTCTCTCTGTCACACACACACACACACACACACACGCACACGCACACACGCATGCCCATGCACACGCACACACATCTCAGAAAGCCAGGAAGAAAGGCGGGGGAGCAACACGCCTAACCAACTCCTCTAGCAGCACACGTTTGATGCAACTGTGGTTAAGAGCATGATGAAAAGACCACCTGGATAAACTGTGAGAAGACGCTTCTGCTAGAATTCAGGGGAAACCTGAGTGCCAGCTAAGGAGGAGACTTCCTCCCAGAGGTCAGGGCCACCTGGGCTCCTGTCCCTGAGGGTCAGAGCGTGCTGAGCTTCTCTCCACCCAGCCTCTCCAGAGCTCACCCTTGGTCCTCTGTCACCTCCCCGTCCCTTCTCTACAGCTCTGGAGATCTTTCCTCACCCCATGGCTTCCTCATTCCTCACAAGTCATGGTACCTGAACTGATGGCACAGGCTGGGTAAGCTGATTAGAGAAAATGACGACTAGAGAAAGGGAAGTAGAAATCATTCTCACCACCTCTCTTTTTGTATAGGGATGTAATTGAGTCCCAGAGGTAGTAGCTGGCAGTGACAGTACAATTACCTTATTTAATCCATGGGGTCACAAAGAGTCGGACATGATTGAGTGGCTGAACTGAACTGAATCCACACAACAATCCCCTGAGAAAAGTACTGTCATTCTTCCCATTCTACAGACCTGAAAACAGTCTTGGTAAGGTTACATGCCTTGCCCCAGGATACCCAGCTACTAAGTGTTGTAACAGAGATTCTGACCCAAGCTAGCTCAATGCCTTAAACCCAAGCTGTGCTGCCTCTAGTGTAGAAAAGGGCTTTGGGAAGCAATTGGTCCAAAGTTGCACAACAAATTTGGAGAGCGGCTGGGCCCCCCACCCAGGATGGGCCGTAACTTGCTGCCCATCTTTAGGAGTCAGGTCCTCAGTGGGCAATTGCTGATGATGAGGACAGGGCCAGACTTGGCCTGAAGGCTTCCTGCTGGCCCTCTCAGATCCCAGCTCAGCTGAGCTCTGGGGGAATGTCAGAGCTGGGAGCCGTGGGAGTTGAACTCCTCACAGAGACCTGGTCAAGGTCACAGGTGAGCCGGAGGCAGAATCTAACACTCCAACCAGCCCCTCCCGACTCTGGTTCCAACCCTGCCAGAGTGGGCCAGGCCTTCCCAAGGTGACATCAGCTCCAAGAGTATTTTGGCGGTCAAGTCCCGATGGCAAGTCCCAACAAGTCCTCTTTGAGGGGTTAAGATTAGCACAGGGACCTCAGCTATGACTCATGGAGGTGACTGGGGTCAGGTCAGCCTGGCTCCCATTACCACTCTCCTCTGATTCACCAGTGGAAAAAAATGGTCCAAGATGTTTTCCTGGCTACCAGCTTCCTCTCTCTGCTTCCTAACCAGCTGGGCAATGCAGAGCAGGGGCGGGGCCCTCCATTTCTCAGGCTCAGAGCCTGGGCTACCAACAGTGACTGGGGATTCCCTTCTTTGGGGTCCACTCTGATGTACCCCAAACCTTCTCTCATTTTATTAATATCCATCCTCCCCATCTAAATAGCTTAAGCCCAGTTTTCTGCTTCATAGGGAAACCCCAGGTCAGGTGGTGGCCTGGTGCAGCCAGCTCTGCCCATGCCTTGCTGTGGCTGCTCAGATTTCACTGAACATTTGGAGTTATGATATGGCTTCAATCCAAGAATAAGAGATGCACCATTTGTATGTTTCATGTCACTTTCACAGTCTTAAATCCACAAAGGGCTCAGTGACCAGGAATTACCTGTGTGTGTGGAGAGAGAGCTTGAGAAGTACAGATCTGGATATCTCATAGGGATCCAGGGCCCTGCCTTCAGAAATCTCAGATCAGGGCTGGCAGAACTCAACTTCCCCATCTGTAAGATGGGCATTTGTACTTGACAGCCTGTTAGTGTCTCAGCCTCAGGCTGGCTTTCCCAGTTCCAGCTACTCAAGTGCACTTGCCTTTTAAGACACAGACTTAGCTTGTCTGAGAGTTCCTTGGATACCAAGGAGATCAAACCAGTCAATCCTAAAGAAAATTAGTCCTGAGTATTCAATGGAAGGACTGATGCTGAAGCTGAAGCTCCAATACTTTGGCCACCTGATGTGAAAGACTGACTCATTGGAAAAGACCCTGATGCTGGGAATGATTGAAGATAGGAGGAGAAGGGGACAACAGAAGATGAGATGGTTGGATGGTATTACCAACTTGAGGAAATTCTGAAAGTTGGTAATGGATAGGGAAGCCTGGCGTGCTGCATTCCATGGGGGTCACAAGAGTCAGACACGACAGAGCAGCTGAACTGAACTGAAGCTTCCTTCCCAGTCTGCATCCTGGAGGCATCTGTAGAGGGGAGCAAAGGTCCTTCAGTATCCCTGGTGAGCACTGCCCTCTATAGAGGGCAGGAAAGAAGAAGCAGGAGGAAGGGAGAGGTTAATTTCTTGTGAAACCATGTGATTTCTGCCAAGAGCCATCAGAGATGGTCCCAGGCCCCCAACCCAACTGCCCTCAGGCTCTGGTTCTGGTTGGCGCTGTCCCCAAAGGCTTCAGAGTCCCTGGCATAGGGGATGTGGTGGTAACCACAACACTCCCTCTTCCTTCTCTCCTCTTCTTCCCTGAGACTGCATGGAGACATGGGCCCTGAGGATCTGTGAACCATGAATGGAATAGTCTGCAGGGCCTGAGGTTTGGAATATATGAGTTTATGGGCACCCCTGGAACCACCATGGAAAAGGACTGACCCAGTTCCTCCCCAGGACTGGGTGAAGTGAACAAGGGCCATTGGGGAGCAGGCCTTCGGAAAGCTCTCTTCCAGGGAGGCAGGGAGCAGGGGGCCACTGGGGGTAGGCCTGGGTAGGGAGGATGGGTACTGCTCACCCCTTGCCTCACACTGGGCAAAGCTGGCAGAGGCCAGAGAGGGCTGAGCACCATCTCTGCAGCTGCAGCATCCCTGGGTCAGCCTGCTCTCCCTGGAGCCCAAAGGCTAATTGGACAAAGCAACCAGTCCAGGAGAAAACAGCAAGGCAGAATGGCTTTCAAATGCTCCAGCCCTTAGTGGGCACAGCTGGTGGCAGTTCTACAAATCCACAAAGTGTGTGAACAGATACTCCCGTCAGTCAGGGGCTCATCACACAGAGGGCAGCTGGTAGCCATTGCTTGGGCTTGAGCTGGGAGGTGACGAGAAGCCATGGGATGGGAGTAGGGTGGGCAGAAGAGGGCTTTAGGTAGTGTCAGGGACAAGAGGGAGAGCTATATAGAAGAAAGGGTGATCAGGAACCATGGATCCAGAGGGAAGAGTGAGGGGCTATGGATGTCAAGACAAATCCACTCCACTGGGCTCTCCTCACCCGTAGACAAGTGGTCTCTGCAGCCCCCAGTCACAGGCTGCTGGGGAAAATCGGTCCTCAGGATGGGTGGCAGGGTCCAGCCTTGCTGGGTGGCTGCACCTTACAAAAACCAGGCTGAGCCAGGGTGCAAGGCAGTCCGTGTCCTGGGGAAGGGAGGCCACACACGGGGTGGGCTCGAGCCAGGGCAAGAGGTTACCTTGCTGGCTCACCCCAGGCCTCGGGGCAGGTCTGACTGTGCTGCCCAAGGCCACCCCTTGGGTGGGGAGCACAGCTGGCCTGCCTGGAAAAGCCCAGCACAGGCTGCATTCTTCTCACTTCATTCCTGTTGCCCCCAGGGACCGGCAGGGCCAGCCCAGGTCATTCCAGCTGACAGCCCTCAGAAAAGGACGCCCCCTCCACTCACGCCTACACAACCCTATCTTGTTTACACTGCTGTTCCAGGTCTGAACATGGCAGGATGCAGGGGAAGGATTTGAGGGGGGCCTCATAGCACGATCCAGGAGGAAATCTACTGCTCAGGACCGTCCCCAGAGTCACAGACCCTCTCTCCTCCAGTGAGGGATAGCAGGTAAGGATTGGGAGTGGCGGGAGGAGGTTGTCTCTCCAAAAGCATGCATCCTTATCCCTGCTTTTGATAAGCTGGTCCCAGGATGGGCACATGAGTAGCAGACCCAAGCACCTCAGTTGAAGTGGCAGAGGTCTCTCTGACATCTGAAGGAAACCTCTGGGGCACCACTGTCAGTCTCCACACCTGCTTCATGGTAGGAGCTCCCCATGGCTTTGCAGACATGACCAACTCATCCATCCATCTGTCCATCCATCCATCCATCCTCCCATCCATTAATAAACTCATCTGACCTCCTGCTCCTCCCTTTTCCTACCCCGACTTCCTTCACCCTGAACTTCCTTAGTACCTTTTGTTCTGTGAGGCTTCCAGTCCTTGACACAAGCTGTGTCCTACAACCAAGCCTACTTGACCCCAGAAGCCCCTACTTGCCCATCCAGTCTCAGCTCAGGCATGACCTTTTCCAGGAAGCCTTCCTGGGCCATGTGCTGTTCCTCTGGGCTCCCACAGTCCCCTGGGCTTCTCGCATTGTAGCATGTCTCATGCTGAGTTGTCATTGCCAAGATGAACAAATGGACTCTTCATTGTGTGCCTGCTGCATGGTGAGCCCTCTGCAGGATGCTGGGGACAGGCGTGATGAAGCACCAGCCCCTGCCCATCCCCACAGTTTATAGGGAGAGGCAGGTACCTGAATTACTACAGAAAGTGGTGACCTTGTTAACGCCTGAGGCTGACTGTCTGCAACTTTCGAGTCAGCTTGGTCACCGTCACCATGATCACCACTACCATCTCTTTTTCCAAACAGCTTTATTGAGGTATTCGTCTTTGTTGTTGTTTTCACCAAGTCTTGTCCAATTCTTCACAACTCCACGGACTATAGCCCTTCAGGCTCCTCTGTCCATGAGATTTCCCGGGCAAGAATGCTGAATTGCCATTTCCTTCTCCAGGGGATCTTCCTGACCCAGGGACTGAACCCACATCCCTTTCATTGTCAGGCGGATTCTTTACTGCTGAGCCACCAGGGAAGTCTTCACTGAGGTATAACTAATGTATAGTAAACAGACCTATTTAAGGTGACAGTTGGACCATTTCTGATATCTGCATACCGTCACCACAGTCAAAATAATGAACACCTCTGTCCTCCTCAAAAGATAATGAACACCTTCATCCTCTTAAAACATTTCCTCCTGACCTTTGTCATCCGTCCTCCCACCCCTCCCAGTCCCTTCCCTGTCCCCAGACAACCTCTGCTCTGCCTTCTGTCACTATAGATTAGTTAGCATTTTCTAGAGTTTTATATAAGTGGAATCATACAGCATGTGCCCTTTTTTGGCCTGGCTTCTTTCACTCAGCATAATTATCTTGAGCTCTGTCCAAGCTGTGGCATGAAACAGTCGTTTGTTCCTTTTTATTGCTGACTAGTGTTCCACTGGATGGATTTACTGGAGATGTTTATCCACGCACCTGTCGATGGGTGTTTGGGCTGTTTCCATCTTGAGGCTACTCCAGATAAAGCTGCCCAACACCTGTGTGTGTCTCTGCAGAAGCCCTTGTGTGGATGGGTGCTTTCCTGTCTCTCATCATCATCCTTGACACGGATTCGCCCTCCAGCGTGGAGGCTAGGGGCCTGGCCAGGAGGACCTCCTGAGAAGGCAGGAGGCATGGAGCAAGGAAGAACAAACACAAGCAGGACTGCCTAAGGCCTTGTCAGGTCCCCAGGGGCAGTAAAAGGACTGTCTAGCTACCTGGGAGGTGCCAGATCTTACACAACCCTCAGGCCCATCAGGGCTCCTGACCTCTTTACCAGGGTTGCTGTCTCCACACACAGCTAATAAAAAAAAAAAAAAAAACATTTTAGAGTCCTCCTCACTCACACCCTGTTTAGAACAGACAAGTGTCTACCAGCACATTCTTCTCCCTCTGGGGTAAGGAAATGTCCTTCTCTCCCTACAGCTGATTCCTTTCTTTCTTAAATTTACATACACACACACACACACACACACACACACACACACCCTCTGTAACCCACGGAGAAACAGACAGGTTTGGAGCTGCAGGGCTGAGGGCTGCGAAGGCAAGAGGGCCCTCAGAGATGGGCTTCCTGGCAGAGACAGTGGGTTTTGCCCTAAAGGCTCATGTTCCTGCCTTGGAGCAGTTTCTCTGGCCAGACTTCAGGTGACGGTGGAGCCACTGAGAGAGCAGCTGATACGGAGGACTTTGAAAAACCCCACCAGTATCTGAGCTGCTTTAAACGTGCAGCCTAATCCCCTCCCTCTGGACCTTGGACCCAGCATTTCTCTGCACCCAAACCTCCCACTCTGACCCTCCCTGCCTTCTCCCTGCAGTTGGGGTCACCACTTGGACACGCCGATCTTCAGACCCACTCTCTCCCCAGCTCACTCTGCCACAGGCCACCCCCTCTTTACCTTGGGCCTCCCCATCCTCAAAGTGAGCTGTCTACTCCCAAGGCCTTTCTCACTCTGTCCTCCGTTTGTCTTTTGATCAAGTCCCTCCCTCAACCTGAACTGCCAACCTTAGCTCTTTTTCACAAGGCCTGTGACCTGAAGTCACCCCCTTGCAGAGCCTCAGAAGGAGAGAATAGGATTGTCAGCATCGCAGAGACTGCCTCAGTCTCCCCATCTGCCTGCAGTCAGAACAGTGTTGAGCCCCGGATCGGGGCTCAGCTTTCAGTTACTCAGGGATCAGGCTGCAGTGTTAGAACAAGGGACACGGAATCACCGGGCTTGAGGAAGTGAGAAGAGGCAGGAACAAGCTACTGCCGTGTCTTTTCCTTTGGAGTGAGTCCCCAGGAGCCAGAAAGGGGCAGAGTGGGGCTAGAACTCAAGAGCCCTCCCTTCCCATTGGGTGCTTGTCCCACCCTTGCATCAAAACATCACATCTCAATAAATGCTCCCCACAGTTAACTTGGGGCACTGGTGCCTGAAGGTCAGAAAAGACAATCAGTTGGGGGGTGGGGAAAGCCATCTGTGAGGACACCACAGAAAAAACTGTCAGGACTAGTCAAATATGAGGACTGGAGGTGTCTAATCTCAAATACAGAGAACACGCTCTGGGCGCCCAGTCGAGGAGAAGCACGCTGCAGTCCCTGGGGCCTGGAGGGCTTCTTGGATGAGCCCGGATGGGAGCTGGCCTGGAAGAGCAGGCGAGTCGGAGGAGCGCAGAGCACAGCTCCCTCAGAGGGCCGGTGGGCTGGGCCCGCACCGCTCTGTCCCGCTACATCCACCAGTGCCACCTTGGCCTCCTCTTCCTTCAGCTTTCACCCTCTGGGGGCTCCTTGCATCCTTCCCCCAACCTCCAGCCCCCGCCCCCAGGTCTCCTCTCCGGAAATCCAGGGGGTCGGCATGCAGACGCGGCTGGGCACCCACACTTTGCCTTTCCTGTTTGAGGCTGGCGTCAGGTCTTTATCGGGAAATGACCATCCTGGGCCTGGCTGCAGCCCTGCTCCCTGCCTCTTGCCCTCTCATACCAGGCAGTCACCTGAGGCTCCAAGGCCCTTTGGGTGGGGCAGGTGAGAATGTGATGATATGGAGATATTATTGCCTTCAGCTATAAATACCCCGGCCGCAGAGGTGGGGTTGCTGAATATAGCATCTGGTCATCGGTCCTGACGTCTGTGTGTTTGTATCACCATCACCTTAGAAGCTTCTTAAAAATACGTGTGCCCAGGCCACACCCTGGAAACTGAGTCAGAACACCCAGGACATGTTGTGAGGAGGCATGTTTATACTTTTAACATTCACCAGCTGATTCTGACGTCCTTCACACGGCCCCACCTTCCCCTGAGTGGAAAACAAAAGAGGTTGAAGGACAAGAGAGCTTTGCCACCTGGCCTCAGGACTTCCCCATCCAGTCAGCTCTGGGCAGCCCCAGGCACTTCGGTCTCCTCTGGACCTTGGGGAGGCATGGAGGCCTCCTCACCCTCCTCATCTTTGGCTTCAGGGTCATCACCCTGCAAAGTCTCCATCAAAGCGGCCCTTCTCCCCTCTCGGGTCCACAGTCTCGGTCCTGTGGGCTTTTCTGCTGCTCATTCTCACTCACGTCTTGTAAAACCCACAGCCTTGGGCTCCGTAACTGGTGTTCTTGTTTCAGGTCAAATTTGAACCACTTCCATTCAAAAGTGCTTTTTTTGCCTTTTTTTACAAAAGAAAACAAAAAACAAGTTATGTTTTAGATCCTCTCCCAGCTATTCTAGATCATCCTTCTTCTTCCCCAGCTCTCCACTCCCCTTGCTCCAGGATCCTTCCCTCTGGGGATAATGGTGGTGGTTTGAAGCCTCTGCCCCCTCCACCATCCCTGCTCCTCGTCCCATGGTCACCCCCACTGCAACAACCGCCATCAATGCTTAATCCCTGTTTCCATGACTGCCACTATCTCTGCTCCCTCAGTTACCAACATCATGAGAACTACTATGCCTGCCCTCACCTTCTTTATAACATCTACCTGGGCATTGACTGACATCCTGCCCTGACCTTCACTTGAGCCTGACTTGGCTTTGTGGTTGATGCCTCTGTCTTGCTTCAACTGCTCTTGTCCAGGAACTTGCAGGGGCTATCCAGTCTGCTGGAGGCGATGACATCCCCACGGACCCCAGACTACTGGAGAGACCTACTCTCAAGGGCTGCACAGTGGAGAAGATCCTTCATTGATTACCCACATTGATAGAGACCTGAAGGAGATATCATCTTAAGGAACCTCTAGACTGATGGATGGAGAAGGCAATGGCACCCCACTCCAGTACTCTTGTCTGGAAAATCCCATGGGTGTGGAGGAGCTTGGTAGGCTGCAGTCCATGGGGTCGCTAAGAGTCAGACATGACTGAGCGACTTCACTTTCACTTTTCACTTTCATGCATTGGAGAAGGAAATGGCAACCCACTCCAGTGTTCTTGCCTGGAGAATCCTAGGGATGGTGGAGCCTGGTGGGCTGCCGTCTATGGGGTCGCACAGAGTCAGACACGACTGAAGCGACTTAGCAGCAGCAGCAGCAGCAGACTGCTGGAAGAAGTGTCTCCATACGGAGGTGGAGGCATTTCCTTAGGAATCTCCCTCCCCATGTCCACAGGAGGGCCTTCCCAGAGAGCCATCTTCTGACAGGTGGACTCTCTTTAGGGAGGCCTTTGACTAATGGATAAAGACCATAACCTAAGGAAGTCAGAGACTGCTAACAGGTGCAGAAGGAATGCAACTGCTAAGGAACAGACGTGCCTTACCGAGGCTCTCATTTGAGAAAACAGGGCTAAGATGTGTACTGAAAACTGTAGTGAAAAGTGCCACGGAACAGTGGAATGGCCCTTGGCCTGCTGCAGCTGCCACATCGGGGTGGCCACCTGGTAAGGCCTCCTGAAGAAGGTGGCTCTGGGCTGAGTGAGCCCCTTGCAGCTCCCGCCCCAGGGCTCTGGCTCCCTCAGTGACAACCCTGCCCATCGCCAGCCTGGGAGTGGCTTGAGGGTACATGCTGGACTCACATTGTTTCCATGGCCACTCCCTGTTTCCAGGTTGTGTCACCCCTGCCCGACGCCAGCCCCTGCCCGACGCCAGCCCCTGCCCGACGCCAGCCCCTGCCCTGGCAACCCTGAGTGCAGACTCAGAGACCAGGAGTACTTGGAGCTAGGAATGTGTGGAGAAGTGCCCCCTGGCAAGCCAGTAGAGAGTCTGCTTTTCCCAAAGGTGAGAGAAGATGACTTGGGAGTCCAGGTGTCTGTCGATGAGCTGGACCCTGACCAGGAGACACCATCATTTGGGGACTTTTCCTACCATTACATTCAACTGTGTTCAGCCCCTCTCTTGTCCCTCAGGGTTTCAAGTTTCTTCTTCAAAATCTCACTAGAAACGTATTCTCTCCAGGAAATCATCCCTGTTTTTTTCCCTTAGAGAACAGAGTTCAAAATGTCATGGGGGCACTTATTTGTCTTATAGTCATTCTATTACCAGTTACAGAATAACTCCAACTCCCACCTCAATCAGAGCCTGGCCTCACACTGATCCTAACACTGACTGTGGACTGAATCGGACTGCAGCCAAGGGTAGATTCTAATCCTGGACTGTAACCCAGCACCCAACTCCACCTGTGGTTTAAAAAATATATTTTTTTAATTGGAGGAAAATTGCTTTACAATATTGTGTTGGTTTCTGTCATACATCAACAAGAGTCAGCCATAGGCATATACATGTCCCCTCCCTCTGGAACCTCCCTCCCACCTCCCAACCCCGTCCCACCCCTCCAGGTTGTCACAGAGCACTGGGTTTGAGCTCCTCACATCCTACTATCTGCTGGCTTTTAGAGAAAGTCATTGGTTGCTAAGGGAAACCAACGAAGAAGCTATGGAGGCCAGACTCAGCCTCTCTGAGGCAGTTATCATTTTCACACACAACAACTGCTTCCACAAAGACGTGTGCGTGTGTGTGTCCTTTATTCTATTTAGGATTCCTTTCATCACAATTTTATCCCTACTTCTCCAGGGAACTGAGGAAATTAGGAAATGGATCTCGGGTTACCAGGAGAGGAAGTCTGCACTGGAGTGCAAGGGAGGCCCGCGGCCCCCTAGTGGGGCCCGGATGTCACTGCACCAGCCGCATCTCCGGCGCTCAGGGCAGAGCGGGCAGTTTGAGTGGTGCTGAGTAGGAGGCAGCCACTAGGACACGCCCTTCGGAGCTTCTGTTTGTCACCTCAGGCAGTGACCAGCATGAATGACACCCTCCTCAATTCATCTCTCCCCCCCGCTCCCACCAGTCCAGACCCTCACTCCCCAGCCACACCATCCTTGGGTGGCTCTCCTCTGTCCCTCTCTCTTTCCACATCATTTCATTCTCTCTCCATCTCTCTCCCTCTCATTCTCCTTCTCTCATTTTCTTACTTCCAATCTCTCTACTTTTTCACATCATCTCTCTTTTTTCTCATCCAGTTTCTCTGTGTCCCTCTTTTGGTCCCTTCCTTTTCTCAACAAAATATTAAACTTACCATATTTGTTAGCAAAGTTTAGTTTCACCTGATGTTAAAAGGCTCCACAAACCCATGCAATCACAAATCTGGCCTCTTTAACCAGAAATATGAGCTGAACTTTCTCTTGTCTTTTCTACAGCAGAGTTTGGCTCATTGCAAAACCCAAAAATACCGGATGGAGAGAAGCTTTGGAGATTCAACCTTCTTGTTAAACAATGGAGTAAATTTGAGACCCCATAAAAAGAAGGATATTTCCTTGGGCAGTCTTGCCTATTAATGGTGAAGTTAGAAGCCTGACCACTACCCTATCCCCATTAAGACTGTGCCTTTTCCTCTCTAAGGAAAAGTCTCCGGTCCATCCATACCTTTTGGTTTTAACTGAATTTGACTTATTTTTTAGGTCAGTGATCTAAGACTAGAACATCTGATAATCTTTAAAAACATAAAGACATGTCTAGAACTATGGGGGCAGTTTCCCAACGTGGGAAAGGGAGGATGAGACCATGTGAGCTGAATCAGAAGGAAATAGCAAAATGATGAGACTTGGTCCAAATTTATGGAGATCTGAACTTGATGACAGTTAACTAGATGGATGAGTAGATGGACAAACCAACTGAGATCTGAATAAGGCAATAATATGAGTACCGATGTCTCATCTCTGCTCACTTTACCCAAGATTGTCATTGATGTGATCAAAATATTAGAAATGTGGAAATAGGAAATGCGCAGGATCACTGATAATATGGAAGAGCACCCCTTACATCCGGAAAGCTAAGGGTGGGGATTGCGTGAATGCAAATTGAATCACAGCAGCAAAACAAATCTTCAGTGGCCCCATCTGAGAAGCAGTACACTTCCTTACAAGGAAGTGAGGAGAAAAGAGCCTGCAGACACTACCACTGCACCCTGATCTGAGGGATGAGGGTTATCAGAGAAGGAGGTCTGAGAGCAGAGGAGGCAAACCCCATGTGTCTTCCCTCCATATTTCAGAGCAGCGGCCTGTGTAAGAAGCGCTGGGGGGCTCCTGGTTTTGAGTGGCAGCATCCTCCCACAGAAAGCCTACAAGGGAGTTTGCCTCTGGTAAAGCAGGCAATGACCCACGGAAGGAGGGTGGTTTACATCTGGTGTGAAGGCCAGATCTAACAGGAAAACAGAAGTAGAAAATAGCTTCCCCAGACCCTGAGCTAGGGTCCAAGACACACAATTCCTGCTAGGACCGCTCACAGCTCTGCCTATCTTCCACTCGGAATTGATTGTGTAAATTATTGTCAGCCACCTCTCCAGCTTAAGATCTGTCAGAAGGATTTATACAGCAACCCAAAGAAGTGATAGGAACTAAGAACAATACACCCAGTGGTTGTAGTAGCTGGCCAAACACCAGATTTTATTTTTCTGTGTCCTCAGGAGGAAGCTAAAAAGGCACCATGGACCAAAGAGATTCTGTAAAATAAAGCACCACAATCAAGATGCAGATGATACATATGCTTGGGTCAAATATTTAGTAAGGAACTGAAAGAACTGTTAGGGAATAGTTACTTTGTGTTCTCAAACAATTTTTTAAAAGGTGAACTCTATGAAAAAAGAGGTAACAGATAAGATAATAAAATATTACTCTGAGATGAAAAGGGTAAGACTAAGAGTTTAAAGAGAAATGGAGTCTGATGATGGGGAAAGAGAGTAAGGAAACTAGAAATGCCACAAAGAATTGAAATCATTAGAAATGGAAAGGAGTATTTGACACAGAAGAAAATAGAATTAATAATGTGAAGGATATTTTAGAAATGTTCTAATAATGCCAAGGAGAAGAATATGATGATAGAATGGTCAAAAGAGAACATGGATTTTTGTGTCTAGGAAGACCCAATATTGTTAAGAGGTCAGTTCTTTCCAACTTGATCTATATCCCAATCAAAGTCCAAGCAAGTTGCTTTGTGGATATTGAAAAACTGATTGTAAAAGGTTGATATGGAAATGCAAAAAGACCCAGAAAAGCCAACACAATATTGAAGAAGAACAAAGTTTTTGGATTGACAGTACCTGATAACAAGACTTACTATAGTGCTCGCTTTGGCAGCACATATACTAAAATTGGAATGATACAGAAAAGATTAGCATGGCCCCTGCGCAAGGATGACATGCAAATTCGTGAAGCGTTCCATATTTTTAGAACTAGACATTTCTCCAAAGAAGACATACAGATGGCTAACAAACACATGAAAAGATGCTCAACATCATTCATTATCAGAGAAATGCAAATCAAAACCACAGTGAGGTACCATTTCACGCCAGTCAGAATGGCTGCCATCCAAAAGTCTACAAGCAATAAATGCTGGAGAGGATGTGGAGAAAAGGGAACCCTCTTACACTGTTGGTGGGAATGCAAACTAGTACAGCCACTATGGAGAACAGTGTGGAGATTCCTTAAAAAACTGGAAATAGAACTGCCTTATGATCCGGCAATCCCACTGCTGGGCATACACACTGAGGAAACCAGAAGGGAAAGAGACACGTGTACCCCAATGTTCATCGCAGCACTGTTTATAATAGCCAGGACATGGAAGCAACCTAGATGTCCATCAGCAGATGAATGGATAAGAAAGCTGTGGTACATATACACAATGGAGTATTACTCAGCCATTAAAAAGAATACATTTGAATCAGTTCTAATGAGGTGGATGAAACTGGAGCCTATTATACAGAGTGAAGTAAGCCAGAAAGAAAAACACCAATACAGTATACTAATGCATATATATGGAATTTAGAAAGATGGTAACGACAACCCTGTATGCGAGACAGCAAAAGAGACACAGATGTATAGAACAGTCTTTTGGACTCTGTGGGAGAGGTAGGGGGGATAATTTGGGAGAATGGCATTAAAACATGTATAAAATCATATAAGAAACGAATCGCCAGTCCAGGTTCGATGCAGGATACAGGAAGCTTGGGGCTGGTGCACTGGGATGACCTAGAGGGATGGTATGGGGAGGGAGGTGGGAGGGGGGTTCAGGATGGGGAACATGTGTACACCTGTGGCGGATTCATGTTGATGTATGGCAGCAAAACCAATACAATATTGTAAGGTAAAAAATAAATAAATAAATAATAATTTTAAAAAGACTTACTATAGACTTCCCTGGTGGCTCAGTGGTAAAGAATCCATCTGCCAATGCAATAGACAAGAGTTTGATCCCTGGTCCAGGAAGATCCCCTATGCCAGGGAGCAACTGTGCTTGTGCACCACAACAATTGAGCTTGTGGTTTAGAGCCCAGGAATCTCAACTACCGAAGCCCATGTGCCCCAGAGCCCATGCTCTGCAACAAGAAAAGTCAGCACGGTGAGAAGCCCCTGCACGTCAACTAGAGAAAAGCCACTGCACTGAAGGCCTAGGATAGCCAAAATTTTAAAAAAATAAATAAATAAAGCTGTTTAAAGAAAAAAAAAGTCTTGCTATAAAGCTACAGTAATCAAGTCAGTGCGGTACTGATGAAAGAGTAGACAGCTCACTGGAACAGATTAGAGAACCAAGAAACAGACCTCCATCAACATACTTACCTGATATATTCTAAAGGAGCAAAGGCAAGACAGTGGAAAAAGACAGTCTTTTCAACAAATAGTGCTGAATAACTGGATATCCACAAGCTAAAAATGAATTAGACACAGAGCTTCAGCTTTCACAAATACGAGCTCAACACTGATCATAGACCTTATGTAAAACTGCAAAACTATAAAACCCCTAGAAGATAGTAGAAGAGAAAAACCAGATGACTAGAATTTGACAATGAGTTTTTTTAGCTACAACACTAAAGTCACAATCCATGAAGAAAAAAATGGATAAGCTCAGCTTCCCTGAAATCAAAAACTTCTGCTTGGGAAAGATACTGTTAAGAAAATGAAAAGACAAACCACAGGCTAGGAGAAAATATTTGCAAAAGACACTTCTGATAAAGAACTGTTATTCAAAACACACAAGGTTTTCTTAAAATTCAAAACTAAGAAAATTAACAAAAGACCTGAACAGAAACCTTACCACTGCAGATAGCAAATAAGTATATTAGATAATGCTCCAAATCATATGTCATCAGTTCAGTTCAGTTGCTCAGTCATGTCTGACTCTTTGCAACCCCATGAACCGCAGCATGCCAGGCCTCCCTGTCCATCACCAACTCCCAGAGTCCACCCAAACCCATCTCCATTGAGTCGGTGATGCCATCCAACCATTTCATCTTCTGTTGTCTCCTTCTCCTCCTGCCCTCAATATTTTCCAGCATCAGGGTCTTTTCAAATGAGTCAGCTCTTTGCATCAGGTGGCCAAATTATTAGAGTCTCAGCTTCAACATCAGTCCTTCCAATGAACACCCAGGACTGAACTCTTTTAGGATGGACTGGTTCAATCTCCTTGCAGTCCAAGAGACTCTCAAGAGTCTTCTCCAACACCATAGTTCAAAAGCATCAATTTTTTTGCGCTCAGCTTTCTTTATAGTCCAACTTTCACATCCATACATGACCACTGGAAAAACCATAGTCTTGACTAGATGGACCTTTGTACAAAGTAATGTCTCTGCTTTTTAATATGCTGTCTAGGTTGGTCATAACTTTCCTTCCAAGGAGTAAGCGTCTTTTAATTTCATGGCTGCAATCACCATCCACAGTGATTTTGGAGCCCAAAAAAATAAACTCTGACACTGTTTCCACTGTTTCCCCATCCATTTGCCATGAAGTAATGGGACCGGATGCCATGATCTTAGTTTTCTGAATGTTGAGCTTTAAGCCAACTTTTTCACTCTCCTCTTTCACTTTCATCAAGAGGCTCTTTAGTTCTTCTTCACTTTCTGCCATAAGGGTGGTGTCATCTGCATATCTGAGTTTATTGATATTTCTCCCAGCAATCTTGATTCCAGCTTGTGCTTCATCCAGGCCAGCGTTTCTCATGATGTACTCTGCATATAAGTTAAGTAAGCAGGGTGACAATATACAGCCTTGACGTACTCCTTTTCCTATTTGGAACCAGTCTGTTGTTCCATGTCTAGTTCTAACTGTTGCTTCCTGACCTGCATATAGGTTTCTCAAGAGGCAGGTCAGGTGGTCTGGTATTCCCATCTCTTTCAGAGTTTTCCACAGTTTATTGTGATCCAACAGTCAAAGGCTTTGGCATAGTCAATAAAGCAGAAGTAGATGTTTTTCTGGAATTCTCTTGCTTATTTGATGATCCAGCAGATGTTAGCAATATGTCATCAGGGAAGTTCAAATTAAAAGAATGAAACATCACTACATACCTAATAGAATGGCCAAAATTCAAAACACTTGCAGCACCAACACGCTGGTAAGAATGTGAAGCAACGGGAACTCTCTTTCATTGTTGGTGAGAATGAAAAGTGGAACAGTCATTTTGGAAGACAGCTTAACAGTTTCTTAGAAAACTAAAAATGCTCCCAGCATATAACCAGCAATTGTGCTCTGTGGCATTTGCCCAAATAAGTTGAAAAATTATGTCCACACAAAAACTTGCAGAGGAATGCTTAGAGCAACTTTATTCATTATTGCTACAACTTGGAAGCAACCAAGATGTCCTTCAGTAGGTAAATGGATGAAACTGTGGTATATCCAGACTATGGAATATTATACAGTGCTTAAAAAATAAGCTACCAAGCCATGAAAAGACATGGATAAACCTTAAATGTATATTACTAAGTGAAAGAAGCAAATCTGAAAAGATAATAGAATGTATGAGTCCAACCATATGACGTTCGAGAAATGGCAAAACTATGGAGAGAGTAAAAAGACTAATGGCTGCTGGGATTATCCTGGAGGGAGGGCTGATTAGGAGCACAGAGGATTTTTAGGGCAGTGAAACTATCTGTGATACTGTATACTAGTATGAAACTACAATGGTGGATAGATGTCTTCATACATTTTTCAAAACTCATAGAATGTGCAATACCCAGAATGCACGCTAATGTGAACTGTGGACTTTGAGTGATATTGAGGTGTTAAAGAATATTTATCTATTGTCACAAAAGTACCACTTAGGTATGGATATTGATACTGCAGGAAGCTGGGGGAGGGGGTTCTCTGTACTTTCTGATCACTTTTCCTTTGAAACTAAAACTGCTTTGAAAAATAAAAAACCTTTTTAAAAAGGGGAGGCAAAAAAAGAGAACAGGGCATGTGGAAGGAAAGAACAGGATCCAATGTGCATGAAATTAATTGATAATCCTGAAATCAATTTCATCAGAACCAAAGAAATCCATTACAACAACAATGGAAACAAGACTTTCATGGGTTAAAGAAAGATCTGAAAAGGAATCAACCCATTGGATATACTCCCAATGAAATTTCTAAAATTGAAAGATGAAGAACATCATGATGAAAAAGAAAATAGGTTACTTACAAAAGAAGAAAAATCAACTTCATACTTCTTTTCTGTTTAATGCAAAAAAATAAGGGAGTGAGGTGTTATGAACCTTTAAGAGAAAAAGTCTGTGATTGGAAACACAAACTAGCCAAGTTGTCATTTATGTGTAGAGGCCATTGTCAGATATGAAAGCGTTCAGAGCATTGCATCCATGTACCCTACCTAGAAGAATGTAAATATATATACATATATGATATTTATATATTATATTTATTTCAAGTATATATAAAATATAATTCATCTGAACATATAATCCAACCAATAAAGAACTCAAGAAAGGACAATGAGCACTATTAAATTCAGACTTGGATCTAAATAATCATGGTAAATACGGTTTAGAGAAAAATGACTGCCCCTCTCTAAAACTGGAGTGAACTTCTGGGACCTAGGTGGCCATTGCTATGTACAGATTCTATTCTAGATTCATTAATTCTTTGACCAGGAAGAATTCCCTAAGCCATTAATGTGCTACCTTGATACAAGCCGTGTTTACATAGGTATATCCAAAAGTAAAAATTAAGATTAAAATTTAGTACTTAAGATTTAATCACATATAAATTATACCTCCATTAAAAATACATAAAGTGAAAAGACAAAAAAATCCATTGATATTTAAAGCACTGGAATTCCCACCACCAGGAAGAAATGCCATTAAATGGGTGTCTTTGGGGGTGCTGTCCACGTGACATCTTTGTGCAAGGTAGAAAGGGACATCTCAAGAGCCTTTACTTCCATCTCTTACAAACTCTAGCAATAAATATACTGTCTTTGATGACTATGAAATAATATCCCCTTAGCTCTGCTGCAGTTGTGCAGGGCGCAACCTGCCCAGTGTTATGGCTTAGACTTCACTGTCCTGCCTCCCTCCACCCTTCCTCCATAGCCTCTGCCTCTGCCTAGAGTGACAGCCAACTGCTACTGGGGTATTTTCTTGCCTGGTTTGCAGAGTTCATTGACCCTGGCCCATTCTTTATTACCAAGCCTAGTTTCTAGAGAAATATGGTGGATTTCTCTGCAAGGGAAAAGGGAATCCCTTCCCTCGGCAAGGCAAGGGAATTTTGCCATAGGATTTGCCATAAGTTTGGCAAAAGACTCCTGTTTACAATTGCCAGAAATGAGTGGATAACTTCCACTTCTTACCACTGCTCAGAAATCCCTTGCCTTTTCCTACATCGACCCCCACAGATGCTAGGGCCTGCCGGTGAGTAGGGGATGAGTCTGTGGTTAGCCATCCCTCTTCTGTTTGTGACCTGGTACCCTAACATAGGAAGGAAACTAATGGGCTGAGTCTGCTCAGGACCCCTGGACTCGTTAGGAAGCCTGCTGACCAGAACGGTCACTCCCACACCCCAAAGTTCCCCAGGGCTGCCCGAGGCCCACCTGCCCCCACCATACTCTTCTGTCTTCTAAGGGCAGCCAATGACACCACCATCTCTTTCTCTTTCTGAATTAATTACACTAATGACAAGAATTTAGGGCATCTTTTTTCTCACGAGCTGTAGAACTTCATAGGGTTTACTTGCCCTGACAGCTAAAGCCCCATAGTTCTCATTATAGAATTTATTTATATACTTATCTCAAGAATAAATGAGATTAACAAACTTTAACAGTCTTCTACTGTAAAGAGGTCAGTGGCACTAGAATCTGTGTGCACCTTTCCCTAAAGATGAATTTTACAAAGAGAAATTACTGTCCCAAGCTGCGTCAGTTAATTAGATATGGCTGCTACAGAACACAGGGAGACTTGTTCGTTGTCCTCAAATGACATAATAGAGTTGCACTTGATGCTCACCATGGCCAGGAATTTCACCCCCCAGAGAAGCTGTAAAAAGAGTCAGAGCATTTCCCCACTTTGAAGCAAATGGCCAGTGTGTGTAAAATCGTCTGTGTCCATCTGGTCCCATAAAAGTTCAGGGTTGAAGAGATGTCCTTAGACCGTACTTGGAAGAGGGAAGGGAGGAAGGTCAAGAGGGAGGCTGGCACGCGATAGGTGTCTGTGCTAACAGCTAGGTGTAAGGAACTCTAGGGTAACCAAAGACGGAGGTGTGCTAAGTTTGTTGCCACAACTTAGGAAGGGGGGTTGCTACTGACATCTAGTGACATCTAGACATGCTGACATGCTACTGACAACTGTATATTTCAGGCTATATGCAACATTCTTGTAGCAAAAGCAATTGAATATGAAGCTTAAAAGAAACAGCTCTAATATGTGATCAGATGTGTTCTTCCTTATTACACTGCCCTTAGGATTCAAAACCCTCAACAAATCTCCCAAGTGTGTCCCAGATATGAGCTGTGTTACCCAGATAGCATCTCTTTTCTTTTCTTCCCGTAAAAACTTGAAGCCAGCTAGGGGTAGGGGAAAGCAAGGACATATAGTGCATATAGCAAATGAAAGCTAAAACAACGTGGAACAGAGCCCTAAGAGGAATTATAAACAACATGAATTAAGTATGGCTATCTATGATAACAAAAATATGACAATAAATTAAATTTTATGCCAGTCACAAAAGACACACCTATACTAAAGTGATACAGAAAATTTGGGAGTAACTGAGTGAGTTGGGACTTCCCTGGTGGCCCACTGGTTAATGCCCCACACCCTCAATGCAGGGGGCCTGGGTTCAATCCTTGGTCAGAGAAACTAAATCTCAGGTGTCTCAACTAAAGATCCCACATGCCGTAACAGATCTCACATGCAGCAATGAATATCTCGTGTGCTGCAACTAAGATATGCAACCAAATAAATAAACAGACATTTTTAAAACAAGCATTAATAGAGTGAATAAGAGGATGCCAAACAAGTGAGGAAACAGCAAAAAAAGCAAAAGCCACAGGACTACGAAGCAAAGCAATTCGATTGGACAAAGCTTCACTTGATAAATGCTAAAGGTTACATCTGCTTCAATATTCATAAAACTTTATGCACAATTAACACACTGTTGAACTTGATAGAGCAATATCTGCTAAATAAGTAAGGAGAGATTGATAGGAATGGGGCCAAAGGGGAGATTTAATATGTCCATGTCATCATCAAACTAATAAAATAATTACAAAAGCAAGAGCATCTGAATGACCCAGCTAATAAAGTCAGATTAATATGCTTATAAGCCTCACATCTTACAGACAGAATACACTTCCCATTAAAACATTCATAATACATTAAAAAATGATCATATTTGTTGGCCACAAAGAACGCTTCCAAATAAAATCCTCAAAGCAGAAACTGTACAGACCACATTCTCTAACAACATTGCAATAAAATTGGATATTAATAACAAAAAGTACAGCTACTTAGGAATTTGCATGTAGTCTCCTAAATAACTCTTGGGATAAAGAGGAAATAAATTCTGCAATGATAGATTTTAAAGAAATAATGACAATGAAAAAATCAATATATCCAACTTGATATATACCACATGGTCACTATCATACAAAAAAAGTCATGGCAAAAGTATAGAAACTAATACAACATTGTAAAGTTTAAAAATAAAATAAAATTAAAAAAAAGTATAGAAATAAAATCCATCAAAGTGTTAACAATATTTGCCTTTGTGCAAAATTGAAGTACTGGTAGGAGCTGGGAAACACATGCTGTTCCCTGGTTTTTATTCCCAACACCTATGAGATTAGAATTAATGCCCACTTTCACAGATGAGAAAAGCAAGGTTCACAGCGAGTGATGCTGTGGAAAGCATCACATATTTGATGAAGGATTAAGAGCAGATCTGACACTACACACCCAGGTACTCTTCCTTCTACCACACTTCCCTGCCCTGGGGCCTAATTTTCCCCAGAGTAAATCTAAGAGGCCACAGATGGTTTGTGAGAGACCCTTCCAGCTCAGCCCTGGGCTCTAAGAAACAAAAGAAGAGACAACATAGCCCTGTTTTATTTCCACTATGGCTGAGAAGATAAGGTTTGCAACCTGGGAGAACTCACCTGGAGGGGAACACGAATCATACAGGAGGGAATACAAAAGCCTCTATCTAATCTTATCAGAGAAACATTTGTTAGCCATCCCTGTATGTGTTGGTGTTGGGCATGTGATAGGTGGGCATCAGGGACATGAAGAACAAATGGCCATCTGCCTTCTGAGAGCTCTTAGAGAGGAGCTGGCACCTCTTCCAAGTCATACGAGAGCCATGATGAACCTCAGAGGGCTGGAGAAAACAGGCCAGAGCCAGCCTTGGCATGTGGAGAGGGGATGGAGCTGCAGCCGGACCGGTGATGTGGTCAAAGTCTTGGGAAGTGAGATAAGCACAGCCCTGTATAGAGTTAAGGTTGATTGTTGGTGATGGACAGGGAAGCCTAGCGTGCTGCAGTCCATGGGGTCACAAAGAGTCAGACATGACTGAGCAACTAAACTGAACTGAACTGAGCTGTGCTTTCGCTTCACTGGAAAGGCAGACATTCCGATTCTCTTGTGGGTAAGGCCGTGCTCTCACTATCACAGGGATCTTGGCTTACCTCCTGTCCATCTTCTTGAAGACGTCTGCAAAGAACATGATGTATCTAACTTCCCCACACTCTCCTCTTCTTTCAAACATCTTCTCTGCATTTCACATTCCATGATACTTTAGATAGTGCTCATGTTTGAGGCACATTTTCAAAAAATGAAAGTTTTGGTGACATATTTGATGGGATTGAAGGATTTGAAACATCCTGTGACCATTTTGGTGGCTGAGAGTGGAGCTGTGGTGGGTGCCTGCAGCCCAGAGCCCAGTCCTTAGGGCCACTGTGTGGCCCGGGCCTCACAATTCTGAGGTGGGACCTCCCCTGCCCTTAGATCTTCTTGACTATTTTTGAGGGACCCAGAAAAGGTCTGATGCCTTCTCCATCAGATGGTGATGCCCCAGGGCAGGGACTGTGACGCCACCATCTGGGACCCCGAAGGAGGCCTGAGGTCTGTGTTCTCCTGCACTCTTTGGTCCGCTTCACCCCCTAGTCCCACTCCCTGACATTCTGGAGAAAATGACTTGGTATTGCAGCTCCCCTACCAGGAAGGCAGGGACATCAGCTTGATGGAATGTTAGCGAGCCTCTCGCCCAGCATTTCCCAACCACCAGTCCATGCCAGGCACAGGGCCAGGGCAGATTTTTCCTCCCCCGCATTCCTTTCATCCTAAACCTTACAAACAGAAGCACATCTAAGTGGCTCCAACCGCTACAGATATAGCAGGGAGTCTGGTGAGGGCTCCCAGGGCCTGGGGCACTTGTGTGCCTTTGTTAACTTAGTCCTGAGCCCAAAGACTGTCTCTTCCTCCAGCTTGTCAAGGAGCCTGTTGAGGCCACCATCCATCCCCCAGCTGCCTATAGTCCCCACCACAAGTCAAGGTTCATCTTACCTGTTGGGTTTACAGAAGCTGTTCTGTCTTGTTCCATTAGCACCACATCTTACTGTTTTAATCTGTTTTTTAATTGGAGGAAAATTCCTTTACAATTTGGTTGTAAGATTCCTTTTCAATGTGTGTTCATTTCTGCTGTACAACACCGCGAATCAGCCATAATTACACATATAAACCTCTCTCTTGAGCCTCCCTCCTCTCCCCCGTCCCACCCCCTAGGTCATCACAGAGCACCAGGCTGGGACCCTTGTGTTGTACAACTTCTCACCAGCCATCTATTTTACACATGGTAGTGTATATGTCAGGAGAAGGCAATGGCAACCCACTCCAGTGTTCTTGCCTGGAGAATCCCAGGGACAGAGAAGCCTAGTGGGCTGCCATCTATGGGGTTCACAGAGTCGGACACGACTGAAGCGACTTAGCAGCAGCAGTATATATGTCAATGCTGCTTTCTTCATTCATCTCACTCTTCCCTTCCCCTACTGTGTCCACAAGTCCACTCTCTACATCTGTGTCTCTATTCCTTCCATGCAAATAAGTTCATCAATACCATTTTTCTAGATTCCATATATATGCATTAATATATATTTGTTTTTCTTATTCTGACTTACTTCACTCTGTGTAATAGGCTCCAGTTTCATCCACCTTACTAGAACTGACTCAAATTCATTCTTTTTTATGGCCGAGTAATATTCCATTGTGTATCTGTACCACATCTTCTTTATTCGCTCATCTGTCCAAGCCCCTCTAGGTGCTTCCATGTCCTAGCTAGTGTAAACAGTGCTGTTTATGAACACTGGGGTGCATGTGGCACCGCCTCTTGTGGAAGTCTTCTCTTGCCCAGCGTCCCTTCTCTGAGGCTCAGTCAGGTGGCCCTGCTCTGTGGCCTCCAGGGCACCACCCACCCCTCTCTCTGCGCACATATGCAAACACAAATAAACATCTGTGACCATGTAGATCAGTTTCTCTGTCTTCCTCAGCAGACATGAGCTCCTTAAGGGAAGCAACCTGGGATCCTCGACCACTGAGTTCTCAGGACCCAGCATGGTGCCTGGCATCTGGTGGGTGCCTAGTAAAAATCTCACTCAGCAAATGAATGTGTAGACGCATGGATGGGTGGATGGATAGGTGGATGGATGGATGCATGGGTAGATGGGTGGATGGGTGGATGGGTGGATGGATGGGTGGAGAGATGGATGCTTGCAAAATAGCTGGACCTTGTTATTTATGCTCCAGTCTTATGGGGGAGAAAGCAAGAGATGCTGGCCAAGACCCCCAAGATGGTGTGTCCTCCTCTCTCTCTACCAGACACTAGATTAAAGATATATCCTGTATCAAACTTAAAAAATGTGAGGATCATATGCTTGTGGTTCCCTCTCCTTTGTCTCCTTAAAGAGGCTGTGATGGTAGCAGAAGGATCAAAGGAAGAATTCAGAATCTGCTTCTTAGTATCTGAAGATCCAGCAACAGCTGTGGCCCTCTTGATGACTGTGGTCTCAACATCCAGAACAGTGTGCGTGTGTGTGTGTGTGTGTGTGTGTGCGTGCGTGTGTGTCTGTATGTGTGTGTCTGTGTCTGCGTGTGTGTGTGAGTGAGATGGCAAGGTGTATGGGGCAGGAGAGGAACCTCAAGCTACCCTTTTCTCCTGAGCTGGCTCAGGTTGCTGTCAGCCCTTAGTCACCGCCCCCGCCCTGCTGGCCAGTTTGCCTGATTGGCTGTTTCCTCTGCTTAGCCTCTCTAACTGCAGAGCAGGCAGTCACTGTCACAAACACGAGCACACATATTCACACACTCATCTACACCCACACTCGTTCACGTGCACACTGACATATACTGTTACACACACTCATATGCTCACCCATGCACCCTCTATTTCTAATCTACTGGGAGTCAAAAGGGCATCAGCACCCAGAGTCAGAATCCCAATAATTCCCAAGGGCAGCGTTTCCTGGTGTCGTTGGATCGGGAACAGAGAAGGATGTCTTACCTCTTACCTGCAGTAACCTGAGCCCTGACAGACAGATCCAGGGGGCAGCAGGGTGTCACCAGTCTTTCCTCATCTGACCCATAGGTCTCTCCAGTGCTGGAAGGAGTTGCTCCATGGAGGACGCACCTAGGTGAATGAGCAGCGTCTTTCTGGTTTGCTTACAGCTTTACTGAGGTACGTTTTCATGCCATAAAATTCACTTGTAACACAAAATCATCAATGATTTTAGTAAATTCATACAGTTGCACAATCACCACCACAACCCACCTTTAGAAGATTTCCATCACCCCTTCCAAGCTTCTCAGGTTGGGGAAATTTCCCTCTCCCTAGTTTATTGAGCGTTTTCATCACTTTGGAGCACTTTGTCTGGGGAGACTAATAAGGTTCTTAGTCATTTATATCTTAGCATAGATTAATTTAATGCACTGCTTTTATAAATTCACTCAATTCTTCATTAAGCAATGATCCAGTACTGTTTCTACCACTGCTGAGGTTGGTGAGAGTTTGATGTCCCCTGGGCTCCTCAGCCTGGGGTTGGGTTGTTCTCTGGTGGCTCTGCCTCCACTCAGGTGAGCAGTAGGACATCATGCTCTGCTCACTGATGCGGTGACATCAGGGAGCCCCACTGGTGGGAACAGAGCCCATTCCCCAAGAGCTGCAGTTTTGTAGAGACAATATAGTAGTTACCCAATCACCATGATGCATTTTGGAAAGAGGTAGTTGGTTAATAGGCAATGGCAACCCACTCCAGTACTCTTGCCTGGAAAATTCCATGGACAGAGAAGCCTGGTGGGCTGCAGTCCATGGGGTCACTGGGAGTCAGACACGACTGAGCGACTTCACTTTCACTTTTCACTTTCGTGTATTGGAGAAGGAAATGGCAACCCACTCCAGTGTTCTTGCCTGGAGAATCCCAGGGACGGGGGAGCCTGGTGGGCTACCATCTATGGGGTAGCACAGAGTCAGACACGACTGAAGCGACTTAGCAGCAGCAGTTGGTTAATAAAGGTGCAAAATGACAAGGTGCTGTGAAATTTAGAGGGTGGAATGCTTTTGTTGGGGAAGGGAGAGGGCAGTGCAGTGTGAAAGGCCCTGAGAGTGGAGTGCTGGGAATCAGGGATCAGGGAGTGAGGGGAGGCCAGGGATGCCAAGCTTGCTGGGACATTGTGGTAAGGGCCACCGTGCCAGAGCTCCTCCTGTAGGGCCATGCAGCCCAGACACATCCCCGGCTTCCTTGGGTGCCTCCGATGCTTCAGGTACTTTGGCCAGCTCTCATGGACAGTAATGCCACTCAAGAGGAGGCAGGGCTGAAGACTCATGCAAGCCCCGACCAAGGCAAGATCTGCCTTTAGACATTGTCCCAGGGGCGGTGTGGGTACCCATTTTTATCTGGGTATGACCTGACAAGACCCACTGCCATGGCCCCAGGGTAGCCCTTAACCAAGCCAGTTAATCCTCGTCTCCTTCTTCCTTCATCTCTCGCTCCTTCCAGGACTTGGTTCCATCTCATTTTATTTTTTTCTGCTATCCCTTGCCCCTACCCCTGCTCTCATTTCCTCTTTCCAGAGTGCAAGGGAATTTCGGCTGGAACAGCCCATTGTGTGTGGTGGGCCTGGGGGGGCATCCAGAGGTCGCTGGAGCTGGGAGGGCCCCAGGCGGGGGCTGAGCAATGTGTCACTGCCAGGCCTTGGCAAGGGCTGCAGCCCTGGGGGGTTGGGACCAAGAGAGACCCAGGAGGTGGGAGGCAGAGGGCAGCCGAGAGGCTTGGAGCCTGCCAGAGAAGACCTGAGGCAGGGGTGGGGAGGCCCTTCAAGCTTGGAAAGGGGATCCTTGCCGGCCACTTCCCGTCCAAGCTCCCAGGGTCTTTGGTAGGCTATCCTGGCTTAAGAGGTACCAACATAGCCAAGAATTCTCCTTTCTTTAAAAAAATTTTTTTCACTAAATTAAATAATAGAGGGACTGTGTCTATCTCTATTTCCATGTAGCCAAGTCTGAGCCTCGGCTGATCCTGGAAGCCAACCAGGTATGTGGAAAGAGGAAAAAGCAACAGCCAAAGAAAATGAAGCGATGCCTTGAAGGCCAGATGGAGGCCATGGGCAGAGATCTGCAGGAGGCCCTGGACTAGGGAGCCAAGGAAAAGGGGGTCCTGTCTGGCCTCAGAGCAGTGGGTGAAGGCAGATTGAGAGTTGGTCTCCCCACAGTGGGCTCCTGGGAGGTTAGAGCCTGAACATGGGTGATCTGAGCATGAATGGAGACACATAAAGTTGGTGAGGAACCCCCAGGGAGCAGGGGGCACTAAGTCTGGTGGAGGGCAGGAGGGGCACGGTGGTGATTGGCCCGGCAGGAGAAGTGGGGTCACTTGGCGCTTGATGCTCCCCAGTCTCGTGTCCCTGCTCCTTCTAGCCTACAACTCACTTCGGCCACCACTCCCATCTCCCACGCCTGCATGAGTCTCACCCTGAGGAACACTCAACCCAAGAAGGAAAATATGGCAGTGGGGTACCAGAAGGAGCAGCGAGCCTGCCCTATTGACTTTTCTGAGAAGGAGGAGGAGACACAGCAAGCTCCTCTGCCTTAACTGCCTCTCTCATCCACCCCGCTCTCTCATGCCTATGCTTCCGGGTGGGGTGGGAGCCCTGAAATGCCACATGGCAAAACCCCTTAACCACCCCTGCTGTGTGTACCCCAGGCCCTCTCAGAGCCACTCCCCACATCACAGCCAGAGCCCTCTTCCTCCTTTCAGATATTAATACCTGCTTTGCATCAGAACCCATCAATATTTTTCCTCAGCTCTCAGGATAGAGGCCAAGTTTCCAAGCATGTTCCCAAAGGTCCTACCAGGCCAGGTGCCTTCCTACTGCTCCAACACCATGTCCTAACACCCCCGCTTTACCCACGTTCCTGCACCCACTTCACACCACTCATAATTCTCTGAGGGTCCTGCTCTCTCCCTGCCCACCTCCCCTCCCTTCTGCCAGGAAAGTACCCTCTGTCATGCACCCGATTAACTCCTTTCATACCAGCACCAAGGACAGCGCCTGGCACCGAATAGGTGCCAATGAATAATGATAATTGAATGAATCTTTCAGTCTCTGCCCTCCCTCCCTTCCCCTGGGCCAAGTTAGGCATTTCTAGCTGGGTTAGGCCTCCCTAGCTTTTGTCACTTTATTCTGGAATAGCCTGATGGAATAGCCTTATGCAGATGATAGGATTTCAGCATCTGCATTGATGTACTCTTTCATCTCAGTACTTATTTTCATCCCTTGGCTTTCTCTAACTAAAGCTAGATTGTAAGCCATGTATGCCTCCAGGAAAGACTTCTTCAGTAGAAAAAGCAGAAACAGACTTTCGAGAATTAAAAGCATAGATCTTGAGAGGACGGAAGAAGTGATGAATGTGGTCAGGACGCCCCAGAGTAAAGCAAAAGGAGTGAGAGGGAGGCGTGAGAGAGGAGTGGGGCCTGAACAGAAGGGAGGTGAACCCAGAGGAACAGAGTGTCCAAGGGTGGGATCAGCATCCAGAAATGCCTGCCCCCTTGGGAGGCAGCATTCATTACCAGCAGCAGGCAGCCATGTGGGAGCCAAGTGGTTACAACCTCAAGCTCCCTGATCTCTACTTGAGTGGACCTCCTGGGAGCTCTGATATCCGGACAGCGCCTGCTACAGACAACAAGCAGAACGCTGCCTATCGGCCGTCCAGTGAGAGGGAAGCCTTTCTCTGCGCTCTGTGTCCCCAGACCCATCCAACCAAAAGAGTTGGACCCCCATGAACACTGCGCCATCCCAGGGATGTGGGGTTTTGATAGAGATGGGGTGCTGGGGAAGGAAATCTCCTCACACCCATTTCACACTTGACAGAACAGAAACAAGATGCTCCTTCCCACAGGACAGTAGGGAAGAATGTAAATCCCTGTTATGCTCACCTCTTTTTCACACTCAGCCGGGAGCCCAGGGCCAGTTGCATCCCCACCTCTTAGCATACTCCCTGGCACATTATATTAATAACTTCTCAACAAATCCAAGGCAGATAGTCCCCTCCTCTTCCTTATAGAACCTCAACTCTGTTCAAAGAAGCAGTGTGATGCATTTTAAGTATTCAGCTTTAACAGAATCCCTTGCAGCTAGGGTCACATTACAACAGTGTTTTGGATCATAAAACATAAGTGGGATAATATAATGTATATAGAGAAGGGAATGGCAACCCACTCCATATTCTTGCCTGGAGAATCCCATGGACAGAGAAGCCTGGCGGGTTGCAGTCCATGGGTTGTCAAAGAAGAGGACATGAATGAGTGATTAAGCATGCATGCACATTATATATAATATAAAATATGTAGTGGGTAGGACTTCTGAGAAAGTTTATTGAAGGAACAGACTCAATTGGCATGTTCCTTTTCAGCTTTTGCCCTTCACTCTCACACTTCACCTTTCATCTTTCTTCCTGCCTAGAACATGGACATGATCTTCAGAGGTACAGGAACCATACTTTGAAACAATGAAGACAAGTTTTATACACTAAAGATAGTAAAGCAGAGAGGTAGCAAAAGCTTGGGTCTCTAATAGCATGTTGGAGGCCAGACTCCGCCATTCCTGGACTGCCTTCTTTAAACTTCCTGTTACTAAGTGTGTCAGGCAATAACTGTCACTACTGTGCTGCATAACAAATCATCCCCAGACTGAATGGCTTTTTAAAAAGGTTATTCATTCTCATACATGCAACTCAGGACCAGCTGGCCTTAGCTCCAAGCTGCAGATGGATCAACTCCATAAACATCTCTTCCTTCTATGGCTAGCACTTAACCCAGAGCATGTTCTCCTATAATGACAGTAGAGTCACAAGGGGACAAGCTCAGCTGTACAAGTATATTTCAGGTCTCTATTTGCGTCAGCTATGGTTTTCCCAGTAGTCATGTATAGATGTGAGAGTTGGACCATAAAGAAAGCTGAGCGCTGAAGAATTGATGCTTTCAAACTGTGGTGTTGGAGAAGACTCTTGAGAGTCCCTTGGAATGCAAGGGGTTCAAACCAGTCAATCTTAAAGGAAATCAGTCGTGAATATTCATTGGAAGGACTGATGCTGAAGCTGAAGCTCCAATACTTTGGCCACCTGATGCAAAGAACAGATTTATTGGAAAAGACCGTAATGCTGGGGAAAATTGAAGGCAGGAGAAGGGGATGACAGAAGATGAGATGGTTATGGATGTGAGTTTGAGCAAGCTCCAGGAGCTGGTGATGGACAGGGAAGCCTGGCATGCTGCAGTCCATGGGGTCACAAAAAGACAGGCATGACTGAGCAACTGAACTGAACTGCATCACATCTGATTTGCATCATATCTGCTAACATCCCATTAACCAAAACAAGTCATGTAGAAGAGCCCAAACAGTTGAGGGCTGGCAAACTGTACTCTGCTTCTAAGGACCCACAGATTCACATGGCAAAGTGCATGGACATAGAGAGGAGTGAAAATTGGAATAATGGATTAGAAAATACTAGCTGGATAAATAAATTGAGTGCCTATTATATGTCAGACATCACTTAGGCACTTTGTGTTCATTAATAATTAATTCATTAGTTTGTTAATAAATCTTTGAAACAACTGATATGAAGCATGTTTTATTACATTTACTTTGTAAATTTAAAGATCCGTTTCTCAAAAAGGCTAGCAATATATCACTTGTGAAAATCTAGGGCAGGATCTCAACCCTAGTTCTGAATATGCTGAAGCCTCTCCTCATCCATTACTTCATGTGTCCTTTTTTTCCCCCTAGAGTCTTCTTAGAAAGAAAGGGTGTCTGATTTGGGAAACCAATACTGGAAATAATGTCAACTTATTCACTTGTCCCTACACATCTGACTGCAAACCAAGTAGACTCCAAAGTGTGGGTGGAAGATGGGCAAAGAAGGCTCTGAGAATCCAGGCTGTGCTGGTTGCAAGCAACAGAAACTTAGTTTGACTGTTTTAAGCTAAGAAAGTCTATTTAGTGTTTCTGAGAATTGCCCAGAGTTGGAAAGATAGACTCAGAAGACAACAGGCAGCAGGGGAGGTCGAAAAGCCAGAGCACAACCCAGAGCATGCAGCAGAAGGAACCCTAACACCTGCTGCCCTGCACACTGGCAGAACGGCCACTGCTGCTGCACCAGCCCCCGCCAGAGTAATTCTTCTCTTTCCTGGGCTTCAAGTCCAGGCCTCCGATAGGCCCAGGTCAGGTCTCAGTTGCACAGAAAGAAAGTACCTGACTCCAGCATCTGCAGTAAGAAACAGGACCTGTCTTTCACCAGGATTCATGGTCAGGGATTCCTCCAAGCACAGGAAAGGGGTTCAGAGGCTAAGAAGCAAAATTTTTTAAGAAAAGGATAAAAGTCTGTCCACAGGCTCGGGAGGCAACCTGCAGCTGGTGCAGTTGGAGAATATGTGAAGAAAGAGAGACAGGTCTGTCCCTGGAGTTCCCACCCCTGTTTATACACCTCAGGCAGTGGTGAGGCAGTAAGACCCAGAGCCGGACCTGAGCATCCTGGCCTCCAGCCCCAGGCGGCTCTTCTGATGTTTTTCCTGCTCTCAAGGGCTTCCAGGTAAAGAAAATCTCACCTACAGGGAACTTCTTTGGAACAGCAGGGGCAAGTGATGGGTCTTATCCTTTAAGAGTTATGAAGACTTCAGAGAAGGGATTGGGGATGACAGAGAAGGCTGAGCTGGGCCTTGGAAGAAGGTAGAAGGTTCAGGATGGGGGATGCAGAAGGCATGCTGCTGTGAGTGGGGTGATGGGCAAGAGGAGGCTCCTGTCCCTTCTTCATCTCCTGCTGAGCTCTGCCAGTGCATCCTGGGCTGGCCAGCTTTCTCCAAGGCTGGGGGGAAGGGAGAATAATGGTAACCTACATTCAGACTGAGCCTAGATAACCTTGACATTCAGAAACTCTCTAGGTGCTGGGGTGAGCACGGACTTCAGATCCTCATCCTGCCTCTTCTCACTTAGACCAAGTTACTTCATATCTCTGAGCCTCAATGTCCCCATCCTTAATGTAACAAAATAGTGGTGCTTCCATCATTGGTCTGCTGGGAGGATTTACATCTGGTCCAGGTGTAAATTGCTTAGAACACTGTTGCACATACAGGTACTGTATACGGTTAGCTATGCTATTACTGCTGATGACAAGGATGACGATTGCAGTAAAAAACCCACCACACAGATAAGGCCCAGAGTAGACTTCCATTAAAACTTTCTCCAGGGCTTCCCCAGTGGCTCAGCTGGTAAAGAAAGAAAGTGAAAGTGAAGTCGCTCAGTCATGTCCGACTCCTAGCGGACTAAGAGTCCGCTGGTAGACTGTAGCCTACCAGGCTCCTCCCTCCATGGGATTCTCCAGGCAAGAGTACTGGAGTGGGTTGCCATTTCCTTCTCCAGGGGATCTTCCCAACCCAGGGATTGAACCCAGGTCTCCTGCATTCCAGGCAGACGTTGTAACCGCTGAGGGTTTGATCCCTGGGTCAGGAAGAACCCCTGGAGGAAGGCATGGCAATCCACTTCAGTATTATTGCCTGGACAATCCCAGGGACAGAGGAGCCTGGTGGGCTACAGTCAAAAGTGTCAGAGTCGGACACAACCGAGCAACTAAGCAAGCATGCATGCAAATGCTTTCTCCTCCCCTCTTTCTTTGATTTCACTGCCTTTTCTCCCTCCCAAGGGGCACAGTCCTCAGGACCGCCTCTCCCCAAGAATGGGACTTGCTATGGTCACGGCCACTCCTCAGGTCTTAGAGCCTATAATGAAGGGTATGTGGAGGAGCAGGGGAAGGCTGTGCGCCCTCAACCTCATCTGCTTTCACGTCCTGAGAAGCCCGGCAGAGGCTCTGCTTCCCTGGTTTAGCCCCAGCGACCCCGGGCCCCTGGGACTGCACCCGTGCTCCGCATGCCCTGCCAGGTCTAGGCTCCTGGTGAGTCTCTGTTTCTCACCTGGACTGGAAGCTCCCTGGGGAGAGGGACGGGCCTGTTAACTGGCTGGACTCAGGGCCAGGGATGGTGGTGAGTCCTCAGAACAGTGGAAGGCACTAACCACAGCCTTACCAAGCATAGGTCTCCCCACCCTGCTCCCCTTCTCTCTACATCCACAAAGCCCCCGGGGGAGAAGGGGGCAAGGGCTGGGGTCAGAAAGAGGCACCCCGAGTCTCATCCCGCTATGGAAGCTCCCTCATCGTAGAGGAGCTTCAGGAGCCCTTGGCCTGCAAAAGCGCCAGAGCAGGGCTGGCTAGACTCCCTCAACCTTGGGGAAGGCTCCCTCCTCTGACTGCCCCAGGCAGGCCACAACTTGTGCCCTGAGTTCTGGGGCCAGGGTCTGGACGCTTTGGACCCTCTAGTCCTACTCATCCAGCCCCATTCGCTGAGCAGGTCTGGGACAGCCCTAGGCGCTGGCTCACTCCCCTCCCTGCCTCCCCGTCCCCAGCACAGAAGCCCCTGTCAGGGATCACTGCAAAGCACCACGTGGAGATCTAATCTGGGGCGGGGGCGCCGAGCTGAGGCGGGGTGGAAGGGGTCGATGAGAGGAGGAAATTAATGATTAAATAATGGGTTCCAAATGTAGCGGCTCCGAGTGAAATCCCCAGCCGCAAGCCGGCAGGCTGCACGCTCTCGGCCTGGCTCCAGGAGCCCCGAGGAGGCCCGAGCAGGCGGCGGAGATGCTGGTGGTGGCGGCGGGCGGCTCCCCCCAGGTCCGGTCAAATGGTCCCGGGACCGGACGCAGGGTCAGCGTGGTGCCTGTGGGGCCCTGGTGATTCCTGATGACAGGTGGGAGCCCTGCCACTTGGAGCGAGGCCACCGAGCAGAGCAGGGCCCTTGCAGGGGACGCAGCAGTGATGGCTGGGCCAGGCAGGGGTGGGGTCTAGGCTGGCAGCTTGGCCAAGGCCGAAGCCACTCTTGGCCTCTATGACTGGCACCCCCTTCCCCATTTCATTTCATCCCTTCATCTTCCTGGATACCCTGAGCCTCAGCTTTTTCTAGCAGAGGGCCCGGCAGTGAATCCAAGGGGAGGGGAAGCGCCCTCTGCCCAGACCACCGCTCCCACCCTAAATCTTCCCCCAGGACTACATACTACTTCCTATGCCCTGCTAGGATGCTCACCCCTTACATGGAAGAGGCCATCCCCACACTGAAACTCTGGTCTTGTCTAGAGAAAATTCTTTCTCATTGTGCCTCAGTTTCCCTTTGAACACTAAGACCTGGGGTTCCTCTGTAGCCCTCCCTTAGGAGCTAGGATCCTTCTGCATTTTTTTTCTACCTGGTATAAGGGCGGGGAAGGTATGTGAGTTAGCAGTATTCACTCCCTGGGTCTCTGCCCCAGAGCATACTGCCGTGTGTCCTGACCACACCTCCTCCCCTGGCAGGACAGCCCAGGTCTGGGAAGCCTGGGACAAGCATCTTGGGCCCAAGGCTTCTTTCCCCCTCCTCTGGAACCCTGCTTGGAGCCTGAAATTTTCCACACCGAGACTTTGGCTGCAGACACTGGAACTTTTGCAATTTCCTGACTCAAAAACTGCTCCCCCACCCCTGCGCCCTCCACCACAGCCCTTGCAGGTCTTATAGGGTGGTCACCTCAGCACAAGCGCAGAGTCCAGACTGTTGGGAGCATAATGCTAGGTCTTCACCTGTGATATGGCAAAAGGCAGCCTTCAGCTAGAAGCCCCCATCACCCGCTTGTCTCCCCAAGAGCCTCCCAGGAGAACAGAGATCAGTGGGCAAGAAACAAACCAATCTCCAGGTAAACGGGCTAGAATGATGGGAATAGAATTTTCTCTGCATGACTCTAACCCACAGAACCAAATGACTCTGGAGTTTGGGACTACCTTCCAAGTGCTACCTTCCAAGACCAGATAAGGGAATATTGAGGAATATCTGGGCCAGAGAAGGTGACACATGTAGCCCTGCAAAGTACTGGGATCAGAGCCTGGGACCAGGCCAGCACTTGAGAAAAAAATGGAAGCCAGGAGCCCAGCGTTTCTCACAACAGCCTCGTCCTGCTGAAGTTGTCCCAGGCAGCCCCCGCCTGCCTCAGAATAGTGCTTGTGGCCAGGGGACAGCTGCCAAGCTGAGAGTCACCCTGCAGGAGTCTGCAGGTGAGAGCTGAGAGGGAACGGTTCTTTTAAGCTTCGCCTCACCGGGCTGGGCCCTGCCCTTTCTCTGCCCCCACAGCTCTCCTGAGTGTTTCCTGTGACGTCAGGGACTGGCAGCCCACAGCCCGGCCGAGGCCTGCCAGGGCCCCTGTCACACCCCACCATGCTCTGGGACACCAGTTTCGGGTGGCTTTTATGGGCTTCCATTCTCTCCTACTCTGGAAAGGCAGGCCAAATAAACACTAGGCCGAATGAGCCTGAGGCCTTGCTCTCCCCAGGTCCCCCCACGCCACCTCATCCAAGATCCACACACCGTCCCGGATTGCGCGTGCAGAAGAATTTTAATAAAAACAAGCAATTCAGAAGGTCTGGCGGGGCGAGCAGGCTGGCCGGCCCCGAAGACTCAGTGCTATTCCTGGCCTGGGAGACCAGGAGGCTCTCCTAGGAACAGGAGCTCCCAAGACAAATACAGAGCAACAAGCAGGCTTTGTCTTCTTCCTTTGAAGACAGAATGTCCAGGCTGGGACGTGGCCACACAGGAGGAGAGGAGAGAGGCTGGGAGGGCGGGGGCCTAAGTGGAGGTAGTCAGGGCTGACAGCAAAGGGTGTTTGGGGCTCAGGTTCTCCGGGAAGCTCCCAGAGGTGGGCATTTGGGAAACCTGAGAGGAAGAGATTTTCCTTGGCTTGTCCACCTGTCTGGCCTCCTGTACTCCCCTCGCTCAACACCCCTCCCCAATGCACACAGTTCAATCAGGTGCCTGCTGTCCCCAAAAGCATGAAAATCTGTCACGAAGGGCCCTGAAACGATAGCATGGATGGGGTGAAAACTCAAAAACAAAACTGAAATCTTTTCATCCCTTGGTTCTGCAAAGACGGTTTTTTGTGTTTTTTTTTCCCAAAAGGAATTTAATTAAAGACAGAAAGAGACCAACATAAACCAAGAAATCACACACACATGTGAAAATGGCCTTGACAGCCTTGGAGTCCTGGCCTAAGAGTAGAGAAGTCTGGGAACAAGGTTCCTGGGCCCCCAGAAGCTGGGCCTGTGGAGTCTGACCTCCTCTGAGGCCTTTCAGGAGAGGGGATCTCAGATCTTCTTAAGGTGTAAGTCAGGCGATCTGTTGCCCCGGTCAGGGAAGCTCAGGACTTGGCCACTGCCTAATACTCATCCAGACCCATGGTCAGAATCCAAGCTTACACCTTGGGACATAGCCTCTCACAGACCATTTTCAGAGTTGCTCCCTGGTCCTGCCATGGTTCATGGTTCAGGCCTCTCCCTAAAGGCTTCCCCTTTCTGACCCTACCGTTTTTTTCACATTTTGACCTTGTGTTGTCTCCTTTCAAAGCCCTCACCTCAAGCAACCGTTTTCACTCTGGCTGGTGGCTTCGCCCTATAACCAGGATGCAGAGTCCCATGGCAGCAGTGCTGCTGAGATGCCCCTGACTCAGCCTGGCCCTGGGCCCTTGCATCCGGGTAGAGCCCCTCCCAGGCAGTCCTCCTCTAGGTTTACCAGGGCCCCAAAGAGAGATTTAATGAACAAATGAGTAGTGAACAGTAAACTCCTATTCAGTCTTCACACACCAAGGCCTTTCCCCAGTGCCTGGGTAGAGTCACTCACTCCATAATAACCCCTATTCATAATTTTTATCATATACTTACCGCATTGATGTTCACCAATACGTTATTAAACCAATATTGCATGTTGATTCTCCCCAGGCTTTGTTTCCCTTTGCATCCCCCTAACATCTAGAACAATGTCTAGCCCATAACAGATGCTCATTAAGTGTCTGCAGAATCCCTGACCACTTTGAACTTTCTCAACCTGGGCTGTGAGCCTTTTTCCACCTTCTGCATCTGTCCTTGCCTTTTACTTCTAACCTTGAGCTCTTTCTTTTTCCTTGCACTATCATGGTCATTCAAGATTCTCCGGGCAGCATTTCCCTTGGAATTCTAAGTTGTAAAGGCCTCTGTTCTCTATGAATTTCTTAAGGGGTAGCCTCACCTTCTACGTTGGCATCCCACATTATAGCATCATGCCTGGCACTCAGTAAGTAACTGTTGGACAGATAAATAGACCAAATGCCTGAATTAATGAGTGAATATTTTTCCCAGAGCTTTCGGAAATCTCTCTAGCTACACAGTCACCATTCATCAAAATTATTCTCACTTTCAATTTTCTACTTAGTTTCTTCTTGCTGATAAGAACTAAATCTAACTGAGTATTCCATTTCTCCCCACTGCTTTATAGACCTCTGGAAGTGGTTCTTTTATCTTCTCTTCCCTTCCCACCCATTCCCATACCTCTAGAAGGTACATTGGATTCAGCTTGGTATCAGTCAGAACAGGCCAGGTTATGATACAGTGACAAATAGCCCTGAAATATCAGTGACTTAAATAGCAAAAGTCAGAGTGACTCTCCTGGGAAGGGTCTTCTTTCTACATATCGTCTTAATGTTGCACTTTCTTATCAACGGCAACTGCATGGGCGCCACAACAATGGGAGAGAAAGATGGAGAGTTTGGCACAATTTAATTTTCTACCCAGAAAGTGGGTGGACATTCCTTCTGCTCACATTTCACTGGCCAAAGCAAGTCATGTGACCACGCTTAATTTATAGGGGTTGGGGAAGTTCAATCTTCATTTGCCTAGAAGGTAAGGAGACCAGATATTGGGGAACAGTGGGAATCCCTGCCACACGAAGAATCGGGGTCAAACTCCGGCCTGCCGAGGCCATTAGATGTTCAGCCTGCGGCCAAGAAGAGGAGATGAGAAGCAGAACAATGGGAATGACTCCACCCTAGATCTGAACTGGGGCTTGGACTGCTCAGTCACTCTAATTACCATACCAGTCACTTCCTAGGATTTCTGCCAGAAGCTTCGCCAGGAGCCCTGAGTAATCACAGCTTCACAGTCAGCACCAGCGAAAGCTGTCCAACTTCTCTCAGGCCTGTGGTTTTCAAGTCAGGTCTGTGGAATTGAGGCTTGGGACCTGAGGCCTGAGATGCCTCTCCCAGGGGGCCTCTCACCCAAATCGAGTCCCTGCCCAGGGGACGCTCCAGGAAGAGTGACTGGAAGGAGGTGGTTTGCTGGGTGGGGTCACTCACCACAGCTGCACCCCTGCCACAGCCCTTCCCAGCCTCCACCCCTCCCACCCTCCCAGCCTCCCACATGCCTGCTACTCCTCACTGCTGCCTTTTCCCCTCTGGCTTTCTTGGCCACGATCTGAGTCCTGAGGAGCCTTCTAGTGGCAGGGCCTGAGAGAGGAGGTCTGACTTCTCGTAGAAATATAGGAAGAAGGAAGAGGAGAGAGTGGACAAGTAAATATATAATATCATTCCGGGAGTGATACGGGGACACAATGAAGGGGGGCCTGATGAGGACCGAGGGTCCTTGTGAGGAGATGGAATCAGAGCTGAGACCTAAGGGATGACAAGGAGCCAGGTCTGAGTAAGGGACATGGAAGGAGAGATGAGCCTTTCCCAAGAGAAGGGTCCCCTCTGCCTCTAACCCCAAGGTTGGGGGAAGGATCTAGGGAGCCGGAGGGTAAAGATGTTAAGGATGTCTCCCTCATGTGGTAAAGATGTCTTCTTCCCTTGTTTCGGTCACAGATGGTCTACAGCAGGTGACCAAAACTGCCTTGTTAAATTGATTTTCAATAATGTCCTTTTGGGTGCCTTACTTTGAAGCTACACAGCTTCTGTGTAGTTTAAAGCTCTGGGTTAGTGGGCGGCATTCCCTGGAACAATTCTTCGAAAGCCTCACAAACTTCTTTATTCCACGCTGCTCCCCATCTGCCTCCCTCCAACACCACTTATCACTATAGAGCTGGAACCTTTCTGCAGTATTCACATTTTCAGCCCTGGGCAGGCTGGGCAAGCGTTGTCTGAGATTCTTGTCTCTGGGGCAGGTAGGAAGGCACCCCAGCCAAATGCTGGCCCAAGGCCTGGCCTTCTGGCATTGCTCCCATCCCCTTGGTCAGTCCTGACACATTCCAAACCTGCTCTGGACCAGGGTCTCTGCACTTCAGGATGAGGTGAATACAGATGAGTTCAGGATATCTGTTGGAAGGAGTGCAGTGCGTGCAATTGCAGACTCCTGTAGAGTGGGGCCGGCACTGAGGGCCTGAAATGCTCCCTTCATCAGAAGGCCTCTAGCCCACTGGGCTGCCAGCCTGTCCTGGAGGGACAGTGAGGAGAGGACCAGCATGAGTCAGGCACAACTAGAGGCAAAGACTGTGGCAACAACAGAACAGGCATTTAGAAAGTGCCTGATGGAGGGAGGGGGTAAGGACACTAAGGGGGCTGAGTCCTGCTGTCTAGTCCCTGGAGGAGTCCTGGGCTCCCAGGAGAGGCACTGGTTCACCAAGAATAGGTGCAGATGGGCTGGCAAGTGCCTGGGGCATGGAGCTCTCTGTGCTTGCTACTGGCCTGGAGAAAACTTGCGAGGCTGCAGTAGTAAAGTGGGGCTTACCTGGGACAGAGGTGAAATTGACATGTTCAGATTGTGGTAGGTTTCTTTAAGGTTTATCCTTTGCTTTTTTAGGATAAATCTTCCCCTCTTCTCCACCCTTGACTCTCAGATTCACCTGTCTCATTTTGGCTTTCCAGAGCCATTTCTCTGTCATTGATCTTTATCTGTGCCTTTCCAGGCTGGTCTCTACATCACCAGACCCCCACCTTTCTTCTCTGGATGTTCTCCTCCACATACAGCTTCAGTAGTACCCACAAGCCTGTGATAAGAGTCCGGCATCCTCCTTCTGACATACAGGAGTCACCATGAATAGGACCTAGCTTATTTTTCTGTAACCTCCAAAGCCTCTATTAAACTGTCATTTCCTCATCCTTGATGGGCAGAAGCTGAACCATTGCTGGGGAAGGAAATTAAAGGCCAGTCTGGTCCCTCCAAATGTCAAGAGTGCCGCGAGAGCCACAGACCACATGCATCCTAATTGGGGTTTCCCAGAAGCAGAACCTGAGACAAGGATTTAAGTGAGGTAGTTTATTTGAGAGGTATTTTCTGAAAAAGCCAGTATTGGAGTGGGGGCATGAGACAGGAAATGGAGAGCAGTCATTGGGTGCCCTAACAAGCCAGCTACAACTGTGGGCCACTAGAGTTTAACACTACTGGGGGCTTTGTGGGGGCCAACAGAAGACACTCTTTGAGTTATTTTACCCAAGAGTAAGGGATCTGGGTATTTTATTGGTTGAGAGCTATTTTCAAGGAGTGTTAATACCCCAATACTTCTAGCCTCCAACCCAGAGAACAAAGCTACTGGTAATCAGAGAAACCCCACAGGAAAATAAGTGTGAGTGCTGTTGGTTGGAAGTTGAGCCAGAATGCACTAAAATGGAAAGGGCAAAAGGATATGTGCAGTGACAACATCTGTTACAATGTAGTAAGAAGTTTGTTTAAAGGAGATGGAGATCAGGAATGGTGCATAGGAGCTAAATTTGAGGTGGAATTTGAAGATTGGTTAAGATTTGAAAACCAGAAACAAGAGCATTCAAGGAAAAGGCAATAGTAAGAGTGAAATCATGGAAGCAAGACCACAGGACCAGTGGAAACTTAGAATAAGTTATGGGCTGAGAAATTTTGTTAGGTGATGTTCAAGCCATGGAGGGTATGGAAAGACCAGAGATCTAAGCTTGAATGGAAACTGATGGAGTGTTTTCTCTGATGGGATCAAGGCAGGTTTTAGGAGGAAGCAGAGTTTTGGGTACATTGAATTTGAGATCCCTGTGAGTCATCTAGTGGAGATGTCTGGTAGGTTGTTGAACATAGGGATCTGAAGTTGTAGAATGAGGTCCAGGCTGGAGACAGAAATTTGAGAGTCACCTGCTTAGAGTTAGAGGTCAAAGCCATGGGATTGGTGAGACCATCAGGAAATGAAGAGAGTAAAGTAAGGGTCAAGGAGAATGTGAGGAAAGTGGGAAAAGAAGCTCTGAAAGTGGAAAAGAAGACGAGATGTAAAGCAAAGGCACAAATGAAGAATCCGTGGAACTCAAGAAGCCAGAGGAGGAAGTCCTCCAACAAGAAGTCAAGGAACAATAAAAAAAAATTCTGCCAAAATCAAGGTGGATAAGGGCCATAGGTGCAGCAGACAGGACATTCACTGGAGCTGAGAGAAGTGGTTTTGGAATACAATGGGAGGGGAAGTTTGATGGTAAAGAGGATTGAATAGGGGTCATAATCCATCAATTTTTCAAGAACCTGTGTTTTGTAATTAGGTTGAGAATGAGGGCATTAGCTGATGGGAAACACAGATGATGGAAGTCATATTTTTTAAGATGGAAGGAGGTAGCATTAGGATGGAGGAGCCTGGTGGGCTACAGTCCATGGGGTTGCTAAGAGTTGGACACGACTGAGTGACTTCACTTTCACTTTTCACTTTCATGCATTGGAGAAGGAAATGGCAACCCACTCCAGTGTTCTTGCCTGGAGAATCCCAGGGATGGGGGAGCCTGGTGGGCTGCCGTCTATGGGGTCGCACAGAGTCGGACACGACTGAAGCGACTTAGCAGCAGCAGCAGCAGCATTTTTAAAAATTTATTTATTTATTTTAATTGGAGGATAATTGCTTTACAATATTTGATGGCTTTATATTAAAATATATACACAATGAAAGAAATCTTGAACTGTGGCATCTATCAAACTTAAGATTAAACTCTGTCTGTGCAATTTACTAGCTGTGTAACTTTGAGAAAATTACTGAACCTAAGGCTTCGTTTTCCTCATCTGTAAAATGAGAATTATATTTGTCTTAACAGTTTCTCTGAGAATTAAATACAGTAACACTCAATAGAAAGCTTAAGTTATCTTCAAAATGTTAAGTTTCTCTTTTTTTGTCTATTTTTCCATTATGTGAAAGAAGTTGGTTGGGTTTCCAGCAAGGTCAAAGGATATGTTTTGAATAGTCTCATATTATTAAAGGTTTCTAAAACTCAAGAATTAAGAAATGCAGGTTTTAATGCTCACAGGGAGCCAGGAAAACTATCCCCTAAGGCTAGGGAGTTGGGATTTATCATTCTTCATAATATCAAGATCATAGGATGTACCCTTACTGCAAGAGTAGAAAAGAATGATGCTTAACTACCTTCTTTCTCCATCTATGATCTAGATACAGGAAGGAATGTTTAATGTTTAATGTTTAATGAGAATGTTTAATCATTCACCTGATGCTAAGTCACTTCAGTCGTGTCTGACTCTGTGCGACCCCATAGACGGAAGCCCAGCCCACCAGGCTCCCCCATCCCTGGGATTCTCCAGGCAAGAATACTGGAGTGGGTTGCCATTTCCTTCTCCAATGCATGAAAGTGAAAAGTGAAAGTGAAGTCGCTCAGTTGTGTCCGACTCTTGGCAACCCCATGGACTGCAGCCTACCAGGCTCCTCAGTCCATGGGATTTTCCAGGCAAGAGTGCTGGAGTGGGTTGCCATTGCAATCATTCACATGCCTTTATGCAAATTTGGGCTTCATTCACTTTTGAATGATTCTCATGAAAAGCAGTTCCATCCCAATGAAATCCCTAGGATGCCTGGAAGAAGGAAACACAAAATCTTTGAAGATCAAGTAGTCAACCCAGATAGATGCCTATAGATTCCAACCCAGCACTAGATTCCTATAAATAAAGATCCTCTAAAAATGAAATTCAGAGAGGAAAAATTCTGTCATGAGCAAGAGGTAGTAAAATAAAACAACAAAACAAGTAGTTGAATTAGACTGTTAAGAATTCAGGTAATAAAACTATCAAATTGATACTATAAAATAAACATTTTAATTATTAAAGACAAAATATATATGTCTTAACAGTTTCTCTGAGAATTAAATACAGTAACACTCAATAGAAAGCTTAAGTTATCTTCAAAATGTTAAGTTTCTTTTTTTGTCTATTTTTCCATTATGTGAAAGAAGTTGGTTGGGTTTCCAGCAAGGTCAAAGGATAGGTTTTGAATAGTCTCAAATATAAGTCATAAATATATGACTAAAACAAAAATTCCCTCTAAAAAAAGAGCAGATTACCTTAAAAGAAAGCAAGTAGAACTTTTAGAAATAAATAAACAGAATCTACAAAATTAAAAACTCAATGGATGAGCCCTTTAAATATATTAGCTGAAGAGAGGGTTAGCACACTGGAAGATAGTTCTGAGAATATTCCCCAAATTGCAGGACAGAAATAGACATAATTGGAAAACACACATGAGAGTTTAAGAAATGTGGAGGGGAGAATCAGAAAATACAACATATTTCTACTGCAGGTTTTTGGATAGGAGAACAGTGAATGAGAGAGAGAATATCTGAAGATAATGGCTAAGAACTTTCCATGTTTTTTATGAAAGACTTATATTCAGGAAACAAAATATAAAAAGAAATCCACATATAGACACATCATAATGAAATTACAGAACCAAAAAGATAGAAAGGAAATATCAAAAGTGGCCAGAGGGGAAAAATAGGTTACTCACAAAGGAACATCATTTAAACTGATAGCAGAGTTTTCATCAACAACAGATGTAAATTGGCAATTGGATCATCTTCAAAGTAATGAGGGTAATTGTCAACTGCAATTCTATACCCAACTAATATATAATTAAAAAGTAAAAATAAAATAATCTATTCAAAACGACATAGGGAGTATACTATTACAGGCCCTCGCTGGGAAAAAAAAAAAAATTTGAAGAGTGTTTTTCAGGAGAAGGGAATTAAACCCACAAGTTAGTAATGAGATATAAGAAACGACAATGAGCAAAGAAATTGATCAACATGTAGGTAAACCTAAACAAGAATTGATACCATAAAATAACAATTATTTTGATGGCTAACTTTGGGGTATTACATCAGTTCAGTTCAGTTCAGTTGCTCAGTCAGGTCTGACTCTTTGCAACCCCATGGACTGCAGCATGCCAGGCCTCCCTGTCCATCGCCAACTCCCGGAGTTTACTCAAACTCGTGCCCATCGAGTCGGTGATGCCATCCAACCATCTCATCATCTGTTGTCCCCTTCTCCTCTTGCCTTCAATCTTTCCCAGCATCGGGGTCTTTTCAAATGAGTCAGCTCTTCACATCAGGTGGCCAAAATATTGGAATTTCAGCTTCAACATCACTCCTTCCAATGAATATTCAGGACTGATTACATTTAGGATGGACTGGTTGGATCTCCTTGCAGTCCAAGAGATTTTCAAGAGTCTTCTCCAACACCACAGTTCAAAAGCATCAATTCTTTAGCACTCAGCTTTCTTTATAGTCCAACTGTCACATCCATACATGACTACTGGAAACAGCACAGCCTTGACTAGATGGATCTTTGTTAGCAAAGTAATGTCTCTGCTTTTTAATATGATGTCTAGTTTGGTCCTAACTTTTCTTCCAAGGAGCAAATGTGTTTTTATTTCATGACTGCAGTCATTACCTACAGTGATTTTGGAGCCCCCAAAATAAAGTCTAACACTGTTTCCACTGTTTCCCCATCTATTTGCCATAAAGTGATGGGACCGGATGCCATGATCTTTGTTTTCTGAATGCTGAGCTTTAAGTCAACTTTTTCACTCTCCTCTTTCACTTTCATCAAGAGGCTCTTTAGTTCTTCACTTTCTGCCATAAGGGTAGTGTCATCTGCATATCTGAGTTTATTGATATTTCTCCCAGCGATCTTGATTCCAGCTTGTGCTTCATCCAGCCCAGAGTTTCTCATGATGTACTCTGCATATAAATATAAATAAGCAGGGTGACAATATACAGCCTTGATGTACTCCTTTTCCTATTTGGAACCAGTCTGTTGCTCCATGTCCAGTTCTAATTGCTGCTTCCTGACCTGCTTACAGGTTTCTCAAGAGGCAGGTCCGGTGGTCTGGTATTCCCATCTCGTTCAGAATTTTCCGCAGTTTATTGTGAGCCACACAGTCAAAGGCTTTAGAGTAGTCAATAAAGCAGAAATAGGTTTTTTTCTGGAACTCTATTGCTTTTTTGATGATCCAGCAGATATTGGCAATTTGATCTCTGGTTCCTCTGCCTTTTCTAAAACCAGCTTGAACATTGGGAAGTTCACAGTTCACATATTATTGAAGCCTGGCTTGGAGAATTTTGAGCATTACTTTATTAGCATGTGAGATGAGTGCAATTGTGCAGTAGTTTGAGCATTCTTTGGCATTGCCTTTCTTTGGGATTGGAATGAAAACTGACCTTTTCCAGTCCTGTGGCCACTGCTGAATTTTCCAAATTTGCTGGCATATTGAATGCAGTACTTTCACAGCATCATCTTTTAGGACTTGAAATAGCTCAACTGGAATTCCATCACCTCCACCAGCTTTGTTCACAGTGATGCTTCCTAAGGCCCACTTGACTTCACATTCCAAGATGCCTGGTTCTAGGTGAGAGATCACACCATTGTGATTATCTGGGTCATGAAGATCTTTTTTGTACAGTTCTTCTGTGTATTCTTGCCACCTCTTCTTAATATCTTCTGCTTCTGTTAGGTCCATATCACTTCTGTCTTTTATCAAGCCCATCTTTGCATGAAATATGCCCTTAGTATAGCTAATTTTCTTGAAGAGATTTCTAGTCTTTCCCAGCCTATTGTTTTCCTCTATTTCTTTGCACTGATCACTGAGGAAGGCTTTCTTATCTCTCCTTGCTATTCTTTGGAACTCTGCATTCAAATGGGTATATCTTTCCTTTTCTTCTTTGCTTTTCTCTTCTCTTTTTTTCACAGATATTTGTAAGGCCTCCTCAGACACCTATTTTGATTTTTTTGCATTTCTTTTTCTTGGGGGTGATCTTGCTCCCTGTCTCCTGTACAATGTCACAAACCTCCATCCATAGTTCATCAGGCACTCTATCAGATATAGTCCCTTAAATCTATTTTTTAGTTCCACTGTATAATTGTTAGAGATTTGATTTATGTCATATCTGAATGGTCTAGTGGTTTTCCCTACTTCCATCAATTTAAGTCTGAATTTGGCAATAAGGAGTTCATGATCTGAGTCACAGTCAGTTCCCAGTCTTGTTTTTGCTGACTGTATAGAGCTTCTCCATCTTTGGCTGCAAAGAATATAATCAGTCTGACCTCAGTGTTGACCATCTTGTGATGTCCATGTGCAGAGTCTTCTCTTGAGTTGTTGGAAGAGGGTGTTTGCAATGACCAGTGCATTCTCTTGGCAGAACTCTATTAGCCTTTGCCCTGTTTCATTCTGTACTCCAAGGCTAAATTTGCCTGTTACTCCAGGTGTTTCTTGATTTCCTACTTTTATATTCCAGTCCCCTATAATGAAAAGGACATCTTTTTTGGATGCTAATTCTAGAAAGTCTTGTAGGTCTTCATGCTGCTGCTGCTGCTGCTAAGTCGCTTCAGTCGTGTCCGACTCTGTGTGACCCCATAGACGGTAGCCCACCAGGCTCCCCCGTCCCTGGGATTCTCCAGGCAAGAACACTGGAGTGGGTTGCCATTTCCTTCTCCAATGCATGAAAGTGAAAACTGAAAGTGAAGTCGCTCAGTCGTGTCTGACTCTTAGCGACCCCATGGACTGCAGCCTACCAGGCTCCTCCGTCTATGTGATTTTCCAGGCAAGAGTACTGGAGTGGGGTGCCATTGCCTTCTCTGGTATGTCTTCATAGAACCGTTCAAATTCAGCTTCTTCAGCATTACCGGTCGGGGCATAGACTTGGATTACCATGATATTGAATGGTTTGCCTTGAAAACAGAGATCATTCTGTCATTTTTGAGATTGCCTCCAAGTATTGCATTTTATACTCTTTTGTTGACTATAATGGGTACTCCATTTCTTCTAACGGATTCGGGCCCACAACAGTAGATACAATGGTCATCTGAGTTAAATTCACCCATTCCAGTCCATTTTAGTTCACTGATTCCTAAAATGTCGATGTTCACTCTTGCCATCTCCTGTCTGATCACTTCCAATTTGCCTTGATTCATGGACCTAACATTCCTGGTTCCTATGCAATATTGCTCTTTATAGCATTGGACCTTGCTTCCATCACCAGTCACATCCACAACTGGGTGTTGTTTTTGCTTTGGCTTCGTCTCTTCATTCTTTCTGGAGGTATTTCTCCACTGATCTCCAGTAGCATATTGGGCATCTACCGTCCTGGGGAGTTCATCTTTCAGTGTCCTATCTTTTTGCCTTTTCATACTGTTCATGGGGTTCTCAAGGCAGGAATACTGAAGTGGCTTGCCATTCCCTTCTCCAGTGGACCACATTTTGTCAGAACTCTCCACCATGACCCATCGGTCTTGGGTGGCCCTACATGGCATGGCTCATAGTTTCATTGAGTTAGACAAGGCTGTGGTCCATGTGATTAGATTGGTTGGTTTTCTGTGATTGTGGTTTTCAGTCTGTCTGCCCTCTGATGGAGAAGGATAAGAGGCTTATGAAAGATTCCTGATGAGATAGATTGCCTGAGGGGATAATGGGTCTTGTTCTGATAGGCAGGGCCATGCTCAGTAAATCTTTAATCCAATTTTCTGTTCATGGGTGGAGCTGTGTTTCCTCCCTGCCCCACTCCAGTACTCTTGCCTGGAAAATCCCAGGGACGGGGGAGCCTGGTGGGCTTCCGTCTATGGGGTCGCACAGAGTCAGACACGACTGAAGCGACTTAGCAGCAGTAGCAGCAGCAAACTGTGGTGGAGGTAATGAAGATAATGGTGACTTCCTTCAGAAGGTCCCATGCATGTACTGCTACACTTGGTGCCCCCGACCCTGAAGCCGGCCACCAGTGACCCACACCTTCGCCAGAGACTCCCAGACACCCACAGGCAAGTCTCCTGTGGGGTCACTGTTCCTTTCTCCTGGGTCCTGGTACACAAGGACCTGTTGTGCCCTCCAAGAGTCTATTTCCCAGTCCATGTGAGTTCTGGCAGCTCTATGGTGGGGTTAATGGCGACCTCCTCCAATGGGAATAAAATTTGGAAAATAGTGTATTAATAAAAGTTTGGGTGTGATAGATCATCATACATAGAAAAGAGTAAATAGTTTGAGTAACTTTAGACTTTGTTACGTAGTAATATAAAAAAAATTATAAGTTTTTTAAAACAGGAATAAATGTGTATCTTCCAAATAAGAGAAATATGTATCTACCATCTCTGGGTGCCTACCTTTAGTTTTCTCTCTTGGGAAAAAAAGCAAATAGGTTTTTGTTTAAGACATTGAAGTTGGATCTCTTGCAGGCACTGCCACATCTAATATTAACTAGTATAATTTCTGAATAATATTTCTCCACCAATATACTGTAAGATCCAACTTGGAAGGGACAGTTTCTATATTTCCCCTTCCTATATTTAGGAACTTAATGTAGTACTTGTACAAATTGGGTTTATATGAAGAAGGGAGGAAAGGCAGAAAGAAAGGAAGGGGGAAAGGAAAGCTCTCTATAGACTCTTAACTATTTGAATAATCATAAAAAGTGTTTATTAATGAATCAGCATCAACCTGAAGAAGGATCTTAGTGTTCAATCTATATTAATATTTTTATCAATAATTTGGATAAGAACAATAACTTGATGTTATCCAATTTGACAGATGCTATACTATTAATGGGAATAAATAATATTAAGTGAAAGAATCAGGACAAAAAGTCTTTTCTGGCTGTGAAAGACAGAATAATGTGACCCTCCCCCAGAAAATGTTCAGCTACTATTCCCTGGAACCTATGAATATGTTACCTTATGTGGCAAAAGGTAATTTGCAGATGTGATTACCTTAAATCCCTTGAGAAGGGGAAATTATCCTGGTTTATCTGGGTGTAAGGATAAGAACACTTCAGAGTCAGAGAAGGAGATGCGCTGACAGAAATAGAGGCAGGGTGAAGTCTAAACATGCTTTGCTGCTGGCCTTAAAGATGAAAAAAGGGATGGTGAGCCAAGGAATGAGGAAACCTTTAAAAACTAGAAAAGACAAGGAAACTGATCTTATCTCAGTGCCTCCACACCTTGATTTTAGCTCAGTGAAGCCCATTTTGGACTTCTGCTCTCTAGAACTATAAGATATAAATTTGCGCTGTTGTAAAACACTGGGCTTGTGACAATTCATTACAAGCAGCAAAAGGAAACTAATGTATTGGCTGAAAGTATAAGATGGTCTAACAAAATATTTAAAAATACAGATTTAATGCAAATTTTTATATTGAGATCAAAGAAGACAACCAAATCTAGATGGATACTTTATAATGTGTCAAGGGCTTATGAATTTTAATTAACAACAAGCTCAGTAGAAAATAAAGAGATGCAAAGAGATGTGTGGGCTTGGAATGGAGAAACAGAGGTTCCATGTCATCACTGAGAAGGGTCCTGCAGACCCCACATCATTATCAATGATGTGGCACAGTGGGCAGCCGTGGGTTTAACTCTTTACAGAGGATATTGACAGACAGAAAGGACATCTAGATGAGGAGGAATCTAGAAACATATTTAAAAAAGAAGTAACTAGGTGGGAAAATTTCATCAAAATAAGAGAAAGTCTATGAAGTTATGCCACTTTCTTAAGTGATAGGAGCTTATTTTCTGTGCTTCCTGTGGGTTTCCCAGGTGGCTCAGTGGTGAAGAACCTGCCTGAGATGCAGGAGACCTAGAAAATGCAGGTTTGATCCCTGGGTCAGGGAACTCTCCTGGAAGAGGAAATAGCAACCCTCTCCAGTACTCTTGCCTGGAAAATCTCGTGGACAGAAAGAGCCTGGGATCACAGAGTCAGACATGACTGAACAACTAACACTTCACTTCATGGACTTATTTTCTGTGGTCCCTAAGGTTAAAACTCAAACTAGAAGGCTCCAAGGGGATTTATTTTAATCCAGCATGAAGAAGAAATCTTTCACCCTCCCAGCAGCCCTGACATTGGATGAATGTGAGGGTGAATATTGGAGAAGGAAATGGCAACCCACTCCAGTGTTCTTGCCTGGAGAATCCCAGGGACAGGGGAGCCTGGTGGGCTGCTGTCTATGGGGCCGCACAGAGTCGGACACAACTGAAGCGACTTAGCAGCAGCAGCATTCTGAAATTCTTGCCCCTAGACATAACTAAGAGTATTCTGAGAGTCTTGTCCCTAGATGTAACTGAGCATAGCTTGAGCATGTATTTTAAAGTCTCTTTTGGTCCTTAAGAGACTGTGCTCCTTGAATGGAAAGTGAATAGGAATAGTATCATGGAAAGAAGAGAGATGACTCCACTGTTTCACCCAGCCTTCTTACCTCCATCCAAGCCACAGTTTCAGAAAGAAACCTGGGCCATTAGAATTCTGCCTCCATCTTGGAAAACCCAAAATCCTGATGATAAAAGAGAGGACCTTGAGTCCTTGCTAGGCAATTCATTCCCTCTCCTACCTCAGCAAACAACAACACAACCAAAGAAAAATCTGTAATTACATCAGTCAGTTCAGTTCAGTTGCTCAGTCGTGTCTGACTCTTTACGACCCCATGAATTGCAGCATGCCAGGTCTCCCTGTCCATCACCAACTCCCAGAGTTCACTCAAACTCATGTCCATTGAGTCAGTAATGCCATCCAGCCATCTCATTTTCTGTCGTCCCCTTCTCCTCCTGCCCCCAATCCCTCTCAGCATCAGAATCTTTTCCAATGAGTCAACTCTTTGCATAAGGTGGCCAAAGTATTGGAGTTTCAGCTTCAGCATCAGTCCTTCCAATGAACACCCAAGGACTGATCTCCTTTAGAATGGACTGTTTGGATCTCCTTGCAGTCCAAGGGACTCTCAAGAGTCTTCTCCAACACCACAGTTCAAAAGCATCAATTCTTCCGTGCTCAGCTTTCTTCACAGTCCAACTCTCACATCCATACATGACCACTGGAAAATGGTCATACAGCCTTGACTAGATGGACCTTTGTTGGCAAAGTAATACCTCTGCTTTTGAATATGCTATCTAGGTTGGTCATAACTTTCCTTCCAAGGAGTAAGCGTCTTTTAATTTCATGGCTGCAGTCACCATCTGCAGTGATTTTGGAGCCCCAAAAATAAAGTCTGACACTCTTTCCACTGTTTCCCCATCTATTTCCCATGAAATGATGGGACCAGATGCCATGATCTTCATTTTCTGAATGTTGAGCTTTAAGCCAACTTTTTCACTCTCCTCTTTCACTTTCATCAAGAGGCTTTTTAATTCTTCTTCACTTTCTGCCATAAGGGTGGTGTCATCTGCATATCTGAGGTTATTGATATTTCTCCTGGCAATCTTGATTCCAGCTTGTGCTTCTTCCAGCCCAGCGTTTCTCATGATGTACTCTGCATATAAGTTAAATAAGTAGGGTGACAATATACAGCCTTGACGTACTCTTTTCCTACTTGGAACCAGTCTGTTGTTCCATGTCCAGTTCTAACTGTTGCTTCCTGACCTGCATACAGGTTTCTCAAGAGGCAGGTCAGGTGGTCTGGTATTCCCATCTCTTTCAGAATTTTCCACAGTTTATTGTGATCCACACAGTCAAAGGCTTTGGCATGGTCAATAAAGCAGATATAGATGTTTTTCTGGAACTCTCTTTTCTAAAACCAGCTTGAACATCTGGAAGTTCACGGTTCACGTATTGCTGAAGCCTGGCTTGGAGGATTTTGAGCATTACTTTCCTAGCGTGTGAGATGAGTGTAATTGTGCAGTAGTTTAGTGCTTCTCAAAATCTATAAAATCTTAGAGTTGAGGAAATGTATTTTCTGGGCTCTTGTCCCAGTTCTCAGGGAAAAAAAATAGAGCAGTAAAATGAGCAGTGGTGTCCCATTTCTCACAGAGCCTGGTTCCTCTTGATCATGAAGAAGAAGGAAGGCCCCACCGGCTCCCCGGTCCCTCAAGTACTTGGCATCCATTCTTTCAGGAACCCCAGTCCTGTGGGGGAGGCATGGAGGAACTCCTTTTCCCAAATGAGACGAGGCCCTTGACCTCAGGGATGGCTTCTTTTTGGGTCCCAGCCTTGATATGTGTGTGGGGAGAGGTCAGACTAGGGGCACAGATTGATGACAGGGTGGACAGCCCAACCCCTTACAGGTTCCAGAAAACACAGGGCCCTTGGGTACCCTGGGGTTCTATGAGAGGGTGCGGGATGAGGGGAGATCAGAGAACACATCCTTCCTGGAATAGACTTGACGCCACAGATTTGTAGTTTCAGTCCTACACATGGCATCCCCCACCATCACCAACTTTAAGGGAATTTCCATCTCTTCTCTGTCCCTCGGCTCACCCTCCACCCTGCCCAGTCTTCAGGATGGGTGGGAAGGGAACTGTGGAAATTCCCTTTTCAGGGACATGCGGGGTGACCGAGAGAGCAGGGGGTGGTGGAAGCAAAGGGAACACTGAAAACTGAGAAGGATCCCTTGGCTTTCTGCCCCCACTTTCATCCTCAGCCAGGTCATCCTCAGAAAGGAGGAAGGCCTCACCAGACCCACCAGCAGGTGCTGAATTTTCCCAAGGCCTCCTGCCCACCCTCCTCCAGTCCCCCAGCCAGCCCACCCCACCAGGGAGTCAGAAGGCCCAGCTGACAGCTGGGTTGTGCAATCAGCAGCCCAGATGTGGCTGGGACTCTGGCTTGTGGCAGCTGCCTCTGTCATCACCCAGAGCCTATGGCCTTTATTTCACCCTTGAGCTGTATTCTAGCAACATTCCTGTTCTTATCCCAGACAGGCCCCACCCCAGCCACCATCCTCCTCCAGCAACTCCAGAGAACACTTAGCAGCTAAGGATTATGGGCCCAGCTCAGCCATGCAATGCATACTCTGCTGTGCCGCCAATGGGCAGGGCCTCACCCTCCTTGGGCCTCACTAGATACATGCTAAACCTTGAGCCCTAAGTTCTCTCCTGAACTTCTGCATCATTCTCAAGGCCCTTGAGTTTAGCGATGCATTTATTGGCTTCCCACAGTAACTGGATAAAATATAAAACCTTTTATTGCCCTTGGGTATTCTAACCAGGGCAAGGTCACATCCCAAACAGCAGCTACCATGACCACTGTTTGCAGGAAGCCTTGGGTGTGGTCAATCTTTAGGCAACACCATTGATTCTTTGGCTTTAGGTTTGGCAGCCAATCAGACCTACAATAATTTCAGCCTACTCTCTGCTTCATGCAGGACTGCCTGACTCAGAGCAGATGCACTGTAGTTATTTGCTAAATGGAAAAATACAGTAAAGATTAGCCGAGATAGACAGCTGCTTGAGGTCACACTACAAACTAGCGGCCAACACAGGGTAAATCAGATTGCTTTTCCCTGCACCATACTCTCTGAATTCACAGATGTGATGGTGGTGATGGTGGAGTGATGGTGAAGAAGGTGGTGGTCATGACGGCGGTGATGGTGGTGCTATGGTGATAGTGGTGGTGACGATGGTGATGGTTGCAGGGTTGGTGGTCAATGATGCCCGTGATGGTGGTGCTGGTGGTGAGAGTATTGGTGATGGTGGAGACGTGTTACTGGTTGTGGTGATGGAGGTGGTGGTTGCAGTGATTGGAGTGTTGATGAAAGCAATGGTGGGGGTGGTGGGGATGATGTGGTAATGATGACAGTTAAGATGGTTATAGTAAGGATGATGGTGACAAGGGTGGAAATGGTGGTGACGATGGTGGTGACAATGGTGACAATGCCTTGACATGATAATGGACATGAATCCCCCTTATTTCAAGGAGTTCTCTTTGGGAATGCATGCTGCTGCTGCTGCTGCTGCTACTGCTAAGTCGCTTCAGTCGTGTCTGACTCTGTGCGACCCCATAGACGGCAGCCCACCAGGCTCCACCATCCCTGGGATTCTCCAGGCAAGAACACTGGATTGGGTTGCCATTTCCTTCTCCAACGCATGAAAGTGAAAAGTGAAAGGGAAGTCATTCAGTCGTGTCCGACTCTTCGAGACCCCATGGACTGCAGCCTACCAGGCTCCTCCATCCATGGGATTTTCCAGGCAAGAGTACTGGAGTGGGGTGCCATTGCCTTCTCCGTGGGAATGCATAGCACATTCCAATAACTTTGGTTCTCATCTTCAACTTTGGGAGGATTCAGAATCTGAGCCCTTACTCTAAGTTTTCCTCAGCAGCAGAAACTAAGTCAGCTTTGACCCCTGAGCCAGCCTTGAAGATATTTTGCCCAGAACTGCTGCTCTGATGAGGATATGGAAAGACAGCTCCAGCTGCTGCCCTGCTGGATCCACCAGAGTTTTCCGTGGTTCCTGGGGCTACTCCAGGCAATGGCAAAGCACAGCAGTGCTCCTAATGCTAGCCTGTTCCTGGGGATGCAGGACTCCTCAGCCAGGTGAATTCGATTCACCATCCTCCCAATGCTGAGACTTTCTTGGAACTGTACCACAGTCTCAGATTCTTTTTCCCCAACCCTCCTTCCTTCCCTCTCCCCTTCTCAGGGGCAGGCCTGCACTGCCCTCAGAAGGTTCCTCTCAGCCCCCTGGCTCCCTCTCCTTTATTCTGGGAGAGTGTTCCTCCTTCCTCCTTTGCAGGTGTTTCCTCTGGTAACTCTTTTGTGTCTTTTAATGTCCTGTTCTATGCTTTTCAGAAGACCCGGGGAGAAAATCTGATTGCTCAAGCTGGGTAATACCATTCTGGTGAAAAAGAATTTTTAAATAGACAAAACATTTTTTAAAATGAGATGGATTTTCTTCTGACTTTCAGACTGCCTCTGAGGACAATTCCAGGCTGGTATGTGTTATATGCTTTGAGAAATAAAATTTGCCTTTGGGAGATTAAACCCTTGCAAAGGATTTGAAATAGATTGGAGAGAAGGGGGAAGATGGAGGAAACACAGAGCAAAGACTTTGAGACAGGAATAAACTTGCTATGTTCTGGGGATGACTAAGGTGGAGGAGAAGTCAGAGAAGTGGTGAAGCTGAAGCTGAAAGGTGGAGGGAATGAGAGAAGGATGTGGAAGTCAAGGAGAGGACCTGGGATTTGATGAAACAAGAAAAGAGGTGACACAGAGGACTCTTGGTTGGGTGGGAAGTGCATTACAGAGTGGCCGGGCAAGAAGGGCTCACAGGGAAGAGGCCATCTGGAGGTGGCTGGGGTCATCCAGCCGAGCCACGATGCCAGTGGGATTGAAACGGGCTGAGAAAGAGTAAATCCGTCTTGTCTCACTGTGCATGACCACTGGAGAGGAGGAAGGCAGCAAGGCGCCTTGGAGCTTCCAGTCTGGAAAGTAGCCTGGCGGTACCTCTGACAGAAACAAGACGGCTGAAAGGTTCTGGAGGAGAGATTGTGAATTGGTTTTGGCCATGCTTTTCTGTTAATAGTGGGCATGTCCACCAGGGACTTGGAGATGTGGGCCTGAAGCTTGGCAATAAGACTGTGGACCAGGATGCGGGCTTAGAAAGGGAAGAATCAAAGGCGCTGTCCTCTGAGGCAGATGGAGGGAGAAAGCAGATCTTGGGAACTACCTACAGTGGTGGCAGGGAAAATGGAGTGGAGCAAACAGATGAGGGGGTGAGCCACAAGCAGCAGGAGAGAAAGGCAGGCAGTGCTTATAACCACAGGAGTCCTGGAGGCTGAGGGGTGCCTGTGTTTCCCTGAAGGGAAGTGGGGACAGGCATCTGGGGGTTTCTCACAACCTCAGAGGAGCTCTTCCCTAGAGCCAGGCCAGGACAGAGGGGTGACATTCTGGCAGGCTCAGAACATCTGCACCCGCCACCAGGGCGGCCTCCCACAGGCTGCTCCTGTGGTCCAGTGGACACGTCGCTCTCCTGGGGTCAGCGCCGGGGCGGCAGCAGCCTCCGTGTGAGGTGGTAGTGCTGGCATCTGATTCCCTGGAACAGGGACTAGGAAAACAGATGACCTCAGGCTGAAAGCTCTTAGAAGCATTGCTCAGAAGAGGGCGGAAAAGACGAGGCTAAAAATATACACAGACCCAAATTCCCTACCTCTCCGGAAAAATTCCAGGCAGAGTGTCCTACAAATGCGTCTGACACAGGCCCTGCAATTGGCTGTTCCCTCACCACCCTTTCCCCATCATGCTTGTCTCTGGCCTGTGCACCTGCCCTCCACCCAGGCTGGTTCCTCTCTGTGCCTGGGGCACCTTGGCTCAGTCCTATGTCCTGCCTGTCCCCACGTCCCCCTACTTCCACCTGAGGCACCTTCCTTCTCCATTGGGCTTGTCCTCACTTGGGCAGCATTCATCTCAGAATGGCCCTCCAACTTCCTCCTCCTAGGAGCCTGCTGGACCACCCATGCCAGGACTGCTCTGGGTCCCCTAACCCAGAATCTGAATCACACAAAATTGACCCTCAGATGGTCTCTCTTTCCCTCAACTTCTGAAGGTTAGACAGATCTCTTACAGTCATAACAGAATCTTCATAATGGAGGTGGAAGCAAGAAGGGACTTCTGATGTTTTCTTTTTCTTCTATCTCCAAAAGCACTCAGTCTATAATTAGGCACATGTGGAGCTTTAATAAGGTGGTGCTAGTGGTAAGAAATTAGTGAGCTTCCCTGGTGGATCAGACTGTAAAGAATCTGCCTGCAATGCGGAAGACCTGAGTTCGATCCCTGGATTGGGAAGTTCCCCTAGAGGAGGGCATGGCAACCCACTTCAGTATTCTTGCCTGGAGAATCCCCATGGACAGAGAAGACTAGTGGGCTACTGTCCATGAGGTCACAAAGAGTTGGACATGACAGAGCGACTAAGCACAGCACAGTGGCAAAGAATCCGCCTGCCAATGCAGGAGATGTAAGAGGCACGAGCTGGATCCCTGGGTTGAGAAGACCCCCTGAAAGAGAGCATGGCAACCCGCTCCAGTATTCTTGCCTGGAGAATCCAGACAGAGGAGCCTGGTAGGCTATAATCTATAGGGTTGCAAAGAGTCAAACATGACTGAAATGACTTAGCATGGCACAGCATGGCAGAAGCTTAATAAATCTTAGTGAGCAATTGAATAAATAGAATGGCTCAGTTATTAGCAATAAAAAAGTGGGTAGGGACTGTGGAGGGTATGGAGGATGATGGGGAAGGATGGGGAGGCTTACCCAATGTGTGTGTGTGTGTGTGTATGCGCACATGTGTGTGGGCAAGTGTGCCTGCCCTTGCATGTGACATGCATGAAAAACTGTACTAAACCAAAAGGGAGGAACTAGAATGTTTGGGATTCCTGAGTAGTTTCTAAGGTTCTTAAGACAGACCTGGGCTCCCTGGAAAGCCCAAGCCCACATCTTTGGGGCTGGTACTACCTGATTCTTGCCCTGAATCTCCTCAGTTTGGCTGGAGATCGGGGAACCCTCCTGGCAGGGTTCCCAAGTAGAAGCTTTGGATCGTTTTCTGCCTCGAAGACCCTGGTTCCTCATCTTCAGTGGTGGGGAATGGGACACAGGGGTCCAGGGCATGTCTAATGGCCGGCGTCTCTTTACAGCGCTTCCTTTGCTTTTCTCTCAGGACCCTCTCCTTACTACTGCCTCTGTCCAACTGCTTCAGTCCTCATCTGGGAACCTCGAAGCTCCAGAAGCCCTGAGTACAGCATAAGACCCGACCCTCAGTAGGTAGCCCAACGTCGCAATAGGACGAAAGGGAGGGTAGGCAGGAAAGTGGGGGAGGAATTAGTCTTCCAACCTAAACCGTCTGGCAGGAGGATGGCAAAGAAGAAAGAGAAGGAAAACACATAGACCTCCTGCGGCATCATCCCGGTGTCCTTGCGGCACACGTGGCTCAGCAATGCCGGCTGACCTCTGTTTCAACAAAGCGACTGTCGAACAGTCAAAATAGTAAACATTACAGCTCTGACACGCTGGGGAAGGGGATGAGATTCTGACCCCCACAATTCAGCGTGACCCTCAGGGGAACGCCCAGTCCATCCCTCTCCAATCTAAGGAACATCAGGTGAGGAATCACAGGCCTTCTCCTCATCTCCCTCCCTTCTGGCCCCAGCCAGCCACACTGGGGATCTGGTCAAGACTGGACACTTCACGGTGGGTGGGCTGACTCAGACACCACCTCTTGTTTCTTTCACTTCCTGGGACCCGGCCTTCCCAGGCAGGCCCGCCAGCCTCCTGCCTCCTCTCACTTCCTGTGCTACGTTCTCACGGCTTGCCCGAGGCGGGGTGGACCAGGTGCTCCTAGCCTGTGGACAGCGGGCAGGTGGCTGCCAAGCCTGCCACACTGCCCCGGGCTACGGAGTCATGTGGGGCTGGGGGCAGGAAGCTCTCCTTGGACTTCCCAGGAAGCTTGGACTGTCCACCCAGCTCATCAGAGCAGCCTTGCTTTGGGGAGATGCTGGGCATGCATTCGGAGATTAGGGAGCTGCTACTTTGTTTCCCTTTTGGATTTTATCCTTATGTTCAAGACTCCCTTGGCAGGAGAGCTGGAAGGCAAGGAGGTGAACCGTAGAAATCAGGCCCCAGACCTCCCTGGAGCCTAATAAGGAGCCAGTACAGAGATAACTCAGTGAGATGCTAAAAATGCATCCTCAAGGTCACATTTCCATCATGTTCTGCCCCCTTAAGCAGATAAAGTGAAGAGCACAGGCTAGGAGACAGAAGACTTGAGATTCCAACCCTCCCCTGAAGGAATTCTTTCTGCTGCACAGCCCAGTGTCCTTCTGCGCAGCATGAGAAGATGGCTCTAGGAGACCGCAGAGGACCGCGCAGCCTCTCCTGTTAAGCAACTTCAGGATCAGAATTCGGTTTGATGCCTTCAGTTCTGTGTGCAGGACAGAAGCCGAAGGAACTCAGTGGTGGAGCAATGGGGTCAGGAGAGGAACCCACATGTGTGAACCAACTGGAGACAAATGTTTGGCAGAGTTTGATTGAATGCCTGAGTGAGTGGATCAGACCGGCAGTGACGGCTTGTGGGCTGGAACTCTTGCAAGGGAGCTGTACATCCATATGCCCTACAAGCATCGACCGAAGGTTGAATAAATAATACAACTTGCATGTATATGTGTGACTATTTTTCAAATCATCAATGCTGCTGTCACGAATGAAACACAGATTCACTCGAAAGTAGTCCTGCGTGCAGACCGCCTTTGGGTTACAAGGCAGTTTCTCAAACAGCAGACCTTATAAAGACAACTGCGGTTTACAGTGAAATAAAACGATATCTGGGCTCTTCTTTAAAATACTCAAGGGAAAAAAGGCAGGGGGTAGATGAAACTAGGAGAGAATGTTAATAATTATTGACGCTGGATGATGAGCACATGGGGGGCTATTTACCGTTGTCTTACTTTTGTATGTTCAAACTTTTCCATAATAAAATGTTTTTTGAAAAGTATAAGTGCTCTTATGTGGTCATTCATGGAATCTATTGACATTAAAAAAAGAGATTTTTTTTTTTTTTGTGGAAAGCTGTTCACAATACATCGCTGGATGAAAAAAAGCAGTTGTGAAGCCATATGAAAGTATGACTTCAATTCTCTTTCTTTAAAAAAGTGAGTACAAGTATGTGTGTGTGTGTGTGTGTGTGTGTGTGTCTAGAAAAAGGCCTTCCTTTCAGACCCTCTGGAGATGTGAATGATGGTTACCTCCAAGTAGAAGGAATGGGATCATCTTTATTTTCTTTATTCTGTACATCTATATTTCCAATGAGTCTATTTTCCTTTTGTTATCTACCCAAAATATTATTTTTAAAACATTATAATAAGTATTCTTAGATTCTGAGAAAGGTTAGGAGGGATTCATATGGACCCTCGACTGTGATCAGAATGCAGTTTTCAGGGAAACGAGCAAGGGGAACAGGCTTGGGAAGCTGTCATGAAGGACAGACGCCTTGCGCTGGGTCTTAAGGATGGGCAGGATTTAGATCCCAAGGCGGGTGGGAGGGTGTTCCAGGCAACATCAAAACAAGTACATCCCGTCTTGAGACAGTGGCCTTCCCAGAGCTGGGATGAGCCCAGGGGCCAGGGGGCTGTGGAGGACATGGAGTAGAGATGGAGGGGTTGGGTGGGGCATGGCCTCGAAGGGCCATGGGGTTCTGGGAAAAGAGGAGCCTGAATGTCTGGCTAAAAATGGTCCTGGGTATGTGTGTGAGTGTGCACGCGCGTATTAACTGTGGCATTCAGAACAAGGGATAATTGGAAAAACATGACTGATGCTGAGCCACACGCATTTGGGGACATGTGGCTCCAGTTCTGGGATTGTTTGTCATTCCTTATTTCAGGAAAGCAGGAAGACAAAAGATGTAGCTTCGAACGCAGCGAAGACTCAGATGTCACCAGTCAATGTGGGGCCAGGCCACCGCCATCTATCAGCAGCGGCCTTTTGAGGCTGCCACCCGCCCCATGATCAGCCCCATGCCTGGGCTGTCCTGTGCCAGCTGCCAGATAGGACCCAGAGCCCTCCACAATCTGAGCTTTCGCACGCTGGGAGAGGGAACTCTGGCTCCTTCCCAAGGGTTTGCCGGAAGGGAGCTGGAGGGACAGCGGGATGCAGAGGAAGAGGTAAACTGGCAACTGGAGTTACAGGCAAACTGGAGTCAACCGGGAAACTCCCAGAAACCCCAGCACAAACCAAGGAACGAGCCTGGGTGACCCACAGAGGCCTGCATGACCTCAGGAAGGGCCAGAGGCTGCTGACTTCCAAAAGCTGGGGAGGTTGAGGGCCTGCTTCTCTGTACCTCTGTGTCCTTTCTGGCAACTGAAGTGGAGGCATCAGGATGCGGGTGGGGGCTTGAAGAGAGCAGAAGACATAAACAGCATCCACATGCGAGGCCAGGCAGGTGGACTCCGGTTGGCAGGACCTGCATCCAACCCCCTTTGAGCAAGGTGATGGAGAACACACTTGCTAACTGCTAGCATCCAGTTCCTCTGAGTTCCCTTCACTCACTGGGATCTATCTAGTGCATAGACTCTTGGTATTTAGGACTGGAAGTGACATTACCCAAACTTGTTCTGATCTTTGAGAGAACACAGAACACTGTGCCTTACTCCGAGTAGGGGCTCAACAAACGTGAGGTCCCTTTACTGTCCCCATCCCGTCTCTGAGTCCCAGGAGACCTGGGTGGCAGCTTCACCAGGAACACAATAGCTTCCTTCTTGCTTTTCCAGCCAAGTCCTTTCCCCCTTCACTCAGCCAGAAATAAGACTGGACTTTTAAAAAATGTTTACTAGGAAACTAAGAAACAAACAAAGCAAACAGAATGCATGTGATGGAAGTTGAGGAACTATTACAGAATTCCAGATTTTATTAACACTCTTGGATCAAAGAACCCAATCTAAATCCCCCAGGATTTTTTCTCTCTTTTGGAGAAGTGCTTCTTGCTCGTATTTTATTGTTCTAATTTTCTTTCTCATTAATATTTTTTGCTAATATTTTTGAGCATTTGCCATGTGCCAAGCACTTTGCAATGTGATCACCAACCATTTTATCAGACTTAAGCAATGTGCACATATATCATTTTATCAGACTAGAGTGGTTAAATAATTTGCCCATAGTTGCTCCTTTGTGGCAGGAATGGGAGCTGAAATGAAACTCTGTGACCCTCTGCTGCTGCTACTGCTAAGTCGCTTCAGTCGTGTCCAACTCTGTGCGACCCCATAGACGGCAGCCCGCCAGGCTCCCCCATCCGTGGGATTCTCCAGGCAAGAACACTGGAGTGGGTTGCCATTTCCTTCCCCAATGCATAAAAGTGAAAAGTGAAAATGAAGTTGCTCAGTCGTGTCCAACCTCAGCGACCCCATGGACTGCAGCTTTCCAGGCTCCTCCATCCATGGGATTTTCCAGGCAAGAGTACTGTGACCCTCAAACCTGTGTTTTGATCACCTCTACCCTGACTTCCTTTGGCCTACACTCCCTTGTAACACCATCTAAGGAGGGTGAGGTAGGCTGGGGTAGGCTGGGAAGCCAGAAGGCACATGTGAAATTTGGAATCCACTTCTGCCCAGGCCTACTTTGTGCAAAGGTCCCTAACACTGACTATGAAACAGCTCGCAAGTTTAAGAAGACAAATAAATAAGTCTGCACTGTATTTCTTTAATTTCTATTTCTTATGGACTCATGTACACAAAGTTAGCATAATACCCGACTTACCTCTTGGCACGTTATCATCGTTGTTTCATACATGACTCTCGGTTATTTTTTATTTATGTATTTTTCTTTATTTCTAAGAAACTGAAGACCCACAGAGCACCACCCAACATTACAGGCAATGGACAATTACCTGTGTTCCCCTCCCTTCCTATCCCTATACCCCATCCCTTCAGAGTAACTATGCTGAATATCATGCTTATCATTCTTTTAAATGTCAGTTTATCAGATTTAATTGTATGTTTAAAAGTAGAATTTTTTTAGTTTTACTTGTTTTCAAACTTGCAGGATTATAGCTGAGCACCAGAACCTAAGATTTCTTTTTTTCACCCAAAATTATACTACCAAGATTCATCCATGTTGTAATGGGCCATTTCTCTTTTTTTCTGTTTGATCCTATCAATAAAAACAGTCTAGTTAAGTAACTTTGCCAAGATTTTTGATCACTTTTGCATCTGCTATATCTTGCATAGATTCTTGAATTTAGTTCTCCTCTTAAAGGACACTTCAAAGAATGTCTTCAATGCGGGTTTCTCATGGCTGGTCATTCAAGTCTATGTATCACTAGGAATATTTTCATTATGCCCTGACAGTTGGTTAGACATTTGGTTAAACAGCTGGTTAAACTGACAATTCGGTTAGCTATATAATTTATGTAAATAAATAACTGTGGCAAGAATACATACATGAGATCTACCTTCTTAACAAAATTCTAAGTATATGCTATAGCATTGTTAACTATAAGCACAATATTGTACAAAAGATCTCTAGAACTTACCACTTTTGCATAATTGAAATAGACAATTTGCTGCTGTTGTTCAGCCGCTTATCATGTCTGACTCTTTGCGACCCCACAGACTGCAGCAGGCCAGCTTCCCTGCCCCTCACCATTTCCCGGAGCTTGCTCAAATTCATGTCAATTGAGTTGGTGATGGCGTCCAACCATCTCGTCCTCTGTTGTCCCCTTCTCCTCCTGCTTTCAGTCTTTCCCAGCATCAGGGGCTTTTCTAATGAGTCAGCTCTTCCTATCAGGTGGCCAAAGTATTGGAGCTTCAGGATCAGTCCTCCAATGAATATTCAGGACAGATTTCCTTTAAGATAGACTGGTTTGATCTCCTTGCTGTTCAAGGAATTCTTGAGTCTTCTCCAGCCCCACAGTTCAAAAGCATTAATTCTTGGGCTCTCAGCTTCCTTCATGGTCCAATTCTCAAATCCATATAAGACTACTGGAAAAACCATAGCTTTGACTATATGGACCTTTGTCGGCAAAGTAAAGTTTCTGCTTTTTAATATATTGTCTAGGCTTGTCATAGCTTTTCTTTCAAGAAGCAAGAGTCTTTTAATTTCAAGGCCACAGTCATCATCTGTGATTTTGCAGCCCAAGAAAATAAAATCTGTCACTGTTTACATTGTTTCCCATCTATTTGCCATGAAGTGATGGAACCAGATGCCATAATCTTCTTTTTTTGAAAGTTGAGTTTTAAGCCAGCTTTTTCACTCTTTTCTTTCACCTTCATCAAAAGGCTCTTTAGTTCTTCTTCACTTTCTGCCATAACAGTGGTGTCATCTGCATATCTGAGGTTATTGATATTTCTCCTGGCAATCTTGATTCCAGCTTTTGCTTCATCCAGCCCAGAATTTTTCATGATGTCCTCTGCATATAAGTTAAATAAGCAGGGTGACAATATACCACCTTGACATTCTCCTTTCCCAATTTGGAACCAGTCCATTGTTCCAAGTCTGGTTCTAACTGTTGCTTCTTGACCTGCATACAGGTTTCTCAGGAAGCAGAGAAAGTGGTCTGATATTCCCATCTCTTGAAGAATTTTCCACAGTTTGTTGTGATCTACACATTCAAAGGCTTTAGAGTAGTCAATGAAGCACAAGTAGATTTTTTTCTCAAATTCTCTTGCTTTTTCTATGATCCAACAGATGTTGGCAATTTGATCTCTGGTTCCTCTGCCTTTTTTAAATCCAGCTTGAACATTGGAAGTTCTGGGTTCACATACTGTTGAAGCCTACCTTGGAGAATTTTGAGCATTACTTTGCTAGCATGTGAAATGAGTGCAGTTGTGTGGTAGTTTGAGCATTCTTTGGCATTGCCTTTCTTTGGGATTGGAATGAAAACTGACCTTTTCCAGTCCTGTGGCCACTGCTGAGTTTTCCAAATTTGCTGGCATATTGAGTGCAGTACTTTCACAGCATCATCTGTTAGGATTTGAAATAGCGCAACTGGAATTCCATCACCTCCACCAGCTTTGTTCACAGTGATGCTTCCTAAGACCCACTTGACTTCACACTCCAAGATGCCTGGTTCTAGGTGAGTGATCACACATCGTGATTATCTGGGTCGTGAAGATCTTTTTTGTACAGTTCTTCTGTGTATTCTTGCCACCTCTTCTTAATATCTTCTGCTTCTGTTAGGTCCTTGCTATTTCTGTCCTTTATTGTGCCCATCTTTGCATGAAATTTTTCCTTGGTATCTCTAATTTTCTTGAAGAGATCTCCAGTCTTTCCCATTCTATTGTTTCCCTCTATTTCTTTACATTTTTCACTTAGGAAGGCTTTCTTATCTCTCCTTGCCATCCTTTGGAACTCTGCATTTAGACAATTTGAGACTACATCAAACTAAAAAGCATTTTCACAGCAAAGGAAATTATCAACAGGGTGAGAAGACAATCTATGGAATAGGAGAAAATATTTGTAAATTGAATATCTCACAAAGAGTAATACCCAAAATATAAAAGGAACTCAGCAAAAAACAAATAACCCAATTTAAAAATGTGCAAGGAACTTGAATAGGCATTGCTCCAAAGATGTAACAGTGGCCAAAAAGTGTGTTAAGAGGCTCAACATTACTAATCATCAGGGAAATGCTAATCAAAATCACAATGAGATATCACTTCGAACATTTTAAGATAGCCATTATTTTTGTTAAAAAAAAAATGAGCGTTGATAAGGTTGCAGGGAATTTGGAACCCTTGAACACTGTTGATGGGATTGTAAATGATAGCAATTATGTAAAAAAGTTTAGAGTTTCCTCAAAAAAATTGAAAATTAGAACCACCATATAAGCCAGCAGTTCCAAAAGAACTGATCCAAAAGAATTGAAATTGGGATCTTTAAAAAATATTTGCGCTCCTCTGTTATTGCAGCATCATTCAAAAGAACCAAAATGTGGAAACAACCTAAATGTCCCCTCAGTGGATGAATGGATAAAGAAGACATGATATATACATGAAATGGAATATTGCTGTTGTTCAGTTGCCAAGTCATGTCGACTCTTTGTGAGCCCACAGACTGCAGTGCACCAGCCCACCTTGTCCCTCAGCATCTCCTGGAGTTTGCCCAAGTTCATGTCCATTGAATTGGTGATGCCTTCCAACCATCTCATCCTCTGTCACCCTCTTCTCCTCCTGCCTTCAATCTTTCCCAGCATCAGGGTCTTTTCAGTGAGTCAGCTCTTCATATTAGGTAGCTAAAGTATTGGAGCTTCAGCATCAGTCCTTCCAATGAATATTCAGGGTTGATTTCCTTTAGGATTAACTGGATTGATCCCCTTGCTGTCCAAGGGGCTTTCAAGAGTCTTCTCCTGCACCACAGTTCAAAAGCATCCATTCTTCGAGGTTCTGCCTTCTTTATGGTCCAACTCTCACATCCATACATGACTACTGGGATGGAATATGCAATGCAATGGAATATTATTCACACATAAAAAGATGGAAATCCCACCATAGATGACAACATGGATGAACCTTGAAGACATTATGCTAAGTGAAATAAGCTTGCCACAGAAAGACAAATACTCCATGATTCCACTTACATAAAACAGAAGGGAGAATAGCAGTTGCCAAGGGCTGAGAGAAGGGGGGGAATGGGGAATTGCTGTTTAATAGTTACAAAGTTTCATTTATGCAAGACAAGTAACTTCTATAAATCTTCTCTAAAACATTGCCCTTTGTTATTTTTAAATAATGTTCCCCAATTCCATCTACAAAGCTAAAATATACCTAATGCAGAATGCTTGAAAAGCAGGCTAAAACGATCTTCAATCTTACCACCCTGAAATTTCTTCTATTAATAGTTCAATGTGTATAGATCCTGCCAAGACCTTCAAGAAGGTCGTAATGATGTAGATGTCAACTGGGTGCTTGAAACTCCTATTTCCTGAGACCTAATACTAATGCTGGATAATATTGATCTTAAAAAGTTTTGCCAAACTGATGGTTAAGAAGAAATGTAATTCCTTGTTGATTTAATTTGTAGCCCCAGAGCTGCAGGATAGTATTCATATGTGCATTAGCTATTGGCACTTCTGTGAAAGGCTCATTCAAACTCTTTGCCCAGGTTTCTTTTGAGTTATTTGAGTTTTCTTATTGTTTTGTAGAAAAAAATTTTGTATGCTAGCCTTTATATATGTTTCATACACTTTCTCCTCTTAAGTAAAGGGAAGGTGATTTGCATTTAACTGTTTCTTTGAAATTACAGATGTTTAAAATTTTCATGTAGTTTCAACATTTTCAATATTTTTCTTTAACATTTCTGAGATTGTGCAATGCCTGGGAAGGTTTTCCCCATTCCACAATTAGAAGAAAAAAAAAAACCAAAGGATCTGAATAAATATTTATCCAAGCAGATATATAAATGGCCAACAAGAACATGAAAAGATGATCAACATCATTAGCCACCAGGAAAATGCAAATCTAAACCACAATGAGATACCATGTATCTACTAGTATCGCTACAATCAAGAAGACTGATCATTCATTACACATGGAGAAATCAGAACCCTAATACATTGTTAATATGAATACAAAATGGTTCAGCTACTTTGGAAAGCAGTATGACGTTTCCTCAAAAGATTAAACATAGAATGACCATACAACCCAGAAACTGTACTCCTAGATAAATACCCAAGAGAAACGGAAACAAATGTCCAAGCAAAACTTGTACGCAAACGCTCATTGCAACATTATTCTTAATAATCAAAAAGTGGAAACAACCAAAATGGTCATCAAATAATGAGTAAGTGAATAAAATACGGTATTCCATACAATGGAGTATTATTTGACAGTGAAAAGGACTGGAATACTGACACATCGTATAAGATGGATAAACCAGGGAAACATTAGGCCAAGTGAAAGAAACCAGTCACAGAAGATCACATGTTATATAACTCCATTTATATAAAATGTACAGAATAGGCAAATCTATAGAGACAGAAAGTAGATTAGTGGTTGCCTAGAGGTATGGTTCGGAGAAGGCAATGGCACCCCACTCCAGTACTCTTGCCTGGAAAATCCCATGGACGGAGGAGCCTGGTAGGCTGCAGTCCATGGGGTCGCTGGGAGTTGGACACGACTGAGCGACTTCACTTTCACTTTTCACTTTCCTGCATTGGAGAAGGAAATGGCAACCCACTCCAGTGTTCTTGCCTGGAGAATCCCAGGGATGGGGGAGCCTGGTGGGCTGCCGTCTATGGGGTCTCACAAAGTCGGACACAACTGAAGCGACTTAGCAGCAGCAGCAGAGGTACGGTTGTATAACTCTGCTGCTGCTGCTGCTAAGTCGCTTCAGTCGTGTCCGACTCTGTGCGACCCCATAGACGGCAGCCCACCAGGCTCCCCTGTCCCTGGGATTCTCCAGGCAAGAACACTGGAGTAAAGGCTGTTGAATTGTACACTTCAAATGAGCAAATTGTATAGTATCTGAATTATGTCTCAATAAAGCTGTTTTTTTTTCCACCAGCTTAAAAGAAAAGGAAATTTATTTGCCCTAACAATGGAAAGTCCAGGACAATGACTGACATGAGAGGTTTAGGGCTTTGTCTGTCTCTCTTCTTGGCCTTCGGATGTATAAAATTTATCCTCAGACTCTTTGGAGTTGGTCACATGGCCATCACCAAATAACCCAGAAGTGTGGAGTGTTTTGATTCACCAGAGCTGGATCACATGCTTGACTCCTGGTGCTGAGGGAGAAACTATATCCAGATCACATGAGACAAACATGTATAAGGAAGTGGATTCTCAAGTGACATTTATGAGCTATTCAGGAAGAAGAGGCAACAGATAGTAACAGACATTCAATATGGAGATAATTAAATCATCTGAAAATAATGGTGTTTCTGCATTTTCGTTTTCAGTATTTTTGCTACCCAATTTTTCTTTTCTTGTTGCATTGTTTAGGGTGTCCAGAACTATATAGGAAAATTATAGCAATAATATTACATGACTTTAATGGGAATGCCTCTAATATTTTACTATTCTAGACAGAATGGTTTGGATAAAATTTGATGCTCTTTACCAAGTAAGAAAAATATCATTATAGGCCTAGCTGGCTGAAATTTCTTAATTAAGAGTTAATTTGACTTATAGTGAATGTCAACTGCTATAATCATGAATTTACTCTCTTTTATTTGTCCAAACTACATGAATAAACTTTTTAACATTGGACAGTTTCTGTATTTCTATGAATTGCTTTATAATGGAGGGGATAAACAGATTATTTTTCTTAAAAAAATCAACAAGTAAGTTGTGACATTTTCTATTTCAGGAGAGCTCCTGGTTAAGGGAGAAAAATTTGGGTACCCATTGAGGGAGTATATGAGCCAGGATTCAAGAATATGGGAAAAGGATATGGCAGCGGGCTCTGTTTTCAGGCCCAGCTTTTAGGCCTTTTCCTTTCTTGGACCCAACACACTGGCAGTAATCATATAAGAGGCAAGTGCGCAGGATAGCCCAGTCCACCAACAGCTCCTTTCATATAATTTCTATTAGGCATGGTCTGTCAACAAAGGTCCATCTAGTCAAGGCTGTGGTTTTTCCAGTAGTCATGTATGGATGTGACAGTTGGACTATAAAGAAAGCTGAGTGCTGAAGAATTGATGCTTTTGAACTGTGGTGTTGGAGAAGACTCGTGAGAGTCCCTTGGACTGCAAGGACATCCAACCAGTCCATCCTAAAGGAGATCAGTCCTGAGTGTTCATTGGAAGGACTGATGTTGAAGCTGAAACTCCAATACTTTGGCTACCTGATTCGAAGAACTGACTCATCTGAAAAGACCCTGATGCTGGGAAAGATTTAGGGCAGGAAGAGAAGGAGACAACAGAGGATGAGATGGTTGGATGGCATCACCGACTCAATGGATGTGGGTTTGGTAGACTCCGGCAGTTGGTGATGGATAGGGAAGCATGGCATGCTGTGGTTCATGGGGTCGCAAAGAGTCAGACATGACTGAGCAACTGAACTGAATTGGATAGGGGTAAAAAACAGGATCAAGATCTGATAGAAGGAAAGAAGTACTTAGAAGACAGATAAGGAGGGACAAAGTGCAGAAAGCCTGTGACTTACCTACAGTTCCACAGGTTTTGAGTCCATGTGGAATAACCTCCAAAGTCTAGTTCCTGTCCTCACCACGATACTATCCCAAAGGTTGGTCTGTACTGCTCAGAACAGGGGCTCTAAATCCTTGGAACAGAAATTTTGGGGAAAGGAGGAACCAATATCCTTGTTCCTGTCTGGGTCTGAGGCTTCTTCTGGGCCACAGAACCCTTTTCACCAGTATGAGATGCTTGGTCCACATCCTGCCCAAATGGGTTCTCAAAGATGAAGCCCTCTGATTCTCACATAACTCACAGTTTTCTAGACAGATAGAGTTTTTAGGAAAAAGAAAAGTTTATGGAAATCCCAGCCAGATTCAGATGGGAAAGACCTGTCCTCATCACAATGTTCATGCAGTTAACAGCTCTGATGCTCAAAAATGCTGTAGTGGACATCAAAATTAATGGAACCAAGGTTACTTGGAAGCCAACAGGGCTTTGGTAATCCCTTAAAAGTGTAACTTGTCTCAGTTATGACAAAGGGAGAGTGGGAAATGGAGGACAAACTTTAGTAAAAGCTGAAGACAACATTGGAAGCCCTTGGGGTTAGCCAGCTCTTCCTAACAGAGGATGGTGTTGATTTCATGGGACTGAATAAGGAGAAATACCATTCATTCATATTTTTGATGAGTATTTACCCAGTTCCTTCTGCATGCAAGGCAGCCTACCAGTTGCTGCAAACACAGTGGTGAACGGAGTAAACATGTCCCCTGCTTTGGCAGAGCTTTGAATCTAGTGAAAAAAGACAGTCAATAAGAGAACAAATTTCAAATTCTGCTAAGAGGAAAATGAAGTGTGTGTTATGGAAGGGAAGATGGGGTACACACGTGGAGATGTCAAGGGCGAGAAGAAGCCGTCTCAGTGAGGAGGAAGGGAGGCCACAGCATGGGTGAAGTCTTCACAGTAGAGAAGAGCTTGTTTTGTTCAAGGACCTGGAAGGTTAGTATAGCAGGAGCACCATGTGCTGGGAGAGACTCAAGTGAGATGACCTTGAAGAAGTATTGGGGCCAAATTATGCAGATCCTCTTGGACCATGTTGAGGAGTGTGGATTTTCTTCTAAAAAAAAAAAAAAAAAAAAAAAGACAAAAAACGTTTTTAGGCATGTGAAAAATCTGGTTTCTTTTTTTTTTTAATTGCTCTAACTTCTATGTGTAAAACAGATAGGAAAGGGCAGTATAGGAAATAGAGAAACTGGTTAAAGGCAAGTTCCCAAGTGAGAAATTAAAGAAGCTTAGGCCAGAATGGTGTCAGTGGAAATGGAGATAAGCAAGCGGACTAGAGATGTATGTTTGAGGAAGAATCAATAGAACCTGCTGATGAAGACAATGTGGGAAGTAAGGAAATGTGGAAAATCTGTAATTACTCCCAGGTTTCTGAATAGAGCAGTTTGTTGGATGGTGATGCTGCCTTGAGATGGGAAAACAAAGGGGAGGGTGAGTGGTGATGTATGGCAAAACCAATACAATATTGTAAAGTAAAAAATAAAAAAATAAAATCAGCAGTCAAAATGACTAGTTGAGATCATGGAAATAAATAAATAATTTCTTACTAAAAAAAAAAGAGTTCTATTTCATGCATATAGAAATTAAACATCTACTTTTAAAACTCTCCTTTGTCTATGGTCACACACTGTGCCTTATCCCTGGGAGCTCCTTGTCTTATGGGTTGGTGTGTCCTCTACTAGTCAATTACCAAGGACTCAAGCGCGGGGGAGGCCTAGAAGATCTCCTCACCCACTTTTTGCCCCAGCCCCACAATGCCTGTTCTCCAACAGCCCCATGAGGCCCCAAGTACCCCTTCCCCTTGGACAGGAGGATGGACTTGACCCTGGGAGCGATTCTTGGCCTCTACTGGGAAACTGGCTCCCAGCAACCTCCTCCCCCTGCGTCAGTCCTTTTCCCCTAAATGCTTCCCAGCTTCCCAGATGGTGTCCAGATAACCCGCACCCTCTCCCTGGGGTGCGATCATCATTCCGAGGGTCAGCTCATCTCCTTGAATCCTTCAGCGTAGGAAGAATCATGAGTCCATCTGTCATCACCCACCTCCCTGGGAACTGAGGAGGGCAGAGAGCCAGGCCAGCGGGCAGAGTACATTTGTATCCCTTTGCTCAAGGCCAGCTCTGCTGGTTAATCTATGGAGAAACCCAGCCAGGAAGTCTACAAAAAAACACAGGAATCACTAGTTTGAGCCTTCTGTCCCACACATCCTCTCCCCATCATCATACATGTCCTATTCATCATCCCAGATTTAGCTCAAAGGCCATCTCATCTGGGCAGGCTTCCGAATTCCCAAGCACATCTAGTCTCTCTCTCTCCTCCAATTCTTTAATTGGACCACAATGGTGGTCTGATCTTGATGTACTGATAATGAAACGGTCTGGTTATGTCTCTCTTTCCATTAAATCTGTGCTGTTTAATATGGCGCCCACCCATTATATGTGGCTGCTTACATTTAAATCAATTAAAATTCAACAAAATATAATTTCAGCTCCTCAACTGGTCTAGCACATGATCAGGTGCTCAGTAGCCATGTGTGGCCAGTGGCTCCCATATTAAACATCACAGATTGAGAGCCCCTTCTCAATCTGTAGAATAGCACTGTGTTAAACTAAGTACTCCCTGATGACCAAACTGGGTGTTATCCTCTTTGTGCCCTTGGCACCCGGTACAGAATACAGAACATAGAAGATGCTAAATATGTATGGACTGAATGAGCAGATGAGAGGATAAGTTCTGGACACCATGTGTGAAGGAGAATATGGGTGACCTGCATGAAGTATGCTCCAAAGACAGGAACCAAGAGAAGATATGATTTAGGGGAAAGACAGAGAGGACAGCTCAGTGTGAGCAAGGTGGCCTTTCTGTGCCCCGAGACACTAGAATGCCGTTGCCAGTGTCCTTCAATAGCACCATTAAATCACACATAGTCACATAGGACAGCTCATCCTATCAGCCTCTCCTCTGTGACACCTCTGTTTACCTCTCTGTCAATCCAGTCCCCTCATTGTCCTTGAAATTCCCTGAGAAGTCTCTCCTGACCCACCCCAGCTGGTCCTACTTGCCATGCTCTGTCCAGCATCCCCAAGTACAGTGCGAAGGAACTCCGTCTGACAGCTACAGTCACTGTCCATTTTGTGCCCCAGTGCATATGTCTTATGTCTGTAACTCTGCTCTGTCCTTCAGGCTAACTAAGCAACAGATCCCCAGGGATGAGACCCCCTAAGACTTGGGCTCCCTAGGGGTAAGATTTTACTGATCAGGATGAGTAAGGGTTGCCCAAGAAGCTCTTTCCTAACAGGCAGGCCACTTAGGGGAAGGACCCGAGATCTGATCTCACGGAAACTGTTTACCCAGAGTCCTGCCCACCATGGCAGACACAGATCAGGGGCTTGAGGGATTTCAAGACAACGCTACTTCTCCTGTGCAATCTCAAGTGGACTTTATGCAACAGCTTCTCTTCAGGGCAGTGGCTAGACTCTGGGAGAAGTGAGGAACACGGGCCTGAACCTTAAGGATCTGCGGAAGTTGAATCCCCCTGTGTTTGCCTGTATCAGCTCCTACTTCAGCATCTTGAGACTCATCATCTTCCTTTGCTTTCTGAGAATCCAGGAAAGACAGACTGAGCAGTTCTGTAGCTCTGACTTAGCTCTCTGTGATTCCTTCTTGACCCAAGAGCTCTCCCTAAATCCATGACTTCAGAGACCCTCCTGCCAACAGGAAGGGCTCTTCTGGCCCTGGGCCCTTATAATCCTGCTCTTAGCCTGGGCCATTTCTCTGTGGTCCCCTGGAGTTTATGTGCAAAGCTGTGGTAGTACAGTTTGGCTCTGCCCTGGTAGACAGTTCCGCTTCTTTTCCCACTAGAAACTAGGCCATTCTCAACAACAGGCCCAAATCCCCAAATAGTGGCCTTACCAATAGGAAGGTTGTAGAGGGTGATGTAGTATTTAGAATGTCTTCAATCATTCACCTTGTCCTTCTCCTGGGCTCTTAATACCAGCTTCTTTGACCCAAACACTATCCTTTAAAGCAATCAGCAGCTGTTCCCTTTGTCCCCTGAAAGAGAACCTGGCCCTCAGTAACATATCTTTGAAAGTTGGCAGGTGGGCACACCTTATGCCCCATAGATGATCCCTTCTCACTGGTTCTGTGTGTGACACCCCTTCCACCAGAGGAAAGTCTCTTAGAGTCATGATTTGAAAGCTTCAGCACAGTTCATCTGTATAGGAACACACGTCTGCTACAAGGAGGCTTGATGGCACACAACTTTGGTGAGAGGTGTCAGGAAAGATATTCCAAGCCTCAAATCTGAGTCAGTGTTTCCCACTAGACTCATTCTTTTGGGTTGAGACTGGCCCTCCTTTTAAACAGACCCTTCTTTTTAAACAGTGGTCTTCCTCCCTCCCTTGAGGAGCGCTTGGGACTGGTCCCATGGGAGAGCTTTGTGGACGCCAGGTGACTCTCTGACTACTCCTCCAAAGGGCAGTGGAAGGAAGTGGCCATCCCAAAGCCAGAGCCTGTGCTCATCTCTCCCCAGCTGCCATGGCTGAGAGTGGAGGCTGTCTTTCCCATGTTCGGGGCAAAGGAGGGGAAGAGCTGGAAGTCATCAGGGTGTTGTTTTTGCCAGTGGAGCCCTTGAAGTGGAGACAGGAGGAAAACAAACAAACTCATGTCATCTCCCCAGGGTCCTGGAAGAGGTCCCTTTCACAGCCAGGAATGTGACAAGGAGTGAAGTCAGCCAGGAGGCTGCCTGCAGAGGGAGGGAGGCAGGCAGCGGGGCGAGGATCAGAGGCGCAGAGCAGGGGAAGGGGCCAGACACAGGGAGGGTCCAAGGCCGTCATATCCCTGGGGCTGGGGGTGGGCAAAGAGCCCGCAGGGAGAGATGTGCCCCAAGGCTGGGAGGGCCCCACTGTACAGAAAGACATGTATCTCAGCTTGCCTACTAAAAGGTCCAGCCCATATTTTCCAGAAGCCAGTTTTGTGGAATAGATGTGGCAATAATTACAGGGATTGGCCGCTGATTGGCATGGAGATCAGTACAAGGAAGAATAAGATTAGAAGTAGATACACAGAAAGGAAAAATGGTCCCTGGGAGGAGAAAAAGTGCCAGGGTGGGGACCGGCCCCAGGCCAAGTGGCCAAGTGAGACCAAGTGGATGAGAGTCCAGGTTAGACTGAGGTTGCCCAGCCCTCTGGCTCCCCAGGAGGCCTCTGATGTACTGAGGCTGACCCCACACTGCTGCTGTTCAGGAATCCATGACGTGTCCCAGCCTCACCTCTCTATCACGGGGCAGGAGCCAGCAGGCAGTGCTGGGCCCAGATTTGGTTCTCAGCTTGCCACAGCCCCTGGAAACAGGGGAGGGCCTGAGGGGAAGGTGTGGGGTTTCCTCCTCCAAGCCACCTCCATGACCTTGAGAGCACAGGTGCAGCTCACCTGCTCCTCCTTCTCCTTGTGTGTCTGACAGAGTCTGAGATGTTCTCTGCTCTGGCTCCCAGCTGTGTGGGAAAGCTGGGCTATGCCAGCCAGGTCCAGTTTTCCCAGCAACTCCCTTTGTAGCATTGGGATCACTGTAAATGGTCAGGACTCAATATCCCCATTCTGAAAAATGGAGGTATATCCTGACCTCCCCTCACCTCACCTCACTCACAGTTGAGGGTTAACAAGAAACCAGAGTGGCCAGAGCACCCAGGAAGCAAACTAACACATCTAAAGTATTCCAGGAGAGAGGTCTCTCTTTGGGAATTTTCTTTTTGTTTGGGGGTTTGTATAGATAGTACTGAAAACTTTATTTTATGTATTTGATTTTATTAAATATTGTACAGTACATTTTGACAAAATAGATACAGTGTAAATCTATAAATATTTGGATTTAAATCAAATATAATTTTTAACTTACATTCACAAACACCTTTGTTTTTTGGGCAAAAACAAAATCTTATATTTTTTCTGAATTTTGAATTTTGTTAATGAGTGTTTAAAGCACACATTATCTCTGAGACACTTTCAACAATGTTCTCTGGAAGGAAGTCTGAAAAACAGAATCAAGTAAGATGGCATGTATTATGTAGTGACACTGAATGTTGAGTTACTGAACTTGGAATTACAGCTGACCTTGAAAAATCTCTTTGGTAATTTTCTGCTGAAGATGCTGACTCCGTCCACAGCCTGAAATGTACCCGTGAGAGCGTCTGCTCCAGCATCCCTGTGTGCAATTGGGAGGACGGAGGCCCACCTGGCTCACAGACCCCTTAGGCAGGCCAGAGAAAGGTGAGCAGGGGAGAGGCAGCCCCGTCCCCTAGCAGCCCCGACCTTCTGCCTGGATTCTGATAAATGGGGTCTACCTTGTGCCTGAGACCCAGGAGCCACCTCAACCCTTTCCCCATTTCTGAACCTCCATCCTGAGATAGTCTTAGCACCGTTTGGAAGCCCAGACCTGGGACTTGCTTTTGCTTCTCCTCCCAGAGGCTCAAGTTCCCTCTGAATCTCCAGCCCAAGAGCCAGTGCCCAAGCACTGCTCCCAGATCCCTGACACCTCCCGCCTCCTGGCTAGCTGGGCTTTCACTAGGATGTAAACACTCTGTGAGCAGGGACCTTAGGTCTCCTGTTCACTGATGAATCCAAAGCCCCTAGAACATAGCACAATGGAGACACCAGTATTTGTTGAATGTGCAGAGGCCAGAACCTACTATAAAAGAATTGGTGGGAAAATCCAGCCCACAGATTAAAGGGAAACCCATCAGGAAAGACACTCTGGGGTGGCCACATGCATCTCACCTCACTTGCCCCTCACCACAGTTTGTGTGCTATGCTCAGTCACTCAGTTGTGTCTGACTCTTTGCACCCCCATAGACTGTAGCCCACCAGGCTCCTCTGTCCATGGGGATTCTCCAGGCAAGAATACTGGAGTGGGCTGCCATGCAAACTCAGGGATTGAACCCAGGTCTCCTGCGTTGCAGGTGGATTCTTTAACATCTGAGCCACCAGGGAAGCCCCACCACTATTTGCCACCTCTCAAAATGTATCAGCCCCTCCAGAGAGGACCACCTCCCTCCACCAGCTCAGGTCCTATAGCTCTCCATTGCCTGGTGGACTCTTTCAGCCTTCTTCTTTCTTCCTCAGTGCTCAGTGTCACAGTAGCCCCAGGACAGTCCCTAAGCCATCAGGTTGCCGGCTCAGCATCCATATGGAGCTCACCAGGTCCCATTTGGCGGGTCTATCCTCCCAGCCTGGTCTGTGCATGCTCAGAGCTCACCCCTGTCTTGGAGGTTGTCTAGGGTGGGAGTCCTGGCTGGACCCAGCTCCCAAAACTTATTGGATCATCGAGAAAGCAAGTTTCTTCATCCTCTCTCACATATGCATCCCCAGCTCCACGCCCCTGCCTCTCTTTCCATGTTTTTAGCATCTTCTTCCGCTTGCTGGCTTCCCAGGGGTCCAGACTCAAGGCCATTTCCCACTGCCAGCACCCAGACCGCAGGAAGGCCGCTATCTCTCCCTCCTGGGCCTCCAGATCCCAGGGCCTTGTGTTCCTCTGCTACATTCCAGGCGAGACTCTGGTGGGAGAGACAGGGAGGACACCAAGGTGGTCTGAGCTCCCGGGAACAGCCCGGCTTCTTCCCTCCACTCCACTCTGCCTTCCCATCCCCTCTCAAGCTTTCTGGCTCTAAGCTGCCTGAAGGAATCTTGGCTCAAATCTTTACAGCCCCTCCTTTAGCCTCCTCCAAGGTCGCCTCGTCCTCTCCCTGCTGGTAGGCCCTGAGGACCTCACCCTGAGGACCTCACTAACACAGCAGGCTCCCCATGAACCTGCCATCCCTTTCCTTTGTCCCTGCTGGCCGAGAGATCTTAGAAAAGTTCTAATGAATTTGGGGCTCTACATCATCCCTGCCATATGAGGGATTTCAAGCTGGCACTGTTCCCTTCATCCTGCCACAGACAGTAAGCCAGTGTGGAGACCATACTCCAGTGAGAGACTCTCCCTCGGGCTGTCTCCTTAGCCTCAGACTGTCCTGCCCTAGACACAGATAGGTCTCTAACTCTGGTCCTCATTTGACATCATCTGTCCCTTCACAGGAGAAGGTAATGGCACCCCACTCCAGTACTCTTGCCTGGAAAATCCCATGGATGGAGGAGCCTGGTAGGCTGCAGTCCATGGGGTCGCTAGAGTCGGACACGACTGAGCGACTTCCCTTTCACTTTTCACTTTCATGCATTGGAGAAGGAAATGGCAACCCACTCCAGTGTTCTTGCCTGGAGAATCCCAGGGACGGGGGAGCCTGGTGGGCTGCTGTCTCTGGGGTCGCACAGAGTTGGACACGACTGAAGCGACTTAGCAGCAGCAGCAGCAGTCCCTTCACAACGACCCCAGGCCCCTCCAGCCAACTCTCAAGAATGGGACATGAAGCACTTGAGGGAGCTGATGTTAGAGGCTTTTGGAGACCCTCCTCACAGCCCACCTTGGGTGGGGAGGGGCTGGTCACCCACAGTTCACTGCTTCGTAGATACTCTTCTGCCATCAGGAAGAGCTCTCTGGCCCCGAGCCCTTCGAGGCTTACTCTCATCCTTTGTCCATTTCTCTCTGTCCCACTGGCTCCAAGTATGAAGCTAGAAGCCTAAGATGGTAGCCTAACAGTGTCAATGTTTGGAGGGTGATTTATTTACCATGTCCCCAATTATTCCCCTGGCCTTACCACTGGGTGTATTCAAGCAGTATCCCTTCTGCAGCTGTGCTCCTCTCTCAGGCCTCTGCTCACATTCAGTGTTCCTGAGGTCTCCATGAGCTCTCTTGACCCTCGCCTGGATCCCACCAGCATGCCAAGTCTCTCTTAAGTGTGGATGTCCCTGCTTCTTTCATACTCATTTCATCCCTGGAGCATATTGCTCCTGAAACACCACTCGCTGTCATGGCCTGTCCTTCTAGATATATCTGGTTTCTGATGGGTCCTGCATGGCATGAACACTGTAGAAGGTGATCCCAGAGTTGGCCAGAGTCCAAAATACCTCACTTCTAGCCTCAATTCTTTACCTTCCCTTTTCCCAACTGCCTAAAAAAAACGTGCCTCTTATGGATTTGTTTGAATAATAATTTTCTTTTTAAAATGCAAGCTCTTCTGCAAAGTCTAGGCCCTTCCTTCCCTTCCTTATATTGACCTCACATTTCTGCCCTCTAACCTTCACAGAACTTGATTAAACTGCACAGAGATGGGGTGTCTCTATTGCTGTTTTTCACCAGCTCCTCCTTATGTTTCTCTCACTGGTCCGTCATTTGCCAAATATTAATCAAGACTCTGCAATATACAAAGTAATGGGCACTTTCTATCTTCTTTCTTCTTTTCCATTAAAAAAAAATAATTTATGAAGTAGAGCCAGGGATCCCAGGCCAAGATAAAGTCTAAACAAGGATATAGGTGGTCCATCCCAGGACTGAGTGAGGCACAGGACTTGGTGTGCAGAGCAGAGAGTAAATCCCAAGAACCTCTTTTGAGTGAGGACCCCAGGGGCACCTGCCTCCCCATGGCTCACTGAAGAAGCTATCATCAAGCAGCAGCCACCACCCCCTGCCCCCAGTCCACTTCTATTCAGAAGCCAGGGAGAGTCTCCAGAACACACCTCAGATCACATCCTTCAAGGGTTACAAACTCCTGCCTGATCTGGACCTCAATGTCCCCCTCATCCCATCTTAAGTTTGTGTGTTCCCTTGCTTGCTACAGACACATTGGTTTTCTTCAAGACCAGCTTTGTGTCAGCTTGCACATGCCTCCCTCACAACTTACACACATGCCCCTCGAGCCCACCACACTTGTCCTCACCCTCACTCTCTGCTTCTTGCCAACATTCACATTTCACTGTAAGTGGCACTTCTTCAGAAAGGAACATCTTACCTGACCTTCAGCTGAAGTCAGTGCCCTGCTGTACATTCTCATCATCACCCTTATCATCATGAAACTCCACTGAGCTTATGCTTCTGTGATTAGTGATAGCAGGTGGCAGGGTTAACGGGGGGTCTCCATTCTGCTAGGGGGAAAACAGACATAGGTATGAGTTCTGAGAGCAGGGCTCTGGGAGGTAGTAGAGAAGCCAGTACCACATCCAGCTGACCACCAGGAGAGCCCACGTTGGGTGATAAAACCACTGTAGCATCCCCAGCCCTCGGCAAGGTCTGGCTGACCGGTCAGTGAGCAGCTGCGCTGCAGCTGGGACAGCTCTGGCCCTCCCTGTCCTCCGCTCATCTGATTTCTGCATGGCCCCAAGGATCACACTGCCTCCCAGGCCAGGAGCCTGTCATCAGCGTCTTATTCCCCGCCTCCCCTTCCTCCAGTGTGCACGCCACAGCTCATATTCCCAGGGTGTCTGGGAAACAGCAAGGGTACCATGGGCTCCTCCCAACTCAGGTGGCAGGTGATAAGCACTCCAGGCCCCAACAAAACTGAGCCTTTGACCCCTTGAGGCCTTTCCCACACATGCCATAGGTATTCAGTCTGGCCACATGAGGCTGGGGACACCTCCCTGTCTGTGTCCTGCTCCCTGGCTGCTGGCTCTCTACAGGACTGAAGGGGCATGTTCTTGGAGGTCCTGGAGACCCAGATCTATGGCTTCTGGCCTGAGGTGGTGTGATAACTTCCTTCTCCTCTTCCCTGCACCAGCTGCCCAGCCTTTCCTGGGCCTTTTCTCCTATTCTGCCTTTACAGAGGCAGCCGGTGCTAACAGCAGAGGCCTCTCATTCTTCTTCCACTTTATCCTGGTTCAAGCTCATCAGTTCTTGTCAAGAAAGGAACTGAAGCCAGGGGTTCTAATCTTCCCAGCTCTGAGAATAATTTGCTCAGAAAACCCCTCTTTCCTTGACAGCTAGGTTTTGGTGTTGAGAAATCCAAGCCAAGAGACTTCCTCACCATAAAGATCTGGACATAGCTAGCAACATCAACTTACTGCCATCAAAACCATAATCTTCAACACTGTGATCATCACCACCATGAGTAATACAGTCATGACGACCATTACATCATTACCACCATCCAACGAACACTGTCGCCCTCCTCATCACCCTGATCGTTATCACCGTCTCCATTATTTTCACCATGGTTATTATCACCGTCACCAAGACCCATGACCACCCTCGCCACCGCCGCGCAATCATCCCACTTAACATTACTGCTATGATTAGCATGTCCACCACTGTCACTGCTGCTCCACTTTCACAAACATCCTCACCAACTTCTAGATTATCATCCCTGTCAGTTTTAGCACAACACCACAACAATTACACACTCACCATCTCCTTCACGGCACGTCAGCACTGCTATCATCAGGCATCACCAGCATCTCATCACTCTTACCTTCACAAACACCATTACCCACTGCCATCCCCTCTGTGAGCACTGTTATCACCCGCCAACATCAATACCATTATGATGGTATTCATACCCATCATCGCCAGCCATCATCAACACCCATTATCACCACCAAGCATCACTGTCCTCGTCCTTGTCCATGTCCTTCTTTATTCAGATGATTTTTCTCTGTAATAGATTCTATGAAATTCTTCTTTATTCTAAAAATCTATACTAAACACAACCTGTGCGTTTAACACACAATGGGTTATTCAGGTTGAATTAGTTGGCTTTCGAGGTATAATGAGAAACCCCAAAATAAGTGGTTTGAAATAACAAATATTTAATTACTTAGTGTATGAGTCATGGGTCGGTTGGGTAGTCCTTCCAGTCTGGGATGGAAGCCACTAGGCTTCCTTGCTGCTGCTGCTATGTGTCCCCAATCAGCTGATAGGTCAGGCAGCAACCAGATGAAGGGTGGTCCGACTCACATCGATGGGGCCCCTTAGCTCCGCCTCATGTGTCTTCTCACTCTCCAGTGGGCTCGCTCAGGCTCATACACACAGTGGTCTCGGGGTTCTAAGTTTAGCAAAAAGGCAAGCCCCCATGCACAAGGGTGGTTTCCAAGCCACTACTTATATCACGCTTGCTAATATCCCATTGTCTAAAGTAACTCACAAGGTTGGCACAGACTCTAGAGATGGAGAAAGAGACCACCTCCTGATGAGAGTATCCACAAAATCACTTTGCAAGGTCATGATCTCAAGGAAGGGAAGAATTTATAGCCACTTTACACTTTACCATACTGTAAACTGGCCTGATGGTCCTCGTGGACCCCTTTTTATCCTCCTTTTCCAGGGACTCTCTCGATTCCTGCTGGACACGGCTTATGAAACTTCTGATTCCATCAGACCCTCAGCCACTTAGTCTCCATTGCGTTTGTGCATGCGTGCTAAGTCGCTTCAGTTGTGTCCAACTCTTGGTGACCCTGTGGACTGTAGCCTTCCAGGCTTCTCTGTCTGTAGGATTCTCCAGGCAAGAACACTGGAGTGGGTTGTCATGCCCTCCACCAGGGGATCTTCCCAACCCAGGGATCAAACCCGAGTCTCTTATGTCTCCTGCACTGGCAGGAGGGTAGCACCACCTGGGAAATAGCCGACTCCACACATGCTTGTGCAGGTCTGCCATCTGAGGTTGACCAGTTGCCCTGCCAGTTTCAGACTCCTGCTGCACTTCCATTCTTAGAAGAAACATCAGTGTGCAGAGTCTGGGCTCTAAATTCATAAGCAGTTACTGAAGGAGCTGAGTGACACAGTCAGGAAGCTCAGGTTAGACAACTCCCTATGAAACGGATTTTGGCAGAGAGAAGATGGGAGAGAACTTCAGATAACAGTCTGCTTTTCCTTTCTAATGAATTGTTCTAAGACACATTTTTTTCTGTACAGTCTGTTCAAAGATGTCCTGCCTAGCTGATGCACTTATATCTTGATGAGCTGTGTCTCTTTGTAACTCGTCAGGAAGCAAGGGTCAATGTGATAACTGTCGTCTTGCATTGGTTCCCAGCCTTTATGCTTCACTTCCACTTTGCTTCACTCTTGCTGCTGAATTTGCACCTCCCAAATAAAACATTAGCACTTAAGCCTTGCCTCAGGCTCTGCTTTCTAGGAACCCAAACAAAGACATCATCTTAAAGGAGTTCATAACCAGGATGTTTTAAGAGGAAGCCAAGGACATCAGGGGGCTAAGTAGTTATGCCTTCTAGCCAAAGAAGACTGTAAAATTGACAGATTTTTTTTGTGGTGTGAGACAGTGGGAGTAGTGGGACATCTGTGTCCCCCTCATCAAAAAAAATAAAAAAAAGTAGCCCATTTCTAGGAAGCTAGGGCTTGGGGATGAGGGTCTAGGAATTCAAGTCCCTATTGTCCCAGTTCCCTGGAGAAAGGGTTTCCTTTTTTTCCCTTTGCCCTTCCAAAAGTATTCAGAATCAGGTTCAAAGATTCTTAGTTGTGCTAAGTATTAGGACTAGTCTCTGCTTTCTATCTCAGCCAATGAGCATGAAGCTTCCCACATCCAGAGATCACCTCCCAGTTCCTTGCAGACCAGGACTTTGACTCCCTCATCAGTCTAGGGTTTCCCAAAGGCAGGAAATATGTGGCTCTCCTGAAACCCAGCCCAAGATGACTCAACTGGTCACAAGAACAGAGCCCAGCCATGTAGCTGAGGTGGACACTGTCTGCTCCTCTCTCCTCTGATCATCTCACTTCCCCGACTGTGTCCTGGCCTCCTCTCTCCTTCCCAGGGCCCAGCTCTCATTAGAGAGCTCACCACCAACCTCTCCTCAGTCTTCGTGGTCTGAGATTTAGTCATGTACATGGAATTGTGGCCCACTTCGTCCTTCTCTCTGTGTGTTCATGAAACTGGATGAATGAGTTTTCAACAAGGTTGGAGACAAAACAGTGATAGCAAGTAATCCCCAAAGGGGAAAATAGTAGGAAAATATGCTATTTATTTGAAGACATTTAACCTTTCCCCCAACCCAACTCATTACTTTGAATTTGGGTTTTCCTAAAGTTCCAGCAAACCAGAGACAGGCTGTGTAGTGTTTCAATCCTTGTGTTGCAGGGCTGAGACTAAGCCCATGCATGGAGAGGGATGGGTGGTCACTCGGCCCTGGTCTCTAACTTAGGGCAGCATAAACTCTACACCTGTCTCTTGAGCAACTCTCCTGTCTATGAAAACACCTGGGTCTAAAACAGTAAAGAGAGTAAATATCACTCCTTGCCTGTTTTACCCGTGGCCCAGCCACTTTTTCAGGAGTTCTGCTTGCAGCTCACCCACACCCTGCTGGCTGCGTTTCAAGCCTGTTTCTACCTGCCAATTCATAGTGAAACTTGGCACTCTGCTGCCATGCTTCATTCATTGGCTCTGTTTTGCAGGGACACAGGATTTAGCTGACTCCTTGGAGCTCTGGTTAACACTGAGTTTTACTTAACACTCAAAAGTCAAAGAGCACTGGCCAGGAGAGGCCAGGTTCTGTCCTTTCTCCTGCTTGGCATGCTCTCAGCCAGGTCTTTGGTTCCCAGTATCCTCAAGGGCAGCTGCTAGGGTATGGCTTGGGCTGATGAGACCAGCAGGGTATGGGCTCCTTGGGACCAACCAAGGTCATGCAGCACAAGGGGCAACTCTTGTGTTCTCAGGTCCTTTGTTAAATGCAGTCCATTGCCCGATGGTATTAAGTTATAAAATACAGAGCTCAGGGCAAGGTGGGATTCTGCAATGCCCTGTCCCTATTGAAAATACTTGGATCTGATTGGTTTGGGCTCAAGCACAGACACAGGATTCTTCCACTTTAGAGCCCTCAGCTCCCCTTTCCAGTCTAATGACTACCTTTAGCAAGCAGCAAGGAAGACAAGTGAAGACCTTCGTCTTTGCAGGTAAGACAGCAGGGGAAAGGGGAAGGGAAGGACCATCTAATGAGCCTTTGGTAAGTATGTTATCCTAGAGAATATTCAGAATGGCCTGATGTGGCAGGCTGGCCATCCCCAGAGAGGGGAAACCTTTGGTATCAAGGAGTCCCAGTTCAGTGGCAGCAGTAGGGTTTTCCCCAGACACCACCCCAATGCTCGCCCTACCCAGCAGACTGCCTTATAGCTGTAAATAACATGGCATCCCGCCTCCAAGCGGAGAGAGAAATTGATTGTCTCCTATTCTAAGGAGGCTCACCAGGGCTCCTGCTCCCTGTTTATGTGATGCCTTTGATCTTCCCTTCCATGTCTCAGTGTCATGCCCAGATGCTTGGAAATTCCTGGCACCCCATCCAGGTATGGCTATGCCCAGAGGAAGGCAAAGGACCTGTCTTCCTGTTCCTCTGTCTTAAGAGTGAGGAATCATTTCCTGGAAGCCCCCAACAGACATCCTTCATAACCCATTCTTACATAATGAAACTAGCGTGACAGCTAGTAGGCTTTTTTTAAGAGGCGCCTCCAAACCCTCCTAGAACAGCTCCTCTAAGCCTCAGCTCACACCTAACAGTGTTTGGGAAAACAAAGGAAGGGCCCCCATGGTCTGTCTTGGGAGTTCATGTCCAACAAGAATGCAAGATGAGACAACACAGATGGGTAAGTGGCCTAGCCCAACTCCGATTCTTCCTTCCCAGCTTCACTCAGTGAGTGCTTAGGAACTGGACATAGAGGCCCTAGAGAGAAGGTGGGGCCTCTGCTGGGCCTGCCAGAGGCCTTTCAGTGGGGCCGAGACACAGCGATGGGATTGGACTGGACATGAGGGACCTTATGGAACTGAGCAAGTGGAGTAGGAAGAGGAGGACAACAGATTGGGATGGAAGGAGGGGCAGATCTGAAAGGAGGGGAGGCTTGAGTTTGGGTTTGAGCTCAGAGTTGAAGAAACTCAGCCACTGCCCTCTCGGCCCTGGGTCTGGGCAGACATGTTCCCTTGCCCAAACCACAGATATCCCAGAAAAGGTTTTCTCCGGATAAGACCCTGTGAGGACAGGGCAGGGAAGCCAAAGGCTGGTACAGGAGGACGGGGCAGCTGGGAGTGTGGAGATGGCCCCGGCAGACAGTGAACACCCCGCCCCCAGGAGGCTTCCAGCAAGGGAGAGCCCCAGCACCCCTGCACATCCCTTCGGGTCCGTCATAACTTCCATGGAGACAGGAAAACTAGGGAGAGTGTGCCCCCAACTGGCCAGCCAGGACAGGGCCACTGGGAGTGCAGGGCCCAGGCCAGGCCAGAGAAAGTCTTGGGCCTTTCTTCATCTCACCCAGGAGCCACGCTGCCTCGGGAAAGTCAGCAAACCTCCCGGTCACGTGCCTTCCTGGCCCTGGGGAGGGTCTGTGGGCCACTCCCTATCTGGAACTTCATTTGTGGTCTCCCACTGCTGCAGGCCAGGCCTTGCCTGTGTGATCAGAGCGCTGGGGACAGAACCACCTTGTCCCACTCCAAAGAGGGTCTCTCAGAGTTCTCTCTCCCTCCCCTGATATCAGGGTTGGTGAAGTTCCCAAATATGGCTCAGTTCAGAGAGAAGAAACTGGTCCTTCAGCAATCAGGAGTCTGGAAAGCTCTAAAGGATCTTCCAAGGGAGGAATCCCAACAGGGTGAGAGGGAAGCATCGTCCCAAGGATTTCCTAGCCCAGTGGGCACAAAAATAAAGTGAAAACTCAGGTCTCCCCAGTACAGGTGAAACTGGGGCTCCCTCCACACATGAGAGTCTGGAGGCCAAGGTTTTCCAGCTCCTGGCTTTCCCTCACTCAGGTAGGTGTTCAGGTTCTAAGGGAACCTAGGAGTTGAATGAGTTAATAATTTTCTCTTTTATGGGAGAAATCATGCCTTTTATAAAAGTTTCCCCAGACCTTTCAAAGCATAATGACATTCTCCCATCACCTTCTTTTTCTTCCTCATCTAAATCCCTCCCATCACAGTTTAAGCCTCTGGGGCTGAGCGACGTGCTAGGCCAAAGCTGAATGTTGCTGCCTTTAAGAGGCCCGCAGCTTCTGGGAGAAACAGGCAAGGCCCTCCTCAAAGGAAAGAGGCCTGCAGCAGACAAATATACAAAGTAGAGCAGAAATCATAAACACGTTTTATTTCTAAATAATTTTAAAACCACTGGCCTTGTAGCAAATTGGAATATATTTCCAGAATCGACTCAAAGAGATTTTTTTTTTACAGCAACATATGAAAAATGTCATTTAAATATCCACCAGCAGCTGCACCACATGTTGGGCTCTTAGGAAAACACGTTCATTCTTTTCATCAAAGTGCATTGATTAATGTTCCACTTTTCTTTGACACTTTTTCCATAGTTTGGGGGAAAAAAATCAAAGGCTGTACTATTATCTGGAAGAAAATTAAACCGATAAGATTTAATGTCTGCTATATTCTACAGTCATGGTAAAAAATATCGCTCAGGCCTTGGGCCAAATGCAAATGAACATTAAGCAGAGGGTACATCCCTGCAGTGAGGCTTTTTGGAGGGGTTAGGCTGGGGCAGATGGGGGAGCAGAAAGAGCTGGGGATGGGGAAATGGCGGGGAGGGGCTGGCGTGAAGGTTTGGGGGCCAGAGCAGGGGGAGGTGGAAACAGGTCTGTGCAGAGGAGAAACTCTTGATGGCAACCCCTGAGCAGGGCCAGGGAGTGGGAAGTCAAAGGGGCGGTATTGCCCACCTGCAGCAGGGCTCCTGTGATCCTGGGATTTTGTGAATGGGATGGGCAGAGGAGAGAGAAGGATTGAGCGGGAAAGAGGGAGGGGAGCACAGCAAGAGGAGAGACTGCGCCAGGAGGAAGCCTAGGCAGATGGAGAGAGGGGAAATCGCAGCCTGTCTGGCACGGCAGCTGATGCCATAATTTAAAGGTCAACTCAGTGGAAAAGGAAGAGAAAAAAGGGGGAGGGGGTGGTGTTGAAAAGACTACCTCCACAGTATGGCACTTAACCCCTCCCATTCCTGTGCAGTCCAAGTGGCCTTTTCTCTTGACTTGACATCCTCTAAGTTCTGGTATCCCCTTCCCCAGTGTGGGCTCTGGAGGCTGCAAACCTAGCTCTGCCTTCTGCCTCCTTTTGTTACCTCATCAGAGTAGAAGCCACATAACCTCCTGAACCTTAGTTTCTTCATTCATAAACTGGGGATGATAAAACCGAATCTCCCCAGTTTATTGTAAAAGTTAAATTGTATGATGGCGTAAATGCTGGAAAAACTCGTTAAAAAGTTGCAAATCTTTCTGGGCTTCTCTAAAGGAAGTGGCTTGATTACCTTTGAGAAAAAGTGTCCCTTTGTTCTAGGAAAAAAAAAAAAAACACCATTTGGCAAATAAAAACTAGTAGCCATTCATTGTCCTAAGACACCCTCTGTCCTTGGAGACAACTGGTCATCCTTAGACTGAATGCTGTGAGGATGAGATATGCTCACTTTCAGCTTTCCTCTTTGTCTTTCACCAATTTATTTTGTAAGTGAGTTAATCTTTTAGCAAAATCTCTCTCTCTCTCTCCATGCTCCCTCTTCCTCCCTCTCTCTCTCAACTGGCTGAGTTGCTTCTTGGGGAAGAATGTTACTTTTCTCTGCATGGATTTGGGCTGCCTTATGCCTATAAATTATAGCAAGTTCTTGAGGGACTATGGAGGTTTTTGTTGGAATGGTTTTTTTGCCAGAAGGCTGAAGAGGAAACCCCAAGGGCTGCAGGAAAGACTTGCAGGCATGGGTTTCAGCTCAGGCTAGGGGAGGCTGTATAAAGTAACTGGACAGGCCCACAGCTTCCTGCTACGGTGCTCTGTGATGCTCTCTTGCCATGCAAGGGCCATGGGACAAGCCCACACTGCCTGTTGTCTATGGTGGGACAGAGCATAGACTATGAGGGAAGTCTGGAGACCACCTGTGCTCCCAGGCCTGCTGCTGGGCTGGATCACCCTGATCTAATGGAATTGGCCAAAGGGCTGACTGGAGCCCCACTGGCCCCTTACTTCCCTTCCATTATCCTCAACTCTTCGATGAGTCTAAAATCACAGCCTAGACTCTACTGTTATAGAAGAGCCACCTCCTGCTCTTCCTATCAAGACATGGCTTTCAAAGACTTAGATTTGAAAGATGGATATGGCCATGGTGATACGGTTGGTGAGGGGGAAGATGGAGGGTCCTTCTTCAGAATCCCCATCACTGGGGCTACAGGTAGCCATTTTCCAAAGCAAGACATCAGGAGAATTATACCCTTTCCCCTGGTCTCTTAGGTATGATAAAGGCCTCTTCTCTTTTGAACCCACAAGGACCAGGACACTTCAGCCCAGGAGAGGTTTGCTTCTAGGCAGAGCTATCTAGTTAGACAGTGAAAGAGGCCCTGGCCTGATGGCAGGTGAGGATGACCTTGCCTTGCTTCCTGCTTTCGCTCTGTCTTTCCCCAGTCCATGGTCACTTCTTCCCTGTAATGATGGCTGAGCCTCTCTTAGAAGGTGAGGGCTTTTCAGCACAGGGAAGCTCAGGTCTACCCTGAGCACTATGCAGTCTGGTTCTGGGTGTGCCAGGACTTGGCTGGGTGGGGTAAGAATGTCCAGGAAGAGGTACCCAAAGAGGGTCACTGTATGGAGTGGGGGATGGGCCTTGACCTTATGCCTGGCGAACAGCAAGGAAACTCTAACTCGGGGCTTTTTGCCAGTTGCAGGGCCAGCACAGGGAGCCCTTGCCAAAGGAAGAGGCTCCCTTTGTCCACTTGAGGCTGTAAGAGAACCCCTGGGGAGAGCAGCACACCTTCACAGTGACCACCAGGGGGCTCTGGGGGACCCCGCAAGAGCTACTTCTGGAAGAGAAATTTCAGTGACCCCCCTGCCTGGCCTGGAGCCCTAGAGCAAATGACAGAACCTAAAATCAGCTAGTAGAGAGAGCGCTCCCTGTCTCCACAGGTATGGGATGGAGGCTAAAGGAGTCATCCTTCAACAAGGGAATTCGTTTCTCATGCAAAAGTCTGACACGGGTCCACCCTGCTCCAAGATCCTGTTGACATGGCCCAGGCAAACCGACACTGTGTTTCCATTAGCTGATCGGCACACACAGCACTCTGCCACCAGCCATCCAAGAGACAGAGAAGGCTAAAACCAACCAAGCCCGTGAGAGACAAACACAAGTTTCATTCATAGTCTCAATCTAGCCAAATGTAGCTGTTGGCAGTTCCTTGCAATAATTAGAGAGACAGCTCACATTTGCCTAAAATAACTAAAGAATTGAAGGAATAAAACCTTTAGTTCCAGGGCAAAGGAAACCTGGGGGTTATGATATGTCAACACATCATAAACTGAAGAGGAGCCCGAGGGCAGAGGCAGCGTCTCCCTGGTTGGGACAGAGGCTTCCCCAGGGCAGAGCCTTTGTCCCCTGCCTGACACCACCCAACACATTAGTCCAGAACACTCTCTAAGGGTGTTTGAGAGAACTGATGGGCCCATCTCTCCGGGGCCTTGCTGCTGACTGGGGCTCCTGGAATGGGTTCTGGGCTGTAATGCAGCACCCCTGCAGTGGTCCAGAAAAGAAGCAGCCCGTTGGCAGCCCCCAGCTCCCAGCAGCATCTGGTCCCCTCTCAGCAGCCCTGCCCAAGGCCACAAGAGAACATCATCCCACCCAGAGTGTCTGGCACCCAGTGCTGCCCTCAGCCGTTCTCTGATCAGTGTTTTCAAGAGCCCCATGCTCTTGGAACACAAGTCCCCTCTCCCTAAGGACAGCTCACACCTCCTGCCTCCAGCCTCTGCCTCCTTCCCAGAGTGAGCAGGTCTCCCTGACTCCCCGGGGTCCCCAGTGCCAGCTGTAGCCACTTCTCTAGGTCACTCTGGGCTCCAAATCTCAGACCTGCTGGACCCACTGTCCAGCCTGAGTCATCTCGTGTGTCAGGCCTGCTCTGGGCCCTGGGGACACAGGAGCAAGCCTGCCCTCCATGGAACTCCTATTCAGGATGCTGACAGCCTCAAGAATCGTCTAGAGCTTTGCTTTCCAGAGACTGGACTCAGGTCATGATCCTGGCAGAGACTAGCGGCTATGGCTGCAGGCTGGCCATTGGGACAAGGAGGGACAGTCAGAATCAGGCAGGCATGCCTGGAACAGGGCTGTCAGACTGTTTTGGGGTATCCATCAGGAAACTGGGAGGCAGGGAGAGATGGAAGGGGACACACCAACGGCCAGGCTGGGCTCCAGGCTTATAGTCTTTGGGAGTCAGGTTGGGCCCAGAGAAGAGGCATATTGATTAAACTCATGCTGACCTAGCGTGGGTCTCCCTTCTGGGTTCTAATGCAGGCTTCAACACATACTCACCCCCTCCTTCCAGCCTGTTTCCTTCTCTGAAGATTGTAAGGATCACTCCCGCCCCTGCCTTGCCCCGTTACAGGGATGCAGTGAAGATCACATGCAATATAAAGGCCACTGTGAACATAAAGGATTTGATTCTACTGCTCATACTTACACACCTAGAGAACAGGGAACTCACTACCTCTCAGGCGGATGCTCTGTTGAGCTGGTGTCTTCACTGAGTAACTCACAGGAAGCACACTGCAAATCCAGAGGGAAAAGGGCTAATGCAGCTCAAGGCTTCAGTTGAAGACTGGCTCGACCACATCAAGACCACAACTGCACAGAAGACGGACCCCAGAAAGCCAGAAGGTGATGCTTCTGGTCTTTGGAGACTTCCCTGAGCAACTTCCTCAGCCCTGTACAAACACCTCCCTGATCTTGACCTGCTCAGCCCTTGTCTGGTGGCATCTGACCATCTGTGAAGGTCTGGGGCTCTGTCACCCACTGAAGGCCACACATCTAAGAAGCTGCCTGGATTCTGCTTGTGAGCAACAGCTGTGCCCTGAGCATCCCCAGGCAGGCAAAAGGACATCTCCCCCGACCTAGGAGAAAAAAACCCTGAGACAGGGGCGGCCTCACTGTCCCCTCGGGGAGGAGCCCCCTGGGAGTGAGGGCATTTGGGGCAGCCTAGGGGATGGGGATGAGAAGCAGGAGGCAAAAGCAGGCAGCTGGTTCAGACCCGTGGCAGGAAGTCACAACCAAGATTCATCCTGGAAAAATGCAACTAATGCTACACAGCTGGGGCCCACTAATCAGAAACACGGACCCAGAGGTGGCAGCAGGGACAGGCCCAGAGGGCAGGGCTGACAGCGAGGTGATAATCGGCAGCAAGCTCTAGGTCGGTCTCCCCACCCTCTCCGCCGGCTGCCGTTTAGAGACAGAGGTTGTCACACTGCGATCTGGACGCATTGCTTACCCATAGCCCAAACATCAGCTCAAACAATAGCTGAGCCTTCGTCAGATCTCCAGAGAATGGAGTCGGCATGGTGACATTCACCTCTTTCCTTCCCTCGTGATGCCTCCCAAGTCCGGAAGGCACAGCCTGTCCCCCTTCTCCCAGCACAGCCCGCCATCAGGACAGGTTCAAAATGAGCCTTGAGCCCTCAGTGGACTCCTCTCCATCTGGGCAAGGCCCTGTCCCCTGGGAAAGGCAGGAACGGGACAGGATTCTGGGCCGAGGTTATGTTAGGGGAGAACGTGGAGGACTGGACTGGGCCACAAGCCCTCAAAGTGCCATTTCTTCGAGTTCAAGGAACATAGATGAAGTTCCTGCTATTACCTGCATGCCAGGCCCTGGGCTACAAGGTGAATGTCTGCATTCTCTGTCCTCAGGGGCTCACAGTCTAGCTGCAGAGAGAAACAGGGAGAGAGGAGCTTTCACTCGAGGTAAGAGCAGGGCCAGGAAGGCCCCTGGGAGTCAAGGGCTAGAACAGGGGCTCCCACACCTGCCCAGAAATGGTAGATCCTTCAGACCCCAGGATGCTCCGCTGGTTCTCCTCCCCACTTCCCTCCCACTTCCCAAGCTGTCCTTCTGCCCTCAGCAACATCTGCCTCGGGGTGAGCCCTCAGGGCCACAGCCTAGGGAGAGAAGAGGGAGTGCACACTGTCGGGAGAAGAGGCCTGCCCTGTGGACCCTCAGCCCAGAGGCTGCCCCCTCCGAAGGGCTCTTGCAGTCCCTGAGCTCCGCCACCCTTGGCCCCTCCTCAGCCCCAGACCCTGTGTGGCCCCAAGTACAACCCCAGCAGCCAGGGGTGGGGAGAGGCTGGTGGCCCGTCCTATTGGTAAGACCCCTTCTTTTGCTGCCTAAGCTGTCTACTAGAGGCACTTCTGGAAGCAGAGGTCCCCTGAGCCTTCAGAGCACACTGATGGTGAGCACAGGCCCACAGCCTGCCCCTCCCCACCTTCTCCCAAGCCTGACTCCCCCTCCCTGTGGCCCCACGCTGCTCCCACAGAGCTGTCTCTGAAGCGTAAGGCTTGGTGTCTGGCCGACCCTCCCAAGTCACAGAAAGCATGGGTAGGTGTTGGGTGGGGGCCTGGGTGAAGGTTTGAGAGATGAAAGTTGAAGGACAGAGGGAGAATCCGGAGGGCGTGCAGGTGGGGAGACAGGGTTGGGCATGGCCTGGGGAAGCCTGGATGGAAGAAGCAGGGGTCAGAGGTCAGAAGCAGGAAAGATGATGAGGAAGCAAAGGGCAGTGTGGAGCTGGGAGCTGCCTTGTTGGAGGTTTCCTTACCGCCTGAGTGTTTGCCATGGAATTTCCCGGCCTAATAAAGAAGAATTTAAATAGACCGCAAGTTGCTTAATGTTGACTGTATAAATAATCCAAATCCCCAGCTCCCTTTGTTCCACAAGCTATTTGTGTCGAGAGAGAGGGAGGGGGCGGGATCCAACAGAAGCCACCGTCCCAGATCGCGGGGTTTGGGGACTCTATGTTCTCCTCCACCAGGGCCCCAGGGAGCAGGGTTGAGGCCTCGGACGGGGAGACTCGGGTTTCCCAGCCAAGTCTTCCGTTTGTGAGCGTGCACACACTGGCACGTCATCCCCACACAGATTCACGTGCGTGCGTGTACCCGTGCACACGTGCACACACAGCACATTGTGCCCGCGCTCACTCTGGGCATGTGTGCACAGGCACACGCGGGCCCACACAGGCTGACTCCAGTGCACACAAATGTGCGTACACTCCCAGGCACACAGGGAGCACAGAGGGGCTCAGATGAGGTGCCAGCCTGCCAGGGGGCAGGTGCCCCCTGCTGCTCAGTGACCTGGGAGCTCGAAGCTTGGCAAGAGGGACCCTTCAGAGTCCTGCTGGGTGTGTGGCAGAGTGGCTTCAGTCACACTGAGTCACTTCCAGGGAGGGTTCCTACGGAGTCACACACAAAAGCCAAGTTGAAAGTCTCCAACCCCACAGCTCACCGGTGACCAAGGTCTCCATCTCCTCCTCCCCCACGTGATCAATCCTGCCATGTCCACCTGTGCTTAGGTCTCAGAGGATAGGGGCAGACACGGTCATCCCATGAAGCCAGGGCCAGCATGGAAGCTTCTAGTCCCTTAGTAACAGGCGTGGCTCTAGGAGGGCCATTTCGACACAGAACACAGAAGGAGTACCACCCAATCCGTGGTAGCAATGGGGGAGAAGGAAGGAGAGAGAGTCAAGGGGAGGGAAGAGGAGGGGAGGAGAGGGGCAGGGAAGGGAGAGACTGGGAGGGGAGAGGAGAGGCCAATGGATGCTACAGGGCTGACCTGCAGCTATTCCTGTTTGGTGTCCATTCTGACTGCTCCATCCCTGTGGGGGACAAAGTTAAATATCTTTCACTTCATTCTAGAATGTACTCTTGAGCACATTCACACGGATCACACGTGGCAATGAGAGCTTGGGGGGTAAGGGGTGGGGTGCCTGGCCCCACATATAATCCCAGGTTAGAAATTCCTGTTCCAGTCTTAATTCTGACGGGCCCCTGAGTCCCAGACCTTTCCTGGTCACCTAAACCATGCTCCAGAGGCACAGCTCAGATTAGCCCAACTCTGAACCTTGCACAACCCTACAGATGCCCCAAGAAATCAGTAACAGGGACTGATGAAGACCAAACCCAGTGTAAGGGAATTTTGAGGGTGTGAGATCCAAGCTTCTATCCAAGAAACCCACAATTTAATTCTTATGCTAAGAACTAGAGAACAACCAGCCAGTGAGAAGTGACCACTCCAGATAACCGAGTCACCAGCCAGAAATAAAGAATGAAAAAGCCTCAAAAACTAAGGTTCTGAGTAGAGGAGAAGCCCAGTGGGCTAGAACCTTGGGGGCCATTCATTCTCTAATTTAGCCATCCATTCATCAAATATTTCAGAGAAGGCAATGGCAACACACTCCAGTGTTCTTGCCTGGAGAATCCCAGCGATGGCGGAGCCTGGTGGGTTGCCGTCTATGGGGTCTCACAGAGTCAGACACGACTGAAGTGACTTAGCAGCAGTAGCAGCATCAAATATTTCTTGTGTACCTACCAAATGCATCGTCCATGGGGTCGCAAGGAGTCCGACATGACTGAGCGACTCTCACTCACTCACCAAATGCAAGCACTGCAATGCTGGATACTGTCTTCATAGGAGTGTGAGTGTGTGTCTGGGCATGTGTGTACATGTGAGTGCATGCATCTGGGTTTAAGAACTGCTCCGCCACTTGCCACATACAAACCGAGACAAGCACAGGATGCCACAATCACCCTCAGTCCCAGCCCTAAACCCAAGCCCACCCTCCAGGGTCCTGTAATTCCTTCTCCTGAAGCAGTTTTGTCTCCTGGATCTAATGAGCAGAGGGAATTCGGGGTGGAAGGAGCCCCTACATCTTTGCAACCCTGACCAACTTTGCTCAGGTCCACTAAGCCCAATAATCATTGTGCATAATACCTGCTGTCTTATTTACACGGGGCCCCAGCCCAGTGCTTCCTCTCAGCGGGTGGGGTTGGGGGTGGGGCTCTGGGAATGGAAATGCGGGTCTGCCTGCTGCTTCTTCCCCAGGCTGGCTGGGGGCTCGAGGCTCGGGGCTGCCAGCAGATGGTGTGCATCTCTCAGGCTGCCTGGGAGAGGGACAGGAAGGAAAGCAGGCCTGTCCACATGCCCAGAATCTCTGGGCTGTCACCAGGTCCCCTTGATCCTCCTTCCAAGAAGGAAAGCGGGAAAACATGTCTTTCCAGGCCCTAATCCTCTCCACATGGGTGGGCACCATGGAGAGCCAGGGCCCCACTGCAGGCACGCAGACCACCAGAGTCCCACCATCATTCTGGCCAAGGACCCCTCCCCTAGGACCTGCAGGTTTGTAACAACAGAAGCTCCTGCCTTCCTTCCAGAGCTTCCACACGGACCACCTTCTACTCTCAGCCCGTCCTCTGCCTAGCAGGCCTTGCATACTTCTGCCAAAGGGAAACAGGCTGATAGACACCTGGGTGGAAGGAGTCAGGCAAGAAGTGGTTTGCCCTGAGCAGCTATTTGAACTTGAAGCCCTCCCAAGAGCACTACAGGCAAAAAGATCCAGGAGAGCTTCCCAGTTGGGTGCAGGACCCTTACAAACCTACACAGTGCATCCCTAGACGTTCAGGGTAGGATACCAGCAGCCGATGCCCCCGGAGCCAGTTCCCCATGGGGTGCTCAGGTCAGGTAGAAACGAGGAAGTGGAAGATCCTCCAGGATGGAGCCCGAATGGTCAGTAGGAGGCTAGAGGATCCATCAGAGGAAGGAAGGTCTGTGTAGAGGCCCTCGTCTAAACTAGCACCAAGCCTCTCCCAGCTAGGATCCTGTGAAAGGTCAGTTTGCGTGACCGATGGTACAATCCTTTCTTGCTACAGCAAAACAGACCTCGTGCCATCTCCATATGGTTTCCAATCTTGGTTTCCAGTCTTGGCTCTTGTGGTTAATCCTGGCCACGTGGACCTCACCCCCAAACCCAACCCCCATGGCCTGGCTTTTGGTGACCTGCATGTCTAACTCCAGGGTGTCTGAGGATACAGAGCCAGTGTGACAAGCACAGAGAGTGGATGTGGGCTGTACCCACCCACAGCTGGAGCTCCTGGCAACCCCAGAGTGGGAAGGAGCTCACATGTCAATTGCTCTAAGTCACTTGGGGCCTGCCACTAATGCCAGGCTGGCCTGCCCCCTCCAGCCACTATGTCAACCACACAGCCTGGACCCCCAGGGCAGGGAGGAGCTGCCAGGAGCTGGGAGGCGGGGAGGGCTTGGCACTGCTTTGATCTCGGGCATCAAAGGCCAGGAAATGCAATCAGCTCTGAAGAGCACTTGCTGTCAAGCCATCCCCAGCAGGCACAGGCCCAGACCCCTCCCCACTCTCCCAGGCCCCGCCTGGGCCCTAGTAGGCTGGCCAAGGGCCCTAGGCAGCAGACTGGAAAGGCCACCCCCATCCCCAAGCAATTCAACAGCAACTCTGAATAAGAGCTAACTCTGCCAGCATGGCGTCTTCCTTCTGTGCCCCCTACCCTGCTTCCCTCCACCTCCTCCCTGCCCCCCACAATGGCTACCCCCCTGACTTTTATTGTCCCAGACATTTGCATGAGAACAGGAACTTTGTGCTCTGGGCTCCATCTGCTCCTGCTTATTTCTCACTTGGAACTGAAATCCATGGTCACACATGCCCCCTCCCCACACCCTCTCTGCCTCTACCCAGGCTGCCCCCAGAGTCAGGGCTTGTGGGGTTTCTGGTCCTTGGCACAGATTGGTGCGTCCTGAGAGAGAGTGGCCCAGAAGTGGACAACATTTTGTATGAGGAGGCCGGGGTGTATAAGTCTCAGGATCTCTCTCCCTGAAAGGCCCCCAGGCCCAGTATCCATGAGTCATAAGCTCCAGTAAATACCATCTTGTGTTGCTTATAGGAACCACAGTGGATAGTACAAGGAAAGCGATGTTGTTAAGTAAATGACTAAATAAGTGCGCCTCTCAGAGGGCACTTACTTTGTGAAGAATTTTATAAATATTACCTCATGTTTACAAATATGGCCTCAGCTTCCTCAAGGAGGTGCTACTGTAATCCTCTTCATCCAGGTGAGAAACCAGGGCAGAGACTAATTAAGGAGCTTGTCCCAGGCCACACACCTGGTCAGAGTGACTGACAGCAGTTGGTGCTCACTCACCCTCTGAGTCTCTGCTCATGCCCTGCTCTAGAAGGCTCTTCTGCCTATTCCCATCCTTCAAAGCCCATTTCCATCTTCCTCCTGAAGCCTCCGTGCTTTTGTCCCCATTTTAAAAAGAAGGAAACTGAGACCCAGCAGTCACTGTATTTCTGGAAAGATTTTACAAGGACCAGAGTCTCATTTTCAACTGAACTCTCTGATTATCTAAAAATTAAAAACCTCTTTTGGTTGGAGGTTTTTCATTTCAAGGTGATTCCCTCAATGCCAAGGTCAGGAGCCAGATCGGCCAGTCAGCATGCAAGCCAGGCTGCCAAGCTCTCTGGGTCAGCATCGGTGGGCCACAGCTCTTCCTTCTGAACACCACAGCTCCCCAGTCACTGGCCAGTCCTGCCACCTCTCTGAGGTCTCTGCCCCTCAGTTTCTGGCAGCTTCTATACCTCGGCTGTGCCCAACCGCACATCAAGTCAGAACTTACGAGCTCCCTTTGGGGCCGTGCTGTCATCCTGGGGAGACAAGCACAACCGAATGGACATGCTGGGCGGGCAATGGACCCCTGGACTGGGAGAGAGAGAGCTGAGGTCTATATCTGGCTCTGTTCGTGTTGGGACAAGTCATTTGGCCTCTCTGGGCCTCAATTTTCCATTATGTAAAATAAAAAGGGAGGGCTCACGAAGCCCTAAATACTCTTCCAGCCCAGACGGGATGAAGAGAGACAACATAGAAAATAGGCTGGCAGGCCTGAGCCAGAACAAGGGCACACACAAAGGCTGGGTGTGTGTGTTCACAGGGAGTTGGAGCAGTTCCCAGATGCCAAGAGGCGGTTCCGGAGGGCTTCCTGGGGGAAGTGAGCTGTGCACCCAGCTGGTCAAGGAGGTGTCAGGAACCAACTCCGTGACGTGTAACAGGCAGGGGCCCCGCTGAGCAGAGCCTGGGGGGCGGGTGAGGGCCTGGTGTGCTACGACAGAGGCAGGGAGGGGGCCGCCAGCCCCACAGGAAGCCCCAGCTTGTTGTTGGGTAACTTCTCCTCCTGTTTTCTGGGAACAAGCTGTTTGGAGAAGAGGGGGAGGGAGATTTTAAAGGCTTCCAGATGGGGGTCCCTTCTGCTGCCATGCCGCCACAAAGTCTATGCAGTGCTTTCTAAGAATCCCAGCAAATGTTAGCCAGGGTGGCTCTGGGGAGGTCTTCCAAGCCATCCCTCTGACTCTGTGCTCCCCACTATCCTGGACCCAATAGCAGGCCATATTTCATTCTTTACTATTATTCTTTGTTTATTTATTTATTTTTATTAAAAAGCTGCAGAGACAGGGAATTTGGACTCATCTTTGTCACCCTCCTCCTTGTCCAGGGTCTCAGCATCCTGACACACTCTCTGTCCACCTCATCTGGACCAGTCTGCCCTGAAGACAGGGGTTGGAGGGAAGGACTTAACTCTCCCCTAACCAGGGGAGGCTGTTGGACATTCAACAGAGAAGAGAAAACGGAACAACCCAGGATCTCTGTGGAGAGGAGAGGCAGGGGCTGGGGAGAAGGAGAACAGAAAGGAGGGGCATTAGGGTCCACCCCTCCCCCAGCACACAGCCAGGGCTGCCGGGGTGGGCTCCCATGCTTCTCCTGGGGTTATTTCTCAGGGAAGCCAGGTGGTGCCCATGCTCAGAGACATCCCCTTCCTGCCTCTCCCCACTCAGAGCATCCTGGCTCCAATGCTCACTTATACCCTCCTTGAGCTGGGGTGATGTGGACATACAGGGCTCCCAGCAGAGAGCTCTGGAGAGATCCAGGAAGGATCTGCAGAGACAAGGGTGGCTGGGCCCAGCCCAGCAGGGTCCCCAACCCACAGCTCTGTCCAGTCCTGGGTTTGTTCACTAGCCTCCAGGTGGTAGGACAGGGCAGGTGGGGTGGAGAGGAGAGCTGGGCAGTGAAGGGCGCCACATCTGGGGCCCAGGACAGCTGCCCCTCTGGGTGCTATCCTGGGGGAGGGAGGGGGTGAGCCCCCCAGCCTAGGTCAAGGAAGAACCCACATCAGTCCTGTTAGGACTCTGGGTCTCAGAAGGAGCAACAGGTTTCCCCCAAAGCCTGCGCCTCCTCAGACTGTTGCAATACAGGCTTCTGATGAGAAGGCATTTTTTATGAGTCAATCAGAAACACATGAAGCACACACCACAGGGGTGAGCAATAGAGGAGCAGGGACAGGGGAGAGGGCAGACATGTGCCACCAGAGGAAACCTCCCTGACCTGGTCTCCAGCCAGCCCTGGGCCCAGCTCGGGGTGCTGGGCCCCACCCATGGGGCTTCTACTTGGAAGACTGAATGGGGCCTGGGATCAAGAGAAGAAAGACGGGCTGACCTTGCCATGGCCCTTCCTCTCCCTGAGAGCCCAGAAAGTTCTGAGCCTTCCTGAGCAGAAGGGAGCTTGAGGGAGGGCTCAGGGCTCACCTACCCTTGAAGAGGCCCAGGCAAAGGAGCCCAGGGATGCCATCCCTGAACCAATGAGTGATGCTCTTGGGCCGAGGGTCAATAGATTGGTGTTGAGGTGTAGGGCAAGGGGGCTCATGCAGATAGAAGAATACGGCTGCACCAGGCCCTCACCCTTCGCAACAGATTACTCACGTCCAGACTGGGGCCTGGTCTTGGCTGAGCCCAGTTTGAGCCAGAAGGAGCCAGAGGGGACCCTGGTTTATATGTCCCCAGGCTTTGATTCTGGGAAAGATTGAAGCCAGGGGGAGAAGGGGAGGACAGAGGACGAGACATTTGGAAGGCATCACCGACTCAATGGACATGAGTTTGAGCAAGCTCCAGGAGATGGTGAAGGACAGGGCATGCTGCAGTCCATGAGGTCGCAAAGAGTTGGACATGACTGAGCAACTGAACCGGAGAAGGCAATGGCACCCCACTCCAGTACTCTTACCTGGAAAATCCATGGACAGAGGAGCCTGGTAGGCTGCTGTCCATGGGGTCGCTAAGAGTCAGGCACGACTGAGGACTTCACTTTCACTTTTCACTTTCATGCATTGGAGAAGGAAATGGCAACCCACTCCAGTGTTCTTGCCTGGAGAATCCCAGGGACGGGGGAGCCTGGTGGGCTGCCGTCTGTGGGGTCGCACAGAGTCGGACACGACTGAAGCGACTTAGCAGCAGCAGCAGCAGAGCAACTGAACAACAACAAAAGTCTCTGCTAAATCCCTTCTACACCGAACCCCGACTCCGGCCCTGCCTCACAGGGCCCCATCCCTCCCCAGCCTCAGTTTCCCCTTCCTCTATAAGAGCTCGGACAACAGAAACTCTGGCTCCTCCGGTGATGCTGTGAGTTCTGATGCAGGCAATTTGAGGGGCAAATGTATGCAGACGGATATGCAAATAGCCATCTCCAGGATTTACGGGCGGCCTCCGTTCTGAGGGAGGAGGTGGGAAGGTAGAGGGGGCATTTCAATGAGGCGGCCTCAGCCCGGCTGGCCCACTAAATCCTGGCGGTGTCAGCGCCGTAAAGCACCGTGATGAAGGGCAGGCGGCGCGCGGAGGGGACGCTGATTTACAGCCGCGAAAGTCTCCTCCCCGCGGCCACGCAGGCAAGCGCCACGAGACAGGGACGAGGAAGGATTTATGGCGCCTGCTTCCCCAGCCCGGCGGCAGGCAGTGGGGAGAACGGCGGAAGGTGACTTTCACCTTCAGAAGCCGCGGTATGGGACAGAGCAGCCTGGTGTCCATCCACGATGCACAGAAGAGGGAAGGACGGAGGGAGCGCTACCAGCCCGACCCCTGCCCAGGCCTTCCCACGTGGTCTCTTCTCGGTGGCCTTTTCACGCTAAGCTTGACTCCCTTCACCCGGGCCACCTAACCCCAACTGTCACCTTCTTCCCTGGGGTCCTATCTGTGTCTGGCCAGCTCTTCTAAGCTTGGAAACTTTCTGTCCAGGAAGAGGAGGAAAGTGGGTTCCATTGCATTTCCTTCCCTCATCAGAGCTGGCCTAGAGTCTAACCTAATGCCTAGGCTGGAAAGGGAAAGATCACACTGTGATCTATTTGGGGAGACCATAAAGAGGAAGTTATCTCTCTCCTCTTCACCTGGCTGGAAGGTGCTTGCTTTGTCCGCTCCTTTCCAGCTTCTTCCTGGCCAGCAAGCAGGTGGACGCCCTGGGCTGTGGGTGGGACACAGGAAACCGCAGGCCCTGCCCACCCTGCACCCCCTGAAATCCCCTGTCGCTGGTACATTACAGCGTGGTGACACCGCCTCTCCAGTGACTCACCACTGTCTCAGAAATGACTCATGTGTCACTCCGCCAGGAAGTCCTACTGTGTGCCGGGGTGAGGCTGGAGAACAGGAAGTCTCAGAGGCAAAACTCTCCACCAGGCGGTCCTCAGGACCGCCCAGCCTCCAGCTCTGAGGGCCTCTCCCTCCCGGCCCACCACAGCCTCTCTGTAAACAGTTTCCCGTGTTCGGTTCTCATAATTAAAGGAGGCCAGCCCAGGTAAGGGGACCTAAGTCCCTCAGGTAAAGAAGGGCTCCTTTCGGGAATATAAATACATAAAGCAAAAAGCCTGCTTCAGCTGAGTTGCTCATCTACTGAGTTCTGTGTTCTAAGTGAAGCATGCCTCCCTTGAGTTCATTGTAGGCAAATATGGCCCGGGCTTCTGGGTGTTCGGGCCAGAGAGAGCAGCAGGAATGCCTGCTTTCCTACCCAATGCCTCACCTCAGAAACCCAGAAACCTTCCAAGTAAGGCTGGGATCCTTCAACTTTGTCTCCACTCCTCAGCATCTCTCTGCTGCAGTCAACTCTGGCCGTGTTTCCTGGGGATCCCAATTATTCTCCGCTTCTGTCCCCCTCCAAAGACCAAGTCCAGTTACCACAAGTGCTGTTGCCTCAAGCGTATCTCTGTGATGTTGGCTTTCTTCTGAGAACCAAACTATGAATTGAGGCAAGGTTCTGTATGACCGGACTTCCCTGTAGCTCAAACAGTAAAGAATCTGTCTGTGATGCAGGAGACCAGGGTTCGATCCCTGGGTTGGGAGTTCCTCCGGAGAAGGGAATGGCAATCCACTCCAGTATTCTTGCCTGAAGAATTCCATGGACAGGGAAGCCTGGCAGGCTACAGTTCATGGGGTTGCAAAGAGTCAAACATGACTGAGCGACTAACACACAACACACTCTGTATGACTCAACACAAATACCAAACTCCATAGACATTCCCCGCTGGGAGATTTGGCCTGGAGATTGGTGCCCAAGGTCTCAGAGACTCAAAAGAGCAGGTGATGGAGGGTAGGGGAAGCCACCAGAGCAAGTGAGAGGGCTGCCAGGGAGAGGTCAACACACACAGGGTCCCCCTGACAAATACACTCACCTCCTCCTTTCAACTTCATTTGTTCATCGCACTTTTGCTGAGAATGTGTGGGTCAGATAGAATCACTGCAAATAATTGTGCTGTTGGTGTGCTGCCTAAGGCTTCTTGTCTAGGGAACAGCAGTATACAAGTACAACTCCTGCATCATGGCCCTGGACTGTATCAACCTGGAAAGGGGACAGCTTTATCCCATTCATGCAAAGACCCTGTAGACTAACAGGAACCCCGATGCCAAGTACTGTGAAAATACGTTTACATCCATTACCTCATTTAATCTCAACATAGGTAGGTGTGATGTTCTTGTTTTCCAGGTGAGACAATGGAAGCATAGCCAAGTTCAAGTACTTGCCCAAGGTCACAGGGCAGATAACCAATGAAGGCAAGATGCAAACAGCATCCCCAAATCCAATTTCTCTTCTTGGTTTACTCTCTACTTGTACTCTGTCCCTTTCTTGGTGCTGTTATCTAACATGACTAACATACCAAGTGTTGGCACACAGGTGGAACATCCAGTCCTTGTCACATTGCTGGAGGGAACATGCAGTGGGAAAGGTACTTTGAATAACTGTCACATTTAAGCTCACAGAATTTATTCCAAAGTTCAATATACACCTACCGTATGATTCAACCATTCCACTCCTAGACATACACCCAAAAGAAATGAAATACTGTGTCTATATAAAGACTCTTGCATGAATGGGGCTGGGCAGAGAACAAGGGAAGGGAAAGCAGAGTCAGGATGGGCTGGAGAGCTTGGCACCCCTGGGCTGCCTCACTGTGCTCCCTTCCTCCTTCATTCAAGTCGAAAGCTCTCAGGAGCTCCATGCCAACCTTGTGGGGAGAAGCTGGCGGGAGGGGGAGGCCACGGGGCTCTGGACAGTGCTCAGAGGGCCTGCTAGTGACTGAGTCCCAACTCTGACCTGTCATGGGTGTGAAGCAGGGCCCCTGCTGATGGGAAGGGCTGGTCTGGTCTGGGTTGGGCTGGCTGGGAGGCAAGGACAGGGGAGAGGGAGGAGTGGCCCCCACCCAAATGAAGAGCAGCACGGCCAAGCACTGGGCAGACAGTAGAACTAAGGCCAGCTGAGCACAGAGGTTAGGAGCCCACAATGCCAGTATTAGCCAGAGGCCCTCAGCACGGCAGCTCTGTGAGTGCTCAAAGCTTCAGCACTTGCACTTGCGATGCTTCTGAAGGGCTCCAGCCAGGGTAAATCTGGCTGGATTTTCCCTAGGGATGGTGGCATCAAGCTTCTAGGCTGAAAGTTTCAGCAAGCTGCTGCTGGGTGAGGCCAGGCTAGGATCGACTCCGCTCCTGGCTAGGTCACACTCCACCACCCTGACTTCTGTGCCTACACTGGTCATGAAAAGCAGTACTAGCCTGTGAGCCTCAGCTTTAGCCATGCCAGGCTCTGAATCAGAAGACTGGCCCAGGGAGACATTGGTAGTTTCTTCCTCTTCTGGCAACCAGAATCTGCACAGCCTTGTCTGGCAGCCTCAGGTGGGCAGACCCAAAGTACCCTCAAGGACATCTGGAGGTAGCTTCCTCCTCACCCTGCCATCTTCTGCCTGTGCCTCTGGTTCCCTACTTTCATTTCTGCTCCCTGCTGGGACTAGAGCCTCAAACATTCTGCTCCAGGTTACTACTCCAGCCCCTGCCCTCACCCTGAGAACTCCACCCTGGCTGCTCTTTATCCCCACTGGGCAGCAGCCAGGATGGAAGACCAGGACATCCATAGCTCAGAGAGAAAAGACAATGCCACTTGAGCTAGTTCCATGCATCCTCAAAATGGTATTAGCCCCGAAGAAGAGCTCGGGAGTGGAAGGAGACCTAAAGTGGGGGAGACACACTGATTCCCCACTCCCAGCCCAATGTTCATTTTCAGTTCCAGGTTACAGCCTGGATTTCAGGAACCTCTTTGTCATTTGAAGTGTAAAATGTGTTCCAAAGTTAGTCAGGAATGTTTACTTTCTGCCACCCCTCATTCTAATGACTTAGGTCAGCACAGGGTATGGGCAGGGATCGGGGTCACCTGCTAATTTGTCTGTCCTGCTAGGAGAGTGCAGAGTAACACACTTCCCAACCAAGACCAAGAGATGGCCCCCTACCCCGACCACACTCCATTTTGAAGCTGTTCTCTGTGATTCAGTCCTAGGACTTCCATACCACTCACCACACCTCCCGTGTCAAACATGGACTGTTCTTGGCTCTAGCTTGCAAGGATTCCCCCCCTCCACCACGTTTTAAAAGCATCTTCTCTGCTTGTCCCAGATCTGCTCTCTTCTGCTGCCCAGTTGAGGTCATCACAGCTTCTGATCTGGACTCCTGCAGTCCTACCCCTGAGGCCTGCCTGCTCTCCCAGCCCCCCTAACCCCGCCTTCCCACCAGCATAGCTGCCCAGGAGGGCAGCCTCTTACTGAATGCCTACCCTCTATGTGCTGGGGCCACAGAAACTGGAGGCAAGGACAGGCTTGTCTTTCGGTGGAGAAGATGGACAAGACTCAATCAGTGTGGCAGTGTCCTGCTGCAGCACAGAGTCTGCCCCAGGTGCGGGCTGGGTCCCAGGGTCATGGAATGCTTCTAAAAAGGGTGGGTGCACAAAAAGGGCAAGAGCCCCTCTAGGCCACAGTGGTGTTCTCAGTGGTGGGATGCACTGGGCGAAGGATTTGAGGCCGATTTCACAGTCTTCTGTGCCCTGTGCACACTTACTCATCACACATGTCCCAAAGGACACCTTAGACTGACCTCAGCAACAAAAAGAATGTGTTGATTTTCACCCCAAACTCAACAGATTGAGCCAGAGAAGTTCAACCCAGGTGCTTAAAGGACATCACCAGAGACTCAGTTTCTCTCTGTGTCTTCACTTCATCCTCAGCTCTACAAGGTGGCCCTCCAGCACCTCCCAGCTCCCCCTTCCAGAGAGCAGTGCCCGAGCCCCACACATCACCTTGTGCAGGAGAAGAAATCCTGTGCCAATGACATACTCACTTTCACTCTCTCTTCCTTCCTTGCTAGAGCTTCACTCCCTCAGAAATACAGTGAATGTTTTCTTGGAACTCATTGACTCTGACTAGGTTAAAAATCCATCTGTGAACCAGTCGCTGAGACTGGGAGAATTTGATCATCCTATTGGCTTGGGCAGGGAAGGCCTGGCATGCTACGATTCATGGGGTCACAAAGAGTCGGACACGACTGAGCGACTGATCTGATCTGATCTGATTGGCTTGGGCCAGGCCCTATGCTCCACCCTCGAGCATATAGGCAGAGAGTGGGCGTGAAAGACGCCATGGCCAGGAGCGCAGAGGATGGATGAACCTAAGGCTGGGGAGTGCCTGTCCTGTAGATGAAAGTGGGCAAGAGCACCACCCAGGATTTACTTCAAACCAAATATCAACTCACCTTGAAAAGAAGACTCTGGATGAAATAGTGGGCCCCCAACTTCCCTCAAGTTCCTTTCCCCGATTTACTTTTTCATATCACCTAAGCTCCTGGAGAAGGAAATGGCAAACCACTCTAGTATTCTTGCCTGGAGAATCCCATGGACAGAGCAGCCTGGTGGGCTGCAATCCACGGACTCACAAAGAGCCAGACACAACTGAGTGACTGAGGTGATGACTCTCACTTTCATCACCTCGGCTGGTATGAGAGAGCATTATCTCTGAAGAGTGCAACTTCCATTCCTCTTTGGGGCAATCTGTGTGTGTGTGTGTGTGTGTGTGTGTGTGTGTGGTGATGTCATCTTTTAGAATATAGGCAGATGTGGGGATTGAAAAGCCTTCCTCCCAAACACTAAACAGTTATAGCCAAGAAAGAAAGACCACACATGCGATGTGATGCTGACACTGAAGCCAGCGAGTGCAGCTCTGGGAGCCTGGGGCACCTCTTGTAATCCCGCGGCCCGTGTCTACATGGAAGAGAATGGGGCTGGGACTTTGGCACCTGATAGGCCAAGGCCCAGGCCAGCCCCTCTTCTCCAAGGAGAAGCTACTGGCACTTGCAGGGACAGACAGAAGTGGGTGAGGGAATCTGGAAGGGTCTGAGGCCTCCAAGTCCACAAATCATCCTGTTCTAACATAAATGGCAATTGCCAAGAGTACAGCATGTTTTCCTGCGTCAGCAGCTCAGTGACTAATGTCCTAAGATAAATGGCTTTGTTTTGCCTTGTTTAGAGTGATTCTGTAACCTTTCCCTTCTTTCTGCAAAGGGGACCCCCCACATCCCTCACAAGTGCACCCAGGGCTAAGGAAGGCTGAGGTCAGGGCCTCTGGCTAGGTGGGGGTCACTCCATGTACAATGAGAGGCAGGCCCAGGTGAGAACCTGGGCTTTGTGGGTCTGAAGCAGGTCCATCATCAGTCCCCTGCAAACGACTCTCTAGTAGCTGGGAACAAGCTCTACCCTCAGGCAGACTGGAGCTGGGGCTGGAGGGAGGCTCAGGAGCACCCAGGATTACTGGGGAGAAAACTGGGACAAGAAGGGCGAGGGGAAGAAGAATGAGCGAGTAGAACAAGGAAGAGGTTACACTCCCATCTTGTGCCACTTGAGTATTATTAAGCCACCTGGACTTTGTTTTTTTGTTGTTGTTTAACCAATGATGGCAATGGCACCCCACTCCAGTACTCTTGCCTGGAAAATCCCATGGACGGAGGAGCCTGGTAGGCTGCAGTCCATGGGGTCGCTAGGAGTCGGACACGACTGAGCGACTTCACTTTGACTTTTCACTTTCATGCATTGGAGGAGGAAATGGCAACCCACTCCAGTGTTCTTGCCTGGAGAATCCCATGGACAGAGGAGCCTGGTGGGCTGCCGTCTATGGGGTCGCACAAAGTCGGACATGACTGAAGCGACTTAGCAGCAGCAGCAACCAGTGAAGACTCTGGATTTTGAAAGAATTGGCTGTGGACCCAGACCCAGGTGGTTGGGAATCACAGCCCTATCATTTACTGGCTGTGGCATCTTGGGTGGTATTGCACCATTTTATAGATGAAGAAACTGAGGCTTAGATTGGCTAAGCAATTTGCCCAAAGTCACACATCTAGCTCATGGCAGTATCCAAACTTCAACCTGGATGGTCTGGCTCCGAAGCCAATAGCGTTGAATAAAGAGGCACTTGGGGAAATCAGTTTCCCCAGGTGCCTACTGATTTGTGAAACACCAGCCCTCACTCTTCCAGAAATATGCCCTTGTTTTGCCACACTGCAAGTCCTGTGGTTTATACTTCCACCCCTCTGCTTTCTGAACACACTTCTCAGTGTCCTTGTGGTTGGTGGACCATGGGTCACTTCCAGGATGGAGCATTTCATTGTCAGTATGAAGCCCTTCAGAGCCCTTGCACTCTGTCACAGCAACCAGCACTGTTCCAAACAGGCTGCTCCATCAGCCTGCATCCTACATTAGGACCATGTGAATGGGCCTCCTGTGAACCCACAGTGGACAATGAAGCATGAGTGAGAAATAAAACTTCACTGCTTTAAACCTGGGCTTCCCTAGTGGCTCAGATGGTAAAAAATCTGCCTACAGTATAAGAGACCTGGGTTTAATTCCTCAGTCAAGAAGATACCTGGAGACGGGAATGGCTATCCACTCCAGTATTCTTGCCTGCAGATCCCACGGACAGAGAAACCTGGTGGGCTACAGTCCATGGGATTGCAGAGTCAGACATTACTGAATGACCAAGCCTGCAAGCAGTCTTTAAACCAGTGAGATTGGAGGTTTGCTTGGGGCTTCCCAGGTGGCACTAGTGGTAAGCAACCTGCCTGCCAATTCAGGAAACACATAGACTTGGATTACTGTAATGCTGAATGACCTGCTTTGGAAACAAACCAAGATCATTCAGTCATTTTTGAGGTTGCACCCAAGTACTGCATTTCAGAGTCTTTTGTGGATTATAAGGGCTACTCCATTTCTTCTATGGAATTCTTGTCCACAGTACTAAATACAATGGTCATCTGAATTAAATTCGCCCATTCTAGTCCATTTTAGTTCACTGATTCCTTAGATGTCGATGCTTATTCTTGCCATCTCCTGCTTGACCACGTCCAATTTACCTTGACTGATGGACCTAACATTCCATGTTCCTACGCAATACTGTTCTTTGCAGCATCAGATTTTACTTTCATCACCAGACACATCCACAACTGAGTATCCTTTCCGCTTTGGCCCAGCTGCTTCATTCTTCCTGGGGCCCTAGTAGTTTTCCTCCACTCTTCCCCAGTAGCATATTGGACACCTTCAGACCCGGGGGACTCATGTTTTGGTGTCATATCTTTTTGTTCTTTTATACAGTTCAGGAGGTTCAGTGTTTGTTCATTTCTTTCTCTTCATGTTTGAAAATTACAGCCTCAACCTCTATTCTTTGGGTGAATAATCTTTTTGAGAGTTGCTATTTCATGGGGGTGTTCTCCCAAATGCCCTGCCCTATAGGGCAGCTTTCTGGTTACCTTATCCCTAGCTCTGAACCATGGGATTCAGAGTTGTGAATAAGAGATTATGTGAACAACTTTGTCTAGGAGTCTTCTGCATGTGGATGGGGTAGTTCTGAACTTCATATCTACATAGGGAACATGGAAGAGCTCGCTTTTGTTATTGGGCTTCATCTCTATTTCTGGCCTTGGATAGACAGCATGTTTCCAGACCCCTGCTCAAGGCTGATCAGAGTCAGTCCACCTCCCCGGTGGGTGGGCTGTATGTTCATGGCTCCCTCTATGGGCTTCACGGAGGAGCCCAGTCCTGGCATAGCGGCCCAATCCCCAATGACTGGTCTTTGTACCCAGTTTTCAGCTGCACTTCAGCTCCTGTTCACCACTTTGGTTTCCTTCTCCATCATTTGCCTGTGAAGGTCTTCCTTTTTATATTCTTTTTAACATACACATATATTCTAAATTAATTAACATATCTGTTCTTCCTATATATTGAGATGAAGGTAGACAGTTTGACATCTTGACCCAGGTTTGATCCCTGGGTCAGGAAGATCCCCTGGCAGAGGGCACAGCAACCTGCTCCAGTATTCTTGCCTGGAGAATCCCCATGCACAGAAGAGCCTGGCGGGCTACAGTCCACAGGGTCACAAAGTGTCGGACATGACTGAAGCACCTGAGCACATACAGCACTGAAGTAGAACATATCCCATCCTGAATGAAACTTTTCTCTTCCTGGGAGGATGAATCAGTGAATCCTTTTAGATGTAGGCAGTAATGTCCAGCAAAGGGAAAGGACAGGGGCACATTTCCACCCACCACACCATCATGTTTCAGAGACGTCAAGGCCCAGGAGAAACAAGCCTTAGGGAAGACAAGGATTCCAACAGCCCTGAGCCACAGAGCTTTCAGACTAGAGGAGGGTCATCTGGCCCACTTGAGGTTAGGAGGGCTGGGTTAGGGAAGTCTTATTTCACACGGCCCTTGTCCATGCTGTCCAGGCCTCCTGGAAGAGGAGTCAGAATTTGGCCTTGGGAGGAACTGGCTCACTGCCAGGCCAAGCGCCAGCAGGGCCTCTCACAGTGGCAGACGAGCAATGGACATCACTGCAGATGCTTACTTTGGCAGACAGGCCCTGGGCACTGGGGCCCCGCCACCTGAATGCAGTCTCCCCTGCCCAGGCAGACTCTGCAAACAGTCGACAGGGTCCTCCATGGGCATGAGTTGTGGAACAGTAACTGCTGCAGTGGGACTGGGCTACAGGACACCAGAGGATCTCCTGGAAGTGGGGAGACCCTGTGGAGGAGTGTAGCTCTAACCTTCTGTCAGATTATTTCTTCCCCTCCTCTAGCACAAACAGAGCAACCCCATCCCACAGTTCCAAGAGACAGCTGAAGGGAAAGTGGCTAGACTGCAGAACAGACCCTTCTGGATCAGGTGGTTCTGAAACTGGACTTGATCTGGGAGAGATTCTAGAACTGGAACTGCATGCTCAAAGGGAATGCCTGTAGAAGCAGGGAGGAGGGTAGAAAGAATTTCCCTTAAGTGGCAACTGCTGGGTTAAGGTGAGTAGAGGGATGCTACTCACCAGGCATGTGTGACCCCCAAGTATCTTCTCACCACTTTCTCCTTTCCCTCCAGTCACGGCCAGCGTTGGCTCATTCTTTCCCTGACATCTACCTACTCACAGCTGTCCAGAATCTCCCCCACCTGGCCAGAGTGGCCTGAAAGAGCTCATCATCCTATAGAATGTGTTGAGTTCCTTCCCGAAGACCCTGGAAGGGCTATGTTATTTCCTAGAGAAGCAGGCAATTGGGGAGCCCCTCTAGCTCTTCCCCCAGCCAAGACTGGCCATTTGGAAGCTGCCTCGGAGGTTACCCTGGAGGCGAATCTTGACGTTACTTCTGACTCCTATTGTGTGGGTCAGCATAAGAGTATGGAGAAAACAGCTCAGCTTTTGAGATCAGACAGATCTGGGTTTCGTCCCCAACTCTGCCATGTGCAAGGTGTATGAACTTGGGCATGAGCTTAAATTCTATAATCCTCAATTTCATGTAAAAGAGTTTACGATGGTGATAACATTAGTCCCCACATCATGAGAGCATGTAAGATTCCGCCAAGGGTGAAAGAAGACACAGCCCTCAGCACAGAGTCTGTCTGATGTGAAGCACATGTCAGTGCTCAATAAATGATATTTAGCATTAAAGTGCTACCCTGAGGGGTGAGAATGGAGAGGCTTGCGCCAGCCTCATCAAGCAGTCAGTGAGTTTGTTTGACTCAAAAAGGCAGGAAGAAGTGTTGGGGAACCATGTAAGAGGTTTGGGGGGACCCCAGGAGCCTGGTCAACAGCAGCACCCATGACCTGGGCACTCTGATGCCAGTGCCCACAGATGAGGAAGAGGTTCCAGGACCAGATCTGCCCAGTCAGCAGCTCTGGAGCCAGCCCAGCACTACCGCGGGCAAACATCTGAACAGAGTTGTTTAGCATTCATCCAGAATTCATGAAGCTCCACTTCATCCATCTCTGTCAGCACAGTTTGTCTCTGCTATTGCATTGTTGAGTTACCTTCTTTGACCTTCAAGTTGCTTGTGGGTATTTCAGAAGACACTGTCAAGTTTCACTGTCTGGGCCAGTGAGAATAGGAGTGAGGCAGTAAGGACCACCACGACCCATTAAGAGCCCAGAGAGACCAAAGAAGGCACAGGATGAACTACAATGAAGATGTGGCCTTTAGGGCTGCTTGAAAAGGACAGGGGCCTGCTTCCCAGATGATGGCTGCCCAGAGGGGAATTTCACCCTAACACATTCCAAAATGTGTCAGTCATTTAGCACATTTAGTCACTCATTATAATTTATATATGAATAATTAATATGAGACTTTTGGCTCAAGATATCAAACTGTCTACCTCCATCTCTATATATAAGAAGAACAGATATGTTTGTTAATTCAGAATATATGTATATGTTAAAAAGAATATAAAAAGGAAGACCTTCACAGGCAAATGATGGAGAAGGAAACCAAAGTGGTGAACAGGAGCTGAAGTGCAGCTGAAAACTGGGTACAAAGACCAGTCATTGGGGATTGGGCCGCTATGCCAGGACTGGGCTCCTCCGTGAAGCCCATAGAGGGAGCCATGAACATACAGCCTACCCACCGGGGAGGTGGACTGACTCTGATCAGCCTTGAGCAGGGCTCTGGAAACATGCTGTCTATCCAAGGCCAGAAATAGAGATGAAGCCCAATAACAAAAGCGAGCTCTTCCATGTTCCCTATGTAGATATGAAGTTCAGAACTACCCCATCCACATGCAGAAGACTCCTAGACAAAGTTGTTCACATAATCTCTTATTCACAACTCTGAATCCCATGGTTCAGAGCTAGGGATAAGGTAACCAGAAAGCTGCCCTATAGGGCAGGGCATTTGGGAGAACACCCCCATGAAATAGCAACTCTCAAAAAGATTATTCACCCAAAGAACAGAAGTTAAGGCTGTAATTTTCAAACATGAAGAGAAAGAAATGAACAAACACTGAACCTCCTGAACTGTATAAAAGAGCAAAAAGATATGACACCAAAACATGAGTCCCCCGGGTCTGAAGGTGTCCAATATGCTACTGGGGAAGAGTGGAGGAAAACTACTAGGGCCCCAGGAAGAATGAAGCAGCTGGGCCAAAGTGGAAAGGATACTCAGTTGTGGATGTGTCTGGTGATGAAAGTAAAATCTGATGCTGCAAAGAACAGTATTGCACAGGAACATGGAATGTTAGGTCCATCAGTCAAGGTAAATTGGATGTGGTCAAGCAGGAGATGGCAAGAATAAGCATCGACATCTAAGGAATCACTGAACTAAAATGGACTGGAATGGGCAAATTTAATTCAGATGACCATTGTATTTAGTGCTGTGGACAAGAATTCCATAGAAGAAATGGAGTAGCCCTTATAATCCACAAAAGATTCTGAAATGCAGTACTTGGGTGCAACCTCAAAAATGACTGAATGATCTTGGTTTGTTTCCAAAGCAAGTCATTCAACATCATAGTAATCCAAGTCTATGCCACTATGCCACCGTGGCTCAGAGGTTAAAGTGTCTGCCTGCAATGAGGGAGACCTGGGTTCGATCCCTGGGTTGGGAAGATCCCCTGGAGAAGAAAATGGAAACCCACTCCAGTATTCTTGCCTGGAGAATCCCATGGATGGAGGAGCTTGGTGAGCTACAGTCCACAGGTCACAAAGAGTTGGACACAACTGAGCAACTTCACTTCACATGCCCCTATTACCAGTGCCAAAGAAGCTGACGTTGATCAATTCTATGAAGACCTAGAAGATCTCCTAGAACTAACACTCAAAGAAGATGTTCTATTCATCATTGGGGATTGGAATACAAAAGTAAACAGTCAAGAGATACCAGGAGTAACAGGCAAGTTTGGCCTTGGAGTTCAAATTGAAGCAGGGCAGAGGCTAACTGAATGCTACCAAGAGTATGCATTGGTCATAGCAAATACCCTTCTTCAACAACACAAGAGACGGCTTTACATATGGACATCACCAAATGGCCAATACCAAAATCAAATTGATTACATTCTTTGTAGCTGAAGATGGAGAAGCTATAACTGTCAGCAAAAACAAGACCTGGCACTGACTGTGTCTCAGATCATCAGCTTCTCATAGCAAAATTCAGGCTTAAATTAAAGAAAGTTGGGGTTGGGGGAACACTAGGTCAGCCAGGTATTACTTAAATCAAATTCCCTATGAATATGCAGTGGAGGTAACGAATAGATTCAAGGGATTAGAACTTGTAAACAGTGTGCCTGAAGAACTGTGGATGGAGGTCCGTAGTGTCATACAGGAGGCAGAGAACAAAACCATCCCAAAGAAAAAGAAAAGCAAGGAGGCAAAATGATTATCTGAGGAGGCCTTACAAATAGCTGAAGAAAGAATAGAAGCAAAAAGTAAGGGAGAGAGGGAAAGGTATATCCAACTAAATGCAGATTTCCAAGGAACAGCACAGAGAGACAAGAAGGTCTTCTTCAATGAACAGTGCATAAAACTAGAAGCAAACAACAGAAGGGGGAAGACTAGAGATCTCTTCAGGGAAACTGGAGCTATGAAGGGAATATCTTGCCCAAAGATGGGCACGATAAAGGACACAAATGGTAGAGACCTAGTACACACTGAAGAATTCAAGAAGAGATGGAAAGAATACACAGAAGAACTGTATATAAAATATCCAGATGAATGGATGATGAGCATGGTGTGGTCAGCCACCCAGAGCAAGACATTCTGGAGAATGAAGTCAGTGGGGCCTTAGGAAACACTGCTGTTAATAAAGCTAGTGGAGGCAATGGAATTCCAATAGAACTATTCAAAGCCCTAAAGGATGATGCCATCAAGGTTTTGCATTCAGTATGTCAGCAAATCTGGAAGACCCAGCAATGGCCACAGGACTGGAAAAGGCCAATCCTCATTCCAGTTCCCAAGAAGGGTAGTAGTAAAGAATGTGCTAACCATTGGACAATTGCACTCATCTCCCATGCGAACGTGAGGCCATACTCAATGTGGCCCACGACTGGGGGACCCCTCTCCTTCCTCCACACTGCCAGGTTAGCGTGCTGTGGCCCTCATGGACCCAGCATGGGCAGTCAGCCCATCCTAGCCACAGCGGGGGCGGAGCAGGTGGTCTGGCCGGGTGATCGCCTCCCCTCTTCCTCACTTCATGGATTTCCTCTGCCGCCAGTTGCCCTATGCCCCAGGCCACACATGCCCAGCTCCTTGTGCTAGCTTTTAGCCTCCCCGATGGCTCAGCAGGTAAAGAATCTGCCTGCAATGCAGGAGAAACAGGAGAGATAGGTTGGATTCATCGGTTGGGAAAATCCCCTGGAGGAGGAAATGGCAACCCACTCCAGTATTCTTGCCTGGAAAATCTCATGGACAGAGGAGCCTGGTGGGCTACAGTCCATAGGTTACAAAGGGTCAGACATGACTGAGCAACTAACACACACCCATGCTAGTAAGGTTACGCTTAAAATCTGCATGCTAGACTTCAGCATTATCGAACCAAGAACTTCCAGATGTCCAAATTGGGTTTAGAAAAGGAAGAGGAACCAGAGATCAAATTGCCAACATTCTATGGATCATAGAGGAAGCTAGGAAATTCAAAAAAAAATCTATCTCTGTTTCATCAACTATACCAAAGCCTTTGAGTGTGTGGATCATGATAAACTATGGAAAGCTCTTAAAGAATGGGAATACCAGACCATCTTACCTGTCTCCTGAGAAACCTGTATACAGGTCAGTAAGCAAAGCTAGAACCCTGTATGGAACTATTGACTGGTTCAAGATTGAGAAAGGAGTATGACAGGGCTGTCTGATGTCACCCTGTTTGTTTAACCTATATGCTGATCTCATCATGAGAAATGCCAGGCTGGATGAGTTACAAGCTGGTATCAAGATAGGCGGGAGAAACATCAACAACCTCAGATATGCAGGTGATACCACTCTAATGGTAGAAAGTGAAGAGGAACTAAAGAGCCTCTTGATGATGGTGAAGGAGGAGAGTGAAAGAACCAGCTTAAAACTAAATATTAAAAAAAATGAAGATCATGGCATCAGGCCCCATTACTTCAAGGCAAGTAGAAAGGGAAAAGGTGGAAGTAGTGACAATTTTCCTCTTCTTGGGCTCTAAAATCACTGGGGATGGTGACTGCAGCCATGAAATCAGAAGGCAATTGCTTCTTGGCAGGAAAGCAATGACAAACCTAGACAGTGTGTTTAAAAGCAGACACATTACTCTGTCAGCAAAGGCCCGTATAGTCGAGACTATGGTCTTCCCAGTGGTCATGTGTGGTTGTGAGAGCTGGACGGTAAAGAAGGCAGAATGCCAAAGAATTGATGTCTTCAAACTGTGGTGCTGGAGAAGACTCCCAAGAGTCCCCTGGACAGCAAAGAGATCAAACCAGTCAATCTTAAGGGAAATCAACCCTGAATACTTGTTGAAAGGACTGATGCTGAAGCTGAAGCTCCAGTGTTTTGGTTGTCTGATGTGAACAGCTGATTTATTGGAAAAGTCCCTGATGCTGGGAAAGATAGAGGGCAGAAGGAGAAGAGGGTGTCAGAGGATGAGATGGCTGAATGGCATCACTGATGCAAACTTTGGGCAAACTTTGAGAGATGGTGAGGGACAGAGAGGCCTGGCATCTTGCAGTCCATGGGGTCGCAAAGAGTCAGACATGACTGGGCAACTGAACAATAACCATGAAGTTGCCCTATAGGGAAGGGCATTTGGGAGAACACACCCATGAAATACCAATTCCCAAAAAAGATTGTTCACCCAAAGAATAGAATTTGAAAGTGTAATTTTCAAACATGAAGAGAAAAAAATGAACAAAAATTGATTCAACAGAAAGTATAAATGAAGGGGAGGTAAGGAGGCAAAGACAAATCATGCTAAGTGAAATAAAAATGATATTGCAGACATAATTATATTTTATATTCTTAATAAATAAACCTAAATGGCTTAAACCTTTATTAAAAGGCAAATTTCACAGTGTTTTTGCTTTAATTCATTACATGTTATTTATGAAAGAACTGTATAAAATTGAGACAGAAGGGATGGAAATGAAGATAGGCAAAACACATACACATAAAATGCTATCCAAAAGGTAACTGGTAAAATATTAATTAATAAAAGAAAACATTAATTTTATGGAAATAAAAAAGAACATTCTGGAACATTTTCTAGTCTTAAAAAGTATTATTCGTTAAAATGATATAACTATAATGTTGGTATACAACTAACAGTGCAGACTCAAAGTATGTAATTTGACAGTATTAAAAGAAGTTGACAAATCCACAATCAGAATAGACCACCTCTCAGAAATGAATAGATCATACAGTCAAAAATTGCCAAGATTATTAAAGATCTGAATAATAAAAGTATAGATTTGATATAATAAAACCATGTAGTACTTTGCACCCAATAAATAGAAAACACACATATCTCTCAAGTACACATGGGTCATTTGTGATATTTGATCTGAAACTGCATGTCAAAGCTAGTCTCACCAAATTCCAAAGACTCAGCATGATAGAGAACACATGTTCTGACTGCCACATAATAAAGCTCAAAATAACCATTAAAAGAGGTCACCCCCAAAGCCCATATATTTAGGAATGAACAAGCAAAACAATCCCACTGCCAAATAATTTATAGGTTAAAGAGGAAATCATAATAAAAATTGTGAAAATTTTAGAAATGAACAATAATAACAAGAGCATAGTATATCAAAATTTGTGAAGTTGCCCCTAGAGAGAAATGTCTAGATCAATCTGTATTTATCAGAAATCAAGAAAGATTTAAAATAAATAGACTGAGGAGTAACATCAAGAGGTTGAAACTAGGATAATGGGGCAAACCAAAAGGCAGAAAAAAGAGAATAGCAAAGATGAAAGCCAAAATAGTAAAATAAAAATAAAAAATAGAATCAATGAAATAAAAAGTGTTTGCTTGAGAAAAAAGAAAATCTCTAGTAAGTTTTAATAATATAATACGTTAAAATAGTAATAATATTATTTCAATATTGCAATATTCTTACAATCAACCAAACATAATTATAGATACAGTAGAGTTATTTGGGGGGCTTCCAGTAGCTACTCTGTATAATAATCATGTCTTTTTAAAATATTTCCTGATGCTTTAATATCTGAAGCCATGGTGACCCCCTCAGAATTCCTAGATATAGTGAAGGACTCACCTGCAGGCACCCTTCATATGCAAACCAACCAATCCAGTGCCCATACTCCATCTTCTTCCTTTATCCACCTGCCCCTTGCCCTAATCATCTCAGGGCAGGTACCAGACAGCTAGGTGTGACCCAGAGCCTGCTGAAGTTATTCAAACTAGAAAATCCTAAGCCTCCTTACTCTACCTTATCCATTCTCTCAGAAACCACAAAAAAGTCCCTTGCTCATATTTTCCCTTCACCCATACTGCCTTCTGACTGACCCTGGTGCTTCCCCATGTGGGCCTGATGGTGCAGCATTTTCCCTCCTCTTGGAAACTGTGAGGAACAAACTACCTTTTCAGTGACAATCGTCTTCAGATCTGGACCTTACTACACCTGCATAGCAATAAAACTTGCATTGTAAACCAAGTTCCTCACCACTAATCCAGAAGGAGAAAGAGAAGGAAATAGATAAAGTGGGAAATGTAAGATATAAACAATCTCTCTAACCTTAGAAACAAAAGGTCCCAGGGAGGACCAAGCATTATTAGTAAAAGAGGAACCACATTTAAATATCTCCTGGTGATATTTTAGATGTCAGGGAGAAAGTTCAAAATCCTTGAAGTATTTGAGGGAAATAAGGTTAATGTCAGTGTGGAGAGGATTGAACTGGAATCAGACTTCTCCTCTATAAATCTAAAAATAAAAAGAAATATGATAAATATAATAATATCTACAAAGTTCCAAGGGCGGGGGGGGAACCTGCAATCTAAGACAAGAAAGCTATAACTCATTTGTGAGATCAATTAAAAGAATATTTTTCAAACATTTAAGCATTCAAATGTATACCACACACTCAACCATCAAGAAAAATTTGTTCAAAATAATGGTTCAGCTAAGCAAGAAACAAAAAGGATAATTAGTAAAAGTCAGACACAACTGAGCAACTGAACTGAACTGACGGTTAATTAAGTTAAAATCAATATTAACATAATTTTTAAAATAGAAATGTTCAAAATAATCACTGAAAAAGAAGGTACATAAGTATAAGAAATAAAGTCATAATAATAATAATAATGACATTAATCTAAAATGTCATTGTATCAGGAAAAACAGGAGGTAGAAGCTTGAAAAGCATGAAATAATCTTACACAAATAAACATATACTATGTTCTTTTTGAGGTTGGAAAACAGATAGTATATATATAGTGTGTGTGTATGTGAGATTAAAGGAGCGCAGTTCACTCAGTTCAGTCACTCTGTCGTGTCTGACTCTTTGCAACCCTAATGATTGCAGCACTCCAGGCTTCCCTGTCCCTCCCTGTTAAGGGAGCTAGAGATGAAATCAAAATGTAAAACATGACTTTCTAATCTCTAAATATAAAGACACTTGCAAAGCAAGCTTAAGCAAATGGGAAAATGAAAAAGGAAATATAAGGAAACATGAAGAGTAGAAAGTATTAAATCATGCAAGATAAATGGTCAAATATCCTGTCTCCAATGACCTAGGACTAAAATGACACTGGGAACTTCATGCTGAGGAGAGTCTCAGTTCAGTTCAGTTCAGTCGCTCAGTCGTGTCCGACTCTTTGCGACCCCATGAACCGCAGCACCCCAGGCCTCCCTGTCCATCATCATCTCCCGGAGTTCACTCAAACTCACATCTATCGAGTTGGTGATGCCATCCAGCCATCTCATCCTCTGTCACCCCTTCTCCTCCTGCCCCCAATCCCTCCCAGCATCAGAGTCTTTTCCAATGAGTCAACTCTTCACATGAGGTGGCCAAAGTACTGGAGTTTCAGCTTTAGCATCAGTCCTTCCAAAGAACACCCAGGACTGATCTCCTTTAGAATGGACTGGTTGGATCTCCTTGCAGTCCAAGGGACTCTCAAGAGTCTTCTCCAACACCACAGTTCAAAAGCATCAATTCAGCTCAGCTTTCTTCACAGTCCAACTCTCACATCCATATATGACTACTGGAAAAACCATAGCCTTGACTAGACGGACCTGTTAGGTCTACTTTAATTTCCCCATTTGCAATAATCCATGCCCTCTGTTTCTCAGAGTACCTGTAGGAAGATAGCTGTTGCAAGGACAGCAAGCAAATCCAGTGTATATGTCCCCTTTGATCTTTAGAGTGGTGAAGCTGAGTGAATACCCTTAACCCTAGTTTCCACCACTCAGGGATGATTCTTATTGGCCCAGCATGGATCAGATGCCCCCTTAGAGCAAGCAAACAAGTGTAGCCAGGGACAGGGTCTTAAAGAGCTCCACACAAAGTGTACCACCTTCCAGGAGAAGGTTAGAAAATCTGCTAGGTGTACACTACTCAAGGACAAACAAAAAGATAGCAATATTCATATTAGAAAATGTAGAACTCACAGAAAAAAAACAAAACAAAAACCCTAAAGTAAGGGAAAATGTTATCCTATATATAGTAAATTATACAAACTAAATGAGAATATCCCAAAGAAGGCCAATGACAAGGAACATTCAAACAGTAACACTGCGCTATTTCACATGCTAGCAAGATGATGCTCAAAATCCTACAATCTAGGCTTCAATAGTACATGAACTGAGAACTTCCAAATGTACAAGATGGATTTAGAAAATACAGACGAACCAGAGATCAAACGGCCAATATCCATTGGATCATACAAAAAGCAAGGGAATTCCAGGAAAAAAAGCATCTACTTCTGCTTCATTGACTAAGCTAAAGCCTATGACTATGTGAATAATAACAAACTGTGGACAATTCTTTTAAAAAAATGGGAATGCCAGACCACCTCACCTACCTCCTGAGAAACCTGTATGCAGGTTAAGAAGCAATGGTTAGAAAGGGACATGGAGCAATGGACTGTTTCAAAATTGGGAAAGAAGTACATCAAGGCTGTATATTGTCACCCTGCTTATTTAACTTATATGCAGAGTACATCATGCAGAATTCTGGGCTAGATGAAGCACCAACTAAAATCCAGATTATCAGGAGAAATATCAATAATCTCAGATATGCAGATGATGCCACCCTAATGGCAGAGAGTGAAGAGAAACTAAAGAGCCTTTTGATGAAGGTGAAAGAGAGTGAAAAAGCTGGCTTAAAACTCAACATTCAAACAACTAAGATCATGGCATCTGGTCCCCTCACTTCATGGTGAAGAGATGTGGGGGGAGTGGATGGAAACAGTGACAGATTTTATTTTCTTGGGCTCCAAAATCACTGCAGATGGTGACTGCAGCCATGAAATTAAAAGATGCTTGCTTCTTGGAAGAAGAGTTATGATAAACCTAGACAGCATATTAAAAGGCAGAGATGTGTCTTTGCCAACACAGGTCTATGTAGTCAAAGCTATGGTTTTTCCAGTAGTTGTATATGGATGTGAGAGTTAGATCATAAAGAGGCTGAGTGCCAAAGAATTGATGCTTTTGAACTGTGGTCCTGGAGAAGACTCTTAAGAATTCCTTGGACAGCAAGGAAATCAAAACAGTCAATCCTAAAGGAAATCAACCCTGAATAATCTTTGGAAGGACTGATGCTGAAGCTGAAGCTCCAGTATTTTGGCCACCTGATGCAAAGAACCAATTCATTGGAAAAGACCCTGATGCCAGGAAGAATGAGAGTAGGAGGAGAAGGGGGCAACAAGGATGAGATGGTTCGATGGCATCACTGACTCAAACAGACATGAGTGTGAGAAAACTCTGGGAGATAGTGAAAGACAGGAAGCCTGGAGTGCTCTGGTCCATGGAGTTGCAAACAGCCAAACATGACTTAGCAACTGAACAACAAAATGAGAATATAAGAACCAGGAATCTGTGTGTACTGAATATAGTATCAAATATACATAGCAAAAAAGTTTAGAAATTAAGGAGAAATTGAAAAAAACCACAGTCATAGTTAGAAGGCTTAATATTCTTCACCATTTCTGTGAGATCAAGTAGACATAAATTAATAAGAATATATTAATAGAAGAGTTAAACATTATTAAATTAATAGATTTATATCAAAATATGAACAGAAAATACACAGTCATTTCAAATTGCTAAGGAATAGTTGCAAATTTGATCATAACTTAGGCCACAAGGATAATCTCATTAAAGTTTCAAAAGCAGAAATAGTATAATACACAAACTCAAACCACAATTTAACAATGCTAGAAGTTAATAGCAACAGAAAAAAACAAAGAAATATGAAGTTCCTCTGGAGGGAGTAAAACTTGTCTTAATAGCCCTAGAGTGAAAGAAGAAATCAAAATTACAATTAATGTTTGTTTCAGAAACAATGGAGAACTATAGCAAAGAAGAAACACAAAACTCTAAAGAACAGAATGCATATAGTTTTATATTTTTCTCATTAAACGGAAGAAAGAAATTTACTGAACAATGTATTCAACTCAAAATGCAAGCAAAAGAGCAAGAAAGCAAACCTATGAAATGCTAGAGAAGAATTTAAAGATAATGAATTAGAACATTAAAAAGAATACATTTGAATCAGTTCTAATGAGGTGGATGAAACTGGAGCCTATTATACAGAGTGAAGTAAGCCAGAAAGAAAAACACCAATACAGTATACTAACGCATATATATGGAATTTAGAAAGATGGTAACAATGACCCTGTATACGAGACAGCAAAAGAGACACTGATGTATAGAACAGTCTTTTGGACTCTGTGGGAGAGGGAGAGGGTGGGATGATTTGGGAGAATGGCATTGAAATACGTATAATATCATATATGAAATGAGTCACCAGTCCAGGTTCGATGCACGATACTGGATGCTTGGGGCTGGTGCACTGGGACGACCCAGAGGGATAGTATGGGGAGGGAGGAGGGAGGAGGGTTCAGGATGGGGAACACATGTATACCTGTGGTGGATTCATTTCGATATTTGGCAAAACCAATACAATATTGTAAAGTTTAAAAATAAAATAAAATTTTAAAAAAAGAACATAATAAATTACAAATAAAAACTATATATCTGAGAAATTCATGGGCTGGATCTTTGAAAAGACTGTAATTAGGATAACAACAGATTCAAGGGATTAGATCTGGTAGACAGAGTGCCTGAAGAACTATTGACAGAGGTTTGTAACATTGTACAAGAGGCAGTGACCAAAATCACCATAAAGAAAAAGAAATGCAAGAAGGCAAAATGATTGTCCAAAAAGCCATTACAAACACCTGAGAAAAGAAGGGAAGTTAAAGACAAAGGAGAATGGGGAAAATATACCCAACTGAATGCAGAGTTCCAGAGAATAGCAAGGAGAGATAAGAAAATGTTCCTAACTGAACAATGCAAAGAAATGGAGGAAAACAATAGAATGGGAAAGACTAGAGATCTCTTCAAGAAAACTGGAGTTATCAAGGGAATGTTTGGGCTTCCCTGATGGCTCAGTGGTAAGGAAAAAAAACAAAACTAACAAAACAAAAAAAACCCGCCTATGATGCAGAAGACATGGGTTCAATCCCTCAGTCAGGAAGGTCCCCTGGAGAAGGAAATGGCAACCCACTCCAGTACTCTTGCCTGAAGAATCCCATGGACAGAAGAGCCTTGCAGGCTACAGTCCACAGTGTCGCAAAGAGTCAGACACAACTGAGCAACTAAACAGACAAGGGAACATTTCATGCAAAGATGGGAACAATAAAAGACAGAAACAGCAAAGACCAAACAGAAGCAGAAACGACTAAGAAGAGGTGGCAATAGCAATCAGAGCAGAAAAAGAAATAAAAGGAATCCAAATTGGAAAGGAAAAAGTAAAACTCTCACCGTTTGCAGATGACATCCTCTACATAGAAAACCCTAAAGACTCCACCAGAAAATTACTAGAGCTAATCAATGAATATAGTAAAGTTGCAGGATGTAAAATCAACACACAGAAATCCCTTGCATTCCTATACACTAATAATGAGAAAATAGAAAGAGAAATTAAGGAAACAATCCCATTCACCATTGCAATGAAAAGAATAAAATACTTAGGAATATATCTACCTAAAGAAACTAAAGACCTATATATAGAAAACTATAAAACACTGGTGAAAGAAATCAAAAAGGACACTAATAGATGGAGAAATATACCATGTTCATGGATCAGAAGAATCAATATAGTGAAAATGAGTATACTACACAAAGCAATCTATAGATTCAATGCAATCCCTATCAAGCTGCCAACGGTATTTTTCACAGAGCTAGAACAAATAATTTCACAATTTGTATGGAAATACAAAAAACCTCAAATAGCCAAAGCAATCTTGAGAAAGAAGAATGGAACTGGATGAATCAACCTGCCTGACTTCAGTCTCTACTACAAAGCCACAGTCATCAAGACAGTATGGTACTGACACAAAGACAGAAATATAGATCAATGGAACAAGATAGAAAGCCCAGAGATAAATCCATGCACCTATGGACACCTTATCTTTGACAAAGGAGGCAAGAATATACAATGAAGGAAAGACAATCTCTTTAAGTGGTGCTGGGAAAACTGGTCAACCACTTGTAAAAGAATGAAACTAGAATACTTTCTAACACCATACACAAAAATAAACTCAAAATGGATTAAAGATTTAAATGTAAGACCAGAAACTATAAAACTCCTAGAGGAGAACATAGACAGAACACTCTCCGACATAAATCACAGCAGGATCCTCTATGACCCACCTCCCAGAATGTTGGAAATAAAAGCAAAAATAAACAAATAGGACCTAATTAAAATTAAAAGCTTCTGCACAACAATGGAAACTATAAGCAAGGTGAAAAGACAGCCTTCAGAATGGGAGAAAATAATAGCAAATGAAGCAACTGACAAACAACTAATCTCAAAAATATACAAGCAACTCCTGCAGCTCAATTCCAGAAAAATAAAAGACCCAATCAAAAAATGGGCCAAAGAACTAAACAGACATTTCTCCAAAGAAGACATACAGATGGCTAACAAACACATGAAAAGATGCTCAACATCATTCATTATCAGAGAAATGCAAATCAAAACCACAATGAGGTACCATTTCATGCCAGTCAGAACGGCTGCTACCCAAAAGTCTACAAACAATAAATGCTGGAGAGGATGAGAAAAGGGAACCCTCTTACACTGCTGGTGGGAATGCAAACTAGTACAGCCACTATGGAGAACAGTGTGGAGATTCCTTTAAAAACTGGAAATAGAACTGCCATACGACCCAGCAATCCCACTGCTGGGCATACACACCGAGGAAACCAGAATTGAAAGAGACATATGTACCCCAATGTTCATCGCAGCACTGTTTATAATAGCCAGGATATGGAAGCAACCTAGATGTCCATCAGCAGATGAATGGATAAGAAAGCTGTGGTACATATACACAATGGAGTATTCAGATCAGATCAGTCGCTCAGTCATGTCCGACTCTTTGCGACTCCATGAATCGCAGCTCACCAGGCCTCCCTGTCCATCACCAACTCCCGGAGTTCACTGAGACTCACGTCCATCTAGTCAGTGATGCCATCCAGCCATCTCATCCTCTGTCATCCCCTTCTCCTCTTGCCCCCAATCCCTCCCAGCATCAGAGTCTTTTCCAATGAGTCAACTCTTCGCATGAGGTGGCCAAAGTACTGGAGTTTCAGCTTTAGCATCATTCCTTCCAAAGAAATCCCAGGGCTGATCTCCTTCAGAATGGACTGGTTGGATCTCCTTGCAGTCCAAGGGACTCTCAAGAGTCTTCTCCAACACCACAGTTTAAAAGCATCAATTCTCAGCCATTAAAAAGAATACATTTGAATCAGTTCTAATAAAGTGGATGAAACTGGAGCCTATTATACAGAGTGAAGTAAGCCAGAAGGAAAAACACCAATATAGTATACTAATGCATATATATGGAATTTAGAAAGATGGTAATGATAACCCTATATGCGAGACAGCAAAAGAGACATAGATATATAGAACAGTTTTTGGACTCTGTGGGAGAGGGCGAGGGTGGGATGATTTGGGAGAATGGCATTGAAACAGGTATAATATCATATGTGAAACAAATCACCAGTCCAGGTTTGATACAGGATACAGGATGCTTGTGGCTGGTGCACTGGGATGACCCAGAGGGATGGTATTGGGAGAGAGGTGGGAGGGGGGTTCAGGATGGAGAACATGTGTACACCCATGGCGGATTCGTGTTGATCTATGGCGAAACCAATACAATATTGTAAAGTAATTAGCCTCCAATTAAAATAAATTTATATTTAAAAAAGAAGAAGAGGTGGCAAGAATACACAAAAGAACTATACAGAAAAGTTCTTAATGACCCAGATAACCACAGTGGTGTGGTTACTCACTTAGAGCCAGACATCCCGGAGTGTGAAGTCAAGTGGGCCTTCGGAATCATCAGTGTGAGCAAAGCTAGTGGAGGTGATGGGATTCTAGTTGAGCCATTTCAAATTCTAAACAATGATGCTGTGAAAGTGCTGCATTCAATATGGCAGCAAATTTGGAAAACTCACCAAAGGCCACAGGACTGGAAAAGGTCAGTTTTCACTACAATCCAAAAGAAGGGCAATGCCAAAGAATGTTCAGACTAACATACAATTGCACTCGTTTCACATGCAACCAAGGTAATGCTCAAAATCCTTCAAGGTAGGCTGCAACAGTATGTGAACCGAGAAATTCCAGATGTACAAGCTGGATTTAGAAGAGGTAGAGGGATGAAAGATCAAATTGCCAAAATCTATTGGATCATAGAAAAAGCAAAGGAATTCCAGAAAAATGGATATGAGAGTTGGACCATAAAGAAGGCAACTGATGCTTTTGAATTATGGTGCTGGAGAAGACTCTTGAGAGTTCCTTGGACAGCAAGGAGATCAAACCAGTCAATCCTAAAGCAAATCAACACTGAATATTCATTGGAAGGACTGATGCTGAAGCTCCAATACTTTGGCCACCTGAAGGGAAGAGCCAACTCATTGGAAAAGACTGATGCTGGGAAAGAAATGAGGGAAGGAGGAGAAGGGGGTGACAGAGGATGAGATGGTTGGATGGCATCACTGACTCAATGGACATGAGAAAGAGCAAACTCCAGAAGATAGTGAAAGACAGGGAATCCTAGTGTGCTGCAGTCTATGGGGCTGCAAAGAGTCAGATACGACTTAGCAACTGAATAACAACGAGAAGAATAGTGAATCTTTACTGGGTATTCAGCTGATGACCAAGTATCACACTGAGCACTTTAAACACGCCACACATTCATCTCACAATCAACCATGAGGTGGGAAGTATAGATACTCCCATTGGAACCAGGAGAATAATATCACTATATTATTACCACCTAATCCACAGACATCTTTCAAGTTTTGCCAACTGTCTCAATATCCATAGGCAAGTAGATTCAATCCAGGATCACGTGTTACATTTTAGTTGTCATTTCTCTTTAGTTTCCTTCAGTCTGAAACAATTCTTCAATCTTTTCTTGACTCTCTTGACCTTGACACTTTTGAAGATAAAGGCCAGCTATTTTGTTGAAAGTCTCTCAATTCGGACTTGTATGATGTTTCCTCATGTTTCATATTTTGAATAAGAACATCACTTGCTGACTCCCCATTGCATCCTCTCAGGAGTCACATGATTTCAGTTTAACCTCGATCACTGAATTAAGGAAATATCTTCCAATGTCAAGGGACCCTTCTACCCTTTGTAATCAATAGGTACTTACTGGGGAAGTACTTTGAGATTATATAACTAACAAGTTCCTCATCCACATCCAAACATACAATGATGTTTCTTGGATGAATCAATCATTACCTTGATGATTTTCAAATTGTAATTTTTGTGTTTTTAAAAATTTTATTGGAGTATAGTTGATTTTGTTGTTGTTCAATAGTTGATTTATAATGTGTTCATTTTTGCTATATAGCAAAGTGATTCAATTATATATATATGCATGTACATATATTTATATACACTTTTTCATATTTTTCCTCTTATGGCTTATCACAGGATACTGATTGTGGTTCGTTGTTCTACACAGTAGGACATTGGTTTTATCAAATGGTAATTTTGAACCCCCACCATTCCTTCTACTATAAATTAGTTGACATTCTGCTCTTAAGGAAAGGTTCTTTTCTTTTCTTACATATTCATTTAATTATTTATATCAATGTGGACTTTTGGATTCCTATTTTATTCAATGGTAAACATCTGTTGTGTGTGCTCAGTTGCTTCAGTCGTGTCTGACACTGTGTGACCCTATGGACTGTAGCCCACCAGGCTCCTCTGTCCATGGGTTTCTCCAGGCAAGAATACTGGAGTGGGTTGCCGTGCCCTCATCCAGGGGTTTTTCCAGACCCAGGGACTGAACTCATGTCTCTTAGGTCTCCTGCACTGGCAGGTGTGTTCTTGATCAGTAGTGCTGCCTGGGAAATCTAAAATTCTGTTACTATTCCCTTATATTTTTTTCAAATTATTCCAGATCTAGTAGGAGTCCCTTCAGACTATTTTCTATATCCTTTTGACCTGTACTCATCATTCTCTGAGTACTTCTTTTCTGGCACAACAAGATGTTCCAGTCTCATCTTGTAATTTTCCTGCCCCAGTCCAGGAATCCACCATTTCTTTCAAAATCCCTGTTTATTTTTGGTGCAAAAAGGTACTTAAAAACAAAGATCTAGGTATGAGGTGTGTTCATTGCTATTAGGGCACAATGATAACAGAGTTGAGAAATCCACCAATATCTGTACCATCTATCGCTCTATCTACCATCTATCTCTCTGTGGTCGGTAGTTCCAAGATTGTCCCCAGGTATTCAAGTACTTATGAAATCCCCTCCTTCCAAACATAGACTGGACCTAGGAACTCATTTATAACCAACAGAATATGGCAGAAGTTCAAGTTCAACTTTACATTACAAAAAGACTGACTTTTATCTTGGGCATTCTCTCTCATTCGCTCATTCTGAAGGAAGCCAGTTGCCCTGCTATGAGCTTCCCTAATTGAGAGGCCCACATGGCAAGGGACTGAGGGTGCTTCTGGTCATCTGCCAGCGAGGAAGTGAACCCTTCCAACAACCACATGAGTGAACTTGGAAGCAGAGCTTCTGCTGACAGAGACTTCAGATGAGACTACAATCCTGGCAGCCTTGTGCATACTTGAGGCAGAAGCACTCAGCTAAGTCACTCTGGATTCCTGATGCACAGAAATTATGAGATAATAAATATGACCTATCGTTTTAAGTCACTAAGGTTTGAGGTAATTTATTACACAACAAAAGAAAACCACATACATACACTTATTTCTGTATCTATTCTATGTATTGAAAACCATGAACTCACACCACACTTCCAATTCCAATTCAACACCATGGGATTAATTCTAGTTTTCTTCCTTCCCATAACTGTGACTCCCTTCTCAGACAGTGAGAAACTGACTCACAATATTCTTTAATATACAGTTATTTATTAGGTCAATTCCCCACCCTCCATTTATAACCAATTTCCTCTCATTGCCCTTGCCACCCAATGTACGCTTTCTCTATCCACTCAGACCCCAACACTCCAACTTAGATTTATGGACACCACCTACTTTGTTTGGATCCCAACCTTGTCCAGCCATCCCCCAATGACTTCTGAAAGAATTGTTCAAGAAGGGAGAAAGGTAAAGAGACAGACTAGAAAGCAAGCAATATAGAATACCAAAATATATATTTTTAAATAGAGAAATAAGCTTCAAAAAACCTGAAAAACTATTAAGGCCTTACCCACCTAAAGGTGTTAGGCCCAGAAGTATTACTATTCCCAGTTCTCAAGGAGTAGATCATTCCTGTGCTATACAAACTGTTCCAAGACCAGAGAAAAAATTAGGTAGTGTCTCAAATCACTTTACTAACCCAGTAAAACTCTGATATCAAAATCTGATTAAAGAAATTAAAACTTCACATAAATAATAATAGGCTGAATTCAGCAATACATTTTAAAAGTAGTGTATGAGCAACTAGATTTAACTCCAGAAATCCAGGGATGGGTCAATGCTAGGAAGTCTCTTCACTCTAATAGGTAAAAGGAACTATATGGAGACACCAGTTGACATCAAATGGATTTTTAAAAATTCAGATTATTGGGACTTCCCTGGTGGTCCAATGGTTACAGACATGGGGAGAGAGGAGGGAAGGGTGAGATGTATGGAAAGAGTAACATGGAAACTTTCATTACCATGTGTAAAATAGACAGCCAATGGGAATTTCCTGAGCTGTATGGCTCAGGAAACTCAAACAGGGGCTCTGGATCAACTTAGAGGGGTGGGATGGGGAGGGAGTTGGGACGGATGTTCAAAAGGGAGGGGATATATGTATACCTATGGCTGATTCATGTTGAGGTTTAACAGAAAATGGCAAAATTCTGTAAGCCAATTATCCTCCAATAAAAAATAAATTAACTTTTTTTTAAATCTAACCCAAGAAAGAAATCATTAGTTGGAATATGGGACATAATAAAGACCAAACTAAAATGTACTTAAGCTCTTAATATATAAATTATAAAGTATTTTTTAAACATTATCCACATGAAAAGACTGTTCTAATTTGGAAAAGAGAAATAAATTTACTGTTGAATAAAAAAAAAAAATCCACCTTGAAATTCATGGGACATGGGTTCAATCTCTAGTCATGGAACTAGGATTCCACTTGCCACAGGGCAGCTAAGCCCATACACTGCTACTACTGAGCCCATGAGCCACGACTAGAGAGAAGTCCATGAGCCACTACAAAGAGCCCACATGGCACAACAAAGACCTGGACACAACCAAATTAGTAAATTAATTTTTCTTTGATTAAGATTCTTTTCTAGAAAGTCAAGTCATTTTTGGTTGCAGGTAACAGAATCCAAGTCAAGTTTGCACACATAGATCTATCTCATGAAAGGCAATGAATCAGAACCAAAAAGAATTGCTGGAGAGGAAAAGGAAAAAGTTGTCTTTTATATCTGTCCATTAAGAATAAATATTCTAAAATCAATAAATTTCTTATAAATCAATAACAGCTATCTCGAAAAACCAATGGGGAAAAATTCCAGAACCACAGATCAAATTGCCAATATCCATTGGATCATAGAAAAAGCAAGAGAATCCAAAAAAAATGTCTACTTCTGCTTCATTGACTAAGCTAAAGCATTTGACTGTGTGGATCACAACAAACTGGAAAATTCTTCAAGAGATGGGAATACCAGACCACCTTACCTACCTCCTGAGAAACCTATATACAGGACAAGAAGTAGCAGTTAGAACCAGACTTAGAACAGTGGACTGGTTCCAAATTGGGAAAGGAGTACATCAAGGCTGTATATTGTCACCCTGTTTATTTAACTTACATGCAGAGTACATCATGTGAAATGCTGGGCTGGATGAAGCACAAGCTGAAATCAAGATTGCCTGGAGAAATATCAATAACTTCAGATATGCAGATGACACCACCCTAATGTCTGAAAGTGAAGAAGAACTAAAGAGCCTCTTGATGAAGGTGAAAGAGGAGAGTGAAAAAGCTGGCTTAAAACTCAACATTCAAAAAACTAAGATCATGGCACCTGGTCCCATCACTTCATGGAAGATAGATGGGGGGAAAATAGAAACAGTGACTTTATTTTCTTGGGCCCCAATGTGACTGCTGATGTTGACTGCAGCCATGAAATTAAAAGAAGTTTGCTCCTTGGAAGAAGAGCTATGACAAACCTAGACAGCATATTAAAAAGCAGAGACATTATTTTGCTGACAAAGGTCCATATAGTCAAAGCTATGGTTTTTCCATTAGTCTTATACAATGTGAGAGTTGGACCATAAAGAAAGATGAGTGCCAAAAATTGATGCTTTTGAACTGTGGTGCTGGAGAAGATTCTTGAGAGTTCCTTAGACAGCATCAAACCAGATAATCCTAAAGGCAAGCAACCCTGAATATTCATTGGAAGGACTGATGCTGAAGTTGAAGCTCCGATACTTTGGCCACCTGATAAGAAGAGCCAACTAATTGAAAAGACCCTGATGCTGGGAAAGATTGAAGGTAGTAGGAGAAGGGCTCAATATTGGATGAGATGGTTGGATGGCATCACCCATTCAATGGACATGAGTTTGAGCAAACTCCAGGAGGTAGAGAAGGACAGGGAAGCCTGGTGTACAAAGAGTCAGACATGACTGAGTGACTGAACAACAACAACGATATCAATGAAAGACTATAACAAACCTAGAGGATTGATGCTAGTTATGTACAAATATTGAAGAAATGTAGAATATTTTATGTGATGATATAAAAAGGAAATTTGGTGAAAATAGAGGCATGTTCGTGGGTAAGAAGACGCATGTTGTAAAAATGTCCAACTGCCTTAAATAAATCTATAAATTCAAATCAATCCCAATGGTGTTGTTTTCAGAATTTAACGATACAATCCTAAAATTGAGGTGGAACGCTTAATAAAAGTCAGGAAAATCTTGGGATATTGCCTGTGTGTGTGTGTGTGTGTGTGTGTGTGTATCACATACTAAAACCTTTACATCTATTGAGTGCTTACATTGTACTGAATTAAGTGTTTCACATGCACTATGGATTCTATTTTCTCCTCCTCAAAACTCAAAGTACAATTACCTGCAACTTCGAGATGTTTAAAAAGTTTGCCAGTAACACAGAGGCACTATCATAAATGTCAGGAGTTTTATTTGAAGCCAAAACTCATTACTTCAGGGCTTAAAAGTTTAACTACTATACTGATTAAATATCTTACAAAGCTTAGAGTAATTTAAACAACCTGGTACAGAAAGAGGGCTCAATTGAACAAATTAATAGGAAGAAATATATATACCTATCTTATTCCTAACATAAGAAAAGAATTACAGGTTTTTTGTTTCACTTTATTTCTTCCATGATTTATTATGATGAACAATATAAGGGAGAACTTGTTTATTGTATTACATTTTTCATAGAAAGTGTTATTGAATATATTTATCAATTCTATTTTTCTTTTTGTAATTCATCTTTTCTTTATAACTTTTCCCTCCTATTTCCTTTGGTGTGTTTTGTTCTTTTTTGAGTTTTTTGAGCTGAATGCTAATGTTTTTATTTAATAATGAAGCATTCTTGCCTATTCATTTTTCCAACTGAACTTTGTGTTCTCTTAAAGTTCTGAAAAACTACTATGAGAATGTTTATCAGAATTTTATTAAAGGTATAAATTAATATGTGGTGAAACAACATTTTTACACATTGAATCTTCTCAACAAGAAGCATGTCCTTCCATTTATTCAAGTCTTCTTTTGTGAATTTCAGTACTGTTTCAGAGTTTCATTCCTATGGGTTCTGCACAGCTTTCAAGAGTTCATGCCAGGGAAATTTTTTTCCTTCATAATTAGCTATTGCTATTTTATTAGAAAGCTCTTGATTTTGTTAACTGAATTCATCTTGTAGCTGGTTCCCCTATAAATTCTCTTCTATAGCTTCCCTAGGATTTTCAAGAAAGAAAAAAAATTATTATATGAAATTAAGATAATTTCATTTTCTACTTCTTAGTTTCTTCTTTCAGTTTCTTAAACAATTGCATTAGCCCAAACTTTGAGAACAATGTCAACTAATAATGGTAATTGTTAGCATATTTGTGCTGATTCTGACTTTAAGGAAAATGTCTTATTTTTTCATTACACTATTTGTTCTGAGATAATTATAGATTCACATGCAGTCATAAGTCACAAAGAGACCTCATGTATCCTTTACCCAGCTTCCCATAAAGTTATAGCTTGCAAAAGTATAATCACAGCCAGGATATTAATATTAATCCAATTTACATCTTATTCAGATTTTCCCAGGTCTGCTTGTATTTGTGTGTGTGCATGTGTATGTGTTTTAACTCTGAGGAATTTCATCATGTTCTTGTAACCACTAGCACAGTCAAGACGCAGGACAGTTCCACCACCACAAGGATCCCTTGTATTGCTCTTCGATAGCCACAATAGCCTCTGCCCCCTTACCAACCCTCACACCCCATCCCTGACTCCTGAAAATCACTCATTTGTGCTCCATTCCTATACTTTTCTCATTTCTCATTTGTTCTCCGTTCTCTATACTTCCTTGAAATAAACTTATATACAGCATGTGATCTTTTGAGATTGGCTTTAACAGCTTCACCATAATCCCCTGGCAATTCATCCAAGTTGCTGTGTGCATCAATAGCTGTTTTTGTTTCTGTTTTGCTGAGTGTATTCCACAGTCAGGGTGCACCACAACTGGTGTCACCATTCACTCTCTGGAAGATTTCTGAATTGTTTCCAGTTGGGGGTATTATGAATATATATGTTGAACATCTTCTCATGAGCTTATTTGCTATCTGTATGTTCTGCTTATTACAAAATATCTGTACGTGTCTTTTTCTAATTGGATTTTTTTTTTTTACTATTGAGTTTTGAGTGACTTTTATATATTCTCGGTGCTGCTGCTGCTGCTGCTGCTAAGTCACTTCAGTCGTGTCCGACTCTGTGCGACCCCATGGACGGCAGCCCACCAGGCTCCCCCGTCCCTGGGATTCTCCAGGCAAGAACACTGGAGTGGGTTGCCATTTCCTTCTCCAAAGCATGAAAGTGAAAAGAGAAAGTGAAGTCGCTCAGTCGTGTCCGACTCTTCGCGACCCCATGGACTGCAGCCCACCAGGCTTCTCCGTCCATGGGATTTTCCAGACAAGAGTACTGGAGTGGGTTGCCATTGCCTTCTCCGATTCTCGGTGCTAGTCATCGTCAAAGATGTGATTTGCAAATATTTCCTCTTTGTGGCTCCTCTTATTCCCTTCAAATAGCTCCCATGGATAAAAAGCTTTTAATTTTGATGAAGTCCAATATATTGTGGCTTTCTGGTATAGATAATGGTTTCACGTCAAATTTAAGAACCTTTCGTCTAGACCCAAATCCCAAGATCTTCTATTTTTTCTAAATGTTTTATAGTTTGTTTTATACTTAAGTCTGTGATAAAGTATTTGTCAAAGCCCAACACTCATTCATTATTAAAACTCAGTAAATTAGGAATAGAAGGGAATTATCTCAAATTGATAAAGAGCATTTACAAAAAAAGAAAAAAAAACTACAGCTAATGTGCTTATGGTGAAAGACTAAATGCTTTTTGCCTAGGATCAGAAACAAGGCAAGTATGTCTGCACTCACTGCTTTTGTTCAATGTGGTGCTAGAAGTCCTGGCCTCTGCAATAAGGCAAAATAAAGGAATATAAGGCATGTTGTTTAGAAATAAAATTGTCTTTATTCGAAGATGATATGATTGTCCATATAGAAAATTACATGGAATCTACCAAAAAACCGATAATATATGAGTTAAGTAATGTTTCTGGATACAAATTCAACACACAAAAAATCGATTGCTTATCTATGTACTAATAATGAACCTATGGAAACTGAAATTAAAAGCATAGTAGCATTTACAATGATTCCAAATAAAGTTAAATACTTAGGTATGCATTTACCAGGGGCTTACCCACTGGCTCAGTGGTAAAGAATCCGCCTGCAGTGCAGGAGATACGGGTTTGATCCCTGGGTGGGAAGATCCCCTGGAGGAGGGCCTGGCACCCACTCCAGTATTCTTGCCTGGAGAACCCCATGGACAGAGGAGCCTGGCCAACTACAGTCCATAGGGTCACAAAGAGTCAGAAACGACTGAAGCAACTGAGCACAGCACAGCACATACATTTACCAGGGCTTCCCGGGTGGCACAGTGGTAAAGAGTCCACCTGTCAGTTCAGGAGGTACAGGAGACGCAGGTTCAAACCCTGGGTCAGGAAGATCCTCTGGAGTAGGAAATGGCAACCCATTCTATTCTTGCCTGAAAAATCCCATGGACAGAGGAGTTTGGTGGGCTACAGGAGTCGCAAAGAGTCAGACATGACTGAGTGACTGAGCCCAGATGCATACATTTACCAAAACATGTACAGGATCTATATGCTAAATATTACAAAATGCTGATGAACTAAATCAAAAAAAATAGCCTCACACCAACCAGAGTGGCTATCATCAAAAAATCCACAAAGAAAAAATTCTGGAGACGGTGTGCAGAGAAGGGAACCCTCCTGCACTGTTGGTGGGAATGTAAATTGTTACACCCACTATGGAGAACGGTATGGAGGTTCCTTAAAAAACTAAAAATAGAGCTACCATATGATTCTGCAGTCTTATTCCTGGGCGTATATCCAGGAGTAAGATATATTTTTTCTTACTATTCTTACTTTCTCTCTGTTTTTCTCTCTGTTTTTGTTGGATACAAATTCAACACACACAAAAAAATCAATTGCTTATCTATGTACTAATAATGAACCTATGGGAACTGAAATTAAAAGCATAGTAGCATTTACAATGATTCCAAATAAAGTTAAATGCTTAGGCATGCATTTACCAGGGGCTTACCCACTGGCTCAGTGGTAAAGAATCCGAGAAAAACACGGCCACAAAAGATACACATACCTGAAAGTTCAGTGCAGCCCTGCTTCCAATAGCCAAGACCATCTGCAGCAACCTGGATGGACATAGAGAGTGTCATACTGAGAGAAGTAAGTCAGACAGAGAAGGGGAAATGTCACATGACTTCCCTTATATGTGGGATCTAAAAGAAATTATACAAGTGAACTTACAAAGCAGAAAGAGACTCACAGACTTAGAAAACAAACTCATGGTTGCTGGCAGGGGTGGGCATGGGGAGGGATAGTTAAGGACTTTTGAAAGGTCATGTGCACACTTCTGTATTTAAAACGGATAACCAACAAAACGTATTGTATAGCACATGGAACTCTGCTCAACATTATGTGGCAGCCTGGATGGGGGGGAGTTTGGGGGAGAGTGGATACATGTTTCTGCATGGCTGAGCCCTTTACTGTTCACCTGCGACTATCACAACTTTGCTAAACAGTTGTACAGCATACAAAATGTTGTTGGTGTTAAAAAATTAAAATGAAATTTGAAAAAGGAAAATCTAAATCAATTCAAAGACATACTGTATTCATGAATTGAATGATTCAACACAATAAAGATGTCAGCTCCATTCAAGTTGATTTTTAGATTTAATGCAATTCCTACCAAAATCCCAGCAAGATTTTTTGTAGACATACACAAGCTTATTCTAAAGTTTGTGTGGAAGACATAGGCCCTAGAACAGCTAAAACAACCTTCAGAAAGAAGAATGAAGTGTGAGAATCACTCACTCTGTTCTGGGCTAAACATCTTCAAATAATTCTTTTTAAAGGAAGAATGTGGATCATACACTCTTACCCACAAAACTGAAAAATGGAAACATTTCCATGCTTTCTTTTGGCAGTCAATGTTGCAGATGGGAAATCTGAAGTCATCCTAACTTGTGGATAATGTTTTTTTTAAGTTTTTGATTCTCGAATATCTTTTTCTTATTAAATATAATTACTTCCATGATATGTCTAGATGAGATCTCTTTTTACTATCATGCCTAAAATATAGTAAAACACTTATGGACACATACGTGGTTTCCCTTTTGGCTTCTAAGAAATCAAAAGAAAACTTTTTTTTGTTCTGACTGACCATTGCCTCCTCCAGCTATTCTGGTTTACCTCCCACCCAACACCTCTTGTTCTTTGCTCCTATCCTGTGCAAGTCTAAGATCTTAATTGCAAGCACCCATACTAACTCTTGCTGCTTTAGTCATGAATTAATTTATTAAACAGATATTGAGAATCTAACCAAAATATCAACCAGTGAGGACTCCAGCGATGCCACCACTGAACGCTGGGGGCTGCTCACAGCATTACCGCTTGAGCACTGGACCCCAGACACTGCAGTTTGTGCCGTGGCTTCCACTGTCCTGGACCAGTACTGCCACCCTCAGAATGACATCTCCTCAATCCTTTCATCATTGTGCTACAAGCCCCCTTTTCAAAGTTCCATCTGCCTGAGCCTGACTGGCTGGCACAGGTCACATGCTGGTACCCTAGCGAGCAGCCTGAGAAAATGGGATTCTGGCCTCTTCTGATTCTATGTGTCAGACAGTAAAGACATCTAACATGAGAAATTTCACAAGCAGAGAAAGGAAGTTCCACTAGGACCTTGCTTCTCTGTCCTCCCTCTTCTCGCTCATCATTTTCATCTCTGTATCCACTCACATTTTGGGGAGAAACACTCAAGTTTGTTTTCCACATCACTATTACAGTTTTCCATTGTGTCAGTGCTGCTCCTCACCTGCCTTAGTGTGGGTATAAATATATGTGTGTGTGTGTGTGTGTGAAAGTGAAAAGTATTAGTCATGCACTTATGTCTGACTCTTTGCCATACCATGGACTGTAAGCCTGCTAGTCTCTCCTCTGCCCATGGAATTCTCCAAGAAGTGGTTAGCCATTCCCTTCCCCAGGGGATTTTCCCGACCCAAGGATAGAACCTGGGTGTCCCACATTGCAGGCAGATTCTTTACCAGATGTCTGAGACACCAGAGAAGCAATATATATATTTATATATAGATATATATTTATTTATCAATTCAGTTCAGTCGCTCAGTCGTGTCTGACTGTTTGCAACCCCATGGATGGCAACACACCAGGCTTCCCTGTCCATCACCAACTCCCGGAGCTTGCTCAAACTCATGTCCGTTGAGTTAGTGATGCCATCCAACCATCTCATCCTCTGTTGTCCCCTTCTCCTTCCGCCTTCAATCTTTCCCAGCATCGGGGTCTCTTCCATTGAGTCAGTTCTTCACATCAGGTGGCCAAAGTATTGGGGTTTCAGCTTCAGCATCAGTCCTTCCAATGAATATTCAAGGCTGATTTTCTTTAGGATTGACTGGTTCGATCTCTTTTCAGTCCAAGGGACTCTCAAGAGTCTTCTCTATATAAATATTTAAATTTATATATATATATATATAATTTATATGCATGTAAATTTATATTTATACAATATATTTATATAAACCATATATGTATATTTAAATTTTGTTCTCATCCTTCCTTTGAACTTGCAATTCATGGGAGTGTTGACTGCAAAGATAGATGTCAACAATTCCTCCTGAACCTGTTTGCACAATTATCCCCCTCCATCAAGGGGTGAAATTTTCCCTTGGTATCTCTAATTTTTTTGAAGAGATCTCTAGTCTTTCCTATTCTATTGTTTTCCTCCATTTCTTTCATTGATTGCTGAGGAAGGCTTTTTTTATCTCTCCTTGCTAGTCTTTGGAACTCTGCATTCACATGCTTATATCTTTCCTTTTCTCCTTTGTTTTTCACTTCTCTTCTTTTCACAGCTATTTGTAAGGCCTCCTCAGACACCCATTTTGCTTTCTGCATTTCTTTTTCTTGGGGATGGTCTTGATCCCTTTTTCCTGTACAATGTCACAAACCTCCGTCCATAGTTCATCAGGCACTCTATCTATCAGATCTAGTCAGTTAAACCTACTTCTCACTTCCACTGTATAATCATAAGGGATTTGATTTAGGTCATACCTGAACAGTCTAGTGGTTTTCCCTACTTTCTTCAATTTAAGTCTGAATTTGGCAATAAAGAGTTCATGATCTGAGCCACAGTCAGTCCCAGTCTTATTTTTGCTGACTGTATAGAGCTTCCCCCTATTTGGCTGCAAAGGATATAATCAATCTGATTTCAGTGTTGACCATCTGATGATATCCTTATGTACAGTCTTCTCTTGTGTTGTTGGAAGACAACAGCAGATGATATTAAGAAGAGGTGGCAAGAATACACAGAAAAACTATACAAAAAAGATCTTCATGACCCAGATAATCACGATGATGTGATCATTCATCTAGAGTCAGACATCCTGGAATGTGAAGTCAAGTGGGTCTCAGGAAATATCACTAAGAACAAAGCTAGTGGAGGTGATGGAACTCCAGTTGAGCTATTTCACATCCTGAAAGATGATGCTGTGAAAGTGCTGCACTCAATATGCCAGCAAATTTGGAAAATTCAGCAGTGGCCACAGGACTAGAAAAGGTCAGTTTTCATTCCAATCCCAAAGAAAGGCAATGCCAAAGAATGCTCAAACTACCACACAATTGCACTCATCTCACATGCTAGTAAAGTAATGCTCAAAATTCTCCAAGCCAGGCTTCAGCAATATGTGAACTACGAAATTCCAGATGTTCAAGCTGGTTTCAGAAAAGGCAGAGGAACCAGAGATCAAGTTGCCAACATCCACTGGATTATCAAAAAAGCAAGAGAGTTCCAGAAAAACATCTGTTTCTGCTTTATTGATTATGCCAAAGCCTTTGACTATGTGGATCACAATAAACTGTGGAAAATTCTTAAAGAGATGGGAATACCAGACCACCTGACCTGCCTCTTGAGAAATTTGTATGCAGGTCAGGAAGCAACAGTTAGAACTGGACATGGAACAACAGACTGGTTCCAAATAGGAAAAGGAGTACATCAAGGCTGTATATTGTTACCCTGCTTACTAAACTTATATGCAGAGTACATCATGAGAAACGCTGGGCTGTATGAAGCAAAAGCTGGAATCAAGATTGCAAGGAGAAATATCAATAACCTCAAATATGCAGATGACACCACCCTTATGGCAGAAAGTGAAGAAGAACTAAAAAGCCTCTTGATGAAAGTGAAAGTGGAGAGTGAAAAAGTTTGCTTAAAGCTCAACATTCAGAAAACAAAGATCATGGCATCTGGTCCTATCACTTCATGGGAAATAGATGGGGAAACAGTGGCTGACTTTATTTTGGGGGCTCGAAATTCACTGCAGATGGTGATTGCAGCCATGAAATTAAAAAAAGCTTACTCCTTGGAAGGAAAGTTATCACTAACCTAGACAGCATATTAAAAGCAGAGACATTACTTTGTCAACAAAGGCCCATCTAGTCAAGGCTATGGTTTTTCCAGTGGTCTTGTATGGATGTGAGAGTTGGACTATAAGGAAAGCTGAGCGCCGAAGATTTGATGCTTTTGAATGGTGGTGTTGGAGAAGATTCTTGAGAGTCCCTTGGACTGCAAGGAGATCCAACCAGTCCATCCTAAAGGATATCAGTCCTGGGTGTTCATTGGAAGGACTGATGTTGAAGCTGAAACTCCAATATTTTGGCCACCTGATGCAAAGAGCTGATTCATTTGAAAAGACCCTGATGTTGGGAAATATTGAAGGCAGGAGAAGGGGATGACAGAGGATGAGGTGGTTGGATGGCATCACCGAAGCAATGGACATGGGTTTGAGTAAACTCCAGGAGTTGGTGATGGACAAGGAGGCCTGGTGTGCTGCTGTTCATGGGGTCACAAAGAGTCGGACACAACTGAGCGACTGAACTGAAACTGAATCAAGGGGTGGGATGTCTTGTGACTTGACATAACCAATAGAATGCAGCAGGAGTGCTATTATAAGACTTCCAGTTTTCATTCATAAGAGGATTGACAGCTTCCACTTTTCCAGTTTGACAATCCAGCTGCCATATGATGAAACTCAAGCCACATGAGAGAGCAAAGGGTCCCACAGTTCTCCAGTCATCAAGTGCCAGATATGAAATGAAGCCACCTTGAACATTCCAGCTTTGGCCTACTTCCCAGCTGAATGCCACCACCACATGAAGCAGACTCCACATCACGTGGGGAAGAATTGTCTAGCTGACCCTGCCTTAATTTCTTCCGACAGAATTGTAAGCAAATAAAATGGTGTGATTTTATTGAGCAATAGGTAACTTGACACACTCCTACATCTTACATGGTTCTCTTTTCATCTTACTTTGTCATTTGTTCATCTCATCTTATTTCCTCTTGATCTTCTCTCTTCTTATGATTGTCTTTAGCTGTTCGTAGAAGCCACATTAACTGAACTGAACTGAGAAGCCACATTTCTTTGCAACTTAATGCAGTTTCCAAACAATTTCCTAAAATTGAATTTTAGTTACTCTATGTACTTATGAGTCATCAAGATGAATTTTTCTTTCTAATGTTCTGCAGTTCATCTTTTTTAAATAGATCAAGTTGACTGCTTTCCTTTTTTATTCATTTCTGGAAATAAAAGATATATTAAATTTTTGGTTTTTTTAAAATAAATTGTTTTAACAACCAACAGATTGTGTAGATCTCCCCTGGTCCTCCTACTTTGAAGTTCGCTGGGTCTCCTTTCTGGCTTAATAGCAACAGGACTTTCAAGGACTCTGTATACTAAAGAGATCTCAGCCCAACTCCCAGGGTCTGTTTCCCAGGCTTTCTTGTAATACGTGGTTGCTGTGTTGCAAGGTGAAGTCTCATCCTCCTACCTAGCTTCCTGGAACTTTGAAACTATGCTTTCTAGCATGTCTTGTTACCAGGTGTGTTAAGTCTCTGTCTTCACCTACATGTATGTTCTCCTTGAAAGCAAAGCACCTCCACTGAGCTCCCCTATATTGCCCTGTTGTTTGCATGGTTTTAGTCTCCAAACGAGTGTAGAAATGCTTGTAGGAAGGCAGAACAAGCGGCATCACAGAGTAGTGGGGCAGCTTCCTAGGTTTTTATTAACCTCACATCAGAATATTTTAGGGCAACCAGAGTAAGAAAAAAGAAGTATCCTGCTTTATTTTAAGAGAAGCAAGAGTATGTCACTTGTCTGGGTTTCAATACAACTTTATCAGTATTATGTTTAATAAACATTCCTTCCATAATCTGATAATACGTTGTTTATCAGCTTCAGTTTTCAGTGATGTTATATATTTTCATCTCTTTCTAAGTTTTTGTAAGACTTTTAGAAAGGAAATCATAGAGGCCACATCAGGGACTGCAAACCCTGCCTCCATTAAAACCTTTAGCAGTCTAGAATATCTGATAGAGTATCTGACAGAAGCCCATATCACACCTGCTGGAGGAAGGTCGTGAGTGGGAGTAATTCTAGGAAGATGTTGTGCAAAAGGAATTCTAATTCCATTTTCTCAAAGGAAGCAGGTGGACTATGAAGAAAAGGATTGTTAAGGAAAATGCCCTAGATTAGAGAGAGAAGCGGATTTGATGAAAAAGTTTTGCTAGCTGCAGTCAGGATATTGGATCCTCAAAAATTTAGAGATCATCATAGTGCCAAATTTAGGCCTGACCAACATATGAGCAGAGATCTTGAATGCTACAATTTTAATGTTAAGGTCATATCAGTAGTTAAATCTCCAAATTATATATGCTTTTGAATCCAAGTATAGAGAAGGCAATGGCACCCCACTCCAGTACTCTTGCCTGGAAAATCCCATGGACGGAGAGGAGCCTGGTAGGCTGCGGTCCATGAGGTCGCTACGAGTCGGACACGACTGAGCGACTTCACTTTCAGTTTTCACTTTCATGCATTGGAGAAGGAAATGGCAACCCACTCCAGTGTTCTTGCCTGGAGAATCCCAGGGACGGGGGAGCCTGGTGGGCTGCCATCTATGGGGTCACACAGAGTCAGACATGACTGAAGCGACTTAGCAGCAGCATAGAGATGGTAGAAGTAAGGAGTCAGCTAATATGGGGCATTGAGTGAAAATGTGCAGACTGAATCATGCAGTGTAGCCCCAAGCTCTCTTTCCCCACTGTTTTGGTTCTCCACTGTCACATAATAACCACCCCAAAATGTACTATCTTAAGACAACAAGCTTACAAATGCTTACAACTGTAAGCAATACAAGCTTTTATTGTTTACAATTCTGGAGGTTGACTGTATCCAGCTAGATAGTTCTTCTACAGCATAGGAAGTTGACTGGGTGTTATAGTCATCTGAGGGTTCATCTGGCCTGCAACATCCAAAATGGCGAACTCACCTATCTGGTGCCTTGGTTGCTCACGCTAGAAGGCTGGGATAAGCTGGGCTGCTGGGATGTTGGGGCCTCTCTTTACCCGTGTTTCAGGGCTGCCTTCTCTATGCTTGTCCTCTCCATGTGGCCTTTCTTCACGGCCTCCCCAGCAAGATAGCTAGCCTTATTACATGGTATCTCAGGGCTCCTAAGAGTACAAAAGTGGACACATCCAAGCCTTCTGAAGGCTAACCTTAGAATTGTCACAGCATCATTTCCACTATATTTTACTGGTTAAAGTAGTCACAAAGCCAATTCAGATTTAAGGGGAAAAAATATCACTTTCTGAGAGAAAAATGGAAAAAAAACTCAATGACCTTCTTTAGTGCACCATACTCACCTAGGTCCAGAACACTAGCAGCCATTGTATAATGCAACTGAGGCTATACTCACACTGTATAGAGAATGGAGAGAGGGGCATGGAGGACTTTTTCCAGTGGAGAAACTGAATCACCTTAAAGAAAAGATACACACATTTTCTGGAGGTTCACAACAGGACTCTGAGCTACCTGTCTACAAGCCCCTCCTCCTTCCCCAGCTTTTGATCTGCTTTTCAGTCCACACCTCTACATGTGAATGGATAATCAAGAATTGGTAGACATCCGAAGTAAACTGCACACATGATAGACAAAGCGAAAACTCAAAAGAAACAGAGATGAAAAGAAAAGCAGTGAAAGGGATAACAAAATAGGTAATTAATATTTTCAGGGAGATTTTTAAATATTTCATCCAAGAAATAAGAAGATAATATATAAAAAAGAACAATCAGACAATAGCAAAGAACTCTTGAAAATTAAGCATATGAGCCAAAAAAATGAATAGAGGAATTAGAGGATAACATTAACAAAGATAAATACACAAAATAACAAGGATGTAGACAATATAATGGATATTCATATATTATAGAATAAATACAGGAGTTCCAGTTTCCAACCTCTAGGTGTTCCCAAGGTGAAAAAAGAAGATGGCACCAAAGTAACTGCAGAAAGAAAGTTGAAAGAAAGAGAGATAAAGAGAGGGAGAGAGAAAGGGGAAGGAAGGCGGATTCTTTACTAACTGAGCTATCAGGGAAGCCAGGAAGGAAGGGGAAGGAAAAGAGGGCCACACAAAATTTTTCCAGAATTGAAACTCAAGGGCCTCCAGATTAAAACCCAGTTAAAACCAAGGAAGTAAATCAAGAGAGAGGAGACACGACATGAGATCAAATCAACAAAGACTAAACATAAATGGGGGATAAAAGGAATGCAAGAATGGTAGGGAGGAGGCAGGTTGAGGCTATGCAGCAACCATGGAGAGATGTGAGTCAGGACAGAGAGCAGATCTCGGAGCACAAGCAGACGAGACTCTAAAGGGGAGGAAATGAAAGTGGTCAATTATCTGGTAGGTTTGACTACTTGGAAAATTGTATTGAGAGGTATTTTACAGAGCTATGAAATGGTGTGAAATTCCTTAGGCAGAGGATCAAAGAAAACAAAACAGATGGAAAACTGAGGCAATTATTAACTCCAGGAAAAACGAAAAGTTGAACAATAATGGAGATATAACCAGAGTATACCACTTGTGTCAACAGTAAGCAAAATTTATAGTCATAATAATGAAACTCTGAAAATGATTTTAATTAAGAATCAAGATATAATAGTAAAAGAATATGGGCTACAGAAGAGAGTATATAAATGAGTGTATATTTGTATCTGTCATAATAGAAAGTGAATAATGTTTGAAGTTAATGGATAAAGAAAAATCCATATGTTATTTTAGTTAGAAACATGGATATAAATACCAAAAGAAGCACTGTAAGAGCTTAAAATGCTTCCTTCTGGGGAGTAGGATGGGAGGAGGGTGATGAATACAGTTGTGAGGGGTCTCAGTAAAACTACCTACTACAGCATCCAAATAATCCGCTCCTTACCCCATGCAACATCCCTTTCCCAGCCAGGCATTGCCTTGCAACACACTTCTACTCGGTCATAAATCCCCTTCCTTATTAATACTATCTTCCCCCTCACCCCCTGGCCAGGCTCAAACACCCCCCAGACAATCTCCTTTACTCTTTACTCTCTGTTTATACTCATAATCAAGTCTTTGAGACAGCATGTTTGCCGTCTGCAAGTCCCGAGGGAAAAAAACGCAGATGAGAGGGACTTCTCTGGTAGTCCAGTAGCTAAGACTCTGTGCTCCCGAAGCAGAGGGCCTGGGTTCAGTCCCTAGTCGGAGAACTAGATCCCACATGCCACAACTGGTACAGACAAATAAAGGAATAAAAAACAAATAAACTTCCCAAGTTTACTTACTAAAAAACGAGAAATTATATAAAAACTAAGGATCTGGGATCAATAAGGTCAGAGGAAAAAGTTTTCAGTCTAAAGCTCAGAAAGCAAGTGGATAGTCATGTTGTCTTTAACTTTTGAAGATTGTTGGTCTAGCTTGGATAGCCATGTTTACCAGCCCGCCTCCTTCCCAAATCCATCCTTCAAGTCTCACCTCCTCCGTGAAATCCTCCCAATTCCCCAATCTTCAAGGATCTCTCCTTTTTAGGACAGTGGTACCTTCAAACTTACCAACTCCCAGCTCATCACATACATCTTGAAATATTTCTCGAGTCAGCTACAGGAGAGCAAGCACCATACAAATAGGTCTTCTCCATGTATTTAGATCACAGTCAAGAGCCAGGCGGAGAAGGCAATGGCACCCCACTCCAGTACTCTTGCCTGGAAAATTCCATGGATGGGGGAGCCTGGAAGGTTGCAGTCCATGGGGTCACTAAGAGTCGGACACGACTGAGCGACTTCACTTTCACTTTTCACTTTCTTGCATTGGAGAAGGAACTGGCAACCCACTCCAGTGTTCTTGCCTGGAGAATCCCAGGGACGGGGGAGCCTGGCGGGCTGCCGTCTATGGGGTCGCACAGAGTCAGACACGACTGAAGCGACTAAGCGGCGGCAGCAGCAGCAGCAAGAGCCAGGAGCAAAGCGCTTATAGGCCCCCTACAGGGGCTGAATTTGTTAAATTGCTTGATTCAACTCTCAGCAAATGCCTAGAGCCTGTTCACATTTTCTTCTCTTCCTGTATGAACTGGTATGGAGGCCAGTGTCTGACTCTTCATGTCTGTTTTTAGTAGGTATCAAAAAATATTTATTGAATGAATGAATTTAATAATCGCATATTTTACTTCTGGTTCCTGCCTTCCTTAGGTGATGTTAGCACAGGAAAGCTGGGTTAAATTGCACTGAGACCGTGGTTCTCAATGTGTGATCCCTGGAAGAGCAACATCACATAACCTGGGAACCTGTGAGAAATGAAAATCCTCAAACCCCACCTGGGACCTCCTGAATTAGAAACACTGGAGACAGGGCAGCCTGTGTTCTGACAACCCCTTCAGGTAATGCTGATGCAAGTTAAGGTTTGAGGAGCGCTGCACCAATATTTCCTCTCCTGCTGAAGGCTATATCTTGCCCTGCCTTTACTCACATAAAGGTATTGGCATGCTAGGCCAGTAACCACAGCCAGCAGTAAGACCAGCAGAAGCCTCTGGAGTGATGGAGGCCCCTGCTGCCCAGTGGCAGGACTTTAGGCAGACTGTTTAGTCTAAAGAAAGGTGACCTGAATCTTTAAAGTCCTGTTAAGAATCACCTCAGGCAGGAGCACTGGGCTTCAACTACAGTAAAAGGTATCCAGGCTAGCTGAGAGGAGGGTGGCTGGGCCAGAGTAACCAAAGGAAGACGGAGAAGGTCAGGTCCTTTTTCAGAAGGGCCTGGCGCTCTGAGAACCTCAGCCCTCTTCCCCCCGCCACCCTTCCCTTCATCTTCATCCTCCAGGGGAGAGCCGAGACAGCGCCAGGAGCAGATTTACAGCTCACAGCCATGAATAATGCAGCAGCCCAGCTCTTCAGGCAGAAGCTTCTGGGTAGCTGTAAATCACCCAGACACTGTGCCAGCCTGCTTAATCAGCTGTCCCCAGGGCACCTCAGCAGAGGGAAAGAGGGCACCCTAGCTGCATTCAGTAGCCTGGTTAACAAGACCCCAGGCTACAGCAGCCAACAGGCTACCCTCCCTGCCAGCCTCACAGTTCCCAAAGTGTGGCCCATAGAGGAGCAACTTCCCTAGAAGGGACAACAGAAGGACATAGGTGAGAGAAGAGATGCAGCCCTTGACACTGGAAGCTCCAGCATGTGCACACACAGAGCACTTCTGCCCTAGAGCTCTGGGCCACAGTGCGACGTTGTATATGCCAGGCATTCATTGTAGAAAGGCCCCAGCAGGAGGGACACACACACACAAGGCTGAAATCCAGCCCAGCTTTGCCCACTGAGCCCTGTGTGCTGGCTCAGGGCTGTGCTCTGGTATCTTTTTCTGATTTGCTCAAAGTTATGGTCTCTGCTGCAGCTCTGGGCATACACCTGGGTTCCCACTTCCTTTCTAATCCCACTTTCCCTAGGTCACAACACTGGCCCTGCCTCTTCCTAGAACCCCAGTCTCCCCAGCTGCTTCCCAACCCCTGCCTAGGTGAGGCCCCACCCCCTCAGGACTCACCCTTTCCAGGTGTTGAGTTCTTCCTGCTATCTGCCCTGCACTCCCCAGCTCTGTGCTACTCAGAATGGGAAGCCCACAGCTACAGGTGCCCGCACACTGCTGTAGTACAGATACAAGGAGCTGAGACAGAACTTTCCCTGAGACAGCCTTAAGTGGGGTCATACCCAAGTTCCCTGAAGGACAGGGCAGGACAGCTCCTTGTTGTGAATAACCATACGTAGATGATCCCCAGCAAAAGCAAATTGTTTGGGTTCCCTTCAGTGTATTTGCATTCCAAATTTGATGTACATTTCCTACCAGGACCCCTCAGTCAAGCCTGAGCCATAATCTAGCAGGGAGGCCTTCTCAAACTAAGGGACGATTTTCAACCCACTGGAACTCTGATCCATGAATCTTTTAATGATGCTTATTCTCCAGCAGAGAGGAGGATATTGCTCACAATAAAAGGGTATGTTTGGGGAGGGGTATGCACAGGGGAGCAGTCATCTGAAAATAGGATTAGGAATTTTAGAAATGTATGAAGTTCCCAAACCATGTCTCCTATCACATGACCCATTTGGTGTCTCCGGAAATCCCACATGGAAAATTGGACCGAAGCAGGGAGACACAGCTTCCCCAGGGAGGCGGGAAGGCTGAAGTCGGCAAACTGAACCTCCCTGGGAATGGTGGTGCCCTTGAACTTGCGGTTTAATAAATGAGCCAGGTCACCTGCTCTGGGAGGAGCCCCTGAGGTCTTATAGGTCACAGGGGCAGCCCACCCTGACCACAGTAGCCCACTTCCTGTCTTGGCCACACTCCCATCCCCAGTCACCACTGACTCTAAGTGTTACATGACTCAGCACCCAGAGCCACCAACCACTGAGTTCATCATCCCCGTTGGAGAGGCCCAGGCAACCAGAAGTCCCCAAGTTTACTAGCATCTATGGGCTCCATATGAAATGATCCCCCTGCCCTGATGGAGAAAATGCAACCCTTCCCCTTAGGAGGGCCCTGTCCTTGGCCATGCCGGTGGCCACCGCAGCTAGGCACTCAACACACATCGTTTATGTAACCGCAACAGACCAGGATACAACACAGGAGCCATACCTATGGTCTTTCCTCTGAGTCAAACAGTCAGGTAGTCATTCAACACATACAGCTGAAATCTGTGTGCTGGGCACCGTAGGGCATAGTGTGAATGGGTTAATAATACAGTCTACAACTTTGCGAGCATTGCTGGGTTCCAGGTACTGTCTTAAGCACTCTGCATGTGTCAGGTCAAGTAAGCCTGACAACAGCCTTTCGTATCAACTTTATTTTACTGGAAACTGAGGCACAAACACATTAAGTAATTTACCCAAGGCCATACTGCAAAGTGAGAGAACAGATTTCAAATCCAGACCACCTGATTCCAGGACTCAAGCTCTGGGTAGCAGCTGACTCTGCTGTTGCTGCTGCTAAGTCACTTCAGTCATGTCCGACTCTGTGTGACCCCATAGACGGCAGCCCACCAGGCTCCCCTGTGCCTGGGATTCTCCAGGTAGCAGCTGACCCTATTCCTCCACTAACAGGTCTCTTTCAACAGCTCACCATCTAGGGGAGAGTAGGGTAAGGAACCAAGTAATCAGAACATGGAGCACTCTGAGCCAAGGTTGCTAATTCAGCAGGGCCCTGGTGCCTTAACTGGACATCAAAGTAAGATTCTGCCTTCTCCTGAAGGGATCAGTCTATGAACCATCCCAGAGGAATAAGAGCTTGGCATTTCCAGAAAATAGCAAGACACTCCACAGCTGTGAGCCACGGGGCTGGAGAGGCAGGTTGAGGCCAGCGTCTGAGAGGCCGTTCGTGCCAGGCCAGGGCAAGCAAGCTCTGTCTTGTGGGCAGTGGGGGGCCACTAAAGGTTTCAAGTAGGGCAGGAACATAAGTCCCATCCAGAGGAAAGCCCTGGCACAGGGGATGGGGGCCATCTGGGGCCCGCCTGTGGCTGAAGACCTAACGGCCAACTCCCCAGAGCCTGGCCTGGCCTCCACTTGCCCTGGGCCCGGGGCGGGACCAGGGGAGCCGCCGGCTGTCTCCAGATGATTAAGGAGCTGGCAGTGGCTCCCTTGGTCCAGGGAGGCCGAGCCAGCAAAGCATAGTCTTCCCTCTTCCCCTTTTGGCACCGAGGGGGCCTATTGATGTTTATCAGCCCGTGTTTATTATTCTTAACGCTGCTCAGGATGTTCCTCCCAGCTGGGGAGGGTGAGGCAGGCCAGCGGGGAGCACAGGGACAGGACCTTGGCTTCACTGCCACCCAGGATTTGTGTCAGAGCCGGGAGGCTCACAGCTCGGCCAGTTCGGCTTTCTCATTGACAGATAAAGAAGTGGAGGCCAGAGACTAGGAGACATTTGCTCAAGGTCACAAGCAAATTCAGTACGAAGATTGTCTGCAAAAGAGAACTGAACGTGAATTCAGATCTCTCTGTCCCTAAGACCCTGCATCTGACCTTGGTGTCTCATTCAACAAACACTTACCACATGCCTGTTGTGTGAAAAGGCTCTTATTATCCAGGAGGTATGGTGGGGACAGCTGAGATGGGGCGAGAAAGGGGGTAGGAAGGGTACTCTGAGTAGAGAAAACAGTTTGGGTAAGAACCTGGAACATAGCAATGGTTCTGGAGCTGGATGTGCCTAGCACATGGAGGGAGGTGGGCCAAGGCAGGAAATGCAGCTGAAGAAACCAACGGGGCTGACTTCTCTCCCCGAGAAGTTTCCCATGTGGGGTCAGAGGAGCCAGCTGCCCTTATGCCTCCAAGTAATGCTCAAGCTCATCCCCACTGCCTCCAACTCCACCATTAGGCCAGCATCCCTCAGATTCTCACTGCCCACAAACGCAGCTGAACTAGACTGGGGCAGGGAGGGAAGCTGTGAATCCAGTTTCCTCTGCTCACGGGGAGACTCCGCGTCCAGAAAGAAGGGGTTGATGAGAACTAGCCCTTGAGGACCACACGGGGGCCCTCTTTGTAGGTGGTAATGTCCCTCTGGAGACTAAGGCAGCGAGGCTGAGGCCTCCAGCCAGGATCCCAGCTTGAACAGCCCCTCTAGGCTATATCTAACCCGCTCCCTCCACCTGGGACTCCAAGGGGCGGGCCATTGCCCAGCCTGAGCCCAGTGTGCTGCCGCTCCAGGCCAGTGCTGAGCAGCGTCCAGGGAGGAAAGAGCACCCTCTTGGCCTTTGTCCTCCCAGGCTGTTTCTGCCGTGAGCCTTCCCAGAGTTTTCCCCTCCAGACTGTCCTCCCCAAATACCCTTCCTGATTCCAAGAACACTTGGGAGCTGGGGACTCAAGACTTCAGCCCACGAGTTGCCCTATGTTAGTCCACACTCATTTCCCTTTTCTTATAGCCTCTGGCTGATTATGTTCTTCCCTCTGAGAAGGATGGGTCTGTATTAATCCACTCCAGGCTCTTTCCGGGCCTCGCTGAGCCTGCCAGAAACTGGGACAGTATCGAGGAGGCACTTGATGACCTTCTGCCGTGAACCAGTCCCAAGAAGCTGCCTCTAAGCCTCAGGGTTGAGACCCAAATCCATCGTCTTCAGGGTTGAGGTCTTATTGTACCCCCCCACCCCACCCCAGACCCTGAGTACCAAGCGCTTGAAGGGAGGCAGAAAAGAAACAAGGATTGGGGTGTGAGTCTAGGAGGACTTGGGGGCATCTGCTGCATGAGAGGGAGCCAGACCAGCCCAGGGCTGCTGAGACATGAGGAAGAGGGCAATAAGATGTGATGACTGGACAACTGCCCAAGCCAGAGTTCACCGGTGAGCCCTGGGCTTGCGGGGCTGCCTTTCCCAACAGCACTGTGGCCTGTGGGCCAAACCCTTGGCTGCAAGGGCCTCATCTGGATGATGAAGGTGTTGGGTGGTCCAGAAGATTCCTACAAGGCTTCCCAGATCTGACCGTCAGGATTCTGTTTTGTTTTAATCCCATGCTCTGTGATTGCAGTGCACAGTGGTGGAATGTGTTTCCAACCTCAGTATCTCTAAAGAAGAGCCCTGGAAGCCCACATTAGTAAATGCTCATGGCCCTTGTGCAGTGTCTGAAATGACCAGTGCAGCTCAGGGTAGAAGAATGGCATCTCCCTTACAGCCGAGGTAGCAGAGATCAAACAGCCAAACCACACACAGAGCTTCTGTTAGTCATCTGTGCTCAAGGCCAGTTGTAGTTAAGGCCATGGGCTTTGAAGGCCAGAAGAACCCCATGGAAGTAGGGCACAGCTCAGAGCGGGGAAGTAGACTCAGCATGAATGCCTGTGTCGGCCAAGAGTGATCATAAAGGCAGCACTGATCCATCACTCCATTCAGCTCATCAACCATCCATTATTCATTCTTTGAATTTTCCCCTGGCTGCAGTTATATGCCAGGATCTGTGAAGATTAAGTGAGTAAGACCATCTCTATCCAGAGGAGTGCATGACCAGGCTAGGAACACAGATGGGTAATACAAGTTAAGGGCCATCAGAGCTTCATGAGGCCGAGTCTGGTGTCTGCCTGGCAGGGGTGGCTCTGAGGGAGCAGCATGCAGAAGGAGGGGCCAGCCCTGGACCTTGCTGTGTGGGTAGGTGCTGGGCTGGTGATCAAGGACCAGAGGCCTCAATGGCCCAGCACCCCCAGGCCTGCATCCCAGGGGGCTGGGAGCCATGCTGCAGGGAATGGACTTTAGCCAGAGGCCACAGAAGGGCTGGAAGTGCAACTTGCTCCAGTTTGTGCCATCAGGTTAAGAACGGCAGGGCCCTGAGCAGGTGCAGTGAGGAGGGAAGAAAGGGTAGAGGGAGCATGCACTGGCCTGGACCACTGCTGCAAGGACTGGGGAAAGCGGGATATCATCCTACACACCTGGTTTTCCCATCTGAGCAACGAAGGAGGCGACGTTGAACACATCAGAGTGGGTTTAGGAGAAGATGCCAAGTTCAGCTTTCCCTGAATCACACACAGCCATGTTTCCTTCAAGCATAAAAGGTTCTGTCGGCAATTCATAAATGATTTATTGCTCCTCCCTGTCTGCATTCATTATCCTTTGGATTCTGAGTCCTATACACAGAGACAGAGAGAGGCACAGAGAAGGGGAGAGAGCCCCGAGAGAGAGTGATCAGAGAGGACTGAGTCTTTCTCTCTCCTCCTGCCCCTGGTCTCTGCCTCTCACGAGGGTGGCCAGTCCTGGGGCCTGCACGGGGCCTGCATCCACTCCCTCACCTCATTCTGACAGCAGTCCTTGAAGCCTTGCGAAATGGAGGCCCCAGGAGGGACTGTAACTTACCAGAGGTCATCCTTCTAGGCAGTAAATGTTTCCTGATGCTTGCAGTGTGGTGGCCACTGGGGTTCACTTCTCTGCTTCCCTTTGTGGCTATCAGCAGCATCAGGAGGTGGAGGGGGATCCCAGCAGGGCCTGGGACATAGCAAGGCCTCATCTTGGTCCAGGGAACTAGGTGGCCAGGGATGCCTCTGGTGGATGCATTGGGTCAGCAGGGAGGGGGTGGTCTCTGCTCCAGATGAAAGGTTGAGAACATGAGAAAAAATGTCAGGTCTGCATCCCTGTGGAAATGCCTCCTGACCTTTTCTAATGTGACGTGGTTTGAGTTTTCCGGAAGCCAAGCCCCCCAAATAATGGTTCTACTCTCTTTTCTAATAAATATGTGGCCCTGGGCCCAGCTCTCTTCTCTGCTTTGTCATGAGGGACCCGTTATTTATGACTTGGGGATGAGTCACAGGCCTTGGCAAGGAACTCACAGCTCTGGGCCCAGTGTATTTTTCCACTCGGTAGCAAGAGAAGGAAGATGCTTGTAAATTCTCCCATTGAAACGACTGTGTAGGTATCTTCACAAGGATACTCCTCCTGGCTCGACCGTAAATCTTCTACTTGGTGGATGTTCCTGGTGGTCTTTGGCTGCCACAGGAAAAGTGGGTGGGGGTGCTTGCGGACTCTGGGCTCAGCTCCCACCCCAGCTCCCAGGCCACACAACTACATGCCTCAAAAAGTGCCACAGATTCTGGGGGGTGGTTTCAAGGCACCCTGGGCACTGTGAGTGGAAGGAGATGAAGGGGTCAGGACAGCGGGTCCCAGAGAAGGTAAGAGTACAGTGTGGGAGAAACAGGCCCCAGGAGGGAAAGGGTTTAAGGTTTTCCCAGCGCCCCCAGCCCAGTCTGCATTCCTCACTCACTTCTGACTCTGTATTAGGCTTGACCGGCACCTCTCCCAGGCCTGCATGGACATTCTGGGTTTACTCCCACTTCCCCATTTGCTCCAGCTCTTCTTCCTTCCCCCAACCCCTCCCCTCAGAGCCCCTAGCCAGGTACTATGCTCAAGCCATCAGACCATGTGATGATTTCTTACTTTCCATTTGTTTGACTTACTGTTCGATTTTAAGCTCTCTTTTCATCACTTACACCATGACTAGGCACTTGATCTGGGGTGCGGGTGGGAGAGGTTCAAGAACTGTAGAAGGGACAGAGATGTTTTACCCTGCTTGCAAGCTAGCAAGTTTGCCTGACACTGCTTCAGAGATGCTGGCAAAAGACACAGGATTCCTGGCTCAGAGACAAAGGACAGTTTCCTACTAACATGATGGTAATATCCAGATCACCAGCATTTGAACCAGTGCAGGGAGTCATCATCCCTACAGGGTGAGGCAACGAGGGCCATGAGATGCTTGCATATATCATAGGCTGAATTACAGGGGTGGATCCCTGAGTTAGGGAGCCTGACTGTTTTATAATAGGCAGTAAGCATGTATAAACTTGACCCAGAGGAAGAGATTCTCTTTGTTGTACTCAATAGTAAACAAAGCTGCCCTCTGCTGCAGAGGGAGACACCTTCTCTGTCTTCATAGACTGTTAACCATGCAAACAACCTTGAAAAGGTCATCAAGAACAAAGCAAGCCCGGGCTTGTGCTGGCAAGGAGTACAGGAGAGACCCATGGAACGTTATCTCCTAATAGGAAGCTTATAGTGACCATCTCTGGCTAGCATTGTCCTCAAACCCTGTGATCTCCAGCTCTGAAGTACACTCAGAGTCTTGGTGAGGTTGTACCCCATTTATAGAAGCACGCTGCAGCAGGCTCTTTGGTGCCCGGCCATCATCCTCAGCAGTCACTTGACAAACTGAAGACTGTTAGTATTACAGGTACTTAGCCTACACACAGGACAAGCCTGTGGTGCTGGAGGCTTAGCGCTCCTGGAAGTAGTCCTCAGTCAAAGAAAGATGAGGAGGTGGTGGATAGACACCCCAGCTTCCTTCCCTTTGCTCGAGATGACTGTCTCCCAAGTTCCCAGTGGAACTGAGCCCCAGTTGCCCACATGGAGAGCTACTTGATGGCACACCCTGGGATTCTCCCCTGTTCTGGCTCATTCTTGCCCTCCCAGTACTTTCTGGGATCGCTTCTCTACTTGCACTCAAATCCTTGTCTCAGGACTGCTTCTAGGGGACCCTAACCAAAGATACTTAATTAACATTATAATGCACTCTTATTCAAAAAAATGAAACATATTGTCCTCACAATACAAGGCACAAGTAAAGAAGTTAAGCTTACCACACTCAACTTGACTCCTGGAGACATGCAACAATTTCTCGGAGAGAGCAGCAGATCAATGGAGAGAAGGGGAACATTGTATTAAAGAGGCCAAGATAACCGAATCTAGGCCCTGAGAACAGAGCAACTGAACCAACCTCAGATAATACAAAAGGGAGACACGTAAGCATTATTGGCCAGAGAGGTATTTGCCTGCAGTCTTCCCTTCTGTGAGCTCTCCCCACATTATCCAACCCCAAGTCTACTGCTTCTTTGTCCAGACTCTTCCCTTATAGGAATCTCAATCACTCACAAGTGTGAGGATCTGAGAATAGCTGTGAATGGGATCCCTGGGGTATCGACTTTACAACAAGCCTCAAAGCCTTGAGCTAAAGTGAGGAATACCCAAGAAGGGCAATAGAGTGGGAGTCAAGAGCATCAGCACAACGTGGGGAGCTTGTCCAAACCACACACTTAATAATTTGGAAACATCCCAAGAGTGGGCTGAAAGTCTCCAGTTCAGCCACATCCCTGCAGAATTTCCATTCTGCTCAGGACCACTTGCCAGACTTCCTCTTCAACACAGACACTGGAAATTCTCCCCAACAACCCTTGACAAGTGGATAGAAACCCATGAGGAAACTACTAGCATTAATTGTTCTGTGCAAAGTCAATTCAATCCTGTCCAACTCTGTGTGACCCCTCGGACAGTAGCCCACCAGGCTCTTCTGTCCATGTGGTTCTCCAGATAAGACTACTGAAGTGGGTTGCCATGCCCTTTCCCATAGAATTAATTAGTACTTATCATTATTGCTTATTATCATTATTATCCCTCAAGTGAGAACAGCTCTTTAACTTTTCAAAGCTTTATCACTTTGACCATATGTCATTTGAGACTCTTCTTCCCCCGAGTCCCCATTAATATAAATTTTAAAATAATATCATCCTCATTTTACAAATAATGAAACTTTGGCTTGTAAAAGGAAAATTAATGGAAATTCTCTTAGTTTATAGATAAGAAGACTGAGACTCAGAGACCCTGGCTTGCCAAAGGTCACAGAACATGCTGGTGTCACAGAGAATAAGAGGAGCAACTTGTAAGTAGTAGCTATCACTAGCTGGGTATTTACAGTCTTCCAGTTCTTGCATGCTGAATATATTCTGTTCATGATCTTTATTAATCCTCAGAACAACCTTACCAGGCTGATGCTATTATTATCCTCATGGAACATATGAGGACCTCAGGCTCAGTGTGGTTCATGTCTGCGAGTGGTCATGGCTGGGTGGCATGGCTGTGCATGGAGTTAAGCTCCCTGGCCCACAGCTCCCTCCAAGCATGAGCCAATCAAACCCAACAGCCAGACGTCTAGGCTGGTGACATCAGGGCCTAAGGCAAGGGACTGGGGGACAGCCAATTCTGGCTGGTAGCCCCCTGCCTAGACAGCTCCCCATGTGCTAAACCACATGGGAGCCAGAGTAAAGAAGTGTGCCTGCTCCTCCCTGCTGAGGACACCCTGCCAATGTGCCTGGGGCTTGTCTTTATACACCAAAACCAGCCAACAATTTCTGGGCCCTAGTTGGGCAGTGGGAGGCTTTGGACTCAATCCTTGCAGTTCCAATTCCAGTGTAGGCAGCTCCAGTGCAGAAAGGACCCAAGTCACTAGCCATCCCAGCACTCCCAGCAAAGCAGAGCACAGAGCCTCCCTTGCCCCCACCAAAGCAGCCCCTTTTCAACTATTTGGCCATCCCTTTCTACCAATCTGCTCCATGGTCTCTTCCCAGGAAGACATGTTGCTCTCCTCCCAGGCCTGGCCCATGGCTCAGAATGTACACCCAGGCTGACCTCTCCACTTTGTTTGAGGAATGGTTTGGTGTGAATGCCAGGCAAAGTCTTGGGTCACTGGCAACAAAAGTCTGCTGCAGCATCCCTTTCCCTGAGCCCCGACACTTGCCCTCTGGCAGTGAACCTTGAAACCTCCTCAGGATCCAGATGTTTGGTGTCCTGCAGTCTGGCCAGTGTCCAGCCACACCACAGCAGCGTTAATGGACCATGTAGGCATGGAGACTTCTGCTGGGCAAGATGGAGGTCAGTTTACTTAACTTGGTTATAAACAAAAGCAATAATTAGCCTGGGTGAGGGAGGAAAGGGAAAAGGAATAAATCAAGCCCAGGCTGAAGAAACACCTGTGGAAAGAACGCCTCAGCCTAGGGGAACAGCGGCTGCAGTAAACAAACCACGAGCGACCTTGGCTCACAGACTATTAATTTGCTGATTGTTGATGGGTTTACACAGCCTAAAATGAGAAGAAAGCCATGGTCAGGCAGCAGCCCAGTCACCCTGTATGGGAGCATTTAGTCATTGCAATAGCAAGGTGGACCAGTCCTGATCTAGGGCTGTAGGCCTGAGTGGGGGCTCTGCCATCATGGGGGCACCCAAAGAGGGATATGCCCTCTACAGACTGGGAGACAGATGGGGAGCGGGCAAATTTGCACCCAGACAACTCCAGTAATAAGTAGAACCAGACAAGTATATGTATGGGTCAAGACTTCTGGTTACACCTTGAACAAGTTTAGGAAAAAAGATGAGTATTGCCTCACAGAATTCAGTCAAGTAATGGCAAGAGCAAGAATACAACTGGGCTTCAGGTGCCCCCAGATTTCTCTGTGTGTGTGTCTGTCTTGCTCTCTCACTTCCATCTCCATCTCTCATCTTCATCTCCATCTTTCATCTTTCTCTCATCCACATCTCATTTCCATCTCCATCTCTGTCTTTCATCTCTCATCTCCATCTCTGTCTCCATCTCTCCATCTCCATCTTCATCTCCATCTTTCATCTTTCTCTCATCTGCATCTCATTTCCATCTCCATCTCTGTCTTTCATCTCTCATCTCCATCTCTGTCTCCATCTCTCCATCTCCATCTTCACCTTCATCTCCATCTCCATCTCCACCTCCATCTCCATCTCTGTCTCTCATCATGGCTGTCTGGGTAGTAGCTTCCTTCTCTTAATGCACAGTGACTTCTTTCACACAGAGAAACAGCATCCAATAGCTTCCAAATTTTCCATCATACCACTTCTACCTCATTCTCCTCAGTTTCTGTTTTTTAAAAGCATATCAGGTATATGAAATTGAATGAGGTAGCTGGTCTTGAACCAGTGAACCAGAACCAGGTGGATAAGGAGCTATGATTGACCCAGCTTGGGGAAGTCCCAATGGTGACCACAAAGGCAGGGTTGCCAAAGACCAGGCCAGTACCCTCTCTTCAGCCATGTCGGTGCTGGGGACAGCAGGGAAGGGAAAGAACTCCAGGTGGAGGGAGGGAGGCTGGATATTAACACCACGGCTGGTCACTGCAGTCTGTTGACAGTCACAATAAAGAACCATAACGGCAGCATGAGCCACAGGAGTGCAGAGCAAAGATTATGTGACTGAGTTGGGTAGATCAAAGAAGGTGGCACTGCAGTGAGTGAAGAAAAATAGGAAGTCAGTCCACACAAGAGGAGCAAATTGCAAAAGATGTGGGAGCCTGAGAGTATGTGGCTATGGTATGTCTGGATGATGGGGTCAGCGTTGGACCTGATGGTCCTTTGACTTTATTATGAGTCATTGAGGAGCCCCTGATGATGTTTGGGCCAAGGTGACATGATTATTCATTCACACAAGAAACACTTCCTGGATGTTTGCTGTTTTCCGGATCTTGTGCTGGGTGCTGGGGACAGAGAGAAGGAAAGTCTTGGTCCTGCCCTCAAACACTTCCTGAACAGGTGAGAAAGAGATACATAAATGGATGGTTATGGTGCTGGCCCTTGGACAGACAGCAGCTATGCCTTAGAGGTCATGGCTGGAATCATGGCATAGTAGCCCCTAAAAGGCATTAAAGGGGCAATAAAAATCTCCACAGTTGACAGTTGAGGGGTAGACAGTTGAGCCAAGTCCTGGAGACTGAGTAGGTGTCTGCCACATGGTTGGGGAGATGGCAAAAGTGAGATGGGTGGGAAACCCAGGCTGAGAAACAGGATGTACAGTTTTCAGAGGTCATGAGCCATTTGGAAAAGCAAAGCAAGAAGAAGAAGAGGGGTTGGAATGAGAAGGAGCAGGCCGTTGGGTGTGCACTGTGGGCAGTAGGGAGCCAGGGAAGATGTGTAAGCAGGGGATGTTCATGTATGGAAGAATCTGGCTGCACCATAGACCTGGAGAGGCAAGTTCAAGTGGGAGACAAGAGACAGCTAGCAGACAGCTGTGAGACCAGGACAGAAGTGATGAGACCTGGACTGAGGTAGGGAGATGAAGCAGAAGAGATGGCTTTGGGGGAGTTCAAGGGTTGAATTACATGGGGACTGATAGAGCCTGGGGAAGAGTCAGGGCACACACAGGAGCAAGGGTCCCATAAGAAAAAGAAAGTTGGGGAAGAAAACCGTGAGTTAGGTTTGATTTTAAGGTGTTAGTGGGACCTCCTAAAGGAATTACCCCATTGTGAGGTGTAGAGTCAGAAGATGCTATGCTATGCTATGCTAAGTCACTTCAGTTGTGTCCGACTCTGTGCGACCCCATAGACGGCAGCCCACCAGGCTTCCCCATCCCTGGGATTCTCCAGAACACTGGAGTGGGTTGCCATTTCCTTCTCCAATGCATGAATGTGAAAAGCAAAAGTGAAGTCGCTCAGTTGTGTCTGACCCTCAGCGACCCCATGGACTGCAGCCTTCCAGGCTCCTCCATCCATGGGATTTTCCAGGCAAGAGTACTGGAGTGGGGTGCCATTGCCTTCTCCAGAGATACTTCTGCACTAAAGATAGAGGTGTGGGAGCTCTTTGGGAAGGCAATATTTGAATCTGTGGGGTGCTTTGGATCTCTATGGAAAACACACACAGAACGAAGAAAGTGGGCTTGAAAAGCTAGCACCAACATTTAAAGGGACAGACGGAGGAAAACCGCCCATGACATATATTAACAAGGACCCATAACAGGTAGTCATCCTCCAGTATCTGTTCTCCCTATCTTACATGGGAAGGGGAAAATATACCTGGCTAGAGATCACAGTCTCCAGCTTGGTATGGCCATGTGCTATGTTCTGGCCAGTGAATTATGAGCTGAAGTGACATCATATTTCCCACAGATGGCAGGATCTGGAGCATCCATCTGGGGCCAAGAAATGGAAATGCCACATAGAAGATGGCAGAACAAATAGGAACTGGGTCTTGAAGCCTTCACACTGCCACCCCCACCATGCACCCAGCCCTTTCCTTGAGAGGAGAGTAAATTTCCATGGCCTAAGCCACATGTGGGGATATGGGGATTCTTTGTCTCAAAGGGTAGTCAAAGAGGAAGGTTGTCAGTGTAATCAGACTCCATAGAAGTTAAAGGAGAGAGGTCAGAGAAGAACTTGGTCATGAAGCCACTGGTGCCCATGGTGAACACAGACTCACTGGGGTAGAGAAGCCTAAGTCCAAGTGGAGTGGGCTGAGTTGTGAACGTCAAGCATAGTGGAGAAGCAGATATAGACAAGTTCAAGAGGCTAGATTGAGAGGGAGAGCCGAGATTACCAGCAGTGTGGAGAAAGGGCTAGTAGAGGGTGGGTAGTCGGAGAAGGCAATGGCACCCCACTCCAGTACTCTTGCCTGGAAAATCCCATGGACAGAGGAGCCTGGTAGGCTGCGGTCCATGGGGTCTCAAAGAGTAGGACACGACTGAGCAACTTCACTTTCACTTCACTTTCATGGATTGGAGAAGGAAATGGCAACCCACTCCTGTGTTCTTGCCTGGAGAATCCCAGGGATGGTGGAGCCTGGTGGGCTGCTGTCTATGGGGTCGCACAGAGTTGGACACAACTGAAGCAACTTAGCAGCAGCAGCAGCAGTGAGGGAAAGGGTCCAGGGAAGCCCCTTAAACCCTTTAGGCTAGAGCATGCTGGCTGGGTTAGGGAGAAAGAAAAGAAATGCCAAGGCAATGTGAGGTGGGAGAATCAAAGCCCTCTAGAGGCTAGACAACAGAGATGCCTGCATAAGGCTGGGACTGGAGTATTTCATGGTGGGTTTGGGAAGGAGAAGGGTAAGCCAAGTTCCCATTCTCAACATGAAGGGCAGATCCAAGGTCTGCCCACAACTGCCTCTCTCAGGTCACAGCCTTCATGGAGCCATTAGTCAGTGTCCAGTCTCTGGCTCCATCTGGTCTGATGTCTGCTGGGCAAGCAGGGTCAAGGGTTCAGGGCCAACTGGGTGCCTGATGGAGGAGGGAGGAAGGCAGAAGGGAAACCAGGCCAAAAGAAAGAAGGAGGGACCCATCTCTTGGTCCTGGACTTTCCATCCCTGGAACAGGAAGAGTGGGGAATGGAAAGGTCTGGGTCAGAAGGAGGTGACAAGTAGACGTCTGGGGACATTCTGGGCCTAAGGCTCCCCTGGAGAGTAGCCGGGAGACAGAGGGTCTCAAGCTCTGGTTCTCACGTCTCCAGGGCTGAGGGGAGCATGGCTGGAATGCACCAGAAGCCAGTGTCTATCCCCCGGGGCAGCCAGTAGGGAATCTCCAGCCCTGAAGTCATCACCACCCGAAGAGCCTGGACCCCGCCATGGAAAAAGGGTCCCGCAGGGGCGCCCGGCGCCGGCCGGCAAAGATGAGCTCATAGCTGCTTGCGCCTCTTCCCTTCTTTTCCAGGCATCTCAGATTTCTGGATGTCAGGCACATCTGACAGACAGGAGGAGAGAACAAGAAGGCAACTGGGATATAGACCCAAGGTGGGATATAGGGCCCAGCAGTGTTCCCCTCCACTCCAGTGCTGCTCTTGCCTGCCTGGCTCTATCCTAGACCAGATCCAAAGGGGTGACCTTTCCTCCTCATTTCCTTTTAAGGCACCTAAGGAGCCCTAATGATCAGGCACCTAAGAAAACGCACCTGTGTTACCCGGAGGACCAACAGCACCTCTGTCCTCTCTCATCAGTCCAGACTACTTATCACATATTTGCTTTGGAAACAAGGGTCCTGGACCTAAAAGGAATAGGAAGCAGGGTAGAAGAGGTAGTCAGGGAGGCAGGAGACTTGTGGGGCTGGGGCGTCCTGGGAGGAGGCAAGGAGCTGCCACGTGACACTGCAGACAGAGCACGGTGGCAAGAGCCAGAGCATCTTTCCCTGGCTCCCGCTTCAGCACTTCATAGTCCTATGACTCAAGTGAAGTCACTTTCTGCCTCAGGGCCTCAGTTTTCCCATATGACCTTAGAGGGTTTTGAGGATCATTTGGAAGCACAGAAGTGGGCTTTGAAACCTCATAGCTCTTTGCACTCACAGGGAGCATATTATTGATGCAGGTAAAAAATGTACTGTTCTCAAAGCAGTCACACTGCCCAAAGCCCTGGGCCACTATTCACCCTGCAGCCTATAAGCCTGGTTCTCCCTGTGCTGTGAATGGAGTTCTTGGGAGTGGTGCAGCCCCAACTCGATGGAATGGCTGTCCAAAAGTTTCCGTGCTTGGAGAGTGGGGCTACCCTGGTCACCTGACCATTGGGTGTCTCTCTGGGAACACCTAGATGTCCTCCCTGCTTAGGACATTCTAGTCTAAACAGGGTCATGCTTCCCATAGGGAGGCTACAGAAGGAAACTGGCCCATTGCATCTCACAAAATTAGGACAAGATCAGACAGATTTCAGTTAATTAGATAGTGAGACTACAGAAGAGATAAGAATGGCTCTGACACCTGTGAGACTAGATCAGACTTCCCTAGAGAGCTACCCAGAAACCCTGTTAGTTTATCAACAATGAGGCCTAGATTTCCTGTCTGTATAGGGAACATAAGACTGTCAGGGTCACTGTCTTTTTCAATCAAAGATGTAATAGGCCAGAGTGGCCTTGGAGGTTGAACACTCAGAGGGGGCCCTATGTTCAGGGGCAGCCAGTTCCACAGATGGACAGCTGTCCCTGGCATCCAGAACTGGATGCCTTGTGGTAGAAGTGTCATTTTACCTACAGGGAGAATTTTCCAAGGGAAGGGAGGAAAGGAGTTGTCAGTTACTGAGTCCTTGGTCTATACTAGGACGTTACCTGCCATGTGTCAGATATATTGTAGGAACTCAATTGATAAGGTACTGAATAATTGGACGAATGGATGGACAGCGGGGGAAAAAGCCTAAAACATCTGACACCCTGATTAACTGCAGTGATTCTGACTCCTAAGGAAGTGATATAGTGATGTAACATCTGCCTCTTCTAAGTAGATGCTTTGGTGTGATGCAAAGTCCCTTAAAGAGATATGTGGTTTGCAAAACTGGCCAAAGGAAGTCATTTGCTCATTACAGGAAAACAAAAAATTGACAGCTGTATTGAAAAAGGCACATGTACCCCAATGTTCATTGCAGCTCTATTTACAATAGCTAGGACATAGAAGCCACCTATATGTCCACTGACCGATGGATGGGTACAGAAGCTGTGGTACATATATACAATGGAATATTAGCCATTAAAAAAGCATTTGAGTCAGTTCTAATGAGGTGGATGAACATAGAGCCTGTTATACCGAGTGAAGTAAGTCAGAAAGAGGATAATAAATACTTTATACTAACGCATATATATGAAAGCCAGAAAGATGGTGCTGATAAACTTATTTGCAGAGCAGCAATGGAGACACAGATGTTGAGAACAGACTTATGAACACAACTGATGGGGGAGGAAGGAGAGGGTGGGATGTATGCAGAGAGTAACATGGAAACATATACTATCGTATGTAAGATAGATAGCCAACAAGAATTTGCTGTTATGACTCAAGGAACTCAAACTGGGCTCAGTAATGATCTAGAGGGGTGGGATGGGGATGGAGTTGGGAGGGATGTTCAAGCCACGTGTTGAAAATGGCAATGGGTTTCCTGGTGTGAAGAGAGTTAATGTACAAGAAGGGGATAGAGCATGCAGCATCCCAGTAAATTTATCTGGCTGAAGATTTTATCTGTGGTTTAGGTTGCAAAATACCTCAGCAAGGCATTCAAAGTCCTCCCTGCTCTGACTCTAGCCAGCATTTCAGTCCGTATATTCTGCTGCCTCTCTCTATGAATCTTGCGCTCCAAACAACTTTCCCAGATTTTGTTGAATTTCTGGGAAGCCAGAAATACCCTGGGAATCAAGGAGCAATGGCTAGCAGGTTTGAGCACTTTACCATGCTGTGTCCTGCCTCTAGCTCCTGGTGTTGCCCCCTCTGCCTTTAAATTGCTTTCCTCTTATCCCAGAGCCCCTCCAGATTGACCAAGTCCTTCCTCCATGACCATACCAGCCACTCAGGATGCTTCCGTTCCCCTAGTACCTCCTGTACTCTATGAACAAACAGCTGCTGTAAGTCACTAAAGAATTCACCAGTATTCCAGCTCTCCTCTTTCCAACCTCCTCAGAAGATTGCACTTTCCTGCCTCTTTGGAAATTAGTCATCCTTTAGCCAATAAAATATAGGCAGACTATAATAGGTGGCATTTCTGAGCAGAAGCTTGAAAACCCAAAACATGCTTCACCATACTCTATTTTCCTTCTGCCGCAAGACTGCAAAGTTATAGGTGTCTTGAGGCTGCCCCATCAGCCTGGATCTCAGAGTGAAACTAATGTGGGGCAAAGCCACAGCCAACCTGCAATGTACATAAAAGTAAGTGAGAAAGCCTGTTGTGGAAAGCCAGAGAAATTTTGGAGTCTCTCATTACCACCCCCTAAACTAGCCTAGGGCTTCCCCAGTGGCTCAGTGGTAAAGAATCTGCCTGCAATACAGGAAATTCAGGAGACATGGGTTCAATCCCTGGGTCAGGAAGATCCCCCGGAGCCGGGTACGGAAACGCACTCCAGTATTCTCGCCTGGAGAATCCCATGGACAGAGGAGCCTGGCGGGCTACAGTCCATAATGGACACAACCAAAGCAGTTTAGCATGCTCTCAACCTAGCCTAAGGGTTTCCCAGGTGGTGCTAGTGGTAAAGAACCTGCCTACCAGTGCAGGAGACTTAAGAGATGACATGAGTCAGACAGGACTGAAGCAGCTTGACACGCACACACACAACCTAGCCTAAGCTGACCAATACAGAAACAGTGTAAGATTCTCCACATTCTCTTATAGCCACCGTGATCCTAAAAGCACATAGAATTGGATTCTCCATCAGCATAGTCCACGGGTGACCAAGTGCACAGAACCACTTTCTAACATATAGTATTAGAATTAAACTTATGCTGTGTACACTCTCTAAGGTATAGGGGCTGTTCGTTATTACAGCATAACCCAGCCTATTCTGACTATTGTCTTTAGATGCCCTACATATGTATCTGTCCTACGATCTTGATTAATACTCCTATACTGATAATACTGTGTCTGTCATTGCCATGTCCAGCATCACTGCATCTCTTATGAATACCACTGTCCTCACCATTATGAAACTTGACATCTTGGCCATAATCCCTCCAACATCCCCACAACTATGAATCCATCATCCCCGCCAATGTTCCTACCAATGCCACCTCCAACACCAATTCCACCATCACTCCCATCACGCTCACCATTCTCACCACCAAGCAGAGTCACTATCACTTCCACCTTCATTGGTATAATTGTCAATGTCAACCGCATTACTCTCACCTCTCTCTGTATCACTCCCATCACATGAACCCCATTATTACCACCTGTCTCACTACCATATCACTTTACTATCACTGCTAATGTCTCTCCTCTAATATTTCTATCTCGTCACCCCTGTCATCATTAATACAACCACTTCCATCGTTCCTCTATAAGAATTTTGGCCATTACTTCCAAGATCATCATCAATATCACTTTCACTGTCCCTGGCATCCTCACTGCCTCTATCGCTTCTCCTGTCACTTCCTTTATTATGTTCATCACAAAATTCCCATTGTCACTACCAATTTCTCTATCTCTATCAGCCCCATCATCATACTATCACCTCCAGCTTCACTGCCATCTTCACTGGTGGATTCTAAAGGTCATTCACAGCTCTCCTCTTCCAGCTTCCTGCATCAAGGAGTGTTGCAATGTTATTTAGGTCTAAGAATATCTTATGATGTGCTGTGTTAGTTCAGGAGGTAGTATGCCAGACTACCTTCTGGCCCACATGGGTGCAGTATGAAGGTTACAGCCTGCTCCCCCAGGGAGAAAGCCCAGTCATCTCTCCTTTTCGCCTTGAACCTTTTCTCCCCACTCCTCTCTTTCTCTCCCATATGGCAGCCACATGGTCCTGGAAGGGCCTAAGCAATGGAGCAAATGCAAGATATTTCCGTGTTTCTTGAGCTCCCTTTTGTGGCTTTCTGGTGAGTGTGGACATGTCCAAGACTTGGGTTTGGACCTAGAGGCGATAGATGGAGCAGGTCTTTCAGCTGATCTTGGTTCCAAGCCATTTGGATTGACTTATTTGGTCAAGAAGTTCTCCACATAATCTAGCACAGCTCACTCGAGTTTTGATTTTTATATTCTATTTAAATCTTTATTTTTTTTATCAAAGTCATACATGTACATATTTTTGAAAGTAAAATGTTCTACAAGGTTTGTAATGAAAACCATAAGACTTCTGCTCCAATCCTGCTTACTTCTGAGTCCTCCTTTCCTGAGGCAAGTCCGTTGAATTGCTTTAACTCTTTCTTCTAGTGTTTATTTCCATGCCTATAAATGATATGGTAATACTGATATATCTTGCATTTTTCCATTTCCAGTTTTATTTACTGCCATTCTACTATAGAAGATGAGGAGTCAGCTCTCTTACAACACGGCCACCCACATATGCATGTGCGCGCACACACACCACACACGCACATTTGCACAGCAATATTGATTTTGATCACAACCATATCCAGCCTTTGCATTACTATTACTAAATTACTATCATTCACAGTTGCACCACTTTTCCGTTCTTGTATGACTTTCTGGTTCTCTTGGTATTAATAATTACCTGTTTTGCTTAATTTTCTATGTGTCATTTACTAATTCATCCCTGAAATTTCCAGTGGAACTGAAATTTTCCCTTGAACGTACATAACTGTACATTTTTTATTTTCTTCTTGGAGAACTCTCACCTGGAGTCCTTCATCCTCATGGCCAACATGGACTGACTGTCCTCTGCATGTTTTGTACGACTTTCATCCTGACTCTCCACTTCACCATCATCCTCAGACTTCCTTTGTCTCTACCTTGATTGCTACATCCTTTGTCTCCTTCCCTTTCCTTGGTTTACTCCTTAATTAAGTTGGACAACATTCTTCAATATCTTCCTGGAAATAGTGCTTGGGAGCTAATTTTTAAACACCATTCATGCCCCCAAAATATCTTTCTTTTTCATCATACTCAATTGCTAGTTTAACTGGGTATAGAATCTAGTGTGGAAACTATTTCCCTCAGAATTTAGAAGCATTATTCATTTCCTTCTACTTTGTATAGTAGTAGTTGTTGATATCTTTGATACAATGCTGATTCTCAGCAATTTGTAAGTAATCTTTTTTCCCTGGAAACTTTTACATTTTTATTTCCAGTGTTTGTGCCTTGAGGGAAATTGTTTTTGTTTTTAAATTCAGTTTGCCATGTACTCATAGCAAATTTTCAATCTATAAATTCATGTTCTGCAGTTTGGAGAAGTTTTCTTATATTGCTTCTTTGGTGATTTTACCTCCTTCCTTTATTTTTTATTCTCTAGAACTTATTTTTTAGAGGATGCTCCTAGACTGATCACCATTTCTGTTGATTTTCGTCTCTTTGGTATTTTGTTCTTTTTTGGGAATTTGTCCTTACTTTATCTTCCAGCCTTAATTTTACTTTTAATAAAATAAAAATATTATATTTTTATTCCCAAGAGCTTTGTTTTCTCTGATACTTTTAAAAAATCACCTCCAGTTCTCTTTTAAAGGAAGCATCACCTTTTTAATATAATTCTTAAAATGTCAATCATAATATCTGTGCTTTCTTCTTCTTTGTTTCGTCTATGTTCCTTTTTCCTCTTAGTTTGTCTTGATATCTACCTTTCATGTTGAAGAACTTCCTGAAATATCAAGTAGTTCTTAGCTGTCCATTCATACTGAAGTGTGAGGCACTAAAATTTTGATAAAAATGTTGGAAGAAGAGATAAAGTTGTTGACATGTGGGCTTTTGGTGATGGACAGGGAGGCCTGGCGTGCTGCGATTCATGGGGTCGCAAAGAGTCAGACACGACTGAGCGACTGATCTGATCTGATCTGAAAGACCAAATACCAGAACCTATAGAACTTTTTCCCACAGAAAACCAGTTTCCTCTGGAAAGTCTCTTCAAATAGCCTTCCTGCATGATATTTACCTGACTTCAGTTACCTGGGAATTGATGATGAAGAGAGCAGAAATCCTCACCTTTCAGGAAACAGACATATCCTATTTTCAGATTGGCTCCTCACCCCTCCGCATGCTCTGCCTGATGTCTCAGTGTTTAGAACCTTCCAGGTTCAACATCTCAGAACATAAACCTTCTGTCCTCTGCCAGCATGGGAGGGGATGATTACCTGGTTGCATGGGGTAGGGAATAAGTCTGAGATGGGGAGGTTCTTACAGGTCTTTTTAAAAAAAAAAAAACTTGTAACCAACCCTCCCAATTTTTCACCCTCATTCTCAATCCCTGCCTTCAGAAGTAACTGGTACTTCCAATTCCCAAGCTTTTCTGGGATTCTGTGACTAGAAACGTTTTGCTACATATTTGCTTCTGCCATCTACCCCCACAACGTTGCAGGCTTGGGTTTCAGTTTTCTGTGGTCTGCTATGTCAGGTACCACTCATCCATCCACTTTCTAATTTCCAAATTCTTGACTTCTCTTGCCTGCTGCCATTTCCTCTCCCATTCTCCTTTTCCTTGTGGGTTTATTAATTTAAAAAAAAAATTCCACTAAAATAGCACTTTAGTGAGGCTTCTGGAAGTAGCCAAGATAAACATAAGCATTTAATCAGCAGTGATTAAGAAGTCAAATGTTCTCCATTGGAGTTTAGGGTGAAAGTAACAGTTAATCACATAGCATTCTTCCACCTTGCTGTGCCTGCTTCCTCTGTGCCTTTATCTCCTGGAGTGAATAACTGGTTGGAGGTAATCCTGGTCACTAATCACCATAACTCACCGTGACTCCAAGTCAAGTGTAACACAATTATCCCACACAACACAACCATCTTCACCTCTGTCAGAGCCTTTATTACCAGAGTAATCATCACTGTTATCCTTTCCTTGACGTCATCATAACCTCCATTTCCATCTCCACTACCGCCCCCACCATCACCATCGCTACTGTCTCCATCCATACTCCTTGGCATCCATGCCCACCATTACTTCTGAAAATACCACCACACCCTCCACCATCATTTCATCACCACGAGCACCATCAACTCCACTGTTATCAGTTCCATGATTTTCACCAAAATTTTCATTATCTCCTCAGGTACTGTATTATCACCTCCAGAAATTTCATTTAAATTATACATTTAGTATATTCTTCCTTTTGGGTTACAACAGTGATTTTTTAGTACACAGAAAAGGAGTAATATCTACATTTCAACACACAGAATTCTCTGCGTGGGTGGAGGGGTAGAAAAGAACATACTGGTTTCTCCAGCTCAAGCTACATACATAGGAAGGGGTGGGGTGGAAAGGGAACATTCATTGAGCCCTTTCTAGGTAATAGACATCATACTAGGCACACGAGTTAGAGGATTTTCTCTGGTAAGAATCACTGCCCTAGTTTTACAAGGAGGAAACTGAGATTCCCAGATGCTAAATAACATACTCAAGGCCACACAATTAATAAGTGTTGGAGCCAAGATTCCAACCCTGTGTGACTTCAAAGTCCATATTCTTTCCATTACACTATGCTGGCAAGAAATCTCAAGAGCTTGGTTTAAGCACAATGGGTTATGACTCTGAGTAAAGAAAGCCATTGTCATGGTCCCTGATCTCAGGGAGATCTGATCTGATGAGGCAGGAAGACGCCCCTCTCTCAGAAAGAAGACTGTTATTAATGAACAAGATTAAATCTCAGATTCACAGAGCCTATGCTTTGCCTAGGCTCACTCAAACAATTCTTCACAATGCCCCAATCCTGCCACCTCTCCCTGACCTTGGGTTCCCAGAGGGAAAAGGGAGGGAGTGTGGACATCCAGTCCTGGGAATGCCTGGGGTTGGGAGAGCTGAGCTATTTTGGGATTGTTTACATTTGGAATCTTCCTGATTTTTGGTCCCAGAAAAACACCCACATGTTGGAAACTCTTCCGAGTTATTCACTGTTGGGGTTTTTCTTCATCTCCTTCAGCTTTTTCTTCTTCTTGGATGGAAAAAAAATCTGCTAGTGATTAGTCACAACCTGTGAGGCTCAGCTTTTGACAGCCCCACTGAGAAGAAAGAGACAAAGAGGCTCAGAGAGGGGCCCATGGGCAGATGCTGCTGGGAAGGAAATGTGGTTCACAGCATTGACCTCCTGGGGTGAGGGATGGTCTGTTCACCTCTATCTGCCAAGGGACAATTGCTCCCTGGACTGTGGCTGTTTTATTCCAACCTTTCATCCCAACTTAACTGGAGAGAACAGGCCAGAGCATGCATTAGAAGGAAACCCAGGGGGTCAGGACCTGGGCAAGCAGACTAAAAAGAGAGGACAAGGGGAGCAGGTGCCAAGCACAAAAGATGTCTGCCCAATGGGGCCCTTTAGGCCACAGTCTCCACTGACAACCCAGAGGGCCCCATTTCAGGATGAAAGCATAAGCTGAGACAATTCCATACCCCTTTGGACAGCCCTGTGATCCTTAGCAGGTTTTATCACATGTTTGGGCTCCTGGAAATCCCAGGGTGTGAGAGGGCCTCCTGCTTTTTTGCGAGAAGGCTAAGGGTCGGGTGGGGCTGAGCACTGTCCACAGAGACCAGGACAAAGGGAGATTGTTTGAGCTGAAGAACTGGGGCCTGGAAGTCATATCTGGATCCAATTTTAAAATCTAAGGATTGTGAAACATGGTGAGGAGGGGGTAATAAAGGGAATTTGGGAAATATCCCTTGGTGTAGGTCTTTTAAAGGAGGTTTCAAAGCAACAAAGGGAAAATCAATGAATACAATAAGCAACAATACAGCAGGAAGGTTTAATGTCAGGGGAATGCAGAGCTGTCCCTAGGCTGTGTGGGACCCTTGGAAAATATATTTTTATCAGGCTCCTATCTATGTAAACAATTTGAGTCATTCAAAATCAGCATGTCAGCACCATTCTGAAAGCCCAGTCTCATGTGATCCCACATGAAAAATCCTTCACCAGCCAGAGGAGCAATCCACTCACCAGACTGTCTGCTTTGAAGCCCTGGGATGACTGCATAGGCAGAAGTTGCATTGCTTATTGGAGCATCTGGTCAACCCCACACATAGGGTAGAGGGTTGGAGGGCAGTTGAGGGAGGAGAAAGGCCTGGGGCCCACACAGGTCCAGGTTAAAACTCAGGCTGCCCCACTCAGATGGCAGTGCCAGACCTTGTCTGTCCTAACCACAGAAGAGGATCTAAAAGTTTTAAGAAATGCACTTCAAGGACAGGGTCTTTCTCTCCCGGGTGTAAGGATGGTACTGGGGCTAGAGACAGTGACATCTCAGCAGGACACCTTGTACTTCTGGCAGGAAGGGGTAGTTCTGGAGGGGCAAACTGTTTTTTACTAGTTATGTGACCTCAGTGAAGCCTCTGTTTCCTCTCTAACCTCAAGTTCCTCATTCATAAACCAGTAATGGCAATGCCTACCCTATAGGGCTGTTGTAAGCATAATGGCCAGCATCCGGGTCCTGCCTCTGCCTACAAAGTGTGGAGTTGCCTGTGGGCAGTGTGGTTCAGGTCTAGAATCTTGGCCCTGACTTCCAGCATCTCCAAGGTGGGCTGTGCTGGCCAACATCGTTTCTACGTGTCTCAGTCACTAGCCCTGGGGAGGAGCTCATCTTCTCTTAAGAAGAGGGGTCTCTAGGCCAGGCTCCTGGAGGGGAGGGCAGAAGGCTGAGTTACAGATCTATTATCCAAAACAGGCAGTCAAGGTCAGCAGGGTTCAAGCTGCAGGCCTGACAGGAGGAGAGGAAAGCCTAGGCTGGATCACCCAAGAGAGGATCTTGAGAATGTGATGCCAGCAGAGACACTACCAGCTTGGACTGAAAGGAACAGATGAAATAAAAGAAGGTAGAATGACAATCAAAATAAAGACTGCAACGTCGCAGCCATGAGCCAAAGAATGTGGACAGCATCCATCCTGGGAAAGGTGAAGGGATGGACTCTTCCAACTGGGGGCTACACAGTGATGATCTCAGGAAGTCTTTGGGCAGAGAGTCATTCTGGTCTTGTTGTAAGGAGAGAAGGTGGCAGCTGAGCCCTCAGAGAAACATATTCAAGGCTCCCTTTTGATTCAGGGTATGTGCGATGGAACCCTGGCGGCTGCCTAGTACGCGTCCACATTCCCATCCCCAAAGCACCCGCTGAGCCAGCTGAGGAGCAGCCATGGTCTGGAGATAAGTGAGAGGTGAGGATCAGGGCTTGACTAGGCTAAGCTTGCCCTCTCTCTGATTCCCTCTGCATCTCCTGCTTGCCCTCCCTCCTCAGAATACTACACTAAGTGGCCTCCTGGAAAATCCCCTTGGTGTCACGTTTTGTTAACTATGGAGCCAGACTGAGGTCCCCTAGGACACTCAGCACAACCCAAGCTAGGACAGCCCCCAAAGGTAAAGGCAAGGGAACACTTGGCAATGACCCAGCAAGGGCTCCACAAGAGCCTGTCCTGAAGACACTCCATGAGCTTGCCATACCCAGAACTCTATCCTGCCAGGTGGCTAGCCTGCCACTCTACTCACTGCAGAGCCCTGTGAATCCTGGGAGGCAGCCCCTGCCCAACCCCCACCTCCACCTGGGAGTGCCTCCCTCCTCCCATCTACAGCTACTTTTTTAGAAGCCAGCTGCAGTCTATCAAAAGATTTTGTTTTCTTATGTGCAAGTTTAAAGGAAAAGTCATACAAAGATACAGAAATCAATTACATTTAATTACAATGCACATGTAATGAGCCAACATAAGAAAGAAGAGACTGTCATGTTCTTTGATGGATCTACAAGGAGAGCTGAAGCCATGGATGCAATGCCATGCCTGGCAACACAGTCCCACCCTGGTGACAGAATGCAGCACAGGTTCTGCCCCCCCCGAATTAGAGGAGCTCAGTGCCTGCCGGGGCCAGAGATCTGCAGGAAGGGAGGAAGGGGCCTCCATAAGCATGCTCCAGATGTCATTTAGGCCCGAGATTTATCAAAGTGGGGCAAGTGTGGGAAAAGACCACTAAGAAACCAGGATAGATGAAAGTGCCGCATGTGAAGGAAAGACGGAGGTCCAAGTCTGAGCACCAGCGGGCCTTGGCCTGTTTGGTGACATCATGAGGCGACACCACTCAGATCCAACAACGCCCTTCTGCTCAGAATATCATTGTCGTTTATTAACCATCTCCTTTTAGTCACTCTCATGACTACCAACTCCAGGGACGCAGGCTGTGCATTATTTCTGCCATTTTACAGATAGAGTAGCTAAGGAGGAGAGATGGCATTGTGTCCTTCCTTGCTGACCCCCTCCATGGAGCCTGCAGGGGCTGGTTCCAGCCTCGCATTTTGGTGGAGCCCCATCTTTGCCCCTGCCCACACTGACTGGGGTGAAGGGGAGTCAGAGCTGCCAGAGCCAGGTCAAAGAGGGCAGCTCTCAACAGGACAAGAAGGCCACTGGTTGCCAGGAGGTAGCCCAGCCCTCTTGGCCAGGTGCCTTCTCCCACACTCACCAGCTAAACTTCCTAGGCCAGGGCCTCTGAACTGGACCCATTGTCTGGGAGAACTGGCACCTTGGGGATCAGCCCTCATTCTGTCAGAGAGCAATTAGCCTCATCTCAAGTATTTGTGCCCCCACTTGCCCACTTTAGTCTGTTTATGTTTTGTCCTGGAACCATGCGTGGGCCCAGCCTCTACCCTTAGAGTGTTCCCTAAAGGCAAATTCTGGGTCTCCCTCCCCTCTACTTCTATATATTTACTCCCAAGACTGTTTCTTGCTTTTTCTTTTCAATACTCTGCTATTTGCTTGCTTGCTTGGCCGCTCAGTCATGTCCAACTCTTTGCGACCCTTTGAACTGTAGCCCACCAGGCTTCTCTGTCCATGGGATTTCCAAGGCAAGAATACTGAAGTAGGTAGCCATTTCCTTCTCCGGGGGATCTTCCCAACCCAGGGATCAAAGCCTCCTCTCCTGTGTCTCCTGCGTTGCAGGCAGATTCTTTACCACTGAGCCATCAAGGAAGCCCCAGGACCCTTCTATCTTCTCACAAAAACTGATTGATAACTATTTCCTCCCAGACATCCATCTGTCTAACTTGGATTTTCCTCCATAGATGGATGGAGATTCACCCTGTGCTTGTAAAGCAGGGAATGGACCTGAATCTCCCCATTTCCCAGATGGAGAAAGCAAGTCTCAGAGAGGTTGGGAGACTGGCCTGTCAGGAAATATTCAGTTCTGGACCTCTGGCCTCCCAGTCTGGGGTCCTTTCCCCCAGACAACCTCACCATGGCCTCCTGGTGTTCACCCCAAGAAAAATCCAGGAGCTGGGACAGGAACTGGGACAAAGAGGAGGACACTGGGGCCCAGGCCTTGACCCCAAGTTCCTATTTATAGTCTTTGTTCCGGAGACGGCCACTTAAACACACATTCCTGATAACTGAATAATCTTTGGCACCAAGCAAAAAATAGCCTGTGGCCCAGACCACAATTGCACAGCTGGAGCAGGGTGAGCAGGGGCGACGTGGGGCTGGATGGTGCAGGACAGGCTACTGAGGGGGGAGAGGGGTGGCAGGCGGGGCCAGGGTTGGGACAAGTGAGTGGGACTGCAAATATAGCCAGTTAAATATAGCCTTGCCGACCTGGACATGGGGCCAGCCTCCTCTGCAGGCAGTGTTTCCCAAATCGGCTTGGATCTCCTTTTCCCAAAGGAAGTGAGAGCCAGAGGCCTGGCGGGGAGGGACTGGAGGGACCTTGATGGTGATGGGGCTGAAGGCACTGGAGAAATTGGAAATAAACTGGGGACCCAGAGCAGCGGCCCTGCTGGCATCTTCTGGAATTACCACTCTGATGGGGAGGAGTAGCCATTCCCTGAGGCAGATAACAAAGGATATCTCATTTCCCAAACCAGCTGACTAAGACCCCAGGCCCCTGCCAGCTCCAGGACTGATGCTGAAGCCTCTTCTTCCAGAAGACTCAGGCCAGGGTGTAAATGGGAGCAAGAGATATGGAAAGTTTTGGAGTCCAGAGGCCTCAGAAAAGCAACCATGGCTGCTCCTTCTCTCAGGGTTCCCCTAGAGCAGAATTTTGGACCAGCAGACACCAGGTTGATGCCAAGGGGCTTGCAGGGGTGACAGTTTGGGCAAACGTTTCTTTGCTCCTAACAGTGTCCTTCCACCCTTCAGTTGTTCCACTGGAGCAGGATCTTGGTTCTAAGCTCTGAATGTGGGGGAGTCAGTGTGCCCCCCTTTCAAGAGTTACTGATAATAGTAAATAGGGTCACAAAGCCAGATCTGAGGCCCCCCTGCCCCCCTGTCAGTGTCACTGATATTCTGGGAGGTCCCAGGCCGTGTCTCACTCAGGATTGGGGATAAGTCTCGTCACCTTACATGTCGCTGTAAGCCCCCTGAAGGAGTCTCACCTCGGCCCCTGCCGCTGCTGTCCCCTGAAAACCCCTCCATGTCCGGCAGTCACCAAGCCTGCAGAGGGCCAAACCATATTGCTTTCCTTCTGATCATCCTCAGAATGTGTCATCAGGGAAAGGAGAAACAAAAAGAACATCCGTGTCCCTGTTCCTACGCTGTGGACCCCCAAGTATCACTGCCTACGTCTCAGGTCCCACAAGCTCATCAGTTTTCTCTCTGTCAAGGGTATGGGTGCACCCTTGGCACATTTTGCTTGCTCTTCCTTCAACATCCTTCCAAGCTGGGGCAATGCGCCTCGAGTGTGGTTTTGGGGTAGCAATGCCACACTCCCCACTTCAGGAGATGAGGGTGTCAGGTCCAAGGACTCCATGCAACTCAGCAGGGAGCACACCAAGAGGAAGCCCTCAGTGTCCACAGGCTGCAGCCATAGGGCAGGCGGGGAAGGGGGTGGGGGCAGTGACAGCTGTGTGGGAAGGGGCTGGTCATGCAGGCCCGGTGCAGCCGACTCTGGGGCCCCCATGCAGAGCACTGGCCCTGCATTTCACAAAGATGCCCAAGAGCCCACCATCTGCCAATTACCATGGCCACGAGTAAATGAGGCCCAAGAGCTGCTCCAGCAACTGCTCACAGTCACACAGTCAGGTATGTGCTGGAAGTGATGACAGAAGCTGGCAGGAAGCTGAGCCAGTGGGGACAGGGATCAGGAAGGCCTCTGGAGGCCTTGGAGGCAGTGAAGCAAGGGATTCCAGACAAGGATCCTATGTGTAAAGGCCCAGAGTGAGAGGAGGGCATGGGAGATGGGTGGTATGGCTGGTGCTGAGAATAAAGGGAAGAGAGAGAGGAGGTACAGGATGCTGGAGGAAGGAGAAGGGGCCAGATCATGCCTTGGACCCCATTCAGGGAAATCCTCCTGAGGGCAATAGGGAGCCATTGAAGGGTTGTAAGAGGGGGTAACCTGATCTGTTTCTAGATCAGAAGGGTACTTTGGCCAAAGTATAGAGTGGATACAGAGGGGAAGCCTAGACAGGATGTGGGCAGACCAATTAGGAGACACTAGCAGATGCCCAGGGGAGCAATGGTTGTAGCCTGAACCTAGATAATGGGGGAAGTGGGTGGAGAAAGCTGGGAAGTCCTGAGATGTATTTAGGAAATAGACACCATAAGACATGGTAAATACTTGGATGTGGGAAGAAGAGACAGAAAGAGGTAAAACATTTACTCATTCGTTCATTCATTCACATATTCACTTATCAGCTCCACAATGAACATCTAACACAGGAAGTTCTTTGCTAAGCCCTGGGGATACAGAAAGTGAGACAGCAGGTTTCTTCTCTCAGGGTTCACATTCTAGCTACACAGGGATGATGTAAAATAAACACATAAACAAATTCAAGATCATTGTTGGGTAGTGGCAAACGCTATGATAGGCTTCCAAGGTAAAGAATCTGTCTGCCAATGCAGGAGGGTCTTGAGACGTGGGTTTGATCACTGGGTTGGGAAGAGCTCCTGGAGATGGAAATGGCAACCCACTCCAGTATTCTTGCCTGGGAAATGCCATGGACAGAGGAGCCTGACAGACTACAGTCCGTGGGGTCGCAGAGAGTCAGACATGACTGAGAGCACATGCAAACACTATGACGCTAATAAAACAGGGTAAATAATAGAGTGGTTTTGGGAAAGGGCCTGCCTTAGATTAAATGTTCTTTGAAGCCTTTTCCAGAGGACAGACTCAAAAGTCAAGGCTCAGAGTGGGAAAGAATTTGCAGTTTTTGAGGAACAGAAGAAAGACCAGTGTAACTGGGGTGTAGTAAATGAGGAGAAGCTTGGAGAAAATGAGGTGGAGGGTTGGGCAGTTCCCAGATCTTGTAGGCCATGGTGACGCATTTCCATTTTATTCTAAGTGAACTGGGGAGTCACTGGAGGGTTTTTAATTAAACAGGGGAGGGACATGATCTGATCTATACTTTTTCAAAAGATTAACTGCTTTATGAAAAAGAAAACTATGGCCATATTAGTTTTCTAGGGATGCTATAACAAAAAACACAAACTAAGTGGCTTCTACTATATAAATTGATTGTCTCACAGTTCTGGAGGCTAAAAGTCTGAGATCAAGGAGTCAGCAGAGCTGACTCTCATTCTGAGAGCATGAGAGAGAATCTGTTCCATGGCTTTCCCATAGTGGGTTGCTGGTAATTTGGAGCTTTCCTTGGATTGTAGCAACATCACCTCCATCTCTGCCTTCATCTTCACAAGACAGTCTCCCTATGTGTGTGTCTTTGCCCTGATTTCCCCTTTTTATTAAGGATATCAGTCATATTGGAATAGAACCCACCCTAGAGACCTCATCTTACCCTAATTAATTACATTGCAAGGATTCTACTTCCAAATGAGGTCACATTCTGAGGTACTGGTGTTAGGAGTTCAACATATGGATTTGGAGATAGACACAGTTCAACACAAAATGTTGGTATTCACTCCTAGGCTTGGTAAGTATAATTTGATACTAGAGATCTTAGGTAATTACCCCAGTGAGTATCTAGTGAAGAACTAGTGGGCAGTGATGCTCTTCCTTGAAGTGGTTATCCTGAAGACCCCATGTGGGAGGCAACGAGAAGTTCAGCTTTCAACATGATGATTTTGAGGTGTCTCCAAAAGATTAGAGGAATATCCAGTAGGCATATGTTGTGGCGCACAGGAGAGGAGGTGGGCCTAGAGGCGTCAGTTTGCAGTTCATGAGTATCTCAGGCAGTAAAGTCAAGGAAATACGTGAAGTCCCCGGGAAACGTGTAGAGGGAAGATAAAGCCAACATGTAGGGGCTCTTTGCTAAGGAACACTGACATTTTAGGCCTGTGCCCATAGTAGACTGAAAAGGGGCAGCAGAGCCAGGTGGGAAATTGGGTGGGAAAGAGTGGTACCACGTGAGCCAGGGGAAGGCAGAGTTTCAAAAAGGAGCAAATTGACTTCTGCTTCTGGTACTGGTGGGCTAAGTTATTTGACTCAGTCCTCTTACTGAGAACAATTGAAAGCGACAGGGGATTACTTTTAAAAGCATAATCTTTAGAGCATAGAAGAGATCATACGGAAATGGAAATTAGCAGGCTAAATCTAGAAGGAGGAGATTGCTCAGAAAGGTAAGGGAGCACCTTAACCCTGAAGGCACTTGCCAATCTGTAAGACGAAGCCTCAAAACCAAGCTGTGATTTTTCACACCTCTCAGGAAGAGGAGAAGAGAATAGAAAGCCCAGGGCTTTCCCAAGTTCGGACAGTCCTCTCCCACAGTAAACTGGAATTATAAAGAATTGCACTCTCCAGGGTGAATTAAGAGTAAAATGGCCTCTCACTTTCTCTTCCCCAGCATCCTCGCACAGGTGCATGTACACACACACACACGAGTGCACACCAAGTCACTTCAGTCCTGTCTGACTCTTTGCTACGCTGTGGACTGTAGCCTTCCAGGCTCCTCTGTCCATGGGATTCTCCAGGCAAGAGTACTGGAGTGGGTTGCCATGCCCTCCTTCGGGGCATTTTCCCAACCCAGGGGTAGAACCTTCGTCTCTTATGTCTCCTGCATTGCCAGCGGGGTTCTTTACCACTAGCACCACCTGGGAATCACACAAGCACATACATAATCCTGCCTCCCAGGATTATACAAAAGTTAGCTTGATGCAGAACAGATCTGGGAAGAAGAAAAAGAAAGGAAAAGAAGAGGGGAGGGAGGGGAGGAAGAAGGGAGAAGAAAGAGAGGACAAGGATACCCATCACTGAGAGTTTACAGAACAATTACAGGTCGTTCACTGGAATCACTGACCAAATCTATATCGCTGGGGGAGTCCAAGGAATCTCGAGCTATGAGATTTTATGTAATTGCGATCATAACTTTAATCAGTTTTTCACTATCATATTATTTAAAATATAACACTTTAATCTAATTAAATATTTACATAAGATATCAAAAACCTAAGGATGCTTACCAAAGAAAAGCTGCAGTAACGAAAAAGAGACTTTAAGAAAAAGGCATTACCAAGAATCTGGTCACAATCAAAAAAGATTTAGTTCACCAGAAAGGTATAGCAAGTTTAAACTCTGTGTACATAATAACATAGCCTCAAAAGTATACAAAGTAAAAATTATCAGAACTTCCAAAAAACTGAAAAATCCACAATCACAGTGCATTAACTCAATTCACACAAGCCAGAGTTCAAACAAGACGTCAGTTCATTCTTCTGTAGCAGGGACTGTTCCTTCTTCAGGCCTAATATATGCCCTCCACTCCAGGGCATCCTTTTCCAGGGTTGGGATAAGGAAGAGAATACCAGAATAGTTAAGTACACAGGGTCAGTACCCAAGCTGCCTGAGTTCAAGTCCTAGCCCTACATTTAAACTCTCTGAATTTCAGTTTCCTCATTTATAAATTTGGGGTAATAACTGATCATGGTGAAGATAATGAGTTAATGCACCTAAAGAACTTAGAACAGTACTTGGAATACAGTAAGCACCCGGATAAATGTTAATAATAACAACTCGACTGCCTAAGAAGACAAATTCTTATTCAGATGATTGCCTTGTGAATGTGGAACTAGAAAGGGGTGTGGAATGGCTTGGAGGGAAAGTTTACTGTGCTCTGGGGAAGCCTAATAAAATATCTTAACTCCACAAAAGAGAGCCCTCCCCCGTTTCCTGAGCCTCTCTTCCCTGAACACGGCTGGAAAGCAACAAACAGCTCTTTTTCCTCCAGTCTTTTTCATTCTAATCTCACCATTCCAACCCACCCACCCTCCTGTAAATGAGCTACGCACCAATGTGCTAAGTACACATTGACTGGCTGTGAATTCAAAGGAGTTTCTCAGTGCCTGTGCCTCAATTTCACATCAATTTCACTGAACCATCTACAAGGCCGGGTTAGTATTCCAGTTATCTATTGCTGCATAACAGACCACCTCAATCCCAATGGCTTGAAACAGGGGTCGGCAAACCATGGCCCACTTCCTGTTTTTGCACAGTCTAAAGGCTGAGAACAGTTCCTTATATTTTTAAAGAGTTGAGAAAATATCAAAAGAAAAATAAAGTTTTATTGGAACACAGCCACACACATTCATTTATGTATTGCCTGTGGCTGCTTTTGCAGGACAACAGAGTAGAATTGTTGCAGCAGAGCCTTAATGGCCTACAGAGCCTAAAACATTTACTATCTTGTCCTTTACAGAATAAGTTTGCCAACTGCCTGGCCATTTCCTAGCTTTCCTATCCCCTTCCTTTCCTTGCTTCCCTTCTGGAATGGTCGGCTTCCAGGACAAAACACTGAAAGAGGCATAAACTCAGGGCAAAGAAACTGCTTGTTGCCCCTTTCCATGGGCATAGTAGCAGAATTAAGTGGGATCGCTGGTTATTTTTGCAGATGAAGAATGGGTCTGAATGGGATGAAGGTTGTCACTCAGACTTGCTGGAGGCCCCACGAAGCCCATGACCAGCTGTGACACATATGAAGAGCCCTTGCCATGGGCCACATTCCATGTCAAAGCCTGGCCTCCAGATGCCAAGCTCCACAGTCAGGGCCACCATCTGCATGGCCCCCATGAGACCTCCCAGACTGAGGCCATGAGCAGGAGTGCTGTCAGTGAGGGAGCGGGGGCCTTCTAGCTGCGGAGCACATGGATTGACAGGTATGCTGTTCCCACCCTAGGCCTCGCCACAGACTTGGGAACTCAGAGCTACCAACGTCGAGACAGTGTATGTCTCCACTGGAGGAGGGGCCAGGCAACCTTTCAACAGCTGGGGCTTTGGGAGGTCACAGGACTCCCTGCAAGTCTCATCCACATCAATTACATTGAAGATAAATTGCTTCCCAGTCACACTCAGCCCTAATTCTGGTCACATCAATGTAACCTCACACTGACCACAGACTGACCCTGACACTGACTCATACTGATTCCAGCCTTGGCCATGACCAACCTCTGACAATGGCCACCAAACTGACCCTGGCCTAAGACTAGCCTTGACCCCAGCTGCAAAACCAATGCTGACCCTGACCACTGACTGACCTTTGATCTATTAATAACATTAGTGGAATATACCAAACCATAGCACAGCCTCACAGGTGTAGCATCCGACTGTACTTGAGTGACAGGTCAGGAGGAGGAGGGTCTGTCCTATATAAACTCAGAGTCCTTGCAGCAAACAGGTCCTGAGTGACTGCTCCCAGGCAAGACAGCTCAGAAGCACTTTCTGGAATGCCTGATGGCCTTTGGACCTTATCCTGTAGTTCCCCACCAGACAGGCCTTCTTCTCCTTTCTGCTTACTCTAATCCTGCTATGTCCAGTCCACCTGCCCGAGTAGGCTAGTCTGACTGTTCACATAGATTTTCAAACAGCTTTGACACATATGATCCTCATGGGAAATGTCCTCTAAAAGGGTCCCTGGGGAGCTTCTTTTTCTAAGAGTAGACACAGGAGCTATGTTTTGCTTCCCCCAACAAATTCAGTGGAAACCAGTTTGGAATTCCACTGTCTTTGGGACTTCACTGGTGGTTCAGTGGTTAAGAATCCACACTTCCACTGCAGCTGGTCACAAGTTTGTTCCCTGGTCAGAAAACAAAGATCCCACATGCCACACAGTGAGGGGGGGGAAAAGATTACTTAAAACATACAGTGGACCAGTAGGCATATGAAAAGATGCTCAACATTGCTAATTATTAGAGAAGTGCACTCAAAACGAGGTACCGTCTCATACCAGTCAGAATGGCCATCCTTAAAAAGTCTACAAATAACAAATGCTGGAGAGGGTGTGGAGAAAAGGGAACCCTCCTACATTGTTGGTGGGAATGTAAGTTGATAACAGCCACTATGAAAAACAGAATGGAGTTTCCTCAGAAAACTAAAAATAGAATTACCATACAATCCAGCAAGCCCACTACTGGGAATCAGTTCAGATCAGTCAGTTGCTCAGTCGTGTCCGACTCTTTGTGACCCCATGAACCACAGCACACCAGTCCCCCCTGTCCATCACCAGCTCCCGGAGTTCACCCAAACCCATGTTCATCAAGTCAGTAATGCCATCCAACCATCTCATCCTCTGTCGTCCCCTTCTCCTCCTGCCCCCAATCTTTCCCAGCATCAGGGTCTTTTCCAATGAGTCAGCTCTTTACATCAAGTGGCCAAAGTAATGGAGTTTCAGCTTCAGAATCAGTCCTGCCAATGAACACCCAGGACTGATCTCCTTTAGGATGGACTGGTTGGACCTCCTTGCAGTCCAAGGGACTCTCAAGAGTCTTCTCAACACTACAGTTCAAAAGCATCTATTCTTCTGCGCTCAGCTTTCTTTATAGTCAAACTCTCACATCCATACATGACCACTGGAAAAACCATAGCCTTAACTAGACAGACCTTTGTCGACAAAGTAATGTCTCTGCTTTTTAATATGCTGTCTAGGTTGGTCATAAATTTCCTTCCAAGGAGTAAGCATCTTTTAATTTCATGGCTGCAATCACCATCTGCAGTGATTTTGGAGCCCAGAAAAATAAAGTCAGCCACTGTTTCCACTGTTTCCCCATCTATTTGCCATGAAGTGATGGGACCAGATGCCATGATCTTCGTTTTCTGAATGTTGAGCTTTAAGCCAACTTTTTCACTCTCCTCTTTCACTCTCATCAAGAGGCTCTTTATTCTTCACTTTCTGCTATAAGGGTGGTGTCATCTGCATATCTGAGGTTATTGATATTTCTCCCAGCAATCTTGATTCCAGCTTGTGGTTCCTCCAGCCCACCATTTCTCATGATGTACTCTGCATATAAGGTAAATAAGCAGGGTGACAATACACAGCCTTGATGTACTCCTTTTCCTATTTGGAACCAGTCTGTTGTTCCACGTCCAGTTCTAACTGTTGCTTCCTGACCTGCGTACAGGTTTCTCAAGAGGCAGGTCAGGTGGTCTGGTATTCCCATCTCTTTCAGAATTTTCCACAGTTTACTAGGAATATGCCCAGATAAAACTATAATTCAAAATGATACATGTACCCCTATATTCACAGAAGCACTGTTCACAGTAGCCAAAACATGGAAACAAACTAAATGTTCATTAACAGATGAATGGATAAACAAGATGTGGTGTGTGTATGTATATATATATATATATATATATATACACACACACAATGGAATACTACTCAGCCATAAAAAAGAATAAAATAATGCCATTTGCAGCAACATGGATGCAATTAGACTTATCATTACTAAGTGAATTAAGTCAGAAAGAGAAAGACAAATACCGTATGATATCACATATATGGAATGTAAAATATGGCAAAAATGAACCTGTTTTATAAACCGAAACAGACTCATAGGGAACAGACTTGTGATTACCAAGGGGGAGGGCTAAGAGAGAGGGGTAGACTGGGAGCTCGGGGTTAGTAGATGCAAAGTATTACATTTAGACATGGATAAACAACAAGGTCCTACTATATAGCACAGGAAACTGTACTCAGTATTCTATGATATGAATACATAGTATCTATGATTTGAGTTTATCCTATGATAAACCACAATAGAAAAGAATATTAAAGAGAATGTGTGTATGTATAACTGAGGCACTTTGCTGTACAGCACAGATTGACACAACATTGTAAATCAACATTACTTGAATAAAAGTATTTCACTGTCTCCTTGCATACATCATTGCTGGGGAGAAGTCTGATGTCAATTTGATCTGGGTTTCTATTTGTATGTAATCCAGTCATTCTCTTCCAGTGAGTCAGGATGGGATATGGGACAGAAGGGGCAAGGAGAAGTTCATCCCTTGGGACACTGTGTGGACAATGAGGTGGGAGCCTGGTTGAGGGCATTTTGGTTATGACATCTCCCCATTCCATCTGCTGCACCTATACTCCAAATCCCACTCGCTCATCCGTCCTCAGTGTTCCTGAGCCTCAAGTACCTAAGAACCATGATGTTCTCCATGCACACAGCTCCTATTCTGAGAGCTCTGAACCTTCCCTCTTTCGTGGCAGTGAACCGTTCCCCATGGCCAGGGGACAATGCACATGTGAGCACCCCCTATGCAGCTGTGTGCCTACCTGTATGTATGTATACATGTGGCTGTACATACACGTGTATATGAATGTGTGTTATCGTGCATGTTTGTACATGTGTACATATACATGAATATGAATGAGCACATGAGAGGTGTCTAGGAGTGAGTATGTGTGTTTGGTATGCATATGGGTGTGCATGGGTTAAGTGAGTATTGTGAATGTGTTACTTATGGGTTTTGTCTACATATGTGCTTTTGTATATGTGTATGTTTTTGAGAATATGTGGCTCTTCCACCCTCGACTAGCAATGTGCTCACCTGTTTCCTGCACAATCCTTGGACTAGATACGGCAGATCCCCAGCAAATCTCAAGGGTTTGCATTCAGTGGGACAAGATTTCAAGCCCTCTGAGTCTGTGGCCAGTAGCCTTGACACACCCAGGAACCTGTCAAAAGTTCAATTCCCATGGGTGGTTTGGAGGAACAAGGAAAACAGGAGCCTTTGGGTAGGCTTATGCCTCTAAGTTGTTCCCCCAACTAGTCCAAGCTCATGGGCTGTTACTGCCAGAACATATCACCCACAGCTAATGCTGTCCCTCTATCCCCAAACCCTGTTTCCAGACCCCAGGTCCCTCAGCATACAAAGCACTAGCCCCTGCCTCCTCCCCAGCCACTAACTCCCAGGTCCACCTGCCCGACTCCCCTCTCCACGCACACCCTTGCAGAGAACAGGAAGAGGGAACACTCTCAGAAAGTTCACCTTTCCACCTTCCACCTGAGCAAGCCTGAAGGGAAAAATCAAAAAGCAGCCTGAGGAAAGATCCTTCACCCCTGGGTAATACTTCAGCTTCCGTCTCAACTCCATCCATCCATGAAGAAGAATTTGAGGCTTCAGAAATTTCTCTCGGTTCTACTGCACCCTGCAGCTAGCTAAGATTGTTAGAGGGTGAATGAGGTCACTCTAACCAGCTCTCAAGGCCTGTAAGGAGTTTAGGATCCCAACACACAAGTTCACACACCAATCTACACTCTCCTTCCCATCAGGTGGAGTGAGAAGCAGGAAGTGAGGCATCCTAGGAAGAGCATGAGGCATCTGGGGAGGAGCATATAATTTGCATCAAGCCCCAGATGAACTGCTGATCATCTTTATGACCTTTGGTAAAGTTTTCTTTAGTTTTCCTACATAGACCAGAACAATTGACGAGATAATTTAAAATCCATATTGGAACACTCTTAATAGTCAAACAAGGGCCTATTAATATGCAAACCCCAATATTCCAGGCATATGGAGACATGGGATCACCCTATGTCGCCTATAAAAGTGATGATGGAGGTGGTGATGGTGAAGGACTTCCAAAGAGAAGATCTCTTGGTAGATTTTCAGACATTCCATTTTGGCCATGGGCCAGAATCTGAGGATGAAGGGAGGGAGAAAGGGCTCGTAGATAGTCCCTCTGACTCCCAACATCTCTGCTCCAGGGCCTCCTGCCCTCTCCCCGCCCTGCTCACCTTCGAATGCCTGACTCTCAGACTCTGCAGCAGCTCTGATACCTTTAGCAGTTGCCCAGGTTTATCTCCAGGGAAGTGCTAAGTTCAAAGATCAGATAAATTTTCTCGCAGACTTGGGGCTGGTGGCCGACTGCCAGAGGTGGGATTTTGACTCCTCAGCATGGGGTGAGGGCCTTGGGAAGGAGAAATGTATCGTGTGGCAGGAGGAGACTCTCTGATGAGCGGGATTTGGCTTCGCCTTCCATCTCGGAACAGGAGAGGGAGAAGGAGGACAAGGCAAGGAGCTGGAAAAGGAAGGGGGAGAAGGAGCCAGGGGAAAATAAATCTGGGGAAGAACCTATTTTAAAAGTCACTCTTTTGGGTTCCAGCTCTCCCCCACCACACCCCAAAACCCAGGCACTGGGCCACAGGGTGTGGTGACAAGGTCTATGTGGTTGGTGGCAGGAAACCCTTAGGCAGCCAGTACAGCTGGAAAGGCCAGGTGGGGAGGGGTGGGTGGGGCCAGCAGAGGTCACCAGAGCCAGTCCCCTGTCTCACTACCTTGATTGCCTCTAGACCATTGTCTTCAAACTTTTTGATAGTGACACATATTTTATGTCACGACCCAAAGTTTACCCCCAAAAAATACTTGCTTAGGGTATCCTATATTTTCAATTCTACTCTTTTTTTTAATGGTGATTGCAAGTCATGGCAATATCTTCACAAACCACTATAGTCACCACCTGTGTTTCTGAAAAATCACTGTTCCAGACTGGTACTTTTGAAACCTTAATAAGCCTGCCTATAAATCACCTGGGAGCTTGCTAAATGCAGATTCTGGTTCAATAGGTCTGCAATGGGTCCTGAGATGCTACGTTTCTAACAAGCTCCCAACATGATGCCATGACAGTCCTCGGATCTGGGAGTAAAAGGCTCCAGACTACAACTTCCTGGACAGCACCCGTTTCAGCAAAAAGGCAAGGAGTTTGGTGCATGCAGAGTGAAAGGGGAAGAGGGTTATCCCACTGAGAGCTGTCCACCGCTCAGCCTCCAAACAAGGCTATAACAGAAATGTTGCAAAGGCCTGATGGCATATGATGGCAAAGAGCTGCCTTCCAGGGACCTAGTGTGATCTTGGAACCACGTGCAGATTCAGCTGCCAGTCTGAGCCTCCCAAAAAATGAAAGAAGGAAGAAATTTGTAGATTTGAGAGACCTCATGCAGCACTCTAACAGGTGAGCTCAGCAATATCACAAACTGGAATTACTCGCTGGAGATGCAAAATCACCAGGAAAGCTGTCTGGTTGTTGTTCTCTAGGTGAACAGTAAATAATGCTGAACTTCCTTCCCCTGCTGCTGCTGCTGCTGCTAAGTCGCTTCAGTCGTGTCCGACTCTGTGTGACCCCCATAGACGGCAGCCCACCAGGCTTCCCCGTCCCTGGGATTCTCCAGGCAAGAACACTGGAGTGGGTTGTCATTTCCTTCTCCAATGCATGAAAGTGAAGAGTGAAAGTGAAGTCGCTCAGTCGTGTCCGACTCTTAGTGACCCCATGGACTGTAGCCCACCAGGCTCCTCCATCCATGGGATTTTCCAGGCAAGAGTACTGGAGTGGGGTGCCATTGCCTTCTCCGACTTCCTTCCCCATGGGTACTCAAGTTAGAAAAACTATGCAACAATTGACTAGAACAGAGGATAGCAAATACAGCTCCTAAAAACCCTAGCTTGGCAAAATCAATCAAAAATGAGTTTTGAGGTCACATGTGTTGGGGAAACACAGTCTCATCTTGGAGAGTTCTGTTCACAGTGAAAGCCTGTGAGAAGACCTTCAGTCAAGAACCCTATTTAATTCATTTAAGTTCCCAAACTTACTCAACATTGAAACTTTTTCTTAACCGGTTGTTATGGACTGAATTATGTCACTACAAAACTTCTCTGTTGTAACTCGCCTAACCCCCAGTGTGACTGTATTTGGAGATAGGGCCTTTCAGTAGATCACTATGGCTAAATGAGGTCATAAGAACGGAGCTGTTATCCTGCAGGACTGATGTTCTTAAAAGAAGGGGAAGACACGCGCTCTGTCTTTCTCTCCAGCTGGCTGCACACAGGAAGGGCCACATGAGGACGGTGAGAAGGTGGCCGCCTGCAGGCCAGAAAGAAAGGTCGAATCAGAAGCCAATCCTAACAGCATCTTGGTCTTGGACTCCGCGCCTCCGGAACTTTGAGAAAATACATATTAGTTCTTTCAGCTGCCCAGTCTGTGGTACTCTGAGCAAACCAGTACATCCTCCTACAAGGCGGCATGGAACTCATCTTAGGAATGCAGGATGTGAGTTGTGTTCTTCATTCCCCTGATCTTCAAGGAGAATTATGAGTTTCATGTAGACAGGAAATGGACTATGATTCCCATTTTAAAGGTTAAGAAACTATAGTCCAAGAGCATGAAAGTGAGTAGCCCAAAGTCATACAGCTGGGCAGAACTGAGCACACGAAATTCAAACTCAGTTCTGACTGAGTGGGCAGACAAGACCCCATTTGAGGAGGCTGCCATCAATGTGCCTGGTTTGATTCCCCCCTCATGACGAATGGGTCTCTCCCTAAGCACAAGACTGCGTGTGTGCTCAGTCACCTCAGGCGTGTCCGACCCTGTGTGACCCCATGGAGTGTAGCCCAGCAGGCTCCTCTGCCCACGGAACTCGCCAGGCAGGAATGTTGTAGTAGGTTACCATGCCCTCCTCCAGGAGATCTTCCCAATCCAGGGATAGAACCCACGCCTCCTGCATTGAAGGAAAGTTCTTTACCCACTGAGCCACTTGGAAGCCTAAGACCAGGTAGTAAGAAAAGTAGTCCTTGATCAAAGAAAATTTCTCGGACAAGGTGGATTCTAGAAGGGGGCATGGAGTGGTCATGTTTGAAGTAACCAGCAACCAAATTGAAGAGAACTGTTGATGGCAGGAAATTAAGTACTAAGTTGAGGACCTACTATCGGACCAGCCGGGCAGTGAGGGCCACTGTAGACCTTGAGCAGCCGGGCCATGACAAGGTCTTTCTTGGTGCAGGTGTAGGAAGCCATCGCCTGGTCCAGGCCAGGGAGGAGCCTGGATCTGGGAGGCCCAGGATCCCAGCCAGTAGCACAATAATTCTGTAGAGGTGGTACGTGCAGTAGGGTAGGGGCTGCTAGCTTCATCATTCTCTCCCCATGCCAGTCCCCATGACCTTGCCACCTGGGGTGGGGATGCTGGGCCCAGGGGCTGGTTGGATTTTCCAGGCCTTGACATTTAGAACTGGTCCTGGCAACCAGCGCCTTCCAGACTGCTGCTGGGGAAACTGACGATGAGGAGTGAAGGGTGGATGGAAAAACTAGTTAAGGCACTAAAGACACACACACACACACACACACACACGGCTAGGATGGCTGCTGGGCAGGCAGGCTTTCTCCCGATCTGCGTAAGTGAGCCCTGGCTCAGCATGCTCATTTCCATGCATCCTCCCAGACCAGCTCATTCAGCCCAGAATCGTCATCACGTGAGGGGAGGGAGAAAGCCTCAAGGCAAACTCCAGAGGGACGGGCTAGGCCTCCAAACAGGGCACCAGCTGGCCCTCCAAAAGGTAGTCAGTTGGCCCCTTTAGGGCAATGATTCTGAGGTCTGGGGAGTCCTAAGGCTCTTCAAAGTGTCTTAGGGGAACAGAAGAGTGCTGAGGGCCACCCTCTCACCATCACTCCCATCCAAACCCAGCTTGGGAGCAGAGGTGCTGAGCAACAACTTATACTTTCATTCCCCGCCACTCCAGGCAGGATCCAAATGATCACAGAGCAGACAGGGCAGGGCGGGAGTGCCTCTGCCACTCTGTTGAATGCTCAAGGCAATGCTACAAGCTAAGGATGGCTTTCCCATCTCACAGGACACAAAACAAGTCAGGAGGCCAGGAACTAACTTGTCTGCCCCTGGCCACACAATCAAAATCTTCCATCTCTCCTGGGGTAGCAGCAGTTCCAGAACCTACTGGTTACTGGAGGGAAGATTTAAGTAGGGCCACCACTGTCCCTCACCAGGCAACACCACACATGTTCTGTTCTAGAGAGGCTGCAGAGCCCAGGGGCTGAGAACAAAGGCTTCAGGGACTAGAGTCTCGTCGCCATAGGCCTCTTACAACCTGCATGAATTTGAACAAGCCGTTCAACTGCTCTGTTACTCCTGCTGCTGCTGCTAAGTTGCTTCAGTCGTGTCAGACCCTGTGCAACCCTATAGACGGCAGCCCACCAGGCTCCCCCGTCCCTGGGATTCTCCAGGCAAGAACACTGGAGTGGGTTGCCATTTCCTTCTCCAGTGCATGAAAGTGAAAAGTGAAAGGGAAGTCGCTCAGTTGTGTCCAACTCTTCGGGACCCCATGGACTGCAGCCTACCAGGCTCCTCCGTCCATGGGATTTTCCAGGCAAGAGTACTGGAATGGGATGCCATCGCCTTCTCCACAACTGCTCTGTTAAATGGGGATAAAAAATAATTTCTATCTCATAGCGTTATTGCAAGATTAAGTGAGTTAGAATTTAGAGTTCTTACAGCAGTGTCTGTCTCCTCGTGAGTGTATATGAACAAATGTTTAATGAATTCATTTGTGTCTATGTGGCTTGAGTCCCTGGAGCTGGTAGAAATCAATAGACCAGAAAGGAGAATCACTGCAAGGGGTGAATCCGAGTTCAAGCCTGGGCCACTTACCACGATCTGGGATATGACCCTTTCTGCCACTCATTGAGCGATGATTTGGACTGGCAAATCCTACAAGGAAGTCTGCTGAGATCAAAGTCCAGCTCCCCAAAGCCCCCTTTCTGGGCTAGCTTTCTCCCTCACACACCCTTCTTGGCCACTACACTTGTACAGAAGGCTAACACCTGGGTGCTGATCAGTCCTCTCGAGGGGGCCCAGGAGGGAAGGACCTAGGCTCAGTGAGGTGGCAGAGGACCAGAGCCCAGGCTCTCTGGTATTGGTAGATGGGGCATCCAATGTCCTATCTCCTGGGCTGTGCCACAACTCACCTCCCAGGCGTCCCTGCAGAGCAAGGCCCCTCCTGTGGCCTCCCACCCTCCCTCAGCTGAAGAGCCTGCTTCTCCTTTCCTGGTCCTGGCTGTTGGAGGCCCCAGGGAGGGGCTGGAGTTCTAAGCCCCGATGTCTTTCAGGTGTGGGGGAGGCCCAGCTGGATGGGCAGGTGTGGGGAGGGCCAGAGCAGCTGCAGGGTGTCTGGAAGGCATTTGGGCAGCTAATGAGCATGGGATCTAATTAAAATATCGGAGGAGGAATCTGGGCCCAAGCCATGCGAGGCAGGAAGTGCAGGCCTGGGGGCCTGCCTGGCCTGGCTGAGGAGGAGGAGTGCCTAAGGACAGGGGCCAAGGGCGTCCACAACTGCAGTCCTGACTCACCCTCCCTGGCCCCACCTCTTCCTCCAGACCCTAAACCGCTTGGATTCTTAAGTGGTTGGGACTCAGCACCTTCCACTCTTCTCTGCAGACTCAGCTCTGGGCCGAGGGCTGGGGGCTGCAGAGGCGGTTAGGGATGAAGACCAGGACTCAGCTCAGCTAAGACCAAGGTGTTTCCAAGGACTGGAGATGAGAGGGCGGGGTCTTACCAAACAGAAAGGGACGTTTCACCAAGTGGCTCCCATAAAAGCAGGCGGGCAACTGAGTGGAGTCACTGGGCACAGAGGACATCAGGCTCCACATTCACGGCCCCATCGCCACCACCACACCGCCTCTGTCAGCACTGCAACCAGCACCACACCAGCATCCCTGTCTGCATCACAGTCAACCTTTGGAACGTGGCTCATTGGCCCTCAATGCTCTTGAGAACTTCCCCTCGACTGACTCCACCTCATTCCTGTCAGCTGCCGCTGGGCCCAGCCTCCTGCTCCCAGTCCAGCAGCCCCCGGCTTCCTCAAGCACAGTCTACATGTAACACATGCTCCCACCTCTCACCCCACCCCTGTCAGGGCCCCTGGACACAGATCCTCAGACCCCAGAGGGACTCAGGAGAGGGTCAGGTGATGTGGGTCCCCAGGGTCCATACCAAACAGACATGGCCTTAGCATTGACCTTTCTGAAGCCTCTCCATCCCTCAAATCTGGATATACCTGTCACCTGGACCAAGGAATATCCCGTGGAGAACGTCCAGATAACTGGCTCAGGACCCCAGTGGTCTGGGTAAGGGTCTTTTCGGTTTCCTCCCACCCCTAGGTTGCCCCTCCCTCCCCCACGGCCCTGCCCCTCCACCATCCCTTCCCATCTGCTCCCAATAACTCTGGCTACCACCTCCCAGCATGCTTTTCACCTCCCGGCCCGCGGGAGGCGGAGGAGACACGACACCCCAGTCCTGGTCCCTGAGTCAGGGTGTTAACGAGGAACAGGCTTTCACCCCAGCTGTGGACCGGGCCCTGGGATGGGAGTTTCCTCCCTCCTGCCTTCTCCTTTATTCTTCAAATGGCCCAATTTCCCCCACAGCTGCTGGGGGTTGAGGGGAGAGAGGCTGGTGGAGAAAGTGAAGGCTTCTTTCTGGGATGGAGGTGACAGGGAGGGGAGGGAGAAGGGGGAGAGCCTGGCGAAGAGAGGGGATGCTTCCTCGGGAGGCACGAGGGGCAGCAAAGGAGGTGGCTGAGCGGCCGTGGTCCAAAGGTGAGAGGCCAGGTCAAACAGAGGAAAGAGTCACAGTCCTGATGGGGGCAGACCTAGGGGAAATTGGGGCAGTGAGTCCCTTGCATCCCAAGACGTCCCAGCCCTCGGTCTCAGCTCCCGCCTCACCCCATCCTCCACCTGCCACAAGCCCTGGGCCAGGAGTCTCTCCCCCAAAGCACCCAAGGGAACTCTACCTCTGGGAGGACCCACCGCACCAGGGCACCGAAGCCACCCTGCAGGGCACAGGGATGTTTGCCCACCCAGAGCCCTGCGTCTGCCTCCCCGAGGGCAGATCAGTCTCTTTTTTCTGCCCTCCTCGCACAAGTTCTTGTGCCCAGCATGCACTCAGTAAATCCTCATTGACTGAGTGAGTGAGTGAATGACAGGACAGTGCTCATGCAGCCGGCAGCCTGGGAGACAGCGAGGAGCCCCGTGCTCTGCTCTCCCCTGCTGGGCTGCGCAGACTTAGGCAACTTCCTTGCCATCTCTGGCCTCCGGAGGGGTTGGACTGGAGGAGCTAGGAGTGGGGGTGCTGTCTCCCCTACATGATAGGATCTGAAGTGCTGGGGCTGAAAGGTGCCCAGGAACTGCTTTACTCAGCTGTTGGGGCGCTTCTGGGAGGGGGCTGAGCTGACTCTGCAGGTGGCAGCCTAGGTGGTAGGGAGGGGACAGGGCAGAGCTACTTCTGTAGGAGTAGCTACAGGGAGGAGGCTACTGCTGGATCCATCCAGCTTCATGTGTGGGCTGAGGCAGAGTCCACACATGTCCACAGCTTCATATGCAGGCTGACCTTGACCCCCAGGAAGGAGAAACTCCCCAAGTGCTGGCTCATTGGTACAGGATGTATCGGTGCCTGGGGCCATCCAGTTCTTGGTGTCTGACTGCATTACCTCCTGCTGTCTGACCTAATTCAAAGGATCAGAGAAGAACAGAGAGTATAGGAAGGCTGCTCTTCCTGCTGCTCTTCTCTGTTTCCCCCGATCCAAGAAACCGTGTGTTTAGGGACATATATCCCACCACTCAGCCACTGTGGGCACGTAAAAACTCATGGCACACACTGTCTGTGAGATAATAGAAAATATACACTGGTTTCTGCCCCCAGTTCCTGGCCTAGAGCTCCTGAAACCCTTGTAAATTCTTAAATGATTAGAGCACTAGCTGCATCTTTTGTTCTAATGAGGAAACTCTGAGTGAGCTCCTGATTGCCTTCTGGATGGGGCTGATCACCGGAAAGACCAAACCGTGATCAGAAGCTTGGAATTTTCAGCCCCATCTCTCATCTTCCACAAAGAGAAAAGGGGCTGGCGACGGAGTTAACAAGTGAGCATGCCTACACAGGGAAGCCTCCATACAGCCCCACAGTATAGGGCTTGGAGGGCTCCCAAGTTCGCAAGCAAAACTACATACAGAAAGGATGTCACCCCTCAACTGCACGAGGACCTACTCCTATACCCTCCCAGACCTCACTCTAAGTATCTCTTCTTCCAACTATTCATCTGTATCCTTTATAATGTCCTTTAAGAAACTGGTCAATATAAGAAAATATTTCCCTGAGTTCTGTGAGCTACCCTAGCAAATTAACCTCCAACCTGAGGAGGGGTATCATGGGAATCTCCAATTTGTAGCCAAGGTGAACAGAAGTTGTGGGTAACCTGGAGACCTACTACTTATAATTGGCATCTAAAGTGGGGTGGGAATAGTCTTGTGGGACTGAGTCCTTAATCTGTGGAATGTGACACTGTCTCCAGGGAGATGCGCTGTGATATGTGATGTGTTCAGTCGCTCAGGCATGTCCGACTGTTTTCAACCCCATGGACTGTAGCCTGCTAGGCTCCTCTGTCCATGGGATTCTCGAGGCAAGAATACTGGAGTAGGTGGTCAGGCCCTCCTCCAGGGGATCTTCCTGATCCAGGGATCAGAACTCTGTCTCCTGTGTCTCCTGCCTTGCAGGTGGATTCTTTACCCACTGAACCAGGTAGATAGTATCAAAATTGAATGAAATTACAGGACTTCCGCCTGCAGACCGGTGCTTGGTGTAGGCGAAGCCTCTACGCATTTGGTGACTAGAAGTATTAGAAGTGTTGTGTGTGAATAGTAAAGGAGACTCACAGTAGAGACTCACAGGAGAGACGCTGGGCTTTCCCCTAGCCCAGAAGTAGACTGAACTGAGTTCTCCCAATATTCTCTCCAACATTCGCTGCACGTGTGCACGGCACACCTAGGGGATCAGGTCCTGAGCATGGCAGGGGCCATGCCTGTGGTGCCTGGTTAAAGGTCACTGTCTGCTGGGCAGGCAGGCCTGGGTGGACCCCACAGCTGAGGCCCCTACCACCTCACCTGGGTCAACACAGTTATTTTGTAGAAGGAAAAGCATCTGTGCCCAGCCCTTGCCCTTATCCCTCAAAGCCCTCTCCCCACTATCTCTTTATCCTCCCTTCTCAACAGCCCCCTCCCTCCTACATTCCTGGTGGAAGAGTCTACTTGTCACCCCACTGAGAGGGTCCTCCAGGATCCCAGAGACCCCGCTGAGAACTCAGAGTTTCATGCCCCAGCCACACAGAAGGCTGGGATTCTGTGTGCTGAGAAGACCGTGAGAACTTCCCAAGTCCCGGCTGCCTCTGGTCCAGGTGCCCTTGCCATTCCAAAGGAGGAAGCAAGAGGCAAGCCAGCATCCCAGCCCCAGGCTCTCCATGCAGGGAGCGGTCTCCAGGGCAGAGTGTCGACTTCACATGGAGGGGACAGATTCCAGGGCTCACCTTCTCTGCCATTTGTCTCTGCTCAGGGGGCCTGCTTACTCCTCAGAGGACCAGGGGAGCCCGACACTGTTCAGAAAAGCCTCTCCTCTGGGTGACTCCTGGGGTCACTTTAAACCAGGAGCCTTAGAGGGCAGTGTGCACCCCCAAAGGAGTGGTGCTCTGGTGGGCAGACAGAGGCTTTCTCAGAACCCCTGTAAACCCAACCCCTCGAGTGGGTCACCTCCTCCAGGAAGCCTCCTTTTTCATGGGGAAGGAACTCTCCCATGGCTCCCCTATCGGAGTGCGTCTCCTAAAGGAACAGGCCTGGCCACATAATTCACAGGGCCCAGTACAAAATTAAAATGAAGGGCTCCTTATTTATTGTGTGCTCCAGACCCTGCTGCTGCTAAGTCACTTCAGTCGTGTCTGACTCTGTGCGACCCCACAGACGGCAGCCCACCAGGCTCCCCTGTCCCTGGGATTCTCCAAGCAAGAACACCGGAGTGGGTTGCCATTTCCTTCTCCAATGCATGAAAATGAAAAGTGAAAGTGAAGTCGCTCAGTCATGTCCAACTCTTAGCGACCCCATGGACTGCAGCCCACCAGGTTCCTCCGTCCATGGGATTCTCCAGGCAAGAACACTGGAGCTGGGTTGCCATGCGCTCCTCCAGGGAATCTTCCCAACCCAAGGATTGAACCTGCATCTCCTGTGTCTCCTGCATTGCCACTGAGCCACCAGCGCAGCCCCTTATTTGAAACTTATTTAGGAATTTCAAGGCAGTGATAGCAGAAAACTAAACCAAGCTTGGGGTTCTTCTCAGCACGGGGCCCAGGGCACAGGTCACCTTGCCAGTGAGGCTGGCCCTGTAAGGGAGAGACGATGCCTCTCATCCGACAAGGCAAGGGGCCGACGACTGAGAGGCCAGACAGGCAGAAGGCCGATGAGAAGCGAAAGATGCCTGGAGGTGAGCAGGGTAGGCCCTGGGCCAGGCGGAGCAACACACAGGGTCACCACCTCCACAGCAGCTGGGCTCCTCCACGGGGCCCCGAGGCCAGGCTCAACTCTCAGATTCGTGCTCTGCAGAGCGAGCGCTGGCAGGAACTCAAGTGGGAGAAAGTTGAGGTTGCGGAGGTGGCCTTGGTGGAAACATCTATTTTTACCCTGGCGGGGAGGCAGGTCAGCCGTGGCTTTGAATGAGTCCCAGAGAAGCCACCACAGGGCCCAATGAGGGCCTGGGATGGGACAGCTGTGGGGGAGTAAGGAGGAGGGTGGGCAGCCCAGGGTAGCTGAGAACCATCCAAGCAGCCCACCAAGCAACCACAGTTACCCCCGCCTCAGGCCAAAGAACAAGAGAGCCTGCACAGAAGGGACCTTCCTACCCTGCCGAGTGACAGAGTCTGGTCCCCACCCCCATGCCCAGTTCTACTCAAGGATCACTGCCTGCCTCCCCAGGTCCTTGAAGATGCTCTGGGCCATCAAAGTCAGGAGATTAGAAGAAGAAAGGGAGGGTTTCAGCTAACTTACATGATAGGGGAAGCCTGTCCAGTCACCCTCCGTTGGAAGTGAAAAGTGGGTTGTTCTTTAAATAAGGAGCTGGGAGAAGTGGTTACAAAGCCAGTGAGTGAAGCTCAGGCTGGGGAATCTGGGACTCTGTGCCAACCTGGCACACTGCCCCAGTGGCCCCCACCCAGCTCCAGGGCTGGCTAGCCCTTCCAGTGCCTCCAGCAGCCCTCCCCGAAAGGTGGATGCTGTGTGCTGAGGTGTTTATGTTACATAAACCCAACCACGCTCATCAAGACAATTTGTGGCTCCCCCTGAATGAGGAAAATTCAAGCACCTTTTTATGCCAGGCCAGGCTGGGCTCCTGGCCACAAACCCTGGACCCACTTCTGACTCCTAGGTTCCCTTGGGTCACTGCCAGCGTGGGGGTGGAGGAGAGACACCCCCGCTTGGTTCGCCTCTGCCTGCCCTGCGGGGCCGCCCTCAGGGAGACAGGCAGTTGGCCCCTCAGGCAGCCTGAGCGAGGGAAGAATGTGGTCCCCTCCATCCTCAGCAACTCTAGTGCCACACGCAAAGGCCACAGGCCCTCTCCCCCTGTGGTATATGCACCTCAGCAAACACTTCTACATGCTTCCAACCACTCAACATTTATTATCTGGTTTAATCCCAGGCCCAGTTTCCCACCCTTCTTCCCTGTCACTCCCTCCAGGTGGGAAGGCTGGGGCCGGAGGGCCTTGGGGCAGGAGCTGCCCCGGAGGCTGGGGCAGAGATGGAGAGGAGAGAGGTGAAGGGGGTGTCCACACATGGCTGCACCGGGCATGTCCCACCCAGCCCTGAGGAGGGGCGGTGTCATCCACATCGCTGCTCTGAAGGCTGGAGCCCTTGGAGGTGAGCGGTGCGTGGCTGTGCAGCCTTCTGAGGAGAGAGGCAGATCTGGATTCCCCCAAAGGCATCGTCCGTTCTTTGTAGGTCTTCCAGGCCGCCCTGCAGCTGTCCCCTAAGGGCCTACCTGCTCTCTGGGGCCCCGCAGATTTGAATCTAAGTCATAAAAACCACAGAAACCTGGGTTCAGACAGTCATGGGAGGAAAGAAGGGCCTGGCCCCAGAGTGGGGAGGTGGGGAGAAAGCAGGCTGCAGACAAATGGTTTTTACACTTTGAGTTAATGAGGGTCAGGCAGGGGCACCCACTGGCAGGAGGGGATAAATGAGAGGAAAAGTAATGGGGGGCAGGAGGAGGAAGGGAGATGAGGGAGGGAGCGGAACACTTGCACAGCCATAAAAACCTCCTACAGACACACACTCACAGAAGGCACAGGTCAGCCCCACACGAGCTTCCTGAGCCCCGCTGGGGGCCAGGCCTGGTACTGGAGGCCGGGGGGCAGGGGTCTCCAAACCCTTTGATAGCACTAAAAAATCCAAACACTCTCAGTATATGGCTATTTATCTCTCCGTAAATTACAGCTGCCATGAGCTGACGTTTGGGACAAGGTTCACTGGGACAGGCCCAATTTCAACCAGTTCTCTCAGTATCTCTGTTTGTGTCACTGACTTCTTGTCAGATCTGATTAAGTCTTCGTTGCTTTGAGTTTGTTTTGCTTCCTAATGAACTTGTCAGTTGAGCCCTTGCTGGGCTAGGAGATGTGTGTACCACTCTGTCCGGCATTTTTGCTTTGCATTGCTAGCTTCTTTTCTATCTGTTTTTCTTTTCTGTCTGCTTTGTTAACTTATCTTTAGTCAGAGTGTTTTCAGGAAGGAATCTTTCTAAGCCAAGTGTCCTCTTTGTGAGGGTTACTTAGATAAATTCAGATAATGTAATGTGTCAATTCTCTTCACCAAGCTCACACCAAAAGCTAAAATGCAAAAAAAAAAAAAAAAAACAATTAACAATGGTGATGCTTCTAATACCCCATGACATAAAACCCATGCCCAACTGCCATACAGCATAAATGAAGGTCAAGATCAATCTGAACACTGCAAATTAGGCAAGAGTGATGGCGATGATTTCATAAATATTTTCTTCCCATAACCCAGTGAAGTGTGGTGCACATCCTGAAGTGTGTGGAGACCCACTGAGGCATAGGGGAAGACATAAGCGATGGTGAAGACATTTTATTCCCCTCAAAGTCTTAGCCTAAGGAGAGAGAAGAAAATGCAAAAGAAGTATTTTATAACTGAGTATCTATCAAATGTCACACTCTGCATTCCTGGCCTCTGGGCCTCACACGCACTCTCCAAAGGGGGTCTGATGACTCCACACTTGGTGTGCTTGGAGCAGGGAGCAGGCCTGTCCCAGGTCTCACGATGGTGGTGAGAGAATCCTGAGAGCTGGCAGTCAAGTTCAGGCTGACCCCAGGAACCAGTGGGATGGTGAGCAGCAAGTGTGAAGGCTTTGAGCGAGACACAAACTATGACAGCAAAGTCTCTAAGCCTGCCCCGGTGGAGACACCAGAGACGGCTTCATGAGGAGGCAAGAGGGGTTTGGAACTCAGTGGCACTTGGGCAGCCACCCTATCCATACGGCACCCCACTCCCCTGGTGTCCTCCCCTTTCCCACCAGCAGCAGCAGCTTTCCTGCAAGGCTTTGGGAGCATCTGTATTCTGCAGACTCTCGGACCTTCAGCTCAGGGCAGGAGATGCTGGGCTCCCAGGCCCCTCCCTGCTCTAGGATTCAGTTCCCCTCCCACCCCTCCCCCTCACTCCCTGCCCCAAGCCTGCTTCAGACAGGCTAGAGGTCTAAAGTTTCCTCTCTCCAGAAGCAGCACTGTTATGGATGCCTGTAGGGAAAACACAGCCTTCTTAGTTAAATCCTGTCTCCTCGGTCTTCCCAGTGACTCTTCCTGGGCTTGGGGGTGGCTAAGAGGCCTAAAGCGTTCCTGATCCCCTTCCGAGAAGGAAGCAGAGACCCACCCACCAGCCCAAACCCCTGTCCTGACCTCTGGCATCCAGAGGTGTCTTGCCCTGTGTGATATCTCAAGAACTTTCCAGATACTTCAGATAGCCTCCTAGAATGGCTAGGAAAAAACCTTGTGGACAAGATGCTCAAAGAGGGGGTGGGGGCAGGGGGAGCTACCTAAAAGTCCATCAGTAGAGGCCTGGTTAAATAAACCCTGGCTTATCCAAATGATAGACTGTAATGGAGCCATAAAGCCGTGCGGTTGAGGCACACTCAGTGATGCGGATGGATAGTCACAGTATGGTGGTTGCAAACCACTATAAACAGTGAGGTCATATTTTAAAAAATACTAACATATATTTTATACTCACATGGAAAATTCTAGAGATACCCAAGTGCCAACAGTGGTTCTTTCTGGGTAATGGGATTAGTTAGTGCCTCCTTTATACTCTTCCTTTTGCTAGCTGTTTTCTCAGATTTCTATAATGAACGTATATTACTTTTGTAATAAGACAAAAACCAATAAAAGCTATTTTTAACAATAAAATAAATAGTCACCCTTGCCCATCTGGAAGTAGCATGTTGCCTGATTTGGCGGCAGGGGTTAGAGTGGGCAGTGAGGAGTGTGAATGCTGGAAGCACTTCCCGAAGCTGCCAACCCTGGGAAGAGGCCCGCTGGGGGTCTGGGTCACAGTGGGCCCAGAGTGGCCGAGGCGCCCTCGTCAGTCCACATGGAGCAACGGGGGTGAACCCTGATGACAATGCTGAGACCAGGATTTCCGGATGAGGCGTGGCGGGGAAGGCAACCAACTCCCAGGCAGAGACCAGTGTGAGCCAGCCCGCAGCCAGCTCAGCCCTACCTCACGGCCTTTGCACTTGGGCCGCCCTGGGCCTCGGGTGCTCTCACCCTGGTTTTGCCTGCTCACTCTTTCAGGTCAGCCAGTGTCACATTTCCAGAGGGCTTTGCCTCAAACTTGTTTGAAAAATGACCCCCTGTTATTTCTATCTCTCCCTCCGCTTTATTTTTCCTCCAGCATTCATTCATTACTGCCTGAAATGATTTTTTCGTTCTGGCTCCCTGACAGAGAACTTTTACAAGGGTAAGAATCCTGTGCTTAGAGCAGAGCTTGGGCAGGACAGGTGCTCAAAAAAAAATGCTTGCTGAGTGAATGAAAAACCAGAAAACGTCACCATATCTGAGCCAGTTCCACACACAGTCACCCCCACCTGCCTGCTGCCTCCCACAGCTCCCACACCGGGCGAGGCCCTGGGTCTGGTCAGGACATCACCAGTTGTGAAAACTGGGAGGTGTCTGGGCCTGGCAATGGGGTGCAGAGAGCAAGGACTCTGAATCGCCATGGCTGGGCACACCCTCCGTTAACAAATGTGCGGCCTCCCCGAGTCACAGTTTTCTTGTCTCTTATATGGGGCTCCAAACAGCTACCTCTCACAGGTGTGGGTTAAAGGCGACACTATGTAGCAGAGTGCTTCAGTAGCCAAGGGCTCCTCTCCAACCAACCTCCGACTTCATCCTCACCCCTGGACTGAGGCTGGAAAGACCTGAGTCTTCCTAGGAGTGCCCTGCTCCCCCAGTTTGATGGGAATAAGAAAGGAGAGGGGCATGTGCCTCTCTGACCTGGTGGGATAGGGTCCCAGGCATCCGAGGCAGCCGGACTGACTGGATTCAGTGGGAGCTTCCTTGTTCTAAGACCCTTGGGGGAGGCAGGTACTTGGGCTCCTCCAGAGCTGGCCAGAAGCTCACAGAGCCAGAGTTCTCTCCCCACCCCCCCCTCTCTCTCATACACACACACACACACACACACACACACACACACACACACACACACGCGCGCACCATCCCTAGCTCCTACTCTCCTCCCTCCTATTCTCTGCAGTGGAGGTGTTCCCTCCGGCCCATTTTTCTCATTCTTCTGGCAGCCTGAGCCTAACTGTGAAAATCCAGCTCTCCTTGGCCAGGCCTAGGTTATGTAAAAGGCCCCAGAGGCCCCAGGGAAGGGGCAGACAGAGCCCCTACCTCCAGCCTGAGGCCTGCCCCTCCAAGCCTCTTCCTATGGGCCCCTTGGCTCCCCTTCAATCTCCCTGTTCAGGGTCACCAGGACCATTCTTCCTTCCCCCCACCTCCCTCCCAGCCTCCCCCGACTGTCAACTCACGACCCGCCCCCCCCCCAAACCCCCATTCAAAATCGAATCTCTGACAACTCATCCATTCTCTTTTAAAACTAGCCTCACCTGACCTTCTTTGGGAATTCATGTGGAATGCCCAATTCCCCCCACCCTCCATCCCTGCAGTTCCCTTGAAGTAACTCAGTTCCCCTCCCTGCCTCTGGAAGAATAAGATGAGAAGGCAGCTGTCACAGAGGAACAAGCTTCAGTGAGACAGGGAACACTCTTTGTTCTCAGCCTGGAGCAGACAGACATGCCCAAACCTCCCGCAGCCAAGGGAAGGGTATGACCGAGGAGAGACTGGTTGCAGTTTCCCTGAGTAGGACTTCTTAAGGGGTCTCAGACAGACACACTCAGGCGGAGACCCCTATTATGTGTCTGAGGGAGGCGGGTCCAGCTCCAAGGGGAGACTGTCATTAGCAGGGCTCAGAAAGGGTGCACAAACAAAGCCAGAGGGCCAGTGTGCAGGGACAGCATTGCCCGACAAACAGGCGGGCGCTGGAAGCCAAATCACCATCAGAAGTTTGCCTGCGAGGGTGAGGGGAAAAGTCAAGCTCTCATGGCCACAGGGCTCAATAGCCATGGCAGGTAAAAAGCCTTGCCAAGGGGGCCTCCAGCCAAGACTTTCTCCCCTGAGCCAGTCAAGGTGAGTCTCCTGGTTCTCTCCCCGGGTGGGTGGATACGTGTGCCACCTAGATTGGCCAGGCCCTGGGAATGGTCGCCTCATAAGAGAGCCTTTGCCAGCCTGTGGTCTGACCCCACATGTGGCCATTTCCTTGCTCAGGTCTCAGAGGGCAGCTCTGCTTCCACCAGCTCCATGTTCTTGGCTGGTACCTGGCTGCTGCCCCAAAGCCCTGCCAGTGTGTGGTATCCAGGAGTGACTGCAACTCTTTCCTGGGTCCTGGACAGCAGGGGAGCGGGATGCAGGAGGGGAGCAAGAGCGTCCACTGGCCTGCCGCACTTTCTAGGCTCAGCCACATCCGTACTGGTCCCCTCATTTCAGTAGCTGGCAGAGAGTTATAATTGAATTTGCAGTCGGGCTGAGAATGAAAAAAGAAAACCCTTTACATGTCTGGGATTAATTTATCCCTGATGATGGCCACATTCACACGCTCTTTTCTGCTTAGGTTTCCAGAGTGTATTCTGGCCAAAAATGTGAAACACACATGCACACACACACACACACGTGTGTCCTGAGTGCACAGGCATGCGCCTGTGACGACGACTGCATGTACGACCACGTCCCAGAGAGCACGGGGCTTCCTGGGCAGGTCCAAGCGTGACTGGCCATGGCCATCTGCCGAAGGGGTCTCTATGGGGTAGGGTCTCTTAGGGGTCTCTAAGGGGTCTCTCTAGTATACACTACTGTAGGGATCCCCATTCTGGTCACTGGTGGGGGACTGTGTGACCCAGCCCCTCCCAAGGTGGCAGGCAGAATAGCTGAGGTCACGCTGCTCTCCAGGAAAGGAAAGCCCAGATGTGGTGGCTGAGATGGCCCATGTGGTGGGTACTGCCCGGCTGGCAGGACAGCTGCACTTTCCCACATCCAGACAGCAACAAGCCCTGTCCTTGCCGAGCGAAGAAATGGGGTCCCTGTCACCCTCGCAGCGGAGGAGCCCCCCAGAAAGGGGAGTCCCCCACCTGTCCTGCCTTCTTCAGCCCTCTCCCTCGTCCCAACGCCCCAGGCAGCTCAGAGCTCCTCTTCAAAGGAAACAGAGCTCTCACAGTGAGTCAGGCACCGTGTGTCACCTCAGGAGAGGCCCCCAGCGGCCCCAGCGGTCTCCTGACTCTGCACTGGGAAAGGGTGACGAGGCTCCAGCCCCAGACTCTTGATGGAGACATGGAGAACCAGCCAGGCTAGGAGTGGCACTCAGCTGCTCTGCCTAGGAGCTGAACCAACCCTGGCGCCCTGCTCCACCCCACCCCAAACACACCCTGGCCAGCCCTGCAGAGTGAAGGGGCTCGAAGCCCCAGGTAACTGATGGAGCCTATGAGGAATTGCTGGGTTTCCAAGGAAATGTGATGTGAGGCTTCCCTGACCAGATGTGGGGTGGCCAGACCAGGGAGGTTGCCCCTCTCTTCCTCCTATATTCTGTGTCTAGCCAAATAAGCTTGGGAGCCAGTGTGGAGGGCGGAAAAGAGCCGGCTCTGAAGGAATGAGGGCAGCTGAGGCCACGCTGCATCTAACACGTGCAAGAAAGGCTCTGGTCTCTTTCTTGTCCCCACTGCACTTTCTGTGTGTCTGTCTCTGTCTCTCATCATGAATCTCTCTCTCTTTACATCTGAATCCCAGGGACAGGGGAGCCTGGTGGGCTGCCGTCTATGGGGTCGCACAGAGTCGGACACGACTGAAGCGACTTAGCAGCAGCAGCAACTGTTGTCTATCTTTCACACACGTGCGTGCATGCACACACACACAGACACATACGTACACCATGAAAAATCAAGACCAAAACAAAGGCAGAGAAACAGCATGAAGCCCACACGGGGCCAAGCCGCAGGGCGCTGAAACTGCAGCGAGACGCCCCCAGAGGACAGGACGGAGCAGCAGCAAGCGGGCAAGGAGGGAGAGGGAGGCTCCCACTCTTCATGCGGGAGTTTCAGCCACAGTTAAGGGCCCACCTGGCAGCAGACCCTGGCCCTTACCCTGTTCTCACCCGAGAGCAAAAAAAAAAAAATGTTTCCTGGGCTGTCCCCACGTCCCAGGCAGGGGATGCCCACCTGGCTCCCTGGAAATCCCCTAATCCTGCATTTATGAAACACGTGGAGAGAGGATTGAGACAAGTTTGCATTCCCTGGGGGCAGGGGCAGCGGGGAGGTGGCTGCAGGCCAGGGCTGGGTTACAGTTAGCTCTTCCTGTCTGTCCAAGCTCCCTGTCACTCCAGCCTGGACCGTCCACAGAGCCCTGGAAAAGGAACAGAAAACGGTGAGTGTGTGCATGCATGTGTGTGTCTGTACATGTGAGCAGAATATCTCTCTTCAAAACACCAGCAGAGAAAATAAAGGCAGGGAGCTGAGTACTCTGCATTTAAAAGGTGTATGAAGTTTTACTGAACCTTTTTTTTTTTAACAGATGAGAGTGATTCTCCACCTTGCAAAAGAATACGTCTCAAATGCTGAAAACTAACCAAATTTCAGAACATAAAAATCCAATTTGCCATGGCTCCGAGGGCCTGCCTATTTACAGAGAACACGCAATGAAACACTCAGTAAAGTCCCTTTAGTGAAGGAAGCAGACATCTCATTAAGGACCAGGATGTGATTTCAGCCCTGGAGGCACAGGGTGGGGGCGGGGGGAAGGGGGCGGGGACAGTCAAGTGGGCCGGGGTTTCGGTGGTCGATGAGCACCAGGACAGGTCGTGGGAGACCCCCTAGAGGGAGGTACCACGCTGAAGCCTGAGCCACAGGCCAAAGCCAGGCTTGTTCAGGATTGCATCTAGGAGACCACAGGGAAAAGCAACAGGTGAGGCAGGAAAGACAGAGGATCGTCCTCTGAGAAGCCTGGGCCAGCGTGGTCGGCCTCCCCTGTGAGGATGGGGGCTGGAAGGAGGGGCCGCAGCTGGGTCCAGGGTTGGCCACCCGTGGACAGTGACCTGGGGCATGGCGAAGGGGAAGACTGATGGAGCGGCACCTAGGTTCCAATGACCAGCCAGCTGGGGGCCTGATAGTCAATGGGGGTGGCAGCATTGGGAAGAAAAGTAGCTTGATCCAGAGAGATTCAAGAGCCGGGAAATTGGTGGGAAATGCCGATGTTTGGGATATAGGCTTAGGAGGAGGTAGGACTCAGGGATGCCTCCTACACACTGAGCTCCAGTAACGGGGTCAGTGGATGGAACAGCAGGGCAGAGCCTGTTCTCATGGAGTGGAGGACAGAGATGTCGAGCAGGGGTGGTGGGCAGGGGTTGAGTTTGCGGTGCTTGTTAAGTCTCTTTGCGGGAGCCACCCACTGGGTAAGCAGTTGGATAACATGGCTGCAGCACAGGGCAAAAATGGGGCTCAAAATAGGGGTTTCAGGGTCAATAGTCTGTAGAGAGCAATCAGAGCCACAGGAGTGAGTGAGGCGGCCGAGGCGGTGTGCAGAGTAAGAATGAGGGCCCAGTTAAGTAAGAGCTGGGAAACACTAGAGGCCAATGGAGAAGGCAAGGCCGGAAGAGGAATACTGGGCAACTGTGGTGCCATGGAAGCCAAAAGCCGCAAGTGTATCAAGAAGCAGAGCACGCGCAGTGCTTCCAGCCACTGCAGAGAGTCGGGAGGATAAGCGTCCACAGATTTAACAACCAGGGTAGACAGGGCCCTGGTGTGAATTAGAAAAAGGTGCCCTTTCCTCAAGGTAGTTTACTTCTATCAGAAAACCGTAACACGCTGATTTTATTAGAACAAAACACTTTACTGCCATCTGTGGGAAAATTGTTATAATAAATAATAAACTCATAATGTCTTAGATGTGGTGCCTGTACACGGCCGCCCTGGTTATTGGCAACTGCAGTAAAAACAGTCTTCAGGGGAGCAGAACGAAATCTATCAACAACGATGATTTGAGCTGTGGGTAGCACACTACCCAACCAAAGACGGCTTTAACAATGAGGAATTTATGATCCCATCTAAAAGACCTCTGGAAGGAGGGAAGTGCCAGAGCTGGTTCTTTCTTGACAGCCTCCTGGAGCATCGGGTTCTTGCCATCCTATGTGTCAACCTGCTTTCTCGGGCTTGCCCCTCATTATCACAAGATGGCAGCCATGGCTCCAGGCATCACCTTTTTTCCATAACAAGATTAAACGACAAAAGATGAAGGCTTGCCTCCTTGTGTGTTCTTTCTTAGACATCCCTGGTGGCTCAGACAGTAAAGCGTCTGCCTATAATGCAGGATACCTGGGTTCAATCCCTGGGTCGGGAAGATCCTCTAGAGAAGGATCTGTTCTTTCTTATTGGGGATAAAACTTTTTAAGAAACTTTTCCAGCACCTTTCCATTAGTAATCACCACACCTTCCTCTCACCTCATTGGCCATATATGAGTCACAAACCTCTTCCCAAACCAATCTTCAACAAGGATAATAACTATGATTGACTTGATTGAATACAACTCCTTCCCTGAGGACTGGGGCCGGGCTCCTTTCTCAGCACAAGGACACAGGGGCAAAGAGAGAGACTGACTGTTGGAGAAGGAGACCCACTGACTCCACCACAGGAATGAAGTAGATAACAGTGGGTGGAGTGAATGCAAGGTAGGGACATGGAGACAGAAAGTGTAGATGATGCTTTCTAGAACTTTGTGAAGGAAGAGACTGACCAGCAGGGAGACGTGGAGGGCAGGAAGAGTGTTTTGATGGCACCCCAAAGATGTCTGAAGTTTCTTGTCCAAAATGGACCTCATGAATGGTCCCACCACTCATGAAACCATCTTCCAGGGGTTTCCCTGGTAGTCCAGCAGTTAAGAATCCACCTGCCTGTGCAGGGGATGTGGGTTCAATCCCTGGTCCAGGAACTAAGATCCCACATGTCATGGGGCAACTAAGCCTGTGCACTGCAATTACTGAAGCCTGCGTGCCTTAGAGCCCAAACTCTGCAAACCTCAATGGGAAGCCCACACATGGCAACTAGAGAGCAGCCCCCACTTGCCTCAACTAGAGAGAGCTCATCTGTAGCAACAAAGACCCAGTGCAGCCAAAAATTAATTAATTTAAAAAAATGTTTTTTAATTGTCTCTAGATACTGTCAAATGTGTCCAAGGCGGCAAAAATCAGCCCTGGCTGAGAACAACGGCTCTGGGCCCTATGGAGACTCTTACAGATCTTTAAACCATTTCTGGTCATGGTTAGTCTTTGCTCTCTCTACCATCTTTTCCACACCCAGCCCTTGACCTTGTCACCCTTTACCTATCTGTTTGCTTTCCCCCACCCTTCACTCAATTGTCAGCTCTGGAACCATGTATATCCTGCTCAGTATTGCATCTCTAAAGCCTAGCACTTTGACTGGTACACAGACGGCTCTGTGTGTGTGTGTGCATGTATGTATGTATGTACATCTTGAATGAGTGAGTGAATGAATGAATGACTCCTTCCCTGCCTTTCAGACCTTTCCCAGTTGGCTCCTGGACTAATGGACCAGCCTTCTAGAATGGCCTCTACAGTTGGCCACACAGCACCCTGAGCATTTGCTCTCTACCACTTGTGATCATAGACCTTGTTGAGAACTGAGTGAGACCACTGGACCCTCGCCCTGTCAAAGGCCATAGGCTTACACAACTTGAAGCACCATCACGTGTTCCCAGAAGACTCCTGCCTCCCAGGACAAGCACTGAGAAGCCACGACTCTGACCAAGGCCACAGCTTAAATTCTTTCCGTGCCACTTTCTCATCTCCAGAATGAAGTTTTAACTCCTCAGCTGCAGACACAGGCCCTTCAACACTCAGCCTTACCCTAAAGGATCTGGGCTCTTGGACAGCCAGAGTCTTGGTCTCTATCTCTACTGCTCAGCACAGCTTTCCAGTCTTAGCCACTGGGGGCAGTTCAACGCTCCACTCAGATGACATCCTTTCCCTGCCCTGGGGTGGCCCATCTCTGATATGCTCCTAAGAGTAAAAATAACCGTCGTTTCTGGATCCACTTTTCCCCCAACACTGGGAACTATGGGAGGTCAGGAGTCATAAGTAACTCACTGCTATATCTTCAGAACCTGCTCTAGGGCTGCTGTGTAGACTCTCTCAATAAACATGTGCTGGACACAACATCCCCTCACCATCTATCTGTTCCTCATTCCCCTGAGTTTTGCTTGGTAGCCTATAGGGTTCCAAGGAGCAGCTTTAACCCCAGACTCCAAAGGAATAGAGTCAGCTTTAGACAGAAGCCAACTCTGACAAGGGCAGAGCAGAGAGAGAATGCAAAGTCTTGGTGACCTAACTGAGGAGCTGGATCAGCCCTTGCCTGAAGCCAATCCTGAAAGTTTCATTTCTATAAAGCCATTATAGTCCTTTTACTAGTTTAAGTAATGGTTTCTATTACCTGCAACTCAAAGCAGCAAGAAAAAGCAAATGAATAAAAGAAAATATTAAAGAGTGGGCACAGTGTTTCCGCAAATTCATTTAACCCAGGTGACAGTCCCATGTATGCATGTATTTCCTCCAGCCTTCTTGCATCTGTAAGAAAAAGAGAACTTTCTTTCCAAGATAACACCCTCCCCTCCTTCTCCGGAAGCTGGTTCCATTAATTATCCCATTTTCTCTCTTGTATGTTTGATCTTTCCCTCCCTAGTGGATTCCTCCTCCCTACCTTCAAACATTCTCAGGTCTCCCCAGACCCTAAAGCTTTCTCAGCACCTCCTGAAGCTGCAGGCCCACCTCTTCCTTTTACCTCCAGTCCTCTCCATGGAATCACTGATCCACCACCTCCATGGTGGATATTCATGGAAGGCTCATGACCCAGAAGAGATGGGTGACTCTGGTCCCTGCTGCCTGTTCTGTGCAAGGTATGGCCACATGGCTCCAGGGTTCAGGACTGGCCACCCAGGTTCTCAGGGCCCACGGGGAGCTGGACACTGAGGGCATCCTCTGTCAGACCCTCTCCTGAAGAGAGAACCACTCTGTGTTCAAGATGTAGCTCCCTCATCCAGGAGGGCTCAGGCCATCAGCCCCATCCCAGTCATCCCTAGTCCCGCCAACCAGGTGGGATGAGGCAGGGCCTGTCTGGGTCCCAGCAGGCAGGGAAGAGCCAGAGGGGCTGGAAGGCTCACTCTGGGGCCTTGGGTCCTGGGCCACGGGAACAGCTCACAGCAGGAAACAAGAGAAGCCCTCCTGGGTAACAGGCGAGGAGGCCACCAGGCTGAGCTCCAGAGCTCCAGCCCCTCCGGTGACAGAGGCAGAGGCCTCTATTTTGGAAACAATGCTTTCATACTCTTTGGTTTTTCTCTAAGTGTGTTCTTGCTGCTCCTGTAGATGAAGCCTGATCCCTGCAAGATATGTCAGACCAATGGCTAATGAGATGCTCGGATCACAAGAAAAGGGTGTGTTTGTCCAGCCCAGAGCAGGGCGAGGAAACAGGGAGAGAGCCCTAAGACATCCCAAGAGTACAGGAGACAAGGTCACAGCCAGGAATCCAGAAGCTACCCCTGCCTGGAGAGTTTCTGGGGCTCCATGTGCCTACGTGAAACCTCTTCCAGGCGTGGTGCAGGTAACTGCCCACCCAAGCAGAGAGAAGTGTGGGTGAGAAAGAGGAGATGCCAGAGGGAGGAGGGCACAGGAGAGGGGACAGAGTTTGGGAGCAGAACATGCTGGGTCTCCAGGCAGGCCCAGGCCACCCCCACTTTCCTTGTCAAAAGATCCACAGCTCCAGCGGGCCCACTGAGCAGAGATGGCACACCCCACACCCCCGCCCACCTGGACCCATCCCCTGCTCAGTCACCCCACTCAGGTGCCACAGAGACACACACCAAAGCTGCTTTGTGGTTCCAACTGTTTTATACTGAAATACACATGGGCTGATCCCAAATGGTTCGGTTCAGGGGAGAAAGAAATGATGACAGCAGTGATCCCAGGGCTCAACGTCACAGCACTCGGTGCGTGTGCCAGTCCATCTGCCCACCCTGGCAGGACGGTCAGGCTTGAACATCTGGAGGAGCTCTACCGAGCCGGGCAGTGGAGGAAGCTAGTCCAGGGGTAAGAGTCCTCAGCTGAAGGGCTTCACCAGCTTCATGGCAGCATAGTTCTGGAGAGAGGGAGGGAGGAGGTAGGGACAGGTGGTGACAGCTGCGGGGGAAAAGGAGCTGGGAGAGGACTCAGCCACCTGCCTGCACCTCGCACTCACCACCCCCGCCATGCTCCACACTCAACACTGCGCCCTCCAGCCTCACTGCCACACCAGCCCACACTCTCCTGGGGGCCACGGCGCCTGAACTGCTCAGTCTTCTCCCCCATCAACCAGGGCCCACTCCCAGCGTCCGCTCTGCCCAGAGGACTCTGCCCCAGCCTGGCCAGGCCCGGCACCTTCCATCAGACAGGTGGCCCGAAGGCACAGCGGGGATTCTCCCCACCCCCCTCCCAACTCCCCACACACAGGAACCCCGGGCTCATTGGCCACCATGTTCCCTCCCCAGAAGCAAAAAGAGAGCCGAGGGCAGGGGTGGTGTACAAGGATGACCCACAACACAGGCCAGCCCTGGAGACGGGTCACCCCTGATTAAGCCCTGGCTGCTGCAGGACTGACAGGAATCTCCCCTCCCCACTCCTCCCCCCCAAAACCATGAAAACACATACAACACAGCACAGGGCTCCTAATTGGGACAGTATGTTCCCCAGCGCCGCCCGGGAAAGCCAACTCTGGAAACAAAGCCGCCGCTCCTTCCCCGCCAGCTCGCCTCCTGCCTCCCCACGCTGGCCCTGCTCCCGGCGGCCTCTGGGGGAGAGCTGGGGGGAAACAGACAGGCTGCCCTCCTGTCCCCCTCCCGGGGGAATTTCCAAGGGGATGGGAGATTAGGTCTACGCGGGGAAGGAGGTGGCAGCCCTGGCCCCGGGCCCCTCTCCACCAAGGCCTCCGCCCCCAAAACCTGCAAGCTAGGCGAGGGGCACGGGTCTGGCACCCACCAGGTGACCAAGCCACTTGGACATGCCCAGCGTGTGGCAAAGAACTGCAGGTGAGAGCATCACCAGCCTCAGGTCCAGGCTGCCCCTTCCGCCCCAAAGCCTTCGCCTGGGAGCCGAGCCCACACACCAGCCCTGGGAGAGAAGGCAGGGCTGGTATTTGAAGAGGACAATTCCCAGAAGATCTCAAAAGAGACGGATGCTGCTGTTGGGGACCCAGGAGACAGGGAAGAGGCTCTGCCCAGGGCCTGCCCACAGGGTCTGGGGCTAAGGCTGCCCCTGAGATGAGAAAGGGTGGCAGGCTGGAAGTGACTGGAAATCTTCCCTCTGTCTCCCAGCCAGGCAGCTTGGACCTCCTTTCCCCTTCCCCAGGTCCCTGAGGCCAGTCCGCTGCCCAGGCGCCTTGCAGGGTGGGGCCCGGCTGGCCAGGGGCAGGCCCAGGCATAGCGAGGAGATGGGCATTTTACTTGGGGCCCGGCCCTGCCCTCCCCTTGGCTCTTCAGCAGAAGGCTGGCTTGACATGCAGCCCCCTCCCCACACAGCTCCCCTCCACAAAGTGCTAGTCACAGCAGGTCAGTGCTGACCCAGCCCAGCCCTGCCTCATGCCTATGGGGGTCCCGGCCGAGGTCACTTGGGGAGTCCCTGGAAGAGCCAAAAGCAGCTACCAGCTCATGACTCCACATGGAGCTCCATCTCACACAACAGTGATGCTCAAACCAGAATGTTTGAGGCAGATTCTCCCCAGCAGGCCTGGAGCGGGCCAGGGCTCTACAATTCTCCCTGGTGCTCGCTTCTCAGACCACCTGCTCAGGAGCGTGGGGATGTGCCAGCTCATTGCCCGCACTCCCTGGCACGGCCTCACCGTGGAGCACTAGGCTGTGCCCTGTTCTCCCCGTGGTCCTGGCATCACTGTGTCTCCTCGTGGACCGCCAGCTCACCGGAGCACCAGCCTCACCACCCCCCCATCACCCACAGAACTCACCCTTGGTTCCCGGACACAGTCTTTGCCTGAATAAACAACATGAGAGGAGGTGAGCCTGAGGACAGGCCAGGCGAGGGGCACTGTGCCTCCCCAACGGACCACCTGGGCCTGCCCCAGGGGAAGAGACATGGAGGTGGAGTCCTGGGCCTGACCCCTGAGCCCAGGTCACTGCCAGGGCAGCTAAGCTCTAGGCACCACTTGCTCTCTTCCAGGGCCCAGTAGCTAACCCTGTATTAACAGTTGTAATTTGTCTTCTTTCACTAAGAGGGCACCCAAACCAAACAAGCCTGACCCCCATAACCTTACCCACCCCTGAGCCTCAGGCCTATCTGGTCAATGTAGGTCTTCTCACTAAGACTTAGAACAGTCTCAGCCCGCTCAAAGGGCCTGGCCCTCAGCCTGACCCATGGCCACCCCGGCTCTAGACCCTCCTTTGTGACTCAGGGCCCAGAGGGTGCCAGGGCCTGGGTGTCTGAACCAGAGCTCCCCTCTGCTACCCCCACAGTTCATGGTATCAGGGCCTGAAGGGGATGCTCTGCCGTTTTAACTGTCTTCCTCAGGAGGCTCTCTGCTGGTACCAGGCCTCTCCAGCTATACTGGGAGAGGCGCTTGGGACCCCTCCTTCTCCTGGAGGACTCAGAGCAAAGAGCTCACAGGTGAGTAATTCCACTGCCCGCTGTGGGGACCGTGCACGTGGCCGGCGGCCTGGTGCTGACCAGGGCTGTGGCTGGAACCCCAGCCTGGGAGCTGTACACAGACTGCCCTGCAGCCCTGAGCTGGTTCCTCCCCTCTCTCGGTGTCTGTTTCTTTCCATTCAAATCAGGGTGACGTGGAGTTGATCACACCGTTCCTCTACTTGTACATGGATTTGAAATTTTCATATTAAAAAGTTTTAAAAATTTAGACGAGATTGAAACTCAGGTATCAGCCTGAGAACCTGTGATCCCTTCAAGGTCTGAGGTTCTAGAGACACTCAGGTGCTGCCGTGAGGACCCAGGGAGCCTGGGCAAGGGAGACAGCTCCAGATTCTCTTTTGGGAGGGGCCCGCGGAGCAGCCCTGGTCGCTCTCTGTCAGGCATCAGCTGGCTTGTCAGGCACTCAGCAGGGAAAGGGGCCCAGTGTTCACTGCACCGGGGAGAGGCTCCTGGCGCACCCCATCCTCACTCACTCCCCGGCCCAGGCCACCCCACTGCAGAAAACAGGCACACGCTCAGGTCCCCGGGTGGACCCTAAGCCCCTCTCCAGTCCCTCAGCAGGTGCTGTCCTCACAGACACAGGGCCTTCCCCTCTTCTCCGCCATCTACACCTCCCCTTCCCTTCCTGACCAAGCTGCACGCCCTCTTTCAAGAAGGTTCTCCCACCCACGCCTGCCCAAGGGCCTCACCTTCTTGATTACACAGCCCGTCAGGGGCTTGCTGAGCACACTGTGTCTCCCCATTAAGGGCAAGAACTCAGAACTCCCCACGGGTCTCCTACCAGACTGGGGACCCCCAGAGTAGGGCCTGTGTCCCCTTCCTCAGGCTACAGACTCCCCAAGGACAGAGGCTGCCTCTCCATCAGACACCCAGTACACTGGAGGACAATGACAGGCTCCTCTGAGACCAGGGGCTGCTGGAGGCCAAGAGCTGTACCTCCCGCATCAGACCAGGAGCTCCCCTGAGACAGGGTCTCTGCCTCCCACCTCGGGCCAGCTTACCGGGAAGGAGTAGACAAAGATGCCCAAGAAGAGCAGGAAGATGAAGAGAATGAGGAAGAAGATGATGGCACAGCGGAACCGCCGCCACAGGATGAACTTCATGGTCTTGTACGGGGAGGTGAACCAGAGGAAGGAGGTGTCAGGCCGCCTGCAAGGGAGATCCCAGAGGTCAGCAGGGCACCCCCACCAGTGCTTCTCCCTGGGAGCCCTGCCCCCAAATCACCCTGGCTCTCCCCAGCCAGGCCCCCAGACCCCCCAGCCTCCAGCCCCCGGCCCCTGTCCCTTTGCATCTGCAATCCCCTTCTCCTCCCGGCCTTTGCTACAGCATGAGCCCCGCTGGCACCCCGCTTCTCTTCTTGACACCATCAAGCCCTGCACACCCTCAGGGACCCAGTTATCAGCCACCCTGTCCAGGTCACCTTCCCTGCCGCTCTCTCCTTCCTGACCCAGGACTTGTCACAGACTAGAGACCTGGGGACTGGACAGAGCTTCGAGGGGCTCCACTTTCGCTGAGCTACGGCCCACGAGCTCCAGATAAGCTCAGCTATGGGCCTAGATGCATATGGCTGGTCCACGGTCAGGGAAGGATGGCTAGAACTGAACCCAGAAAGGTGATTGTCTCTCACAACCAAGAACCGCAGATCCTTCCCCTAGACCAGTCTCACAGTTCAAAGAGCAGGTAGGTTTTGTGTCTCGGTAATGGCCATTCTGACATTCGCTTGCATGCCGCTGGCTCTCCTGGGTCTCCCTCATCTTTCCACCCAGATCCCAGCACCCTTGGGTAGGGGTGCCTCCTGCTGCTCAGCCAGCCTGTGGCAGTCAGGACAGCTCTGTGACAAAGTGGGCTGTCTGTGCTAAGTGTGACTTGAGCTCAGCAGGCCGTGGGAAAGGACCCAGCAAACACAGCCCGATCACTCACACACAGCCCTGCCACCAACAGCCGTCTTTCAGGCTCCAATAACTGTCCTCAAGCCTTCTACGTCCACTGGATTGGCTTATATCCCTTATCTGGGAGGTAGGGGAGGCAGAGGCTAGGCCCCCATTTCACAGGTGGGAAAACTGAAAGACCTTTTGAAAGGCACATTAACACCACAAGAGAGCCACAGAAGCAGCTCGTTCAGGGCAAAGACCTTGGGTCAGGCTCCAGAGCCAATCAGGCCAGGTGTGAGAATTTGTTTCACCACTTTCCTTGGAATGACCTTATTTAATTTTGCTGTGACTGTTTTCTCATTTGTAAAGTGAGGATGCTAAGATGGCCCAGCAGGGAAGGGTCCAGGACTCAACACACACAAGCCATATGACAGCACGCTTGGCCTACAACCCCCAGTTGCTCAACAGTGCTGGCTTCTGGAAAGAACTGATGAGCCCAGCCTGTCCTGGAAGGATGTCGGTCACCTGCTCCCTACCAAGGTGTACCCTGGGATGAGTCACACCCTTCTCTGGGCCTTGGGACCTCTGTGTGGCTATGCAGCGGGTGCCTCCTCTACTGCGGCTGCACCTCCCAGTCCCCTTGGCCATCAGCGGTCAGGGGCTGGGCACTAACCTTGGGTCCTCGAGCTTGGGGTTCATGTTAGGTTCATCCCGGCCATGGCCGGCTGGCCGCTCCTCATGCTCACTCTCCGTTACAATCTCCAAGGTCATCTCCAGCTTGCCCTGTGGGGACAAGGGGAACCTGGTCAGGAACACAAAGGCTCTGCACCGTGGCTTGGAGAGGAGCCAGGCCAGGACAGAGGTCAAGGTCACTTTATGATTTTTTTTGAAAAGTGATAACAGGGTGATCTGATCATAAAAGTACCCGTTCCTAGCAGAATATGTAGGAACTACAGACACATATAAAGAAAGGACACTCATACTTTCCCTATGTAAAGATAATTCATATTTATCTTTTTATTTTATTCATCAGACTTATTTTTCTCTGCAAGTATATGAAATACCATACTGTGTAGATTTAGTTCTATAGCTTGTTTCTTTCACTTAAAATAATATATTTTATTATTATATAATTATATACTCTTTTTAAAGTTTGCTTTTAATGCTATAAAACATTCTATGCAATGGCTGACCATAATTTATTTAGTAAACTAGTTATTTTGGTTCATTTAAGTTGTTTCCAACTCTTTGTTGTTATAAAAAAAAAAAAAATGCTGCAACCAACACCCTAGAACCGTAAAGCTTTAATTTAATGAGGTTATTTCTTTGGGAAAGATTTTAGAAGTGGGATAAAAAATTTCAAAGGGAATAAATATTGCTAAGTTTCAGGTTATATATTACTAAATTGTTTCCCCAAATGTAAAATCATTAGCCTGCCGGGCAAAAATAAATGAGGGGGGAGTCTCTCTGCATCCTTGCTAGCAATGAGCATTTCTGTTTTTAAAACATTCTACTATAATACATTAAAGATGTTTTCACATTTTAAAATATTCCTTTATGTAATTCCTAGGGGAAATGAACTTTCTTAAATTTTAATGGCCACTCTACTTCTTTGTGTATTATCTATGCATGCACCACACTCATTTTTCTTTTGAGACATTAGTGTTTCTTATTAATTGTTATAATTTGTTACACAACATGGATATTTTATTTCAAAGGCCACCTGAGGGGTTGGCTGGCTGCTTGCTGTTTCCAGGTACAACTGACCCTTGAACCACATAGGTTTTAACCATGCAGATCCACCTATACACATATTATTTTAATAAATATACAGTCGGCCCTCATTTGCAGGTTTCAATCCACAGATTCCACCAACCATGGAGGGCCAACTATGAGACTTGACCATCCGTGGATTTTGATGTCCACGGGGCTCCTGGAACGAACCCCCTGTGGATACTGAGGGACAATAATAAACTGTCATTCACTTCCCCTGCAGAGGCAGGACAGTTCCTCATGGTCCCCAGTCACACCCCTGGACAGATCTCTGGGCAGAGGGAATAGTCCCTCAAGGATGGTCCCTTGTAGGGTCCTGCTTAAATGGGAGTGGCATGATGCCTGTCCTCTTCCAGAAGTCTAGCCAAAGGGGAACCCAGGACACAGATTACTGTTAAGGCCAAAGAGCAGAGTATAAATTAAACAGGATCCACAGAGATTAAGGCACCTTTGATTTAAATAGGCTTCGCTGGGATACAACCCTCAAGGACAGGAAGGCTGGAAAGTGGCAAGGGAGAGGGACAGGTCTTGGAAAACAGACAAGGAGGGCAGGAGATAGGGAGAGGAACACGCCTGCGCCTGTGATTTCTATGGAGGAGCCACTCCCATGTCTCCACCGGCCAGATGGAGCTGACTTACCGCCAGTATCTTCTTCTCACCCTCTTCCGCCACACAGGGCCACCAGCCCTTCACTGTTTTCTGTTCAAAAAGAGACACAAACCGCTCTGGGTGGAAGGTGTCTTCCAGCTGGTCTGCAGAGCACTTCTCAGCTGTCTTGGCGGGCTTGGGCATGTGGTTAAGGTCCAGCTGCAGAGAGCCTGTGGCAAAGAAGGGTGCTTTAACCAGGCTTTCTCAGTCACTGCCAGCCTAGGACCACCCTGTGGCTCAAACTCCACTCTCCATCCATCACCTCTCATTCCATCTGTTCAGCTTCCCTTCCATCTGTTCACGCATCCATATGCCCACTAATCTGCCCTTATTGAATCGTCCTTAACAGAGCTTCCCAACTGCTCAATTATTCATCTTACTATACTTACTTAGTATACGAGTGTTCCAATTTCTCCACATCCTCTCCAACATTTGTGATTTCCCATTTTTTATTTTTGTTCTTGCTTTGATATAGGTACAAATGTTATCTCATTGTAGTTTGTTCATCTGCCCACCTAGTTATCCACACAGCTATCTTTCCATACTGCTTCATCTGCTCATCTATTTTATCCCTCCTCTCCCAGAACAGATCCAGCTTTTGGGTTAAGCCACATGAAAATTCTGATATTCAATTATCTTTGATGTATAAAAACAGTAATTTCATGTGGTTTCACCTAATCCAATTCCAACAACATGATGAAATCAGTGGGATTGGAGCACAGGTTACTGAAGGGATTAAGTGAGAGAGATAAATCTAAAAAACATTTACTGAGGCCATATTAAAGAAATTTTTGAATACCACACAAAGGAGATTAGACTATTTTTCAGTGTGGAATGCTCAGTTACTGCAAGTATTCGGTGACTGCATCTATTATTGTAGTTTTTTTTTCTTTCCCTTCCTCCATTTATCCTTCCATGCAGCTATCTGCTTTAACTATCTATATCCCTCAATAGCTAACATTTGCTGAGCACTATATCTCCATTAATCAGGTTATTATTCCCTCCAACAGTTGTTCAACTCTATATCAACACTAATCTATGTATCCATCTACACATCTCTCCATCCCTCAGCTACAGATGAATGTTTATTTCTCATTTTAAATATGGTCTCAATATAATATAGGGCATTAAATCATATATATAGTTTAATATATTAAATATTACATTAAATCTATATATAAATTATATTAATATATATTATATATTAAACTGTATACAGGATATCTACATAAACCATGTAGCTACATAACCCATATATATTATATATAGTATGTATACTCTATACATATATCTATATATATGTGTGTGTTAGTTGCTCAGTTGTGTCTGATTCTTTGCGACCCCATGGATTGTATCCACCAGGCTGCTCTGTCCATGGAATTCTCCAGGCAAGAATACTGGAGTGGGTTGCCATTCCCTTCTCCAGGGTCTTCCTGATTCAGGTATCAAACCCAGGTCTCCTGCATTGCAGACAGATTCTTTACCATCTGAGCTACCAAGGAAGCCCACATATATCATATATATCTACATATATACTATATATTATATATACATATATACACATATATAGTATATCTGCTGATGCTGCTAAGTCACTTCAGTCGTGTCCGACTCTGTGCGACCCCATAGACGGCAGCCCATCAGGCTCCCCCATCCCTGGGATTCTCCAGGCAAGAACACTGGAGTGGGTTGCCATTTCCTTCTCCAATGCATGAAAGTGAAAAATGAAAGTGAAGTTGCTCAGTCGTGTCCGACTCTTAGTGACCCCACGGACTGCAGCCTACCAGGTTCCTCCGTCCATGGGATTTTCCAGGCAAGAGTACTGGAGTGGGGTGCCATTGCCTTCTCCGAATATAGTATATCTACATAAGGTTTATATATATATATATGTAACATATATATAGCACAGTGCATATATAATATATCAACATAAAGTAAACTATATATATACACATAGATAGTATATCATAAAGACTATAAGGAAACACAGGATTATTTCTTGATGGCAAAATTTCTAGATCTTAACTATTACTTTTAAAATAAAAGCAGTAACTATTCAAAAGAAACAAACTATGTAATTAGAAAATACATTATGAAAAGGGAAAAGGAAATGGCTTAATAATGCTGTAAGCTGCTAAAAGAGTAGATCTTAAAATTTCTCTTCACAAGAAAAAAAATTAGCTATGCAGTTTATTGTGCTGATCCTTTCACAATAGATCAAATTAAATTAAATCACAAACATCAAATTAAAAGAAATCTGTGGAGTTTAAAAGTAGTTTTAGTGTCTTTATTTTTAAAAACACAAAATGATCCTATTTAATTTTATACTGAACACCATTTTTTCATTCACTAGAATGCAGTTTTTGTTTGTCTTATTAAAATTGGTTTTCTATGTACATCTATGACCTGCCTCTTGAGAAACTTATATGCAGGTCAGGAAGCAACAGTTAGAACTGGACATGGAACAACAGACTGGTTCCAAATAGGAAAAGGAGTGCATCAAGGCTCTATATTGTCACCCTACTTATTTAACTTCTATGCAGAGTACATCATGAGAAACGCTGGGCTGGAAGAAGCACAAGCTGGAATCAAGATTGCCGGGAGAAATATCAATCACCTCAGATATGCAGATGACACCACCCTTATGGCAGAAAGTGAAGAGCAACTAAAAAGTCTCTTGATGAAAGTGAAAGAGGAGAGTGAAAAAGTTGGCTTAAAGCTCAACATTTACAAAACTAAGATCAAGGCATCTGGTCCCATCACTTCATGGCAAATAGATGGGGAAACAGTGGAAACAGTGTCAGACTTTATTTCTGGGGCTCCAAAATCACTTCAGATGGTGATTGCAGCCATGAAATTTCCTTACTCCTTGGAAGGAAAGTTATGACCAACCTAGATAGCATATTAAAAAGCAGAGACATTACTTTGCCAATAAAGGTCCGTCTAGTCAAGGCTATGGTTTTTCCTGTGGTCATGTATGGATGTGAGAGTTGGACTGTGAAGAAGGCTGAGTGCCGAAGAATTGATGCTTTTGAACTGTGGCGTTGGAGAAGACTCTTGAGAGTCCCTTGGACTGCAAGGAGATCCAAACAGTCCATTCTAAAGGAGATTAGTCCTGGGTGTTCTTTGGAAGGAATGCTAAAGCTGAAACTCCAATACTTTGGCCACCTCATGCGAAGAGTTGACTCATTGGAAAAGACCCTGATGCTGGGAGAGATTGGGGGCAGGAGGAGAAGGGGACGACAGAGGATGAGATGGCTGGATGGCATCACCAACTCAATGGACGTGAGTTTGAGTGAACTCTGGGAGTTGGTGATGGACACAGAGGCCTGGCGTGCTGCAATTCACGAGGTTGCAAAGAGTTGGACACGACTGAGCGACTGAACTGAACTGAACTGATGGCTGATTCATGTTGATGTATGGCAAAAACCAGCACAATACTGTAAAGTAATTAGCCTCCAATTAAAATAAATTAATTAATTAAAAAATAAAATGAGAAAAAAGAATGGTTTTCTATTTTTTTTTTAAGAATGGTTTTCTAAAGTCTCATCCCATAAAGGCAAGAATGATAGATGGATACTAAAAAAAATTTTTAGTCTGCAAGCAAAAGAGGGTCTATAAAAAATTAAAAAGCAATTGAAAATGGCAAAATTATTTGTAATGTGTCCTTACTATATAAAAAGCTCTGAAAATCAATAATAAAAGAGGAATATCCCAAAACCATGAAAAAGAAAATAACAACAACACTATAGATAATAAACATGTTTTTAAAGCTCTACCTTACAAGTAAAGAAGAAATGCAAAGAAAGATAAAAACGAGGCGTCATATTGGCAGCTTTTTTTTAAAAAAAGATAACACTTTTAGCAAAAGTTTAAGGAAAATAGTGCCCTTGGGCAAATAGAGAACAGATGATAAAATAAAAATGTAAAATCTATCTAGAGGGCAATTGAACAAAACATTTCAAAAACCACTCTAAGACTAAAAATCTGCTCCTTAAAATTTAGGGAATGTAAAGTCGCTCAGTCGTGTCCAACTCTTTCCGACCCCATGGACTGTAGCCTACCAGGCTCCTCTGTCCATGGGATTTTCCAGGCAATAGTACTGGAGTGGATTGCCATTTCCTTCTCCAAGGGATCTTCCCAACCCAGGGATCGAACCTTGGTCTCCCACATCGTAGACAGATGCTTTACCGTCTGAGCCACCAGGGAAATTTAGGGAAGATATGCACAAATGGTCCAAAGATGTAAGCCTAGGCTGTCACTCACACAGGAAAGCCTGGAAATGAGCTGAGAGTGCACCGAAGCGGGATTAGTGAGACAGGAGAGGATCCATCTGTGCAAGGGGTCATCAGGTGGACGTTAAGTACCATTATGCAGATGCAAATGGAGATGGATAACTCCTGACAGTAGGAACATTCTCAATGTATTGTTTCCCACAAAATCCAGATCTAAAATAGTATGTCACATAAACTCATTTTGCTATCTCTATGCCATACATACATGTGTGTACACATATATGTATAAAAGACACATACAGGGCTTCCCCGGTGGTCCAGTGGTTAAGAAGCCACCTGCCAATGCAGGGGACACAGGTTTGATCCCTGGTCCACGTAGACCCCACTTGCAGCAGAACAACTAAGTAAGCTGCGTGGGTCACAACTATTGAAGCCCACGCGTCCTAGAGCCAGGGCTCCACAAAAAGAGAAGCCATTGCAAAGAGAAGTCCATGAGAAGCCACAACAAAGAGTAGCCCCCACTCCTCACAGCTAGAGAAAGCCCATGCAGCAACAAAGACCCAGTGCAGCCAAAAAGTAAAATACATAATAAATAATTTAAAAAAATGTTTTGGAAGAATATGCATATAACACGTATTTGCTTGTGTAAGAAGTAACATACCCCAAAGTATTAGTGGAGGTTATCTCTGGGTAGTGAGATTATCACTTTTCACTCTCATGCATTGGAGAAGGAAATGGCAACCCACTCCAGTGTTCCTGCCTGGAGAATCCCAGGGATGGCAGAGCCTGGTGGGCTGCCATCTATGGGGTCGCACAGAGTCGGACACGACTGAAGCGACTTAGCAGCAGCAGCAGGAGATTATAATAAAATAGGAAAGGGAGGCATTGCTTATCTCCAGTTTCTAATGTGGCTACAGGAATTATGTAATAAGTAAAAGAACAAAAGTCCAACTTGGTGCTGTGATGCTAACACCCTGAATCTTTTACAGTGATGTCATGGAGCAGTCCTCAGTCCTCCAAGTGCAGGGGACCAGCCTGGGTGTGGGGGGACGTGGGGTGAAGAGCAGCCTGACGGGCTGGAAGCCCTCTTCCCCATTCCTGCTGGGGCTGCTTGTCAGAATGTCCTTTGTGGTGGGGCAGGGCAGGGAGGGCCAAGAACTCGGCTAATCCTGCAATCAAGAGTCACCTAAGGAGGGTTCCAGTGATTCATCCAAGCCTGCCCTGCTCCTAGGTGGCAAAGCGGAACCAGAACCCAGGACTCCTTACCTCCTGGAAGGCCTTTTTCACACGCTATTTTACTGAGGTGAAATTCGCATAATAAAATGCACCGTTGTAACCATTTTAAAGTGTACAACTCAGTGGCTTCTAGTATATTCCCAGAGTTGCGCGACCACGATCTAATTTCAGAATATTTTCATCATCCCTAAGAGACACATCGTGCCCACCTCTGTTCCCAGTCCCCGGTGACCACTTTCTGTCCCTGTGGATTACGTATTGTGGACATTTCCTATGAAGGAGCCATACAATATTTGTCCTTTTGCGTCTGACTTCTTTACTTGGTATGTTTTCAAGGTTCACGCATGGTGCACCATGAGTCAGGATTTCACTTCTCTCGTGGCTGAATAACACCCCATTGTATGGATGCAGCGCAACTTTCCAGGGGCCAGACAGCTAGTGACAGCCAGCCCCTGCCTGCACGTCTTCACCCGGTGCTCCCCTCTCTTCCTTCCTTGGGTCCCACCTCCCACCACGGCCCACCGTTCAAGGCCACCTCTGCCAGCAGGCCACCCTGATCCCTGCGGCGCTGCTCTGTGTCACCAGCCTCACTCAGCACCAGGGACCAGAGACTGTGAGCTCCCTGATCCTCCTGCCAGCCCTGCCAAAAGGCCCGAGAGACACACACGTGCTCAGCAGGGACTCTGGGACACGCTGACAGGCAGAATAGTAGACTGGAAATGGTGCTCACCCAGAAAGTCATCGAAGGAGAACTTGTCGTTGTCCCAGATCTGGAATACCACTCGTGCAGGGATCTTGCTCTCCGTCTTGTCCAGCCTCCAGAATGCATCCTGGCCCAGAGGAGAAGCAGAGAAGGAAACAGGGGAACAGGATTAGAGAAGGGCAGAGGTCCCTTCCTGCCTGGAGGACTGCCTGGAGGAGGCAGTATAGGGAGACATCCCTGAGGGACTTGCCAGAGCCAGGTCCTGGCAAGAAGACTGCTGAGACCCCAGAGGGCAGTGTTCACTTGATGTAAGGTAGTTCCTTTAATGCTCACAATTCCATGAGTCAAGGTTTTCATTCCTGTCTTACAGATGATGAAACAAAGGCTTGGAGAAGTAAATAATTTGCCTAGGCTCTGACAGCTAATAAAAACATTAATATTGCATTTCTTATACACCAGCCCCTTTCCACTATAAAATCATTTATCCTTCCAATGACCTATGAGAGAGATACTATCCTTACAGCTGAGGAAATCACAGCAAGTAATTTATCCAAGTCACCCAGTTAGGGAGTGGTAAGCTAGATTCCAACCCAGGCAGTCAGGTTCTGGGGTTCCACTCTCACCTCTTACTCGTGTTCTACCAGTGTGATCTTGGGAACAGGGTGGACTGGCTGGGAACCTGGAGGGCTCCCCGCAACACACTGTTGCAAAGGAACTGGCACTGAGGAGCCCACCTTCATCTCCAAGATCTTACCCCAGGGCAGATCAAAAGCCCCCAGTGCTAGGAAGGTCACCAGCCCATTACTCCCCCGCCTCCCCCTCCCTCAGGCCAATCAGCCTGGACTAGCATTGTCTGGGCCTTCTCTCCACAGAGGCCTCGGGGAGCAGCTGAGTGTGGGCCCTGGGCCCCTGAGGCCTGGATCCATCTCTGGGCCCAGTCACACTCAACCCAAAGGACTGTCCCTGGGGCCTTCCTGCTCACACCTGTTCTCTGTCCTCTGTAGCTTTACCCGAGAGAGTAGCAAGGAGAGGAAACAATCTGACCACATCCCGCTGATGGGTGCCAGGTCACAGCAGGGGTTGGGACCCAATCTCAAGGGCACAGACTCCACAGGAGTCGGGGAGCGCTGCTGACCACCCAGGGTTTGTCTGGGTCCGGGTGCCCTATACATACAGCCTTGGTGGCCACTCCAGATCACACGGACCCCACAGAGCTCCCGCACCAGTGCCCCCTGAGGAACCATCACCTCGTGAAGCAGCTGGGTGCAGCCTGGACTGCTGGCGGGCTGGGGAAGGGGCTCAAGTCCCCACCTGGCCCCTCGCCCCAGCCCCCGTCTGGTGCCTCCCCCGCTCTGGGCCCCAGCCCTCCTGCAGGTGCCTCCCTCCTCTGGCGGGGCTTTTACGGCCAGCTCCACAGGCCCGCCTGCACAGGCCGCCAGCCTCCCCCATGCCTCTGGCCGGCCCGGTTTATGGGCTCAGTAATGAGCCAGAGGTTCAAACGGCCCCTGGTGGGAGCAGCTGGGCTGGGGCTCCAGCCTGGGGAATGGCCCCCCCAGGTCCCGGGCACTCATTATGCTCCCAGTCTGGGCCCTTTTACTAGCTGTTTATTTGCAGGGTGGGTGCCTGACGCGCAGGCAGGCCCCGGTGGATGTGCTGGGCTCCAGGTGGGGAGCCGGCCGGGGCAACCAGCGGTGGTTCAAAGCCGCCGGATGAAAGGAGACCTTGTACTTTATGACAGTCTCGTCTGGTTAATGGGGTCCCTGGAGGGCCTGCCTGCCAGAGGCCCTGAACCCCTCAGCAGAGGGCTGGCTCTGCAGCAGGACCAGGACACCCAGAGGCTGTGCAGTGCCCCTGCAGTAACCCCCCAGCAGACTCAGTCCCCTAGCCCAGACCAGCTAATTGGGGCCCCACTGCGGGCATGTCTCCCCTGCTTCCCAGGGTCTTTTCTCCCAGAGGGACCCTCTGGCCCTCTAGGGTCAAGCCAGCTCCTCCCTCCCTTTCCTGGTTGACTGCAGAACCCCTTGCCTGTTTCCAATCTCTTCTGACCTCTGCCACCCCTCACTCCAGCTGCCCTCTCCAGAGCCTGGCACCACGCAGGTGGGAGTCCCTCAGCCTTCCCCACCCGCCGTGGGCCTCCCCAGACCTCTCTCCCTCCTCACCACTTAGCAGCCCTCCTGGCCTTCTCATTCTCTCAATACCAACCCAGCCTGCAGGGCATCGGGCCAACCAGTCCCTTCCCTCAGCCCTTCTCTTCCTCTGGAGCTCCACTGTGACTCAGACTCCCTCCTTCCCTGCTTGCAACTAAAGGGCAGAAATGAAAGCCCATTGTTGCCAGAATGGGGCCACCTCAAACTCTTTATCAGCAACCCCCACTGGGCTCTCAGAACTGCTGGGTAGCACCTAGTAGATCTCTCTCTTCCCTTTCTCTCCCTCTCTCAGTGTAATAGCCGCTTCCAGCCTTTTTCATTTGTCTCAGTCACCTGCTACAACACCAGGAGATTCTCTCTTTTTCTACTTTGCAGAAAAAGCAGAAGCCTCTGCTTCCTGCAACTCCTTGCCCCCATCTCCACCCGTCACAACAGAGAGGTGGTCCGGCCTTCCCTGTGAGCAGGCCGATCGGCATCTCACGGCCTCGGTTCCCCAGCCATAGCTCACCCCATGGAGGGCCCATTCCCCACCCTCTCTGTCCACAGCAAGGACAGGCGCTGTTTGCTGGACTTGGAGCTCGCCCCCAACAGATGCAGCATTTGCTCTGTCGGGAAAACACACTGAGCAAAGGCAAACAGGATGAAACCTACAAACAGGCTTGGCTTTCCTTGACCGTACAGCCTCCAGGGCTTGCCACTCTCTGCTTTCTAGTAGGCACTCGGCAGCAATCCCCAGGTAAAAGAATTCATTTAGCCTTATTTAGCCCTTATTTCTTTTGCTTGATGGTTTCAGAATGTTCACCGGAACATTCCGGTTTCTCTGAAGTGCAGTGCTGTGTGTTGGGTTGGGAAGGGGTCATGGCAGCCGAGGTAGGCTACATATTTCCCTTCCTTAAGCCACACAGCCACTCAGGACAGAAAGAGGAGTCACAGGAGTTTGCCTCTGTGACAAGAAGAAGCCGGGCACCACCTCTGGAAGGAAGTGGGACCCTCAGAATCTCAAGTCCAGACGGGCATTCACCCGGTCAATCAAGCAGGAGAGCACCTCCAGGCGAAACAGATTTAGGAGGGAGGCGTGGTTAGAGGCTCCAGCAGAGATGCCCACCGCCTCCGGGCAGCCACTGCCTGTGGCATCCTCCTCACCATGCTCTGGGGGCTGTTCCCTCAGGCCTGGCTCAGGGCCACCACTTGCCTCAGGACCCACCTGTTTCAGGAAGAAAGAGTTTACGGCCCAGACGAGGCCGAAACCAAGAGATGTGGACCTACAAAGAGCTGAGAGCTCTGGAGCAGCCCCCTGACCCCAGCTGATGCACCGGGCGGACCTCCCCAGGCCTGAAAGAGACCAGCCTGGACGGCGGCCCAGGCCTCAGGCACAGAAATGGGAGAAAGGAGGGAGCAGTGGAAACTTGGCTAAGCAGCATCTGACCCCATCAACAAGCTGACCTCAGGCCAGCCCAGCCCTCTGGGGCCACCCTGCCTTAGGGGGTACCCCCCCCACCCTCTGATGACCTTGCTGAGTTTCCCTACAATGTCCTCCCCACTCTGACACCAAGGCCCTCCCTGCTAGTTGAATTGTTAGGATTTGAACTTAGTTACACATAACAGTGGGGGCCTTGAGGGCTGGAGTGGCAGCAATGCTGAAGATGGCAAAGGTGGCAGAAGAGGAAGGAGGAGCGGGCACGAAGGACATGGTGGTGGTGATGGGGCAGTCGTGGTCGTCACGCCATGGTGGCAGATGTGGTTCCAGCAGTGGTGGGACAGGCTGAGAATATGACAGTGACACGCTACAACGGGCGGTGCGAGCAGGCTGACAGCTGCAGCCCTGGGACCAGCACCACTGGGGACAGGAAGGACACTCACCTTCTTGGAGACGGTGCAGACCTGCTCAGCTGGCAGGTAGTCAAAAGGGAAGACGAACCTCCAGTTAAAGTTGCCTTCACCTCCCAGGGACCGATAATGTACATCTGTCTTTTGCTTGTGTTCTTCAAAGCCAACCATCCAACTAGAAATAACACATTTGAGAGAACGTAGCTAACTGAGGTTTCTACCACAATATGCATCCTCAGCTTAAGGAATTAAGAAGGTCATTGAACTTGGTAAATGATAGAGGAAAAATAAACCCCAAGAAATCTCCACAGTATACCAAATGTGCCATAAATTTCACAATATTCTAATTTCTCTCTTGAGCAGCATCCTCAAACCTTATAAGGTCATCCCAAATATTAGCATGGAAGAAGACATCTGGTGGGGGTCAACTCCCCATAGGCAGAGACACTCCCATAAGACCGTCCTTGCTTTCTTGTTCTCCCCCTTCCCTACACCAGAGCACCCCCTTTCCCGACTGATCAGCACCCTCGTGGGGGCAGAGGAAACACCCTGGAGCTGGGACGGGTAGAAAGAAGGGTGACCTCCCACCCTTTCACATAAATGTCGCTCATCTTCTCCCCCGTGATGCTGAGGTCATCCAGGATCACATCCTTGGTGTTCCAGATAATACAACGAAGGAAAAACCTGTAGAGAAAATGACTCAAATCCACACGGATTCCCACCAAGGGTGGGCAGTCCTTGACCAAGAAGCCAAGAAGTCCGCTCACCCAAGACTGCTGCTTGCCTGGCTGGACACTTGGTCAAAGTCACACAGGAGTGGCGCCTGAATGGCAAAAAGCCCGGCCCAAGAACCACCTCCTGGTCCCACCCACAGCAACCACCCCCCACCCTGCTCAGCCCCGAGCCCAGGCCGCATCAGTCACCTTCTGGCTCTCCGTGGGGTGATGTTGAAGGGAGGTCCCGGCCGCCCCAGGGCCTTCGGAAACAGGTCGACCCACATCTGCAGCTTCCCCTGGGGAGGGAGACACGACCCTGCTCTCTCACCAGCCTTTTCACTCAACCAACATCTCCCAACCACCTGCTCTGCACTGGATACTTGGAGCACAGGACAGAGGAGACTCAGGCCTGCATGGCAAGGCTCAGCATCCAGCAGGGGAGGTGCCTTCAGCGGGACTACAGGGCCAACAACAGGGTTGAGCCCACCCCCCAGTGGCAGGGACTTGGGGAATGCCTGGGGGTCAGGGGTCGGGGTCAGGGAAGCTCCCCAGGGATGGTGATGTTTGCTGGGTCTCACGCTGCCAGGTGGGAAGGAGTAGAGGGCACTCCAACCTTGGGATGGTGGGCACAGTTGTAGAGGGTCAGAGAGTGTGGTTTGGTCATAGGGGCTCAGAGGGTTTCCAGACAGGAAACCATTCTACCTGCCACCCTTCAGCTCGTGCCCTCTTTGCAAGCAGCTGTTACCTCTGGCCCCATCTTACAGGAGGAGGAGAAGGGACTGACCTAACTTCTGTTCACGTGAGCATGAAAGAGCTGACATTTCAATACCTGAAGTGCCACTCTGGGGAGCTGGTAGCCATGCCACCAAGGGAAGGAGGACTCAGCTCCAAAGAACAGAGAGGATGTTCTCTGCTGTGCACAAAGGCGCCTGCATGGCTGCATCACCCCATCTCTGCCTGTAAGCCCTTCCCTCCTCTTCTTCCTTCCCCAGACCTGAGCTCACTCCCTCCAGGAAGCCTTCCTGTGTCAGCCCAGGTCTTCTGTCCCTCTGCTCACCCTCTCTCTTCCTGGGAGGACTCCCCTGACCTTCCTGGTGGCTGCTCTGCCTCTCTGTCATAGGGTCGACCTATCTGAACTCCCTACAAGCCCAGCACAGGGCCGGCCTTCTGGGGTGTCACTGACTGATGGTAGGGGAGGACACCCTGAGGCCAGGCTGAAACACTGAGGCTTCAGAATGACTCATGGGCAGTCAGAGGTTCGGCCTACATGCGGGTGGAGGAGGCAGCTCATTCCCCAGGCCCCAAGGTCCACAGGTAGCCCAGAAAGGCTAGGCTCAAGGGGGCTCTCTCATAAGCTAACAGTGGTCAGTGGTAACTACTCAGATCAGAAAAACATGGCAAGGAGGGGTTAGCCAAATCCTGAGGTCTCCACTGTGCTTCTGAGGTATCCATGCTGTCCTTGGGGCAGGGTAGCTGAGGGTCAGGGGCTCTGAGGCTGTGGGTGGAGGTCCTACCTGCTCGATGTCCGGCTGCAGGGGGCTGTAGAGAGGCCGGGACTCCACGTGCTCAGGGATCAGCCCTTGCTGCTGGAGGACGTGCAAGGCCAGACGCTCCTCCACTGGGCCCAGGTGTGGGTTCGGGACCCTGCCAGCCTCTAACCCCAGGAAGAAGATGAAAAACACTGCCAGGACTGAGTGAGCAGGAGATGGCAGGGGTGCCTGGGGGCCTTGGGAAGCCACTAACCCCACAGCCTCACCCTAAACCCAGACACACACTTCTGGCCCTCATGTCTCACTCTCTGTAGCGGGAATCTCCCTGTCCACAGGCTCCGGGCTTAAAATTCAGATTCCCCATTGCCATCACCTCTTCCAAGCACCTTCTGTAAGCTCTTCTTCTTATAAATTCTCCCCACCCTCCAAAGCCCACCACTTCCAGGAAGCCCTTCCAGACTGCTCTCAGCTCTGAGGCTCTACAAGTTCTTCTGCCAGATAAAGCATCTAAGTGCTCTCAGTAGTATTCTGTGGTTCATGTAATCTCTTTGATTAGTAGCAGTAGCTAAAGCATTAGCAGTAACAGAGAACACATTTAAATCAAGAGCCAGGTACTGTTCTTCATAGATATTAAAGGTTTGATCCTCAAAGTAACCCTAACAGGTAAGTGCTATTATTAGCCCCATTTCACAGGTGATAGACATGAAGCAGCAGGCAGTCACACCTGGGCAGGGGTGGCTGAGATCACACCCTCACTAGGAAAGGTGTGTAACTGGGCGTGAATACCCGCCCTCCCCTGCATGCTTCCACGTGTAGCTCTACCTGTCAGGGGGTGGGTCACGAACTGGTACTGTGGATGGGGTGTTTCTAACCCTGAGAAGGCTGGCTGATCAGCCAGCAACGTGAACTTGGAGCTCCCATGACAGAGACCTGACTGGGAGTAGGAGGGTCCACCTGTGTCTATACACATGTACACACACAGGTATGTGCACTCAGGTGTGCACATGTTCACCAGTACAGATTCTAACACCGCGTACACACGCCCGTGCGTTCATCCGTCAAGCCCGCCCTACCCACTTTAATAGGTGCCACTAAGGAAGCAGCCTAGCATTGCAGGAGGACCACTGGGCCGGGAACCTGGTTCTGCCTCTAAAGGGCTGGGTGACTTTGGGCAGGTTGTCAACCCCTCTTGGTCTGAACGGCCTCATCTGCAAAAACAGGCAGAATTCTGGCTTTCTGGCTTTCTTTTCCTATGAATTTATGACCATGAGCCCTGGTCCCTGTGCTTAAGCTGCTCACAGACTAGCAGAAGGAAATGAGACCACCCCTAAAACAGATGCGAGTTCTACAGGAAAAGAGAACGGGGGTGGGGTCAGGGCCTAATGGAAAGGAGCCTGACTCAGCCATGACCTTGGAGAACCAGAGAAACAGAAGAGGGGTGGGCTGGGGATGGGGGAGCCAAAGCCTCCTTCCCCTTTTACAACCTCACCACCAGCTCTGACATCAAACATCGCTGAAACCAGCAGGAGGCGAGGGGCCAGCTGGGCCTGTAAACACCTCCGGGGAGTCTGAGCTGCTCCGGGTGGGCCGTGCAGGCCTGTGAGCATCTCAGACACACAGGGAGCACACGGCGGCACCCTAGGCATGAGCATTAGACAGACCCAAAGCGTCAGGCAAGACGAGGGCTACAGGGCTTCCTGCCACCCTCTGGATGCACCAGGTGCAGGAGATGTGGCTAGGGGCTCAGAAGGCACTGCCAAGGTCAAAGTGGCACGCTAGTGTGATTCAAGCAGAAAACCTTCTCAGTGGTGGGCCGTACCCAATCTCTGACCAGTCTGACCACCCAAAGCCAGAAGCAGCCCAATCCCAACCATGACCCTGACCCTGGCTTCAGGCTCCCCGCTCATCTTCCCCTCAGACAGGCCCCAACCTGGCCGTAGGCTGAACTCTGATGCACCCCCAACCCTGGCCCCAACTTTGACCTCTAATCTTCACAATGGTGTTCCGGGTAAGTACTGGTCCCAGGAACACCAAGGGCAAGTTGAGCCCGTCTGTGCTGCCCTGGAGAGACCCCAGACCACACTGTGCAGGGGGGGGGGCGGTCTTGTCCGGTGGGTATGTCCAAGCCCCTTTACGACAGGAGAGGACCCATAAGACAGAGGGCGTTGGAGGGAGAGCCCACCTATTTCTTCGACGGTGTATTCTTTATCCTGAAACACCACGCGGTCCGTCCGGTACACGGGGGCCTTGACTCGGTGCTGCTGGCAGAACAGGTGGAGGAGCTGGGAGGGGCGGAGCTGATCCCTCCACTGGTTGGGTCCAGAGCTGAGGCCCAAGCAAAACACAGACATGAGACGCTCCAGGACACTGACGGGGCAGAGGGGCGTGCAGTGGCCTATGTGCCCACAAACATGGCATCAGCCACCCTTCTCTGTGACCATGGGCACCCTATGTGATTGTTCATCATGACTGGGGAGCCCATTTCACACACAGAAAGACTGAGGCCCAGAGACAAAAGACTCCTTTACACTTGCATGGGATTGGAACTGAAAGGTTTCCAATTTTCAGATATAGAGAATCAGACCTAGACAAGACCCAAGTTGGCAGGAAGTGAGTGAGGACTGTAGGGCCCAGCCGGACTCTGTGACCCATCCCACTGTCTGCTTCCCTTCTCCGTCCCCTCTCCAGGCACCTCGATGGTGCCTTCAGGAGAATTGTAACGACATGATGAAAAGTTGGGTTCTTAGAGTCAGATAAGCAGCTTCAAATCCTAACCCCACCACTTAAAAACCTGGGCCTCAGTGTCCATATCTACGGAGTGGGGATGAGACCTGGGCTGACTGACTGAGAAAGCGTCTGTGCCGGGCTAGGATCAGGCCGGCACACAGTCAGTGCTCAGCCCACAGTCAGAGAAGTAACCAGCACCGTGCACTTACACGCAGTAGGTCTGGGGGAGTCCACAGCGGGCCCCGAACTTAGACAGCAGCCTGTTCTCCAGGTCAATGACCGTCTCCCCAATCTTTTCATCCTTGGAGAGGAGGTCATAGTCATAGAGGGTGACCTTCAGGTCCTTCTCCAGAGGCAGAGTGCAGGTCAGCTCGAACATCCTGCGAGGAAGGAGGGGGTTGTCCTGACAATACCAGCTCCCAGAGGTCACTGGACACAGCAGGACCTCGAGGGCGTGGCCAGGCTGGCGCACAGGCTGGAAAGGCGTCCTCCTCTTGCAGGACTGGCGTCCTCCTCTTGCAGGACTGGCCTGCAGTCCACCCTCCTGAGACCTTCAACCGCTCCTGCAGCACACCACCCACAGCACTCCCGACGTGGGGCTTGTCTCAGTGTGTGTGTGTGTGTGTGTGCACGTGGTTTTCTCAAATAATCAGTAGATGCCTGCCTGATGGACCACAGAATGGACGAATGAACTGGGTTCATTCACAAGGTTAAAAATGAAGTTTCCAGGGACTTTCCTGGTGGTTCAGTGGTTAAGAATCCACCTTGCAATGCAAAGGACTCAACTTCCATCCCTGGTTAGGGAACTAAGATCCCACATGTGGTGGAGCAACTAAGCCCGTGTGCTGCAACTCCTAAAGCCCACACACCATAACTAGAGAGTATGCATGCCTCAGGGAAAGATCCTGCACGATGCAAGGAAGATGATGATGCACCCACATAAATAAATAAAATTTTAATGAAGTTTCCACCAGGACACCTAGAGACAAGATGTGAAACTCCAGAGCGAGGTGCCAGAGTTCTAGAATTTACCAAGGGCGTGGCCCAGAATCCACTTTCGGGACCGTTGGGCCTTCTCCACTGCTTCTGGAGTGGGATGGAAAGAGGACTTGTGCAGAGATTTCTTTGGAGAGAGCCCCTGCTGTGCTCTGAGAGCCCCACCTCCCACGGAGGTCAAGTGTGGAAGTGCTATCTCTTCTCCTCTGAAATGAGTTCCCTTCAGGAGGGAGACACAGCCTGGCACCCTAGTTGTGCTTGACAAAGTGCAAGCAGCTAGTGGCAGAGAGGAGGTGCTGTGTGTTTGGGAGGAGCTGTGTGCCTGTCCTGACTGGGCACAGAGCTGCAGTGTAGGGGGCTGCCTGAAGCCCACCCCATGGGATGTGGGGCTCTGATGGCGAGAGGCTGTGGGGAGAAGCATCTGAGAATGGGTGGGTTGATGAGAGGGAGATGCCAGCTAAAGGGACACAGCACCTGACATATCCCAGGAGCTATGTTAAGAGGGCTTGGTGGGGGGAGGAGGGCTTTGGAAAGCATCCACAGGAAAGCAAACGTCTGCCACCCAAAGGGTGTCAGATGAGCAAAGTTTGCACTTGAGATGGGCCCCTCCTCTCCCACATGCTCCCTGCAAGAACAGCGGGGGCAGCTAGAGGGGGAGGCAACTGGGCAAAGCCCCTCCTCCCCTCTGCACACCCCTGCCCAAGATGTACATGCTGTGCCCAAGGTGGACCCTCTGCCGTCTCACACGCTCCTGACAACACATGAATGCGCATTCTGGTTACCAACTTGAGACAGTGGGTTTCTAGCAAAGTGGACTGTCTGAACCCGAGCCGGAAAGTGGCCTGCCTGCCACGGCTTCCACTCAGGGAGTGACGAAGATCACCCTACAGAACAGATGTTCATAGGAAACTGGTAGACAAAATCAGAGTTGTCTTTGATTATGTCCCATGCCTAGGGCTGGTCAACACATGGGTGATAGAAACAAAGAGCTTCTGCTGTGGACTTGGGGAGGCTTGAACCACAGACAGAGCAGGTGATCGTGATCTGGGGGCAGATGGCAAACGGCGAGGAAGAGGCGTGTTCTACACTCATGCTCCCACCTTGCCCTGGGCCCTGTGTGGTCCCCTCAGCCGGGGGCCGCATGCCAGCCACGCGCACCAAACAGGGTTCCTCTCTCACACCTGCCATCCTCCCCACAGCCCTGCCCTCCAGTTCCAGCTAGGCGGTGACTCATCATTGGCCCGGGCTGGTTCCCCTCCAAGAAAGGCATGACACTGGTTCATGAATCCAGTGTGCTGCTTGACAATATCAGTACATGCCTTCTCCAACAGGTGCTAGAGAAATAGCCGCCAACCTCTCTCAAGATTCTCTTTTCTATACATGGGACTTCCTAGGCAAGAATACTGGAGTAGGTTGCCATTTCCTTCTCCAGGGGATCTTCCCAACCTAGGGATCAAACCCATCTCCTGCATTGGCAGGTGGGTTCTTTACTACCAACCCACCAGGGAAGCCCATTGACTTAAATAAGCTCACATCCAAACAGCAAGCAGGTCAGAACGCCTGGGAGCTAGTCCCTGCAATGAGCACTGCTTCTTCCTTCCTTATTCTTAGACTTTAGGAAGTATTTCACTCCCTTAAGTCCACGTCATTCTACTATCTTCCACAAACGAACCAGGAACAATAAAAGAAAATAATTACTAAATGCAATAGGAATCCTGATCTAGATCCTAAAACAGTAGGATGTTTGGACATTTATGGGGAAATTGGCAAAATCCTAATAAAGGCTAGAGTTTAGTTAATAGTAATGCAGTAATATCAATTTCTTAATTTTGATACATGTTAGGTAAGATATTAATGGTGAGGGAAATTGAGTGATGGGTATACAAAAACTGTACTATCTTTGCAATTTTCCTGTAAATCTAAAATTATTCCAAAGTAAAAGTTGATCTAAAAAAAAGAGACTAAGGAGTAAATGCATGCTCTGGCTTTCCATTTAGATTTCTGATCTTTGAGGTAACTGTTTAACTAGGAGCTTCTGCAAGGACTTAAGGAAGAGCTAGCTGAGGTTACACCCCCACAGACATGCAAGATTTAGGGAACAAAGCTTTGCTCCAGGAGACAGGGACTTCCCAGCAGCAGCCACATCTCTCCTGCTGGGCTGTGGGTTATTCCAGACTGGCACCTCCACCCCAAGCCCCAAGCCACTCCAACTTACTTTCCAAATACAGGCTCCAGAGTACAAGGGATGTAGTTGTCCTGGTCACTCACCGATTTCTTCCCTATGGAGATCTTGATGTAAGGATCACACTGCAGGAAGAGAAGGAAACACTTCAGTGAAATCACCTTCCCAACACGTCTCTGAGGCTCCTTCACTGCTCTGCTCTCAAAGGGGTCAGGGGCCCACCACATCTGGGGGTTAAACAAGAGAGTTGGAATCCTCTGGGCATGCCTCCTGAAACCCTTAGGAATCTGAGTCCTCTGACGCCAAACTTTCAAATGAATGCCACTCTACTCTGAAAGCCAAGAAGAATAACAGAGCTCTTTAGTTTTTCTTGAAGGGGATGACCAGAGTCTTCTCACTACTTTCAACAGAGAGAATTCCCTAAACAGCCTTCCTGGACAGCTTTGCCTGTCCCTCAAGTTTCATACTCGGGATAGCTATGAAATCCCTCCCTCACTCCCAGCTCTGCTGTGCTCTGATTTACCTTTTCGTTCTCTGCCCAGCCTCCATGCTCCCAACCGGTGAGCTGCCAACCACACCCAGCCCCAGAAAGTGAAACAAAGTCCATGCCCTTAGCCTAAGCATTTTCCCCTCGTTTTTTAAATTACAGTAAAAGTTATATCAATAATATGTGTCAATCTTAACATATAGTTAGATGAGTTTTGACTAATGTACATGTAGTACTCTTTACCATCTGAGCCACCAGAGAAGCCCATATGTAGTATATAAATTCATATTATATACACATAATATATATACATATACATTGTAACATATACATATATATCATGTATATGCATAGTATATATACATATGCATTATGAAATAATATTTCATACTTGATATATATATAGTATATTTAGAGCATATATATATATGTGTGTGTGTGTGTGTGTGTGTATGTATCTGTGTAACCAACAAACCAACACATGATTCAAAATACAGAACATTTCAGTCACCCCAGAAAGTTTCCTCATTCCTCCACCCAATCACTCTTTACCCCATAAGCAACCACCATTCTAGCTTCTATTGTTGTTGCTATTGTTCAGTCACCCAGTCGTTTCCAACTCCTGTGACCCCATAGACTGCAGCACGCCAGGCCTCCCTGTCCCTCCCTGTCTCCCAGAGTTTGCCCGAGTTCATGTTCATTGCATCAGAGATGCCGTCCAGCCATCTCATTCTCTGATGCCCTCTTCTGCTTCTGCCCTCAATCTTTCCCAGTATCAGGGACTTTTCCAATGAGTCGTCTGTTTGCATCAGATGACCAAAATACTGAAGCTGAAGCTTCAGCATCAGTCCTTCCATTGAATATTCAGGGTTTATCTCCCTTAAGATTGACTGGCTAGACCTCCTTGCTGTCCAAGGGACTCTCAAGAGTCTTCTCCAGCACCACACAGTTCAAAGGCATCAATTCTTTGGCATTCTGCCTTCTTTACTGTCCAGGTCTCACCATCCATACATGACCACTGAGAAAACCATAGCCTTGACTATACAGACCATTGTCAGCAGAGTAATGTTTGTTTTTCAACACACTGTCTGGGTTTGTCATTGCTTTCCTGCCAAGAAGCAACTGCCTTCTGATTTCATGGCTGCAGTCACTGTCCGTGGTGATTTTGGAGCCCAGTAAAAGGAAATCTGTCACTACTTCCACCTTTTCTGCAGTACTGGGGCCAGATGCCATGGTCTTAGTTTTTTTAACATTGTCTTAAGCCAGCTCTTTCACTCTCCTCTTTCACCCTCATCAAGAGGTTCTTTAATTCCTCTTCGTTTTCTGTGATTAGAGTGGTGTCATCTGCATATCTGAGGTTGTTAACGCTTCTCCCATCTATCTGGATTCCAGTGTATAACTAATTTCTATTACTATAGACTAAAGGTTCATTAACATCACATAAATAAAATAATATACCTGCAAAAAACAAGAAGCAGCTGCCACTTGCCAGGCCAGCAGCCCCATCATGCACACCGCCCCAACATGTGCTTCTAGCCTCTGCTCCACCAGTGGAAATGGGGTACCCAAGTCCTCCACATTCCCAGTCCACTGCCCCCCTTAGGAAAGGGTGGGTGGGGGCCAGGCTCTTACCCCCAGAAACACACCAGTTTGCGTGACATATGTGACGGGGCCAGGCTGGGGTCCTGTCTGTGACCTCTGCTTCAGCCAATAGAAAGGGAGAGAAATGGCCAGATGTTTTCAGCCCAACCTAGCCTCCTACGAGCAGCAGCATTCCCTCAACTAGCCTCAGAAGCAGCCAGGGCCAGAGTGCTTGGGTCAATCTCGGCACCAGGAAGGGCTGAGGTGTAGGAACTTGACCACAACCACATCTTGGAAGCCGTGGATGGTGCCTGGGTTGGGACCGCTCCATCCCGCCCTGTGATCTCCCAGCAGGGCAATGGAGCTTTCCTCGCCTTGAAGAGCAGGGCTGCAGGGATGGGACACCAGGGCCCTCCCACAACCTAGGACACAGGCTAGGCCTGCACCTGTCTAAGGGAACAAGAGAAGACCCGAGCTCGCATGTCTGAACCCCACGGCCCCTCACTCTTCCCCACCTCTTCCTCTTTCTCTCTCTTCCCAGCCACACTCTGCCCCTGCCCCTGTTTCCCCGCAGCTCCAGACTCAGGCTCTCCCTCAGTTCCACTCCTTCACTCAACAGCCAGGATTAGAGGAAGTCAGAGCAGTGCTCGACTCAGGCATAAAATTTAAGGGAAGGACAAAAACCTTTAGTAATCAAGATAAACATTTTAATGTGATATTTTAAAAATCAAAATCAATACCAACAGTCCATGATGAACAAAACATCAAAATTTTGTATAAAGACAGGACCAAGATTATTTGTTTTTCCTTCTACCCCAGGCTCCACCATGGCCAGGCTGGCACAGCTGCCCATCGTGTTCCGTCCCTCCTTCTTGCCTTCCCACCCCACCCTTGAAAGTCCCACCAACACCATTAATGTCCCTTGTCCTTATGCCTTATCCTTGTGCTAAACCTATGCTAAGCAGTTTGCTCCCAAACTTTTCCCAATGTTTTTAATTCCTAAAATATGGTTTTCTTCTCCCTCCCCACCTATTAAAACTTAATTCTCAATCCTTAAGAATTCTATTCCTTCCAGAAAGTCTTCCTTATTATCCTGAAGTTGTGTACTGCCTTTGGGCTTTTCTGACCTCCTGGAGCACTTGGCCTTGATAGAACTCCAACACCATCACATCTCAATTTTGTCCATGTTTGTCTGGTTTCCCATTATATCCAGATTCTGCAGCCTCTTGATACCCCAGCCTGCTATTTATTCTAGGGGAGGTGAGAGCTCAGGGATGTTACCTTCCCATTGGGATCCTTGGGCTGCAGGCCAAATGCCCGGATAATGTAGACGCGGACCAGGCATTCCTGGGGCCCCTGGGAAGCCAGCTGGTGGAACTGCCTCGGGGGCAAAGGGATGGCTGGGTCTTCTGGGAGAGGATAAATTTTGAAGAGTCCCTGAAAAGAAGGAGGGGTCAGCTTTCACTTTCATCATCATTGTCACCAAGACACTCACCACTACATCCATTACTCTCAAATCTGTCAGAGTCATCACCACTGTGATTATGGAGCCCAATGCAATCCCATCACCCCCATCAGATTCTGCATCAGCAGCATCAACGTCACCACCACCACCTCCATCACCCGCACATAGCCACCAATCTCAGCACTGGGGTCACTGCTGATATTACTACAGTGCTTCTGCCCCTCCTTCACTCATTGCTGCTACTCCACAGTTGGGACCCTGGGCTAGAGACATGTCCTCAAGGACTTACCTTAAACTCCCCAATGACTGATGGGTCTTCAGTCTCCTCCTGTGTCTTGCCCCGGTAGAGCTTGAATGTATTACAAAAGTCAGACAGGCCCTCAAAGGCCTTCACGTTCTCCAGGGGTGTGTCATAGACCTGCCACATGTGGGGACGAGAGAGGGGGACAAGGGAAAGAGAGAAGTAGAGGGACAGCAGGGAAAAAGGAAGCATGACAGAGTTTGAGTAACAGAAGGGATAGAAAGAAAAATGGCGGGGGGGACCAGAAGCAGTTTAGAGAAAAAAAGCCAAGAGGAGGGCAGGTTGGTGGGGTGGGTGGAGGGAAGAGAGGGGACCAGCAAGAGAGGCAGAGGAGAGGAAAAGGATGCAAGTCATGGAGATGAGATGAGCAAGAGAAAGGGGGGAAAAAAACAGGAGAAGGAAATAAAAGGGGAAGACATTTGTTCAGCACCATTGAAAAACAGGGTTTTCTGATTAATCCAATATTCTAAACACCAAAGAGTCATCATGTACATGAGTGGTGCATTTCTTGAGAATAAGATCACAGTCAAACACATAAATGAAAAGTTAACTGACTTTTTATTTGAACATCAAAGACAGAACTCTAGAAAATTCACAAGTCAGCAAAATGCTGAGTGCCCAGGATGTCCAAATGGCAGTGAATCAAATTTCTCTCCTCTCAACAGCCAATGATTTTTACTTGTTAGAGTAGTGCTTAGATTTAAATGAAGCGGTGGTTTTCTAATATAGATGATAAAATGTACCTAATTAATAGTGATATTAACCCACTCAATATGCATGCTTAATTGGTATATCTGAAACTGACCAGCAGGATAGTCGGCCCTCCACATCTGCAGATTCCACACCCAGTTTCTTATTTCTGCTTCTAGTTTTATTATCTTCTTCTTCATACTATTTTAAGCATTTTCTTTCCTTCTAATTTCTTCAGTTGAAATTTTAATTACTTTGCTCCCTCTTTTCTGATAAGGAAAACACTTAAAATCGCTACTGCCTTAGCATGACCCCGTTTATTTTGATATATAATGTTTTCATTTTCCTTTTCTTGGCATTCCATAATAATAGTCTCATTTTTACTTTTTTGATCTAAGAGTTAGATGTATAGTTAGTTTTCATCCTTTTGTTTTAATTAACATACGTGTTCAAGGTTATAAGCTTCCTCTGAATACAGCTTTAACTGTAAGCACTAAGGTCTAACATATAGTGTTTTATCATTGCTTCCCAAATATTCCACAATTTTTTTTATATATTCTCTTTCACCAAGAATTGTTAGAACAGAGTTGCTTTCTTTTTAATTTTTCAGATAGAATTTTTTTTTTTACTTTTGAGCTTGTTATTAATTTCTAATTTTAGGGCCTTATAAGCAGAAAACATTGTCAGTAGTACTTCCATTTTTTAACTTTGTTAAGATTTTCCTTATGGCTTATTACGTGGTCAATTTTTATTGCTTTTATTCATTTTTATTGGAGTATAATTGCTTTACAATACTGCGTTAGTTTCTGCTGTGCAGCAAAGTGAATCAGTTATACATATATCCCCTCTTTTTGAGATTTCCCTCCCATTTAGGTCACCACAGAATAAAATAGTAGAGTTCCCTATGCTAGACAGTAGGTTCTCATTAGTTATCTATTTTATACACGGTAGTGTATATATGTCAATTTTGTAAATGTGCCATAGGGGTGTCTCTATTTTCAAGCCACCAGGTTCAATAAGGCTAATAATACTCTTAATAATAATTACTCTGGTATTCTAGAGTGGAATTATACAATGCTTGTCTTTTTGCAACTAGCTTATTTCACTTAACACAATGTCTTAGAGATTCACCCATGTTGTAGCATGTATCAGAATTTCCTTCCTTTTTAAGGCTGAATAATATTCCATTGTATGTATTTACCATATTTGGTTTATCCATTCATCACTCAATGGACATTTAGGTAATTTCCACATTTCATGATTTGCAGTTTTAAATAATATCTGTCAATTCTCCTTATGTCTATAACACGACTATCAGTGTCCTTCCTCTCTATCCCATCCTCTTTCATCCTTTACTCCATTCATCCCCTAGGAGTCCCTCCAAACAGGCTCCTGGGAGCCATACTACCTGGCTCCTCAGTGTGCTTACCTGTGTGTCTGCCGCAGCTACGCATGAAGGGCAGCTTGGCTGAATGTCAAGTGTCTGGGTCACCTTTTCTCTGCCTGACGATCCTACACATGGTGCTTTGTCATCTTTGAGTATTAAATGTCATAGAGAAAGTGAAGCCACTTTGATTTATTTCCTTTTTTTAATTATTTAAATTTTTGTGGAGAGAGAAGATATGACTATTCAAAGGATGTTTTTCTTTATCTCTAAAGTTCAGTAACTACACTGGGAATAGGTCCCCGAGTTGACCGATCTGGGTCAATCTTTTCTGACGTTCTGACACAGCAGAACTTCTAATGTGCATATTCAAGTATTCTTTCAGTTCTGGTGAAGTTTTATTAAACTATTAACTGTTTGCTTAATTTCATTGTTTTGGTTGTCCTCCTCAGAGACTCCAATTATGCAAATGTTGGATAGCCTTTCCCTGACTACTAATATTTGTCACTTTCTCGTCATCCTTTTATAATTACTTACTTCCGTTTCATTCTGTCCCCTGCACCCCTTCCTGTGTTTTCCAGCATGGCCGTTCTGCCCCGTGCTCCTTCCAATGCCAGGTTTTCTTCTTCTCTCCTGAGTCCCGCTTGCTCACACTTCGCCTCTTCTCCTCTCATCCTCCCTTGAGTGCTTTCATTTCTGTTTGCATTCACACTGCCCTATTTCTAAAAACTTCACAGCAAAGTCTTTCATCCCCTCTGCCCCTTGGAGACACTTTTCTGGTGGGTATCTATCCTCTTCTTCTGCTTAACTTTTGTTTTACATTTTCTTTTCTTTTTTCCTTAGATTTTTAAAATAATTCTGTACTATTTCTTTTCTTATTACTTGTCACTAAATGTGTTGAATTTTCCTAGACCAGTTATTTCCTTAGTTCCCACAGCAAAGGCAGGCTGTTCCCTATAAATGTGGCTCGTCCACGTGATTCTTGTGTAACTCCACCTTCTTTATTTCTCTGATCCAAACCAGATCTAAGAGGCTTTTGCCACCAGCCTGAACCTGTCTCCAAATTTCCCATGTCCATTGTTGTGAACAAAGAATATAAGTTTTATATTTTACAGTAAAACTTCAATTTCAGGAATTATATTTTTAACTGTTATGAAAAGCTTCAAGCACACACAAAAGTAAAGAGAATAGATAATAAGTCCCCATGAATCCATAAAGTCTGTCTTAAATAATTATCAGCATTCTTTCATTAGGAAGTATGAGGTTTTCTGATGTCTGCTACCACCATGACCTTTCATCATTTTCGTGCATCTTCTCTTCATTTACGGCCGAGTGGCTTCTACCCAATCTCAGTTGCCTTTGGACAGCCCTTACATGTATTTTGGAGTCTGCGGGTTTTATTTGTTTCCAACTTTTACTGAAAATGAAGTTTGTGGGTTTGAATGATTTCCAAGAGAAAAAGGGAAAAACGCTGACTTATGCAGCCATGTTCATACTGGAAGTCCCAATAAAATATTTTTTAAATTTCCAAGTGGTTGGTCTTTTTGTTTAAACTTTTGTTATTAATTTCTCATTTTATTGCATTTAAATCTGCCTTGTATGATTTCTGTTTTGGGTAACTTATTACTAAACTAATATGTGATCAAGTTTTCTAAGTGTTCTCTGAGCATTAGGAAAAATGTATTTTCTAATTTTTAATTATTTTTGTTCTCTATTTTAAAGCTACTTGATGTAGCTTAGAAAGTGTTTGCCTTGTTATTCATATCTTTCATTTCCTTATTTATTGATTGCCTGTTTCATCTGTCTAAAAAAAAGGTACATTAAAATCCCACTGCAACTTTAATTTCTGCAGTTTCATACTTTCACATTTATTACTTTATATATTCCTATCCACTTTTGCTTTAAGGATTTCTAAGCTTTACTGTTCCATACATTAACGTTTGGAATTTTTGCACTGAGATGTACATCTTTCATTTATACAAAACACTCCATTTTGCTTCCTTTGCTTTTGACTTTAGTTTCAATTTGTTTCCCCTTTCTTTGCACTTATTTTGTTTGCCAAAATATTTGCTTTTTTAGCCATTCTAAATTGTATTGCCTTAGAAGTGTCTTTTAAAGGTAGTATAATGAAATTTTACTTTTGCTGTAGTCTAAGAGTCCTTATCACTTAGTAAAAGAGTGTAGCCCATTTTTATTTATAGGAAAACTAACATTTATTCTTTTTCTGTTGTTTTTATATGACAGTTTCTTCTATGCTTTCTTGCTGTATCTTCTGTTTTCTATCTTTCCCTATTGAGACCATGAGTTGTCTTTTCCCCTCTATGATAAGTGATTTCCAAACTATGATTTGTTTCCCCACCCACTGTGTACTCCATTCTCTCCATAATGCTACAACGCTATTTTTCAAAGACCCATACTGCTGGTGGTGGTTAACAGTCCCTAAAGAATCAGTGTTTCTTCCAGGTCTGCTTCCCCCCCAGAAACAGGTTGAATGCATTTTGTTTTTAAATAACCCACTTTCACTTGGAAACTGCCAGAGATCTCCTCAGAGAGGTCAAGCAGGTGGGCTGGGTGCCAGTTCAGCATCCGGCATCTGAGGAACCAGCAAGGGTGCCTGGGCCATGGGCCACCCTGGCAGGAGTCCTCATTCTTACATGGCTTTTCTCATTCTTTTGGCAAGGCCACAGGACCACATGCCAGACTTAATGTGTCGGACCTTCTTCCTGGTACACAAATAGTTCTGTCTCTTTGCCCAGCCTCATACACCCACCTACCAAGTCAACAAAGAACTTGCTGCCTGGGAAGGCCTGAGCCTTCTGACCGCTGGTGCCCTGAGGCTCATCTCTGCCCTCCAGGTCTCCAGATACAATCACACAGGGGCCTCCAGCGTGCCAGAGGCAGCCCTTGCCACCCTGTGAGATGGCCTTCCGGAGTGACCACCCACCACTTCAACAACCCTCAAGCTCCCTTCATCCAGTCCCCTTTAGGGAGCTCCTTGGGGTCTTCTCACGCGTCTGACAACCTTGGCCCTCTTGTTCTCTAGGAAGGGCTGCCAGGTTTAGCAAGTGAAAAATACAGGACACTCAGTTAAATTTGAATTTTGAATTCCATATTTTTTTTCAGATTCGAATAAAATATTATTCATTATCTATCTGAAATTCAGTGTAACTGAGCATCCTGAATTTTACCTGGAAACCTCTTTCAGGACACTGTATAACTTTCTTCAAGGAGCAGTTTTGAGTCACCTCTGGTTATCTTTTTTAAAGGAGTCTGCTTTTAAAAAGTATAACCATATTTGTGGAATTTCCTCAAAATACCAGAATTTGGCTGACTCACTCCTGGTTTTGTGTTGTTCTTGAGGCTCTGGGGTTTTTTTTTCCACAGAAACAGAGTTTACCATATTTTTATATGTGCTGGGTAATTTCTATCCCAATTGCAGAGGTGGGGGAGTCAGAGGTACATTCTCACATTGACTTTCCTTTTCATTTTCATGGAAAATTTTTATAATAAAAAAAGTTCAAATAACTTTAAAAGAGACGGAATAGTATAACAAATCCCTGAGTACTCATCTTCAAGCTTTAATAATTCAATATTTTGCAATTTTTAATATTTTGAAAATCTATCAGAGGGCAACCCACATCATCTAAATAACTCATCCTTACTTTTCTTAAGCATTTAAGAAAGTTAAGCAGATCCCAGGTAGCTTTTCACCAATAAACATGTATGTATAGATGCATATTATCTTTTGGTTGCAACTCCTGGTCCCCAGGGACCACTGGACTGAAGAGGACATTGTGGAGAGGGCTTACCTTTACAGTGTCAAAGTCCTTCTCTAGGTAGGACCCGCACTTTTCGCTCTCCCCAATTGAGGCAAAGAATTTGCTCCACCAATCAATGAACTCCTCCTCCTGAGTGGGTAGAAAACGAGAAACAGTTTCAGAAACAGAACTTGCCAAGCAAGGTTCTTCTGGATGAACACCAAGCAAGACTGATGGGCTGGCCTGGACCACAACTCTCTCCTGCTGGGTGAGTTCAAAAGAGCAAAGAACTGGAATTCCCTGCCTCTTTAGGGGCCAACTGCACAGTCAGGAAAAAGGTCTTCACACCTGCTTGGTGTTGAGAAGCAGAGGCTCTCGCCCTGGCTCTGCCCCACCTTCACCATGTGCTTATGTTAAGCTCCTGGGGCCTTCCTTTTCCCTTCTATGAAGTGGGCTCTTCATCACAGTCCCCCCTGCATTCCAGGAGTATACTGAGGCTAAACTCAGACCATATGTTGGATAACTCCTTGGGAGGAAATGTCAATAAAATATTATTTATTAAAAAATTACAGTAGACCCAGGAAAACTTAAGACACCAAAGAACTATTCTGATCCCCAACCTCCAGACTCCAGCAAAAAATAAAAGCTTCCAAAATCAGAACTTAGCCTCCCCCAAGGTCAGATCAGGGCAGAGCCCCTGAAATTCAACAAATGCTAAGTGTTCATTATTTTTAAAAAAAATACTGTGCTAGATGGGAGAAATGAGGTGAGCAGAAAGGAAGTTTGGGATAACACATTCTCTGCCCCTTCATATATTCGTATTTGTGGGGAAAAGTGGGCAGGCCTGTTGGGGCCCACACTGGTGTCGCCCCATTTTTAACTTCTCCTACACGTGGTGTGTCTGCAGGCCCTCTTGGGTCTTGTGTCTAGAATGCTCCTTCGGCTGTGTCCTGTCCAGGTGTCCCGTTGCTCAGGGAGTCAGCAAGTTCCCTGAAGGTGGGATCGTCACTCTCCCTGGACCTCTACCAAAATCCCACACAGGCCCAGGCCCTGGGTCTGTGCTGTTGGTTCCAGTAAAGCTCACCCAGTTCCATGGGAAGGGCACTGGACAAGGCGTCAGGAAGCCCATTCTGGGGCCTGCTTTCCTCCTCTGTATGAGGCGGTCAACTAAGGGATCTCCCAGGAGCCTGCTCTGATTCTATAAAACGAACTGAATTCCATCATGAGTTTCCGGGAATGCTGGTGCTCCCTTTAAACCAATGCCTAGCCCATCCAGCTCTAGGTTTTCAAGGGTGACCCAAGATGGAGGCAGGCCAATGGAACGTGAACAGGTAGAGTGGGGAGAGGGTGAAGTGAGGTTCTCAGAGTCTCGACCCATTCTGGAAGTATGGCCCTAGCATCGCCTGTGTGGCCAGAACGTGGTACCCAGACACACAACACTAGTGGACGCCAGAGCCACACTGAGTCTACAGAGAGTCTCTGTCTGACCAACTTACCAGAAGGATCTTCTGCAGCCAGAGAGGGGAAAAGAGGTTCAGAGGGGTTAAGATACAGAGTAGCAGAGCTTTCAGAGTTGTAACCACTCTCAAAAAAGCCAGCAAGGCAGACACCAGTCCTGATGTTTTAAGTCCAATTTGAATAAAAGAGATGATGGATGAATAAACATAAACACACACACATATCAAACTCATACAATCACTGACACATGAAAGAACATATTTACACACTCATGCCCAAGAGACACATATATGCTGAAATGCACATATACCCCCCACACCACAAAGTACACACGCTAACACACAGGCAAATATGTACACAGAGGTAGGAGTGGTCACAATGGAATTCACGTTAGCTGTTTGCTTCCTCCTAAGTCTATCTTTTCTTCCCAAGATCAGATACTTCAAGATTTGCCTTTATGACTCAGGCTCAGAGTCAGGCATAAACAGACAACAACCAGTGTGTTTTGTACAAAGAAATGACAGCAACACAATAGTTGTGGGAAAGTTATTACATTTCCCTCAGTCTTGAAAAACCAAGTAAATTTTTAAAAAGAAGAATATGGAAACAGAGAATCTGAGTAATATGATTAACAGTGTCATTTAAATAGACAAACACCATGTATTCCAAAAACAGAACTTATACCTTCTTGTCCAGTACCATTGGAGCACTTCAAAAACATTAAAAGCCACAAAGCAAATGTCAATAAAGTCCAAGGAATAAATCCATTATCAGTCACACTCTCTGATCTCAATGTAATAATAAAACTAGAAACGAATGAGAAACTCAAAAATCCCAACCTTTCAGAAATTTAAAGATGTATTCTTAAAACTTTTCTGAGTCAAACAAAAAAACAAAACTAAAATCACAGGTCCTTAGAAAATACCAACAGTAAGAGGGCTATGCCTTAAAATTTAGTAGCTAAGTCTGTACTCAAAGGAAAATTCAGTCTTAAATATTCTTGCTCTTATACAAAAAGAATGAAAATAAATAATCTGATAATTTTAAAAGTTAGAAAAAGGAAAATAGGAAGATCAAAATTTGAAAATGATGAGTAGAATTATGGAGGATATTGTAACTGATAATCAAATCCCAGAGCAAACTTTCAAAAAGGCCAATAAAACAAACATTAGATTATTTATCAAATCTAATGTTAAAAAGTAGGTACACCATTAGGAATAAGATCAAATAAAAAGATATTATGGAGAGAATAAAAATATTAAGAGATTTGCTACACCCAAATCAGTGGAAAAACCTTGGAAAATCTAGATGAAGTAGGTAACTTTCTAAAAAATATACAAACTGCCAAAATTGATTCAAATGTAATAGGAAATATGAAGAGATAACTTTCTGAAAGCAGAAGAGATCTCAGAGAACTACCTCCAAGACTTCAGACCAAGGTGGTTTCTTTGGAGGCAGTTTCTATCAGTCTTTCAAAGAAAAAAATGATCACTGCACAGCACAGAAAAAAGATGAATTTCCTCCATTCATTTTGTGAAGCCTGACCAGGACACACACACACACACACACACAAATCAGTCCCATTCCTGAATCACGAGGTAAAGATCCTAGATAAAAATACTAATGAATAGATTGCAGCGGTATATCTGGCATGGTCAGGTTGGATTATTCCAGAAGGCAGGAGTGACTCAGTATGAATAAGCAAAGACAGAAAACCCAAATGATCATCTATAACAGAAATTTGCAAACTATGGCCCAGCAGCCAGCCACTTGGCTTTGTCATTTACATATTGCCTGTAGCTGCCTCTGAACTATAACAGCAGAGCTGAGTAGCTGTGATGGAGACCCTATGACCCCAAACCTAAAATATTTACTATCTGGCCATTTAAGACAAAGTTTGCCAATCTGTGATCTATAATAGGCAAAAATGAAGGGGATGTGAGACGTTGTTAAATTCTTCAGTTATTTCTAAATGAAACTCTCATGAATTAAGAATAAAAGGGAACTTTCTTTGCATTACAAAGACTATCTTCAAGCAACAGCCAGCATTGTACTTAACAGTACCAGGCTTTCTTCCAGAAAGGAGTCTGGATCTCACAGTGTTCAAATCCTGTCACTCCTAATTGTGTGAGCTTGGACAAAACTTCTCGGTGCCTCGAGTGTCTAATCTGTAAAATGGAAAAATACTAGTACCAATTTGATAGAGTTATTGTGAGGAATAATGAGTCATATGTATAAAGTGCTTAGACAGTGCCTAGCACTTAGTGTTACCAACAACATTACTGTCTGTTTTATGTGGAGCAGGTTAGCTTCTGGCCAAGGACTGGCTCTCTCCCTGACTGCAGGAGCATAGCTGGCCACAATCTCTCCAGAAGGCAATCTAGCTGCATGCTCCTATAGCCCTAAAAATGTGCCTACACTGTGATCCCTCACTCCAATTCTAGAAGTCTATTCAAAGAAGGGAGATATGTATAAAGACTTACTACACTTTTAACAGGGAAAAGCAATTTAAGCATCTGACAATAAGGAACTTATTGGGGTAAATTGTACATCCATGTGATTAAAACTTGTACAACAACAAAAAATGATGTTGTAAACATGTTTACTGACATGAAAAGTTATTCACAGCTGATGAGATTTGCAAAAGGTTAAAAACTGAATAATGAGAATTCTTTTTAGTTAAAAGATCTAACCCCAAATGTTCACAGCAATTATCTGTGAATGATAAAATTACAAATGTTTTATTTATTTCTTTTATTTTGTGTATCACTTAAAGTTTTATAATTTTTGATTGTGTACATGTATTCCTTACATAATTTAAAAACTGAAACCTTTTGAAAATAAAGAACAACAGGATATTTCAAAACATACCACCAAGAAAATGAAAAGATAATTCACAGGAGAAAATATATGCCTGTGTGTATCTGATAAAGGATTTATAAACAGAATATATAGAAAACTCATACAGTCCAAAAATCAAAAGACAAACAACTCAATAAAAATGAGCCGTGGATTAAAATAGACATTCCTCAAGAGAAGTTATACAAATGGCTAATAAGCACACAAAGAGATGCTCAACATCGTTAGCCATCAAGGAAATGCAAATAGAAACCACAATGAAAGAACATTTCACACCACTAGGACGCCTATAACCAAAAAGTCAGATAATAAAAAGTGTTCATGAAGATGTGGAGAAACCAGAACCCTCGTTTACTTCTGGTAGAAATTTAAAGTATTGCAGTCACTTTAAAAACCAGGGTGGCAGCTCCTCAAAAGATTAAACGGAGAGCTACCATATGACCCAGGAATTCTCCTCCAAGAAAAATGAAAACTTATGTCCACACAAAAACTCATACATGAATGTTCATAGCAGCATTATTCATAAAAGTCCCAAAGTAGAAACAATCCAAATGTCTATCAATGAAAAGAAAATGTGATGCACCCAAACAATGGCACATTATTTGATAATAAAAAGCAATGAAGAACTGATAGATGCAACAACATGGATAAACCTTGAAAATGTTATGCTAAATAAAAGAAGTTAATCACAGAAGACCACATATTTCATAATTTCATTTACATGAAATGTCCAGAATAAGCAAACCCATAGAGACAAAAAGTAGATTAATGGTTGGGAGAAAATGGGAGACAATTGCTCTTGGGGTGCATTATTTCTTTTTGGAATAACTGAAAACATTCTGAAATTGATGATGGGTGCCCAACTCTGTTAATAAACTAAAAACCACTAAATTGCACACTTAAATAGGGGTTTGTGTATATGTGGATTATCTCAAAAAAAGCTGTTAAAATAAAAAAGAACAGATGATAAAACACAAGCAGATAACCTCTAAAAGAAGAACAAAAGCAGAAATCAGAGTTTAAAAAAATTTTGAAGAACTAGCAATTGACCACCAAACAGGACCTAAGTCTTACCACACTCAACTTTCCCCAAGAACTCTCAGCTGTAATTTCCTCCTTCCTCCAAGTTCCAGGTGATTTCTATGGCTGGTTCTCCTTAAGCACACTGGTGAGAAGCAGAGCCAGTGACCTTCCTAACCCCTGGTGAACCCAGCTGACTGGCTGCTCAGTGGCTTTCGTCCCCTTTTTATCCTGCATCCCACAGGGAAATCCTCTTCCACTTGCCCTCATTCTTGACAGAAATCATACGTGTTGCAGAATCATAATTTACATCCTAGCTGGTTTATATTTCGCCCCTTTGCCCTCCCCCACTTGTAAGTTCCCTGGGCCCTCTCTTGTTCCACTATATTTCTGGCCAACCCAACCTAGGTTTAAACCCAGCTCTTTCCCATCACATCCAATGCAGCTGAAAAAGAGCAAACCAGAGGCTGGTCTCACTCCAAGCTCGTGTAACAGCCTCAAAGGGGCCCAGTGTTGCCATCCACTCCATCTCAGCTCCCTGGGTCTTTGCTCTCCTTCCTCGGAACACACCAGCTCTCCATATCTTCTCCTTTCTGCCCAGCCCTCTCACACCTCCTCCTTGTCATCACTCTGTGGCAGTGACCCTGCTTCCTCTTTCTTTTAAAACAGAAGCATCAGAAGAGACCACCCCACCGCTCCACAAGCGCACCAATACTGGCATCGCACCTGTCTTCCCTCCTGCTTATGAAGTGACTCCACTTGCACCCTGACCCAAGGCTACCCCTGCACTCATGCCTTCTGATCCCCTCAAGGACGTGATCTTCTTCACCCTCTCCTTGTCATCACACTTCCTTTTCTCCTGGATCGTTCCCACTGGTGTTATATGTAACACTAGTTTCCATTATTTAAAAAGAAAACTCTCGAATCCCAATTTTGGTTCTCATCTTCTTTCCCCTTTTACAGAAAAACATCTACAGTTGTCTACACATGTCTCTAATTCTTGTTTTTCCATTCTCTGCGCCACCAAAACATGGCTGTCAAGGTCACCGAGGACTCAGGCCTCATTAGTCAACCAGCAGTAGTATCTGATGTAGGCAGTCACTCCTCTGTCTTCTGGCTTAAAATGATGTCTGGCTGGGAGGCTCCCTTTGCCTTACAGAGCATTATAGCCGTGGTCCTCCCACCCTACTGGCCATACCATCTCAATTTCTGCTGATTCCTCCTTGTCACCTGAGCTCTGATCACTTGAGTGGCCCAGAGCTCCATGCTCAGACCTCTTTTCTTCCCCACCCACTCTCAACCCCCGGAATTCTCCTGGAGTCTGGTGTCTTTAATAACATATACACTGAGGAACCCAACATGACTCTCTCCAACCTGCATGACTCCTCTGAACTCCAGCAGCCTATTTAACATCTCCAACTGGACATCTAATAAGCTTCTTGAACGTACCATCTCCAGAATCCAGTTCCTAATCACCCCCAGCCACCTGCTCCTTCTACAGTCTTCCTCATAGAAGCAAGTACAACTCCTTCCTTCCAGATGCTTGAACCAAAACCCCAACAGTCACTTTGGCCTCTTCCTCATGCCCCACATTCCATCCATCATCAAATCCTATTGGCACCCCCTTCAGTACACATTTGGAACCAGACCGCTTCTCCCTGATCACTATGGCCCCAGTCCCCATCACCGGGACCTATCGCAACAGTCTCCTAACTGGCCTCTCTGCTTTCTCTCTTGCCCCAAAATCTATTCTCAACACAATAGCCACACACATCAGAACACGTCGCCTCTCTGAGCAAATCCCTCCAATGATTTGCCAACTCACCCAGAATAAGGCCAAAGGCCTTACAACAGCAAGCTATACCAGCCCCTCACACCTCCCGCATCTCATGTCCTCCCATTTCTTCCTCACTCATGCTGTTCCCACCCCAATGGCCCACCCAGTCCATGAACCTTGCCAGCACTCTCAGGCTCCTCCCATGAGGAACTCAATTCCTCCCACAGATGGAGCCATGGGTCACTTCATCACGTCCTTCAAGTCTTGACTAAATATGATCTGTTTTACCCTCCTTACTCACCTTATTTTAAATCATGATCCATCTCCCAGCAATTCTCATTCTCCCTTCCTAACTTTTTCTCCCTAGTAATTATCATCATCAGGCACTCACTCCATATATTTTTTTTAGGTTCTTGTTTATTATGTCCCATAATGGCAGAGATCTCTATCTTTTTTAACACTATGTCCTCAATCCTTAGAACATTACCTGGCATGTATCTAGAGGCCAGTAAATATTTGATGGATATATGAATGCCTAAACAGCCAGGGGTGGGAAGGCTGGACCCTTGGCTTTTAAATTTCCTAAAGCAGATAATGTGCCATTAAAAAAAATAGGTTTAAAAGGATGTTCTTTTCAGCCCTTCTCACACTATACACAGAAGAGATGACAGTATAGAGAGGGAGAGGAAGCAAGAACCAGAGATTTGTGAGGACTTTTTTCATATTTTTGCTTTGTTATTAATGTATATTTCAATCTTTCCTCTTTTTAAATGAATAAGCTGCTCAAAATTAAGATTAGATCTCTTAAATATCTAGAGTTCACAGTTTTGTTTTTGTTTTTTTAATTTTTTATGTTGTATTCAGTTCAGTTCAGTGGCTCAGTTGTGTCCGACTCTTTGCGACCCCATGAATCGCAGCACTCCAGGCCTCCCTGTCCATCACCATCTCCCGAAGTTCACTCAGACTCACGTCCATCAAGTCGGTGACGCCATCCAGCCATCTCATCCTCTGTCATCCCCTTTTCCTCCTGCCCCCAATCCCTCCCAGCATCAGAGTCTTTTCCAATGAGTCAACTCTTCGCATGAGGTGGCCAAAGTACTGGAGTTTCAGCTTTAGCATCATTCCTTCCAAAGAAATCCCAGGGCTGATCTCTTTCAGAATGGACTGGTTGGAACTCCTTGCAGTCCAAGGGACTCTCAAGAGTCTTCTCCAACACCACAGTTCAAAAGCATCAATTCTTTGGCACTCAGCTTTCTTCACAGTCCAACTCTCACATCCATACATGACCACTGGAAAAACCATAGCCTTGACTAGATGGACCTTTGTTGGCAAAGTAATGTCTCTGCTTTTCAATATGCTATCTAGGTTGGTCATAAGTTTCCTTCCAAGGAGTAAGCGTCTTTTAATTTCATGGCTGCAGTCACCATCTGCAGTGATTTTGGAGCCCCAAAAAAATAAAGTCTGACACTGTTTCCACTTGTTTCCCCATATATTTGCCATGAAGTGATAAGACCAGATGCCATGATCTTAGTTTTCTGACTGTTGAGCTTTAAGCCAACTTTTTCACTCTCCTCTTTCACCTTCATCAAGAGGCTTTTTAGTTCCTCTTCACTTTCTGCCATAAGGGTATAGCCAATTAACAACGATGTGATAGTTTTCCGGTGAATAGTGAAGGGACTCAGCCATATACATGCATCCGTTCTCCCCCAAACTTCCCTCCCATCCAGGCTGCCACATGACATTGAACAGAGTTCCATGTGCTATAAATAAGTCCTTGTTGGTTATCTATTTGAAATATAGCAGTAAGTACATGACTATCCCAAACTCCCTAACTATCACTTTCCCCCAGGAACCATAGGTTCCTTTACTAAGTCTGTGAGTCTCTGTTGAGTCTCTGTAAGTTCATTTGTATCTTTTTTTTCAGTTCAGTGGCTCAGTTGTGTCTGACTCTTTGCAACCCCATGGACTGCAGCACACCAGGCCTCCCTATCCATTACCAACTCCCAGAGTTTACTCAAACTCATGTCCTCAGGATGCCATCCAACCTTCTCATCCTCTGTCGTCCCCTTCTCCTCCTGCCCCCAATCCCTCCCAGCATCAGAGTTTTTTCACATGAGTCAGCTCTTCACATCAGGTGGCCAAAGTATTGGAGTTTCAGGTTCAACATTAGTCCTTCCAATGAATATTCAGGACTGATTTCCTTTAGGATGCATGGGTTGGATCTCCTTGCAGGCCAAGGGACTCTCAAGAGTCTTCTCCAGCACCACAGTTCAAAAGCATAAATTTTTCAGCACTCACATTTCTTTATAGTCCAACTCTCATATCCATACATGATTACTGGAAAAACCATAGCCTTGACTAGACAGACCTTTGTTGGCAAAGTAATGTCTCTGCTTTTTAATGTGCTGTCTAGGTTGGTCATAACTTTCCTTCCAAGGAGTAAGCATCTTTTAATTTCATGGCTGCAGTAACCATATGCAGTGATTTTGAAGCCCCCAAAAATAAAGTCTGACACTGTTTCCCCATCTATTTGCATTGAAGTAATGGGACCAGATAACACGATCTTAGTTTTATGAATGTTGAGCTTTAAGCCAACTTTTTCACTCTCCTCTTTCACTTTCATCAAGAAGCTCTTTAGTTCTTCTTCACTTTCTGCCATAAGGGTGGTGTCATCTGCATATCTGAAGTTATTGATATTTCTCCCGGCAATCTTGATTCCAGCTTGTGCTTCATCTGCTGCTGCTGCTGCTAAGTCACTTCAGTCGTGTCTGACTCTGTGCAACCCCATAGATGGCAGCCCACCAGGCTCCACCGTTCCCGGGATTCTCCAGGCAAGAACACTGGAGTGGGTTGCCATTTCCTTCTCCAATGAATGAAAGTGAAAAGTGAAAGTGAAGTCACTCAGTCGTGTCCGACCCTCAGCAACCCCATGGACTGCAGCCTTCCAGGCTCCTCCATCCATGGGATTTTCGAGGCAAGAGTACTAGAGTGGGGTGCCATTGCCTTCCCATGTGCTTCATCTAGCCCAGTGTTTCTCATGATGTACTCTGCATATAAGTTAAATAAGCAAGGTGACAATATACAGCCTTGACATACTCCTTTCCCGATTTGGATCCAGTCTGTTGTTCCATATCCAGTTCTAACTGTTGCTTTTGACCTGCATACAGATTTCTCAAGAGGCAGGTCAGATGGTCTGATATTCGCATCTCTTTCAGAATTTTATATAGTTTATTGTGATCCACACAGTCAAAGCTTTGGCATAGTCAATAAAGCAGAAATAGATGTTTTTCTGGAATTCTCTTGCTTTTTTGATGATCCAGTGGATGTTGGCAATTTGATCTCTGGTTCCTCTGCCTTTTCTAAAACCTGCTTGAACATCTGCAAATTCATGGTTCACATATTGTTGAAGCCTGGCTTGGAGAATTTTGAGCATTACTTTGCTAGCATATGAGATGAGTGCAATTGTGCGGTAGTTTGAGCATTCTTTGGCATTGCCTTTCTTTGGGATGGAATGAAAACTGACCTTTTCCAGTCCTGTGGCCACTGCTGAGTTGTCCAAATTTGCTGGTGTATTGAGTGCAGCACCTTCACAGCATCATCTTTCAGGATTTGAAATAGCTCAACTGGAATTCCATCACCTCCACTAGCTTTGTTCCTAGTGATGCTTCCTAAGACCCACTTGACTTTTCATTCCAGGATGTCTGGCTCTAGGTGAGTGATCACACCATCATGATTATCTGGGTTGTGAAGATCTTTTTTGTACAGTTCTTCTGTGTATTCCTGCCACCTCTTCTTAATATCTTCTGCTTCTGTTAGGTCCATGCCATTTCTGTCCTTTATCGAGCCCATGTTTATATGAAAAGTTCCCTTGGTATCGCTAATTTTCTTGAAGAGATCTCTAGTCTTTCCCAGCCTATTCTTTTCCTCTGTTTCTTTGCACTGATCACTGAGGAAGGCTTTCTTATCTCTCCTTGCTATTCTTTGGAACTCTGCATTCAAATGGGTATATCTTTCTTTTTCTCCTTTGTTTTTTGCTTCTCTCCTTTTCAAAGCTATTTGTAAGGCCTCTTCAGACAGCCATTTTGCTTTTTTGCATTTCTTTTTCTTGAGGATGGTCTTGATCCCTGTCTCCTGTACAATGTCACAAACCTCTGTCCATAGTTCATCAGGCACTCTATCTATCAGATCTAGTTCCTTAAATCTATTTCTCACTTCCACTGTATAATCATAAGGGATTTGATTTAGGTCATACCTGATTGGTCTAGTGGTTTTCCCTACTTTCTTCAATTTAAGTCTGAATTTGGCAATAAGGAGTTCATGATCTGAGCCACAGTCAGCTCTCAGTCTTGTTTTTGCTGACTGTATAGAGCTTCTCCATCTTTGGCTGCAAAGAATATAATCAATCTGATTTTGGTGTTGACCATCTGGTGATGTCTATGTGTAGAGTCTTCTCTTGTGTTGTTGGAAGAGGGTGTTTGCTATGACCAGTGCATTCTCTTGGCAAAACTTTATTAGCTTTTGCCCTGTTCATTTTTTACTCCAAGGCCAAATTTGCCTGTTACTCCAAGTGTTTCTTGACTTCCTACTTTTGCATTCCAGTCCCCTATAATGAGAAGGATATCTTTTTTGGGTATTTAGAAGGCCTTGTATGTCTTCATAGAACCATTCATCTTCAGCTTCTTCAGCATTAGTGGTTGGGGCATAGCCTTGAATTACCATTATATTGAATGGTTTGCCTTGGAAACGAACAGAGATCATTCTGTCGTTTTTTAGATTGCATCCAAGTACTGCATTTCGGACTCTTTTGTTGACTATGATGGCTACTCCATTTCTTCTAAGGGATTCTTGCCCACAGTGGTAGATACAATGGTCATCTGAGTTAAATTCACCCATTTCAGTCCATTTTAGTTCACTGATTCCTAGAATGTCAACGTTCACTCTTGTCATCCACTGTTTGACCACTTCCAATTTGCCTTGATTCATGGACCTAATATTCCAGGTTCCTATGCAATATCACTCTTTACAGCATCAGACCTTGCTTCCATCACCAGTCACTTCCACAACTAGGTGTTGTTTTTGCTTTGGCTCCATCCCTTCATTCTTTCTGGAGTTATTTCTCCACTGATCTCCAGTAGCATACTGGGCACCTACCGACCTGGGGAGTTCATCTTTCAGTGTCCTTTTTTCCCCTTTTCATACTATTCATGGGGTTCTCAAGGAAAGAATACTGAAGTGGTTTGCCATTCCCTTCTCTACTGGACCACATTTTGTCAGAACTTTCCACCATGACCCGTCTGTCTTGGGTGGCCCTACACGGCATGGCTCATAGTTTCATTGAGTTAGACAAGGCTGTGGTCCATGTGATTAGATTGGTTAGTTTTCTGTGATTGTGGTTTTCAGTCTGTCTGACCCCTGATAGAGAAGGATAAGAGGGTTATGGAAGCTTTCTGATGGGAGAGACTGACTGAGGGGGAAACTGGGTCTTGTTCTGATGGGCGGGGCCATGCTCACTAAATCTTTAATCCAATTTTCTGTTGATGGGTGGATCTGTGTTTCCTCCCTGCTATTTAGCTGCAGCCAAACTATGGTGGAGGTAATAAAGATAATGGTGACCTCCTTCAGAAGGTCCCATGCAGGCACTGCTACACTCAGTGCCCCCAACCCTGCAGCAGGCCACCACTGACCCACACCTCTGCTGGAGACTCCCAGACACTCACAGGCAAGTCTGGGTCAGTCTCTTGTGAAGTCACTGCTCCTTTCTCCTGAGTCCTGGTGCACAAGTTTCTGTCTGTGCCCTCCAAGACTCTGTTTCCCAGTCCTGTGTAAGTTCTGACAGCTTTAGATTCCACATACAAGGGATGTCATGTGATATTTGTCCTTCTCTGTCTGACTTATTTCACTCAGTATGACACCCTCTAGGCCCATCCATGTTGCTACAAATGGTACTATTTCATTCTTTTTAGTGGCTAAATAATACTCCGTTGTATATGTGTACCACATCTTCTTTAAAATTTGTGGTGACTTCTGATAAGGCATACCCATATCTTCCCCCATAGGTTAGCTCAAAGTATACATGGAAGAGACCTCTCCTAAACTTTGGGGATCTGATAAGTAGCAACCATTCAAAAACTGCCAGAGAAATTGGGGCTTGTGGCCTTTGACAGATGGCTGCATGGGTGTCATGGGAGAGAGAGCCTGAAGGAGTCCTCATCACATCCTGTAGACCCCAGAGTCACAAAGAAGCTGTCATATGATACCATGCTCCCCAGAAAGGCTTGAAAGGCAGCAAAGAGAGGAAGCCAGGATACCTGAAAGGGCCTTCTGGTCGAGATAATGAGACAGTGTCTGTATGGTCTGTGTGCCCAGTAGATCCAGGGTGCACACACACTAGTGACCAGGGGCCCCTTCGTGTGGAGGTCATGACATTATGGAAGCTCAACCCAGAATTTAGCTGTTTCCCAGGGGTAAGGACAAGGGAGAAAAATCCAAAACTAACTAAAGCTTAAACCTAAATGGTTGAAGAATTACTATGACTTTTCTGCCAGGAAAAATGTGAGCTCAAAAGACAGATTAAGTTGAATTACAGAAAAATAGTCATATTTTCAACACTCTCACAGATGTGACTTGAAAATATCATCCCTGCTATTTCACTAACCTGGCTTCTGATGGAGTTACTTCATGACCATGTCTTCTTTCCCTTCCTCAAGAAGCCCAAGAAGAAGTTAGCCCCCACATAAGAATGAGCCCCACAGAAACAGGAGAGTCCTCCCATGTCTTATTATCCCAGATGCACCAAAGCCAAGCAACCCTCTGTGGAAGGCTCCATAATTCCAAGCTCCAAAAGGGAAATGGTCATACGTTTTCTAATTCCAAGTGTGCTCTTGACCTCATTTTGCAAGAGCTAAGCATCTAGTCTTGGAACATGGAAAGGAGGAAAAACAAATGCAAAAGGCTTGATTGTTAAAGTGTCATCTCAGGCTTCATCAAGAAGTCTGGCCATCAGAGCTTTATCTCCCTGTGCCCAAGGTTCAGAGTCCTTCACCCTTCAGCCCGCTGAACAAGTAAGTCTGATCAAGGCACAGACTGGCAGCCTCTCCAGTTTCAGCTAATAGCCAACATTCAGTTCCTGAGCAACCAGAGCCATGTAACAAAGACTTGCTTCTCCAAGCTTGATCCAGTCTAATGGGCACCCTAATCCCTCTGAAGACCCAAATCAGCACGGCACAGTCAGAACGTTTAATCTCCCATTTTCATTCAATAAGCCTAATGCATTTCATGAATATGGATGGCAAAGTTGACAACAGTCATTCTAAGCCTGACTCTGTGATGTTAGGAGAGTTGAGGAGGACAGAGGATATCACTTGTGTTCTCTCCCCTGGATGACCAGTTAAATCAAATACAAGAGCCTGTGGTCAAATTCCTTCATCACCCAGGTTACAATGCCATACCTTGGGGTCACTATAGGGAACTATACACCTACCTCTAAAAAAGAAGTCCATTTTTTAAAACAGGCCTTCATTGCCTATGTCAACCAGAAGGTAGCCATCCTAGATGGTGTTGAAAAGAATTTCTGCATTAGCACAAATCATTATCATCAAGGTCGTAACGTAAGAACCCAACACTGGGATTAGTGTAGGCTTTGAGATGATGTCTGCGAAGTTGACCTCTAAAGTTGACCATGATCAATGCTCTTATTGATATTGTCAACATCACCAGTTTGACCCCCGGTGCTGTTTCCCCATAGCTCAATATCTGCAGAACTGGAATGATGAGATGATGATTGTCTAGTTCTTTAATTAACGTCCTAAGATTTCAAAACTAAACTGAGTCCATCTGCTCACATACACATTAATACAAGCACAGATGTAATGGACAAGGGCTCACACCTACATGTAAACCAGCAAACCCCTAGACGTGCAACACCCAACTCAGAACCTACCCCACCCCACGCACACTAAGCTTTTCATGCCCCTCAAAACCACAAAGACATATGCCCACAGCCAGCCACCATGTTGATTCTGCCGAACTCTACACTCTCATGACAAAAAGAATCCCTTAATTGTTTCCACAAGTGGAGCACTGGGCCTTCAGCCTCGTGTTGACACTCCCTGCAGTTCTGCCTCCATGTCTGTCGAGGGATCATTACTCTGCTTACTCTGACTTCAAGCTGGACCAGCAGAAGTGGGAGGGAAAGGAAGACCTTTAACCAAAATGCTGAACTGCTTCCAAAAGGCCCAGTGGAAAAGTGTGCCCGAAATCTGGCAGTCAAGCAGATGGTGAACAGAAAAGGGTCAGGACCTGACAATTTGACTATTGGCCTGTTCCAGATGGAGGGCCCAAGTGAGGTGGGAGACTTGTGGGAAATGTCTTTCCAAATTCAGAAGCCTAAGGTATGTATGTGGGCCCATGACTTAGTCCTCCAAGGACAACATCACCCCATAACCCATGTAGAAAGCCCAAACAAATGGAATCTATCCAGTAGGGTGAATGAAAGACAATCAGAGTCTTCAAACCTGTGAAGAAAACAATGAGACATGGCTAACTCAGAATCTGTGATGATTCCAACAAGGCCTGGGCAAAAGCTTGTCTTACCTTCATTCTGCTTATGTAGACAGTTTTGCTTAACAAAAGTTCCAACCAGCTACTTAAGAGAAAAACTATTTTTGAAGGCCTTCCCAGGGCTGCAGAAGCATTCATCAAACTACAGACACTAATCTTAGCTATCTTAAATTCAATTTTAAAAGTATTTTGGGGGAGCCTACTATGTGCCAAAGTCAACCTGCTTTCTAGTTACTGTGTGAGTTTTCATACACAAAGTCATATCACTTTCCAAATATTCTATATTTTGAACTTGCTGCTAATTCAAGCTGGTTTCCCATGCCTCCGTGAACGTAAGAGAGGTGCTCACGTCACTGGGCAGGTTGATAAGCTCCTTTGGGGCATTTGTACTCAGCGGTGAGCACTGAACCAACTTCCAAGCACTGTTTGGACCCAGGCTGGGGAGTGAGGGGGCAGGGATGATGACAGGACCATCAGGGGTAGGAAGGCATTAAATTAGACCTCAGAGAGAACTTCCTGTCCTGTAGATTTCAAGGAAAGCCAAGAATTTCCCTCTGGGAAGAGATGAATCTTTTTCCTTTGAGTAGGAAAACAGGTCCCTTGTGGACCAGGAAAAAGACCTCTTGGGAAGAAGGAAGTATGGGGCGGGGGGAGGCAGGGAGGGCTTCTGGGAGGGGGCTAGGGTCTCTTCCTCCCTGAGGAGGCCCTGGAGTTTGCCAGACAAGTCTCACCCTGGGCTGTCCCCCCTGCAGTGCGCATCGAGGGAGGAGGGTGCACCCCCGAGGAGACCACAGGAATGCCAAGCAGGGGAAAGGCGCCCGGAGCCAAGGGCTCCGGCAACGAGGATCCAATATCGGCGGGTGACTCCAGCCCCCGTAACAGGAGAGACCGTAAAGTATGTGCTCTGCTTCCCAACCAGCAAACACAGCAAATAACCAATTACTCCAAATAGCTAACAGATTTCGGCTCTGATTTCCCTCCCCTTGCCTCCCCTGTGCCTTCACTTGTCATTTGATGGGCGATTTGTATTTGCTCTGAGAAAATGAGAGAAGGAATGACTCACAAAGGAAGGTCCAGATTACACTCAGTGACAGGCATCAAACCTCCCTAATCAGAACTAATGGGAGTGGGGGGAGGCCGGGCTGCACTGGCAACACATCTGAACCAGAGATATTTTTAAAGAAGTACAGTTTTGTTACTTTCAAGTACATACAATAATTCTTGCTGAACCAATAGTGCCAAATACATGTCCTTAAGAAACCTACTTTAAGGAGAAGATAAGTACTTTCCTAATTAGCACGTTTGATATATACAAAAGTACAGGTAAAAAGACTTCTTGATATTAAAGTTAAAATACTCCCCCTGAAACTCTCAAGGTCAGAGATGCAAGCACGTTGCACTGAGACAAAGTGTCTTGGCTGCCTTCTGGAAATGCTTCCTCACTTGGGAGCCACACCCTGTAATTGATTCCTTTGCTCAGAAAACCTTTGCTTCAAAGTCTTTGGATAAATTCTTGTCAGTATCCATGAGCTGCAATGAAGCATTCCCCCAAACCTTGGAAGTAAGGGAAATAGGGCTGCCCTCAGAGAATCAGACCATGAAATCAATGTGAGGGGGTGGGGGGGGGTGGTTTAGAGCAAGGAGAGGCTTCTACACTGAGCCTGAAGCATAGTGGGTAGACTGTACTAATACATCTAGGGAAAGACTATGTCAGGGGAAAAACAACCTGATCAGTCCTGGAAATAGAAGAGTAAGAGTTGACTGTTCCTATCTGTTTACACCAGCATCACCAGGGGGATGGTCCCCAGCTTAGGGACTAAAGCTGTCCCTACCATTGGAGATGGATGTTTCAATCCATTTTGGACTGCTGCCCACTCAATTTCAGGTCCCAGTACTCTCTCTCCTCATTCTGATTCTTTACTCATCTCCATTCACAATTTGACTTCCCAGTTGCTGAGCCTTTTAGAGAGACCACAGGCCAGATCCCAAGATCACATCCTCCAGACAGAAGTATTTTTCACTGTCAAATCATAAACTGGCAACCTTGGTTTAGAAACTTGAATAATATGCATCTAGCCCCAAGAAAATGGACCCATCAAGTGTCTAAACTCACAGCGTCAAGGGTCCACACAGCCAAGACTATAACAACGTCCCGAAAGCAACACACCTGCCTGGTCTTTCCCTTCTGGGAAAGAGTCAGCTCTCCTTTATTTAAGAAACTCCTATATCGGAGTCCACGCACAAGAACTGCACTCTGACCTAGCCAGCCAGCATCTGACTGCCACCACCACCACAGAAGACAAACTGCTGAGCCCAGGAGGACAGCCTCTGATCCTGTTCTCCCTCTTACTTCTCTCACCTTGCTGGATTCCTGGCTGACAAAGTAAAATTACGCAACTTTAGACTGTTTCTCGCTTCCTTTCATCTGAGTTTGAGATTAGAAGGGGCCTCCGCAGTAACGGAAGTGCCATCTGAGCTCCTGGTACTTGACAAGCAAGGACTTCCCTGTGTAACAACAGGAAGAAAAGATGAAGGTTCAAAATAAGGGGGATAATGTGAGGACGAAGGCAAGTGTTAAAAAGTTGAGTAAAAATGGAAGAAAACAAATGGTCAATTTATGGTCTCAGGAAGTCTCCAGAGGGTCTCATGAACAAGAAGTTAGAGTACTGGTCCTGAAAGAAATAGAATGTGCATGAAGACATCATGACTGTCAAACTGAAAACTCTAACAGAGACCCAGCAAAATGGCAAACTGGAGGACCAGAGAAACTCTCCAAGTGGGAACACCTAAATTAACAAATAATATATGTTTAAAATCCTTTTTAAGTGGCTGAACTGATGGGAATATAAAGAAGATACATGGGTGCAAATGAAAAAGCAAAAAGCCAAAGAAATAAGGAGCCAAAATGCAAATTGACTGTGGGGTCCAAGAAGCCCAAGCCAAACATTTAGTTTTAAGTGAATCTGGATTTGTAATATTTCCAGGCATTTGGTAAAAGTAACACATGTACTCCCTGAAAGAATGTGACTTTCATCCAGCCCTCAAAGAACTCTCAGATAAAGTTCCAAGGAACATGAGTTCACAGTCAGAAATAGTGAAACATAATGAACAAGGCACCATGAGTGAAAGTCAGTTAGAAACAACTGCAGACAGGCCTGTTGTGACAATAGAAAGCAGAATTATCACAAATAGAATTTTAAGAAAAAAAAACTGTTTAAAACTAAAAGGCATTAAAAATATGGCAAGGGAATAAGAGACTTTCAAAAATCAACAAGCAGATTTGGGGGAAAAAAGAGAACTTTTAGAATAAAAATATTAATACTGGGACTAGAAACTCAATAGATGGGGTTAGCCTTTAGAAGCAACTTAAGACTTAGTGAATGAGGACCTACCGTATAACATGTGGAACTTTGCTCAATGTTATGTGGCAACCTGGATGGGAGGGGAGTTTGGGGAAGAATGCTGCTGCTGCTGCTGCTAAGTCGCTTCAGTCGTGTCCGACTCTGTGCGACCCCATAGACAGCAGCCCACCAGGCTTCCCTGTCCCTGGGATTCTCCTGGCAAGAACACTGGAGTGGGTTGCCATTTCCTTCTCCAATGCATGAAAGTGAAAAGTGAAAGTGAAGTCGCTCAGTCGTGTCCGACTCCCAGCGACCCCATGGACTGCAGCCTACCAGGCTCCTCTGTCCATGGGATTTTCCAGGCAAGAGTAGTGGAGTGGGGTGCCATTGCCTTCTCCGTGGGGGAAAATGGACACATGTATATGTGTGGCTGAGTGCCTTCACTATTCACCTGAAACTCACAACATTGTTAATCGGCTATATCCTGATTAAGTCTTTAAAAAGAGTTAGTGAACTAGAAGACATATCTTCAGAAATTAGCCAGAGTGCAACACAAAGAAATGTGAAATAAATTTGAACTGCCATGGAGAATAGAGCAGGTCCATCACAGATCGAATCAGTTCCAGGAGGAAATGAGAGAATGACAAACATGCACTATTTGAAGAGATAACTAATTAAAAGCAAAATGACAGTCCTCGGATTCAGGAAGACAACAACACGAAGGCAGCCAGAAGACAGTGAGATAGGGTCTCCAAAGTGACGGCAGGATTTAAGTGTCAGTGAAACTAGCAGTTCCAAAATAACGGTGAAACAAAAATACTTCCAAAAAATAATTTAGAAGTGAGGGTGTTTATAATGAATTGATCCTAATTATAGGAATTTCTGTAGGCTCTTCAGGAAGAAAGACGATCCCAGGATGAGGAAGACTGGTCTACCAAACAAAACAGCCAATGTGGGTCTAGCTAAAAGAAGAAAAAGATTACTTAAAAAAAACAACACTGCTTTTAAAAATGTCATTTATAGCGGTAGAACTAAAATATTGAACAAAAGTTCATAATTGGTAAGTGACTAGAATTAAAGCATCCTAAGAGGAAAAGGGGATGCTGACAGAGGATGAGATGGCTGGATGGCATCACTGACTCAATGGACATGAGTCTGAGTGAACTCCAGGAGTTGGTGATGGACAGGGAGGCCTGGCGTGCTGCAATTCATGGGGTCGCAAAGAGTCAGACACGACTGAGTGACTGAACTGAACTGAACTGAAGTTCCTTGTAATATTTTGGAAGTAGCTATAAATACCAATTAAATTTAGATTTTGCTAAGTTTATGATACATGTTAAAGTTTCTATATTAATCACTAAAGGAATAAAACCAATGTATAGCTTTGAAACTGTAAAGGGAAGAAGGAATGAAAAGATGGGGGGATTTTTCAATACAAAAAATGAGAAAAAAGAAAAAAGTAGGACTAATAGAGACACAGAACAAGATGGCAGAAATAAATCCAAATATATCAGTAAAACACAATATATTAGACTGGCCAACTCTCTGAGTTTATGTCAGAATGCATAAAAAAAGAATCCATCTATTTGCTGTTCATCAGAGAGATACCTAAACGTAAAGTCACAGAAAAATTGAAAGTAAAAAGACAGAAAAGATTTATTAGGAAAATACTAACCAAGAGAATATGGTTTAGTTGTATTAACATGAGACAAAGCAGCGTTTAAGGCAAAACTCATTAGTAGAGATTTTAAAAAGCAAGGAGTGGTGGTTTGTCTTGAAAGCGAAAAGTCAAAGTGAAGTCGCTCAGTAGTGTCGGACTCTTAGCAACCCCATGGACTGCAGCCCACCAGGCTCCTCCGTCCATGGGATTCTTCAGGCAAGAGTACTGGAGGTTTGCTACATATCATTAAAAGATTGAATCTCTAGGAAGATAAAAGAATGCTACAATTGTGCCTAATAACATAGCATCAAATATATAAACAAAAAGTAGACCGAAATCACAAAGAAGAACAAACATAAGTTAGGAATTTCTAAAACATACTTTTAAACAATTCAAGTGTCAAAAAGAAATATGACAGTAATAAGAAAGTACTCAGAACTAGAAAACAACAAAAATATCACGTATCAAAACGTGTGGGATGCATAAAGCAATACTTAGAGGAAATTTTATAGCCTTAAATGCTTACATTAGAAAAGAGGAAAGTTTGAAAATTGATGAACTAGACATCGCACTAAAGAGGTTAAAAATATAACAAGCCCTCTAAACATCAAAGGAAAGGGTTAGTCAGTCGTATCCATCTCTTGTGACCCCATGGGCTGTAGCCCATGAGGCTCTTCTGTCCATGGAATTCTCCAGGCAAGAATACTGGAGTGGGTTGCCATCCCCTTCTCCAGGGGATCTTCCCAACCCAGGGATCGAACCCAGGTCTCCTGCATTGCAGGCATATTCTTTACCATCTGAGCCACCAAGGAAGCAAAGAAAATAATAAAGGAAACAACTGGAAGCTAGAAAACCAGGAAACCATAGAGCTAAATCAGCAAGCTAAAAATTGGTTCTTTGAAAAGATTTTTTTAAATCTGACAAATTCTGGCAAGAATAATAAAATATAACCTTAGGAATGAAAGGGAACCTAAATAGAAGGTGAAGAAATTTTTTTTTAAGGAAGAGGTTGTTATGAAAAATCCTATGTCAATAATTTTAGGAAGAAACGGATAAATTCCTATAAAATATAAATCACCAAAAGTGACTCACATAGAAACAGAAAATCTCAAAGGTCCTATAAACATTTTTAAAAATTGTATCAGCAGTTTAAAATATCCCCAAGAAGAACACTAAGTCTAGACAGTTTTACCAATGAATCTACCAAAACCTTCATGCAACAGATAATGTCAGGCTTTTGTCATTTATTCAGAGACTAGAAAAAGAGCAAATATGCCTCAAATCATTTTATAAGATTAGTATTATCTAGACACCAAAACCTGAAAAAAACAGTATCAGAAAAAGAAGTCCCAAGCCATTATCATTCATTAAAAATTGATGCAAAAAAATTCCTAAGTTAAACTGAACCCAGCAATGCAGAAAAAAGATAATATAACATGACCAGGATAGATAGTTTCAGAACTGCAAAGTTGTTTTAGCAGTAAAAAAAAAAAAAAACTATTAATGTAATTCACCACAATAACAGATTAAAAAAGAAAAAACATATGATCACTTCAACAGATCCATAAAGAATATTCAATAAAATGTAACATCATTCATAATAAAAACTCCTAGCTTGTTAATAATCACTCAGCTTATAAATTTCATAGTTGGTGGCGAAATATAAATATTCCATTTTCAATTAGATCAGATAAGAATACTCTCTATTATCAGTTGTACAGAGTATTAAACTTATGGTCCTAGTCAGTACAGTCAGACAAGAAAAGCAAATAGTTAAAAAGAAAAAGAAATTAAAAGTACACAGAAGAATCAAAAATTTTAAAGAGCCAGTTCTTTGGATGAAAAATAACCATAAAATAGAGGAAATGCTATTAAGCCTAGTGAAGCAAAAAATAAAATAAAATAGCATAAATTACAAAATCAGGAATGAACAGATAAAAAAACGGAACAGATACGGTAGCATTTTCTTTTATTATAGTAATATGTGTAAATCCATACCAATGTAACAAACAATATCTGATGACATCTAAGGCACCAAATTGACTGAAGACGTAGAAAGTGATCAAAGAATCTCCTCCCAAAAATAGATGCTGGGCCCAGTCTTATAAAATGAGTACAGAGCAGACACATCTTACCCAATTGTATAAAATATGTATTCCTGAAGATCTCCTATAATTCAAAACTCACATCATATAACCACCATTTTCAAGAAAAGATGATAGGTATCCCGTTTACCAGCTAAACCATAAATACAATTCATTTGGCCACCACCTTTTAAATTACATGACTCTTAATCATTTTTTAAATTTAGATTGATTCACATTATTACACATTTTATACACAAAACAAGGCTATTAAAATACCATGCAATTTCCAATTTGCATGATTCAGATTCATAAAGAATCCCTCTCATGTATTTTCAAACCTTTAAACAATCATTCTCATCTCTTAGAGACTGTTTAAGAGCACAGAAAATGAGAGTACACCTCAGAAAATATTTTATGAAACTCATTTAAAATCCTGATAGCAAAATCTAACAAAGACAACCTAAAAGTAATACATATGAATAAATATGCAAAAATCCTACATAAATAATGACAAATCTAAGTCAATAACTAACACATACCAAAACTTCTCCTTGCAAACTTCCCCTTAACCAGGATTAACAAAAACCAATCATTCTCTCTGCTAACAATTGAAGGTCCAGAGCAGACGAAAGCCTGCAGCTAATCTAATTCACCCACTGCAGCTCCCAGAGATGAGCCGAATGTTCACCAAGAATTGTTTGTTCCCAAATCTGCTCATGCCAGTTGTATTAATTTTGTAATTGGATCAATAAGCATTATAAATACATATAATTTGAATTTTAAAAGAAAGGGCATTTTATCTATGAAAATTAATTTAGTTATTGATGTTTTTAATTTAGCTATTGATTAATTTAGCTAAATTGATGTTTTTTAATGGTGAAAATTAAGTATGAGTGAAGCGACCAAAAAAAGGTGTGAGGGGATCTTAAACATTAAAAGAACTCCACATTCAGGTTCTTTTGCACCTACCATTAAGATCTCAAAAACTTTAATAAACCTAAAGGAAAAATAATAAGTAATATATTTTAGATGTGTTTTATACCAGAAGGACAACATAACATTCCAATAGCAGATTCAAATTTAAAGAGGCCTTGGCATATATCAAATGATTGTCAAATGAAGATACATGGATATGATTAAAAAGAAAATGTTTATGGTACTTATATTTGACTTTTAATGAGTTCCTATTAAACCGACTTTTTCAGTTAGCCAACCAACTACCTATCCTGATTGACTGCATAAGAAGACTTCATTTGTAGTCAGTTATAATACCACGACCATTTGACTGATTTGGGTTTACCTCAGGAATGCAGGATAATTATATGTATCAATATATATATGTATGAACAGAACAATGGAAAACAAAATGATCATCTTGATAAATGGCACTGGATAATATTAAACTCCCATGTCTAATTTTTAAGCTATTAATCTTGTGGCTCAGCTGGTAAAGAATCTGCCTGCAACGCAGGAGACCTGGGTTCAATCCCTGGGTTGGGAAGATCCCCTGGAGAAGAGAAAGGCTACTCACTCCAGTATTCTGGCCTGGAGAATTCCATGGACTGTATAGCCCATGGGGTTGCAAAGAGTCAGACACGACTAAGTGACTTTCACTTCACAAGATCAAAAATATTTACCTGAAACTACCAATCATTATCATAATTAATTAATGGGAAAATGACAGAGAATTTCTCATTAGAATCAGTAACTAAATAAATTTGCTCACTAGCATCTCAATTACTAAATGTTATTCTGAAAAAAGGAATAAGGTAAAACTATTACAAAGAAAGTGACATATTTATTATTGTTTGAAGAAAACAATCTTAGCTGCTTGAAGAATTCAACTGAATCAATTAACCACTGTCAGAAGTAACAAAGGCACTTAATCAAGAGTCTGTTTCAAAGTAAGTATACAAAAAAAAATGTTGTTTTCCATATTCTAGCAATAACCAGCTAGACAAAATAATAAGAAAAAAAAAGATATTCCATTCGGGTAGCAAAATGGGCTATAAAATGCCTAAGAATAGACTTAACAAGAAATGCACTAGACCTATTTAAAGTAAACGAAAAAAACTCTTCTAAGGGACATAAAATAAGACAGTTATAAAAATTAAGAAATTAGGACTTTCCTGGTGATCCAGTGGTTAAGAATCCACCTGCCAGTGCAGGGGACACGGGTTCAATCCCGGTGCAGGATGATCCCACAAGCTGCGAATCAACTAAGCCCAGGTACCACAACTACTGAGACCCGCACACCCTACAGCCCGTCGCCACTGCAGCGAGAGCCCGTGCACCGTGGCAGGGAGGAGCCCCACTTGCTCAACGAGAAAACCTACACGCAGCCACAAAGACCCAAGTGCAGTCGAAAACAAATACAGAATCTTTCAGTCTTTTTTTAAAAAAGAAATTCAATGTCCAGGGATGGGAGAAGAGTTAAACCTTTATGGATATTCACACAATGGAATGACAGGCAAGCATTTTGTAAAGAATATAAAGATATGGAAAAACATCTACGATATACTTTTAAGTAAAAGAAAATTCAGATTTTTAAAGTCTGATAAGATTCAGATTTTATTTTGTAAGTATTAATGTGCATAAGAGATATCTATAAATAGAGGCACATCAAAATCTTAAGTGTTCCTCTCCACCTGGTAGGAATACAGGTGGTTTTAACTTTCCTGCCTTATACTTTATTGTGTTTTCTGTATTTTCTACAACAGATAAATCAGAAAACAGTTAAAATATAGATTGCCTCCTCCTAGAAGCCATAAAGCACCCAATACAGCAATGTCTCCTCTTGACACCATGAATGAAATTTTACTTTCAGGAGGTCCTATATCTTAGGTTCCCCCTACGGGCCTGGGGCTCCCCTTGGCCCTCAGCATGAGACTTCGGGAGTGTATATTGAAAGCTAGACACAACAGCCATCTTCCTGGAAAGACCCATGACCCGTAAAGATAACACCTAGGAAATCAGCCCTGGAGGACAGCAGCAGCACTAACGGGAACTGCAGGTGTGAGCTGCGGGCCCAGCAGAGCACTCAGCACCTGCTGGGGACAGCCAGGGTTCTGCAGTACCACAGGCCTCTTGCCCACAGAGGCCTCTCATGTCCTGCATCCCAGCGGTCAGGGTCCAGAGACTTCCCTGTTTCCCCTGGCCCATGCAATCCCAACCAAGACCTCAGCCCTCACGCAGGGAAGCAGGATGAAGGTAAATCCCAGGATGCACCAAGCCCCATCTGTTTCTGAGACTCTTCCCTTAGCTTTTTCCCCATCCCTCCATTACTGCACAGGGCAGCTTAACTGTTTTCTGCCAGGGCTCAGAAAACTCCTTTCTTCCCCTCCCACCCCCCACCTCCTCTGCTCCCTTCCTAACTCCCTAACCCCACCCAGTCCCCCCGGGGAAATCAAGGTGCCCACAAATAGGTAAACAATACATACATGAAGACTGGATGGAGAAGATGCCATGTTAGTGGGGGCCAAGCCCGAGAGACCATCTGCAAACTACAAATTAAACACGCTGGTTAGCAACAGGATTAGAAAAGCCAAGTCAGGGAAGACTAGATGGTCCCAGGGAAGCAGAACTCTCTGAGTAGGCACCCTCTGCTCTCTCTCCAGGGAGGTACAAAAGCTGTGGGAGGAATGTGTGCTTTGGAGTTGGACAAGTATGGCTCCAAATCCTGGCCCCAGTGCTCTACGTGACCCTGACCTCTCTGCATCAGCATCCCCGTCTGGAGAACGGGCACAAGCCTTGAACTGCCACAGAGCAGCAGCAAGTGTGGATGAGATGAAGGCTGTGCACGCCGAGGACAAGGTGAGGCACACGCGAGGGCTCAGTCCATGCCTGTCTCCCGCCTGCTTTCTTAGAGCCCTGGGCGCCACTGACTCCACGCTCACCTGCCCTCCCAGCCTTTCAATCATCCTGACCTCAGACATCCACCAAGCTCTGCATCATCGCTGGTGGTTTCTCCTAACAGCTGAGCCACACCAACCCCTGCTTGGGCACCATTCCTAAGCCAGCGCAGGTTTCTGAGTCTTCTGTCCTCAAGGACAGACATCAGGGCATCGTACGACTTCGCCCCAAACCAATCTCATAGACGTGCCACCTCTTAATACAGAAAACCTGCTGCCTTCTCCTTTGGCATCAGATCCTTGCCTGCAATCTCACGGTATGGTGAATCCAGTTTATAGGACGAATCCTTGGGCTGCGGGGTCCAGGAGAGCCTTGGTGGGGGTCAGGGCTACAGGCAGGGTGACATTTTGGGGGCCCACTAAAATAGTTCTGGAAGAGGTGATGGGGTCCTGGGGGGACACATTCCAGTCTAGGTGGAGGTGGCCAGGAGATGCCTTGTGGGCAGAGGAGACAGGAGTTGTGAAGGGCAGAGGTGTGAATAAAGCAGCACTGCCAGGGTAAACAGTCCGGGAGACAGGTGAAGGGGGAGTGACTGGAGCGGGGAGGAGACAAGCGGGGACCCAGAGCTGCCAGGAGGGAGGCAGGGGGGCAGCCTGGGGCAGGGGGCTCTGGGAGTCTCCACAAGAGGCCAAGCCCCAGTGTCCTTCCTTCCTTGGCAGGAAGGTGCGGGGAGACCCATTCGCCTGGGGTCAGGGAAACACAGAAGAAGTCGTCTGGGAACTCACAGTCCCCTCCCTGATCTGTGAAGAGAGCCTCACTGAGGGGGACCCTGGCCTCCCCTAAACCAGCCCTCGGCTGTTTAGGCCCAGGAGCACAGGCAGGAGGGCAGAACGGCCGGGCACGCAGCCACGCCGCTGGAGGATTCCAGGGGGCTGGCTGCATGTGGCGTGACCCTTGAATCGACCAGATGAACTCCACGTGAAGCCCTCAGCGGCCCAGAGACTGGCCCAGCCAGGCAGCAGCTCTGCCCCTCTGGTTCTCATCCTGAACCTCACAGAAGCCTTATTGTTATTTTTAATACAGATCGTTTTTAGAAAGGTGAGAGGGAAACCGGCAGTTCACCAGTGCAAGAGGGAGAAAAAATAAAGCTAAACATAGTTGCTCCAAAGGTCTGCGCCAGCTTCCGAAATTACACGTTCTCCTTTGGGATCCGGGCATAATTTGCTGCTCCGGTTCTGGGAGCACGTTCCCACCTTCACGGCGTCCCAGAGACTAAAACCGGAGCAGGCGGCTCAAAATTAGCCCGAGCCGGGAGCCAGGGAGCAGCCAGCCCCAGCACCCCACCCCACGCCCGTGGAGAGCAAGCCTCCCGACTCCTCCTGCACACTAGCCTGCATTTCCCCCAGAGCCTCCCAGGCCCATCACACACATATGAGTACATACACACACACACACACACACACACACACTCAGTACACCATCACACACACGCAGTCAACACACACACTGTCAACATACACACACCGCCTGCCACCAAGCCTTTGCCCCACTCCTCTGCCCACCAGGGGAGAAGGCAATGGCAACCCACTCCAGTACTCTTGCCTGGAAAATCCCATGGATGGAGGAGCCTGGTGGGCTGCAGTCCATGGCGTGGCTAAGAGTCGGACACGACTGAGCGACTTCACTTTCACTTTTCACTTTCATGCATTGGAGAAGGAAATGGCAACCCACTCCAGTGTTCTTGCCTGGAGAATCCCAGAGGCAGGAGAGCCTGGTGGGCTGCCGTCTATGGGGTCGCACAGAGTCGGACACAACTGAAGCGACTTAGCAGCAGCAGCAGCTGCCCACCAGAAAAGGCCTCCTCTCCCCACTGCTGTTCTAATCCCTCTCACCAGCCCCCTCAGAGAAGCTCCCCTGATGATCTAGTCCACACTGACCCTGCAGGCCCAGTGTCCCAGATCTTGGTGTCCCTGCTAAGCGAGCATTCACGGCTTTGCCATCACTCTCATCATCTCATATGGATCCACAGTACCGACCTCCTGTTTCTGCCCACCAGAGGGGACACTTCCCAAGAGCTCTCTCTTCCTCTTTACCCTTCCTCAGGCCACACACATCCCCCCACCCAAGTCCCTGGAGACTCCAAGAGGATACTCCTACCGATGGTGGTCTCTCAGAGCAACAGGAAAGGGTCACCTTGACGGGCGGCTCCCATGCCTGGAGGTGGGTGATGTGGGGAATAGGCAAGGGGTGTCACCCTGACGTGGGCCTCAAGACCCTCTAGGGAATGGCGGGGAGCCAGCTCCAGGTGTGTTCCTGCACCACTTCTCCTCCCCTTGTCATCTTCAGAACACAAGAACTAGTAGATGAGGAGGCGAAGACCCCAGGTTTGTTTGAAGGTAAAAGTAGAGCCTGATTCAGACTCAGAGGCAGATGAGACAGGGAGAGCAGCCTGGAGTAGGGGAGGCGGCGGGGTCAGACTCAGAGGCAGAGTGAGACAGGGAGAGCAGCCTGGAGTGGGGGATGCGGCGGGGGGAGAAGGACAGGACAGAGGAAATGCTGGGAGCGGTTCATTCACATTGTCTTCCTGGTTGGAGGCATTGTCTGTCTGTTCATTATTTTTCTATATTTTCCCAACTGTAGACAACAGACATATATTTATAATCAGAGAAAAATGAATATATCCTTTATTTTGAGGAGCGCACTAGACAGAATGAAACACCTCTGAGCCCCTCTGTGAGGACACCCCTGGCCTGCCCTCAGAAAGTCAGGCATCAAGGCCACGACACTTACAGCAGCAGCACTGAGCTTGCACACACGTCTGCTCCCGCCCCCCACCTCTCATGCACACTTACCCACGCACATACACTCACACCACCCCATCCCCAGCCTACGGTTCTGAAATCTACACAAAGGACAGCCGCACAGACCGAGAATACACTGAGGGGTTACTATGTGAGAGTTCATCTTATCCCAGTGCCCTAGAGAAGAGTCCAGGAGGCCACGACCCTCCTCACCCCCAGAGATGGGTGCCCACTTTTGAACCCTGGAAGGCCAAGTGGACAGCTCTGTCTCATACGTCCATTTCAGATCATCTCCAGAACTGGCCACTCTTGACAGACCAAAAGATTTCTAGAAACCTGAGAAACACTCAGCCGTGGTGGGCAACCCAGTGACCTGAGCATCAGGTCATTGGGACTTTCTAGCATGTGCAGCTCATCCCAGGAAATGGGCAATGATGGGGAGACAGTTCTTTGGCCAAGAAGGGGCGACAGAGCAAGGAGACAGGAGGGACCAAGACAGAAGCCAGATGTGCTAAGAGAGCATTTGGAGCTGGGGAGGAGCCTTCTGCTGGGTCCACAGCCCCAGCTGGTGAGCACAGCCGAGGGGCTGTGTCACAGTGGGAGGGCTGTGTCACAGTGGGAATGGTAAGCTGGCCTGGAGACACAGGTTAGACAAACAGGAGCCAGAAAAGTCCCAGTTCTGCTAGACTTCGTGTTCCTCCAGTCCCCAGAGACCAGGGCCCTCCATCCTACCTGCAGTGGGGAAGGGGACAGGGGACAAGAGCCCAGCCAGAACTATGTGGAAAACCACTGGGTCTGGAACCCACGGTGTCCTGAGTCAGCCCCGGTCCTCCCAAGTCCTGCATGGGGGGTGTGCAAGATGGAGTCAGTGAAAGATTTCTGGACCAGCCAAATCAGATCAGTGATCTCAGAGAAAAGCGCGACACAGAATTGCTTTTTCCTGAAGCTGCCATCAGACCCCATCAAGACAGGGCTCCCTAGAGACTGGGACGGGTCTCCCTGCCGGCCTGGGGCTCCGTGACAATAAGGTTATGTGTCCTCCGCCATCAGACAGGGAGCTGGATGAGGGCAGGATCCAAACCTCCTCCACCAGAGCAGGCGGAGCTCACTGCCGCCTCTCCCTGTGGACCTGTGAGCCAGCCCCACCCTCCGCCTGGCCAGCAGCGTGAGCCGTGTCCTCCCACAAAGAGTGCCGACCCTGCTCTGGCTCCTACCCCGGCCCCGGTTCACTCATGTCAACGCCGGGAGGACGTCCAGCCTGGGCCTACTCACTGTCTGCCTCTGGCTGTGCTTGTAGCCAGCAGGACCCGACACAGCGCCTCCCCATCTGAGTCTGTGGACATTTTAAGGGCAGCACACACAGAACGGAAATCCTACTGGGCCAGCTCTGTGCTACCCCACACAGACTCAGACAGCCCGCTGAGGGGTGGGAGCCGGCGCTGGGCACCGAGCTTGGGGCTAATTATCTGCCTCATTCAGCTACAAACACCCACCCAGGCCTTGAGTGCAGCTGAATTCTGTGTATTTGCAATTTCCATTTGGGTGTCCCAGGCAAGAGAAGCTCCTCCTAAGCTCCTACAGAGAGTAGGCAGGATCCACCCACCCACCCATCTACTTATGCATCCATCCACTCATCCATCCACTCATCCATCTGTCCATCTGGGCAGGCAGACTTTCTTCGAACGCGTCCTCTAAGCCAGGCCCTGTGCTGGCATTGAGGACGCAAAAAGGAATGGGCCCCACTCACTGCCCTGAGCCTAGCCTAGGAAACATGCTAACATTTAAAGCAGCATCAGCATGACTTAAGGCAAGTGCAGTGACCCAGATAGAGACAGGACTTGCAGAAGAAGTGAAGGAGCCAGGGCAGAATCCTAGAAGGAGATGACCTCACCTAGGCTGAGTCTTGAGTGACCGGTGCTGGCCAGAGGTGTCCCCAGCAGAAAGGGTGGTGGGGTGGGGTCCTGGAGAGCCAGAGAGGTGGGAGAAGTGGGCAGCTGGGACCTTGTGGGGATGCTTAGCTCCTGTGACACTTGAGAGCAACTATAAAGCTCTTGTGTCAGCTGCAGTGTGGCCCAGGACTGAACACCAGCAATATCCCCTTGGAAGCAGCAAAACAGTGAGAGATGAGTACATGGAAAGAAGCAGAAATTCACCCTAAATGTCAGACAGAAGCCCCTGTAAGCACATCTCAGGGACAGCTTTGAGGACCCCAAGACTGACCCAGTACCCAAGGCTGTCCTCTTGCTCTCAAGGCTAATATTTGACTGATTGTTTAAAAAATTTGAACCCTTCCAAAATGCCATCCCTTCCCTAGTGAATAAATAGGCTGTGGGCCTGAGGACACATGCGTACTCTACGTAGGCTGGAAGGCTCTGCTCTAGGCAGCCCAGAAGCTCTGGGAGCCCCAGGTGCCATGGGGCAGCCAGAGTCAAGCAAAGCCAAGAGGAGGGTGACAACCTGGAGCAGATGGAACAGAGCTGTTCAAGGCTGGTGCTCACAGTGAGGTCCGTGTCCGTCTCCACTGCGATAAGGCTGGGTGGGCCCAGCCATACAGGACCCACAGCCACCCAGAGCCCAAGGTGGGAAGAGTGATCCCCCCTCAGTAAGAGATGCCACAGTTCGCCTGCCATCTGTTTGGCATTGACGCCTGGGTCACCAGGTGGAAGGGGCTTCCCTTGTGGCTCAGCTAGTAAAGAATCCGCCTGCAATGTGGGAGACCTGGGTTTGATCCCTGGATTGGGAAGATCCCTGGAGAAGGCAAAGGCTACCCACTCCAGTATTCTGGCCTGGAGAATTCCATGGACTATATAGTCCATGGAGTCACAAAGAGTCGGAAAGAGTTACAAAGAGCAAGTTTCACTTCACCAGGTGGAGCACAGAGCAAAGGACTGCCTTTTGGACACCCTGGCAGCAAGGCCCTTCTCCTGCCCCTACTCCCTCCCGCAGGTGGAGGGGATGGGGTGTGAGGGACTACTGGCTTGAACACAGACCCGTCCTTCAAGCTGCCTCCAGGGTGCCACCAAGCACAAGCCCATAGATGAATCTCCGCCCAAGGAAGGTCCTAGCAATGGGGCTGGGCACCCCGGAGACTGCCAGTCACTCCTCACCCTGTCCTTCCCTCTTTCTTGCTCCTCTCACCTGATTTCCTGGTGATCGCCAGGGGCAAGCCCTCCACGTGGCCTTCAAGGTGCAGGGCCGTTTTTCTCAGATGCTTTGGGTCTTGCCCGGTAGACCCACAGGGTTTCCCACAAGCCCCCGCCCTGCTCCCATCCAGGCTGAAATCTCCTAACTGGGTCCCTCCATCTGTCAAGTGTCAGCCACCAGGTTATGGGAGAGTGCCTTATGGAGGCTGTGTGATGAGGAAGGGGAGCAAGGCGGGGGGAGAGGGTAAACCAGGCGGCTCTCGATGGAGCCAGTGTCTGTCCCCAGGGACCCTTCCTACCTGGATGGGGATGAGGGGCTCCTTGTCATCGATGTCAATCAGCACATCTTCCCCAGGACTGAGTAAGCTCACGTCATCTGAAGGGAGAGCAGTGTCCAGGCCTGAGAGGGGCTCCCCTGGGGACTCACCCTTCCCGAGCCGTGAGACTCGGCCTTGGGTCTCACCACACTTCTCACTCATGTCTTCCTCTTCTTCCCCCCGTCCTTCCCTCTCCCAGCATCATCCTTCACACTCCCCGTCTCCCCAGTTCCCTCTCTCCTCATCCCTTTGATCCCTGCATCTCCCTCTCCTGTGGCCTTTTCCACATGGTCTCTTACCACAGCATCGACCCCCACTCCCTGGAGGATCCAGCCTGGGGCCAGATGATGCCCTGAGGAAGACAAGATTCCCGCCCTTCCCTCCCGTCAGCTGGGCAAAATTCATTCTCATTCAGGTAAGAGGAGGGCTTCAGAACGTGTCTCAGCTGGGAAGCCCACCTGCCCCAGCACCCCCTGCCCGCCCCCTCCACCAGTCAAGAGCCCCTCCCCTACCTGGGCCACCCTGTGGGGACGGACTCTCCTCTGAGTAAGGATCACACAGGAAGCCCTCCAGGGAGCGGATGGTACACTGGCCCACCACGGGCCGGCGGCCAAACTGGCGGTTATCAATGACCTTGACCACGATGGGGGGACAGTACAGCTCCTCCCTGGGCAGCATCTGGGTGGAGGAAGAGGGAAGCTCTGGACAGCAGCCTGACCTCATCTCTGGGAGGTCTCAGAAGGAGGAGAGCCCTTCTTCCCAGGACAAGTCCAAGGAGCAGAAAATGACTCTCAGTCTACACCTAACCCCCAAGGGCCGTCAATCCAAAGCGGTGGTCAGCTGAGCCCAGGAGCGGGCCGGTGGGGCAGAAGCCACCCACCTCTGTCTGCCTCTTGAATGCTGCATGCAGAGGCTGACTTTCCCCTCAAGCTTTAACCCCCAAACACACCCAACTCAGCCCAAAGTCAAAACAAGTCTCCTTTCCCTGAACCCTCACTGGCCGGGGAAGGGGAGAAGGGAGAAGCTGGCCCGGGACTCAACAGTTCTCGCAGACAGACCCCCCCAAGTGGATACTCAAGAGTTGGCTTCCAGACCCAGATTCTTCTCCCCCAACCCTAAAAGCACTTTGAACACAACTTGAAATGATTTATATTCTCTCCTTCGGTGGCGTCTTTGGCTCAGCCAAGAGGAGACTCCTGTTGACAGCCATTGGGCCTGGAATTTCTAAAGCACTTTCATCCTGCAAACCATTTTCCTTCCCTCAGACTTGCCTTACTCTGGTCACTAAGCCCAGGCAAACCAGGTTGCTGAGGGGGCTGGGGCCGAGGGCCACGGGGGTGGCCTCTGCAAGGCCTGGGGTTGGGGAGGACTAGGTCCAGGAAGATTTGGAGGAATCCCTGAAGGTCAGAGCCCTGGCAGATGGCACTGGGGGACTGAGGCCTGCCCTGAGAGAGGAAACAGCCATGGGTGGGTCCTTGGGACTCCCGTGGACTCGGGATCTGGGGAGGCGGAACCAAGCTGGCGCCCTCTGTGCTGCGCACAGGCTGCAGCTCCTCCAGGAAGGAGACAGCGAGCATTTCCTCCCGTTCTCAAAGGAGGTGGGAAAGAGACCGTGAGCCAGGAGCCCAGGCTGCCTGGGGCTGCGAGGAAATTCTAAGCACCAGGACTCTGGTAGGTAGCAGACTGCAGGGAGGTCAGGCTCACCACTTCCATGAAGAGGGTGCAGATGTCAAAGTTGGGGTTCTTCCGGAGGTTCTTGATGACACAGGATTGTACAGACTGGCCCCCACACTCCACCACCAGGCTCGGGGAGGACACGCTGGCCAGCTGGTAGCTCTTCATGTTCCGAAGACCCCACGCCAGGATCTAGGGGTGAAGAGTGAAGAGAGCAGCTGGAAAGGCCCCAGGCCCGGGCAAGGCTGGGCCAGGAAAGGGGAGGCCCGCACCCCGACCCCCGTGATGGGGGCAGGCTCACCTCGATGGCGGTTCGCTGGAGAACCGGCTTGATGTTCTGGGGGACCATGTAGATGTTGGCCTCCCTCTGGGGCGGCGGGTAGGGCAGGTCCGTGTCCTCTGACTGCAGGGCACGGGGTAGAAGGGAGACAAGGGCAGGAGGAAGCCCAAGGCAGAAAGACAAGAAAGGAGGACAGACGGGATGGAAAGAAAGTGCATGTGTGGAGAGACACAGAAATAGAGCGGCGGGGACACAGAAGGGGGCAAGCGGGCAGACAGAACAAGAGCTGTCAGTTTCCCAGGCACCCCCTTCTCCAGGTCACAACGCCAGCACCTCGGCCCAGGGATCAGGTGAGTCTGTTTCAGACAAGCCCTGGGCCACGACTCCTCCCGCCAATGAGCCATCCGGGGGTCCCAGCCCCTGTCACACACACGTGCACACACGTGCACCGTCCAGCCCAACCCGACACGTCCACTTCTGCCCATCTCAGTCCCAAGAGGACCACGTGCCCACCTGCTAGCCTCTCCCGCGTCCAGCTCAGACCCTCCCAACTGATCACCCACCCTGTGTTCCATCTCCAGCCCCCACAGATCCACACCCACAGACACCGGCCAGCCCCCAAATCCCACCTCTCGCACCTGTCCTGAGGTGTGACACACCTGAGCAGAACACTTGCACTGCGAGCCAGAAGAGGTGCTTACAAACAGGAGGAGGGGCTAGAAAAGCCTGCCACCCCAGGCACCAAAGGGCCTACTGGGGAGGCGCCTCCACACCGTGGGCAAGAGGTCAGGGTGGCAATTTTGCCTGCTATGGGGCGGCCAAAAAAGACCTGGGCAAGAATCCTGAAGAACTATTAATACATAGGGAAGCGGGCGAAGCACTAGAAACAGGTATCCCTGTGGATTAGACAACTACCACGTCTGGCAGTGGTTATGAACACGGGCTCCGGGTGTGAATGAATCCCAACTCCACCACTTACTGAGTTAAATAAGTTATTGCACTTCTCTATGGCTCAAGGGTTTTCATCTACAAAATGGTTACTAAAAATTATCAACCTCTAACGCTTGATGTGAGGCTTGAAGAAGCTGATAACATTTAAAAGAGTTCCTGGTTCACGTAAATTCTCAATAGGAGTCCACATGGCAACTTTGTGACAATTAGAAAAAGATGTCCCTTTCTTAAAGCTCTTTACTTCCATGTCAGAAAATCATCCTAGGTCACTAGTTTATTGGAACAAGACACTTTACTGCCACCTGCTGGAATGCTATAATAAATACCGATATCCGATGCCTGCCCTGGAAGTCCCACTCCCGGAGACCCAGTGCACCCACGCACTGCACAACCTGAACACCCGTCTACGAAGGCCCTGACACCCAGGAAACGTCAGCCACAAATCCAAGGGCTGTGATGTGCGCTCTACAGAGCTTGCCTCACATAACTGCATTAAGAAACAATGGAGTCATCGGATTCGTTCTCCAAGCTGACTTGCTCTGGGTTCCTTCTCAAAGGATGTTGCATCCATCTGCAGATGCTCTGACGTCGATGGGGGGACAGCTGGAGCACTGAAACACATCAGCTTCCTCCCACCTCGGCCCTTCACAGCCAACCCCAGCTGTCACTCCTGCCCACAGCACACTGACCTGCGGCAGTGCTGATTTCTAAAATCAAACCAGACCTTGGTCCTAGTCCTAACCTTGCGGCTTCTGAGCTATTTGACCTTGGGCAAATTATTCAAACTCTGTGGTCCAGGACTCTCATGTGAAGACCCAGGATGACACCCTTACAAAATTGCTCTGAGAATTTAACAAGAGAACAAATATGAAGTGCTTCTGGCACATGAGAGGTGCTTAATCAAGAGCAGGGACTGTAGTGATCAGTGCACTGTTGGTAGTGCCACTGTTTTCATCACTAGTGTTGCTGCTGACCAACCCCACTGACTGAGCAGAGCTGAGCCATCAGAGGCACCTCTCAGAACAGCACCAGCTTCATAGCTATCCCAGTGTCACCAAAGCACAATGTGAAGAAATTCATCATTTTCCTCCAGACCCCCAAGGCAGGTGACAAGATGCAGGAAGCACCCACATTCTCAGAATGAGCAACAGATGCCATCAGAAGGAAGAGTGATGAGCAGGGCGGCCCTGGGCGCACCTGGGGGCTGCTGTGCACGCCACAGTCCACATGACTGGTGCCCCAGAGGGTGGGGGCAGAGCCCGCAGTGGCCTGGCCACTGCGGATGTGCCTGACTTGGTGTCCACCCTTGGCACTCCAAGGCTGCCTGCTGTGACAACTGCGTAGCAGGGGTCACTTCACTTTTAAAAAGGTTATGCCTGGAAGCCTGCTCGTGGCCTGCTCGAGGCCAATGCCCAGCCAACCGTGGGCCCAAGGCCAAAAGTCCATGATAAAATGGACAAGTAGAAGAGGTCAGGAAGGGAGCAGCCCCAGGCTCCTGGGTGGGGAGGCAGGAAGACCAAACCTTCCTCACACGGTTGCAATGTTCTCCTGAAATCACCGGGAAAACTCAGGAATATATTTCCCCCTAGAACACTTCTCTCCAGGCCCCCAAACTCTGGGCCGTGTCCCTTTGGTTGCTTGTCCCTCACTTCCATGGCCCACCGTCCTGCTGGGCTCCCCCGAGCTCCCCATGAGGACACTTGTGTCTCCGTGCGGCGGCCCAGGCTCCCCACTGCAGGAACCTGGTCACGGAGGAGGACAGGGAACAAGAACCTGGAGAAGACTGGGCTCCAATACCGTTGGCAGGAGGCCCTGGAGGAAGAAGGCAGGTGCACACAGCTGCGGAGGCCAGGCCCGGCCGGCAGGAGGAGAGAAGCAGAAAGAGCGGTTAGGGGAGTGTCCACGGGGCAGCTTACCAGGCACAAGGCCCCCCATTCTCATCCCAAGGCCACCTCCATCCACCATGCCTCCCTCAGGAGCCCTTTGCTGCCACTCCCCAGAATTCCCACCTCTGTGGGACTCCCTCCTCCTGCCGGGTGTCACGCGGTCCTCTGTCCCCTCCCCACTGAGCACACTGCAGTGCACGCAGGTGCCTCTCATCGTCACGGTGCGTCTGTGCCTCCCCACGCTCTGCTCCCTGAGCTGGTCTCATCCAGCCCTCCCCAGCTCTCCACGCTATCCGCTGCCTGTTCCCCTTCCCCGTTTACAGATGGTCCCGAGATGGCCTCTCGGGTCTGTCCACGCCTTCTCTCTGTGCCTACTCTTCCCTCGCTTCCCGAAAAGGGCTGCGTCCATCCCCCACCCCTGCCTCACTTCCAGGCCACCCTCGGCCCCACGCACTCGCTCTGTCCTCTGCACCCCCTCCCTGGAAATTTCTCTCTCCAAAATTAACAACAACCTGCCGGTAGCTCAGACACAGCTCACAGGCTCCTAGCTCTCCCCCTCCCTCATCAGCATCTGGCCCGCTGACCTCAGCCTCCCTCCTAAAACGGTCCCTTTGGTTCCTCACCGCTGGCCTCTCTGCCCTCTCTACCCGCTCCTCAGCCCAGCCCTCTCCTAGGCTTTCTTCTCCCACACGTCTCTCCTAAGCCCCAGACTCACATTCCAGCCTTACTGCTATTTCATCCATGTGTCCTTCCAGCTTCTCACACTGAACTTGTCCCAAACTGGATTCTCGAAGCTCCCCCTCAAACCTACTCTCTTCAAATGTCATCTCAGAAGCCAGTCCCACCATCCACCCGGACAGCCAAGCCACGAAGCCGCATGCCACCTTGGCTCTCCTTCCCCTCCGTTGGTCCCCAAGCCTTAGAGACCTGTCCCCTACAGCTCTCCCATATCCACACACCCGTCTTCTTTCCTGAGTTTGGTTCACTACCCTCTTTTGCCTCCTCCTAAGTGACATCTTGGGCTTCCCTGACGGCTCAGCAGTATATAATCCACCTGCGATGCAGGAGACGCAGGTTCAATCCCTGGGTTGGGAAGATCCTCTGGAGAAGGAAATGGCAAGCCATTCCAGTATTCTTGCCTGGGAGATCCCATGGACAGAGGAGCTGGGCAGGCTATAGTCCATGGGGTCGCAAATGAGTCAGACCAACTTAGTGACTAAACAACAACAACATAAGTTCTATCTGGCATCTGCTTTCTGGCATCTGGCATCTGATATCTGGCATCGCCTTCCAACAATGAATGAGAACTGTACTCTGCAGCCAGGAGGTAATTTCTAAGAATGTCACTCTGTTTAAAACCCTTCAAAGTTTCCCCACCCACTCAGGATGAAGCCCAAACTCCTTGATGCAGCCTCCAAGATCCCTCATCTTCTAATCCTGCTGACCTCTCCGGTCTCACGTCTCACCACTAACTTTCCACTGCAGGACCCCAAGCAGTGCCCAGCCACCTCCCCAGAAATACTCAACACCCATCCTACTGAATGCCAGAAGGCTGCAGGAGGCACCAGATTCTCTGTGAGGTTGGAGCTCACTGGTCCTCCTGGCCGAAGGACTCTTCCACCCACTTCATCTGGCTACCTCCAACTCAGACTCTGGGTCCATTTAAGTCTTCCCTGGAGCCCCAGGTTTGAGTTAAGCACCCCGCAGTTTCCAGAGCAACTTGTCCCATTGAAAGACACATCACCCTGTGTCGTTTCCATGTGTTCATTTGTCTGTGTCCCATGTTAACCAATGGGCTTCCCAGGTGGCTCAGTGGTAAAGAATCTGTCCACAATGGAGGAGATGGAGGAGACGTGGGTTTGATCCCTGGGTTGGGAAGACCCCCTGGAGAAAGAAATGGCAGCCCATTCCAGTATTCTTGCCTGGGAGATCCCATGGACAGAGGAGCCTGACGGGCTACAATCCATGGGGTAGCAAGAGTCGGACACAACTTAACGACTAAACTACCATAGCCGACTTGTTAAACTGGCAATTCTGCACAGGGACCACAGCTGAATCCCCTGTCCAATAGAGGCTTAGGATCAGATAACTGAATGGAGAGAGGGATGGCAGAGGGTGAATGGTGGGGGGCTGGGAGGAGAAAGAACTTACTCCAACACACTCTCCATCCTTCCCAACACTTGTCTGCAACAGCCTTGCATCCTCACCAACCTCCTTCCCCTGGGCCTGCTCAGGGCTCTCTCTGTTTGCATGGGCTTCTTTTGCCATCTTCCAGAATCAACCACATCTTTTAGGGCCTAGTTCAAACTCTACATCCTCCAGAAAATCTCCCAAACCACTCCAGAAACTCCTTACTACCCTCTCTCTGACTTCTTTTTCCTCTAAGTGACCCTGGGCTCCGGTTTCCCAAGGTCCTGACCGATCTCCAACATCTCACACTTAAGAGTCCTGTAGTACCAGCCAAACAGCCACTCCTGTGCCCAAGTTTCTCCATCCAGTCGAGCCCATCTGAGAGGCACAGTACCTCCTTCCTGGGCAGCGATTCTCAGTGGGATGGGCTGCTGTGACCCCTGTCAGCACAGCCAGCCAGGGAGGAGGTGGATGCAGGCTGAAAACACCGCAGTGGTGTCCTGATGCACTGTCCTAAGTGTGACCTTGGACTCCAAGGACCGCAGACCTCAGGGGCAGCCACACAACAGGAGGCTAATTAGATGAGTCATTCCATGGTGGGGTGCACCCTTTCCATGCTGACCCTCCGCACCCTGCCTGAATGGAGGGCAGACCCAGGGCTGCTGCACGGATGGGGCTCTACAGGTGAACAGGGTGCTCACCGAGATAGTGCAGGCCAAGAGGACAAGGTCTCAAGGACAGATGAGGCTCTGTCCTCCCCCGAGCAGAATCCATCCTCTACCCACTTTCATCTGTCCACCCTGTTGGCCAGTTCAGTGCAGGGAACCAAGGCCATGGGCCATGAGGGTTGCTTCCTCTCCCAGTCCTAGAGGCCACCACGCTAGACAGCCTTATGTTCATCCCAGGGAGGGGCAAGTGCAGGCGGGCCCTCCAGCCACCGAGGGCAGCACCGCCACCAGTAGCCCATAGACACCCACTCCACCCTGCAGGGCACAATCAGGGGACCCTCTGAACACTCAGACCCTGGCTCCTCGGGGAGCTCCAGGCGGGCGGGCTGGGAGGGCTCCACTGTCTGCCTGCCCCACCCAGCTCGTTAGGAACAACATGCTGCTCTAATTACACTTCCCAGGAAAAACAGTGTTTTAAATTAAAGCCTTGGGGGAGGGATAGGGGGCTGGTCGGGGGTTGGGGGGGGACCACTGGGCTTATTTTCCTGATTGCAAAACACCAAATTTTTCCTTCTGGAGGATTTGGGGGTGCAGGAGGGTACATCTCCTGGATATCTCAGACTAAAAGCCATAGCCTGTTGCCTGGATTAGGAGGGGGATGCAGTGACATCTGGTTGGCCCCCAAGTCACAGCAAAAAATCCATGAGTCCGCTCTGCCTTCTTCCAGGACATCCATCCACGGGGCAAGACAGGAGTAGCAGAACCAAGGGCAGTATTCCGAACCACGCCCCCTGAGGTACTCAGGACCACAAGCCCTGATCCCACCTAAAGTGTCCCAAGAAAGGGTCTTCCTCTGCACTGGCTCAGGGGCCCTCAGTTATTAAGGAATCTGCCATCACCTCTTGTGCAGTGTGTGTGTGTGTGTGTGTGCACGCACGTGCATGCACATATACATGCTTCTCATGAGTGTACACATTTGCACACACTCACGCGTGCCTGTGTGCTCTCCATTTTTCAGGAAATCTAAAATTGCAGTTTCTTTGAACTCATTCCCCTTGGCAGCGCAGACCGCCTTTGTTCTCCAGACAAAAAGGAAAAGAAACGAGACAGAGGGCTCAGAAGAGGCGGGAGAAGGAGGGAGAGAGCGGGTCCGGGCCAAGGAGCAAACAGAGAAAGAGGGAAACGCAGAGGCAGAGCCGGACAAGGGGAAGAGCGAGGCTCCGGAAGAGGAGCCAACAGCGAGGGACAGACAGGAAGCTGGGGGCTTCATGGGAAGCAGCCCTCCCCTCCCTCCACGAGGACCTGGGTCTCCCCACAGCAAAACCTCAAAGATGCAACGCAACAGTCTCCTTTCCCCACCAAGAGCACTCGGAGAGGGGACCTCCAGGTGGGCAAAATGCCTGGCATCAGGGAAATCTCGTTGCCCACCACCCTGGCCCCTTGCGGTGACATGCCCCAGCCCAAGGCACCGGACCCCCAAAGGGAGCACAGAGTCATCTTTTCCAGGAAGCCATCCCCACCAGCCTCCAGCTGTAGGAATCCTCAGCCCGGGGAGTGGCCTCTCACCTCATTCCCGCCTCCCACCCACGCGTGCTGTCCCAGAGGCCGTCCCCACTGGAAAGGCTGTCCTTAAACCACCCTCCAGAGTCACTGTTCCTCTCCATTCCTCTCTCTGGCCTAGGCCCCCATCACATCTGTCTCAAAAGCCTCCTAGCTGGGCTCTCCTGCCCCTCGCTCCCCAACCCACACCTCTCTGCAGCCAGCCAGCTTCCTAACACACCCGTCTCTGCTCCCAGACTTTCGAGGGCTCCCACAGCCAGTGGCCCAGAATCTAAGCTCCCGGCATGGCTTTTGCAGGTCACGGCTGGAGCACTCTTCACAGGGATCAAGCTGAGAGCCTGGAGGGGACTGAACGAGGGATACCAAGCAGGAGCCTGGCTGCAGCAAGGAAGACAGAAAAATCCTGCTAAGGCGTCAGGCTTCCTGCAGGACCAGAGGCAGCAGGAAGACTAACCTGCCTCCACCCCGTCCCCAGGGATTCTTAAAACCAGAAAGGACTCAGGACCTCGGCCTGAACCTTAGCCTTCAAATGCAGAGGGACAGGGTAGCTGCGGGCCGCCTCTGGGGATGAAGAGGTCAAGGATCACCTTCTGGAATGGTTCCCTAAGCCAGCTGATACTCCATCCACCCTCCTGGGCCTAGGACCCTTGGGAGGTGCTAGCCCAGGCCTGTGCCCAGCAAACCCCCAGGACTTGCCCTCCTCTGGTGCTGCTAACCCATACCCGCCTCGGCCTGTGGCCGGCGGGCCCTGGGGCAGGACACTTGGCCCTTGTGGGGCTCTGGCCCCGAAGCTGCAGATTTTGATTTGCTTCCTGACAAGACCACAGCCAGATCCTGCTCTTGGAATCTGAGCCTCCACTGTTATATATTACAAATCCAGTTATTAAGGATTTTAACTTTTTTTAATAACTCATCCCTGGGCTGGGTCTTCTTCAGAGCAGGCTGTGGGTTTTGGCCACAGAATGCTCTCAATCAAGAGAGAGGGCTCCGTGCTGCTTCCCTGGACAGGACTCTGGTCCCCTTTCCAAATCGGCAGTCTTTCGCAACTGTAGCCAGAAGTAGGAGGCTGCCTGTCAGGCGCAATTACAGCCAGCTCACTTGGCGGACCCCACCTCGGTCTGGGAGCTGAAGGAAGTGAGGTAAGGGGCGCCGGGCCTGCGGATCCCACATCCTGACCCTGCGCTTCAAGTCCAAGTTGCACTGAAAATGTCAAACGGTGTCCGCTCCCAGCCTGGGGATTCCCTGTCGGCAGGAAGTGGCTGCCCTTTTCCCAGCCCCCATCTGACCAGGGCTCTCCTTCCTGTCTCTCTGCCCGGGCCTCTGCCCCAGCTCAGTCAGGAGCGCCCACTCACACGTTCGCAGGAGGCCGTAAGGAAAGGTGCTCCTCATCCGCCAAAGGACACAGCCTTGCTCCTTTTGGATGCAAACCCCAGGCTTCTCCCAGAACCTAGGAATCCCCAACCCACCCTGTACCCTAAACCGGCCAGGCCCCAAACTGGCACTTGCTCTGTTGGGTCAAAGGCACGTTCCCCACCTTTTTCCTAAGCACTGCAACAATGTCTGCCTAATGCCACCTCCACCAGCAAGGCTTCTTTGACTATTCTGTCCCCTTATGAACATGTTTATTCTTGAAAACATTCCACCTGGTACTCAGCCAGATGAGGCTCCGTACTGCTGTCCCTGGGGTCTGGGTAAATGTGACTTCCAACATAGCAGCAATCCACTTAAGGCCAGAATCACATCAGGACACAGCCCAGGCAACCCTGGATCCATGCAAAGAGCGGGAAATGAAATCCACACAGGAGTCCACGTGACAGACACACACTGGAGCACCAGGAACCAGGAAGGCTCCCGGGCATGGCCTTCCTCTTCCCTCTGTCTCTGCCCACCCACCCAGCCACAGGCCCCAGCTGTAAGGGTCCAGCTCACCTCTTCCAGGATCCCTGTTGTGTCCTGTACCTGGACCCCACCATGGGGCAGTCCACATCCAGGAGATGGTGGAGGGAGGAGAGCAAGAGGAAAGAAGTTCACCATTAGTGACAAGGAGCACTAGGCTGAGGCAGAGATCAACATGCCAGATATCCCCCTAAAGGAGCCAACAGAAAACGCTTCCCATCTAGGGTGAGGGGGGTGTGCTGCTCAGACACACTCTCTGCCTGGTCCCTGCAATGAAGAAAGAAGGTACAACAGACACTGATGCAGAGAAACTGCTGGGAGAGGCCAAGCATGAACCTAGAGCCCAGGCATCTCTAAAAGTGACAGAAGAAAGGAGACTGACGGACTGACAGGTGGGGGGAGGATCCCAGACCCTGTGCGTCAGTCCCAGGATGCAGTCAGGGCCCGGCCCTGGAGCTGCTGCTGGAGCTACGGACTTGGAGAACCAAGGAGAAGCTTGATGCGCAGGGCTGGCAGACCTGAGAAGGCGCTTGGACTGGACAGGGAGCAGGGAGGGAGTGAGATGAAAAGGGATGGGAGGAGGTCTTATACGGAAGAACTATCTGCAAATTTGTCTGGGCTCCCTGCCTCTTAGGGCTTCCCTGGGGGCTCAGACAGTAAAGAATCTTCGTGGAATGCAGGAGACCCAGGTTTGATCCCTGGGTCGAGAAGATCCCCTGGGAAAGGGAATGGCTACCCACTCCAGTATTCTTGGCTGGAGAATCCCATGGACAGAGGAGCCTGGTGGACTATAGTCCATGGAGTCACAAAGAGTCAGACACGACTGAGTGACTAAACATTTTCACTTCCCTGCCTCATAAGCAGGGAGGCATCTAGACAGAGCCCAGCTGCCTGGGCTCACAGCTGCAGCTGGGCAACCCTTGGCCAAGTATATGATTCCCAAATTAAGTCAGCCCGGGTACCAGAAAAAGGTGTACATTTTTCATGACCCTCAGGAGAAGGAAGGGGAGGAGGGTGATGGGAACACAGTCCCCATCACTAGCAGAGGAAAGAAAACTGGATCTCGGTGGGAACACTGAGCTGGGAACTATGGTCCATTGATCAGAGTTTCTGAAAGGTGAGTGATTCTTAAAGGGAATCCCCTGGAGGGCTCGAAAATACCCAGGGTACTGTGCTGCCTCTCAGAGTTGGCTTCAGTAGGTCCAAAGTGGGACCCAAGTTTGGCATTTCTAACAATACCTACCTCAGGGATGCTATGCTGAGAACCACTGGCCTGAGTCAACAGTTCTCAGCTCTGGCTGCACAGTCCCATCTCCAGCATAGCTTTGAAAGATACCAGTGCCTGAGCCACACCCCAAAAGATCATACTGCATTTGGTCTGTGCTGGGACTGAGCACTGGTGATTATTAAATCTATCCAAGGGATTCCAACACGCAGCCCAGAGGAGAGCCACTGGGCTAGATGACTGACATGGTCCCTTCCATCTGAGTCATCTGTGATCCTTGGACTTCTCAGGGAAAAAAGGCAGGGAAGCCTGAGCTAAGCACGGACCCCAGCCCCCACCCACCCTGCCCCTAAGACCTCACCCACACCTTCCTCGGCTTGAAGGCAGGATGGTGGTGACATGTGCCTACTGCCCTTCCTAGCCTGGGAGGTGGCTGCAAACACGGGAAGGGGGCGAGCCTGAAGAAGCAAAGTTAAGAGTGAGCCTTACCTCAAAACCAGGAATATGGTGGATGGCAGGCTAGGGTGAAAAAAAGAGCTCTGGTTAGGTGCCTGTCACCCAAGGCCCCACCAGCGTCCTTTCTGCCCTGGCCAGGCAAACACATTCCCAACCACAAGTTGACACTTGTGGATATGTCTGTGATTGGACAGTCCCAGGATCTGCAGACTATTCCTAGGAAGCCTCGGGATTCCTGAGAAGTGCCTGGTAGGCAGGTGCAGGGGAAGCCAGGTTAGCAGTATGCCATGTCCCCTCCAGACACTTCCACCACAGCAGCCTCACTTCTGACCAGCTTACATTTTAGAGGTTCACATCACACTAAGAGCAAATTTGAAGACATGGCTCTAACCCAAACCCCCTATTTTATAGCAGGGAAGTGGCTGGCCAGGGTCACACAGCGAGGCCGTGGTGAGCCAGCACTAGAACAGACATCCTGTCCTGCCCTGTCCCTGAAGTCCCCTTCCCCGGGACAATTAGGCCCCCTAACCAGATGACAGAGGTCTTTCTCCCAGAAACCGTGTCAGGAAAAACACATGCAATGACCAGAGGACTCAGACATTTGAACACAGTTCAGATTTCAACTTTCTGCCCCAGTGTAGATCGCCTCTTGATTTGGGGCTCAGAAAAGATGGACAAAACTGGTTCCGGCAGGAGATCCAGAGGTGGCCCTTCAGCCCTCTCCACTAAACGCAGGCCCTTGGTGAGGGAAGAATGTATCCGAGGCCCCTCCCCTCCATCACACCATCCTTTCGCTGGGCCTCCCACCCTCCCCGGCCAGGCGCTCCAGACCTGGGCCTCCTGAATCCGGACGTGGACCAGCCTCACCTTCTCTCTCTGGATGAGCTCAAAAGAGGCCAGCAGCTCGCCGGCGGGCTGGCTGCCCCTCGTCAGTGGGAACCAAGCCAGCCGAGGCGTCCGTTCCAGACTCGGCTGACAGATGCAACGTCCCATGAACTCATCTACACCCTAGACCAAGCGTGGAGAAAGGAGAGTCAGCGTCCCCCAGCCCCGGGGCTGGTGGCCTCAGAGTTGTCACCAGACCTACACCTGGCCACCTGAACTGGAAAGGGCCTCAGAAGCCGGGGCAGCCCCTGGTGCAAAATGGTAAGTTCTGCCTCCCTTAGAAGGATGTGAGGAAAACATGTGAGTGGCCTCCTGCCACTGTTGCTAGAGCTGACTCCCATCTCGGAGTCCCTCTGTTTGTCCAAATAGCATTCACCTTGCTTCAATTTAACCAAGCTCTAAGCTCATTAGAGTCAAAAGTGATAGCCACCTAGCATTTCTCGAATGTCCTCAGCAATACAAGCGCTTGACATTTCCCGGGACTTTTGTGTCTCCTATTCATTTCACCTTCAGATTCCCCCTCCTCCTCCAGCTTCCACATGGGGAGTCTGTGATCATGCTCATCAAATTAAATGCATCTTGTTAAAATGATGTTTGCATCTTTTCATTCCTTTGCTCTATGCCTTCCATGACCTGCAATGCCTAGAGGATGAGGTCTGAACCCCTCCTGGCATGGAGGGCCGCTCACTGGAGCCTGCTCGTGCCCCTGTCTCATCCCTTCCCACACATTTTCTACCCTGGCTGTTGCCCTCAGCTGGCCTCACCCCAGCCTTTATGCTGGCTGCTCCCCTACCCTGCTGCACTCTGCTCTTCTCAGCCATCACCCACAGCCCTGCCCAAGCTCAGCCCTTTGATGTGGACCCCTGGGACCTTGTTGACCTGTGAACTCCAGCCTTATGGTTAGCTTCCCCAGGACAGGGGCCACAGACAGAACCTGGGTCTCAGCCAGATGGTGCTGCAGCCATCACAAGCCCTGGTGGCTTGCCCAAGGCACTCATCCGGAAAAATCCTGGCCAGGGCTGGGAGGCATCCCTACCTGTGGTCACCTCACTGCTGGGGACATTGTCCAGAGCCATCTGGAGTGGTCACCAGCTAGATGTCCCCCTCAGTGAGTGAGAGTCCAGCACAGACCCTCAGAGTGGGCACCAGCCACAGCGGTGGGGAGGGTCCCAGAGGCTCCCCTGGGCCCAGTGTTGCCCTTTAGCCACTGGGTCATGGAGAGGCTGGGGGAGGGGCATCCTTGCAGAGCCCGGGCAGCCAGGACCGCAGGAGCTCAGAGCAATGGATATTTGCCAACAGGTACAACTTCATCTGACTATGTTATCAAAAAGCAGGACCCCAGGGCCCACCCACCCAGAAGAGGCCATGGTGCTCTACCACTGGGGTCCCTCGCAGGCACTGGCCTGAAGGGCAGAGAGCGACATCTGCGTGACACTGGTGAAAGTGGAGGTGAGGTGCTACGGGAAGAGAGAGACCAAGCCCGGTGGCCTCCCGCCCGCCCCATGCCAGCACTTGCACCTACTTCTGTGACGTCCCCTGGCCCTGAACCCTGCAGTCCTGCCGCCTCCCGCTCATTCCTGCCCCCAGGGTTCCAGGCCCTGAGCTCTTCCCCAAAAGACCCTTCCTCCAGCAGCTCAACCCCCACGGAGCCAGCTTTTTCTTCCAAGGGCAGAGCCAGCAGGCCGGCCTCCCGGGTCCAGGCCTGCATTGCCCGCTGTCACCTGGTAGGGGTGCCCTCATTGGCATCACCTTCAGCCACCCTCTGGTCATCACACCATCCTACCCAGGCATGGCAACTCTTTCTGGACACATCTTTAAAACTCAGGCCCCTTCCCTTTCATCCACTGCTACCCAGGTAAGGCCTCTTGGCCACCTACGCCTTGGCCAACCTCGTCTCTCTCTCTCCCAATAGCATCCCAACCCTCCTTTATAAAATGTTTCCCTGACCCCGCTACACCTCCAATCCCCTGACCTCTACTCCTTGCTCTTCCTTCCCGGCCCTGGCCCTCCCTCGTACTGTGCTAATACCCACTGCCTCATCCCAACACCTCAATCTCACATTCCCCAGAGCCTGTCACATTCCAGCCCACCACTCTCTCCCTCCTGAACTTTTCCTGTCCAGTACAGGAGCCATCAGCATCCAGTGGTTAAATTTACGTTAGTGGATTACACTGAAAAACAAGGAAAATCTGTCTTCTCGGTTGGACTAGGCACATTTCAACTGCTCAGCAGCACACGCTGCAAGTGGCCCTCATTTGGGCAGCACGCCTGCAGAGCCTTCCCACCAGCGCAGCAGGTTCTGTGGGAGAGCGCCACCCGCTGCTCTGTGCCCAGAGAGGACCCAGCCTGTGTCACAAGCTGGCTCCCTGGAGGAGCCCCTGCCCTGTGGCCCCTGAGCCCCGGCTCTCACCTGGACTGGGAGCCCCATGTGAGGGGCCACTCAGCCCAGTACAATGTGCGGAGTCCACGCAGCTCTCCGATGAGGAGGGGGAACCCACCTGGGATCTTATAAGCAAGCTAGAGACAGAGAAAAACCCAGGCTCCCAACCCACAGTGAAGCACCCTGGCCAGATCTGTCCCCTTTCTCTCTCATGGGCCCAGCACACTTGCCAGCAATTCACTGTAATTACTCTGAAATTTTCACCACTCTGCAGCCTGTGGGGTCGGGGAGAGGCCACCAGCCCCAGCCTCGGGAAGCGCCCATCTGGCGGGGCACCCATCCCTCACAGCAGCATCTCCCCCCGGGCACTGGGCTCTGGAGAGGGTGGCCAATGAGGGCTTGGGGAGGGAGGCGGGCAGACTCACATAGGTGTCATGGTCATACAGCTCCACCACGATGCTGGGAGGCTGCTCGGCGATGCTGCTTGGCTCGCCAAAGATCTCGATCTCGTAGAAGATGAGCGTCTGGTCCCAGGTGGGGTTTAGGGTGTTCTTAGCCACCACCGTCTTCTGGCTTTGGTGCAGGAAGGAGACGACTGCATAGGGATCTGTGTGGGCCGGGCATAGGGAAGGGAGACAGGACACAGCAGAGACCGTGAGAGTCGCCTGCTCAGGAGTCATGTGGCCACAAAGCTGAAGCAGGGCTGTGGCTGCCGCTCTGGAGCAGCAATGTCCAGGCTGGAGACATGTCCCAGGGGGGCTCTCCCCCCACCCCCGGCTTCTGTGAGTCAAGCTGGTGACAATTGCAGGGAGATGGGGCCAAGGTCCAGGAGAGCAGGCCCAGAGATCCAGAGAGCTCCCCCTGTGGGCTCCTTTCTAGACTGGTTGCTGGGGGGGCAAAAGTATAGTTGAAGGAGGTAAGAGCCTGGATGGTGCATTCATTTATTCATTCATTCATTCATTCATCCAGGGCTTCCCAGGTGGCGCTAGTGGTAAAGAATTGTCTGCTAATGCAGGAGACATACAAGATGCAGGTTCAACCCCTGGGTTAGGAAGATGCCCAGAAGGAGGGCATGGCAACCCACTTCAGTATTCCTGCCTGGAGAATCCCATGAACAGAGGAGCCCGTCAGGCTACAGTTCATAGAGTCACAAAGAGTGGGACGTGACTGAAGCAACTTCGCATGCACACACACACATCTTCAAGATGGTTTGGAATTATTGACATTCATCCTGAAAGCATTTACTGAGTGCCTTCTGCAGGCAAAGCTCAGGGCTAGGTGATAAAGACTGAGAACACATTTGGAGCAATACAAAAATCTATACAAAAAAAAACATAAAATTGCCATTTTGATCATGCTCTGAAGAATAGCAATGAGGTACAGTGGTGTGTAAGAGAGGAATCTAGCTTTCTCAATAGAGGCAGAGTAGAGTGGAGAGGGAGGTGCTGGTAGACTGGCATGCCTAGGTCTGCATTTCAGCAAGCTTCTGCTGGCTGTCACGGGAGAACAGACTGGAAGGGGCACAAGTGGGTGCAGGGAGACCAGTTATGAAACTGCTGCCAGGGTGCAGGCAGAGGGGGTGGTAGCATAGACGGGTGGGGGAGTTAAAGAGAAACAAAGGGATTCGAGGGCTGTTGGGAGCTGGGGGGCAGTGAGGAGAACCTCAAGATCCCAGCAGCTCCTGACACCCCCAAACTCCTTTCTAACCTGCCAGCCCCAGTCATGCTGGCCTGGGACCCACCAGGAGTCATCCCTCTGCCTGGTCCCAAGGTGTCACTAGAGAAGTTTCTAGGGCAGTGGTTCTCCAATGTGAGGATGCAGAGATATCACCTGGAAGGCTGGCCCCACCCTCAGAGACTCCTTCATCAGGTCTGGGGTGGGGCCTGAGAACTGACATTCCTAACAAGTTCCCGGGTGGTGCCGATGCTGCCTTTCAGGGCTACACTTGGGAACCAAGGCAGGAGAAGGGCCCATGGGGCTGAGTGCATATAATCTGGGACAGGAGCGAAAGGCTCGGAGGAGGGGCTCTCCCAGCTTCTCTCATTAGGGTGCAAGGTCCATGTGCTGCCATTCTGTAAGACTCAAAGTGCCAGATGCTGAGGCCACGTGGACAGAGAAGTCTGAGGGTGCAGGAGGCTGGGTGCCCAATGGCTGGCAGGGCTGAACCCAAATGCCCTGTCACAAACCCTCTACACTCAGCACCTTCTCCATCCCGCAGCACCTTGCACCCCACAGGATGGCCCCGGTGTGACCTCAGATGGCCTCAACACCAGACATCTAGTGCCTAGATGTCCAGCTGGTTCTGGGGCTGAGCTGGGGAGACAGCTTTTCCCCACCATGGGGAGGGGCAAGCCAGGATCCCTGTCCATAAAGAGACCAGGCGGCATGCCACAGCCACTACAGGAGGCGGCAGACAGTGACCATCAAGGAGTGGAAAAGTTGGAGTGAGCAACAGGAGGACTCCCATCAAGGGACAGGGTACAGGATTGTGGCTGTTGCCCAAGGGGCTAGTTTTAAGGGTGATGGGGGGATCTGAGTTAGGAGGCAGAAGCTACGGGCACTCACTGGCCGAACAATGCTGGGTTTGGCTAATGGGAGGCAGCCACCAGGCTAAGACCAGTTCGCAACCTTCAGGCACAAAAGCACAGTGGGGTCAATCCTGGAGGGCTTCCTGAAGGAAATCAGCTTTGAACCTGACTCTGGCAGTAGAAGAGGGCATTGGGAGGACCTTGGCAGAAGAAGGGGCAGGAGAGACGTGTCCACCTCTCACCACCTCCACCTGGTGGAGGCCTCCCTGGCACGGGGCTCCCTTCCCATGCACCAGCCTGGCAGGGCTGCCCGAGCCGTTCCCTTCCTGCCCCTGGCAGGGCCCAACGGCGTCTGTGCGTTTAATGAAACCGTCTGGCTGTGATACCATCAGCTCCAAGCTCGGCAGAGAACCTCTCCCCGGTTCCAGTAAGGGAAAGAGGGCGCGTTCCGATAAATAAAACCATATTAGAGAGCCAGCGAAAAAGCCCCTTTTGTTCCCACCCCCTGTGCTTCCCAACGCTTTATTTTTATAAGCACGGGGGCCCCAGACCGACCGCGTTTACACAGAGATCACAATTGCACATTGTGGCGGCCGGGCACGCTGTATTGGTATTGGCAGCCCCCCCCACGCTGGCCCCCGAGCAGGCGACTCCTTCCAGCAGCCCCATCAGCGCAGGCAATGAGCTCAGCACGGGGGAGGGAGGGGGCGGCTTTCAAACAAAATCACCCAGACCCACACGCACGCCCCGCCCGCCCAGGGGAGGAAAAAACACACAACAAAGGCATTGTAAGGAGCAGGCCTGGAGGCCTGGGGCCTCAGACACTGGGCTACTGTGTGCCGGGCCTGGCCTCTCCCGCACAAGGCCCAGCCCCGCGACAGAAAAGAAACAAGGGGGGGCTGGGGTGCTGCTGAAGCAAGGTGGTCAGATGAAGGGAAGCCAGACAGACGCACAGACACAAGCCTCTTCCAGGAAAGCCAGGAGGAGGGAGGCAAGTCTCAAGAAGAGGGGGAGGGCAGGGGAGAGGCTGGCTCTTCCCAGGGCCATGCCGGTAGGTGAGGGCTAGCATCAGCCTCCAGCCTCACCTGCCAAGCCGCGGAGATCCCCCTGAGGCGGAAGCTGGATTGGAGCTCTGGAGGACCACAGGCTGTCCGGGCAGCTCCAGCCAAGGACACACAAGGGTTCTACAGGAATTCAACACCGTGGGAGGCCCCACACAGGTGACTGCTGGACCTGCAGCCCTGTGCCCAATCTCTGCGACATTCCCAGAGCTCCGAGGAGGACCCTTCTCCAGTCACAATATACTCCCTCCAACAGCTCAGACCACCAGGGTGAGGGACAGGACAGGAGGCGTTGTACCCCTTGTTAGAAGAGGGGGCTTGCCTCAGAAAGACTAAGTCTCCAGTGCCTGCTGACACGTGCCTGGGACCAGACTCCCTGACTCCAAGTCAGGGCTCCTTCTTCCTGTCATGATCAGGGTAAAAGGCCCCTTAAGACAGGGTGGAGTAGACTGCTAGTAAGCAAGGCAATGCAAAGAAAAACTACAATACAGCAGTATTTTTCATATAAAATTAAGAAAAATTTGTTTAGATTTATAAAATCCAGTGTTGGCGAATAGCTGATGAAATAGGTATTCTCCTTTATTGCTGGAAGCAATTCAACAACCCTTTAGGAAAGCAATTGGGCCATATGCCTTGAACAACATAAAACTGTTTACACCGTTTCCCATATTCCTGGGAATCATCCAAATTAACCAAAAAGCTATATGAACCAAGATGTTCACTCCAGCATTATTTGCAATCCATCACTCGTTCAATATACAGTTATTGACTGACCAGCACGTGGTAGGTAAGCACAGTGCTTTGAATATGAAGGCGCATGAGACATGGTCCAGACTCTTAAGATCATGACTGCTGCTTAGAAATGGTAACTAAACATCAATTATAACCCAAGTGATGTGCAGCTTCCTAGCAAAGTGTTCAAGGCACTAGGGGCTGGGGTAGGCTGTGGAGCCTGGTGGCCTCAAGTCAATACTTCCAAAGGAGGCCTCCCCAAGTGTCAAGAATAAGGAGGTAACCAAGACAGACCAAGGAGAAGGGGGCGTCCAGGCACCCAGGACAACATGGGCAAAGGCACCAAAGAGCACTGGGGGGACAGCGAGCCTGTCTGCGGCGAGGGAGGGAGCACCCCGGGCTGCAGGAATAGAGGACGAAGGAGAAGGCAGGCGGGCGGCCCACAAACGGTCCCGGATTCACACCGAGCTAGCTGGATTGAATCCTGTCGATCAGTTTCCCAAAATATGCTCTAAGCAAGGCGCGTTCTCGGGGGAACGAAGGAACGCTTAAACAAGTTCCACGGGCTCCTTTCCTGCAGCCACCCCAGAGCCTTCAGTGCCACTGTGCGTTGTAAATTGCTAAGCGTGCAGTGTTTCCCAGCCTCTCTCACTCAGGATCCCTTTTTAAGTGGAGCGTTTCACAAGCCTCCAGTGCACCTTGGAAAACAGCTTCTTAAGCTCATCGGGAGAATTCCCCCAGCCAGAGCCAACCTTAACAGAAAGCTGTGCTTCAGAAGAGAGGGGTGGGCTGTGACTGGAGTCCAGACAGAGGAAGCCCACAAGCAAGGACTCCCCAGCCCCACTCAGGACAGAGTCTGGACCTGGGGGCCCACAGAGGTGACCTGAGCCAGGGGGCAACCGTAGTTCAGCAGACCTCACTGTGGCCTGGCCTGGCATCAACACCCCTCAGGACCACCCAACTAGCACGTAGCTCTGACCTCCCAGGAACCATAAGGCCAGCAAAGAGAGCACTGGACTCTCTACTTTGTTGGCAGACACCCCATCCCCAGAAATTAATAACTTGGCATTTGATCCTCAAGCCTCTCATTTTCTTCATTAACCAAGCCCGGCCCCTGAGCCCACTGACCCATGACACTTGCAAGGAGGAATTTCTGGGGCCTCAAGCCAAGGGCGGTGCCCTGGTCTATGAGCTGCCCAGGGGTCCTCCATCGTGGTGGCAGCCCTGGAAGCAGAGCCTGTGGCTCCCTCAAACCACACAGGTGGTTCCAGGCTAGGGGAGAAAGCAGAGAAGAACTCCCTGGAGTATAACTGGGCAAAGGAGACAGTGTCCTCCCCAAGCCTCTTTAAGAAATATCCATCCACAGTGATGAGCAACTCAGCTCTGAGCGCTGGTTAGAGCCACGCTACTGCCCATGACGCATGGCGTTGAGGACGTGTGGTTTCTAGGTCTGGAGTCCTATCTTCTCCATTCTAAATGGATCCAGTTCACAGTCCAGATGCTCACCCAGCAGTGGCAACCCTATCCCAATGTAAGTCATTTGAAGTAAGCATCAGTTCACATTTTTTATACCTAATCACTACCTTGGCCACACACACTCATAACCACACAAACACAGGCCACACACACCCTTTCAGGGGTCCAGAGGATTGGTGCTGGCCCTCCAGGCAAACCCCACTGAGGCAAAATCCTCAGGCTCCCTGCACAGCAATATCGCCACAAGCCTCCCTCCCCACCTGAGCTCAGTGTCACTCAACAAGTGTTTCCTGGGCAACTCCTGTATGTCCCCCACACCTTCGGCCAAGGAGAAGGAAACAAACACAGCACCAGCCTTGGGACAGTCCCAAGGCCACGCCACAACGGACAAGCAGAGGTCACAGCCCAGGGCCACGGGAGCCCCCACTGGGAGAAAAGCCAGAGGGCTTCCCAAGGAGGGCCCTCACGGCCGCAGACACCAGCAGACCGGCTGGAAGGTGGGACCAGTGACAGACTCTGCCGCCCCGGACCCTCCCCCGGCCCCAGACATGCCTGATGCACACAGGAGTTTCCTCTGAGAAATGCCAGCCGGTGGCCGTGCGCAGCCTCCAGCCGCCAGCCGCCCCAGGGTCAGTTCCAGGGGAGAAGCTGCTTTGGTTTAGGGTTTGGGAGTGAAAATAAACACTCTGGGTTTTATAGGTTCACCCGTGTTGGCTGCTGTTTTCCTTTCCAGCAGCTGCTCAATCAGGCCTTTCATTCAGAAGCCAGTGGCCTCCGAGGAAGCCCTGGGCAGTGCCCTCAAAACTCAAGGGATGTTTATTTGGGGGCGGGGGTGGAGCTAGGATGGAAAGTGTTACATCTCCTGCGGGCGGTACCAGGCTGACCCTGCCTGTGGTCCCCAGAGGTGCGGGTCCCCCAGGGGAGCTCCCCTCCAACAGGTCTGCCACAGTACAGCCCACGGAGAAGGGGTCCTCCACCTGCACCCCACTTCACTCCTCCCACACCTGTACCCCCACCTCGCACACTCTCCCCTGAAGGAAGAGGAAGCAAAACTGGGAATTAGGCCACTTCTCTTTTCCTGAGAGTAGGTGCTGAGTGTCAGAAAGCATCCTGGCCGCGGTTCCCAGGAAATTGCAGTGGCAGAGACCGCCCTCCCACCTGCCAACGCCCCTGCACTGCGCGTGCACACTCTCTCAGCACCCTGAACCCAAAGCACAGAAGAGAAATTGCTCCACCCACCCCAAGTCCGGCTGCACAGAGCTAGAGAAAAGGTCACTGAGAGGAGAGGAAGGTGAGGAGGTACAGCTGCCGGGGAGGAACCAAGGTCGCTCCCCAGGCTGGGGAGGAGCAGGACCTGGAAAGGGGCATGGATGGGTGGCCGTGAGCTGAGTCCCAGTCTATGAACAGAAGGCCACTCTCCCAGAGGAGCTCAGTTCACCCAACTAAGCACCAAGCGTTTGGAAGGGGGGTACATCACTTGTCAGCTATTTCAGCTCAAGCAATTTAGTTAACCTACCTGAGTCTCAGGTTCTTCATCGGTAAAATGGGGATGTTAAAGCCTACTTCATAGAACAGTTGTAAGGGTTATGAAATAACACCAGTAACGTGCCTGGGCTCAGAGTAAGCACTCAGTGTTAGTTCTTTAGCGCTACAGGTTCAAGGTAAGTGCAGGTCTCTTCCTTGAGGAGCTTAGAGTCATGGTGGAAAGAATGTGACAGAGACACACGGCAACTGATCTATGCAGTGGGTAAGGGCTCTGGGACGGGTGCTGGCAAGGTCCTGACCGAGTACTGAGGGGGAGCAACCAGCTCGGCTTGGGGAAGGGTCGGAGGGCATGTGGGCTGGGTCTTGAAAGACGAGTAGGAGTTCACTGGACCAAGAATAGGGAGGGACTGTGTTCCAGGCACTGACACAATGGCCAGGAACGCGGAAGAACCAGACAGCTTTGACAAGAGCCAGCGCAGCCAGAGCCTAGTGGAGAGAGAACCAGGAAAAGATGAAACTGGCGAGGTCTGCAGAGTCAGATCACAAAGGAGTTGTCCACTTAAGAGTTCTGGATTTATGTGTTGTGAAAGTGAAAATGTTAGTCACCAAGTTGTGTCTGACTCTTTGCGACCCCACGGACTGTAGCCTGCCAGGCTCCTCTGTCCATGGAATTCTCCAGGCAAAGTCTTGCCTGGAGCAGGTTGCCATGCCCTCCTCCAGGGGATCTTTCTGACTCGGGGATCGCACCCAGGTCTCCCACATTGCAGGCAGATTCTTTACCATCTGAGCCACCAGGGAAGAAGCCCATTTATGTGTTAGTATCTGTTTGAAATCAGGGGAGTGACATGACCAGATCTGTCTGGGTTAGTGTGGAAGGTCACAGGGAGGCCAGGAAATGACCAGAGTGCTCAGATAAAAGGGCCATGGCCAGTGCAAGACAGCAGCCACAATGCTGAACAGGAGGGAACAGTCTCTGAGACTCGGGAGCCAGAATCAACAGAGCTGGGCACCTGCTTGTTTCTAGCCTGATGGGCAGTACAGGCACATTGATGTGATGCCAGGACCGAGGGAGGAAGTAAAGGGGGGCCTGGATCTGGGGGAAGGGGGCCCAAGGAGTTCGTTTTGGACAAGATGAACTGCAGTGACTCTGAGTCTTCCAGGGGAGACACTGAAAATATGGGTGGTATAAGGGGCCTCTAGAAACTGAAGACCTGGAAGTTTCCGTGACATGAGCAGTTCCTGGGTTGGTAGGGGGACCCCAGTGTCCAAAGAAGAAAACACACACGGAACTCCTCGGGGGCATCAGGCTCAAGGGGCAGTGAAGTGGTTGATCAGGAACAGGTGGAGCAGAAAGCTGCAGGAGGCCAAGAAAGAGGGGTGTCCCAGGGCCAAGGCCAGAGGGGTTTTCAGGGGGCGACGGCCAGTAAAGCCAAACCCCACAGAGGTCAAGCAGGCCCCTGCAACCCGGAGACACAGTGGGCTGACAGCAGCCCCCACCTCCACAAACCCAACAGACACAGCACCCCGTCTCGATCAGGGGAAGCCCAGGACACGTTCCCTGTGGGCCGAAGGCCCTACGCCTCTGTTCCCAGCTCTCAGTCCCTGGTCCCCAGCTCTCCCCACTCCCCCCACCTACCGGAAAAAGAGTCCTTGTCCATTGCAGGCAGATCCCGGGCCTGGTACATGTAGCAGCGTAGATGGTAGCGGTTCCCATCTGCACCAGAGAAGAAACAGATGCCGAGTGAGGGGCTGGGGGTGACAGGATCAGGGGCTGGAGGATGGAGCGCGTCTCTAGAAAGCAGTGGACAGAGGGGCTGGACGAAAGAGACTACACGTGCCACACTCTCAGGATCAGGAGAGCAGACCACAGCCCAAAGGCGGAGCCACAGAACAATGTGTCCTGGGCCTGGTGAGCACTGGGGAGGGGGCAGGGAAGGGGGACGGGGTCAAATGAACCACCGTGCCTTGAGTGCTGGACTTCAGGCTCAGCACTGATACATATACCACACATGGACACACACACACGACACTGACCCACCAACACAGACGCAGTTCTCCACAGCCCCCACACATACACCTGATCACGCAACCCACACACCCAGGAACGTAGGGTGACCCATCCATGTCACCCCTGTAGATACCTCCAAACATCACTTACAGTCAAAGATGCAGGAAATCGTGGGTCTGTTCACACCAAAACTCAAGGTGGAGACGGACACGGAATCTTCACTCCTGTCGTCCACCACGCCACCCTGGAGACACAGAGCTGGTCACAGCAGATTCTGACCCCAGAGGCTGGGGGTGGTGGGGAGACTGGCTCAGATAGTCAGGTCTCCAAGGTCCTTTAGACAAGGCTCTAAAGCGCTAATTTCACTCCAGATCCCAATGTCAAGTCCACAGGGAAAAGCCTCTCCCTTTCTAGCGGAGACCCGACAAGCCAGAAGGGGGTTTTGAGTTGTTCCAGCCCCAGAGGTTAGAGTTCGATAGAAGAAGGGACTCAAGGGGCTCTCTGGGGTAGGGTGGAATCCATCAGGGGTCTGCCCAGGGTAGGGGTTATGGGGAGCCCACGTCTGGAGGGCCTCAAACAGCATCTCTGTCCTCCCCTGCCTGGACACAGGGCTGGTGTGGGGACACACAGGCACGCAGCTGGGTCCCCAGCTCTGCAGAGAAGCTGCGCTGTGTCTTCTCATCTCTTACCAGTTCCCACTGTGCTGAGGGTCAGAGGAGCCTGAGGCTGGGGACAAGGGCATGGGAGGGGGGAGCATCTACACTCAGGCTCAGAAGCTCTGCATCAACCTAGATGCTCAGTCCCCGCCCCTGTCCTCGTTGGCCACTGGGCCATAAATCGCCTTCCCGGTGCCCTGCATCCCTCCACCACCGCCTCTGCCACATGGCACCCCCTCATCGAGGATGAGCCCCAGCAGGAGTCAAGGCCCCCGGAAAAAACAGGAAATGTGCCAATCACACGGCAGCCCGCCCTTCCAGACCTGGCCTTCTAGGACATAAGTTCCACCAGCCTCTCATGGCAGGAGCCCAGCAGAAGGGCCAGGGAGAGCTGGACAGCATTCCTCTGCCATCCCTCTGCATGGCCCTTCCCCTCTCCTCACACTGTCATCTGCTCCAGTCCCTCTTTCCAAAACCCAAGCACGCCCACCCTTGAAAGAAAACCCAGCCTCCCTTCCCATGGCCTTTTCACCCCACCCAGGCCCACCCAGCGTAGCCACACCCCAAGGCCCTTCTGCTGGGCCACACTGCCCTCTACCCAGCAGCAGCCAGTTCCCAGGAATCTCCACCTCTCCCCAGGCCCTGCAGTTTCACCCCCACCCCCACCCCCACCCACACCTCCAAATACAAGAGGCGCGGCCACTGACATGCTCCTCCTCTCCAAACCGTGCCCACCCTCAGGGCCTAGCTCCAGGCCCCTGGTCCAAGAAGCCTCCCTGGACACCTGTCCCCTTCAATCATGTCCTACCCTTTGTGACCCCATGGACTGTAGCCCACCAGGCTCCTCTGTCCATGGAATCCTCCGGGCAAGAATACTGGAGTGAGTTGCCATTTCCTTCTCCAGGGGATCTTCCTGACTCGACCCAGGGATCAAACCTGGGTCTCCTACAGGAGACCCAGAATCTACACTGCAGCCAGATTCTTTACCATCTAAGCCACCAGGGAAGCGCCAAGTATCTGTGAGTGTGGGAGAGTTCTACAGTGTGTCTCATAGGCTGCCTGATTGTTAAGAAGATGAATTATATGCTGTGTTGGCACACAACTTGGCACATAATAAATCAATAAATATTTGCTATTAATGATCTTATGAGAGAAATAAAGCATGGGGTGGGGTGAGGGGAGAGGTCATAAACTATGAAGTCAGTAATTGTGCTCAGGGGTGGTATTCATATATCCTGTATTTGTTCAAAATTATTCCAGGAGCTGGAAAAGTGGACATTTCAGCACAAAGCCACAGTCCCGGAAGAAATCAAAATCAGTGAGTCAAGCAGTCAGTCTCTCTCAATACACACAGACACACACACACACACGTGCATACACACACACACATCCACACATGTGCACACACACACAGGAGAGCAGGGAGGGGGTCACACAGCGCACAGGTGAGAGCCCAAAAGCCACCACGTTTACAATCCTCGGTCTCGGCAGGTGTGAGCCCGGCCTTGCAGCACCGGCCCCGCCACCCTTGCCAAGTCCAACAGCTAACGGGTCTGGTAACAGGGTCTAAAAGGCCACAGGCGGGGCCCGACTCGGGGCCCATCAGGTGCAGGGACGCCCAGGAAAGCAGGTCAGGAAGCTAGAAACGGTGTGGCCAGCCCCCAGGTGCCACAGGGCTCAGCGCCCCCAGCAGCTCATACACCTTGGGGTGGTGGCGGGGGGAGAGTCTGGAGGGACTCTGTAGCCCCTCATCTCAGCCAGCCACACACACATACGCACTCCACTCACAAGTAGGGCGCTGAGGGGAGTGTCAGGAGGGAAGCCACCTCTGGCAGCCACGGGCCCCCGATTCCTCTCCCCGCCGGGGGCCAGCAAGGGCCGTCCATGCCCCACTGAACGGCCTGTGGCTGGGCCTTTGGCAGCACTTTCTGGGTCTCCGTCCAAAGGCACGGCTGCCGGCCTGTGATGAAGAAAAGCGTCCTCCTCCCTGGGGTTTCCACGAAGGCCAGGGCCAGGTGCCTCAGAAGCAGCTCAGTCCTGGCCCTTGGCAGGCCCTGGCACTGATGGTGACACCCTCCAGAGGCAGAACCGCACTCCTCCAGGAATGGCCCTCATGCTGCCGAGGCGCCTCCATCCGCCCATCCTTCAGAAGGGGCCCGCAGCCATCCACCCTGGTCCACAGGGCCTCTGTCCACCCCCATCCCCATCTGCTGCCAAGGGTGGGAAGAAGCTGGGAGAACCAGGGCAACAGACACACCTTGAGCCGGGCTGAGGGGCCCCCGCTAAGCTCCCCGAAGAGCTCCAGTCCTGAAGTCAGCCTGGTTTTCACACTGGGCAGAATTCTACCCACGCAGCAGCCAGTGGCTTTATATCCTCCGGCCCCATGACCCTCCCAGGGGCACCTGGGCTCTTCACACATCCCCTTCAGACCCTGGGAGCAGAGTGGGGGCCAGCCCTCCTCCCAGTCTGGCTGCAGCCTCTGCACTGAGTCCGCTGCAGTCAGGACACTCACTCCCATAGGCCCAGAGCCCTGCTGCCTCCACACGCAAACCACCCCCAGGGCCCCCTTCCCACCCCAGGCCCCTTGCAGTGTTCGCTCTGCCCTACTCTTTCCCTGCCTGTCTCCTCAGATGTCCAGTCTCACCTTCAAGGTCACCTTGCTGGGAGTTGGGCACCTCCTAGGTGCTCCCACAGAACCCCACATTTTTCTCTTACTACATATACCACCTTCCATTGTAAATCTCTGTTTTCCTTCTCTGCCCCTCTCACAGAGAGCTCTGGGCAGTTCCCACCGTGTACCCAGCAGAACCCTCACCCACAGCAGTGCTCAAGGAGTAACTGGAGGAAGAGTGAATGAATGAATGAATGAGCACACACCTTTCTGGGGAGAGCTGATGATGAAGGCCAGCCCATCGCCCAGGTCAGGGATCAACCTGTGCATTAACACAGATAATCCAGCGCCACGCTTTTTCCACTTGGAAGAGTACTTTCGGCTTTCACGTGTGGACGTGCACAGCTCAGGTTCAGGGAATTTCTCTCAAAGCAAACCATGCAGCCTCATGAAAAGCTGGTTTGGGAACTTCTGGGAAGCATCTCCCTCCCGCCTGCCCTCCCTTCTGACATTCCGCTTGTGTTTATTAAACACGTGCTTTGTGCCAGGTCTTTCCCACATTCCAGTTGGAAAAGAGGTACTGCTGCTTGTGGAGACATCAAATGTCAGCTCCCCAGAGAGGCCACCCCCGTCCGAATGTCAAAAGCCATGCTCACATCCACACCACCGCACATCCACACCACCGCACACCCAGCCCACACACCCCAACCCCACAAAACAGCCCTCTACTCTCTTCAGCTTTCCTTTTCCTCACACCACTCGCCACCCTGCGTGTTTGCTATATGAACATTTTTGTTTCTTGTCTCTCCGGGCTGTAGAATGCAAACCTCACAAGGGCACTGCCATGTCCACAGGGCCTCCTGCAACACCCGGAGCAGAGAAGCCCTCGGCAAACATTTACTGATCAAGGAATAAAATCCAGGCCTGAGTCCCCGTCTCTGTGAGTGCCTCTCCTATCTCATATTTTCTGGAGAGAATTATTTGGGGCTAAAGAAAATTTCTGGGTGGAGACTGATTTGAGGGATGGACACCCTGAGATAGCGATGGTGTCGGCAGAGAGGAGAAGCGAAGACCAGTGAAGGTTCAGCGGAGATGACCCAAGGTGCCACCGTCAGCATCCATCCTCACCTCGGAATCCTGCCAACACCTTACCACCTTACAACAGGGATTGTCATTGCTCTGTCCTCAATACCGGCAAACACAGGCAACTGCCGTGTGGCAGGAGAGCGACCTGCAGCTCCCTGACACTGCAATGCGCATGCGCAGAGCAGACCATCAGGGCAACTCATTCATTTTACAGACCCTGAAGCTCGACATAGAGAACATCAGGCTGTCAGCCCCCGGGCATCGAGCTCCACGTCACACACTGGGAAGGTGGGGGGAATGTGCCTGGAGCTCACCACATGGGTTGGAGGAGGCAGCTGGGGATGCCACCGGAAAATCCAGTTCCTGAAACTGATTCCTCACCGTGAAGTGGCCATCGTGGTAACACTCACCTCGATGGGCTACTGAGGCAAATGCAGGGGTTTCCAGTCTTGGCACTGCTGACACTTGGGGCTGCATAACTCTTTGTTATGGGGGCTGTCCTGTACATTGGATGTTTACCAGCATCCCTGGAAGCTACATATTAGATGCCCATAGCTGCCCCCAGCTCTCCACTGTAACCACCAAAAACATCTGCAGACACTGTCAAATGTTCCCTGGGGTGGGCGTGGGATATAAATTGTCCTCAGCTGAGAGCCACTGGTGGAAATTAAATGAAATGTACCGTGGCCCTGACCAGGTACCTGGCACATAATCAGATTCAGTGGTGCCAGTTTAACTCTTCCATCTCACCAGTCTCACGCTAAGAAATACCTTCCCCCCCTTAATCCCGGTCCTCTGACTTTAACTCTGGAATCCACCACCATCCCCCTGCCGCAGGACCTTTGCACTGGCTGTTCTCACCACCTGGAATGCCCTCCAGACAAGCTAACAAGTTCTTTCCTCAGCTCAGTCATCAGAGGCCTGGACACTTCCTTGACTACTGCCCTGCCTTCCTCAGCAGCCCCTGCCCAAATTCTCCAGACATCTCTGCTGCATCCATCTGTCCACGTGTGTAAGTAAGGCACGCACATTTCTTCATCCCCCGGCACCCAACCCAGCGTCTGGCACTTAGTAAGCATCCAGCGAAGATTTATCACATGGATCACCAGCATCCCCACCCTAAGGTATGTGCACAGCGCTCGGGTCTACAGTCCCAGGAAAAGGGAAAGAAACTGCATCAGACAGCACCTCACACCCTCCTGGAGCTCAGAGTCAGATGTCACCCGAGAAAGAGCGGGATGTAGGCTCACTTACCCCCCAGGAGGGGCCATTTGGAATGGAACAGAGTGGGCCCCCTGTTCAGGAAGGCTTTCAGGCGGAGGAGAAGAAAGAAGGGTGCTGAACAGGAGGAACAGCAGCACGCTGAAGGCCTGACCCCCACCCCCAAGATCAGGGAAGACTTGGCTACAGGAGTGAGGCCAGGGCAGGGCAGAGTTGGGAGAAGTAGGGCTGGCTTCCTTGTGCTCTCACTCAGACAGAGCGCTGAGCAGAGCCAGGCTGCAGGGCCGGCTGACGGTCTGGTTTCCACCCACCCACCTTCACCCCCACTCTACATTGACACTCTTCCCCAGGCCAGGCCCGGGGCATTGGGTTTCCCACAGTCACATTCCTGCCTCCATAGCTCATGCCGATGTGACTCCCAGGCTGGCGCTGGCAGCCACGCGGTCTGTGGCCACGCACTCGGTCTTGGGGCTAGCTGTGGGAGGGAGCCTGCTGCTCACCCAGGGACTGGGCGGCCTCCAACCCGCGGCTGCCCTGCTGGCGGCCTCGGCTCCCTGGAGGTGCCTGAGCTCAGGAGGGTGAGGAACTCTCCTTCCCAGGTATACCCGGCTCCTTCAGGCCACCCCCACCCCGAGCCAGTGGCCAAGCCACCTCCTCTGCTGAAGGCGGACGTCCCGGTACCCCAGCCACCACACCGGGAGGAGGTAGGGAGGTTCTCTGGAAAGAAGCAGCCTAGGAAGGGGACTCCTTGACCCACCTAAAGGGGATCCAAGACCAAGCACCAGACCACTGGTGTTTCTGAAAGTCTTTCTGCACATGGGCTGTCACACACATGCCTCCTTCCTCTGACAACACTCACACCCCCACACAGGGCCCAGAGGTCTGGTTCAGGATCTAGAAAGTGGAGGCAAGGAGGAGCAGAAGGGGCCAGAGTCAAGGTGGATGCGGCAAAAAGACACAAGCTGAGCAGCAGGGCTCCGCAGGGCTCAGTGAGTGGGGGACAGAACCACAGAAGCCACGCTCACGGTGGCCAGGAGATGGTGGAGCCTGCGAGGTGGCTCCAGGGGCCCCCAGGGAGACCCTGCTCCAGCAGAGTCCAGATTATGGGCTTCAGGGGCCAGCCGCACCCCACCTCCACCTTATGGGAAGGACTCAGTTCCCTCGTAGGATGGAGCCAAAGAGACAGGAAGCGTGCTGCAATGGGGAGCCCCCATCTCTTGCTTTAAGTAGACAGGATCAGGAAACCCTCGAGAGCAGCAGGAGCTGGAGCCGGCTGGCATGACTCAGGGGAGATCATTAAATCTCCGGCCATTCGCAAGCCATTTGTTAAACACAGCCATTTGTAAAAATTAAATCATATGAACGTGTAACTTCAGAAATTATTTTTAAAAGAAAGGCAATAAATCCTCCAACTCATCACTTCCAAATTACCCCACGACCTTTGTGAACCTGCTCCTGACACGCTTTCCATCTCGCGTGTCTGTGAGGTGGAAACTGTATAAACGCTGTGTGGCGGTGAGCTGCGCCCGTCTCCTCTATACCCACAGTCTGTGACTTCACATGGATAGCTTGAAACTGGCCATGGCACGGATAGTTACACCATATCGGCAAATGCTGCAGATAGAGCTGGATTTGTTCTCTGAATGTTTTTTCCAGAGAGCCAGTTGTACAACAGACAGGCCTCAGGTGACCCGCCAGGATCTCTTCTTCACCTGGGCTCTGCTGGGACACGCAATCAACAAATGGAGATACAGAGAAGAGCGCTCTAAGCCCTGTACAACCCCACCACTATCCGCAAGATTTTCCATAATGTTCAGGTGTGAAAAAGAATTATTACTTGAGGAAATACCACTAAAAGAATCGTTGCTTGTTTCCTCTGTGCCTCAGTTTGCTACTCTGTAAAATGGGAGCACCGATAAACACCTACCTCTTAGGATTGTCAGGAGGCCTAACTGAGACGGCACACGAACAGGGCAGAGGGCACTGCCTGGCACGCAGCGCGGGCTCTAGAACAGTTCAGCTTTGTCCACACAGGGCCCGAGGGCTCTACTGCAGCCACCCAGTGGCTGTGGCGGCCAGACGACAGCCGCAGGCCACGCGCACAAGGACGAGCGTGGCCGCGCTAACACAGCCTCGTCTACACCAACAGGCAGAGAGCCGGACTGGGCCGCGGGCCGCCGTTTGCCAGCGCCCACTCTGTAGGGGAGATGGTTATTTTTGCTGTGCTGTTAGCACCTCCGTGAGTTAAGTGAGAAAGCTGAGGCCTGGAGATTCATGTGTTCCCCCAGGTCGCCTGGGAAATCCGCTGGCAGAGCCCAGGATCTCCCGGGACCCCCTCAGGGCTCTTCCCAGCTCCTGCTTTCCTATCAGAGCTCAGGACCTGAGCAGGGATCTGGGTAGGATGGGACTAAGTGCCAAGTCAGGCCCTGGGGAGTCCACACCCGCGTCCCTGCCCTGGCTGCCTGGCCCCAGCTTCCAGGGAAACCCCACACAGGCCCACAGGCCAGGCCAGAGGAGGAGAACCCTGTGAAAGAGGAAGCTCTGGAACACACAGCCCTCCCTTCCCAATCAGGGCTGATTGCAACCTTAAGTGGAATAGCAGGCGAGTGTGCAACCCCATTTAATTTACAGCTGGAGCCAGGGCTTGAAAGCAGCTGTGAAACTCCTTACAAAGCTACTGGCCGGCCCCCCGGGAACTTGAGAGTGGAATTAGGAAACCTGGAGAATCCACAATGCCACGTGTGGGCTGGCGCGAGTGTCTGTGTTTGTGTGTACGTGTGTGTCCCTCCAGGCTTTCCAGGTCTCTGAAGTCTGCAGAGCACACTCAAATGGGTTTCAGGCCATGCCAGAGTGCCTCTGTAGTCAGGACAACTGTACATCCTGGTTGGCCTGGAATGGTCCGAGCTTAGCCTGTTTTCCAGCATGAATTTTAAGTCTCTAGACCAGACAATGGGCTTCCAGGTGGCGCTAGTGGTAAAGAACCTCCTGCCAATACAGGAGATATAAGAGATACAGGTTCAATCCCTGGGTAGGGAAGATCCCCAGGAGGAGGGCATAGCAACCCACTCCAGTATTCTTGCCTGGAGAATCCCCATGGACAGAGGAGCCTGGCGGGCTACAGTCCACAGGGTCGCAAAGAGTCGGATACGACTGCAGCGACTTAGCATGCATGCAGACCAGATGATAAATTATAAGGTCGCCCTAGCAACTGTGGACGCAGACCCTCATGCATGTATAATGGCACACATGGGGACGCCTGTCACATTCACCCCACTGGAACACCCGGTCCAGGCTTGCCTCTGTGCTGACATTCTGTCTCAGGTCCATGGACACACACGTTTCAACAGACACACTCAGGCTTCAGCATCCAGCTCTTGAGCAAGATAGACCCGAAGTCTGCATATTTAGAGGATTCATGCAGGTGGTCCTTCTATGCAGGGAGTCAGCAGCCCTCAACTCTCCCCACAGCACAATACCAGGTGTGACAAGTGCTCCACAAGGACATTCAAGAGACACAGAGCCACCTTCCAATGGCCCACACACCCAGCCAGGGGCCTTGGCCACTTAATAAGGCCAAGGCCTCTCATCTCCCGGGAGCTGCCCTCACTCAAAGTACCCACTCTAGGAAGTATGCCTAGGTGCCCTGCACATAACACCAGATTTCATCCAGGTCCAGAGATGGGCCTTGCCCTCCCCACCCACATCTGACCTCCTTTTCAGCCAGTTCAAACCCCAAATTACTCCTCTCTGGCACCAACCTCTCCCTGACCCCCTTCCTAGCATTTCCAACTCCCCAGCTGCCCTTCTCTGCCCCTGACTGGTGCTGGGGATTCCTGTCTCTATGGATCCTCCGCACTTCAGGTCAGGACCCATAGAGACGGCCCTGCCAACCAATTGGAGGCTTCATGGCTGGAGTCAGTGTTTCCAACTGCCCAGAGAGGGCACGCTGCCTGGCTACAAGATGAGGAGGGGGCTGCACCCTGCCCAGGAAGCTCCCTGGGACCCCACTCAAGGGTCCTCTGTGAGGGAGGACTTCATGCCCTAACAGCAGTGGGGAGATGAACCTGAGAAGCCTGGCCTTGGTTCTAGAACTGACCATGCCGTGCTACAGGGCAAACGCCTTCTCAGGCCCGTTTCTTCTGGGATCACATTAGGGCTCAGAGTTCTAGAGCTGCGCTGTCCAACAGAACTTTCCATAAAGACAGAACTGTTCTATACTGTCCAATGGTAGCCACTAGCCAGGCATGGCAGTTCAGTTCTTGAAATGTGGCCAGTGTGACTGGCGAGCTGAATTTTCTTATTTTAATCACTTTAAATGTAAATTTAAATAGCCACACCTGTCTATTAGCGTAGTTCCAGAACCTCCGTCTCCCCAACTATAAAATGGGTATAATCATAAAATCCAGCCTTCTGGGGTCACTGTGAGGATGAAATGAGACAATGAACATATAGCTCTCAACCTGGTCTTTGGCACAAGGCAAAAGAGATTTTAGTAATTCTTACTCTATTTGAGACCCTAGCTTTTCTTGAGAACTGGAGAAAATCATAGGCCTCACCCTTACCCAACACAGACACACACTGCACACACCATATACATCCATACACGCCACACACAGGCTTACACACACATGCACACAGATCACACATGCACACTCACAGCTCTGCACCCAATGTCAAGCACCCAGATGGAGAGTTCCTTCCAGCTCTAAAAATCTCCTGGGTGAGGAGTGCACTGGCCGAATCTGCATCTCCTCCTCTCCCTGCCCAGGCTCAGGCATCTCAGAAAACCCTTCCAGACTCTGCAGGCCGAGCGCAGAGACGGGGCTCTGGAAAAATCCTCGCGCAAGGAGGGCAGGCACAGGGCAAGGGCCACAGGATGGATTCTGTGAGCTCATCCCCAGCAGCCGTCACCAGGGTTCTCAGAGAGGCCGGTGGCGTCGGGAGGGGGTGACTGGGTCGGAGCCGGCGGTGGCGGTGGCGGCGGCAGCGAGGGGTGTGGGGCGAGGAGAGGGAGGCTGGATGGAACACGCTATAATAGCAGCTTTGTACTCTGCTTCCCAGCTCCCTGGGAACGCCAGGAAGATTATGAAACCCGGTGTCTTTGGGAATGCCAGGATATTAGCTGGAAAAAGAATAATACGAAAATAAAATAATGCTCGCGATGGAGACAGCAGACGATTAGCAGACAGAGCCAGGGCCTCCCGCTCCGCAGAGGGAGCCAGGCTTGGCCCCGGCAGAAGGTTTCAGGGAAAGGCTGCCCGTGCTAATGAGCAGACAGGGCCTGCCTTCCAGCGAGACGTCTTCAGGAGGGGAGCTGGCAAGTGAGGCCCGGCCTGCTGGTGGACTCATGGGCCAGGGGACGGGCAGTAGGAGGCAAGGGGGCGCCATAGGCCTGGCCCTTGGGCCCAGACATCTAGAAATGTCAGATTACCAGCAAGGCTACCTGGCCACCACCCACAGTCCTGGGTTCCTCCAAGCTCTGCCTCCCCAGGGCCTCCTCCAAGAAGCTCTCCCATTAGATGCCGTCACTCTGGAATGACTCTCAGTCTGTACTTCAAAGATGCAGATTGTGTTGGGCTTATTTGCATTCAGATGTAAATATCCCTCCTCCTAATCAGACTGGGGTCTCCCATGAGCCAGGTCCATCAGACGGATCACTAGAAGAAAAGATCACCTTCTCCCACAAAGAAACAGAGAGGACATGTCACCTTTCCCTGCCTCCCTCTCTAGGACCCTGGCCACACACCTTCAGCCCGGAAGAGACAGCCCCCCTCCCCCAGAGGGGCATTCATTCAAGTAGGGGGCCGATATGACTGCCTCCCTCATCTTCAGGATGTTCTATGCAGCTGACATCCTGGCTACTCAAAGACGGTCCTGAGATCAGCAATGTCAGCATCCCTGGAGGCCTGTTAGAAATGAAGACTCTCAAGCCCCACTCAGACATCAGATCAAAAGTGTGCATTTTAACAAGATCCCTAGATAGATCCTAAGTTCAATTAAAACAGAATCACTTCTTTACATGGGTTATGTCTTCATTCCTTACAAGGACCCATGGATGTAGTAATTTTCATAAGGTAACAGAGTTGCTAAAGAGACAAGTAACCTATCCTTAGTGGAAGCAGAGGAAGCAACATTCAAACCAAACCGGTGCCATTCAGAAGCCTCACCCACCCACTTCCACACTCCTGCCAAGGGAATCAGCAGGCATCAGTGACCAGTGGGCAAAGGCCAGTACCTGGAACAATTAGATTGGTCCTGACGTCCAGAAAACCCAACCGTCTGCCCTGATGCTAGAGCATCAGTTCTCCCCGGGATGAAGGACAGCAGACTCGGGAATGGGCACCCAGGCTGTCCTTGGTCCTGGCAGGAGGCAGGTAAACGTGACCATGGAAGGACAGTGTGTGTGTGTGAGTGTGTGTGTGTGTGTGCGCACGCATCTGTGTGTGTGCTCTCATGCTGATGAGGGGTGGTCTTTTCCTATCCAATGGGCCTGTGGCCCTGTCCAAATGCTGGTCACACCTAAAGACTGTGTCCTCCAGTCTTCACAGATCCAGCCACTCTGACCACTGTCCGCCTCTGGCTCCCTATATCAGCAAAGCTCCCCCAGGACTCCAGGCTTCACTGCCCTGATTTCTTCCACAGATCACAGGCGGCTCACATCTGCATCACTACCAGTCACCTTCCCATTTGACTTGACATTTGATTTCAGGGCTCCCTCACATTTTCTCCCACGTAAAGAGTAAACGGATTCGTTTCTCAGTTCTGGGAAATGCCCGCCTTCACTCTCCCAGTCACCGAGCCATGAAAGCTTGGCAGTGGGTCCCCCAGCCTCGCTCGCCTTCTTCCCCTCAATCCCCGCCAGCCCCGGAGCCGTCCACGCTTCCCTCCACGTGTCTCGGGGCCACCTCTGGCCTGGCGCCCTCTCTCCTCCCAGCCCCCTCCCTCCCCTCGCAGCTGACGCTCAGCCCCCCACACACCCGGTCTCCCTGCCCTGGGGCTGCCTGGCAGGCAGCCGCCAGATCCATCTTCCTCACACAGCACTTCACGGTGTGTGTCACACTCACCAGGGCCAACCGTGAACTCATCGCAGCCCCAGGCCCACCCACCCCACAGCCTGGCGAGGGGAGTGGCCCTACTGCCCATCCGGCGGAGCCTCTGACACCCGATTGACCCTTCCCTCCCCAAGCCTTGCCACTCTACCTCCGTCCATTCCACTCTCTTGGCTCCCACCCCAGATGGTCACCTGCTCCCAGATCTCTAACCAAGCCTCCTGGGGGTCTCGTGATGGAAGGCTCTCCCTCCCCTGCCATCCTCCATGGCTACCTGATGAGGGCCCTAAATCCCAGCTCTGACCAGGGCGCTCCTCCTCCCCTCGACAGTCCACACTCGCTCCCTACTGCTTATTCAAGAGCGCCGTGGTCATCTGCACTCTGTGCCCAGCACCGGTGAGTCTTGTTTCCTTCTCAGATGCTCTTCTCCCCAACCTGGTGGGGCTGTCGACCACAAAGAAAAGGGGAGCGTGACCCAAGACAGTCAATCAGAACATTCCGTTCCTCACCCTCGGGCTCAGGCACTGGCATGGGCACAGGGCCCAGGAGAGCTGGTCAGTCGCACACGAGATGGCCCTGGCCTCCCTGAGAAAGTACACTCTCCCCCCTGGGGTCTCCAGCTGTGAGGAAAGAGAGAAGGCCAGCTGGGCTCTGCTGGCTGTAAAGACGGTGGCAGCCTCCGTCACGGGCACCATCTTTGCCACCACATGGAATAAGCCAGTGTGAGAATGGGGCCAAGGCCGCGGAGCGAGTCAGAAACACAGAGTCCCAAGGACACTGTGTGAGCCCCTGGCTCCTGCCAGGCCTGATGCCTGATTCACCTCGTGGTGAATCAGATTCCCAGCCATCTGAGCCTTAAGCTCTTTTCCTCTCTTCAGCCCACTTCGGTTGCATTTCTATCTGATGAAAACAAGCCCTGTCCCCTTAGGGGGCAGCACCCTCAGACCTGGCCCTGCCTCTGAGGTCTGCCAAGGTCTTTACTCCCTGCCCCTCAGTGGAAGCCACACAAGCTCCCCCACGCCCTGCCCTGTGCCCGAGCCAGGCCCCTTCCAACAGGACAAAGAGATCCCCGGCCGCGGCTGCTCCAGCCTGGGTGGCAGTTCCAACCCCCTGCCCTCTGGCACCAGCCTGAGCACCAGCTCAGGGGCCCAGAGAGCCCAGAGCTCCGCCCCCTCCTTCAGCCTCCCTACCACTTGGCCCCCAGACCGGGAGGGGCTCCCTCCAGAGCCTCTGACATCACCTGGCCCCAAGGGGGTTCCATCTCCCATACCGTCACCCCTGGACATGGCCCCCCGTAGGTCCTGGGAGTGGCCGAGCTTCCAGGCCCTGCCCAGGCCCCCTCAGGGCCACTGCCAGCTTCCACTCCTTTTTCTGTAGCCATCCCATCAGGTCGGGGGGCCCTCCCCACTGTACTTCCTGGCTGAGGGCTAAGACCCACCGCTCCTCACCCAGACCAAACACTTATATGTACTCAAATACACACACAGTGGGCTCATGAAGACACACTCAGATTCTATTAGCCAGTAAAGCTGGTGAGACCTACTCCCATGGGTCACAGCGCAAAGGCCTGTCCCCCACCCAGGGGGAAGGCTGTCCTATCTGGATTTCAGAGGTGACATCTCCTCATGGGCATCTCACCCCCAACTCCGGAAATCCCCAGACCAACAGAGCAGGGGACAGGCTATCCCCTGGTCCCAAATGTCCCCACGTGGTCCGTCCAGGAAGCGTGAACACATCTTTTCTGTGGAACACATCATCCAGACCCTGGATAACTTTGATCTGACCCTCACTCCACTAGCTCTGGGAAGGGGTCTCTAAGGCACCTCTCTCCCCAGATTCTCGGGACGCCCACGAGATAGCCTCTGCCTCAGGAGGATCCAAGTCCACCCGAGGACATTCAGGGTCTCTGAACCCCTCTGGCTACTCCCCTGGGCCGGGCCAAAGCCTCCCAGGCCCATCCCCAGGCCAGTTAGCCTCTTCAGAGGAGACAGGTCCCTTGGCCTCAGTCACAGGTCAGAGCACCAGAAGTCCAGGCCCTCTCCCTGCTCCCATCTCAATTGCCAAAGTAGTAGTGGGTCTTCTGGTGCCAAGAAACAAGCTATTCTGTTTCAGGAGAATACCCAGAGTGGTGTCCATATCCCCACATGCAACCCCAGGGGACCAAATTCACAGTCCCATCCCGGGGCCCCCTGCACCTCACCTTCGTCAGCCCTAAGCAGCCCTGGAAAAACATGTTGCACCCAGTCGACCCCAGAAAGGCATGGCCACATACCAGGGCCCCCTCAAGGGCAAACACAGCCGCAGGCCCTGTCTTCTCCAAGGGCTCCATGCGGCGGCGCCAGCGGCGACGGCGAAAGGCGTCTGTCTTGCGGTACTCCAGATGGAACTTCCAGCCGAAGAGCGAGGCGTACTCCCAGCCCTCGCCCTCTGCCTCCGCCTGCCTGTGCTGCATGGGAGAACAGGCCAGACTCAGGGGCTGCTTGGCAGGTTGGCAGGGAGTCCCGGGCTGGGCTCCAGCTGTGCCCTTCTTGCCCTCCAGGACTCCCCACACGCACACCCTGCATCATCACCCTGCAGGTAGGAAAACCTGGGAGGGACCCCTGGAGGAGGGGCTTCTGAGCGGTTTCTGCAATGACAAGAGTCCCAGGTCAGGAAATCAGAGGCTCCCTGGGCTGTGGGGAGATCCAAGGAGCCAAGAAAGGAAGGTAGACTGAGCAGTGATGAAAACACTGGGCTTTTGGTTTGTTTGTTTATTTGGATTCTAGGTGGATTTCGTGAATCCAAGGTTTCCTTGTAATTTCCTTTTTCTTCTTCATATTCCGACTTATAAAAAAGGAAATGGATCTGCAATTCGGAGGCAAAATGAATAGCTCATTTCCCAGACATAGGTTGTTTCTCCACGAGGTGAGACCTACAACAGTGCGGAGAGACCCCCCAGACTTCCTCCAAGGGGGCCCTTTCCCATCTTGGAGGGAGTCCCAGAAGCCCCTTCCCGCCATCTCATGACCTGAGATGATCCTCAGGGCCATGAGCTCAGTGCCAGTCCCAAGGCTGGCTGTGTCCCTCTGCGGGGCGATGCCGGTGGTGAGCGGGCAGGTGAGGCACAGCGCCTGGCAAGACTTCGCCTCTGTCCCCTGGGTGCCCTCATAGGCACAGTGGCGTCTGTCTGGTTCATGACACCAGGAACAGCCCAAAAGCCTGGCCTCTCCTGGGACCCAGTGACCTTCCTCTCTAGATTCTCTGTGACCAAAGAGAGAGAAGGGACTTGGGTCATGCCAAAGGCTATTCCTGGACTGGAGGGGAGGCCTAGTTCTCGAGCCAAAATTCCAACGTGTGCCTGGAAAGGAAGGACGCAGGCCAAGAGGGTTCCGGGGAGGCAGGCACGCAGAACGTGAGCGTCTGGGTGACCCCGGGAGCAGGTGCAGGCAGGGCTGCATGGAGCCCTTGGAGAAGACAGGGCCTGCGGCTGTACAAACCCAGCCCCCTTGCCTCCAGGTGAGGAGAGCGCTGTGGTGCTCCAGGTTGAGCCCCTTTCTGAGCCATAGTTCAAGTCAAAACCGTCTTGCCTGGGACCACAGTCTTGCTCTTGGCACCCGAGAGCTCTGCCTCAACAAACTGCAGGTAGCCAAGCTCCTATCTCAGACTCTGCCCCAAGGCCACCCAGCCACAGACACGCCCGAGGCACACCTTCACCCCTTCCAGGGGATGCTGAACACATCCCCACGCATAGTCCTGGGCGTTTGGGTGCTTTCTGTCCATGAGCACCTGTGTGAGCGACACGTGATCTCGAGCATCTCGAGTGCTTGTCTTGCACACGCCCCCCTGCGTGCGTGTGTACACAGAGGTGTGCACTGTGCCCAGCTGGCCTCCCCTGCCCAGGGCTTCACCTCTGCCCACCTCCACCCCGGGCTCACCCGCTTCAACGCCTCCATCTGGCTGAGGTCCCTCCGGCGCAGACGGACCCAGCGCCGCCGCCGGTGTGTGTAGTACATCTTCTCGGCAGGGACCCAGTGCCTCGGCTTCCGGTCCGGCGGGATGGTGATGCTGTACTCCCAGCCTGGGGGAGAGGCGCCCATCGTTCATGGCCTGGCCATCTCCCACTCAGCATTCAGAGGACATTCACAGACTTTCAAGTGGCCACCGATTCCTGGTTTGTAGTTTGAAGTAAGGACTCCCCAGGAGGTCCCCCAGATGAACTAGCCCAGTGAAGGCCAGTACCCCAAGTCCAAGGGCTCTGCCTCTAGTTGTCCCCACCAACATGCTTCACAAGACTGCTGGGTGCTCAGGGGGCTCCACACGCCGCCCACCTTGTTCATCAACAGCCCGATTCAGGTCCGTGGACCACTCTTCATCTTCCCACTTCCAGCCCAGCGGGCACTCGATGTCATCCTTGGGAAGCACCTTCTCCCCGTTCTAGAGTGACACGGGTCAGGCAAGCGTGAGAAGAGACGGATGGGGAGATGAGAAGATGCAACCTGACGCTGCACACTCTCAAAGCCCCAGGTGTCACTTGGGGTCCGTGTCCGACCCTTGCCAGACCTCTCACTGGGCCCTGTGAAAGCCCAAGCGTGGGTGCTGGGGCTGTGGGAGCAGGGGAGAACGTTCTTCTCTCAGTCACAGGCCCTTCCTGGGCCTAAATGCCCAGGACCCTGGGAAAGCAGAGCCCACTTGCCCCCAGAGCACCCCCTTACCACATCCGTGTAGTTATCACTCATGTAGATCCACTGGCCTCCAGGGAGCCGGGTCTGGTTCTCAAATACCTCCTCCACGAAGCTCAGGTGGCCAGCGTCAGTGTCGTGAAGCAGTCTGCGGACAGGGGTGAGTCAGAGTCTCTGCCAACACCCCCACCCATCCACACCCTCCGGCAGAGCACTCCAGGGCCTGGGCCAACCTTTCTGTGTCAGCCTCACTTCCAACCAACAACAGGAGAGATGAGGGGAAGAGACAGGAAGGGCAGCGAGTCAAGGGGACGGAAGACAACGTCACCACCAAGATAGAGAAAGAAACAGGGAAACCAACTGAAGACTCCAAATACCCTGTGGGAATTTGAAGCTCAGTAGATAGTTGCAGAAATGTCAAAGATTATCAGGTTACATACTTAAGATCTGAGTAGGTGACTACGATAGGCATTGCTCTTCAATTTTTAAAGAGTTAAAAAAAAAAAAAACTGTTGAATATCAACCGAAATAGAAAAAGAGAGAGGAGGAAGAGGTAGAGATGGCAATGCAGTTGGAAAAGGATAAGGCTGTTCTGAGAGGCACTAAGGGAGAGGGGGCCTGAGACGGGAGAGGGACCGAGACGGGAGAGGGATTAACATGCAGAGGAGAGAGCAGGCTTTCTCTGGTATCTTGGAGGAAAGGGCTGTAACCAATGGATGCAAAGTCTACTGGATGTCAGCTTAGGTTTAATCAGAAAGGACTTTCTGATCATTAGAGCCCTTTGAGCAGAGAATGCTGCCTCGTGAGCCCAGGAGAGTTCAAGGGAGTCACTATGACCAACGTAGGGGCAGAGCAGACAGAGACCCTTTCACAGAAATGGCTGGGGCAGAGGGGGTCTCCAAGCCCTCCCTGCCCACATCTCCAAGCCCTCCCTGCCCACAACTCACGTCTTCTCTGGACACACGAACCAGTCTCCAGCCCAGGCCCAGCCAGCTGAGGGGCGGAAGCTGTCCTTGGGTAGCTTGATCCTGCCCGTGATGTCAGAAAACTTGGGGTAGGTGAGGCCAGTTGTGCCCCAGTTCCCAACCAGGGCCAGCTTGGTCTGGTTCTCATACTGGAGAGTGAGCAACAGGGAAGTGAGCAGGCCTGCAGTAGCTCAGGGGCTGGGGGCAGGGTGGGCAGGCGGTCAGGCACTCACAGTTTCAGCGAAGACGGAGAGCTTGCCCTCAGCAAACTGGTTGAACTCCTTTTCATCCACAGAGAGTCCAAACCAGAGCCTGACCCGAATCTGCACCGGCATCCGGGCTCTGGGCACCCCTTCCATCGGATACTGGGTACCAGAGAAGGAAAGAAACCCACAGTCCCCTTCAGAGTCAGGATGTCTCAACTTGCAGGGCCTCCAGGCCTGGGCATACCAGCCTGTCACCCCATCAGGGTGGGCCCTATTGGGGGACTTCTCAGAAGTTCACAGACGACTGAGAAACCTCACCAAGATTCCTTCCCATCAAAAGAGAAGACGGCATTCCTCCCATCCAGGTGCTCTCTGCAGAGACGGGCTGTGTCGAGACCAGGAGCCCCATTCTCCCCTCTCCCACCGCATCCTCACTTCTGCTTTCTCCTAGAATAGCATGGTCCCGTGGAAATTTCTGTTACAGTGGAAATGGCTTTTTACATTTGCAGAGTTCAATGCACCAGCTCCATGTGGCAACTGAGCAGTTAAAATGTAGCTGGTATGACTGAGAAACTAAATTTTTAGTTTTATTTCATTTAAATTTAAATAACCACATATGGCTAGCATATTGGATGGTGCGGTTCTAGAACATGTCTCTATAAGAGAAAGAAAGGTCTGAAAAGGGGAGAGGTTAAAGCCTCTCTGTTCAGTTTCAGTTTTGGTTTTTTTTTTTTTTTTTTCAGGGGTTTTTGGCTGGATGTTGTATCATCTGATATCCCCACCCTTTCAAGTGCTTATCAGCATGTTAACCGCTATTCACTGGTCTTCAACTGCTTTTTATCCTGAAACTTTCAGAAGCTCTGCCAAAACAGAATAACCACAACAACCCAACATAAAACATTTATTCTCCACAACTGCTTCACCATTTGATTGAAATCAAGGGTCAGATATGGCCTAAGGAACAGAAGTGCCTCGCTTTCAGAATAACACACAGTCCCCTAGAGGAAGTAACACATTAAGTATCCAGGCTTCATGTGCCTGAGCTTGGAGGAGTGTCTCTGCTGGGACATGGAGCTGAATGAGATGAGAAAGTCACTTTGGTGGGTTTAGAGGAGGAAAGGGAGGCTCTCCAACCAGTAGAAGAGGCCTGGATCCCCAGAGCGGGAGCCCAGGCCAGGTAAGAGGATCAGAAAGGGGTGGTCATGCCAGGGCATCAGCAATCTCACCCTTCACCCAGCCTCTCTGTCTTGGTTCATCCTCAGTGAAGCCTGGAGGAGCCCCTGACCCCAAGTGTCACCCCTCGGAAACCTCCCTATGACTGTTTGCTTCGGTGTCCTCTCCCCTGGGGTGGTTAGTAGCCTTTTCCCCTCCAAACCACCAGCCCCAGGGAGATGGCAGGAATGCCTGACCCCCCTCTTCCCCCATCCGCCCCCAGTCTCTCCCCTGCCCTCCCCCAGACAGGGCCAGCCTGCTGGACCCAAAATAGCAACAGCAAATAAAGAAATGTCTAGTTTGGGGCTCCTCTCCCTCTCTGCTGGTGCTCATTTTTTCCAACTTTGGTTTAACTTAAGAAACACCAATGTTTTCTTGGTCTCTGCTTGCTGCCAACATTTTTGTAGAGCTTGCTCAGGAGCTACTGGCGGGGCTCATAAACTCAGTGGGGAAGACTTCGAGAAACAATCTTATATCTTTTTTTTTTTTTTTCTTGCTTGGGATCAGAAAAATTTTTCAGTTTGCATTTCCCTGAGGCTGCAGGGCCAAGAGGTCAGAGCCTGATGCTCATTCCGTTCACAGGCGTCTACCAGGCCCGTTCCTGCAGCCTCACCTCCACTGCAGCCTGACAGTCTGGTTAACCCTGTTCAGATGTGGCCGCTCCTGGAGTTCCTTTCCCATCTGCCCAACCAGGCAAGGAGCTGTCTTGGGAGAGAAGAAAGCAGGATGCTAGGAGGTTGGGATCTCATGAGGAAAATGTCCCAGGTGGGAGGGCCAGCCCACTGCCTCACACCCCTGCCCTCTTTCTAGGCAAAGCCAGCTCTCCTCTGAAGCACCAATGACCTGCATGTAGACTTCTGATCATCCCTGGCTTTGTGATGGCCTCCAGTCACGATGCTGGTGGAGCCTCCTCTCCCCAGGGGGCAAAGAGCTCCCCAGAAGGAAAAGGGGAGAAGAGAAGAAAAAAAATTGTATTCATTGATCACCTAGTTCCAGGAAGACCCTTGACTTGTGCTACCTAATTCCATGCTCAATGCTGTAATCAGGGCAGTCTGATCTTTATTCTATAGGTAGGAAAACAGCATTCAGAGAGATTGGGCAATCTGCCCAAGGACACACAGTATTTCAGCCAACCTACAACCTGTCCACACACACTGTGCCTTTGAAAGCTGTCTCCTCTGCCCACCTCAGAGGGCAGCGAGAATGACTGGCCAGTGTATGAATGGATCGGCCAATAGCCACTCAGAGGTTGGAGGCTAAGGTTAGTCCACAGTGACTTCCTGGAAGAGGTGAGATGGAAGGAGGCTCTGGTGTGGATGGGAAGAGACAGGGGAGGGAAGGTTGAAGGCCAAGCAGTTCATGAGGCCAGCAGAGCCATCTGGAGTCAGCCCCATGCAGTGAGCGGCAGGCTCACTCCCCAGGCCTCCTCCTCGATCAGAGCAGCCTCAGTGACGGCTCTCCACACGCAGACCCTCGCCTGGGCCGCAGCAGCCACAGCTCAGAGAGGGGTGTCCCTGAACTGTGTCCCGACCAGCCGGCCACAGCCCCCTGACCAAGGTTCGTGTATCCCCACATGAACCCGGAGAAGAAAGCAGGCATCTTCAGGCACCTGCTCACTTCCCTGTCACCCACCCCCAAGGCTGAAAGAAGACGGTGGGGGGGCAAGGATGGGTGGGAGGAGAAAGGGCAGGGGAGGTGGGGACCAAAGGACAGAAGGGACAGGGTTACCTGGTCCCAGGCCTCCGATGAGCAGAGCCACGGGCACAGCCAGCGCCCACACACCAGCCTTAATACGGGGAGGAACTCTAACCAGATTGTGACTCTGCCTGGAGCCAAACCCTCTGGAGGGTGGAAGCAGGTCTGTGCCAGGACTCCTAAAGGTTGGCCGTGGGGGCTGAGGGCTGAGGCCGCCCCCACCAGGGAGCTGGCTGGAGAGGAGCACAGCCTTCGGGGTCAGCCCCCCATTCATTCCAAGCACCCCCTGATTCTCACCTACTCGCTTTCCAAACCAAGTGCATGGGGTCTAGGGACTTTGTGGGAGGAGGGGAGAAGGGAAGTCTTTCTGTGGAAGCCCTCGGTCCCTTCAGAGAGCAGAGCCTTGAAATTCTGAGCCTGACAGAAAACAGGGAACCGGAGGGAAGTGGACCACCCTAGGGGTAAGAGAGTATGACCACAACTTAAGGGAAAACAACCCACTTTCAGAAATATCGTCTGCAGTTTTCCACAGTTCTTGCCACAGTAGCTGGTGCCCCGGCGGGAGAAGAGGACCTCGTGGGCAGGCACCCGCTGGTACGCCACCCGCTTGTCCCCCTGCAGCATCCAGATGACGATGTCAGGCAGGCTGTTCTGGGGCTGGAGAGAGGGTGGCAGTCAGGGTAGGGACGACGGTACCTCCCAGCCCGCGCCCTCAGCCCACCACAAGTGAGCCAGCCTCCACAGGCCTCTCCTCCAAGCTCCTACCCTCGGGTGTCCCCTGACTCCCCAGAGCTGGCTGGGCACCTGTATCTTCAGCAGCTATGAGCCCTCAAGGAGAGGATGCCAGGCTGCCCCCAGCTCACAGGAGTAGCCCACCAGGAATTCACTGATGTGCATTCACATTTTCTGGGAAGAGACCCTCCTGCCTGGAGCCCCAAGTTCTTAGACCCCTCCACTGGGGAGTAGAGAAATGCTGACTTGACCCTAGAGATGACATTACACCTAAGAGCCACCCCCTTCCCGACTCCTGAGAGCAGCCATGAATCTACAGAAGGCGAGCCTCTTCCCAGAGGACACCGGGCCCTTCTCCCTCTAACAGCAGGGGCTCGGGGGTCTGGCCCTTTTCTGGGGCCACTGACACAGGGCTCTGAAAACGGAGGGCCCTGGAGTGCTTCCACACCTCTATGGAGCACTGCTCCCAGATGCCACACTCAGGAGAGGTGGTCCGTTGGCTAAATCCATCTGCTCCCAAGGCCTGTGCTCTGTGGGAGGGGCTGCTGGCCGGCACCCTCCCTTAGCGTCTCCCTGCGTGTCACTTCACCCCTGCAGCCGGGAGGCAGCACAGGCGAGGAAACTCAGGCTCAAAGAGGTGAGGAGCCAGGCTTTTCTGATTCTAAATATGTGTCCCTAACCACAGCACCAAGTGTGGTCCCGCAGCTCCACCTGGAAACTTGCCGGAAGTGCAGATGCTCAGGCCCCACCCCAGACATGCAAGATCAGGTGGGGCTTGGACCCTGTGCTGACACGCCCTTCGGGGGATTCTGAAGCACACTCAAATTTGAGAAAGGCTCCCTCCCATTTCCTCCACAATCCTTAGTGCTCCTGTCACCTTAACCACTCCCAGCCACGACACAGTCTGCGCTGAGGGTTCCGGAGTCTGGGCCAAGATGTGGAAGGCAGTCTGTGACCCGCCCCAGGGGATGGTCCACAGCCACTTCCAGGGTCATCCTGGGCTTGAGCAGCACAGTGGCACCCAAGTAACCAGTCATATGTTAGAGGCCCCACTTGGGGAAGAGACAACACTGACCCTTCAGGCCACCTCCCCTCCAGACCACCCCTTCCACCTCCTGGGCCCTCTTCTCCCCACTCAGGCTCTGGCCTTCTCTGCACACCCCTTCTGCAGAGATCATGCCTCACGACCTCCCTCCCTGGGGGTCCCACATGGCTCTGGCCAGGGCGGTCAGCACCTGTGTCCACCCATGACATATGGGCAGACCTTTCTCCTCATTCTAGACACATCTGTGGCCTGCCTGCTTCCCTGGAGACCTGGTGGGGGCATCTGACCCCGGAGAGCAGAGGGTTCAGGGTGTAGACGCAACATTACTACAGGTGCAGCCTCCTCAAGCCTGGGGCTTAGGAGCATCCGGGCAGGCAGGAAACACAGGGTCCTGTGAGGCAGGCTCGAGGCAGACAGGTAGGTGGGGAGGTGGGGCTGGGTCCCTGGGGAACGGGGCCCTGGCACTGGACCAGGTGCCCCGGATTCTGACATATTTGGCACCATTTGCGCTAAGTCTCTTCAGTCATGTCTGACTTTTTGTGACCCTCTGGCCTGAAGCCTACCAGGCTCCTCTGTCCATGAGATTTTCCTGGCAAGAATACTTGAGCGGGTTGCCACGCCCTCCTCCAGGGGATCTTCCTGACCCGGGGACCAAACCCACGTCTCCTGCTACTCCTGCACTACAGGCGGATTCTTTACCACTGAGGCACCTGGGAAGCCATCGGCAGCATTTATGAAGCACATTTATTGAGCATATTTGGGGGCATTTTTGAACTTCCCTGGTGACTCAGATGGTAAAGCATCTGCCTACAACGTGGGAGACCCAGGTTCGATCCCTGGGTCGGGAAGATCCTCTGGAGAAGGAAATGGCAACCCACTCTAGTACTCCTGCCTGGAAAATCCCATGGATGGAGGAGCATGGTGGGCTACAGTCCATGGGGTAGCAAAGAGTCAGACATGACGGAGTGACTTCACTTTCTTTCTTCGGGGGCATTTATCAAGCACCTACTACATGCGAGATTCTGGGCTGGGCCCCACCACACCCAGTATCCCCTCTGAAGGCAAACATGGAGGCTCAGAGAGATTAAGTCACCTCCCCAAGGTTACCCAGCAACAGAGCCAGTTTGGACCAGACATCCCCCTGCCCCTCCCAGCTCTGACATCCCAGGCGGGAAGGAAGGCACCTCGCAGGGTCAGCTACCTCGTCAGCCAGGGCACGGAGCCGCAGGAGCCAGTCCTCAGCCTGCTCCAGGGCGGCAGGGAGCTCACTGTGGCCGAGCTTCAGGGCCTGGGCCGCCTCGGTGATCTGGCTCAGGTGGCGGGTGCGCAGCTGGTACAGGTACTGGTCCAGGTGGGTGGCAGAGGGCATCTCCTGGACATCACCCAGGGGTTGGCTATGACGGACAGAGACGGATTTGCCTGATGAGCCAGAGCCCAGCATTCACCCGGGCCCAGACATATACACAGGCGTGTACACGTGTGCACAGGCACTCACAACAGGCCTCAAACCCTCAGCCTCCTGCTGGCTGCTCCACCTGCCCTGGGTGCCTCCTCCAGCCACCTCCTCCAGGAAGCCTGCCCCAACCACCCTGGCCAGAGTGCCTCCTGCTCTGAAGTACCTCTCTGTTTTGAGGCTGCCTGTCTGGAACCTACCCTCTCAGCCTCCAGTTCTGTGACCTCTTTCACCTGTGCATCCCCTCTGCCCAACTGACTGCAAGCCCCCAGAGGCCCGGTAGGTCCCTCCTGCCCCCGCTGCACCCTCCTAGAGCAGAGGCCTGAGCACTAAGTTGCCTTTGGCTGAAACGAATCCATTCTGTTGTACGCACACTTTCTTCAAGAAGGAAATTTATGGACCCCTGACAAGCCACTGCAGACGCTGTGGGGAGGCCAGCAGCCAGCAGCACAGATGGGTCGACCCAGGGCGGCCCCACAGCACCCCTCCCAGAACCCTCTGCCTTGGGAAGCCTTTGGAGAGGAGGTGGGGGTACACGCAGTCCCAGAAACACGGCCCCAAGCCTCCAGTAGGGGGGTTGGGTTTAAACTCAACCCTATTTGGAGGCGTAGAACTCTGACCACCCTCATCCAAAGGCTGGGCTCCCTGCCTGGGCGCCCCTTTATATGGTTCCTCCGGCCCACACCAAGGCCCAGGGTCAGTCAGTACGCACACAGGGGTCACAGAGGGCGGAAGGGGCGGGTGGCGGCCTCTGTGCTCTTCTCACCGGGCAGGACTCCTCCAGATTACTTCGGCTCCAGGGCACGGGCCGCCCCACCCCCTCTAAGCCCTTGACTCGCAAACAGGACATCAGTCAAGCCCGCTTGCTCACCAGATCTGCTCCCACCCCTCGCAGCCACCCCCCACCTCACGTTCCCTCCCCGCGGTGTCTCGACTCCCGGCTCCCGGCTGATTTATTTTTCTGCCAATTTCCCCGAGCTATGCAGAACCAATTACCGCCGAGCGCAGCGGCACCGCCGCCGCCAGATACACCACTCTGGCAGGCCCTCGGCGCACTACATTTTTCCTGTTATTTTTTTTAATTGAATTTTTAGGGTGGGGGGAGCAGTACGCAAACTCCATCTCAGGAAACTTAAGCCCTGGGGCCTGTCTCAGGTCACGTACTGCACACCCTGTGGTAATATAATATTTACTGCCCCGAGGGTGCCTCGGATGGGGCTGCCCCAGGCCAGGAGAGGGGCGGCCTTCATCCCCAGCTCACCAGAGCATGGCGGAGGGGCATGTTCGGAGGGTGAAGGGGGGCCCGACCGGACTCCTGGGCTGGGCCTGCTGGGAAGGAGGCCTGAGTGGGCCTGAGGGCGGGGGCAGGCGGGTCTGGAGTGGGATATGGAGAGGCGAGCCAACCAGGGTGATTTATGCTCCCAGCCTAGGTCCGGAACTGAGAGGGACTGCCATGCAGACCACCAAAGGGAGATTTTCACGGAGGCCACCAGCCCAAACAAGGCTCCCCAAGAAACAGTCGAGACCCGTAACTGCCACAAGCAAGGTGCCCCGGCCCTTTCCCACCCCGTAAAGCCCAAGGCAGGCCCAGAAAAGGGAGACCTGGAAGTGGAGGCCAATGACAGGGCCCCAACCCCAAGCAGGGGCAGTCGCTCTACCAACCCTGGATGACTTGGAAACGACAGGCCAGCCCAGGGCAGGGTCCAGCACAGGCTAGGAGCAGAGCTGGGCTGTCCACGAGGTGGCTGTCTGCCCCCACGGAGACTGGATGCCTTTATCAGGGATGCTGCCTGGGAGGGGAGAGTGTCCAGCCTGAAAGATACCCTGGGCACTGGGTCATTCATTTCAATCCTCACGAGGAACAGCTCTGTTGGTCCTGACCAGAGACTGGACCCAGGGATGAGACCCAGCTCTACCTTCAGGAAGGCCCTGGAACAGACAAGGCCCTGGAACAGACAAGCTCCACCCCCACCCCCACCCCCGCCACCGCCTCCCCGAGCTTTCTCAGAGTCTGGAGTACTTCCTGGAGGAAGAGGACTCAAGCTGCACTGGCAGGTCAGCAGAAGCAGGTCAGGCCGAGCAGAGCAGGAAGGGCCTTCTGGCTGAAGAAGCAGAATGTGCAGAAGACAAGACTCAGAGGCGGGGGGAGCACATGCAAGGGAGTGAGCCAGCACGGAGGCTCCAGGGGGCTGGAGGGTGAGACTGCTGAGGTCCAGGAGCAGGCAGTGGAGACAGAGAAGTCCACGTGTCAGACGAGGCTGGCTTTTCCTGAAGGCAACGGGAGCCGCTGCAGTGCTGGAGTGGAGGTGGCAGGGCACAGGCTTAGGAAGATCACAGAAAATGATAGGATGTGCCGGTGGACACCCAGGTGTGGCTGGCAGATGGGTCCATGGGTCAGGAGATGAGAGGAGAAGGCTGGGCCAAAGGAGCAGAGTGGGCGAGACTGGCACAGCGGGGAGAGGGGCCCCAGGAGATGCAGCAGGAAGGGATCTGTGCAAACGAAGGGCTCTTGATGGTGGAGCGGTGGGCGGGGGCTGGCCGGAGGAATCCGTGAGCAGCTGGTGGTCATCTATGGCAAGCTGGCTCATGTAATCTGCACCCAGCTGCCCTGCTGTTGGCTGCAATGATGCACAACACAGAGCCTGGTGGGGGAGGGGAGCTCTCTTTCTGCGGCCCCAGGGCTATTGGTGGCCCAGATGGAGCCGAGGGAACAGATCTTCCACAGAGAGCCGTGCGTGCCCTCCTGAGGGGGTGGGACCCTCCTCACAAGCCCCTGACTTGAGACCAGGGCTCTCCAGGAGGCCCCCGGCCACCTTCTATCCCCAGGAGAGTGATTCAAGGAGACCAGGCTTTGGCAGAGGCATTTTGAGACAAGTACATCAAGAGGGGGGCACTGGGAGAGCGGTGCAGCGGCCCAGGGGCCTGGGACCCACTCGTCTCAGATGTGTCAGGCCCCTCGGACCTGCCAAGGTCCACACCGCACGTGAGTCATGAGCAGACCATGCTGAACCCAGAGCCCCGGCCCGCCCTCCGCACCCGAGCTGTCAGGTCGGGTAGTGGGGCACAGCCAGGCACTCTGCGGCTGCCCCTGCTGAGGGTACCCCCTCTAGCTTCACAGTGACCTCCGACCTCCAGACCACAGACAACTGCTACTCAGCACTGCCAGCCCCGAGCGCCTCTCCCTCTACCAAACCTGCTCTTCTCCCACTGTCCCCCTCCAGAAATGGCCCTGCTCTCCACCCTCCTGCTCTGGCCAGAGCCAAGGGACCATTCTGGACCTTCCCTGGGCCGCCACACTCAATCCACCATCAAAGCCTGTCCAGTACAGAGCAGCACAGCGAGGGGGTCAGCCACTTACTAGGGTGTGAATCTGGGCGATTAACCTCTCGGAGCCTGTTTTCTCATCTGTAAAATGTGGATCCCTCTACTTCCCACCTCATAAGATTCTTATGATCAGTTAATACAGGTGAACTTCTCAGAACCGCACCTGGCACAGAAAGTGGTCCCCACGAGGCTGTTACTCACCACAGCGCCTCCTGAACAGTCCACGTTGCCCTCTACTTCTCTCATCCATGTCCCTGAGTCCCCTGCCTTGGGTGATGCCCTCATCAGTCACCCCTCACCACCACCCCCAGCCCACCACTCTCACTGCAGCCAGAGTGAGTGTCTGAACCCCAGGAATCCCTGGGCCCCTGCTGCCCCCAGCTCTGGGCTTGCCTTAGCAACCCCCTGAGGCCTGTCCCAACGGGACTGCAGCTCCCTTCACAACCCCCAGGAGGCAGCAGGTATCCCAGGCTCCTGCGCCCATGCCCAGAAGTCCGTTCCCCAAAGGCTGACTCCTCCCCTCCAGAGTTCTCCTAGGGCACCACTGCCTCCAGGAAGTGTCTATAGATTTTCACAAGATGCACCTGCTCCGAGCTCCGGGGGCACATGCCTCGAGCCCCCAACACTTTCCTTCATTTGCTCACTTCTGCCTCATCACCCCCGAGAGGGCTGAAGCTGCACCCTTGTAACACGCTTTAGGCTCCTCGCTTGGAACCTGCCAGGTCTCAGGAAAGTTTGGAGGAGTGAATGACCCATCTGGGCAGCAGGCCACAGGGCCATTTCTGACAAAGGTGTGTGCTTCCTACCTGGGGTACAAAGGACCAGAAGGGGCAGGCAGCCACACAGCACTTCTCATACATTCCACAGGGGCTGGGGTGAGACGATTTAGAGGAGGGTGTAGACTATATCTGCATACATTCACACTTAATCCCATGGTAAGAAAAAAGACTGCTGTCTGTTATTAAGTCCATTTAATACCTGGGAAAACTGAGGCCCAGAGAAGTGAAGTTGCCCAAAGCCACAAAGGTGGGTAACAGGATGAGAATCTAAGTCTCCTTAATGTTTCTTCTGCTTGATAATAATCACAGCTATCATTTATTAAATACGTCCTAAGGGCCAGGCATTTTGCTTATGTGACATTATAAAGTGGTTACAATATTCTTAATGTCAGGTTGAAACGAGGAAACCAAGGTTCAGAGCAGGTGGGTGGTGAGCCCCAAATCACCCAGCTGTGGAGGAGAGGTTCAGATGCTTCCCCTTCTACCAGGGCCCTGAACCCCCATTCTCCTTCACCCCTGGGGCTCCCTTTTCCTGAAGCTGACAATCAGCCATGTCAATAGAAGGCTAAACAGAAACACCGGTCCCTGACACAGCCTTGGGGGGAGGAGGGGCGCCGTCACCCCCACCAGCCAGCTCCTCCTGGAGATTCCATCAGGGAAATAAGAGGTCGGGGATCAGAGACACAACGCTCCCCATTCAGGTGAGCCGGGCCGCCCTGGGCCCGCAGCTGCCGCTGCTGCAGGGAGATTTATGACCTGCTCTAAATGTCACCTTTTCAACTCCCCGCGCTGGCTCCACCACCTTTGGACTCAGCACGGGCTGGACTGCTAGCCAAGCGTGGCCGGGGAGACGTGCCGTCGCTCACCGCCACACACGAACACTCCCGGGAAAGGGCCCGGCCAGCCAGAAGGGGAGGGCGCCGTGGGTGCCGGGCACCCCCTACCTGCAGCCTGCGATGAGCTCATCCATCAGCTGAGCCACCAGGGAGTCCACGTCCTCGTCGGAGCACTGAGCCTTCAGGGCCAAGTGGACTTGCTCCAGGCCGGCTTCCTGTGGAATGGGCGGGCAGGGTCAGGAAGGTCACCGTGGGGCGGACCCTCAATCCCCAGGTCCTGTCACCACAGCCCAGCCCCTGAACCAAAAAGGCAAGAACAGTGAGAGCCAAGAAGGCAGAGTACGGACCCCACAAGCCAGCGGCTGTCGTGGCTCAAGAACTTTGCAGGGTTCCCCACAACAAACATCCAATTCCCAGACTGGGGACTCCCACCACGCTTGTGTATCTCGCTCTCCACGGCCCCGTCAAGCCAGGTCTCACAGGTAAGCGACCTCGGAGCCAGCTCCAGGTCCCACCTGCACCCTCTCTCGTTTTCAAACCTTACCACCCAAGCAGGCTTGGATCCCATGCTCCTTCCTTCGGGAGCGCTCAGACAGCCTGCCCCGGCGGGCCTTCCCTCCCCAAACTCCTACTCGTGCCCCCATCGCAACTGGTCTCCTCCAGGGGGCGCTCCAGCCCCAGGTCTCAGGCCTGAACTGGGAGACAGATCTCCCAACAGGTCACGCTCAGGCCAAGGACTTGCCCCTCCATCCCCACCCCCTTGCCCACCTCTTCTGCCTTCCTGAGCCTGCGTTCCACCCTGGGCCCACCACGCTGCAGACAGACAGGCCCTGGAAGGACAGCCAGCCCCTGTCTGCCAGGCATGGCCTGGGAGAGAACAGATGGCCAAGAAGATGCTGGACTTGCACAAAATCGACTCCGAGTTCTCCCAAACCTGGGCGTGGACTGGTCCCTCCCTCCCAGAGAATTGCGGGTCTCAGGGAAAGTGTGGGTCATCGTGGTCCCCATCTGGGGCTGACAACCCCTCCCAGCCATTCTAAAATCCCCGTTCCCCCCTTCCCTTCTCACCATGCTCACCTCCTTCACCTGTCCAAACCTCTCAACGCCCTGCCCTCTACCCTGCTGCCCTTGTGGGCCCCCAAAGCATGCACACCTGCCTCCCCCCGTTCTCACGGGCCACACGCCTCGTGGGTGAGCCTCCACCCCGTGCACACACAGAAATGGCCAGGGGCCACCACCAGGGTCTTCCACCCTTGGCCTCTCCCCTCTGCCCACTTTGACTCTCCTCTGCTCTCTGGCCAAACACCAGGCCTGCAAATCCCAGCATCCACCAGTAACCCCCAGCCACATCCAGGACAGGACACATCCCTGACCTCACAGCCCTGCTCTTCTCCTGAGCTCCCAGCCACTGGAGGCCCTCCTCACAGCCTCTGCTCCCCAGTCCAACAGACCACCAAGTCCTTGCAGCTCAACTCCTTCTGTTTTCTCCCTGAGGTCAGCTCCCTCCCAGAGCCACTCCCCTGGACCCCAGCAAGGGCATCCTAACCGGCCCCCAACTCCCCTCACTGGATGCGGCCCCTCGCCGCCCTGAGTTGCTTTCCTGATGCTAACTGGCCTCCTCTCTCCTCTGAGCCCCCCTCCCTAGGACTCCTGGAGCAACGTCTGAACTGAAATTCCAGCCTCTGTAGGAGAGGGGTGGATGAACCTGCCTACTCCTTTACTAAGCTGACCCCTGGAGTCAGGGGCAGCATCCTGTTCACATCCACCCTCTAGTTAGATGTTTCCAGCACAACCCTTGCTGTGCTAAGAGTCAAAGGCATTCGATGAGTGAATGAATGGGTGGATGGATGGCTGCAGGCTCTGTCCTCTGCTCCCAGCTCGGTCTCTCTCAGCTGTTTCTCTGTGCTGTCTCCTACCTCAGACTAGGGATGATCCCCCCAGAGCTGTGCTCCCTCCCTCTCCTCTCTTCCCAGTGTGCAGGGCAGGACTGCAAGCCTGGCCTGGTCAGCACACAGGGACCACAGGCATCGTGAGGTCTGCAGGCTTAGCCCCTGTGGAGGCAGGACTGAAGACACCCATGGGGCAGGAGAGGTGCATGCATGGGGTCTGTGGGTGGTGGCAGCTTCCACTCACCAGCTGGTCGGCAATCCTGAGAAGCTGGTTCTGAGCCTCAACTCTGTGGCGGATGTCCTCCCAGTAAGACGACAGCACCACCACGGGCTTCACGTTGCCCCAGGGTAAGTAGTAGTAGTGGCATCCTGGAAGGACGCAAGGGCCTGGCTCTGAGCCGGGCAGAGGCGTGGGGGGCCGAGGCAGGCGGCGGATGCAAACACCTGCCCCCCAGCTAAGACACCTGTGGCACGACCTGTATTCCCCAGTGCCTGGACAAGGTGCCAAGAGTTCCCTTCACATGCTGAACAGACAGCTGCTGCTCTCAGTTGGACTCCTTAGCACATCAAAACCAAGGCGCTGTCAGAAGGACCCTGGGAATCCCACGCTCTCCAAAATCTCTACGCCAAGCCCCACACCCACCATGGAATGAGTGGTCACCAAAGGTCAAGATCAAGGCCGACCACTGCTGGTGTCAGGAGCCTAGTCTATGGATCCCGGCAGGAGGGATGCACCTGGAGATGGGCACGGGGAGGCAGAACAGCAGGGAGCGGACTAGGGGTCCCCCGAACCCGTGTGCCTTTGGGCGAGCCTCCAGAAGCTTTCCGCAGGGGATGGGATTTAGGGCTCGGCCCCTACTCTGAGGCCTGGGTCCCCCGCCAGGCACGCAGCCTCCGGCCTCACCATCAAAGACCGCCCGGCTGTACTGGGTGGTGGAGGCCAGCGGCAGGCAGGTGGTGTCGAACTTGTTGCCATAGTTCCCAATGCTGACCTCGAACTGGACGGCGTCATCGACATCCTGCAGCATGGTGGCCGAGTAGAAGGCGGCAAAGAGCGAGTACTTGCGCCTCCGGAGGTACTTCTGGGGGCAGAGAGGGCAGCCTCGGGGTCACGGGGGAAGGGACAGGGACACCAGTGCGGGGCGGGGAGGGGGTCACGTGGCTGGGAGGCCCTGGCTGAGCCTGGCACCCAATAAACCCTGGCTGGACGGGCGGGTGGCGAGTGCTCCGGCTCTGCACCAGAGCCCAGATTTGGTCAGTAACTGAGCAAACTCATTCCAGGCCTGTGTGTTTGGCCGTGTTCCTCTACTAAGGTCCGCGCCTCCGAGGTCATGGAGCTCCTTAATCCAAACCAGCAGCAGAGGCACCACAACCCCGGGGAGCCTGGCCTCCTGCCTCTGCCTTTCCAGAAGGGGCCGAAGGCCATAACGCACCATGTGCCCACCCAGAACACCCACTCCGCACCACTCAGGCTCTCCACCACGCCGGCCAGCCCTGCAGCATCACAGGCTGCCTCACACATGGGATGAATGAGCCCCATTGTCCCCGCTGGGCATCAGGCACCAGGCTGAGGACATGGCCAGCACCCAACCACACATCCCGGCTTGAACCAAGATGACTTTACAATCCCCTCTGTGGAAGGCAGAGGGGAGAGGGGTTACATGACTGGTTTATTAGGTCAAGCACACAGTGACAATGGCTAACACTTATCGAGCACCTACTGCGTGCTGGTAAGAATAAACTTCATTCTCACAACAATCTTTTAAGATGGCTATAATTATTACTCCCACTTGGTAAGTGGACAAGCCAGAAGTCAAACCAGCACCACTGACTACAGGGTGAGAGGGTATAATCCCTCATGAGGACTCCACATAGCTGCCTCCTAGAAATAAGGCCCAGTTCCACCACTTGCTGCTTTGTTACATTTGAGCCTCAGTGTTCTCATCTGTAAAATGGGGATACTCAGAGCAGCCACCTGGCAGGTGCTGGGAGGACTCAGTGACATCAGCAGTATCATCAGCATAGTGTCTGACAAACAGTCAGAGATTCATAAGTGTTAGCTATTTTAAAATAGCCTCTCATCCTGCATCAAGCTCTAGACTTTAAAATACTTCTATTTATCTTCTTTGGGCTCAGACGATAAAGAATCTGTCTGGAATGCAGGAGACTCGGGTTCGATCCCTGGGTCGGGAAGATCCCCTGGAGGAGGGCATGGCTACCCACTCCAGTACTCTTGGCTGGAGAATCCCATAGACAGAGGATCCTGGCAAGCTACAGTCCATGGGGTTGAAAAGAGTCGGACACGACTGAGCAACTAACACTTTCATTTCAGGAATACTTTCCACTTTTTATCTTCTTTGAGCTTCTGAACATTCCTCAGGAAGGCAGACCAGGTGCTGGGTTACTCTGAGGCCCAGAGGTGAGAAGGCATGTGAGTATGGGTGGAGCTGAGCCCTCCTCCACCAGCCCCACTTGGCCACCGCCCTTCTGGCCCCTCCCAGGGCCACGCCCCTCACCTCTACCCGAAGGATGTCATCGGCAGAGAGAGCCTCCACTTTCTGTTCACTGCGCTCCACCAGCTTGGTCTCCAGGGAGAGCAGGAGCCGGCCTCGGTAGGCCACGCCTTCTCCCTGAGAGGGGAGGAAGGGTCACCAGGAGCAGGGGCAGTGGAGGGGAGAAGGGGAAGGGAAGGAACCTCATCTGGCCCAGAGGTCACCCATCTCCCAGGAAACCAGCAGGGCCCTGAGCCACACCCCGTCACTCTGCAGATGAGGAAACGGTGGCCCAGAGGGTTCAAGGGCCATGCCACCCTGATGGTCAGCACCAGGGTCCAACCTCGCGAGGGGAGAATGAAACTTGAGACAGACAGAAGCTGGGCCCCTTGGGGGCCAGGAAAATTAGCAGGGTTGGGGGTGGGGGGTTGGGAGGAGATGTCAGGCTTGCCCTGAAGGAGAGGCAAAGAGAAGAGAGTGGGAGGGAAGAAGGGGCCAGGAGGGGTCTGGGAGGAAGAAGGGGTCTCTGAGTGGGTAGCTGCCTGGCCCTGGGCCCGCTCAAGCACCGCCAGGCCCTTGGAGTCCAGGCTGTCCTCAGATACTGCCCAGGCAGGCCCCAGGATCTGGGTTCCTGTCTGGCTCACCTTGCCCGTGTTGAGCTCTGCATAGGGATCCGGGAAGCCAGTGAACTCCCTGGGGCTGCCATAGAGGTTGATGTAGCAGGGCCCGAAGGTGGGGAGGAAGCCTAGGTGGTCATCCACTGGGAGACACAGACACAGGTGCAGATCAGAGGGGCTGGCCCAGCCGAGATGTCTAGCGCTCAGCCCTGCTACCTTCAGGCCAAGCCCATCCCCGGTCTCAGCACCCCGCACGTGCACAGGATGCGGCCCCCAGAAACGTATAAAGGACAGTGAACCCCATGAGAGCTACTGCTGTCTCCCCTGCGGGACTTTAATCCTCACCGTGTCGAGACATGGAGATTTGTATTGTTATTATTAGTCTCGTTGTATAGATGAGGAAGCTGAGGCCAAGAGATGAAAAGGAGCACACGACTGCAAAGAGGCATGACCCCAGCGGTCTCACCTACAAGCCCATGCACTCAGCCAGCATGCAAAGCTGGGCTCGGGCTCACTGCCCTGCCCCTCCCAGCCCACGCTCATCCCCTCCTCACCCTGCCCTTCCATCTGTGTCTCAGGCCATCCAGCCTATGGGGAGGCACAAAGAAGGCCCAAGAGCCTGGTCACCAGAGACATCATCTCCTGGATGCCAGGGAGGGGGCCCAACTCGATGTCACCCCACACACAGGGCAGCCCCAGGCACATGTCTCCTCCACCCCTGTATCCTTATGAAGTTGAGACAGACCATTTAATAGCCTTGACTCATCCTGGCATCTCCTCCTCTTCCCCACTTTGTGCAAAGAAGGATCTTTCAGTGGAGCAAGTTGGAGGAGAGTTTGAGAATTACACTAATGATGAGACAAAATCTTTCCTCCACATCATTTCCATCCTTTTTTTTTTTGACAGCCCTCTTTTGTTAATGTCATGACTTTCTAGCTGACAGCCAAGTTTCCTAGGACGGGACTTCAATGGCCAAACTCTGAGAATCCTGAAAAGCCAGGGTGCCCCATCATCGGAAGGAGGAAGAGGCCGTTTCCAGAATGGCAAAGGTGGGAGGTGGACCCAGAAGCAGGTACTATCTGAGATGACTCTGAGTGCTCAGACCCTGGGGGGCGGGTTCCAGGGACCCTGGGCTTGAGCCCGTCCCTGAGCAGCAAGATTTTCCCAACTAGACGCAGGAGCATGCCTGTTCCAGAGCCCTGCACCCAGCATCCCTCCTCCTCCAGTCCCCAGCACACACTCTGGCTTTGGGGATGCGGGTGAAAGATCGGATGGAGCTGTTGTAAGCATGACTAATTATTTATACTAATCATCCTGACTGTAATTTACCTTGCACATTTCAACTTCAAGAGTTTTCAGCTCACCCCGGCCTCCTCCCGGTCCCTGAGAGGACTCACACTTCCCCTTCCTCATCATGGACCCCCTGCCTGCTCCACCCCCCACCCTGCTAGAGAGAATGAACTCATTTGAGTTCCAGGGCCCCGGCACATTGGGCAAGGGGGTTAGAGAGTGGGAGGGAATTGCCTTTGAAGCGTTCCCAGCAATTTACATATTCCACCGTGGTTGAGAGGTAACAGCCAAAGTTAAGCTTGGGGATTGTGGTGGGGAGTCTCCAGCCCACCACAGGCAAATGGAACACTTCCCCACAACCAGCGCCCTTGCCCCTCCAGTAAAAACCTCAAGGCCCAACTCCCTCGTCATCCCAGAGGTGAGAGCACGTACGTTCTGTGGCTGGAGGAGGCTTGACCACACCTGCAGGCTCCTCTGAAGCGTAAAGAAATGGAAGAGGGTTAGGATGGGCATGGCTGGGTGAGGACCAATTAGGTGAGTGATTGGAAGGGGGTTAGGATGGGCATGGCTGGGTGAGGACCAATTAGGTGAGTGATTGGAAGGGGGTTAGGATGGGCATGGCTGGGTGAGGACCAATTAGGTGAGTGATTGGAAGAGGGTTAGGATGGGCATGGCTGGGTGAGGACCAATTAGGTGAGTGATTGGAAGAGGGTTAGGATGGGCATGGCTGGGTGAGGACCATTGGGTGAGTGATTGGAAGAGGGTTAGGATGGGCATGGCTGGGTGAGGACCAATTGGGTGAGTGATTGGAAGAGGGTTAGGATGGGCATGGCTGGGTGAGGACCAGTAGGTGAGCGATTGGAAGAGGGGTTAGGATGGGCATGGCTGGGTGAGGACCAATTAGGTGAGTGATTGGAAGGGGGTTAGGATGGGCATGGCTGGGTGAGGACCAATTAGGTGAGTGATTGGAAGGGGTTAGGATGGGCATGGCTGGGTGAGGACCAATTAGGTGAGTGATTGGAAGGGGGTTAGGATGGGCATGGCTGGGTGAGGACCATTAGGTGAGTGATTGGAAGGGGTTAGGATGGGCATGGCTGGGTGAGGACCAATTAGGTGAGCGATTGGAAGAGGGGTTAGGATGGGCATGGCTGGGTGAGGACCAATTAGGTGAGTGATTGGAAGAGGGTTAGGATGGGCATGGCTGGGTGAGGACCAATTAGGTGAGCGATTGGAAGAGGGGTTAGGATGGGCATGGCTGGGTGAGGACCAATTAGGTGAGCGATTGGAAGAGGGTTAGGATGGGCATGGCTGGGTGAGGACCAATTAGGTGAGTGATTGGAAAGGGGTTAGGATGGGCATGGCTGGGTGAGGACCAATTAGGTGAGTGATTGGAAGGGGTTAGGATGGGCATGGCTGGGTGAGGACCAATTAGGTGAGTGATTGGAAGGGGTTAGGATGGGCATGGCTGGGTGGAGGACCAATTAGGTGAGTGATTGGAAGGGGTTAGGATGGGCATGGCTGGGTGAGGACCAATTAGGTGAGTGATTGGAAGGGGTTAGGATGGGCATGGCTGGGTGGAGGACCAATTAGGTGAGTGATTGGAAGAGGGTTAGGATGGGCATGGCTGGGTGAGGACCAATTGGGTGAGTGATTGGAAGAGGGTTAGGATGGGCATGGCTGGGTGAGGACCAATTAGGTGAGTGATTGGAAGGGGTTAGGATGGGCATGGCTGGGTGAGGACCAATTAGGTGAGTGATTGGAAGGGGTTAGGATGGGCATGGCTGGGTGAGGACCAATTAGGTGAGTGATTGGAAGGGGTTAGGATGGGCATGGCTGGGTGGAGGACCAATTAGGTGAGTGATTGGAAGAGGGTTAGGATGGGCATGGCTGGGTGAGGACCAATTAGGTGAGTGATTGGAAGGGGGTTAGGATGGGCATGGCTGGGTGAGGACCAATTAGGTGAGTGATTGGAAGGGGGTTAGGATGGGCATGGCTGGGTGGAGGACCAATTAGGTGAGTGATTGGAAGAGGGTTAGGATGGGCATGGCTGGGTGAGGACCAATTAGGTGAGTGATTGGAAGAGGGTTAGGATGGGCATGGCTGGGTGAGGACCAATTAGGTGAGTGATTGGAAGAGGGTTAGGATGGGCATGGCTGGGTGAGGACCAATTAGGTGAGTGATTGGAAGAGGGTTAGGATGGGCATGGCTGGGTGAGGACCAATTAGGTGAGTGATTGGAAGGGGGTTAGGATGGGCATGGCTGGGTGAGGACCAATTAGGTGAGTGATTGGAAGGGGGTTAGGATGGGCATGGCTGGGTGAGGACCAATTGGGTGAGTGATTGGAAGGGGTTAGGATGGGCATGGCTGGGTGGAGGACCAATTAGGTGAGTGATTGGAAGAGGGTTAGGATGGGCATGGCTGGGTGAGGACCATTAGGTGAGTGATTGGAAGAGGGTTAGGATGGGCATGGCTGGGTGAGGACCAATTAGGTGAGTGATTGGAAGAGGGTTAGGATGGGCATGGCTGGGTGAGGACCAATTGGGTGAGTGATTGGAAGAGGGTTAGGATGGGCATGGCTGGGTGAGGACCAATTGGGTGAGTGATTGGAAGGGGTTAGGATGGGCATGGCTGGGTGGAGGACCAATTAGGTGAGTGATTGGAAGAGGGTTAGGATGGGCATGGCTGGGTGAGGACCAATTAGGTGAGTGATTGGAAGAGGGTTAGGATGGGCATGGCTGGGTGAGGACCAATTAGGTGAGTGATTGGAAGAGGGTTAGGATGGGCATGGCTGGGTGAGGACCAATTAGGTGAGTGATTGGAAGAGGGTTAGGATGGGCATGGCTGGGTGAGGACCAATTAGGTGAGTGATTGGAAGAGGGTTAGGATGGGCATGGCTGGGTGAGGACCAATTAGGTGAGTGATTGGAAGAGGGTTAGGATGGGCATGGCTGGGTGAGGACCAATTAGGTGAGTGATTGGAAGAGGGTTAGGATGGGCATGGCTGGGTGAGGACCAATTAGGTGAGTGATTGGAAGAGGGTTAGGATGGGCATGGCTGGGTGAGGACCAATTAGGTGAGTGATTGGAAGAGGGTTAGGATGGGCATGGCTGGGTGAGGACCAATTAGGTGAGTGAGGCACTGTGGATGGGCAGCTGGCAGACAGAAGGAAAACAGCTCCTGGACGGGAAACAGATGTGGGCCGAGACCCCAAGGCCAGCCCAGCTGTGAATTTATCACACACTGAGTCATCAGTGCACCCCCCTCAGCGAGACACAGTCCCAGGGCCCCGGCGTGCACGCCACCATCTGCCTGCAAGGCTGTATGTTGTTTGTCCATTGAAAACTTGACTCAATACATTCAAGGAATAACACAGAAAAAAAAAAAAATATATATATATATATATGCTTTGGCATATTATAGCCAGATAAGAGGGGGAAACAAAGTTCAGATGCAAAGAAAGGGTGAGGGAACCGTGAAAGGGCCAGAGCTAGGCACACACAGCTCTCCACCCCACAGGCAGGTTGACTGCATGGAGTGGAGGCATTTCAAGGCACAAGATCTCCACCTAGTGGTCATTTGTAGAATTACCACTAAGGGCACCATGTTGCATTTTCACAACAGCAGGCACTGGGCACAGTTCTGAAACAGGAGGCTTCCAGCGCCTGATGTTTTGAATGAAGCACAGTGCCAGGCACTGTCCATTAGCTGAATGTTCTACTCTTGGTTGTACCCTAAACATGGGTAAGGAGGGTCTAGAAATAAGAGAAGCAAGGAAGGAGATGCTCTGGTAGACTTCCAACTTCACTTCAAGACAAGCACAAGACACCCCCAAAGGAGTATGCAATCCTCAGTCTCCTTCCACTGTCCTCTCTGGTTCTGCCTCTTGCCACACTCTGACCTTCCCTGTCTCCTCCTCCAACCATCCAAGTGTGGCCCAGTCTGGGGTCCTGATTGACCTGGGGTTGTGTTTAGTGAAATACCTAATTATTTTCATTCACTGATCACCTTTACCTATTGGTCTCCTTCAAGAAATAATACCTATTGCTATTTCCCTATAGCTCCATTATCAGAATTAAGAGCCAAGAGCTGAGCAGAACATTGTGGCAGGAAGGAAGAATGAGCAGAGACACAGGAAGAAAGGGCATGGAGCAGAGAGAACATGGGCACAAGGTCAGAGCCGACCAAGTGAGCACAGAGGCGGCATGGAGGACGGGGGCGGCCTGCGGCCCTGGGACCCGGCCCCTCAGCTCTCCACAGCCGGCCTCAGCTAGGAATGCCGGCTGGCAGGAGTCAGAGTGCATAAACCATAATTCATGGCCATTTTCATATCCACAGGAATAGGTTTTCATCAGGAGGGGAGCAAGGCCTCTGGTCACAGGAGACTTTCAGCAACCACAGAGGACCGACCCGGGCACAGCTGCACCCCCAGGAGAGCATGACCAGGGCCCGCCGGAAGGAAACAGATTCCACTTTAAGCTCCTTCAAATGATTACAAACAGGCCTGGCCAGTTATCTAGGGCTAATGAGGCCAAGGTCATAGTTCCGACCCCCGTGTGCTCCTCACAGAAGCAAACACAGCTTTCCACCCACAGACCAACTCTGCGTTCTGGCTGCAAACTAGTGCCCAGCCCAGACACAGCTGGCCCCTAGTCCCGCTCATCTGAACAACACATGCCTCTGGTGGCTGGGAGGACCAAGCTAGGGGCTTCCAAGCAGCCTGGCTCCCAACCACACCTTTTTCACTAATTGCCTCATTCATTCATTGGTTTGTTCCACAAACCTAACAGGCACAGAATGAGGCATGGTGAGACAGGGCCCTGCCGACAACTAAGGCCAGCGACTCCTAATTCGGGGGCAGGGTCACAGGTCTCCAGGTGTGAGGATCATGCTTGTGTCTGCAGACAGCTCATAAAGTCAAGGGCAGAGTCATCAGTGAAGCCACCCAAGACAAAGCCTCTATTTAGTCCTCACCACTCTTCTGCCAAAACACAAGTGTTCTGGTGTGTTTTCCCTAAGCCCAAGGAATAGGGGCTGGGGAAGCCCCAGAACACAGATGAACGCTTCCAGTTTTGTGGCCTGAGCAGCCCAGCCCAGCTCCCTCACCTGTGGAAGTACAGGGCAGGCCCTCCCAGCTCAGGACCCCCTTCTCCTGGAGCATCTGAGGCCATTACCTGCGGCCAGCCCAGCCGCTCCCTCTGCCTCTCAGCACATCTCCCACGCCCACGGCTTGGCTGCCTGACTCCAGCCAGCGCCAGGCAGGAGAAGAAACCAAGAACTGCTGGGAAATCCTCATCATCTATGCTCCAAAGACAAAAAGAAACGAACTTTGGATTTCGTAGCCATGGAAAAAACTGCCTGAGTGCTATTTATGTAGCATGATTTTCATATGTACAAAGTTATAAAAGAATTTGTACCATGGAACCTACGTTTCATGGGGCTCATGTGCCTGCTACCTTTCAAAAGGACTGAGGCTTCTCAGGAAAGCACTCCTCATTAAAAAAAAAAAAAAACAAATAAATTTTTTACTAAATGCTTTGGAGCATAGGGTCCAAGGAATACTTAAGTGTGCCAGGCAAACCTGCAGTCAAAAGTGCTTAAGAGGCTAGCGTTAGGTCCTGTCCTAGCTGGAAATAACAACAAAACACGAAAACAAAAATTCCTGGTTGGATTAAATAATCTGGTGAACTGTGAGGCTGGAGAATATAGAGAAAGAATCCATTTTTATAGTTTGGTTTAGTTTGAGCTTTGAGAGTAGTGGGAAAAGCAAGGGCCACACATCACCCAGATATTCTGGAACACCCTAGGGTGGAGAAAAACAAAAAGAGCTCAAAGTTGGAGTGACATTTGGAGGTGGCCTCAGGACAAGTGGGAGAAGCTTGGCAGGGAGGCAGGCAACGGCTAACCTTCCAGGCCTAGAGAGAGCTTGAGAAGAACGGCTCCAGTTTGAGCAATAAGTCTAACTGTTTTATTGCTACAGAGATCAAGCTATTTAACTGTACTTAAAACTGCTTAGCTGGTGACAAGAAGATTCTCATTTATGTCCAAAACAAACTGTGGGAGCCTGTGGGCCATGAACCACAATGGGTTGCCCATGGCTTGAGCGCCATCTAGTGACCAAATAAACATCTTTCTCATGTTCGCATTCAAATACTCATGACGACCCTGGAAAAGGGCAAGGTCAACACCACCCCCAGACATGAAGACTGATGGGGGCACAGGCATCTAAACTCTCCCTCGGGTGGCTGACAGCTGGCAGAGCTGTAGCCTCGTGAAACAGTGGCTGCTGGAAACCAGTCAGAAAGGCACCTTGTGCCTCTGCCAACATTTGCCCTTGGACTCAGAGACAGGGACAGCACGAGCCGGCAAACTGGAGAAGAGATTCCCTCCATGCAGGAGTTCTGATCCATGGGGAGCCTAGGATAGTGTCTCTCCCACCCACCTGCATGACACGCTGCCCTCACTTCCCATCTTTCTAGCTCTGCATCCAACTATCGGACAGCAACTACAGGCGGACCGCATCCTGGGACCAGCAGTTCCCACAGTCAGGACAGGCAGGGGCTGGGGCAGGACAAGCCCTTTAGCAGGGGCTTCTGGGAAGGAGTTTTGGTATACTCCAACAATGACAAGTATCAGTGATGAAATGAGCATGGCAGCTAGATGTTAACGCATCGGGAGGGAAACTGGAAGTTCATTGCAGATTTTTTACTTGTATATATATATATATTTAAATGTTTCAGAGAATCTAGAGGAGACTGGTCAACTTCAGAAGTGTTAGGTGGAATCTGCCAGAAACTGGGCATGCTAACCTGACCTCCAGATAAAGATCTGAGAAGATGGATGGACAGAGACCCACACACCCTGTCTGTGGAAAGACACCACACTGGCCAGATCTTGCAAGAGTGTGTGAGAGTGAATAAAAGGGGAGGGGAAAAACAGAGGGCCAACCAGGATAGGGAAATAGGGAGGAAACAGCGTCTGTAAAATTCAGGAGGGTGTTCACCTTGAACTCTCAAGAAATGATTTGGAATCCTCAGTAGAGTGCAGGAAGACGTAACTTTTGTGGAACAAAACAAAACGAGGGAGAGAACAAAGAGGAAAAGGAAAATATAAAAGGAAAGATGGAGGGAAAGGAAGGCATGACAAGAAACTAAAAATGCAATAGCCAGTCTTAAACCACATGGGAAGCAGTAAAAAGCAGAATTGGTACAGGGGGGAAAAATCAGAATAGGGATGCAGAAAGCCAATAATCATGATACTAAAGAGCAACATTACTTTAGGGTTTATTGTGTTCCAGAATGTGACATTTATAGTCTCACTGGATTTTTGTAAGGACCTTACAAGGTTGGGACTGGTGGGAGGAGACTGGAACAACTCTCTTGGAGCTCCCTGGCTCCAGAACAGCTCTTATCCCACCCCTCTCCATGTCTTCAGCTGCTCAGACAACAATATTAGAGTAGATGAAATCAATCCTCAACTCAGATTTAAGAATTCACTGTGTCTCAGAAAAAATTCAAGAGTCTTGCTCCTAAACCGATCAAAATAATTTTTTAAACTACAAGTAAAAAGAGACATTCCTACAAGCCAGAAAAAAAGAGAAACTATCTATAAAGGAATCAAATCAAACTGCTCTCAGAAAACACATCAAAAGAAGCTCAAAATAGATTAAATACCTAAATGTAAAAAATAAAAGTAAAAAATAGAGATAAATACAACCTTGGGATTTCCTGAAGGCCAAAAGCATGACATATGTGGCAGAAACCATACTTCCATTACTTAAATAAGAAATACTGAAAATAAACACAAGTTAACTAGAAAGTTGGGCTTCCCTGGTGGCTCAGACAGTAAAGAATCCACCTACAATCAGGAGACCTGGGTTCGATCCCTGGGTTGGGAAGATCCCCTGGAGGAGGGCATGGCAACCCACTCCAGTGTTCTTGCCAGGAGAATCCTCATGGACAGAGGACCCTGGTGGGCTACTGTCCATGGGGTCACAAAGAATCAGACATGACTGAGCAACTCAGCACACAATTAGAAAGTTAAAAAGGAAACAACAAAATATGTCTAACGAGAGTTAAAGAGAAGATTTAAAAGATGAGAGAATAAAAAATTAGAAAATATTAGAACTAAAGTGTGCCTGTGCATATTCATTCAGATGTGTCCAGCTCTTTGTGACCCCATGAGCTGTAGCCCGCCAGGCTCCCCTGTCCATGGAATTTTCCCAGCAAGAATACTGGGGTGGGTTGCCATTTCCTATTCCAGAGGATCTTCCTGACCCAGGCATCAAACCCAAGTCTCTTGTGTCTTCTGCATTGGCAGATGGATTCTTTACTATTGCACAGCTGGGAAGCCCATTAGAACTCATATCTAAGTCCAAAAACTTTTCTTTGAAAAGTTCAATACAGGAGGGAGAAAGAAAAACTTCTAACAAGATTAATCAAGAAAAAAGAAAATTCAAACACATATCATTAGAAATAAGAAAGTAGAGAGAATTGTTTAAATCATAAAAGATTGCTCTGCACAACACTATAAAAAAATTGGAAGACCTCAATGTAATAAATATTTTTCTAGGAAAATGTAGATTATCAAAATTAACTGTAGTAAAAGTAACAAACTAAAAATACCAATGATCACAGGAGAAACTGAAAAGGTTTTAGAGCTAGTGCAACAGCCACTCAGAAAGGGCACCCAGCCCACACGGTTTTATGGGTGAATTCTTTCAAACCCTCAAAAGACTATATTCTTATGTTATATAAACTGTTCCAGATGTTAGAAAAGACTTTAAATCTTTCCAATTAATTTTACAGAGCCAGCACAGCCCAGATACCAAAACCTAAGAAATAATAAGCAGACATACCAATTAAAGATAATAGAAAATCAAGAAATAGGACCAAGAACACATTTAGGAATTTAGTAGGGGATAAAAGTGGCATTTCAAAATGTAGGGAAAAGATTATTCAACATACAGTGTTGGTATCACCAAAGAAGAACAATTTTTTAAAAAGTAATGTTAAACCCTTGCCTAATTCACTAAGGAAAAAATTAATATATTTGGCTATGTAAAATTTTTAAATTGAATAGTTAAAACTATTAAATGATAAAATTGACAAAAATTATTCACAACATAGATGACAGGAGAAAGTTAACCTCCATCTACATACAGAACTCTTAAAAAACAATGAGAAAAAGACAAACATACCATCAAAAATATGGACAAAGCATGAATAGGCAATTTACAGCAGAATAAATTTTAAAGTATATAAATATATATAATTTGTAAAAATATATAATTTGCAAATGTAAGATGAATATTAAATATTTTAAATTTTACATTGGTCAACTTTACCAGATACCAATGAAATAAAATTAAGGCAACAATGAAATGCACCCAACAAATTGACAAAGTTCTTTAAAAACATCATTATCTTGCTTTGTGTTGATAAGGATGCAGCAAAATAAGCTTGAGAGATTAGAGTATAAATGAGTCCAGTCGTTATGTAGGGCAATTTTTATATACACTAAAAGCTTTAAAATGTTCAAATCTTTTGATACAGCAATTCCACTTCAAGGCATTTATGCAAAAGAAAAATCAGGAATTACATAAAGATTCAACTACAAAAATACTCAATATCAAGTTAGCTCCTTATAAAATGGAAAAATTAGAAAACACCTAAATATTCAACATTTAGTTAATGTGGTCTATGGCGCGTTCACCATATTGTAGAATACTTAATAGCATGAATAAACGTCTATGTTATATTGCCAAGTGACAAAAAGCAATTGTCAAAACAATTAAAAATTGTTCAAAACACTGTTTATCATATACACACATACACAGAAACAGGCCCCAGAATATTAATATTTACCTCTTGTCTGGGAGGAGAGGCTGATGGATAATTTTGCGAGTAAATTTGTATATTGTTCTTTCAGATTATCTCTTTTAAATTGTACAAATGATCACACACTACTTTCTAACAGACCAATGAAAGCCATTTCAAAATAGGAACTGCTAGCCAACAGTCAGCCAACAGAGAACCCGGTGGATGGTGTGGCCACAGCCCCAAGATCATCTGCAGGAATGGATCCCCTCTAGACCATCTGATGGTGTACCCACCTTCCACAGTGAGGCCAGTCCTAAACACAAGCCCATCTCTTTCACTGGCCAAAGCCCTTCTTCCTGGGAAATGGGCAACGAAGACCTTATAGACTTCCCTTTTCTGCAAACTCTTAAAGCTAGAGGTGTAAGACAGTTGCAGTGGGACAGGGGAGAGCATGGGGACCAGAGGGCAGCACCGAGGGGCACTCACCTTCTATCTCGCCTCCAGAGGCAGAGATCTTCGACATACTCAGGTAGGTGGTGGCCACAATATCGTTGTGGGTGAGGCGGTCCCTAGAGCGAGGGGCAGAAAGGGCCTGAACACGGGTGGGATTCGCAGGCCACAACCCACCCAGGGAGGAAATGGCCGGAGTTATGCATCGTTTGTTAGGGGTCCCAGTCTTCACACCAGGGATGTTATGGAGGCCTAGTAATGTTTGGCGAAAAGAGACTGGAAAGAAAGTGTTACTCAAGACTCCTCTGGGGGGAACCCAGTCCATCAGCATCCCAGCAGCCAAGCTGGAAGTCTGTGGGCACAGCTGCAGGTTGAAAAGGAGGAGGCCTGAGGCAGGAGCAGTACAGGGGAGCAGGAGGCCGCCCAGGGAGCCAGACCCCCAGGCCCAGGGAGAGCAAGGCTCTGAGAGCTAAGACATAGCAGACGAAGGAGAAAAATCAGGTGACCAGAAAGAAACTCTCTCCAAGGAAGCCCACAGTCTTAATTAGCTTAGGGTAGCTAATACATAGCTCTTTTTTTTTTTATCTGATTTTGTATGTGACAAAGCACTTCTAGCTTCCTTGATCACCAAGGATCCTTACAATGGCCTTGGGGAATAGGTACTTTTATTAAATCTCTACTGCACAGATGGAAGGAAACAGACTCGGAGACGCAAAGTCCTCGCCCAAGGTCAGCCCAGGAGGGAGGGGAGGAGCCAGGACAGAAACTGGTATCCTGACTCCTGGCCCAGCACTCTCACCAAGGTCCACACAGCTTCTGGCTCCAAAATGGGACTGGTCCTGCCTCCCCAAGGAAGGCCTCTCCCCTCCTACCCATCATAGGGGACCGTGGGGGAAGCTCCAGGACTGAGCGTTTCTGTGCAGACCCTTCCTCTGCCCCACACCTGCCCCCTTGACAACCATATGTAGTAACAGCTGGGCACCTTTTGCTGGGCACCTCCTGAGAGCCAAGCACAGTGCTGAAACTGTCACGTCATTTAATCCTGAGGCAGGATTCTGAGGCAGGCCCTGCAGTCAGCCCCAGTCTAGAGAAGAAGCCGAGGCAGGCAGGATGACAAAGGTGGGACTTGAGCAAGATATGCCTCATGGGGAAACCAGAGCCGTGCCTGCAGAAGCCTGCTGCTTCCCTGTCAGGCTAGACCGAGAGTTCTCAACCCAGAGATTTTTGACCCCGGGACATTTGGCACCTGGAAACATTTTTGGTATAGAGGGGAGCCATAGAGAGAGGCCATGATTGTAGCCAAACACCCTACAACGCACAGGACAGTCTCTCACTGCAAAGACGTTTCCAGTCCAAAAACACCACAGTGCCAAGACTGGAGGGGCAGGCTCTATCTCCTTCCAGAAGGTTCCCCGTGTGCATCTTCCCTTCTCTTGGAGCCCAGTAGCCCTCTCTTCCTGCTGTGCATCCCTTGACCACAGGCAGCTTCAGGAGATGACATCCACGTGCTTCACGGTGAAAGACCCACCCGAGCATGGTGATGTCATTTTTCTTTTAAATCTGACAGCCATGAGACACCAGGTCTTTGCTGCTCCCTTCCTTCCTCTCTGTATTTCCCGGGGAGGTGGTTAAGCATTAAAGTTTTGTATCAGGGCGGGGGCTACATTAGGAGGAGTGAATTGTCAGCACAGATCTGTATCACTTTTCATGGTGAGTGACAAGAAACGGGGGAGTAAAGAGTCCCTTAAACATTTTACAATGAGATTATCAACACCAGATAATTGACAGTTGACGACACTTCTAAACTGCCTTCATGACCAAACCCTAGAGAAGACCAGTAGCTCTTGGAGCAAAATAGGATTTCTGACCTCTGGGCTCACCTGAATCTGAATGGGAAGAGAGAGGTTTTGAGTCAGGTTTTTTTGAGGAGGAGGGGATAGTTTTGGGGGGTTTTGGTTTTTAATGAAAAGAATTCTTTAAGAACTGAATGAAAGATTAAGTTACAGAGAAAAGGCCATGTGGACCATATCGTATTTCTAGGATTCAGGTAATAGTACAAATTTATCTGAGTTTTCTGGGAAGAAAGCCCTTTTCTGGATAGGAACTTGCAGCAGCAGAATGATTTCTGGCCAAGAGTTGGGTTTTGGGGCTTGGGGTTGCTTTTGGAAAATACAGCAAGTCTGAAAATAGACTCACAATAAAAATGCCACTTCAACCTAAACCAGAGAGGCCACCACCAGATTCCGTAATGTGTTTGGATTGTACAGTATGTCGGTGCCTCACACGGCTCACACGGACTCGGGTGGGACCCATCCACAACACAGGGGTCATGGCGCCCGCATGCATTCACTCACACTGCCGCACAGACCTGTACCCAGGGCACACTCGTGCACGCACACAGCGAGGCGAAGGGACAGCTCTGTGGACGCAGAGCTCGTCGCCCCAAACCGCCTCCCACAGAGCAGATCGGCGGTCGGGGCCCCGGAGGCCTCTCCCTGCTGGCCCTCCTCACACTCCCTTCCTCTCCTCTAATTCTCACAAGCTGTTCTCTCTCAGGCTGGGGACCTGGCGCACACTTTAATGGCTCTGTGGCCTGGGGGTTTTCCCCAGTCTCTCATTATCCTCCTGGCTGGGGGCGACATGGGCCGAAGACCAAAGGACAACACGCTGGGAACCACACAGCCAAGACTCTCTGGGGGCAGAGAAAGGACAGCTCTCTCTTTGGGGGAAGCCTGGTGTAGGGAAGGCCCTGGAGATGGCACATGGGGACCCCTGCAGCCCTCGGTGTGAGACAGGGCACCTCAGTGCATGGCCCGGCGGTTAAGCACAGGCTTGAGTTCGAGCCTGGCCTCAGCTGCTTCCAGCTGTACCCCCAGACAGGGCACTCAATCTATTCAGACATGCTCCCTCGTCTGTAAGGTCGGGCCGTACCCAGAGTCGAGCTGAGCATCAGGTGAGACAGGCGTGTAAAGAGCTCACTGGGCAGAGGGCCTGGAGCACACAGACACTCACAAGAGCTAGATACTAATTTTCCAGGATGGCCCTGTGGCTACTCCCCTGCTCCTGACAGCAGTGCCATCCCCTGCTTGGGCAACCTGGCCCCCTTCTCCAGCCTGGAGATCTCTTCCATCCTACCAGCCCTTGGGGAGTCTCAGTCCACCCTCCTGGAAGCTCTGCTCTTTGCAGCCTCCTTGCCTCTGCTTATGATCCTCTCTTCATTAGGATGCCTTCATCTCGAACTTCCCCAAACCCCACTTCCCCCAGGAAGGCTCCCTGGGCCCTTCTGGCCCCAGGGATCTCTGGTTCTTGGAGCCGTCCCAACCCACTGTGAGTAAGCTTCCTAGCAGCCCACGCCCTCTCCTTCTCCGGCCTCCGTGTGAGGACACCACCTCACCTGAAACAGACTCCCCTGCTGCATGCAGACTGAACGCAAGGAAACCGAAGGACCCAGTGACCCCTGACAACAGCCACCTCTAAAGGTCCCCAGACGCAGGACTCACCAGTCTATGACACGAATCCTCATTTTCTCACACATGGATGGAAACTAAGGAGGGAAGAGAGATATGTGGGGGTGGAGGCCTTCTGAAGAAGTGGAAATCTGGGAGGCAGGCGGGAGCTGGGAAGGCTGGGAGCCCGGCCCTCCTGGGAGTGGGAGGCTGGGAGCCCTGGCTCATGGAGGTGAGGCTCACCATGGCAGGCAGTGTGACGCTCTGGTTCCACTGAGGATTGGCCGTCTTCTCCAGGATCTTGCTGCAGAGCTAGAAGACAATGAGGATAGGTGAATGGAGCTTTGAGGGGACTCTGGGTACCCCTGGGGACCACCACACCGAAGGGCACCCATTGTCAGCCAAGTTGACCACCCTTCGGGCTGGGCAGAAGGCCCTGGGGGCTATGGAACCTGAGGCAGTGGGCTTAGACACCAGGAATCTTTCCAGAGACAAAGCTCAATGGTAGGTCAGACCCACCAGGGCATGGAGGGAGGGACAGATTGTTTGAAAGTCACAAGCCTCTCCCTTATCTCATACCTCTGGCTGGAAGTTCCCTTCCCTTCCCTCCCATTATGGCCATGACCCTAAGTATGGCCACAACCCTGAGTCCAGACCAGCTTTCCCAGGAGTCCTAGCATCTGAGGCAATTCCCTTTGCCCATCAGCGCAGATCATCTGCCCCTTTGGAAGACTGTGCACGCGGGGAGGGGGAGAGGAAAAGGGAGCTGAAGGGCTGGGCAGGGGGCCATACACCAGTATTCTGAGAGGAAGATGAAAATTCAGTTAAGATACAAGCCTCATAGGCCACAGTTTGCCTCCAATCAGCCCTGCTCAAAAGACCGGGCTTTCCACAACAAGAAACCTAGCAGAGGCAAGAACTGGGTCCAAACTAGCAGCTCACAGGTTCTACTCTGCGCAGGAGTCCCCAGGGAGGCACTGATGCTGCCCGGGGCATCCTGTACCCATGCAGGGCAGCGGGCGAAGGCTCTGCCTCAGATGCTGGAAGGTTTGTGTCCTACATGGAAATAAGGAGCAGCCTTCCTCAGAGCATTGACTGTGGGCCCTGACTGTGCGAAGTATTTACATAATTATCTCATCTAATGAGCAACTGACAAGACTCTCCATCAAATGAGAGTGTGGCTTCCCTGGGGGTCAGAACTGTTTCTTCATCCCTGATCCACCCAATATCGGCCCCGTGCCCATCGTCCCCTCCTCCCTGTGAGAAGAGCCCAGGCAAAGTCTGGGGGTAGGGATGGGTGCCACGATTTGGCGCTTGTGTGAGCAAAGAAAGGAGTAAGGAAAGAAGAGAATCCAACAATTAGATGGAACAAAAGGCAGAGTGGGACTCACAGTTCTCAGGAGCGGGTACACCAAGGGCTGTAAAAGCACACAGAACGATGTGCCATCTCCCTCATAATTGAAGAAATACAAACAGAACGAATGAGATACTGTGTCTCATCTATCAGAGTCATAAAAATCTCTAAAGTCTGTCAACCCTGTCTTGGCAAGGCGATGGGAAACTGCTCGCTCAGATTTTGTTGGTGGGGAGAGAACAACTCAACCTCTCCAAAGGGCAATTGGCCACTACCTTTCAAAAATTACAAATGCAGATGCCCTTTGACCTACCAGTTCTGCCTCTAGACATTATCCTACAGAAATACTTGCACATGTGCAGAATAACATGCATCTAACTCTAGTACTTTGGCCACCTCATGCGAAGAGTTGACTCATTGGAAAAGACTCTGATGCTGGGAGGGATTGGGGGCAGGAGGAGAAGGGGACGACAGAGGATGAGATGGCTGGATGGCATCACTGACTCGATGGACGTGAGTCTGAGTGAACTCCGGGAGTTGGTGATGGACAGGGAGGCCTAGCGTGCTGCGATTCACGGGGTCGCAAAGAGTCGGACACGATTGAGCGACTGAACTGAACTGAGATTATTCTCTGCAGCATGACTCCAGTTAGGGAGGACGTGGAACAACCGGCATAGCCACCAACAGAGGACAGCTTGGATAAAGAACGGCCCATCCACAGAATGGGGTGCTATGCTGCTCTAGAGAATGAGGACCACTCTACGGTATGAAACAACTTTTGAGGTGTATTATTAAGTGAAGAAAACCAAGGTGCAAAGCAGTAAGTATCATGTGCAAGCATGTGCGTTAAAGGCGTAAAGGTAAGAATTCATGGTCAGACATGTGGCATGCACATAATGAAGCCAGAATGATGCAGAAGAAACCAACGATTTCCTGCGCAAGGGAGGAGATGACCGGAGGACTGCTGGACAGGTACAGGGTGAGAGGTAGGGTTTTCATGATGGATGATAAGTAAATGGATATGGTGTACATAATAAATGTATTATTTAATTCAAAACTTAGATGAACAAAAGTTTGAAATAACAAAAGAGGAAAAGAAAGAAATGGAGGACTTTTTAATCAGACACAACAGACAGGCCCTGCCAACATCGCTCCTCAGCTCCCTGGATGAGAGGCACAGGTGGTCCCCACCATCCCCAATCCCTGCCCCCGGGGAGCCACAGGCCTTCTCCCCAGCAAGCACTTCCACCTATCTGCCCTTGGAGGTTCCCTCTGAGAGAGCCACCAAGATGTGTGTGCGGGAGCCTGAATAGCAGGGCCCCCGCCACACCACAGGCCAGCGCGACCTCTGGCCCTAGAAGCACCCAGAAGCCTTCCACCCCTGCCTCCTCTCCCCACACCGAGCTCCCTTCTCCCCCTCCTCCTTCTCCTCCTCTTATCTGTGTCTTTTTTTTTTTTTTTTTTAACTCTCCTTCCCTTCATGACAGAAGGCATTTGGCCATCTGTATCAAACACTCAAAAATAAGCATGCCCTCTGACCTGGTTCTAGAAACTTCCCTATGAAAAGGCAGAGTGTGGACAAAGATTCCTATACACTGATGTTCCTCACAGAGTTGTTCATGAAAGAGGGAAATTCCAAAAAAAAAGAAATCCAAAAATAGTTTAAATGTCATGTTATATTCGTTTAATGAAATATTATAGCAGATAGCAAAAATTTATTTCAAAGGCTATTTAATAACCTAAGGAAAGTTAGACAACAAACGCAGTTTACCAAACCACGTATATATAGTTGACTTATTCTGGCAGTGGTTACTGTAAGTGAATTCTGTAAGTGAATACTGAAGCATTGCTCCCAAGGGAAACACAGGGTTAGGGGCCTGCAAGCCTCTGTCACAACATTTTTTTGGTCAACTGACCAGTAACTTTGTTTTATGTGTGCTTCTGTTTCAAGACACCTTTCTCATTATATTAATATACTGTGGGTTTATTAACACTGAACTCACAGCCAACAACACTTTAACTCAGGCCTGAACAAAACTTACCAAATACGTGGTTCTCCATGGGGCACCTCACAGTCTCCTTACACTGAGAAACACCAGGCAGCATTTCAGCACTACACTTGGGAGCCACTGTAAACGCGGACATCACCAGCGAAAAAAAAAACCCCAAAACGCAAAAACAAAAAATGACACCGAATAGACCAGGAAAAAACACATTACAGGATGAGCGCTGAAACACGCAAGGGAGCACAGCGTCCGGCTCAGCTGGCAGCACGCGCCTCAGCCAAATCGAACTGTCCGGAGCTCTGCACATGATGACCAAAGCACTGCAAGGACTGGCTTGGGGATTACAAACAAATTTTAGCAAGTAGGCAAATCTGCAAACAGACTCTGTGAATAACGAAGACAGACTGTATGCTGAATCCAACTGTATCGTGAATCCAATTTTTTTCCAGTGGGGCAGGGTGGTGAGGGCAATGGACGGGGAGAGGGGTTGGCGTGCCAGATGGAAGGCGTGAGAGCGGCAGGAAACATAAACAAACGTGAATAGTCCTCATCTCCAAGGTGGCGCACAGTACAGAAATATGAGGCATTGCTTTTCATTCTCCTTGCTTTCTGTGATTTTTTTTCTTTTTTTTTTACGATTAATAAGTTTTATTCTTGAAAAAAAAAAGTTGCTTCAAAGCCTCCCACTCTGCCTTCCAAGCACCTCCCCTGTCTTTTCCCCACACCATGAAGAAGTGTGATGCGTGCGTGAGAGGATGCACCACACACACACCCTTCTAGCCCCTCGGTAGCACGGCCAAGCCAGGTACGGTTCGCAGCCTAGATAACAGCGACACCAAGTGTCCATAAGAGGAAATGCAAAGAGGGCCAGGCCAGGGCGACACAGGGAACAAATCCCCAGGACAACTGAATCGGATGTAATGAGAAGAAGCGACACACCAGGCCAAAGAGAGGGACGGGTAGGATGAGACTGGAGATAAGGGCAGCAGAGAGAGTAGGGGAGACCACGAAGAGGTGGCTGGGGCAGACAGTGGCGGACACAGAGGCCTAGGGACCACACCAACCAGCCTGACATATTCCCTTGCCTGGGCCAGGTCCCCACCCCATCACCACCACCCTTCCCCAGCCCAGACATCTGTACCTTCCTAGAAAAAGCCCCAGGGACAGCCAAGGGCATCTCAGAACAGAAGAGACCTAGGGAGGTGAAGGCGCTGCAAGGAGCCAGGTGCAGCTAGGAGCCTCAGAGCGCTGAGATTCAGCTTCAAGGAAAGCCACTGAACTGAAGGCAGGCCAGTCTTGGTTCTAGTCATCATCACAGCACCCCACTATGTTGGGAATGTGGAAGAAAAACACATGTCTTGAGACATGACTTTCCTATCTCTCAAGTTGGGAAAACTAATTCTGGTCCTTGGAGTTCAGTGTCCAGCCAAACTGCCTGCTTCCTTCCTGCCTTCATTCATCTCATCACAGTCCCTCTAAGGCCAGGTACAGGGCATCAGACTCTGAGCCAAAGCCCAAACCAAAACTGCACTTGTGTAAGACCCACAGCGAGCATTTGTAGCCCAGTGTGAATGAGTTTAAAATTCGTGTTCCCTCTCTCACAGACATTTCCCATGAGCCCTGCATTAGCCTGGGTTGGAGGAGCAGCTCGAAGGCAGGAGGGGTCACATATCCAGCACCATAGTGACTGATTTTAACACACTGAATTAATAAGTATGAAGGAGCATATTAACACTCAAAGGGGAAGAAGGGAGGAGAAGTTCTTCTTTACAAAAAAAAAAATGCTAATAAAGAGAGAAGGAATGATAATGAGGGAATCACCCCTCTGCAACCCCCAGTGAATGACTAATTCGGGCAAGGAGGTCAGTGGCTAGGTTGCCCATTAGGTAAGAGGTTGTTGAGAAACAGGATATCAGCAGACTGAGATTGTGCCCACAGATTACCTGCAAAGTACAAAGCGGAGTGTGTGCTTTGACAAGGGAGAGACCTGGAGACATCACCTTAACCGAGTAACCAGCGATGGGACATGCTGACATTCTGTTTCCTGTTGTGATGCAAATGCAATGTACGAAACCTCACCTATGATGTGTTCCTGCCAAAATAGTTCATTTGAATTTAATCTGGTCCGAGACCTAACTTCGAAATACAGGGGCCAGAAAAACAAGTTAAGCAAAACCAGAAGGAAATGGTGGGACAAACCCAGGGCATGGACAAATGGCTCGTGCTCTTCAAAGATGCAATCTCATGGGCTGAGAAAAATGGGAGGGGAGATGGGAGTAAGGTTGTTACAGAAGATACCAATGCAGAGCATAAATTCCAGTTGGGTCTTAGATTGGAACAAAATTAAACCAGCTCTGAAAGACATTTGGGGGATAATCAAAGATATTTATATGAGCCAATATCTGACAAGAATAGAAAATAACTGCTAATTTCCTAGGTGTGGTAATGTTATTGTGGTTACAAAGAATTTTCTTTTTCTCAGGAGATGTATGCTGAAGCCTTTAGAGGCAAAGTGTGTAACTACGTTTCAAATGATTCAGTCAGGTGGTGTGGCGGGGATATCCATATACATAGAGAGAAAGTAAATGCAGCAAAACATTCACAATTGTTTCATCTAAGTGGAGGCTGTACCAGTGGGTAAATGTTCATTGAACAGTTTTCCAAATTTTGTGGTTTTAAATAATTTTAAAAAATGCTTCAATAAAGCATCTAATATTGATACATAGTAAAATAAAATAAAAAGCTAGACAGATAAGCACCAAACATAAATCTTGTATGATGCTTTACCGGTGATGTTATTTACTTTTTCCTGTAGTTTTCAAAATTCCTTAATAAATGTGTGCATCAATAATAAAAGAAGAAAGAAAACAAAATAAGGGAGGCGGAGGGTGGTGGTATCAGGTAGCAGGCAGAGGAAATAAGCTTATCCAAGGCCTTTCTCCTTTCTGAAATCAACCTGGACCTCAGCAATTGGTCCCCTGACCTCAAAGGTCCTTTGTTGGTGGGATGGGCAGGCAGACCCTCCTTGTTTCCAAAATGAACGTAAGAATAGATTAACTGAAAAGGAAGACTGCAAAGTGCTGTGTGAATGGGAGCGCACACCACCTCCATCATCACCCTCGCTTTTAGCGTTTGTTGTTAAGCTTGTAAAGGCTCCCCTAACTGTCCTACAACGCCTGCCTGTATGCCCGCTCCCCGCCTCTGCCTCCGGAGCAAAGCACAGCTGGCTGCAGGCGCGAGCCCTCGCGCTTGGTCCTCAGCCCTTCTGCTCTGCCCGCCCGTTTCCAATGGTGGGACCCGGGAGCCCAGCGGAGTGGGGTTCCGGGAGCCGGGGCGGAGGCCGAGCCCTCCGGAAATGTCATTCTCCCCCATTTCCAGTATTTCCACCACAGTCTCTGCTCTGAGGTTGTAGAGTAAGCGCGATCGGGCTGTTTCCCGAGGAACAGATGCTAACGAACAACCTAAAGCAATGGAAAACGGACTTAAAGAGAGCAGTGCCTAAGGCCGCGTAGAGCCCCGAGGGCTGAATTAACACAGCAAGCCTGTGTGGGTGACGGAAGCTGGATCTTGAACGATGCAGCACATTTTGCGGGGAGGAAGACCAAGAAGGAGCCAGGAGTGCACAGGCCCGGGGAAAGGCTAGAGGCGTGACCGCAGGGCAGACGAGAAGACACACGCGCACGTGCGGGCTGTGCGGTTTGTACCCGAAGCTGAGCGCGGCGAGCGAGCCAGTGGCGCTGAAACCGGCTCGACTCCGCCCTCCGAGCGGGCTGCAGGGCCGCGTCCGCCCAGGAGGGGGCGCGATGCTCCGCACTCGCACAAAGACTGTACAAGCTAATATTGGCCATGGAGATGAGGCCAGAAAGTTCGGCTGGGTGAGCTCTGGTCAACCAGGTTATGCGGTTTGAACTTCATTTTACAGACAGGGCTGTCTTTTACACTAAATATGCTGGTGGATTTCTACGGCGAGAACCCGGACGAGAGAACGGAGGCAAGGCTGTTGTGTGGCCCGGGGGAGAGATGACAGTGGCTAGGGGCATGGAGAGAGGAAAAGAGCTCGGGATCTTTAAAGGCAAAAGCTAGCAGTGGGATCTTGATGTAGAGAGGTCAAAAAAAGAGGGAAGAATCAAGGCAGGCCCGCATTTTCTGCCTTTGATGGTGGTACTGGTAAAGACAGTAGTTTCTGGAAGTGGGGCGGTATAGGCAGAAAATGACGCCTTTACAGGGCGAGCGGGAGGTGGGTGGGCAGCACAGAGATGTGCAAAGGCACAGGGAGTTCCGGAGCTGAAGGGAAGGCTCAGAGTTAAACACAGCTGTGGATTCCTCTGTGAGAGGCGATGACTGAAGCCTGGGAGCAGCTGAGGCTGTCAGGGAGAGAAGTGCAATGGAGGAAAGAGTCCCAGCAGAAGTCAAGAGGGACAGGAGCCACAGCCCCGCTCTGGGCAGGAAGGAAGAGAGGTATGTGATCCCCAGGACCCCCACCAGAGTGGCCTTACTCCACTCAACTCCTGGCACAACTTTCTAAAAATAATCATTATGGTTTTACTGCATATTTTTTGTTTCCCTATCATTGTGCCTTCACATCTGGTTTGCTTTACTTACTATTGCCTAATTTCCCCCAAATATTCCTGTCTCTATCCACCATCCCTGTGTCCCCTCCGTGTCCATCCACACCTGTCTGTCTGTCTCACACACGTGGGCAGACCTGCGTGTGTGCACGTTAGCCCCAGAGAGCTGGGCCTGCGTGTCTCACCCCGTGTCCCGTGATCAGTGCCCCCACTCCCCACGCACACAGCCTCCCACGGCAGGCCCTGTGCACCCCGAACTCTGTGCTGCACGGCAGGACGGTGCCCAGCACCCATCCACAGAGACGCCAGCTGCCACCCTCCCGCAAGTCCTCTTGTTTACTTGCTTCTTACCATTTTCCCTGCAAAGCTGACTTCCACAAAGGGATCCACCAAGTTCTTCTTGTTACTGTCAAAGCCAAAGATCTGCCTCACGTTGTCCATCACGGCATCGTCCACTGAGGAGAAAGACATGCTGAGCACTGCCTGCTGCTCTCCATCTTCAAAACCCCCACTTCCCACTTGTGTCTCCCGACAGTCTGGGGACTCCCCAAGAGGCCACGGGCCCCTCAGCCCAGGGTTCTAGGGAAGGAGGACCATCTCCAAACAGCAGCTCCTGAAGGCACTGTGCTGCTCCTTTGCCCAGCTTCCAGAGAAAGATTGGACGTTGTTATTGTAATATCCCATTACTAGTGCCTGTCTGACATTTTCCCTTATATCCATTAGCTCAGTGATTTTCCTGAAGGTAACCAATAAGTCAATTCTGTTTTGTTTTGTTTTTTTAATTTAATCTATGCTGCTTCAAACCAATGTTTTACTAATTACCTGTATTTTTACATATGTATTTATAGATGATAGATGTGTATATGCACGTATGTGTGTATACATATATATGCTCTGTATAATGGTACGTATGTATATGAAGGGCTTCCCTGGTGGCTCAGATGGTTAAGAATCTGTCTGCCATGCAGCAGACCCAGGTTCAATCCCTGGGTTGGGAAGATCCCCTGGAGAAGGAAACGGCAACCCACTCCAGTATTCTTGCCTGGAAAATTCCATGGACAGAGGAGCCTGGCGGGCTACAGTCTAGGGGGTTGCAAAGAGTCAGATACAACTGACTGACTAGCAAATTCGTGTACATGAATGAGAAAATGAGAGAAGGGGACACTTAACAACTGTATACCTGCCAATGTCTGCCTACATGAATACAACAGTTAACAAATATTTAGCAAATGTTTATGTTCTATTTACCCATGTATTCTTTTCTTATTTATATTTAAACAACACTGCAGACAACTAAACATCATCATCCCCTTCACCTGAGCAAAGCAGACATTTGTTTCCCCAGCCCCCTTTGGAAGCTCCCCAGCCTCACTTCTGCATAGTGTCAACCAACAAATGCAGAATGTTCTAAACATGTATTTTAATCCCATTACTTATTTAAAGGGTTTCCCCACGATTTTGGTTCAATTAAACATGTACAGAAGGAACCCATTTATTGGTGTCATTAGTCAAAGCAGAAACCCTCAAACAATTAGCTTCATGCAAAACTTGTAAACGGGGACCCAAGGAGTCCCTGACTACGTGTTCTCTTGGACTCAGCTAGCAACAGCGCCTGGTATAATTCTGCTAATGCACGCTCCAAAATGGCGGCTCATAGCCTGCAGCGAGAAAACCACCAGGAGCCTTTTAAAACTGCCGGTGGGTGAGCCCCACCTGAAACCAAGCCAATCTGAAACACTGGGGGAAGGGCCCAGCATCTGCACTTCCTTAAAGCTCCAGAGGTGATTTAATGTACAGTCTGGGTTGACCCCCACGGCTCCAGAATATTGAGCATAACTCCCCCAGCATGCACTGAGCACACAGAGCAGGGCTAGCACAGGGTTCGCCACTGTGAGAAGCCAGGCAGTGGCCACCGTAGCCTTCCTGGGGTGATGAAGGCTCGGCCACAGCTACGGTGACCCGCTGTCCCAGTTTATCAGGGAAGGAGGAGCTTCCTGGGATGTGGGACTTCCAGTGCTGAAACCAGGACAGTCCCAGGCAAACTGGACACCCAGGAGTCTCCACTCAGTGGAGACACTGAGCCCTTCTAACATTTCAGCAACTGCTTCCCCAGCCAGGGGCTGCCAGTCTTCAGCCGGGGGCTTCCTAGAGGAGGGAAGGAGAATCGGTGGGAGCCAGGCATAAGCACACAACAGAATGGAAATGGTGCTGATGCTTTTCAGCATCAGGAAATGGTGCAGGAGACTGCTTTTCCCCTAAGAACAGTCCCCACACCCTTGGGAAACCTAGAGAGGGTGTGAGGCTTCCCCAGACAGCAGAGCAGAAGGGAAGCTGGGCTGGCACAGATCTAGCAAACCCTTGGGTGCAGAAGCCAGGCCAGGAGGAGGCAGGGAGGGAGCCGGGGGCCAGCCCCTCCCTCTCCTTCCTGCAGGGACCTGAGGCAGCCCAGCCCAGGGTCCCAGCGTGCATTAGCAGAATTATACCAGGCGCTGTTGCTAGCTGAGAGAACAAGTAGTCGGGGACTCCTTGGGTCCCTGTTTACAAGTTTTGCATGAAGCTAATTGAGGGTTTCTGCTTTGACTAATGACACCAATAAATGGGTTCCTTCTGTACATGTTTAATTGAACCAAAATCGTGGGGAAACCCTCTAAATAAGTAATGGGATTAAAATACAGGTATAGAACATTCTGCATTTGTTAGTTGAAACTATGCTCTCCCCTAACGTGAGCCAAGAATATGGTGCATGGAGCGGTCCAGCAGCCAGACCAGGCCTAGGAGATGCTGAACCGGACCTAGGGACCGCTAGTACTCTGAGGACTGCCTGCATCTCTGTGACTTCACCAGCATTGATATTACTTCTCATTAATTCTGGCTGCTTTTCTCCTAAGAACAGTCTAGAGAGGGTGTGAGGCTTGCCCAGACAGCAGAGCAGAAGGGAAGCTGGGCTGGCACAGATCTAGCAGATCCTTGGGTGCAGAAGCCAGGCCAGGAGGAGGCAGGGAGGGAGCCAGGGGCCAGCCCCTCCCTCTCCTTCCTGCAGGGATCTGAGGCGGCCTAGCCCAGGGTCCCCCCGTCACAGTCACCCAGCAAGGGCCCCACACTCACTCTGTGGCAAGTCCTCGGCCCTGAAGACCTTCAGACAGAAGTGCGCTCCACGGAGGGCCACGCCGATCGGCCTAAGCAGGTTGCTTTCGATGTCCTCCTTGTCTTCAGAGGGGTCTTTTCTCTCCAACTACAATACAACCAAATCGGACTACTTAATGAGTCCCCAAGCACAGCGTTTTCCCTTCCTCTTCTGGGAGCTCGACCAACACACTTAAACAGTGCATCTTGAAGACAGGCAGATTTCATCCTGCCCACTCGTAGCCTGTGATCTGCAGCAGGTTCCTTAGCCTGAGACTCAGCTTCATCTGGACAGTGGAGACAATGACACTGACCTCCCAGGCTCTGGGAGGGTCGACTTCAATAATGTGTCAGTGCACGTGTCACCAGCAGGCACTCAAGAACCACATCTCCTTCCCAACCCGCCCATTAAAAATAGCGCAGAAGTGGCAGCCGTCAAGGCTGGCCACCGTCTTCAGTAACGTCTGTCCCTTCACCTGACCAGTATTTATTTAACAACTAAGAAGTGTCAGCCTCCTGCGGGGGGTGAGGGATGTAGCAGTAGATAAGCTGGACAGAGGTCCTGCCTGCGTGGCACTCACCATTTCACAGTGAAAGACACCTTTAAGCAAATGACTGCAACAGCATGTGCTGAGTGTTTTGATTAGAACAGTAATAATAAAAATAATATATATTGATTTTATACATGCTCTCATTTAATTCTGACAGCAAGCCCCATGAGCAGTGGGTCTCGAACTTGGCTGTACATTAGAAACAGGAGAGTCAGTGTCTTGTGGACTACTGCTGCACATTCCAACTAAAACACGGGTTCTGGTTCAACAGGTCTGGGGTGGAGCCCAAGCCTCTGCATTCCAACAAGTGCCCAAGTGATGTCCATGCTGCAGGGGGCCAGGGCCTAGAATACCCCACTTTACAGATAAGCTGGATGAGAGTTCACAGAGGTTGGATGCAGAACTGGGGCGGGGGGGGGTGGGATTTAGGGAGAACGGAGCAAGAGGGCTGGTAACTATGGACACTGGGGGAGGGAACAGTGTTGGTGGTAGCCCAGCATTGAGACCTGGATGATGGATCCAGGCAGAGGCACCAACTGCGCAGAGCAAGGGCTGACGTGCAGTTTGAGGAACAAAAGATCCACCTGCTGCACTTGGGCAGCTGAGGGGCAGATGATAGAGGAGAGGTGGCCCAAGGCCATGCCCAGCAGTCCACTCCTTGCAAAGCTGCCTGGACCATCCTCACTCCGTCTGCATGTAGAAACCGGCTTCAGAATCCCTGCAGCCAAATTCTCCATCCCAGAGTGCCTCGTGTCACACAAGAGCCCGGGAAGGAGCTGTTAATAGCTCTACACTTTCTTCAGCTCACATGGGAAGAAAATGATCCCCTCCTCTGCTTTCAGTCATCCACACCACTGTTCGTTCCCACAGGCCACGATCACTGATCGAGCACCTGTTGTGTCCAAGACCTGTACTAGGCGAGAGGGGAGATAAAAGGGTCCATATTTACTATATTCTCCCTGACCTCAACAAACTGAGTCTCAGTGACAGAGACGGACACAACAGCTAACCAAACTAACGAAACATGGGGTGGTGACCGAAAGGAAAGATCCATCAGTTTCCCTGGAGGACAAGGCAGCCATTGTGGAGGAAGTAGCATCTGGACTGGGTCTTGAAGAACAAAGTGACTTTTGGTCAACAGAGGCAGAGAAGGCCTTCCGACAGGTGGAAAGACAAGGACGGAAGTACACTCTGGAAAGGGTCACACTGACTGGCGTGGCCACAGCACGGAGTCCATGCAGGTGCACACCAGCAAGTGGCCCTGCGAAATCAGCCGGAGGCCAAATGCTAATGGCCTTGAGTGTGATGCTGAGGATTCTGGACTTCATCCCGAAAGTAACTGGCAGGCAGGGTGGGTCACTGGAAGATTTTTAAGAGGAGACTCACGTGATTTGTGCATGCATACATGCTAAGTCACTTTAGTCGCATCCAACTCTGCGACTCCATAGACCATAGCCCACCAAGCTCCTCTGTCCATGGGATTCTCCAGGCAAGAATATTGGAGTGGGTTGCCACGCCCTTCTCCAGGGGATCTTCCCAACCTAGGGATCGAACCTGTGTCTCTTATGTCTCTTGCATTGGCAGGTAGGTTCTTTACCAGTCGTGCCACCTGGGAAGCCCATCATGTGATTGTACCTGGGTTTAAAGAAGGTGACTTTGGTGGTAATGTGGAGGCTAACTAGATTCACAGCGGCTGAACCACATCTTTATTCACAGGAAGGCCCAGATAAGATATGTGAGAGCCTGACCTTGGTCTCTGGTCTTGGGATTGGAAAGAGGAGAAGCATGCAGCGTGATCGTCACACCAACGAGACTGGCCAACTGTGTGCATCTTGACTTCCAGGTTTGGACTGAGGGATGAGGAAGGGTGTTCAGGGCTCTGACCTGGGGGACCAAGGGGACGATTGCCACTTCCCAAGATATCACCTAACATAGGAGTGGTCACCAAATGATACTGGGTTCCCATGGTGAAGTCAGAGGGGCCAAAGGGACGTGTTCATGTGCTTTGTTACAGGAAACTGAAACCGAGCATCTGGAGCTGCGAGGATCCAGGCTGGAGGTGAGCAATTTAGGAGCCCAGGTGGACAGAGACGGGCTCCTCCACAGACAGACAAATACGCTGCAAAATCTGGCTGAGGCCAGATTGTCATGGGCCTTGAATGTCATGTCAAAGGCACAGCAGAGAGGCAGGCAGTGAAATCCTATTGAGCTGCTGAATTTGAAGAATCCAGTTTTTTAAAAAAAGGAAAAGAATGAGGGGAGTCATAGATGCTGAAGGAGGAGAGAGTTTCAGGTAAGACATGCCTCTGGAATCAAACACTGTGGAGCAGCAGATCAGATTAATGAGAGAAGAGCTCCCGGGACTTGGCAATGGGTGGGCTTAGGCAAGTGGTTCAGGGAAGGAGGTGATGGGAGGCACACTGAACCAATGAAGGAGCGAGCAGCTGGTGAAGGACTGGAGAAAGGGGACGTGGGGTCCTCTCAAGAGTTAGGTAGCCTTGAGGATGGCTGAAAGGACGAGGAAAACAACTTGGACAGGAGAGGTGAAAGCAAGGGTATTCTGAGATTAGGAAATCTGGAGCCTCGTTCAGACCAGAGGACAGGAGCCAGAGAAGAGGCAGAACAGACTGAACAAGAAAGCCGGCAGGGCTCAAGCACATGCAAGGGAGGTGGGGAGAGGGAGAGGGAAGGAAGAGGAACTTCAGCCCTCACGTCTCTGCCACTGTGCAACTCTGCCTCTCTAAGGGGAGCGGAGGCCGGAGCTTAGGAAAAACCAGAAAGTTAGGAAACAGCCACCATGGAGAATGGGATAAGAAGCAAACATCACCCAAGTAAAAGAAGAGGTGGACAGCACTTCCAGGTGACTTCTGCCACCAAAGCTGACCAAAGGGTGGTGTGGACAGTATGTCATGGGGAGGGTGGGGAACACGGAGATACAGCAGCAAACCCCAGGGCTAGCGAGCACCAAGCGAGAGAGAGGATGGGAGCCGGGCACCAGGCTGCAGGAGGCAGCTGATGGGCGGGGAAACAGACAGGGGTCAGGGCTGTAACCTCAGTGAGGAAGAACCACTCACTGAGGGTGAGGGAGGGAAGGAGGCAGAAAGGAACTGCTGGCGAGAGGGATTTCTCAGCTCAAGGGCTTAAAGAAGGTAAGATCAGACGTTGACGGCTCATCAGGGAGGACACACTGGTCTCGGAACAATGGCAAACAAGGAAACCTGCCAGCAAGGACCCTCCTGCCCCAGGGGTAGGTAACAGTCCAGGAGACCAGAAGGAGGGAAATAACCAGAGAGGCGGGTTTCAGAGAAGAAGGCAGTGCTGAAGTTGGGAAGCTGCCATGGGAAACCAAAAGATGGCCACGCTTCCCATTCCAAAGACCATGGTGAGCTGGACCAGAAAACACAGGCTTCCTTCTGAGCCGGTCTCAATAAAAGTGGTTTCATCTGGGAAAAACCAGGATCCGATGAATGGGGAGCGGAAGAAGGAGTGTTTTAGGAAAGGAGAACACATTCAGAGATGCCCTGCAGGAGCACGAAGGCACAGCGTCTGGAGAGACGAGCTGCAGAGGAACAGGGGATGAGAGGGCAGGGGAGGCGCCCTTGGGAGGGACTGGGCCGCCTGAGCTCTGCCGGGCCTTGCACAGTACTTGGGGCTGCCCCAATCCCTCCCACCGGGGTGCCTGAGCCTGCATCATCAGCCAGCTCTTCAGCCTTAACCTCCTCAGGGACTTTGCCCTCCACCTCCCCATCACACACGGCTTTCCCCAGGGACTCCACCTCCCCAGCCCTCCCCTGGAGACCCGCTTTCCCCCACTCCTGCCTCCCCCTGCCTTGATCATTTCAGTATCTGCTTCACCATTTGTGTATCTGATTTCCAGTTTTCCCATGAGATAGTCAATATCCACAAGGACAAGTCACTCACCAACACAGGTCCTTGTCTTCCACCAACAGCATCTTAATCTTCCCTCCCCTGCAGCTGCTAGAGGAACAGCCACGTCTCAAATCTCCAGCCGCTCAGAACCAACGCTCCAGGAAAACCTTGACCTTGAGACCCTTCTCTAAAAACAGCCTCCATACTATCTACCTTCTCCAATCCCCCTCATACCACGGGAGGCACTCAACACAGAGCTTGGCACACAGCAGGGGTTTAAAAAATGTGTGTTCCCTAGCCCTTCCCTATTATTTGTCCTCCTCATCAGGCTGGTCCTCCCTCACCCTCCCTGCCAGGCTCATCAGCTCCCCAGCCCCATGCCTCCACCACGCCTGCCTCATCCATGCCTAACAGCGCTTCCATCCACCTACCTTCTGGGTCCTGGCCACTGAGTATTAGGAGGCTTTCCCACAAAGCCTCCAGCTCCTGTGTCTGCTCCGAAATCCTTTGGTTTTGTCTGTGTGTGTATGTGTATTGTGCATGAGAGTGTATATGTGAGTGTATGTGTGTACACTGGAGTATTACTCATCCATTAAAAAAAAATGAAATAATGTCATTTGCAACAACAAGGACGGACCCAGAGATTGTCATACTGAGTGCAGTGAGTCCGAGAAACACAAACGTCATATATTGCTTATATGTGGAATCCAAATAAATGATAAAAATGAAGTTATTTACAAAATAGAAATAGACTTCCAAACCTAGGAAACAAATTTATGGTTACCAGAGGTGGCGGGGCATAAATTAGGAATTTGGGATTAACACACTACTATATATAAACAATGACGTACTGTACAGCACAGGGAATTCTACTCAATACTTATAATAATCTCTAAGGAAAAAGAATCTGAAAAGGAATAGATATACCCTATATATAGATGGGAGAATATGCACAAAAGTATTAATGATGGTTCTCTGATGGGCAGAATGATGAGTGATTCATTTCATATTTATGCTTTCCCACATGTTCTACATTTCTCACAATTGCCACGTATTCTTTTAAATCAGAAAAGCTAAAGTTTTTTGTTTGTTCATTTGGTGCCCCCATGGCCCGGTGGTAGTGCTTATGAGGAGGACGAGGAATGTACTCACGGGGGCTTCATCTCCAGGCCCCAGCACACAGAGACTCGCTTTCAGGTAGCCTCTGGCCCCAGCAGAGAAATCGTCAGGATCTGAGAGCAGCAGCCACTTCCTGAGGTAGGCATGTCCTAAGGGAACAACACCCTTGGTGACCCCAAATTGGAAGGACCCAAGTCTGCGACCACACCGGAGAGCCCAGGGTGGACTCCACTGGGTGAGATGAAGAACTCATCTACCCAGACATGGGGGAAGGACTTCCAGTTCTAAAATAAAAGGTATTTTGAGTGTTCATTCAGGTCCAAATCAGAAATGTCAACAGACACCACTATCAGAGGCTGCCAAAGCCAGACCCCAGGCCATTTTCCTCCCCTTCAGGAAGTAACCAGACCAGACCAGAGACCAAGGTGCGGAGAAATCCTAGACTTGTCGTCCAAATGACTCATCCATCTGGAGGAACCCCAGCCTCCAGCAATCTTTGCTTAGGGCTTCCAGTTTAGCATCCCAACTGGGCCAGCTGAAACCCACATGAGGGTTTGATATTCCTGGGGACCTGTTTTACCCAGAAAATGAAAGCTGCCCTCTCTTTATTCCTGCAGCCTCACCTCCAAGATCAGACTCTACCTCTAAAGTCTAAAATCCCCAAGAAGAAAAGATGAGTGTCCCAAGTGGGTGCCCCCATGCAGCCAGAACCCAGATGCAAAGACCTGCCCAAGAGGGTGACAGGGCGACTCACGGGGCTCTCGGTAGATGCTGCCCACGTCCAGCTGAAAGCAAACAGAAGAGGCACAGGTCACGGTCCTGCCAGCAGAGTGTTAAACAAAGTATGATGCATGAAAATCAAAAATCTGATGCATTAAAAATCATGTTTTCAAGAACATTTGGAGACATGAGAAAATGTTGGTCACCTGTTATTACATGGGGAAAAAGTGGAATATATCTTGATTGAAGTTTGGTGAAGTGTATCTATGCATAGAAAAGCCAGAGCAAAGGAAACATGCTGGATGGCAACTGCACTACCTCTGGGTGGCAGATTTGGGTGATTTTTATTTTATTCTTATTTTTTCCTATATTATATAATTTTCTATTAAAAAAAAACCCTACAGGTTTTGATGTGATGGTAGGGGAGGTTATGCATGTGTAGGGTGGGGGCATATGGGAACTCTGTACTTTCCACTTTTGCTATGAACCTAAAATTGCTCTCAAAAACTACAAAGTTTTTTAAAATCATGGATTACTTTTATAATTAGGGAAAAAAAATTTTTTTAACCTCACCCTTGGGTTCTTACAATAAGAGACACAAAACATAAGACCCCACTTATTATAGAATGACTCAAGCTCAATCCATTCTTTAAAAAAAAAAAAAAACTGCTTCTCTAGAAAAACAGATTCCGTTTTCTATCTGTGACTATTTCTCAGAGAAGGGGCCGTATTTTATTTGGAAAGCAGAAGGAGGGTCAAATAAACCTGTGCCCTTTCTTTCCATTTGAGAAATTCTTGAAGATTCAAAACTGAGAAAATCAATAAGAATGACATTAAAACGCCATTTGTGAAGATCTCCAGTACCCGCCCGTTGCCTTGACGCTAATCTGTTAAACACATCCCATGCTATCAGTTCAAGGTCCTCTGCGGGTTCATTTCTGCACGTCTGGGACACATGAAGGGGCAGGGTCAGCCCACACCGCCTCCTGGGCGACTCCCAATCTGGACCCATTCCCCAGCCCTGGTGAGCTCAGAGTACTGAGCACTGGTGTCGCGCTGGCCCCAGATGGCCAGACTGAGGAAGAGAGCTGCCCAAACTCAGGGCCCACACTGCCTCTCCAGGATGCAAAGACAAATGTGGATTAACAGTAAGAAGCTGAACTCCCCTGTTGGAGAGAAGGGGGGCAATTTGCCTCTCCTCTCTTTTTCTCAGAATGTTTTCCTTGGAAAACTTGTCAATATAAGTACTTTCCCTGACTCTTTGAAATGTATCTTTTTAGAAGCCAGATAAGTCATTCCTCAGCTTTAGGACCCAGGAGTGCCTTTCCCCAGGCTCTCCAATCTCTGGCAAGGGAAGGGCCTACCTTAACCAAATTGTAAAACTACCTCCCATCATAAAAATGCAAGTTTGTTTTCTGATTTTTCTTGTGACTGTCACCCCAATTACCAGGTAAAGTCAGGATGAACCATGTGTACTGAAGGCGCTATCCTGGCCACTCACATGGACATTAGTAATTGTTTATTGTTCATCTCAAGAATACGCATGGAATGGGTTGTGTCTGCTTGGCTCTATACAGGATTTCTTTCTGTCTTCGCAATCTCTTATCAGATGGCCCACAATACCATCGTATTGGTTTAATGCTTATTCAATAACAAAAGCACTCTCTTTCTCTACTACCTTTGTGAAGAGGATTTCTGGGTTAGGAGAAGATCTTGTTTAGATTTTATCATCGTATTTTTCCAAACACAGACCAAGACAGACAGGCCTCTGAGCACCAATCCTGCCCATCATCCACAGAGTTTCCGCTAATGTGGATGGATAAATGAGAACTGATTGCTTTCAAAGAGAATAAACCATTTACCCGGAACTCCCCGATGAGAGCATCTGTTCTGAGGGAACAGGAGTCCACCACCTGAAAGGAAAACAAACTAAAATTCTTGTCCACAAGTAAACGTTGGCCCAGACAGGTCCCAGCCCAGTTGCTCCTCCTTCCCAAATAATAACAGCCCACACTCTCGACAGCACTGGCTCTATCCCGGAGATTATTCCAAGCAATGCTTAACCCTCATGAGAACCCCACAAGTAGCTACTATTATCGTTCCCATTCTCCAGATGAAGAAAGAGGCACAGAGGCCACTTGTACAGAAGCACACGTCCTCTCCCCGGCATAGGCAGGACTAGAAGCCAGATAGGTTGGCTCCAGAGCCCACACTTCTAGCCACTCAACTATACTGCCTTTCAGAGGAAGCGAGGATGATGGAAAGAGCTAAGGTCCAATGAAACAAAACCTTGGCCAGAAGCAGACATATAGACAAACAAAATAAGATGAAAATCAAAGGACCACAGCACGAATGAGTCTGGTCCCTGGGGAAGCTGGGCGGCGTCAGGGCCTCCCCACTCCACTGCAGCCTGCATCCAAGCCCGAAGGCATCTTTGTGCCAAGCGGACGGGGAGGGGGGAGTGCGAGGCTGTGAGCTGCTCCCTGTCACCCGGGCTCGGCGTCTAAGCTTCTCCCACACGCACGCACACACACACAGAGCCCACAGAAAGCGTCCGATGGCTGGCACGTACCGTGATGAAGATGGGCTCATTGAACAGCTCCGCGGGAGAGTCAAACACATTGAAGAAGAGAGTCTGTTGGTTCAGGGCGAGAGGGAGACAGATGAAGGCCCGCTGAGCCCGGGGCCAGGAGGAGATGGCCACCGCCCAGCCTCCAGGGCTGGTCCACACAGTGAGTGTGCGGTGGGCTCAACCCAGCACCAGGCTCTGGGGATTCAACCTCACGGAAGTGGTCATCTCAAGGACAGGGTGGCCGGTCCCACGGATGGTGGGGGTGTGGAGCAGGGGGAGCCCAAGGCAGGAGTAAGAGCAGGAGCCCTCTCTGCAGTTCCTCAGATAACCTACTCAGGACCGGCACTGCTCTCCACCCAATGTTTGTGCCATCTGCAAAACCTGAGTGAACTGCCAGGCGTCTGCTGTGCGCTCCCACCAAGGCACTAGCCCTAACCCAGGGGCTCCCACCTCATTGAAGATGGGGCTGTTTCCTTTGTGGATCCGCGTCCGCTTGGTCTGCCCAGCAGCGGTGACCTTGACCACAGGCTTGATGTTCACCCCTGGCAGCTGGCGTCCCTTGATCACCTGGACCCTGATCTGAAAGCCAGGAGAGGCTATGAGCCGGAGGAGAGGAAGAAGTCAGGCACGCACCCCCACCCCCACGCGAGAGTCAGAAATCTCAGGGCCCACCCTCACAGCCAGCCTCTTGGGATAGGTATTAAAAAGGAATTAGGAAGAACATCGTAAGAACAGTATTTTCCCACCAAGGTCCTTGGCATCTATAACACTCCATGGTGCCTCATAAGAGCTGCCAGGCTGCCCCAGGTAAGTTGCCAGCAGTAAATTCCAGGGGTGGCCCGAGAATCCAGTCCCTGTTCAGTTCCTGCACAAGCCCCATCTCAGACCCCTCGATGGTGATGTTCTTGGGGGACTTGAATACTCCTCACTGACAATTCCCTCAGAGGTCAGAGCTACATAGTGATGCAACCCCACTTCATCCTTATATAGTATAAGATGCAGCACAGAATGTCTGACATTCTTAGAAGTGAGTTTTCTTCATTGAACTTTCAATAAATGAGGGTTTCAAGAACATCTGTGCCTCCAAAGTTATGCAAAAGATTTAAGAATATTACGTTTTAAAGTGTTAAAACTTTCATGAAAAAATACAGTGTTTACTGGTTCTAATTTCTAACCAGCAATTATTTATTTTAAAAATAAGCTGCTGTAGGATATATTATCAATAGCAATGGGAAGAGGGAGTGAGTGATCTTTATTCTTTTCATTGTATTTTTCAAATTTTCTACCAAAAAAAATCATTTTTTTCATTTATTACTTATTTGGCTTCACTGGGTCTTAAATGTGGCATGTGGGATCTAGTTCCCTGACCAGGGATCGAACCTGGGCCCTCTGCATTAGGCGTCTTAAGCACTGGACCACCAGGTAAGTCCCAAAAGGTTTTTGTTTGTTTGTTTGTTTTAAGGAGAAAACAATGGCATGTCTTGCAAATAATAATAAATTAAAATTCTGTCTCTCAGGCAAACACGAAAGTGAAAGTGTTAGTCACTCAGTAGTGTTCAACTCTTTGTGACCCCATGGACCATAGCCCACCAGGCTCTTGTGTCCATGGGATCTTTCAGGCAAGAAGAGTGAAGTGGGCTGCCATTTCCTTCTCCAGGCTATCTTCCTGACCCAGGGATCAAATCAGGGTCTCCTGCATTGCAGGCAGATTCTTCACTGTCTGAGTCATCCGGGAAGCAGGCAAACATTGTGGGTTATAACTAAAACTTTTCTGAAATTACCACAATTTGGAACTGAAATATAGTTTTATAATTCATTGCATTTAATAAATATTGATGTTTCCTGTTTTTAATTGTTAAAATAGTTCTGAAGTTAAATATCACTAAATGCAATTATATCAAAATGGAAAATTCTGTAGAAAAAAAAAAAAAAAAACAACAAGAAAAAGACCCAAATTAAATGAGAGAGGTTTTTGGATAAAAATAAGTCAAAGGGTTGGTTTTCATAGTTTTATTCTGTGACAAGCTTGAACAAATTCAAACTGCACATGACCCTCAGAAAAACCATGACTGTTAACAGGGGGAACGGATAGAGAAAAAAAGACAGGCAGAGCTTCTTAGATTTGGGGATCTTGTTCAAATGCAGATTGAGTCAGTGGGTCACGTTGAGTCATGCCCCCAGGTGACAGCCATGCTGTTCGTCACTTTGAACAAGTATTCCCAGCCAGTATTCTTGCCTGGGAAATCCCGTGGACAGGGGAGCCAGAGCACTGGCTAGGGGGCATCTGGCTGGGCAAACAGGTAACAGCTGTGGTGATGCTGGCGCTCTGCAGTGACGCCCCCCCACCCCCTGCCTTTTTTTAAGAGTAAAACCAGGGGCTGGGCAGAGGCTTTTTCTAGAGGCCCCAAGACATGGCCTCCCCATCGAGCGTTTGCCCAGGACCCAGGGGAACCAGACTCCCCTCTTAGGACCTGCCCCACGGCTACACAGACAGGTCTAATGCTGGCCTCAGAGGCTGCCTCTGGCTGAAGGAGGATATCGCGGTCACCTGGAAGTCCTGCGGCTTGTCCGACAGAGGCTTGCTGGGCGCAGGCGCGCTTCTCTTCCTTCCCGCTCCGGGGTGGTAGGGGGGCGGATGGGAAGGTTGTTTCTTCGGGGTGCTGGGGGCCCCCGGGCCCAGAGCCCCGCTCTGGTCCAGGAATGGCTCGGCCTCGTCTCCCGTGAGCCCCTGGTCCTCAGTGTCCTCCTCTCCTCCTGTGTCTGGAGGAGAGGGTTGTAATGAGGCTGGGTCCCTCTGGCCCCTGGGTCCCAGCTGACGGCAGACCCGATGGCCCAGCACCCACCTCCCCCGCCCCTCTCTTTCCCCAGCGGTCAGCCAGGATGGATGAGGGAGAAGAAGAAGAGCTTCCAACAGCTGAAACTTGAGGGGGGTCAGTCCGGTTAGCAGGCAGGAGGAGACAGAATGGCCCCAGCCCTCCCCACCAGGACCTGCAGGAGGAGCCCTCCTGGCTGCCTCGCCCCGCTCTGGGGAGCTGATGGCGGCAGCTAGTGAGCTGGTTACGGGCACGAGGGCCGGCACAGCCCAGCCCGCGTCTCACCCGTGGGGGCCAGCCACTTCCTTCCAGAGTGTCTTGTGTCCACGGTGCTGTCACTGAGCAGGGACCAGGTCTCGGCCAGGCTCTGGCCCCCACCTGGCACATGGGCAGGGCACAGCCCCAGGAGGGGAGGGAGCTGGTGAGGGAAGCCAACCCAGGGCCCCCCACCCCACCAGCCCTGCCCGCCCCGCCTGCCCCTGCCCGACACAAAGCTCCGGAACAGGTGCCCTGTCTGTCCAGACGGACCTTCTCGCCACCTTCGGGGCAGAGCCTAACTTTGTCAGATCCACCTCAAAGTGGTCCCAGCACATTTGGGACCCTCGATCTCTCCATCTCGTTCACCAGGAGCACCTCCTTCTTCCTCCCTCAACCCCAGTCCAGAGGGATCACCCCACCTCTGAGCTCAGACAGTGCCAAGGCCAACAAGAGGGGCCCCGCTCTGCCTCCCCCACCAGGAGCCCCACACGGGCCCCAGGAGGGGCTCAGGGCACACCTGGGATGGGTTCCCTTCACCAAGGGACAAAGGCTGGAATCTTTCCCAGGGGCAAGACCCCACCCGGCCCATCTGTGTGCTTCCTACTCACTCCAGCAGGCTGAACTGTCATGTCCCCCCCAGCCACCACTGACAAGCCAGCCACCCGGGCTGGTCCTCACTTCACAGGGCCAGGAGAGGTAGGTAAAGGGCAACTGTGAGGCTTGGTCAGTCTGCTCACTTTTCACAAATAATAAACTGTAGGCCCAGAGGGGGAGTGACTGGCCCGAAGCCACACAGCTACTTGGTGTCAAGGCAAGACAGGAACTCATCCCCTGACATCAGCTCAGGGCTCTCAGGGAAAGTCCAACTCTTTCGCCACATGTCATTGCTAAAGACCTGCAGCGTGCTGGGCAGCGGGCAGGGCTCAGGCATCTCCTAGGATAGACCTGCTCCCCAGCACAGGCCCGCCCTCTAAAATTCCCACCTCTCTGGAGCTGCAGAGGGCCGGGTACCCAGCATCCTCACAACACCCTCCCTAAACAGCTGGCGCTGGGAGGACGTCCTCACGCTAACCCTAGTGGCACCTACGGGGCATGCCTCCTGCTGCTTTATTTTGTAAGACAGAAGTCAGTTCTACAGACTTCCCACCCACCCACGGCCTCTCTTCGCCAGGCCCGGGCAGCCCCCAATCTAGGAAGGCACCCCCTTCCCAGGCTCAGGTGCCACCACTAGGCTTATCCCCCCAGCCCTGCCAGGGTGAGGGTGGGCTCCTCACCAGCCACCATATCCATGTCAGGCAGAGTCGGGGAGGGTTCCAGAGGTGTTAAGGGTGGGAAGGTGGGCACGGCTCCAGGCAGTGGCGTGTAGGACACCTGCAGGACCAGCGAGGCCTGGAACAGATTGGGGTGAGAGGGCAGCGGGTTACTGTGTTGGCCTCCGACCACCACCCTCCAGCATGCTTCCTGTTCCTGCATCCCTGTTCCTTTCCTCCAAACCAGGAATGGAGTCTGGTTTGCAAGAGGCTCAGCAAAGCCACCCCCAGGGGCCCATCAACATAGTCATGTGGTTAGGAGCACTGAATCTGGAATCAAGTTCCACCACTCAGAAGCTGGGTGACTTTGGCAAGATCTGAAACCTCTCTGGGCCTCAGTTTCCTCATCTGTAAAATGGGGGTGGTGACAGCAATAGCACTTTCGGCATAGGGTCAAATGAGGATTAAATTAGTGAACTGAATGCCCAGCAAGCTTCTATAAATGCATCAGTGAATGAACTTCACCTGCAGGATTTTTCAACTCTCAGCTTACGCCCATCTTCAGAAAAAAAAAGCCCCCTTGGCCACTCTGCTCAGTCAAGGGTCCTCCCCTGTTTCTCCACAGACAGCTCAGCCTCTCTCTGCTCAGGCCCAGATAGCACTGAAAGGATGAGGCCCTCTTTCCTCCCAGAAGCAACCCCCAGATGCTCTGGCTTTGATCAGCGAGGAGGGGTGACCCATCAGGCCGTTCACACGGACGGGGGAGGCTGCCTTGTGCCCCCACCCCAGCCAAGCCCACCAGGAGACCAACACCCTTCAAAGGGCCTGAAGAAAAGGTACAGCCACGGCAGGCTCTCCAGCGTTGCTGCTCCCAGGGCAATGGAGGCCTGAGCAAGCCTTCCCTGGTCCAGCAGGCCTCCTGGGGCAGCCTTTTAATCCATCAGAGTAAGAAAAACTCCAAAGCATGAAAGTTTCAGAATGTAAAAGAAAATAAATTGCATAATCCCACCATTATTCACATTTTGATATAATTCTCTCCAATCTTTTTAAATGAATAATGTTCAGCTCTGCTGCTGCTAAGTCGCTTCAGTCGTGTCCGACTCTGTGCAACCCCGCAGACGGCAGCCCACCAGGCTCCCCCGTCCCTGGGATTCTCCAGGCAAGAACACTGGAGTGGGTTGCCATTTCCTTCTCCAATGCAGGAAAGCGAAAAGTGAAAGTGAAGTCGCTCAGTCATGCCTGACTCTTAGCGACCCCATGGACTGCAGCCTACCAGGCTCTGCTGTACATCAAATATTTTTCTTTTACTTCATATGAGACAATAAGCATTTCCCCAAATTTTGATAAACTCTTTATAAATATAACTGTTAATGATGCATAATATCTTCTGTGAATCTAGTGAATTAATATATCTAGTGAATTACTCAGTGTAATTCACTAGACAGCCATCTCTGCTGAGTAATGTTAGGGATGTCCGGAAACCCTTGGAGCGAATCTTGGTCCTGAGATGGAAGGAGCTCACAGTCCTGGGTGTATCCAGCTCTGGAGCTTGAACCCTTCAGGCTGGGGCCTGGACTTGGGCAGCCAGGTTAAGGGAGAGCAGGGCGGGGGTGTGTGTGGTGGGTGAGGAAGGGTGCTCAGAACACTGAGGAAGGAGGCTGGACGCAGTTCGCCATCCCAGGAGCCCTAGTAGGAGGCCCAGCAAGGCAATGAGACCCTTAAGTCCCAGATCCAAGGCATTATCCTAACGGCCGTGCAGGTTCCTCAACCACCACCAGGTGTCGCCACTTGAGCTGCCAGCGCGCCCCCAACCCCAAGCTCTAGCGACACAAAGAACAGGCGCTCAGGCGGCCCCAGATAACCAGACCCGCCCACAGCCACGCCCATCTCCCTGAGCCGCCAATTCAGGTCTGGGGTGGCCTTTCTTCATTTCATCCAAAGGCAATTTGGGCTCTTCGGAGCAGTAACGAATTCCAGGGTTAGGCCAGAGAAGGTAGATGACCCAGGAACATCTATTTTTGTGCCAGAAAACAAGGAAATATTCAAAGAAATATAGAAACGTGCCAACAGGACCTTTTGACATGTTTTGCTATTTTAAACATGAAAATGAATGATGATGGTAAGAAACTAAACCACTGAATAAAACAGGAATATATGAATCCATATAGAAATAAATGAATAAATACGACAGGAGGACCCTTTTTCTTACAGTGGAATGCCAGATGATTAATGCAGAAAAAAATTAATAATTGATTTAAGAAACCACCATTTGGCAAGCATCGAAGCAACAATCCAACCAAGAAATAACAGTGAGTGTTAAACCTGCTGGATAAATATTAGATACGGAACAAAGTATTTAGAGTCACAAAGCACCTTCCCCCTGTCCCCAAATCCTTATTAGAAAGGGGAATGGATGCAAGATTGGTGGAGAAACCCAGCAAATGCCAGGTGATCAAATGATCCAGGGTAATCACACAGAAATGAAACAAATCAAAATCCTGCCACTCTAGGACATGATGGGGTCAGCACAGCATTGCGGTGTTCTATTCCTGCCAAATATAAACACCCTAAATCTAATTGTAGGCAGCTTCTTTACCAGCTGAGCCACAAGGGAAGTCCAAGAATACTGGAGTGGGTAGCCGATCCCTTCTCCAGCAGATCTTCCTGACCCAGGAATCGAACTGGGAATCCTGCATTGCAGGCAGATTCTTTACCATCTGAGCAATCAGGGAAGCCCAGTCATGAGGAAACAGCAAGCAAATATGAACAGGGGGACATCCTACAGGAAAACTGGCCTGGATTCCCCAAAGTCTCGAGGTGACAAGGTTATAAAAGTCAGACTGAGGGATTCTCCCAGGGAGATGGGGACTAAAGAGATGGAAACGACTAACACAACACATGATCCTTAATTGGATCCTTTTATTATAAAGGGCACTGTTGATAAAACTGATAAAACTTGAATGAGAATCTGTGGGTTCAATGGTAGTGTCACGTCAACATTAATTTCCTCTTTTTGAAGCTTTCGCTGTGGTTATGTAGGAGAAAGTCTTTAATCAGGGAAAATACACACTAAATTCAGGATGAGGAGTCAGGAGAAGGAATCAAATGGCTTAGAACAAAATATTCTTTCAACCACTTTTGCAGCTTTGCTGAATCTTAAATTATTTTAAAATAGAAGTTTCTGAAAATCTGAGAAATTTGCTTCTGCTATAACCACACGAATCTCATTTAACAGAGATGAATGAAGCCCCCCTACATGTGGTGGCTAAGGGCTTCTGACCCCAGGACCAGATTCCTTTGAAGAACAAGAACTTCCTGTTTCTCAGGGCTCACCTTGCCCAGCCACCATCCTTCACCACCTGGGGGCTTCCGGTACATCATCTCTGTGCAGAAGTGGAGCCGTGTGAGTGTAACTGCTCCACGCTGTGGACTGGGTGCCATTAGCAGTAGCCTCTGAAGCCCAAGACCATCCAAGTAATCCCTCCCCTCCTGGAGTTTCCTGAGCATCAGATCTCCACACTGAGAGCCTCCACCAACCTCCTGAAGACTTAGCAACATGCCGGTGGCTCCAGGCACGTGAAGAGACCTCAGGCACAAAGCCAGTTCCATCTTTTACATGCCCATCAAGGAGCAACAGGAACATTCCTGGCAGCTTCCAAGGACCTAGAGCCCAGGATCTAGAATAGATCTCGCAGCAGGGGGCAAGCTCCAGGGTCCACTGCTTCATGCCCAGGGTTGGTTAATTCTGGAGACCTCTAGCTCTATTGAGAGTTAGGGAAACAGGGCCTGTCTGTGGGCCTCACTCAGGGTCAGGACCTCCCATCCTCACTGGGACATCATATCTCATAGCCTGTCCCCTTCTCTAGACATAACCAGAGCTGAGATTCTCTTTCTGTGGGATATATGTGAGCCCCATGCTCTCCTAGACAGTGACCCTGGCCCCCAGCCCCCAGTGGGACCCTCTTTAAGGCCCTCCATATCGAGGCACTCCATCTGACAGCCCTGTCCCTCAGCTCCTCAGCCCCAGCACCACCACGCATGCATCCTGTCACAGGCCATTATCAGTCAGTCATGAGCCCATCAAAGCATGCTGCCCTGGAGCAGGTAACCTCAGTTACATGGTCTGCTATCTGGGACTCACAGTCAACAATACCACAGAATTCTGGAAGGTCCTGTCTGGCCCGCAGGCTAAGAGGGTCCAGGAAACCAGGACACCAGGAAAGGCAAAAAGACAGACAGCCTCATCAGATCCTCCTACAGGTTACAGGCCCCAACTCCCGGATCCTTTGCCTACCCTGCCGTGTTCAGCCCCACTGCTCACTGCCTGCTTGCTGGGCCACAGCCCTCCAACCCTGAGCTTAGGAAGACCAACCCTGGACCCACCCACCCCCACCGCTCCCAACACACTTCACACGCCTGGGTCACATTTACATTTCCCTCAGACAACACCCAGAAGCTGGCAGGAAGATAAGATGCGGTCCTGAGGTGGGGCAGGGGTGGCTGGCGGCATCTCGGTCACTTGAAGGATACTCAGGGATTCACCAGAGCACCTCAGTGCCTGCTCCCAACATGCAGGGCCCATCTGGCTCCCCGGCCCATCCCGCCACTGGGTTTCATGCGCTCTTCTCACCCAGCGGGTTTCCCTTTCTGATCAGACTCTAGCTTGTAAGGCTGAGGAGCTACTGACATGGTTTTCATGGTGTATCATCCACACCCTCATCAGTAAGCTGCAATGGAAACACATTTGTGAGTATGTTGCTCTCCTTTATGTGTGTCCAGTGCCCTCGTGGGCCTAGAGACTCCCCCAGGACAAGGGTAGTGTTGTCCACTTCAGGCTAGAGGCGTCTGGATAAAGTTGGCATCTTTTCGTGGCACACAGCCCAGTGTGCCACGTCTGAAGGGACTTGGGTGAGAATGACAGGCAGGTGGAGCCCACAGGCCAGCCCACTGCAGGCTCCCCCCCCTCCTCCTCAGTCTTGCTGGGTTTCCTAACGATCCCACAGTCAGCCTCACAATCTCCCATCACACCATCAGCAGCTTCCTTTGGCCCTCTGAGGTCGTCTGAGCCACAGCTAACTGGGGATGTCTGGCAAGCTCTGCCCGCCAGACTCAGCCCAGAAACCAACCTCAGAAAATGGCCAGTGAGAATCCACAGCTGCTGACGGGGCTCTCCGTCCCTCTGACCACATCCCCTGCTCTGTGTGCTCCTGATTGCCATGCAACCAGCCCCAGGCCCCAGGCCCGGGTGGGGAGTCCCAGTTCAGAGGGTCTCGGGACCTGCCTGGGGCTGCAGTGGAACTCAGCTCTATCACAGAAGCTAGAGGGTGGTCCCAGACACTCTCCACAGGCCAGAGACACCTCTTGGGCTGAAGGGAAGGAGGTACCAGGCTATACTGCAATTTATAAGACATATATTGCGTCACTGAGACGACCAAAGCATATTTTTCATATATAATTGGTCTTTGTCCACATTTCCTGGCTTACAGCTCCCCAAACTCTTGGAATTTCCTAAGTGTTGAGAGTATCAAAGGTATCTCTTGTTATGTTAATGCGGTAACTTCTGGACCTCATCTGAGGCTGGAGCTGATTGCCAGGAGGACCAAACCTGTGACTGGAGGGTTGTAACTTCAGTCTTGCCCCTAACCTCCAAGGATGAGAGAGGGGCTGGAGGTTGAATCAATCACTGATGGCCAGTGATTTAATCAACCATGCCTATGCAATGAAACCCCGAAAGGATGTGATTCAGGGAGCTTCTGGGTGGAGACTGGGGAGCGTGGTGCTCCTGGAGAGAGCATGAAGCTTTGTGCTCTTCCCTGGACCTTGCCCTGGGTGTCTCTTCTGTCTGGCTATTCCGTAGATATATCCTTTTATAATAAACCCATAATCCAGCAAGTAAAATGTTTCCCTGAGTTCTGTAAGCCACTCTAGCAAATTCCCTGAACCTGAGGAGGAGGTCCTGGGAACCTCTGATCTATAGCCAGTTGCTTAGAAGCACAGGTAACAGCCTGGGCTTGCCACTAGCATCTGAAAGGGGGCGGGGGCAGGCCTGAGCCCTTAACCCTCGGGATCTGCTGCTATAGCCAGGTAGATGGTGTCAGAATTGAGTTGAATCATTGCTACCCAGCTGGTATCTGGGCATTGCTGATTGGCATGGAGAAGCCTCCACACACACACACACATTGGAGGTGGGTCCAGGAGGTGGGTCCGGGAGGGACCCCGTGTTCCACTCCCACCCATCACCTTCTGGCTCTCACACCCTTCTTGGAGACATGGTCTGGGACGGAGTGGCAAGCTCCGCAGACAGCCAGGAGTCCCAGCTCAGGGAAGAGAAGGCAGTCAGCTCCTTGCTGGTGCTTGGGAAGTGCAGACAGAGTGCCAGAACACAGCGAGAGGAGGTGAGGTGAGGCAGCTGGGGAGTCACAGCCAGGCTCAGCCCCATGGTCGGTGTCTCAGGGGCTGGGGGGGCCCTTGAGCTAGAGGGGAGCAGGGGCGGGCAGGCTGGCAGAAAACACCAATGTCACAGATGCACAGAGGGTGTGAGAGAAGAGAGGTTTGAGCAGCTCAGTCAGGAAGTGAAAGACTCTGGTTGGAGGCACTGGGGGCCTGACACACGGCAAAGTGGGCAACCCCCATCCCTGAGAGCAGGGGGAAACCACCAGGCAGATCCCCTGACTCCAAACACCTGTGTCCCCTGCTGCCTCGATGCCCTCCTTGACTCCTCCATCAGTGCTCGGCGTCTCCGGAGCCTGCCCTGGCCATCTTCAGGATCCCCAGAAGGGCCAGCTCAGAAGTCTCAGAAGTCCTAGAGCTCTTCCTGAAGAGCTCCAAGGGAGGACAAAAGGGATTCAGCAGGCGATGCACTCTGCACGGACTAGAATGTTCTACCAGTGAGCACTGTCTGAGACAGGGATGGATTCTCTAAGAGACATTTCCCCATCAGAGAAGAATCCCAGCCTTGAGGAGCCTGAGACATGGTTCGGGAAAACTCCAGTATCAGAAGGGCAGTGACCCCAGAGTCCACTCAAGTCCCTTCAACTGCTGAGAGTTGGGAGACACACCCCCTGATTCGTCCCCATCTGGACACCGATTCACCGTGTGACTTCAGTCACTCACTCTCTTCCTCCAGCTCCCAGTTCCAAGCAGTGCTTCCACTCTCTAGAGCTCTGCCCAGACCGGCCACTTCCTGACTCACCAAGCCAGCCAAGAGCCCCCAGCCTCACACACACTCCACTCGGCAAGGTGGCCACACTCTGAGAGACTCCCCAGGACCCCACCGAGAGGAAGTATTTCCAAATCGATAGACTCCCCAGTGCATGCTGGGAGGTGGGGCTGACCCAGAGGAAAGGTCAGGAATTCTACAGACCATGAAGAAAGGACCCTGCAGGGTATATTTAGCTCACTAAAAATAACGGAAGGCCGGGGATGAGGGCTGGGAATTGTCTGGGAGGGCTAGGAGAACACTGGGAAGGCTGGGGGAGGAGCAGGATGAACAATGGTGGACAGTAGGGGGGTCTGACAGGTCCCGGCGGGCAGGGGAGGGGGATGTCTGCCTCCCTCCCGCTGTGATCTGTGACCCAGATGACTCAGCTATTCCAGACCCGAAGAAGGGCCTGGATGATAAGGAAGGACTACCAGGGAGATTGGGGTGCCGTAAGCAAGGCCTCCAGGAAGCTTGGGAAGGCATCAGGTTTCCAGTGAAACACCAGTCCCAGGAGGTGACCCGGGGCAGACTGGTGTGAGGCAAGGCTGGCTCGAGCCCTGCTGGTGGGGCCCAGCTCCCTCTTCTGCCCCTCCCATCCTAGCCACCCCTGGGCCCCTCCTGAGCACCCAGAGCTTCAATCAGGGTGGGGTAGGCCTGGGTGCTGGGGGCTGGACCTTGACACATGACTGGGGTCAGAGAGCAAGGCCTCTGACAGAAACCGGCCGGATACAGAGGCCAGTGGACACTTACCCCTGTGGGCTGCTTCTTGGTGTCCAGCAGTGGGGCATTGAAGCTGGCAGACAGGCTGGGGGTGGCGAGGACTTCCCGGAGGGGGATGTTGGCTTCCCCCAGGAACCTGAGAAGAGAGAAAAGTAGAAAGTCAAAAAGCAGCCAAATGCGCCCTGTTCTTCTCCCAAAAACCCTTCATCACTGCCACCTCTCAGATAACCCATGGACAGGCTGATCTGCCTAGAACACCTAGGAACCCTCAGGACTTCCCTTGCAGTCTGCCACGGTTACCCCATCACCAGGCCTGGAAGGCCAGGCCCCTCTCCGGGCACCAGAAGAATAAGAGATGCTTTCCTTTCCCCCAAGGTCAACTTTGAGCCCTTCTGCCCCTCCCCAGAGGCACAACCTCACGACCCCATGTGCCTGGGCTGTCCTACCCTTCAGACCTAAACAGTCCACCAGAGCAGCCCCTCCTGGAAGCACACCTGCATTCTCCTCTCCCTCCGCAGCTCTCCTGACCTGCCACTACACAGACCTTCCACCTGGTGTCCCCGAGCTGGGCCAGCAAGGAGGGTGAAGGGAAAACACACAGACCCTCCTATCTCCAGACACAGGGAAAGAGGAAAGTTGGAGCGGGGAAGTCTGCCCCACTCCCAGAGGCCCAGGACTATCACCCACACATGCGAGGCCATATCTCTGACCAAGGGGAGAGGGCCCATAAATGGATGGTCTCTTAGGAAAGAGAAGGTCGTCACTTGATGACCAGTGAAGGGACCCTTCAGAGGGGGCCAAGGGAAAAGGTTGTGTCTCTAAGCCAAAAAGTGAGCAAAGTGTGTTCTGCAGCAGTAAGGACATCAGAGCAGCAAGCGGCTTGGTCAGTCAGAACTGCGGCTGTGTCTGCATCCAACTTGGGCATGATTCCGCACCTTACTGTCGGGACCTGAACGACCAGTCACAGATGCGCTTCATCATTTGCTTCATAATTTTTTTCCTGATGGGTAAGTAGCACACCTGTTATCTGGGACCTCCATCTTCCTGGTGTCTACAACACCTGATTCGAAGATGAATTTTTATGACTCATGAAATAAAACTTCCATCTTGACCTAATCAACTAATTGTTAAAACTGGCTGTTCACAATGATGTAGCACTTCACATTCACTTCTACTATCAAGAAACAGAAAGCAGAGAAGGGAGACATGTACATGTATGGCTGAGTCCCTTTGCTGTCCACCTGAAACTACCACATCGTTCATCGGCTATACTTCAATATAAAATAAAAAGTTAAAAAAAAAAAGAAATAGAAGACAACCAATGTTGGCAAGGATGTTGAGGAACCGAAACCCTTGTGGTGAGAAATTGAAACATTGGTTGGAATGGAAAAGGCTGCAGCAACTATGGAAAACAGCAGGGTAGTTCCTCAAAAAGTTAAACACAGAATTACCATATGATGTAGCAACTCCTCTTCCGAGTAGATCCCCGGAAGAATTTAAATCAGGCACTCAAAGAGATACTTGGACACCCAGGTTCATAAAAGCCTTATTCACAATTGCCAAAAGGAGGAAGCAACACAAGTGTGTAACAATAGATGAATAGATAAAATGTGGTAAATGTACACAATGGAGTATTACTGAGTCTTAAAGAGGAGGAAAAGTCTGACACTTGCTACACATGGATGAACCTGGGAGATATTATGCCAAGTGAACTAAGACAGACACAAAAAGACAAATATTGTATGGTGACCTAGAGGGGTTAAATCCATAGGGACAGAAAGCAGATTAGTGGTTATGTGGGGCAGGGGATGAGGGAAGAGGGAGTCATTATTTAGGGGGTACAGAGTTTCAGTCTAAGGAAGATGAAAAGTTCTGGAGATGGATAATGGCAATGGCTGCACAAATTGTAAATGTACTTAACACCACTGAACATCAAAACGGTTAAGTGGTAAGTTTTGTTATGTATGTTTTATCACGATAAAAATAAATTTAAAAACTAGCTGTTTGTGTAAGTTTCTTGGCAATAAAATTCCCTTATCTCCATCCCTCTTGGAACCAGCAGACTCTTAGTTGCTTTGCAAGTTTCTTTGTTAGCAAGGCAATAACCCTGACACATATATGCGTGTGTACATGCTAAATAGCTTCAGCTGTGTCTGATCCTTTGTGAACCTATGGACTGTAGCCCGCCAGGCTCCTCTGTCCATGGGATTCTCCAGGCAAGAATACTGGAGTGGGTTGCCATGCCCTCCTGCAGGGGATCTTCCTGACTCAAGGATCAAACCCACAACTCCTGCGGCTCCTGCATTGCAGGTGGATTCTTTACCACTGAGCCACCGGGAAAGCCCAGCCTGATATTTACTCAAGACCAATTTTTCTAACATTTCTTTACAGAAGATGCCGTAAAAAAGAAAACCACAAGCCCAAAATGGTGTCATTCTTGCTAAAGCCCATAGTACCAAACCTAGATTTAATTATGGGTCTAACTGCAGTTTCAACTTTTCCCAGAAATGTAACCTTAATAGGCCAGTCTGGAGTATTCTGGTCAAGCACCAAAATGGACATCTGTCATGTGGGCCCTCTCTACCCCACCCCCACCACAGCCAGTGGAAGACAAGGTAATCAGCATGATAAACCCTTGCCTGATCCCTTCTCAACTCCCAAAAACTTGATGTCCTGGCTTAAAAATAACCCTTTATTTTCTTTTGTTAATATCTTCTTGCCCCACCCACCTTCTGCCTATAAAACTTTCCATTTTGTACAACCCCGTGGAGCACCTTTCTAGTTGCTTTAAATTCATGAGTCATTGTGAAAGTGGAAGTATTAGACACTCAGTCTTGTCCGGCTCTTTGCAACCCCATGAACTATAGCCTCCCAGGCTCCTCTGTCCATGGAATTCTCCACACAAGAATACTGGAGTGGGTAGCCATTCCCTTCTCCAGGGGATCTTCCCAACCCAGGGATAAAAGCCAGGTCTCCTGCATTGCAGGTGGGCTCTTTACCATCTGAGCCACCAAAGAAGTCCAGTCAATTCATGAGTTATTGAATAGAACCAATTAGATCTTCAGATTTACTTGGTTCAATTTTGTTTTTCAACAAAGCTAAAGGGAGAGGTGTTTGCTAATATTCATTCCAGAGTTCTAAAACCACTCAGGATGCTAGGAATCACATTTTCTAGAATTCAGACTGGTTTTGTTAGGGGAACCGCTGACTGAAACTGACCTACCCTGGCCAGGCCTGACAGTAACCACTTGGCATGAGTTAGCTTACAAAACAGGAGGTCCTGGTAAGGAACACCACCAACCAGAAGAATCAGAGAAAAGTCAAAAGACGGGAGATGCCAGTCCATATGTTCTTTCAACCTTCCAGAATCCTTCTCACTGGACTCCATTTTGGCTGAATGATGCAAACGTCACCATCAGGAAGGACCCTAGTCAGACCGATTAGCCAGAGACAACCGGGAAAAACCCGAGAGTGTGAGTGAGGTAGCAGAGCAGTTTTCCTGGGTTCCCTTACCCTGGTGCTCTCCACCCAGGAGCCCTTCCCAATAAAATCTCTTGCTTTGGCAGCACGTGTCTCCTGGGACAGTTCATTTCCAAGTGTTAGACAAGAGCCCACTATTGGGCCCTGGACGCGGTCCTCCTTCCTGCAACAGTTTGTGTTATGCTCCTTTGCAGAGCAGAGCAGAGCAGGCTTTGCCATAGCTCACTAAGGCAGGCCTCCTGGAGTGTCTCCACCCCAGAGTCAGCAAGAGGAAGGCCCCTGTCACCAGTGTGTTGACTGAAGTGTTCTCACAACCAGAGCAATGTCAAGAATACCAGAGAGTAAGTATAGGGAGCCAGGAATCCATGCTGAAAGCAGACAGGGTAGTGGTCCCTGGGAGAAAGAGAACGAGGAATGGCTTTCTTGACACAACAGAAGCCATTTGGGGCTTAAGTCATTTGATGATCTAAGCCTGGCCACAGTACTTGTCTTTGAACAAGTCTCAATAATAATGATCTTAAGAAAACACAAGGACAAGCTTACCAGGTGAAAGTAATAATAACAAAAATAAATCAATTGTAAAGACTCCCAGTTCTATTTCAATGGTAAAGACTAGCTTAATGCACATTCTTGAGCTGTTTTGCAGTTTAAATACCACTCCTGGGTGCTTATGGTAAAGAATTCACCTGCCAAGCAGGAGACACAAGTTCGGAAAGATCCCCTGGAGAAGGAGATGGCAATCCACTCCAGTATTCTTGCCTGAGAAATTTCGTGGACAGAAGAGCCTGGCGGGCTACAGTCCATGGGGTTGCAAAAGAGTCAGACACAACATAGAGATTAAATAACAGCAACAACTGGGTCAGCTAGAATATAAGGGATAGCGATGTTGACCCTCTCTTACCCTTAGTCCTTCAATCAACTAAAACTTGGACTCTGCCTACTGCCCAAACCCTTTCATGAATATGCATATACCCTTTAGCTTAAAACTTCCCCAATTCTGCTGTTTGGGGAGACACTGCTTTGGGAAACGTTCCCTATGTTCTCCTTACTTGCTGCAAGAAATAAATCCTTCCTTCTCCCTATCTTTGACTCCGTTGTGTCTTTCGGCTCTATACCCGCTAAGAGGCGAACCCAGTTTCTGGGTAGCAATGTGACACTGAAAACCTAGGGCAGCAGAAAGGAGGGACTTGCTTGAGCAGATGGTAGATGGAGGACCCTGCCCTAGAACTTGTGCAACAGAGTCGGTACTGCTAAGAGCTCTAAGGTGGAGCTGGGAGGTCACTAATGAAGTGTGATTCATATATGGCTCGTCCTGGATTTAATCTGACCTTTTGACCTGATGAAGTCATCCAGAACACCTGCCAGAAGCCAAGATATTTATGGGACCTTTACCCTAAAATAACTCAGTGAGAGTCTACCCATCGATCAGACCCCTACCCTGAAACAACTTGTAATACTTAAAGCACAAATATTGTCAAAGTCAACCACAATTCTCTCTGGGCAACTTTTAACAACCTCCAGGCTTTTTGTCTTTATAAGCCCTTCTTTCTCCCAATACGTTCACAGGTACCTGAATTTGTGTCTCCCATATTACATTTTTTTAATGTGTATTTATTTTTGGCAAGGCTGGGTCTTCATTGCTGCTCAGCTTTTCTGTAGTTGCCGTGAGCCGGGCTGCTCCCTAGTTGTGGGCACTGCCCCAAGGGTGCAGGCCACGGGCTTCAGGAGTTGTGGTTCCCAGGCTCTAGAGCACAGGCTCAGTAGTTGTGCCCACAGGCTTAGTTGTCCCAAGGCATGTGGGATCTTCCCAGATCAGGGATCCAACCCTGTGTCCCCTGCATTGGCAGGCAGATTCTTTACCGCTGAGCCACCAGGGAAGCCCCCTGAAATGCAATTCTTAAAATCCCAAATAAACTATTTTCTTATCTGCAGCCTCGTGCATTATTTTCTGGTTGACAAATTTGGTCCCCAAATTCCCAGAGCGGCAGGGCGGGCAAGGGAGCGGAGGGATGGCAGGCCTGGCGGTGCAACCTGGGAGCTGCAGCCGGAACACAGCGGATCGCTGAGCACAGAGCAGCCCAGCCTTCTCTGCCTCCCTCGACGCCCGCGCAGCCCTCCGCCCGGGAGAATTCCCGGAAGCGGGGCGGGAACAATGGGAGGAAATGCAGGAGGAAGCGGTGACGCCACCCCTGCCAGCCCGGGGAACAGGCATCTCTATGGCCTGCTCCTTGGACTGCTTGTTATTTCCTCCCTTTAACGTCTTTCTGGGTCATAAAATACCCCCACCTCCCAGCCCTGCATAGGCCCTGGGGTCAGCCCTTCCGAGGGGCTGGGTGGCTTCACAAGCCCCCAATTCCTCCAGAAGGAAAGTCTGGAGGCAGAATGCCCGTCCCTAAGCCTAAGAAGCCGGCTGTGGGGTCAAGATCCGAGAAAGGCAGAGCATCCTCTGAGTGGGTGGAGGAAGGAGGGAAGAGGGACAGTCTGAGGCTGATGGAGATGGAAAAACCCTGATGGGCCACTCTTCATTCAATCATTTCACTGAGGACAGAGGAGACATGGTGTTATTCAGGGGGATCAGACCTGGGAGGATGCAGACCCTTGAGGAGACTCAACCCATCCTGAGATCAACACTGAGACACAGAACTTAGGGCACCCAGCCTTCTGCATAAGAGGGATGCTGCACACTTGGTGGGTACCAACCTTTAGTGGCAGGCAGGATTCAGTACAAATGAGGCAAGGATGGGCCTGGGGGCCTGGGAGTCAGCTCTGAGTGTGTATGGAGCCCAGTAAGCTGGAATAAAAGCCTGTGAGCCTTGCCCCCCCACCCCCACTCTTCACAGCCTACTGATAGAAAAAGGCGCTGCCCAGCCTCTCCAGACCCCGTCATCCCTCTTGGCTGTGCTGTGTTCTGAAGCCACTGGCATGTGAGGGCACAAGTTTGGGGGCTGAAAGAGCTGCTGCCATCCCAAAGACAGAAAGTGAGGTCAGGAATCAGCATGGAGGAGGGAGGGAAAGGTCAAAAGCAGCTTCCATGTTGACAGGCACACTTTTCCTCATGAAAAAAGAATTCATTCAAACTCATCACCCAGGCAGGTTACTGTCCTGCCAGAAATGGGAGGTGGTGACCTCCAAGTCTGAGCCTTAAGTGGGAGGGTAAGAATTAAGGTGGCCAAGTAAGTTGATTTTAACAAAGCACAAAGAAATCAAAACAATTTTATTTTAAAACATCTGGCCACATACGGGGAAAGAATCTTAAGGAGTAGATATATGTAGTGGGTGACTCAGCATGCTGTACATTTGAAACTGGCACAGCACTGTAAATCAACTATACTGCAATAAAAGTTAAAATAAATAAGTAAATAAATAAAACAGTGGGCCATTTTACATCATTGTTTATAAGAACAAAACACAGGAGGCAACCCAAATGTCAAGCAGAGAAGATGAATAAGTTTAGACATACAACAGAATACCATGTTGTTGCTGAGTCACTAAGTCATGTCCGACTCTTTGCGACCCCATGGACTATAGCATGCCAGGCTTCCCTGTCCTTCACTATCTACAGCTATAAAAATAATGGGAATATTACACTGTAGATTTATAATGTATGGAAATTCTTTGAGATACATTGTTAAGCATATGGATCAATGGAACAGAATATAGACAGCCCAGAAATAAACCCACACCCCTACGGCCAATTAATATTTGACAAAGGAGGCAAGAATAAACAATGGGAAAAAAGACTGTCTCTTCAGCAAGTGGTATTGGGAAAGTTGAACAGCCACAGGTAAATCAGTGAAGTTAGAACACACCCTCTCACCACAAAAATAAACTCAAACTGGCTTAAAGACATAAGACGTGATACCATACAAGTCCTAGAAGAGATCAAAGGCAAAACATTCTCTGACATAAATCATGCCAATGTTTTCTTAGGTCAGTCTCCCAAGGCAATAGAAATAAAAACAAAAGTAAACAAATGGGACCTAGTCAAACTTACAAGCTTTTGCACATTATGGGAAACAATAAAATGAAAAGAGAAACTGCAGAATGGGGAAAATATTTACAAACAGCACAACCAACAGTGCCTAATTTCCAAACTACACATACAGTTCACACAATTCAACAACAAAAAAGCAAACAACCCAACTGATAAATGGGCAGACAACCTAAACAGACATTTGTCAAAAAAAGAAATACAGATGGCCAGTAGGCACATGGCCTACTGAAATGAAACCTGAAAAGATGTTCAGCATTGCTAATTATTAGAGAAATGCAAATCAAAACTACAATGAGGTACCACCTCACATCAGTCAGAATGGCTATCATTAAAAAGTCTACAAATAAATGACAGCGAGAGTGTGGAGAAAAGGGAACTCTCCTACACTGTTGGTGGGAATGCAAGTTGGAATAGCCACTGTGGAAACCAGTATGGAGGTACCTCAGAAAACTGAAAACAGAATTACATTGTGTGATTATACAGATAATACAGATTACTGTATGATCTAGTAAGCCCACTCCTGGACATGCATCCAGACAAAACAATAATTCAGAAAGATACATGCACCTTTTTGTTCATAGCAGCAGTATTCACAATAGCCAAGACATGGAAACACCCTAAATGCCCATCAACAGATGAGTGGGTAAAGAAGATGTGGTGCACACACACATGAGCACTGCTAAGCTATAAAAAATGAAATAATGCCATTTCACAGCAAGTGAAAGTGAAGTTGCTCAGTCATGCCCGCCTCTTTGCAACCCCATGGATTGTAGCCTACCAGGCTCCTCAGTCCATGGGATTTTCCAGGCAAGAGTACTGGAGTGGGTTGCCATTTCCTTCTCCACGGGATCTTCCCAACCCAGGGACTGAACCCAAGTCTCCCGCACTGCAGGCAGACGCTTTACCGTCTGAGCCACCAGGGAAGCCCAACATGGATGCAACTAGAGATTTTCATACTAAGTGAAGTAGGTCAGAAAAAGAATGATGTCATTTATACCACGTGATGTCACTTATATGTGGAATCTAAACTATGATGCAAATGAACCTCTCTGTGAAATAGAATCATGGACATAGAGAACAGATCGGTGGTTTGCCGGAGTCCAGCTCCAGCAGCCAGGGATTCAACCTGAAGGGATGAGCAGTGTCGGCGAGAAACTGAGGCAGCCTCTCAGTTTTCTTGGACTGCCTGTTTATTTCAAGCTTATGATTCTCTTTTATACCTTTACAAAAGCATTAGGTCAGAGGTTTGATATTTTCAGTTCCCACTGACCCAGATTTGTTGTCTCCATAAATCATTGTTGCCCCTCAAAAGGAGTTCCTTCCTCAGCAATTCTCTCATCTACTTTTTCTCATGTGTTCTTGTGAATACACTGTAACTCATGCTAATGTCTGGGCTGCATACCACATTCCTCAGTTTATTTCTTATCTTTCTAAGTCCTGTTTGCCCCTCGTATCCTAAGCTCACTATTTCTTAGAAAGGGCTTCCAGCTAATAATCTCTAAAGTCCCTAATTTCTATAAGCTATAGTAGAATATGCTAACATTACAGCAATCCTTAACTCTTTAGCTTCTAACTATTTTAATTATTCCTAAACCCTAAATTCAGCAAACTCCTTTGCCATAAACACTTTCCTCACAAATGGGCTTCAGATAGCAATCCCTCCCATGGCCTCAAGCTACGGCCTGCAGAAGGCTTTGTGCCTTCTCATGCTCCTCTCAAAAACAATAAGCACCTTAATATTCTTTTCAGTCAACTCAGCCGAGGAAAGGAAAAAAACAAGTCAGAATCATAAAGCCTAACTCCTTCATTCCGGGTCCGTGCCTGCGGAACAAAGGGAGGGGGTTAGGGCCATGCCTCCATTTTGTCAGTAATGCCTAACGCGGCTCCCGACAGTGGTTGCCAAGGGGGAGAGGGTTGGGGGGGTAGGTCAAATGGAAGGCTGGGGTTAGTAGATATAAGCTTTTATATACAGAATGGATAAACAACAAGGTCCTACTATATACCACAGAGAATTATATTCAATATCCTATGATAATCATAATGGAAAAGAATATTTTAGAAAAACAGAATATGTGTCTGTGTGTGTGTATATATAGATATAAAATATATATACATGTAAAACTGAATCATTTTGCTGCACAGAAGAAATTAACACAACATTGTAAATCACCTATACTTCAATTTTTTTTAATATTGATTGATTTTTTTTTAAAACATACATTGTTAAGTGTAAAACCAAGTTCAAAAAAGTGTGTATAATATGCTACCTGTTACTTAGAGTAGCCAGAAAGTGTAATGCTGGTTGCCAGAGGCTGGAGGGAGGGGACAATGGGAAGTTACTGTTTAATGGGTATAGAGCTTTAGTTTTACAGATGAAAAGAGTTACAGGGATGGATGGGGATGATGGTTACACAATGCTAATGTATTTAATATCACTAAACTATATATATACTTAAAAATGGTTAAGATGGTAATTGTTATATCTTCAGTTCAGTTCAGTCACTCACTCATGTCCTACTTTTTGTGACCCCATGGACTGTAGCATGCCAGGCCTCCCTGTCCATCACCAACTCCTGGAGTCCACCCAAACCCATGTCCATTGAGTCGGTGATGCCATCCAACCATGTCATCCTCTGTCATCCCCTTCTCCTCCTGCCCTCAATCTTTCCCAGCATCAGGGTCTTTTCAAATGAGTCAGCTCTTCGCATCAGGTGGCCAAAGTACTGGAGTTTCAGCTTCAACATCAGTCCATCCAATGAACACTCAGGACTGATCTCCTTTAGGATGGACTGGTTGGATCTCCTTGCTGTCCAAGGGACTCCCAAGAGTCTTCTCCAACACCACAGTTCAAAAGCATCAATTCTTTGGCACTCAGCTTTCTTTATAGTCCAACTCTCATATCCATACATGACCACTGGAAAAACAATAGCCTTGACTAGACGGACCTTTGTTGACCAAGTAATGTCTCTGCTTTTTAATATGCTGTCTAGGTTGGTCATAACTTTCCTTCCAAGGAGTAAGCATCTTTTAATTTCATGGCTGCAATCACCATCTGCAGTGATTTTGGAGACCAGAAAAATAAAGTCAGCCACTGTTTCCACTGTTTCCCCATCTATTTGCCATGAAGTGATGGGACTGGATGCCATGATCTTAGTTTTCTGAATGCTGAGCTTTAAGCCAACTCTTTAATTCCTCTTCACTTTCTGCCACAAGGGTGGTGGTATCATCTGCATATCTGAGGTTACTGATATTTCTCCTGGCAATCTTGATTCCAGCTTGTGCTTCTTCCAGCCCAGTGTTTCTCATGATGTACTCTGCATAGAAGTTAAATAAGCAGGGTGACAGTATACAGCCTCGATGTATTCCTTGTCCTAGTTGGAACCAGTCTGTTGTTCCATGTCCATGTTATATTTTACCACAATACAAAAAAGTCTATTTTAATAAATAAATATACTAGCTATTGTGTAAAAATAGGAAAGTCAGAATTTATACTGGTGATTAAGCAATAATATGAGTGATAGAGAAGAAACAAAAAACAGTTATAACCATGAGAGAAAGATGGAACCAGATGGAGAAACAAAGGGCAGAATTTCGCTGCATTTTTTAAAATCATTTCTGGTTTTATAGCTCCTTAATTTTTTTTTACAAACTAAAAAATTGAATTTAAAAATGGAGCATAAAAACATTTTTTAAATTTTATGATTTATTCATTCAACAAATACTTATTTAGCACATCAGACAAAATACTGGGCCTGACCTCATGGAACTTACATTCTACTAACAGCTGCCTGCCTCCTGACTGAGTGTATATTAGATACGTTGCCAAGCATTCTACAACTATACCTGTCACAGCGGTGGGGTGGTGTACTGGTGTTAGTTCATTTTATCTTACAGATGAGGAAACTGGGACTCAGGCATTTAACTTTTCTGATTTCACACAAATAACAGACAGAGCCAGACTCCAAAGGCCTGGCCTTAGACCCAATCATGGACTAGCGGACATACCTCGGAGCCCTGTGAGCACATCATGAAAGACACAAAAAAATCCTTGGTTTGCCTCATCCATGGAAACAGGAACCCAAGCTATAAATTTGATATGGTTCAATCTTTTTCAAAAAAATCTAATTCCGAGATGTATTAATCATGCCTTATTTTCATAACATATTTTGACATCTAAGGCTTTGCTCATTTGGAGAGGCTGCCCTTCCCAGGGCTGGCCAATTCCTAGAGACAGTAAAGGACTCACTGGCAACTGCACCTTTCATATGCAAACCAATCAGTCCAGAGCCCACACCCCCACCACTCCTCTACAGAGTGCTCCCACTCAGCCAACATTCCCCTGCCCTGAAACCCCAGGACCAGGCACACAAAACTCCATGCAGCCCAGCACCCCACAGCCCACTGAAATTATTCAGACCCGCCATCCCTAAGGGTTTCCCTGGTGGCTCAGATGCTAAAAAATCTGACGCAATGCAGGAGACCCATGTTCGACCCACATCAGTATTCTTGCCTGGAGAATCCCATGGACAGAGAAGCCTGGCAGGCTACAGTTCCTTGGGGTTACAAAGAGTCAAACATGACTAAGCGACTAACACTTTCACTCTCACAGCCATTCCTAAACCCACTCACCCTGCCTCAGTTCAGTTCAGTTCAGTCTCTCAGTCACGCTCAACTCTTTGCAACCCCATGGACTGCAGTACGCCAGGCTTTCCTGTCCATCACCAACTTCCAGAGCTTGCTCAAACTCAGGTCCATCAAATCAGTGATGCCATCCAACCATCTCATCCTCTGTTGTCCCCTTCTCCTCCTGCCTTCAATCTTTCCCAGCATCAGGGTCTTTTCTAAGGAGTCATTTCTTCATATCAGATGACCAAAGTATCGGAGCTTCAGCTTCAGCATCAGTCCTTCCAATGAATATTTAGGATCGATTTCCTTTAGGATTGACTGGTTGGATCTCCTTGCCATCCATGGGACTCTCAAGAGTCTTCTCCAACACCACAGTTCAAAAGCATCAATTCTTCACCGCTCAGCTTTCTTTATGGTCCAACTCTCACATCCATACATGACTACTGGAAAAACGATAACTTTGACTAGATGGACTTTTGTCAGCAAAGTAATGTCTCTGCTTTTGAATATGCTGTGTAGGTTGGTCATGGTTTTTCTTCCAAGGAGCAAGTGTCTTTTAATTTCATGGCTACAGTCACCATCTGCAGTGATTTTGGAGCCCCCCAAAAATAAAGCCTGTCACTCTTTCCATTGTTTCCCCATCTACTTGCCAGGAAGTGATAGGGCCTGATGCCACAATCTTAGTTTTTTGAATGTTGAGTTTTAAACCAGCCTTTTCACTCTCCTCTTTCACTTTCATCAAGAGGCTCTTTAGTTCCTTTTCACTTTCTGCTTACCCCGCCTAGCCCCTTCTTGCCTGAGGAAACCACAGTAAAGGCTCCTGTACGCACTTTCCTCTCACCCCCTCTGCCTCCTGACTGACCCTGGTGCTTCCCAGTGCCTGCCCCTCCTCTAGGGAACTGATGAGAGGCAGGAAGGGAAGGGTCCTGTGTGGGGAACAGGTCTGGCTGAGACCCCAGGAGAAAGCAGCCAGCCAGAGAGAGGCAGCCGGGCCTGTGGCAGGCATGGCTGAGGGAGAGGCTAAGAGAGAGGCTCTTCCACTGAAAGTGGCCTCCATACCTGCAAGGGTGCGTATCCCCCATCAGTACTCCAGGTCTCCCCTCTGCCGTGGTGCCATGAGCTGAAGAATGAACAGGTGCAGCAGTCCAAAGAAGACAACAGCCTCCCACGGGAAAGGCTTCCACAGCCCAGACTGGTAAATTACGAAGGGAGTGCTGGCAATGGAGAACCAGTTCACAACCTTCATGGTAAAGACTGAATCAGTCAAGAGGCACCGGTGGATGTTAAATCTAGAGGGATATTTTGATGAGGAGCAGGATATTTGCAGAGTATTAAAGTGTCTCTTAATATACTTCAAGGAGGAAAAAATAACAATAAAGACACAATGGAAAAATTAGACAATACCTTGACAGGTGATTGAAAAGAATATCACCAAGGAGGGATACCATGTATCTCCAGATCCTGAGACAAAACACAACTGTGGCACAAGTAGGAGATAAACTATGACAGATTCCAGCCAGGAGTCAGTAACACAATCTGATCATAAATCTAATTATGAGAAAGACATCAGGCAAACTCCAAATGAGGACTACTCTTTTTTCATTTGAGGAATGTTCAATTTTTTAATTGGGGTATTATACTATTCAAAGCTTCCTGGATGGCTCAGCAGGTAAAGAATCCACCTGCAATACAGGAAACACAGGAGACTTGGGTTCAATCCCCAGGTCAGGAAGATCCCCTGGAGGAGGAAACGGCAATCCACTCCAGTATTTGTGCCTGGAGAATTCCATGGACAGAGGAGCTCGTGGGCTACAGTCCATGAGGTTGCAAAGAGTCGGACATGACTGAGCAACTAAGCACACACACACACACATTATTCAAAAATATAAACCGTCACAACTGTGGAAGTAAACCAAAGTAAAAGAGGTTATGGAAATATGCTGATGAAATTCAGTGTGAGAGTCTAGACTGGAGATCCTCTACAGGAAAAGGGGGTGGGGGAGTTCTATAAAAGACGTAATGTGGCTAGTTGATGGGATTAAAATACAAACAGTAGATTAAAGTAGGCAACTGTGTTAAATTTACTGAAATTGGTAACTTACTGTACTTATGTAAAAAAAAAAATCCCTATTTGTAGGAAATATACATGGAAGTATTTAAAGATAAAGGGCCATGATGAGTAAAACTTATCGTCAAGTGGGAGAGAGAGAAAAGAAGAGGAAGGAGGGAGAGGAGATAGTGGGAGAATAAAAAAATGGAATAGAGCATTATCAGTAAGTGAATCTGAGTAAAGAGTGTGTGAATGTTCTTTGTTCTATTTTTGAAATTTCTCTGGGTTTGAACTTATTTCCCCAGATAAACTCTAGAAGGGTCTCCATGTGTCAGTTTCTCATTCTTTATCTTTTAAACTAAGAAAAAGACATATCAACTAAAAATATATGTATTACCACTCAAACCCATTCATCAATGACTCAGCTGCACCTTCCTCATTAGATTTGGTGAGTTAGCACAACAGGAAAGTCAGATAGCCCCTGACCTGGCAGGACACACCCACACACACACACACACACGCAGGCACACAGACTTGGGGGAAGTTTAAGGACACCGGTGAGGAGACACCATGAGTGGTGGTCCCTCCAGCCATGCATACCTAGCCATGAGGAGCAGGAAATGAGAAGAGCCGGATATTACACACACACACACACACACACCCAGCCTGCCTGGCCTCTGGCGGCCTTCCTGCCAGGATCTGATTCCCCAGGGGTGCCCAGGGTAACTCTAAATAGTTGTCCACTTCAGTCCAAAAAAAGACAAAAGAAAAACTATTCTGAAACCCAGGGATATCCTGAATAGAATCCGGGACAAAATGCATAGGTATAAAAATCCTTGGAAAATAAGGATATGGTCAGTGCTTCTGAGGATGCTGGGAACCAGAGGATGGTGAACTATAAATATTCCTGCCTCAAAACTGCCTCCCGGACTTCCCTAGTGGTCCAGTAGTTAGGAGTCTGCCTGCCAGGCTTCCTGGTGGCTCAGTGGCTAAGTATCCACCTGCCAGTGCAGGGGACACAGGTTCGATCCTTGGTCTGGAAGGATCCCACATGCCTCAGAGCAACTGAGACCATGTGTCACAACTACTGAGCCTACACACTGAAAATACTGAGGCTATGAACCACAGCTGCCAAAGCCTGCACGCCTAGAGTCCCTGCTCCGCAACAAGAGAACCCACCACGAGAAGCCCGCGCGCGGCAACTAGAGAAAGCTCACGTGCAACAACAAAGATCCGGAGCAGTCATAAAGAAATAAATCACCTTCCTCCCAAGGATTCCGGAGGCCAGCCAACTGGCCTGCTGAAACCTGGAAGTGGAACACAGGCCTACTTTCCCCGACTTCTAGCAACAACAGACTGCCTCTCTGCCTTTCTTAATGCCTATGCGACAGGCACATTTGGGTGAACATCCATTCCCGTGTAAGAAAGACACCAGGACAAAGCAACCAATAGAAAGACAGAGAGAAAATACCCTCCACACTTAAAACAGACTGGGGGTCAATATTCCTGACAAGATCCCACGTGTACAAACTACTGGGAATGAGTAAGAAAAAAACAAGCACCTCAAAACAGAAGGACAGGCAACTGACAGAAGAGGAAATACGGGGCGATAAAGACGCCCAACTTTACAAGCAATCAAGGAAACACAGTAGCAAACATAAAACACTGATTTTTTTTTTTAAATACTATTGATAGATGTAAACCAGGACATCTCTTTGAAAAGTCATTTGTCAGAACTGATGAAAATGCTATTTCATTTCTAAGGGCCTATCCTAAAGGAAAAACAGTATAAGAACATAACAACATTTGGTTAAAGATGTTCAGTGAAAAACCAGGAAAGAAACTAAACACCAGTGGATAAGGGCACAATGGGATAGATTATGGTACACTCACGCCATGGAACATAACACGACTACTGAAAATGAGGTTGATCAATACCCTCTGACCTGGGAAAACGGTCCACGATAAAATGACATTTTACATGGCGTGACTCACTTTTGTGTCAGTAAATGTATATACTTGTATGTAAACAGATGCTCACAGATGAAGAAGACACGCACCAAGTGATCAACAGTGGACATCACTGTAGGGAAGGGAAGGGGTGAATGGGAGAACATGACTATTTCCTTTGTGACCTTTTAAGAATGGAGCTTATTTATGCTTATGTTTTTAAAAATAATTTTTGTACTCTTGTGGGCTTTCTGTAAATTTTTTTTAAACAGAAGAATATGTGCAGGGACTTCCCTGGAGGTCCAGTGGTTAAGAATCCACCTTCCAATGCAGGGACGTAAGTTTGATCCTCGACGGTAAAGCTAATACTCCACGTGCTGCGGAACTACTGAGCCCTAGTGCTGCAAGGGAGATCCAGCGTCCACAACTAAGACTTGACACAGCTAAATAAAGAAAAGAATGTGTGCAAATTGACGTATAGCACGCGTCCACATGCAGCACGTGCTTGCTGCAATATTCACACGCTGGTGTGGTTTCTTATGTGCATCCATATGGATTCTGCTATTACCACATCCTGGGCACCTTCAATGTGCCAAGCGTGGGGTAGGCGTTAAAACATTCACACCAACTCTGCATTATGGTACGGTTATTGCCTCTGTCCTGATGTGGAAACAGAGGTTCAGAGAGGTCCAGGTCATAGGCAGTGCCAGGATGAGACTCACTGCTGACAGAGAAGTTCCTGAGAGAAGCTTTGACCCTGACTCATGCCAGCCACCACTGCTGCCCTGCTCAGCTATGCAGACAACCTAGAGGATCAAGACCACCAGCTCCTGCCAGGATGGGACCCCTCAGCCACATCAACCCACTCCAGGGGTGAGTGGCAGACACCCACTGGCCAGACCTGCTCCCCCAGGCGCCTCTGCGGCCTTCCTTACATTCTTGCATGCGACTGACTCATGTTCAGCTTCTTCCTGGAAAGCCCCATTTTCCCTCAACAGATTAAGCCCATTGTCCCAGGAGACACCAGGACATCCCTTCCACCTCCACCTGGGGTGGGAGGGAGCCAAGACCTACTCAGTGCTGTCCCTACAGAAGACAGTCACCTATGTCAGGAAGATCCACCGTTCCCAAAATGTCTCCTCAGAGCCCATTGTGGTGCCTAACCCCTCACCATTATCATTTCTCTTTTGGTCTAAGCAGAGACTGGGGAATAAAGCAGCATCCCCAACATGTCTAAGAAAAAGCAAAAGTTAAGCTACAGGCTGCCACCAACACTTGAGTATGAATGAGTCTTTTTCAACGACAGCTAAGAGGAGCCTTTGATGGGAAAGGGCTGGGGCAGTGGGACTCAAAGCAACCGGGACAGCCAAAGGCAGCACATGAGGGACAAAAAGGAAATGTGCCTGGAGGAAGTGCCACCTGCCGTTTATGGAGCAGCCCTCTGCAGGGCCCTGAGATGGGCCTGTGCACTTGAGTTAACGCTGCATAAGGAGGAGGGGATGGAGGCTCAGGGAGCTGACGTGAGGACCTGCCCAAGGCAGCAGGGCTATTGCGACTAGACTGCACATCTTCCCAAAGTCTATACTGGTTCCACTCCATCAGCTCACGGGGCCCAACGAGGGGGTGGGAGGAGGAGCAGCTGAGGAGGAAGAACGGGAGCACCGTGCGTGGGGAGCTGCCTTCTGGGCCCTCCTCAGTGGCAGACTCCACACAGGCAACCCAGGTCGCAGGGCAGACGAAGGCAGGCAAGGCTCTGTGTGTGGCTGAGACAGCCCTCAATGGCCCACTTTATAGAGTCACCAGGTTGCTGAAAGGTTGGGGGTGGACCACGCTTGTCCAAAGAAAATGCTATAGTGAGCGCCTAAAGGAATGCTTCCTGAAAACAGTAATGTGCCTTCTAGCTGATTCTTGGTGTCAACCTGGGTCTCCTTCTTTACTGTCTGATTGAAGGGCCTGGGTGCACAGGCCCCCTGGGGTAGAGTTGCCAGTTCAAGTACAGTACTGCCTGTTAAGTTTTCATTTCAGATAAACAATGGGGAATTTCTTAATATAAGTATGTCTCATGCAACACTTGGGACATTCAAAATTAACTGTCTGTCCTGTATGTTTCTCTGTTGAATCTGGCCACCCTACCCCAGGCCTGGCTAGGCCTGGAGCCAGTGAGTTACCGTAATCAAGATGAGCATCATTTTGACACAGATGTTTTATGCTTCTTGTTTTTGATTTTGCTATGCCGCTCAGCTTGTGGGATATCAGTTCCCCGATCAGGGATCAAACTGGACCCTCAGCAGTGAAAGCAGGAAAACACAGAATCCTAACCACTGGATCACCAGGGAATTCTGTAACCCTGGTGTTTTGACAAGTGGATACTTTGACCCCAAGGAGACTTTTGTGTCCATATTTATATTTACCAAACATTTAAATTTAAAAAAATACACCTACATTAATTAATTTCCACTGGAAAGGCATTTTTCAGAACAAATTAAATTAAACCCATTTAATTTGTTGATGTATTTTCTATACAGTGTAATTAAACTCTTTCCTTTTTTCGATCTTCATTTTTATTTTACCTAAATTATTCTCATTGGTAACAATTATTTTCTATTTACATTCCCAACATAGGTTTGGTGCAAAGCTGTTTGTTTTTTGTTTTTTCCATCTTCTGGTACAAAAAGATCAAGCTTTATCAACTATAGGTCTCTCCCATTCTTGAGTTTTCTTTTGTGGAATTCTGTTAAGTCTAATTCTCTCAGGCCAATGTTCACAGTTACCAATGGAATCCCTCAGTCAGTCTTTTAATTTCCTTAACAATTTTGCCCATGATTATTGTATGGTAATCATTTCTACCAATAACTACATCGATAAACTACAGCAAGAATTATATTTACTTCTTAGTTAATCCATGAAAAAACTGAGAGCCACTCCTTGCGCTAATGCCGTGGGTGCTCAGCCCTGGTGCACACTGGCCTCCCCTCCCCTGTGCGGATTCAAGAAGTGCTGAGGCCTGCACTCGACTCTACCTTCTCCTTTAGTCAATTTGCTGCAGAGCCCAGACATTGATCTATCGTAAAGCCCGTAAGTCATTCTAAGATGCACCCAGGGTTGGAGCTCTGTTCCAAAAATCTAGAGCTGCACTGTCCCACACAGCAAAGAGCCACTACACATGCAAATGAACTATTTAAATTTAAATTAAGCAAAATTTAAGATTCAGTTCCTCAGTTACACTAGCCAACACAGAATGACTTCATCATCTCAGTAAGTTCTATCCAGCAGCACTCACTGGTCTAGAGTGGAGATGACTGGTTCTCACTCCCTAACACCCGGGAGTTCGTAATGATGCACAGGCCCTGGCCCCAGTTAAGTCAGAACTTGCAGGTGGGCCAGGCACTGGTGTGTTGTGTCAAAACTGCCAGTGGTGCTACTGTGTCTCATAGCCTGGATTGGGAACTTCTGGGCTCAGCGTTCCAGCGGTCAAGCAGTTGGTCAGGGATCAAGGTCAGCTTCCCCTCCAACATCCTTCTGAGAAGCCCAGAGTAAACAGGAAGTTGTTGAATGCAGCCTGGGACACAAGTCCAGGACCCACCCTAGCTGGATCGGCACAAGTGTCTCCCATCCAGAGGAGTGACGCTTCCTTTTTGCACTTGAAATCTGATTTTATGGACACAGTTTTGATCCACCCTTGCAGTCGGTTCAGGGTGGGTGGGATGCTAAATGGCCCAGAGATAGGAACCCGCCTGAGAGGTTCCCCTCCTGAGAGATTCCAAGACCCCACTCCAGGCCAGCAGACCAGTTTGGCACAACAAGGTCACTCAAAACTGCCAGCAGCCATGGAGGAAACACAGAAACCACGGGAAAGAGAGGAGAGTGGAAGTGGGGGAAGAGTCATAGGAGAGAACGGATAAAAGGAGAGGGGCCAGGAGGGAAAGGGAGCAAAGCCAAAGACCTTTGGAGACAGAGGTGCAAGTGAGGGGCTGGAAAGAATGCGTGAGGCATTGAGGGGACTCTAGGAACAGCAGGAGGCAGGGATGGAGGTTTGGCAGAAGGAGAGGAGGAGGCAGAGGGGAGGCAGAGGCTTTGCTGGAAGAAGACCTGGGAGGACCCTTGGTGGGGCTCAGAGAGCACCGGGACGGCCAGGGATGAAGGGACCACCTCGTGACAACCCTGTGGGCCTCACTGACACCGAGGACAGTCTGATGCCAACGGTCAACGTCACACCCATTATTTCCCTATTTGCTTCCTGACCAGACACTGACAACTTGAGGGTAGTAAGTAGGTGTTTCACATAAAATGTTCATTAAATTGAATTCACTATTTTTTTTCCCTTTTATCTTTCAGAATGTAAAATGTCATGTGGCTGCTCTTGTCGCTTCCTGGAAAGGTTCCTCACTTTCACAGCCTTAGAAATGCTAATAACTTTAATCTGGGATTCTTTTCTCAAATTTCAGGAGCAGAGTGAATGTGCTGTGTGGTCCAACCATGGGGGCCTGACAGAAGAACCTGTGTGTACCCGCCTCCCCTCTGCGGCTCCACTGGGCTTACCCCCATACACCTTCCATCCAGTCAAACTGCTCTCCAGCCTGCATACCCCACTCTGGCAACAGCTCCAACAACGAAACCAAAACTCTATTATTCCTTAAATTCTTCAGGTGTTTGTGAATGTAATTTTAAATTCAGCTGAATTAAAATTTAATAATTTTTGAAGTGAAGTGAAAGTCACTCAGTCATGTCTGACTCTTTGCCACCCCATGAACTTTATAGTTATGGAATTCTCCAGGCCAGAATACTGGAGTGGGTAGCCATTCCCTTCTCCAGGAGATTTTCCCAACCCAGGGATCAAACTCAGGTCTCCCACATTGCAGGCGGATTCTTTACCAGCTGAGCCACCAGGGAAGCCCATTAATAATTTTTAACTGCTAGAAATACAAAATCAAGATAACTGTTTATAAAACTCAAAAAATAACAATCAAATAGTTATGGGAAAGAAGTTTCTGTTTAAATTAGAAAGCTTTGTCAATTAGGTCTTCTGCAGACTAATGTTTGAGGAACTGATTTCCAGCACACTGGTCTCACAGTGACCTGGTCATGGGGGAAACTGGTTTTCAGAGAGCTGACTTCCCCCTGGGAGCTAAAGGACACCCACAGGGGCCAACGAGAGGGTTCCAAGGTGCGATCCAACCTGTCCCTCCTGTGACCTCCAACCCACAGGGCCAGGCCGATCCATGTGTGACACTGGCCTGGTATCACCCCAAAGGCCAGCCTGGCTCTTGAACTGATCAAAAATGTGTTCTTGAACCCTGCTGCCTTCCTGGTCTTAGAAATCTCCCCACAGGGCCTGAAAAATGCTGAATATGATCATGAAAATGAAACCTGCATTTCCTCTGCATGCCTTTGCCTTGCTAAGCTCCTTCCAGAAGGGCCTAGCACCCGCCTGGGGCTTCCGGGAGACTCTGAGAGGTGCAGGGACACAGTGATTCTGACCATGTTGAAGACCCGCCCTTCAATCACAGCTCTGCCATCACTAACCTTCAGGGAAATCACCCGGCCTCCTGGAGCCTCGATTTCCCTCTGTAATGATGACAGGTATAACAGCAACCCCTAACGATTAAAAAAGATCCTTTATATAAAGACTCAGCATAGGACCAGACACTTGGCTAAGCTCTCGGTAAACATCAGCTGTTGTGGATTTGCTATTATTATCCTCAGCCTGATGCTGGAGGCCCCCTCCCAGTCGGGCCCCCCTGCTCCCCTCTCACTGGGCGGCACAAGCTGTGTGACTCGGTCCCACCTGTAAGGCCTTAGCCCACGGCCCTGTGTGACTGACAGAGGAAGGCCCTCCGTTCCTCTCCTCTCTCAAGCCGACTCTGGCCTCCGACTCAGCCTGTGTGGCCCTCCTCCAAGAAGCTTTCCAGGACCTGGAAAGCTTCCAGCGCTGCTCCCCCCTCACCCGCAGGTCCACCATCCATACTTGTCAGAAGCTGCCTTTTTCCCACAAAACGACTGTGTTGGAGTAGTTTAGTGTGAACTAATTCCGGACCCTGCTCCTGTGCAGGTGGGGGCTGCTGAGGTCCAGACTGGACAATACGGACCCAAGACGCCCTGGGCCCCACACTTGCAGCCCCACCTTGGGAGGGCGCACTGAAAGCACCCCCGTCCTCCCCACACGTACCAAGCTCTGCACTCACGGCCCGCAGAGACTGTGGCCGTTGGGTTTTTTCCAAGCTTTTTAAGATTTCAAACTTCCGGATATTTTGCAGCCTGAGACCCTTGTGGGCCTTCCCCAGATCAGAATCTTCCCTCCTCCCTTCTCCCCTCCCCCACCCCAGGGAAAGACAGCCGGGCCCCAGACACCAGCTCACCCAGTTCCCAAACAAAAGTTCCACTGTCAGCAGGTCACAAAACAGCCAAGTCCATGCCTGATTCTTGGGTCTGGACCTCGGCCAATGGCACCGAGAGCAGGAACCCACTCCTGCCGGCACCGTCAGACCCAGCAGGGGCTGCTGAACCCCCACCATCACATTTAAGGCTCAGCACTGGGTGCCCTCACACCTGGTATCTCCCAGGCCACCCCACCCCGCAATCAACAGGGCCATCAGTCTGCAAGCTCGGCTGGCCATGCCCACTCCCCACACCCTGACCACCAGCACACAAAAGGCCAGGAGCTCAGTACAAGAGGAAGGACCTGCCATCGGCCAAAGAGCCTACTTTTACCACCACAAAACTTGGAACTCTGCTCCTCCTATTTCCCCTGCCTGGAAACCCTCCCCACTACAAACTGACACATGAAATGACATCAGGAAACATTGCCACGGGACGGTGGGCAGCCAGCGTGGACTGCGATCACTGTCCTGACTTCTAAACCACAGCTCTCACCTCGAGTCCCACCTCTTGCATGAAGCCCTCCTGGAGCGCTCCCGCCAGTGGCTGCTCTGCTCACCCGTCTCTTGCAGTGGGTGGGGAGAGAGGGCCGTGCCAGGCACCTCGGGGCTGCAGCAGGACCCAGAGAGCTTTCTCTTCCCTGCTCCCTGGGGCACAGGCTGTCCTGGGAAACATGCTCCCATCTGACTCTAGCCCATCTTCCTTCCCTGCCAGTTCACCCCAGCTGAGTTTCTGACGCTACAGTCAAGCCTTTCCCCTCCCGCTCGGGCCAGGCCCATGAGTGGCAGGTCTTCACTAAACTCCAGCTCTCCAGAGTCCAGATTCCGGAATCGGCGTCTGCCACGACCCTACCCACACAAACCCACAGGTCACAGAGCCCCCCCTCACCATGGCCTCACCTGTTCCTCCCCATTGTCTCATGGTCTTTGACCACCACAAGAAGCTCGGAGCCCTGGTCCAGGGGGATACCCTTGAGGTCCCACTCGAATCCCTGGAAGAAAAGGAGAAAAGATGTCTTAATCCGTGGGCCCCTAGAAGAGAAGAGACTGTGTCTGGTTCCCCCTTGGCACTGAGGGGGCATCTGCGACCACTGCTGGGGGAGGGAGGGATGCACGAGCAGAAGAATGAATACGTGAGTGGCAGGGTCCCAGGGCTTCAGAAGTTGACAGCGAGAGCTGAAGGCAGCAGAAGAGGCCAGACCCCTGTGACCCCCTCCCCACAACTCAATTCTACCAGTCACCAGGAGCACAGCTGGGGAAAACGCCAGGTGACTCTGCAGGGCCCTCAATGTGCTCATGGAGCAGTCAGGCCCCTGGTGACAGCATGCTTTAGTGCCACATAGGTCTCCCGTAATCCCAGGATCCTTCTCAGAGCAAAGGCACCCCATGCACCTCGACCCTACCCACACAAGGCAGCCAGGGCTTCCAAAGATGACCAGGGAGCCATATAAAGAAAGCTGGCTGACTAAGTCTCAAACAAGAGCAAGTTATACAGCCGATGGGAGCCAATTCTTTTGCCAATTAGAGAATGATGAATCTCTGAGCAGATAACACACTGACCGACAAGAACCTGAATTGGTGAGCAAATAAATGAGCATCTCCCAACAGAGATTTAGTCACTAAAACTGTTAAAGGCTATTGCAAAATGCTTTAAGCAAATCATTTGCACAGATAAGTTACTGCAAACAGGCAATTACTTCCTGTGGTTTAAATTACCTAAACACTGTCAGTTTTTCTAAAACAATGTATTCAATGTAACCCAAACTAAAAATGGAAAAGAAAGCAAGCTGGTTGAGGAGTGGGGCAGAGGCCAGCAGGAGGCAGAGGAGGAGCCAGGGAGCAACGTGGGGAGGAGGAGGCTCTGGGTAAAGACAACAGCCTGTGTAAGGGAGACAGGCGATCTGAACACAGCCTCCACCCGGCTGGCCTGGCCAGAGAGGAGCAGAGAAGTGCACTCCTCACTCCTCTCCACGCTGCCGTCACAGCAGAGGGCAGACCCCGGCCAGGACACCGCCTCTCCTCCCGGGTTCCTCGTGCCCGGAGGATTCCTTGGCGATCCAGACCAGAGCCCCTCCTCTGGAAGACAACACCACTGGAAAAGCCACTGAGCCCCCTGACTCATCCCGCAGAGGACATACCTCATTCCACACAGGGTTCACATTGTTCTTGATGACTTTGGTTCTCTTCTTCACACCTACAAGAGACACAGAAGGTGAATGAAGAGACATACCCCACTCTGCACCTTCCCCAAGTGAGGGCTAGTTCCCAGATGTGCACTGCAGCCGGCCCCCAAAGGAAACCTTACAAAACCCACAGGTCCCTGAGAATGCCCCCGGTCTGCAGTGAAAGCCCAATGCCAATCACACACGCCTCTCAGCCCTGGGATGGAGAAACAGCAGCCCCATCTGAAGGATCGTCTAAAGGAAAAGACCCAGCCTAACTTCTTTTTCTCAATATTTTATTTTTATTTATTTATGTTGCTGCTCTGGCTCTTAGTTGCAGCACACGGGATCTTTAGCTGTGGCTGGGCACTCTGAGCTGCCGCATGTGAGGTCTAGCTCCCTGACCAGGGATCCAAGGCCCCTCGCACTGGGAGCTCAGAGTCTCGGCCCCTGGACCACCAGGGAAGTGCCAGCCTGGCTCTTCTTTTTTAATTTTTTACTTGTATCCGAGTATAGCTGATTAACAGTGTTGTGATAGTTTCAGGTGGACAGCAAAGGGACTCAGCCAACATCTACATTCTCCCCAAACTCAGCCTGACTCTTCTTAATGAGTCTGTTATTGTTCCTCCAGAATTTCTAAATAAAGTCTTGAAATTGTCAAGTTTCTGATTCTAAGAATGAATGATCTTCATAGAAAATATTCCATTTTTCTTTTAAAAAAATCTATCTCCACATAATGTATGATTCCATTTATGTGAAATGTTCAGAATAGGGAAATCCACAGAGACAGAAAATAGGTTAGGTGTTTCCAGGAGCCTAGAGGGAGATGGGAATGGCAAATGAATCCTTCGTGGAGATTTCTTTTCGGGGTGATGAAATGTTCTGAAATTAGATAATGATGACGATTGTACAACATAGTGAACGTACTAAAGACCATTTACACTGTACATTTTTAAATTATTAAAATGGTGGCTTTTAGGGTTTGTGAATTTTACCTCAATCTAAAAAAAAAAGGATCCTCCTCTCTCTCACCTTGAAGGCATCTATCTGAAACGGGCTATTTTACCTGCTCGTGAGGGCTAGGGTGAGTGGACACAGAAGGGACAAGAACTCACGCTGCTGAGTGCCCCAGGCGGGAGCCTGCTGAGCCTTTCCTGTGGTGTTTGGGCCTGAGGGGTGGATGAGAGGAACAGGAGGGGCCAAACGTGTCTGGCTTTTCCATTAAGCATCAGGACGGGAATGATTCTGTGCTTAATAAACGATTTAAAGTGTTCAGCCAGACACAGAACTTATATTTGGGTTGGATATGAAAGATCACCAATTCAACCCCAACTGTGCAAGACCCTTCAGTGAGAAGCCTGTGGCTCCACCCAGACTGCTCAGCATTCACAGTGTCCTACCTGGACTGACCCTTGGAGCCTCTGGAAACATCCCCCAGGACCCCTGAGTCCTCTGAAGCTGAGCACTGTCTGTTTCCTTTCTGCAGGTCCAGCCCCCATGGCCCAGTTCCGAGCAGGAAGGGAAGAGGGGAGCAGCTGGGGTCATGGACACATGCAAGGTCTGGGGACAGATTTGGAGGAAGGGAACAATGTCTTCCCAGGTGGCTCAGCGGTAAAGAATCCGCCTGCCAATGCAGAAGACTCGGGTTCCATCCCTGGATCAGGAAGATACCCTGGAGAAGGAAATGGCAACCCACTCCAGTATTCTTGCCTAAGAAATCCCATGGACAGAGGAGCCTGGCAGGCTACAATCCATGGAGTCACAGAGTCAGACACGACTGACTGAGCACGCATGCATGCAACAACAGAGAAAGGAGTAAAGAAAATCGAGGAGAAAGAAACATCCAATGGAGGATTGGTAGACTTAAGACAAAGATTCAGGCCCCCTGAGTCCCCTCAGAGGTCCTGATAAATCTTTCCCAGCGGGAGAGGATGAGCCCCACCCACTCCACCACCTGCTGAAAATCATTGTTGAGGGAAAAGCACGTGGACTTTGAGATGACACCGATCACCATAGAACACTTATTTTATCAGAGACCCTAGGGCAGCAGTTCTTAAGTTTTTGGTCACACAATGTCACTCTTAAAAATTAAGAACCCTAAGGAGCTTAAGTAAAACTAAGGTAACTTGTATCTATCGACTTTTACTGTATTTGAGGTTAAAACTGAAGCACTTTAAAATATTTATTTGGTAATTAATTTTACATTAACAAAAATAAGCCCAGTACATGTTAACATAAGTGACATATTTTTATGAAAAATAACTATAACTTCCAAAACAAAGGAAAAAGGAAAGCGACACTGTTTACTTTTTGCAGAACTCTTTAATGCCTAGCTGGATTATCATATCTTTGTCTACATTCAGTCCATTGAGATGTCTTGTTTTAGTTGACATCTATGAAGAAAATCCAACCAGACATATAGATGGAAAAGGAGTTGCATTTTAATAAGTTTTCAGATAACTGTGGATATTCTTCTCTCATACTACACCAAAACTTGACAAGTAGTATTTCTTAAAGGTTAGCTGCAGAGTGAAATCTGAAAGCAGAGTGATAAACATTTCGTACTGTTACATTAAAATCTGTTGTCCTATCTTGCATTTTGAATAACTCTTTCACCCATGCAGGACTCTGTAACATCTTGCGTTGGTCATTTGGGAAGTAATCTCATCAGAAAAGTCATTAAATACTGGGAAACGCAAGACAGAAGTGTTCTAAAATTCCAATGTTTGTTTGAAAGCTCAACTTTTATGATGGGTAACAAATGATAAATGTCAGTTTAAAGTAGCAGGCTCGCTCACTCATTTCCAAGAAAATATCTATCAAATGCCCAAGTCTGAATAATCATAGCTTGTCAGTCATTCTTTCAAGTAAAAACAATATTCCACTTTTTAAATTTTAAAACAAAAGGCTAGTTCAACATGCCACTTGAGCAGTCACCAAGTGCTTTTTCTTGCAACAATCGTCATTTCCCCAGGGGCAGCAGAAGTGCTCTGGGCATACTTCCCATCTCAACACAGAAAACATTACAAAAACAGGTACTCCAGGATCAAGATTAGTAAAATCAATGATTGCACAGCTTTATCAGGGACATTTTTCAATAAAACTAGCTTTTCTTTTTCAAACTGTGAGTACTGGCTTTTTTTTTCCCCTTCAAATTACATGCTGTTATTCAGTCACTTAGTCGTGTCCGACTCTTTGAGACCCCATGGTCTGCAGTACACCAGGCTTCCCTGTCTGGAGCTTGCTCAAATTCATGTGAGTCAGTGATGCCATCCAACCATCTCACCCTCTGTCGTCCCCTTCTCCTCCTGCCTTCAATCTTTCCCAGCATCAGGGTCTTTTCAGAGGAGTCAGTTCTTCACATCAGATGGCCAAAGTGTTGGAATTTCAGCTTTAGCATCAGTCTTTCCAACAAAAAGTCAGGATCGATTTCCTTTAGGATTGACTGGTTTGATCTCCTTGCAGTCCAAGGGACTCTCAAGAGTCTTCTCCAACACCACAGTTCAAAAGCATCAATTTTTCAACGTTCAGCCTTTTTTACAGTTCAACTCTCACATCCATACATGATTACTGGGAAAACCATAGGTTTGACTAGATGGACCTTTGGTGAAAAATACAACCAGTACAACTTTTGTGCCAAAGCCCTGTTAGTATTAAGGCACCATCAGTTTCACTTTTCCATTGCTGTTGCACCAGTGGTACAAATATCAACACAGTGAAAAGCGCAAACAGCATCTTAGTGTTATTGTGGAAACACGTTTAACCTTGCTGACCTGCTCAAAGTTCTGGGGATTCCCCCACAGGTCCATGTACCACAGTTGAAGAACCTCTCAGGAAATTCATTGAACATCTGTTTCCTCACCTGTAAGGTTGCCATGCCCTTCTCCAGGGGGATCTTCCTGACCCAGGGATCAAATCATCTCCTGCATTGGCAGGCAGGTTCTTTATGACTAGCACCACGCACTTAGCATAAGGTCATAATAATATCTCTTTACAGGGTTGTCATGAAAATTAAACAAGATAGGATGAGAGAGGTGCCTGGCACACAGCACGCTCATTAAGTGTGAGTTCGCTTCCCCTCCTTTCCCCTCTGAGCCTCAGTCTGTTGCATGTAGTGAACTCCTACTGATCCTTCAATGCCCAGCTCAGTTGTTTCTGCTCTGATATGCCTCCCCTGACTGCCGCAGACAGAGATGGTTGCAATCGGTGAAAACATATATCGAACAGCAGGACAACGCTGCACTTCTATGTCTCTCTCCCAACTAGAGTGCAAGCTTCAGAGGGCAGGCACCATGCCTTACTCATGATAGGAACCCTAGAAAATAGCAAGTGAGAGTTGCTCAGTTGTGCCTGATTCTTTGCGACCCCATGGACTATACAGTCCGTGGAATTCTCCAGGCCAGGATACTGGAGTGGGTAGCCATTCCCTTCTCCAGGGATCTTCACAACCCAGGAATCGAACCCAGATCTCCCGCACTGCGGTCGGATTATTATAGCAAGGTACCCAGTAATTGAGTATGAAATGAATGAGTCCTTTTGTTTCCCAAGTTGGGTGCAAGTTCATGTCCTCACTAGAGGGCAGAGCCACGCTTCTCAGGGAACGTCAGAGACTACATTCACAGTCTGGCTATATGTCAACAGACAGAGGGGTAAAGGAGGCACAATGGAGGGGGAGATGTCCTTAGGGGGCCCAGTGATCTTATGAAAGCTGTCCCAGGCCTGCTCTGACTGAATCGCTCTGAATCCCCTTGAGGGCCATGTTGGTGTGGCTCCAGCTGGGGTTAAACACATGGCTTTGGAGTCATTCAAACAGCAGGCACTACTAAGTGACCTAAAGTAAAACTTGGCACCTCTCAAAAGCCTTAGCTCCCTTGGCAGTAAAATGATAATAAAAAAAGAATCTCTACTTCACTGGTCTTGAGGGGATATGAGATGCTATCTCAGTGTTCACTTCCCCTCCCCTATCAACTTTCCATGGCCTACAGGAGTAACATGGAAAATTCCATCTGCAGCCTCTCTTGAATTGTCCACTTGGAAACATAACTTGGTGCTTCTGGCTAGTCGCAAATAAGCAGTGTCCATGTGCCAGCCCTGTGCAAAATGTCTTTTAGACATTTTCTACTTTCTGCCTTCCCTGCAGATGAGAACGAAGGCCTTCAATATGATTACACTAAGTCCCAGTGAGAAGAGCCGACTCTGGGACCGTCTGGATGATGTGAATGGAGGGGCCACCGATAGACTCTACAGCCCCAAAGAAGGGACAGAAAGAAACGAAACTTTAACCCCGCACAATCACATGACTTACAGACACAGAGGAAAAGGAAGGCAGGCTGCTAATTAGGAAATAGTTTCTTCCTCATCATGGATTTAGACCTTTCCTGTCCTTAATCATCAGTTTTGGCCTTGAGAGATGTGGCTTTATGTGTATAAATAAACAGACTCAATAGTTAAAGATAGATGAGCACTCACAGCTCCTGCCAGGGGTGTGGAGAGGGGATTGCAGAATTGGGGGCAGGCGGGCATCTGTGAGAATCATGCTGGAACCCTGGAGTGTCCCTCCAGACTGAACGACTCAGTGAAGAGGAGTGAGCCTGCCATGGGAGGACTCTTCTGTGCCCCATGGAAATTCTTCACTTGTTTTCCCCTACCCACCCACCCCACCTCAACCCTACATTCCTACCAGAGTCACCCATGGCTGTAGGGTAATGTTTTTCAAACTGCTCACTGGGAACCATTAGCAGCCCATGACATCAGCTGAGTAAGTTAACCAATATGTCTTTTTAATGACAGGCTAGACTAGAGAAGAAAATGTCAGAGCACATCTTTCATGTGAAAGTACTATTACTCAAAACTTTTGGTTATATTTTCCCATATATACTTATGTGTGTAGTCTATCTTGATGTAAAATACATTTCTTGTTGTAGATAACAGCCCCAAAGTTTGAAAATGATCACTTAAAGGAAGGTTGTCAGAGGAGAACTGGAGGACAAAGAAATCTTGGCCCTTGAATGTTGAGAGGCAAGGTATGTAACAGAAAAAGATATAGTACATTGTCTTAGCCCCCTACGGAGCCAATTCTGATTAAGACCATGGGCTGTGGGAGGGGATATAGGAAGGAGGCTTAGAGACACGGAGCAAAGTGAAGTTAAGAGGACAGCCCATCCTGCCCAGCCGGTGCCTGGGGCCACCCGGCTGAGCAGTCTCCACAGGGGAAAGGAGCCTCACACATCTGACACCTGAGCATCAGACACAGCCATGGCCTCACACAAGGAACCACATTCCGCCTGGTGAGGTCTACCTGTCAGCAGCCAGTTGCTGTCCCTGCTGCCGTCTGGGCCTCATGGCTCATTCACCTTTTCAAGCCCATCTTGTGGGAACAGGGCTTCCCGGATGGCTCAGTTGGTAAAGAATTTGCCTGCAGTGCAGGAGATGAGGGTTTGATCCCTGAGTCTGGAAGATCCCCTGGAGGAGGAAATGGCTACCCGCTCCAGTATTCTTGCCTGGGAAATCCCATGGATGGAGGAGCCTGGTGGGCTACAGTGCACAGGGCCGCAAAGAATCAGACATGATCAAGCTACTGAACACAGAGCACTTGGGGAACAAGCCCCTTTCAATGGTCTAGGACACTTGTGAACCGCCCCCACTGCTAAGGCCTGAACACATATGGATGGGGGTTACTAGTGGAAGGGAGCACCCCAATCTCTGGCAGAACAAGTGGGCAGTCTCCCCATAGCAGTGATGGGACAGACTCCCTCCCCCTACACAATGATAAGGTTGAGGTACATTTCTGAAGCAGACAAAATGCTTGTCTTTGTAACACTCATTCAGTGGAATCTTCAGAGCTGGTGGGATCACAGAGAAGATAAAAGCCAAAGCAAGGGCCTTCACTGAGAGTGCACATCACAGTCTGTAACCTGTTCCCATGCTTCTAACTGGGTGGGGAAGGGGGCTGGGGCAAGAGGAAAGCCCATCTCAGATTCTGACATGGATGCACTCAGGGTGGCTGGAGGGACCGTTCACCTAGAGATGGAGCAGATGGAAGAGGAAATGGGATGTCTGGGACTCAGAGAGAGGGAGATACGGGCTGTTTCTGCCCACGAGTCAGGTAGCAGATCCACTATGGAGATGCAGGGCACCTTTAGATCTTGCAGGCAGCCTCAATGCAGCCTCTCATTTGCTCCACAAACGTATTTTTAAACATCTGGGGGAAGCAGGGCCTGCTCTGGATGTTGCACTGCTGCTAGCAGACTTTGTTCAGTTGCAGCAAGGGCCACTGTTTGCTGCGCAGCCCGGGCTTGTCATTGCAGTCATTCCTCTTGTTGCAGAGCACAGGCTCTAGGCACTCGGGCTCGCTAGTTGTGGCGCACAAGCTTGGTTGCTCTGTGGCATGTGGGATCTTCCTGGACCAGGGATCAAACCCTTGTCTCCTTTATTAACAGGCAGATTCTTGTCTACTATACCACCAGGGAAATCCAGTCCACAAATATTTATTGAGGACTTGCTCTGTCCTGGGCACTCTCTTGACACCTCATTAGAATACCCATTAGATAAGCAAAGCGATAAGAATTCAAAGTTAGCAGCAGAAACCGAAACATGGTGGAAATTGAATGGCTTCTGCTGAAAGAAGGTCTGCTTTACTTCTTAGCACAGATACCCGCTAACAAAAAGGGTCGGCAGACTCAGATAACTCTGATACTTGCCCGCCACCTGTTCCCTAACTCAAGCCTGCACACCCTGAGACTGGGCAGCAGTCACTCCCCGCCTTCCCTATAAGAGCTCTACTCCTGTCATCTCAAGAACTCCCATCCCAATCTCCGCCTTTCTAAATCTTAACTGAAAATATACTTTCCAGAAAACAAGTAGCCAGGAAAGAGTGGTGGCAAGTGGGTACACGGGCTATGATGGAATGCTGTCTGAGAAGAGACGTCTTTAAACTCAAAAGGCCAAACAGAACTTTGAAAGATAGTTCTATTTGAAACTATCAAAGATATCTGAAGATATTTGAAACACCGATGACAAAAATCTTAATGTCCTTAATATGTAAAGAGTACTCATAAACTAATTAAGAAAAAGACAAACATCTCTTCCCTCCCGAACTGGGCAAATTAAAAAGCAGTAGGGACTTCCCTGGTAGTCCAGTGGTTAATAATCCACCTGTCAATGCAGGGGACAAGGGTTTAATCCCTGGTCCAGGAAAATCCTACATGCTGCAGAGTAGTGACCACGAGCTGCAATTGTTTAAGCCCATGCGTCACTGAGCCTGCGTTCTGCAACAAAAGAAGCCACTGCAATGAGAAGCCACGGCAACTAGAGGGTGACCCCTGCTTCCCACAGCTAGAGAAAGTCCACGCGCAGCAATGAAGACCCAGCACAGTCAAAAATAAATAAATAAAAATGTTTTAATTAAAAAAGCAATTTGTTAAGAAATAAATACAAATAGGCAATAATATTGAAACATCACAAATACTACTTGAACCTAAGAAATTGTTAAAAATTTGATTATGCTTTGATCATAAAAATATAATTATGCTTTGTGTTAGCAGAATTATAAGAAAATAAGCCCCTGAAGTCAGCTAATGGGAAGACAAAGTTGATACAGATCATCAGGAGAGTAATTTGGGAAACACAGCAAAGTCTTAAATATGTCTATAACTTCTGACACAGCAATACCACTTCCAGTACTTACCTAAAGGAAATTACTAAATATCTGGGCAAAGATTTAGTTGCCAGGATACTTCTTGCAGAAACACTATAACTTAAGCATTGGATATAAATATTAAAAACTGATACAACTTAAACATTCCTCAATAGGGGGTTGATTAACTGAATTATGGTCCACCCATATAATAATATAGGTTAAAGTGTCTGCCCGCAATGCAGGAGACCTGGGTTCGATCCCTGGGTTGGGAAGATCCCCTGGAGAAGGAAATGGCAACCCACTCCAGTACTCTTGCCTGGAGAATCCCATGGACGGAGGAGCCTGGTGGGCTACAGTCCACAGGGTCGAAAAGAGTCGAACACGATGAGAGACTTCACTTTCACTTTCATATTATAATAAAAATGAAAAGTGTGTAGAATATTTACTGACATACAAAAATCTCCCTGGCTTATTACTAAGTGAAAATGTAAATAAGCAAACATTTGAAAAAGATGTCTGAATAAAATTATTTAAAAAAAAGAAAGAAAAAGATATCTGGATGGGATTACCTCTAGAGAGGAAGGCAAGGGGTCTGGGGACTTCTGGTGGATGGGTGGGATGAGTAAGGTTCAATTCCTTGACCTGGGCAATGTACATGAGTATTCCCTTCATAATTTATCCATTGAAGTGGGGTTCCTCAACCTTGGCCCTCGATACTTCCTTGTTATGGGTATTGTGGGGCCATCTTGAGCACTCTAGGATGTTTAGCCGCATCCCTGGCCTCCCCCCATAGTAGATCCCAATAGCACCTCATCTCTTACTCAGTGGTGACAACCCAACATGTCTCCAGACATTGCCAAATGCCCCTGAGGAACAAACCACCCCCAACTGAGAACCACTGCATCAAACTGTACATGTGTATTTTATGCACTTTCTTAGGTGTTAAATTTCACACTAACATTGCTTTTTTAAAAAAGAGGAAAAAGAATCTTGGTGGAAATATGTCAAATTGTTAACAAGTTAATTTGAAGCATCAGAATGGCGGCAGGGGGGCTACTTTTTACTGTTGCCTCATGAAAATGAAAGTGTTAGTCACTTAGTCGTGCCCGACTCTTTGTGACCCCATGGACTGCAGCCCGCTAGGTTCCTCTGTCTATGGGATTCTCCAGGTAAAAATAATGGAGTGGGTTGCCATTCCCTTCTCCAAGGGGTCTTCCTGACCCAGGGATTGAACACGGGTCTTCTGCATTCCAGGCAGATTCTTTACTGTCTGAGCCACCAGGGAAGCCCCATTCCTTTATGTAATATATCCTTTTTTTTTAACACTGACTACATACTAAGTTCATCTAAAGAAAATGAGCTATTGTCAATGTTTTAAAGTTACTTTTACTATTCAAAAATCCAGATTCAGAGAGTCCAGTGGCCCTGCATCCCACGTTCCCTATACAGGTAAGTCATGTGGGTCCACCTACAGATGGATCGATAAGATTCCCCAGAAGATAGAAGAGAGGGGAGGGAGAAGGGAGAGGGAGTAACTGGTAAGACAGAGAGAGGAAGAGAGGACCTGATGGGAGGAAACAGAAGGAAAGGGCAGTCATGATTTGGGTTCTGGCTGGTGAGCCTGGGGGAAGCAGTGTAGAAAGTTACTAAGTGGGGGCACAGCAGAGCCAACCCTCAAGGAAATTAGATGTCTGAGCTCTAAGGGAACAGGGATCTGGTTTTGTTCTTGGATGTATCCCCAGACCCCCAAGCATCACCCAACATGTAGTAGATACCCAATAAATATTTGTTCAGTAACAAAATGAGTGAATAAAAGGATATAAATCATGACTGTAGAGGGTGGAAAATAGAGAGGGCAGAAGAAAGATACAGATCATTAAATGCTCTAGGAAATGAAGCTGTTCATTCTCGAAGCTGGTCAGGGAACTATCTCTACCACAGCTCAGGGACTTGTAGTAGTAGTTAGTCATGCTAACTAATTAATTAACACAAGAACAAAGGGATGGTAAGTATTCATTAAAAGCCTCTATCCTAAAGCTCCCAGAGAGGGAGCCCAAAAAAGCACCCTCAGAGTCCAACCTCCCAGAGCTCATAGTCTATTTTGGGAAGCAGGTCCTGAAATTACATCCGAGCCTGAAATGCCAGGAACAACTGTGAGACAGTGGGCCTGACCAGGCGCCTGCACCTCGGACTCCGGATGGGAGCCCAGCACTTGGTGTGGCCACCTCTCTGCAAGCAGGCCCATCCCCTCTGTGTTGTGACAGGCTCCAGCAAAGCTTCTCACCCCACAAGTACGCTTCCTGAACATTTGGAGATTTTTTAGAAATACCTGTATCTGGGCCCCTCCTCCCAGAAACTCAGCTTCAAGACAGGAGGAACAAGGAGTCTGGCTGTGGTCTTTTAAAAAGCTCCGCCACACAATTCTGATGTGCAGCCAGGGCTAAGTACCCCAGGCTAGAGGATCTGTAAATTCTGGGTCTGATTCCAACAGCCTCTTTCCCTAAGCATCCACTCAGCCCCAAACTCCAGCATGAATATCCCCATAGGGTGGGGGAAGTCACATTAATTTCACCTTTCACCACATCTCACATCAATTTCTCTCGAGATGTGGTTCCAAAATGACCTGCCTCAGGTGTGGAAGTGCTGATTCTTAGGTCACTTCCATCTGCTGCATCAGAACTTCTATGGAGGGGACCCAGGAATCTGTCTGTCAAGCACACTCTCCAGAAGACTCTGAGGCACAGTAAAACATAAGGACCACTCCCCCCAGATTGTTGCGACCCCCAGGCACTTCTGGAAGATGGTGAGAAACTGGGCCAGAAGGGGCACACACTAGAGAATACACCCTGTTTGCTAGCACTGGGAATCCTGGTAAAGTCGCTACCGGCAAGGAGCCGTGTGATCTTAACTATGGAGCAGAGTACTGAGCACAGGTCAGCCGGGTGTGTGCACTCGGTATGCAGAGGGCAACAAGGTGCTGTGCATCCAGAGAGGAGAGGCTAATGACAGTCAAGGGACTCCTGGGTGCCTTCCTGGAGAAGGTGGCATTGTAGCTGGGCTTTGAAAGATGAACAGACTTTGAACAGTTGGAGATGGTACATCCCACTATATTTCAGTTTTGCTAGGAGCTTACCAGTGAGAATAAATAGTAAGGCATTATAAAGGGTGGGGAATGCAGAGCTGGGGAGAGGACAACAGGTGCACGTGCTCAGTTGGGCAGGTTCAACTGCAGAGAGGGACCTCAATAGATTTGGACTCAAGGGCACTGCCCACTCAAGTGCTCCCTGCCATGACTGGGACACAGCATTTAATTAACTTCCACAGGTTTCCATTTCCTTGCCTGCAGAACAGGGAGATTAGTAGCCACCACACAACTGTTGGAGAACCAGGGAAAGAGAGTGGTAAAAAGATGCAGAAGAGATCCAAAGCATCTAGGAGACTCAAGGCTGATAAAGGGCCCTGGGCTCAGGGTCCTTGGGAAGTCTTTCCCAGCCAGTCGACCCTATAATTTCACACAAGAATGGCTTAGTCAGAATCTGAGCCTAAGGGACAGCTAGGGACCTCGTCTTGACACTGCATTTCATAGTAGGCACCCAGGAATAGCACCAATTAATGGAAGCAGAAAGGTTTTCTAAACTGTTTCAACTCACACTTTTCAAAAAAGGAATAAAATGAAAACCGTCCCATAACAAAGAATAAAAGCTACAGTTAGCTCTCATTTTGCCAAACTGTGTCTTTCGTCTATGGTTATCACTATTTTGGGGTGCTGGGGGGAGCAGATGGATATCGTGGGTCAGAACTAAAAAGCCGCCATGGTGTCCCCACCTTTTCCAAGCCTCCTGAAAACACCAGCCATTTATCCCTCTACCTTTGACCACCTTTTGTGCTGTGCAAATTTTTAATTCCACAGAACCACAGGATATTTGTACTTCCACAAAGCCACAGGATATGGTAAGAGGAAAACCTTCTCCCCTTTCCTTAATTATCTTTCTTTGCAGAACTGGGGTCCTGACTCACAGCCATTGTTCCTTCTCTTAATTTTGACAGGTCCTTCCTCTTCCCTTTCCCCTCCCGAGACACCTCCTCCCACGGGAATGTCCGCCTTTAAGTGAGCGGGTGTCTGGTGAGAAGGGGGCGGATGTGAGTCCTTTGGGGTGTTTTCCCCAAACTGTAGACTCTCTCTTGACTAATTACCCACAGACGGCATTTAGGATCTTGGCATTTTAAAAGACTTCCTAAAACACTCAAAATTCCTTGTATCAAGGCCATATCCACCCTATTCTATCCCTTTTCCTCCCAACTGAGATGAATTCAAGGCGGCCAGTGTTGAAGAAAGACGGACGAATGAATGAATGAAACCAAGACACAACTCTCACGGTCTCCACGCCCAATTTTTAAGCAATTCTCTTCTCTCTCTGCATTCATCCTCCAGCCCACCCTCATCACTGCCTGCTAAGGCTCGCAGGGTATCACCCCTGAGTATCGGTCTTAGAAGTGCAACTATCGACATATTACGGCGCTTTCGGTTTCCAAAATTTCTGAGCACCATGGCATTTTTCTTGCTCGACTGCATCCTCCTTGCCCCCTCTGAAGAAGACAGGACCGAGATTTCTCTGAGATTTCTGTCCTTGTTGACAGGGGAGGAAACTTTGGCCTGGTTAGTGCGCTAGCTGGGGTGGCCGACCCAGCGGTGCGCGCGCTGGCGGGTGGCGAGGGCGAGCGGTCGCGGCGGCCAAGGGGCTCTCACCTCGGAAAGTCAGGCTGGCGACCGGGTCGCTGCGCCGGTCCTTCTTCAGACTGGGGAGGTTGCTGGCCCTCACCAGCTGGCAGCTCAGCATGGTTCCGCCGGCCCCCGCCGAGCAAGCGCCCGGCCCCGCAGCAGCCGCGCCAAAGAGGAGCGAGCTGTCGCCTCCGCTGGGCCTCCGCGGACAAGTCCCGACGCCTGGGAGAGGCCGCGGAGAGGACACCGGACACCCTCTGGGTGAACCCTCCTCCGGCTCCGATGCGGATCCGCCCTGCGGGCGGGGGGCGGGACGGGCCAAAGCTCAGACGCGCGCTGGCGGGGGCGCTGGTCCCCTCCGCCGGTCCCCGCCCCCGCCAGGAATGGAAGCGCCGTTGACGCCGGGCGCACCGCTCGGCTGAGCAGCAGGGAAGCGGCAGTCAGTACCATCCCGGCTCCCGGAGCGGCCAGCGCGCCTGGGCCCGGAGCGCAGCAGGGCCTTCTTGTGCGCTGCTCTCCTGCCGCTGCGCAAAGGGTGGCGCGCCAAGGAACTGGGTGTGAAGGCGCGAGGTGGGGGAAACCTGGCTGCAGGGACCACAGTGTGTCCGCGGAAAACTGCACGCGCTGGGAGCTCTAAAGGAGAAGGCCGAACGGCACCTCCCGCCCCCACGCGCCGCTCGCCTTGGCCCACCCTCGGTGCTCCCGGAGACCCGAGAGACTCCGACGCTCGAACTCTCGGGAAGGGCCTCTGAGCCTTCTCAGATCAGTGATCTGGGGTCACTCATCTCCGGAGGCGGAGGTCTGTGTCCTGTTCTCTTGGAGCTGCTCTGCAACATCCCGAAAGCAATCTCTAGGTCCCTTGTCCCCACCCCCCCTCCATGGAGGGAACTGCTTTTAGTGTGAGCCTCGAGCGGTGACAGCCTTTAGCATGCGTTCCCGTGTTAAGTCTGATTCCTTTCCAGCTGACGACCACAGGTGGCGGGCTTCCCACATGTAGACCAGCACCGAGCACTGGACAGGCGCTGCCCTTCCTCCCACCTCCCAGGTGCTCAATGGCTTCCTCACTCGGCCTCCGTTCCGTGACCAGTCATCCCCATTCTGCTGCACAAGACCCCAACTCTCTTCCCCTTGTCTTGTTTTGAGGTTCCAGCATTTTCAGGTGACTGCCACCTGGTGAAATCCAGCTTCACCTCCTCCACCCCTGTCCCTTAAGCGCTAACTGGTGGAGAATAACACAGCTACCCTACCAGCCTCACCTGCTCTGTCCCACCCGACTCAGGGGGATCCTGACTGCCAATAAGCAGTGACCCTACATGACCGAAGTCTCGTCAATCACACTCTCTCCTAGACAACGACCTCATAGTTTTCACTCCCCAAATTTACAGCACCCCATCACCACCCTCACTCTCAGGTTGCTTACTGTATGCAAAGGAGAGAACGCCCCAGGCTCCCAGGCTCCTAAACCCCACCAGCTTCTGTGCCCAAACCTTTTGCTCTCCTGCTGTTAATAAACGAATCGTTTGTACTGCAAAGCCCGGCTGGGAGCTTGGGCGCTAGATCCTACCCCCCTCACCCACTCAATGACAAGTCTAAGGCTGTCCTCTCCCCAGTTAAAGGCCATCCCTCCTCCATTTGGCTTCTGCCCTCTTCCTCCTGATTCTTCCGCTCTCCCTGAGTGACCCCACTCACTCTCATAATACGATGGCCATTTACTTCCTCTCCAACATCCAAAGTTCCTCTCTCTCAACAGAACCCAACTATTTGGGTACTATTTCCAGCCCTAGCTCCAGATCCTGACCTAACTAAGCCCATCACCTGGCAATAGCTCTTGGTTCAGCGATGGGCATATATGTCCCAAGTTGTTCTCCTGGAGGGATAACTTGTTCTTCGTGACTGGACAAGCCCAACTCCCTGTCCCACTTTGTGAGAATAAGGAAGTGTGTAGATCCAATTGTCAGCCAGCTCTAAGATGTAGCAGACACCAAGGATGGCAGACCAGAGAAAAATAAAATGGAGTCTGCCTGTGTCCGGGATGACTGGAGCTGTCCACTCTATGTGCCCAGAGCCCACCAGGTCTCTGGATCATCCTGGGGCCTGATACTAACGGGGCTTCCTCCCCAGAGGACTTGTATTGGGAATGAAGATCACTTTAAGACTGTTTATTATTAAAGTCATTTTGAGATAGGATTTCACTTACAAATATCCTTGCTGACTTTGGTACCGTCTATGTGCCCACAACATCCATGTGCCTCCACATAGGAGCCAGGTGATCTTAAATATAATCAGTCACACACACACACACACACACATAAACACATACTCTTTGTAAAATCCCTCCAAGGCCTCCCGTGCTCTTGGAATAAAGCCCAACTCCCTTTCCCCTGCATACAAGGTAAGAGCACTCAGCCCCTCACTCTCTGAGCTCCAGTGACTTCCAGTTTCTGGAATATTTTGAGCTCCCTCCAAACTCAGAGCTCTCCTGCCTTCCCGTTCTTTTAAAGGGCCACCCCCACTCATCCTTCAGGCCTCATCACTTCCATGAGAAGCCTCTGACCTGATCTAGGTCGGCTCTTCTGGCAAACCACTGCACAACAGCACTTTTCCTTCTTAGCTTTCACCCCAATTGTAAGCAATACCTATTGGTTTATTGCTGGTTTGATGTCTAGCTAGATGGTGAAGTCGGTCGCTGAGGGGAGACCAAGTTTGTCTCAGGCAGCTGGGTGTTTCCAGTGCAAGCAAGGGCTGGCCTGGGGTTGGTGTGGTGGACGTTGTACTTGGCGGTGTCCCTTCCACCCTAGGATATGGTTAGGCAGGCAGGTCTCAAAGAGGATACTACTGCCCTCTACGGGGAATTTTGGATATGATGACTATGGATATTTTTTACCATCACAATGATTCCTGGCTTTGCTGTTTTCCCCAGCACACCACACCCTGCCCCCCAGACCTGCTCTAATTGGGTCAGAGGCAGCATAGGCAATCTGTGGAACTTTTACAAACACTTGGCTTATTTCCAAGGAACAGGGTCTTCACACAGTTGCTCTGTATACCAGAAAAACAGCAGCTGGTGGCATGAGCCCTGGACACTTCCTGAGGCTTCTTTTCCCATCCCAATTTCCAACTTCACTTCTCCCTGATTGGATGGTTGACTGATCCCTTGGAGATGTCATCCTGGAGCCAAATCCTCAAATCCTTGGGGCTTCCTCCCAAGGGGACTTGCATCAGGAATGTAGCTCTTGTGGACAGTGTGCTGAGATCTCCACTTGTCCCCCTCAAAGTCGTTCTCCCCTCCTTCCACAGAAATGTTCCAAGGACTCCGACCTGCACACATGGTCACCCACATAGATAAACTACATTTCCCAGAATTCCCTTATAGCTGGATGTGGCCAGCAATCCAAGTGATAACCTATACAATCAGTTCAGTTCAGTCACTCAGTTGTGTCCAACTCTTTGCGACCCCATGAATTACAGCACACCAGGCCTCCCTGTCCATCACCAACTCCCGGAGTTCACTCAGACTCACATCCATTGAGTCAGTGATGCCATCCAGCCATCTCATCCTCTGTCGTCCCCTTCTCCTCCTGCCCCCAATCCCTCCCAGCATCAGAGTCTTTTCCAATGAGTCAACTCTTCACATGAGGTGGCCAAAGTACTGGAGTTTCAGCTTTAGCATCACTCCTTCCAAAGAAATCCCAGGGCTGATCTCCTTCAGAATGGACTGGTTGGATCTCCTTGCAGTCCAAGGGACTCTCAAGAGTCTTCTCCAACACCAAAGTGATTGTCTCAGTTATGTTCCACTCTTTGCAAGCCCATGGACTGGGTTACTCTTTGCAAACCCTGCCAGGTTCCTCTGTCCATGGAATTCTCTAGGCAAGAATACTGGAGTGGGTTGCTATTCCCTTCTCCAGGTATCTTCCTGACCCAGGGATCTTACTGGGTCTTCTGCATTGCAAGTCGATTTTTTTTTTTTTTAAAAGAGAAACATTGTGTTTAATGGTAGAAGTTAGCACGCTCCAGCACTGAGCATGGCCTGGAGTCAAAGCAGCAGCGGCGGGTAGGTGACCTCCATGGAGCCTCATGTGGTGAAGAGGATGAGGAGGGTGGCCATAAACAGAAAAGCCCCTCAGACAGGACAAAGCCCAGAATGGTGCTGGAGAAGAGCTGCTGCTTCAGAGATGGGTTCCTTGTATAGCCAAGGACCAAGCTGCCAAACACTGTTCCAATGCCGGCCCCTAAACCAGCCATCCCAACTGTGGCAGCCCCAGCGCCAGTAAACTTGGCCACTGTGTCAGTGTGCCAGGAGACAACACTGGTCTGGAATTTCCGTCAAGCCACCCGGAGTGAGACACTGCTGTAGGAAGGCTGTTCAGATGGGCTCTTTGGCCTACTCAGGAAGGAGGCAGACACAGGCCTGATCAGACCCCTGGTACAAGAGCACATCAGAGTGGGAGGACTGAGTAGTGCTCCGGAGGTCTACATTTTTTTCAGTCTATTCCCACTGTCCTGCTGCCCCTGCTCAGACCACAGCACTCACCCAGCTAAGATGACTGACTCACGTCCCGGCTTTAGCTTTAAGCACAAGCAGATTCTTTACCCTGCATTGCAGGCAGATTCTTTACCGTCTGAGCTACCAGGGAAGCCTCAATGAACAGGAAGGCTAATGCTGTCCTGCCCAGGCTGCAGTGGAAACATATCCCAAATCATCATATGCAAAATACCCGCTGGGGGGAGTACTATCCTCTTTGAGAACCACTGGTTTAGCCTCATCACGGTATGGAAGGGACACTGGAGAGCCAAGCACAATGTCCACCACACCAACCATGTTGTCAAAGGGACCACAAGTTATAGCAGAGAAACAGGACAGAAGGATCCGGAGGCCTGGGCAGCCCAGTGGGTCAGAACTTTACCAGTCAGGGCTGCCTATGCAGCAAACATTACGAGAGTGACCATCATGCATGCCCCCCACCCTCAGTTAAGGTTGGCTAACCAACAGCCAAATCTGCATCCTACCTAAGGGCCCAGGTAAGGGCAGCTCCTCAGCACCCTAGACAACTCCAGCCCCACTGCAAAGGCGACAGGGCCGGCTTAGGAGTCACCATCGGGGAGCAAGTGGATAAAGGTCTTCTTGACCTACAGTGGCTTGAAGCACGATTTCGGTTCTCAGTCGGAGACTGAAGTCAGGCTACAGTAATTAATGAGAGCTCTGAGTCCTGGCCGCGAGACCACTGGCCACTGAAACGACCTTGGCCCATATGGCTTTGTGGAAAATGAATTTCCACAAAGAAACAAAGTAGGGAAACAGTGTTTACAAGGAGGGAAAAGAGGACATGTGGACAGACACACAGGCAGGCTGAGCGAGAGAGCCGCACCCTCATGGTAGTTTAAATTGCTTTTATGGGGCATTTCTTCTGGGTTTCCTGTGGCCAGTCATCTTGCTTTGCCTTGTTCTGATCTGTACGTGGTTTATCTCAGGGTCCTCCCATGTATGTGTGCATCTCTTAGCCAAGATGGATTCTAGCCAAGAGGTCTATGGGTAGGTTGACATCACTTACTATGGGGTGGAGGCCCCTCCCTGTTTGACCTCCAAGGAGCTTTTCTGCACATGTGTAACTGGGAAGGTGTCCTTGATTTTAAGAATGAGGAATATGTGGTCTTTGATCTCTTATCTGGTCATGCTTTGCTTCTCCTCCCTCCTGCTGTTTTGGGGTATCTGTCCACAGCAGACAAAATCTAGCTGTTCAGCCTGGCGCCTGTCTGTCTCCTGCCTGAAGGGGACCTGTTTTGAAGCTGAGTTTGCATAGCAAGCCCAGTTTTTACTTAAAATTTCATGTTAACCACAATGACATTTCAGAGCTAACAAAGGTAAGAGGGGAGGGGACTAAAGCTCACCCCTGCCATCCCAGTGGTGTAGTCACAGATAGGTGCTGCCTGATCATCTCAAGTGAGGAGCCTGGCTGCCTGTTCCCTGAAGAGACACAGACCTAGGTCTCCAGGATTAAACACAGTGGAAGCCATCAGATCCTGCCACTGGTGTCTCCTGGGACACACCCAGCACAGAGACCTGTTGTCTTTGATCAACACAACATTTTATGACAAAATTGTACTTTAAACATTATGAGATCTGGATTTATAGCATCTGTTGAAAAATCAGAACACCTGGCCTGTGAGCCCTAATTATCTGCCCAACACTTATTACCTAGCACCTCTGGCTGGAAGTGTGCATCTCAGCTCGCCCTACACCACCACTCACCCAGATATGCATGTGCTCCTCCCTCTGGCCTTAGTTATACCACCTGCCACACTCCCCTGGAGATGTGGGCTTATGACCCTCTTCTGTCCCCTATTTGGGGTCCTTCCTCCCTGCCAGTCAAGACGAGTTACTTCAAGGAGAGCCTCTTTTTGTTCTTGGAGTTGGTCCACTGGTCTCCTCTAGCTCAGTTCTCCTAATATCTGGGCCTTGTTTTTCCCCAAAGCCTCATATGGGTTATCCAGGAAGCAAATAAACCTTGCCCTCTGCTTCCAGTAACACCAACCTTGAGATGAACACTCTGCATGTGAGCTTCCAGGATTCCTCAGGGCACATTTGTCCAAGTCCAAAGACTCACAGGAGTATGAACAGTCCAATGCATCCTTCTGCCCCACCTCCACATTCATTGAAGAAATTGTGTCCCATGGATATCCCAATACAACCAGCTGGGATTAGAGGGGCACCCACACATGTCTGTCAGGGGTGTCAGGCAACAATTATTCTGGTTACGGACATGACCACATGACCAACTGCCTGGGAAGAATAGCCCATTGCAGGAACAATTAGATGGCCCTGGGCGTCCATTGCAGTCCTTGCTTTTCTAGCCGTGTGTCCCAAGGCATGAGATCTGACCTTTTGGAGTCTATTTCCACTTCTGTAAAATCAAGAGAATGTTACTTCACAGAGCTCTTGGGATGGTTAAAGCAAACACCAGGGCTTCCAGCCCAGAGCCTGCCTGGCTCACAGGAGATGCACAACTGTTAACATTTCAGCCTAATGAACCCGTCTGGGGAGAGACCAGTATGCAGGAAGAAAAGAGAGAGAGAGATTTGGGCCTGGAGAGAGAGATTGAGAAGGTTTGTGGGCCCAGGGAGTCACAGGAGCGATGCTCATTCCAAGGAAGATCCAGTCCGATGGGGAGGGCCAGCTAGCCTGATGGCCACAGCCAGCCATTAGGTAAGTAGACAAATGCCTTGGCCTCAGAAAGGACTGCCCTGGGGAGGGCTCCCAGAGGAGACAGGGCCAGAGTCCCCTGGGGCTGAAGGGGTGACCACTCACTGCTCAGCACAGTGTGCCCAGTCTGATTGGACAGTAAATGAACCAACAGAGCTGGTGATAGGACTGACCAGGCCAAAAAGATTGTGAAAGACTTTTTGGATGTGTGCAATGATTTCTTAGTATATGTACAATACATGCTAACCATGATAATAATTAGAATGTTGTTAGCCACTCAGTCGTGTTCAACTCTTTGTGACCCCATGGACTGTAGCCCACCAGGCTCCTCTGTCCATGGGGTTTCCCAGGCAAGAATAATGGAGTGGGTTTCCACTTCCTTCTCCAGGGGATCTTCCCAATCCAGGGATAGAACCTGGGTCTCCTGCATTTTAGACAGATTCTTTACTGTCTGAGCTAAATATATATAATCATATATTATAATAGTGAAATAGTTAATGTGTATTTATGTGCCGGGCATTATTCAAAGTGCTTTATATGGATTAACACATAAACTCTTCAGAACCATCCCTCCAAAACAGGTACTATTATTATCAACATTTCATAGGTGGAGAAACCGAGAACAGAGTAGTTAAGTAACTTGCCCAAAGTCACACACACCGCTGGAAAGTGGCGGAGCTGGACTTCCACACCCAAGGTCCCAGGTAGTCTGGGTCTACAGCCAGAACTCTTGGCTACCATCCTTCTTCCGCTCTTGTTCAGTGCTCTTATCCCACTGGAATGTGACTGAGGCTTCACTCCTGAGTGCCACCACCCCACCCTCAATGGATCGGCTAAGCTGGGGGCCTAAGGTTACAGTGCTCCCTTTTCAGAGCCCCCCAAGTGCCTGCCACCCCCACTGCAGGCTGCCCACCTCAGTGCCATGAGATGCATGACCCTAGCCTCAGCTTATCAGACCCTTAAGAGCCACCACAGGCCTAACAGAAGGCTTGAAATGGCCTAACACAAGAGTTCTGCCCAGAGGGAGCACCCTGGACCAAGCGGTGACTGGTTCTGCAAGATGCAGAAGGGCAGAGACCCCTCTGAGATAAGAAAGCATCCTTCAGACCAGAGAATGAGATTGAGGATGTCAGAGTCTGAGGGAGAAAGAGAGCCAGTGGCAGCAGGGACAAAAAGTGTGAGGCAAGACAAGGTGTGAGGGGCTCCAGGGTATGAGCCAAAGCCGGGTTCATTGCTGTCTCTCCACTCTTTTGTAAATCAGAGCCAAGGCCAGAGGGAAGTGGTAGGGCAGTTAAAGACAACAGGGTTCCAGAGCCAGAGTATGTGGGCCTGAATCCTGACTCCACTAATGACTAGTGTGACTTAACGTCTGTGTGCTGTAGAGTGTGGGTGATAATGGTTACTACCATATATGGCTGCTAGAAGGATTAAGGAGGGCCTTAATACATATAAGGGCCTGGTACAAATTGAGCAACTTGAACATGATAGAGCTCATAGTAAGTGAGCTCTATTTAGAACAGAGCTTACACCTAGGAAGCACAGTATCAGTTAAGTACATCTCATAGGATTGTTGTGGCTTTTAAAGAGACAGCGTATGAAAATAGTACACTGTGCTTAATGAATGACCATTCTCTCTCACTGTGATGAATACACATGTTCAGAATCAGAATCCCCATCTCTGGGTCATTTGTCATACACTGCACTCCTTGCAGCCTGGCACTCCCCCCATTTTGACTCAGCCCAGCCTGGGTACCCCACGCACAGCCCTCCCTAGCTCTGGCTGGGGTCCAGGGTGCCTCGTGTGTGGGCAGTGCATGGTATGCTTTTCAAAGCACTTTCTTATTCATGAGCACAGACGCTGAGAACAACAGAGGGCATGATGATGGGGGTGGTGTGGTGGGTGCTTTAGCCGCTGTGTAACCTTGGCCAGGCCCCTGCCCTTCTCTGGGCCTATCTGCTCTGCTCATCTGTCAAAGGGGATAATATCCCTGCCCAATGGCCTCACAAAGCTACTGTGAACAGGAAGTGAATTTAGGCATGCATGGAGGCACCTGTTAAATTACAGGATATTCCAAACAGGTAGCCAAAGGCGGGGTGGGGGGGGAAGGGGTGTCCATGGTTTCCAAACCCAACAGGTCTGAGAAGGCCAGTTCCCAGCCAGTTGGTGAGGGGAGGCTTCCCAGAAGGCCATTCTGCTCTGAGTAGTGTGTCCCTGAGACCAGAGCCTTCTGTGTAATCATTTAGCAACCTGTCCCTGGCTGGGAGGAGGAGGCGGAGCTAGTCTGATGCTGCGGGGAGGCCGAATTTGGACATAAGTTAAGAGCTTGGCCAACACACAGGAGGTGGACTGTGGCCAGGGCTGGGGGAGGGAGGGCCTGAGCTCCCCATGACTGCCTGGCAGTGATTGTGATGGCTGGGAGTTGGGGCATCCAGACAGCCCCCTCTGAAGGCTGGGGGCACTCCCAGTCAGCACAGACAACATATTTCCTTTACCGCCAGGGAAGGGGGAGCCCTCTCAGAGGAGCTGGCTGCAGACAAAGGGGAGGACTACAGACTGACAGCAGGCAGATGGGGGGGCGGGACTCATGTCGGGGGAGGATAAAGGATGAGCGATTGCTCCATAGACAGCCCTGGGGCAGAAGTAGGAAATTATGAAAGGAGAGGAACCATGCCAGAGGGACTTCCGGTGGGTAAAGCACTTCCAAGGTTAGAAAGTGCTTCCCCTTTCATTAACCATTCTTCATTCTTTCCTTTCTCTTACTAGGGTTCTGAGCTTGGTCTGGGTGGGGGCATTGTGAAGTCTGGGGAAAGTGTGTGTGTGTGTATTGCGGGGAGGTGTTGGGAGGTGGGAGTGTGGTCAGAGAAGGTGAATGAAAATCTGGTTCAAGCTGAGTGGTCATCAGAGGAGACAAGGCCCCTGAGAACAGAGGCAGGAGCGCCCAAGTGGCCCTTCTTGCATTTCATTTGTACTAGACAGCTCCAGAGGGTGCCATCCACAGGGTGGGCTCAGCCCTGGGACAGGGATGAAGGGCTGGGTGGGGCAGATGAGCTGAGGGAGACGGATGCTCAAAGCCCAGGGTGCTTGTTTCCCTCTGGCAGCAGCGTATCCTCCTTCCCCTCAGCCAGGGGGTTATTTACTGAGTGGAGGGGGCTCCCAGGAGCTTGCAGCTCCAAGCCCAGGGCCCTCAGCTAGGCTGCACATCCCCTCAGCCAGGGGGTTATTTACAGAGTGGACGGGGCTCCCAGGAGCTTGCAGCTCCAAGCCCAGGGCCCTCAGCTAGGCTGCACATCCGGGCCTTACAGATGAACCACTGTCCTGGCCTGCACAGAGCTGAGGCTGTAGAAGAAGTGTGGAGGCACACCCCCCACCCCCGCCCCGCCACCCCATTCACGCCTCATTCTCCCCCTGGAAACACCTTGATAAAGCGCATTTCCGAAGGCAACTGTAGGAAACTGGTCAGAACAGTTCAAAGCAAGGTGTCAGGAAAAGAGCACATCCAGAGTGTCACCACCCCCTACCCCTCACCCTGGAGCACATTGTTTTCCAGGCCAAGGGCCCATTCAGCAGCTCCTCCTCGAGAAACCTGAAATCTCACCTCCAGGAGTGTGTGTGTGCTTGTGTTTGTGTGTGTGTGTGCGCACGCAAGCACATTGCTGTGGACACATGCCTGCATTCTGTGAGTTTCTACTCCTTGGAACTTGCAAGTGTCACCTGCATTTCATGTGTGCATGTGTCTGGGAGCCTATGGGCACAGGGGTGTCTGGGAACAGGGAACCAAAAGCTCATGAAGCTAAAACGAGTCCATTGGATGGCCAGGGATTTCCGGAGGCCTGGGATGTAGCTAGATCTTGAAGGAGAAAGGGAGTGACAGGTATAGAGGCTGAGAGCAAATCTACAGGGTGGGTGGGGCAGCGGGCCCACACAAGTCCTCTGGTCCTTGTCCTCCAGTAAGGCTCCAAACACACAGGCCCATAGACCCCAGCTCTGGCTTCGCCCACAGGAAGTCCCAGAGAAGCAGCCTGAGCCCAGCCCTCACCTCCTGGAGGAGTCCGTTCATCACCATGAAAGACCTTCCTGTGGAAGGTCTCAGTCTGATGGGGGAGCAGGCTCCTCCACCTGATGACGGGGATGCCACCCCCAAAATGCTGAATTTCCACATCCTGTGCCAGAAAGCAAGAGTAGGATCCCTGGACCGATGGGCGGTGCCTCTGTCCCCAGTGTGCGCCTGCCTGCAGGCCCAGCCTGTGATAGAGAGTAAAGGGCGAGGGCAGCGCCAGGCCCCGGCCAAGGCAAGAGAGTTGGATTATAAATAGCCCTGGGACCAGTCTTCCGGGGAGAGGCGGGGAGCCCTGCAACACAACGCTTTGCAGCACACAATGCAAAAAGGTCTCTTTTAAGAGATCCAGCGAGTGGGAGGATAGATGCTGGTCTTGCCCCCTAGGCCCCTCCTAGCCCCAGCCGGGGCTCAGCTTCTGGGCCACTGACCACCTCTGCCTCTTGCTTCCATTTCTCCGAGTCGCCTCTCTCCGAGTGAGTGTGTTTTTGGAACACTCAAAGTCAATCTGGCCGAGGAGTCTTATCTCTCACATTCCGGTGTTCGAGGTGGAGAGCCGCGGCGTCCCCTCTCCAACTCCCACCCCCTCTTCCCGGGGAAGGATCGCAGGCCCCTCCTACCTGCAAACACTGCGGAGCAGTAGGCATCGCTGATGTCGGTGTCAGGGGTGTGGACATTCTCCGCGTAGAGGATGAAGACCCTCAGCATGACTGATGGGAGTCAGGATCCCGAGCACCCAGGGCGCGGAGAGGGCTGGGGAAGGTTGGGGATTGCCGAGGCGCAGCTCGTGGGTCCCCTCACAGCAGAGGGCTGGTGGAGGGAGACTGGCTCGGATCACTGACTCCCAGCTCAAAGCAACGGCTCTTGAAGGAGAAAAAACAGGCCAGTCTCGGGCTGCTCCAGTGGCCTCCACTCGGTCCGCGCCCCGGGCTACGCTCAGCCCGCTTGTCAGCGGGCGCTGCGAGAACAGGGGCTTCTGCTCATCTTCCACCCGCGCCGCCCTGCGCGAGCTTGGCTAAGCTGTAATTCAATGCTCCGGCCGCAGACTCTCCCAATGACACGGCATTTTGCACCTGGCGGTGGAACAGCGGACTGGGCGGCGGCCGCGACGGCTGAGGACTGCACCAGGGTTGCGGGCGCCCAGCGCAGTCCAGATCTCGCTCCAGGACGGGAGAAAGACTTGGTCCCTCCCCTGACCTTCCACCTCGGGCAGTGCGCGACGCCAATCCGGTGGCCTCCCACCGCGGGGATTCCAGCACTCTCCCTCGCCGCCAGCCAGACCGCCCCGGGGACGCTCTGGGGAGCAGGCGCAGGGCCGGCGCTTTCCAGACAGAGTTGAGGAATTTCATTGAGAGGCAGCGCTGGCTGCCTTAAAAACTTTCTACCCTTCTTCTCTGGTTGTAAAAACAACACATACTACTTTAAACAAAAAGCATAAAAGAAAGAAATCGCTGAGTCTGAAAAAAAAATACAATATTAACATTTGGTTATTTACCAACTGAGACTTTTTCCTGTGAATTGCATGTATATATGAAAGCTAGTGAAGGTGATGGAATTCCAGTTGAGCTATCTCAAATCCTGAAAGATGATGCTGTGAAAGTGCTGCACTCAATATGCCAGCAAATTTGGAAAACTCAGCAGTGGCCACAGGACTGGAAAAGGTCAGTTTTCATTCCAATCCCAAAGAAAAGCAATGCCAAAGAATGCTCAAACTACCGCACAATTGCACTCATCTCACATGCTACTAAAATAATGCTCAAAATTCTCCAAGCCAGGCTTCAACAATATGTGAACCGTGAACTTCCAGATGTTCAAGCTGGTTTTAGGAAAGGCAGAGGAACCAGAGACCAAATTGCCAACATCCGCTGGATAATCGAAAAAGCAAGAGAGTTCCAGAAAAACATCTATTTCTGCTTTATTTATTGACTATGCCAAAGCCTTTGACTGTGTGGATCACAATAAACTGTGGAAAATTCTGAAAGAGATGGGAATACCATACCACCTGACCTGCCTCTTGAGAAATTTGTATGCAGGTCAGGAAGCAACAGTTAGAACTGGACATGGAACAACAGACTGGTTCCAAATAGGAAAAGGAGTACGTCAAGGCCGTATATTGTCACCCTGCTTATTTAACTTACATGCAGAGTACATCATGAGAAATGCTGGGCTGGAAGAAGCACAAGCTGGAATCAAGATTGCTGGGAAAAATATCAATAACCTTAGATATGCAGATGACACCACCCTTATGGCAGAAAGTGAAGAGGAACTAAAAAGCCTCTTGATGAAGGTGAAAGAGGAGAGTGAAAAAGTTGGCTTCAAACTCAACATTCAGAAAACGAAGATCGTGGCATCCGGTCCCATCACTTCATGGGAAATAGATGGGGAAACTGTGGAAACAGTGTCAGACTTTATGTTTGGGGGGCTCCAAAATCACTGCAGATGGTGACTGCAGCCATGAAATTAAAAGATGCTTACTCCTTGGAAGAAAAGTTATGACCAACCTAGATAGCATATTGAAAAGCAGAGACATTACTTTGCCAATAAAGGTCCGTCTAGTCAAGGCTATGGTTTTTCCTGTGGTTATGTATGGATGTGAGAATTGGACTGTGAAGAAAGCTGAGTGCTGAAGAATTGATGCTTTGAACTGTGGTGTTGGAGAAGACTCTTGAGAGTCCCTTGGACTGCAAGGAGATCCAACCAGTCCATTCTGAAGGAGATCAGCCCTGGGATTTCTTTGGAAGGAATGATGCTGAAGCTGAAACTCCAGTACTTTGGCCACCTCATGTGAAGAGCTGACTCATTGGAAAAGACTCTGATGCTGGGAGGCATTGGGGGCAGGAGGAGATGGGGACGACAGAGGATGAGATGGGTGGATGGCATCACTGACTCGATGGACGTGAGTCTGGGTGAACTCCGGGAGTTGGTGACGGACAGGGAGGCCTGGCGTGCTGCGATTCATGGGGTCGCAAAGAGTCGGACAGGACTGAGCGACTGAACTGAACTGATGCATGTTGTTACGTTCTTTATTGTATGAGTGACATCAAAGTGTCTGTGAAGTGCTGTGTCCTGCTTTTTCAAGTAATATTTCCTTGCATTATTAAATATTCTTTATAAAGTTTTTTTTCAATAGCTACTTAATTTTCTATCATATGAATATATTAAATTCTCAAGGCTTTCTCCTCTTGCGGCATATTTAGGTTCTTTCCAGTAGTGAGAAATAGTAGTGAGAAATTGCTTTTTACATAAAAACTGGGATATATACCTGTCTTGAGCCCCTCTCTGCTTGTTCCTCAGTTGGGATTTCTAGCTTTGGAATTATAAGGGCACAGGACATGCCTTTTTTTAGGTCCTAGTACCTGTTGCTAAACTGCTTTCCCGGAGCTGTGTGGACCCACTCCCAGCAGTTGGGTGACTCACCTTCTAAAGTGGGCCATTTGGATGGGTGTGGGTGAGCAGCTGTCAGCAAAACTCCTCCCCCAAGAGCCCACTAGGGTAGCACACATTCCCAGGGCAGGAAGGATCAGATGCTGGCTTTGCCTCATGTGAAGGTAGCAGGAGGTAGCAATGCTTCCCCAAAGAACTGTGATTTTAAGATCAGAATAGCAGACATTTCTTGTGATCGCTTATGGTCCTCCTGCTACAATCCATGCCTCTTTGCCTCTAGCACAATATGTGATTGGGGGGGAAGGAAAATGAGCGGGCTTAATCATTCATTTAACAGATATGTATGGAGTCCTAGAGCATGCCAAGCTCTGTCCTGGGTGATGACACAAAGGTGAACATACATGACATTGTCCCTGTTATGGGCTGAATCGTGTTCTCTCAAAACTTGGCTATTGAAGCACTGACCTCAGTTAAGAAGGTGATTAAGTCAAAATGAGGCTGTTAGAGTGGGATCTAATCTAATACAACCCAAGAGGTTCTTATACGAAGAGGAAATTTGGCTAAATGAAGAGATATTAATAGCAGGGAGGCATGCACACAGAGGAAAGATCATGCAAGGACACTACAAGGAGAGGGCATCTGCAAGCCCAGGAGAGAGACCTCAGCAGAGAGCAGACCTCAGGCTTCTAGCCTCCAGAACCGTGAGAAGACAAACTTCTGTCGTTTTAAGTCACCCAGCTTGTGGTATTTTGTTATGGCAGCCAGAGAAAACTAACATAGACCTAGACCTCAAGGAGTTTCCACTTCAGTAGAGGAAACTGGTGCTTATCAAGTAACCAAGCCAATCTCACACCATTCCAGTAAGTGCAATAAAGTAGAGAAAATGGTGGTGCGTGACAGCAGATAGCAAGGAGCCCTTATCCAGTCCTGGGACAGCAAGAGGTATTTAAGGTGAGATCTGAAGGCCAATTAGTTCACTGGGCAAGACTGGAGGCTTCCCTGGTGGCTCAGATTGTAAAGACTGAGGTTGGAGCAGAGGACAAGAGGTTTCTTAAGAGAAGGAAGGAAATGCTCTGAGTCAAGGTCCTGGGAAGAGTGAGGGAAGAGAGAACACCCTGGCTGGAGTACAGACTGGGAGGAGGCAGGATTGGAGGAGGTGAGGTTGGAGAAGCACACAGGGCCTGTGCGAAGCTGCCTGTGGCCCAAGTCCAGAGGAATGGCAGGACCTGGCTTACTTTTCAGCATCTCCCTTTGGCTGCATTTGGGGGAATGGGGTGCAAGGGGCCAGAGTGGTGAAGAGGTGAAGTGGTGAAGAGGCCAGTTAGAAGCCACAGCAGAGGGTCAAAGTGAGATGTGGTGGTGACTTGGCCCACAGGGGTGAAAGAGGAGATGGAACTGAAGTTAAAGCTGGGAGGAAGTACGAGGGTCATTCTGTGAGCAGGTGGAGGAGATCAAGTTTCCTGCTGTTAAACTTGGCCTTTATGTGTTACTGGAGAAAAAACATGTGGCATGGATGAAGTCATTGGCTGATTCATTCATTCATTCACCAATATGGATTGTTGTTTCAGTCGCTCAGTCGTGTCTGACTCCTTTGCAACCCGATGGACTGCAGCACACCAGGCTCCTCCGTCCATGGAATGTCCCAGAAGAGAAACCCGGAGTGGGTTGCTGTTTCCTTCGCCAGGGCATTTTCCCTATCCAGAGATTGAACCTGCATCTCCTGCATTGGCAGGCAGATGCTTTACTGCTGAGCCACTGGGGAAACCCTAACCAATATGTATAGGGTGCCTCATATATGGCATGGTGTGCAGATTTCAGTTTTAGAGGAGGGTACCAAGTAGGGAGTAAAACTTAATTTCAATGGGAAGAAGGACAAGAGGTCCTATTGCTCTAGGGAAAGTCCAAATTATGGTCTATTTTTAAAGAAGTACAGTTTGGCTCTATTCAGATGCATAAAGCAACATGAACCTGCTGTAAGGCTGAGCTAAAATTGGATCCAAGAAACATTTAGCTGCTTGCAGACATGGTGACTAAAGTGATTTAAAAGGAACCAGCTTTCTTTATAGGTTGAACATCCCCCTTGCAACTTCTCTATGCTGTTTATTCATGCAACAATTTCTCTTCAAATTTGTTATGCACAGCCTCATCTGTACAGATATGAACCCCTAGTGGGAATGCCCCCCAACTTTATTGCTCAACATAGGGCACGTTTGGGTTTTCTTCTCTATTTAAAAGACACATGTTCTCTGAGACCACCCCCTGGGGGGACACTTGATTCAAGTCAAAGCAATTTGATGATCTCGCCCAAGAATTTAGAATTGGGACAGAGATGCTAGCTTCTGTGCGTGGCTGGAACTCAGACGACTAAAATGGAGGCTCAGAAGGCACCCCATGCAGGGAGAAATGGAGAAAGTTCAGCAGTCAGAGAAAAAAAGATCACAGGGGTTGGGGCAGAGGACAGAAAGACACACTTTCAGGCATTTGTGGATCCCATCCCTCATGAGTCTTTCTGCCCATGAATTCTGAGATGGCCTTGGAGGTGAATATTCATCATTTTTAGCTCCCAGCTTTCAACCTCTCCTTCCTAAAACACCTCTCACCACTTCTCGTAAGTGGTCTTGGAGCAGAAATGCCCACCTCTCTGGAAACTTCAGAGTCAGGGCCACCCCCTTCCTGTCACTGTGCAGTGTGGCCAAGGCTCAGCCAGTTGGACAGTCTCTCCCAGGGCTTCAGAGTCCTTAAGGAGCTTAAGCAGGAAGTCAGACATGACAGCTGCCGTGAAAGCAAATGACCAGTCTTTTCCTCCTATAGGATGAAGGATCACAGTTGTGACTTTTGCTGCCCTGAGTTCTGTTTGTTTCCCAAGCCAACACTGCCAGCTTCTCTCCATTCTGTGAACCCCCAAAGCTCTCCTGTAATACTCTCTTGACTCAGATGCCCAGGCTTGGGTGAGACTGCTAGCAGCCAAGAATCCAACTGTACCCAGTGTCTTTAGAGTGAATCCATCCATATCCTATTTAGGGCAACTTGAAGCATAACTCTGTTTCTTGCTATTGAAAAAAACCTTGGCTATGACTTTCAAGGTATATGAAGCACCACTAGAGTCTTATATATCTTCTCTCCTTTGGAACTACGGCTGGGATCAGATCAGGAAAGACATAAAGAAGTGGAGAACATGAGGACTGAGAGCTTTGATGTAACTCAGAAAAATTCCTAGGGGTGTGTGTGTGTGTTTGTGTGTTTTTGTTGGGGGGGAGAAGTTTATGGGCTAGTGTCTATCCCTTAATTGGGGCATCATGAGAGAATAACAGGGGCTGCCAGGTATGTTTGCACAGGTAGTGCACTGAACTAATGATACATGCTGACCCTCATAAACCATAACTGTCAAAGTCAGGATCTCTAGCTAAAGGTACTAAACAGGCAGTCAGTCAGCTTCAGCTCAGGAAGCCTTCAAAGCTGAATTCTACTCTGTAGATACCTTGGCTGACATACAGAAGTTATATACCTTCATGTAGTTAAATTTATCAGTCCTTTCCCTTATGGCGTCTACTTTTGTTGTCTTGATAAGTAATCCCTGCTTCATCCAAGGTTACAAGATGACTTACCTAGATTTATCAAGATTTGCTTAGATTTACCTATAGTTACCAGTAAGGTTTTTTCAATTCTTAAAACTCTCTCTGGTGTTACAGTTTGGTTTCTCCTTTGGGAAAGAAAGTAAATAAGTAGAACCCTTCCCAACTTAGGCAATTTAAAGAAAAACTATTTGAATCTTCAAGGTCAATCTATTTTAGCTTCCATGAGCTCAGTTCCTCTAAGACCACATGCTCTGTGTTGGAATCCAGAGTCAGGTGTACTGGGGACAGAAAGCAGGGGTGGTATCAGTGTTAGCTCCCAGTCGTCGTATGACCATGATACGATGGTCAGATTTAATATCACCGAGCTTTAGTTTCCTCATCTATAAGAAAAATACAACCACAGTTTGTGGTGAGGGTAAAATGAGGATAAAATACATGTAAAACACTATTTTAAAGCTTTTCTGGACTGGATAGGATTTTTTTTTAAATTACAGTAGGTTAAAAAATTGCAACATTTCAGGATACAGAGGCTGCTCCAAATATTTTATTCATCTTTTATTTCTTATCAAATACAGAGATGCCCACTCAGTACCTGCCAACTACCTGCCAATTAAGAAGAAAGCATTTGTAAACACTCCATGACTTTGATGTTCTCAGCCACACACATCCCTGCCAAGCTTGCTAAGAACCACAGACCCTGATCACACTCTGGTCATCTCATCTGCTTTCCCTGAGGAGAACAACTCATGGTAGTGTCAGAAGCTTTCAATTTGCCGTGAAAGGGACCTTCCAGAGGCTCTACCATAAGAAACACTTAGCGGTTCAGCTCAGTTCAGTTCAGTCGCTCAGTCGCTGTCCAACTCTTTGCGACCCCATGGACGGCAGCACACCAGGCCTCCCTGTCCATCACCAACTCCCAGAGTTTACTCAAACTCACGTCCATTGAGTCAGTGATGCCATCCAACCATCTCATCCTCTGTCGTCCCCTTCTTCTCCTGCCCTCAATCCCTCCCAGCATCAGAGTCTTTTCAAATGAGTCAGTTCTTTGCATCAGGTGGCCAAAGTATTGGAGTTTCAGCTTCAACATCAGTCCTTCCAATGAATATTCAGCACTGATTTCCTTTAGGATGGACTGGTTGGATCTCCCTGCAGCCCAAGGGACTCTCAAGAGTCTTCTCCAACACCGCAGTTCAAAAGCATCAATTCTTCAGCACTCAGCTTTCTTTGTAGTCCAACTCTCACATCCATACATGACCACTGGAAAAACCATACCCTTGACTAGACGGACCTTTGTTGGCAAAGTAACATCTCTGCTTTTTAATTTGCTGTCTAGGTTGGTCATAACTTTTCTTCCAAGGAGTAAGCATCTTTTAATTTCATGGCTGCAGTCACCATCTGCAGTGATTTTGGAGCCCAAGAAAATAAAGTCTGACACTATTTCTACTGTTTCTCCATCTATTTGCCATGAAGTGATGGGACCAGATGCCATGATTTTAGTTTTCTGAATGTTGAGCTTTAAGCCAACTTTTTCACTCTCCTCTTTCACTTTCATCAAGAGGCTCTTTAGTTCTTCTTTACTTTCTGCCATAAGGGTGGTGTCATCTGCATATCTGAGGTTATTGATATTTCTCCTGGCAATCTTGATTCCAGCTTGTGTTTCTTCCAGCCCAGCGTTTCTCATGATGTACTCTGCATGTAAGTTAAATAAGCAGGGTGATAATATATAGCCTTGACGTACTCCTTTTCCTATTTGGAACCAGTCTGTTGTTCCGTGTCCAGTTCTAACTGTTGCTTCCTGACCTGCATACAGATTTCTCAAGAGGCAGGTCAGGTGGTCTGGTATTCCTATCTCTTGAAGAATTTTCCACAGTTTACTGTGATCCACATAGTCAAAGGATTTGGCATAGTCAATAAAGCAGAAATAGATGTTTTTCTGGAACTCTCTTGCTTTTTTGTTGATCCATCGGATGTTGGCAATTTGATCTCTGGTTCCTCCGCCTTTTCTAAAACCAGCTTGAACATCTGAAGTTCACGGTTCACGTATTGTTGAAGCCTGGCTTGGAGAATTTTGAGCATTACTTTACTAGCATATGAGATGAGTGCAATTGTGTGGTAGTTTGAGCATTTTTCAGCATTGCCTTTCTTTGGGATTGGAATGAAAACTGACCTTTTCCAATCCCATGGCCACTGCTGAGTTTTCCAAATGTTCTGGCATATTGAGTGCAGCACTTTCACAGCATCATCTTTCAGGATTTGAAATAGCTCAACTGGAATTCCATCACCTCCACTAGCTTTGTTCGTAGTGATGCTTTCTAAGGCCCACTTGACTTCATATTCCAGGATGTCTGGCTCTAGGTGAGTGATCACACCATTGTGATTATCTGGGTTGTAAATATCTTTTTGTATAGTTTTTCTGTGTATTCTTGCCACCTCTTCTTAATATCTTCTGCTTGTTAGGTCCATACCATTTCTGTCCTTTATTGAGCCCATCTTTGCAGGAAATGTTCCCTTGGTATCTCTAATTTCCTTGAAGAGATCTCTAGTCTTTCCCATTCTTTTGTTTTCCTCTATTTCTTTACACTGATAACTGAGGAAGGCTTTCTTATCTCTCTTTGCTATTCTTTGTAACTGCATTCAAATGGGTATATCTTTCCTTTTCTCCTTTGCTTTTTGCTTCTCTTCTTTTCACAGCTATTTGTAAGGCCTCCTCAGACAGCCATTTTGCTTTTTTTGCATTTCTTTGGGGATGGTCTTGATCCTGTACAATGTCACGAACCTCTGTCCACAGTTCATTAGGCACTCTATCAGATCTAGTCCGTTAAATCTATTTCTCACTTCCACTGTATAATTGTTAGGGGTTTGATTTAGGTCATACCTGAATGGTCTAGTGGTTTTCTTCACTTTCTTCAATTTAAGTCTGAATTTGGCAATAAGGAGTTCATGATCTGAGCCACAGTCAGCTCCTGGTCTTGTTTTTGCTGACTGTAATAAAGCTTCTCCATTTTGGCTGCAAAGAATATAATCAATCTGATTTCGGTGTTGACCATCTGGTGATGTCTATGTGTAGAGTTTTCTCTTGTGTTGTTGGAATAGGGTGTTTGCTATGACCAGTGTGTTCTCTTGGCAAAACTCTATTAGCCTTTGCCTTGCTTCATTCTGTACTCCAAGGCCAAATTTGCCTGGTACTCCAGGTTTTTCTTGACTTCCTACTTTTGCATTCCAGTCCCCCATAATGAAAAGGACATTGGTTTTGGGTATTCATTCTAGGTCTTCATAGAACTCTTCAACTTCAGCTTCTTCAGCATTACTGCTCAGGGCATAGACTTGGATTACTGTGATACTGAATGGTTTGCCTTGGAAACAAACAGAGATCATTCTGTCGTTTTTGAGATTGCATCCAAGTACTGCATTTCGGACTCTTTTGTTGACTATGATGGCTACTCCATTTCTTCTAACGGATTCGTACCCACAACAGTAGATACAATGGCCATCTGAGTTAAATTCACCCATTCCAGTCCATTTTAGTTCGCTGATTCCTAAAATGTCGACATTCACTCTTGCCATCTCCTGTTTGACCACTTCCAATTCGCCTTGATTCATGGACCTAACATTCCAGGTTCCTATGCAATACTTCCCTTTACAGCACTGGACCTTGCTTCTATCCCCAGTTACATCCACAACTGGGTGCTGTTTTTGCTTTGCCTCCATCTCTTCATTCTTTCTGGAGTTATTTCTCCACTAAAGGTGGAGGTGCATACTGGGCACCTACTGACCTGGGGAGTTCCTCTTTCAGTGTCCTATCTTTTTGCCTTTTCATACTGTTCATGGGGTTCTCAAGGCAAGAATACTGAAGTGAAATACCAAGTAAATACCCAATACTGAAACACTTAGTAAATACCCAATAGACAGACTATTTTTATCCATTCAGGCATGGCTGGGATACTGAAAGGTGTGTGTTCAGAATGGGAGGAGGGTTGGGGTTCCCATGGTCTGAAATTCTCCCTGAGAGCCCCAGCAGCTTGTTGGCTGAAGTGCAGGGAGAACCGCCCTGGGACTACCAGAAGCAGGTCCATCTATATGCACCATTCTCCTTTCAAAGCAATTCCAAAAGATGGGGAGTCTCTAGAGAGGATGGAGGAAAGCACACATCCACAGGTACATGGGGTGGGGCATTGGAGGAAGGGAGAGAGGGCAAGAGTGCAAACCGAGGTAATGATGGAAAAGAACAAGAGATAAACTTCTTCCAGTGAGGTTATTCATCTTCGGGAAGAGTCAACAACATCCCAGGATGCAGTTCCAGGCCCTGGCAGAGAGGAGGAGGCAGGTCCTGGTGATAAGTGGCTCCCTGCTGAGGCACAGCTGAAGGTCTAGGCAGAGTGGGTGCCCAAGAGGAGCAGCAGCAGTGAGGGGTACCTACTGTGCATCTCTGGGCAGGGCTGAGCCACAGAGCTTTCTGAAACTTACACACCAAAGGACTCCTGTTGCTACCTGGGCAGACACCACCAGAAAAGGCCTCAAGAATATTTCCAGGACTTAAGAGGGCAACAAACCGTTGGCATTTTCAGTGTGCCTTCCTTGCCTGAAGGCTGAGACTTTGGGAGAAAGGACACCAGGAGAAGTGAACATCTGACTCATTAGTGTTTCTTAAAGTGTGCTTGATCCAAAAGTCTCCTCATTGAATTCTTGTAAAAAATGGAGACACCTGGGTTCCTCTGTACTCCCGATTACTATTGAATCAAAATGTCTGCAAATGGCTCAGGAATCTGGCTTTTAAAAGCTCCCCAGTTATTCTCATATGGACCAAAGACCAGGAAACACTGACCTAAGTAGTGTCAAAGCACAGGCTTTGGGCTCTTTGGATTATTACTTTAAATGACAGTTGAATGCACTCTTGAATCCAGAGGGTGTACATTTCACAAGGACTGAGAAGATGATGTTTATCTGGAGATTGGCTTGAAGTGAAGAAAGGGAGCATTTGGAGGAGAAAAGGTAAGGAAGATAATTTTCAGCTAAAAACAGTAAAACCAGTAGGACAAGAAAAGGACAATGGCAGCAGTGTAAAAGGATGACTCGAGTCAGACTACCTGGATTCACTCAGAGGTTGGAAGTCTCACCTCAGGGAGCCCACGTGGTTGAATGAAGTCTCTTCTAGGGGTCACAGACTTCTCATTGTGTCCTCACATGGTAGAAGGAAACTAGGAATATCTCTGGAGCCTCTTTAAAAAGCATTAATCTCATTCATAAGGGTTCCACTCTCATGTAAACACCTCCCAAAGGTCCTACCTGCTAATACCATCACCTTTAGGGGTTAGGGTTTCAGCATGTAAATTTGAGGGGCCATAAACATTCAGACTATAGCAGAAGCATTTATGGTTTTTAACAGAAGTATTGCAGAAATCCAAAGCGGTAAAGCCATGACATTGGTGGTAGAATGACATGACATCAGTGGTAGAATTCTTACCTGCCACGCAGGAAGCCCAGATTCAACTTAGCGACTGAACAACAATAAAAGTGGTGGAAGATACTCCTTGTTCCAAGTAGCATAACTACCAGGAGGCAGGAGAGAGTGCTGCAGATCAAGAAGATATAGTCCTGCATGGAAATCCTCACCAAGATTCATGCAAGAGGGGCTGTAGGTGAGGAATACAGGAGAGGGGACACTGGAGAAAATGATTACTAGAGATGATGATTCTAGGGTAAGGGCTGGCCCAGGTGCTGAGGAGAGACTTCCACTCTCTAGACATTTGGGGGAAGTTACAGTAGCTCAGATGTACACATCTAGTAATATCTCGACTTACCTCAGGGACCATTCCATCACTTAGAAGATGAACTGAAAAAGAACGGACCTGCTAGATGGAGCATAACCCTGCCCGACAAGAAAGAACTGGTTGGAGAAGCAGGCACAAGAGGAAGCCTGGGGAGAATCACCTTTGGGATGAACACAACCCAGGGTGATAACTGGTTTTCAAGGCTCAAACTCTGTGATTTCAGTAGGACTCTGTCTTTCCACAACTTTCTTCACAACTAGGCTCCCTCCAATCCAGGGAATCCACTTAACTCCTTGATCCTGGCAAATTCCCACCCTTACCAAGAGCTTTCTTTTTATAGCGTCAGCTGAGGAAGATACTGAGGTTCTTACTTCCTACCCAGCCACAGCACTTCACAGTTGCTCTTCTTTCTTGCCCAATCATTGCCTGATGTCTGATCTAGAGATCAGATCTACTGGCATCCTAACATTTGAGAACACTTTCTCCTCCACGGTGATCCTCTTCAAGCCTAGGCTCTGGGATCAATCTTTACTAATATTCAAGTCCCTTGCATTTAGAATTGGGTATTCATCAGAGTATCCTTAGCTTGTCACACCCAGCATGTAAAATAATAGGAGGGAAAAGAGATTTTAAAAAGACTCACATAACATGATTGCTATGGTCTCCACTTCTATATCTGGTAACAAGGCCCATATTGATAATCACAGTTTAATTTTCCCATTACTCATTCCATTTTCTGCTTATGCTCTGCCAGCATGAATGCTGGGAAGATTTGAGTCCTTGCTGGTCCTGTCTTTATTGGATTATTGCAATTTTCCATTGACCAGGGCTATTGGCCAAGTGAGTCGTAAGAAGCATATTCTCATGACTCTCCTGGCTTCCAAACATAGCCCTTCTTACCCCGACTGTGTAGCAGCAACTCATTTTCCCCAGTAAACAAAAACAATCACCCATCAGGTACAATGATCTCTTTTCCTTTCTGTTGGTCCAGTGGCATGAGGAACCCCAAAGGGTGACAGGGTGGTCTCAGCTTCCAATTCATCCTGGTGGATGCATCCTTCCTTTGGGTGCCTGAACTTCCAAAGACTGAGGCCAAGGTCACAAAGATGGGAAATAAAAATCCTTCAATTGTGTTACTACTCCTTAGTTCTCAAACCTATGCATTCTGGCCACTGGGGGAGATGGTACCTGTTGGCCTCTATCTAAGGTATATAAAGCATCTGTAAGACAACCACCACACTTTCCAAATGTTGTCTCCAATTTGTGCTGTAACTAATCTTTAGCAGCTCATTGTCCCTATCAGCCAGCTGCTTCTGCATTACGCAGCATATGGTAAAACTTGTGAAATCTGTGGGCATGAGCCCATGGCCCACATTTACCAAAGAACACATCTCCTTGTCAAAGTGATGTTGAATGTCATTCCATGGTGATGGTTAAGTCCATCCAAAAGTCTAAAAATGGTGGTACGATCAGAAGTCCTGAGTTCAGGGAAGACAAATCCATACCCCAAATGTGTATGTATCCCTGGTGAGGACAAAGCATTGTACCCTCAATGATGAGACAGGCTACCAAGTGGCTGGGAGGATCTGTGGGGAATGTGTCATACTGGGGCTCCTCACCCTTACCTGCTTTGTGACACCAAATGAGGTACTACTTCAGAATTGCTATGGAGGCCTTCTGGTTCTCCATGCCTGTTTTAATTGTAGGCTAATAATTTGTCTCTTCTCCCCTAAATGTGCTATAATCACTATTGTTGTTACAGTGATTTAAGTGCCACAGATACTTGGTCTTCCAAAGCCTTTATACAAGGTATCTTTACAAAGTATCATTCCTTGATACCACTGGTGATAATTGGAACAATTGTGAGGACACTGCATACCAGATGACCATGTCCCATTCATCCCTGGCAAAGAGGTTACATAATATTCAAACAAATGACCAACACAACTCAAGAATCCACTTTTTAAAAATTTTCACTTTGAAATCATTATGGATTCATAGGGAGTTGCAAAGAAATGCATAGGGAAGTTCTATGCACCCTCCCGCCAACTCCCCCCACCCAATGTTAACATTTAAGCAACTATAGACCTATATGAAAATCACCCAGTGCTATTAGTAAAACCCATGAAGCTTTTTCAGTTTCACCAGTTATACATGCACTTGTGTGTATATGCACTATGCAGTTTTTTTGTATAGCCTTGCATCACCACAGAGAAGGCAATGGCACCCCACTCCAGTACTCTTGCCTGGAAAACCCCACGGACGAAGGAGCCTGGTAGTCCATGGGGTCGTGAAGAGTCAGACACGACTGAGCGACTTCACTTTCACTTTTCACTTTCATGTATTGGAGAAGGAAATGGCAACCCACTCCAGTGTTCTTGCCTGGAGAATCCCAGGGACTGGGGAGCCTGGTGGGCTGCTTTCTATGGGGTCGTAGAGTCAGACACGACTGAAGGACTTAGCAGCAGCATCACCACCACCATGGTCAAGAAAATCAATTGTACTATCAGAGACTATTTCACATCACCCCTTTATAGTTACACCTATCCTCTCTCTCATTCTTTTTTTAATATAGATTTTTAAAAATATTTATTGATTGGTTGGTTGCTGTGCTGGATCCTCCTTGCTGCTAGCGAGCTTTCTCTCATCAAGCCAAGTGGGAGCTACTCTTTAGTTGCGAAGTGAAGGCTTCTCATCATGGTGGCTTCTCTTGTTGCAGAGCATGGGCTCTAGAGTTCGGGCTCAGTAGTTGTGGCATGGAGCTTAGATGCTCCACCGCTTGTGGGATCTTCCTCAACCAGAGCTGAAACCAGTGTCCCTTGCACTGACAGACGGACTCTTAACCATAAGACCTTTGTTGGATTTGTGATTTGTAAATATTTTCTGCTCATCTATAATTTACCTTTATTATCCTTTTAGGTCTTTTACAAAACAGAAGTTTTCACTTTGATGAAATCCTATTTATCCATTTTTCCTCTTGTGCATTAAACTTTGGGTGTCAAGTCTAAGAACTCTGGTCAAATCCTAGATCCTTAAAATTTTCCTTACACTCTTTTCTCAAAGTTCCATAGTTTTATGTTTTACATTTAAATCCATGATCACTTTTGCATTTTTAATGTAAGGTCTGAAGTTTAGGTTGAGGTTCAATTTTTTGCTGATGGATGTCCAACTACTCCAAAACCATCTAATGTAAAGGCTACTTCTCTTCCACTGAATTGCCTTTGCTTCTTTGTAAAAAATTTACTGGGTGTATTTGAACGGGTCTATTTCCAGGTTTTCTGTTTCATTGTTCTCTGTACCTCTCCCTCTACCAGTACCATGCTCTAGTGATTGCTGCACCTAAATCTAAGACTTAACATGAGAAAATGATTTATCATTTTTTTATCTTGGATAGGCTCTGGTCTTTTCACCAGTGGTTGTTCTGCAAGTATTTGTGACTCTGGTGTGCCCAAGACAGGAGGTGAGCTCAGGGTCTTTCTACTCCAGCATCTTGGCCAATCCTTCTCCACTCTTCCAACTTTATGTGTCCCATATATATAGTAGAACCCACTCCAGTACTCTTGCCTGGAAAATCTCATGGGTGGAGGAGTGTAGTAGGCTACAGTCCACGGGGTCGCAGAGAGTCGGACACAAATGACTTCACTTCAAACTTGTCTATGTCTACAGAAATAAAAAGCTGGCTAGGATTTTGACAGGAATTGCACCAACCTATAGAAAATTTAGAGGAAAATTAACATTTTTACTGTGTTACATTTTTCCATCCATGAACATAATAAATCTCTCATTTAGGTCTCCCTTTAATTTCTTCCATCAGCATTTTGTAAGTTTCAAAATAGATCCTGAACATATTTTTAAATTTATTTTTAATTGAAGGATAATTGTTTTATTATATTGTGTTAGTTTCTGCCATACATCAACATGAATCAGCCACAGGTATACATATGTCCCACCTCCCACCTGATCCCACCCCTCTAGGTTGTCAGAGCCCCAGTTTGAGCTGCGAGTCATTCAGCAAATTCCCACTGGCCATCTATTTTATGCATGGTATTGTATATGTTTCCGTGCTACTCTATCCGTTCATCCCACCCACAGATCCTGTACATGTTTTGGTACTGCTGCTGCTAAGTTGCTTCAGTGATGTCCGACTCTGTGCAACCCTGCAGACAGCAGAGCAGGCTCCCTCGTCCCTGGGCTTCTCCAGGCAAGAGTACTGGAGTGGGTTGCCATTGCCTTCTCTGACATGTTTTGATACATTTACATTTAAATCATTTTCTTTGGAGCAATTGTAAACAGTACTGAATTTGAAAAAAAATTGGTTTCTACTTATTGTCAGTAAATGGAAAATACATAAAAATTCATTTTTTATTCCTCATGTATCTTAATGAACTAATACAGTAGTTCTAGAAGTTTTGTTGTAGGTTCTTTGGAGTCTTCTATGTAGACAATCATATGATCTGCAGATTTCTATTTCCTCTAATTTGTGCTTATGTATTTTTTCTTGCAGTGGCTACAGTTTGTAGTACTATGTTGAGTAACAGATGTGGGAGTGGCCAGCCTTTCATTACCTGCGATCTGAGAGGGAGAACTGTCAGTGTTAAGTGGTATGCTAGCTGTAGATTTTCCAAACTGGATTCTCTTTATGAGACTGTGGAATTTCCCATCTATTTTTAATGTTTTCTTTTAAACCATGAATCGGTGCTGAATTTTGTTAAATGTCATTTCTGAATAAAAAGATATGGCTCTTTCCTGCTTTAGCCTCTTGATAATGTTGGATTATATTGATGAGTTTCCATATTGAACCAGCCTTGCATCTGGAATCTCTCACAAAATGTGTTAGGAAGTATTCCTTCTACTTTCTGAAAGAAATTGTATAAAGTACTTCTTTGAATGTTTCAAAAAATTATTTAGGGAAACTATCTTGTCCTGGAGTTATTATTATTTTTGAGAGTGTTTTAATTACAAATTCAATTTTAGCATTATCTGGGTTCTCTACTTCATCCTGGCTTCATTTGGTTGCTTTAGATTTTTGAAGAACTTGTCCATTTCTTCTGAGTTTTTTAATTTGAGCATAGTATTCCTTTATTATTCTTTTAATAACTACAGTATCTGTTGTGACATTTCCTTTTTCATTCCTGATATTAATAGCTTGTGTCTTCTTTTTGTTAGTCGCTCAGTCATGTCCGACTCTTTGTGACCCCATGGACTACAGTCCACCAGGCTCCTTTGTCTATGGAATTCGTCAAGTAAGAATACTGGAGTGGGTAGCCATTCTCTTCTCCAGAGAATCTTCCCAACCCACTGATCAAATCTGGGTCTCCTATATTGCAGGTAGATTCTTTACCATCTGAGCCACCAGGGAAGTCTTCTTTTTGTGAATCTTGCTGAGGTTCATCAATTTTGTTGGGTTTCTTTAAGGAGTAGCTTTGTTTCATTAATTTTTCCCTCTCATAGTCCTCTTTTCAATTTCATTAATTTCTGCTCTTTATAATTTCCTTTTTTGGGTTTCTGTTGCTTTTTTTCTAGCTTCTTTAACTATGAACTTAAGTGATTTGAGATACTTCTTTTACAAAGTAAGCACTTAAATTTCCCTCAGTACAGTGCTGTACTCAATATGTCAGCAAATTTGGAAAACTCAGCAGTGGTCACAGTATTGGAAAAGGTCAGTTTTCATTCCAATCCCAAAGAAGGGCAATGCCAAAGAATATTCAAACTACCATACAATTGCACTCATTTCACATGCTAGCAAGGTTATGCTCAAAATCTTTCAAGCTAGGCTTCAGCAGTACATGAACCAAGAACTTCCAGATACACAAACTGGATTTAGAAAAGGCAGAGGAACCAGAGATCAAATTGCCAACATTCACTGGATCACAGAAAGAGCAAGGAAATTCCAGAAAAACATCTACTTTTGCTTCATTGACTATGCTAAAGCCTTTGTGTTGATCACAACAAACTGTGGAAAATTTTTAAAGAGACAGGAATACCAGACCACCTTACCTGCCTCCTGAAAGCCTGTATGTGGGTCAAGAAGCAACAACTAGAACCAAACATGGGAAAATGGACTGGTACAAAATTGGGAAAGGAGTATGATAAGGCTGTATACTGTCACCCTGCTTATGTAACTTGTATGCAGAGTATATCATGCAAAATGCCAGGCTGGATGAATCACAAACTGTAATCAAGATTGCCAGGAAAAATATCAACAAACTCAGATATGCAAATGGTACCCCCACTCTAATGGCAGAAAGTGAAGAGGAACTAAAGAACCGCTTGATGAAAGTGAAAGGAGAGAGTGAAAAGGTCAGCTTGAAACTCAACACTCAAAAAACTAAGATCATGCATTGGTCACATCACTTCATGGCAAACAGATAGGGAACAAGTGGAAATAGCAACAGATTTTATTTTCTTGGGCTCCAATATCACTGCAGACTGTGCCTGCAGCCATGAAATTCAGATGCTTGCTCCTTGGAAGAAGGCTATGACAAACCTAGACAGCATATTAAAAAGCAGAGACATCACTTTACCAACAAAGGTCCGTATAGCCAAAGTTGTGATTTTTCCAGTAGTCATGTATGGATGTGAGAGTTGGACCACAAAGGCGGCTGAGTGCTGAAGAGTTTTGATGCTTTTGAATTGTGTTGGAGAAGACTCCTGAGAGTCTCTTGAATTGCAGGGGTCAAATGAGTCAATCCTAAAGGAAATCAACCCTGAATATTCATTGGGAGGACTAATCCTGAAGCTATGCGAAGAGCCAACTCATTGGAAAAGACCCTGATGCTGGGTAAGGCTGAAGGCAAGAGGAGAAGGGGCGGCAGAGATTGAATAGTTAGATAGCATCACCAACTCAATGAACATGAATCTGAGCAAACTGGGAGATAGTGGAGCACAGGGGAGCCTAGTATGCTGTAGTCCATGGGGTTGCAAAGAGTTGGATGTGACTTAGTGACTGAACAATAACAGATTTTGATGTTTTCATCTTCATTCCTTTTTTTCCTTCAAAAATCTTCTTTGACCCATAGATTATTTAAATTAATTTCCAAGTGTTCGTGATTTTCTTATTGCCATTATGTTGTTGATTTCTGTGGGATTCCATTAGGATCAAGGAGCCTATTTTGCCTTATTCTGATTGTTTTAAATCTGTCAAGGTTTGTTTGATGGTCCACATTATGGTCTATGTTGGTGTACATTTTATATGTGCTTGAAAAGAATGTGTATTCTGCTATAGCTGGGTGTTCTATGACTGCCAATTAGTTCCTGTTGATATGATGATTTTCATCAGTTTTTCTATATCCTTGATGATTTTCTCTCTAGCAATTCTATCAGTCAGTGAGATTGTGGTGTTGAAGTTCCCAAGAATAACTGATTTTTCTACTTCTCCTTTTAGCTCTATCAGTTTCTGCTTCATGCATTTTAAAGCTTTCTTGCTTGGTTTTAAACACATAGATTGCTACATCTTTTTGGTGGATTGACCTTTTTATTGTCATGCAATGTTCTCTTTGTCTTGAGTAATACACTTTGCTTTAGAGTATAATTATCTGATATTAATATAGCCAGTTTAAAAGAACTGGTAGCCCAGTTTTGAAGTACAGTTTCCTAGAGCCACTTCCAGTACTGATTTCAATCTGTCTCAGTAAGAAACAGCACAGTGAATAATGGAAATAAAAACAAAAATAACAAATGGGACCTATTTAAACTCAAAGCTTTTGCACAGCAAAGGAAACGATAAGCAAAATGAAGACAGCCCACCGATTGGGAAAAAATATTTGCAAATGATATGACTGGTAAGGGATTAGTCTCCAAAATTTAAAAAGTTTATGACATTTTACAGCATCAAAACAGTCCACTTAAAAAATGGGCAGAAGACCTGGACAGACACTTTGCCAAAGAGGACACACAGATGGCCAACAGGCACATGAAAAGATATTCAGTATCACAAGTTATTAGAGAAATTCAAATCAAACTACAAGGGGTTATCACCTCACACTGGTCAGAATGGACATCATCAAAAATTTCACAAACAACAAAAGCTGGAGAGGGTGTGGAGAGAAGGGAACCTTCCTACACTGTTGAGGGGAATGTAAATTGGTACAGCCACTACAGAGAACAGTATGGAGGTTCCTTAAAAAATTAAAAATAGAGATACCGTATGACCCTGCAATCCTACTCCTGGGCATATCACTGGAGAAAAAAAAAATGATATGAAAGGATACATGCACCCCAATGTTCACTGCAGCACTGTTTACAATAGACATGAAAACACCCTAAATGTCCATCAACAGAGGAATGGATAAAGAAGATGTGGTGTGTATATATATATATATATATATGTAGTGGAATATTACTCAATTATTAAAAAGAATGAAATAATGCCACTTGCAGCCACATAGATTGACCTAGGGATGTCACACCGAGTGAAGTCAGGCAGAGAAGGAAAAAACATAAGACATCCCTTATATGTGGAATCTAAAAACAAATGATACAGATGAACTCACTTACAAAACAGAAAAAGACTCATAGACTTAGAAAATGAAATTATGGTTGCTGGTAGGGAAGGGATAGTTAGGGAGTTTGAGAAGGTCATGTACACACCTTATTCAAAATGAATAACCACCAAAGACCTACTGTATAACACATGGACGTCTACTCAACATTATGTGCCAGCCTGGATGGTAGCGGGGGTTGGGGGAGAATGGGTACATGTCTGTGTATGGTTGAGTCCCTTTGCTGTTCACTTGAAACTACCACGTTGTTAACTGACTATACCCCAATACAATTAAGTTTGAAAAGAAAAAAGAAATAGCATACTGATATTAGGAAGATTTAATAAAGGTGTGGAGGCTCTGGGGGAACAGTGGGTAGTTCAACACCTTAGGATGAGTATCAGCAGTTACTAGCTGCTGGAACCTAAATGGAGATTCCTATTTTAGAACTAACACCCAAAAAAGATGTCCTTTTCATTATAGGGGACTGGAATGCAAAAGTAGGAAGTCAAGAAACACCTGGAGTAACAGGCAAATTTGGCCTTGGAATACAGAATGAAGCAGGGCAAAGACTAATAGAGTTTTGCCAAGAGAAAGCACTGGTCATGGCAAATACCCTCTTCCAACAACACAAGAGAAGACTCTACACATGGACATCACCAAAATCAGACTGATTATATTCTTTGCAGCCAAAGATGGAGAAGCTCTATACAATCAGCAAAAACAAGACCAGGAGCTGACTGTGGCTCAGACTATGAACTCCTTATTGCCAAATTCAGACTTAAATTGAAGAAAGTAGGGAAAACCACTAGACCATTCAGGTATGACCTAAATCAAATCCCTTATGATTATACAGTGGAAGTGAGAAATAGATTTAAGGGCCTAGATCTGATAGATAGAGTGCCTGATGAACTATGGCATGAGGTTCGCGACACTGTACAGGAGACAGGGATCAAGACCATTCCCATGGAAAAGAAATGCAAAAAAGCAAAATGGCTGTCTGGGGAGGTCTTACAAATAGCTGTGAAAAGAAAAGAAGCAAAAAGCAAAGGAGAAAAGGAAAGATATAAACATCTGAATGCAGAGTTCCAAAGAATAGCAAGAAGAGATAAGAAAGCCTTCTTCAGCGATCAATGCAAAGAAACAGACGAAAACAACAGAATGGGAAAGACTAGAGATCTCTTCAAGAAAATTAGAGATACCAAAGGAACATTTCATACAAAGATGGGCTCGATAAAGGACAGAAATGGTATGGACCTAACAGAAGCAGAAGATATTAAGAAGAGATGGCAAGAATACACAGAAGAACTGTACAAAAAAGATCTTCACGACTCAGATAATCACGATGGTGTGATCACTGACCTAGAGCCAGACATCCTGGAATGTGAAGTCAAGTGGGCCTTAGAAAGCATCACTCTGAACAAAGCTAGTGGAGGTGATGGAATTCCAGTTGAACTATTCCAAATCCTGAAAGATGATGCTGTGAAAGTGCTGCACTCAATATGCCAGCAAATTTGGAAAACACAGCAGTGGCCACAGGACTGGAAAAGGTCAGTTTTCATTCCAATCCTAAAGAAAGGCAATTCCAAAGAATGCTCAAACTACCGCACTCATCTCACATGTTAATAAAGTAATGCTCAAAATTCTCCAAGCCAGGCTTCAGCAATATGTGAACCGTGAAATTCCTGATGTTCAAGCTGGTTTTAGAAAAGGCAGAGGAACCAGAGATCAAATTGCCAACATCCGCTGGATCATGGAAAAAGCAAGAGAGTTCCAGAAAAACATCTATTTCTGCTTTATTGAGTATGCCAAAGCCTTTGACTGTGTGGATCACAATAAACTGTGGAAAATTCTGAAAGAGATGGGAATACCAGACCACCTGATTTGCCTCTTGAGAAATTTGTATGCAGGTCAGGAAGCAACAGTTAGAACTGGACATGGAACAACAGACTGGTTCCAAATAGGAAAAGGAGTACGTCAAGGCTGTATATTGTCACCCTGTTTATTTAATTTATATGCAGAGTACATCATGAGAAACGCTGGACTGGAACAAACAAAAACTGGAATCAAGATTGCCGGGAGAAATATCAATAACCTCAGATATGCAGATGACACCACCCTTATGGCAGAAAGTGAAGAGGAACTAAAAAGCCTTTTGATGAAGGTGAAAGTGGAGATTGAAAAAGTTGGCTTAAAGCTTAACATTCAGAAAACGAAGATCATGGCATCCGGTCCCACCATGGGAAATAGATGGGGAAACTGTGGAAACAGTCAGGCTTTATTTTTCTGGGCTCCAAAATCACTACAGATGGTGACTGCAGCCATGAAATTAAAAGACGCTTACTCCTTGGAAGGAAAGTTATGACCAACCTAGATAGCATACTCAAAAGCAGAGACATTACTTTGCCAACAAATGTTTGTCTAGTCAAGGCTATGGTTTTTCCTGTGGTCATGTATGGATGTGAGAGTTGGACTGTGAAGAAGGCTGAGTGCCGAAGAATTGATGTTTTTGAACTGTGGTGTTGGACAAGACTCTTGAGAGTCACATGGACTGTAAGGGGATCCAACCAGTCCATTCTGGAGGAGATCAGCCCTGGGATTTCTTTGCAAAGAATGATGCTAAAGCTGAAACTGCAGTACTTTGCCCACCTCATGCAAAGAGTTGACTCATTGAAAAGACTCTGATGCTGGGATGGATTGGGGGCAAGAGGAGAAGGGGACGACAGAGGATGAGATGGCTGGATGGCATCGCTGACTCGACGGACGTGAGTCTGAGTGAACTCCCGGAGTTGGTCATGGACAGGGAGGCCTGGCGTGCTGCGATTCATGGGGTTGCAGAGTCGGACACAACTGAGCGACTGATCTGATCTGATCTGATAAAGAACACACAGCCTTGATAAAAAATATTGATCTATGGTTGAAGTACAAAGCCAGTCTGAGGTGATCCTGTAGGGAGGGAGCCAGGAGAAATACTCTAACCTCATTCTATTCAATCTCTTGCCCTGGCTCCTCATTATTCAAAGCCAGTAAGAAGTGGACAAGCAAGGGATGCAGTTCACATAGGTTAGCCTCTTAGGCAGAAAGCAGGGTGGGAAAGGGTAGAGTGGATCTGGAAGGCCAAACAAAAAATATCTTAACAGTTCCTAACCTGAAGGACTTCTCTCTTGGATTATCTCTAGGTTTATAACACTCAAATTATAAAGAGAGGGTTATAATAACTATATCTATCTAAAACTGGAACTGTCCACAGTGGGAGCACCCAGGCCCTAGAGAATACTCCTTCAATGGACACTCTGTGGTAGAAATGCCACAGAGAATCTCAAGCTTCTGAGGACTGCTTTGGTGACCTCTGACAGCCCTCCCAGAACTGAGATTCCACTGCCAAGACAACCACAACAAACAGCCTGAAAAGCAGGGAAACCAGGCAGTGTGGAGGTCCTAACCACTGGCATCAGGGCTCAGGCGGGAGTCGGAGGAAGCAGACTGGGGTTATCCACAGGATATGACAGTTACTCTGTGTGTGTGGATGCCTGAAGCAAGGCTGAGATGAAAGAGATAAGAGACTAGTGGACATCAGCCACAGATGAACAAGGAAAGCAGTAATATTACATTACAGAAAATATGGGGGGAAAAAGCCTTTCCCTTACATCAGCGTCAGAGCAGGTGGAATGTAAAAATCACTGTGTAAATGTCATTTTCCTAAATATGAGATTTCCTCTCAAAACTCTGCAAATTTTCCCTTGACGATGGGATGAAGTTCAAATTCCTTACCTCAACATCTAAAGCTATGAGTCTGAGAGAATGCTGACAAAACCTAAGAAAATGTGTTAGTTCTCAAAACTGAAAACCCAGAGGTAGGGTGGCTTCCACGTTGGTCCCCAGTGGCAGGACTACCTAGAAGGGAAGAAATGAGTGCTTCACAAGAAAGCATCAGTAATCACACATATACAAGCCCTCCTAAGTACCTTTCATTCCCACCTCTAATCCTCACTTCCCCACCACATCAACCCTTCTCTCTCAGGTCTTGGAGCTACAGTATATGTCCCTTTAATTGACATGCTGGACAGATAAGATTGGAAGTTTGAAATACTTAGGTACTAAGCTCTTCTACTCAAGGAGAAAGGTGCCCTGGGTGAACACAAGAAGGCATGATTTTTGCCTTCCTTCAAACTGTAGGTCACAGGTATAATTCCACGTTTAATGACACAATGTATTTAAGTAAGAAAGTCCTGAAATACAAGCTAATTGCTTAATCAAGGGCTCCAAGAAAGAAAAGGAGATTCAACATTGTTCTGTTGAATTCCATTTCCTTTTGTCTAAGTGTTCCTCAGTTTTCTAACATAATATAGCTTTAAATATTCTGAGTTAGAAGAACTTGGTTGGGTCACACTAAACAAGAGCCCCAGCAGCTCACAGTGAAGTATGGCGCCACTTCTATAACCGCAGAGTAGTTGTATCTCAGTGCAAAAGTTTGAACCTCACCTTTGCAACATCCCTGTGGTGTCTTGACCCCCTCCTTCCCTGGCTGTGACAGCTGACCACAGGGGTTTGCCTCGGGAAGGTGGTGGCAACAGGTCTGTTGGAGCTGCTGCTGCTGCTGCTAAGCTGCTTCAGTCGTGTCCGACTCTGTGCGACCCCATAGATGGCAGCCCACCAGGCTCCACCGCCCCAGGATTCTCCAGGCAAGAACCCTGGACTGGGTTGCCATTTCCTTCTCCAATGCATGAAAGTGAAAAGTGAAAGTGAAGTTGCTCAGTCGTGTCCGACTCTCAGCGACCCCATGGACTGCAGCCTACCAGGCTCCTCCATCCATGGGATTTTCCAGGCAAGAGTACTGGAGTGGGTTGACATTGCCTTCTCCGCTGTTGGGAGTTAGAGGACTGAAAATTAGAAAGTTTCGGACAACAGGGCCATAACAGGATAGATAACACTTGAGTGCACATCCCAGTCAGTCCCTGCAGTGTCTGTTACAAGCCAGGCATCTTTTCTTTGGTCCTTAAATCATGACTAGCGCCACCTCTGGGGCCTACACACACCTGGAGTCAAGAGGCTGTCTTAGCTGCAACCAAGCCTAGGAAGAGGTGGTGCATGAATTACAATTACACTTCCACTCAAGCCTCTGGCTAATCTTTCCAAAAAGGCACCAACAAACTCCAGGTGCCCCCTCCTGCCCACAAGGAAGCTTTTCTTGGCAAGTGAGGAGAGGCTTAGAGGCTGCAGCTGTTCTACAGGCTGAAGGAGTCACCCTAGATGCAGCAGGGCTGCCCCTGCTAGGGGGATGCAGCCCACTAGCAGGAGTGTACAAAGGCAGAGCAATGGGCATAGTCTATTCCATAAAGGCCCAATTGGGAAAGGGGCAGTCTGTAAAATACTTAAAAATAAAAAAAACTGAGTATGACTGCTTTTTATCATCATCATTTACTGCAGGCAACTCTATACAATATTAGTAATAAAATACCCTACCCTCCCAGAGACCACTCCTACCAGTGAGCTACCAAGATTTTCCACCTTATCCACTAATGCTTTTCCAAGTAAACAAAATACTCCATCCCTATGCAAGGAAGGCCATCCTTCTTCCTTCTCTTGACTCCATCACTATGTTTTATCTATCAATTTCTCTTCCTCATGACTCCAAGGAGTTTAATCAGCTGACCAGAACTCTGAAGGGTAAAAAAAGCATGGGGCTCTGGGATAACGGTTTTCAATCCCAGTGCTAACACTTGCTAGATGTAGTCACCATCTCTTTGAGCTTGCTTCTTCATTAAGTAGAATGGGAATTATCATAGCATCAATTTCCTAGGATTATTTCAAAGATTAACTGAGAATGCTGCAAAACATTTAGCATTCTGGCACATAAATAAGATTCATATTCCACATACTCCTAGATTATGAGAAATAAATACTACAAGTCCACACTCTACCAGACAATATTATTTTTTCCACTCACTCCTGACTCTAGTTCCAATGTCTAGTTTGATAAATTAGCTCATCTTACATAAGAAAGAATTTTCATACAAATTATATGTCTACAGTTATTGGAGTTGTTTACTCACAGGTTGTATTACTTTCTCTGTATGAAAACTTAAAATTTAAGACAAGTAAAACTTTCATCTACAAGTTTCATGCCCACCACAGTACAAGAAGCTGGCCAAGTGAGGATGTGCCAACCACTTAGTTTCAGTTCATGCCTCAAGTATACTTTAGTTCAATTGAAATGTATAGTCCATTGACATTTCATAAAATTATTGATACACATAAGGTCCAAGTCTATCATCTTTCTGTATGTTTTCAAATAGAAAACTTAATCCTTTATTTGCCCTTTCCTTTTTTTTTGGGGGGTGGTATATTATTTTTTAGTAATCATTTATCTTCTTTGTTGACTTTTTAAATGTTACCAGTTTTTTTTTTTTTGGTTTGGTGGTAGATGGTTAATTTATCACCATCTATCTTGAGTTATTATACCACTTCACAAGTAACATAAAAATTAAAAACAGCATAATTCCATTTTACTAACCTTCCCCCTTTGTTGTAATTTTTCTTTTCCGTATGTTACTTCCATGTTTTACTTTTCCATGTTATTCCATATTTTACTTTTCCATATGTTCCAACTCTCAACATCTATACCTCTCAGCATTCAGCATACGTGAAGTTGTCAACTCTCTTTTTATGCTTTTGTTACCATATAATCCTTTGAAAAAGACAGGAACATGATTTACATACAATATATATACACATACCCTTTAAAAGTTCAGCAAATACCTCAGAAGCCTGTAATGTTTTGCTGATCAAGATTCATAGATGTCAGGGCAGAGTATAATGGTAGAGAGTCAATCACAGAACCCTATCTCCCTTTTTTCATGGACTCTGTAGCACAGAATTCATTTTCCATTTCCCACTCTCCCCTTTCAAATCTTCTTAAGATCTTCTTATAAAAACCACTCCTTTAAGAAAAAAAATACTAAAGTTTTATTAAAAGATGTACTTCAGCTCATGGAACATGTAATTTTAACTTCAGCAGTTTTGTAATATATGAAAGATTCAGCATCTGGCAAATCCCCTCCTATGTTTATAAAGGATTCAGATATTCCCAGCTTCTCCTCCACCTTCAACCTGTTTTTTTTGTCACTGGATCCCCATTAAGGTTGGGTTTACCAGGTGGCACAGTGGTAAAGAATCTACCTGCCAAGGCCAAAAACCCAAAAGACATGGGTTTGATCCTTGGGTCAGCAATATACTTTGGTATAGGAAATGGCAATTCATTCCAGTATTTTTGCCTGAAAATCCTACAGAGGAGCCTAGTGGGCTACAGTCCATAGGGTCACAAAGAGTCAGACATGACTGAGCACACAAGCATGCACAAGATCTCCATTTAGGTTAGCAATCAACAGCACAAGGTTATTTGATTATCCCATGGGTATGACTGCATATATACATAAAAATATATTACAAAATTAACAAAGAAAGGTTACTTGTATCAGAAAGAAAACCAAGAGAATGGAGATAGAAACCAGGCTTCTTTTTAAGTGTGACTTTAGAACCATGTAAAATGTTTTATGTAACACAAAATTAAATTGAAAAGGTAACCCTTAGAAATAAAAATGAAATTAAATAAACCTCAATGTTAATCTAGATGACAGCCTAACTGTTAACTATTGGAGGTGACCTGAAAGCCCTATACTTTGAAGACAACGTGAAAGGAAAGTAGAAAAAAATTTTTTTATTGGAGTACAGCTGATTTACAATGTTGTGTTAGTTTCAGGTATACAGCAAAGTGAATCAGTTATACAAATACATATTTCTGTTTTGTAGGTAAGTTCATTTGTAACATTCTTTAGATTCCACTTATATGCGATACCATGTATTTGTCTTTCTGTGTCTTACTTCACTTTGTGTAACAATCTCTAGGTCCATTCATGTTGCTGCAAATCAGGTCATTTCATTCTTTTTTTTACAGCTAACATTCCATTGTCGATACGTACCACATCTTCTTTTATCCATTCCTCTGTCGATTGAGATTTAGGTTGCGTCTATGTCCTGGCTATTGTAAATAACGCTGCAATGAACACTGGGCTGCATCTGTTTTTTTGAATTATGATTCTCTCTAGATACATGCCCAGGATTGGGATTACTGAATGATACGGTACCTCTATTTTTAGGTTTTTGAGGAACCTCCATACAGTTCTCCAAAGTGGCTATACCAATTTACCTTCCCAACAGTGTAGGTTTCCCTTTTCTTCACACTCTCTGTTAGTATTAATAGATTTTCGGATGATGGCCATTCTGACTGGTGTGAGGTGATACTTCATTGTAGTTTTGATTTGCATTTTCCTAATGGTGCTGAGCATCTTTTCATGTCCTTTTTTGGCCATGTGTATGTCTCTTTGGAGATATGTCTATTTAAATTTTTCACCTGTTTTTTGTTGGGTTGTTTCTTTTGATATTGAATTGCATGAGCTGTTTGTGTATTGGTTTGGCCCAAAAGTTTGCTCAGGTTGGAAAAACCTGAAAGAACCTTTTGGCCAGCCCAGTTATTCTGGAGATTAATCTTGTTGGTTGCTTTGTTTGCAAATATTTTCTCCCATTCTGAGGATCATCTTTTCATTTTGTTTATGGCTTCTTTTTATATGGAAAAGCTTTTAAGTTTAAAATTTTGTTTTTAATAATCACATTGTTGGTTGTGCTCTTGGTATTGTTAATTTTAACTGATGTCCTTAAGAATCAGAATTTCTAACACAGGACAAAGATTGATTTAGATTTAAGACAGAAGAGATTAAATACATCTGGTCTTAGTTGTGGCATGGGGGATATAGTTCCCTGACCAGAGATTGAACTTGGGTCACCTGCATTGGGAGCGCAGTCTTACCCTTTGGACCACCAGGGAAGTCTCCATGATGCATTTTATTTTAAAAACAAAACATATAATTCCAAGTTCCATCTACTAAAGAGCAATAACCAAATACAAGCAATGAACACCCTAAATAGCCACTGTTCTTTAAGAAATGGCTGACTTCAGATCTAGGGCAGGAGGTATATAAAACAAGTGTGCAAAACCTTCACATACGAATAGCAAGGAACCTATGAAAATTACTTGTGTCATGTTAAAAGAAAGTCAAATCAAAAAGGCCAAAAATCAAACAATTTGAACATCAACAGGCTAATACTGCAAAGGTTTTGCAACAAATATACTAAGATTTATGAATTCAAATACTTAAAATTTGCTTCTCAAACTATGTGATGGATCAGTTTAGTTTTTAATCTATTTTTAACCCTATTTTTCAATCTATCACAGACTAATATTTGTACAATTTTTTAAATCAAATAAAAAACAACAAAAAAAAATACAAGCCCAATTTTAAAAATTATTAGATCCAAGAGACAGTCTCTGTCAAACTGTGATAAAGTTTCCCAACACTTTCAATTTCTGTACTAATACCAGTTTGTGGACTGGCCCTAGATCCAAAGACCAAATTCTGAGTAGCATGGCTTTACAGAACTGAATATCTCATTTCTTTATTATATAAAATACCAGAAGAGAGTCTATATATTAAAAATAATTTAAAAGACCTATGAATACTAACAATATATGGATCTAACTTTGATCTTGATTAAAACAGTAAAAGAAAAATCATTTATGAAAGAGTAGAAAATCTGAACTCGATTTTTATTTAAGAAATATTTTTAATCATATTATCGGTTATGTTAAGAATCTTTATCTTTTAGAAATACATAATGAAACATTTATGGGTAAAATGACATGCTGAGATTTACTTTACAATGAGAAGTGAAACTAGGTAATTAGTATGTATAAATAAATTACTGTATTCTAAGTTTTAAAACCTGACTCTCATACTTTTTTTTTAAAAAAGAACTCAAAAGGAGCCGTTTTGGAGAGGCAAATTTCCACCACATTCTTTGACAGAAAGGATAAAAAAATCTAAAAGCTTTTATAGAGGTGTTGAACACAACCTTTTCTTGCTCTGGTGTCTAGATAAAGAAATGATACAAACTATGATGAAATGATAAAAGTTGCAATCCAATTATATCCCTTAACTAATAAGCAGAACTACTATGCAAATGACAGTCCATGTGTGTAGTGTCAATAAAGGGAGATATTTTCAAGCTTTTCTGGAAAAGTCCAGAATACTTCTAAGATTATATGCAAAGAATATATGCTTATGGGGGGGGGAATATAAATAAAAATCTTTCGTATTTGGAGCCCTAAGATAGAACTTCCCAGTCTTAAATATGGGCAGCAGCAGAGAGGACATTGTTTACTACATATAGTGAAAACATCAACATCTGTTACTAGGATGAAACACATAAATCACCTCTACTATACTTTTGCACTTTAACAGCTCCTTTTAATTTAGAATCTCAATGTCCCGATAACTAATTTGAAGGAAATCAGTGTTTCACATTTAAACTCTTATGATTAGGGAATTCCCAGGTGATCTAGTGGTTAGGACTATGCTTTCACTGCCATGCCCTGGGTTCAGTCCCTGGTTGGGGAACTGTGATTCTGAAAGCCACAGTTCAGTTAAGTTCAGTTGCTCAGCTGTGTCCACCTCTTTGCGACTCCATGGGCTGCAGCACACCAGGATTCCCTGTCTGTTACCATCTCCCGGAGGTAACTCAAAACTCATGTTCGTCGAGTCCGGTGATGCCAGCCAACAATCTCATCCTCTGTTGTCCCCTTCTCCTCCTACCTTCAATCTTTGCCAGCAACAGGATCTTTTCAAATGAGTCAGTTCTTTGCATCAGGTGACCAAAGTATTGGAGTTTCAGCTTCCAATGAATATTCAGGACTGATTTCCATTAGGATTGACTGGTTTGATCTCTTTGCAGTCCAAGGGACTCTCAAGATTCTTCTCCAACAGCACAGTTCAAAAAGCATAAATTTTTTGGCGCTCAGCTTTCTTTACAGTCTAACTCTCATATCCATACATGACTACTGGAAAAACTATAGCTTTGACTAGATGGACCTTTGCTGGCAAAGGCACAGCAAAAATAAAAGTTCCAGACCAGGGAATGAATGAATGCAAGCCTTGGCAGTGAAAGTGCCTGCCAGCACCATATACTCCAATGTTTTAAGAGTTCTTCTCTCTCTTGTCACCTCATTCAGCTATATGGTTTTAATAATTATAATAGACTCTTGGCATTCATAGGCCATCCCTCTCCACACACCATTCCTTAGTTTGTGGCATGTGGTAATATGCCATTTTGCTCAGGCTATGGTTAAGTGTGAACTGAGTGTGCACTTAGTGTGGTGAGCAACAACAGAAAAATGCCGTCTTGTGTTCTTCATTTCTCTCTTGCTGACTGTGAGGTAGTGTGTGCTGTTATGGGAGTAAGAGATCTAAACAAATAGTTGTTTTTTGTTTCCTTCCATTCACCCTCTTTGTTAATTGGTGCATTCTAATAAAAAGAGGGGCTTCCCTGGTGGCTCAATGGTAAAGAAACTGCTTGCCAATGCAGGAGACACAGGTTTGATCCCCGGGTTGGGAGAAGGAAATGGCTACCCATTCCAACATGCTTGCCTGAAAAATTTCACGGATGGAGGGCCCTGGCAGGCTACAGTTAACAGGGTTACAAGAGGCAGACATAACTTAGCAACTCAAACAACAGCAATATTAAGAGATGGAAGGATCAGATATTAAAAATTCAAAGTCAGTAGGCTTATGTCTGAAGCACAGTTTCATCTACAACTTCACAGTACAGGACTGTGTCCAGCACCTAACAATTCAGTGAGTTCCTTTTTTGCACCTTTACAACTCCCTACGAACATATTCAATAATAATTCAAACGGTTTACAAAGCAATTCCTGTGGTCTATAGGAAGTAAAAGCTGTTCTGTCTTCACAGTTTCAAGGTAATATTAAATGACTTGCTAGGAATCACCTTAAATGGGTCCTGGCAAAAACAGCTGTTACCAGAAGCAGAAAAAGTATCTTTCTAATCCATTAAAAAAGTCAAGCAAAGTTTTACTCAAACCTACCTGGGCTAAGCATGCCATAATTAAATTTTATCCAGAAAAACTGAAAATTTTAAGAAATCTTTGACCTGTACAAGGATAGCTGAAGCAAAGCCAAACACTGTCATGCCTTGATTCCTAGTAATGTAAGTAGGATCCCCAAGCACCCCAAGTCACAGTGGTTGTAGAGAAGCCTATCTGCAACCAGAGGCAAGCAAGTCTTCAATAAATCAGCCACAAACACAACATGATATTTTAAATATACAGTAGGAACATTTATTTTAACACTTCTAAAAGATATTTCTCCATGCCTGATGATTTGATATAAAAATCAAACCCATCATACTTTCCCCATCAGTCTCTCTACATCAAGGGCAATCAGAAATTTGTACAACATGAATATCTGCTTCTGAAACAAAAATTACAAATTAAGTGATAACAAAAATACACAAATCAACTGGACCCTAAACAAATTTCTAATGAATTCTTCCCCCCACCCCCTCAATCACCTAGAGCTTCTTTCTTCAGCCTCATTCTGCTCCTTTTCCTTTCTTTGCTTGGCCATGAACTTCTGTTAAAAGCAATTCATAATACAAAATATTTATTAGATGCTGCTTTGCTGTGTTACAATTATACCTAACACATTTCATTGTATTTACAATTTAATAAGCTTGATCCTACAAAATAAAGATTAAAGAAACAGTGCCTTATATTAACATTATTTCTTTTCATCAATCATCTGGTATTTATGATATAATATGCATTATATTGATGCTTGGGGACTCAGTGGTCAACAAGATAGGTAAGACCCTTTACCTCATGGAGCTTACATTCTAGTGGGGAAAGAGAAATAATAAACAATTAAGATAATTTGGGGGGTGGCAGTAAGTATTATAAGGGAAAGAAAGACAGTATAGTAAATGAGACTGATTCTTTTTTAGGTGGGAGGAGTTCTCTATTTTAGCTAGGTCTTTTCTCTGTCAAAGGCCTTTCAGGGAAGCTGTTGTTTGAGCTGGGATTTAAAAGATGATGAAGAACCAGTTAGACAAAAGGGGTTGCAAAAGGGCAAAGGAATAGCAATATAAAGGTGCAAAGGGCCTTTAATATAGGAAAAATAAAACAGAGACAAAAAAGCTGGAACATGGTGAGCAATAATAGGAGGTCAGAGAAGCAGAAAAGAATCAGATCATGTAGGGCCTTAAAGACCCACAATAAGAAGTTTGGATATTATTCTAAGGGTAATATGAAGCCAGTGGAAGATTTCGAGTGGAAAAGTGACATGATAACTTAAGAGCACAGGTAGCATAGCACAATGTTTAAGGGAACAAGCCTAGAATAAAACAAAAGTAGGTTCAAATCCTAAATCTGCCCCTAACTAGCTATGTGATCTTGGGGATTAGATCCTTGGGTTTAGATACTCTTTAAGTTGACTAGGGGATTGAATAAGCTTCCAGCAAATAAATAACAGCTCAAAGAATATTAGATGAGTGTCTGTGCCACAAATTAAATATAGAGGATACACAGAGCAACTCTCAAACATTCAGGAGGAAATGAGAACCACTGTTTCAACTCTGGCTAATGATGATTCTCTGGGGTTGTATTCTAAATGCTTCCCAAAGATATTTACAACTTAAAAAGGGGATAGTGGTAGTAAGGAAATGGTTTAAATAAAGTGGATTCTTTTGCTAGACAAGTCCAAAACATTAATACATTATGTGTCCATGACTCTGCAAGAGGGCATCAGATTATATAGTTTCCCACACTTTAATGGAGTGTCACATGGGACTGCTGCTGCTATTGCTGCTAAGTCGCTTCAGTCGTGTCCGACTCTGTGTGACCCCATAGACGGCAGCCCACCAGGCTCCCCCGTTCCTGGAATTCTCCAGGCAAGAACACTGGAGTGGGTTGCCATTTCCTTCTCCAATGCATGAAAGTGAAAAGTGAAAGTGAAGTCGCTCAGTTATGTCTGACTCCTAGCGACCCCATGGACTGCAGCCCACCAGGCTCCTCCATCCATGGGATTCTCCAAGCAGGAGTACTGGAGTGGGTTGCCATTGCCTTCTCCGGTCACATGGGACTAGTAATACACAAAATCTACTCTGGCAAATGCTACCAGAAAATAAGGAATAAAAACTAGAAGTTAGTGCCAAGATACAGTGAAGGACACAAATAAACTGGCACAAACCTTAAAAAGTTGTTTCAAGGGGAAAGAAGGTACATTTTATAAGGACACTTCAGTACTTTAACTGTAGTGACAACATCTGAAGATTCTATGAGGAGTTAAGAATAAAAAAACTTACCTCTGTATTTTGCTTATGACGTGTACTCTTGCAGTGATTTGTCATTGCTTTTTCATCTGAGTAGAAGAGGGAACAAATTGGACAGAAGAATCCAGCCTTCGGTACAAGAAAGTCTAAATCTTGAAAATTCAGAGAGAAAGGGAAGAGGAAGGGAAAAAAAAAATCAATTATATTCTTTCTATAGCTGTGTTAATAAATTTATCTAAACATGACAAACATACTACACACAGCATATACTTACATATATATGCAAACACAGCGATCAAGAGCAATTAAATTTCTAATCACGAAACTGAGGTCTTTATTTTTAAATGAATTCTACAATATTCCAGAGCTTCCAGGATGCCAGGGCACTGGAAAAGAATCTGGCAGTCTTTGAAATAAATCTCTTAAGCATCCACTGTTTTTTTTTTTTTTTTAAAGAAATGGTATAATGGTATGAAGAGGCAAAATGACAGGCAACTGTCTGCTTGAGGAATATATTAGGTAATGCCTAACACATTCAGATGCCCCCGGATCATCTGAGCTGGCCGGCTCAGCCCTGGCTCAGATGCCCCCCAGCTCATCTGAGCTGGCCATGAACAAAGTTTGCTAGCTAAGCTTTTCTAGCATGTCCTAATACTCAACTGTAATTTCTGTCTGGGAAAGTATAACTCAATTTTACCAGAGCAACAAAGAGAGTACCTATTCCAGACTTCAAGAGTGCAATAAAAATATCTTTGCCAGGTAAAAACACAGAAATGCCAGTGCGCAAAACTTGTTAATTTCCACTCTAATTATCTAAGCAAGTTCACCACATTACTTACCTAAACAACAGAATACTTATTATGATACTGAATCTTTATTTCACGTGGATAAGGAAAAATATCATTTTTACTTTACCTTCAGGGACATCAGGTGCCACTGATCTCCCTGAAGAGTCCTCAATCTTCTTGCGTTTCTGTTCTGGTTCTGAATCCTCTAATCCAGATTCTTCACCAACCAAAGTCATTAAATTTTTCAAAGAAAAAAAGTTACTCAAAATAGATTTACAGATTTGTCTTTTAATGTTTACGAAGTTGTGTTGGTTTCTGCTATACAATAACACGAATCAGCCATAATTATATATATACATCCCCTCCCTCCTGAGCCTCCCCCCTCCCCTCCCCCAATTCCACCCCTCTAGGTCATCACAGAGCACCAGACTGGGTCCCTGTGTTATACAGCAATTTCTTACCAACTATCCACTTCACACACAATAGTGTAAATATGTTGATACTACTTTCTCCATTCATCCCACTCACTCTCTCCCCCAACTGTGTCTACAAAGTTCATTCTTTACATTTGTATGTCCATTCCTTCACTGCAAATAGGTCCATTTCCAGATTTTGTGAGGCTAACATCAGATAATCCCTGCCTTCAAAGATTAATTTATGGATCATCTCTCTAAGGAAACCTTTCTCACCCAACTATTTTTCCAAGAGTCTTTATATATGGAATAAATGGGTAAATCAGTTCAACTTTATTAAATGGACTTAAGGATATGGGACTAAAGTTTAACAGCATATTTATACATGATTCCAGAAAAAATTCAAAGGTAAATGGGAGAAGTTCGAGTTCTACATTACGGATAACAGCATGTGTATGCAAAAGTGCTGGGTTGGGAGAAGAGTGTAGATTAAAGGGAAAAGCACACGAGCAGAGAATAATCCTGACAGCCTCTACAGAAGCCATTCCAACCAAGAAAAACAGAGTCTACACTGATGGACTAAGAGCCTTGTTACACTGAATCACAAGTAAAATTACAAACATTCAAATCCAGCAAAGTGAATTAACATCTAAGAAAGTACTCAATGTTATCAGCAGACTGCATAATATGATCTTGGGGGAAGACAAAACCAAAAACTGGTTCCAAGCAATTCTAGTTACCCTAAGTAGGTGAAATACCTAACTGTAATATAGCACTTGACAAATCTTTTATATATATATCCCATTTGGCTTTTAACACATATGAGATAGGCAGGTCAAATCATTACTATCCATATTTCTTCACAAAGGAGAAAGCAAAACCAAAAGAGGTAAGAAACTGATTTTGTTCAAGGTTGCATAGCCAGGAAGTGATGGGAGATTTGTGACTTCAAGTTCAGTGCTCTCCCCGTGTAACTGGGCCACCGTTTACCACATCTGAGGGGATGGCTAGAAACTACTGAATTCATTATTTACTCTTCTCTTATTCCTTTCATTTTATCAGTCATCAAGTCCCAAAGAGTTGATTAAAAAGACTGTCTCCCTTTTCTTGACTTGATGGTTAAAACAGCCTCCAGTCTCTTGCTGTAAGAATTTATTCCCTTACCAGAGTAACAAGCTTTCTCAAACACACTTGCTCCTACCATTCCAAAGGCACCTTTATCTAATAATAAAAACAACAATACCATGTATTATTAATATATATGTTACATAATAATTAAAAGATTAAAACAAATATTTTAAATTTAAAATTCTTTAAGAAATTACTTTCTTAAGCTAGGTTTTTCATCAAACATATTGCCCAATAATGAAAATAAATGGTTACAAAAGCAGTAAAGAAGTGATCCTTTCTTTATTTTTCTGTGGAAATGAGGCAGTACTAAGCAAGCTGACAGTTGAAGCTGCCGCATCACAGTAGAAATCCTCAGGGGGGGAAGCTCTGATGAAATCATGCTAGAAGCATTTGTCAGTTAGTAAAACCACTGACGGGCTTCCCTGGTGGCTCAGTGGTAAAGAATCTGCCTGCAATGCAGGAGACACAGTTTAACCCCTGGGTTGGGAAGATCCCCTGAAGAAGGAAATGGCAACTCACTCCAGTAACCTGGCCTGAGAAATCCTGTGGACAGAGGCACCTGGCAGACTACAGTCTGTGGGGTCACAAGAGTTGGACACAACTGAACAACTAAACAGCAACAAAACCACTGCCTATGGCTTGGTATCAAGGAGAGGTTAATGGAGAAGAATAGACAAAGAAGGAGTACCCACTTAACAGAGAGAGAGCATCAGGAAAAAGCACATGATCAAGAGTAACAAATGATACAGAGAAATCAAGTAAGACTAAAAAGAAAAAAAATTTTATCCAGTTTGACAAAAAGCAGAAAGGTTTCAAGTTTTTATTACACCTGGTTAGGAAATGGGAAAGGAAAGAGGCCTAAATAAACTGTGGAACAGCACTTAGGACCCAATTGAGAGCTAGGTCAGTGAGCTTGGACTGCATCACAGTTGGCCATTTTTCCTTAGAGAACATGGAATACAAAAGCAAGAGGGCAATGAGGATGCTGCAAAGAGAACGGTACAAGGAATTTAGCATTTTGCTATGAATATAACAGACACTGGAGAAGGGCATGGCAACCCACTACAGTATTCTTGCCTGGAGAATCCATGGACAGAGAAGCCTGGCAGGCTACAGTCGATGGGGTCACAGAGTCAGACAGGACTGAAGTGACTAACACACATAACATACATGGTAACAAATACTTGTCAAGTTAACTGGAGCATTCTAGATACTGTTTCTTATTTGTGTCAACATTAAGTTACATTAATGTTATTAAGACATCTTATTTAATTCATTGGCTGGCTACGTGCCAGCATCCACAAATCGAGGAACCTGGTCCACAAGGTGAGTTAGCTAGTAAACGATCCTTACTTGATGCTGCAACATGGTCAGAATACCTTTCATGGATCATTTCCATGAAAATTAGTAACATTTTTAGATAATATTTTTCTATTATCCCACTCCAATAATCTCTATAATGTCAAAGATAAAAACCTTTACCCAGATCTAACTATTAATAGGCTGCCTCCCCTCACTCCCATCCCTTGCCCTATTCAATCTTTTTTGACACTTTTCTTAGTAGATCTTTGGAACTTTAACCACCACCACCTCATGTCGTGTTACTCTCTCTCCCACTTCAATTAATCTTACTTTACCTTCACTAATTTGGAAGGCCTCTTCATCTTTCACTGGTTCCACTGTAACAACTTTTTCTGATGGTGGCATTTTTCCAATTCTAACTCTCTTGGTTGGCACTGTAGCTTTAAAGAGAAAGTCTAATTTATTACAACAGTTAACAGTGTTTAAATTAGTTTTAATTATGAATAACAACTTTAATACTTCTTTACAAAAAATACAGTATTACACAAATTTGGAAAGGAAACCTATTTCTAATAAATAGGAGACTCCTATTTTAAAACAGTCAGCATTAGTCTAAGCATTCTCCTTTTATTTTCCCATTTACCTTGACCCAAACTACACTTTCCTACCTGCTTTTCTTAAAGAACCTACAAACATTTTTTTCTATTTTGTTCCACAAGTCTGTGGGATCTTTCTAGTATTTTCCCTCTTAGTCTGGCTAAATCGCTTAAGATTTCTGTACTGGAAATTATCTTGCTCTCTCTGAAGTACTAAAAGTGAACTGCCCTATCATTGTATACCATCAAAATATTACTTAAAAGTGAAATGGGACCTTCACAAATTTTTCTAAATTCTATGTCTAAGCAAAAACTAGGAGGCAGTTAGATATAAATAGCCTTCTACTTATTAAAAGCTGTATTATTCTCAATAATACAAATATAACATTGTCATTCCAATTCTAATCTGGCTACCCTAGTTTGCCTTCTGTTTTTGTTATTTTTTTCTTGAGATACAGTAACTTAGGCATAATATCTGAACTAAGACAACTTTGTGAATCTTGAACATATTTCTTTGGAAAGTATCACTTGGCCACAATTATATCAGTAATACTATAAAATATATTAAAAAAAATTTAAATACAGTCCTCTCACAAAACAAAAATTACCACTTCTAAGTATCTACCTGCTGAACGTCTTTCAATCATGGTTTTCGGATTTTCTTCCATAACATTCTCATTTACTGGGCCCACTTGAGACAGAGCTTCAAGTTTTGTCTTCTTTTTGTCCACAGTTCTCTTTTTTCTATCACCTCTCTTATCAGTGGGATGGTCATTTTTCCTCTGTGTTAACTCAATTTTTAAATCATTGTCTCCATCTTCTTCCTCTCCAACTTCATCAACAGTAACAAAATTAAGCTCTTCTTTAAGATTGTTAAAATCTGCCAGAGAGTCTTCATCCTCTTCAGTTACTTCATCTAAAGTCACTAAATGCAGATCACTGCTGTCATCCTGTATTTCATCTACAGTAACTAAAGTAGAAGGGTCTTCAGGCATCTGAGAAGAAATGAACCCAAGAGAATCCCTTCCAGTATTTCCCTCATCTCCTTTAGTATTTAAAGCACCAAAACTGATATCTGCCGACTCATTTAAAGGTAGCTCTTCTACTTCCCCAATTTCATCCACAGTTACCAAGCGTTCCTGTTTGAGAAGATCTTGCTCTTCAGCCACAGACAGCACAGTAACATCTTTAGTTTCACTGTGAGAAATGCAATCATCTTGATCAATTAACTCATCTAATGTAAGAAGTGAGTTTGAATTTTTAACCATGTCTTCCACGTTTATGTCATCTTCATCAATTACTTCATCCACAGTGACTAGAGCTTGTGCTAGCTGTGCAGCTGCATCTTCCTCTTCCCCAATCTCATCCAATGTTACAAAAGATAACTCTCCCTCAACCACACGAGGAGCAGAGATCTTTCCCTTCTTCTTCTTTAAGTTCAGTTCAGAGGAAGGGGTATTTTTGAGAGCTTCTTTCCTTTTTCCCTTCAGTGGATTCTGCTTGACGTGAAAAGGATTTACTTCTTCTATAACCTCATCCACAGTAACAAATTCATCCAAATTAAATGGAAATAAAGGTTCCTGTTGGAAAAATTAAAGAAAAAAAAATCAGAACTGTGAATAACTGCTGATAACTGGCTAGGTCCCAAATAGTTTCAATAAATGTGCATGACATATCTATCATTTGTGAGAATTTCAAGAGATATAGTATGAGAATTTCAGCATAGAGATGTTTCCTACAGCTGAAATTATTTTTCAAAGCCCCAAAAAGCCAAAGAGTAAACAATGCCAAAGGTAAATCCTAACAATATCAATCCAATTTCAGTAAGATTACAATTATTTCCTAAATGATGTATGAATTTTAAAATATGATGCACAAAAATACTGCATTTAAAGCACTTATCAAACAATATAATGTAAAAGCTTACAGCTTCCATATGTTAAATGATATCTTCCAAGAGTTTTGGAGACTTCACAGACTACTAAAAGCACTTCAAATGAAACTAGAAAGTTAACAGCTAACTAGATTGTTCCACTGATGAATTTACACATATAATATATATTTTAAGATATGTAATATTAAGATACAGGCATACTTTGCAGATACATTTTTTACAAATTGAAGATTCATGAAAACCCCGTGATAAGCAAGTCTACTGGCTCCACTTTTTCAACAGCATCTTCTAACTTCATGTATCTGTCACATTTCAGTAATTCTCACATTCAAACATTTTCATCATTATTATATTTGTTATGATGATCTCTAGTTAGTGATCTTTGATACTTCTATTTACAAAAAGACTGTTATTGAAGGCTCAGATGATAGCGTTTTTTGGCAATAAGGTATTTTAAAATTAAGGTGTGCACATTTTCTGAAGACACAATGCAACTGCACACTTAACAGAGTACAGTATAGTACAAACATAACTTACATGTACTGGGAAACCAAAAAATTCATGTGACTCACTTTTATTGTGATATTCCTTTACTATGGCAATCTGGAATCAAGCCTGTAATATCTCTAAGGTATGCCTATGTAAGGTTTATGTTTTGAGAACGTTACACAGAAAATTTATTACTAAGATTTAATGACAAATATAACTACACGTAAAAAAAAATTAAAAAGAAACAGTTATCTGTGATTTGAAAAATGGTGCCAATACTAAAGAAAATAAATTCCTGGCAGGCCTCCTACGCATTTAGTATGCTATCAATGGCCAATTACTAGCAAACATGATAATGGCATTAGAATACATACCCCATTAATTTCGGGGCAGGAGGGGGAATCTGTACGCAATTGTACGATTAATTTATTAAGCCATGAAATAAACCATAATCCTTACTTCTGGCTTTTTAAACTAGTAACATTTCTCCTTGCTCTAATAAAATAGGCTCAAATTTATCCCCTACCAGAAGAAAAAAGTAAAATAACTGAAAAAATAATCTATGAGTAACAGAAACCTAAAATACCAAACAGCCAAATAAAAATTATAGTATGTTTATTTGGCAGTAGATGTCAGTAATCAGAAACTAAATCTTAGAGCCCATCTAGTTAGGGTATATTGAACTATACCAAAAGGACTACAAATTGGAGAGGACTCCAGTCAAAAGTCAATCTCCTTTACACACAAGATTTTATTCTGTATTATAACTTATTCCTATTGAGGGGAGACTGGAGGTGTCTCCCTTTCTAATTCCCTTTCCATCCTTATGTAACTTTTTGCTCCACACTAAGAACACAAACTATTTAGCTTAGCTCAAGGTCAGAAAACAAACTGGTAGTAAGGTCGAAATTAAAATATCTCATTCCTGTCCCTTGCTCTGTATCAAGCTAATTATTATAGGAGAGACACAAGTTACAAGGCAGACGAACTCTTACGGAATGATGGAACAGATGGGTCCATATTAGTGGACTGTTTCTTACCTCTTTGGATTTTGAACTTCTACCAGTGGTATTTTTAGGATTCTTAGTGTTTTGCCCTGTCAAAGTCTGAAATATTAAATAAGAAACACAGAAAAACAGAATTTACAACTAATTATTAATGTCCTTTAAAACAAACAAAAAAAGAAAGCAGAAAGCAAATATTACCCAAACACATTCAATGATACAAATATTTAATAGGTATTCCAAGTGAAGTCAACAATCATTTAACGGTACAGGCATCATCTCCATAAACTGTAGTTCAACTCAGTTTTACTAATCTTTTCTTCTCAATAGCTACAATGTCTATCAGTAAGTTGATAAATGAAGCTTCAATTTAAAAGAGAAAACGGTTTCCCATTTCAGAAGCAGGATGTTAAATCACTGCAGGAGTGTCACTGCAGAATTATTTTTAAATCCAAAGTTTTATTACTGACCATATTTTATCCAAATAATGCTTTCACATGTTAATAAATTACAAATTTCAGCTTATTATTCTAAGTGTCTACTGGCTTAAATCAATGGAGTCATTTAAGAAAGGGAAAAGGGAGCTTGGGGGCAAAAGGAGTGAGGAGATGAAAGTATAAAACGGAATTACATCTCCTACTCCTTAGCTACAATAGAGAGACTAATCACTTCAAAGACACTTAGTTCTTCCTACCCTCCTCACCTTATTGTTGCTGTCATCCCGTTTCATGATGGAAGGTTTAGCCTCTGTTTCCTGAGGCTGTTTTGTAACATCCCTGTAATCCAGTTTAGAATCTTTGCCTTGCAGGGCTGAGATCCTTCCACTGCTTCCTCTGGTAACACCGCTCTGAATGGGTTTTAATTTACTGCTGTTTTCAGCCACGCCTGACCTGGCACTTGTAGGTTTAAGTAGACCCGATTCCTTGGCTGAAAGCCTCTTTTCAGCATTTATTTGATCTCTGAGTACAGATTTTAGAAAACTTTTCTGGTTTTCAGATTTTGAAGCTGTAGCTCTTGCCTTTGTAGAAGAGACCACATCAGCCTTGATGCCTGATTTACTGCTAGATGCATTTGATGCAACCAGCATACTGATTTTACTAGTTTCATCAGGCTTATTGGCCTGAACCACTGTTTTATTTGGACATGCCTTGGTCACTGAGTTTTCTGCAGGCTTTTCTTTCACTGCAGCTACAACCTTATCCAGCTTCTCTGTAACCATCCTATCATTCTTCTCAGCTTTCTCTCTTCCTGTTTTCAGATCCATTCTGGCTTCCTTAGTATTTAATTCATTCTCCTCCTTCTCATCCATGTTAGTTTTTTCAGAAATTCCCTTTGTGCTCACTGCCTGCTCATCCCCAGTGGAAATTCCAGGTACTAAGGCCACAACACAAGTAGATGGTACTATTTCTGAAACAGTTTCTTGTTTGTCTACTTCAGCTACAGCTTCTATCATAGACTCTGTAATCCCAGAAAAGAAATCTGCTTCAGATGGAGAGTCTTCTAGAATTCCTTTGATGTTCCTTTCTTCTATAAATGTATTATCAGAGGTTGATAACTCTGTTTCCGGGTTAATAATTTCTGTCTCTTCCTTCTCAAAGTCACCGGTATACACCTGCTGATTTAAAACAGATTCCCCTACATTTTCAGTGAATAAGTCAATACTGGCTGACGTGGATGCTACAAGAGGAATTTCCACTTTGACCTCCTCTCCTTGAGTTTCAACTTCAACTGTTTCAAGAGCAAAATCAGAGACACACAGTGTTTTTCTGGTTCTTCCTCAAAAGGCTCTTTCTGCTGTATAAAAGTTCCTGTTTGAACGCTGGGAACAGATTCTTCTTCAACCTCACTAGGTTTAATAGAGGGACTATCAGCTGTTGTTTGCACCTCACTTTCATCAACTGGACTGTTTTTCAAGTCAGGGCTATAAGTATTTAAAAACAAAAAGAATACAAACAAAAACACAAACAAAAATCAAACTATGATGAGAATTCAACCATTATAAATAACCCTGCCTATGCTAACTGTCAAGACTTCCTAATGCAATAGTGATAAGCACTGGGAAATCCAGTCAATCAACATTAAAATGGTTAAGAAGTTTTGATGTAAATATACAGATAACATAAAATTTTAAAAAGAGCCTCCACTGCACTAAGGATTTCCTTTGAGCTCAATGAAATAATGGCAATATTATGACCACTGGTATGAGCCTTTTACCCACGTAAGTTATAACCATTTTTTCCCCCCCTGTGTCATTACCCCCCGCCCGATATTAGAAGGCTAAATGTGAATTCAAGACATTGCAAATTATTAGATCCTAGCTTCCCATCAGTAAAATATGTTCATGGTTCATGTAACTAATGACTCATGCTTTAAAATTTACAATTCTCTAAGTGAGCCTTACCAAAAAGGAACATAAACAGAAAGTGCAAGTTCACACTCTTAATATGTCACCTCTTTCTTTAGGATATGAAACAGATTTGTTTTTAATTTCCCAAGAACTGTATTTGTTAGTAATACTTATAAGAAAACTTTCTTGGGAAATACCTTTTAAATACTCTTGTCAGAAATTTAAAGTTAGTGGCAAAGCTGATAAGATCACCTTTACATAAACATGTAGTCTTATTATAAAGTGTGTAGGTGCCTTTGCTATATCACAAGAAAGATGTTAAAATCTTTCCAGTTATAGAGAATAATTAAAGATATGCTACTCTTCAGTTACCACAAGATGATGTATTATCTGTGTCCTGAGACATTAATAATATTTCAAAAATTTGGAAAAACTGCTATACATTAGGGTCTAATCATATGAGCCAATAAACAATTTCTCCCTCCCTCAAAGATTGTAAACTTAAAATTCCAAAAGAGAAAACTTTCCTAAGAGATCAGAGAAACACCTCTTGAATAGGAAAGCTGTTAAGGCAAACAGTTTCAAGAATTTATTTAAGTTAAAAAGTCAGCAACCACAGACTTTAATCAAATAATATTCTATTCATCTGTATAAGCTACCCTTTGTATACTTGAAAAGATTTAAAGACTTTTATTTGAAATAATTCACATCCCTTATATTAAAATATAAAATGGCTGACATTTGATGTCCCAAATTCTAACACATCAAGAAAAAACTTGTTGCCAAGCACAAATATGACAAAGATGAGAAAAAGCTGTGATATTCAGTTAAAGCAGTCATGTAAATATTACTTCTCAAAACGTGAGCTTTCATTTTTAAGTTTCATTTTTAAGAGACTGATTTCCAATAATGATTTAATTCAAATTCCTGCCTCATTACAGAACTGCACAGTAACCCTAAAGGCTTTACAAGTTAAGGCTATATGAAACTACCAATTTATCGGGCTTTAGAAAGAGAAAACTGGTGATTTTGATTCCTGGCTCTAGGATATAGCCAAGTCCTTCCTGTCTACCATATTTCAATTTTGTCAATAAATTTAAAAAGCTATTATCTTTTTAACATAATGAATCACTATGCAGGTCCACACTTCGGACAGACAGCATGAGCCTACTTGGGAAAACAGCTTAATTCTGTATTTGTTCTTGTGTGTCAGTCTTTTAAAATTATACTGCTTTCTTCACAGGATTCAAATAGTATCTAGTTTTCTGGCTAATATGGAAAAAGTTTCAGTGTTCACCAAGTTAGCTTGGAGAGTCAGTTTGAGAAGTCAGATAAGTGAAAGTATTAACACCAGAGTCAAAAAACCAGTCTCTTAAAAGATCAAAGAAAACAAAGTCATATTCTGGAAACTAGACCAAAAAAGGACTTCAGGAAGGCAGGATTCAGTACAGAGGTATCTAATTTCCCATTCCTGTCCTATCCCCATCCCACCATAACACTAGGGTTTCAAAACCTTCAGAAAAGGTATACAATAAAAGTTGGCCATGAGATCAAAGATTAACACCATACACACACTTTCCATGTTTCACAATAAAGGACAGAAACTGTAAGGACCTAACAGAAGCAGAAGAGATTAACATGTGGCAAGAATACACAGAAGAACTGTACAAAAAAGGTCTTAATGATCCAGATAACCATGATGGTATGGTCATTCATCTAGAGCCAGACATCCTGGGGTGTGAAAGTCAAGTGGGTCTTAGGAAGCATCACTATGAACAAAGGTAGGGGAGGCGATGGAATTTCGGCAGATCTATTTCAAATCCTAAAACACGGTGCTGATAAAGTGCTGCACTCAATATGCCAGCACATTTGGCAAAACTCAGCAGTGGCCACAGGACTGGAAAAGGTCAGTTTTCATTCCAATCCCAAAGAAAGGCAATGCCAAAGAATGCTGAAACTACTGCACAATTGCACTCATCTCACATGCTAGCAAAGTAATGCTGAAAGTTCTCCAAGCGAGTTTTCAACAATACATGAACCAAGGACTTCCAGATGTTCAAGCTGGATTTAGAAAAAGCAGAGTAACTAGAGAATCAAATTGCCAACATCCATTAGATCATCAAAAAAGCAAGAGAGTTCCAGAAAAACATCTACTTCATCCACCTTACCTGCCTTGTGAGAAACCTGTATGTAGGTCAAGAAGGAACAGAACCACAAACAGAACAACTGGTTCAAAACTGGGAAAGGAGTAAGTCAAGGCTATATATTATTACCCTGTCTCTTTAACTTATATGCAGAGTATGTCATACGAAACACAGAGCTGGATGAATCACAAGCTTGAACCAAGACTGACAGGAAGTATCAACAATCTCAGATATGCAGATAATACCACTCTAATGGCACAAAGTGAAGAGGAACTAAAGAGCTTCTTGGTAAGGGTGAAAGAATGAAAAAGATGCCTTGAAACTCAACATTAAAAAAATGAAGACCATGGCACCGGGTCCCATTACTTCATGGCAAATAGATGGGGAAAATATGGAAACAGTGACAGATTTTATTTTCCTGGGATACAAAATCACTGTGGATAGTGATTGCATCCATGTAATTAAATGGATTGCTTGCTCCTTGGAAGAAAAGCTTTGACAAACCTAGACAGCATATTAAAAAGTAGAGACATCAGTTTGCTGACAAAGATACAAAGCGATGGTTTTTCCAGTAGCTATGTGTGATGTGAGAGTTTGTAAAGAAGGCTGAGTGCTGAAGAACTGACACTTTCAAATTGTTGTGCTGGAGAAGACTTTTGAGAGACCCTTGGACAGCAAGGAGATCAAATCAGTCAATCCTAAAGGCAATCAATCCTGAATATTCATTGGAAGGACTGATGCTGAAATCTCCAATACTTTAGCCACCTGATGGGAGGAGGTGACTCACTGGAAAAGACCCTGATGCTGGGAAAGACTGAGGGCAGGAGAAGGGGTCAATAGTGGATGAGACGGCATCACTGATTCAATGGACATGAGTTTGAGCAAACTCCAGGAGAAATAGTAGAGGACAGGGAAGTGTGGTGTGCTGCAGTCCACTGGGTCGCAAAGTCAGACACGATTTAGCGACTGAACAACAACATACTTCCAAGAAACTTTAGAATGAGACATAACACTGAAGATTAGTTACAGCCACTGAGTTTTTCCCAACATTATTAATGAACTTGCAAACACTTCATTTTGCACCCTTAATCACATGATAAATAATGCTGACATGGGGGGCAGTTAGAACAGGTAAAATGCAGAATTTTATTAAATTAGTAATATATCCATGTGAGATTTCTTTTAAAAAGCAAACGCTTTACATTAATTATAAACAAGAGGATCATATTAATGAATTAGTATCCATAAGTGCTTTAACAAAAAAAAGGAACAAGCACCAGTATTTTCTCAGGATCACTCCAATAAAGAAATGTGAATAAAAGAGAAAAAAAAGAAATGTGAAGTATTCAGCAATATCCCATATCTCTTTTCTCTAATGTCATGCATATCAGAAAAAAATTATTGCAAAATGGAAATTAAAAAATTATTAGTGCTAGAACTTTAAAAATTCTTTTTATAAGCTCAGACAACTATCTGTAAATTAAGACACACCTGATTTTAAAAGTCAAAACAATGAAAGAGAAAATGACCAAAACACATACAATACCTATTCTTTCACACATGAAAGAAACTGTCAAATGAAATATATAAAGTGGATTTTTGGAAGAGCCTACTTACTTACAAGCCAGTTACTGTGCCCAAACTGCAGGTCTATTTACACTACCACATGTGGCACTGTTATTTATTCAGTCCTTTGTAGGCTTTTAGCAAACACTATTTAGCAAAATAGCAAACACTGCTATTGGTTTCTACTTCTTAGGCATGTAAATATAACTGGTACAATGATGTGCAACTTAAAAAAGTCTGTGTGAACCCATATAGCAAATCTATTGCTTATAAATATACTTATAATCAGCTTTATCATTTAAAAGTCTCATTTGATAAAAACTGAGACAAAAACTTGTAAGAAATTCTGTTTTTCAGGCATCTTACAATTAGGCAGTGTATCAAATAATATAAACTTCCCATATTTAAACACTCAAACTCCTCCTTCAAATTGATAAGCTCTTACTACAACTGACTAAGAAGTAAGGGTAAACTCCTTACTATAAAAGAGAAAGAATTCTCAATGAGTGATTCCCAATGATGAGGAGTAAAATGGGGGTTTATTCATCGGTGCGACAAAGGTGGTAATGAGTATGGTATTTATCAGGATGAGAAAGTCACTAAGCAGAGGATATACCATATGTGGTCCAAAAAAGTGGTGAGTTACTAGTTTGTATAGACTCTGAAGAACAAACTTTCAACCTCTGAAAATATAAAGCAGTGTACATATTATTTTGTTTTATACCAAAATATACACTAAATAGTATCTTTTTCGTTTTAAAAACTCAATGAACTTTCAAAAGGTTCTACAAAAAAATTGAAAATTTACTATTGTGCCTAACTATTTTGGAATAGAAAAGTCTAGCAAATAGTGATAACACAGTTGAATTGTTCAAGTCTTAGCAAAACATTTTATAAAGAAGTCAAATTTATATATTTAATATAAACTGTGTGTATACATTCTCTTTTCCTTTAAAAAAAAAAACAATTCAGTAAATATCTGAAAGAGACCAAAAACAACACTAACAAAAGGCCCGAAAGTCAAACATAGGCCCCTAAAACCCCCAAACAAAACAAAAAACACCCTGACAACACTCATATACACACAGAATTATCATGAAAGATAAACTTTTTATTATAAGTAAACAATTACCATAAAATACAGAAATAAAATTCAGTAATTAACTTATAAAAAGTGTTAGCAAACTTAAAGAAACATACCTTTCCTTTCCTAGTTCTGGGTCTTTCTCAGCTTTCACCTGTAATATAATTCCATATTTTATTAGGGTCTATTCTACTGGATTTCAAATATTTAATTCATCAATGCAGTGTTTTCAGTTCTTAAAAATCTAAGCTAAAAAAGACAAAACCATACCTTAAAAATACATCAAAACAGGTAGTTCTCAGTGTCCATATAATTATCATGTTCTAGAACTTTTCCCCCATTTTTAAAAGCTCTAAATAAGGTTATACAGAATAAATGATACACAGAAATTAATGAGAAAAATAAGTTTCCATAAGTACATAGGAAAAATTTTAACTTTAAAAGCCTGGCAATGCCACTTCTGCTAAGAATAAAAACCTGAAATATCAACATCTTTTTGTGTGAAATTATAATTTTAAAAGACTTCTATTAATATTTATAAGGGAGACTGCTGCTACTGTTGACAAGTCGCTTCAGTCGTGTCCGACTCTGTGCGACCCCATAGACGGCAGCCCACCAGGTTCCCCCATCTTTGGGATTCTTCAAGCAAGAACACTGGACTGGGTTGCCATTTCCTTCTCCAATGCATGAAAGTGAAAAGTGAAAGTGAAGTCGCTCAGTCGTGCCCGACCCTCAGCGACCCCATGAACTGCAGCCTTCCAGGCTCCTCCATCCATGGGATTTTCCAGGCAAGAGTATTGGATTGGGTTGCCATTGCCTTCTCCAAACTAGTTAAAAAGCTTTCTACACAAAACATATAGAAATCCTGGACAAATTTTAACAACAATCCTTTTAAACATATATCTGAACCACCAAGAAAGCAATGTCCTGGAGCCCAAAATGAAAGAAGCAGGAATTAAAATTCAGTGCTTATGTACCAAGCATTGATCCAGGCACTTAGGATACATCACTGAACAAAAGAGCAAAAATATCCAGGTTTCAGAACTTTTACATACTAGCTGAAGGCTTTTTTTGGGGGGAATCATGTGTACTGAACTGAGAATGATACTTCTTTAGATCTTGTCAGATTAAAAGCTGAGAACTATATTATATAAAAACTGAATAATATTTCTAGAGAGGTTCCTGGTGTGAGAGTTCACATCCCAGAGTAAAGGCCTTCTTTACTAGGATACCTGGTAAGGTATTGCGCCTACACTGTAATGATACATAAAGAAAACTAAAGATGGCAGTATAAACCCTATCCATAGTGCTTACCAGCAGTTTTCTCTTGAGAAAACTTCTTAGAAAAAAACCAACCTATATGATAGTGAAGGAAATCTATACCAGATACCTGTATTAGCTAACTTGCTTTATTCGTAAATTAGTCAGAGAGAAACAAATGCACAAAAGAGAACAAGTTAAGCATACAAAAAAAAGATATTTCAGAGAACTCCTTTAAAAAGAACTCTAAAGAATACTCTCTAAAGAACTGTTCTTAAAATTTTTTAAATTCAATAGGATATAGCATCCACAGTATCAGTACAAGTGCTACTTTCAGAAAGACAGAATATTAAACTTTGAAGAGAATATTCAAAGACATAAGAGAAAAATTTTCCTCAGGTGAAGAAGGAATATACTAATTTTTAGATCTGAAGAATGTAGAAAATAAAATCCAAACCAAGTTCAAACCTTGTTCACTGTACTTACTGATCCTCCCAAATCACCAAACTGTCCTTAAGGCCTTGGCGCTTATTTTCTCTAAAAACCTCTTCTCCTTGCTATGTTAGTAGAACTTGCTCTCTTCTTTCTTTTACGTTTCTCAAATAATTCTTTCTCAGAGGGGCCTGACCAGTCTAAAATACACATATCCCCCTGGCATACCCGGTCATTCAGCACTCTGTATCCTTTTAGCTTGATTTGTCTCCACAGTACTTCACAGCACTTTTCAACCACCTGACACACACACAACGTATTGCAGCTAACCTATTTTATAATAGATAAGGTGTATATGTGTGTGTGAATTATCTACAGTCTGTCTTCTCCACTAAAAAAACAAACAATAAAAGAACAGTATGGGCAAAGAATTCTTCACCTAAACACATTATCAATGAAATAAGTAAGAGAAAAATAAAGTCATTTCCAAATATGCAGGGATTCAAAAGGTCTACTGGCCACATATACTTTCTGGGAAAATTAGTTGACAATGTATTCTAGCAAACAGAAAGTAATCCAAGAGAATAGGAGATACGGAGTCCAAGAAATAACAGATGTAACTCAGAAGACCAATAAAAAGAAAAGCAGAGGTATACAGGTGCTTAACAAAGCAAATGACCATAAATTCAGAACAGAGCGTGAGAAAAACAGCTCTGAGAGCAGATTCAAAAAATAGTAATTAAGTTATATGACCTGAGTAACACGACGACAGTGTTTTTACTATGGTGCAAGCCAAGAAACTGTAAAATTTTATTTCTTATAAAAGAAGAGAGTTTATAAGTAATTTAACAAAAGAAAAAAACAAACATCTATCAGGAGAAAGTAAAAATGGACTCAGTGTAGATTCTGCATTCTGGAGATAATCATGCTATGAATATTGAATTGCTCTGCATGTATGACCATATATGCTACATTTCCTAAGATTACCTCAATTTATTCTCATTTAGACAAATTCACAGTTTCATAAATTATAAAAACTGGAATAGTGATTGCAAAATAAAATTTTAAAACAAACTATCTGAACTCATAACCAGTTTGACTACTGCCCAAGAATAATTCTCAAAATTACTTTCAGATTATATCCTCTAGCTTTGGGAGAATAACCTTTATGTCTCCTTCATTTTCTAAAAGCACAAACAAAAACTGATACAAAATCATCTTACCTCTGATGAGTCCATCTTTGGAGATAATGTGCAGGTCAATACATGGTCACCTATGTTCTGTGGGTTTTGTTTCAGAAAGCTGTACATTGACTGAGCAGATTCAGGGCTATCTAACTGAAGAATTGCCTTGGAGAAGACAAAAAAATATTAAGTTTCTTAAAAAATTAAAAGTAAAATTACCATAAGATCTAGCAATTTCATTTTTTAATATATACCTAAAAAGAATTGAAAGCCAGAACTGGAGCAAGTATTTGTACATGCATGTTCATACAGTATTATTCACACAGTCAAAAGCAAAAAAAAAAAAAAAAAAAAAGGCAAAAGTAACCCCAAGTGTCAACCAACACGAGTAGACAGATAAAATGTGGTTCATGCATATAATGGGATATTTTATCAGCCTCAGCCTCAAAAATGAAGGAAATTCTGACACAGGCTACAAAGCATGCTGAAGACATTATGCTAAGTGAAATAAACCAGACACAAAGGGACAAATATTGTACAATTCCACTTATATGAGGTACCTAAAATATCAATAGTCAAATTCAGAGAGACAAAAATGTGAATGGTAGAGTGGTGGTTGCCAGGAGCTACGAAAAGAGGGAATGGGGAGTTCCTGTTTAATGGATAGGAAGTCTCAGTTTATAAGGAGCTCTGGAGATGGAGAGTGGTGATGGCTGAACAATAATGTAAATATGGTTAGCACTACTTTGACAAACATGATTTAAGAAATTTCTTAAACATGTCAAAGGAATTACTATCTACTACTTGGTAGATCGGGCTTCCCGGGTGGCTCAGATGGTAAAGCTTCTGCCTGCAGTGCAGGAGACCCAGGTTCGATCCCTGGGTTGGGAAGATCCCCTGGAGAAGGAAATGGCAACCCACTCCAGTACTCTTGCCTGGAAAATTCCATGGACTGAGGAGCCTGGTAGGCTACAGTCCATGGGGTTGCAAAGAGTCAGACATGACTGAGCGACTTCCTTTCACTTCACTTCTACTTGGGAGATCGGGTGTATTTTATGGAGCAAATACTGTCAAGTTTGCTATAAAATCCTTTTGAACTTTCTAGGTAATATACGGTTGTGTCCATGTCTGCTTAGTCATGTCCGACTCTTTGCTACCCCATGGGCTGTAGCCTGCCAGGCTCCTCTGTCCATGGGATTTGGAATGGGTTGTCATTTCCTCCTCCAGGGCTCTTCTCAACCAAACCCTAATTTTCATGGGCACATGTGTGAATTAAGAAAAGACAGAGGGTACAGCAAATGTAAAAAGGATTTATCTTTTTGGCTTTAGCCAAATTATGAAAATAAGGAATGGTTATTTCTACTTCTTTACATATAACTTAACAGAGTTATCTCTGTGTGTTTTAACACTGGAAAGGACTTTAGAAAATACCTGGTTGACACTCTTTCCTTTTACAAATAAGAACTAAAAGTGTAAACAACTTAGCTAAGGTCACAAAGGTACTTAAGGCTAGATGAACTCAAGTCTAAACTTCCCCATAAGATAATGGTCTTTGCACACTTATCTTTCTACCTTGTGCAAGTCTCTATTTCCCCTTAAAACTAGGAGTTCTTCCTTCTTATTACAGCCCAGTAGAAAATAAAACGGTATATTATAATTCTGCTCAGAGACTGAATAATGTTTACAGTTCAGAAGTTGAATTAAAAGTTGCAAACTGTACTGAACACAGAGTTCAGCTACATATTCTACATCATGAGAAACACTGGGCTGGAGGAAGCACAAGCTGGAATCAAGATTGCAAGGAGAAATATCAATAACCTCAGATATGCAGATGATACCACCCTTATAGTAGAAAGTGAAGAGGAACTAAAAAGCCTCTTGATGAAAGTGAAAGGGGAGAATGAAAAAGTTGGCTTAAAGCTCAACATTCAGAAAACGAAGATCATGGCATCTGGTCCCATCACTTCATGGCAAAAAGATGGGCAAACAGTGGAAACAGTGTCAGACTTTATTTTGGGGGGCTCCAAAATCACTGCAGATGGTGAATGCAGCCATGAAATTAAGACGCTTACTCCTTGGAAGTCATGACCAACCTAGACAGCATATTAAAAAGCAGAGACATTACTTTGTCAACAAAGGTCCATCTAATCAAGGCTACGGTTTTTCCTGTGGTTATGTATGGATGTGAGAGTTGGACTATAAAGAAAGCTGAGTGCCGAAGAATTGATGCTTTTGAACTGTGGTATTGGAGAAGACTCTTGAGAGTCCCTTGGACAGCAAAGAGATCCAACTAGTCCATCCTAAAGATCAGTCCGGGGTGTTCACTGGAAGGACTGATGTTGAAGCTGAAACTCTAATACTTTGGTCACCTGATGCAAAGAGCTGACTCATTTTAAAAGACCCTGATGTTGGGAAAGATTGAGGGCAGGAGGAGAAGGGGACGACAGAGGATGAGATGCCTGGATGACATCACCGACATGATGGACATGAGTTTGGGTAAACTCCGGGAGTTGGTGATGGACAGGGAGGCCTGGAGTGCTGCAAGTTCATGGGGTCACAAAGAGTCGGACATGACTGAGCGACTGAACTGAACTGAACATATTCTCTAAAAGATATATATATACAAGCTAAAATAGAAGGGACCTTGTTACCTTGTTTTTATTACTCATGTATACATGGTGATCCACTTTCCCAAACTGAAGTCCGACACAAAGTACACACTGAAGTCCATCTTCCGGTAAGTTATCAAGATGTACAAATCGATCGTAAATTTTATCTATATTTACCTGTAGTTTTTTTTTTAAGAGACAGCATTAGAAAACACACACACACACACACACACACACACACAGCTGAAGTATCAAACTGTAAAACACAGATTAACAATAATTTAGTTTTTCTGAGTTTAGGTGACATCCCCTCGGAAGAGTAAGAAAATGACTATATAGGTAAAGATAATGTATTAATTTTATATCTGAATGATCAGTGAAACAATATACTAAAAAAAACTATAATCTTTTTTCTATCAACATAACATTTACCCAAAATACCTAATATACCCAATATTTATCCAAGTCAGTTAATATGGTTCCAGAATCTAAAAAATATTTCACATTAGGGACTCCTTTATCCTCTATTTCTTATTTTTTTTTTTTTTTTTTACCAAGAGAAGACTCATATGACATCTCCATCACTTCAATTTTTAAAGCTAGTGCCAAGATTTTCTTTAATTCTTGACAGGTGAAAACAATAAAACAAACAATGTTTTTATCAGTTAAACAAGTGTACAAAAGCGTTTAAATGCAAAATTTACCTCTGGGTCATTTTCTCTAATCAAGGTTGTAAATATAGCTTCCTAGAAAGGCAAAATAAAGAAGATTGAAGGTGCATACTCTTTCTTATTTATATATTTAATTAGTCAAGATTTATAATAAAATATGAACAAGCATTAATAACTACCTCATAAAATGAGAGTCAAGCAAAAATTCTGTTCCTTCCAAAAATCTTTCCCTGTTCCTACAAAAGTTAAGTCATACCTGACCATAGACTTTAATTCTTCTTAGTCCCCTAAGAACATTAAAGACTACCAAGAGGGTACCATTGAGGGAAAGACACTCAAATTCACATACAAGGAATAAGAGATCTAATTTAGCAGACACTAAGAGAACTCAAATTACAAAGCAAACTCGAGGATGAGAACACACAGAGATATAAGCTAGTGAAAAAAACATCACAAGGTTCTTAAGTGTACAGCAATTTGATGTTACTGAATTATATAAAGAGGCCAGGAGTGGCACAACACAAAGACATCAAAGCTGGAAGAAGCTAGCTGATGAAAGCTTAAATGTACGGAAAACGAACTTTACCTTATGGGACAAGAATTCTTAAATTTTTTTCTCTTCAATGCTGACATATATAAAACTACCCCAGCAATTATATCACATTAGAATGATTCTGTATGGAAAGCTTTTTCAAAAGACATGCGTTTCCACCTTTCTCTAGAGATTCCTAGTGTCTCTGCTTCATGCCTCTTAGCAGTAAATCTTTGTAGGCCACACAGAAACAATGAAGGATTTCTAAATTAGTTAAATTCAAATAAATTTGAATTTTATGCCAGTGTCATGACTTTGTGAAAAAGGTTTTGAGAAAGACAAAACTGAAGGCAGAGGATATAACAAATAACTATTTTTAGTATGAGTTTTAAAGAGGTGAAGCAAAGGTGAATGGGATGAAGAGAGAAGAAATTTCAGAAGTTAAAATAGATCAGACCTAGCACGAGCCAGTTATAAGAAATGAAAGGAAATAATCCCTTCCACCATACATGAGGGATTGGATTCCCTCAGTATGGAAGTAACTCTCAAACAATGAGATGGGAGACTATGGAGAAAAAGGAAGATGCTTTCTTAGTGTCCGAGAAAAAACACATGACCCAAAGAAGAAAACTAGAAAACAAAACAGACTATAATAAATTTGATTAAAAATTTTAATAATAGTCTAGTAAATACCATGGTAAATCTATTATTTACCTCGTCTTTTAAATTCATGTTTTCAGGAGCCATACTTATTGAGAGTTGATTTCCATCCATTGATATTGGGAAGCAGGTATAAAATTTTATCATAGAATCTGCAGATTTTCTATTTATTTCTATAAATGCCTTTTAAAATAGAAATGACAAGAACAAAAAAAAGTCTTATTAAGTTACTTCTCCTTAAAAAATTTAATACTTATGAGTCAAATGAATTTCATAACTTACCAAATATTTTTAAAATAAAAAATGCATTCCTTAGAAAGGTGAGGCATATACACTAAGAACATTACAACTAAAACCAAAAAATAATGACTGAACTCATAAAGCAATACTAAAGAGGAATAACAAGGGACACTGTAGTAAATGACACTAAGGAAATCTTATTTATCTTATTCATCACTATATCCTTACTACCTAGAGCAGTATATAGTATGTAGCAGACAATAAACGATCATGAATCAAGTAAATAAACTCAATGATTGACAAAATATGAGAAATATGAGGAAAGAAAGAACCAAAGAAATGTGTAACGGTTATCAAGTTCTGTTCTGTTATTTTCTTAAGTATAAAATTGGAGCAGCGTACAGTTTGGTTTCTAAAACCAGCTTGAACATCAGGAAGTTCAGGGTTTACATATTGCTGAAGCCTGGCTTGGAGAATTTTGAGCATTACTTTACTAGCGTGTGAGATGAGTGCAATTGTGCGGTAGTTTGAGCATTTTTTGGCATTGCCTTTCTTTGGGATTGGAATGAAAACTGACCCTTTCCAGTCCTGTGGCCACTGCTGAGTTTTCCAAATTTGCTGGCATATTGAGTGCAGCACTTTCACAGAATCATCTTTCAGGATTTGGAATAGCTCAACTGGAATTCCATCACCTCCACTAGCTTTGTTCATAGTGATGCTTTCTAAGGCCCACTTGACTTCATATTCCAGGATGTCTGGCTCTAGGTGAGTGATCACACCATCGTGATTATCTGGGTCGTGAAGATCTTTTTTGTACAGTTCTTCTGTGTATTCCTGCCACCTCTTCTTAGTACCTTCTGCTTCTGTTAGGTCCATACCATTTCTGTCCTTTATCGAGCTCATCTTTGCATGAAATGTTCCTTTGGTATCTCTGATTTTTTTGAAAAGATCTCTAGTCTTTCCCATTCTGTTGTTTTCCTCTATTTCTTTGCATTAATTGCTGAAGAAGGCTTTCTTATCTCTTCTTGCTATTCTTTGGAACTCTGCATTCAGATGCTTGTATCTTTTCTTTTCTCCTTTGCTTTTCGCTTCTCGTCTTTTCCCAGATATTTGTAAGGCCTCCCCAGACAGCCATTTTGCTTTTTTGCATTTCTTTTCCATGGGGATGGTCTTAATCCCTGTCTCCTGTACAATGTCACGAACCTCATTCCATAGTTCATCAGGCACTCTATCAGATCTAGGCCCTTAAATCTATTTCTCACTTCCACTGTATAATCATAAGGGATTTGATTTAGGTCATACCTGAATGGTCTAGTGGTTTTCCCTACTTTCTTCAATTTAAGTCTGAATTTGGCAATAAGGAGTTCATAGTCTGAGCCACAGTCAGCTCCTGGTCTTGTTTTTGCTGACCGTATAGAGCGTCTCTATCTTTGACTGCAAAGAATATAATCAATCTGATTTCGGTGTTGACCATCTGGTAATGTCCATGTATAGAGTCTTCTCTTGTGTTGTTGGAAGAGGGTGTTTGTTATGTTATCAAATTGCCAACATCCGCTGGATCGTGGAAAAAGCAAGAGTTCCAGAAAAACATCTATTTCTGCTTTATTGACTATGCCAAAGCCTTTGACTGTGTGGATCACGATGAACTGTGGAAAACTCTGAAAGAGATGGGAATACCAGACCACCTGATTTGCCTCTTGAGAAATTTGTCTGCAGGTCAGGAAGCAACAGTTAGAACTGGACATGGAACAACAGACTGGTTCCAAATAGGAAAAGGAGTACGTCAAGGCTGTATATTGTCACCATTTAACTTGTATGCAGAGTACATCATGAGAAACGCTGGACTGGAAGAAACACAAGCTGGAATCAAGATTGCCGACAGAAATATCAATAACCTCAGATATGCAGATGACACCACCCTTATGGCAGAAAGTGAAGAGGAACTAAAAAGCCTCTTGATGAAAGTCAAAGTGGAGAGTGAAAAAGTTGGCTTAAAGCTCAACATTCAGAAAACGAAGATCATGGCATCTGATCCCATCACTTCATGGCAAAAAGATAGGGAAACAGTGGAAACAGTGTCAGACTTTATTTTGGGGGCTCCAAAATCACTGCAGATGGTGACTGTAACCATGAAATTAAAAGACGCTTACTCCTTGGAAGGAAAGTTATGACCAACCTAGATAGCCTATTCAAAAGCAGACATTACTTTGCCAACAAAAGTCTGTCTAGTCAAGGCTATGGTTTTTCCTGTGGTCATGTATAGATGTGAGAGTTGGACTTTGAAGAAGGCTGAGCGCCGAAGAATTGATGCTTTTGAACTGTGGTGTTGGAAAAGACCCTTGAGAGTCCCTTGGACTGCAAGGAGATCCAACCAGTCCATTCTGAAGGAGATCAGCCCTGGGACTTCTTTGGAAGGAATGATGCTGAAGCTGAAACTCCAGTACTTTGGCCACCTCATGCGAAGAGTTGACTCATTGGAAAAGACTCTGATGCTGGGAGGGATTGGGGGAAGGAGGAGAAGGGGACGACAGAGGATGGGATGGCTGGATGGCATCACTGACTCGATGGACGTGAGTCTCAGTGAACTCCAGGAGTTGGTGATGGACAAGGAGGCCTGGCGTGCTGCGATTCATGGGGTGGCAAAGAGTTGGACACGACTGAGCGACTGATCTGATCTGATCTGCCAGTTTGGTTTTAATTTTCATACCTGGGTACTATTTAACCTTGTTCCATATGTTTGATAGTTAATGAGGTGAAAACAGTTCATATTTTTATTTATAGTTATAGTTTTAATAAAATGAGTTATCTCTTTATGTCATTAGCCAGCATATTTATCAAACTTTTAGTATTTTATAGCATGTTTATACAAATCTTCTGTTTCCCATTTACACAAATATTTTAAATCTTTTATTTCAATTTTCCTTTATGTTAATTTCAAAAATGTTTAAAATGTTTATATGAGTGAATCTGGTATTTTTCCACATAACATCTAGAAAAATATTTAATCTCCAAAAACTTAATAGTCTATTCAACTGATTAGACTTGATAGTCTAGTCAAAACTGGGCATAAATAATCTAGATTTGTATTTGGATTTTATATTTATGCACATTCACTTCGGTATATGATGCAAACTACGAATCTGAATTATTCATTCCCAGAGTTTCACAATTTCCCCCATGTCAATGTATTATCACATAAAATTCTTATACTAAAAAAATGTATTCTTTTTCAATTTTTATCCATCTCAAAACATTACAAATAATGTGCTTTTTAGAAAATAGCTTTAATGAAATATAGTTTACATATCATAAAGTTCACCTGTTTAAGTGTACAGTTCAATGATTTTTAATGTAGAACTGTGTAACCATTCAAGTAATCTACTTCTGATATAAGGTAAAACTGAATGTAATTACTTACACTTACTATCCCTTCCTTCTTTGTTTTCTTATGTACACTGGTTTCACTCCCAAAAATTTCTAATGATCACCAACTCCTTTCTATAAGAATGCTATGTGCCACCACTCTGAGGGTGCTGTTTCCACTATTTAAACTTCACTGAACTTTCATGTCCTATAAATATCTCCTACAAGTTGTTCATTATTAACACATTTTGTTTTAAAATTACAAAAGCAATAAACACTTATTATAGAAAACTGAAGACATACAGATAAAACTAGGCTGGTTCTATGTACTGATGACTCCATCAGTGTGAGTCTGAAAATGGTTATTTCCCATTTGAGTATAAATGGTAAAAAAAAAAAAAAAAAGCAGAAATACTAGTAAAGACAGCCAAACAAAACTTTGTAAGTTGTTAAAAAACTATTATTAAAGTATTTTCTGTTAAATTTTCAAGCAAATTTTTAATGGGGAAATCCATCCTTCTCACCATAAAACTACACCTGATTATAGAATAAAACTTTAAAAATGTGATTAACTGTATTTTGGATTTTTTTTTGATTTTATTCTATTTTTAAACTTTACATAATTGTATTAGTTTTGCCAAATATCAAAATGAATCCGCCACAGGTATACATGTGTTCCCCATCCTGAACCCTCCTCCCTCCTCCCTCCCCATACCATCCCTCTGGGTCGTCCCAGTGCACTAGCCCCAAGCATCCAGCATCGTGCATCGAACCTGGACTGGCAACTCGTTTCTTACATGATATTTTACATGTTTCAATGTCATTCTCCCAAATCTTCCCACCCTCTCCCTCTCCCACAGAGTCCATAAGACTGTTCTATACATCAGTGTCTCTTTTGCTGTCTCGTACACCGGGTTATTGTTACCATCTTTCTAAATTCCATATATATGCTTTAGTATACTGTATTGATGTTTTTCCTTCTGGCTTACTTCACTCTGTATAATAGGCTCCAGTTTCATCCACCTCATTAGAACTGATTCAAATGTATTCTTCTTAATGGCTGAGTAATACTCCATTGTGTATATGTACCACAGCTTTCTTATCCATTCATCTGCTGATGGACATCTAGGTTGCTTCCATGTCCTGGCTATTATAAACAGTGCTGCAATGAACATTGGGGTACATGTGTCTCTTTCCCTTCTGGTTTCCTCAGTGTATATGCCCAGCAGTGGGATTGCTGGATCACAAGGCAGTTCTATTTCCAGTTTTTTAAGGAATCTCCACACTGTTCTCCATAGTGGCTGTACTAATTTGCATTCCCACCAACAGTGTAAGAGGGTTCCCTTTTCTCCACACCCTCTCCAGCATTTATTATTTGTAGACTTTTGGATCGCAGCCATTCTGACTGGTGTGAAATGGTACCTCATAGTGGTTTTGATTTGCATTTCTCTGATAATGAGTGATGTTGAGCATCTTTTCATGTGTTTGTTAGCCATCTGTATGTCTTCTTTGGAGAAATGTCTATTTAGTTCTTTGGCCCATTTTTTGATTGGGTCGTTTATTTTTCTGGAGTTGAGCTGTAGGAGTTGCTTGTATATTTTTGAGATTAGTTGTTTGTCAGTTGTTTCATTTGCTATTATTTTCTCCCATTCTGAAGGCTGTCTTTTCACCTTGCTAATAGTTACCTTTGATGTGCAGAAGCTTTTAAGGTTAATTAGGTCCCATTTGTTTATTTTTGATTTTATTTCCAATATTCTGAGAGGTGGGTCATAGAGGATCCTGCTGTGATGTATGTCGGAGAGTGTTTTGCCTATGTTCTCCTCTAGGAGTTTTATAGTTTCTGGTCTTACGTTTAGATCTTTAATCCATTTTGAGTTTATTTTTGTGTATGGTGTTAGAAAGTGGTCTAGTTTCATTCTTTTACAAGTGGTTGACCAGATTTCCCAGCACCACTTGTTAAAGAGATTGTCTTTAATCCATTGTATATTCTTGCCTCCTTTGTCAAAGATTGTATTTTGTATTTTAAAAATGCCTTAGCTTGAGACAGCTTATTTTGAGGTGTTGCTCTTAAACCCTTTGTTCCAAGTTTTGTAAAGTTAATATTTTTCAAAATGAGCTTGCAGACAACATGAATTCACAACGATTTTCAACTCTTACCTTTTTATGAGATGACAAAATCAAAATATCCTTTAAACCACCAAATGGTTTTACAAGGTTGGAAACTTCTTCAACAGAATATCCTTTACTAGGCAAATCAGAAATAAGTACCATACACATTTCTTCTGTTTCCTTCAAAACAAATTTAAGAATTGACATTAAAACTTAACTGTTATTTACTTAAATATTTAAGTTTTACATTGCAGATCACTGTTAGTATTTAAATTGCATTTAATATTGATTAATTCAGACAGTTGGTCTAAACCACAAATTAAAAACAAAACAAAATGCATTTTCCCACTCTGTAAGTATACAGAATAATTCTGTCATCTAGTCAAGGTCTTTAGTTCTCTTTCGTAACCATTATTTAAAAACAAGTTTAAAAACATAACGCTGCCTGTCTTTGACAATAACTCTTTCATGTACTGTTCCCATTCCTGTGCCTTGTGATGCTAATATTTGATGCTCCAAATCAGCTCAGTTCAGTTCAGTTGCTCAGTCGTGTCCAACTCTTTGCGACCCAGGCTTCCCTGTCTATCACCAACTGCTGGAGTTTGCTCAAACTCATGTCCGTTGAGTCAGTGATGCCGTCCAACCATCTCATCCTTTGTCATCCCCTTCTCCTCCTGCCTTCAATCTTTCCCAGCATTAGGGTCTTTCCCAATGAGTCAGTTCTTTGTATCAAGTGGCCAATGTAATGGGAGTTTCATCTTCAGCATCAGTCATTCCAATGACTATACAGGACTGATTTCCTTTGGGATGGGCTGGTTGGATCTCCTTGCAGTCCAAGGGACTCTCAAGAGTCTTTTCCAACACCACAGCTCAAAAGCATCAATTCCTCTGCGCTCAGCTTTCTTTACAGTCCAACTCTCACATCTATACAGGACTACTGGAAATCAGGGCATATCCTTTTATCATACTGAGTAAAATAATCCCTTTTAAGCAATATAAAAAAGCTTACCTAGTCTCTTAGTATCCTTACTCCATAACCCAATCCTCACTACAAAATACTTTCACTTCTGCCTTCTCTTCTCTTAGATCTATTTTATTCTTCAAGATGACTCCCCCCAAAATGCCAACTTTTCCTTTAGTGGATGTTGGGTGAAATCCACAGAAGTGCACTATAGTAAATTTGGCAACTTCTAACTTTTCTTTCTGGAGGGTGAGAGGGTAGGAAATTATAATTTTCATAAGCTAGTTGAGAATGATTTTTAAACAGCATGCAAACTGTGTTCACAAATGATTCCTTCTAGAATGCAATAAGTAAATCTAAATATTCTACTGCTGCTTTAAAATATTCTTCTCAAACCAAAATAGTAAGTTAACACATACTACTTAACTACTACTTGAAGAATAGGGCAACCATTCTAATATGAACTTATCTTCAGCATCTGAATGGTCTCAAGATCTTAACCACTAATTTCTAAATTAATGCAATTTTAACATATTCAAGATGACACATATAAGCACAGGAAAACAAAGTGAACTTAAAGCCCTTGAAATAGAATTGCAAATGCCACTTGCTCCTCTAAACATACAAAAAATTAACTGGCATTCTAAGTATTAACATATCTCCCATTTGCCTCTATAAGAAAAAAGAAAAAAAGAAATTTCACAAAATTCTGTTGTTTTTCTACTCAAAAACCCAGCTGGCCTAACACTCTCTTCTCAGTGAAAAGAAATGCTCAATAACATGTACATTTATTTATGATAATCTGCACCTAAATTTCTGTGACTTATTCTGCAACTCACGATTTTTAAACTCAAAACATATTTACAAGGTCACAAAAGACCAGGATTTTCACCATACCTTATATGTACATTTTTTACCTAGGTTTATAGTAAGAAAACTACACTGTGTCACAATCTCTTAAGCTTTAAAAAAAAAAAAAAGTGAAATTAAAAACTGACCTTGTTGACTGGTTCATTTTCTGTGGCCTCCAAAGCAGCTGAAGATACAAAATAAAATAAGAATTCACACAAATGTATTTTATTTATCAAGATCTAACTTTATTCCACAATGGATTAAATAGTAGCTTCATGAAAATGTATATAACAGGCAAAAGACCAGAGAAATTTAAATAGGATACAGTTACAAAAATAACTGGCTTTTAAATAATAAATTCAGTTTTATTTCTTCTGAGAGCAAAATCAAGACATAAGGTGAAGATCTGAATCACAATATTCTTAAATTCACCTAGGTATGACCCTATAGTTGTTGCTGTTGAATCACTCAGCTGTTTCCAACTCTTTGCGATCCCATGGACTGTAGCCCACCAGGCCCCTCTGTCCGTGGGATTTCCCAGGCAAGAATACTGCAGTGGGTTGTCATTTCCAACATATTTTATATATATATGTAATATATATATATATACACACACATGACACAAAACCTTAGTAAAATTTATTTTTAATCTTTCATCTTTAAACATAGAAGAACAAAATTAAATTTCTATTTGCCTACCTGAAATAGTTTCTTTAGCTCCATTTTCAGTGGTTTTGACTTCCACATTTGTCTTCATTTCAGAGCTTTCTGCAAGATCAAAGTGAAAGTGAAAGTTGCTCAGTCACGTCCGACTCTGTGACCCCATGGACTATACAGTCCATGGAATTCTCCAGGTCAGAATACTGGCGTGGGTAGCCTTTCCCTTCTCCAGAGGATTTTCCCAACTGAGGGATTGAACCTAGGTCTCGCGTATTGCAGGTGGATTCTTTACCAGCTGAGCCCTTATTAGTCTAGAAAAACACACTAATACAATTAAAACTAATGAATATAAACAGGAACTTAAGCTAGGTTCTTTTGTTATTTCAAGTCTCCATAAGCTGACCTGATTGAAGACAAAGCTAATACAAAATTTCCTTTGAAACAATTTTTAAGCATCGACTCCAAAATATACCTCGAATTATACAGATAGGATTTAATGAAACAAAAGCACTGAATGATAGCAATTCAAGCTTACCTGGTACATTCACAGATTTACTAATGTCTTTGTTCTTGACAATTCCAGCCTTTTTGACTTCCAGAGACTTCTTTCCACTAGATTTTGCTTTTAAAAGTAGAATTATTATTATAAGGCTCTATTCAGTCATTTAGCATGTTTCATACTAATACGTCAGTAAATAAGTAGTTCAACTTCATTATAAAAGGAGCTCTTTTCCACGTATTTATTTCTAATTTTTTTCAGTATGTGTTTACCAGTAAGATTAAAAGAAAATATAAACTGAGATATAATTTTTGTTAAGGGTTATTAATGATTCACAAATTTGATCCTCATGTGCCAAAAGCACACCAAAATCACACACAAAAATTCTATTTTATTATTTCCACAAAGATTCTTTACAATTACGTTAGTCTACTCGGAAAATATATTAATAAACAGATCATGATAGTTTCAACATGTTACAACTTAAGTGTTCCATTTCTTGATGGAGGATACATTCTTATAACATGGAAAGAAAATCTTTAAAGCAGAAATATTCAGGGAGTTCTATAAGCTGAGAAAGATAATATGAAGTGACAACTCTAAAAACAGGAGGAAAAGAAAGATTAAACAAGGGGGAAGTGGTGATAGCAGCCTAATATCATACAGCTGTCAGAAATATTTCCAAAAATATCTGCAATGGCAAAAACTGTCAAAGACCAAAGCACCTAAAAACAAAAGTTGTATGTGTGTTAAGTTTTAAGTATCAAAGAAGTATCTACTGAACTTTTCCAGATGTTACTAGATACAAATTATATAAATTTAAAACTTGCTTTTGATATTTATTATATTCTTTAAACCAGAATTATAAATAAACTTAATATAACCTTTCAACAGTCTTACCTGTTTTGATTGAAGCTTTATTACCTTTAGCAGCTACTGTTACCACAGATTTGACAGAACCCGCTGACTTCCCTAAATCACAAAAGCTCAGTCAAAACTGGTTTATTTATTAACTAGTATCAACAATACTGAAAGAACCTCACAAAGGATATAAGAGCCAAGGGACTATATTTTATTCAAAACATAAAATGCTATCATTTTTAGGGACACAGATTATGTGGTAAATTAGAAATGATAATTCACCTCCCTTTTTGGGTATTTAAAAAATAGCATTCAGGCAAGTTACTTAAATCAAATCAACTAGAAGCAAAATTACTAACTACAGTATATAAAAACATTTGTATGATAGCTTTAATGGTTCCAAAAGCAGTTATATTTAGGACCTCCCAGTTCACACTTCCTTGGCTCCCAGTCAATTAAAAAGCCCTTCAAAGTTAAAGTCGCTCAGTCTTGTCTGACTCTTTGTAACCCCATGGACTATGCAGTCCATGGAATTCTCTAGGCCAGAATACTGGAGTGGGTAGCCATTCCCTTCTCCAGGGGATCTTCCCAACCCAGGGATCAAACCCAGATCTCCCGCATTGCAGGCGGATTCTTTACCAGCTGAGTCACCAGGGAAGCCCTTAAAGAATACCTATATCATGGTCAGGCCACATCAAGATTGTTTTGACTCATTCGTAATGGGTCCTTATTTTAACACAACTTTTTGAACTGCTCTAACACTTTGTACATATGCATATATTACTGCTGCCTATATTCCAAAATGATGTTTATATAAAGACTTTTTCATCTAAGTGTCACTAAAAAGACTGCCAGAGAACAAGAAAAACTGAACCTTTTTATTCAGAGAGCAACAAGAAGTTTAGAATCAGGATTCTCAACAAGCAGCAAGACAGTATATGAGGAAAAAGCCCAGGATCAGAAGTCATTAAATCCAAGCTGAATTCCAAGTTAAATTGTGAAGTCTGGGGAAATTTACTGATTTCTGTGCACACTACCCTATTCATAAACAATGGTGGTAATCGCCCTATTTAACAGGATCTTCTCTGAAATATGATCATGCTTCTGAAAAGTTATTAAAAGGAATTAGGACATCTATAATATTTAATCAAAACAGCTTACAAATTCACTGTTCATATCCAAAGAGAGACCTTAATTTTTGCTCAAAAAGAGAAATACTAATCTTTATATTGTCATTTAACCAGTCATTTCCTAGTCATGCCCAAGTTTTGTCACACTGCAGTAACCTTAGCCCAAATGAACCCTTAAGATGTTTCTTCTTTCACTATTCTATGCTATTACCACAAAGAAATTCACTTTACTACTTCTAGTAGAGGAAAAACAGAAAGGGGGATAAATACTAGGGCAAGGAGAAAAAAAATTAAACTGGTTAAATTAGTTACTTGAAAATATAATGTAGCCTACGAAAAAAGGCAAATAGAACATAATTTGCCATAAGTTTATTTTCCAAACTATTTTATAAAAGAAAAGTAAACAGAAAAGACCAAAAAGAGAAAAAGGGAAATATTTCTAATATTCACCATGAGAAATAGTTTGCCAGTTAAATTATTTTATTTTTATAGTAACTGCAGGAAAAGAGCACTGTCTACTAAATATGCTTTCTCGACTATAAATTTCAAAAATTGGTATATACTCAGCAAACACTTTATCACATGAAATCCAAGACTACTGACATAACCATCTTAAACAATTTAAATTTAATTAATATGTCTAACATCCTAATATAGAAAACATACCTGAAGATTTATTTACTTTGGTTGCAGATGTCTTGGTTTGTCCAGTTTTGGCTAAAATAGTAAGAAAAATACATCAATAACACATTACAAAAAATATCATTTACATTTAGGAAAGAGCTAACTTGGCATAAGCTTCTTATCCTTATCCATCAGAGGGCAGAAAGAATGAAAACCACAATCACAGAAAACTAACCAACTGATCACAGGGATCACAGCCTTGTCTAACTCAATGAAACTATGAGCCATACCATGTAGGGCCACCCAAGACGGACAGGTCATGGTGGAGAGTTCTGACAAAACGTGGTCCACTGGAGAAGGGAATGGCAAACCACTTCAGCATTCTTGCCTTGAGAACCCCATGAACAGAATGAAAAGGCAAAAAGATATGACAATGAAAGTTGAACTCCCCGGGATGATAGATACCCAATATGCTACTGGAGAAGAGAGGAGAAATAGCTCCAGAAGGAATGAAAAGGCTGAGCCAAAGCAGAAACAACACCAAGTTGTGGATGTGTCTGGTGGCAAAAGTAAAAGTCCTATGCTGAAAAGAACAATACTGCATAGGAACCTGGAATGTTAGGTCCATGAATCAAAGTAAACTGGAAGTGGTCAAACTGGAGATCGGAAAAGGCAATGGCACCCTACTCCAGTACTTTTGCCTGGAACGTCCCGTGGATGGAGGGGCCTGCTAGGCTGCAGTCCACGGGGTCGCTAAGAGTCGGACATGACTGAGGGACTTCACTTTCACTTTTCACCTTCATTCATTGGAGAAGGAAATGGCAACCCACTCCAGTGTTCTTGCCTGAAGAATCCCAGGGACGGGGGAGCCTGGTGGGCTGCCATCTATGGGGTTGCACAGAGTCGGACACAACTGAAGCAACTTAGCAGCAATAGCAAACAGGAGGTGGCAAGAATAAACACTGACATTTTAGAAATTAGTGAACTAAACTGGACCGGAATGGGCAAATTTAATTCATATGATCACTGTATCTACTGATTCCTGGTGGCAAGAACCCCTGAGAAGAAATGGAATAGCCCACATAGTCAACAGGAGTCCAAAATTCAACACTCGAGTGCCATCTCAAAAACGAAAGAATGATCTCAGTTTGTTTCCAAGGAAAACCATTCAATATGGTAGTAATTCAGTTCATTTCCAAGGCCAATGATTCAATACCATAATAATTCAAGTCTATGCCCCAACCACTAATGCTAAAGAAGCTGAAGTTGAATGGTTCTATGATGACCTCATAGTCAACGAGAGAGTCTGAAATGCAATCTCAAAAATGACAGAATGATCTCTGTTCCTATCCAAGGCAAACCATTCAGTATCATAGCAATCCAAGTCTATACTCCAACCACTAATGCCAAAGAAGCTGAAGTTAAACAGTTCTATGATGACCTGAAAGACCTTATAGAACTAACACCTTTTCATCATAGGGGACTGGAATGCAAAAATAGGAAGTCCCATACCTGGAATAAGAGGCAAGCTTGACCTTAGAGTACAAAATTAAGCATGGCAAAGGCTAACAGAGTTTTGCCAAGACAACACACTGGTCATAGCAAACACCCTCTTTCAACAACACAAGAGTCGACTCTATACATGGACATCACAAGATGGTCAATGCTGAAATCAGACTGATTATATTCTTTGCAACCAAAGATGGAGAAGCTCTATACAGCCAGCAAAAACAAGACCGGGAACTGACTGTGGCTCAGATCATAAACTCCCGATTGCAAAATTCAGACAAATTGAAGAAAGTAGGGGAAAACCACTAGACCACTCAGGTATGACTTAAATCAAATCCCTTGCAATTATACAATGCAAGTGACAAGTCAATTCAAGGGATTAGATCTGATTGAGTGTCTGAAGAATTATGGATGGAGGTTTATAACACTGTTCACGAGGCAGTGATAAAACCATCCCCAAGAAAAAGAAATGCAAAAAGGCAAAACGGTTGTCTGAGGAGGCCTTACAAATAACTGAGAAAAGAAGAGAAGCTAAAGGCAAAGTAGAAAAGGAAAGATAACAATCTGAATGCAGAATTCCAAAGAACAGCAAGGATAGACAAGAAAGCCTTCCTCAGTGAATGATGTAAGGAAACAGAGGAAAACAATAGAATGCGAAAAGACTAGAGATCTCTAAAAGAAAATTAGAGATACCAAGGGAACATTTCATGCAAAGATGGGAACAATAAAGGACAGAAATGGCATGGACCTCACAGAAGTAGAAGAGATTAATAAGAGGGGGCAAGAATACACAGAATTATACAAAAAGGATTATACAAAAACTCCGGGAAAAAAGGATCTTAATGATCTGGATAACCATGATGGTGTCATCACCCACCTAGAGCCAGACATCCTGGAATGGGAAGTCAAGTGAGACTTAGGAAGCATCACTACAAACAAAGCTGGTGGAGGTGACAGAATTCCAGTTGAGCTATGTCAAACCCTAAAAGATGATGCTGTCAAAGTGCTACACTCAATATGCCAGCAAATCTGGAAAACTTAGCAGTGGCCACAGAACTGGAAAAGGTCAGTATCATTCCAATCTCCAATCCCAAAGAAGGTCAATGCCAAAGAATGTTCAAACTACCACACAATTGCACTTATTTCACATGCTAGCAAGGTCATGCTCAAAATCCTTCAAGCCAGGCTTCAACAGTACATGAACCAAGAATTTCCAGATATTCAAGCTGTATTTAGAAAAGGCAAAGGGACCAGAGATCAAATTGCCAACATCCGTTGGATCATAGAAAAAGCAAGAGATTCCAGAAAAACATCTACTTCTGCTTCATTGACTATGTTAAAGCCTTTGACTGTGTGGATCACAACAAACTGCGGAAAAGTCTTCAAGAAATGGCAACACCAGACCACGCTGGTATTCTGCCTGCCTCCTGTGAAACCTGCATGTAGGTCAAGAAGCTATAGTTAGAACCAGGCATTGAACATCAGACAAGTTCAAAACTGGGAAAGGAGTATGTCAAGGCTGTATATTGTCACTTGCTTATATAACTTATATGCAGAGTACATCATGAGAAATGCTGGGCTGGACAAAGCACAAGCTGGAATTAAGATTGTGGGGAGAAATATCAATAACCTCAGATACACAGATACCACCACCCTTATGGCAGAAAGCAAAAAGGAACTAAAGAGTCTCTTGATGAAGGTGAAAGAGGAGAGTGAAAAAGCTGGCTTAAAACTCAAACAATCAAAAAATGAAGATCATGGCCCCACCTGGTCCCACCACTTCATAGTGAATAGGTGAGGGAAAAGTGGAAAGTGGTAGGTTTTATTTTCTTGGGCTTCAAAATCACTGCGGATGGTGACTGCAGTAATGAAATTAAAAGATGCTTGCTCCTTGGAAGAAAAGCTATGACAAACCTAGACAGCATGTTAAAAAGCAGAGACATTACTTTGTAGACAAAGGTCTGTAGAGTCAAAGCTATGGTTTTTCCAGTAGTCATGTATGGATGTGTGAATTGGACCATAAAAATGGCTGAGTGCCAAAAAATTGAGGCTTTTGAACTATGATGTTGGAGAAAACTCTTGAGAGTCCCTTAGACTGCAAGCAGATCAAAGATACGATGTGAAGAACTGACTCATTAGGAAAGACCTTGATGCTGGGAAAGACTGAAGGCAGAAGGAGAAGGGGGCAACAGAGGATAAGATGGTTAGATGCCATCACCGACTCAATGGACATGAGTTTGAGCACGGTCCAGGAGTTGGTAATGGACAGGGAAGCCTGTCCTCTTGCAGTCCATGGGGTCACAAAGAGTCAGACATGACTGAGTGATTGAACTGAACTGAACTGCCTAAGGGTCATGAAAGGTATCAAGAAGAAGCATTTTCTGAGACAGGCCTTAAAGAATAAATTGGAATTTGCCCCACCTTGACCCTCCAAAAGGAGTTTTAATTGGCTTTGTATTTTCATTATCTTGCACAAGGCCTGGTACCTACTAAGTAGGTACTTCAGAAGTGCTTACTGCTGCTGCTAAGTCGCTTTAATTGTGTCTGACTCTGTGCAATCCTAGAGACAGCAGCCCACAAGGCTCCTCTATCTCTGGGATTCTCCAGGCAAGAACACTGGAGTGGGTTGCCATTTCCTTCTCCAATGCACACACCCATGTTAAGTTGCTTCAGTTGTGTCCGACTCTGTGTGACCCCATAGACAGCAGCCCACCAGGCACCTTTGTCCACGGGATCTAGAGGGAAGGATACTGGAGCAGGTTGTTACTAAGTAAAGTTAACTGTAATTTAGACAATGACTCTACATGAATGGACAGTATAAAGACCTGTGAAATGAAATAGGACAGAACAGCTGGAAAATGAACTGCTCTGAGTAACTGAAACATAATATACATATGTGTGACAAGAGACTGAAAAAGTAATCTGGGGGAAAGGGTAAGGGCTCATTTATGCAAGGCTGAAGAATATGGGCATTCTCCAGTGGATCACTAGCTTAAAACAGGGGCCAATGTGGATCCCTTCTACTAAAGCACAATGAATACTATTTTCCTAGCATCATCCTGCAAGAAGTTTCCAGTAAACTGACAAAATATACTCATATTGGAGGAGTAGTAAACGAACAACTTACTAGCAGAAGCTGCAGTCACAGTTTCAACAGCTGTGGAAGCATCTGTATCTTTTCTATTAAAAGAAAAAAAAAATTAGCCAAGAAATTCTAACACCAAAATCTTCTAAAGATGCAAAGCTTATATCTAAAAAAGTTTAAAATAATTCAATTAGAATGATGTCCCATTTGAATCAGGGAGATTAAAATATATTAAAAATGTAGTTGTCAAAACTTTTAAAATTTAATTCATATGTATATTTGTTCTCATGCAGAAAATCATAGAATTACTTACTTTAAAGTAGATGCAGATGTTTTCTTTGAATCTGACATCTTTTTCTTCACCTCTTTGTTCTATGAAAGAAAAATATTTTGAAAACCTTAAGCCTCTTCTCAAATTATAAAAGGGAATATACAAAATACACAAGAGCATATGAAATCTACACACATATACAACCATAAATAAAAACCTTCTTACCCTGAAGTAAAAATGCTAATTACCTTTTCTATTTATAGACAGAAATAAAATATTTTCAACTTGTGATTATACAGTGTAATTTTATATCTTGTCTTTTATCACTTATTGGCATTTTCTTATCACTATCTTTCAAAGACATTTCTAATAGTGCCATACCATTTCTGATACTAATTACTATCACTCTGGTCCAATCTATCACAATCTTTTGCTTTAATTACTATAATAGACTCATAATGGTCTCTGCTTCTGTCTTTGCTTTTCAACCACCCTCACTCCATTTTTAACACAGAACCAGACTGATAACTACCACTCCTAAACTCAAAACCTTTCATCACACTCAGAAAAAAAGCTAATACTTAAAAGTTTACACTACTCATTTTACCCATTCTTTACCCCCAAATCACCACATATCTCTTTACAGCCATCTCCACTTTCAATCCCAAGCACCCTTTAAACTCCTAAAACAAAACAAACTACATAGGCATGGACTTGGGAAGTCTTCTGCAGTTGCTGTTTGGAATGCTCCCAATTCAAGGAACAATTTACACCTTCACTTCCTTTTCACATTTTTAATGAGACCTTCCATAACTACCTTACTGAAAGGTGCATTGCTCTTTAAGCTTGGCAATTAGTGAACATCCAATAACTGCACAATTGCACTCATCTCACACGCTAGTAAAGTAATGTTCAAAATTCTCCAAGCCAGGCTTCAGCAATACGTGAACCGTGAACTTCCAGATGTTCAAGATGGTTTTAGAAAACACAGAGGAACCAGAGATCAAATTGCCAACATCTGTTGGATCATCAAAAAAGCAAGAAGAGTTCCAGAAAAACATCTATTTCTGCTTTATTGACTATGCCAAAGCCTTTGACTGTGTGGATCACAATAAACTGTGGAAAATTCTGAAAGAGATGGGAATACCAGACCACCTGACCTGCCTCTTGAGAAACCTGTATGCAGATCAGGAAGCAACAGTTAGAACTGGACATGGAACAACAGACTGGTTCCAAATAGGAAAAGGAGTACGTCAAAGCTGTATACTGTCACTCTGCTTATTTAACTTATATGTACATCATGAGAAACGCTGGGCTGGAAGAAGCACAAGTTGGAATCAAGATTGCCAAGAGAAATATCAATAACCTCAGATATGGAGATGACACCACCCTTATGGCAGAAAGTGAAGAAGAACTAAAGAGCTTCTTGATGAAAATGAAAGAGGAGAATGGAAAAGTTTTCTTAAAGCTCAACATTCAGAAAACTGAGATCATGGCATCTGGTCCCATCATTTCGTGGGAAATAGATGCGGAAACAGTGGAAACAGTGACAGACTTTATTTTGGGGGGCTCCAAAATCACTGCAGATGGTGACTGTAACCATGAAATTAAAAGACGCTTACTCCTTGGAAGGAAAGTTATGACCAACCTAGATAGCCTATTCAAAAGCAGAGACATTACTTTGCCAACAAAAATCTGTCTAGTCAAGGCTATGGTTTTTCCTGTGGTCATGTATGGATGTGAGAGTTGGACTGTGAAGAAGGCTGAGCACCGAAGAATTGATGCTTTTGAACTGTGGTGTTGGAGAAGACCCTTGAGAGTCCCTTGGACTGCAAGGAGATCCAACCAGTCCATTCTGAAGGAGATCAGCCCTGGGATTTCTTTGGAAGGAATGATGCTGAAGCTGAAACTCCAGTACTTTGGCCACCTCATGCGAAGAGTTGACTCATTGGAAAAGACTCTGATGCTGGGAGGGATTGGGGACAGGAGGAGAAGGGGACGACAGAGGATGAGATGACTGGATGGCATCACTGACTCGATGGACACGAGTTTGGGTGAACTCCGGGAGTTGGTGATGGACAGGGAGCCCTGGCGTGCTGCGACTCATGGGGTCGCAAAGAGTCGGACATGACTGAGCAACTGAACTGAACTGAATAAATGTGTTAAAATGATTTGAACTTATAATTGCTGTCATTTTATGTTTTCTGTTCTTTGGAGGCATTTTTGTGCCATACGGGATTTTATCCCAACATCTCCCTTACCCCCAGTAGTTTAGAAGATACTCATCCTCCTACTTCGGAGAAGGTGATGGCACCCCACTCCAGTACTCTTGCCTGAAAAATCCCATGGACGGAGGAGCCTGGTAGGCTGCAGTCCATGGGGTCGGAAGAGTCAGACACGACTGAGCGACTTCACTTTCATGCATTGGAGAAGGAAATGGCAACCCACTCCGGTGTTCTTGCCTGGAGAATCCTAGGGACAGGGGAGCCTGGTGGGCTGCTGTCTACGGGGTCACACAGAGTCGGACATGACTGAAGTGACTTAACATCCTCCTACTTATATTCTACTAATGGGTAATAGGCTTCCCTGGTGGCTCAGATGGTAAAGCGTCTGCCTACAATGTAGGAGACCCGGGTTTGATCCCTGGGTCAGGAAGATCCTCTGGAGAAGGAAATGGCACCCCACTCCAGTACTCTTGCCTTGAAAATCCCATGGACGGAGGAGCCTGGTAGGCTACAGTCTATGGGGTCGCAAAGGTCAGACACGATTGAGCGACTTCACTTTCATTTTCAATGGGTATCTCCAATTTCAAAAGAAATATGAAACTATTGATTTCTTCTTATAAATTTAAAAGCCCTTACACCTTGGCTTACATGCTAATTTTGATGACATTATTTTAAGACAAAGTTATTGTTTTTAATTTTTTTAAACAATTTATACTATTTTATAAAGATACAACTATTTGTGTTTTATCCTGTTTAAATGGGTTTCCCAGGTGTCTCAGTGATTTAAAAAAAAAAAAAAATCTGCCTACCAATTTAGGAGATCCAAAAGACTCAGGTTTGATCCCTGGACCAGAAAGATCCCCTGGAGGAAGAAATGGCAACCCACTTCAGTATTCATGCCTGGGAAATACCACAGACAGAGGAGCCTGGTGGGCTACAGTCCATGGGGTAGCAAAGAGTCAGAAACGACTGAGCATACATGCATTCTATGTTTAAATGGTTTTATTACTCTCTGTTGTTTAGTCACTAAACCGTGTCCAACTCTTGCGATCCCATGGACTGTAGCCCACCCAGCTCCTCTGTCCATGGCATTTCCCAGGCAAGAATACTGGAGTGAGTTGCAATTTCCTTCTCTGGGGGATCTTTATGACCCAGGGATCAAACCTCCATCTTCTGCATTCACAGATGGATTTTTTACCACTGAGCCACCAGAGAAGCCTGGTGCAATCACCGTTTTATATCATAACTTCCCCATTTCTTAAGTTCTTCATTTTGATAATTATATTTTAGGAAATACATATAGATGAAAGGTTCTTTGAACCCATATATGTCTGAGAATACTGTCCTAGCATACAACTTGATTATTTGACTTGAAATCCACATAATAAATTACAATGAATCAATCTTTTTCTCACTCAACCTTGAGAATGACTTGCTTGGCTATCTAAGGCTGGTCTACCTCTTTTTACATTTACACAGTTTCTGCCTGGATCACTAGGGCTTTCACCTTTATAACTATGAAACTTAACATCTTCACCAGTTTTTAAGTGATATCTTCTTTCTGTAATCCTAGTTATATGCAGACTGGGTCTCTTAGATGCATCCACCATGACTTTCCTCTTCATTATTTTAGACCTTTTAACCTTTACTAATAGACTGTTAAGTTCTAAGAAGGATGGAAGCATATTTGCCTTGTTCATTAATGCATCTTCTGCATGTACCACAATGGCTGACATACAAAAGATGTTTAAGAAATAGTTCTTTCCTTAAATATTTATTTATTGGGTTGTGCTGGTTCTTAGTTGCAACACACAAACTTTTAGTTGTCACATGTGGGAGCTAGTTCCCTGATCAGGGATCAAACCCACACCCCCCTGCAATGGAAGCATAAAGTCTTAGTCACTGGACCACCAGGAAGTCCCAAGAAATAATTTTTGAATTAAAATGAAACTAAACTCTCTTCTGAACTGATTGTATATCCTCAGTTTTATCTGTTATTAATCAGACTTTCCATAATGCTCAAACCACTGTGCACTGCTTCCTGGCATTGTTTTTGTTCTCCATGCAGTCTTCTTAAATCTAAGCTAACTGCTTGCTCTAGGTTTTAGATGTAATGGTCACCATGAATCTTGCTGAAACCAGTAAATCTGAGTTTTTTAAGTCTTGTTTTTTCTGTTTTGTTTTCTTGAAGAGCCATAGCACTATTTTATAACTGCAAAGGTCCTTCTGTCTGTTGAAAACTCTGATTATATTTTTTTCTGTATCAAGAGCTCCTGCTTCCTTAAGGAAAATTCTGAGTACCAACATGTGCCAATTTTTCTGGAAAAGAAGAATGCTTGCTTTCAGCAGACTGGTTAAGAATCATTGTTAAAGACTCATGTCTATGCTGGCTTGTAATTAAACACATGGTTATTTGTTAGACAAGGTTTGTCACCAGAACTGTGCAGAACCATACTTTAATCCTTCAGGTGTAATACAGGGCTGTAGAAAGTTTTTATCTTTTCTCTAACATTTTATTACTGATTCCGAAAAGTAGCAAAATGAAGAGAGTATTTTCTGAATCACAGAGTCCAAGGCAGTCCTAACATGAAACATCAAATGTAGGCAGAAAGGTTTTGTCATGGTTTTAACTATTCATGCCAAAATTAAGATGTAGACCAAGAAAGCTATAAGGCTGACATTCTTTTTCCTAGTTTGAGTTTCCAGTCTATTTTGTGCTTGCTCTGACAGGAAAACTTAATGTCTTCCGCTGTGGTAACAGGCCAAAAGATTGTCCCATAAACTTCTAACCTTGAAGAAGCCATAACCAGAGTTCTGTTGGGGGTTCCCTCTGGTCAACCACAAGAGAGAGGTCATGAGTAAATCTTCAAAGGCTTTAATTCAGCACCACTCAAACCATATTTAACTGAAGAACATCAATGTTTGTGACAGGTAGATGGCATGTTTTCTAGTTTTCAGTGCTGATACTTAGGCCATTCTTTACTATGAAAATCAAAAACAGTTAATGACTGAACTATTCAACTTGCACTGCTGCCTTACCAACCTTATAAAAAAGTCATCTAAGAGAATTATTTTAATCTGTTTGAAATACTATAATACCCTAAATGTATCACTACTCAGTCGTTTTCCCAGATTAAACATTTTAGAATTAAAAAATATTGATCTCACATTTAAAACTTTAATAATCAGCTAGTCCTGCTTGAGAGTCAATGGTATAAAAGCTATTTCTTCTTTCTATTCTCAAGGTTACTAATCTACCCCAAACTGTTAGAGTAGTCTGCTTGTCTAGATGAGTGCTCTAACTGGATTTCAGTGATCTTTTCTCTTCTTTCCTTTAATCAATATGCTAAGCTTTCTTTGCCTTCAGAGTCATCTGCCCTACTAATTCATTCTGCAGATCACTTCCTGATGAATCTTTCAAATCCATCGATTTCACTGTCAAAGCCCTGCTGAAAACTTTGAATAACATTTAAATGTCTCAAAATAAAGTTTAAATTATTAAATTATGCATTCAATTCTTGCTTCCCCTTATTCTTCTCTGCAATAGAGGAGGATATGTGTCACAGTTCTGATAAATCAAAAGTAGGTGGAAGTTGCTGGGGAACTCCTCCTTCTTGGGAGTGTGTGTGGGGGGTAGAGGGACACTAAAAATTCATTGTGTTCCTGACACATTCCTTTCTTTCTGTTTGAAAGATTGAAATAATACCAGAAGGTACAACAACCATCTTACAAAAAGGATGAAAAAGTACATGCTAATGACAGTGAATTAGAAAAATCAAAAGGCTGGGTTCCTGAAGATATTTTAGAGCTGTTGTATCAGCCACAGATCACCCACCAGCCAATTTCCTGTTATAAGATAAATAAACCTCTTATTTGTTTAATAAACCATTGGAGAAGTTTTCTGTTAACTGAAAATGAAAGAAATTCTAAATTGGTAATGACAACGGTCACCATGTAATAATTATTCAAATTAGGACAATGGGACAATGAGATGGGCATGTATGTACCTAATATTAGTAAACCAGAATGATGGGTTACTCCAATAATAACTAACCAGAAAACATAAAAAATAAAACTCTTTTAATAGCAATTGAAAGAATATTTATGACATATACAAATAAATAAAAATTAACACTTCTTCCAAAATGCATGTTATGGAAACATACAAAAGAACGTTATGGGAAAAAAATGTAAAAACTCGCTGAGGGACACAAAATGAAACCTAAATAAATGAAGGAATAAAACCTATTTTTGGACAGCAAGATTTAGTACTGTAAATACATCAATACAAATTCTGTACAGTACCAATTAAACGCTCATTAAGGTTTTTTAGAGAACAAACGGATTTTAAATCTAATACGTAGGAGTAAATGTTTAAGCAAAAATACATGGAAGGAGAAAACAAAGAAAAATGATTCTATTAGAAAAATGGCAAGTATTATAAAACTATAGTTAGAAAAATTTAAACTACATAGCATTCATATGAAAATTAACAGACTGAAACAGCTCTATGTGTATAGGGTAGTTTATACACAAGACAGCTTTACAAATCAATGAGGAAAGATAAATGAGGCATAAATAGTGTTGGGTTAATTGGTTACCCATTTTGCAAACAGTCATATCATTCACACACTGTATCACAAATAATAGATTTAAAACATAATGGAAATATATCTTTCTGGCATTGGTATAAAGGTCTTCTAAAATAAAAGAAAAAAGCCATTAAGAGTAAAAAGGCAGTAAAACTGGAGTGCACCAAAATTAAAAAAACTTTACGTATCATATAAGCAACATTCTAAAAGAAAATACTTCTCATGTATAATACAAAATTAGTTTCTTAGGATAATGAACACCTTCAGATGAAAAATTTTTAAAAGGCAAATAACCCAATAGAAAAATGTGAGAAATAGGATGCAGTGCTCTCCTCCCACATATTCATCAGAAGTACATCCACATGTAGACCAACTTACAAAGAACATCTACTGAACAATACCAGAAGACAGACTTCCAAAGGAGCATGAAAATCTCCACATAACAGGGAAGGGCAAAAGAATAGAGAAAATAAAGAAAGGAATCAGGACAGGACCTGTGCCTCTGGGAGGGAGCTGTGAAAGAGGAAAAGGCTTCTGCACACTGGGAAGTCCCCTCACTGATGAGATCAGCTGTAACAGAGAGGGGGGGAAATAGAGCCTCAGAGGAGAGCTCAGCGACAGAGGTGCAGAGGACAAAGCCAAGGGAAACCTGAACAGACTGCTGATGCTGGTCAGCTCCCCACAGCCTAAGATGCTTGTCCATTCAACCACTAGGGCAGGTGGAGCTTGTGTCCTGAGGCTTGGGCTTTGGAGGTCAGGCCCAAGGGACAGGACTGGAGTTGGCTGTGTGAAGACAGTCTGAAGGGGCTACGAGGTAGTACACCACAACTGATGGGAGTCCAAGAAGAAGCCCAGGTTCTTCAGAGAGACAAGGGACCACTGTGAGGGGGCGCAAGAGGAGAGGGGTGTCACAGAAGCTTCTTTCTCCATATGCTCATAGGCGGCCCACACAAACTCCAGGGCTGGGTGCAAGTCATAGCTGCCATCTCAGATTCCAGGGGTAGGCACAGACTGGTGCCAATGCCGTTGCCAAGAGTTCCACAAACAATCTGTAAGTCAATGCCCCACCTTTCCAGGAACTTGCATGGCTTGCCACTGCTGCGAGTCCGCACTCAGGGTCAACTTCCCTGGGAGCATGTGAGGCCTGCCTCTGCTGCCAAGGGTTTCATGACCCAATGCCAACCACTGCCCCCACCTCTCTGGGGGTTTGCAGAATAACACTGTCACTGCAGAGGAACACAACTGCAGCCCCCACCTTCCTGGGAACCTACATCAGTCGAGCATCTGTGCACTTGCATACCCCTTATCAAGGTGGTAACAACCAGCACATGCTGACGAAAGAGACAGCAAGCATCCAAATCAAAACCAGCCTTCACACCAAAAAAATATTAAAACCCAAAAAAGCTATACGGGGATGTTCCTGCTTATAAATAGCCCTCTAAGACAACATGAGACAGTTGTTTCTCCTAAACTCTTGGACTAAGAGAAGTACAAGGAAAATGAGAAGCAGAGAAACCCCTCTCAGTTAAAATATCAAGAATATTTCCCTGAAGGAACAATGAAACAAAACTCTTCAGTCTAAAAGACACTGAGTTGAAAAAGGAGATAATGAAAATACTGAAGGAATTAAGAAAGGCTATCAAGAGAAATACAGATTATTATTTAAAAAGAACTAGAAACTGTGAAAAGGACCTAAGTAAAATCTAAAAATTCATTTGCCAAGATGAAAGCTGAGCTCAAGGCAGTAAATAGCAAAATGAATAATGCAGAAGAAAGAATAAGTGACCTAGAAGACAGACTAATGGAAAGCACCCAATCAAAAGAGCAGACAGAAAGCCAAATGAAAAAAAAAAGGCAATATAAGAGACCTATGGGGTAATAATATAAAGCAGGCCAGTCTATGCAGAGATTGAAGAAAAAGAAAGAAAAAAGGGGACTGAAAATGTATTTGAAGAAATTATGGCTGAAAATTTCCCAAACCTAAAGAAGGAAATATATCCAGATACGGGAAGCACAGAAGGTCCCAAACAAGATGAACCCAAATAGACCTACTCCAAGACATAATAAAAATGGCAAAAGTTAAAAATAAAGAGAGAACTCTAAAGGCAGCAAAATAAAAACAGAGTTCATTACTAGGGAACCTCCAGAAGGCTATCAGTTGACTTCAATACAGAAATACTGCAGGCCAGAAGGGAGAGGCAGAATAAAAGGAAATGATCAAATCACAAAAAGTAAAAGGGAAGAAGAAAAGAATCAACTGGAAAATACAGTTTGGTGTGGCAATATGTAAATCAACTACACTTCAACATTTTTTTTAATGAAAAGTGTAAATCAACTATATTTCAACAAAATTTTTAAAGGAAAAAAAAAAAGAAATAGAAATAAATACATGAATCAATAATTACTTTAAATGTCAATACTCCAATCCAAAGACATAGAGTAGGACTTCCCTAGTGGAGTACTGGATAAGAATCTGCTTGCCAATGAAGTAGACACGAGTTCGATCGCTGGTGCTAGAAGATTGCAAATGCCACAGAGCAAGTAAGCCTGGCCCCACAACTAACGAGTCTGTGTGCCGCAACTACTGAACCCAAACCCATAAAGCCTGTGCTCAGCAACAAAAGAAGAAACCACAGTGAGAAGCCCACACACAACAAAGACCCAGCACAGCCAAAAATTAATTAATTTTTAAAACCGAAGAGGGGATATACACTATCATGTGTAAAATTAAAAAAAAAAAAAAAAGAGTGACAGACTGGATTAAAAAATAAAAGCCTACCATATTCTGCCTACAAGAGATCCACCTTAAGGCAAAGGACACATACAGATTGAAAGTGAAGGCATGGAAAAAGATATCTCATGCAAAAATAAAGAAAGCAGGACTTGCAATACTCATATCAGACAAAACAGATTTTAAAGCAAAGGCTACAAAGATAAAGGACACTATATAATGATAAAAGGATCAATACAAGAGGAAGATTTTACACTCATCAACAAATATGCACATAATTTAAGAGCACCCAAATACATAAATAACTAACAGATATGAAGGGAGAAATCAGCAGGAAGACAATAGTAGGAAAGTAACACCCAACTCACATCAGTGGAGAGATTTTCCAGACAGAGAATCAAAATGCAACAGAAGTCCCAAATGTTACAACAGAAAAGTAAAACTTAATAGGTATTTTCAGGACACTGCATCCAAAAAAACCCCACAGAATATACATATTTTTCAAGTGCACACACATTTTCTAGGATTGACCACATGTCCTGGGGCACAAAACTAACCTAAACAAATTTAAGGGTACAGATATTATTTCAAGCATTTTCTCAGATCACAATGGCATGAAACGAGAAATCAACCACAGGAAACAAGAAAAAAAAAAAGATTACATGGAGACTGAATAACATGCTACTTAAAAAAAAAAAAAAAAGGTTCAATAAGGAAATTAAAAAGTACCGTGAGACAAACAACAACACAACCATAGAAAATCTATGTGAAGTGAAGCCGCTCAGTCGTGTCCGACTCTTTGGGACCCCATGGACTGTAGCTCACCAGGTTCCTCCATCCATGGGATTTTCCAGGCAAGAGTACTGGAGTAGGTTGCCACTTCCTTCTCCAGGGGATCTTCCCGACCCAGGGATCAAACCCGGGTCTCCCACATTGTAGGCAGACGCTTTACCGTCTGAGCTACCAGGGAAGCCCTATGCAATCCAGCAAAAGCAGTTCTTAGAGACCAGTTCATAGTGATAACAGGTCTTCATCAAAAACAAGAAAAATATCCCAAGTAAAAAGCCTAATCTACTACACAAAAGAATTAAAAAAAAAAATAAACAAACAACCTAAAGTCAGAAGAAGGAAGGAAATAAAGATGGGGGTGGGGGAGAAATAAAATAGAGATTAGGAATAGGGAAAAAAAGTCAACAAAATCAAGAGCTGGTTCTTTCAAAGGGTAAACAAAACTGAATTTCCAATACAAAAAAAGCCCAGGACCAGAGGGCATCATAGGCAAATTCTCTCAAAGAAGAATATAGAAGACTGAAGGAGAGAGAACAGTCTCAAAGACATTCTATAAAGCCACCATCACTCTAATACCAAAACCAGAGGAAGAAACCACCAAAAAAGAAAATTACAGGTCAGGATCATTGATGCATATATAACACGACCAAGTGGGATTCATCCCAGGTTCACAAGTATCGTTCAACACATACACAAATCAACGTAACACATCACAGTAACAAGTCAAAAACCACATGATCATCTCAACAGATGCAGAAAAAGCATTCAATATCCATTCAAGATAAAAACTCCTATTACGTAACAAATAAAAAGGATCCAAATTGGAAGGGAGGAGGTACAATTGTTACTATATGCAGGTGACATGATACATATATAGAAAGCCCTAAGAACTATACATAAAAACGAACAGATCTAATAAATGAATTCAGCAAAGTAGTAGGATACTAGATTAACATTCAGAAATTGGTTGCATTCCCTTCACAGTAACAATGAAATATCAGAAAGAGAATGTCCTTTAAAATCTCACCAAAAGATATATGTCAGAAACAAACACAATACTGTAAAGCAATTATCCTCCAATTAAAAATAAATAAACCGAAAAAAAAAAAAGAAACCTTCCACGAGAAAAAAAGTTTCACCAAAAAAATTTAAAAACCTAGGAATAAACTTGAGCAAGGAAGTGAAAAACTTACATGCTGAGAGTTATAAAATATTAAGAAATAAAAGAAGATTCAAAGAAACAGAAAAATAGCCCATGCTCTTGAATTGAAAGAACACTGTTAAAATGGAAATACTATCCAGAAAAATCTACAGATTTTAATGTGATCCCTATCAAATTACCCCCTCATGACATTTTTTCACAGAAGTAAAATAATCCAAAAATTTATGTGGAACCATAGACCCACAATTGCCAGAGCAATTGTCAGGGGGGAAAAAAGAAAAGCAGGAAGCATAACTCTCCCAGACTTCAGACAATACTACAAAGCTACAGTAAATAAAACAGTTTGCACCTGGTACAAAAACAGACATGCAAATGACTGGAACAATATAGAGAGCCCAGAAATAAACCTATACAATTACAGTCAATCTCCAATGAACAAAGCAAGAATAAACAATGGGAAAAAGACAGTCTCTTCAGCAAGTGGTGCTGGGAAAGTTGGACAGCTGCATGTAAAAAACAAAGTTAGAACATACCCTTTCACAACACACAGACATGAACTCAAAATGGCTTAAAGACTTAAAACATATTTTGGCGTTTTTGTAAGGTGAGTTCATATCCTTCTGCTCTGCCACCTTCAGTGTCTAGTTTTATTTAACACTATAAAACTCCTAAAATAGAGCATAGCAAAAACATTCTGATACAAATGGTACCAACGTTTTTCTTAGCTTAGTCTCCCAAGGCAATAGATATAAAAAGAAAAAGAAAAGAAAAAAAAAAACAAAACACAAATTGGAGCTAATAAAACTTACAAGCTTTTGCATAGCAAAGAAAACTATAAGAAAAACCCAACAAAAACAACAAAAAATGAAGACAAGATATGGAGTGGGAGAAAATTTCTATAAATGATAGGACCAACAAGTGCTTAACTCCAAAATATACAAATAGTTTATATAACTCAAGAACAAAAAAACAAACAACCCAATCAAAAAATGGGCAAAAGATCTTAATAGTTAATTCTCCACCTCAACAGATATTTTCCCAAAGATATACAAATAGTCAGTAAGCACATGAAAAGAAGCTCAACATCACATTACAGAAATGCATATCAGAACTACAATGAGGTACAATCTCACAGCAGCCAGAATGATCATGATTAAAAAGTCTATAAGTAACAAATGCTGGAGAGGATGTGGAGAGGATGTGGAGAAGAGAAATCTCCTGCACTGCTGATGGGAATGTAAGCTGGTACAGCTACAATGCAAAACAAAAAGAAGGTTCCTCAGAAACCTAAGAATAGAATTACCATATAATCCAGCAATCTTGGGAATACATCCAGGCAAAACTGTAATTCAAAAAGACACATGAACGCCTATGTTCATAGTAGCACTATTCACAAGAACCAAAACACAAAAACAACCTAAATTTCCACCAACAGATAAATGGACAAAGATATGGTATAAATACAGTGGAATACTACTCAGTCATAAAAATGAAATGCCAAGTGCAGCAACGTGGATGCAACTATAGACATTATCACACTAAGTGAAGTTAAGTCAGAAAGAGAAAAACAATTATCACCTGATATCACACAGGTGGAATCTAAAATATGGCACAAATGAACCTATCTGTAAAATGGAAAGACTTTTAGACACAGAGAACAGAATTGGGGTTGACAAGGTGGAGGGGGGAGGGAGAGGGATGGCCTGGGAGTACGGGGTTGGTAGATGCAAATTATCACATTTAGAGTGGATAAACAATAAGGTCCTAACGTACATCACAGAGAATACAATATCTTGTGATAAACCATAATGGAAAAGAATATAAGAGAATAACTGAGTCACTCTTCCAGCAACACAAGAGAACAACACAAGATCTTGACGACCCAGATAATCACGATGGTGTGATCACTGACCTAGAGCCAGACATCCTGGAATGTGAAGTCAAGTGGGCCTTAGAAAGCATCACTCTGAACAAAGCTAGTGGAGGTGATGGAATTCCAGTTGAGCTATTTAAAATCCTGAAAGATGATGCTGTGAAAGTGCTGCACTCAATATGCCAGCAAATTTGGAAAACTCAGCGGTTCCATGGGACTGGAAAAGGTCAGTTTTCATTCCAATCCCAAAGAAAGGCAATGCCAAATAATGCTCCAATTATTGCACAATTGCACTCATCTCACATGCTAGTAAAGTGATGCTCAAAATTCTCCAAGCCAGGCTTCAGCAATATGTGAACCGTGAACTTCCAGATGTTCAAGCTGGTTTTAGAAAAGGCAGAGGAACCAGAGATCAAATTGCCAACATCTGTTGGATCATCAAAAAAGCAAGAGAGTTCCAGAAAAACATCTACTTTGCTTAATTGACTATGCCAAAGCCTATGACTGTGTGGATCACAACAAACTGGAAAATTCTTCAGGAGATGGGAATACCAGACCACCTGACCTGCCTCTTGAGAAACCTGTATGCAGGTCAGGAAGCAACAGTTAGAACTGGACATGGAACAACAGACTGGTTCCAAATAGGAAAAGGAGTATGTCAAGGCTATATACTGTCACCCTGCTTATTTAACTTACATGCAGAGTACATCATGAGAAATGCTGGGCTGGAAGAAGCACAAGCTGGAATCAAGATTGCTGGGAGAAACATCAATAACCTCAGATATGCAGATGACACCACCCTTATGGCACAAAGTGAAGAGGAACTAAAAAGCCTCTTGATGAAGGTGAAAGAGGACAGTGAAAAAGTTGGCTTAAAGCTCAACATTCAGAAAACTAAGATCATGGCATCTGATCCCATCACTTCATGGCAAATAGATGGGGAAACAATGGAAACAGTGACAGACTTTATTTTGGGGGGCTCCAAAATCACTGCAGGTGGTGACTGCAGCCGTGAAATTAAAAGATGCTTGTTCCTTGGAAGAACAGTTATGACCAACCTAGACAGCATATTAAAAAGCAGAGATATTACTTTGCCAACAAAGGTCCATCTACTCAAAGCTATGGTTTTTCCAGTGGTCATGTACGGATGTGAAAGTTGGACTATAAAGCTAAGCAGTAAAGAATTGATGCTTTTGAACTGCAGTATTAGAGAAGACTCTTGAGAGTCCCTTGGACCGCAAGGAGATCCAATCAGTCCATCCTAAAGGAAATCAGTCCTGATTATTCATTGGAAGGACTGATGCTGAAACTGAAACTCCAATACTTTGGCCACCTGATGCAAAGAACTGACTCATTTGAAAAGACCCTGATGCTTATAAAGATTAAAGGCAGGAGGAGAAGGGGATGACAGAGGATGAGATGGCTGGATGGCATCACCGACTCAATGGACATGAGTTTGAGTAAACTCTGGAAGTTGGTGATGGACAGAGAGGCCTGGTGTGCTGCCGTCCATGGGGTCGGACACAACTGAGCGACTGAACTGAGTCACTTTGTGTACAGCAGAGACTGGTATAACACTGTAAATACATTATGCTTCAATTAAAAAAAACTGAAAAAGATAAATTAAAGGCAATACTGTAGTTGGTGGAGCAGAGGGTATGAACTCACCTCCTTAGGAAAACACCGAACTCACAGCTAACTGCTGAAGAACCAGTGACCAAAAAAAAAGGCTGGAACCTACCAGAAAAAAATTGCCCTACATCCAAAGACAGAGAAGCCACAATGAGATGGCAGGAGGGGTGCAATCATGTTAAAATCAAATCCCATACTCAACAGGTGGGCAACTCACAAAACAGGAAAACAATTAAACCACAGAAGTTATCCCACAAGATTGGAAGTTCTGAGCCCCGTGTCAGGCTTCCAGTCTGGAGTCTGGTAACAGGAGAAGGAGTCCCTAGAGAATTGGGTTTTGAAGGCCAGCAGGATTTGACTGCAGGAATTCCACAAGGCTGGAGGAAGCACAAACTCCACTCTTGGAAAGGAGCAGACAAGTCTTGTGTGCACCAGGACTCAGGGGAAAAAAGCAGGACCCCATAGAGACTTGGTCAGACCCACCTGCCTACTAAAGGAAGATCTTGCAAAGGCAGGGATGGCTGTAGCCCACTGCAGAACAAAGATTCTGGCAGCAGCAATTCTATAAAGTACTCATTGGTATGAGTCCTTCTAGAGGCCCGCATTAGTTCCACCAAACAGCCTATAAACTTCAGTGGTGGGTCACCTCAAAGCCAAACAGCCAACAGGACAGGAACACACCCCACCCATGAGCAGACTTAAGTCTCCCTCAGCATGGCCCTGCCCAAGCGAGGGACAAAACGCAGCTCAGTCTACAGCAGGGGAGGAACCAGCCTCTCTCATCAGAAAGCCTGCACAAGTCGCTTAAGATGGCCTCATACACCAGAGAGCAACAGAAGAAGCAAGAACTACAATCTTGTAGCCTACGAAATGGAAACCAGTTACAGAAAGTTAGAGAAAATGAGAGAAGAGTCATATGTCATAGAAGAAGGAAACATGAAACCCCAGAAGAATAATTAAGTGAAGTAGAGATGGCCAACCTACTACCGGAAAAAGAATTCACAATAATGACAGTGAAGATGAAGATGAAACATGATATCAGAAAAAGAATGGAGGCACAGATCAAGAAGATGCAAGAAGATACAGAAGAACTAAAGAACAGACAGAGATAAAAAAAAAATACAGTAATTGCAGAGAAAAATACACTGGAAGGAATCAATAGTGGAGTAAGAGAGGCAGATAATGGATAAGTGACCTGGAAGGCAAAATGGTCGCAATCACTGCCATGGAAAAGAATAAAAAAGAATGAAAAGAAATGAAGACAATCTAAGAGAACTCTGGGACAACGTTAAACACACCAACATTCACACTATAGGGGTACCAAATGGAGAAGGGAGAAAGGACCTGAGAAAATACTAGTGTAATAGCTGAAAAATTCCCTAACATGGGAAAGGAAAAAGTCATCCAAGTCCACATAGAGTCCCAGGAAGGAGAGTTCCAAGCAGGATAAACCCAAGGAGGAACATGGTAAGACACACAGTAATCAAACTGAGAAAAACTAAAGACAAAGAAAAAAAATATTCAAAGAAGCAAGGGAAAAGCAAATAACAAACAAGGGAACACCCATAAGATTATCAGCTGATTTCTCAGCATAAACTCTGCAGGCCACAAGGGAATGGCACAATTATATTTAGAGTGATGAAAGGGAGGCACCTACAACTAAGAATACTCTACCCAGCAAAGCTCTCCTTCAGATTCGATGGAGAAATCAGAAGCTTTATAGACAAGCAAAAGCTAAGACATTCATTTCTCATGCTAGCAAGGTTATGCTCAAAATTCTTCGAGGTAGGCTTCAGCAGTACCTAAACTGCAAACTTCCAGACGTACAAGCTGGGATTAGAAAAGGCAGAGGATCCAGAGATCAAATCGTCAACACTCACTGGATCATGGAAAAAACAGGGAGTTCCAGAAAAACTTCTAATTCTGCTTCACTGACTATGCTAAAGCCTTTGACTAAGTGGATCACAAAAAACTGTGGAAAATTCTTAATGAGATGGGAGTACCAGACCACCTCATCTGTCTCCTGAGAAACCTGTATGCAGGTCAAGAAGCAACAGTTAGAACTAGACATGGAACAACAGTTCAGTTCCAAGTTAGGAAAGGAGTATGACAAGGCTGTATATTGCCATTCTGCTTACTTAACTTATATGTAGAGTACATCATGCGAAATGCTGGGCTGGATGAATTATAAGCTGGAACCAAGACTGCTGGCAGAAATATCAACAAACTCAGAAATATAGATTATACACCACTCTTAATGGCAGAAAGTAAAGCGGAACTAAAGAGCCTCTTGATGAGGGTGAAAGAAAGAGTGAAAAAGCTGGATTGAAACTCAACATTCAAAAAACTAAGATCAAGCATTTGGTCCCATCACTTCATGGCAAACAGATGGGGAAACAATGGAAATAGTGATAGATCTTATTTTCTTGGGCTGCAAAATCACTGCAGTGACTGTAGCCATGAAATTAAAAGACTCTTGCTCCTTGAGAGGAAAGCTATGACAAACTTAGGCAGTGTATTAAAAAGCAGACATCACTTTGCCAACAAAGGTATGTATTGTCAAAGCTATGGTTTTTCCAGTAGTCGCGTATGGATGTGAAAGTTGGATCATAAAGAAAGCTGAGCACTGAAGAAGTGATGCTTTTGAATTGTGCTGGAGAAGATTCTTGAGAGTCCCTTGGACAGCAAGATCAAATCAGTCAATTCTAAAGGAAATCAATCCTGAATATTCAATGGAAGAATAGGTGCTGAAGATGAAGCTCCAATACTTTCGCCACCTGATGCAAAGAGCCAACTCAACTGGAAAAGACCCTGATGCTGGGAAATACTGAAGGGGAAAGGAAAAGAGGACAGCAGAGGATGAGATGATTAGATATCATCATCAACTCAATGGACATGAATTTCAGCAAACTCCAGGAGACAGTGAAAGACAGGGAAGCCTGGCATGCTTCTGAACTTAGCAACTGAACAACAACAACAACAAAAGCTAAGTTAATTTAGCACCAGCAGACCAGCTTGCAACAAACACTAAAGCAACTTCGCTAAACAGGAAACAGACCAGCAACTTAAAATACCTTATACATATATAGAAAACCTTGTGGGAATAGCAAATCCAGAAACTACAATAGATAAACACATTTAAAAAAAAGCAACTCAAACACAACATTAAAGATGATCATCAAAACTAGATACCATTTTTTACATACTGGATTTTAAAACTGCAAATAATAAAATGTCATTTATAATGGAGAGACACCTGCACTCACATCAATTATTAGACTGTGAATTGTTACAGCTATTTAACAGGTGATCCAACATTTCTTATTACAGTATATCCTAGTACCCAGCAAGTCCACTATAGCCATCATCTCAAAATGCATAATAAAGGCCTATGAAAGCCATATACAAGAAAGTTACCTGAAGTCCTGTTTATAGTAATGAAAAACTAGAAATAACCTAAAAAGCAATCCACAAGGGAACTGATAAAATAATCATGGTATGTTCATACCAAGTAATGCCACACAGAACTTTGAAAGAATGAGGAAAATGTTTAAGTCTTAACGTGGTTTGATTTCCAAATAAGTGACTGAAACATGCAAGGGGCTTGCAGGATGTAGTCAAGGTTGTGGTTTGGACCTAGCCAGAGATTTCATAAATGTTTGCTAACTCTGTTACGTATTTTCCCCTACTCTACTGCTTACCATTTAATTGTTTACAATGTGGCAAGCAATTTGCCATTTGGCAAGCAATCCAGTAGGGGAAAATACCAATGTAACAGAATTAGCAAACATTTATGAAACCCATGGGGACTGCAGTCATGAAATTAAAAGACGCCTACTCCTTGGAAGGAAAGTTATGACCAACCTAGATAGCATACTCAAAAGCAAGAGACATTACTTTGCCAACGAAGGTTCGTCTAGTCAAGGCTATGGTTTTTCCTGTGGTCATGTATGGATGTGAGAGTTGGACTGTGAAGAAGGCTGAGTGCCGAAGAATTGATGCTTTTGAACCGTAGTGTTGGAGAAGACTCTTGAGAATCCCTTGGACTGCAAGGAGATCCAACCAGTCCATTCTGAAGGAGATCAGCCCTGGGATTTCTTTGGAAGGAATGATGCTAAAGCTGAAACTCCAGTACTTTGGCCACCTCATGCGAAGAGTTGACTCATTGGAAAAGACTCTGATGCTGGGAGGGATTGGGGGCAGGAAGAGAAGGGGACGACAGAGGATGAGATGGCTGGATGGCATCACTGACTCGATGGACGTGAGTCTGCGTGAACTCCGGGAGTTGGTGATGGACAGGGAGGCCTGGTGTGCTGCGATTCATGGGGTCGCAAAGAGTCAGACACGACTGAGCGACTGAACTGAACTGAACTGATGAAACCCATATGGGACTTCACAGGTGCTGCTAGTGGTAAAGAATCCACCTGCCGATGCAGGAGACATGAGACGTGGGTTCGACCCTGGGTGGGCAAGATCCCCTAGAGGAGGGCATGGTTACCCACTCCAGTATTCTTGTCTGGAGAGTTCCATGGACAGAGGAGCCCACTGGGCTATAGTCCATGGGGTCATAAAGAGTCAGACACGAATAAGCAACTAACACACACACATACACAGACACATGCATACACGAAGTTAAGTTCAGTGTATGTGAATTCATACACAGTCTATGGAGTTAACATTTTAAGTTTTTTTTTTTTTTAACATTTTAAGTTTTATGCACTTCTCTGTATATAACATACTTCAAAAAAATTAAACTAAACAACAATCAACTGTGTAAGAACTAAATTCAGTTTACCTGTGACTTTTTCTTTCCTGGAACACATACTTTCACACTTTTCCCTTTTATCAGAAGAGGTGTTGTTTCAATGTACTCCATGACTGCAGTAATTGCTTCTTTAAATTCCATTTCCAAATAAGCCTAAAATGAAACATATTATACTTTAAGTCAAAAATCTACCTTAAAATTCTCTGACTTAATACTTCCTTGTGGAATATAAAACTGAAATTACCTCAAGTCCTGTTGATTTTACCTCCTTTCACTTTTTCCTCTTGCTAAAGTATAATCTGATCTTTAGGATGTTTTCACACACAAAATGGACATTTAACCTAATGGAATTTCTATACCATTACCAAGATAAGGAGGAAGCAGTCCATGGCAAGATCTTAAGAGAGTAAGAAACAGGAAGGCAGGGCTCACTGAACAATAGGAAAGAAGGCAGGATCTAGTCTAGCTGCCGTTAAATTTGAACTTTTTAAGGTTTCTTGCAACAAAGAAAATTATACCAACTATGTTCCCTTGTTTTACCTCCTAATTTCATGTTCTGTTTACTCCAGGGTTTGTAGAGTTTATAGAACTTTACTATGTAAGTTACAGAAATACAATTCAAATGTAAAAAATACTGTACAAACAAAATCTTTTTTTTTAACATCACCTCACTGAAGTGCTAAAGCAATGAATGGCAAACTATGGCCTGCCATCTGTTTTTTTGCAAATAAGTTTTTTTGAACACAGCCACGCATATTCATTTATATATCATCTATAACTGTTAAGTACTACAACAGAGTTGTATAGCTGAGCAAAATAGTTGAAATCCTATGACATGCCACACCTAAAATATTATCTGGCCCTTCAAAGAAAAGTGTACTCGTCTAAAAAAACAGTGTGCTGTTGTAAAGGATATAAAGCAGTATCTAGGAACCCTGTTCATTCAATTCCAAACATTTACATAATTCAAGTAACAGTTGTATATGGAGTAAAAGCTGAAAGATCTGACAAGTCTTTATAAAACAAAATTATGACTTTTTAGAACAGACAAAATAACTCACTTCCTTTCTGTATGGAACAATCAGGACATCATTAACCTTTCCAAATGGTTGAAATATTTTTCTAATTTCTTCTTCAGTACAGCCATCTTCTGGTAATTCAGATATCAGAAGAACAGGACCATAATGTGAAGACTGGTCCTTCCGAAGCTATTTTTGAGATGAATGAAAATTAAACCAAATTAAGTGACAACGTATAGTTACAATAATTCCCAATATAATTTTTCTACCATTTATCCTAGTACATTAAGCAATCTTTTTTATTAAAATATATTTTCTGCTTATAAATATAAATAATTCTTATACTTTCTACTTATACAAATATTTTAGAACATTTAAAAACTTTTTGAAATACTAAGAAAAGCAGGAAGAAATGTTTTATATTTTACCACTCAAACCCAACAGTGGGCAGTTTACAGGCAACCAATCACAGATGCTCTTTTCTGTACAAGAAGCATTTCGTAACAAACCAGACCTATGAAGTAGTCCAAAACTAGTAAAGAGTACTTTTCTATACAAAATTGGATGGCACATCATCAGTAAAGCTGAAGTTACAGCTTTATTTAGTCTGTTGTAATAATTTAAAAAATATCTAGATAGACATAGTATTTTAATAGATTCATATATACAATTTGAATATACTTTATTATTTACCACCTATGTTAAAAATTGACTCAAAAAAACTTTTAAAGTTCCACTACTGCCATCTAGAAATCTAGAAACAAAATGAATGTTACAGAACCAGTTAGCCTTTTCAAAATTAATTCCCTATACTCAATATTTCTTCAAAATTCTGTAGTATCAGGTTGATTACTGTAAGTTCATCCTATTAAATATAAGCTCTATGGGGGCAAGGAACTGTAATTGTTTAAAGTTAAGACAATGTTAAGAGAAATGTATACCTAAACACTTGAAGATCTGTTAATGTTATAAAATACACCTATTAGTACCCAGAAAACAGACTAGTATTCTACACTGGGCAACAAAGTAGCTTCTGAACTATACTATAAAAAAACATAAAACAGATTAAAAATGATTCTCAGCAGATAGTCACTCATAGATTACTAACAAAGATTACAAAAACTCATTAATACTACTGATTACGTCCATTTCCCCAATCAGAGAGCAAAACTTGTAACATGGATCAGTGTGGTCAGCCAAAAACACCAAACCATCAAAATGTTCTCAATTTTGATATTTGTAATCTATAAGACTTTAATTATTGGACCTTTCCTGTATTCAAAACAGAAATCAATAAAAAAATATTTCGTATCAAAATAAATCACAATTTCCTCAAAAATATGAAAATTAAAAATTCTGAACAACTTTGTTTTCTCTTTGTCATATTAACAAGTGAAGGTACACACTTCTACTTTCACTAACAAAGAAGTACTGACCTTACGTTGCAGAGAAACAGTTTTATCAGCCATTTGTTTACTTTCTGATGGGGTATCATCTTCAAGATTCTTTGATTTGTAACGAGTACAATGTCCTCCTATATTTGAATCACTCTTTGCAGAACTTGTAGATTTAACTGATGTCTTTGCTCCACTGCCAGTTTTAAGTTTTTGTGCTGGTGAGTGTCCTTTATCAACTGCTTCAGGATGCTTCTGTTTACTGAATTCTGACTCATGCCCAGATCGCTGTATTACATCTTCTAATGCTTTTTTTCTATCTATTAAAAGTACACAAATACTACTTCAATTGAAAAGAACTTTATAAAAAAATAATATAACCCCTCAACTGCCCAAATATTTAACACACTGAGCCACTGTTAGGCCAACAGGTGGCAAATACATACAAAAAAATTATTAGTCTTTAATTCTTTACTCAAAAGGTATTCACATGAAGATCCTTTATTCAGTGAGCTTCTCTTATACCAGAGATCCTCAAACTTTTGATTTCAGTATCCCTTTACAGGATTAAAAACTGAGAGGACTCCAAAGAGCATTTGTATTCAATTTATCAATATTTACCACAGAAGAAACTAATATAGAATTTTAAAAATATTATTTAATAATAAAACTCCTATGTTAACATAAACAATATATTTTTATAAAAACTTTACTTTCAAAACAAAAATTTTTAGATGAGTATTATTTTCCTGAACACTTAAATGTTGGGCTTAAAAGAAGACATCTGAATTCTCTAATCAGAGAATTCTGCATCCAATGTGCTGGATACACTATTTTGGCTACCATATTTTATTTCAGAGATATGTAGTTGAAAAAGGAAAAAAAATCTCAGACCTCTGAAAAGATTTCAGAAAAAAAATTATGTAAAAAATACTTCTGGAAAGGTCACTAAACCAACATTAAGACACACGTTGAAAATTTGAACAATTTTAAAATGTTTTAAATTAATTCATGGAAGACAAGTCTATAATCAATTACTAAGGCAAACTAAGATATCTGTATATCCCCGGTTTTTTTAAGTTTGATGTTGGGTGTGTAGATACACTCTCCCACATTTCTTGTGATACATAATAAAGGGAAGAAGAACGAAAGAGGTGGTAATGTGAGTCAAATTTCACACAGAAATTCTAAAATTTAATAAATTACAACATTTAATTTCTTAAAAACCTTAGAAGTTTCAAAAAGAGCTGAGCCAAATATCTCAAAATGTCAACATTTAAAAAAAATCTTGAGAAGAGTAAGTAAGTCACATTTCAAGCTTAACGCAAATACAGGGAAAAAAAAATCAAATGAATTAAAAAAAAAAAAACTAGAATGGTTTAGTCAAAATAAGTACTTATTATTCACAAACATAAGTGTACCTGATGATCTCTCTGATCTCCTTGATGTCCTTTCAGGGCTAACTGATCGAAAGCATTTTGGACTACCTCTAAATGGATTTCTCATTCGATACGGTGAACGGGATCTGGATCTGTATCTAGGAATAAAACGATGGCAAATTCTTGGACTTCGGCTTCTTGGTCTATACATACAACGTACGGGGCTTCGAGATCGACGAAATCTGTGACTTGAGCTTGATCTCCTAGAATGCCTCGGACTGGGGGAATGAGATCGTCTTCTTGGAGTTTCATTTTCTTTTCTATTGCCTTCATTTCTACAAAGTGCAAGAAAAAAAACACAAGATTCATCAATTTTCTATAAATTTAAATTTATATCAATGACAGATTTACCTTCTTAAAATCAAGCTATTAATATTAACAATGCCAAACTCTAATATCATGTATTTATGTAAAGCAAAAACCTGCTTGTTATGATGCAGTTAGGTTTTGTAAATGAATAAGGATCAGTCAAAGCAGATGATCACCTCTGACTGCTTACATTCCTGTTTTGTTTACTCACAAATAAATATCACCAATTTCTTGCATTTTTCCTATATCACTACTATATCCAATTATGTTTTGAAAGTATTAAGTTATATAAAGAATTTAGGAAATAACAAATGTTTCTCAACAATTTTCCCACGAAGATTACGCCTTCCACAAATATTTGACTCCTATACTTGTATTTATACACACTGAATAGGGAAACTCCATTCTCAGCCTTCAAGCCATTTATAATCTGCCATTTATAATCTAAGATCCCACAAACATAAAATAAGAATAAAAGTATAAAGTATTTTCAGAAAAGACTAAAAAAGAAAAGTTCACAGATAGGAGCTATTACAGGTAAACTGGGGTAACTAAAGATTTCTAGAGATGGTTGCATTTCCCTACTGTTTAAAAATAAAAATGGTAAAAATGAGATTCTATTCAAAACAGTGCCTTAAAAAAAAAAAAGTGTTTACTTTTAAAGGAAAATCAAATTTCAATAATACCACTATTAAAAAAAAATAACTACCTTCTTGATGGGAGGATCTCAGGATTCCAATCAGGATACCTATTTTGAGAATAAACAATATTAATGAACAGTTAAGATTATAAGGCTCAATCTTTCCCTGCAATATATAGAGAATACTGTTCAAAACAAATGTTAAGGGAATTCCCTCGCCGTCCAATGGTTAGGACTCCATGTTTTCACTGCTAAGGGCACAGGTTCAATCTCTAGCTGGGGAACTAAGTTCCCACAAGCCATGTGGTGCAGCAAAAAAAATAAAAAATAAAAAATCTTAAAAAATTGGAAAAAAATTTTTTTTATAAAAAATGTTTTTAATTTAAAAAATTTAAAACATTTTAAAAAGTTAAGTGATTTATTAGTATATTAAAATATGAATATTTTCTTCAAAGTAAAATATTTTGAGTGTCTAGTTCAATAAATAGTCAGTTTCAGGCAACTCAGGAAAAAGAAACACATTCCCCGTATTTTAAACGCCTTGACATTTATTTAGGTAAAATAGGAAGTACACATAAAATTGTTAAGAGGTATAGAAGAGCTGTAAAACACCAGCTTAGGTAAGCGTTAAAGACAGTTTACTCAACTCTGCAGAACTCTAGAGGACACCATTCTACAGAATGAGACATGAATGCTGCCCCTTATATTGTACCAAGTGTTCCTCAGAGAGGATCTCAGGGGACAATTCAAAGAAAAGGTTGCTTTTCGGGTAGCCCTTTAAAAAGGGTTATCAAGAGGGAAGGATCAGGTTAGGTTTCATACTGTGGCAATATGTAAAAGGAGGATTACAGGCAAACATGTGTTCTATTCCAGGAACCAGTGTGGCCGCAGCATGGACATGACAAAAAGGAATTATGAGGCAGAAAACCTGGCAAGACAGCTCAGAGACAAACTTTGAAGGTCCCTGAAGTCATGTTAAGGAAGCTGAACCTAAGTAAAAGGCAATGGAGAACAATAAACATTTCTGAAGTGAAGGGAACATAGGAATGTTTGCAAAACAACTGGAAATAAATGTCTAGATTAGAGAAAAAGATGAGTGTTGAGATATTTAGAAATCAGACATCAATTACAGCACTAAGAGTTAATGAGATAGAGAATGGAGTTACTGGGAAGAGGGTTGAGGACAGAATCTTATGTACACTAACACTTAAGAGTAAAGCAATTGGTTCTTTCAAACCAATGAAAGAAATTAAGGGGTAATCACAGAAAGAAAAAGTAGGAGGAGAAGTAACACCACAGAAGTCCAAGAAAAAGACATCTTCACCTTCAACTATTCCAGAGAATCCGGACTCTACATGTTAATGGGAAATAATGATTAAATTATTAAATCGCAGATGTACAAAAATACAATTTCAGTAGCCAAGAAGAGAGCTACATAAGGAAATGCAGGCAGCAAGCCACCTGACAAGAAAATAAAGTGAGGTCAAAAACTAACTAAAGGTAAAGCAGTTTTTATTTGTTGACATTTGTCTCAGATACTGTTGGCAGGTTAACTCAAAAGCAATTCTCACCATGTGCCAAATAGAGAGTCTATGTACCATAACCAGAGAGGCCTGGGAGCCACAACAAAGACCTAGCACAGTCAAAAACAAACAAAAACGCCAATTCTCAATTGCCTTTTCCCAGGTCTGCCTCCATAACAAAGGCTAAAGAAAGCTAAATCTGCTTTCCCAGTCTCTTTAGAAGAGAGCCAGTAATAGGTTCAAACCAATGACATATAGGTACAAAACCACTGGCAGACTTCTGAGAAAATTTCTGCATCATCCTTCCTGCTTTGAGAGCAGATATGAAGGCTGGAGCATCTTATAACTATCAATGTGACAAATTGAGAAGGTAAAAAACTTAACTTCAATCCAGTGTATCTATCACTCAGCATCAACAACTGTCAAACATGAACAATTTTTTTCATCTACTACTACAATTTTTCTCTGGGATGGTTCTGGTTGCTGTCTCCTGTACAGTGCTACAAACCTCCATCCATAGATCTTCAGGCACCATCAGATCTAATCTCTTTAGCCTACTTGTTACCTCTACTATGTGTGTATATATATGTATGTTACATATATATGTATGTATGTATAAGGGATTATGACTTTAACATCATCTTCTTTTAGGATTTTATATAGCTCAGCTAGAATTCCATCACCTCCACTAGCTTTACTGGTAGTAATGCTACCTACGGCCCACTTAACTTCACACTGCACGATGTCTGGGTATAGGTGAGTGACCACACCATCATGGGTTATTCAGGTCATCAAGATCTTTTTTGTATAGTTTTTCTGTGTATTCTTGCCATCTCGTCTTCATCTCTTCTGCTTCTGTTAGGTCCTTACCATTTCTGTCCTTTATCGTGCCCATCCTTCCATGAACATGAAATGTTCCCTTGATATCTCCAATTTTCTTGAAGAGATCTCTCATCTTTCCCGTTCTAGTTATTTCCTCTATTTCTGTGCATTGTTCATTTAAGAAGGCGTTATCTTTCCTTGCTATTCTCTGGAACTCTGCATTCAGTTGGGTATATCTTTCCGTTTTCCCTTGCCTTTCACTTTTCTTTTTTCCTCAGCTATTTGTAAAACTTCCTCAGACAACCACTATGCCTCCTTGCATTTCTTTTTCTTTGGGATGGTTTTGGTCACTGCCACTTGAATGGTGTTACGAACTTCTGTTCATAGTTCTTCAGGCACTCTACCAGAACTAATCCCTTGAATCTATTTGTCACCTCTACTATATAATCATGACATCTGATTTAGGTCATACCTGGATGGCCTAGTGGTTTTCCCTACTTTCTTCAATTTAAGTCTGAATTTTGCAATAAAGAGCTTATGACCTGAGCCACAATCATCTCCAGGTCTTGTTTTTGCTGACTGTATAGAGCCTCTCCATCTTTGGGTGCAAAGAACATAATCAATCTGATTTTGGTCACCATCACCATCTGGTGGTGTCCACATGTAGAGTCATCTCTTGGGTTGCTGGAAAGGGTATTTGCTATGATCAGTGCATTCTACTTGACAAAACTCTGTTAGCCTTTGCCCTACTTCATTTTGTACTCCAAGGCCAAACTTGCCTGTTATTTTGGTATCTCCTGACTTCCTATTTTTGCATTCCAATCCCCTATGATGAAAAGAACATCCTTTTTTTTGGTATTAATTCTGGAAGATATTGTAACTCTTCAAAGAACAGGTCAACTTCAGCTTCTTCAGCATCAGTGTTTGGGGCAAGACTTCGATTACCCTGATGTTGAATGATCTGCCTTGGAAACAAACTAAGATCATTCTGTTGTTTTTGAGATTACACCCAAGTACTGCATTTTGCTGGAGGAGGAAATAGCAACCCACTCCGGCAATGGCAACCCATTCCAGTACTCTTGCCTGGAAAATCCCATGGATGGAGGAGCCTGGTAGGCTTCAGTCCATGGGGTCGCGAAGAGTCAGACATGACCAAGCGACTTCACTTTTACTTTTCACTTTCATGCATTGGAGAAGGAAATGGCAACCCACTCCAGTGTTCTTGCCTGGAGAATCCCAGGGACGGCAGAGCCTGGTGGGCTGCCATCTATGGGGTTGCACAGAGTCGGACACAACTGAAGTGACTTAGCAGTAGCAGTAGCCAGTACTCTTGCCAGGATAATCCTATGGACAAGGAGCCTGGCAGGCTACAGTTCATGGGGCCACAAAGAGTCAGACATGATTGAGTACAACAATCTGAAAGTCAGTTACTTAATATAAGTAAGCCTTAGCTTTCTCTTACGTGCGATCCCGGAAATACAGCTTGTTGCCAACACAGAGAAATTACTAAATTTCCAGAGCTTTCCAATTCAAGAGGGGGTAATAATATTTCAGATGTGAAATGATGTTTTAGATCTAAGTTAACCACTAGACTACATGTTCTTATATCTGCTGCCTGTGTGTTACCTAACGAGTTTTTTAAAATGTTTCAGAAGCATAATACATGACAATATAATATAATGGCTAAGAACAAGGACCTAAGTAAACGACATCATCTATATCCCAATGTGATACATAAGTATATGTATTACCTATAAAGTTTTTGTGACAAAAATGTTCAACCTGAATTTAATGAAGAGGAAAAAACCAGAAAGGTGCAGAATGTGGAACAGTCTACAAGACAAGACATTTCAAAAGTCAACTGTTGTGGAGGAGAATGGCATGTATACATACATGTGGCTGAGTTCCTTCCCTGTTCACCTAAAACTATCACAACATTGTTCATTAATCAGCTACACCTCAATATAAAATAAAAGCTTTAAAATTTTTTTTCCTTTTTCTTAAGAGGTAGATGTTGAATTAAGGAGTGAAGTGTTACAATGACTGCAATGTATTTTCAACTAGTTTTTAAAAACTGTAACTAATATTAAAAATGTCCATATAAAGTATAATAGACACATCAAATGTTAACAATTGGTTAATAAAGAGGAAGACTATGTTTATTATCCCTTCAAATTTGTTGCACCTTAGCAACTTTTCAGAATAAAGTATTGAGGGGAAAAAAGTTTTAACAAAGAGCCATGAGTTAGATATTAGTTGTGCCAATTATTTGCGGTGTGACAGCTGGGAAGCTGCCTCTCACTGGTAAAATCACAAAAAATCATTACATGTATCTCTCACATAATATTTCAGTTAATATTATGAAATATTATTATTTCACAGGGTTGAAATATGATCTCACAGAGTTGCTTTGAAGATTACACTGTGTAAAAAGCATTTAGAAGAATGTCCAGCACACAAGCATATAGCTCTTTATTATGTTAATTATTATTTTTAATACTAAAGATAATGCACTATCTTTTCTCAAGTTAATCAATTTTACTTCTGTGTCATAACCCAGAAAGATTCAATAAGACGGAGAGAAGAGATAATAAACCTTTAAGAAAAGAAATTGAAACCTAAATATATATCAGTACAGGCTTCCTAGGTGGCTCAGTAGTTTAAAAAAAAAAAAAAATCCACTGCCAATGCAGGAGTTGCAGGAGACACAGGTTGGATCCCCGGGTTGCAAAGATCCCCTGGAAGAGGAAATGGCAACCCACTCCAGTATTCTTGCCTGGAGAACCCCATGGTGAGAGAAGCCTGGCAGGCTACAGTTCCTGAGGTCACAAAGAGTCAAACACAACTGAGCACTCACACGTACATCAGTAAAGAAATGACTAAATAGATTTAAGTACAGAAGCACAATGCAGCTTATAAAAAAACAATGAAATAGCATATGTTTTGTCTTGCAAAGATCCAAAGCACCTAATCAAATCTAATGCATTTGTTTTTTAAGCAGTAGAGAGAAAGCCATGAAAAAATTATTCAAGAGTACCTGAAAAAGGTAAAAATGTAAAACAGAACAACAAAGTACCAGGCACGGAAACTACCTGCTTTAAAATTAGGGTCCTATGTACATGAAAAAAAGGCTTATCTACACAAAAAGCTTTCAGTAGGCATAAATGCCATTTGGCATAGAAAATTAATGGCAGTGCATGTAGCTAGACTCCTGTAACTAGCATTTAATGCCTACCTACATCAACTAATTCCCTCACATCTAAATCCCCTAGCTTCATAAAAATGAGACATCCCACTGAGTTTCTGTGGGAAAATTTGTGACTTTAGGAGAGATTTTCCATTTACAGTGGCAGTATGGTCCAATTAAGTAACAAATTATCTTTATATGACAACCAATGTCTTTGTGCACAGATCTATACAGGTAAGCAACTCTCTATTCTCAGTCTATATGATTCAGGTAGGGCTTCTATCACACTCTACATCAGGAGTAGGCACATGACACCAACTGAGTCATAGTACCCTATTCCTACAACCACTGTAATTGGTTTAGAGATGGACAACTAACCCACAGTGGTCCAAAAGACCCAAACCAAAGACTTCCGCAGGATTTATGAGAAAAGAAGTGCTTTTATTTATTTTTAACTCCAGGAATGCTAGATATTCAGATCACTTAAGTCTGGAACTAAGGGGGTCACTTTGCTTTGTGGAGAAGTGTCCTCATGAAGACAAAGCAGAAAGGAACAGACAAGAAGATATTCAGATCACTTAAGTCTGGAACTAAGGGGGTCACTTTGCTTTGTGGAGAAGTGTCCTCATGAAGACAAAGCAGAAAGGAACAGACAAGAAATGAAAGTATTACTGACACATTGATTTTTGAGCACCTAATCCAGCCATTCCTAAAACTAGAAACACTCAAGCTTCCTAGTTAAATGAGCTTATAAATGTCCCTACTTCAAAAAACCAGTCCGAGAAAGGTTTATCATGTATGATAAGGAGAGTCATGAATAATCTCAAAAAAATTGTGGTGACATTTTCATAAAGAACAATGTGAAAAACCAAAACAGCTGTCACAAATTCATTTGCTCAAGAACATGTTACCATCATCATTATAATGACCAGGAATTTGACACACAACTGAATCAGCATGTTTAACGATACTAGGGGAACACAATTTTATGTTAACTCCAGACGACGCAAGAGAAAATCACACTTTTTACCTTCATAGGTGCCCTGTCTTAAAGAAGGAAAAGGCGAAAGAACTGAAGAACCAATGGTTAGGAAGCACCATATCTAGCTTGTTCATTTCCTACTTAAGGGTTTTTTTCTGAAAACAGGTTCTAAACCAAGAGAGATTTAGACCTGAAATTAAATACTAGAGTTTGGTTTGAGTGGTTTTTAGTTAGTTATTCTTTGAGGAAAGGGTAGGAAGAAGGAGAGGGAAGTATAGGAGAAGGGAAGGCTTTGTATTCTGAAGCAGATAAACTATTCCAAGGAAGGCAAGGCAGCAGGAACGAACCAATTATATTAAATTTACCTACTGGGAAGGAGTCAGAAAAAAGGATTGTATTTAATTCTCTTTTAGAAAAAGTTTAAATAAATTTGTATAAAGTTAGTATTTCAAATAGGCAATAGCTTTCTAAAAATATTTTTCTCCAAAGTACCACACTAAAGGTGTCAAACAATCATACCTGAAACATTTAACTATTCTGTAAATTTGCCACCTATAAGAATGAAAAAAATTGTTCTTACTGTTGACGTAACTGTCGGCAACTCTCAATATGAGTAGATGTATTTTGATGCTGAATCCAATCCTATTGTAAAAGGAGAAAAGTGCACAAATTAGAACATTCCTCATTTGACTAATTACATTAGGCTTTTTAACATGACACAGCATCCTTTGTTTTTTCAAAAATTAAACAAACCTAGTTATAAATACCATATGGCTACTCAATAAAAATTTCACAAACAAAAATAAAAGGACTCTAAATAAAAGCACTTAATATCAACTCATTGCTGCCATTTTAAAACATTTTAGCTATGGCAAACATTTTAAAAATCCTACCCATAGATACTCATTTTGAAGTCAAACATACATTTAAACTTGGAGAAAATAAAAGCATGGATCAGAAATAACTCATCTCAAATATTAAAAAAAAAACACGCACTACAGACAGTATCAAGAACTCTATAAATAGAATGGTATTTGAAATGGCATCTCCAAAATATAGTCTTGATGCCTTACAACTCTAAACTTCAAGCTAACAACATTAACAACAAAAAATCCTACCTCTCAGGCCAATACCATTCCAAACAAGGTACTCACTATATACTGACAAAGGATAAGATTAGTAAAAATATGAAAAAATGCTGCTGATCAAAACATTTATTTTCAGGATATAGTGGAAAGCAGTATCATTTCAAAGACATAATATGCCTTACATACAGAGCTTGACAATGAACAAAATGCTTTCTCCTTTAACTTCACTCACAAGCTGCCCTAAAATTATATTTTGTACCCATAAAAAGCTCCTGGAAGACACATCTGATTTTTTTTTTTAAGGCACTACAATTTTCAAAGAGAGTCCCCCAAGTGAAACAATTAGTTAAAAGCAAAGTGTGAGTAACGTTTTATTGTGTCTCCAATATTTGGACAGGTAGAAAACTTACTGAACAGTTCCTTCCATATTTTAAAACATTCCTTGAGGAAAATGTTATTCATTTCCATTTCAAAAACATTTTAGTCTGTCATTGCCAAAGACTAGAACTATCCAGTTAAAAACCACAGTTGACACTAATTTTGGAATCTGCCTTGTCAAGAACTATCTGAAAACAAGTGCATGCTACTTGCAATACTCAGCAGCAGGTTATGACAAACCCTAAAGTATTTCATTAAGCCATGGAACTGACTGTGGATTACAAAAAATAAAGTCTGCATATCCTGCTCAGGGAAATAGGAAGCTAGAAGAGACTGGCAGTTAGGAGTCTTTAGTACTGCTAAACCCGTATCTTTGATAGTAACTAGATATTGTTTACATTAGACACACTGACAGGTATCAAAATGGGCATGATTTAATCGGACCACAAAGTGTTTTATTTGAATAAGTTGCCAATATATAAAAATTCAGACTTTCAGCTTTTCTTGAAAAAACATGAAGATAGAATACTAGACATGCATTTGACATAGCAACTATCAGCTAATGCTGACAGCTGAAAGTTATTTAAGGCATACTCTGTCCAGTTCACACACACACACATCCACTTTACTGACATTACTCACTTTTAGGTTCAGTAAATATATCTACACCACCCCAATTTCTACTCTCCAATAAGACAAGGGTCCAAAAGCGGGACTCCTCTCCAGAGAGAGAGTAATAATTACCTACTAGGCAGAAGATGCAGCAAGGACTGCAGACTTGAGTGGACCCAGAATCCAACTTTGAAAATACCTACCCATATCACTCTCTTATCTACCAACTACTTAAAAAAACCATTTATGTCAGTATTTTTTTGAACTGAATTATTTTAGTCAGAAAGACATGGCTTTAAACCAAGGACAGACTTCTAAACCAACTGTGACAGTCAAAAAGACATAACTTCTAAACTAAGCATGACTTCTCTGATGTCTGAAACTCAATTTAGAAAAAAAAAAAATTCCTCATTTTTCTTGTCTTTTTCAGACTGTAGTTTTGACTCAGGGGTAGGTAACATCGTTAGCTGTTACTTAGCAAAAAAAATTTGCAGTTGATAATTTATATTTATTGGTTACACATTTATAATGTCAAATACATGCACACTTACAGGGCAACAAAATACATCACAGAAACAAGAGAGGTAGGTTATACTACCTAAGTCCATGTTCACAAATCCCTATCATTTGTCATCTAGTAGAGAAGAATTCATTAGTTAGGTCCATTGTGCTGTTCCGGCTGTTAAAAGGTATCTGTTCATTTAAAAAGGCAATTAATTTCTATGAACTCTAATAATCATTAAATGATTTCTTTTAATGTTTAATGTCTTTTTATCACATTACAGGCTTCCCTCGTGGCTCAGATGGTAAAGAATCGGTCTGCAGTGCAGGAGACTCAGGTTTGATCTCTGGGTGAGGAAGATTTTTATTTTTATTGTACTTTTATCATATTAATCCATACTGTCACCAACATACACTTGAATAACTAGGGAAGCCTCAAATTAGGCGTCCTACCCTCTCTCTCTTCATTCCTATTCATCTTGCACACAGCAGTCAGATTTATCTTCCTGAAATATATTTTTTAATGTGTCATTTCACGAATCAAAGAATCTTAATTAGCTTCATGCCTCTCATTTCACATCTAAACTCCCTGGGCTAGTTTTTCTAGGCCCCTCAAACTTATCATTGTTACTCCCATCTGAAATGTCATCCCTCTTCCCCTGGGTACATCTAAGCCTACTAATCATTCAAGAACCACCTTCAACCTGCTCCATGAAGTCTTCTCTACCAGATCACTTTAATCCAGACAGACTTAGTGCACCTAGTCACTCAACAAGTCTTATCTAACTGGAGTATAGAAGTCTTCTGATGCCAGAAAGCATGATTTTTAATTACACACTGTGAAATACACAGTAAGTATTGGTAAATTGATAATGCTGGCCTAAACTGATATAAGCCTACAATCAAGATAGAAATATTAAATCTCTCTCTCCCTACAGCCTATCCAAACAAGTCAATTACAATCACCAAACTATTTGTTGCCTTCTAATTTTTAAAAAATTCCTTAGGTGTGTAATTTTTCTCTTCAGTGAGACTGTATAAACTGCTTAAGAACAACATATAAACTTTATGTAGTTTATTTTCATTCCAGCACCTAATGTAGCATCATGTACAAAATTAGTAACCAGTAAACAGTTACTGAATGTGTGTATTTTCTATTCAACAGAATAAAAATTAAAACTTTTAAGATATTATTTTTTCTTAGATTCATCATGACTAACTAAAAGTTCAAAATAAATGGAACATAGAGGGGCTAACACTCAATTCAGTACTTGGGCCAGGGCTAGATTTTAACTAAGTGCTGAGATTTTTTAAAGACTTTGCTATTCCCTTTGACAGAGCAAGGCAATTATTATTAGCACTCAGAAAATCTGGCTAAAATGAGGTAGAATGCTGATTTCCTTTGCTTTCAACAACATTTCTGACCGAAGCATCAGTTCCAGGTATCAGATTCTTGTTGGCTGAAACCTGGTGAGTGGGTAACAGAAAGACAATAAAAGGACAATACTGGAAGGAGAAAAAAAACCAAGGGAATAAACACCTATAGACTTTTAAGCCTATTAAAGTATACAACCAATGCTACAGCCTTGAATCATAGCTTGTTCCCATAGGAAATACTGCAATACATTCCTTCCTGGTCACATGTAATATAAATCTTCAAATCACATTAATAAATAGAAAAAACAGTAGTTTCCAAACATATATAGTAAATAAAACATATTCAGAAAATTCTACTCAAATCCACCAGTGATTACTATCAAACAATATATTCTACGTTATTCCTCAGGACCTCAGTAAAATACTTTCATTCTAACTCTCCTAACCATGAAGACACCTAAGGCTCCTTTGTTTTTTAAAGACTCTTCTCTGTACAGATCATTTTACACTCTATGCTCTGAGCCCACAGCTGGTCCCAATAATTCATTCTGACTCAATTTTGCTACGCTATGGATTTAGTTATCTTAGGAAGCTCCTTCTCATGAAGCACTAAAAATCCAGATAAGAATCATAGAGTCAGAAAATATTTAAATCAACATTAACTATCTTTAGCTCAAAACAGGTAAGATACATGCAAAGCTAAAATATACTGTCTCTTTAAAAGTGTGCAGTACAAATATTTTATTCCAAATTTTTATTTTTTACTAACAGATTCTCTTATTCAGATAAAGGTAACTCATGTGACATTGTCTTATAAATACAGTTTGTGTCATATAAATTTTATGTTGCATTCTCTGGGATAACCTCTCAAAAGTTCAAAATAAATGGAAAAATCCATGTGGTGTGCCCAGTCACAGGAATACAGAAAGCCTAACACTCAATTCAATACTTAGGCCAGGCTACTTAAGATTACAACTAAGCACTGACATTGCAATCACAATTTCTGCCATTTCCTTAATGACTAGTTAACACCAGCATACATATGAGAATTTAGATGAAACTTGGGCACTGAGTTATCATGATACAGTGATCTTTAAAAACACTCACCTTCAAATGACTACATTCTACGTTACACAGAGAACACAAATGTGGAAATATTCTTGGAGATGCTGCATAATAATCATTCATCATAGAAGGAGTTGGAAGTCTCTTCATCTTCTGGGCATCAGCATGCGAAAACTTTGGTAGCCAGGATGCTTTCACAATCCCAAAGGGAGACCGAATGGGGATGTCAGCCTCTGACTGGTAATTCTTTTTACTTCCTCCAGATCCATGTACATTAGACGAATTAATGACAGGTTCACGTGGGATCCGCTCTTGTTGGCTTACAGTTGAAATTAATTCCGATGAAAAAGGTTGCTGGTTCATAGGAGGAGGAATCAGAGACTGACTCATTGTCTGATTAACTGTCTGGCTAATGGATTGGCTGACAGATTTTACAGGTTCAAGGACTGACTGTCCTCTTGAAATGTGTAAACCTGACATCTTGCTTCCACTCTCAACTGGGAAAAAGGACTGATTACTGGAGGACTCACTGGGGAAGTCCATCTGTCGAAACACATCTTCAACAGGAAACATAGAATTACACATCACATTTGGAGCAGGAACAGATGCAGAAATGCTTGGCTGTGACCGAAACTCATCCTCGACCTCATCGGTTGGAATTTCAGGATCATAAATACGTACTTCAAGTGGATCTTCTGTGTAGCCATATTTGCTTGCATGCCCATAATCAATCACATTACTCGAAACTGCCTCATTACCAAGTGTTTCTTTATTTCTGCTCCGAGAAGGTAAATTAGGTAATCGGCGCCCCATTTTTCGCATTCTTATATCCCTCAAGATTAATGGCATATTTTCAGGAGTTAGCTGTTCATCAGGATAGCGACTGAGTTCTTCTAAGTCTTCATTAGATAATCCAAAACTTGCTAAGATACTTGAGGCACTCTCTTTTGTATAGCGGCTCTGTACTTTAGGACTCTGCTCTGTAACCTGTGTTACAGAACTCTGCTTCACTCCCACTGACGCAGATATATGAGGCTCATCATCCCATCGGCTACCATGAGGCTTCTCCTTCTTTTGTTGTGCTTCATGAAAATCCAATTTTTCTTTGGTCAATCTTGGATCAGTTTGGTGTTGAGTTACCTGAACATTCATTCTCTGTGGTTCCATATTCTGATAAGATTCATGGCAGGCAAATCTGTGTGGAATTCCACGGGCTCTCCCTGCTGGGTAAAATCTTGGAAGACCCATAGATCCAGGCCTCATAAATGGTCCTGGAGGCCTCATCTCAGAAGGGTTAGGTGCTCGTGGCCTCTGAAGTGGAAAGTTTCCTCGAGGATTAAACCTGGGTCTCGACATGGCTATTTTCAAGAAAGCCTGATTTAATAAAGTATAAGGTGGTGTTGAACTATGTGAGGCAATGGCATTCAGCTGCTGCAGCGCCAACTGAGTCTTAATCTGAGCAAAGTGCAAAGGAGATGGGCCCAACAGAAGTGGGTTTGCAATGCCCAGGTTCAAGGAATTCACAAGTGGTGCGAAATTTTCCAAGAATAACACAAAGCTGAAAGTTAAAACACAAATATTAGATCATTTTAACTCAAACTACTTCATGAAGTGGGTTCTACAGCCAGTGTAAAACATTTTGAAACAAAGCCATGAAACCATTCTGCATTTCATACATTTTTAGAGTTGTTTATGAGGATTTTAAACTTTCCCAAAAACTTGCTCTTCTTTCCCGAATCCAGAATACAAACCCCAAACCTCAAGCCAGAGTTCCTGTACACTATGCTGCGCTGGGTGCTGTCCTAGGTGCAGAGCGGCAATTACAACTCCTTTTAAAACTTCTTAGAAGTGTCCAAATCCTGCATGCCACTGGGGGATGGGGTGAAAATAACATTCAGTTGCTGTGGTCGGTAAGTTCTCAGTTCTTGTTTATCACCAAAGATCTCCCCCCTTCCCTGCACAGACCCTTTTGATTTTAGTGGAAAGGAATGAGTTCAGAATCATTCATTCACTTTATTAAAAATTTTTATCTAATATGACAATCATTATGAAGTATTCAAGCCAAGTAAAACATGATTCCTATAGGCAAAGTGCAAACGATGTAACAAGAAAAACAGATTGTGTCATTATTACAACAACACTAAAAAACATCAGGAATGGATTTATTTCTGGGAGAAGTCAAGAATACCTGAGTTGAGCTTCATAGGGTGGATATGCTCTAGAGTTTTGAGGAAACTGGGAGAGGAGAGATTTCAGATAATAAGATCTTACTCAACATGTGTTTATCAAATTTTAGAAAATGTAGAATAGCCTAGGTTGCTGCTGCTGCTGCTGCTCCTCGGGTGGCTTCAGTTTTGTCCGACTCTGTGTGACCTCAGAGACGGCAGCCCACCAGGCTCCCCCATCCCTGGGATTCTCCAGGCAAGAACACTGGAGTGGGTTGCCATTTCCTTCTCCAATGCATGAAAGTGAAAAGTGAAAGTCAAGTCGCTCAGTTGTGTCCAACTCCTAGCGACCCCATGGACTGTAGCCCACCAGACTGCCCCGTCCATGGGATTTGCCAGCCTAGGTTAAGGTTTCTAAATAAAATATTGTAATAAAATGAGAGACTGCTGGGATGATTTAAAAATTTAAAACTAATTAAATTTATCAACTGCATGTTTCTGACAAAGCTATAGTATTCTGGCCCAACACAAAATATAGCTTCAGTTAAGACATGTGAATCTTCAGTAACTCTAGGACTATTTAATAAAATTATCTATGAAGACAGAGGAAAAAAATACTTCTGAAGAACCTCTCTCCTTTATGCCAACTTTTAGCTACTGTTTTTACTGACTTTGGAATTTTCTCCCAAACTATCCATTTTCAATACTGTTCTCTACACCAATTCCTTCAGTCACAGAGGCTCAAAAGCATCTTATTTTCCATTTTTAACTAATTTTTTTTAACTATAAAATTCTATGTATTCCTGTCAAAATCTCTAATATAGAATTTTTTTTCCTTTCACCATCATCACAACCCTACTGCAAGCTCTCATCACTCTCACCACAGCTGCCCTTCATCCCAATTCATTCTGTCATTACTAATATCCTTAAAGCATTTACCATCACTCCTCTACATAAAAACCTTCACCACTTTATTGCTACCTGCAAGATAGTGTCCAAACTTGTCAACCTGGCATTTAGTATATAATCTAATCTCAATCTACCTTTCACATTTTACTAGCCAATAATACTTAATGAAAAGTTTCTGCTACAGGGGCTTCACTGGTGGTAAAGACTCCATCTGCCAATGCAGGAGACTCTGGACTGATTCTGTGCTGTGGAGCAACTAAGCCTGTGCGCTGCAACTCCTGAGCCCATCTGCCACACCTACTGAAGCCCGCACACCTAGAGTCCATGCTCCATGAGAGGCCACCGCAATGAGAAGCCCACACACCACAATGAAGAATAGCCCCCACTTGCCACAACTACAGAAAAGCCAGCACAGCAACAAAGACCCAACACAGTCAAAAATAAGTAAAATTAAATTTAAAAATGTATGCTACAGCCAAATGGGTCTATTTGCAATCTCCTGACCACTTTCAACATTCTTGCTTCCACACTTTATTCATACTGTACTACCTAGAATACCCTTAGCTCTCTGAACCAAGCTCACTCTTCAAGACTGTTTCCAAGTCACACCTTACAAGAATCTCTTTGCGCATTTCCTGTGGCACACTTTGGGCTTCTCTGATGGCTTAGATGGTAAAGCCATGCAATGCAGGAGACCTGGGTTCAATCCCTGAGTCAGGAAGATCCCCCAGAGGAGGGAATGGCTACCCACTCCAGTGGGAAGAGAAGGGGATGACAATGAGATGGTTGAATAGCATCATCAACTCAATGGACATGAGTCTGAGCAAACTCCAGGAGACAGTGAAGGACAGGGGAGACTGGCATGCTGCAGTCCTTAGGGTCACAAAGAGTTGGACACGATTTAGCAACTGAACAATGGCACACTTTCAGCTATTAGTGTTAATAAATGCAGTAATTCATGCAATATTCAAATTCATTTCTAAACTAGTAATGTATGTCAGATGAGAAGGGTTTGAATTCTACAAGGTTCACCACTTACTATTAAGGTCTTGGATAAGCTACTTAACCTCTGGACCATAAGTTTTCTCATGAGTAAAATGGGACAGTATCTTCCTCTCTGGATTACTGGTAAGGACTGCTGCTACTGCTAAATCACTTCAGTCGTGTCCGACTGTGCGACCCCACAGACGGCAGCCCACCAGGATCCTCCGTCCCTGGGATTCTCCAGGCAAGAACACTGGAGTGGGTTGCCATTTCCTTCTCCAATGCATGAAAGTGAAAAGTGAAAGTGAAGTCACTCAGTCGGGTTTGACCCTTAGTGACCTCATGGACTGCAGCCTTCCAGGCTCCTCCATCCATGGGATTTTCCAGGCAAGAGTACTGGAGTGTGTTGCCATTGCCTTCTCCGACTGTTAAGGACTAAGTTAGATGAAATAAAAATATGTATAACATCTAATAAAGGAGCTGCCCAATAAACGTTAGTGTCACTCTCCCTGCCCTCACTCCATTAAGCAGGGACCTTTCAGGCAGGTAAATTACACTCCTAAGCATCAGTATTTTTTAATCTTTGCAAAGCAGAGGGGAGTTAAATTTGGGGCAGTGGGGCTAAGAGATGAGCAAAAGCAGAAATCATAAAAATAATTTCTCTTTTCACATACAACCTCTATCCTAACAGACTCAGAAGAAGAACAGAGTTAAATCTCCAGAAAACAAGATCCATCCTGGAAGAACTACAATATAACAGGTGCTCTGGAAGTCCAAAAATAAAAGCAATCACCAAAATTAACTGTGTTTTATAAAAGATGTTTTGAAGCAACTAATTCATAATAATGGAAATGTCTTTTGGAAAAAAAAATGCAAAAAGACTGGAAAAAGGCAAGCTCCCCAACCCCCAACTAAACACTTTTTCTTTGACTATTATAAACTGAAAATCCACAGAGGTTCACTGATGCACCAGTATTTAAAGAATCAAATGTTATTGTACCTAACAAGTGTAACAAATAATTTGGGATCTTCATTAAAATAATCTAGAAAACAAAGGATGCATTTTGGCAGGGGTGAAGTGTGGTGTTTAGTGGATGAGGGAAGTTTGATGAAGCACAACTAGCAAAAATATTTGTTGAGGAAGGTGAGTGACGGGTCCAAAAGAATTTATTACCTTTCCTCTCTACTTTTTCACACGTCTGAACATTACCCCCAAAACCCCCCCAAAAAAGTGCTAAATATTAAGTATGAAATGTTTAACAGAAAACAAAAAAGGAGGGTTGGAGAGTATAAAACCAACATAACTTCATACTTCTCTATCAAATCTAACATTATCACACCAAAGTCTAACAAAGCCAAAATCAGCTAATCTGTTATGATTTTCAGGCAACATATAAATAACATGCAGATTTGTCTAAAATCTCATTTAGTTCATTTTCCCCTACATCATTCCTTCCCACCTGACTCAACTGACTTGTTATTAAACAGTTCATTCATTCAGATAACACATATCTCATTCCTCTCTGTTTCAATATTTATTTTGGTGGGGAAAAAACTATTTGTGAGATTGAGTAAAATTAAGCAAAATAAGCCAAGGGTTCTTGATATGAAGCCTCTTAGTAGCAATTAGGTTATCCCACACCAAAGAAAATAAACCTTAAGTCTTTTGAGAATGCAACTGATATAACCTAAAAACAATGTGGTAAGAAACAAGAACCAGTAAGACAAGGGTAAATTTGGCATTAACACCTGGAAAACAACTGAACAAATAAGGACAACAATTATAAAGCCTTTTTCATTTAACTCCAGGAGTTCTGGCCACAAAAAGGTTCATTCGCCCAACAAATTTACAGAGAATCAACACATCATTAAACTAACTTAGAAAAATCTGAATTGAGACCTGAGTCCTTAATTATTAATTACTTTGAACACAATTGTGATTAAATAATACTCACCCTTTAAAATGAATTTTTATTCTTGATGATATAAATAATATATGCTTGTTAAAGAAAACAATAAAAAGCAGCAAGTGAAATCCTTACCAGTAAAATCATTACTGATAATGAACTAATATTTTGATGGAATTTCTAGTTTTGTATATGTGCACACATACATGGATGGAAAGGGGAAGAAGGTACACACAACTTCATTGTATGAACTATACTAGTTCTATTTTAAATTAACATTTTATTTTCCTATGTTCCATATTTTTCAAAAACAGGGTATTTAATGGTCAGAAAACATTCTGAACTCCTGAAGACAAGTAGCAGTTAAAAACGATCTTCCATGCCCTATCAACTAGAACATGCCTCTCTGAAACAAGATATAGTCAATGAGAAAAACTCTGGAAGCATCTAGTAGAAACTGAATTCTTGAGACAGAAATGAATAGCTTGATGTATTAAAAAATTCACCATTATATCCCTTGAGATACTTTCTGACATGTCCACTACCACAATCAAAAACTACTTGCTATTTTGATACAGTCTTTCAGATGGAAAAGAATCCTTCATTTTCTTTATACGTATTGATAAAGAAGTCTGAAATCTAAAAATATAAAAGCATCACCAAAAATTAGTCAGGCAGATCATAATGGCTCCAATTAGATTCACAATGAAAAGATTTATATCAAACCCCATACTTGAACTTTAAACCACTTCATGGTTTAAAAAGCATTTCGATATTCATTATCTCATCTGAGCTTACAACCACCAAGTAAGCAAGGGAATTCAAGTTTACGATTAAGTAAAGCCTTAGAACTAACTGGCAAGGTCACAAATTGAACTCCTCTCAATGTTCTTTCCATCCTGTATTCTAGGTACATAAAATTTAAATTTTATAGCTTTGTTTTTTCTAATTATTAAAAAAGCAATACCTGTTCATGACCACCCTCCCCAAAGAAATATCATCTTCATGACATGCAGAAAAGAACAGTCTTCTAACCTTACCACAAAAGGAAAACTACCATTAACATTACTTTTCTAGTTTTATACCCACATACCTGATTTGATACCCTGTGTCAGAGCAACTGTGTCTCAGAATACATAAAATCTACCTTCACACTTACTAACAACGCAAGTATTACACTGACCAGTTACTTCTGTGCTTTTCTCAGTTTAACTGGTTCTCAACCTTCTAATCTCCTCTAGTATATACAGACAGATCCACTCAGCCAACTCTCTTCTACCTTTAGTTTTGTCCCACAAAAGGTATGGAAGTCACAGAATTCTGAAGGTGTCACAAGCGTAAATACAGAATATCATGCTGGATGTTAAAATGCCAAAATGTGGCACACCTCAATGAAAGTCCCAAAGAAACAAAGAAAAAATAAGCAGATAACTAGAAACATTGTTTTTATCATGAAGGGCATCACAAACTTCACAAAGGATTGGTAACCATCATGATTTCAGATCTTAAAGAAAATGGAAGATCAACTTGCTAATAATGCACAATATCATAAATAGATTACCATGAAAGCCATTAAAAACCTTGGATAGCAATGATTTGAGTTATTAGTTTCAGGAACACAAACTTTTTTATAAATAAGATACGTGAGTATAATTTTTACATGTTTTTCTTTTTTTAGGAATATACATACTGTACACATAAATGATTCTTTACAGACAACACAGTATTCCCAGTAAATGATGCCCCCCTGAGATGGTGGTTCTGCTTATTACTTCAGTACTCTCAAAAAATAAAACACATTAGTCCAAAAGAAACCACCAAATCCAAACTGGAATAAAGAAATCTTTTCTGGGATTTTTTTAAAACTAGAAATGAGAAAAATCATAAGTACGGATAAAACTGTTGACAAAATGCAGCTGACAGCATACTCACCACCTTAGTGAGAAAGCACAAACACTGAAACAAAATAATGCCAATGTAACAGGTAAGCAGGACCAAGAGGTAACTATAGTACTGAAGACATTTACTACTCAGTTGTTCTTGAGGTAAAACTGCATCTTTGCCCTCCCTGCCCTCAAGAAGTGCATGAGCCAAAAAATGTTCCCACCTGCCTAGAATGGGTTTCCAAAATCTTAAATTTGTTGGTGTTCAGTCGCCCAGTCATGTCTGACTCTTTGCGACCCCATGGACTCCAGCATGCCAGGCCTTCAGTCTCTCACCATCTCCCAAAGTTTGCCCAAGTTCATCTCCATTGCATCGGTAATGCCATCCAAAATCTTCAATTAAGCATACCTAAATTATCTGGCCAAATGTCTTAAAATGCCAAATGCCTTAAAGTCTTTACAAACTACAAAACAGCGTATGTGTCTTTTTATGTAAAAAATGGAAACAAGAAGACACATATATCCACTTAGCTTAAGGGTTACAAGAAGTAGGATAACCAGGAAACAAGTAGGTTACATAAGGGGTAACAGAAAGGACTGAAAGGAAATAAATGGAAATGATACTTTATGGAGTATACCTTACTATATAATTTTGAGTTTCAGAATCAGGTTAACAATGTAATTTTTTTTTTTTTTTAATTAAAAAAGGATGGGAAGAAGAGGGGAAAGCTAAAACTGAAAGCAAACTAATTCATTTTTCAAATGAACACCATAGCTATTTAAAAGGGAAAAGGAAAACTACTTAAGTAATTTATAAAACCACTATCTGACTTAGGAGAAAAGATAACTTTTAAGAATTCTCACTCTTTTTAGTAGTCTGGGTTTTTTTGTTTTTTTTTTTTTGCAGTGGTATGGATGAATTAATTCTTAAATAACTTCAGATATACCATGGGATCGAGAAGAGCCTAGGTAAATGTTTTATAGCACTGGGAACCAGGATTCTGACTGTGGAAAAAGGATTATAAATATACATATACAGGCTTTCCTGATGCTCAGATGGTAAAACGATCCACATGCAGTGCAGAAGACCTGGGTTCGATCCCTGCATCAGGAAGATCCCCTGGAGAAGGGAATGGCTACCCACTCCAGTATTCTTGCCTGGAAATTCCACAGACAGAGGAGCCTGGTGGGCTACAGCCCATGGTGTTGCAGGGTTGCCAAGAGTTGGCCGTAACTGAGGGATTAACACACACACACACACATATACACACATGTGCACACATACACACATGTGCACACATACACACACATACATATACACATGTAAGAGAAAGCAATAAACAACTGGACAGTAATAAATTACAAACCACTGAAAAAACCAGGTGTCCACACCTCCATAGCAATCAATCATTGTAAACACAGAGGAATCACTAAGTTGGAAAATCACTGTGTAACATCATAGTAATGTAAAGATTGGTTCAGGCAAAAATCCTGAGTTAAATTTTAATGAGGAATAAGACATTTGGGTGGTGTTAAATCTCCACAGATCAGTTCAAGGGGGAAAAAAACATTTTGACCAAACCTGTGCTCAGACATCATAATTCATGAAGGGTAGATGGACTTCATCTATAGATCTGGTACCATGGGGGGAACATAGAAACTTGATTTTTCTGGCCAGGGACATATAATTTACTCAAGAGGAAACATCAAAAAAAGAATTAAAAAAAAAAATCCAAAGTGAGAAATGTTCTATTAAATGAAAGCAAACAGTATTTTTCAAAAATGTCAACCTCACAAAAGATAAAAAGACTACAGAATATTCCAAAGTAAACAAGACTAAAAAAACATGATAACTAAATGCAGTTACCTAATCCTAGACTGATCCTATACTAGAGAGGGGGAGAACTGCTACAAGAAACATTATTGGGTCAACTGAAAAAAAATCAGAAAATGGTAAAAAAAAAAAAAAAAAATCAAATCAACATTAAATTTACTGAGACTGATAACTGTACTATGACCACAGAAGAAAATATCCTATTCTTACGTAATAAACTACTAAATAACTAATAAACTAATAAAGGTTAAGAGTACAGTATGTGCAAGTTACTTTCAAAATAGTTCAGGGAAAAAATAAGGGTGTGTGTGCGTTCAAGCATGCAAAAGGACAGAGGGAAGGGAAATCGGGTATTCCCCTGTCAGCCAGCATTTTAACTCATTCAAAAATAGTTAATGACCCAACACTGGGCTACCTAACATCTTAGTTACATCCTCAGTCAAAAAAGGACTATAAGTAAGTATGGCTACAGGCAGAAAACTGGCAATGATAAAAAAAAAATCAGCCCTAAGCACTTTTTTGGATTTGGCTATTCTTTTTCTACATCATGTTCACTCCCTAACTATTGACTGTTAGTCAGACCATTATGCAATCCATAATAATCTGATCTTTGGGGAAACTTCCACTGATCTGAAGACACCCACCCTACTACGAAGGGTGCCAGCAAGTGATTTCATGCAAAATTGGGTAACTCCCATAAATAAAATTTCCGACTAACACAGCACAGTGTTTTTTTAAGAACTCAGACCCTAGACTCAGTGCTTTAATTCTGATCCTGGAGTGCTAAAAATGTGAGCCTCAGCAAGCTGATTAACCCATGACTCCACGTACTGTTGATGTAAAAAATGATTAAAATTATACCCCCTGACATGCAACAGATGGCTCAAAAAATGTTACATTAATAAACAAAATGCTTTACTTAAGAAGCAGGTAGTTATCTTTCATTAAGACCTAGATAATTTCAAAAAATATCAATACGGTGGGGTAGCATGTAAGAAATAAATGGGGAGATTTGAATAATTGACTGAATATCTGACATTAAGGAATTATTATTACTTTAGGTGTGATATTCATGTCTTTTTCTAAAATTTTAGAGAAAAATTCTGAACTATAAATTAAGGAATATGTCATAGGAATTGCTTAAAAAAATAGGGTGGAGAGCAGAGACAAGATTTACTTATAATTGTTGTAAATTTTAATTGTTGCAGCTGGGTGATAAGTATATAATACTTTCTGCTTTCTGTAAAGACTTAAAATTTTCCCTAATTAAAAAAAATTTTTCTAACAAGTGAGGAAATTAAAAAGAATAGAAAGTTGGTAACAGTCACTCATTAGGCAGAGACAACAAAGAAATCACCTGAAAGTTTAATAAAATGGACTAGAAATGAGGCAAGGGAAAAGTATGAAAACTTAAAGACTGTAACAATAAATATATTTTGGTATTTATTTAAGGGGCTCAAGAGTTGAAAAATAATCCAAAATATAAGTTTCCCAAGGTAGCACTAAGAAAATATCAAAATATGCACACCTTAAAAACTCCTTCTCCTAAACTCCCTGAACTTTTTTCTTTTCAATACAAAACCATTACTCTTGATCTTCACTGATCATTAGAGCTGTGTTTTATTTTATACCTTACCTTTTCCCTACCATGTTTTTTCCTTTCCATTACTCTTATTTTCCATATACCTATCTTCCTCTCATTTTCATTTCAATCACAAATTTCAGACTACAGTAAATAAATAAGTTGAGGCAGTGAAACAGTAAGAAAAGCTAAACATAAAGAAGGCTTACTGGCTTTAGCCACAAGTATAATTACTTTCAGTTTGGAGGATCTCTAAACCACTTCAACATTCAGTGGCTTGTTTACTTGCAAAACACCCCAAAATATGTTACTGGGTACCCAGACTAGAAGCACTGTTTCTCAGTATATAAAGCATTTTATTAATCATTTGGACAGATTTTTTTCCAAACCCTGATCAGTATACGTTAAGTCATAGGAGCAAAGCATGATTTGGACCCCAAAGCCTGTGTTCTTACCCAGACTCTGGCAACCATCAGCTGAGTTCATTCACCCGACCTGTGAGTATCTAACACAAACTAGGCATTGAGACAGATACAAAGATGAGCCTAACAATCATATAAATAAATGGGTACAATTTTGATACGTGCTTCAAGAGGGGTATACATAAAGTAAGAGAGGTATACATAAAGTTTATAGATGAACAAAGTATTTTAATGAAACATTAGATGATCTTTCAGCTCCAAAATTCTATCAATTTAACCTACATTCTTTAAGCCTCTTCTTTTTATTAAGAGGGACTATCTGCAGGTTGCAATTTTCTATCAAAAGATGCTTCCAAAGCACCTAAAAATTTGCAGTAGTAACAACTAACATTTATTAAGCACCTAGTTATGTCTCAAAGGATAGGGGCTTTTCACACATTTTCTCCCTCACAATAATTCCAGGCAGGAAGCAGTATTATTACCACTTTACAGACAAGGAAATAAAAGTTCAGGAAGACTAAAATAACTTACCCCACATTTCACTCAGACAGTAAGAGGAAAACTGGGATTCGAAGCCAAATCTTCTGATTCCAAAGCCTATTCTCTTTCCACTAAACTATTTGTCTCTCATTTTCTTTCACTACATAAAAACAAAATTTCCAGAGATGACCTTCTTAAGAGCACCCAAGAGAAAACCTTTAAGACAGCCATGAAATACAAAGTGATCACTGACTCTAAGAAGCATTTTTAAAACCTGAGTATCTGCTGTATACACCTTCCATAACAAAATAACACATTACAGTTACAAAACTAAAATATAACCAATACTCAAGGTAATAGATATGTGTGACATAAAGCTAGTAATAAAAACGGATGAGATTTTGTGATTTCTTCCAACTGTTTTATCTTTCCCTCACTTGGTTTCAACAACCAATCAAGGGAATGGTCCAGCATATTTTAGTGTACTAATGTGTTAATTTTTAAAGTGTATATTATTTAAGTGTCTATTACATAAAATATGTATATTACATATTATTTTAAAGTGTATATTACATAATTACTTAAAAGTGTATATTACAAAGTATGGGAATACAAAATAAAGTGTATATGAAATGTTGCCAAAAAGAAAAAGAATACAACATAAGCCCACTAAGTCTAGAATACCTCATCAACAATATTTAAAGCTATGTTGAAATAATGTAAATTATGCGTTCATTTTTCTGTATAAATTTCATTAACCTCATTTTTGTAAGTTTTTTCAGTTTATCAATTTTAATTGTAAATGAGCCAACAGACATCCTTGAAAAATACATTAACCCTTTACAATAAAAAATTTTGTTTGCACAATTCCAAAGCTGGTTAGAAAAAGAATTTAAACCAACGTAAGTCGCCGGATCCCTATAACAAATTTTTTTCAGAACTCCTCCAGATTAAAATAGTATTCCCCCCCCCAAATTTTGCCTAGGAGCAAAATTTAAGATTAAGAGGAAATAGCTTGAGGCAGCCTTCACTGTCTAGTTCAATTACAGGTCTTGTAATAATAGAAGTCTCCCTCATTCAGTTATCTCAACAGAAGATCTGTTTCAGCTGTCCTCAAGGATTCTCGTATGTGGTACACGTTCTCCCCCCAACTTGAACAGAACGGGCCCAAGCTAGGAATCACTAGCGATCCGCATTCTCGATTCCTCTGAGAAATCTGGAAGTAAGTATCAGAGCAGTTCGTGAGCCCTTCGTATCCCGCACAGAGACGACATTCTCTTGGCTTTCATTCCCGCACAAGGCAGGCAGAAGAAACCCGGACCAGCCAAAGCCGCTACATCGTACGCTCCCCCTTCACCTCAGCTCCCCCTTCCCCAGCCCCGAACACAAACACGTTCTTCTCCTCCACGCTTCTTATACAATGTCGCTCGCTAATGGGCTCAGCTCGAGCTCCACTGCCTCTCCTCCGGGCCCGACGGGAATGGTTCCTCCCTCCGCGAAGCTCCCTCACCACCGCTTCCTCCTGTCAGGCCTGGCGCGGCCCGGCCGGCCCTGCGCCGATGGGGAAGGGGCAGCCACGGCCTTGCCAAAGGGCTGTTTTCGTTCCTCCGCCCAGTGCAAACGCGTCAGGCGGCTCTTTCTGAAGCAGGGTCCTCGCCCCGGTGCCCGACCTGCCCCTCCGGAGCAGTGCGGTGAACCGACGCTGTGGCTGGGGAGCCAAGCTCCCTTCCCATCCCGGGGGTCCCCCAATCTCCTCCCGCCCCCGCCGTCAGCCCGCCGCCATTTTGTGCGCAGTCGCTGCGACACAGATACAATGGTCGGCCTGGACCATACAGGAAAGGCTCAGGACCTCCACGCTTTGGGCTCCCGCCTTCCAATCCCCTGTTCCCCACAAGGCAGCCGTCCTACCTATGCCTACCCGACTAACCGCCGGATTCCATTTGCGCCCCACAGTTTAGCACTCAGCCTCCAGTCTCGACGCCGAAGAAGCTACCGCCTCCAGAGAGCCGCACGCATGCGCGTCTGCCGAGCCTTGGCGAGCCCTCATCTGCTGCCCGCGCCTGCGTACCCCCGGCACATGGTTCTCCCGTAGACAAGAGAAACCGACCAGCGAAACTTGGTTCCGGAAGGCGGCGCTCTCGCGTGTGTTACTCCAGGCGTCCCTGGCAAAACTCCTGCACCGGTATCAGTGCCTCTGCGATTCCGTGCCTGTCCAATACTATCCTGTCCAAATCATGAGCATATGTAAGACCTGCATTGTCCCACCTCCTCCATTAAGTCTTCCCTGATCATTTTTGCCTTCAATAATACATTAAAATAAATAGTACTCATCTGGCATTGGATATTGTAATGCTTTGCCTGCCTTTTATCCTCTATATAAAGATATAGAAATAGATATATACTTGCAATAATGCGACGTCTATCACAGCCACTGAAAATGTCAGGAAATATGAATTCAATTAAATCTTATTGAGGTAAAAGCTTAACACTTTAAAGGTCCTTTCTTGAGTTGTTAAACAATAAAAATACCTACCTAATGTGGTAAAAGAGGCTTTTGAACTGTGGTGTTGGAGAAGACTCTTGAGAGTCTCTTGGACTGCAAGAAGATCCAACATGTCCATTCTAAAGGAGATCAGTCCTGGGTGTTCTTTTGAAGGAATGATGCTGAAGCTGAAACTCCAGTACTTTGGCCACCTCATGCGAAGAGTTGACTCATTGGAAAAGGCCCTGATTCTGGGAGAGATTGGGGACAGGAGGAAAAGGGGACGACACAGGATGAGGTGGCTGGATGGCATCACCGACTCGATGGACATGAGTTTGAGTGAACTCCTAGAGTCGATGATGGACAGGAAGGCCTAGCCTGCCGCAATTCATGGGGTCGCAAAGAGTTGGACACGACTGAGCGACTGAACTGAACTGAATTGAATGTGGTAAATACTTTTAACCTTTCTTTTACCAATTAAAAACCTTGGGTTGAGAGAACCTGAGTAACTTCTCAACGTAACTCTACTTTGTAGAGTTCAATCATTGGCAAAAATTCAAAAAAATTCAATCATTGGCAAAATCTGGTCAAATTCACAAATCCTGCCTTTTCAGTTCAGTTCAGTTGCTCAGTCATGTCTGACTCTTTGTGACCCCATGAATCGCAGCATGCCAGGCCTCCCTGTCCATCACCAACCCCTGGAGTTCACTCAGACTCAATGTCCATCGAGTCAGTGATGCCATCCAGCCATCTCATCCTCTGTTGTCCCCTTCTCCTCTTGCCCCCAATCCCTCCAAGCACCAGAGTCTTTTCCAATGAGTCAACTCTTCACATGAGGTGGCCAAAGTACTGGAGTTTCAGCCTTAGCACCATTCCTTCCAAAGAAATCCCAGGGCTGATCTCCTTCAGAATGGACTGGTTGGATCTCCTTGCAGTCCAAGGGACTCTCAAGGGTCTTCTCCAACACCACAGTTCAAAAGCATCAATTCTTCGGTGCTCAGCCTTCTTCACAGTCCAACTCTCACATCCATACATGACCACAGGAAAAACCATAGCCTTGACTAGACAGACCTTTGTTGGCAAAGTAATGTCTCTGCTTTTCAATATGCTATCTAGGTTGGTCATAACTTTCCTTCCAAGGAGTAAGCGTCTTTTAATTTCATGGCTGCAGTCACCATCTGCAGTGATTTTGGAGTCCAAAAAAATAAAGTCTGACACTGTTTCCACTGTTTCCCCATCTATTTCCCATGGAGTGATGGGACCAGATGCCATGACCTTCGTTTTCTGAATATTGAGCTTTAAGCCAACTTTTTCACTCTCCTCTTTCACTTTCATCACGAGGCTTTTTAGTTCCTCTTCACTTTCTGCCATACGGGTGGTGTCATCTCCATATCTGACTTTATTGATATTTCTCCCAGCAATCTTGATGCCAGCTTGTGCTTCTTCCAACCCAGCGTTTCTCATGATGTACTCTGCATATAAGTTAAATAAGCAGGGTGACGATATACGGCCTTGACGTACTCCTTTTCCTATTTGAAACCAGTCTGTTGTTCCATGTCCAGTTTTAACTGTTTCTTCCTGACCTGCATTTAGGTTTCTCAAGAGGCAGGTCAGGTGGTCTGGTATTCCCATCTCTTTCAGAATTTTCCACAGTTTATTGTGATCCACACAGTCAAAGGCTTTGGCATAGTCAATAAAGCAGAAATAGATGTTTTTCTGGAACTCTCTTGCTTTTTCGATGATTCAGCGGATGTTGGCAATTTGATCTCTGGTTGCTCTGCCTTTCCTAAAACCAGCTTGAACATCTGGAAGTTCACGGTTCACGTATTGCTGAAGCCTGGCTTGGAGAATTTTGAGCATTACTTTACTAGCGTGTGAGATGAGTGCAATTGTGCGATAGTTTGAACATTCTTTGGCATTGCCTTTCTTTGGGATTGGAATGAAAACTGACCTTTTCCAGTCCTGTGGCCACTGCTGAGTTTTCCAAATTTGCTGGCATATTGAGTGCAGCACTTTCACAGCATCATCTTTCAGGATTTGAAATAGGTCAACTGGAATTCCATCACCACTAGCTTTGTTCGTAGAGATGCTTTCTAAGGCCCACTTGACTTCACATTCCAGGATGTCTGGCTCTAGGTCAGTGATCACACCATTGGGATTATTTTGGTCATGTAGATCTTTTTTGTACAGTTCTTCTGTGTATTCCTGCCACCTCTTCTTAGTATCTTCTGCTTCTGTTAGGTGCATACCATTTCTGTCCTTTATCGAGCCCATCTTTGCATGAAATGTTCCCTTGGTATCTCTAATTTTCTTGAAGAGATCTCTAGTCTTTCCCATTCTGTTGTTTTCGTCTATTTCTTTGTATTGATCGCTGAAGAAGGCTTTCTTATCTCTTCTTGCTATACTGCCTTTTGGATACCACCAAATTAATATCAACTCCCCCGTTTCTAGCATCAGCTTTACCTAGTACCCAAGCAGATGTACGTCTTTTATTCACATTAAAACTAGCATAGAAAATGCTGAAAGAAAAGTCTTTTATAAAATATCTTACTGGATATTCATTTCATACTAAAAATTTTGATAGAGGCAACAAGCCAAAAACAACAAAGAAAAAGCCAAGCTCTCCCAAAACTCCAAATAATCAAGGTTCAAGTGTGATTATTTCCTTTCATATATTTCTTTATATTCATATAAACATACACAAACATGTTATTTGCGTGTAATTGGAAATGTTCTTCATTCTTTTTTCCCCAAAGATTTACACGTTAGCCTGCTGTTTGCTTTCCTGATTACTGACATTTCTCCAAGTAAATCATATAAATTCTTTTTTAAATAGTTGCATAAAATATTCATAGTATAACTCACCCATCAATTAATTCAACCTGTTGAACACTGAAGTTGATACTACAAACATTGTTTTATACAAACAGCCTTACCAACTGATATTTTTTATTTCCAAAGGCAAGAATCCCAATAGTGAGACAGCCAGATTAAAGGAGATAGATAATTTAATTTTACTAGATATTGACACAACAGTTTTCAAAAAACTTATATGAATTCCCATTGTTATTAAATATGTTAACAAATAATCATTCTCTACAACCTCACTTCTTTCTCTAAACTCTAAAATAGTTTAAAAAATCAATGGACCTGTCTGCTCTTTAACCTTGGTAGAATTCACCTTTGAAATACCTCTTCTGGCGCTTTTTCTAGGGGTTGCTCTTAAACAACTTTCTCTAGATATTTTAAGACATATAATAATTTGGCTAGAATTTCTCTCCTGCCTCCACAATCATTCTTGTCATTTACATTCTCCTAGAAAAAGCATCCATTCCATCTAAGTTTTCTTATTCATTTCCCTAGAGTTGGGTGCACTAACCTCTTATATTTACTTCCTTTATGTTGCTCCTTTACATGGCCTTATTTCTATAGCACTTATCACCTTCTAACATACCTTATGGTTTATCTCATTATTTCCTACCTATCTCCCTCCACTAGAACATGAGCTCTATGATGTCAGGGACATTTGTCTGATTTTTTTACTGCTTTATCTCTTGATACCTAGAATGATACTTGGCACACAGTAGAAAATCAGTGTATATCTGACGAAAGGATGAATGATCCTGATGAGTTTTTTTTTTTTTTTAAAGCCCTTTTAATACACTTTGTATTTCTAATGAGCTGACTGTCTCTTTTATAAAGAGCTGGTGCTTGTATACAAGGAATATAACCCTTTGTCAAATATGTCGCAATTGGTTCCTCCTCATTGACAATTTTTATTTCTTAGTGTCTTTTGCCATTATAAAATTTAAATGTAATCAAATTTGTCACTTATTCTGTTATGACTTCTAAATGGTGTGGGCGTTTTGTTTGTTAATTGTTTGCTTTCGGTCTAAGAAGCCTCATCTCACCCCCCCACCCAACCCAAAGCATATACACACAGAAATTATCCAAAAATTCTTCTAAAATATCTATATTTTTGCTTATATTTTTATAACTTTTTTACATTTAGACATTCAATTAATCTAAGATGAATTCTTTGTATGATAAAAAGTAGCAACCTAACTTTGTCTTCTTCCAAATGTATTACATCAACCATGAAGTTTCCATACATTAAGTAAACAACCATTTCTCCCTTCTCTGCAATTTCTTCCCTTTAAAAAAAATGACAACAAATTATTAAATTCCTATATATGAAAATGGATTTATGGCCTCTCTAGTCTATCCTATCAATCTTTTTGCCTACCTATGGGCCAGTGCCATTTGTTCATCCACCAACTGATCCAATAAATATTACTCGAGGGCCTACTCTGTGCCAGGAGCCCTCTGGGTACCAAAGTATCAGTGGCAAACCAGAAAGCAACACTAACTCCTGCTCTCATGGCATCTCCAGCCTTAATGGGAGGGACAGACAATAAAGTAAGTATGTAGTATATCAGATGGTGATAAGTGGTATGAGGAAAAACAAACATAGAAATCAGGACATAGGGAACCAAGAGGTGACAAAGGCTAAAATTTAAATAGGATGGCATCATTAAGAAGGCAACATGTGAGCAGAAACCTGACTGAAGTGTGGGAATTAAGCATAAGCTGCAGAGATATTTCGGAGAAGGCAATGGCACCCCACTCCAGTACTCCTGCCTGGAAAATCCCATGGATGGAGGATCCTGGTAGGCTGCAGTCCATGGCATTGCTGAGGGTTGGACACGACTGAACAACTTCACTTTCACTTTTCACTTTCATGCATTGGAGAAGGAAATGGCAACCCACTCCAGTGTTCTTGCCTGGAGAATCCCAGGGATGGGGGAGCCTGGTGGGCTGCCGTCTATGGGGTCGCACAGAGTCAGACACGACTGAAGTGACTCAGCAGCAGTAGCAGCAGCAGAGATATGTGGGAGGAAGAGCTTTCCAAGCTTTCAGTGTTTTACATTTCACTGAGGTGTTTCACTGAGGTGAAAGCCAGCTTGGCATATTTGAGAAACAGCAAGAAGGCTAACAAGGCTGCAACAGCATGAGTAACTAAGGAGATGAGTGGAGGGAAACAAGGAATACTGGTTTAAGCTGCCATAAAATACCACTGGCTGGATGACTTAAACAACAAGAACTTATTTTCTTACGGTTTTGGAGGCTGGAAGTCCAAGATCAAGATGTGGACAGGTTTGATTTCTCCTGAGGCTTCTCTCTTTGGACAAGAAAGTCGGCCACCTTCTTGCTGGGTCCTCAAGTGGGCTTTTCTCTATGCCTGTGCATTCCGGGTGTTTCTCCCTTTTCTTAAAAGAACATCAGTCATAATGGATAAGGGCCCACCCATCTGATCTCATTTAACTGTAATAACCTCTTTAAAGGGAAATAAGGCAAATAAGGAAAATGATGAAGCAAGGGGCTGGGTTATGCTTTCAATAAGGTAATCAGAGAGGTCCTCCCTGGAGAGGAGAGAGCATGTTGGGTGTGTTGGAGGAATAAGAAAGCCAGCTCAGCTGAGGTGACAGGATGTAGGGGAAATTGAAGGTGGAGAGGTATCAAGGAACCAGATAATGCAAAGCCTTATGAACCACTCAAGACAATATAAAAACACTGAATAAAACACTAGATTAGGAACTGACCTTTCTAGTCCCTGCTCTGATACTAAACTCATTGAGTTTCAATCTCTTTAAAGGGAGGGGACCAGATTAGCTTGCCTATTAAGATGTGTCTGGAAATCTCCTATAAACTGAAGGATGCTCATCAATATTCATGGCAAAATATTTTTTCAATCTTAATGTTGTTTAGTCTCTAAGTCATGTCTGACTCCTTTGTGACCCCATGGACTATAGCCTGCCAGGCTCTTTAGAGTCTACTATATTCATGCTACTCCAGGATTTCATGTCATCTAGTCTCCTTGGACCACTTACAGATATTCTCATTCCCATCTAAAAATGTCTAATATCGGAAAAAAAGCTATCCTACCCCATATCCTCTTCTCACCTACACTCTATTTTACAATTCCCCACCCTCTTATTTTACCCACTCTGTTTTCTGACTGGTCAGACAAGTACGGAGCAGCTCTATCCAGAGCTCAGCTTCTGCCCGTTCAGCACAGTCACAGCTTAATGCCTAAACGTATTAGAAAAAGAATAGTCATCACAAACATATCCTGTGATTTGTTAACATAAATGGGGCTTTGTTTCAATGACAAAGAATCTCATCGCCATTTCATCTCAATTGCAACTATCCTAATAGAATTTGGAGGCAACCATTGTCTTTAGAATCCAAATCTAACTACTGGGATAGACAAGGGGCCATGATGAAAATTTGAGAAATCCCACACCATTTCAGGTCCTGCAACAGAACAAAAACATTGAGAAAACATAGTTCTTACTGATACTTGAATTTTGCAGGATTTATGCCAGACTGTAAGTTGTGTAGCCAAGTATAATATATAGAGAATTGTAGAAACTAACTCAAGAAAACTAGATATTTTTCTGAGTTTTTATCATAGCTAATGCAATGGTGAACTGAAATCTGTTTGCCTCTTCTTAAGATGGTTTCTAAATCAGTCCACAAATTCTTTGATACATTTCACTTCACAAAGGGGAGCCCAATTCCATTTCCTCTGAAGGAAGGTTCGATTTACCAGATTGTTTCTAATGAATAGAATGTGGTACAAGTGATGCTATGTGACTTGCAAGGCTAGGCCATGAAAAGAGTAAACTCTGACTGACTCCCTTCTCTCCTTGGATTACTCACATTAGGGAAAGCCAGAGAAGCCCATAAGGAGAGAAATTAAAGCTTCCAGCCAACAACTTACCACCAAATTGGCAGCCATTTCAGGGAGCCAGTTGGGAGACAGAACCCCCAGCCTCAGTGAAGCATAAATGACTACAGCTTAAATCAACATCCTGAAAGCACCTTCATGCCTGAATCTAAGGAGAAACTGCCCAGCTATGAATTCCTGACCCATAGAAATGGTAAGGATTTAAAAAAAAAAAAAAAAAAAGTGTATTTTTGTTTTGGGCCATTAGGTTTCAGGGAAATTTTTTATGTAGCAGTACATAACAAATGCCTTTGTTATCTGAAGATTAGGGTCTCAATTCATTAAAAATACAAATCAAAAGCATATCAGTCAGTGAACAAGCACCTGGGATTTAGAAATAACAGGATTTTGATTTGAACTCTAAGCAATACAAAGAAATAGTTTCCTCATGCAAAAAATATAAGAATAATCCTTTACCTTCAGGATTTTCATCTTATGAATTACTTACCACTTTATTTTGCATGTGGGCTTCCCTGTTGGCTCCGACAGTAAGGAATCTGCCTGCAAAGCGGGAGACCCAGGTTCAATTCCCTAGGTGGGAAGATCCCCTGAAGAAGGGAATGGCAACCCACTCCAGGATTTGCCTGGAGAACTCCATGGATAGAGAAGCCTGGTGGGCTACAGCCCATGGGGTCACAAAGAGTTGGACACAACTGAGCAACACACACACACATATCTCTGTATAAATTCTACATACCAGCTACAAAAGCAACTCAACAAAAAGGTCCATTTCAAGAGTGGAAGCATGAAGAGTTCTATAGACATACTCCCCAGTGAACCAAACATACTGGCAAAAATTATTTTTAAAGACAATAATTTAAATTCTATGTAAATTGCTCTAAAGGTACATGGCAAATGAAGAAACATATAAGAAAATCTACTAATTCTTGGTAAGAAGTGAAAGTTTGTGGCACTTTACCCATAACCCACTCACTTGTCACTCCCACGAAGCTCATGTGATGGAAACTCTACTCTAGGTTGTACTGACAAGAAGATGGGCCTCCCTCTTCCCCTGACTCCAAAGGGATATGGCTTCCCCCACCCCCAGAAGGATGAGCCGCCAACATTTCTTTTCCCTCCTAACTCTGTGTAACAGAGAATAAATTTTAGGCAAGTGCAGCATAGAGGTTTAGGGCTCCCTTCTTAAGCCCAGACCACACACATAAATTGGAGGCTCAATCCCAGATGAAGAAGGCCTAAGATACTGTGGCCCTAATTGCCCTTGTCCCAAGCTATTGGTGGGCTTCCCTGGTGGCTCAAACAGTAAAGAATCTGCCTGCAATGTGGGAGACCTGGGTTTGATCCCTGGGTCAGGAAGATCCCCTGGAGAAGGGAATGGCAACCCACCTGGCAATTCCTGCTTGGACAATTCCATGCACAGAGCAACCTGGTGGGCTACAGTCCATGGGGTCCTGAAGAGTCAGACGTGACTGAGTGACTAATACTTTCACTTTCCTTCAAGCTGTTGGCAGGACAGAGACTCGACTCCAGGAAGACCAGAGGCTACCGCCTCACCCAGTGATCTGCTCTTAAGCAGGGTTGTCATTCCAAAGAAGTGGGCCACTGTCCCTAACACCTGCTCTGGCACAGTGGCTCAGAAATTTTGCCCAGGTAGAAAGGCAGCCATAACAACAGAGAGCTCTTAATCTCTCCTAAGAGGAAATGACTTTATTTAAAACAGTATAGAGAAGTTCAAGCCTAAGCCAATTTTTCTATTATCTCAAAAATAATGGAAAAATTGAGTTAAGAAATTAAAAGGAAGTCTGATAGCTTCAATAATAACAGCAAGCTAAACTGTTAGGTCAGCAAGTTTAACAGAGAGAACCAGTGAAAGAAAAAAGCTAAAATAGCCTTCTAGGGACAGAAAACATGTCAAGAGACTAGTCTCAAAAAAGTACGTTAGTAAAGGAGGCCAAATTTAATTGGACCAAACTACAAAGAAATTTATGTCCCAGGGTACAGACAGAAACAGCAGAAAAATCAGCCTAAAATCTGGGTGTGATACCAATAGAGGCAGACAGCTTAACAGAGAGATCAGGGAAAGACACAAAGTGAGCCCTGCTGAAACACTGTCATCGCAGAGCAATCTGTGCACACTGAAGGCTACAACCTCTGAGGAGCACGTACAGAGTCTGAACATTACAGGGGCAATAGATTTCCCTAAAATAGTTAAGTCACTAAACAATTAAGTAGACAAATAGCAACAAACAAGTCCCTGGGGAGAGGGCTAATCAGTATCCAGATTCACTACAATATATTATCTAGAGGGTCTAATTTTCAACAAAAAAATTACAAGACATACAAAGAAACAGGACAGTGTGCCTGACTCTTACATAGGAAAAAAGATAGGCAACAGAAACTGGCTACGAGAGGGTCCAGGTGTTGGATTTAGCAAGATTTCATAATAATCATTATAAACATATTGAAAGAGCTGAAGAAAGCCATGCTAGAAGTAGATAAGGGTATGACAAAATTGCAACAAGTAGAGAATGTCAATAAACAGAGAGAAGTAATTTTTTAAAAAAACTTACATTAACATTGTGGAGGATAAAAAGTGCAGTAAGTAAAATGACAAGTTAACTAAAGGGGTTCAATAACAGATCTGAACTAATAGAAGAAAGAGTCAGCTCTCTTGACAACAGTCATTGTTGCTGTTATTGTTGTTTAGTGGCTAAGTTGTATCTGACTCTTTGTGACACCGTGGACTATAGCCTGCCAGGCTACTCTGTCCATTGGATTTCCTAGGCTACTGGAGGGGGTTACCATTTCCTTCTCCAGGGGATCTTCCCAACCCAGGGATCCAACTCACATCTCCTGCACTGGCAGGTGCATTCTTTACCACAAGCCACCAGGGAAGCCCCTTGAAGATAGACCAGTGGTAATTATGCAACTCAAAGAACACAGGAGACAAAAGGCTGAAGAAAGATGAACAGAGCCTCAGAAGAATGCTGGATACCAGTAGGTGCACCAACATATGCATAATGGAAGTACCAGAAGAAGAGAGAGGAGATAAGGAGCAGTTAAAAAAAAAATTAAGATATAATGTCCAATGGCTTCACAAATTTGATGAAAAACATTTAGTCAACACATCCATGAAGCTCATCCAAGTAATATAAATATATCCACATACAAGCATATCATTGTAAATATGTTAAAAGACAGAGACAAAAAAGAATTTTGAAAGCAGCAATACAAAAATGACTCATGGCATACTGATTTCTCATCAGAAACAATGGGGGCCAAAAGACAGTGGAATAACACACTCGAGTGTTACAGGGAAAAAGTTGTCAACCAAAAATCTTATATCTTCCAAAATGAAAGTAAAATAAAGACATTCAAAATAAAAACTGAGAATCTGTTGCAAGAAGACCTATCTTACAAGAAATGCTAAACAAAGTTATTAAGGTGGAAAACAAGAGACTGCAGACAGTAATTCAAATCCTCAGGAAAAGGAAAGGCACCAGTAAAGGTAATTATGAAAGACAGTATAAATATTTATTTTCCTTTGTTCCCTTAAGTGATTTAAAAATCAACTTATAAAAGAACCGTTATATAATTGTATGGCTGACCTACAACACATAGAAATGTAATCCATTTTGATAATAATAGAAGAAAATGAATGAAAGCAAATCTGTATTTCAGTAAGGCAATGACACCAGGTGGTAACTTGAAAACACAGGAACAAGTGAAGAGAACCAAAAGTGGTAAATAAGAAGGTTACTATAGTAAATTCTATAAATATAGACTTGCTCTCCTTTCTTCTCTCAGCTTCCCTAAAAGACATAAAATTATATAAAGTAATATTTATAACACTGTATTTTGGCACATGTAATATATATATAATGTTATTTTTAAAGCACTGAAAAGGGGACAAGGCACTAGTACTCTATAAGAGTGATGCTTTTAAATATAACTACAAAGTCAGTACAAACCTGAATGGACTCTGAAAAGTCTAAATGTACATGGTAAACCCTAGAGCAAGAACTAAGAAAATAATTCAAAACAATCTACATAAAGAAAAAGATTATTAAAAGAATGAAGATGTTACACTAGGAAAACAACTACATAATACAAAGCAAAGCAATAAAGGAAGAACAGAAGGGGAAAAGTTATGAGACTAATAGAAAACTAAAAGTAAAATAGACATAAATCCATCATATAAATAATATTAGTGAATGGATTAAAGAATCCAATCAAAAGGCAGAGATCATCAAAATAGATACAAATGTATGTTCAAATATATACTGTCTACAGGACATACACTACAGACTCATTGAAACAATTAGGTTGAAAGTAAAAGAATGGGAAACAAATATCAAGCAAATATTAAATATTACCAATAATAAAAAGCTGAAGAGGCTATATTAGTATTAGTTAGATAAAATAGACTTTCTACCAATTCAATGTAGATTATATTAAAAAATTCTTTACAGCTCCACCCTCCTTATGTTGTTATTGTCACCAACTACAGCTACCCCACACTCCCACGCCCGAGGCCAGGGGCGGTGGCCAGGAGGAGCAACCCCATGCCCGAGGCCAGGAGCAGCGGCCGGGAGGAGCAATCCGTGGCTGCAGGGGCGCAAGAGGGCCTAGAGGAGCTATCCCACATTGAAGGTCAGGAAGGGTGGCTGTGAGAAGATACCCCTCGTCCAAGGTAAGGAGCAGAGGCTACGCTTTGCTGGAACAGCCATTAAGAGATACCCCATGCCCAAGGTAAGAGAAACCCAAGTAAGACGGTAGGTGTTGCAAGAGGGCATCAGAGGGCAGACACACTGAAACCATACTCACAGAAAACTAGTCAGTCTAATCACACTAAGACCACAGACTTGTCTAACTCAATGAAACCAAGCCATGCCCGTGGGGCAACCCAAGATGGGCGGGTCATGGTGGAGAGATCTGACAGAATGTGGTCCACTGGAGAAGGGAATGGCAACCCACTTCAGTATTCTTGCCTTGAGAACCCCATGAACAGTATGAAAAGGCAAAATGACAGGATACTGAAAGAGAAACTCCCCACGTCAGTAGGTGTCCAATATGCTACTGGAGATCAGTGGAGAAATAACTCCAGAAAGAATGAAGGGATGGAGCCAAAGCAAAAAGAATACCCAGCTGTGGATGTGACTGGTGATAGAAGCAAGGTCCGATGCTGTAAAGAGCAATATTGCATAGGAACCTGGAATGTCAGGTCCATGAATCAAGGCAAATTGGAAGTGGTCAAACAAGAGTTGGCAAGAGTGAATGTCGACATTCTAGGAATCAGCGAACTCAAATGGACTAGAATGGGTGGATTTAACTCAGATGACCATTATATCTACTACTGCAGGCAGGAATCCCTTAGAAGAAATGGAATAGCCATCATGGTCAACAAAAGAGTCCGCAATGCAGTACTTGGATGCAATCTCAAAAACGACAGAATGATCTCTGTTCATTTCCAAGGCAAAGCATTCAATATCAAGTAATCCAAGTCTATTCCTCAACCAGTAATGCTGAAGAAGCTGAAGTTGAACCGTTCTATGAAGACCTACAAGACCTTTTAGAACTAACACCCAAAAAAGATGTCCTTCTCATTATAGGGGACTGGAATGCAAAAGTAGGAAGTCAAGAAACACCTGGAGTAACAGGCAAATTTGGCCTTGGAATACGGAATGAAGCAGGGCAAAGACTAATAGAGTTTTGCCAAGAAAATGCACTGGTCATAGCAAACACCCTCTTCCAACAACACAAGACTCTACACATGGACATCACCAGATGGTCAACACCGAAATCAGATTGATTATATTCTTTGCAGCCAAAGATGGAGAAGCTCTACACAGTCAGCAAAAACAAGACCAGGAGCTGATTGTGGCTCAGATCATGAACTCCTTATTGCCAAATTCAGACTTAAATTGAAGAAAGTAGGGAAAACCACTAGACCATTCGGGTATGACCTAAATCAAATCCCTTATGATTATACAGTGGAAGTGAGAAATAGATTTAAGGGCCTAGATCTGATAGATAGAGTGCCTGATGAACTATGGAATGAGGTTTGTGACACTGTACAGGAGACAGGGATCAAGACCATTCCCATAGAAAAGAAATGCAAAAAAGCAAAATGGCTGTCTGGGGAGGCCTTACAAATAGCTGTGAAAAGAGGAGAAGCAAAAAGCAAAGGAGAAAAGGAAAGATATAAACATCTGAATGCAGAGTTCCAAAGAATAGTAAGAAGAGATAAGAAAGCCTTCCTCAGCGATCAATGCAAAGAAATAGATGAAAACAACAGAATGGGAAAGACTAGAGATCTCTTCAAGAAAATTAGAGATACCAAAGGAACATTTCATGCAAAGATGGGCTCGATAAAGGACAGAAATGGTATGGACCTAACAGAAGCAGAAGATATTAAGAAGAGATGGCAAGAATACACAGAAGAACTGTACAAAAAAGATCTTCATGACCCAGATAATCACGATGGTGTGATCACTGACCTAGAGCCAGACATCCTGGAATATGAAGTCAAGTGGGCCTTAGAAAGCATCACTACGAACAAAGCTAGTGGAGGTGATGGAATTCCAGTTGAGCTATTCCAAATCCTGAAAGATGATGCTGTCAAAGTGCTGCACTCAAAATGCCAGCAATTTGGAAAACTCAGCAGTGGCCACTGGACTGGAAAAGGTCAGTTTTCATTCCAATCCCAAAGAAAGGCAATGCCAAAGAATGCTCAAACTACCGCACAATTGCACTCATCTCACATGCTAGTAAAGTAATGCTCAAAATTCTCCAAGCCAGGCTTCAGCAATATGTGAACCGTGAACTTCCTGATGTTCAAGCTGGTTTTAGAAAAGGCAGAGGAACCAGAGATCAAATTGCCAACATCCGATGGATCAAAAAAAGCAAGAGAGTTCCAGAAAAACACCTATTTCTGCTTTATTGACTATGCCAAAGCCTTTGACTGTGTGATCACAATAAACTGTGGAAAATTCTGAAAGAGATGAGAATATCAGACCACCTGATCCGCCTCTTGAGAAATCTGTATGCAGGTCAGGAAGCAACAGTTAGAACTGGACATGGAACAACAGTCTGGTTCCAAATAGGAAAAGGAGTACGTCAAGGCTGTATATTGTCACCCTGTTTATTTAACTTATATGCAGAGTACATCATGAGAAACGCTGGGCTGGAAGAAGCACAAGCTGGAATCAAGATTGCCAGGACAAATATCAATAACCTCAGATATGCAGATGACACCACCCTTATGGCAGAAAGTGAAGAGGAACTAAAAAGCCTCCTGATGAAGGTGAAAGTGGAGAGTGAAAAAGTTGGCTTAAAGCTCAACATTCAGAAAACGAAGATCATGGCATATGGTCCCATCACTTCATGGGAAATAGATGGGGAAACAGTGGAAACAGTGTCAGACTTTATTTTTTTGGGCTCCAAAATCACTGCAGATGGTGACTGTAACCATGAAATTAAAAGACGCTTACTCCTTGGAAGGAAGGTTATGACCAACCTAGATAGCCTATTCAAAAGCAGAGACATTACTTTGCCAACAAAAATCTGTCTAGTCAAGGCTATGGTTTTTCCTGTGGTCATGTATGGATGTGAGAGTTGGACTGTGAAGAAGGCTGAGCACCGAAGAATTGATGCTTTTGAACTGTGGTGTTGGAGAAGACCCTTGAGAGTCCCTTGGACTGCAAGGAGATCCAACCAGTCCATTCTGAAGGAGATCAGCCCTGGGATTTCTTTGAAGGACTGATGCTAAAGCTGAAACTCCAGTACTTTGGCCACCTCATGCGAAGAGTTGACTCACTGGAAAAGACTCTGATGCTGGGAGGGATTGGGGGCAGGAGGAGAAGGGGACGACAGAGGATGAGATGGCTGGATGGCATCACTGACTCGATGGATGCGAGTCTGGGTGAACTCCAGGGGTTGGTGATGGAAGGGGAGGCCTGGTGTGCTTCGATTCATGGGGTCTCAAAGAGTCGGACACGACTGAGTGACTGAACTGAAATGAACGGAACATCTTTATACAATGCATGCCGATTAATATAGATTTATAGTTATTACTTAACACCATAGGTTTACTTTTTAAATCATATAGGAAGAAAAGGTTACAAACCAAACTTGCAATAATATTGACTTTTACATTTACCTTTGTCAATACTTCTACTATTTTTCTTTATTTCTTCATATAGTTTTGAGTTACTGTCTAGTGCTCTTTCATTTTCATTTTTCACTTTCATGCATTGGAGAAGGAAATGGCAACCCACTCCAGTGTTCTTGCCTGGAGAATCCCAGGGACGGTGAAGCCTGCTGGGCTGTCGTCTATGGCGTTGCACAGAGTCGGACACGACTGAAGCGACTTAGCAGCAGCAGCAGCAGCAGCTCTTTCATTTCATCTTGAAGGACTTTCATTATCATTTCTTATGGGGCATGTCTACTAATAACTAATTCTCTTGGTTTTTGTTTATCTGGGAATATCCTCATTTCTCCTTCATTTGTCTTTTGTTTTTACCTTCAATAAAATGACTTTGGAAATAACATACATTTCCACAACACCAACACTACAGTTTTCAGAGTCACAGTAAGCTACACAGTTACATGTGTTATTAATACAAATTTAAAACATTTTAAGCAGTAGTTTCTGTTGCAAGGCAAAAAAAAAAAAATCAAGAAAGAAACCACCAAACAAAAGAGATTCAGCACTTCAGACAAGGCAAGTCCAAGAATAGCATATGAGAACTGTTTTTCTTTCATGAAGGGTTTCTGTCATATCTAATGATAAGGCCACCAAAGACTGTTTCAATACCAGCACCAGAACCAGATATTCCTTCTGTTGTAACACTTGTGTCAATAAATTTGGCTGTGGATCACAATAAACTCTGGAAGATTCTGAAAGAGATGGGAATACCAGACCACCTGACCTGTCTCTTGAGAAACCTGTATGCAGGTCAGGAAGCAACAGTTAGAACTGGACATGGAACAACAGACTGGTTCCAAATAGGAAAAAGAGTACGTCAAGACTATATATTGTCACCCTGTTTATTTAACTTATATGCAGAGTAAGTCATGAGAAAAGCTGGGCTGGAAGAAGCACAAGCTGGAATCAAGATTGCCGGGAGAAACATCAATAACCTCAGATATGCAGATGACACCACTCTTATGGCAGAAAATGAAGAGGAACTAAAAAGCCTCCTGATGAAAGTGAAAGAGGAGAGTGAAACAGTTGGCTTAAAGCTCAACATTCAGAAAACGAAGATCATGGCATCTGGTCCCATCACTTCATGGGAAATAGATGGGAAACAGTGGAAACAGTGTCAGACTTTATTTTTGGGGGCTTCAAAATCACTGCAGATGGTGACTGCAGCCATGAAATTAAAGACCCTTACTCCTTGGAAGCAAAGTTATGACCAACCTAGATAGCATGTTGAAAAGCAGAGACATTACTTTGCCAACAAAGGTCCGTCTAGTCAAAGCTATGGTTTTTCCTGTGGTCATGTATGGATGTGAGAGTTGGACTGTGAAGAAGGCTGAGTGCCGAAGAATTGATGCTTTTGAACTGTGGTGTTGGAGAAGACTCTTGAGAGTCCCTTGGACTGCAAGGAGGTCCAATCAGTCCATCCTAAAGGAGATCAGGCCTGGGTGTTCATTAGAAGGACTGATGCTAAAGCTGAACTCCAGTACTTTGGCCACCTCATGCGAAGAGTTGACTCATTGGAAAAGACTCTGATGCTGGGAAAGATTGAGGGCAGAGGAGAAGGAGACGACAGAGGATGAGATGGCTGGATGGCATCACCAACTCGATGGACATGAGTTTGAGTGAACTCCGGGTGTTTGAGTGAACACCATCACTTTGGTGATGGACAGGGAGGCCTTGCGTCCTGCAATTCATGGGATCACAAAGAGTCAGACATGACTGAGCGACTAAACTGACTGACTGATTAATGTCTTTGCTTATTGCTGTAGTTGGAAACTCCCACTGGATTAGCTGAGACACACACATTCTGGGCCCCATTAAATACTGTAGAGCTCTCTCCAGTCAAAGAGAATACTGATGGCGTAGACACTGCACTGGATGCAATCCTGGATCAACTCTGGATCAGAGTTGGAGTGCTAACAAGCTTGGCATAGGTTAACTATCCTAAACTCTTTGGGGTAACAATTGGAGGACTTGAGTGACAAGTGACACAGGCTCTTCTCCCACCTTCCATCTTCCTGGGATGGCAGCAATGGCAGTCGAAGGAACATGACTCTCTTTCACTTTTTAAGGATAGTTTTACCAGATATAGAATTCTTGGTTGACATTTTCTTCTTTTAGCACATTAGCAAGTCATCCCACTGCCTTCCAGCCAATATGGTTTCTGAAGAGAAACTGGCTGTCATTGTTACTGAGGCATCCTTGTACAAGATAGGCCCTTTCTCTCTTGCCTCGTTTCTGTAGATGAGAGAAATCTACAAGGAAGTTTTCAGGATTTGTCTTATTCTTCTAACAATATGACTATATTGTGTCTTCCAGTGATCTCTTTTATTCTGCTTGGAATTCATTAAACTTTTTGGATGTGTAATTGTATGTCTTTCACCAAATCTGAAAAGTTTTTGTATATTATTTCTTCAAAATGTCCTTCTTTCATATTTTCTCTTTTCTCTCTCTCTGGGATTCCTGTAATATATTGGTATGTCTGATGCTGTTCCACATTCCTCTTAGGGTTTGTTCTTTTAAAAAATTTTATATATTTTTTTTCCTTCCTGCTCCTCTGATGGGAAAATCTGAAATAACTATTTTAAAGTGTGCTGATTTGCCTACTCAAATCTACTATTGGGCTTGTTTTAATTTCCTTCTTCATTGCCCTATTCATGAAGTTGGAATGCCCATTTTAGGATTAAGGGCATGACTGAACACCTGACAACCAACACTGGAAAAATGAGATTGAGAGCAGTTTGCTTTCACTTACTATTAATACTTATAGCCTGGGAAGGAGGACATCACGGGACCCCACAGGAGTAAACAATCACATGTGGGAGATAAGCTTTTCAACTTTGAGAATGTAGGTTGATACCTGGTTCTGGCCATAAGCTGAGACTGTCTTGTTTGAATATGTTCATAGGCATGCAAGAAAAGTAAACCTATTACTTAGGGATGAGCAGGAACTATACCTGGTCCCCATAATAAGAAAGGCTGTTTTGCTCATGGTATTGAGCTTCTTTGAAGTAATGAAAATGTTTCTAATAATGATTGTGGTTATGAGTATGTAACTACTGAATATACAAAAAACAATGAATAGTTTCAATGGATAAATTTTATGGTATATGAATTATATCTCAATGAAGCTTTATATTAAAAGTTCCCTTCATAACTAATGAGAGTTCAAGGCTACACAGAAAAAAAAAAATTAAAGGTGTAAGTCTTCAAGTCAGCAGCCAGGTCAGTTTTCAAGGAACAATGGGCTATGAGCTTTTCATCGTTCATGATCCAATAGCAGCTCTGCTGATTTATCTCTTCACTCCCTCTGAAACAGGCACTTACTGTTCCCTACTTAATAAGTCTACCACAGGTGACTCAGTATTTCTAGGTTTGTGCTTTGCTTCTACTTTGGCTTTTGCTTCTCTTCTTTTTGAGAATCTCAAATTCAGTTTTTGAGGTGCTCTTATCCTCTTTGCTGCAGAGTTCTCATGCTAGTCTACTCACAAGTCTAAGGCACTCACCCCTGATTTAATTAGCTGTGGCAAAGGCAGTAGGGTAATATGATACACTGCGGTGGGTATGCAAAATGATACAGCCAACTCTAGGAAATGGTTTGCTGCTTTCTTGTAAAGCTAAATGCATTTACTGTATGCCCCAATAATCCCACTCCTGAGATCTACCCTAGAGAAATAAAAACTTATGTTCACACAAAAACTGTATAGAAATATCCATAGCAGATTTATTTGTAACAGTCCCAAACTGAAACAACCCAAAAGGTTCTTCAATGGATGAATGGATAAACAAACTTTAGTACATCTACACAATGAACACTACTCAGCAATAGAAAGGAACAAATACATGAAACAACTTGACAGAATTCAAAACATCATGCTAGGTGAAAGAATCCAGCCATAAGAGGTTACATACTATACAGTTTCAACTCAACATTCAAAAAACTAAGATTATGGGATCCAGTCCCATCACTTCATAGCAAATAGATCGGAAACAATGGAAACAGTGACAGACTTTATTTTGGGGTTCCAAAATCACTGCAGATGGTGACTGCAGCTGTGAAATTAAAAGACGCTAGCTCTTTGGAAGAAAAGCTATAATTATACAATGCATGCCGATTAATATAGATTTATAGTTATTACTTAACACCATAGGTTTACTTTTTAAATCATATAGGAAGAAAAGGTTACAAACCAAACTTGCAATAATATTGACTTTTACATTTACCTTTGTCAATACTTCTACTATTTTTCTTTATTTCTTCATATAGTTTTGAGTTACTGTCTAGTGCTCTTTCATTTTCATTTTTCACTTTCATGCATTGGAGAAGGAAATGGCAACCCACTCCAGTGTTCTTGCCTGGAGAATCCCAGGGACGGTGAAGCCTGCTGGGCTGTCGTCTATGGCGTTGCACAGAGTCGGACACGACTGAAGCGACTTAGCAGCAGCAGCAGCAGCAGCTCTTTCATTTCATCTTGAAGGACTTTCATTATCATTTCTTATGGGGCATGTCTACTAATAACTAATTCTCTTGGTTTTTGTTTATCTGGGAATATCCTCATTTCTCCTTCATTTGTCTTTTGTTTTTACCTTCAATAAAATGACTTTGGAAATAACATACATTTCCAGAACACCAACACTACAGTTTTCAGAGTCACAGTAAGCTACACAGTTACATGTGTTATTAATACAAATTTAAAACATTTTAAGCAGTAGTTTCTGTTGCAAGGCAAAAAAAAAAAATCAAGAAAGAAACCACCAAACAAAAGAGATTCAGCACTTCAGACAAGGCAAGTCCAAGAATAGCATATGAGAACTGTTTTTCTTTCATGAAGGGTTTCTGTCATATCTAATGATAAGGCCACCAAAGACTGTTTCAATACCAGCACCAGAACCAGATATTCCTTCTGTTGTAACACTTGTGTCAATAAATTTGGCTGTGGATCACAATAAACTCTGGAAGATTCTGAAAGAGATGGGAATACCAGACCACCTGACCTGTCTCTTGAGAAACCTGTATGCAGGTCAGGAAGCAACAGTTAGAACTGGACATGGAGCAACAGACTGGTTCCAAATAGGAAAAGGAGTACGTCAAGGCTGTATATTGTCACCCTGTTTATTTAACTTATATGCAGAGTAAATCATGAGAAACGCTGGGCTGGAAGAAGCACAAGCTGGAATCAAGATTGCCAGGAGAAATATCAATAACCTCAGATATGCAGATGACACCACTCTTATGGCAGAAAATGAAGAGGAACTAAAAAGCCTCCTGATGAAAGTGAAAGAGGAGAGTGAAAAAGTTGGCTTAAAGCTCAACATTCAGAAAACGAAGATCATGGCATCTGGTCCCATCACTTCATGGGAAACAGATGGGGAAACAGTGGAAACAGTGTCAGACTTTATTTTTGGGGGCTCCAAAATCACTGCAGATGGTGACTGCAGCCATGAAATTAAAAGACCCTTACTCCTTGGAAGCAAAGTTATGACCAACCTAGATAGCATGTTGAAAAGCAGAGACATTACTTTGCCAACAAAGGTCCGTCTAGTCAAAGCTATGGTTTTTCCTGTGGTCATGTATGGATGTGAGAGTTGGACTGTGAAGAAGGCTGAGTGCCGAAGAATTGATGCTTTTGAACTGTGGTGTTGGAGAAGACTCTTGAGAGTCCCTTGGACTGCAAGGAGGTCCAATCAGTCCATCCTAAAGGAGATCAGGCCTGGGTGTTCATTAGAAGGACTGATGCTAAAGCTGAACTCCAGTACTTTGGCCACCTCATGCGAAGAGTTGACTCATTGGAAAAGACTCTGATGCTGGGAAAGATTGAGGGCAGAGGAGAAGGAGACGACAGAGGATGAGATGGCTGGATGGCATCACCAACTCGATGGACATGAGTTTGAGTGAACTCCGGGTGTTTGAGTGAACACCATCACTTTGGTGATGGACAGGGAGGCCTTGCGTCCTGCAATTCATGGGATCACAAAGAGTCAGACATGACTGAGCGACTAAACTGACTGACTGATTAATGTCTTTGCTTATTGCTGTAGTTGGAAACTCCCACTGGATTAGCTGAGACACACACATTCTGGGCCCCATTAAATACTGTAGAGCTCTCTCCAGTCAAAGAGAATACTGATGACGTAGACACTGCACTGGATGCAATCCTGGATCAACTCTGGATCAGAGTTGGAGTGCTAACAAGCTTGGCATAGGTTAACTATCCTAAACTCTTTGGGGTAACAATTGGAGGACTTGAGTGACAAGTGACACAGGCTCTTCTCCCACCTTCCATCTTCCTGGGATGGCAGCAATGGCAGTCGAAGGAACATGACTCTCTTTCACTTTTTAAGGATAGTTTTACCAGATATAGAATTCTTGGTTGACATTTTCTTCTTTTAGCACATTAGCAAGTCATCCCACTGCCTTCCAGCCAATATGGTTTCTGAAGAGAAACTGGCTGTCATTGTTACTGAGGCATCCTTGTACAAGATAGGCCCTTTCTCTCTTGCCTCGTTTCTGTAGATGAGAGAAATCTACAAGGAAGTTTTCAGGATTTGTCTTATTCTTCTAACAATATGACTATATTGTGTCTTCCAGTGATCTCTTTTATTCTGCTTGGAATTCATTAAACTTTTTGGATGTGTAATTGTATGTCTTTCACCAAATCTGAAAAGTTTTTGTATATTATTTCTTCAAAATGTCCTTCTTTCATATTTTCTCTTTTTCTCTCTCTGGGATTCCTGTAATATATTGGTATGTCTGATGCTGTTCCACATTCCTCTTAGGGTTTGTTCTTTTAAAAAATTTTATATATTTTTTTTCCTTCCTGCTCCTCTGATGGGAAAATCTGAAATAACTATTTTAAAGTGTGCTGATTTGCCTACTCAAATCTACTATTGGGCGCTTGTTTTAATTTCCTTCTTCATTGCCCTATTCATGAAGTTGGAATGCCCATTTTAGGATTAAGGGCATGACTGAACACCTGACAACCAACACTGGAAAAATGAGATTGAGAGCAGTTTGCTTTCACTTACTATTAATACTTATAGCCTGGGAAGGAGGACATCACACGGGACCCCACAGGAGTAAACAATCACATGTGGGAGATAAGCTTTTCAACTTTGAGAATGTAGGTTGATACCTGGTTCTGGCCATAAGCTGAGACTGTCTTGTTTGAATATGTTCATAGGCATGCAAGAAAAGTAAACCTATTACTTAGGGATGAGCAGGAACTATACCTGGTCCCCATAATAAGAAAGGCTGTTTTGCTGCGGGTATTGAGCTTCTTTTTGAAGTAATGAAAATGTTTCTAATAATGATTGTGGTTATGAGTATGTAACTACGAATATACAAAAAACAATGAATAGTTTCAATGGATAAATTTTATGGTATATGAATTATATCTCAATGAAGCTTTTATATTAAAAGTTCCCTTCATAACTAATGAGAGTTCAAGGCTACACAGAAAAGAAAAAAAATTAAAGGTGTAAGTCTTCAAGTCAGCAGCCAGGTCAGTTTTCAAGGAACAATGGGCTATGAGCTTTTCATCGTTCATGATCCAATAGCAGCTCTGCTGATTTATCTCTTCACTCCCTCTGAAACAGGCACTTACTGTTCCCTACTTAATAAGTCTACCACAGGTGACTCAGTATTTCTAGGTTTGTGCTTTGCTTCTACTTTGGCTTTTGCTTCTCTTCTTTTTGAGAATCTCAAATTCAGTTTTTGAGGTGCTCTTATCCTCTTTGCTGCAGAGTTCTCATGCTAGTCTACTCACAAGTCTAAGGCACTCACCCCTGATTTAATTAGCTGTGGCAAAGGCAGTAGGGTAATATGATACACTGCGGTGGGTATGCAAAATGATACAGCCAACTCTAGGAAATGGTTTGCTGCTTTCTTGTAAAGCTAAATGCATTTACTGTATGCCCCAATAATCCCACTCCTGAGATCTACCCTAGAGAAATAAAAACTTATGTTCACACAAAAACTGTATAGAAATATCCATAGCAGATTTATTTGTAACAGTCCCAAACTGGAAACAACCCAAAGGTTCTTCAATGGATGAATGGATAAACAAACTTTAGTACATCTACACAATGAACACTACTCAGCAATAGAAAGGAACAAATACATGAAACAACTTGACAGAATTCAAAACATCATGCTAGGTGAAAGAATCCAGCCATAAGAGGTTACATACTATACAGTTTCAACTCAACATTCAAAAAACTAAGATTATGGGATCCAGTCCCATCACTTCATGGCAAATAGATCGGGAAACAATGGAAACAGTGACAGACTTTATTTTGGGGGGTTCCAAAATCACTGCAGATGGTGACTGCAGCTGTGAAATTAAAAGACGCTAGCTCTTTGGAAGAAAAGCTATAACCAACCTAGACAGCATATTAAAAAGCAGAGACATTACTTTGCCAACAAAGGTCTGTCTAGTCAAGGCTATGATTTTTCCAGTAGTCATGTATGGATGTGAGTTGGACTATAAAGAAAGCTGGGCGCCGAAGAACTGATGCTTTTGAACTGTGGTGTTGGAGAAGACTCTTGAGAGTCCCTTGGACTGCAAGGAGATCCAACCAGTCCCTCCTAAAGGAGCTCAGTCCTGGGTGTTCATTGGAAGGACTGTTGTTGAAGCTGAAACTCCAATACTTTGGCTACCTGATGCAAAGAGCTGACTCATTTGAAAAGACCCTGATGCTGGGAAAGATCAAAGGCAGGAGAAGAAGGGGACAACAGAGGATGAAATGGTTGGATGACATCACCAACTCGATGGACATGAGTTTGAGCAACCTTCAAGGAGTTGGTGATGGACAGGGAAGCCTGGCGTGCTGTAGTCCATGGGGTCCCAAAGAGTCAGACACAACTGAGCAACTGAACAGAACTGAACTAACTATACAATTTCATTTGTTTGACATCCTCAAAGCCACAAAACTATAGTTATGGAGAGCAGATCAGTAGTTGTCAGAAGTTATGGGTGAGGAAAAGTATGACTACAAAGGGCTAGCACAAGCGAGTTTTTGGAATGATGAAATTGTTCTTTTCTTTTTTTGCTTGGCTGCACCTGATTTTGTAATAGTTGTGGCATGCGGGATCTAGTTCCTTAACCAAGGATTGAACCCTGGCCTCCTGCACTAGGAGTGTGGAATCAGCTGCTGGACCACCAGGGAAGTCCAAAACCTGTTCTTTATTCTGATTATGGTGGCAGTTACATAAACCTGTATATGTTTTGCTGCTGCTAAGTCACGTCAGTCGTGTCCAACTCTGTGCGACCCCATAGATGGCAGCCCACCAGGCTCCCATCCCTGGGATTCTCCAGGCAAGAACACTGGAGTGGGTTGCCATTTCCTTCTCCAGTGCATGAAAGTGAAAAGTGAAAGTGAAGTCGCTCAGTCATGTCCAACTCTTCGTGACCCCATGGACTGTAGCCTACCAGGCTCCTCTGTCCATGGGATTTTCCAGGCAAGAGTACTGGAGTGGGTTAAAACGCAAAAAAAAAAAAAAAAGTACACCAAAAGAAAAAGATCACTTTTTCTGTTATTACTTTATTATTTTCATAATACAAGTATTACCACTTACTATTATCATAATTTTAAAAAACTAATGGACTTAGAATATTTTATGTCCTAAGTGTTTGTGTTCCTCCCCACTCATCCCCCGAGCCCCCTCCCCAGCCCCCAAAACTCATAAATCTACATCCTAATCCCAAATGTGATGGTTTTAGGAGGTGGGGCTTTTGAGATGTAATTAGGTCATGAGGGTGGAACTCTCATGAATGGAACTAGAACCCTTAAAAAAGAGATCCCAGAGAGCTCTATGCTCTTTTTCTGCTCTTTTTCTGTGAAGATACAAGAAGATAGGAGCTGCAACCTACCACTAGATCTGACTATGCTGGCAACCACGTCTTGGGCTTCCAGACTGTGAGAAATAAATTTTTGTTGTTTATAAGTCACTCATTCTAGGATATTCTGACAAAGCACAAACTGACACAGGTATTATATTAACAAGAAAGATATGGAAGAAATGCAAATAGGCAACAAAGAAAAGATGTTCAGGTATAGTAAAAGTCAAAGGAATGCAAATTAAAACAGCAACAAGAGATATAGTTCATTTTTCAGACTGGCAAAAATTAGAGAGACTGATGGTGTCTATACTGATGAGGAGAATGTAGGAAACTAAGTATCCTCATAAGGTGGTGACTATGTAAACTGGTAGAGCCTTTTTTGGAGAAGGCAATGGCAACCCACTCCAGTACTCTTGCCTGGAAAATCCCATGGATGGAGGAGCCTGGTGGGCTGCAGTCCATGGGGTCACTAGGAGTCTGGTACAACTGAGCGACTTCACTTTCACTTTTCACTTTTGTGCATTGGAGAAGGAAATGGCAACCCCCCACTCCAGTATTCTTGCCTGGAGAATCCCAGGGACAGAGAAGCCTAGTGGGCTGCCATCTATGGGGTCGCATAGAGTCAGACAGAAGCAACTTAGCAGCAGCAGCAGAGCCTTTTTTATCGGGCATTCTAATAGTGTCTTTAAAAATATGCATGCTGCTGCTAAGTCGCTTCAGTCGTGTCCAACTCTGTGTGACCCCATAGATGGCAGCCCACCAGGCTCCTCCGTCCATGGGATTTTCCAGGCAAGAGTACTGGAGTGGGGTGCCATTGCCTTTTCCAAAAATATGCATATATATATCCTTTAAACCAAATAGTATAATTCATTTAGACAATTCTAGTACTTACCACGGTGCTACCTGGTATACAAGGAATCATTAAAATGTATGAAAATTGAGACTACCAGGTAAGATTTCCTGGAAAAGAGACAAGTTTAAACTGAACCTTCAAGAATGGCTAGGGCTTCCCAGGTGGCACTAGCAGTAAAGAATCCACCTGCCAGTGTAGGAGATGTGGGTTCAATGCCCGGGTTGGGATTCCAGTATCCTTGCCTGGAGAATCCGATGGACAGAGGAGTCTTTCGGGCTATAGTTCATAGGCTCGCAAAGAGTCGGACACGACTGAAGAGATTTAGCACAGAGCACACACACAGGGTTTAAATCAGTGACGACAAAAAAAAAAAAAAAAAAAGGATATTCTAGGAGAAAGAAAAGATGAGTCACAGTGGCTCAAAGAGGCAGGATAAATATGGTAAACTGACAGTGGAAGGCTTTCACAGGCTTCAGTGAAAAAGAAGAACAGGAAGTTAGAGAGAATGAAATGGAAATTTCCTCACACAGTGAGGTCTGCCTCCTACTTTAGGACCCAACAATATTAGGCCTCCCATAAGAAATCCCCCTATACCCAGAATTAACTGAGAGTCCACTGCACTTCCACAGCTCCTGAGGGAAACCTCTTTATCACTGGACCTCAAACTTCACCTGTATCAGAATCACCTGGTGAACTTATTAAAACACAGACTGATGGCCCCATCCTCAGAGATTCTGATTCAGTAGGTCTAGGGACCACAACTTGAAGGCCATTGCTCTAGTCAAAGTAACCTCCTCTGAATTGCTATTAATAAAATTCCATCATAGTGAGCAACTGTTGTTTTTGCGTTCCCAGCATTTTCCTGCCTTCTTCCAGTAACCAAACCCTTTTCCAGAAGGGAACCACTTCTAAGTAGTTTATATGTGGCTGACCTGCACCTCCCTGCTGCCGACACACCCCATAGTAGACACATGACCAATCAGAATATTCCATTCTCGTGGTCACAGTATTCAGGGACTTCTCCACTGCCGGTCCAGTGGCTCAGACCACATTCTCAGTGCAGAAGGCCTGGGGCAACTAAGAGATCGTATGCCATAACTAAAGACCCCGCATGCCGCACTGAAGACTGGAGAGCCCACCTGCCACAGCTAAGACCGGGTGCAGCCAAATAAATAAAAATAAAATTTTTTTAAAAGTGAGGGGACTTCCATGATAGTCCAGTGGTTACGACTTCGCCTTCCGACACAGGCGATACGGGTTTAATCCCCGGTCGGGGAGCTACAATCCCACATGCCTTCAGTCCAAGAAGCCAAAACATAAAACAGAAGCAATACTATAACAAATTCAAAGATTTATTTCATTTTAGTAGAATAAGATCCTCCCTGCCTCTATTCCAAGAAATCACCAAGGAAGTCTGTGGTATTCTCCAGAGTTACTGGCAGCTCCCCTGCCACCATGAGAAGGCAGCCTTAGGATGAAGCCTCTGCAGATAATAGCAGATGAAGAGAGGAATAAACCTGGGTTCTATAATGACACAGGGCTTCCTTGTGGCTCAGCAGTAAAGAAACCCCTGAGTCAGGAAGATCCTCTGGAGAAGGAAATGGCAACCCACTCCAGTACTCTTGCTTGGGAAATCCCATGGACAGAGGAGCCTGATGGGGTCCATGGGATCAGAAAAGAGTCAGACGTGACTTAACTAAACAACAACAGCAATAATGACATAAATGAGTCACTGCTGAGTTTTACCAGGTTGAAGCCCACTCTACTGCTGCTAGGTAAAACAATGAATTTATTTGAATTGGTTTTTCTGTATCTCGAAGTCAGAAACTATCCTGTCATATAATTGACTATTTATGGCAGGAAAGAACAAGCTTCAGTCAAATTGGTTTATCTGAAAACATACAGTAAACACCATAAATAGCCTTGCAAAGAGGTGCCTTTATTGCCTAGACACAAATCCCAAAATAGTGCGAGTCAGATATACTAACCTTACTACATTGCAAAAGCTTCTCCTGCATGCTAAGTAAAGGACGGACTTCCCTGGTGGTCCAGTAGGGAAGAGTCCACCTTCCAATGCAAGGTTCAATCCCTGGTCTGGGAACTAGGAGCCCATAAGTCGCATAGCAACTAAGCCCACAAGCCACAACTAGAGAGAAGACCATACACCCCAGTGAAGTCCCAGCACAGCCTAGGAAAAAAAAAAATCTAAAGTGCAGAAGGAGACATGATGGGAGATCTGATAAGGATCCAAAAAGAGCCACAGAAACAGGACAGGTGATGAGTCAAGGCCATTCCGGGCCTCCTCTAGCCCACTCCAAATGACTCTAGGTGGGACAAAGGTATATACCGCAAGGTAGTAAGCCAGTCTCTGGGATGCAGACTGTGGACAAGAGGAAGATAAGCTGTGCCTCCCCACCTTGAAGATGCCTAAAGACAGAGGTCAAGACCGAAACAGTCAAATTGACTGAAGGAGCTTAACAGAGAAAGGCCTATTCCTAAGGAAAAGAAATGAGCTTTCCCATTCAATATCAATGGGGATGCTATCTTTCTGGAAGACAATTTACCTTAACAAAACCTTTTTTTAAAAATGTCTTCATCCTGAATATAGCAATTTTATATCTAGAAATTGATCCTAAAGAAATTAAGACTTACAAATAACAAATGCTGGTGAGAGATGGAGAAAAGGGAACCCTCCCACCCTGTTGGTGGCAATGTAAATTGCTGTGGCCACTATGAAGAACAGCAAGGAAGTTCCTCAAAAAACTAAAAACAGAGTTTCCATATGATCCAGCAATCATCCTCCTGGGCATACATCTGGAGAAAACCATAATTCAAAAAAATACATGGACCCCAGTGTTCACTGCAGCACTATCTGCAACAGCCAGGACATGGAAGCAATCTAAGTGTCCACTGACAGAGGAATGGATAAAGATGTGGTTATGTTGCTTAGTCAGTTGCTAAGTCATGTCTGACTCTGTGACACCATGGACTGTAGCACATCAAAAACAGGTTCCTCTGTCCTCCACTATTTTCCAGAATTTGCTCAAATTCATGTCCAAAGAGTGAGTGATGCCATCTAACAAACTCATCCTCTGCTCCCCCCACCCCCAGTCCCTGGAAACCACTTTCTACTCTATGTTTCTCTGAGTTTGAGGTGTTTTTTTAGATTCACAGGTGACACCACAATACTGTCTTTTAACATGTATGAAATCCTTTACCTAAACAATAAGCAAGCACAAATTTACTCTGAAAAAAATCTACTGAGCAAGCATTTTGATTATTCTGTAAGTTTTAAAGTATATGCATTCTTAAACTCTTTTTCTTGTTTTCATCAAGGAACATCTGGTCTGTTACTCACCTCTTCCAAATCTACTTAAAAAAAAAAAAAAGTGGCATTTTCGAGTTCTTTTGTTGCCATCTTGTGGTCTTTTGTAGTATTGCTACTGAAAAATTTAAACCTTTGAGCGGGGTTCTGGAAAAATTTTGATCCCCTTCTATGGACTCCTGAATTTATACCTTTTTAAAAGTGTGGAGACCAAAACTGGGCATAATCCAGTCTATTACTGAACTTCTAGACCAAGGCTGGCCATGCCCAAAACCAGAAAGGAAAGCTGTCCCACCAAGTCCCTCCTGAAGGGAAACCTATGCAACTTTCCGGTTATAACAGTCAAAACAGTTCTTTATGCAGAATTCATTCTGTGTTTCCTTAGTTACTCCAGTAACACTTTATATCAAATCAGAATTCTTAAATTAGTCACTAACCTATTTCTTCACCTCAAGGATGGTCTCCCCCCTCAAGGGTATTTCCCCTTCCCTTCCTCTGAGAGCGAGAAAGAACAGGGTGGGCCCGGCAAGACAAGACCAGTGCAGGTCCCAGGGGAACACTCCTGTGTGAGGGTCAGAGGGGAAGACTGTAGAGTCTCTTAGACACATGTCCATTTCATGCCAGCTCCCTGGTGTTGGCAACTGAGAGCCCAACTTAAACCTCCGAGAGAACCTGAGTGCACCCAACTCACCTGCTTGTCCACCTTATGGTCAAGATAATCTCTGAAAATTCCTTATTCAAATACAGCATTCACAGTTCTGTGCAACCAGTCCTAAAGACCAGGTGGTCAGTTCCTCTAATGCTTCTTCACTCAACTTTCTTTCTTTATGACCTCTTGTGTTCTTCCTCTTTTGCTTTTCTAGTGTTCACAAACCAAGACAGAATGCTCCTAACCCCTGCCCTACCCACTCATGTTTGAAGATCTGTAGGAGTGGTTCTTTGATAGATTCAATAACTCAGGAACTACTGGCATTTAACAGCCAAGGGTCAGATATACTAAAAATCCTGCAATGAAAGAATGTGTGTACGTAACTGAGGGGCTTCCCTGGGGGCTCAATGGTAATGAATCTGCCTTCCAATGTAGGAGATCTGTAGAAGATCCCTGGGTGGGGAAGATCCCCTAGAGGAGAAAAGGGCAGCCCACTCCAATATTCTCACCTGGAAATCCCATGGACAGAGGAGCCTGGCGGGCTACAGTCTATGGGTTGCAAAAGAGACACAACTCAGTGACTAAAAACAACACACAAACAACTGAAGCACTTTGCTATGCAGCAGAACCCAACACAGTATAAATCAATGTGTCTACGTGTTCAGTCGCCCAGTTGTGTCCAACTACTTGCAACCCCACGGGCTGCAGCATGCCAGGCCTCCCTGTCCCTCACCACCTCCTGAAGTCTGCCCGAGTTCACGTCCATCACGTGGGTGATGCCATTCAGCCATCTCATCCTCAACAATACTTCAACAAAAATAAATAAAAATCCTGCGATGGGTGAGACATTCCCTTAAAACTAATATTCCTGCCCCAAAGTGTAAAAATACCACTATTGTTCATTTGTCTCGCCTCCTGAATCATGCATAACTCTTCTTTATAAATGGTCAGTTCAGTTCAGTCGCTCAGTCGTATCTGACTCTTTGCGACCCTTCAAACTATTTACACAGTTTCCACAGACTGTTACAGAATGGACTGCATATTCACAAAGTGAGAAAAAGGCAACAGCAGTCCCTCCGGCCCTCTTCAATAGTACATATTTCTCTTCCTTTACCTCCACGAATCAGTTGATTTTGAGTAACTTAAATGACTCTTTGCAACCCCAAGAACTGTAGCCTGCCAGGCTCCTCTGCCTGGAATTCTCCAGGCAAGAATACCAGAGTGGGTTCCCATTCCCTGTTCCAGGGTATCTTCCCTACCCAGGGATCAAAACTGGGTCTCATGCATTGTAGGCAGATTCTTTCCCATCTGAGCCACCAGGGAAGCCCAGAGAATTACCATATGATCTGGGAATTCCACTTCTAAGTATATACTCAAAAGAACTGAAAGCAGGGACTTGAGCAGATATTTGTACACCGATTCACAAGAGCCAAAAGGTAGAAACAACCCAAATTTTACCCACAGGTGAATGGATAAACAGAATGTGGTATATACACATAATGGAATTTGGCTCTTAAAACGTATGAAATTCTGATACCTTCTACAACCTAGATGAACCTTGGAGACATTATGCTAAGTGAAATAAGTCAGACACAAAGGTACAAAAATTGTATCCTTCCCCTTACATGAGGAACCTAGAATAGTCAAATTCATAGAGAAAGAAAGTAGAATAGTGGTCGTCCGGGGCTCCACGGAGGGAGGAATGGGTAGTTACTGCTTAATAGGTGCTGAATTTTGGTGTGGGACGATGGAGAAGTCCAGGAGCTGAATAGTGATGATAGGTGTGCAACAGTGTGAACGTACTTAACGTCACTGAAGCGTATACTTAAAAATGTTCAAAATGGTAGATTTCATGTTATGCATATTTTACCACAATAAAAAGAAACTGAACACACGATTTCACATGCAAAGTTGTATACTCAGACTTTTTTTCTCTCCAGTGAATTACACACACTAGCTAATGAAGACAAGGAAATGGCAACCCACTCCAGTATTCCTGCCTGGGAAATCCCATGGACAGAGGAAGTTGGCAGGCTACAGTCCACAGGGTCGCAACAGAGTTGGAGGCAACTTAGTGACTAAACTACCGCCACTAATCAAGATGAGAATAACTGGTCTTGGCCATGTCTCAGAACCAGGTCACTAGTTCCTGGGATGCCAGATCTGATTTCTTCTGAAAGTACCCATGGCATCTCTATCTCACCCGTTACCTCAACAATCAGTAATTGTCATTCAAGGCAGTTCACTGACTGCAACAACCAAACAAGTCCCAGCCAGCTAGGGTAAAGGTCCCCAGTTCACTCCAATATATACTTTATCCCAGACTCCCAAAGCGATGACAGGAAAGCATGAAGACACTAAAGGAGTTTTAAAACTTGTATAGGTTTCCATGTACAAAGCTAACAGAGATATAATTCAAGTCATTAGAGTGGTGGTTCTCAAGCTTTAGCATATGCCACGATCATCACACATTGCTACCGACATAGGCCCCAAGTGTTTCTCATGCTGTAGGTTTGGGATGGGGCCCAAGATTTTGCATTTTTAGTACGTTTCCAGGCGGTACAGGAAACTATTGGCACAGGGACCACATTTGAGAACTACTGAAGAAAAGATCCAGAAACATATTCTTGTCATACCTATCTGACCCCAAAGAAGGTCAAAAGGGAGTATGGAGAAAGGTGAAGAGCTGACATTTCACCCTTTGAAATTGCCGTTTCTTAAATAAATAGATTTTTTCCTAAACATTCAGCAAAATTAAAATGTAAACACCCAAAGAGATACTGAACTTTAGGGAAGAAAAAGGGAAATACTAACAGTGACAATTCAGTACCTACAAATTACTTAAGATTTAGAAGAACTTTTCTTTTTTTTTTTTATTGGGAAGGAAAGGGAGAGCGCAAGGGCCACGCCGACGCCCGCGTGCCGTCCTCCCTCCCCGCTAGAAGAACTTTTCCCATCATTCTCTTTTTCTCTGTTTTCCTTGGGCCAGTTTATAAACTAGAAAAAAACTTTTTTTCTGTGGTCAAAAGCATTACTACAGTCTTTCAAGCCTGTAATTCTATGAAAAGGCAATACACAGCAAGCAATTGAGAAGGCAGAGCTGTAGCAGCATCAGAGCCAAGGGAAGGATAGCGCTGCCAGGGAGAGGGGAGTACCAGGCAGCTTCTCACAGACTACATGCATCTGATCCCAAACCAAAGAATTTCAATGAGGCAATGACAGTATCTCAGGAGTTAGTACAAAACATAAGTAGCACAGCCTCTGGTTCCTCACTTGAACAGAATTACCTGTCTAAACTGAGTCTGGGTGGGGTCTCTGATCCTATCAAAGCTTATGGGTGCTGTTTTTTAATGCTTTGCCTAGAAGTTTTCACAGGGAACTCCCACTGAAGATTCTACAGGGGGTGAGAGAGGGGTGAAGGGAAAAGCTCTGGTCCCATGATACTGAGCTGTCTAATATATACTTACAATGTTGAAATGCTCAATTTTCATCCCCTAAAACTGCCACCATGAAACAAACCATCATGCAAATAGATTTAATGCCTAAGTTAAGAAAACGTGATAACAGTGTAATTAATTAGAATGATGTGATCACCGTATTTTCATTGCCATCTTCCCCAAGGACATAGCTAACATTTCACCTTTCAACTATGACAAGAGTCACAAATTCCAACCCCTACTGGGGACGTGCGACACACATGGGGGACAAGCTAGAACATGAATAATTGAAGAGATCAAGATAACAGAAAGTTCAACACCAGAAATAGAATTAAACATTACTTTTAATGAACCATGATTTAGGCATGTAACATAAATGCAAGCAATTATGGTATTAGATATTATAAATTTGAAACTGAAATAAAAAACAAATTAAAGAGAAACAATTATTAAAATTTTCTTGCAGCTCATATATTTTTGATCTAGAACCAAAACCTTGACACCCTTTACCCTTTACCAAGATGTCAATGTAGTTAGCATGCAACCTATAATACAGAGCTCAGCCCTTGAATCCAGTATATTTTTTTAAACTGATTTTCATAAAAGAAGACAACACCTCTTAAACACAGGTACTTTCAAACAAACATGAAGCTTTGCATAGTGAGTTCTGAATTTAGGATTCAGAATTCTAATGCTCCGATGCTATAAAATTTAGCTTTTAATACTTTCATTTGGGGGACATAACTGGTGGTCCAGTGGCTAAGACTCCACACTCTCAATGGAGGGGGCCCAGGTTCGACTCTTGGTCAGGGAACTAGAATCCACACGCCTCAGTTAAAGATCGCGCATGCCGAAACTAAGACCCAGCACATTCAAATAAATAAATGAATACTTTCACTTGTAGCCATCCATTCACCTTATTGTTATTAACTGAAAAATTAATTTTTCATTTTCATAAAGTATAAAATCAAAAAATCTCTTAGAATTCAGTCTTAAATTCCATAATTGGGGGAATGACAGTAAGGCCACAATTTTCACTTTTGGAAACCAACTTTAGTATGTGACAGTGATCCAGACTATTTCTGAAAAAATATTTGCCAGACTTCCCTGGCAGTCCACTGGTTAAGACTCTGTGTTTCTACTGCAGGGGGTGCATGTGGATCCCTGGTCCAGGAACTGCTGCAGAGCCAAAAAAAAAAAAAAGTTTGCCAAATATATATATATATATATTTACTACAAATAGGAGAGCTGAATTATATGGCATGCCTTTTGAATGCCCTTGTAAAAATAATCCTTTTTTTTAAGATGACTAGTTAGATGAGCTGTAACGCCAACCAAAAAAGCCAAATAGTTGAGTCATTCATCACTGGTAAACTGAGAGGAAAGATTTTCCCTTGGATGCAAGTACAGATTGATTTTTTATAACCATTTAAAAAAGCACTGTCATCTCTAAACTATACATTGAAGACTAGGTTTATGCATACCATAAATTCTTCAAAGTCTTGAACCATCTGAAGTTCAGGAATTACTATCCAATTTATGGTGATCATTACTATCTTGGCTGCATTTTTTAAGCAAATTAAAAATTTAATTTAATAATTAAAAATTATTCCTAGTAAAATCTGCAGTAAACAATTTATTAAATCTAGGCCTTGACTTTTTAACATGGTCCAATGCTAACCCCAACTATTCACTAATCTAGGAGCACTATCTATAACCAAGCTAATATATTTTTATACACTTACATTAAATTTTGACAGACTTTTCTAACATATGTAAGAGTCACTTGATATTGCCATTTCATGGGCAACAAATCCAAAATGTCTTCATGAAAATTTTCAGGCATCACAAATGAGTTCAGTTCAGTTGCTCAGTCGTGTCCGACTCTTTGCGACCCCATGAACTGCAGCACGCCTGGCCTCCCTGTCCATCACCAACTCCCGGAGTTCACTCAGACTCACATCCATTGAGTCAGTGATGCCATCCAGCCATCTCATCCTCTGTCGTCCCCTTCTCCTCCTGCCCCCAATCCCTCCCAGCATCAGAGTCTTTTCCAATGAGTCAACTCTTCGCATGAGGTGGCCAAAGTACTGGAGTTTCAGCTTTAGCATCATTCCTTCCAAAGAAATCCCAGGGCTGATCTCCTTCAGAATGGACTGGTTGGATCTCCTTGCAGTCCAAGGGACTCCCAAGAGTCCTCTCCAACAACACAGTTCAAAAGCATCAATTCTTTGGCGCTCAGCTTTCTTCACAGTCCAACTCTCACTCCATACATGACCACTGGAAAAACCATAGCCTTGACTAGACGTGTTAACTATGTGATATTATCTCTTTATGTATTTTCATGAGCTTAAATCAAAAATGCCACAAATGATTTAAATTTGTAATATTACCTGGTCATATCTTCAGTATGCTATGAAACAGTATTTCCAATGATATTTACGTTTACTTTTTTTCTCTTTGAGGTACATAATTTCTGCCCTACTCAACAGGCATTGCTTTAGGAACCTACCATTGCTATATGGTATTGATGCCCAGGAACTTTTTTTCTTACCACGTAAATAGCTACATATTGTAGTAGTGTCCCTTATTTCACATTCAAAAACAAGCCCTATTGTAACTTTTCCATATACTAGTTACGTTGCTTACTACCTATGGTTGGTTTTAAAATGGCATCTTGGGACTTCCCCAGTGGTCCAGTGACTAAGACTTGGTGCTCCCCATGCAGGAAGCCCATGTTCAATCCCTGGTCAGGGAATTAGACCCCACATGCCCCAACTAAGGGTTTGCATGCCACAATGAAGACTGAAGATCCCATATGCTGCCACTAAGACCCAGCAAAATAAACATATAATAAAAATAAAGTCTCCTTTGAAATTAAAAAAATAAAATGGCATCTTAATTTGTGCTTTTTTGATACAGATATACTTTGCATACTAAAACAGTAATATTCTGCATTTCTACAACAAAAATCTCTTTTTTTTTAATAATCAAAATGGCTTTTTCTTTCCCTACTTTTGAGAGAAAAGTGGACTCAAAATATACTGTCCTTCCTTCTTAAAACTACAGTGAAAAAACAGTAGCACAAGGACAAAGGATAACTGACTATTGACACTTAGCCTCGAAACTAGGGGCAAAAGGGAATGGTGGAGACATCCAAGGGGAGGTGTCTTTCTAAAAGGGATAGGCACACCCCAGCTCCAGTCTATTGCAGCAGCACATTAAAGTAATCTCAGCCTTCATGGAATCTTTAAACACTGGAAATGCAGACTGGTGTATGTGTAGTGTGTGTGTGTGTGAATGCAGGGGGTGTGTGTGAGTGAATCTGCTTTTTTTTCTTTTGGCCTCATCATGGCATGTGGGACCTTAGTCCCCTAACCAGGGACTAAACTCATGACCCCTGCATTGGAAGCACAGTCTTAACCAGTGAACCACCAGGGAAGTCTGAATCTGCTTTATTTATTTTAAAGTGTTGGCAACTAATCCTAAACATAAAACACTGTTACAGTCCAACAAGTGGTCCACAGGCAATCAGTTTGGGACAACTTCCCCTCCAAACGCCCTCCCCAACCCATCATAAGGTTTAAGTCTTATGAACATCAATCTATATTCTTAGCAAAACTAGCAAACAGTAGTCTTTTTACACAAAAATCTCTCCCTTCTTTGTTTGGAGCTTAACACTCTTACAAAACTTTGGTTAACTTCCCAGAACACCCAGTTGCATCTAAAAAAGCCTAAGTTGTTTTTATTTTGCTTTTTTTAATGGCCTTACCTCCTAACTTCATGTCATCCAAACTGCCCTTGTTCTAAGAAAACTCAGCTCAAAATGGAGCTAACTGTTCAGCTCTTCTAAACTAAGCCTGTAGAAAAAAATTAACAAATAAGAAAACCCCTAGGCCAAGAAATTCTTGTTCTGTTTCTGTAGCCAGTTTGCACCAAAACTCTTAAATATATGGCACACATTCTGTCAATTAGTAATTCCATTCTTCTCTATGAAAAGCAAAGAAACCTACAGGGCAAAAGTACTCAAGCAGCTATGTCATTTAAAATAAACCAAGGCGGGAGGGGATATAGGTGTACATACAGCTAATTCCTATAACTGTGTCCTGAGAAACCTATACTGGGTTTCTCAGAACTCAGCAACAGTTAGAACTGGACTTCGAACAACTGACTGGTTCAAAATTGGGAAAGGAGTATGACAAGGCTGTATATTGTTACCCTGCTTATTTAACTTACATACAGAATTCAGTTCAGTTCAGTCGCTCAGTCGTGTCCGACTCTTTGCTACATACAGAATACATCATATGAAGTGCAGGACAGGACGAATCACAAGCTGGAATCAAGAATGCCAGCAGAAATATCAGCAATCTCAGCTATGCAGATGATACCACTCTAGTGGCAGAAAGTGACGAGGAACTAAAGAGCCTCTTGATGAAGGTGAAAGAAGAGAGTGGAAAAGCTGGCTGGAAATTCAACATTCAAAAAGCAAAGATCATGGCATCCGATCCCATCACTTCATGGCAAATAGTAGGGGGAAAGGTGGAAGCAGTGACAGATTTTATTATCCTGGGCTCCAAAATCACTGTGGACGGTGACTACAGCCATGAAATTAAAAGACACTTGCTCCTTGGAAGGAAATCTATGACAAATTTAGACAGTGTATTAAAAAGCAGAGACATCATTTTGCTGACAAAGGTCCATATAGTTTAAAGCTATGGTTTTTCCAGTAGTCATATACAGATGTGAGAGTTGGACCATAAACAAGGGTGAGTGTCTAAGAAACGATGCTTTCAAACTGTGTTGGAGAAGACTCTTGAGAGTCCCTTGGACAGCAAGGAGATCAAACCAGTCAATTCAATTCTAAAGGATATCAACCCTGAATATTCATTGAAAAGACTGAGGCTGAAGCTGAAGCTCCAATAATTTGGCCACATGATGCGAAGAGTTGACTCACTGGAAAATATCATGATGCTGGGAAAGACTGAAGGCCAAAGGAGAAGAAGGCAGCAGAGGATGAGATGGTTAGTAGACAGCATCACCGACTCAATGGATATGAATTTGAAGAAACTCTGGGAGATAGTGAAGGACAGAGAAGCCTAATGTGCTACAGTCTATGGGGTCACAAAGAGTTGGATGTGACTTAGCAACTGAACAACAATAGATGATTCAATTCACTATACAGCAGGAAGTAACACAACATTGTAGCAATTACACTGCAATTAAAAAATAAAATAAACCACGGCTGGGGACTTCCCTGATAGTCCAGTGGTTAAGACTCCGCTCCCAATGCTGGGGGCAGGGGTTCAGTCCCTGGTTGGGGAACTAAGATCCCACATACCACAACTATAGAAGCCCGCCCGCTGCAATGAAGACCCAGTGCAGTCAAAATAAATAAGTATTCTGAAAAAAAAATAAACTGAACAATGGAAAAGTATTTTAAAGAAGGCATTTTACATGTTGCATTCTCTAATCAGTCAATAAAGTTCCAAAAATAAAAAGATTTTCAAAAATCGTAAATATTTGAAAATTAACAAACATACTACTAAATATTATTTGGAGCAAAGAAATCAGAAATGAAGTTACAAACCATTTAGAAGGTGATGAAAAGAAAAAAGATTTAGACCAATGAGATATTACTTTAAAAACTAAAACAGTCCTCAGAGGAAATTTTAGAGTCTTAAATGCTTTCATCATTAAATAGGCTTTAAAAAATGTAAAGAAATTATTATTCAAAGTAAGGAAAAAGGATAAAAAACAGAATACAACAAGAAGCAGGAATTGATAAATGTAAGAGTAAATTTTAAAAATAACAGCAAGGATATATAAATCCAAAACTTTGTTCTTTGAAAGAACAAAAAACCAAAACCCTGATTTTAGTAAAGAGTGGGGAAGAAGGGAGATGGCTGAAGAAAGAAGATATAAAAGAGACTAAATAAACTGCAAGAGATAATCACATGCAACCCTAGACAACAAATTTGAAAATCAAAAGAACACACATGACTTCTCAGCAAACTATAAATTATAAAAATTGACTCAACAATAGAAAATTTGATTCATGAATTACCTCAAAAGACAAAAAATTGTGGGTTGTGTCTATATATGATATATATATATGCATTAAAAAGTATAGCTAAATAATATTTATATTTCAGCAATATAATTATAAATATTTATAAACTAAATTTTGCTGAAATGTATATATTATCTTGCTAATATAAGACCACATTGCTAAGATGTGGAATGTAAGAAGAGAACGATTAACTAAAAAGTGACTATTAAAATATCAATACAATCTCATACGTATAAAATTAAAAGATATGCACATGTACACACATACAGAAATGCATGAAAAGACGGTAACCAGAATGTTAACGGTGGTCACCCCAAGGCGAAAGGATACTCCTGCTTGCACGTCTCATTCCCATCTTCTCTGGCCCCTAGAGCCAACAAATAGTGAGCGTGGAGGGTGAGGGAAGGACAACACTGTGAACTGGCTAACTTTTCAAGGGGCTCTCCATTCTTTGAAGGAAATGCTGCTCAAATTTGAACACACATCAGAATCATTTTGGAGAGTCCGTTAAAAGAGATTACTGGGCTCCACCCTAGGGTTTCTGATTTAGTAGGTCTGAGGTGAGAGGCCTAAGGATCTGCATTTCCGGTAAGTGCCCATATAATACTGATACTGCTGTCCCAGAGATTACATTTTGGGGATCACTGTCCTAAAATAACTTTCAATATTCTAAACGGTTCTTGAAATTACTGTGGTCTCCTGTTCCACTCTCTTTGCCTTTTTTATCCCCTTCTATTATTTTATTGAAGTTTGGAGAATTAAATTCTCAAATATTTTTTTCTCACGTTTTTCTGAAATGTACCTTAAAATGTTCATGAAGATCCTGTATGTGCTCCTAGTACACTCTCAGTTCTAGTACACTCTACTATGACAAAACTAATGGTTGAAAAACGCAACAAAACAAAACTGTAGCAAATTATCGATATATGAGTCTGATGAGACCAGAGTAAGTTTCTTTCTCAGTTAGCTGTCTAGTCACAGGCCAGCAGCTTTGGCCTGTGATGCTGCCTAAGCTTCCAAGTTCCCTCTGTTTTGTTGCTTACATTCTCCTTTTGTCTGCCTAATTGAAGTTAGCTCACTACACAATTCTGTCCACAAGAAGGAAGACAGAGAACAAACTCAAAGAAGGGGAGAACAAACCCAGTCCTTTAAAATGTGCATTCTCAGAAAGGACACAATGCCCCCAAAGGGCAAACGCTGGTTCATGGGTGGCAGAAGGGCAAAAAAAACTTTAGTCCTTTTTATGCTAAAGCACAGATATTTACATACAGTGCATAAACAGATATGATATATCTATGGTATTAAATTTTCATGGGGGCAATTTGAGATAAAAATATCTAAGAAGGCTCCTTACAGAAGTGATAATGAAAAAAAGACTGCAAACGTATGTTTTAAAGGCAAGTACTAGAAATTGCACATATCTCTTCTGCTCTCAAGAACTTAGTCACAAAGATAAACCTAGGTTCCAGGGAAGCTGGAAATACTCTTCGGCTGGGTGGCCACTGGCCCAGAGTAGACTTGATTTCTTCCCATATGAGCCTCTTCACCGGGCTGCTTAAGTGTTCCCACAACACGACAGTCAGTTACACTCAGAGCAAGTACACCAAGAGACCACATGGAAGCGGCAATGTCTTTTACGACCAAATCTTAGACTCTATACACGGCCACTTCCATCACTATGTATACAGGTATACAGAGCAATCCTTATACAATATGTATAAGGGAGGCTAGGTCTGGGGATCAACTGGGAGGCTAGATCTGGGGACCAACTAGGAGACTGGCTTTTTACTTAGAAATACAATTGGAAGTTCTCATATTTGTATGAATAGAAAAATCATTCTGGTTAAATTCTAGTTGTCCTCAAAGCCCTGACAAAATGTTAACTCTCCAGCCAAATTTCACTGCTTCCTAGTTTGTGATTCTACATCACACCTTCCCACCTCTGGGGCAGTACCTATCACACTGTGTAATGGTTCACTATGTACAAGGCTGTCTCTCTAGTGAAAACACAGGACTGAGGCTTACTATGTCCTCCAAGCTCCAGGCAGTGTTGAATTTTTAAAAGTTGCCAGTCACTCTCAGCACTGGTAGGGAAACCAGTCTGGGAACAAAGTAAGAAGCTAAATTATCTATTTAGCTCATCACTGATTTGCCTTATAAAGCTAAACAACTTGCTTAAAACAAGCAAGTAACCTAGCAAACAAAATGAATCCAGAATACAAATTTACTCATTTCAATGTTAGCTGTAACCTCTCTGTCAACCAGAATTTTCACATAGATCATTTTGTTACCAGGTCCAAGCTTGCTCTGCTCACCACATGACAGACCAATTAACCAAGAGGTGAGGTGTTGAGGCAAGGAATATGACTTTATTTAGAAAGGTGGCTGACCCGAGAAGACGGCAGACTAATGTCTCCAAATCTACGGATGTGAGGGTTGGACCATAAAGAAGACTGAGCGCCGCAGAATTGATGCTTTCAAATTGTGGTACTGGAGAAGACTCTTTAGAGCTCCTAGGAGAGCAAGGAGATAAAACCAGTCAATCCGAAAGGAAATCAACCCCAAATCTTCATTGGAAGACTGATGCCGAAGCTAAAGAGCTGACTCATTGGAAAAGACCCTAATGCTGAGAAAGACTGAGGGCAACAGAAGGGGGTGACAGAGGATGAGATGGTTGGATGACATCACTGACTCAATGGACATGAATTTGAGCAAACTCTGGGAGACAGTCAAGGACAGGAAAGCCTGCTGCTGCTGCTGCTAAGTCGATTCAGTCGTGTCCGACCCTGTGCAACCCTATAGACGGCAGCCCACCAGGCTCCCCCGTCCCTGGGATTCTCCAGGCAAGAACACTGGAGTGGGTTGCCGTTTCCTTCTCTAATGCATGAAAGCAAAAAGTGAAAGTGAAGTCGCTCAGTCATGTCCGACTCTTAGCGACCCCACAGACTGCAGCCCACCAGCCTCCTCCATCCATGGGATTTTCCAGGCAAGCGTACTGGAGTGGGGTGCCATGGCCTTCTCTGACAGGGAAGCCTGGCATTCTGCAATTCATGGGGTCTCAAAGAGTCGGACATGACTTAGGTAGTGACTGAACAATAACAACAACGTCTCCAAATATCAACTCATCAGGGTCTGGATATGATGTTCTTTTATAGGACAGAGAAGGAGAAGAGGTGAGGAAGTAAAGTAGAAAAATCTATTTATCTTGCAAAATAAGAGGGGATGTGTTAATTTTTTCTTGTCTGCAGCCATTCACTGGAGAAGGTAATGGCACCCTACTCCAGTACTCTTGCCTGGAAAATCCCATGATGGAGGAGTCTGGTAGGCTGCAGTCCATAGGGTCGCTAAGAGTTGGACACGACTGAGCGACTTCACTTTCACTTTTCACTTTCATGCATTGGAGAAGGAAATGGCAACCCACTCCAGTGTTCTTGCCTGGAGAATCCCAGGAACAGGGGAGCCGGGTGGGCTGCCATCTATGGGGTCGCACAGAGTCGGACACAACTGAAGCTACTTAGCAGCAGCAGCAGCAGCCATTCACAGGTAGGCCAGGTCAGACTGTCTCTAATAAAAGCACTTCAACAGTCAGGTAGCAGGGCAGGGTTCCCTGAGGCAGGCCATGATGTATGACTGCAATAAAAATAAAAAAAAAAGCAAAAGGTAAATAAACTCAAAGAAACAGATCCAACATGGAGTCAGAATTAGTTCTTCCCTGCAGCAATTTTACACAAGTAGGCAAATTAAAATCCAGACGTCACTGGATGAGTTTTGTAAGAGAAAAACGTGTGCTTCTTTGGAAAACTATGCTGCATCGGGATCACACTCTACCAGATTATCGGATTCTAGCCTTTGATTGCTATTGAGCTATTTCTTCAGTTTCTACTGAAGAAAACTGATAGTGGTGCACAACAATTCTTGCATCTAGGCATGTGAACTCTGTCTGGTTCACACGCCTAGATGTGAGAGAGTAGCCCCAACTCACCGCAACTAGCCCTCCCAGCAGTGAAGGCCCAGCACAGCCAAAAACAAACAAAAAGTAAAAGATGTTACAACTGTAACAGAGGGGAAAGAGTAAGGGCACAACATTTAAAAGAATGACATAGCCCAGACATGACATTTAGAACCAAAAAGGTTCAACATGGCGGACAAGTCAACTCCCACTAAACCTTGAGCTTCAGTATATGCTCATTGTAACACATCAGCAAGATAAATGACACATACACAGCCTTAGGTGCCATGACAGTACCAAGGCTGGCCATCAAAAGTCAAAAAGTGAGCAGTGGCCAAATTCCTGGAAATCCCCACCCCCTCCCCAAAATACCTAGAAGACACCTCACTCATTAGCCTATGAAAATACCCACCCCTATAAAAACCGACAACCCCATATCCTGAGGCCTCTTGCCTTCTGAGATGACCCACACTCTGTGGAGTGTGTTGTCTAAATCAATCTATTTCTTACCTATCACTTTGTCTCTCACTGAATTCTTTCTGTGATAAGACATCAAGAACCTGCGCCTCATTAAGTCCTGAAACCAGGTATGTGATCTCAGTTAAAAGACCATGGATTTTGGCTAGATTCATGTCCCAGCCAGGTGGTGAGTTACATAATTTCACATGGGTGTGTGCACTAGGAAAGCCTGTCCCATAATCATCTGATGATGAAATGTTTTATGAACCAATAATATATGTTTATGTGCTCAGCTATCATGATGTAAGCAAAGAACGTGAGAGTAGAAAAGCATAAGGGGAAGAAATAAGAACAGCTTCTAAATGTTAACAGCTTTGATCAGCACTGTCTAACAGAAATTTCTGCAGTGATAAAAATGCTCTAGATCTGTTGTCCATTATAGTAGCCACTACCCACGTGTGGTTATTGACCACTTGAAATTTGGTACAACTGAAACAGAATTTTTATTTTATTTCATTTTAATTAACTTATATTTAAAAGTTAAATATGTGGCTAGTCGCTACCAAACTGGACAACACAGGTATAGATAGACAACTAGCAAAAGGACAAACTGCAAGACTCAGAAAAATGCAATACGTAGGTTTCTCAAGCTTTTTGGTCCAAGGACCTACAATAATTAAAAAGCATTGATACTCCAAAGAACTTTTGCTTATGTGGGTTATATGTAGTTATTAGATTTATTATCTTAAGAAAAAACTGAGAAATTTTAATTATTTAAAAATTTTAGTCCATTTAAAAATAACCTCATGATTTTTAAGAAAAAGTAACTATATTTTCCAAAACAAAAAATAAATTAGTGAGAAGAGTGGCATTGCTTTATATTTCTGCATTCTGTATATTATAACACTATAGGCCTCTAGAAAACTTCATTGTATGCTTGTAAGAAAAAGGCAAACATCATGTGTTAGTATGAAAAGGATCTCAGGAACACCCAGACCATATTAGTGGTCCTAGTTATAGGACAAGTCAATAGCAAAATGTTGGCTATTCACTCACTCAGAGCCACTCTCTTACCCTGTTTCAAACAGGTGACCGTCAGCCCTACAGTAGGTGAAAGGCTCCAGCCTCCAGGTCACCAGTAGAGGACAAGGATAGGCCACTAGGCAGAAGACAAGGAGGTTAAGAGAAACCCTGTATAGTTGCCTCTTAAACAATGTGGGGTCAGGGACACTGACCCCCATCCCCACGCAGTGAAAAATCCACCTACAACTTTTGACTCCCACAAAACCTAACTACTAATGGCTTACTGTGACTGGAAGCCTTACCAATAACACAAACAGTTGATTAACACATGTTTTTTATGTTTTATGTATTATGTACTGTACTTTTACAATAAAGTAGCTAGAGAAAAGAAAATGTTATTAAGAAAATTAATGAATTTGAGTCAGTTGAACTGAGGTGGACGAACCTAGAGACTGTCATACAGAAAGAGAAAAATATTGTATATTAACACATATATATGAAAATGTAGAAAAATGGTACTAGTGAACCAACTTGCAGGGCAGGAACAGAGACACAGACCTAGAGAACAGACTTGTGAACATGGTGGGGGAGGAAGAAGACAGTGGGGCGTAACACAGATAGCTAGTGGGAAGTTTCTGTGTAAGACAGGGAGCTCAGCCCGGTGCTCTGCAACCACCTGAAGGGGTGGGATGGAGAAGGGATATGTGCACACTTATGGCTGCTTCACCTTGTTGTATGGCAGAAACCAACACACCATTGTAAAGCAATTATCCTCCAACTAAAAATTTTAAAAATACATTAAAAAAAGAAAATCATAAGGAAGGGAAAATACATTTACAGCTCTATACTGTATTTATTGACACTGTAAGTATACATCTTAAAGAATCATCAGTACCTACATCATATTGTCTTATACAAAACACAGCAGATATCTAATGTATTATTAACACTAAACATCAAAAATGAAAAGATAATGTGAAAAAGAAATGTATATTTATAGGTATAACAATTCATGCATTAGTAATGACAAAGAAGCAACACGACTGTCTTATGGTAGCCCAGGGTAATCAATGCTATTGCTTTACAGTTAGCCTATCCACTAATGAATAAGTCATTATAACATTTTTATGGCATACAATATTACAGTCACATTCATAATACAATATTGGAAACATTGCTATCTTTTCCCATAAAACACCTGTGTGTGTGCTCAGTCACTCAGTCCTGTCTGACTCTTTGCAACCCCGTGGACTGAAGCCCACCAGGCTCTTCTGTCCATGAAAATTTCCAGGCAAGAATACTGGACTGGGTTGCCATTTTCCTAGTCCAAAGAAACCACTTACCTGTGATAATAGGCTGATCCAATCAGGCGAAAGGAAGAGACAGGCATACAATACTGTAATGGGTAATGTAATTCTTTGAAATTGAAGTTATAAAACAGTAAAAAAACTAACACATGATTCATTTTATATTAAATATCACTCACCTTATGCTTATCTAAGGATAGGCACAGTATCTACATATATGATATTCATTCTGCCAGTTTCTCAAATTGTCATAAATCTCCATTTTTCCAATATAATTACTGAAAAACATCCATGTACAAGTGGACCTGCACAGTCCAATTCCACATTGTCCAAGTGCCAACTGTATGTTAAACTGTGGGGCCTTCAGTTCCTATGCAGGAAAGAACTCACAGAGTAGGCCTATGACTGCTCTCCTTTTGAAAGGCCTGTTTGCAAGGCTAGCCCTTGTATGGCAAAACTCTGATTTCAAGGTTCCCATCATCCCCTAACTGATACGTGTGGTTTAATGCACCTAAACACAAACAAAAGCTGATGTTGAAGCTGAAACTCCAATACTTTGGCCACCTGATGCAAAGAGCTGACTCATTTGAAAAGACCCTGATGCTGGGAAAGATTGAGGGCAGGAGGAGAAGGGGACGACAGAGGATGAGATGGTTGGATGGCATCACCGACTTGATGGACATGGGTTTGGGTGGACTCCGGGAGTTGGTGATGGACAAGGAGGCCTGGCGTGCTGCGATTCATGGGGTCACAAAGAGTCAGACACAACTGAGTGACTGAACTGAACTGAACTGAAACACAAACAATGCGATTTGTGCAGAAGACTTGCTTTCCTTCTGGGAGTCTAGAATTTTGGTGTGTGCTATGCAGAGGGTACCTATGTGAGCAGCACCCAGTAAAAACCCGGGGTACTAAGTCACAAATGAGCTCCCCTGATGGACAACACTTCACACGTGTTGCTACTATTCAGTGTTGGAGCAATTCAGCAGAGCCTCAGTCACTCCAGTGGGAGAGGACTCTGGAAGTTTGCACCTACTTTCTTTTGGACTTTGCCTCACCTCCCTTTTCCCTTTGCCAGTTTTATGCTATATCCTCTCACTGTATTAAATCACAGCTTCCAGGTGGCTCAGTCCAGCTGCCAATGCAGGAGATGCAGGTTCAATCCCCGGGTAGGGAAGATCCCCTAGAGGAGGAAATGGCAACCCACTCCAGTATCCTTGCCTACAAAAGCCCATGGACAGAGGAGCATGGTGGTCATGAGGTCTCAAAGAGTCGGACACAACTTAGTGACTGAGAGTGTGAGCATACACACGCACAGTATGTCTACATGCTAAGGTCCTCTTAGCAGATCACTGAACTGTGGGGGTAGCCTTTCTTTTTTTAAATTTGGCTGCACCAGGTCTTACTTGTGGCACATGAGATCTATGCCTTGACTAGTACTGAAGCCAGGTCCCTTGCATTCGGAGTGCAGAGTCTTAGCCACTGGACCACCCAGGAACTCCTGGGGGGTAGTCTCAGGTAATCTCAACATATTCCCCTTTATTGGTCCTGCCAGAATGTCAACACCAAGGATTATTCCCACACTACAGAGTACTGGAGGCTTCTCCCTGGAGAAACAGAAAAGCCAAACAGGAAAAAGGACCACAATGGGCAGAAACAATGAAAAAAGCAAAAGAAAACTCAAAAAATTAAACTATAACTAATATCTTTTAAAAGATAAGAAAATACATCTATAAAATAAGAGCAGAATGCATGAAAAGAAGCAATTAGAGAAAAAGGTTAAAGTTAAAAATGCAATAATCAAAATTTAATAGTAAATAGAAGTGCTAAAAGATTGAGTTGAAAAAATTGCCTTGAGAAGTTGACAAAAAGAGAGAGAGAGAAGGATTTAAAAAAAAAAAAAACAAAAAAACAGGAGAAGAAAACTAAAGGATCAATCCAGGAGGTCTAAAACACCAAAGAAAAAGAATAGGGAGTTTCCTGGTGGCCTAGTGATTACTTCTGAGCTTTCACTGCCATGGCCCGGGTTCAAGCCCTGGTCAGGGAACTGAGATCCCTCAAGACATGAATTGTGGCCAAAAAAAAGAGAACATTTTAAATGGAAAGAAAGAATTTCCAAAATAAATTTCAGCAGACTAGGGGGAAAAAGGTTGAAAGCATCAAAGCCCAATAAATGAAAAAAAGAGCCTTAGTAAGGTGACACAAGCATAAAACTTCAGAATACCAGAAAGAAGAGCACCAGAAGTATGCCTGAGAATCAAGTGTAAGAGTAAAATAAAGGCATTTCTGAGACACACAAGGACTTAGAAATTTTATCCTTTCTTAGAAAGTAATTGGACTAAGTCTTTCACCAAAGTGACTGAGTAAAGCAAACCAGGATCTATGTAACAAACGATCCAAACTAGGAGAGACAAAAAGGAAAGCCCCAGCTAGGCACCAAACCAAGAGAACGGTATCTTCTCCCTTTTGTTCAGAGTTCCACCTTGGCTATTATATATTTAATTTTATACAGCATGTTCCCCTTCTCTGATTGCTTTCTTTCATAGGATCCAATTCCATTTTTTTCTTTTGCCCATACGGTGCAACATTTGGGATCTTAGTTCCCTGACCAGGGATTAGACCCCAACCTCCTGCATTGGAAGCACAGTCTTAACCACTGGACTGCCAGGAAGTCCCCTCATAGCATCCAATTCTTATTTTATGGGTCAATCTCCTTTCTCATCTCTTTAAAAATCCTAATCTTTAGGTTGGTGTAAACCTAGAACCAGACCAGATTAGAGTACGAAGAATGAGAAAGGAAAAGGGAAAGACAAAAACCATATGATTATCTTAATAAACACAGAAAATGCACTTCACAAAATTCAACATCCATTCATGATAAAAACTTTCATCAGACGGGGTACAGAGGGTACCCCGTCTGATGAAAGTAAAGGTCATTTATGACAAACTCACAGCCAACATAATACTCAGTGGTGAAAAGCTGTAAGCCTCCCTGCTAAATTCAGGAGCAAAATAAAGATGCCCACTGTGTTACTGCTTTAATTTAACACAGTATTGGAAGGAAGGAAGGGAGGGAGGAAGGGACAGAAGGAGGAAGGAAGGAAGAAAGAAAGAAAGGTATCCAAATTGGAAGGGAAGAGGTAAAACTCACTATCTACAAATGATATGATACTCTATCCCTAAAGCCTCCACACAAAAACTAATAAATGATTTTAGCAAAGTAGCAAGGTATAAGATTAATACACAGAAATGTGTTGCCTTTCTATACACCAATGATGAAATATCAGAGGGAGAAAGCAAAAAAAAAAAACCCACTTAAAATCACATTAAAAAAACACTAGTAATAAAGTTAACCAAGGACATAAAAGATCTATACATTGAAAACTATAAAACACTGATAAAGAAACTGAAGATGATTTAAAGAAATGGAAAAATATCCCATGCTTTTGGATTGAAAGAATTAATATCATTAAAATGACCATAGAATCCAAACCAATCTACAGATTTAATGCAATCAATCCCTATCAAAATACCCATGACATTTTCCATAGAGCTAGAACAAATAATTCCAAAATTTATATGGAACCACAAAAGATCCAGAGTTGCCAAAGAAAACCTGAGAAAAAGGAAAAAAGCTGGAGGTACAACTCTTTCAGACCTCAGAGTACACTACAAAGCTACAGTAATCAAAACAGCATGGTACTGGTACAAAAAAACATAAATATAGATCAATGAAACAGAAAAGAGAGCCCAGAAATAAGCCCGTGCTCAATTAATCTATAACAAAGAACATACACTGGAGAAAAGCGAGTCTCTTTAACAAGTAGTGTTGGGAAAGCTGTACAGCTATATGTAAAACAATGAAACTAGAACATTTTCTCATATACAAAAATAAACTCAAAATGGTTTAAAGAACTAAATGTAAGATATGACACCATAAAACTCCTAGAAGAGAACACAGGTGAAGCACTGTTGTTGTCATTTAATTGCTAAGTCGTTTCTGACTCTTTTGAGATCCCATGGACTGTAGCCCACTAGGCTCCTCTGTCCATGGGATTTCCCAGGCAAGAATACTGGACTGGATTGGCATTTCCTTCTCCAGGCAATCTTCCTGACCAGAGACTAATTCAAGCCTCCTGCATTGGCAGGCAGACTCTTTACTGCTTAGCCACCTGGGGAGCCACAGGTGAAACACAGCTGACATAAACCACTGCAGTATTTTCATAGATCAGTCTCCCAAAAGCGTAAGAAATAAAGGCATAAGAAATATGGGACCTAATCAAACTTAAAAGCTTTTGCACAGCAAAGGAAACCATTAAGAAAAAAACATGAAAAGACAACCTACAGAATGGGAGAAAACATTTGCAAACGATGGGACTAACATGAGGTTAATATCCAAAATACATAAACACCTCATACAACTCAATTAAAAACAATAGTGAAAAATGGGCAAAAAATAATACAAAGACATTTTTCCAAAGAAGATATGCTAACAGGCACATAAAAGATGCTCAATAATGTTAATTATCAGAGAAATGCAAATCAAAACCACAATGAGCTATCACCTCACATAGGTCAGAATGACTATTATCAAAAAGTTAACACACAAATAAATGTTGGCGAGAATGTAGAGAAAAGGGAACCCTTGTACACTGTTCATGGGAATATAAATTGGTGTAGCCATTAACAAAAACAGTATGGACGTCCTTTACAAAAGGTATGGAGGTTAGAGCTAGGGTCTATAAAAACAGAACTACTGGACTCCCCTTGTGGCACAACAGGTAAGAATCCCCCGCCAAAGGAGGAGACACATGTTCGATTCCCTGGTCTGGGAAGATTCCACATGCCTCAGAGCAACTAAGCTTGTGTGCTGCGACTACTGGCTGAGCCCATGCTCTAGTGCCTGTGACCCACAAGTGAGCCTGTTCTGCAACTTCTGAGCCAGGTGCTGCAACTACAGAAATCTGTGCGCCTAAAGCCTGTGCTCTGCAAGAGGACCACCTCAACGAGAAGCTGGCACCACAACGGAGACTAGCCCCACATCACTGCAACTAGAGAAAGTTCATGAAGAGCAACAAGGACCTAGAGCAGCCAAAAACAAATAAATAAATTCCCCAAAACCGAACTCCCATATGATTTAGCAATTCCACTCCTGGGCACATATCCAGAAGAAAAAAGAAAACTCCAATTCAAAAACAAACAATATTCACAGTAGCATTATTTATAATAACCAAAATATGGAAGCAACCTAAGTGCCCATCAACAAACTCTTGGCTTACACCATGGAATATCATTCAGCCATAAAAGAGAATGAATTTTGCCATTTGCAGCAACATGGATGGACCTGGAGAATATTATGTGCAGTGAAATAAATCAGACAGAGAAACACAAATACTATATATCACTTACATGTGCAAGTAATACAAATGCAACTATATACAAAACAGAAGCAGACTCACAGACATAGAAACAAATTTATGAGATGGGATTAACAGATACAAACTACTGTACATAAAACAGATAAGCAACAAGGATTTACAATGTAGCACAGGAAATTATACCCAACAGTTTGTAATAACCTATAATGGAATGTAATCTGCTAAAATAAACAAATAGGACAGAATGAGATTTAGAGAAAGGAAGTCTTACAGGAAAAAATGGCTGATAGATTCTTGCATTTGTTTGAAGGTATTTGAATAACTGGAAAAGATAAAACAATGATCTTAGTTTATCTTCAGTTAAAAGGCTAATCATATTTACCTAGTCATAATAATATAAAACCTAACTAATGATTTAACCAAATATTGAAATAAAATCTCAATTGAGAGGATGGAAGAAGTCAAAATAGAATAGAGAGAAAAGGAGCTAAATTCTCATCTTAAGTTATCAGTTCTCAATTTATCAAAAAAGCCATTAAATAATTTTAGTCAAGAAGTAGTTATAAAGTATTTTTTAGAAAGACAGAGGTAAATAACAGAAGAAAAGCCTGTAAGAATTGAAAGTATTTGCCTCCCAGGAAAGAAATAAGGAATGTGTTCCATATTTCTGTGGTAAACTTTTAAGAACTGACTTATTTTTCAATGACATATATTGTTACTTTGATCTTGCAGTAACATTTAAAAAATAATTTATTGGTTAATTAAACTGCAAGGTTTTACAGTTCCTTACATCAGTACTCAAAGTGATTTCCTCTTCACTAAGCAAGAGAGCCTTGTCCAACAACCATGAGGAAAATTCTTCTTTTAATTGCCTCTTCAGCGTTTTGATCAAGGTCCATTTTCTATCTTAATAAAGCTAAGATATTTCTGTGACATTTCTGTGATAAGATATTTCTTTCTTTCTGTGACAATCATTTTTTAGAAAAAAAATTTATTGAGGACGATATGTATATTGATATGAAAAGATCTCTATGACACACTGTCCAGTGGAAAAAGCAATGGAAGAAAACTACAAACACATTTAAGAAGGGGAAATGTAAATCCATTTTGATACGGAAATGCATGAAATATCTCTGGAGGACAAGCAATAAACTAGTAATAATGACTACTCAAGGTAGGCAAATTGAAGGAATGGGAATTGAGAAGATGAAGAACAGGCAAAAGAGGGAGCCTTTCCATTGTACATCATTTTTTAACTTTCTGATCTTTAGCCCTGTGAAATGACTGACTACTTGGAAAAAAACTTTTAAGTCATACTTCTTTATCTTGGTATAAAATTAAAATACATTTTTTTCAACATCTTGGGAAATAATAAAAATACTAAAAACAATACCCCCAAATCTCATCTCTCCAGAGATAACTTTTAACATTTTGATGTACATCAGTGCAATCCTATCACACATTTTGAACTTGCATACTTACATGCCAACCTGAGAACCTACTTGTCAGTCTTTTAATCCTCACAATAAATCTATTAATCTATAATAAGACTAAAAGGCTCAAATAAAGTAAAAAGGAGTAAACCTTGTGGATAAGCAGGGACACTTGAAAACTCCCCATTCATCTCTAGGTATTCGATGATTATTTCAGAAATAGAATGGTTTCAATGCCTAGATATGTGAACACAGCCTTTTCTTTTTCCTTCTTCCAATTTAGCACTATACTATGCAGAAGAATTTCTCTCAAAGTGGCAAGTTGAATCAAGTATACTCTTCACTACAATTCAATCTTTTCATACTTCTTTTACCCAAAATAGGATATGTTCAGAAATTTAAAGAATTTATTCTTTTTTATCCTGATATTATATTATGACCATTTTCTCATTTTGTCAAATTTCTTTTATTTTACTATTACCCTGCTTAGGGACAATTAGTGTTTTCAAAGTTCCATCATCATAAACAACATAACAAACATCCAATAACTAACCCTGTGTACAAATCCATTCCTTGGAATAAATTCCCATTAGTGGAATTGCTGGGTCAAGTGTATCTAAAATAGTAAAGAATTTTTTAAAGTATGAGTGATATGCCTTTCAAAAACCTAATTGTAATGGGAAAGAAAATATAAGGTACTTAAGGGAAATGAAAAGGATGCTTTACTAATTTCATCTGTAAGTCCTCAGGTACCATGAAAGTGAAAGTGAAGTTGCTCAGTCGTGTCCAACTCTGTGCAACCCTGTAGACTGTAGCCCACCAGGCTCCTCCGTCCATGGGATTCTCCAGGCAAGAATACTGGAGTGGGTTGCCATTTCCTTCTCCAGGGGAATCTTCCCCATCCAGGGATTGAACCCAGGTCTCCTGCATTGCGGGCAGACACTTTAACCTCTGAGCTCAGGTACCATGCTGCTGCTGCTGCTGCTACTGCTAAGTCGCTTCAGTCGTGTCCGACTCTGTGCGACCCCAGAGACGACAGCCCACCAGGCTCCACCGTCCCTGGGATTCTCCAGGCAAGAACACTGGAGTAGGTTGCCATTTCCTTCTCCAGTGCATGAAAGTGAAAAGTGAAAGTGAAGTCGCTCAGTCGTGTCCGACCCTTAGCGACCCCATGGACTGCAGCCTACCAGGCTCCTAAACCTTCAAATCTTAAACTGCAAAATTTTGCTCATGTAACATGTCAAAAAGTCTAAAAGAAGATTACTAGCCTTGAAACTAAACCACAGCTCTTACATGAATGCTGCAAGGAAAATCTTGAGGCTTCAAACACATCACTGAGAAATGACAGAAAGATCTAAGTTCTCAAAACCTTCCTACATAATGTCATTTTAAAACTTCCAGCATTTAATGTTAGTGGTTATGATATTCAAAATCATTAAAGCATTTTATCATCACATCCCTTTCTTTAAGAAAATGCCATAATAGCCTCTGCTGGTGCTGACATTTCAATGGAGAAACAGTATTTTTTTAATAAGCCCCTTAATCTCCCAAATTGCATATTCAACACTAACACCATTCCAAACTGGGAACTGGGTATTTAGCTGCCGTAGCAGGCTGAAGTAAATTAGGAAAAAAATAATCTTTCAAAATTGATGATTCAAACAATATATATTATTTTGTCTGTATTTGGGGAAATTTCTTTAATGAAAAATATATTGTTACCATAAAATAAGAAAGTTCAAAACATTATTTTAAGAAACAAGTGTCAGTGTTGCATTCTGATGACTTACATTGACATCAAAAACTATTCTTGGGTGAGATACAGCATACTATAAAATTCCAGAAATTATAATGAACACAACATAATTTTTTTCAAAAAGAGCAATCCCCAACAAATTCTTTAAACCATTCTGTTCTTACATATTGGCTTCCCTAATGGCTCAGTGGTAAAGAATTCACCTGCCAATTCAGATGTGGGTTCGATCCCTGGGTAGGGAAGATCCCCTAGAGAAGGAAAGGGCAGCCCATTCTTGCCTAAGAAATTCCATGGACAGAGGAGCCTGCCAGGCTATAGTTCGTGGGTTGGAAGAGTGTCCTACAGAACTTAGTGACTAAACAGCAACAAAAACATTCTCATGAGTGCCAAATAACTTTTCCTGGCCGTCACAAAATGTGCCCAGAAACAAAAGGTATTAATTCACCACATTTATAGCTCTCTCAACTACCTTCCCTAAAATACACTTCAAATTCAAATAAGAAGTCACTCGGAATCAGGACAACTAGGGGTGGCCAAACACAACCCAAGTCCCTTGAGCACATGCAAAAAGAGACTTACTGAAAAGATAAACTAAGGGTCCTTTTTTATTTTACAAGAGAAACAACAGAAATATTCTGAATTTTAAAGTGTTTCAAGTATATATACTTTTTCTAATCACTTAATAAAAAGTGGCATTCTATTTTTTCCAACTCCCTGATAAGAACAAGAATTACACTATTCTACATAGAAATCTCCAATATGCCCTCATTTTAAAAAATCCATAATCTGAATCTCGGAAGGAGGCAGACTAAATTCCAGAACCTTTTTCTCATGCCAGCAATCCCTTTTCCTAACCCTTACAGGATAAGAAATAAGCATTCCTTTTTGACTGAAACTAAACTCACAGGGGCTTGTAAAAGGACAAAGCCGACTGAAACAATGTCACCAGAATTCGAACCGGAAACCAGCGCCAAGAATCATGACATAATACCAGGCGTAATACCAGAATTCCGTTCTGCAAAATGTGTTTCATTCTCTTCACTCCTGGCTCCTGTCAACTCGCAACAAAAGCCATAGACTGGGAGAAGGCAGGACAGTACTGGGACTGGATTGTCAGAGCAATTTCTTTAAATTGCTCTAAGGACCAGAGACAAGACTCTTACACAAAGGTGAAAAGAAAGTGCCCCCCAGACTGAGTGAGACTTGAGCTGTGTCCTAACAGGTGTGCAGCTCGGCTTCCTGGGGACCCGGGAAACACGCAGATCACTGCAACCCGCAGCCGGGCGGGCGGCTATTCCTTCCCGCTCTGAGGACAAACCAGCGTCGGCCGCCTTGCCGGGCTGCGGGGCGTGGCCGATTTCCCGGTCGCCCTGTGGGACCCGAGCGGCGGCGCACGCGCCTTTTTACTCAGTTCCAAACTCCGGAACCTGGGTGTGCGGTTGTGGGTGAAAACAAGCCTAAGCAAACGGGAAGGAGTGTGTCAGTCACTCAGTCGTGTCCGACTCTCTGCGACCCCACGGACTGCAGCCAACCAGGCTTCCCTGTCCATAGAATTCTCCAGGCAAGAATACTGGAGCTGGCTGCCATTTATCCCTCAAAAATGATGGCTTAAAAAAAAAACAAAACTCAAAACAGTTCACATGGTTTCTTTTATTTTCCTGTACTTCAAGAAATTCCTCTGAGAGAAATCTATTATTCTAAAATAAGAAAGCTCAAAACGTATTATTTTGACTATTATCAGTGTTGACTTCAAGTGACTACCTTGACATCAAACACTATTTTTGGCTGAGATACAGCATATTATGCAATTCCACAGATTAATTTCTTTAAAAAGAGCTTGAGTTCATCCGAGCTATCTCACTGACTCCAGTCGAACACGAGGCTATCTGGCGACCCCTCATCACCCCACTCCCATCCCAAGACCTCTCAGTGTAACTTATCGTTTATTTAATCGCTGTTTCCCAGACCCACCCGCACAGCGCGGCGTCCACTGCGCGCGTCTGGATCTAAGAAGAGTTACCGGGACCGCGAAGTCAAGAGGCGAATGCCGGTGAGGCGTTCCACCGCTAGCTGACCAGCTGGGAGCCTCCGCAAACACAACTTGCTTAGCGCTAAAGACCAGTCGACCCGGGAGTGACAGTCGGAGGTTGAGTGGGGTGCGCTGTCCTAACCCCACGACGCGACGATGCCTTAGCCTGGACCCTACCTGCCTGCCCGTCCTTGCTTGTCCGCCCACTGCCAACTTCCCCTGAGCACAGGAGGGGGCGGGGAGCCCGGTAGGCGCTCACCTCTTCAGTGGGTCGGTAACCAGCGGCGCCACGGAAGTCGAGGAGACGGAGCTCCGAGCTCCGGCTCTAGTCGCCTCCGGGGTTGTATACCTGGCGGGAACGCTGTCTCCCGGCATTGCCGGCAGCTCTAGCGCAGAATCCACGTAGCTCTTCGCGCTCCGCGCACGCCGCCCGCAGAGTCCCGGGTCGCAAGGCACCTTGCAGCGGGGGCCCGCCCATCCCTGAGAACAGCCAATGATCGCGGAGCGCGGGAAATTAGGGGTGGGGCGGAGCAGGTCCGACTTCCCAGCGAAGCCGCAGGCGCCGCAGTCCTTACCCTGCTGCCAAGGCACGTCCAGGTTTCCTCTTGGCCCTGATTAGAACAGTGGGTTTCAAGTGAATGAGGAGCGGGGAGGGAAAACACATTCCGCAAATAAGAGATCTAAGACGTGCGGGATACGCTTCTGATTTTGCGGGGTCTCTTTCCCTTTTTAGACAAACATTTCTTCATGTGTTGTTTCTAGAACACCCACCTATCGAGGGCTAGCCGCGGTGCTTGCGGACAGACGGCAATGGGAAACAGCCCCTACTTTGGAGTATCTTGCAGTCAGTCGGGTGCAGAAGCAGATTCGGAAACATAAATAGGGGAGCCCTCATGGGGTGCATTCCAATATAGAAAGTCATGTTTCGCAAGGAGGAGGGGAGACCGCTGGGGGAGATTTAGGCCAGGAGAGAACTAAAAAGACTAATACCCTGAATATCTAATACCCTAATATCTAGTGGCCGTGATACACAGTCCACACATTTTTTTCCTTAAAGACGACTAGATAGTATGTGTGATAGTTAAATTTTAAATAGCGTCAGAAATACACGATATGCAAAGAAAAGAAAGGTTCCGTCATCCACTGTCCCTAGTTTTCTTTCCTTCTAGGCTACCACTGTTAACAAATTTACTGCATATCTTTTCAGAGACATTCTGTGCAATATATAAATATTCGTTTTTTCCCCACAGTCTCCTCTCTCTCTCTCTCTCACACACACCCACGCACGCACACACACGCAAAGTACTCTACACAGTTTTGCCGCCCTGCTTTTTCTTCACTTCCCATTATATCTTGAACAACTTTTTAATGACTGCATCAATTTGTTGTTTCAATCACGCTCCTACAGCAATTTTTCAGGGCATCGTTTTCACCACATCTCTCTATACAGTATTTATCAAACTTAATTTTTTGAAACTTCCTTTTTGTGAACATTCTGTTCATATCCTTTGCCCATTTTCCTACTCAATAATGTTTTACATATATATATAAATTCAATAATGTTATATATATATGTGTATGTATGTATTTGAAGATAGGGCCTTTAGAGACTCGGTAACTAAAAGTGACATGAGGTCATAAGGTGAGGCCCTAACCTAATATCCCTAGCCTCCTTATAAAAAGCAGAGACACCAGCGATATGCACACATGCAAAAAAGGTCATATGAGGACACAGCAAGAATGTGACCATCTCCAAGCTGAGGAGAGAGACTGCAGGAGAAACCAAACCTGCTAATACCTTGCTCTGGGACTTCCAGGCTCCAGAACTGTAAGATTAGTTTCTGTTGTTTAAGCCACCGAGTCGGTGATATATTGTTTTGGCAGCCCTAGTAAACTAATATAGCAAGAATGTGGAGAAATTAGAATCCTCTTACACTGTTGATGGGAATGTAAGATGATGCATCCACTTTGGAAAACATAAACATTTAATTATCCCAGCAATTGCACTCCTACATATATACTCCCAAATAAATGTACACACAAACACTTGTACCTGAATGTTTATAGCACCACTGTTCATAGTAGTCTAAAAGTGCAGACAGCACACGTGCCCATCAGCTGGTGAATGGATAAAGAAATAGGATATATTCATATAATGTAATATTATTCATCAATAAAAAAGGAATGAAGGACTAATACATGCTACAACATAGAAACACCTTGAAAACATTATATTAAATGAAAGAAGCCAATCACTAAGGACCACATATCATGTGATTCCATTTATATGAAATATCAAAAAATTGGCAAATCTATAGAAACAAAGATTAGTAGTTGCCCATGGCTGGGGGTGGGATGAAGGGACTAGGCATAATGGCCAGAGGTATGGGGTTTCTTTTTGGGATAAAGAAATGTTCTAAAATTTATTGTGGTGATGGTTTCATGGATCTATTTGAATGTACTAGAATTCATTGAATTGTATACTTTGAATGGATTAATTCTATGGTATGTGAATTTTATCTCAATAAAAGTGTTAAAACAGAGCAAATACTCAGACTTCACTAAACAAGAGATCACAACATGAAGAAAGTCAAAGAACTGACTCTTGGGGAAATGCTTAGCCTTACTGAAAGGCTAATTGAAAATTACAAAGGAGAATATTGGCAGAGCTAAGAAAAATGGCTAAACTTATAAATTGATAAATTATTAGGACAACTGTTATTGAAATTACTGAGGCAAAACACAAGATTTATGAAATTATTCATACTTGTACCATTATCCACATTTGGGGATACCTCAAAATAATCCAAATGAGAAAAATAAATTTTCGCTAAATGTTTATAGTAAATAAAAGTTTACTCTCAAGTTTATATTAATACTCCTCATAATGCGAAACAAAATAAAACTGGAAACAACTCAAATAATTGGATAATTGGGAGGATGTTTAATAAAGTTGCAAACACGAACTATATTAATAAAGGGGAAAAGGTACATGCAAAAGAATAAGAAAGTAAGATACAAATTAGTTTCTAAATTCTAGTAACTACACATAAATACATGTATATTGTTAAGTATAAGGAAGAAGAAATTTAGTAATAAATGGCATCAGAATTCTTCTTAGGGGGGAAAAAAAAACTATGTTTGGGAAAATTCCCTGATAAACTGTTCTGGCATAAGGTGAGACTCTGAAAACATGGGTATGAGCCCTAGCAAAACAAGAAAAGCTGCTTTGCATTAAAACATGGGAGGAATTTATATTTGCTCCTATGTGAAAGAGGGGGAAGAAGAGATGGTCTGGGTTGCTGAGTAGGCGGAAGGCTGGTGGGAAGTCCCTGGTGATAGGGTGAGAAATGGAACCTTTAAAGGAACAGGAGTATCTAATATATAAATTTTAGTTGTTTTCTCACTAAAGCTCCATGTGAATGAAGTTTTGTAGAAACTGAGGAAGAGACTTAAGTGGAAGCAATTGACAGAAGACAGAACCGTTGGATTCAGGGTTCAGGGCCAGAGAAGACAGAACAAAGTGAGCCCCTCAGAAATGATTGGTCATCTTGGGAATGGCTCTGAACACCCAAATTGGATGTTTGGGAAGATCTTATTTAGATTACAAAGGGAAGGGGTGCTCTAGTTGATATTTGTCATAAGGATAAGAAAACATGAAGTAAATGTAAATGTTTTACATTTAAGAGAGGCTTAATATATGAATTTTTTTTTAATTCCCGTTTGTTCTAACAATATTGATCCCCATCCACTGACTACAACAGAATGAATGGATTGTGGCTAAGCCCCTGCCACGGCAAAATCCTGTGGAAGTGATGTTGAGGTATACTGTGGATAATGGCTGGGGGGGGGCATGCAAATGAATAGGTAAGATGAAAAAAGTAACACTTATTCTCCCTTGGCAACAAGGCTGCAAGGAATGTAGCTGGGCTGTCCAGTTTTAGAAAAATTGTTCTATGTGTTCACTGAAGTGTTATTAGAGCAAACACAGAATCAAATATTCAAGAACTTGTCTGTGAGAAAAATTCACAGAGAAAAGAATCAATATTGTAAGTGACTCTCAGAGAGCATGTCAAAGTTCTTAATTGCTCAACTCCAGAATTCATCACTTCCACTGACTTAGCCAAAGGATGGTTACTAACCAGCCTAATTTGGCAGATGGCAGATCTGTGGCACAAGGTCTAGAAGTGATTTTCCCAAGGTTATAGAGCAAGCCAGAGGGTGAGCTGAAAATAGAACTGTACCTCATACTCCCATGCAGGCTATATGATAACTTGTGTACTGTCAGCAAAGAGTTGAGGAATGAATGTCCTGGGGAGATTAACATAGTTTTATGGCTAAAGTAGTCTTGCTCAACAATTGCAAATGTAACCTGACAACAGCAAATGACCTACCTAATCCTATAAATAGTAACAACCTGAGCACTTAAGCAAAAGTTTCAGAAAAAAAACTCTCTTTGGCAATTACAAAATTTTTTAAATGCACAGCTCTGCTATCATGAAGCCACTACTTACATAATGCTTAAACTGCAGAGATCATCACCTTTGATCCTCCCCTTTGAAAACTAAACTTCTGAATAATGATTCTCAACACTGTCATATTAGCAGGCTTACAGGATCTCACAGAAGTGTGTACACATTTTCATAAGTGTAAGATTTTATGGAGACAGGTCCTAAGAGATAACTTTCTGTAAGTTTTCTTACTGAATTAATAGAACTGGAAATTAGAATGAGACCATTAGATAGTTAGAACTCCAGGGCTTAGCCATTAAATCTATGTCTCTAGGTATTCAGGCCATGAAGAAAGTGCTCTGCTAGCTACTATGCTCATATTTTTAGGCAAACAGCAAGAGCTAGTACACTGGTTAGGTGACTGTTCTGTAGCGTAGAGTCTTAACATTGCACTGCTCTAGTCAACAGATAGCTTTAAAAATTTATGTTGCAGGAATGTTGTTAATCCTATTCCAACTTTTCAGAAAGGGTTCTTCTCTATAAAGTGGTTTAATACTTTTGATCCAGTTCTAAGTGGAAATATCACAAACAGTCATAGACTATGGACTTCTTGACTGCTAGTTTCTTCCACTTCATAGAAGAGGCTACACTGTTATTGCTTCTGCTCAGTTCTTCATTGTGCCTTCTATAAGACCCTGATCAGAAGAAACGTCAAAGTGTACAGTAAAAGAAAGGAAGTGATAGGTCCAGCAACTATCTCAGAGAGCTCTCACTTAACTGGTAAGACTCGTAAACCAATCCCTTTTCCATAGCATGATATCATATTTGAAAGCATCTTACAGAGGCCCCCAAAAGCAGGAACAATGAAACTACATAGATAAGATATATATCAAAATATCCACCAATAAAATCAGGGTTATTAGAAACGTTACCTTTTGCAGGCAATATTTTATTAATGGGGCTTCCCTAGTGACTTGGATGGTAACAAATCTGCCTGCAATGCAGGAGACCCGTGTTCAATCCCTGGGTCGGGAAGATCCCCTGGAGAAGGGAATGGCTACCTACCGCAATACTCCTGCCTGGAAAATCCCATGGCCAGCAGAGCTTGGTGGGCTATAGTCCACGGGGTCACAAAAATATATTAATAATTCAATTATTGTGAGGTGAAGAAATAATCCAAACATTCAAATTTGCATAAAAATTTTTGCTTCTTCAGTCACTTTTAGCATACATACCTTGGCTGCAACCATTTTTCTTCCGTTTTAAGTAGCCCAGTGACATAGATTAGGATTTTCTGAGTTAAATATACCTAAATACACAGGGTACATATATTTGAGGTGGGAAGTAGATCTAGCTTTATTCAGAATGCCTTTTGAGCATTCTTAGCCATCCTGCCCAAATTCCAGAAATAAGCAGGATTTGTCTCTGTTTACCAAAACATAGGCTTCCCTTGTAGTTCAGCTGGTAAAGAATCCACCTGCAATGCAGGAGTCCTGGGTTTGATCCCTGGGTTGGGAAGATTCCCTGGAGAAGGGAAAGGCTACCCACTCCAATATTCTTACCTGGAGAATTCCATAGTCTATATAATCCATAGGGTTGCAAAGAGTCAGACACGACTGAGCGACTTTCACTTTCACCAAAACATAGGCTATGTTTTATAAAGAAGGTAAAAAATGTGAGAAATTCCAAGGGGTTAACAGTGTATCTGAGTTGCTCATTTCCACTCCTCCCTTCTCACTTTTTATAGTCCTATTTTATTTTGAATCCTGGTTCAGCAATTTCTGTCTGTACAGTTCCAACATATGGATTCTTTTAATTGATTCATGTATTTATCCATCCATCTATTCACCAACATTTTTTCACTGTAAGGAACATGAGCGTTTCCTGCCCTTGATAAAGCTGCAGTTGAATAAGGGAGCTGACCAAGTGAGAAATACAAAGAAAATACATGAAATGGAGCAAGCAAGCAAGGGAACCTGTAGTTTATTCTTGCTCCCTGCTGCTACAGCAGGGGCCCAAGAAAGCCTTGCCTGAATTTCTTGTCTGGCCTCTAGTCAATTTCTATTGCTTGGAGAAGGCCAAGAACCCTGGTTAGTATCAGATTTATAGCACCCAATGTGGAGCAGTTGTCCCTTTCTAGGGGGAAGATCTGAGCACCCGAGACCACTGAATGCAGCTTCCTTGAAGGTGACAAGTGGACAGCCGAACCTCTTATTTCGGCATTACTGTGTTTGGTAAGTCTTTCTGGCCCATTACCCTCATTCAGACAACACTTTCCACGCCCTCTCCCCCCACATTTTGTCCTTTTCCCTCTCCTGATGACTCTCTACTTCTCCTCTCTCTGCCTTATTCCTGTTATCTCCTTCTGAGAGAGTGACATCAGGAAGCTACAGCATCACTCCCCTCAGCTAGTGAGACCATGCTCCCTCTGGCTGATAATGGCTTATCTTGATGGGTGACAACCAGAGGTGGCAGAGGCTTGCCTCACACATACTGTGCAGACCCTGGTCCAGCAGGCTCTCCCTGATAGGAGACTTATGAGAGTGATAGAGGTTTATACCTCATATAGTGTAGTGACTGGAAGGCCTATCATCCCAGCAAATTCATCTTCATTTTCTTGCTGTCTCTTTCTTTTTCAGGTTTATCTGTCCCTCGTCCTGTTAACTCTCCCTTGATCCTTATACCTGGACTCCTGTCCCTTTCATCCTGAAAACTTCTTTTTTGTGTCTTTAAGTTTTTGTCATTGGTATCTTTGTTTTATGTAGTCCAACTGCTCCTGTAAGTCTCTTCCAAAACTGTGGGCCCCGTGGAGCATGTAAATCTTGAAATATAAATGCAGCCCCCCAAAATAAATAAATAAATGCATTCCACATTGCCTGAGACTCTAGCCTTGGGTTGAAAGTGAAAGTGGTAGTCACTCTCGTGTCCAACTCTTTGCGACCCCATGACTGTGGCCCTCCAGGCTCCTCTGTCCATGTGATTCTCCAGGCAAGAATACTAGAGTGGGTTACCGTTTTCTTCTCCAGGGGATCTTAGCAACCCAGGGATCGAACCCAGGTCTCCTACATCGCAGGCACATTGTTCACCGTCTGAGCCACCAGGGAAGCCCCCCAAGTAGCCTTGGGTTACTTGGTGGGGTTTTACAGAACAAAGACAGGAGCTTGCATTTTTCCCTCTTTTTTTTTAATAGTGTATTGCTTTATTGAGGGGTGTATTTAGGAGGGGAGACACCATGTTAAGGATGGAATCAAAGTAATGCAAGTACAAGAAGCACTGTTAAAATATAAATACATGGAATGGATAACTCCAATCATTTTCTTAGAGTACTCAACTCATGGAAGAAAAACTTTAATTGCTGTTGCAAAAACATCTGTATGAAGTAGAAATTGGTTTCAATAACATTAGTAGAGAATATATTCTAGAAAGTGGAGGTAACTGGATGTAAAATCCAGGCAGCAATTAATAGAAAAGTCCCAGATGGCTAGGCTGAGGCCAACACCTAATGAGGATGAAAGCCTTGTCTATAGAGAATTTTGGATGACACCTGAAGAAATGTTACCCTGTGCATAAACCAAATTGTTTTCACAAGTGTTGCAAAATTTAATATAGTTAAAAGTTTTTTCTACTCGCACTTCAGTTCCACATCAAGACTGGCATAGGATACCTAAACACAGAAGAGAGCTATCATGTAAGATATCTAACTCCTTGATATAATAATGCATACAATTCAAAATGATTACATTATCATCACATCTAGGGTTTTCTGCAGCTACGAGGTGGTGGTTATGGAAAGCATGGCCCTTGGTATCAATATCTAAAAAGCAGTCACCACCTTCTATGTGTGTTCTCTTTTTGCGTTTTTTGTTCATGTTTCTTAACTCAGCTGTCGTTGCTTCTTCTTAGCAAAACTGGTAAAAACAAAATTGTAATCACTGAACAAAGAGCACTGGCAATCAAGACGTTTAAAACCTTCAATCTCCTGGGGCGAACAAAGCACTAAGTCGCATTTAGACATTTCCCTCTGCTTTTGGAGTTTAACTGTGCTGCTCCCTGAGCTGGAGGAGCTTGCATCTCTCTCCTCTGCCTTTGAATGTAACTTTTCTGCCTGGGCTTCCAGGAACTACTATCTGATTCATTCCTAGTCCCCCAGACTGAGGAGGGGCGGGGAGGGGGGCGGGGCGCAGAGGCCATTCTAAATTGAAGCAGGAAAACTATGAGGTATCTGGTTCTGTCTTCATGTAAAAATTAATTCATAAATTAGCTGTATTTAATTGGCCTGAAGGAAATCAAGCATTTATATACAGAAATATAAAAGACGTTCACATTTCAGGCTCATGTGATCTGGGAAATACTCAATATTGAATTAATACCTGGTATTAGGGCTTCCCTGATGGCTCGGTGGTAAAGAATCTGCCTGCCAATGTAGGAGACACGGGTTCAATCCCTGATGTGGGAAGATCCCACGTGCCTTGAAGCAACTTAACCTGTGCGCCACAACTACTGAGCCTGTGCTCTAGAGTCCAGGAACCACAATTGCTGAGCCCACGTGCCGCAACTATAGAAGCCTGAATGCTTTAGAGCCCGTGCTCCGCAACAAGAGAAGCCACCATGATGAGAAACCCTAGCACCGCAACTAGAGAGGGGCCCCCACTCCCCACAACTAGAGAAAAGCCCATGCAGCAACAAAGATCCAGCACAGCCAAAAGTAAATAAATAAAAAAATTTTAAATACCTGGTATTAAAGCTAGCTTAAGCTTGTGGGTTTAATTAATACAGACTTGTCTTTAGAGCCCTAAGGATTAAGTATAATACTTTTATTGTACCTAGGGTTACCAAAAGTCAGTAAGTAAATTTTTTTTATGAAATTTGCCAGTAAGGAACATAATCTGACATGATTAAATATTTAAGTAAATGTAACTGGGATAAGAACTTTTTGGTAAATTCTATAGGAGTAATTATGTTTTGGAAACATCTATCTAAAACAGTCCCTCCAAATTTTAGTAACTTAAAACTAAATTAAGTTAAATGTTAGGAAGTCACTGACTATCCAGACCATTTCAAATAAGATAAAATATTGGGAACATTAATTTCTAAACAGACCTAAATTTACCTACTTTTGTCTTTTGGTGAGAAGGAAACTAAAGCTGTTTGATGGCCACCTTGAGATGTTCTCTGTCAGTCTACAGAATGCTGATAAAAATAGCTCATGGTTGCTTAAGGAAAATAGGATGTGTGTTTTCAGAAAAGAAGCTTTGAGGTTTGGAAATATATTTTGTTGAAAGAAAAAAAAGGGTCCAAAAACTATTTGTTTCTAAATGGAAAGAATGAGGGACAAAGTTTGGCTACAGACAGTTGAAAAAGGTTTGCAAAAAAAGAACACTGAGAAAAGAATTTTGTGTGTAGTCAGGATTTTCCAAGGTTGGATTAAATTTAATTTGGTAAATGGATTTATTAAGAGTAGGCTGAGGCAGGACTAGATTTGGCTCCTTTCTAAGAGAACAAAGATTTCCTAGAATACTGCTTTTGATATCGTATTGTGTGAGTATCTGTGCCTTTAAGTGATCTGTATTTATTTTTGAAATCTTTTTTTTTTTCACCTTAGCTCAAGGAATAATTGTTTCAAAGTGACTTATGATTCTGTCAGACAAGGTGTTTTGAAATTTTTCGAGATTTTTGACAGACTTCCCAAATATCAAATTCTAACTGAAATTCTTTTGACTTCCAGTTAACTTTGAGGTGCTTCAAAGGGCCCCTAAGACATTGCAAAGAGAGATCTAACCTAATTGGGTTCATTTGATATGTTAAATTTTATGGGAAACATTGTGCAAATTCACTGTTGCTTACGTCAGATGGAATTATCAGTATCTCCAGTTTTATTGCAGCTGCTAAACAGATAGGGGAAACGGTTTGGGATTCTTCTGCTATCTACTCGCTCACCTTACTCTGTGTCCAAAAAATCCCCTATGGAAATACTTCCACCTCTAGACCCTCAGGTCCTGACCCTCTTGGCATTTTCTATTGTGCGGAACTCTACTTCCTCCAGGAATTCGTTTCTGCACCTATAGGACCCCCTTCACTCCAGGCTTTGGCAGCCCATACTTTGTTACAGACTACCTATTAGGCTTCCAAACAGCCCACATCCTAGGTTTTATAGATGCTCAATCACGTTGAGGAATACATCCCAGCACAGGGAAAGCTGTTATAAGTCATAGGCTTTTTTTTTTAATTGGAGGCTAATTACTTTACAATATTGTGGTGGTTTTTGCCATACATTCGCATGAATCAGCCATGGGTGTACATGTGTTCCCCATCCTGAAAGTCATAGGCTTTATAGACAGATTCCCCTTAAGGAGAGCTATGGCAATGCACGGCCCTGGTTCAAACGTCCTCTATTGAGGACTCCTCACTCAAGGGACTGGGTCAACCAGAAACATCTGGTTAGGTGATAGGAAAGTAAAGGACAGTCAAAATCCCATTAGATAAGAAGGAAATTTGGAGGACCCTCCAACACCCTTCCAACAAAAGCCTCCTGGTAAAATGTCTTGGGATGCCAAGCTTCATTTCTAAGAGCACTCTTGGTTGCAGGCTACTCACCATGGGAGGATCCTCTTTTAAGCCAGAAGCAACACCTCTGGTATATATCCTTAAAAATTGGAAATTTAAAAAAATACTCAAGCTGAAAAGGGAAAATTTTAAACTCTACTGTAACACTGCTTGGCCTTTATATAAGTTGGGGGATAGAGAAAAATGGCCTGCACATGGGTCTCTAAATTACAATACCACCTTGCAATTTTTGGATCTTTATTGTCACAAGATGGGAAAATGGGCAGAGATTCCCTGTGTTTGAGCCTTCATGATCCTTTACCAAAACCATACTCTAAGCGGCTCTGTAATCAGAAGCCTGGGGAACCAGAAAGCACTCTAACATTTTAGATGGTATAATCTTCCCCAGTTCTCAGGGGGAAACCAAGTCTCCTACTTTTCCAGAACCACCTACTTCCCTGGAGGTCCCTGTGTCTCCAGATCCCTCTAACCAGTCCCACACTCCGCCTTCCTGTATCCCTCTACTGTATAACCTCCATTACCCCAGAAAGAAGAAACTAGTCCCTCCAGAGTAATTTTAATGGAAGTTTCTATCACCCAGGATCAGGAAAAGTGTGCAGTCTTAGGGAAGTGGCAAATGTTGAAAGGACAACTGGAGTACCCTTCTCTTTAACTGACTTTGTTGTTGTTCAGTCACTCAGTCATGTTCGACTCTTTGCAACCCCATGGACTGCAGCACGCCAGGCTTCCCTGTCCTTCACCGTCTCCCAGAGTTTGCTAAACTCATGTCCATTGAGCTGGTGATGCCATCCAACCATCTCATCCTCTGTTGTCCCCTTCTGCTCCTTCTTTCCAAGCACCAGGGTGTTTTTCAGTGAGTTAGCTCTTTGCATCAGGTGGCCGAAGAATTGGAGTTTCAGCTTCAGCATCAGTCCTTCCAATGAATATTCAGGGTTAATTTTCTTTAGTATCAAGAGACAGTCAAAGGGACTCTCAAGAGTCTTCTCCATCACCACAGTTCGAAAGCATCTGTTCTTTGGCACTCAGTCTTCTTTATGATCCACCTCTCTCATCTGTACATGACTACTGGAAAAGCCATAGCTTTGACTATATGGACCTTTGTCAGCTAAGTAATATCTCTGCTTTTTAATACACTGTCTAGGTTTGTCATAGATTTTCTTCCAAGGAGCAAGAGTCTTTTAATTTCATGGCTACAGTCACCATCTGCAGTGATTTTGGTGCCCAAGAAAATAAAGTCTGTCACTGTTTCCATTGTTTCCCCATCTATTTGCCATGAAGTGATGGGATGGGATGCCATGATCTTCGTTTTTTGAATGTTGAGCTTTAAGCCAGCTTTTTCACTCCTCTTTCACCTTCATCAAGAGGCTCTTTAATTCCTCTTCACTTTCTGCCACAGTGGTAGTGTTATCTGCATATCTGAGGTTATTAATTTAGCTCAATGCAAAAAGAGACTGGGTTGGTTTTCTGAAGACTCTTTGACCTTTGATTTAACTTGGAAGGATGTACAAATAGTCCTATCTACTTGCTGTACCCTGAGGAAAAACAGAGCATTTGGGCAGCCGATCAGGGGCACGCTGACCAGCATGCCAGGGACCAACCTGAATATTTTGTTATGAGTAAGAGACACATTCCTAAATCAGGAGCCCCATTATATCCCATTGGAGTTATAATTCCTGGGAAGGAACAATTGCCAGGAGGCAATGTGCATTAGAAGGGATGAGAAAGTGTATCAGAGAGCCAGTTAACTTTGAAAAGGTTAAAGGCATGACCCAAGAAGAAAGAAAATCAGGGACGGCTTGTGAAATCTTTTAGAAAATTTACTAACACTAATCCATCCACTTCCAAGGGTCAGTCCCTTTTAAGACAACATAATATCAGCCAATCCACCCCTGATTTGAGATGGAAACTCCAAAAGTTACAGTTAGGCCTACAAACCCTGATGTTCCAACTCCTAGACATAGCCTTTGAGGTATTTAATAATTGAGATCAAGCTGAGGAGGAAGAGAGAGAATCCAACATGTAAACAAGCAGGCCAGGGCTTAAGCTAAACTGATGGCCACAGCAATCAGCTATGCCTTGCAACCTCAGGACAACCCAAGGGGGCCAAGGAAGTTTAACCATCCTCCTGGAGGTAAAACCAGCAAGCGGGAATGCTTTAAATGTCAGTCAACTGGCCACTGGGCCCAAAATTGGCAAAAGGAAATACCTGGTCCATGCCTAGTCTGCAGACAGGTCATTAGAAGTGAGCCTGTTCAGACCCGAAGGAGAAGGGGTCTCCCAATCCTGAGATGGCTGTGCTGGATGACTGAGGTGGTCCAGGGATTCTGGCAGCTCCCCTCAACAAGATGTCCTATCTGTATCAAGGAGCCCAGGGTGGTCTGTGAAGTGGCAGGTAAGAAAACCAGTTTTTTAACTGATATGAAAGCCACTTACTCCATCCTGATCTCTCATGCTGGGCCTCTTTGCTCCAAAAGCTGTACTATAACTGATGTCGATGGAAACCCTCACAAGTCTTTCTTCACTGGGCCTCCCACTTGTCAGTTTGAACAGTGTTTGATCTTGTGTGCCTTTTTGGTTGTGCCTGAATGTCCTACCCAACTAGTGGAAGAAACTCTCTGGGCTCCCTCAGAGCCAAATTATGATTAGGAGTTCCTGAGCAGCCCCTTTTCTTGACTCTGATTAAGACAGATCAGCTGTGAGAACAAGGGCTTATTGCCAGCCATATTCTATACACAGTAAACCTTCCAGTTTGGGACAAAGGAATCCCTGAGAAGGCTATAAACATCCAACCTGTAAAAATTAGCCTTAATCCAGAAGTTGCTTATCCTAACAAGAAACAGGACCCCTTAAAGTTGGAAACAAAAAAAGGTTTGCCACCCATTATAAATAAATCCTTAAAACATGGCCTCTTGGTGCTCTATCCATCTCCAGGCAGTGCCCCTATTCTGCCAGTTGTGAAGCCAAATGGGGAATATCGAATGGTACGAGACTTACAGCAATAAATGAGACAGTGGTCCCTATACACCTCTTGTGGCCAATCCTTAAATGAGTTCAGGTTCCTGGAGATGCTAAATGGTTTACTGTGCTTGACCTTAAGAATGCTTTATTTTGCATCTCAATTCATCCCTCATTCTAGGTTTTCCTTCAAGTGGACTAACCCCAGCTCGGGTCAAATGTAACAACATACCTGGACAGTATTGCCTTAGGTGTTTTGAGATAGTCCCCACTTGTTCACCTAGATCCTAGGAAAAGAACTAAGGGAAGGGGCCATTCTATAGTATGTGGATGATATTATTAACACTTAGCCCCTCCATGGAGGCCTCAGATCAAAATACCATTGAAGTCCTTAATTTCCTGAGACCTGGGGTTATAGGGTGTCCCAAATAAAGGCACAAATCTCAAAACAAGTTAAGTACATTGTATTTATGGGATATATTATAAATCCCAAAAGTAGACTGTTATCTCCAGATAGAAAACAAGCTATATTAAGCCTAAGCACACCAAAGACAAAAAAAAAAAAAAATATTCCTATTTTCTTGGGTGTGGGAGGCTTCTGCAGAATTTGATTTCAGGCTTCAAACTAAAGGCTAAGTCTCTATATGAAGCCACTAAAGACCCAGATGCAGAACCATTACTTTGGACCAGGGAACAAGAAAAAGCTTTTAATAAAATCAAACAGGCTCTCACTGGTGCTTTTGCTCTGGGTGTTCCCCCATTTTTAAAAAGTCAGTTATCTTATATGAAGCTGAAAGACGGGGGACAGCCCTGGAGGTCCTTGTACAAAAGCTAGGAGTTCCTCAGCATATAGGCTGTTCTGCCAAAATAGATTCAGTGGCCTGAGGTTGGCCTGGTTGCCTCCAGGCAGTAACTGCCACCATTCTATTAGTGACAGAAGCTAACAAGTTTTCCTTTAGACAGCCATTGGAAATCTAAGACCCCTCATCAAGTACAAGGGGTTCTGGAGATTAAAGGCCACCACTAGCTAATTGGAAGGCACCCTGCTAAGTACCAGCCTTTACTTCTTAACTCCCCAGAACTATTAATAACACTCAAAACTTGCCACACCTTCAACCCAGCTATATTAATACCTATGGAAAACCCAGAATTAATACCTTCCTGCCTTGAAACACTTGGGCCAGGTTTATTCTGCAGGCCTGATATAACAGACCAGGCCATAGAAAACTCTGAGGAAGGACAGCTTATTGATGGCAGTAGTTTTGTTAAAGATGGAGTTGAGAGGGCAGATTATGCTATTGTGATAGTATTATAGAAGCAAAACCTTTGCCACCTAGTACTTCAACCCAGAGGACTGAGCTAATAGCCCTAATTCAAGGCTTAATCTTAGAGTGAGGAATATTTACAGACTGGAAATATGCCTTCCTTGTTTTATATGCCCATGCAGCTATCTGGAAAGAAAGAAGACTTTTAAAAGCAAAAAATTCCCCTGTAAAATATGGGGCTAAGATTTTACATCTCAAAGAAGCAGCTCAAAAACTAAAACTAGCAGTAGTCATTTACTGCCATCAAAAGGAAAATTCTCAGTTAACCCGGGAAACAATAGGGCAGATCAGGAGGCAAAGAAAGAAATTGTGATGCCCACACCAGGTAGAAACTAACATTAAGAAAATTCAACAACAAGCCCCTTGACTTCAACAGACAATTAACCACCAATCCTTGCTATACATTATGGAGGGGGAGATTGAAAACTGGTTTTCTAGTTTGTTCTCTAGGATCCCACAAGGTATGAAAAACTTTCCGACAGGAGATGTTCAATTTCTTATGACCTCTTTCCTTTCAATCATACTGATTTATGCTATGCTTTGTTTAGTATTCTATTGTCTTCCATACTGTTATAAACTTGTGGCACTTTTCAGTCCAAGAAGGAGACCTGGGACCAATAGGTCTCAACCTTCTGTTCTAAAAATAGAAAAACATGTTAAATTTTAATGCTGAGGTTAACAAAAAATATATACCCAAGCACAATGGCTTCTTGGCAGAGGTGACCTCACTCCCTATTTGGTCAACAGATAAGGAAAGCCTCCCAAAGTTAACCTGGTTCCTTCCTTTTCCAGGCCCTTTAATGGCTATTGTTCTTTTTGGCCTTGTTTGTTTAGCCTTTTGATTCATTTTGTGTCTTTTAGACTCCAGCAATTTGAAGTAAGGCTCATGATGGCTCAAGGAGCTCAACTCATTCCAGCAGAGTGACCTAGGTGCCTTCAGGTCCTTAGAACATTCAGCAAGGGACTTCTACACCTCTAGGGTGGGCTAGGGTCTGTGGCGCCTGTCCAGCAGGAAGAAGTTTCAGAAGAAGAGATCTTCCACCTCTTACCCCTTAAGAATAAGGGTAGAGTCTCTCAGAGGGGACTGAGACAGGCTGGGACCCTTTGCTGCAATGTTTGCATCTGGACACACCTCTCCTCCAGTAACAAAATACAAATAAACTATATGGAACTAAAAATAACTCTGTGCATGCACAGTTGGAGCAAATTCTGGACAAAAGATACAAAGAGACCAGGAAACCCAACTGACACTTTTGCTGCTGTTGCTGCTGCTGCTGCTAAGTTGCTTCAGTCGTGTCCGACTCTGTGCGATCCCATAGACGGCAGCCCACCAGGCTCCGCCGTCCCTGGGATTCTCCAGGCAAGAACACTGGAGTGGGTTGCCATTTCCTCCTCCAATGCATGAAAGTGACACTTTTGAAGACCCAGGAAAAAAATCACTGGATGGGAAGCAAAAGCAGGGTACTGGGCATGCCCTGCATACACCACCACCTAAGGGGTGGGCAAACCGCTTAAGCCACACCTCCAATCCCATCCATGGGCGCACCCCTACCCTCACCGCATGTGAGGAACAAGCTGGTCTCCCCTAACACCCACCCCCCCCACTCCCACCCTCCCCCATCAGGGAGTGATCCAGCGGGCAGAGGAACATGTTGTTGGTTATTGCTCCCACTTGCTGCAGCAGGGGGGCCCAATAAAGCCTTGCCTGGAAAAAAAAAAAAAAAGAATATGTGCAATAAGTACTAGAGGTAAGTAGTGGAGTCAGAAAGACTTAAGTTCACGTCCAGCTCTACCATTTCCTGAGTGACCTTGATTATAGTTTTGATCCTCACTGGGTTGCAGGTGCACTATCTGGGAAAATGAGTATGCAGCTATCTTTGAACTTGGCCCTCAATGATCCTGCTACTCATGCCCTTGTGTGTCTGCTTCTCAAATGGAGGCTGAACCTAGTGACTAGCTCCTAACAAATAGAATACTGCAATTTTTTTCCATGATGAGGATTCAAAAAACTGATTTTAATCTTACTGGATTTTTCTCTATTGCCTTCTTAGCTCACATGCTTTAATGAAGCAAGCTTCCATGTCAGACAGCCCCACATGGAAGAAAACTGAGGGAGGCGTCTAGCCAAAAGCCTGTAAGAAATGAAGTCCAGCCAACAGCCATGTGTTGTTGCAAGGGACGTGAACTTGCGCACACTTCTTTGAGAGACAGAGAGGCCTGACATGCTGCAGTCCATGGGATCGCAAAGAGTCAGACGCGACTGGGTGACTGAAAAACAACAACCATGTGAGTTTGCCTAGAAGCAAATCATTTTCCCCTTGAGGCCTGTGATGACCATGTGCTGTGTGCTGTGTTTAGTAGCTCAGTTGTGTCTGACTCTTTGAGGCCCCATGAACTGTAGCCCACCAGGCTCCTCTGTCCATGCGGGTTCTCCAGGCAAGAATAGCAGAGTGGGTTGCCATGCCCTCCTTCAGGGGATCTTCCCAACCCAGGGATTGAACCCAAGTCTCCCGCAAATTCTTTACCATCTGAGCCACCAGGGAAGCTGGTGATGACTATGCTGCTGCTGCTGCTGCTAAGTCGCTTCAGTCGTGTCCGACTCTGTGCGATCCCATAGACGGCAGCCCACCAGGCTCCCCCGTCCCTGGGATTCTCCAGGCTAGAATACTGGAGTGGGTTGCCATTTCCTTCTCCAATGCATGAAAGTGAAAAGTGAAAGGGAAGTCGCTCAGTAGTGTCTGACCCTCAGCGACCCCATGGACTGTAGCCTTCCAGGCTCCTCCATCCATGGGATTTTCCAGGCAAGAGTACTGGAGTGGGGTTCCATTGCCTTCTCCAGGTGATGACTGTAGCCCTATTCAGTACCTCAATTGGAGCCTATGAAGCAAGGGACTCAGCTAAATCAGCCCAGACTGCTCTAACCCACAGAAACTGTGAGACATTAAATGTTTAAATCCACTAAGTTTGGTGGTCATTTATTACATAGCAACAGATAACTAATGCAATGGAATAATATCTTCCTTGCAGAACTACTGCAAGGATCAGAATATATGTGAGGATGGTGATGATGACAGCAAAAGGAGATCCAAGCTGAGCTTAAATTAAGATTCAGAACCTGGCAGAAATACTACTAATGTGAAGAAGATATTTTTGGTGCTTGAGCCCCTGAGAAGCTCAAGAAAGATGAAGGTAAGGAGAACAGGGTTTCATGTTTCTCATTTAGACCCAGACTGTGTCTGACTGTGATAGAAAGAGGCTTGTGAAAAAACTAAAGTGGCAGCTTTGTGAGAATCAGCAAACAAGAAATGATGCTTGGAGGCCCAGGTTACAAAGCTTAGTGATGAGCTGGGGAGAGGGCCATTCTCCCACTTCTGCTTAGACTGCAGTGTGGCTCCAGCTGTAAAGTGAAACCTGAAAGAATAGTGCAGTTGAAAATCAAGTCAAGGATTTTTGGCCTTGGGAGCAAGGGGAGCAGCGCTCTTGGCAGACAGAAGGTTTCTCATGGAGGACACTGGCCACAGAGGAGGTGACAAGCCCCCAGCCTCTGCTGAGGTTCAGTTCAGTTCGGTTGCTCAGTCGTGTGCACGCCAGGCCTCCCTGTCCATCACCAACTCCCGGAGTCCACCCAAACCCATGTCCATCGAGTCAGTGATACCATCCAACCATCTCATCCTCTGTCGTCCCCTTCTCCTCCTGCCCTCGATCTTTCCCAGCATCAGGGTCTTTTCAAATGAGTCAGCTCTTCACATCAGGTGGCCAAAGTATTGGAGTTTCAGCTTCAACAACAGTCCTTCCAATGAACACCCAGGACTGATCTCCTTTAGGATGGACTGGTTGGACCTCCTTGCAGTCCAAGGGACTCTCAAGAGTCTTCTCCAACACCACAGTTCAAAAGCATCATTTCTTCGGTGCTCAGCTGTCTTTATAGTCCAACTCTCACATCCATACATGACCACTGGAAAAACCATAGCCTCGACTAGACGGACCTTTATTGGCAAAGTAATGTCTCTGCTTTTTAATATGCTGTCTAGGTTGGTCATAACTTTGCTTCCAAGGAGTAAGCGTCTTTTAATTTCATGGCTGCAGTCACCATCTGCAGTGATTTTGGAGCCCAAAAAAATAAAGTCAGCCACTGTTTCCACTGTTTCCCCATCTATTTGCCATGAATTGATGGGACCAGATTCCATGATCTTCGTTTTCTGAATGTTGAGCTTTAAGCCAACTTTTTCACTCTCCTCTTTCACCTTCATCAAGAGCCTTTTTAGTTCCTCTTCACTTTCTGCCATAAGGGTGATGTCATCTGCATATCTGAGGTTATTGATATTTCTCCCGGCAATCTTGATTCCAGCTTGTGCTTCTTCCAGCCCAGTGTTCTCATGATGTACTCTGCATATAAGTTAAATAAGCAAGTAGTCTTGCATGACGAGACAAGAGTACAAAGTACTTAACACCTCCTACTCTGATTCTGACTTAGTCCCCAGAGCAATGATTCTCAAATGTTTTGTCTCAGTTTCCTTTTACACTCAAAGATTATTGGTGACCTTGGGAACTTCCCTGGAGGTCCAATGGTTAGGACTCCTTTGAGGGGAAGTTAGCACTTCCATTGAGGGGATGCAGGTTTGATCCCTAGTCGGGAAATTAAATCCCACAAGCTGCATGGTGCAGCCAAAAAAAAAATTGGTGACTTCAAAGAGTTTTTGTGTATGTGGATAACATCTTTTGACTGTTTACTGTATTCAAAATTTAAACACATAAAATTTTTAAATATTTGAAGTGCTGTAAAATAACAGTAAAAACATATTAAGGTAAATAGCATATTTTTATGAAAATTAAGTATATTTCCCACAACACAACAAAAATAAGTGAGAAGAGTAGCATTCCTTTTTATTTTTTAAAACCTCTTATAATGTTTGGCTTAATAGAAGGCAGCTGGGCTTTCATATTTGTTTCTGCATCAATCTGTTGCAATGTCGCACATCACGTTGCCTCTGGAAACTGTGAGAGAATGAGAGTGAAAAGGCAAATCATGTATTTGTGATATGAAAATAGTTTTGATCTCTCAGATCCTTTGAAAGAGTTTCAGGGACCCACAGATGTCCCTGGACCACACTTTGAAAATCACTACCCAGGAGCTTTCTCTAAGAGAAGAGGACAGAATTTACAAATGTAGTGATGATGATGATAATAGTAATGTTACTGACAAATAACACTTATTGGGTGCTTACTATATGCTGTATTCTAAGTGTTCACAAAGCCTAAGAAGTAGTTACAATGATACTTTCCAAATAGGGAAACTAAGGGCAAAGAAGTTAAGTAATTGGCTCAAGTTTTCATAGTAAGTGGAGGTAAGGCTGTAATACAAATGCCAGCAGCCTGGCTCCAAAGCCTGTCCTAACTACTGCACCACCCCACCTCTCTAGCAGACAAAGGCTGCAGTGAAAGGACAAAAGGTTGAGTCATCCACTCAACCACCCCTTCCCCCTCCTCTCCCTGCCATTTTCGATTTCAATGCTCTTTTCTCTTTCCCTGCTGGTTTAGGGAACTCCTTTCTTTTCATTCTGCATTAAGTCCTTGTCCATTGCCTGTTGTTCATTATTCCCACCACTCTACAGACTGCTCTTTGCTGAGGCACCAGTGACCTTATTACTAGATTCCATGGCCAATTTTCAGTCCTCATCTTCCTTGCTCTTTGAAATACAGGATTATTACTGATATTTTCTTTTATATTAAAATGCTCTGTTTGTTATTCTGACACCAGACACTTCTATTTCTTTTACCACCTATCCAATAAAGAATTTTTTTTTTTAATTCTTTACAAGGTCCTCTTCCGTGGCCTGTCAATATCTTCATTCCTCAGTTTCGGCCCTAGGCTCTTCTTTCTTCTTATTGTAATACTTCTCCAACTGCCACATCATTCACCTCCATGGCTTTAATTACTAAATATATACTGTTGACACCCAAAGACATTATTTACAGCCCAGACCTCTGTCATATGGCCAAATGAGGCCTAGACATTTCTCAGACACCTCAAACTTAACCCATCCAAATCTTTTTTTTTTTTTTTTTTTTTTTTTTTTTTTTTTAAATTTAAATTTATTTATTTTAATTGGAGGCTAATTACTTTACAATATTGTATTGGTTTCGCCATACATCAACATGAATCCGCCACGGGTGTACACATGTTCCCTATCCTGAACCCCCCTCCCACCTCCCTCCCCATACCATCCCTCTGGGTCATCCCAGTGCACCAGCCCCAAGCTTCCTGTATCCTGCATTGAACGTGGACTGGTGATTTGTTTCATATATGATATTATACATGTTTCAATGCCATTCTCCCAAATCATCCCACCCTCTCCCTCTCCCACAGAGTCCAAAAGACTTATATACATCTGTGTCTCTTTTGCTGTCTCGCATACAGGGTCATCGTTACCATCTTTCTAAATTCCATATATATGCGTTAGTATACTGTATTGGTGTTTTTCTTTCTGGCTTACTTCACTCTGTATAATAGGCTCCAGTTTCATCCACCTCATTAGAACTGATTCAAATGTATTCTTTTTAATGGCTGAGTAATACTCCATTGTGTATATGTACCATAGCTTTCTTATCCATTCATCTGCTGATGGACATCTAGGTTGCTTCCATGTCCTGGCTATTATAAATAGTGCTGCAATAAACATTGGGGTACATATGTCTCTTTCAATTCTGGTTTCCTCGGTGTGTATGCCCAGCAGTGGGATTGCTGTGTCATAAGGCAGTTTTTTAAGGAATTTAAACTATTTCCAGTTTTTTAAGGAATCTCCACACTGTTCTCCATAGTGGCTGTATTGGTTTGCATTTCCACCAACAGTGTAAGAGGGTTCCCTTTTCTCCACATCCTCTCCAGCATTTATTGCTTGTAGACTTTTGGATTGCAGCCATTCTGACTGGTATGAAATGGTACCTCATTGTGGTTTTGATTTGCATTTCTCTGATAATGAGTGATGTTGAGCATCTTTTCATGTGTTTGTTAGCCATCTGTATGTCTTCTTTGGAGAAATGTCTATTTAGTTCTTTGGCCCATTTTTTGATTGGGTCCTTTATTTTTCTGGAATTGAGCTGCAGGAGTTGCTTGTATATTTTTGAGATTAGTTGCTTGTCAGTTGCTTCATTTGCTATTATTTTCTCCCATTCTGAAGGCTGTCTTTTCACCTTGCTTATAGTTTCCTTTGTTGTGCAGAAGCTTTTAATTTTAATTAGGTCCCATTGGTTTATTTTTGCTTTTATTTCCAATATTCTGGGAGGTGTCTTAACCATTATCGCTCCCTTCTAACTGGTTGTTTCTCCTGTGCTCTCCAGCATGGGGAATTATACCACCGTCTTCTGTGAGCCAAATGCTTGGGAGACAAATGATCTAAAACAAAAATAGTGACTTTTTTGTTTAACCACTGGACACTTGCTATCCAGTGGTTAAGACTCTGCCCTTCCAGTGCAGGGGGTACCAGTTCAGTCCCTGGTCGGGAAACTAAGATTCCAGACTGAGTGGTGTGGCCAAAAGAAAGAAAGAAAGAAAAGGAAAGAATAACAAAAATATGTTAACAATAGCATATTTTTATGAAGATTAACTTCATTTTCCACAACAACTAAATAAGTGAGATCAGTGGCCTTCTTTTGTGTTTTTGAAAATCTTCTCCTGCCTCACCCTATTAGGACTTGCCTCATGGTCCAGTAGGATCCACCTCTGAAACATTTCTGAAATGTTCCTGACTAGCTCAGACCCTCCTCTTCTCCCTCCTGGATAATTATCCTGGCCTCATTAGTTGTTCGCTTGCTTCTAGGTTTGCTGTGGGCAGTTCATCCACAGCAGCCAGAGTTACACCTCTAGGTACCATCACATCACTGCATCACACGCTGTCTTATTGGTGCTGGCTGGAGCTGTGCAGTACTGAGGCTATGTATGCAATGCTGCTGGCATGTGCCTGGTCCCAGGTGTGACCACATTATTCCATAGCCTGAAACCACTTCCATGACTCCCTGTTGCCTTCAGATTAAAGACCAAGCCCCGACAGTGTCCAATTACTAAACTTACTGGTGTAAAACAATGACCATTCTATTAGATTTGTGGATTCTGTCAGAGGTTTTGGAAAGAAGGAATGGTTTGTCTCTGCTCCATGTTGTCTAGGACCTTCCCTGGGAGTATCTCCATGCACAGTAACTGGGACTCTCTGAAGGCTCATTCATTCACTTGTCTGGTGCCTGGGATGGGAGAGAAGATTATGACTGATGACCTGAGCACCTATGCACAGTCTCGCCTTGGCTTTGGTTTCCTTTTAGCTTGATAGCTTCAGAGGAGAATGATTTTTTTACAAGACATCTCAGAGTTCCAAGAGCAAGTGCTTCCACAAGTTGGAAGGTGCACAACCATTTAGGGCAGCCTCTGATTTCACACAGTGTCACTTCTGCTACATTCTGTTGGTTATAAGCAAGCGAGTCCAGACTCAAAGGGAGAGGACACAGATGTCACTGCTCAATTGGAAGAATGTCAGGTTTCAGTGTAGACGAGTATGTTAGATGGGAGATGTTGTGGCCGTTTGTGGAAAATACACTCTACTACACAGACTATACAAATCCTGCTCCCAAGGCCAGGCACTTCATTGACACCTTATTCACCTCACACATCCCATCCAGCAGCGGATCCTGTCAGTTCTGCCCTGAAAGTACATCCAGTATCCAGTTACTTCTCACCATCTTCACTGCTGCTACCTTGGTTCAGGCCACCAACATCCCTTGTTTTACTGGTCTCCCTCGCATGCCGCTTGTTCCTCCTATGATTTAGATGGCAACATCTAGCAACTGCAGAAATCCTTTTAAAACGAGGCCAAGTCATCTTATCAACATTCTTACAGTGGTCTACAAGGTGCTGCATGATCTGTGTTTCCACTTACCACTCTCACCTCCTCGCTTACTGCTCTCCCTCCCTTACTGCTTTCCAGCCATGTGGGCCTTTTTTGCCTTCCTCAAATGTGCCAGGCATTTTTCCATCTCAGGACCTTTGTGCTTTCTGTCCCTCCTACTTAGGTTGCTCTGCCCACAGTTATCCTTCACCTCCTTCAGGTATTTCCTGGTGTTAACTTTCAAGTGATATTCTCCCTGCCCAGGGCCACTGCATATAATTGGCACTGGCCCGCGGGACAAATGAGTCCAAAAATCCAGCCTCAGCACCGGACACACAGGAGGCACTCAATAAATATTTGTTGAATAAACGGATGAATGAACAAAAGAACAAACTATTAAATCAGACACACGTGACTCCTAATTCAATATATATCTTCAAAGAGGAAAGGCATTTCCTAACTTCATCTAGAGCATGCTCACATGGTTCAGGGCCTCTCACGCAGAGCTCTGTTGGTTCCTGTCCCCTTCTTGGCTTACTGTGCTGTGCTTAGTCGCTCAGTCGTGTCTGACTCTTTGCATTTTCATGGACTGTTGCCGCCAGGCTCCTCTGTGCACGGGGATTCTCCAGGCAAGAATACTGGAGTGGGTTCCCATGCCCTCCTCCAGGGAATCTTCCCAACCCAGGAATCAAACCCAGGTCTCCTGCATTGCAGGCAGATTCTTTACCATCTGAGCCACCAGGCTTACAGATCATGCTCATTCTGGGTTGCTGAGACAAAGAAGCCCGGTGGCTGTTTATGGCCCTTCCTCAGTTGCACAAAGCCTTGGATAAGGCTGTGGAGATTACTGTAAATGCTCTTAATGACTGGATTATATTCTTAGTTCAAAACTACATCTTTCTTGTTTTATGCCAGAGAATAGGAAAAGGAGTTGTGTTATCTTTCCTAAGAAACAGATGTTCTAAACCATGCTATTGGAGCAACTGGTTAGCCATCTGGAAAAAAGAATTGTTGGATTTCCTACCTCTATTCCTAAATAAAATGGATAAACTCCAGGTTATTTTTTGCACTTAAGTGTAAAAAATTGAAAGAAAATAGTACTAAAAAAATACAGTGAATATATAGATGAAAGAGATGTTTCTAAGTATACAGCAAAAGTCATAAATCACAAAGGAAAATAAACAAGTTTGACCTACACTGGAATTTTAAAAGCTTCTATGTGGGCATTTAGGAATAAATACAGATAGGGTAGATTATTTTAAAAAGTGAGAGAATGATTAACACAAAATTCTATATATAATGGTTACCTTTGGGGAGAAAGTTACCCAGTGAGTCTGTTTTTATAAATTATCCTATGGCATGGACAATACACATTTCTAAAGATACATTTGCAAGAGTGTTAATACCGGTATTTTTATATTGGAAATAACACACAAAAGTTCATTAATAAGGAACTGATTAAATAAATTATGATGTACATTTAAACACATTTTTTCTTTTTTTAATTTATTTTTAATTGAAGGATAATTTCTTTACAGTATTGTGTTGGTTTCTGCCAAATGTCAACACAAACACATATATTAAAGATGATGGTGAAGTGAAGTGAAGTTGCTCAGTCATATCCAACTCTTTGTGAACCCATGGACTGTAGCCTACTACGTTCCTCTGTCCATGGGATTTTCTAGGCAAGAGTACTGGAGTGGGGTGCCATTTCCTTCTCCAGAGGATCTTCCTGACCCAGGGATCGAACCCAGGTCTCCTGCACTGTCGGCAGATGCTTTACCATGTTAGTCTAGATATATTAACATGAAAAGATGCCCACAATGTTTTTCAGAGGAGAAAAGGTTAGCGAACATCATGTGTACAGTAGTGCCATCTGTGTTTGTGTGTAGGGGGTGGGTGTGCATGTAGTTAAAGAGAAAGGTGTGTAGAAGGAGCTATTAATAGCAGCTTTCTTTGGATAGTGGTATCTCTGGACACGTTTACCTTCATTCTCTTAGTTTTCTGAATTATCAGATGTTTACTGACACAACATAAAATTTTCTCAATAGAAGTTTTTAAAATTTGAGAAAATACACCAGGGAAGCCCAATACTTTCATTAATTAAGAATTAATTAAATATATCTCATTCCTCTCCACTCAGGCTTTCCATATAGCCTGAGAATTGTAGCACTTCTTTCATATTTCTCATTCTCTACCATGATCCCATGCTGCCTACCTTGATTCCAAACCAAAACACACACATGTAAATTTGGACCACGATGTTGTATTTTATTTTTTCTGGTACGACTACCTAATTTTCTGTGACAACTAGAGTCACTCTGAAAACTCTGATTCGCTGGGCTATTGCCCAATTTTTGCATCAGAAAGAATAATTGGGTAAAAGAAACAGATTATCCTAAAACATAGAGAATAGCACAGAAGGGAGTCTAACTCTACTAAATGTTAAAATGTACAATAGAGCAGCTAAAATCAAAAAGAGACACCATCAAAATAACTGAATGAGGATTACTTAAATGTTATCCCGGTAAATGGTTTATAGCCCAAAGTAAGTACCAGATGAATGAGTAAAATATTAAAAAAGTAGTAAAATATATTTTAAAATAATGAAATAAAAGAGGAATTAGTACTACACCCTGGAAGGAAAATCCTTCTAAGCATTGATGTGACAGAATAAATCTGGCCAACCAATCAACTCCATGAAATTTTAAAATTATCACTCAATCCAAAATGATATTACTAAATTGCTGTATTTGAAATATGTGTATCAAATATGACTAATACGAAGTTAATATATATATCCCAATCATATTGTGGGTATATAATATTAAATATCATGTCAAAACCTCAAAAACTCTATAGATAAATATTTTAAAACTACATAGTGAAAAGATGGAAGAAAGTATTTTTAAATTTTTACTGGACCATAGTTGATTTACAATATTGTGTTCGTTTCAGGGGAACAGCAAAGTGAATCAGTTATGCATATACATATATCCACTTTTCTAGGTGCCTTTCCCAAATAGGCCATTACAAAGTATTGAGTAGAATTCCCCGTGCTCTGCAGTAGGTCTTTATTAGTCATCTATTTTATGTATAGTTGCATGTATATGTCAATCCCAATCTCCCAAATTATTCTCCCTTCTTTGCCCCCTTGGTAACCATAAATTAGTTTTCTATATCTACGATACTATTTCTATTTTGTATGGGTCCATTTGTAACATTTTTTAAGATTCCACATATAAGCAATATCATATGATATTTGACTTTCTCTGTCTGACTTCTTTGTTCAGTATGACAATCTCTAGGTTCATCCTCGTTTGCTACAACTGGCATTATTTCATTCTTTTTTTATGGTTGAATAATACTCCATTGCATATATGTACCACATCTTCTTTATCCATTCCTCAGTCATCGGACATTTAGGTTGCTTCCATGTCCTGACTGTTGTAAATAGTGCTACAATGAACATGTATCTTTTCAAATTATGTTTTTCTCTGAATATATGCCCAGCAGTAGGATTGCTGGATCATATGGTAGCTCTATATTCAGTTTTTTAAGGAACCTCCAGCTGTTCTCCACAGTGGCTGTGCCAGTTTACATTCCCACCAATGGTGTAGAAGTGTTCTCTTTTCTCCACATCCTGTCCACTATTTATTATTTATAGATTTTTTGATGATGGCCATTCTGACTAAAGGGCTTCCCTGGTAACTCAGCTGGTCAGGAATCCACCTGCAATGCAGGAAACCCCAGTTTTATTCCTGGGTTGGGAAGATCCCCTGGAGAAGGGATAGGCTACCCTTTTCAGTATTCATGAGTTTCCCTGGTGGGCTCAGATGGTAAAGAATCCACCTGCAATGTGGGAGACTTGGGTTCGATATCTGGGTTGGGAAGATCCCTTGGAGGGCTACAGTTCTGCTGCTGCTGCTGCTAAGTTGCTTCAGTTGTGTCCGACTCTGTGCGACCTCACAGATGGCAGCCCACCAGGCTTCCCCATCCCTGGGATTCTCCAGGCAAGAACACTGGAGTGGGTTGCCATTTCCTTCTCCAATGCGTGAAAGTGAAGTCGCTCAGATGTATCTGACTCTTAGCGACCCCATGGACTGCAGCCTACCAGGCTCCTCTGTCCATGGGATTTTCCAGGCAAGAGTACTGGAGTGGGTGCCGTTGCCTTCTCCGATAGTTAGGGGTCACAAAGAGTCAGACATGACTGAGCGACTAAGCACGCCACAGCATTCTGACTGATCTCAGTGTGTAGTTTTGATTTACAGTTTTTTTTTTTTTTTTTTTTTTTTTCTTTAATAGAAAATTATTTAATTAGTATACATGTGTTTCCCATCCTGAACCCTCCTCCCTCCTCCCTCCCCACACCATCCCTCTGGGTCGTCCCAGTGCACCAGCCCCAAGCATCCAGCATCGTGCATTGAACCTGGACTGGCATCTCGTTTCATACATGACGTTTCACATGTTTCAGTGATGTTGAACATCTTTTTGCGTGCTTTTTGGCCATCTTTATGTCTTCTTTGGAGAAATATCTGTTAAGATCTTTCACCCATTTTATTATTGGTTTTTTTGTCTTTTGATATTGAGCTGCGTGAGTTGTTTGTATATTCTGAAGACTAATCCCTTGTCAGTCACATTGTTTGCAAATATTTTCTTCCATTCTGAGGGTTGTCTTCCTGTTTGCTTTATAGTTTCCTTTGCTGTGCAAAGCTTTTTAGTTTAATTAATCACCATTTGTTTATCTTTGTTTTTATTTTCATTACCCTAGGAGGTAGATCAAAAATGATATTGCTGCAATTTATGTTGGAAAGTGTTCTATGTTTTCCTCTAAGAGTTTTATAGTAACTAGCTTTATATTTAAGTCTAATCCATTTTTAGTTTATTTTTGTGTATGGTGTTAGGGAGTGTTCTAATTCCATTCTTTTACATTCTTTCAGATGTCCAGTTTTCCAGCACTACTTATTGAAGAGACTGTCTTTTCTCCATTGTATTTTCTTGCCTCATTTGTCATGACTATAGGTACATGGGTTTATTTATGGACTTTCTATCCTATTCCATTGAATCTGTGTTTCTGTTTTTATGCCAGTACCATAATGTTTTGATGACTGTGCCTTTATAGCAGTCTGAAGTCAGGGAGCCTGGTTCCTCCAGCTACATTTTTCTTTCTTAAGATTGCTTTGGCTATTTGCAATCTTTTCTGTTTCCATACAAATTGTAAAAATTTTTGTCTTATTTCTGTGAAAAATGCCATTGGTAATTTGATAGGGATTGCGTTGAATCTGTAGACTGCTTTTGGTAGTGTAGTCATTTTGACACTATTGATTCTTTCCATCCAAGAACATGGCATATCTCTCCATCTGTTTGGGTCATCTTTGATTTCTTTCACCGGTTGGGGTGTGTGTGTGTGTGTGTGTGTGTGTGTGTGTGTGTGTGTACTCAGTCATATCTGATTCCTTGCAACGCCATGGACTGTAGCCTGCCAGGCTGCTCTGTTCATGGGATTTTCCTGACAAGAATGCTGGAGTGGGTTGCCATTTCCTCCTCCAGAGGATCTTTCTGACTGGGTCGACCTGGCATCTCCTGCATCTCCTGTGTTGGAGACAGATTCTTTACCACTGAGCCACCTGGAATCTTATAGTTTTTGCCTCCTTAGGTAGGTTTATTCCTAGGTATTTTATTCTTTTTGATGTAATGGTAAATGAGATTATTTCCTTATTTCTCTTTCTGATCTTTCATTAATAGTATATATGAATGCTAGAGATTTCTGTGTATTAATTTTGTATCCTGTAATTTTACTGAATTAATTGATGCACTATAGTAATTTTCTGTTAACATCTTTAGGATTTTCTATGTATAGTATCATGTCATCTGCAAACAGCGACAGTTTTACTTCTTTTCCAGTTTGGATTCTGCTATGGCCAGGACTTCCAAAATAAAAAATAAAAAGTGGTAAGAGTACACATCTTTCTCCCGTTCCTGATATTTGAGGAAATATGTTTAGTTTTTCACAGTTGAGAATGATGTTTGCTATGGGTTTGCCATATTTGGCCTTTATTGTGTTGAGGAAGGTTTCTTTTATGCTCCCTTTCTGGAGAGTTTTCATCATAAATGGGTGTTTAATTTTATTAAAAACTTTTTCTGCATCTATTGAGATGATCATATGGTTTTTAGTCTTCAGTTTTTAATGTGGTATATCACATTGATTGATTTGCATACATTGAAGAATTTTTTGCATTCCTGGGATAAATCCCACTTGATCATAGTAGGTATTCCTAATCAGAGACTCTTACAGGTCTTGAACCTTGCTGGATAGCAGATTACACAGCACTTTCCAGATTCATTTGCCAGTTGTTTACTATCCTCATAGCTCAGTTGGTAAAGAATCTGGTTGCAATACAGGAGACCCCATTTTGATCCCTGGGTCTGGAAGATCCCCTGGAGAAGGGACAGGCTACCCACTCCAGTATTCTTGGGCTTCCCTTGTGGCCCAGCTGGTAAAGAATCTGCCTGCAATGTGGAAGACCTGGGTTTGATCCCTGGGTTGGAAAGATCCCCTGGAAAAGGGGAAAGCTACCCACTCCAGTATTCTAGCCTGGAGAATTTCATGGACTGTGTATATATACAGTCCATGGGGTTGCAAACAGTCAGACACGACTGAGCAACCTTCACAACTTATTATTTAGCCTCTGTATGTCTGTGTTTTTTACAGTTTTTCCTTGTAACTGATTTCTTCTAAAAATTGTTTTTAATTCATTTATTTATTACTTTTTAAGTAAGAAGTGGATTTATTTTGGGGTAAGAAGTGGATTTATTCAGAGAGAAACGCACTCCACTCACTGAGTGTAGGCCATTGCAGAGAATGAGCATGGCAGCCTATTTATTTATTTTTGACCACGTTGGGTCTTCGCTGCTACATGCGGGCTTTCTCTAGTTGTGGTGAGTGGGGTTTGCTCTCTAGTTGCAGTGCATGGGCTTCTCATCGTGAGGCTTCTGTTATTGTAGAGCATGGGCTCTAGGGCATGCAGGCTTCAGTAGTTGCAGCATGAAGCTCGGTAGTTGCAGCACACAGGCTCTAGAGCGCATGGACTTCAGTAGTTGTGGCATATAAGCTCATTTTCACATATAAGAACATGTGAAATCTTCTTGGACCAGGGATCGAACCCATGTCCCCTTCTTTGGCAGGTAGACTCTCAATAACTGGACCACCAGTGAAGTCCTGATTTCTAATCTCACAGTTTTGTGATCAGAAAAGATGCTTGATATGATTTCAGTTTTCTTAAATTTACCAAGGCTTGATTTGTGGTCCAAGATGTGATCTGTTCTGGAGAATGTTCCATATGCATTTGAGAAGAAAGTATATTCTGCTGCATTCAGATGGAATGTCCTATAAATATGAATTAATTTTATCTGGTCTAGGGTGTCCTTTAAGGTTTGTTTTTACTTGATGATCTTCTGTCTGGATGATCTAGTCATTGGTGTAAATGGGGTGTTAAAGTCCCACTATTACTGTGGTAAGTGTCAATTTCCTCTTTTATGGATTTTAGGATTTACCTTACATATTGAGGTGCCTCTATAATTTGGGCATATGTATATATAATTGTTACATCTTCTTGGATTGATCCCTTGATCATTAAGTAGCGTCCTTCCTAGTCTCTTGTAATTGTCTTTATTTTAAAGCCTATTTTGTCCAATATGAGTATTGCTACTCCAGCTTTCTTTTGATTTCCATTTGCATGGAATATCTTTTTCCATTCTCTCACTTTCAGTCTTTTGTGCCCCTAGGTATGAAGTGGGTCTCTTGTAGACAGCATATGTATGGATCTTGTTTTTGTATCCATTCAGCCAGTCAATGTCTTTTGGTTAGAGCATTTAATCCATTTACATTTAAGGTAATTATTGATATATGTGTTCCTATTGCCATTTTTTAAATTGTTTTGGGTTTATTTTTGTATGTCTTTTTTCTTCGCTTCCTCTTTTGTTCTTTTCTCTTGTGGTTTGATGACATCTTTAGAGTTATGTTTGGGTTGCTTTCTCTTTTTATTTTTTTTGTATATATTGTAATGTTTTGGTTTGTATTTTCCATGAGGTTTTGATATAACAGTCTATGTATACATAAGGTTGTCCTGAGTTGCTTATCTCTTAATTTCAAACACAGTTCCTATTTCTTGTATTTGTGCTCTCCTCAGAGTTGCTGGTTTTGATATCATATTTGTACCTGGATAGCTTCATACTTTTACAGTTATGTTTGCCATTACCAGTGAACTTTCCCATTTGTGATTTTCTTCTTTCTAGTTGTGGCCTCAGCCTGCCCCTACCTCCCAAAAGAAGTTTCTTTAGGTTTTGATTTGAAGCTGGTTTGGTGGTGCTGAATTCTCTTAGCTTTTTGCTTGTCTGTAAAGCTTTTGATTTCTGCATCAAATGTGAATGAGAGCCTTGCTGGGTAGAGTATTGTCTTGGTTGTAGGTTTTTTCCTTTCATCACTTTGAATATATTGTGTTACTCCCTCTGGCCTGCAAAGTTTCTGCTGCCAATGCAGCTGATAAGCTTACGGGTATTCCCTTGTATGTTATTTGTTGCTTTTACCTTGTTGCTTTTAATATTTTTTCTCCGTATATAATTTTTGTTAGTTTGATTAATATGTGTCTCAGCATGTTCCTTCTTGGGTTTATTCTGTTTGGGACTCTGTGCTTCCTGGATTTGGATGACTATTCCCTTTCCCATGTTAGAGTTGTTTTTGACTATAATCTACATGCAGAGGCTTTGCCCCCAGCACTTAAGACTGGCATTTCAAGTGGGAAACAGTGGCACCAGCACCTCGATTCTGAAAAGTGTTTTTATGGTATTAAGATAGGGAAGACCTTCCCAAGGAGCACATGAACCCCAGAATACCTAAAGGAAAACACTGGTAGATTTGACTACTTTTTGAAATAGCAAAAAGAATAAAGTTAAAAGACAAATGGGGGGACTTCCCTGGTGGTGCAACGGCTAAGACTCTGTGCTCCCAGTGCTGGGGGGCCAGAGTTCGATCTCTGGTCAGGGAACTAGATCTCACATGCCACAACTAAGACTTTGCATACCCCAACTGAAGATCTGGTATGCTGCAACTAAGACACGGTGTGGCCAAATAAACAAATAAATAAGTACTTTTTTTTTAAAAGACAAATGGGAAGAAAATATTTGAAACAAGCATCAAAGGATTAATATCCGTGACATATAAATAGCTCCTATAAGTCAATAAGATATCATAAGAGAGAAAATGAGCAAAAATATAAAGACAGTTCCTAGAAAAAGCATAAATGGCCTAAAAACATTTATATATATATGTATGTATTTTATAACCTCATTAGTGATTAAGGATATATACATTTAAATATTGTTAATATTTAATATTGTTGATATATTAATATATTAAATATTAATTAACAATATCAATGTTGTTAATATTTAATATCACAAATATTAAATTTATATTAGTAAAATATTAGTAAAGATAATAGTGACTATCAAATGGGAAATTTTTTAAAGATTAAAAATACATCATGTTATTATGATAGGGTAAATCTCAAACTGTATGTGGTAGCTACTGTCCATAGATGACCTCCAGCAACAGCAAAATTCCTCCTTTCTGCATAGTGTTCCTCACATCAGGAGGTGAAGTTAATTTTCTCTCCTATTGAATCTAGGCTGGACTGTGACTGCTTTTGTCAACAGAATGAGATGGAGATGATGTTCTAAACAAAAGCCTGAAAGAATGAGTAACTTCTGCTTCCTTTTGGGGAAATACTTCTTAGAACTCAGTTACTATGCTGAAAGAAACCCAGGCCACCTGGAGAAGGCTTGTGGAATAGAGCCAAGACACTTCAGCTGCCAGCCCCACCTGAGGCTTCATCAGTTACCAGCTATGTGACTGAGCATCTTCCAGCCTGTGATGATTTTGATCAGTAATGAACAGGACCCAATTACCATTCTACAATATGATTAACCAGATCAGTAATTTCTCTTTCCTAGGGAGGACAGTTGGGAAGGCCAGAAACTATTAGTAACCCTAGTCCATCAGTTGTTGAGGTGGGAAATTTATTTTGCTCATAGGCTTGGTCTCTGATAAACCCCTGAGTTAAACCCATGTGCTCAACAAATTACATCCTTGATGGGCCCAGTCTGTGACTGGGCTTTCAGATGGGCACCATGCCCTATGGCTCCATGTAGACTGAGGCCTGCTACCTGTTTCATACTCTCACCTCGTTCTTTACTCTGGGGTGACCCGGCTATGTGGGACTTTGACCCACTTATAAAATAAACCACAACTTCCCATAAGTTGGCAAAAGGAGTACAACCTATCTGAAGGCCACTTAACTCATCTGGGCTTCCCTCGTGGCTCAGCTGGTAAAGAATCTGCCTGCAATGCTGGAGACCTGGGTTCGATCCCTGGGTTAGGAAGATGCCCTGGAGAAGGGAAAGGCTCCCCACTCCAGTATTCTGGCCTGGAGAATTCCATGAACTGTACAATCCATAGGGTTGCAAAGAGTCGGACATGACTGAGTGACTTTCACTTCACTTACTTCATCTACTGTGCATACGAGAGGACAACTAGTAAAGAACAAGTTGGAGCAGTTAGCTCACTTTCTACCCGTTAGATGCCACTAGTGTTTAAAAGGAAATCAAGATGCAGTACTCCTCCAAAGGATAAATAATGGTCCCTCAGTACATTCTACTGCCCTAATGCACTTGAATTCTCCCAGCTTCTAGATTAGGTAAATATTATCAAGAAGCTTGTGGATATCTGGTTTTTGTCCGCCCAATATCCCTTTTTCTATTGGAGAACTTTCCCTTCCCCATCCTTAGTGGTTCTAGTAACATTACCCCGGTGCAAGGGTGGGAAGGTGACCTAGGCCTAGACGATTCTGCTGCTTCCTCCTACTGTCTTCAGTAGTCAGTCAAATGAGTGGGCATGGGACACAACTATAGCCAGTTGGAGTCCCTACATGAAATGTGCTAGGATCGTGGTTGGGGAGTAAGGCTCTGTCCTTTTCTGGAATTGATGTTATGAGAATTGTAAAGCCAAAAGCTGCATGGGTCCATCTTTCCTACGAGAGTTGGAGAACCTGCTTAACAATAGAGCTACCACAGAGAAGAACAGAGTGAAGACAGAGAAAAAGAAAAACAGGGCCTGATGACATTGTCTGAATAACTGGATCCAATGATACTTGATTCTAATAATAATCCTGAGGCTTTAATAAACCAACAAATTCCTTTTTGCTTAAGGGAATTCCAAGTTGGGTTTCTGTCAGTTGTGTCTAAAGAATCTTAACTAGCAAAGGGCACTACCTTGATCCTTCCCTGATGTCTATATCCTGAATTCCATGAAATGGAGAATGCTAATTATTCACCGTTATCCAGACAAAATATATTCATTCTTCAGAAGTCTTGATCATCAGTGTTAGAAGGTAAGGAGGGTTGGGCAATTCTCTTAATATTTCATATTGTATATCTGAGAAAGTGGAGAAGGAAATGGCAACCCACTCCGATATTCTTGCCTGGAAAACCCCATGGACAGAGGAGTCTGACGGGTTCCAGTCCATAGGGTCAAGAAGAGTCGGACACAACTGAGCGACTAACACTAACTATCTGAGAAAGAGAGATGAAGGGCCTTCTGATAATTCGGTAACTATTAAATTCAAAATACATATTGAGTAGCTATTATATAATTAGCACTGTGCTTGCCATTATGTAAGAGTACAAGATAATCACTGCCATCAAATCTTGGTGACAAGATTTATGTATATGTGATACCTAAATAGCCATCCCAGGCTTAACACCATTTACAGGTCAAAATAAAATACACAGATAGCACGTACCACAAAAAATTGAGGAGTTTCAAGAGTTCCTGTTCAGGTGATGGAAAACCTCAAAGAGGAATCTTAGAAAGTATTAGCATACTGAAACAGTTAGGAAATGTGGGTCCTCTGGACAAAGGGGCAGGTAGAAACCGTGGAGACCCACAGTTTATTCTGGTCCTATTTGTATATCTTCTCTATGCCCCATAAAGTCTGAAACCTGTTGTTGCTCTTATTTATATTTCGGTCATTTCCACTCACTGTGTGTTCTTCAAAGACAAGAACCAGGTCACATTCACCAGTGAGTCCCCAGCACCAAGCTTGCAGAATAGAATAAATGGTCAGTAGGTGGGTATTGAATGGAGGAATGAATGGATGAGGCAGCATCACCTAGATCTGAGCTCTTGGAGACCTACAGATCATGTTCTTACCTTCTTGCTATACTTCCTTCCTAACTTTCCTCTCTACCATATAAGAAGGCTTAATACACATGTCGTTTGCCAGGATACAAGACACATATAAGTGCTGGGGAAGTAACAAATTAGAGTCACTGTCCTACCTATTTCCCTAGCCCTGAAGTCCTGTCTCTGCCAAGGGCTCCCTGCCCAGGGCCAGAAGCTGCTTGCTGTCTTGCCAGCTTGCAATGCTGACAGCTCTAATTGCTAAATGAACAGTCTGTGTTTCTGGTGAGGGGAGGGATTCTCAAAAGAGTATTTGGGCTCCTGCAACACCAGGAAGGGAACACGATACTGTGCAATCAGAAACTACTACCTCAGCAGGAGATGTCAACCCTGGATTTTCCATTACAGGAGGGGTAAATTTGGAACCTGGAAGCATTCTTGGAATTTTTGTTTTAAAGTATAGTGAAACCCTTCGATCATTGGGAATGTGGATGAGATTTGCATTTAGAATGCCAGCTTCTATACAAACATAATGGTTTGCAAAAGATAAATTGGGTAGTAGTGGTGTTTGTGCGCTCTGCAAATGTATTCACAACATGAATCTTTAAAGTTCACCCATAAATAGATACTTGTTGAACATGTGCATGGGAGGTAGAGAAATCAAGAATTCTAAAACATGATCATTAAAAAGGTGGCAATATTATTGAGGAATAAATCAGGCGGTCACAACACATAATTAAAAACGCTAGACAAAAATGACAAGGTTCATTAAATAGATGCAAGCACTCAAGAGAAAAAAAAAGTAATCACTCTCAATGTCCTTAAAATAGATGAATTTGTAAATGAATATTTAGATCATTGAAATCAAGATAGACCTAAGAAACTGCTGTAGAAATTCAGAAATTATCTTATCATCCATCTCTAACTTCGTTTAGTCTGCAGTCTCTATGCTAAAGACCTTTTGCCAAATGGATGTCAACACTAATAATTGATAACATATTTTCACGCACATAGTCTTGATTTCTCATTAGGATAATCACTTATTACATAGTTGTATTTTAGTTTCTGATTGACCCATTCATAAAAGCTAATGTTTTAGCCTATTTTTAACTTCTATTAAGAAAAATATTTAAACAGAACAGTAGAAAGACTAGTACACGGAACAGTCATATTCTCATCACTTAAGTCCAAAAATAGTCAACATTTTGTTGTATTGACTATATCAATAAGTACATGTGCCTGTATTGCTAAACTATTTCAGTTATTATTATCATGATAGCTTATCCTAAAATATTTCATCTTGCAGCTCTAAAAAATTAAGAATATTCTTCCTATTAACCACCATACCACCATTATGCCAACAGAATGAACAATCATTTCCTAATGCTAGCATCTAGTACAGCGTTGTATTTTCCCAACTATCCCAAATATATTCCACAGCTGTTTTAGCTTGTTTTTTAAATGATCGCTGAAATCATCATTACCATTAAATCACTACTACTAGTATCACTTGGATTCTTAATTACATTATATCCTCTCCTATCTTGTGTTAGGTTGACACCTAACACAAAAGAATTTAGAGTGTCTCAGCCCTCTTTACAAGTCCTGGCTACACTCTTTCCCCCATTTTTGGCTTTTGTTCCTCATTTTCCTTTCACCTGGCTTCCATCTTTTAAATTTTGTCTAATTTTTTTCACCTCTCAGCCCTGGCACCACTGCCGTCTTTGGTCTTGACTTTGGCTCTCTTCTGGGATGTTTTTGGACCCTGCTTCTGGATCTCTTTCTCTCAGCTCTTTAATTTATTTGGCCAAATCAGTGCCAACATCAGCCAACTATGCCTTTGAGGTCTACTGGAGTCCCCATTGAGCGGGCTGGAACCCTTTTACATTTAGCTCACCTGAGTGGTGTGGATTTCAGGCTCCATGGAGGATCTGATGATCATAGTTCAGCCCATGCCAGTTGAACTATGGGCATTTGTTGAACTATACCCTGTCTTTGCCGTGTCTTCCATGGCCTCATTCCTGCTCCCATCTCTCCATCTGGCATCTTCAGATTGATGCTTCATTGATCCTTATGTTTGGTGCTGTGCTCCAGGTTCAACTATAAAAAGGGTTTTTCTGTATTCCAGTTGTACTTGGGCAGAGTCTTCCTTCTTAGGGTGGGTAGAGAAGGGCCAGATCAGGACACACAGGTGTCCGGGGAAGTTAATGATTTGATGCTTCATTAAGTCGATGCTTAAGGAATATTTGTTCAGTGTTTCCTTAGAGAAGGAGTTACATGCGGTGTGGAGAGGCATGGAGAAGGACAACAGGTGTGGTATATGGCTACAGGTATCATATACCACTTTCACATTTGACCCAACAAAATAAAAGTTTGCAGTTAACTGGCCCCACTCTTCTTAAAAAATAACTGGAGAGATGAGAGGAGGCATATTGCTGAACTTGAAATGGAGGGAGGGCCAGAGAGAGAGGACAGTAACCTAGATCACTTCATTCCAGCTGCTCTTGGAAGCAGTGTATCCAAAGCCAGCACTTGGTCCCATGCTGCCCACACTATCTGAGTTCTTTGGCCCCTCTGGACAAGACCAACAACCAGAGCCTCTCCTGAAGGAAGCATGCCTGCTGTCCACCAGCATTGCTTGGGCCCATGGAACCCCAGCTCCCCCTGCCATTCAGTGTCAGAGATTCCAGATGTACACAGTCAACAGGAAAGCTGAGGAGCTGCCCCATTATCACCACCCTCCCTGGTACAAGTGCCCAGTTGAACATGTGCCCAGCCTGACTTTTTGCCAAGCAGCTGCATTCCCTCTGAAGCTGAAGCTCTGCTCACATACCATGACACTCATTTCCAGGCAAGACACCAGTGATCTTTGTACAGACCTCTCACCAAGACCACCAAGGCTTCAACATAATTTATTATCCTCTCTGGGGGTCATTGATATTACTAATACTCAGTCATTCCTTTCCTACTCTAAAAGTACCACAAGTGACTAATTCAGAAGACAAGGTGATTTGTTAGGTCCCAGAAAGTTGCTCTGTAATCCACAGGCTGCAGACTTCATCTCTGCCCTTACCTTATCTCAGCCAGTCTGGTATTTTATAGTCTCTTGATTACAAAGTTATGAGGGCAACTGTAACTCAGGGGGCTGTCAGGTCTGTTAACCTCAACTCTGTACCCATTTCTTACGGAAGAGAACCCCAGTGAAGGCCAAATGTTACCCCAGGCAATGGAATTCTAGCCTAAAATCAGATTTTAGTCATGGTTTCCTAAGGGCCCTGCATCTGAGGCTAAAACATGCATCCCATCACAGCCAGTAGCAGCTGCCACATGCAGGGTGTTCTGTTCACACTTGGCAGGCCACCTCTTTTTAATGTTCTGCATTTTCAAACCCATACACTCTAGACAACCAAAACTGCCAGGGAGCATGTGTTCAGGTTGATGTTCTGTCGCCATGCTTCTTGACTAGATTTCGCTAGCCCTGAATATAGTCTATGAAGTACAGAATCAAAAATGACATCCTGTGCATTATTGCTACGTGAGACTTCCATCCTGAAGTCAAGGGATGCATGGGAAGCATGAGGAATTGTTGCCTTCTCTCTAACTCCCAGTGCTTCCTTGCATGTTTCTGACCCAACCTCCTAGCATGGACATTTTCTATATTAGCCCCTATCTTTGCCTCCAAGACCAATCTGTTAATATTCCTTCAGAATCATTTGACTTCTGACCTAGCCCCCAGTTCACCTCTCAGTTTAGAGGGGTGTGTCTTTGTCCACCTGAACACTGCTCACCACACACAATGATGACCAAAGAGAACATCTCATTGAAAAGCTCAAAGGAAACCTACCATCGCCATCACTGTGGCTCTGTAAAGCTCCTTGTCCCTGCAGGATTTATGTTCAGCTCTCTAGTTAGAATACCCCTACTATATTTTCCATGTTCCCCTCCACTACCAACCTGCATAGTCACAACGCTTCACCTACTCTCATGTCCACTTGACCCGGAGTCTTCAAACCCATCAGATGAGCCTGTGGGTCAGAAATGAGCGAATAATAAAGATAAGAATTTCTCACTTTAATTCAGCTCCTTCCCTAGAAATTAACTGGCATCCTCAATTTTACTTCCAACCTGTTTTCATCCCAGCTCTCCTCAGCTCTTGATTCTTGACTTTGCCATCACTTTTCCTACCTTCTGTATCCACTGAAAAAATTTGGTTTTCTGGCTTGATCCATCGACTTTATGAAAACGCCACCTTGTGCTCACTGCTCCGGTACATCAGCCATGATAGGTAAGGTCAGACTGTGGTAACAAACAATTCCAATGTCTCAAAGCCTTAATACAGTGAAATCTGTCACTTATTCTCTATGTCTGGTGTGAGGAGGCAGGGGGCTGTGCTCATTGTAGGTACTCAAATGACCCAAGCTGCTGGAGGCTCCATCTCAGCGCCTCAGCTCTCTTCCTACAAGGTTGTGGTAGGAAGAAGGTGCGCCATATAATGTGCTTGCTCTTAAGACATCTGACCAGAAATAACACATACAGCTTCCACTCACATTTCATTGGAGAAAGCAAATCAGATGTCTGTGTCTAACTTTAAAGGGAAGGCAAAGTCTAATCTACCATGAACCTAGAAAAAAATTATTGGAGTATTTTTAAATGATCTTAATGAGAGGCCCATTGGGCTATGGCCCATTCATTTGTCACCCCTGGCCAAGGCCCACCCCAGTGCCCCGGTCCCCTCTGTCTCTCTTTGTTCTTGGAAGAAACTTCCATTTTTTCACCTCTATTCACTCCTCCCATATTGGCTGTACGACTTGGCTCCTGCTCTCTGCATTGCCCCTAAGATGAACTCCCAGGTGTAGGATCCCTACTTTTACCTCTGATTCTGGTCTCTGCCTTTTGGCTTCAGCCCATATAGAAATCGGAAAGAATTTCTGTACCCACATGTCATGGCTGGAACCTACCAAAGCTAGATTAGTCCTTGTCTTCCCCCCTTTCTGACAGTGGAGGTTTAGATACTCAGGGGCTCAGACTTGCAGCTGGAGGACAAATACCAAAGCTGTGTCCAAGGAAGAGTGCCAAGGCTGAGCAACTCAGCCAAATCTAGTCACCATGGAAGGAGCCAGAGGCAAGAAACAGGATCCCGAGACAAGGTCAGGGAGCCGGGGAACATGAGAGTGAAAACCAGCAGGGTAGACGCTGCAAATAGAAACTCCGTAAACAAGGTCCCATATTCACACTTAGGGTTTTCTAATTAAATCTCTTTAATCAAAGTAATACCTGCACACATTTTACAAAATCAGTTGGTTTTCCAAGGCTTTCAATGAAAATTGCCAGTTCCATTCTCTACCATGGAGGCAAACTTTCAACTTTTTAGCCTTTTCTTTTGATATATGTACCTTCATATGTTAATAATTTGGTTATATATTCTTGAATTTTTTGTTTTAGTTTTAAGCTATCTGTTTAGTCTAGCTAGCGCCTTTCTGCTGTGAAATAAGGGAAATTAGCTCTCATATGCCCATATCTACTTTCCCACTCCCTGCCTTCCAGTGTTAATCCATATTCAGTGTTAACATGAGGCTGACTATGTAAATATTGCCACAGAGGCAACAGCATAATAAGAGTAAGAACTCTGGAGGCAGATTATCTGAATTTGAATCCTGCCTCCACCGCTAGCTGTGTGTGTTAGACTAAATAATATCTTCTCAAAGATGCCAATGCCCTAATTTCCAGAACCTGTGGCTAGTTTACTCTGCATGGTAAAAGAGACTTTGTAGATGTGATTAAGTCAAGGATTTTGACTAATTATCCTGGGTTACCAGGTGGACCCAGTGTAATCGTATGTCTTATTAAGAGGAAGGCAGAAGAGTCAGAGAGAGAAGATGTAAGGATGGGAGTAGAAGTCAGAGGGAGAGAAGATGCCTCACTGCTTACTTTAAAGATGGAGGAAGAGGCCATGGGCCAGGGAACGTAGGTGGCCTCCAGAAGATGGAAAAAGCAAGGAAATGAACTCTCCCTTAGAGCCTCCAAATAGAACGCAGGCCTGCAGACATCTTGATTTTTGCTCATTGAAACCTATTTTGGACCTCAAGGCTCCAGAACTTCAAGATAATAAATGTATATCGCTTTAAACAATTAAGTTTGTGGTACTTTGTTAGAGTAACAAGAGGAAATGAATACACTGTGTGACCTTCAACAAGGTCCTTTTGCCAAAGATTTCTTATCTGCAAAATTACTTCCCTGATGGACCAGTGGTTAGGAATCCACCTACCATTTCAGGTGGCAGAGGTTCATTCCTTTGTACAGGAAGCCTCCACGTGCCACTGGACAACTAAGCTCATCCTCCACAAGGGAAGCCATTGCAGTGAGAAGCCCGCACACTGCGACTAGAGAGTAGCTCTTGCTCCCCACAACTAGAGAAAGCCTGCACATAGCAATGAAGATGCAGTGCAGTGACAAATGAATCAAATAATTTTTTAAAGCCAAGAGGTAAATTTCAATTAAAAAAAAATGAGCTACTAAGAGGATCGTGCATGCATGCTAAGTCACTTCAGTGGCATCCGACTCTTTGCAACCCCATGGACTGCAGCCCTCCAGGCTTCCCTGTCCATGGGACTCTCCAGGCAAGAATACTGGAGTGGTTTGCCATGCCCTGCTCTAGGGGATCTTCCCGACCCAGTGATTGAACCTGAGTCTCGTGTCTCCTGCATTGCAGGTGGGTTCTTTACCACTGAGACACCTGCGAAGCCACTGTGAGGATTAAAGTTAATAAATGTAAAACAGTTGAAACAGTGCCTAACACACAGTAAGTGCTGTATGTGTATTTGCTATTATTGTTTGTAGCTAAGCCACCAAAAGTAGTATGATTTTGTGCCTTTTCTTTTTCTTGCACTTATTAGTCTGCATATTCATAGAAGACCCTCTTAGTCTTCTATGAATTTATCACTAACTCATCTGAAGCTATAAAACTGCTTGTTAGTACAGCCATACATATAGCTGACATATCCATTCAATTATTTTCTTTTACTGAGATACAGTTGTGTCCAGTGGTTAAGATTTTGCCTTCCAATGCAGGAGGTTTGGATTCAATCACTGTTGGGAAGCTAAGAGTCCACGTGCCTTGTGGACAAAAAACCAAAACATAATACAGAAACAATATTGTAACAAATTCAGTAAAGACATAAAAAAATTTTAAATAAACTAAAAAAGAAATGTGTTTTTGACAAGACCTATTTATTTAATCAGATAAAGCTTTAAAAAAAAAAAAGTGCTTAAAACAAGAGTAGACAATCCTGAAAGGACATATATCTTATAACCCAGGTTGGAAATACATGAAGGATTATGACTAGTGATTCTAGTTGTGCCCATAATGACCCTGGGGATGGTACCCCCTTCCCACTGTTCACATTATTCATGTCTCTGTTCAATGCTCCTTCTTCAAACAGCTCTTAAACTGTTAAACCTAAAACAGCCATTCCCTTAACCTTGCTTTATTTTTCTTTGTAGTGCTTAGTCAAAGCATAGCATTTTATTATTTTTTTAAAAAAATTTTCATATTGGAGTATAATTGACTTACAATGTTGTATTAGTTTCAGGTGTACAATAAAGTGATTCACGTATATCTATTCTCTTTCAAATTTTTTTCAAATTCTTCTTAAAATTTTTCAAATTCTTTTCCCATTTAGGTTATTACAGAATATTGAGTAGAATTCCCTGTACAATACCATGTCTGAAAGATTGCAGAGTAGAAGAATGTACACTTATCTTCCCCTGTGAGAACACCGCTAAACAACCATTGACAGGATGATGTTGGAACCCACGAAAAAAAGATACCCCGTCCAAGGACAAAGGAGAAGCCGCAGTAAGATGGTAGGAGGGGTGCAATCATGTTTAAATCAAGCCCCATACCCACCAGAGACTCTTGGAGGGCACAAAGAAAAACCTTGTGTGCACCAAGACACAGGGAAAGGAGCATTGCAGCCCACAAAAGACTGAGCCAGACCTGCCTGTGAGTGTTTGAGGGTCTTCTGCAGAGGCCTGGGTCAGCACTGCAGTACATGAACACTGGCAGCAGCAGTCCTGGGAGGTGCGGCGTGTGGCATGAGTCCTCTTGAAGGAGGTCACCATTAGCCCCACCATAGAGCTTCCAGTCATCTGAGTTAAATTCACCCATTCCAGTCATTTTAGTTCACTGGTTCCTAAAATGTTGATGTTTACTCTTGCCATCTCCTGTTTGACCACTTCTAATTTACCTTGATTCATGGACCTAACATTCCGGGTTTCTATGCAGTATTGTTCTTTACAGCATCAGCCTTTACTTCCATCATCAGTCATGTCCACAACTAGATATTGTTTTTCCTTTGGCTCCATCTCTTCATTCTTCTGGAGTTATTTCTCCACTCTTCTCCAGTAGCATATTGGGCACCTACCGACCTGGGGAGTTCATCTTTCAGTGTCATATCTTTTTGCCTTTTCATACTGTTCATGGGGTTCTCAAGGCAAGAATACTGAAGTGGTTTGCCATTCCATTCTCCAGTGGACCACATTTTGTCAGAACTCTCCACCATGACCCGTCCGTCTTTGTTACTTTGCCAACAAAGGTCCATCTAGTCAAAGCTGTTTTTTACAGTAGTCATGTATGATGTGAGAGTTGGACTATAAAGAAAGATGAGCACTGAAGAATTGATGCTTTTGAACTGTGGTGTTGGAGAGGACTCTTGAGAGTCCCTTGGACTTCAAGGAGATCAAAACAGTCAATCCTAAAGGAAATCAGTCCTGAATATTCACTGGAAGGACTGATGCTGAAGCTGAAACTGCAATACTTTGGCCACCTGATGCAAAGAGCTGACTCCTTAGAAAAGACCCTGATGCTGGGAAAGAGTGAAAGCAGGAGGAGAAGGCAATAACAGAGGATGAGATGGTTGAATGGCATCACCAACTCTATGAACATGAATTTGAGCAAGCTTCAGGAGTTGGTGATGGACAGGGAAGCCTAGCATGCTACAGTCCATGGGGTCACAGAGAGTTGGACACAACTGAGCAACTGAACTGAACTGAACTGAGAGCTGCTGGTAGGTGATCTACAAACTGGAGAACAATTATAGCAAAGAAGTTCTCGCACTGTTGTGAAAGTTCTAGGCCCCAAAACAGCCTTCCCAATATGGGAATCTTTGGCAAAGGGCCTGGGAATCCTCAGGGAATCTGACTTTGAAGGTCAGTGAGATTTGATTACAGAACTTCCACAGGACTGGGAAACAGAGACTCTTGGAGGGCACAAACAAAACCTTGTGCTCAACAGGACCCAGGAGAAAGGAGCAGTGACCCCACAAGAGACTGAGCCAGACTTGCCTGTGAGTGTTTGGGAGTCTCCAGCAGAGGCATGGGTCAACTATGACTACCACAGGGTCAGGGGCTCTGGCAGCAGCAGTACTGGGAGGCTCAGGGTGCTGGCCTAAGTCCTCCTGAAGGAGGTGGCCATTATCCCTACCATAGAGCCTATAGTCTACCATAGAGACTGCAAATTCTAGGACTGGGCTGCCTCAGGCCAAACTACAGGGAGTGAGCACAGCCCCACCCATCAGCAGATTAAAGTAGGTCATTGTTCATTATCTGTTTTACATATAATATTGTGTACATATTAATCCCCAACTCCTAATTTATCCCTCCATCCACCTTTCCCCTTTGGTAACCATTAGTTTTTTTATTTAGTATGTGAGTCTGTTTCTGTGTTGTAATTAAGTTTATTTTTTATCCTTTTTTTAGATTCCACATATATGTGATATCATATGATATGTCTTTCTCTGACTTATTTCAGTATAATCTCTAGGTCCATCCATGTTGATGCAAATAGCATTATTTACACTCCTTTTAATGGCTGAATAATATTCCATTGTATACATGTACCATATTTTCTTTATCCTTTCATCTGTTGATGGATATTTTGGTTGCTTCCATGTCCTGGCTATAGCAAATAGTGCTGCAGTGAACATTCAGACGCATATATCTTTTTGAATTACTGTTTTCTCCAGATATATACACCAGAGTGGGATTGCTGGTTCACCTGGCAGCTCTAGTTTTAGTTTTTTAAGGAACTTCCATATTGTTCTTTAGAGTGGGTGTACCAATCTACATTCCCACCAACAGTGTAGGAGGGTTCCTTTTTCTTCACACCTTCTCCAGCAATTTGTTTGTAAACTTTTTGGTGATGGCCATTCTGACTGAGCTGTTTTATTATTTATTGTTACTTGTTTATTGTCAGTTTCCTCAGCTACAGAATAAGCACCCCGGATGCAGCTTCACTGTCTTGTCCATATCATACACTCAGAGCTTGGATTGGAGCTTGGATCATTATCAATCACTTACTTAGCCTCTACTTTATGTTATGTATACAGCTAACATGAGAGGTAGGGAGGAACAAAGATGTATAAAAACTTCCATAAAGAAATCCCACTCCTGAAAGGATAAACTTCTAAGTCTTGGCAAGTAAAGACTGGACATCGTAAATCCAAGGGGATAGTAAGGTTTTATTTATTTTTTAAATATTCAGGAAGCTAGATTTGTCTCTGGACATATGGAAGAGTCCCTCTGCTTCCCTCCAGCCCCTCCAAAAAGCCCAAGTTCCCAAACTTTTTTCAACGGAGGGCTACATCAGGGTCCAGCCAGCCTTGCTCAAAGAACCTCTCGGTAATTGACAGCTGGGGAAATCCCAGGGAAGCCCGCCTCCAGGCCCCGTTCCCCACTCCCCACCCCCACCTCCCCGCGCTAGGCTGAGTGGCACAACCCGGTAGAAGTGGCTGCTGTTTTAGCCAATGGAAGGAAACGGGAGCAGGAGCCTGTGTAAACAAACCCAGAGATGCTGGGCCTTGGGCTCCTCCCCCACGTGGGGCCGGACGGATCCTTGGCCCAATGCCTTATCCGGGAAAAGCATAGCGTCCATTCAACCTATCAGAGCTGGTGCCTCTCGCAAGGAGACGCTCCACCGGGAGGGAAAGAACGAAGGGAGCGAAAAGACAGACATTAACACCAATCAGAAGCTGAAATTTCTGAGGGAGTGGGCGGGCACTGCTTCACATTTAGGCCAATAACCAGCACACGTGCCCTTCTAGGTGACTGAGCGGCATCCTCTTTTGCCCAATAGACAAATGGGGCGGTGCCCAGCAACCAATGGCTTGGGTTCGGGGGCGGGGTGAGAAGCCAGTGTGCAGTAAGAGGTAACCTGACTAGGGGTAGAGGCGCTCCCCCGGTTCTGTGGCTCACGCTTTGGTACTAGGGACCGAGACTGTTCTGGCGACGGCGACCTCTGCGGCGACGGCTGAGATTCTCGAAAGAGTAGAGGAGGACGGTCCGGAGGAGGGGCTTCTAGTTAACGCAGGTGGGCTCGCGCGCCGGGTTGCCGGAGAGAGAACCCACGGGAAGCGCCACTCTCCCGGCTCTGGGGGCCCCTACGCCTCCCTTTGCGCTGCCATCGGGGCTGTGAGGGACGGTGCCCGCCTGCCCGAGCTCCTGTGGGGACGGTAAGCCGGCAGGTCCCACATCGCGGCTCTCGACGAGAAGGGGGACCGCGGGGGTCAGCCCCTGCCCCTCGGGGGCGCTGGGCGGTCTGTGGTCCCTTTCTCCCCGCACCCGCGCGCTATTCTAACCCCGCCCTCAACTCCCCTGACCCCTGCCCCACCCCCCAGTCCCCTTCTAATAGTCGAACTGAAGTCTCTGGCTTGCGTGTCCCTTCAGTGCCCGAGTGCGTGCCACACTGCTAGGCAAACTGACCAGTGCTGCCTCCTGCCGTCCTTCTCGCGGAGATGGGAAGGTGGAGGAGCTGCGCATCTCGCCCCTCCCCCATTCGCGGGACCCCCCCGGCAACCACCCCCCCCCCACCCCTACCCCGGCAACCACCACCCCCACCCCTCGCCTTATTTGCATTTCTTAAACACTCTCCGCTTCCCGCGTTATTCTAGCCTTCATTGTTGATACCTCTAGTGAGTTAGGGACCTTGGCCACTTCTCTTCATCCTTCCCTTCAGCGAGTCTGCCCTTTGATCCCTCCCACCCCCTAAATTTCGTCCTCATCTCTCATAGAAACTAACATTTGCCCCTACCAAGCAGCTGGAAGGTGAACCCAAGAGACGCGGAATATACAGTACGGGGAGCTTTTGAAGGTTGGGGACTTTAATCAGTTTTGTTAATGGTAGCCGCTTTTTGCCTTCCTGAAAATGGCACTTGATCATTATATCCTTTTTGGAATCTGTCCCATTATAGTTGTTTGGTGATCATTTTTGAAAACGCAAATGAGAAGGGTTTACTGGCAGCAAGAAAGTTTTAAATGTATTATTATTTTTTTATTTAAATAGAATTGGGTTATACTTGAAACAGCTTAACTGGAGTGTCGGAGAATTTGCAGTATAAGTAATGGCTTGACCACCCTACTTTGTCGTAAAATATAGGACATATTTTAGCTGTATGGCACTGTGATTTGGATAATATAGCATTAATCTCTTTAAAAACAGCATTTTGTAAGGTATCACTTTCATAACGTATCAGTTTGGGTTTCATTAGTGGTGGTTCTAGCCATATGTTTCTAGATAAAGTACAAACTATGTTGTGCCTAAATAAAATATGCCAAGAATTTTTATGGGGAAAAAGTAACCTATCATATTCAGTTTTGACTGAGACTTCAGGGTTTTGAAAATATTAATTTGAATGTTGGACAGTGAGGATTTTGTTTGAGGGGATGGATGAAATTGAAGTATGCGGATGAGCCGGATGGGTCTTTTATCCTGTGTGCGTGGGGGAAGGGAGGAAGAAAGAAAATACAGGTGTCCAAAGCCTTGTAGATTCAAACCATGCTTCATTGCATGACTTTACACAAATTGAAGTTATTTTTCCTAGCTCTTAGTGGGGAAATGTAAGCAGTGAGTTCAACATGGTGCCTGCTGTGTTTTAGCCAGAATTTTACAAGCCTTTGTGAGAAATTCGTGTTGTTTTCCTTATTTGTGACATATGTCACAAATACCTTGTATTTTACTATGGTAAAACTGTATCTTATATATAGAGAAGTAAGTCTAATAGAATTAAAAGGAGTCTTTAATCTGAAGAGGCAGCATTGTCTAATGCTCAAACCATATGTTTGAGCCCTGTTAATATGGAAAATCACACTGAAAAGAGGAAAATCTTAAAACTGCTGTAATAAATGCCTAGATGTCTAGAACAACAGCAACAAAATTATGACAGAATTATTAGCAATCATCAAATAAAAGTCCTAGACAAATTACAAATCTATGAATTGGTTATTACACTATTGTGAGTTGGTATAAGGCTGCAGTTGAAAACCAAACTTTTTGTACCGTCTTTTCAGATGTATTTGTGCTTAGTAGTTACTCCTTTGCAAATTTAGAGCCATAACTATGATTTTTTCAGAGACCCTTGCCTTTAAGGAGCTCATAGTTTGGTGGAAGAGAGACCTGGAAACCAAGAATTAAATGCAGAGGGAGAGGTTCCATAGTGGAAGATGTGTACAGGGCATAGAGAAGCACTGTGGTACGGTGTTCTGGCCTCATGTCCCACTGCTATGGACTTTCTGAAGTGCCTTTTCCCAAACTACCTGCTTATTTCACATACCTGGGCTTTTCTCTGTAGGTACTGTTCTCTCTTAAAAGACTTTTCCGTACCTTCTGTGCCTGGTGAGGTCCTACTTGAAAATCTTACTGAAGCCTCACACTGCCTCCTCTCCATTCAAATAATTGTTATCTGTATTTTTTGTTATCTCATTATAAATAATTACAGTTGATTCTCACTATTCATGAGAATATATAAAATCACACAGAGCACTAAATTAGTGAATACTGAACGATTGCTCCTAGGAAGTATGTTCATATCTCACATAGATTTTAATCTTTTCCTAAATACAACTCATTCTGGTAGATTCTATTTCTTTATTTTACAGAAGAGAAAATGAGGTACAGAAGTGTTAAGTGACTTGCCTGAGGCCAACCCCTAACAGGTGCCAGAGTTCAGAAACCCTGCCCACCCCCCTACCACTGCACTGCACTGCCCCCTACTGACCTGCGTCCTGTATCATCCCCACAAAAGCTGAAACTAAAAAGCAGAGCACTGCCTAGTTTGACCTTATCTGGGAACGTGCTCAGGAGTGACTCAAAATTTTTGCCACTCTGTGCATGTCCGTGAATGACTGCCAAAGCACCATCAGTGTTGATTTAGGGGTTACAAGTAAATGTTAGCCAAGTAGGCAGATTCGCAAATAGAGAAGGCAATGGCACCCCACTCCAGTACTCTTGCCTGGAAAATCCCATGGGCGGAGGAGCCTGGTGGGCTGGAGTCCGTGGGGTTGCGAAGAGTCGGACACGACTGAGTGACTTCACTTTCACTTTTCACTTTCATGCATTGGAGAAGGAAATGGCAACCCACTCCAGTGTTCTTGCCTGGAGAATCCCTGGGACGGGGGAGCCTGGTGGGCTGCCATCTATGGGGTTGCACAGAGTCGGACACGACTGAAGTGACTTAGCAGCAGCAAATTCGCAAATACAGGATCTACAAATAATGAGGATCCAGTGTACTTGCAAATGAGCCCTGGAATCTATTTCAGAGTAACCCTCCCTGCAACTCACTGTAGAATGTGCCTTTAACTGCTTTGAGAATTCATTCTCTTATTCATTTATTCAACAAATATTTATTAAGCACTTACTGTAAGCCAAGCACTGTTTTAGACTGTGGTGTGGTGCTGCCCTTGTAGATGCTCTATTTGAATAACAAAGACAGACAGCTAACAGTCTGGAGCTCAGGAGAGAGGTCTAGTTTGGAATTAGAGATTAATTTGACCAAGATAAAGCCCTGTGGGGCCCCTCCCATTTCACATCCTCTTAACATACTGATTTCCACTACATTTCTGTTCTACCCCATGCATATACTCTTCCTTTTGAGCCTCTCTACTTGTCATTAGTTGATTTTGAGGCTGTTTACTCATATAGCTGGTAGGATATTATAGAAGGATCAGATTGATCTGGTCTTTAATTTCTGCATTTGCCACCTACCACCTGAGTGACTTTGGTCAAGCTGTTGAACTTTTAAAGCCTGTTTCCTGATTTCAGAAGTGGTGATCTGATGTGCTAGGCCCTTGTTGGTAGAGAGGAAGAGACACACACATATTACTTTTGATGCTGAGGGTTTAAAGTAAACTAGAATGGAATATCATCTTAACCACCATATTGTCTGTTGGCGCTAGTGCTCTCAGAACCTTAGGATAGGTTTAGGATTTAAGCTCTGAAGACCTACTTTCCTTTGTTTTGTTCACTCAACATTTGTGTTTCCTAAGAGAGAGTATCTGATTGATTGTTTTGTCACCTTCCAAAATGGAGGACTCCTATCCAGCAAAATTTTGAACCAAGCCATGTCCTAAGTGATCTTCCTCACGTTCAGCCTGTAGATTGTCCTTAGAGTTCTGAGTTTGGTCCAAGAGTTTATAGCCAAAGAAGTGGATTGGTTTCATGTATTATCTATGACACAGACTGAAGCATATACAGAAAGAACCCCTTGGTGACAATTTCTTCAGAAAACAACTGAGTATAGAATGGTCCTTAGAGCTTCATGGACTTCTGTCCTATTCAAATACTTGTCTATTCAAATACTGTCCTATTCAAATCCCATGATCATAGACAGTGTTTAATAAAGCACCTAACAAAGTAATTGTTACATGTCAAATATTGCATAGATCTTCCTTTTGATGTTGCATTTGACATTATTATAGTGTGGTTATTTGCTTATATGGCTGGCTTCTTATATGACTATTCTCCATGAGGGAGGGTTAACATCTTCATCCTCTATCTTTGGCACTTAGTTCTGTGCCTGAGGCATGGTAATAAATGCACAAATGTCTGACTTAAGGAATTCCTTAACTCTTCCTGAAAGGATGGAAGGATAGGAAAGCTTCCCAGAGAAAATATTGTTTAAGCTGGTTCTTAAAGAATGAGTAGGAAGGTTTTCTAGATGAATAAAACCTTGAGACAGCATTCCAAATAGGGACTAGCAGTTGCAAAGACACAGAGATATAAAAAGATAATGAAGTTTATTATATACTCCGAGCAGATTAAAACAACAAACAAAAATCAAAATCATTGGGCTTGGTCGGAAGGCATGTCACAACTGAATTAACTTATGATCATAGCTGCTCAGTAACAGATGCAAATTTTAGGGAGAAAGTATAATATCCTCAGGTTGTTGGCAGAGTATCAACAGTTTAGAAATACAAATATTGACTTTGGGGAACTTTTACACTGTAGTGAATTCATCATGAAGGTCATTATGTGTATGCACTGTTCAAGGTACTGAAAATGTAATCAAACTTACTCTCAAGAGGCTAAAAAGCTAGCAAGGAGACAGATAAATGATTTATTGTGTAAGTGAGGTAATAGAGATGGGAATAAAGTGCTATCTGAACCAGGAGAAAGGAGTATTTCATAATATGAAACGCTGGAGGAAGATTTCTCAAGTGAGGTGGCTTTTGAGCTGTGCCTTGGTGGAGTGCACTAGACCAAAAATAGGGACTTTGTGAAGACAATTAGTGGTAGGAAAGATTTAAGAATTATCCCTTTTTGCTATATCTGTTTTGGGCATTCAGTTAATAGTTACATTTGTTCAGGCAGTGTCTGTGAGCATAAGAAGTGAATAATTATGCCATAGTAGAATTTTGTGTCAAAATAAACTGGGTTAAAGTTTTCTGAAATGCAGGGCATCTCTAAAGTCTTTATTATATTAACATCCTTAATGGCTCTCCAAAGTATTGTATTCAACCCACCCCCCACAGCATACCTAAACATCTTTTGGAACAGAATTATATGAGACAGAATTTGAGGAATGATGAATTAAAATGTATTTTTAACAAACCAAGATTTATCGGTAGTCTCCATGTCCACTGTAAAATAATGTATAATTCTATAATCTCATAGATAAGAAGGAGAGGAAGGAGAGATATTTGGAGAGAAAGAATACATTCTAGCCAAGTTATTATCATCTTGGTCAATATGTCCCAAATTTAATAAATAATTATTATATGATCATCTCCTCCCTTGAAAAGTATGGCTTGTTCATATTTTGAAGTTTTATAAGGTGATCAGACACACCCTGGGAAGATACAGAACCAGAGCAGGAGTCAGTGGTGGAGGCAGAGGCAGAGGCCGCCTTAGAGTGGTACTCTTCCACCTTGAGAGAATGCTGCTTTTATTTTGCATTCATTTTAGGCCATATTAGACATACATTTTGCCAGTAGGGCATTTTAAGAGCATACTGAAAATCCACACCCTTTTCTGAGTCTGGAATTTCAGGAGTTGATTGCCAGTGTTTTCTTTTCAATAAGATTTGATTATATGAGAATTAATTAATGACCTTGCTGCATAATTTTAATTCATTTGTCAAATTCTGATTATGATTTAACTCCCAAGGTATTGTTAAAACTAAGAAAGCAATGATCATGCTTTTGATATGAATTTGAAGTCAGATCTATGTTTGAGATTTGTCTCTGCCAACTTTCTATCTGAATGACCTTGGGAAACAGCTGCCTCACCATCTGTAGCCTCTTTTTACACTTTTTTTCCTTTCCCATTTTGACAAAGTGAAAATACATAGGGGTAATATAATAATTAAATGATGCATATAAACACTTTATGAACTCTGAAGTGGTATACAAATAAAAGACAGACTGAATAAATGCATCCAGTTTAATTTTCATTAACATTTTTAGTCTTTAATTTTATATTATAAAAATAGTACTTATTCGCTACAGTAAAATTGAAAAGTATTGAGAGGCAAAAGCAGGGAAAAGCTACAAAGCACTTCATGAATCTACCATATTGAGACAATGGTTAACATTTTGATGGTTGTATACTTTCTATGCATATTTGTTTGTGCATATGCATTATTTAATAGTAACAGGTTTATCTTGGGTGTTTTGTTGCGGTCACTTTATTTTTCTAGGTCCCCTAAGAGTACATTTGCTTGGTTCAAGGAATTGTTAAGTCTTTTGCTACATATTGCTATGTATAATGAGAACAGGAGCTGACTTCTCAGCCTGGTGAAATGTGCCACCTTGCAGTAATCTAATATCCTGCACCACTTCAGAAGCATCATGAAAGACACATTCAGAAATGAACTTAATGTATTTACATAGTTATGCTTGGTATTGTTTGTAGTAGCATGAAAAGGATAACTCCAGTGTATCAACAGGAGCTAGTTAAGTAAACCTTGATACATCCAAAACCATGGAATATTGTATAGCTGTAAAAAGAATGAGGAAGAGAAAAACAAGGGTAGAATAAGAATATACATTGCTTATAATTTGCAAAAAGAAATTCTGAAATGATATATAAGAAACCAATGAAAGAAACAGAAGTAGGGATCAGATTTCACTATATATGCCTTTATATATGCATGCATGCTGAGCTGCTTCAGTTCTGTCTCTTTGCGACCCTGTGGACTATAGCCCACCAGGCTCCTCTGTCAGTGGGATTCTCCAGGCAAGACTACTGCAGTGGGTTGCCATGCCCTCCTCCAGGGCACCTTCCCGACCTAGGGATCAAACCCATGTCTCTTATGTCTCCTTCATTGGCAGGCAGGTTCTTTATCACTACCACCTGGGAAGCCCATATATGTATATTATAACATTTTTCTGAATCATATATTTGTATTACCTTTTCCAAAAAATGAGTGAAGAAATGAATGAATGAATGAAATGGAGTGAGGAGAAAAAGGGATCTGAGCTGCTGCCCATCTCTTTAGTATCAGGTGAATACATAGTATTAGTATAGTGGGAAAGATTAGAAGAGAGGCCCCAGGAAGGATTTGGCAGCTTTATTTTTCTTGTTTACTCAGTTTTGTATATTTAAAAAAATATTGAAACTGCCAAATGGCAGTCCCCATTGCTTCAATTGCTTTTTTTTCATATTCACTTGTATTTTTACATATGCATATGTATTATTTTTAATTGTGTTTACATTTCTAACATTTTTAAACTTACCTAATTGTTTTTTTTTTTCTGTGTCACTATAGGAGGACCTTTAAAAAAAACGAAGATAGGGCAGTTTTGTATAGTGCACATTCCCAAAGTGGTCTGAGCTACCTCAAGAGGCAGGAAATTTAAGCCCTCTAGTTTATATGGCACATACATACATTAGAAAAAATAAGAAAAAGAAAATAACATTTGCCCCTGATTATAAAACCACACTTTTAAGTAATAATTCAGAATGCAAAATAAAAGGAAAAAATCTTTAATTTTGCCACCAAAAACATTCTATTTTTTGCTTTTTAGATCTTTTTATGCATATAAACCTTTCCAAAAGTAGAATTATAATATCTGTTTTTCTTCAGTTGTTGAAATGCTTAGGTAGAGGTTTGTGTTTTTTTCAATTTTTTTAATTTTAGACCACCCTTGCATTTCTGGGCTGAACCCTATTTGATCATAACTTTCTTGTCTTGCTTTATTTTTAAATAATTTGCTTAATTTTATTTGATCCTGTTTTATTTGAAATTATATGTTTGTAGCATGGAAAATATTTTAAAAATATTGTCTCTGAAAGTATATTTAAGACATTCTTAACTTATAGAACACAAAGAGCATTAAATTTTCCAAATAACATGAATAAGGCTGAGTTCATCAAAAGGTATGTGAATATTGCTAGGGCTCCAACCTCATAACACATTTAAATTAATTTTCAGTGAAGTCTGCTAGTTTGAAAATTAACAAGTTTTTCACATACTGACTCACTATTCCCTGGTTGTTCAATCTAGAGCCCATGATATTTGTTAGTTAAAATATTTCTGGCATGCTTATGGAATTAGTTTTTTTTTTTTTAATGGAGTACAATTGCTTTAGAATGTTGTTTAGTTTCTCCTGTACAACAAAGGGAATCAGCTATACATACACATATATCCCCTCTTATTTGGGTTTCCTTCCCATTTAGGTCACCACAAAGCATTGAGTAGAGTTCCCTGGACCATACAGTAGGTTCTCATTAGTTATCTATTTCATACATGTGTACGCATGCTAAGTTGCTTCAGCCGAGTCCGACTCTGCGACCCTATGGACTGTAGCCCACCAGGCTCCTCTGTCCCTGGGATCCTCCAGGCTTGCAGTGGGCTGCCATGCCCTCCTCCAGGGGATCTTCCCAATTCAGGGATCAAACCTGCATCTCTTGAGTCTCCTGCATTGGCAGGCGAGTTCTGTACCAATAGCGCCACCTGGGAAGTGCACTTTATATATAGTAGTGTATATATGTCAGTCCCAATCTATCACTTTATCCCGCTCTCCTTCCGTCCTTGGTATCCATAAGTGAAAGTTGCTCAGTCATGTCCGACTCTTTGCGACCCCATGGACTATACAGTCCGTGGAATTCTCCAGGCCAGAATACTGGAGTGGATTGCCTGGTGGGCTGCCGTCTATGGGGTCGCACAGAGTCGGACGCGACTGAACTGACTTAGCAGCAGCAACAGCAGGCTGGGGCCTGGTAATTTGCATTTCTAACAAGTTCCCAGGTGATACTGATGCTGGTGGGCCAGGGACTAAATTTTGAGAACCATTGCTGTATCAGTTCAGTTGCTCAGTCGTGTCTGACTCTTTGCAACCCCATGAATCGCAGCACGCCAGGCCTCCCTGTCCATCACCAGCTCCCGGAGTTCACTCAGACTCACATCCATCGAGTCAGTGATGCCATCCAGCCATCTCATCCTCTGTCGTCCCCTTCTCCTCCTGCCTCCAATCCCTCCCAACATCAGAGTCTTTTCCAATGAGTCAACTCCTTGCATGAGGTGGCCAAAGTACTGGAGTTTCAGCTTTAGCATCATTCCTTCCAAAGAAATCCCAGGGCTGATCTCCTTCAGAATAGACTGGTTGGATCTCCTTGCAGTCCAAGGGACTCTCAAGAGTCTTCTCCAACACCACAGTTCAAAAGCATCAATTCTTCAGCACTCAGCCTTCTTCACAGTCCAACTCTCACATCCATACATGACCACTGGAAAAACCATAGCCTTGACTAGACAGACCTTTGTTGGCAAAGTAATGTCTCTGCTTTTCAATATGCTATCTAGGTTGGTCATAACTTTCCTTCCAAGGAGTAAGCATCTTTTAATTTCATGGCTGCAGTCACCATCTGCAGTGATTTTGGAGCCCAGAAAAATGAAGTCCACTGTTTCCACTGTTTCCCCATCTATTTCCCATGAAGTGATGGGACCGGATGCCATGATCTTCATTTTCTGAATGTTGAGCTTTAAGCCAACTTTTTCACTCTCCACTTTCACTTTCATCAAGAGGCTTTTTAGTTCCTCTTCACTTTTTGCCATAAGGGTGGTGTCATCTGCATATCTGAGGTTATTGATATTTCTCCCTGCAATCTTGATTCCAGCTTGTGTTTCTTCCAGTCCAGCATTTCTCATGATGTACTCTGCATATAAGTTAAATAAGCAGGGTGAAAATGTACAGCCTTGACATACTCCTTTTCCTATTTGGAACCAGTCTGTTGCTCCATGTCCAGTTCTAACTGTTGCTTCCTGACCTGCATACAGATTTCTCAAGAGGCAGGTCAGGTGGTCTGGTATTCCCATCTCTTTCAGAATTTCCCACAGTTCATTGTGATCCACACAGTCAAAGGCTTTGGCATAGTCAATAAAGCAGAAATAGATGTTTTTCTGGAACTCTCTTGCTTTTTCCATGATCTAGCAGATGTTGGCAATTTGATCTCTGGTTCCTCTGCCTTTTCTAAAACCAGCTTGAACATCAGCAAGTTCACGGTTCACGTATTGCTGAAGCCTGGCTTGGAGAATTTTGAGCATTACTTTACTAGCATGTGAGATGAGTGCAGTTGTGCAGTAGTTTGAGCATTCTTTGGCATTGCCTTTCTTTGGGATTGGAATGAAAACTGACCTTTTCCAGTCCTGTGGCCACTGCTGAGTTTTCCAAATTTGCTGGTACATTGCTGTATACTAATTGTAAATTCTAGAAATCTGGTTCTAGAAGAAAGCTGAATTTAGTCTGGGAGTGTAACAAGTGAGGAGGTTAGGGAGCAGATCATGAAAGACTCAACTGCTTCTGCTAAGCACAGTGTCTGAGTTCAGGAAATGAGCAGTATATAGGGATATGACACAATTCTTGTTTCATGATTGGAAATCCTAGCCAAATATCAAGTGAGAAATTTTATTTCATTTGCAAAGCTTAGAGACCAGGGGATTCTGGTCAAATAGGATTAAGTGATTAATCCATAAGAATGGGGGTTATTTTTATGTCTCTTCTATATTCCCCACTTAACATTTAGCCTTGCTTTAGAAGGGCTGATGTTTGTTTTAACTGGGAAAGTGCTTTGAGTGCTTATTAAAATGAAAGTTTTGTGTGTTTTTAAAGATATCAGCTATATTTATTCTTAAAATTTTTTAAACAGTCATTTAAGAGAATAAGAAAAACTATTTTTGAAAAAGAAAACTCACTGGAATTATTTTATATGTTGGAGAATATCATCTGCTTCATAAATCATCAAGCATTTTATGGATTTTTTTTTAAAGTGGTTCGGCATTACATTGTTTGAGGTAATACTAGTAATTTTCATAATCTTTCTGAAGATAAAAAATGAAGGCCAAAATCATAGACCTGGCATAGAAGCTGGGTGCAGGAGACAGCTATGAAGGAATAGATAGATATATGCACACATCTACACACACACACACACATACATATATAAAATATATATATATATATTTTAAATTACAGTTATTATTTTAGCTAAAGAGAAAGATACTTGTTCTGAATTTAGGCATCAACTCTGGAAGCCACACCTTTTCCTCAAGGAGTTTTGCTTCAACAGGTTTTTCTCACTTGTCTGCTACCTCGTTTCTGTTGTTCCACTGCTGACACCCTTAGCTGTCAAGTTGACCAGCTGGTCCCTCATTGACTGCTGGAGGAACAACTGGTATTACAGACAGTGGGTGGGACAGACTCCCTACTTGGAAACGTTCTTGTTTTCCTCCCACCCCCACAGAGGAGAATTAGGAGGAGGAAAAGGAGAGTAGAACTAGATCCTACAGGTCAGGCCAATGCTTCTGAAGCTTGCTGCGCATCAGAAACAACCCACTGGCTCTCTAATGTGCAGTATATTTGTGGGCCCCACCCAGAGACCTTCTGAATCTCGAGCTGATAGAATGCAGCCTGGGGGCTGCATTTTTAACAAGTTCCTGAAGAAATCTTGTGTAGCCAGATGGACTCTATGCCTCAGGCTACACCAGTGCTGGTCCTGGGTGAATTTTCACCAGCAGTGCTAAAGTAAAGGGCTTCCCAGCTTGCGCTAGTGGTAAAGAACCCACCTCCCAATGCAGGAGACAGAAATGAGGGTCCTATCCCTGAGTCGGGAAGATCCCCTGAAGGAGGGCATGGCAACCCGCTAGAGTATTCTTGCCTGGAAAATCCCACAGACAGAGGAGCCTGGCGGGCTACAGTCCATGGGGTCGCAAAGAGATAGACATGACTGATGCAACTTAGCAGTCGGGCAGGTGGTAAAATAAAGTTAGGACTATATAGTGTTTTTTATAAAATTACATTTATTCAATACAAAGAATTAGGAGTTTTTGCCTTAAATTAAGGCCTTTTTATATTTTGTGGTGTTTAAAATATCCTTTTATAAAATTATGTTGATAAGGATGTTTTCTGGGCTTCCCTCATAGCTCAGTTGGTAAAGAATCCACCTGCAATGCAGGAGACCCTGGGTCGGGAAGATCTGCTGGAGAAGGGATAGGCTACCCACTCCAGTATTCTGGCCTGGAGAATTCCATGGACTATACAGTCCATGCGGAGAAGGCGATGGCACCCCACTCCAGTACTCTTGCCTGGAAAATCCCATGGACGGAGGAGCCTGGTAGGCTGCAGTCCATGGGGTTGCGAAGAGTCAGACACTACTGAGCAACTTCACGTTCACTTTTCACTTTCATGCATTGGAGAAGGAAATGGCAACCCACTCCAGTGTTCTTGCCTGGAGAATCCCAGGGATGGGGAAGCCTGGTGGGCTGCCATCTATGGGGTCGCACAGAGTCGGACACGACTGAAGCAGCTTAGAAGCAGTAACAGCAGTAGCAGCAGCAGCAGCATATAGTCCGTGGGTCGCAAAGAGTCAGACACAACTGAGAGACTTTCACTTTCACTTTTCAAGGATGTTTTCTATCACCCTTATTTAGATAAAACAAATTATAATCTTATGTTGTCCTCGAAATACTTGTAAAAATTGATTGGTCTGTGAAATCCTAAAGATTGAGTATCTCTTATCTACTCATTCTTTTTAAGTCGCTTTTTAAATACTTTGAAATACAGGTTCATAGAGAGTCCTAAATTTTTGGCTAGATAAATTTTGGAATTCAGAATTTTTCAGATTTTAGAGATGCTTTCTCTGTATGTTATATAATGCCTCAGGGGTTTGTCATAGAACCCGTAGTCACGTGCATTAATATTTCTGAGGAAAGCAAGAGTATTCACTCTCAGTAAGATAAGTAAAGCCTATATATAGCTTCACATCAGTTCAGGCCAAGTTCTACTGTCAACTGAGTTTTGACATGAAAGCATATGGACATTTTTTAGCTTTTAGAGCTTTCTGGATTTTGGAGTTGTGCATAGGAATAGGATGGACGTGTTTGGCGTCTGCTTTCTCAACCTCAAAGTGCCGGCAAGCTTCAAATTAAATGGAGCTGAGTGTGTCTATGGTAGGGAATAATTTATTCTGATTTAACACACTAGTGTGTGATGTGACCTCATTTGTATTTTCCTTCCAAAGACTAGTCACTTTGTTGAGGGGCATTTTTCTTCAGCTGGTTCCCCCAACTCCCATTTGCAATCTTTGAGAAAAATCAGTTTTACATCCGAGCCATCTGGAACTAAAGTGAGAAGTGTAAGAGTGTAGAGTAGTGGCTAAGAGTGTGGGCTTTGGGCACAGAAAGACTTAAGTTTAAGCCCCAATTCTGGCACTCACTAGATTGCGCCTTACTTTAAAACAATCTCTGAATGTTGGAGATTTCCTCTGAAAAACTAGACCATCTACCTCAACAGGATTGCTGTGGAGATTGAGAGAGAATGTTAGTGAAGTACTTAGAAGAGCTTTTGTTTTATTCTCATCTTTTCCTGCTGGTATTTGGGTAGATTATGTGCTTCCCTCTGTGTAACTGGATGTTCGTGTGGTACCCTCTCCTTCCCTTAGAGGTTCTGAGTTGCTACACTTTCCCAATTCATGACCCGCTTCTGTTCCATTCTTGTGTCTTAGACATCAAATCCTGCCTCATCAGTGATTTCCACACCAAAAAATCCACAAACTCCTAAGCTTTATATGGAGCTAGTAGTTTCACCAAAAATGGAGTGTCTTAGGGTAGAGTCCACATTATGCAGAATGAGGCCTTTCACTGTCTGAAATGTACCACTCATTTTTTTCATCTTTACCTTACTCCAGCACTGTGTTCCCACTAACCAGGGAAATCTTTTGCTTTCTCCCATGAAGCAATTCTCTTACTCTGGTCTCTCAAGGCTCACCTTCTACAGCAAATTAATTTTAAAGGAGTTTCTCCCACCCAAAATGGTACCTTTCCTAAAAAGATTTCTAGTGAATACAGTTTTCTTAACCTGATTACACGTGCATTTCAACTGCTTAGCTCCTTTTTCCCTTCTATGATGTGGAAAACGATTCTTTTTTTCTAGAAATATATCAAATAAAATGAGTATGTGGTCCTTTTTGGTGATATTTGTTGAGATTCATGTTGTGGATTTCTTCCAGTTTAGATAATCCTCTCTAGTAAGAATCTTCAGCTAGTGAAGAGAATGTTATAGCCACCTGGTATTATTAAATGCTAAAATAGTAAACAAGAATATGTAAAATATTTTCAAAGAATAGAATTAGGAGATTTTTTTTCCCCCTCAAGAGTAAGTTAACCTGTAAAAACAGATTCCTGAGTGATACTGTCGCTCACTGGCTGTAGGGAATAATTGTTAATACTCAGTGAAGAATGCTTAGCCCATGTCCAGGCCCCTGAAAGCATGGGCTTCCCTTCCTAAGACGTGGAATTTAGAATATAGCATTCTAGAAATGGTACTTTGTCAACAGATTGTTTATTAAAGACTTGATGGGCACATAAGACATGCTAGAAAATGTAAAGGGGCTTCCTTGGTGGCTCAAGAGGGTAAAGAATCTGCCTGCCATGCAGGAGACGTAGGTTCGATCCCTGGGTCGGGAAGATCCCAGGGAGACCAGCATAGCAACCCACTCCAGTATTCTTGCCTGGAGAATCCCATGGACAGAGGGGCCTGGCAGGCTACAGTCCATGGGGTCGCAAAGAGTCAGACACAACTGAGTGACTAACACACATACAGAAAGTGTAAAAGACTTGATTATTGCCCTCAGGAAACTTCTGAGATTATAAATAGACCATTCCCAAAATAAATAACGAATAATTATCACTGGCTACTACTACTAAGTCACTTCAGTCGCGTCCGACTCTGTGCGACCCCATAGACGGCAGCCCACCAGGCTCCCCGTCCCTGGCATTCTCCAGGCTAGAACACTGGAGTGGGTTGCCATTTCCTTCTCCAATGCATGAAAGTGAAAAGTGAAAGTGAAGTCGCTCAGTCGTGTCTAACTCTTTGCAACCCCATGGGCTGCAGCCTACCAGGCTCCTCTGTCCATGGGATTTTCCAGGCAAGAATACTGGAGTGGGGTGCCAATTGCCTTCTCCGAGAAATGCCACTATAGAAGCCTAAATACAATCTCTGCCTAAGGTCTCCCCCACCTCCATCCCTATTTTACAACTGATTATACATATACTCCAGTGATAATTCGGAGAAGGCAATGGCACCCCACTCCAGTACTCTTGCCTGGAAAATCTCATGGATGGAGGAGCCTGGTAGGCTGCAGTCCATGGGGTCGCTAAGAGTTGGACACAACTGAGCGACTTCACTTTCACTTTTCACTTTCAGGCATTGGAGAAGGAAATGGCAACCCACTCCAGTGCTCTTGCCTGGAGAATCCCAGGGACGGGGGAGCCTGGTGGGCTGCCGTCTATGGGGTCGCACAGAGTCAGACACTACTGAAGTGACCTAGCAGCAGCAGCAGCAGCAGCGTTTCTAATACTATTATACATTTATACATTTTAAAAGCAAGTTATACTGCCATCGTATCAGTCTAAGACATTTAGAAGCCTTGGTTATTCAGAAAAGTTACATATTTCATATGCAATAATTTGCCTATAGGAATATTTTGGTTAATGTTATCTGTTAAAGATTTCAGTTTGTAATATCTTCCCTGTTAGTAGCACTTAATACCTTGTATTTAGTAGCATTTAATACTGTATTTGGAGATGTCAAAGTCCCCAACTACTGCTTGATGTTATTCTGGGAGGACAGACAATTAATGGACTTTTCCTGGGGATCCAGAACATGCTATTGACTGTAATCAAGTGTTGATTCTGCCTTTGGAAGTGGGTTTAAATGCTGTATAGAGAATACTTGATATCTGTTCTGTATATTTCCAGTAGAATAATTTTAATATCACAGAACATCCTAGGCATTGTTTATAAAGGTTTGTGAGTCGTTGCTGCTGCTGCTGCTAAGTCGCTTCAGTCGTGTCCGACTCTGTGTGACCCCATAGACGGCAGCGCACCAGGCTCCCCCATCCCTGGGATTCTCCAGGCAAGAACACTGGAGTGGGTTTTGTGAGTTGTTAGTTAGATTTAAAGTGTAATAATCAGATAAGTACATAAGGCAATTAATTAATTAGTGAAATACTTGGTAGTTAAGACTTCTCAGATCAAAGAATTTATTATACTTGGCCATTAATTTGTTTTTTAGCTTCGCCTTGCAGCGTGCAGGATCATAGTCCCCAAACAGGGATTAAACCTCTGTCCTCCACAGTGAAAGTGTGGAGTCGTACCACTGGAAACCAGGAATTTTTTTTTAATTAAAAAAATTTTTTTTCAAAGAGCATTCACAAAGTTGATGTTTTGTAAAACACCAATTTGAGAACTGCTGATGTGTAAGAATTAGGGAAATTGAGATTTGTTCTATTTCACATAGTGTTTGCCACTGTCTTAGAGGAATTGTTCTTAGTCTTTAGTCTTTCTGTATGTCAGAATCACCTATAGCAGTTAATAGGCAAAAATACAATGTTGGGGGACTTCCCTGGTGGGCCAGTGGTTAAGAAGCTACCTTTCAATGCAGGGGACGCAGGTGTGATCCCTGGCAAGAGAGCTAAGATCCCACTTGCCACAGCTAAGATTCAGTGCAGCCAAAAATAAAGAAATGAATATTTACCAAGAAAAAATACATATATGTATATATACAAATGTCAGGCCTTGGCTCAGGCCCAGCAAACTATAGCAAGCATATTAACATTCTCTTGGGAAGTTCTTTCCTTGCATCCAATGAAAGATAACTGATGGAGCATTTGTGTATTGAAGTCAATATAGGAAAGCCTACCAGTGTGATTACTTACTTGTTTTCTGTTAAAGGCCATGCAGCTTCTTTGAGAACAAATGAAACGGAAATAGAGGGGACAAGGTCATTCTAATTCAAGATTGACCTAAAACTTGTTTTAAAATCTCTGTACACATACCTTACGTGTCCTCCCTACCCTCCCCACCTCAAAAAAGTTGAACCACTCATTTGTCTCCTTTACACCTCGATCTTCCACCAGATGATGGAGAAAAGTTGATGGGTTTATATACTTAGTAAAACTTTGTAAACAAGGAGCCAGATAAATTAGTGCAAAATATAACATCCTACCTTGTGAAAGGGAAATCAAAGTAGAGTCTGTTTTGCTAAGAGAGCTCTTTAAAATGGAGCTGGGAGTCCATTAGTTTGTTTTGTTGTTATTGTTGTTGTTCTTGAGAGGCCATTAGTGAAGTGACATCTCAGCCTGAATGGAATCGGACTTTTTGACCTGATGAAGTCATCCAGAACACCTGCTAGAAACTCAGAATACTTATGGAACCCCTACCCTAAAATAACAGTAACAGTCTATCTGCTTACCGGACCTCTACCCTATAACAACGTAGCCTTAAGGACAAATATTTTCCTATTTGTGTCAGAGTCAAGCACAATTCTCACCAGTGATTTTTATTCTTCAGTTTATTAATGTGGTGTGCCACATTGAGTGATTTGCAAATATTGAACAACCCTGTATCCTTGGGGTAAGTTCCACTTGATCTTGGTGTGTGTGTGTGCATGCTTAGTCACTTAATTGTGTCTGACTCTTTGCAACCCTTTGGACAGTAGCCTACCAGGCTCCTCTGTCCATGGGGTTTTTCAGGCAAGAATACTGGAGTGGCTGCCATTTTCTTCTCCAGGGGATATTCCACACCCAGGGATTGAACCCACATCTCCTGTGTTTCCTGCATTGCAGGCAGATTCTTATCCCACTGAGTCATCAGGGAAGCATCCCTTTAAACTGTTGTTGGATTCCATTTGCTAATGTTTCATTGAGGATTTTTGCCTCTATGTTTATCATGATACTGGCATATAATTTTATTATTTTGTTGTATCTTTGTCGAGTTTAGGTATCAGGGTGATGCTGATTGATAGAATGAGTTTGGAAGCATTTCTTATTCTGCAAATTTTTGGAATGGTTTGAGAAAGAATGGTGTTAACTCTTCTGCAGGTGTTTGGTAGAATTCACCTGTGAAGCCATCTGGTTCTACACACTGTTTCTTGGGCATTGTTGTTACCGATTTAATTTCAGTACTGCTTATTAATCTGTTCATATTTTTCATTTCTTCCTTGTTCAATCTTGGGGTATTGTATATCTCTAGGAATTTGTCCTTTTCTTTTAGTTGGACCATTTTATTTGCATATAGTTGCTTATATTAATCTCTAATGAGCCTTTATATTTCCATGTTGTTGGTAATAACTTCTTTTCATTTCTGATTTCATTTATTTGGGCCCTCTCTCTTTTTTTCTTAATGTGTCTGGCTAATGGTATCAATTTTATTTGTCTTTTCAAAAAACCAGTTCTTAGTTTCATTCACGTTTTCTCTTCTTTCAGTGTCTATTTCATTTATTTCTACTCTAATGTTTATGTCTTTCCTTCTACTAACTTTGGGCTTTGTTCTTTTTCTAGTTTGTTTAGTGTGAGTTTGCTGCTGCTGCTGCTGCTAAGTCACTTCAGTCATGTCCAACTCTGTGCGACCCCATAGATGGCAGCCCACCAGGCTTCCCGTCCCTGGGATTCTCTAGGCAAGAATACTGGAGTGGGTTGCCATTTCCTTCTCCAGTGCATGAAAGTGAAAAGTGAAAGTGAAGTCACTCAGTCGTGTTTAGGTTGTTTATTTTAGATTTTTCTTATTTTCTGAAATTGGTTTACATCACCATAAACTTACCTGCTCAGACCCATAGATTTTGGATCATTGTGTTTTTGTTTTTATTTGTCTCCAGGTATTTTTTAAATTTCTTCTCTGATTTCTTAAGTGATCCATTGGTTGTTTAATAGCATATTGTTTATCCTCTACAAGTTTCGGACTCTTTTGTTGACTATGATGGCTACTCCGTTTCTTCTAAGGAATTCCTGCCCACAGTAGTAGATATAATGGTCATCTGAGTTAAATCCACCTGTTTCACTCCATCTTAGTTCACTGATTCCTAGAATGTCGATGTTCACTCTTATCATCTCCTGTTTGACCACTTCCAATTTGCCTTGATTCATGGACCTAACATTCCAGGTTCCTATGCAATATTGCTCTTTACAGCATTGAACCTTGCTTCTATCACCAGTCCCATCCACAACTGGGTGTTGTTTTTGGTTTGGCTCCATCCCTTCATTCTTTCTGGAGTTATTTCTCCACTGATCTCCAGTAGCATATTGGGCACCTACTGACCTGGGGAGTTCATCTTTCAGTATCCTATCTTTTTGCCTTTCGTACTGTTCATGGGGTTCTCAAGGCAAGAATACTGAAGTGGTTTGCCATTCCCTTCTCCAGTGGACCACATTCTGTCAGACCTCTCCATGTGATCAGATTGGCTAGTTTTCTGTGATTATGGTTTCCGTCTGTCTGCCCTCTGATGCCCTCTCTCAGTGCCTACCATCTTATTTAGGTTTCTCTTACCTTGGACGTGGGGTATCTCTTCATGGCTGCTCCAGCAAAGCACCATCTCTGTTTGTTTCCAAGGCAAACCATTCAATATCACAGCAATCCAAGTCTATGCCCCAACCAGTAACGCTGAAGAAGCTGAAGTTGAACAGTTCTATAAAGACCTACAAACCTTCTAGAACTAATACCCCAAAATGATGTCCTTTCCATTATAGGGGACTGGAATGCAAAAGTAGGAAGTCAAGAAACACCTGGAGTAACAGGCAAATTTGGCCTTGAAGTACAGAATGAAGCAGGGCAAAGGCTAACAGAGCTCTGCCGAGAGAACGCACTGGTCATAGCAAACACCCTCTTCCAACAACACAAGAGAAGACTCTACACACGGACATCACCAGATGGTCAACACCGAAATCATATTGATTATATTCTTTGCAGCCAAAAATGGAGAAGCTCTATACAGTCAGCAAAAACAAGACCAGGAGCTGACTGTGGCTCAGATCATGACGGCCTTATTGCCAAATTCAGACTGAAATTGAAGAAAGTGGAGGAAACCACTAGACCATTCAGGTATGACCTAAATCAAATCCCTTATGACTATACAGTGGAAGTGAGAAATAGATTTAAGGGACTAGATCTGATAGACAGAGTGCCTCATGAACTATGGACAGAGGTTTGTGACATTGTACAGGAAACAGGAATCAAGACCATTCCCAAGAAAAAGAAATGCAAAAAAGCAAAATGGCTGTCGGACGAGGGCTTACAAATAGCTGTGAAAAGAAGGGAAGCAAAAAGCAAAGGAGAAAATGAAAGATATACCCATCTGAATGTAGAGTTCCAAAGAATAGCAAGGAGAGATAAGAAAGCCTTCCTCAGTGATCAGGGCAAAGAAATAGAGGAAAACAACAGAATGGGAAAGACTTAGAGATCTCTTCAAGAAAACTAGAGATACCAAGGGAGCATTTCATGCAAAGATGGGCTCAATAATGGACAGAAATGGTATAGACCTAACAGAAGCAGAAGATATCAAGAAGAGATGGCAAGAATACACAGAAGAACTGTACAAAAAAGATCTTCACAACCCAGATAATCATGATGGTGTGATCACTCACCTAGAGCCAGACATCCTGGAATATGAAGTCAAGTGGGCCTTAGAAAGCATCACTATGAACAGAGCTAGTGGAGGTGATGGAATTCTAGTTGAGCTATTTCAAATCCTGAAAGACGATGCTGTGAAAGTGCTGCACTCAATATGCCAGCAAATATGGAAGACTCGGCAGTGGCCACAGGACTGGAAAAGGTCAGTTTTCATTCCAATCCCAAAGAAAGGCAATGTCAAAGAATGCTCAAACTACTGCAAAATTGCACTCATCTCACATGCTAGTAAAGTAATGCTCAAAATTCTCCAAGCCCTTCAGCAGTACGTGAACTGTGAACTTCCAGATGTTCAAGCTGGTTTAAGAAAAGGCAGAGGAACCAGAGATCAAATTGCCAACATCCGCTGGCTCATCGAAAAAGCAAGAGAGTTCCAGAAAAACATCTATTTCTGCTTTATTGACTATGCCAAAGCCTTTGACTGTGTGGATCACAATGAACTGTGGAAAATTCTGAAAGAGATGGGAATACCAGACCACCGGACCTGCCTCTTGAGGAATCTGTATGCAGGTCAGGAAGCAACAGTTAGAACTGGACATGGAACAACAGACTGGTTCCAAATAGGAAAAGGAGTACGTCAAGGCTGTATATTGTCACCCTGCTTATTTAACTTATATGCAGAGTACATCATGAGAAATGCTGGACTGGAAGAAACACAAGCTGGAATCAAGATTTCCAGAGAAATATCAATAACCTCAGATATGCAGATGACACCACTCTTATGGCAGAAAGTGAAAAAGAACTAAAGAACCCCTTGATGGAAGTGAAAGAGGAGAGTGAAAAAGTTGGCTTAAGGCTCAACATTCAGAAAACTAAGATCATGGCAACCAGTCCCATCACTTCATGGCAAATAGATGGGGAAACAGTAGAAACAGTGGATTTTATTTTTCTGGGCTCCAAAATCACTGCAGATGGTGATTGCAGCCATGAAATTAAAAGACACTTACTGCTTGGAAGGAAAGTTATGACCAACCTAGATAGCATATTAAAAAGCAGAGACATCACTTTGTCAACAAAGGTCCATCTAGTCAAGGCTATGGTTTTTCCAGTGGTCATGTATAGATGTGAGAGTCGGACTATAAAGAAAGCTGAGCGCAGAAGAATTGATGCTTTTGAACTGTGGTGTTGGAGAAGACTCTTGAGAGTCCCTTGGACTGCAAGGAGGTCCAACCAGTCCATCCTAAAGGAGATCAGTCCTGGGTGTTCATTGGAAGGACTGATATTGAAGCTGAAACTCCAATACTTTGGCCACCTGATGTGAAAAGCTGACTCATCTGAAAAGACCCTGATGCTGGGAAAGATTGAGGGCAGGAGGAGAAGGGGACGACAGAGGATGAGATGGTTGGATGGCATCACCGACTCAATGGACATGGGTTTGGGTGGACTCTGGGAGTTGGTGATGGACAGGGAGGCCTGGTGTGCTGCGGTTCATGGGGTTGCAAAGAGTTAGACACGACTGAGCGACTGAACTGAACTGCACTGCACTACATGTTTATATTTTTGCAGTGTTTTTCTTATAGTTAATATTCTGGTCACATAGCATTCTGGTTGAAAACATACTTGATAGGATTTCAATATTCTTAATTTTACTAAGGCTTAGCTGTAATCTATCCTGGAGATATCCTGCTCCCTGTGTATTTGAAAAGAATGTATTCTACTGCTCTTGGATGGAGTGTTCTATATATATCTGTTAAGTCCATCTGATCTAATGTGTCATTTAAGGCTAGTGTTTCCTTATTGATTTACTCTCTGGGTGATCTGTTCATTGATGTAAATGAGGTGATTAAGTCTTCTACAATGATTTCATTACTGTTGATTTCTCCCTTTATGTCTTTATTTATGTTGTGTTAGTATTTGCTTTGTATATGTATGTCCTCCTATGTTGGGTGCATATGCATTTACAGTTGTTACGGTTTCCTTTTGGATTAATCCCTTAATCATTATGTAATATCCTTCTTTGTCTCTTGTAACAGTCTTTGTTTCAAATCCTATTTTTTCAGTACAGATATTGCTATCCTGGCTTTCTTTTGATTTCCATTTGCATGGAGTATCTTGTTCCATCCCTTTACTTTCAGTCTGTATGTTGCTTTAGGTATGAAGTAAATCTCTTGTAGGCAGTATATGTATGTGTGAAAGTGAAGTCACTCAGTCATGTCTGAGTCTTTGTGACCCCATGGACTGTAGCCTACTAGGCTCCTCTGTCTGTGGGATTTTTCAGGCAAGAGTAGTGGAGTGGGTTCCCATTTCTTTCTTCAGGGGATCTTCCCAACCTAGAGATTGAACCTGGGTCTCACCCATTGCAGGCAGACACTTTACTGTCTGAACCACCAGGGAAGCCCATATATATAACCCTGGTCTCCCACATTGCGGGCAGATTCTTTACCATCTGAGCCACAAGGGAAGCCCAAGAATACTGGAGTGGGTAGCCAGCCCTTCTCCAGAAGATCTTCCCAACCCAGGAATCCAAACTGGGTTTCCTGCATTGCAGATGGATTCTTTACCAACTGAGCTATTTTGGAAGCCTATAGGTCTTGTTTTTATAGTCCATTCAGCCACTCTTTGTCTTTTGATTGGAGTCTTTAGTCTCTTTACATTAAAGTAATTATTGATAGATATGTATTTATTGCCATTTTATTGTTTGTATTTGTAGTTCCTTTTTTTTCTTTTATTTTGCTTTTGTTCTCTTCTCTTGTGTGGGCTTCCCTGTTGGCTCAGCTGGTAAAGAATCCACCTGCAATGCTGAAGACCTGGGTTCGATCCCTGGGTTGGGAAGATTCCCTGGAGAAGGGAAAGGCTACCCACTCCAGTATTCTGGCCTGGAGAATTCCAGGGACTGTATATAGTCCATGGGGTCACAAAGAGTCAGAGGTAACTGAGCAACTTTTACTTTCACTTGTGATTTAATGACTGTTTTAGTGTTGCATTTGAATTTTTTCTCTTTCTTATGTGTGTATCTATTATAGATTTTGGGTTCATGGTTACAGTGAGGTTTATTTATAGCAATATGTTTATTTATTTTAAGTTGCCAATCTCTTAATTTCAAGCACATATTAACAACTCTGCATTTTAACTCCCTTCTCCTCATGATTACTCTTTTTGTCATCATGTTTTACCATTTTGTTTTGTGACTCCTTTAATTGAAGATATAGATGATTTTACTAGTTTTATCCTTTAACCTTCCTACTAACTCTGTATGTAGTTAAATTTACTACCTTTATTGTATATTTGACTTTACCAGTGAGCTTTTTTCTTTCCTAGTTTTCAGACTTCTAGTTGTGGCCATTTCTTTTTTGCTTAGAGAAGTCCCTTGAACATTTCTTGTAAAGCTGGTTTGATAGTGCTGAAATCTTTTAGCTTTTGCTTCTTTTAAAACTTCTGAGGACTTCCCTGGAGGTGCACTGCAAAGGAATCTGCCTACCAATGCAGGGGACCATGGGTTTGATCTCTGGTCCAGGAAGATTCCACATGCCGCAGAGCAACTAAGCCCATGTGCCACAACTGCTGAGCCTGTGCTCTGGAGCCTGTGAGCCACGTTTACTGAGCCCCCATGCTGCAACTGCTGAAGCCTGTGTGCATAGAGCCTGTGCTCCACAACAGCAATGAGACGGCTTCCCAGCTGGTGCTAGTGGTAAAAAAAAAAAAAAAAAAAGCTCACCTGCCAGTGCAAGAGACTTCAGAGATGCGGGTTCAGTCCCTGAGTTGGGAAGATCCCCTGGAGGAGGAAATGGCAACACACTCCAATATTCTTGCCTGGAGAATCCCTTGTACAGAGGAGCCTGGCAGGGCTACAGTCCATAGCATCCCCAAAGAGTCAGACACAACTGAAGCGACTTAGCACAGATGCACTGCGATGAGAAACCCGTGCACTACAACAGAGAGTAGACCCTGCTTGCCCCGACTAGAGGAAGCCCACATTTAACGGTGAAGACCCAGTGCAACCAAAAGTAAATACATTTGAAAAAAGTTTTCATCTCTTCGTCAAATCTGAATGAAAGCCTTCCCAGGTGGAGTATCCTTGGCTATAGGTTTTTCCCTTTTATCTCTTTAATTATATTGTGCCAGTCCTTTCTGGCCTTTAGAGTTTCTGCTGAAAATTCAGCTGACAGCCTTATGGGCGTTACCATATATGTAACTCATTGCTTTTCCCTTGCTGCTTTTAATATTTTATCTTCATCTTTAATTTTTGCCATTTTAATTACAGTGTGTCTTGGTGTGGCCCTCTTTGAATTGATCCTGCTTGGCACTCTGTTTCCTGGACCTGGCTGTCTGTTTCCTTTATAGGTTAGGAAAGTTTTCAACTATTATGTATTCAAATATGTTCTCTGCCCCACTCATCAGGCAACTTTTAACAATCTTATGCCCTTTTGTCTTTATGACTCTTTGTTTTCCTTGCAACACTCTTTTTCAGTTCAGTTCAGTTGCATAGTCATGTCCGATTCTTTGTGACCCCATGACTGCAGCACACCAGGCTTCTCTATTACCAACTCCCCAGAGCTTGCTCAAATTCATGTCCATCGGGTCGGTGATGGCATCCAGCCATCTCATCCTGTCATCCTCATCTCCTCCTGTCTTCAATCTTTCCCAGCATCAAGGTCTTTTCAGATGAGTCAGTTCTTCACATCAGGTGGCCAAAGTATTGCAGTTTCAGCTTCAGCATCAGTCCTTCAGATGAATATTCAGGGTTGATTTCCTTTAGGATTGACTGGTTTGATCTCCTTGAAGTCCAAGAGACTCTCAAGAGTCTTCTCCAACACCACAGTTCAAAAGCATCAGTTCTTCAGCGCTCAGCTTTCCTTATAGTCTGACTCTCACATCCATACATGACTACTGGAAAAACCATAGCTTTGAGTAGATGAACCTTTGTCGGCAAAGTAATGTCTCTGCTTTTTAATATGCTGTCTAGGTTGGTCATAGCTTTTCTTCCAAGAAGCAAGCATCTTTTAATTTCATGGCTGCAGTCACCATCTTCAATGATTTTGGAGTCCAAGAAAATAAAATCTCTCACTGTTTCCCCTCTTTTGGGGTTACCCAAATCTGTGGTTCCTGAATTCCAATTCTTAAGATCCCAAATAAACTCATTTCTTATTTGCAGCCTCCTGCGTTGTTTTTGGGTGACAGCGTATATTTAAAATTTATAAAATTACTTTCTATAGTGCTTGCTGCTGCTTCTGCTGCTGCTGAGTCGCTTCAGTCATGTCCAACTCTGTGCAACCCCATAGACGGCAGCCCATCAGGCTCCACCGTCCCTGGGATTCTCCAGGCAAGAGCACTGGAGTGGGTTGCCATTTCCTTCTCCAATGCATGAAAGTGAAAAGTGAAAGTGAAGTCGCTCAGTCGTGTCCGACTCTTAGCGACCCCATGGACTGCAACCTACCAGGCTCCTCCATCCATGGGATTTTCCAGGCAAGAGTACTGGAGTGGGGTGCCATTGCCTTCTATAGTGCTTATGTAGCTTTTAAATGTGTGTATATGTTATATGTACACACACATATAATAGAAAAATTAGAAGAGAAAACAGAAGCAAAGTTCTAGAGTTAGAGTTTGGTAGGTTTATCCAGCATCTGTTGGGACAGGGAGACTTAACATTCCTGCCCCAGGGAAGTGAAAATCTGCCATAGAGTTAGAGTGTTTCATGGAGTAAGGCTTTGTAATGGATTAAATGTCTCTCCCAATGTGCTTCCCTTGCTCTGACTTTATGCTCATCATCCATTCTTAATTCGTAATTCTCTTTTACTATAATTAACTGTTACTGATTAAGAATCCTAGGCATTTAGATTTTGAATCATTGGAATGTATTAACTATTCAAAAGAATAAACAAGTAAGTATCTCTTCCTACCTTCCCCTAGCCTGTACTATCAGCTTGTCCTTCTTTCTCCTTTATTTCTAGCCTGTCCCTCTCCACTAGACTCCTTCTATGAACATTTAAACATGTTCTGGGCTCTCCACTCCTTAAAAGTAAAGTTTCCAGGGACCTTCCATCCCTCTAGTTCCTGTTCATTCCTCTTCCTTTCCTTGGCACCTGGCCCCTTGAAAGAGTTTTGATTACTTCCTGTCACCTGCAATTCATATCTCATCCATTTTACTTTCTCCCTCATCTCTGTTTAAGGATCCTGCTTTCATTGTTGTCATAAGAGATCTCCATGGTCCTAAATTCTGTAGACACTTCTCAGCCTTCCTTTTGACCTTGCATCCCTGGTGGCTCAGCTGGTAAAGAATCCGCCTGCAATGTGGGAGAACTGGGTTCTATCCCTGGGTTGGGAAGATCCCCTGGAGAAGGGAATGGCTACCCATTTCAGTATTCTGGCGTGGAGAATTCCATGAACTGTGTATAGTCAGTCCATGGGGTCACAAAGAGTCAGACACGACTGAGTGACTTTCCCTTTCACTGAGCGACTTTCACTTTTCACTTCAGCCTTCAACATACCTGCCTTACTGGGTGTATCGGTCCTCTGTATCTAATGTGGCTGCTGCTGCTAAGTCACTTCAGTCGTGTCTGACTCTGTGCAACCCCATAGACGGCAGCCCACCAGGCTCCCCCGTCCCCGGGATACTCCAGGCAAGAACACTGGAATGGGTTGCCATTTCCTTCTCCAATGCCTGAAAGTGAAAAGTGAAAGTGAAGTCGCTCAGTCATGTCCGACTCTTCTCGACCCCATGGACTGCAGCCTACCAGGCTCCTCCATCCATGGGATTTTCCAGTCAAGAGTACTGGAGTGGGGTGCCATTGCCTTCTCCTGTCTAATGTGGCCAATTACCACAAACTAGAGGCTTAAAACAACATGAATTTTTTCTCTTACCATCTGGAGGCTAGAAGTCAAAAATTAAAAGTCAAGAAAAAAAAATCAGGTTGGACTGTCTCTCTCTGGAGTCTGCAGGGGAGAATCTGTTCTTTGCATGTTCAACTTGTGGTGCCTGTAGGCGTTCCTTGACTTGTGGCCCCACCACTCCAATCTCTGCCTCCCCAGTCACATTGCCTCCTTTTCTTCGTGTCAAATCTGCTTTTCTCTTACAAGACACTTACCATTGGATTTAGGGCCTCCTGGGATAATGCAGGATGATCTACTTATCTCAAGGTCCTTAATTTAGTTACAAAGACCGGTGTTCTAAATAATGTAGTCTTCACAGATTCTCGGGATGAGAATCTGAACATATCTTTTTGGGGGCTACCTTTCAACTCACTATAAGTGAAGGGTTCTGTCTTCCCTTGATTTCTGTGATGTCACGCTCTTCTAGTTTCCGTCTCAGTCTCCTCTTCTATCTCCTTGTCTTATCTGACTTTGCCCTCTCTCCCTAGGCAATATTCTAGGCCCATGACTTCGGTTACCATGTAGGTAGACGACTATTCCAAATTTCTATATTTAGTCATACCTCTCCTATTGATGCATACAAACAACCTACTTATGTCACCATTTGAGTGTTTCAGAGGTTTTACACATTTAATGTGTCCAGTATAGAACTCATCACCCTTTGTACCTCGAATCCCCATCCCCACCCAAGAAAACTCTGCCCTTTCCGTGGAGTTCCCTAGCTCAGCGAGTGACATTGCTCCTCCCCAGTTGTTTGTGCCAGAGTCATCCCTGATACCTGCCTCGCCTTGTCTCCCCGCATCCAGTTCCTCCCCAGAAAAGCCTAAAATAGCTTTGGAATCTACTCTCTTCTTACTGCCATTGTGCTAGTTTAAGCAGCTACCTTTTGTTTTTCATCTGGGTTAGTGCATTAGCTACCTTACTGGTCCCCCATTATCCTCTCTCAGTCTCTCCAATCCATTTTCCATATGGCAGCCTGAATAACCTCAAAATATGAATTGAGTCATGTCACTGTGCTGCCGAGAACCGTTTTCAGTGGCTTTCATTGCTTTTCGGATGATCTCCAAAATTCTTCATGTAGCCTCTGATGTCTTAGATGATCAGGTCCATCTGCCTCTGCAACCTCATCTCTCTTCCTTGGCCGTTCTCCGACTGGTTCTCCTTTGACTCTTAAACTATATGCGTACGTACCTTCTTATAGTTCTTGAGAGTTCCCTCCTGCCTCTGAATCTTTGCACATGGTTTTCCCTCTCTTCCTTCCTGCTAGCTAACAAATTTTTCAGGTATCAATCTAAGTGTTGCTTGTTCAGGGAAACCCTTCCTAGCCATCCCCACTCCTGAACTAGATTGGGTCTTCCTGTCTTGTAATAGTCCCTTTTTCCTCTCCTTTTAATTTAATACTAATTATTCTTAACTATTTGCTTATCTCTCTCCTGAGAGAATGTAAACACCGTCAGTGAAACAACTGTGTACCTTGTGAAAATAGCTGTCAAGCACAGGGCTGAGGGTAGACACACAGATTCTAGTGAGTGAGTGCATCTAATGACCTGAGTTATTAAGATGTAACTGGGAAAGACCAAAGCCTGAATCTAGTGGCAACATGTTTGAAGTAAAATAACATGTAAAACTGTTACCCACAATGTTTAATTTTTCAAATGGTATTCACTAGACTGAATTGTGATGCTGGAGAATTTAGAGTCCCCTGGACTGCAAGGGGATCAAACAGTCAATCCTAAAGGAAATCAACCCTGAATATTCATTGGAAGGATTGATGCTGAAGCTAAAGCTCCAATCCTTTGGCCACCTGATATGAAGAGCTGGCTCATTGGAAAAGACCCTGATGCTGGGAAAGATTGAAGGCAGGAGGAGAAGGGGGCGGCAGAGGATGATATGGTTAGATAGCATTACCAACTCAGTGGACATGAATTTGAACAAACTCTAGGAGATAATGAAGGACAGAGGAGACTGGCTTGCTGTAGTCCATGGTGTCACAAAGAGTCAGACACGACTTAACGACTGAACAACAACCACCAGACTGAATGAAGTTAACAAAACTATAGAAACATAATAGTAGAGACTAGTTTTAATATAAACTACTCAATAGACTTTTTCCCAATAATTGAGTCAATAGTTCCAAGTATTCTTGACAGTCAAGTTGTTATCCTGGGCATAATCTAGTTTTAGCTTCTGAAAAAAAAATCTCATCTAGGTTCAAAAAAAATAGCCAAGTTTTGGATTGGAAAAATTGTTGGATCTGAAAGTTGTGGTTTTTCAAAGTGTTGAACTGATGAAGTATGTATTCTGGAAATATCCTAGGTATATTAAAAGTCTTGAAGTTCTTTGTGGTTGGGAACCAAGACCTCTATTTCAAGCCAAGTATCTTAAACACAAACTCTTGACCGAGGTAAAGTGCTAAATCATATGCTTGGCAGGAGCTTAGCATTTCTGTTTTGACTACATGCTTTACCATCTTCAGCCAAATGACAATCATTATTTTCTATTTTCAGCATGTTTGCCACACATATAAGAGGGAAAGTGAGATGGAGGCGGGGAATGAGTTTCAAATAGTTCTTAGATTTTTTTTTTTTTTTAAGTTGGGATCTGTATATTTTTTTTAATTTAATTTAATTTTTAAACTTTACAATATTGTATTGGTTTTGCCAAATATCGAAATGAATCCGCCACAGGTATACATGTGTTCCCCATCCTGAACCCTCCTCCCTCCTCCCTTCCCATACCATCCCTCTGGGTCGTCCCAGTGCACCAGCCCCAAGCATCCAGTATTGTGCATCGAACCTGGACTGGCGACTCGTTTCATATATGATATTATACGTATTTCAATGCCATTCTCCCAAATCATCCCACCCTTTCCCTCTCCCACAGAGTCCAAAAGACTGTTCTATACATCAGTGTCTCTTTTGCTGTCTCGTATACAGGGTTATTGTTACCATCTTTCTAAATTCCATATATATGCATTAGTATACTGTATTGGGACGTGAGTCTGAGTGAACTCCAGGAGTTGGTGAGGGACAGGGAGGCCTGGCGTGCTGCGATTCATGGGGTCGCAAAGAGTCGGACACGACTGAGCAACTGATCTGATCTGATCTGATCTGATACTGTATTGGTATTTTTCTTTCTGGCTTACTTCACTCTGTATAATAGGCTCCAGTTTCATTCACCTCATTGGAACTGATTCAAATGTATTCTTCTTAATGGCTGAGTAATACTCCATTGTGTATATGTACCATAGCTTTCTTATCCATTCATCTGCTGATGGACATCTAGGTTGCTTCCATGTCCTGGCTATTATAAACAGTGCTGCGATGAACATTGGGGTACACGTGTCTCTTTCAATTCTGGTTTCCTCAGTGTGTATGCCCAGCAGTGGGATTGCTGGATCATAAGGCAGTTCTATTTCCACTTTTTTAAAGAATCTCCACACTGTTCTCCATAGTGGCTGTACTAGTTTGCATTCCCACCAACAGTGTAAGAGGGTTCCCTTTTCTCCACACTCTCTCCAGCATTTATTGCTTGTAGACTTTTGGATCGCAGCCATTCCGACTGGCGTGAAATGGTACCTCATTGTGGTTTTGATTTGCATTTCTCTGACAATGAGTGATGTTGAGCATCTTTTCATGTGTTTGTTAGCCATCTGTATGTCTTCTTTGGAGAAATGTCTATTTAGTTCTTTGGCCCATTTTTTGATTGGGTCATTTATTTTTCTGGAATTGAGCTGCAGGAGTTGCTTGTATATTTTTGAGATTAGTTGTTTGTCAGTTGCTTCATTTGCTATTATTTTCTCCCATTCTGAAGGCTGCCTTTTCACCTTGCTAATAGTTTCCTTTGTTGTGCAGAAGTTTAACAAGTGGTGCTGGGAAAACTGGTCAACCACTTGTAAAAGAATGAAACTAGAGCACTTTCTAACACCATACACAAAAATAAACTCAAAATGGATTAAAGATCTAAACGTAAGACCAGAAACTATAAAACTCCTAGAGGAGAACATAGGCAAAACACTCTCTGACATACATCACAGCAGGATCCTCTATGACCCACCTCCCAGAATATTGGAAATAAAAGCAAAAATAAACAAATGGGACCTAATTAAACTTAAAAGCTTCTGCACAAATAGTTCTTAGATTTCTTAATGCAGTTTAGATACAGACCAGACATCAACTCCTTTATGTGCTATTGAGGTCTAGTTCTTGAAGAACTCCTCAAACAATGACCCGCTTCAGACTACACGTTTGTCTTCTTAATAGATGAGTGGCAACTGGTGGTTTGTATGGCAGAGCTAGATGTCCGTGTTTACTGAATACCTGTGTTATTTATTTATTATTATATAAGAACTTACCCCAAAGTTTAGCAGGCTAAAACAATAAACATTTAGTATCACAGTTCCTATGGGTCAGCCCAGCTGGGTGCTCCCACCTCAGGATCTCATAAAGTTCAAGTGGTTGACTGGAATGGCTGTCTCATCTGAGGACTTAATGGTGGGAAGATGACCTTCGAAACTTGCATGCTTGTTAACAAGACTGAGTAACTGGGAATTCCCTGGCGGCCCAGTGGTTAGGACTTGGCTTTTTCACTGCTGGGGTCCTCAAATTCAATCCCTTGTTGGGGAACTAAGATTCCACAAGCCAAGCAGAGCTGCCAAAAAACAAAAAAAAAAAATTGAATTCCTAGTCACATGGCCCTCTCCATAGTGTAGCTGACAACATAGCAGCCATTCTGATTTGTGGTCCCACTTTTGTAACCAAGTATTTTCCCCATCTCTGGAAGCTTTGGGGACATTTTATTTGTCTCCACTAGACTAGAATTTCACAGTGATGTGACTTGGTGTGGGAGGATCAAAGTCATGAACATGAAATATCAAAATAAGATGGTTAGAGAAACACTGTGCTTTTGGAAGGCAAGCATGATGGATGGTGAGCTGGAGAGGAGCTGGAAACAGAGAATGTTACATGCAACTTTGGAAACAGGACAGTCAAGGAAGTTACAGGCGATGGTCCCATCTTACCTGCTGTCTTCCCCAAGTTGGATGGCATTTCCCACGTGTCTTACCTAGGATTTACCATTCTTCAGCAAAACCTCCCCATGCTCACCCCATTGCTAATGTCAAGAGGCATATTAAACACCAGGTGTCACTGTCACACAGTGGGCCCACAAACCAGTGTTGTTATTGAACCAACCCAGCAACTCAGTTTGCTTAACCGCTGAACCAGTATCTTCTTTGGTCTTTAGCACTGTCTGGGTGTTTTTTTTTTTTTAAAGTGAGGTTGGACAGAATATGTACCTTAAGTTATAGCATAAATATGAAATTTCTTTATAAATTGTTAAGCACGATACAAATTAAGCTCTTGGGTTGCTGCTGTTTAGAGAAACCAAACTTCCCAATTGTTTGGAAAAGGTGGAATGGTATAAAATACAAATCAACACTATGTAACCTACTATGGGGAGAACAATTTTTCTAGTATTGACTGTCCCAATCACAGTGATTTTTACTTTTCTAAAGTGTTTGTGTTAAAAATTAAAAAAAAAAACTTTACAAAATGTTTACGTTAAATTAGATAATATCCCCATGTTGAGTTTGTGGTAATTTTTCCATTCCCTTTCTCATGAACAGGTATATCCTGCAATGTATTCCCTGTGCTCTGCCTTTCTCTTGAATTAGGATTATTCTGTTCTTTCTTCCTCTGCTTTCCTTTTCTCCTGATGGCCATGGGCACTCAGGATTTATTTTGGTGGAAAATGGAGCTCTGATTCTCTGCTGGTGACTTACATAATGTGGGGAGAAATCACTGTGTTGATAGTAAGTGAAGTGAAGTGAAGGTCGCTTAGTCATGTCCGACTGTTTGTGACCCTATGGACTATACAGTCCATGGAATTCTCCAGGCCAGCATACTGGAGTGGGTAGCCTTTCCCTTCTCCAGGGGCTCTTCCCAACCCAGGGATTGAACCCAGGTCTCCCACATTGCAGGCGGATTCTTTACCAGCTGAGCCACCAGGGAAGCCCAAGAATACTGTGGTAGGTACCCTGTGCCTTCTCCAGGGGGTGTTCCTGACCCAGAGATCAAACTGGGGTCTCCTGCACTGCAGGCAGATTCTTTACCAACTGAGCTATGAGAATAGTAAGCAACTGCCAAATGAACCTTTGGAAAGTGCTGTGTAATCTGCTATCCATCAAGGTTCAAGACCTGTTAAGTCTCTGATTAGGAATACCTGTTTACTCAGTTGCCCTGATGTTCAGAACATACTTGCTTCTATCATTGTTATGCTGAAAATGGAAGTGGTAAAAATAAAAACTGGTTTCCCCCCTTTTATAGCCTTATGGGATTATTATTCTGGAGCGGTATTTGAAATAATCATTGATTTCTTTTGTCTCTGTCTAAAATATATTAAATGATATATTTCATACTAGGTGCCCTAATTAAACCAAGAGTGAATTACATGGGTTCTGTCTTAAATTCTCTTTGAACTATCGATGAATTATTTTTCCATCTTTTTTATACAGTTTTATTTACTGGGTCTCCATTGCTGCGCACTGGCCTTTTCTCTAGTTGGGGTATGCAGGGCTTCGTACTGCTGCTTCTCTTGTTGGGAGCACGGGCTCTCGGGCACGTGGGCTCGGCAGGTGTGGTTCCCAGGCTCTAGACCACAGGCTCAGTAGTTGCAGTGCATGGGCTTGGTTACTCCACAGCACGTTGGATCTTCCCAGAGCAGGGATCGAAGTGTCCCCTGCATTGGTAGGCGGATTCTTTACCACTGAGCCACCAGGGAAGCCCATATTCTTATTACTCTTCATAATTGTATTTAGTCTTTTAAAATTATATTTTCTAATGTTCATAACAGGTTTGAAAATTGAAAAGCCTTCTGGATACACTTTTAGTGTATCCAGAAGCAGAGAAGAACTTTTTCATGAATGTTACCAAGACAGAAATAAGTGAAAAATAATGTATTAAAACTTAAAGATGCCCCAGGGAGCGCTGGGGAGAGGACTGAGCTGAGATTGAAAGGAGACAGGCTAGAAAGGGAAAATTGCCTAAGCACGATGATCCATGGGTATTTATGAAGTTCCTAATATTGAGGAAGATTACAAAATATAAAAACTTTTCATCTTGTGTTTCAGGAGTTGAGAATCTAATTAAGAGAAAAATTATACATATGAAACAGAATAGTTAAGTAGTATTAACACCATGCGCATTACCTACAAGAGCTTAGGGGAGGTACTATAGAGCATAAAGAGTACAATGTTTTGTTTTGGTTTTTTAATTTTTATTTATTTTTGGCTGTGCTGGGTCTTCATTGCTGTGCCCAGGCTTTCACTAGTTGCAGCGACTGGGGCTACGCTTTAGTTTCGGTACAAGGGCCTCTCACTGCAGCTTATCTTGTTGCAGAGCACGAGCTCTAGGCGCTTGGGCTCAGTAGCTGTGGTGCGGGGGCTTAGTTGGTCCATAGCATGTGGGATCTTCCTGAACCAGGGGTCATGCCTGTGTCCCCTGCATTGGCTGGCAGATTCTTCACCACTGTACCACCAGGAAAGTCCGACAACTGTTTGTGAAGAATGGTTAAATTTTAAATAAATAAATACATACATTTAAATAAATAAATACATTCCAAATGATAGCAAGCATACCAAAATGAATTTGGAAGCCAAAAGAATACTCGAGTGCAGATGAACAGGCAGTTACATAATACCAGCGGGAATTTAAACGCTATGGCAGCTTGGCAGTAAATCACAAGCCTTAAACAAACATTCTTTCCTATATGGCAGTTCTATTTTTAGGAATTATCTTAAGAAAATCATTAGAGAAAATGAACACAAGAAGTTCATCCCACCTTTATAATACAGAAATGTTGGAAACACACCAATTGACAGAATGTCTATATTAATATGGAAATGAGAAAGAGCAAATGATGGAGCATCATGCTCTTACCATAAGAATGGGTGCTTGGGGAATGGGTGTGTGTATATGTGTCTGTATGTACATAGGGGAAGTCAGCAAGCTTATATCCACCACATTGTGAATCATTTTTAACTCTATATAGTTAGACAGCTGATGACCTTACTTTTTTCCATTTTGCTTTCCAATGTGATAAACATGTATTATTTTTTGAAATAGGTTTTAAAGAAAAACAGAGCTTAATAAGAATCAGAATAGGGACTTCCCTGGTAGTCCAGTGGCTAAGCTTCTGTGCTTCCAGTGGAGGGGGCCTGGGTTCAATCCCTGGTCAAGGAACTAGATCTCACATGCTGCAGCTGAGAGCTCACATGCTGAAACTAAAGATCCTGCGTGCCACAGCTAAGACTCAGCACAAGCAAAAATAAATAAATAAATTAAAAAGAGAAGAAAACAAAAGAAAAAAAATCAGGATAAGGGTCAACTGTTTACAATGTTTATTAAGAATGTATTTTTTTCTACCTATTTAAATGTTAGGGAAGCTATGATCTTGGTTAGGTTCTAGAACTTACAGAAATTTGACTTGAAAAGGTCCCCTCCCACCCAGCACCCATCCCACTTGCCTGCTGCTGCTGCTGCTGCTGCTGCTAAGTCACTTCAGTCGCGTCTGACTCTGTGTGACTCCATGGACGGCAGCCCACCAGGCTCCCCCATCCCTGGGATTCTCCAGGCAAGAACACTGGAGTGGGTTGCCATTTCCTTCTCCAGTGCATGAAAGTAAAAAGTGAAAGTGAAGTCGCTCAGTCGTGTCCTACTCTTAGCGACCCCATGGACTGCAGCCCACCAGGCTCCTCCATGCATGGGATTTTCCAGGCAAGAGTACCATAGTGGGGTGCCATTGCCTTCTCCATCCCACTTGCCTATAAAGGCTAACTGAGCTGAGATGTTTTTTCTTTTAACTCTTAAAGAATTGTGCATCTGTATAGGTAACTAGTTACAGACTAGCATTTTCTGTTTATCTGTAGTTAATAACTTTGATTTAGAACATCAGAAGCATCTGGAAGAATCTTTTCATGTCCTTGATCCGTGTATCATTTTATCCTTTCTTTTGCTCCTGTGTAGGTTCTGTCATGATGAATGGATCCAGTGTGGCGAATACATCACCCAGTGTAAAATCCAAAGAGGACCAGGTGTTAAATGGGCATGATGAGAAGGAAAACCCATTTGCAGAGTACATGTGGATGGAGAATGAAGAGGATTTCAACAGACAGGTAAAGAAGTGAAAGGCTAATGATACATGTAGTTCAACAGCTATATTTTACCATCAGTCTGTCAAAAGAGAAATGTATTCATTGGCTTTAGAATAACTTGAAAATACGTAGACGCTTGGTCAGGGCTGACCAAAAAGCAACTTCAGTTGCTAAGAGACCAAATTGAAGATACCTTGGAGGACAATATTGAAATTTTTCTATCATGCTAATTAAAAGAGGATCCAATGCCATGGTGTTCTGATGTAGGCTCCTGGGAAACAGCAGACCAGCCTGGCATGCCCCAAGTAGGAACTCAGGGACTGGCAGAATGCAAGTCTGAGATAGAGAGTGTATTTGGTGGGGAAAGGCTAGATTGCTTCCACAAAGATCCAGCAGTAACCAATTGTCTTATATCTCTGTGGTTTTAACAGCCCCAGGTCAGCACTCCAGGTAAACAGGTGACTCTGCAACCACTTGATGCCTTCCATCATGATGCCCTGCCACTCCCAGGGCATTTGGCAACTGTAGGATAACTGGAAGTCAAGCCATAGGAAGGGGAGAGAGCCAAATGTTAAGGCAAAGGGTCTCCTTTTAACCAAATGATGCCAGAGTGCTCACATCCCTTCTTGGGGACATTATGTGATTATAGTTACATGGCCATATCCAGCATGGGAGACAGGAGATTCGATTTTAACTGAACAACTGGTGCTTTGGGGAGATGGAAATGAGTTTAGGAAAGAGCCAGGAGTTTCCACCTCTGTGGCTCACTGTGGTATGATCTGTGTGAACAGTTCATAGACCATGCTTCCTATGACACCCCTGGGCCCAGGTGACTGCTTCTGTGGCTTGTGCCTGTGAATAAGGGTAGACTTAATATGGAAGAGCATGTTGTTATGCTCTCAGGGAGAGTTAGGGCAGATCCTGAGCAGTCATGTTAAATCTTGTAGTTTGGAAATATTTTCAGTTGTTATTTTAAGTACTTTGTAACTAATTTACTTGAGATTAAAAAAATAAAAAGTATAGTTAATTGTAATGTTGAAATCGTATGTTTAAGTCTTGCTACAAGTGACTTTTCCTTTGGATTCAACTATATTGGCTAGTTTGGGTGATTGTTTTTGCTTGACCAGCCCTCTGGTGGCGGCATACGAGCTGTGAATCAGTCACCAGGCAGCCTGCAGGAAGGGGATGGCCAAACATGAAGCGGGAGGCCTGTGAAAATCACACTAATCTCCAGAGTGAAGCATACTCTTTACCAAGAATTAACAGGGTCTACAAAGAAGTATAAAATATCCTTGCTATGTATAAGACACTCTTTTTCAGAAATATGCAAGTTGTTTAAATATTTGTATTATTTCTTCTTGTTTTGAAAGAATTTTCTACTGGTATGCCAGAACGTGTTCTTTATATCTTTCTAAGGTTCTGAAAGTATTTTTCTCCCGAAGGGGCTTTATTACTAGAAAAGTGGGCCAGAAGCTGGGAGTTGGTTTTGGTTTAATCTCCACTGTCCAGGTAGTAGTCTAGATACATAGTTCCTGAACCCTTTTCATACTTGTAAAATGGGAAATTTAAGAGCTGCCTCTCAATAAGATTGAAAAAAAAATGTCAAGCTTTAAAGTGATTTTCTGTTAAGTGCCATATGAGTGAAAAATATCTGTGTCATGTATTAGATCTGTGAAGACTGGAATTTCTGCTATTTGGACTATTTCCTGTCTTATTTTTTATGGAATTTGATTGAAAATACTAAAAGTTATATTTTTTTCTAGCCTTTCATTAGAAGCATCGTAGTTCTTCGTAGATCTCATACAAGATCATTCTTAGTTGCAAAGTAATAACCTCTGAAAGAAAGAGGTAGAAAAAAACTAGAAAGTTTGAGTCCCACTGGGACAGTTAAGTCTGAGCTCTTCTGCTTTGCTTGCCAGGTGGAGGAGGAGCTGCAGGAGCAAGAATTCTTGGACCGCTGCTTTCAGGAGATGTTGGACGAGGAAGACCAAGACTGGTTTATTCCATCACGAGACCTGCCTCAGGCCATGGGACAGTTGCAACAACAGTTAAATGGACTGTCCGTCAGTGATGGTCGTGATTCTGAAGATATTTTGGTAAGAGCATACATAGTTCCACATGTGACATAGTGAAAAGAATATAGGATTTGGAGCCACGTCTCTCTTTTTGGCCCAACAACCTTGGGCAAGCTTTGGCGCCCTCTGAGTCACTGTTTCTTCCCTCACCACCTGGGCATTAACAGGGGGTGCATTGAAGACGCACTGCACCTCTTAAAGCACTGTGGAAATGTGATTGCTGCAGCATCACCAACTTTCATTTTCTCCAGTGGGATTTTCAAAACAGAATTGGGATTAAGGATAAAAATTTGAACATGGAAGACGTTTGGTTTCAAATTATCATTTGCTGTTGTCCTTATCTTTTACTGTCCCTCAAATCTGTATTTATAGTTTTGAATGATTCTGTTATAAAAACTGGAAGGAATATACTTCTAAGAGACTGTTTTCCACTTATAATTAGAAGACCAGATAAATGAATTCCCTGCCTTCCATGTTTACTTAATGTCAGAATTCCATAAGCGACATTGTTCGTGCACAGTTCATGTCTGAATGATTTTGCCTGGCAGTTTGCTGAGGTTTTAGATCAAGATCATGTGAATCAAGAGAGTAGATAACCAAAGAGAGGATAGACAAAAATAATATAGGGATTGTGGTAACCAACCTAGTTTGATGGAGTACTCTGATTTTCATTGAGTTAAGGTACTTATGAACTAAAAAATTATTTTTTGAGTCCAGGTTAACAAGCCTCTAATGAAAGCATCATGAAGGGAACAGGAGTCTAAAGCAGGGAGGAGAAAATGAGATTAGCAGGGCTGAGTCCATCAGGAGCCACTGAGAACAGTCCAGGAATAACTGCCTGAGTTGCAAGGAATTCTGTTTTTCTCTCCTTTGGGCTGAGAGGAAGAAATTGGTAATAACAGAAGCAAGGAGAAAATAAATTTTAAAGTGCTATAGTGCAGCTTGTCTTGGGATTTATTATCTCTTGGTTCTTATTTCAGAGCAAAAGTAACCTGAATCCGGATGCCAAGGAATTTATACCAGGAGTGAAGTACTGAGCTGACAGAAAGCTTTGAGGAGGACTTGTGTGTCCCCACATCTGGGGACAGCGCTGCACAAGAAGGCGGAGCTGAAGAGGGGGGTGGGGTGGGCAGGGGGTGCGCAGCGGGGAAGGGAACAGTGGTTCAACTTGACACTGTGACTAGAGTAACTGATGTGCTCAGTCTTTCTCTACAAGCCTCTGAGTATTTCTCTTTTGTTCTACTGACTTTCATTTGAAGCAATTTCCTATTATTTTTATTAGCTTTCGATTTAGGGAAATTGCAGTCTTTCCCCATGCCCTCATCAAGAATGTTCTGCTGTGTGTGTTTAAAAGAATAAGCTGACCAAGAAAATCTGGGTGTTTACAAATGCCCTACCCACCCTGCTGTCTACTTACCAAGGGCAATGAACACCTGGAGCACTACATATTCAGTCTGTTGCGCTGGATGGGAAGAGGGACAGTTGGAAGAAGCAGGTTTTGTAAACCAGAGTACTCAGCTCCCCAACCCCTGGGGGTTTCCTGCAATGTGCTGGGATTACCACTGGCCTGCTGAGCCCGTGTCTCCTTGCCTGAACCCTATTCAAGAAAACACAGGCTTAAAAGTACTGGTTTACCAGTACTTTAGATGGTTGATAAACCGACTTTCATCAGCCATCTTTTGGAGGACTGGGATGGTGGTGTCACTTGAGTCATTGATTTACTGTTGACCTACTCTTAAGCCTCTGTTTATGGCTGCCATCAGACTCATTATTTACAAGGCATAAGAGTTCTAGGGTGGATTTGCCACCTCGTCTCTCATGGTGTCTAATCCCCTGTCTCCTTTCTGCCCTGAACTCTATTCTGTTTTTAAGAAGAGACTGTTACCAAAGGTGTGTGAGAGGCATGCGGTGCTGGCCATCGGCTTCAGTCTGGAGAGATCATCCTTGAATCCTGATAGTTATCATCTTAAATTTATTTTGACAGTTTTTTCCTAGCCCTGTGAAGACTTGGTCCACCTGTATCTTCCTTTCCTTAGAAAGATTGTGTACTTTTATAAGTCCATGTATTTTTCAGAACACTAGCAAGAAGCTCCATTCACAGTTTGATGCTTCTCCCCACCTTACAGAATTATGCAAAAGAACTCTAGAAAAGCCTAGGAGAGTGAGTCCCGCTTGACCCTGTGACTGTGTGACGCACCGGGACAGTTTCAGCAGTTATAAAGTTTTGCTGTTTCCACACACCCAGCTTTTTGAGTTTTCTGGGTTGAACTTTCTGGGTATATTCTTTTCCTGCCCACAGGTCACAGGTGTTTTGGTTATTGTTGTTGTTGATACTCATAAGGAACTAAATTGGGCACCAGGATATGCCTTTGTGTGCTGGAGAGGTTGGTGGCAGAGTCAGGTCTTAAAAAGAGCGTGTCTGGTCCTGGCCATTCTCCCAGGATGGGCAAGGACTGGCAGGGGCCTGAGGAGAACAGTGGCCCGTCTGTATGACCGCCACTGTCTTGTATGACAAGCGTGTCAGGAAAAGATCATGGAACTTGAATAAAGTCTGTAAATTCAGTATGTGTTTATGGGACAGAGGTTGGAAGGAAAGGAGTAGGGTCTGGAAAACTTAAGAATTTCTCCTTTCTCTTACGAGGTCCCTTGCTGACTTTTCTAACAGCCACAGGTTAATGTCAGATTGAAAATATGAACCCATATTTCCAGATGGGCTCCTGAATTCACAAAGCCTCTACCTTGACAGAATGGAACTCTTTTAACTTGTGTTCAGGGAGGGCTACAAATAAAGAAACGTCTTAATTCCAGCTTCAGCTTTCAGCTGGAATGGTTGCCTCTGATAAGGCGAGGACCTTGGAAGTGTAGAAACAAAGGTCTCTTTCTTCCAGGACTGCTGTTCCTCCTTCAATCTGCATTAACTTGTCCAAGCTCGGAATTCTAAAGGCTGCTCAAAGTGTGTTGGGATTGCAGCAGGAGCCGTTTTCTAGACCATGGTGTCTCCATCACAGAGAGGACCGCGGATTCTTTCTTATGTGGCTTCTGGTCTAGGAAGTCCTTCAGGGATCTGCATCAAGGGTCCTCATCCTGACGAAGGCGTGCCCTTCTGACACCTAGGCTAAGCTGTTAGGTTGGTCCAAGTGGCTTGCTTCCCCTTCTGCTGTGGGTTTCATCTTAGATGTCAGCATGGTTTCACAAGGCGTATTTGGTCAGGACTAAGAAAGCTTCCTGCCAGATAAGCAGTGGAACCTGAGGACTGGCCTTTCCAGTCCTGTTGAGACACAGTGTGCTGACCCCGGGATCAGGAAGCGGCTAGCAGGGTGACCACCTTTTTAATGTGTGTGTTTGTGCTTCTAGTGGTTCCCCTTCATTCTGACTTTTCTCCATCTATTTTATGTTGCGAGGTGGGAGCACTGTCGTCACCCAGACCACGGGTCCAGCTGTAGGCCGTTTGCCACCTCCTTAGCAGGAAACGCATGTGGGTCTTCCTGGGTCTTCAGTGAAGAAAGGCTGGACTCAGACTTTTCCTCATAGGAGAGATTACGGATGCAAGCCAGACTAGATACCATTACCTTTTCAGGATGAGGCTGGTATTATTTTAAGTGATGATTTTGATGTTGAATTTAAGCCACTATTCTTTTTTTGGCACCTGGAAGTTTAAGTATAGAAACAGAACATGTATTTTTAACAATTGCTAATTCTGACTAGTCCCAGTCTTATTTTATTAGTGATTGATTTTGTGGTTATTGGACTCTTAAACTCCAAAACGAAAAGTATTTTATCTCTTGCTCTTCAAGGAGAAAAAAACAAAAGAAATGCCTTTTAGTTTCTCTAGCCCTTTGAACTGCAACAGAGAATTTGATGGACATAGCTAGGCCTGAGCAGCTGCAGCTTTGGGTCTTTGGGCCAGTTTCTGACTGCAGCAGTTGATTTTAGGGTATTACATAAGGTCAAACCCCTAAAAATTGTAAGGAAAAGGCTGGACCTTTGCAGCACCTTTAGTTTCCAAAGTCAAAACAGCTTGGGTCTCTCTTATTAAAGTTACAATGCTAATTATGACTTTAAAGTGTTTTTAGAGGTAATCAGCATTTTTCAAATTGTGTATTACTATAATGGCAAAGTTCTGTCTTGTGTTGGGAGATGCTGGGAGGTAAGGTCAGTCAAACACTTTGACCTCAGAGTGTAAATTCATGTATGTCAGGGAGGAAAGTTGTGTGAAGAAGTAGCCAAAGGAAACTGCATTAGTGCTGCTGCAAAGCCAGTATGTAAACACCAGGAGCCCAGGACTCTACACTGCTGAGATGGGAGGGGGCACGTGTTCTTCACTAAGGGTCCTGGCATCACGTTTAATGGTGTTGTTTGATTTGGATTATGTTGATGTATGAGCTCAGCCAGAGACCTGACAGTTTTGACCAAGATTTGGAGAGCATTTGGGAAAGACTGTATATCCCTGGCCACTCTCTTCCAGAGTAGATGTAGAGCTCATGAGTTTGGGAAGTGGGTGGAGAGCAGGAGGACTGACTGAGGTCTGGTGAGCATCAGGAGTGTTGGTTTCCCCTCCCTTTGCCCACAGTCACCTGTGTGAACCATGTGAATCGTTTCCCCTCTCATTGCCCACACAGATTGTTAGTTCTCCTGGTCCCCGTGTGGTACAGTGTACTTTCTGCAGCCACTGCCCTGCTGCCTTGCAGATTTCATCCACAGGCTTGGTTAGTCACAATTTAGTAAAGTTTTTTCCCCTCTGTTTTTAATCTTCTATTTCTCCCATCTTGAAGCTGCCATTAGTGACAAAGGACGGAGGAATAGGAGGCTGACCCAGGGACACATTCAGGCTTCCTACACGGCCTCTGTACCTGGCTCACTACATCCTGTGTTCACACTACTTGTGTGTATGTGCTAAGTCACCTCAGTTGTGTCCGACTCTTTGCAGTCCTATGGACTATAGCCCACCAGGCTCCTCTGTCTATGGGATTTGCCAGGCAAGAATACTGGAGTGGGTTGCCATTTCCTCCTCCAGGGGATCTTCCCAGCCTAGGATCGGACCCAAGTCTCTTTACCACACTAGCTCCACCTGGTCTCACTGCCCAATCCTCCATAGCTATCCACAGTCCAGATTTTGCTGGGGGAGGTGGGGTGTCATACACTGGGACAGCTAACTACACTGATCTCTACAGGGTGTTACAGGTTCATCACCACACCCCCAGGGGACAGAAGAGAACTCTACAAAGGAACAGATGCACCATCTTCAAAGAAAAAGGCCCTTTATGTTTTGTTATCAGGAGTCTCATTTATGAGGTCTGCTGAGCTTTCTTTCCCAGTCCTACCTTACTGGCTCCCTTTTAATATTGTAAATAGTAAGGAAAATGTTTTCACTCTGTAACTCAACACTAATTGAGAATCCTCTCTTGTTGATTGTGGGCCTTCGGAAATGTTTAATGCTTGTTGGGTGGTTTGCAAGACAGGGACTTTTTTTTTTTAACACCTTTATTGAGGCATGTTATCATAAAGTTCGTCTATTTCAAGTGTACAAGTCAGTGATTTTAATAACTTCCTGAGTGGAACAGACATACAATTCTGTTTTAGAACCTTTGCATCCCCCTTAATAAGATCCTTCATGTCTATTTACATGGTACCCACGGTACTTGCCTAGCTCTAGGCAACCACTAATCTATTACTATAAATTTGCCTTTTCTGGACATAATCTCAATGGAATCATACAATCTGGTCTCTTGTATCTGGCTTTCTTCATTTAGTGTATTTTTGAGGTTAATCCATGACATATAATTTATGTTACTGGTTTGTTCTTTACTGCTAAATAATATTCCATTGATGGATATACCACATTTTGTCAGCAGGGAGTCTTACTAAACTTGGATTTCAACCTCTTGGGGTCCAAATGGAACCCTGAGAACACAGGACTCATGGGGGAGCTGCTGTGCATGTCAAAGGAACTGCGTGTCAGAACCAGCTCCGTCAGCAGCAGCTCCACAAGGAGCCTGAACTGCTGCAGAAATTTTTACAATTTTGCATCTTATTTTTTGTATGAAACTTTCATGCTGTCTATGTCAGCACAGATAATTAACAGCATCTGATAATTAACAAGTTCATGAGCATGTGTTTGAGCGGAAAGAAATGAAACCATCAATACTGTGTTGGATATTTTTTTCTCCTCAGCTAGACAGAGAAATCTCTGAACTTTCTAAACAATGTTATTTCCATTACAAAGCTGAACATGTGTTACGATCACGCCGCCTTTGTTGGATCGAGTTAGAAGAGGACAGCCAGCAGAGGAGGCCAAGAGGAGAATGGGAGTGAACTCTGTGGTGCATCCCAGCGGGTCTGTGCACGGCCCACGGGTCTGCTGCTGTGGGTGGTGAAGTGCTGACGGTGCCAGGGCAGCTCAGCACCTCCAGCAGGCCCGGGCCTGGACTTTGGACCTTTTCCCCTATTTCTCAGGTGTTTAAAAGCTGTTTCTGTTCCTTCTTTTCCTATGTATACATTACATGGTAGTTGTTAGTACTTCTTTGTGGGAGGGGCAGAGCTTTAAAATTGAAGAAAATAATTTTCATAAAAATATCAAAAATGGAAAAAAGTTACTTTTTAAAAAATTTGCTATACAAAGTGGCAGCTGTTGAAAATCTATCTCATTAAAATGAGAATAAAATGCATTTGCTGGCAGTCGTACTGTTTTTCCTTCAGTGGGGTCATTATATTAGAGGAGGATATGTGTATGTGATTTTTGTCTCAATATGAATCAGTTTTAGTCGCACAATCTTCCACTCTAAAATGTGTTACAAAGTATTCAAAGCATTGTCTTGGAAGTTAGACCTGAGTGAATCCCATCTCCATCACTTCGTGCCTCTGGCCTGAACCTGTTTATCTGTCAAGGTATAACACCTTCTTTCTGGGGCTGTTGTGAAAATTTGACCAAATTTAATTTCAAATACAGCCTGGCATATGATCAGCACTTAATACATGGTAGTAATATTGGCAATACTGTGAGTACCTTTGAACAGAGGCGGTAACAGGAAATCCTTGAGCTTGAAGGATAGCTGTTATTTTTCCTGTTCCTGGGCAAAACTTACTCCTCTCTAGAATAAACAAGTAAAGGGATTCTGTATTTGCCTTTCAACTACTGAACAAGGTAGCTCAGAGGTTAAAGCACCTGCCCGCAATGCAGGAGACCTGGGTTCGATCTCCAGGGGTTGGGAAGATCCCCTGGAGAAGGAAATGACAACCCACTCCAGTGTTCTTGCCTAGAGAATCCCATGGATGGAGGAGCCTGGTGGGCTACAGTCCATGGGGTCGCAAAAAGCTGGACACGACTGAGCGACTTCACTTTCACTTTTCACTTTACTGAACGAGTCCGAGAGCCTGCTAGGTACCTGGCATTGTTCTAGGCACCAGGGCTGCTGACGTTAATAAGCAGGCGTCATTCCTGCTCTTGTGGAGGTTAGTTACTGTTTACACCTCGCTTGAACCTCCCATTGATTCTCTGAGAGGCTTTATTTTATATGGTAGAAAGATCAGGGGATCACACCCTAGCCCATGGGTTTTGAGTGCTTTTGCCTCCTTCTTACAATCAGGTTTCTAAAAATCTGAGCTGACTTGCCTATTTACAGCTTTTTGAGATACTGCAGTCATGTCTATACAGGGCCTGAACGATTCACAGCCTTTAAGATGTGCATTGTTCAGAACTTTCATTCAAAATTTTCATTAAACTAAGTACAGATACTGTAAACAGTACAGTCCATACATTTTCACCAAACTTTCTGTTGGTATAAGGGTATCATTCCCTTTTAATCTTTATATTAAAAACCTTCAGAGCACTCATCACAGTTGGCGGACATTTCAGTGAACGCTTGCTGACAGGGTGGCGCATATGAGGCCATGCTGTCCACGAGGTAACACAGGTAGAGTGAGGCAATGCTGGCCTCTTCAAGTGCGGTTTTTGTTCCCAGCTGTCTTGCTTGGCTGTTGAGCTCAGATGAATACATGCATTCCCAGTGGCTTGGCAGTATGGAATTCCATTAATTTATCCTATGTTATTAGGGAAGGAGATGATAAATTTAAAGGAGAATCTCATTAAAAATCACTTACGACTTAACGACCTTCTGTACAACCTCTGTGTTACAGAGCCTGACTGGAGAATAAGCTACCCCATCACATCTCCTTTGGCCAAATGAAACAGGAACACATCTGACCTTGTACACTTTAGTGCTGCATTCATTTTTTCAACTAGTATTTAGTAAGCACTCACGAGTTGGCTGGTTCCATCACTTCATGGCAAATAGATGGGGAAACAGTGGCTGACTTTATTTTTCTGGGCTCCAAAATCACTGCAGATGGTGACTGCAGCCATGAAATTAAAAGACGCTTACTCCTTGGAAGCAAAGTTATAACCAACCTAGACAGCATATTAAAAGGCAGAGACATTACTTTGTCAACAAAGGTCCGTCTAGTCAAGGCTATGGTTTTTCCAGTGGTCGTGTATGGATGTAAGAGTTGGACTGTGAAGAAAGCTGAGCGCCAAAAAACTGATGCTTTTGAACTGTGGTGTTGGTCTTGAGAGTCCCTTGAACTGCAAGGAGATCCAACCAGTCCATCCTAAAGGAGATCAATCCTGGGTGTTCATTGGAAGGACTGATGTTGAAGCTGAAACTCCAATACTTTGGCCACCTGATGCAGAGCTGACTCATCTGAAAAGACCCTGATGCTGGGAAAGACTGAGGGCAGGAGGAGAAGGGAAGAACAGAAGATGAGATGGTTGGATGGCATCACTGACTCAGTGGACATGAATCTGAGTGAACTCCGGGAATTGGTGATGGACAGGGAGGCCTGGCGTGCTGTGGTTCATGGGGTTGGAAAGAGTCGGGCACGACTGAGTGACTGAACATGAAAGTGAAGTCGCTCAGTCGTGTCTCTTTGCAACCCCATGGACTGTAGCCTACCAGGCTCCTCAGTCCATGGAATTTTCCAGCCAAGAGTACTGGAGTGGGTTGCCTTTTCCTTCTCCAGGGGATCTTCCCAACCCAGGGGTCGAACCCAGTTCTCCCGCATTACAGGCAGACGCTTTACCATCTGAGCCACCAGGTTGGCACTAAAGTCAATCAAGCTGTGCTCCTCACTGTGCTCTAAGACCTCCACTGTTCAACTGGAATAGCAGAGCCCTGACAATGGTATGAAGTGATGGCTGTTTCCTGAAGAACGTAAGTATGTCTTATTTAAATTCTTCACCAATAGTTTCAGATTCTAAATCCAAAATCCAGTGAGGTAACAATTCTCCCAGATTAGAACTGTCTGTTGTCCCCTAAATCCTACTGGAACTATCAAGAGAGGCTATGATATGTCTAAGGTTATTCCTGGTGATATTCCCCATGGAGAACATTTTGTTCCACTAAACATGGTCAGGCAAGGGTTTTTACCCAGTTTGACAGGAGAAAATTGAGGTCACAGGTTAATTAGCAGCCACATGTCATGAGTATCTAGCATGAGGGGTGGGGGCAGCACACAAATGGATTATCTAACCGTGTGGTGAGCAGACTGCAGACCACAGGTCAAGCACCTGAGCATGGGGCTTTAAACCCCAAGCTAAACCATTTCAGAGCCCTCTGGGATACCTGCTGGCAAGTAAGCTGAGGATGTACACAGCAAATGTGCTTGGTAACAATCCAGCTGGGGAGTGGTTAAAGTGCATTTATTTTCTTCTATATGTGTTTCTTTTTTTACAAAAAAAAAGGAAAAGGAGAAAAAGCCTCCTGCCTTCCAGCACCCAATGTCCACTGGGCTTGCTTAGAGAGGGTACAGCCAGGGAGGGTGCCCTAGGAGAAGGTATAGGAGTAGAAGGCAATGGCATTGGCGCTGTAGTCCATGGGGAGGAGGTGCCCGATGTGCTTGGCCCCAAGGCTGGCCGCACCCAGGGCGGAGGAGTGTCGAAGCTTCAACAGGGTGAAGCCTGAGAAGGAGTTCTGAGCCTGGATCTCTCTGCCTTGGGTCAGCGCCAAAAGGAAACCTGGAGGAAAAAATGCAGAGGAGATAAGAGACCAGGAACAAGGTGGGGACAGAGGGAGGCAAAGAAGAGGGCCAGGCTCAGAGGCGGCCTGAGGGGACCCACGCGCCAAACCCCTCACAGATGGTACAGCAGGCAGCAGAGGCCCAGGGATGGCTGTGGGAGACTGGAGCCCATGGCCCCCCCACCACCTGGGGGTTCCATCAGGTCCTAGAGCTACTGCAGTGTTATGAAAACCACACAGCCACTTAACAAGCTGCGAGGTCGAAGGCATACTTCTGCCCTTCGAGGTAGGATTATAATGACTGGGCTGTCATGACGTGCTGGTCAGAAGCTCCGACTTCAAGTTAGATCTGTCTTTAATTTTTAAAAGGCGGGGCTTATTTAGTAAATCCTTTGGAAAAGAACTTTTTTTAAGAGTTCAAGGAAGCTGGATGGGACAGTGAAAAAAGGCTCCCTGGAAGAGTGAAGGTTGAGGGTCTTGGCCTGAGACATCAGTAGCCTGCCCAGGCCTTGGGGCCCAGGTCCCAAATCCTTCCCGAGGCAGGCAGTTTGCCCAGGCCACCCGCTTTCCAGCCCCATCCCTTGCCCTTGCCCATCCCCACAGGGCCCCCCAGCCTATGCTCACCTTCCTTCAGCAGCTCCCAGCTCTTCCACACAGAGCCCACGCACAGGATGGGAAGGCCCATCTCTCCCTGGAATAAGACCTGGCGGAAAGCAGAAATGGAAATTGGGGGTGACCAAGCCTCGCCAGTGCCAGAGGGGGCAGTTTTTTAGGACCAACCCAACCTACCCTAGACACTCTCCCTCTAGCCAAGAGCCAGAAGGTGGACTCAAGGAAAAGGAAAATAGACTCATAAAGGCAAGGGAAAGAAGGGAAAGGAATAATGGGTTAAGGACCGAGAGAGAGCAAGGAAAGAGAAGGGAGGGGAAGGGACAGAAGCAGGACTGAACGAGATGCAACAGCACAGACCCCACAACCAGCCAATCTGTTATACATACAAACACCACGGGACGAGCCTTGAAGGGCAGGCACCGAACCAAACCATTTTTTTGGTTACAGACTTCCCACAGAATTTTCCTCATACCCTATGTTACTTTAGAGTTGTATCCAGTTTACACAGAGTTTGATGAGACAACCTCATCCTAACAGGAAAGAGCCAGATCTGGGTCAGCAGCTTCCCAACCTCCGATTCCCCCTCAACTCACCGGGTCAATCTCAGGCAACACTGCCACCACATGTCTGCCTAGCATCTCCCCGGCCTTCCTGAAGATGCAACGGGAAAGGGGGTCTCCCTGCTGAGCGCCTGGGTGGGGAGGAGGAAACGCAGCGGGTGAGCACCGAGGGGGTTGCCGCCTTGTTAGCTTTCTCTGCAACAGGGCAGCCACTGGGGGAGAGCCGACAGCTAGCAGAGGGCTCAGTCAGGAGTCGGGGCTCGCCTGCTGACTGGTGGTAAGTCACTCCCCCCGCCCCCACCAGGGACTTCCACCCCAGAATAGTGTCCTGCACAGACGTGGCTCACTCCAGGCACTCAAGAAAGGGCGCCCCCCTGGGCAAAACACTGGTGCCTGGTCTGTACTCTAACTTCACTGAGTCATTCAGTCTGTCCCTGCGGGTCTGTCAGCTCTGGGAAGCCAGAACCTGAACAGCTGTCGGGGTACTACTGTCGGGGCCCCCACCCACCTCCAACAGTCTGCTGTTGGTCAGCCCAGCCCCTTCCTGGCTCTGCTCTGAAAGGGCCTCAGGCCAGCAGGATCTAAGGGGGCCCTACAATGCCCTGAGGCTGCAGGAATCAGCCTCAGGGAAATGAAGGGAGTGTGGACTGTACAGTGGAGAAAAAGCAATGTGCAGACACACGAGACCTCGCTCAACCTCTCCTGATACCCAACCAAATATGCCTAACCTCTCTGTGATCCCCTAGTCCTCTGGGTATCACGGATAAAAAGAAAGTTATAGATTTGCCCAAAGGATAACTGCTTCACCAATGTCTCAGATACAGACACACAGCTGCACAAGCCCTGACAGCTGTCAGGAAGAGAAACAGGCAACATAAAACAACTGGCCACACAACCTGAGCGTCCTTCTGCTTCCACCCTGTGCCCACCAGTACCAAGGCCCATGGTGGCAGAAAACTAAGGCCGCTTGGTCAAAGGGAAACTGACTTCCAATCCCCAGCTGAATCCTACTCCATCCTCCAAATAGGGAGGTCTCTGCAGAACAAAATCAGATAAAACCCTGCCCCATCTCCAGTACCTTCTGCAACTTTCCGGCAAAACCCAGCAAACCTGGATTTATCAAAGTCCCTATACAGGTGGGTGAGGATTCCTAGCCGATCTGGCACCTGGGAGACAGGGAGGGCACAAGACGGTCAGCAGAGGCAGAGGAAAATTCCCAGCCTGCCCACGCAGCTGGCCTTCCTGCTGTCTCTACTGTTATAAGAGCTGGAGTAACATTCGTTTAAGCTTGAGAGAGTACAAGGATCGGAGATGTGTCGTTTGAGAGAAGTTCTCTGTTTTCCCCAGCATGGCATCTACTGCTCTTTAGGGGTCGCTTGAACACGACGCAGAGCGGCCTGGTCTCACCAGAGAGTGCTCTGTAGTTTCTTCAGGTGCTGACGACTACTGCTCACCACACCTCTCCCTTAAATGGCACAGGGTAGATCAAAAAGAAACGGATTTGTTTTCCCCACACGTATTTCACCACAGGTTCGTCTTCTATCACAACAAACTTACACACCCGTGACGCCTTTGAAGGTCCCAAAGAATGAGGGACTCCCTAGACAACATTACTAAAACGGAAGGTGGGGGCGCTAAAATTTGATCATGTTAAGCATGTTACACACCCTCGGTCAATTAATCTTTGTTAACGACTTAATGACTAAAGGATAAGAGAGGGAGGAGCAGGCATATTAGTGGAGTTCAGAACCAATCTGCTGAGTCAGGTCAGACCCCTGCCTGCTCATAGGGCCCTCAGCCAGAGAGATGCCTATCAAATAAACGGATTTCCCTTCTCCTCTCCCCACCTCCACCTCTAGTGCAGCTGTTTCCTAACCCACTGCAAACGAGCACAGCCCAGCCAAGGGCAGTCAATCCCTGCCACCCTGGGTGGGAGGCTGTACCTTCCCAAGAACTCTCCCTGCCCACCTCTTTAATAGGCTCTCCTCCCTGACCACACAGGCCAGAGGTGGCTCACGGTCCAGCAGACCTGATCAGACTGAATCTGCTGCCCCTGGGTCTGTGGACACTGGCTCCCAATCTCACCCTGCACCTCTCCTTCCAGCCTAAAATGGCATCTGCCTTCACCTCCCCACAGAGTCTAGCTTCCCAAGGATGAAGTCTAGCTTGGCCCCACTCCTCATGCCTGACACCCTCGGGGAAAGCAGCACCCACCTCATTCTGAATCCTGTCCCCACTGACGACTTCTCCATCCTCCAGCTCTGACCCACAGTTCACCCCAACTTCCCCGGCCCACCCAGTCCCTCTCCAGAATCCACTCCTGCTCCATCTCCCGCTGTCCTATCCACACAGCATGTTTACTGGGTACAAGTACCTGGAAATAGTTGAACATGGCCTGTTTGACATAGCCAATGTCATGAGGAGCCGCCTCGAGGTTGTCGATGGAGTCAAACACTATTTTCACTGCTTGATGTGCAATCCAGTAGGCTGCAGAGAGCAGAGAGGACTAAGAAGACAGGACAATCTCCCCAAGTTCACAGGGAAGGACGCTCAGACCTAGACAGGGTTGGGTATTACAGAGAATTCGGTGCCCCGATTCCCAGTCTGGAGTCCTCTAATTAAACTGTATCTGATCCATATAAGGGAGAGCTGGAGCGGGGGACAGAACAGGTGAAGCTGTGTCACTTCTGCTCCCATCCCCAAATAAAGACCGGGTCAGCCAGCTGCCTCTCAAACCACTGTTGTCAATGCCAGGAACTAGACCATAACGGCCTTCATGAACACGTACACCTGCTACCTATAATGAGGTGACGGTGGAAGGAGTTTCTATACCCCTTTCCCGCTAGCAGACTAGCATGCATCTCGTGACATCCATGGCCTTAACCTTCAGAGTGTCAGTTCCCTCCAAAGGACTCCAAAGGTCAACACAGGTAAGCAACAGCTGTTATGCTGAGGCATGACTCTGAGTCCAGGGTGCAAGTTACTGCTGAAGAGCAGGGCCTGCCACTAACCCAGCATTTGCATCTCGATGATCTTAGTCATTACCCTGTGCTCAGATTCAGGCGCTGTCCCCCCAAGAGCCCCCAGAGGTCTTCAGGCTGAGGGGAGAGGAAGATGGGGAGCCGCAGGGAGGGAAGGTCCAGGACCCTGGGACAGGCCCAGTCGGCGGGAGCTCACCTGAGCCCTCATCTCCCATCATGTGGCCCCAGCCGCCACAGCCGCTCTCAGAGCCGTCGGGGTTGATGAGCCTGCAGTTGGAACCTGTCCCAGAGATGAGCACGACCCCACCTGGAAAGGGCACAGGAGGCTCAGCGTGGCTGACTCTGCACAGAGCTCACAGCTTCCAACTGAGGAAAGGACGGACAGAAACCAGCCCCAAGCAAAGGGATCACCACCCAGCTCTGGGGAGAAAACCCAGCCCAGCTAGTTTCCCACCTGAAGGCGGAGGGCCTGGGTCTCAAAAGAACTCCAGTCACATAGAGACCTTCTCCAAAGAGGAATCGGAGTCTGTCTCTGTGCCCAGCCAGACTTCAAGTGACTACCTGCTTTACTGAGTCCCTGCCATGTGCCAGGTGTTGTGTGAGACCCTGTTCACACAGTGCTACTCATTCAAGACTCTAAACTACCTTAAGAATACAATTATCCCCATTTTCTAGAGAGGAAATTGAAATTCAGAGTGTTCTGTAACTTCTCCAAGATGGTACAGCTGGCAAAACAGGCCATCTCATGATCCCATAGCTTTTACATTCCCAACAGAGTTCCTCCCAGTCTTTTCAGCACTGGCTTCTGTCCCCAGCCAGCTTCATCACTGCACGGCCCATTCCTCCTCTGCAGTGGGCTCCTGCGTTTGACTCCTGTCTCACTTCCTATGAAGATACCCTTCCTGCCCTCCCTCCTCTGCCCAGTCCTTGCTCTAGGCAAGCTTCTGCTAATGAAAGGAGTCGGGGCCGTGGTGGAGGCTGCTCCCCAGACATTTGCAAGTCAAGTTCTGCCAGCTAAACCTAAGGGGCTTCCCCAAGAAAACCGGTTCTCAACCTCACCCCTCCCTCCACCTCCTCACCATCCGGCGTAGCTGTGGCGATGGAGCCGGCGGCATCGGTGGTGATTAAGTAGCTTTCACTCAGGTAGGGAAATCGGTCCCTCAGCTCCTCCATCAGCATCCTCACCGCGTCCTCCTGATCCCCACCGCTCAGGGATAGGCCCTAGGCCACGCAGGAGGTGAGCAAGCAAGCAGAGGCCCAGACCCAGCTCCTTTCTCAGCCCCCTCCCGTCCTGATGACTGCCCCTGCTTGCTACAGCTGGGCCTTCCCTTTTCATGCAGCCCAGTCCTCCTTCCACCCCACACAGCGCCTCAGCAGAAGGGACTGAACATGGACAAGAGATTCAACACCGCCAGGTTTGGAGCTGGGAAGGACAACAGCGCCCTTAGAAAAAACGGGCAGAGGAGCAAGCGGAGGAGAGAGGAGCTTGGTTTGGAATGCATGGCGTTTGGCCATGCCTGCAGGACATCTCACAAACACGTCCAGGGAGAAGCCAGAGCTACAGTGACCTGAAAGCAAGCTCTGAGCCAGGAATATTAACTAACATGTAATCAGCGCTCATGCATCAGGCTCTGTGCGAACCACTTTGGGATGTATCATGTCATTTTACTTTCCCAGCAACTGAGGTAGCTACTGTTATCTGCATTTCCCAAATGAGGAAACTGAGGCTTAGAGAAGATAAGTAATGTGCTGAGGGTCACCCAGATGTTGAGTGACAAAGCTGGGATTCAAACCAAGGCCTTAAGGCTCTCCAAAGCCCTTTGCTCTTCCAATCCTGTGGCTTGTAGGTGACAATGCAGCCACAAGAATGTACGTCTTTCCCTCTGCAGTCACCAGACTCCTCAAGTTCAAACTCACTGTCTAGGCCTTGCTGTGACCTAATTCCCAAGCGCTACCCAGACTCACCAAGCCTCGGAGAGGAACCAAAGGATCCACCCCTGCTTTCCGTTTGGCCCTGTTCACCATCTCGTTGATCCTCTCCACGCACTTGTCTGTCCCGATCAGCTGGCCCCAGTCAAGGGAAGGAGGCGTTACAAAGGCGTGCACGACCTGTGTTGCCCCAAAGGCTGCTAAGTGAGCCCCCAGCCACCACCTTAACAGGAATTACAGAGAATAAAACCACAATCAAGCCTACTGGTCCCCTCAGTGTGGCCTTTACCCAGTGGTTTGTGCTGAGTCCATCCGCTTCTGCCAGGATCTGCCCATCCTCTGAGAGTAAAAGGACCTTGGATCGTGTGCCTCCCCTACAGAACACAAGGGGGCACTCAGTCTTAATTCGGAAAAACCTGCAGATACAGCAAACCCTGTGCAGTCCTTGTCACAGGCAGAGCCCAGTGTGAGGGAGATAGCTTCAGCAAACCCAGTTACCACTCCCAAACTTTCTTCTGTGGCTGGGTGATTGCTATGCTCTTGGACTTCCGAAATGCAGTTTCCATTCAACTTCCCTTGGGAGCATCCTACTTATCCTTCAAGACCCTTTGCCCTTGAAACCTCTGATGTGTGGCCAGCCAGCCACCAGAGCTCCATTAGTTCAGCCGTGTCAGTGTTCCCCACCCCACCCACCCCGGACTCCTCTGTATTAAAAGTGTGTTAAGCTGTTTTCCTGTCTGCCTCTCACTAGACTACAAGGTCCATGGGGTCAAGCTCTGGATCATTTCTTTACCCTCACACTTGGCACAGGTAGATAAAAGGAACAGCATGTCTCTCTACTTCTCTCACAATAGCTAAAGGTTGCCTTTAGCAGGCAATGGCACCCCACTCCAGTACTCTTGCCTGGAAAATCCCACGGACGGAGGAGCCTGGTAGGCAGCAATCCATGGGGTCGCACAGAGTCGGGCAGGACTGAGCGACTTCACTTTCACTTTTCACTTTCATGCATTGGAGAAGAAAATGGCAACCCACTCCAGTGTTCTTGCCTGGAGAATCCCAGGGATGGGGAAGCCTGGTGGGCTGCTGTCTATGGGGTCGCACAGAGTCGGACACGACTGAAGTGACTTAGCAGCAGCAGCCTTTAGCAGATTCAGCTGCCAAGGTCTTTAAGTCACCCTTGTAAGAGACACTGACCAGATGGGAGGGAGAGTTAATACCTGCTTAAGCAACTAAATGGTCAAATGCTGGGACATGGTAGTTTGGAGGGAGGTCTGTGGTGGTGTGATGTATGTTTCTTCATTGATCAGTACTTTTAAGACTATCAGAAGAGGACACTGAAGACCTGCTGATCAAATTCAAAGATGACAAGAAGTTTCAAGGGGTAGTTAATGCATGAGGTGGCACACTGTCCCCAAAGAACTTCTTAACAAACTGGTAAAAAGGTTTATACGTTACACATGAATACGACCAGGGTGAATACAAACTTCTGTACTTAGTTTAAAAAACTGCGATAGATATAGGGCAGGAGAGATTGATCATAACCATGCATGTGAAAGAAAAGACTCTGGGGTCCATGTGTCTGCAGTGAGATGTGACTGCTATAGAAGTAGTCCAAGCTCAGATTAAAAAATGCTCTAGCTCAGACAACAGCCACTCTCTACTCTGATCTGACACACCCAGATTCATAGAATGTTGTCACTGGCAGGGAATTTTAGCGATCATTCTGTTCATTGCTCTTCTCACTTCACACATGTGGTAACTGAAGCCCAGATAGGGCAAAAGTCTTGCCCATGGTGATACCGAGGAGAAAAGTAACTACAAAAAGTCTGGCAGACAAGCTTCCCAGCAGGAACTATGCAAGAACAAGAGGGCTGGATCTAGTGTGAGGCTTAAGTGCCAATAAGAATGGGGAGGATTAAAAAAAAAGAAAAGAATGGAGGGGTTTCAGACATCAGGACAGGCTAGCAGCTGTCCTGCTAGCCCCAGCTTCAGGTCCTGTGTGTGTGTGTGTGTGTGTGTGTGTGTGTCCCCGCGTCTGACTCTTTGTGTGTGTGTGTCTCTGTGTGTCTGTGTGTGTGTCTGTGTGTCCCCGCGTCTGACTCTTTGTGTCTGTGTGTCTCTGTGTCTGTGTGTATCTGTGTTTCCCCGCGCGTGTGTGTGTGTGCGTCCCCGCGTCTGACTCTTTGTGTCTGTGTGTGTGTCCCCGCGTGTGTGTGTGTGTCCCCGCGTCTGACTCTTTGTGTGTGTGTGTCTGTGTGTGTGTCTGTGTGTCCCCGCGTCTGACTCTTTGCAACCCTACGGACTGTAGCCCACCAGGCTCCTCTGTCCATGGGGTTCTCCAAGCAAGATTACTGGAGTGGACTGCCATTTCCTCCTCCAGGGGATCTTCCCAACTTAGGAATGCAATGCGTCTCCCGCAGCGGCAAGCGGATTCTTCACCACTGCGCCACCTGTGATGTCCCTTAGATGCCAGATACCTTCTGGCAAAGCTCACTGTTCCGGATTCCACCACACTCCAGCTCCCCACCCCGAGTCCAGCAACTTCACACCTGGCACCTGTTCTGCAAAACTCTCGGGAGCAGTAATGGAAAAAAAGAGAGCTGCTCCAGCTGAACTCCGGTGGAGTGGGTCTTTCGTGCGAGAAAGGGGAGTGTTTCCGCCACAAAACACAAAGGACCGGGGTGTGGCCGTGGCAAACAGTACCTGCAAAGTACTCGACCCAAGGGCACCGCTGCGCCTGCACACACTCCTTCTCCGCAAGGCCCCGCAGCCCCAAAGCCCAGGTGACCAAACCCTCACTGAGGCGGGAGATCACCAGCCTGCCGGCCGGGCTACAACCTTCCTTTCGCCCCCTCTCCTCGTGCCAGAGTGGCCCAGGACGCCCTCCCGGCCTCGCCGCTCCAGACCGCACTCACCCCTCTACGCCCCCGTACAGCGTAACCATGCTGCTGCTACCGCCACCTCGGATCCCGCCGTTCGCTTCCCTCCCGGCTGAGATTCCCTCCCCCCAGTCCGCAGGGCACCGCTCCGCGTCACGTGAACACCGGTGCGGTCCAGCTGACTCCCGGCGCGCGTGCGTGGGGCGTGGCTCCGCGGCCCGCCCCCAGCCCCGGAGCGGAAGGTCGGGCTGGTGCACCCGGCGGGATAGTGGAGTCAGCGGCGGCTCCTGCAGGTTCCCTTCCCACCTCCTGGGCCCTGCTTCTGGAGACGGATACGGGATCCCAAGTGCAGGAGCCCGAAAGGAGTGTTCAGGCTAGATCTCCCCGCCCCAGACCCGTCACCGCCTTGCTTGCCCCTCACTGCCCGGAAGTTGGTGGCAGCTCCGCCTCGCGCATGCACAAAGCCTGGGAGCCACGTAGACTATAGTTGAAACGGATCTTGACGCAGGTCGGTGGCAGAGCCCCTTCGCGGTGTGGGATCGGGGCTCCTTGGAAGTCTTAAAGAATTATCGCACGGGTCAACCCAACACATGCCCGACGATGGCAGAGTCACACCATGCGCCCATGAGTACCCACGCAGACTTTACACTTCGCTTCTGTGAATATTCGTAACCAAGAGTAACTAGAAGCGGCCTGGAGAAGGGAGCGTTCAGCTTTTGCTGTCTTACAGAGAAAGTTGGGTTCTTTGTGGAGGCTATTTGGAGGCTGTAGTCTGCCAGGCAAACTAGCAGATTTGGTTTGTAAAATAAAACTCGTATTTTTTTGGCAAGAAAAATATAAACTTCCAAAGTTTTATCTGCCCTTTGGCCTCCTCTCCCCCACCTGTGGTGCGTTGTGTATCTGCGTTAGGCTTGGACCTAGCCTCCGTGAACCTCCCCTTCGGCAGAAAAACCTGCTTAACCAAGAAAAGAAAAATTCTGGCATCAGTAAGACGACTCCTTAAAGATAACACTTATTCTTGATGAGGGTCACATGGCACTTAGATCTGGATTCCGTAAACTGTCAATAATATGTCATTTAATGTACAGCTGTTTTTCAAAAAATTTGTATTACTGTGCTTCGACTTCTAACAGGTGAAACAATTCTTAGAGCTTTCCGAGATTCTCGAGTTATAATCGTCAAATTTGGCTCGAATAAAATTTTCCATTTCTTTCTTAGATCGACTGATTGTTTTTTGTTGTTGACAGGTTTTAGAAGCCTTATGTTACCTTCCAGCCACCACTGAGCTCTCATTCTTTATAGGGGTGGGGACAGGGAAAGGGAGATCGGAAGGGGACAATACTAGTCAGGTCTGGGAGTCAAGCCAGGGCACCTGCGCACCTCCGTGGGCATCTCCAGGCGGTTCTGGGCAGCAGCTTGGGCTAGGAGGGCAGTCAGCTGCCATTGGCATCTCTTCAGGAACATCAGTCTAGGGAGAGGGGCTTCGCATGGCAATTCTCAAGCTAGCCTGTCGCAATTCACCCTTATCTCCCGGACATGCCTGCCTATCTTATAAAAGAAGCCCAGCACTAGGCGCCTCTTCCCCTGACAGCCAACTGGATCTATTTGTGCTTTGAACATTTGGGGCATGTGTGCTTTTTAAACTAGAAAAGAGGATCCTGTCTTTTCATTTCTTACCTATTTGGGACTCTGAAATACTTCAGTTTCACCCCTAAGAGTACTTAAAAGTAGAGCCCTACATCATAGAGCGTATCTGAGAGACGGGTAGGATTTTTTTAAGCCCCCTGTATCATTTACATCCATAGTACTTCAGACCTGGAATGTGTTTATCCAAAGCACATTTTTAGATAATGGAAGTAAAATATTCTGGTGAGATTAAACTGGCAGGATTTTTGAAGAGGAAATTGTAGATGGATTTTCAAAGAACTGTTCCTTTTCATGCCAGGGCTGATCTCCTTTAGAATGGACTGGTTGGATCTGCTTGCAGTCCAAGGGACTCTCAAGAGTCTTCTCCAATGAGCCTTCGGATCTATGTATATGATAATATTAAAGTTTCCCTTTGTATTTCTTGTTAGAAAAGGAAGTACAAGAAATGTTTGAAGATAAGAATCGAGTTCACCGTTTGCTAGTGGATGACCTTGAGCAAAGTACACAGAATTGCTGATGCTTTTCTTCTGTGAAATGGAGATGTTAAACAGCCACCTACTCCGACTTACACGGGATTTATATATCAAAAGGGTTGTGGAAATCATAAAGTATTACATAGATCTTAACTAATTTTTATTGGCATTGCTAATTAGTGTCTGCTGCCCAACAAAGTAGCCACAGGTGACTATTAAGCACTTGAAATATGGCTAGTCCAAATGAGATGCACTGTGAGTGTAAAATACAGGACGGCCAAGATTTAGTACCAAGACAGAATATAAAAGTATCTCCTGTAATTTTTACACAAGTGACATGTTGATATTATTTGGAGATAGTGAATTAAAATGATGTTATTAAATTTTGCCAGTCTGTTTTATCTTTTTTTAATATAGTTACTAGAAATTTTAAAAATTACACATGTGACTCACATTTCTACTGCATGTGCATGAATGTTAAGTTGCTTCAATCAATTCAATCATGAATGTTAAGTTGCTTCTTTGCAACCTGATGAACTGTAGCCCACCAGACTCCTCTGTCCATGGGATTCTCCAGGCAAGAATACTGGAGTGGGTTACCATGCCTTCCTCTAGGGGATCTTCCTGACCCAGGGATCGAACCCACATCTCTTACATCTCCTGCTTTGGCAGAAAGATTCTTTACCACTCAGTTCAGTTCAGTCGCTCAGTCGTGTCTGACTCTTTGCGATCCCATGAATTGCTCAGCATGCCAGGCCTCCCTATCCATCACCAACTCGGGAGTTTACTCAAACTCATGTCCACTGAATCGGTGGCCATCCAGCCATCTCATCCTCTGTCGTCCCCTTCTCCTCCTACCACCAATCCCTCGCAGCATCAGAGTCTTTACCAATGAGTCAACTTTTCACATGAGGTGGCCAAAGTATTGGAGTTTCAGCTTTAGCATCAGTCCTTCCAATGAGCACCCAGGGCTGATCTCCTTTAGAATGGACTAGTTGGATCTCCTTGCAGTCCAAGGGACTCTCAAGAGTCTTCTCCAACACCACAGTTCAAAAGCATCAATTCTTCAGTGCTCAGCTTTCTTCACAGGCCAACTCTCACATCCATACATGACCACTGGAAAAACCATAGCCTTGACTAGATGGACCTTTGTTGGCAAAGTAATGTCTCTGCCTTTCAATATGCTATCTAGGTTGGTCATAACTTTGCTTCCAAGGAGTAACCATCTTAATTTCATGGCTGCAATCACCATCTACAGTGATTTTGGAGCCCCCAAAAATAAAGTCAGCCACTGTTTCCAGTTTCCCCATCTATTTCCCATGAAGTGATGGGACTGGATGCCATGATCTTCGTTTTCTGAATGTTGAGCTTTAAGCCAACTTTTTCACTCTCCTCTTTCACTTTCATCAAGAGGCTTTTTAGTTCCTCTTCACTTTCTGCCATAATGGTGGTGTCATCTGCATATCTGAGGTTATTGATATTTCTCTGGCAATCTTGATTCCAGCTTGTGCTTCTTCCAGCCCAGCGTTTCTCATGATGTACTCTGCATATAAGTTAAATAAGCAGGGTGACAATATACAGCCTTGACGTACTCCTTTTTCTATTTGGAACCGTCTGTTGTTCCATGTCCAGTTCTAACTGTTGCTTCCTGACCTGCATATAGGTTTCTCAAGAGACAGGTCAGGTGGTCTGGTATTCCCATCTCTTTCAGAATTTTCCACAGTTTATTGTGATCCACACAGTCAAAGGCTTTGGTATAGTCAAAGGCTTTAGCATAGTCTTTACCACTAGCATTGTGCTAGTCTATATCCTGTCTCCTAGCCATCTGGGCCAGAATATTTCAAAGTTTTTAAGTACCTATTTATGAAATAGGATTGATTTAAAGAAGAAAACTGTGTTGAATAAGTGACTATACATTTGTGTTGTACATTAAAGTTCTATAAAGTTATTTTGTGTATCTTTATCTCATTTGATCATTCCAACAACCCCATGAAAATAGCAGATTTCTAACCACATATTACAAATGAGGAAACTGTGAAATCAAAGTAATTAGCTTAGGCTCACACAAATAAAAGATGTTGCTTAAAATGGGTGTGGGTTACTGTAATGGGAAGGAAATAAAGATGTTGCAATGCAGACAAGTGTTAACGGCTATATAGCTTTGCAAAGGTTTAGCGCCCCTTTGTACTGGCCTTGCAATGCCCCAGCAGCTGCTCCTGTGGTGCTCACAAGATTGGTAAAGTCCTCCAAGAATCTGCAAGCCAGTTTCATTCTCTGTCTTCTCTACTTAGTCCCCATGACTCCAGGGAGGCCATATTTCCTGAGGAGTGGGGGAGGGGTCGGGTAAAATAGATAGTGGAAAAATATCTTCCCTCCCAAATCCGCTTATGATTTTGGAGCAGGGGCGTCTGAGGATCCAAGATATTCAAAGGGTATGTTGGCTTGGTTCATGAAAGCACAACCACATCTGTTTTCACTCAGCACTGTATTTCCTGGGCTAACCTCAGTAAGCAGGCATATAATAGGAGGTCCATGAATGGTTTTAAGAGTACTTATAAACTATAAAGCACTGTACCACAAATATGAGAAGCAGTAAATATTACTGTGAACTAAAGACGGAAGCCAGCAGATTCTGCAGCAGAAATGTTTTGCAGAACAAACTGGGGAGAGGAAGATGTTTGGAGAAAATAGAAGTGAAATTGTGAACTGGGGAAGTTGGCACTGGACAAGTGGTCAGGGGGCCTCAGAGGGATCGAGCCCTAATGTGTCCTGCATTGGGAAGTTACCAGGGCACGTGTGACCTCAGCACTGTGCTCTAGGATAGTTAATCTGGCAGGTTCCTTATAGCAGGACAAATGGGAGGGAAGAGCCTGGAGCAGGAAGATACTCAGAAAGCTGGGGCAATGACTCAGGCAAGAGATGAACAAGGAAGTGATGAGGAGCAGGGCAGAAGTCATGGGGAGGGACTGAAGTTGGGTGGGGATCATGCTGACCTTGTCCTTCGTTGTTCTAGGATAAGAGCAGAGATAGGCTGGAGTTGGCTTCTTACAGGGAAAGAGAGAGGGGTGAGGGGCTGCCTTATTAAGTGCAGAGGTGGGACTCTGAGGCTGGTAGCTGGAAGGAAAGAGCTCTTCCACACCTATAGGTCCACCAGGAACAATCCAGAAGGGGTGAGGTGTCCAAAGAAGCAAGTGTGGATGATTGTACACAGTCTGCCCTTCAAGCCTCTCTGCCTTGATCTGAAGCGGTTCTGAAAGGGGGGCCTTAGGTCAAGCCAGCTATTCCAGAAAATCAGGTTGGTTTTCTCCCTCTTCCTAGGCACGAGGGTGTTTATATATGTATTTATATGCATGTTTTGGCTTGTATTGATCTATATGTAGATATATATTTGTATTACTTATTTGTATATGTTCTAAGTGACTAAATTCATCTACAAGGGCATGTATTTGAGATTGTATCTTTATGCATGTTTCTGTATTAGTGTATGTACAGAATTAGCATTTCAGTTCTCTAAGGAACCTAAACAGTCCTGCATATCTAGGTAGCTCTGAGTGGCTGCATAGGTGTACAAGTGTAACTTTGCCTGTTGTGCTGGATCTGGCCCACACTAGATCACAAAGAGCTAATTGTGCATGTTTTCCTAACTGTTCAGTGATACGGCATTGATAGCTCTAAATTACCACAGTGGGAGTATTTACAGCACAGAAATCAGCAACTGGTACCAATCACATTGCTGTTATTTTTATTTCCCAGAAAGCTGGCTGTTAGACCGTTAGCAGCACACACTGGATAGATGTTTGCCATGTGTGAGAGCAACAGTGGTCTCTGGTCTGTGTACCCCAGTTTAGAAGTACATACATGAAAGCATGTCCTGCGTAATGGGTCCATTATTTTAGACTACAGACTCGCGGGTTTAAAATGCACCTGTTCTCCTACAACTAAGCATAATTTCTGTCTCAACCCTCCACTCTTAAGCAAGCCGCTTACAGGAGAACTCAGTGATTTCAGGTTTCGGTTTAGACTGACTGACCTCTCGTTCTTCCTCCTCTTGGTTTCCCATGCTTGTGTCTAAGGGCCAGGGGGCTGTGGGTAAGGGCAGCTCCAGGCATCTGCTGAGATCTGAGGTTTTCCCTTCAGGGTCTTTCCTCATTTGCATCCACTCTCCTAACAGCTCCTGAGATTCCCTCGGCCCATGAAGCATCCAGTTTCCCAGAGCACACTGCCATTTTTGAAACCTATCCTCTTGGCAGGTGTCAGGGCAGGCTCTTTCCTTTCTCCTGGGCACCTGGACTCTCCCTGCAGTCTGCTGCATACAGGAATCACAGGAAAAAAGAAGCAGCATCGCATCCCCTAACCACAAAGTCCCCGATAAGATAAATCTTACCAAGGCTGAAACTCCAGAGGTCAGGGGCCACGATTTGAACCAGTTTGAACCAGTTCTCTCTGACTCCAAAGCCTTTTCCATTCTACCAGACGGGCCAAATTCTCCGTGGATTAGAAGTACTTGGTACATGCTTTCGGTCATGAAATGAAGTGAAGTGTTAGTCGCTCAGTCGTGTCTGACTCTGCGATGCCATGGATTGTAGCCTGCCAGGCTCCTCTGTCCATGGGATTTCCCAGGCAAGAATACTGGAGTGGGTTGCCATTCCATTCCCCAGGGAATCTTCCCAACCCAGGTATCGAACAACCTGGGTCATGATGCGTGCTCAAATAATTATAGAATTCCCAGTTTCATCATTCGACTTTGCAGCAGCTGGCACCTCTCCTGACACTATGGTACAAAAGGAACCCCAGAAATAAGTGTGTGTGGAGGGAGGGCTGTGAGCTGAACTTCTAGGAAATCTGTCACATGTAAAGCCAGTGGAAAACGTTTCACCAACTCCTATTTCCCAGTTTGTCCCACTCCTTTATTAGAGTTTAGTCTTTCTGAACATTCCTAGTTTTCACTTGTTCCTAATCTCTGCTGCTGCTGCTAAGTCGCTTCAGTCGTGTCCGACTCTGTGTGACCCCATAGACGGCAGCCCACCAGGCTCCCCAGTCCCTGGGATTCTCCAGGCAAGAACACTGGAGTGGGTTGCCATTTCCTTCTGCAATGCATGAAAGTGAAAAGTCAAAGTGAAGTCGCTCAGTCATGTCTGACTCTTCACAACCCCGTGGACTGCAGCCTACCAGGCTCTTTCGTCCCTGGGATTTACCAGACAAGAGTACTGGAGTGGGGTGCCATTGCCTTCTCCGCCCTAATCTCTAGTCTGTTAACTAAATTTTCTTTTCTCCCCCTAACTTTGAATGAACTACCTTTTGCACCTATTATCCTTTGACTCTATGCTAATCACATTCTGTATCTGGTGCTTACCTTTACAGCAGTCTCATCACAGACCACCACTTTTAGTTTTCCTCTTTTTGAATTATAAAGAGAAGGCTGCAGGGCCACCAGACTGCCAGACTCAATTACTGAGTTACTGACTCCAGCCTATGACTGTTTTGGAAACAATGCGATAGGAAGAATACAAGATCCTTACACCTTTGTTCCTCATCAGACCCCAGACTGCATGCCCTCATCTTATATAAAGCCCCGAAAGGGGGCCCACAGTCCTTGAGGTATGAGCCTACTGTGGTCCCCTCCTCCACCGGCTGAGGATTAAAGGCACCTTTCTATTTCCTTCAAACTTTCTTTGTCTTTTTATTCAGCTTCCGTGGGCAGAGAAAGCCAAGATTTTGGTGGGCAACAGAAGCAGTGACAGATTTCATTGTTTTGGGCTCCAAAATCACTGTAGACAGTGACTGCAGCCTTGAAATTAAAAGATGCTTGCTCCTTGGAAGAAAAGCTATGGCCAATCTAGACAGCATATTAAAATGCAGAGACATCACTTTGCTGACGAAGGTCCCTCTAGTTAAAGCTATGGTTTTTCCAGTAGTCATGTACAGATGTGAGAGTTGGACCATAAAGAAGGCTGAGCGCCAAAGAATTGTTGCTTTCAAACTGTGGTGCTGGAGAAGACTCTTGAGGCCCCCTTGGACACCAAGGAGATCAAATCAGTCAATCCTAAATGAAATTAACCCTGAATATTCATTGGAAGGACTGATGCTGAAGCTGAAGTTCCAATACTTTGGCCACATGATGCGAAGATCCAACTTATCGGAAAAGACCATGATGCTAGGAAAGATTCAAGGCAAAAGGAGAAGAGGGCAGCAGAGGATGAGATGGTTAGGTAGCACTACTGACTCAATTGACATGAATTTAAGCCAACTCCAGGAGATAGTGAAGGACAGGGGAGTCTGGTGTGCTGCAGTCCATGGGGTTTCAAAGAGTCAGACACCACTGAGTGACCAAACCACAGCAATAACAAATCATCCCACTCATTAGCCTATGAAATCACCCAACCTATAAAAACTAGCCACCTCGTGTTTCCAGGCCTCTTTCATCTTCTGAGATGGCCCACATTCTGTCTACAGAATGTGTATCTCCCCCAAATAAACCTTCTTTCTCTTTACTATGGCTTGTTCTTGAATTCTTTTCTGTGCAAAGCTAAGAACCTAGTCCCAGGGACTCATCTGAGACCTGGGAAGTGACCATCCTCTCATGCCCCACACTCTTTCTTGCAAAGCTTAATCAGTTAAAACAGTCCCTTTCATGATGACCTGCCTGCCGATCTCAAAGGGCTTCAACTGGAGCCAATCCCTGCTATTTCAATACCTGTTAAGAAATTGGGAGACCAATGGTCTGGTTTGCTCAGAACTGAGGGACTTCATCTTATTTAAAAATAGGATGAGTTGGTCACTCTGAAAAAAAAATCACTCCTGGAGAGGAGTCCTAGGGCAACTCTGTCTGTTGCCCCAATGACCCAAGACAGATTATATGGCTCAGGTGTCTTTAGGAGGAGAAATGTTGAGTTTTCAGTTCAATAAAATTGTCTTCCAATAATTTAAGAGAGCAGGATTTACATGTCACTGCAAATAAGAGAATGAGGTATTGTTCCACAGATCAATTCAGCATTGTTTCCCAAATGATGTTTCCGTGAGAGATGTTCATTGGTACTTCCAGAACAGAGTTCCTGTGGTCCCTCAGAATACTGAGTCCTCTTTAGTCTTCCTGCCCCACCCTTATCCTGGGGAGTCCTGTTGCCCATCAATACATTAAGGCTCAGAAAAGCCCCAAAGGAAAACAACCAGTTTCATCCTGTTTAATGGCTCAATAAGCAAGGATACTTGTGCTGACTTAAAAAAAAAAAGCACAACATGAGAGTTACAAGTCTTTATTTCAGGCAAAATAAGGTCTTCAGTCCAGGAGATAGCAGCTTAGATAGAGCTGGGAAACTGCTCCAAAGAGGCAGGGGGTGGGGGGGAAAGTCAGTGTATACATGTGATTTTGGGCAAAGGTGGAATACATAACAATCAAGCATGTAATTTTCCATAAGATTTCTGCTAGTCTCATGAAAGCCTTCACTAGCCATGAGGAACAGTGTCACCATGATGGATTTTAGAGCTTATCTAGATATGAGGAGACACAAAAGTTGGGCTCATAAAATCAGTCCTAAGAATATGTATCCAAAGATCTGCTCTGCCAGTTTTCCTGGAGAACAGAGTGCCTCATTTCAGCTCTCCACCATGAACTCCTTTCAGGGGGGTCTTAAAGGTCAGCAACAACACACGATTTAACCCTTATAGAGGTAGATGGCCAGCACCCATGGCAAGTGCCAATTTGTAGTTGACACTTGTACCAAGGAAGTCTTATCTCACAAGAGGTGAGGTGCCTAATATCTCTGCCCCTCCAACACACACATGAACACACACATACACACACACACATTTTCTTTTAATTCCAGTTTGAAAACTCTGGAAGAGAATATTGATCTACAGGGTCATCTATTTTATGGTTCTGGAGGCCTTTTCCAGCTCAGTGATCTCATAGGGTAATCCAGCTGGAAGTGTATTTTCTATTATTCACTTTCTTTCTTTTTCTCTCTGATCATCCACTGGCATTTAAAAGTTGGGCTTTTCAGCTCCCCAAGCCGCCTCACCCTAGAGTCCCAGGTGTACACTGTTTCCCTCTGGGTTGGAACCCCCAGCAGCCCTGCACCATTTCCCAGAGCCCGGTCATCTCTGCTGGAGGCCCAAGGCCTGGAGAAGATGGACAGAGCCATGGCCCAGCCAGGTGGGCCTTGCCCTCCTCCACACCTTCCCTTCCTCTTACCTCCTTCTCTGGGGCAGCCCAGAATCTTTTCCCCAAATACTGGCTCAGGAAGACCTTGGCTGGCCCCAGCCTTTTCTGAGTCCTAAGGAGGAAGGGCAGTGTGGCCTTCAGCTCTCCAGACATAGAGCAAGGGCATGACCGGCGTAGGAAGTGTTGCCCAGAGCCTCTTTTGGTCCTGCCCCAATGTCTTGCCTCTCTCTGAGTGGTGGAATATATCAAAGGAGGCCATTGGAGTGGATGACCAGATGGGATTTTGTTGTTGTTGTTGTTGTTTTTTGCAGTCATGAACCCCTGAGCTGGGGCATTGAGGGGTGAAAGGCAGGAGGGGCATGCTAGCACCCAAATATGCCCAGAGTTCTACAATCCCCTGAGTAGGATAGATGGGGTAAGGATGTAGACAAAGGTTATAAGATCTGGCCAGAGTATCAGGAGGGTCCTTCCTGAAGGAGGCAGGATTTGGGGACGGATTACAGAGTGGGAGGTATTCTAATCCCAAACTGATGGGAGACTTTGGGTCCTGGTGAAAGTGTGAAGGGGTCCAAGATGGGCTCTGGAGGCATGAAAGGTGGGCATGAAGTAGGTATCCCTTTCAGGAGGCCAAGTCTTAAGCTTTCTCATGGCCTGGGCACTGCCCCAGTCTCCACCATCAAGCCTCATTGAGAGGAACATTGTAAACCAGCTCCCACTGAGGATTCCAGCCTTGGCTGAGGAAAAGCCACTTCATCTTCCCTAGAACCCTAATGCTGGGGATGGCAAGAAGCTGGGCAACTGCTTCTACTCAATCCCTGGAAAATCCCTAGAAAATCCCTGGAAATGGGGTGCCAGGGGCATCTGTATGAACCCTGACAGATGCATGTCAGCAGAGATCGACTGTAGTATTCCAGTTTGTGGGGTTTCCTCTCCCCGCCCACTCCCATTAGAGGATGTGCACTTTAAGAGAAACCATAAGGAGAGCCTCACTGAGCACTGAAGAATTGATGCCTTTGAACTGTGGTGTTGGAGAAGACTCTTGAGAGTCCTTTGGACTGCAAGGAGATCCAACCAGTCCATTCTGAAGGAGATCAGGCCTGGGTGTTCATTGAAAGAACTGATGTTGAAGCTGAAACTCCAATACTTTGGCCACCTGATGCGAAGAATTGATTCATTTGGAAAGACCCTGATTCTGGGAAAGATTAAAGGTGGGAGGAGAGGGGATGACAGAGGATGAGATGGTTGGATGGTATCACCAACTCGATGGACATGAGTTTCAGCAAGCTCTGGGACTTGGTGATGGACAGGGAATCCTGTCATGATGCAGTCCATGGGGTCGCAAAGATTCGGACATGACTGAGCGACTGAACTGAACAGATGAGGGAGAGCAAAGATGGACCTAGAGATCTGTCCCTCTAACAATGGCTTTTCAGACACTGAACAGGTCATCCTTCATAGATATTTGGGCTTGGAGCCTTCCTTACACCCTTGTCATCACACCACATCCCCCCAGGCCAGTCCTGTGCACTGAGCCATCTCTGCACTCTCCTAGGAGTTCGAGGAGCAGGAGCCACCATCAGCAGGGCTCGCTGGCCCGGCCAGTCCCCCGTGGCCGGGCATGTGCGGTTCAGCGGCTGTCTGAGGCCTAAGCAGAGGGGACAGCAGCGCCTTTCCTGAGACAAGTGGGAAGAAGGTATCAGCCATGGCTGACCGAGCGGTGACCCAGGGCTCAACAGAGAGCCAATTAGCAGCCACCACAGTGGCAGTGGGCTTGCCGCGGCTTCCACGAGAAGCCCCATGTGCCACCGGTGTGTCAGCCTGAGTTAGCACCAGGAGGGCTGAGTGGAGTCTGGCTGGAGGCTGCCTGCACTGCGGAGTGTGGGTGATAACACTTCCCCTGGGCTCAGGGCAGCTGGGCCAAGTGAGACGCAGGCGTACGCGTGCCTCTGCCCGAGAGTTAGTGTGTCTGTGCACACACATGTGTGTACCTGTGCACACATGTGTGGTGTGTGCACACATGTGTGGTACATGTATACACATGTGTGGTGTACGCACACAGTGTGGTGCATGTGTACATGTGTGTGGTGTGTGTGCACACGTGTGGTACATGTGTGCGCACACGTGTGGTGCGTGTGTACACGTGTGTGGCGTGTGCACACGTGTGCTGTGTGCATGCATGTACAGTGTGTATACACGTGTGTGGTGCATGTTACCCATTCATCATCCAGGACTTACGTGTCAGTGTGCATGCACACACCAGCTCACGTCCCTTCAGCATGGTTAGTGCGTGCTTTGTGTGTTTGCTTCGTGAGAGTTGAGAATTCTAAGACTGAGCAGGCCAAAGTCCCTGCCCTCAAGGGACTTATGTTCTAGTGGGAGAGACCAAAATGAAACAAGTGAATAACTACTCTGTGGCCGCAGTAGAGGAAAGTACTAAGAGGAAAGGCAAACAGGAAATGGGACAGGGGTTCCCGTTTGAGGCTGTGATCAGGGAGGGCCCCTCGGAGGAGGTGATCTTGATCTACACGAGCAGGAGGCAGCTCATGACTATCCGGAGCAGAGGGCTGTAGACAGAGTGCAGAAACAGGGCCAGAGTGAAGGAGATAGGGTTCCACTGTGCGTGATGTGGATGGGAGGAAAGGGGAGACCCCACAGCTGGGGGGATATCTGACAGGCCAGACCTGGGAACAGCCCTCATTGAGAACCTACTTGTCCAACTCAGCTTGCTAAATCCACCCTCACTGTCCAGCACAGCCAGGCCTCCCCAGGTAGGCCCCTCAGCTCTGCCGATGTGTCCACGGGGTGGCCAGAGAAGCCACTGCCCATGGAGAGAGAAGAGGGCTCTGAACTGGCCTGGAAGCTGCATCCAAGAGGCCAGAGGCAAGGCTGCTTGTGGGTGCTCTGACGCAAGGAACCACTGGCAGATGGTGTGATGGGACTGCAAAGAGGCTGGAGGGGACAATGGATGCCCTGGACATGCTCTCTCAGCCCAGATTTGGGAGGCCTGGCAGGGCTGGGGCTGGGCAAAGCTGGAGGCCTCCCCGCTCTGCGCACCGCCTCCCTGTGGGAAGGGCAGGCTCTAGACCCCAGCAAAGGTGCCAGAGCTGGCTTCAGACCTTGTCTTTCATTTCCCAAACCCAGAAGCCCTGGACAGGGAGCCTTGCAGGCCCAGGAGGGGAAGCTTAGCGGGCTCCGCCACAGGTGGCCTCTGGGAGAGGTTGGGTGGACGAAAGGCAAGGGAAGAGTTCTGGGAGCAAAACTGTCACCACACCAACCCAGCCAAAGGCTTGCTTCCGCTGGGACAGCCTGACTGGGGTGCCTCAGGGTGACGGCAGGCATGGGGCCTGTGTCTGTCTCCCCGTGAAGCTTTGTCTGCGGGTCTGTGTGAGTGCGTATACTTGTGTGTATTCGGTGACTGTGTCAGCTCGGGTCCTTCCTGGTTGATTGTGTGTCTGTGATCGAGGCCCCCGTGCCTGTATGTCTGCAGGTGGGTGCCTCTGTGGATCCCGCAGGTGCCAGCTGTGTGGGGGCCTCTCTGGGTACGTGCCTTTCTGGGTGTGAGTGCGTGAGGTTTCTTGTGGTTTATCGCCTGTTAGCCTCTGAAACGGTAACACCCTGTTCCCTAGCGTGACCCCGCGGCTCTCGGGGAGAAGCTGCCGCCTCCACTCTCATCAGGCGGGTGGAGACAGCAGCTCTGGGGGCTGCGGGGCTGCGGGGCTGGCTGGCAGAGACCTGCACTTCAGCTCTGCCTTTGATGTTGCTATCAGTGTCACCCGCTGCAGCGTGGCTGGCCAGACCGGCAGCCCCCAAACAAGGCCTACACTCATACTGGCCTCTCACTGACCTCTGGCTGTGGTCTCAGACTCCCGTCCTGGCTGCTGCCTACCCTGAAGGGGTGTGGAGTGTGGTGGTGGGCAAGGAGGCGGGTTGGCTGGATGGCAGCTCAGCTGTGTGGGGGGTTCAGAGACTTAAATTTGGAGGAAATTAAGAAGTAATCTAGCCCTCTGCGCAGTGTATCCATCCCAGTGGCCGCAGCTGCATCTTTGTGTGTTCCCATTGAACCTGACTCTCTCTGGACCCTCCTAAGACTGGACCCTCACTGAAACTTGGGAGTGGGGAGGGGAAAAGGTGGAGCTGGGAGGGGCAACGAGGGCCCTGGATTCAGAACCTCTCTAAGTGCCTCGCCCAGGTTTTGACCACACTGGGTGAGGGCAAGGGGTCAGGGCGGGGGAAAGGCAGGCATGGGTTTCCAGACTGGCGGGGAGGGAAGGCGTCGCCAGGAGGCAGTAAATGAGCCTGGTGAGGACCATAGACTCCAGGTGTGAACAGGAGGCCAGAGAAGATGGGAGCTAGAATGGGCTGGAGCACTCAGGAAGGCTTCCTGGAGGAGGAATATGAAATGGGTCTTGAAAGACTGGTAGAAACTGGATGGGCAGAGAGGAGGGGCAGGAAGAACACTGTGAGTTGAGAGAGGAGAGTCTGTGCAGTGCAGGGCGGGGGGAGGGGGGAGAAGTAGGGTCCAGGGCCATGACTCAGTGTCCTCTGTGGGAGTGGGAGTAGGGCCAAGAAAACTTCAGGGAGAAGCCCTTTGCTGAGTAGGAGCTGGAAGGAAGGGGAGGAAGAAGGAGGACTGGGTGGGCTCGCCTTACATGTAGGCCCCTCCTCAGCCAACACAGCCGCTGGACTACCTGAGCTGGGCGGGGCCTCAAGACTGCAGCGCCCTGTGCTCTCCTGGGCACCTCTCCCCACCGGGGCAGCGGTTCTCATCCTGGCTGCCCTGCAGAAGCCTTGTGCAAACAGTGGGGTCTCCTGCGCCATGGGAGCATTTCAGAAACTGCCGCAGCCTGGGCCCTGGCCCGGAGTCTAATTCCAGCGGTCTGAGAAGTTGTTAGGCTGTGCAAGTGAAATGGAGAAGCCCCCAACTCTTCGTTCAGAGAGAGTAACCCACCAGGGGGACGTGGACGCAGCTGCTGTTGGGAAGCTGGGGCCCTGGTAGCCTTTCCCCACCATACCCCAGGGGCAGTTAGGACTCTTGAAACTCTGTGTGCCTCCTACAACTAAACGGTGGGGGGGAAGCAGGGGTGGGAAGGGTTCTGGGGTCTGGAAACACCAAGTCACGCCCTGCTGCCCATACCTCCTGTTTTATTTGAGAAGCAGGGCACATCGCTGCTCTAAGCAAAACAGAAGGTCTGTTAGGAAGGAAAAGGGGCGATTGGCAGCAGGCCCTCAGCCTCCAGATCTCCATTTCCTTGTACTGGAAGCACCTGACTCTGCCCATGGCAGGAGGTGACGACATGCAGACCACAAAAAGTGTGCAGAAGCGGAGGAGGCTGGCATGGGAGGTGAAAGTGTTCCACGTGGGAACGACAGAAAGGAGAGGGCTTGGTGGCGGTAGCGGGGCATGTGTGTGTGTGTGTGTGTGTGTGTGTGTGTGAGAGAGAGAGAGAGAAATATCTGGAGAGTAGGTATCCAGAAGCAGTGTATCTGGTGGCAAAGGCAGTCTCTTGTACAGTCTTTCTACCCTCACTGGGCTGGAGAACAGGCCTTGGGCCCAGAACATTTCCTCCCCAAGAGATTAAAAAGCCCATGCAGCCTATGCCGAGCTTATCGCCTCATGTGGGAACATCTTTTCTCATTTGCAGCTCAGTTTGTGCTCCTTTTTTCTGCTTTTATTTACATCCTTGGCCCTCCTGCAAACCCCAAGCTTTCATTATTTCAAACTCCAGGAAGGAGGGGCTGGGGTCCTTCTGCTTCCACACAAGAGGGGTACACAGAGGCCAACTGGCCTGCATCGGCTGCACCATCCTGAGGGCCACCTGCGGCCCGTGAGGGGCCAAGGCCCACTGCTGAAGCTGCCCTTGCTCTTTCTCCACCTGAGTAAAGGCCACTCAGGGCTCGACTGTGTCGTGATTTCCTTGGCGACTCCAGCACCAAGATTCAGGGGACAGAAGTGTTTGGACTTCTGTTCTGGTGGCTGATGCTGTGATGATCTTTGCTATCCTCCTCTTAATTGGAGTTCCCCCTGGCACTAGCTGGGCTTCCCTAGTGGCTCACACAGTAAAAGAATCTGTCTGCAATGCAAGGAGACCCAGGTTCGATCCCTGGGTGGGGAAGATGCCCCGGAGAAGAGAATGGCAACCCACTCCAGTATTCTTGCCTAGAGAATCCCATGGACAGAGGAGCCATGGTGTCGCAAAGAGTCAGACTCGACTAAGTGACTAACACTTTCACTTTTCCTGCACTGGTTACCACTGCAGGATGATCTGCGGTGAATCGTGTGGTGCCAGGAAGACTAGGGAGACCAACTCAGCCCAGTTTGCCTGTGACTGGGAGGGGAGGAGAGCTGGTTCATCAGAGAGCTGGCCCATCAGAGAGCTGGCCCTTTTCTTCTAGTCAGGACTCTCTGTCATGGGAGACCACTTGGAGCTGCTTGAGTCACAAGAGGAAGACACTCTGCCTGCAACTCCAGGGCTTTGTGATGAGTAAGGGCCAAGCGAGCGTGAATGGCTGTCTGCTGTCTGGGCTCATGGGGCTGCCTCCTCTCCTTGGAGAGAGCTCCCAGCCCTGACTGGACCTCCATCAGCCAGCTGCTTCCCCACAACCCTGCTCAGGAGCTCGTGTGTGTGTGTGTGTGTGTGTGTGTGTGTGACAGAGAGAGACAGAGACATCCACAAGGGTATCAGGTGATGTTTGCCAAGTTAGAGTGCTTCCCTCTCCCTGACTTGTTCTTTCCTGTCATTCCCCAGCCTCACACCCTTACACATCTCCCTCCCTCAGCCCGGACCAGGCCCTCTCAGTTCTGGTAGCTTAGCTGAAGACAAGGCTGAGGCAATTAATAGAGCCTATTGAAGACTTGTCACTAGAAAGCTCCTTAACTCAGCCACCTGAGTTGGGGCCCCAGGCATGTGACAGGGATGGGGGAGGAGTTCCAGGAACACCAGGGCAGCTGCTTGGGTGGGGAAAGGGTTGGGGGTGGGGAAAGGGTTGGGGTGCAGCGGTGGGGTGGGGGATGGGGCAGATGCACAGCAGGGAAACAGGGTCAGGAGGCCTAGATTATATGAGCCTGTAGATTATGCGGACATGGGAGTGGCCATTGTTTTCCACTGTTTGTGGTTTCTCTCTTCCTAGAATTTTGCTCTGGCTGATCTGCTGCAGAACCAAGGCCTGAGAGATGAGGTGCCAAAGAATAAACCTCCTGACTACATGGACCATCCCAGGAAAAGTTTTCCTCTTGGGTGTGGGCACCTTAAAGAGGGGCCATCATGTGGAGACCCCGTAATGTAACACATCAAGTGGGATGGGGTAGCACACGCTCTTAAGTCGTTCCATCCCTGACTCTGTGCTTCTCTGGGGCGGGGGAACTGGCCAGGAGAGAGACAAGAGCCCACAGCAGGACGAGAGGACGAGGAGGGAAGAGGGGCCTGGGTCTCCAGCCTGTCCCTGCCTGTCCCTGCCTATCTCTGACTTCATAGTGTCCCTCACACAACAACCATTGTAGCCAAGCCAGGCAGGGGCAGCAGAGGCCCTGATGCTGATGTAGACCCTGTCTCCAATTGTGTGTAGTGTGAGGGTGTGTAGTGTGTTTGTGAACTGCCTCTCAGATTGAACTAGCCCCGGCTTTGCCCCGCTTCAGCTCCTCTGGCTGCCACTAGAGGGCGGCAGTGAACACAGCCAGGCCAGGGGAACACGAGCTGCACTCCCCAGCCTTTTCACCCCGCGTTTCCTTGCCCTTCCCAGCGCGGAGGGATGACCAGGTTCCAGCCACACAACCACTCGGACCACAGAACCCACTAAAGGCAGTCCCTTGCCCTGGGTGCGGTGAAGGGGTAATGGTATGAGAGTGTGAGGTTAGTTAGTGAAGACGCTGGAGGGGACCAGAGGTGAGCAGAGGTGGTCAAAGTCAGAACCCCGTTTTGTATTCATTACCTCCTATAAGGATAAAGGTAGAGCGACGAGAGGCAGAGCCAGGGGACCAGGCAGCCTGCGGGGAGACAGGCAGGGCCCAGCCCACGACCAGGCAGGCAGAATCACCCCGACAGCAAAGGCAGGTTACTGTAAGAGACCAGAGCAAACCACGTGGCTCCGGAGCCAGACTCCAGATTCAAACACCAGCTCCTCAAGTACTAGCCGTTGAGGCGTTAGGTGAGGCACTGAACCTCCCTCGGTTTCTCATCTGTAAAAAGCAGATGGCAACAGCATTACGTCCTATGCCAGACGTCAGTGTTAAATGGGTTAAAACATACAAATCACCTAGAACAGTGTCTGGCACAGAGTAAGAACACTATATATGCACTAGAGTGCATTTAGAAAAACTACAAAAAGAAACAAAAAGCAGCGATGGTTTTCTGAGAATAGATTCACCTGACGTCTAGTTTCCCTAGGACATCCTCATGAGATATATGGGAATGGAGTCCCATACTCCCAGGCATCGAATAGGTAACATATGAGTTAGTGAATCAGTAGAAGTTAAAGGAGTATGTGTAACATTGGTAAAAATGTATGGAGGTACCAAGGTCTGTCAATATGTAAATTGATAAACATTTCACTCTACAAATCTTTTCACTCTTGGGTTCCTTGAATTAAGCATGAGAGCCCTTCTGCTTTTTCCCATTCCTACTTCAAGAGGCTGTGTTTTTTTGAGGAACTGTGAGTCCTCAACCTTGGTTCCTAGGGCAAGTTTTGGCTTTAAGACTGTGGGGAAGTAAAAATGCCCAGCTGTGGAATAACAGTCCTGGATCAGTCATCTGAATGCCCTTAACCTTGTCCAGCCTCATGTTTCCCTTATCTACAATTCTGGGGAGGAATGGGGGGATATTTTTATTATATTTTCCTCCTTCCTTGGGAGGATAATGCTCAGGAAAATAAAAACTACGATCAATTGAGATTTTATTGTACTTCTACTCACTGATACTTCTTTGTCTCAAATACGAAGTATCCAACAGAAAAAACTTGACCAGGAAGTTCCCCTACTGGGCCCATCAGGAGGCCAGATCACGTGATCCAAGGCTAGCTGACTGACTTGTAAGGCACCATATGCTTTTCTCACAAAGAGACTGAGTAAGGACAGACAATTTGAGGCATCCTAGGAGAAGGAAATGGCAACCCATTCCAGTGTTCTTGCCTGGAGAATCCCAGGGACGGGGGAGCTTGGTGGGCTGCCATCTATGGGGTCGCACAGAGTCGGACACGACTGAAGTGACTTAGCAGCAGCAGCAGGCCCAGCATACTACAAACATTTACATTTTAAATTTAATTTATAAATAGGTGATACATTTACATATATTTACATAGTTCAGTACTTTAAGGATATACAAAACATGCGGTAAATGCCCTCTCTTACTCTTGACTCCAGCTCCTCTCTTTCTGTCTAGGAAGCAAGCAAAGTGACCATTTTCAAGTGGACTCTTCCAGAGATAGCCCATATAAAGAAATATCTATGCAGATTCTTTCTCCTTATTCTTTGGCTTTTTTCAAAAGGGGATCCTCCCATATGGGTACATAGAGAACAGTCTCAACTGTCTCTATGGCTGTGCTTTAGAATGTACCAAAACATACTTGTCCAGTTTCCTATTAATGAACATTTAGGTTGTTCTCGGTCTTTCCCAGTGCTGTTGTGAAGAGCCTTGTAAATAAGCACGCAGTCATTTAAGGTCACATTTCTTATACACAGCCCTCAGAAATTCTTAACCAGGGGTGTGGGGACGCCTTAGAAGTCAGCATATATAAAATTCAGGGAGACAAAACTGAAGGACTCTAGAAACCTGGAAGGGAAAAAACTTCCTTTATTTACACTAAGGTCTAACAGAAATTTAACATGTCCTTCCATTATGAATGCAGCCAACACACTCAAAATAATTGGCAGTATCTGTGACTTTCTCATCTCACATGGTTGAAGGTATTTTGAAAATATTTACACTCATCCCTTCTTTGTCATTGTGGTAGTAGAGGAAAACGGTTTCTTTACGCACCACACTCTGACACTAAATGTGTGGGTTTTTTCCACACATCAACTTTGTGACTCTCTGGACACAGACTGGGTGCCCTACAATTGTGTTCATTTCTGAGACTATCTGCCTGGAGTTATTGTCAGACTCCACAGCTTTAAGACCTTGGTCCCACAGCACTTCCTTCAGTTCAGATTCAGCCACAGCCATGGGTCCCTGTGGTACCACACTTCTGTTCCACTTGGCTGCAAAACTAAGGGTCCTACATACCACCTCAGATTGGATAATTTCCTACAATGGCTCACCAAACCCAGAAACATTTACTTATGCTTACCAGTTTATCATAAAGGACATTATACAGGACAGAGATGAACAGCCATACGAAGAGGTGAGGTCTGAAGGGACTGAGTCCAGGAACTTCTGTCCTCAGGGAGTTGGGGTGCACCCCCCTCCCCTCAGGTGGACGTGTTCACCGTTCTGAACCCTATACTTTAGAGATTTTTATGGAGGCTTCCTCATGATTTTTAACTCAATCTCCAGCCCCTCTCCCCTTCCTGCCAGACAGAGGATAGGATTCAAAGTTCCAAGCTTCTAGGGAATTCCCTGGAGGTCCGAGCTCTCACTGCAGAGGACCCTGGCTTGATCCTTTTAGTTGGGGAACTAAAATCCCACCAAGTCAAGCAGCGTGGTCAAAAAAAGAAAGAAAGTTCCAAACTTCCAGTCTGGTGACCAGCCCCCATCCTGAAGCTAACCAGGAGCTCACCAAGAGTCCCTCATTAGAACAAAAGATGTTTCTATCACTCAGGAAATTCCAAGGAACCTAGGAGTTCTGTGTCAGGAACTGTGGGCAGAGACTAAAAAAAAAAAAAAAAAAATATATATATATATATATATATGTATATGTATATGTATATATTTCTTATTATGTCACAGGCAGGTAGTTACTAGACTTTCTGTTAGAACGGGTTATGTTATTCATTCATAAAGAAGCACATGTGTGTGTATGTGCTGTGTGCTAAGTCACTTCAGTTGTGTCTGACTCTTTGTGACCCTATAAACTGTAACCCACCAGGCTCCTCTGTCCATGGGATTCTCTAGGCAAGAATACTGGAGTGGCTACCATTCCCTTCTCCAGGGATCTTCCTAACCCAGGGATCAAACCTGCATCTCCTGTGGCTCCTGCATTACAGACAGATTCTTTACCACTGAGCCATCAGGGAAGTCATATATATATGACTATATCATGCAGTTATCAAAAAATTTTTTGATATCTGTATTTCAGTGAATTTTTTTTTGCTTTGTAAGCTTATGTATTTTTTTATTCATGGCAAACTATACATAACACAAAATTTACCACGTGAACCATGTTAAGTGTACAGATCAGTGGCATTAGGTGTATTCACAATGTTATGCAAGCATCGCTACGAGTCATTTCCAGATCTTCTTCATCTTCCCAAACAGAAGTTCTGTACCATCAAACAGTAACTCCCTATCACCCACTGTCCCTTCCCTCTCCAACCAACCACCATTCTATTTTCTGTCTCTATGAATTTGATTACTTTAGACACCTCAGATAAGTGGAATCGTACAATATTTGTCCTTTTGTGGCTGGCTTATTTCACTTAGCATAAGGTCCTCAAGATTCACTCATACTGTAGTATGTGTCAGAATTCCCTGTTTCTTAAGGCTGAGTGATACTCCATTGTATACATGTACCATTTTGGTTATCCATTCATCTGTTGAATTGTTTTCTTTCCATCTTTCGACTATAGTGAATAACGTTGTTATGAACATGAGTGTGCAAATATTCCTTTGGATCTCTACCTTGAATCAGTTCAGTTCAGTTCAGTCGCTCAGTCGTGTCTGATTCTTTGTGACCTCATGGACTGCAGCATGCCAGGATTTCCTGTTAATCACCAACTCCCAGAGTTTGCTCAAACTCATGTCCATTGAGTTGGTGATGCCATCCAACCATCTCATCCTCTGTCGTCCCCTTCTCCTCCTGCCTTCAATCTTTCCTAGCATCAGGGGCTTTTCTAAGAAGTCAGTTCTTTGCATCAGGCGGTCAAAGTATTGGAGCTTCAGCTTCAGTGTCAGTCCTCCCAATGAATATTCAGGACTGGTTTCCTTTAGGATGGACTGGTTTGATCTCCTCCTAGTCCCAGGGACTCTCAGTACTTTCAATACTTCTGGGTATATACCCTGGAGTGAAATTTCTTGATAACATGGTAATTGTGTTCAATTTTTTGAGGAATATGTATTTATTTTTATGCATGAAAAATGTTCTGAGATAAGAAACATACCAGAGGCCCCTTATACATTCCTTATCTTTGCATGCCTGTCTCCGCCACCAGACGGGGGACTTCTTGATGGGCTGTCCTGCTTTTTGCGGCCGCTCAGTTGGCCCTTCCAGAGGTGGAGTAAATTCAGCACCTAATGAATTAGGTGCATTCAGCACCTAATGGACGAAGTCAACAGAGAGGGAGAGTTAGGCTTCAGGATGGCTAATCAAAGATGCCCCAGTTTCTACCTGTGCCACTTGTAGAGGTACAACCTGAGGCAAGTAACTTTCCTGGGATCGGATTAATTTCCATCCTGAACCTACAGCCTAGCCTTTAGCACATTGCCTGGCACTCGAGAATTTTGTTTCTTTTACCTCCAGGAGCAAAAGAAAGCCCTGGGCAACCTGCCTGGAGCCTTCTGGTCCGAGGCTGCTGGGGAGGGGTTGGGAGGCGAGGGATCACGCTCCAGACTGACGCAAGAGTGCACAGGGAGGGGCCGGAGGTGACCTTTCGAGCTCCGGTACTAGCGCCGCGTTCCGGCCCCTCAGGACCGGCTGTCCCGCCTCCCCGGGTTGCATTGCGTATCGTCTTCTGGGTGCAGCCGGGGGAGCCCGGCGATCCGCCGGCACACGCCGCTGGGGCAGCAGTTGTTGGCCCTCCGCGCCGGTAGGCGGCGCTAGTCTTGACCCGGCCGAGGGCGGCTCTCGGGCCGGGCTGCTCTCGGCGGCGGCGCACTACCGTCCGCGGGGCGGGGACGCGGCGAAGGTGGCGGCGGCTCCTTGTCGCCCGAACCGGAGCGCGCAGGCCCGTCCCGGTGGTCGCGGGCGGGCGGGCGGGGGCGCCATGTGGTTCATGTACGTGCTGAGTTGGCTGTCGCTCTTCATCCAGGTGGCCTTCATCACGCTGGCCGTCGGTGAGAGTGCGCGACCCGGCCCCGCGCGGGCTCCCGCTCCGGCATCTGTGCCCGCCGGGGGTCGCATCACGAGGGCGCCGGGGCGACCGGCGAGACCCCCGCCCGGCCCTCCCGCCTTCGCAGCCCCCCTCCTGTCCCGCCTGGTCCTGTTTCTCCTCCTGGCCCCAGCAGCCCAGCTGACCGCGGGTCCTTCCAGGAGTCACAAAGTCCACCCCAGCGGTGCCCGGGAGAGGCTGCCTGAGATGCCCCTTGCCCGCGCACCGCCAACCAATGTCGCGCCCGTCCTCGCAGAGCCGGCCGCGCAGAACTTTTCCCGACCCCTACCGCCGGCCTTTCGCCTCTGGCCCTTCGTGCTTCCAACTCTCTGACACGCTTTCCCCTCCTTCCTACTGTTGATCCCAGCTGAGGTCTCAGCACCTCCGAGAAGCCCTCCTTATGAGGTTTGATGGTCCAGCCGCGCCCTGTTCTTCCCCTAAAGTAGCACCTGTCACACTGGGATCGTCTGACTCCATTACTGCTCAACCTCTCCCCCCGGCCCCCCCTCACAGTTGGGTCAGGGAGGGGACTTTGTCTGTCTTGTAGTGTGCCCAGCTCTCAGCCCAGCCTCTGGCATATTTATTGGATGAGTGAAAGAAATTCCCTTTTATGGGCCAGAGGTTAGGTTTGTGCTGAGGCATCAAATACAGGTTTCCATTCACTTTTATGAAATCTCTCCTTAGTTGCCTTGACAAAGTTTTACTTGTGACTTGGGAGGGTAACACCCGGGTTGTTTGGTTTGTTCCGTACCTCATGGACTCATGAAAGGTTGGGTGGGACCCAGCTGCAGATAGAGGGCTGATCAGGATGGTGGGAGTGACCCTGGCTAATGTTCTCCCTGTTTGCCTTGCTCTCCTCCCCCCTCCAGCCGCCGGACTTTATTACCTGGCCGAATTGATAGAAGAATACACAGTTGCAACCAGCAGGATCATAAAATACATGATCTGGGTAAGTGACAGCTTTCCCCAGGATCCCCCTCACTCTTGACCTCCCTCAAAAGGAGGAAGTGGGGAAAGTTTGGCCTGGGTGATGAGACCCCTGACCTTGCTGTTTCCTGAGGGTACCATCCCCCACCTCCCTGCCCTGTACCTGGTCCCCTGGGTCTGCTCTCCTGGGCCTAGGTCTTCCGGAGCTTCCTTCCCCAGTGGCATTGCTTCACTGCAGGCCTTGTTCTCGGTTCCTTAAGGTGAGAGCCAAGTGCCTGTTCTGTGTTGACAGGACCATGGCTTTGCCTTTGATTGTCTTCAGTGGTCTTAGCCCCTTGCTCTGTTCACAGCATTTAGAACTGAGAGGAACCTTAAGGACAGTTTTGAGTACTTGTTGAACCAAGTGACTTGTTCTAAGAGGGAGACACCGTCCGTGGCACAGGCCCTGCCCTGCTCAGGGCTCATGGAAGGCTTCTCTTCCTGATGATACAATCCTTGCCATCCGTGTCAAAGCCACAGGAGAGACTGCTGGTGGTTTCTGCAGCTGCAGGAGAGGCTGGGGAGGGGCTGGAGGCACATTTGAACAGGAGGAGTCCACTGCCTCTCAAATCACCTGCTGTCAGAGCCACTTTCTCTCTGGCATGACCTGGGGTAGGGAGTCAGTTGTGGAAACAAGACCATAGCTCTCAGCCCTGGGTTCAGGGACCAGCTCATAGGTGTTGATACAGGAGTTAGTCCTTCATTCAGCTAACTGCCTGCCATTTGTTATGCGCTGACAACTGTAAGTCCTTCAAAATGGTGGTTTTCAAACTGCAGGTGTGATTCATTGTTGGGTTGTGCAATCAATTTAGTAGGTCATTATCAGCATTAAAAAGGGGGGGATGGAAAAGACTAGATTGAAATCTGAACTTTGATCACATCTATGTATGTGTGCTGGGGTCACAGTGTAAGCTGTGGGGTGCTGTCAGACAACCTCTGGGGTTAAAAAGTGCTGCCCTTTGGGAGCCGAGAGCCTAGTTGGGGAGGTCAGAACTGTGGCTGTGAAACAAGGAAAGACTGAAGCATGTTGCCCTGAGTAGGCTAGGGGTTAGTGAGTCCAGGAAGGCTGCCTGGAAGCAGCTCCCTGCACTGTGCGCCTCCGCTGTTCAGTTCTCCACAGCTGTGCTGATTGGCCTCTACGTTTTTGAGCGCTTCCCCACCTACATGATTGGCGTTGGCCTCTTCACCAACCTTGTCTACTTTGGCCTCCTCCAGACCTTCCCCTTCATCATGCTGACCTCGCCTAACTTCATCCTGTCGTGCGGTGAGAGGGGACGGAGTGGGAGGGACAGCTGAGGTGGGATGTGCCCAGCTCCGTCTATGGCACCGAAGAGGGAGGCAAACCACTGAGGTCCTCCAGGAGGTCAGGCTGGTTGGCAGTTGGGGCTCTCACATGTGAGGAACCAAGAGCCCACACTGGCTCTAGTGACTAGAATTTGGAGGGCTGGGATGCTCAGAGAGGGATGGCTTTCCTGGGGCAGGTGGGGTTTGAAAGATTCGAGAAGGAAAAAGAAGTGGGTCGGCTGAGTAGTTACAGCCCTTAAGAAACCACTTGGCCAGGAAAAGCCCAAAGCCTTCCCCCGGCCTGCAGGCAGCGCTCATCCAGTCGTCTGGCCGTAGGCCATGATTAAGGTGAGCTTCGTGGGGCTGCGGGTCTCCTGCAGACAGTTGCCTTGGGGTAGACAAACGTGTTTGGAGGGCCCTGGCCTTCCTGCCTTTGCTCTGCCACCAGTTTCTGACCTTAGCGTCTCCATCTGTTTAGTGATATTTGGGAAAGTCATTCGGCACATAGATGCTCTAGTTATTTCTGGAAAAGGTTCTAGACAGAATCTGGTTACCAGGATTGCCTTTTCTCCCTTCAGTTGTTACTGGTCATCATAGCCTTTTGTCAAGATGTCAGATGGAATTGGGGTTTCTTAGAGCTACTTTTCTATTTCTGTGAGAGAACCTGGAAAGAAACTGTCATTCACAGGAGGGCATGGTGTTCAAGCCAGGACTGAGTGCCTTGGTTTGATTCCACTGAAAGATTTGTGGGGGTTGGTGTGAGGTGTCCTTCCTTGGACACTATGCCCCTCTTGCTTCTTCCTAGGTGGGAGGGTGCTCTCCACCCCCCACCCCCCACCTACAATGGCATGCTCCCTTGGCTTCCCGTTGTCACTCCTCAACTTGCCCTCTGGATGCCTGGGAGAGTTGTTCTGAAGGTCTGTGGGTGTAAGGCACCATCCTGTCTTTCGGCAAGCCCTTGCCCTAGAGCATGGCTAGGCCTGGCAGAGCTGTTGTCTCTGCTGTAGAAGGGGAGTGGCAAGAGGAGAAAAGAGGAAGGGCCCGTGCTGCTGCCAGCGAGGCGTATTTGAGGGGTGTTGGGTTTGAGGGGTGTCTGCCTTTCACTTCACCACAACAGGAACGCCTGTGTCTGAGCAGCGGGTCCCCAGGATCTCCCTCTGTCTGAATTTGGCTGCACATGAAGGAGGTTTGTGGGGATGCAGAACATACCAGTTCAGATCAGCCAGCCTTACCCCGGGGCAGGATAAGGAGAGACCCGCGTCCCCGGAACTTTGAGGAGCCCTGAGACTGCACTGCAAAACGTCCAGCAGATGGTGCCCTTTATTCCTGAGGAGTGAGCGCCTCTGTCTGGAGGGGACGCAGGAGCGAGTGCTCGGCGTGACTTCCTCCTCCCCCACCGCCCATGCAGAGCTCTCTTCAGGACTTAGGGCCACTCTAGACCAAGTCATTTGGCACGGTGCTTTGGGCTGTGTAGCACTGAAGTCTCATTTTTATAACATTCAAGGAGTTTTTTATCTACTTCTGATTTAACTCATACACTCGGCAGTGGGCAGATGGGGGCTCGTTCTTTTGTTTTAACAGACGGGAACCTGAGTGCTGGAGAGTAGCGTGCTTGGCCCACGTTGCACTCTGGGTTGTGTGTAAAGTCAGGACCAAGACTTGGCTTCTGACCTCCGGGGCCTTGTGAAGGCTAAAAGTCTGTTTTATGTCATCCCTGAGACTGACTGACTCTTCATTCCCTCAACAGGGCTAGTGGTGGTGAATCATTACCTAGCATTTCAGTTTTTTGCAGAGGAATATTATCCTTTCTCAGAGGTAAGAAGTCTTCAGTATGTCTTCAGACTACTAACAGAGACAGCAGGGGTAAAGGGGATTTGTGTGATTTCTTTGTGTATTTGGCTGTGATTTGAAACAGACTATTCAGGGATAACACATTAAGAAAAAATAATATAGATGATTTTAGAAAGCTGTGAGTATGAGGAGCAATGACCCTTTGGCTGAGGAAGAAGGCCACTGCTGTCACCCAGTGAGTCCTTTGGGTCTCTCAGGACCCAGCCTGACATCCTAAGGTCAGGAAGGGGCGTGGGGTGACCTGGTCTGATGCACACCTCACAGGGCAGGGCTGGGCCACAACCTTGAACCCTGCTGCTCTAGTTTGGACCCTGGAGAAGAACAAGGTCACTTCTCCAGGAGATACGGGTCGGTCATGGTTTTGCCTTCCATCTATATCCTTCGGTTCAGAGGAGTTGCTTGTCCTGGTGACCAGGATTCAGGGATTTTGGCCTGAATCGTGGTCATCTTCAGTCTCCACCTTTCCCCACTGAATCTTCTCCTGGGGCTGTCCTGTCTCTGGGGCTGTCCTGTCTCTGCTTCCTGGGCCCTGGTCCCCTTCAGAGATCCCATGTGGGGTCGTCAGTGTGCACGTGACCAGCTTTCTAAGATACACAGTGACTGCTCCTGGACCGGCCTTGGCACCTCCGGGAGCATCATCTTCTCAGTGTCTCTGTTGCCAGGTCCTGGCCTATTTCACTTTCTGTCTGTGGATAATCCCGTTTGCGTTCTTCGTGTCGCTCTCGGCTGGGGAGAACGTCCTGCCCTCCACCATGCAGCCAGGAGGTGAGAAGAGGGTGGGAAGGGGTCATGGTGGGAGGGCACCAGCAAGGCCTGAGCTGCTGGGGGAGCCAGAGCCCACCCTGTGATAGAGACACTTGAATTCTGGGTGGGCAGCACTGTGTTCACACACACACAAGCATACACGTACACACACTCATCTCCCTGCCTGTGTCTCCACAGATGACGTGGTCTCCAATTACTTCACCAAAGGCAAGCGGGGCAAACGCTTAGGGATCCTGGTTGTCTTCTCATTCATCAAAGAGGCCATCCTACCCAGTCGGCAGAAGATATACTGACCCCCTGGGGAGGGGATGCTGGCGCAGGAGCCAGAGAGTCAGGCCCCTGGGCCTCCGCACTGGGTGGGGGCCGGGAGTTGGTCGGCACCTTCCCCCAGCCCTGGCCCTCCTTCCCTCCACTCCCCTGGAAGCCCTCATCCCCACCCTCCTCAGGAGGCTCAGCTCAGGTCAGATCTGATACTGCTGGAGGCTGAGACCTTAGAGGCTGCCAGGGAGGAGTCAGGGCCTGCTTAGGCAGGAGGCTACCACCCACCTGGGTGCACAGAAGCCGAGCCCCTGTGGCCCTCCTGCTTCCTCCTGTGATCGGTCAGGAGTTCTGGCTCAGCCCGGGCAGGTAGGGCCAGGGCCATGAAGCTGAAGAGCAGACAGTGATAACTGCCAGTGGGCAGATGGCCACGGGAGGGGCTGTGACTTAGCACTTGCAAGTTTTTGCTGTTGAACTGTGAATTCTGTCCAAGTGCTGATTCCCATTTGAATAAAGATTCTAGGTGGCACTGTTTGCCTTAATACCCTGAAAGTTCATCTTCCTTTCTTCTGCAGACCTCCCACCCGGACTGGCTTTGCTGCACCAGGGCTCTTTTTCCATGTTTGGGTCTTGCCCTTCCGACGGGACCGTTCTTGTGGCCCATAGTGGGAAGGGGACGGAGATGAGGAGCCGAACCTGGTGGGGGGATGGGGAGTGGAAGTGGAGGCAACCTTTCTTAATCCCCTTCTCCCTTCTTCCGTCTCTTCTTTCCCCTGGGGCTCTGTGACTGCCAGGCTGGAGGCAGAGAGGGGATAGTGTGAGACTGGGTTAGATTTTTCAGGAGAACATGTATAATATCCTATTTGTAAGTCTTGTCGTAGGGAAGAGGAGTGGTTTCTGGCTGATTTCTGGCTTGGGCTTGAGGAGAAACAATAAAAATTGGCTTCCAGGCAGCCTGGACTACAGCCTGTTGTGTAAGAAACTGGTGGTGGGAGAAGCTGTCTGTTACTCTAAGAGCACACAGGGCTGGCCCTCTCTTCTGAGTGGTCGTGGCTCCTAGGAGGTGAGTGTCTTCTCAGAAGACAGGCCAGGTCCTGGGCACAGGGCAGCATTTGTCGACCTTGCACTCCAACTCTAGTGCCTTCCAAGTCCTCAGCAGTGTGTGTGGGAATGAAGTCCCGTGGGAGCCATTACCGGCACGTCCTGTACCTCAGAGCAAAGCAGGCAGGTGCAGAGACGGACAGCACGCCTATGGTACCGTTCAGCCACTGGGAGACCTCTGTGCTTGAAAACCTTGTTTCTACCTCCTGCCTCCAGTCCCACCATAGCCCTTCATTTCCTTGGCTTTAGTATTGGCTTTCTCTTAAAAATAATCAGCCTTCCCCTTTCCTGGGGAGGAGCAGCCATTTTGGCCTCCTCTCAGTGGTGCTGAGATGGCCAGGCCCTTCTGTCCTATGCAGACAAGGCAGGACAAGGTCAAGGAGGCTGGAGGCCAGTGTCCTGACTGCTGGCCAGCAGCCGGCCTTGCTGTCTCTTGCTGTCTCTTTCTCACCAGTGGCAGCTTTGCCCCTCCATTCACTCCACTGCTTGTGTTCCAGGGGTTGCCAGCAGCCTTGTGCTAAGTCCAGTGGACCCTTTTCACATCTCTTTCTGCATCTCTGCAGCGTTGGGCAGGTTTCATCACTGCCAGCTTCCCAAGCCCTTTTGTGGCTGGTTCTCCCTCTCTGCTCCCTTCCAGGCCAGTGCAGGCTCCTCCCCTCGCCCTGTGCACAGAGTTCTATCTTGGGTTCCCTGGAGGAGCCTGTCCCTGCTCACGGCTTCAAGGAATTGAGAGCTGACCTCCAGCCCCAGCATCCCTTTTGGTCCTCTGAACCACAGTTCTGCTGCCTTTGGGCACGCAGACAAATCTTGTAGCCCAGACAGCACTTGTTGCTGTCTTCTGCATACCTGCCTTTTTTGGGTACCTGCTTTGGCCCGAAGATCACTCAGGAGCCCAACCAGACACCTGGTTTCTCTTTCTGCCCAGACATCTAACAACTGTCAAGTTTACCTTCTTAACCTCTCTTCATTTGAGCCACTCCCACGGTCATCAGCTTTCACCTGGATTGTTGTGACAGCCTCCTTTGGCTTCTCTATCCCACAGCTGGAGTTGTCTTTCTAATGCATAGTTGATCCAGTCACTCTCTGGCTTACAACCTTCCATGGCTCTCCGCTGCCCTCAGGATAAAATCCAGACCCCTTAGCATGGCTCGTGAGACTCGTGGAGTCTTGGTTCCTGCTTGCCTCTCTGGCCTCTTCACGGGCCACTTTGCACTCTGAATTTCAGCCTCCTGTATCCAGAAATGCCCCGTTGCTTCTCCTTCATTTTACTCACCTGGGTACCTTCTCTGTCAGTTCTCAACTTAGACTTCACTTCCTCCAAGGAACTCAATGTCCCGTCTCCCTCCAGCACACCACACAGATGACTCTGGTCTTACTTGCCTGCTGACTGCTCTGTCTCCCCACTAGACTGTAAGCTCCTTGAGGGCAGGGACTGTCCAGTTTTTGTATCAACAGCGCCTAGCTTGGCACCTGGCACATAGAAAGTACTCAATAAATGTTTGTTTAATGAGTGATTTGCAGTGACGTGTACAGGGGCTAGCAGGGGATCCAGGGGAGCTTCCTGGAGGAAATACAGGTGCTTTCAGTCTCCACTTGAAGCCACAGGACCTCCCTCCGTCCTCCATATAGAAACTGCCTCTGCTTCTCTGAACTGCAGAGACCCCAGTGGCAACTGGGATGAAGGAAGACCAGCGTGGCAGGAAAGCCAATGGCAGGGTGACACTCTAGCCTTCCTCCTTCCTGTTCTGGATCTGGAAATGCAGAATGAGGCTTAGAACCTGCAGCAGGAAGGACTTAATATGAACAAGAGGCAGAATTTCAAAGTGGTCCCTCCTCCTGGAATCTTCACCCCTGGTGCGCTGTTTGGGGTGGGAGGGGGAGATGGGGACACCAAGGTGTCACTTTTCCAATGCCAGGGCCCAGAACAGAGGGATCCCCACTCTGAGCCTTGGGATATGGCCCTAACTTGGATCTCCTGGGGGAGATTCCTTTGTGGAGAGAAGGGGATCTGGGGTCTGTGGGGGAGGAGGCTGCCAGCCTTGAGCTTGAGGGTGGGCAGCCTGTGGGCACTCCCCCTTCCTCCCCATCCACACAGAATCACCACACCTCAGCCTTCACTGCGCAGTCTCCAGTGGAGAGGCTACCAAAGTAAGTTTAAGGGAGGGGTGGTTTAGGGGAAGGCAGAGCGGGGAGTCCTTGATGGGCTCGCACAGCCGCCAGGAAGGCCTCGTCGAATGTCTCTCGCAGGTTCATGCTCAGCGTGTCGGTCCAGAAGCTGCTGTCACCCAAGTGCCGCTTCCGGGGCACCTCTTCCATAGGGACAGAGCAGAAGTCCTGGGGCACCTTCATTCTGTAGGGCCGCACCGAAGGGTGCAGCTCGCGGATTACCACTTCGAAAGGCAGCCGGGGCACAGGCGCCACCTGGCGGCCGGCCACCGTGCGCAGGTGCGCGCCACCGTGCCCGTCGGACCTCACCTCCACGAAGCAGCGGAAGTCACGCTCTGGCCTGGGGTCGGGATGCACGCCCAGGCGGACGCCCTGTGGGTAGCCGATCTGGGCGGTGGGGGACCTGGTGGGATTGCTGCTAAGATTCCACACCTTGGGCCGCCTGATCGTGGGCGGCTTGTAGGTGGGCACAGACATCACCAAGGGCAGATTGGGCTGCTGTATCTGTTGCAGGCGTGCCTCCGGGGAGGGGTGGAAGCTCGTGGGAGGCCACAGTACCCCGTCCTTGCAGGTCTTGGAGAGGGCAGTGGCCCGGGGTGGAGCACGGGGCTCTCGCTGAACACTGGGTATTAGGGACTGGTCTTGGAGTAGCAACTTGTGATGGAGCCACTTCTTAAAGTCAGCTTCTCTCAGAATTTGGTGCTCCTTCTGCAACATCAGAAGGCACAAGATACTTCTGGACAGCTGCTCCCCCTGTGTTTCTGTGAAAGCAGGCCCTGTGGCTGTAGCCCTGGAAACCTCAGGTCTAATTGAGCAGATACCTTGCTGCCTTTTGCGAGCCCAGAGTCTGATGAGAGAAACCCCTGCCTTGTGGGAGCCCTTGTTCTGATGAGGAAAATACTGCCTGGAGGGGCCCCTGGCTCATGCGACAGAGAGCCTTTCCCACAGGGGAGACCTCCAATCAGATGGAGACTCGGCCTCTGCCCTAGGTGAGGTCTCTAGCTTGAGTGGGGAGGCCCAATCCCTGCCCTATGGAAATGCTTGAGACTCCTGCATCCCCCATAAAGGTGTTCCCAGCCTGCCTTAAAAGTTTCTGGTTTGATGGGGGGCAAAGGCAAATGAGTGGTACAAACTTATCCTTGACCCTGGAAGGAAAGAGCAGAAAAGTCTGGAAGGCCAGCAACTGGATGGAGCACATCTGAGCAGGCTTCTTGGAAGTGGAGGCCTTGAGCAGTCAGGGTAGGGAGAGAGACAGTTGGCTGGTGCTCCAGACTGGATGGCGATGCTCTCTGTCCCTCCTTCAACTAGAGCTGAACCTTCAGCTTGTCACAGAACCACCCCTTCCTCCCTCCCTGTCTCAATTCCCAGACTGTTGCTAAGCAGTCAGGTGGTTTGGAGACTGACCCAGCTCCAGAGGTAGGCCCCCCGATTAGGCTAAGCCAATCATCATAATTCCATCAGCCTTGCCCCAGACTTCAGTCAGTCAGCACATGGCTTTCCTTGACCTCTAGGGATTGGAACAAGAATGCACAGGTGATCCAGTTGAGGCCAACAAGAGATAAGGAGAAATCTTCAAGGGGCTTCGGGGAAATTTTAGAGACACAGGAACAGATGGGCTTTGCCTCCTCTGGATACACACGTGACTGTGAGAACTGGGTGAACCAACAGAGGGTATGACAGGGAAAATGAGAGGAATGCAGCTGGAACAGAGCTGAGATACCAGACTTTGGCAGCCCCAAAGCCCTCCCCACCCCTGGATCCACTTAGGAGTCCCAGCATCTTCTTTTGGAGTTTCCTGGTTCTTGCATTCTGTGTACCTATACCTAGCATTAAAATCCTTTACTCTCCTTTTCTGCCCCAGTCAAGGTCTGACATTGATCTGGGCCCCTGCCAAGTTTCTAGCTTATCAGCCTCCAGCTCACATCTGATTCCTCATCTATTCTGAATTTGCACTTCCTGACGTATACCATACTCTCATGGGCTCCCTTGCCCCTCCACAGGGCTGTCTGTTCCTTCTACCAGGTCAGCTCTTCCCTGATTGTTCATATAGCCAACCGCCACCAACCTATATAGACTCCTCAGCATTATCCCTCTGGCACGCACCCTCCTGGAGCTCCCTCCTCAGAGGAGGGGGGAGGCTCTTTCTGGATGGGACCACTTCTAGCCACTCTTCTAACTAACCACACATGGGAGTCATGCTCACACACCTGGGTCACAGCTGATGCCCAGTGCCCCTGCCCACCCTACCCCTTACTTGATACTCAGTCAGGTAGTCCTCCTCCATGAGGGCCAGCTGGTCCTTGAGCCTCTTCAGTTTCCTCATCTCATGGGCAAAGTCCTCCTTGTCCCGTTTCCACATGGCATCTTTCAAGAACCTGGTGCCAAGGCAGGGGTGTGTCATTCCTTCAGCTTCACCCTGGGCTGGGAAGACTGGCTGCTGCTGAGGGCCTGGGTGAGGGTAGGGGGAGCCACCAGAGATGAGGTGAGCAAGATGGACCATCCCCCATCTGGCTAACTACTTCCCTGGTGGTGAGAAAGAAAAGTGATCACCACCTTTCGGCTGAAGGGCTAGGACCTCGAGGTAATGCTAAACTCCAGGGGTGAGGCCCTGTGGAGAGCCCCAGGAATAACATCCTGGAGAGGGTTCTCCTCCGCAGACTCATCCTTGGGTGAGGGCCCTGGGGAAGGGTGGCAGATGGGGGTAGTTCTCACACCCTCACCGGGCACAGACTCGGTGGTTCCATATTTTGCAGTAGTCAATGGGCTTGCAGCCTGTGGCATCTTGTGCGTGGACGTTGGCACCTTTCTGCACCAGGACTTTGACACAGCTCAGCAGGCCTTCGCGGGCTGCCAGATGCAGAGGTGTGGAGCCATTGCACGTCTGACTGGAGGGCCCGCCAGGGAGAAGAGGGGAGAAAGGAAGGATGAAGGGCATCAGATGGGCAAACCAGCTCCTAGGTCTGCTGTGCCACTAGTCCACTGGGTAACCCTGGCACGTCCTTTCTCTCTGTACCTCAGTTTCAACTGTTGAAGGAGGGTTTGGATTGAGTGAACAGCTAAAGTCTGATTATGGAGTATGTAACCATGAGGACCTACCAAAAGGAGAGCTGGGTTGGCTGGAGTGCAGAGACCATGAACCTCATCTCTTTAACCACCCTGGCCTCCTCCCCCTTCCCCACGCCTGGCCTTGGCCCACAAGGCCTGTGTGACCAGGGCCCTCTTCCTCCCCAACTTCGTCTTCTGACCTTGCTCCATTCTCTCCCAACATGGCCTTTGCACCTCTGCCTGGAATAATTTTCCCTGGCTCTTCACCTGGCCAGCTCCTCTCAGTCCTCTCCTTAGAGGTAACTGCCCATTCCCAAATAGGTCTTCTTGTCCCCTTTACTCACAGCTCCATCACTCTTCATAACTGCTTACCACACTCTGTCATTTTGTTCATTTGTTTGCTAGTTGACTGGCCATGCCTACATTAGTATGTCAGCTTTAGGAGGGCAGGGACCATGGCTGTTACATTCACCGTATTCCTCAATTCTGGCCCAGTGCTCAGCACGTTAGATGCTGGATAAATATTTTGAATGAATGCAGTCTCCTCTAAGCCATGCATTCACTTTCTCAATTATTACAGTAGTCTCATGTGATAGGCATTGTCATCTACCCAAATTTCAGTTGAAGACACTGAGGCAGTAGTTCCTAAACTCTGCTGCCAAAACAGAAACAGCTGGGGCTCTTGTGCACTTTCAAAGCCCGAGCCACATCCCAGGCCAATTAAATGACAGACTCCTTTGGATTGAAACACAGGCATTGGTATTTTTGAAGCTCCCCAGGTGATTCCAGTGTACAGACAGGTTTGGGAACCAGAGCACTGAGACTTAGCCTTGAGTGATTTGCCTGAGGTTTTTCTGTCTGCTGGCAGGTAGCAAAACTGGGACATGAAGTAGGTCTGCCCTCTTTCAAAGCCTCTCAGCCACTACCACGTGACTGCTTCATGTGGGAACAAGTTCCTGGTATCCCACAGCTCCTCTCCCTCTCCTCCTTGAATCTTCCTGCCTGGAAGTGGGGTTCTTATCTGCCCAGCCTGCCAGCCCCTCTCCCCACACAGGCTGGACTCACGTGTTGAGGGCCGCCCCTTGCTTAATCAGATAGTGAATGCAGGCGAGGGCCACGGTCTTGTTGTCACCATGGATGACAAGGTGCAGAGGTGTCTGGCCATTGTTGGTGGGCAGGTTTACGGGAAACTTGTACTCCTCCACCAAGACCTGCAGGCATGCAAGCTTGCCACTCTGGGCTGCAAAGTGGATGGCAGTGAAACCCTGCAGGGGCCAGAGGAGACAGGAAGTGGTTGAGCAGGACTGGGCGGGGGTCCCACAACCTAACCTAGAGAGGATTTCTTGGGATTACCCTCGCCTCTTCTCTGTGCTCCCGGGAATCCCACGGTCCCCTTCCCACTCCCTTATCTCGCTTCCCCAAAATTGCCCTCCAGACGGTAGGAAGGTGAATTAGAGTCACTCCTTGCCAGGTAACCACTGTGTGCGGAGCTCTTTGTAGGGTGGAGAAGACTTCGGTTGCTGCCCCTGCACTCCAAGGCCTTACCTTGTCATCGGCCAGGATTTCGCCACGATGCCGGTTTAAACAGAACCGCAACCATTCCAGGTTGCCCAGTGAGGCCGCGAACAGTTGGTAGTAGCTTCCTCCCATCGCCCTCTGGTCCCACTCCTCGGCTAGACTCATGGAACTGGAGCCGGAGTGGGGAGGATGGTGGGCGTGAGCCTAGAAGCCGGCCCAGGGCGCGCCGGGCGGTAGGGCGATGGGGAAGTGACAGTCGTCGGGGGCCCCGGGCACCTCTTGGGAGGTCAGTCCGGCCCGGGCTGAGCCCTCCCCTCCCCGCCCCGACGCCCGCACATCACGCCCGCGCCCACCTGCGCCGCCGGACCGCCGACTCTTTGCGGGTGGTTGAGCCCTTCTTTGCCAGTTGCAGGTGTACGTCCCCGGAGAGGTACCGCCGCCTGATGGGTGCCGCCGCCGCCGCCCACCTGACGAAGTGCCAGCTGGCGCTACGGGCGGAGGCCGGCAGGCACTCCCGGACTAGGGGCGTGGTGGAGGGGCGGGAACGGCGCGCCTCCCTGGCCGGGTCACCGACCAGTTGGTTACCCCACCCCACGGCCCACGCGTCCTGGAGACTCGGCATCTCAACACCCCACACGGAAAGACGAGTAGCTTTTGTTTCTGATTATAAAACTAATAAGTGCTGATTGTAACAAAACAAAACAGAAGGGCAATGAAGATATTAAAAATCACAACCCCATTACCCACAGAAATCATGATCTATTTCGCTATGTGTATGCATATTCCTGCCTCTTTTCATTCAGCCTTATACCATGAACTAGCTTCCGTTGTCAGTCCACATACTAAACGTGAATTATGACGCAACCATAGCCCGGCATCATAATGGATGCGCTGCCATTTCACTTGTGATATCCGGGGCTTTCGGGTGGCAGTGGTAAAGAATCTGCCAGCAATGCAGGAGACTTAAGAGACGCAAGTTCGATCCCTGGGTCAGGAAGATCCCCTGGAGGAGGGCATGGAAGCCCTCTCCAGTATTCTTGCCTGAAGAATTCCATGGACAGAGGAGCCTGGCAGGCTACAGCGCAAGGTCGCAAAGAGTCGGACATGACAGAAGCGACTTAGCACGCACCCTCGGAGAAGGCAATGGCAACCCACTCCAGTACTCTTGCCTGGGAAATCCCATGGACTGAGGAGCCTGGTAGGCTACAGTCCACCGGGTCGCTAAGAGTCGGACACGACTGAGCGACTTCACTTTCACTTTTCACTTTCATGCACTGGAGAAGGAAATGGCAACCCACTCCAGTATTCTTGCCTGGAGAATCCCAGGGATGGGAACCTGGTGGTCTGCCGTCTATGGGGTCACAGAGTCGGAAACGACTGATGTGACTTAGCAGCAGCAGCAGCACGCACCCTGGGTATCCAGTTGTAGCTGTGGGGGTAAACACTGCCATCAAGGGGAGAAAGGAAGCCTGAAAGACACACCCTCAGGAGGTAGGAGAGAGAATGCCTGCATCTTGAGACCAGATTTAGAGAAAAGCAGGAATCTGAGTGCCTATCACATTGTGGGGGTGGAGATGAGTCTGTGCCAGACAGGAACTCCAGAGAGCAGGTCATGTCTTTTCACCAGATTTCCAAGTTGTGTGCCCATTGTCTTATCTGTTCTCCCAAGTACTCTCAGGGAATGGGCCAAATTTGAATGAATCCTTTGCTTCAGTTCAAAGCAGTTCCAAAGGATCAGCAGACTGTAGCTGATCTGGTGTTCTCACCTATCCACTGCATGTCTCAGAGACTGGAAGTTACATGAAGCTTTCAGTACCAGGGCGATGGTTTAATCAGGCTAGCACCTGAGTATCCTGCTTAATTTTAATGATCCCATAAGGGATCTAAAATGTAATTCCAATGTCTCTTGAACTGCCGAGAGCTGGAGTGAGTTTATCTTAAATCCCTATGCCTGGCTTTCACTTCTGGAATGGGGCACTCTGTTGACCCATTGTCCTACTAGAATCGGTGAACATTATTTTACAAACCAATTGTCAAAGTCTCTGACATTTTCCTAAGGGCATACAGCAAATAAAGAAATTTATTCAAGAAAATCTACTCAATCTCAGCCAGAAAGTGAGAGTCTGTAGCACTTAAACAGCAACCTGCTCCTTCCCTCTTCTCTACCCATCTCAAAGCAATGCTTGAAGCTCTGATCCAGGTGGGTATGGCCAAGAGAATGGGTCTCTTTTTCCTCTCAGCTCCCAGTCGAGATATAGGATATCTCACTGAAAGAAGCATGCTTCCAGCATCTCACCAGTGCCTCCTTTCTCTGCTCCAAGTGGTAGAGGCTAAATTCCTGGTGAGTGTAGCCGAGATTGAGGCTCCCTTCCTTCACCCAGCTCTTACTGATGGGACAAAGGCTTGACTTCAGGCATGGCAGGCTAAGAATATCAATCTCTTTGTCCCAGCCTGCATGCTCATGGGGCAGATGTTCTGTGTTGGGAGAGAATTGCAGGTAACCTAAATGTCCATGGACATAATGAAAGGCTACCATCACTGCCCAGAACCCTGCACACGAAGCCAGATGTTATTCTAGGAGATGAACCACTTTCCTTGCCCTCAGTTCTACAACAGAGACTCAGAGATTATGCCCAATCCACAAAAACTGAGAACTCTGAAGCTCTTCCCTAACTCACTGACTTCAGGGAATTCCCTGGCTGTCCAGTGGTTAGGGCTCCATGCTTCCACAGCAGGGGGCATGAGTTCCATCCCTGGTTGGAACTAAGATCTGGCAAGCATCACACTGCAGCCAAAAAAAAAAAAAAATCACGAACTTTATTTGAAACAGAACATGGGGACATTCAAACTTAAGAGTGCTCTGAAAGCAATGGAGATTTGGGTGATAAGCAATTTAAAACAAGCTGTAGGCCAGCTAGTTTACCAGAGAGAATGAGGGAAAAGGAAAGCCTAGAAGAGCCCTCATGGGGTCAGAAGAAACCTCAAAGACTGGCTTTAAAAACTACCTTCACAAAGGCACCCAAGTTTAATTGAATCAGACCCTAGAGTAATGTATGCCCTAGAGCAACGAACAGAGCAATAAGCTGACAATTAGTGGAGCCTAAAAGTTGGGTATGATGCCAGTAGAGGCAGCCAGTTTAACAGAGAGCTCAGGGAAAGAGACAGGCTCAGAGAGTTCTGCTATAACTACTGCCATCCTAGAGTTACTGTGCATATATCCAGGGCTGCATCCTCTGAGCAGCATATCAGAGGCTTCAAAAGAGGGGGAAAATACCAAAATAATCCACCCAAGTCACTAAAGGAATAAGCAAGCAAACAGCAACAAACAAACCTTGGGGAGTAAGTGAGTGAGTGAGTGAAAGTCGCTCAGTCGGGTCTGATTCTTTGTGACCCCCATGGACTGTGGCTTGCCAGGCTCCTCTGTCTGTGGAATTCTCCAGGCAAGAATACTGGAGTGGGTAGCCATTCCCTTCTCCAGGGGATCTTCCTGACCCAGGTATCAAACCTGGGTCTCCTGCACTGCAGGCAGATTCTTTACCATCTGAGCCACCAGGGAAGGGGCGAGAAAATCAGTATCCAGAATTGCTACAATATATTACTTTAGAAGTCCAGTTCCAACAAAAAATTATGAGACATACAAATAAACAAAAAGTAGGGGGAAAAAGCATACAACAGAAATTGTCTGTGAAAGAACACAGATATCAGATATAACAAACCAAGATTTCAAAGCAGTTATCAGTATCTTCAAAGAACTAAAGGAAGCCATACTAAAAAGTAAAAGTAAGTATGCTAACGTCTCATCAAAAAAGGAATATCAGAAAAGAGAAATTATTTAAAAAAATGAAAATCCTGAAATTGAACAATACAATAACTGAAATGAAAAATTTACTAGAAATTCTCAAGAGTAGATCTGAACTCACAGAAGAAATAATCAGCAAACCTGAAGATAAGCAGTAGAGATTATGCAATTCCAAGAACAGAGATAAAAGAGAGTGAAGAAAAATCCTCAAAAATATACATATATATATGGGACATCATTATGCACACCAACATACACATAATGGGAGTACCAGGAAGAAAAGTGAGAGGAGCAGAAAAAATACTTGAAGAAGTAATGGTTGAAAAAGATTAATCTACACATTTAAGAAGCTCAATAAATTGAAAGTAGGAAAACATAAAGAGATTCGCCCAGGCAATCATACTAAAAATTCTGAAGACATGAAGAAAATTTTGAAAGCAACAAAGAGAAAAGTGACTCACCACATACAAGGGGATCCCACAAAGATAAGCAACTCACTTCCCATCCGAAATAATAAGGCCAAAACACAGTGAGATGACATATGCAAATACTGCAAGAGAAAAACTATCAACCAAGAATCTTATATCCAGCAAAACCATCTTTAAAAATGATGACAAAACAAAGACATTGCTTACCCTGCTTGTTGCAACTAGAGAAAGGCTAGTGCAGCAACAAAGACCCAGTCCAGCCAAAGATAAATAAATAAATATTTTTTAAAAAGGAACATGTATACCTGTGGTGGATTCATTTTGATATTTGGCAAAACTAATACAATACTGTAAAGGTTAAAAATAAAATAAAATTTAAAAAAAAAGGAATTGTATAAAACAATATATAATTGTATTGTTGGGCCTATAACATATAGAACAATAACAATAATAACAACACAAAGTAGGTAGATGGGAACAAAGCTGTATGGAGTAAGAAAATAAGTAAGATTTTTAACTTGAATCCACAGAGATTCTAGAGAATATTGAATGAAGAGAACCAGAAATGGTAAATTAGAAAACAAGTATAACAAAATCTGTAAACATATACTGTTCTCAGCTTCTTTAAAGGACATAAAATTACATAATGCAATAATACAATGCATATATAATATATATACAAATTGTAATATGTATAATAATATTACAAGGAAGTGGGAGAAAAATAGAGATATACAGAATATACAGGATATAGGGGATATCCAGTATCTCCTTGAAATTAAATTAATATAAGTCTTAGATTCTGCTAAGACGAGATGTATATGATAAGTCCTAGAGAAAACACTAAGAAAATAAAAAACAAAAGTTTAAAACATCAACAGAATTTAAAATGCTATGCTACAAAAAATTCACTTATTGTAAAAAGAAACATTAAAGGAGGACTAGGGAAACAGTAACAACAAAAAAGACTTGACATACAAAAGTAAAATGGCAAATGTACATCCTAACATGTCAGAAATAATATTCAATGTGAAAGGATTTAATACTCCAATCAAAAGACAGAAATGATCAAATGGAATAAACATCAAGATCCAACTGCCTACAGGAAGTATACTTTGGATTCAAAGATACAAATAGGTGGAATGTAAAAGGAGAAAAGGAAAGAAAAAGTTGTATTTTGCAAGCAGCAACCATAAGAAAGCTGGAGTGGTTCTACTAGTATCAGACAAAATAGACTTTAACACAAAAAACTAACGCTAAAGAGGGACAATTCATAATGATAACAGGGTCAGTCCGTCAGAAAGATATACCAGGTATGCAGATGTGCAATTAACAACACAGCCCCCAAAATACGAAGCAACACTGGCAGAACTGAAAGAAGAAATGTATAGTGTAATAGTAGTAGTTGGGTGGAGAAGGCAATGGCACCCCACTCCAATACTCTTGCCTGGAAAATCCCATGGACGGAGGAGCCTGGTGGGCTGCAGTCCATGGGGTCGCTGAGGGTCGGACACGACTGAGCGACTTCACTTTCACTTTTCACCTTCATGCATTGGAGAAGGAAATGGCAACCCACTCTGGTGTTCTTGCCGGGAGAATCCCAGGGACGGGGGAGCCTGGTGGGCTGCCGTCTATGGGGTCGCACAGAGTTGGACACGACTGAAGCGACTTAGCAGCAGCAGCAGTAGTTGGGAGCTTCAACACCCCGCTTTCAATAATGGAGAGAACAAGGAGACAAGAGTGCAACCGGGAAACAAGACTTGAACAACACTGTAAATCCAGGGCTCAACAGACATCTATAGCATCTCCATCCCCAAACAGCAGAATATACATTCCTCTCATGCACATGGAACATAAGCCTCAATAAACTGAAATAAATTTAAATTATACAACTGTGTGTTCTCTGACACACAGGAATGAAATTAGCCATCAATAACAGAAAGTTAAGAAATTCACAAATATATGAAAATTAAGAAACAAACTTCCAAATAACAAATGAGTCAAAGAATAAGCCAGAAGGGAAATTACTTTGAATGAATAAAAACAAAGGCACAGCATACCAAAACTTACTGGATGCAGCTAAAGCAGTGCTAACTGGACTTTTTATAGTTGTAAATGCCTAGGTTAAAAAAGGAGAAAGATCTCAGATAAATCTAAAATTCCACCTTAACAATGGAAAAAAAAAAAAAGAGCAAACCAAAGCCAGAGCAAGTAGAGAAAAGAAAGATTAGAGTAGAAATTAATAGAATAGAGAATGGAAAACAATAGATAAAATAAAAACAACTAAAAGATGAGTCTTTGAAAAGATCAGTAAGACTGGCAAATCTTTACTAGACTGACCAAGAGAAAAAGAGGGAAGAATTAAATTACTAAAACAGGAATTAAAGAGGGTCATTATTACAATCCTAACAGAAATGAAAAGGATTATAAGGGAATACTATGACCAGTCATTTTCCAACAATTTATATAGCTTAGATGAAATGGGCAAATTCTTCTTTGTAAAAGATTTTTTTAATTAAAAAAATAAATTTCTTCTTGGCTGCACCATGCAGCTTGTGGGATCTTAGTTCCCTGACCAGAGACTGAACCCTGGCCCTTTGCAGTGAGAGCATGTAGTCCTAACCACTGGACTGCCAGGAAATTCCATGAAGTGGACAGTTTCTTAGGACAAAAAGTACCAAAATGGACTCAGGAAGAAATGAAAAATATAAATAGAACTATAACAAGTAAAGCAATTCAGTTAGGAATAACAAACTTTAAAAAACTTTAAAAAAACCTTAAAAAAACCTTAAAAAGAAAATTCCTAGTACTTTGGGTGAATCCACCAAACATTTAAAGATGAATTATTACCAATTACTTATAAACTCTTCCAAAAGTAAAAAATAAAAGATCAAGGAATTCCAACTCATTCTATGAAGTTGTGTGTGTGTGTGTGTGCATTTGGTCACTTAATTGTGTCTAATTCTGTCGTCCTCATGGACTATAGACAATAGGCTCCTCTGACCATGGGACTTCCTAGACAAGAATACTGAAGTGGGTTGCCATTTCCTACTCCAGGGGATCTTCCTGACCCAGGGATCAAATCTGAGTCTCTTGCATCACCTGCGTTGGTAGGAGGATTCTTTACTCCTGCACCATGAGGTTAGTATTACCCTTATAACAAAATCAGACAAAACATCACAAGGTGAAAAAAATCCTACAGACCAATAACTCTTGTGAATAGGCAAAAATTCTCTACAAAACACTACCAAACAGAATCTCAGTTCAGTTCAGTTCAGTCACTCAGTTGTGTCTGACTCTTTGTGACCCCATGAATTGCAGCACGCCAGGCTTCCCTGTCCATCACCAACTCCTGGAGTCTACCCAAACCCATGTCCATTGAGTCGGTGATGCCATCCAGCCATCTCATCCTCTGTTGTCCCCTTCTCCTCCTGCCCCCAATCCCTCCCAGCATCAGGGTCTTTTCCAATGAGTCAACTATTAACATGAGGTGGCCAAAGTATTGGAGTTTCAGCTTCAGCATCAGTCCTTCCAATGAACATCCAGGACTGATCTCCTAGTAATATGTAAAAAAGACTATACACCATAACAAAGTGGAATTTATCCTAGGAAAGCAACTTTGGTTTAACATCTGAAAATCAATTAATGTAATTTATCATATCAATCGAATAAAAGACAAAATCCATGATCATCTCAACAGACCAGAAAGAACATTTAACACTGCTTCCCCCGTGGTCCAGTGATTAAGAATCTGCCTGTCAGTGGGTAAGGGACAAAGGTTCAATCCTTGGTTTGAGAAGATCCAACATGCTTTGGGGCGACTAGGCTAACTTCTGAGCCTGCACCCTGGAGCCTGTGAACCACAAGGAAGGAGGCCAGCGTGCCTAGAGTCCGTTCTCCACAGCAACAGGAACTACCACAGTGAGAAACCTGTGCACTGCAACTAGAGAAAGCCCACACGCAGCGACCAAGACCCAGCCTAGCCATAATAAACAGATAAGCCTTTAAAGAGTGTAACAAACTGTTAACAAAATTCCACACCTCTTCTAGATAAAGTACCCAACAAACTTGAAGCAGAAAGAAATTCCCCAACCTGATAGAGTATCTGTGTAAAATCCACAGCTAACATTATACTTAATGGTGAAAGATTGATTTCTCTTTAAGATCTGGAACAAGACAGTGATGTCTGCTCTTGCCTCTTCTAGTCAACATTGTATTGAAGTATTATAGCCAGGGAAACGAGGCAAGGAAGTGAAATAAAAGACATCCATTCAAAAGAAAGAAGTAAAACTATCTCTATTAAAATGATATGATCTTGCATATTGAAAATCTTAAGGAACTTGGTCCTGGCAAAAGGATGGACATACAGATCTATGGGATAGATCTAGAATCCAGGGGAGAAAAAACCCTCACATTGTCGGATGATTTTTTAAGAAAGTGCCAAGATAATTCAATGGAGGCGAGAAAAGTCTTTTCAAGCAGTGGTGCTGGGGCAACTGAATAGCCACATGCAAAAGAGTGTAACTTGACCCCTGGTACCCTCTTTGTACCATGACAGGAACTAACTTAAAGTGAAGGAAGATACAAATGGAAGGGCTAAACCCACAAAGCTTAAGGGCATAAGCTCTGTGCCCTTAGATTGGACAGGAGGCTCTTAGACATGACATCAAAAGAAACAAGCAATCTGGATATCATAGATTCAAATCCTCTGTGCTTCAAAAGATGCCATCAAAAAAGTGAAAGACAATCTACAGAACGAGAGAAAATATTTACAAATTACTGATTAAAGACTTGTGTCCAGAAAATATAAAAAACTCTTAGAATTCGACAAAAAACAGGAACCCTCATTTTTAAATGGGCAAAACATCTGAACACACATTGCTCCTGAGAAAATATACAAACGGGCAACAGCACACGAAAATAGAATATGCTCAGTATCATTGGCCATCAGGGAAATGCAAATCAAAATAAAAAATGAGATGTCATTTCACGCCCACTAGGATGGCTATTGTGTCAAAAAGACACAATAACTGCACAGCTACATACAAAAGAATCAAACTGGACTCACACCATATAAAAAAATAAACTTTAGGTGGGTTAAAGACTTAAATGTAAGACCTGAAACTATTAAACTCCTGGAAGAAAACATAGGCAGTATGCTCTAGGACATCAATTTTAGCAATATTCTCCTCGGGCAAGGGACACAAAATCAAAAATAAACAAACTGGGTCTGCATGAATCTAAAGAGCTTAACACAAAAGATTGCTTTGAATGAGAGAAAATATTTGAAAATGATAAATCTGATAAGGAGTTAATATGCAAAATATACAAAAACTCATACAACTCAACATTAAAAAAAAGACATTTTTCCCTGATTAAAAAATGCTGTGTAGAGGACCTGAATAGACATTTTTCCAAAGATGACAGATGGCCAACGGACACATGAAAAGATGTTCACATCACTAGATACCAGAGAAACGTAAATCAAATCCACAGTGAGAACTCACCTACAGCTGTCAGAATAACTAATTTCAAAAAGACTAAAAATAACAAGTATTGGTGAGGATGTGGAGAGAAGGGAACCCTCATGTGTACTGGTGGGAATGTAAATTGGTGCAGTCAGTATGAGAAACGGTTCAGAGATTCTTCTGAACATTAAAAACAGAACTACCATACAATCCAACAATTCTACTTCTGGGTATTTTTCTGAAGACGACAAAAAACACTAACTCAAAAAGATATGTGCAACCTTATGTTCATTATTTACAGTTGCCAAGATATGAAAGTAACCTAAGTGTCCATTGATAGATGGATACAGGGCTGGTATATACATATGTAGACACAATGGAATGTTACTCAGCTATAAAAAAATAAATCTTGCCACAACATGGATGGATCTAGAAGGTATTACACTAAGTGAACTGTCAGAGAAAGACAAACAGTGCGTGATTTCCCTTATATATGAAATCTGAAAAAACAAACAAGAAAACAGAAACAGACTAACAGATACAGAAAACAAACTGGTGGTTGCCAGCGGGGAGTAGGGGAAGATGAGCAAAATAAATGAGGAGATTGAGAGGTACAAGCTTCCAGATGAAATAAACAAGTCACAGAGATGCAATGCACAGCATAGGAAATATAGTCAATACTATTGTCATAACTGTATATGATGACAGATGGTAGCTACACCTTCATGGTGATTATTTGGTAATGTATAAAAAATCAAGTCATTAGATTGTACAACTGAACCTAATATAATATTCAAAGTTAATCATACTTCAATTTAAAAAAGAGAAAAAAAATAACTGTTGAGGACTTCCCTGGTGGTCCAGTGGATAAGAACCCACCTGCCAATGCACGAGGATGTGGGTTCAGTCCCCAGTCTGGGAAGATCCCACATGCTGTGGTGCAATTAAGCCTGTGCACTGCAACTGCTGAGCCCACGCTCCGGAGCCCGCAAGCTGCAACTACACAAGCCCTCAAACCTAGAGCCTGTGCTCCGCTACAAGAGAAGTGAAGTGCAAGTCACTTAGTCATGTCCAAGTCTTTGTGACCCCAAGGACTGTAGCCTGCAGGCTCCTCTGTCCGTGGGTTCACCAGGCCAGAATACTGGAGTGGGTAACCATTCCCTTCTCCAGGGGATCTTCCCAATCCAGGGATCAAACCCAGGTCTCCCAGACTGCAGGCGGATTCTTTATCATCTGGCTGCCAGGGAAGCCCACACAAGAGAAGCCACCCCAATGAGAAGCATGAGCAGTGCAATGAAGAGTAGCCCCCATTTGCTCCAACTAGAGAAAGCCCACACAAAGCAATGAAGACGCAGCGTAGCCAGAAATAATAAATAAATAAATAATAAATTTTTAAATTTCTAAAAAAAAAAAACTTGAGGATGTAAAGAAATTGGAACCTTTTACATTGCTGGGGGATGTACCATGGTGCAGCCACTTTTGGAAGTAGCTTTGCAATCTGGTACTTCCACAAACGGAGAAGGCAGTGGCGCCCACTCCAGCACTCTTGCCTGGAAGATCACATGGACGGAGGAGCCTGGTGGGCTGCAGTCCATGGGGTCGCGAAGAGTCAGACACGACTGAGCGACTTCACTTTCACTTTTCACTTTCACGCATTGGAGAAGGAAATGGCAACCCACTCCAGTGTTCTTGCCTGGAGAATCCCAGGGACGGGGGAGCCTGGTGGGCTGCTGTCTATGGGGTCGCACAGAGTTGGACACGACTGAAGCGACTTAGCAGCAGCAGCAGCAGTTCCACAAATGGTTACACAGAGTCACTATCTGATACCCACTTATAAAAACATATGTCCACACAAAAACTTGTACACGATTGTTCAGAGCAACATCATTTATGATAGTGAAAAAGTGGAAGCAACCATATGTCCATATACGGATAAATAGATAAAAGGTATATCCATACTGTGGAATATTACTTAGCAATAAAAAGGAATGAAGTACTGACACATACTACTACATGAACCTTGAAAATCTTATGCTAAGAGAAATCAGCCAGACACAAAAGACCACATATCGTATGATTCCATTTATATGAGTTGACCGGCATAGGCAAAGCTACAGAAATAGAAAGATTAATGATTACCTTGGACTGGGGAAGGGGTAGAAGAGGGGTTTGAGGAGTGATAACTCAGGTTATAGGGTTTCTACTTGAGGTGATGAAGGTGTTCTAAAATTGGTTGTCGTGATGATTACTCAGCTCTCTGAATACACTAAAAGTTGCTGAATTGTACAATTATAAATAGGTAAATTGTATGGTATGTGAATCATATCTCAATAAAGCTATTAGTAAGTAAAAACAACCCTGTGCCCTGTGGACACCCAAAAGCTTTCCCTAAAATGGCTATAAATTGTCCTGGGGATGGCAATTTTATTCTCAGGGCCTCCTTTGGTGTCAGCTCTTTTTTTTTTGATGTGGATCATTTTTAAAGTCTTTTTTGAATTTGTTATGATATTGCTTCTGTTTTTTTTTTTTTGGTGGAAAGGCATGCAGGATCTCAGCTTCATCCCCTGCATTGGAAGCCGAAGTCCTAAGCACTGGACTGCCAGGGAAGTCCCTGGTGTCAGCTCTTGATCCATGAATTCCGGCCTGGTTCCATAACACACTGACCCAGAAATGGGACTCAGTCTTTTGCTGAAGATCTACCTTCCCAGCCTTCCCTGCCTTTTAGGAAGCATTCATGACTTCACCGTAGATGGGACAGAGGAGGCAGGAAGGGAGGGCATTACAGAAGAGTGGGCAGTTTTCAAAGGAACATCAGTATCCTGGTTTTTAGGATGCTCTTCACCCATTTCTTAACCGGGGGCACTTTTCTTCAGGCTATCTCCCCAGCAACTCCCCTAGAGTAAACCAAATTCCTTTCTGGCATATCTTAGGCAGGCATCTTTTGTGGCCTTGAGACTGTGCTTTCTATGGCCCTTGACCTCACATTCCTAAGATACCTATTAAGATACTTTTTAAGGAAGATAAATATTTCCCTAAGAAGAATTATGCTGTTATTGGTTAAGACACTAATGTGTTTTTTCTTTTTAAGGTAGAGAGAATAGTTTAATGAACCTCACGAATCCATCACCCTCAGCTCCAACAATCATCAATGTTTTACCAATCTTATTTTTACATGAGATGAATTCTTATGGGATGGGGGCTACTTTTAATATACAAATGCTCCTATCAGAACAAGACAGAGAATACAGGCTTAACCACCTTCTGGTTCTCAATTCGGGGAATCCAGGGAAAGGACTGGAATGTAGAAGTGGCCTCCTCTCTCCTCATAGCCCGTGGCGGGCTGAGGGTGGGCACGGAGTTGGTTAAAGTGTGTGGACCGTGAGGATGGGACGGACGAAGGCGGTCCCTGGACCCTGCTCCTGGGGCGGGCGGGGCTACAGCGCAGTGTCGGCTTCAGTGTCCTGTGGCGCCCCCTCGCGGGAAAAGAATTCATCGATGATGTTCTGCGGGATGCGCTTCAGCATTTCCTTGGGGAAGGTGCGCAGCAGCTTCCAGCCCAGGTCCAAAGACTCGAACACCGAGCGTTTCTCGTAGGGACCTACGGACAGAGCAGGAGTGTCAGGGTGTGTGTGTGTGTGTGTGTGTGTGTGTGTGTGTGTGTCGGTCGGAGGCGGTTGCTGCCTGAATGCCCCCAACGCGCCTCACCCTGGTTGATGAACTTCTTCTCAAACTTCTGCAGGAATTCCAGGTAGAGCAGATCCTCGGAAGTGAGCGCCTCCTCTCCCACCACTGCCTTCATGGCCTGCACATCCTTCCCGATGGCGTAGCAGGCATACTGGGTGAAGGGGGCGGGGCGGGGGTGAGGGGATCAGCAGTCACGGCAGGCTTACCGCAGGAGTCCCGTGTTCCCCCATCTGACTGTGCGTCCGGGGACCCCAAAAGGGGAGGGATTGTTTGCCAGAGGAAAAGCTCGTGATCCAACTAAGGCTCCAGCCTCCAGCTTCTGAAACTAGCTTCCCACCAGCCCTTGGGCTCACTCCTTACCAGCTGGTTGGAGACATCTCCATGGTCCTTTCTGGTCATCCCCTCCCCAATGGCGGACTTCATCAGCCGCGACAGGGAAGGGAGGACGTTGATGGGCGGGTAGATCTGGGGGGAGCCGCAACAGGGAGTGGCAGAAGGCAGGGTCCGAACTTTCCCCTCCTTCTCCCCTCTATTTGTCTTCCCTCCCTCTGTGGTTCTCCTGAGACTGGTCCTTATTCATCCCACAGAAAGATGGGCTGGTCACACCCCTCCCCCTTTATCTCCCACAAATCCTGGGGCTTGGGTATACAGGCGTCTAGATGTGTGTGCCTAGATAGAATGGAAGGGGGAGTTCATGAAAGTCTAACTATTTCAAAACTTTTGATTATTATTGAGATGAAAACGAGTTGAAACTTAATAGCTCTTAGCTGCAAGGGAAGAAGCTGCCAAAGAGGAAACAGTCCTCTTTGGGACAGGCATATTGTTCACCACCTACTTGTCTCAGTTACCTATCGTTTTTGTTCAGTAAAGCAAACTACTGGAAAGAAAAGAGAACTGGCATTTATTTTGTATCTATGATCTGCTAGATGCTTTCTATATCTATGTATACTTTTATACTGCATACTTTTTTGTTTTGGATTTTCGCTTGGGGGGCTGTATTAGGTGACATGTAACCAGGTATTGAAGCTGTGCCCCCTAGCAATGGAAGCATGCAGTCCTAACCGCTGGACCACCAGGAAATTCCCACCAATTTATTTTGTTCTCCACAACGCAACTGTGTGATACGTATTATCATTCCCATTTTACAGATGTGGAAACTGAGGATTAGAGAGATGAAATGATTTTCTAAAGATCCCACAGCCAAGGAGGCTGGACTCCACCCAGACTTGTCTTCTTTCTGGGGACCAAACTGTCTTCATGGGGATTAGCTCCTGTTTGGGGTTAGCCTTGCCTGGCCCCTCCTCATTCACTAGAGGTAAAGTGCAGTGGGAAGCGGTATACTGGTTACTAGTCATTGTCTTTGGAGATGGTAGAGAGACTTGGAAGTGGGTAGAGAGGGGATGCTACCTGTCTGTTGTGAAGCTGTCTGTCCACGTAGATCTGTCCCTCTGTGATGAAGCCCGTCAGGTCTGGGATTGGGTGGGTGATATCTGCAAGGAGAAGCACTGGTGTCAGTAAAGATGGTGTTCAGGTCTCCACACACGCAGGGCCATGTAGGTTCTATTCCCTCACAGGAGTGGGTGACAGGTAGAGGCAAGGAAGGGACAGTGCCTACCCTGCTGGAGGAGTGGAGCTACTGTGCATCCATGGAAAGAAGCATGGGTCCTGTCAGTGTCTGGGTGGGACAGGAGGGCAGGGGACTGGAGGGGGCAGTGGGCAGGGAGGTGGCTCACCGTCATTGGGCATGGTGAGGATGGGGATCTGAGTGATGGATCCGCCCCGGCCCTCCACGCGGCCCGCCCGCTCGTAGATGGTGGCCAAGTCAGTGTACATGTACCCAGGGAAGCCTCGGCGCCCAGGCACCTCCTCTCTGGCAGCTGAGACCTGAAATACCCGTGGGCCTTGGGGTAAGGGGATGATACAAAGAAGGGGCATGGGGGGTTCAGTGACCACGAGGAATGGGATGGGGGTGGGCCTGCGTGGGCCAGCTCTGGGCTCATGACTAGGGGGCGCTGAGCCTGACCCTCCTCGCCAGCCAACTCACTTCCCGCAAGGCCTCCGCATAGGAACTCATGTCCGTCAGTATGACCAGCACGTGCTTCTCACACTGGTAGGCGAGGAACTCTGCCGTGGTCAGTGCCAGGCGCGGGGTGATGATCCGCTCGATCCTGCAGGTATGGCCAATGGTTAGAGCACCTGGAGGCCAGGCCTGTGCTCCCTTTAGCCCCCGTGCTGCATGGAGAGTGAACTTGGAAGCTGGTACAGTGCACAGCAGCAGAGGACTGGGGAAGATGAGCCCTAGCCCCTGGCCCCCAGGTCCAGGCCATGGTTCCTGGGAGACTGGGCCCTCAACCACATCCTGCTGTTCAAGGTGGGAACAGGGACAGAGGCTGGGACAGGCAGGCAGGGAGCTGGGTGAGAGGACCAGGCAGGGCCCGGAGGGCAGATGGCATGTCAGAGCTCAGCAGCTGGCGCTCTGCATATCCCTCCCCAAGGGCACCTGGGCTTGGGTCAGCCAGAAGGCTCCCACTCTCTGTGTCCTCAGGGTTCCCTCCTTCCTGTTCCCCTCTCCGTTCCTGAGCACACGTGCGGGCCATATACTTGCCTGCCTTGCAGCGCCTTCCACAGTGAGTGCTCCGGGGCCCTTCCTCCCGCTCCAGTCACTCAGACCCCAGGCCCTGTGCCCATGGCACTTTTCTTTAGGATACCATCTGGGCCTCCTGAGCTCTGCTCCCTAGTTTCTGGAGTACCTTCAGCTCCCAGGACAGTTTTTGGTTATTGGTTAGGTTATTAGTATTAGGTTATTATTAGTATTAGGTTTTTGGTTTTTGGTTTTCATCACCTGACCTACAGATTTAAATTCACATTTTCTCAACTTTTAAAATGGCAGTTTTTCTAAGCAAATCGTTTAGGGAAATACCTCTTTAGTGGTGACCTTGCGGAAGCAAGTCTAAGATGAGGAGCCCTGACTTAGGGCAGTGACTGGATGCAGGTTGTAGGGAGGGTGGATGGGCTTCAGACGGCCAGCAGGCGGTGGTCTGGCTCTCGCTATCTCCTCCTGCACTGTCCCCACCTCTTCCCCAGCCTCAGTTTTCCCATCTGCACAATGAGGGGTTGCTCTCCCAGCTCTGGCGAAGCCTGAGACCTGGGCTCCAGGTCTTGGAAGGGGGCAGGGCCTGCTGCCTACAGGTAGCGTGGGTGCTCACGTGGGGTCGTTGGCCAAGTTCAGGAAGAGGCAGACGTTGCCCATGGTGCCATTCTGCTCGAAGTCAGACTTGAAGAACCTGGCTGTCTCCATGTTCACCTGGACACACGGCAGGGAGGGCTGGAGGTGGGGCCAGGCCCCTCCCATCTCTTCCAGCAAAGCCTATTACTATAGTATAGTATAGCTATTACCAGCTATCAGTCAGTGGGGTCTCATCAGAACCCCAGAGAGAGGTTCAGACGTCAGGCTGAGCTGCTCGGTGTCACCCTGCTCCTCACCTGACCCGCTAAACCTCTTGTTCCTCTGAGTGCCCCTGGGCTCTCTGTCCTGAAGCCATCTTTTCTCCCCTAATTTCCTCCTTTCCCAGCTGCCCCAGAATCCTCTTGGGGCTGCTGTGGGGGACACACTGCCCAGCCCTCATTCACACTCTTGCCTATCCCAACAGACAGGCCAGGTTCTTGGCTAGAAGGATTACGTCTCCCCCCTTAGATGGGGTATGCCTGGGGCCAAGGGGCCAAGGGCCCGCCCGCCACCTACAGAACTTGTCATCTGCCCAACCTCTCTTACCCCCATGGCTGCAAAGACGATGGCAAAGTTGTCATCATGATAGTCCAGCACGGCCTTGGACTTCTTCACCAGCCCAGCCTGGCGGCAGATCTGGGCGGCGATCTGGGGACAGATGGAAGGACATCAGAACTGGAGCCTGAGCCGGCGCCTCTGGGCACCACTGAGAAGTGTGGGCAGGGCGATGCTCTGTCCATCCTCCCGCTGAGGCCTTAGGTGGGAGGGACCCAAGGTCACACATGGAAGGGCTCCCCTGGGTCCTATAGCCGCTCCCAGGGGAAGGGCCGCCCCAGCCCAGGGTGCCTGTCATGAAGAGCAGGGTGGAAAAACAGTTCCAAAGAACAACTACCTACCTCGAGTTTGGGGCAACTAGGTCCTTCAGAACCCCCTGTCCCCCGCCCCATGCTGGGGTGTCTCTGGGGCCGGTGGTGTGTGGGATTACCAGATCCAGGATGAGATGTGTGTAGGCAGGAGTCAGGGACACTTAGACCATCCAATCACTCCGGGCATTTTGAAGGTGAGCTGGGGTGCATCCAGGAGTCGTGGGGGTGGGTGGTCAGTGGGGACCATCTAGAAACCTTGTCACCCCAGCTGCTCTGGGAAGAACTGGGCTGTTCGCTCTTGGTGGTGGGGGTAGGGTAGGAAACTTTCCCAGAGAAGTTCCACACAGTTGTGGGGCTGGCATGAGGTGGGGTTTGCTCAGTGCAGGCAAGTAAAGAGCACCATGAGGACCAGCGGGTAGAGCTGTCTTCTCAGCTGAGCAGGACTTTCAACACTGAGGTTATGTGTGGGCTCTCTCGTGAACCAGTGGGGGCCCCACTCACTCAGGAAGGAGGCTTGCAGATCTGTCTGGGGACACCACGGGGGGCCTGTGCAGCTCTGAGGCCCGGAGCTGCCACAAGACAGCTGCCGGTGGCCCTAGCTCCGCTGGCCCCTGCCCACTCGGCACAGGAGGCACCCTTGCTGGCCCACAGCTCTGGCCCCTGCTCCTTCCCTTCCCCTTGGTCGTGCCTGCAGGCCCCACACAGTCCTCACCTCATTGTGAGGGAGCCCAGCTGCTGAGAAGATGGGGATCTTCTGACCACGGGCAATGCTGTTCATGACGTCGATGGGCGAGATGCCTGTCTCGATCATCTCCTCGGGGTAGATGCGGTCGTGGGGGTTGATGGGCTGGCCTGGGAGATGGCAGTCACAGGCCCTGCAGGAGGGTTCAGGCCCTTCCCCGTGTACCGCCCCCAGCCCTGCCCCAGGAGCACTGTGGGACAGAATTTTCTTCGATGATGGAGACGTGCTCTAACTGCGCTGCTCAGGATGCAGGCCTGGCCACCTGTAGCTACTGAGCACGTGCAGTGGGGTTGTGACATGAAATTTTATTTCATTTGAATTAGTTTGTATTTAAATAAAAACCACAGCCCATTGCTCTGTTCGATGGTACCATCTAGGCACATTAGAAGTCTTGGGCATGTGGGGAATTTGCACAATGATGATGGCATTTTATAGGAATGGGACGTGAAGTGCTGCTGGCCCCAGACAGGGAGGCCTTTGCTGCTGTGGTATCTCACCTGATCCACCTGTTGGTCTGACCAGTCCTGGGGGTGAACCCTGGGCAATGTCTGAGGCAGAACTTCCGAGTGTGAGGTGACACAGGCTGTGACTGGGGTGGGGAAAGGTGGTTGGAAGCTGGGTCCTGGGAGCTGTCCAAAGCCTCACTTACCGTTGATATCCAGGAAGTCCTCTGCCATGACCACTGGCCCCTTGTCAATGGGTTTGCCTGAGCCGTTGAAAACCCGACCTGGGGGTGGGTGAGGGGGCTTGGAGAATGCTCAGGACCAGTCCCGGGTCTCTCACTGCTGCTCACCCTCCACACCACCACCAGCTCCCACCTGTCCCTCCTGTCCCAAATGCCCCATGTCCCCCTGCCCTCAGCCCTCAGTGATCCCCAGGGGGCTGGCTACAGTGACTTTCCCCTTGGGGGCCTTCCCTCCTCTCCTGGAAACCTTTATAGGCAAGACCTTGGCCGGGACAATGACTCAAATAAGGGCTTTTTAGAGCTGGAGAGAGGAGAGAGCCAGGGATGGCAGATCTTGGGAGATAACTAGGGGATGTGCAGTTCACTCCAGCTTGACCCCAAACGTCCTCGTCCTCTAGTTTACTGAAGTTGCCTTCTTCATGTACTGAACACCTGCTGTATGTCAGGCCCTGAGCGCAGGTTGGGGGTCAAAGAGAAGGCACAACCTCTGACCTCAGAGGGCTCCCAAGGGAGGCAGACAGCTGGGGAGGCAACAACAGCATGGTCTGTTAAGCACTTGGTCAGGGACGCTGGACTGGACGGAGAGAGGGGCGCTCCACCCCCCAACCCTACCCCTCACCCAGCATGTCCTCTGACACTGGGGTCCGTAGGATGTCCCCCGTGAATTCGCAGGTGGTCTTCTGGGCATCAATCCCAGAGGTCCCTTCAAACACCTACAGGATAAGAGGTTAGTTACTTTAACAGGGGGTTTGCTGGGGAGAATGGGGCCTCCCATTCTAGGCTCCCTTTGTGTCCAGCTCTGGGCAAGGTGCTTTCAGGGAAAACAGGCCATTTTCTGCCTTTGGAGTTTATGAGAGTGTGGACACTTTGTGGGTTCATTCATTTATTCAACCAGAAACATCTTAGTGACACCACTTACCTGCACAATTGCCTTGGTCCCAGACACCTCGAGCACTTGCCCACTCCGCTGAGTCCCGTTGGGGAGGGTAAAGTTGACAATCTCAGCATACTGGGCAAACTGGTAGGAGGGGAGAGCAGCCCAGAGTGACAGTGAGGACAGACAGTGAGACAGAGAGACAGAGAGACACTCCTCCCTGTCTCCTCCCCAGCCTTCCCCGGTCTCAAGCTCCTTTCTCCCATCCTGTGCCCAGACACTCTTGGAAATGAACTTGAGAGACCGGTTAAGTGGAAAGTTTGAATTCTGTTTGCAAGGCAGTATACTTGGGTGGGTAGGATCACTGACTTTAGAGTTGGAAGATCAGGGTTAGAACTGAAACTCTGACACTTAGAAGCTGTGTGACCTTGTGGAAGTTACATGATGTCTCTGAGCCTTACTTTCCTCATCTTTAAAGTGGGTATAATACTAACCCCTATTTCATAGGGCTGCTGTGAGAAGGAATATATACTATATGGTAAGTCATTATCTGGGGCTGGGACCTTGTAACAGCTCAATAAAATGTAGTTGTTATTATGGCTGTGTAGGTCTCCTGACCATTGTTTCTGCCCCTGTGGATTAATGATGAACACACTGGCAAAGTGCTGTCCTTGGCTCCCACGTGTCCCCATCTACCAGTGGCAATCTTTCCCTGGTCACGGGGCTGGGATCAATTCATGTGTAGTCCTCACAGTCTTCAGGAATAAAAAGAATCAGGCAATCACTTCTCTTTTGGTTAAGATCAAGGGAGGTATTCATTCTTAGTGTTAGAATCAGGCCGATATCTGGAATATATAAAGAAATCTTACAACTCAACAGTAAAAAGACAAATACTGGACTTCCCTGGTGGTCCAGTGGTTAAGAATCCGCCTGCCAATGCAGGGGACACAGCTTTGATCCTTGGCCCAGGAGGATCTGCAAGCCATGGGGCAACTAAGCCCGTGAGCCACAACTCCTGACGCCCACGCACTACAGCCCGTGTTCTGCAACAAAGAAGCCAGCGCAACGGGAAGCCAGAGTACCGCAACCAGAAACGAGCCCCTGTTCACCACAACTGGAGACAGCCCGTGTGCAGCAAGACCCAGGGTGGCCAAAAGCTAATTTGTTAATTAAAAAAGATGAACGTGCTATTTTAAACTGGCAAAGGATCTAAATAAACATTTCTCCAAAGAAGATATACACATGCCCAACTAATTAGTTATTGAGCTCCCCTGGTATCTCAGCTGGTAAAGAATCTGCCTGCAATGCAGGAGACCTGGGTTCGATCCCTGGGGTGGGAAGATCCCCTGGAGAAGGGAATGGCAACCCACTCCAGTGTTCTTGCCTGGACACTTGCCATGGACAGACAAGCCTGGCTGGCTACAGTCCCTGGGGTCACAAAGAGTTGGACATGACTGAGCCACTAAGTAAATAGCACAAACTAATTAGTCATTAAAGAAATGGAAACACACAATGAGATAGCACTTCACACTCATAACTCTAATAAAGACAGATAATAACACGTGTTAAGGTTGTGGAGGAACTGGAACGCTCAGACACTGATGGCGGGAAGGTAAAATTGTGTGGTCACTTTGGAAAATAGTCTAGCAGTTTCTGAAAAGGTTAAACATAGAGTTACAATGTGACCCAACAATTCCATTCCCAGGTGTATACCCAAGAGAAATGGGAACACATAGCCACATAAAAACTTGCATGTGAAGGTTCACAGCAGCATTATTTATAATAGGCAAAAAGTGAAACTAACCCCAAAGTCCACAAACTGATAACTGGATAAACAAAGGTGGGATATCCATGCAGTAGAATACAAGTCAGCTTTAAAAAGGCATGAAGTGCTGATACAGGCTACAACACGGATGAACCTTGAAAACATCATGCTACGTGAAAGAATCCAGACACAGCAAGCCACAGAGGACGTGGTCCCATTGATACGGAATGTCCAGACGGTCCAATCCACAAAGCAAAAAGATCAGTGATTGCTGGGGACTGGCGGAGAAACTAACAGGTGCAGGGCTTCTCGCAGGTGATGAGAATGTTCTGGAATCAAGTACTGCTGACAGTTGCACAAGTCTGTGTATAGACTAAAACTCACTGAACTATACACTTGAAAAGAGCAATGTTTATAGTGTATAAATTATAACTCAATTTAAAAAAACGATCGGTCTTTCCCTCCAGGATCACAGATGAGCAGGTGGAGGGCCGCCCAGTGGGAATCCCCAAGCTCTGCTGTCTGTGTGTGCTTCAGGAGCCGAGTTCTAGAGCAGGCTACGAGCTGAGCCACAGAAGCTGGGCTGAGGGGGAGCCCCTCCCCTCTAACCCTGGTCCTCAGCTCTGGTCAGCACCAGGAGAGCTAAGTCCTCCGCCTGCGCCTTCTTCCAGGGGAGGTACTGAAGAGAGTACAGAGCATTGCCCGGCATCCCTCAGCTTGCTGCCCATCCATCTTGCTTCCTTGATTCACTTCAGGGAATAAGTCATAATCATAATCCAATAAAAATAAATGATGAAAAGATGGCGTCGCTTCATGCAGTGTTTCTAATATTCTGGGAAATTAAAGCACTCCTTTAAATTACTCCTTGGATATTAGAGGACATCAAAAGTAAAATGACAGGAGAAACAAAAAATAATAAAAAGGACAGCACTTCATGCCACAGCTGATAGCCAGCTGTACAATGTTTTCTGACCATAAGCAAAGTAAGGTAGAAGCCAGTAACAAAAAGACAGTGAGAAAAAACTTCTTATGTTTGGAAACTTTGAAACATTCTACATATCAGGTTAGAAAACATTTAGCACTAAACAAAAATGAAAAACTGTTTTTCAACGTATATGTGACACATTTAAAGTTTTAACTGCTTATATTAGAAAAGAGAAAAGGCGGAGGTAGTTTTGAACATATGCAACATTAAAAGTCAGAAAAAAGAACACCATTAACATTCCAAACAAAGTTGAAGAAATAATAAAAGGGCAGAGATCATTGAACAAGACACAGATACATAATAGAGAAGATCATCAAAGCCAAACTGGTTCTTTGAAAGCTTAATAAAACAGACAAATCTCTGGAAATGCTAAGAAAAAAGACATGAGTAAATAATTGTTGCAATAAAAAGTCAAAATTAGCTGTACTAATACTATTAAAAATAATTTTAAACTTAGGACTAACTTCATGCAGCATTTCAGATCTTAAATTAAATGAATAAATTTCTTGAAGAATACAAATCAAATCCAATTAAAAACAAAATAGAAAACCAGGATACACCTATAATCTTCAAGATATCAGATAAATAACTTAAAATATTTCCATGAAGAAAACACTAGTCCCAGATAATTAGTGAGTTCTAACAATCAAGAAACAAATAATTTGAAACTTACTTAAGCTCTTCAAAACACTGAAAGAAAAACTCAAGTCTTAATTCATTTTATGAGTCAAGGATAATCTTGATACAAAATAAGATATTAATGGGAAAATTATAGGCAATCTCAACCATGAACATAGATGCAAAACTACTAAGCAGATATTAGCAAATGAAATCCAGCAACGTACCAAAAAAGACCATGTTACAAACAAACCAAGGAAACAAAGAAAAAATTTTTAAAAACAAAAAATGAAGATAAATGCACACTCACACAAAGAAAAATAAAAAAGACTAAGCTAGGATTAATCCAGGAACTCAAAGTTAGTCTAATATTAGAAAATCTACTAATATGTTTACCTTATTAATGAATTACAAGATTAAAAAACACATTATTTCAACAAGTTTTAGAAAAAGTTAAAACTACCCACGATTTCAAACAAAAACAAAAAGAACAGAATAAAAGGGGAATTCCTTAACCTTAAAAAGTAGCCTCAGAAAACCTGTAGAAAATAGTATAACGTACAAAACATTCTCTTTAAAAATAGAAGCAGAACAACACTGCCTGCTATCATCGTTCCATTCAGCTTTATTGGAAGAACTAACCAAAGTAATAAGATGGAGAGAAGATAGAGATTAGAAGAAAGCAAAACTGTAAAATGAAAAACTCCCAAACCCCAAATCTAATGGATAGTATCCCCGAAGAAACTATAGACTAATTTCTCTTATAAACATAGAGGCAGAAATTATAAATGAACTATTGGTCAGTCAAATCAAATAGTATACTAAATAAATAAGCAAGTATGACCAAGTAGGGTTTATTCCAGCCACGCCAGCTTAGATCACCAACCTTTGGGAATCAGTCAACACCTCACAACATGGTTCATAATAATACGGAGTTTGTGAACCTAAAGGAAAAATCGCACGGGGTTATGTAAATAGAAGCCAAAAGGCTTTCGATATAATCCAGCAGTCATTTTCTAATATAGTTCTATGTAAAACAGGAATGGAAGGGAACTCCTTGCATACTAGACTATTTACCAAAGCCAGCATCAATATCCTTATAAATGGTAAAATGCTAAACCCATTTCATTTCCAGTAAAATCAGTAATGCACAGAGAGAGATGCTTATATCACCACTGTTACATAATATTGCTTTGGAAATTTTAGTTTAATAGTAAGACAAAAAAAAAGTTGAAAAGTATACTAAACATAAATAATGTTCTGTTTTGTTTTTTTAAAAATTTCTTTTTTTAAAAAAATATTTATTTTTTAATTGAAGGATAATTGCTTTACAGATTTTTACTGTTTTCTGCCAAATAGCAACATGAATCAGCCAAAGACTGTTTTTTGAAAGGTTCAGAAATGTTGAAGGCGGGCTGTGGAAACATTCCAGATTATAGAAGGCTAAACAGACATGATGATTAAATGTGATAGTCAGCCCTAGACTGAATCCTATTCCAGAGGGAGAAAAATGCTATAAAAGACTTAGTAGGTCATCTTATAAACTGGAATATGGATTGTAGATTAGATAAAAGTATCAGTGTCAATTTCATGTTGAAAGCTACTGTGGTTATGTAAGAGTACATCCTTATTCTTCAGAAGTACACACTAGAGTTTTGGACATAAATTACCCTCAAAAGCTCTAAAGAAAATAAAAAGAAGAACACACACACACACACACACATTCACTCAGAGCAAATGCTAGAACAAATAGGTATATGGATGTTCCTTGTACTATTTTTATTTTTGCAACTTTTTATAAATTTGAAATTGTTTTAATGAAAACTAAAATTAAAGTATGCCAATGGAAAAAGAGACAGGATTCCCTTTGTTTGCAGGTGATACTGTATACCTAAAAAACCTTCAGAGGAGCTAGTTAAAAATGAAACCAAATAAAAACAACCCCACCCAGAATTAATAAGAAAACTTGGCTATATATAAGATAAATATATAACAGTCAATCTCAAATTATTTTCCATTATATGTTATTATAAGATTTGAATATAGTTCCCTGTTATACAGTAAATCTTTGTTGCTTAGCTATTTTAATTAGCTTGTACCTGTTAATCCCATTCTCATAATTTATCTCATAATCTGAAAAATAAAATAAAACGGAGTCACTCTTGGTTTGTGTTCTCTTCATTAAGTTTTATAGTCATGACTTTTCTTCTGTGTGTGTTTGCTATACCTCAATTAAACTTAAAACAAAACAAAACTGAATCACTTTGCTGTACATCCGAAACTAACACAATATTGTAAATCAACTATTCTTCAATTTAAAAAGAGTGTGTTTCTCCCCAAAAGAATCACAGAATGTTAAAAGGGATCATTCAACAAAATGTATGCAAAAAGCGAAAAAATCAATCTCTCTCTTTTCTATTCCAGCAATAAACAGAAGAGGAAATGGAGAGAAATATTTCATTCACAATAGGGTCAAAACCCATAAGATATCTGGAAATAAATTTAACAAGAAAAGTACAAGAAAATAATAAAATCTTACTAAAGGACAGAAAACAAGCCCTGAACAAATGGAGAGCAATAGTGTTTTCCAAAACAGTATGACTTACTATCATAAAAATTCAAATCCTTTTCAAATGGATAGAAATTCAATGCTTCCCCAATGAATTGTTTCTCCTGGAACTTAAAAATGATCTTAAAATCATTTAAATGTCTGAGAATATCCAAAAGCAGTTATGGAAAAGATTAGGAGTGGAGGACTTGCCTTGTCAGATATTAAAACATGCTCTAAAGCTACTGAGGTCAAGTGGTCAGTGTTGGTGTGAGGAAAACAGAGATGGGGAAGGCTACAGTTCAGAAACAGAGCCCAGATTTTAGGAGATTATTAGAGAGCAAACGTGGCAGATGAGTTCACAGGAGAATAGAATCTGTTGTACAAATGGTTCTAAGATAGCTGGGTATCTACTCCCATCATAAACACAAAACAGACTCCAGGCATATAAAAATTTAAATATAAAACTAAAACAAAACACCAGAAGAACTTTTCTTCTTTCCCTTCTTATGGAATAATCTAGCTAAAAGCTGGATAAGAGAGACATCTTTAAACAAGATAAGAAATCCAGAAGCCACCAACAAAAAATAGAAATCTTTGATAACACAAATATTTGAAATTTCTGGATGACAAAGATACCATCAACAAAGGTGAACAATAAACAAAGCAAAATGTACAACTCAATACATTGGAAGAGTTCACAGAGAAGGAAGTGAGACGTCAACAGAGAAAGATACTCAACTCCCCCTAGTCATCAGGGAAACACAACTAGAAGCAAGACAGAACTAGTCTTAGCTATTAGGCAAAATTACAGGTGACCACATATTCAGGGATGAAAAGATGCTAGGAAGTGGGTCCTCTCATGTATCACTGCCTTGCTGGACAAGCAATTTTGCTCCAAGTTGTCAATATCTATATAAAAAGAAATATACACTTTGAACCAGCAGTTCTATTTTGGGACAGTCTATCCTGCAGCAATAAAGGCATCCTACTATTTGTAACAGCAAAACCTGGAAACAGGCTGAATGTCTGTCAAAAAGGAAGTACATCGCAGTACATTCACATTTACACAGTAAATCCAAACCACAGTCACTATCAAAAGGATAACTAAAATCTACCACATGGAGGAAATACTCCACACATTTTAAGAGACTAACAAACACCAACATTAATATCTGGCATGCTCATATTTGCCCACATATAGCAGGATCTTTACTTGGTTATCAAGAGGTTGGGAATAAAGAGGTCAGGAGCAAATGGTTAACTTTGTGTTTTTAATTTCACTCGTTGCAAAAAGCATGTTTTGTGTGTGCACGTAATTAAAATGTAAAAAAAAAAAAGTTGGGGGGACTTCCCTTCATTGCAGGAGGTGGGGGTTCCATCTCTAGCCGGGGAACTAAGATGTGGGAGGTGCCCCGTGAGGACAAAAAAAAAAGGAAACATATTCAAGTACAGTGATGTGGCTGTCACCATCATTACCATCGTTATATTCCCTGCTGTCCACAATCCAGTGACCGTAAGGGCCAGGGAAGAGGGGTGGACGGCTCAGTTCCCCAAAGGGGTGTGAGCAAGACAGGGTCCTCTTTCCCAGGGCACCCCTGCTGGGGTGGAACCTGAGACCGGAGGCTTCCCAGCTCTGACAGTAGCTCTGGCTCGGGCCCCTCTTTGTCCTGTAAAGAGTATGCCAGGAAGGCGATTTTGTTCTCCCCTCAAGCACCCTCAGATCCCGCGGAGTGGGGACCCTGAGAGAGGGAGCTCGCTGCAAGAGGAGTGCTCTGGGGTCCGCTGAAGGGACTGGCTTTGGCTTCGCAACCACAAGAGGGAGCCCGAGAGCAAGGACTAGCCGGGTTGGGGCCGGGAAACCGGTGAAGTGCGAGTCCTGGCTCCTTCCCCTCTTCCTGCTCTCTGAGGGCCTTCGTGTCTCTCTCGGAAACGGCCACTGGCCTCGTTGTCTGTGGCGCAGATGGGGGGCTGCTGACCTCAGGAGGAAGATACTGGACAGAGCCCCGGCCCGAGTGGGCCCAAGAGAAGACAGGCAGCTGAGTGACAAAACCGATCTTTGTGTGTGTGTTGGGGGCGGGGGCGGGGGCGGGGGTGAGGGAGAGGGGAGAGGAGCTGGCGCGCGGAGTGTCCCTGAAGGATATGGAACGTCAGAGACAATGCACTTTAAACAACAGGAAGGTTACAGCCAGACAGAAGGAAGAACTGTCAGAAGCATGGGGCAGGCATGGAAAGTACTGTCCAGAATCCTTTGGGAAGAGAATGCGTTATTTATTTGCGGGGAGGGGTGGGCTTAGCCACTTCGAGCAGGGTGTGCAGCGAGAGAATTCCAGTGTGCAGCGATGAGCTTGGATTTCTACCCTGTTCCCCAGCCACAGGCCTGATTCTCTCAGTTCGTTACTAAGAGGATTGCAGGGAGTGTGGACAGTTCAGTGCAACCCTCCTCCTTCGCTGCAGATTCAACCCCGATCCCAGCCAGCCAGGGGGCCGACACAGGGGCCTGGAAAGTTCTTAGCAAGTCCAGCAGGATGTGTACAGGGTGTGCTGCCTCCCAGACCTCTGCCTCTGACAACACCCAGGGCAGTCTGGGGACTCCTCCTTGGAGACTGTTGTCTGAGTTGATACACACAAGCTTTTCCCCTGAAGTTTGGGAGCTGCCACAGACATCTGGAAACAAGTCTGGTAGATAAGGTGAGTCTCAAATAAGGGCCAGTTGGAAACACAGAATATAGGCGCCAAAGATCCTCCAGAGCAGCGGTTCTGTGTGGTCTGGCCCTCCAGGCAGCAGTAGCCACTGGGAGCGTCTCAGGAATGCACATTCTTGGGTCTCAACCCAGGCTGCTGGCTCAGAAACCACTGCTCTAGTGAAATCTCTCTAAAGTATTTCAGGCAGGTGGACGTGAGATATCCAGACTCCTGTTTAATGCTTGCAGAACCTGTGCACTTGTGTGTGAGGGTACGTGTGTGAGTGTATGAGTGTGCTTTTGTGAGATCAGGTCTTGGAGTGTGGCTATTCAAGAATCTAGAAGAATCCATTTTATACTTGACAAAGCAGAGATGTAGCATTTTCTGGGTCACAGACCCTAGAAAATCAGATTAAACTGTGGAAATTATGGCCCTCCCCTTCAGTGCACAGGCATATGACTACTTCCTTAGAAGGTTTGCATACAATCTCCAAGCCCTTAGTATCTGGCTAAGAACTTCGCACTTATTTTTTGCCAAGTGGATTCTTAGTTCCCTGACCAAGGATCGAACCTGGATCCCTGCTGTGAAAGCACTGTATCCTAACCGCTGGACCACCAGGGAATTCCTAAGAACTTCTGACCTACACAATTCTTCCCACCAGCTATTTTTCCTTTTGAGGCAGATGGAAGCAGAAAGCGTTATTGCCTGTGTGATTCAATTTGGGCAGAAGGTGGCGCTATAGAGACAGAATTATGGCATTTTTGCCCAAGCAACTCTAGAACAAGGGATGTGAGACAGTGGAGAGAGATGCATAAAGGTGCCTTCTCCAACTCCTGCACTTATGAGGCTATCAACTGCTGGTTCCTTTCCTTCCCTCTGCAAGCCCGGGGTTCTCTGAGTCTCTCCATCACGCAGTTACTATGCAAGAGTTACAGATGCGCCCCGGAATCTCAGGAGCATAGCCTGGGATCTATCTCCAGTTTCACAGTCCAGCACCAATTTACAGTTGACAACTGGATGTCTGTATGGACACTGACTCTCCTTACCACGCAGCGTCATGTAGAGACTGACAGGGAGTGTGATGGAGGTGGGCAAGGGAGCAGGAGATTCACTGACTATTTAATCAGGCATATCAGCATATCCTAGCTCTTCTTGAGGAGGAATAATAACAATACATTCATCTGATTTGATCCCCACAACAGCCCTATTGTCAGTTAATAGATGAGGAAACAGGTTTACAATCCTAGACAGATGGTTCTCAAACTTCGGGGAACATCAGATCACCTGGATGGCAATGAAAAAAAGCTTCTGGGCCCCACCCTGAGTTTCTGTCAGTCTGGGGTAGGGCCCTAGAATCCGTATTTCTAACAAGGTCCCAGGTGGTGCTTATGCTGCTGATCTAGAATTGACAGGTAGTTAATAGAAAGGGTGGAATGATCTGGGATTAAAATTGAAGAAGTCTGAGTCACACTGTCTGACTCCATCACACTTCTTTCCAGGACATCCCCGACACTAATGGGCCCAACTGTGATGTCCATATGAGCTCGGAATCTGTTTTCCCGAAATGAGTGGGTCTGATCTTTTTAAGAGGGCCAGATTTTGACAGGCCCATAATCAGTCACACTCTTAAATTCATTCATTCATTCACTCACCCTTCCTTTGAACAAACTGAGCAAGCATGATGGGCTGGGTGTTCAGTAAAAGTGCAGTGTGCGGCTCTGGGAGCCTGGGATTCATAAACATCATCCAAGTCCAATTGTGGGGGTTAGGGAGAAGATTTGGTCACTACATGTGACCAGTTGGTGACCAAATGCCTTGATGGATGCTGCTGGCAAGACAGCACACAAAGTCAAGAGCAGGGACAAGCTCACTGTCCAGAAGGCTAAGAGAGGCTTCCAGGAGAAGGTGAGTCAGAAGAAGCGATGAGGAAAAGGTCATTGGGAAGGCAGAGTATGTGCAAAGGCCTGGAGACATCAATGGGAGCTCCACACAGAGACAGTGTGGGTTTCTAGGTGGGGAAGGGAGAGTGATGAGACGTGGAGAGGTGTGCAGGACCCCACCAGATGGAGGGTCTGTGTGGGGAAGGCATGGGGAGCCCTGGTGAATTAGGAGGAGGGGAGGGAAGGGGTTGGGACTGCATGGCAGAGGATGAGAGGGCGCCAGGCTGGGGACCCAGAAGCCATGGCTCTGAGAAGGGAGCAGTGGGTGGGAGAATGCTGACAGAGCATGAGCGCTGACAGACGGGGGCCCAGGAAGGGAGGAATCAAGGATGGCACCCAGGTCCAGTTAGGGTGTGGGTGGTGTGGGGCGGGAGACAGGACTGGAACCAACAGTGGCGGGACGCAGAGTGACCTGGGAGCTTTGCAGGGCTCTTTGTGTCTCGAGAATCCCCAGCCTCGAACTCAGAATACTCCCAGTGTCTGCCATGGTCCTGCAGTTCCCAGGGACACCAAGTCGCCCACACCCTCCGCTACGAGGCATTCTTCACTTCCCACTCCAGCTGCTGGCTCCCAGGCTGAGGTATTCCGAAGACCTTTGAAAACCTCCAGGTCTGGAGAAAAGTTAGCTGCTATCCCTCTGCCTGCCACCTCCTCCTCTTCCCTTTAAAAAACATCCCTGAGCGACTGGTGGGAGATTCCTGCCCTGGGAGAAGTTAGATATAGCCATTCTACTGATGAAGAAAGAGGCGTGATAGCCCAGTAGGCCCTGCTGATGGCTGGTAGGAGCAGGTCTCTTAAAGGCCAGGGTGGGGTCCACAGAAAAGGTGGGAGGAGGAAACCCTGGGTGACTGAGGGTGGGAGGGTTAGGAAGAATGAGGTGGGCGCCTGGGAGACCCCTAAGGGCAGGGCAATTTAGAAGAAATCAGCGCAGGGGCAGTGAGCACTGAGATTTAATTGTCCCTGGGAAGAGGTGGAAATCTTACCTTGACCTGATCCAGCACCACCAGGGGCCCATTGACGCTGCACACGGTCCTGTAGGCTGGGGGAAGGGTGGAGGCGGGTGAGGGTCTCATACTGACAGACAGACAGACAGACTCACACACACACAGAATCATCCTCTGCCCTCCCTCCCTCTAAGCACCACCCCCACCCCTCTTGGGACCCAGGCCATCAGGATCATTAGCTGTGACAGGGCCAGCCACCATTGCTGTAAGGGTCATGCCCCTGTCCGCAGGGCCCCCGCTGTCTCGGACACCTGCAGGAGGCTGGGGGAGGGCCAGGGCCAGGGCAGAGGCCTCCTCTCCCCTCCGCAGTCAGCCAGAGGTCTTTTTTATCCCTGAGGCCGCTCTGGCCTCAGCCCCCACTCACCCACTCCCTCCTCTCTGACCCACAGCATTTCCAAAAGCTGGAGATTCGATAAGAGCTGCCCTCTCTACCCCTCACCCCACCCCTGGCAGGACCACACTCCTCTCCATCACCCACACTGACTGGGCAGTCTGTGTGTGAGTGGGGTGGGGGTCCAGGCATCAGGGAGAAAGGCCAGCAGGGCCCTGCTCCTCCATGAAGCTGGGTTCATCGGGTGCCTGTGGGGGAGGGGAGAGAGTCGAGCGTGGACTGGCAGGCAGGAAGCTTGCTTGGTTCTGTGAGGGGCTAGCTGAGGGCCCCTGAGCCCCTCCCTTGCCTGTAACCTGGAGACATGGTATCCCTTCCCCAGGCTCCTTTCAAAGTGCCAATGAGACAACCGGGAGGAAGGAGGCTGGCAGGGCGGATGGTTGGGGGTGTCTTCGAGGTCGCTAGGTCACTTCCAGGCTGGAAGGGCCTCAGGTGGGAGAGGGGTCCAGCCCTTTTCTCAACAGGCCAGAAGGATGGGGCCCAGAGGAGTGGAAGCCTACCCAGGGTCACAGACTTTTGTGGCAGAGCAGGGGCTGGGGCCCCCCCACCTCGTGCTTCCCATCAGACCACATGGCTCCCAGCTACCTGCTCTCATGGTTCCAGCAAGCTGGCTGCCCAGCTGCCCTGCCAGGTGAAGCTAAATGCCCTAGCCCATGCCCTCCCTGGTCTAAGGCTCAGTGGTCAACCCCTTATTTTTGTGAGATCTAAGTTCCTTTCCCAGGGACTTGGGCTTGGAAGACCAAGCGTGCCAGGGGATCTTTGCACAGATGTTTGCCTGGTTATCCTGAGCAATTAGGAAAACTCAAGAAAGAGAAGTTCTTCTTGGACTTGGGCCCTGAGCCAGGGCCCTCCCTCACCTTCCTGCCCTCAAACCACCACCCACCTGAACCATCCTCTTCTCCTTTTCCCATCTTCCGTCTTAGCCAGGCCCACCCCGGTGGCACCGGGAACCAGGCTCTAGAGAGGGCTGCACCCTGGGGTCCCCAGCCAGCGCTCCCTCTCTCTATGGCCTTCCCACCAAGAAGCTCTGGTATCTTCCCTCTTAAAACCATGCCCTCCGCCCCAATCCTTGTCCAGCAGCAATGATCACAGCCCAGCCTCCCACAAGCCTGGCTCCATTGCCCTCTCTTCCTGCCATCAGGAGGACGAATGGGGTGTGGCTTCGTGGAGGCACACCTCACGCTCCAGTGTGGCTCTGCCCTGGGAAGGGATGACAGCCTGGACGTGTTCCCCTCCGCAGCTCCCTGAAGGCCCTGCCCTAATCGCCCCCCTCAGACCTCCTCGGACCCCCTCCAGCTACTCCTTCATACCTTTGGATGCTGAGACCTCAAGATGGTTACCTGGCTCCGACCTCTCACATCTGCCCTCCAAGCTCCGCTTCCCTCCCTCTCTCCCTTCAAGCCTGACCATTAGAGGCCTTCTCAGTACCAGGCTATGCAAATAAAGGAGGCAAATAAAACATGGAGCCTACAATTTAAAAGGGGCTAAAGTGGCTCAGATGGTAAAGAATCCCCCTGCAATATAGAAAACCTGAGTTCAATCCCTGAGTTGGGGGTCTTCCCCAAGTGGGTATGGCAACCCACTCCAGTGTTCTTGCCTGGAGAATCACATGGACAGAGGAGCCTGACGGGCTAGAGTCCATCGAGTTGCAAAGAGTCCGACATGACTCAGAACTAAGCACAACACAAAGAGGAAATAATTGCCAATAACTGCTACAGATGGAAAGAGCAGGGTGGGTGGGAATGGGCTGAAGGAGGCAGCTTGCAGGAAGAGCCATTTGAGCTGAGGCTCCAAGGTCAAACGGGGTCATCCCGGCAGCCCCCAGAGAGCTGGACGAAGGGCACGGCTGGCCCAGGTGAGGAGGTCCTGAGGCCTGGAGAAGGGCATCGTGGCTGCCGGGCACAGGCTCACTTTTCCTGTGAAAGAGGACGAGTGAAGGCAGGGGTGCCTGCCAAGGCACAGGAAGGCCCGGCCTCTGGAGGGGGAGGACAGAGGCTGTGGCATCAGCCTCCCCACCAAGAAAATCACCCAACAGCCACACATGCCCTTCCTGGCCAGGTGGCATTTTGCCCACATCCTCTGAATTACCAGGACTGTGTGGAGTGGAGAGGGCTGAGGAGTCCAGCAGAGGGAAGGTGGGGGACTGCGAGGACAGGGGATGGAGCATGGGGCAGGGAGACCCCGCATTTCCAGGGAAGTGCTGGCATCTTACCCGCCTGTGGAGAAAATACCAAGACCAGCCTGAAGAAAGATCAAGTGGGGGTGCGGCGTGCAGGGAGGTGGGGGTGCAGGAGAGGAAGAGTGCCCCCCACCAGATCCAGAAATCCCCAGGGAAACATTTCTAACTCCACCGGGGGTGACGAGTCTTTCAACTTCCTCCCTTTGTTCACAGCTGGCTCCCCCCAGTTTCACATCTTGGTGATACCCAACAACTCTACCTGCGGAGGGGAGGAGTGGTGATGGTCACAAAGAAGGGAGTGATCTGGGTGTGGGTCTGGGGGAGCCAGGCAACGTGTTTGCCTGCAGTGGAGCTGGGAGCTCCATCCGAACTTCTCAATTTCACACAGTTATGTCTCGAAGTTCCAGCTCATCATAGCCCATTCCCAGGCTTCTGGCAGGCCTGGAGCTGGGCTCTCATTGCTGACTGAATACAGCACTGGGGGCATCCCTAGTAGCTCAGCTAGTAAAGAATTTGCTTGCAATGCAGGAGACCCTGGTTCAATTCCTGGGTCGGGAAGAGCCCCTGGAGAAGGGATAGGCTACGCACTCCAGTATTCTTGGGCTTCCCAGGTAGCTCAGTTGGTAAAGAATCTGCTTGCAATGTGGGTAGACCTGGGTTCGATTCCTGGGTTGGGAAGATCCCCTGGAGAAGGGAACAGCTACCTACTCCAGCATTCTGGCCTGGAGAATTCCATGGGGGTCACAAAGAGTCAGACAGGACTGAGTGACTTTCATATGGCATAGCCTGGACTATTCATTGCAGATAATCCAGTTATATGGCCATTTCCATCCAGCCTCTGGTGACTGGCTGCCTTCAAGGCCTCGCCCTTGACTGACCAGGTCCTTTCCCTTCCTTTCCCTCTGAAACCCCACAGCTGGCACCCAGGAGAGAGTCCTGCTTTCCAATTTGTCTGTTACTCGAGGCAGATCGTGTCTCTCCCCTCAAACTAGGGGTGTCTCCTCTGTTGGACTAGACAGTGTCTTTTCTTAGAGCCTTTCTGGTTTGGACACAGCCAAGGTAGTGGCTGTGCAACAAAGGTGTCCTTGATCGGAAGCCAGGCCTTTTGTCTGCACCCACACCCAACTCCGACTGTGCCCATTGCATGCAGTGGCAAACCGAGGCCCAGGAAGTCAGCTGACTTCTCCGAGGGCCCACCACAAATCAAGACAGTGTCTGGTGATGCTCAGGCCTTAGAGCCCCTACCCCAGCCCCGGGGCATGCCCCTGACCCCGGAGATGCTGCGGGAGGCAGGGCTTGAACCAGAAGACCCCTGAGGGGCACAGGCCTCCAGAGACTTTGCAGACACTCCCTTCAGCTGCTCTGCCTACCCCCTCTCCATTGTCCTAGCTGACACTTTGGGTTGTTCTCTGGGCTGCGGGCCCCTGCCTGCCCCCACCTCCCCACCGCCTTCCCTGTCAAAGGCTCAGCGGGGCTCCGCTAATTAGGGCCGGCCCGCCACACCTGCAGCGTCCTGGGAGCGGACTCAGGCGGGCGCCCATGCGTGAGGCCAAGGGGGGGGACAAGCCCGGGGCAGCAGGTCCTGCACCTCCTCCCTGATCCCTGCTGGAGGGATTAGGGGAGGGTGGGCAGGGGTTAGGAGGGTTTTTAGAATCAACCCAAGACCCTGAATGGTGGAACTCTCTCCGTCACCTCCCCAGCCCTTGGTCGAGGAAACCAAGGCGGCCAGTGGTTTGGCACTCAAGTCCCTAGGCGATCTGACCTGGCTCCAGCCCTCCTGCCAGCCGGTTCCTCCTAACCTTTGCCCTGGTTGTGTGCCCTGACCTGTCGCCCTACTATCTTCTGCCCCACACAGTCAGCTAAAGCCCCAGGTCACCTCCTCTTGGTGCAGAACAGCTCTAGCTCCGAGGAAGGCAAAGTGGTCCTTTCCTTCCCAGGGTGCATACTGCCGCGTCACTCCCCATCCTGATTCCACCCCACTCTCCTTTCTGACCCAGTCCCCTCCCTCAGCCACAGCAGAGAAATCACTTTTGATGCCTCAGGCCTGTTTAGTCCACCTCCTCCTTCAGGAAGTCTTCCCCTGGACTCACCATCCCCACCCATGGCCAAGTGAGCTGGGGGGCAGGGAACCAGCTGCCCCACCCCCGTCCCCTGGCTCTCTGGTCCCTCAGCTCTCCTCCTGGGCTCTTTCTGCCTCTACATGAAGTTCTCTTGCCTGGAAGTGCTTAGAGTCCCTGGTAGGGAGAGGAGGGCAGAGAGAGACACAGGAGTCCAAACCCCCAGGGAGAAATAAACCCTCCAGGCTTCCGAGGAGGAGGGGGAGTTGGAGGAAACTCCAGAAGCAAGCTGAGGAATCCAGCCTCCCTCAGGTGGGCTGCTGGCCGGCCCGGGCCCCTGGGTGGGTGCTGGGAGGACACTGGTGTGCGGCAGAGGCACAGGAGTGGCCTTTGTCATCGCAATAACATCTTTAATGCAGGCGTGGAGCGAGGGGCTCACCCCGCACTGACCTGTGACTCTGGGTCGGCTGTTGGGTGTGAACACAGTCACCTGGGTAGGGGCCCCATGGGGTGGACCAGGGGGACACTGCTTCCCGGGCTTCCAGACCCGGGTCAAACCTCCTGGGTGTTGCACGTTGTGCCAGGGCTTGTCGACTATAAATAAGCCTGCTGGGAGGGGACTGGCGGGAGGGGATCCTGGGGTAAGGTTGCACCCTGGGAGGGCACATTCCAGGAAGGAGGAAAGGGAGCCAGACCTCAGACCCAGCCCTATTCAGCACCCAGGCAGCTCTCCCACTCTCACAGGGGGAGGGGGAGGCCATCACAGGGCCTGGACAAAGGTCAACCAACTCTGCTCAGGTCTCCAGGTCTGGGCTCGGACTCAAGGGGGGCCCAGTCACTGCACATTTCTGGGCCTTGGTGACCCCAGCTTTGCCCTAGGGGAGAGTCTGGACCTTCATCTTCCCCGGTCCCCATGGCACCTCCGTGATAAATCTGACCCCACTCAGCTTCTCCTTGGCTGGGGTTTTCCACGCCCCTCAGTGCCCCCACCCAGAGCTGCTCCCCGAGCCCTGGGCCTGGTCATTCTGCTCCGCTCTCCGCTCTCCATGGTGTGGGTGTGCTGCACCCCAAACCCTCAGCTGCCTCCGTGGGGCTGGCCGGCTGCAGACGGAGGGGTGGCTGTGTTAGGCCAGAGTCCCCCCATATGCACCCTCTTGGGAGCCTCTGGCTCTGCTTAGCTGGTGCCGGCCAGGCCAGTTTACTCCAGTGAGCTGGGTGTCTGAGAATCCAGTAATTTGCCATACCAGACCAGGGAATGTGACCTTGGACAAGGAAAGATGATGGGCGGGGGTGGTACAGGCTTTGGCCCTGGGGCCTTACCAGGTTTTTGGCCCCAGACATCTGGACTTGGCCCACGCCTGCAGGACAGGCACTCGAGCAACCCCCAACGCCCCTTAGAAGCTCACAAGGGTCTATCCAGCCCCTACAGCCCCCACACCTGACACCTGGGTGCCAGGCACTCGCCCTTCTCCCAGCTGCTCACACACTGACGTGTGACGCCATCTGACCACAGTCATCCATGTTCTCCCTGTGAGCCCACATGCTGGCACACACACCCCCTTACCCAAGTGTACAAGCATGCACACAGTCTCACATATTTCCTTTCTGATGGTACACACTCTCAAGTTGTCACAATCGTATTCACACACATATATCATCACCCAAGTGGAGATGGGAGCACACACACCCCCCAGGCACAGCCCTTCCCCAGAATGCACACACCACGAGAGGTCACACAAGGGGTCACACGTTCCCCTCCCTGAGAATGCACACAACTCCTCATGCTGAGTATCCTGGGGTGCATATGAACACACCCCAAACACATCCACACAGGGGCACACACACACACACACGCATGCTCTTGGGGGCAGTTGGGAGCTCTCTGTGGACTCGGGGTCTCAGTGCAGGGTCACTGATCACAGGAAGGTTCCTGCAGCTACTCCGCTGCCGCTCCTCTGGGGTACCCTGGGCTGGGGACCTCTGTCCCCCCGTCTTGGCCACTCCGCAGCACGAAAGGCCCCTAAGGTTTCCCCAGGTCTGGGTCCTCCTCTGACCCTGAGGCTGAGGAGCAGGGCCTGAGGATGCAGCAGTCCACCCGACCACACCGGCTGGGGGTCATACTCACTGATGCGGGGGTGGGTGATGTAGTTTCGAGTGACCGACTGCACGTGTTCTCGGGCGGCGCCCAAGCTCGCGCCTCCGCCTGGGAGACCCCTGGGCCTACTGTCTACTTCCGCGGCCATGGCGTGTCGGGCTGGGAGCTGGTTCCTGAGCCTCCCACAACTCAGCCGAGCTGGAGCTGGAGAGAGCCGGCCGGCCTCCTCGGGCAACCACCCCTCCTTCCACCCTCCTCTCCTCTCCCAGGGTTGACTGTAAACACGGAAACCTGGCCCTTTGGCTCGGAGCCCTTCCAGATCTGGGAGGTGCCCTGGGCCACCTGGGAGTGGGAGGCTGGGGAGGGGCAGGGGCGGGCTTCTCCCACCTCTGTCTGTCGGTTCCATGCTCCTGACCCAGGCCTGCAGCTGGTTTGAACTCAACCCCTTCCCCTGGAACTTCAGGCGCTGCTACAGCCTAAGCCCCTCACATCTCCTCCTGGCTCACCCCCACCCCGGCCCCCACCCTCCAGAGCCCATTTCCAGCAGCCTGCCATCTCCTCAGGTCTTCTGTCTTCCCAAAATGCCCTCTCCCCGCCCCATGCCCCCTTGCCCTGACTATTTCTGGGTACCTCTTCCTCCTGCAAAATTCCATGATCATCTTTGAACATCTATAGAGGATCATTCTTGGGCCAGCTTCAGGGCCACCTCCTACAGGAAGCCTTCCCTGGATCCCCCAGCACCGTGGATTCACCACACATCTGATCTCTTTCCTATGTCATGCCGTTTTGAGGAGTGGTCTCATTGCCACCTGGGGCTGTGAGCCCCTAGGAGCTCAGCCTGTGTTGCTCATCAGACTTGTGTCCTCATAAGCCTTTCTGTCTCATAATACTGAGGGGTTCCCTGAGGACCAGCTCACCTCTCCCTCTGATCGCACTGTCTCACCTTATATTTCACCTCCAGGGCCCCAGGCAGCAGGTCTGCCCTGACTTTTTCAGCCCAAGGCAGAAACTACAAATGAAAGGTCCCTCTTCATGCCTGCTGGCTAAAGAAATTCTCCCCTGGGATGGGGGGTGGTGGGGAACGAGCACAGGTCTGCTGGGCAAGGCAGCACTGGCACTAGGGGGAGGCTGCTCCGGTGACCCTCACGTCTCCTTCCAGACTCAGGATTTCCTGGCATCTCTAAGCGCCTTCCCAAACTACACTGCCCCGCCGAGGAAATGGGGAAGCAGAGCTAGGGCTCCTGTCTCCCAGCATCCCTCTCTGGGTGACTCAGGGCAGTCAGCCTGAAACCAAATACACTTCCCAGAGAGACTGGAGCTGACCGCGCTTGCCTTTTCTTCCTCAGAGGCAAAATCTCACCCTGCATCCTAGGACTGGAGAACCCACTGCAGGTTCCTGGTCCCTCTCACAATTCCTAGATTTTCAAAGAACTCTCGGTTGGGGTGGGGAGTGGGTGTGACTTTGACGGGCAGCACTGGGGTGGATCTCTGAGGTGGTCAACAGCTCTGTATCATATTTGTGGTGGTAGTTTCATGAATCTTACACGGATGATAAAGTGACATGGAACTACACGCACACACACACAATCAATGTCAATTTCCCAGTTTTGACACTAAACTGCAGTGTAATGGAAGATGGAACCACTGGGAGAAGCTGGCTGTAGGGTACGCAGACTTCTCGGGACTATCTTTGCAACTCCCTGTAAGTCTACAATTACTGCAAAATTTAAAAGGTTAAACAAAAGTGTCTTATTTAACCAAGAAAAAAATTTTGAAGTACTTCAAGTTGGGGTGTTTGTGATGGGCAGGTCCTTTAAAGCATGTGGGATCCTGCCTGGGTTTACCTGTGAGGCCCTCTCTCTGGCTTTCTGGATCCTCGTCTCATCGTTCATTGGTCACCCTCTCCAAGGACTTGACATTCCGCCTCTAGAGTACACGTTTGAAAGAGAAGCTTGCAAAGGGCAACACTTACCAACAAAAGCATGGATGGTGCTACCATGGGAGTTGAAACACCTGGGTGGGAGCTTGAATTGGGAGCAGGAGTCAGGTGGGCATCAGATTCCCCAGCTGTGAACAGGGCCCCAGCTCCTGCCTCTCCCGTCAGGGAGACCAGTAGCCTGATTACCTCCCCTGGAGGAGCAAGAGGGGATTGAGGCAGTGGCGTGCTGTGGGGACTCCATTTCCCTTCTTGTCATCGTTTTCCTTTTATTTCAGTGAGAGGCACACACACACACACACACTGCACTCACACACACGCAACGCTGTCCACTGGAGAGTCTCTGAGCTGGTGGGGATGGGGCAGGGCGTGTGGCTGCCCCTTCTGTCTCTGGGCCCAGGAGGCAGGGGCGGTGCTGTGCTTGGGGACTCAGTGTCACGCAGGGGACAGAGACTTAAGCGCTGGCCTTCTTGCTACCGCCGCCGGGGCTGCCCACTCTCCGATCCAGCCGGCTATAGGGCTCGAAGGCCGAGGAGCCCAGTTCGTAGCCAGCAGGCAGGTCCAGGAGCGGGGCGGTGGAAAAGCAGAGCGCCGGCAGAGGGGGCGGCAGTGGGGGCGATGCCGAGGTCAGCGGGTTGAGGTGTGGGGAGGAGTTCCTGGGGTCACCCAAGGAGGTGCCCCTGTGGCCGGCAGGCAGGCCCGGTGGGCCAGGGGTCAGCGCCAGGAGGCTGGGGGCCCTGGGCACGGACAGCAGCCGGCCGTGCTCCAGCAGCCGCAGGATGTTGGAGGTGGCGAAGGCCTTGGACGCCGAGGAGGATGCCCGCTTCTCCAGGTCTCTGCTCTGGTCTTTCTTCTGCTTGGTGCGGCGGTTCTGGAACCAGACCTTCACCTTGGGGCGGAGCGAGGCGAGGGGAGTCCGCGAGGGAGGGGGACAGGCGAGCAAAGTGGGGACAGGGAGTGGGGGGAGCAGGGGTGCAGTGAGAGAGGGAAGAAGAGCAGTCAGGTTGTCGCCAGCATCTTCCCGCCATCAGCCTGGCTAGGCAGCAAGAGACCCTGGCCCCCCAAATCACGGGCACCCCTCCACGGCTAGCCACCCTGACCCCTGGATGGAGGGAGGGTGCAGGTGAGGTTCGCCTCTTGGCCCACATGCTTTTCAGTCTTAGCCACCCCCACTTCCTCCTATCTCACCTGCCCCCCACCCCTAGCCCACCTCTGAAGGGAGCTCCCTAGCCCATCTGGCCATCCCGGCAGCCCCTCCCACCCCATCACCTATAAGCACCTCTCAACATAACACTGAGTATAAGAGGACATGTCAGGATGGTGAGGGACACTTCCAATGGCCACACTCCCCAAACCGGGGACAGAGCAGTGCCAAGTACCCCACATCCTAAATGGAGCCACCAAAGAGCAGAGACCTTTCTCAAGGCTGATGAGAGGAGAACTTGCCCTCTGCCAGCACCAGGCGCCTGGCACGTAGCACTCCAACCCCCTCCTCATCTGCAGAAGGAAAGGAAGGCTGGGGGGCAGGCGAGCTCAGTGGTCAGTTCTGCGGGCCCCTCACGGTGATGGGATTTTTCTCTCCTCTCTGGGGAAGGACAGGGTGCTCCCCTAAGGAGGCAGGTTGGGAGTCCTGAGGAGGAGGGACCGACAGTTACTCCCCAGTTGGCAAGCCTGGGGAGTACCCAGATCCATGTCCCCAGGAGCAGAGAGGCTCCCTTGCTCCTGGCTGGGAGGTTCCGGAAGGCTGGCAGTTGGCTGGGCAGTGTGCCAGCAGGGGACCATGGAATGGGGGGCTGGGAAGTAGAGGCATGGAGAGACCCGCTGGTGTCCTCCAGCCTGGGAGGACAGACGGGATGCTGTAACTTGAAGGAGAGGTGGCGGGAGAGGAGCAGGGCCGGGAGGCTGGCCCGGCACAGGATTAGGGCAGAGCTGAGGCTGCTTGGGACGATGCCTACCAGGCCCCTGTGGGAGCAACCGACCCTCCAGCCAAGGCCTCTGGCCATAAGGCTCCTCAGGCCCTAAGCGGCCACCCTCCCTGCCCTCCTGGCCCCGGTGGGGGAGGGGTAGCACACTCCCCCCTCCCTTCTACAGACTTTCTAGAGGGCTCTTCCCCTGCACGTCCCTCCAGCAGTGGGTCATGCCTGCTCTGAGTGGAGGAATGGGGAGAAGAAAAGATCTGAAATACATATGAGTTGGATGTTTTCAACAGGATTGGACTGCTTTTCGATAAACGAAAGTGACCAGGGAGCTAGGGGATCTACCTGAGGTTGATTCCTGCATTCACTCACTCACTCATGCATTCAGCAGATGTGGACTGAGCATCCAATCCCTGGGTTGGAAAGAGTCCCTGGAGGAGGGCATGGCAACCCACTCCAGTGTTCTTGCCTGGAGAATTCCATGGACACAGAAGCCTGGTGGACTACAGTCCATGGGGTTGCAAAGAGTCGGACACGACTGAAGCTACTTAGCGTGCACAGCACATGTGCCAGGCACTGTTCTAGGCTGCAGGATCCTTGCTATGTAGGGTGGGCAGGGTCGAGGGGGAGACAGATGATAAAAAACAAATACAAGCAAACAGGTGTGGCTGTCGGTGGCAGTAAGTGCTTTGAGCAGCATCTCAAATGATTCGTGGTGCGGAGTCACTTTTTAATGTTTCCAATGTGTTGTGGACCAATACTTTCGTAAAATACAATTAAAGTGAGTCATCAGAAAAACTGCTCTGTATGTTTCTAAACACGTACGCTCCATTTCTGCATTAACTTGGTATGCACAGACAACAGCTGTGGATTGGCACTTTGGCCACTCCAATGGAGAGAAAGGGGGCACCATAAGGAGAGGAGAGGCGGGGAGGCAGTGTGTTATCAGTGGGGTGGCAAACACGGCCCCTCTAAAGAGGTGACATTTGAAGCTGATATCAATGAAGGGCAGTCAAGGAAATAGGACGACTCGGCCAAGTCTGGCTGAAGGATGTGACTGTTGGTCACACTGGAATTTGACTGCTCCAGGAAGAGGTCCTGCCAGATCCTTGGGGACGTGGCTCTGTGTGTCACTGTAATCCTTTCCCCTGCTGGGAAGTCTTCTGGGTTCTCAGCCAGGCACTACCTCCAGGGACCCTTGAGTTTCAGTTCTCATCTTTAAGATAAGGACAAAAATACCTGGGTTGTGGCAGAGATCAAACATGAAATCCCTGGGGCCCACACTCGTGTGAGGTGTACTGCTCACCTTCCCTGTTCCTACCTCTGACCTGGAGGGGGAGGACAGACTCAGAGGCCATGGTTCCTTCCCTCGGGACCCTGAAGATGCAGCAGGAGAGAGATTGACCACTCCCCGCAAACACAGGGCAAGTAGGCACGAAGGGAGCGGCAGCAACAGGGCGTCAGCCACCACGGGGAGCTTTCACAGGGGCTCCTGTCCTATCCTGTCCTGGGTGTAACAGGGAGGGGAGGGCCTGCCTAGAACAGCACCTGGTACGCAGCAGGCAGGCAGTGATATATTTGCCCAAAAGTATCCACCTGCCAATGCAAGAGACCTAGGAGACTCGGCTTTGAGGCCTGGTTGGGAAGATCCCCTGGAGGAGGAAGTGGCAACCTGCTCCAGTATTCTTGCCAGGAAAATCCCATGGGCAGAGGAACCTGGCGGGCTACAGTCCATGGGGGCACAAACAGCTGGAAACGGCTGAGTGACTGAGCACGCACGCACATGCATGGGAGAACATGCTGAGAATTCCAGCCATATAAACCTGGCAAGTTAATTAGTCTCTCTGAGTTCAACTTTCTGAAATGGGAGTAATATTACTCATAAAGTCATCTTTTTTTTTTTTTTTTAGTGTTTTGACTGCGTCGTGTGGCCTATGGGAACTCAGTTCCCTAAGCAGGGATCAAACCCACGCCCCCTACAGTGGAAGCCTGGAGTCTTAACCATTGGACCACCAGGGAAGTCCTGAAATTCAGCTAACTTTTTATTAAAATTAGATGAATTAATGAATATGCCTGCTTTACATTTTGAGCATGTAATTTAATTTCTGTGTGCCTCCATTTCCTTCTCTTTAATATAAAAATAATAAAGAGCCATTCTGTTGTACTAAAAAAAAAGTACACTTAGTTTTTGTCCCTGGTTCTTGGTCCAGAGCCTTTTGAGGTTCATAACCAGCCCTCTCTGAGCGCACCTGAGTTTATGCTAATGAGGTGACTCAGGGTGGACCCCTCGTTTTAGAATGGGGGTTGGTCACAGAAAGACAAGACCTGTAATCAGAGGGTTGGAACTTTCATTCCCTTCCCTCCAGAAAGCACAGTGAGGCTGGAGACTGGGTCGTAAAGACTCTTGAACGATGACGTTTCCTCCATGTATTCTCCCCTCTATACCTGGTTCTACGCATCTCTTCTGTACGCCTATTTCTGAGTTGTATCCTTTATGATGGGGTTTCCCTGATGGCTCAGTGGGTAAAGAATCCACCTAGCCAATGCAGGAGATGCAAGAGACGTGGGTTCTTCCCATGGAGCAGGAAATGGCAATCCACTCTAGTACTCTTGCCTGAAAAATCCCAATGGACAGAAAAGCCTGTTGGGCTCTAGTCCAAAGTGGTCACAGGGAGTCGGAGATGACCTAGCACAGCATATATGCATGCATCCTTTGTAATAAATACCTGTGTAGAAGTAAATAGAGTGTAAAGAGTTTTCCTCAGTTCTGTGAGTCATTCTAGCAATTTATCAAATCTAAGGAGAGGGTGTGGGAACCCGCGCTGTATAGCTGGTCATAACCTATAGCGTGGGTGTTACCTCCAGGAGTTAAGGTCAGACCTGAATTGAGTTGTATTGTCGGACTCCCAGCTGGTATTGGAGAACTGGCTGCTGTTGGTGTGGGAACATACCACATAGTGTCAGAAGTGGTGTCAGAAGAAAAACCTCACACCTGTTCTACGAGCTTGTGGTGAGGACTAAACGAGTTAGAACACATCGAGCACTTAGAACAATGCCTGGCACACAGGAAACTCTCAGTGTTAGTAATACTGTACATTGTCTGCCGAACTCCAGGACCAGGGGAAGAGGCAGGAGGCTGGTGAGGACAATCAGCTGGTTGAGGGTTCTCTGCGGGTCCACGGTGTGCCGAGTTGTGTGCTGGGCTCCCCAAGGAGGCCTGAGGAGCAGACATGCCCTTCAAATACATTCTTGTTTTGGGGAAATGCATACAGGTAGGTGCCCACCACACCACACCACACCACACACACACACACACACACACACACACACACACACACACACACACCACACTTTACAGGTCAAGCCATGTAGAACAGGTCTTGCAGTGATGTCAAGAAGCCTGAGGAAGGCTTCCTGGAAGAGAAGGGACTTGGCTTTGACCTTAAAGAACAGATAAAGGTGGCCTGTACTGGCAGGGCAGGGAAGGATGAGGACTGAGGAGGAGTTGCTGGCCTGGGCATCTGAGGTGCCCTTGCGAAGAAAGTTTCAGAGGGGGAGTTGGGGGGTAAACTACGTGAGGCAAAGGGAAAGTAGGCTAAACAGGAGGAGGACCCCATGCCTACACCTCAGACCCTGGTCTGGGGGGTCTCCCTGACTCCCTCTACGAGCTCTGTCCCGCCTGGCCACTGCAGGCCTCCTGGACAAAGCCTGGCTGTCCAGCCCAGCTGAGCTCAGCTGGAGGGAGGGCCCAGCCGCCCCAGGCCACCTGCTGGGCCATTTGGGACTCTACAGGGGCGGCTTTCAAGACAGCAGCCCTCCCAGCCGCAATCCTGACCTCACTGCCGGGTGGGGTGGGGGTGCCAAGGCCAGGGCAGCAGCGGGCAGTGTGAGGAGAGCCTCCCCCATCCTCCCCAGACCCATCTGCTTCCTTCTCCTCTCCTTCCTCTCCTCTTCCCTTCGTGCGCCCTGGTTTGGCCCTTTTGATACATTTATTGGTACTTCAAGCTCTTTACCTGTAGCTAGACTTAGAGTCTCTGAGTCTTTTTTTGACAAGCTCCAGCATGGTTGCCCAGTATACAGGCAGCATAAAGGGGCCAGATTGCTTGTCCTAATCCTAGTTCTGGAACTTATTCGTTGTATGACCTTGGGCATAATAACCTCTCCTGGGTAAAATGGGATATTCCTGGTTGCTACAATCACAGGGTTGTAGGGGTTAGCAAACTAACATAACTAACTTGGAACAGTGCCTTGGCACAGTAAGTACTGGGGAAGTCTTATTATTATTACTACCACTTTTTTGTACCACCACCACTGCACGGCACACCCTTACAGGATTTTAATTCCCAGACCAGGGATTGAACCCAGGTCACGGCAATGAAAGTGTGGAGTCCTAACCACTGACCCCAGGAATTTCCCACTACTACTGTCATTATTATTTAGATCTATTAGTTTGAATAATACCACTCCAATACTTTGGCCACCTGATGCAAAGAGTCGACTCACTGGAAAAGACCCTGATGCTGGGGAAGATTGAGGGCAGGAGAAGGGGGTGACAGAAGATGAGATGGTTAAAGAGCATCGCCGACTCAATGGACGTGAGTCTGAGCAAACTCTGGGAGACAGCGGAGGACGGGGAAGCCTGGCATGCTGTAGTGCATGGGGTCACAAAGAGTCAGACACAACTGAGTGACTGAACAACCACCACCACCAGTCTGAAATGCCTCCATTCACACAGAGTAGGTGCTCAGTTTACAAAAGTCTTTCCTTTGGGTTGGGCAGACCACTGCTAAGTGCTAAGCCCTACCTGGGTGAAGGGGGAGTTCAGACCTTTTCTCTCCAACAGGAGGTTCTAAGGCTCACTGGGATGAAGGGAGGATGGGAAAAGGCCCAGAATGTGGAAACAAGAGGTCCCCAACCCCCATTTGTAATGCCTCATCTCTTTCCTGAACCTGTGCTCCCAGCAAGCCAGCCCTGCCCCATGCCTTTCTGCAGGCTCCCTCCTGCACCGGCAAACACCCTCTTAAGCCACTCCCTGCATCTTGAATGTCTCTCTCTCCTATCTCTCTGGCCTTTCCCTAAATTCCATCCAAAGGGCCTGATGGATCCAGAAGTGCCCCACTACCCCACCCCCACTGGCAAATGCCAACTTTCTCTTGTCAGCACTGTGTTTATTTGCTCTGGTTTACCAGTAACTTTAAACCTTTCCCTAATAGATGTCTGAACTCCAAAGCTGGGTTTCCGGGCAGCAGCCCATGGGCCTCATACCCCAGGGCGCTCCTGGACTGCCAGGGTAGCGGTGGAGCAAGCTGGCCCTGCCCTTTTACCTGGGTCTCGGAGAGGTTCAGCTGGCGGGCCAGCTCAGTGCGCTCACGGCCCACCACGTACTGGCAGCGCTGGAACTCCATCTCCAGGCGGTAGAGCTGCTCAGCCGTGAAGGATGTGCGGGTCCGTTTGGGCCGGTCCAGGTCCAGGCCCTTGGGCAGGACAATTTCTCGGATGGTTCCTTTGGCATCTGCAGGGGTCATGAAAGGAGGCAAATTAGTTCACTAGTTAAGGATGTAACCCACCAATGAACATCTTAATTAGAGGCTGTGTGGGACTTCCCTGGTGGTGCAGTGGTTAAGAATCTGCCTGCCAATGTGGGGGACACAGATTTGATCCCTGGTTCACAAAGATTCCATATGCCTCAGAGCAACTAAGCCTGTGGGCCACAGCTACTGAAGCCTGGGCACCCTAGAGCCTGTGCCCCACAACACGAGAAGCCATCACAATGAGAGCCTGAGCATTGCTACTAGAGAGCAGCCTCTTGCACATAGCAACAAAGACCCAGTGCAGCCAAAATACAATAAATAAATAAATTAAAAAAGAGGTAGCATGATCAGATGGGAAGCTCCTCAGTTCTGGGCCGGGCCGTGTGACCTCTGACAAGTTGCTTACCCTCTCTGGGGCTAGCCTCCTCAATCACCCAATGCAGTACGTTGTATCTAATGGGTATATGTATGTGAATGGGCCTCAGTACAAACGTCAGGTTTATTATCCAGCCTGGGCAGAAGGGACTCACTCTGTCTCAGCCAGGGTTCTCTTCCTTGGCAGAATAAGAAACAAATGTAAAGAGAAAATACCAAGTCCTCAAGAGCAGAGGAAAGGATGGTTTAGAATTGGACATGATCAATCAGATAAGGCTTACTGGAGGAGATGTCCAGAGCCAGGTCTTAAGCCCTGTGGGTGTGTGTGTGGTATGGATGGGTGCTCTCTCTATCCACAGACTCTCCTGGGGTCCCTGAAGAGGCTCGCTGTTGTAGGGTGGAGCTGGGATCCCCAGGAGGAGCCTGAGGACCACTGCCACCACATCAAGCTGCTGGGGTGCCTTCCAGAGGGGGAGTTTCTGCCACTCCCTGTGTGCTGAGTCCTGAACAGCAGGGCCACCATCCTGGTCCCTGGACCAATGTCATCCATGCATGGCATCTCCAATATTTTGAAGCCTATTTAAGAGAGGTTGAAAACATGCAGCTAACATTTGCCAGATAGTTCCACTTAAAAAAACTCAGCTAAAGCAAAATTTCCTGGAGGTGGGAGGGAGGATTTTAAATATATATATCAGCCTTAAGTACAGAGGCAAAGATGATCCATGTTTGAATCACACACACTGATGGCTTCAAGTCTAGTTATTAGAAAAGTTTATGTCAAAAATTAGAGTGTGGAAATATGCACCATCAAATTCCACATGTGTGCTCACGTCCGACTCTTTGCAACCACATGGACCAAAGCCCACCAGATTCCTCTCTCCATGGGATTCTCCAGGAAAGAACACCGGAGTTGGGTGTCATTTCCTACTCCAGGAGATCTTCCCAACCCAGGGATCCAACCCGCATCTCCTGTGTTTCCTGCCTTGGCAGGCGGATTTTTTTTTTACCACTGTGCCACCTGGGATTTACCAAACCCGCCCCGCCCCCCACGCATGCTGTTGATAATAATAAAGCTAAACTCACAGTAATTTGCCATTACAAAGGAAGATCAGGCACAGGTAACAGTGTTGTAGGAACTCCACCCCTCTCCAGAGGGCATACACAGTGAGAGTTTGCAATATGGTCAGAAGCTTTAGCAGCCTTGGCCGCTCATAGTAATAGCTGACGCCTCTGCAATGCATGCTCTGGGCCAGGCACCGTTTTAAGTGCTTAAAGCTTCCCCATGTCTCAGTGAAGTTGGAATTGTGATTATCCCCATTTTAGAGATGGGGAAATGGAGGTACACCTACCTAAGATCATACTGACAGTGTTTAAAAAACTCTAGAAACACCTTCATTTTACTTGATGAATACCCTCTTTTAGTAATTCTTAGTGATTCAATTAATAGGTTATAGTGAAGAGATAGGTTATAGACGTCATGGGTAGAAAATGGAATCCTCTGACTGGCTCATCATTGCCCTGGAAGATGTAGGAAAGGAATTGCATTTGGCAGGTGCTGTCATGAGGCTCCTTGTGAGCCATAAGACTGCAGAACCTAGTTTTAGAATCCCTGTTCTAAAGGGTGAAACTGAGATCTCTCCCTCCAAGTCCTGTAGTATATTTTATGAGACTGGTTCTGCCTACCTCCTACTAGGGCCAGTTAATGTTCCCTCCTCCAGGATGTACTTTATTTGGTTGCATTGGGTCTTAGCTGTGGTGTGTGGGATCTTAGTTCCCCGACCAGGGACTGAACCCGAGTCTCCTTCATTGCAGGGTGAGTTTTTATGCACTGGATCACACAGGGCAGTCCCACTCCAGGGCGCACTTTGGCTCTTCATAGGCTCCTGGCTCGGCTCACAGGTCATACCCCCAATCTCAGAGGTTCAAACACCTTCGTGTTCTCAGTCAACCATCAAGGAGAAGGTGAGCCTGGGGATGCAGTCATGGCCCAGAGGCTGTCCTCCCCCAGCACTGGGCTGGCCTTTCCAGGGCACTGGGCAGGACGCAGCACAGGGATGGGAGCCTTGCTCTCGGCGGGTTGGTAGAATCCAGCTTTTTGGGACAACTCAAGCTTCCCCCCTCCAATCCTTTCTACATTCAAAATGGGGGGTTAATGTTTGTGGCCCCATTGTGACTGGGTCCCCTTTGCTCAGGTTCTAGTGTTTCCAATTGTGAGATCAGGCTCAGAACTTTCCTCACAACACCCAATGAACCCATCTCCAAAGGCACTGATTTTTATTACAAGTATCTTGGGGGGTGTGAAGAGGAGAAAGGGTGATGGATGTCATATATGGTGCTGGAAGCTTCACATCCTCTTCCGGGTGAGCCTCTTGGAGCCCACCTGAAGCCCTGAGCTTGCTCCTGACCACTGATGTCAAACCATACAGCCCTTCTCCTCATTTCCTCCTTGTAGGGGAGCTAAAAGGGGCATTCCTGCCTCAGAAAGCAGCCGAGGGCAGCCCTCCTCCACAGGGCCAGAACAGGCAGCAGCATGGAATAAGCACCTTAGACTTGTCCCCAGATATCCCCAAAGTGAAAGTCGCTCAGTCATGTCCGACTCTTTGCGACCCCTTGGACTGTAGCCCGCCAGGCTCCTCTGTCCATGGAATTCTCCAGGCCACATACGGGAGTGGGTAGCAGTTTCCTTCTCCAGAGGATCTTCCTAACCCAGGGATCAAACCCAGGTCTCCCGCATTGTGGACAGATTCTTTACCTTCTGAGCCACCAGGGAAGCCCAAAGGGCCGTACAAATGAGCACGTGAAGAGAGGTTCAACACCACTCGCCGTCAGGAGAAAACAAATGAAAACCAGGAGAAAAATGATTAGAGGAGCGAAAATGAAAGAGTGAGAGTGCCAAAGGCTGGTGAGGATGCCAAGAAACTAGATGCCGCGTTCATCGCTGCTGGGAATGGAACATGGTGCAGCCACTCTGGAAACTGACTTTTAGGAAAGTTTCCTAAAAGGGTAAACCTATATTGACCATGGAACCCCGTAATCTCATTCCTGGGCATTTAACTCAGAGAGATGAAATCTTAGGTTCACATCACACCTACAGGGGGATATTCACAGCAGCTTTACTTGTAAGAGCTCCCAAATGGGAACAATCCAGGTGTTCCTCAATGGGTGAATGGATAAACAAACTGTGGTACAGCAATGCCTATAGACAGACACAACAATTTGGATACATCTTCAATTAAATTACACTGAGTGAAAAAACCCAAGGCAGTGCTTCAGATTATGTACGGTATGATTCCATTTATATTACATTATCAAAATGACAAAGTTGTAGAGGTGGCTAACAGATGTGCTGCCAGGGGTTAGGGAAGGGAGACTGTGACTACAAAGGATGATGTTTCTTGGTGGCGTCAAAACAGTTCTGAATCTTGATTGCCGTGGTGGTTATATGGATCTGTAAGTGTAATAAAATGTCACAGTACTATATATAAAGAAAAACGTGTATGCAAAAAATGGGTGAAATCTGAGGAAGGTCATGAACCTGGTTAATTATATTGAATTAATGTCAATTTCTGGATGTTGATCATGTATTATAGTTAAATAAGATGTCACCATTGTGAGAAGCTAGGTTGTGTTGCAGGTATATAGGGCTTTTCTACCATTTTTGCAACTTCTTGTGATTCTCTTACTATTTCAAAATAAGACATTAATAACAACAACAACAACAAAACATGCCCAGAGGTTAGAATGATGTTTCGTCACAGAAACTGACAAATCTGTTTGTGAAAAGAATACAATAGCAGCTCCTCAAGTGCCTCTGCATTTCACTCATAGTTTGTAAGATGATTTAGAATGATACATAAATAAATCTTTGTCATTTCAAAAGTTATGCAGTTATTTTAGTGTTTACTAGAACAAATTTAAATCTACGATTTTACATACTGAGCATGAAGCCAAAAGTAGACATTTCATTTGAAAATATAAAATATTCTTTCCACAAACAGATTTGTCAGTTTCTGTGACAAAACATCATTCTAACCTCTTGGCATGTTTTGTTGTTGTTGTTTGCTAAAATATTAAGTAAATAAATGAAACATGCATATAATAGAAATGGTAATGGTGGGATTCAAATTACTGAATATTGGGAAAAAAATGAAATAAGGAGTATACAACTAGAGCCATGTATACAGAGTGACAGAGTTTATGATAAAGGGAACGTTCTATATGTCTAGTCTCTCAATGCATTTAAGTAGATTGAGGACCATAAATTATCCATTTGGAATAAAATTAGGTTAAATTCGTGTCTCACACCATAAAGAACAATGTTTCAAATGGAATAGAGAGCAAATTGTAGACTATAAAATGATGAAGGCATTACAAGAAAATATAATAAGCAGTTTTTTAATCCTAAGCTTGGGAAGAGTTTTCCAAGCAAGATGCAAACTGGGACTGTAAAGGAAAAACAAAGGATGTTATTCAACTATATTAAATCTAAAACCTTTATATGATAAAAGCATCAAAACCAAGATAAAATACAAAATACACAATTGAAAATCTTTTTTAAAAGGCAAACAAATAATATCCAGAATATATAAAATACAATTAAAAATAATTATTTTTAAAAGGGCAATAGTCTAATAGAAAAAATGGTCAAGTAATTTTTGTGAGCTATTCACAGAAAAGATATCCAAATGGCCAATAAATATGTGAAAAGATGAACATAGCTTCACAGTAATCAGGATAATGCAAGTCCAAGCAACAATGGATAATTTTTTATCTCCCATAAGATCGGAGAGACATTAATAGAAGATTAATAAAGCAAAGATGCACTGTTGGTGATTCTACACTCCTGTGAACTGCTGGTAGGACCATAAATTGTCACAATCTTTCAAGGCTGCAATTGTCAAGTTTATAGAAGCACATAACTATTGCCCCAGCAATTTTATTTTAAGCATAGATTCATGTGCTCCAAGGTATACATCAGGATATTTGCTGCGGCATTGTTCAAAATGTTGAAAATCTGAAAGCATCCTGAGTGTTCCCCGTAAGGGATACAGATGAACAAATGATGATACATTCATGCCATTCATATTTTATAAAATACCATGTAGCTAAAAGAATGAGACAGTATCCATATAAATTGACATTAAGTGAAAGAAAGTAAGTAGTACTATCCCATTTCTGTAAATAAAACAACTATGTATATTCAACCACTCAACATAAATGTAAAAAATGTTAGTTGCTCAGTCGGTCCGACTCTGCAAACCGCATGGACTGTAGCCTGCCAGGCTCCTCTGTCCGTGGGATCCTCCAGGCAAGAATACTGGAGTGGGTTGCCATTCCCTTCTCCGGGGGATCTTCCTGACCCAGGGATTAAACCTGGGTCTCTTGCATTGCAGATAGATTATTTACTGTCTGAATCACCAGGAAAGCTGTAATAAATGCCTACTATGTGCCAAATAGTATTCTTGTGTTTGAGGATATGGAAATGAGCAAATTTGACAAGGTCCCTGTTCCTGTAGACCTTGTACTGGGGAGAGAGACAGATAATAAATTAAAAAATGAATATGTAGAGACTTCCCTGGTGGTCCAGTGGCTAAGAATCCTGCCTTCCTGTGCAGGGGATGTGGGTTGGATCCCTGGTCGGGGAACTAAGATCTCATGTGCCGTATAGCAACTAAGCCTGAGTACTGCAACTACAGAAGCCCACACACCCCAAGGAAGACCCAGTGCAGATAAAACCAAACCAAAACAAAACCAAAAAATCTAATACGTAACGTAATGATAAATACTGTGAAGAAAATAAAACAACGGGATGTTTCTGACCTTCTCCAAATAGCTAACATCCAATAGTCAGTGTTTCTGTGCTTGCTGTTTTAGCTAGGACCAGCAGAGGAGACCGCTCATCAAAGTCAAGCTAATGGATAAACCAAGGATGCTGCTTGCCAGTGTTTCCAGTTCTTTCCAAGCACACGGTAGGATTGCATTTATTTTCTGCCCTTTGAAATCAGATATGGCCACACGATTTGTTTTAGTCAAGAGGAAGGGATGCAGTCACTTTCAGGGAACATGTCAAAAGCCAGGTCTTGATGTCCCACCTCCCCTTCTCTCTGCTGGGATGGTCACAGAGGCAGAAGCCAAGCTGGAGCTTCATCAGCCTGGGTTTCTGAGTACCAAGACAAGCCCCTACCCACTTGTGATGGACTTATCAAGTGACTTAGAAATATATTTCTTTGTTAAACCTCTGAGATTTGAGGTTGTCCGTTCAGCAAAATCTAGTCCCTCCTACTGACAGAGCCCTCTTCCCTGAATTGTTGCTTTTCTAGGTGGAGTTGTGTGTGTTGGGGGCACCAGGAAGGAGGGACAGCTTAATTCCAGGGCCTCTAGGTGGGTAGGGTCTTGTTAGGGTGAAATGCATGAGTCTAAGCGGAATGAAGGCTGAGTTTTGCTCTCCTTCAGGTCTCCTCAAAGAGGGATGAGCCTCAGGAGTACCAGGGAGAGTGAATTCCACCCAAAGATCCTTTGCCATGGGAGAGGTGGTGACTCCTGCCTGATTACAGATAGCTAATGCTCTTGACCTCCAGCACTAAAAATGACCCTCTCCCGCTACCTCTCCCAGTAAACCCCCTCAAAGTCCTACCCAGACTTCATCCAGGTAGCACCCAGGTAGTTCCTTTACATGATAAGCTGTTAACACATTGATTTTTAAATGTAAAAATGTCCTTTCTGCCTTAATCTACAAATGAAATCTAATCACTATGAAAATTCCTTATAAAAAAACCTCATTCTCCAGTTTACTGGAAACATTGAAATGGAAGAAGAGGTGAGGAAAAACGTGCAAGAATAAGGATAGAATTCTTGCATTACTGTCACTGCAACATATATTACAAATCTACAGCAACTAGACTGGTGATGCTGGCACACGAGTTATGAAGCAAATCCACGCCTATATGAGGAACTGCGATATTATCAAGATGAAATTTCAGATTAGCTGGAGGAAAGACAAGATTACTCAAGACCTGGCTTTTGGACAGTTAGTGCATCATCTGGAATAAAGACATTTATCTCACAGTGCATGCAAAAATATATATAAGATGGATTAGAACTTTAGATTTAATAAATAAATCTCTGAAAGTGGAATAAAAACACTGACGAGTTTTAAAAAATAAATAACAGATTTGAGTACCTAGAGAAAGAAACTGCGGCAGGATGAGAGACAGTTAAAACAAAAGTAACAGATTGGGAGAATATTAATAATACATGCAAAACAGCCTAATGTCTAGTTCACACACAGCCTTTATGGTCTAACGAATAAAGTCAAGCAGTCCAGTAGGAAACTGAACAAATTATATGAAAGGGTTATTAAGAGAAGAAGAAATCCTAGTGGCTAATAAATATGGAAAAATACGCTCAGAGGGACTTAGAGAAAATGAAAGTTAGAATAGAAAAGAGATAAATTTTTTTTCAGATACTTTATCAGACTGGGAAAATTGTACTGGCAAAGGTGAACGAAAATAGGTTTTCTCAAGCTCCATTGGTGAGAATACAGGTGAATAGAGGAAAAGTTTTTCTTGAAGGACAATTTCACAATGCCTAGCTAAATTTAAAAATGTATAGTTCTTTTGTTTCAGAAAATTTACAGAGGTTTCTACGCCAGAGAAATATTGTGTATTTCATAAAGAGCCACTGTTCGTAGCAGTTTGTAGGAAGGGGTGGGAGAGAGGAAAAGCTGAGTGTTTATCAATAGCAACGCTGCTGATGAAGCCACAGTAGAGGCATGCCTTTGGCTGTTATGTAGGCATGAACAAGAATGAGGTGCATCTTCATATACTGACCTGAATGGGTGTCCATCATATACTGCTACGTGAAAACACGTTCGTGTGTACAAGCCTAGTGCTATAAAGAACAAAAGGTAAAAGCAAACTGTGTGTGTGTGCGTGTGTGCTTATACCTATACAGAATTAAACCTGGCAGGATGGACACCTCTCTCTTCTGTTTACTCTGTGGAGTGGAAGCTGGTCAGGAAGCAAAGAGTTCCCCCATCTTACTTCATGTACTCCTTTATTATTTGGTTTTGCAAAGACTGTCACAGTCTCTGCAGACTATTTTAGCAGTGTGCAAAAAATCCCACTTTCATAATATATAACTTACATATTTATGTTTTCAATTACTAAAGTAAGTCTAGGAGGTTATATCTTGGGAGTGAAGTACCTTGGGTGGGGTAAATGAAGAGTTTTCAACTTTCACTTCATTACAGCCTGAATTGGTTTTATAATTAAAAGAATATTTTATACTTCAGAAATAAAAAGACATGAGAACAAAAAATAAAAGACAAATTATAAACTCAAAAATTGTAACATACACTGAATTTTTGTAACATAAAATTAAAGAGTATTCTAAATATATATAACATGTAATATGTGTAATATTGTTACCTTTGGTTGAGAAGAACTTCCTAGTTGAGACCTAAAACATACAAGCCCAAAAAATTTGAGTCAAAAAAAAAAAACAAAAACCCAATTCACAGCAAGGTTAAAAAAAGAAAAAGAAGAAAAAAGAATGAAAAAGATCTGGGGATGTTTGCAACACATGTCACAGAAAAAGGGATCATTTTCTTTCTATATACTAAAATATGTGTATATTTGTATGTTTACATATGTTACATATATGTTATATATTTATGTAGTCTATAAATAGTTTACAACTATAAAAAACAATGAGTAAGTCAATAGAGAAATGGCTAAGCATATGAATGAAAAATTCACAGAAGAGGAAATAAACATGAAAAATAAGTATATAAAAATACACTTAACCTGACTAGTAATCATAAACACCAATAAAACAAGATTTTTTTTCACTTAAAAGATTTTGCTCTAAAAGACTAAGTACATCCTGGGTTGGGAGGATATGGAGGAGAAATGGTATGTTTATACACAATCTCAGGAATATAAATTAGTACATTTTGGTGTTTAGAAATATCAATCATAATTTTAAGTGTATATACTTGGATTTTAAAATTTCACTTCTAGGAACTTACCCTGTAATTATATGCATACCAGATATATGTGGAATGATGTTTATTATTTTAAAATTTTTATCATAAGAAATTTCAAACATACAAAATAAGAGAGAAAAGAGAAAAAGAGAGAGAGAAAGTATAATGAATTGTGATATGCCTATCCTCCAGCTTCAACAATTATAAACTCAGTAACAATCCTAGCTCTTCTATCTCCCTATAATCTTAAGCAAATCCCAGTCACCATATCTAGAAACATTTTTATCCAGAAAGATTTTTATAAATGTTTTTAATAAATCCTTTTATAAGTATCTTTAGAAAACAATCACAATACTACTGTCACAATTAGAAACATTAACAACCATTCCTTAATATAATAAAATGTCTCACTTATTTTCATATTTTTCGTATTGTCTCATGAGACTTTTTAATAAATCTGTTCAAATTAGGATACAAAGCATTGAAGCATTGTTTGTAATTGTGAAAAGTAGAACCATCCTTAATATCCATCACCAAGGGACTGGTTAAATAAATATTATTGTATCTGCATAATATAGTATTATGCAACTGTTAAAAATAATAAGGCAGTTCTAGATTGAAAGGTATCTATTAAATGAAGAAAAGAAGTTTGCAAAAAACCCTCTTGCAATCTATAACTTATTTATGTTTTTCAGTGTCTAGGGAAAGTTTGGGAGATTGCATCTTGGGAGTAGAAGTGTATTATGTGGGGGAAATGAAGAACTTGCAACTTTTACATGATATAGCAAAATGGCACGGATTGATTTTGTAATTAGAAAGAGATTTTATAGTTCAGAAAACAAAAGACATCAGAAAAAAATTAAAGGACAATTTATAACCCCCCAAATTGCAACATATATTGAAAGCAATGAACCACTGTCCACAATACAGAATTTCTACAAATCAATAAGAAAAGGAATATTTGAAAATTAAAATGGTCACATGAAATGAATTAATAGATAGCAGAAGAAATGCAACTGGCCAATAAACATGAAAAGATGCTCAACTTCACTGATAATCAAAAAAATAAAAATTAAAATGCCACTGAGGAACTTCTTAGCAAAGATGTGTAAGATATATAATCTCTAATATGGGGAGAGGACAAAGGTGGGGGTCTAAATTGCTAAACTTTTCTTCCCCTGCAAGAACAATTTAACATCTATCAAGATAAAAAGTGTGAACTGTGAAAGCAAGACTTGGGGATACAAGCACTTTCAGGCATTGCTAAGGGGAGTAGGTACCATCTTATTGAGGACCCTTGGGCATTATCTTGCAAATTACAAACACAGGTACTCTTTGACCCAATAACCTATTTTCAGGAACTTCTCTGACAGGTAAGACCCACACATGTGGAAATGACCAAGGAACAAACATATTTAATGTAGCATTGTATATAATAACAGAAGATAAGAGAAAAGCTAAATGTCTACCATTAAGGCACAGGTAGTATAACATACATTCTGGTCTACCCAGTCTCTAGAAATGGAATACTATGCATTTGTAAAAAAACTAACAGAAGTTCTTTATACCCTAAGATACATTGGTAAGTGAAATTAGCAAGGTGCAGGAAAATATATATAGATACCACCATATGCATAACAAGCAAAAGGAAAAAAAAATAATGTACTGGCTTACAGAAGCATAGACATGATTTGGAATAACATATTGGAAGGCAGTAAATAATGGCTGCCTTTGAGCCCAGTGGGAATTGGAGGATGGGGAAGAAGGATGGGAAAGAGATTTCTCATGTGTACTTAAAACAACTTTTTGATGTTTGAATCAAATGAATCACCATTTTAAAATTAAAGGAAACACATTGAAAATTTGTAGAGTGTACCTCTTTTTTTCCACATGAGTTTTCAATCAAGCTTTTAATGAAAAGATCATAAAATAACAATATCTCATCACTGTACATTAAGACTGCAGGCTCTGAATGGAGAGATCAGTGACCAACTTTACTATGACACTGGAGGGCTGTCCACGTGCAGCTCTGACCTGAAGCAGCAATTCCACTTCTAGGAATTTATCTTTAGGAAACACTCAAGGGCTCAAGACGTGGGCATTGGGAGTTCATTTCTCAAGCTCTCAAACTTTCCCCAGTAATTGAAAAAAATTAATATGTAGGTTATATATTACAAAAGTAAGATTTTCTGCAAATTGCTGTTTTTCATTTGATAAAATTTATTCAATAAATATCTTTCCATCTAGAAGTGCTTCATTATTTTTAACAACTGCATTATGCAGCTATAATTATGCAGCTATAATAAAATTTTATTTAACCAGTCCCTTGTTGTTGGATATTTAGATTGGTTTTACTTTTTCACAATTACAAAGCTTCGATGTACCAGAGGAGAACAACAGGAACATCCTTCTAGAGGATACGAAAATCTGCTTTCCTCCTCCAGAGGAGTACTGAGCAGAAAGGGAACAGTGTGAAATGGCTGAGCGGAAAAGATGACCTGGGGGTGGGGGTTGAAATTTTTTTTTTTTTAATGGTAAGTTGCAAGACAGCTTATGTAATGTGTATATAAGAGGGGAGAAATCTACTGAAGCACACCTGAAACTAGGAATGGTGGCTATTTCCGGGAGGTTTCTACCGCCCCCACTTTTTTTAAACCTTGAGACCGTATTCCTTTTTTTTTTTCTTAATTTTTTTTTTCCATGTGGACCATTTTAAAAGTCTGTTGAATTTGTTACAATAATATTTCTGTAAACGTTTTGGTTTGTTTTTTTCGCAGGCCACCAGGCATGTGAGATCTTAGCTACTCCACCAGGGATGGAACCCGTATCCCCCCTGCATTAACCACTGGACCACCAGGGAAGTCCCCATACTGCTTTTTGAATTTAAATGCTCTACCTGTTTTGTTCCCATCTATTTTGTGAGCGTGGTCTTACGTTCTTCGCTGGGTGTCTTCCACCCGTCGAGCCCTGGCTGCCAGCGCTCTGCGGTGGGCGGTGGGGCAAACAGAACATAACAAACCTAACTTTAATTACCCCGTTGTTTCAAGCTCCAACCAAGGAATTGGGGCCTGTGAATTGGGCGGGGAGAAGGGGCGCAGATTTACCTAGTTATTAATATTTCCCTGGTTGGCTCTGCAGCGGAACCTCCCCCAAGCAGCTGAGGAGAACCGGGAGGCTCACTACCGCCCTCCGGGCCCTGCTCTTGCCCGGCCTCCTCGTCCAGACGCTGCCTGCCTCCAGACTGCCTCCGCGGCCCTGGGGACCCAAAGAACGAGTAAAAAGAAGAACGAGTAATAAGAACCACATTTGAGCTTTTTCGGGTTTTATATTTCCGTGGCCCCCGAAGTTGACGATTGCACAAAATTCCAAAAATAGGGCGCCGTCAACTTTCTATTTTAACAATTATTCTGTGCTCTGGCATCATCACCATTTCATGTAAGGAACGCCTTTGTAACGTCAAAGAATGAGGTCACTGCAGCCCAGACGTTCTTCCCCGGGAGGGGCGTTGCGGCCTCCTACCTAGTGAAACACGAGGTTGGTTTTGCTTCCTCTAATTCATTCGGCAGATATTTACTGAGTGCCTACTGTATGCACACGGAATCGTCTGGAGAGATCGCTAGGGTTTGGCGGGTGCGGTGTCTACCTCCTACGTGGTGCCTGCGCGGCGTCTAGGGGACCCGGCTCCAGTACCCTCCTTCCTTGAGTTATTCGCCTACGTCGCTCCCTCGCCACTCAGGCCCTGCCGCCACTCAGGCCCTGCCGCCACCCCGGCGGGCCAGGAACCTCGCATGTCCCCGCTTTCCAAATGGTCTCTCGGTTGGCCGTCAGCGCCAGCAGCCCTACCATGTTGGTCTGGCACGTAGTTGCTCAATCGCTCAGTCGTGTCCGACTCTCTGCGGCCCCGTGGACTGTGGCCCACCAGGCTCCTCTGTCCATGGGGTTTTCCAGATAAGAATGCTGGAGTGGGGTGCCATTTCCTACTCCATTGGCACATAGTAGGTACTCGTTAATGTTTGTGGAATCAATCAACTAGCAAGCGAAGGGCAAGATGATGGGAAAACGTGGGTGAGTTGGGTCAGAGGATTGTACTGGGGTTGGGGGTGGCAGTAGCGTCTCACAGTCGCGCCCCCTCCCCGCCCCATCCTTGACCCGCCGCGCTCGCAGCCCTGGCTTTTCCAGGTTCGCCCACTCTTCGGCTTTGTAGGCCAGATTGCGTCCTGGCGCCACCTCTTCACTGCCACCTTGGCACCCCTAGCTGAGACCCTCCAACCTCCCCCCTCCTGGAAGCGGACGGAGCGGGGCAAAACAGGCGCGCAGACCACCCGGGTCCCGGGGATCCTGGGTCGGCCCACTCGCCCCGGCGTCCTCTGTCAGAGGTTTTCACACTGGGGTACGCAACTCCGCGGGCTGAACTGCCGGGAACCGCTACCCACTTTCCGAGGAGGGTCAGGCCGATCTTTAGTTTATACTAAGCAAACAGGAAATAAAGACAAAATTCATATGCTTCCTATACCGTGCCCCACTTCGCCGTCCATTTAAAATACAAATCAAAGAGCGAACTGAGAGGGAGCTTGGGTTGGTTACTTTGGCCCCAGACTTGAGTCGGGGTAATTGAGGAAATGGCGTCGAGCCAACGCGAGCCTTAGAAGCCCTGTCTCGCTACGGGGGTGCGCAGTTTGTGTGGAGACTCAACGTATTTGGTGCGGCCGAACAAAAGTCCAGGGACGCATGCTGCAGCAGTCCGCTCCCTCCTCTCCAGATCCCAGTACCCACCCACTGTCCCAGCCTCCCTGCCCGGCTGGGTCACCCGGGGACCACCGAGAAGCTCTGACCTTTCAGGCGCGCGCACGCGCGCTCGTGTGTCTGCTGCGCGCGGGATGCTGGCCACGGGTCCACAGGCGCCCGAGTTCAAGAGACCACCCCGGGCGGCAGCACTGGCTGAGAACCCGAGGAGCCCCGGAAGGCCCTTCACAGATCCCAGAAAATGAAAGTGTGCCCGCAAGACCTGCTTCTGCGTGTGTGTGTGTGTGTGTGTGTGTGTGTGTGTGGGCCGGGGGGTGGTGGGGTGGGAGCATGAATAACAAGTAAAAAGTAAAGACTCAAAATGATAGGGTCCACAGACCGGCCTTGAGAATGTGCGTCCTTCGGCCAAAAACAAAGCAAAATGAAAAACATGACAAACATAAAACGAAAACAATCCTAGGAAAATAAAAAAGAAACCTAATACTCCCCACAAGCTCCCAAAATAAAACTAAAACCAAAACCCCCAAAGCACAATCTCCTGCGTGAATCATTTAAAGCTTTCAACCACTGCCTGGGAGGAATGGTCCCAGTTTTCTCTTAACAGACTTAGGTTGAGGCTCCAGTCCCAAGGTCTGGTGCCCGGAGGGCCCAGACACAGGAACTTGCCATCCAGCGGCTCCTTCCAATAAACACTCTGGGTCACCGACTCCATTGCCAAGACACCCCATCTGGGGGTGGGGGGGTGGGGTGGCAGGTGTGCCCTCGTGGAGCTGCCATGCCTTGGGTGGGGGGTGAGGACGCTTGGTCCAGGTCGAGTCATCCTGGGTCCAGGGACTGCTGTAAATCCAACTGGAAAGCAGGTGATTCTGGTCAACGCTGAGCCCAGACCTGGCTGCAGAAGGGGTTTGTCTGTTCCCTGGGTTGCTACTAGCTCAAGCCCCCAAAAGGCTTGGCCCCTTGCCCAGCATTTTCAAACATGTCTGCAGCGTCCACGGCTCTGCCTGGTGTATGCCATTGTGCTATTTCCACCAATACATTTCTGCAGCGGGTCCAGTACTGCCCTCAATTCTCAGGGGGCTAGACGCCGCTAAATTCAATCACCCCTTGCACCAAACTCACACCCACAGAGGGAATTGTTCAGCCACAGCCAGAGGCCCTGGGCACATCCATCAGGATCCCAGGTGAAAACATTTCTGCTAGTGGGTATTGGTGCTGCAGGGGTGAGGGGGGTAGTCATTCACTCAGTCCGAGGATTCCCACAGCTTTCCTGTCCGCCTGTTACCAGAGGAGGGGTGCTGAGTCAGGCCCAGGGTGTCACAGGTCTCAAGGTGCAGGACTGTACTGGGGGCACCTCTGAACTCTGCCTGACTCAGGCCTAGGTGGCAGTGCAGAGTTGAGGAGGCCCAACTGGGGTTTTGAGACTGGCAGGTCAGAGGGACGCTTTGGGTGAGCTGGGACCAGCTCTAGGCATTGTTCATAACATCTGCTGGGTGGGTGAGGCTGGTGGATGGCCATTCCGGGATCTGTCCAGAAGCGTTGCTGAATTGACTCCGGGTCCATGTGAGAATCATCTAAGTGCATCTGAGTGTGCAGATATGAGCATGGATTGTGAGGTTTGGGAGTTTGGGGTGAAACGTGTCCCCACTGTTTTGATTGCAGGGATCCCGGCTCAACCGAAAAGGCAGTACCACTCAGGCTGCAGCGAACTTGGAGCTGCGGCTCTCTTTCTACCTGCTTCCTCCCCGTGGCTTGTCTTTTCCAAATGTTAATATAAAACAAAAGGGTTTCCCACCCCTTTCCCTCACTAGTCAAAGGGCTGTGCATGCAGAGGTATGGGGCAGCCAAAGTGGCTTTAGGGCCCCTGTGGACGCCTAGCTGTGTCCTCAGTGGAGTGTCTGGTGTGCCTGTTGTGCACACCCGTTATCTCGGTGCCTTGCTTGTGCCCGTGTGTGGCATGAAGCGGCCTCCATTTTGAGGCAGGGGATGTAGCAGGTCGGCCTCCCTGGCTCCCTGACCCACATTTTGCAGAGGCAGGGAAACTTCGGTGATTGGTTGTGTGAGGGTTCCTCGAAGGGGATTGGGGAAGGCCGTACTGTGTGGTCTGCAAGGTGGCATTGGGCCTCCTTTCGTCAGCCAGTCCTCATCCCCTTGGCTGCTCACCTCTGAATGCTTTACACAGCCTTTGGGGCCAGGGGTTGCGGTGGGGGAGGCCTCTGAGGAACGAGGCCCACGGCCTGAAGCAGTTTTAGTCTCCTTGGAGCTCCCACCCCTCTCATTCCACAGAATATTTATGGAGATCCCGCTGCTTGTTTGGAGTTTTATAGACAACATCTCTGACCCTGAGCACGGCACTCAAGGGAAGAGCTATGCTTTCTTCGTACAGATGAGGAAACTGGGTCACAGAGAGGCAAAGAAACTAGTTCAAGTTCAAAGGGCTGTAAGACTTGTATTCCAAATCAACTTCACGTAATTCCAGCACCAAGCCTTTCTCTTATTCCTCTGCATCTTGGGACTCCCTCAACAGGTCTGTTACTTTGGGGTGGAGCCCTCAAGGGAGCAAGGGCAGAGTGGGAAGGAGGCAGAAAAAAAGACTCAGAGAAAGAAGGGCTCTTTCTCAGAATCTTCACCCAGCCAGCAACTTAACAATGGACATGCTAACTGCCTACTCTCCCCCATTTTATGGTTTCCTCCACGGGTACTTTGGGAGGATAGATCCTCGGAGGTCAAGGGCAAAATGTACTGTCTGTTTAGAGCACACTGGAGGGACATTCAGCGAGGGACCAGGGTGCCCTGAACTTCCTTTCGCCAGTGCAGGGCCTTTCATCTGACAGAGCCTCCGCCCTGGGCCCAGTGGGGCCCGGAGTGACGCAGGTGACTCTGGCTAGGAGGGATTAGCGGTAAAATGACGTCCCTGATATCTGAGGCCTGTAATAACCTCCTTGTCGTTAAATGGAAAAGGACAGAGAGATTTATGTAGGCCCTGCATTTACCTTTTATTTCTTTTAAGAGAATAAGTACCTCCTCTGTGCTCTCTTTTCATTATGTTGTCTCAGTATAACGGTGCTGCAGTATTGCCCACATGAATTTGGAAAACTGCAGATAACAGTGCACACTAGCTGCCCTGCATCCAGCAGGGGGTCCATGGATTGCTCCTGGAGTGGGTGGGCTCTTGGAGGGTATCATTTTTGATCCTACCTTCTATGACTCAACATCTGGGAGTTATCTGTCATCGCATGCAGACACAAAATCTATTCCATCTGCCTGGAGTTAGAGCAGAAGGAATGGTAGGTGGGCACAGAACCACAACTGTTCAGGCAGAAGGAAATGAAAAACCCACAGATGGAGTGTGAGGTGGTGAGTGTCCTTAACCTGGGAATGTGGGTTTAGGAGGCTGATTTTTCTGTTTCTGGAAGTCTTGCAGATTTCCTTAAGGGAACTCCAAACTGGCTGCTAATGCCTTGTACACAAGACACCCCACAGTCTATGGAATGGATCTAATTTAATCCCAAGTGCCCAAGAGGGCCACACACCTGTTGGAATCCCTGTTGGTTGGGGACCACCTCCCCATGCTCTGTCCTTTGACCCCCAGAGCCTGACCCAGAACGGCACTGAGTGACTATACCTGGCCTGGAGCTTCCTGTGTTTCCTGAAGACCAGGGTCCCCAAGTCTGTGTCCAGGATGGCCACCAGGCAACTTCACACTGGGCTGCCTCCATGCTGTACCTTTAGCCCCCATTCCCAGAGTCACCCAGACTCAGCAGCTGTGGGGAAGCTGTGAGCGACCAGGCCAAGATGTTTCTGTCTGTGTGTGGGTAGCTCACACACAGCCCAGTCCAGATCAAACTCGGGGGTCCTAGTGCTGGTTTCCCTTCCCTAGGCGGCGGCCGAGGAAATCAGCTCCGACTGATTTCTTTCTAGGCCTTCAAGCTCGAAAGAGAAGCGATCAAAAAGAAAGGGCAAGAAAAAGGCAGCGGGATTAACCGGGGGCAGCTGTTACCCTCGAATGGCCTCTTTCCGCTGGGTCTCCCAGTCCGGGACTCTGGGACGGTGGGGGAAACAGACCTCCGGTTTCGCCGCGGCCTAGGGACAGGCTTAAGGCAAGACCTCGGAATCCCCTTTCTTCTCCTATCTCGCTGGGCGAGGCCCGGATCCGGCGAAAGGCGAGCTGGGCGTCAGGCTGGCTTTAGGGGCCGGGGAAGCCGCAGCCTCGCAGCGAGGAAGCCAGGAAGAGCCGGGCACTCGGATTCTTGCAGGAAGGGAAGGCGGGGAAGGCGAGCTCGGCGGAGGGAAATGGCCGGGAAAGAAGAGAGGAGGGCGAAGGGCGAGGGAGAATCGGTGAGACGCGAGAAGCCAGGCCGTGAGAAGGCCGCGCCGAGAGCCGGCTGGGCCCAGGCGCCGCGAGGAAGTGGGAACCGCGAGAGCGAAGCCCCGGCGGGCGAGCGCGGCGCACGCCGCCCTCTGCGTTCCGGTGCCGTCTCCCGGGAGCAGCCCATGCGCCTGCGAGGCCGGGACCGGGAAGCGGGGCTGGGAGGCGCCCGGCAGCTGAGCGGAGCCGGGCCTTCTCCTCCCGCGGTTCCGGGCGCTGGTCCCTCCTCGCCCTGACCCCGCGGAGCGCTCGTGACGCTTTTCTCCGCACCCGCCGCGAGGGTCGCGGGGCGGGGACTCGGCTCTCCGTATCCCGCACTCGCATTGCGGCCCCCGCCACGGTAACCCGCCCGGGTGAGACTGGAGAGCTGAGCATCTCAAGGCAGTGAAACGGGGATCTCTTCCGTACCGCTCGCCGCTTTGTCCCCTGCACTCAGCTCAATGTCCAGCACACAATGGACGCTCAAAATAATGTTTGCTGAATGAATGACTGGACGACGATCGTCTGAATGAATATAGGACTTGGGAGGTGGAGGCTGCAGGGAGCTCGGAGGCCCCGGTGAGGGAAGGGAGGGGAGTCCAGTGGGCTAGGGCTTCGAGCCGTCCCCTTACCTCGCACCAGGATGCGGCGGCAGTGGTCTGCCTCGCCGAGCCCCGGCTGCCCGTCGCGGTCTGCGCCGCTCTCCCTGGAGCCCGCAGGGCTGGAGTCGGAGGTCCCGGCAATCTCCCTGGGGCTGCGGCCGCCCGCATCAGCGGTCGAGTCTTCTGCTCCGCCGCCGTCCCCGCCGCGCCCGCTCTGCGACTCCCGGCGTGCGGGGCCGCGGTCGCGCTCGGTGCCCCCATCGCCCATGCCGGCCGCCACCGCCGCCTCCGGCACCGCCTGGCCAGCCTGGGCTGGCCAAGCCCGCGCCTCCCCGCCCCTCGCGCCCCCCGCGCCCCCCGCTCCCCCCTCCCGACTCCTCCCTCCCCGGCCCCGCCCCCGCCCCCGCCCCCGCCCGGCCGCCCCACCCCTCCCTGCTGATTGGGCCCGAGTCGGGGTTCTCCGACTCCCAGCGGCGCTAGGGAGCTGCGCTGAGGGTGGGGGGTCGTCGGGCCTCCTCTTCCACCCCTAGTCTAGCCGCACGCCGAGCCTGGCAGAGGGAGGCCGAGGAGGCCCTAGGGTACCGAGGAACGCCCTGCATCCCTCCTAAAGTTTATCAACTCCCTCCCGTAACCGCCAGCCTGCTCTCCTCCCCACTCCCTTCGTCCCCTGGGAAGCGCAGTCTTCGCACTCCGGCTCTTTCAGCGGAATCAATAACCAAAGTGTTCCAGGAAGGCGACCCCGGCGAGACCAGCAGAAAACAGGAGGTTGGCCTTGCTCGAGTACTTGGCGGGGTAGGGGGCTGGGGCTGGGGGCTGAGACCTGGGATTCAGTGGCCCCCACCCCCCAGATTCATACCTCCACCCACACTCAGGAACATAGCCCCTCCCGGCGCTCCTGGCGGAGCAAGACCAAGAGTGTGGTAAAAGAACCCGAGACAGCGAAGCCAGGGGACAAGGGGACGGTCTGCACTTTCCGGGGAGAAAAGACTGATTGCAGACCCATAGCCGGGTTCAGGAGCCGGGAGAGTCGAGTGAGGCTGAGAGTGAGGGTTGAGTGAGGTAGGCTGCAAAGGCCCGGGGCCTCTGCGGCTCAGAGGCCTTCAGAAGCGGGATCGCACCCCTAGACTGGGACAGAAGGTGAAAAATCTCCCTAGCCCTCCATTACCCCACTCTCGGCCCCGCGGAGGTCTCCCCTCCTCAGTCCCGAGTCCTGGCCTGTCTCGCCAGGCCGGGGAGAGGGGAAAAGAGGAGGTGAGCGCGGCTGGAAGCCGGGCTGGGCTTCAGGCGGAGCAGTGGGGTCCTTGGACCTTCCGAGTCCCAATCGCTTTGTGAGATTCCCAGGTTTCTCCTGAGTCCATCTTCTCTTTTGACAGCGCCAGGAGAGGCCAGGCCGGATTTCCCTTCCTTTGACTCAGAAAGGGGCTTGAAAGAAAGATTGAGAGACCGCAGCGAAGATATGTGTGCAAAAGTGTGTGTGCGCGGGGGAGGGCCCTGACCCCCCTCCCCTAAAACGCTAGAACAGCAGCCGGCTTCCCCTTTGTGCGCCGCGTGCAATTGTGAGCGAGGGTGCGTCGGTGTCTCCGGGGGTCCGATCAAGAGCGTCTGGGGGCAGCGCCCTTGGATGTGCCTGGTGCCAGTGGCTGTGGGGCGGCCGAGTGCGTTGCTCGCGCAGCCTGCAGGACTCCCGGAGCGGGAGGAGCGGGTGAATGAGTGAGCGTGTGAGTTAGTGCCTTAGTGGATGTCAAGTGTGCATGTGAGCGGTTGAGTGTGTGTCTGTGTCCAATCTCCAAAGTCCCCAACGGAAAGCGAAGTGGGCGGGGCGCACCAATTATTTAATTGGGTGACTAATGGCGCTTCCCGGCAGGGTTTGGGACAGGAAAAAAGGAGGTTTGTAAAGGGGGCGGGCAGGGGGAAAGGCCTGCTGGTCCTTACTAACGGAAAGGAGGGACGGAAGGAAGGAAGGAAATTCTGCTACAAGGTAATTTGGGTGGGGGAGGGGAGCTGCGGCTGGAGCCCAGGGTGTAGGGCAGGGTGGGCAGAGCGAGAGCAGCACGCACCCGCTGCCAGGCCGAGAATTTGTGGTGCCCTGACTCTCAGAGTGGGAGAAAGGAGGATTAGAGTTACAGAAGCGCTCTGGGGAGTGTAACCCAGCGGGACCCAAACCCGCTGGAAGGACGCACGCCGCGTGGTACCGGGAGCCCTGCACGTGCGTTTGGTCCCCTGGAGCCTGGTGTCTATGGGAGATGCCAAGCCCCCCTCCCCTCCCGTCCCCACGATGGGCCAGGGCGCCTCCCTCCCCAGCCCCGGATCACGCTGGTCGCTTGATCCAGTCCGTCATCTTCACTCTGCACGTCAGTCTTTCTCCTCCGTGATTCTCTCGTTTATTTTTATTATTCAAGTAAGATGTGTCCGGTGTAGAAAAATTCTAAGCAGAAAGCAAACATTCGGTGGGAATCTTCCCGGCCCCCAAATCCCTTCTGTTCCCTCGGGCCTCATGGGAAGAGGCCCGGGTTTCTGTTGTAAGAAAAATGGGACAGCCACCTGCTGAACCCTGCGGGTTTTGTCTGTCTTCACTCCTCTAAATTGCATTTCATGAATGGTGGCTTTCTGTGCCAGTAATTCGGGTCTCCGTTCCGGTGTCCTCTTCCAAAGTCCGTAGATGGGTTTTCGGGAGTGCGTTCACTCCCGGGGGAGCCGGGTCCTTCTCCCGCAGATGCCGGTGGCTTCCCGAAGGGTCCCGTGGACCGTGTCCATGGAAGTCGGGCCGCCTCCCCTTTCCTGTCTGCGGGGAGAGCCGGGCAAGGAGCATGGGAGGGGGCTACAGGCCAGCTCCAGTCGACTCTTGGGAGTTCGCGGTCTTCCCCTCCCGCTCTTTCTTCTTTCTTCTCCTTCCCTCTTGGCAGTCTGAGGTCTGGCGTCCCGGCCCTCTCTACCCTGCAGGCCTTGGAAGTGGGGTCCCGGCCTCCGTGATTGTGTGCGCGGGGATCCAGAGAGGAACGTAGAGTTTTGCGCGCTGAGGCACAGTTTGTGGTGTGTGTGTGTGTGTGTGTGTGTGTGTCGGGGCGGGGTGGGGGTGGGGTGGGTGTGGGGTGGGGGTGGACTGGATCTCCTCACCAGCCCCCTGTCCAGCCAACAGAGACCTTGGCCGAGCCGAGCCGGGAGCCTGGGCGGCCCTTAAACCCAGGCTCTTGAACCGGGGGCTACCTAGCGCCTCCAGCTGCCCGCCCAGAAAGCGAGTCCTGCGGGGCCACTGGGCTCCTACCCGTGCCCTGCCGGACTGCCTGCCTCGAATCCCAGCGGAAGAAGGCTGGGAGCGCCAGTGCTCCGCATGGGAGATGTGGACCACGAAGTAGGATCCTATACAGGAAGATCGGCCTTGCTGGGTGTGTGTGTATATGTGTATGTGTGTGCACAGGCACATGCCTGCAGGCAGGTTGAAACACTGGCTCTGCTGGGACCCTCCTGCAGGCTAAATGGGATGCAGAGCTCCAGAAGTTCTGAGTCCGCCTTGTGGGAATTTTCAAGGATCCCAGATTCCTCACCTGACAAAGGGGACCAGGGGGGGCATTGTCCTGCGCCTGCTGCCTTCACCCTCACCGCTAGTTTCCAGCCACCCTCTGAACATTTCGTCCTGGCCAAGACACTAGGAACCCTGAGAATTTCCTCCACCTCTCTGCCCCAACCTCCACCCTTTTCGTAAAGTGATCAGAGAACCTTAGCTTGGGAGATGTGGGATGAGCTCAGAAGATAGAGGGCAAAAAAAAAAAAAAAAAGAAGATAGAGGGCAGGGCGATGACCTAAACTGCTTTTTCAAGAGCTCTGGTCCCGCCATGGCTGAACGCAGACAAACCCCAGGTACTGATCCAGCCCTTCCTGAGATCTAAAAGGCCCCCACAGCTCAAGGCCCAGCTCAGTTCACGCTGTCAGTCTCCCCTCGGCCTCAGCAGGTCTGGGGAATTAGTGACCTCGGGTGTTAGGGGATGTGCAGGTCTGGGCACAAACTGCTGAATCCTGGGCTGGAGACAGGAGACACTTTGCCACTGGGAGTTCCTGGAGAAGGTGGTGGTTCAGGTTCTCCACTCACAGATGAAGGAGTGTGGAGAGGATCCTCAGGAAGGGGCCACCAACCCTAGCTCCCCTCAGATACTCTTTAGGACTAGGTTTTCAGAGAGTTTCTTCAAGGAACCCCCTGTGTTGGGAAAAGAACCCCCTTGCCTGGCTCAGTATCACAAGTCTCCAGTGTCTTCCCACTCCTCACTCTGTGTCAGGGAGTGAGCCCGTTCTACTCTTTCTCCAGGAACATTTCAGTCCCTCCCCATCCATCTTCTCCTTGCCTTTTGGTGTCTCAGTGGGTGAGACTGACTTCCGGAGCCTCTGTGCTGAGAGAGCTGGGGCCCAGTCACCTGTGGGTAAATAGCGGCCCTTTCCCACCAGCAGCTAAAGAATCTACCTGCAATGCAGGAGACACAGGAGATGCAGATTTGATCCCTGGTCAGGAAGATCCCTGGAGAAGGAAAATGGCAACTCACTTCAGTATTCTTGCCTGAAAAACCCCATGGCTAGAGGAGCCAGGTGGACTACAGTCCAAGGGGTCTCAAAAAGTCAGACACCACTGAGTGACTATGTACACATGCATGCACCCACGCTCAGCGTCAAGCCTTTCTAGATCAGAAGTAGGGTTCTAGGGGAGACAAGGTGTGTATGTAGGTGGGTGGGAGTCAGCGCCTGGGTTCCCCCAGGAGCACCTATACCTATCTGCCCATGTCCCTGGTCCTCCAATGCCAGTTGGCCTGCAGCTCTGGTCTCTGGTAGGAGCATTCAACATCCTCTTCTGGTGCTCAGAGCCTGGAACCTCACAGGTTTGGTCCTGAGTCTGGTTGTTTCTCCATCTTTCATATCCCTTGCGTGCTCTGGCAGCTGTACAGGCCAGGTCTCCAGGCCTGAACCTCTGGTCCCAGCTCATCCCACTCCCTATGGCCTTGCCCTTGCTGAGGCTGGGGCCAGGCCACTCCCCCAGGACTGCTGGGGAGCCTCGGTTGAGCTTGCAGCCAATTCACGTGACTTCCCCAGCTGGCTTTCTTTCCCATCTCTACCAAGCCACTTCCCTCTCTCAGCCTGTGCATCCCTCCAGCACATTCCCCAGTGCCTATAGGCTCAAGGGGTCTGGCTTCCTCTGCCCTGTCTGGATCTCCTGTCCACCTACCTCCTGGTTTTGGGACCCTACCCAAAGGTCTGTGGGAGATCCTGGGCAGCACTTGCTCTGCCCCTAGGGAATCCAGTCACCCAGGTGATCGAATCTACTCAGCCATCACTGCTGGAACAGGGGTTCCCCTATAGCTGAAGGGCACTGGGGATCTGAGGTGAACAGGGAGGAGCATTTTGCTTGCACATTCAGCTGGGGAGCACAAGACCCAGCTTGTAGAAAAAACCCATTTGTCGCTTCCTTCCCTGAACCCACCTGTACCCCACCCTACATACCTGGGAGCCAGACCTCTACCCCTGCACATGAAGGAGGGACTCACTGTCCACCCTCAGGTAGGAAGGGATTGACATTTTAAAACGAGAGAGATGGGATATTCTTGTTTGTTTTTTTTAATAATGAGATTATTATTTTTGTAACACAATCAAGTGTATCTTTTCTGAGATCAGCAGTGCTCAAACCCAAGGAGGGCAGTTCTAATGATAAGATGCTGGGACAGAATCCCACTGCTGGGCATACACACTGAGGAAACCAGAATTGAAAGAGACATGTGTACCCCAATGTTCATCACAGCACTGTTTATAATAGGGCATGGAAGCAACCTAGATGTCCATCAGCAAATGAATGGAAAAGAAAGCTGTGGTACATATATACAATGGAGTATTACTCAGCCATTAAAAAGAATACATTTGAATCAGTTCTAATGAGGTGGATGAAACTGGAGCCTATTATATAGAGTGAAGTAAGCCTGAAAGAAAAACACCAATACAGTATACTAATGCGAGACAGCAAAAGAGACACAGATGTATAGAACAGTCTTTTGGACTCTGTGGGAGAGGGCAAGGGTGGGATGATTTGGGAGGATGGCATTGAAACATGTATAATATCATATGTGAAACGAATCGCCAGTCCAGGTTCAATGCATGATACAGGATGCTCGGGGCTGGTGCACTGGGATGACCCAGAGGGATGGTATGGGGAGGAGGTAGGAGGGGGATTCAGGATGGGGAACACGTGTACACCTGTGGCGGATTCATGTTGATGTATGGCAAAACCAATACAATATTGTAAAGTAATTAGCCTCCAATTAAATAAATTTATATTAAAAAAAGATGCTGGGACAGGCACTGGGGGCAAAGCGAGGCTCTTCATATTCCAGTGCTTAGGCCCCTTGTAGATCAGTAGCCACCTGCAGGCTCAGTCACTGCAGTGTCATTGACTTATTCCAGGCAATGCAAGATGACTGAGGCTTGTCTGCGCTAGATGCACTCTGAGTACTGTGCACGGAGCAGGACCCTCAGGGTGCTAGAGGCGCCCTTCGAGGGGTGGAGGCCACCCGGTATGGAGAAGAGGGACCCCAGTGGGCTGGGCCGGGGCTGAAGCCCAGGCGGGTGGGGGAGACACCCACTGCTGCACCACCTCTGGGGGCGCCTGTCCAGCCAACTGGCACTTTTCTCCCTGGCACCACGTTGTTGCCAGTTCCAGGCCACTTGGGTGGCTGCTGAATCCTTTTCCCCACCCCTGCCTCATCCAGTTTGGGGTCCTGGGGTATGGCCTGGACTCCTGAAAGCACTTCCTAGGCACAGCCTGGACACTCCGCGCGCCGCCCCCAACAAGACAGCACTCTCCTACTCTGCTCTGTCCTCTCCTCTGCTCGGGCAGGGATCCCAGCCAGGCTGCTGAGCTCCAGGGCCATCAAGATCTTCCACCCACCCCAGTCCTGGTATATCTCACTGATGCCCTTCCCGAGCCTATGAGTCCAGGGTTCTATCTGGGAGAGCTGCTTAAGGGGAGCTGTGGGTTTGGCCAGAATGGCCCCCTGGAGTGACCCTCATCAGATACCTACCACAAAGGGCAGTTTGGTGCCAGCAGGGAGCTCCTCCCTTGAAGAAGGCCTTGGCCCAGGGTCAAGGAAGCTTAGGGGAGAAGGCAGAGGAGTTCTAAACATCTGCCCTGTATTAAATTACCTGGAAAACTTAGGCAAACTTGTGCTTGGCCACAGATCACATGGCTTAAAATCTGGTTCCTTGAGGGCTCCCTATATTTGAAAGTCTTCGAGGTGAAGCCTTCTTGTAAACCACTGAACTGGGCCAAGAGTGGGGGAAGCAGGTGTTACCCGGCTGAGAGAAAGGCAGGAGGAAAGGTCTGGATTGGTCTTTATGTTGCAGATCTGTGCCATGCTTAGTCGCTCAGTTGCGTCTGACCCCCATGGTCGCAAAGGCTCTTCTGTCCATAGGGATTCTCCAGGCAAGAATACTGGAGTGGGTTGCCATGCCCTCCTCCAGGGGATCTTCCTGACCCCGTGATCGAACCCAGGTCTCCCGCGTTGCAGGCAGATTCTTTACCATCTGAGCCAATGGGTAAGCCCTAGTAGCAGGTCAGGGAATAGAATTGTTTTTTCTGCCAAGACCTCTGGTGAAGTTGGGGGAGGGGAGTTAGCAATGCTGGGCAGTTTTGTGGAGGGGATCAGAGAGGGTGAACAGGCCTGGACAGGACACAACTGGACCCAGCCTGAAGTGTCCAACTTGATCTGAAAACTCCCCCACCAGTTCAGACCCAGGATTCTTTCGGGTAAGGCCACCCAGGGGTGAGGGAGGGGGCTTGGTAGGACTGGATGGGTGTCTCGAGGTTCTAGGATAGGAAATTGGACTTGGGATTCGAGGGTCTTCTCTTCCCATCTGCTTTCTTCCGGACAGATTCCACCAAGAATGGTTACTTGACGTCCTGCATCTCTTCCCCAGGTAGTTCTCTGTGACTCTTCCTTGCTCTCCGCCCCCCACCTGAAGGTTTTGCAGCCTTTTCCTTCTTCATTTGCTTCTTTTCTCCTTCAGGTTCTCCAGCATTCTTCCCTCTCTGGGTCATCACTCCTTGCACTGCTCTCCTCCCCACCAGGCCAGCCTCTGGACCACAGCAGTCTCCCTCCATCCCCTCTTCATCCTCCAGCCCACCTGCTCTCCCTCTCCAGAGCCCTTATGTTCCCTCTTCTCTTCAGTCTCCCCCCGCCGCTGCAGGGGGAGCACCCTCTTCTACTTGTCTGTTTTTGGAAATTAGGATCCTGACATGCTCTCGGAGTTAAAATCAATGAAAAGACACCAGAGACTTGAGAGAGTCTTTAAAAAAAAAAAACACAAAAAAAACAAACTCCTTTCCTAAAAAATCCCTTCACTCCCTCTACTGCATCCTGATTTTATATGGGTCATCCCCTAAGATGAGCACCTTTATTGGTTTTGCAGCAAGGGGCATGTGGCTAGCCTTCTGAAGGTGTGCTAGGTTCATACTTTCATGAAATAGTCACAACTCGTAGCGTGGTGACTCGGATGCTCCATTTTGAAGAGAAGGAAACGGAGACCAGGATCAAACAGTGGATTCAAACCTGGGTGCTGGATCTTGCGGCTCTGCCAAAGCAAAAATCTCTTCTCTTCACTCTTACTTCACACTGAGAACCGGGCTCCCCTCTAAACATAGATAAGTACTCTCTGGGCCAGAGTTTCAAGGTTTCCGTCCCCAGCACAGCAGCTGCGGAGGCGCTTTTGGATTTCGAGGCAAAGCACCCTCGCAGGAAGCCTTAGCCTCTGTGGAGACTGGAGGAAATCTAGACTTGGAGGATGCAGGCTTTGGAAGAGCAGAGCCTCAACTGATGTGGACAGTGGACTTACCGCCCAGAACCCTGTATGTGTTATTTTGTTTTTGCTGTTTCTATAATCAATATATCATCAATACATTTACGATTCAATGGTTTTTGTATATTCACAGGTATACCAAAATACATAGGTTAGGCACAGCTATACAATGTAGCCATCATCACAGTAGATTTTAGAATATTTTTACCACCTCAGAAAGGAACTTGCTGGTGATTATAATTAATAATGTACTTAGTTGTGTCCGACTGTTTGCAACCCTGTGGACTATGGATTGTAGCCTGCCAGATTCCTCTGTCTGTGGGATTTCCTGGCAAGAATACTGGAGTGGATTGCCATTTCCTCCTCCAGCGGATCTTAGCAACTTTCAAATATACAATACAGTTTTATTAATTATATATAAGGGCTTCCCTGGTGGCTCAGTGGTAAAGAATCTGCCTGCGATGCAGGGGATGCATTCTGTCCCTGGATTGGGAGGCTAGAATTCTCCATCACCTGATTCAGGGCCAGGACATCTGAAGGGAAGGGCAAGGAACTGCCTGGCAGTGGGTGTTGGACTTTTGGAGCTCTGGGGGGGGATGCTGGCAATGTCCTGACTACTCGCTAAGATCCTCTCATGATCCCGTGATTGTCCCTTAGGGAGGAGCCTGTTCCTCTACTCCCAGATGTCAGGAATTTATACTTACTAAGAACAGTTTCCCAGGAGCTGTTGTCACACTCTTTGGAGTATCTTTCATTCAACAACTATTTACTGAGCTACTACTATATGCTGGTATGGTGCAAGGTATTGGCGGACAGTTGTGACGCAAACAGAGCCAAGTCCCCGAACTCAAGGCAGGGGACCTTGGAGTTTGATCTTGCAGGGCCAGCCCACCTGGTGGTTCCCAGAGATGGGTATGCCAGCGGGCGACTAAGCACAGATTTGTTTTCCTGGCTAGAGAACCGTCTCTGAAAATAACTCTCCTTAAAGAGACTCCTTAGCGCAGCCTCAGCAGCCCAACTACAATAAACGAAGGGCCAAAAAGGGAACGCATTGCCCCCTGTTAGGTTCAGTTGGCTGACAAAACAAAACCAACAAGCAAGCAAACAAAAACCCCCAAACATGCGGACCACACCTTGGTGTAGTGCCTGTGGGCTTGTGTTTGTAAGCACATACGATGTGCACTAATTTCATTAACTCTCTAAACAATTAGTTTTATATTTTTTTCTCCAAAAAGGGAAACATGAATCTAGGGGAAAAAATTCAAAACAGCACAAAAGATTATAAAGTGACAAGCAGGTGTCTTCCAGACCCTACCGTTCGAAGCCCCAAGTTGTAGCCCGGTATCGGACAAATATCAACCCTTCCTTCCTTCCCCTTAAAATAGGAATGAAGTCACTCTGTCCTCTCTTCTAGGTCCTGCCTTTTCTGCTTTCTCCCATGCCTTGGCGCTGACTCCTGGCAGCCTGGTCCGCCTTACGCTTTCCGTGTCCTCGCTGCTTGCCAGCTTCGTGTGCAAGTGCCGGCTTCCCCACAGCGTCGCCAGTATGGGGTGTTACCTGAGATTCTGATTCTTGTGGGTCTGATAGATTTCTTTTAAAAACGAATTAATTTAAGAGGAGACAAGGGAAAGCAAGAGAAGGAAAAAATATGCTCGCGACACCGGGCCGTGGCGTTCAGAGGACGCGTAAGCGTAGGTGCCAGCGATGCGGGGCGGTGGTGGCCCGCGCATCACCGCCCCAGACGACCCAAGGCGCGCAGCCCTTGGCGCGCTTCAAAGCCGGGCGAACAGAGAGTGACGGCTGGGCGGCTGGGTCAGCGGGAATTAGCGCGTCGGGGCCGGGGCGAGGGATCGCCGCTGGGCGAGAGTTCAGGACAGGATTAGCGGGTTCAAAAGCAGGTCAGAGAGAGCTAAGTGAGGCGACGAGGTCCGTGGGAGGTCAAGGTCCTCGGCAGAGGCGCGCTCCGGGCCGGGCGCGGGAACTGCGCACGCGGGCCGACTAGACCGGGAAGCTGAGGTCGGAGCGCGGAGAGGCTGGACAGCCTTCCGCGGACTGGCCTCGTCTTAGGGCGGCCGCTGGACTAGCACCCCACCCCCACCCCCACCCCCAACCCCGAGTGTGCGGCCGGCCCTCGGGGAATGGGCGGGCGGAGAGGTGAAGGCGGGGAGGTGAACCCAGACACCCGCCGGAGACAATGTCAATGAACACAGAGCAAATGTATCAGAGCTCTCTATGCGCGCCGTGTCTGCGGAACAGGATTAGCCTACTTTTCTCTTAGATCTGTTCTTTTAAATTTTAATCCCATTTCTTTCCCTTAATTTTTTCAAAAAAATATTTATTTATTTTTGGCTGTGCTGGGTCTTCCTTGCTGCTCAGGCTTTTCTCTAGTTGCAGGGAGTGGGGGCTACTCTCTAGCTGTGGTGCTCGGGCTTCTGCTCGCGGTGACTTCTCTTGTTGGGGGAGCACAGGCTTTAGGGAACACAAGCTTCACTTGTGACAGGTGGGCTCGGTAGTTGCGGCTCCAGGGCTCTAGAGCACTAGTTGTTGCACACGGACTTAGTTGCTCTACGGCATGTGGGATCTTCCGGGATCAGGGATCCAACCGGTGTCTTATGCATTGGCAGGCAGATTCTTTACAACTGAGCCACGGGGGACGTCCTTTGCTTTAATTTAAAAAAACAAAAAAACAAAACCTTTCTTTTTTCCCCCCTTTCTGGCAAGGGAAGAAAATCTCTTAAGCCAACAGTTCGACAAACTGCGCGGAACTGTGCTAAGAAATTTTTGCTGGTCTCTCTCCTTCCCCGCGGAAGATTTCCGTCGCCTCTGCTGCGAGACAATTGCGGAGTGTCATGCCAAGTGTGCAGAGATAGACACCACGTACAGCCCACACTTCTGTGAAGCCTGAAATGTATTAAGGGAGAACTGGAGGGACAGCGCTGTCCCGAAAGAAGTGAGTGTGGTGGGGGTGTGTGTCCTGTGAGCCTCTGACTTGAAGTGGGTTTTGTGTGTGTGTGTGTGTGTGTGTGTGTGTGTGTGTGTGTTTTTGAGGAGGATGAGAATATGTTCATATACTACTTCGCTCTCCTGAAAGAGCTCCTCGATACTGATGGAGAATAAACGTGGGAATATCGCAAGGTGCGGAGTGGGTGCTCCACTCGGGAATTCTGGCGTTGGTAGATAAGCAGACCACGGATGGCTCTGAGAGTCACTTGGTGGAGGTGACCCCGCCCGGTAGCCATCTCCAGTGTCCCCATCCACGGTCACTCCTTCCCCAGGGTCCTGCTTTTCCCTTCCCCAGCCTCGGCCTTTCTTCTGCCCTCTCCCAAGGGCGAGGCAGACTCGGTCCGGAGCGCGGGAGCCAAGATGCTCAGGCGTCCGTCTTGATCTCCACGAAAGCAGCCAGCCTCTCTGGACTGGGCCCCGCTGCTTTTCCGCGGGGAACTCTCCTGAACAGTCCGCTTCTCGGGGCAAAGTTGGCCAGTCCTTGGGGTGATGGTGGTGGTGAAGGTCGTGGTGATCGTGGTGGAGGCGGGTCGGGGGTCGTGGTGATGGGGGGCGGGGGGCAAGAGTGAAGGTGGCAGAAAGGCAAAGAGCAGAACGGGGACTGAACCGGTGGGAAGGGAGAGAAGAGGAGAAAACTGGGTTCGCGGAGCCCGGGAGCGGGAGCCGGAGTCGCGGAGAAGGGGAAGGGGCGGGGCCGGAAACCCGGAGGCCGCCCGAACAAAGCGCAGCCGGCTCTCGGCTGGCAGTGGTGCGAGTTTCCCTGGTTTCTCCTGAGTCTTTAGATCGGGTCGGCAGATCTGCTGGTCCAGGTGGGGCCGTGCAGGCTGGGGAAACCGGTCTAAAGGGACCGATCCCCGGAGAAGTCCCTGTCACTCGGCCAGCCGGCATTCAGCTCCGCCCAGGCGGGGTCGGTGGGCAGCGGGCGAGGGGTCCCTTTCCCACTCCTCGGTCCAGGTTTCCTCGACGCCTCTGGCTTTGTTCCGAAAGACCCCGGGAGCCTCATCTCCCGCCCCCTGGCCCCTACTCGGCCGTCGAGATGCAAAATACGTCCCTCCTGCTGAAAATACCTCTGGTTTGAAATCTTATAAACAATGCTGAGAGTCTTCTCAATGCGACTTCCAACCTCTGCACCCTGTTCAAAGGGTTAGAGCAACGATAATAAATTGAAAGAAGGGAAAAAATATCCCAGTGCTCAAACCTAAAATCATCACCCTCGTTCCTTGCAAAAAGGGAAGAAAGTTTTTTTTCCCACTGCACGTTTAATTTACATTTTAGTCATGGTGAATGAATGTGTAATTTTGTGTTCAGCCTTTGCTACTTCAGGTGTCTCCTACATTATTTGTCAGATGCTATAATCCATATAATATGCTTTTCAATAGCCGAGTAATATTATGTTGTGTTACTGTGTAAAATAATCATTCAATTGCTAGCTATTTCAGCGTACCTAGTTTTGTAGCATTAAAAAAATGCTCAAACCAGAATATATGGCTTCCTGTTTCCGGGAGGATTCTTTTTTCAGGATCCTTACTGGGTCAACCGGAGAAGGCAATGGCACCCCACTCCAGTACTCTTGCTTGGAAAATCCCATGGACGGAGGAGCCTGTTAGGCTGCAATCCATGGGGTCACTGGGAGTCGGACACGACTGAGCGACTTCACTTTCACTTTTCACTTTCATGCACTGGAGAAGGAAATGGCAACCCACTCCAGTGTTCTTGCCTGGAGAATCCCAGGACGGGGGAGCCTGGTGGGCTGCTGTCTATGGGGTCACACAGAGTCGGACACGACTGAAGTGAGTTAGCATAGCATAGCACTGGGTCAACAGGATAGGGACATTTTCATTGCTCTTAATATATTGCCGAATCGCTTTCCAAAGCAATTTGTACTGGCATTTACTTTCGGGTAGTTATGGGCTGGGCGTGGTGCTGGCGGTCAGGCCTTAGATCTCCGCACCACCCCCGCCCCCCTCCTCCGTGAGGAATGGGAACGCTGGGTTTAGGGAGAAGACCGCGGTTCCTTCCTTTGCCTGGAAGAAGCCAGATAAGGCCTCACAGTGGAGGTGAGGGCCGATAGTCTCAGATAGGGCTTACCAAGTAGAAATTGAGGGAAGGACAGAGTTTTACTGGGAGTCTCGAGCGTGGGTGGGAGAGTCCGGCAAGGTGCAACTCACTACCCCTCCAACGGAATCGGAAACCCTCATCGCTGGGCATTTGTACTATTTTAAAGGGTTGCCGTATTAAGAGAGGCATACTTACATAACCATTATATTTAGATATTGCCTGTTTTGAACGGAGTTCACATTTCCTTATTTTAAAATACCAATTATCCTTTAAGAAACAATTCCTTCTCTTAGCCACAGTAATATGTATCTTAAAAGCAATAAATATATTACTTGACTTTTTCCATAATAAGAATATTACATGTATTACATGGTTAATTAAAAATCATAAGTTAACACAAAATTATTGTAAAATAAACAGATTGAAGTGTATACAAATTCCTCTCCTTAATCCTCCCTCAGAAGTAGTATGGCTGAGAGTTACAGTGTTGCATATGCAAACTGTAAGTTTTTTGTGGCAATGATTCATATTATCCCCGCTACTCTACAAACTGCCCTTAAAAAGAATTATCAGTAGGCCCTGGCATTCTTATATGTCAGTGGACCTTAGCTCTATCTCATTTTTAATAGCTGTTCACCATTTTTCCCTGCTTAGAAACTTACATAAATAATACATGAATGTCTTTTATATCATAAAACAAATCAAACAATGCCAGAATATAAAGATAAAACAAGAAACATTGTGGCTTTTTTCTGATGTTTCCCTTCTTCATACTTGCCTATCCAACTCCATTCCTCAGAAGTGTAGAGTTTTTACACTATTTTCTAAAACTTTATTTTAAAATAATTTCAAATTTATGGAAAAGTTGCAAGAACAGTACAAAGAGCTTCAGCATACTCATTGCTTAGCTGCATTTGCTTTATTATTCTCTTTTCCTATGTACTTATAAAAATATTGTTGAAGCATCTGAGAATGTGACAGACACTATGCCTCTTTATTCCTAAACACTGCAGTATTTCCTAAGAAAGGAGACCTTCACCTATATAACCTCAGTATGATGATCAAAATCAGTAAATTTAACACTGATACAATGCTATTTTATAATCTTCAGGTCTTATTCAAAATTTCCAGTTGTCCCAATAATGTTCCTTATGTTATTATTGTTTTCTGCTCCAGGATCTAATCCAATATCACTCATTACACTTAGGTTTCAAGTTCTGCTAGTGTCCTTTAGTTGGGAACAATTCATCAACTTTTCTTTGCCTTTTGTAACATAGATATTTTTGAAGAATGCAGACCAGTTATTTTATACACATTTTGGCTTCTTGTTTTATTTTAAACAGTCTGAAACTTACACAGAAGTTGTCAAGTATAAAGATCTTACTGCATCCAGGACCAATTTGAGAATAAATTTCTGACATATGCTTTATTTTGTATTTCCAATAAACAAGGGCATTCTCCCCAATAATCACAATACTATCATCAAAATCATAAAATTAACAGTATTGCCACCAACTGATGAGATCAATTAAGTTTATCAGTCTTCCTGAAAATAGCTCTATAGCAAAAGAATACAGTCGAGTTTGTTTGTTGCACTGAATTGTCACTGTCTCTTCAGTTTCTTTCAATCTGTAACAGACCAGTTTTGTCTTGACTTCCATGGCCAGTTATCATGTTGTAGAATGTCTGACAGTGTGGTTTTGTCTTATGTTTCCTCATGATTCAATTCAGATTATGCATCGTTGGCAAGAATATCACTGAAGTGATGCTGAATTCTTCTCATTGTATCTTAACCAAGTGGGGTATAATATTGATTAATCCCATTACTTTGATCAAACGAGTAAGGTAGTATCTGCTATGTTTCTCCCTGTAAAATTTTTTTCCATTGTAATTAGTACATATTTTTCAGGGAGGAACTTTGAGACTATGTATATACTCTGCTCTTATAAAATTCTTTATTCTTTGTTAATGAAAAAATTCAATGGCATTTTATTGTATTAAATGAATTATAGCTTGTTGCTATCATTATCTGCTTCATTATTTACTTACCTTGCAAAGTGTCCCAAATGCAATCGGCAGGAGTCCTTTCAAGCTGGCCTCTTCTTTTTTTTAAACAGTTTATTAAGATATAATTCATATACCATACAAGTCACCTACTTAAACTATACAATTCAGTGATTTTTAGTATAGTCACAGAGTTGTGCAATCATCCCTACAATCAGGTCTAGAACATTTTCATCACTCCCTAAAGAAACCTCATACCCTTTAGCTGTCTATTACTAATCTTCTCATGTCCCAAGGCCCCAGGCAACTGCATGTTAATTACTTTCTATCTCTATAAGCTTTGCCTATTCTGGAAATTTCATATAAATGGAATTGTGCAATATGCACAGTCTTTTGTGACTGGCTGTTTCATTTAGCATAGTGCTTTCAAAGTTTATGCACATTGTAGCATGAAGCACTATTTTAACTTTAGGAAGCCTCTCCCAAGTTGGAGTCCCATAGCTTTTATTTTATTTTGAAGTATAGTTGATTTAAAATATTATGTTAGTTTCAGGTATACAGCATAGTGATTCTTTTTCTTTTTTTTTCAGATTGTATTCCATTATGGGTTAATACAAGATATTGGGTAAAAACTTCATTCACTTTTAGTGCTGAGAGATATTTCACTGGATGGACATACCACAGTTCGTTTACTCATACATCAGTTGATGGACATTTGGGTTGCTTCTCCTTTTTGGCTATTATGAGAATTGCTGTTATGAATATTTTAATAAAAGTTTTTGTCTATTCAATATCTTGTAATAAACTATAATGGGAAAGAATCTGAAAAAGAGCATATATGACTTTGCTGCACACCAAAAACTAACACAACATTGTAAGTCAACTGTATTTCAATTAAAAAAGAGGTTTTGTGTGAGTGTATGTTTTAATTTCTCTTGGGTGTATATCTAGGGTGGAACTGCTCTGTCAAACAGTTGACTCTGTTTTAACTTTCTGAGCAAGTGCCACCCTATTTTCCAAAGTGGCCGCACCATTTTGCATTCCCACCAGCAGTGTATGAGGGTCCCAGTTTCTCACATCCTGACCAACACTTGTAATTACCTGTTTTTTTGTCTATAGCCGTATAATCAGTGTTTATGGTGTCTCATTGAAGTTTTGATTTTCATTTCTCTGAAGACTAATGATGCTGACTATCTTTTCATGTGCTTATTGGGCATTCACATTTCTTTGGGAAAATGTCTATTCAGATCCTTTGCCCATTTTTTAATTGGGTTATTTATCTTTGAATTGTAAATGTTTGCATAGTCTGGATGTAAGCCCATTATCAAATATTTTTTCTGGTTCAGTGGTCTGTCTTTTCACTTTTCTGATAGTGTTCTTTGAAGCACAAAGGTGTTTACTTTTGCCAAAGTCCAATTTATCTATTTTTTTTCTTTTGCCGCATAGACTTTTGGTAATGTAGCTAAGAAATCATTGCTAAATCAAAAGTCATGAAGATTTAGGCCTATAATTTTATCTCCTATTTAAATCTCATTCACTTTAAGGCAATGTTTGTACGTGGTGGGAGGGGAGAATCCAGCTTCATTATTTTGCTTGTGGATATCCAGGTACTCCAGCCCTATTTTTGGAAAAGACTGTTTTTTCTCCATTGAATTGTCTTGGCACTCTTGTCCAAAAATTCCTGTTTCTTTTTAACATGTCCTTATCTGAGCATGTCCTTACTTTCTAGCATAAAATGCTTCATTTTCACTTTGTACTTCTCCATGCTCTAGCTCTTGAGTCAGCTGTTTCCCCAAGGAGTTCTGATTCTTTTAGTGCAAATGTCATTTAGAAGCTGAGATCTGGGTTCTAGTCATGGCCATTGCTACTGGGGGGTTGTAGCTATATGACTCTATCAGTGGAGAGAACCAGGGGATATGTGAGCGTACCTGTAACACTTTGACACTTACGTTTATTGATAACTATATGTTCACATCAATAGCTCCAATTTCAACCCCACATCATGGGGCTGTCTCTGGTTTTCTTCTTTTCTTTATCTGTAGCTCCCCTCTCTGAAGTGACAAACCTGACCCCTAGTCCCCTCGGTCTGTTCATTTGATCACTTCCCTGGTGTAACCAGCTTCCTGTTGCCACCTTGCCTCTCCCCACCCCTGGCCAAATGCAGGGGCCCTTCTCACCCTCTGGGGGCTCAGATACTCAGGACTGAACCACTGGGTCTCCCTACTTGGATCCCATCTCCCGCTCTGGATCACTGTAGCCCACACTCTGCCTGTGGACATTTGTCTTTCTGGGCCCCATCTAATGGCTATTGAGCAGAATTTTCAGGAAGGAAGCACAACATTATGGTTTTAGAGATCCATCTCTGTTGCTCTGTGCACACTCAATCTGTTGCTTCAGACTGCTGCGTAACACTCCGTGGTGTGTGACCATCATGTTTTAGTCATCTACTCTTCCAGGGAAAGGCAGCAGGTGGCTCCAACTCCCCTGCCACCTCAAATAATGCCACAGTGAACATCCTTGTGCAGTTTTCCTTAAGCATCAATGGAAAATACCCTTGGATACCAATGAGTGAAATTTCTGGGTCATAAGATATGAGAACATCTTAACTTGCCTAAATACTGGCAGTTTGCTGTCTGGATGGCAGCTCCAGTCCACACTAATGAGGAGGGCACACAGGTTTCTGTATCCACATATCCCTTCCGCCTCTAACCTGGCATGTCTGAGTCTCTAGCTGCCAGTCTGTGACACATAAGGGGATATTTTGTTTGTTTTGATGTTCATATCTCTGATTATCAGTAATCTTGAGCATGTCTCCAAGTGCTTCTTGGCCTTTTGACTTTCCTAGGTCTGTCTGTAAGCATTTAGCTATGTCGGTTCTCTTTTCCCTTAAGACCAAAATAGATCTGACTCTTCATATTATTCTCCAGCTTTCCTCCTTCACTTAAAATATCTTGAGAATCTTTTTATCAGCCGTATGAAGGTCTCCAGCTTGGGTGACCTATAAAGTGGTAAGCCATTTCCTTATTAATGGGCATCTGGGCTCTTTCAGGAGTTTCCACAAATAAATGCTTCCATATCCATCCTTGAATACACATCTCTGCACTGTGGCAGAATTTCTTTAGATGACTTTCTAGAAATGTTGTCTTTAATTTAGAATGCATTTTTGAAGACAGCATATTTAGTGAAGGTTTCCTTGTGGCTCAGACAGTAAAGAATCTACCTGCCATGTAGGAGGCCTGGGTTTGACCCCTGGGTTGGAAAGATCCCCTGGAGAAGGGCATGGCAACCCACTCCAGTATTCTTGCCTGGAGAATCCCCATGGACAGAGGCGCCTGCTGGGCTACAGGCCATGGGGTCTCAAAGAGTCAGACACAACTGAGCAACATACACACAGCGGTGTCTTCAAGTCTGTAGTAGAAACTTGGGACTCAGTCAGACACAAGAGTTTGGGAAGAAAGAAGGCGTCACTGAGAAGTGCTCCTGGTTTTGGAAATGTGAAGGGACATTGAAAAGTTAGGTGGTGAGAACTGTCCCCAGGAAACAGACCTGAGCACAGAGCTGTAGTCAACCATCTTGGCCAGGGTATGCCAGGCAGTGGGGGAGGAGGTCCCCTGACAAGCTTCCTGAAACTGCCCAGTAGACTCCATCAAGTCCAGAGTCAAAGTCTCTGGAGAGAGCCATGGGGAGTTGTGGGCCCACAGATGGAAGTGACAAATGTTATATTTTCACAGGAAGAGCGACTGTCTTCCCCATTTCCCTCTTCCCTTCATGGCTCCAGAGTGTGAAGGTAGAAAGTAGACATCTGCCTGATCACAGACATATTCACAGTCTGAATTTCCCCCCTCCATGGGGATTGGCAGGATGCAGTTTTCTGCCACACAGTGGGGTAGTTTGTCCACTGGACAAGGTTGCCTGGCCCAGAAAGTAAATGGGGACTGAAAACCAGGCTAAGCTCATTTTCACAGAGGTGCTGCATGGGTTAGAGGGGCACCTGCCTCTGAGCCAAGACAGCCAGTGCCCAGGGCTCCATGGCCTCAGGCCAGGCACATGAAATTGTCCAGGGGAGGGTCCCAGGACCTCTCTCTCACCAGCCATCTCTTCCTGAAGAGTGTCCCTTCCCAGCAGTCCCTAAGGGAGGGCAGCCCAGGCTCTCTGGGGAGATCCCACCCCGTGGGGCCCGAGTAGGGCTGGGCAATGACGAGGAGAGGAGAATGTTAACAGGCTGCAGAAAGAGGCAACTGGGTTAGGAGCTTTCATCTTGCTTTCTTTGGCAGAGTTGAGGAGGACTGATTATATATACCAACTTCTGGCACTTGAGTTAGAAATTAGAAAGAGATGATGCATGCTTCCTCTTCATCTTTTTGGAATCCACAGCCTGTGAGACACAAGCACAGGTAGCGTTAGGTGGAGCCAGAGATGGAAGTGTATGGAGACTCAGGTGCAGGCAGAGCCCTCTCAGGAGGACCACTCTCAGGAGGACCTAACAGCCAGTGTGGGCTAGATGGACCACTGGGGGCTGGGGGAAGAGACCATCCATCCTTTCACACAGCAGGGAGGCTAGGCTGCCTAGAGAGAGCAAAGCTCTGTGGGACTGGAGTGTTAGGGTCTGTCTGTCTGATTTGAACTGAGGTCTGGGCAGGACTCTGTAGGGCCCTAGGTGGAACCCCCATAACCTCATCCCAACTCAGTTGCTTGGCTTCTGACTAGCTTACTGAGCTGGTGCTGGGCCAGTACCAAGATGACTGACTCGTGTCATCTACCCAGGGGAGCTCTCAGTGTGAGCCGCTGCCATGGGTCTAGTGAGGGGTGGAGGAAGAGACAGAAACACAGGCAGTTATGATGCAATAAGAAAAGTGCTGATAAGGACTAACATTTATTAAGCACTCCTCATAGGCTTGTGAGCTCCATAATGACCGAATGAGATGGACCCTACCGCCGGGATTTAATACACGGGGAAGCCAAGGCTCAGACAGGTTCGATAACTTGCCCAAAGTCACACGGTGAACAGTGAGACTGAAATTCTCTCTGTCTCAGGGGTGTTTTCTTCATCTCTGCACCGCAGGACCCCACGCCATACGTTAGTGACAGCGCTGCAACCTTGTAACTAACTACTCCGGTCCATGTGTGATGAGGATGTGCGCCAAGCATGCACACTACCGCCCTGTCTCTGTCTTTACCGTCATTTTACCGTGAGGCGGGGCCCCCTTTCTCTCTTTCTCCCGCCGCCTCAGTCGGGTGGCAGCTGGTCCTGCAGCCGAAAACCGCACGCCCTCGCCACCCAGGGAAGCGGCCTCGTGTCGCCCCCTGCTGGCCGCGGACTTACAGCCACGACGGCGCTTCCCCAGCGCCTGGTTCCCTGCGCCTGCGCTCTAGGTGGTGGGCGCCTGCTTCTCGGTTCCCCACGACTCCCCTCCTCGCTCAGGGTCCGCGGTAGCCGTGGCGGGGGAGGGGAGGTCAGGGAGTGGGGCGGGGGGGGGGGATGGCTCGGACAGGGGCCAGGCACGAGCAGCTGGTCGCCTGTCTCTGGTTTACTTGACTGTGCCCAGGGCCAGGGTCCACTCTCTCAGCCCCAGTCGCTCCCCAGAGGTAGGCTTGGGGCGGGACCAGGGGCCCCTTAGGACCCGGAGCCCAGAGGACTGTGGCCCCGCAAGGAGCGTCATATATTCGTTCTGGGTATTGAGGGTCCAAGGATGAAGGAAACACCCACTATGACATAGTGAACAATGGCAGCCCCTACCCCCGGCCTTCCCGTGGCTTGACGTCACCGCCCTCCTCCTCTCAGTGACTAGAGGCCATTCTGAGTGTCTAGGAGGGGAGTAGACGTCGGAGTAGGTGAGGCTGAGCGACATATGGGAGAATAATTCTGGGTGTAAAGTACAAGCCTGGTGCTGGGAGGGTCGGGGTCACCAAGAGGCTGCACCGGAGCAAAGCTCCGCAGCATCTATGGGAGCCCACCAGGTGGGCCTTCCCTATGCAGAAGGGCTGGGGAAAGAGAGATGGCCGGGAGCCGTTATGACATCTGGGCCTGTCTGTTCCCAGCAGCAGCGACTGTTTCTTTCCAGAGCTTCCCGTCTTACATCTTGGCACAGGGTGAGCACCTAGGTCCTTCAAGACCACAGGGTGACAGTTCTCTACTGTGCTTGCCAGCTGAAGAGAATCATTACCTTCAACCGAACAGATAAAACATGACTGCAGGAATATGTCAGGGGAAGGCGGGTCCCCTTAAGGATCAGGAGGACAAGCTTTCCCAGACCCTTCTTCTGTCTTGTGAGAAGGACTTTTCCTGGCCGAGGGCTGTTGTCCAGAAGAATAGTCACAGAGGGGAGTCTGAGGCTGCTGCTGTCATCCCTCAATCTGGCCACCTCGGACTATTGGTTTCTGTGGCTCAATCTTGTTGCATGTGCAGAATTGGAGGACGTGGCCCATGACTATTAATTCATTGGTATATCAGAACGTGGAAGCCTGGCAGTCCTCGGGTCACTGGTCTGGGATGTGGTATGCCCCTGACCATGACAGTGGCTACCAGGGGACATTGGTATGGGCAGATGTGTGGCTTGTGTGAGTGGGAATCATCTGAACGGAGCCTGGAGGATGCCACTGAGAATTCGTGATGTTTTACATACAGGACCCATTTTAGCATCAAACGGAATGCTGTATTCCTCAGGGCCGAATGAATGACTGAGCAGGGCTATGACAGATGTGCTGGTAATTAACAGGTAGTAGAAAGTGACCAGGACCTTTAAGGCAGTTGTCCCCAAAGGGAGCTGAGAGTTCACAGGAGAAAGACAATCTTCTTGTGTTCGGAGAAGGCTGAATGAAGGACATGGTGTTGTACTCATCGAGACATTAGTTGCAAGCTGGGCGATCCCTGGAACCTAAAGGTAAGACACTGTGTGTGTGCTTGAGCTATTTATTAACTTGAAAAGTCATCTTTTAAAATAAAAAATTACAAAAAAAGTTTAACAGCTTAAATGCTCTACCTGAGTCTTTAGTCATTCAGACACCCTCCTCAGAGGCATTCAGTGGTGTTACATTCTTGTGTAACCTTCCAGGAGTGTCTGGTACATATACAGGTCAATGCACATATACCTACGCATCCACTCTTTACACAAACAACATCCTCCCGCACTGTTTTGTACCCTGCTTGTTCACTTATATTTTGAAGATGGTTCAGTATCAGTACATGAAAAGCTGCCTTGAATGTAAGGAACACTGGAAGCATTCCTGCTGAAGCCAAAGACAGGGCTGTATGATTTTTGAAGTGAAACTGGAGCTACTCCTTCAAACCCTGGCATTAAGAACCTGCAAGGGAGTGGAGGTGTCGGTTTAACTTCGGCAGAATATTATTTTCATTGCCACTTGCTCTGCCCCCACCACGTTGCTTTGGGACACCACTGTTGTTCCTTTGGTCTGTGAAAACAGCCCATAAGTCTTGGCAGGTGTCCATGGAGGGTACTGTTAGGGCAGAACACAGGCCTTGCTGGAGTAATGGGGAAAATCATCGGCAACTGACTGGTCTCCTGCATTTATCCTCTATTTCAGCTCAAATGGTAGAGAATCTCCCTGCAATGCAGGAGACCCAGGTTCAATCCCTGGGTTGGGAAGATCCCCTGGAAAAGGGAATGGCAACCCACTCCAATACTCTTGCCTGGAGAATTCCATGGACAGAGGAGCCTGCTGGGCTACCGTCCATGGAATTGCAAGGAATCGGATACAACTGAGAGACTAATTTTCACTTTTCACTTTTTTCTTCCTCCTTCACACTGCCAAGTCTCAGGGGAGACCGCTTTTGCCCAGTGCTGCTTCTCCATGGGTCAGAGGTTCAAACTTGGACTTGAGAAGTTTCCTGGTGGGGTGATAGAAAACAGATGTGATTGCCTATGGTTCTGGTGCTCAGAACTCAGGGCCCATCTGCCTCCTTTTTGTGCTCACAGGACTGACCGAAACTAGGGTCTGAGCTTCAGTTCTTCTTCCACACTCACTAGCAGATGGAGTAGTTATGTGTAGCAGATGGATGGCGTTATGTGGGCAAGATGAGCTCACACATCAAAGTTACTAGACACCTGAGGAGAACAGCTAAATCAAAAGAAAAGAACAAATTAGACAATACATCTTTTGAAAAATTAGAATAGATGGATAACCAATAATTTAAAATAAGCTTAGGGTTTCCCTGGTGGCTCAGTGGTAAAGAATCTGCCTGCCAATGCAGGAGACACAGATTTGATCCTTGGTCCAGGAAGATTCCATATGTCTTGAAGCAACTAAGCCCACGTGCCACGACTACTGAGCCTGCACTCTAGAGCCTGTGAACCACAGCTACTGTGCCCACGTGCCATGACTACTGAGCCTGCACTCTAGAGCCTGTGAACCACAGCTACTGTGCCCACGTGCCACCGTTACTGAGCCTGCACCCTAGAGCCTGTGAACCACAGCTACTGTGCCCATGTGCCACAGCTACTGAGCCTGCACCCTAAAGCCTGTGAACCACAGCTACTGTGCCCACGTGCCACCATTACTGAGCCTGTACCCTAGAGCCCGTGAACCACAGCTACTGTGCTCACGTGCCACGACTACTGAAGCTTAAGTCAAAGTACTAACCTCCCTTGGTGAACTTGGGAAAAATTAGCAACTTCTCTGGACCTTAATGACTCCATTTTACATTAGCTAACGAATTTAACTAATTAATTATTTCCATAAATATTTGATTAGAGGATAATGGGAATAATACTAGCTAGTAGTATAGGGCTGTTATAAAGAGTAATGCGTTAAAGCAGGTAAAATACTGAAGACAGTCCGTGCTTACACTGGGCACGCAGTGTCTTATTTGTTACTGTGTTGTTACATCCAGCTCTGAGCCCAGTGCAGAGCCACATGGTGAACGTGATCAGTGACTGAGGGAGTTGCAGGTGGTACAGTGCCACCAGGGCCGTGCTGGGGGTGGCCTGGGAGATGGGAGAGCCCCAAGGGGAATCTGCCCTGATGAGGGTTAGAAATATCTAAGCAGAGGGATCCATGTCTAACCTGAGACGGGGATGATTCAGTGAGGTGGTGAAGTGGGGCAGTGAGATTAGCAGGGGCTAAGAGGCATTTCAGGCACAGGGAGCAGCATCTCCAGAGACCTGGGGCCCGGGCAATGTGTGCAGAGTGTGTGTGTGTGTGTGTGTGTTGAAAGCTGTGAGGTGAGGAGCAGGACTTGACCTGTTCTGGCTGCTGTGTAGGGAGTGGATAGAAAGCAGGTCTGGAGGCCTGGAGACTTGGACCAGATGCTATGACACAGGAAGTGGCGACCTGACCTTGTGGATGAATAGATGTGAGTGGGTCTATTGTGTGAAGCAGGTAGAATTAAGTTAGAATGTGGGAGGAATGGAGGACTGGAGGAATATTAGTGAGTTGAATAATGTCCCTTCCAAATTCATGACCACCTTCAACCTCAGAATGTGACCTTCTTTGGAAATAAGATCTTTGCAGATGTAGTTAAGTCAAGGATCAAGACAAATCACCGTGAATTTAGGGTGGCCTTAAATCCAGTGAGAAAGATTGCCTATAAGAGAAAACAACACAGAGAGACACAGGGAAGAAGGCCATGAGTCGAGAGACAGCAGAGGTTGAAGTGATGTTGCCATGAGCTGGGGAACATGTGGAGCCACAAGAAGCTGGAATAGGTAAGAAGGATCTTGCCCTCAGAGCCTTTGGAGGGTGGGGCCCTGCCAACATTTTGATTTCAGATTTCTGGCCTCCAGAACTGTGAGAGAAAAAGATTCTGTTGTTTTAAGGCACCCAGTTAGTGGTACTTAATTCTAGCAGCCCTGGGAAACTAATAGAGGAGTCAAGGGTGGTGCTCGGGTTTCTGGTTTAGGTGACGTGTGGGACATGAGGGCAGGGGCAGACTTGGTGGCTGGGGCGGGGACAGGAACCGCGGTAGACAGATGCTGAGGTTGGATTCAGGTTTTACTGCCTTCAGAGAGTCTGTGTGATAAGTAAGCGAAGGGAACCATGGTGGCTGGATTCAGGACTCTGGCTAACTGATTCAGATTTAGATAGAGTTAGGGAGTGAGGGGAGGAGAGAGGAAGTTTTCTCAGGGAGGATTTGTGTGGAGAGCAGGGAAGAGCATCAAGATTAGACCTACAGGGAAGACCCACATGAGGGAAAAGGTGAAGGAGAGAAGTCCTGAAGGTTTCTGAGTAGGAGCAGCCAGGGAAACAGGAGAAAACCAGGAGTACTTGGCGCCACAAAGTCCAAGGGCACGGGGAGTTTAAAGCGGGTGGGGGCAGGGCAGGAGCAAAACGGAATGCTGCAAAGCTGCCTTTGTTCAGGTTACTGTAGCGGAAAACCACAGACTGGGCAGCTTAATCAGTAGACATGTATTTGAAGTCTGGGAGGCTGAGACCAGGGTACCAGCATGGTCAGGTTCTACGGAGGCCCTCTTCCTGTTGACAGACAGCTGTTGTTTCTTTGTGCTCTCACATGGTGGAGAGGGGAATCATCTTGCCTATTTCTTCTAATAAGGGCACTAATTCCATTCATGGGGGCTCCACCCCAATGACCCAATTGCCTCCCAAAGGGCCTACCTGCTAAGAACATAACACTGGGGCTTAGGATTTCAACATTTACATTTTGGGGGACATCAACATTCAGACCATAACAAAAACAAATGGATCAGTTTTTCACTGTGACCTTGGCAAGAACAGCTTCGGCGGAGCAAGGATGTGTGTAGTCGCATCGCCGCCTGACTCCTGTTTTTGGGGACATCCTCACAACAGGATGCCCTGGTGCTTTGTTTCCAGAGGTTCTAGATTCTCAGGACGGACCTTGCCAGGGCTTGGTGCTTTCAACAGTTGGTGGGAAAGAGGCCACCTCCATTCTGGCTAGGTCCCAAAAACCAAGACTGATCTTCTGTGTCTGCTCCTTGGGGATAAGGCCAGCAGCTATTTATCTCCCATGAAGCCAGCATTTGTCTCTCTGTTCAAAGAATCTGGTAAACCTATCCTTTTACTGATGTCTTAATCCATTTACGCCCCTAGGAAGGGAGGGGAGGTTTGGGATTAATAGAATTACCGGCCACATTTATTGAGGGGGTCTGGAATCCCTGGAAAACCAGGATTTCATCATATCTATCACTCAGCCCCACAGAATTGCAAGGAGGACCAGATTCACACTTAAGTAAAGATATTACTCTAAACGGCAGACAATCCTGCTGTGCCCAGCCAAAGGTAACGGTGCCATCTATGGGTCACTGGAGGAGTGAGCCTGGGTATAATTGTAATAACACAAAGGGAGTATCAGTGGCAGGGCCCTCCGGAGCCTGATTCCATGCTCTTTCTGTTGATTAATGAGAAGTGAACTTTATAGAGATGTGATTTTTGTTTAATGACAAGATGTTTGAAAGAAGCACAAGAGATGGATGGACCAATACGTGAGCCCGAGTGTGCATTAGGGAGGGGAAAGATCAAGCTTGTGGATGTCTGTGCCCTGCAAAAGTAGAGTTAAAGTTTTTCTTTCCAGAGTATGACCAAAAAAAAAAAAAAAAAAAGTGATGGAGATGGAGTATGTAGTTGTGTGGGCAGAGGAGTGGATCACAGCTTGGGGAGAAGTCTAGGGCTGGATGCAATCAAATGCAGCCTGAGAAGTCAAGTATGTGTATCTCAATTTACTTAATAATACCCGAAACTTGCTTACCAAGTGCCAGACACTCTCAAAATGTGTATTAACCCTCACAACAACCCTGTGAGGTTGATGATGTCTTAGCTCCCATTATATAGAAGGAGTTAAAGCACTGGGAGGTTAGGTAACTTGTCCAAGGACACGAAGTGTGAGGAAACCAAGACTGCAGCTCCAGCACTGTCCAGCGCCCTTGACGTCTGCACCAACGTCTGTTGTCGTTCAGTCACCCAGTCGTGTCCGACTGTTTGTGACCCCGTGGACTGCAGCATGCCAGACCTCCCTGTCCCTCACCATCTCCCAGAGTTTTCCCAAGTTTATGTTCATTGCCTTGGTGATGCCGTCCAGCCATCTCATCCTCTGACACCTTCCTCTCCTTCTGCCCTCAATCTTTCCCACCATCAGGGACTTTTCCAAAGAGTCATCTGCTGTACATCATTCTAAATGCATTGCCTGTTCCTTGCCTTTCAAACTGGAGCAGGAGGTGCATAAAGTAAGCGTTTATTGGTGGTTTTGATTAAAGTGTTCATCAGCCAGGACAGCACTAACACAGCACTGAGTTCAGGGTCTGCTGAGGGGCAGCCCACAGCCACAGGCCTTTTGGGGTTCTTGAGTCTATTTTTTGTAGACTTTACCCTATGACGGATGGAAAATTATGGGAGAATTTTCATCAGGGGAGTGCCATGGACTGATTTAGGTTTAAAAAATGAATTTAGGTCTTCTCCAAGGATGATGGACATGGAGACTTGTTAATGACTAGGAATCCAGGGTGGTCTCCTGGCCTGGCACCAGTTTGCGGGGGGTTTGTGACTGAGGAGAAGCAGAACAGAAAGAACCCAGGTGAGCTGTAGTCAGATATCTTCTCTGTCCCTCTCTGTTCTCTGCCCCCAGTGCCTCCTAAGGTGGCTGTTCTGCCAGCATGCTCTAGAAGACAGCGTCGCCTGGAGCCTTTGCTCCATCTGGTTTCGCTGGAAGAAGAACTAGGTGCTCGGTCAGTGGGTTGGGGGATCTGGTGATGTTCTGCTCAGTGGAGATGCACCATTCCACTTGTGCATCGCCCACGTGTGGCTGACTAGGGAAGCAGGGGATGGGGCAGGGCCTGCCCGATGGAGCATGTCCACCTGGCAATGGCTGCTGGGTATCCTAGTGAGTACCTTACCTCCTAGTCCTGTGGACACCCCACTCAGCCCTTCAGAGAGAGCAGAGCACCAGGCAAATGATCCTATTGGTCTTTCTAATCTTGGAATGGGAACTAGGGTGGGGGACTCCTCAGAGCAGCCCAGTACAGGGTACAGCAGACCAGGAAGGGGCCACACTCAGAGGAGGAGTCTGGTCAGGTCTCCCTGCTCCTTCCTGAAAGTGCTCCCAAGGCATGTCCCTCCCTTTGGGACACAGTTTTTCTCTCCAGCCTTTCTCTGCTTGGTATCTGTCTGCTCCCCTGCAGCTCTGGGGGAGCCCACTGGGGAAGATCTGGGTCTTTCGTTAAGCATCTTAGCAGCTGGTGCCCTAGTGCTGGGTCCAGCTGGGGATGCAGAGGAAGAGGAAGGAAGGAGTGCTGAGAAGGAGAAGATCGTGAGAGGAGGATGCTGCTGACCTCAAGAAGGATCTAGCAGCAGCTGGAGTGAATTCGGTGGAAAAGGTCTTTTGTAGGTTTTCTTGAGGCTCTTCTCCCCATCCAGGGTATAGGTCCTAGTTGAGGGTGGGTGGCAACCATCTGACTGAGCTTCCTGGTCAAATGCTTGTGGCCTCCTGGGGAATGTGGACTCCATACACCTGGGTCTGCCTGCCTGGGCATAGCCACAGCATCTTGCTGGCCTGTAGGTAGAGAGCTAGGTGAGATGACTCATAGGTCCTTTCTGGAACAATCATCTTTCCTTTTTCTTTTTCTCATTTTGTCGCATGCAGCATGAATCCGGAACAAATGAGACTTTCAAGAAAAAGGAGGAGGTATCCTAATTTGGCAGAGAGATTTGAGTCACCGGCTTGGTGAGAAGCTCACAGCAACCTTCAGAGAAATTTCATGCCCTTGAAGGTTCCTGCAAGACCCATTTTACCCTTTTTCCTCCTTAACCTCCACTCTGCTAGACCTGGCCCATGGCGATCATGAAAATGCGCCTGTCAGATCTTCAACTCCAGGAGGGTGACTGATGGAGGTCCTCAGCTGCTGCACTCTGAATCCGTCACCTCCTTAGTGTTGAGGCCATGCTTCCCACTGTGGCTCCCAGTCAAAGGCAGAGTGCATTGGGGATACTAAGACAGGAGACCAAGGGGATGCCTGGGAGATGTGAGTCTCCTTTGATGGGTCAGTGGCTCCAGGATTGCCCATTGGCTTTGCCAAACACTCTTGGATGACCAGAATCCTGGGATAATTTCACCCCCGCCCTTCTCTACTTCACTGGGTTCTTACGGCTCCTCAGCCTCTTCCAGCTCCTTCAGATTTCTCCCCACAGGCATTTCCCCCAATAAATTTATTGCTTGTTTCATTTTGTTTTGACATCTACCTCTTGGAGGACTCATACTAACCTACTCCCCTTGCTCAAGAGTGGGAACCCCCTGGGGCTTCCCTGGTGGTCCAGGAGTTAAGAATCTGCCTTGGAATGCAGGGGACTTGGGTTCGATCCCTGGGTGGGGGACTAGGATCCCACATGCTGAGGAGCATCTAAGCCTGAGAGCTGCAACTGCTGAGCCTGCGCACCACGACGAGCCAGTCCATGGACCGAGGTGAAAGATCCCTCACGATGCAACAAAGATCCAATGTGCTGCAACTAAGACTTGATGAAGCCAAGTAAATAAATAAAGATAAAAAAGAATGGGGACTCCCGTTTGGACTCTTCCTTTTTGAGTTGCCCTCCATCACTGAGCTGCTGGCAGTGAGGAGTAACAAGGATCAGGGGAGGCCTTTGCAGTACTTGGTACCCCAGAACAGAGGCCTGCCCTCCACCTCCTTCAGTGGGACCTCTAAAGTCAGGAGATCCTCCGTTCCGTGAGACAGCTGGTCTGTGATGGCCATGGCCCCGGATGGCATCAGCAGCGCATGAAGAACAGGGGTGTTCATTGGCTCACGCTGTCCACTGCCTTTCCCTCGTTCACTGCTTTTGGGATGTCAGTCATCCTCCCAAACTGCCTCATTTGGGGTGTATGAGAGACAGAGACCAGCTATCAACGGTGTCTGCACCTCTTCCCCAGCCTCTCCTTCCCCACGGTCAGCTTCCCTTTTGTGGCCTCACAGGAAAGATAGGACTCAAGTAGCCTCAATGTCTGGGAAAGCAGAGAACTGGGAAGGGCTGAAATTCTCCCACAAGAGGAAAGCCATGATGGGTAGCAGGGAGCCTTCACTAGCTTCGTTTATTCACTTATTTTAATTTTTAGCACATTCATTGAATGTCTATTGTGATAGACACTGCTAGTCATTTTTATAGTCTCCACAGTGAAGCTTTAAAGTCCAGGAGACAGGTACTATTGATTATTAATCCCACGTGGCTGAGATGACTTGCTCTGATGTCACAAAGCTGGGAAATTGGAGCCAAGATCTGAACAAAACTTGTCTAACATCAGAGCTGCTTATTCATTTAACATATTTATTGGAATGAGCTTATAGAGCTCATTCCAATAAATATGTGAGCTTATAGAACCTGTGAGCTTATAGAACTTACAGTTGAAGCCTTATTATGCTTCACCTACTGTCTTTGCCAGGAAAATCATGGATTTCAGACTCAGGCTGAGTTTGAACCTTTGCTCTGTCACACATTATCTGTTATCCTGGGCAGACCACTGGGACTCTGCTTCAGTTTCCTTACTTGTTCAAGGGGACCTAAGTGGGTCCAGCTTTGAGAGGTTGTTTTGGATGGATAAAAGTGAAAGTGAAAGTTGCTTAGTCATGTCCAGCTCTTTGCGACCCCATGGACTATACCGTCCATGGGATTCTCCAGGCCAGAATACTGGAGCCTTTCCCTTTCCAGGGGCTCCTCCCAACCCAGGATCAAACCCAGGTCTCCCGCACTGCAGGCGGATTCTTTACCAGCTGAGCCACAAGGGAAGCCCTTGCGTGGATGAGGCCATGTAATAATGCGTGGTAGGCTGTCAGTGCAAATTGGACATGTCCTAAACGGTACATAAGACCGAAAGATGATTTTCATGGCAAAGTAACCTGGGGCACAAGGCTGGGCATGGTGGGTGGGGCTCATGTCACACAGTAAGTAGTGGTGAAAGCGCTGGCCGCACCAGGGGCCCAGCTGGCCAAACAGAAAACTGCCTGCCACCTCTGCCTGGTGGTGGCCTGGCGGGCATGTCTCCACGGATGCTGTCATCTCTTTCACTTCTCCCCAGGGCTTCCTCTGCTGTCCCGACAGACATCTTGGAGGGATCTTCACCTTGGCTAAGATATATTTAAAACCCTTGATAATGTTGATCATGCTAATTTGAGCAATTTGACTCTGATGTGCCTTGGTGTAGCTTTCTTCATGTTTCTTATGCTTGGGGTTTGTTGAACTTAGACCCGTGGGTTATAGTTTTAAGTCTGGAAATGTCTCAGCTAGTTTTCTTCAAAATTTTTTCTGTTTCCACTCTCCTCAGGAAATCCAGTTGGCTGCTTAAAGTCTAATATCTACCAATGAATGCTCTTCTCATTTCTTAAAATTCTTTTTTCTCTCTACTTCATTTGGGATTCTGTTGCTATGCCTTCAGGTTTACTAATCTTTTCTTCTGCAATGTCCAGTCTTTGTAAATCCCATCTCATTTTTTTGTGTGTGTGTGCACGCGCATGTGTGTTTGTTTATTTAAATCTTTGACATTAGAGTTTTCATCTCTAGAAGTTTGATTTGGGTCTTTACTTCATGGTGTTTTTTTTTTTTTTGGCCAAGTCTTGTGGCTTACGGGATCTTAGTTCACCAATCAGGAATTAAACCCAAGCTGCCTGCAGTGAAGCATGGAATCCTAACCACTAGACACCAGGGAATTCCTTCTATTTCATTTTTTAAACATATGGAATACAGTTACATGTCTGTTTTAATGTCTTCATCTGCTAATTATAAGGGCTATATCAATTCTGGGTTGATTTTAGTGGGTTGATTATTCTCCTCATTATGGGTTTGGTTTTTCTGCCTCTCTGCACGCCTAGTAGTCTTTGATTAGATTCTGGACATTGTGGATTTTTCCTTTGTGGACACTGGATATTTTTACATACCTGTGAGTCTTCTTTGATTTATTCTGGGGGTGCAGTAAAGTTATTGGGTAACAGACCCTTTCAGATTTATCTGTCGTGCTTTGTGAGGCAGGTCCAGAGACGTGTCCAGCCTCAGGCTGGGTATCTGCTACAGCTCAGACCACAACTTCCTGAGAACTCTCCCTAGGGCCCCATGAATTATGAGTTTTTCAGTCTGGCTGGCGGAAACAGACACTGTTACGGGTTTGGTGTGAGCACCACCCACTTTTGCTTCTAATCCTTTCTCGTGGGCTCTCCCTAGCCTCGTGGGCTTCCCTCACGTGTGTGTAATTAGTGCTCTGCTGGGTGCTACAGGGGGTTGTTGGTCTGCGGGCCTTGGGAGCTCTGTGTCTGTGCAGCCCCCTCCTCTTCGGTGCTCTGTCCTGTGAACTCTGGTGGCCTCAGTCTCGCTGAACTCTCAGCCCTGTTTCCTCAACCCAGGGAGCCTGCCTGGCTCTGCCTGTTCTTCTTCCCTGTGCTGTGGAAACTCTCAAGACAGTAAATTGGGGCAATCTTCGGCTCAGTTCACGTGTTTCCTTCATCTTACAGATCACATCCTTCATTGCCTGATGCCCAGTGTTTTCAAGACTGGTGTTTCCTGAATATTCTCTGCCCACCCCCTAACCCTTGTCCTCAGGAGAGGGAGCAGAGTAAACACGAGCTCTGTTACTCTGTCTTGACCAGCAGTAGAAGACTTCATTCAACCACTTAAGTCTTGAACGAGGCCTCGCCAAACTCCTGGATGGCTAAAGACACCACTAGAAGATCCTGGGCCACCTCGGTGGACCGGAGCCCAGCCCCTTGGAGGTCACACTGAAGGCATCATCCTCTGCACACCGGCTGGGTGCGGCTGGTATCACAGGCATGTGACACATCTGGTTCGTGGTCTCACAACGGAGACCGTAAGCATACACCCGGGGCCGACACTGGCAAGAAATAATCTCTCCACCTAATAACGGGGCATCTTCTCGGCCTTGGCAAGGGGTCCCCAGGACGTGGGCTTCTGTATAGAGCTGTTTCTTGTTCTCTGTGTCCTCCATCAAGACGTGTTTGCCCCAGGGCTCAGGCATCACTGTCAGAAGACAATAAACAGTTGACCCCAGGAGCTCCAAAGCACTTGTTGGCCCAGAAAATTCTTTAGTTCTGGCGGGGAGGGTTTAGGAGCAGCTTCAGGGGCGTGGAGCCCTGCAGGGAACACCTGCAGGCCAGGCTAGGCCACAGCCGATGCACACGTCCTGAGTTCTCGGTTCACTCACCTCTCAACATCCTCCCCACGAGGGGCTGTCAAGTTGCACTGACAGTATTTTTTTTAAAAAAGGAAAGCCATAACTTGAATCTAATCATGAGGAAACAATCTGCCACATCCAGAACTGGTGGTGTTCTATAAGCAAGGAGCCCGAACTTTCTACAATGTTAATGGCATGAACGATCAAAAGAGGTGTGTGAGTGATGATGGGGGTGGTGAGGCTATTGTATGTTACAGGAAACTACAGAGACATGACAGTCAAACACAATGAACCAAACTTAACTGGACCCAAGAGTCAGGAAACTCCCCTGTACGAGGGACTTTTATTTTAGACATTCACGTATAGCTTAGATATCGCAGCCATGCTATATTCCTTGGTGTGGCAATGGTATTATGATTATAGAGAGATTGTATTTGTTTTTAGGAGATAAGTGCTGAAGTATTAAATAATAGTACAAGGCTGAAATTTACTTTCAGATGATGGTCCAGCAAGAGAAAATATGTGTAGATACATACTGGCTTTCCCAGGTGCTGCAGTGGCAAAGAATGTGCCTGCCAATGCAGGAAATGCAAGAGATGAGGGTTTGATCCCTGGGTTGGGAAGATCCCTTGGAGAAGGAAATGACAACCCACTTCAGTATTCCTGTCTGGAGAATCCCATAGACAGAAGAGCCTGGCGAATCAGAGTCCAGGCGGTCGCAGAGTTGGACACAATTGAACACACACACACATGCATATTATGCACACATAGCAACATAACAATTCAAGTCCAAAAGGAAGAAACAGGTTTGACATGTTTCAAAACATAAAGAGGGCTGGGCGAAGGAATGGTGAGAGATGGGAGTGCAGAGACAGACAAGAGTCAGATCTTGAATGGTTCTGTTCAAGATGATAAAGATTTTTTATTTTCTTTTAAGGGTAACGGGCATCAAGGGAGAATCCCTTTGGAGCAGCACACTTGGTCAGATTCATGTTTTAAAATCCCATTACGCATCTCATTTCTTCCCATTCACCCCAGAAATGTCCCCAGGCCTCTGAAGTTGCCACACCCACAGAAAGGGTTTTTGTTTCCTATAGTGCCCTCACCCATCTCTCTGGTGACCAAACATGGGGCCTTTGTGGCCCTCATGGTTCTTGTCCCTGGAACCAGGGGATTTCCTGGAGCCGGCACCCAGGAACCAGGGGATTTCCTTGTCAGGTCACCGTCTCTGGAGAAGGTGCCCAGACATCACCCCAAGGAAAGGGAGAAGCGCCCACATCAGGCAGTTGTGGTCAGGGTAGGGGGGCGTGCGGCCGGGAAAGAGAAACGTTTCTCCCTGGAATTTACAGGGAGAGCTTAAAACAAGCAATAGCACATTGTTAGTGGAAATTGGTATAAATGGACAAATAAATTCTAAGAATAGAGAATCTCCAGGAGGAATGGGGACTTGTTTGCTCTATTTTATACTGAGTCCTTGCATCTTTTACCCACTCTGTGTCTCCCTGATGACATTGGACAGTACCCCTGATGTTCTGTCAGACCTACATCTGAATCCCCTCTTTTCCTTCCTGGAAAGCAAGGTTAGAGAAAACCATGTAATTGGATAGATTGGGGCTGCAGTAAGAAAACACACTACTTGTCTCTTAGTGATGTGCTGGCTGCTGCTGCTGCTGCTAAGTCGCTTCAGTCGTGTCTGACTCTGTGCGACCCCATAGACGGCAGCCCGCCAGGCTCCCCCGTCCCTGGGATTCTCCAGACAAGAACATTGGAGTGGGTTGCCATTTCCTTCTCCAGTGCATGAAAGTGAAAAGTGAAAGTGAAGTTGTGCAGTTGTGCCGGACTCTTAGCGACCCCATGGACTGCAGGCTACCAGGCTCCTCCGTCCATGGGATTTTCCAGGCAAGAGTACTGGAGTGGGGTGCCATTGCCTTCTCCGATATGCTGGCACTGGACCTTATTGGCTCTCAAGAGCCTACTGTGTGCATATCTTTGCAATTCTGCATTCAGTGACATCATGATGGTAACATGAAATTGGTTAAGGTAGTGGTGTTTGTTGTTATTTTTCAGTCATTAAGTCTAGACTTAATGGCTTACACGTCTGACTCTGCAACCACATGGACTGTAGCCCGCCAATCTTCTCTGCCCTCCACTATCTCCTAGGGTTTGCTCAAATTCATGTCCATCGAGTCGATGCTGCTATCTAACCGTCTCCTCCTCTGCCACCCCCTTCTCCTCCCACCTTCAATCTTTCCCAGCATCGGGGTCTTTTCCAATGAGTCAACTCGTCACATCAGGTGGCCAAAGTATTGGAGCTTCAGCTTCAGCAACAGTCCTTCCAATGAGTATTCAGGGTTCATGTCCTTTAGGATTGACTGGTTTGATCTCCTTGCAGTCCAACAACAATCTACACAAGTAACTGGCAAATATTATATAAGAGGGTTTCTCCTCTATAACCAGAGGATCAGTTGTTGAACATCTATGAGCACACCATTGTATATTCTCTTCATTTGAAATTCTCTTTGACCCTCTCCCCCTCAGTACTGAAGTTTCTTAGGACTTTCCTCTTCTCCTGGGCTAATGAACTTAACCTTGACAATAGGTTTAACTTTGAGCATGGTGCTCATAAAATAAAGGTCTTGGAAATTTAAGGAGACAATAGTCCCTCCTACAAAACTACAGGAAAGCAGACCTAGTTAAAGTGAGTCCTGATAAACAGGTGTATTGAGAATATTCACAAATAGCATTGGATTTATCCTCCTGCCAGTGAGAAGACTTGTTGAAAGCGTATAATGCTGTTTTCGTGTAACAAAGGAGTCTTTTAAGATGCTGGATTTCAGAGATTGTTATGTACTGTGAAGTGTAACCTTTAACTCTTTTTTAAAAAGTAATTCTATTTTTATTTCTTTGCTTATTTTTGGCCGTGCTGGGTCTTGTTGCTATGCAGGCTTTTTCTCTAGTTGCGGTGGGCGGAGACTGCTCTTCAGTCGTGTTGCGCGGGCTTCTCATTGCGGGGCTTTCTCTTGTGGTGGAACATGGGCTCCAGGGCATGCAGGCTTCAGCAGTTGCTGCACGTGGGCTCTAGAACTCAGGCTCAGTTGTGGTATACTGGCTTAGTTGCTCTGAGGCATGTGGGATCCTCCTGGGTCAGGGATCAAACCGTGTTTCCTGCAATGGCAAGAGGATTCTTTACCACTGAGCCACCAGGGAAGCCCTACCCTTTAACCCTTAAAAGTCCACTATTTTAATTGGTTGTCACTCAATAGTTTGATGCCCTGAAAACAATATTTACACTGATACATATATATATTTTTCTGAGTGTGTACTTGCAAGGATTTAGGTTAGTCCAGAGAAGGGGCTTTGGCATTTCCTTGCCTACCTCCATGTGTAAGTTCCTTATTCAAAGGATATGAGAGCATGTGCAATTTACAGAATCACTTTGGATCATAGGCTGCTATGAGTATGTGGTCTCACAGCTTCCTATTCCATTTCCTTGTCTTTGACGAATTTCCTCTTTTATTCTCCTCTGTTGTTCAATCGCTAAGTTGTGTCCAAATCTTTGCCATCCCATGGACTGCAGCACGCCAGGCTTCCCTGTCCTTCACTAACTCCCAGAGTTTGCTCAAACTCATGTCCATCGAGTTGGTAATGCTATCTAACCCATCTCATCCTCTGCCACCCTCTTTTCCTTTTGCTGTCAATCTTTCCCAGCATCAGGGTTTTTCTCCAATGAGTTGGCTCTTTGTGTCAGGTGGCCAAAGTATTGAAGCTTTAGCTTCAGCATGTCTTTCCAATGAGTATTTAGGGTTGGTTTCCTTTAGGATTGACTGGTTTGATCTCCTGGCTGTCCAAAGGACCCTCAAGAGTCTGCTCCAGCAGCACAATGAGAAAGCATCAACTCTGCAGTGCTCAGCCTTTTTTATAGTCCAACTCCCATTCTCTTCTATGATATCGTAAATACTCAACTGCCTTTAAGTTTTCTGTATTCAATTCCAAGCAGATGATCTTTCTTAGTTCCAGTAAATGATCTTTTCCTCCTAATTCATCTAACAACCAGAAAGGAGTGAGAGATAGTCACAAAGAAACTTATGGTTTTCTAGGAGCCGAATAGTTAACCAAACCCACTGTCACCCAACCAAAATGAAAAAAACAAATGAACGAAAGTAGCCTAAGGTCACACCAGCAGTGCTGAAAGTAGGAATGCCGGTGTTATCTGGAGGCAACAGTTTGGACTCTAAAATTGCAATGAGATTCTACAATCCAACATGATTCTCCTGGAGAGTGTTGGTAGGGCAAAAGCAGGCCATACAGCATTCTGAAAAATTTCATTAATCCTGCCACACTCTATACCAAACCCATTACCCAGCTCTGTTAATTCTGTTCCTAAATGTATCTGGAATGCTCTCAATTCTACTGCATATCCATATTTTCAATGGGTTATTTTTGGTATACAGGAAAGTTATTCATGTAGACTATTTTTGTCCATGTGATTTTTAAACTCTCTTTTCAATTTAGATAACTCTTCCAGATGCTTCTTTCAGATTTCATAGGTAAAAAAATGATGTCATGCAAATAATAATTCTTCTCTTAAAAGAAAGCTGGGACTTCCATTAAAACTGAAAAATGTTCACTGACAGATATAAAGAGAATAGAGAAACGTCATGTACATCTCAGTATGAAGATTATTTTTAAGGATACCAAATCTTCCTAAGTTATTTTACAGCATTACTAAAATTCCTGAATTTACTAAAATTCAGCTTTGCTTAAACTCTCAATAGGACTTTGTTTCTGTAACCTGCCAGAAGGTACTTTGAAAGAACAAATTAAGAATGGCTAAGAAAAGTTTAATTAATAAAAATGTTAATAAAGGGGGCCTGCCGTATTTTAAAATATTGTGTAAAGAAATGATTAGTTTGGCAAATTGAAAGAATTCTTAGGTGAATGAAACACACTAGAGAGGCCTCAACAGACCCCAGAATAAGACACTTTATTAACGTCAAACACAGGAAGCATCTGAAATTAATGGTGAAGGACAGATTAGTCCACAGAATGAGCTGATATTCTCTGCTTAGCATAGACACTTGTGAAGGGGCTAATGAGTCTTTCTGTAATTAAACTGGGCAGGTGACAAGACCTCAGAGCAAACTAGAACTTGGAAATCTGAGGGAACTGGAGTCTCTTTCATAGCTTCTTTCATAGCTTCAGGGCAGTGTTTCTCAGAGTGAGAAGTGTCATCCATCAAGTACGTGTAAAAGGAAAATGGTGATGGCAATTCTGGTACGAACAGCGTTAAACAGCTTTTCTTAACACAGGGTGTCTCAGAATCTTTAATATGATCAGTTACCATGAACCTGTAATAAAGCCCCAGAGCATGGAATGTTTACCAAACTGACTTAATTTTGGAACCCTTTTTGGGCAAAATATATTTCTGGACTAGTGTTCTATGCAACACTTTGGGAAAACTGGATCCATCTTAGGAAGAGAGGAGCTATTTTGATAGGTATGACACTCAGGGTTCTTGATGGGAAACATAAGCCCATGTTTACATAATTTAAGCAGAAAAGGAATTTATTGGGAAGGAGGACTTCTCTGGTAGCTCAGTTGGTAAAGAATCTGCTGGCAGTGCAGGAGTCCCCACTTCTATTCCTGGGTCGGGAAGATCCCCTGGAGAAGGGAATGGCTACCCACCCCAGTGTTCTGGCCTGGAGAATTCCATGGACAGAAGAGCCTGGCAGGCTATAGTCCATGGGGTCACACAGAGTGGACACGACTGAGCGACTTTCACAGCACAGCAATTTATTGGGATGCTTGTGGCTCAGCTGGTAAAGAGTCTGCCTGCAATGCAGGAGACCTGGGTTCAGTTCCTGGGTTGGGAAGATCCCCTGGAGAAGGGAATGGCTACCCACTCCAGTATCCCGGCCTGGAGAGTTCCGTGGACTGTATAGTCCATGTGGTTGCAAAGAGTTGGACACAACTGAGCACCTTTCACTTTCACAGCCCCATGCTTTTATTTATTTATTTATTTTTTCCTTGCTTTTAGAGTCAACATGAAGATGTGGAAAATGGGGCAGCATCCGGGAGGTTGGCTGAGAGAAGACTCCCAAGACGTTCCTTGAAGACTCCTGTATCTCTAAAACCACATATTACGGTCTCAGTCGCGCAGTCGTGGTATCTGATTGGCTCTGGTGAGAGGTTCTGGGTGTGTTTTTGATTCTCTGGGCATGTGTTTTCTTTTCTTCGTGTGTGACTGACAGGCCGTGTATGCTTCTCTAGACGTTTGCAGCCCTAGAGCAGTTAAGCTACTGAGGCTTGAGGTTGGTTCTTTTGGCCACAAGGTGGCTCTCTTCTTTTTCCATTTCTGGTTCAAGACCCTTCCTGCTGCTGCTGCTAAGTTGCTTCAGTCAAGACCCTTAATTCTGGACAAACGCTGCCAGTCATCTTCATTCAATAATCATACAAACTGGGCAAGTCTTTTTTTTTTAAAGTATATTTTCTTATTTATTATGTTTTTTATTGAAGTATAGTTGCTGTACAATATTATATGAGTTGCAGGTGTACAGTTTAGTTATTCAAAATACTTAAAAGTTATACTCCGTTTATAGTTATAAACTATTGTCTATATCTCCCATGCTGTGCAACATATCCTTGTAGATTATCTTATACCTAGCGTTTTGTCCCTTTTAATCCCTTACCCCTATGTTGTCCCTCCACTTTTCCTGCTCCCCACTGGTAACACTAGCTTGTTCTCTGTATCTGTGAGTCTGCTTCTTTTTTGTCAAATTCACTAGTTTGTATATTTTTTAGATCCTGAATATAAGTGGTAACGTACAGTGTTTCAGAGTGGGCAGCTCTTGTTACGTGGCACTAAGATGTTTCCACACAGCATTATCTTACTTGATTTGAACTGGCACAGGTGATGGAGGGGGTCCCCAGATCACCCACTCAACTAGGGAGTGGCAGAGCCAGAGTTTCATCCCAGGACTCATGACTTTACACTGGCTTGATGGTTTGCAAGCCTTGGCTGCATGTGGGACTCACTTTGAGTTAACAAAGATACTGATGCCTGAGTCCCAACCCAAACCAGTTAGGTCAGGATTTCTGGGGTGGGGTGCTGGCATCTTTACAAACATGCTCTGAGAGTGGGGACCACTACCCTAGGTCTCAGATGCACAGCTCTCCTTTTCCTCCGTGGCTCCTAGGGAAGGGAGCTCTGGGGGAGGGCAGTGTGAGCATGCAGTTCTCCTGTGGTTGAGAGTCAGATATATAGTGAGAAGGTATATATTTGTAGGAAATGCAACCATGGACCTATATCTTTGTACTATGTTTTAAATAAAAGCAGTTTGGAAAAATGCCATGTTTTACACCATTTCAAGCTACATTTTTCTTTTGTCACTGCTTCAGGCTTAATCAGGGATATAATTTATTTTTCTTAGTTGCAAGATACCAAGAATTATCCAGAGAGAATTGTACTCCCCTACCAAGAATTATCCAGAGAGAATTGTACTCCCCTACCAAGAATTATCCAGAGAGAATTGTACTCCCCTATCCAGAGAGAATTGTACCCAGAGAGGGGCAGGAACCATGGCTGTTCTGTTCAAGGTTGAGTTCTCAGCATCCATCACAGAGCTTGGCATATGGGGGGCACTCGATACATTTCACTGGATGGATAAATGGATGCCTGAGTGGATGAGTGACAGGCAAGGTTAGCCACTTCTCTGGGGATGTTCCCATTAGAAATATGATGAAAGACACCTGTTCTAAGCATTCTAGGTCAAAGCAGAAGTTTCAGGGACATCTCTAGGGAGCAGCCGGAAGCAAATGAAAGTTTTAGGTTCTTTGGGTGAGACTGACCCAGCTGAAGGGCCAGCTGGAGAGCTTAATGAGGGAAAAAGAAGTTGGTAACCTCAGTAAGAGGGGAAAAGAAACTAAAAGTATAAAATTGCTGCCGAGAGCAGTTATCTTATTTACTTTCTGAAAAGTGCCCTTTGGAATGGAAATATTTGGGAAAAGAAGCCTGTAGTTAAGGTTGAAAAAGCAAGTTGGAGGGAACCAACTTGGTGTATAAAGTGAACTCTGTTACAGTTTATGAGAATGTGGCCATAAATTGGGATTTTATAATTTCTTGGCTTAATGATTTTAGTTTGTGGAGGACAAACATCCCTTTGTGGTATTAGAGATATTACCATGGAGTTTTGGGTTTTTGGAGGTCTTGTTCTTTTTTGTGGGTTTGGGCACAGGTTTGAGTAGTTCATGCAGCACAGAAAAGTTCCATTAAGTCAAAACTGGACACTTGCTGGATTTTACTTACTCTGGGTACTGGCAACTTTACTCCAATGGCCAAGCAGGATCCATGAGGTCAAGTACTAAATGATTATTGTACAAGTTATTTCTGCATTGTTCATGGAGGCGAAAGGTCAGTGTGAAAGATGGATGAATGAACTATAAAATCTGTGTCACAGTTATGCTGTTGTTATCATAACAGTTCTTCAGTTCCTCTTTGCTGAGCAGTTAACTAGTGCTGACTGGTGATTCATTTACTAGTGCTAATGCCTTGTCCGTGTGGTGGGGGGACAGTTTCGGTTCTGTGGATTCCCTTCTGCATGTTCCTTCCTTCTCCACATAGGCTGAGGCTACATCCACTCTCACCTCTTGTCCTTTCTCTGTTCACGGCCATAACTGGTGGCTCTCCATCATAGCTAAGTCTTTTTTAGCTTGTGACAATGGTTTAATACCCTCAATATTTCAAGCCTGCCTACAAATCATGAAGGTGATAAAAATAATAAACTCCATCCACAAAAGACAATAACATGTCAGAGAAAACACATGAAGTCTTCAGTAGTCTCACTAGCAATCAAGAAAATGCAGCATAAAAATTGACTATTATACCGGTCCAAAAAAAGGAATTACTCATTCCCACTGTTGATGAGGGTCCAGGGGAAATGAACTGTTGTATTAATATTATATACGAATCTTTTTAGAGCATTATTTGTCAAAACGTCATAAATCTTATTTGTTAAAAAATATATGTTATGGTCCAGCAATTATGCTTGCAAGAATTTATCCCAAGGAAAAATTATGGATACAGGACAGAGACATTACTGAAGAATATTCTCTGTAAAGTTGTTCATAGTGCTGAGCAATGGAAAAACATCCTGATTGTTTACTAACAAGGCACTGGTTACATAAATCATTATAGTTAGAATCCTAGGGATCCGTTAAGAAAATATAGATTTTTTTATGGGAAGGAAAATACTCAGAATTTAGTTTGCATCCATCACCATACAGTTGACTCCTTTACCCATTCCAGCCCCCTCCTGGTCCTTCCTCTCTGGTAATCACTATTTCTATTCTCTATATCTGTGTGCTTGTTTTCCTTTGGTTTGGTCTATTCATTTATTTTTTGTTTTGTTTATTTTTTTTCACCCACATATGAGTGACATCATTTCTCTTTCACAGTCTCTCTTATTTCACTTAGTGTAATCTATGTTGTTGGAGATGGCAAGGTTTCATCTTTCATATGGCTGAGTAGTATGCCCTTGTGTATGTATTTATACCACATGAAGCTTCTTTATCCATTGATGGCAATTAGGTTGCTTCCATAACTTGGCTATTGTAAATGATGCTACAATGAACATAGGGTGTGCATATCTTTTTATGATTTTATTTTTATTTATTCATTTTTGGCTGTGCTGGGTCTTAGTTGCTACGTGTGGGCTCTGTCCAGTTGCAGAGAGTGGGGGCTACTCTGTCGTGGTATGCAGGCTTCTCCTTGTGGTGGCTTTTCTAGAGCGTGGGCTCTAGGTGTGCAGGCTCGGTAGTTATGCCACACAGGCTCAGTCGCCCTGGGGCATGTGGGATCTTCTTGGACCAGGGATAAACCTGTGTCTTCTGCATTGGCAGGTGGATTCTTAACCACTAGACCACCAGGGAGGTCCTCATATATCTTTTTGAATTAGTGATTTTGAATTCTTTGGATAAATACACAGTAGTGGAAAAGCTGGCCTCATGATATTCTATTCTTGGTTTTTGGAGGAATCGCTACATGGTTTTCTGTAATAACTGCTCTAATTTACATTCCTGCCAATAGCATATGGATGTCCCCTTTTCTCCACATCCTCACCAACACTTGTTATTTTTTGCTTTTTTTGATAAAAGCCATTCTAACAGGTATGACGTGATACCTCACTGTAGTTTTGATTTGCATTTCCCTGACAAATAGTGACGCTGAACATCTTTTCATGTGCCTGTTGTCCATTTGTATGTCTTGTTTGGGAAAATGTCTGTTCAGCTTCTCTACCCATTTTTTTTAACCAAGTTGATTTTTTTTTTTTTTTTTTGGTTGTATAAGTTCTTTATATATTTTGGATATTAACCCTTTATCAGATATATCATGTACAAATATCTCCTCCCATTTGGTTGCCTATCTTTTCATTTTGTTGATGATTTCCTTTGCTGTGCAGAAGTTATTTACTTTGATGTAGTTCCACTTGTTTATTTTTGCTTTTGTTTCCCTTGTCTGAGGAAATATTTTTGGAAATATATTGCTAAGGCTGAAGTCAAAGTGTGTACTGCTTATGTTTTCTTCTAGGAATTTTATGGCTTACAGTTAAGTCTTTTAATCCATTTTCAGTTGATTTTTACCTATAGTGTGAAATAGTGGTCTAGTTTCTTTCTTTTTCTTTTGCATGAGGCTGTCCAGTTTTCTCAACATCATTTACTGAAGAGACTATCCCCTGGAGAAGGGATAGACTACCCACTTCAGTATTCTTGGGTTTCCCTGGTGGCTTAGATGGTAAAGAATCCGCCTGCAATGTGGGAGACCTGGGTTCGATCCCTGGGTCAGGAAGATTCCCTGGAGGAGGGCATGGTAACCCACTCCAGTATTCTTGCCTGGAGAATCCCCTACAGTCCATGGGGTCTCAAAGAGTTGGATACAGCTGAGCGACTATGCACACATTCTTTCTTTTGTATGTTCTTTGATTCTCTGCATAAATTAATTGTCCATATATGTGTAGTTTATTTCTGGGCTCTCATTTCTGTTTCATTGATCTATGTATCTGTTTTCCTTCCAGTAACATGATAGCTCATTTCTTTTTAGTGCTGAATAATATTTCATTGTTTAGAAGTACCACAGTTTATTTACCTACTATTTATTTATTATCACCCACTGAAAGCCTTAGATCTTTCATCCACATGTCAAGTACCAGACTCTATCTCTCAAACTTCAGGGATAAATACCAAACTTTCTGAATGGCTCTATTAAGGCCACCCTAACTTAATAGAGGTAGGAAGCTTGGTAAGTACAATAATGGCCACAAAAATGTCCACATTCCAATCCCAGAAACGGGAAGTATATTAAGTCACATGGTAGAGTGAAGTTAAGGCTGCTAATGAGCTGGCGTTGGGAATTCCCTGGCGGTCTGGTGATTTGGCGTTTTCACTGCCTAGGGTGTGGGTTCAGTCTCTGGTTGGGGAACTAAGATCCTTCAAGCCATGCCGCATGCCCTTACCCCCCAAATAAACGTAATTAAAAAATAAGCTGGCTTTAAGACAGGAGACCATCCTGGATTATCTGAGTGGGCCCAGTGTAAGAGGCCTTAGAAGTGGAAGCCGGAGACAGAAGACTCAATGTCAGAGTAATGAATTGAGATAAAAACTCAACCTGCCAATGGATGCTGGCTCTGAGCCAAGCATTGCAGGGGTTGAGAAGGAGGCATAGCTTCCCAAAGGAGGGGGAACTAACTCTTGGTATCAGAAATGAAGATGGGAAGAATGCTGGGGAAAAGACATAGGAGCTGTCTATATATACTATGCTATATAAATATATAAATATTATATAAATATATACACAGTTATAGTTGGATATCACTATGGATATAGATTAGGGTTTCTTAGGTGGTGCTAGTGGTAAAGAACCCACCTGCCAATGCTAGAGACATAAGAGACTCGGGTTCGATTCCTAGGTCAGGAAGATCCCCTGGAGGAGGAAAGGGCAACCCACTCCAGTATTCTTGCCTGGAGAATTCCATGGACAGAGGAGCTTGGTGGGCTACAGTCCATGGGGTTGTAAAAGAGTTGGACACAACTTAGTGACTAAAAACAGCAACAACAACATGGATATAGATGTAAATGAATATATACATACATGTAGATACGAAGAATGAGCTGTGTGTATAGCCATTTTTATTTCCTGTATGGTAGATAATTTTTTTTTTCCTTCTTGTTCACCTGGTTGATTTTCTATAATGAGTACCATTAAAAAAGAATTAAAAGATACAAAAGTAAGATTTGCATACTTTTCCCCAAGGGCCCTTTATAGCTTTCCTGCCATGAATTTGCCCTTCTCACTAAAGTCACAGGCAAGGGCTCTTTGACATGGGTAGTTGAGACCAGCCTTCTCTGCCTGGAACACAGCCATCCTTCCCGGCAGCCAGGCCGCTCGCCCATTCCACACTGTTTATGATGGCGCCAGGGGGAATTGCCTGCTTATTGAGGTCTAGCCATGGTCACTGTGCCAGAGAAACAGTGCCGTCACCCAATGTTCTAAAAGAGAGGAGCTGGTTCCCAGGGTCAGGGGGAGCTGGGGAGGCCCTGTGCCGTGTCTGCAGCCACTTTCAGTCTTGAGAGACTCTTCCCTTCTCCCTGGGATGATGGATGCTATGTTTCCCCAATAGAAGCACTGCTTCTGAGGGCAGGGTCCACGGCTGGCTTTCTCCTTGTAGCTGGTGCAGAGCAGGCATTCTAGGGGACAGGATGGATGAAGGGCCCCGCCTTCCATTTCTTTCTTCTTGGTTTCTCTGTCCCATCCCCTGTTCCCAGGGCACATGTCCAGAGGATGGCATGACATCCTTTGGCATCTGGGATCTGCTGGTCGAATCCCTCATCACATGACATGCAGGAGTCCCCTGTGAAGCCCGTGGAGCAGTCTGCTCAGCTCTCGTAACCATCTGCCTTCTCATTTCATTCTCCCCTCCCCTGCACCCCTCCCCTATTCCCCCAGCCCCTCTCCCTGGTTTGTTGTCCACTCTAGTCTCCTCTGAGCCTTGGATGGAAGGACTCGGATCACCACGCCTTGGAGAAGACTGTCAGCACTGCTGAGACTGTCAAACGGCCCGAGTCTCTTTGCCACTCCCATTGGTTATGCCCACAGCGCACCACCATGCATAAGGAGAGTCCCAACCAGAGAAGGGGAAAGTGATCAAACTGTTTCCTTCCTCCATTTTTATCCAGGGAAAGCCTTAGAGCCCTGGGAGCATGGCAGTGGGGAGACAGAAAAGTGAGCACCGACCTCCTGTCTCTCATCACTGTAGAGATTTTTGGTCGCTCTAGACCTGACCCAAAGCTCCTCTGTTTGGAAGAGCAGGGATCTCCTGAGTGTCCAGGAGAACAGCCCTCCTTCCTGGCTGGAAAGTGAGGCTGGAGCACCTGCCTTCTGCTTGGTCTGTTCTCTTCCTCTTTTCTCCTCTGGGCTTTTCTCCTCCTAAGGCCAGGAGAGACTTAGGGCACCCAGGGAGACTTCAGGAAATACCTGCGGATAAGCATGATTAGAGAAAGGTAGCTCGTGATCCGCATCTTCCTTGCAAAATGGGAAATGAAACTCCTCATGGCCAAAGCTTTTACAGAAATTGTCTCTGAAACCCCAGAGGGCCCACAGAATTGTGGTTGCTTCTTGCCCAGCTTCCTCATTCTGGATCAGCCTTTTGTCCAGCAATCAGGGGAACATCTACCTGCAGCTTCCATTTCCATCACTTGAGTAGATGCCCCCAATCCCAGTCCCTTCTTCTGCACTGAGTCCTGTCCCATCTTGGCGAGGCCTCCAGATCCTTTCCTGGGGCCACTGGGAGGGCACATGGGCATTCCATTGATTGCTCATGCTACGTACCAGCAGAGGTTGGAGGAAAATCAAGTTTTCAACAGAGAGGGAAAGGGTCAGACATTCTCTAGTGTTCTGTGGCAGCTGCTCTCTCTCAAGTGCCTCGGAAGGAGACCAGAACCCCAAGGGCACTTTCTACCAGGGTCTTGAGTAACCTAGATTCCTTTCCATCTCCAGGCCCTGGGGTGAGGATGTGGGGCCAGGAACCAGGAGAAGAAAGGCTGAGGTGACTCTGGGATCAGACTGGGGAACAAGCAGGAGAGCCCAGAAACAGAACATTCTCACTCCTGCTGAGCGCTGGTAGAGCCAAGGCTCTTCAACTAGATGAGCAACTTTAAGAGAATGGGCATTGTTCTCACTGTTCAGAGACTGGCAGGGAGTTAGCTAACGTCAAAGCTTAGAGCAGACAGTAGGGCAGGCCTGGATGCTATTTGGAGAGGGAGGAAATGAAACAGAATGAAGGGGACATTATCCTGTGACTCAGCTTCCTTCCCAGCACTTGGAAAGTATGGTGTGAAGTCCTCTGTGGTTCCCTCAACTGGTCAGAGAAACAGCTCCTGGTTTGAGGCCTACAATGGCACCCCACCTCAGTACTCTTGCCTGGAAAATCCCATGGACGGAGGAGCCTGGTTGGCTGCAGTCCATGGGGTCTCTAAGGGTCGGACACAGCTGAGCGACTTCACTTTCACTTTTCACTTTCATGCATTGGAGAAGGAAATGGCAATCCACTCCAGTGTTCTTGCCTGGAGAATCCCAGGGACGGTGGAACCTGATGGGCTGCCGTCTCTGGGGTCACACAGAGTCGGACACGACTGAAGCGACTTAGCAGCAGCAGCAGCAGCAGCCTGCAGAAGGAGCTGCAAGGGGCCTATAAGTGCAATGAACTGGTCAGACAGGGAGGTGGGATCCTCTCAAATATCAAAGGCATCAGAAGCTCCTGCAAGTAGAGTTATTTCCTTGGTCCTGATCATTTAGCCTCTAACCTTGGTCCCTGATACCAACCTGTTCTCCAATTCCACTGGCTCAGAGTCAGCGGGGCCAGGTCAGCTTTCTAGTCCTGTGGCTGGAGTTGTTAGGCATATTTGGATAAGATTTAAAATCACTCTTGACTCATGCTTTTACAATTGGAGGCTGTAGAAAAATGTAGTGGCTCCCAAGAGACAGATTCCAGTCCACAGGCTGGAATTTCAGAGTTGAGTCATGATTAGCCATCACCATTTCCATTCATTTCTCTTTCATGCATCCATCCATCTTCTACCCATCCATCCACCCATCCACCCATCCTTTCATACACCCATTTTCTATCCATCCATCCAACCATCCATCCATCCAATTATCTGAACTCCCTTCCTTTTCTCTTTCCCTTCCTCGCTTCCGCTCCTCTCTTTTCTATCTTCCAGGAAATATTTGTTTAGAATATGTTTTATACCAGGTTCCTCAGATTTGGCAGACCTCTTCAAAGTATGAGAGGCTTCCCAGAAGAAAACTTAATCCCTCGGAGAGGGACGCCAAATCAGCTGCTCTCTGCCCTGAGCATCTCCCATGAATGAAAGAACAGCTCCTGGTCTGATGTTGCTGATCCTCCCCACTTTGTCTGAGGCCCTCACGAGTGCAGGAAGCAGAGAGGAGAACCCAACTCTTACATGTACATTTCAATCTCAAGCCCCATTTTATAAAGGGATACTGGCTTCCCAGGTGGAGCTAGTGGTAAAGAACCTGCCCGCCATCGCAGGAGGCTTAAGAGAGGCTGGTTCAGTCCCTAGATCAAGAAGATCCCCTGGAGGAGGACATAGCAACCCACTCCAGTATTCTTGCCTGGAGAATCCTATGGACAAAGGAGCCTGGCAGGCTATAGTCCATAGGGTTGCACAGAGTTGGACATGACTGAAGCGACTTGACACGTATCACCTAAGATGCCTTAACAACAGAAAGTTGAACATTTTATTGCAGTGGTCTCCTTACTGGTCTCCCTGCTTCCAGACCCCCCACACCCTGGTCTCTGCTTCTAACCGTGATAAGAGTGATCTTTCTTCAATGTTCCTGTCCTTGTCTCTCTACTGCCTAAAGTCCTTCACTGGCTCCACATCACCCAGAAGCCAGAGTTAAAGCTCCTTAACATGACCCAAAAGGGTCTTTAGGATCTGACTCCAAGTGCTCCCTTAGCCCATGCCCTCCCCACTCTAGTCATATACTTTACACTCTAACAGTGCCAAACCACTTACAACTCACCAGGCGCACCATACTTCCGAATATGCTAATCTCTCTACTTGGAACTTCTTACCATGACTCCAGTCTCTGTACTCCCTTTGACTTGTGCACATTCTTCTATCATTAAGTTAATCACCCTGTGTGTGCGTGCATGTTCATTTGTGTCCGACTCTTTTCGACGCTATGGACCACAGCCCGCCAGGCTCCTCTGTCCATGGGATTCTCCAGGCAAGAACATTGGAGTGAGTTGCCACGCCCTCCTCCTGGGGATCTCCCTGACCCAGTGATCAACCCACATCCCTGGTGTCTCTTGCATTGCAGGCAGATTCTTTACCACTGAGCTCAGGGGACGTATTGTCATTTATTTGCTCAGGTCTTTCTTTTCTGGCTTCCCTGGTGGCAGAGACAGTAAAGAATCTGCCTGCAGTGCAGGAGACCGGGGTTTGATCTCTGCATCAGGAAGATCCCTGGAGCAGGGAATGGCAATCCACTCCAGTGTTCTTGCCTGGAGAATTCCGTGGACAGAGGAGCCCGGCAGCCTACAGTCCGTGGGGTCCCAAAGAGTTGGACGTGACTGAGTAACTGACACTTTCACTTTTTTTTCTACTAGGCAGAATCAGAGGGAAACAGAACTCAGAGGGGAAGGAGGAAAATGACACAGGATGAAGATGGGTGAACTGTTTGAGTGTAAGGGCCATGAGTTATTCAGCTCCGTGGCTCAGTCCTGGTACAGTGCCTGATACACCGAAGGCACTCAACATGTATTTGTGAGGTGAAAGGTGGCTGGATGGATGATGGATGAGGGCTGTCTTATAAGAGAGAAAGCTTAGCCTGAGGACAAGATGGTTAAAATGTCCATGTAACAGATTCCCAGAGAAAATGATGGTCTCTTCTTGAAAAGTCAGACTTCTGAGGAGCGGACCAAGCTGCAGCCTAGGACAGGCAAGGCACCTAAGCCAGGAATGGGGAACTTTGGGATGACACAATGAACTCCGGGGGTCATTTCCCTTTTCGTCTAGATAAAAGGTCTTTGGAGAGACAGCTGGCTGGGAGCACCTGTGCCACTAGGGTGAGCGTGCAGGATGAAGACTGCCGACAGCGAGGTCCTCGATGCGCACTTCAGCGGTGGACAAGCAGAACGTCTCCCTCTGGCCCCCAGGCAAGCGTCAGCCTCTGCTCAGAGCCTGCTTAGGGCTCTGTGGCCAAGCTTGCAGTTGGCTGCTCCTTCACCAAACGCTCTCCTCTGCTTCCTGCAGACCCTCCTCCCAAGACATGTCCGTCCCAGGTTCTGGGGAGACTCCTCACGGTCCGCGCTGTGGTCGTCTTCCTGATGCTGGTCACGATCACCTCTGTCCTGCTGCAGGCCATTCTCTGTAAGTCCCCAGCTTTGATCTGGGCTCGGTCTTTCCCCAAGGCCAGGGATCCTTCCCTTCTCTGGTGGGCTCTCCTCCCTCTGGCTTTTCCATATGTCTTGCTTCCCCCTCTTTCCATGTGCAGTCAGAGAGTCCGCAGTAAGACCAGCTGCTTCTCCTTCCTTTCCAGTTCCGGGGAGATGTTCCTAACTGGGGTCAGCATGCCTGTGCACAAGGGTGTGCTCTTTCCTCCCAGGAAGTGCTCATCCCATCTTCATCCTGGGTCAGTTTTCTCCTTCCTCTCCGAGCTCTGTGTCCCTTTGATTCAGAGCCTTGTGGGGAACCCCCAAAAGTGGGCATAATGATTGCTGACCCCATGAGGGGTGGGGTCCCAACTGTAGCTTCATCCCCAACTGACTAGGCCAGGCTAGGCTTAGGGAACAGCTCCCCCAACCTCACAGGGCCCTTTCATGCTCTCTTCACTCTCCTGCTCCCACAAAGATCATGCCAAGGGAGATGCCCTACTTCTTCACTGGATGTGTGATTTATCTCTCTTCTTCTTCCTGCTTTGCCAAGCCCGATTGGCCTCTGCTGCTGGTAGAAGCTTCTTCCTCTCATTAGGTCTCCAGATAGCAGACAGAGGGAACATCTGTCTTCTCCTTTCAAGGCCCCAGGACACATTTGGACTTGGACTTAGAGGCTCTGAGTAGAATCTCCCCTGCTTTGAGTCCACTGGTATACTTTTGGTGTCTTCTGTGGCCTGAGCCTGTAGCCTGAGCAGACAGTGACAGCGGGTAGGACAAGGGAAGGGGAGAAGTGGTTTCATAATTCTCCCTTCTCGTTTTCTCTGGAGAAGAAATCACTTCCAGACAAGAAGTCTGTATGGCTGGCCTCTCCGATGGCCATGAGGGACCTATGGGCAGTCATGGTGGGAAGGTGCTTCTCTAGCTGATGGGCACTGTGGGGGTCTCTGGAAAGAGAGGGCTGGGAGTCAAGTGATGGGGCCCAGCATGATGTGAGAAGGATGACAAGGGGGTGACTGAAGGCATCTCTTTACCAAATGTGCCCTGAACATGCAAAGGAAATATAGGACTGAATTCTAATCCCCTCTTCTGCTTACCTATGAGAGCCTCAAACAGAGATCCCATGATTTACCAATCTTTGCATGATCTGCATCTATCAGAGTCCCTGGCACATGGAAGGTGTCCATTCTATGTTTGTTGAATGAATACATTATGATTGAATAGAGGATAGGCAACTGCTCCTTGGGCTGGGTCCTTGGGAAGCTTGAGCCCATACCTTCCCTCCCCTTCCTTTCATCACCCTGGCAACACCCCTCCAGTCCCTGAGGGTCCCTGCAGCTGACCTCTTGACTTCCTCAAATTCAGATCCCTGGTTTATGGGCACAATATCAGATGTCAAGACCAACGCCCAGTTGCTGAAAGGTCGTGTGGACAACATCAGCTCCCTGAGTTCTGAGATCAAGAGGAACAGAGGTGGCCTGGTGGCAGTTGGCATTCAGGTCCAGATGGTGAATGCCAGCTTGGATCGCATAAGTCCTCAGATCCGGAGGTTGGAAACAGGCTTGAAGGAAGCCAGTGCACAGCTGCAGGTGCTGACAAGTAGTTGGAAAGCAGTTGATGAGTTAAATGCCCAAATTCCAGAGCTAAAACAAGATTTGGATAAAGCCAGTGCTTTAAATGCAAAGGTCCGGGAACTCCAGAGCGGTTTGGAGAGTATCAGCAAATTGCTTCAACAGCAAAGTAAGTGACTCAGAAAAGAGTGTTGCAAGTTGGTCAGTGGCCTGTGGGACCTTATTAACCTCAGGCATGATGCCATTGGGCTGGTGTGTGTGGAGGAAAGCATGGGCATGGCTGGAAAGTTAAGAAGAGAGGGCTCAGCACTGGAGTTGGGGAGGACTTGGGGGCTGTTCAGGAGAGATGGGACCAGGGACCAGCCAGGGCTCCCACACCAAGCCACAGAATATGAAGACATTAGGGAGTTTCTCTGGGTCCAAACCTCACCACTTTTCAGCAGTTCCTGCTTAGAGCTCAGGGGCTCAGACACTTGTGATGGTCAATGGAGAGACAGTTTCTTGATTCATCCTCTCTCACTCTCCCCTCTCTGAGCCCAGAGACTCTACCAATCTCAGACTTTCAGGATCTGAGGGAGTGTCCCCAAGCTCCTACCCAAGGACCAAAGGACCCCAGAGCCCAGCCCCATTCACTCTGTTTCTGGGATCCTGCTCATATACTCCCACCCAGCCAGCACCAGAGAAAGCAGGAACACCAGCATTCACATTTCACCCTTGTTCCCAGAGGACATTCTCCAGGTGGTTTCCCAAGGCTGGAAGTACTTCGGGGGGCACTTCTATTACTTTTCTAAAATCTCGAAGACCTGGTACAGTGCCCAGCAGATCTGTATATCGAGGGACTCCCACCTGACCTCAGTGACCTCAGAGCGTGAACAGGTGAGTGCTCTCCCGTGGGCGCTAGGAAGGGGGTATATTGGTAGCTGTATCAGGCAGGATGGGCAATATGATGCTTCAGTGACTAATATTCCCAAATATCAGTAATTCTTCATGATTACCTCTCACTTACACACTACATGTCCAACAAGGGCCAGCAAGGCGTTTTGCTCATTGTGGCTACTTAAGGGCTTAGGCCAGAGGAGATTTCATATCAACATACGTTTCCACAATTGCTGAGGTAAGAAAAGGGAACGTGGTACATTGTATGTTGGCTCTTAAAGCCTGGAAACAACACATTTCGTTGGCCAAACAAAGGATGCAGTATTTGTAGCTTCAAAGAGGGCAGGATAGTGCCACCTTTCCATGTGCCCAGAAAAATAGAAATATTTGTGAATAGCGTTAATGACACCATCTAACCCAGGAAGTCCTCTCCCTGCTGAGACAGAATATTAAACAAGCTCCTTTCATCTTAAGTGGGCCAGCAGAGCGGGTCAGAGTCAGAGTCAGGATGGAGTCCCAACCCTGTGTCTGTGGGTTCAGGGGCTGTGGCTGAGGATGGGTGAAGATGCCCAGAGAGACAGATGCTCTGACGCCTCATCTCTGCCTACTGTCTTCCTGTAGGAGTTCCTCTACAGGACAGCAGGCGGACTTCCCTACTGGATCGGCCTGACCAAAGCAGGGAGCGAGGGGGACTGGCACTGGGTGGATGGCACTCCGTACAACAAGGTCCAGAGTGAGAAGTAAGTCCTGAGAACCCGCTGTCCCAGGCTGCTTTCTTGGGCTGGGTCCAGGGCACGAAGAGTCGGGGGAGAGTCCCACTGACCGCAAAGTTTGCCATCCTTCCTGTCCTTGATCAGCAGGAACATTGACCAGAGATCTAGCTGATCTCTGCCACTGATTGGCTGGGGTTTGGCAGCATGGCCATCCACTCAGCTTTGGCAGGGACCTCATTCTAAATCTAGGTCTTTGCACCGTGGGTTCCTATAGGGCCTTGAGAGTGGGTGGGCTGGTGTGGCCCTAAGTTGGGGGGAGATTATAGGCTCAGAGGTTGACGGATAACCGGTCCCTTTCCTCTCAGGCATGGAAAAATTTGCAACCCTACCACCCCAGACCGAAACTGGGGTTGAAGTCTCTCATTCACTCACTGGCAATGCATTTTGCTTTGTTTTTCCCTTCGGTAGGTTCTGGATTCCAGGAGAACCCAACAACGTTGGGAACAATGAACACTGTGTCACCCTAAAGACGTCCTTACTGCGGTCATGGAATGATGCCTCCTGTGACAATACATTTCTTTTTATCTGTAAGCGGTCCTATAAACCATCAGAACCATGACCGGACTGGCCCCTATGCCAGCACTTTAAGCTCCAAAGCTCATTGAATTCAAGGAAATGCTCCTCTCTCCTTTGTCCTCCAAGGTGATTTTGAACCTTAATTTTTCATGCTTTAAAGTTGTCCTGAAGGCATCCCGGAGTCCATCTACCTTGGCTGGGAATTCTCTGGCCCCAGAGTGGCTATCCTTTCCACTTCAGCTTCAAAGGCAGATGAAGTGGAAAGGATATCTTGGGTTGAAATGCAGAGGTGAGGGTGGAGAGAATAAGTTTGCACTGCTCCAGTGAGATGGACCAGGATACAGCATCTGGGGCAGCACCCTGGAGGGGTCTGTCCCTTTGGAGAAGCCTTAGCTTTACTGTGTGAAATTTGTGTACGACCACCCCAGAGATTCTCCGGAGACCGAGACTCAGGGTGTTTCCAGTTGATACCCCAGAATTCCCAGTTGCCTTCCTAAGTGTTCTCAGTGGGAGAGCTCTGCTTTTGGTAGGCCCTATTCATGCCATCTACCCATGGTCCCCTTCATCCTTATCCTCTGAGACCTGAGCCCCTTCTTCCCTGGGATAGGCTTGACTGGTTCAGGTCAGAGGCTGGAAGGAAACGTGTCTCTGCAGACCTAGACCAGTATCCACGTGCTTCTCCCTACCCATCACTTGCTGGGTGCTCCTCCCCGGGTCCCAGTCTGTCTGCCCAGCTCCTCTGCCTTGTCCCCTGGGCCTCCTTTTCTGCATCTCCTCTCTTCCTAGGGGTCAGGGGAAGCGGCCTTCAGTAGAGAGGGCACCCCAGCTTCATTAGAATAAAATGCTGCCTGGGAACAGGCCACTCTCATTTTCTTCCTGGGGGTACAGGTGGATGTGTGGGGTGGAGGGAACATCTGCTCCACTGGATATGAAATTCTGGGGTGTCCTCAGGAAACAGGGGTTCAAATAACAGAAAGTCCCAGCCCTGGAAATGCCATAAAATATGAGCAGTACTTATCTTTGATTTTTACTGAAATGCAGCCGAATAGGACTGCAGGGTCAGGCGTGTCACCACCTTCTGGGTGGTCTTTCTTCTTAGACATTCGTGGACCAGCTTCTGTTCTCTGGCTTTGCACTGGATGGGGAGATGCGTCAGGTCTCCCATTCTTCACAGAGACCCTGATCACAGCCATCAGGTCCAAATCTGCCATCCAGGGGCTGAAGCAGGAATCCAGGCTGCACAGACAGAGTGGAGCCGAGAGGAAGCAGAAAGGGGTGCTCTGTGAACGCGTGGCAGGCTCAGCAGAGCGGCCCTCCCCTCCTCGGGGTCCTTGTTAGGTGCCCTCTTTAGGGTCCTGGGGGGAGGATGTTTTTCTTCAATGACTGTGACCAGCAGAGTGGTGTTCTGGTTGTGAAGAGGTTGAACTGGAGGGATATTAGGAGGAAGCTTGAAGGAACACGGGGCAAATGGCCTTTTTAAAAATATGGTGATGATGAGGAATGAACAGTCCGTGATGGGGTTCATGTGAGAGCATTTGCCCAAAGCTCCAGGGGCATCTGAAGTCTGGGGGTGGGGGCACATCAGGGGAGTGCAGACTGGCGAGCATGCAGGGTAGGCTGTGTGGGCACGGAAGGCATCTGCATTTTCTCCAAGAAATACTTGGCTGTTCTTACTCTTCATAATTTGAAGTAGCAAATTACGGGAGAATATTATTTCTTCCCAGTGTCAACTACCTGCTCAGAGCGCGAGCTGATGGAGACATGAAATACAAGTTGTAGGCTCAGAGCTGCCTCTAGGGAACTTTGCCATTGTGCTCCCAAACCTGACTCTGCTTTCCATTGTACTGTCGCGCCTGGCCTGTTAGTCACCGCGTCTGGGCTGCAGTGTGTTGTGTGTTCTTTTTAATTAAAAAAATTTCCTGGATGATTACATTTTATTCATTTTTGATGTGGTTTTATTGCATTTTTTAATTAATTTATTTTAATTGGAGGATAATTACTTTACAACATTGTGATGGCTTTGGCCATACATCGACATGAGTCAGCCATGGGTACACATGTGTCCCCCATCCTGAACGCCCCTCCCACACCTCTCCCCACCCCATCCCTCTTGGTTGTCCCAGAGTGCTAGTTTTGAGTGCCTTGCTACATGCATCGAACCTGCGCTGGTCATCTATTTTACAAATGGTAATACACCATTAAATAAATGTTTAATTTATTTCTTTGCTTTTGGCAGTGCTGGGTCTTTGTTGCTGCACACAGGCTTTCTCTAGTTGAGCGGGGCCTACCCTCTAGCTGTGGCGAGTGGGCTTCTCATTCAGTGGCTTCTCTTTTTGCGGAGCATGGGTTCTAGGCACACTGTGCTGAACTGTGCTTAGTCGCTCAGTCATAGACTGTGTGACCCCATGGACTGTGTAACCTGCCAGGCTCCTCTGTCCATGGGGATTCTCCAGGCAAGAACACTGGGGTGGGTTGCCATGCCCTCCTCCAGGGGATCTTCCCAACCGAGGGATCGAACCCAGGTCTTCTGCATTGCAGTCAGATTCTACCATCTGAGCCACCAGGGAAACCCAAGAATACTAGAGTGGGTAGTCTATCCCTTCTCCAGGGGATCTTCCCAACCCAGGAATTGAACTGGGGTCTCCCGCACTGCAGGCGGATTCTTTACAGCTGAGCTACCAGGGAAGCCCTCCGCTTCAGTATCTGCGGAGTACAGGCTTAGTTGCTCTGCAGCATGTGGGATCTTCCCAGACCAGGGATCCGACCCGTGTCCCCTGTGTTGGCAGACAGATTCTCAAGCACTGGATGACCAAGAAGTTCCTGTGCTGTTGTGCTGAGCAGCATGTGACCCCGCCCCACACTCCAGCTTCCTCCCCGAGGTAGGCACTTGTCACTAGGGCAGCGGATTCAAAGGCTTGCATTGTAAGACCTAAAATTTCACTTATTGCCAGGACAATTTTTGGGTCTTACAGGGCCCCCAAAGCCTAACTATGGGTTCCCCCACGCTCACCAGATATATTCCCTGACCTGGCCCGTTCCCCTTGACTGGATCAGCTGACCTCCACCCATTTTCAACCTACTGGGTTCCTCTAACCTGCCAGTACAGAAACTTCAAACAAGTCAGTCAGATCCTCTTGCAGGAACCGGGGGCACTGTATCCTCTTGTTGCTGCAAAGCCTGTCTCCCACAGCCCTTGCTGGTTCCCTCTGGTTTCAGGTGTAACCCCCATGTGGCCTGGCATGGTATCTGGTGTCCTCCTCCAGACTATGACTATGTGTGACTAATAAGATGCTGTGGGTCTTATCTGTCCAGTGTAAGATGCCATGCATTTGGCCATCTTGTACTATCTGCAACAAGAAATGCCTCCCTCACTGCTATGGGCTGATTGAACCCACCCCCTCATAATTCTTATGTTAAAATCCTAATCCCAATGGGATAATGTTAGGCGATGGAGCCTTTTGGAAGTAATTAAGTTACCAGAGTGAAGTCCTCACGATGTGATTAGTGCCCTTATAAGAAGAGACTGATGATGTATAGAACAGTCTTATGGACTCTGTGGGAGAGGGAGAGGGTGGGAAGATTTGGGAGAATGGCATTGAAGCATGTATAATATCATGTATGAAATGAGTCGCCAGTCCAGTTTCGATGCACGATACTGGATGCTTGGGGCTGGTGCACTGGGATGACCCAGAGGGATGGTATGGGGAGGGAGGAGGGAGGAGGGTTCAGGATGGGGAACACATGTATACCTGTGGCGGATTCATTTCGATATTTGGCAAAACTAACACAATATTGTAAAGTTTAAAAATAAAATAAAATGTAAAAAAATAAAATGTAAAAATAAATAAATAAATAAAGCCAAACAAGCAGTCAAAAAAAAAAAAAAAGAAGAGACTGAGAGCTTGCTTCTCTCTGCTTTCTGCGTTTACAACAAGAAGGCTCTCTACAAAACAGAAAAGAGAGCCTCCCCAGGAACTGAGTCCACAGCATCCTGACCTTGGATTTCCCAGCCTCCAGAACTGGGAGAAAGAAATTTCTCTTGTGTGAGCCTCTTAGTTCATGATGTTTTTGTTATAGCAGCCTGAATTTACTGAGACACTCACCACTGCGGTAAATAAGAAGCAATCAGAACAAGGCTGGAGAAGGCAATGGCAACCCACTCCAGTACTCTTGCCTGGGAAATCCCATGGATGGAGGAGCCTGGTAGGCTGCAGTCCATGGGGTCGTGAAGAGTCAGACGTGACTGAGCGACTTCACTTTCACTTTTCACTTTCAGGCACTGGAGAAGGAAATGGCAATCCACTCCAGTGTTCTTGCCTGGAGAATCCCAGGGACGGCAGAGCCTGGTGGGCTGCCGTCTGTGGGGTCGCACAGAGTCGGACACGACTGAAGCGACTTAGCAGCAGCAGCAGCAGAACAAGGCTGGCGAGGAATCTCTGGTTAGTTCTGATGTGAAGGGAGGTTTGGGACTATCTGACCACTTTTCTAGGAAAGAATTTGAACCTGGAAACACCTGGGGATTGAAGCAGTTAACAGAGAGAAGTCAAGCTGAAAGGCCTTGAGTTAGAGAAAGGCTGGCGGGGTCACCATGGGGCACCTGCAGAAACTTGAAATATGCAGCAGCTGTGAGGCAGAGAGGCGGAGCACACAAGGAATACATCTTGCAGAGAAAAGAGAATGGTGCAGAGGTGAGGGTAGGCGAGACACAGACAGTTGAGCAGCAGAGTGAAGGCCCAAGAGCCTGGCTGCTGAGGTTCCTGGTGCCACCTTAGCTGCAGCCAGCCCTCCTGACACTTCTAGGAGGAGCCCGCCAATCCCAGCTGATGACCCTGTGCTGTCAGGGGTTGATATGGAGGACCGAAAGCTTCTGGGGCATCTGAAGCTAAGGAACTGCATCTCTAGGAAGACAGCCCTGTACCATTCGGCAGAGACAGGGAAAACCAGTGTGAGAGGTCCCCGCCGATGAGTGGCTCTGGTGTTAAGGTATCAGATATCCATTTGACTTTTTCTGGCCAGAAAGAGAGAAATACTCAGCAAGGATGTAGTAACTTCTTGGTGCTTCTTCCTGCTGGCAGATGATGCTCTTGTAGGAGAAATGAAAGCTGGGAGCCTGGAGTGGGAAGGGCTTGGGCGCAGGGGAGGGGGTCAGAGGAGGAGTCCTGCTGACCAGGCCTGGAGGACTATGACCCTTCCCCACCCCAGTCTCCATCCTTACAGCTGAGCAAGGGTTCTCTAAAGTTCTGCTTTGAAAGCTCTGTCAGCTTCTCGGTCCCAGGAAACAGGTCCTGAGTTAGCTGATGTGGGCCCTTCCTGTATGTGGGGAAACAGAAACCAAGGCAAGTCCTCTCTTTCTGCTGCCACCCTGGACGCCTGACAAGCCTCTTGAGGGTTCCTCTAGCAGCCCCCCACCCACATGGACACTCCTGGGGTCTCAGGCAGAGCTGTTGACTGACTACATTTTCCTGTGTCTTCTCCTCTCTCCTCAGCTTTCAATTGCCAGGAGGTAGCAGGCTGGTCGGAGAAGGCAATGGCACCCCACTCCAGTACTCTTGCCTGGAAAATCCCATGGATGGAGGAGCCTGGTGGGCTGCAGTCCATGGGGTCACTGAGGGTTGGACACGACTGAGCGACTTCACTTTCACTTTTCACTTTCACGCATTGAAGAAGGAAATGGCAACCCACTCCAGTGTTCTTGCCTGGAGAATCCCAGGGACGGGTGAGCCTGGTCGGCTGCCGTCTTGGGGGTCTCACAGAATCGGACACGACTGAAGTGACTTAGCAGCAGGCTGGTGGATGGTGGATCTGCATTCTTCACTCACACATACACCACCCAAAAACATACACGCATATACATACATATGCACACACTGCACACATATACACACACATACACATATACACACACATCACATACACATATTCACATGCAATATACACATGTGCTCCGTCACTTCAGTCACGTCTGACTATTTGTGACCCCGTGAGTATCCTGCCAGGCTCCTCGGTCCATGGGATTATCCTGGCAAGACTACTGGCGTGGGTTCCCATGGCCTCCTCCAGGGGATCTTCCTGACCCTGACCTGAACCTGGGTCTCCAGTGGCTCCTGCATTGGCAGGTGGATTCTTTACCATGAAGTCACTTGGGAAGTCCATATGCACATAGACACACAGCAGTATGGACACATACACACATCCATATAAACACACAAATATACGCATACACGTATATTGCACACAACACACATATCATACATACACACACACACATCCCCACATTACTGTGGCATCATGAGCTGGGCATAGGCAAGCCCTCCTCTCCTCACCCTGCAGACGAGCTGTGCCCCTGGCTGGCGGGGGCTGTGTTGACACTGGCCATTCATGACCCAGGCGGGACCCAAGTTGCTCTCCTGGCCTGGCCACAGGAAGAGGCACATTCGGCCTGGCTTCTCTACAATGGAAGCTGGGCAGTGGGCTTCTTGGATGGTGCTTGGGGCCCTGTGGGAGGCTGACTCCAGCATTTGGGAAAATGCTGTGGGAATAGGATGTAAGGGCTGAAGGTGAAAATGGGAAAAAGCAACACAATTTGGATGGAACAATCCATTTACAAGGTAACTGACATCTCGTAAATGGCTCACTGGTGAGATAGGAGACAAACACATAATTAGTTTTTTATGTATTAAAGAAAGTGTGATCCATTTCAGTAAGACGGTAACCCTTTGAAGTGATGGGGGAGCGAGCAGTGAGAATCTACTGTCCTCCTCAGAGCTGACTTCAGGAGGACTGTCTTGACCAGCCAGGGTGGGTATTGATTCTGCCTAATTGGTCACCCCACGAGGGTAGGGACTTGGGGCTGCACGGCTCCCCTGGGACACCTCACTCCTAGGTCTTGGCCCACAAGCACAGGAACCCCCTGACACAGTGTTTGTTTCTCCTGGGAGTTACAGGTCTCATGGTAAAGCGGCACATTGGCTTATACAGTAGTTTTGGCGGAGTCAGTCCTGAACCTGATCAGCTCAGGGAGCACAAATCCAATCACCTAGGGGTGAGATCTTGGATCAAGCTGGGTCCTATTTGGTATTTTCTGACATAACTTTTGACACCAGATGTGTGGTATTTTCTGCTGCTGCTGCTAAGTTGCTTCAGTTGTGTCCGACTCTGTGCGACCCCATAGATGGCAGCCCACCAGGCTCCTCCATCCCTGGGATTCTCCAGGCACAAACACTGGAGTGGGTTGCCATTTCCTTCTCCAATGCATGAAAGTGAAAAGTGAAAGTGAAGTCACTCAGTTGTGTCTGACTCTTCGCAACCCCATGGACTGCAGCCCACCAGGCTCCTCCATTCATGGGATTTCCCAGGCAAGAGTACTGGAGTGAGGTGCCATTGCCTTCTCCAGGTGTTTTCTGAGACCAACCAGTTCTCTGACATCAGCTGAGTGTCTACAATTCAATTCAATCCTGACACTCAACCATGGAGTGAGTTAGAGGCTCAGTCCCACAAGACAGCCCAGCTTCAGATACCTTGTGCAAGCAGGGTCTCCAAGCGACCACACTTCTGCCCAGCAGACTGCAAATCCGGGGGACCCCATGACCCTTCCCAGCTTGATAATTCACTAGAATGACTCACAGAACTCATGAAAACACTATACTTACCATCACAGTTTATGATGGAGGATAAAAACAAAGAGCCAGATGAAGAGGAACAGAGGGCAAGGTGCAGAAGGACCCGGAGCCTGGGGGGTCTCTGTCCCCATAGAGTATGGGTGCAATACCCTTTTGGGTAGGTGGGTTTGTTCACCAGCCAGGAAACTTCTTGAAGCTCTCTTGTCGTTTATGAGCTCTTATAACCCAATGAGAGAGGTGAGGGATTAGTCTTTCTAAGACTGTCTCCATCTAGAAGCTATCTGGAGAGGGCAATGGCACCCCACTCCAGTACTCTTGCCTGGCAAATCCCATGGACAGAGGAGCCTGGTGGGCTGCAGTCCATGGGGTCGCGAAGAGTTGGACACGACTGAGTGACTTCACTTTCACTTTTCACTTTCATGCATTGGAGAAGGAAATGGCAACCCACTCCAGTGTTCTTGCCTGGAGAATCCCAGGGACGGGGGAGCCTGGTGGGCTGCCATCTCTGGGGTCGCACAGAGTCGGACACGACTGAAGCGACTTAGCAGCAGCAGCAGCAGCAGCAGCAGCAGCAGCAGAAGCTATCTAGTGGTCTGAGTCCCCTCATCAGCATGAATGCAAATGTGGTTTAAAAAGGTTAGTTTTGGATAACAAAAGACACACTTGTCACTCAGAAAACTCCAAGTGTTTTATTCTGCTATAATCCTTTTCCCATCACGGCCACTGTGAGGTCCTGAGTGGGCAGAGAGTCACCTCAGCCCTTCCCGTGACCTGCAAACACCTGCTGCGCTGAGCCAGCCTCCTCCTGACTAGCCTCCTGTTACTTAGGAGAGTCTGAGGCTGGAATTAAGACTCAGCCATGGTCACGAGGATGTTTTTCTATGCAAATTGAGAAGGAATCCCTAACTCCCTTCTAAGTGGCTGGTGAAAGGTGTCTGTGACTTTGGGGCCAAGGCTAGTGTTTGAGGCTACCGTGGATCGCAGGGGTGGGAGGTTGGGGCTGAGGGAAGGAGGATGGGGGTGCTGACTGGCACTTGGGAGCTTTGAGGGGAAGGGCCCAGATGGGGCACTTCTGCAGAGTCAGCAGCGGGGGAAGGCAGAGTTTGTAAGGACTGACTCGGGAGCATATAGACCCGTATCGCAGCTCCACTTCCCCACTGCTGGTTCACAGCGTGGCAGGGAGCTGTTCTGGAGAATGAAGGAAGCAGAGACGAGAGCTGACCAGGTCCACTTCTGCACAGAAAACCAGAATGTCTCCCTGTCCTCCCAAGGTGAGAAAACTGAGGCCCCAGCCTGTGTTCAGCATGGAGGGTCCAGCCTGCTGGGCCCTGGCCCCCCACCATCTTCCTCAGCCCTTGCCTGGCAGGCTCAGCACTGGCTCGGCTTCCAGAATAAACAGGTGGGACTGAAGGTGGGTCAGGCAAGAACAGAGTGCCTGTGGCCTGCACTGAGGCTTTGCGTGAAATCTCCTCTGACCCTTTTCCCTGGGGGGTGGCAACCTGGCAAGAGAAGGAGAGTGAACAATGAATTCAGGGGGACCTGGTTTGAAACCCATCTCTGCACTCTGGGCTGGCCCCATGAGGCCTCAGGGACTCCAGGCTGTGGTCTCTCCGTTCTCTGTATATTCAGCCAGCAGACTCCCAGGAACAGCCCTTCTTAGGACACCGATGTCAGCCTGTGGCAGCAGCAGCCCCGAGGGCTGTGAGTGTCGCTGCGGTCATGATTCACGCAGCAAAGCTGGCCCTGAGCCGCTGAGGTCGGGTTCCTGCTGTGTGCCTCCCTCCCCAACTCCCTCCCTCCTTTCTGCTTTCATTCAAACAGTACCTTTGTTGTCTTCCACTGTGCCAGGTCTGTGCCCTGTGCGCGCCCTCCAGGCTCGGGCTGGTGGTCTTTTCTGAGCCTTCTGTTGCTACCACAGCTTCCACGAGCCCTGGTGCACGTTCCCAAGCGCCCATTGCCTTTCTCCAGGGTGAGCGGGACAAGCATTCTCAGTCCCATGGGACAGGCCAGGAGAGTAAGCCTGAGGGGCTGCAACTGTCCAGCCCACACGGCAGTCTCCTCCTGGATCCTGGCTTCTTCCCTGTAGGACTGGACCCCGTGGCAGTGGTTCCTGCAGCCCCCAGGATGCCCCGGCGTTTGCAGGCCACCCTGGCCTCTTTGGGTGTGTTTTTGGTCTCCTGTCTGGTGGTTCTCTTCATTGTGGGTAAGCTCCTAGGTGACCTGAGCCCCACTGACTTTCTCTCCTTCCTGCACACAGGCCCTAAAGAGCCCTAGACACCTCCCTTCTACTCCCAGGGGGGTCACTCCACTTCCAGTCCCAGGCCCAAACCAGGGCTTTCCTGGGACCCAACCAAGGTCGTTGTCCAAAGGGAGGTTCCCAAGAGATGAGGCGGGTGAGGGGAACTCTGAGGGGGTCATGGTGCCATCTCCTCCACCTCCTTCTGGAACCTTGACTGAGAGTGGGGCAGCCTGGGGATTGTGCTGAGGTGGGAATGGGGTGTCTCAGCTCTGCAGCACCCAAGACCTGCACTGGACACATCTGCTTACTTCCAAGAGTTCCTGGGAGACAACCATACTGGGCAGTTTCTCAAGGAACGCGACTGTGAGTAGCCGCAGCGGGGGAGGGGAGGGGGCCGGGGCCTTGGATGCTCAGACCCCAGGACACATTTCTTCCTCCTCAATGTCCTCAGGCCCCTAAATGGTTTCTATTCTCCTCACAGAAAGCCAGTATCTTTCTTTTAAATGGCTTTATTTTTTGAGGTACAATTGACGCATAATAAAGTATACATATTTAAAGCATACAACCTAAGTTTTGCCAAATACAGAGATGCATGAAACATCACAATCAAGATAATGGACATACTCAGCCTTCTGCCCCCAAAGTTCACTCCTGCCCTTGGCCATCCTGCCTCTCTCCTCTTCCCTTTGTTCCCAGGCAACCACTGATCTACTTGCTGGGATACGGATGGCTTGACTTTTTCTAGAGTTTTATATAAAGGGATCTAGAGTATGTACTCTTTTTTTGACCTTTATCAGTCATGTGATTTACCAACATTTTTTTTAGTCTATGGCTTCTCTCTCCATTCTCTTAACAAGATTTAAGTTTTGGTAAAGTCTGATTTATCCATCTTATCTCATTTATGGATTGTCCTTTTGGTCTGGTATCTAAGAAATCTGCCTATACCAAGATCACAAAGACATGCCTTCAAATTTGCTTCTGGAAATTTTATAATTTTGGGGTTTTACATTTAGGTCTATGATTAATTTTGAGTTAATGTTTTGAATAATGAATAATGCAAGATATGGACTGAAGTTCATTTTTTCTTTTTGCAAATGGGTGTACAGTTGTTCCAGCACCATCAGTCGAAAAAGTTATCCTTTCTCCTTTGTATCTTTGTTGGAAACCAATTGTCCATATTTGTGTACATTCTCTCTTCTGTCCCATTGATTTAAGGCCCTCCTGGTCTTACCTCAGCACAGTGGCTCAGGTCTCACATACCTACCTAGGCAGAGCTTTAGAAGCAGGGCAGGAATCCTCCAGAAAGGGTCTCTGCTTATTCGGGTCCTTCTCCCTGTTTCTGAAAGGAGGCTGGAATGGGCGCCTCACGCCGTGAATGTCTGAGCTCACATTCTAGCTCATGGGTGCACAGAGGGTGCAACTGCAGGGGGTTTGGTGGGATGCTGCAGAGTTTCCTTGAATGACGCAGGGACCACAGCCTCTCACTAGGGTCTCCCATGTCCTCAAATGGTTCGCCAGGGACCCTTGCACTACGTGGCCCTGGAGGTGCCATTGCAGTTCAGGGTTCAGTGTCGGAGGACTTCCACATAGCCCTGTACATTGAGAAGAAAATTTCCTCCATGGGTACCTATTTTATTTTGTTTCTGTTTTCTTCCCCCCACGAATTTGTGATCAGAAAAGGCCTATGTTTGTGGCCTACACAGTTTTTAGGAAGTCACAATTGTGAATCAAGAGGTTTCATGCTTGGTGTACAAATATAGCGTAGGAATAAACATGGGTTTGACTCATACCTGTTGTCTTTCCATAATGACCCATTAATATCTAATGGTGAAACTTCAGCTGAATTAAACATCAACAGCTCTCAGTGATTTAATCAGTTATTTTCAAGTTCAGTTACGATGGCAGAATAATCCAGTAGGCAAGTATTTCAATCCTTCTGCTTCCTGGTTCACTAAACAGACCTTTATTTTGTTTTTGGCTTTACATTCTCAGGTGGTCCAGCCCCAGGGCCTGGGTGGTTATAGGCTGCTTGAGGAGAGCTCAGGGTTGTGCTGCAGACATTTACCTTGGAGATTTTAAGAACGCTTTCCTACATGATGGGCCTGTTTGGCTGCTTTCTCCATTTCCTCCCTCCAGATCCCTACCACTCAGTCAGGGTGGCGGAGTTCCAAGAGGCTGTCCAGTTGTTTAAAGGACATATGGAGAACGCCAGCACCTGGAGCGTGGAGATCCAGCTATTGACGTGCAGAGTGGACAATGTCAGTTCTCAGATCCAGATGCTCGGCGGTGATCTGGAAAGTGCCAGTGCTGACATCCAGATGCTAAAAGGCCTCCTGAAGGACGCCAGTGCCTTGAGTTTCCAGACCCAGCTGTTAAGGAGTTCCTTGGAGGAGACCACTTCTAAGATTCAGAAGCTACAGGGAGATCTAGAAGAGGCAAATGGTTCAAATTCCCAGATCCAGGGTTCCTTTAAAAGCAGTTTAGAAAACACTAGCATCGAGCTCCTTGTGTTAAGCAGAGGCTTAGAAAATGCCAACACGGAGATCCAGGTGTTGAAGGCAGGGTTAGAAACGGCAAACGCTGAGGTCCGATTGGCAAACAGTAGCTTAAAGAATGTTAATGCCCAGATCCATGTTTTAAGAGGTGATCTGGATAGTGTTAGTGATTTAAGGGCCCACCATCAGGTTTTAAGGAGTAGTTTGGAAAGCACCACTGCTGAGATGCAGAGGTTAAAGGGAAGTCTGCAAAATGCAAATGCGTTAAACTCTCAGACCCAGACCTTTGTAAGAGGCAGTTTAGACAACACCAGTGCTCAGATCCAGGTGTTAAGAAGTCATTTGGAAAGGGCTGGAGGTGAGATTCACTTGTTAAAAAGAGATTTGGAAAATGTCACTGCCCAGACCCAAACAGCAAGCAGTCACCTGGAGCAGACAGATGCTGAGATGAGAGTATTAAAAACAGAGCTGGAAAGTGCCATTGCCTTAAGTTCCAAGATTCAGGTGTTAAATGGTCTTTTGAGAAATGCCAGCCAAGAGATACAGACCTTAAAACAAGGAATGAAGGATGCCGCAGCCTTACAGTCCCAGACCCAAATGTTAGAGAGAAGTCTGCAGGAGGCCAGAACTGAGATCCAGACATTAAGAAAGGATTTGGAGAACACCAAAACACTGAGGACAACAATCCAGGAGCAGCAGAGAAGCCTGGAGTCCTTCCGCACAGCCTTGGCTTCACAGGAGCAGCTCCAGAGGAACCACAGTAAGTGCAGGGAGAGGGCTGGGGAGGGCAGAGTCTCCTGTCCCTTTGGCCTTTTGCTTATTTCAACATGCATCCCCGGGGAAGGAGTGTGGGTGCTCGAGAGGTGCTAGATCCAACCAAAGGTGATGTAATCCCTGCTTACTCTCTGACCAGAGTGACAAAACCTACATCTGGGAAACAAACGCGGTCTGTCCGTATGGTGTATAATAGAGACAGAGTGTGCTAGCAGAGCCAGCCAGCCTTATTTCCAACTTTTGACTAGCCCAGATGCTGTGGTTTTTCTCAAGTTGTTCACCTTCTCTGAGCTTCCCTTTTCTCACCTGCAAAGTGGGGAAAATAATACTTGCTCCCCAGTGAGGACCAAATGACTTAACACACATAAAGCATTTAACAAAGTACAGCATTCCTGTATACATCTGACAAAAATTTCCTGAGGCCCTAGGATGTGTCAGGATCATAAAGATTAACAAAATGTGATGCCTGCCCTTGGAGAAGGCAATGGCACCCCACTCCAGTACTCTTGCCTGGAAAATCCCATGGACAGAGGAGCCTGGTAGGCTGCAGTCCATGGGGTCACTAGAGTCGGACACGACTGAGTGACTTCACTTTCACTTTTCACTTTCCTCCATTGGAGAAGGAAATGGCAACCCACTCCAGTGTTCTTGCCTGGAGAATCCCAGGGACGGGGAAGCCTGGTGGGTTGCCGTCTATGGGGTCGCACAGAGTTGGACACGACTGAAGCGACTTAGCAGCAGCAGCAGCAGCCCTTGAAGCTTATAGGTGGGTGGAGCAGCCTTGCACAAAAGGCCTGAGAGGTGCAATGTTGGGAGTAGGTCTAGAAACTGGGGGGTGGGGAGGAACAAAACAAAGGACAAGAAGGTGTCTTCTCAGGGCTGATGTCCTCTGGTGCAGACAAGGATCTTCCAAGGAGGGAGGCAATTTTCTGGAGGATAAAAGATCAAAGATGCTTCAGTGGGAATTTGGCCTTTGAACTGAGGCCTGAAAGATAAGTAGGTGTTTTCCAAGCAGATAAGATAAGGGAACAGCAGGTCACAGGCATGGAGATGTGAACCATGAGGTTTAAGAAACTTCTGGTAGTTCTATCTGACTGGACCATGGCCAAGAGGGCAGTTGAGGAGACACAGGCCGAAAAGACAGTAGGTAAGGGTCAGAGCAGTGGCTTTCAAACATGTAATCACAGCATAAAATTCATTTTACATCATGTTGTTTGTTGTTCAGTTGCTCAGTCATGTCCGACTCTTTACGACCCCATGGACTGCAGCATGCCGGGCTTCCCTGTCCTTCACCATCTCCTAGAGTTTGCTCAGACTCATATCCATTGAGTCAATGATGCCATCCAACCATCTCTAGTTATAATTATGTGTCTCTCTCACACACATACACATTTCAAAAAGCAAAGCTTTTACCACATGAATGCACTCATATTTTATTGTCTAGTCTCCAAACTCCTTCTCCCCGCAATAACTTCAACAAAATCCACCAGTGGGTTGATGACGGCAGTTGAAAAAACACTGTGAGAGAAAGGGAGGCAGCTCTGCAGAGACACCAGCTAGATGCGGAATGGCTCTGAGTTTGGGTTTCATCCTTTTGGAAATGAGTATTTGTCGAAGAATTTCAAGGAGGCTGACTGGATGGGTCTATAGACTGAGACAGGGAATAAAAGGAGAAGACAAGCTGTGAGGTTTGAGCGTGTTGAATCTGAGATACCATGGGGGTATTCACGAGGCCATCACCTGTGGGCTGTCGGGGGTGTAGGAAAGCGGTCCTGCTGCAGACAGAGATGCGGGAGCCCTGGGTACGCTGGTTCTGGTTGTGGCAGTGGGAATGCAGGAGTTTGCATGAGATGAGATGCTTCGTGAGAAGGAAGCTGAGGGTGGAAACAGGAAGTCAACTTTTAGGTGGCAAGAAGGGAAAGAAGTGTTTTTGAAGGAGACTGGAGAGGGCAGTCTCAGAGGCAGGAGGAGAATTAGGAAGTGTGCAGTTGGGGAAGTCAAGGAAGGAGAGCATCTCAAGAACAGCGTGGCTGGTTCTGGCAAATGTCTAAGAGCCCCAGGTAAAGAAGCCAATAAGCACCCACTAACTCCGGGCAGTTCGCAGGTCATTGGAATAAAGTTTCAGTGGAGAGTTGTATGTGGCCTGGAGACCAGACCACAGTCAGTAGCAAGTGAGTGAGAGACGAAGGTGCCCCAGTCCTTCAAGGGCCTTGGCTGAGAACAGAAGATGAGGCTGAGGTGAGGGATATGGGAGGGTAGAAGCAGGGGTTAAAAAACCAGCTGTGCCATCCATACTTATATCTCAAAACCTACATAATTAATTGTAGACGTGGCAAATATTGAAAAAGAGAAAGATGAGAATATGATAAATTGTGTTTCTGTAAAAATGTCTCTTAAAAAAATAACCACTGCTAATATTTTGGTGAAATTCCTTGAGAGGGCTGGTCTAGATTAGGCTAGGCTTGATCTGAGGGTGAGACAAAGGCACCAGCAAACAGGGAGAAGATTGAAGGAGAGAGAAAAAGAGAGTGGGGGAGGAGTTGGGGAGACAATGTTGGAACCTGGGAGACAGAGAGAGAGGAGAGAATGAAAAGCAGAGTGGAGTGATTGGCCATGAAGGAGCAGAGGAGCTGTGGGAGCAGATGTTCACCCAGTTTGCAGATGCAGGTACAAGACAATGAGGGAGCAGATACTTAGTGATGTCTTTGTAGAGTAAGAGGTCCCTAGTCAAAGGCGACAGAAGAGGGAGAGATCTGTGAGGGATGGGGCCATTTGGAGCAACTGCTGGAATATGCGGCTGACAAATGAGGGGCTTGGGAGACAGCACTGAGCGCCTGCTCTGCTGTTTCGCTCTGTCCCTGTCTGTCTGTTGGAAGCCTGGAAGTCTTCCCTTCTTGACACGGCTCCCACGCCCCCCTGCTGTCCTCCCCACTCCCTCTGCCTTGCTCCTGCTTTGGTAGGGACGAATGTTTCTCCACCTTGGGGACACGCTGGAATCACCCGATGAGTTTTTATAAAACTGAAGCCTGGAACCCACCTCCAGAACTCTAACTTTTCTTTGGGAGGGCAGGCGCTTGTTCTGGGATGCAGCCTAGCATCAGAATTTTCTTTTAAAAATTCCCTAGGTGGTTCTAATGGTCAGTCAGGGCTAAGAACCATTAGTTTAATTTTTTTTCTTAAAGGGCCAAACAGTTGATGTTTTGAGCTTCTGGCTAAACAGTCTCTGTTGCAACATTTCTGCTGTTGTAATGATGAAGCATCTGAAGACCATCTGTCAACTCAAGGGCATGGCTGTGTTCCATAGGTATACAAATTCTATAAAGTAACTATCCTTCAATTAAAAAATAAATAAATTTAGAATTAAAAAAAAAAACTTCATTTGCAAAAAGAAGCTGCTGGCAGGCTGTAGTCTGCCAATTCTTGGTTTGGACTGCTGTTTCTCAGACTTTGGAGTGTATCAGAATCACCTGGAGAGTTTGTTAAATGCAGACTGTCAAAAAACAATTCTGAATTCAGCTAGGCTGGGGTGAGTCTGAGAACTGGCATTTCTACCAAGCCCCAGGTACTAATGCTGGGCACCTAGGACCACACTTTGAAAAACCCTGGTTTACACACTCACCATCTATCATTCAAACATTTGTAATTGCACTGTAACTGGTGTCTCTCCCATTAAGATTGCCTTCTTCCTATTCAGCAACCGCACCATCTCGAGGCAAATCTGAGCATATTACGATCTTTCTTCAAACCCTCCAGGGTTTCCCACTATTGCCAGGAAAAAAACCCAAACTCCTTCGCACAGGACGTATGATTTAGCACTGGTGACCCTGTCCACGTTCATCTCCCATCCTTTGTGCTTTGACTGTGTCTGCGTGTGTGCGCTCAGCTGCTTCACGTGTGTTCAAGTCTTTGTGACCCTATGGGCTGTAACCCTTCAGGCTCCTCTGTCCATGGGATTCTTCAGGCAAGAATACTGGAGTGGATTGCCATGCCCTCCTCAGGGGATCTTCCCGACCCGGGGATTGAACGTGCGTCTCCTACATCTCCTGCTTTGGCAGACAAGTGCCTTATCACTAGTGCCATCTGGGAAGCCTGCGCGTTGGCCATAAAGTCCTTGAACAGATCAGGCTGCACCGTGCTGTTTCACACCTTTGTGCTTTTGCAGTGACTCTCTCCCCCGCCTGGGATTCTCTCCTTGCCCATCTGGCAAACTCTTCCTCGGTCTTTGAAGACTCAGCTCAAGTGAATCCTCACCTAGGGTCCTTCCTAAGCTCTGTTTCCAGCTCAGCTGAAGGACACCACACCCTCTTTAGTGCCTCTAACATGCCATGGTTTCCAATCAATGCATCTTCAATACCAGTTTTATGTCTGTCTCATTTGCTGGACAGTAATTCCCTTGAGGGCATGAATCATGTCTAATTGATCTTTGTATAAAGGCTCCTGATTCATAGAAGTTAAGGTATATTGAATAAAAGAATACATGAATGAATGAGTCTGTTTTGGCACCATTTCAAGGAGCTGTGATTAGGAGGCTGTTAACAGAGTGTCAGGACAGAAGGGAATGAAATAGCTGAGGGAATCGGGGCTTGTGCTGATAGGATGAGCCATTAGGGTCTGAAATTGTGAGGTCAGGCAGGGGATGACAAGGTCCCAAGTGTGGTTCTTGGTGTGGACAGCTGAAGTAGATGGAGATGAAGTCAAGGGAATGAGTGAAGATACAGGATGGCTGTGAACGCTCGCAGGGAAATGAAGGGGACCAAGATGCAGGGGACAAGCAGGTGGTAGCAATGAGTTGGGAAAGTGAGTAGTATAGCTAGAAAACAAGAGCCTTGAAAGAAAATGGCCAGGTAGCAGAGCTGTCTGAATACCCCTGGAGTGATGGAGCCAGATGTCCTGAGCTGCTCCTCTGCTCTGTCAGGTCGTGGGCTGGGGGTGCAGCCTCCCAGACTGTGGCCCTGTAGCCGAGGGCATCAAGCGTTGCAGGGGTTTGTGACCCTCAGTGGTTAGTCTCTGGAGGGAGCAGGATCTGCAGCCAGCTCCCTGTTCTCTCTCCTTCCCCACCTTTGCTCCAGATCAACTTTTCCAGCTGTTCCTGCAAGGCTGGAAGTTCTACAGTGGGAGCTTGTATTACTTTTCTTTTGCTGAGAAGACGTGGCGGGAGGCCGAGCAGTTCTGTGTGTCCCATGGAGCCCACCTGGCCTCGGTGACCTCGGAGGAGGAGAAGGTCAGAGCTGTGAGCTTGGGGTGCTGCTTCTGGGAGTGATGTGGGGTCAGGGGCTTTGTGCTTTGGCCTTCCCCTCTTGGAGTTGGCATGGCAGTCCTTCATGTCTCCTCTGTCAGTCAGGGAGCAAATATTTATTGAATTCTGATGAACATCTTGCACCAGAGGTATAAGCACTGACAGCAAACCCAATGTCCTCAGTGAACGAGGGAGACCCCAGAGGGGTCAGCAGAAAGGAAGGGCAGAGGGAGGGGCACCAGGTAGCTGCCCTCAATGTGCTGGGTGCCTCCTTGCCTCCCCATCCCCTCGTCTTCCTCTCAGGCTTCTTCTCTAGTTGTCAATCTTGATTTTAATGTCAGTTCATCTCATGGCTATGGAAGGCCCATGAGCAGATAATCCAGGCTTCTTGGGAAGGCCAGACAAATGTATGAGTTTGAGGCCATAAAGACAGCTGAGCACTGAAGAATTGATGCTTTCAAATTGTGGTGCTGGAGAAGACTCTTGGGAGTCCTTCAGAATGCAAGGAGATCAAACCAGTCAATCCTAAAGGAAATCAACCGTGAACATTCATTGGAAGGACTGTTGTGGAAGCTGAAGCTCCAATACTCTGGCCACCTAATGTAAAGAGCCAACTCATTGGAAAAGACCCTGATGCTGGGAAAGATAGAAGGCAAAGGCAAAGGGGACCTCAGAAGATGAGATGGTTGGATGGCATCACTGACTCAACAGACATGAATCTGAGCAAACTCTGGGAGATAGTGCAGGACAAGGAGGCCTGGTGTGCTGCAGTCCACAGGGTTGCAAAGAGTCAGACACAATTTAGCGACCAAACAAGAACAACAAAGCCAACAGAGCAGCAGAGTGGCCCGTACGCCAGATGTTCTTATCCGAATTTACTGAGGTTATTGACAAGTACCCACCGTGCGTTTGGCCAAATTTAACTTACAGACGTACCCATCCCTTGGGGTTTTCCTGAGACGGTACTTGTCTGTCTGTCAAAGGACATGCTATTTTGTAAAACGCATCTTAGAAAACCACTGCCAGGTCTGTCTTTGTCCCAGGAAAGCCACACTCCTCATCAGGTAACCATGGAAGAAGCTGAACTTCCCCAAGGTGACCTGTCTGCTGCCCTAGCTCTGGAAAACCAGGGAACCGGTGGCGGGGGGTGGGGGTGCAGCTCCTGAAGAGTGGGCTTAATGCCGCTGGGACTGGGGAGAGCGCGGCATGGATTCCTCTTCCACGTGGCCTGGTGAGCAAGCTCCTCGCACGAGCTCACTGCCACGACACTGCCTTTTCTCCACAGACATTTCTGATACAGTTCACGAGTTCTGTTTACCACTGGATTGGCCTCACTGACCACGGTACGGAGGGCCACTGGCGCTGGACAGATGGCACAGCATTCGATCATGCCAGGAGCCATGCGTGAGTCCTGCCTCTGTCTGGTGCCATCTCAGGCGCTGTCTGGGACAGGTCTGCCTAGAGAGACTCTGTCCTGCGTGTGTATCCCCGTCCAAGAAGTGTTAGCACTGTGTGTGATCTATGTGTATGATGTGCGTGTGTGATGTGTGTATATGGTGTGTGTATATTTGACTGTGTGGTGATGTGTGTGGTGTGTGTGTGATGTGTGTGTACACCAGCATAGCTGTGATCCTTGTCTGGACCCCTTCACAGGGGCGTCAGGATAAGACAGGTCCTGGGGCTGGCAGGCACCCTGCAACTGGGTCTTGCTGTTTGGATTTTTTTTTTTTTTTTTTTTTTGCCTATCCTATACCCTACCACGTAGGCCTGGGCCCAAGGGGCCTTGCCCCCATCTGAAGGCTCTAAATATGAATTCTGGTGGGGGGGACTTGTAGCTTTAGACACACTTCCCATCCCTCCATTCTCAGTAATGGAGGACAACCTCAGCAAAGCCACCCTCAGGGCACCTGGGGCCACCAGGGGTTTAGGGACCCATGTCACTTCAGTTCCTCATGCCACAGCAGGGGGAAGGGATTCTTCTTTCATCAAGCAGAATGAAGCCCTCTTTTTGCCAGGTTTTGGGCTGAGAATCAGCCAGATAACTGGCAACACGGTATTGGGCAGTCGGAAGACTGTGTCCAGATGCAGCAGAAGTGGAATGACATATCCTGCTCCACTCTCTGCCGCTGGATCTGCAAGAAGCCTATGGTCCAGCTGTAGCCCGGGGCAGGGGGGCTGAGACCCTTCTCCACGACGCCTTGGGAGCCACTCAATCAACTGGTTCGCTGGGGCCTTCATTCAGCCTTTGCTTTTCCTGACCTGTCCTTTTGAAATAAATCTTTCAAACATGTTCACATCATGTGACCCAGCATGACCAGCAGCTTCTCAAAGAAGAAAAAGAGACTTGTTTCTGTATGTCCCCTCAGCAACCAGCGCAGGCCTGTCAGATGGCAGCTCCTCAATAAATACTCTGATGAACCAAAGTTTGGACTTGTCTCTGCGACAGCCACCAGGCTCACTTCTCCCTGCTTTGGTTCTCCTTCCCTCAGGGTCCCTTCTGTTCTGAGATAAGGACGTCTTTAAGGGCTTTATAGCTAGGCCCTTTCAGTTGATGTGTTGCAAAAAGCAGAGGTTTACCACGAACTACGATGACTGGGCAGCAGCATATGCTCCCAGAAGTCACAGCCGCCCAGGTGTTCCTGGCACTTTCTTTGCTGGAGACGGGGCTGGAGCTGGAATTTTCCAAGCCCTTTAAAGTCACTCCCCAAACTCATTTCTCCCGGGTGGCTGACTTTACTTGTGTTCAGACTGTTAATTCTCAGGGACGTTTCTCTGACTTTTCTTGCCCCCATTCACCCTTCCAGGGACTCAGCTTTCTGCCAGCTCAACTTAGAATGAGAATTTCTAGAGCAAATATTTTGCCTCAAATACTGGGGTCCTATCCTTGACATGGCCAGGGAATCTGAGACACATTTCTAGAGTTCTTTGTCTGCATTACTCTGCATTACTTTATACTCTGGCCTTTTTGGGTGTCTTCATGGTCTCCTGTCTTGTGGCTCTCTTCTTTGTGGGTAAGCTCCTGGGCGACCTGAGCCCCACTGACTTTCTCTCCTTCCTGCACACAGGCCCCAAAGAGCCCCAGACACACTCCTTCTATTCCCAGGGGGGTCACTCCACCTCCAGTCCCAGGCCCAAACCAGGGCTTTCCTGGAGCCTGCCAGGACACTTCATAGAGTTCTTTCTCTGCACTACTTTATACTCTGCTCCCAAATGCTAGAATGTCAGTTCAGTCTCCCCAAACTTACATCTTTCTTTCCTCAGCCTAGTGCGACTGCCACACCCTGTGTGGACCCTCCGCCTCTGCCCAGGGGTCTGGAAATATCCTCCAGGAAGAAACCCAGGAGGGTCGTGGACTCAGTCAATCAGATGCCAGTTTCGCTCTGCCTGTTATCCAATGTCTGAAAACAATAGTGTTCATGCGTTTTGTCCAGTTTTCTGGTTGCTTACAGCAGAATGGCTAGTCCAGTAACTACATCATGCCCAGAACTGGAAATCTGTTCTATCTTTTATGATATCTTTGGTTGAACTGGACTTTAACCTATTTGTGTTCACTTTTTTCCTTTTGGCTTTTCCTTTGGCCTTTTTCTTTTGTGGCTCCCGATTTTTTTTTTTTAATTAATCTTGGACCCTCCTCCTCTATCGAGGGATTGAAATAACATTTTGCTACATTTCTTTGGTACTTTCATAATTTTATTCTTACATTTATATTACTGAGCCACCTGGAATTTATTTTTGAGAATATCATGAGGTTGGCATCTACTTTACCTTGAATATCATTAAATCATAGCCCCTCTTTTTCACTTGTTTGAAAAGTCAACTTTTTACAACAGAAATTTAATGCAACATTGCAAATCAACTATATGTCAGTAAAATTTTTTAAAAAACCCTAACTTTCTCAAATACTAAATTTCACTTTTTTTAAATTGATGAAATCCATCAATCACCAAGAACCTCCCACAAACAGATCTAAAAATGTTTGAAAAAAGTTAAAGGGGGCACTTGCCCTACTGGATAACAAAATGTATTATAAAACTACAATAATTAAAGCAATGCAGCTCTCATTAAGGAAAAAGAGAGCTCATGGGAATGCAATCAAGAAACTTGTAATTACTCATCAACAGATGATTGACTTAAGAAGATGTGGTATATATATATATTTATATATAAAATGGGCTATTACTCAGCCATAAAAAAGGATGAAATATTGCCATCTGCAGCAACATGGATGGACATAAAGAATATTATACTTAGTGAAGTAAGTCAAAGACAAATGTCACATGATATCAGTTATATGTGGAATCTAAAAAAAATTATACAAATGAAGTTATTTACAACGCAGAAACAGACTCACAGACATAGAAAACAAACTTACGGTTACCAAAGGGGAAAGGTATGGGGAAGAGAAAGATTAGGAATTTGGGATTAACGAGTGTTTCTACTGTATATAATATATAGTAGTATATATATTTATCTACTGTATATAATATATAGTAGTATATATATTTATCTACTCTATATAATATATAGTAGTATATATATTTATCTACTCTATATAATATATAGTAGTATATATATTTATCTACTCTCTCTCTCTCTATATATATATATATTGGGGCTTCCCAGGTGGTGCGATACTTTGGCCACCTGATGTGAAAGAGCCGAGTCATTAGAAAAGACCCTGATGCTGGGAAAGATTGAAGGCAGGAGGAGAAGGGGATGACAGAGGATAAGATGGTTGGATGGCATCACTGACTCAATGAACATGAGTTTGAGCAAGCTCTGGGAGATGATGAAGGACAGGGAAGCCTGGCGTGCTGCAGCCCATGGGGTCGCGAAGAGTCAGACACGACTGAGTGACTGAACAACAGCAGGTGGTACAGTGGTAAAGAATCTGCCTGCCAAGCAGGAGACTCAAGAAACATGTGTTTGATCCTTGGGTCAGGAAGATCCCTTGGAATAGGAAATGGCAACCCACTCCAGTATTCTTGCCTGGAAAATTCCATGGACGGAGGAGCCTGGTGGGCTACAGCCCACGAGGTCACAAAGAGTTGGACATGATTGACTGACTGAGCACACACGCATATATAAAATAGACAAGCAACAAGGATTTACTGTATAATAGAGGGAACTCTACTCAATGTTCTGTAATAACCTATATAAGAAAAGAGTCTGAAAAAGAATACACACACACACACACACATAACTGAATCACTTTGCTGTACACCTGAAACCAACATGACATTATAAATCAACTAACCTTCAATATGGAAGGAAAGTTATGACCAACCTAGATAGCATAATAAAAAGCAGAGACATTACTTTGCCAACAAAGGTCTGACTAGTCAAGGCTATGGTTTTTCCAGTGGTCATGTATGGATGTGAGAGTTGGACTGTGAAGAAAGCTGAGTGCTGAAGAATTGATGCTTTTGAACTGTGGTGTTGGAGAAGACTCTTGAGAGTCCCTTGGACTGCAAGGAGATCCAACCGGCCCATCCTAAAGGAGATCAGTCCTGGGTGTTCATTGGAAGGACTGATGCTAAAGCTGAAACTCCAATACTTGGGCCACCTCATGTGAAGAGTTGACTCATTGGAAAAGACCCTGATGATGGGAGGGATTGGGGGCAGAAGGAGAAGGGGATGACAGAGGATGAGATGGCTGGATGGCATCAATGACTTGATGAACATGAGTTTGGGTAAACTCTGGAAGTTGGTGATGGACAGGGAGGCCTGGCATGCCGCAATTCATGGGGTCACAAAGAGTCAGACACAACTGAGTGGCTGAACTGAACTGAACTGAACCTTCAATATAAATAAACATTAAATGAAAAAGAGAAAAGTTTAACTGGTTCTCCAGTTTTTCAGTCTGCCCTGCACCCCTGCATTTAGAGGTACTCAGTACCTTCAGATTGTGAAGTTACCAGGGTTGTCCTGATATTTATTCACTTCCCCCACTTCTGCCAGTTACAGTTCCATTTTCTCAGTAGCTCAGATGGTAAAGAAGCTGCCTGCAATATGGGAGACCTGCAATATGAGGTTGGAATCTACTTTGTCTCTACTACTACTACTACTAAGTTGCTTCAGTCGTGTCCGACTCTGTGTGACCCCATAGACGGAAGCCCACCAAGCTCCCCGGTCCCTGGGATTCCCCAGGCAAGAATACTGGAGTGGGCTGCCATTTCCTTCTCCATGCATGAAAGTGAAAAGTGAAAGTGAAGTCGCTCAGTCGTGTCCGACCCTCAGCGACCCCATGGACTTCAGCCTTCCAGGCTCCTTCATCCATGGGATTTTCCAGGCATGAGTACTGGAGTGGGGTGCCATTGGATATCTTTAAATCATAGCCCCTCTTTTTCACTTGTTTGAAAAATCAGCTTTTTACAACAAATTGAATACATCATTGTAAATCAACTATATGTCAATAAAATAAAATAAAACCCAACTTTCTCAAATACTAAATTCACTTTTTTTAAATTGATGAAATCCACCAATCACCAAGTCCCTCCCACAAGCAACAAGGATCAAAGATCCCCTGGAGAAGGGAATGGCTACCCTCTCCAGTTTTCTTGCCAGGGGAATCCCATGGACACAGGAGCCTGGTGGGCTACATACAGTCCATGGGGTCATGAAGAGAGACACGACTGAGTGATTAATACACACACACACACACACACACACACACATACACATACACACACAAGTCATTTACCACTCATCCATCTATTACCAGCTTCCAAGTTTTGTTGAAATTTCTTGCCTGCTGTTGATTTTTCTTTCATTCTCCCTGTCACTATGGGTTTTTCTTATTTTTATTTCTTTACTGTCATTATAGCAGATTTTCAGAGCAAATAGACATGAATGTGCGCATTGAATCTACCACTTTCAACTGGAAACTCATATTCTCTAATAAGATACTATGGTATTAAAGGAAAGCTATTAGCTTTGCATGTTTATCATATATAAAACGTGTTACTGAATACACAGATAAGAACTCTGGTTCTTATTTTTTTCCCCTAGTAAGTTGCATTGGGTTTTATGGATAAACAACGTTACTTGCAAGTAATGATAATCGTAACTGTACTTTTCTGGAATTTATACCATATTTCTTTTCCTTTTTTATTGTACTGGTAAGACCTCCAGAATAATGCTGTACAGTAGTAGTCATAGCTGGCATGCTTGCCTTGTTCCTGATGTTAATGGGACTATTTCCAGTTTCACAGTAAGTTGCTTGTCATTGATTTCTGGTAATTACCTTTCATAAAGTGAAGGAAATTTCCTTTAATTCCAAATAACCAGAGATAATCTAAATTAAGAATGGATACAGGCTTTTGTAAATGGGTTTTCAGAATACACCAAAATATTAATAAAAATCTTATCCTTTTACTGTTAGCATAACAAATTACATTAATAATTTCCTAATTGTCAGTTATTTTTGCAGATTTTGAATAGAAACCGATTTGGTTATGGTATTATTTTATTATATTGCTAGATTTGATTTCCTGTTAATTGATTCCTAGGAATTTTATAGTAATGGCAATATATATATGTGTGTGTATGTGTGTGTATATATATATATATATATAGACAGAGAGATGGGCTTATTGTTTTCTTTGCATGTATTTCTATTATTTGTTTTAGGGTTTTCCTAGCTTACACAAAGTAAAGTAGAAGCCAGTATTAAATATGTCCCCCTTTCTTGGAATTTACTGAGATTTTCTTTGTGACCTAGTGTATGCTCACATGTTATAAATGTTCCATAGGCACATTTATTAGCTTAGGCTTGCAATTTTTATTATTCAGATATTCTATGTCCTCTTTTATGTTTTGTCTACTCAACCTATCACTTTTTCTAAGAGGATTTTAAATCTCTTACGTTTAACATTTCTCTATGATTACTATTTTTTATTAGATTTCTAATAACTTTTGATTTATGTATTTCAATGTTACTTTAATGTCTAAAGATTCATAACCATTAAATCTACTTGAAGAATTTTACTTTTTATTAATATTCATTCAATCAAGGATTATTTATTGTGCTTATGTTATTCATAGTGCTTCTACCAAGCACATGTTTAGGTTTTGGGGATTCAACAGGGAACAAAACGGATAAAAATTCTGGTCCTTTTAGAGCCGTCATTCTAGTAGGGAAGGGAGCCGTGGTGGTTAGGACATCTGCTCCCTTCTCAGAGCCAGAGGAAGGAGTCCTGCGATGCCTGAAACCTGGATTTGGGGACCTTCTGGGGCAGCAAGCAGGTGAGCATCCAGCCCACCCATGGTCTGTTGTCTAGAGCTAACAGAACAGGAACAGGCAAGTGTGAAGGACTCTCTCCGGCTCCCTCTCCAGGGTCAATTCTCAGGTCCAGGCTAGCCCTTTCTCTCCTCTAGAGGAGGTTCTGAAGGCTGGAATTTCCCCAAGAAAGAGAAAGGCAGAGGAATTAAGTTCTCTCTAGACGGAATGGAGCCATCTGGGGAGGCAGAGTGAATCTGCAGATGACCTGGGGGAAGTGGTCAGCTTGTCACCCCGGGGTGCCTGTCCCACTCTGCCTCCACTGTGGGAACCCTGTGCAGCTGCCATTTGGATTGCATAGATGGCAACAGCGGGCTGTGACCGACAATTGCCGCCACCTGGGGTGTGCCCACAGCCTTGTTCCCAGAGCCACGGTTTCCAGTCCTTCTCTGCATGAGGGCCCAACCCGAGGAGGCTGGGGTCTACATATTGTCATTTAGGGGAGAGCCAGACTCTGGCATGGGAAGAGAAGGCCTAGACTTCTCGGTTGTGACGAAATGAACCTTGAGGCCTGGTTTTCTAGAATAATTTCTCAGTCAGGAGAGAGAATGCATCCTGAAGGAAGATGCATTACAGTTCCAACTCATTACAGTTGGAAACTCCAAGTGTCCTCTACCAGCTGACATCTCAGCCCTCCATGCTCCAAAATTCTTATAACACTTGCCCCACACGCCCAGATTCGGGCCTGGGCCTTGCTCCGACACCCCTGTATGCCTACACCATGCCTCCTGGGGAGACACTTGCCCTTTCTACCGCTTTCACTTATAATGATGAGGTATAAATGGCTCCACCTGGATCTGCTACTATTAATAGCAACCTCTGCCACTCCCAGTCAAACAACCCCAGGCGCTGTCAATGAAAGCCCCAGGCTTCACGAGAGTCACAGAAGAGTGAGGAACTCTGGGCTGCTTTTCAGGGTGGTGGTGGTGGTGGTGATTTAGGACAGAACAAGGGGCTGCCACCTGGGCCTAATTAGACTTCCTCTTGCAGGATAAGCCCCACACAGCAGAGTATTCCCAGCACAATTGTGCCTCTCAGCTCCCCTTACTGCTGCTGCTGCTAAGTCGCTTCAGTCGTGTCCGACTCTGTGTGACCCCATAGACGGAAGCCCACCAGGCTCCCCCGTCCCTGGGACTCTCCAGGCAAGAACTCTGGAGTGGGTTGCCATTTCCTTCTCCAATGCATGAAAGTGAAAAGTGAAAGTGAAGTCGCTCAGTCATGTCCGACTCTTAGCGACCCCATGGACTGTAGCCTTCCAGGCTCCTCCATCCATGGGATTTTCCAGGCAAGAGTACTGGAGTGGGGTGCCATTGCCTTCTCCGCAGCTGCCCTTACACTCCCTCAAAGCAGCCTGCACCCCACTTCCTCTTGCGCTTCCCAGAGCCCAACTTGTGTTGCAATCTTACCCTTCTTAGAGCTGACAAGCACTTCCCACTCCCAGCTGTACAGATGTCAGACCAGCAATCTACGCCCTTGTCGAGGTGGCCCCACACAGCTTCTCATGGCATCTCCGCTGCAGGGTCTCTGGACCTCAGGACCCTTCAGCCAGCTCTGCTCTCAGTTTCTGCACTACTCGAACATTGTTCTCCCTCTGTCACTGAGGATTTGTCTGTATAACAGCCGAGTTTCCAGAAGTTCATTCACTCATGTTCGTGAATCATCACTGCTGTTCTTGTAATCACTTCCAATGGGGGTGGGGGTCACCTGAGGCAGGAGAGGTTTGTGGTTACAGATCCAGGCTCTGGGGCTTCCCAGGTGGCGCTAGTGGTAAAGAACCCGCCTAACAATGCAGGAGACATAAAAGATGCAGGTTCAATCCCGGGTTCAGGAAGATTCCCTGGAAGAGGACATGGCAATCCACTCTAGTATTCTTGCCTGGTGAAGCCCATGGACAGAGGAGCCTGGCAAGCTACAGTCCATTGGGTCGCAAAGAGCTGGACACAACTGAAGCGACTTAGGATGCATGCAGCTTTGCCTCTTTCTAGCTGGAAAAGCTGGTTACCTGATTTTGTGTCTCAATTTCTTCTCCAGTGAATAGAGTCCCTCCCTCTTAAGGCTTTTGTGTGAATTTAGAAAGTTACTGCATATGAGGAACTTAGAATAGTGCATGGGACCTGGATCCCACTGTATAAGCCTTAGCTGTAATTTTTATACCCATGGCCTGATGGAATCCTCACTACAACTCTGAGGAAGCTTCTATTAAAATCTCTGCTTTATAGGTGGTGAGGTGAGGCCTAGAGTTTTGATGACTTGCTCAAAAATCCTAGGAACCCCTGTGCTGCAGAAGCTCTTCTCCTCTGACCGTAACAAACCCTCAGGCCCTGCTTAAGTCTCAGCTCTTCCATGTGGCCCCACAGGCCCTCGGCTTCCATCTACCCCATTAGCGACACTGCCAGGCATCTTTCTGCATCAAGTCAGAGCTCCAGGCTCCTGGCTGTGGCCGAAGCAGGGAAGCACAAATGAGAAAGGCATGAACTGAGAGTCCCAGTGGGGAAATGACCGTGAAGCAGCTTCCTGGGGATAGAGCCTGTTGGGCCTGTTCCTCTTCTCTGCTGTTGGTGGAAAAGCACTTCTGACCCACTGTTACCTCTGCTGAGGATGTGGCCAAGATATTAACCTCAGCTCATGCCCAGGGAGTGAAGGTGAGCTGTGGGGCACAGGGAGCAGGACTTCAGGAGAGGAGCAAGATCTGGGTGCTGGTGGACCAGGTTAATTGGAGGCACTGGGCTGGACCAGAGAACTTGGGATGGAGGTAGCCAAGACCTTGAGGAAAAAAGACTGCCATGTAGACAGCAAACCTAAGTTGTAGGCTCATACCTGCCACTGACCAGCTAGTATGACCTTAGCTAGTTACTCAGCTTCTCTGGCATTAATTTTCCCATTTATAAGTTCAGTTTAGTTCAGCCACTCAGCTGTGTCCAACTCTGCGACCCCATGGACTGCAGCACGCCAGGCCTCCCTGTCCATCACCAACTCCTGGAGTTTACTCAAACTCATGTCCACTGAGTCGGTGATGCCATCCAACCATCTCATCCACTGTTTTCCCCTTCTCCTCCCGCCTTCAACCTTTCCCAGCATCAGGGTCTTTTCAAATGAGTCAGTTCTTTGCATCAGATGGCCAAAATATTGGAGTTTCAGCTTCAGCATCAGTCCTTCCAATGAATATTCAGGACTGATTTCCTTTAGGATGGGCTGGTTGGATCTCCTTGCAGTCCAAGGGACTCTCAAGAGTCTTCTCCAACACCACAGTTCAAAAGCATCAATTCTTTGGTGCTCAGCTTTCTTTATAGTCCAACTCTCACATCCATACATGACCACTGGAAAAACCATAGCTTTGACTAGACAGACCTTTGTTGGCAAAGTAATGTTTCTGCTTTTTAATATGCTATCTAGGTTGGTCATAACCTTTCTTCCAAGGAGCAAGCGTCTTTTAATTTCATGGCTGCAGTCACCATCTGCAGTGATTTTGGAGCCCCCCAAAATAAAGTCTGTCACTGTTTCCATTGCTTCTCCATCTATTTGCCATGAAGTGATGGCACCAGATGCCATGATCTTTGTTTCCTGAATATTGAGCTTTAAGCCAACTTTTTCACTCTCTTCTTTCACTTAAATCAAGAGGCTCTTTAGTTCCTCTTCGCTTTCTGCCATAAGGGTGGTGTCATCTGCATATCCGAGGTTATTGATGTTTCTCCTGGCAATCTTGATTCCAGCTTGTGCTTCTTCCAGCCCAGCATTTCTCATGATGTACTCTGCATATAAGTTAAATAAGCAGGGTGACAATATACAGCCTCGATATACTCCTTTCCTGATTTGGAACAACTCTGTTGTTCCATGTCCAGTTCTAACTGTTGCTTCTTGACCTACATACAGATTTCTCAGGAGGCAGGTCAGGTGGTCTGGTATTCCCATCTCTTTCAGAATTTTCCACAGTTTGTTTGATCCACACAGTCAAAGGCATTGGCATAGTTCATAAAGCAGAAGTATATGTTTTTCTGGAACTCTCTTGCTTTTTCCATGATCCAGTGAATGTTGACAATTTGATCTCTGGTTCCTCTTCCTTCTTTAAATCCAGTTTGAACATCTGGAAGTTCATGGTTCACGTACGGTTGAAGCCTGGCTCAGAGAATTTTGAGCATTACTTTACTAGTGTGTGAGATGATTGCAATTGTGTGGTAGTTTGAGCATTCTTTGGCATTGCCTTTCTTTGGGACTGAAATGAAAACTAACCTTTTCCAGTTCTGTGGCCACTGCTGAGTTTTCCAAATTTGCTGGCATATTGAGTGCAGCACTTTCACAGCATCATCTTTTAGGATTTGAAATAGCTCAACTGGAATTCTATCACCTCCACTAGCTTTGTTCATAGCAATGCTTCCTAAGGCCCACTTGACTTCACATTCCAGGATGTCTGGCTCTAGGTGAGTGATCCCACCATCATGATTATCTGGGTCATGAAGATCTTTTTTGTATAGTTCTTCTGTGTATTCTTGCCACCTCTTCTTAATATCTTCTGCTTCTGTTAGGTCCATATCATTTCTGTCCTTTATTGAGCCCATTTTTGCATGAAATGTTCCCTTGTTATCTCTAGTTTTCTTGAAGAGATCTCTAGTCTTTCCTATTCTATTGTTTTCCTCTATTTCTTTACATTGATCACCGAGGAAGGCTTTCTTATCTCTCCTTGCTGTTCTTTGGAACTCTGCATTCAAATGGGTATATCTTTCCTTTTCTCCTTTGCCTTTCACTTCTCTTCCTTTCACAGCTATTTATAAGGCCTCTTCAGACAACCATTTTGCCTTTTTGCATTTCTTTTTCTTGGGGATGGTCTTGATCACTTCCTCCTGTACAACGTCATGAACCTCCGTGACAATAGAACTCTAATAAAGTTCTAATAGACATAGAACTCTGTCTATCAGATCTAATCCCTTGAATCTATTGATCACTTCCACTGTATAATTGTAAGGGATTTGGTTTAGGTCATACCTTAATGGTCTAGGCGGTTTTCCCTACTATCTTCAATTGAATTCCGAACATGGGAGTAAAGTTTAATTCCCAGAAATATGGTGAGATAAAATAATACATACTATGTAATGAATAATATGTAATAATATTAATACACATTTATGTGAAAGTGAATAATTCTATGAAATTGCCAAATTGATTTGGATAGCAATTCTAGGAAAAGTGAAAGTCGCTCAGTCATGTCCCACTCTTTGTGATCCCATGGACTGTAGCCTGCCAGGCTCCTCTGTCCATGGGGCTTCTCCAGGTATAGAATCCTGAGTGGGTTGCCATGCCCTCCTCTGGAGGATCTTCCCAACCCAGGGATTGAACCCAGGTCTCCCACTTTGCAGGTGGATTCTTTATCCTCTGAGCCACCAGGGAAGCCCAAGAATGCTGGAGTGGGTAGTCTATCCCTTCTCCAGGGGATCTGAGTGACTCAGGAATCAAACTGGGGTCTCTTGCATTGCAGGTGGATTCTTAACCTGCTGAGCAACATGACTGTATATAGTCTTTGATCCCTTTTAAAATATCATCCTTTGCTTTCCCTTACTAAAGCTGTTGCTCACTGCTATCTCATGTCTTGGCTGAGCTAAGGAGATTAACAGGAACTGTGTTGGAGCTGTGATCTAATTGGTGTGCTGGGGGCTTTGAGGGTAATAGACCGGAGAAGGCAATGGCACCCCATTCCAGTACTCTTGCCTGGAAAATCCCATGGATGGAGGAGCCTGGTAGGCTGCAGTCTGTGGGTTCGCTAAGAGTCGGACACGACTGAGCGACTTCACTTTCACTTTTCACTTTCATGCACTGGAGAAGGAAATGGCAATCCACTCCAGTGTTCTTGCCTGGAGAATCCCAGGGATGGTGGAACCTGATGGGCTGCCGTCTCTGGGGTCACACAGAGGCGGACACGACTGAAATGACTTAGCAGCAGCAGCAGCAGCAGGGTAATAGATAGACAAAGACTGATGAGGTGACCCTGTTGGGGCAATTTCTCTGTGTCTGGGGTGGAAGGTAATGTGGCCCTTCCTTGCTCCCTTCCCCAGGTGCCTTTCTGCATTGCAGAGTCAGGGAGACCCCAAGTGCCATTTCCCAGAACGTCTTGTACTCATAGTTCTGGTCCCCAGTTACTATGATTAGCTAGAAACAGGTGTGTGAGACTGGCAGCAGGGAATTGAGGCAGAGTGCCTGTCCTTCCATCTGGGTCCATGGACAAGCCAGGGTAAGGGGACTTGGGGTTTCTTGGCAACAGTGTCCTGGGCCCCTCCCCTGCCTTTGGAGGGTTGAGTGGCAGCTGCAGGGGCGGGGGCTTCCCACTGCCTGGCTGTGGCTTTGGTGGTCTGTCCTTGAACTCAGAGTTCCTCCTGCTTCTCCAGGATTGTGTAAGCACCTAAGTCCCTGAATTAAGCCCCTTGGCATCTACTTGGAATACCCTGAAGAGATTCTGCCATTAGAAGAGTTTTCTGAACCTTGACTGGGTGCATGGCCTGAGGACTTTGCTACTGTGAGGTTGACCCCTGCTGGGCACCAGTGATGGCAGAAGCCTCAAACGGGACAGCTTCATTTTGGGAAATGACACTAAAAGGCGAGAATGGAGGAGCAATGATTTGGAAGGAACCTAAGTCCTTGAGTGACCTTGAGGAGCAGAGATGCCCTGCTTACCTCCACCTTTCACAGAGGCAAGAGAAAGAAACTTTCTTGTTCATTTGGCTGTTACATGATTGGGTGACGGAAAGGTGTCAGCCTCTCAGCTCAAACTAGTTTGTGATTGCTCTTCTTCAGAACAGATGACTCAGCTGAGGAATCAAACAGCCAAGGGGCAGAAAATTATAGTTGGTGTTGGTGGAGGGAAGCAGGTCTGAAGGAATGAAGTCTGGGTTTCTTACCCTGGGTTCCTGGTCATACCAGCTTGCCTGCCTAAGGGTTTGGCAATAAAATAGAAAAATATCAATAATATCCTTTTTGATGCTAAGAAAAGATACATAGGTAAACCAACTCCATTTTAAGCTTCATCCCCACACACCTGGCTCTTGCTGCCTTCTCCCTGTCTCCCAGCAGACAATACCAAATGAACCTAGAACACACAAAATTATTTTCCTTCTTCAAAGAATATATTTTAAAAATTACAAAGGTAATTTCATGCTAGTATGGAAACACAAGCAATATAGAAGATGGGATGCACAGATTGAACTCTCAGTTCCCAGGCCCACTGCTCAGGGGAACTGCGGTTAAGCGTTTTGTGTGTCCACTTCTTTCCCTCCTTGCCCTGCCCTTGCAGGCAGTTGCCATGGAGACGGGGCTGAGGAGGTGGTTGATGTGACTAGGAAATTAGTTATATGTGGGAATTGAGCAAATAAGTAACCAGAGTCAAGTTTCTCACTGGTGGAGAAGGGAATTACAAATACGAAAAGGGGAAAACTAGAGAGAAACCTCTTGGATTGGAATTAGAGGTATTATTGTGAACTCATACTTTCAAAAGCTATCTACCCATCTGCATACAGAGATAGACACAGCTGTATGTTTGTGTATGCTTGTGTTTGCTTGTGTGCATGCTTACATCTATACCTTGTCTCCAAAAAGAGCCTAGAAGCAATTACATCCCCAAAGGAATGAACATCCAAACTTAATTTCTAAACCCCATTTTCCACTAAAAGGAGAATTGACCAATTTCTGGTCAGGGCATGGAAAATTTGAGATGAGTCTGGAATGTGTTGTCTTTTTGGCACAAGTAAGCAAGTGCTGAAGCAGAGACGTTACTTTGCCAACAAAGGTTCGTCTAGTCAAGGCTATGGTTTTTCCTGTGGTCATGTATGGATGTGAGAGTTGGACTGTGAAGAAGGCTGAGCGCCGAAGAATTGATGCTTTTGAACTGTGGTGTTGGAGAAGACTCTTGAGAGTCCCTTGGACTGCAAGGAGATCCAACCAGTCCATTCTGAAGGAGATCAGCCCTGGGATTTCTTTGGAAGGAATGATGCTAAAGCTGAAACTCCAGTACTTTGGCCACCTCATGAGAAGAGTTGACTCATTGGAAAAGACTCTGATGCTGGGAGGGATTGGGGGCAGGAGGAGAAGGGGACGACAGAGGATGAGATGGCTGGATGGCATCACTGACTCGATGGATGTGAGTCTGGGTGAACTCCGGGAGTTAGTGATGGATAGGGAGGCCTGGCATGCTGCGATTCATGGGGTTGCAAAGAGTTGGACACAACTGATCGACTGAACTGAACTGAACTGAAGCAAGTGCTGAAAGAATGGTGGAGTCATGCTAAAAGGACAGAGGAGCCAGCTTGAAGGGGCTCCCACAGGCCAAATCTGGGACAATATGAACATTCAAATAAATAATAATATGAATGAATTACATCTTACTGAATAAAATAGAAATTTATGAGCTCCTGCTGACATAACAAAATGAATCAGAAACTGGGGAGAAGGGAAAGCTCTTCTCGACAGGATGGTAATCATTTGGCAATTATCAGAGTGGTGGTTAATTCAGGCAGGAGTCAGTATTGAATGCTAAGGGTATCTCCTCACAAAATATTTATCAACTAAAAGGAAAAAATGTCAATTAATGTGAAGAAGCCTGGCAGACACCACCTTGACTGGGTGACCAAAGTTAACGTCACCAGTGTCAGGACAGGTCAACACCACACGCCTCCTGATATGAAGCGCTGAGGAAAGTCCAGCGTCTTCTCTGTGGAATCCCTGCCATAAGGTCAGGACCTGGGCCTGGACATGAGGAAACATTGGACAGACCCCAGTTGAGGGACATCCTACAGACTGAAAGTCTTCTACTCTCTGAAACTGTCAAAGCCATGACGACAGGACAAGACAAAGAAAACGCTTTAGAAAAAGAATAATGAAGCCATTAAAAAGAATACATTTGAATCAGTTCTAATGAGGTGGATGAAACTGGAGCCTATGATACAGAGTGAAGTAAGCCAGAAAGAAAAACACCAATACAGTATACTAACGCATATATATGGAATTTAGAAAGATGGTAATGATAACCCTGTATGTGAGACAGCAAAAGAGACACAGATGTACAGAACAGTCTTTTGGACTCTGTGGGAGAGGGTGAGGGTGGGATGATTTGGGAGAATGGCATTGAAATATGTATAATATCATATAAGAAACGAATCATCATCATCGATGCATGATACTGGATGCTTGGGGCTGGTGCACTGAGACGACCCAGAGGGATGGTATCGGGAGGGAGGAGAGAGGGGGGTTCGGGATGGGGAACACGTGTACACCTGTGGCGGATTCATGTTGATGTATGGCAAAACCAATACAATATTGTAAAGTAATTAACCTCCAATGAAAATAAATAAATTTATATTAAAAAAAAGAAAATGGGACAATTCATAGAAGGGGAGAGATGGAGCAAATGTGAAAATAGTTAACAAGTGGAGATCTAGGTGAAGGGGATACAGAACCTTTGTGTTACTGCTCTTGCAACTCATATATTTCAAAATGAATTTTTAAAAATGTGCATCCATCAAATTTTTTTCCTGGTAAATGTATATGTGTTCATGTTTATTTGCCTACACATGTATACATATATGGCTTTCCAGATGGTGCTGGTGATATAAAGAACCCGTCTGCCAGTGCAGGAGACTTAAAGAGTTCTATCCCTGGGTCGGAAAGATTCCCTGGAGGAGGGCATGACAACCCACTCCATTCTTGCCTGGAGAATCCTAGGGACAGAGGAGCCTGGCGGGCTACAGTCCATAGTGTCGCATAGAGTCAGAGACGACTGAAGCGACTCAGCATGCACGCATACATGTATCCAGTAGCTCAGGCCCCGACTCAGATTGGTTAAATTAGAAGGTGAGGGACTGGTACCCTAGCAGGGGTTTTTAAAAACTTCCCAGGTGACTCCGATATGCAGCAGATTTGCGAGCCAGCGCTGCAATCCAGGCGTCAGGGGAATCACGTGTGGAGTTAGTTAAATTGAGGGTCTCGGAGCCGCTTCCCCGGAGCAGGCAGGTACGCAGGTGCGCAGGGGGATGTCGGCAGGAGCCCGGGGCCCCGCCCCCGAGGGGCCCAGGCGCCCCCGGGGAAGGCCCAGCTGCCCGCCGCCCCCGCGCGCAGCCATGGACGCCGCGCCCGAGCTCCTGAGGGTACCGCCTGCCGAGCTCCTGGACGACGTGCTGCGGGAGCAGTTCGGGCCGCTGCCCCAGCAGGCCACCATCTGCCGGCTCAAGCGGCTGCCTTCGTCCACCCAGGACGTGCAGTTGGTGCTGGAGCGGCGGCGCGTGGCCAACGCCAAAGAGCGCGAGCGGGTGAGTTCAGGCCGGCCCCGCTGGGTCCCCGCGCCAGAACCCGGCCGCCTTCCTCCAGGCTCCCCCCGAGACCCGCCAGCCACTTCAGACACCTAGGGGGCCCGGGAAGTCCACCTCCCCCTTGGGGGCCCGGAGCGGCTGGGACCTCCCAAGGGCCACCTGGCTCCCTTCCACCCGCGCGGGCTGGCGCCTCACCTGTGACCCACCTGGAGCCGAGCAGGAAGCCGGTCTGGGGAGGCCGAGGGGAACCCCGACCGCTTCAGAAACACCTCCCGCTGGCAGGTGCTTTAAACCCTCGGAGGCGGCAGGGCGCTTCCATCTCCCTACCTTCTGCGCTTAGTGGGTGCTTGGGGCCCCCTTTACCCTGCGCCGAAGCCCAAATGGGGCGTGGGACAGATGACCTAATGGAAGTTACTCTTTTCCTTACTTTCAACGAAGAATTTAAACAACGTCTCGGTGTGCACCCAGACTCCCACTCAACTCCCAGGCGGGAGACTGAAAGTGGCTGTTTCCGTCTGGCGGGTACGCGGCAAATCACCCACCCGGATGGTCCGGCGGGCGGAGTCGGAGCGCCACCTACCGGCATTTCAGTATTTCTCACTAAACTCCGATCCCAAACTTGTCAAATTCGGTCTCCTTTCAGTCCGTTGCTGTCTTTGGGTTGCCCGCTGCAGAGAGGATCCGAGACAGGGAAGGGTGAGCGGTGGAAGAGGGAGGGCACACATTCTGACCTGGGACCCGAGGAGGATGCTCTTCGATGCCTTGCTGGGGGTGTTCATGCACACTTCTGGACCCTTTAGCAACGTAGCTCCAGTCAATCAACTCGGAGCTCTGTTTGGGCTCAGGTGTGAGGAGAAAGAACCCAGTGAGTGTAAAAGACTTCAGGGAAAGTTGGGAGCCCTTTATGATAACCCTGTGATCTGATGTGTTGGTGTGGTTCTCGAATAAGGTTCTGTTCCTGTATTTGGCATTTTAAGTTGGGCTTTCCCCACCAGGAAGGAATTGCTTTCTGCAGAGAATCAGTCCTGGTGTTATCCACTAGTTTAAAACTAATGACCTCATTCTTCTTTATAATGATGAGAGTAGTACACCTGGAAGATAGAGAATAAAGTACACCTACTAGTGAGAATTAGTACACCTGGAAGATAGAGCTAAACAGGGAACGGAAACACTCACAGTAACTGTCATTCTTGTTAAATCTTCCTGGTCTTTTTCCTACTTAAATTTGTGCATATGTATGTGTGTGCTAAGTCGCTTCAGTCATGTCCAACTCTTTGTGACCCCATGTACTGTAGCCGGTCAGGCTCCCCCGTCCATGGAATTCTCCAGGCAAGAATACTGGAGTGGGTTGCATGCCCTTTTCTAGGGGATCTTCCTCACCCATGTATCAGACCTGGGTCTCTGCATTGGGAGGCAGGTTCTTTACCACTATTGCCACCTGGGAAGCATATATATATAATTTTATAAAATTGTGATCACTTAGTATCAAGATCGGAGAAGGCAATGGCACCCCACTCCAGTACTCTTGCCTGGAAAATCCCATGGACAGAGGAGCCTGGAAGGCTACAGTCCATGGGGTCACTGAGGGTCAGACACGACTGAGCGACTTCACTTTCACTTTTCACTTTCCTGCATTGGAGAAAGAAATGGCAACCCACTCCAGTGTTCTTGCCTGGAGAATCCCAGGGACGGGAGAGCCTGGTGGGCTGCCGTCTATGGGGTTGCACAGAGTCGGACACAACTGAAGCGACTTAGCAGCAGCAGCAGTATCAAGATTGCCGGGAGAAATATCAATAACCTCAGATATGCAGATGACACCACCCTTATGGCAGAAAGTGAAGAGGAACTTAAAAAGCCTCTTGATGAAAGTGAAAGAGGAGAGTGAAAAAGTTGGCTTAAAGTTCAACATTCAGAAAACTAAGATCACGGCGTCTGGTCCCATCACTTCATTGCAGATAGATGGGGAAACAGTGGAAACAGTGTCAGACTTTATTTTTGGGGGCTCCAGAATCACTGCAGATGGTGATGGCAGCCATGAAATTAAAAGACACTTGCTCCTTGGAAGGAAAGTTATGACCATCCTAGACAGCATATTGAAAAGCAGAGATATTATTTTGCCAACAAAGGTCCGTCTAGTCAAGGCTATGGTTTTTCCAGTGGTCATGTATAGATGTGAGAGTTGGACTGTGAAGAAAGCTGAGCGCCGAAGAATTGATGCTTTTGAACTGTGGTGTTGGAGGAGACTCTTGAGAGTCCCTTGGACTGCAAGGAAATCCAACCAGTCCATCCTAAAGGAGATCAGTCCTGGGTGTTCATTGGAAGGACTGAGGCTGAAGCTGAAACTCCAATACTTTGGCCACCTCATGCGAAGAGTTGGGAGGGATTGGGGGGAGGAGGAGAAGGGGATGACAGAGGACGAGATGCCTGGATGGCATCACCGACTTGATGGACATGAGTTTGAGTGAACTCCGGGAGTTGGTGATGGACAGGGAGGCCTGGCGTGCTGTGATCATGGGGTCGCAAAGAGTTGGACACGACTGAGTGACTGAACTGAGTATATATTTTTATGCTTTTATTCACTTAACATTATCAAAAACATTTCCTCATATTCCTAAGCAGAACAGCTTTCGACTTTATAGTCCAACATACAAATAGACTGCTTATCCAGCCTCCTAGTGTTGGGCATATATGCTTTTTTGCACCTTTTTAGTGGTACAAAGATCTACCTCCATGTCTGATAATTGCTTTCCAACAAAACATTAGACATGGAATTACTGGGACATAAGCAGTCTCGTGACTTTTGATACAGGTTGCCCAGTTGCTTTCTAGAAAAGTTCATTAATTAATGTGTATCCCCTTTTACAGGCTATTGGACGGTTTCCTTTTTCCATCCCAATGCTGGGTATGATAATCAAAATAAAAATGTTGCCAGCTTGGTACACAAAAAATGGTATCCAATTTCTGCTTTATTTTTTGTATTTTTAAATGGAAGATAATTGCTTTACAATGTTGGTGTTGGTTTCTGCTGTAAATCAATATGAATCAGCTATAAGTATACATATATCCCCTCCCTTTTGAGCCTTCCTCCCACCCATAATTTCTATTTTAGTCTGCAGTTCTTTGATTAAAGTTTGATATTTCATAAATTCATTGGTTATCGTATTCTGCTGTGAATGGCCTCTGTTCATTGTCCAATTTGATGTGGGGTAGAAGGGAGCTCTCAATATAACTGAGTGGTTTCCTGTGTAGAGCCAGTTCTTCAAGGGTCTGTTTCCCCCTCACAGGGGGGTGGGCAGTGTGATAATGAGCATTCCAGGCCTCCAGAGACAAGGATTTAGACCCTGAAGATTAAGAAAAAAAGGTACTTCTTTCTACCTTTCAAGTCTCACCAATATGCAGACTCTCTGGACTCTAATACTTGACTATATCATCAACTCAGTTTGGAATGAGGTTGAAGAATGGTTGGCACAGTACTTGAATAGACAAGTGTTTGTACATTTTACTCATTATCATCAATGCAACTTATTGAGGACTTTCTATGTGCAGGGGGAAATATTTGATGTGAAATTATGTTCCTTAATCAGCAGCTACACCACTACAAGGTGAGGATTTTCCACTTTGCAAATAAACCAAGGCTTGGTAATATGAAGTGTCCTACACACTTCTGTAGAGCCAAGTGGCAGAGTTGGATTTGAATCCTTGAGTGCTGACTCAGAGCTTTTAGCCACTGGTAGCGGCTCTGCCTCTGTTTTGCAGCGGGGGTGCTCTCAGAGGAAGAGGCCAGCGTGGACCTCGACACCCTTTGCAGTCCACCCACGCCTCGTGCCAGGCTCGTGCCGCTCCCGCTCCCCTTGCCAGGGACTGTACTGCCAGTGGAGCGGCAGTGCTTGGGCACGAGCCTGCTCGGCCTCACGACCCCCCACCACCACCTTCTGTAGTCTGGGGAGACGCCTTACAGATTGGCTTCCTGTGTGTCACTGTGCCTTCTTCCTTTCCAGATAAAAAATCTCAACCATGGTTTGGCCAAACTGAAGGCACTGGTGCCATTTCTTCCCCAAAACAGGAAGCCTAGCAAAGTTGATATCCTCAGAGGTGCAACTGAATACATACAAGTTCTCAGTGATATTTTGGAAGAAGCCAAAGACTCCGAGGTAAAGGTTTTAAGAAGTTAGAACAATGACACTCGCCGTTATTGAGCTCTTTCTAGGTGCAGGCCAACTTCTGCGTCTGTGCTAGTTATACAGTCCTCTGACCTAGTACAGATGCTGCTTTTACTGAGGAAGAAACCAAATACAGGCAAAGGTCCCACAGCTAAGCAGTGTCAGGACTGGAGTCTGAATCTAGGCCTGTGTGAGCTTTGGAGTCAAGTTCTGACCATCTGTATCCTTCCTGTCACTGTCCAGAGCCTCTAGCGCTGAATTGCTTAGCCTTTGATGGGACTTTGATAGCAGGGACATGAGAGGAGGGTCCCTAAAGCCACTCTGTGGCAGTGCTGTTCTTCAGCAGAACACACATCAGACAGGAAGCACAGAAAGGAAGAGGGGTGTCCCTTGGGAGAAGACCTCCCTGGGGGTCAACCCTGCTGGAGAGCTCATTGATCTCCTTTGATGCCAATCTCATGGGATTTTGTGACCATTCAGTGGGACTACATAGGTGAACCTGCTTTGTAAACTGTAAAGCCCTGTAATGTCACCACTATTATTGGGACACATAGCTCAGGGGTCTTCATCAGTGGAAGGTGTGAGCTGGATTCATGAGCTCATTCCATGGAGAGGCAAATTCGGAAGGCTTGAAAATGTATTCGTCATCAGAGGAGGTAAGATATGAAGAGAGAAAAGGCCTTAGAGATGTGCCCTAAGGAACAGGAGAAGGAGGGGCTATCAGAGAGGGGCAGATGGAGAAGCAAGATGGGACCCTACAATCAGGGAGGGGAAATCTTGGGGATCCAAGTGTGGGAAATTGTGCGAGAAGCTATACGTGGGGCCAGGAAGACAACCAGGCACAGAACGTGAAGGACAGGAGTGGGCTGGAGGCCAGCCTTTGGTGGGTTGATGGTATGTTATTGGTAAATATCTGAAATCTAACAGAGGGAAGTGTAAAGCTTCAAGTCTATTCAATCTGAAAGTCTGAGACTGAAAAGAGGCTCGAAAAGGATGGAAGAACGATGACAATTGTTGGATCAATGAAGGTCTTTTCTAATTAGCAATGCGATCCTGTTTAGGGACTGAAGAGGACAGATAGAAGGGAAATATACTCAGGAACAGAAATAGACAAATGCTTAGTGGTACATTTTAGATTCTTCCTCTTGTCCGCTAGTCCTACTAATGTGACGACTGGGAGGATACATTCTGCACTGGTAGCAGGGATAGATTGTCCTGATGGACAAACTGGATGGCTGGGTTGTAGAGTGGTTGCAATATTTGCACAGATGCAGACGGCTGCATTAGTTTTTCCTTACATGTGAATCACCTAATATAAGTGCTTTGGTGCTACATAAAATACAGAATCTGTTTCATGCTATAATCTTTTTAATGTAGTTTCCAATCACACAACATTTTAAGGTTACAGCAGAACAGAAGCCAGTCTGCTGAGCAATGATTTTTCTTTCCATAATAACTTAAACATTGCTCTCATCACTTAAATAAAATTTCATAGGTTAAAACTTTGAAATATATTGGCTTAAATAGTCAAAATCTGTCCCATTATACTGTTTGACAACTACATATGGTTTCTAGAAACGAGACCCCGATCATCAGAGCTATAGCAGCAATACTTCTGAGCTACATACATCCTCAGCTAGAGAGCTATCGAGAATTATACAACGTGCCGGCTGTGCTATGGGCTTGAAGAATGAGAAGGAAGGGTCCTGGGCAGATGGTGGCAGTGGTGAGTTGGCACATACTTGTCGCCAGAGGGCGGTGTCTACGATGGGATGGTGTCTACGATGGGAATTCTCTCCCCAGCGAGGAGTCTGGAAAAGTGTTTGTTCTTGAATAGTTATGTTGATATCCAAAAACTCATAAGACATCCCTTGGGCATAAGGTATTTTCCATGTTAAACCATGATTGAAGCAAGATCACTGTGTGAAAACACCTAGGTGGGCAGGTGAGTTTGCTAGTTTGAAAGATCTATTATTATGTTCCGAGTTCATTGGAAAGCAGTTCAAGGGGAAGGCAGCTCCTCCAGAATCACCCTGTACAGACCTAAGCTTAATTTTTTATGACCCTGATTAATACGTCAAAAGGTTTTCTGGATACTGAGGTCTCCAGAAAAATAAGTAGCTTGCCCTTCGTAAAGCTGCATGGTGATCCCATGTACACACGTGCACACTCAGAGGCACATTTGTTTTTAAGTTGACCTTTGTTGCAAAGTCAGAGCAACAAGTTTTCTATAATAACAAAGGAGTTTATTGAAATATTATTGCTTATTACTTTGCCAAACTAAAGAAACTGTTGGAAGGAGCAGCCTGCTTTTCTCCAAGTCTAGGAAGTAGAGGTATTGCTCTTGTGTCTCTGTGTTACATAGATAAGATCCCCTGTTCTATTATTGCTACTGAAACAAGAAAGGCTTGCAGAAATCTGGAACTAAGCAAGTTGCTTAGTGTGGTATAAGGAACAGTGGGGGCTATGGAGTAGCAAATGATGGTTGGTCGTGGGAGCTGGTTTAGGAGACCTGCTGAGTGGTGGCTCTGGAGACAGAATGCTGAGGTTCAAACCCTGGTTTTACCACTTGTTGGTGTGACCTTGAATGAGGTGCTGAAGTTTTCCAACCCTCAATTTCCCCATCTGTAGATTGGGAATGATAATTGTACCTATGTAAGGTACCTGTGAGGTTCAAATGACATCATGTCAGTGGAGCGTCTAGCATAGTACCTGGCGTGTCAGCGTTCGCTCGGCCTTTATAAAGTTGGCTTGCCTCGCCGTGAGCCATCGGTATTGACCGGTGAGCAGTCAACAGTGGGCCCCAGGCATCGCCGCTCTGTGGCTGTCACCAGCACTTCACTCTGGTTTGAGGTCTGACAGACTTTCTGCTGATTGGCTGGCCTCATTTCTGATCTGATTACTGATTTCTAAGGATTCTACTTGTGCACATGCTCAGTCTAGATATTCCAGTTTGGGCCACTTGAGATTTAAAACTTCCCCTCTCCCATCAACTTTTAGGAGACAGAATTCCTCTTGCTACTACATGAGCTGATAGGGAATGATTAAGAACAAAGAGTGAACTGAAGCTTGAACCCGACTGCCTAAGTGAATAACAGTAACACTTCCACAAATGTGGTTTTCATGTGTTAGGTGTTAAGGCAAGAATCTTGCTTGCATTTAATCTTCACTGGTCCTCGTCAGATAGGCATCACCAAGTCATTCTCATGGTGAGATACCCGACTGGCTGGTCCTTCCTGCTAGTCCCCTTGGGCCTGGTACAGAGCAGGCCTATGTGCCCTGCATTGCAAGGTGGATTCTTAACTCTGGACTACCAGGGAAATCCCATCACTATCATCCTTTGATCACTTCCTTTCTGGCAAAAGATGGTCCAAGCTCAAGCATCTTATACTTTTCCAGCCCCAGCCTTGGAATCAACCTTTTATCAAGGACATCCAGTGGGTAGTTCGCCTCCCACCTCGTCTCATCTCGATGTCATCTCCTCCCTCTGTGGCTCTTCTCCTTGGGTTTTAGCACCTGAAGTTGGTTTGCTAGAGCTGCAAAGCACACAGACCAAGTGACTTAAAGAGCACACATTTGTTTCTTACAGTTCTGGAGGCTGGAAGTCTTACAGTTGAGGTGTTGGCGAGCGTGTTTTCTTCTGGCCTCTCTCCTTGGCTTGAGGTGGCCTTGCCTCAGTGTGGGCTTGACCCCCTGGTGTCTATGTGCCCAAATTTCCTCCTCTTATAAGGACACCAGTCAGATTGGATTAGGGACCACCCTCAATGGCCTCTTTTTAACTTAATCACCTCTTTAAAGGTCCTAAGTCCAAATACAGTCCCAGGTACTGGGGGCTGGGACTTCCACATGCGTTTTGGGGGCCATGGTTCAGCCCATAACAACACCCGTGACAGGCTGCCCCTCCACAGAACCCTCTCCAGGAGGGATAGAGATAAAGGGGCCAAGGAAACAACGCTCAGGTTGGCCTTCATTTCCCAAAGTATTCTGCTTTACCTGAAAGGGCAACTGCTAATACATAGGGTTTCAGGATCCAGTCAGATACCCTACCTGGAGACATGGGGACAACCAGTGTGGCTCACTGGATTGAAATGTCCATGTGGGGCTCAGGAACTGGGAGGCAGATCTCCTCCAACTTCAGTCTGCAGAAGCAGCACCCATTTTTCCACTCTTGGAGAGGATCTCAGGAGCGGAATCTGGTGCAGGCAGAGATTGGCACCTGGGGAGACTTGGGGCTGGGGTTGGAAGAAGCTGTGCCAGATGAACAACATTGTTGAGGCCAGAGCCCTGGTGAAGCACACAAGAATCTGCTGATGGCAGGGAGGGAGGAGGTGAACTGCTCGGGCCAGAGCAGGTTCACCTGGGACCGAATCAGCAAGTGCTTGTGTGTGTGGATGGAGGGGACATGGCCATGTGAAGCCACAGCGTCTGGCCTTGGGAGGGAGAGGGATTAATGTCAAGGTTCAGGGGAGGCTTGTTTAAACTGGGCTTTCAAGGTATAAGATTTTACTGTTTGGAGATTAGGCTGGGTGGCATGATGTTCACTAACCCACCACTCTTTACTTCTTCTATTTGTCACTGATGGCTGTGGCTTAGGCATTTCACACCAGGCAAAACTCTGAATGTTGCTCTGAGTTTCCTGTAATCCTGTAGAGACTGTGTCCCTGGACAAAGTCCACCCTCAGTGCGGAAGTGAGATACCAATTGTGCTGGGATCTCAGGGGCTCTGGAAAGGGATATATGTGTGAACATAAACGTCTGTTGTGGGATCTGGGTGTGCCGCCATCCTGCACGTCTCAATTTTGGTCTGTCATAGGAGCAGTCCTTGGAGAGAGTTTCTGAGAGAAAGAAGCCTGGTGGGTGGCAGATCTCCTCAACGCCCCCCTGCCCCCACCCTGCAGGTTGTGATAATGTGTGTGTGAAATTAAACCCTGGGGACATTTCTTCTAATAGCAATTTAAGCTCTGAAATCAGATGGTCTGGCTAGTTGGGATGAATTTATTAGCACCCTGGGAAGGCATTGAAGTGTCTGTTGTTTTATTTTCTATCTCATGTTTTCCCCAGGTAGTGGCCACGTGTGATAGCAAAGATCCCATATAGCAGCACAGCAGTGGGGTAGTGGGGAGGACGGTCTAGACTTTTCCTTGGGAAGCACGTTTATCTTCCCCAGTGTTCACTGGTGGCCTAGTGGGCATATGCAGATGAGTTTAGTCACAGAATATTTTAAAAAGTTGAACGTCCCTTTTGAGGGGGTGGGTGCTCTTTGGTTTGTCAGCCCCCACCCGCTCTTACTGCATCTCCATGTAGGTGTTTAATTTTTGCAGATCAGGGTCACTGAGCTCATAAGGAAAGCTGCACAAGTGGTTGCCTTTGGCTCTGGGGTGCTTTGGAGGTTTAGGGGTTGGTAGTAGTAAAGAACCTGCCTGCCAGTGCAGGAAATAGAAGAGACATGGGTTTGATCCCTGGGATGGGAGGAGACCCTGGAGGAAGGCATGGCAACCCACTCCAGTATTCTTGCCTGGAGAATCCCTTGTACAGAGGGGCCTGGTGTGCTATGGTCCATAGGGTTGCAAAGAGTCAGACACCACTGAAGTGACTTAGCACGCACACACGCTCGAATGATGTGAATGCTAGTCATTCTCTCTGGAACTTTGGTAAGGTAAGATGTGGCATGTAGGATGGCATCCATCTAACTTTGGAGTCATGCCACCTCTGTTGGAGTGGTCCCCAGGCTGCAGCTACTGAGGAGGAGATCCAACCAGAACCTGGGAAGACTCTTATTTTTAAATTACTTTTATTGGAGTATAGTTGCTTTACAATTTTGTGTTAGATTTTACTGTATGGACTCAGCCATACATATCCATATATGCCCTTTTGGACTTCCTTCCCATTCAGGTCACCACAGTGGATTAAGTTGAGTTCCCTGTGCTACACAGTGTCTTGTTTCCAAGGAAGATTCTTTTTAAATAATTAAAAAAAATTTAATTGGAGGATAACTACTTTACATTGTGGGTTTTTGCCATGCACTGACACGAATCAGCCATGGGTGCACATGTGTCCCCCCGTCCTGAACCCCCCTCCCACCTCCCTCCCCACCCCATCCCTCTGGCTTGTCCCAGAGCACCAGCTTTGAGTGCCCTGCTTCATGCATTGAACTTGCACTGGTCATCTGTTTTACGTATGGTGATATACATGTTTCAATGCTGTTCTCTCAAATCATCCCACCCTTGCCTTCTCCCACAGAGTCCAAAAGTCTGTTCTTTACGTCTGTGTCTCCTTTGCTGCCCTGCATGTAGGATTGTCATTACCATCTTTCTAAATTCTATATATATATATATATATGCATTAATATGCTGTATATTTGTGTTTTTCTTTCTGGCTTACTTCACTCTGTATAATAGGCTCCAGTTTCATCCACCTCATTAGAACTGACTCAAATACATTCTTTTTTATAGCTGAATAATATTCCATTGTGTATATGTATCACAACTTCCTTATCCATCCGTCTGCTGATGGACATCTAGGTTGATTCCATGCCCTAGCTACTATTGTACGCAGTGCTACAATGAACATTGGGGTACATGTGTCTCTTTCAATTCTGGTTTCCCAGGAAGACTTTTAAGGCCCAGTCTGATCAGGTAAGAAGAAAGTGTTACAGGGAAGACATAGTCTCATTTCTTCATGAAAATAAGAGAAGGAGATGTCTTTTGTTGGAACTCGGATTCTTCTGTGGGGATAAAAGATTGAATCAGTCGGGAAGCAGGTTTTGTCTGTGTGTGTGGAGGTGAGCATGTGGACATGAAGCCTGGTGTGTTTGAGGAGATCTCTAGCTGCTACGTGCCCCTGAGTCTGTCAGTGAGCTTAGCATCTTCTGAGAAAGCCAGTAATTTCTGTTTCTCTGACATATCATGGGCATGGTGGTTAAATTAAGGTAATTTCTTATCTATTCTTATGAACTTCTTGAGGGATGATTTATATGAGTTTTTTCTAGTATTTTTTGGGCTGCACTGGGTCTTAGTTGCAGCACGTGGGATCTTTTGTTCACTGTGGCATGTGAACTTCTTAGTTGCGGCCTATGGGATCTAGTTCCCTGACCAGGGACCGAACCCGGCTCACTGCATTGGGAGTGTGGAATCTTAGCCACTGGAATGCCAGGGAAATCTCATTTATATGAGTTCTATGAAAGGTCCATCTCATTGGTCCCACATGAATGTGGGAGACAATGGCAAGAATTGGATGGAAGGGACTCTCAAAGACCCTTTGCTGAGAGGGTCCTGAGAGGCAGAGCGTCTCTGACCTGCTGTGGGACCTCCCTGGGTCAGCTCTGGATCAGCAGAAAACCACCAAATGCTCAGGCCATGTGAGCCAGCCCCTGAGGGAGGTCAGTGGATCCTCCCAGCCGCCACCTTGCCCCTGTTCTAACCCTGGGTTCTGCAGAGCACATCAGGGATAAAACGGACTCCAAAGACATGGTGTTCCTGGCAGATCTGTCAGCAGGAGGGTAAAGGGATTAGAGATACAACACAATTATTTTTTGGAACTCTTCCATCCTCTTTGGCTCATTCTCTTCCTTTCTGGATGAGTTTTCCCTCAGGAGTTGTCCCTGCGGCAGCTCTTGTGTAGAACACAGGCCTGGATGCCGACCTCACTGGGGTGCTTGGAGGTGAGAGGAACCGTGGGGCAGAGTCCCCCAAACATCATGCTGTTTGGGCCAGGTCCCCAAGGGAGGAGACATGGGGCTTAGTGGCCAGAGCCCTGCTTACTCTAAAGAGCTTCGTTTACTGGAAGAATCATCTGTATGGTTCTCCCTCAGACATGAGACAGCGAGGCTGTCTTCTGAACAAGACTGGATTCTGATCTTGGGGTCCTGGCTGGACTTTCACTCACCGAAGTAGTATAAGCGGTTAGAGCACAGTTTAGATGGGCAGAAAGGCCATTTTACTTCCTACACTGTTCTCCACTTGTTCTTGAGAACCCATTAAGACCCTTATCACTCAAGTGGTTGGAAAACTCTTTATCTTGCTCTATGGAGGTCTATCCTGTTTGAGTAAATACTGAATCAGTTCAGTGTTGAGAATGTTCCCTTTGGGGACTCCTGTGCCTCTTAAGCCTTCTCCCTCCTCCCTGTCCTCCTCGGGTACAGTGAGGAGCGTGTACAGCATGGAGGTTGCAGTGGGAGCACTCCTGTGTGTCTCTCTACCTCTGACCCATCTAATCCTCTGGCCCTGGTCTTGAATGTGGTTGGGCTGACATTGGCTGAGGGCATCTATGGCCCCCTGTGGCTTCTTTTCTCTAAGTGGCACCGTCCAGAACCCAGGCCTCTTCATCCTCCTGGCTTCCTACTCCCAGAAGGGCTAGTGTGGCTGCCCTCAGGTCTTGAAGATGCCCCTCAGCCAGTGCTCACCCACTCCTCTGAGAGGCTGTATCCTGAGACGTGGGTACAGATTCTTGCTTTCTTCAGACTCTACTTTGCCTCTGGAACCGTACCCCGTCCCTGGGTCAAAGCCCAGGATGGCATAGTACAAGGACCCTTCCCAGGGATCAGGCAGCTTCCACATGCTGACCCATCACCCCTGAATAGGTGCTTCCTCCTGTTTCAATTTCATCTCCATTTTCAGTTGTCGGAAGTCTTCCCACATCATGTCTTGCCTCCTCTCTGCTCTGTGACTACTGGGTGAGCAGCCATCTGAGCTCTGCCCACCAGAGCTGTCCCTTTCAGCAAAGTTGGCCCCTTCCCAACAAGAGCCCTGCTTTTCAGATTATTGTGAAGCTTGGAACTGAAGAAGCTCAGTGAGTGAGGACTTCTGGTCTGGTGCCTATCTGCTTCTCCCCTCCCCGTCACCCCACCCCCCAGCCTTGACTCAGCAGGGGAAGGAAAAGTACATCAGATAATGTGTCAGATTATAGAGCTACACAACCAACAGCAGGAGCACACCTGCCTTATTAAAGTTGCTGAACCGCAGGTTGGGTTTTATTCCTCAGACCACCCTCTTCTTGGACCTTCCAACTCCTTAACTTAGATGAGGCCAGCATTTTTAAGTGAACTGTGACCATAAACATCAATAAATTTCAAGTTTTTGTATTCCAATACTTAAATATTACATTCCTGGAATTTTCCAGCCAACTGAAAGAAACTAAGACAATAATCTATAATGCACTGAACTGTAGGCTGATAAAATGAAATTATCCTTTAACCCTCTAGGTGAACACAGTAATCCATGAATTTGTCTTCTAGGTTTAGAACATTCTGGTTGTGTAAAAAGTTGAAAGTTTTTAAAATAAAACTTCTAAAGCTAAATTTGAACTCAAAAAAAGAAAGTTGATGACATGTATCTTGGAAAGACTTGCTCAAGATCAGAAAAAATTGATACTTATTTTGTGCCAGGTACTATTCCTGGCAGTTTATACCTAATAATCTATTTAATTTTCATAACCACCCTGTGAGGTACAAACAACTGTGTCCATTTTACATGTCATGAAGCTAAGAAGTGAAGTGAAGTCACCCTACATCCAGTGAGTGGACGCAGGGTTTGGGTTGGGAGATGTGGGAAATAGTCTTAGACCTTCTAATGGCCTTTCATTCTAACAAAGATCACTCTTTAATTGTAAATAAGTGGGCTAGGAAGTAAATAAATGCTTTTTTAAAGCTAAATTAAAGCCTTTGATCACAGTATTTCATACTAATGTACATTTGGGTTTCAGTTTCTGAAGTGTCTGACCACAATTTGGGTGTCTTTATTTTTTTAACTCATGGATGTAAGTTGAGACTTCAGAAAATTGGGAAGACCAAGGTTATCTTACTATCTTAAAAAAGCCACAGATAGAAATATACTATTGATACTATGCTTACAAAATTTTTCCTGTGAATTAATAAATTATCATAAGATGTATAACATTGTATATTTTTTTATGCTATCATTGACATGTTAGAGGTTACCATATAGTCTTTATAACAAGTTTTAATGGTCCATTAAATTATCCATGGGATAATTTTCTAATTGTTTTGGACATTTGTTTTCAGTTTTTTGTTCTCAACCTGATGTATTTAGTTCTCTTTGTATTTTATTTTGTTTTTAGGATAGATTCCCCATAGAACTGAGTCACAGGTAGGTATAATCTATGACTTACTGTGTAGTGCCAACTTATAATACCACCAGCTTACAAAAGTGCCGAGTCCGTAATATCCTTGCCAACAATGAGATTGATTAAAATGATAGTTTTAATGAGCAAAAAATGGTATCTTTAAATTTAAACATCTTTGATTACTAGTTAATTCATAACTTCTTGTTTGTTTTTGAACTGTTTCTATCTTTTGGCCATTTACAATGAGCTCTCTTCTGTTTCAGGTTCCCTCAAGTATGAAAAGTGAAAAGGCTGGCCCAGGGCTACCTTCTACAGAAAAATAAATGCAGTCGTAAAAGTTTAAGAGTCTCTTTTTTCTTAAAATATTGTCATAATTCAAAGAGTAACAATTACCCTTTAAATGTCCTTGACTGTCACAAAGCTACTTGACTCTCCTTTCTCAATTCCACTCCCCCAGCTAAGGCCATATGGCCCCTCTGTGCAGGTTAGACACACAAGCGCCTGGAGCACAGAGGCAGACTTCATAGCGACTGCTCACAGAGACCTAGCACATAAACGGGCCTCTTCTCCACACTTGTCTTATGATAACTTGTTCTCATAATGATTCTGCAGGAGAGGCACAATGACCCCTGCTTTACAGATGGAGAAACTGAGGCACAAAAAGTGGATAGTCCATGTAAGCTGCCATAACACAGACCACAGACTGGGTGGCTTAGTGGAAATTTATTTCTCACACTTCTGGGAGCTGGGAAGACCAAGATCAAAGCCTAAAGGATTTAGTTTGCTTTCCCTGGCTTGCTGACAGTTGCTTTCTCTCTGTGTCCTCACAAGGTGGAGCGAGCACTCGGGCTCTGGTCTCTTTTCCTCTTATAAGAATACCAATCCTATCAGATTAAGGCCCCAACCTTTTTTACAAAATTTATTTTTAATTGGAGGATAGTTTCTTTGCAATGAAGGCCCCACCCTTACAACCTCATTTAACCTTAGTGATCTAAAAGCCTTGTCTCTGAGTGCAGTCACAGTGAAGAGCAGGGTTTCAATGTATGAATTTTGGTCATTGTTCCATGACGTGCTTTCTGGAGTGAAGAACACTCCCAGAGGAAAGAAGTGTTAGGGAGTGTTGTCTTAGAGGAGTAAACGTCAGGTGTAGCTAGATGGCAATCATTTTCAGAGTGCAATTAAGCAAGAAAGAAAGGGAGAACAAACATCTGTAGGTTGAATGGGTGGAGAGAATAAGGGTTGGATAAGGGCTTCCCTGGTCGCTCAGCAGTCTTGAAAATTTTAGAAAAGAATCTGCTGGCAATGAGGGAGACCTGGGTTCGATCCCTGGGTTGGGAAGATCCCCTGGAGAAGGGAAAGGCTACCCATTCCAGTATTCTGGCCTGGAGAATTCCATGGACTGTATAGTTCACTTTCAAGGGCTAACATAATGAGGTGCCTCAGTTAGTTTCTGCTACATAATCCCGTCTCTTTTCTTGGCCTCTGCTGAGATGGTTAAGTCTATGAGTTGCATCCATGAGCTCTTAAACAATCATTCACCTACACCCTTAGGGCTCTCTTCAGAGCAAGCTTTCTCAGTTTTTACAGTATAGAGAGGCTGAGGATTGTCTAAGTTTCTAAAGTCTGATTCCTTTTTGTTTAACAATTCTTCCTTTAATTCATCTCTCACTTCTTGCGTTTACTATAAGCAGTAAGGAGGACTCAGGTTGCACCTTCAATGCTTTGCCTAAAAGTCTCCTCTGCTAAGTATCTGAGGTCATTATTTGCAAGTTCTACCTTTGACACAAACACTAGAATAAAATTTAGCCAAGTTGCTTGCACTTTATAGTAAGAATTGCCTTTCCTCTGGAGTCTGGGGCCTCGCCACACCAATCATATATGGTTCCACTTCCCTCTGTGTGGTTTTCCCCTCGTGTGGATGGGGTTGTGGTTGCTGGTGGCCTTGTTTTAATCTGTAATAATGAAACTGAGCGGGACCCTGTGGACCACCTGGGCATGGTAGCCTTTCTGTGTCCCCTGTTTCTTGTGGGGAACAACTCCAGCCTCCTGGACCTTCCCTGACTTCCTAGGGCGTATTCAAACAGTTGGTAACCAGGGAAGGGAGGGGATGCAGGGACAGAGGAGGAGCAGTCAAGAAACTGTATACTGCAGCCTTGGGGCAGGGTCCTGGTTCCACCTCAAGGGATACACACAGCAGTATCTTTAAGCTCTTTATAGAACTAAAACCCAACAAATGGAAGATGTTAGCATTCTTCGTTCATTCCCAAAGGCAATGCCAAAGAATTTTCAAACTATTGCACGTATGTGCTGATTTCACATGCTAGCGAGGCCATACTCAAAATCCTTCAGGCTAGGCTTCCATAGTGTATGAACCAAGAACTTCCAGGTATTTAAGCTGGATTTAGAAAAGGCAGAGGATCCAGAGAGCAAACTGCCAACATCTGCTGGATCATCAAAAAAGCAAGGGAATTCCAGAAAAACATCTGCTTCATTGACTACTCAAAAGTCTTTGTGTGGATCACAACAAACTGTGGAAAATTCTTCAAGAGATGGGAATACCAGACCACCTTACCTGCCTCCTGAGAAACCTGTATGCAGGTCAAGAAGCAACAGCTAGAACCAGACATGGAAAAATGGACTGATTCCAAATTGGGAAAGGCGTATATCAAGGTTGTCTATTGTCATCTTGCTTATCTAACTTATGTGCAGAGTACATCATACAAAGTGCCGAACTGGAAGAATCACAAGCTGAAATTAAGACTGCCAAGAGAAATATCAACAACCTCAGATATGCAGATACCACTCTAATGGCAGACAGCAAAGAGAAACTAAAGAGCCTAGTGATGAGGGTGAAAGAGGAGAGTGAAAAAGCTGGCCTAAAACTCAACATTCAAAAAACGAAGATCGTGGCATCACTTCATGGCAAATAGATGGGGAAAAAGTGGAAACAGTGACCAATTTTATTTTCTTGTGCTCCAAAATCATTGTGGATGGTTACTGCAGCCACAAAATTAAAAGATGCTTGCTCCTTGGAAGAAAAGATATGATAAATCTAGACAGTGTGTTAAAAAGCAGAGACATCATTTTGCCAGCAAAGGTCAGTCTAGTCAAAGCTGTGGTTTTTCCAATAGTCACGTATGGATGGGCCTCCCCGGTGACACTAGTGGTAAAAAAGCCACCTGCCGATGCAGGAGACACAAGAGACGTGGGTTCAATCCGTGGGTTGGGAAGATCCCCTGGAAAAGGGCATGACAACCCATGCCAGTATTCTTCCTTGGAGAATCCCATGGATAAAGGAGCCTGGCGGGCTACAGCCCATAGTGTCACAAAGAGTCAGACACAACTGAAAAGACAGCACACATGCATTGCACGCATGTACAGATGTGAGAGTTGGACCACAAAGAAGGCTGAGTACTGAAGAATTGATGCTTTTGAATTACAGTGCTGAAGAAGACTCTTGAGGGTCCCTTGGCTAGCAAGGAGGTCAAACCAGTCAATCCTAAAGAAAATCAACCCTGAATATTCTGTGGAAGGACTGATGCTGAAGCTCCAATAATTTGGCCACCTGATGTAAAGAGCCAACTCACTGGAGAAGACCCTGATGCTGGGAAAGACTGAAGGCATGAGGAGAAGGGAATGACAGAGGATCAGATGGTTGGGTGGCATCACCTACTCAATGGACACGAGTTTGAGCAAACTCCAGGAGATAGTGATGGACAGGAAAGCCTGGCGTGCTGCAGTCCATGGAGCCACAAAGAGTTGGGCATGACTTAGCAACTGAACAACACAGCATTCTTCATACCAGAGAAGACCACCTGAGGCCAGATTGAAAGAACTAGAGAAATCCATCAAGATTACCTGAAATTAGAGAAGAGCAGGCTCTGCACACAATCTTGTCAGCAACCATACCTGTGAACTATTGCTGTAAAACTCCTCACTAAATCCTCCTGGTTTGGGACACATTATTTTGGAGGAGCAGGAGCTGACTGTGTCACCCTTTGGCTGGCAAAACAATAAAGCTGTTATTTTCTGCTTCAAGCAAAACTCTGTCTCCAGGATTTGATTTGACACTGGTGCATAGAGGCAAAGGTTTCCAACCCAGGAATCGAACCCGGGTCTCCTGTGCTGCAGGCAAAGTCTTTACCAAGTGAGCTATAAGGGAAGCCAATAAGTACTTTAACTTGTCCCATTTGGTCTCCATGACAACCCTGGGTGGTTGAGGACTTGTTTCTGGGGCTGCTGGACAAAGTAGTGCAGACTGGGGGCTTGAACCACAGAAATTCATCTGAGATCAAGAGATGGAGGTGTCGGCAGAGTTGTTTTCTTGATGCCTCTCTCCTTGGCTGTAGACGACTGTCTTCTCCCTGTGTTAGTCTGTATGCACATCTCCTCTTCTTAAAAAGGCAGCACCCTATTGGATTAAGACCCACTCCTGTGGCTCAGCTGGTAAAGACTCTGTCTGCAATGCAGGAGACCTGGGTTTGATCCCTGGATTGGGAAGATCCCCTGGAGATGGGAAAGGCTACCCACTCCAATATTCTAGCCTGGAGAATTTCATGGATTGTATAGTCCATGGGGTTGCAAAGATTCAGACACAACTGAGCGACTTTCACTTTCATACAACCTAGTTTTATATCTTAATTATTTCATTAATTTATCTCATTGTCTCTTTGAAGACCCTAACACCCAAAACAGTCACATTCTGAGGTACTAAGGCTTGGCATTTTAACACAGGAATTTGGGGGCACAAGTCAGCCCATACAAGAGGGCAATGCTGTTACTGTCAGTTTATAGCTTGGCCCTAAGGTCAGAGTCTTACCTGAAGTCACACAGTCCATGGGACCAAGATTGGCATCCCATGCCCTGCACCCCCAGGCTCATTCTCTTTACACAGCAGGCTTCAGCCACAGGGTTGGCTGAACTTACTCTTGTTGGGAGAGTGCTGTCTTCAAGAGATCTAGACTTAGAATTTACCATTGATCTTGCTTTGAAAGCACCATCTTCCCTGCTCTCTTCTATCATAAATTCAATTTCTCTAAAAGTAGGCCATAATTTATAGTTTATTTGGGAGGCAACTCCAGGAAACACCAGTTGAGGAGTGGGAAAATTATATAGAGAAGAAAAGCCAGACTATAAAAGCTGCATGCTGAGCGGTGATGCTGTGGGCATGACTGAGTGAGGGGCTCAGTCATGCTGGGAGACAGTGCACAGCGTGCCTCAGAGGGGTCCTCCCCACACTTATGGAGCAGGGAGTCGACCTCTCCGTCCACTAACTCCTGATGGCCACTTGTTGAGAGCTGATTCTCTGGGGTGTCAATTCCTCCAGCACCCACCGCATGCTCTGGAGAAGGCCATTGACAGAATGCCTAAAGTGTTAAAGAGAGTGCTGAAGTCCTGGATTAGTTATCTATTGCTGAGCAACAAAGTACCCGAAACTTTGCAACTTAAAATAACACATTTATTATAACAGTTTCTGTGGGTCAGAAGTTGTGCTTGGGCATGACTTAGCTGGGCCCTCTGCTTCAAGGTTTCTCTCAGGCAGAAATAAAGGTGTCAATCTGGGCTGGGGTCTCAGCTGAAGGCTTGGCTGGGGAACGGCCTGTTTTCAAGGTGATGGGATTATCAACAGAATTCATTTCCTCCAGGATGTTTGGGCTTATGGCCTCAGTTTCTAGCTTTTTTTTTTTTTTTGCCAGATATCACCCTTGGTTCCTTGCCATGTAGGTCTGTTAGACACAGCAGGTGTCTGTTACACTGCCATCCACTCTTTACAAGTTACTGCTGCCTAGAAACATTTTCATCAAAAGACTTGAAGATTATAAATAATTTTATTACATATCAGTTAGTCTAATTTTATCAGGCTACTGGAGGCTATCCAAATATAATTTTCTGGGTCTGTCATGGAGTCTCCTATACTTTTCTGCTCCTTGTTAAGAGCCAGGCATCTTGAGCTTTCTGCAAGTGAGAACTTGGAATTCTGATGATACTTGATGGAGCCAAGTAGTTCTGGTTCCCTTTGTTGGATTTCAAAGTGAATTTGGAATTAAGTGAGAACTTCCAGGACTTCAACTCAAATTTCCATATAGGCTATTAATATGGAAATTAATACAATGAAGTCTTGTTTGAAGTCTGACATTTGAACTAGCACTCATCATATTCAGATGCCATCTGGGAGAAACTGGAGGTTTTTTTTTTTTTTTTTTTTTTTAAGATTCTATGATGGCTAGAAGAGCAGAATCAAAGCAGAATCAATTTTTTTTTTTTGGTGGGTGGAAGGAGAGTGAATCAGCCTTGTGGATTTTATCAGTATCTTATACTAGTTCTGCTTTTTAAAGTCAATTTTTTGCCCCCTCTGAGAGTACATGTGCAAGATACAAGTTAGGGCTCAGCTCTAGAGCCATGTTGCTGAGTTCGCATCCTGCCTTGGCCATTCCGCTAGCTGTGCAACCTTGAGAGAGTTACCTAACCTCTCTGGGCTTCAATTTCTTCATCTACTATAGAGGATAGTACCATTTCCACCCTTGCAGGATTCATGTGGGGATTAAATGAGTCAAAAATGCATGTAAAGCTCTCAGAACAATGGCAAGAGCCAAAAAGAGTTCGCTATTATTAGTTTGAGAAAGCTTACTAACACACCAGGAAGAGAAATTTTTGAGTGATGTGATGATCAAGGGAATTTATGAAACCTGCTACTTCTGGACTAAACAAAAATTCTCTATTCCCTTTTTGGGCTCTATTTCAGAAAAGGGCCTACCTTACCTGTGATTCCAGGGCTCCAGAGAAGGCATTTTCAACTTCCCAGATATTATTGCTCGGCACCAATAGTGCACAGTTGCCTGAAGTGTCTCAATAAACATTGTTTCCTGGATCTGGCCAGAAAGACCTCAGGTCCTGGTGGCTGAGCTGCTTGTAATTCTAGCAAGTTTTGATGGGAGAATAGAATAGGAAGAGAGCTTGTGATTCAGTGATTCTGAAGATGAAGTGGGAATAGATGAGAGGCTCTGAGTGGGGAAGAAGAAGCAGAGACCAGGGGTTGGAGGGGCTGGATGAGCTGAGCAGAAAGACAAAATTTACTCTGTTATCTGCAATGCAATGCCTGCCAGGTGTCCTTGGGTTGTTATGTGGGCATTTTCTCCTTTTCTATCTACGTCAGTAGCAGCTATTCACATACAGTGACATTTCTTATATGTTAGTGTTCAAAGAATCACTAGGAATAGACTCCATGCTCCCTTGGGCTTCCCTGGCAGCTCAGCTGGTAAAGAATCTGCCGGTCCCTGGGTTAGGAAGATCTCCTGAAAAAGGGAAAGGCTATCCACTCCAATATTCTGGCCTGGAGAATTCCATGGACTGTATAGCCCATGGCGTCACAAAGAGTCAGACATGACTGAGTGACTTTCACTTTTACTTTCCCAGTGCAGGGGGCACGAGTTCCATCTCTGATTGGGGAACAAAGATCCATGCTGCATGGTGCAGCCTATACATACACGCGCACGCACATGTGTGTGCACACACAAATACACACACAGGATGGGGAGAAAACATTGCAGATTAGCTGGGTGCATTTATCAAGCAGATCCCCCAAAGAAAACCCAACCAACAAAGCAACCCCCAACAATCAGCAGTGGAGGACCAGAGATGGAGAAGATGCCTTGCAGGAGGTGAGCTCACACCTCTGGGTTCCTGGGCCCAAATCCAGAGATGCTGACTCTGCAGCAACACTGTGTTAGGGTATGGTAATTTTCATGGGGCTGTGGTACCCCAGAATCTTGAGGGAACCAAGGGGCCTTGATCTGGTTGGCAGTGAGCAGAGGCTTTTCTGGAAGCTGTACTTGCCCTGTCATCACATTTTTACAAATACCTAGTGTGAATGGTGATTTATGGGAGCTTTGGGGAATTGATGGAGATTATGGGGGTCTAAGTCCCAAACTAGGTCTTGACATCTCTACTCTCTGAAGGCTCTACATTGAGAAACACTGTCAGAAAGGAGCAGTGGGAGGTGTCTTAGCTATACACTATCATCTTACAGAGTAAGACCCAGAAAGGCCCAGAAAGATTGAGTGCCTTCACCAAGGTCACACAGCTAGTCAGTCAATGGCACGTCTGAGACTATAACCAGGTATTCTTGTTCTCCATCCGTTGCCCAATCACCAAACACCTGTTCCCTCTAGGGTGGGAGACTAGGGAGGGGAGTGAGAGGAAGAAGTAGTGAGAATTGGAGAGAGGTGCGCCTGTAATCCGAGAGGGTCTGGCAAGAACAAACACTTTGCCCTTGTGGGAAATGGAGTCAGCATTACAATAGGATAATTATGGCTTTGAATTCAAACAATCAATCGTTTGCTATTAAAATCACGAATATAATTAATCTTCTAAAGCAAAACGTCCTTCTTAGACAAAAAAAAAATTACAAGACTGTTTTCTTTTTAATCCCAAGGGAATGCAACCTCCATCGGAGCTCTTGTTTCAGATTTCCTTCCTAGGAACAGCATCTTCACGTTGGCTTGGCTGTTCCGGGCAGCTCGTGGTGCAGGAGTGGCCGTGGGCAGGGGGCCTGGGCGGCGGGACTGCGGCAGCGCGGGCGAGCGGGCGGGGGCACTGCAGCACCGCGGCCCTCGGGCGGCCGGGCAGCGGCCCGCTAGAGGGGGCGCTGTGGGCACCGCCGAGCTTCCTTTTGTCAGCGCACTCGGCCGGGAGAGCTCTCATTTCCTCTCAGCCTCGTGCGGGAAATGGATTTGATTCTGACAGCAGAGCTGTAAGGGACGAGCGCGAACGAAAGCCTTTTGTCAAGGAGTGGCAGCCTCTGTTGTCTGTGATTACCACTGACGCGGAGAAGCTGCGCTGCTGGTGGAATTCCAGGCAGCTCTGGCCAGTGCGCGGCTGCAGGATGGGTAGAAAACACTGCTCTGCAGATTAGCTGGGTGCATTTATCAAGCAGCTCTCCCAAAGAAAGCCAACCAACAAAACAAGACCCCAACCACCCGCAGCCGAGGACCAGAGATGGAGAAGATGCCTTGCAGGAGGTAAGCCCGTCTTGGGAGTGGACGCCGCGGGCTGGGCTTGGTTTTGCTTATTTTAATCGAATTTGCGACCCTTACAGCATCCTTCCACCGAGCGGGAGCAGGTTGGTCTATCAGATGGGTGAGCGTCTGTCAATGAGTGTGTCTGCGAGGCAGCTCTTCCCCGCGGCTGTGCTATGCCTAAAGGTTTCTGTTGCTGATGTAACATCGGACGTTCTTTGGGAAGCGGGGTGCCCACCCCTGGCCGCTGCTTGGGGACCAGCGGACCCACGCGCCCCGAGCGCAGCGCCTGCCAGGTGGGGCTTTCTTCTCAGTCCGGCCGGGCTGGCGGGCTGCAAGCCTCGCTTTATGGGGCCGCCCCTCCCTTCACGCTGCTCTGGGCCACCGCCCTCCGCGGAACCGCCCAGCGCCTTCGGCCGGGTTGGGCGCGCTCCCCAAGGCCTCGCCATCGCCTTGGCGCCGCGGTAGCTGAGGGGTCGGCAGGTGCGGCGTCGGCAGCTGCCGGCGTTGGGAGCAGGAGCGCTAGAACGTGAGCCGACCCCAGTGGGTTTGAATTTTTACGCGACCGCACCACTTTGGAGGGAAAAAAGGCCACTGTCCCCGAGAAGATCGGGCCAGCCAGACCATCTATCACAGTTTGTCTTCCTTCCCATCTCCTCCCCCGCCTCCTGTCCCTTCCTGCACCCAGTAGGAGGCCACGCTCCACCTGGAGGCGGGGGCCAGCGGCTGCTTGTTTTGAAGTCGCGACCACAGCCAGCCTACCTGGTGTTGGGAGGAAGGGAGGGGCAGATTGCTTTAGGATGCTGATCAGGCGCTCGGGTCTAGCCTATTGTCTTGCCTTTTCTCCCCCTTTCTTTTCTTCTCTAATCTCCACCCCCAGACCAAAAAAAAAAAAAAAGGAACAAAAAGAGGGTAGGATGGGGAGAGAGAGACCGAGAGGACTGAGAGAGAGAGACAGGAAAAGAAGGAGGGGAAAAAAAAGCCCCAAGCCCACACCCTATCAAATTCTTCTGAAAATTGTCATTTATCTTTGACACATGATTATTACCCATCTGTTTCTTCATGCCCACTCTTCCCTCCTCTTGCAGTTTGTTGGCTAAGATTCAACGGACTCAAATGAGCCTTATAAATACTAGAAATCAAATCAGTTTCCTAAAGGGACGTTTTGTGCTTTCTGATTAACCTGGAATGAGGGATTTCCAGCGTCCTGGCAGGAACAAATGATGGGAAAGGTGGACACCCTCCTTTCATATCTAGGGTGTGGATCTAGTGGAGGTACAGGAGACGTTGAACTTGTGCAATGGGGGACATCTTCATAAATGGCATTTGAAAATGATGTTTCATTTTAAGGGGAAAATAGTTGCTAACACTTGAAGTGAAAGCCCTTTAAATTATAAATGAGTAGGACCACGGAAAATAGCTGTGAAGTTTCCAGATTTGCAAGTCACCCCTCCTACCGACATAGGAAGAATATATGTTGGAGATTTTAAAAAGGGATTAAGCCATTTAATATTTCTCCTTTATAATGTTCTACCTTCATTCTGCCTGTGGACCAACATCTTGCCCAGACACCCCAATTTACTTTCACTCCCCATCTCCCCATCCTAAAAGGGTACAGCAAAAGAAAGCTTTTCATTATTAGTATGATGTCAATACATTTTGGAGAACCACTAGAGATAAATCACCCTTTGATCCGCAATCCATACCATTTCTGTAGCGAGCCTGATGTTCTTTCTTGTCCACCCAGTTATCTCACCTGATTAGAAATGTGCTTGTCACATACAAAATATACAAAACTGCCCGAAATGACATATTGTATGTGTTTTCTAAGCTTGAGTTGAATTTACTTTAAATATCAACATGGTGCTGGAATTAGTAAAACTCAGCTTTTCTTAAGAGTTTGCAGATGATCTAATGTGTTTGTTGGCAGAGGGTTTAGGGTTAAGATTTTGAATACTTATGAAAAAACTCCGATAAATATATTTATCACCTACCTTGTTCTACACGGAATTTAAGACAGTTTACAGAGATTCATAAAATACAGCAAGACAGACTTAGAAGTAGATGGGAAAGAAAAAGGAAACTAAAGGTAGAGACATAAAATTGTATTAAGAATGAGGCTAACGTGAAAATACAAACATTTGAGAGTAAAAAGAGAAAAGTGTCAGTTGCTCAGTTGTTTCTGACTCATTGTGATCTCATGGACTGTAGCCCGCCAGCCTCCTCTGTCCGTGGAATTCTCCAGGCAAGAATACTGGAGTAGGTAGCTATTCCCTTCTCCAGGGGATCTTCCTGACCCAGGGATTGAACCTGGGTCTCCTGCATTGCAGGCAGATTCTTTACCGTCTGAGCCACCAGGCAAACATGTGAGGAGCAAACAAATCCAACTCTGAACTTTCTAGCAACTCATACTAAAAGGGAAGTTGACAAGCCCATGGTTCATGGGCTTTGTTTATTCATGGAGTCATTCACTCAACAAATATTCACTGAGGACCTACTACGCACAGGCTCTGTGAGGCGCTGGAAAGAAAGGAATGAAGCAGGCAGATGTGGTCTCTGCCCTGACAACACTTACAGCCAAATGCAAGAGATGGAGTTTCATGAAGACATCTCTCAAACAAATATCTGGTTACAAGATGTGAGAAGAGCTGTGCAGGAAAAGCATGAAATGCAAAACATCACACGTCCAGACATAAAAACACAGAATAAAAACTTCTGCAGAGATGCATAACCATTTTTGATTCTAAGAGCAAAAAGGAACATTTTTCAGGTATGAAGCAGTGTTTGAAATAATGTCCTTGTCAGATAGGTTTTACTTTGCCATTTTTAGAGTGTCCCTTAGTGTGAGGGATCCTGATATCACCCCCACAGATCTCTTGAACCCCTGTGGTTCTGAGAATATTGTATTTTGAGGGACTTGTGTATTCTCTAAACTGCAGTGGCTTTATTTCAGTGATGATCTTACATAATGAATATTAAAACTGTGTTCTATATGATCTTCATGGCAACCCCCAAAACAATGCTGGGGCCTTTGTTTGCCTCTGTGTCTTCCCAGGTGGGCCAGGGGCAGGCCTGGGGGCTGGGCCACAGCACGGGTGAGGGGGAGGGGAGTTTAAACTAAGATGGGTGTGTGTGCATGTGTGTGTGAGTCCACTCAGGGCACAGGTTTGCTAGATTCAAAAGAACAGCTCCCGGCGACCACTGCTATTCTGGCCAGGAATGAAGCTCTCCTGCCAGTTCCACCTTGGCATGGACTGAGTTGCAGCAATTTATTAGCAGCAGGTGTTGCAGTAAAAATGCAAGGAAAAAGTTACTGTTGCTGGTTTTAGAATAATTGGATTAGATCTTGATTTAATGCAGATTTAGTTATTTCTCAATAAGTACCTTATGTCCAAAGCAATGAGACCAGCAATTTGGTGTAATGGTTAAGAGGAGCCAGACAGCCTGACTTCAAATCCATTTTTCCACTTCTTAGCTGTGAGACTTTGGACAAGTTACTCAACCTCTCTGTGCCTATGATACTATGTGGATAAATATGCAGCATTGATTTCACAGTAAGATTGTGAGGATTGGAGGTATTACATGTGAAAAACTATGTTCACTGAATGTTAGCATTCATACTGTTTTATTAATGAAGTGGCACTTCATTTATGTAAGTATGCCAGGATGGTTTGGTGTCAGAATTTTTTAAATTTAATTTTTGTTTTATATTAGAATATAGTTGATTTACAATGTCGTGTTAATTTCAGGTATACAGCAAAGTGATTCAGTTATACATAAACATAAACCCATCCTTTAAAAAGTATTTATTATTTGCTATAAAGGGCTGCACTGGGTCTTCATTGCTGCATCTGGGCTTTCTGTCGTTGCAGTGAGCAGGGTGTGCTGTGGTGCGCCGGCTTCTCATGGTGGTTGGCTTCTCTTATTGCAGCTCAGGGGCTCTAGAGTGTGGGTTCAGTGGTTGTGGGCTCAGTTGCCCCAAGACATGTACAGGCAACCCGTGTCCTCTACATTGGCAGGTGGTTTCCTAACCACTGGGCCCCTGAAGTCTTATCCATTCTTTTTTGATACCAGAATTTTAAATTATGATACCTGATTATCTTCAAGTAGGAAACACATTTTTGAGGTTATTAATATTGTTTTGCATCGTTTATGTATTGTCTGCATTAGTACTTTGAAGTAAATATTTAGGTAGTGGTAATGACATGACTGAGCGACTTCACTTTTACTTTTCACTTGCATGCATTGGAGAAGGAAATGGCAACCCACTCCAGTGTTCTTGCCTGGAGAATCCCAGGGACGGGGGAGCCTGGTGGGCTGCCGTCTATGGGGTTGCACAGAGTCGGACACGACTGAAGCGACTTAGCAGCAGCAGCAGCATGTAGTAGGACTTCCCTGATGTTCCAGTGGTTAAGATTAATGGTAAAGAACCCGCCGGCCAATGCTGGAGACATAAGAAACGTGGGTTTGAGCCCTGGGTTGGGAAGATCCCCTGGAGGAGGGCACGGCAACCTACTCTAGTAGTCTTGCCTGGAGAATCCCATGGACAGAGGAGCTTGGTGGACTACAGTCCATAGGGTCACAAAGAGCCAGACACGACTGAAGCAACTGAGCATGAACATGTAGTAACTAGACCTGAAGCTGCACCTTTCTATTGTTAAACCCAAATGGTATTTTAGTTTCATCAAAACAATATTATCTGTTTCAGTAAATAAATTTTATTAATTTGACATTTTAAAGTTGGATAGTTGTGTTTATTTCCACATTCATTTTTGCATTCTGCTTATATAAAAGTTATAAAGTTCAAGTATTTAGAACTGGTCTTTTTGAATGTACATATTTAAGTTATATTTTAATAAAGTGATTTAGGTCAACCTTTGGTTCGTAAGATTTTTTTTCAAAAAGGATTTCTATAAAATTCAAGCATTTTGAATTGGGTTCAAGGACAGACTCAAGATTCTTCGAATAGAATTTTGAGTTTCTAGAAGAGAGATTGTGGCCCCAAATTTGACCCCATATACCTTGACTGACATAGTTTTAGCTTGAAAGAATTTTAAGGCAGTAATACCAAAGCTTGCCTCTGTCTTTAACAACAGCATCAAAATCCTCTGAACTCAAAGAGCATCTATGGAATGGTAAGCTTCCAGCAAAAATTCATCTTGGTCTATTTTCTAGAATAAACTACAAATGAAAGGTTTGTCAATATTATTGAGTGAGGTGAAAAGAAAGTCTATTCTCTATGGAGTACAATGTTTGTTTGGATTAAAACAAGTTTACTGGTTATATTCAAATCTATTTTAAAATTTTCTTCATACCTATGATCTGTCAAAGATTATAAGAAATATGTTAGTCTCCCACTATAATCATATTTTTGATAGCTTTCCTGTTGATATGCACATATCAAAGACATATGCATTTATACAGACACACACACAGAATTATATTTGATGGTGTGTTACTTAGAATCCTGATTGCCTAGGACTCCTGGGATGGAGCACTTTCAGTGCAAACACTGGGATAGTGCCAGGCAAAGGAAGACAGATCTATTTTAGTTTTAGAGAACAGGGAGAGAACAGACCAGAGGCCCAGATTCTTTAAGGACTCTCCAGAAGAGATGGTGCAGATGGTGCCAACCAGCAGTATCTATCCCATGATTCAATAAGGCATCCTCCTGGGAAGAGGCAGTCATGTTCTCCCAGTTACCTCCTAGAATAGTCCCCAGGCTCAATGCACCAGGCCTGGAGGGGTTATGGTGTTGCTAGGGCGAGAGTAGGGTATAAATCAGAAGGCTCTAGGAATGCTGTCAGCACTTTCTACCTTGAGTGTCAGGGCATCCAGTCTTGACATGTGCCAAGGGAGCCCCCAGTAAAGCTTCATACCAGGTTGGTTTGCATCAACCACACACTTGCAGCTAAAAATTAAGATACATAAATACATAGATAAATACCACTTGGTCCAGCAATAAATATCCCTAACTTAGTCGATTGCCCCAGGGCCTCAACTCTCAAACAACCCAGGCAGGACCCGGAGGCCAGAGAATTTAGGATGTGGTTGCCGGAAAAAAAATTTCAGTGCTGATCCCCTGGGGAAGGAAATGGCAACCCACTCCAGTATTTTTGCCTAGGGAATCCCATGGACAGAGGAACCTGGAAAGTTACAGTCCATGGGGCTGCAGAGAGTCAGACATGACTGAGTGACTGAGCACTATATCATATTTGGAATAGTTTTCCCTGGGCCCAGCCTGGAAGTGTCTGGAAAAAACTTATCAAGCCAAGTACAAATTCCTTGGGTTTCAGTGACTAGAAGCACTAAGGACCATCTGACCCCCTGCGCTGCATCCTCCCACACAGAGAGCTGATTGGACCAGGTATGGACCGGTGAGGACCTGGAACCTTAGGGCTGGTAGCCATATGAGGCCAAAGAGGGGACCACAGGTCATCCCCTACACCCCTCACCAGTTTATAGAAGGAGCCACTTGGCTGTCTTGAGGTGGCCACAGCGATTCCAGTTCTGTAACTTCCATGAAGCCCAGCTAGACTTTGGTCCCTGCGTTAATATGGCTGCCCTCCATCCTGCTGGTCTAATTTGCCTGGGCTTCTGTTTCAGTCAGCCATACTGTCGGCTAGAAATCCGGTTTTCTCCAGAGCTTCCTGCTTCTCTTCCCCACATACAGCCTGACCTCCCTCCTTCCATCTTTCCAAAGCAAAAATCCAATCTTGTCAATCCTTTAGGATGAACCCCAAACTCCTTACCTACCTGGACAGCTTTACTTCTCCTTCTTTGGAGATGCAGGCTGGACCACCTTTCTGGACATTCCCCTTCTCCACCCACCCCCCACAGGCTCTTCCTTCCACCTTACGTGCCCTCCTCCTACTTTTTATCTGGCAAGTTGGCTCTTTTAAAAAGCCAACCAAATAGACAACTTCTAGCAAGCCTAATTAAAAGAAAATAATTAACAATACTAGAAAGGATATATGGAAGGAAAAAGAGATTTGAAATCATAAAAACACTATGCATTATTGTATCCTAACATATGTGAAAATCTTGATGAAATAGACAGTTTTCAAACAGAATATGAACTACTAATATTTACTCCAGAAATCAAACGCCATGTTCCTGGTTGGGAAGAATCAATGTTACAAAGATGTCAGTTCCTCACAGATTCTGTTGCGTGGATGGCAGTCTTCCTGGTAACCAAAAGTGATGCAAATTTGTTCCTATTTTTATTTTTCTTTGGAATCTTGAAAGGTGTAGTTAACTGGATATGCTCAATTGTGAATCATTTTATTGAAGGGAAAGCCAATCCTTGTGCATTTAAATGTCATTTATAAATTGTTTTTCTCAAAGAACAGATGAAGTTATTAAACTTTGAAATGCATGGGGACTTTATGAAGACAGAATTTTATTTAACAGACATGGTTTTCTTCTATATTATTTTATCGAGTATAATACCATTGTGTTTGCTTTCTTTACCTGCATGGCACCCATATACAAATCTGTTGGCTTTACTTTTAAACATCTATGGTGAAAGACATCAGAAAAATAGGGGCAGCTTCAGTCCCTTCCCTCTTTACTTGTGCCAGGTGGCGGAACATCTATGTTGGTTATCTCAGCATTCCTTTATTTAGAATTTATTCTCCTTCCCTCTCCACACTAGGCTTCTCTTAGATCATTTGTACCCTAAATTAGCTACATCTGTTACCATAGTTATGCAGCATCCAGCTTAACCCATTCCATGCTTGTTCTGACTGCATATTATATTGTGTGAAACTTCCTTTCTTGTATTTCGTAAAACATACCATTATTTTCCCTTTGTCACCTGTCCCCCAATTTTTATTGTTTCTAAGGCAATGCATATGTACAGTTAAGAAATCAAATAGAACTGAAGGGCTTCTAACAGAGAGCAACAATCCCTGCCCTTCCCCAAATCCTTTATCCACAGGCAAACCAATTTTAGCTGTGCTTTCTGTTCTGTTATAGTTACTTCTGTATCTCAAAATAATATGCATATACTGCTGTTTCTGAATTTATCAGCTTTGATCATCATGTAGTGAATTCCTGCCATGAAAGTCAAGGATGTAGTTTAGGCCACACCTACATCTCCTCTCTAGCTTTCTTCTCATCATACCTGTCACACCAGACAATGCATTTATTAAAACCAGGTTTCTCATTCCGTGGACTGGTAGTTGGGTCACTTGACTCTCTACTCTAAGATAAGGATATCACTACTCTCTCTCTTTGCCCACTTTTTCCTTCCCTCTAGTCATGCATTTGCTTGCATTATCAAAATTAAGAAATTATTCATTCCAGTCCCATCACTTCATGGCAAATAGATGGGGAAACAATGGAAACAGTGACAGACTTTATTTTCTGGGCTCCAAAATCACTGCAGATGGTGACTGCAGCCATGAAATTAAAGATGCTTGCTCCTTGGAAGGAAAGCTATGACCAGCCTAGTGAAAGTGCAAGTCCCTCAGTCGTGTCCAGCTCTTTTGTGACCCCGTGGACTATGCAGTCCATGGAATTCTCCAGGCCAGAATATCGGAGTGGGTAGCCTTTCCCTTCTCCAGGGGATCTTCCCAACCCAGGAATTGAACCCAGGTCTCCCACATGCATGTGGATTCTTTACCAACTAAGCCACAAGGGAAGCCCCCAAATACTGGAGTGGTTAGCCTATCCCTTCTGGATCTTCCTGACCCAGGAATCAAACAGGGGTCTCCTGCACTGCAGGCAGATTCTTTACCAACTGAGCTATCAGGGAAGCCCTGACCAACCTAGACAACATATTAAAAAGCAGAGACATTACTTTGCCAACAAAGGTCTGTCTAGTCAAAGCTATGATTTTTCTAGTAGTCATGTATGGATGTGAGAGTTTGAAAGAAACTGAGCGCTGAAGAAGTGGTGCTTTTGAACTGTGGTGTTGGAGAAGACTCTTGAGAGTCCCTTGGACTGCCAGGAGATCAAACCAGTCAATCCTATAGGAAATCAACCCTGAATATTCATTGGAAGGACTGATGCTGAAGCTGAAGTGCCAATACTTTGGCCACCTGATGCAAAGAACTATCTCATTTGAAAAGACTCTGATGCTGGGAAAGATTGAAGGCGAGAGAAGGGGATGACAGAGGATGAGATGATTGGATAGCATCACCGACTCCATGGACATGAGTTTGAGCAAACTCTGGAAGATGGTGGTGGACGGGGAGGCCTGGTGTGCTGTAGTCCATGGGGTCGCAAAGACTGAGCCACTGAACTGACTGTTCCATCATCATAGCTGGTCTCTATGATTTGTCTATAAGGTAATTCTAAAAGATGAAAACTGTTCAAGTGTTCATTATCTAACTGGGTTGATATTGCTCACTGCGTGATAAATAACATGCTAGGATTTCATCTCTTTCTCACTGGCTCCAATATCTCAACCCTTGGACCACTAAGTGGAAAATGCTTCCAGGGGGAAGTTCAAATGGATTCTGTTATCCTGAGAGCACCGGTACCATCAGAGCTGCTCTAGTTCCCCTCTAAGGAGACTAACCCAGAGGTCAAGTTGATAAATTCAGAAGCGAAAGTATGTGTATACTGTTCTGACATACAGAGGTAACTATAGCTGGGTGCCTGGCTGTGAACCACTGTGTGTTGGGGGTGGGAGAGGGGATGGGCAGGGTCTGCTCCTCCATGTAGAGACTGCATTTGTGCCCTTGTGTCTAGTCTCTTTTTTAATTCCCCCCCTCCATAACACCTGCCATCTCAGAATCCAGAACACTTTTAGGGCTCTGCCAGACAGATCATCTGCCTCCTTGGCTCCAATATCCTGTGCCTGAAATCTAGGCTTCTTCTGCTTTCAACCATTAGTCACCAGTTCTCCATCTGCTTTTTGTCCTCCAGAAACCTGTTGAAATCTCTTCTCTGTTAATCATATACTTTTACTTTGTCATTGTAGGTTTTATGTATTTTTATTCCTTTATGATTAATTTAAGGAGTCCAAGAAGAGAGAGAAATATGGTGGGATTAGGCTTGCCATCTTGAATTAGAAGCCAAGGACATTAATTTTCAATCAAGTCATGCATAGTAAACTATTGGCATGGCCGTGATTTAAATTCAAACCCTGGTGAGATTTGCTTTTCCTCGTTATAAAAATGTTTTCAAATCTGTACCATACTTATCAACTCAATTCCAATATTTTCTGCTATCTAGAACAGTCCAGAAACATTGATGCATTCTTCTATTCAAAGATGATTAGCATTTAGTTTATACACAATTCTTATGAGTGCAGTTTGTTTCTCTTTAGCCACTCCAGAAAAGTGGAAATGGCAAATTAGAAAGAAGAGCTTGGCTAATAGTCTAAAAGAGATGGGGATAAAAATGAAGAGAAGATGAAAAGTTCTTCTAGGAACCTGTATCACAGTTGTTGCCCAAGTGCTACGGAAGACCATTTGTCAGAGTTGACAGTACATTTGATATAGACCCAGAAAGTAAAGAAGTCACAGAGAAAGTAAGTGAACTTTCTTTCAGTGAAAGTAATGGGTTATAGTCTCACAGGGGAAGGGCTGTTGGCCTTTTTTTTACCTGGTTGAGAAGGAAGGACTTGCCAACAGTTCTTTGTTCAGAAAGTAAATCTGGAGTTATAAGGCATAAGAAATTCCAGTTGTTTCTCTGTATTCATTTAATTTGGAAGTTGTTGCTTCATTTTTCAGCCTTAGCAATGAACATCAAGACTGAAAACAGTTTTGGGAATCTTACTTAACTGTCTTAACATCTATCTTAACTCTGTTAAAGTTACAGGCTGTAAAACTGTCACCAGCTTTGAAGCCACTATTTGTTGTATTTAATTCTGGAGTGAAGCTATATTAAGTTAAGGCTGTCAAAGAATTAAAATCTCATTTTCAAAGCCTATCATGTTTGTGGGGGAAGTAATACTATGTCTAGGGTTTGTCTCAACAGAATCTTTTTTTCGTGGTGGATGGTGGGGTTGGAGGTGAACTAAAGTAGTGCATGAGTTGTTGGGGTTGAGTGTAAATGATCACCTAAACTGGCACTTTTTAGAGCTAAAGGAGGTGCTAACAGTAATTACAAGGGAACAAGAGGCATATCGAGGTCTCTCCTGGGCAAACTGCAATCTACTCTGAAGCTAGGTGATAGGTACTTAGGGTTCATTATGGTGTGCTCTCTAACTTTGTATATTTTCAACATTTTCCATAATTAAAGAACATCTACTGTTTTGTACTGTTTGCTCTTTTATTAAAATTGGAAACTTTCATCTTAATCACGATGTTAAACATTAGTCAACTTCAAACACAAAATGAAAATGGCTAGAGAACACTGTTAAATGACAAATCTATTAGTTGACTTATAATAGTGGGACACAAATCCATAAATTCTGCAACTGGAACATGCAGAAGGCAATCCTTAATCAGGCTGACAGTGTTATAAAGCAGATCTCTAGCTTTAGTTATGCAAGGGAGCCTTGCTTTTATTACTGTGAATTGGGCTCATCGAGATTTTATGGATGGGTGACTGCAGCCACAAGAAAGGTCAAGTCCACTGGGAAATGAGGAGCTGGGCCAGGAAAGCGGGGCTTTGATTTGCAGAGCAAGTCCACAATCCGATCTGTACCTGGCTTGGTGTCTCTCCTATTTGAGGTTCTCCATTACCTGTTAAAATAATCATTCAGAATTACTCCAGTTTTGAGAAGGTCTCCCTTCCTGCTCTGTAATCCCCATGGTACATGGCACAGAGTTTAGTCACCTGTCTACTGCTGTACTTGGGAGGTGGTGTAGGGCAGGCGCGGGCGCGAGGCAGCAGGGTGGGCTCTGCCTTCCAGGATGTCTGTCATTCTGATTCTGCCAATCAGAGGGCCCAGGTGGCTATGGATCAGGAGGTCTTTTGTGCCCTTTTCAAAGAGGGGCTGAAATGGATGCTTGCCTGGCTCCTAGGTGGCACCTTGAAAGGAATCTAGAAATGCCAGGCAAAGCACTGCATCATACTCAGGTTCTTTCAAGGCTGGAAGGCTGTACTGTAGGATTGGAAACCAGTTCTTTAAAAATGGCTTGCTCTGTTGCTGTTTGTGTTGCTGTTATTATTTCCTATTGTGTCTCCCAGTAATATACAGATGGTCACATTTTACTTTACTTGTGCTTTTTTAAAAAAAAGGCAAGCTTTCTAAGATATTATATATGTTATATATAATATATGTATAGTAAAATTCACTTCTTTAGACATATACTTCTATGAATTTTGATAAATGCATACAGTCATGTAGCTACCACCACAGTCAAAATATAAAAACATTCCCTCATGCCCTTTGAAGTGAATCTTCTCCTCTCACCTATAACCCCTGACAGCCATGCATCTGTTTTTGGTTTTGCCTTTTCCAGAATGTCATATAAATGAGATCATACAGTGTAGCCTTTTGTGTCTGACTTCTTTCACTTTGTGTAATATTTTTGAGGTTCATCCATGTTATTACAAATGTTCGTAGTCCATTCTTTTGATTGCTGAGTAATATTTGTTTGGATGGCTGTACCACAATTTGTTTAACCCTTCACCCATTAAAGGACATTTGGATATTTCCAGTTTTTGATGTTTGTGAATAAAGCCACTGTATATATTGGCCTATTGGTCTTCGTATAAACATAAAATTTCAACTCTCTTGGTTAAATACCTAGGAGTGGGATTGCAGTATACCAGTCCATTCTAAAGGAGATCAGTCCTGGGTGTTCATTGGAAGGACTGATGCTAAAGCTGAAACTCCAATACTTTGGCCACCTCATGCGAAGAGTTGACTCATTGGAAAAGACCCTGATGCTCGGAGGGATTGGGGGCAGGAGGAGAAGGGGACGACAGAGGTTGAGATGGCTGGATGACATCACTGACTCGATAGGCATGAGTTTGAGTGAACTCTGGGAGTTGATGTTGGACAGGGAGGCCTGGCGTTCTGCACTTCATGGGGTCGCAAAGAGTCGGACATGACTGAGCGACTGAACTGAACTGAACTGAAAGTGTATGCTTAACTTTATAAAAAAAATTGTCAAGTGGTTTACAAAACGACAGTACCATTTTGTATCCCCACCAGCAATGTATGAGAGTTCTAGTTGCTCTGCACCTGGTATTGTTAGTTTTTTTTAAAAAAATGTTACCTATCATGATAGGTGTAATATCTCATTGTGTGTTTAATTTGCATTTCCCTGATGATCAATGCTGCTAAACATCTTTTCATTTGCTTAGATGCCACAGTAGCTCTGTTTTGTTTCTTCTTGTCTTTTAAATGTCAGCAGTGCTCTGCCATTCAAAGGGAAGCAGGGAAAGGGTGTTTCCTTAGTCTCAAAGGGGAAGCAGAAGCTTAACAGGGGAAGTGAATGGGGCATGGGGGGAGAGTTGCCAAGAGAAAGGTGATGCCAGGGAGTGATTCAGCTGGGGTACCTGATCCTTCCACCACAGGCTGCTTCTGGAACTCTTATCTGGAGGATGATGTGGTCTGTACTATGAGGGGCTGCTCCCTAGAGAGGGAGAGAGGAAGGGAGGAAGACGGTTATAATAAGCCATCATATTGATTCCATTTAAAAATTTTGCTTACTTCAAGTTCTTGCCTTTATACTTTTAGTCACTAAATAAATACCTCTTTAAAATAGAGACTTTTAGCCCAGATGGCAGCCCTACTATTAACTGGGGGAAGGGGGGAGAGTTAAATAAAAGGTATTTAAGGAAATGGATATTTAAATTTTATTGACATAAGGACCTGAAAAGATACTGACACACTCATGTTTCTAGCAACATTAGTCACATGAACTAAAACATGGAAGCAACCCACGTGTCTGTCTATGGATGAAGGGACAAGGAAAATGTGGTATATACATACAGTGGAATAATGTCCCGTCATAGAAAGAAATTCTGACATGTATTACAACATGGATGAACCTTGAGGACATGTCAATCGCAGAAAGACAAATACTCTATGATTCCATTTATATGAAGCACTGAGAGCAGTCAAAATCAGAGACAGAAAGTAGAACAGTGTTGGCCAGGGGCTGGGGTAGGGGAAATGGATGGTTATTGTTCAATGGCTGCAGAGTTCCAGTTTTACAAGACGAAAAGATTTATGGAATATATGGTGGTGATGGCTGCACAACATTATAAATGTATTTAATATCACTGAAATTTACTCTTAAGAACTATCAGTTAAGATAGTAAATTTTATGTTATGGGCATCTTACAGTGATACACTTTTTTTTTTTTTTTTTAACTATGATTGAGGTAAACTAGCAACAATGAGTAATTTATCACAGTTGTAGGTAGGTTTGTGTGGTTTAACTATGAATATCAGTCAGTCGAGAAGGGTTTACTGAACACCCTCACTGCACAGCTAGTGTTCCAGGTGTTGGGAATGCTGGGGCAAACTAGAAGATCATCCTCTAGGAAGGTAAAAAAGATTCTAAACCTGCTAACAAAACAAATGAACGGTGCCAAGCACTGATATTGTTATGCACAAGATAAATTCAGGTAACCAGAGAGAGAGTGACCAGAGGAGGCTGCTTAGCCAGAGTGGCCAGGGAAGGCCTCTCTGGGGAGGAGGTATTGAGCTGACTCACAGGGGTTAGTGGGACTGGGTTGGACAATGAGGAAATGCTGGCTGATTGCAAGCATTTCATTGTGCTGTTTGAGATGACACCATGGGCTGAGAGTGGGGGTGAGGTGGACGTGGGGGAGAATTGAGGAGAGATGAAAAGGTGGGAAATGATCCCCTTGAAGAGTCTATACAGGGGAAGGGCAGGTTGCCTGGCAAAGTTAAGAAGTCATTTCAAAGGTGTGGAGGGAATTTTGAAATGAGTCCCATCGGCGTGGTTGTGTGCGAGAGTCAACTGCCCAGATGCACACTGGAAGCAAGGTGGTGTAGGGTTTGACCAAAGGGGAGGCTCTGTGACGTGAGAATAGTGGAGGACAGAGGAGCAGAGGCATTTTGCAAAGGTGTGGTCACCCAGCTGGAGTAGCTCATTAAAGCAAAATAAGGAGGAGTTAAAGCAAGAATGTGAAGGGCGGAGTTTGGGAGTAGATAGAGAAAAAGTGAGTGGGAGGTCTTGGAGACACTGAATTCCTGGTGGAGGGGTATCTGAGTAGTTGGACAGGAAGGGAGTGGTCAGGGAGTAAGGTGTGAACTCCAGATGTTGGAGGTGGAGTTCTTGCTGGTGACAGCAAGATCTAAAGTGTGTGCCCATGGGAATGGGTGACTGAGGCTGGGGTGAAAGGAGAAATAATTGACATAAGAGGTCGAGAAAACGTGAGGTGGGGTGTTGGGTGGATCACTGCATGGCTGTGGAGACTGGAGCGGAATCAGTAATGAGTAAGGATAGCATTGGAGGGGAAGACACTTAGGAGGAAGGAGCTGAAGTGGTCGGTGAACCAGGGGAGTGACCGGGAGAGTGGTGGAGGGTAGCCAAAGGGAGGAGCGATGGGAAGTCTAGCAGGAGGGCGTTTTCTCCCAAGGCAGTGGGGTGTTTGAAGCCGTGGAAATAGATGGAGGCGGCTGTCAGGCACGAGGAGGCTGTCTATACTGTGCACAGACACGGTGTGTGTGAGGTGTGTGCTGTGAGAGCTGTGTGGTCAGGGGAGAGGCAGGTTTTAGATTTGGGATTTGGGGATCACAGAAAGGGAGGTATATGAAGCTGAATTATGGACTGCTGCAAAGAATCATGCAGTGTTCAGTGAGATTCGTTTCCAAGCAGGAAGGGCGGTAACCATGGAGGCATTATTGACTTGGGGCTTGTTCAAAACTCAATTAAAGGCAATTAATACTAGCTGGTGTTGTTTACCAATGTCCTCGTCTCGTGAGGGATCTCCTAGCTCTTCTTGTGAATTGTGAGATGAGGAGGAAAAACTTTCTCTCTTGCGACATCTTGTTTGTTCATGTCACTGATTCCTGTGTCACCCCCAGCCACAAATCTCACGGAGGGGATAGAAGGCATCTGTCCTTTTGTATCACTGTCTTGCTGCAGCTCTGCAATGATTCATGTCTAGCCTTGCTCTGCTGACGGTGACCTTTAACGTAATAAAATGCTCATGGGAATAATGAGAATGGATGGAGAAGATGCACCTTCTCGTAATTGATGGCTCATGTATTAGGGCAGGAAGTTTTCTGGAGGAATGAAACATGTTATGGGAAAGTGTGAGGTTTTTTTAAATGCTTAGCCAAGCGTCTCAAAAAAGCACCCTGACTACCTGGCAGTCCTGAGTCGCTTACTTTCTCACTCTCCAAAATGACTAATTCGCTCCTCCTTTCTTTAAATCGCCTTCCCTTCCCACCCCATCCACCTTGCTGGGTGCCTCTGACTTTGTGGAGAAACAAGCTGAGCGGCCCTGCTTCTATCAGAGGCTTCCATGTTCTGCGCCCCTTCCCTCTCACCTCAAAATACCTCCCTAGCAATTGGTCTTTCCTTTTTCTGAATCAACACCTTTCCTCTCTGTCTCTCTCCCTCTCTCAATTACAACATTCCCCTTGGCATTCAGGCATGTTCCAGTGTCTCCTACCTACGCACCTCAGCTACTACCCCTTTGCTCTATGTTCTCAGCAAATTCGCAAGAGTTGCTTTTGCTCCCTGTCTGGCTTCCTCTTCTGCACTCTCTGCACTCAGGTTCCTGTCCTCTCTATACCACTGAGATGGCTCTTGTCAAGGTCACTGATGACCTCCATGTTGCAATATCTAAATACCTCTCCAGGCAAGAATACTGGAATGGGTAGCCATTCCCTTCTCCAGGGGATCTTCCCAACCTAGGGATCAAACCTGAGTCTCCTGCATTGCAGGCAGGAGACTTTACTGTCTGAGCCACCAGGGAAGCCCCTAACCACCTCTACCCTGTTCATATCTTACCTGACTCATCAGCAGCATTCAACACAGTTGACCACTTCTTGAAACATTCTATTTTCTGGCCTTCAGGAACCCTTTCTCCCCTGGTTTTCCTTTAGTCTCACTGACTGTTCCTTTTCTTCCTCTGTGTGGTTCCCCTCACCCCTCTATCAGACCTCTAAATGTGAAGACCCCCATAGGTCTACCGTGGGCCACCTAGCCGTCTTATAAACTCTCCATAGGAGAGTTCATCCAGGTCTTAGCTTCAGACTCCATTTAAATGCTAATGACTCCGAAGCCTCTCTATCTCCAGAGCTCTAGCTTCAGTTCAGTTCAGTCGCTCAGTCATGTCTGACTCTTTGCAACCCCATGAATTGCAGCACGCCTGGCCTCCCTGTCCATCACCAACTCCCAGAGTTCACTCAGACTCACGGCCATCGAGTCAGTGATGCCATCCAGCCATCTCATCCTCTGTCGTCCCCTTCTCCTCCTGCCCCCAATCCCTCCCAGCATCAGAGTCTTTTCCAATGAGTCAACTCTTCGCATGAAGTGGCCAAAGTACTGGACTTTCAGTTTTAGCATCATTCCTTCCAAAGAAATCCCAGGGCTGATCTCCTTCAGAATGGACTGGTTGGATCTCCTTGCAGTCCAAGGGACTCTCAAGAGTCTTCTCCAACACCACAGTTCAAAAGCATCAATTCTTTGGCGCTCAGCTTTCTTCACAGTCTCTCACATCCATACATGACCACTGGAAAACCATAGCCTTGATTAGACGGACCTTTGTTGGCAAAGTAATGTCTCTGCTTTTGAATATGCTATCTAGGTTGGTCATAACTTTCCTTCCAAAGAGTAAGCGTCTTTTAATTTCATGGCTGCAGTCACCATCTGCAGTGATTTTGGAGCCCCCAAAAATAAAGTCTGACACTGTTTCCACTGTTTCCCCATCTATTTCCCATGAAGTAGTGGGACTGGATGCCATGATCTTCATTTTCTGAATGTTGAGGTTTAAGCCAACTTTTTCACTTTCTTCTTTCACTTTCATCAAGAGGCTTTTTAGTTCCTCTTCACTTTCTGCCATAAGGGTGGTGTCATCTGCATATCTGAGGTTATTGATATTTCTCCCGGCAATCTTGATTCCAGCTTGTGCTTCTTCCAGTCCAGCGTTTCTCCTGACGTACTCTGCATATAAGTTAAATAAGCAGGGTGACAGTATACAGCCTTGATGTAGCTTAGTGCTTCTCAAACTTTAGTGCGCATACTGATCACCTGGGGAGTTTGTTAAAATGCAGATTCTGATTGTATTAGTCTGGGGCCTAGTGAAAAAAGTGAAAATGAAAGTCACTTAGTCATGTCCAACTCTTTGTGACCCCATGGACTGTAACCCACCAGGCTCTCCTGTCCATGGAATTCTCCAGGCAAGAATCCTGGAATGGGTAGCTGTTTCCTTTTCCAGGGGATACCCCCAACCCAGGGATCAAACCCAGGTCTCCTACATTGCAGGTAGATTCTTTACCATCTTAGCCACCAGGGAAGCCCAAGAATACTGGAGTGGCTAGCCTATCCCTTCTCCAGGGGATCTTCCCAACTCAGGACTCGAACCAGGGTCTCCTGCATTGCAGGCAGATTCTTTACCAGCTGAGCTACCAGGGAAGCCCTAAGATTCTGCATTTTCAACAAGCTCCCGAGTGATGCTGACCCTGCTGGTCTTTTGAGCGGTATTGAGTGGTGAGGCTTCAGACTTGTAATCCCACTGGCTCCTTGACATTTCCACGTGGATGTCCTAGAGGCATCTCAGACCAAACCTCACATGACCCTGTTAGAGTTCTTGAGTTCTTTCCTCAAACCCACTTTTTTCTGCATTATATCATCCTCCCAGTTGCTCATGCCAAAAATCTTGGAATTGTCCTTGGTTTCTATCTTTCCTTCACTTGCTTATCCAATCCATCAGAAAATGCCATTGGCTCAGTCCTCTAAAACGTATCCCAGATCTTTACACTTGGCTCCATGATGTTAGTGGTAGCTGGCATTTACTGAGTATATTCTACATGTTGGACTTTGTTAATAACTGCTATGGAAGGAATGTTTCTGTCACCCCAGTGTTCATATGCGCATGTATGTACAGGTGCTCTCAGTTGGGTCTGACTCTGCGACCCCATGATCTGTGGCCCACCAAGCTCCTCTATCCATGGAATTTCCACTCAAGAATATAGGAGTGGATTGCATTTCCTGCTCCAGGGGATCGTCCAACCCAGGGATTGAACCTGCATCTCTTGTGTCTCTTCCTTTGGCAGGCAGATTCTTTACCACTGATGACACCCAGGAAGCCTCATGTTGAAACCCAATCCCTTATGTGGTGATGTTGGGGCAGGGGTCACCTTTAGGAGGTGATTAAGTCAAATGGGCAGAGCCCTTGTGCATAGAGATTAGTGCTGTTATAAAAGAGACCTCAGAGAGACTTCAGAGAGTTCCTTTGCCTCTTCTTTCATATGAGGACACAGCGAGAAGACAGCTGTCTATGAACCAGGAAATGGGCTTTCACCAGACACCGAATGTGGTGGTGCTGTGATCTTGAACTTCCTAGTTTTTAGAACTGTGAGGAAAAAAATTCTGCTGTTTCTAAGCCACCCAGTCTAAGCAACCCAAGTGAACTAAGACAATGCCATACATTTATAGCCTACAATGCAGGAGACCTGGGTTCGATTCCTGGGTCAGGAAGATCCCCTGGAGAAGGAAATGGCAACCCACTCCAGTATTCTTGCCTGGAGAATCCCATGGATAAAGGAGCCTGGCTGGCTACAGTCCTTGGGATCCCAAGAGTCAGATACTACTTAGCAACTAAACCACCACCACCATTCTAGTTATGACCACCCTATACAGTTGATGGGATTATTAATTGCATGTTTTTGGATGAGAAAAATGTAAAACTAGGTAACCCTACATAGACCTGCCGTTTATTACTTTAAAAAACCTAATTCATTATTTTAGTTCATTTTTCTCCTTTGTTGTCAACATGATAGCCAACAGTGCTATTGATATACTTAGGTACTTAGGAGAGAGGGTCTTGTTTTAAGGTGTCTGTGTCCTTGGTAAAGCACAAATCTTATTGCAAATGTGCACAGGCAAATGTGTGTGCAAAGGGTGTGCATGTTACAGAATTTATAGTCTCTTTGGCTTCCTCAGACCATTTCTGACAAGGCCTATTTGCATTTAAAACATTGTGAAATATTTTTGTCTGATAATTACAGTATCATGGTGCACCTTACGCAGACACTGTGTCTTCTGTGTCCTTGTGTTATTTCATTTCTCATGACATCACTGAATTTTCTGTAACCTGTGGGATACATTGAGAGAATGACCTTCACGCTCCAAGGTGTAAACTTTTCCTAGGTTTCCTGTGCCTTGTTCAGTTTAGACAGTATCATTCTCAGTGTTGGTTATCACACTTTCAAAGTATGATGAAAAGCGGCTGGGGTTCAGGAAGCAACAGCGCACATAGTCAGGTAGATGGAAGGCAGTTCAGGTGGAGACAGTCTGAGGATCTTGGGTTGTTTAGGGTGGAAAAGAGCAGGTTAAATTACAATTTTGCTCTGTTGTTTATCTTAAAGGAAATCTTTAATAAACTTGTTTTCAAAATAACAACACATTCTGTAATGTTTTGAGTAATTCTTTTTTCAAGTATGAGTTTCTTTTAAGGGTGAGAAAGGAAGACACACATTCATTACCTAGCCATTCCTATCACACCTTTCTCTAAAGAATCCGTATGCCAAGACAAACATTACCCCACCATACGATTGCATTCCTTTCTCTAGTTCAGTTAAAAGAAATACCCTAGGAATTAAGGTTCTTATATATAAATGAACTCAGCTGTCTTTTATGTTTCCAAGTAACATGTGTCAGATGTCACATACATGAAACATTGAGGCTGGAATTCCAGCCTATCAAGGTGGAAGGGCCATAGAGGTCTACCAGTCCACTCTCCTGGCCTCATGCCCCCACTCCCCGATCCCCACTCCCTGCCACCCCCCAAGTCACTGGTTCAGGCAGATGGAGTTGAGAGAAGCCAAGGCACTCACCCAAGGGCATAGCTATAATTACTGCAAATCCAGGTTCCTGACAAGCTGCTCTTTAGGGCATTTTTTTCTAAATGTCAACTTCTCCCTCTTTTTTTTTTTAGTGGCAGAGTTTTCAGAGGCTAGTTGATTCAAGGAAAAGAGACAAGAAGAATATAAATCCATTTCAAGAATCTTTAAAATATAGTAGAGGAAATGGGCGGGGCTGAGGCCGGCTCTCTAGATGGCCAGGCCGCCATCTTGATCCTTAATTTTCAGCCCTGGGGGTGGATACAGGGGAAAATTATGACAATTTAAACTTTGTTATAATATTGCAAAGTTGATTAGTTTCCTGCTTTAACAAAGTACTAGGAACTGGATGCCTTGAAACAACAGAGATTTATTCTCTCATAGTGGTGGGGGGTGATGTCTGAGCTCAAGGTACCTGCAGCTCCCTCTGAAGCCTCGAGTGGAAGGCGCCTTGCTCGCCTCTTCCCTCCTCCTGCTGGGGCCCACAGTCCCGGGTGCTCCTTGGCTTGCAGCCGCATCTATCCCAGCTCTGCCGCCACCATCACATAGCCTTCTCCTCTGTGTCTGTGTGCCCTTCGTGCCTGTACATGTCCAAGTCTCCTCTTCCTTCTCAACAATCCCACCACTGAATTTAGTGGATTGAGTCTAATCCATTATGACTTTGTGTTAACTTTCTGCAAAGGCCCTATTTCTAAATAAGGTCACAGTCATAGAATTTTGGGGAGATACTCACTATTCAACCCAGCATGCAAAGTTCACTTCAGTTCAGTCACTCAGTCGTGTCCGACTCTTTGCGACCCCATGAATCGCAGCACGCCAGGCCTCCCTGTCCATCACCAACTCCCAGAGTTCACTCAGACTCACGGCCATCCAGTCAGTGATGCCATCCAGCCATCTCATCCTCTGTCATCCCCTTCTCCTCCTGTCCCCAATCCCTCCCAGCATCAGGGTCTTTTCCAATGAGTCAACTCTTCGCATGAGGTGGCCAAAAGTACTGGAGTTTCAGTTTTAGCATCATTCCTTCCAAAGAAATCCCAGGGCTGATCTCCTTCAGAATGGACTGGTTGGATCTCCTTGCTGTTCAAGGGACTCTCAAGAGTCTTCTCCAACACCACAGTTCAAAAGCATCAATTCTTCGGCGCTCAGCCTTCTTCACAGTCCAACTCTCACATCCATACATGACCACTGGAAAAACCATAGCCTTGACTAGATGGCATGCAAAGTTAAATGATCTTATATCTTAACTTTTGCTAAGAATTTATACTTGGATGCCCCACAAAGACATGTTGTTTCCTTAGCCCAGGAGGGAGGGAGGGGGTAAGAAGTGGGGGGGAAGAAGGTCCTTGATCACTCTTTGCCAAAATATACCTGGTAGAGCACTATTCTCAGGGAATGTTACGTGGAACAAAAGTTTCCATGGTCAGGAGAGTTTGGAGGACCCTATATTTTATCCTCCTCTCAAAGCATGACACATCTAGGATACACATTGTTGGGAAATTTTCTGTAACAAGGACATGGGTTTACCCTTCCAATCCCAAATTTGATTGGACAGGGAGTTCTTTGTTTTAATACACTATGTTGATGGAATATTGCCTCCATCCTCATGGTACAGGACACCAACTGCAGTAGCTTAGTCCAATAGGGGTTTATATCCCTCACTGAGGAAGGTCAGAGTTCGGCAGCCCAGGGTGGCTCAGTGGCTCGTGATGGCACCAATGTACCAGCCTCCTCTGTCTCTCTGCTCTGTCATGGTGGTATTCTTTTTCTTGAAAGTTTACAAACCAGCTACTCCATTTCTAATATCTCAACTGCCTTCTAGACAGAGAGAAGGAGGAGGAAGTGGTGGAGGGAAAGGGATAGTATTTCTATCAGGAAATTACACTTGCCCAGAAATTCCCAGCAGATTTTTGCTTACACATTATTGACTAGGATTGTATCAAATAATTGCTTCTAGCTTCAGGGAAAGCTGAGAAATGCAGGTTTGGAGGGCACATTGTATCTTGGGGTCTTCCCGGTGGCTCAGCAGTAAAGAATGCACCCGCAATACAGAAGCCTCAGGAGATGCAGGTTTGATCCCTGGGTCAGGAAGGTCCCTTGGATAAGGGCATGGCAAACCACTCCAGTATTCCTGCCTGGAGGATCCCATGGATAGAGGAGCCTGGTGGGCTACAGTCCATAGGGTCATAAAGAATCAGACAGGACTGAAGTGACTTAGCACACGTGCACATTGTATCTTGGATAACACTGAAGTTCTGTTAGGAAGAAAGAAGGGGTGAGCATTGCATGGGCAGCTGGCAGTGACTGCCACACACACAGTTCCCCACGGTATTAGTGACCAGGAGATCACCCTTGTTAAAAATTTGTCCCTACTGTCTTTCACAAGAAAATGCTTTCTGTGGAATTTCAGGTTTTTAGAATGAGCCTCCCGGAGAAGGCAATGGCAACCCACTCCAGTGTTCTTGCCTGGAGAATCCCAGGGACGGGGAGCCTGGGGGCTGCCGTCTATGGGGTCGCACAGAGTCGGACACGACTGAAGTGACTTAGCAGCAGCAGCAGCAGCAGCAGCATGAGCCTCCATGTTTAATCCTGCCAAACATTTTCACTTAGGACAACTCAAGCAGTTTACGAACTCCTGTAATTGTATGGCGCCATGCTATACTTTTAAATTATTAAATGGCTTGATGTATGTTTGTACTCCTAAGCTAATTTCATTTTCTTCTATGTGCTCTAATAGATTTTGGAACTTCCGCTTCTAATAAGCCCAAATCCCTTAAATATATAGCTGTCATGTTTAAAGTAATATACTCTGAACACACTGTAGAAGCATCGCCAGTTCATCTGGCCAACATTTAAATCAGTGAACAGACAGAGGCGTCTGTCTTCTCAGAGACAATAGATGCTGCCTTGTGGCTCAAGAAACCTCATCAGTGGCAGAGTCCCCATTGTGGCCACACATTCTAATCATCAGGGGAGCATGCCTTCTTTTGCAGGTCGAATCTGCAACGAGGAGCCTCCTGTAGGAGGCGGAGCCTCCTCCTCTGCTTGGTGTGGTCAGGCAGAGCCCACAGGCAGGGAAGGAGGCGAGTTACTGCAGCATAACCTAACATAGCCTGATGAGTACAGCAAACAGTAATGTCAAAGATAAAGACACAGAGACAAACAACAGATTCCAAAAGAGGTTTCCTTTTGATCTCTGCTTGAATTTGTGACATTTCTAATCTTACCTCTGCAGATGGGTGAGGAGGAGGAATGTTCTTCACAAGTGAGGGCCTAGTGGCCTGGGGGGAAAACAGTCAGAGATTATGCAATTCCCCATTTTCTGCCATGATTACAAGCTCTCTCCATTCTGAGGGAAAGTAACCAATCCAGGATGTCAAACATCTGTTTTTCCTATCAGCAAAAGCATGTCACAATTTTTTTTTTAACTCATAAAAATTTTATGCCATTATGAATTTCTAAGAAAGCACAGGTCACAGTGGCTTCATAGCCAGCGTGATACAAAGGCAGTGGCTGAAAGGAGCAAATGCCCTTGTCCCAGTTTTTCAGTTGATTTACTGTACAAATAAAAATTGAATTTCAAATTGTAATCCCCTTTAGTACAAAGGAAATAATTTGATTAATGTTTGAGTAATGTTTTAGAAGGGTCAATCTGAAACTGTAAGTGGCTCAAAGCCACCAACCCATAAAGAGATTCTGCCCTTGGAACATGAAATGTGTGTAGAAGGTATAAAGAGAGGGGTAATGTAGCAGAAGATAGGATGAGTTTCTTTTGCTTGAGTGACATGGCCTTATGGGAAAGCACATGGCCTGATGGGAGAACACAAGGTAAGATAGGAGAACGCAAGGCATGATGGGAAAACTTGAGGCATGATGAGAGATCATGAGGCATCTTGCGAGAACACTGAGTTATGATAGGAGAAGAGGGGCGTGATAGGAGAGCACATGCCATAGATTTCCACATTGTAATCTTGAGGCTTGGCTTCCTTGTTTGCATCTACTGCTGAATTCTTCATTCCTGGGGTGCAAAGACCGCTGGCTATATCTTGGCTACCTCTTAGCACTTAGCCCAGTGTCTCATTTAGTCTTTAAAAGCTATGAGTAAAGTCATCACTCAGTGATGCCCAAGTAAATTGATCCAAAAACATTTGTCTCATCAAAAACATTTGGCTCCAATGCTAAACCAGAGGCCTCAGGCTGTGCTCACTGTGGGAAGCCCTGCTGGGGTTGGGGGCAGTTGTGCTGCTGGTAGGTGCAGATGAGACCTGGAACTTGGATTGCAGGGACATTCCAGAGGCCAGCAGGGCTAAGTGGGTATCCTAGGGCTACACAGCTAGTAAACTACCAAACAAAGACCTGGCCCCAGGTATTTTGACTCTCAGACCAGCGACTTCCCATCTCAGTCTGGGAGGTGACAGAGTAAGAATGGCTGAATTAGAATCCTACTTGTCCCTACTTACTAGCAGCATGAACCTGGACACACCTTCACTTTTCTTGCTCAGTTTCCTCATTTTGGTGGCACCTACATCATTCAGGATGTTATGAGGATTAAAGGAATGATTGCGTGGATTTAGTGTCTGGCCCCATGAACTGTCTGTAGGTGTTAGCAGCTCCCAGCTTGGTTACTACTAAGTCTTTTCATTTTGCATCATCTTTAAGGCTCTGGAATGGAAGGAGGCAGGCTGAACAGTATGTTAGGTACTGAAGAGCATCATCAGAGAGACTTACCATGATAAATAATTCCACTCCCCACTGATGATGCTGGAACGTCTTAGAGGAGAGGCCTGTTCATTCTGTTTGAGACATCAGAGGAAACTTCACAAGGGGTTGACATTTGAACTGGGCCTCAAAACACAAGTAGAATACTCCTGCTTGATTGGATTTCTTCTTGAAAGAGTCCTTTTAAGCACAAAAGCTATTTTTTTTTATTTATTGGATGCTATTTTATGAGTGACAATCACAGGTGTAGGCTCCCCAGCTCATTATTATTTGAGTTCTGTCAAGGGGATATTTATTATTTACAACTCTCCCCCACCATTTCCAAAGCCTATAAGTTTTAAAAATAGATTTTTTTTTTGATAGAGAACTTAGGTTAAAATAGTTCTTGCTTTGTCCATAGTCTACATGGAGAGATATTTGTGTAATGTACCTGGTTAATCTCTCTCTCCAACTATCAGCTACAGGGTTGGACTTACTTCATCTCTTGTCTGCAGGGTTTTTTGTTGTCCTTGGATACCCACCAGACATATGTCCCTGAGTGTATGCAACTGATTAATCATAAAAATGATGATGTTCCTTGGAGTAATTGAATATTATCGAAAAGCATCTGTTCTTTTTCCCGAGAGGGAGGGGCCGGCGATCTCCTAGTGGGCGCAGATAGCTGCTCTCCCTGGACAGAAGTGTTTGGAGGTGGTGGTCTGGCTGTGGAGGGGGGATCTCATCTCCAGCACATGGCATTTCCCTGCTTTTGGGCTGGGATGTTAGAAATGCCATGCTAACCTCGGAGATGGGGCCTCTGGAGAGACCAACACCCTCGCATCTAAGTAAAATTTTCATACTCCTGAGGGCTCCTTCCATAGCAGCAAAAATCTGTCCTGTCTCTGGTCTGTGCTTGGGGGGCCCTGTCTGGAAAAGGGGTGTGAGAATAATAAAGAAAGCAAAAGCAAACCTATAGCAAGGATGGCATAGGGGCACTTTGTAATTTGCTTGAAATCTTGGTTCAGTTCCTTTCAGATCCAAAGTTTGAAAGACGAGAACCAGAGCATACATCCAGATCACCACCATGTCCTGTTTAATTTGTTAGTCTCCTAAACAATGCCAAAGGCATGTACTTTTCTCCATCGCTTCCCTTTTTTACATTTTTTCCCTGGGGTTCCCTGGTGGCTCAGCTGATAAAGAATCCACCTGCAATGCAGGAGACCTGGGTTCAATCCCTGGGTTGGGAAGATCCCTTGGAGAAAGGAAAGGCTACCCACTCCAGTATTCTGGCCTGGAGAATTCCATGGACTGTATAGTCCATGGGGTCGCAAAGGGTCAGACATGACTGAGTGACTTTCAGTTCACTTTCTCCATTGCCCCCATGCTCTGAGTCCAATCCCCATCGTCCCCATCACCCCCACGTGCACATATGCCCCAGTTTCCAACTGGTGTCTCCTCACCCACTTGTGCCCCACCCCCTGCTCTGTGTTTCACATTAAATCCAATGTGGGCTCTCAATATGCAAATTGGGCCTTGCTATCCTGGCAACCCACTCCAGTACTCTTGCCTGGAAAATCCCATGGACGGAGGAGCCTGGAGGGCTGCAGTCCATGGGGTCGCTGAGGGTTGGACACGACTGAGAGACTTCACTTTCACTTTCACATCCTCTTGTTTAAAGCACATTAGTGCTTCCTGTTATTCTTGGGAAAAAAGGTGAAACTCCTGTCTGCTCCCATCTCATAGCACTTGTTCCCTTTCCCACTTAGCGGCAGCCACACCAGACTTCTTTCTGCCCCTTACGCTCAGCAAGCGCCTTCCAATATCACGGCCTTGCACTAGCTGCGCCCTCTGCCCGGACTGCCCTTTCACAGGGTTTTTCTTGGCTAGTTCCTTCTTGTCATTTATACCTCAGTCCAAGTATTTCCTCTTCAGACGGCAGCTATCTCTCAATATATACGTATTTACGTATATAATATACAGATATATATTTATATCTATACACACACATAATTTTTTAAACTATTTGAGAGTCAAGTGCAAACATAATTCATCTATCTCTAAACACTTCCGTGTGTGTTTCTTAAAAACAAAGACATTCTCTTATATAACCAAATGCAATTATTAAAACCGGAAAATTAACATTGGTGTAATCCTATTATTGAATCTACAAATTCTATTAAAATTCTGTCATTGTTCCACTAATATTCTCTTATGCAAAATAAAACAGTTTTTCTCCTGGTCCAGTATTCCCTGCAGGATCATGGCTCTTTGGACTTCTTCAGCCTGGAATAGTTCCACAGTCTTCATTTATCTTTTGTAACCTTGACTTTTTCTGAGGATCCAGGCCAGTTCTTTGGCTGTGCATTTTTCCGTTTGGATCTGTCAGCTGTGTTCTCATGGTTAGGTTCGGGCTGTGCGTTCTTGGCAGGTCTAGGTGCTGTGTTATCCACGCATCCTCCCAGCTGGTTCACACTGCAGTGTTTTCTGCCAGTCTTCTCTACTGTAGCGTTACTATCCACTCCTTGTAAGTATCAATTACCTTGTGGGGAAGTGCTCTGAGACTGTGTAAACATCCTGTGTGTCATCATCTTTTTGCCCTATAGATTTAGCTTCAGTGATGTTTCTTACTTGAAACAATTATTACCATGTTAGTTTCCAAAAAAAAATCAACCTCTTTTTTGTTTGTTTGTTTAGAGCCTACTTTCTATTTTTTTCAAAAATTTTATTGTGATAAAATATAGATAACATCCCGTCTTAATCCTTTTTAGGTGTACAATTCAGTGACTGCCCTCTTTTAGCTCTTACCCCTCTTGATTTTTTAAAAATTTATTTTACTGAGGTATAATTATTTACAATGTTGTGATAATTACTGCTGTATAGTTATACAGTTATACAATTGCTGTGCTTCAGTTATACATATAGATATATATTTTTTTCATATTCTTTTCCATTATGGTTTATTACAGGATATTGAATTTAATTGTTCTCTGTGCTATACAATAGGACTTGTTATTTACCTATTCTATATACAATAGTCTGCCTATTCTATATACAATAATCCCAAACTCCCAATCCATCCTTCCTCTACCCCTCTCTGAGTCTTAAGTAGGTAGTTACTTATTATCTATCTAGGGTGTAAACTCCTTGAAAGGAGGATTTTTACTTGTCCTTTAGCACATCTCCTCTTCTAGTGCCTAGAACACTGTCTGACACCTAGAAGGCTCTCAGTAAATATTGACTGATGAACGTTGTTGTTATTCAGTCACTCAGTCATGTCCAGCTCTTTGTAACCCCATGGGCTGCAGCACTCCAGGCTTCCCTGTCCTTCACCATCTCCTGGAGCTTGCTCAAACTCATGTCCATTGAGTCGGTGATGCCATCCAACCATCTCATCCTCTGTCATCCTCTTCTCCCGCCTTCGATCTTTCCCAGCATTGGGGTTTTTTCAAATGAGTCAGTTCTTTGCATCAGGCGGCCAAAATATTGGCGCTTCAGCTTTAGCATCAGTCCTTCCAGTGAATATTCAGGGTATATTTCCTTTAGAATTGCCTGGTTTGATCTTGCAGTCCAAGGAACTCTCAAGAGTCTTCTCCAACACCACATTTCAAAAGCATCGATTCTTTGATGCTCAGCCTTCTTTGTGGTCCAACTCTCACATCCGAACATAGCTACTGGAAAAACCATAGCTTTGACTATATGGACCTTTGTTGGCAAAGTAATGTCTCTGTTTTTTAACATGCTGTCTAGGTTGGTCATAGCTTTTCTTCCAAGGAGCAAGCATCTTTTAATTTCATGGCTGTAGTCACTATCTGCAGTGATTTTAGAGCCCAAGAAAATAAAGTCTGTCACTGTTTCCATTGTTTCCCCGTTTATTTGCCATGAAGTGATGGGACCAGCTGCCATGATTTTAGTTTTTTGAATGTTGAGTTTTAAGCTAGCTTTTTCACCGAGAATTTCCAGATGGTCAAGCTAGATTTAGGAAAGGCCACAGAACCTGAGATCAAATTGCCATCATCCACTGGATCATAAAAAGAAAGAGAATTCCAGAAAAACATCTACCTCTGCTTTGTTGACTATGCTAAAGCCTTTGACTGTGTGGATCACAACAAACTGGAAAATTCTTTAAGAGATGGGAATACCAGACCACCTTACTTGCCTCCTGAGAAACCTGTATGCAGGTCAAGAAGCAATAGTTAGAACTGGACATGGAACAATGGACTGGTTCCAAATTGAGAAAGAAGTACATCAAGGCTATATATTGTCATCCTGCTTATTTAACTTATATGCAGAATACATCATGTAAAATGCCAGGCTGGATGAAACACAAGCAGGAATCAAGATTGCTGGGAGAAATATCAATAACCTCAGATATGCAGATGACACCACCCTTATGGCAGAAAGCGAAGAGAAACTAAAGAGCCCCTTTACTGATGAATGAGTGAATGTAAATGACTGAATGGAGGAATAGGACTGAGCAGCATGTGGCTCCCCCCATGTCATCCCCTCTGGCCTCTCCAGGTTCCTCCACTCTGCTCTGACCACATTAATGTTCCTTTGATTCCTCGTAGTACTTCAAGGCTGTATATTGTCACCCTGCTTATTTAACTTATACACAAAGTGCATCATGCAAAATGCTGGCCTGGATGAAGCACAAGCTGGAATCAAGATTGCCGGGAGAAATATCAACAACTTCAGATATGCATATGATACCACTCTAATGGTAGAAAGTGAAGAGGAACTAAAGAGCCTCTTGATGAAGGTGAAAGAAAAGAGTGAAAAAGCTGGCTTAAAACTCGACATAGAAAAAACAAATATCATTGCATCTTAATCCTATCACTTCATGACAAATAGATGGGGAAAATGTGGAAACAGTGTCAGATTTCATTTTCTTAGGCTCCAAAATCAATGTGAACTGTTACTGCAGCCACAAAATTAAAAAATGCTCCTTGGAAGAATAGCTATGACAAACCTAGACAGTGTATTAAAAAGCAGAGATACCACTTTGCCGACAAAGGTCCCTACAGTCAAAGCTATGGTTTTTCCAGTAGTCATATGTGGATGTGAGAGTTGGACCATAAAGAAGGCTGAGCACTGAAGAGTTGATGCTTTCAAACTGTGGTGCTGGAGAAGACTCTTGAGAATCCCTTGGATAGCAAGGAGATCAAATCAGTCAATCCTAAAGGAAATCAACCCTGAATATTCATTGGAAGGACTGATGCTGAAGTGCCAATACTTTGGCCATCTGATGCAAAGAGATGACTCATTGGAAAAGATTCTGATGCTGGGAAAGATTGAGGGCAGGAGGAGAAGGGGGTGACAGAGGATGAGATGGTTAGATGGCATCACTGACTCAATGGACATGAGTTTGAGCAAGCTCTAGGAGATAGTGAAGGACAGGGAAGCCTGGCGTGCTGCAGTCCATGGGGTTGTAAAGAGTCAAACATGATTTAGCGACTGATCAACAGCAATAGCCATGCTCTGGTCCACCACAGGGCCTTTGCACGTGCTAATACCCTAGCCTGGAATACTTTCTCCTTCCTGTTTCATTGTTGATTCTTATTCTTCCCTACACTGTCAGCACAGATGTCTTCAGAAACTGAGCTGTCTCTGACCTGCTTTACTAGGAGGCCAAATTACCTAATGATAGGGATTCCCAGCCCAGTGTCTCTCCTGCATGGCCACTGGCACAGGTACAGATTCAACTATTTCTGTGGCTACTAGTCAGTGCCTGTTTCCTACACCAACTTCCATCTTCCACGCTTGCCGGGATGTTGCCTGGATTTATTCTCCCATCTACCTTTTACATAGTGTTTGCTGAATGTAATTTCCTCAGTTGAATTACCCAGCATCTAACAATAGCGTTTGTCCCTTTTCTGCAAGAGTTTTCAATTTGTGTGGGGATAATTGAATGAGCAACTCAGCCAATTTAAATCTTCAGTGTTTGGCAGAAAATTTTTGTCAGTGTGCTTTTAATATTATGAAATGTTTGACAATGCTATTAAATTTTTCTTTAGCCTTTACTTCTGCAGATACTTACTCAGACTTTTAAAGTAGTCAAATGCATTTTGTTTGGAAGGTTTAGTCCACATGCTTTCCGTTTCAATGATAAATGACTTGTAAGCATGTTATATTGTGACTCTAAATTGCCAAATGAAGCTCATTAAATTTATTAAAAATACCAACAAGATCTGTAAGCTTGGGAAGTCCTGTTATGTTTCAGGGGAATCTAGCTAAGTTTCTTATCAAAAAAATAAACTTAGAATACTTTCTTGCTTCATTTGAAATATTTAAACCAGCACTTTGCCTTAAACTTCATTATGAAAAACCAATATTCTGGAGTTCACTCCCCAAGGTATTATGAGTAATTCTGGGAAGGGAGTATTTAAAGACAACGTCTTCATTTTCTTGGCACATTAAAACCTTTATTTGAAAGGCACTGCAACCTTTCTAATAACTTGAGCTTGTCTTTTCTGTACACAGAGATGACTTTAAATAAGCTACAGTCACGGCTTCCAGGAGGCCTTACTTCTGTGTATTTTAAACCAAGTTCTTAAAAAAATAAACCTTGCAAATCTTTCTGAATTTTACAGGCCTATTTGCAATTTTACACACTTACTGAGAAGAAAAAACCCTTCATCCTCCTCTTGGATCAATGTTCAGTTTTGAAGTGGTCATCCTCTCATAAATTACCTCAGTCCAGTCACTCAGTTGTATGAGACTCTTTGTGACCCCATGGACTGCAGCACGCAAAGGCTTCCCTGTCCATCACCAACTCCCGGAGCTTGCTGAAACTCACGTGCATTGAGCTGGTGATTACCTCGATGGTTGTAATATAAGCGGCAGCATAAAGAGAACCAAAATACCGCCATCAATGAAACTGAACATTTTCTGTAGAGTGGAGATGCCTCATGCTCACATGTATCTCATGGTAATCTGACTCCCAGAGAGACAGGGTGAAAATACAACCAGATTCTACTTTTCCCATACCTGTTTATGAATCGTACATAGAATATACATATTATACAATTGCACGTATATGCTACTGTGTCAGGCAATACGTACAAAACCTCGCACTATTCTTCATGGCCATCAAGACCTTCAAGGATAATTTTGACTAACCAATTTTGACCTGACTGGTAGACTTTGGAAACTGTTTGTTACGTGTGAGTTTGAGGTGATAATTTTTTTTTTGGGGGTCTGTACAATATGGCATGTGGGATCTTAGTTCCCCGACCAGGGATTGAACCTGTGCTCCACTGCAGTGGAAGTGTGGATTCTTTTTTTTTTCCCTTTTATGGCTCACAGTTGTTTTTTTAAAAATTAATTAATTTTTATTTTTGGCTGTATTGGAGCTTCATTGCTGCGTGTGGACTTTCTCTCGTTGCGGAGCTAGGCCTTCTCGTTGTGGTGGCTTCTCTTGCTGCGGGACACAGCATCTAGGCAAACAGGCTTCCGTAGTTGTAGCACATGGGCTCAGCAGCTGTGGAGCACAAGCTTAGTTGTACCTGAGCGTGTGGGATCCTCCTAGACTAGGGATCGAACCTGTATCCCCTGTGTTGACAAGCGGATTCTTAACCACTGGACCACCAGGGAAGTCCCTGAGGTGAGAATTTTGACCTACTGAACTAATTCCTTAAGTACACAGTTCTGGATTCTCAGGTGAACTGCTATCTGACGCAGTACTAGTAATTTTATAGCAGATTTCTCATTTTAACACGTGTATAATAAGATCCATGGGCTTCCCTGGTGGCTCAGTTGTAAAGAACCCACCTGTCAATTCAAGAGACTCGGGTTCAATCCCTGGTTCAGGAAGACCCCCTGGAGAAGGAAATAGCAACTCACTCCAGTATTTTTGCCTGGGAAATCCCATGGACAGAGGAGCCTGGAGGGCTATAGTCTATGGGGCTGCAAAGAGCTGGACACGACTGAGCAGCGGAGCATGCCCACACACGCATAGCATCCCCTTATCAACATGCCCAATCAGCATGGTGCATCTGTGACAGTCGATGAACATGATGAAGTGACTCATCTTTGTCACTCAAAGCCTGTAGTATACATCAGAACTCAGTCCCGTTAAGTAAGGGTTCAGCTTGGAGGAGGGGCTTCACCCAGCCCTGGAAAGAGAGGTAGGGCCTTGACTGTCATGACTCACAAAGGTGTTGCTGAAAGCTAAAAGTGTTAGTCGTTCAGTCGTGTCCAGCTCTTTGCGACCCCATGGACTGTAGCCCACCAGGCTCCTCTGTCTGTGGAATTCTCCAGACAAGAATACTGGAGTGGGCTGCCATTCCCTTCTTCAGGGGATCTTGCCGACCCAGGGATTGAATCCAGGTCTCCTGCCTTGCAGGCAGATTCTTTACCGGCTGAGCTACCAGCTACCCCTGCCACTCTCCCACAAAGATGTGGCACATCCCTTTTGTATCATATCTTGGGGGCAGGTTGGTCCCCTGGTGGGTCATGGCTCGTTCCCACCTCTCCAGTAAATAGTGGCACTTTGTACGCCAGTCCTAGTGTGACTGTCCTGAGCCAGGTGATGTATGAACCAGTCAGAAAACGGATCTGCTTCTTCCCTCCTGGGGAAGCTAGAACTGGATTGCTTTCTATGATGAGAATTGTGCTTCTTGTAGATGACTAGTTATCCCTGGGGCTTGTTGGAACTATGACTCTCCCTAGAAGCTGCCAGATTAAATACTAACATCCACTGCAAATAAGCAGCCATTTTCTAAAATGGACCATTGTTTAGTAGCAGCACATATTCTTCCCTTCCTCATATTACCCCTCCACCCATCCCCTCCCCCTGCCCCATCCTCCACTGGCTGGATTGACTGACATCTCTCTCTTGCTCCTGGTACATGTCCATTGAATTTTGGTGGGGGGACCTGTCCCATGTCTTCCTCTCTCAGAGACTTGAGCTGATGGAGTTATCACCATCTGGAAATGGCTACTGGCTGCAGCAGGAGAAAGGGTTCTAAAATATTTATTTCTAGATGAACTCCTGTCCATATTTTATTAACCACAGAAAGACGTGGCAAAGCAAACTGGAAGAGAGTGGAAATGATCATCCTCTCCCATACTGACAGGTAGAGAGGAAACGGATACTGGGGAACATCACACTGGAGAGCCCACCTCCCAGAGGAGCTGCCCTCTTTGTTAATAATTTGCCCTCACTAAACACTGTCCTGTCTCCCTTTATTGCCCCAAAGCACCACTAAACACAAGGCTTTTCTGCACGTCAGACTTTTAATCATAGGATGAGGTAGACAGAAGGCATTTATAGTACAGGGCTGGAAACAAGTTTTACGTTCAACGTCAGACATCAACGATTGTCAAAATTTATTTGTCATTCTCCACCACAGGGAATTTGTCGCTATCCACTTCCTTCTCTAGGCCTCTGTTCTTTGCCATGCCCCTCTCTGTCCCTGCATCTCCCATCTTTCTGCGTTCGCTTTTTACGCACTACTTACTTCCTCTGCCGGGTAGTTTATTCCTTTGTTTCACCATCTTTTTCCACCACATTGCTGGTAAGGATTGATCAATAAATGAAAAACACTTGTTTCCTTTGCTAACAATGTTCGGACACTAAATGTCTGACTTTTTCTTTCCCTAGCTGGCCAATGCTCTAACACTTGCTGGGTGCCTTGTAATTCAATTCAATTCTGGCTCTGTTTATCTGAAGTAAGCATCAGATTCTACACGTTAAGGGCTCAGTCCCACAGGGTTGGCCCCACTTTAGATACCAATCGCAAGTCTTGGTCTTTGCATCTTATGATTGACGAGCTGTAAATCAGTGGTTCCCACAGCCCCCTTCTTGGGCTCAACGATTTGTTAGACTAGCTCATGGAATGTGAGGAATCACTTACTTAGTCCTTCAGTTTATTATATAATAAAGGGTAAAATGAACACCCAGATGAAGAGGTACTTAGCGAGGTCTGTAAAGGTCTCAAGACCAGAGTTTCTATCTGTAGAGTTGGGTACACCACCCTCCCAGCACATGGATACGTTCATGCTCTCCCAACCCTGTACTTTAAGGATGTTTGTGGAGGTTTCCTTACACAGGCATGATCAACTGATCATTCACTCAACCTCCAGCTCCTCTCCCCACCTCAGAGGATAAAGAGTGGGGTTGAAAGTTCCAAGATTCTAATCACAGCTTGGTCTTTCTGGCATTCAGCCCCCATACAGGAGCCCACCAGCAGTCATCTTATTAGGACAAAAGATGCTCACATAACCTAGGAAATTCCAAGGGATTTAGGAACCCTGTGTAAGATGTTTCTCCCACCATTATCGCTTAGGAAATTATAGAGTTTTAGGAGATCTGTGTCAGGAACTGGGGGTGCTGACTACTATATGTATTTTTTATTATTTCACAGTAAGGGAGACAGGAGCTCACTTTTCACATTTTAAGGATCCCATCAAAAAATTTCCTGGGCTCAAAAGCCAAAAAATAAAACAAAACAACCCACTGTCTTCACTATCTTGCTGAATAAATGATGCTTCTCTTAGAATAAAGAAGAGTTTGGTGGAAATGTTTGTTTTAACTGGCATTTTACCCTGCTCTATCTGCCTGCAGTGAAATTGGTTTTTTTAATGTTAATATACAATATACATTTTGCCACCTAAATCTATTGGGTTCCTGAGTTTGTATTGTGAGAATGTGGATAGTGAGGGATTCTTTTACGTTTGATTAACCAACCTATTCGGGTTCTTTACTTCCTCACCCATTTTTTTAGCCTGTTTAACTTGTCACGATTGAGAAACATATTAATGCCATCCATTATTACTGGGATCCCGTTATTATCTCAACAATTCCCAATAGTTTTTGCTTTATATCTACAGTCCAATACTATGTTATGTGATGCCTAATAGTTCAGTATGATATTTTCTTTGTGGGATTTACTCTTTTCAAATATAAAGCAATCATCCCGAGTTCTTTTTACCTTGAATTTTATTGTTTTTGATACACTTATTTTTCCCTGGTACATATTTATTCAGCTAATTATTAATACTTTTAGTCATGTGGCATGACTTCATCAAATGCATATCTTTTTCTGACTAGCCTAGAGGTAGATTTTGTTTGACTTTCTCACACCTATCCTGCCAGAAACACTTTATACTTGTGTCTTCAAATCTTTGGCTGTAACATAGCATGGGAACTGCATGTCTATCCGGACCACACTGCGTGACCGGCACTGCAAACTGAGTACAGATACAGCATGAGAGAGGCTCATAGGGTGATATGTGTGTGAGATGGCTCTGGCCACTCAAGGAGCAACTTCCACATCATAGTGGGAAGTTTGCTAAATTTTCTGGAGGGTATAGTCCTTGAGGGGAAGGCATTTAGTTGGGGAGGAATAAGGCCTCACCTTCCAGCTAATACGTTTTCTGTCCTTGAAGTGACAAAGACAAGTGCCTGTATCAGTCACCATTTGCACCTCTCCTTCAGTCTCATAAGTCTTATGGCAAGTAAATGTTTATCCATTGCTTTGGCTCTAGTCTAATTGTCAGTCATCATTTTTGGAGTTCTTATAAGTTATGGCCCGACTTTGTATGTGACATTGGTTTTTAGTGAAAAGTTGGGGGAGGGTGAGTTATAGATCACTAACCAGATACCATCCTAAATTGGAATTTCTTAAATTATTTGTAATCATTTTTAAAAATCCTAGTCTTCCCTTACTGGATCTTTGTTTTCATTTATGAATACGTGTCATGAATAAAATTAATTTAAAAAATAAATAAGTTAACAAGCTGTAGAAACAATTGGAGGCCTTGTAGTACCCTGGACTCTGGTATCCTATGAATGCAGGGCCAGTGTTCAGTTCTGCCACTAATTAGCTGTGTGTTCCTGGGCAAGTGACTTAAACTCTCTGGACCTCAGTTTGCTTTTCTGTAAAATGGGGATAATAATATTCGCACTAGAAAGTGGTAGTGAAAATCAGATGCAATCTGTGGTATGTTTATCAGAACTTGCTCTCTTTTGGCCTCACATGGATTTGAGAAGCTGAATCACAATCAGAAGAACTATTAGGGAGATGGAGTCAGAACAGGGAACTTGGATGAATTCAACATTTCACAAAAGTACCAAGTCTAGAGTAGCCTGTTTACAGCTGGGATGGTCTCTCTCCTGAGTTGTACCTTTATGAGCATCCTGGGTGGAGAACTGATTCTGCCTCCTTCCAAGCTGACATCATTTAAGTATTCATTTAATTGTTTTAAAAAGGAAGAGTGAAGAGAATTTAATTCTCTTCATGTCCAAAATATGGAAAACACTAAGATTTTCTGAACTGGACAGCTTCTCTGAAGGCATATGAAAATTTCTTGAAGTTATATAATAAGCTAAATAACTTATCTCTGTACAGAGCACTCTATCACATCTTCTTTAATTTAGAAATGTCAACTGAATGCGGTGACAGACTTCAGGGGACTGTCATGCTTCTACCATGAGACCTGGAGGGGCATTTTAGAAAACTACTTAAAAATTGTGGGTCAGCACAGCTGAGGAGCTGTCATAAGTCTTCTGTCTGCTCCAGGGGAGCAGAATCAGTTTACATTTCACCATAATGTGAGGAGTCATGTGCAGAAGCCTGAGTTAACTGGTGATGTTTCTATGAAGATCTGGTTAAAACCGGCACTGTATCTCTGCCTACATGACAACAGTGATATTGCAGTGCTGGCTGATGACAAGTGCCCAGGCATCTGCCCAGCTGGCCCTCCTTCACTCCAGCTACTGCCCTGGGACACTCTCCTTGTCGCCTTCGTGCCTCTCTGATGCTCCTTCCTCCTGATGTAGTCTTTCTTGGGTGAGGGGACAAAAATCGTCACCATCTGACTGTCCTCAATCTTTCTGCTCTCCTAGCAGCTGAAGAAGACTCCGTAGTTCTGTGTACATGGCTCCTTCCCTTGCCATCTTGTACCTTCCTGAGGGGGAAGGCGAGACTGCCCAGGCAGACATGTTTGGATAAATTAGCTGCTTTTGTAAGCCACCGTGCAAGGGCTGGCTTTGTTAGTTCTGCCGCCGTCCTGTTCTTCTGGCTTCTGTGATGAAGAGTGGGGGATGAAGGTAGTGTAGCTACCCCATGCTGACAAGAATCTGTACCACCATCATCATTATTCATAACTATAAAACAATCACAGTCATTGGGACAGCCAGATAAAGCACTGCTAGAAAAGAAAACCCAACTAATACTCTGAACTCTTAAGATAGAAGTCAAAAAATTATGTACTATAATCACCTCAGAACTGTGAACACTTTGTGTAGGTAATTTCACAGGATCTGGAGGAAGAATTCATTCATTCACGAAAACTCAGCCGACCCTCATCAGTCCTAGTTTGTGCAAACTGTCCTTTTAGGGGTGTGGAGGATGGAGAGATGTGTCAGAAATAGATCCCTCACCTCAGGGATTTTGGTATGAAAGGACAGATAAACCAGGTATCCAGAAGGTATAGTTCAAGGTAGACGCTGTTCACTTCCTTTTTTAAAAAATTGAAGTATAGTTGATTGATAATGTTATGTTAGTTTCTGGAAAATTGATTCAGAAATATATATATGTATATGTATATTCTTTTTCATATTCTTTTCCCTTATGCTTTATGGGATGTTGAATGTAGTTCCCTTTGCTATATAACAGGATCTTGTTGTAGTCCATCCTATGCATAATAGTTTGCATCTGCTAATCCCAAACTCCCAGTCCAACCTCCCCCACCAAGTCTATTCCCTGTGTCTGTGAGTCTGTTTCAGAGATAGGTTCATATGTGGCACAATTTAGATTACACATGTAAGTGATATATATGGTAGCTGCCTTTCTGTCTCTAACTTACTTCACTTAGTATGATAATCTCTGGGTCCATCCATGTAGCTGCAAGTGACATTATTGCATTCTTTTATGGTTGAGTAATAGTCCACTCTGTGTGTGTATATATATATATTATCCATTCATCTGTCAATGGACATTTAACTTGCTTCCATGTCCTGGTTATTGTAAATAGTGCTGCATGAACATTGGGCTGCATGTGTCTTTTTGAATTATAGTTTTGTCTGGGTATATGCCTAGGAGTCTGGGCTTTCCCATGGCTCAGTGGTAAAGAATCTGCTTGCAATGCAGGAGCTGCAGGTTTGATCCCTGGGTTGGGAAGACCCTTGGAGGAGAGTATGGCAATCCAGTCTGGTATTCTTGCCTGGAGAATCCCATGGACAGAGCCTTGTGGGCTCAGTCCATAGCGTTGCCAAGAGTCAGACATGACTGAAGCAGCTTAACATGCATGCCTAGGAGTGGGATTGCTGGATAACATGGTAGCTCTATTTTTAGTTTTTTGAGGAATCTCCGTACTGTTTTCCATGATTGCTGCACCAGTTTACATTCCCATGACAGTATAGGAAGAAAATCTTTTCTCTATACTCTCCAGCATTTGTTATTTGTAGACTTTTTAATGATGGCCATTCTGACTGGTGTGAGGTAATACCTCATTGTAGTTTTGACTTGCATTTCTCTATAATAAGCTATGATGAGCATCTTTTCATATGCCTAGTGGCCATCTGTATATCTTCTTTGGAGAAATGTCTATTTAGGTCTTCTGAGGTGCTCACTTCTGAAAGGGGGTACTGACACAGCATTGGCTCAGAGAGTTCAGAAGATCAAGTCAGTGGGTTGTTTCGGGGACAAGATTGTCCCTGACAGATGTGACCTTAGGGCCCTTTAATTTATCTCCCATGCTTGGTGCTCACAGGGAACATCCCTAAAGTTGCTGGTAGGTCTCTTCCCTATCTTGCTGGCCGTCAGTTCTCTCCTGTCCTTCCCTGTTTCCTTTGCATCTCAGCAGCCCCTCCCCTGGTGGCAGCAATATTGAGATTCTCCACCCTCCTCCCAGACCCTTGTCCTGCCTCTGACTCTCCAAATGCCCCCATCCACCCAGGAGTATTTTACCCAGTCCCCTTACCCCAGATGGCTTCCCTAGGCCCCCACCCTGCTTCGGGTAGAGCACTAAGTTTGAACCATTAGTGGACACCAGTGGGGTGACCCTTCTGTTTGTAGAAACGTGGGGGTAGATGTCTCAGAGGGAGAAGCACTGGGCTGGCTTTGGATGATTGATCCTGCTTCGTGAAGCTATTCTGGTAGCATGGTCAATCACTTGGCACTTGTCCCAGGCCCTTGTCAATTGCCCTCTCCCTTTCCATGTGGATAAACTCATTTTTCCCCATGGATTTGTTCATGTGGCCTGCACATCACCAGTTGACTGGTTTGGACAGTTGATGGAGCCCCAACTGTACCGTCCAATGCTAGTGATTTTGTGAAAGGGTGTCCTGAGTGGGGAAGAGATGGCAGGCCCACCAGAAGTAGGCAGAAGGCACTGCTGAGACCAGACCCAGACTTTCTAAATCTAGAGCTCAGAACAGACTGGTTTCCTTGACAACAGGGATGAAGTCTGCTCATCTGTTCCTGAGGGTGGGCTCTGTGTGTGTGTGAAAAGCACAGGGACTTGGGGACAAGAAAGGCGATCCTTTCTTTATAAGTGTAGCAGCCCATTGCTGAGAGCTCGCCAACTCTTCCTGTATTATTAACAATATTAAAACCTTCCTAGGTGGCACAGTAATACCAGTTATGTAATCTGCACACTGGGACTCCAGATACAGAATCTTCCTTTCCTTTCCACTGCATTGCCTCTGATCCTTATTTTACCAGACTTGCAACACCTTTTTGATAACATTTTAGGATGTCAGTTGAACATGGACTCACCCCTAGCACTCTTGAAGGCTAAATGAAAAGCATTTCTTGTTTCTCCAGCTAGCGATGCTTTGTGTGGCCAGGCTGCTGGGAGGGAATGAAAATCAGCTCCTGACAAGCTGATGTTGGCTCAGACCTACACTTGTCAAATGGCATCCTCATAAAGGCTTTGGGATCTAAACCCTCATTCTTGATGCAAACCAGAGGACTCAGGCTAAAAGCGGGTCCATTTGTTTTCCCCACCAGGCCTGATTTCATGCAGCATGTCCTGTCTTGATGGAGGCTTGGTGTTTAATTCATGCACCGCCCCTCCCTGCCTATGCATTATTAAAGCCTCTTTAAAAAGCAGTCTATGGATTGCAGGGGAGAAGCCTGCCAACAGTGATTTCACATCTCCTGCAAGAAGTGACATCTGCTGCTAAAGAAAACTCAGAGAAAAGATTTTGCAAAATAGCTGATGGCAGATCTAATAAAGATGGCCCTCAGACCCTGAGTTTATAAAAGCTGCTAATTTGTTCAAATATGTCTTATTTTTTGTGTGTGTCTATGTCAGAGAATGGAGTTCGTGAACGCTTGGTGGTATAGATGGGAAATTGTGAGTGGGGACTTATGGGCCAAGAGTGACTGTGACAAGATGGAATTAATTAACAGGGGAAGGTGGATTCAGCTGAATGTATGAACAGACAGATGGAGGCCGGAAACTGGTGCCTTTCTATGAGGGACTCTTTCCTCGTGAGTTTCGCAGTTCTGTGTCTCAGATTTAGCTCCTGCCTGTCCCTCTCCCCCAGGAGCCAGGGGATGAGCTGTCTTTCTAAAGCCCTTCTCAAATTCCTTTGTTTCCTTGTCTTTCTGAGAGGAAAGACACTGCCTCCCCCGCGCAATCTGTGGGCTCTTCCTAGGCTGAGTTCTTTGTTTGGAGACTCCCTGGCCCCTGGGACCATGTCCGCTCTGACTCTAGATGGCACAGGATCCTCCTCTCCAGCCCCCCTCCCACATCCCTGTGGGCCATCTAAGGATGGCTGGGGAGACCAGGGGCTGTGTTTCCTGCCTCAGCCCTTCCCCCACACGGACCAAGCAAATCACATGCTTGTGTTCAAATCACAGACTCAAAAGAGCCCCTCGGAACCGGTAGGAACTCTGAGCTCTATTTTACTGCTGGGGAAATAGAAGCCCAGAGAGTTTCCGTGGCTTGCTGTCCATCACAGAGTGAGTTAGTTCCAGGACCAGAGCTCTGATCTCTTGAGTCTGTCCATTGCTCCTTCCCCAGCCCCTGGAATGTCCACTAGCGCCCTGGGTCCTCAGCATGTTATACACGTCAGGTGTATGCCCAGTGATCAGGCAAGATTTTGGTTTCATACATACATATGTGATTGCGATGGAGCCAGATATACATTGCATTCAGAAGTTTCTAAATTGCACAAAAATTAATTGAGAACTTACTGTGAGCCTCGCATTGAACAAGATTCTTCTTTGTGGGTCCTGGATTTTTATAGACGAGCCTTAGGTAGGAACGTCCCTGGCTAGAATCCAGTGCCGTTTTTGATTGACTGACAATAGAGTTTTGCAAATTGTAAAGACCCATAGGCTTCGTACTATATATTTTTGTACTGCTTCATGGCTTGTTTACAAAACATTAACTTTGTCCTACCTTCCTCCAGAATCGTGGCCACGTCCTCCCCTGTTACCTGTTCCACTTAATCCTCTGAACCCAGTGAAGGGAAGGGAAGGTTGAAAATATAGCTGTAACACCACTTTGGGGCACTGGGTCCAGCAGAATATCAACAGTGTTATGATGCTTGTGGTGCCTTAAAGATGAAGTGTGGAAACTATCCCCAAGAATTTCCCTTCAGTCTGTGTGGGTGCAGAGCCTGCTGCCTGTTGAACCACAGGTCTGGTTCAGGGAAATGGAAGGTTGGTTGACGCAGCATCTACCTCCTGTTGTAGGTGTCAGCAGGAAGAAGCCTGGGCTGCTGGATGTGACAGGCGGGCTGGCCATTTAGCAGATTCTGCCTAATGAATGCAGCAACCTAGGGGGACATCAGAAAGCTCAGCATACATCTCTGTAGGGGTCTGTGGAGGAGCTTCCTCTTCCCCAGAGGCCCATCCGTAACTCTAGCAAGAGATGGCGCAGCCACGGATGGTTGGGGGGCCTTCAGATCCGGGACTGGAAGTCCTGGAGGAACTGTTTGTCCCACCACCATGTAACCACATAACCAGTTCCTAAAGGTCACCTCCCATCTCTCAGACACTGTCCTTGGTGCTGGGATACAGTGAGGAGAAAAATCAGAGTCCAGAGTGCTCACTATTATACTATGGAACCCCTTCAACAAGGAGCAAAATCAGAGGGCATCCTTCCGTCTGAGAACTTCCAGCCTCGTGACGGGTGGAAGCCTGTTCTAGTTCTTTATTTTTAGATTTTTCAAGAAAGACATTTCCACATGAGCTTTTCTTCTATCACACACAGTCTTTTCTGTTATTTTTATCCCCTGCTTCAGTTTCAAACTTTTGCTCATGTCTTTTCCTTTCCCCTCAAAGCCACAGCATCCTGAGGCTGTGGTAGGCGTGGTGGGTGAGAGCCTATCCTGGGAAGAGCCCTGGGTAAGCAGAAGTGCCCTCCTTCCTCCCTTTTAGGTGCCCCAGAAAACTGTAGGTCGCCCTTTTCTCCACTCACAGGTGCCCATGATCCCTGTTGCAATAAGTTAAGGCAGCCTGTATCTCCCTAAGTGCGCTGTGTTCTCCTTGGGTTCCTTGAGCCTCGGATGTCTGCAAACTCCAGGTAGAAAGCCATCTCCTTAGGTCACAGTGATGAAGACAGAATTAACAAATAACCGAGTGGCTTTCCCAGGAAAGCTGACTTTTAAAGGGAGGAGACATATTAGGCAAATAAACCTCTAAATAATGGGCTTCAGGCACGGAGTAGTGGGGTGAGGATATTGAGGCAGCCTCGTGAGATTTGGGGGCAGAGTGCCCCTCTCCTCCACTCTAAACCTGTGGCTTAGTTGGCCCCACACAGAGGACTCATTTTGCTCCATGACTGGCTTTTTCATACAAGCACTGTGTGTGCATCTACCTAAATGTGTCCATGTTTATTTCTTCTTCTTAGGTCACTGCTTTTGTTTTTGTATTTCTTTTTGGCCATACCACGAGGCATGTGGGATCTTAGTTCCCTGACTAGGGATCAAATCTGTGCCCCCTGCAGTGGAAGCATGGAGTCCTAACCACTGGATGACCAGGGAAGTCCCCATGGTCACTGTTTAATTTAGGTGCATCTGTGTAACTAACAGGGCTTCCCAGGTGGCGCTAATGGTACAGAACCTGCCTACCAATGCAGGAGACATTAAGAGACAGGGGTTTGATCCCTAGGTTGGGAAGATCCCCTGGAAGAGGGCATGGCAACCCACTCCAATATTCTTGCCTGAGAATTCCATGGACAGAGGAGCCTGGCAGGCTCCAGTCCATAGGGTCGCAAAGAGTCGAACATTACTGAATTGATTTAGCATGAGTAATTAACACTGGCCCGTTGACCCTTTTGAAGTACATCAGTGTTCAAAGCACTTTAGGTGATGCCCGGCTCACATGTCCCCATCATCCAACCCCAGGGGATCACACTCATTTTTTCCCACTCCATTCATACAAGGTAGAAGAGATGAGATGCTGCACATGGAGTATTCCAGGGCTGCAATTTGGAAAGGAAATAGGGTTCATTTTCTTGACACTGTCTTTCACTGGTTAAGAATGGTGACAATTGCCTGTGGGACTCTGGAGAAATTATAAAGTGTTAATTAGCAGAAGCTCTGTGTATTTAAAATATATGGGCATATTTAAAAAACTATTAAGTTAAACCTACTTTACAGAGTTGAGAAACCACGTGGTCCAAAAATCTAAGGAGGTGAATTTTGCTGCATGTATTAAGAGAGATGTTTAAATGGAAACGGTCATTCTGTGTTTCTCTTGATTCCTGAGACGTGGAAGCTGAGGCACAGGAAGCAGGTGGTGGCCTGGCTGCGCTCACCTCCTGTGTGTGTGCTCAGTTGTGTTTGACTCTCTGTGGCCCCATGGACTGTAGCCCGCCCGGCTCCTCTGCCCAGGGAATTTCCCAGGCAATAATACTGGAGTGTGTTGCCATTTCCTATTCCAGGAGATCTTCCCGATCCAGGGATTGGACTCACGTTTCTTGCGTCTCCTGCGTTGGCAGACAGACGCTTTACCACTAGCACCACCTGGGACACCCTCCTGGGCTATTCTAATTGACGTGCCTCCATCTCCCAGAGTGAAGGTCTGAATTGTTCCTAATTTCCAGAAGGCGTTGAGAATGTGAATGAACTACAACTGTGGTTGTTCCTTAGACGTTTCATATTTCACACTTGATCCCAGTGACTTGTGATTCTTTGGGCTTGAAAGTGAAAAGCAAGCACCCCCTGCCATATTCTGCAGAGATGAGGAGGATAGAGCCTGGAACCCAGTCCAGTCACTGACAACTAAGCATTACTGTGTCTTTCTTTGGACACATCTCACCCTCTTGGCCTCAGTTTTCTCATTGGTATAATGAAGTGGGAGAGTAGGGTTGGGCTGTATATCAGTTGGAGTCTAACAAGGAAAATAGGAAATTCTTCAAGCATCTCAACAAAGGGAATTCAATGCAGGTCATTTATACAAGTAATGGAGGAGGTAAAACAGAAAGGGCAAAGGGGAGGGAGTGAAGGGGAGGTAGCCCCAAGGTTAGCCCCAGCAGGACAACTCTTCTTCCTGGAGGCTGGAGGGAGAAGGTGAGCAGGTGATGTCACCCCAGCCCAGGGGGCCATGGAGGGAACACCACTGGATGCAGAGAGCCAGGGAAGAAATGCTTTGGCACCCCCACTCCCTCCATCCCCCTTCACCCTCCCCCTGCACCCCCACTGATCTTGGGTCAGTGTCTCCAATTGTCCCCAACCCAGCAGGAAGCTGCCAGGGTCAGCAGAGAAGGCTGTGGAATGGTCAGGCTACGAGTATCCCTGTAACTGACATTCGGTGAGAGTGAAAAGTTCCATGTGTCCTCGAAGGCGTGCTGATGGGAAAATCAAGTCAATAAGGTCACACTAGTCTCTTTTTTAAAAAATTCAATTATAAAAATTTTTATTGGAGTGATATATTCTAGATACTGCAAAGGGAACTCACTTGGAAGTAGCCAATTTTATTTTTTCTGTAACTCTACCCTTCAAGATATGTTGGGACACAATAAATAAAACATTAGACACAAATGACTTGTATTATGAATATAACTTTCTATGTGAAGGTCATACTGGTCTTTATTGAGACTCCCCATCCCATCATCAGAAACAAATGTCCCCAGGGTGAACCTGCCCTGTTCTGCACTGGATTTGCCTTTATGGACAGAAGACAAAGCAAGACCTCAGGGAAGGTGTTTTGGATGTGAGGAGGAAGGGTAGGTCCAAGAGGGTAAAGGATGAGAAAGAGGAGACAGAAAAGGGTTCATACCTGTGAGTAGAGAGCTGAACCCAAAGGGAAAGGGGTCAAAGGGCCTCACCCATGACCAGTGATAGTCGCTGTCTGTGCAAAAGTGTGCTTCCAGTCATAAAATAACTCACACAGGGCATGGCAGGCTTTTCTGGAGTGTTTAACTGGTTTTCATACAAGGCACCTTTTTCATGGAGTGACTTCAATCAGGATCCGTCAGACTGGACTGACTGGACATCCCCTCACTTGAGGTGTTCTCTTCCCATAGAAGGGAAGTGATGTCAGCTCTGTCCTCTCGGAGGTGTCCGCCACAGTGGAGTCTAAGGTGCCGACAGGCCCCCAGCCCTTTGCCTATGAAGTGAGGGGTCGGCGTGTGCTTTCGGGGCCCCCAGCTCTGCTCTCTGGGATCCACCCCCAAGCCCTGGCAGATGGGGGCAGGCGGGAAGAGGACACCCATACAATCACGTCCCAGGAGGTCTAAACTGAGGGCGAGAGCACGGCTGTGGCTCTAGAGGGGACTGAGTAACCTGAAACCCTTTGTAAAACTCCAGATCTCTCGTTTCCTGACCGCGAGGCCGGGAGCATGTGGAGCATGGCAACTTTTCCCACTGATCTGTGCTTTTCTGCCTGCTGCCCTCAGGCCTCACACACTCTCCTCGCCCAATACGAGACCTTCAAACCCACTGACGATGTTCAAGGGCTTACCTCTCATTCTCTCCCCACCTCTCCTGCTTTACAAAGCCCAGAGAACCAAGGAGGCAGGCTCTGATGCTCAGGGAGGGGAGGCCCGTGGGGAGGGAAGAGCTGGGGACACTCACGCATTAGTCATTTTTGTCCTGACTTGTATTCAGAGATGAGCAATAGCTGGAAAAGACAAATGAGAGGTCCTGGAGCTGAGAAGAAGGCGAGACTAGAAAGGCCTTAGCTAGGGGAAGAGGAGAGGCCGGCCTGAGTCAGGCTGCAGAGGCAGCAGCACGTGTGCAGGGCTGGGGCGGGAGGGCAGGCCTGTCTGTCAGGCTGGGCTGGGCCTTTCATACGGGAGGAGCAGGGAGGTGATTCCTTGGTGCCAGACTGAGGAGCTTGAAAGCCAAGATGACCTTCTGCTGCTGTCCAGAAAGAAATGGCATGGAGTCACACTGCTGTCCCCAGCCTACGGCAGACGTCGGAAACCAGTCCTCATGTTCTTTCTGACTGAAGGCAGAAGGGGATTCAAGCTCTACAAGCAGCGTCACTGATCCATCACTGTTGGTATGTGACATAAAGCCTGGGGACTGTCTGGCTGTGGACAGGAGACATGGATGGTTCCTGTGAGGCATTTTAGACATGCATCCATGGGTGTGGGCTGGATGGAAGGAGTGAGCACTGAAAAGAGAGCCAAGTGGGGAGATGAATATGTTGAGATTTCTGGCCAAAGGACATCTGTGTCTTCTGCCCATTCCTACATTGGACTTGGTGGGCCAGCGTTTTTTGTTTTCATTTGTAAACCTAGGTTTTTAATGGGGTAAAGCTCCTCCACTCCCACCCTTATCCTGGGCACCCATGCAACGGCCTCTCCTCTCTGTCTCTATCAAACTGAACTTCTAGTTACCCAGTCACATAAGAGCTCAGACTAGGTTCCAGGTACATTCTCATCTTTTTTGGACCAAGTGTTTTTCACTCTATAAAAACATTAGGGCAAAAGTACTGAAGCAGAAGTCTCCATCGAGCTCATTGAAATTAGAAAACTGGGATTCTGTCGTCATAGTTTCCATTCTCCCAGGAATTGTTTTGGGCTCTTTGTATGACAGGGCTAAGGAAACCTTTCTTCTTCTTTTTCATCTAAAAGAATGAGACCACTTCTTGGTTGACGCTGTTAGAGAGTGATGGACTGGAACAATCAGAAGCCATTAGCATTGGCCTGGTGAGCTGTTGTTCCATTTAGAAGACTGAGCCCAGGGAGACATCCCACCAGAGTTCAATGACTTGCATCCACTCTTTATCCTGCAGCTGAAAGCTAGGTTCCTCCACTCCCACAATGGTCCTGCATGGTGACTGATTGCATCTATAAATTCCAAACTTTTGTTCTGGGGGTCCCCCTTGCCAACATGGTGCTGTTGATGACAATACGCTCTTGTACCCTTGTTTCTCAAAGTAGGGTAGCATCAGCCTCACCTGAGAGCTTCTGAGAAATACACAATCTGGAGGCTTCACTCCATACCTACTGACTGAATCAGAATCTGCAGGTTAGCAAGACCCTAGGGCAATGTGTACGCACATTAGGGTGGGGGAAGCCTGAAACAGCTCAGGGAGGTTGGAAATGTGAGCTCAAGGGGTCAGCAGGGCTGCACTCCCCCCAGAGCTCTAAAGGAGAATCTTCTCTGTCCTCTTTCAGCTTCTGGTGGCTTCTGGCATTCCTTGCCTCATGGCTGCCTCACTCTGATCTCTGCTTCCTGTCAACACATGGCTTGTGAAGACAGTTGTGATGGGGCTCAGGGCCCACCGGGATAACTCAGGATGATTTCATCTTAAGATTCTCAGTTTAAGTACATCAGTAAAGATCCATCTTCCAAATAAGATCTTATTTGCAGGTTCTGGGTATTAGGGCATGAACATATTTTTTGAGGGGAGGGGGCCACTCTTCAACCCACGACAGACCCCCTTAGAACAGTCCCAGGCAGCAAGCTTCCAGCCCCTTGCCGTAGCTCACCCTCTGCTGGTGGTCCAGCCTGGTGTTCTGATTTACCTATACTGCTGAACACTGCCAAACAGTACCAGCATTATTGATGCCTTTCCTACGACAGACCTTGCCCTACATATTTTACATGGATGAATCCATTTGACTGCAACAACCCCTCAGGGCTGCAACTGTAATTACCACCCCTATTTTATAGATGAGGAAACTGAGGCACAGAGTAGTTCAGGAACTCACCTAAGCTCTCACAGCTGGAAGAGTTGAACTTGGGCTACAAACCCAGCAGTCTGTCCCAGAATCTGTGCTCATCACAATATACTTCACCATTCAGAAGCATTATTAAGTGCTTCTGAAACTATGGAAGGTTCAAGAGGTGGCAGAGAGAGATGGTACCAGGTCCCACATTTCAGGGAGGCAGAGCACAAAGAAGGCCAAGATACAGTGTGAGCTTTCCTGCTCCCACCCCACAGTGCCTGGAGGTTGGGGCCCCCCAGTTGTTGGTGCCTGGAGGATGGGGAGCACATTTTACTGTTCAGTGAGTGACTGAAACAGTGCGTCCCATCTGTGTCAAAGGAGCACTGCATAGCCATGGCCAGGGACATTGCTTGGGCCAGGGACTGGCAGGGACTCTATCCATGGACCTGCCAAGGAGGGATGCTCAGATCTCTAGAGGGGACAGAATTGAGCGCTGCAACTCTGAGATGGAGCTCCAAGTCCAGAAGACCCGAAGCAAAGTCAAAGAGCCCAGGGGGGAGAACCACAAGGGAGATGTCACTAGGCCGCCTCCTGGTGTGCTCAGGGGAGCATCCGAGGCAGCACACAGCCCGACTTGAGCTCCAGAAGGCCCATGTGCACGGAGTATGTTTGTGGGAGGCAGGGTGCACAGAGGCATATGTGCCAGGACAGGTGCATGGTTTCACTAGGATGCTGGCAGCTGAGCCATGCTCCGAATACCTTGTGAAAAGGCCCCCCAGAATGCAGGTGAGATATTTCTCGTGAGATAAGTACTGCTATGGCCACCACTTAGAGATGAGGCATACAATGCCCAGGGTCTCATGGCTGCTCTGTCCCTCACCCCTCAGCATAGTATGGGCTCTGGAATGGCAGGCTCATGGTAGGGCAGTGCTGAGTACAGTGCTTGAACATAGCAGTCACTTAAATATATCAAACCAGTCAATCCTAAAGGAAACGAGCCCTGAACATTCATTGGAAGGACTGATGCTGAAGCTTCAATAGTTTGGCCACCTGATGTGAAGAGCTGACACATTGGAAAAGACCCTGATGCTGGGAAAGACTGAAGGAGGAGGAGAAGGGGGCCACAGAGGACGAGATGGGGCATCACCAACTCAATGGACATGTGTTGAGCAAACTCCGGGAGATAGTGAAGGACAGGGAAGCCTGGCGTGCTGCAGTCCTTGGGGTCACAAACAGCTGGACACGCTTCCACAAGCCGATAGTGGAAGCTCCAGATGAGCAGCTCAGAGGCAAAAGAGGAGCCCACCATTTACAAATGCACCAGCCCCAAATCCACTTGTTTCCTTAGTATAGAAATTCAGCATCAGACATAACCTGCCTAATTTTATTAAGCTCAGTCTCACAGATTCCTTGGCGTTCAAAAGCGGAGACATTACTTTGCCAACAAAGGTCCATCTAGTCAAGGCTATGGTTTTTCCAGTGGTCATGTATGGATGTGAGAGTTGGACTGTGAAGAAGGCTGAGCGCCGAAGAATGGATTCTTTTGAACTGTGGTGTTGCAGAAGACTCTTGAGAGTCCCTTGGACTGCAAGGAGATCCAACCAGTCCATTCTGAAGGAGACCAGCCCTGGGATTTCTTTGGAAGGAATGATGCTAAAGCTGAAACTCCAGTACTTTGGCCACCTCATGCGAAGAGTTGACTCATTGGAATAGACTCTGATGCTGGGAGGGATTGGGGGCAGGAGGAGAAGGGGATGACAGAGGATGAGATGGCTGGATGGCATCACTGACTTGATGGATGTGAGTCTGAGTGAACTCCGGGAGTTGGTGATGGACAGGGAGGCCTGGCATGTGCGATTCATGGGGTCGCAAAGAGTCAGACATGACTGAGTGACTGAACTGAACTGAACTGAGAACATCTGATGGGGCAGTCAGCCCAGACGTACACTTGCTGGAAGATGGAATCCAGACTGTGATTTAAAGACGCAGTTGTTACACTGTCATGGACCACAAGAGGACTCATTGACTAGCAAGCATGTAACATTTATTGAGTGACCACTTATTATCTACCAGGCCCTGTGCAAAGCCTATGCTTACATATATTGTCTCATATGCTCCTCCTCCGAGGTACTCTTCCTCTCTTTATCTTACAGATGAAGAAACTGAGGTTGAGAGAAACTAGTAACAGCTGGAGAGATGCAGAGCTTGAATTCGATTTTGGTCCCTTAATGCTCTCCAGAGCCTGGATCTTCAGCCACAATGCTGCGTGGTGGAGCCAGTTTCCTGGGCTCATCATGTATTAAGATGGCTTTAGGCGGCGCTAGTGGTAAAGAACCCACCTGCCAACGCAGGAGATGTAGATTCGATCCCTGGGTGAGAAAGATACCCTGGAGGAGGAAATGGCAGCCCACTCTAGTATTCTTGCCTGGAGAATCCCATGGACAGAGAAGTCTGGAGAGCTATAGTCCATGGGGTCGCAGAGAGTCAGACACGACTGAAGCGACTTAGCACAGCCCAGCACAAACTCCATTTGAGTTAAGTTCCCATCTCTCCCTATCCCCACTCCCCTTAATAGTTCTTCATTTTCTCTCTGCTTACCTTAACTCTCTCTACTGCCAACATTGAGAAGGAGGCCAGGCAGACCCCAAGGCCGATCTGGGGGGGTTCTTAGAGTGAGGATACGGGGCCGGTCGAGCACACGCTGTGTGCTAGTTCCTCTGGAGAGCACTTCCAGCCATGGTGGTTTTCACTGGCTCAGTGAGTCAGAAATTCAGGTGGATCTATTTCCATTCTGTTTCATCTTGATGTCTTTTATGTTTGGCCTTCTCATTCTAGTCTGGCCCTGCCTTATGATAATATGGTCCTGTTCCACAGAGGAGGAAGATGCCTCCTCAGCAGATCATGGGTGTGCGCTGATTGGGAGCTGGGCATGTCAATCTGCCTCGCTCCATAGATCCTGGTCAGTAGTGTACCTGCCAGAAGCTGACAACCTCGTCTGCTGATAAGCCTTGATTCAAAGTGTCAAGGGGCTCTCCCAAAGCCCCATGGCCTGTTTCTCTTGCCTCATCCCTTGGCTTCCCGATTTGGTGGACAACCTGTCACTCCCATGTGAAGGGCAATCTCAAAGTTGGTGACACTGACTTCTAAGATGGGTTCTCATACTTCATCAATTCTAATGCACACATTTTCTCCCCACATTTCAACATCTCATATTGGGATATGTGCTCCGATTAATGATGGCAAAATTATAACTAGCAGTGGTTTTCTTGGTAATATTTAAAATAAGCATGTGTCAATTAACAATGATATCCTAGATCTGGAGAAATGCAGCGTTACCAATGTTTATTTTTACCTCTCAGTATAAAATCGATACCTGCACTTCTGTCTCTCTGCCTTCACTTCTGAGGCCTGTATCAAAAGTCTTCCTTGGGCTTGCTGTGTGACTAGCCTCTCATGTCATTTCTTTAAGCAGGAGACGTCCTGGAAGTAGGCTGGCTTGAGTTGCCGGAATCTGATAGCCCTCAAATTGTTGTCCTGAAGTTTACCTTTCATTTCCTCTTTCCTAAATCTTATCAAGAGTTTTACAAACTCTCAGGAAGTTATTAAGTGGAGGGTCATGTTTTAAGAAGTGTAGGTTCACTTGTTTGTTTCTTCGAGTCTGATGTTAAGAGACTAGGATCATCTGCCTAGAAATGAGCTTGATTGAACTTCATTAAATTTTCTGTAAAAAGAGCACCCATTTTATAACTGGATGTGAGATTGAGCTGGTTTTCTTGATAATCGTCCTTGTATATCTCTGATCTTAAGTGGACTGATTAGGGAGGTAGCTTTTATGGCCAGCTCAGTGCAGAAGTTGCCTGAAGGTAATATAAGTCACTGTTAATTATGTGTGCACCATATTTGATTTCCAGAAATCTGGCTTCCTGATAACCTTTTGCTAAAAGCTGGTTCCACTGTAGGTTGGATCTTAGGAGACTTGATTTCACCTTATTTAAGAATAAAGGAAAAGAAAAACAATTAAATGTATTTTGAGAAAAGACACTGCAGAGAAGATAAATGATCTGGAAGACTCAAAAGAAGTACTTATCTCATAATAATCTGCTGTAGGAACCAGAAGAAAAGTGACAGAAAACTATTTAGTAGCCCTGTATGTATGTATGTGTTAGTTGCTCAGTCATGTCCAACTCTGCAATCCCACAGATGGTAGCCTGCCAGACTCCTCTGTCCATGGAATTCTCCACACAAGAATACTGGAGTGGGTAGCCATTCTCTTCTCCAGGGGATCTTCCCAACCCTAGTAGCCTTAAAATAGTTCAAAAAGGCATGGGTTCCTAGAAACAGGAGGGGGCAGTCATAGGAGAAGATAGACTAAGATGAGAAGGTCAGAGGTGAAATGGAGATACAGTAAGAAAAGTGTGCAAAAGATAAAATGTTCAATGTGGGAATTAGAATTCACACTATTTTGCTGAATTAAAATTAGTAAAATTGGAGATGATAATAATGACAAACATTCAGAATGGCAGGAAAATAGCAGTAAAGAAATTAGTGAGAAAAAAAAATACGAGAAAAAAATTAGAGAGCAAAAATTCAACATATGGGTAACTGCTGATCTCAAAGGAGACACTCAAGTGAAATGGAAGAAACAACCATAGAGCTAATAGAAGACAGTCAACCCTGTGCTAAAGAAAACATGTTTTTCAGGGTGGGCTACCTGCTACTGTAACCACCACCTCAGCCTCCCTGATCCAGTGCTCAGTGGGCTGCCTTCAGTGACACCCCACTGCCTTCCGTCTGGTGGCTGCATCACCCTCAAAGGTCCCAGAGCTTCCACCGGATCCTCCGCCTCCAGCAGGGCGGCAAGGAAGGAGAGAGTGTGGAGAAGGCAGTTCTGCTCTTAACTGTCTGGGCAACAGGTGATGCAAGTCACTTCTGCTTAATCTCATTGGCTGACATCTCATTGACCCTATTCAGAGGGAAGGCAGGTAGGAAAGGTGGGTCCCAGGAAGAAAAGGAAGTGAGTTTGGTGAGTACATGGCATTGTTCCTGACACATGGATATGCAGACACACATACAAATATGTACAGAGGTTTAAACAGCTCTTTCCTTAATTGTGATAAAATCCATACCATACAGGAGCATAGGGAGGATCGTAGAGAGGAGTGGAAAGTCAAACCAACGTGCCTGCTATTTTTTTCTGTCTTGTTTCTGACACACTGTGACATTGTGAGCCTGACTGCTCAGCCTTTGGGCTGTCTTTGATGCATGTTCCAGGGGCGGTAGGTTCCCCACATGAGCCTTTGGACCCTGTCACAATTTGGCACATTCCTTGTAGTTCCTGCCATCCCTCTTTCTGGGCTTAGTGACTCTCCTCTCCCTCCCAAACCAGCAAGTCCCATGTCCCATTGAATCTGTGAACTTCTATAGCTTCCTCAGTCTGGAGAGGGGAGGGATGGTGTCAGATCCCCCTTTAGTCCTAGATGCAAGGTGTTCTTATCATTTCCTCTTGTGCTCACTAAGTGAAAAAAATAAAACCAACAAAACCAATTTTTAAAGCCCAACATAACAATCTTGACCTTAATATGCTAAAGGAGTATTTATTTCTACCTCTGTGGCCAAGAAAATAGCTTATTAGACATAGAAGGACACAGCATCCAATATCTGTTCCCTGGACTTCTTGGCTGGAGGTGGAGTTGGGGCTAAGGGTATTCTTGCCACATGAAGGATAAATACTCTCAGATTAGGTCCCAAAGCAGAACCAACCGTTTTATGTTCAAACTTGACAAAGGTGAAACCTTTCAAAATATAGCTCTGTTGGTTTTTAGGTACAGTCTGGCCTGAAGAAAACATGACCACTTACAAGTTCCCTGTGACTGGATTCCAGGACAATCTGAGGTGTGAAACAGGGAATCAGAGGACGTGTCAGTCAGTTCAATTAGACAGGCTTTTATCCACATAATATACAAGTTTGGCACCTCCTCACCGAAGGAAGGAACTGCATATTTGAAGGCTGAGCACAGCCATCCTGCTAGTTCAGGACTGTCTCTGCATCACTGGGGTTTCCTGAACCCCTTTTCTTCTCCTTCAGTGAAGGCATGAAGCCCACATGGTTTTGTGATGGTGGCAGAGGTATCTGGCAAGGGGGTTAAAGCTCATGCTGGAGCCTTGAGACTGGGGCCTCCCTGGAACCCCACAGTTCACTAGCTTGTTTGGAGCACTGCCCTCACCCCCACACACAGTGTTGAAATGCTCTCTCTGTGCATGTCTCAGGAATGCCATGATCCCCAGTAGCTCTGTGACTGATCAAGTCACTCCATTTCCTGAGCCTCAGTTTCCTCACGTGAAAAGCAGGATGAAGGGCCCTTCACCATGGCACTGATGAGAAGGGCTGGGCACAGCCCCAATACCTATCTGGGTTTAACAGCTCCAATTTTTTGGATCAAATAATGTCTTCCTTCTGAGGGTTCAGCAGTCAGGGGGTTAAAGGATTCCTGCGGCCAAGGGGGTTTCTGGAGATGGACAGAGGGAGACACTTCCTCTTTTCTTCTTTGATACTCTTTTCATCCTAAATGGTTAGTCCCTTACCTAGAACTGTGGCAAATTCAGAAGTAGGTGAAGAAGATGATGATAAGCCTCAGCCATAATCCCATCACCCAGGGGCATGAGCTTTCTCTTTATCTGAACCGACCAGGCAGGGTGTGGTCCCATCTCTCACTCAACTGTCTCCATTTACTGTGCAAAGTAACAGCAGCAAAGCCTTGACCAGCTCCTCCCTCACTTCTGGAAGCTTCATTCAGGGATCGGTGAGTTTGGGCTCTGACTTCACGTCTCAGGCTTGAAGTAAATGCCCTGCTGTCCTTGTCTGGAGCTGACTCATGGGGCTGGGAGCCTGGGGCTTTAGAGGCACCCCCACCCAGGGGGTGGCCATGCCTGTGGCAGACTTTGAAGCAGATGGGAAAGGACCACTTGTCGTGTCTTTCCGCTGTGGGCTCGGGGTGCGGGTGATACTGACTGTCTGCTCCTGTCTGGAGACAGGAGACAGGTACCCGCCTCCCTTTGTGCGCACAGGGCTTAAACAGATATGAACAGAAAGTCAGACAACTTGAGCATTCTCTTCTAGACCTTCTGTTCCTACAAGGAACAACCCACAGAAATGTGATTTCATACTCCAGTGGTTACATTTACCCGATCTTCAGTGGGACAGAGACAAAAATGACCTGTGACAGGGAGCGCCTTTCAGGACTGTGATCCCTGGCTGCTCTCCGAGGAGGGCGAATCCCAGCAGAGTCTTTGCTGAGTAGGCTCCAGAGTGTGAGGGTGCAAACTGAAGATGCCCAGAGGGAGCTCCAGGGCTGCCCTGAGAGGGGAACTGAGGGGGTCCTGGGGTGGGGGTGGGGCAGGGGTGGAGCTACTGAAGGGAAGAGGTGGGGGGGCCAAGGGGGACTGCTGAGCTGAGGGTGTCTATTCCCTTCTCCTCTGTCTCCCCACAATCCGTGTTATATTGCGGAGTTGGCTTTGTTAGAGCTGCAACCAACTGCTGGAATTCTGTCAAAATAGGCAGGAAGAATGGCTGTCAGAGAGGTCTAGCCATTTGGATTACATAACAAGAGAATATGTTATTTTAGAGGAGACAGCTTAGTTGCTAGGGTGCCTGCCACACATGCCCCATTATCACTCAGCACCATACTCTGAAATGGGCTGCTCAGGGGTAGGTCTCCCCACAGTGTTCCGAGCTCCCCTGGGCCCTTACTTACCTCTGGGACCCCAGGGCCTGAGCAGTGTTAACGCCTAATTCACTGCTAGTGGAGTTTCAGTTCAACTAATATCTATTAAGCATCTACCTGACACCAGCCCTACAGCAACACAAAGAGTAGAGACATGTCAAAGACACAGGCCCTGCCTGCTAGGAGGTCCTGGTAATAGACTGTTGCTGTCGGATTTAAATGGAATGAATGAGGAGCATAATGGTGATGGGAGTGTAAGGGACAGGGGTGTGGAGGGAAGGCTTCCGGGAAGAGCAGACAATCTGAGCTGAAAGGAAATGGCAAAGAAGAAAGAGTGCTCCAGGCAGAGACCAGCAAGGACAAAGGTGGGGACTGGCTGAGTGCCTTCCGGGTCCTGGGAACAGTCGCTGGAGCGTGAGTGATAGTCTGGGAGGGAGGGGGCAGGCACTGGGAGGCCCAGGGGGCTTTGTGAAGGAGCTAAGAGGGACCTCGTTCTGTGGGGGGCAGTCCTCAAAGAAGGGAGTGGCCAGAGACAGAAAGGCCTGATCCTTGGTCTCCTGGTGGGGAATGGATGGGCTTCAATTTCCAACATGAAGAATGCATTTGGTTTGAAAAAGCAAATTCAGAATTAAATTTTTTTGTTTGATAAATATAAAAAGGAGAGCTGTCACTTTTGGAATACAATCTAAATTTGACTAAATTTTGGCTAGAGGAGCAGAAATTAGGGGAAAAAAAGTTGCAAGAACACTGCATCGATGGCAGGGAGCCATGGATGGGCTGGGGGTGGGGAGGGGGATGCAGGGCAGTGGGTCAGATTTGCATTTTTAGAACAGCGACTCTTGCTACTGATTGGATGGGGTGTATGAGAAAGGAAAGACTAGGCCGAGATCATGAATGCGATCCTTTGCAGCCAAAGATGGAGAAGCTCTATCCAGTCAGCAAAAACAAAACCAGGAGCCAACTGACTCAGATCATGAACTCCTTATTGCCAAATTTAGACATAAATTGAAAAAAGTAGGGAAAACCACTAGACCATTCAGGTATGACCTAAATTAAATCCCTTATGATTATACAGTGGAAGTGAGAAATAGATTCAGGGGATTAGATCTGATAGACATAGTGCCTGAAGAACTATGGTCTGAGGTTTGTGACATTGTACAGAAGGCAGTGATCAAGACCATCCCAAGAAAAAGAAATGCAAAAAGGCAAAATGGTTGTCTGAAGAAGCCTTACAAATAGCTGTGAAAACAAGAGAAGCAAAAGGCAAAGGAGAAAAGGAAAGATATACCCATTTGATGCAGAGTTCCAAAGAATAGCAAGGAGAGATAAGAAAGCCTTCCTCAGTGATCAATGCAAAGAAATAGAGGAAAACAATAGAATGGGAAAGACTAGAGATCTCTTCAAGAAAATTAGAGATACCAAGGGAAAATTTCATGCAAAGATGGGCACAATAAAGGACAGATATAGTATGGACTTAACAGAAGCAGAAGATATTAAGAAGAGGTGGCAGGAATACACAGAAGAACTATACAAAAAATATCTTCATGACCCAGATAATCACGATGGTGTGATCACTCACCTAGAGCCAGACATCCTGGAAAGTGAAGTCAAAAGGGCCTTAGGAAGCATCACTACGAACAAAGCTAGTGGAGGTAATGGAATTCCAATTGAGCTCTTTCAAATCCTAAAAGATGATGCTGTGAAAGTGCTGCACTCAATATGCCAGCAAATTTGGAAAATACATCAGTGACCAAAGGACTGGAAAAGTTCAGTTTTCATTCCAGTCCCAAAGAAAGGCAATGCCAAAGAATGCTCAAACTTTCACACAATTGCACGCATCTCACATGCTAGCAAAGTAATGCTCAAAATCATCCAAGCCAGGCTTCAACAGTATATGAACTGAAAACTTCCAGATGTTCAAGCTGGATTTAGAAAAGGCAAGGGAATCAGAGATCAAATTGCCAACATGTGTTGGATTATCGAAAAAGCAAGAGCGTTGCAGAAAAACATCTACTTCTGCATTATTGACTATGCCAAAGCCTTTGACTGTGTGGATGACAACAAACTGTGGAAAATTCTGAAAGAGATGGAAATACCAGACCACCTGACCTGCCTCCTGAGAAATCTGTATGCAGGTCAAGAAGGAACAGTTAGAAGTGGACATGGAACAACAGACTGGTTCCAAATACTGGTTCCCATACTGGAACATACTGGTTCCCATACTGGGAAAGCAGTATGAAAAGGCTGCATATTATCACCCTGCTTATTTAACTTATATGCAGAGTACATCATGAGAGATGCCAGTCTGATGAAGCACAAGCTGGAATCAACATTGCCAGGAGAAATATCAATAGCCTCAGATATACAGATGACACCACCCTTATGGCAGAAAGTGAAGAAGAACTAAAGAGCCTCTTGATGAAAGTGAAAGAGGAGAGTGAAAAAGTTGGCTTAAAACTCAACATTCAGAAAATTAAGATCATGGCATCAGGTCCCATCACTTCACAGCAAATAGATGGGGAAACAATGGAAACAGTGAGAGACTTTATTTTTTTGGGCTCCAAAATCACTGCAGATGGTGACTGCAGCCATGAAATTAAAAGATGCTTGCTCCTTGGAAGAAAACCTATGACCAACCTAGACAGCATATTCAAAAGCAGAGACATTACTTTGCCAACAAAGGTCCATCTAGTCAAAGCTATGGTTTTTCCAGTAGTCATGTATGGATGTGAGAGTTGTGCAATGAAGAATTGATGCTTTTGAACTGTGGTGTTGGAGAAGACTCTTGAGAGTCCCTTGAACAGCAAGGAGATACAACCAGTCCATCCTAAAGGAAATCAGTCCTGAATATTCACTGGAAGGACTGATGCTGAAGCTGAAGCTCTACTCTTTTGGCCACCTGATGTGAAGAACTGACTCATTTGTAAATGATGCTAGGCAAGATTAAAGGCAGGAGGAGAAGGGGACAACAGAGCATGAGATGGTTGGATGGCATCACTGGCTCGATGGACATGAGTTCGAGTAAGCTCCAAGAGTTGGTGATGGACAGGGAAGCCTGGTGTGCTGCAGTTCATGGGGTCACAAAGAATCGGACATGACTGAGTGACTGAACTGAACTGAATTGCTGAATGCAATGGGGATGACACTGGCTTGATTCAAGGTGTGGTGCTCTGGGTGGGAAAATATTTAGGACATAAAACCAGAGAATCTGGTGACAGTAGGGAAACAGGGCATGAAGAGGGAGGAGTCAAGGCTGCCTTCTGGGGCCCTTGGTGGGTGGCCAGCTGGGTGGGGGGCAGGGAGGGGATGCTGGATGGAGGAGGGAGGCTCTGGTGCAGGGCTGGCTAGAGTATTGGTCCATTTAGACAGGTCATTTTCAAGGTGGCTGTGGGACGTCTGGGGGTGGGGTGGACAGTCTAGTGAGCAGCCAGCTAGGGCTGAAATCCAGTGTCCTAACTTGTTCTGCCTCCCAGCTGGCTTGGCTACCCCCTGAGAGTAGGGAGCAGGTGACCCTGGGATGGGGGTGGATAGTGGGGCCGGGGTGGCTTCCCAGGAGGTGTCAGGCCTTCTCACTACATGGGGCACTCCTTGCTTAGCTCTTCCCATGGGGCCTGGGTGAGCTTGGCCTTTGAAGCACATGCTGGGGAAGCCAAAGGCTGACTGGAGTGGATCGTGACCCTCTCTCTGAGCTGTGACAGTAGGCATAGCTCAGAGCATTCTGCCTGCGAGACCAGGGTCCCCTGAGGCCCAGCTCTGCCTCAGGAGTTGGACTCTCCTGAGTGGCCCTGGCATTAGACCTCTTCCTCTTCCTTTTCCCTCACTGAGACTTGCTGATCGGGTACCTGTCCTGGCCCCACCCAGCCTGACTCTGCAAGCAGAGATCTGACAGGTTTCTTAACACAGGAGAATGTTTAAAATAATGCATTTACCTATAATACCTCTCAGGGCTATTTTCATTGTAATCAAGGGTTAATACTATACCCTCAGGAATGGAGCTCTAATAGTGGAATATCAACACTGATGGAGATAGGATGGGTATTAGTCAGTGTTCAGTGTATACTTATCTGTGGGACAGATGTCTCTCTTCTTACATGAATGGAGCAGGTCCCTTTGGGTGACATTAATTCTCTCTGTGGACACAAGTAATAGCTCAGACTCTGAAAATCCACGCCTTAGCAGGGATGGGCAACCTCATCTCTGTGCCAGGGGCTGCTGGTGGAGGGGAGGAAGCTGGCACGTCACGTAAGACAAGCTGGCCGCAGGATTGGTCTTAAGGCAGGTCAGTGGCCGCCCACAGGAAGGAGCACGTTCAGAGGTATATCAGCAAACCCCAGTAGGCAGGGCTCCCACATTTGTTAGGCCATGCATGGAAGTGGCGTTAAGTTCTGGCAGTGACCCTGTTTTCTAGCTAAAAATAAGACCCATGGTTAGGAGACCTGCAGCTGGCAGCTGGACATGCAGAGCATAGAGAAGAGCTTTTGGAAACAGCTGTCAAGACCCTAACTAGAGGGGTAAGCATCAGGACTGGACCCATCAGGGGCCTTCTCAGCACTGGAATGCTGAGCACTGGGGTGCTCAAACAGACTGAGCGAGCAGTGGTGCCTCAGGGGTCAGTCAGCATCCTGGACTCCCTCGGGCACATCAGACCTCCCAAGATGAATTCTCCTTGCCCCCTCTTTGGTGAGAGTAGTCTTTCCAAATGCTCCTTTCCTGGCTGATGAGACAGGACCGGCAGGCCATCACAGGTCCTCAGACCCATGGGTGGAAGTGGGTCTGGGGGTGGGGATGACGCCCACTCTGGGTGAGGTAACCACCTCTGGGTCCAAACAACAGACACCCAAGTTAAAAAAAAAATAACTATCACTTAAAAAAAAAAGTATATTGATGATTAACCCTTTGAGGACCTCGATCTTCAGGATTTTTGGATTAGTAACTAGGATTTTTGGATCAGTAACTTGCCATTGTTTATAAGACATTAACTATTTTACATTCCTCCTTCAGCAGTTACTTCATGACCTGTTACTTAGTATTAGCTGGGGCCTTTCTTCCCCTTGAACTCTAGGTGACATTGGCTTAAATCCACCAATTCATGGTCTGTGCAACTTCAAAACCCTCCCACTTTCCCAGGGTGTGATATTCTTCAAACCTCTTCTGCCTCTTTGGGCTGCATCCAAAAATCAGTCACACCAGCACGTGTGGGTTTAGGAGCTGTTAGTGAAGTATCTGGGGGAGTGGGTTGTCAGGAAGGGGTTGATCCCTTCCAGCCCAGCTGTGTGTGCACTTCTGGGCTTGCTTGGAGTTCCGCCTTCAACTCCCTCCACCATGCAGAGCAGCCACTCTCCCCTGCGGCCCCTTGGTGGTAGTAGGTACTTGTGTGCTTAGTCATGTCTGACTCTTTGCGGCCCCATGGGCTGTAGCCTCCCAGGCTCCTCTATGCATGGGATTTCCCAGGCAAGAATACTGAAGGGGGTTGCCATTTCCTTCTCCAGGGGATCCTCCCAACCCAGGGATTGAATCTGCATCTCTGGAGTCTTCTACATTGGCAGGCAGATTCTTTACCAGCTAAGCCTCTGGGAAAGCCTGGGGTCCCTTGGCCAACATTCAGCAAAGGGATTTTTCCAACAACTCTCTTTGAAAGGAATTTTGATCCCAATTGTAAAGATAATGAAGCTTTCTTTACCTTTGTGTAGACAGAATTTGCTTTTAAAATAAAAATTCACCTTCAGTTCATTTTCAAGAATTCCCCAACAGTTCTTAAAATAAACTAGCTCCTAATGGTGCTGCAAAAACAGGGCAAAGAGTTGTGGTGGAACAGAAAACACCCTGAAATCTGTTGTGTTTTTTTTTCCAGTTTCTACCCAGATGTTTGAGATCCTATAGATGTGGTCATTGAGCCGGGCTGTGGAGCGGAGCGTGCAGACTGAGTGCTGAGAAGAGGCAGCCTGGGCCAAGGCTGCTCCGGCCTCCTGGTAATCAGTCGGTAGTGATGGGGAGGCGGAAGGGGTGAGACGCAGTTTTTGGTTGGGTCCGTCTCACCAGGATGAGCTTCCAGACACTCGGGTCATTGCCATGAACTCCCCTGATCCCATTGACTCGAGAGCGACCATGTGCAACTAGAGATTATCATACTAAGTAAAGGAAGTCAGAAAAAGGCAAATACCATATGATATCACTTATACGTGGAATCTAAAATATGGCACATATGAACCTGTCTACAAAACAGAAACAGACCCACAGACACAGAGATCAGGCTTGTGGTTGCTAAGGAAGTGAGGGTTGGGGGAGAAGGGTGGACTGGGAATTTGGGGTTGGTAGATGCAAGCTATTATGTATAGACTCGGTAAACGACAAGGTCCTACTGTATAGCAAAGGGAACTCTATCCAGTCTCCTGGGATAAACCATAATGGAAACGAATATTGAGAAAATCATGCAAATATGTCTAAAACTGAGTCACTTTGCTGTACAGTGCAGATTGGCACAGCAATTGTCAACGATACTTCAACAACAAAAAAAGAGCCATCATGGCATCAGAAGGACCTCGGAGGTCACTGGTCCCACCCCAAGAGGGCAGAAGCCCTCTACAACATCCTGTGGTTACCCTGGCTCCAAGGAGAGACCTCACCATCTAACGAGGAAGCCTGTCCGGTCTTCTCCTTACTGAGAAGCTCCTGCTGGTGGAAATTTCACCCTCGCACCCTTAGCTAGAATCTGCCTGCCTGCAATAACCACTTGGTTTCCTGGTTCTGGCCCCCCAAGGTTCTCAGGAATCACCTTGATCCCTCTTCCACATGGCAGTCCAGCAGATATTTGGAGAGGAGGAACGCAGAATCTGGGGCCAGAGACAGGCCTGGTTGAAATCCCGACTCCACTGTGTGATCTTTAGCAAGTTAGTTAACCTCTCTGATTCAGTCTTTTTATCTGTAAAGCAGGGACAATGTCTGTCTCACAGAGTTGTCCTGGAAATGAAAATAATTCACAAATCAAGGTTGCTTGTTTCATCACGAATTCTCTGACACCAACAGGATGTCCTACGATTCAACTCAATTCTGACACTACCCTGAGTTAAAAGGGAAATAAGAAAAAGCAAGGTCATGGACAAGACTCTGCCCACTTCAGAGGCGAGCTGCAGGTGTGGTCCTCTGACCACCTGCACTTCTGACCCACTTGACTATAAATTTGAGGGTTCTCACAACCTCCCTCTCGGTTTCTATGGTTCCCTAGAATACTTCACTGAAGTCGCTGAAAGTTCTTGCAACCGCAACTGCAGTTTTATTATAGAAGATCTAACTCAGGAATAGCTAAAAGAAAGAGCACAGAGTCTGGGGGATGAGGACATGGTGAAGAGCTTCCATGTCTGCTCCTTGTGGGGTCTGTCAGCACCCAGCCCAGAAATGTGCTCACCAGCCAGGAAGCTCCCCCAGACCTCGCTGTCCAGGGTTTAATGGGGGTGTGCATTACTGGTAGGCAAAAATTGATTTAGTCATTTGCCACTTGATTGAAAGCAATCTCCAGTGCCTTTCCTCTCCTCCTCCTGTGGTTGGGATGGGGCTGAGTTCCAATCCCTTAATTATATGCACGGTCTTTCTCAGTGGCCAGTCCCTCCCTTGAAATGTCTAATTGCCCAGCATGTCACCTCATTTGCATTTTTATGCTCAGGCTTGGTGAGAGGGGCTCATTATGACCAACAAAACACTCCTAATGCCTTTTGGACATTTTAGAAATCCCACGTGCCAAGAACTGGAGCCAGAGGCCCTATATACTCTTTACAATGCCACTCCTGGCTCTGTACGCGCCAGCCTTCTGTGATCTTCAGCACCCTGCTTACATTCTTTTATTGTGCTCTCCAGGTTTACACGTTCCCACTATCTGGTCAGAGTAAAAAGCGTTCTCATCAGTCTTTTTCTGGTTTTTCTTTTTGTTAATGTAACTTGAGATTGAATTAGTTTGGGGACTAAAACATATAATTACAATTATTTCGAATGCACCTGTTTACAATTGAATCATAAGCCTCTCATTACTCATGTTCCTCATGCTATGATGATTCTAGCCCCTAAAGGACACATAATAAGCGCTAATAGCACTTACTCGGCACCAGGCACTGTTTGAACTACTTCATATGCATTAACTCACCCAGTCTGCACGACAACCTAAGGAGGAGTTAAATAGTTGCAATCTCTGTTTAACAGATGGGGAACTGAGGCACAGAGAGGTAGGTAACTTGCCCAAGATCACACAGCTAAAAAAGGGCATAGCTGAGATTTGAATACATAGTCTGGTTCCAGAGTCCTGCTTTTAACCACTAAGTTCTGCTGCCCACAGCTTTGATCACCTCCCAACATTTTGGGAAGGGAAGGAAGGAGCACAGAAGGATGCCTCTGGCTCCTGCTGTCATGGTAAGGGAGTCAGGGTTTCATTTCCTCCCCTGCCCACTGGAGCAGCCCTATGGGACTGGACTCTAACAAGTGAAGGCCGGCCTAGGGGCTCCTGTCCATCGGGCCCTGAATATTTTGATTCCTCATGCTTTGTGGGAGAGAGCTACTTCAGAGACTTCACAGATCAATTCCCGGAAAATCCAGATACTCCAAAAAGAAGGGAGAGGACCAGCCTTTTCCTGCCTGGATGAAAAGGATTTAGGCCAGGAAGGTTCAGTACCAGGTGCTACCAGTCCCAGAGAAGCTGACAGTTCAGACACATCGGAGCTGGGGTGACTTGGTGTTACAAGGAACACAAGGATCTCCATGCCCACATCCAGTGTACCCACTGAGGGACTGTCTGCTGCTATTTTAAAAATAACATCATGGGCCTTCCCTGGTGGTCCAGTGGCTAAGACTCTGTGCTTCCAATGCAGGAAGCCCTGGTTCAATCCCTGGACAGGGAACTAGATTCCACGTGCCTCAACTAAGAGTTCACTTGCTGCAACTAAGATCCACAGTAACCAAAATAATAAATAAATATTAAAAAAAAATAAAAATAACATCAAAGATTTGGGGCTGTGAAGGTGCCAAAGAGAATGAAAATGGAGAGGCGTGTGTATGTGGGGCAATGCCTCTGGAAGAACTTTGGTCTGCTGCAGAGTTTGCCCAGGAGAATCTGGGTGGTGACCCCAAGTCTGCATGGCTCTGATGCATTCCCATGATGTTTGACCTTGTGCTCTCTTCTTACTCCCCAAGTTCCAGAGATGAGGCTTGCTGGGAGCACGAAGCGGGTGAAGTATTCTTAACTGAACCCATGTGTGTGGGATTGACTTGAAACCACAAGGCAGTCATCAGTAGGTCATGTGTGTTCTTTGCAGATGTTTCTCTTTTGGCATTTGGCTTGAGGAAGAGGCACTGGGGAGATGTGGGTAGAAGGTCTTGCTCCAGGAAACCTAGATCCTCCATCCTTCTGCCTTTTTCTACATTAGTCTGTTTCTCTCCATAAAGTGTTAGAGCTGGATGGGGCCCCAAGGTCCATTCTGTTCGTTTCCCCATTTAAGGATGGACAAAATGAGATCCAAAGAGGGAAATTACTTACCTGAGTCCATGAACAAGGGAATGTCATAACTTGGGCAGCACTGCAGGCTTCTAGTCTGGAGCTAATTCAGCCCGAAACATCCCCGACAGACTTCATCACTCTACTGAGATGAAGAATCTGGCTTTAAATGTCACTGAGTACAACCTCAAACATTCTCGCAACCTGCCAAATATGTTTCAAAATGTCTCTTTAGAGAATGTTTGTTTTGGGCTGCCACTCCCAGGCCACTCGTTCCTCCCGCCTCCATCTCATCGACATGGCTGGTAAGGATGGTGCTAACTGGGGGAGATCTGTTGAGGGCTTTCACAAGGAGCTGACTAGTGACAGTTAAGACCAGAGGTCATGGCTTTGTAGACTTGCAAAAGTGCGTTATGGTGGCATTTGGACCACTCTTGCTGCCCAGGTCAAGAGTATGGTGGTAGATGATAGAGTGGCAGGAAGGGGCCTGGACAGCCATAGGAAGTGGTGCATAACACTAGCGTTAGAGGCTTTGTGCCATCTTGGCATGCTTGCTAGAAATGGTAAGCTCCTGGAATGAATTTTTTTTTAAAGTCTCTCAGTTGTGTCTGACTCTGCAACCCAAGGACTATACAGTCCATGGAATTCTCCAGGCCAGAATACTGGAGTGGGTGGTTCCTACTAGAGATTCCTTCTCCAGGGAATCTTCCTAACCCAGGGATCGAACTCAGGTCTCCCACATTGCAGGCGGATTCTTTGCAAGCTGAGCCACCAGGGAAGCCCTGGAATGAATGCCTTCTGTTATACAGCACAACCACAAACATTTATCTGTGGTATTTCAACCATGGCTGCCCATTAGAATCACCCAGAGAACTTAAAAAAAAAAATCCTGAAATCCAGGTCATACCCAAGATCAATAATATTAAAATCTCTGATATCAGTATTTTTCAAAGTTCTCCAGGAGATTCCAATGTGCACCCAAGCTTGAGAACCCCAAGGGTTCAGAGCTTCAGCTGACCCTTGAAGGACCTTGTCCATGTGTCTTCCCTTGGACTTGCTATTTGCCTTCCCCAAAGAACAAGAATGCAAATAACAATAATATCAGTCAATCACCTGAGTGTTCTGGGCTGATGGGATGGGCTCCCACTTACTTGTCTTGCCTAGTGTGGCCCTGCCTGTCCTACTTGGAAGAACTGTAAGGTAGAGGGTAAAGTGCTGACAGAAGATGGAAGAAGTCGCAGACTTCTCATAGACAACAAGAATATGCTATCTGGTTGTCAACAAGGCCTGTTCCATAATGAGCTGCTGACTGGAATGAAGGCTAAGGCTTTGGCTAACAGGATGAGCCTAGAGGGCAGAGCAGATCAGGTCTGGGGAGGCCAGGAGCTGCTTTGAGAGAACAATGGCAGTTCCACGTCCTTCTGGAAGGGAGTCCCCAGAGGCAAAGGGAAGGAGGGGCAGATTAAGGATGAAAGCCAAGTACCTTGAGCTCAGATAAAGCACTTTTGTTGGTATCTTCCTATTTGCCTTCAAAAACTAGTTATTGTTCAGTCAAGGCACTTGCCTTCTTTTGCTGAGAAGGGGCTCAGCCACCTGGGAGAAGGCTGAGGCTCTGTAAGCCCCCACACCCTCCGGATGTTGAAGGAGCATGATAACCTAGCAGCACTGACACAAAGGGAGACTGGTGGCCACAGTCCCACAGCTGGGAAGCCAAGGCTGAGCAGCAGCCTGCTTCTTCAGCAGGACTCCAATATGGCCATAAGGACATTCATTCACTCACCATTCAGGCATTTTTAAAAGCCTGCTTGAGTGGAAAAAATAGTGACTCGTTCGCAGCCCAACCTTCCAAGGACGGCCCTAGTTCTCGCTCCAGGTCTAGATACTCAGGCCTCTGGGCAGCCGGGCATATGGTGCCATTCAATCAGTGTTCACTGTTTCACTATTTCTCAATATTCATTTACTGGGGTTTAGAGAAACTCATTTTCCACTAATAAAAACTGCACACCTCTTTTCAATTCATGATAAGAAATGATTCTCCAGTGAGACACGTTTTACAGAAACAGATTCACAATAAATCTTTTCCCGAGGCGGGAGCAAAGTCGAAGTTGGGGGGGGTGGGGAAGCAGCGCTCAGCCTGTTAGAAGCTACCCGTTCTCTTTTCAGTTTCGTGGATTTCCCACCGCATGTTTTTTAGGAGGCTTCTTAGAGGGCTTACATTTTAGATCAAGTACGAACTTGCAGTGAATAGCTTTACACTGTGTGGATAAGCAGCACAAAATGCCCCCAAAGCTTTGCAGGTCGAGGTCGCACTGGGGGACCAGTCTACCTGAACCAAGCCCCGTGGGTCAGGCAGGGAAGGGCTGGCGAGCCGGAGCCAGTGACAGACAGACCTTCACTTAGTCGGACGATGCATCAGCGCCCCCTACAGGCCGGCAGCCGCGGCGCCCTGCCTGCCAACCCGCCTCCCGGCTCACACTCTCCTGGGAATAGCCTCATTCCCACTCCCCACCCCTAATCCAAGCCCTCCGGCCTAGGAAGCGTGCACCCCGACTGGGAGCATCCTCCTTTCTTCTCGGCAGGGGTCCAGGAGGGGACTGCAAACCCACGAGGACGATGAGTGAAGAGACCGTCCCCGAGGCCGCCTCCCCGCCGCCCACGCAGGGGCAGCAGTACTTCGACCGCTTCTCTGAGGACGACCCCGAGTACCTGCGCCTTCGCAGCCGCGCGGCCGACCTGCGGCAGGACTTCAACCTGATGGAGCAGAAGAAGCGCGTCACCATGATCCTGCAGAGCCCGGTGAGTGGGGGTCTGACTCCCGCGGGCGGGGGAGGAGGAAGGAGGCCAGAGGAGGGCGGGGAAGGGGTGCGGAGGACGCCGATGCACCCGGTGAACCCGAAAGAGAAATTGCTCCTCTTCCGCTTGCTCAGAGACGGAACAGTTTTCAGCTCTGAGCAAGATGCTTTGGCTGGGTGGGTGTTTGAGTATCTCCCTAGTCGCTGGCGGATGGCAAATCCTGGCTTATGTGCAGTTTATGGCTTGTGTTTGACTCCCTGGTGGGGAAGGTGGATCTGAGAAGCAGGAGCCCTACTTCAGTTCCTCGTGCCCCTTCTGAGCCTCACTTTCCAGTCTTCCTGTCCCTCTTCACCGAAAACTCTTAACAATTCGGGTAAACCAGGGGCCAGCGAGAGGTGCCACGTGGGAGGTCTGGGGCTCCTTTTTCTGCACACCGCCAAGAACTCTGTCCTGGCAAATAAGGCTTTGACATACCAAGGCAGGAGTGAAGTGCGCCTGAAAGCCCCAGGAGGCGGGGAATAGACAGCAGAGGGGCAAGTCCGGGTCACCCAGCCCTGGCCAGAGTCTTGAGGTCAGTTGGCACCTGCCTGGCATGGATACAGTGCTCTTTCTCAGATGGTGTGTTGAGAAGGATGGAGGGTGGGTCTACTGGACCAGGGAAGCAGGACCATGATGCAGGCCCTCCTAGGGAGGAAGAGCAGTGGGAACAGAGGCAATAGGTCTCTCAGGGAGTAGAGCTGGGTGGGCCTCAGGAAACACTACGTGATCCTAAGTGTTGGTAAGCCCAGGGTGGAGTGGCATCTCCAGGTACTGGCCAGGATGGGCTCTGCCCCAGTCCCTACCTAGGTATTGGAGAGCCAGGGCGTGCAGTGGGCTGTGTGTGACCCGGCTGAGAGCACACAGTGAATGCTAAGGAGGATACGCCCCAGGTCTTGATGACAGGTGACAGTGAGCTGGGGGGTCTGGAGGAGAATGCATTGGGATGACAGAATCCCTGTGTGAGACCAGAAGGGGTGGCTGTTGTGTGGTAGGAGTGGAGGCAGAGTTAGCACTAACCCAAGCTTGGGAACCTGAAGGATGGGACTATTCTCAGGCAGGAGATGGGGCCAAGAGGCAGTCATGCTGCTTCTGTCCTTTTTTGTAGATTCCTCAACACCTAAGTGGCTCCCTATTTCCTCCTGAGTGTCACCTGATGGTCTGCAAAGCCAGGCTCAGAGTAGCAGGATATCAAAAGTGACCTCTGAGGTCATCAACTCCTTCTGTATAGGCCCCACCATCCCCACCCCTCATAAGGAAACTGAGGCCCAGAAGAGCCATCAGCCTGACTAATGACAGGGAAGATGGCATACTTTTTCATTCAATTCTGCTTTTTAAAATGTCTTTTAATTACTAAAGTGAAGTCCTGCTGTGTCTGATGGGGGTGGGGAGGGGTCTAGGCTATCACTAAGACATCAGAAGGACCTGGATTCTGGAGTATATATTGCCTGGAGTTTCCCCCAGGGCAAAGGGAATAGGATCCATTCCCAGCATCTCCTTGTTGCTCCCCACACAGCAGTTTTGGGAGGCTCCTGAGGTCCCAGATATGTGGCTCTGATCTAGCTGACCCAGGGGCCACGGGTGGGCACTTGGAAGAGGGGCCATCAGTATCCCTCGTGCTTGAGACACACTGGGAGGACGCCTCGGGGCCTGCTTCAGTCTTTCAGGGAGGAGCTGGAAGGCCTCATCCAGGAGCAGATGAAGAAGGGGAACAACTCCTCCAACATCTGGGCCCTGCGGCAGATCGCGGACTTCATGGCCAGCACCTCCCACGCAGTCTTCCCAACATCTTCCATGAGTACGTGGGGAACTGGGGAGCTGCCAGGAGCAGAGGTGGAGGAAGTGGGGGGGTGGTGGGGGGAAGGCACAGTAATAAGCAGCTCGGTTGCCAGGCTACGAAGTGAGTGGTACAGCTGCCTTAGCAGACCTGGGGGATCTGGGCAGCAGGGAAAGAAGTACCTGGCTCTGCTTCTAATGCTGCTGTGATGTAAAGGCCCACGGAGAATGATCCCTGATGCCAGAACTAGGAGGGCAGGGGGTGGTCTGCTGGGGGAGGGGTAGTATAACCCAGTGTCACTGCAGAGAGGCAGGGCAGCCTAGGTATGACCCCACCACCCTCACCCCTCATAAGGGGATTAGCATAAAGGGAAGAGGTTTGCAACCCAAGAATCTTACGTGGCCTCTGCCTGAGGCCTGGGAGTGGACAGTGGAGAGTGAGAATTCGGCTCCCTGTCGCTCTAGCTTTGGGTACAGAACCTAAGAAAATCCTCGTGTCTTCTTAGCATCCAGCTCTCAGGTGGCTCTTCCCTCAGTCCTCTGGAGTTACTCCTTTGGAAATGGAGTTTGGAGGGGACGAAAGGAGGCCTTTGGAGCTGGTGTCTCCATGCCCCACTGGACAGGTCAACCTGACTCCATAGACAAGGGCCAAGAGCAGCCAAGGCTAGGTACAAACCCATCTTCCTTGGCTCTGAAGCTCTGCCCACAATCTTTAAGAAACAAACATTGGAAAATACTTCCTTCAATAAAATAAATACAGGATTATGGTTGAAAATTAGGAAAATAATCAAGAAAGGGAATTAAAAATCACTGAACTGAGTCCTTACAATGAAGAAATTCTTATTATCAATGTTTTGGTGTGTGTCCTTCCAGTCTTTTTTTCTTAATACATGGAGACTATGCAAAAAATACAATCACATTATACATGCACATTTATATCCTTATTGTATTTTGACTAATTTTTCATATAAGAAATATGGTTATATAACATAATTTTTGGTAGATGTATGTTATTCTATGCATGGTTGAATATGCCATAGTTTATTTTAGTCAGTTTCCGATTTTTTGGACTTTTAGGTCATTCCCAACTTTTTGCTATTATGAATGACAATTCAAGAAACATCCTTATCAATAAATCTGTGATTAAATCCATGACTATTTTCTTAAGAAAAATTGCTAGAAGTAGAACTGTTAGATTGAATTCTATGCATCTTTTAAAGATTGTTATGCATAATGCCGAATTATCCTGGAGAAAGATGGAACGAATTTACTTTGCTACCAGAAATGCAAGAGTGCCCATTTCCTCCACCCTGGTCTGTAGTCTGTTACCATGTTTCATCCTGATGATATGATAAGTGATAAATGGTACTTTGTGTTTTAGTGTGCTTTTATTTGATTGCTAATGAGATTGAATGTTTTCGTATACATATTGGGCATGACAAAAAGAAAACCCAATATGCCCAATATGCATGTGAAAATATTCAATCTTATTAGTAATCCAATAAAAGCACACTAAAACACAAAGTGCCATTTATGACCTATCGTATCATCAGAGTGAAATGTGGTAACAGGCTACGGATCAGTAGTAAATTGCCTGTCGTACCCTTTGCCAGTTTTTTACTTGCAATTCTTTTCTTGGGCTTTTCTGGTGACTCAGCAGTAAAGAATCTGCCTGCAATACAGGAGACATAGTGAATGAGGGTTCGATCCCTGGATTGGGAAGATCCCCTGGAGGAGGAAATGGCAACCCACTCCAGTATTCTTGCCTGGACTATCCTGTGGACAGAGGAGCCTAATGGACTATAGTTCGTGGGGTGGCAAAGAGTCAGACACAACTGAGCATGCATATTCTTTTTTTACAGATTTAAAAATCTTCATAAAGTAAGGCTATTTCTCTACTCCCAATCAAAAACACTGCAGATTTTTTCCAGTGTCTCCTTTGCTTTTTAATTTTTTCATGATATTTTTGTGTTGTAGAATAATTTCCATGGAGTTGAATCTGTTACTATTTTCTTTTGTGTTGTCTGCTTTTGATTGTTTGCTTAGAAACAGCTTCCCTATGTTTTATCATTCAATAAAATACTTTTAATTATTCATTTGCAATTTTTCTCAGCCATCATACAAGTTGATTCTTTAAAATAACTTTAGAAGTATTTTGTCAAGTCTCTTTATTCACCTCAAAAAAATTCCTTCTGGGATTTTGAATGGGGTTGCATTAAATGAATAGATTAATTTGGTGGAGACTTCATAAATGTTCAAATTTATATTAGAATGTAAGCTCCATTGGGGAAAGGATTTTGCTGTTTTGTTCACTGTTAGAGTAGTATCCTGAACTTACAAAAGTAGCTGGCATGTAACAGGTGCTTACAAAATACTTGCATAAATGAATTTTAAATCTTTTCGGAAATGATATGTCCTCGATTATTTAATTCTTTAATGTCCATCAGAAAAGATGGTAGCTATTTTTATGTTCAGTTTAGTTCAGTCGTTCAGTTGTGTCCAACTCTTTGCGACCCCATGGACTTAAGCACACCAGGCTTCCCTGTCCATCACCAACTCGGAGCTTACTCGAACTCATGTCCATCGAGCCGGTGATGCCATCCAACCATCTCATGCTCTGTTATCTCCTTCTCCTCCCGCTTTTAATCTTTCTTAGCATCAGGATCTTTTCAAATGAGTCAGTTCTTCGAATCAGGTGGCCAAAGGAGTGGAACTTCAGCTTCAGCATCAGTCCTTCCAGTGAATATTCAGGACTGATTGCCTTTAGGATGGGCTGGTTGGATCTCCTTGCAGTCCAAGGGACTCTCAAGAGTCTCCTCCAACACCACAGTTCAAAAGCATCAATTCTTCGGTGCTCAGCTTTCTTTATAGTCCAACTCTCACATCCATACATGACCACTGGAAAAATCATAGCTTTGACTAGACGGACCTTTGTTGGCAAAGTAATGTCTCTGCTTTTGAATATGCTGTCTAGGTTGGTCATAGGTTTTCTTCCAAGGAGCAAGCATCTTTTAATTTCATGGCTGCAGTCACCATCTGCAGTGATTTTGGAGCCCCCCAAAAATAGTCTCTCACTGTTTCCATTGTTTCCCCATCTATTGGCCATGAAGTGATGAGACTGGATGCCATGATCTTAGTTTTCTGAATGTTGAGCTTTAAGCCAACTTTTTCCACTCTCCTCTTTCACTTTCATCAAGAGGTTCTTTAGTTCTTTACTTTCTGCCATAAGGGTGGTGTCATCTGCATATCTGAGGCTATTGATATTTCTCCTGGCAATGTTGATTCCAGCTTGTGCTTCATCCAGTCCAGAATTTCTCATGATGTACTCTGCATATGAGGTAAATAAGCAGGGTGACAATATACAGCCTTGACATAGTCCTTTCCTGATTTTGTGTAGTGCTTGCTAATTTCTTTTTAAAAAAATTTATTTATTTTAATAGGAGGATAATTATAATATTGTGGTGGTTTTTGACATACATTGACACTTAATAATTTCTTGTTAAATTTATTCTGGAAATTTTATGTAATTTGTCATTTTGAGTGATTCTCCATTCAGATCTTTTCCTGGTTATAGCCGTCACCTAGGGAAATCACTGGAGTTATATATATAAATGTGTGTGTATTTATGTATATTATGTTTATATACATTATATACATTTATATATATATCATTGGAATTATATATATATATATACATATATATATATATACACTAACCCCTTATTGAGCTCTTAAATTCTATATCTTCTCAATGAATTCTTTTGGGTTTCGTATATAGAAAGAAATCACATAGTCATTTTGCATTCTTCAACATTTTACCCTTTGGTTTATTTTTCCAGTTTTCTCATTGCATCCATTAGAACTCTCAGAACAATGTTTAATAATAGATCAGAGAGTAATCATCTTTGCCTTGTTTCTGACTTTAATGGTAATTCTTTTACCACAAGAATTTGAGATAATTATTCTTTATCATGTTGAGGAAATATCTTTGTATTCTAGTTCAATATGGGTTTTTCTCAGAAATGGATATTGAATTTTATAAAATGCATTTTTGGTATGTATTGATGTTTCTTTCCTTGATGTAGGTGAATTATATTAACAGACTTCTGAATATTGAACTCTTTTCATTCCTGAAATAAATAATTTGTGATTTTGATGCAGTCTTTAAAAAATACTCTTCTAGATTTGATTTGCTGGAATTTTATTAATTTTTACATCCATAGTTACGCATGATGAAAAGCAGTTAACTTTTGGGGCAGCCTTTGTTTAGTACTGGTATTAAGGCTATAATTTCCTAAGATGAATCAGGGTGATCCCCACCCTCTTCTTTGCCCTGCTGCTGCTCAATCACTCAGTCATGTCTGACTCTTTGTGATCCCATGGACTGTAGCCCGCCAGGCTCCCCTGTCCATGGGATTCTCCAGGAAAGAATACTGGAGTGGGTTGCCATTTCCTTCTCTACTTCTTTGCCCTAATGGAGCAAAAAAAATTAGGTAGGAAGTCTCTGCTCTTTGAAGACTTATTATTCACTTGTGAAGCTATCCAGATCTGAAATATTTGGATAACATCTTTTTTTCTGTTTCATCTAAAGTTCTTTAAAACTTTGTTTTGCTGCTTCTTGAGTAAATTTTGGTCATATTTATATAAAATAATTCATTTCACATGGCTTTAAAAATTGCTAGTGTGATTTACAATATTATTTTTATCATTTAAACTTTCTGCTGTGGATATGACAACCCATTCTCATTCCTGGTGCTATGTATTCCTGCTTCCTCCTTACTGGCAAATCCAGAGACTAGTTTATTCATAGATCTTCTCACATAAGCCAGTTCTTGGATTTACATATTGATTCTCCTAATTTCCTTATATTCTGATTCATTGATTTTGTTTTTATACTCATCAATTCTTTTCCATAACTTTTCTTTGGTTTATTTTAGTCTTTATATTTTTCTACAATAGAATAAAATGGATTTGATTTATTTTCATATTTAATACAATAATAAAGACATGTAAGGCTATGAAGTTTTTCTCTGAGTATAAATTTGATCCTGTCTCATAAATTTTGACATGTAGAATTTTCTTTGTTGTTAATTTCTAGGTAGCTTGCAGTTGCTGTTTTGGCTTTATTTTTATTCTAAAATAAAATAAGCACCCTCTGGAAGTGTGCTTTCTCATTTGTTAGTGGTAGAATTTGTATTCTTTAAAGGTTTATTGATAATGTCTAGTTTTATTGCATTATGTTTAGAAAATGTAGCCTACTTATTGTCTGTGTTGGGGATTTATGAGATTTTTTTTGTGGCCTAATAATATTATATTTAAATGATACATGGATATAGACTCTATCCCTGGGGCATAGTATTTCATTTATGTCTTCATTTACCATTTTTTATTTTATAAAATATTAATGTTGTGTTGTCTCCCACTGTATTTGATTTCTGTTCATTTCTCTGTATTTATGACAGCTTTTGCTTTGTATACCTTGATAAAATGCTTTTCAACGCATAAATGTTTTTATAGCTATAGCTCCATTATGGATTATGCTTTTACTCCATATAAAATGACCTACAAAATGGCTGTTTTTGTCCAAAAGAGCATTATTTTCCTTGGCTTCTACTTTGATCATATTATGACCTCAGTTTATTTTTTGTTTATAGTTGGCTGGGCTACTTTTGATGGTCTATTTTTACCTGCTTTGTGTCACTTTATTTTAGTGTTTGTTTTTGTAAATCTCCTATAGTATTGTCTTTTGGCATCTGTTGCTATAACAGAGAAATCTAAAACAGTCTATTATTGGATCCTTGTTGGTAACCTTTTTTTTTTTTTTTTCAAATGCTTGTGGAATTTCCCCCTTACTCTCACATTTCAGAAATGTTGTCAGAAAGCATTTAATTGTGGGTTATTTTCTTTTAATGAAATGCAGTAAGTCCTTATAGTTTATATACACACACACACACACACACGTCTTTTTTTGAACTCAAAATTTTTTCTTCTATTATGTCAGTTCAGCTCAGTTCAGTTCAGTCACTCAGTTGTGTCCGACTCTTTGCGACCCCATGAATTGCAGCATGCCAGGCCTCCCTGTCCATCACCAACTCCTGGAGTTCATTCAAACTCATGTCCATCGAGTTGGTGAAGCCATCCAGCCATCTCATCCTCTGTCGTCCCCTTCTCCTCCTGCCCCAACTCCCTCCCAGCATCAGAGTCTTTTCCAATGAGTCAACTCTTCGCATGAGGTGGCCAAAGTACTGGAGTTTCAGCTTTATCATCAGTTCTTCCAAAGAACATCCAGGACTGATCTCCTTTAGAATGGACTGGTTGGATCTCTTTGCAGTCCAAGGGACTCTCAAGAGTCTTCTCCAACACCACAGTTCAAAAGATCAATTCTTCGGCGCTCAGCTTTCTTAACAGTCCAACTCTCACATCCATACATGACCACTGGGAAAAGCACAGCTTTGACTAGACGGACCTTTGTTGGCAAAGTAATATCTCTGCTTTTGAATATGCTATCTAGGTTGGTCATAACCTTCCTTCCAAGGAGTAAGCTTCTTTTAATTTCATGGCTGCAGTCAACATCTGCAGTGATTTTGGAGCCCAGAAAAATAAAGTCTGACACTGTTTCTATTGTTTCCCCATCTATTTCCCATGAAGTAATGAGACCAGATGCCATGATCTTCGTTTTCTGAATGTTGAGCTTTAAGCCAACATTTTCACTCTCCTCTTTCACTTTCATCAAGAGGCTTTTTAGTTCCTCTTCACTTTCTGCCATAAGGGTGGTGTCATCTGCATATCTGAGGTTATTGATATTTCTCCTGGCAATCTTGATTCCAGCTTGTGCTTCTTCCAGCCCAGCATTTCTCATGATGTACTCTGCATATAAGTTAAATAAGCAGGGTGACAATGTACAGCCTTGACGTACTCCTTTTCCTATTTGGAACCAGTCTGTTGTTCCATGTCCAGTTCTAACTGTTGCTTCCTGACCTGCATACAGGTTTCTCAAGAGGCAGGTCAGGTGGTCTGGTATTCTCATCTCTTTCAGAATTTTCCACAGTTTATTGTGATCCACACAGTCAAAGGCTTTGGCATAGTCAATCAAGCATAAATAGATGTTTTTCTGGAACTCTCTTGCTTTTTCAATGATCCAGCAGATGTTGGCAATTTGATCTCTGGTTCCTCTGCCTTTTCTAAAACCAGCTTGAACATCAGGAAATTCACGGTTCACGAATTGTTAAAGCCTGGCTTGGAGAATTTTGAGCATTACTTTACTAGCGTGTGAGATGAGTGCAATTGTGCGGTAGTTTGAGCATTCTTTGGCATTGCCTTTCTTTGGGATTGGAATGAAAACTGACCTTTTCCAGTCCTGTGGCCACTGCTGAGTTTTCCCAATTTGCTGGCATATTGAGTGCAGCACTTTCCCAGCATCATCTTTCAGGATTTGAAATAGCTCAACTGGAGTTCCATCACCTCCACTAGCTTTGTTCGTAGTGATGCTTTCTAAGGCGCACTTGACTTCACATTCCAGGATGTCTGGCTCTAGTTGAGTGATCTACTTATATGCTTAGATGCCAGGGCTTCTGCTCTTTGTCCCATGTCTATCAAATTCTTACTCATCATTTTCATGTCACTGATCTTACACTCTTCCTCTTTAAAGAGAAATAGGGCTTTCCATTGCTTTACTGATCAGCATCTGCCAGGAAAACAGTTGGATGTCTGGAAATCTGGTTGGTGCATGCCAGGGTAACTGAGTCAGCGAATGTGGAGAAGGAAAATTCAAGGTGTCATGAGTCCAAGCCCAGAGAGGTTGTTCTTTGTCCAGCTCCATTCGCCTTAGGATTTTGTTTGTTTCCTTGAGTTTTTTTTTTTTTTTTTTTTCTCCTGTAGAGTATGTAGGTAGCTTTCTGGGAGTTTGGTGGATTTTCATCTGTGTTTTCTTAGGTACTTTGAAATAATGGCCCAGTTAGATCTTCACTTGGTGAGGCTGATCAGAATAAGCATCCTTTCCAAGAAGACCCTGAGGACAGAGGACCGGGGACTCCTGTGGAGCCCTGTGGTCTCTTCTGGGCCTGTAGGTGGACAGTCCTCATGGGAAGCTCTACAGGGTTGGGGAGGGGGACTCTTAGGGGATACAGGACACAGAGGACATGATAGCCGGTGTTTTCAGACTTCTTCTGGCCTCCTGATCGTCTCTGGGGGCTCCACAGTCATTTCTCAAAGAAGGGTTCAAAGACCTCTCCCAACAACAGCCTCCCCCATCTCCAGCTTTGCTTGGGGGCCTTATGCTTCTGATGTGCTTCCCTTCTTGCTGCCAGCGGCAAATACTTGTCTGGGGAACTAGAAAGGAGGCAAGGATCCTCGACTAGTCAGCTTGAAATAGAAATCCTTCATTTTGAGATTTTGTTGCTGTTTTTCTTGCCAGTTCAGCCAGGTCTTTGGACCACTTGTATCCCTGTCAACTTCCTGTACTGGACCCATGCCCTAGAGGCATACCACCACTGGTGGGCACAAGCCCGTTGGGGCATCTTCCTGACATGGGGTGTTTGAGGCTTGCTCTGCTTGCTTTATGCTCCCAGTCCACCTTCATATTCACAGACCTTATCATTTCAGCTAATGGCAAACCTGATACAGGACATACATCATGTGGTGTGGCAGTGAGGTTTGCAGTGATGGTGGAAGCTTCCTAAGAGCATTTTCATCCATTAAAGTTTTTAGTGGGATGCTGAGGAAGGCAGCATTAGGAGGCTCCCAGCCAGACATCATTTTGAGCCAGAACCCTTTCCTATTGATTCTTTTATTGTTTCCTAGACACTGATTAATTGGAGGGCTGGGGCTCAGATGCCCTCTTCTGGCTTCCTGAGGCATGCAGGCAGTGGTCAGAATGGTTCATGGGACTGACTAGACCTTTTGGGTGCCCTGAGTAGAAGACTATCAAACTCTCTAGGTTCATTTCCATATTACCAAATTCCTGGAAAGAGCCATAAATAACCAAGCGACTGCATATCTGGAGGCAATCAGAAGTAGGCTGAGTCCTCAGCCTCCAGCCCTTCAGCCCACCACAGCCACACTGACTTCTGGAAGTTTATGACTTGTCAGAAAAAGTTGAGGAATTTACCTCCTGGTTGACTTGGCTTTCTGTTTGCCCTTTTCTAAATCAGAGAAAAAGTTAGTTAAAACAATAGGATAATGCTTAGCAACTTACTCATTAAAACTAACTGATAAAATGTACCCATATTTCCACTCAGAAATTTATTTTTGCTTTTATTCAATGTCCATCTCTAGGGTTTATAGTCAGCTTGAGCTGAGATCCTTTCATTTGTGGCCTTGAATCTGGACATGTGTTTTGACTCAAAGCAATGCCTTTCTTCTCTAAAGGAGCAGAGAACTTAATTGGGCACAACTATCCATTCTGTGGAGGGTTTTCTCTTCTGGAGTCAGGGTCAAAGGATGTTGAATTCCCTGCCCACAGGAGTCTCGTGTATGGATGTAGCTAGTGCCCAGGAGAATTTGGAGAGGGTGGGGGCAAGGCAGGAGAGTGCAGACGTGAGCTCCTGACCCGAAAGCTGCCTTCTGTCCCTTCAGACTTCTCCATGATGACACCCATCAATGACCTCCACACAGCCGACTCCCTGAACCTGGCCAAGGGGGAGCGGCTCATGCGGTGCAAGATCAGCAGTGTCTACCGCCTCCTGGACCTGTATGGCTGGGCCCAGCTGAGCGACACCTACGTGACGGTGAGGACAGCGTCCGGGGCTGGGTGGGGCTCTACCTGTGGCCCCCACCAAACCCAGAGGGAGACTTCCTGAGCCTTAGTGTGCCTGTGACACTGCTGGCCATGAGCTCTTCCAAGGTTTCTAGCCACTGTGGCTACCTGAAATAGACAACCTGCCCAGTGGGCACTTCTCTGGATGAGAAGCCAGGAATTCCTGGAGCCTATTTCTAGGGCCACCCTTGACCATTGGGAGATTCCTCTTATAGCTCCATTTCCCTGGCTCCAAATAAAGGCTGAGTCTTCTTTATCTCTCATGGGTCAGGAGGAAGTAAGCGTTCTTGGGCTAGGGGGAGATTTGTATGCAGTGGATTCAGGGGTAAAGGTGATTCAAGCACAGTATCATTGGAAATGGCCCGTCTCCCTCCTCACCACGGGGAACACATGTCTTTCCTCCAGCTGAGAGTCAGCAAGGAGCAGGACCACTTCCTGATCAGCCCTAAGGGAGTCTCTTGCAGTGAAGTCACAGCATCCAGCCTGGTAAGTACAGTGTGGCATCTCACTACAGATTTCTTGTTGAAATGACAGCACCGTCTTTGCTCCACGCTAGCCACTGCCATCTTGTCCTTCATGCAGTTTGCAATCTGGTGGGAGAGAGAATCACGTGGACACCAAAACAAACTCTGCACAGACCATGATGTGACCAAGAGACCAAATGGGAGGTGAAGGCAGCAAACTCACTAGGAGGGAGAGGGAAGGAAAGATGAGCCTAGAGGCTTCTGCGCCCAGGATTGGACTTCAAAGGCTGGGAGTCAGGAAGCCTTCCTGGCTCAGGTGTACATTAGAACAACAGCCAGTGCTTTGTCCCATCGCAATGCAAGGCTCTTCTAGTACTAGGAGAGAGAGTTTCTGGGTCCCCTTTCGGGGCTGAGTTTTCAAATTTGCGCAATGGCAGTACCTACACACCCTATGGCCCTGCAGCTGTCCTCAAGAGGGGGGACTGTTTTCTCACTGGACAAAGGCACTGCATGGGACAGTAACTGTCCTGTTACGCTGTAGAGATTCTTGTGTGACCACAGGTCACATATCCAAGGCTGAGATAAGGAACACATGAGAGCAGAGAGAGCTCATCCCAGAGAGGGAAGTCTGAGTGGGCCCCCCAGCCGAGGAGGTTGGCGAGCTGGGCTGAATGGAAACCAGGGTCTGCATCAGAGCCTTGCAGGTTTAAATTCCTCAGATGGCAGGGTGGCTGCCACTTTCATGGGTCAGGCCACTTGAAAGTCATGTTCACCCTGTAAAATTCACTTAAAGTAGAATTTTGTAAGACAGGGTTATTGACCATCGTATGCTTCTGCTGGAACTGGTGTTGTCAGTAGCGTGTTCCTTACTCTGGTACCACTTGTCCGCCTGGGCCTCTGAGCTGCGTGTGGTGGGTGTGTTGTGGAACTGCCCTGTGTGCTGCATTCAGGGGCCTGTCCCTGCGCTGTAGTTTTAAGAGCCAAAGCTGACATGATTTTTAGAAAGGAAAAATCTAGCCTGCTAATGTCCAGCAAACACTTCTAGTCAATAAGTTAGGCTAAATTAACTACCTACCAGCTTCTGGGAGACTGCTCATGGAGCAGGAGGTGTTTTCAGCCTAAGCGTGTCTGGAAGGGCCTGTTTCAGGATTAGGGTTGTGTTGAGTGATTTGGAACCTAAGAAGGAGGTGATGGGGTCTTCCCTATAGCTCAAGTGGTAAAGAGTCTGCCTGCAATGCAGGAACCTATGGTTCAATCCCTGGGTTGGGAAGATCCTGTGGAGAAGGGACTGTCAATCCATTCCAGTATTCTTGCCTGGAGAATCCCATGGACAGAGAAGCCTGGCGGGCTAGTTTATGGGGTCACAAAGAGTCATACGTGACTGAGTCACTAACACACAGAAGGAGGTGTTGTAAGGCGCAGTGTCTGCCCAGGGGCAGTCCTGGGGTGGGGGGCACAGAATGAGGCCAAAGCTGCTATTGGTGCAGTTAGGATGAATGTCTCCTGTCAACTGGGAGGAAATGTTGGTCATCTATTGAGATGATCATATGGTTTTTATTCTTCACTTTGTTAATGTGTTGTATCATACTGATTAATTTGCATATATTGAACCATCCTTGTATTCCTGTGATAAATCCCACTTGATCATGGTGTGTTGTTGTTCAGTCACCAAGTCATATCCAACTCTTTGCAACCCCCGGACTACAGCACACCAGACTTGCCTGTCCCTCACTATCTCCCAGAGTTTGCCCAAATTCATGTCCATTTCACTGGTGATACCTCCAACCATCTCATCCTCTGTCTGTATAGTCCTTTTAATGTGTTGTTGGACTCAGTTTGCTAGTATTTTGTTGAGGATTCTTCCATATATATTCATATTCATTTGTGATATTAATCTGCAATTTTCTTTTTTTGTGAGATATTTTTCTGGTTTTGGTATCATGATGATGGTGGCCTCATAGAATGAATTTGGGAGTGTTTGTTCCTCTGTGGTTATTTTGGAAGAGTTTCAGAAAGATAGGTATTAACTCTTCTCTAAATGTTTGATACAATTCACACCTGAAGCCACCTGTTCTTGGACTTTTGTTTGTTGGAAGTCTTTAATCATAGTTTCAGTTTCAGTACTTGTGACTGACCTGTTTCATATTCCTGTTTCTTCCTGGTACAGTCTTAGAAGGGTGTTCATCTCAATGAATTTGTCCATTTCTCCCAGGTTGTCCATTTTATTGGCATATATTAATACTTGCTTGTAGTAGTCTCTTATAATCCTTGTGTTGGTCATTTTTGCATTTGTACAAACTTGTTTTTGCCTTTGCTTAGACATAATTAAGGAGTGGCTTTTGTTTTCTGTGTCATAGTCAAAAGTGGTCTTCTCTGATGATGATGTTCTGTGAGGTTGTTTATGTTAAGCAGGAAGTGCTATGGCTTAGCTGTGTGCCAGGCCAGCAACAGCCACCAGAAGCTGTATGTGTGTGTGTGTGTGTGTGTGTACACACATGCATGGGCATGCGTGTGTGTTCACTGTAACACCCACAATCCCTCAGAGTCAAAAGCAGATTATAAGACCAGGGACTGCTCTCTCCTTTGTCTGTTAAGCCCTAGCTTTTGGGTGACTGGTAAATGGATGTTCATTATACTATCCTCTTTACCTTTGTGTGTGATTAAATTTTTTCAAAATAATAAGCTGGAAAAAAAGAAAAAGTCTCAGCTTAGATGCTGCTTCCTCTGGGAAGGCTTCTCTGCTCTCCTATTTCCACTGGGATTAAAGACTCATCCTATCTGCTTCTAGAGAATTCTGTGAATGACTCTCTCCTTATACCTTGATACTCAAACTGTGGTCCATGGACCAGCAGCAGGGGTATCACTGGCTTCTTTTTGGAAATGCAGACTCCCAGGCTGAGTTCTGGCTACCAAATTCAAATCTGCATTTTGATAGGATCTCCAGGTGATCCTCATGCACAGTGAAGTTTGCAAAACTCTCGCATTTTTTGTGAATTAAAATTGCCTTTGTTTCCCAGCAGCCTGTGTGCTCACCCTGCAGGCAGGAACTCTTCCCCCACCCCGCCACCAAGCACATCCGTTGCCCGTGGTGTGATGGAGAGTGGACGCTGGTGGGTGGGCATATGCCTGGCCCACCTGCAGGGAGGGGAGTGAGGGGCCTCTGCCTTCCGGTGGTCAGAAGTCTCTTTTCCTCCTCACCCCCACCCCGGCCCAGATCAAGGTGAACATCCTGGGAGAGGTGGTGGAGAAGGGCAGTAGCTGCTTCCCCGTGGACACCACGGGCTTCTGCCTGCACTCGGCCATCTATGCTGCCAGACCCGACGTGCGTTGCATCATCCACCTGCACACTCCGGCCACGGCGGCGGTGAGTGTCAGCTCTGCAGCCAGCATTTCAGCCCCCATGGCAGCAGACCCATGGCACCTGTCTCTCTGAGAGTCTCCCCACGGGGAGATATAAGCCCCGCAAGCTAGGAGCAAACTCACCATTTAATGCAGTTCTGGAAAGATTCCCTGGAACTCGGGCCAAGGTGAGGAGGGACACCCGATGTGGGAATCTCCTCCTCTCATTTTTCTGACTGTGGAAGTCTCAGTGAGGGGAGATAAGGTGAAGGTGTGTACTGTCGGCCCCCCTCTGTCCCCCAACTGCTGCATACACAAACCGGCCCCACTTGTCCAGGTGATGCCACCTTCTGAGACTCTGCTTAGGTCAGCCCGGCACCTGCCCCCTAGCCCAGGCTCTGGCATGGACACATCTTGCTATGAGATCAGATGGTGGGAACCTGCACTGTGTCCACTTTTCACAATGTGGGGGTGGGGGCTGGGAGCTGGGGCAGGAGCAAAGAGAACTGGGAGAGAACAGAGGGAAGACCATCAAGGAGCAGGCTGTCCCCTGAGGTCTCTGGACACTTCTCTGTGTCTACCTGAGGTGCGGCAGTGCACCTGGAAAGACAGCAGACACCCATCCCCAACTACCAATCCCCTGGCCACACAGCTACAGGGGCAGAGCAGACCTGCCACCGACTTGTGATTTTTCTCTGCAAAATCACACTGGTTTACAAGCACTCAGACCTTCCAAAAGTTAGACTAAGGCTACGTGATATATTTGTGCCAAGTATGCATTTCTGCAGAGCTGGGGCTGACGTGACGGGCAGGGCAAGATGACTGAAGGAAGGTGAGAGGCTCTCCCAATCTCTCCGTGTTCCTTGCTTTTAATAAAGGCCAAGGGTTGGCACATGGTGGTTACAGCCTGGATTTTAATCATCTCCCCTGGCACTTGCATTGCCCCATTGCTAGAAAAATGGGAGCTTCTCAATGGGCCTCCCTGTCAGCGAAGAGTCGTGGCTGTTTCTGCAGCCAAGGCTGAAGGTCTCTACCAACCCACCCCCTGGACCCTGGACCCTGCTTCACTGCTGCCTGTCCCCAGACAGAGCTTGACTGGGCCATCTGAGGAGAGGGCGACTGTGACAGAGGGGCAGGGGGTGGGGAGGGTGGGGGTAGCTAACCATTTCTCATCTCACTGAAGGTGTCAGCCATGAAGTGGGGCCTCCTGCCTGTGTCCCACGATGCCCTGCTGGTGGGTGACATGGCGTATTATGACTTCAATGGTGAGATGGAGCAGGAAGCTGATCGGATCAACCTGCAGAAGTGCCTTGGACCCACCTGCAAGGTTCGGCTCAGCTGTTCTAGGAAGATGCTCTGGGAGGGGTTGTCAAAAACCCATATCACAAAAGGGATAAATATTCCTTGGAAAATGTTTATAAGTTGCAGATAAACAAGAGCAACAAAAGAAAGGAAATAATCTTTCACCCTACCCTTCGATTTTGATGCACACTCCCATATCTATTCACGTAGATTTAGAAAACTAGGATTGTAAAACTCTTCTTTCCCCTTAGCAATATACAGTCAACTCCTCTGTAAGTTATTAAAATACTTTCTAATCACTATTTTAAATTATATGTCACCGTATGAATGGCTGTGCCGTCATTTACCTGAACAGTCCTCTATGGTTGGACATTGAAAAGATTTTTCTCCTCGAATTTTCTTTTAATGTAAACAATTCCATGATGAAAATTCCTTCTGCTACATCTTTGTGTTTGATTTCTAAAGGATGCATAGTTTAACTTATTACTCTGCATAGTAACAAACTGCCCTCTCCTCTGGACGAGGCTAGTATGTATAAGAATGCCATTTTTCTATAGTCTCCTCAAACTTGAGTGTTATCCCTTATTTATTTATTTATTTATTTTTTTGCTAACTTGACAGAACAGAATCTCATTATTATTGCTTGATTTAAGTCTGAAGACCTATTTTATAACAGCACATAATCAGGGCTGGTGAGCTTAGAAGGGGAAGTTTCAGAGCCAAGCCTGGCTTGATGGGTGCTTTGCCCCCTTCCTTGCTGCTGCTGGAGTCATCTCCCATTTGAGAGTCCCTGTCTTCCCATCTCTAACATGGAGCAGAAATCCCTGCTGCCCTTTCCTGCCATCCTCTGAAACCTCATAAGCAGAGTCAGGAGAGGGGTGATGTTCACAACCCTGAAGTGCTACAAAAAGACAAGGGCGTTCGCTATCTGTAAAATCTTTTGTGAGCGAGACTCATAGTCTCTTCCCATCTCTGTGGCTCTTAAGAGGAAAAAAACTCCAGCTGTTTTCAGCAAGAACGGATATGAGGACTAGGCCACTGGGCCTCAGCCCAGGTACTGGAAGGATGGATCTGATGCTTGGGTCTGCATCCCAGCCCCCAGGTGGTTGTCACCTGGGTTTTACTCAGAACATCCTTAAGGATGAAACCAATCAAGAAGGGAGGGTGCACCTGGACCTTGGTGTAAATTGTTTTCTGTTTTTCCCCCTTTTAGATCTGCCTGCCCCCGGCTGAGTCAAAAACACTGCACCATCAGGGACGGCCTGGGTTCCAACTCTGCCCCTGATTAGCTGGGAGACTTTCAATTTCTTTAGGCTTTTATTTCCTCTAGTAAGATAGAATAAAAGGTTGCTATGGCCTCTTTCACAGAACTGTAGGATCTTAGAGCTGCCAGGCCCCACAGAGTTCATGGGGAGGAAGCCTGAGGGGCAGAGAGGTGACCCAACTCACCTGTGTATGCAGGATCATCTCTCGCGGATCATTCCCTTGGATTTGACTCACAAGTCAACCCAGTCACAGGGGACAAGTCAGACCCTTGTATTTAACGGCAAATACATTTATTCACTTTGACATACCGTTCATTTTTCAGACTTCTAAGCTCTCAGGGCCTAAAAACCCAAGCCTTGCCCAAAGCAAGCCACCAAGCTATTCAGTCTCAGTTTTAAAAAGCATCTTCCATTTCTTTGGGTATATGCCTTAAGCATTCTTGTGGGTGGATATTAAAACTCATGGGGGTTGCACTGGGTTTTTGCATAGGGAGAGTGAGTGAGGAACTAGGGGGCAGGTGTTCCAGGATGGGATATGGAAATTGATCTGAATAAAATGAAAAATCTCTCCCTCTTAACTGAAGTTTAGAAGGCTGAAAGTGTCAATTGGCTGTTTGCTCCTGTACAGATCCTGGTGCTAAGAAACCATGGAGTGGTTGCTCTGGGTGATACCGTGGAGGAGGCGTTTTATAAGATCTTCCACCTACAGGCTGCGTGTGAGATACAGGTAAGCATGTTCCCCTGGACAGTGGGCCCAGGAGGGGCTCTGGTAGGGGCCCAGGGGTAATGGTGGTGGCCCCCTGCGCTGTGATTTAAGGAGACCTTTAGGTGGAGCCTCACTCTGCTTCTCTGCCTTATCCTTCTAAAGTTTCACACTTAGTTTTGCAGCTTTAAAATTTTTTATCACCCTTGTCCAACAACCAGCACCCAACTCTTGGGGGTCAGTGTTGAGGGCAGGAAGATGCCTGGGCTCACCAGTAGGACAGTGGGAGGACTGTCCCATGCTCCTGTGTTACCTGGGGTGTCCCCTCACAAACACCACCCAGGTAGGTCTGCTTTTCTTTGCTTGGCAGAGGGTAGCTTGCAATGACTCTGAATGTGGTCAAGTCCAGAAAGAGAAATGGAGAGATGGCCCAGGTGGAGTGTTGGCATGGCAGGCCTGGCACCAGGGAGGCCCCAGGGTGAAGTCCAGGGAGCCTGTGGTGTGGTCCTCCTAACTGGTAAAGGATGAGATAGAGGGTGGGTGGAGAAGCAATAGGAAAACACACATCCTGCAGTTTTATCAAATAACAAGGTGGATAAGCCAAGCACGTGCTCCTTCAGTGCAGCAAGCCGTCAGGGGTGAGTAGGAGGGTCTTGCACAACTGACGGGGCTCCATCCTTCCCAGCCCTGGGATCTGTGCCCTTGGGTCAGGGACTTGCCCCCTGCAAGCCTCCATTTCCTGTTTCCTCAGCTGTAGAACTGGGTCTACAGAGACCTTGTGAGGATGGCCTTTCAGACAAGGAGAGGTGTTGCTGATGGTATTGTCAGGACTCGGTTGACAGGGGAGGCCAGCTGCTCCAGGGTGAGTCAGCGCTTTGCATCCCTTGTGGGGCCCTGTCTGCCCTCTCCTGGCAGAGCAGTATCCCAAGGAAGACTGCTCACCCTTCTCTTGGTCGCTATGCAGGAAGAATGGGAGTAATCCCAAAAGCATTACTAGTGAAGGCTGTACAAGTGGGACCTTTCTCAGTGGTTTTTAAAGGATAAGTTGAGAGGACAGTGATGAAGAGGTGACCCCTCCCCTCATCCAATGATCCTGGCCCTGAACTCTGACCCCTGGATGATGTTAGAACCTGGCAGAGCTTCTGATAAGCCCATTTTCTCTTCTCCATATCTGAACTCTGAAGAGTTTCCCATTTTTATGCAGAAGGAGGCTTCTATGAGAAAACGATAAAGCCTCATGTCCTTGCAAAGATCTCATAGACGGAGGCTTCTATGAGAAAATGATAAAGCCTTATCTCCTTGCAAAGATAGCCCAGCCCTAAAAATGAATGGATAGAGTATGCCTCCGTAGGCTATGCTGCTGCTAAGTCACGTCAGTCGTGTCCAACTCTGTGCAACCCCATAGACGGCAGCCCACCAGGCTCCCCCGTCCCTGGGATTCTCCAGGCAAGAACACTGGAGTGAGTTGCCATTTCCTTCTCCAATGCATGAAAGTGAAAAGTGAAAGTGAAGTCACTCAGTCGTGTCCGACTCCTAGCAACCCCATGGACTGCAGCCTACCAGGCTCCTCCGTCCATGGCAGTTTCCAGGCAAGAGTACTAGAGTGGGTTGCCAGTGCCTTCTTCGCCATAGGCTCTAGATCCCCAGAAAGGGCCCTTGTGCTATTTAACCAAAGGGAGGAAGTCCATCTAGCTGGGCCTTCGGCTAGATGAAGGGCCGAGCAGCCCGCCACTCTCCTGGACAGCCCCTGCTGCTCCTCTTGGCCCTGCCTGCTGTCACATTCTTTTTTCAGTTGGGACTGGTTTGATGCAACTTTTATAAAGTGCATCAGGCAATGGGGGCAGATAACCCCAAGAAAGGCTCCAGTGTCTTTTTTTCAGTGAGTGGAGCAGGAAGGCTTCTAGAGGGAGAAATGAACTGGAAGGAGTAGAAGAAAAACAGGAGAGATCAATGAAGGGTGTGGGTGGAGTAAGGCTCAGAAGAGAACAGGTGCCAGCAGCCTGCAGAGCTGTTGGGACTGCAGCCCCTGAGAGGGACGTTTCCAGATGGATGACCTGCACTGGAGTTCTGCTTGCATTATGGGACTAATTTTCTTTCTCAGTGACCTTGGAAAATAAGCAAATGTGTCTGTGGTCATTTCAGTGGTTCAAGGCTAAGAGCCTGTTCCTCTCTCCTGGGGACAGCATTCTCTTTGCTTTCCATCCATTTGGGGTTCCAGGAAACTGGGTCATCCTCTGCTCAGAGAGGTGGCTACCTGCTCTGCTTACAGGCAGATGAGAAGCAGCTCAGGCAACTCTTCATGTGCTACCCATTGCCATGGAAACGTAGAGGGGAAGAGGGAGATGGGAGGAGGCAGCTCTTGCAAGGAAGTGGGCAGTTCTCTCCTCCTCCACAAATGACCAGTCCCCGGGGCACTGCCTCTCAGCGTTCCATGGTAAAGCCTCAGAATTTGTTTTTCCTAAGTGTTTCTATGCCACTCTTTATGTACCAAGTGCTGTTCTAAGAGCTTTAGGAATACCTTAAATAAATCTCATGAGGTCAATATACTATTTTCATTTTACAGGGAGGGTAAATAGCTGCTCAGAGTTACACAGCAAGTAGGTGGTGGAGCCAGGATCCAAACTCAGGCAGCCTGGTACCCAAGTTCTATGTCTTAAATACTACATCGCACTGCCTCTCAGGGCAGTAAAGGCTGGCGGGAAAGGTCAGCTGACAGGCTGGGGCCTCTCCCCAGGGAGCTGGCACTTCAGGTCAAGGTTTCAGGGTCCTAGGGCTAAAGCCTGCCTTGACCAGGTAGGAGTCCAGGATGAATGTGGTAATTGATCAACCACCTAGGATTTGCTATCTTCGAGAGTGTATTCCCACATGCTCAGCCTCAGTGCCGGGTGTGAGGGACTTCAGAATTAGAGAACAGGGCAGCAGAGGGCAGAGCTGGGACCAGTGAATGAACATGATAAAAAGGTAGATTTCAGCTCAATGTAATCTCTACCATCTCATTGTAACCCTTCTAACATTTGGATAATAATACTTTAGGTTGCCTCTTCAAGCATGGAGCTGACACCTTCTAGGAATATTAGATAAGGACTCTTATTTTTTGTAAGAGTATGGAATAAATGGCCTCTAGTTATATATATTTGCAGGGTGTGGAGTCATCTTTTTAAGCTAAAAATGGAGGCTTCTATGGGACACATGCCTTGGATGAAGAGGGTGTGGAAAATGCTTGTTCCTACTTCTTCCTCTTCACAGAGTGTTGGGGGGTCACTGAGAAGGTTGCCTGGCTGACCTCCAGGAAGTCTCATGGGGCTGTATGTTACACTGGTGACTCATACTCTCTGGAGCATGTCCAGGATCCTCAGGGCTTCATCGGCCTGGGTTTCTCATCAGGCTACATCGATTTCTTTCATCTTCAATAAAACAATAACTGACATAAAAACTGGAACACTGGAAGCTTAAATAATCAGAGCTGTTCCCCCATGACAAGCAGGTTTACAGGGAGTAATAAATATTAATCAGAACACTAGGGTCTTGATGCTGTGCTTAGTTGCTCAGTCGTGTCTGACTCTGCGACGCTAGCCTCTGAGGCTCCTCTATCCATGGGGATTCTCCAAACAAGAATACTGGAGAGAGTTTCCATGCCCTCCTCCAGGGCTTTTCCCAACCCAGGACTCAAACCCAGGTCTCCTGCATTGCAGGCGGATTCTTTACCATCTGAGCCACCAGGGAAGCCCAAGAATACTAGCGTGGGTATCCTGTCCCTTCTCCAGGGGATCTTCCTGACCCAGGAATCAAACTGGAGTCTCCTGCATTGCAGGCGGATTCTTTACCAGCTGAGCTACTGGGGAAGGGTCTTGATGTGCAGTACAAAACTTCAGCTTCAATACTTACAATACTTGGAATCCACCATTTCTCTCTCTGTGTCTGGACTTACCCAAGAAGCCACATCATAGCCAATTGTATCTGGGTGGCAGATACGGGGTGTAAATAAAATGTACTTTCAGATGAGCATGGAATTAGAAATAAGATTAGTTGGATTCATAAATGTTTTTAGGATCATTCTAAAACTACCTGTTTTATATACATACCTCTTGCGCTAAAACCCCAAGTCCATGGCTTCTGGTTACCTGTATGGTTGCCTCCCCATTGGAGCCTTGACAGTGGAGCAAACACTCTAAGTCTGTTGGTGAAAGTTTTCTGAGCCCTCTACAGAGCCTGGCTGTGCCTGTCTGCTGTTCATCTGTCTCCTTTTTCTGGGGTTCCTTGACTGACTAAGCCCATTATGGAGGATGTTCTTCCTTTAGACCTGTTAATTCATCCCAACAGGCCACACTCATATTTTGTTGGCCTAGAAGCCAGCTTATTTCTTTCAAGTGACTTGTTTTTTAAGGGGAGATATTTCAGAAACAGAAAAATACAGAGAATAATACAATACTCACTCTCCACTCACTGGATTTAACAAATATCAACAGCCTTTTCTTCTTGGAGAAGTAAAATATTATAGACAAGAATTGAAGTCTCTTTTTCTCAAATTCCCTTGTTCCCTGGAAATAATCACAGCTTGAAGTTGGCCTCTGTGCCAGGTAACTTTTCAGTCCTCTGTGCTGTTTTATTCTCAAGATTTAACATTTCCTGCTGCTGCTGCTGTTGCTAAGTCACTTCAGTCGTGTCTTGCGGGGTCCAGCCCCGGCTGATCCAGGGTATTCGAAGGAGAGACGGCCTAGGCGACTATTTATATGTTAATTAGAGATATAAGAGTAATAGAATGAGGATAGTTCAGTAGGAAAATTCAGTGGAGAAAAGAGGCTGAGTAGCTTGGCTTACGCGGAAAATCAATATAACCCGTGACACCAGGTTAGCTCTGACCACAGAGGCTGCAGGCGCCCTCTCGAATAGCGGAAGGTGCCCCACCTTAGACACCTTCTCGAGTGGGTCTTAGAAGCCCAGGCAAATAAATGGTCACAGAGGATATCCGCGGTCCAGATGGAGACTTCAGCCAGAATGTGAAAAGAATGACATGGGGAGACCAAGCTCTGGTGAGCAAGGCCCGTAGCTTTATTTTTAATAGGGGCTTATATACCCTAAGTTACACCTAGAGGATAATAGGGGATGCAAAGTCAGCAGTCTTTGACCCTTATCAAAAACCAGGGTTTCTTTCCTGCAAATTTATCGTATACAAATGGTTTAAGTGATTTACATCGTCTTCTGGCCAGAAGGCCTATTAACATTTTATGACTCTTGACAAGGACTTATCAACAAAGACTTATTTTCTCTAAGAGTAATTATTTTAAGGTTTGGCGCCATCTTCCGAAGATAAAATTGCATTCCTATAGGGCGGATGTGTAATGGGTTTTACAACAAAGGAAAGAATTTATTACCTTAAGGGTCTAAAGTTACTAACACCAAGGCCACTACTTATTTTTTCTACATACCAACTATTAATTAATACATATTCAAGGATACAATTCAGGGGATGTGAAAACTTGGCAACAAGCATTGGTTCATCATTGAAATCTTTTACTAGTTTTATTCTGACAGTTTCTAACTCTCTGAGAGGCTCTCAGCTATTTGAATATCTTAAGCTTCCCGTGCCTCTCGAGGCTGGGAGACTGTAAACAATCGTATGCATAGCTGCAGGAGTCCGGGTAAACTTGTCAGGCGAGTTAGAGAGCCATCTGAGGGGTTTGGATTTAAACACTCCTAATTGCCCAGGAACTTTATTAATTGGAGCTGTAAGTTAACTCTTTGACAGAGAGAGTGAGATGGTGATGGGGGACAGCCCCCAGTAAAGTCGGTGATGAGAGCACAAAGCAATAAAGTAGGCAGACTCTGGTTTTTTGGGGGTAGATGCTCGAGAATATCCGGGCGGACTCCTGAGGCTCGATCCTGCCTTTGCGTATGCCGAGCCTCCTTCCTCATGACCTTTGTCACGAGTGGAATGTCTCTCGCCGGCTCCCGGCAGTGTCTGACTCTGTGCGACCCCATAGACGGCAGCCCACCAGGCTCCCCCGTCCCTAGGATTCTCCAGGCAAGAACACTGGAGTGGGTTGCCATTTCCTTCTTCAATGCATGAAAGTGAAAAGTGAAAGTGAAGTCGCTCAGTCGTGTCCGACTCTTAGCGACCTCATGGACTACAGCCCACCAGGCTCCTCTGTCCATGGGATTTTCCAGGCAAGAGTACTGGAGTGGGGTGCCATTGCTTTCTCCTAACACTTGTTATGTCTCCCTAAAAACTGACATTGGGACAGAAATACTAATACCTTTTTCCTTGGGAATGGGCACATGCCCTACAGGTTTGGAGCAGCTTTCCTCTAGGAGGAAAAAGCCAAATACAACTCAGTTTTCCGGAGATTTCTGTTTCTAACCTTCCCTGATCCCCATTCTCTATTACACACAGGAGCACAGAATGTGTACAGGGCTGTGGGTGTACACACACACGCACGTGTGTGAGCTGACGGCTTTCTGCTCGTTGCCACAGGTGTCTGCTCTGTCCAGTGCGGGGGGTGTGGAGAACCTCATCCTGCTGGAACAGGAGAAGCAGCGGCCTCATGAGGTGGGCTCTGTGCAGTGGGCAGGGGGCACCTTCGGGCCCATGCGGAAGAGCCGGCTGGGGGAGCACGAGTTCGAGGCCCTCATGAGGATGCTGGACAATCTGGTGAGTCTCCTGCCATTGTCCTTCCAGACCAGTCCTTTGTGGGTTAGCCCCCCAAAACCAGTCAGTATGAAGCACTCAGTAGATACGAGAACTGCCAGCATCACAATTCAGTTGTTAAAGCCCTTTGACTGGCAACTTGACTAAGAGTTTGTGGTCACGCTAGTAGTACTTGAATCTTCTCAAACGATGGCCTTTGCCACTCCCTTTCCAAGGGCTGTGGGTGCTGCACCTGCTGGGTGCCCTTTGGAGAAGGGGTAGGAAACTACTGGTTGGCGTGTGAGGTGGTAATCCAGCAAAAAGCAGGACCACAGAGCCTCTCTCATATTGTGGCTTGGTTTACTCCTCTTTTGCAGTTAGCTCTGTGTTTCCTTCTAATCTCATGATTTTAACACAGAAAACACAGTAGCTTTGATTTCCCTATTCCCGATAAATAGCATTACAACACTATTCCTATTGTGATGAATCAAGCAAACAATCAGGTAAAAAATTAACTGATATATGACTAGACTGGGCTTTAAAGGATCCAAAAGCATTATAAGACATCCTTCCTTCTGGAACTAACAGTTTAATTGATGACATATGACATAAACAGGAAACAATTCAAGAATAAGCGAAAAGCATACACAGTGAGGAACTAACTGCAAGAAGAGGCTATGACTTCCCAGATTGCTCAGAAGAGTGAAGATGAGCCCTATTTTTGTAGCATTCCTGTATTATTTCCCCTCCTCCTCACTGCTATTAATTTGGACCCTTTCGTTATTGTGTCTGGGTCATTTGCAATAATTAATCCTTTCCGTTTTGCTTCCAGTTCCTCCAAATCATCACCAGTTTATTACAGGGCTGACCACGAGGGTAACTTTATAGTACTAAAAGGTACAATCCACAATGAAAATACAACTCCTATTAACATTTGTGTGGTGAGTAATCTGTGGCTGAATAAAGCACCAGGACCAAATGGTTTCATGCAGAAATTCCCTCAAACTTTTAAGAAACAGACTATTCCTATGCTGTTTAAATGTGGCAGAGAAGAGTGAGAGAAGGAAACCAAGCCATAACAATTATAAGACATTCAGACAAATCTCACTTTGAGTTGATGAAAAATGCTGCATGAAAACTAGTAAATAGTATCTGGCATAATATTAGAATAATAATACATGATAACCAAGTGAGGGTTCATTCCTTGTGTTGAAGGATGGTTTAATATTATAAATCTAAATATATTTCATGATATCAATGAGTCAAAGGATAAAAACCTATGGATCACTTTGAGATCAAAAGGTATTTGATAAAAATGTAATCTCAATTTATAAAAATAATAGGTGTTAAGTAGGATAGGAAGTCATTTATTTAATATGATTAAAATTACCTTTTTTTTTTTTTTGTCAAAACGAACACCAGTATTGTGGTGAAACACTAGAAGAATTTCCATTAAATTTTGAAACTAAACAATGATTCTGTTCTCAGCACTATTATTTAATGTTGTTCAAGAATAATACTGGAAATCAATTTAAGGCAGTGAGATCTAAAAATAAGAGGTGTACATGTTGTATAGAAAACAAAATTACTCTTCTTTATAGTCAGTACATCTACCTACCTCTAAGGTTCAAAAGAATCAACTGAGAAAAATTAGAAATAATGAGTGCATATCAAGAAAAAAGAGGGACAAGACTCAAATCAACAAAATTAGAAATGAAAAAGGAGAGGTTACAACAGACAATGCAGAAATACAAAGGATAATAAGAGACCTACTATGAGCAATATATGCCAATAAAATGGACAACCTGGAAGAAATGGACAAATTCTTAGAAAAGTTAAACCATCCAAGACTGAACAGGAAGAAATAGAAATTATGAACAGATAAATTACAAGCACTGTAGTAGAAATGGTGTTAAAAAAATCTCCCAAAAAACAAAAGCCCAGGGCCAGATGGCTTCACAGGTTAATTCTATCAAATATTTAGAGAAGAGCTAATGTCTAGCCTTTTCAAACTTTTCCAAGAAATGGCAGAGGAAGGAACACTTCCAAACTCATTCTGTGAAACCACCATCACCCTGATACCAAAATCAGACTTCACACACAAAAAGAAAATTACTAAAAAAGAAAATTACATAGATGCAAAAATCCTCAACAAAATTCTAGCAAACAGAATCCAACAACACATTGAAAGGATCCTATACCATGATCAAATCAACTTTATCCCAGGGATGCAAGGATTCTTCAGTGTACATCAATCCATCAATGTGATACACCACATTAATAAATTTAAAGATAAAAATCATTTGATAATCTCAATGGATACAGAAAAAGCTTTCAACATAATTCAGCATCCACTTATGACAAAAACTCTTCAGAACATGGGCATGGAAGGAACCTGCTTCAACTTAACAAGGGCCATTTATGATAGACCCACAGCAAATATTATTTTCAATGGTGGAAAACTGAAAGCATTTTCTCTAACATCAGGAACAAGACAAGGATGCCCACTCTCATCACTTTTATTCAGCAGAGTTTTGGAAGTCCTAGCCATGGCAATCAGAGAAGATAAAGAAATAAAAAGAATCCAGATTGGAAAAGAAGAAGTAAAACTCTCACTGTTTGCAGATGGCATGATACTATACATAGAAAACCCTATAAGATACTATCAGAAAGCTACTACAGCTAATCAATGAATTTACTAGAGTCACAGGGTAGAAAATCAATACACAGAAGTACCTTGCATTCCTACATGTGAACAATGAAAAATCAGAAAGAAAAATTAAGGAATCAATCACATTCACCATTGCAAAAACAAAAAGAGAAAGAGAGAGAATAAAACACCTAAGAATAAACCTACCTAAGGAGACAAAAGACCTGTATACCAAAAACTATAAGACACTCATGAAAGAAATCAAAGATAACACAAACCAATAGAGAGATATATTATGTTCTTGGATTAGAAGATTCAATATTGTGAAAATGACTATACTATCCAAAGCCATCTACAGATTCAGTGCAATACCTATCAAATTTCCATGGCATTTTTCAGAGAACTGGAACAGAAAATTTCACAATTTGTATGGAAACACAAAAGACCCCGAATAGCTAAAGCAATCTTGAGAAAGAAAAATGGAGCTGGAGGAATCAACCTTCCTGACTTCAGACTATACTACAAAGCTATAGTCATCAAGACAGTATGGTACTGGCACAAAACAGAAATATAGACTAATGGAGCAAGATAGAAAGCCCAGAAATCCACGCACCTGTGGGTACTTTATTTTTGACAAAGGAGGCAAAAATATGCAATGGAGAAAAGATAGTCTCTTCAATAACTGGTGCTAGGAAAACTGACAGCTCCATGTGAAAGAATGAAATTAGAACTTGTCCTAACACCATAATACAAATAAACTCAAAATGGATTAAAGACCTGAATGTAAGACCAGAAACTATAAAACTCTTAGAGTAAAAAACATAGGCAGAACATTTTTGGACATAAATTGCAAGCAAGATCCTCTATGGCCCACCTCCTAAAGTAATGGAAATAAAGATGAAAACAAACAAATGAGACCTAATTAAAATTAAAAGCTTTTGCACAGCAAAAGAAACCAAAAACAAGATAAAAAGACAACCTTTAGAATGGGAGAAAATAATTGCAAATGAAGCAACTGATAAAGGATTAACCTCCAAAATATACAAGCAGCTCATTCAGCTCAATATTAGAAAAACAAACAAAAAACAATCAAAAGATGGGCAGAAGACCTAAAAAGACATTTCTCTAAAGAAGACATGTGAATGGCCAATAAAACATGAAAAATTGCTCAAAATAGCTCATTAGTAGAGAAATGCAAATAAAAACTACAATGAGGAATCACCTCACACCAGTCAGAATAGCCATCACCAAAAAATCTACAAATAATAAATGCTGGAGAGGGTTTGGAGAAAAGGAGACATTCTTGCACAGTTGATGGGAATGTAAATTGATATGGCCACTATGGAGAACAGTATGGAGATTTCTTTAAAAAAAAAACTAGGAATAAAACTACCATATGACCCGGCAATCCCACTACTGGGCATATACCCTGAGAAAATCATAATTGAAAAAGACAGATGTACCCCAATGTTCATTGCAGCACTGTTTACAACAGTTAGGACATGAAAGCAGCCTAGATGTCCATCAACAGATATAAACAAGAGTATAAGCAAGATATAAGCAAGAATACTGGGTTGCCGTGTCCTCCTCCAGGGGATCTTCCCGACCCAGGGATCCAACCCGCATCTCTATATTGGCAAGCGGGTTCTTTACCACTAGCTCCACCTGTAAAGCCCTGTACATACATACAAGGGAATATTACTCAGCTGTAAAAAGGAACAAATTTGAGTCAGTTCTAGTGAGGTGAATGAACCTACAGCCTGTTATATAAAGGAAAGTAAGTCAGAAAGTCAGTCAGTAAGTCAGAAAATATCATATATTAATGCATATATATGGAATCTAGAAAAATGGCACTGATGTACCTATTTGCAGGACAGAAATAGAGACACAGAGAATAGACTTATGGACACAGTAGGGGAAGAAGAGTGGGACGAATTGAGTGAGTGCACTGAAGCATATACTGTACCGCATGTGAAATAGATAGCTAATGGGAAACTGCCGTATAACACAGGGAGCTCAACCCCATGCTCTGGGACAGCCTAGTGGGGTGGGATGGGGTGGGGGCTAGGAGGGAGGTTCAAGAGGTAGGGGACATATATATACACTTATAGATTCATGTTGCTGTACGGTAAAAACCAACACAGCATTGTAAAGCAATTATCCTCCAATTAAAAAAAAAATAAGTGCACTTAAAGTGGTCAATTATGAAAATATGTGTAAAAATTAGTAGCTTTTTTGTATTTTAACATATAATAATGTATGTGAAAATATGAGAGGAAATAATCCTATTTGTAAATGCAACAACATCATAAAGTTTTAAGCAGACGCCCTTTAAAGACAGCTGTAAAATTTTACCAATAGACATCAGAGAAAACCTTAAATCAGGGAAGAGCTATAATTTATTCTTGGTTAAAAGCTTCAGTAGGGTAAAGAGGCTTGCAAGTTAATCAATAAACTCAATGTAATTTCCTCAAAAGTGGAGCAAGATATAAGGACTTAGCAAAATGTTCTTTCAGTTGAAATTCAGAATGACTTGGAAAATCCTATAGTGATTACCACCACATGGTAAAGTGTGATAAGGCTTTAGTCACTGAAGGGAGGGGCATTAGTCCAGAAGGGACAGGCCAATCAGAGCTACAGCTTAAAGAGTCCAGAAATAGATCCCAAATACATGAAAATTTAACAGGAGAAACAGCCATCTTATAAATCTGTGGGGAAAGATAGACTCCTAGCCCTGTGGGAAATGAACCTAGGGTAGCTTGCTGCTTTTTCCTTTCAACAAGATAGATCCCTCCTTTGCCAAAAATTTAAACATGAAAAGGAAATTAATACAGAGATTTAAAAACATAGATTAATATCCTTGATGCTTCTATGTTGGGAAAGACCTTGTCAAGCATGGCAGGAAAGTCTGAAATCATGATGACAAATATTGACAGTTATGATTACATTAAAATTCAAATTTTACATTTTTAAAAAACCACCTCACCCGCCATAAACAAAACTAAAGACAGTATGGGGAAAATATTTGCAACATCTGTGACAGTCAAAAGATCGATATCTTTACTGTAAAAGGAATAAATCAATATGAAAAGATAAACATCACAATAGGAAAATGAACTAAGGACACAGTTTACAAGGGAAGATATTCGAGGCCATTAAATGTAATTAAATATCCAATCTTACTAGTAATCTAAAAAAGAACAAAACAAAAGTAGAAGGTTTTACTTTTAACCTGTCTGACTGCCAATGAATTTTTTAAAAACCTCAACAATATTCATGGTGGGGAAAGGAGAGGAGAACTGGGAACTCCAGCACAACTGGCAGAAGTGCAAATGGCTCAGTGTCCTGGGAAGATGGACATGATGAATGTATAAAAACCTTTAAAATAAATATGTAAAAACTGTGCACCCTTTGACTCAGTCATTTTCATTACTAGGCATTTATGTTAACTGCCTAAAGAAAAATGTGTAAAATTGCTCATTTCAGGGTTGTTTATAATATTTTGAAATTAACAAAAGTGTCTTCCAGTGTTGGTTAGAAAAATTGTGATATGTACATTCACTGGCATATTATGCAGTTGTTTAAGGTCGCTGTGTATTTATGTTCAGTAACATGAAGAAATCTCCAAGACGAATTGATGAACTAGAGAAGCAACTTTTAAAGCTGATTATGTAGTAATACTTACAATTGCCGAGATATGGAAGCAACCTAAGTATCCACTGATGAAAGAATGGATAAAGAAAAAGTGGTGCATATATATATATATGGTAGAACATTATTTAGCTATGAAAAGAAAGAACTCTAACCATTTGAAACAATGTGGATGGAACTTGAGGGGATTATGCTAAGTGAAATGAGTCATACAGAGAAAGACAAATACTGTATGATCTCATTTCTATATGGAATTAAAAAAAAAACAACCAAAACCAGAAAGTTCAAACTTGTAGATGCAGAGAACAGATTGGTAGCTTCCATGTGTGGGGCAGAGAGAAATGGGTAAAGGATCAAAGGTAAAAGCTTCCATATATAAAATAAGTAATCCTGGGGGTGTAATGTACAGCATGGTGACTGTAGTTATTAATACTGTGTTATATATTTGAAAGTTGCTAAAAGAGTAAGTAGATCTTAAAAGTTCTCATCACAAGAAAAACTATTATAACTATGTAAGGTGCCAGATGTCAACTAGATTCATGGTGATCATTTCGCAATACATACAATTTCTTTTTAACTGAAGTATAGTAGCCACTCCCGTATTCTTGCCTAGGAAATCCCATGGACAAAGGAGCCTGGCAGGAGTCCATGGGGTCACAAAAGACCTGGACACAATTTAACGACTAAAACGTGACACAGTTGATTTACAATGCTGTGTTAGTTTCAGGTGTATAGCAAAGTGATTCAGTTATGCATAGAATACATACAAATATTGAATCACTGTGTTGTAGATCTGAAGCTAATGTAATGTTACATGTCAATTATATTGGTATTTTAGAAGACTGCTTATATGGATCTTCCCTGGTGGCTCAGACAGTAAAGTGTCTGCCTACAATGCCTACCATGTGGGAGACCTGGGTTCAATCCCTGGGTCAGGAAGATCTCCTGGAGAAGGAAATGGCAACCCACTCCAGTATTCTTGCCAGAAAATCCCATGGATGGTGGAACCTGGTAGGCTGCAGTCCATGGGGTTGCAAAGAGTCAGACACGACTGAGCGATTTCACTTCACTTATATGGTACAGCCCCATTTATATAGTGTTTTATATGTTATATAGATATTATATTAATTATATAGTCTGTATATTTACATATGCGCATATGTATATGTATGCTTAAAGAGATGACTGAAAGGATTTTTAGTGGTTGTCTCTCAGGATGAGATTTTGCATAAAACCCATATTTTCCTTATGTTTTTTTTATATTGCTTAATTTTTCTACATGGCTATGTATTTTTTTGTAATTCACATAATTGTTAATGCCACTTTAACTTAAAGAAAGATGACTGGTAGAGCTGAGAATTATTCCAGCAGCTGCTGAGATTCCTGAATGTTCATTCTAAGTAACATTCTAAGTAACTCCAGCCCACCTTTGAGGGATATATGGTCCTTCTTAGGAGATAGGGATGTTCTCGAGTCAAATTCAGGGGTCCCAAGAGAGAAATAGTCAAGAAACTTCAGAGTTGAGGAAGGGAGGGCTACTGCTCGAATCAGCTGGGAAGCTTTTTGAAGTCCTGTAGCCCAGATTGTACCAGTGTCCAGTGAAATGGGCAACGCTGGGGTGAGCCCGGATAGCCATATTTTCAAAGCTCCTTTGTGATCCAGTGTGTTGACAACTACTGGGCCAGACCCAAAGCTGGAGCTCTGTCTGGTCCACAAGATTTTGGTGACTTTCTCACCCCTGATCAAAGGGCTTGCTGGAGTGAAGGAAAGGAAGTGTTGGGGGACCACGACAGGGAACAAGTAGAGAATCTGCCTGTAATGCGGGAGACCTGGGTTCAGTCCCTGGGTGGGGAAGATCCCCTGCAGAAAGAAATAGCAACCCACTCCAGTATTCTTGCCTGCAGAATCCTGTGGACTGAGGAACCTGGTGGGCTGCAGTCCATGGGGGTCACAAAGAGTCAGACACAACTGAGCAACTAACAATTTCACTTTCTTCCAGAGTTGTGGCAAGGCCTGGGTTGTATTTTATTATGGAGACTTTGGGTTAAACTGAGTCCTTTAGATGGAAGGGGGTGAAGTGTGTGGGCTGGCCAGCTGGCATGTTATTGACCATTTTCCCTACCCTAAGTGGTTCTATTTTTGTTCTTTTCAGGGTTACAGAACAGGCTACACCTACCGCTATCCCTTCGTTCAAGAGAAAACCAAACACAAAAGTGAGGTGGAGATTCCAGCCACGGTCACTGCCTTCGTGTTTGAGGAGGACGGCGCCCCGGTGCCTGCCCTGCGGCAGTACGCCCAGAAGCAGCAGAAGGAGAAGACCCGCTGGCTCAACACGCCCAACACCTACCTGCGGGTCAACGTGGCCGACGAGGTCCAGAGGAGCATGGGCAGCCCTCGGCCCAAGACCACAGTAAGGAGGGCAGAAGGGGCTCCCCTGGGGAGACCGGGGTCAGAGGAGAGTGCCCGGCCTCTGTGCAGGCTAAACCACTTTAAAAGAGGAACAGAGCAAACCTCCCCCAGGCCTGAGCTAGTCCTGTCACCCCTTAGGGCTTCCTACTGGGAGTCTGGGAGCAGCTGCTCATGCCCACAGAGCAGATCGCCTGTTTCTTGTACCTCTGTGCTGAGTTTCTGGGTCCAGAGCATGGCTCAACAGGTCACTCTCAGCTGCATGAAAGCGTTTTGCTCCCACATCCAGAAGGGGCTTCCTGGAAGTTTGGGGGATGGGTATCCAACATTTGAACTGACCATCTGATGCAAAACCAGGAGGGAGGTGGGTACTTGCTTCTATTACATTGTCCTCTCCCATTGTACCCTTTTCTGTGGACTTGCTTTAGGCATTAATGTGTTGAAGAGACCTGCCCAGAGGTTGAATTTTTACAAATTTTATGCTCTTTCCCTCTCTCTCCCTCACACAAACACCTCTGACCCTTAATTTGATTTTCACTATTTACTTTATAAGTAGCTGGCAGCCAAATAGAATAGCTCTTCATTAAAAAAATGAAACTATCCACAAGTCCTCTTAAAACGCGAGTGGCCGGCTGTCTGTCGAAACTGGTCACTGAGGCTCCGTCCCTCCTCTTAAGTGTTATTTATGGCTGTTGATCAGGGGCCTTAGTTTGGTTGCTGGGTCATCTGCTGCCCATCTCTGCTCTGGGAGACAGACATCCAAGTGCCCCAAGAGTAGGGAATGTGTTTGTCTAGGCTTGCTGACCTTCCATGCAGGCTGGTCAGCTCAGCTCTCCTGGGGTGGACCACTGGGGTGGACGGTGAGCTGTGTGCCTTTGTCTTACTCACTGGGGCTTGTGTGTTCAGTGGATGAAGGCTGACGAGGTGGAGAAATCCAGCAGTGGCATGCCCATACGGATCGAAAACCCAAACCAATTTGTGCCTCTCTATACTGACCCCCAAGAAGTGCTGGACATGCGCAACAAGGTAAGGTGTAGCTAACTGCCTCCCACTCTTCTCCCGCAAGGGTGTAAGGAGGGGGCGTCCGCAAGGGTGTAAGGGGGGGGCGTCCGCAGGATGTGCATGACTTTCCCCAGGTGCCTCTTATGGGAAAGAAGAAAAGAAAGCATTAGTCGCTCAGGTCATGTCCAATTCTTTGTGACCCCATGGACTCTGGCCCACCAGGTTCCTCTATTCATGGAATTCTCCAGGTAAGAATCCTGGAGTGGATTGCCATTCCCTTCTCCAAGGGATCTTCCTGACCCAGGGATTGAACCCAGGGATTGAACCCAGGTCTCCTGCATTGCAGGCAGATTCTTTACCATCTGAGCCACCAGAGAAGCCCACATGGGAAAGAAGGTATCATTTATTGGCCATGTTCCAGGCACAGTGCTAAGTGCTGTGGTTTTTTCATCGTGTGTAAACATCTAAGAGAGGGCTGCTAGCTTCAGACAGTAGATGTGTCTAAGAGGCCCCCAAATTGAATTTTTACAAATTTTATGCTGTTTCCCTTTGGCTCATTTTCAAAATTGCAAAATCCTTTATATTTATTTCTCTACCTTGGCTTTACAGTTCCCTCACTTATTTTCTTCATGTTACTTTAAATACCTAAATTGTAACAGAACCACCTCCAGTAGGTTAGGCATGCTCTCAGAGCAGTGTTTCAATGTGTGCGCCTCTGAAATGCAGATTTCTGGCTTACCCCCAACCCTCCTCCCACGGGTTTGAGATTTAACATATATGAGGTGTCCCCCTCCCCCAGAAATCTGTAGTTTAAACCAATTCCTCAGGGACTTTATAGGAATATTGAAAATTGAGAATCCCCCTCAAGGATCTACCATGCCTCTTCATCTCTTACAATGACCTTTTTAGAGTTCATGAGAATCTGGTGTTTTGCATCAACTACTCATTCCCTGGAACAGCCATGGAGACTGTCTCAGAGTGGACGTGATGTGTTACTATGTTATGTTCACACCACACTGGGCGGCCTATTAAGTACGCCCTGCTTCTGGACTGCTAGCTCACTCTCCCCTCCCTTTCCACACAGATTCGAGAACAAAACCGACAGGATGTGAAGTCGGCAGGGCCCCAGTCCCAGCTGCTGGCAAGCGTCATCGCAGAGAAGAGCCGAAGCCCGGTACAGGAGATGCTGCCCCCGCCTGCAGGGGGAACGAGTTTGCCTTCTGGGTCTGCAGTGCCTGGGGCTGGGCGGCAGGACCCCTGAGCTCACATATGCCCACCTTTCCCTGTGCTCTTGGGCGCTGGTGCTCTTGCTGCAAAATGGATGCTGTGAGGACTGAGGACAGTGTCTTATCGCCCGCTGTGGGCCCCAGGAAGGCCGGGAGAGGGGTCGGGGAGCAGCCCAATCCGCCCACCCGCCGGAGTGATATGGCTTCCCTGGTTCCTCTGTGGAACTCCCGTCTGCCCTCTGCCGGTGCTCTGCAGGGTGGGCTCGCAGGAGCGTGGCTGGCCGCTCCCAGAGGCTCTACAGCTGCCTGCTCCAAATGGTTCTGCCCTCTGTGCTTGAATATGGCATCATCAGGCCATACCTCTGAGAGGATGCCCACGTGCTCTCAGAGGGCAGACGTGTATATAAGGACGGGTGCTCTGCGGGAGGGGGAGGGCCAGTGAGTTGCCTACAAAACCCACATGGAGTTAGAAAATACAAAGTTGTTTCCATGCTTGAGATAGAACAGTGTTTGTGTAGTGCTTAGCGAAAGGGGTAAAGGTCAGAGTTCTGGCTTGTGTTGGAAATCATTGCTGCTCATTGCAAAGTCACAGTGGCATCTTCCTTAGCAGTAAGGGCCGGGCCGGGTGTGTGGAGGATTCAGGGACCATTCCTCTCTGCAGAGCAAACTAATGTCATGATTGCACATGGGGCTGCAACTCACAAGATGGGTGCCCATTGGCAAGGGAAGTGTGAAGGTCATGCCATCCCCTCCGCCCCACCCCAGCTCAGCCAAGAGGAGGGACATCAAATGTGCTACAGCGTCAAGGATAGACGTACCTGCCCCATGATACTGGGGGGAGGTGAGAGTTCAATACAATGAGCAAAATTATTAGAAACTCTGCCATTTATACCGAGTGCTCTCCTTGGAGTCCCTCTTCTTGGGATCTTGTTGGACTCTCTTGTGAACCCCATAATTGATGGGCCCAGTGCTGCCCTTCTTTTGAGAGAAGCCCAGGGCCCATCATCAGAATACCTGATGGGCCAGAAACAGATGGCCCAGAGTGCGTGATGTGGGCCAGCTGCTCTGGCTCACCTTCCTTGGGCTTCACTTTCTTTGGCTCCTCAGCTCCAGAGCACTGTATCCCCAAAGGCCAAGAGGAGGATGCTGAGTTAGGATAAAGGGATAAAGGGCTGTGGGGTCTGAATATTAGTCCCTGTCCTGGGCGAGAGGGGTCAAAGGATTCCCGGAGCTCACACAAGGCCCAGCGGTGAGCTCTCCAGAGCCAGGGGCTCCCCAGAGGTGGTGAAACACAGTGATTTTGCCAATGTCCCTGCGGGGACCTGCAGAGCAGGCAGGTTGAAGATCCAAGATTCAAGACCTTAACTTCCTTGAATTTATGACTGTGTGCACAACAGAAATAACAGTTTGGACTGAGAATGCTGGAGTCATTGTGTGTTTTGCATATGACTTACTGCTGTGTGCTATGTGGCTTGTCCTGCTGCTGGGAGAGGAGGGGTGGTGGGTGGGGAGTGGCTGGCTTGAAGTTGGTTGAGCCAACGCTTTGCTTGCTGGGTTTTGGCTGGCTGACTGTGGGCCACTGACTGTATTTGCATAGTGACAGCTTGCAAGTGTCCACAGGAGAGATTGCAATAAAGGTGCATCTTCCTTCTCCTTGGGAGCATCCTTTGATTTTATTTCCGGGGCAGAGGGAGGTATCCCTGCATTCATCCAAGGCCCTGAGCTATTGCTAAGGAGCTGCTTGTCACACCGTCCCTAGCAAGACCAGGGGCAGCCACATGAGTCTGAAAGGAAGCTGAGGCCTGGGCCCCGAGCACGGCGTTCAGAGGGCAACACGCTCTGTGATTAACTTTCAGTCCACAGACAGCCAGCTGATGTCCCAGGGCCAGGCGGATGCCAAAGACGAATCCGAGGAGATGGCACCCAACCCCTTCAGCCAACTCACGGACCAGGAGCTGGAGGAGTACAAGAAGGAGGTGGAGAGGAAGAAGCTGGAACTGGAGGGTAAATAACCCTGGTGGGGGGCCAGTGCTTCAGGACGTGCGGGAGGGAGGGGAGAGCTTGGGGCACTGGGGAGGCAGCAGAGCAACTGAGGCCGTCACTACCCCCTGCCGCGCCCCCCAAGCAGCAGGACCCACTCCTTCCTGCCCACCAGAGCCCCCAGGGCTCCATCCAGGCTTCTTTGCTTTGTTTTCAATCTTCATTTGCTTCTCTGTGTCTCTTCTCTCTCATGTCTTCAATTTGGCCTTCCTGCCTCATCACCAAACAATATTCTTATGAGCATAATACTGTTATCCCAATAATGCCCCTCATGGCTTGTGCCTGGCAGTTGTGCTGCCATGACCCCACTGATGCTCTCACCTGGGAAGAAGAAGTTAATCTGTGTGGTGCTTACTTAGAGTAGCACCATATAAATATGGCCTAGGTCAGTAAGCACCAGACAAATGTTAGTTATAATAATATGATCATTATTATAGTGATCACTGTTGTTAATGGATCTGGTTTGGTATAAACCTGGAAATCAGAACTGTCAGCAGCCAAGGCCTTTATGTCAGAATTTCAGTCAAGCCCATCTCTCCACGCTGACTCTTGAGAGCTTGTTCACGCCTTTGTCCCTTCCTGGCAGAGTTTCCCTTCTTGGCTACCTTATTCAATATTGTCTACACTTCAGGCTCCACGGCAAACTTCTCTCCATCTAGGAAGCCCTCTCTGTTCCACTCATGAGCTGTCCCTTCTCTTTGCTCTAGATGCACTTGGGGTCTGAGACACAGGACTTAGCTCTTGATTTTGTCCACTAGACAAGATGATGCTGAAAGCTCAGCTTCTCTCTGCACCAGTGCAGAATCAAATCTCAGAGACAGAGTTTTGGGTGAAGTAGATAGGAATAGCTTTACTGTTTGGCCAGGCCAAGGGGGCAGCAGTGGGCTAATGCTGTCACAACCGTGTGTTCCAACTTGGGGAAGATAGTGAGAAGTTTTGTATTAATTGTCCAAAGAGGGCATGATCAGCTCATGGACATTCTTTGGATGGGTTGGTGGTGTGGTAAGTTGGAGTCAGCATCGTTAGCCTTCGGTTCCAACTGATCTGGGATCTGCATGCTTGTGGGCAGCATATCATTATTAATCATTACCTTCTTCCACTTGGAGGGCATTTCAGTATCTGCAAAATAGCTCAAAGATATGGTTGTGTGTATCCTCTGATGGGCCTTGCCCCAAGGCTGCTCTTGCTGTTTGTTTCTCCCTTGGGAGAAAGGGACCTCCTGTCCCTTTGATAATTAACAACAGCTTGAATCTCCCCATTGGAACTCAGGGAAGATCATGGAGGTTGAATGAAGGTAGCTTCCTATAGTCAAAGAAATGGGGGACAGAGAGGCCTTGTGCCCAGGAGTCCCACAGGCCCCTGCATGGTATCAGAGGCTTTTATTCCCTCAGGGAAGGACCTTCTTCCACGTCCCCCCTCCCCACCCAAAGTCAGCCATCTTCCTGGGCACAAAGGCACTGGAAGAACCCTTGCCAGCTTGCTTGGAGTTCTCATGTGCCAGTCGAGGAAGTAGATGGAAAAATATAGTGCTTTTTGTCTCTAGAGGTTGTTTGGACTGAACACGTAAGTTATATAAATAGTATATGAGCTGCATACACATAGTGGGCGGGAATTCCCCTGCAGTCTTGCATCCACATCAGGGGTAATATAATCCATCCGAGGATGTGATTTGATGGAGGAAACAGAACTGGACTCTGACTACTCCCATGTGCCTCGCTCAGAGTGTAGCAGACATTTTAAAAAGTGTGTGTTGGGGTAGGGGGGATGGGGAAGCAGGTGATTCCAGTTAGGAGAAATAAGGACCAAGTAGAAGAAAGCATTGCCTTAAAGCACTTTATCTGCCCATATCTCCTCTGCCTGACCTCTGTCCTGAGTTGGTTTTCTGTGTTTTCAGGAGAGAAGGAGCCAGTCCCAGAGGAACCCGGCTCCCCTGTGAAGTCTGCACCTGCTTCTCCAGCTCAGAGCCCAGCCAAGTCCGAGCCAAAGAGCCCTGTGGGCTCTCCCTCCAAATCTGTGGATGGTGAGTTGAGCTGAAGCGCTCGCTGGCAGGGAGGAGGCACCTCCACAGACCGAGGAAGGGGTCTACATGGAGTTGTGCACTGCAGCGCCCCTGCCTTTTGACACATGCTGCCCTCCTACCAGAAACTCCTTCCCCTCTGCTATTTCTAGGGATCCTGAAATAGAGGTTGCCAGTTTTAAGCTTGTTCCATTCACAGGCTGTGACAATACACCTTATGGGTATAGCCGGCTCTAAGCAATGCTGAGTACTTTAATGATTGGCCCATAGCCTCCTCATCTTCAACTCAGGCCAGACTGGCTGGTGGGCCTTTCTAGATGCAGCAGCCCAGTGCTTAGATTCTACTGTGCACAGGGCTCACCTAGGCATCTGGTTAAAGTGAAGATTAAAATGTTAAAATTAAGATGCAGTAAGTCTGGGGTGGGACCTGAGACCCTGCATATCCAGCAAGCTCCCAGGTAAGGCTGATGATGTCGCTGTCAACTGTGACTGTGCATTGGAATCACCTGGGGAGCTTTACAGTTCCTGACACCTGCCAGGGTCCTACCCCAGTGATTCCAAGTTCAGTGGTCTAGGAGTGGGAGCGGAGGAGTGCAGCCTAAAGCGATAAGATCTGTTTCCAGGTGAGTCTAATACATAGCCCAGGTTGAAAACAGGAGATCCGCCCTGGGTGTTCTTTGGAAGGAATGATGCTAAAGCTGAAACTCCAGTACTTTGGCCACCTCATGAGAAGAGTTGACTCATTGGAGAAGACTCTGATGCTGGGAGGGATTGGGGGCAGGAGGAGAAGGGGACGACAGAGGATGAGATGGCTGTATGGCATCACCGACTCGATGGACGTGAGTTTGAGTGAACTCTGGGAGATGGTGATGGACAGGGAGGCCTGGCGTGCTGCGATTCATGGGGTCGCAAAGAGTCGGACACGACTCAGTGACTGAACTGAACTGAACTGAACCCTAAGATTAACCCTAAAAACTCAAAGGAGAAAGGAAAGCTATACCCATTTGAATGCAGAGTTCCAAAGAATAGCAAGGAGAGATGAGAAAGCCTTCCTCAGCGATCAATGCAAAGCAATAGAAGAAAACAATAGAATGGGAAAGACTAGAGATTTCTTCAAGAAAATTAGAGATACCAAGGAACATTTCATGCAAAGATTGGCTCAATAAAGGACAGAAATGGTATGGACCTAACAGAAGCAGAAGATATTAAGAAGAGGTGGCAAGAATACACAGAAGAACTGTACAAAAAAGATCTTCACAACCCAGATAATCACGATGGTGTGATCACTGACCTAGAGCCAGACATCCTGGAATGTGAAGTCAAATGGGCCTTAGGAAGCATCACTATGAACAAAGCTAGTGGAGGTGATGGGATTCCAGTGGAGCTATTTCAAATCCTGAAAGATGATGCTGTGAAAGTGCTGCACTCAATATGCCAGCAAATTGGGAAAACTCAGCAGTGGCAACAGGACTGGAAAAGGTCAGTTTTCATTCCAATCTCAAAGAAAGGCTGTGCCAAAGAATGCTCAAATTACAGCACAATTGCACTCATCTCACATGCTAGTAAAGTAATGATCAAAATTCTCCAAGCCAGGCTTCAGCAATACGTGAACTGTGAACTTCCAGATGTTCAAGGTGGTTTTAGAAAAGGCAGAGGAACTAGAAAGCAAATTTCCAACATTCCCTGAATCATGGAAAAAGCAAGAGAGTTCCAGAAAAACATCTATTTCTGCTGTATTGACTATGCCAAAGCCTTTGACTGTGTGGATCACAATAAACTGTGGAAAATTCTTCAAGAGATGGGCATACCAGACCACCTGACCTGCCTCTTGAGAAACCTATATGCAGATCAGGAATCAACAGTTAGAACTGGACATGGGACAACAGACTGGTTCCAAATAGGAAAAGGAGTACGTCAAGGCTGTATATTGTCACCCTGCTTATTTAACTTATATGTAGAGTACATCATGAGAAACGCTGGGCTGGAGGAAGCACAGGCTGGAATCAAGAATGCCGGGAGATATGTCAATAACCTCAGATATGCAGATGACACCACCCTTATGGCAGAAAGTGAAGAGGAACTAAAAAGCCTCTTGATGAAGATGAAAGAGGAGACTGAAAAAGTTGGCTTAAAGCTCAACATTCAGAAAACGAAGATCATGGCATCTGGTCTCATTACTTCATGGCGAATAGATGGGGAAACAGTGGAAACAGTGGCTGACTTTATTTTTCTGGGCTCCAAAATCACTGCAGATAGTGATTGCAGCCATGAAATTAAAAGACACTTACTCCTTGGAAGGAAAGTTATGACCAACCTAGATAGCATATTGAAAAGCAGAGACATTACTTTGCCAACAAAGGTCCGTCTAGTCAAGGCTATGGTTTTCCCAGTGGTCATGTGTGGATGTGAGAGTTGGACTATAAAGAAAGCTGAGCACCAAAGAATTGATGCTTTTGAACTGTGGTGTTGGAGAAGACTCTTGAGAGTCCCTTGGACTGCAAGGAGATCCAACCAGTCCATCCTAAAGGAAATCAGTCCTGAATTTTCATTGGAAGGACTGATGCTGAAGCTGAAACTCCTATACTTTGGCCAACTGATGCGAAGAGCTGATTCATTTGAAAAGACCCTGATGCTGGGAAAGATTGAGGGCAGGAGGAGAAGGGGACGACAGAGGATGAGATGGTTGGATGACATCACCGATTCAATGGACTTGGGTTTGGGTGAACTCCAGGAGTTGGTGATGGATAGGGAAGTCTGGCGTGCTGTGGTTCATGGGGTCGCAAAGAGTCGGACACGACTGAGTGAGTGAACTGAGCTGAATAATACCGTCCACACCTCCCAGATCATGAAAGTGTCTTGAATGAGCTTCTGGAATCACTGTGGGGAATGAATGCTCCTCCCCTGGGTCCCCCGGGGCCCTCACCAGGGAGGCCTGGACCCCATGCAGATGGTACCAGCTGGGTGGCCTGATGGAACCTTCCCCTTCCTGGGTAGAATGGCCAGACATGTGGATGCTGCTTGCATACCGCAGTCCTGAGCTCCTTCTTTGAGTTGCTGCCTTGACCACAGGCCTAGCGCTGCCAGAGGAAACCCATCTGCTTGAGGCCAGAGCCTGAGTGGATGTCCCATGACTGTGTCCATCTGTCTCATCATGGTGTTGTCAGCCTATATGCAGTGTTTTCCTTCCTCTTCCCATTTGTGCCTTCATCAAAGGAGTTTCCTCTGATTCTGAATACCTGTCTCTGTCAGAAGTATAGGGATGCTGTTTACTAACTTACTCCAACACTCGCAATGTGGGGAGGGAGGAGTATTGCAAAGGAAATAGATTTCTCCTCAATTTTTAATTTGCAGTTCACAACCTTGCCTTTGGGAGGTTTCCTGACTGTAAATGCCATGACCAATTCCACATGTGCTGTGCATGGACTAGGCTCTGTCTAAGATAGATGTACTCATGCACAAACACTCTTGTATTCACACAGGGCACACCACCCACAAGCAACAAGCCCCCACAGTGAATGAACTGTGGGACCAGCTGCTGGGTACTCCCCTCTGGCAGTTCCTGTGGCTTCAGGAGCACATGTGCAGCCCATTCCTAATGCATGGGCCCATCTAAGGAGCCCATGATGTCTTCTAGGGCTGGAGGCCAGAGCCTGAATGACCTTGGGGCACAACCGCCAGATCTGGATGCATAGAGCACCCAGCCTGACTGCTGTCTGCAGCATCCTTGCAGCCAACTGCAGGAAGGCAATGCCACTGAGAGGAGGCTTCCATTTCAGCTCTTGGGAGCCCCTTAGAGCAATTTCTGCTGTCCAGTGGGACAGAGGACAGGAGGAGGAGGATGTAAGGGGTAGGATCACTGCTTTCCCACTGGCTGAATTCCTGCTTTTCTTTGACCCAAATCTGTGCTCCATGGAGAGGCACACCCCAGTTGAGTTGTTAGAAGAGACTTCCTGAAATAGAGTTGGGGAATGTGGACCTCTTTGGAGCCGACCTCATGTGATGAGGCCCAGTTGGAGCTGTCTGGGGTGACTGTTGTGAGGTGGGGCTGGGTGGCTTGGCCATGCTGCCCGATGGCTGGCCCAGCTTCTCAGGGTGACAGGGCTAACATCCAAGCAGCATCTGCACTTTCACGTGTAGCTCAGCTACTGGGTCAGGAATGGCCTTTTCTCCATCTGTCTCCATACTCTCAAATCCTCTTGTGCTAAATCACCTCACCATCACTCTTCCTCTGTCTCCTTGACTCCTACCACTCAGCGTCTCTGAAAGAGGCTTTCAAGTCCTCCTTCCTCACCTCTGCCATCTCTGTCATCACCTTCTCTTTGACCAGCTCCTGACTGTCCCTGCCCTGCAAACTCCATCCCCCCAGGAGCACTGGCTATCCCCGCAAAGAAATAGCCCTCCATTTGACATTAGAAGATCAGCCCTGTCACTGACTAATTTAGCCATCTCAAATAAGTTACTTAAAAACACTAAAGAATGGGGAACTAACATGAATCCTTGCCTTTCCTAATTCACAGCATCGTTATCAGGATAAAAGGAGCTCCTAAATATAAAGGGATCCGGTCCTGTGTTTTCATAAATGAGCTCTCACTGTGTACTGTGTTCCCAGGGTGGTGAGAGATACTATAGTGCTTGCTGTTTTAAGTCACTAAGTTTTGGGATGGTTTGTTATGTAGCAGTAGATAATTATTAAATCATAGGACTTAATGAGAACCGGTTTATGGAAATTAGTTCTTCTGTGGGTTGACTAGGCTCAGCGGGATGGTTCTTCTGCTCCACTAATGTCAGCTGGGGCTGCAGCATCCGGGTGCCTGACTGAACTAGAATTTCCAAGATAATGCACTCATATGTCAGGTGCCTTGGCCGGAGTGGCTGGAAGGCTGGGCTCAGCTGGGACAGTGGAATGGCTGGGCCTCTTTGTCTGCCTGTCTCTGTCTCTCTCCATGTGATTGTAGGTACTCTTCCTGTGGCCTCTCCATCTATGTTCCCATCAAGGTTGTTGGACTTTATACATGGTGCCTCAGGGCTCCCCAAACAGAAGCCAGCAGAAGCTGCTGGGCCTTCTTAATTCTTCAGCCTGAGGCTGGTTAGTGGCACTTCCTTTAATGGCATTTCCTCTAGTGGCACTTCCTCTGCATTCTGTTGCTTCCTCCAAGTCACAGGGCCATCCCCTACTCAGTGTGGGAGGGGGCCACACTCAAGTGTAAAATTAATATATTGGTAGTAGGTTTAGAAAAGGGCAAGATCATTGTCAAATGTCAAGGGAGGCTTGAACCAGACCATGGGGAGATATATGCTTGGACTGGCAGACAAGAGTAGAGTGAGCTTTCCAGGGAGTGGGCATTTCTGGGAGGGGACACTGGAGGACTGAGAGACAAGTGTTTGGATGTTGAGGGAAAGTGAGAAATCCACTCTGAGAGGTAAGTACCCAAACAAGCTTGGCATCCCCCCCCAAAGCATCTTTCTTCCTCCTCCAGCCTCTGCAGGCCTTTCAGCTCTTTGTAGCCCATGAGGGTGTAGATATTGTCCCTGCCTGCCAAGCCCAGTCTTTCTCTGAAAGAGAAAGAGCACTCTCCCTACTCCCTTTCCTCTTCCTCCTGCTTCCTGACCACCATCCTTGGATAGACAACCCCCTTTTCCAGCCTCTACTTCATTCCACCCACTCCTACATCTGTCTCCTACTCCCAGAGCTCCAGGTGCCCCATCTAGGAGAGAAAGCCAGTGATTCTCCTTAGGGGATGTGAGAAGGTGAGTTTCTATCTGCTTCTAGTTGCTGGGGCTCTTCCCAGCCTGGTCTTCAAATAGCTGAAGACTCATCAAGTTCTGATCTTACCCGTTTTGGGCTTTTAGCAGAGGAGGGATCTGGACTCTCAGAGCTGGTCCTTGATGCTTTTATTATTGGGGCCCAATAAGTATTTCTAGAGCCCTGTTCTGCCTCCCCTTTTCTTGGCCAGCCACACCCTTCAGTGTTTTTGGTTTCCTCCAGTTGAGGCAGTGATGACCTTAATTTGGAACCTGACTTCTCCAAGGCCTTTTGCCTCCTGGCCCCACTTTGTGTTTCTGCTGCTCCCCGAGAAATTCATCATGAGAAAGCTCTGTATACTGCCAGCATGAGAAATGCTGGCAGTATACTCAGCATGGTCTCATTTTCTGGATGGGGAAGAAGTACCTGGGTGTGTGCTCCTAAAGCAAGACACAGCAGAGGCTGCGGCTGTGGATGAGGCTGCTGGGGTGGGCAGGGATGAACGGTGCTGTTGGAGTGAGGCTGCCTGTTACCACCAGGGCAAGAGTAGCACATGGACAGAAACGGAGAGCCCTCTAATCCACAGTTGCGTTCATGGAGCTAGAAAGCAAGTAACAAAGTCATCTGAGAGGGTGAGACTTGAGAAACATGACCTCATGGGTCACCTCAGTGAGGGGCCATGAAAGGAACAGAAGTCCAGGGGATTGAGAGTGGGGACAGAGGAAGAGGCTCAGGAGGTAAAGGCCAGCACACAGCCTTCTCTTTGTTTACATGGTTGTCTCAGGCTGTGACAAGTAAGAAAGATGACAATGTGTGGTGTTGGCTTGGTTGGAATAAAACCATTCACATGTTCATTTGTTTGCTGATGCATTCAACCATTCATGGATTCCACAATCACTTTTTGAATACCTGCTATGAGCTAGTTACATAGATAATTAAACACAGTCTTGTCTAATTTATTTCAGTTTTGAGGGAAGGGATAGACATTAAAAAGAAGTGATTGTTGTATATTTCTGTGATGGAAATTTGTACAATAGGGGCCAAAAGGAGCGACACATTCTACCTGGAAGGAGGGACGGGATCAGGAAAGAGTTTAAGGGGAGGGTAAGACTCAAGCTGATTCATTGTGTGGGTGAAGGTTGGGGACATGGAGAAGATAGAGAAGGGCAGTCCAGGCAGAGGGAAATAGGTTGTAAAGGCAGAGAGAGGTCCAGGGACAGAGGGTTGATGAGGCCAAAAGCAGGTGAGGAGAGGAGAGCTGTCAGGGGGAAGGTTGTGTCTGGACTGCTTTCCTGTGTTCAAGAGAATGGCCAGTGATGACCATGGGGATGCATGGGGGGAGAACAGACCATAAGGGCCATAAGAGTCAAGGGCTTTAGAGGGCTTGGTAGGTGGGTGATGGCAGGATGCGAGCCACACAGTAGGAAGATGGGAGCCAGGGCCAAGGCCCTCAGTACTAAGAGAAGACAGTCCTCAGGAGTCGTTGGAGAAGACTTTGGTTTGCCCAGAGACTTAAATTAGCCCATTCTAACTGTTCCCAAATTTACCCCCCTCTTCCATGTAACCAGATATTTCTTCAGTCTTTACCCTGGAAAGAACCCTAGCCCTTTCCCAAGATTTCTGTTTTGTCCCACTCTGTAAATGACCAGCCCCACCTTCCCTAGCTATCCCTCCCAGTTACACACATGCACACTCACATGCGCATTCACACACATACACTCATACACATGAACATGTACACATGTGTTCAACACATGCACACTCACACATGCATACCATGTGCACACTCACACACTTAGATACACATGCTCACACATATGTGCATACTCACACACATGCACTTTCACATGTATACATGCACACTCATGCACACATAAGCACTCGTGTGCACTCAGGTATAGACATGTGCACACACATGCATAATGCATATACACATGCACTCTCACGCACACACACTTGCACACTCACAGAAGTGCAGACACATGCATACTAACACCCAGTCACAATCACAAATGTGCACTCATGCACACACACACACATACAGGTGTGCACTTACACGCATGCATGTGCACACTGACACAGATACACATATTCACTCATATGTGCACACTCACACATGTGTATACTCGTACATGTGCACATTTCACACATGCACACTCATGCACACACAAGCACTCATGCACTCACATACAGACACATGTGCACACATGCATAATGCACATGCACACATGTGCACTCTCACACACACTTGCACACTTACAGAAGTGTACACTCACACACATGCACACACATGCACATTAACATCCAGTCACCATCACACATGTGCACACATACACAGGTGTGCAATCACACACATGCACTCTCACACACAGGTACACTCACACGTCTCAGTTTCACACAGTATAAAGGCACTAAGCTGGGACAGCAGGAGGCTGCAGTCTGTCCCCTTTTACTACTTTACTCAATTTTCCCATCGGTAAAATGGGGAGGAGCGAGATGATCTTCACATTCCCTTCTACTTTTCCAAGTCTGTAGTTATAGAGTCTTCCTTCCTCCCTCCCCGCCCATGCACTTCAGAACTTGCGTGGGAAGCAGGGTGGGGTGAGAGTGGGAAGGAGGAGGAGGGGCTGTTGGAGGGTTCTGTTTCTGGCCTTGAACGAGTGGCAGTCTGTAGGGTCTGGGCCACTCAGGGAATCCCATCCTCGCTCTGCCTGCCCTGCTCTGCCTACTGGGAAGATACTGTCCATTTTTAAAGTTCCTCACTGGTGTGGGAAATGAAGTGGGTATGAAAACATGTCATTTTCCTATTTTTACTGGTGAAACTGAACCAGTGACAGTTCTTGGACACCTCCCCTGAGCTGTCCAGCCTCTCTGTTGCCCGGGTCTGTTTCCTCATTCTGTCCATACCAAGGAAAGCTCCCACCTGGGCCCTTGCTGGGTTGCTGCCATGTTTGGACATCATGACCCATTTACATTTGTAGACAAGAGCCCAGAGTCCCTAGCCCACCAAGGGCCTGTTCTCTACTGTCTGGGAGAAAGCCCTCCCCTGACAACATCAGCCTGACACTCTTGGCTCTAGATTTCCTATATAGAATTGCCTGGAAATGGTTCTGTTAGCCCCAGACAGAAGCTCTTGACTGAATGAAATCTAATGGGTCATGTGTTTGGATCTTTTTCTAGAAGAGGCTAAACTGACGGAAACGAGCGAAGTCACCACAGAGCCGGACGTGACGCAGCCAGAAGGAGTGGTGGTCAACGGGAGAGAGGACGAGCAGACGGTGGAGGACACCCTCAGCAAAGGCCTCAGCCAGATGACCACCAGTGCTGACACGGATGTGGACACCTCCAAGGACAAGACCGAGTCTGTCACCAGCGGCCCCATGTCCCCAGAGGGCTCACCTTCCAAGTCTCCCTCAAAGAAGAAGAAGAAATTCCGTACCCCATCCTTCCTGAAGAAGAGCAAAAAGAAGGAGAAAGTGGAGTCCTGATTCGCAGTCCCCTGGGGCTCCCATTTGTGTCTCCCCTACCCCTGTCCCGCCTTCTCCCATCTCTGACCCCGGAAGCATGGGGCCGAGGAGGGGTCGAGTAGGCCCTGGATCACACTCTGATGGGAAACTTAGAGATTGTCCCCCCCAGCCCCTTATTGTTCCTCTGCCCCACAGAAGTCAGGTGACTTTCCCAAGGTCACTCAGCTAGGTCAAGGCAGAGCTCGCACTAGAATTCACGTCTCCTGGCTCGCGGTCCTGTGCTCCTTCCAGACACAACACTGCCTAGTTGTGGGCCACGCTCACAAGGAATCTGCCCCTGATCTGAGCCCAGGGCAAGGGGCCAAAGCTGGCTGCCAGCTCTCACCAACTAGGCCCCATTCAGACAGGCTGAGGCTTCCTTGAGCAAGGTCCTTGCCCTTGCAGGAACCCAGTCTCTTGCTGATGGAGCTATCACTATATTTAGAAATCTCTCTTCTCTTTCCTGTAGGGTAATGGCCCTGCTGCTCACAGTACCCAGACAAATGGACCTGTCCCCTCAACCAGAAGTTAATCCCTGTTCCCAAGGGCTGATGGCTTAGCTTGTGCTTCCCCAACCACTAACCTTGAGCTTTCTTCATGGAACCTCTGGAATGATGGCTGGAACAGTTGTAAGAGTGGGCAGGCATGAGGGCAGCCAGGTCAGCCACAAAGCAGGGGATGGTTTGATCAATATAAGAAGCCAGGGACTTAACACATTTGAATTGTGCATCTCAGGCGCTTGAAAACGAAAACCAAATTTAGCTTAGAAAAAACTCGTCTCATGCTCAGGGCTGAAATTTGGGGAAATTTTGATCCTCTGTTAGCTTTGGGTTGTACAAGGAGGATCAGGGCAGTGTGGATATGTCACATCTTTGCAGCATTCCTGACATTTGAGCAACACTACTTGTCTGGTTTGCCTCCGGTCCAACATTAGGGGTCCCCTGACTTTCCTTCAAACCTAGAAACCCTGGCTCATAGCCTGGAACTGGCATCTTACCCTTGGCCCCTTGACCTTGGCTCCTCTGGATTATGGGTCCAGCAGAGGAGAATGAGGTGAGCTCTACAGAATTAATCCTCTTGGATCAGCTTTCAGAGAAAGGCTTGGGTGCCCCTCGCCTTGTTACTGTCTGTCCATCTATCCTAGGGCCTGTAAGAGCCACAGCTGTTTTTTAAATGCCATCACTATCCTTTCATACCTTTCTGCGGGACATTGATCTATGAGCATTGTTGGCTCCTGAAAAATAGACAATCCATTCTCTTTTAAGCACAGTGTCTTCAAAGAATATTTTCCCTTTCTGTCCTGAATATTGTCAAAGTATTTTTGAAAGTTCTTAATCATAGTTTTCTGCTTTTGAGCACTTCCTATACACACACACTCACACACACTTCCTATACACACACACTATGCAGGCTTCACATACACTATATCCTTTAACTCTTGAGACAGTACTGTGATGTGGGTCAGATTATTCCCATTTTATGGGTATGAAAACTGAGCCCCCCAAAAGCTAATTGACTTGTTCCAGTGACTTGGCTAGAAAAAGCCAGAGCCTGGATTGAATCCAGGTCTGTCAGAGTCAGAACCTTTGCACTTAGCAGCTGTGATGATCAGAAAACTTTTAGTCCAGGACTGTTTTGTTTCTGCAACTGGTTGTCCACTGCATAAGTGAAGGTGGGAGTCCACCCACCTTTTCCCCCCTCAGTGCACAGTAAGTTCCTGGTGACTGTGGGCTGTGGCTGGGCCAGTGTGGACTTCTGACAAAGGAGAGGCCAGAGCCTTCTGGTTTGGGCCAGGAGTACCATCCATAGTTGGTAAGGATGGGGCGAAGAAATGAAACTGACACATTACTAAAGAAAGCCCCATACTGGGTGTCCCTAGAACAGATTCCTAACTGCTGCCCAGATTCCTCTCTCTGTTTTGCTTCTGAGTCAAGTCTTGTGATGGACGACGCAGGTCAGAAAAGTCTGTGATGTGGGAAATGCCTTTCAAAGCCAATCCTTTGATGCCTTTTAAAGAAAACTATTTCACATCCATCCATTCATCCTGATATTTGTTAAGGATCCACTCAGCGGTAGGCATTCTGCTGACATTAAAAGAAAACAATCGTTGTGACTAGAACAGTCAGGGGCAGGTGGTGTTAAGAGCAAGGTAGGATGGACACAGCCACTGGTGCAGCTTTTTGTGTTTGAGTGACTGTAGCTCAGAAATAATCTCGACTGACTCTTTGCTTTCAACAAATTCTATTCTCTTTACAACAGGAAGGCCTCATTTAGATGAACGTGCCTTGCAGGAGTTTATGCCATGGGGCCACCTCATATCCATCCATCTGTTCTTTCTTCATGTGTTCAAAAATGATGCATGAGCTTGGGTCACAGGCCAGGCCTGAGGACTGTCCCTGCCCAGAGGAGGTCTCCAAGTCTAGGAGGCATGTTACAGAATAGGCAAGGATGTAGAGATGGCATAAGGAGGCATCAATTTACTATCTTTCAGGCCAGAGAAACCTTCCTGCAAGGAGTGATGCTTGAGTTAGGTTTTCAGAACAAAGAGAAATTTTCCAGGAGGACAAGAGGATGAGCAGGACATTGGTGATCATTGAAGTGTGTGTGTGCAAAGGCCTGGAAGTTTGGAGCGCCAGGTGCGTCCATGGAGTGATTCAGCGTTGCTGGGACGGACAGTGTGAGGTGGTGGTGGGCTTCACTTCACGGTTTGGCAGGGTGGATTGTAAGGAAACTGGTAGTAGGTGTGGGGGAGCTAGACTTCCTCATGTACGGCATCTGGAGCCGCTGAGGGCTGTGGTCAGGGGAGATCAAGAGCAGGCTGCGTTTTAGAAAAATTCCTTTGGTGGCTGAGTGGAGAATGGAGTGGAGGGGAGGGGACAGTGCTGGAGGAATGGGAGGGCTCCATGAGGAGGCCTTTCTGAAACATCAGCACCGAAACAGGTGTGGTGAGCTACCTTACACTGCCTCTACCTTTACAGCAAATAGTGAGCGTGCAGTGCAGAATTCATTCCCATGAAATTCTCTGGAGAAGGCATCTGATGAGAGCTTTACAGTGAGGAGAAGGGATCGTCAAAGAGCTAATGCTCATTGCAGTCTGGGGTTCTGTTTTGTCTCAGGCTAGAGTTGCTAGGAGAGCCGTCGAGTCCCCCAGTCCTTTTCTCCTCCCCCTGCTCAGAGGCTGTGCTCTGAGTGCTACAGAAGCAGGCGTGGGGTCCAAACAAGACCACAGGCTCTTAGGGTGAGAAGAAGGGACGTGTTCTTTGGCTCTGAATAAAAGTTTGGCTGAATACTTTGACCAGTTATCTGTCTGGAGAAAATGTACATATGGGAAGCTCAGAAATGTTAGGCCATAGGATAGCTTCCAGGAAAGTGTAGATACACTGTGGAAAAGGATGAGAAAGTGTAGACAAATGAGCTGCGGTCTGGATGCTGAACTGGGGAGTGGAGCGGTTTCTGAGCCTGTTTCCTTGGGAAGACAGGCAGGTGTGGAGTGAGGAGGCAGAGAGAGAGATGCTTATAGAGACGCAAGCTTGGCGCCAGTGGCTCTCTGTGCATGGGATGGTACCCAGCAGTGATGTGTGAGAGCATGCGCAAACTTTCCCGAAATTTTGCAAAAAGCTCTGCGGAGAGACCAGCCCAGATCTGTGCTCCATAAGAGCCTTGAGACCTGACCCAAGTCACTGTCTGACTTTGGCCAGGTTATACAGATAAAAGTAACCTCCTTCAACACTCCTGTAAAGAAGACGGGGTTCTTCTTCTGTAGACAGACGAATTCCTTTTAAAGGACTTGGTGGGAGGGAGCTGGATAAGAAGCCTGGTCCAGTAAGAATCCCACTGGAGAGCATCACCCTTATACCACTGAATGTCCGTGGAGCCCAGCCTCTGCCCCCTGCCCAGTGGGTGCGTCAGTCACTCCTGAATGGGCCAAGGCAGTCATGCATGTTGCTCAGGGCTGTCATCACAGAGGGCTTCTACCGTCAACACGGGGAGAAGTGCCATGAGGCCACTTCTCCAGTCGCTGTGGGTTGGAGAGAACCATTCACCCAACAGCACAGTTCACTTCTGAAAGCCTAGAAGATGGAAAGGAAGGGTGGATTTTTCCACGGAGGTAGGCAGAGGGTCAGATAGACACATAGCCTACCCTCAGCCTCTGTGCCATTTTTTGCATTAGTATAAATTTTATGCTGTAGCTCCAGGCAGGAGTATGTAGTTTTTGTCTATTGAACAAATGAAGAAAGTTACTGCCTTTCCCCAGGATACTCGTGTGGGTCAGTGGCAACCCTCGAGGTGGCTGTACTTTGCAGCTGTCTCTCTGAACGCAGAGGGAGCAGGTCCTTTTATGTCTTCTCTACCACATGAGCCCAAGCCTCAGATGATAACATTCAAAGAGCCCGAAGGAATGAAGGAGGGAACAAATCTGTGCTCTCCACCTCCTCAGAAAGGACACGGATCCTCACAGTTCAAAACCCAAAGGGACGTTATGTCACCACAGCTCCACATCTGTTCTGGGAGGGGCGCTTTAGAGTGTCAGGGGCCTGAACTGACTAATGAAATGTGCTCGTTGGTGCTCACTGGCGCCACAATAGGAACAAATGTGCACAGCACACAGTAGAGTGACGAGCTCCAGATGTCCTGTCTAAGCACGGACGTGACCTCCTTTTTACCAGAACTGAGTGCACAGGTAGAGACCTGTCACCCACGCACACCGATCCCCCTTCAGCCTCCCGCAGTGAGAAGCCACCTTACCCAGGACTCGGCATGAGGGTTTCAGGCGGGGTGTCCCTCTCGACCTGAGAAAGCACCTTGCATTATTTTCATATAGACAGGAAAGGATGTCTATGATGAGGAAGAATCTCCTCCTTTCAGGAATGATGAGGAAGAATCTTCAGTTAGGGTTTTCTTAGAAGTGTAGAAGTTGTGGTTCGTGTTGGTTTGTACTTAGGTGGTATGAAGTTTTGCCAAATTGATATTTGGTGACCTTTGCCTTCAAGATTGCCCCCAAAGTTGAGTCATCACTATGAGACATTGGGGTCTGAAGACAGAGGAGGAGTGGTCACCATTACTGCCATGAGGAGGGACTTGGGCACAGCTGGCATGAAGCACCAGTGGCTGCCCCCAGATAGTCAGCCCCCGACATTTCTCACCCACTGTTCCCAAGCAGCAGTGATGGGTAAACCCCCTCTCTCTTAGCAGTGTGAAGAAAATGTTTTGAGGCCTTCAGGGGGTTGGTAGGAGAATAGCAAGAAAAGCCCTAATTTCTTTCCCCCAGAATCTTGTATAATTCTGAGAATGCAAAGGCCAGACCTTCTCTTTGATAGTGAACCAGAAGGAGGAAGATAAGTGGACCAAGGACAGGGGCTGCATTAAGTACATCAAAGCCTTCCTAAAATGGGAATATATGTGGGGGACCCCAACCCCTACATTTCAACTCTACCCCATGCCTATCAGTCCTGCTTTGTGGGTGATTGATCTCCACAGGCTGCTCCACCTTTAAACTTCTGTAAACTACACTACACCACTGAGTCCCAGCCCTCTCCCGGTGCGGGGAGAAGGGGAGCAGGACTAGTCCTGAGCCTGGCTGGCCTGGCAGGGCGACGGGGCCCTGGTGGAGCGCAGTGTTCCCTAAAGCTGTGGGTGGTTTCGGTGATACGTCTGTCTGACAATCGTCCTCCCCTTGTACATGCCTGGTCTGTGTTTAGCTTTTCCTAGTATTGTGAGGTTTCAAATAGGGGTTCCATGTAAATATTCTTTCTGCTACTGAAATGCCAGCCCCCGGATTGTGCATCCTCCCCACGAAGGGTTTTGCCTTTACGCTAACACTTTTTGAGCCACTGGTGTGCAGATTGACTAGTTTCTTGGGCTTTTATTTTGCAATTTTTATATATACACACACACATATATATAATATAATATATATATATATATATATTTATGGGTTGGTTTTGTACAGTTTTCTGTTTGAATCTCTGAGCACCAAAGCTGCCCTTGGATTTTCAAGAGAACTTTCCAAAGCCACTTGCTGAGCCCCCACTGCTTTGGTGTTTGTAGTGCCGGGCGATATCTCTGCCCATGGATTTCTGTATGTATGTGCTGTTTTCTCACCTGCAGATATTACCCTAGTAAATCTACCATGCTTGGCTTCCCAGTGTGTGACCCCTCTCTGTTGGCTACCCAGTTTTTCCGGCTCCGTGGGGCTCAGAAGCCAGAGCGGTGCTCCCTACACGGGGACTTTTATCCTGGAGACCTCTTGCGTGGAAAGCTGGATGTATGAATCACTGAGTTCTGACTGGGGAGGGAGGTGATAAAATGCTATAGTCTTTTGAGAAGGGAAAGGCCGTGTGAATTTGTGAACGGCTCCGTGGAGGACAGTCCATTCAGATGGATTGGATGGGAGGGAGTTGCAGAAACAAACATGTGGGTGGGCCCCAGAGGGAAGCAGGGGACAAATCCACAGGCTGGAACAGTAAAGAGTTTCCAGAATCAGAGGACAGTGGGGGTGGGGGGAAGCTAAGATGTTACCTTGAAGGGTGAAAGGGGAACAGAGATACTAGGGGAGAAAGAAGAGGAGGGAAGAACTGCTTTGCCCCTCCCAGCTCATCTTTACTCAAATAAGGGGACTGGTGTTTGTTCAAGGTCCACATACATTAGTCAGGCTCAGTTTAAGCAACTTATAGCACCTCATGTAATCCCCATAAACTAAGAGCACAATCCGATTAATATTACCCATTACACAGTTGAGGAAACAGCCTCAGAAATAAGGAAATTGTCTTGGGCCATGGGTAAATATGTAAAGCTCAAATGCAAACCAAGTTCTTCTAGGTAACCAAGTTCTTCCCCCCCTGCCCACCACCCAGTGTCCTGAGCAAAGAGACCTCCACAGAGACAGACTCAATCACCACTCCCAGGCCCACTGTTCCCACAACGCAGCCTCTTTTTGTATCCAGGTGCCCCCAAAGTCCCCACGGGCTTCCCCCAGGAGCTGAGCCTCTCCCCTGGCCCAAAGCCATGAGCGCTCCTCCTAAATTTCCACTGTGGTGACTAAACACCTGAACAAGGGGGCAGAGTGCCCTCCACCGGCTAGAAACACTGAGGATTTTCTTCAAATATCAACAACCTCAACCTCAGATATGCAGATGATGCCACTCTAATGGTAGAAAGATAAGAGGAACTAATGAAGAGGGTGAAAAAGGAGAGTGAAAATGCTGACTTAAAACTCAACATTCAAAAAATTAAGATCCGGCATCCGGGCCCATCACTTCATGGCAAATAGGGAAAAAGTGAAAGCAGTGACAGATTTTATTTTCCTGGGCTCCAAAATCACTGTGGATGGTGACTTCAACCATGAAATGAAAACACACTTGCTCCTTGGAAGGAAAGCTGTAACAAACCTAGACAGCATATCAAAAAGCAGAGACATCACTTTGCCAACAAAGACCCATACAGTCAAAGCTATAGTTTTTCCAGTAGTCATGTATGGATGAGACAGTTGGACCATAAAGAAGGCTGAGGGTCAAAGAATCGATGCTTTCAAATTGTGGTACTGCAGAAGACTCTTGAGAGTCCCTTGGACTGCAAGGAGATCGAATCAGTCAATCCTAAAGGAAATCAACCCTGACTATTCACTGGAAGGACTGATGCAGAAGTTCCAAGACTCTGGCCACTTGATGCTAAAAGCCAACTCACTGGAAAAGACCCTGATGCTGGGAAAGATTGAGGGCAAAAGGAGAAAAGGGCGGCAGAGGATGAGATGGTTGGATGGCATCACCGACTCAATCGACATGAATTTCAGTGGATTCTGGGAGATAGTGGAAAACAGAGGAGCCTGTCATGCTGCAGTCCATGCGACTGGAAAGAGACACGATTTAGCGACTGAACAAGAAATAAAGTGCAAGAAGGAAGATTTAAGGTTAACCAACCATGTGTGAAAGGTGAGCCAGCCTGTTGAGGAGAGGGAAGAAACCTGCAGTGGAAGCCAGATAACTGATAGCAGTGAGGGATGCCCAGGACACAGGAAGAGGAGATGTGGCCGGGGGCGGGAGAGGGGGGAAGGGGGATCTGGCCTCAAGGCAAAGAGCCAGGTCCAGGGTTCACACGGCTGGAACCGTGTTTGCAAGGTCTCAGTAACAAGGGGAAGAAGAGATGCCTCGCACCAGGATCCTGACAACGGTCAGAGTGCTGGGACCCCAGCTAGTGCCGGCCACCCTAATAAATATGAAAAGGGAAGTTTTCAGTCAAGTTATTGCATGGTCCACTGTGCCACACAGATAACTAGACCACTAATCTGAAAAAATGTAACCTTTAGATGCAGAAATCTTTCTTTTTCTCTTCCTCTGGACCTTTGGACAGAGAGCCATGCACCTCTGATGGGACTGTCTTTAATCAGATAAAGATCTCACTCTTCCAGGAATAAGCAGGGAGAATAATAGTGTGGTAGTTATTTAGCAGTTCAAATGTAGGAACCAGTCTGAGAAATGGGAAGATGTACTCCTCAGTGAAGCTGAATTACTATAAAAAGCAGGAAGAGGTTAAGAAAAATCTTTATTAATATCCACTTATTAGAAAAGACAAGCCAATCATGAAAAAGAAGCACTTTAAGTCAAGAAAAATAAATTTTGATGATGAAAAACAATGCCATATTCTAAAACGAGGCATGGGCAGTCAACAAAGGTTGAATATCATCGATGAATGAGGAGGGCATAGTGTTCAGACAGGCAAGGATCCCCAGTCCAGCATTAGAAAAAATTAGCCAATCATATGTCCAGTACTGACTGGGAAATCAGTACAAGTAAATAATTCAAGAATGGAAGGACATGGGATTAAAAAATGGTTGTGAGCAATTAAATAAGTTTATACCTAAGTCTAATATTTCATTGTCAATTTAACAAACTGGAAGCAATTGTTTAAAAAGTAGTTATTGGAATACACACACACACACACTTAGAACAGCAGAGAAGTCCAATATGCTAAATTAATCATTAGTGATGAAAGGGATCTAATAGGTTATTTCATTTTTAAGACCGTTATGGAAATAACTAGTTCAATTACATATAAGGTTATGAACTTAGAGATGATTTATAAAAGTTTAGAGATAGTTTTCATTAAAAGGCCATATAAGCTTACAAATTATTGAATAGAAAAATAACAATAGAAAGTGAATCATTAGGAATCCAGCTAAGATGGAGTAACAGAGACAATTATCTTTCCTAAAAAAAAAAACCAAAAGAAATGAATAAAACATGTGAAACAGGTCAGGATGGGGAACACATGTATACCTGTGGCGGATTCATTTTGATATTTGGCAAAACTAATATAATTATGTAAAGTTAAAGAAAAAAAAAAAGACATTTGAAAATGATCATTCACTAAAACAAGGACTCTTCCCTGCCTTTCCTCCTGCCCCATACCTGCAGTCTGCTGGGTCGCATACTTCCACTACCAAAGATGTCCACTAGTTGGCGACATTTCCTTTCTTGGCTTCCCATGAAGAAAGGGCTCCAAGCAGCACTGTTTCATGTTTTGCCAGGCAGCCTCCCGCAGTGCTGTCATGGGCTTTAGTACCCTTTAGTCAACAGCAAAGGGATCAGTGATGAGCAGTGAGCCTCCTTACTCATCAAAGACCTAAGATATTGATTTCTGAGCAGCCCTTAACACTTCAGTTCAGTTGCTCAGTCGTGTCCAACTCTGCGACCTCATGAATCACAGCACGCCAGGCCTCCCTGTCCATCAAAAACTCCTGGAGTTCACTCAGACTCACGTCCATCGAGTCGGTAATGCCATCCAGCCATCTCATCCTCTGTCATCCCCTTCTCCTCCTGCCCCCAATCCCTCCCAGCATCAGAGTCTTTTTCCAATGAGTCAACTTTTCGCATGAGGTGGCCAAAGTACTGGAGTTTCAGTTTTAGCATCATTCCTTCCAAAGAAATCCCAGGGCTGATCTCCTTCAGAATGGACTGGTTGGATCTCCTTGCAGTCCAAGGGACTCTCAAGAGTCTTCTCCAACACCACAGTTCAAAAGCATCAATTCTTCGGCACTCAGCTTTCTTCACAGTCCAACTCTCACATCCATACATGACCACTGGAAAAACCATAGTCTTAACACTTACCTAATATCTAGTACTCACTGCCTGGTTTCCAGAGTCCACACCTTTGGGCAGCCTGTGTGTTGGTCTAACTCATCAGAACCTGTTCTCCTGGCCAGGAGGCCACACACAATAGTGAGCAGGATCCCAGAGCTCTGGATCCACACTGCTTGGACTGAATCCTGGCCCTGGCCTCATGAGCTCTGTGCCCTTGGGCAAGTCACTCATCATCTCTAAGCTACAGTTTCTTCATCTGTAAAATGAAAAAATTTGGGGGGACTAATTTGGGGTGATTTGTGATTTTGAATCATACAGTGAGGGACACCATAAAATTTTCACTACCTCAGACTTCCAAAGGACAGTTTCTACTATTCTTAAAACGAATGCATGGAGACACACTCACAAACACACACAGAAATACACTCAACCCCACATAACCCTTCACACATAAAGCAACCACACACACACACACACACACACACACAAACACATATCATACTCACATACCCCTGGGATCATGCTAAATAAACTTGATGTTCTCAGTTTCCATTGTTTTATCCATTCAGAAGATCCTAAATTCAGAGAATGAAGCAGAAGCCCCTCCCCTCTAGAAGTGGTCTTTGCCTCCTACAATCTCTGCAGAGCCAACAAGGGGCCTCCCTGACCACCGTAACTGCTCTGGACCTTTGAGGGTACAAGGCCAGAGTATGTTGGAAGCTCACATCCTAGATAGGTAAACATTTTAAGTTAAATGGATTCTAAATTCCAGCTTTTATAAATATACGTTCATAATAGGATGGAAGGCCAAGTTCAAATTTAGAATTCTTAGACTCACTGGAGTCCCCAGTGGGACACACACAAACATGACACTGGCGGGGGGCGGAGAGGGCGGACTGATTCCGTCTCTAACCACTAGTCTGAGCCTTTTCTTCTCAATGTGGGGTCCTGCTCATGCCACAAATGCCATTGTGTGCACACGTAGGGACACCTAGACCTCACGCCCAGGCTCTGTACACACCCTCTGGGCAAACAGCTGCCTTCTGGCCGTGCTCTAAGTCCTTGGGAAGATGAGCTCTGGGAAGAAACTGAGCGGACACCAAAAGTGGGTCAGTGGCTGTTGGGGCAGGAAATTCGGCAGAGTCCTGGATATCCAGAGCATGGGGTAGCACTAATGGGCGTGTCTCCTTGGTCATGCTGACTCCACCCCCATGGGGGGCGTGGCCAGAGAAAGTGTCAATGCAGGACACAGGGCAGTGGCCCGCTTGTTGGGGTTTAAGGGCAGAAATCCTAAGGAGGGAAGAGTAAGCAGTGCTACCCTCTGAGAAGTTCCTGAGAAGGCTGAACAGGTTCCATTAATTAACAAAACAAAAGCTCACCACGTGCTTGATGGGAAGTGTTCTGCTATAACAGGGAAGGCAGACACTTGCCAAGGTCTGCTCTAAGGAGGCTGTTGGATTCGCCAGGTTTTATAGGGACCAAGGGCAGAGAAGGCAATGGCACCCCACTCCAGTACTCTTGCCTGGAAAATCCCATGGATGGAGGAGGCTACAGTCCATGGGGTCGCGAAGAGTCGAACATGACTGAGCGACTTCACTTTCACTTTTCACTTTCATGCATTGGAGAACGAAATGGCAACCTACTCCAGTGTTCTTGCCTGGAGAATCCCAGGGACGGGGGAGCCTGGTGGGCTGCTGTCTCTGGGGTCTCACAGAGTCGGACACGACTGAAGTGACTTAGCAGCAGCAGCATAGGGACCAAGGGACATTTGCCTTCCCTGGGGTCTAAACACCGCCTGGGTTTCTGTGGGTGATACTGAAGTACAGTAAGACACTGAAGCCTCTCAGCGTTGAAATCTTAATAGTGAGCATTTCATTTCTGTCTTTTTCATTCGTGGCTACCGAGGCATGATAAATACAGGCAGGTAACCACACTGGCCTGGGGGTTGGTTCACTGCCCATCTGGCGCTCCCCTTCGTGTGGTCAGGACACAGCCTTTGTCAGATCATCCAGGGGTGATCCGGCCCAGGACTATAGCTTATTTTCCACAGGTGGCATTTTCAGATGGCTCCTTCCTGGTGACACTTAGGGAGGGACCTTTATCTTATCCTTTCACCATCTCCCCAACACCCAGGCTCCTTCTGGGAGGAGACCAGAGGCCTCTAATCCCAGCCTCCACACGAGGCGGCTTGTCAGCACCACCACTGACAACGTTTGCTGCCTGGCCTCTAGTTCTGGGCCGCAACTCGCTGGATTGTCTATAAGTGTCACCCAAGATTCATAACTAACTCAGGGTACAGATGTGACCACGTCTCTCACTTTCTTCCCATTGGTGGTTCTGTCTACATATACTCGTTTGGGCAGACAGGCCAGCGTTGCCCCCTTGAGGCCATCCCCAGCCACCTCTCTCTAGAGTTTCTAGCATCCAGGTGGGGTTGGGTCTGAAGTCTGGCCCTCACACCAGAGGAAGACCACTGGGGAGACATGAACCCACTTCTGCAGCTGTGACTTTTGCTGAAGCTTGACATGGCTGTGAAAATGGGTCCCTTGAGCTCTGTCAGCTGACCTCACCTGCAGTGATACTCCCGCACTGGCCCAATTCCCACCATCCCACACAGAGCCTTTCTGCTTGTTCCCCAAGGCACCACCCTAGGCTGGGGAGATGGGTCCTGTGGAGCATCCAGCCTCAGCCCCCACCAGTCCCTGGGATACCAGCCACACCCTCCTGCTAGTATCCACACACCCTGCTAGTCGTTTTTGGCCAGCAGACCTAGGTCAAAGGCACTTTAATCCACCACCCAAGGGTGCTTTCCTCGCTTCGAGAGGCCGGGAGAACTGGTCTGTGTCGGCTTCTTTGCTCTCCCAGTGCCCTGGGTCTTGATGCCAACAGCCCCTGGCTCTCCCCCGAGTTCTGCACATTGTGGGCCACACCTGCCGATCACTGTGTGTGTGCTGTATTCTCTTCCCAGGGCAAGAGGTGCACCCTGCCACCCATGTATGCAGTTGTAAGGACCGCTGGCAAGGGAGTTTCCCCTAAATAACAAAAGTCGGCCTCACTGTGACTTAAGAAGGTGGCGAAGCCGCACCATGCTCCTCCTTATCCCAGTTGGGCTGTTATGTGATAAACAGACTGGAGTGGGAGAGAGTGACTGTGGTTACCAAAGGTGGCCGGTACAGGGGTCTTGGTGACAGATGACAGTGCACCAGGGTGGAGAGGAGGGTGGTCAAGGGCTGGGCGGGAGCCTGATGGGCAGTGGCTGCGCTGGGTGGGAGAGAGCCACAGTGCTCAGTACTCTCCTTTGCAGCCAGTGACCAGAACCTAACCCAAACTAGCTTGAGCCAAAAGGGGGATTCACTAGGTGGATACGTAGGCGCTCAACAAACCAAGGAGAGCAGTGCAGAAAGGCAGCTAGGGGCCTGGGGGACTGGAATCAACTCATAGCCCCAGGCCGCTCAACTTTGGGCTTTCTGCTTGTTCCCCAAGGTTCTATCTCCACTGGACTCACCATTTTCTTTGTTGAAGACAAGTTTTCTCTAGGACCCTCTATCACTTACCCCTGTGTCTTTCACAGCCCAAGACTTAACAGACTTCTCGCTCAATCGTGTCCACCTCACTGTGACCCATGGACTGTAGCCCACCAGGCTCCTCCATCCGTGGAATTTTCTAGGCAAGAGTACTGGAGTGGGTTGCCATTTCCTTCTCCAGGGGATCTTCCCGATCCAGGGATCAGACCCAGGTCTCCCGCACTGCGGGCAGATGCTTTACTGTCTGAGCCACCAGGGAATCCCTTCACAACCCAAGAGGTCAGGAATTTTCTCCATTAGTTCCATTTAGAAAAACCTTGGGGGAAGTCTCGGATGGTCCTGGCTGAGAACCAAGCCCATTCCAGGGCCACTTACCAGATCTGAGGGGGCAACTAGGACGGACCCAGCAGGGTCATTAACCCATCCAGGGATGGGAAGCCCTGGAGGAGGATCGACCTAGAGAATGTCAGGAGTTTAGCTTGGAGGTGCTGACTTCCAAGCAGAGCAGCCAGGGGGATGAATCCAGAGGTTGGGCTGGAGCTGCCACCAGTAACTGATGATCCAGTTTAGGGAACTGATGAGGCCAAAGAAATGGATGAAGAAAACAAGAAGAGAACCTTGGATGGGATTTCAAGGAAACCCCAGGCCATGGCAGAGAAGATGGTCTGGTAAAGGAGGCTGAGGAAAAAACAGCCTGAGAAGTCTGGGGAACAAAATGGTGTGGCCCATGGAGACCAGGGGAGGAGGCCAAGAAAGAGGGCGTCTCAGCAGTGGCAGAGCTGAGCAAGTTGAGACCCAAGACTGCCCGGTGAACTCAACGACCTGGAGGTGATTGGTGACCTCTGGAGGGATTTAATGGGGCAGAAGCCAGGATGGGATGGGAGGAGGACAAATGTTCAAGATAAGGAAATGAAGATGGGGAGGATGGACAACACTGGGAAGAACTTCGACTGTGAAAGTGAAGAGAAAAGAACAGTGGCAGCTGGAGCACTGTGAGGGTTAAAGAGTGTTGGTGTTTTTACTTAATTTTATTAATTATCATTATATATGTGCTAAGTCACTTCAGTGGTATCTGACTCTTTGCAATGCTATAGACTGTGGCTCTCTGTCCATGGGATTCTCCAGGCAAGAATACTGGAGTGGGTTGCCATGCCTTCCCCCAACGGATATATAATAATATATTTTATCAAAGATTATGTATTATATATAAAATAACATACTAAGCCATTTATTAAATAATAGATAATAATAGTATATATTAACATGCTCTTTTACTTATTAGTATCTAGTATATAATACATATTATTAATATATATGTATACACATAATGAGCTTCCCAGGTGGTGCTAGCGGTAGAGAACCCTCCTACCAATGCAGGAGACATAAGCGAAGCAGGTTTGATCCCCCGGTTGGGAAGATCCCCTGGAGAAGGGAATGGCTACCCATTCTAGTATTCTTGCCTGGAGAATCCCATGGACAGAGGAGCCTGGCAAGCTACAGTCCATGGGATCTCAAAGAGTTGGACATGACTGAAATGACTTAGCATGCATGCATACATATACATAATATATAATACACATACCTACATAATGTATAATATATAATGTATATCACATATAGCACATAACATATATAAGGATTATAATTAATATATTTTATAACAGGATTATGTAACAATAATTATGCAGTTTTTTTTTCTTGGCTATGTGGCATGAGCAGGATCTTAGTGTTCCAGCCAGGAGCCAAACCCATGCCCTCTGCACTGAGAGTGCAGAGTCTTAACCACTGAACGGATAAGGAAGTCCCTATGCAATATTATTAATCATATGTCTTAGTTCATGACACAGTCTCATCTTAGATGCATGTCAGAGATATTTATTTATTGAGTGTCCCTGGTGGCTCAGGTAGTGAAGGATCTGCCTGCAATGTGGGAGACCTGGGTTTGATACCTGGGTTGGGAAGATCCCCTGGAGGAGGGCAGGCAACCCACTCCAGTATCCTTGCCTAAAATGAATATTATAAGAAACACCTAAGATAAGAACAGGACTACTGACAATAACTTACTATGTACTCCTTCCCTCCATTGCCCTTGGCTTCTGCCATTGGAGGTACCAGCAACCTGAATCCCAGTTTATCATTCTCTTGTGGTATTTTCACACAGGGAACACTTAAGGACAGTTAAAACAAATGAACTACAGACATATGCAACAATATAGATAAATCATACACTGTTTATTAAATGAAAAAATTAAGCCCCAGAGGTAGCCTATAGTATGCTATCCTATATATATATATATACAAACTTTATATATATCCCATATATATATTTATATATATAAATATATATATAAACTTTTATATATATCATTTATATATATTTATATATATAAATATATATATAAACTTTTATATATATATAAAGGATATATATATATTTTATATATATATATATTTATATATATATATAAAGGATATATATATAAAGGATTATATATATATATAAAGATATATATATATTTTTATATATATATATAAATATATAAAGGATATATATATATTTATATATATATAAATATAAATATATATATATAAAGGATATATATATAAAGGATTATAAAAATATATATAAATATATATATAAAGGATTTTATATATATATATAAAGGATTATATATATATATAAAGGATATATATATATTTTATATATATATAAATATATAAAGGATATATATTAAAGGATATAAAGGATATATATAAAGGATATAAATATATAAAGGATATGTAATGCAAAGCATATATAAAGGATATATATATAAAGGATTATAAAAATATATATAAATATATATATATATATATAACGGATATATATATATATAAATATATATATATTTAAAGTTAATTCATCAAGTTAAGAGCAACTGCAGCTAGAGCCCAGGTCAGGGAGGGATGAATGAAAGGTGAGGTGGGTGAGCGGGGTTGCTGCAGAAGATGAGTGAGTTCCCATCTGGTAACTTGCTGTTCCCTCTGAATCAGGAGGCAAGGCCATCTGCTGGGAGTCAGGGAAGAGAGAAAATGAACATGAGAGATGAGGAGAGAACAAAGAATGCTGACACCACTGAGCGATGAGTGGGGAAATGTGCTCACTGGAGAAACCCTGGAGGATTGCCTGGCAGTGGCAGCACGATGGACATTAATTTGTAGGCTTTGACATCTGTGCTGAGAGCGCTGTTGTGCCAACTCTCAGCTGCTGCCTGCAGGCCCAGAACAAGCGGAGCTGGGTGAAGCGTGATGAAAGTTTGCCTGGTAGGGAACTGAAAAGATGGACGGTCAAGGGAGTGTGGTTTGTTATGAAGAGTGTTGACATGAGAGACTGTGGACAGAGTTGGAACATGGGGAAGTGAAGGTGAGAGGAATGTGGATAGGGAAGAAAGCAGAGGGGTCAGTGACTGATGGCCCTGGTGACAGTGAAGGAGGGCCGGCGGAGGCCCGTGGACAAGCAGCTGGATGGCTAGAGGTGGGCACGTGAAGGACAGAGGCTGGACCCGGGGTGGTGACAAGCCTGGGCATGAGCCTGGGGGGAGGGACTGACTCAGGCTGGTGGACGAGGAGACCCTGACATGACCAATCTGGAGGAACAGCTAACATTGATGTCCTGAGAGCAGGACGTGAGGCAGTGCATAGTGGGGGGGGGTGCCCCTGACTGATGGGGACACGGAGGCCCAGAGCTGACGCCAGCAGGGGGATCAGGATAGCAGGAACCGTTAAGAGAGGACTTCGGTTTTCCAGGCATTCACAAGGCAGGAAGGGCAATTGTCTGAAGGTGGAAATTGGGCCCAAGGAGGTCAACCCAGGCTCCTGGCCTTGAGGAACATCAAGGGGGAGTGGGCTAAGCATCAACTCCAGAGAGGGCTGCCCAAGAAGCAGGGACCTCGGGGGAGGTGAAGGGACACTCACAGAAGAGGTGGGGGAGAGGATGAGCTTGCTGGGTGTAGAAAGGAAGAGAGGCCCTAGGGTAAAGGAGCCAAGAGGCACAGTGACGGGGCTGGGCTGGCTGGATGGTGACACCTGCTGAGATGGCTGGATCAGGTCCTAAGGGCTTAAATAGGGGGCTACTGGCCTCATGAGAAGGGCTTCACTCAGCAGCCTGGCCAGAGGTCTCCAGCTCTTACGGGCTCTATGGTCACCATTGTTCAAGAGGGACTCTGCCTCCCAATCGTCTCCCATCAGACTTTCCTCTCGCAGCCCCCAACTGCCAGTGAGGGAGACCAGACTTCATGGCTGTTTCCCCATGGAGGAACACAAGCTTTTTGGAGGAACGGCCAATCTGCCTTTTCTCTGAAGCTCAGGGCCTCGCAAAGTGCCTGGCCCATGCGTGGGCCATGCAGGTGCTCAGATATTTATTAAACCAACTCAGAGCAGTAGAACATCACAGCAAGGAAGTGATCACTGAGATCACACAATGTACTGCCCCTCCTTCGTTCTGCAGATGAAGAAATGGAGGCACAGAGGTGACGAGCTTGCCCAGGTTCATGTTGGTGCTAAATGCTGGCCTGTGTTGGCTGTGGCAAGTGACGAGATGCAGGTAAGGGCCCCAGAGGGGGTTCTGGTCCAGAATGCTTGCATTCGAGTCCCAGCTCTACCATTTACCAGCTGTGTGATTACTTCATGCAGCCACCTGTAAACTGAGGAGCATAATGGTGCTGCCTCCATGGCTGTTGTAAACACTGAGCAAGTTGATCTGTTGAAAGCTCCTAGAACACAGCGGGACATGTCATGGGGTGTGTGTGTTCACTGTTGTAGCCGTATCACCAAGTGAACCCTTAAATGAAGAAAAAAGTCAGCAAAAAAAAATTTTTTTAAGAAAAAGATTGTAAAATCTCATGATAAATGTTTGATTTTATCTATTTAAGTTTGCATTCGATTCTTATAACGATCACACAATTATTTTTGAGGAAATCTTGCTTCATATCTTAAATTATCACTAACTACATAGAATATTCAACGGGCAGCAGTTTCTCTTGCAGGAAAGTTAAAAATAACGTGTGCCTCACCGTCCCCCAGTGACTTGGTTGTGACCTGTCACTCAGATTTGGGCAAGAAAGGGCCTTCCTGGGCTCGCTGCACCTCCCCGAGGCCTCCAGGGGGCGCCCTCCCCGACACGAATCCACTCCCTTGTGAAGCGAGGTTCACGTGCTTGCTTCAGATCCTTCAAGGACTGCCCAGGCCTCATGGCCCCCAGGGCGCAGCCAGCCCCACCAGCTGGACTCCGGGACACCATCCTGGGTCCCAACTACGCTGCGTTCCTATGCCTGCCTCCTACCCTTCACCTTGTCTTTCCTCGCCATACAGCAGGCGTCTTCCCACCCTCCATCTCTGGTAATACCTGCATCCAGGTTGGTGTCCGGGAACCCCAGGCGGAGGTGCAGAGACTCAAACAACGGGCGCTTGAATGGGCTGCCTTTCTCACCGCGGTGGGTGTGACGGGCCCAGGAGAGTTTTCTCCTGGCTGGTTATTTACAGCCACTGAGGCTGTGGAATCCTGATGTGCACCACCATTAATTACAAGATCGATCATCTTTTCAGCAGCAAAAGGAGAAAAGACACCGCTCAGCCCACCCTCAGTTTTCTCTTTCCCTCGTTCAGATGTTTCTCATGCCCTGGGCACTGGCAGAAAGCAACACACAGAATATTATTTTTCACTTATCTTTGAGGAGTGCTTTCTCAGAACTGATTAAGGGTAGACTGGTTTGGCTTTCCTAGACTGAAGGATTCAGAAGCATGTGGGGGTTTTGAAAGGAACAAAATAACATTTTAATCTAGGACATTCTATACTGTTTCTCCCACACAATCAAGCCACTGGAGATCTGACTGAATCTTGCACAAGCACCAGCACCGGGGAAGTTGGACCAGAGGGAGAAGAGCCCGCAGCCTGGAGTGGAAGGAAGACGGTGGCTCGGCTGGAACCTGCTCGGAAGCTCTCTCTTACTCCTGTGTAACACAGAACTTTCCCAAGAATCCACATACCGTGCCTTGCTAAATTTTCTTATCAGCCTATCAGCCTTGGTTTTCCAGAAGACTTGCATTCACATACCAGCATCTCTACTTCAGTCAGTCAGTTCAGTCGCTCAGTCACGTCCGACTCTTCGTGACCCCATGGACTGCAGCACGCCAGGCCACTCTGTCCATCACCAACTCCTGGAGTTTACTCAAACTCATGTCCATTGATTTGGTGATGCCATCCAACCATCTCATCCTCTGTCGTCCCCTTCTCCTCCTGCCTTCAATCTTTCCCAGCATCAGGGTCTTTTCCAATGAGTCAGTTCTTTGCATCAAGTGGCCAAAGTATTGGAGCTTCAGCTTCAGCATCAATCCTTCCAATGAATATTCAGGACTGATTTCCTTTAGGATGGACTGGTTGGATCTCCTTGCTGTCCAAGGGACTCTCAAGAGTCTTCTCCAACATCACAGTTCAAAAGCATCGATTCTTCGGTGCTCAGCTTTCTTTATAGTCCAACTCTCACATCCATACGTGACCACTGGAAAAACCATAGCTTTGTAAGTAGCATCTCTACTTATCAGCAGTCAATCATTTGCTCCAGGACTTAGTTTTCTCATCTACAAAATGGACCCCCTTTTGTACCTGCCCCCTGAGGTATCATGCTAGCTTCCTGAGATAAAGCAGATGTAGCCCTCAATATCTGACACCAGCAAGTACTTCACAAGGTCTACAATTTCATTATAATTATTTCTCCCATTTTTAACATAAGAAAACCAAGACTCCGGTTAAGGGATTTGCCCAAGAACCGCTGTATAGGCAAGAGCTGAAGCTGGCACCCCATTGCCGGTTCTGGTCCAGTGCTCTTTCCCAGAGAGCTGAGATGTCCTGCCATGGTGACAACCACACGGGTCCTCCTCCGTGCAAAGGGAGGAAGGCGTAATTAATGCTTTCAAGAGATTCCAGATGCCTAGATGAAAAGAAGCACAGGCATGTCATTACCCAGTGTTTTTGTCTTATCGCTTGCTGTCTTTGAAGTTTGTTTTGGAGGAAGAACCTGATGTTTTCCCTGGGTATGGTCGTTATGGCTAGTCCCCTGAGGCCCTGGACTCACCATCACGCTTGCCAGCCCCTGGGCCTCCCCTTCCAGATCTGCAGTTGGCAGTTATGGCTCCTAACGTGAAAGCCCACTGTCCACATCAGCTCTGGGCAGAGTTAGTGGTTCAGAGTTAGTGGCTGGTTGGAAGTCCTCCCCCGCACCCGCAAATGGCCTTCTTCACATAAAAGGCTTTGTCCTCCCATGGACTCTCACTGCTTTGCTCTCGAACAGTGTGAAGCCTCCCGGGGGATGGTGGGGGGGAGGTGAGGGGTGATGTCACTCAACACAAAGGCCCTGTAACTCCTGGCGACTAACGGGAGAAGGGGAGGGAGGAGGGGGAAGTGGAGGCCTCAGGACAAACCTCCTCCTTCACCATTATGGGGAAGGCTGAATCATGAAAGACATGAATCAGATTTATTCTCATGGCTTTTAAAATAAACACCACAGGGCCAGCGTGACCTGACAGCTTGTTCTTGTCCTCAGAGCCTGCGGTCTCAATGAAAAAAAGAGAAGACAGCATGTCCCAGCCCCAAAGATTGTGTCATCCTGAAAGGGTAAAACCGTCGTTCTTGCTCTTCCTCGGCGAGAAGGAAACCCGTGAACCTGCGCTCCTGTTTCTGTGTCACTGTGGGCCCTGTCGGGTCATTGTGGTGACTGGAGTGGGTGGGCATTGGGTGCAGGCAGCCCCCCAGCGCAGGACGAAGTCCAGCCTTCTGGGAGTGTTGTGGCCACCTGCTTTCTCTAACCTCTCAGCCGAAGCTCATACCCTGGACACAGGGGATGCAGAGGCGTGGGAAGCAGAAGGAATGTCCATCCTCTCGGATGCGGATGAGGGTTTCTATCCCCTGAAGGCCCACCTTCACCTCTAAACTTTGAGTGGAGGGTGGAAATTCAGGAAGTGTGATGGGGGATTCCAGGAAGGACACGTTCTCAAATATCTCCTCTACGGTCTTTCACTGAATTTGAAGTTCTGTCTCTGTTTTTACTGATGCCATTTATTTATCTGCCAAAAGAATCTTTGATTTTTAAGAGCCTCTTTTACAATGCAAACTCACCTGTAAGTGGTGATATTAAAATATTCCTATCAGCGAGCTGGATGAGCTGACTTTATGGGGAAGGGGGCTGGGTGGAGTAAGGCTGTCCAGCCCTGATAGAGGGGCAGCCTTATGACCTAGCGATAAGTCTGCTAGGCCAGGGATAGTATATCTGTTTTCTGTGCTGTTATATATTGAACATACCCTGCAGAGGTGTGTTCAAATTGTAACCCTGGCTACCTTGGAATATTTGGAAATAGGTTCATTGCAGATGAAGCTATACTCCATATTGGAGTTGGGTGGTCCTTTAATCAAATAGGATTGGTGTCCTTTTAAAAAGAAGATGTGAAGATAAAAAGGGGAGAATGCCATATGAGGACATGAAGACCCCCCAGACACAGAGAGAAGATAGCCATGTGAAGGCAGAGGCAGAGATTGGAGTCAAGCTGAGAAACTGCTGGGGCTACCAGCAGAAGCTGGAAGGGGTAGGGAAGGATTCTCCCTAAAACCTTTGGAGGGAATGTGGTCACGACCACACTTTCATTATTGTACTTCTAGGCTCTAGAAATATGAGAGAATAAATGCACGTTGTTTAATGTTACCTGGTTCTTGGAACTTAGTTACAGTAGCCCTAAGAAACTAATACACACACCTGCTTCAGTATCTGACTCACCAAGTGACCTAACAAATGTTGGCTCCTCTAAGAGATTCTGCAAAATCAGGTAGTTGGACTAGATAAACTAGGATCCCTCCAGCTCAATAGTGTTTAGGGGTTGTTCTGAGGTTAGGAAGACGGTTCATTTGTTCAGCTAATTATCTTTGAGTATATTCTGTGCCAAGCATGGGGTAGCAAGCAGGTCATTGCTCTCAGGGAGGTATGTCCTTGTCTCTCAAAGGAAGGATGAGACTGTTAGCAAGGACTGGACATGGGCTAAAGCCAGGAGCCTGGACCCCTTGAAGTCCCCAGAGCAGGTCCCCAGGAGCTGGGAGGCTACAGTTAGACTTCTGAGCAGGAAATGCAAAGGGAGAGGGAAATTCAAGATTTCCTGAGAGGTCAAAAAGGAAATAAACTTCATTACTTCCAAGTAGATTTTTAAAAACTATGCAAACAAGTTCATCAGCCCCTGAATGGCTATTCATCTTTGACCTTCTGACTACATGTTTTATCTACTGGATATTTAGTTTGACTGTATAGTTTGTTTAGCTTCGGTATGTGTATTTTTTGTGACGTATTCACATGGTTAAGTTAAAATAAAACCAAGGGATAGCTTTTAAAAAAAAGGAAATCAGCTACATGATAAGTTAACATGGCTGATGTTTAGGAAGGTGTTAACTTGCATTTCAGTGTTGTCTGCAAATATTTAAAATTATAGTTATATGTTTCTTGCTTGTGACCACTTTTTTATTCTCCCAGACAGTTTGTTCTTTGAGATAACAGCTCACTTTAAGAAACATACACCTATAGAAAAATAAGAGGTGGTTTTGGAGGGTAGGGGAGGTGGGATTGTAGTTATTTTCTAAGCCTTACCTTTGGGTCAAAGAAGTCAAAAAAGGAACCACAGCATACAGAGGCAGCCAGCTACAAGATTGGCAGGCAAAGGTGCTAGGAGAAATTAATCCATTTTTAAAACTAATTTTTGTTTTAACAGTGCACATAGTTTCAAACATCAACTTGAACTAAACTATTTGTAAGAAGATATGACTCTCTGTTCCATGTTTTCCCCATCTTCCCCTCCCCAGAGGCCACAGCTGTCAACTGCTCTTTTCCATGTTTCTCAATAACAGGTATATGCTATTATCTTTTACTTTATCCATTTATAGGTGCTATCTACTGACTTCCTATTATGGTAGATGAGGATCTAATTCTCTTACACCACCCTGCTCATTCCTCTGTTTCCTGTTTCCTCTCCTCCCCGTGTAGTTAGATTACAGTTCTTAGATCAGTGGTGACTGTTTACATAATATGCTTAGACAGATATTATTCACAGCTGAGCACTGTAGTGCACTACGATTATGTTTCCTTTCTTAGTTTTTATCTGTAGTTAATAATTGCCTTGGCCCTTTGTTTACTTAGGGTTTTCTTTTTTTTTGTACTTAATTGCTAACTCACCCCACAATTTCCAAAAGCTTCTCAGAATATTTTTCTACAAGGCCATCAACATCAGCCAATCTAATTCTTTCTTTCTTTCTTTTCCCTTTTTTTCTGTTGAAGCCATCCGTCATGAAGACCTGCTTTCTCCTATCTGGACATTTGCTCTCTAGCTCCACTGGATAACTATCTTTCTGGGACTGGCTTTTCTTTGCTGTCATCCTTGGAACTATTTTAGGCTCTCATTTGGCGTTGCATCTTCTGTTTCTTTGATGTCTTCCTCTTTTTAGTTTAATACCTTATTTGGATGGAGTAGATGCTCCAGGTGTCTCACCAGGTTAACAAGTTGGTCCCGCAGTGGAGGGCACAGTGAGGGCCATCCTCATCGTGTCTGTCCCTTGAGTAACACTTCTCCAGTCTGGACAATTACCTTATATATCCATTCCCCAGACATCCTTCTGGAACCTTCTTTCATCATATTCCTGGTGATTCTTTTCATTTCTTTCTAACTTGAAATTCATTTTTTATCTTATCTTTCTTGGTGTATTTCCAGTAGCTTCCAATGGCTTCCTAAGAAACGGTATATGGTAGGTAGAGTTTGTAGAACTTTCATGGCCACAAATGCCTTTATTGTGTCTGTCCTCATATGTCATTGATTGTTGACTGATTATAGAATTCTAGGTTAGAAATATTAATTTTTCTAGATTGGAAAAATTTTAACTTATGTTTTAAAATAATTTGGGGGTCATCACTCCACTTCCTTCTCATTTGAGTGTTGCTATTGAGAAACCCCAAGCCATTCAGGTTCCTCATCCCTATAATGTGATCTAGTTTTTCCCTCTGGAAGCTTGTAGGATCTTCTCTTGGACCTCAGAGTTCTGAAATGCACAGTGATTCTGTTGTTTTCCTCGGTTTCACAGGGCACTCTGAACCTGGAAAGTTCTTCTGTCCTTTAGTTCTGGGACATCTTCTTAATCTATTGTTGATGATCTGTTCCTCTCAGCCTTCCCTGTCCTCCTTTGAAATTCCATTTGGTCAGATTTTGGGTCTCCTGTATTTACCCTCTAATGTTCTTATGTTGTCTCTCCTAATTTCCATTTCTTTGTCTTTTTGCTCCATTTTCCAGGAGATTTATGCCCATTTAGCTCCAGTTCTTCTATTGAGTTCCTAATTTCTGCCAACATACTAATTTTCAAAAGCTTTTTTGTAATTACTCTTTTTGAATTTCAAAATGACACACTCCTCATCTTCCTGAGTTATTTCTGTATTATTTTTTACAATTGCATAGGAGTCTACGATTATCTCAAAGTTAAAAGTTAATTAAAAAAAAAAGTGACACACTGCTCTTACTTCATTGATAGCTTAAAAAAATAGTTTTCTTCTAATTTGCAATTACCCTGTTTTCTTTAGATTGTTTTTCACTATTTATTTGTTTGGGCCTCTTTAGAGAATTCCTCAGTGTCAGACAAGTGTTGGCTGTCTGCTCTTGATTTGCATTTGGGTCCGTACATGAAGGTCTTGATAAGCTTAAGCTTCCCCAACCTAGATGTCCATCAGCAGATGAATGAATAAGAAAGCTGTGGTACATATACACAATGGAGTATTACTCAGCCATTAAAAAGAATACATTTGAATCAGTTCTAATGAGGTGGATGAAACTGGAGCCTATTATACAGAGTGAAGTAAGCCAGAAAGAAAAACACCAATACAGTATAATAATGCATATATATGGAATTTAGAAAGATGGTAATGATAACTGTGTATGCGAGACAGCAAAAGAGACACAGATGTATAGAACAGTCTTTTGGACTCTGTGGGAGAGGGAGGGAGGGATGATATGGGAGAATGGCATTGAAACATGTATAATATCATATAAGAAATGAATCGCCAGTCCAGGTTCGATGCAGGATACAGGATGCTTGGGGCTGGTGCACTGGAATGACCCAGAGGGGTGGTATGGGGAGGGAGGTGGGAGGGGGGTTCAGGATTGGGAACACGTGTACACCCGTGGCAGATTCATGTTGATGTATGGAAAAACCAATACAATATTGTAAAGTAATTAGCCTCCAATTAAAATTAAAACAAACAAACTTAAGCTTCCCCCTTGGTAATCTGAAGGGCAGTGTATTTGGAGCTTCCAACTCAGACCTTTTTCTCTTAGGTTGGTCAGATTCCCCAAGAAAAGTCTCCTCTCCCCACTGAAAGGGAGGGTTGTGAACGCTGGTGCTTTTGGAGATGCGTGGCCTGGCGTTCCCAGCATGCAGCTGTATGTGCCCCCTTTACATCCCGTTCTCTGTGCAATACTCGAGGCTTGTTTTCCCTCTTTTCTTTGGGACAAAAGCCTCCCACCTTGCGCCATGGTGGGAAAAGGACAGCCACTCGAGTGTGGAATAAAGAAGGAATCACATCACTCTCAACAGATTTCACCCCTTGTTATTATGCAGGTCCCCTCTTCTCCCCTAGTCTGGAGCGGTCCAATGCTGCTGGTTTCTGGGAACTTTGAGGATTCTGTGGAATAGATCAAGTTGGTTTTTAGTGTTCTCTACAGATTACTTAAGATTCGGCTTTATCAGCTCTACTAACTCAGTTGCCACTCACCAGCTTCAAAAATTTTGTGGCTGTTGCCTCCTCTGTTTCCCCTGTCATTGTAAGTTCATTTTTACATTTTGTTTACAAATTTCCCTACTGGGGAGAAAACGTAGACATATTCTATATTCAGTCGCACGGCTTAACCCAGAAGCACTTAGAGGTAATTTCCCAAGCCCAGTGACGACAACGTGCGTGCTTGTGTGCATGCGAAGTTGCTTCAGTCGTGTCTGACTCCCGCTTACCCTACGGACTGTAGCCTGCCGGGCTCCTCTGTCGATGGTGTGATCCTAGCAATCATCTAATACGTATGTTAACTCATTTAATCCTTGTACCGACCCTAAGAAATTAGTACTATCATTATCAAATGGGGAAACTGAGGCAAAGAGAAGTTGCCTCCCAATCAGACAGTGGTAGAGCTGGGGCTCAAGCCCAGAAATTCGGCTCCACATCTGAACACTGTCTTACCTAAGGGATGTTAATATTTTTCTCTCTTACTCCAAACCCTGGTTACCAAAAGACAAAGAGGGATCTGGTTGGGATTCCCTTCAATAGCTCTTTTCTGGTTAAATGACATCTTGGTTCACTCTGCCTATTATGTGTCAGGCACTGTTCATAATTCTCATTTCATTCTTATAGCATTATAATGTGCAAGTTATTAATGGGGACTTTTTACAGATGAGAACACTGGGGCACAGGTCTTCAGTGACTTTCTGAAGTCCCTTGTCGTAACTGAAAGAGCCAAGATTCAAATTCAAGTCCATATGGCTTAAAAGCCTGGGAGGGCTCTGGGATGTGCTCAGAATTTTTTAAGGTGTCTGTCAAAAATGAGAGACCAGAGTATATGCCATCACTCCCTTCCCACATGCACAAACAGTTAACTAAATATTTATTGTTCATTATTTTGGTTTTCTTCTTCAAGGATGCCAATTACATGCATGTTGGATCTCGTTTATCTGCATCTCATATCTCCAATTTCTTCTCTAATTTCTCCTCTTTTTAACTTTTTAATATCTTATTTAATGTTACTTGATTTTCTCATTTTCATCTTTCATGTCTCTCTTATTTGTTTCCTTATTTCTTTCATTTCAATAGTGGTTTCATCGGTTTCTTTCCCTTCTTTCTTGAGTTCTGTCAGTTCACTTCTCATCTCCTTTTATTGTTTCATCGTCTTGCCCCACTCTCTTGCATCTCATTTTTGTTCTCTCACTGTCTGGAGATTATTGCCTCATTGCATTTGTTTGAAATTCATTGGTGAAATGTTTATATCAAAATTTTCATCTGTTCTGTGATGTCATTTTTAGACTCTTCATCTGTCATTGGCTTTTCCTATTTCCTTCTTTTCTTCTAGCATTTTTTGTAAAGAGTCTATGCTGCTTAATTTTAAATTACTCATCATTGGAGGAGGTAAGTTTTTCCTGGACAAGCTACTGAATGACATCATGCGTTAGCGGGGCCAGGGTCATGTCCCAGAATAACTGGAATCTGTGTATGTATACTTGTTTAGCTTTTATTTCTTCCCAGTTAATAAAGAAGGGTGACTGTGCGATATTTTTTGTTTGTTTTCATGTAAAGCCTCTTTTTTCCCCCTCATTGCCAAAGAGGTAGACCACTTTCTGTAATTGTGGTTTACCAATGTGATTTCTCATTCCATCTTCTTCACATTTTGGAATAAAACTAGATTCAAGGAAATTACTCTTGACAGCTAGAGTACTCCTTAAACATGTTTAGAAAAAATAGACTTGGGTTTTGCCTGTCAATGATGCCTCTCATTTTTAAGAAGGGTGATATTGCTGCTTTTGCTGAGAGTTGTGGCCATGGCACCTTCTTCCTGAAGCATCATTTCTCTGTATACTCCCTCCTCCACCCAACAAACTGTTTATAACTGTCCTTTTCCCTGTGTATGGACTGGTGCTTTAGCTGCCTCTAAGTTTCTCTTAAAATGTCATTTGCATTTTTACTTCTCATTTTCCTTATTATTTGTGGATACATTCCAGGGAGTCGGGGGCGGGGGTGGGGTGGGGAAGGTGACTTTGGACAACCATCTTCAAACCAGGCTTCCCCTCTAATTGTTTTCTCAGGCCTGTTGCACAATTTCATATTGACCTAGCTGTGGTTAGGTCTGCCAGTTATGTCCAATGTCCTGCTCATTCTAATTTTTTCTCTTCCTTTTTACCCTTGTTGTTGCTGTCTTTTCCTCAAGAAGTGTACATAGGAGGTGTATACTCCTTTGGGGTCCAAACTTTCTGGGTCCACTGAGAAGTAGAGTCCAAGATGGGAATAAATGTGCTTGCATGAGGAAATTACAGAAGCAGTTGGGTGAGTTCTGAGATCACAATGCAGGCTGGACCCGAGTGATGGAGAGAGGGAGGGGAGGTAGGGCAGAAGTGTCCTAGACTGCCATCTAGTCAGAGGAAAGATTTGGCAGAGACATTGAGGAGCCTCCTGTCTCCCAGAAACGGCCTCAGCATCTCTGTTACATTCACTCATTCGCTGACAAGTGTCCATGGATTTGAGACACAAAAGTGGGGCCTACATCAACTGTGCTCCCCGTAATCAGAGATCTACAGGGTTTACAGCCACACTTCATATGCTGCCACAACATACGTCGGCCTGATGGATATTTCAGCAGTATATAGAATTCTACTTCAAATAATCTAGAATTGTAAATTCCCTTGGAACTTTGAAGGAATTAGATCCACCATCCTCTAGAATCCAGGTGTTGATAAGAAGTCTGATGTCAACCCGACTTTTGATTTTTAAAGAACATCTCTTTGTCTCCATCTTGTGTGTTTTCTCCCTCCACCTCCCCACCCACTTCTCTTCCTCTTTCCCTCTCTCTGCTTTAAGATATACCTTTATTCCTCAGTATTTGGAAATGTGTTAAAGATGTGTGGCTGTCAATACTATGTGAACTTTTAAAATCTGAAAACTATGTTTCTTTGGAGCCCTGAACAAGTTTTTTTATATTATTTGTTTGATCCACTGTCTCTGTTTTTTTTTCTCTGTAACTTGTATCAGTCAGGTAATTGACCTTTAAATTTAATTGACCTAAAAAGATTGATACTTTAAATTTTTTTTTCTCAGGTTGCCAGCCTTATGTTCTGGGAAATTCCTTTGACTTTATCTTCCAATTATTCTATTAATTTTTTTCTAATTAATTTTCTGATTGTCCTTTTTTAATAGCATCCTGCTCTTGTTTTTATCCATAGCCATACAACATGTCACAATCTCTGGGGATATTAATTAGAGGGTTCTTTGTTTTTTTGTTTTCTCCTCTTCACTGAATTTCCTGTTGCTTTTGGAGTGATTTTTTCTGTTTGTATATCTTTATCATTGAATGCTCAGGTGTTTGTCTTCTATCTGATTATCATCAATTCCTGTTTAATAATGGGGAATGATGTTGATTTTTCTCCAGAGCTGCCATGGCTGTCCTTGCTGATGTAGGCGTGTAGCTGTTTTTCTCCCTAGGTCTCTCCCAGGAATGGGTAGGCTGGCTGGCAGCTCCGCAGTGTTGACCAGGCTCAGCTGCAGGCATGCTGCTCTTTCAGATTAGCATGTAGATGGTCAGACCCAAGCTGGGGCCCCCCAAATGATAGGTGGGGCACTGAACTAGCTGGTGCTGGGACTAGCTGGTTTGGCTCCAGGAAGTAAGTCCAATATCTTTAGAGAAGAGCCTATAGTTTGGTGCCTGAAGTAAAATGCTGGGCTTCCTACAACCTCTCTCTTAGCAATCAAGCTGAAAAGGGAAGTGAGAGGGGCCCGCTTTGAATTAACCTCTTCATTTTGAGGCTTTCCTTCTCACCCCTGCCCTCCGTCACGCCAACTGTGGCCTGTTCCTAACCCTCCGGGGTTTCTTGGGGCTATTGGCTTTGTCCTTTGCTGTTGTTTCCTCCCACATATTCTGGGATATTTGCTTCACCTGTTTATTCAGCAAGTGTCTGATGGTCTGCCTCTTTTTATCTACAATAAATTTGTGAAATCTTGCACCTGTCAATGATCCCTTTTCTATTTTCTTCTATTATTAATGTATGAGTTTACTCCTTCACCATCATTTCACTGGGGTTTCAGGTAGAAAAGAAACAAATTGCATGTTCAGACTGCTAATTTGAACTTTAAAATCTCCCTGGGTCTGCAGTAAGGAAAGAATTCGAATGCCTCCTAATTCACTTTATGAATGTTCGTGCTCTCCTAAGGACTCTGCCTTCTCTGCCCCTTTCTTAGGGGAAGGCAGTTTTTTCTCACCTCCTCACCAGTGAGCCTTGCAGGGCAGCAGGTGGTCTCCTTGCTCCTCATTTCTGCTACTAGACTGACCTTCCCTCCCCTTAATAACATGTCATTAGATTATATCACCCACTGCTCCGGGGGTTGATGATGGACAGGGAGGCCTGGTGTGCTTTGGTTCATGGGGTCGCAAAGAGTCGGACACGACTGAGCGACTGATCTGATCTGATCTGATCTGATTCTTGGGAAAATCCCAAACATAGTTAAATCCAATTCTCTGATTACTTTACCTAAACCCACATAAATGACCTAGGCTGGTTATGAACATAGAACCATATTGACTGGTTGCTCTTTACAAGTTGTATTCTTTTATCTTTGTTGGGATTTGTAGCCCAGAATATGATGCGTATGATGTATCCTGACATGATCCCTGTCATTCAAAACAGAAGTGTGCACTGTGCTGTTGTGAGTGCAGTGTCCTAGCAGGGACAAGTGGGCCCAGCTGGTTGCGTTGGTCAGGTTTTTAGACTGGTCGTGATTTTTTGCTTCCTTTTCCTGTTGATTTCTGAGAGCAGAGTGTTGCGGTATCCGCCTGTAACCCTGCGTTTGTTCATCTCTCCTTCCAGTTCTAGCAGTTTTCGTATCATTTCCTTTGAAATTCTGTCATTAGGTGCATACGTATTGAGGATGATATGTCTTCGTGGTGAATCAACCCTTTATCATTCTGCAGTGTCTCTCTTATCCTTACTAATAACCTTTGCTCTGAAGTCTTTTATTTTAATATTGTCACCTCAGCCCCCTTTGATTAGTATTTGCATAGTACTAATGTATTTTTTCACCTTTTTCTTTTTAAAAAAGACTTTATTGTTTTTGTCTCTGGCTGTGATGAGCCTTCATCGCTGCACGTGGGCTGTCTCTGTTGCAGCAAGCGGGGCTACTCTTCGTCGCGGTGTGTGGGCTTCTCACTGGGGTGGCTTTTGTTGTGGAGCGTGGGTTCTAGGTGCGTGGGCTTCAGTAGCTGCAGCTCCTGAGCTCGAGTGCTGGCTCAGTAGGCGTGGTGCCTGGGCTTAGCTGCTCCACGGAATATGGAATTCTCCCAGACCAGGGATCGAACCAGCTGGTGTCCCTGGCTTTGCAAAGCAGATTCTTAAACACTGGACCACCAGAGAAGCCCATCCTTTTTCTTTTATCCCATCTACATGTTTACATTAAAAAGGGGTTTCTTGTTGACAGTATATGGTTGTCTTTTTTTCTTAATATGAAATCTGACGTCTAAGACTATTTACATCTAATCTAATTATTAGTATGGCTGCATTTCCCTCTACCATCTTGTCAGTTGCTTTCTTGTTCCATCTGTTCTTTGTTCTTGTTTCAATCTTTTTCTGTCTGCTTCGGGATTATTTTTAATGACTTAATTTTATCTCCACTATTGGTTCATCGGTTACGTTCCCTTTAAAAATGTTTAATGGTTGCCCTAGAGTTTACAATGTATGTCTTTAATTATAGTCAGTCCCTTCTGAATGGTGTAAGACCTTACAACAGTATACTGCCAATTTCTTCCTCTGATTCCTTGTGCTATTTTTGTCTCATATTTTACTCTTACATATTTTGTAAACCCCACATTTTTTTTTATATTTGCTTTAGACCAGAGGGTAACAAACTATGACTGTCAGATCAGTCACATGTTTCTGTAAATAAAGTTTTATTGGAACACAGACACGCCCATTGTTTACAGCTACTTTCACGCCACAGCTGTAGAGTTGAGTAATTGCAACAGAGACCACATGGCCTGTGACACTAAACCCTTCACTATCCAGCTTTGTATGTAACAAAATGTTGGCTGACCCTTGCTTTAGGGAGTTATTTTTAGAGCAATTAAGAAGTGTTAACTTAGCCTCCTATGGAGCATCTCTGGAGCTCTTTATTTCTTTGTGTGGATCTGATATTGTTTGGTACCCTCTTCTTTCTGCCTGAAGAATTTCCTTTAACATTTCTGCAGGTCTGTTGTCACTGACTTCTCTCAGCTGTTGTCTTTCTGGGAAAGTGTTTATTTGCCTTCACCTTTGAAGGACATTTTCACGAGGTGTAGAATTCTGGATCAATGGCTCTTTCAGTATTTTAAAGATGCTGCTCCATTGTTTTCTGCTTGTATAGTTCCTGATGAGAGCCTATTATAATTTTCTCTTTGTTCTTTGAATATTATGTGCCTTTCTTCTCCCTCTGGGCCTCCCCTTCACCCAACCCCAGCTCCACAGATTGCCTTTAAGCTTCTCTCTGTAACACTGGTTTCCACCTCATAGTCAATTAGATTAAGAGGTGTCTAGGTGACACTGGTTTTGTTTGGTATTTATCCTTCTTGGTTCTCTGGGTGTTTTGGATCTATGGTTTGATGTATTTCATTTCTCTATGCAATGCTTTACCACTATCTCTTCTTCTCTATCTAAATATTTCTTCTGCACTATTCGCTGACTCTTATCCTCTTGTTCAGAAGAGCAGTGTGGGGACCTGTCCCCATACAGCCATTGGTGGTGCTCTGTGTGCCTGCAGCACGCAGAGGCGCTCTGTGCCGTCTCCTGCCTGTCTTCCATCTCTCTCAGGAGCACCCACTGGAGGCCTATGGGGAAAGTTCGTGAGTGACAGCAAACTCTCCCTACGTCTGCAGCACCCAGCTGTTTTGAACAGACATTGTCACCCACGCTCAGCCGCTAGTTAAAACTTAAGCTCACTTCTTCTTCCCCACTGGTACCTGCTGGCCACCTCCTCCCGTGGCCTACCCTCACGTAACACCGAGAGTGAGAGCCATCTCTCCTCAAAAGGCCTTTTATCCCCCTTGCAGTCCCTGTGGTTTGCTTCCTTGTGACCTCAGATTTCTGATGGTTTAAAAAAAATTGTGATCGTGCAGCAGATTAGGGTAGGTGACATTTGTAATTTTCTGCACCATAAGTGGAAGTGGCCTCTCTACTGAGTGCCCCTTAAACTCCTGGCAGCACCCTCTTCACCACTGCTGAGCAGGCCGGAATCATTCTCTCACTTTCCTGGATGACTGCTTCAAATGTTTCCCCCTCTCCTCCAACAAACTCACTCTCCATTGATGAATTTGCTTCCCATTTCAGTGATAAAATCAAAAGACCCCTCCCACCAACTTCCACTGTAATACTTACTCACCTACCTGTTTGCATTCTGCCCTCCCTCCTTTAGTGTGAAAATAGTGTGAAAATTCATGACCCCAGCAGAGACCCATGCCCCTAATTATCCATCAGATCCCACCCTCTCTCATCTACTCAAGGGAATCACTCCAGTATTTCCCCCACCCCCACTCCATGGGATTTCTCAGGCAAGAATACTGGAGTGGGTTTCCTTCTCCAGGGGATCTTCCTGACCCAGGGATGAAACCCACATCTCTTGCGTCTCCTGCATTGGCAGGAGGGTTCTTTACCACTAGTGCCACCTGGGAAGCCCAAGCTTCCTTTAAACTCTACTAATTTTCTCAAATTCTATTTCTGTAGGCTCTTACATGTTGGCCTAGAGAATCCCGTGGACAGAGGAGCCTGGCAGACTACAGTCCATAGGGTCGCAAAGAGTCGGACATGACTAAAGCAACGTACATAGCACACCTTCATGTTGGCAGACAAATCATGGAAAATACTCCTTACTGCCAGCAGAGGGCACTCTCATTGTGCCCACACTCTTCACAGGAAGTGTGTTCTGGAGTCCAGGTGAGTTTCAGTGCGGGAAACATTTGCCTGGGGTTTCTGGTTATAATATTTCCCCAACAGGCACCTGTTTAACTGGCATTTCCTGGCATGCACACATCTTCGCATATTTCTTTGTTGGTTGAGTTTGGCTTGAAGGGGAGGTTTCAGTAAATCATTGCTTCACATCATCAGGTAAGTTCAGATTTCCTTAGCTTGGAAACCAACCTAAGCAGAGAGATAAAAATAAACATGATCTTGAGTAACTCTTCCTGGACTTCACTGTTATACTAATAGGGTGTTAATTAGTAAAGAGTGCTTAACTTTTTTACTGCCAAAATAAACAAGCTGGCTTTGTTTTTGGCTGTGGGCCCTACAACTGCATCTCAAGGTGATTTGCAAACATTAATTAAATACTTCAGTGCACACCCAAGTAGGAGGTATCATTAAGCCCTTCTCCAAGATGTGGAAAATAGATGCCCTAAGCCACTCTATGACTTATTGACGGTTAGCATCAAGCTGGGACTGGATTTAGAATTCTGCAAACACTTCCAAGACTCCGTATCCATTTCCCCAGACCTCTCCAGCAAGTCATGACCTTTCAGCAGACATGGATCCCTCTTCCTTCACCAGCAGCTACAATATCAAAACGTACTAGGATGGTTCTGTGTCTTATGCCTGCTTGTCCCGTTGATACCTTTTAAACTGTCAGCTCCCTGTATCCTAATAGTTGTTTGAGAAAATGTGATCTTCAAGATGTTCATTGATGCACAGACTTAGCCTGATCATTTAGAGTAACTATGATGCTCTAAGTATAATCCCCATCATCATTTAATGTCCTCTCCGAAGAGGGAGGCTTTGTGTTTCCATCATGGGCGGACCCAGGTTCTGGCCCATGGAACTTGGTAGGCTCAAGCATGGGAAATACTCACTCTCTGTAAGGAGTAAAGGGCTCCTTTCCCTAGTCTTCTATTTTCAAAAACGGAATAGCACAAGGTGGCCTTAGCAAGGAGCACCCCCTCAACCTTATCCCACCCCACCCCACCCCTCGCCGCCAGACATTCCAGGACCCTGTGCCCAAGACAAACTATTTAAGTTCTGCCCGGCCTGGGGGCCATGGCTTACATGCACACTGGGCCAGTTTCACAGACAAGGAGGTGAACCATCTCCCAGGCCCAGAGGCCAGTCTGGCTGTTGGGAGAGAGCCCTGCAGAGTATCAGGTTCAGCACTTCAGGTCTGTCTACCCTGAGACACATACTGTAATTGCAAACCTGGAGCACCTGCAAAACTCCCTGGGCTTTACTGTCTGCTTCCAGGTGTGACGTCAGGCTGACCTGGCCAGATGGACCTGGCTTCCGAGCGCAAGGTTAATGAGTCCATTCCGCTGAATTACTAGAATATTCTCAAAGGGGTTTCATACCAGATGAGCAGGGCTTCCCAGGCAGCGCTAGTGGTAAAGCACCTGCCAAAGCGGGAGACGTAAGAGACACAGTTTTGATCCCTGGCTTGGGAAGATTCCCTGGAGGAGGGCATGGCAACCCACTCCAGTATTCTTGCCTGGAGAATCCCATGGACAGAGGAGCCTGATGGGCTACAGTCCATAGAGTCCCACAGAGTTGGACATGACTGAAGCGGCTTAGCATGCATGCATACTCCAGATGAGTAGCTTGAACTCAGGATGTAGCAAGCCAGGTACAGCTCACACCTGGCTCCTCCCCCAAGAAAGAACTCCGTGAGGATCCCTCCAACTTTAATTAATGAACTAAGTGGGACTCTCCAGGGAATACTGACCCCCACTGGATACTCAGCTGCTGCTGCTGTCGCTAAGTCGCTTCAGTTGTGTCCGACTCTGTGCGACCCCATAGACGACAGCCCACCAGGCTCCCCCGTCCCTGGGATTCTCCAGGCAAGAACACTGGAGTGGGTTGCCATTTCCTTCTCCAATGCATGAAAGTGAAAAGTCAAAGTGAAGTCGCTCAGTCATGTCCGACTCTTAGCGACCCCATGGACTGCAGCCCACCAGGCTCTTCGGTCCATGGGATTTTCCAGGCCAGAGTACTGGAGTAGGGTGCCATTGCCTTCTCCGGGATACTCAGCAAGGGCTGCCAAACTGGGATAAGAGATGTCACCTGTAGCTGTTAGCTTCCTTTCACCTGTTTCATTGCCTTCCTTACTCTCCTGAGGCAGAGCAGAACCCCGTATTAATGAACCCGTCACAAGCTGAGTCACGAGGCTTCGGTTAATACAGAATTAGAGCCTTTAGCTGAAGCAGCTGATCTGCAAATGTGTTAAGGGTTTCCAGAGCCTTTGGCAATATGTCCTATAGGTTTCCTGAATCACCAGCAGAATATGGAGGTAGCTTAAAGATTCTCAGCGGCTCTGCAACATCTGGATGCCCAAATCTTGCCAGAGTTGTGAGGTGGTTGGCCCACACTGTGCGTGTCTCCATGGACAGGACTGAAGCTGACTGAAATGACTGAGGGGACTCACTTGTGAAGATCATGCAACTCCAGCTTAATGGCCAGACAGCTTCCTTCTGCACAAATTAGGAGCACATTTTGGTGACACTGTGCCATTTAATTGGCCCTTATAATTACTTCTGGAGTAAAGAGTTGTATGAGTGTTACACAGAGGGTTGGAATGTGTCCTATTCATTCTGATAATGTGTGTTGAGCCAAAAGGAGGAGGGAGGGAAGATAAAGAGGAGAGAGACTCCTAGAATTTGGTTAAAGCAGAAAGTGGAGACCCTAGGTTGCCAGCCTCATGCAGGCATAAGGCTGCAGAGATAAGGACAGACCTAGAGGCATCCCCAGGGTCCACCAGCTGTATGGACAGTGTGTACTGATGTACAGTCGAACCTCCTGTACAACACAATGCACAGTACAAATCACTCAGCTATTAAAAAAACAAAAGAATGAAATAATGTCGTTTGCAGCAACATGGATGGACCTGGAGGTTATCCTACTGAGCAAAGGCAGTCAGAAAGAGAAAGACAAGTACCACACAATACGACTTATATGTGGGATCTAAAATATGACACAAATGAATGAAACAGAGACTCACAGAGAACAAAATTCTGGCTGCTGAACCAAAATCAGAAGAGTAAGTGTGCAGCTCTGGTGGAAATTGATGGTATTAATATTTGGCCAGAAGATCCAAAGAAAGCCTGAATCCCATCTCACCAATCCCTTCTCCCGCTGTGAGCCTCCTGAGAGTGCATCCAAACGCCGAGAAGAGCAAAAGGACACTCGTGTCATTTGATAGCTGGACCAGAGTCTGAAGCCCTCCTGTGCAGACCTTTCTAACCACAGCCCAGTTGGAGCAGGCAGTTTAGATGCTCCCTCAGCCTGAGGCTCAGTCTTGAGGTCTTGTCCCCTTCTGGTGAGTTCCGTGGCATAGGAAGTCATGAACAGCTTGCTCAGGCCAGTCCTCAATGCGGGGCAGGGCAGAGTGCAGCCTGATTCTAGTGCATTAAGTGAGAGACAGAGCATGGCTGCCTGTATCTTTAAAAGGCAGAGATGGGTGCACTCTCAGTTTCCTGGAATCTGGCCAAATTAGCACCTTCTCCTTTCTGAAGGAATTTGAAGGGAGTAGGTAGACAGCTGAGCACAGAAGTGGGTGGGGTTACAGATAACAATTATAATCAGTTAACCTGGAGCTAGATGCTCTAAAACAATGCCGTAAACATGAACCAGACATGGAGCATGGATATTTGAATGGAGAAGAGAAAATTATTATTCCTATCTGTGGCTAGTATATACAAGAGAATGGGCTTAAAAGCTATGTCCATATTTCAGTTGTTTTCTTAAAGTACATTTCAGAGTTGGAGTGGGTTTATTACAGAAACAAAGTTGCTGACTCAAGGTGTGGGCGCAAGGCTTTCCAGAGGGCTTGGGCTCATGATACCTGTGGCTGCCCCTTTCATGGTTACTGTTTTAAAATTTTTACTAAATTAGCTAAAAAAAATAGCATTTTGTTGGGTTTTTTTTTTTTTTAATAAAAATCCAGGCTTCCTCTGGATCTTCTGGCCAATTCTATCAATTTTCATCAGAACCACACACTTAATTCTTCTCATTTTGGTTCGGGCCTGCAGGATTTCACTTTCCTCCCATGCGGCGGGATCAGAGCAGAGTGAGCACCCGCTTCTGGACGCTGTGGTCCCTCCTCATTCTCTCTTCTTTGGCGGGCACGCGTGGCAAGGGGCTGGAACTTCTGGAGCGCCAGCCCCCTCACCCCCCAGCCCACATCCTCTCCCTGCTTCTCTCACTGTCAGTCCTGAGCTGTCGCCAAGGCGTGGGCTTCACAGCTTCGGGTGGCGCCAGGCACTAGGGGCAAGCCAGATCTCGGCGCCTCCCACCTCACCCCCACCCCTCCTCTGTTTTTTCCTGTTCTGGCAGGAATGGGCCGACTTTCCCTCCCTCAGTTTCATGAGGGAGAAGGAGGCAGCTCCAGATTAAGTGACGAAGAATCAATAAACCGATCCCTCTATCTGTTCCATGGTTTGCAGTCGATGAGGATGGTAGCTGCCTTCTGCGCACACGCTGGGGAGAGGAGCCGGAGCGGAGTTCTTGTTGGACTTCCGGGGCTGTCCCTTAGGGGCGTGGCCATAGAGGGCTCTGGGCAGTGATCTGGGAGCATCTTCCAGCCTTTAGAGGTGGTTATGGATGTCCATCCTGAGTGTCTCCTTCACCCCACCAGACCTCAAAGGAGACCGGGAGACGGGGATGCAAAGCTAGAGGAAAAACTAAAACTTACGGCGAAATCTTCACAAGCTATTTGGACAGTTTCATGCAGCATGAATCATTATAAGCTTGTCTTTCATAGAAAAAAGGTGTTGGGGAATCGTAATGGCTCTGATACCTGCAGGAAGGGGCAGTACCATGGCCATCCAACAGCAAGCAGCTTGGAAGAAGCCAAGGCAAGTAAAACTTCCAAAATTCGGTTTTCGATCACAATGCAAATTAATTTGGGGTAAGTTTGATCTGCTCTGGAAAGTAGCTAAAGCCTCTAAAAGACTTTAACAGAAAAACACCTTGTTTTGTCCTGATTTTAACAGAGGTGTCTCATAAGTTTTCCTGTTGATATGGTAGCTGTTGGTTTTACATTTCTATTATTTTTACCATGTTAAGTAAGTGTTCTTCTGTATCTACATTTTAAAGCATTTTAACCTGTATTTTGATTTTTAACAGTATTTATAGTTAAAGTTTTATTTCTCCACATCTATTAAAGGAAATTACTCTAGCATAACATTACTGGTTTTTCCCTCCTACTCTCAGAGCTTTGCAAATGAGTCTCTTGGGAGAAGAGTAGGCATTTTGCAATTCACACACTACTTGCTTGCTATGTAAATGACAGGATCCAAGAGAAAATGGTTCTATTTCTGATGTTTTTGGTATGTTTGTCAGAGACAGGAAATCCTAATAGAGAAAGCAAAAATTTGGTGGCGGTGGTGGTGGGGCGTTTAGATTTAGATCTTAATTAGCCTTGATTTTACAAAGGCACGTTTTAAATTTACTAATTTCTGTTACCTAAGGAACATGAAAGATAATGCTGTTCATATCTGGAAGCTGTCTAGATAGTAGATTCTCACTCAGACAAGTAACTAATTGAAATTCACCATGAAGGGAAATTAAAATTAATGGCAGTTGTTCCTTTCAGCAGATTACGACATAGAGTTCACAGATCCATTTTAACTGCTCATAGCAATAAAAACAAACCAAAATTGCCTAGAAGGTCTAGAAGAAAGAACTTTTCAATATTTTTCAATCTCCCTTTTTTCTTCTAATGTTTCCTAATTAGAAAATACTTTGAAATTCCTTTGTTCTCTATGATAGATTATATCCTCTTTCCCCAGCGTGTGGTTGTGTGCCATCATTGTGTGCTGCAGCCTTGAGAATGATGACGACTACACCCTCCACTCTTTCCTGTCTTTCGTTCCTAAGCACCACACAGTGCCCACTGCCAAGAGGACCTTCCCTTCTTCTATGATTGCCCAATAGAAACCCCTGGGAATGCTGGAGACTTTGAACCAGGGTTAGATATTACAGAGTAGCATTAAAATAAGTGGGCACTTACCATGGAGCCCTAATAATCCACCATTCTGTTTTATTTCTTTAGGGTAAGTTTTGTTGTCTTCTCTTGGTCTTCTTTTTAACTGTGTTCAACAGTTCTATGTACAACATATTATGTTTTGAGGCTTAGTGTGACTTCCAAAGTTCAACCTGGTGTAACTCGGATCTGTTTCCTCTGTGTGCTATTGTCTAAGGTTTGCTAGGATTCCAGGAATCTCAGTCCTTTCAAGGCTTTGATCAGGAGGTTCCTGTCCATCTTGCCTGAAAGTTAAGCTGTCAGTCCATCTGCTAGCCCTCCATGCTACTCTACCCTTGCACTGACCAGTAGACTCTCTTCCCTTTCTGTGTGCACAGTTCTAGTTACACTTGGCAATGGAATTCATCATTGCAATAAGTCTTGCTTGTTTGAAAAGAATTTATGATTTTGGAGTTTAAAACAAAGAATCTGGTTCAAGAAAATAAACTAGCATTTAGAGACTACCTAATATATCTCAGATATGCAGATGATACCACACTTACAGCAGAAAGTGAAGAAGAACTAAAGACCCTCTTGATGAAAGTGAAGCAGCAGAGTGAAAAAGTTGGCTTAAAACTCAACATTAAGAAAATTAAGATCATGGCATCTGGTCACATCATTTCATGGCAAATAGATGGGGAAGCAATGGAAACAGTGACAGACTTTATTTTCTTGGGCTCCAAAATCACTGCAGATGGTGACTGCAGCCATGAAATTAAAAGACGTTTGCTCCTTGGAAGAAAAGTTATGACCAACCTAGACAGCATATTAAAAAGCAGAGACATTACTTTGCCTACAAAAGTCCGTCTAGTCAAAACTTTGGTTTTTCCAGTAGTCATGTATGGATGTGAGAGTTGGACCATAAAGAAAGCTGAGTGCCAAAGAATTGATGCTTTTGAATTGTGGTGTTGGAGAAGACTCTTGAGAGTCCCTTGGACTGCAGTCCATCCTAAAGGAAATCAGTCCTGAATATTCATTGGAAGGACTGACGCTGAAGCTGAAACTCCAATACTTTGGCCACCTGATGCAAAGAACTGACTCATTTGAAAAGACCCTGATGCTGGGAATGATTGAAGGCGGGAAGAGAAGGAGACAACAGAAGATGAGATGGTTGGATGGCATCACTGACTCAATGGACATGAGTTTGAGTAGGCTCTGGGAGTTTGTGATGGACAGGTAAGCCTGGTGTACTGCAGTCCATGGGGTCGCAAAGAGTTGGACATGACTGAGTGACTGAACTGAACTGAATATATCTCACGCACAGATTATAAAACCTTTGATCAACTCATCTCATTTAATTTAACCTGGAAAACAAATGTACAAGGTGTTTGATTTTTATGGAAGTATAAAATAATCTTCTAGGTCACTTGTATAATTAGGAACAATGATTTGGGTTTCAAAGCCCATGCCCTTTCTCTCACCAAGCTGGAAAAGGTTAGGCATATGTAAACACGGCAAAAGTGGATAAAATAACATGGGATCAAGCAGACTGCCTTGAGGTAAAGCCTAAAGAACCACTGAGAGTTATAAAAATGTGAATCATTACTAGTATTAATAATAATTGAAAAAATAATGGAAAAGTTACGATGTGTCAGGCACTGGAATTATAATCTCCTTACCACTAGGCAGGTACCAGGCGTCACCAAGGACTGGTGAGGTTAGGAGCCTCACTCAGGTTCTCTAATCTGGGCCTGTCTTCCCACCTGCAGGGTCAGATGCTCCCCACCTCTCTGTCCACTGGTGTGTGGTGTGTCAAGACACTGCTGGGAACACAGTGTGGTGTTCATGTCTGCAGCCATGCCTGTAGCTATGCTGATTCTCAGGTGGGATTAAGTGGGGGGAGTAAAATTGTCAGGGCTGGAACTCAAAAGTTCATCTCTTAGTTGTGTCTGACTTTTTGTGACCCCATGGACTGAAGCCCACCAGGCTCCCCTGTCCATGTGATTCTCCAGGCAAGAATACTGGAGTGGGTAGCCATTCCCTTCTCCAGGGGATCTTCCTGACCTATGGATTAAATCCAGGTTTCCTGCATGGCAGGCAGATTCTTTACTGTCTAAGCCACCAGGGAAGACCTAAGAACTCTCCATTGTTTCATCACTCTAGGTCTTTCTTCCAATTCCACATCATCTCTAAGCCCACTTTATTGTCAAAGGGTGAGAGCTTCTGGAAAACAAGAGTTATTAAACCCAGGTATGTTTTCAGTTAAAAAAGCAAACGGGACTTCCAATTTGAGAAAGAGCAAATTTGTGTAATTCAGACCAAACCTCCCATTGAAGACAAGGAGAAAAGCTGAGTAAAGCTGTAAATCATGAGTTCATTTGATGATACTTAACCCAAACAAAGCTAAACTTCATTGTTCCTTTTTGGAAGATACTAGAAAATTAACTTATCACTCTAAAATCCAGTAAATGAAAGGGGAAAAATCAAGCATTCTTCTTTGATTTTCCTTTACAAGGTAATCAATAGTTGATAAAAAGAAGTTTCTCTTTATAGTATTCTTAATAGTCCAGCTAATAAGCTAAGAGGCATGAAGGAATTAGAATATCACCATTTCATAGTCCCATTGAATAAATGGGTCTGGGTGTTAATTATAAATGACTGCTAACATCACAAAAAGACAGACAATCAGGGTAAGTTTAGATACTACAAAGCTTACTCTTCTTACTGAGATTCAGTCAGTTTTTCTTGCATAAATTTACCCAGAGTTCCCAAAAGCCCTTAGTTAATTTCCAGAGTTTCAAAAATATTTATTCTAATACTTTTTGCACTTTTGATTGTTCCTTTGTGAAGGGGTGAATTTCCCAAGGTCCTTACTCCACTTTCAGTAATGGCACTCAGATTTTGTTTATTTTTAAAATATATTTGTCCAGACATTTCACAGTAAAGGAAACACAAAGTGCTCTCAAATATATGAAAAGATGCTCAACCCCAATTATGAAACGATGTCAAAAGCTTTCTGTAAGCATTTACGATGAAACAGTGATTGTATTAATGTATTGTCTGAGCCTGATATAATATCTGAAAAGAATGAAATAAATATTCAGACACAGTTTCAAAAAAAAGAATAAAGAAAAACTGATCATGTCTCTTCAGGCTAAAGATAATTGCAATGAACATATTAGTGGGTTCCCTGTCAATACTGTTCTTATGCAAGTAGACAGACGGGCTGATGACTGACTATGGCAGAGTATTTGAAGAGATAATGGGTGAAAATTTCCTAAATTTAATGAAAAACATTGATCTACACATTTGAGAAGCTCAGTGAATACAAGTATAGGAAATTCGTAGAGATCTATATGTAGGCATAAAATTGAACTGTCAAAGCCAAAGACAAAAAGAAAATTGTTGAGATTAGAATTCATGTAGTGTCCTTACTACAATAAAATTTTTATATTTAAATTTTTAATATTTTAAAAATTTAATGTTTCTAATATTTAACTTTTAATTTAGAATTTTAAAAACAAAGAAGGAGAAATTAAGACATTTCAAGATAAACAAGAATGATGAATTTGTCACTAACATTCTTGCCCTAAAGGAAATACAAAAGGAAGTTCTTCAGGCACTAAAGGACTCTAGGTAGTAACTTAAATCAACAAGAAGAAATAAAGATCATTAGTAAAAGTAACTACATAAGTAAATATAAAAGACAGTAAATGTATTTTTTCCTTTGTAACTCTTTTTTCCCTTATTTAAAAGACATCTGCATAAAACAATACTTATAAATCTATATTGATAGACACAATATGTATAAAGATATAACTTGCAACAATAACAATACAAAAGAGATGTGGGATTGGATCTATATAAGAGTAAAGATTTTAGATACTATTGAAATTAAATTGGTATTAATCTGAACTCAGTTCAGTACGGTTCAGTCGCTCAGTCGTGTCCAACTCTTTGCAACCCCATGAATGGCAGCACGCCAGGCCTCCCTGTCCATCACCAACTCCTGGAGTTCACCCAAACTCATGTGCATTGAGTCGGTGATGCCATCCAGCCATCTCATCCCCTGTTGTCCCCTTCTTCTCCTGCCCCCAATCCCTCCCAGCATCAGGGTCTTTTCCAATGAGTCAACTCTTCGCATGAGGTGGCCAAATATTGGAGTTTCAACCACAGCATCAGTCCTTCCAATGAACACCCAGGACTGGTCTCCTTTAGGATGGACTGGTTGGATCTCCTTGCAGTCCAAGGGACTCTCAAGAGTCTTCTCCAACACCACAGTTCAAAAGCATCAATTCTTTGGCGCTTAGCTTTCTTTCACAGTCCAACTCTTATATCCATACATGACCACTGGAAAAACCATAGCCTTGACTAGATGGACCCTTGTTGGCAAAGTAATATCTCTGCTTTTTAATGTGCTATCTAGGTCGGTCATAACTTTCCTTCCAAGGAGTAAGTGTCTTTTAATTTCATGGCTGCAATCACCGTCTGCAGTAGACTGTTATAAATTAAGATGTTAATTGTTTAACACAAAAGAAGGCAGTAATAGAGGAATAGAAGGACAAAAATGACATATGTAGAAAAGAAATAATAAAATGAGAACCATAAATTGTACCTTATCAGTAGTTACATGAAATGCTAATGGATTAAATTCTTCAGCTAAAAGATGGGAATGCAACTATATGCTGCCTAGATTCAAAGAGACAAATAGGTTGAAAATACAAAGGTGGAAAAAGGTATATCATTCAAATAGCAACCAAAAGAGAGCCCAAGTGGCTATATCAGAAAAAATAGACTTTAAGACAAAAATTGTTGTTGAAGACAAAGAAGAACATTTTATAGTAATAAAAGGGACAATCCATAAAACATTTATATGTGATCCTAACAGCAGAGCCCCAAAACACATGAAGTAAAAATTGACAGATTTGAAGGGAGAAGTAGACAATTGTGAAGTACTTGGAGACTTCAGTACCCCATTTTCAATAATGGTGTGGTACAGTAAGAAATAGATTTGCTCCTTTTCCTCAGTTCTTGGTACAAAGCCGGTAAAACCTTTGGAATTTCCTGATAGGAGTGTCTTTTGTTATTTACAAGGAGCCTCATTTGAGAACACCCAAGTTTATGCTAATTAAGGTAACTTAGGTGCAGTTCCTACATCCTGCAGCCTCAGGATGGAGTTGGTTGCCAGGAAGACCAAGTGATTAGGGTTGGGACTTTCAGCCCGACTCATTGATCCCAGGGAAGGGGGTGGTGCTAGAGATTAAAGTTCTATAAAAACTCTGGGTCAACAAGATTTGATGAGCTTCTGGATTGGTGAGTAAATCCACAAGGTGGGAGAGTGGCAACCTCAGTTCCATGAGAATGAAGCTAATGTACGTGGAGTACTTCCAAACTCTGCCCTAGGTACTTCTTCATCTGGCGGTTCCTCTACATCCTTTATAATAAACTGGTCAGTGTAAGTAAATGTGTCTCTAAATTCTGTGAGCCAGTCTAGCAAATTAAACAAACTCAAGGAGAGGTTTGTGGGAACCTCTGACTTATAACTGGTCAATCAAAGGCAGAAGTAACAACCTGGACTTGTGATCGGTGGAAGCAGTCTTGTGAAGACTGAGCCCTTAACTTGTGGAATCTGACACTATCTCCAGGTTGATAGTGTCAGAACTGAGTTAAATTTGCGGGACACCCAGTCAGCATCCACTGAGAACTGGAGAATTGCTTTGTGGTATTGTAAAACACTCCACAAATGGATAGAACAACTAGGCAGGAGATCATCAAGAAAACAGAAGGCTTGAATAATGCTACTAACCAACTAGGCCTAACAGACATCTGTAGAACACACCGCTCAACAATAGCAGAACTCACATTCTTCTCAGAGCACATGGAACGCTCTCTAGGGTGGACCATATGTCAGGCCATAAAACAAAGCCCAATAACATAAAAGGATTGGAATCAAACAAGGTATGTCCTCTGTCCAGAGTGGAACTAAATTGGAAATTACTAGCAGAAGGAAATTTGGGACATTCACACTGTGTGGAAATTAAGTAATAACTCAGTGGGTCAAAGAAAAAATCATAAGAGAAATTAGAAAACACCTTGAAATGAATGAAAATGAAAATACAATATACATTAAATACAATATACATTATGGGATGTTGTGAAAGCTAAGCTGTGCTTGGAAAGCTACTTATAGCTGAAAATGCCTGCACTACAAAAGAAGGATCTCAAATACAAATCCTAATATTGTACCTTAAGATATCAGAAAAAAGACCAAACCGAACCCAGAGTAAGCAAAGGGAAGGAGATAAAAATCAGGACAGAAATAAACAAAGTAGAGAATTGAAAAACAATACAGAAAATAAATGAAATCAAAAGTTGATTCTTTGAAAAGGTCAACAAAATTGACAGACCTTTAGCTAGACTAACCAAGTTAAAAGAGAGATGATTCAAATTGCTAAAATCAGGAAAGAAAGAGGGGATATTATTACTCACCTTGTAGGAACAAAAATAATTATAGGAGACTATTATAAACAATTGTATGCCAATGAAGTAGAAAGCCTAGGTATAAATGGATAAATTTATACTGGATAAATTCCTACAAAGATACAAACTACCAAAAATTACTCAACAATAAATAGAAAATCCGCATAGACCTCTAACAAGAAAAAGATTGAATCAGCAATCAAAACATTCCTGCAAAGGAAATCCCAGGACCAGATGGCTTCACCAGTGAGTTCTACCAGATTTTCAAAGATGAATTAACACCAATTTATCACAATCTCTTCCCAAAAAGTAAAAGAGGAGAGAATACTTCCTAACTCATTCTATGAGGTCAGTATTACCTTGATACCAAAACCAGACAAAGATATCCTAAGGAAAGAAAACTAGAGACCAATATCTCTTATGAATATAGAAGCAAATATCTTCAACCAGATACTAACAAACCAAATCCAGCAGCATATAAAAAGGATTTATTCCAGGAATGATATTTCATTCAATATAGGGAAATGAGTCGATGTAATATACCAGGTTAACAGACTAAAGCAGGAAAAATCCATATGATCATCTCAATAGATGCAGACAAAGCATTTGACAAAATCTAATACCCTTTATATCAATAACCTCAGATATGCAGATGACACCACCCTTATGGCAGAAAGTGAAGAGGAACTTAAAAGCCTCTTGATGAAAGTGAAAGAGGAGAGTGAAAAAGTTGGCTTAAAGCTCAACATTCAGAAAACTAAGATCATGGCATCCAGTCCCATCACTTCATGGGAAATAGATGGGGAAACAGTGGAAACAGTGTCAGACTTTATTTTTGGGGGGCTCCAAATCACTGCAGATGGTGACTGCAGCCATGAAATTAAAAGACACTTACTCCTTGGAAGGAAAGTTATGACCAACCTAGATAGCATATTCAAAAGCAGAGACATTACTTAGCCAACAAAGGTCCATCTAGTCAAGGCTATGGTTTTTCCAGTGGTCATGTATGGATGTGAGAGTTGGACTGTGAAGAAAGCTGAACATCGAAGAATTGATGCTTTTGAACTGTGGTGTTGGAGAGGACTCTTGAGAGTCCCTTGGACTGCAAGGAGATCCAACCAGTCCATTCTAGAGGAGATCAGCCCTGGGTGTTCTTTGGAAGGAATGATGCTAAAGCTGAAACACCAGTACTTTGGCCACCTCATGCAAAGAGTTGACTCATTGGAAAAGACTCTGATGCTGGGAGGGATTGGGGGCAGGAGGAGAAGGGGACGAGAGAGGATGAGATGGCCGGATGGCAACACTGACTCGATGGACGTGAGTCTGAGTGAACTCTGGGAGTTGGTGATGGACAGGGAGGCCTGGCGTGCTGCAATTCACGGGGTCGAAAAGAGTTGGACGTGACTGAGTGACTGAACTGAACAGAATACCCTTTATGAAAATGTTCAGTACACTAGGAAGAGAAAGAAACTTCCTCAGACTGATAAAGGGCACCTGTGAAAATTCCACAGCTTGCAACATACTTAAATGGGGAAAGACTGAAAGTTCTCCTGCAAAATTAGGAATAAGACAAGGATGTCAGCTCTCTCCATTTCTATTCAACATTGTCCTAGAAACTCTAGGAAGGGCCATTAGATGAGGAAAAAAATAAAAGACATTCAGATTGGCAAGGAGGAACTAAAACTATCTCTATTGCAGGTGACATGATCGTGACCTTGAAAGACAGGTGCTGGAATGGTTCCTGGCCATCTTCTAGCCTCATTAGCTTCTGTTGAGGACCAGTTTAGCCATGAAGTCTTGACAACCTCCTGCTCCCCAGCAGTACCTGCTACTGAGGTGAGGCTGCCAGTTGTCAGGTTCACACTACCTTTCTCCTCCTGTCCCAAGGTTAGGGCCTCTTTGGGTTGGCTGACCCTCTTGCCCGTCCTGCTCCACCACATGGGGGACACAGTCCTCTGGGAAGCTTCCTCAGGTCCACCCACCAAGATGCCTCACTCGGCCATGGATACAGCACATCCCAGGTGCCACTTTGGAGGTAGATCTTCTAACTTCCCTGGCTACCCCTGGTGGTGCTAGACCCCAGCTTTCCTAGAAAGAGAAAGAGTGAGCAAGTTTTTTGAGTCAGGACATGGAAAGAAGGTCATGTGAAGATGTGAAGAGCCTGAAGACATGGGGATGGGGACACTAGTTTATAATGGATCAATATTCCAAGGGATAATTCCCATCCCATTATTGGAAAAGGTTGGGAAGGGCAGCATTGGTGGAGGAAAGAATCAGAGAAGAAATCACAGCATGGTGTGGGTGGGGCAGATGTGAAAGGTTTCATTGGCAGAGGGAACTGAACAGACCATGGCAGGGAGAAGGCTGGTGCAGGAGCATCCCAGCTGTGAGGGGCCCGAGTAGCAGCGGCCCAAAGAGGCACACAGGTTGTGGGCCTGGTCAGCGGCATGAATTCTTTGCTCAGGGTTATAGACAGATTAGTGCCCAAAGAGAGAGAGCTGGAGACCAGGCACCCACGGGACTAGCACCAACCCTGGGGTTTGGAGAAAGAGGTTTAGTAGCTTCCAAGAAGGTCACTTTATGAAAGAAAGGGCAACGTTTCTGTTTAAAAAATTCCAACGTGTCATTCACTTATTGTTCTTCATAGAAATCATTTTCCTTCCTCCATCTTTCACCTGCAGCAGGAGCAGGAAGTCGATTGGAAGAGTCGGCAAGGGCATTCCCAGTGCCAGGCAGTTGTGCAGTTCAATTCAAATCAGTTCTACTCAACACAGATATCTTGGCTGCTCCCTCATTCTCAGCATGATGCTATCACTGTAGATTCAACCAGGATCTCATAATTGTGAACCTTTCCATCAAAACCATTGATTAAATGTGCAAATAAGTGGGTTTACTTGTTATTTCTTTTCTTCATATATATTTATAAATCAGAAAAAGGTCTTGGTCAGATCATGTGTCCTGACTTTGGACTCAGAAAAAAGACCAATACATCAACTCTCTGTTTATATAAATAATGTAGCTGACTGAGGTCCAGTCTGCCAGGTCTCACCAGAGTCAGGGCAGGAACAAGTGTAAAAATGGGTGTTATTGGCAGTGAGCACTGTAAGTTCAAAGACAACGAGCTGTGCCTGGTTCAAAAGCTATAAAAGTGAAAACTGTTCTTCCCACCCCCAAGGCCACTGGGCAAATACCCACTTGCCCTCTGAGGTCATTCAGTCTAGAGCTGCAAATTTTTATGATGTCTAAATAGGCACTCTGAGCAGAAAGAAACACCAAGTACATCACTTGATGGATTTCTTTGGATATAGTGGGAAGAGTATGTATAGGTTTCGAGGTCACACAGCTTAGGTTTTAATAATCCCAGCCCCACCACTGAGACTGCAGTGGTCATAGGAAGCTCCTCAAGCTGCTTGACTGCACATTCCCTTCTGTGAAAGAGGTTGCTCAGATCTCCCTCACAGGTTGTTGGGAAGATTAGGGAAGGTCTATTCAAGAATGTGTCCACATGCATGCGTGTGTGCTCCACTGCTTCAGTTGTGTCCAACTCTTGGTGACCCCATGGCTCCTCTGTCCATGGGATTCTCCAGGCAACCCAGGCAAGAATATTGGAGTGGGTTGCCATGCCCTCCTCCAAAAGATCCTCCCGATCCAGGGATTGAACCCGAGTCTCCTGCATCTCCTGTATTGTAGTCCGATTCTTTACCACTGAGCCACCAGGGAAGCCCATGTCCACAGCAGGTGTTAAATAAATGTCTGTTCTTGTTCCTTCCTACAGTGGAAGGAAGAGATGATCCGAGGTAATTTGGGACTAATAGAGGATTTTGCACTGGATGGGGACAAACGGATCACCCCAGACTTCCCTTACTCTTGGATTTATTCGGGTGCGCAGGCTCAAGATTCTGTCTAAAGGGAATTTGGCTGCACAATGGAGCCGTCAGCTTGAAAATATATAATTTGTTTCCCCTCTCCCTCTGCCATCACATCCTTCCTCGGCAACCTCCTGAACAATGCATGAACTCCTCAGAAGACTTATCTTCACTGCTCCTGCAGCTCAGCCATGCTACAGCAGAGGGAAGCCATACATCTTGTCTCCATAGAAACTGTCATGTCCTGGAACACAGCGTGCCTTCTCTGAGTCTGGGCCCTTCACCTCCCAGGCTGACGTCAGTCTTGCCCTCCTTGAGGCTATGCGTGAACTGAATAGGGGTTCTGCAGTGAGTCCCCACCATGGGATTTTCAATGGCCATCACGTGGGGAGCAAGGCAGTGGATGGGTCCATGGCACTAGCCGTCTCTGATGATGTGACCTGAGAACCCTCAGTTCACCAAGCCAAGTGCTGAGTTGGCGGGAGTTCCTACAATCACAGCATCCAGGCCTCCACGTGGCATAAAGAGGAACATTGTCTCAGCAGAATAAGAGATGATTAGATGAATAAGGCTAGGAGCAAGACTGCTTATTATTACCTGACCTCAGTTGATTCTGTGCCCAAACACTGAAATAGGCAATTCATGGAATTCTTTTCTTTCTTTCACAGTAATTACACAACACAAGCTATACAAGCCTGCTGCCAGTGGTATTTGCAAATGAATATCTTACAGACCAAACTCCACATTAACATTTTTCTCTATGTTGAAAGATCATCACTAAAATGTCTTCTTTCTTTCTTTTGCCAAGAGTTTATATCTGCCTTGGCCCACATGTCACAAATTACCATATGGCTGAGACTGACCTGTTAGTTCAGCTGGAAAACCACGTTGGTTCTTAATAGTAGGCTGCCATTACCAGTTCCATGTATCCAACATGAGCTGAGTCCTGACATCCAACTCATGACCCCTTACCTCATCATGGTCAAGCACCTCTTTTTCCAAGTCCTCAGCACTCTCTCCAAGCTCCCTATTCAACCAACCTCCTAGCTAATACACCAGCAGAAGACCTACCACCCACACTATCAAGATAATCTGGGTGGTGCCTGCCAACTGTGTATTTCCTTTCTTGTTTCCCATCTGCGTTCACTTTTCCCTCATCCTTACCTCCATGTCTCCAGACTCAGAAGACCAGGTGTCTGGACTTTGTTTCAGAGCCAACACTCCCCTCCGGGGCAAGCAAAAAGAAAGAAAGAAAGAAGCTTGAAAACAGAAAAACAATAAAATTAATGAAACAAAGAGCTGGTTCTTTGAAAAGATCAATAATATTGACAAACTTCTAGCAAGACTGACAAAAGAGAGAAGACACAAACTACCAATATCAGGTGTGAAACGGAAATATCACTACAGACTCTGCAGACATAAAAAATAAGGATATACTACAAATAACTCTACATGCACAAATCTGACAAGTTAGGTAAAATGGACCATCCCTTGAAAAACATGAACTATCACAACTTACCAATAAAAAGATAGATTTGAAGAGTCCTATAACCATTAAGAAAATTGAATCTTTACTTTTTAAACTCCCCCAAAAAAGGTCTCCAAGTTCAGATGATTTCACTAGAGAATTTTACCATTTAAGATTTAATACCATTTTACATAATGTCTTCCAGAAAACAAAAAAGAAGGAAACATTTCCCAATTCATCTTATGAAGCTAATATTACTCTGATACCAAAACCAAAGACAGTATAAAACAAGAAAAATACAGACCAGTATCCCTCAAAAATGTAGGTGCAAAAGTTCTTAACACAATTAAATTCAGCAATCCCTGTAAAGAATTATGACCAAGTGGAATGTATTCCAGGGTTGCAAGTAAGACTCATTGAGATCTTAAATCAGTTGATATAATCCATCAAATTACTAAAGCTAAAGAAGAAAAATCACAGGATTATATCAGTTGGTACAGGAAACCCTTTTGACAAAATTCAGTACCCATTCTTGATAAAAATTCTCAGAAAAATAGGAGTAGAGGAGGAATGGAGAAGAACAGGAATGTGACAAAGAGCATCTACAAAATCCTCCAGCAAACATTACTTAATGCTGCTACTGCTGCTGCTGCTAAGTCGCTTCAGTCGTGTCCGACTCTGTGCGACCCCATAGACGGAAGCCCACCAGGCTCCCCTGTCCCTGGGATTCTCCAGGCAAGAATACTGGAGCGGGTTGCCATTTCCTTTTCCAATGCGTGAAAGTGAAAAGTGAAAGGGAAGTTACTCAGTCGTGTCCAACTCTTAGAGACCTCATGGACTGCAGTCTACCCAGCTCCGCTGTCCATGGGATTTTCCAGGCAAGAGTACTGGAGTGGGGTGCCATCGCCTTCTCCGGCATTACTTAATGGGGAAAGGCCTAATGCTTTCTCCTAAGATTGGGAACAGGGCAAGAATGTCTCCTCCACTTTTGTTTAAGAGGTACTCAAAGTTCAAGATAGAATTAGAATTGATGAAGGAATAGACACATAAATCAATGGAACAGAGAACACAGAAATAGATCCTTACAAATTTGCCCAGTTCATTTTTGACAAAGATGCAAAAGCAATTTAATAGAAGAAAGATAGCCATTTTAACAAATGCTGGAACAATTGGATATAAAAAGCAAAGTGAAAAAAAAGAAAAAATCCATACCTAAGTTTCACATGTTATACAAAAATTAACGCAAAACTGGATTATGGACTTACACATAAAATGCAAAACTGTAAAACTTAGGAAAGGAAAACACTGAAGAAAATCTTTGAGATCTAGAACCGAAGGAAAGAGTTCTTAGACTTGGCCTCAAAAGCACAATTGATAAAAGGAAAAATTGATAAATCTGACATTGAATTTGTTTTCGTAGAGCAAAGTTAAATGGATGAAAAATAAGCTACAGGGAAGGAGGAAATATTTTAAAATCACTTATATGACAAAAGCCTTGTATCTAGACTAGATAAAGAACTCTTAAACTTAAGAGTAAAAAAAATTAAGCAATCCAATTAGAAATGAACAAAAGACATGGAGAAATGTTCCACTGAAGGAGATTTACAGATGATAAATAAGCACATGAAAAGTTGTTCAATGTCATTAGCCCTCAGGAAATTCAAATTAAATTAAATTCAAATTTAAATTAAAGCAAAAAAATAATGACACCATAAAATGTGGTGAGAATGTAGAGAAAATGGATATATTGCTGATGGGAATAGAAAATGGTCCAGCCACTCTGGAAAAATGTTTGGCTTTTTTCTTTAAAAATTAACCTTCAAAAACTGTATGCTCCAGGAATTGCACTCCTGGGTATTTATCCCAGAGAAATATGATTTAAGTTCACACAAAATCTTGGCCCCAAATATTTATAGCAGTTTTATTCTAATAGGCAAAAACTGGAATTAACCCAGATGTCTTTCAAGGGGTGAATGGTTAAATAAACTGTGATAAATCCTTTCCATGGAACACTAGTACTGTGATCTAAATGTCTGTGCCATGCTCCACAATTTCATGTGTTGAAATCGTAACCCCTAAAGATGATGGTAGTACTAAAGGTGGAGTCTGGGCCCTTCTCTGAGTGTCCTGTTCCACAATTCATGTGTTGAAATCTTAACCCCTAAGACGATGGTACTACTAAAGGTGGAGCCTTTGGGAGGTGTGTGTGTCATGAGGATAGAACCCTTATGAGTGAGACTAGTGCCTTGTAAAGGAGGCTCCAGAGGGACCCCTAGCCCCTTTCATCATGTGAGGACACAGCAAGAAGGTACTGGCTAGGAACCAGAAGGTGGGCCCTTGTGAGAGCATGGCCATGCTGGCAACTTGACCTTGGACTTCCCATTTCCAGAGAAATAAATTTCTGTTTTTTACAGTCTATGGTATTTTTTTTTTTAAGTCTATGGTATTTTGTTATAACAGCTCAAGTGGGCAAAAATAAGTATTCAACAATAAAAGGGAATTATTAATACAGACACATGTAGCAACATAGATGAATCTCTGAAGAATTTTGCTAAGTGAGAAAAACCAATCCCCCAGAGTTACAAACTATATGATTCCATTTACACAACAGCCTTGAAATGTCACAGTGACAAAAATGATCAGATTAGTGGCTGCCAGGAGCTAATGAGAGGACTGGGGAGGAAGTAGGTGTGGTTATGAGAGGGGAACACGAGGGCTCCTTGTAGTGATGGAAATGTTCTGTATCCTGACTCTATCAATGACAATATCACGATTGTGGAATTGTGCTGCACGGTTTAGAAAGAGTAACCACTGAAGAAACTGGGTAAAGGTACAGGGCATCTTTCTGCATTATTTCTTACAACTGCAGGTGTATCTACATTTATCTCAAAATAAAAAATTGAATTGAAAAATAACTGCAGAAGAAAATGTATCCCTTGTGCTCCTTGTGAGGAGTCTCAGGGAAGATGATTTGGCTTTGTTGACCAGACCAGCTGGATGTGATGAAATGCTAAGGAGGTGTAATCATACAGATCAGAGGGAGAGATAAAGAGAAAAGCAGAGAGAACCAAAGGGATAGAGAGGCAGAGAAAGGAGGAAAAACAGGAGACATCTAGATTTAGAGCACTTCCCATAAGAAAGGATGAGAAATCATAGTTTGGGCATAAGAAAAATTGTTTAGGGATTTTAGGAGATACTTTTGTCCTGTGTAACCCTATCCTCTGGGTTTAGAAGAATACTTCAGCAAAGACCTGCATTCCTTGTCAATTTTTTTAAAGGTGGGATCTGTATTTACTTGGATGTGATACCATGGCAATGATCTGCAAGGAAGCCTGGAACATTTCAGTCATATTAGATGGTTTGTGTGGGTTTTGGACTTTTAGGTAAATTACTTCTCTAGAACTGTGCTGAGAATGAGCTTTCACAATGATCATCCAGTTGTTATGCTCATGGTACCAGGGAGCAGAGATTGGTCTGATAGGAGCAGCACCATCCTTAGAAAGTCTCCTTCAAAAAAGAAGGAAATGGGGGCTATTCTACCATCAGAATTAGGGCATGGGGCATGGACTTTTAGGACCCAGATCTGTGAAATGGAGAACCACACTTCTGTGACTTTATGGCAGCAAGGTTGAGAGTCAAAGTCTCTCAGCAAGTACTGGCTAGGAATTAGCATTTGTTCAGTATTGTATATAAATGCACAGATATAAGACTCTTTCATGGATGAAGAGGTCAGTGGCAGACATGACTGGACATGTTCAGAACCCGGGTCTGGGCGCTGGAGAGCAGAAGGTCACGGAGGGACCAGCCATCCAGCAGACCCCCTACTGTACCTCACACCACCATGCGGTGGCTAGACAAGCCTCCAAACGCCGCAGGGGTGGTGGACCCCCGAGACTGGAAGTCAAAGAGGTTAAGAGGGTGTGTGGGGCCATGTCCTAATAATTACCTGTGGGCACAAAGCCACAGAGACGGGCTCTGGCCGAATGCCTGCCGCCCTAGAAAGGCTCTACAGCAGAGCGGAGACGTGCTGGAATTCAGAGTTCACCGCTGTGTGTCAAAGGGAAGAGGGACGGGAGCAGGGTCTGCGGTCAGGACCTCTGGGCCCCTGCAGCAGTTCATTCCAGGGCACGGCCCAGCGCTGTTTGCAAAGGCAGGAACAGCGGGCTCAGATAACCGAGCGACAATTAATGGTCACGTTCCCCAGCAAACTCCAGTTTTCCCCAGGAAGCCGGATTACTTGTTGTTGGGGAATCTAATTCAGAAGGCGGAAGAGAAAGCGGCTCCCCTCAGGGAACCTGACTGGAGCTCACCGCGGGGCCGGAAGCGGGATGAGGGCCTGGCGTCAGCCCAGCGCTGATGCAGGTGTGACTCAGCCGGCGGAGGTCAGGTCCCCACAAGACAGGTTTGGTGGGTGGGGACGAGCCGATGGCACAGGTAGATTGGTTTGCATGAGAAAACACAGGGAGGAAAAAGATTTAGAGGGTGGAGAAAGAGGATGGGGAGTTTTCAGCAGCCGCTGCGAGGGAAAAGAGATTCTTGGGAGACTTTTAGGAAACACTGCCTGTGCCAGGTGGTTCAACGGTAAAGAATCCATTTGCAGGAAATGAACGTTCGATCCCTGCGTTAGGAAGATTTGTGGAAAAGGAAATGGCAACCCACTCCAATTTCTTGCCCGGATAGTCCCATGGACAGAAGAGCCCGGTGGGCTGCAGTCCGTGGGGTCACACTGGGTCAGACACTACTGAGCGACTGAGCATGCATACAAGGTCCATGCTGAGTAACTAGCTCTCTCAGCACTTCATTAGCCACCGGCAACCGCAGACCAAACACGTTTATTGAGAAGTCTCAGCTCACCCGGGTACAGGCATAGAGTGTTTTTATTTTTTTTCAGCAACTGCTCTCCAACTGTGTACTCTGTCATACTTCCCCACTGGCTAGCAGCTCCCCTGTCGACAGCTTGTCAAAACTCCAGAACTCTTTTTTATCACCTTTCATGACTGAAACAGTTTCACTCCAGTACCAAAAACTCCAGGACAGACTACAGTTGTGGGTACAGCAACTTGGAGATGAGGGTAGGCTTGGGTGGGGGTGGGTGTTGAACTGCCCTCCACAGGCCTACAAGTCCTATGCTGGTCCAGCTTTAAGACAGAAGAAAGAGCCCAGAGTGAGCAACAGAGTCACCGATGATTTAATGGATGGGGGAGCTTGTGTATTTGAAGTCAGGTCCTAGAGTGACATCCTGTGTGTGCAGGATGCAGGACATGGGGGCAGTCTTTGCTCCCAGAGGGACAGGAAGATTGCCAGATATATGAGGATGTCAGTTATATGATGTCAGGTTGGCTCATGGGTTATCAGGGAAACTGAAAGAGGGGCATGCCCTTCACCACCTCTTTGATAAGAACTATCACTAGCTCGGCCTGGGGCAAGTGTGCAGAAAGGTCATTCCTGTGAGTAGGGTGTAGGTGAAGCAGGCACTGGTAGAGTAGGGGATGTAAGAGAGCAAGAAAACAGCCATCTTGAGTGGCCTGACCACTCAAGGGGAGAGGTCTCTCTTGTGGCCCCTCTGTGGATATTGCTACTAGAAAAGTAGCAACTGATGGGCTTCTGGTAGCCTCTGTGGGTCAGACATCCAAATGCTGTCCTCTCTGGGGCCTATAAGTCCTCCCCCATGCAAATTCCCTGAATCAGGTGGTCCCCCTCTCAGAAAATATTACTGGAGTCCCCTCACCTGAAAGATGCCCAAACCTAGCCACCCTCCCTGGGGTCTGCTGAACTGTGGGAAACCCTCACAATTTTGCAGAAGTGCAGTGTCCTGTGCGCCCTTCCAGCAGCTCTGCTATGCCCTGGCCACCACTTTCTCCAGGCTCCAGCTGGGTTAGAAGCTCTGTCATAGTTTTGAACTGTCCTGCTATGTCATACTTTGAACATACAGTTCAAAGACTTATCATATCTCAGAGACAGAGAGTTACCAGGCCCCAGTGTGGAGGAGGTGGCGTGTTCCCTTGGGTCCCCCTCCCCTGGCGCAAGGTGCTCCGTCCACCTCTCCTGCCTTGGATACCCTAGACCCACCCTGCATTTCACACCTGGCCACAGCAGAGTGTGTCTATTTTCGGTGCACCGTGGGGCCCTATGTTTCTGGATTCCATGTCTTTCTGCCCCGTGGGAAACCTGGAAATGCTCCTCTTTTGAAATCAGTTAGTCCTCTCCCACTCGGACTGGATTAAGCATCCTTTTCTTCCACTGCATTCCTATTCTGTGAACATACATGTTCCTACTTGTCTCTCATGACATTAAAACATACCTTTAAGCATCTAACTCTCCCATGCTAGATGATATATTCCTTGAAGACAGAAATCGGTTTCTTGATTTCCATATGTTGTGCCTACAATAGCTTCTGATCAGATGGAAGAGACAAAAGAGAAGAAAGAAGGGAAACAGACTACATCTCTCATATTTCACAATTATGGGTGTGTGCAGTCATTTTGGGGAGTGCTGGCGCACACCCAAAGGGGCGCACACCTTCCTAGGTTCAAAGGCCAGCCTTTCTCCACTGATGTTAAAAAAGCCAAGTACTCTTCTTCGATAGCCCAGGTGGGTGGCCTAAAATCGGCTCACAGGAAGCCCTGCCCAGGATTTAACCTAGAGGAGGAGTCAGGAGGCCTGTGCCCTGGGGCTGTGGGGACAGCAGCAGGATGCTAAACAGATTGGGTATGGCCTGGGTCTAGGTTCTTAGCCTCCTGCCCATTTGTCCAGCCTTACTGTCCAGGCCTCCCACCAACTCTATAATCTACCAAATAGCCTTCCACTAAAATCTTAAAACTTAGTAGAAGGTTTCTCTTATCTGCCAACAAAGTCCCTGACTAGAACGCTTATCAGTAGATACTAATTTATGATTAATCTTGCAATCTATATCTATATATATACTGTGCTTAGTCACTCAGTCATGTCTGACTCTGCAATCCCATGGGCTGCAGCCTGCCAGGCTCCTCTGTCTGTGGGGATTCTCCAGGCAAGAATACTGGAATGAGTTGCCATGCTCTCCTCCAGGGGATCTTCCCCACCCAGGGATTGAACCCAGGTCTCCCACATTGCAGGTGGATTCTTTATCATCTGAGCCACCCGGGAAGCCCAAGAATCCTGGAGTGGGTAGCCTATCCCTTCTCCAAGGGATCTTCCCGACCCAGAAATTGAACTGGGGTCTCCTGCATTGCAGACGGATTCTTTACCAGCTGAAATACCAGGAAAGCCCCATATATATGTGTGTGTGTATGAATATATAAACACATATTTAACCTAAATATATGTAGATGAACGAAACATGTTCCTTTATGTATTAATATTTTTAATCTGAAGATAATCAGTAGTAGAATGAAGTGGAATATAAATTACTATTTAGTAAAAAAAGCAAATAAAAGTTGATCCATATGTTCAAAAGTATGAAAAGAAGAAGAGTAGAAATGCAAGTCAGCCTAAGAGTAAAGAAGTTAGATCGGTAGTATCTGTTAGAATAAATGTGACTGAGCTACTACACCCCCTCATCTGAGACAGAAGGTCTCTCATAATTCCAAAGGATAAATCCAGCATTCTGTTACTGTATGGCAGATTTTTAGACTGGCTTTCCTAACTTCCATTCCATTCTCTTTCCATTTGGAGAGGTTGTAAATCTAAAAATTACCTTTTTTGAAGACCATCAAAATGAGGGCACTGGTCATAAGTCAGTTGGGCCAATAAGATGCCCTTGAAATAGTTGTGCTGCTTTGGTAGGTGAGGTGAGGTGGAGGCCATGTTCCTGCTGTCAGGTAATGGGAAACAGCTTTCAGCTGGTGGAAGCCATGTTCCAGCATCTGCTCACTAACTCGGAGGGGCGAGAGACAGTTGTCCTGACAGCAGCAGCAATAGCTTCCTGATCTCCTTGCAGTGACTTGGAATCAGTAGTCCACTGGAGGCCCCCAGTCTCCACTCCTCCAGACACCCCGAAGGCCTCCAAAGCACAGAATAGCCTGTATTAAGTCCTTTCCCACTTGAAACACATAAGGTGGTTTCTATTTTCTCCACAGAAATCTGAGTAATACATGTTGTTGACAAAAGGCAAGTCTAAAATTAAGTGACCCATAAAGTTCTTCTTTTAAAAGATGACAAAGACATAGTACCTTAATGTTGTGAATTACTTTATTCACAACATTAATTCTCAACATTGATGAAAACAAAGCCAAAACTAAAATATAGATGGCAATATTAATAACAAAGAAGAGTTAAAGAAAAAGTTATGTAGACTATTATACCAATACAAGATGTAAATCACAAAATGATATAAAACTCATGAATGTTTATGTTCTACATAAAATAGTGTCTAACTATTAAAAATTAGAAATCAAGAAGAAATTGTTAGGACTATCATTTCTTTATTCACTTTGATGAATCAAGTGGACACATAAATAAAGGAATCAAATAATATAATCAGTAAGCTTTTTGGCATTTATAGTCCACAAACACCCGGTTCATATACCTTGAAAATAGCCACTGGATATGAGGTCATATATTAGGTCATAAAAGAAATTTCCATAAATTCTTAGATTTAAACTCTCTTTGACCATAATCCAGCAAAACAAAAAATTAGTAAGGAAAATATCAAACACCAGGAAGTTAAGCAATATTCTTGTAAATAACTCTTGGGTAACAAAGGAAATAAAACATATAATTAAATAGTTTTGAAAATAACAGTAATAATAATACCAGGTTTCAAAACTTCTGGCATGTGACAAAGCTATACTCAGAAAAGAAACCGTATTCTAAAATGCTGTTGCTGTCATATTATTTTTAAAAGGAATAATGAAACTACGTGAGTTAAGTATTTATTTCAAGAAGAAAAGTTTTTGCTGCTGTTTTTTTTCTTAACCTTGTATTTTAAGGTGTTCATCTCTTTATTTGCTGGTCTCTATCCAACAAGCCTTCATTGTCTGTATATTCCTTTTTTCCCCCCAGCTTTATTGAAGTATAATTAACAAATAGTAATTATACATATTTAAGGTGTACAACTTGATATTTTGATACACACTGTGAAACGATTGCCACAATCGAGCTAGTTAACATATCTATCACCTCACATAGTTCCCATTTTTCCTTTTCCTTTTGTTTGTATGTGTGTTGAGAACATCTATGATCTACCTTTTTAGCAAAAATCAAGTATACAATACAGTATTATTAACTATAGTCACCATGCTGTATGTTGGATCTCCAGAACTTAATCATCTTACATAACTAACACTCTCACTCTTTGACCACATCTCCCCATTTCCCTCTTCCCCCATCCAGCCCTCATTATATTTTGTTTTTGTAAGTGACATATTTTAGACTAAGAAGGAAAATTTTTTTAATGTAAAATAAATGTAAAGTAAACCTGTTAAAAGGTACTAATATAATGAAAACAGAAATTAATTCACTGAAAAACAGAAAGGTATAATTAATAATTCAATCCAAGCCTGTTTCTGTAATATAAAACCATAAACAACATATTATACACCCTCCTAAAAGTATACTTAAAAAAAGAGAGAGAAAAAACTATTCTAGCCTAGGGGACTTCTCTTCCAGTGCAGTGGTTAAGACTCTGTACTTCTATTGCAGGGGGCACCTGTTCGATCCCTGGTTGAGGATGAGATCCCACATGTCGTGTGGCCAAAAAGAATCAAAAACAAACAAACAAAAAAACCATGGTGCCTATTTGAGGAACTTGATGAAATGGGATGATTTTCAAAGAAACATGTAAGTTACCAAAATGGACTAAATGGGAGGTATAAATCTGATGACTAATCCTTAAAGAAAATTTTAAAGTTGTAGAAGAAAACTTCCAGTCCCAATGTTTGGATGGTCTATTGGACACCTCTTGGGAATTACTTGGGATTCTCTTGGCCCCAGCTCTTTCCTCAGTGTAGGGTACCAGTGGGACCCTGCCTGCTCAACATGGGTAAGAAGCACTTAATGCCATTTGGAACAACCCTCAGCCAAAGGTGGGGGGAGTTAATGGATAAATGCTCCCCTGTTTTTTCCCAAAGATCTTAGCTGCCTATCATAAAGCATCTTAGATCATCCATTGTGATGGAACACCCTGTAGCAGCTAGTCAACTTGATAACACATTCTTGTTTTTTTAAATTAATTTTTATTGGAGTATAGTTGAATTGCAATGTGTTAGTTTCTGCTGTACAGCAAAATCAGTTATACATATACATATATCTACTCTTCACATCCTTGTTTTGACTCTTCCTCTTTGCCTATTTCTTTTCCCTATTCTTTCCTCATTTCCATTCCAAGCCCTAGCGCTATTAATACATTCCCTAACAATTATACCTAAGCCTTAGTCTCAGGCTTTGCTTTTTTACCCCCAGGTGACTTCTGATTTAATTTTCAGTCTGAATATCTCTGTTTTTACATTGGAGTATTTAATTCATTTATATTCAATGGAATCACTATTATATTTGGATTTGTATCAACTTAATATTTGTACCACTTGATTTGGTGGGTATTTATTTAAAGATTTTATTTTTTATAGAGCAGTTTTATGTTCACAACAAAATGGAGAGGAATATACCTGCATTCCCCATATACTCCCTGCTCCAGCACATGCATAGCCTCCCCAATTATTAACATCACTCACCAGAGTGGAACATTGGTTATAATTGCTTAACCTGTATTGGCCCATCATAATCATTCAAAGCCCATAGTTCACCTTAGGTTCATCTTGGTATTGTACATTCAGTGAATTAATTATAATGAATTCATCATAATGAATTCATCATACAGAGAATTTTTTGTACTGAAAATATTTCTGAGCTCTGCCTATTCTTCCTTCCCCTCAACCCCCAGCCCTGACAACCACTGATCTTTTTACTGTCTCCATAGTTTTGCCTTTCCCAGAATGTCATATATTTGGAATCATAGAGATTCCAAATGGATCCAGTTGGCTTCTTTCACTTAGTAATATGCATTTAACTTTCTTCCATGTCTTTTCAAGGCTTGGTAGCTCATTTATTTTTAGAGTTGAATAATATTTAATCATCTAGATGTATCACAGTTTACCCATTCGCTGACTGAAAGCCATCTTGGTTGCTTCCAAGCTTTGGCAATTATGAATGTAGCTGACATACACAGGTTATTTTGTGGACATAAAATTTCAACTTCTTTAGGTAAACACCAAGGAGTGAAATTGCTGGATCATATGGTAAGAATATTTTTTTTTGTAAGAAACTGCCAGACCATCTTCCAAAGTGGCTGTTTATTTCTTCGTTCCTACCAGCAGTGAATGAGAGTTCCTATTGCTCCACATCCTTGCCAGCATTCAGTAGTGTAAGTGTTCCACCCCGTAGCCATTCTAAACGTGTGTGGTGACATCTCATTGTTGTTTTAATTTGCATTTCTCTGGTAACATATGACATGGAGCATCTTTCATATGCTTATTTGCCATCTGTATATATCTTCTTTGGTGAGGTGTTTGTTAAGATCTTTAGCTCTTTGTTTCCTCATTGTTGAGTGTTAAGAATTCTTATACTTCAGATAGCAGTCCCGTATCAGGTGGATCTTTGCAAATATTTTCTCAGTCTGTGGCTCATCTTCTCAGTTTCTTGACATTGTATTTTGCTGAGCAGAAACTTAATTTTAATGAAATCCAGCTTATTAAGAATTTATTTCACGGATTATAGCTTTAGTGTTGTATCCAAAAATTCATCACCAAACCCAATGTCATCCAGGTTTTCGCCTATGTTATCTTCTAGGAGTTTCAAACTTTGCATTTTGCATTTAGGTCTGTGGTCCATTTTGAGTTAACATTTGTGAAAGATGTAAGTTCTGGGTGAGGATTGTTTTTTCTTACATGAGTGTCCAGTTGTTCCCAGCACTGTTGTTGAAAGACTGTCTTTGTATTGCCTTTGCTCCTTTGTCAAAGATCAGTGGGCTTATTTCTGGACTCTCTATTCTGTTTGATTGATATATTTGCCTTTTTTTTTTTTTTTGCCAATAACACCTGTCTTGTTTACTATGGCTTTATAGTAATTCTTAATGTCAGATGGTGTTTGTCCTCAACTTTGTTCTTTTTTAATACTGTGTGGATCACAATAAACTGTGGGAAATTCTGAAAGAGATGGGAATACCAGACCACCTGACCTGCCTCTTGAGAAACCTATATGCAGGTCAGGAAGCCACAGTTAGAACTGGACATGGAACAACAGACTGGTTCCAAATAGGAAAAGGAGTACATTAAGGCTGTATATTGTCACCCTGCTTATTTAACTTATATGCAGAGTACATCATGAGAAACGCTGGGCTGGAAGAAGCACAAACTGGAATCAAGATTGCCGGGAGAAATACCAATAACCTCAGATATGCAGATGATACCACCCTTATGGAAGAAAGTGAAGAGGAACTAAAAAGCTTCTTGATGAAAGTGAAAGAGGAGAGTGAAAAAGTTGGCTTAAAGCTCAACATTCAGAAAATGAAGATCATGGCATCTGGTTCCATCACTTCATGGCAAAAAGACGGGAAACAGTGGAAACAGTGACAGACTTTATTTTTTGGGCTCCAAAATCACTGCAGATGGTGATTGCAGCCATGAAATTAAAAGATGCTTACTCCTTGGAAGGAAAATTATGACCAACCTAGATGGCATATTGGAAAGCAGAGACATTACTTTGCCAACAAAGGTCTGTCTAGTCAAGGCTATGGTTTTTCCAGTGGTCATGTATGGATGTGAGAGTTGGACTGTGAAGAAAGCTGAACGCCGAAGAATTGATGCTTTTGAACTGTGGTGTTGGAGAAGACTCTTGAGAGTCCACTGGACTGCAAGGGGATCCAACCAGTCCATTCTAAAGGACATCAGTCCTGGATGTTCTTTGGAAGGACTGATGCTAAAGCTGAAACTCCAATACTTTGGCCACCTCATGTGAAGAGTTGACTCATTGGAAAAGACTCTGATGCTGGGAGGGATTGGGGGCAGGAGGAGAAGGGGACAACAGAGGATGAGATGGCTGGATGGCGTCAACGACTTGATGGACGTGAGTTTGAGTGAACTCTGGGAGTTGGTGATGGACAGGGAGTCCTGGTGTGTTGCAATTTATGGGGTTGCAGAGAGTTGGACACGACTGAGCGACTGAACTGAACTGAACTGAATATTGTACTGGCTATTCTGGGTCTTTTGACTCTCCACATAAATTTTAGAATCAGTTTGTATAAAATGACTTGCTGGGATTTTGATTGGGACTGCATTGAATCTCTAGACAAAGCTGGGAAGAACTGACATCTTGATAATATTGAGTCTTCCTATCCATGAACATGCAATATCTATTTATTTAATTCTTCAATTTTATTCATTAAAGCTTTATAGTTTTCCTCATATAGACTATGTACTTATTTTCTTAGATTTATACCTAGATATTCCATTTGAGGGTCCTAATGTTAAGTGGTATTGTGCTCTTTGTTTCAAATTGCACATATTTATTTCTGGTATATAGGAAAGTGATTGACTTTTGTATACTTTGGGTTCCATAACCTTGATATAATCACTTGTTAGTTCCAGGAGAGGTGGGTTTTTTGTTGTTGTTTTTGTTGGGGGAGGTTGGTTCTTTTTGTTGTTGTTAATTATTTGTCTAACTTTTGTTAATTACACTGAAAGTCTTAAAAAAGAAAATGATGAAATCAGGAAAGACAACTCTCAATACACAAAGCATACAGTGTAAGGCAGGTCATTTCTAAAGAAGCAGTTATTGAGACACCTCATTTCCAGCCCATATTGCAGGCAGATTCTTTTTCAACTGAGTCAACAGGGAAGCCCAAGAATACTGGAGTGGGTAGCCTATCCTTTCTCCAGAGGATCTTCCTGACCCAGGAATCAAACCAGGGTCTCCTGCATTGCAGGTAGATTCTTTACCAGCTGAGCTACCAGGGAAACCAGCTATAGCGCAGACCATGTCAAAAATGAGGTCCAGGATCTAATTATAAAGGTAGCAAAATAGAGAAAGAGACAACTTATAACCACAATAGATGCCCCATGTTAGAGTCAGGACCCTGGTACAAAAACGGTAAATCTATGAGAACTGGGATGGGGACATTTGTATGTATGACCCTAAAAATCTTGAATCCCTAGTTTCCACTGAATTGTCTATAGCAGGAGAAGGGTTGTCTCTCCATTAGCAGGGAGAGCAGTCTCTGCTTGCCTGAAAACCCTGCAAAGACTTCACTTGAGGCAGGTACCTCATAATATCAACCCTCATCCCTGTCTCAGACCAGCCTGCAAATAGGAATTTTCTTTTTGCTCCCAGAAGAATTGCAGGATCTGACTCCTAGGGAGCACATTTGGGAGTGAGCCCTGAAGATATTAGATGTGAAATATAAGGATGGATAGAGATGTTTCATTGATGAGGGACATTTGCCAGTGACTTGAGATGTACATTCTGAATGGACAATTCAAACAATGTACTGGAGAGTTATTTCAGGCCTTTCAGAAAAAAAAATTTTTGAAGTTTTAAAAAAAATTACCACAGAAAATACAAAACAGTAAACAGAGTTCTGATTTATCAATAAAACTCAATTTATAAAAAAAACTAAAATATCCCTGTAGGCAAAAATGACAATAAAAATTACAGACTTCTTTTATCACACAAGGGGAAATTTTCTAAATAAAATATGAGTGAATTTTCAAACCATATGTATTTTTAAATATACCACACAGTGTTCAGATAAGGGTTTATTCCAGACTCCAGTGGGACAATCAGAAAGAGAATATGTCCAGAGGGGAAATCTGTCCCGATGTGGTGGAATCACACCAAACTCTGTCTTCAGGATTGATCTGTCATCTTTTGGAATAAATTATTTTTCTGCTTTCTATGAGTTTGAGCAAACTCCAGGAGATAGTGAAGGACAGAGAAGCCTGGCATGCTGTAGTTCATGGGGTTGCAAAGAGTTGGACATGACTTAGAGACTGAACTACCAACAACAACGTGAAAGAATATTGGAACTGTAAGAGGGTAGTTAGCTGTGATGTCCTAAAACATTTATTAAAAATCAAGGGTTTTACCATAGATCAGCAATAACTACTTCAAAACATCTCATGGAAGAAGGTTCCCAATGACTGTAGTTACAGAAATCGTAAAATATCCAAGTATAAACTTCAAATGAAATACGCAGCAATTTCCCCAACACACAATCCAGGACTTCCCTGATAGCTCAGTTGGTAAAGAATCCGCCTGCAATGCAAGAGTCTCTGGTTCAATTCCTGGGTTGGGAAGATCCTCTGGAGAAGGGATAGGCTACCTACTCCAGTATTCTTGGGCTTCCCTTGTGGCTCAGCTGATAAAGAATTTGCCCGCAACGCGGGAGACCTGGGTTTGATTCCTGGGTTGGGAAGATCCCCTAGAGAAGGGAAAGGTTACCCTCTCCAGTATTCTTGCCTGGAGAATTCCATGGACTGTATAGTCCATGGGGCGGCAAAGAGTTGGACATGACTGAGTGACTTTCACTTTCACTTAATACAATATACAACAAAGCAATATATACTACAAAAAATAACACCAGTTGAGATAAAAAATAACCCCACTTGGGGTCAACAACAGCTAAGACTGATAGATTGATAAAAAAAAATCACAAAGTCCAGGAGCAGATAAAAATATACATAAAATTTTAACATATGATATAGGTAACACTTCAAACCAGTTAAATGGAAGATAAAAATCTTCAATAATTGGCCAAATGACTAACAATTTGGGGAAAAAATAAAGTTTCTATTTCACACAATAAATTAACATCACTACCAGATAAAGATGTGAGTGTAAAAAAGAGAAATTATAAAACCCTCAAGGAAAAAGAGTTATGTATATACATACATATATATATATATTTTTTTTTTGATGGAGAAGTGCTTTCTAAGAATGATACCAAAGACACAAATCATAAAGGAACTGACAATATTTTTAAAATCTGTATATCAAAAAGGATCTTTAAAAAGATTAACAGGCAAACAACAATGGGGGGTGGAATATTTCCAACTTGTAAGGAAAGTGAAGGCTTGATATCTATGGCACAGATTATGCTTTTGTAGCTCAATAAGATAAAGATGAATGGTCCTGCAGAAAAATGAACAGAGGAAATAAGCAGGCAATTCACAAAAGAAGAAATACAAACAAATGCTATTGTTGATGGCCACAGTCAATAATGACCAGGAAAATGCAAATTTTAAAGGATGAGATACCATTGTATAACTACCTATTTGACAAATACTTACTAGTGATAATAATACTTAGAATTAAAGAATATATGGGGAAATGAGTTCTTATACTCTGCTGGTTTGAGTACGTGTGCATGCTCGAGTCGCATCTGACTCTTTGCAACCCTGTGGACTGCAGCCCCCTAGGCTTCTCTGTCAATGGGATTTTCTAGGCAAGAATACTGAAGTGGGTTGCATGCCCTCCTCCAGAGGATCTTCCCCCCCAGGGATCGAATCTGTGGCTCCTGCCTTGCAGGCAGATTCTATACCACTGAGCTATCTGGGAAATCCGGGTTCAAGTATAACCAGACACAAATTCTTTGAAGGATAATTTGAAAATAAATATAAAAAACCTGGATTATGTTCACTTATTTTTGAACCAGAAATTCTACAGGTAGTGTCCATGTCCAGAGCATTTATTAAAAATAAGCACTTTGGCCTCAAAAAAAAGGCTTTGACCTAAAAAATTCCTTTTGTCAATAAAAAGTAATTAGAAATAATCTAAATCTACAATACAGAATGGATTAAATATATTAATATATATTTGTATTTAAATATATTAATATTTAATATATTGTATTTGTATAATACAATCCTATAGAACTATTAAAAATAATGGTTTTAAATTGATTAAATTTATTTTATTTAGTGACTTGGAAAGACTGAAAAAAATACTGTTAAATTAGAAATCAGCTGCCGTCTATGGGGTCACACAGAGTCGGACACGACTGAAGTGACTTAGCAGCAAACACATACCACATTTTTATTTTTGTAAAATGATAGATAAAATGATATGTGTCAGTAGTGGTGATCACTGGCTTGTTGGATTCTCATTTAATTTACTTACTGCCTTTTCTCAATTTTTTATAGGCAACATAGTATTTTTGTAACTTAAAAAACCAATAAATGCTAAAACATTTGACAAATATGAAAATACTACTGTATGGTCACACCCCAAAAGTGGCTCAAGTTCTTTCTGTTGGGTTTCTGAGCTGCCCAAGACAAAAGTGGCGATAGGAAATTGAAAATGAAATTATCAATCTTGCAGTAATTACTATTATTGTGGAGGCACAATTGCAGTCTGTGGGTTGCCGAGTTCCTGTTATTTAGGTCTTCTGGGAGTCTTTGTGCTCCTCTGGCCGCTTTCATCAGCAAATCTCAGGGCAACACACAAACATCCCCTTCCAGGTGAATTAGAAATGCCTCAAAGACCATCTGGCTTCTGGATGAACAATCACAGCCTCAGCTGGTAAAAGGGATCTCCCCACCGCAACAGTGGAATCCCTGAACTTCACCCTGAGCTGGAAATAATCACCAGGCACACAGCAGAGTCCCCGGTTCAGCCCTGTGCTTGAAGCCAGGACCAGAGAGTGCCTGCAGATAGAGCATTCGTTTTACTTTGGGGGCCTCTGTAATGGTCAAAATCCCTTTCCTGATATCAAGGCAGGACCTGTTTTATACAGGGGGCTACAGCTAAGGTGAGTCTCTTGACCATTTCTGAGGCTACCATTGCCCCCATACTTTTTTTTTTTTTAAATGTTTAAAACACTATTCTCTGTTCCTTTGGGCCCAGTTTTAAAGAATCCAGGCTAACCCAGGTTTAGAGGCTGCAGAGGGCTGAAGGTCAAAGAGATTAACACACCCTCGTTGGGCTGGGTGCTTGTGTGCTTGGCCAGTCTCCACCAACACACTTGCAAACGTCTTTTAATTTTTTTATCATGTATTTTATCATAAATTGTGCCACTTATATATTCATATATATATATATAAACAGAGAGAGAGACTAAAATAGTCTTTGTGTCTAGACATTGTTCTCTTTCTTTCCTCTTTTTGTGCCCCAATCTTGAGTCTCTGTGCTGCCGATTCTCTCGTCAAATGTTTTTTTAAACGTTTAATTGGGAGATAATTGCTTTACAATGTTGTGTTAGTTTCTGCTGCACAACGTGAATCAGCTGTAAGTACACATATATCCCCTCCTCCTTGAGACTCCCTCCCACTGCCCCCCATCCCACCCCTCTAGGTCATCACAGAGCACAGAGCTGAGTTCCCTGTGTTATACAGCAGCTTCCTAGTTAGCTATTTTATACACGTGTACATGTCAATGCTTTCAATTCTCCCCACCCTCTCCTTCCCTGGCTGTGTGCAGAAGTCCATTCTCTACCTCTGTGTTTCGATTCCTGCCCTGCAGATAGGTTCATCAGTACCATTTTTCTAGATTCCATATATTTTGCAAGCATCTTTTGAGTAAGCTAGCCAATGTGCTCTTGAATGAGCATTTGATGTGACTAATGGCACCCCACTCCAGTACTCTCGCCTGGAAAATCCCATGGACGGAGGAGCCTGGTAGGCTGCAGTCCATGGGGTCGCTAGGAGTCGGACTCGACTGAGCGACTTCACTTTCACTTTTCACTTTCATGCATTGGAGAAAGAAATGGCAACCTGCTCCAGTGTTCTTGCCTTGAGAATCCCAGGGATGGGGGAGCCTGGTGGGCTGCCGTCTATGGGGTTGCACAGAGTCAGACTTGACTAAAGCGACTTAGCAGCAGCAGCAGTTCAGTCTATTGGGGTCTTCCTAGGTGGTGCTAGTGGTAAAGAGCCCATCTGCCAACACAGGAGACATAAGAGATGCAAGTTTGATCCCTGGATGGGGAAGATCCTGTGAAGAAGGGCATGGAAACCCACTCCAGTATTTTTGCCTGAAGAATCCCATGGACAGAGGAACTTGGCGGGCTATAGTCCATAGGGTCACAAGGAGTTGGACCTGACTGAAGCAACTTTGTGTGCGCACACGCAAGTTCAGTCTACCAGGGATCATCCATGCCTAGGAGAGGAGGGAATCTATGATCCACCTTTGAACATTGTAGATAGATTGTTTTTAAATTTTTTTTTTAAAAGAGGCCCCTCCTCTTGCTCACCTCATTGTGATAAGTGAGGATGATCAAGAATAATGTCAGCCCCAGATTGCACTGAATTGTAACAGACGCTGGGTATCTTAGGCAAAAGCCCCTTCTGCAGTGATTGGAGGCCAGTGAAAGCCTTCCCAAATCAATGTCCAGGGCGTGGTGGGATGCAGTGGAAGCAAGAGAGTTGTACAAGATGCAACCACTTGTGTGGGTCCTGAAATGGAGATGTGTGGCATGGCCAGTGTTCACGTTCCCCCCACAATTTTCAGGGGAGGATACTTGCATCTTGTTTGCTGGATGCACAATGAACATGGAGCATCAGAAGGAATGACTACATCCTGAGGAATTATTTTCATGTTGACCCTAACCAGGACCAGAAGTCTCAAACTGCGAAAATACATCTGTAGTACACTACACTGGCCATATGTTTTAAATTAATTCCATCATTTCCCCCACTCCACTACCAACTTCCATATTAATATCATCAAGCTAATCCTGTAATCAGCCACCCACTTTAGCCCACCTCCACACATGTCTTTTGGTTATGTTTTTAAATCCTTCTTCCATAAATAAGCCTGCAGCCATTACATTTAAACTAAATCAAGACATGTAAGGTCTCTTACCCTCTTTACTTGTTGAAAGATTTACCAAAAACTACCATTAACCAATCTATTTCTCAGAAAGTGCTTCAATCCCTCCCCTAGTTTGAGATGACTATTTCTGGGGGTGTAGTGGAGGTAAGTGTTGAGAAAATCTTCCAGAAAATGAAAATAAAGCTCAAGAAAAGGTTTGAAATTCCTCTAGGGTTTCCATCTGAATCTAAAGTTTCACCAGCCTCTAACCACCTTACCTTCCTGTCTCTCAGCTGTTCGAGGAATTTTTTTTTTTTTTTTTTTACAAAAATAAAGAGACTTCTAAAAGACTTGAAAAATAGGAAATGAAGGATCCTAAACTCTCAGGAAATGCGGGACACCAAATATGAAGCTGACTTCCAAACCAAGTGTAAACAGTATCCCACCCTCTTCTGCACAAGTTCCTCCCATGTATACCCTTCAGAGCCATCCCTCTTTCCTAAAGACCTGCCTTGTAATAAATGTGAAAAGAAGTTCTTTAGAGAGAAGGAAGATATTGTAGGTCAGAAACTCAGATCTACATAAAGAAAGGAAGAGCATCAGAGGAGGAGTAAGTGAAGGTAAAAAGAGTGAAACACAAAAAAAGTTTTGAGGAATACAAGTAGGTGTTCTGTGGTTTGCAGAAGACACACTCAGTGAGGTTCTGCTACTGAGAGGGGTCAACTGATGGGAAACCAGTTAACCTCAGAATTCAATGTTCGGAAGATATGAGTGGTGAAGAGGAAGAAGGAAGAGAGGAAAGGTGGCCTTCTGCATTGGGGCACCTTACTATAATTTATAGACTTGCCACATCCTCTCCGTGACTACACAGCCCACTTTGAAACACCAATCCCCCTATGACATCCTAGGGTTTCCAACATCAGGCTTATGACAAAAGATACCTAGAGATGTACACAAACCTAGGAAGCTTTTAAGAAGCTCTAGCTCTGTCTCCTGATGTGAAGTTTTCAGATTCTCCTCTTTAGCAAGAGCTCTACATCCAGCATTGCTGGGTCAGCCTTGATCACAGGAAGTGGAAATTATGAGTTTTATGGGGTCGCAAAAAGCTGGACACAACCCAGCAATTGAACTGAACTGAACTGATGCTTCTCATTTGACTACAATGCTCAGGTGATGTTTGGAGATAAAACTATCCTCCAATTTTTAAACAATGGCTTAAAGTTTACCAGGAAACATATTTTTATTATTCTATAAGCTGGTTAAAGGGGAATTTATGTTTATAAAAAAATATTTAGCATATATCAACATATTCTATTTTTATGTATGTGTGCATGCTAAGTTGCTTCAGTCATGTCCAACTCTGTGTGACCCTATGGATTGTAGCTCCCCAGGCTCCTCTGTCCATGGGGATTCTCCAGGCAAGAATACTGGAGTGGATTGCTATGCCCTCCTCCAAAGGGATCTTCTCGACCCAGGAATCAAACTCACATGTCTCTCTCTCTTGTTTTTTTTTTTTTTGGTAAAAATTTGTTTATTTTAATTGGAGGCTAATTACTTTACAATATTATATTGGTTTTGCCATACATCAACATGAATCCACCACGGGTGTACACGTGCTCCCCATCCTGAACCCCCCGCTCACCTCCCTCCCCATACCATCCCTCTGGGTCATCCCAGTGCACAAGTCCCAAGCATCCTGTATCATGCATCAAACCTGGACTGGCGATTCGTTTCACAAATGATAATATACATGTTTCAATGCCATTCTCCCAAATCATCCCACCCTTGCCCTCTCCCACAGAGTCCAAAAGACTGTTCTATACATCTGTGTCTCTTTTGCTGTCTCACAGACAGGGTTATCGTTACCATCTTTCTAAATTTCATATGTATGCATTAGTATACTGCATTGGTGTTTTTCTTTCTGGCTTACTTCACTCTGTATAATAGGCTCCAGTTTCATCCACCTCATTAGAACTGAGTCAAATGTATTCTTTTTAATGGCTGAGTAATACTCCATTGTGTATATGTACCACAGCTTTCTTATCCATTCGTCTGCTGATGGACACCTAGGTTGCTTCCATGTCCTGGCTATTATAAACAGTGCTGCGATGAACATTGGGGTACACGCGTCTCTTTCAATTCTGGCTTCCTTGGTGTGTATGCCCAGCAGAAACTCACATCTCTTATGTCATCTGCATTGGCACATGAGTTCTTTACCACTAGCACACCTGGGAAGCCCATTCTATATCTATATGTTTATGTATGTTGGGCTCCCCAGGTGGCTCAGTGGTAAAGAATCCACCTGCCAATGCAGGAGAAACACAAGACACAGATTCAATCCCTGGGTGGGGAAGATCCCCTAGATGGCAACCCACTCCAGTGTTCTTGCCTGGAAAATCCCATGGACACACGAACCTGGTGGGCTACAGTCCATGAGGCCACAGAGTCAGACACGACTAAGCAACTGAGCATACACACATTTATGTATTTTTATATATTATGGATTATGTATTTACATATAATTTGTATATATTTATATATATTTACAAGCATAATTCTGTAAGCATATATATATGTGTGTGTGTATATACACACATTCACACACACACACACACACACACTTGGGGTTTCCCTGGTGGCTCAGTGGTAGAGAATCCATCTGAGTTCCATCCATTGGGTTCATCCATGAATCCATCCATTGGGTTCAATCCCTGAGTCAAGAAGATCCCCTGAAGAAGGAAATGGCAGCCTGGGAAATCCCCTGGACAGAGGAGCCCGGCAGGTTACAGTCCACGGGGTTGCAAAGAGTCAGACACAACTGAAGTGACCTTAGCACGCATGCATGCATGGGAGCAACAGAATGAGGGGATATTGGGATAGACTTCATCATGGGACTCACTGGCTTGGGGAGTTTGCCTGGATGCCTTAATGTCCTATCAGGACATCTCTAAGCATCAGCTCTCAAGCTGAAAAACAGCTTCATAAATTTAGATTGTTAGTCAACTCTTTTTCTCTCTTAGCACCAGGTACTCAGATTGACAGTTTAATGAAGAACTCTTCTCAGAGATTTAAAACTCCACCCTTTCTGCGGTGGTGACCCAAGCTGGATTTCTCTATTGTTCAATTTCTTCCTTGCATGCTATCAGCAAGCTATCAATACATCCCAGAGAGCTTTATAGAGAAAGCTACATGTATCCATTAATTCTTTTACGGCACTACCTAAACTATGGCTTCAGGGTACCTTGGTTGAAAGCGACAAGATCAGATCAGATCAGATCAGTCGCTCAGTTGTGTCCGACTCTTTGCGACCCCACGAATCGCAGCATGCCAGGCCTCCCTGTCCATCACCAACTCCCGGAGTTCACTGAGACTCACGTCCATCGAGTCAGTGATGCCATCCAGCCATCTCATCCTCTGTCGTCCCCTTCTCCTCTTGCCCCCAATCCCTCCCAGCATCAGAGTCCTTTCCAATGAGTCAACTCTTCGCATGAGGTGGCCAAAGTATAAAGAGGTAAAAAGAAGAGCTAATGAGTATACTGAGAAAATTATCAACTACACCAGTACACAAAGAAATGCATATTAAAAGTTGGCAAAGGTGAAAAAAGATAGTGAAAAAGTAGTTTGCAGAGTGCTGCTAGGAATGTGAAAAATGATTATTCGTAGGTTTCAGGCGGCAGCACAGCCTCCTTGACTGCCAAAATTGTCATTGTCTTAATTACAAGCTACAATTGTGTTCAGGAAACCCTAGTATTGCCCGTGGTACCCAAACCAGGCTTTAGCAGGCAGAGACGGTTGGGCTGAGACTGCAGACACCTGCATGCATATGCATCAGAACCACTGAAGATTGCTGGAAAGCTTCTGACCTTGACTTTGACCTTCATGGGTTTTTCTCCTTTAAAAGGAAAAAGTCTGGAAAAGGCACAGAAATAGTTTTAAAATAGATGGATAATATTCAATTTTTTTCAGTTTGCTTATTTGATGAACCCAGGTCCTATAACAGAGGCCTATAACATTTATGGGTGACTTTTCATTGATCCTGAGGATATTTTTTAGCTTCAGCTGCATCACTTTGACTTAACTTACTTGATACCACGTTAGTTAAAAACTGGACATGTGACTCTGGATCACATTTCACTGTTCTGTAGAACAATTCCTGTGAATGTTGCATGCGTGCTAAGTCACTTCAGTCGTGACCGCATGGACTGTTGCCTGCCAGGCTCCTTTGTCCCTGGGATTCTCCAGGCGAGAATACTAGAGTGGGTTGCCATGCCCTTCTCCAGGGGATCTCCCTGACCCAGGGGTCGAACCCTCATCTCTTATGTCTCCTGCATTGCCAGGCGGATTCTTTACCAATAGTGCCACCTGAGAAGGCCTGTGAATGTTAAGGTTAACACAATTGTGATCTGAAGCGCGGGTGGAGCCCCAGATGGAGGCAATCTGTTATTTACAGCTGCGTGATTGGAATTAAACTACTTAATCCTGAAAGCTTTAATTACAGAGATGATAATTTGTATTTTCCTGCTTGTTTTTAGGACAAGTAGGACAAAATCCCAGCTAATGAAGCAGACCCTCTTCCTGAAGTTCTAAGAATTCCTACCTCCAGCCTAGACTGGTATATTTAGCTGTCTACTTGATAACTTTGCATAGACATCTACTTTTAAACTTAGCTTGTTCAAAATTGACCTTCCCCACAGAAAACTTGTTTTAGTTCCTGGGCAAATGAAACAATGCCTGTACAAACTATCGTCCTTCCTATGTCAGGAAATGGCATTTCTAGTCTCCCTTTTGCTCAGGCCAAAAATCTTTCTCTCCCTCATCTGTAGCTAATCCAGCAGGATAAATTTACCCCCAGATCCCCCCATTTCACACCAACTCCACAGGTATCACCCTGGTCCGAGCACCCGCTTTCTTCCACATGCCTTCTTTTTTTAAAAAATGTATGTGGTTGCTCTAGGTCTTTGTTGCTGCATATGGGCTTTCTCTGGTTGCAGGGGAGGCAGCTACTCTTGGTTGCTGTGTGTGGGCTTCTCTTGCAGTGGCTTCTCGTATTGCAGAGCACAGACTCTAGCTGCACAGGCTCAATAGTTGTGGTTTGTGGGCTTAGTTCCTCCATGGCATGTGGAATCTTCTGGACCAGGGATCGAACTCATGTCCCCTGCATTGGCAGGCAGATTCCTATCCACTGTGCCACCAGGAAAGTCCCACGCCTGCATTCTTGCAAGAGTCTTCTGCCTGCTCTCCCTGTGTGTGCTCTTGTATAATGTACTCCTGCATCCCTGCTCTCATCACGGCAACCAATGGTCCTTTTAAAATACAAATCAGACCACGTCACTCCTCTGCTTGAAACCTTCGGTGCCTTGAATTATCTCAGATAAAAGGCAAAGTACTTAACAATGATCCTTAGGGTCTTGCACAATCTCCCCCAACCGCCCATCTCTACTACTACCACTGCTTCTCTTTGCTCACCTACTGTCCCCATAGAGGAAGGCATGCTCTTGCTTCAGGAGCTTTGCATTTACATACTTTTAGCAGGGGCTCCTCTTGCCCACATATTTGTATGACCTATGCCCTCATTTCCCACTCAAATATCATCGTTTAGTGAAAATCACCCTTTTAACGATAACTACTCACCCCTCATCCCCTCTCCCCTTCTCTGTTTTATTTTTCTCCATAGTACTTATTACCAACATATATATGTATTTCATTTATCATCTATTTCATCACTAGAAATGTAAGCTACATGAGGGCAAGAAATTTTCTCTGCTGCCTTGCTCATTGCTGTGTGCTGAGCAACTAGAACAGCATCTGGTCCATCAGTGCTCAAAGTTGATGAACAAATGAATGAATGAATGGACTTTGATATTTTCCCAACAGTACTACATCAAATCGAGTGCTCTGGCTCCCTCTGAGTTCATGTTTTCCAACAATCAGAGAGGACAGGAACATTTTGCTCTGGGAGTCAACAAATGGCTGGAAGGTTCCTATGCTTTAACCTCACAAAAGTCAAGGTGTCGCCCAGGAAAAGGTGTTCTGAGTGCTAGTGGATGTGATTACTGTCTCTCCATTCAGGAGTAAACTCAGAACTGCTGCGTATATTTTCCCATCACTATGGATCACCAACAAATTGAAAGAACTATGACCCGCTCTTCTGCTGTTTCTTCCGTGACTGGACTTTTTATTTCTGATAACGTACATCAGCCTGGGAGCAAGAAAATGTATAAATACATTTCTGAGTCATACTTAGACATGGCTTGTCCTAAGAAACCTACTCTATACATTTTCCAGATCATGATAATCCTTCATGTTTCTGGACGCTGCTGAATCAGATCCTATAGACAAATGTTTATGGCTTTGATAGTGCCCCAAACCTTACCTGTATATTGGCTTGCTCAGGACCCATTTCCAGCCCTTCTCCCTTGCCACTTCCTGCACTAGAGGCTATAACATGAATTCCAGGTTCCCTAGCTGCTTGCGTGGTCAGGGGTGCCCACGGGACAGTCTAGCCAACGAGATAGGGGAAGAAGTCTGCCACATCCGTACATCCTTCTCTCCTCCCCCACTTTCTGCAGTGGAATGAAAAGGATGTCTGGAGGTATGGCAGACATTCTAGCAATCATGAAATCAATAGAAAAAAATGTGAAGCACAGTGAACTAGAAAGGCAGGAGGGACCTAGGGCATTAATGACATTGTGGGGTAGCTACAGTAACTGGTCTGTCCACCTCTATCTGCCTGTTATGTGAGAATGTGGAATTCATTTAATCACCTGCTTTGATTAAATGGTTTTGGGAGGGTTTCCTATTAGCTAGCAACCAAAAGCATTTCTAAATTTTATAAATATATATATGGGACAGGTGAACTAACCCTATACCTAGTGTGACAATCCACCCAGATGTACCTGGACTCTCTTGGTGTCAGCACTGAAATCCTGCATCCCCGGTGCCCTCAGATGCAGGCAGATTTGGACGACTGGTCACTCTATATTTGTGCAACATGTACATTTAAAAAATCCCCCTTTCCCCTCTGGTAACCATAAATTCATTCTCCAAATCTGTGAGTCTGTCTTGTAACAGAACGGGTGGGATAGATTGGGAGTTTGGCATGGGCACGTACACATTGCTATATTTTAAATAGAAAACCAGCAAGGATCTCCTGTATAGCCCAGGGAACTCTACTCCATATTCTGTAATAACCTAAATAGGAAAAGAATTTGAAAAAGAATAGATACATGTATATGTATAACTGAACCATTTTGCTATAACCTGAAACTAACCCAACATTTTTACTCAACTATATTCCAATATAAAATTTAAAAAAAGTTTTTAAAAAGAAAACATATGGGGGATGTTCAAGGATGTAGGCTGCCTTTAACATGTATCTGTGTGTGTGTCAGTTGCTCAGTTGTGTCCGATTCTGTGACCCCATGGACATAGCCTGCCAGGCTCCCCTGTTCATGGAATTCTCCAGGCAAGAATACTGGAGTGGGTTGCCATTTCTTTCTTCAAACATGTATTTATCCATTCAGAAATGCATCTATGCTATATTGAAAATTTGTCTTGTGTTACCCATTAGTCAAATTATGATGGTAGAGGCTGATATATGAGACATTTATCACTTGGGAAAATGACCCGGACATTATGTCACCTTGCAGAGGCTGGATGCACAGAGGATTAAGGCTTAGACATCTGCTGTGTTTGACCCATGAAGACTGCTCCCAATAAAGTTGGTTATAAGATTTCCTGGAAGCAAGAGCTATTTTCTACGTACAAAAAGGACAATCAAGGATCTGAATTCTGTGAAACCTATGCCAGCTTTAAAGTATTAGAGCTCTGTGTAGATAATCAAGACTGTGAAAGAATCAATGTAACGGGCTTGATCCTCTCTCAGAGAGAGAAGAGTTATTAGTGTAATACCCTCAAAATATTGGCAATGGTGTATCTAGAATATTTGATACCTGGAGCAGGCTGGGACTTTTATTCCCTCCCTTGTATACTATGAAGTTATTTTGAATAATAATCATGAAATGAAACAAATTATAATAATGACAGAGGGCACAATAAAAATTTTCCTTTTTGAACCTTTTATAAATGATCATGTCAGTAAAAAAATTACTTTTGCTTAGTCATGTCTGACTCTTTGCAACCCCATGGACTGTAGCCCACCAGGCTCCTTTGTCCATGGGATTTTCCAATGATTTGAAAGAACAGCACTGAAACATGTATATTACCATATGTGCAACAGATTGCCAGTCCAGGTTCGATGCATGAGACAGGGAGTTCAGGGCCGGTGTACTGGGATGACCCTGAGGGATGGGATGGGGAGGGAGGTGAGAGGGGGGTTCAGGATGGGGGACACATGTACACCCATGGCAGATTCATGTCAATGTATGGCAAAACCCACTACAATATTATAAAGTAATTAGCCTCCAATTAAAATAAATAAATTAAAAAAAAAAAAGAATACTGGAGTGGGTTGCATGTCCTTCTCCAGGGGATCTTCCTGATCCAGAGATCGAACCTGTGTCTCCTGCGTTGGCAGGCAGATTCTTTACCACTGTGCCACCTGGGAGACCCTAAAATAAAATATTATTGTACCAGAAAAGTAATAGATAAATACATCTTAATTACATTAATGTGTTCTTTGGAAAGAAAACATATACCTACCAATCAGTCTGGCATAGGAATGAATGATGAAATAATATAAAATAATTACAGTTTATGGTTTTGAGCTTTTACTTCTACAAGTTTGTCACTGCCCTCATCAAAATTAATGTTTGCATATTCATGTTCATTGGGCAATATGGCTAGATTTATAGTTGATTAAAGTTATTAATTTTAATTTCAAAAGTTTCTGTCACATAGAGCACCAGATACACAAATAGCTAGCAAAAGTCTAAATGACAAGGGTAGATTTGGTAGAAATTACAATTCCAGAAGCTGCAATACTGTAACTAAAATATCATCACCAGGAAATTCATCATACATTTCTGTTTACATTTTAGAAAAACTTCTAACGTTTTTCTTTTTCTGTAAAAAATTCGTAGAAAAAGGTGAATGATGGCGAACATTGCCAGGATTTGAGCCATTGCTTTAGAATCACGTTCCAGTCTTGGTGAAAATGATACAGGCAGTCAGACCTTCCCTTTTGAGTTCTTCTGGCAATGATTACATGGCCAAATGGAAGAAGTCAAGTCCTGTTTCTATATTCTTAGAGCGATTGTGCCATTACTGTTTGTTGTGAATCTACTCTTTCAATTAAGTAGTACCACAGAATGGAAGACTCATAATTCTCCTAAAGCAAGATCAAATGATTCTAAATTGTTATAAACTTCCTCTCCAAACGATCTGTAAGTAAATCCATGTGGGTAGGACTGACTGTTTAATTGGAAGGTCTCTGAATTAATTTCCACATAGGATACAAAGTTTATTAAAGATTAAGTAATGAAAATCTGCTAGTTTGAAGCATATTTATATGTATGTGTGTATATATACTTACTATATATGACATAATACACATATAATTATATATGTATTTATATATAAATATACACACTCAAAAATAACTGCCACAACTGTTTAGAACTTAGCAAAGTATTTTCTTCACAGAAGATTATTTTATCACTGATATTGTTTAGAGTTTCCAGTGTAAAGAGGTAGTAAAAAGAGACAGTCTTTAAGTCAATTTATTATTCCTTTAAAATTCTAAATAGGCAATATACCCTCTTATTGCCTGTACACAGGGAGGGATCTCACCCCATCAATCTAATACTTTTCCAGGTAGAAAACTTGCATTTATATTAAAAATGCTCATCTTTTCTCTCCCTTTCTAAGTCATATTTCTTATTTTTTGAAAAATTGAATTCATTCATTACAGCTTCCAGAAAAATGGTAAAAGTAAGTAATAGAGTGAGCATTGTCCTTTTACTGGTTTTAATGGAATACCTGTAGTGTTCATCATTAAAAATAATATTGGCAGTTGGTTGATTTTACTTAAACATTCAGTTCAGTTCAGTTCAGTCGCTCAGTCGTGTCCGACTCTTTGCGACCCCATGAATCGCAGCACGCCAGGCCTCCCTATCCATCACCAACTCCCGGAGTTCACCCAAACTCACGTCCATCGAGTCAGTGATGCCATCCAGCCATCTCATCCTCTGTCGTCCCCTTTTCCTCCCCCCAGTCCCTCCCAGCATCAGAGTCTTTTCCAATGAGTCAACTCTTTGCATGAGGTGGACAAAGTACTGGAGTTTCAGCTTTAGCATCATTCCTTCCAAAGAAATCCCAGGGCTGATCTCCTTAGAATGGACTGGTTGGATCTCCTTGCAGTCCAAGGGACTCTCAAGAGTCTTCTCCAGCACCACAGTTCAAAAGCATCAATTCTTCAGCACTCAGCCTTCTTCACAGTCCAACTCTCACATCCATACATGACCACTGGAAAAACCATAGCCTTGACTAGACGGACCTTTGTTGGCAAAGTAATGTCTCTGCTTTTCAATATGCTATCTAGGTTGGCCATAACTTTTCTTCCAAGGAGTAGGCATCTTTTAATTTCATGGCTGCCGTCACCATCTGCAGTGATTTTGGAGCCCCCAAAAAATAAAGTCTGACACTATTTCCACTGTTTCCCCATCTATTTCCCAAAACATTTCATCATATTAAAAAAGAATTTCTTATTCTCAATTAACTAAAGGATTAATCAAGAATAGATAAATGACTTTTATCAAATTATTTTTAATATCTATTAGTATCACTGCTTTCTTCTCTCTGACCTAAGAACATGATAAATCAAGCTTTTATCCTTCATAATTATATCATTCTTATAATACTTAACAAGGTCTACTTGGTCAACTTATAGCAGGTTTCAATTTGTTAGTATTTTATTCATGATTTTTAAAAAAATCTGTATTCAGAGATGGGACAAATTTGAGGTACTATTTTTGTTCGTTTGCTCTTGCACAGTCTGTTGGGTTTGGTGTCAGGGTTATACCAGCTTTGAGAAACGCACTGGGAAACCCTTGTCTTGTCCTGTTCTCTGTGTGTGTGCATGTGTGTATGAGTAAAATGATTCCCTCCTGATTGAATTATTAACATACCCATCATCTCACTTATTTCTCTTCTCCATCTTCTTCTTTGGTGAGGACATTTAAGTTCTACTCTTCTTAGCAAATTTTAATTACTATACAATATTATCAACTATAGTCACCGTGTTTTACATGAGATCCTCAGACCTTATTTATCTTATTACTGAAAGTTTAGCTTTCTAATAGTTGCTTCCTATTTCACTCCCCAGTCCCTGACAACCACTTTCTACTCTCTGTTTCTATGAGATTGACATTATTTTTTATTCCATATTTAAGTGATACCATGCAGTATTTGTCTTTGTCTGACTTATTTCACTTAGCATTAGTGAATGAGCCCTCCAGATTCATTAATGTTGTTGCAAATGACAGAATTCCCTTCTTTCTTATTGCTGAATAATATTCTTCTCTCTCTCTTTCTAGGTCTAGCTAAAGCTTCATGTATTTTGTTGTTGTTTTTTAAAACCAACTCAGTTTCATTGTTCTTTTCTATTGCCTATATAGTCTCTATTCAGTAATTTCTACTCTGATCTCTGCTATCTCCTTCCTTTTACTAACTTTGGGTTTTCTTTTCTCTTTTTTAGTTGCTATAAAGTTAGGTTGTTTATTGAATATCTTTCTTTTTTCTTAATGTGGGCATATATTACTATGAACTTTCCTCTTAGAACTGCTTTTGCTGCATACCATAAGTTTTGGTATGTTGTATTTCCATTTTTATTTGCCTCAAGATACATTTTCATTTTGTTTTTTATTTCTTCTTTGATCCATTGGTTTTTCAGGACCACATTGTTTGATCTACTCACATTTGTGAATTTTCCAGTTTCCTTCTTATAACTGATTTCTGGTTTCATACAATTATGGTTGGAAAAGATGCTAGATATGATTCTAATCTTCTTAACTTTATTAAGACTTATTTTGTGGCCTAACTTATGATCTATCCTGGAGAGTGTTCTATGTGCACTTGAGAAGAATGTGTGTTCAGCTGCTTTGGATGGAATGTTCTGTAACTACCTGTTAAGTCCATCCAGTCTAACATGGTCGAATATGGCACCAGAGCCAAACAATCAAGGGTTGCTTTCCCTGGGTTGCAGCCACAAAATAGGGACATCAGTTGTATGCACAAACTCTTTCCAGGGAGATACTAGTGGTTTGGAATGTGATTGAGGGAGAATGCAGAGGTGATTTTTGCTGGCTTCCCTGGTCTCAGGAGAGGCTTGCAATCAGCCTATAGATGTGTGCTAAACTAGAAGTCTGAGTCTTAAGCAGTAGTATGTAATGTATGCATGTAGGTCTCTTCCAGGAAAAGGTTGGGAGATGGGCTTTACTATCTGGTCCTTCTGTGCTGAGCCTTGGGGTGATAGCTGGTTAAAAACTGTTTCTTTGTTTGCTACAGTCCTGTGGGACCCACAAATGAAGCCAAATTGGCCACTGGAACAGCGTAATCAAGAAGGGTGTCATCTGGGCAGCAGCTACAAAAGCAAATGCGGCAGATATTTGCACTATCTTCTTCCAGTAGGACTCCAATGACCTGGAGCAGGCCAGAGGGAGAATGTGGGAACCAAACCCGCCAGCCTCCTTGTCTGTAGGTAGAATCACAAATGTATGCTAAATTAGAATCCTGGATGTCTGCATCAGCTTTTGCAAATATGCCTCTTTTGAGAAAGACTAGGAGGTGGACACTTCTGTTTGCTACCTCTGTGATGACCCCTAGAGGGGAGAGCCACAGTGAGTTCTCTTGAGCCTATTAAGAACTGTTTCTTGTTTGCTATCATCAAGTGGGTTTTGTGGACACAAGCCCCAGTGGCTTTTAAAATAGGTGTTTGGGGGGCCCACCCTTCAGGTGGAAGTCTTAAAAGTTGTGGTGCTAGATTCAGAGTCAAAACCTTTTGCTCCTCCGGGTTTCCCTCCTAATTGTATGCTGATGTGATGAAGATAAGGTTTATGGCAAGAGGACTCAGTCTTTTCTACCTGTTTTGATGTATTTTCTTATTTGCTCAACACGTAGAAATCATTCAGCTGGTTTCTAGATTTTTTTCCAGAAGGAAATGATCCACGTGCAGATATAGATTTGGTGTGTCCATGGGAGGAAATGAGTTCAAGAGCTCCCTATGTCACCATCTTGGACTGGAACATTCAAGAAGAGTTCCTTGACATATGTCTTGTGTGGACAAAAAAGAATTGCCTACCATATCAGTAAACAAATGATGTTGGGACCAACAAGTCTTCAGTCACTGCAGCCACCTCCAGTAATGCACACTGAGAGGATTCAAGATGGAGAAAACAGAATACTGGACCCAGATAGTTAAGGCACATGTGAAAAGAATGATTTCAATGAGCCCAGACGTTCATCTTCCCATACATAGAACAGTACTAAGTTCATTAACTCGAGACATCTGTTCTTTCTTTAATTAGCGATAATCTTTTGATGTTCAACTACCTGTTCCTTTCTTTCTTTTCTTCTTCTTCTTTTTTTTTTTTTTTTTTTTTTTTACAAAAAGTCCTATATATCCTAGCTCCTTCCTTACCTCTTCGGAACAGCCCTTCAGAACTATCTGAGAGATGATATCCCAGACTTAAGTCCTCAGAAATAGCCCAAATAAAACATAATTCTCAACTTTTAGATTGTACATTATTTTTCAGTTGACAATTTGCAACAACTTTTTTTTTTTTGGATACGACATCAGATGCACAAGAAACAAAAGCAAAAGTAAACAAGTGGGATTACATGAAACTAAAATGCTACTGCAGAGCAAAGGAAGCCATCAACAAAATGAAAAGGCAACACACACAATGGAAGAAAATATTTGCCAATCATGTATCATTCAAAATGTATAACAAACTTCTGCAACTCCTTAACAAAACACCAGATTTTAAAACGGGCTAGGGACCTCAACAGACATTTCTAGAGAAGATCTACAAATGACCAACAAGTATATACAAAGGTGCTCAACATACCTAATCATCAGAGAAATGCAAATTAGGGCTATCATGAGATATCACCTCACTCCACTATGATGGCTTTAATTATTTTTTTTTAAAAGCTAAATGTTGTTCAGGATATGGAGAAAGGGAATCCTTATACACTGAGGGTAGGACTGCAAATTGCTATAGACATTATGGAAAACATTTGGAGGTTCCTGAAAAAATTAAAAGTAGAGCTACCATATGATCTAGCAATCCCAGTTCTGAGTATTTATCCAAAGGAATTGGAATAAAAATCTTGCAGAGATATCTGTACTCTCATGTTCATTGCAGCATTATTTACAATTATCAGGATATGGAAACAACCTAAAGGTCCATTGAAAGATGAATAGTAAAGGAAAGTGATATATGCATATTGCCATAGATTGAATGTTTGTGCCCCACCTCCACTCATATGTGGAAACTGTAACTCCCAAGGTGATGGTATTAGGAAATATAGTCTTTGGGAGGTAATTAGGTTATGAGGGCTGAGTCCTCATAGATGAGTTTAGTGTCCTTATAAAAGAGACCCAAGAAATCTCCCTTTCCCCTTCTTCCATGTGAGGACCCAGTGAAAATGCACCAACTATACCAAAAAGTGGATCTTAAGGAGACACTGGATCTGCCAGCATCTTGATCATAGACTTCCCAGCCTCCATAATCTGAGAAATAAATCTCTGGTGTTTATATGATACCCACTCTCTGATATTTTGTTATCGTGGGCCAAACAGACTAATACACATACAGAGGAGTATAATTCAGCTTTGTTTTTTAAAAAAGGGAAATCTTGCATTCATGACAACAAGAGTGGCCCTGGAGGACATTATGCTAAGTGAAATAAGCCAGACATAGAAAGACAGATACTGAATGATCTCACTTATATGTGGCATGATCAATCTCATAGAAGAAGAAAGTAGGATGGTGGTTTCCAGAGGCTAGGGGTGGAGGAAATGAGGAAGTGAGGGTCAAGGGGGACAAAACTTTAGTTGTACTAAAAGATGCTGCTGCTAAAGTGCTGTACTCAATATACCAGCAAATTTGGAAAACCCAGCAGTGGCCACAGGACTGGAAAAGGTCAGTTTTCATTCCAATAGCAAAGAAGGGCAAAGAATGTTCAAACTACCACACAATTGCACTCATTTCACATGCTAGCAAGGTCATGCTCAAAATCCTTCAAGCTAGGCTTCGACAGTGTGTTAACTAAGGACTTCCAGATGTACAAGCTGGATTTAGAAAAGGCAGAGGAACCAGAGATCAAATTGCCAACATTTGTTGGATCACAGAAAAAACAAGGGACAAAGAATATCACCTGTATTTCAGTAAATAAACGGTGTTGTGGCCATCAAGCCTTCAGCCACAGCAGCCACTCACAATGGTGCACCCTGAGGGAAACTCAGGATGGAGGTAAACTGGCCCTAGATATCCAAGGTACATATCAAAGGAATAATTTCAATAAACCCAGAATCTTGCACCTTCCCATACACTAAGAAAAAGCAATAAATTCATTAACTTTAGATGTCTGGGCTTTTTTTTCCCCCCTTTAATTAGCAGCAATATTTTCATGTTCGATTACCTGCTTCATTATTTATTTATTTATTTTTTGCAAAAACTCCAGGATACTGGCTCCTCCCATATCTCTTTGGAACAGTCCCTCAGAGCTACTTGAGAGGCTGTATCATGAACTAAAGTCCTCAGTAATGCCTCAAATAAAAAATGATGCTTGGGAATTCCCCTATACTCCAGTGGTTAGGACTCTACACTCTCACTGCTGAGGGCCTGGATTCAATTCCTCATCAGGAAACTAAAACCACATAAGCCATTGGCACGATCAAACAAACAAAAAATCTCAACTTTTACAATGAGCATTTTATTTCAGTCAACAGATAAATAAGTTCTAGAGATTTACTACACAGCATGTGCCTATTACTAACAATATTGTATTGTATACTTAAAATTTGCTAAAAGAATAGATGTTATGTTAAGTGTTCTTACCACATGCACACACACGAGATAAACGGAGGAAACTTTAGGAGGTAATGAACATGTCAATGGCCTTGATGGTAGGGTGCTTTCACAGGTGTATACTAATCCTCAAACTTGAGTTGTGTATATTAAATTATGTATAGCATTCTATAAGTCAGTAATACCTCAATAAAAAATTAAAAACAATGTAGTGACTTAGAATAACAACAATAATTTCATTATCTCCCTTGGTTCCTGTGGGTTAGAAAAGCAGAGAGGGCTTAACCCAGTTTCTGGGGTCTCATTCAATTGTAATTGGATGATGGCTGGAGCTGGAACAGCAGGGAACTAAGGTAGCTGGGGCTAGCCTGGCATCCATATAGTTATATCTTCATACAGATTTGGGGTCTGTCTATGTGATCTCTCCACATAGGCCAGTTTGGGCTTCCTCACAGCATGACTTCCTGTGGCAACTAAAGTCTAGAAGACTCATTATTCCAGTAAATACTGGAAATGCAATGCAAATATTGACGTTGCATTGTCATTTACCCCTGCCTAGGAAGTCATATGATTACACAGTGGAAGTGAGAAATAGATTTAAGGGACTAGAGCTGATAGACAGAGTGCCTGATGAACTATGGACGGAGGTTTGTGACATTGTACAGGAGACAGGGATCAAGACCATTCCCATGGAAAAGAAATGCAAAAAAGCAAAACGGCTATCTGGGGAGGTCTCACAAATAGCTGTGAAAAGTGAAGCGAAAAGCAAAGGAGAAAAGGAAAGATATAAGCATCTGAATGCAGAGTTCCAAAGAATAGCAAGGAGAGATAAGAAAGCCTTCCTCAGCGATCAATGCAAAGAAATAGAGGACAACAACAGAATGGGAAAGACTAGAGATCTCTTCAAGAAAATTAGAGATACCAAGGGAACATTTCATGCAAAGATGGGTTTGACAAAGGACAGAAATGGCATGGACCTAATAGAAGCAGAAGATATTAAGAAGACATGGCAAGAATACACAGAAGAACTGTACAAAAAAGATCTTCATGACCTGGATAATCACGATGGTGTGATCACTCATCTAGAGCCAGACATCCTGGAATGTGAAGTCAAGTGGGCCTTAGAAAGCATCACACGAACAAAGCTAGTGGAGGTGATGGAATTCCAATTGAGCTATTTCAAATCCTAAAAGATGATGCTGTGAAAGGGCTGCACTCAATGCCAGCAAATTTGGAAAACTCAGCAGTGGCAACAGGACTAGAAAAGGTCAGTTTTCACTCCAGTCCCAAAGAAAGGCAATGCCAAAGAATGCTCAAACTACCGCACAATTGCACTCATCTCACATGCTAGTAAAGTAATGCTCAAAATTCTCCAAGTCAGGCTTCAGCAATATGTGAACCGCGAACTTCCAGATGTTCAAGCCGGTTTTAGGAAAGGCAGAGGAACCAGAAATCAAATTGCCAACATCCGCTGGATCATGGAAAAAGCAAGAGAGTTCCAGAAAAACATCTATTTCTGCTGTATTGACTATGCCAAAGCCTTTTGAATGTGTGGATCACAATAAACTTTGGAAAATTCTGAAAGAGATGGGAATACCAGGCCACCTCACCTGCCTCTTGAGAAACCTATATGCAGGTCAGGAAGCAACAGTTAGAACTGGACATGGAACAACAGACTGGTTCCAAATAGGAAAAGGAGTACATCATCAAGGCTGTATGTCGTCACCCTGCTTATTTAACTTCTATGCAGAGTACATCATGAGAAACGCTGGGCTGGAAGAAGCACAAGCTGGAATCAAGATTTCTGGGAGAAATATCAATAACCTCAGATATGCAGATGACACCACCCTTATGGCAGAAAGTGAAGAGGAACTCAAAAGCCTCTTGATGAAAGTGAAAGTGGAGAGTGAAAAAGTTGGCTTAAAGCTCAACATTCAGAAAACGAAGATGATGGCATCTGGTCCCATCATTTCATGGCAAATAGATGGGGAAACAGTGGAAACAGTGTCAGACTTTATCTTTTTGGGCTCCAAAATCACTGCAGATGGTGATTGCAGCCATGAAATTAAAAGACACTTACTCCTTGGAAGGAAAGTTATGACCAAGCTAGATAGCATATTCAAAAGCAGAGACATTACTTTGCCAACAAAGGTCCATCTAGTCAAGGCTATGGTTTTTCCAGTGGTCATGTATGGATATGAAAGTTGGACTGTGAAGAAAGCTGAGTGCTGAAGAATTGATGCTTTTGAACTGTCGTGTTGGAGAAGACTCTTGAGAGTCCCTTGGACTGCAAGGAGATCCAACCAGTCCATTCTAAAGGAGATCAGTCCTGGATGTTCTTTGGAAGGACTGATGCTAAAGCTGAAACTCCAATACTTTGGCCACCTCATGCAAAGAGTTGACTCATTGGAAAAGACTCTGATGCTGGTAGGGATTGGGGGTAGGAGGAGAAGGGGACGACAGAGGATGAGATGGCTGGATGGCATCACAGACTCAATGGACATGAGTTTGGGTGAACTCTGGGAGTTGGTGATGGACAGGGAGGCCTGGCGTGCTGCAATTCATGGGGTTGCAAAGACTCGGACACAATTGAGCAACTAAACTAAACTGAACTGAGGAAGTCATACAGCCAATCTAATTTCAAAGAAAAGAGAATTAGACTCCATGTATTGATAGGGAAGTGGCAAAGTCACATTGTAGAAGAGCATGTGAGATTTGGATTGGGAACACCACCCAATTTGGAGAGAATTGATATCTAAACAATGTTATGTGTTTTGACCCATGAATATGGTATGTTTCTCCATTTAATTTGGTCTTCAGATATTATTGTTCAATATTTTATAGTTTTCAATAGCTTGAATATCTTGTTATATTTATTTCTATGTATTTGATGATTTTGATTCACTTTTTGCTTCATTTAAAATTGTTTATTGCCAGTACATAGAAATTAACTGATTTTTATATTTCCCTTGCTAAAGTCACTTATTAATTCTAGTTGTTTGTACACTTTATTGAATTTTATATGTATACAATCGTGTCATCTACAAATAATGGAAGTTTTACTCCAAGCTTTAAACGCCACCCCTCCTCCTGAGACTTTCAGTGCTATGCTGAATAGAAATGGTGACAGTGGCCATCATGGCCTTGTTCTCAATGTCAGAGGGAAAACATTCATTATTTCATCAGTTTTATAAGCTGTAGGTTTTCTGAAATACACTTTAATTCGATTAATGAAGTTCCCTTCTATTTCTAAGAGAAATTTCTATTTCTGAGAGATTTACCATGAATCTATGTTCAATTTTATCAAATTATTTTTCTTCATTTATTGAAATGTATTTTTTCTCTATTCTGTTAACCGTACATGAAACACGTCGACATTTGCTATGTTAAAACAAACTTACATCCTTGGATTAAATCCCATTTGTTCAGGATGTATTATCTTTTAAAATACCCTCTCTGGGTTCTGTTTGCAAATTTTTATTTAGAATTTTTTATTTTTATGAGGAATATTGGCTCATAACTGGGATAATTATTAATAGTGCTTCCTTTCACTCTGAATAAGTCAAATTAAATGATCACCCTAGGAAATAGTATATCTTCTTTCATTTTATTATGTATATGATTTTATTTTATTATTTACATTTTATTATTAAATTGTAACCTTCCTGAGTTTTTCTTCTGTTTCTATAACAGGTTATTTTGAACAGTCTTCTGAATTATATTCCCTTTTCTTTGTTCTGTAGGATTTTTCATACAAGCCTAGTTTCGAGGTATAAACAGTAGGATTTGGTTTTGTTCTCACCTCCAACTAAGATGAAGTCTTTCCAGACTAGATGTTGGTTATCAGTGAGTGTAACTGTGGTACCTTAGGCCACACTGCCAATCTACTGCATGATGAGCATCTTTCTTTCAGACCTGGAGTACAATTTGACATGCAGAATGTCCAGAGCAATTTTCTGTTTCTAGCAGGCATCACCTACCACGGTTTCATTCTACTGAGATAGCACATTCCTCCACCCGTTTCTCTGTTCCCCTGACCCACTGCTCACCTGCAACACTGCAATTGATACTGTGTACTGCTATTAGAGATCTTCCTGTCTCCACCCTTGCCTCTAGTGTTTGCCTTGTAAATATTGCACCTCCCAGGATATAGTACAAAATTGCTGGTTCTCCTGCCTCCTGCCCTCCCCCACATACACATACACTTCCTACCCAGTTATTTCCTAGGAGGTGCTGGCAGCAAATAGACAGCAGCGTTAGCATCCTCAAAAAGCAGCACTTCCATGGCACATGGTACCTACTTTGTGTTGTAGTTGGTTCAGACCTTGGATCTCTGGGCCTGAAACAAAACGTAGGGGCAGCTGACTTCCTATTGAGCTCAATTATTTGAGCCGTAACCTGGATCCGTTACGTGTGTGTAAAGTCTGAGTAGGACACATAAAGTCTGTGTCTGTCATCTGACGTCACCTGCTGCCTCTGGTGGGTCCTATCAGACCACCCTTTTCTTTCCACTGTGTCCCACTTTATGATTAGTGAAAATGCCTCCCAGAATCTGGTCAAGCCATTGACTGGGTTGAAGTTTCTAGTGTTCTTTTAAGTTCTTGTCTTTTTCTTTGTTTTCATAAATAACATAAGGAAAGTTGGGAGAGGCTGGCTCATACACTTCTAGCCAAATGGCATTAAAGCCATAAGTTATTTCTTTGTGGTTACCTTATTTTTTAGCTATGTATTTAGATCTGTCACTAGGGAGAGGGGAGAGGGGTCAGCAATCCTTGAAATAGGACTGTCTGGCTTGGGTTGGGCATAAATGGTGTAAAGAAATAGAATCCAGGCCTCAGAAAGTTCTATCTTGTGACCTGTAGTGAGCTGTTTACACAAGACCTGTTTTTCTGCACACACATTAGATGTCACTGCATTGATTTCAGCACAAAGAGATCCTCTTCCCTGTCTCTCCTTTCCTGGTTCCCTCTCAACAAGTCACATTTCCTAACCATTGGGCCACCGTCTTTCCCATCAGTTGAAATGTCCACTCAATAAGTTCTCTGCAAAGTGAAAACTCCAGTCTTGGCTGCTTGTTTCTCAAGTCTTCTTCCTGGGTTTATTCTTTCAAAACATTTGATCAGGCAATTAAGGCTGGAGAAATGCAAGAGAGAAGGGTGGTCTGGTAGGACCCATCAGAAGCAGAAGGTGATGAGTTAATTAAGGTTTTGTACCTCATCCACAGAAGCTTGAGGTCCACCCTGGTGAAAGTTATTCTTACTTTTGTTGTTGCTCTTTCATTGTTAAGTTGTGTCCGACTCTTGTGTGACCCCATGAACTGTAGCCCACTAGGCACCTCTGTCCATGGGATTTTCCAGGCAAGAATACTAGAGTGGGTTGCCATTTCCTTCTCCAGGGCATCTTCCCATCCCAGGGATTACAAACCCACTCATCCTGCATTGGCAAGCAGGTTCTTTACCACTGAGCCATCAGGGAAGCCCATTCTTACTTTTATTCTTATCTTAAAAAAAACTTGTTTTTCGAAAACTGTGATTTCAAACTTGCAGGGCTAACATAAAGATCTCAAAAATAAATTGTGTGGTGATAGTTTTACAATTTCATTTTGGTAAAATTTTCCAAAAAGGGATTTGGGGATTATTGAAAGATTTAAGAATTTTTCAAAGATTAATTCACTCATTCATTAAATGAATATTTATTGATAATCAACTATGTTTGAGACTGAACTAGGTACATAAACTTCTACTGGGGAAAGAGACATAAACCCAACAATTTTGGAAGTCCTTGTATGTTGTAATTGTGGTATGGGTATAATATTTATTGTTAGGAATTTAGATGAAGGAAGAGATCTTTTACTTCTCCTAAATCAAATTAAATCCTACTGGAGAGATTGCCCAGGTTGATGAAGTTCAGCCTGATGACCCCTGATAACAAGCAGAGCAGGAAAATAGCACAGGGCCCATTCCTCAGGCTCAGTGGCTCCCACTTTGACTGACATTGTCCTGCAATAGTGATGCGTCCTTCTGGAGAATCCATTCTTTCTACGCAAGCTTGACCCATGAGCGCTTCCACCAAGGGTTCAGGTGTGCAAACTCAGTGCCTGGATTACATAGCACCTTAGCAATGGTCTCCTGGAGGTCTTAGCCCTCCAGAGAAGATGGTGTTATGTGGTCAGGCTCACAGAATCAGCAACCTTCTCCTCTAGCCCGGATACCCCCAGAGCAACAGGTATTGGTTTTTACTTTCCAGGGAATTTGCATATGTTTCCCAAATTTTAGGTTGTGTAGAATGATCTACACATGAAACATGTTCCAGAATCTCCTTTGTTCTGACTATGATTTCTTTCAAATCACTCAGCACCACCACACATGTGACAACACGCTTAGTGCTGATTTCTGTGTGTGGAAATCTACACAGGTAGAACCCCTCCCAAAGGGAGGCATACTCATCATTCCTCATCCTCTTAGTCACTGGGTTCTCTATCTAGCGCCTTTATAGCTTCTTTTGATTGCAGTGTTCTCAAACAATTTTAAAAAATCATTCTTTCTCTCTTCTTTTCACAAGTTTTAAAAAATAAAAAGGGGCAAAGTCAGATTTCTTTTCAGAATCAAAATGCAGAACAAATGGAAAAATAATGGAATTTAACCTTCCCAAGCTTGAATATACAAAAATAATACAACCAGCTCTTATATTTTCAACAGCTCTCGACATACAATCCATCTTCTTTGACTTGGTTCAAGTTCTATTCTCATTTCCAATTATGCCAATTCTCCTGTTACTCAAAAAGAAAAAGCCTTCTTGGTTATTTTCAGAAACTGCTATGTAGCCTACCCACACCAACACCCAGCAAACTACAGAAGGACAGAGTGGAATGTGGGCGAGACAGAGGCGGAGGCGATTCACCGGGATCTCTTAGTCCTTCCATAAATCTGATTGTTAACATTTCTATTATATCATGACAGTAACTACTGACTGTTTTTTTTTCTGAGAGAAATGGGGGAATTCCTTTCTTTTTCATGCAGCTAGTGCATAAAACAGTGGTGTCATCAGCTGAGCTGGAAGAGAGACTCCAAAGAGGCCAAGAGAGCTCTGAGATCTGAATAGTTATTTTTATAGCAGGACGGTGTCTTCAATGCCCCTTTGCCAAGGGTCCTGGTGGTGGTAAGGTTCTATGATATTGTGGTTGGATCACACTGAATAAGATAACCAGCCATTTCAGGCACAGGAAAAGGCTAGGCTGTGGGCAGGAACCAGATTATGGTGAACTATTTATTGCTAAATTTGCAAACATGCACTCTTTCTTGGAGAGATGGCCCTGCCAGAGAGAAGCAATGACCTTTGTTTAGCTTGTGGCGGGTATAATGAGAGGGCCGAATGTTTACTGAGTCAACTCTGTGCCAGGCCCTGGATTTGAAGTTGACTGGCCAGAGTTCAAATTCTTGCTCTGACCCTATACAAATCACTTAATTTATCTGGTCTCAGTTTATACATCTGTAAAAAGATGCGAAGAGTTGACTCTTTGGAAAAGACTCTGATGCTGGGAGGTATTGGGGGCCGGAGGAGAAGGGGACGACAGAGGATGAAATGGCTGGATGGCATCACCGACTCGATGGGTGTGAGTTTGAGTGAACTCCGGGAGTTGGTGATGGACAGGGAGGCCTGGTGTGCTGCGATTCATGGGGTCACAAAGAGTCGGACACGACTGAGCGACTGAACTGAACTGAAAACGGGGATGCATTGGTAGCTTCATTACACAAGGCTGATGGAAGGATCAAATGAGATAATGATTCAGAAGCACCTTGTAAGTGGTACCAATGAGAAGGAATGGCTGGTTATCTTATTCAGTGTGATCCAACCACAGCATCATAGAACCTGCTCCACCTGGAGGTCCTGTCTGGGGGAATTCCAAGGTCTCGCCCAACTGGAGAAGCAGGTCACTTGGCAGATCCCCGTCTGGTATCTGGAGACCCATGATAGCTGGCAAGCCAGATCTCTAGTGATACGTAAGTAAAGGACTGGGGAAGAGACACCGTGGGCAGGCATGGCTGCTTTTAGAGCTGGGGTGCCATTTCAGGCACAAGAGAAGGCTGGGCTGTGGGCAGGAACCAGACTATGATGAGCTACTTCTTACTATATTTGCAAACATGAGCTCGAACGTTTATACAAATCCTCACAGGAAAAAAAAAATAATAATAAAAAGTTTCAGAGAGTAAGATCCAGAGATCCAGACGGTAAGAAATAGAATGACAGGATCTTTCAGACCAGGATAGAAGGCAAAGGATTTTTGTTGCTGTTGTTAATTTAGAATGACATTCAGACTAAAAGGGCAAAAGATGTGAATCATGCGAATCACTGAATAAAGGCCAACTAAATTTAGATTTTTCAAATTAGAAAAGATAAAAGATCAACATACGCTCTTTCATTAAAATTAAATAAAAAATCATTTGACACCCATATGATATCACTTACGTGTGGAACTGAATATATGACACAAGTGAGCTTATCCACGAAACACATACAGACTCAGACACAGGGAACAGACTTGTGGTTAAGTGCGAGGCGGAAGAGGGATGGAATGGGACTTCAGAATCAGCAGATACAAACTATTACACATAGAATGGAAGAATAACAAGCTTCTGCTATATAGTGGAGGGAACTATATTCAATATCCTGGGATAAACCATAATGGAAAAGAATATGAAAAAGACTACATATCGTATGTATAACTGAATCACTTTTCTATACAGTAGAAATTGACACAACATTATATATCAACTATATTTCAATAAAATACATTTTTAAAAAATAATTTGAATGCTCAGTTTCTTTTACTGCCAGTAAAGAAAAGGAGAAATGGACAGTGAGAGATGGGCAGAATAAGGAAAAGAACAGGAAAAGCTGGCTGGGAAGGGAGGCAGGGTACGGGGCACGAAAGGGGAGCAAGGAGGGTAAGCGGAAATAGAGCCATAGAAATTGCTCTTGTTACTTGAAGCATGGACCTCCAAATAAGTTATTACTGACTTTGGTTTTCTGATTATTTTTCAGAGTCTAGAAATGGCTCATCTATCTGTATTAGGGAGAAATGTTTGTTTCCACTGGAACTCTTGAAAACTGTGATATGAGAAGCAATGGCTCAACTTTTAGGTATTTTCTTTGGGTGATGGTAGTTGTAGCTTCAGGCTTCCCTGGTAGCTCAGCCGGTAAAGAATCCTCCTGCAATGCAGGAGAGCCCAGTTTGATTCCTGGGTTGGAAGATCCCCTGGAGAAGGGATAGGCTATCCACTACAGTATTCTTGGGCTTTCCAGGTGGCTCAGATGGTAAAGAATCTGCCTGCAATGTGGGAGACCTGGGTTTGATCCCTTTGTTGGAAGATCCCCTGGAAGAGTGCATGGCAGCCCACTTCAGTATTCTTGCCTGGAGAATCCCACGGACAGAGGCGCCTGGTGCGCTACAGTCCATCGGGTCACAAAGAGTCAGACAGGACTGAGCGACTAAGCACAGCACAACACAGCTGTAACTTCGAATCTGTTGCCTTACTTTTTTTCTATGTTCCTGTTGATGGCCAATAAAAACTCATCAGAGAGAAAGAAGTGGGCATGTCCTGCCCTACTGGACAGCTATTCCATGGTTTTGTGTCAAATCTTCAGAGATTCAGCTCAGAGTAGCATCCCTAGAAGAGCTGACTAAGGAATCCTTAGGATCTGAAATGTGACAAGTACATGTCAGTTCAGATGTTTACCCCTGGTGATGTTTGTAACAGATTTGACAGGTCAGAGGAGGACAACATGGATCTAATGGTACACGTGCATGACTCACCTTTCCCTTTTCCATACCATTTATCTGCATACCACTCCCCTGCTGGGGACATCTCTCATCATGGGTGGCTATTCTCAATCTGTTCTTACTGCTAGAAGAGCAAGTCCAACTCAGAGCAGATCAGATATGAATGTAAAAGCCCATCCCCAAGGGGATTTTTTTCTATATTCACCTCCTTTACTGATATCATTGGTAGTTACTCGAGAACAAGCCAGCATCGAACAGAAAGTCACTGTGACTGCAAATGGTACTTTGCTAGTCCTGCACATGTAGCATTTTAACCTCATCTTCCAAAATCGGGCAGACACTGCACCTTTCTATCCCATACGAGGTGATAACAGTTGTCAGTCATAGCAGTGACATCCACCACGCACTGAGCGGTTTCCATGCAACTGGCTCTGATTACACCTTTAACACAGGTCATCTCATTTAATCTTCCTTAATGACTGTATGTGCTGAGTGTTAGGATCATCCCCATATTATAGGTAAGAAACCTGCCAATTGGAATGTTCAGAAAGTCGTCCTTGGGACATTAGTGCTGGAGCTAGGATTTGAACTCAGAAACTATGAAAGTCTATACGATTCCCACCATACCTCTGCGGCCTTCGAGAGCCCATGCCATACAGTCCCAGCCACAGTCTTTCAATATAGAGCCACCCTGACTTTTATGATTTAAAGACTCCTTTGATAAAATTTCTATCCCTCCATAGGTCTAATCTTCTAAGAGGTGGGGGTTTGAATGAGTATCTGAAAGGAAAGAGGATTTCACTGTGTAAGGGGTTGGGCGGAAGGAAAGGAGGAGGAGGCATGGCCATGAATATGTGGGCGCTTCCAGCCTAGAATGAGCTTATTGCAAAAGGTCAAAGGCCACCTGTTCCAGCTGACTGAGGCACTGGGAATGCCCCATTTCCTGGGAAATGAATGGACAATTCAGGGTCCTCGTCGGTCACTGCTACTTCCCAGCCTTTAAGCCATAAATCTAAAACAAATAATAAACAAGGGAAGCTCTTTAAGACTCCCTCAGCAATCTAGTCTGATTGATTTTTATTCAGAGAAGATGCCAAAAAATCCCCGACTCACTACAATTTGTTTTTTTGTAAGAAACTGAAAAGAGGGAAAACTCAAATGTTTTTGCTGTCTCTCATTTGAACGTTTCTAATCCAAAGTAAACAGGGGACCTCTGTCCTTTGTGTTGGACGGTGGCAGACACAGGGCCCTTGTTCAGGAGTGCGGTATCTGCCCATCACAAGCCCCAGTGCACACTGAGGGCCCTGTGTCTGGGCCCGCGGGATAGGCCCTCCATTCCACCACATGCTACAGCAGTGCAAACAGTTGATGCTCAAACTTCATCTCTCCCCGACCCCCGTAATCATCTCCCCTCAAGAAAAAAGAGAGACACCCTCTTATCACTCACTCTAGGCCGCTCTGAAACCCGTCAAACTGTGCTCACTGCCTTTCTTTCTAAGATAAATCAGTTTGTTTTCTTATTACAAAAGTGAAATAAATTCGCTGTGGAATGTTTAAGTCAGGAGAAGACAGAGGAATAGACAAAAAAAAAAAATCACTCAATTTAAACACCCAGACATAAGTGTGAAACATTTAGTATATCTATAGCCATTATCTGTTTCTCTATGCATGTATAGTAATATGTTTATGGGGCAGGGGCAACATTTGGACCACACCTTACATTGCTTACAGATGTATTGTAAATTTTTACCAAAAAAATGTCAACTGGATTAAAGAATTAAATGTAAAAGGTGGTAGAGTAAATATAGATGAATATTTGTTTCAATTCTTAACCTGGATTGCATGCATAAGCTTCATTATGCACAATTTGGTATACAAATAGAGATACAGATAAGGACATGTTGTTGTTCAGTCGCTCAGTCATGTTCAACTCTTTGCGACCCCATGGACTGCAGCATGTCAGGCTTTCCTGTCCTTCACCATCTCCCAGAGCTTGCTCAAACTCATATCCATTGAGTCTGTGATGCCACCTAACTGTCTTGTCCTCTGTCATCCCCTTCTCCTCCTGCCCAGTATCAGGGTCTTTTCCAATGAGTCAGCTCTTCGCAACAGGTAGCCAAAGTATTGGAACTTCAGCTTCAGTATCGGTCCTTCCAATGAATATTCAGGACTGATTTCCTTTAGGATCAAATTTAGGTTTGATCTCCTTGCAGTCCAAGGGACCCTCAAGAGTCTTCTCCAACACCACAGCTCAAAAGCATCAATTATTCAGTGCTCAGTTTTCTTTATGGTCCAACTCTCACATCCATACATGACTACTGGAAAAAACATAGATTTGACTAGACAGACCTGTTGGCAAAGTAATGTCTCTGCTTTAATATGTTGTCTAGGTTGGTCATAGCTTTTCTTTCAAGGAGCAAGTGTTTTTTAATTTCATGGCTGCAGTCACCAACTGCAGTAATTTTGGAGTCCAAGAAAATAGTCTTTCGTTGTTTCTATTGTTTCCCCATCTATTTGCTGTGAAGTAATGGGACCGGATGCCATGATCTTCATTTTTTGAATGTTGAGTTTTAAGCCAGTTTTTTCACTCTCTTCTTTCACCTTCATCAAAAGGCTTTTTAGTTCCTATTTGCTTTCTGCCATAAGGATGGTATCATCTGCATATCTGAGGCTACTGATATTTCTCCCTGCAATCTTGATTCCAGCTTCTGCTTCATCCAGCCTGGCATTTCGCATGATGTACTCTGCATAGAAGTTAAATAAGCAGGGTGACAATATATAGCCTTGATGTACTCCTTTCCCAATTTTAAACCAGTCTGTTGTTCCATGTGCGGTTCTAACTGTTGCTTCTTGACCTCCATACAGATTTCTCAGGAGGCAGGTAAGGTGGTCTGGTATTCCCATCTCTTGAAGAATTTTCCATGGTTTGTTGTGATCTACACAGTCAAAGGCTTTAGCGTAGTCAGTGAAGCAGAAATAGATGTTTTTCTGGAATTCTCTTGCTTTTTCTATGACCCAACAGATGTTGGCAATTTGATCTCTAGTTCTTCTGCCTTTTCAAAATCCAGCTTGTACATCTGGAAGTTCTTGGTTCACGTACTGTTGAAGCCTAGCTTGGAGGATTTTGAGCATGACCTTGCTAGCATGTGAAATGAGTGCAATTGTGTGGTAATTTGAACTTTTTTTGGCATTGCCCTTCTTTGGCATTGGAATGAAAACTGACCTTGTCCAGATAAAGACATAGATAAAGACATAGTTATGGAGGGGAGCAGGGGTGATGATTCATAGTTTTCATCAGATTCTGCAAGATATATGGGCTCCAAAAATCAATAATTTATGTTAACTTAGCTTGGGGAAAAATTCCATGTAGGAAACCATCTACCACAGCTGGTAGAAACATGAATTGGTTAAATGCTTCTGTAGGGCAATTTGGGTAATCCTGTGTATGTGTGTTTGTGTGTGTGTGTGCGTCTGTGATTTAAAATATCCATAAAAACATAATAAGTTAAAATAATGCAAAGAGTATAAATTGAAGAGCCTGCCAGTCTCCTCTGTCCATGGAATTCTCCAGGCTAGAATACTGGAGTGGGTAGCCATTCCCTTCTCCAGGGGATTTTCCAGACTCAGGGATTAAACCCAGCTCTCCCGCATTGCAGGCAGATTCTTTATCTTCTGAGTCACCATGGAAGCCCAACTTGAAGAGCAGAGATAGAAAATTATTAATGCAGAATATAAAACCTGGGGTGGCTGGAGTCAGGAATATTATAAATTAGTGGTATGATAAATGTATTATTTCAATAGGGAAAGGATGGATAAAGTTAATAAGCATCAAAAACCTTAAGATTCCTCATCAGATCAAATTATGTGGAGAATGTTACAGAATAGCAGTTAGTTTAGGATCCTTGTTTGATTCCTGCCTCTAATGTTTTCATATGAAGAATTTTACTCATGCTGATTTGACATAGATACTCTTTATGTTAATGAGGTTGCCTATATCTAAGATTTTTCCTGCAACTATAGAAATTATTATGTTTTATCTTTGATTTGAAAATATAAAGAAAAGAATTTATGTATAGGATGGATGTGAGCTAAATGTATTGTAGTGATAATTCACAATATACATAAATATCTAATCATTATGTTGTACACCAGAAACTAATATGTTATATGTCAATTATACGTCAACCTTAAATGTAATTATTTATTAAAAAATACTACCTGAATTACCAGAACAAATCCTACTTGGTAATACATAGTTTTAAATGACATTTTGGATTTATTTATTTTATTTACTTTTTTCATCTTTGCTCTTAAGTCAGATTGGTCTTTACAGATTTTTTTTTTTTCTTTTTTGTTTGTGCTTGCTTCTTTTGTTAGTTTGGGGGTATTAGGGTTGCTTTAGTTTGAAAAACTGAATTGGGACACTTCTCAGTCTCCTTCATGTTCTGGAACACTTAAACAGCAAAGGCATAAACAATTCTTTGAAGTCTAAAAGAAATATAATACTTTATAACTTTGTGGAAACGGCATCTTTTATGGAGTAATTATTTTAAAACTTTTCCATTTCTTTTTCTGATTATTAGTCTTTTCCAATTTCAACTTCTTCTTGGGTTGATTTGGCAATTATTTTTCCCAGAAAATTTATTCATTTTAATGAGATTTTTCAAATTTATTGAGTTATACATACTATTTTCTTATAATTAAAAAAATCTTTTCTACATGTGTTCTATTTCACATCTCATTCCCAAAAGAATAAATTTTTTTATTTTCTCTTCACTCATGATTTGGGCTTCCCCGGTGGCACTAGTGGTAAAGACTCCATCTGCCAGTGGAGGAGACATAAGAGATGTGGGTTTGATCCCTGGGTTGGAGAGATCCCCTGGAGAAGGCCAAGGCAACCCACTCCATTATTCTTGCCTGGTTAGTCTTGCCATGCTTTTATTATTCTTTTAAAAGATTCTCTTTCATTTATCCTCTGATTTTTGTCCAGTGGTTAAAGCTCCAAGTTTTTGCTGCTGAGGGCCTGGGTTCAATACCTGGTTGGAGAACTAATCCCCCACAAGCTGTGTGGCGAGGCCAAAAAGAAGCAGGGTTGAGGGTGGGGGGGATGGAGTAGAGGGGGAAGGGATGGTGGGGGAGGGGGGCCATGCCAAGCAGATCTTAGTTCTCTAAGGAGGGATTGAATCTAGGCAACTGCAGCGCAAGTTCCAAGTCCTAACCATAGAGCCTCCAGGGAGCTCCCTGATTTTTGCCTTTTCTGATTCATTAGTTTCTGCTTCAATTGTGACACCACATTTCTGCTTTCCTTAGATTTATTTTTATTTTTTAATTTCTATTTCAGTTGTTGCTTCATTTCATTTATTTCTTAATAATAAAAGAATTTGTGTCTAAAAATTTCAGCTTTGGCTAAATTCCAAATATTTTGACTTTGTGCTTATCACTATTTTGAAGTATAATTTTAACTTTCTCTTAGATCCAAGAGAAATTTAGGAAAAAAATGTCTTCATTGTATGCTTAAGTTGTTCTTTGTCGTTAAGTTCTAATTTAATTGAATTATATTTAATGACTTAGCCTAAAAAGTTTTTCTTCATGCAGTTTATTAATGTTTCACTTGAAAATCAGCATTATGTCAATTTCTTAAAGCTCTTCTAAGGATTTTTTTAAAGGAATGTATTTAGACTTATAGAATAAAAAATCTTGCTTTGTGCAAATTAAATTAATTATATTAAGATATTAATTTCATTAAATTAATATTAATCAAGCTAATTAATTAATCTAGTCATATATTAGATAGATTATCCAAATTCATTGTAAGCCTGCTGCTGCTGCTGCTGCTAAGTCACTTCAGTTGTGTCCAACTCTGTGTGACCCCATAGACGGCAGCCCACCAGGCTCCCCCGTCCCTGGGATTCTCCAGGCAAGAACACTGGAGTGGGTTGCCATTTCCTTCTCCAATGCAGGAAAGTGAAAAGTGAAAGTGAAGTAAGCCTGCTAGGTTTCTTTTACTTTTGAGGTGCCGCAGACAGAGATGCTCCAATTTCAAAAGGATATTCCTTATCTACTGTTGCATAGCAAACCATCCCAAAATTTATGTTTCAAAACCATGACATGTAACTATTTCTTAGGACTCTGAGTTGGCGAGGCTCACTCTTAAAGCTGAATTCAACAGGTGGATCAGATAGGGACTGGGTTAGGACTTAGGGCTTGTTTCTGCTCCACGTGGCCTCTCATTCTCCAGGAGACTAGACTGGGCTTCTGCCCTCGGTGGTAGAACGATTCTAAGACAGCCAGCTCTAATGTACAAGGGTGTTTCAAGTCTCTGCTTGTAACCTCCTATTAACTAAAGTTCCATTGAACTAAGAAAGACACATGGCCAAACCTGGACTTAGTGCGGGCAGGGACAACCCAAGAGCATGGCATCGGGAAGTATGCATTGTTGGTGACCATCAGGTGACAATCTCCCACACAAAAGGATGACAATTTGTCTTTGCAGTTCTCCTTCAATTTCTAATAGTTTTGACCAAAATAATCTTGTTTATATATGAATTCATTGTTTTGCTACAAATTTTAGTTTTCTCATTACTATGTCACTAGTTTTCTTGTGGTTTGTACTTAACAGTTTTTTATTTTATATCACTGATAGGTGAGTTTCTCAGCTCTAGTTGAATTTTATATTTTAAAAGTGCAATTAAAACTATTCCTTTTAAACTGGAATATAGAGATTTGTGATTACTTCTGTCATCTGATTGTTCTCTTTTCCTTCTAACTCAGTACCTCTCTCTCTGCTCCTGGTTTTCCACTAGAAATTTGGATGTTAAACATTATATTTTAATTCTATTACTAGTTATCTTTAAAATTTTGAAAGAATTTATATGTCTAAGAAAATGATCTTATACTAGTTGTTAATTCTCTTCAATGAGCAATAACAAAATAAGCACATATTTACTTTCCCTTCTATGCCATCCTGTCCTCCCAGTTTCTATAACAATAATCTGGGGCTTCCCTGGTGGCTCAGAGGTTAAAGTGTCTGCCTGGAATGCAGGAGACCTGGGTTCAATCCCTGGGTGGGGAAGATCCCCTGGAAAAGGAAATGGCAACCCACTCCAGTACTCTTGCCTGGAGCATCCCATGGAGGGAGGAGCCTGGTAGGCTACAGTCCATGGGGTCGCAAAGAGTTGGACACGACTGAGCGACTTCACTTCACTTTCACTTTGGATCTAGATTATTACAGTTTGATCCCTATTCCTAATCCATGTATATATGTTTTTTTCAAGAATTATCTTCAGTAGTTTTATTAAATTTCCAACCATACTAGCTTTATCTGACAGTGGCTTAGACGTTAAGGACATTTAATTACACCATATAGAAAGGCAAGTGAATGGAGGCAGGTCTATGGTTGGTGCTGCTGCTGCTGCTAAGTTGCTTCAGTCGTGTCTGACTCTGTGCAACCCCACAGATGGCAGCCCACCAGGCTCCCCTGTCCCTGGGATTCTCCAGGCAAGAACACTGGAGTGGGTTGCCATTTCCTTCTCCAATTCATGAAAGTGAAAAGTGAAAGTGAAGTTGCTCAGTCATGTCCGACTCTTAACGACTCCATGGACTGCAGCCCACCAGGCTCCTCCGTCTATGGGATTTTCCAGGCAAGAGTACTGGAGTGGGGTACCATTGCCTTCTCTGATGGTTGGTGCAGTAGCTCTAAAATCTCAAGGTCCTATGTGGGTATCTCTCAGATTCTCTTGGTCATCTCCTCAGGGTCACAAAATGGATATCGCACTCCAGATACTTCATCCTTAGACAACCATCTTCAAGACAAGAAGGAGGTCAGGTTATGCCATTGTCTGTCTTAATAAAAAAGCAAATTCCTAATAAACTTAACCAAGAAGGCAAAAGACCTATACTCTGAAAACTACAAAACACTGATGAAGGAAATTGAAGATGATACAAAGAAATCAAAAGATATCCCATCCTCTCGGACTGGAAGAGTTAATGTTAAAATGGCCATACTACCCAAAGCAATCTATAGATTTACTATAATCTCTATCAAAATGACAAACCTAGACAGCATGTTAAAAAACAGAGACACTACTTTACCGACAAAGGTCTGTATAGTCAAAGCTAGGCTTTTCCAGTATGGATGTGAGTTGGACCATAAAGAAAGCTGAGCACTGAACAATTGATGGTTTTGAACTGTGGTGTTGGAGAAAACTCTTGAGAGTCCCTTGGACAGCAAGGTGATCAAACCAGTTAATCCTAAAGGAAATCAGTCCTGAATATTCATTGGAAGGACTGATGCTGAAGCTGAAGCTCCAATACTTTGGCTACCTGATTTGAAGAACTGACTCACTGGAAAAGACTCTGATGTTGGGAAAGATTGAAGGCAGGAGAAGAAGGGGACGGCAGAGGATGAGATGGTTAGATGGGATCACTGACTTGATGGACATGAGTTTGAGAAAGCTCCAGGAGTTGGTGAGGGACAGGGAAAATCTCCTGGATTTATTTTATTATAAAATAAAAAACTGGTGAGCTGCAGTCCATGGGATCACAAAGAATCAGACATGACTGAGCAACTGAACTGAACTATCAAAATACCCATGACATTTTTCACAGAACTAGAATAAATAATCTCAAAATCCATACAGAAACACAAAAGGCCCCAAACTGCCAAAACAATCTTGAGATAAAAGAACAAAGTCTGGAGGTTATACCTTCCAGACTTCAGACTATACTAAAAAGCTACAATAATGAAAACAGCATGGTGCTGGCACAAAAACAGACACATAGACCAATGGAACAGGCTAGAAAGCCCAGAAACAAACCCACACGTCTACGGTCAATTAGTCTACCGTAAAGAAGGCAAGAATATACAATGGAGAAAAGAAAGTCTCTTCAACAAGTGGTGTTGGGAAAGTTGGACAACCACACATAAAACATTTCCTCTTATCATATACAAAAATAAACTCGAAATGGTTCAAAGACCTAAAATGGAAGCCATAAAACTCCTAGAAGAGAATACAGGCAAAAATACTCTTTGACATAAACCATAGCAATATTTTGTTGAATTGGCCTCCTAAGGTAAAAGAAATAAAATAAACAAATGGGACCGAATCAAACTTAAAAAGTTTTTGCACAGCAAAGGGAACCAAAAACAAAACGAAAAGAAAATCTATGGAATGGGAGAAAATATTTGCAAATGATGTCTCTGACAAAGGGTTAATATCCAAAATACAGAGGCGTTCATACAATTCAATGCGAAAAAACAAACAACACAATCCAAAAAAAATATGCAGAAGACCTGAATAGACATTTTTCCAAAGAAGACATATAGATGGTCAATAGACACATGAAAAGATGCACAATATCACTAATTATTAGAGAATGCAACTCAAAACAACAATAATATATCACTTCACACCTGTTTGAATGGTTATCATTAAAATGACTGCAAATAACAAATGTTGGAGAGGATGTGGAAAAATGGGAACCCTCCTACACTATTGGTAGAAATGTAAATTGGTGCAGCCACTATGGAAAACAGCATGGAGGTTTCTCAGAAAACTAAAAATAGAACTACCATGTGATCCAGCAATTCCACTCCTGAGTGTTTATATGCAAAAAAACCTAAAACACTAGTTTGAAAAGATACCTGCTCTGCAGTGTTCAGATTGGATTAAGAAGTGGTGTACATACGTGTGTGTGTGTGTGTGTGTGTGTGCATGCGTAGATATATATGTTTTCCATAATGGCTGCACCAATTTACATTTCCACCAACAGTGTAAAATGGTTTCCATGTGTATATATATATAGTATGTATGTATATATATATATGCACACATACACATACATACCATATCTTGTATACACAGTCAGCAAAAACAAGACCAGGAGCTGACTGTGGCTCAGACCATGAACTCCTTATTGCCAAATTCAGACTTAAATTGAAGAAAGTAGGGAAAACCACTAGACCATTCAGGTATGACCTAAATCAAATCTCTTATGATTATACAATGGAAGTGAGAAATAGATTTAAGGGCCTAGATCTGATAGATAGAGTGCCTGATGAACTATGGACGGAGGTTCATGACATTGTACAGGAGACAGGGATCAAGACCATTCCCATAGAAAAGAAATGCAAAAAAGCAAAATGGCTATCTGGGGAGGCCTTACAAATAGCTTTGAAAAGAGGAGAAGCGAAAAGCAAAGGAGAAAAGGAAAGATATAAACATCTGAATGCAAGTTCCAAAGAATAGCAAGAAGAGATAAGAAAGCCTTCTTCAGCGATCAATGCAAAGAAATAGAGGAAAACAACAGAATGGGAAAGACTAGGGATCTCTTCAAGAAAATCAGAGATACCAAAGGAACATTTCGTGCAAAGATGAGCTCGATAAAGGACAGAAATGGTATGGACCTAACAGAAGCAGAAGATATTAAGAAGAGATGGCAAGGATACACAGAAGAACTGTACAAAAAAGATCTTCATGACCCAGATAATCACAATGGTGTGATCACTCACCTAGAGCCAAGTGAAGTCAAGTGGGCCTTAGAAAGCATCACTATGAACAAAGCTAGTGGAGGTGATGGAATTCCAGTTGAGCTATTCCAAAGCCTGAAAGATGATGCTGTGAAAGTGCTGCACTCAATATGCCAGCAAGTTTGGAAAACTCAGCAGTGGCAACAGGACTGGAAAAGGTCAGTTTTCATTCCAATCCCAAAGAAAGGCAATGCCAAAGAATGCTCAAACTACCACACAATTGCACTCATCTCACACGCTAGTCAAGTAATGCTCAAAATTCTCCAAGCCAGGCTTCAGCAATACATGAACCGTGAACTTCCTGATGTTCAAGCTGATTTTAGAAAAGGCAGAGGAACCACAGGTCAAATTGCCAACATCCGCTGGATCATAGAAAAAGCAAGAGAGTTCCAGAAAAACATCTATTTCTGCTTTATTGAGTATGCCAAAGCCTTTGACTGTGTGGATCACAATAAACTGTGGAAAATTCTGAAAGAGATGGGAATACCAGACCACCTGACCTGCCTCTTGAGAAATTTGTATGCAGGTCAGGAAGCAACAGTTAGAACTGGACATGGAACAACAGACTGGTTCCAAATAGGAAAAGGAGTTCGTCAAGGCTGTATATTGTCACCCTGTTTATTTAACTTCTATGCAGAGTACATCATGAGAAACGCTGGACTGGAAGAAACACAAACTGGAATCAAGATTGCCAGGAGAAATATCAATAACCTCAGATATGCAGATGACACCACCCTTATGGCAGAAAGTGAAGAGGAACTCAAAAGCCTCTTGATGAAAGTGAAAGTGGAGAGTGAAAAAGTTGGCTTAAAACTCAACATTCAGAAAACGAAGATCATGGCATCCAGTCCCACCACTTCATGGGAAATAGATGGGGAAACAGTGGAAACAGTGTCAGCCTTTATTTTTCTGGGCTCCAAAATCACTACAGATGGTAACTGCAGCCATGAAATTAAAAGACGCTTACTCCTTGGAAGGAAAGTTATGACCAACCTAGATAGCATATTGAAAAGCAGAGACATTACTTTGCCAACAAAGGTTCGTCTAGTCAAGGCTATGGTTTTTCCTGTGGTCATGTATGGATGTGAGAGTTGGACTGTGAAGAAGGCTGAGCGCTGAAGAATTGATGCTTTTGAACTGTGGTGTTGGAGAAGACTCTTGAGAGTCCCTTGGACTGCAAGGAGATCCAACCAGTCCATTCTGAAGGAGATCAACCCTGGGATTTCTTTGGAAGGAATGATGCTAAGGCTGAAACTCCAGTACTTTGGCCACCTCATGCAAAGAGTTGACTCATTGGAAAAGACTCTGATGCTGGGAGGGATTGGGGGTAGGAGGAGAAGGGGATGACAGAGGATGAGATGGCTGGATGACATCACTGACTCGATGGACGTGAGTCTGAGTGAACTCCGGGAGTTGGTGATGGACAGGGAGGCCTGGTGTGCTGCGATTCATGGGGTCACAGAGTGTCGGACACGACTGAGCGACTGATCTGATATATATAAACACATAGAATTGAATATTATTCATCTATAAAAAGAATGAAACTTTTCCACTTGTAGCAATGAGGATGGACCTAGAGAATATTACGCTTAGTGAAATAAGTCAGAGAAAGAAAATACTGTGATATCACTTATATGTAGAATCTTTAAAAAAATACAAATGAATGTATATGCAAAATAGAAACAAATTCATAGATACAGAAAATAAACTTGTGGTTACCAAAGAGGAAAGGGAAGAGGGGAAGGACAAATTAGGGGTATAGGATTAACAGATACACAGATAACAGATTAACAGATACACATAGGATTAACAGATTCCTATGTGTAAAGTAGATAAGCAACAAGAACATGCTACATCCATGTGTGTTAAGTTGCTTCAGTCGAGTCCAACTCTTTGTGACCCTATGGACCTTAGCCTGCCAGACTCCTCTCCGTGGGATTCTCCAGGCAAGAATACTGAAGTGAGTTGCCACGCCCTCTCCAGGGGACCTTCCGGAGCCAGGAATCACCCCGCACGTCTTATGTCTCCTGCATGGGTAGGTGGGTTCCCACTAGTGCCACCTGGGAAGCCATAGCACAGGGAATTATAAACCTATAATGGAGTATAATCTGCAAAACTACTGAATCACTAAGTTGTACACCTGAAACTAATATAATATTATAAATCAACTCTACTTCAATTAAAAAGAAAAAGAAGCAGCAGCAAATGTCTTCCCAAGAAGCCTAATAGGAGACTCTCCCTAACATTTTATTGGCCAGAACTTAGTTACATGCCCAGCCCTAAGGCAACCATCAACAGACAAGGAATTGTCTTGCTTCATCCTCTGGGTCATAGCCTGCTGTCAATCACACAAAATTGGGATTCTGTTAGTAGGAAGAAAAGAAAAATGTTCATTCTATTGGGATCTAACAGTGAGTCCACAATATATTAAAAATCAGGAGTAAGTCTCAACAATAAGTTTTGATACAGCTTTATCAGTCACTGCTTTATCATTCTTTTACATTATTTCTTATACATAACTGAGTTTATTTGCTTGACTGAATATTTTCTGTACAGTCTATTTATTTTTTCCATTAGGGTGGAACATGAATGGTTTACTTTTTTTAAATAGCTTCTTGTCTGAAATAGCTGGATAAGAAACAGAATTTTGTGTTACAATCATTCCCTGCCCCCAATGTATTTTCCAGGCCAACTGCTTTGTTGATTTTGGCATTTATGTAGCAAACATGACGATGATGTATTTCCTTCAGAGGTTACCTGATTCTTCTGCCTGCATGGCTTCACAATGAAGAGACCACTTAATTTGTCCATTGTTGAATCCTTAGTGCTTAACCCAGAGCCTGGAACATAACAGGCTTGTCATGGACATGTGTGTGGAATGAATGGGTGAAAGAAAAAAAGAACCAGTTGTCTGCGGACTCCTGAAAGAGCCCCTGCATTTCACCTGCAGGTTGAAGAGTGTGTGTGACCACGTAACACTAGCTGGGAGCCTGTGGGCTGCCCTGACCACTGCTCCCACTCGGCGATGCTCTCTCTGTGCCAGGCACCAAATGTGAGCCCCCCATTTGGATGGGTCCCTGCCCTGTGTGCGCCCCAGTACGAGGACACTTCCTGGATGCTTCAAGAGGATGGAGATTTGCCCATCCTGACTTTCCTGTGATTCTTTTTTTTTTCTTTCTACAGCCTTTGTCACAACCAACCTTGGAAGCATTGTTGGGTTCCAGCGGGGGGCCTCCCTAGAGATGCCTTTCTTTTCTGTGAGGTGAATTGAAGGTTGTCAAAGCCTTCACTCAAACTGGTCTCATCTGCGCTGTCTTAGAGAAATTCCTTGAAATGTCTGGTATGTGGGTGGAATCCTTTTTCAGTTTTGAACAATGACAGATCTCCCCCATTATTATTTGCCTTTGCCCGTTTCAGTGGGGTTTGGAAGACAGGCAGGCCAAGAAGTTCAGTGTGATGGTTCAAATGTATGTCACAGCATAGAACACTGTCCTTGCTCTTCTTATCTCAAAATCTGCGCCCCTCCTTATAGATCTATGGGATGTATACCCCCTCCTCTTACCACTGACCCCTCCTGTCCTGGGGCACAGAACAGTTTCTCCTCTATCAGCAATATGCTCCCTTTTTAGGCTCTCTATTAAAAATATTTTGGATATCCTGGCTTTGTGTTTCTCTGCCTCATATCTTATCTCTCATATTTTTTTCCCTTTTCCTCTGAGTGTGGGGAGAATTTCTTGAGTTTATCAGGCAGACTGATGCATCACTAAAAATAGTAAGCCCCCTTTGCAGTTCTCTTTGACTTTTCTTTCTTCAATTCTGTACATTTCTTTTTCCTGTCTCTCTTCTGCATCTCTTGGTCATCACTATCTTTTCCCATCACCATTAGTTTCACCTGCCTAAGGATTTCTGGTCATTTGATTTAGAACTTCCCCCCTGGCACTCCTGAGGATTTGGGGGCCAATCTTCCCAGCCTTTAGCATGTTCTGGCTATAAACGTGTAGCTCTTCTCCCTTCAACTGTGATTAATGGAATGGTTTGACATCAGCTGGGTTGATACTCTGGGTACCTCTCCTGAATGCTGGTCAGCTACACAGCTTGTGAACTGTATGAGGAGATTATTTTAGTTGTAGCAGCCATCCAGTAACTCTGAGTCTTAGATACTCTAACTAGTACCTTGACATCTTGGAGCTGCTTGGACTACCCATGGAAGCATCGACCTCCAGACTTCAATATTGGGTTTTAGAGCCATCCTGTCATATCCTTTGGGAAGGAAGGATTCAAGCTGAATATACAACTTGAATGTGAATTCCCAACGTAGATCTGAGAGCAGGGGAGTGGAAGATGTTAAGCAGAAGGTCAGACCAATCTTCAGACAACACCGGCATGAAAACCACTCAGGTAGTTGAGAACAAAGCAAACGTCTCTGATGGCTTATTACCTCCCCCATTACACTGGTGATGAAAACTGTAAAAATGGACTCAGCATAAGGTTTCCAGCTTTTTCTTTTGGCTGGAGATAAGGAATACACTAATAGCTGAGGTTTCACAGGGGGCTGGTACTGGAACAATACCTTACTTTGGATTAGATTTCTTTTCCTAAATCCCTTAACACATTAAAGTCTCATTCTGCCCAAACACAGCTCTCCAGAGTCCTTTACAAAACCTCTCTCTCTCTCATACACAGATGACGTCAGATCTTTGACATCGTACTGAGTCAGGCACCCCTTCCTTTTCCGCTTTGAGTCCCCCTGTCTACTGCTGCCACCAAGGCAGGTCCTGCAGCCACCCGAAGCCGTCTCTGCTCACTGCTTTCTGAGGCTTGTCTGCAGGAACTGTAATTCCTTCAAGGCAGTGGCCCATGACTGTGCTTCCTCCCTGAGAATGTCCGGGCTGTTTACTCACTAATATCTGGGTAATTGCCAATCTGAACAGTGGGCTCTGCTGGCCTGAATCATTCAGGGAAGACTCCAGTGCTTGTGGCCCCACAATCACTTCCACAAATGAATCCGGAAGGAGGGGGAGGCTGATTACAGTGAAGAAGGAGGCTCTTTAAACTGTCTGTAATAAGCAGGTAGAAGAAAGGACAGGGGAAACTGACAGTGGGGTGGTACTAGCCTCTGAGTAGAACGCGCTGTGGTTCTCCTGTTTGCGTGGGGAGGAGAGGCTGTGACTGGCTCATTACAGAGGGATCGTCCTTGAGCCCAAGGCCAGCCGAATCAAGTGTTCAGAGGCAGCCCAGACATCATCCTAGCAGGAAGGCCACACACTGGTCAGGCTCCACACACACAGAAATGGGACCTTCAATGGCCATGGGAGACAGCTATAGCACCTGTAGGTAAAGGACCGCAGTGGCCTATCTACGAAGATTCCAGGGGATACTGCTGGAATTCCAATCAACTTGGACTGCCATGTATTCCATACTGCTAAAATACAAAAACATCACAGCATCCTCTAGGAAAAATGACACCCTCCCTCTAAATCATATTCTGTAATTTTTTTTCTCATTCCTCTCACACCACAGGTTGAGAAACAAAGTCATAGCTTCTGATTTTGAAACTATCCTCTCTAGGAAGGTATACATGTGCACCAGCAAAGGAACTGATATGGAAATGTTTTGTTTTGGTTTTTTAAAAAAGGTAATGGTAGAACATTGAGAGAGGGGAAATTTATGTTCACTAAGAGTTTTTCTTTAAACAATAGTGATATTCGTTGATATTAAATAATGTGCTAAGCATGCAAGTAAAGTCTTCCATTTTGTCCTTGTATCAACCCAATGAGTTCAGTATTATCCTTGTTAAAAACATTGGAACTGAGGCAGCATAGCACAGAGCCCAGTACAGAGGCCCTGGAACTAGCTCAATTGTTTTCATACAAAAGGAGGATGGACTCTTACCTCATAGGGTTGTTGTAAAGATTAAATGAGATATAAGATGCCCAAGTCAGAGTGTTAATATTTTAGTATGTTGGGTTTCCTCCTAGCCCTATAAATGTTCAAAAATCATTTTTCAGTTTACAAAAAATGGTGTGGATATTTAGAAAAAAACTTCAACACTTGATTATCTGTTTGACTTGTGTGAGTTGAAAGGTTGATAAAACTACAGACATGAACTGGCTATTGAAAATATTGGGGAAGAATCAATGATTTCCAAGCATTGGAATGTCCTTTGATTTGGGTACTCTTTAGGCTGCAAGGTATCAAATTATCTCTTGACTTATAAATTTTACTGCCATGAAGGGGACAAGCTCATTGTCTTGATTCTGCTGCTACTTCCCTCAAGCCATGACTTTATGTGCAGGCAGGGGGCAGAGGAGGGGAAACTGCTGAACCTGACTCTGAACTTGAAGTGTGTGTCCCAGCAGGAAACAAGGGGCCAGGTCAATTCTCCAGCCCTAGCTGAGGGTCCTGAGGAACAGGAGAAGGATGTGGACAACACTTGATTTCTTTCCTCCTGTAGCCAAGGCAGGCTAGCCTAGGAAGGAGACAGAAGAGCCACAGGCACAGGTAAGAACAGTCTGAAGGGTGAAGACACAGATGCTGAAGGGAGTCAGGGACTGCTCACCAAAGGCAGAGTGTGTGCCCTGTGCATGCAGAGATGTGCACTTAGGAAAAGATGTACCCCAGGACTTAAACCCTCACCTCCCGTCACTGAGTTGAAAATGCAGCAAAGCAGCCTTTGACAAATGTATTACAAGGAATGGTTTCTCAAATTAAATTTACATTGTTTCCCCAGATCCTTTTCTACACTGGTATTTTCTGCTCAAACGTCAAGGCCAGTGGCCTGATGCTTCCTATTTGAAACTAGGCCCCTTATCTCCTATGCTGCTGCTGCTGCTAAGTCGCTTCAGTCGTGTCCAACTCTGTGCAACCCCATAGATGGCAGCCCACCAGGCTGCCCTGTCTCTGGGATTCTCCAGGCAAGAACACTGGAGTGGGTTGCCATTTCCTTCTCCAAAGCATGAAAGTGAAAAGTGAAAGTGAAGTCACTCAGTTGTGTCCTACTCTTAACGACCCCACGGACTGCAGCCTACCAGGCCCCTCCATCCACGGGATTTTCCAGGCAAGAGTACTAGAGTGGGTTGCCATTGCCTTCTCCTATCTCCTATGAAATAAACTTAAACATCAACTCTGAGTTTCTGAGCCTTGGGCCAAGGGAACAGCAAGCGATTTTGCCCTCTTCCCCTTCAAGGAGAGTGGGTCTACCCTGAGGAGGTAGGGTAGAGGGATTGGATATGCAGATAACATCACCCTTATGGCAGAAAGCGAAGAAAGAGCCTCTTGATGAAAGTGAAAGAGGAGAGTAAAAAAGTTGGCTTAAAGATCAACGTTCAGAAAACTAAGATCATGGCATCCAGTCCCATCACTTCATGGCAAATAGATGGGAAAACAGTGGAAACAGTGGCAGACTTTATTTTTGGGGGCTCCAAAATCACTGCAGATTGTGACTGCAGCCATGAAATTAAAAGATGCTTACTCCTTGGAAGGAAAGTTATGACCAACCTAGACAGCACATTAAAAAGCAGAGACATTACTTTGCCAACAAAGGTCCATCTAGTCAAGGTTATGTTTTTTCCAGTAGTGATGTACAGATGTGAGAGTTGGACTATAAAGAAAGTTGAGCACCAAAGAATTGATGCTTTTGAACTGTGGTGTTGGAGAAGATACTTGAGAGTCCCTTGGACTGCAAGGAGATCCAACCTGTCCATCCTAAAGGAGATCAGTCCTGGGTGTTCATCAGAAGGACTGATGTTGAAGCTACAACTCCAATACTTTGGCCACCTGATGCGAAGAGCTGACTCATGTGAAAAGACCCTGATGCTGGGAAAGATTGAGGGCAGGAGGAGAAGGGGACAACAGAGGATGAGGTGGTTGGATGGCATCACTGACTCGATGGACATGAGTTTGAGTAAACTCTGGGAGTTGGTGATGGACAGGGAGGCCTGGCGTGCTGCAGTCCATGGAATCCCAGAGTCAGACATGACTGAGCGACTGAACTGAAGTAATCCCTGAGCTGGGGGCATCTGGAGAATACACTGATCACTGCCTCTCTGGAGCACACTGTCGCCTATCCATGGTCCTCAGGGAACCTATGAGTCTTCCTTTCTCTACCCAGAAAGTCTTCCCTCTGCCTCTCTAACTTCTCCAAATTCCAGCACCTGGGGCCAGCTAAAGGCCACAAATCCTTGAAAAAACCATCCAGGTAGCTCCCGCCCATTCACCCCTCTCTCAGACACGGGGCTGCATGCCACCTTGCTCTTGGCTTCAGCTGACTGTGGCAGGATGGGGTGGGGTGGTCTGGGGTACTGGTGGTGATGGAATACCAGGTGACCCATCTTCATCATCAGCACCAGACCAGGTGCAAGAAGGTCTACTGATCTTCACAACGTGTCGGCCTGAGAACTTGGGGTGGCCGCGCTCCAGGCGGGAGGCATCCGGAGAATCCAGTGTTCTCTCGGATGGGGGCGCAGGTGGGGAATCTGGTTGAATTTGTTCGATTGTGGGGCGCACTTTCCCTGAGGCACGTCTTGGCAAGGGCAGGCGAAGCTCGCAGGTCCCCTTCCGGGCCGCGTCCCAGTTCTTGCCAGGGAGAGCCCTCGGCAGCGGCCGTCGGCGCAAATGACAGACGCCGGGGCGGCTCCTCTCCAGCGCGGAGATCCTGGAAACGGCCGCTGCGCCCGGCCGCTCGGGCTCGGATCTGAGCGGCTAGTCTGAGGGTGGTGTCTGAAATCGGGCTCTTCCTGCCTTTCCTTCGGCCTGGATGCCCGGCTGGCTCGGCGGGCTCCGAGATTCCCGCGCCGCCCCGCCCCGCCGCCCGCGCCCCGCACGGTGCGCGCCGCGTCCCCGCCCCAGCCCCACCCCACCCCGTGCCCTCAGGGGGGCACCCCCACCGGGGCGGGAGGGTGGTCTGCCGCGCCCGGTCGCCGAGTGGCGGAGGTGACGGTAACCGCCTTCCCATTTCCGCCCGGCCGGCGGCGCGGCGCGGCTAGTGCCAGCAGAGGCGCGCGGTCCTCCCTCCGCCCGCCCGCGCCGGGGGCTGGCCCTGCCTCGCCGGCGCCTTTTTCCCCCGCACCGCGGCGCCGCTTCGCCACTCGGGCACCGCAGGTAGGGCAGGAGGCTGGAGCGCCTGCCGCCCGCCGCCCGTAAAATGGTCACCTCGGCTGGACAGCTCGCCCTCTTCGCGCTGGGTACGTACGCTGCCTGTGGCGCGCCCGGCGCCACCTGCCCTCCGGGACACCCTGCTTTCCCCTCGTCCCCTCCATTTCTGTCTTGGGGGTGTTCTGCGCTCGCGTAGGAGAGGAAAGGGAGGCGAATGCTTTTCGAGGCTTGCAAGCGAGGAGGCAAGGGGAATCACTTGTGCCTACTAGGGATTTGGGGAGCCTGTTCCAAAGAGGGGGACGGTCGAGCGCTCAGCCGTTCCCCGGGAAGTGGCCGGCGGGCCGTGCGTGAGAACGCCCGCCAGGGAAGGGGGAGCGGTGTGTGAACGCGCTTGAACTTTAATCCGCCGCGGCTCGTAGACTTGCCAACACCTACCTGCTTACCTGGCTGCTTCCAAGCCAGTCTTCACCAGCGTACGGAGCGCGTAGATTCGGAGAGGGTGGCCGGGGTTCGACCCTCCGGCCAGACCTTGGCTGCTTCCTTTTCGTACTCTCTGCCTACCCCTGAGCCCCAGCGACCCGCAGATATTCATCATCAGCAGCGGCGCCTCGATCTTCTAACTTTGCGAGTTCTGAAGCTTTGGGGTGGGTTTTGGATTTTTGTGCGGATTAATTGTTCTTTTGATTAATTTAGGGAGAAGTGGTTTAAGTGTCAGCCGAGGGCAGGAGTGAAACCCTAGACGAAGTGCTGCCAGTTTCCTTTGAGTTTGTTCTTGGAAGAGAACGAGGGATGGGGGAAGGGAGGGGAAGTTAAGCCCGGCAAACCTGGGCCGGGTCTGGGGAGCCGGTGAGTTTTTCAAAGGTGAAGGTCACTGCCCGGCCAGCTCTTGCCCCTTGCGGCGCCGGGTCTCTCTGGTGTTGAGAGAACAGATTAACAGCCCAGGTGTCCTGGTCATTGCCTAGCTTCCGTGAAGTGAATTGTTCAGTCACTGTCTCCTCTGTAAAGCAAGTTGCTTGCTACAGGATGATTTATTAGAGCTCAAGAAAAGCTATGGAACCCTTCCCCTCCCCCTCTAAATGCCCAGAGCCTCAGCCCCACCCAGTTCCGTGTACAGTTTCAGGGGGTTCACAGACCCGCCCGTAATCCTGCCCATGAAACGCTGATTAAGAAGTGGAGGCATCATCTAAGGGAAATACGGGGCAGCCGTGGAACCGGATTCCATAGCAGCTCTGAGGTGTACCCTCACCTGAAACTCACCAACAGGTGGCATGACTCCGAGTGGCTTTTTTTTTTTTTCCTTTTCCCAAGCCTTTTTATATTTTTGTGTTAATAGTTCTAATTTTAGATTTTTTTAAAAGCAGTTACATTACCAATACAGTAGAAGTCTCCTGTATTCGGGTCCCTGTTATGATGTTGTTTGCAAATGCTGAAAGTAATAATAATAACCTAACACTATTTGAGCACCTACTCTGTGCCAGGCACTGTTCAGAGTACTGTATATGTATCAGCTCATTTAATTTTCACACCAACCTGATGATGAAGACGGTATTACCATCCCCAGTTTATGGAAGGGGGAAGTGAAGCATATAGGCCCTCAGTAGGTAGCTGGGTCAGAATTATGAGTGTAGAAGGAATGTTGATATTAAAAGTCAACTTACTGTGGTCACTGTAGTCCCATCTCCTGGATTTGGGACTTTTTCTCCAGTAGAGATGGATGAATACCCTGGAACTTGCTTTAAACAGGGTTTTCTTTTGGATTCACCGGATCTCAGGGCAATCTCAGGTTATTCAGTGAACAATGAAACAAGAAACAATGAAAGTAAGCAAATTCGAGGAAGCTTTGTAAAGCTGCTCCTGCCCTTCAGCATAGGACTTGCCCATGAAGACTGCATTCATTCATCATGGAATTTTTCTCTTTGCCCCAGTTCAACTTAATCTTTGTTTCTTTCCTTAACAAAAGAGTGTATAAACTTAACAAAGATTTATCAACTGGCCTATACAGTTCCAAGCAATGAGCAAATGAAAAAAGTAGAGGAGAAAGAAGGCAAGAGTAATTTACACCAGTAAGGATTCCTTCATATATATATATATATATATATATATATATATATATATATGTATATAGGCTATTAGTTCTGTGCATTGACCACAATTTCTGCCTCCCACCTCACTTTCCAATAGATTGCTGAATACCCATCAATGCCACATGCATCTTTATTCTGCACATTTCCTCCAGAGTTGCTTTCCTCTCTAATTTTTCTTAAATTAGTTGAAGGCAGTTCTAGGCGAATCAGCCAGTGTTCTGTCAGTAATCAAGATCTAGAAAAATGAGGTCTTTCCCCTTCTTCCCCCATGTCAGTGGGGACAGTCTAAGAAGGAACTATTAGGATTCCCTGTTGATTCTTCTGATTACTTGATTGGTGTTTTGGTGGTGAGAGTGTGGAGACTTAATTCAGTGCAACATTGGGAACTTGATCTGGGTTCCTGTGGTGGCTACCCTCTCATGTCAGGCTCCCCTCATTAGCTGGGCAAACTACTTAGGGTCTTGGCTCCTCCAATCCCAGGTCATCCTTAAGGGAGCAAGATGTGTAATTTTGGGCAAGTTACTTAGCTTGTACCTTGTTTTCCTCATCTAAAGAATAGTGATATTAATAGGATCATTGAATATAATTAATGAACCTCGAATGGTGCCTGGCACATAGTAAGCGTTTAATCAATCATTATTGTTGTCACTTTGAACTTCATAGCATTCCAGATATGTCCATCCCATAACTGAGAGTTTGTCTTACTTATCTCCCAGTTCCTCACCCTTCCTAAGACAGAAAATACTACCTAAACTAAAAACCTTAGAGATTTTGGCAAATCTCTTTTGGCAGATGACAAATTCAAGAAAGTTTGGGAGTTCTCTTGAATCTAGTGAATTCTTTAGTTTTTGATGCAAAACATTTGTATTTCCTCCTTACTGTTCAGTGGTCGGTTGTTTATTGAAGTTAGCACTAAGTTCTAGTTTCCTTATCTGCTCTACACACCTCTACACAGTGGGTTGTTATGAGAATCAAATGAGATGGTAAATATGGAAGCTACTTATAAACTTTAAAAATAAAGGGCTACACACAAAATAACATTGATTTTGTAATATATCTTATAATCCAGAAATAAACATCATTACTTTTATGGCAGCTCCCAGAAGTAAGACTAGATGTAGACTAAAGAAGCATGTTCCTGGACACAAAATGCCATGAAGGATGGGGAGAGAGGAAGCGAGTCAGCTTCCCAGTGGATTTGGGGTAGAGGGACCAGCAGGGGGCATGAAGTAAGCTGGTTCTCTTCTCCATTACATAGAAATGATGTCTTTCAGAGTGAACAGTGGAGCTTTGCCCAGGACACATGTTTTCCTTATTGGACAGTCATAATTAGGGAAAGTTCACTTTGAACAAGGGCTGTAAAGGTGTATATGGAAGACTTAGAGGCTGAGTTTCCTGTATTTACTTTTCCAAAATTTGGTTTCCTAGGATAAAGTGAAAATCTTTCTGCAAATACTCAGTGTCCCCTGCAAAGAGGACCTTTCTTATAGGAGTAAATGATGCTTCATGTTCCGTGGTAACATATGAAAAATAGATGGTTTTTCCATTAGACCTATCTCTAAAGACCTTTTGAAAGTATACTTTGAACAGGGTCCTGCTCTTTGGGCTGCTGGCTAAAAGGGACAGGCAATGGGAAGTGGAGATTGGGCCAGCCAGAATGGAACTGGCCTAACGAACTGGGCGTCTTGTGCCTGCTTCTCCCTCAAAACCTCTGTAGTCTCTTCCACAGCAGTGCCCTCAAATCACAACCACTTGGAGGACTTGGTACCCTGTTGGCTGGGTAGGAGGCGGGCAAGTGTGCCCGTCTAATGAGAGTTCCCCCCGTGTGGCTTGTGACTGCTGCTGGTGGGGAAGAGAGGAAAAGGACCCTTTGAGAGCCATAGCTGTGCAATCAGTACGGTTAGGGAAACTTCTCACTTCACCAGTTATGTTTTGTCTGAAGTACGTTTGGTGTTATAAATGCTGCTGTGTGTTTATGAGCGTTATTGAAGGCACTTCTGCCTGTCCTGTTGACCAGAGCAGAGTTAGAAGTCATGCTGAGAACTCTTAACTGTCCTACATGTTCTTGTACTTTACCTATGGAAAATGTAATGATCAACTCAGTATTAAACTCCAGCAGACCAACGCTAATCATGCCATGCTTTTTTTTTGGTTGATCACCAAAAATTGACCATTGTTTTCCTGCCATTTCAAATGTTTTTCATCATCTCATTTAAAGTATAAACTTAATTCTATGCTAAAGCTAATATGTTTCAGATTGCATCTAGATAGAGGATTGGGGCACTTTTATGGTGACTTTTGTTTTGCTTTTTTTTTTATCTGTGAAATGTTAAATATAAAAATCCTTTTGTAGAATCAGGAAAGGAGCCAGAAATCTAGACTACTAGAACCATTTCTTAGGAACTCTTCATTTCAAACATAAATGCATGTTTCCCTTCAGACCAATTCTAAAAATGTGGGTAAAGTCTTTTGAAGCATAATGAATTAGTTGGGATAAATATGACTTAAATAGTTATCTGGGCTTAGAAAAAGTTGGAAGTTCATTGAAATCGAATTGTATAGATTTGCTAGTACTTTCTCTTAAGTCAGAGGAAACAAACTTTTTCTTCACTGGATTCCCTGATGGCTCAGACAGTAAAGAGTCTGCCTGCAAGATGGGAGACCTGGGTTCAGTCCCTGAGTCAGGAAGATCCCCAGGAGATGGAAATGGCAATCCATTCCAGTATTCTTGCCTGGGAAATCTCATGGATGGAGGAGCCTGGCAGGCTACAGTCCCTGGGGTCGCAAAGAGTCAGACACGACTGAGCAACTAACACACACTAGCCTGCTGTATTATATACCCAGTGCTTTTGCCTTTAATAGTTTGCTGTCCTCTTACCTTGAAAATCTTTCCGTTTTCCCCACTTACATTTCTGAAGTACTTGTAGCTGGTTAGGGCTTCCTCAAGGAGGGATTTGACACATAACTCCTTTGTGTAACAAGCTTGTATAACTTTGTGGAACTCAAACCTGCTATTGCCTCTCCTCTTTTGGTTTTAATTTTTGACCTGTTGACTTTTCTGGCAGGGAACCCTGATACACCTCCATGTCCTGTCTTGAACTCATGTGGGTTGGTGCTTGCCCCCTCTTCCCTGCTGGTTTGAGGGCTTCTGGAAGGCAGAACCCTTGGTCTTCATCTTTGCCCTTGGCACCCAGAGCACAGGCTGACCTTCCAGGGAGACCAGTGAGCACTTGATGATTCCTTGGGATGCCCTGTGCTGAATACTCCAAGTGTAGACTCAGTTGGCAAACACTTGGCTGGGCAGGTAACATTCATCCTGAAAAGCTCTTTATTATGATCATCAAGGTTGGGTTGCATATAAATGCTTGTATGCAACTTGCTTTCAGATAGTGTTTTATTGTTTTTTAGTAGATGATGCTGAGAAGGCAATGGTACCCCACTCCAGTACTCTTGCCTGGAAAATCCCATAGACGGAGGAGCCTGGTGGGCTGCAGTTCATGGGGTCGCTGAGTCGGACACGACTGAGTGACTTCCCTTTCACTTTTCACTTTCATGCATTGGAGGAGGAAATGGCAACCCACTCCAGTGTTCTTGCCTGGAGAATCCCAGGGACGGGGGAGCCTGGTGGGCTGCCGTCTCTGGGGTCGCACAGAGTTGGACACGACCGAAGCGACTTAGCAGCAGCAGCAGATGATGATTTGTTTTAGACTGCAAAGGCAATTTTTTTTCTCTAGAACATAGAAAATCTAGGAAAGCATAAAAGAAAATGTATTTTAATGGCCTGTAATTCCACCACCCAAAGATAACTATGATTAACATTCTGTTGCACAGTCTGATGGATGAAAGTGTGCGTGTGTGCACGCATGCTTAGTCGTGTCTGACTCTGCTACCCCATGGACTGCAGCCCACCAGGCTCCTCTGTCCATGGGATTTTCCAGGCAAGAATACTGGAGTGGGTTGCCATTTCCTCCTCCAGGAGATCTTCCCTACCCAGGGACCGAACTGGCATCTCCTGTGTCTCCTTGCATTGGCCGGGAGATTTTTACCACTGGGCCACCTGAGAAGCCTTCAGATGAATGTATAGATCAATAAATATTCTGTAAAAGCTAGTATGAATTCTGAGGGACTCACACTGTTTAATTTATTTGCCTTTTAACTTAAAAATCTTTCATAATAAAGCTTTTATGTTATTAAATATTCTTCCATAACATCATCCATAGTAGCTGGGAAAAATAATCCCTTGATTGTGTTTACTATAATTTTGAAATCCTTTGACCATATAGATTTTTATTTCTCACTGTTATGAATAATCCACACACTGTTATTGGGAATATAAATTGATACAACTTTTCTTGGAAGTCAACGTGGCAATTGCTATCAATTTTAAGTGGGTATAATTTGGGTCATTGATTTCACTTTTTGATATATATATTTATATTATACTTATATAAATACTTACCTGAAGGTACAGAGAAAAATGTAAATGATGGTGGTTGTTGACTTGTTTATAACAGTGACAAGTTGGCAGTACCAGTTATTTTTTTTAAGGAGATTCCTTACATAGGTATTTTTATATATGAATACAATGATTTCCTATGTTCAGTTCAGTTCAGTCTCTCAGTCGTCTCTGACTCTTTGCGACCCCATGAACCGCAGCACACCAGGCCTCCCTGTCCATCACCAACTCCTGGAGTTCACTCAGACTCACGTCCATCGAGTCAGTGATGCCATCCAGCCATCTCATCCTCTGTCATCCCTTTCTCCTCCCGCCCTCAATCTTTCCCAGCATCAGGGTCTTTTCAAATGAGTCCACTTTTTGCATCAGGTGGCCAAAGTATTGGAGTTGGAGCTTCAACATCAGTCCTTCCAATGAACACCCAGGACTGATCTTTAGGATGGACAGATTGGATCTCCTTGCAGTCCAAGGGACTCTTAAGAGTCTTCTCCAACACCACAGTTCAAAAGCACCAATTCTTCTGCACTCAGCTTTTATAGTCCAACTCTCACATCCATACATGACCACTGGAAAAACCATAGCCTTGACTAGATGGACCTTTGTTGACAAAGTAATATTGCTGCTTTTTAATATGCTGTCTAGGTTGGTCATAACTTTCCTTCCAAGGAGTAAGCGTCTTTTAATTTCATGGCTGCAATCACCATCCACAGTGATTTTGGAGCCCCCAAAAGGAAAGTCAGCCACTGTTTCCACTGTTTCCCCATCTATCTGCCATGAAGTGATAGAACCAGATGCCATGATCTTAGTTTTCTGAATGTTGATCTTTAAGCCAACTTTTTTACTCTCCTCTTTCACTTTCATCAAGAGGCTCTTTAGTTCTTTTTCACTTTCTGCCTATGTAACTATTTTCAAAAAATAAAGATTTCTTCAAAATTTTAAATTCAAAAAGGCAGGTTCTAGATATATAGTATAGGGCTACAGTTTGAATTGATTAATTTTTTATAACAATTATATATTAAATTTGTAAGGCTAAAGTCAAGGAACATAAATGATACAACAGAAATTCTTGTACATAAATGTTTGGCTCATCTTTGTTTAAGGGTAAGTTTCTAGAAATTACCCTTCTTTCCCACTAGCAGTGTGTGAATGCTCACTTTTTGGGCCCTTCTATAAGCAGACATTAGTTCTAACATTTGCCAACTTGACTGGGGGAAAAAAATCTCAGCCCAGTTTCATCTTTAATATTTGTTAGAGTAGGTTGTACATCATCTTGTTATTTGCATCTTCATCTTTTCAAAATTTTTCCTATTGATGGCTCATCCTTTTCTTAGAGCTTTATAACACACTGTATATAAAAAAGGTTATTAATACTTGGCAAGTAGTCCCCATTTATTGTCTTTTACTGTTTTGTTTGTGGTATTTTTGACATGCCTATTGTTTTTGTTTTTATGTAGCAGAAACTATATATCTTTCCCCTTAAGCTTTTTACCTTTGCTTATGTAATTAGTAAAACCTTCCCTATCTTCTAATTCTTTTGTGGTCTCATTATGTTGAACTATTCTACCTAGAATTTGTTCTAATGTGTAGTGTGAGGTCAACTCATGTTTTACTTTTTTAAAACAGTTAACCAATTAATATTCTCAGTTGTCATTTGTGGAATAATCTATTCCTTCCTACTGTGGTTTGAAATTCCATTTTTTATCATATGCTAAATCCTTCTAAGTACTTGAATTTGTGGAATTTCAGTTTGGTTCCTTTATTTTATATTTTTGTCGTTATTCTGAACTTGCTCATTCATGTAGTCTACAAATTTTCATTGAGTACCTATTCTGCACTGTAACTGCTTCTAGGTACTAGGAAATCGGCCAAGAATGATTCCTGTTTTCATGGATCTAGTGGGTGAGACTTTTTCCCCTGCTTTGGTTATTGATGATATCTAAAAGCTTTTTAGATATCTGTAAATTATATTTACAGTTGATCCCTGAACAACACAAAGGTTAGGGGGCCAACACTCCAAAAATCCACCTTTAATTCATGATTGGCCCTCACATCACAGGTTTCTCTATATCCAGGGTTCCCCACTGGCAGACTCAATCAACGCTGACCGTGTAGTTACTCTTAGCGACCCCATGGACTGTAGCCCACCAGGCTCCTCCATCCATGGGAATTTCCAGGCAAGAGTACTGGAGTGGGGTGCCATTGCCTTCTCCGAGTTCTTCGGTATTTACTGTCAAGAATTCACACATGTAAATGGACCCACACAGTTCAAAGGTGTGTTATTCAAGGATCAAATGTAATTTGTAATAGGCTTTGTTAATTTTAATATTCCTTCAGCTGATTCTCTGAGGTTCCTTGCATCACGTTATCTTCAATAGAGATAACTTTGCCTCTTTCCTTTTATATTTTCATCTCACTGCACATGTGAGTGCTCAGTCCATCCGACTCTTTGAAACCCCATGTACTGTAGCCTGCCAGGCTCCTCTGTCCATGGGATTATCCTGGCAAGGATACTAGAATGCGTTGCCATTTCCTCCTCCAGGGATCTTCTCAACTCAGAGATCGAATCCATGGGTCCTGCATTGACAGGCGGTTTCTTTACCACTGAGCCACCTGAGAAGCCCTTTCATCTCATTACTTTTTCTTATCATGCTGGCTAAAACTTCTAAGAACAACACTTTTTTTTTAAGCAGTTGGCTATCCTTGTATTTTTCCTGACGTACTGTAATGTTTGTAATGATTGCTTTTAGCAATCAAATAATAGACTGATTTTTCAGTTATTTATATATAATATACACATGTATATTATGTATATTTTTCTATGTGTATACATACATATAAACTTTCATTTTAATAAAATATGCTTCTCTTCATAAGTTACTAAAAGATTTAGTATTTTGATTTGTTTTTTAAGGCAGGGGAGATAATGTGTTGGTTTTTTTTTTTTTTCCTGAAATGTTTTGAGGATATTTGACTCAATTAAATTAAAGCCATTCTTTTAAATTCTTGGAACGAACCCTTCTTGGCCATGTGTATTATTCTCTGTATCTACTGCTAGATTTGATCTATTTGAACCCTTTTTTTCTTTTTTTAGGTTTTGATATCAGTGTTATGTCAGCTTTGTAAAATAAATATTAAATTATTCCATCTGTTTTATTCTTGGAGTAGATGAATTATCATGGAAATCAAATGTTGGTCTGAAGGTTTGAAAGAAATTGCTTATGAAACTTCTGAGTCTGGTCTGTTTTTAGTGGTCAGTTCAAGTTTTCTACTTCTTGAATCATTTTTGGTAATTATTTATTTTCCTCACAATCTATTCAATTCAGATTTCTAAAGCTTTAGCATAGATTAATAAATGATCTCCTTTTAATTAAAATTTTTTTTTATACCTGCAACCTCAGTTAATATGGCTTTACCAAATATGAAACAAAAATAAGCACTTTGGCCCCCAACATACATTGTTAATTTGTTTTTCTTAATAATTATAAAAACTTCATTTTAGTCATTAACCAAGTTCAAGTCAAAGTTTCATATCTGATAGTTTATTTGCATAAAGGCACGTCCAGTGTTGTTATAATGATGTCATTTCTGATTTGGATGATGAATGGCACTGTAATTTCTAGCAGAGGCTGCTAACTAGCTTCCTGATGGTTTCTTAAGCTTAAAAATTTTTTTGTTGTTGTTCAGTTGCTCAGTTATGTCTGACTCTTTGCGACCCCACGGACTGTAGCACGCCAAGCTTCCTTGTCCTTCACCATCTCCTGGAGCTTGCTCAAACTTGTGTGCATTGAGTCGGTGATGCCATCCAACCATCTCATCCTCTGTCGTTCCCTTCTCCTCCTGCCTTCAGTCTTTCCCAGCATCAGGGTCTTTTCTAATGAGTCAACTCTTTGCACCAGGTGGCCAAAGTATTGGAGCTTCAGCTTCAACATCAGTCCTTCCAATGAATATTCAGGATTGATTTCCTTTAGGATTGAGTGGTTTGATCTCCTTGCAGGCCAAGGGACTGTCAAGAGTCTTCTCGAACACCACAGTTCAAAAGCATAAATTCTTTGGTGTTCAGCCTTCTTTGTGGTCCAACTGTCACATCCATACCTGTCTACTGGAAAAACCATAGCTTTGACTATGTTTTTAAAAGTTTTAAAAAGTTTCAAAACCTCCAAAAACACTGTTGTGTTCATTAGATGCTATTGTAGTGTTTGGAACAAGATAGGAGATTTCTATTGCTTGCTCATTTGCTTTTTGTTGATTGATTGATGATTGATTGATTGATTTGCCTTTAAGATCAGTACTTCTAGTTGAAAAATGTTGTGTTCTTACAAAGAGACCATGTCTTCATCTTGGATTTTAGGTCTTTAATCTGAGTTTGAACGAGGTTAGTAAACAATTCTCCTGGGTACTTGGAGACTAGGTGTACCTTGACGGCTTTTTCGTCATCCCTCTCCAGGGCTGAGGCCCTCTCCGTGTAATTATTATATTTCCAAGAGGTCTGGGAGATTAACTGGCCAAATGGCACACATAATGCGGTGACACAAAAGCGGCTGAAGCTGATAAACGAGAGGTTTGCAATTACACACTCTGCTTCCCTCTGCCAGGCCTTGGCAACAGGGAAAAGACAAACTTCAGATACTTTTCTTGGTTGAAAGAAACCACATAAGACCTGTAACTTTCACCGAGGCCGTGGCTCTGAGGAATTGGCACGGGAGCTGTGGAGGAACGTCACCTGGTCACTTTGTCACTGAGCCCAGCGTGAAGCTCTGGGCTCAGGAACCTGTCACCTTGGGCGGGTTTCTGGGTTACCACTGCTGCGTTGAAGGAGCACCTCAACAGGCTGGTTTGCATGCTGTACACACTCCCTGCCAGCACATTTGAACAATGACAGGTGGGTTTTTGCACATAGCAGACCTTGGGTGTTATAATTAAGGTTTTGGGTGATGACTCACAGGTCCCTGAACTAGAATGAAAGCAAGCCCTGGACCTGAGCATTTCTTTTAGGGAGATCATGTAGGTGGGGAATCCTTCTGGATCTGGACACTCCCTAAACCTCATCAACCACTCCTGTGTCCCTCTGCCCCCCACAAAGAAAACCCCCCAAACAAACACACCTTTTGTGCTGACCCAAGCAGACCACTTACTGTTACCGGAACACGTACAGCCTCTGGTTGCTACCTCCCCATGTGGGCCACTCAGGACACCCTCCTTCTCTGTCAACCTTGCTAAATCCTACTCATTCTTTTTCCACAGTGAAATAGAAAATCAGAATCTACAAACAAGAGTCTGGAAAATACCCTCACATTCAATTCACCAGACACATTCTTTTTCGAGGCTTAACTGTCAGGGCTCTTACCATATCGCTTTCTGTGTGTGGTTACAGATTTATTTGTATATTCACTCTTTTTCCTTAAAAAATGGCATTGGGTATTTTAAAATCTGCTTTTCACTTAACAGTATATAGGGAAAATGTTTTTGTGGCAAGGATACAAATATGTCTATTCATCTATTTTTAATGAGTAACACATTCCATTAAACAGCTCTGGCATTGTTATTTGTTCACCTGTTTTGATAGAGATGTATGCTGTTTCAACCTTTTAAATACTCAAACCTGAAATTAAAATGTTTATAGCTAAATTATTACCAGCATCTTTGAATTATTTACTATGATCAAATCCCCAGAAATGGATTGCTAGGTCAAAAGGTACACACTTTTCCACCTCTTAATATGTTTTGACAATCTGCCTTTGAGAAAAGGCTGACAAATTCATACTTCTATCCTGGGTATGAGTGCCTATTTATCAGCAAACTTGCCTTTGATGAACATTATGATTTTCAAGACTTTGCGAATCATGTTGATTAAATGATATCTCATTATTTTTAATTTATTTTTTTATTCTTAAGAGTGAAGGTTTTTTTATATTTTATTTTATTTTTATTTTTTTATTATTTTTTAAATTTTATTTTATTTTTAAACTTTACATAATTGTATTAGTTTTGCCAAATATCAAAATGAATCCGCCACAGGTATACATGTGTTCCCCATCCTAAACCCTCCTCCCTCCTCCCTCCCCATACCATCCCTCTGGGCCGTCCCAGTGCACCAGCCCCAAGCATCCAGCATCGTGCATCGAACCTGGACTGGCAACTCGTTTCTTACATGATATTTTACATGTTTCAATGTCATTCTCCCAAATCTTCCCACCCTCTCCCTCTCCCACAGAGTCCATAAGACTGTTCTATACATCAGTGTCTCTTTTGCTGTCTCGTACACCAGGTTATTGTTACCATCTTTCTAAATTCCATATATATGCATTAGTATACTGTATTTATGTTTTTCCTTCTGGCTTACTTCACTCTGTATAATAGGCTCCAGTTTCATCCACCTCATTAGAACTGATTCAAATGTATTCTTTTTAATGGCTGAGTAATACTCCATTGTGTATATGTAGCTTTCTTATCCATTCATCTGCTGATGGACATCTAGGTTGCTTCCATGTCCTGGCTATTATAAACAGTGCTGCGATGAACATTGCGGTACACGTGTCTCTTTCCCTTCTGGTTTCCTCAGTGTGTATGCCCAGCAGTGGGATTGCTGGATCATAAGGCAGACCTATATATAGAAAACTATAAAACACTGGTGAAAGAAATCAAAGAGGACACTAATAGATGGAGAAATATACCATGTTCATGGATTGGAAGAATCAATATAGTGAAAATGAGTATACTACCCAAAGCAATTTATAGATTCAACGCAATCCCTATCAAGCTACCAACAGTATTCTTCACAGAGCTAGAACAAATAATTTCACAGTTTGTATGGAAATACAAAAAACCTCGAATAGCCAAAGTGATCTTGAGAAAGAAGAATGGAACTGGAGGAATCAACCTACCTGACTTCAGGCTCTACTACAAAGCCACAGTTATCAAAAAAGTATGGTACTGGCACAAAGACAGAAATATTGATCAATGGAATAAAATAGAAAGCCCAGAGATAAATCCATGCACATATGGACACCGTATCTTTGACAAAGGAGGCAAGAATATACAATGGATTAAAAACAATCTCTTTAACAAGTGGTGCTGGGAAATCTGGTCAACCACTTGTAAAAGATTGAAACTAGACCACTTTCTAACACCATACACAAAAATAAACTCAAAATGGATTAAAGATCTAAACGTAAGACCGGAAACTATAAAACTCCTAGAGGAGAACATAGGCAAAACACTCTCTGACATACATCACAGCAGGATCCTCTATGACCCACCTCCCAGAATATTGGAAATAAAATCAAAAATAAACAAATGGGACCTAATTAACCTTAAAAGCTTCTGCACATCAAAGGAAACTATTAGCAAGGTGAAAAGACAGCCTTCAGAATGGGAGAAAATAATAGCAAATGAAGCAACTGACAAACAACTAATCTCAAAAATATACAAGCAACTCCTACAGCTCAAGTCCAGAAAAAAAAAATAAACGACCCAATCAAAAAATGGGCCAAAGAACTAAATAGACATTTCTCCAAAGAAGACATACAGATGGCTAACAAACACATGAAAAGATGCTCAACATCACTCATTATCAGAGAAATGCAAATCAAAACCACTATGAGGTACCATTTCACACCAGTCAGAATGGCTGCGATCCAAAAGTCTACAAATAATAAATGCTGGAGAGGGTGTGGAGAAAAGGGAACCCTCTTACACTGTTGGTGGGAATGCAAACTAGTACAGCCACTATGGAGAACAGTGTGGAGATTCCTTAAAAAACTGGAAATAGAACTGCCTTATGATATCTCATTTTAATTTGTACTTCTTTGGCTAAAACCAAAGTTTGCTACAATTGCATGCTTTTTCATGTTGAGTATTTGAATTTATTTTCTTGAGACTTACCCATTTCTGTCCTTAGTTCAGGTTTTGGGTAGGTGAGTTATTTTCTCATTGATTCATAAGCAGCTTTTTAAAAAAGATATATGAAATATTTTCCTTGTGTCATTTTGCTATTAAATTTACATGTATATATGGTTCTGTTATGTTTTTGATTTCTAAGGACTTAAAATCATTTCATTATTTCTCTGTGACTTCTACTTTTGTCTTGGAGTAGGAAGAGATTTTCTATAACTCTCTGATCTCTCATTTCCTGTGTACTTTCATGTTGTTGCTTTGGGGATTTAAATTTCACTTCTTTGGGAGTGCATTTTGGTTTCAGATGTGAGATAGGAATCTAACTTGCCTTTTTGTCAAAATGATCTGGTTCCTCAAACACCATTTGTTGAATAATTTATTCTCTACTCACAGATTTTGAATTTTTGCCACTTGAGACTTTCTTAGGAGTACTTGAATCTGTTTTTAGAGTTTCTGTTCAGTTCCATTAATCTGAGACTTGTCCTGTAATGAACCATTCACTGGGGCTGGGAACGTGTCATTGCCCTAGGAAGCTGGGGCAGAAAAATCGTGAGAAGTAGGCAGGCATTGGGTGGACCTTGGGTCTCACTATCCTGAAAGGTGTGGTGAACTTGCCTCTGCCCTCCTGTTCTTTCTGGAACTTTGTGCTTTGCAGGAATTTGGGGTCACGAGGCAGGCCTGTGGTCCTCCATGTGACATTCAGGTTAATAAAAACCATATATTTTCAGGTCCACTTCTCAAACAAGAGTACCAGGGGGCCTGCCATGGCATACCTAGAGCCACAGACAAACCTGGCACATCTCCTAGGATATAGTAAAAGAAATAATTAAAGAATCAGAAAAGAGCTTCACTAGACAGGCATAACATTGTTTTCTATATTAAAACAAATCAAATATATTAGTGAATAGAATGCAAGATTGAAATATCAAAATTAGTTATCCAGGTATAAGTCTTCAAATAAATTGTGATTTTTTTAAAAATTTTGATTGTTTCAAGCTGTGCCCCCATACTCTAGAGGAACAGATATGAGTTCCTTCTCTTTGCCATTTTGGGGGTTTTAATGGAGAAATTTGAGAAGTACTGTCCCAAGTGGATGACTAATTTTCAGATACTTAGAGTAGGGCAGAATAGTAACTAAAATGAATAACTTCACCATTCTTCTGCTTCTGTTGGATATAATTTCCCTTTCTTTTTCTAAGTTTTCCTAAGGTAAAAACTTAATTATTGATTTTAGATCTTTTTTCTTTCCCAACATAGTCATTCGATGCTAAAAATTTCCCTGTAGACTCTGCTTTTACCTCATCCCACAAATTCTGATGAGTTGGTTGTGTTTCAGTTTTTTTACTTCAAGATACTTTTGACTTCTCTCAAGATTTCTTCTTGACCCATGTTTTATTTAGAAATGTTGTTTAATCTGCAGTGTGTGGGGATTTTCTGGCTATATTTCTGTTACCTAGTTTACCTTCTTTATTGTCTGGGAGCAGACATGGTATGATTTCTGTTCTTTTCAATGTGCGCTCAGTCATGTCTGACTCTTTATGACCCCATGGGCTGTAGCCCTCCAGGCTTGTCTGTCCATTAGATTCTCCAGCCAAGAATACTGGAGTGGGTTACCATTACCTCCTCCAGGGGATCTTCCTGACCCAGGGACTGAACCCTCCCTCTCCTGCATTAGCAGGTGGATTCTTTATCACTGAGCCATCTAGGAAGCCCTTCAATGTGTCCAAGTATGTTTTACAGCCCAGAATGTCGTCTGTCTTGGTGAATGTTCATGTGAACTTGAGAAGAATGTGTGTATTCTGCTGTTGTTGAATGAAGTAGCTCATCGGTGTCATTATATCCAGCTGGTTGATGGTGGTGTTGAGTGCAATTTTGTCCTTACTTATTTTCTGCCTGCTGGATTTGTCCATTTCTGAAAGAAGGGTGTTGAAACCTCCAGCTATAATAGTGGATTCAGTTCTGTTCGTTTTTGCCTCATGTATTTTGGCATTTTATTGGTAGGTGCATATAGGTTCTATATTGTTACATAACTTCATCATTCATTAATGCTTTTTTCATGATTCAGGATCTCCCAGCAGCTAAAGATCTTCACTAGTAAACTCTTTCTTCCCACGTGGTGCCTATGGTACAAAACTTGCATTACTACCTGTGAAATGAGGAAAGTTTTATTCCTGGCTTAGATAAGCTGGTCTCAATTTTAACTTTCCTTGTGGGGAGAAAAAAACATAAAAGGCATCGCTCCAAATTCCTGAACTAAGGCTCTGTTAGGATCCAGATAGTGGGGCCTTCTTTGATTGAGGGCATCCTTTCAAATCAGTTCTTATTTTGAATGTAGGATGTAGAAGGTTTCAGTGAATTGCTTATGTCCCTTTGAGACATCCTGTGAGAGTTAGAAATTTACACTTAGCAAAGTAGCATCATCTCACTATGTAATATGAGCTTATGCTCTTGTGAAATGCCCCTTTCCCTTACTGTGGAATAAAGGGGAAAATAAAAGCTCTTCTGACTCAATTGGATTTTTTTTTGGATTTCAGATAAAAGGCAGAACACTTTCCTTTTAACAGTGATAACAGGAGCAGTTGGAGTATCTCATCTGTCATCTCATGTAATACATCCAAGTGATCAAAGAGTTGTGATTTTTGTGAACTGGGCCTGACATAACGTTTATTCTTAATTCACCCAAGGAAGCTACTTTATTCACTTACAAAGCCAAAGGATGAGTAACAAAAAAAGATCTGATAGCTCAAAGTGAGGGATGCTGTGTGTTTGGTTAGGTTATATTATACTTGGATTGTTCACTTCAGCAAACATTTAACTGTGTATCAAACCTTGTGCTGAGTTTGGTGGTATTAATTCAGAAGAAAGCCATGACTGGCCTCGCCCCAGCCCCTGAATTCTTTGTAGATTGCAGCAGAAGCAAACACAGGTTTTCATAATATGACATGAGATACACAGTGAACATCTTGGGCTCTTGAAGGAATTCCCTGGCTGACCAGTGGTTAGGTCTCTGCACTCTCATTGCCCAGGGCCTGGATTCAATCGCTGGTCAGGGAACTAAAATCCCACACGCTGTGCAGTGCAATCCCTGCCCACCCCCCACACCCCTACCCCCACCCCCCACCAAAGGAAAGTTCTTTGTATGACAGGGCATGGCAGTCTTCAAGAAGCTAATGGCCATCACTTAGAACAGTGATGGGTAATTTCTTTAAGTGCCTATTATTATACAAATTCCTTTAACCCATCTACTAATCCTATGAGATATTGTGATTATCTCCATTTTATAGATGAGAAAACTGATACACAAAAATGTTAAGTGAATTGCTGAGGCTCCTATAGCCAGCAAAGGGCAGAACAAGGATTTGAACCCAGGACCCTTGCCTGTTATCCTGGCCATCTCCCTGTTCTGCTTCTCCGTGTCATCCATGGAAGGCTGTGACTCCTGAGGGGCCTGGCTTCACTCCTGTGAGGGCGCCATTTTGTAGCAGACATTAGATGTAATCAGGCTTTCAGACAGCTGCTCCTCTAAATATTTACCGTGTTGACAGTCATTGCCATGAAGGCCAAAAAGAAACATTCTACTTCCAAAAGCATGAAATAGAAAGAAACAAGTGTGGTAGTTGTTCTCCCCTTCTTTAATCAGAAGTTCAGTTGTTCAGAAGACAGGAGGTGTGTGTGACACATTGTGTTGCGACCACGGAGCCTCTAATAATAAATTCGCTAATAGAGGCCTGATTGCATCTCTGCCATACATTTTTTAAAAGGTGTTTGTTTTAAAGGGCGATCTCTCTTGTTTCTGCAGGCAGCCTGTCTCCAATGGGTGGTGTGCCTGAAAGTCGCAGTGCCTGGGCACTGCAGCCTGAAGGCCTCTGCTGGGGGGCTGGCTTCACCCTCCTCACCCTCCTTTCACGCCTCCCCAGTCGACATTTCTCCCAAAGAAAGAGCAGAAGGTGGAAGAGTCTTTAACACTTTTACTTTATATTTTTAGTTCCTCTCAGTCCAACCAAAGATAGAATCTGTGTTAGCAGGTTTGCTAATAGCTGGCTCCACTTTCAGACTCTTCCTCCCAACTGCGGTGATGACATGTGCCCACAGACAACACAGGCATCTCCATGGACCTGATGGAATCTCAGATCAGAACACAAAGAGCATTTACTGTTTCAGTTGTGTATAGGAACTTCTTTCATTTCAGCTGGACTTCCCTGGTGGCTCAGACAGTAAAGTGTCTGTCTACAATGAGGGAGACCTGGGTTCGATCCCTGGGTCGGGAAGATTCCCTGGAGAAGGAAATGGCAACCCACTCTAGTACTCTTGCCTAGAAATTCCCATGGATGGAGGGACTTGGTGCAGGCTACTGTCCATGGGGTTGCAAAGAGTCGGGCGCGACTGAGCCACTTCACTTCGCTTTATTCAGCTGGCAGCATTTTCGATGGCCTTTATACCTCTGAATAGGTGGTTGAGTATCAGATGCTCAGGTGTGGACTGTCTACAAAGGTTGATTAAAGGGGATTTTTTTTTCCCCATTAGGTAAAAGTAATGCGGTCAGACTCATTGGCAATCAGTGTATTACTAAGACACAAAGCAGCCAGTAAGACACACCACTTTTGCAGTGAGTGAACTTCTGGGGAAAAATATGTATACATATCTGTATCTTGTTTGAAGGACCTTATTTGATACTCTTTTTCTAGAAACATTTCTTCTTAATTGGTTTGTAAATCCAAAGTGTTCAAAGTAGGTTGCTTCTGCTGTGGTGGCACCCCTCAAAACAACATTGACTACTTGGGAATTGTGTAAAAGCCCATCCAAGCTGGTCACGGGGGAGAAAAAGCTGATTTTTGAACTGAGTCAGGGAACTAAACTCTCTCCTGAGAGTTACCTGCACGGATAGTCACTCCTTATAAAACTCCTGCTGTTCTCAGAGCAGAAGCCCTGCTTAAATTTTCCATAGGTCTCCACACTCAGCTACAGACTTTCTTGATCTTTGTTTGTGTCATCTAATCTCTTAGTGACCCGTCATCTAACATTTCTTCCTCCGGTTGCTGCTCTTTAGTTGTGACATTCAATAGGAAAGAAAAAAGATTTAACATTTTTGGAACAGAGCAATCCTTCAGGCACAAAATGCCTTCATCTTTTCAGCTTGCAGTTCAGAATCCAAGGAACCAAAACTGCGCAGGGCTGGTGTGTGATAACAAGGCAAAGACTTTGGTGAAATAAGCCTAACTGTTTTCTAGCAGGAAGAAAATAAATCTGCTTTACCATTTACACATGTGCTTCGCTGACTAATCAGGGAGCAACACGTTGTGGCCTGAAGCAGGGAGAGGGTTCTGCTCCAGTGGGTGGCTATTCATGGGCCAAGGATGGAGAAGCAGCCTCCACTGCTGGGAGCTCCCGCAAGCCCGCCCTGTGGATGGAGTTTATCTGAGCTCCCAGGCTTGAGAAGTGAACCACTGGATTGTGTGGGGAGGCGTGTTTTTAATCCCAGAAAAGAGGCTATGATATGCAGCTTTCCTTGCAAAACACATACTTCCTTAAACGAGGCAAGTATTGGCTGCCCTGCTGAATAGGGGAGAGGGTCAGGCTTAAGGAGAGACCACCCCCCGCCAACCAGGTCTCATTCCTGAACATGTTGTAACCCCAGAGGTTAGTCTTGGTTCAACCTCAGTCTCCCCTGGGGGCTGTGACGTCATCTGACTCTACTACAAGCAGAGCAAAAATGGGCAAATGGTCTCACTGTTTGGCCTTCAAGATAAAGTAGTCAACTTTTATGAATAAGCATGTTTTGGTTCCTAGGAAGTGAATTACAAAGTTAGATCTGCATTGTTCTAACTACCTAGCTCTGTGCTTTTCTTGGTTGTCTCCACCTTAACCTCTTTTATGAATGGTTCAGTCATTGTTTTCACCTGGGATGTTTTCAGAGGCTTCACAGGCAGAAATTTTCTGAAAATCTGCAAAGGTCTGTATAGTCAAAGCAGTGGTTTTTCCAGCAGTCATGTAATGAATGTGAGAGTTGGACCATAAAGAAGGCTGAGCGCTGAAGAATGTTACTTTCTTACTGTTGTGGTGGAGAAGACTCTTGAGTATCCTTTGGACAGCAAGGAGATCAAACCAGTCAATCCTAAAGAAAATCAAGCCTGAATATTTATTGGAGGACTGATGTGGAAGCTGACGTTCCAGTACTTTGGTCACCTGATGCAAAGAGCCGACTCTTTGGAAAAGACCCTGTTGCTGGGAAAGACTGAAAGCATGAAGAGAAGTGAGCAACAGGATGAGCTGGTTGGATGACATCATCAACTCATTGAACATGAGTTTGAGCAAACTCCAGGAGATAGTGAAGGACGAGGAAGCCTGGCATGCTGCAGTCCATGGGGTTGCAAAGAGTCGGACACAACTGAGTGACTGAACAACAACAACGGGCTTTGATTTATATTAAAACGTTTTCCTTTGAGAAGGTGGATACATTGGTATGAATAGCTATTGATGTTCTCAGGTGCTGCCCCTTATACCAACAAATGGCAGCTTACTCCATTGACAATAATTGTGTGCAGGGGTATGAGAATGTGTGCATGTGTTTCATCTAGAGGTTTCATTTCCTACTTCTTGAGCTTTTTTTTCAGATTTCCTCTTGCCCCTATCCTCAGCTTCTGCAGTGCCTCACATAATCCTAACATTTAATGGCTGATCCTTACGTTTTTATTGATGACGAATAATCTATGCCCAGACTCTCTCTTCATTTCTCTCTTCTCTTCCTCCCTTCCCCTCTCCACCTGTCACTTTCAAAACATCATTGACAAAGCAGCAGGTTTTTTTTTGAGCTGAAGTGGGAAGTAGTTCCATCTTCTGGGCTAACCACGATCATTTGAAAGTGTTTGTTTCTAAGGATTTGGAGGTTGCATCTGAGTCCAGTTGGAAATAATGCTGTGATCAATTAGTAATGTCTGCTCTGGGTACAGGCTGGAGGTGGTCTGACATATGCAGGTATTTCCATTCCTGCTTGAGATGGTGGGTCATTTTTTCTTAAGAATGATAAAAAGACATGCATCTCTAAGGAATTACTTGAAGATGTTCTCACTTCTGTTGCTTATATTTCCTGCCTTTTAAGTAATTATTTATTTTTGGCTGCATTGTGGTCTTTGTTGCTGTGAGCGGGCTTTCTTTCTCTAGTTGTAGTGAGCAGAGGCTACGCTTCTTTGTGGTGCGTGGGCTTCTCATTGCAGTGGCTTCTCTCATTTCAGAGCATGGGCTCTAGGTGTTGGGACTAAGCAGTTGCAACTTGTGGGCTCTAGAACTCAGGCTCAGTAGTTGCGGCACATGGGCTAAGTGGCCCCACAACAGGTGGGATCTTCCTGGACCAGGGATCGAACCCATGACTCCTGCATTGGCAGGCGGATTCTTAACCATTAGACCGCTAGTGGAGTCCCTTTCCTGCCTTTTAAAAAATACAGTACTCCAAGTTTTAAAAGGTGTTCCATAAACCTCATATCATAACCATGCAAAAGTACTACTGAGTCCTGTTAGGCAGAATTAGCATCCAGCGAGGCAGAGAGCCTATGGGCATGTGGGCTGGTACGTCCTCCAGAACATGGGGTTATTTGCCTTCTTTCAGAATAAGCAGCAGAAAACCATAGGTATTGCTGGATAGCAAAACTCTGTGTTGATGTTCACATCTGCCCATCTTGGCTTGTTGGGTTATTAGCAGGAATGTTCTGGCTGCCTGCTAGTAAGAAGGGAACACTGACATCTCGCTTTCCTGGAACAAAGGACTCCTTTCCCTAGAAGATATATATATATATTTGTGTGTGTGTGTGTGTGTGTAGCACGTTGTGACACTCCCGCCCAGTAGCCATCAGTATCCTTAGACCCACATCAGTGGGGACAGCCATCCCTGTTCAGTTGTCCCCCACAGATAAGAAGGAAAGTAGAGAGAAGGGCTGTGTTCACAATGGGCATAGAGGTTGCGGCAGAGGCAGGATGTGTAGGCAGAGAAGCCCAGAGCAGACAACAGTCTCTGGGTCTGTAACTTTGCAGCTGGACATGCCCTGGTCTGTTCACTTTGCTCCTTGTGTGTCCTTCACTCCTGAGTCTGGGATGCTATAGGCCAGCCCATGGTGGCATCAGAGGGGAGTGTGGTGAGCAGGATTAGATGCTGTGTGAGCCTCTAGAAAGCCTACCTAGGGCACACTGTTGTTGTCTGTGTGCTAACTTATCCTGGATGTTGAATGTGAATCTCACAGGAAAGCCATGGACTGGGATTCCTAGGCCCTGTCTGGGGATGAGCAGGGCCAGAACCTTCATGCCAGCCTGTAGCATCCTGGAGGATCTTGGGGGTAGTGGGCAGACCCCAGACAGGAACCGTTAATGAACACTCTTTAGAGAAATGCGAGAACATCACGACCAAAATGAGACTGACTTGTGTGGCTTTGGTGCTTGTGAGCACTGAGCTTGCTAATGGGTTTCTTCAGACCTCTGTCCTTGTTGACTCATTGACTTGGTATTTTAATTTTGGGGCAGGGGTGGGGTGGGGTTGGAGGTGGGATACTCCCTCTGAGGTGGTCAGGAAAGGTTTGTGAAGACACTGGTGTTTGAGCTGGCCTTGAAGGTAAAGAAGGAAGGGAAATAGTGGAGGCAGAGATGAGGTGGGGAGAGGAGGTCCCACACTCAGCCTTCCTGCGTTCCCAAGTCCTGCTGGCTGCTTCTGCTCTCCACCTGACCACTCCTCACGCCCTCTCCCATCAGGACTCTGCGGTAGCCTTGTCCCCACTCCGCTAGCTTCCGGCCTTGCCTCTATAAGTTCTTCCGTTCTCAGCACCCCGTGTGATGTCTCTAATCAGACGCTGTGGCTCCTCTTCTCAAAACCTTGCAGAGGCTGCCCAGCTTGGAGTAAAATTCAGGTTCCTGCGCTCCCCTGAGAGACAGCACCCTCCAGCCTTGTTTCCCACCCCTGTCTTCTTTTAGCCGCACCAGCCTTCTTGCCGTTTCTTGAACATACAAAGTTCAGTCCTGCCTCAGGAGCTGTGCACTTGCCTTCCTTCACTTTGACTGCTCTTCTTCCACATACTTGCAGGACTGCTTCCCTCACTTAATTTAGGTGTTTGTTAGATGTCACCTGTTCAGAAAGGACATCTGTGATGACTTTATCCTTCTATGCACACACCTGTGGTGAAGAAAATGCCCCAGTGTCTGCATCATTTCTTGCAGAACTGTCATCACAGCAAAGTTCTGATGGTGTCTTCTTATTCTGGAATGAAAGAACCTAAATTCCACAAAGTCCTTCGAAAGTGCTTCTGCTCAAATAGGAGTTCAAGTCTCACCTCCTTTGATTCACGATTGCCAGAGATCTCTGTTGCACTGTCTCCCAGGTTTGGCTTAAAAAAGACCTGAGTTCATTCCGGAGGTTCAGAGCCGTCTATATGTCAGGCACTGTTCTAGGCACTGGAAATACAGTGAACCAAAAAAATCATCTCTCGCCCACCCCCGCTTGGTGCCAAAATAGGCAAACAAGCCTGCAGGAAGATGTCAGGCTGTGGCAGCGGAGGGGATGGTTGGGGAGCTCCGTTACCTTGCAGGTCGTCATCACAGAAGGATGCTTTCAGGCTGTGGAAATGCCTCCATTTCTCTTATTCCTTTCCTGCCTGAAGTGTGAGAAAGGAAGTATGAGGAAGGGGAGAATGGACCAGCTCTCTGTGGTGGTAGCTGAGTTTCGTTATGACGAAGGCTGCTCTTGGTACCCGCATGGGAACCCCCATCTTGGATGTAGCTGGAGGGTCCAGAAGCAGAATTAAACCATCCTTCAACAACTCTTGAATTCTGCCCCCTCCATCTTGGAGCTGACTGCTGGCTGGCAACAGATTGAAAGCTGTATTTGTCACTTGTCGTCATCTGAGGGAACATCTAGAATGCATCTGGTTTACGTCAGAAACCACAGAAGCAAGGCCGGCTGCTGGAAGCCGGGGCACTGGATTTCCTTGGTTGTTTCAAAAGCTGCTCGGATTCCTGGCAGTGCCTGTCAGCCTCTCTACTGAAAGACTTCTCTGAAGACTCTTCACCCATTGTTCCTCCCTTTCCTCCCCTCCAGGTTGCTATCTGCCTTATCCATGGCCTATTTCCAGAGGGTTTCTCCCTCTTCCTCCCATCCTGACATGCCCCCCAGTACGAGAGTGAGACGCGGGGTCCAGGTGGCTCAGCCTAGTCAGATCAGCTGCTGAGCAAAGCTGCTCCCTGGCAGCCACTATCAATACACAGTTGTCTAACAGGCGTATTGGCTGTGCCAGGTCTTAGTTATGTTGCAGCATACAGGGTCTCTGACCTTCACTGTGGTGAGTGGGATATAGTTTCCTAACCAGGGATAGAACCCGGGCCCCCTGCCTTGGGAGCATGGGGTCTTAGCCATTGGACCACCAGAGAAGTCCCTAGACTGTGTTTTTTAGAGCAGTTTCAGGCTTGCAGAAAAGTTGAGCATAAAGTACAGAGTTCTCATCTACTTCCCCTGTTACTAACATCTTGCTTGAGTGTGGCACATTGGTTGTAATCAATGAGCTGATATTGGAACATTATTTTTAATGAAAGTTAATGTTTTTTTAACTAGAGTACAGACTAAAGTCCCTCATTTACAATAGGGTGTATTCTTTGTGTTATGCATTCTATGAATGGTGACAAATGTGTGATGCTGTGTATCCACCATTGTATCACACACGACAGTTTCACTTCGCTCAGATGCTCTGTGCTCCCTTGTTCCTCCCTTCTTCTCTCTCTCTCATCCCAAACCCCTGACAGCGAGTGATCTTTTTCCACTGTCTCCATAGTTAGGTCTTTTCCGGAATGTCATGTAGTTGGAATCACACAGTCACAGTACATAGTCCTTTCTGATTGGCTCATTTCACTTAGGAACATGCATTTAAGGTTACTTCATGCCTTTTTCCAGTTTGAGAGTTCATTTTTCATTGTTGCATAATATTCCATTGTCTGAATATACCATAGTTTATCCATTTGCCTGCTGAAGGATATTTTGGTTACTTCCCCACTCCAGTACTCTTGCCTGGAAAATCCCATGGATGGAGGAGCCTGGTAGGCTGCAGTCCATGGGGTCACGAAGAGTTGGACACGACTGAGCGACGTCACTTTCACTTTTCACTTTCATGCATTGGAGAAGGAAATGGCAACCCACTCCAGTGTTCTTGCCTGGAGAACCCCGGGGGAGCCTGGTGGGCTGCCGTCTATGGGGTCGCACAAAGTCAGACACGACTGAAGTGACTTAGCAGCAGCAGCAGCATGATTGAGTAATTGTGAATAAAGCTGCTATAAATATTTGTGTGTGCAGCTTTCTGTGTGTGTGTGTACACATAAATTTTCAATCATTTGGGTAAATACCAACGAGCTTGATTGTCAAACCAAATGGTAAGACTATGTCTGGTTTTGCAAGAAACCACCAAGCTGTCCTCCAGAGTGGCTATACCATTCTATCAGCTGGTTCTGGTTCCTGCCCTACTTTGACTTGGACGAGTGATTTTTCTGGGCAGTGCTTTGGAAACACACTGAATATTCCAGGGATGCTGTCCACCTTCTTCTTCCTGTCATTTTCCTCTTCTTGCTAGAGCTAAACCATCTGAGCAGAAAACTTCCTCTTCCCTCCCTCTTTTCTTTTGCTTCCTATCTCTACCATCCTCCCACCCCAAAGTTAACAAGGTAGATGGGGACAGGCAGGAGCAGGCTTGGTAGGGGAATGCTACCATGCTTCCCCAGGGTGTTTTTTTTTTCTTTCTTTAAAATGATTTAAGTTGACACCACTGAGAGGTACATGGTGCTCTTCACCCCGAAACTGTGGGGTCAGGCGTGCCTTGTTCCTCACTGATGTGTCTCCAATCAGCAAAAGAAACTCTTCCTATAAGACTAAGTGCACTGGGGGCATTCACCGAGCAGCTTTGTATTGTGTGGCCGAAAGAACATCCATTGGCCAGAGGGAAATACTTCAGGGGCTCTGAAGTCAGGCAGTGGACTGAGAGGCAGTTGCCCTCCTCGCCACACCTCCCCTCCTTCCCTCTCCAGGCCCCCAGGAGTCAGTCTGGAGCCCTGAGACTATAAATCACTGGGTGCACGCTTGTTGGCAGCTCGTTGGTCTTGTTACTTTATAGCCTGGCTTCCTATTGTGCAACCCAGATGCTCTGGGTTATTATAGAGAAGCATACAGATGAACACAGAATGGAGGGAATTACTGAATGTCAGGGAAGGAAGCAGCCCAGTTACCTAAAGGTAGGCTGATCCTGCAGTCCGCTGAGAGCTCCCCCAGGCCGCTGGCAAGGCTTTCCTGAGCCACCCTGTCCATTCATGTACCGCCGGCTTGTTCTGTCTCCCTTGAGTTTTGGGTGCTTCTGCGCACATGCAGTTGGAGGCTGAATGACCTATAGTTGAGAGACTTTCCATGCCTGGGTCCATAATTTCTCGACAGGGTGCACTGTTAGCCTCTTAAGGAGGACAAGCTCCTGTGCATCACAGCAATTTACCATCCCTGCTCTTAACCACTAAATACCAGGAGAGCCCCCATGTCATTGTTGACAGTCAAAACCTACCCCACCAGTTACCAACTGCCCCCAGGACGCACTGCCGGTGGGCAGAAGCCCTGGGCTAGGGGTGGGCTGGTCAGGCTCTCCTAGTGAAAGAGGATTCCCTGAGTGCCTCTTACCCACTTCTCATCTGGGCCCTTCTCACAGCTAGCACCTGCTCTTCTCCTCCGTGCCCTTCTTCATCTCCTCTCTTCTCTTCCTCCTCCTCCCCCTCACTTTCAGGGGAGGAGGACTTAGACTTCTCCCCAGCCTGCTTTATGATGCAGGGCTCCAAGAACTTCAGGGTGTTTCCCCTTTAATTCTTGAAAATGCATCTTCTGGGGATTTGTGTCCTCATTTGAGCTTTGCTTCTCAATCAGCGGTCTTTATGCAGTCAGGTGAGTTCTCCTAAGGGGTTTTCTGGAGTCAGCCCCGAGAACCCAGAAGGTGACAGAGGCCTGATGGTGGCAATGAGCATTGGTGCAGGGCTGTCCCCTCTGTCCAGCCCTCCCCCAGCCCCCAAGGCCAACGCTACACTGATCTGAAATGTGGCCAAGTCCCACTGGTGTTTATCTTGGCTCAAACCCCAGCCTCGCCGTGCCTCCTGCAGGGTGGTTCTGAGGGTGTTCGAGCCGAGTGGTGGGAAGGATGAGTTTGTCATCATCACGTGGAGGAAATAGGGCAGAGTTCAAGGATTGCTTATGTTTTCACCTCCTCCCCTCTCGTAGCCTACTTCTAAGCCACTGGTGATGAGTGGTGTGCACTCATGGCCTTGACAGAGCTGAGGGATGGGTCCGCCTTTGTTGGGGCTGCCAACAGGCTACCTCTGCTGGGCTGAGGTCTGCACAGGCAGAGCCTCTGCTGACCCTGGGCCCCGAGGATGGCCATTTGGGCGCCACCACAAGGCCAGGGGAAGCTGGGACAGGGCCAGTGGGCCTCCGTGGAGGGGGCGGGGCTTGGTGTTTGATTCCTGAATTTGCTGGCAGCTGTGGGACCCTGGCCCTGCAGGGAGTGTCACTGCGCCTCCCACAGGATCCCAGCCCTGTGTCTGGTCCACTCTCCCATCCCTTCTTTCCTCAGGGACTCTGGGAAAGTCAAGCATGGCCCTCTGCACTGACATCTTGATGCCTCACATGAGGGTCAGTCGGCTGGAACAGGGTGTGAGCACCTCAGCTTGTCACAGCTTCCTGCAGCCTCAGAGCTCAGCGCTGGGAGAGTGAGTTGGTGATTCAGCAGCCAGGAAACTCCAGGAGAGCTCAGTCATACTTGCCCAGCTGCTCTGCAGTCCCCGTCGAGGCCCTTGGCCTGCTAGGACTGGAACAGGGCCTGTGCAAGAGGAAGTTTGCCTCAGTCCCCAGCCCTGGTCCAGGATCATTGATGAACCTTCCACTCTGCTTCCTCCTAATAAGAAAGAGCGGGGCATGGATGGGAGTGGGCACAGGGCCTGTTTCACCCAGAGGAGATGCTTGGTGCATCCTGGTTAACTGTTTTACAGAGATATTTTGCTCCTGTGTGCTGTCTGCTTTGCAGGGTGTGGGGGTGGGGGTCCTCTCAGACCACCATATTAGCAGGTAGCCCTGTGCTGTAAGGCTTTGACCTGGGTGCGGGTTGTGGGGAGCAGAGAGGAAGATGTGTGTGTAGCAGTGTGAGGCATTGCATCACACCTACCGGGCCTTAAGAAACAAAGGTTTCTCAACAATGCAGCACCCACCTGGTCCTACCGTGGTCTCTACGGCTTTCTCGTTTAGTCATTTCTTTTTCTTTTTAATTTATTTATCTTTAATTGAAGGATAATTATAATATTGTGTTGGTTTCTGCTATACATCAACATGAATCAGCCATAGGTATACATACGTCCCCTCCATCTTGAGCGTCCTTCCCACCTCCTAGCCCATCCCACCCATCTCAGTTCAGTTCAGTCACTCAGTGGTGTCCGACTCTTTGTGACCCCATGGACTGCAGCACCTCAGGCTTCCCTGTCCATCACCATCTCCTGGAGCTTGCTCAGACTCATGTCCATTGAGTCGGTGATGGCATCCAACCATCTCATCCTGTGTCATCCCCGTCTCCTCCTGCCTTCAATCTTTCCCAGCAGCAAGGTCTTTTCTAATGAGTCAGTTCTTTGCATCAGGTGGCCAAAGTATGGGAGCTTCAGCTTCAGTCCTTCTAATGAATATTCAGGGTTGATTTCCTTTAGGATTGACTGGTTTGATCTCCTTGCAGTCCAAGGGACTCTCAAGAGTCTCCTCCAGCACCACAGTTCGAAAGCATCAGTTCTTCAGTGCTCAGCCTTCTTTATGGTCCAGCTCTCACATCCGTACACAATTACTGGAAAAACCATAGCTTTGACTAGATGGACCTTTGTCAGCAAAGTGATGTCTCTGCTTTTTATTACACTGTCTAGGTTTGTCATAGCTTTTCTTCCAAGGATCAAGCGTCTTTTAATTTCATGGCTGCAGTGACAGTCTACTGTGATTCTGGAGCCTAAGAAAATAAAGTCAGCCACTGTTTCCACTGTTTCCCCATCTATCTGCCCTGAAGTGATGGGACTGGATGTCATGATCTTAGTTTTTTGAATGTTGAGTTTTAAGCCAGCTTTTTCACTCTCCTCTTTCACCCTCATCAAGAGCCACCCCATGTACTACCTGTTTATCCTGAGTCCCTGCAGTCATTCTTTACAATAATCCCGTGTGGGAGATGGATATCTTTCTCTCTTTTTCATAGTGAAGGAGACCGAGATGCTGGCAACAGGCCAAGGTTGCATAACTGCAAGGACTCAAGTTAGGACCTTAGTGGCGTGAGTCTGAGACACTGAGCTGAGTGAGGACAAGTCGTGTGCAGGGAAGGTGGCTGGTGCCTGCCAGGAATGGGTGGGCGGAGCCAAATAGAAAGGGGGTTTAGGACTAGGTTATGCGCCTAAAGTCTCTGGGCAGGACTTCAGATGGGCCTCTGTGAACAGAGTTTAGAGGGAAGGGGTCTGGTGGTCCAAGTGCTCTAGAAGCTCACTGGCAGAGGAGCAGAGGTGAAAATGCTTTGGTCAGAAAAACCAGTCAGGCAACTATTGTGAAGACCCAGAAGAGATGATGAGGCCTGAGTTTTGGCAATGGCAGTAGGGATGTAGAGGGATGGATAAGATGGGTGAGATGGAGGCAAGACTTGTGGGAGGTTTTGTGGCTTGGTGATGGGGCAAAGAAGAGGGAGGGGCCAATGATGGTATCTGGTCTTCAGCCCCACCTAGAACCAGAGAGGAGGAGTGGAGAAGGGCAGGAGACATGAGGTCTGAGGTCCAAGCCTTTGGAGAAGGTCAGGGTTGGAAACAGTGCTTAGGGCCTGGAAGTGGGAAAGTGTCAATGGGAATGTGGGATTGTGGGCTGGCTTTAGCAGCCCATACTCATCTGCCTTCCATGTAGTATGGGAGAGTCCATTTTCCTCTGACTTTGCATACTTTATTTCATTTTATTTAATCCTTTCAAGTCATGCGAGGAAGTGTTGTCCTTGTTTATGGATGAGGACACAGAGGCAAAGTGAGGTTAGATAACACAGCTAAGGTCTCACAGTTAAGGAGCGGCAGAGCTAGGGTTCGAACCCAGTCCTGACAGCAGGGCTCCTTTTTTCTCCGCCATAATAGACCCTAAGTTGGGATTAGAAAGTGGTACAGGGTTTCAGTGCAGACACCCATCTGCCTGTCTCTTCTACCTCCCTGATCCTGAAGGTTCAACCTGAACACTTTGGGTTTTCCCACCCACAGATATACAAACAGACATGGAAAATACCATGAGCATGCAAGTAACACTGGCTTATTTTCTAGGAGGTCGTAGTCATAAAGTATTGCCTTAGACTCATCAAGTTAGACTTTGCTGCTTCTGGCTACCCACGAGTCATTAGGAAGGGCAGCTGAGGGTCCCAAGCTCCTGGACTGTAAGCTTCGAATATATCTTCAAGCCCACGTCAAGACTGCATTGAAAATGTAGAAATGGAAAGTGCCCTTTTAGGTTCTAGTTTCGGATCTCTCCCATCTTCTGATATTCGATGGACATGCTAAATCGAAAGACAAAATTATAACAAACTGCGCACACTCGCTGAGGCAAGCACGCACAGCCTTTTGCCTGATCCTGGTTCAAGGCAAGCGATCCACCTGCACACAGAGCATCAGAATGAGGCCAAGTATGTCCATACCCCTCTTCCCCAGACAGATGGTTTAGAAAGATGCCAGCCCCATATCATCCCAGAAGTTAGGGACAGGGCTGACGCAACTCTGTCATTTAAACATAAAGAACCTGAGATTGAGAGCCGTGAAGGGACTTGCTAAAGGTGACACCACTCACGGACGACCCTAGCCTCTGGACTTATCTCCGTATCACAGCACATCTGGCTTAGATCCAGGAGAAGACTTTTCTAGAGTGTCTGTGTCCTTTGGCTGTGCTCCACAGGATAGGGGGAAGCAGAGGGTGGCTGGCTGGGCCCTGTAACATGAGCTGCCATGTCTGTCACTTACAAGCTGGGTGACCTTGGGCAAGTGACTTAATCTCCTACATCTGGACTTTCTCATCTCCAAACTGGGAGCTTGAACAGTACCTGCTCCTAGGACTGGCTTTGCGTACTGAATGAGACGATGCAGGGCATGTCGTAAGTGCTGAAATGTTGCTGCTATTACTGTTAATAACGCTCTTGGCCACTAGTCAGACGCCTGTGGTCTTCCCGCCCACTGCTGCGTACAGGTGTGTACTGGTTCACATACTGGTTCACATGTCTGTGGAGCTGTTTGGGTGCAGGGTCAGAACCTCACTTGGATGGGTTTGTCACAAGAGCTACCCACTTCCCTGCAGAGTTACCACCTGAAACCCAGCACTAACCATTTCAAGTAATTTCTCGATAAGACTCTCCTGGGGTAGCAAAGTTTAGTCCGTGTTTTGAAGGCAGAGTTCCAGATGCTGGGATGGAGAGAGAAAGAGCCCTCTGTCCCGTGAGCTGTTCGGCCCAAAGTGATTCATTCTGTGTCACATATTTCTAAACCCTCCTCGCCTTCCCCTGAGCTCTCCTGATCCCGTCCGGCCAGTTACTCCACACATTCCTCTGCTGCTTTGCCTGCCGTCCTCTGAAGCCTGTGTCACCGGTGTCTCTGTAAGCAGGGGCACTTGTGAACTGTCACCTTTTCCTTGGGGAGAAACTCTGCACTGGGGTGATTGAGGATGCCGCGTGGCTGCTTTCGATGTGACATTTATGGCCGTTCTCGCAGGAGGGTCAGGCACGGGTCTCCTGGTCTTACTGGTCCTGCCAGCTTCCCTCCTTGCCCCTGCCTGCTGTGTGTTCCCTTTTTCATCCTAATCACTTCTGACCCTGAAGCTAGCATCTGTACCTGGCTATCAAACCTCTTGCGTTGAAAAATACTAAGTCACACAATATTGCAGGTTTTGCAGTTAAAAATCCTGCCATATTTGTAGATAAATTTCAGGTGTTGGAATATAATTCATAAGAGAAAATACCCTAGAACCTGGTACCAAAAGTTACCTTAGTACCAGCAGACCCTGGGTTCCCTGTGACCCATTTCCACATATTTTTGTCCCGTACATGGCTGTTCATGGGTGTCACCTGAAGACCTCGAGCTGTAGGTACCATCCTCACTTCCTGAGCTTCTGCTTTGAGCCTCATGGCCCCGCAGTCCCAAGCATGGCAGGAGAGGAAGTGAGATCCTGGCTGCCCTCCACATGGCCACACTCGCTTTTGCCTGTCTCTCCACTGGTTCCTGCCCCTCCGCCTGCATTAGGTCATTCCCCGCGGGCCTTTCCTCACCAGCTCCACTAAAGCTAAGATATCTTTCATCCAAAAGGACCTGCTGCAACCTCTCTCCACCCTCCCCACATCTCCCTGATGCCAAAACCTCACCCTCATTCCTTTGCTCAGGAAGCCTGGCTTAGGGGATTTGAAAGTGGATGAGCTGTGGAGCCTTGATTTTTCTAGGGCAAGCAGCTGATCTACACAGTAGAGTAGGTGGGAGCCTGGAAGCAAATACCAGCTGTAGTGGAGGTGAGAGCAGGGCATGGTCACCTCTGCCGGGGTGGCCGGGGGCCTGACGATGCCTCTTCCAGGTCAGGGCCTTAGAGCTGAGTGTCTGCAGAGGAGGTGAAGTGGTCACCAGGCCGACAGGTAGAAGAGGATGGAGGGTGTCCCGTGCTCAAGGTACAGCCAGGTCCCAACCCCGTGCATGCACGTGGAGCTGCACAGACGGGGCATCCTGCTCTGTGGTCGGGTGTCCAGCATCCATCGGCAACATTTCCCCTTGGCCCTGACCTGTGAGCTCCCAGGTAAGTAGGATGTCCTCTCTCTGGCCATTCTTCCTGTTGGAAGCAGCCATCTGCATCCCGAAAGCTGAAGCGAAAGCTCTGTGGACCTTGTCCTTCCTGGAGGGCCGCCTGGGTTCCCTCTACCTCGAGGCTGGGGTCCGTCTTTCACAAGGTCTTTCTTCCATTACGTGTAGATTTTCCCCTCGCCGCCACCTCCCTTTACTGAGTTCACAATCTTGAGAGTTCCCTCGTTGGAGCTATTTAGACAAAATGGGATGGCAGGAGCAACCCAGAAGGGATTCCTGCCTGGAGGGAGGCTGGCTGGATGGCCTCGGGGCAGGCAAGGCCCGGCTTTGAACCTCAGGTGAGAGGCACCTGTAGCCTCTGAGTCTCCGTCTGAACTGTGCGTTGTCTCCCCAGGGCCACTGGCGGCGGTCATGCCTATGTCTGAACCCAAGCAGGTGCTCCAGGGAGGATTCCTGTGCCTCTGATGAGTCTCAGAGCCTGCCAAGGCCATGTGTTTCTGGCCTTCACATGGTCCAGCTGTTCCAAGCAAAGCCCAGGGGCCTGGAAGTCTGGGCAGCTGGGCTTATGGAGGTTATGCTGTGGGGAGTCTGGACGTTCACACCCTTGCTCCTTCTCGGTAGACCTTGCTCATAGTGGGGGGATTGGAGGCAGTGGAAATATCACAAGAGGCAACAGATGGAGCCTCTGGAAGAGATGGATCAACCTGGTGCCTAGGCCCCCTGAATCTGTTGTCTGGACTCTTTTGGTGGTCATAGCTGGTACCTTTCAGTGTGTCATGACAGCCCATGACAGAAGGACTGGTGTGTGGGTGGTCATTAAACACTGTCTCAGGCATAGGAGTTGGATAGACTTGAGTCTGAATTGGGCTGCAGGGACTTGGGCAGATTTCTCAACCTGTCTAAGCCTCAGTTTCCTCATCTGTAAAATGGGGGTGTTTCCATAGACTGGACCAGAAGGCAGGGAGGCTGGGAGGAGCCCTGTGTCATGGGTATGCTGCTGCTAAGTCACTTCAGTTGTGTCCGACTCTGTGCGGCCCTGGAGATGGCAGCCCACCAGGCTCCCCTGTCCCTGGGATTCTCCAGGAAAGAACACTGGAGTGGGTTGCCATTTGCTTCTCCAATGCATGAAAGTGAAAAGTGAAAGAGAAGTCGCTCAGTCGTGTCCGACTCCTAGCGACCCCATGGAGTGCAGCCTATCAGGCTCCTCGGTCCATGGGATTTTCCAGGCAAAAGTACTGGAGTGGGTTGCCATTACCTTCTCCAATAAGTAATAAGTGTCATGGGTATGGTGAGGGCTAAATAAGATAAAGCATGTAAAAGCCAAGTGGTGGGCCTGGGACTGCCACCTGCCCAGTAAGTGGCACCTGTGCCCCCGTGAGACGTGACAGAGGTCAGACCCTGTCTTTTGGATCTGGGACCCTCCTAGGGAGCCCACCACATGGTGAAGGAGAAGCAAAGGGCTCATCTCCCATCACAGGGCCCCTGCTGCAGTTGTGTCTAAACAGAAATTGCAGAGAGAGCCCAGGGCACCGAAGAGTTTTTCCATGGGACCGTGGCGGGTAACAGAAAGGAACTGTTCTTGTACTGCTCAACTTATGATTAAAAACCCAGTGTCCTTCCTCTGTGGAACATGGTGGTTTTGTAACCCCTAATTAGTTCCCGAAACATCTTTGCAAGTTCAGCAGCTGAGAGCTCCCAGGTAAGGAACCCAGGGGGTGGGATGGCAAATGGACTCGCCCCAAGGCTGAGGGAACACCTCTCCACACGCCCTGGATGCTGGGGAGCACCTCCGCTCTCTCCTGGCTGAGGTTGGACAGTGTTTGCTGTCTAGTCCAGGTTTTGCTTAAGCAGAGGTCAGCGTGCAGCCCAGGAACTGTACTGACTGACGGACGGACGGATGGATACGGGGCTGGGACGGAAAGGGGAAGGAGATGCATTTGTTCATACACTGTTTGTGACAGGCCAGTGGCGCTTCCTTTCAAGAGGTTTGTTTACAGAGCATCTGTGAGTCTTTCCTTTCGGTTCCACAGGTCACTGGCCACCTTTGGCCCCGAGTGGTTTGTGGTGATGCCAGTAAAATCAGCTTGTGACAGGTCCCCAGCTGACTGGGAGAAACCTCTGAGACTTTTCCTTGCTTTGGTAGGAAACCCTTAGTTTAGTGCTTGGTGTGTCGATTACACACTCGGCCTTTTAGGTAATGCCCAGGGGGGCCCTGAGACCTTGCTTCCAAAGGTAGTGTCTATTGGGCAGCAAGAAGGAATTACACAGGCCAACATGTGATTTCACTTTCTGTCCTCGTCCTCGTCTGCCACTGCCTCCTGGTCTCCCCCCACCCAACTCCAGCACCAAGTGTCAGGTTCGGGACTCTGTAGGAGTATTTGGGAAATTCATGCCAGGCCAGCAGTGAGAGCAGCCTGAAGCTTTTAGATATTTCTCAGGTCAAAGGCTTAAAAGGAAGTCCTGAGCAGATTGCCTTATCTGTTCTAAGCATGTTTCTCCCTTGAGAGTCAAGGGCTGGTGTGTCTACACCCTGAGAGATGGGGGAAAGGAGCTCTCACAGCCTGCATGGCAAGGGGTGTACTGTTCCTGAGCCTTGGGGTGGGGTCACAGCACAGAGGTTTGCCTCTTTCTGTGCTGCCTCTGGGCTAGCCTGCAGGCAGCCCGGCCTCATTGCGTGACCACCACGGCATGTTTTTGCAGTTCAGTTTTAGGGAATCATTCTTAGTTCATGCTGATTGCATAACTCCTAGAGGTTCCTTCTTCGACAGAATTGTGCTGCTCTGCTTCCTCTGGGGCTGTAACGTGCGGGCGCAGAAGGTCATCTGCTGGCCGGGGGTGGCTTTGGAAATATGCGACCCCTGTGGTCCCAGAGCCTCCTGCTCAAGTGGGCCCTGGGCTTGGGGGCTCATGCCCACACAGTCGCAGTCTGGACATACTTAATGGTTTTCCTTTCACATTATAAATGTGAAAGGAAAATGAAGTTCAATGGGACAGTGGGGTGTGTGCAGGGCCCTGGGGCCTTGGCTCCTGTGATCCCACCTACTGCCACCTCCCTGCCTCCCCTGGGTGGGTTCTCACCCCTGCCACCTGGGACCTGGACACCAGAAAGGCTGGAATGAGATGTGTGCCCCTCCTGGGTAGGGCATGGTGGCAGCTGCCGCATCGAGGCTGGTAGCCCAGCTGCGTCTCTGTGGAAGACGGACATGGGCGAGCCTCTCCTCTCCCCTAATCCACGTACCCCCGGGTAGATGTTGTGACACCCTCAAGGTCACCTGCCCACGGTGGGTTGGGGCAACTGGTTTCTGGGAAGAAGAAACCTCTGCCTGGCTTCCCTGCCCCCAGCTGGGTCTCTTACATCCGCACATCCATCCCTCTTTTGGCGGACCCAGCTGTCTGGGATCCCGTGCACGCCTGGGTACTGTTGCTGGGGCCCAGGGTGCCTCTGGGGAGCTGGGCTCACCCTGCAAGTCTCCTCACACCCCAGAGAGAGCAAGACCAGAAAGAACACGTAACAAGTATCATGACATGCTCAACATCATGTACATACTTAAAGCCACTGAACTATGCGCTTAAAGAGAGTTAAGATAGTAACTTCTGTGTATATTTTATCACAATAAAACATATCTATAAGGTGTTTTAAAACAAGAAACATCATGACAAGTGGAGAGAGAGAGACCAGGAAAGAAAAAGCTTGAGATTTTAGTAATGCTAATAGGCACTTTTTTCCTGCTTTTTGCACAAAGGGTCCCACTTACTCATTTTGTACTGAGCTTCCCTGGTGGCTCAAGATGGTGAAGAATCTGCCTGCAATGTGGTAGACTAGGGTTTTATCCCTGGGTTAGGAAGATCCCCCGGAGAAGGGAATGGCAACCCACTTGCCTGGAGAATCCTCATGGACAGAGGAGCCTGGTGGTCTACAATCCATGGGGTTGCAAAGAGCTGGACACAATTTAGTGACTAAACCACCACCACTCTGTATTATGTTGCTTCGACTGCCTGTTGGCCACTTTGTAAAACTATCAACTCTTTCCCTTGAGAAGGACCCATCCTTGAAGGCTGAGAAGTTGGCTGCTGGCCAGACTCTCACCTGTCTTCTTTTCTTCCTCTTCACAGGTATTTTCTTGGCCGTGTGCCAGGCCCTGGAGAACAGCACATCCGCCCTGAGTGGTGAGTCCCATCCCATCCCCTCCACGTGGGGTGGTGTATGGAGAACGGATGGGAGCAGCCCCTGGCTGCTTTGTGGAGCCTCTGCTACAAGCTTCCCCCCGGCCTCCTGCCTGCTGAGCTCCCATGCATCTGCCTCCTGCACGTTGTCCCAGGGCCTGGGGAGTGCTCCTGGGAGGTCTTAACCGCCGGTCCACAGCGACCGTTCCCTGCTCGCCGAGGGTGCGCCCTCTCCCAGCTCTGATCCCAGCACAGTCCCTGTAGGCAAGGGTGCTGGCAAGCTGAGCCTCATAATCCATCTAAAGAAGAACCCAGAATCCTAAACCCTCTTGTCTCCTTCTGCCTGGGAATCTTTGTTTAGTTATTAATACTTTCTAGTTTCTCCTTGGACATTTGTAGTTGCATTTCTTTTTTTGCATTTTGAGATCCTGGGTCAACAGATTGGAAAGTTGGGAAACGTTGGTGGCAAACTACTCGTGGGCAGAGGCTGACAAAAGCGTCCCCTGCGACGTTTGCTCACAGCTCTTAGCATTTGTCCATGTGCACTTTTTTATACAATTAGTTGTGGTGAAGAAGTGATTTGGGTGCCTGCTTTTTAAATTCAGGGTTTGGAGTTGTGCTTTTTTCCATGTGGCTAGAATGTCTTGAAATGTATCCTTTTAAAATGTCATAATGTTTCATTCAAGTGGACACGTGTTACAATTAGGCTTTTCCCATGGGATATTTTTGTTGTCTTCAGTTTAAATTATAATGCTCCTTCTTGATGCCTAGAAACTATTTCCTTCTTTTGGATTCTTTCCTTGGGACATAGCTCTAGGAGCAAGAGTGTATATTTACGTCTCTTGTAACAAACTGCTAAGTAGCTTTCCAAATGAATTGAGCTGGTTTTTATGTCAGCAGTGTACCAGTCTGCCAGTTTCTCTGTTCGCTCGTTGCTATAATGTTCCCATCTGTTACTGCAGTGGCCCCCACTGCGTCTCCCTAGTTATTTCAGGGAGGTGCCAGGGCAGGAGGTGGTGCTCTGTATTCATACATCCTCAGACCACCACACAGTGTTCCTGGTACTTAGCTCTTCTCCAAAGCTTTCCATCCAAACATAGTAGATGCTGCTGCTGCTCCCACTGGATACTAGCGCTTCTGCAACCCCACAGTCTCCGCCCGGAGCTGTTCTCCTTGATGCACTTGAACCCTTAAGGTGTCTGATGCCACAGAAGAAACTGCCTCTTGCCCTGTGTGTTATACTTCGTTGGGACTGGGGGTGGAAGCGCCCGTCCGTTCCAAAGCAGTGCGTTGGCAGTCCAGGGTCTACTCGAGTTTCCATGAAGTAGTTCTTTCACTTTTTAACTACTTCCCCCATCACAAACGGCTCAGATGTGCATATACAGGGGGGAGGGGATAGCTTTGTGACCCTTGCTAGTTTCACAATTGACCCAGCCCTCATCCTGGGATGCATTTACCCTCCGGGTGCACCCCCAGCCCATCGTGGTCCTCACTGTAGGACCTGGTGGGCCAACAGCCGGGTTCTCCTCTGAGTCACTTGTAGGTGACAGTTTGTGGTGATGCAGAGGCTGATGCTGCCCCCAGGGAGACGGTTATCTTACCCCCTACTCCCATTCCATCCATCACACAGGAAAGCTAGGGGATGTTGTACCTGAGCCAGTCCCCTTAGGGGCCTGCCATGGCTCCTGCTGAGGCCCCTTAGGGTTCCCTAGGCTCTTCTGGGCAGACGTGGGAAACCTGTGATGTTTATCCAGAAAATGATATTTATCCAGAAAATGCTTGCTGCGGTCATGACCGACCTCTGCTCCGTGTTTCTTTTCTGGCCTTGCTTCTGTGAGACGGTCTCAGGTTGATATCGGACATACTCTCCCCCTGAGGACTTAGGTTCAGAAAACAGTAGGTGGGCCTGCCCGTTTGCACACAACCCTGTAACTGGCTGAGTGCTGCTCTGTGGCCCAATGTGGTGGGTGAGAGCTGGGGTAGAGCCACACCTTCTAGTGTGCAAGGGGCATTGAGATCTTGGTATTGGTTGGTGACATGTGGGAGCGGGCAGGGGGCCCGCCAGTCTGGCCTCTTGCACTGCTCTCTGATGGGTCACTTAGCTGTGGTACTTGTGCCCCAGAGAGGTTAATGGAATAGTTCTTTCCATGTTCGCTTGCTCTCTGCCCTGCCCTGCTGGACCAAGATATGAATCCAGAGAGAGCTGGGTTAGTTAGTAGACAAGTCCAAATGGTGATGGCCATGTCAGAGCCACTTGTCCAGGAGCTAGGGCTTTGTGACTAAATCAGGCTTGTTTGCTCAACTTTCTTTCCCTTTAGGGTGACCTTCCCATTTTCTGGAAGACTCCCCAGGCCCTTGTAGGCCTTGCCCACCCTACCCGAACTCTGTCCTCTCCGGACATGGCTGAAATCTTGTTGTGGGTACAGCTCAAACTGGAGACCCCACCAGTCACACCCACTACACTAGCATTGAAATATATGTGTGTTTACCTCTTGGCTAATTCAGCAAGCAAAACTATTTGTTAATGTTTATAATATAAATCTTCATACATAGAAAAGAAGAAATAATAGCAACATCAATCCCCATGTATCCATCACCCAACTTCAACAACTAGCATCTCTCTGCCATTTTTCCTTCATCTATTTTCTCACCTTTTTGAGTTTGCTCTTTGTTGGTGTAGTTTGGTCTAACTAAATAGCGAGATCTCTCTCTCTCCACACACACACACGCACCCACACACACATATATGTGTATGGATTCTCATGCAGGCTAAAGTTTGAGAACCACTGTGCTACTATAATTTAAATTTTTTTTGGATTGGAACCTGTAGTGATAAATGCATTTAAAACAGTATCCCACTACCATCCATATTACATTCTCTCTATTTATATGACTGCAACCAAATTTCCATGAAACAATAGTAACCCTGAATATAGGTTACTGTGATGTTTTCTTAGATTAGAAAACTGTTATGTTTTCTAATCTGTACCATCTCATTCCATTTCATTGAGAAATATGAGTCATAACTCCTTAAATTAATTTTACAATCCACTAATGTGCTATGACCTGCAGTATGAAGAACACTGATCTCATGTCCTGTCCTGTGCTACAGAGGCTGGGATATTAAAATCTATGTTCTGAAGACTCCCTTGCAAACTGTGACACTGAAAAACAGGCTAAAAAATTTATTCAAAATTTAGAAATAGACAAAAGGATGACTACATATCTTTGCAAAGTCATACTGGGATATTGGCAATATACTTATTGCCTGAAGGTCAATTCTTTTTAAAATTAATTTATTTACTTATTTATTACTAATTCTTTAGGTCAGTGGTTCTCAAACTTTCATTAAGCATCAGAATGCCCTGGAGGGCTTTTAAACCCATAATGCTGCATCTTATCCCAGAGTTTCTGATTCAGTAGGTCTTGAGTGTGGCTTAAGTAATTGTATGTCTAACAGGATCCCAGTGATGCTGGTGCTGTTGGTCTGGGGAGCACACTAGAATCATTGCTCTAGAGTAACATACCTGCGCCCTGCCACGAGTTGGGACTGGGTGCAGAGTGCCCTTCTTCGTAGGACATGGGCACGGCCTGAAAGGCGGCCGCCCCCTCACGGGTCACGCACCACACATTCGTGGGGAACGTGGTGCTAAACCATTGATAGATGACCTGCTTCTGGGTGGCGTTTCATACTAGTGAAAGTCAGCCCTGGACACAATGGTTTGAAAAATAAAGAGAAGAAGAGTATTTTAAAAAGAAGGATTATTTTTCTTTAATAAAAATTTTTAAAAATAAAAAAATAGAGTAACATGCCATTGCCTGATTTACTATTTATTAAGGTGAGGATTCTGCACAGTTGCAAGTTAACTTGTAGAAGTTGCCAGTGATTTCTGTCAGTAGAAATACAAATAATTGCTGTCCCATGAAAAAGATAATTTCAATAGTTTTATTCTCTTGTAAGACATTCACCTGTTTTATATTTCAGCAATTTAGCGATCTTATTTCAGCATTCTTCCTTTCAGTGACAGTACATACTAGTCTCTCAGATCCTTCTTTGAGCTAGCATTAATACATACTTTCATTAACAAGTTAAATAAATCTTTGTGTTAAAATAAACTTTTACATGCATAACAACAACAAAAAAACAACATAATCCATTTCTCTTGTGACTATTACTTGTGTCTAACAGATAAGAACTTTTAAAATGGAACCATAGTTCAGTTACACCAACAAAAGCAATAGTAATTCTTTTTTATTAGATTCTTAAATATGGAGGGTAGATGATGCTGAACTCAAATTTGTGGCATTTTATTTAATTCACATTGCCTTTGATGTTTTCATATTTTGCTTTCTAGTTATATTTCCTTTCAGGTCAACACTGCTTTTATAAAATGTACTCATTTGTATACTGGGTGACTGACTTTCACATCTAGGAGTGAAGGCAGTGAAGGGAGTCCCTCCTAACCCTTATGCTCTGGAGGTTGGTGGGCTCATTTACTGAAACTATCTAGGTGTGAAGATGGGTAATTTTAGGATAGAAGCTACGAGAGCTTCACCACATGCAGATCTCTTCACTCTGAGAGTTAATTGCAATGAGAAATAGTAATGAACACAAGAAGGTTTTCGTACATTCCTGATTGATGGTGCTGGAACAAAGGACTGCAGACTTACTCAGAATTAAGCTCTAACATTTTGATGGAGCAGCATAGACAGAAAATTGCAAACTCCATATGCCAATCAAAAGTGGAATATGAACTTGAAGGAACAGGGGCTGATCCCATGTGGCATTCTTGTGCTTTCCCCCCAAAAAAGTCCCGTGGTCTCATGACTTCATAGTTGCTCTTGGCTTTCTTGTTTGAGATTTCATTGGCTTCTTTCAATCCTCCTTTTTATAACCCCCCAAATGTGGAGGGTAGATGATGCCAGAGGCATGGAAACTGGCATTATTATCATCAGAAATGCTTCTCAGACATTTGCTTCGGGTGGGACATTGGAGGGATACATGCCTCAGGCTGGAGGTTGGGAGCCCTGCGTGTTAGACCCATCTGGTCTCAGTTCTGCCGTGTCCTCAGGCAAGTTATCATCTGGTTCCTGTTTGGATGTTGGCCTTGACTTAGGAATGACCTGTGAAGTTTTTCACATGACCACTCTGATGGACTGATGGAGACTGCTTAGAAAGCTTTGATGAGGATTTTGAAGGCAGCCTTCAAAGTATCATTTCAGTTCAGTTGCTCAGTCGTGTCCGATTCTTTGTGACCTCATGGGCTGCAGCACACAAGGCTTCCCTGTCCATCACCAACTCTCGGAGCTTACTCAAACTCATGTCCATCAAGTCGGTGATCCTATCCAACCATCTCATCCTCTGTTGTCCCCTTCTCCTCCTGCCTTCAGTCTTTCCCAGCATCAGGGTCTTTTCCAATGAGTCAGTTCTTTGCATCAGGTGGCCAAAGTATTGGAGTTTCAGCTTTGGCATCAGTCCTTCCAATGAATATTCAGGATTGATTTCCTTTAGGATTGACTGGTTGGCTCTCCTTGCAGTCCAAGGGACTCTCAAGAGTCTTCTCCAACACCACAGTTCAAAAGCATCAATTCTTTGGCGCTCAGCTTTCTTTATAGTCCAACTCTCACATCCATACATGACCACTGGAAAAACCATAGCCTTGACTAGACGGACCTTTGTTGGCAAAGTAATGTTCGGAATGTATGGCGGTGGTCAAACTTGCCATGACCCTCAGATACGCTGGTGGTGGTGTGACTGCCCTGTGTCTCGTTCTCTTGGAGCCAGATGCTACTTTACATTTCAGGTTCTAACATTACGGGCTTTTCAGGTGGTGCGGTGGTAAAAAAATCCACCTGCTAATGCAGGAGACGCAAGAAACTTGTGTTCAGTCCCTGGATTGGGAAGATCCTCTGGAGTAGGAAATGGCAACCTACTCCAGTACTGTCACCTGGAAAATTCCACAGACAGAGGAGTCTGGTGAGCCTCAGTCCGTGGGGTTGCAAAGAGTCAGATGTGACTGAGTAACTGAGTGTGTGTGCACGCATGCATACACACACACACAGGCTACGTTGTAGTTGCTGGACAACTTCTCTGTCCTTGTCTCCAGCACAAAGGTGACCCCACAGTGAGAGCCTCGCAGTGACAGACGGCAACCACAGCTGACTGCTTAGTGTGTGATTTAGAAAATCATTGCTCTAAGAAGTCGGTGGTCTGCGGGCCAGGACAGAAAATTTGTATCTGGTTGGTTGTCAGTTTGTAAAGCTTGCAGAGGAACATTAGCTGGAGGCGAGGTGAGGATGCCAGCACCTGCAGCTTAGAACCTCACACCTTCGTGAGGAAAGAGTCACGGCCTGTCTTCAAAGGCAGCTTTTCATGCCCCTCACTGGGGACAGAATGCACCCTGGTTAAGTTGTTGGGTGGCTGCTTGCTTAACCCTGCACCATGTTGCCTCGTTCCCAGGCTGCCCATCTGGTTCTCATATTTTCATGAGACTCATTCTAATGATTCAGGGGTGTGGTGAGGGCCTTGCTCAGACACCTGGGAGCCAAGCTCCTACTGTTCTTTGCCTAATTCCTGGTTGATTCAGGGTGGTTCTCTAAACCTCTGAATTTCTGCTCCTTCCTCTAGCCTGTGTCTACTGACACCCACTTGGAACCAGGCAATGTTGGAAACCTTACTTAATTTAGCATCTGGGAGACTTTTCAAAGGTGATGATGAAAGACCATGGAACATTCATGGTGGCGTCATTCAGAGGGATGGTCCCTCTTATCAGCTTGCATGGGGAGACGGTGGTCGGATTTGGTGGGGGCTTTGGGTTTAACTGTTAAGGGCAAGTTTGGGCTGGGGGTGTGGAGGGAGGGCAAATCAGATTATAGGGAGCAGTCTTTGAAGACACTACTTTGTTTGGAAAACAGGTAGAACACAGGTCAGCCAGCAAGCCAGGGATCTGGTTATTGCTCACCTCGCCTAACAAAAGCTTTTCAGAACTGCAACCTGCTTCCCCGTTCCATTGTCTGGAGTTTTCCCACGTGGGGCTGAAGTCATTCTAAAATTAGCAAGCTCACGTGTTCTGCCCAGGTACAAGGTTCACAGTTCCAAATATGTGCCTGTAGCACAAGAGACTTGGTATGATTTCATTAGGGGCTAAAAACACAGACAGCCGGTGTGGGGACTAGCTCACTGTGGAGGACGCTTAGAGGAGCATGGAGCCTCAGGAGAGAAAGAGGGTGTGTTTCTCCTTTCCTTTCTAGGATTTCTGCTTGTCACACAATTCCTCATTTTACCTTCTACTTTTTGCAGAGGAAACTGTGCTGGGTCAGAAGGCAGGTTGCTCAGAGTAGTAGACACACCACAGAATGTGGAATCCAGGATCATAATTCTGACTCACTAGCTGGGTGACATTTGTAGTGCTCTTAACCCCAGTTCCCCCCTGGATAAAGTTAAGGACTTGGATTAAGGCAGTGTCTTTTCAAACCGTGAGTCACAAAATCGCTCTAGTGGGTCACAACCAACATTTTTTTAAAATGCGATTGAAGAAATTAGACTAGAGAATTTCAGAGTGCATTACGTGAAGGAAAGTCAGATAATGTCTCATAATACTCTCAGTTAGTCATGGATTTATATATTGGCATTCTGCATTTGTTTACTTGTGTAAGCCGCACCCATATTGCATCCTTTATAATTTCCATATTTGGTTTCTTCAGTGTAATAATTCAGATACTTGCAGAGTAAGCACCTTAAAACTTTGCAGACCTGTACATTCCCCTCCACACCTAGTCTTTCATAGCTATCTTATTCACCCCTAAATTGACAGCAATACTTTTCACCTTTATCAACTGTTTCCAAAACACTGCACTTGAAATAAAAACAACAGCTCTTTCCTTATGCATAGATATTTCATTAGTATATGTAATATGTAGTTATGTAAATACAGTAATGAGTGTGATTGACATGAGCAGGTTTGGGAACAAACACATGTGTTGTCTTGGTAAATAAATATCTTCACTGTTAAAAACAGAAAAGGGTGGTAAACTAGTGTAGCCAACTGATTGAGCTTTTGTGTGCTGAGGACACTGGTATAGATGTTTTAACAAAGGAATGGAGAGGATGGATGGGGTAAATCAAGGCCATGGTTTAAGCTGAGCTCAGATAAGTGAACATCTACCAGCTTTGAAAAACCAGAGTGAGTGACACAACTCCTGGATTTCTAAAAATCAAGGCCTGTAGGAGCTTACTGTTCTCCTACTCTTTAGCTCTTGACTTTTACTTAGCACCCACTTATTAAGTACTACCTTCTACCAGGCATTGTGCTGGGCCCTGGAGATATACATGAGAAGTCAATATGAGCCCTGCCATCAGAGGGCATAGAGTCAGGCCAGTGATGTTGATGATTTTTACATCTCAAAGAAAATCATGAACACAGAACAGGTGATCCACCATATGGATTTCTTTGAAGAAAACACCCGCCTCTACTATATTCAGACTTCCCAGTTTTAATCCAAGTGCCAAACTGTGTACTTTTTCTTTTCTTCAATAAATTGCTTCTTGCTGAGTTTGGCTTGTGATGCCGAGCTGGTTTTCCATCTGATTGATCACTCTTCTGGGCTATGGTTGTCCTCTATGAAGCTGGCATAAAGGGCATCTTCTGGCAGGCACCTTATATAGCAGGAGCAGAATCTAACCACACCTCAGCCAAAAGAGTCAGCCTGCAGAGAACCACAGTAGCAGTAGTAGTCGGGCCCGTGGTCTGTGGCCATTTACTCTGTACCTACAGTGAAGATTATCCTAACACCAGCTCGTTCCATCTCTGTACCTCTTAACTCAGAGTCTCAAGAGAGAGAATTGCACCGGTGTGTCCCCTTTGGTCCGAGTGGTCGCCCAGCAGCTGTGGCAGGGTTGGGGGTGGGGGTGGGGGGAAGGCTGCAGGTAACAAGATGCCAAAGAGCAGGGTAGGCCTTGTACAGGGCAGAGTCCCTCAGGGGACCTGGAGGGGGCAAAGACCAGCATTCCTGGTCCAGACCAATTCTTTGAGTCATTCATTCAGTCAGCAAAGGTTTATTGAGCACTTACTATGTGCCAGACCTTGATGAGAACAAAATCTCTGTTCTCAAGACCTTATACTCTACTGGGAAAGATAGACATACTATTATATTTTAATCTACCAAATTGGCATATTTTTGAGCATGGCAACTCTGAGTGCTGGTGTGTGTGAGGTGAGACAACTATGTATATTGCTTATGGGTATGCCTGTTGGCTTTCTGGGAAAGAGTTTAATATTAATTGGGAACTTGATTCCTTAGTATTTGTAAGAACCTTATAATTGTCCATGCCATGTGATCCAACAATTACACTTTTAGCCATCTGTTTTACAGAAATAACCAAGGATGTTAGGTTATTATCCACTGTAGTAAAATACAGCCAGTTTAAATGTCAGCAAGAGGGAAATAGTTATGGGACAGGTGATTAGATTTTAAATAAAAGCCCTTTAAAATCATGCTGATGAAGAATATTTAATGATATGGGAGAAAAGGTTCTATATAAAATTGAATATAATATCTCATGTAAATAAATAGAAAAAGGTGTATATAAAATTGAATAGAACATCTCAATTTTATACACTGTACACACAGATGCAAAAATAAAAGGCAAGCATCATATAGTATTAACATTAATTATCTCTGATGCCTCTTCATGAAAGTGAAAGAGGAGAATGAAAAAGCTGGCTTAAAACTCAACATTCAGAAAATGAAGATCATGGCATCTGGTCCCATCACTTCATGGCAAATAGATGGGGAAGCAATGGAAACAGTGACAGACTTTATTTTCTTGGGCTCCAAAATCACTGCACATGGTGACTGCAGCCATGAAATTAAAAGACTCTTGCTCCTTGGAAGAAAAGCTATGACCAACCTAGACAGCATATTAAAAAGCAGACATATTACTTTGCCAACAAAGGTCCATCTAGTCAAAGCTATGTTTTTTCCAGTATCCATGTATGGATGTGAGAGTTGGAGTATAAATAAAGCTGAGCGCCAAAGAATTGCTGCTTTTGAACTGTGGTATTGGAGAAGACTCTTGAGAGTCCCTTGGACTGCAAGGAGATCCAACCAGTCCATCCTAAAGGAAATCAGTCCTGGGTGTTCATCAGAAGGAGTGATGCTGAAGCTGAAACTGCAATACTTTGGCCACTTGATGCGAAGAACTACTACTATTACTACTAAGTCGCTTCAGTTGTGTCCGATTCTGTGTGACCCCATAGACGGCAGCCCACCAGGCTCCCCCGTCCCTGGGATTCTCCAGGCAAGAACTAACTCATTGGAAAAGACCCTGGATGCTGGGAAAAATTGAGGGCAGGAGGAGGGGACAACAGAGGATGAGATGGTTGGGTGGCATCACTGACTCGATGAACATGAGTTTGAGCAAGCTCCGGGAGTTGGTGATATAAAGAGAAGCCTGACATGCTGCAGTCCATGGGGTCGCAGAGTCGGATACGAGTGAGCAGCTGAACTGAACTGCATGGGAATATAGCTGATTGTAATTTCCTCTGTACTTTCCTGTTTTTTCCTATCCTGTCTACAGTGAGCATTTTTAATACTATAGTCAGAAATAAAAGGAGCTACCTTTTTAAAAAGACAGAAAAGGCCGTGGCTGACGTCCTGCCCTGCAGGTCTGTTGGCCCGTGTGAGCTGACTGCAGGCCGTCACGAGGCGCAGGCAGTGCTGCTGTTTGTGGAGCAGAGGGACCTGCCACTCTGGCCTGCATGCTTGGCGCCCACCTCCAGGGACCTTGCTGTCTGCGGAGGTTGACCCCAACAGAATACTTGCCAGTTCACCTCCAAGTTCTAGGGATACTCATCCAAACTCTCCTTTGGTGGCCCTTTGGCTCCTAAATGCTGATCCATTCTTTTTTTTTTTTTTAAGCTGTTAATTTTATTTATTTTTACTTTTTTATCTTTAATTGAAGTATAATTGCTTTACAATGTTGTGTTGGTTTCTACTGTACAACAATGTGAATCAGCTCTAAGTATACATATATCCCCTCCCTCTTGAGCCTCAGTCTCATGCCCCCCAAAATACCTCCCCTCTAGGTCATCACAGAGCCCTGAGCTGAACTCCCTGTGCTAAACAGCAGCTTCCCACTAGCTCTGTGTTTTACACATGATAGTTTATATATGTCAGTGCTGCTCTTGCAATTCCGTTCACTTTTATCTCTGGGTTTCAGTGGAGAGGTTGGGCTTTTCTGGGCCCCCGGCCCTAGAGTCAAGTCTCCAGATAGAATGTGAGCACTGTGGAATTGGACAGAGTTCAGACTCTCCCCCTGCCCCTTACTAGCTGTGAGACCTTAAGCAAATTGCCTAACCTCTGTGTACCTCAGCTTCCTTATCTATGAAAGAGGAATAATGATGGGACCTGCTCTTAGGGTTGTTGTGAGCATTAAAAGGTGACATGTTAAACACCTGCAGCTGTGTGCACACACACTTGGGTACTGTGCTGCTCCTCTTATTGTATCATTGGTGATGCATGGATCCCGACGCATGTCTGTGTCTTCATGGTGCTTTTATCCCCGGCAATCTGGTTGTCAGGCAGTGGTTCTCATGTTCCAATGAGCAGAAGAGTCATCCTGCTGATTGTTAAAATGCAGATTCCTGGACTTTCATCAGCCTGTGGCCCAGAAATCGGCACTTCTGATTTTCAGCAAAATGTGGTTAAGGCCCAAGGGAAAGAAGCTGAGTGGTAGATACATGCCCTTGTAGGCTGAGAGGCTTTCTCCTTAAGGCAGCAACCTCATCCCATCCCTGGAATTCTTAATCCACTTTGCTGGACAGAGCTGGTTTATGGGAGTCTGTGAAATGTTTGTGTTCCAGGACTAACTTTCTAGCATCCACCCAGAAGCTTGGTAAGATGATCCAACACCTCAGAACTTGGGCCATCACCTCAAAGCATCCCCTTTCTCTTTATCCTAAGCTTCCCCTTTCTCTTTATCCTTGCTGTGATGAAATGATGAACACAGTGGCTGTGGGGTAAGGCTTCAGCTTTGTTTTCTGAGAGCCTGACCCAAACTGCCTGCTTCTGAGTTTGGGTAACAGCCTTGAGTGTCTAGTTATTTACTAATGGAGGACCTTTAGCTGTTTCACACCCCTTTCTCCACCTTTCCTATCATGTAGGATTCATTTATGCAGGAGTCAACCTCTCTTCCTGGTGGGTTTCCCTGGTGGCCTTCCCTGGTGGCTCAGAGGATAAAGCATCTGCCTGCAATGCAGGAGACCCGGGTTCAATCCCTGGGTTGGGAAGATCCCCTGGAGAAGGAAATGGCAACCCACTCCAGTATTCTTGCCTGGAGAATCCCATGGACAGAGGAGCCTGGCGGGCTACAGTCCACAGGGTCGCAGAGAGTCGGACAGGACTGAGCGACTTCACTTTTTTTTTTAGCTGTTTTGATGGAGCCAGGTTCAGATGTCCTCCTTAGCAGTGCAGTAACTGTTCGTTCTGAATCTCTTTTCTCTCTAAGTATAACAGAAGGTGATTTCACATGTCTGATCATTGTATTGTTAGGCTGCATTGACTAAAGTGTTTCTTAAATACCGAAACGTGCTAGTACAAATCAAGGGGGAAAATGGATAAACAAAATAGAATGGGGGGGCTCAGTTTCACTCACATCGATGCCATAGAGCTGGGGTTCAAAGAGGGATGCTTTTCTTCCCAGTTGTCATTTAGCAGCCTGGCTGGGAAGCTCTCTTTCTAGGCCTTTTTTGTCCCAACTACTGGGGGCTTGCGGCTTCCCTGGGAGCTCAACTGGTAAAGAATCCACCTGCAATGCAGGAAACCCCAGGTCGATTCCTGAGTCGGAAAGATCCCCTAGAGAAGGGATGGGCTACCCACTCCGGTATTCTTGGACTTCCCTGGTCATTCAGACGGTAAAGAATCCCCCTGCCGTGCGGGAGGATTGAACCCAAGGTTCAATCCCTTGGGTTCGATCCCTGGGTTGGGAAGAGCCCCTGGAGGAGACAGTTCACTCCAGTATCCTTGCCTGAAGAATCCCCATGGACAGAGGAGCCTGATGTGTTGCAGTCCCTGGGGTTGCAAAGAGTCGGACACGACTGAGTGACTAAGCACGCACTGGGGGCTTGGGATATAATAAACATCTCTCCCTGCCTTATACAGTAGACCTAGAAAGGCACTTTTGGAATCTTGAAAGTGAAAAATGTTAGATCTTATTCAGAAATCTGCCACTAATGAGTCTCTCAGGTGCTCTGGGGCATGACAAATGGAAATATAATTATGAATCACATGACCGTCAACAGGAGCCTCTATAACAATCTGGATGTAGCAGACTGTCCACCAATATTCCCTTAAATAACCACAGCCCAGCGCAGTGAGAGGCTCTGGAAATCTAGATGTACATCTAACCAAAAGATAATCACTTCATCATTGTCGTTATAGGCAGTTTCCTAAGGATTTAACCCTAGGTCAGTGCTTCACAACCTTTTTCAGAATAAAGATCCAATCTGAACGTCAAAAATCTGTGATGCACCACAGACAGTAGTTGTTCCTTTAATATTAAATTCGTATATACAAGTTGCTATGAGAACTCAGGAACTCTTTAAATTTGTATTTCATTGATCACGATAGAATTCATGTAGTAACATGACCTGACCTAGCACTTTCAGAATTCTCAGCATATGCTGGATACTGTTCTGCCTATCCTCATTTAATACCTACAACTCTAGGGAAAAGGTACTACTCTTAGTCCCATTTTACAGTTGGCAAAACTGAGGCAGAGAGAAGTAACTTACCCAAGGTCACACAGAAAGTGGCAGGGCTGAGCTTTGAATCCAGGAACGGAGGGGGAGAGGGAACCCCAGCATGCTCTTTGGGAGGCATCAGGGAAGGCTTCTCACAAGAAGTGATTTTTGAACTGAGTTTTGAAGGAAGAGATGGAGTTAGGCAGGCAGACTTTGGGGTGAGGACGTGCTTGCAGGTGTGTGGAGGTGAGGCTGGGAGAAAGTGGTAGCTAGTTAAGCAAAACCGCACGTGGACTTTGTTCTCAGGTGTATAGATTATTAGTACTGTCAGTGTTTCGCCTGGATCTAATCACAGAGAGGTGCTTCCTAAAGGAAGCTTTTCACGGATTTACCTAAGATGGCTGTCAGTAGGCTTTTGCAACACAAAGGATTAAATCTTTAGGGCTCCAAGGTCACAAAGTCCATGGGGATAATAACACAGCCCTCCCACCCTTCAGCTTTAGCACAAGTGGTGGCCCTGTCTGCTCGCTGCCTTGGGTGTATATGCAGTGGGAGAGGTTTCTAGGCTAGACATTCTCAGTTATTCTTGGAGCTTCAGTTTTACTTGATTTTAGCTTCTCATTTGCAGGTGAGAGAATTATGCCTTTTCACCTGTTTAAGTGTGGCTTGATGCAAAGGTGCCTAAAAATAAAGATCATAAGGCTGATAACACAGTAATTACAGTAGTCTCTAGAGTCAGCCTGGGTTCAAGACTGAACTGCGCCCCTTGGGAACTCTGACCTTAGGCAAGTTACTTAATTGCTCTGTGCCTCAGTTTCCCCATCTGTAAAGTAGAGGTAACAGCAGAGTGTCCTTCATAAGGTCATTGTGAGGATTAAAGAGTTGGCATGTAACATGTTCAAACAGTGCATAGTAAGGCCTGTGTATTAGTCACATAGATCTTTTCAAAAACATTGAGAAAGCAGTGATATACATGTGAGAAATGATACCTGAAATACCAAGATGCCCTTAGCCAGTTGGTAGCCAGGATGTGCAGAGAAGGCAATGGCACCCCACTCTAGTACTCTTGCCTGGAAAATCCCATGGATGGAGGAGCCTGGTAGGCTGCAGTGCATGGGGTTGCTAAGAGTTGGACACGACTGAGCGACTTCACTTTCACTTTTCACTTTCATGTGCAGGAGAAGGAAATGGCAACCCACTCCAGTGTTGTTGCCTGGAGAATCCCAGGGACGGGGGAGCCTGGTGGGCTTCCGTCTATGGGGTCGCACAGAGTCAGACATGACTGAAGTGACTTAGCAGTAACAGCAGTAGCCAGGATGTGAGTTGAGTTTAAAGTTGTAAAGGACCACGCTGGGGGTGAGCCACATATTCCACACCCAGGGGCTTGCCCTTGAAACTCAGAGGACAGGTCAGAGGGAAGCCCCCCCTTGGCTTGTTGGGAAGTGGTACTATAGAACCTGCCACTCGAGGATGCCCCACCGTGAAATTCTCCTTTTAGAATTGTGGTACCCAACACAGAGGAAACACAGCCTGACCCTTCAGTGGCAGTGATGGGAGGCGTGGGATGTTGTGCTCTATCCTGAGCCATGAGATTTAGGAGGGACATAGTAGTAGTAGTAGTAGTAGTAGTAGTAGTAGTAAAGCTCAAGAAACTGAACCACCACAAGAAGTTGAGGCACAAGTGGGCTGAAAAGTGAGGTGAAATTCTCACCTCCCTGTTTGGGGTGCCTGGCACAGACCCCAGGAGCACAGAGTTGGAAACGCTCAGTCACATGCTTGAGGGAGTCACATGGACAGCCTTTGACACTGTTGTTTAAAATAAAGTGAGAATGGGCTGCCCTCCCTTCTTGTGAAGGCCTCAGGAAGAGGCTGGTGATCCCACGTGGGAGCTATTTGTAGTGATTTTAAGAGAAGCATTCACTCCTAATTCCTCTTTAGATTTGAATGATTTTAGAATCTGAGTGGAAGCCCAGGTTGCTGTTGCTGCTACTGCTGCTGCTAAGTTGCTTCAGTCATGTCTGGCTCTGTGCAACCCCAGAGAGGGCAGCCCACCAGGCTCCCCCGTCCCTGGGATTCTCCAGGCAAGAACACTGGAGTGGGTTGCCATTTCCTTCTCCTGCACATGAAAGTGAAAAGTGAAAGTGAAGTCGCTTAGCTGTGTCCGACTCTTATCGACCCCATGGACTGCAGCCTACCAGGCTCCTCCGTCCATGAGATTTTCCAGGGAAGAGTACTGGAGTAGGGTGCCATTGCCTTCTCCGGAAGCCCAGGTTAAAAATGTATGAGGATGGAGAAATAATTAGATGGTTAAACAGAGAGCATACCTAATTAAGGAACAAGAGCTACTGGGATTAAATGACTTTTGGATTAACCATCCAGGTAACAACATGGAAGAAAATAATATTTCAAAATTAAAAAAAAGTTCTTTGGTACCCTTGAGAAAGAGGATATGATACGGACAGGATCTTTAGCCCAATTTGAGTTGACTTTATTTCTTTTGTTAGTTTTTTAAAATTCTTGATTTCATTAGTTATTGTTTTTGGCTGTTCTGGGTCTTTGTTGCTGCACGAGGTTTTCTGTAGTTGTGGTGAGCGGGGGCCACTCTCTAGTTGCGGTGGCTTCTCTTGTTGCGGAGTACAGGCTCTAGGCACTCAGGCTTCAATAACTGCATTTCCCAGGCATTAGAGCACAGGCTCAATAGTTGTAGCCACAGGCTTAGTTGTGCCATGGCATTTGGGATTTTCCTGGACCAGGGGTCGAGCCAATGTCTCCTGCATTGGCAGGTGGATTCTTCACCACTGAGCTATGAGGGAATCCCCCTGTTATTAATTTGTTTCTAAAAAAAGATTCTTAGGATTGACTGTGAGGGTTTACTACAGACAGTTGTGCTGAGCATCAGAGATGGGCAAGGGATAGTCCCTGCCCTCCGGGCCCTTTTACTGGGAAAAGTGAGGAGTAAAGCTTCAAATCTTCTTGGAGTTAAATGACTTTGCCCACCAGAATTATAAATAAATCCATGTCAGGAAGGGCCAGGTGCAGACTGTCCTCTGCCTAAGGGACTGAAGAAGGTGCCTTAAAGGAGTGAATTCCATGGACAGCCTTCTCAGCTTGGAATCAGCTTCAGTTACAACAGGAGGCTTGAAAATGTGTGTCTGGAGGATCCTGAAAGGTTTCTGAGTCCAGAATCTCTTTTCTGTGAACCATGGAAAAGGATATGGCCTCCAGACCATTTTTCAGCAAATGCAATGTATTATTTGTTAGGAATTCTGAAATAAGGTGCAGTCTAGGCCTTCTGTTCCCCGTGTGCACCATGGTGTGCCTTGTGCTGGTCATGCCCGCCGTTGGCTCCTTTAGAAAGGGGCACCTTCGATTAGTACACAGTGGAGGAGTCATACACAGCCTGTCTTCACTGTACATGAGGCAGGAGGTCAGCTGAGCTGGCCTTGTTTCCTTCTGGTCAATTTCTAATTAAAATATCAATCTTGGTAATGAGTGTTGATGTGCTGTGTGCTTAGGCGTGTCCAACTCTTCGAGACTGTCTGGACTGTAGACCATGGGATTTTTCAGGCAGGAATACTGGAATGGGTTGCCATGCCTTCCTCCAGAGGATCTTCCCAACCCAGGGATCGAACCCGTTTCTCTTGCATTGCAGGCAGCTTTTTTTTTTACCCACATCAGAGAAGCCCAAAGAGTGTTGGTACTACAGAGCTATCCAAATCGTCACTCTGGTAAAAACTCACATTGGCTAATTAAGTCAAAGGAATTCTTCAAAGGTACATTTTTACCACTAATGCTACAGAAAGTTGACTTCTTTCTTAAAATTGGTTTAAGTAGTATAACTTTGTGAGTAAATATAATCCCCTGAGCCAGGATGTTGTTTGGGGAGAGGCTTTGACAATGTCAGTATTTTTAAATATCAGTGTATTTGTATTGGTCTTCAAAGGCTTATGTAATCAAAACTCTGGCTTATGGAGCATGCTCAGTTCATGGTTTGCCTTTAAGTGGATGAGTGATCAATGCTCAGTGTATCCCCCTTGAAGAGAGTGTGTCTTTAGAAGCCTCTGGCAGTTATTGAGAACTTCACTGTCCAATGCAACAGCCACCAGTGGCTACGGAGCCAAGTTGAGATGTGTTAAAATACAAACACCAGATTTTGAAGACTTCTTATTCCTTTTATGTACTATCTTATAACTGCATGTTAATACTTGTCATTTATTGAAATGACACTCTTTTGATTATATTGGGTAAAATAAAATATTCAAATCAATTTCACTTTTTTTTTCCAAAAGGTGATTTTTTTTTTTCAGTTCAGTCACTTAGTCATGTCCGACTCTTTGCAACCCCATGGACTGCAGCACACCAGGCCTCCCGGTCCATCACCAACTCCTGGAGTTTACTCAAACTCATGTCCATCGAGTCAGTGATCCCATCCAACCATCTCATCCTCTGTCGTCCCCTTCTCCTCCTGCCTTCACCCTTTCTCAGCATCAGGGTCTTTTCCAATGAGTCAGTTCTTTGCATCAGGTGGACAAAATATTGCAGTTTCAGCTTCAGCATCAGTCCTTCCAATGAATATTCAGGACCGATTTCCTTTAGAAGAGAGTGGTTGGATCTCCTTGCAGTTCAAGGGACTCTCAAGAGTCTTCTCCAACACCACAGTTCAAAAGTATCAATTATTCAGTGCTCAGCTTCCTTTATAGTCCAATTCTCACATCTATACATGACTACTGGAAAAAACAGCCTTGACTGCTGCTGCTGCTGCTAAGTCACTTCAGTCTTGACTAGGCGGACCTTTGTTGGCAAAGTAATGTCTCTGCTTTTTAGTATGCTGTCTAGGTTGCTCATAGCTTTTCTTCTAAGGAGCAAGCGTCTTTTAATTTCATGGCTGCAGTCACCATGTGCAGTGATTTTGGAGCCCCCCAAAATAAAGTCTGTCACTGTTTCCATTGTTTCTCCATCCATTTGCCATGAAGTGGCAATGAAGTTTTTTTTTTGGTTAGTTTTTTTAGAAAATGTCAAATCACCTCATTGGCTCACCATACTTGCTACTGGACAGCACGCCCCCAGGGCCTAACAGCACATTTGTTCCCGCTCACATCACTTCTCCCATCCTGGATCTTCCCCTAAAAGCCAGCCCCTTAGAACATCTCTCGTCAACCTCATCCCAAGATCTTGCTCCAGCCCACATGTCTAGTGCTTTCTCGTGTACCTGAACGTGTGACAGTGATCTGCTTAGGGAATGGTGACTTGCCCTTTAAGCTCTAGGTCTTACATCTCTTCCTTTAGAGCTCCCCTACCATCTTTGAAGAAAATTAATTTGTCCTTCCTCTGTCCCATTCCTTTGTTTTGAAATACTTGGGGTTTGGGGGGAAATATTTTCCCCCCCTGCTGCCTCCTCTCTTCTGGTAGTTCCTTGGGGACAAGGGACTGTGTATTTTGTTAAAACTTCTTATTTTATATCAGAGTGTAGCCAATTAAGAATTTACAGTAGTTTCAGGCGAACAGAAAAGGGACTCAGTCATACGTGTATCCATTCTCCCCCAAGCTCCCCTCCCATCCAGGCTGCCACAGAACATTGAGCAGAGTTAAGGGACTGTGTCTTGTTCATCTCTGTATAAGAGGAACGCTTTATTCCATGCCTGACACAATGGGAGCGCAGTAGAGGTTGAATGAGTAACGAACACTAGCTCTAGAACACCAGTGTCCCTATAAAGACATGAAACACAGAAAATTAGCATAGCATTGTGTTCACTTCTAAAAGTAGAGACTACAGGCTGCTAACATAAGAATCAACCAGATGCTTATAAAAATATAATATTCCTAGGCTTCACTCTTAACTAGCAGGTTCGGTCAGGAGAAGTTACGTCATGTTGCAGTAACAAAATTTCATTACCTTCATAGAAAAATTCTCTCATGAATTTGAAGTCCACTGTGGGCCCTTGGATGACTCTCCTGGGTGGTTCAGGTTAAACCTGCAGTGCAATGTGAGGTCTGTTCCCTCCAGTTGAATGCTCTCACCACATATGGGTCAATTTTCAGTGCCCCATTTCATTGCCTGAAGTAATTCATATGGCACCTTGTACAAGGGCGTGGAGAAACCAAGCCTGTGTGCCCAGAATGTGTGTGCCAGGTAATCCACATTTTTAGCTCCTTGCTGGTCTGTATTCACACTGACATTAGGGGGCCATTGGGTAGGACAGAACTTTTCAACTTTGGCTGCACATTGAAATTACCTGGGGAGTTTCAAAAACACCAGTGCCCTGGGCCTACCCTCAGAGATCCTCATTCGCAGAGGCCGGGGGAGAGGTGCAAGCGTTAGCATTTATTTAGTCTTCCTGGGGGATTCTCCTATGGGGCCAGAGTAGAAAACCACAGGTGCAGGGAAAAGAGCAAGGGCCTTTGGATCCTGACTCTAGCGCAGACTGAACCTTGGTTTGCATGCCTGTCGGCAGCAGTCAAGATCAAACAAATGTGAAAGTATTTGTCGGCTGCAGTATTGAACAAATATCAGCTATATTTATTCACTGGCAGGTGCGGACTTTTTATAAGCTGGAGTCGGGCACATTCCTACGTGCACACGTGGTTTCTGTCCCTCCTCGTCCCCTGCCCCCGGCACCCCCAAAGCCAGGAGGGGAAGGAAAGCATCCTCCACACCTTTGCCTCTGCCAGCTTTTCAGTCAGTAACCTGGGGGTGGCAAGGCCCCTTCTGCTTATCTTCATGATAAAAGGAAGAGAAAGGAGGGAAAAAATGCTTCCCCACTTCTTTTTCCTCTCCCTCTCTGTTCCAGAACCCTTAGCCTAGGCCAGTTGTGCCTTCACCTTTCCCAGGCCCCTCCCTTCACTGACCCGTCACTCCGTACCTTATGCCTCTAATCTCCTACAACCCTATCTCCAACCTCTCCCTAAAGCTCTTCCCTCTGACACCCTAGTCCCGTGCCAGGGCATGCAGCAAGCACCCTGGCTCTGGGGAGGCCCCTTCCCTGCTTTCTGATGAGTTGAGCAGCATTAGACATCTATACTCTGAGGATATTCAAATTCAAGGCATTGTCACATAGCCGTATTGTTAGGACTGGCTGACTCAGCCGCACTCTGAGAGATGAGATGTGCTATTGGTTAGGCCAACGGGCCTAGCACTCTCACCCACTCTTTAGAATATCTTGTTTCCTGTGGTTTAATATTTTGTTTCATGTTAGATCCTGAGTTTGCAAACAACCTCTTGTAATGCTACTGTTCTGTAACCTGGGATTGGTCTCCAAAGTCAGTTTTCTTTAGTTTCAGAAGTACCACATTGGCTTTCTTCCACTGACAGAGTTGAGCGTTTAGGCTGGAATAAGCTGTTTTTAATTATTTTTCCTCTCATGTCTAACAACTTCCAAAGCAGAACAATGCCAAGGGTACCTTTGGTTGTTGTTCAGTCGCCAAGTCGTGTCTGACTCTTTGCAACCTCATGGACTGCAGCACACCAGCCTTCCTTGTCCCTCACCATCTCCTGGAGTTTACCCAAGTTCATGTCCATTGAATCGGTGATGCCATCCAGCCATCTCATTCTCTCTTGCCCTCTTCCCCTTCTTCCCTCAATCTTTCCCAGCATCAGGCTCTTTTCCAGTGAGTCCACTCTGCATCAGGTGGCCAAAGTACTGGAGCTTCAGCTTCAGCATCAGTCCTTCCAATGAATATTCAGGATTGATTTCTTTTATAATTGACTGGTTTGATCTCCTTGCTGTCCAAGGGACTCTCAAGAGTCTTCTCCAGCACCGCAGTTTGAAAGCATCAATTCTTTGGAGTACCTTGCAGGAAATAAATGCCATACTACGTATGAAAATATAGACCTGTGCTTTTATATGAATTGTTGGCTTTGTAGAAGGATTGAAAGCATCCATCAGCCTAGACAGCTGTGAACAGATCCTTTGAAATTATTCTTACTGGTCCAGCAAATACAGCTGAGGAACTTGGCAATGGAGGTTTTATGTCAGGCATCAGATTGTAGGCCACCCCAACCTTCCCAAAAGTTGGAGCCCACTTCTGTCCTGCTTATCTGCCAGAACGTTCTCTTCACCTTAGTTCTTTCTGAGGTCAGCCGGGCTGGAGTGAGACGTTCCCAAAGGGAAAGAGCTCCAGGACTCATCTCCTTGTCGGCAGGGTCTGTGCGTGCAGCTTCTCCTTATTTCCAGCATCTCCCACGTGGTAGGTGCAGTTGGTATTTTCCCTTGATATGTGCATGGTGTTAGGTCTCCTACAGACATCAGCTGCTGCTACTGCTGCTGCTAAGTTGCTTCAGTCGTGTCCGACTCTGTGCGACCCCATAGACGGCAGCCCACCAGGCTCCCCCGTCCCTGGGATTCTCCAGGCAAGAACACTGGGGTGGGTTGCCATTTCCTTCTCCAATGCATGAAAGTGAAAAGTGAAAGTGAAGTCGCTCAGAGATTCGCTGAATTAAACAGAAACACTTAGCAAACTGAAGATAAGCCTCCTTCAATCAGATCTCCTTGGTATGCTTTCTTGCAAACGAAGATAGTTGAATAACTATTTGAGCTCTGGTTTGAACTGCAACCCAATGCAGCATCTCCCGTGTCACCATCAGCTGCAAGAACAGCAGCCACAGTAGCAGCAGCAATAGACCCAGATCACTCCTACCCTTCGAGGCCCTGCTGCACAAATCCAGGGGGCAGTCCCCCACCTCCCTCTCCAGCTGCAGATCATACCCCTTTCCTCCTTAACCCCTGTGCTTCAATCTCTGGCCTCCTTTCATTTTCTTAGATATGTCGGACCCTTCTTCATTGCTAGGCTTTTGCACTTGCTCTTCCTTTTGCCTGCAGTGCTCTTTCCACAGTTTTCCCATAACTCTTGTCTCTGTCCTTTGGGTCTCAAATCTTCTTCCCCTTCTCCATGCGCTCTTCCCTGGACGGTGACCTCCAACAGCAGCTCTCCATCACACCTCTGTTCCTTTTCTTCATAGCACTCACCGCTGCCTGTAATGATTTCATGTTTTTATTTGCTTGTCCTTTGCCTGCCTCCCCCAGCCTCCCTAAGTTCCCTGAGGGCAGGGATCTTGTCTGGCTAGTTCAGTAATGGTTCCCTGTGCCCAGCACAATGCTTGGCACATTCGTTGTTGTTTAGTCGCCAGGCTGTGTCTGACTCTTTTGCGACTCCATGGACTGTGGCCTGCCAGGCTCCTATGTCCATGGCATTTTTCAGGCAAGAACAGTAGAGTGGGTAGCCATCCCTTCTCCAGGGGATCTTCCCAACCCAGGGTTGGAACCCGCATCTCTTGCGTCTCCTGCATTGGCAGGTCGATTCTTTATGACAGATCCACCAGAGAAATCTGCTTGGCACATAAAAGGCACTTGATATTTATATGAGTGAGCGAATGAAGAAATGAATGAATCTGCCCTTTACATCACCACTGCATCTTTACAACACTCATTATTGATGCTCGGGGAACCTCAGGCCCAGAGTCCCCAGAGTGTTTTTGGGACTTGCTCAAGGTCAAAATTAGTAACAGAGAGCTGAGATTTGATCTCAGTTTGCCTGCCTGCTGATGTTATGGTTCAATTTTTTGCCTTATTCTCTTCTTTCATGGGTTTATGAATAGGAAGTATTTTGTTTGTTCCTGTGGCTCAAAACTTCTTGTCCATGGTCCTTGAAATAGATCATTTCCCATCCTTTTGTGCAAAAGAACCTGGTGGCAACCAGGAAGTGTTGCAGCAGAAGCATATTTTGGAGGGAGTTACAGACATTCGCCTGAGCCTGAGGATTGTGGGTGAGTCTTTTTTGAGATGTAACACACATCTTAAAGGCTAATTTTTAGAAATAAGAAAATAATCAGAGGTTTTCCCGGTGGCTCAGTGGTCAAGAATCTGGTTGCAATACAGGAGACACAGGAGACGCAGGAGACTTGGGTTCGATTCCTGGATTAGGAAGATCCATCTGAGGAGGGCATGGGAACCCACTCCAGTATTCTTGTCTGGAGAATCCCATGAACTGAATCCCTCCAGAGGAGCCTGGAGGGCTACAGTCCATAGGGTAGCAAATAATCGGACACGACTAAAGTGACTGAGCACAGCACACAGCTCTGCAAGGAAATAATCAGTGGTTTCCTAATATCCAATTAAAAGTGTACTGAGGAAGGCCACTTTCAAAATAGTTACAAAACATAAACTATAGACTGTGTAGGAATAAACTCTAAAAGCTGTGCTCAGTCTGAAGAATACTGCAAAGCTTTCATTTTGAGGTAATTGATTTGACTAAAGAGAACCATGTCTCCATAGCAAAGCACGATGATATGAACTGTAAGTTCTGCTCGTTATTACTTTATAAACCCAAGTAGTCCTAGTTAGTCACTTTTTTTTTGGCTGTGCTGGGTTTTCATTGCTGCTCACAGGCTTTCTCTAGTTGCGGCAAGTGGGAGCTACTCTAGTCATGGCTCATGGGCTTCTCATTGCTGTGGCTTCTCTTGTTGCAGAGCAAGGGCTCTGGAGTGTGTGGGCTCAGTAGCTGTGGCACATGGGCTTAGTTGCCTAAAGGCATGTGGCTGTTTCCTGGAGCAGGGATCGAACCTGTGTCCCCTGCACTGGCAGATTCCTGTCCTCTGGGCCACCAGGGGAAGGCCCTAGTTAGTCTTTACACGGGATCAGAATGGGGAACGGGGAATTTGAGTAAATGATTCTAAAGTTTAGCTTTAAGAATAAAGCATGAGAAAATGTTGATTTAAAAGGTGGAGGGATTTGTACCATCAAATGTTAACAATTAATATAAAGCTGCACTAATTAAAACGTTATGATCCTGGCACACGAATAGATACATTCATGAGCCAGCCTGGAAAGCTCCAGAAGAGAGCCAATTACATGTAACAGGTTGATGTGATGCAAAGTGGCATTTCATAGCCCTAAGGAAAGAGAGGATGATGTCACAAATGATTCTGGGATCTTAGGCTAAACACTGAAAAAGAAACACAACTGGATATGAAAACTTAATGATATTCTAAAGTAAGTTCTAGCTGATTGGAATATTTTTAAACGGAAACAGAGTTTATCTAAAAAATATTAATAAAGGTGAATATATAATTTATATAAAAGGAAAACTAATCAGAACATTGAGGACTGAAACCATAAAGTAAAATAGATATATAAAAACTATAATTTTCTGAATATCATAGAAAGAACATTGTAAAGAAAAGTCATAGATATTTACCAATATTTGAATCCTAAAAAGAAGTCATGTCTTTAATACATAAAGCACTCTTACAAAATTAACAGAAATTTTGATATGCCAGTAAGAACACAAGCAAATTATTTGAATAGAGAAGTCACAAAATAATCAGTACCTATGGCCAATAAACATAGAAAAGATATCCAGCCTTGCTAGTAATCAAAGAAATGCAGATTAACTCAAGATAGCATTTTCATTGGTCAAATTAGCTAAGATAAAAATAAGTATTGTGTGCAAAGTAGATAAGGTTGGACACTTGTACTGTTGGGTGTGTAAGTTCTCTCACCTGCACAAGAATACTTTGGAAATACTTATCATAAAATTTTTAAATGGCCTGCTTACCCATTGATCCAGAAATACCACTTCTAAAAATTTATCCTAAGGAAATAAGCATGAGTTGATTTGTGTGACCTAGCTATGATGCGGTTCACTGCAGCAAGATATTTATCAGGAGAACTGCAAATGTCGAGATGGTAGGAGGTGCTGGGGAGGATTTCAGGTTGTTTGAAGTGCATGGGGAGAGCCTGTGTCTGTTTTGCTGGACGATACGGAAAAGTTAGTGCTTAGGTCACCATCTGAGCGGCCAACGAAGCAGACAGGTAATGCAGTGGTACATTCGATGGCCTATGTTTAGAGTTTTATTTTTCTGTTTTGATGGAAGTGTTTCAGGCTTGTATCTTTCAGGTTACTGTGAATTAGGGTCCAAATTTCTCATTTACGGTTTTGAACTGTTGAACACTTGCTTACGTTAGTTCAGTACATGTGGACATAGTCATTTGATTGAATTTCTAACTATGTTGGCTCTCAGATTATGATTGTAAAAACAAAAAGTATAGGTTTCCCTTTCCTCCTGCTCTACCCATTTTTACATTTTAAAGTGAAGTCACTCAGTCGTTTCGGACTCTTTGTGACCTCGTGGACTGTAGTCCACCAGGCTCCTCCGTCTACGGGATTCTCCAGGCAAGAATACTGGAGTGGATTGCCATTTCCTTCTCCAGGGGATCTTCCCAACCCAGGGATCGAACCTGGGTCTCCAGCATTGCAGGCAGATGCTTTAACTGCTGAGCTACCAGCGAAGCCCATCAAACTTGCAAATATTTTTCTGCAGACAATAGATTACTGGGAAGATAGAATTCTTTTGTTAGGTGTGGTAGGCTGAATAATGGTCCCCCGAGGACGTCCACATCCTGAACCCCAGAACTTGTGAATATTCGACCTTGCATGGAAAAAGGGACTTTGCAAATTAACTAAATTAAGGGCCTTGAAATGGGGAGATTATCTTGGACTACCTGGGTAAACCCAGTGTCATCAAAAGAGCCCTTACAAGAGGAAGGTATGAGCCCCAAGTTAGAGCAGGAGAGGAGATGAAGGAAGCAGATATTGAAGTGATGCTGTCTCCAGTCAAAGACTGGTTCTGGCTGACTCTGCTGCTGCTGCTGTTGCTGCTAAGTCGCTTCAGTCATGTCCGACTCTGTGCGACCCCATAGACGGCAGCCCAGCAGGCTCCCCCGTCCCTGGGATTCTCCAGGCAAGAACACTGGAGTGGGTTGCCATTTCCTCCTCTAATGCAGGAAAGTGGAAAGTGAAAGGGAAGTCACTCAGTCGTGTCCGACTCTTCGCGACCCCATGAACTGCAGCCTACCAGGCTCCTCTGTCCATGGGATTTTCCAGGCAAAAGTGCTGGAGTGGGTTGCCATTGCCTTCTCCTCTGGCTGACTCTAGAAGCTGGGAAAGGCAAGGAAACAGATCTCCTTAGAGTCTTTAGAAGGAACCAGTCCTGGTGACACCTGGATCGTAGCTCCGTAAGACTAATTGCAGACTTCTGACCCACAAAACAATAAAATGATAAATTTGTGTTGTTTTAAGAGCCATGTGGTTTGTGGTAATTTGGCATAGCAGCAGTAGAAAAAAATACATTTAGAAAAGGAGGAAATATCAAACTTTTACTTGAGCCGTAGTTATACATTAGCTTTACTACGTTATACATTAGTTATGCTATGGGTGAGTTCAGAGATGTAGATTCTGGTCATGAACTTGGGAAGTCGCCTCTCTAGGCCTCTGGTTCTTCATCCTTAAGGTTCACTTCTTGCTCTAAAGTCCTGGTCCTCCTTCAGCATTTGTTTACCGTCATTAGGTAACGAATGTGTTGACACTGGTAAGTTGGGTGAGGCTAGTGAGTAGATTCCAGTTGATTTGTTTTGGAGGCTGGTTACACTGTTGTTAGCATTGTGCTTTTTGGGGTGTGTGCCTGGGTGTGTGGTGCGTCCTCATGTGCAGATCTTGGGATATCACAGTAAGTGCTGAGAGTCAAGTGGGTCAGAGGCCATTAGAACTACAACAAACGGATTGCAAAATGTCAAAGATGGGGCATGCAGGCCTGATGGACTCTCCTGTGGTGATCTGAGATCTTTCTAGAAGGATTTTCTATATCTCTCCTGCTCAGACCCCCTATTCCAAATTGCGGCAAAGTTTTGCACATACAGAATGAGAAGTTTGAGATTATAATGTCACATCAAAGTCCTGCCATAGAGCAGCCCAAGTGTCCATAGTTACTTGTCCAGCAGACCCATGGGACCTGCCAAGGAGGGAGAGTGGGTCTGCATTTTGGCTCCCAGAAGGTGCACAGTAAATGTTGCTGAAGAAAACAGTTCAAAACCTTAGCAGTGAGAGTTGTCACTTGATACCACAGAGTGTATGCATGTTTAATAATGTGGTACATGGGCCTTTGGGGCTTCCCTGGTGGCTCAGATGGTAAAGAATCTGCCTGCAATGCAGGAGACCTGGGTTTGATCCCTGGGTCAGGAATATCCCCTGGAGAAGGGAAAGGCTACCTACTTCACTATTCTTGCCTGGAGAATTCCAAGGACAGAGGAGCTTGACAGGCTACAGTCCATGGGGTCGGGTCACAAAGAGTCGGACACGACTGAGCGGCTAACACCACCACCACCACCACATGGGTATTTTGGGGTTTTATCACATACATTATTTCCTCTGCATATAAGCACAAGAACCACAAGCAATATCTATTTATATTTAAGTTTGACTGTGTTAAAGATAAATATATACATGTAGTTTTCAAATTGGAAGGCAATGGCACCCCACTCCAGTACTCTTGCCTGGAAAATCCCACGGACGGAGGAGCCTGGTAGGCTGCCGTCTATGGGGTCGCACAGAGTCGGACATGACTGAAGCGACTTAGCAGCAGCAGCAGCAGCAGTTTTCAAATTGAAGTTTGTGCCTCTAAGAAATCAGTGCTACATTTTAAAATGGGAATGAATTCATCTTATTGCCATTGGGCACATTCACACCAAAAGTAAAGTCGTGTTTTTCAGGGAATGACATGAAAGACACCCTTGTTTTTCAGAGCACATTGGAAGCACAATTGGTGATTGAGAGGCATGCCAGGGGGTCGTCGTTACAACTTGTTATCCCAACGTGTGGAAACATTGTGAAATGGAGCTGAGGTTTTGAAGTTAAACATGGGGATATGGAAAACCCCTACTTTACACAGAGTCAGTTCGATAATCAAAAGGGATATCAACGAACACTGAGGTGAACAAAACACCCTTGCATAGTGAGAAAGGAAGAAAAAATTCAGGGCTTGATTAACCAGTCATGGCTCTGGGGCCAACCAGCAGAGCAACCTTGGGCGAGTCACTTAACCTCTTGGGTCTGTTTCCTTGTCTGTTAAATGGGGAAAAATACTTGCTTGTCTGGTGGGGAGTGAGAAATAGGGATGATGGCTTACACATGCACCCACTCACCTTATTTGTGCCTGACCTCAGCAGATGTACAGTTCAGCTAAGAAGATGCCAGAGCCATGCTCAACTGACTGCAGTCCAAGATGGAGCTCATTAATATCTGCTCTAGAGTCCTCTCCCCTTAGCCCTACCTTGGCCAGCTGTGGAGAAGGAAGTGCCACATTTGAGTACCTGTCAAGGCCCAAGGTGGCTGTGGAAGGCTCCCTCAGTATGAGAACCTCTGGCGCTCTTCTTGCCTTTCTTCTATCCCTTACTGAGTTGAGGCCCAGGTTTTTTCTGTAGGCTTTCCTCCTTTCCTCTCAGCCCTCTATATACCTTTATTTTTGTTTGCTTTGTATCAGCACAAATTGGGAGTGAGGGTGGTAACCTCAACTGAGCATAAGATCCTTGAAAGTAGGCCAGGTTTTTCTCTTCTGTAGTGAGTTTTCTGCACAGATAAATAGCTCAGTTAATATTTGTTTCTTTAAAAAAAATTGTAGAATTGGCAGTGTCACCTCCAGGACACTGGAGATATACCTTTGTGCAACTCATTTCCTGGGCTGTGTAAGCTCTTAGTCCAGGTTATGTGGATTGGTGCCCCAGGAGTCCCTAAGGGTCAGATACAGACAGAGTCATGGTATCTTCCACATGGCAAGGAAGCTAAATATGAGCCTTTTCGCAGGGGACATTGTTGTTGTTGTTCAGTCGCTCAGTCATGTCCAACTCTTTGTGATCCCATGGACTGCAGCACAACAGGCTTCCCTGTCCTCCACTGTCTCACGGAGTTTGCTCAGATTCATGTTTATTGAGTTGGTGATGCCATCCAACCATCTTATCCTCTGTCGTCCCCTTCTCCTCTGCCCTCAATCTTTCCCAGCATCAGGGTCTTTTCCAGTGAAGTCAGTTCTTCGCATCAGGTGGCCAAAGTATTAGAGCTTCAGCTTCAGCATCAGTCCTTCCAATGAATATTCAGGACTGATTTCCTTTAGGATTGACTGGTTTGATCTTCTTGCAGTCCAAGGGACTCTCAAGAGTCTTCTCCAGCACCACAGTTCAAGAGCATCAGTTCTTCAGCACTCAGCCTTCTTTATAGTCCAACTCAGGGGACAAGAGGGGAGTAAAGAAAGCCTTTCACTTGTCAGAATAGAGCCCTTCTGGGAAGGAACAGTCCTGTGCATAAAACGCTGTTAGGCCACTGTCTCCAGGAAGGAGGCCTGGCTGGCTGGGGCCTGGTGAAAGGGAGACATCTCACAGTATACACATGTTCCTTATGAATTCTCAAGACGATGAAGGAAATGAATGTCTTTAAAAACCAGCTGTCTTATAGGTCATTCCGCAGGCCAGGGAGACTCACGGAAGTGCAAGTGGGCCCTCTTGAGTAGAGCAGTGTTCCTCTGCATGGTGGTGTGACTTCTGGACTGTGCCACGCTGAAAAGTCTGATTTGGCCTGGAAGGTTATTGGCTCCCCCACACACCGTAAGCCGCCGCTCCTGACCAACCTGCCGACACCTCATTGTTCCCTGCCTCAACATGGGTGTGTCCTTGGGTCCCCATTGCAGCGCCAGTGCTGACGCTGCACACCTGGGGCTGAACAGCCCAAGAGAAGCACCATCCAGCAGCTCCGGCCCTTGTCCTCAGCCCAACTCTCAGAGAACATGCTGGGCTTCTGACGGGGCGTGGGAGCTAACAGTACCTTCTTTAGGAGTTAAATTAAAGATGGGTGGGTAGGTGGTGAACTCTGTGTGGCCCCTGGGCTTGACATACTGAATACTGGCCATTTTTTCCACTGTCGGTTCCCACTGAATATGGTCATGTCATATGTCAAACCTGCCATGGTTGGAGAAACCCGAGCCAGGAGTCACTTTTTATTTTCCTGAGTCACTTTTATGAATGGCTTGAATTGAAGGGAAAGGCGCTCACTGGTACACAGATATGTCCACGCCGTGTCATGTTGGCTCCTGGGCCAGGTAAACGTGTGAAGTGCAGGAAGCCCTGTAAGCCGAGACTTGGCTTTGAGGCTGATGTCCTGCCTAGGTGGCTGGAACGCAAGGGCAGATGTCTTTTCATAGCTCACATATGAGTTTAAAGCAAAATAAGGCAGGAAGTCAGAGAGAGACCAATTCATCCCTCCTTGATTATTTACCCAACATGATGCTGAAAGACATTTGTGTTTTTTGGAAGTTCTGTTCCCTGGCAATGAAATAAAACCTCCTTTCTAGGCTAGAAAGATTGATGTCCAACTACATTAAAGGAGTATGTGAGTAAAAGGAAACTCTGTATTCTACAAGTGAACACAAGAACTTCCACTGTGCTTATGGGACCGAAGTGCAGAGCGTGTTATCAGACCCAAAATTTGTGACACAGAAGTAAAATTGTTTTAATAAGACTGGAGCACAAAAATAGTCCCACTTCCCATGGTTTGAAAATTGTTATATGAAGAAGGTTTGATTTTACTAGGAGATGAGAGAGAGGCAAAGAGTAGGATTCAACTTTGTTTTTATTTTTCTCTGCTTAAGGACATCACTGATTGGCACCATATAGCAAGGCACATCACATCAGTGGCTATATGTCCAATTTCTTTTCAGTGAATTTTGTTTAGTTGTTTGCAAAGATTTCTATGGTTCTGTATATAGTCTAGGAATGCCAAAAGGAATTTCTTAATTTTTTTCTTTTAAATTACTTATATATATGAGACCAGTGGTTTTAAATCTTTGCTGCATATTAGAACCACTAGGAGAGTCTTAAAAAAAATCCCATGGTCCCAGCAGCACCCAAGAACAATTAAATGGTCCTCTCTGGGGGTGGACCCAGGCATAGGTACTTTTGCAAGGTGATTCCAGTGTGTGGCCAAGATTGAGAAGTGCTGGTCCAGAGCAGCACTTAGCAAACTGCAGTGTGTATACAATGCTCCCTCCATGGGGGATGTAGTGGGCGGGGAGTCTGGTTAAAATGCAGGTTCTGTTTCAGCAGCTCCAGGTGGGACCGGCACTCTGCATTCTAACAAGCTCCTGGGCAGTGCCAATGCTGCTGGTCTATGGACCACACTGAACAGTGAGGTCCCAGACTATAGAAGAGACCCTACAGCTAGATGCCGGATGGCAGACACAGTCATGATGACATGCTGCCCAGGTTCTCGCTGCTCCCCTGACTGCTGTCCCCCGCCATGTAAACAAACAGCAAAGCTACCAGAATTCATCTTCCTTTTCCTCTGAGGTTTTTTAATGATTGTTTGCAAACCCCAAAGGAAAAGCCCTTCTTTCTCAGACCTTGCTTGACGGTTTGTCCGTGAGAACGTGAGTCACTCCAAGGTGGAGATTGGGGTCCATCTCCCCTGAGTGGGTGGCTGAGGGCCTCTGTCGACGGGGTGGCGACCTGTGTCTGCACTCTGGCGGCTCGCCTGGCTGTGGGAACATTCCCTATGCAGCCCGGGAACCCTGGTCTCGTGCTTCGTCAGTGGGGAGGAGAGATCTTGGTAAACACTGCGTGGGAAGAGGAATGAAATGGGCTGAGAATGAGGCTAAGGGATGGGTGTGTGAAATGCCAGGTTGAGTGAGGCCGGGGTGCCTCAGAGCAGCATTCCAACGCCCACCTCCCCAGCAGCTGGTGGGAGAAGATGCTCACCTGCCCGGGGAGGCAGGCAGTGTGAAGCAGCATGGTGCAGGGCCCCAGCCGAGCTCTGCGGGATGGCCTGTCTGTGCTTCACTCTAGGGCCCAGCTGTGGGCTAGAGGGGCAGCTCCTGCCCTGGCCTCCCATGCTGGGGACCCCATCAACGGTCCCCTGGCCCCGTCCTGTCTCCTATGAAAGGTCATTGTGTTCTGTGTTCCCCATGCCCTCTCAGTGCCTAGAAAGGTCTGATTCAAGGCCAAGACCCCTAAACTAATTTACCTGGATGTTTTGGCCATCTTTGGACCAAGGAAATCTTAGTAACGAACTGGAATTTCTGGACTAGGCCTTCTCTGTAGAGTGGGTGAGTTCTGTAGAACAGCTGCTCAAGACTGAGCTAAAAGTAACAGACATATGAAAACTCAGTCCACTGTGGTTCCCACTCTCTGGTCACATCAGTTCAGTTCAGTTCAGTCGCTCAGTCATGTCCAACTCTTTTCGACCCCATGAACTGCAGCACGCCAGGCCTCCCTGTCCGTCACCAACTCCCGGAGTCCACCCAAACCTATGTCCATTGTGTCAGTGATGCCATCCAACCATCTCATCCTCTGTCATCCCCTTCTCCTCCTGCCCCCAATCCCTCCCAGCATCAGGGTCTTTTCCAATGAGTCAAGTCTTTGCATGAGGTGGCCAAAGTATTGGAGTTTCAGCTTTAGCATCAGTCCTTCCAATGAACACCCAGGACTGATCTCCTTTAGGATGGACTGGTTGGATCTCCTTGCAGTCCAAGGGACTCTCAAGAGTCTTCTCCAACACCACAGTTCAAAAGCATCAATTCTTCTGTGCTCAGCTTTCTTTATAGTCCAACTCTCACATCCATACATGACTACTGGAAAAACCATAGCCTTGACTAGATGGACCTTTGTTGGCAAAGTAATGTCTCTGCCTTTTAATATTCTGTCTAGGTTTTGGTCATAACTTTCCTTCCAAGGAGCAAGTATCTTTTAATTTCATGGCTGCAGTCACCATCTGCAGTGCTTTTGGAGCCCAGAAAAATAAGGTCAGCCACTGTTTACACTGTTTCTCCATCTATTTCCCATGAAGTGATGGTCACATCAGATCAAGTCAACTCTGCCTCCCCTGCCCGCTTCCTCGACCTCTTGCCTCTGCACATTTGCACATCGCTCCACACTGGGGGACTGACTGCACATATTTGCTGTGCCCTTATGGAGATCCCGTGTTCAAGCTCACTTTTCTCCAGAAAGCTTTCTCAGATTAAACTAGCTGCATTTTAAGATAATCATCCTTTATTTGTTACTCCTTCAGCACCTACTGCTGCTGCTGCTGCTGCTAAGGTGCTTCAGTTGTGTCCGACTCTGTGTGACCCCATAGACGGCAGTCCACCAGGCTCCGCCATCCCTGGGATTCTCCAGGCAAGAACACTGGAGTGGGTTGCCATTTCCTTCTCCAATGCATGAAAGTGAAAAGTGAAAGTGAAGTTGCTCAGTTGTGTCCGACTCTTTGTGACCCCATGGACTGCAGCCTACCAGGCTCTCCTGTCCATGGGATTTTCCAGGCAAGAGTACTGGAGTGGGTTGCCATTGCCATCTCTGCTTCAGCACCTAAGCTTACCATTAATAATAGACATTTCTATGAGAGTCCATGATCCTTAAAGGGCTCCCTCATCCACCACCTCACTTTTGATAGAATCAGAATTTTAATATGAAAGGAACCTTGGAAATCACTTTTACAGAGGAGTAAACTGAGACCTGTGGGCCTCCCAAGTGGTGCTAGTGGTAAAGAGCCTGTCTGCCAATGCAGGAGATGCAAGAGATGTGGTTTCAATCCTGGGTCAGAAAGATCCCCTGGAGGAGGCGTGGCAGCCCACTCCAGTATTCTTGCCTGGAGAGTCCCATGGACAAAGGAGACTGACAGGCTACAGTCCATAGGGGTGCACAGAGTTGGGCACAACTGAAGTGACTTAGCACGCACACACAAACCACAAACTGAGACCCAGGGAAGGGAGTGGCTTGGCCAAAGTCTAGTGAGTGTCCTAGTCACCAGTGGGACCCAGGCTGCCAACTCAGTGTTTTGTGTTGCCATCCTTCCAGCCTCTTGTGCACAGTGCTGCTGCAGGCCAGTGAGGCTGGAGGCCTTTGCAGATCGTATCAGGGATGGTTCACACCAAGCCAAGGGCATTACACAACAGCGATGGTTGTTGAGTGCAGAGTTCCTTGGAACTTGATTGCAGGATGCATGAAGAAAATTTGAATAAATGGAAAATCACAGCATGTTTGTGACTAGGAAATTTTCATATTTAAATGGGCCAGTTATCTCTAATTTCTAATGTCAGTCTCTAAAAGATTTGGATATTTTAGGAAGGGAACTTGTCAATGATTCTGAAGTTCAACTGGAATAAATAAACAGATGAAAATATCTGTTTTTTAAAAATGAGTGATGGGGGCAAGAGAGAGTGGTAAATTTGTACTGTCACATATTAAACCATATTACACCATTACAATAAGTAAAGTGATTTGGTACTGATATAGAAATGGAATCTCAGTGGAACTAAATAGAAAGACCAAAAAATAAGTATAGTTATGATAAAGGTAACATTTCAGATCAATAGGAAAATTATGAACTATTCAATAAATGGCATTGGGAAAACTGTTTAGAAAATAATAAAGTACATACTATAAAATAAATGATAGATTGTTTAGAATTAAATGTAAACAATGAAACAGTAGAAAGAAATTTAGGTAAATATTTTTATAATCTTAAGAAAGGGAAGGCATCTCATCACAATGCTGAGGTTATTTCTGCATTGACAAGATGAAGACACAAAACACAGATTATTGGCAATATGTGTATATAACAGGATTCTGAGTTATTATTCCTATTATTTTAAGTAACTTTTACAAATGAACAGGAAAGAACATATCAGCACAAAAATGGATGAAAGATAAAAGCAGCTTATTCACCAAAGTTGAAATACAAATGCTACTAATCATATGAGAAAAACATTCAGCATCCTAAGTAATCAAGAAAATGCAAATTTTTATGAGATTCCAATATGCCTCCATGAAATTGACAAAGAGGGAAAGGGAAAATAATATTCAGTGTTGGGAAGGAATAGAAATATTCATCTCCTTCTTAAGAAGTCTGCTGCTGCTGCTACTGCTAAGTCGATTCAGTCATGTCTGACTCTGTGTGACCCCATAGACGGCAGCCCACCAGGCTCCCCCGTCCCTGGGATTCTCCAGGCAAGAACACTGGGGTGGGTTGCCATTTCCTTCTCCAGTGCATGAAAGTGAAAAGTGAAAGTGAAGTTGCTCAGTCGTGTCTGACTCTTCGAGACCCCATGGACTGCAGCCTACCAGGCTCCTTCGTCCATGGGATTTTCCAACAAGAGTACTGGAGTGGGGTGCCATTGCCTTCTCCAATGGCTTCTTAAGAAGCCTAAGTTGTTACAAATGTCCTGGAATGCAGCTTGACAGAATGTCTCACGTCTTAGAAATGAGAACTCCTTTGTCATGCTAATTTTGCTCCCAGGAAAATAATCATAAGTGTGCATAAACAAAGATCTATGTAGAAGGATATTCAGTTCTGTATTATTTACAAGAGTGAGTTACTAGGAAGCTATCAAAATGTCCAACAAGAGGAGATTGGTTAAAGAAAATGTGTCAAAGAATTCAGCCATTAAAGATTACCCTGTACAATAATATTACTGGGTTGGACTGCAATGTTCAAAATGGATAACCAACAAGAACCAATTGAATAGCACATGAAACTCTACTCAATATTATGTGCCAGCCTGGATGGGAGGAGGGTTTCAGGGATAGTGGATAATGGATATATGTATGGCTGAGTCCCTTCACTGTTCAGCTGAAACTACCACAACATTGTTAATTGGCTATACCCCAATACAAAATAAAAAATTTAAAGATTGAAATAAAATATTACTGGGTTGGAGAAATGTTCATGAGAGCATTGTTTGATTCCTGTTGGGGACAGAACGAAGACAAAGGATATCCTCCAAAGTGCTGATACGGGTTATCCCTGAGTGATGGGCTAGTAGTGGTTATTTATGAGTGATGGGCTTAAAGGTGACTTGGTTTTTTTCCTTTCTTTGGGCTTTTTATATTCTCTCAAGTTTTCTGCCTTGAACATATGTTGCTTTTGGAAATTTCAAAAGTTATCACAACAAAGGAAAAAAGAAGGGCAGGAGGTAGAGTTGTAAGAATCTGGGTGGGCTTTGCTCAGCTGTCTTTGAGAGTCCATGTACGTGGCCTCTAGTGCACTGGGAGGAGTGCTCCCTAGAGCTGCCCAAACCAGGATCAGGGGACTTAAAACGTCCTGCCCTTGTTTCCCAGGCCCTCCTTCCCATAAGGGCGCTGTGGAATAGATCAGGATGTTCGTGGTTTCACCATCTAGGTCTACAGAAGGCATTTCTGCTGCGTTGCCAGAGGCAAACATAGGCCTTCCCCATTCACAAAAAGTGTCTTGCAAGTGGCTGCATGCAGGACACCTGCACTCCAGCGGGTAGTAGAAAGCAATGACTTCTTGACTTGGAGGGTGAGGAAAAATATCCTCAGGACAGGTTAATGGAGACTTACGTGGGCTTTTGTCTTTCCAATACCAACCGTCACCTCCACACCACCTGGAAGAGTAGAAGACCCTCAGAGTCCTCAGTTCCAGGAAAGGCGGTACAGATGTGAGGTGTTACTTCCTGTTGAAGAGTGCAGTGTAGCTGACCCTCGTGTAGCTAATTGGTAGGTATCTGGTCTTTCTTGACCATCCATCTGAGACATGATAGAGAAGGGCCAACACAACCAGCAAAATTAGATTGTTGCCTGTATAGACTTTATATATCTATATGACCATAGCCTATAAAGATTTGTCAAGAGATGGACTGTAGCATGTATAAACAGGGAAATAAGCAAGTGTTTGGCAAAAGAGGCCCCCAGCTAGTCAGTATGTCCTTAAACAGAAATTTTGGGGTAAGAAAGATGAAGATTCAAATAAAAATATAAAGCCAGATGCTATGGAGGGGGTGGCAGGTATAGTTTGAAAATTAAGCTGCACTAAGCCCCTTTGAGTTGATTCTCAGTTCTGTTATAATATTGTATTTATTTTTAAATTTCTCAACACATTAAAGGAGACCGTGAAGTTATATTTATCAATTTAGAAAGGGAAAGCTTAACAAAGGACAGGAATAATGCAGAACACAGCACTATATAAACAATACCTAAAATCTTGGGTAACTATAGTCTTAGAGTTTGCTTGGGGGCAATGAATAAATTAAACTTCACATTTTAATCCAGTTTATGCCATTTGGGCTCAGTAGGGAAATGTTTCTGAAACACAAATAGATGGATGAGTCCAGTGAATTGAATGGGTGATTCCAAGATGCTGTGGGCATTAGAGACTGGGTGGAAAGAACATCATGGGAATAAGTCATTGGAGAATATGCCTTGTCCTGGAGTATATCAACTAGGGTTTTTATGGTTGCAGTGATCAGTTCTGGCTACTGTAAACAAATGCAACCTTGTTGGAAGGCTGTTAAGCCCCCAAAACAGCAAGAAAGCTAGAGAATCATACTTGGAAATAGATGCCTCCAGGAAGCCAGGCATCTCAGGACAGAACTGTGTTCAACACGCTGCAGTTGTGTTATATGAACTCTACCTGCATTATCTCTGTGTCTTCTCAAGATGCAAATTCCATAAGGGAGGGTAGGTGCCTGGGTGTTTCCATAAACCTGTTTAAGCCCATCATGGAAAAGAAAATCTGGGTGCTGCTTGAAAGTGGAGAAATATTTGTCAGTCAGCCCTAAATTTGTTGACCATAAGCTTAACAGAGGCGTGGATGTTTGATTCACGTGTGTTTTTTTTTAAAGGAATATCAAGAGTAATATCATCATGGATCAATTCTACAGATAGATGGTTTATCCAAATAATTAATATTGCATGGATCCTGATTACAAAGTAGTCATAGGGATAGAATGTGGTTTGACAGCAAATGTCAGATTGATGCATTTTCTGGAAATCTCTGTATGCCACAAATGGAACACCCGGAAGATTCTTTGCATACCTGTTGGATTACTCAGAAGCTGGAGAAGACAGAAACACCTGCTTCTTTGGATGCAGCCTTGACCAGAAAGCATAACAGGCTAGCATGTCTCTGTGTCAGTTCAAAGTTTCCAACAGGAAACAAGGAAACACTAGGTATAGTGCAGCTTCAGAAAGGCAGAGTCTCCAAAAATTCAGAGAAAAACCAAAAGTGATCCAATGACTAGGATTCTAGAAGGGAATGTGGCCTGGGGAGGTTGGAAGGCTTGTGATAATTCTGAGTTCATAGTCAGAGGGTACATGAGAAAAACAAGGAATAAACATTTAAAGAAGACCTGAGTGTATCTGCCGAGGGTGAGCTCTGTAATAAGTTGTGGAGAGAAGATAAAAAGAAAGACATGTCCCAAGACATATGACAAAGAACAGTACTAAATGGCACTTTGTTGAGTGAACAAGCACATTGGTGCCTCCTGGGTGGCAGGTGTTACCCTGGGTGCTGGCAGGTGACTACAAGAATGTCAGGAAAACTGAAAGATGTGAGAAATAGAGGCCTGCCCACCTGCCTGGAAAATCCCATGGACAGAGGAGCCTTGTAGGCTGCAGTCCATGGGGTCGCTGAGGGTCGGACACGACTTGAGCGACTTCACGTTCACTTTTCACTTTCATGCATTGGGGAAGGAAATGGCAACCCACTCCAGTGTTCTTGCCTGGAGAATCCCAGGGATGGGGGAGCCTGGTGGGCTGCTGTCTATGGGGTCGCACAGAGTCGGACACGACTGAAGTGACTTAGCAGCAGCAGCACATGGCTGTTGGCCACATGAAAAAAGGGATTTTAAAGCTCTGTTTTGGAGCAGACAGGTAAAAAAGGAAGGAATGTATCCATTCCTTGGGGCAGTTGGAATGAGGTTAGTGCAGAACCAAGAAAAAACTACTACTGACTGTAATTTTGTTTTCCTCTTTTCTGTCAAGGAGAGAGCTCTTCAAACTAGAGAAGATAAAACAAACTTCACAAATAAGAAATAGTCTAGAGAGGATCCTAGTAAAAGACCACCTAGTGCCGTAAATGACTTTATGTTCAGGGTTACAAGTGAATTACATCTCAGTGTACTAAGGAAACTTGTAGAAAAATCATTCCATCCCTGTTGGGGATTTTTAAGTAGTAGACTTTTAAGAAGTAGTTACTGTTGTTGTTCAGTCACTAAGTCATGTCCAACTCTTTGTGACCTCATGGACTGCAGCACACCAGGCTTCCCTGTCCTCTACTATCTCCCGGATTTTGCTCAGACTCATATCTACTGATTTAGTGATACTATCCAACCATCTCATTTTCTGTCGCCCCCTTCTCCTCTTACCCTCAATCTTTTCCAGCATCAGAGTCTTTTCCAATGAGTCTGATCTTGGCATCAGGGGGCCAAAATATTAGAGCTTTAGCATCAGTCCTTCCTGTGAATATTCAGGGTTGATTTCCTTTAGGACTGACTGGTTTGATCTCCTCGCTGTCCAAGGGACTCTGAAGAGTCTTCTTCAGCACCACAGTTCAAAAGCATCAATTTTTTGGCACTCAGCCTTCTTTATGGTCCAACTCTCACATTCATACATGGCTATAGTCAAACCATAGCTTTCGCTATATGGGCATTTGTTTGCAAAGCAATGTATCTGCTTTTTAATAGGCTGTCTAGGTTTGTCATAGCTTTTCTTCCAAGGAGCAAGCATCTTTTCATTTCATGGCTGCAGTTACCATTCACAGTGATTTTTGGAGCCCAAGAAAATAAAATCTGCCACTGTTTCCATTTTTCCCCCATCTGTTTGTCATAAAGTGGTGGGATTGGATGCCATGATCTTAGTTTTTTCAATGTTGAGTTTTAAGCCAGCTTTTTCACTTTTCTCTTTCACTTTCATCAAAAGGCTTCTTAGTTCCTCTTTGCTTTCTGCCTTTAGGGTGGTATCATCTGCATATATGAGGTTTTTGATATTTTTTTCTGGAAATCTTGATTCCAGCTTATAATTCATCCAGCCCAGCATTTCACATGATGTACTCTGCATATAAGTTAAATAAGCAGGTGACAATATACAGCCTTGACATACTCCTTGCCAATTTTAAACCAGTCCTTTGTTCCATGTCCAGTTCTAATTGTTGCTTCTTGGCCTGCATACAAGTTTCACAGGAGGCAGGGTAAGGTGGTCTGGGTATTCTCATCTCTTGAAAAATTTTGCAGTTTGTTGTGATCCACACAGTCAGAGGCTTTAGTGTAGTCAATGAGGAAGTTTTTCTGGAATTCCCTTGGTTTCTCTACGATCCAACGGCTGTTGGAAATTTGATCTCTGGTTGCTCTATCTTTTCTAAATCCAGTTTGTACTTCTGGAAGTTCTCATTTCATGTACTGTTGAAGCCTAACTTGAAGGATTTTGAGCATAACCTTGCTAGCATGTGTAATGAGTGGAATAGTACAGTAGTTTGAACATTCTTTGGCATTGCCTTTCTTTGGGATTGGAATGAAAACTGACCTTTTCCAGGCCTGTGGCCTCTGCTGAGTTTAAATGGTTAGAGTCCTAGAACTGTGTCCCAGGGCTTTTTAAGAATTAGCTCAGATGATGCATGGAAACCCAAAGTATTTGGTGAAGTCGTTTTTGTAATAGTAGTTTTTGTTGTTATCATGCAGGCCTATTTTAAGAAGGGCACTAAAAAAAGTCAGGATCTGTCCTGAGGTAAAAAGTTTACAGACTTTCCCACTTAAAGAACATTGATAGGAATTGGAGTGATTAGTTATGCAATTGCACCCCACTCCAGTACTCTTGCCTGGAAAGTCCCATGGACGGAGGAGCCTGGTGGGCTGCAGTCCATGGCGTCACTAAGAGTTGGACACGACTGAGTGACTTCCCTTTCTTTCCAGTACTCTTGCCTGGAAAATCCCATGGACGGAGGGGCCTGGTGGGCTGTAGTCCATGGGGTCACTAAGAGTTGGACACGTCTGAGCGACTTCACTTTCACTTTTCACTTTCATGCTTTGGAAAAGGAAATGGCAACCCACTCCAGTGTTCTTGCCTGGAGAATCCCAGGGACAGGGGAGCCTGGTGGGTCGCACAGAGTCAGACACGACTGAAGCGACTTAGCAGCAGCAGCAGCAGCAGTTATGTATTGCTGTATAACAAATTACCCCAAAGTTTAGCAGCTTAATCAGTAAACATTTATCCCACACAGATTCTGAGACTCAGGAATTATGAAACAGCTTACCTGAGAGGTTTTGGCTCAGGGTCTCTTACAGAGGTTGCTTTCAAGATGTCAACTGGGGCTGAACTGTCATCTGGCGGCTTGACTGGGGGCTGAGAAATGGCTCCTTTACATAACTCTTGGGTGAAGACTTCAGTTTCTTGCCATGTGGACCTCTCCATTGAGTGTCCTGATGACTTGGCAACTAGCTTCCCCCAGGGTAAATGATCAGAGAGAAAGCAAGGCAGAAGTTACGGTGCCTTTTGTGACCTAGCCTTTGAAGTCCCATACCATCTGTATTCTATTGGTCACCCCTGACATAGTATGGGAGGCAAATTCACAAGGCCATGGATACCAGGAGCTGGGGATCACTGGGACCCATCTTGAAGGCCAGCTTTGCTGAGAGTTATCACCTCAGAGTCTCAGACATTTGGAAGCTGACTGCAAATACATGAAAGGACTGTTTTCTGGAAGAGGGAGACATTTTGTGTGGCTTCCGAGGACAGAGTCAAACTGATAATCAGAGAGTTTTCAGGGAGGCATAAGTCAACTTGGTTTGAGGCAGAACCTCATTGCAATAAGCTGACCCAAGTAGAAGGAGTTGCCTTAGAGGGTAGTGAGTGTGTATAAGAAGAGTCAAGCACAGCTGGATGCCCCCCTCAGGGAAGCCATATGGAGGGATGGGCTCTGGGCTAGCCATAAATTTAGATATGAGCACCTCCATCTCTGTAATATTTCATTTCTGGGTTAGGGGAGAATCTGGGGACATGGGACCCTTTACAGCCTTATTTCTATTATTTTGCTTTTGGTGGAAAAGAACTTTCATCAAAAGATAAGATCTTTGTTTCTGAACCAGTGTGGCTTAGAAAAACTACTAACAGGTAAAATTACCTTGGTATTTCTGGAATCCCCTAACATTTCTCCTTTTAAGAACAGAGTTCTGATGTGGTTGGTTTACACTTAGTCTGTGGTGTTGAGAAGACTCTTGAGAGTCTGTTGGACTGCAAGGAGATCAAGCCAGTCAATCCTAAAGGAAATGAGTCCTGAATATTCATTGGAAGGACTGATGCTGAAGCTGAAGCTCCAATACTTTGGCCACCTGATCTGAAGACCTGACTCATTGGAAAAGACCCTGATGCTGGGAAAGATTGAAGGCAGGAGGAGAAGGGGAAGGCAGAGGATGAGATGGTTGGATGGCATCACCAGCCTGATGGACATGAGTTTGAGCAAGCTCCAGGAGTTGGTGATGGACAGGGAAGCCTGGCGTGCTGCAGTCCATGGGGTTGCAAAGAGTTGGACACAGCTGAGCGACTGAACTGAACTGTGGGGTTTAAACCAGGAATTCTCAACTTTTTATGAGACAAAGGCTTTAGATCTTGGAAGGGGCAGGACTGAGTTTTTCTCTTTGGGAATCCTAGCAGACCTTGGAGAGAGGGGTGAGGATACAGTTCTGGGGGTACTGGCTGGTTCAGACATCTACCAGGGGGAAACCAATCCACTCTGAGCCTGCGGAAAGTACTCGCTGACACTTCACTGGGGATTCCATAGGGAGAACTGAGAATGCACTCATGGTAAAAATAGCTTCCTGGAAAAACTTAAGTAGTTGATGGGGGTGGTGAGACAGTGTTACACTGGTCACCCTGTGTGCACATAATGTAGGAAATGCCGTTTCCTACAGGAAGGGAGGCTTGAGCATACCATTTTCATTCCTTCTTCCTCCCATCTGCCCTTGGACGCTCACTGAAATGAGTGATCAACAGAACATGAAATTATTTCTAAACTTTCAGCAGTACTAGAAGCTCTGAAAAATTTCTGCCAGTGAATGTACAGATGGGATCCATCCTGCCCCAGAGCAGCATCCCCCCCCCAACCCCCGCTCCAGGAGGTGAGGGGATTATCAGGAGCAGAATCAACACCTTGGAAGACCCGGGTATGTGGGTGAGAGCTGGCTATGTGCAGTGGGTTGAGGGGAGGTCCGTCTGTCTGGATCCTCTCTAAACCTCAAGAAAGGACACTAGTCTGAGTGATGAGCTTGGTCAGCTCTTACTCTTGCCATGGCATGGGTGCCTAGTAACCAAGAGAAGAAAAAACTGGCACAAAGATAAAACCCTCTGCTGTACTTGCTCTGCCTCCTACTGAACAGATTCCTCAGATATTTAATACCAGTACTTAAACTTTGCCTTTTCTATCTTTATCTGGGCCCAAAGTGTTGAACAGGGCCACACAGTCTCTAATGGAACCTATCTTAACTCTCCATCACACTCTACAAGGTAGGCCTTTGTCTGTAAAGATGATGATGCAAGACTTTACTGGCCGCATGAAAAGATTTATTATATGAGAAGAATATTCTTGAGGAATTTCAGTAAGTGTCTCTATGCTAGGGCTATGCTAAGTCACTTCAGTCGTGTCCGACTCTCTGTGACCCTGTGGACTGTAGCCTGCCAGGCTCCTCTGTCCATGGGATTCTCCAGGCAGGAATACTGGAGTGGGTTGCCATTCCCTTTTCCAGGGGATCTTCCTGACCCAGGGATCGAACCTGCAGGAGATTCTTTTTCATGGAGAAGATGTTGAATTACCTCTAATTTGTGTCTTTGAGACTGCAGCTGACATTGCATCTATGAAACCACAGCAGGGAGCTATTAGTAAACACACACACACACACACACACACATACACACAACTGCAAGGAGATGAAAAAACATGGCAACCAATTTTGAATCCACAATGGACCAATGAGCAACAGGTTGGATATGACTGTAAATCAAATCACTGGATTTTTTTTTTTTTAATAACCTGAGAAATAGCACTAGGCGTTCAGGGACACAAAGATAAAATTACTGAGGAGAAAAATGTGAAAAACAGAACTAAGTGATCCAATATACAGATAATAATATTTCCAAATGAAGAAAGAAAAGAGCAAACTAAGGTTGACACAGTCATGGATGAATTAATTAAAGAGAACTTTTCCCCTGATAGCTCAGTTGGTAAAGAATCCGCCTGCAACTCAGGAGACCCCAGTTTGATTCCTGGGTCGGGAAGATCCACTGGAGAAGGGATAGGCTACCCACTTACCCACTCCAGTATTCTTGGGCTTCTCTTGTGGCTCAGCTGGTAAAGAATCCGCCTGCAACGCAGGAGACCTGGGTTGGGAAGATCCTCTGGAGAAGGGAATGGCTATCCACTCCAGTATTCTGGCCTGGAGAATTGCATGGACTGTATAGTCCATGGGGTCGCAGAGAGTCGGACACGACTGAGCAACTTTCACTCACTCAAGCTGAAAAAGATGTGTCTTTAAGAATGAAAGCATTAACTTTCAATGTAACTTGACAAGTTTTCGTTACAAAGGAAAAAGTCTCATAAGCATCCAGGTGAAAACAAAAAACAGGTTTCTTAGAAAGAATACTACAATGAAGCCAGCTTCCAGGCCCCTCATCAACTACAAGCCACAAGTCAGTGGTAGGCGGCCTTACAGGGGCTACAGATTGTGACCCAAGTGTTATTCACATACAAAGCCATAAACATGGGTTAGTAAACAGAAAGATGTTCTCTGACACATAATATTTCACAATGTAGACATACCCTCACAGGCTTTTCCTGAAAATGTTCAAATATCCTCTACGGCTAGATAGCACGTGTATCAGGATTAAAAGCCCCCAAATGGGGACGATGTGGTGTAGAAAAAGCAGTGATGATGTGTGTCCAAGTAACGGTTGTTGATTTAGTTACCCTACTACAGATGTCAAAATTAATTCTTAAAGTTACATATGTAAATAATTAAAAGGGACATGAAATCAGACTGTGAAGTGAAGTGAGGTCACTCAGTCATGTCCGACTCTTTGCGACCCCGTGGACTGTAGCCCACCAGGCTCCTCCGTCCATGGGATTCACCAGGCAAGAATACCGGAGTGGGCTGCCATTTCTTTCTCCAGGGGATCTTCCCGACCCAGGGATCGGACCCAGGTCTCCCACATTGCAGGCAGATGCTTTAACCTCTGAGCCACCAGGGACTGTAGTAACTGGTAACTGGGGACAAGAGAAAGGGGGAAGTAAAAGCACACTACATTTCTTATCTAAAAGAATGTCTAGTTTCATTCTTAACTTTGATAATTAGGGAAAATAAATATTTTAAATTTAAAGATGACCATCAATAGATTAAAAGAGAATATGTATATTCTAGATCATTAAAAGAGAACAGTCAAAGAAACATAGTTCTTGATGCAAAAGGATAGCTGCTGCTGCTGCCGCTGCTAAGTCACTTCAGTCATGTCCGACTCTGTGCGACCCCATAGATGGCAGCCCACCAGGCTCCCCTGTCCCTGGGATTCTCCAGGCAAGAATACTGGAGTGGGTTGCCATTTCCTTCTCCAATGCATGAAAGTGAAGTCGCTCAGTGGTGACCGGCTCATAGCGACCCCTTGGACTGCAGCCTACCAGGCTCTTCCATCCATTGGATTTTCCAGGCAAGAGTACTGGAGTGGGGTGCCATTGCCTTCTCTGAAAAGGACAGCAACAACAGAAAAAAGAAAACTACTAGAAAAAATAAGCATTTGTAAAATATTTTAGAAAGTAGTGGTTATTTCTCAGCAAAGGCAATTAATTTTCTTAGCACTTTTAGATTTTCTAAAATTTCTACAATGAACATGTGTTACTTTTTAAATAACAAATTATAAAGCTCTTTCTAGCACTGTTATAAAAGTTGTCTTATAGTAACACACTACCAGTAAAACTAAAGGCTGCGTGGAAAGCCCCCAGTGATATTGATATTATCGAGATCCTTTGATGTAGATGGTCATGTTTTTTTTTTTTTTCTGGTGATTTAAGATTTTATGACTGGTGAGATACAAGAGGTAGCAATTTGGAGAAATTGTAGGGCACCACCTTCTGTATCAGGAGGACTGAAGATATGGTAGACACGGTGCTATCCTGCCTTGGTGATTTTTTGTCCAGAGAGATTTGATAACCTGGTATTGACACATATCATTTGTGTCATTTCAGTCAAAACAGCTGGACCTTGGCTGCTGTAAAGTTGTGGCAGCAGTGCTTTATATTTTGTCGTGTTCTCAGACTTCCACTTGAAGGAGTAGCCTTTGCTCAGTTACAAATGCTGGTCTCATAAACATTCTGTAAGGACAGGTCCTTCCTGGCCCCCCAAAGACTATCACCAACCCTGCAAAGGGGTGTGAGCATTGATCTGACCCTTGTAGGTTGAAGAGGGGACAGAACATACCTTAAGGTGAGGAGCAAAGGGTTCAAACTGGAGGCTTCCAATAAGAGTCAGGTGGACTTGAGATTCTAAGTGTAAGATATGTTAGTATTTGAATGAGGTTCCCAGAAAGGACTATGGGAAAAAAGGAGAAAAGGAAGTGATTTATTAAGAGGATTTTTCCCTCATCAGAAATTCACTAACCCCCAAACACTGTCCATACTTCAGACTTAGCACTTGAGTTACACTCCCTGCTGCAACAGACAAGCCCTGAATGCTGTTTGCTGCTGCTGCTAAGTTGCTTCAGTCGTGTCCGACTCTGTGCGACCCCATAGACGGCAGCCTACCAGGCTCCTCCATCCTTGGGATTCTCCAAGCTGTTTACTTCCTGCGTATTTCAAAGTCTGTGCAGGTGTTCCTGGCCCTTCAAACTTCTTCCCTTGCAGTCATCCAAAGACCCAGGCTCTGTGCCCCTGGAAGGACATCTAGCCAGCAGCTGGAAAAAGAAAAAGGGAGATCCCCCTGCAGAGGCTTCTGTGGACCAAAGTGGTGCATATAACTTCTGCTCACATCCATTGGCCATAACGTGGTCACACTTACCTGCAAGGGAGTCCAAGAAGTGTAGTCTGTGTGTCTAGGAAGGAAAGTAACACAGGTTTGGAGGAACTCGTGGGAGTTTCTGCTGCAGATTTTTTCCTTCTCATTCCCGGGCTCCTTCACAGAATGGTTTCCTTACTGTCCTCTTTCAGTTAAAAAAAAAAAAGACATGAGTGTAGGAGTTGGAAGTGGAGTAGATGGTGGAAGCATGTGAGGTTTACGTGCCTAAGAGGCCAAGCCTGAGGTCAGCTTTTATTAAACGTCTTTCATCTGAGCATCATCTGTCTTCTCTAAACATTTATTTTGTGTCTCCCTCCTCCTCGTCCTTTATAATGATAAAACACAAGGCAGGAACATGCCGTGCAGATTCAAATCTAAATTTCTAAAGGTTGGTCTTCTATATAAAAATTGTTTAAACTTTACCTTTTTAATATTGTGCAATTTTAATGTTAAATTATGTTTATTTTCAAACTCTAAATGTTCACTTTATAAAATTTGAAAAATTATTTAAAAAAAATGATTGCCCATAATCCCACCACTCTCTGAACATCTCATGGTTTTCCTTCTGGAATATAATCTTGATTAAAGGACTCTTATCTAAGGACAGCTAAAAACCATCAATATAACACCCAGGTTGAAAAGGACAAGTAATGTATTTGTTATGGGACAAAGTCCCAGCCACAAAAATCACATCTGAGTTTTTAAAGCTGTTGAGCTTTGCCTTAAATTTATCTCTGGATACCTCTGTTTCCTCACTTTACAATGAGGAGTGTCCTTCATCTACCCAGACTGCATCTGCAGACTGTAAAAGAAAAAGGCATCTGTCAAAAGTTCTGAGGGCATAGAATGTTCTAGAAAAACAGTCATCCCAATAGTGCTTACATATACTCAATGTGGAGGGTTTGAAGGGATTATGCTTCAAAGACTCAACAAGAGGAAGCATTTTTTCCTAAGGGGGAATTGAGGGTTTCCTGCCAACCTCTTCACCTAACAATTTTGATATTAATAAAGAGAACAGAAACACACAGAGACTGCAAACCCAGGTAGCCCCAGGCTCCAACGGGGCTGCTCCTTCAACAAAGTCAAAAGAGAATTCCCCATCTAGCAGGGCTCAGCTGTGGTTCCCAGAGCCGTTCACATCTGGATTCAGAGCTGGCTGATGAGAGCCAAAGGTAGACATCCTTGTTTACTTTGTAAACGGAAGTTTGAAATGAAATCTTTTCAAAATGCTGGTTGACACCCAAGAGGATGTAATTAGAACAAGGGGCTTTCTGGTTTGGAGATGTAGAATAAAGAAATGATCTGTCTCTTTGAAATCAAATTATTAAATTGTAACAGAGGTGGGAGGTTTGACTTTCAGTCTTCAAAGCAGAGTCATGACTGGCAATTTTCTTAGTTTGGTTTTTTGCTTTAAATCATGAAGGCCAAGGTAGAGAAGAAGCAATCAGGGGGCTAGAGAACGGGGTCTGCAAGAGAAAGAAGAGATGACTGGGGATGGGTGATCTTCTGTGTCCTGTGTATTTCCATTCTTTTTCCAACTCATGGACTTAAAATGCAGTTTGGGGGCTACTTGGGGGCATCTCACGCATGCCTCTCGCTCCCTTCCCCATGAACTTTAGGGGAGGAGGTGGTATTACTGGTGGAAGCTGGACACATGTAAGAGGCCAAGTTGAAATTCATAATGCTGCGCATCTTTAGATGAGTAGCCCACACTTCACATGATGTCAATGAAATTGTATTTTAGATTCCTAAAGCCTCTTTGCTAATTAAAACCATTTTGCCTTGGGACTTTTAGCTCTTTTAATTCTAAAATAGCCCTGAGAATTTCATGGTAATTCCTAATTAGTTTACTCGTCAAATGAAAGCGTTGTCTTAACTGCAGAAGGTGCCCATGAGGGTTTAACCCTCACCTCACTCTTTGGCTCTTTCTCCCTCTCCCCAACCCCGTCTCTCTGTCTCCCTCTTTTTTCTCCCTTTCTCTCTCTCTCACACACACACACCCTCTCTGAAGTGACACACCCTCAGGAGCTTTAGATTCTGCCAACCCATGAGTTCTAGTTTTAGCTCTACCATTTGCTAACTTAGCAACATTGAACATCCTTAACCTCCCTTGGCTTTACTTTCCTCATCTGTAGACTGGGGTAGTAATGAGCACCTCACAGGACTTTGGTGGGGATTAAACAGAATTCTCTGTATAAAATGCTGGGTATTGTGCTTGCATTTAGTAGACAGTGTATTACTGGTATTGTTGTTCAGTCACTCAGTCGTGTCCGACTCTGCAACCCCATGGACTGCAGCACACCAGGCTTCCCTGTCCTTCACCATCTCCCAGAGTTTGCTCAAACTCATGTCCGTTGAGTAGGTGATGCCATCCGACCATCTCATCCTCTGTCGTCTCCTTCTCCTGCCTTCAATCTTTCCCAGCATCAGGGTCTTTTCCAGTGAGTTGGCTTGTCACATCAGGTGGCCAAAGTGTTGGAGCTTCAGCTTCAGCATCAGTCCTTCCAATGAATATTCAGGGTGATTTCCTTTAGGATGGACTAGTTTGATTTCTTTGCTGTCCGAGGGACAACTACTACTATAACTACTATTAATAATAACAGTAATCATCATTATTAGCATCACCACAGTCCAACTTCAGAAAACCCATATTGGGTTAAAAAATTTAAGTCCAAGTACTTTGTTTTTTAGGAATAGAATGGTGCTTTAATTTCAAGGAGAGTATTGGTCAAAAAAAAATTGCTGCAAACACCAAACTTACTGGGAAACTTTAGATGAACTTGCTTCCTATTTCACTCAGAAAATTTAAGCCATCAGAAGAGAACTCCTCCAGACTCCTACAACTCTATCTACCAATTTGCCAGCACCCATTCAATTATATGCTACCTTCCTCTTGACTCTTATAAATACATTATCTGAGCTTCTATTCTAAGGCAACCAACCTCATATACACTGGACCTCATCTCCTTATATTTTACCTAAGGACAATGGTCAAAAATCTTTTTTATCTACATGTCCCTTTTTCAGAATCATTTTACATCATAAACCCAGGTACTTTAGATCAGTAGTCCCCAATCTTTTTGGCACCAGGGACCAGTTTCGTGGAAGACAGCTTTTCCATGGACCGGGATTGGTTGGGGGGGTGGGGAGTGGGGGTGGTGGTTTGGGGATGATTCAAGGTGTTACATTTATTGTTTCGTTTATCTCTATTATTATTATACCAGCTCATTAGATGAGCTGAGGTTAGATGCTGGAGGTTGGGGAGCCCTGCCTTAGATGGGACATGAAGCAGTCAAATTGTTTTTATATTCATGTTATCTGATTCTCTTCTGTTGCATTAGAAAAAGGTACCGAAAGTAATGCAAGTTCTGCCTTTGCCTTAGAAATAACCACAAGCAGGATGAACCCCATTGGTGTCAAATACCACCAATGAGTGATTTTTTCTCTGAATATGTATCTGTTTTCTGTCTTTCCTCTCCCCTCCCTCTCTCTCTGTCTCTTTCACATGCACACAGGTGTTGTGTTATTTAAAGCCAATATCTTTGTAGGAAATATGTTGTCTGTTTCTTCACCGATACCTTTCTTTAAATTTGGTTCCATCACATCTGATTCCCCTTGAGTCTTATCCTAAAGAGAGAAATGCTCAGAGGGGATTAAATGAGCTCAGATGCTCCCTTAGGTTCCCCTCCCACCCCCACCCAGCATCTTGTTTAAAGCTGCAAAAGCAATTCAGAGTCCAGTTTAGCCCTGCTCTGAGCCAGAAGCTCCCAATTTCTTGGACATGAGCATCATGTAGCCCAGAGGTTGGGCTCTGGGGAGGGCAGGCTTTGTGAGATCCTTGGTAGTATCCTGTGGGCCAGCCCCCACCCTCTTTGCAACTACTCCTCAATTAACCATCATCTGTGGACAGAAATCTCTTTTTCATCTATGTTTTGCAGTCACTGCTCCCTCATGGGAATAATAAGTTTCACATGTACCATCCCCCACTCCTCCCCCAGATAAAGAAATACTTCCTCTTGCTTCTCGTAAAAGTGCCCCTTTCTGATTACTAGAAAGTCATCTAGTTTCCTGACTGCCTAAGAAACTAAGTATTCCCCTTCCTCACAGCCACATGACTTGCAGAGTCTGATTGAGTTTGATTATGTGCCTTCTCAGCATCTGTCTCCTGGACTGAATAGTGTTCTAATCTTCTATAGCCCTTAACTCTCTTAAAATCAAAGAGAACTGAGATAAAAGTCTAGTTCCAGTACTTTCTAGCTGCACTGGCAAGTTTACCTAAGCTTTAGTTCTGTTTCCTCATCTGAAAAATAGAGAATAGTGATGTTGACCCCACAGGTGGTTTGAGGTCTAAGGAGATAACATGGTCTCCATGCTCTTAAATGGGGGTGGAGCAGTGGGCAGGGTGTAAAAGTCAGATTAAGACCAGGGGAAAGTAAAGATCAACTAGGGTCAAAATTAGCCAGTGTTGGAAAAAAATTGCTTAAAACTGAGTAAATCTGTATTCGGGGATCATGTAATAGGAAAAGTATATTATCTTTGATGTATAAGATTTGCTCTCAGAAAATTGCGAGTCTTAGTGTAGGGGTGGTAGTGACAAAAACGGTGAATCAGTGACATCAGCGGGATGGCAGGAGGTGGCAGAGCTTCTAGAGTTACTTTTCTCCCATTGCTTAACAGTGACAAAGGATCATCGCCCCTTAAATGATGGTCCTGTGAAGCCAGACTACGTTCAGATTGCTTTATATCTGTCCTTTTTAAAGTGTTCACTGCCCTTGGTTTGTGAATGAGTTGAGTGAGTATATCACACCACCACCACACACATCCCAAACTCAGCAGAATTGAGCTCCCCTCAATTGACTAGTTCCGTTCAGTTCAGTCGCTCAGTCGTGTCCGACTCTTTGCGACCCCATGAATCGCAGCACGCCAGGCCTCCCTGTCCATCACCAACTCCCGGAGTTCACTCAGACTCACGTCCATCGAGTCAGTGATCCATCCAGCCATCTCATCCTCTGTCGTCCCCTTCTTTTCCTGCCCCCAGTCCCTCCCGGCATCAGAGTCTTTTCCAATGAGTCAACTCTTCGCATGAGGTGGCCAAAGTACTGGAGTTTCAGCTTGGCATCATTCCTTCCAAAGAACACCCAGGGCTGATCTCCTTTAGAATGGACTAGTTGGATCTCATTGCAGTCCAAGGGACTCTCAAGAGTCTTCTCCAACACCACAGTTAAAAGCATCAATTCTTCAGTGCTCAGCTTTCTTCATAGTCCAACTCTCACATCCATACATGACCACTGGAAAAACCATAGCCTTGACTAGACAGACCTTTGTTGGCAAAGTAATGTCTCTGCTTTTGCATATGCTATCTAGGTTGGTCATAACTTTCCTTCCAAGGAGTAAGTGTCTTTTAATTTCATGGCTGCAGTCACCATCTGCAGTGATTTTGGAGCCCAAAAAAATAAAGTCTGTCACTATTTCCACTGTTTCCCCATCTATTTCCCATGAAGTGATGACTAGTAGCCCTTAGGAATGAGATGTATCTTCTTACTCCTGTGAATGTAACTGAGACTACTCTCCTGTACTCTGCTGACGCCCACTGTTGGCTTGAAACCACGCCCTGTTCAGCTGCCCCTCACACTGGCACAGGAAATGCCCTCACTGATTGCCTTCCTCTCTGTGGTAAAGGTCAGAAGCATTAGCACACTCAGTGCTGACAGTGCTCTTCCTCGTCAGGATCACTTCTAAAATTTGTGATAGTTCTTTTTCTCACTCCCCTAATGCCTGGGGGAACCAGGGTCCCTGCTCACCAGTCTCTATCTGCACCACCCCTTTCTCTAAGCCCTGGCTTAGCACTTCTGCCGCCCAGGTGTAAGCCTCTGTACCAGCCTTCCCTTCACATGCTGGCTAATTCTGCAGGTTCATGTGTTGGCTCATGTAAGCCTGGAGTTCCATCCCTGTAAAATGGGCTCACTGGGAGCCTAAAGCGACCCTTCTCCACCCAGGAACAGAGCCCCAGAGGAGTTTGTGCCGCTGGCCTTGGCCCTGGGAGCACCAGCAAGCTGATCTCAGATGCACTCAGCTCCATCCGCTCCCCTAACTTTACAGGGGCTGCTGACCAACTCCCATCTTCATAAAATTCATCTATTGCCTTTTCTCCTAGACATTCCAGAAGCATTACTTGGCTTTAGACACTTTAGTGTCTGAAGAGAAAATACTCAGCCCCAGGTGAAAAACCTGTCTGAAAGTTCCTACTAAAAAAACAGGTGTCATTCTTAAACTGTCAGAAAGTTAGCCATATTTGAGGAAGTAATGAAATGGCTGTAAATGATGTAAGCTTCACAACAGGCAAACGTGTTTGCAACTGCTGATGTCTGGAGAAGAGAGTTGAGGAGTCAGCTTCGAGGGACCAGCCCCGCAGAAAGTCCAATTAGGGCTGCTTTTCAAGGGGGTGATTGTCCTCAGCGGTGTGGACGCCCCCTCCCCACACCCCTCGGGGAGCAGCGGTGTTAGAAGGCGGTGTTCAGACGGCTGCCTCCGACCCTTCTGACTGCAGAGACCCCTGCTTGAGTTGAATCTGCGGTTTCCACACCCCCTAGATTGCTATTCCAGACCTTCTTCCTGTGAGTGGGGCAAGGGTTCCAGGCCCTATTAGTGGGTCTGTGGTCTCTAGGCAAAGCTTTCATAGCTTCATGAGAGAACAGCGGTGTCTGTGAGATATGCGTTTGGTTAACAAGCTGCAGAGGCCTCTCATAAATTTCAGAGCAACAGGAACTGAAGGGCTTCAAAACTCCAACTGCAGATGGGCTTGGTATGAGGTCTGTTCCGCAAACCAGAGCATTTGATTTTCCAATCAGCACAATCACATGTGCATCAGACCCAATGCATGGAGGAGAGGAGGGCAGGGTCTGGAGCCCAAGGGAGGGGCAGCCTACTCACTCCTCCCTGCCTGGACCCCCCAGGGGCTCCTTGGAGTTTCTATTGGCCTCACCTTTCTTTTCCAAGTGAGGTGGGGTTTTCTGTTTTAAGTGTCTAGACCTTTCCTTCCTTCACTTTGATATTTACTGGAGTTTCCAGAAAGAAGAGAAAGAAAAACTAAGAGGGAGAAAGTAGAGGAGGGTAGAGCAAAAACAAGGACAGAGAAGAGGGGGAAGGGAAACAGAGGGACAGAGGCAGGCTGAAAGACTCCTTCTCTGGGAAGATGCTGGGAGTCGGGGAGTTTCCTTGTATGGCTCATAGTTATGTGTGAAAATGAAGTTGCTCAGTCGTGTCCGACTCTTTGCAACCCCATGGGCCATGGAATTCTCCAGGCCAGAATACTGGAGTGGGTAGCTGTTCCCTTCTCCAGGGGATCTTCCCAACCCAGGGATCAAACCCAGGTCTCCCTCATTGCAGGCGGTTTCTTTACCAGCTGAGCCACAAGGGAAGCCCAGGAATACTGGAGTGGGCAGCCTATCCCTTCTCCAGTGGATCTTCCCGACCCAGGAATCAAACCGGGGTCTCCTGCATTGCAGGTGGATTGTTTACCAACTGAGCTATCAGGGAAGCCCCTCATAGTTATGTAAGTGAAAGAAAGAAAGTGAAGTCGCTCAGTCGTGCCCCACTCTCTGCGACCCCATGGATAGTAGTCTGCACCAAGCTTCTCCGTCCATGGAGTTTTCAAGGCAAGAGGACTGGAGTGGGTTGCCATTTCCTTCTCCAGGGAATCTTCCCAACCCAGGGATCGAACCCAGGTCTCTCACATTGTAGACAGATGCTTTACCATCTGAGCCACCAGGGAAGTCCCATAGTTATGTAAGTCACCAGCAAATCCTCCACCTGATGTGACCGCCCACCCTGCCTGGCCTGGCCAGCAACCAGCATGTAAGGCACACTCAGAAAGCAAAGCCATCTTCTCCCCTCCCAGCCGCGCCCAGAGCCCCTTTTCTCCACAGCATCCCTGGAGCTTGTGTTCGCATCAGTAGGACAGGTCTCGTCTGTGAGCATACCATGCTGCGGTGTTGGGGTTTTCAGTGCAGATTCTAGTGGTACCTGAGGCAAATACCTATAAAAGCCCCAAAACAGGAATAAAATCTCCCCCTGACCTGTAGGGAACTTCGCATGCTGCATAGGGCTTTTAGGTTTCTCAGCCCAGGAGGCTTAGCCAGGCTGCCCCCTGAGGTTGCTGCAAGTGCAGAGGGCCAGGAGGTGGCCCAGCCTCGGACCATGTCTGGTCTCGTCCTCTCCATCCATTTCCCCAGCACAGGTCACACACCCCCAGAACCATTGGACTGGAAACAGGACCCACCCTCACTGCACACATTGAGCTGCTCGGGGTTAAGCACCAGGATGGCACCCGATGCAGACCTTGAACTAAATGCTCACTCTTAAAATGTTTGGGATGTCACGTGAGGTCAAGCTCATGTGACAGAATAGAAATAAAAAGTTTTCATGAGTATGTCTGTGTGTGTGTGTGTGTGTGTGTGCAGGCGCACAGGCAATGTGGGACTGTAGCCCACCAGGCTCCTCTGTCCATGGAATTCTCCAAGCAAGAATACTGGAGTGGATTGTCATTTCCTTCTCCAGGGGATCTTCCCAACCCAGGGATCAACCCGGGGTCTCCTGCATTGCAGGCAGATTCTTTAACAACGACGCCACCAGGCAAGCCCAGTTCTCCCAAAGTGGTGGATTAAGGATGAGTTTTATTCTCGAAAATGTTTTTTATTTTACATTGGCACTTACAAAAGGTTTCCACAGTGATGTATCATTTTTGTAGTCAGGAAAAGGGGGTTTAAAATAAACAATATTTTAGTGATCATGATCATCACCTAGCATCCCTTGATCCCCTCAGCACTGGGGGTTGAGTCAGAACAGTGGGTTGTGGAAGACCAGGAGGCTACCTTCTAAGCATCAGATTCCCCACCTCATCCTGCTCTCTGACTGCAGGGAGCAAACCAGCAGGTGTTCGTCTTCATCACTGTGACAAGGGCAGAGAGTTTCCCCATCGCCTGGGCTCTTTGGCTCTTAGCTGTTGAACAGCAGACGGTGACATTGGCAAGTGTCTCTGCCCTGTCTTCCTGGAAGATGTCGTTCCCCATAACACCTGAAGTCCCCTTCGAAAGCAGCTGTAGAAATTATCCTCTGACCATAGACTTGGGCAAAGCTGACCCTGTCCTGCGTATGCAAAATGGGTGCTGCTGCTGCTGCTGCTAAGTCGCTTCAGTTGTGTCCGACTCTGTGCAGCCCCATAGACGGCAGCTCACCAGGCTCCTCTGTCCCTGGGATTCTCCAGGCAAGAATACTGGAGTGGGTTGCCATTTCCTTCTCCAGTGCATGAAAGTGAAAAGTGAAAGTGAAGTAGCTCAGTCGTGTCCTACTCTTCGAGACGCTATGGACTGTAGCCTACCAGGCTCCTCCATCCATGGGATTTTCCAGGCAAGAGTACTGGAGTGGGTTGCCATTTCCTTCTCCAGCAAAATGGGTGCATTTCTATCTAATGGACTGTATGCATCCTTGCTTAGATGGCCTGGAGGCATGGAACATCAGCACTTGCTCAGGACTCTGATGTGTCTTCATGTGTAACCTGATGCCTGACTTCCTGGTTCTTTTAGACCCCTGCCCTTGTATTCCTTTGTCTGCTCTGCCCTTCCCATTCTCACTGCCAGTCTCTGTCTCTTTCTGTTTCTTCCTCTTTCCCCCACCTCCCTCCTCCGCCCCCCATCTCCATCTCTGTCTCTCCTTCCCTCTGTCCTTTCCGTGTATCTTCTCTCCTCCCCCCGACCCACCCAATAGTCCCTCCCTCCCTCTCCATCTCTCTCTCTCTCTTTCTCTCTCATACATACACACACCTTTCCCACTTGCATCTCCTTTCTGTGGTACCTATTTTTATAAAGCCTCAAGTCATTTAAGAGATGAGGCAAAATATCCATAAATACAGGTTAAACAAGATCGCCACACCGAGTCTCCTCCTGCCCCATCAGCTCTGGGGAGTAGTGTTCCCACAGACAGATTCCAAGTGTTCCTTTTAATATGTTTCTGTTGACCTGACACTTCACCACCAAGACCGTCAGCGGATTCTAGGCTTTAGTATCACAGAGGAGCTTGGAGAGCTGGAAGATGATCGGCTCCAACAAGTGTCCCTTTCAGGAGCCCTGTTGTTTTACTCTTCTGAGAGGCCTCTTGTCTCTCTCCATTGTTTCCTGTGATACTAGCTTGGTTCTGGTGATGAGTGCCCATCAGAATCACCTGGAGGGCAAAAGGTACTGTATGTCAATTCTGTCTCAATAAACCTGACTTTAAAAAAAAATCACTTGGGCTGGGCAGCTTGTCACACAAATTCCTAGGCCCCACCCCAAGGATCCTAATCCCGTAGTCTAGGGTGGGGCCCAGCAACTTGGCTTTCTGACAAGCTGCAGGGATATGAAGCTGTCGGCCCACAGATCACACGTGAAGGAGCCTGGCTGTGAGCCCTGACAAGGGACTCGCAATAGCCACTTGGAGAGGGTTGTCTAAAAGGCCTTTTATAGAGCTTATCAAAAGCCTTTTTCGACATCTAATCAAATTAGATCCACTGGTCTCCAGTCCCTTCTTCTCTCTATATTTGCCCCTTGACGAGTTTAGTGAGCACAGAAGTGCTGGTTATGTGACCTGCAGCAGACACTTTCAGCCTCAACTTATCATCCCAGTGTCTGCTGTCAGCAAGTGGCCAAGCCACTCATGAACCACCTGGGCCCAGGACTTGCAGGTAACTGTAATCAGCCCTCGTGTCCTAGAGGTGACTGCTGGGCAGGGACGTGCTGCGGGCAGGAGCAGGGCTGGCCACCTGTCCTGGGTTGCCACCTTCACCTGGCTTTGGGCTTCTCTGCTGGTCTTCACATGTGAAAATCACTATCTTCAGTGAATGAAAGGCACCCCTGGACTTTTAGTTGCACTGCAGTGAACTTATGGGGAGAGGAGGAGATTATATACTAGAGTGGTCTGGTCACATGTGGGACTCATTAGCATCATGGGATTGTGGATGCTGATAGCAGAAGAGCTAACAGTGAGCACAGTACTTAATACGCTTGGCCTCGCTCAACCTCAGAGCCACCATGAGGCAGAGGACTCGCCGTCTCACAGAGGTGGAAGCTCAGAACGGCATCCAGGCAGCAGAGGTAGGACCCTAATCCATGTCTTTCTGCCTCCTCAGCCCAAGGTCATGACCTCTAAGGGCTCTGCATCAAGGATTCTGATGTTTTTTTTGTTGTTGTTGTTCAATCGCTAAGTCATGTCCAACTCTTTGTGACGCCATGGACTGCAGCACGCCAGGCTTACCTGTCCTTCACTATCTCCTGGAGTTTGTTCAATTTCATGTCCATTGAGGTGGTGACGCTATCTAACCATCTCATCCTCTGCCTCCCCGTTCTCCTTTTGCCTTTCATCTTTCCCAGCATCAGGCTCTTTTCCATTGAATCAGCTCTTCACATCAGGTGGCCAAAGTATTGGAGCTTCAGCGTCAGTCCTTCCAATGAATATTCAGGGTTGATTTTCTTTAGGATTGACTGGTTTATTCTCCTTGTAGTCCAAGAGATTCTCAAGAATCTCCTTCAGCACCATAATTTGAAAGCATCAAAGCTGTGCTTTTTAGGCTCTGTTTTTTCCATTAGAATTACGAGTTTTCCAAAATTGTGATACTTCTAGAAGCAAATCATAAATAGATAGCAACATGAGTTTACTATTTCATGATGGTTGAAAATCTTACAATATGAAATTGGAGTTTAATTCACTCAAAAACACAAGAGCTCATGCACATATATTCCACCCCCCCAAAATATATGAAAACGACCTACTCCCTAAATGCCCAAACATAAATATAAGAGAACCTTTTGAAAGATGCAACAAAAACATCTGTCATGCCATCTTGAAATAGCTACCTACTGTGTCTGAAGGGTTATTTGGACAAAACAGGGCTACTGGAGCCTAATAAATCCCTTTGGGCTGGTCAGTAGGTGACGTGTGGTTCCTTACAGTGCTTCTGAGCAGCCTGAGAAGTCTCATGATGGCCCAAGCTCCTGAGAGTGACAGAGCTCCGAGTGGACCTGACTCTGTTACCTCTCCCTACCGCCACCCTGGCTTTCCCAGCCCTGCCTGTGCTACTCCCAGGTGGACTTGGATGCATTAAGTCATCTTCATGTCATGATCACAACTGATCCCACCACCCCAGAGAGACCCGGCCACCATGTTTCTGTAAATCCTTCCCAGACTTCTTCAGTGTGTTTCTGTGTGTTTGCATAGACTCATACTATATAGACCACACTGGAAATGCACTGCTTCTCTTACAGTTATATATCATGAACATCTTTTTGCATCATAATTCTTAGCATCAACTGAATGGTTAAATAGTACTCTTTTGTAACTTTCTTCAGTTTCTTGCCTTTAAAACAGATTTTTATGGAGGCTGTCTTTTAAAAAAACGATCTCTGTCATTTTCCAAAAGTAAAATTAGGTCATTCTTGGGGAATAGGCTTTAAATAGTAAAATTGCTGTGATATATCTGAATTACACTGAGGCTTTGGGGGAGACTGTTTTGTTTCATACAAAGCTAAGTAAGTAAAGCCCCCTGGAAAGCTCACAAGCAGGTTCTGGACTGGCCGTTAGATAATTCATGAGAGCTGAGGAGGAGATGCTGGTAGGGACTAGAAACCCCAGCCATCCGGGCTCCTTCTCCAGGGGGGTGGGACCTGTGGGATGTCTTGCTGTGCCTTGAATCTGAGCCGAATGTCTTCTCTCTCCCCAGCAGACCCGCCCGTGGCTGCAGCTGTGGTGTCCCATTTTAATGACTGCCCAGATTCCCACAGTCAGTTCTGCTTCCATGGAACCTGCAGGTTTTTGGTGCAGGAGGAGAAGCCAGCGTGTGTGTAAGTGTCCCCTACGGTCTGCAGTGCTGGGGCTGCAGGCATCCCAGCCACCACTTAAAACAGCATTTACCTCCACAAGCCATGCCAGAGCCGCCTGAGAACCCTGGACCCAAACATAATGGAGAATCAGAACAGTGGGCTGAGGGACACCTTGCTTCAACCCTGCTGGCCCCGGCCCAGAGGCACTGAGGCTGGATTCCTAGGACGTGGAGCCTGGGGGTCTGCATTTTTAACAAGCATCTCAGGTGGCTCCTGGGTTCAGCAAAGTCTAAAACTTCCTGGATTCAAGTGAGGTTTTTCCTTTTTTTTTTTTAATTGAAGTAAAGTTGACTTGGGCTTCCCAGGTGGCTCAGTGGTAAAGAACCTGCCTGCTAATGCAGGAGACACCAGAGATGAGGGTTCCATTTCTGGGTGGGGAAGATCCCCTGAAGGAGGGAATGGCAACCCATTCTAGTATTCTTACCTGAAAAATCCCAGGGACAAAGGAGCCTGGTAGGCTACAGTCCGTGGGGTTGCAGAAGAGTCAGATATGACTGAGTGCACCTGAATAGTTGATTCACAGTGTTGTGTTAGTATCAGGCGTGTAGCAAAGCAATTCAGTTATATACTTATATATATAATACATGTATTCTTCTTGAGATTCTTTTCCATGATAGGTTATTATAAGATATTTAATATTGTTCCCTGGGCTATTCAGTACGTCCCTATTATTTACCCATTTTATATATAGTAGTATATATCTGTTAATCCCAAACTCCTAATCTTGAATTCAAGTTTAATTCACTACTTAGAATTTTTGGAGAGCAAGACACTGGGTTGGATCCCTCTGAGTGGCCAGTATCTCTGAGATGAAGTCTGTGTCCTCCAGCATCTTTACCGCACAGCTAATAAAGTAAGCCAGAAGGGCACACAAAGGGTTGGTATGCCTGATTGGCAACAGGACAGAACAACTTGGGAACAAAGATGGGCATAGCAGGCCCAGCATGAGGCGGGGCGGGGGTGGAGGGGTGGGGGGCGGGGTGCAGGGAGGCTTGCTTCTTAAAATATAGCTGAGCCCACCCACACCCACTGAATCAGAATCTCTAGGAATGGGACCCAGGAGTCACATTAGTTAAAAGCCACCAGTGATTGCAATCAGAGAAGGCAATGGCACCCCACTCCAGTACTCTTGCCTGGAAAATCGCATGGATGGAGGAGCCTGGAAGGCTGCAGTCCATGGGGTCTCTGAGGGTCGGACATGAGCGACTTCACTTTCACTTTTCACTTTCATGCATTGGAGAAGGAAATGGCAGCCCACTCCAGTGTTCTTGCCTGGAGAATCCCAGGGACGGGGGAGCCTGGTGGGCTGCCTTCTATGGGGTCACACAGAGTCAGACATGACTGAAGTGACTTAGCAGCAGCAGCAGTGATTGCAGTGGTCAGCCCAACTGGGCAAGAAAGGCACATAAGTAAAGGCTTCTAGAGCAGGTGTTGGACTTAGGCTGACGGGGAAAGCAGAGAAGTTACTCCAGGCCTGGACACTCATGCATCCCAACCCTTTGCATGCACTTCCAGCTTATTTTATTAGCTGTACTATACTGTTATGGGTCAGTGTGGCCACAGTAGGGAGGAGACAAACCTGCAGGTGAGTTGGAGGCCAGGGCCTGTTGGAAGTGAGCCTTTATTCTCTAGCCAGTGGGAGCCATCAGTTTGGGAAAGGGATGTTTCAAGAAAGTTAACCTGTACATGGGGGAATACTGTAAGTTGGCCCTGTACTCAGCCTTGGCACTGTGGACATTTGGGGCTGGGTAACCCTTTGTTGTGTGGGCATGCCTGTGTGGCTGAAGGATGTTAGCATCCCTGGCCTCTACCCCCCAGGTGCCAGTACAACTTCCCCCAACAGTCGTGGCAATCAAAAATGTCTCCAGCCATTACCAAATGTACCCTGGGGTGGGGGGCTTTGTGGAGGAGGCAAAATTGTCCTTCACCCCTTTAAGAACCATCCATCTCTACGAAAATGCCATTTTTATAGGTGGAAAATGGAAGTCAGCAATTTCATATGATCCAACCTAATAGTACCAGTGTGTGTGCTAAGTCACTTTAGTCATGTCCAACTCTTTGTGACCCTATGGACCATGGCCTGCCAGGCTCCTCTGTCCATGGGGATTCTCCAGGCAAGAATACTGGAGTAGCTTGTCATGCCCTCCTCCAGGGGATCTTCCCAACCTGGGGGATCAAACACACATCTCTGGCATTGGCAGGTGGGTTCTTTACCACCAGTGCCGCCTGGGAAGCCACTGGTACTGGTAAATAATACTAAATGTTAATAAAAAGCCAGTGTTTATTGAGCTTTGCTTCATGCCAGTCACTGTTCTAAGCACGATCCACATGTTAACTCATATAATTCTCATGATGACCCGAGGGCATGGAGAGGTTGTGCCCTGATCACAGAGGAGAGTGCACATTCAGACCTGGCTGGTCTGACTCCTAAAGCTGCTTTCTTATCCACGATGCTGAAGGATATCAGGAGTAGCCAAGGGGACTCGGAGAGCCTGCCACAGTAAGGGGTGGTGGGTAGGACTCTCCTTTTCCTGAGGTGCAGCTATGTGAGACTGTGCAGTGGCCCCTGGGGGTGCCTCTGGGCCTCACTTGGAGGGGCACACTGGCCACCTTCCTCCAGGAGAACTGGATAAAGCCCCAGGTCACATCTGCAGAGCCAAGAGCCCTCCTGCCCACCCCATAAATACAAAGCACACTGATGACAAGAGTCACTGTCATTCATGATTACCACTCTTATGAAAATACACATGGGAACCTTGGGGACTGATAGGATTGTTTTTGTTACTTGCCTGATCATTGTGGAAAAACACTGGCCCTGAAGGAAGCGCGACTTTTTAGCCCAGATCTCAGGAAGTCTCCAGTGCAGCAGGTGGAGGGTCTTCTTCCTTCCAGTCACGTCTAGTGACAAGACCTCAGGCTACCCCCGGCTATGCGATGAGGGTCTTCTTTGGAGAGAGAGGACAGTTCTGGCCAAAATTGTGTCAGAAGGTTAGTGTTTCCAGCAGATCAGGGGCTGTTCTAAAGGTTGAGAGCTGGCAGCCTTAAGCCTGGGTCAGCAGAGACCCAGAGCGATAACCCGACCTGTGGCTGAGCCCCATTGGCTGGTGGAAGCCTTCTGAGAGTGGGGCGTGGGGGGCGCTCTTGTTCTCCTCAGTCTGGGTGCCAAGCTCTGCTTTTGGCTCAAGGAGATCATTGTCCATCACATTTACACGCCATCAATGTTGGTTTTCTGGACAGCTGGCCGCCTCTCTCCCCACTCACACTGTAACTATTACTATAAATGATAATAGTGAGCTCTGGGTAAAAACTGTGGCTGTGTGCCAGCCCCAGCTCCGCATACAGTGACGCATGCCGTTCTCTCATCCTTCCTCTCAAGTAGAGATTCTCGCCCTTATTGTGTAAATCAGAAGACTAAAGCTCAGAGAAATTAGGCAACTTGCCCAGAGTCCCGGAGCCCATATACAGTGGAGCTGGGATTCAGTCCCATCAGTTCTAGCCCCCCAAACCCATGTTCTGTTTTGTTGCCCCGGAGGGCACTCTTTCTGCCTCAGCCTCACAGAGTTCGCCTCAAAAAGCTAAGCTTTTGTTTCCAGGAAAGGTATTGGCACTGCCCCTTTGCAGGCAAACCTTCCTCCAGGGGAACGTCAGGGTCATTCCCAACCTTGTTGCCCTGAGCACAGACTCTCAAGGATTCCTTCCTCTGGGTCAAGGGCAGAGTCTATAGAATCCACTTTTGCAGTTTGGGGAAGCTGACCGTCTCTGGGGAGGCATGGCCATGCAAGATTTTACCTCGTCTTTACCTCAGTTTCCCCATTGGGTCTTGGCGCGCAGACGTGTTTCATGTAGCGGTAGATGAACCTGAATTATTCTTTGGTGGTTTTAATTAATTGCTTGCATTTTGGAAGTCAGGTTTACAACTCCAAGCAGATACCCAGCTTCTCTGGAGCACAGCCTGCCCTCTCCAGTTCCCCAGTTTCTACCTCTGCCCACTGCTCCCTGACACGGAAGCTGCGGCCAGTCCATCATCCTGTCGCCCTTCTTTTCTGCTCATAACTGCCAGCTTTGATCATTTCTGTCGCGACATGAGCCTCTAAGCTCGGTGAGGGCAGGACCATACCTTATACCTTTTTGTACTTTCAGTACTTAGAAGAGTGTTCTAATTCATTCATTGCCACTAGATCAGAAATTCTGTGTCTGTGCAGAGAAAGCAAAGCCTGCTGTTCCTGCTCTTAAGAACTGCCCTAGCTCTGGGGGAACTGACACACTCATCCTATCAGTAAAACTCACAAACCTTGAGGTTAAGGGCATGTCAGTCATGGATTTACAAGGAAAACCCACAGGGGCCAAAGATTATAGTCTGAAAAGAGGGAGTTCTTTCTAAAATACTGTAGGCTCTTAAGCTTTGTTTTCCATAAGAACACTAGTCTTTGGGTCTCCAGAGTTAAAATGGCATCTCACACTAAAATATGAAATTAAGAAAAAAAGTTAAATAACTAGTCAGAAATTGCCAAAGGTAGTGAACATCATCCTGAAATATTTATGCTCCACATGAACCCTAGATTGCATTTTTTGGTCTCTCTTTAATAAATCCCTGCTAGGCACCAACCACTTTAGAAAACAAATACGCGAAGAATTTCCAAAGGCAGTTAGTAAAACCAGAGAAATGCAAGGTTAGGACTCAAGCACCATTTTTTTCCCCTGAGGCAATTTCTGCAAAGTGTTGGTCTGCTGCTTGCAGGAACCTTCAAACAAAGGAAAACAGTTGAAGAAAGCCACCCAGGTGACAGGTTTTCAGGGTTCCAGTGTTGGGAGCCCGTGGCAATTTGCTGAAGTGTCTCACAGCCCAAATTGCCCCTCGGTGACTGAACTCCCTGACTTTCCCACAGCAAAGTGTGAAAGCACATTGCTGTCGGCCAAGGAAAATATTCCACCTGGCTCTGGCCACAGAGCCATCCACTGGGATCTGAACAGTCGAACACCCAGAGAGGGGTGACCGCCTTCAGTAAGCCTGCAGGCTGCCCGTGCAAACGGGAACATGCCTCCCGAGAGACCGGGGTTGGGGGCGGTTTTCCTGCTGGTGCTTAAGCCACTTCATGTAGATCTTTCACCTCAACAACCAGCAGGTGGTGGGGTTCGGTGGGGTTTGGTGGAGAAGTTAGGACATCACCCAACCACAGATCTTGAGGAAGTGCACGCCTTCTCTCTGCCCTCACCGGAAGCAGATACTGAGGGTCACACAGCAGTTAAAGGCATAAATTTCAAGGTCAGACAGACCCAAGTGACCTAGCACCATTAAGCCTCGGTTTCTTTGTGTATACCTGTGGCGGATTCATTTTGATATTTGGCAAAACTAATACAATTTTGTAAAGTTTAAAAATAAAATAAAATTTAAAATTAAAAAAAAAAAAATGGGGAGATGAGTATTTCTCAGGATTGTAAGGAGGCCCCAGTGACCATAACACATGTAGAGTTTTTGCTGTCCAAGATAGGAGCCACTAGCCATGTGAGGCTATTTAACTTATTTAATTAAAATTTCATCTTTCAGTCTCGCTAGCCACATTTCAGGAACTTAGTACTTCTGGGCAGCGAGTGGCTACTATATTAGATGCCACACATACAGACACTATTTGCATCATCACAGAAAGTTATTTTTAAATTTATTGTTTATTGAAGTAGAGTTGACTTATAGTATTGTGTTAATTTCTGCTATACAGCAGAGTAGCAGTTATATACATGTTTGTATTCTTTTTATATTCTTTTCCATTATGGTTTATCCCAGGATATTGGATAGAGCTCCCTGTGCTATACAGTAGGACTTGTCTGTCTATTCTTTGTGTAATAGTTTGCCTCTACTAACCCCAAACTCCCAGTCCATCCCTCTCCCACCCGCTGATCTTTGGCAACAGACAAGTCTGTTCTGTCTCTGAGTCTGTTACTGTTTTGTAGATAAATTCATTTGTGTCGTATTTTAGATTCCACATATAAGGGATATCATATGGTATTTGCCTTTTCTCCTTCTGACTTACTTCACTTAGTATGATAACCTCTAGTTGCATCCATGTTCCTGCAAATGACTTATTTATTTCTTTGTTATGGCTGAGTAGTGTTCTGTTGTATATATGTGCCACATCTTCATCTGTTCATCTGTTGAATTACTACATAAGATGCTGTTAGAGCATCGGAGAACATTCAAGCCCAGTTCCCAGCAGAGTATAAGAGCAGCCTTCATCAGCACCATCACCATTGTGATCAGTACATTGTTAACCATGACCACAGCTGAAGGATTCAGGTCCTGCTGAAGGGACAGTGAAAGTCAAGTAGACCATGTGCCATGAGGAAGCCCCTACCCCTCCAGTACACTCCTCCCCAAGTGCCCCAAGCAGAGAGGCTATAGGTCATGGCAAATCTTGTTCTTGAGGCCAAGAATGTGTGCTTAGTCACTCAGCCGTGTCCAACTGTTTGCGACCCCTTGGACTGTAGCCCGCCAGGCTTCTCTGTCCATGGGGATTCTCCAGGCAAGAACACTGGAGTGGTTTGCCATGCCCTCCTCCAGGGGATCTTCCCAACCCAGGGATGGAACCCAGGTCTCCTACATTGCAGGTGGATTCTTTGCCATCTGAGACACCAGGGAAGCCCATGAATACTGGAGTGGGTAGCCTATCCCTTCTCCAGGGGATCTTCCCAACCCAATAATCAAACCAGGGTCTCCTGCATTGCAAGAGGATTCTTTACCAGCTGAGCTAGCAGGGAAACCCCAAGGCCAAGGATGGGTAAACCCAGTACAAGTGTCCTGCGGCTCAGTGTCCCCACTCCTACCGCAACCCTGTGGATTTTCTCCACGGTTAAGGCAAGTTGGTATAAATATTTTTCTAAAACCTTAGTCCCTAACTGTTGGTCAACTTTGTCCTTGGCCCCCATATTAAAGACTTTATCTTAGGGTCCATGCCAAAAGCCTTGACTGAAATTCAGAACACTAGCCTCCAGCCAGAGAGTACATCATTGTTTATGAAGACAGTGTCTCTCAAGAGCCTTTAAAATGCTCTCTTTCTTTTATTTACATTTTTAGCACTCATACAGCCCTTCCTTTGTGTCAGGCACTTCACAAGATGTTAACTCGTTTAATGCTCATAACTCTATGAGGTAAGTTTTGTTACTCTGTGTTTTACTGACACAGAATCAGTGGCACAGAGAGGTTAAGTAACTTGCTCAAGGTCACACAGGCATTAAGTGGGGAATGGGATTCAAACCCATGACAATTTGGCTCCAAGTCTATATACCATGCTGTGCCCACTTATGGGATCCTATCCTGAGGAAGTAATCTCAAACGCAAGCAAAGTGTGTACACAAAGATAAGCCATTGGCATTATGAAATCAAAATTGGATGCAGTCTAAATGGTAAGGGTTCAGTGAAGCAAACTCTGTATAAATTACTTTACAACCATTTCAAACAACTCCTGCATGTTTCTAATGACATAGTAAAATGGTAAAGAGATGTCAAATGAAAAATTGATACAAAATAATATTTTTAAAAAATCTTAACTATGTTAAGAAAACTATATAGAAAAAGTACTTACTTGTCAGACTTTGAGGTGGTCGGATGTGCAGTAATATGGACTTTCTTTTTCTCTCCACTCTCTTATAATTTATGTACCTTCCAATTTGCTTAGAACCATTATTTTTCTAATTAGAGGATATTTTCCTTAAGAAGAAAAAAAATTGTAAGAACACAGCTTACATGCATTATCACCATTTCTTTAAAATTTTGAAAGGCATTGTGAACCAGGTGCAAAGGGGACTTAGGGGGAAAAACTGGGCAACTGGACAGGGCTAGAAATGGCACCCCACTCCAGTACTCCTGCCTGGAAAATCCCATGGATGGAGGAGCCTGGTAGGCTGCAGTCCATGGGGTCGCTAAGAGTTGGACACGACTGAGCGACTTGACTTTCACTTTTCACTTTAATGCATTGGAGAAGGAAATGGCAACCCACTCCAGTGTTCTTGCCTGGAGAATCCCAGGGACGGGGGAGCCTGGTGGGCTGCCATCTATGGGGTCGCACGGAGTCAGACACGACTGAAGCGACTTAGCAGAAGATCTGAAAGCCTTGAGCAGAGGAGAAAGAGAGGCATATTGTTCATCATTTAATTATTGTCGTTTGCTCCTAAGAAAGCACCAAAGCCACCTCCAGACTGAATCAGCACACAGCAGAGAAGGTCCCAGGGACCCCCTGGTTGGAGCACATTGCCCCTCATCTTCAGCCACCATGGCTTCTCAGCTCAGACAGGATCCTTGCCCCTCCTGTGCTGCACTTTGCCCTGTCTTTTTTGGGGCATTACTTTCTTTTCGGTTCTTATTTGGGGAAAACAGCCTGTATATGATTCCAGAGGCTCATTTTCAAAATTATGAAGACAAACTCAGCATTCCTTGTGTTTGACAATACCCACTCTCAACAGATGAAATTGAATAATCAAATGGTATAAAAAAATGTTCAGGCTTACACATTTGCCATTCCCCGTGGTGACAGAATAATTCCTATTTTATTCAGATTCCTTTCTTAAACAGAGGTGCCGCATCTTGGGTTTCTCCTGCACCTGAATGAGAAGACCCATTGTACAGCTCCCACCCTGAGGAAATGCCCAGAGAGAGAGGAAGAGGGGAGAGGGGGAAAGGGGCAGACTTTGGAGTGTTGCTCTCGAGTCTATAGCTTAAATGACCGTTCTGCCTCAGTGGTTCTCAGGCCTGGCCACACATTAGAGTCACTTGGGTGCCCAGACCAATTGGTCAGGGGCATCTCCAAGGGTGTGGCCATGGCCTTGGCATTTTTCAAAGCTTCCCAGGTGATTCTGATGTGCAGCCAGGTGGGATCTGGTGCCTACCTGAGGTCGAGACAGCAGCTGAGTCAAGCGTGAGTCATTTGTGACCAGGTGAGGTGATGCTTCCCCTCACTGTGTGATTTATGCTACAATAATTGGCATAATTAAGCCTAATATTAGTAGAAGCTTAGGAAATTTTAAAAAAATGTTTGTCACCAAACCTTTTCTTGCCCCCCCCTCCCCAGTAAAGAGCAACTGAGAAGGCTGCCTATATTCCAAATGAGTGATGGGGAAAAAAAAGGACCTCTGTCCATCCCCAAACCAGCAAGTCTAAATTGCCTTAGAAAGTCTAACCCTGGCTGCCCAATGGAATCATCTGGGAGCTTTAAAAATACTGATGCCAGTCCTTACTCCCAGGGACTCTGACTTAGTTGGTCTGGGGTGTGGCCTGGACATCAAGATTTTTTTTTTTTCCAAGCTCCCCAGGCCATTCCAATGTGCAGCTAGAGTTGATTTCACTGGTCAGCCTTCATGGTGGCTTTCAACTTTGGCTTCATCAGAATACCTTCAGCCTTTTCTTTAAGACACCCAGGCCCTGTTTTCAGAGGCTTTGATCTTTGAGGTCCTGGGAAGAGCTCGAGTATCTAGGCCACAGGCTATTCTGCCTCCCACTGCAGTTGGGCTGCTTGGTGCTAAGACTCGCCACTCTAAGAGCTCACCTAGGCCGTGACCTAGAGTCTCATGTACTGGGTTGGCCAAAAGGTCTTACAGAAAAATCCAAATGAACTTTTTTGCCAACCCAATATTTGGCAACAACTCATGTAATTCTTGTGCCTCACCAGGGAAGGTTTCATTCATAAACACGCTGAGCACCCTATTTCAATGAGACTGGGGTTTGAATGTTTGCAGCTGTGACCCTAAGGGGACAAAGAGGCTCAGACCTCCACTGGAGCAGTTCTGAAGCAAGGCTGGTTGTGAAGGGCCCAGCACTCACATGTTAGGAAGAACAAGAAAGTCAGCAAAGTGTGACTCAGTCTGGGGGCTGTCTTTCCTGATGAGTTAAGATGGCATTGTTTGGGGGCATCTTTGCAATTTGCTATACCCACAGCAGAAAGACCTCTTTACAGGGCAGTCAGCAGCCCATCTTCCCTTTTGCTATGTGGTTTGTGAGTTTGCCATTGAATCAATATCCCAGAGTATCTTCCAAATCAATTTGCATTACACCAGAAAGGTCTCCTTCACAGTTAAGATCCTTAGTTTTTAAACTCTAGAATCCACTCCCCACCCTCTTTCCCCATGCAGTTGTTATTGTTGGGATTAACAGAGATGATTCATGTAGGAGTTTAGCATAGCCTTCAATAAGCTAATGTTGTAATTAGCACTAGGCTCCCACTCTTTTATTTAAATAGGATTTCTTGGAGTCCCCAGCATTGATTTGTTAGTTCATAGGGTTTCCAGCAGAGAAGGCAGTGGCAACCCACTCCAGTACTCTTGCCTGGAAAATCCCATGGATGGAGGAGCCTGGTGGGCTGCAGTCCATGGGGTCACTAGGAGTCAGACACGACTGAGTGACTTCACTTTCACTTTTCACTTTCATGCATTGGAGAAGGAGATGGCAACCCACTCCAGTGTTCTTGCCTGGAGAATCCCAGGGACGGGGGAGCCTGGTGGGCTGCCATCTATGGGGTCGCACAGAGTCAGACACGACTGGAGTGACTTAGCAGCAGCAGCAGCAGCAGCAGCAGCAGCAGGGTTTCCAGAACTAAGCAGTTGAGGCAATTGAGGAGATGTTTGAATCCTCCTTTCCACAGCCTGTGGATTAAAGGAGTTTAAGCTGGGTGAAATTGCCTCTCCTATGGCCTGGATCTTTATAATGGCTGTGCAAATTGTCATCACACTCTCCTCCCTAGGAGGAAACAACACCAACACCCAACTACAGAGACGTCTCATTGACTTGGCCACAATTCCTGGTTAGACATCTAACAAAGCCCAGGCTCCCCAACCCTCTTCTGTTCAGTGGTTCACCAGAAATTTTGTAGAGCTCGGTCTTGCCTGTAGGAGCCTAGATGCTGGCTTCCAGTGAAGCTGGCAGGAAGGGCAGTCACAGAGGTGGGCATAGTCCTGAGGGCCTTTAGGGAAAGACAGGCTATAGAGATCCATGGAAAGAGCTTTGGAAAATGGATGGATGGATGAATGAATGAGTCTTCAAATTATATCTTCTTGGAGAATGTGGTCTTTGAGATGGAGTTTGAGGAAGGAAGTGAGGAATAATGTTGCAGGCAGAGAAGGTAGCAGTAGCTGAGATGGACAAGGGGAAGGTAATCATTCATTCACTCATTCATTCACAAACAGGTGTGTGTCCTGAGTGTCTATGTGCTGGCACTAGTTTAGTTGACACTGGGGGGTGGAGGACTGATGGGTTGGCTGAAATCTAAGTGACAGAAGATAAAGTAGAGGGGGTAGATCAGGGTCCTGCAGATATGGGGTGTTGGATGCTAAATGAAAGGAGGAGGAAGCCCACAACCCGGGTGAGAGCCATCAGGGTGCAGAGTGAAAACTCACAATAGCTGGAGGTGGCACCCTTTGCAAGATTCTCTGTAGACACTCACAGCTTCATTTGTGCATTACCTGTGCCTGCTGTTTATCGCCTCTCAGTCTCAAGTTCAGTCCACACTTTAGCTTTCTCCTGGTGGGAAGGGACCAGTGCCTTTGTTTTCTCCCCTGTGTACAGGGTGAGCTGTTTCCTGACTTTGGCCTTCACGTGATCCTGTTATTAAAAACCAAAAAAAAAAAAAAAAAACTTGCCCCTGTTTCATAATCCCCACCCCCCAGTCATCTCCCTCCTAGCCTGAGCCTGTGAGAGTCTGTGCTGTTATTCACACACCCATGGTCCAGATCCTTTTTCAAGCAAAGACTTCTTGCCAGAGCTCCCGCATCTTCCTCCTCCCCAGAGCCTGCTCCCTCCTTAGGTCTGCGGAGAACCCTGCATTGTTGGCCCTAGAACCTCAAGTCTCCTTTACTGTTTTAAGATCAAGAGCTTAATCTGCAGTGTTTTTATCCCAATCCTGGATAGTATACAGGGGCAGCAGCTGCTGAGTGAGCCGGAACCCAGACCCTGGGGTCCACAGATCTGGGAATATGTTTCTCTCTCTTCCTTGGCAGAGTCTGGCTCTTTGCAACCCTATGTAGCCCACTAGGTTCCTCTGTCCAAGGAATTCTCCAGGCAAGAATACTGGAGTGAGTGGCCATTCCCTTCTCCAGGAGATCTCTTTGACCCAAGGATTGAACCAGGATCTCCCACATTGCAGGCAGATTCTTTACCTCCTGAGCCTCCCTGGCATGGTGGTCACAAGCAAATGACTTGACTTTTCTGTGCAAACTAAATGAGAAAACATGGGTCAAATGTAAATTAATCTTTAACTGAAAGCAAGTACCTGAATTCAAACTAAAAATGCCTTTAAATGAGGTACATAACGATTGAGCTTTGGAATAAAGAGCACCAGTGGGAAACTTTACCATTAAGCAGTCTTAGAGACTGAAGCTGTATGCTCCAGTATCCCAGGCTGTGGCCTTAGGCAGCCATTTTTGCAACATCTCCTGTTTGCCTTAATTTTAAACCCATACAGTACTTGTTCTTTTAACATTAAAATGATTAAGATTTTGTTAACATGGAGCAAAAGCTATCCTCCAGGAAATACCCTGTATTTATCCTGTGACTCCTGGCATCTGGGGTCTGGAAGCCCCCAGATTAAGGGAATCACAAATGTAAGACCCCTGGGGCTTTTCAGGCCCTACAATTACGAGACAGTGCTGCTGGTTCTACTCCAGTACATGCCCCTGTGCGCTGGATCACCTGGTAAATGCTTGCAGGACTAATTAACCCTGACAAAGAATATAAAAATCAAGCCAGTCTTTGTCTCCTGATGGAGACACTCTCATCACTGGGAATTCTGAATACACACATTTAGTTTAAAAATAACCTGGTTTTTTATGAACTGCCAAAATGAGCTTCACGTCCTAGACACATTTGCTGCCTTCCTCACTCCCCCAGGATCTGGCATAGTAACCATGATAACAGAGTGCTTCAGCAGCACCTTGCCTCCGCAGATAAGCTGATGAGTTACCTCGTTCTCCAAGCAAGAGAAGCCTATGCAGGGGAGTCGGGGCGATTTTACCGACACCTTTGCCTCCAATAGCCAGGGCTGGAGGGGCCCCTTTGGGCTTTTTTGTAGGGCTTGGGTCTCTCCAGTCCAGTCCTCCTGGGGAGTACGGCGAATGAGACCTCTGCCCGGAGAGCGTGCTGATGTCCCTGTCTTCCTCAGCTGCCACTCTGGGTACGTCGGTGCACGCTGTGAACACGCAGACCTCCTGGCCGTGGTGGCTGCCAGCCAGAAGAAGCAGGCCATCACCGCCTTGGTGGTGGTCTCCATCGTGGCCCTGGCTGTCCTCATCATCACATGTGTGCTGATACAGTAAGTCTTCACTGCCCCCAAGGCCGGGTCCCCCACCTGCCTGCCTTCCCGGGGCTATCTGCAGCGCTCCCAGATAGCAGGGCCACCTCGGCAGTTTACCACTGTGATGTCTGATTGGTGTTAACAAAGCGAAGAAGGATTTTGGTGAAAGCTGAGCGGTATGAAGGGCACACAGCCTGGGAGATCTCCAGCAAGTGGGCCTTGACTGGAAGCAGAGCCAAAGGCTTGGAGTCTTCACCATTGTGGTAGGGGTGTGCAGGGGTTCCAGAGGGAACTGGAAAGGCTCCAAGCCTCCTGTGTGCAGTTAACAGCCACACTTCCCCTCTGCAAATCCTAAAGCCACTGTTGCTGTTACTCCCTCTGCTCTTCCTCCAGACCTCAGTTGCTGCCTGGCATCTTCCAGGAAGCCTTCCTGAGCCCCTTTCCGGGTGTTCTTAGCCTCATTTGCTTGCCTATATCTCCCAATTGGATTGCTCTGCAAAGGGACAGACCCGAGGGTTGTATTTCCAGTATTGGGCCAGAATACTGGCCCAATATTCCCTGGAAATATGGGTAGCAGGTGCTCTGAGAGGATGAGTTTGCCATGACCAGAGAGTGTTAGTCTTAAGAAAAAGATCTGAAGCCATGGAGTTGCTTGGCTTATTCTTTCATTCCTTCCGTGGGTCCATACAGTGTACCTACAGTCCCTGCTTTACTGCTTGCTGGCTGCTCCTGATGGATGACCCCGTCCTGAACCCACGCAGCCCTGCCAGCCTGAAGTGGTTGTTTTGGCCCAGTCCTGACAGTGGTTCTAAGTGACCCAACTGCTGCTTTATGGAGCAAACAGCTGGGCCACCGGGGTGGGGATGGGGGCTGCGGAATGACTGGTCCCCTCTGTCAACTGGAGCCTATTTGGCCAACCCAGAGAGGAGCGGCCACATAGAGCTGGTCTTTTGGGGGTGGCCAACAGATCCTTCCGCAAGTGGCCCCAAAGGCTACCTCCTTGCAAAGCCCTCAGCCCTGTGCTGTGATTGTCCCTCTGGAAGCTCCAGGGGAAGGATAGGTAGAGCCCGGAGCTGCCCAGCAGGCCCCTCCGGCAGCCACTGCCCCAGCTGGGCACTCCTGCCAGGCTCCTACCCAGCCCATGTTCTCTGCACCTTTGCAGCTGCTGCGAGGTCCGAAAACACTGTGAGTGGTGCCGGGCGCTCATCTGCCGGCATGAGAAGCCCAGTGCCCTCCTGAAGGGAAGGACTGCTTGCTGCCACTCAGAAACAGGTAAGGAGGCTGCCTCGAGGGAGGACTTTTCCCTCGGGAGACACTGTTGGGTAGAGGAAAGGACCGCCTGTTTCAAGTCAGGGCAGAAGTTCTTGGAGGGTGAAGCAGAAAGAAGGGAGAAAAAGAAGAGGACATTTATCCTACCAAGTCAGATTCAGTTTATTCCAATGTGTCTTTTCCTCAGAAGGTGGCTCTGTTATCCTTACCTGTGACTGTGTGACCTTTAACAAGTAACTTAACATCTCTGAGCCTTGGTTTTCTCATTAAAAAGATGTCGTGCAAATTAAATAAGTACTGAGATGAAGAACCTGGTGTATCACAGACTGGAGACACACAACAGATGTTCTTTCTCTTTCTCTTGAGAAATCATCTTCCCTTTCCCAGCAGTGAAATGATAGATGCGGCTTCCAAAAGGTCTTGAAGGACTCTGAACTCTTAGAATCTTGTGATCATCATTCAGCTTACCATTGTTCCATGAATATTTTCTCCAACATCCGTGAAAAAGATTGGACATCTGGCTAGGATGCCAGACTCACATCTCCAGAGCCTTCTCCAAGCATCCCTAGCTCCGGGCTCCTGGAGTCAAATAGCAAATTAATCCAGACAGGCTCTGAAAAGTCACACATGAGTGAGTTTCTGGAATGCTTGTTTGACCAAAAAGACTGTCATAAACTTAGCGTTCCTTTTTAGGAAGTGGTTCGTCAAGAGACAGTCACCCCAGCCTCATCCACCTGAGGGTGGCTTCTCTACTAAATAGTCAGCTCAAGGTTGTGTGGAAAGGGCAGGGAGAAAGTGCCTGCTGCGCTCCTTAGGCCTCCTGGTGGTCTGACCTGGAGGGAACTGAAGGCAAGGGGCCGCTGTTACTTGATCTTCATTTCAAGAGCCATAGTAATTGTGCATGAGCGGTTCGTTTGGTTTAGGAATGTGCTAATTCATTGATCCTCGAAGTAGTCTTGAAGAGGGTGTGGGTAAACTGAGTCTGCCAAAGACCTGTGTGGAAGGTCTGAGTCCCTGGGGGAGCTAGGATGAGACCCAGGGCCTCTGAAGTCCCCACTCCCGTTTCCTCCACTACCTCGCGGTACCATGCATTGAGCTAATGAAGATAAACATTTTTGTTTGGTCTTTTAACACCAATAGAAAAAAATTGTGTATGGCTTTTTAAGAAAATTGATAGTATTTTTGTACCCTCAGTCTGCACCTTGGCAGAGTCATTTAGGGTGGAGTAAATTTCTTGTTAATGTCACTTCTTCTCTACCTACATTTTGAGAGAATGTTGGCTTTAAACCCAGCAATGGGTCTGACCTTGCAGAGATGGCCAAGGCTAAAGCCCCTCTTCTTAAGACAATGGGTACGCTCCACCTCCAGGGAACCCGGGAGAGACCAGTGCAGGAAGATGTCCAGGCTGGACTGGACTCCGGAGCTGCTGGGGACTGGGTGCACCCTGCTTCCCCATGACAGGCACAGAGGATACCCTCAGGACCCTGCTGCTGCTGCTGCTAAGTCGCTTCAGTCGTGTCCGACTCCGTGCGACCCATAGACGGCAGCCCACCAGGCTTCCCGTCCCTGGGATTCTCCAGGCAAGAACACTGGAGTGGGTTGCCATTTCCTTCTCCAATGCATGAAAGTGAAAAGTGAAACTGAAGTCGCTCAGTCATGTCTGACTCTTAGCAACCCCATGGACTGCAGCTTACCAGGCTCCTCCGTCCATGGGATTTTCTAGGCAAAAGTACTGGAGTGGGGTGACCCTCAGGGCCCACCCATTGAGAAATAAGGGGGTCTATTCTTCCATGGCCTTAGAGGAAGCCATTCTGCTGCCAGAGCCCTTGACTAGCTCATGAGCTGCCCACTAAGCCACTGCTGATGAGGAAACTGGCAGCAGATGGGCTGAATCACCTCCAGTTGAATGAAGGCCTTCAACAGTGTGTGTCCCCGTTCCCTTCTTTCCTTTGGTGCTGAAAGCACAGATTCAGGAGCTACTGCCCCTGTGGTCGAACCAGCAGAATGTGGACTTGACTGCCCGAGAGAACCCAGTGACTTGGGCTGGTGCATCCCCAAGTTTCTGTCCCATGCCAGTTTTCCCAGCCTGGCTGGAGTGTGGCCTGCAGAGCTTAACCTGTTTTTCCTTCCTTCCAGTGGTCTGAAGAGCCCAGAGGAGGAGTTCTGCCAGGTGGCCTGGAGCAGCCAGAGGGAAAAAGGGCTTCTTGAGTTCGGCACAGCAAGGGCTGCCAGGCTTGGGCCAGCAGGCCTTTCCTTCTCTGCCTGCCATCACCTGTGCAGGCTTTTTGTCTTACGTGGGCCTTCCTTCAAAATTCTGTCCAGAACTCTGTCTGCTTGGGGTTATCCAGTGTGACCTGGAGAAGAAATCGGTGGACCACAGTTTAAAGACTGGTCAGAAATGAATGGCACGGGGTGGACCTCCTATTTACCTAATGACCTATGTGCTTCGTCATCTGCATCCAGGTGTGTGTAGGTGTGTTCTGCCAGTTACGGATACCAGACCCGTCTCCCCAGAATAGTCTCCATCGTGCCCGACACTGGAGTTCCTATAATTGTTACAGGTTTTTTTTTCTTATCTGCTTCTTGGGGAAAATGGTGGAAAAAAGCATCACTGCTTTTTGCTACATGAAGATGCCAGTGGAGGAGGAGTCATGCCAGTCCTCTGTCATGAAACCCTCAAGCAGCCCAGTGTCTTCCATGGACACATGACGTTGAAGACCTTCCTGAGCTGTTGCCGTCCTCAGAGATAATTTCTTATTTATTAGATGGATGATGATTTATTTTAATCTCTTAAGTCAGTGTAAAAAGTGTAAAAGCCTTTCAGACATCTACATCAATGATCCATGTATTGCTTGCCAAAAAACTAGACTGATTCGAAATGCCTGGTCTCTTTGGGACAGCTAAAACTTGGGGCGGTGGTGGGGGAAGCACCAGGATGGGTGGAGATGGAAGAAGAGGAGGAGTTACTGATGGGAGCAAAGATTGGGGTTCAGAGATCATGCCATTTAATACACAAAACTGGTAAATGCCCTACGATACATTCCTGCTGAAAAGTTAGCAGAGCTTACAGTGGAGGCCTGGCACCTTATTGAGGAAGAGGAAGAGAGTCTGTGTGTGTATCTACAAGGAGGAAACACGACAGTGACTACACTGCTCTTATTAAACCTGTTAACCTTCTGGTGGGCCGTCCGAGAATCTGTTTAGACATAGAGCTTTAGCAGAGAGCAACAGGCATTTGGAGTTGCACCCATGAAAGGGGACCAGTCACTTATTTTCCATGTTGCTACTTGGTTGATTTGTTGCTTTATTTTGAAAAGGACAAACTGAACTTTCCTATTTATTTTTAAGCACTAGGAGAAATATTCCAGTAATTTTATTTTTCTTTTCCATTCAGGATGCTAGGTTTTTGTTTTTTGTTTTAAAACAAAAACTCTTAATAAGCTGCCTCCATCACGTGGGTCTTGCTTTTCCCTCAGAGAAGGAGAAGTTGTTCTCCTGGGTACTCTCCAACCCAATGGGCCTGCTTGTGGGAAACCCCAGTTCACTCCAACTTCATGGTGGAGCTCATCCCTAGGAATTGTTATTAAAATTTGCAAACAGGGAAACAATGAAATAATTTGTAAACTCCTTATGTGAGGGAACTCTTATTCACCAATATTTGAAAAATGGGAGATCTCTACCTATTAACCCTTCAGTGCCTGTAGCTCCTCACTTCATGAAAGGGACTTTTAAAATATGTCAAGTGAGCTTGAAATTCCTACCAGGTCATTTTGTCCTGCTGGAATTCTTCTGCCCAGCACGTCTATTTCAATGCATTTTCTCTGTGTTTCTCACAGTTAAGAAAATTATATGACCTGTGTTGCAATTCTGGCACTTGTATTGAATGACGCTGCACCCAAAGCACCGAGATTAGAAATGGGATCTGTTCGCCAGCAGCGTAACTGACATAGCTTCTGGGGTCTGGTCATGAGAGAACATACGCTTAAGTTCGCATTCCTTACACAGGTCCTACAGCAGCGGATCTGCGGGCTGGGGCTTCACCCCCAGAGATGCAGTTGACACTGGTTTGTGGACCCCAGCTTGGCCCCCCCCTTTTTCATCGGGCTCTCCTGAAAGTCTGATTCCGGTATAGAGAGACTAATAGAAGTGGAGTGGCATCATTGGTTTTTACCTTGAAATCACATATTTACTTTAGAACAGTCTTTCCTCAGTCTTTTAGAGACTGTTTGAGGTCTGGTTGCCTTTAAAGAGCAAGAACTGATATTGGGAATGTCTTGTGGGGTTTTCTCCACCTACTGAGGAAGGATCAGTGTCCAGTCTGTAGGCACCTAAGGGCCTTTGCAGAAGGGTGAGGAGGTGAGAACCAAGAACCTTCTTGATTTCCCGTGGGGACTTCATACTTAGTGTCTGTGAATGCTCCAGTCACAGCTGCCGGTGCCCCCCGCTTCCAGTGCTGATATAGCCATGCAGTGCACAGGCCCAAATGTGTGCCACCCTGGGAGAGTTGGAGGCAGAGGCTGGGATCAAGGCAGACCTTTGTCCATGTCCAGGTTATGAGAACCTTGCTTCTTTAGTGATTTCTCTCTCAGAAATCAGAATGGCCACTAAGCATTGGATTCCTATGCCATTTGTGGCATTGGTACTTCTTTGGTTAGATATAAAAATGCCCCCTTTTCAGGTTAAAAATCGTCTTCTAATCCAACTCTGTAGGTTCCCTGTGTTTCCTTGCTTTTTACAAAGCCAAGTTCATTATGATTAGGGACTTGTTCCCAAGATCTGACCTGGTGAGCAGCTGCAAACCAGGGGATGGGGAACACAGCTGTTTCCAATATCTGTCTCAGGAGAAATGCAAAACCCCCATTTAAAAGGGGCAGGGGAAGAGAGAGACTGCTTCCAAATCTTCAGTGGAGCCTGGATTTTCCCACTGCTGTACAGGCTGTGACTTCTTTAAGCATGCTGGCAGGAAACATCTTCTTCTAGATGGAAGGATATACAGCAGCCAATCCTGATTGGGAAGACACATCTGAACACGTGGTAAACAAGCAAGACTTGTGTGCCAGCAGAGGAGAGGGGCAGAATGTCCCCAGACTCTATTTTCCCATGAAAGGAGATGGTAGAATTGACATTACCCCCACCCGCATTGGTGAGGGAGGAGGTGCACCTCCAGAGCTTTGGGGAGCCTGGTCTATGCAGGTGGAGCACGTGTCTGCATCTCCAGGTTTCCCGGGTCCAGGCTGCTTCAGTGCACATGTACCTCTGGCTGCTCTTCCACCGGGTCCAGGCTGCTTCAGTGCACGTGGACCGCTGGCTGGTCTTCCAGGCCATTTTGACAGGAACAGTTCAAAGAGGCTCCAACACTGTTCGGGAGATCCTGATCCCATAGTGGGATCTGGGCTTTGATTTCTCCCAACCTGCTCAGCTGAGGAAGGGGCAGGGGGGTGATTCAAAAGCCCAGGACAAAGGAGGACATCACAAAAACAAGAAGAACACGTATGTTTGTTCTTAATGTTCCAATAGAAGACCTGTTCTCTAGCCACTGATTTTATCAGGCTTTCTAAAAGGTCTCATGGTAAACACACACAGTACTGAACACAACGCCTCTTCCTAGTGTAATAATACTGAAGTGTTCAACTTTTCACTATCTTATTATAACAAACCTGATGCTTTTTTTTTTTTTAGAACTTGTTACTCTGACTTCTGTATATGTTGCACTGAAAAGGTTAATATTTAATGTTTTAATTTATTTTGTGTGGTAAGTTAATTTTGATTTCTGTAATGCATTAATGTGATTAGCAGTTCCTTTCTTTAATATCTGGATTATACTTATTTAAAGAGTAGTGAGCAATATAAAATGCCGTTGTGTTTTTCAGTAATGTGTATTGTTGTCAGTTGTACTGTACCTTGTTTGGAAGGATGAAGGAATGAACTCTTTTTTTTTTCCTAAATCAAGACTGAAGCTTTTCTTTCATGAGGTTGGGAGATGGCTGAAGTACATTAAGATTTTTCTCTGCAAATGTGAATGGTGCGAAAAAAAAAAATAGATGCTCTTTTGCAAAATGTGGGAATCCTAAAATTAACTTTAGTTGATCCCTATATGCTTGTAAAAACCAAATTCTCTGAAGTTCTTCTCAATATATATTTCATTTACTGTATGTCCAACAATACGCTAACTAGTGTGGAAGACGAAACAGACAACCCCTGCCCCAAGGAATCAGAATCTGCCTGAGATCAACTGACGTGCAGAAAATAATTCCAGACTCATTCCAGACAAAATACAAATAAAGCCTGAAATTGTGATGTAGAGGAGTGTGTGTGTTAATAGCTGTAATTCTCCACATGTGGTCCCCAGACCAGCACCATCGCATCACCTGGGAGCTTCTAAGAAAGGCACATTTTCAGGACCCACCCCAGACCTATTAAACTCTCAAGATGCCATGCACTCTCTACCTTCCAGATGAGTCTGATACATACTCGAGTTTGAGAACCATGGTGCTATAGGATTCCAGGAAGGGCAAATTCATGTGGGCCTAGAGTTTTTAGGAACGGTTTTCTAGAGGATGTTCAGGGGAAGTGAAACTTAACACAATTTACCCCGTAGCGTTCAAGGTTAACGGCCATCAGGTAGTACAGTCTTGAGGTAAGGCTTGCATTTATTTGGATCTTCTCAGCCTAGTTGAAAAAAAAAAACAGGCCTGTCCATCTCCTTCCACACCACTGCTCACACCCACCCCCACTCCCCTCTGCTCAGTTTCTGACTGTAAGCACTTGTTCTAAAACTGTCAACCCAGTTCTTACAAGCCTCACTGCACTTAAATTCCCATACAAGCCTCTGCCATTCTAACCCATGCATGGGCCGCTGGTGTGCAAGGTGAAGCAGGGGAAAGTGAAACCGTCGCTGTGAGAAGCAAGAGCTAGGTCGCAAGGCAAATCCAGCTCTCTGAAGTGAAGGAGGTGCCTGCGGAGCCCACTGTCCAGGCCTCAAAGGTCTTAGCATTGGCTTCATGGGAAGACAGCCACCCAGGCAACTCCTTGTTCTGAGTGTCCTGTCTGGTATCTGTCCCTCAGGAGAGCCTTTACCCACCTCTGAGGGGAGGGAGGGACAGACCTCTACCTGAACTCGGTGTCCCCCTCATGACCTTAATCAGTCTTCGGGGACATCTCCAGGCCCTCTTTCTAAACCACTGAATTTTCTAGTTGGCCCCTTTCTTCTCCCTGATTTCCAAGCCTTCCTGCCAAGGCTCCCTCTTCCATTTCTGGTGTCTGGTATGCTGGACTATCTAGGGTGGTGGGGAAGGACCTATCCCAGGAAAAAGCTCCCTTGAACTTGGAATCAACCAGACCTTCCCTCATTTATCTAGGTGATGTGCGGATGCCCACTCGCATCCATGCTGTGCATAGTTGGGGCCTGGTCTTTGTGGATGCTGTCGGCCCACACTTCAGACCCCTGCTTTGCCTGGTTGCTCTGTGTCCTGCCTCCTGCCTGGCCAGTTTTGGGTGCTGAAGTGTGGCCTAGCCTTGCCCTCCCTAGCTTGGAGCTCCCTGCCCAGCAGCAGCCTGGAATTCTAACCCCAACTCTCTTTCCCCATCTCTTGAAATTCCGTCTTCCAGTTTGCTCTCCCCAGGACTAGGTTCCAAGGTCTTGAGCCTTATGCCTCTGCCTTTTATCCTCAGAAATAGGAAATGACATGCCCATGGTCACACAACTTTGGGTCTAGCAATGCCTGTTCTACTAGGCTAGCATCTCTCTCCCCAAATCAATTGAATCCTAGAATCTGTTGGGGTGGAGCTTGAACATCTTTTAAAATCTCTCCCCATGATTCTAATCCTATCCCTACTGACTTCTGGAATACACCAAGCCCCAGGGAGCCTTTAGCATAAGAGAGCGTTGATGCCCAGAGCTGAGATATCCTCCCAGGGCTTGCCACCCTAGTCCCTGCTTAAGAATCCCTTAATACCCAGCAGATGTTAGCCCTGGGGAAACATGGAGGCTGGGCCCTCCTTTCAAGGGAGATGATCTAAAGCAAGCAACAGAGAGAACACCTGTGGGAACAGGGGCCCCTGAGGAGTACTGCAGGGTACTTGAGGTCATGCAAGCCTGGACAATGGCTTTTCAGGAGCCAGATTTCAGATGTGAGATTAAAATGTGGTGACATTTATCCTGAAAATAAAAAGGAGATTGGGGAGAAGGAAAAAAAAACAAAACCTCTCTCCAGGCACATTTACTCAATGGAAGCTTCAGGCCCTGAGGCGCAGCAGCACGAAGTGCCCCAGGACAGGAGGAGCCCCGCTGCCATGAGGCCCTCTAGGGCAAGTCCAAGCCTGCCACTGGAGCCCCTCTCAGGGTCAGGGGAGTGGGGTTGAGAACTGGGCAGGAGAAGAGCTCCACTCCGGGGCTTAACTGCCCTGCATATTCCAGGGAAGGACTCTCCCCAGGTCTAGAAATGTGACGTCCCAGAAGGACTGTGCTGTGACAAGCTGGCATCATTTAAACCTTGTCCCATCAGAACAGAACAAACAGTGGTGCCCCAGCCCTCCAGCGTGGTCTCCCCCTGCCTTTGTACAAGAAGCTCCCCAGACAGAGCCCAGGGGCTTTGGGTCCCTGTGGTGGAAGGAGGCCTGGAGCTGCAGACCGGGGCATGGTTACAGCCTCACTTCTGGGCTGTGTCACCTGGGGTGGTGTTGAGTCTTTCTGAGCCTCCAGTCCCTGCCTGTTTAGCTCAGGGAGCTGTTGAGATAAAACTTATAAACACCCACTTGCTCAGCCTGATTCTTGAAATAAAACTAATGCCATTGATAAACTGTCCAGCTCAAGGGAGGCCTCCTCCATTCTCTAGTGACATTCAATTCAAGGTAAAAGCAGGCATAGGGGAGGAGCGTAGGAGAAATATTTCCAGAGAGCCGATGGCGAAAGGGGCCACATTCAGAGGGTCGTGGTCCCAGGGCAGCACCTTGAGAGATGGTTAAGGACCCAGAGGAGTGAGAAAGAGTGTCCTTGGACATAGGAAGGTATTCAATGTGCCCTCAAGTTGCCGGGCCAGAGACAAAGAGGTTGACTTCAGCTCAGCAGCGGGTCTTTCTCATGGTTAGAGCCATCCCCTGGACTACTGTGCTCCCTAACACCTAAGTGATCAAGCAGAGACTGGGTCACCAGCAGGGACATAGTGGGTGCCCTGGTGAGCTACAACGTGAGCCAGAAGACCTCTGGGGGCCATCTTCCTCCAGCATCCTGACCACCATCTCCAGCCCAAGAGTTCCTGTGTTATCCCAGCACTCCAAACCTTCACCTACCACAGCACCCTTCTAGAATAATCTTTGGGAACCCAGACCTAAGCCTCTGTTTTCCCCTTGTTTTTCTGTGGGTCTTGTAGCGTCCTGGAGCTTCTTGGTGATGGAGGGGCATCTCAGGCCCTGCCCGGTCCCCTTCCCTCCCACCTGCTGACTTCAGGTGGAGGTGGTGGTGGTTTAGTCACTAAGTTATGTCTGACTCTTGGAATCCCAGGGACTGTAAGCCCGCCAGGCACCTCTGTCCATGGGATTCTCCAGGCAAGAATACTGGAGTGGGTTGCTATTTCCTTCTCCAGATTCCCTTCGTAGTACAGCAGAAACTAACACAACTTTGTAAAGCAGTTATACTCCAATAAAAAAAAATAGAAAAAAATAAGACTGGTTTTCAGACACTAAACAGCAATGCAATACAGGAGAATGATGCTCTTATAGATGAGAAGGAGATAAAGGAAATCTACAGTTGCATCTTCAGGCAGAAGTTCAGGGAGGAGAAACCTAAACAGAGCACAGTAGTCACCTTGAGATGTGAGGAGAGAGTTGAGAATTTAGGGAAGTCAAGGTAGGAAGAAAGTGCAAAGCAGAGAATCCGAGAGGTGAGGGCTGCAGCAATTTCCCTGTTAGCTTAGTTGATTACCAATAGGCATGTGAAGAAAATTCCCGAGGGCAAGGAAAAGAAACACTGGGAAAGAGCAGGAGGAATAATTCCCAAGCCTCACAGAGGGCTGGGGACAGTTTCCTTTCTCCACAACCAGAGCTGAGAAACATTGGGATAACAGGGCTTGAGCACTCAGAAGAGTACTGCCTTGGTCCTCAGAAGGACCATTTCGCCTGTGCTGGTCTCACCTGATAAAGATGAACGGCAGATCTGGAAAGAGTGAACATTTCTTCATAACTCTATCCCAGAACAAGGCTTAGACTCTCAACAAAATAAAACTTACAATGTCTAACCTCCAGTTCAATATTACCAGGCATGTGAGGGAGAAAAATATTACTTATCGTTAGGAGAAAAATGAATCATAGAAAAAGACCTAGCAATGATATAGATCAGATAACAGAACAAATCCCAGTTAACTGAAAAAGATTCAAATTATAACAAAACATGTTCTTTGACTACAATGGAGTTAAATTAAAACTCAGTAACAAAGACATTTAGAAAACCGCGAGATATTGGGTTTCCCAAGTGGCGCTAGTGGTAAAGAGACACAGGTTTGACCCACAGCACCCGTCTAGAATAGTCTTTGGGAATCCAGACCTAAGCCTCTGTCTTCCCCCTGTTTTGCTGTGCGTCTTGTAGCCTCCAGGAGCTTCTTGGTGATGGAGGGGCATCTCAGGCCCTGTCCAGCCCTCTTCCCTTCTGCCTGCTGGCTTCAGAGTCTGGGGCTTAACCATATTCAGGAGGGCCCCTATGCAGGGATCACAGGAGAGGGCCTTTCCTGGCTCTTCTCCATCCCCACATGCCTAGATATACTGGTGCCTTCCCAAGCCACTCTCCACCCCTCTCTCCCTGTGCCTGGCTGTGGACAGCCTTTGTAGGGCTCTCTTGCCCTCTGGCTTCCGGTTCAGCTTGTGGGAGGCTCTGAAGGAGAGATCAAGGTTATTTGCTTGTTTTTATGGTGCAATTCTCATCTGTTTTATTAAACTTGCCTATAGTTGATTTACAACATTATACTAGTTTTAGGTGTACAGCATAGTGATTTAATATTTTTATACATCATATTCCATTTAATCTAGATAGCATATTAAAAAGCAGAGACATTACTTGGCCAACAAAGGTCTGTCTAGTCAAGGCTATGGTTTTTCCAGTGGTCATGTATGGATGTGAGAGTTGGACTATGAAGAAAGCTGAGCACCAAGAATTGATGCTTTTGAACTGTGATGTTGGAGAAGACTCTTGAAAGTCCCTTGGACTACAAGGAGATCCAACCAGTCCATCCTGAAGGAAATCAGTCCTGAACATTCATTGGAAGGACTGATGCTGAAGCTGAAACTCTAATACTTTGGCCACCTGATGTGAACAACTGACTCTTGGAAAAGACCCTGATGCTGGGAAAGATTGACGGCAGGAGGAGAAGGGGATGACAGAGGATGACATGGTTGGATGGCATCACCGACTTGATGGACGTGAGTTTGAGCAAGCTCCGGGAGTTGGGGATGGCCAGGGAAACCTGGTGTGCTCTGTGGTCCATGGGGTCGCAAAGAGTTGGACACGACTGAGCGACTGAACTGACTGTCAGGGACTTCCTCAGTGGTCCAGTGGTTGAGACTTCGCCTTCCAACGCAGAGGGGTATGGGTTTAATCCCTGCTCAGGGAGCTAAGATCCCACAGGCCTCACAGCAAAAAAAAAAAAAACAAAACAACCAAAAACCCAAAACCGAAACATAAAACAGAAACAATATTGTAACAAATTCAATAAAGCCTTTAAAAGTCCACATTAAAAAAAACTTATAAAAAACTCCTACAAAATAATGGCTGTATTTCCTTGTGCTGTACAATATATTCTTATTGCTTATCTGAGACAGGTATTTTATCCCCACTCCCTTCTAGGGCTTTCCTGGTGGCTCAGTGGGTAAAGAATTTGCCTGTAATCCAGGAGACTTGGTTTTAATCCCTGGGTTGGGAAGATCCCCGGGCGAAGGAAATGGCAACCCACTCCAGTATTCTTGCCTGGGAAATCGTATGGACAGAGGAGCCTCTGGACTACAGTCCACAGGGTCACAAAGAGTCAGACATGAGTGTCTCAACCACCCCCCTTCCAGTTCCAAGGCTGTGTTTCCAATAATTACACCCCAAGCCCTGGGCTTCCAGGGCCCTTCCTCCTCCCAGCTCTCATCACACTTCATTTACACAACTTCCTCCCCTTGTCCCTTCGGCTTTGAGTGGTAATGGCTCCCCACAGTTGCTAGTTTTAATTCTGCCAATCTTGGTCCCCTCAACCTCCACCTTGCTCTGTAATTTCTAGGAGTGCTTAACGAGAGGCTAAAAATTCAAATGCCACCAGGAGTGACGCTGTTAATCTGAATTAGGGCAATTGCTAGGTGGCAGCACAAATGCCCATGAGTAGATTGAACTTGGCGTGGGAGGTGGACATTGGGATAAACTGGGGTGCACAGGCCTCTTCTGAAGGGGGTGATCATGTTGCAGTTCCAGCCCATGATGAGTATCCAGCAAGGTGGTCTGATTTTCTATTTTTTTTTTTTTCAAAAGAAGCAGAAAATCTGTATTTTTCATGAAATATTTCCATTTCTAAATATGGCTCAAATTCATAAACCACCCTGGGGCCCCAGTGAAATCTGTCTGCGGGTCACCATCCGTTTGCAGCCTTCATTCTCAAGCTGTTCGCTTGTCTGCCAGGCCCCTTCGCACCTCTCTTCATTTGCGGCTCTCTTTGCTAGGAATGGCTTTTTCTGCTTCTTGGCCTGAGCGAACTTGTGGTCCTTCAAGAACAAACTCACACCTCACTTTCTCTCTGGAGCCTTCTTGAAGCCGCCATGCAGCGCCTTCCCTAGGCACCCAGAATACTTTGTACGTGTTAATATTCATGTTAAGACAGTCCTCTCACTTTGCTGCCACTGTTTGTTAGCAAATTCTCCACAAGTTGTCCTGTACCCAGGATCATCTTGTGTCCCAGGTCATGAGCTTCTCAAGGTCAACAACCTCTTTCCTATACGTCTTTGTAGCCTGAGCATTTAGCCTGATGGCTGAAGCAAGGTGATGCAATAACTTTTTGTTAAGAAAGATCCTCAGCTATACAGGGCTTTAGTTGGACCAATGTCTGTCTCTGGAGGCAGGAGACCAATGTCATGTGGGCTCACTGGGTCCTGTGGGGCTAGGTTATCCAGACCTGGATGCTATGCTACCATTAGACACCTCACAGGTCAGACAGGTCTTTGGGATTCTCCCTGGTTTCCTATCTATCATAAGAGCTTTGATTCCAGGCAGAAATACATTTTCTGACCAGTATCTTACTATGAACTTTGTCACAATCCAGGTGAATTTGACAGAAATATTTCCCCCCAGGTTTATAGAGATAGAAATGAGATATGACATAAGTTTAAGGTACACAATGCAATGATTTGATACACGTATCTATTGCAAAATGATTACCACAGTAGAGAAATGAACACTTCCACTCCCTCACATGGATACCATTTTTTTGTGTGTGCAGTGAAGACATTCAATATCTAATCTCTTAGCAAGTTTTAAGTATACAATACAGTATTTTTAACTATAGTCACAATGCTGTGTACATTTGTATCCCCAGAACTCATTCATCTTACAACTGTGAGTTTGTATCCTTTGACAAACTTCTCCCTCTTCTCCCCCGACTCCACCCCAAGCCCTGGGCAGCCCTACTCTGCTCTGTTTCTCTGAATTTAACTTTTTTAGATTCCACATAGAAGTGAGAGCATGCAGTCTTTGTCTTTCTCTGACTTATTTCACTTAGCATAATGCTCTCGAGGCTTATCCATCTTGTCACAAATGACAGGGCTCCCTTCTTTCTCATGGCTGAACAATATTCCATTGTGTGTACAGGGTACCTCTTTATTCATTCATTCATTCATTCATTGGTGGACACTTGGGTTGTCTCCATAGCTTGGCTATTGTGAATAATGCTGCAATGCAGAAGAAAGACAACCAGACTTCATTTTCTTTAGTTATAGACCAAGAAATGGGATTGCTAAAATAAATGGGTGTTCTGCTTTTAATTTTTTTAGAAAAAAAAATTTTTTAAATTTGCATTTCCCTGATGATTAGGGATGTCGAGTGTTTTTTCGGGTACCTATTGGCTGTTTGCATGTCTTCTTTGGAAAAAATATCTATTCAAATCCCCTGCCCATTTTTGAATCTGATCGCATTGCGTGGCATGAGTTCCTTATGTGTTTTGGGAATCTACCCCTTATTAGATAGATGGTCTGCAGATGTTTCCTCCTGTTCCATGGGTTGCCTTTTCATTTTATTCTTCTTTTACTGTGTGGAAGCTTTTTAGTTTAATATACTCCCACTTATTTACTTTTGGTTTTGTTGCTTTGCTTTCAGGTCATATCCAAAAAATTATTGCCAAAAGCAATTCAAAGACCTTTCTCCCTATGGTTTCTTCTGAAAGTTTTACAGTCTCAGATCTTACATTTAAGCTGTTAATCCATTTCAAGTTAATTTTTGAGTGTAATAAGATAGGGGTCCAATTTCCTTCTTCTACATGTTTTTATCCAGTTTTCTAAAAAATATTTGTTGAAGAAACTATCCTTTCTCCATTGAGTATTCATGGTTCCCTTGTGAAATAGTAGTTGACTGTATAGGCAGACTTTAGTTCTGAGCTCTAAATTCTGTTCCGTTGGTCTATGTGTCTACCTAATGTGACAGGAATTTTTTAATCCTGTACCATTCTACTCTCTAGGTTAGTCCCATACAAAAGAGTAGAGCCTTTGGAGAATGTTCACTCTCTCCATGGCTCCATTTATTTTCTCACTGATAGTCCGTATCCAGTAAACTTCCTTTAGTCCAGTAAATTAACTACTAGGCCCGGAGCCCTGTGAGCATCTTCTGACTGGGAATGAGAAGATATGTATAGATGAGAGGAGAATGATGGGAGGGGTTTTATCCTAGGGCTTTAGTCATTCTTGAGTTTGTCTGTAATAGGGATGGAGCAGGCTTGCAGCATGAAATGAATGGTATGAGACACTTAGCCACTCAGCCGGTTGTCAGCCTCACCATGGTCCTGACAGAAGGTTCAGTGAGAGGTGGGTTTCAACCTTCTCCCCAGGGCCCTCCAGGCTGCACGGCCTCAGGCCAGTGAGTGAGCTGGGGGCCCCGGGGACAGGCTGAGGGCTGTGTCCAGCAGAGCTCCAGAGCCCTGGCCATGGCTGTCCATTGGCTGGGCCCAGACCTCAAAGCAGCTGAATCTCTCCCTTATCCCCACCACTTCGACCTGATGGTGGTGATAGTATCCAGGAGTGGCAGTTTGCAGGATCCAGCCCCTGTTTGGGTTGCCTAAGGAGCCTGAGGGCCAGCTCAGTCCTGGGCGCCTGGCTCCCTCAGTGAAGATTGCCCGAGGGTATCTGGGGAACCTGGCCTTGAGATCTGCCTCCTCAGCCAGGCCTCAGCACTGGCAGGAAGATCCAGACTGGGTGCTGGGTGAATGTTCTTGGGCAAGGTAACCAGCCTGTGCAGGGACCCCTCCTCTTAGCCAAGACATGGACCTCAGAGGGTGAAAGTCGAGTCTTGGGACCTTGCCCGTTTTTGTCAGAACACAGAATAACATTTGTTTTGGTGAGGTTTACAGGACCATTGTAACCTCAGCTTGACCTGAACTCAAGAATAAAGGATCTGACACAAAGAAGTTTGCAACAACTAACTATGCTCCGCCCCCAAACCTTTCCTATAAACGTGCTTTGCTGAAAGTTTTTGAGGGAGTTCAGGGATTTTAAGGCATGAGCCCTGCAATAAACCTTTCTCTGCTCCAAACTCTGACGCTTGGGTATTATTTGCTTCACTGTGCGTAGGGCATGTAGACTTGCATTCAGTAATAATTTCTATGGATTCCTATATATTCCTAGGGAGACCTCAAATCAAAACAGGCAATGATGTGAATTACACTCTTATTTCAATTGAAACATTTTTTATATGTTGGAAATAGGCAGCAGAGCAAGTACAGGAGCAATCTAGCAACTGACCACTAAAAAATTATATCTCCCTTCCATAATGCCAAACTTTAAAATTTGTCCACTTTAAAATGTGGATTCCCCCAAAAGCAAGGTCTGAGATGAAAACTTGAAGATAAATAATTTGTTTTGGAGGTAATCCCAGGAAGCAGGAGCGAAGGGCCAAAAAGAGTGAGGAAAAGAATGAGAAAAAGCCAATGACAGGTACCTTGAACTAGTTACCACAGTGTGAAATTGGCGTTCAGTCTTACTGGGCTCCCACTGAAGAACCACATAATGTCACCACTGAGGAACAATATAATGTCACCTCCGAATTGAGCCTCTGAAGATCTGGGGCACTTATCTATCAACTCCCATCATCCTCTGGTTGGAAGTTGCCATAGGATCATTCATTTCTACCCTCCATCATCTGGACACAGACACACACACACAAATCTTAGCGACCTGTGTAGTGCTAACAGTGGAACAATCTTCCAAAGCTACAGCTGAAACTACATGGTTCAACAGCATATGATGTGACCAAAAAAAAGGCATGTGCTATAATTAATTAAATATTTTTAATTAATAGAGGTAATAAAAATCAAGTTTTTTCATGAAATTTGGATTTTTTTCTTGTAACCAGAAGTTCCCATTTTGCCTTTTGAAGATATTCCAGTTTAGTACACTACTGAGTCTAAAAACAGCCATTTAGCATTCAGCCAAATGTGTACTCTATTATGCCTCTAACACATTTCAAGATGCCTGTCAGAGAGCATCCTTTCTTATAAGATAGCACATCTTATTGCCCCAGACTGTGACAGCCCTGAGTACTCTGAGAAGCCAAATAATTTTGATAAGTTGCTGTTTAGTCCATGAATTACCAGGAAGGAGAAAGACCATGGTGGGTAAAATGGGGTTGGGGAAATGGGGCCATCTATGATGGGTTTTGAGCAAACTGATAACAAAACTGAGGAAAAGGTTGCAAAAATAATTCATAGAAGAGAAAAAAAAGCATGCCACATCTAATGGAGGGAGATAAAGTCATTCCCATTCCTAAGCACTGTCTAATTTAGTCTCCGATGGTACCTGGCTATACAGCAGTTTCTGCTATATTGAGCCCCTGAACTTTTACAATAATTCTCTTTTCACTTGAGCCAGTTTGAATACACTTTTATCTCCTAAAATCAAAAGACCCTGGACTAGATCAAATGCCTCTTTAGCATCTCTTGAGGTTGTTATCTCGGTTTTTCTCCTTTTATTTGTAAGATAATAAGCTATATTAATAGTTCTCAAAATTGAACCATCCTTGCTTTCCTAGAAAGCTTTCTCATTCCAACTCTTCTGTAGCCAGCTCCTTCTCATCCCTTATTCTCAGTTAAATGTCATCCCAACAAAGAGGCCCTTACTTTCCACTCAATCTATCTTGACTAGCCCTCTCACTACAATTATTCTTCATCATTGAATTATGTCCACTAGGAAAATAGTTGCACTCATCACGGTTTTTAATTATATATGTATTTTTTGACTAGATTAATGTCTGTCTCCCCACTAGATAATAGCTCCAGGAATTATGTCTGTTTTCTTCACCACTAAATATTTAACATCAGACTTATTAATATGACATATAGCAGTTATCTAAATTAATTGAAGGGATGAATGAATAGGTGGATGATGGCTAAATTCCTAGATAAATTGAATGGATAAATTAACTAGATAGTGAGTTATTATTTTGTTATATTGCAGGGGTCTATTCACTGATCTTAAGGACATTTGCATCTAAATCCTATATCCACTAAAAATATCTTCAATTAGGACAAAATAGTTTTGCAGTCAAACAAAAGGTGAGATAATTCAGTAGCAACAGCTTCACACTATAAGTCATACTAATGAGTACTCTATAGAGGTGAACACTATGTTATTTTCATTCTGGAAAAGAAAGTACAGATGATGTAACTCTAGTAAAAGTGTACTGAGAACCCAGTGCCAATGGTATGGTTTTTAAGTTGAACTTTGAGAAGTCATAAACACTCTCAAAAGCATTCAATCTGTGACTGGGGTGTTTACTTGAGTATTTGAAATACTGACATAGGGTAAAGGGCATATATAAAGTAAGTTGGAAACAATCTTTTTTTCATAAAGCCATGCACTTTGAATTAGAGAAAACTTTAAGGTTGACCCAGAAAGTGTATGATTTACATTCTCTAAAGACAATATGCTAAAATTATAAATTGATCATATAATTTGAACATCTACAAGAATAATAACAACTTACTCTTTTCATTAAGAAAAGACTCAAATAAGGTCTTCCCCAGCAGTCCAGTGGTTAAGACTCCACACTTCCAATGCAGGGAGCACAGGTTTGATTCCTGGTCAAAACTAAGATCAAAGCTGTGCAGTGCAGTCAAAAGATAAAAAAAGAAAAAAAAAAAAAAAAGCCTCAAATAATTTTGGCCAGGAGACAGATGGATAAATACAAAATTGAAAACCAACTACAAAATAACAGAAAAACATTACATATCAAAATGTATAAGCTGTAGTCAATTGATTCAGAAGTAAAATAATCTCTATTAAGTTAACCAAAGAACAAACAAAATAAATGCTCACCTCATTAATTTACAAAAGAGTCGATTAAATGCCTGAAGAAAATAAAGATAAAACCAGGAATACATAAATCAACAGTGAAAAAAGCATTCAGTTCAATGAATAAATTCAAGACTGTTTTCTTAGAACAAACCTCAAGCAAGTTCAAACAAGAAAAAAGTGGTAGATAACTCCAAAATTTAAAGTAATAAAGCATTATAATAATAGATAGTGAATAATTTTATTTTCAAAGAAAGCTAATCATTATGCTAATGACTTTTAAACCTCCATAAATTGATCAATTTCTTGCTAAAAATGTAAGTCACCAGCAGAAAATTTAAATAGGCAGATCACTCTATTTAGGGAAAATTCTGAGAAATGTATTTAATGTATCCCCCAGCACAGCCAAAATTTAAAAAATAAAATTCATATGAAATTGCAAGTGATCTAGAATAGCTAAAACAAAGGAGAACAAAAAGAACTCATTGTTCCTGATTTCAAAACTTACAACAAAGCAATGGTAATCAAGGCAGTGTGGCATAGGCACAAGGGTGAACAAAATTGACCTAAAAATAGATTAAAGGAATATAATTGAAAGTCCATAAATAAAACCATACATCTATGGCTAACTGGTTTTTGACAAGGGTGCCAAGACAATTCAATGAAGAAAGAACAGTCTTTTGACAAATGGTGCTAGGACAAATGGATGTCCACCAGCAAAAAATGAAATTGGACCCTATCTCACACCACGTATGACAACTAACTCAAAACAGTGGCTTGTTGTTGCTGTTCAGCAACTAAGCCATGTCTGACTCTTTGTGACCCCATGGACTGCAACACACTAGGCTTCCCTCTCCTTCGGTATCTCCCAGAGTTTGCTCAAATCCATGTCCATTGAGTTGATGATGCTATCCAACCATCTCATCCTCTGCCACCCCCTTGTTCTTTTGCCTTCGGTCTTTCCCTACATCAGGGTCTTTTCCAATAAGTTGACTCTTAAAAGGTGGCCAAAGTATTGAAGCTTCAGCTTCAGCATCAGTCCTCCCAATGAATATTCAGGATTGATTTCCTTTAGGATAGACTGGTTTGATCTCCTTACAGTCCAAGGGACTCTCAAGAGTCTTCTCCAGCACAACAGTTCAAAAGTCCCAATTCTTCAGCACTCAGCCTTCTTTATAGTCCAACTCTCACATCCATACATGACTACTGGAAAAACTACAGCTTTGGCTATACAGACTTTGTTAGAAAAATGATGTCTCTGCTTTTTAATATGTTGTCTAGGTTGGTCATAGCTTTTCTTCAAAGGAGCAAGCATCTTTTAATTTTATAGCTGCAGTCACCAGCCACAGTGATTTGGGGCCCAAGAAAATAAAATTTGTTACTCTTTCCATTTTTTTCCCCTTCTATTTCACATGAAGTGATGGGAGTGGGTGTCTTGATCTTAGTTTTTTTTAAATTTTGAGTTGTAAGCCAACGTTTTCACCCTCCTCTTTCACCCTCACAAAGAGGGTCTTTAGTTCCTCTTCACTTTCTGCCATTAGAGTGGTATTATCTGGATATCTGATGTTGTTGATATTTCTCCTGGCAATCTTGATTCCAGTTTGTGATTCATCCAGCCCAGCATTTTACATTATGTACTCTGTATAGAAGTTAAATAAGCAGGATGACAATATACAGCATTAATGTACTCCTTTCCCAATTTGGAACCAATCTGTTGTTCCATGTCTGGTTCTAACTGTTGCCTCTTGGCCCTAATATAAGAACTAAAACTATAAAACTCTTAGAAGAAAACATAGGAGTAAATCTTTGACCTTGGGCTAGGCAAAGTTCTTAGACAAGACATCAAAAGCACAAGCAATAAAGGAAAAATTAGATAAATTGGATTTTATCATAATTAAAATCTTTGTGTTTAAAAGGACACCATCCAGAGAGTGAAAGGACAGTCCACAGAAGGAAAGAATTTTCAAATATACTGTAACATATGAAGAACTTACAACTCAACAAAAAAATAGCCCAATTTTAAAATAGGCAAAGGATTTGCATAGACATCACTCCAAAGATATACAAATGGCCAACACACACGAAAATATGCTCAGCATCATTAATCATTAGAATTTGTATCCTACTGTTGTGTGAAAATTGTATAAACCTTAATTATGTTGAATTGGTTCACAGAGCTTTTCAGGTCTATTATATCCTTTTACTTCTCTGTATATTCATTCTATTAATTTTCAAGAGTTTGATATTGAAATTCCAACTAAAGTCTTAATTTATCTACTTTAAAAAAATGTAATATATAGTGGAACTATATGTAATCTTGCTCTGTATTTTTCAAGTCTCCTGTAAATGTGTTATCGTACTTTTGTAATTAAAAAAAATAAAAATTAAAAAAAGAAATGCAAATCAAAACTTTATTATCAAGAAGTCAGATAATAACAAGTGTTGATGAGGGTGTAGAGGAATTAAAACCTACATACATAGCTGGTGGAAATGTACAACGACACAACCACTCTGGAAACAGTTTAGCAATTCCTGAAATGATTAACCATGGAATTACTAAATGGCTCAGAAATTTGGCTCCTAAGTATAAACTCAGAGAACTGAAAATATATGTCAGCATAAAAACTTGTGCATGAATATTCATAGAAGCATTATACATAACAGCTAAAAAGTAGAAAAACCCAATGTCAATCAACGAATGAATAGATTTTTTTAAAGTGATATATTCATACTGAAAGTATTAGTCAGTTGCCCAGTCATGTCCTACTGTTGGCAACCCTGTGGACTGTAGCCCACCAGGCTGCTCATGGAATTCTGAGCATGGAATTCTCCAGGCAAGAATACTGGAGTGGATTGCCATTTCCTTTTCTAGGGGAATTTCCTGACCAAGGGATCAAGCCCAGGGCCTCCTGTACTGCAGGCAGATTTTTTACCACCTGAGCCACCATAAAAGAAATAGAGGACTGATATATTCTACAACATAAATGAATCCTAAAAACACAATACTAAGAGGCCAGTCACAGTAGACACACGCTGGTATGATTCTATATACATGAAATGCTTAATATGTAAAATAGATAACTGTAGATTAGTGGTTATCAGGATCTGAGGAGGGGAAAGTGTCTGCTCATGGGCACAGGGCTTCTTTGTGGAGGAAGGTAGATAGGTAGGTACTAAAGCAACAGTCATGGTACATTGGCACATTTTGTGAGTATACTAAAAACTGCTAATGGTACACTTAGAATGGGGGGAAATTCAGGGTATAGCAAATACATCTCAATAAAGCTATTACTAAACAAAAGAGATAACTAAAAACCCCATTGTGTAGAAAAGGAAAAACAGATGAAAAAAATCACCAAACTGAAGAAATGCACTATTTCCATTGTTTTTGTCTCAACTATACATAAATACACATTTACTGAAAATACTATTGCTCAGCATGATGAAGATAGGGTTTAAAACATTCAGGACAAGTGGGTGAAAACAATTTGATAATTTGTGATTTTTTTTTTCTTGTAACTGATAAGAGCATAAATATAATTAATATACATTTAAGTGAACCTATTCATGGAATCCAAAGGTATCGTTTGCTTTGGTCTTTAGGTGGGAGCGGGGGCAGTTAGCATGAGCAAAGAGTGTTTGGACATATCACCATATTAGCACAAAGTTGAGAAATAAATTATTTTGCATTGAGAACATTCTTGAACAGTTTGATGTGCAAATGTCAAAATTAGTCAGCATAACTACAGACAGTGCTGTTGCGATGTTGCTGTTAAGCTGGCATTTCGTATGAAGCAATTTGATGGAGGCCTCATTCAGTATGGAAAGAGAATTTAAGTTTGTTGTGTCATTCACCAGGAATCTCTTTGTTGCTAAAAAAATTACTGTTTGCTAAAAAAATTACTGTAGTCATCAGTAATTTTGATGACTGATGACTACAGTAATTAACTCTGTATACTAGATTCCCACTCTGGCTTAACCCAGACATTTCAATACACAATGAATTGGCAGCACAATATGGCGGGCTGCAGCACTACACAGAAGTTATGTAACTAACTAGTGTCTTAATATGAATGGAATTTTTTTAACTGTGAGGGGGGAAAAATTGCACTGCGCACGTCATCTGAAGGAAGGTGCCTACCTCTGCTCACTAATTAAAATAGGATTAAGCCTTGGCATTTTCCTTTGTCAAGATAATATCTCCAAAACGACTTTGAAGGGCATTCACAAGTACTGTAGTTCCTCAAATGTGTGATTTGATTTTTTCATTCTAGACAAAGTGTGTCTTTGGGAAATTTATTTGACAAGAAAGCTTTGAAAAAAAAGAAATAATGGCTCACTTTCCTACACAAAAATCAGCTTTCTAGTAATAAAAGTGATGATCTGAAATTCGTTAATTTGTTCATGTATATTTATATCACATTAGATGTTTTTCTTCACAGTTCAATAAAAATAAAGTTTGATAACTTAAGGCAGATTATTTTTTCTACTGGGTTTTTTTCACTCAATTGTGTTACTTCCCTCATTCCTGTAGGCATTTTTATCCCTTTATCTTTTTATCATTTTATCTTTTCTGTGCTGTTTAGACATACACAAACATTTATACACTTGTACAGTTTTTTCACAAATAATAGGTTATACTATAAGTATTAACTATTCAATTTGCTCTTTTTCACAGAATATGCATTATGAACACCCCTCAAGGTGAATAGATATCAGTTCAAATCATTCTAATAGTTATACATTTTATTGTACGAATATACTAAATACATTTTATTGAGCTTATGGCTTTTGATAGACATTCCATTTGTTCTTAGTACTTTGCTTCCAAAAATCAATATTACGCATAAATTTCTATATACTGGTATGTTAATTTCTTTAGGATGGAATCTCACATGGGAATGGCTAGGTCAAAATTTTGCATGTGTCTGCTTAGAAGTATATTTAGCTACCAGTAACAGAAATCCTACTAACAAAGGCTTAAACAAATAAGGATTTGTTTTTCCTCCTATAACAAGGGTCTGGAGGTAAGTAACATTAGGTATTGCTTGAGAAACCCAAGCTCTTATATGTTTTTCTGCTGATATCCTTAGTGTGAACAAAAAGAACAGAGTGTTGCTCATTATCCAGTTATACAAAGGCTTAAGTTGCAACCCACTGTAGTCGCCCACCTAGAGTGAGCCTTCAGGGAAATTCCGGATTGAGGAAACAGGATAAAGCATTCCGTGAAAAAAGCTGTGGATGCTGGATACACAACTAACAGTGTCTGCCATCAGTTCAGTTCAGTCACTCAGTCGTGTCCAACTCTTTGCGACCCCATGGACTGCAGCACGCCATCACCAACTCCCAGAGCTTGCTCAAGCTCATGTCCGTCGAGTCGGTGATGCCATCCAACCATCTCATCCTCTGTCATTCCCTCCTCCTCCTGTGTTCAATCTTTCCCAGCATCAGGGTCTTTTCCAATGAATCAGTTCTTCACATTGGGTGGCCAAAGGAACTTGGCGGACCACAGTCCATAGGGTCACGCAGAGTCGGTCAGAACTTAAGTAACTTAGCAGTACAGCACACGTGCTAGGATTGGTTCTAAATAAATTATAATAATTCACATATCTATCTTTAGATTGAGTGCCTATTTTTTGCAACCTCTATGCTGCTGCTGCTAAGTCGCTTCAGTCGTGTCCGACTCTGTGCGACCCCAGAGATGGCAGCCCACCAGGCTTCCCCGTCCCTGGGATTCTCCAGGCAAGAACACTGGAGTGGGTTGCCATTTCCTTCTCCAATGCATGAAAGTGAAAAGTGAAAGTGAAGTTGCTCAGTCGTTCCCGACTCTTAGCGACCCCATGGACTGCAGCCTACCAGGCTCCTCTGTCCATGGATTTTCCAGGCAAGAGTACTGGAGTGGGGTGCCATTGCCTTCTCCGGCAACCTCTATATATTGTTTAAAAAAAAAAACCTTTCCCATTTTAACTGATCTAATTGATCTAAGTTGGCCTTGGCCTGCAGTGGCTTGAAGCAGGATTTCGGTTCCTGGCCAGGGATTGAAGTCAGGCCACAGCCGAGAGACTGCTGAGTTCTGGACACTAGAAGTGGCCAGTGACAAGGCCTTGGCCTGTACAGTTTTGCAGAAAATGAATATCCACAAAGAAATGGACAGTAGTGAAACAAGTGTTTATTAGGAGGGAAAAGAGTACGTGTGGATAGACACAGGCAGGCTCAGAGAGAGAGCCACAGCCTTGTGGTAATTTGAATAGCTTTTATGGAGTTTTGAGTCCCTTTGGCCAATCATCTTGCTTTGCCTGGTCCTGAGTCTGCAGTTGGTATATCAGGAACCTCCCATGTGTGTGCTCTCTCATCTCTTAGCCAAGCTGAATTCCAGTCAAGAGACCTATGGCTAGCTTGACATCACTCCACTTTGGACCTCCAAGGAGCTTTATCATAGGGAAGTGTTCCTTGAATTTGAGAATGAGAAATATGTGATCTCTTCTCTTTTACCTGGGGAGGGTCCAGCCTCCTCTCTTGCTCCTGCTATTTTGGAGTTTCTGTCTACTGGGAACGAATTCCAGCTGCTTACCCTGGGGCCCATCTATTTCCTGCCTCATAATATGTGAAAAAGTGTATCAGTGATGTTTTAACTTACATTTTCTGACAATTAATGACATTGGACATCTTGTTATATGATAATTGGCCATTTAGATTTTCTCTTCTTTGAATTATTATTCAAATTCTTTATTTTTAATCAACTGTTTTTCTTTTCCTTATAATTTGAAACTTTTTGTGTGATAGTAACTATTTTTCTGTCATTTGTATTATAAATGTTTTCCCAACATGTTTATCTCTTGACTTCATGGTGTATTGTGCTGTGGTAGAGCTTCCCAGGTGGTTCAGTGGGTAAAGAATCCACCTGCAATACAGGAGATGCAGGTTTGATCACGGGATCGAGAAGATCCCCTGGAGGAGGGCATGTCAACCCACTCCATTATTTTTGCCTAGAGAATCCCATGGACAGAGGAACCTGGTGGGCTATAGGTTGCAAAGAGTCAGATACAAAGCAAATGAGCATGCACGCATACTGCATTAAAAATGTTATGTATGTAGTCAATTTTGTCTATTTTTTCCTTAATTGCTTCTGGGTTTCTTGTCTTGCTTAGGAAAGTCTTCCTTTTCTCCTTCAATGAATTTGAATCATTCTAGAGCTTAGAGAACTGTTCATTTCAAATTCAAAGCAAAAATAACAAGATGTTCAAAAACAACTTAGGGAAGGAGAAACAGAGAACTATAGCTCAGTCTCATTTATAGATGAACACTGAAAAATTCTAAATGAAATTTTAGATTTTTTAACTTGAAGTCCATTTAAAGAAAAAATACCACAACCAATAGGGTTGTAGGGCAACAAAATTTGCCACCCCAAAATGTCTCTTTGTCATGCAGATTATTTCAAGCTGAAGACAATCAAGGCCAAAAAAACTCAAGAAGAAACTTTGATCTTCCCTCTAACTGCCTGAAATAGATAGAGGAGCTTTCTAGGAAGGAAGCCATCACCATAGAAAACTATAGTTTGAACCAGGTGTGTAGGCAGGGAGGAACCTAGCAAAGTCTATTAATTAAAATTCTGTGTCCCATTGTCTCTGCATGGTCCATCAACCATTTATTTACCAAACACTTGCTTTTTCATCTCCATGTGAATGGCCTTTGCTTTTGAAGCCCCAAACCACCACCTCCTTTGTCTTCAGCTGAAGATGGTATGATGGTATGTCTTAAGCTGAAGACGGTGAGAGCTTCAGCCATTTCAGTGAGTTGCTTAGTTTTCCAGATCTCTCCCGTGTATAACCCACCTGTCAATGCAGAAAACATAAGAAATGTGGGTGTGAACCCTGGGTTGAGATGATCCCCTGGACAAGGAAATGGCAATCCACTCCAGTATTCTTTGTCTGGAAAATTCCATGGACATAGAAGCCTGGCGGACTATAGTCCATGGTGACTCAGCAGTAAAGAATACACGTGCCAATGCAGGAGACACAGGTTCAATCACTGGGGTGGGAAAATCTCCTGGGGAAGAAAATGACAACCCACTCCACTATTCTTTCCTGGAAATCCCATGGGCAGAGAAGCCTGGAAGGCTACAGTTCATGAGATCGCAGAAGAGTCGGACATGACTTCTGAGTCATCCAGCCCCCCATTAAGCATAATGTACAAAATATAAGTTAAATAAGCAGGGTGACAATATACAGCTTTGATATACTCCTTTCCCAATTTTGAATCAGTCCATTGTTTCATGTTCAGTTCTAACTGTTGCTTCTTGTCCTTAATTAGAAATATAAATATTTTTTAAAGAAGAAATATTACAAGTGGTTAAACTGTACAGTTAGCAAACCATAGCAAAGCAACTAAAAACTCTATTGCAATTAATTTAAAGAATTCAGTTTGTTGACCAAATATAAGCTTTACAAAAACTGGTAACGTTTCAGCTCTTAGCTCGTGTCCTTTGCTTGGGAAGCTCTCCTTCAGCCCTCCTGGCCTGCTGGAGGTGTTTTGTTTTGGTTGTTTGTTGTATGCTCTCATGGGCCTCCGTTTTCTCATTATTAAAACTCAGAGCGGTTTCACGAAGCTTAAATGAGTTAATACATAAAAGCCCTTAGCCCAAAGACTGGCACATAGCAAATGCTCAATAAATAACTATTGTATTCATTACTATTAGCAGTACAAACAATCTGCCCTGCACATCAGTTTGGTTGGTTTCACCCTCACTGATCCCTGGGAATTGTGTTACATGCACACAAAGCAAGATCTCAGTGTAGGTGTGTTGTGAAGGATCTTTGAAGCTGGTTTCCTCTACCAGGTCAGGTGTCTGTCAAGGGAACATGGTAGAGACGAGGGGAGCCAAGTGTTCACTGGGGAACTGGCCCAGCCAGGTTTCATCACGCCAGCTGCCTGGGAAATGCATGCAGACCTGTGCCCAGCCACTCAGCGTCATTGCACAAGGCACAGGAACATACCCTCGGGGAGACTCACATAATAACAAACAGGTATAGTGTGTCTGCCAGGGCCCCCCACCCCTGAACCAGAGGGCAGTGAGAGGTGACAGACACAAAGACGAGACTCAGAGGCCATGTAACCACCTGATTCCTCAGGGACTCCTGTAGGCCCTCCTTGCTCGCACCCCTTCCAGCCCGCCCCAGGGCACCTGCCCGGGAGGGGACAGCTAGAGGACCTCACTCGCTGACTAACTGTGGGAAATTGCTCCTCAGCAAGACTTTTTAAACCATTTTTAAAAATTGCAGTATAGTTAATTCTCAATGTTGTGTTAGTTTCAAGTGTACAGCAAAGTGACTCAGTTATATATATATTTTTTTCCAGATTCTTTTCCATTATAGGTTTTTACAAGATATTGAACACAGTTTCTTGTGCTATATAGTAGGTCCTTGTTGTTTATCTATTTTCTATATAGTACTGTGTATATGTTAATTCCAGACTTCTAATTTATCTCTCCCTGTCCTTACCCACACTATCCCCTTTAGTATCCATAAGTTTGTTTTCTGTGTCTGTGAGTCTATTTCTGTTTTGTAAATACATCTATCTGTATTTTTTTAGATTCCGCTTATAAGTGATATTTGTCTTTCTCTGACTTATTTCACTAAGTATGATCATCTCTAGGTCCATTTGTATTGCTGCAAATAGCATTATTTCATTCTTTTTATGGCTGAGTTAATATCCCATTGTATATATGTACCGTATTTCCTTTGTCCATTCATCTGTTGATGAACATTTAGGTTGCTTCTATGCCTTGCTACTGCTACTACTGCTAAGTCACTTGTCATGTCCGACTCTGTGCGACCCCATAGATGGCAGCCCATCGGGCTCCCTCGTCCCTGGGATTCTCCAGGCAAGAACACTGGAGTGGGTTGCCATTTCCTTCTCCAGTGCATGAAAGTGAAAAGTGAAAGTCAAGTCGCTGAGTCGTGTGAACACTATGGGGTACTAGGGTACATGTATCTTTTCAAATTAGAGTTTTCTCTGAATATATGCCCAGGAGTGAGATTTCTGGATCATATGGTAATTCTGCTTTTATTTTTTAAGAAACCTCCATATTTTTCTCCATAATGACTGCACCAATTTATATTCCCACCCACAATGTAGGGTGAACACACCCTGTCCAGCGTTCATTATTTGCAGACTTTTTAAATGCTGGCCATTCTGACTGGTATGAGTTGATATCTCATTGTAGTCTTGGTTTGCATTTCTCTAATCATTAACGATATTGAGCATCTCTTCATGCGCCTGTTGGCCATCTGTGAGTACTTTCAGTTGACCAGGAATGGATTTGCTGGTACCCTTTCTTCCACTCTTAACCTGGTGATCTGAGAGTAACATTAGCAGAATGAATATGTACACACTTCCCACCCACTCCCAGAGCCCCTAAGGAGCCCAGAAGCCTGTGCAATTTACACCAGGATGTTTATTTAGTTAAACTTTCATAGAGGGAATCCCACTTTGGCATTTAAATTCCACTTAAAGATCTCCGGTGACTGGCTTAGTCTTGGTCCTCTCCTTAGATTTCTCGGCCAGATTTTATTCTTTCCTATCACCCCACTTCTTTGCTCCCAAGCGTGGGATGCAGGCATCCTACTGACCAGTGACACTTGTAGTGAACACAGCAACCAGCCAAGATTCAAGAAGTTTTTTTTGTTGTTTTTCTGACAGAATTAGAATATTTGGGGTTACATGAGACATGGCCTTAGTATTAGATTTAAATTCAGTTTAGTTCAGCCCAATTCTTTGTGACCCTATGGACTGAAGCATGCCAGGCTTCCCTGTCCATCAGCAACTCCCGGAGCTTGCTCAAACTCATGTCCATCGAGTTGGTGATGCCATCCAACCATGTCATCCTCCGTCATCCCTTTCTCCTCCTGCCTTCAATCTTTCCCAGCATCAGGGTCTTTTCCAATGAGTCAGTTCTTTGCATCAGGTGGCCAAAGTACTGGAGTTTCAGCTTCAGCATCAGTCCTTCCAATGAATATTCAGGACTGATTTCCTTTAGGATTGACTGGTTTGAATTCTTCGCAGTCCAAGGGACTCACAAAAATGTTCTCCAACACCACAGTTCAAAAGCATCAATTCTTTGGCATTCGGCTTTCTTTATGGTCCAACTCTCACATTCATACATGATTACTGGAAAAATCATAGCTTTGACTAGATGGACCTTTGTCGGCAAAGTAATGTCTCTGCTCTTTATTATGCTGTCTAGGTTGGTCATAACTTTTCATAGATTTAAGTTATTGCCATTCATAGATTTAAATTATTTATAGATTTAAATTGTACATTTAATAGATTTAAATTATTGCCATTCAAAAGTAAGTGTGCCAAAAGCTTTAATGATGCTCACAATCTAAAGTCAGGAAAGAAGACTGCAAGAGAAAAAGAAAAAAAAAAAAACCATAAAAGAAAAAATTAAAAAGTAGTGTTTCTTTATATAGCAGAGTTGTGAGTGGTTTTCTTCTTCAGGCTTTTCTTTCCTATAGTGTGCTTTTTAAGCTCATTTTCATGTTTACCACCTAGACAAGAATTCAGCATCTCTCCCTCAAAAGCCCAAGATCCTGTCTCTATCTCTCCCACCAACTTTTCACTCTTAACCCCAAATGCCTCTGTCCCTAGGTTCTGCTTCAAGATGTTTCTGCCTAGAATGCACGTGCTCACCACACAACAGGATATATCCCCCGGCAACACACACACATTTTTAAATCAGATTTCAGGTTTCTCTTGAGAGGTCAGCAGACCTATCATATTGCTCCAGGATTTTCATGTGGCAGCAATCACTTGATACCACCCACACATTTCACCTTTAGATGGGCACTCTCTCCAGTCCACTGTATTTCCCCAGACTATGTCTCCCCACCAACCTGGAGGCTGAGTTTACTTTTCAATAGAACAAGTCTTCATTTTTCCATTCCCGTAAAAACAATGAAAGATAAACCAAAAGATCCATCTGCACTAAGAAAAATTAAAGAGGGCATCTTTATTCATGAAATAAGGCTATTTCTACATGTTTAATAAGCAAACACCAGCCTGTGCATTCATTTAAATTGCCTGCCCTCTGACCCAGATGATAGCCAAGATGCCTTTCCAGACTATGGTTTCTGGGTGTGCTGGGCACTGGCATAAGATAAGAGTATAAGAGAGCCTCTCTAACAGACTGGTGGTGCCGAGGGGGAGGCAGTTGGCAGAAGAATGGAGTAGAAGGTTGGGGTTAGCAGATGTGAGCTTTTATATGCATGCATGAGTGCTCTGTCATATCCGACTCTTTGCTACCCCATGGACTGTAGCCTGCCAGGCTCCTCTGTCCATGGGATTTCCCCGGCAAGAATACTGGAGTGGGTTGCCATTTCCTCTTCTGGGAATCTTCCCAACCCAGGGATCAAACCTGCATCTCCTGCTTGGCAGGTGGATTTTTTACCACTGCGCCACCTGGGAAGCCCAAGCTTTTATATACAGAATGGATAAACAACAAGGTCCTACTGTATAGCACAGAGAATTATATTCAATATTCTATAAGCCATAGCGGGAAACAATACTTTAAAAAATAATATGTATGTATATTTATTTATTTATAAAACTGAATCAGTTTGCTGTACAGCATAAATTAACACAACATTGTAAACCAACTAAAACTTCAATTTAAAAAGCATGGAGGAACACATACCAATAAAAAGAAACTAAAGCCTTATAAATTCTAATTTGTGTATAGTTCACTCAGTAGCCATTTCTTTATGCTTGTGGATAGCATATCATGATGTTCCTGTATTACATCAGTACATGGTCACCCCTGTACTGGATTCACCTCCTTGCAACAAAGACTGTGCCTTTTTCTCTGGTCACCACAGCACCTAGAATAGTGCCAGACAGGTACTAGGTGCTTAAGAATGTTTGCTGAATAAATAAACAATGCTTAAATGTTAAAAAAAAAAAAGATGGGGGTCTCTCTGACCCCTGTTCTAGCCCCTGTTCCCCCACATCTCCATCAGGCCAGGCTACAGAGTCAGTATTCAATAATACATCCTGCAGTCTGCAAGCCTGACCTTGGGGAAATCAGGAAAATGAACAGTGCCCACAGTAACCCCAGGACCCAAACCAGGAAATCCCATCGGACTGTGTCTTACCTGAATAATACTTTGGGCTGCAAGTAACTGAAGATCCAACTAAAGGAAACTTAAATAAACATGGGAGTTTGGGGTGGGTAGTTTCCAGAGTTAGTTAATTCACATGCTTGCGACCTTAAAGAATCCAAATGCTTTCCACCTTTCCACCAACCTCAGCATGTTGACAATCTCTCTCCTCACAGTTGCAAGCTGGCTGCTGTGGTTTCAGGAATCACATACATGTATGGTAACCACTGTGAGGAAGAGGAGCTTTTCTTCCCATACATTTGTTCTCATGAGGGAAGGAAACCTTTACCAGAAGCCTTCCCAGACATCTTCTCCTCAGGTCCTAATGGCCTGAGCTAATGGCTGAAAGGGGAATCACCGTGACTTGTATGAACCAGTCAGGATTTCCCTGCTGTGGCTGGAGTCAGAAGTAGCTTGCCCGAGCACATGAAACTATGAAACACTGTGGCAAGAAAGAATGAGGAATGACTGCTGGATGAACAACTCATGGCATTTTCTACCTACTCATACCTCAAGGCCCACCTCAAGTTCATCTGCCTCTCGAACCCCACCCCACAAAGCACCCCAGCTCCTTTAAACTAAGAGGGTTGATTGCCTCCATGTCTTCTTTGTAATTAATAACTCAGTTTTGTGGCATTTATTGAATGTGCATGGCACAAAGACCAGTCAGTTCTCACAGAATGGCAGATGAGTGAACGAATGAATCAGTGGTTATATGGTTAAGTGGTCTGGAGGGTGGTGTGACAGGAGGAAACCAGCAGGCCAATGCATTCATTCAGGAAAGGGAGAAAGGACTGAACCAGGGATGATAAGGATGAGAAAATAGAGCAAAATTTAGACAGATTTGATAAGAGCCAGTCACTAATGGAATGGGGAGGGGAAGGTTTGGGAGGAGTAGGTGATGCCTCAGTTTTCTAGCTTGGACTCTGTAATTCTATACGTAGGAAAGAGAAGTCAGGGGCTCCCAGGGCCTTGACTGTACCTTCCTCTTACTGCATTGCTCACTAACGCTTTGGGTACAAGAGGATACCTTCTGGGGAACAGAGAAAGGAGCCCAGTAATGAGATTGGAGTCAAGCTCGCTGCAGTGAGGCAGCAGCAGAGAGAGAGCACAGGGGAAGGCTGACCTCTGGGTTGTATTCGATCACTGAAAACTCCCTGAATGCATAACACTGGCTCAGGTCCCGTGGGAAAAAGGGACCCCTCAGCTGCCGAGCTGGGCTACTGCCATGCTGACTCTGGTGCCAGAGTCAGAATCCAGGCAGAGGACATAACTCGTAAATGAGCCATCTTAGTGCTGAAAGCACACACTGCTGGGGAGGAGGGAGGGACACTTTCAAATACCATGGCAGTCTGTGGGTTGAAAAGAGCCCCAAACTTTTAATTAAATGAGATCAGATTGACCTAACCACTGTATCTTAAATTTCTCTAACTTAAAAAAAGGAACACAGAGCTATTTGGAAGATCATGCTCTGTGATTTGAGTGTAGGAGGGACTGCACCAAAATTATCTCCAATTGAGTTGAAATGTCTCTAAGAATAGAATATTCAGAAAGACCTTCCTCACACCGAATAAAGCCTGCCTCTGAGACCTGAAGTTGGTTCCCAGCAGAAGGAGTACATATCAGCCACCAAAAGACAGACCTACCATTCAGAAATGGGGAGTCCGGGCTTCCCTGGTGGTTCAGTGGTAAAGCATCTTGACTGCTGATACAGGGGACATGGGTTCGATCCCTGGTCCAGAAAGATCCCACATGCTGTGGAGCAACAAAGCCCACTGCCCACAACTGCTGAGCCCAGGTGCCGCCACCACTGAGACTGTGCCCTAGGGCTGTGCTCCACAGCAAGAGGAGCCACTGCAATGAGAAGCTCACGCAACTATTAATAGAGAGCAGACCTGCTCACCACACTAGAGAAAAAGCCATACAGCAACAAAGACCCAGTGCAGCCGAAATTAAATAAATTGATTAAATTATTATTGAAAAAAGGCAATGGTGAGTCCTTCCAACTGTCCCTTCCCATTTCTGTTCTCTTCCCCAAACAATCTTTATTTATTTTGCTTTTCTAAACTCACTCCTTTAATCATTTTTGCTCATTTCTGTGGCTTGTTTCCTGTTCCTCCTCTGTAGCACCTCCAAATCGCTTCAGTGGGGAGTCAGGAGCCCAAGCCACACACAGTACAATGAGGAAGCTGCCATGAATTTTTCTGCCATTCTGAATTTCTTTTCTGAAAAATAGGCAAAGGATATAAGCAGGCACACAGCTGAGATGAAATATAAGTGGTTAGTAACATAGGCCCAACTTCATTAATAAAGACATACAAATCAAAATAGAACAGATATAGAACAGATTTCACCTATCAGATAAGCAAAGATAAAAATGATTCTTGGAACTTCCTTGGCCATCCAGTGGTTAAGACTCTCCGCTTCCACTGCAAGAGGGCACAGATTCCACCCCTTGTCAGAGAACAGTGCATGCTGTGTGGTGCTGCTAGAAAAGACAGATAGTGAATAAAAATTATTCTTAATATTCAGTATTGAGAAAATTTTCAAATTCTACTGATAGGAATGTAATTTGGAACAAACTTCATGAGGGTAGGGCATAACTTGCCAGTTTTAAAATGTTTTATTTATTTTATATTTGGCTGTGCTGGGTCTCTGTTGCTGCATGACGGCTTTCTCCAGTTGCAGAGAGCGGGACCACCCTCTAATTGCGGCACTCGGACGTGGTTTCTCTTCTTGTGGAGCACAGGCTTCAGGCATGTGGGTTCAGCAGTTGCAGCCTGCAGACTCAAGAGCCCGGTAGTTGTGGCACACAGGCTTAGTTGCTCTGCAGCATGTGGTGTCTTCCTGGGCCAGGGCTCAAACTAGTGTTTTCTGTATCAAAAGGCAAATTCCTAACCATTGGACCACCAGGGAAGCCCTTGTATGTAATTTTAAGAGTAATCACTATCACCCATCTGAATCCCACTTTTGTAAATTTATCCTTCAGAAATGTTAGCATTAATGTATAAAGATCCACAAAAAGTCAGCAGTATTGTTCATAGTAGGAAAAAAATGGAAACAATCTGAACATTCAGTAATCAGTTCAGTTCAGTCACTCAGTCGCGTCCGACTCTTTGGGACACCATGGACTGCAGCACGCCAGGCCTCCCTGTCCGTCACCAACTCCCAGAGTTTACTCAAACTCATGTTCATTGAGTCGGGGATGCCATCCAGTCATCTCATTCTCTGTCGTCCCCTTCTCCTCCCACCTTCAATCTTTCCCAGCATCAGGGTCTTTTCAAATGAGTCAGTTCTTCCCATCAGGTGGCCAAAGTATTGGAGTTTCAGCTTCAACATCAGTCCTTCCAATGAATATTCAGGATTGACTTCCTTTAGGATTGACTGGTTGGATCTCCTTGCAGTCAAAGGGACTCTCAAGAGTCTTCTCCAACACCACAGTTCAAAAGCATCAATTCTTTGGTGCTCAGCTTTCTTTGTAATAGAAACTGGTTAAATAAGTCATGATAAGACATACAATGGATTCCTATGCAGCCATTTAAAAGAATGATCCCAGGATGGATTGGGAGTTTGGGACTAGCAGATGCAAACTCCTATATATAGAATGCATGAACAACAAGGTCCTGCTGTATAGCACAAGGAGCTATATTTTATATCTTGTGATTAAACCATAATGGAAAAGAATATGTAAAAGAATATATATATATGCATAACTGAATCACTTTGCTGCAAAGCAGAAATTAACACTGTAAATCACCTATACTTCAACAAAATAAATTTTTTAAAAAAGAATGATGATTCTAATCTACAGAGTTGGAATGCTGCCTGTTAAATGAAAACAAACAAATTTTAAAATTGTAAGGAAAGCATGGGTCCATTTTTAATCATCTGTGCATATGCAGAGCTATAGAGATATATACTTGTGTACACGTAGAAAGAAAACACTATAAAAGTGGTTTTTTAAAATGAGTTCCAAGTACCAGCAGCCTCAGCATCACTAGGGAATTTATTAGAAATGCTAATTCTCAGGCCCCTTCCCAGACCAGCTGAGTCAGAGTCTCCAGGGGTGAGGCCCAGTCATCTGGTTTACAAGCCCTCCAGGTGATTCTGATGCTCAGTGAAATTTGAGAGTCACTGTTCTAGAAAGAGCATTTATCCAGAGGTGGAGACAGAAGAGACCTAGCTTAGGGGGAAATTTCTACTTGTTTATTCACTTCTGTACTGTTGAGAAATGTAATTATGTTCATAAAAAAGGCTCCTCAAAGTCATGTACACATCTTACTAGGCTGTGCTAACTGATCAGTTGAATCGACTTCTGTGCTCTACTGGAAGAAAATCCAACGTGGAAAAATTCAGATTCCTCTGTACAGCAGAAATCAACACAACATTGTACAGCAACTATGCTTCAAAAAAATTGTTTTTAAAAATTCAGATTCATGACACCAATAACACTGGGAAATTACTGAATGGCTTCCAGCATCACCAGAGTAAAGTAAAACGTATGCACACATTAGGAATTTAACTTGGCTCTGCTATGTAAGCTGAGGAACTCAGTCTCTGGGCCTCGGTTCCGCCTCTGTAGCTGATGATGACAACAGCCACCTCAGGTCACAGGGAGGAGCAGGTGACACATGGAAAGCCCCACTACTCATTGTCAGATATTAGTACCATGATTTCTTAAACATCAAAATTCCCTCAACAACTTGATTGACTCCCTTGGTTTTATAAAAACATCATCATTGCATAAAATCATCTGAGAATGGTCCTCTTAGTAGAAAGGGTTCTGCCAGAGAGATTTGACACATACCTGCCCAGATCACTTTTCCTACTGAAACCTGTAAAACTTGGACGAGCCGGTGAATGTGTGCAAATGATTTCTTTCCACCATTCCCAAGGCCTCCCGCCCATTCGCCCCAAGCCTGCTTTGTGTGGTGCGTCTCTTTTATGGTCTGTGAAAGGCCTTCGTCTTGTCTCTCTCACCTCCCTGTCCTCAGACAACAAAGCCGGCTTTTCTGTTTGCACAAAGTGCTTGTTGCTGTCTTGAGCCATGAGAAAACATGGAGCAGAAGAGTAATAATGTGCTCCTTCTTTCTGCTCCAATAAAAAGTTATGAAACAGAAGCCTGGGGCCAAGGCAGGCTCACTGTTGTGTGTGTTGACAAAGAAATAATTTCTGTAAGCACAGTCCCGGGGCAGATGGCGGTAAACTAGCCTGTGGCCCAGATCACATAATGGAGAGGCTCCTATCCTGTCCATGAGATCCTGGTCTCTGGACCCAGTCGGTGCCAGAGCAGCAGACAGGATCCTGACCTTCCATTCAGAAGCCCCTGTCTCCACTCAGGGAAGAGGAGTGGAGGGGGCTGCCCTCCACTGCAAGAGATTGAAGGCCCCTGGGGCTGGCCCCAATTGCCAGCCCTTCAGGGATCTCCATCTGGTCACAGGGACAGTTATTGGGACAAATACAGGCATATTCTCAGTTTTCCCCACTGCGGTACTAAATTGATCGGTCTGAGAAAGAGTTCAGGAATCAGTGTTGTTTTGTTTTTAACATCTTCAGTTGTTCCTGATGAGCAGCCAAATTTAGGAAGCTGTTTTAGAGTCATCTCCAATGTTTCCCTGTCTGAAACGTTGATTCTCCCAGGCAGAACTGGACTCTGGACACATCTTGGCCTTCCCTCATTTTTCACACAGGCTGCCTAAGGGAGACCATGCCAGTATGAGATCAATTACTCCCTTGATATGTCTCTCTTATCCTCCAAAGGTAAGTAGAGATCTGCTTAACTGGGTCCCACTCCAAGCTTTTCTCTTACCAGCCGATGTCCCTGGGGAACTGACTCAAGCATTTGAACATGTTTCCTCAGCTATAAAATGAAAATCATAAATACTGCAAAGAGTAGTTGGGTTGAAAGGGATCAGATAGAGTCAAAGCTATGGTTTTTCCAGTAGTCATGTATGAATGTGAGAGCTGAACAATAAAAAAGGCTGAGCACCGAAGAATTGATGCCTTCAAGCTGTGGTGGTGGAGAAGACTCTCGAGAGTCCCTTGGACTGCAAGGAGATCAAACCACTCAATCCTAAAGAAAATTGGTCCTGAATATTCATTGAAAGGACTGACGCTGAAGCTCCAATACTTTGGCCACCTGATGTGAAGACTTGACTCATTGGAAAAGATCTTATAACTGGGAAAGATTGACGTCAGGAGGAGAAGGGGATGACAGAGGATGAGATGGTTGGATGGCATCACTGACTCAATGAACATGAGTTTGAGCAAACTCTGGGAGATGGTGAAAGACAGGGAAGCCTGGCATGCTGCAGTCCATGGGGTTACAAAGAGTCAGACATGACTCAGCGACTGAATAACAACAAATGGGAAAGCAATGGGCACTTACTTTTAAGGCATCAGCTAAAGCTAACGTCGTTGTTCATAGGCCTTGGTTCAGAGCTCTCTTCCCAGCTGGTGGTCCTCCAACGGGTTCCTGGCCTTTTAGACACTCCACAATGAGCAGCATCTTTAGTTGATATCTAACCATTCTCCTGTGGTGGAGGAGAGAAGGGTGATGAGATCCAGCAGGCAGGACCCTGGATGTATCTGTACCCTGCTTGGACTGAGAAACTCTGCTTTGAGCAGTGTCTTCAGCCCCATAAGAGTTCCTTCAGAGAAAAACATACCTACACTGAAATAGATATAGCCAGGCAGGGATGAGTGTGTGGGTGATATATGTGGAAGGATTGGTCCCCTGTGTTCCAGAAACTCTATTTATTATTGGGGACATAAGGAAAATGATAACAGCACAACTCCTTCACTCGATTTCCAAAAGGAAATCTTTTCCCTTGGCTTGCTCGTCTTGATCCATCACTGAATTTTCCCATGTGATGGCCCCCCAAGTCCCTGAGGCTCTTCATGGTGGCTCTAAAAGCCCTTCAACAGTATTGAAAAGTGTCCCTATGTCCTGTGTATGTACCACTCCCAACTTCCTTCCACCACAATACTGCAGGGCCTGACGTTCAGGAACTTCACGTAATTCACGTCTTCTCTCCTTCCCTCCTCTTCTTCCCTCCACTCTGATCCCCACACCTTTCCCCTCCTTTGCCAGAAACAGCACTGGACTGAGGGCAGGTGTCCTTGTTCTAGTCCTGGCTCTACAGCTAACCAGTGGTGTGACCTCAGGTCTTCTATTTCAGGATTCTGGCCCTCATTGTTCCAAATAGTAAAATGAAGAGGTCCAGATAGACATTGGTCTGTATTTCCTCTAGCCTCTGACCTGTCTCTTCTCCATTATGGACATTTATAATAGACTTTGCTCTAAAAGTCTAAGTAAGACTTGACCATGCCTACTGATTCAGGACAGAAATGAGGAAATAATGCTAAGGTATCTGAATCTTCCCTGTAGGTGATTTTTAGAAAGAGGGGATATAGCTCAAAGAAACCCCCAATGTTGGGTGAGCTAAGGGTGGACTTGTTTGATGTTTCCAATCAATAGAGTGGATTTGTCTGTTCCTTCTTTTCATTCCATCAGCATTTGCTTTATGTGTTTTGAAGCTCTTTCATTAAGTGTGTGTACATTTAGAGTTGTTACTGCTGCTACTAAATTGCTTCAGTCATGTGCAACTCTTTGCAACCCTATGGAGTATAGCCCAGCAGGCTCCTCTGTCCATGGGATTCTCCAGGCAAGAATACTGGAGTGGGTTGCCATGCCCTCCCTCCTTTGGCGGATCTTCCTGATCCAGGGATCGAACCTGCATCTTTTACAGTGTGTTCTTTACTAGTGACACCTGGAAAACCCTTAGAGCTGTTGAAAGTGAAAGTGTGAAAATGTTAGTTGCTCAGTCATACCTGACTCCTTGTAACCCCATGGACTGTAGCCCCCCAGCTCCTATGTCCATGGGATTCTCCAGGCAAGAATAAAGGAGTGGGTAGCCATTTTCTTCTCCAGGGGATCTTCCCGACCCAGGGATCAAACCTGGATCTCCTACATAGCAGGGGGATTCTTTACAGTCTGAGCCACCAGAGAACCCCCTTAGAGTTGTTATGTCTTCTTAATGAACTCACTCCTTTATTGCTATGTAATATCCCTCTTTTGGCAACCCCTTCCAGTACTCTTGCCTAGAAAATTCCATGGATGGAAGAGCCTGGTGGGCTACAGTCCATGGGTTCACAAAGAGTCGGACACGACTGAGCGACTTCACCTCGCCTTAACTGATAACAGTCCTTGTTCTGAAGTCTATTTTGTCTAGTATTCATATAGACATTCTACCTTTTTAAAAATTACTGCTTACATGACGTATCTCTTTCAATTTTTTTTACTTTTAACCTATCTATGTCTTTTTATTTAAAATAGGGTTTTTTTGTGTGTGTGGAAAAGATAATCAGGCCTGCTTTTTTTTTTTTTCCCAATCTGAAACTTTCTGCCTTTTATTTGAACTATTTAGAGATTTACATCTAATGTAACTATAAATATGATTGGATTTAAATCTGCCATTTGATCATTTGCCCCATCTTTGTTTTTTCTCTTTTCCTGCCTTCTTTTTGATTAATGAGAATTTTTATATAATTCCATTTAAGCTCGAATACTAGCTTAATGGGCTTCCCAGGAGGCACAGTGGTAAAGAATCCACCTGCCAGTGCAGGAGATGTAGCAGAGGTGGGTTTGATCCCTGGGTTGGGAAGATCCCCTGGAGGAGGAAATGGCAACCCACTGTAGTATTCTTGCCTGGAGAATCCCATGGACAGAGGAGCCTGGTGGGCTACAGTCCACGGGGTCACAAAGAGTTGGACACAACTGAACACACACACACACACAAATACACTGACTTAATGGTTATACCTCTTTATTTTACTTTTTGATGATTACTCTGCAGTTTACAAGATGTAGTTTGCTGTCAAATACAAGTATAGTCGTAAAATGTGACAACAGTAACCTTCCATCCCTCCCGCTCATCCTTCATGCTACTTTGACTAACATTTAGATTCTACATATGTTCTAAACCCCCACGCAGATTTCCTCCCCTAGCGGATGGTTTTACTTATACCTCTAGTCCAGTGGTAGCAGCTTTTTGCCTATGGCCAAGGGTCTACAGATTTTCCTTCCCATCCTCACTCCAGAAGCATGTGGCTTTTGCATCACACGAAAGAAGAATCTGGGGAGCAAATGAGGTTCCCGTGCCTCTGCAAAACAGAGGAGAGGGCTTTCTCAGGTCTCCATCCCCAGTCTTCTCCATGAGAACTTGGTAGAAACTCAGACAAAACAGCTGGCAAGGAATTGTGGGTTCCCCTTGGGTCTAGGCCTTCTGAGGATTCTAAATTGTCCTCCCGGAACCAAAGTTGACTCCTAAGAATTCATTAAGATTTCAACTGTTTTCTTCTTACCTGTCTGCTCTTTGGGCAACTTCTTTTTTCCTCCATACTCTAGCAAAGATGAGTATGGAAGCTCTCCTTAGAAGAGCTTCTCACCCCTTTGGAATTTGATTTGAGACCTCAGGTCTCTAATGGATGTAAAAACACTTAATGACTTTCTAAAATCTTTATCCAGCTTTTTCTCATTACTAGTGTGTTTACTCACTTTTCACTTTCATGCATTGGAGAAGGAAATGGCAACCCACTCCAGTATTCTTGCCTGGAGAATCCTAGGGACGGGGGAGCCTGGCAGACTGCCATCTATGGGGTCGCACAGAGTCGGACACGACTGAAGCGACTTAGCAGCAGTAGCAGTGTGTTTACTACAAGCTCTTATGGCTTTTTATATTCTAAAAAGAAGCAAAATGTTCATGTAATTTCTTTATTGAAATAGAATTTAGGAATTACCATAAGGTGAAACATGTTAGATGTAGCACTACTTCTATCCAAATGTTCCACTTCTATCTTTCACTGAGAAATCTAGTGAAAATGAAAGTGGTGTCAGTCACGTCTAACTTTTTGTGACCCTATGGGCTTGTAGTGCACCAGGCTCCCCTGTCCATGGAACTCTCCAGGCAAGAATACTGGAGTAGATAGCCACGCCCTTCTCCTTGGGATCTTCTCAACCTAGGGATTGAACCCAGGTCTCCTGCATTCCAGGCAGCTTCTTTACCATCTGAGCCACCAGGGAAGCCTGAGAAATTTAGTGCTTTATGCTAATACTTCTTGCTTCAAATCTTAAGCAATGTTTTTTTTAACATCATTCAACAATTTTTAATATTCTCTTTGTGAAAGGTGAATACATCGTAGTTTTTCGCCATATTGTTTTCTGTGTGTTTCAGCCAGGAAGTTAGGATGTGCTTCTCCAATAGTGTGTGACTTTGTCTTTTCCTCTTGCCTGGAGAACTCCATGGACAGAGGAGCCTGGTGGGCTACAGCCCATGGGGTTGCAAAGAGTTGGACACGACTGAGCGACTAACACTCTATTGCATTAGAAACTTCAAAAGAGACTTTAAACTTGTATTATTAAGTTTAATAAAATTTCCTTACAAACAGGGTTGATTTTTCATGACTTTAAACATTTCTGAAAAGCTATAGAGATGCCTTCATGTTTTTCGTGCCTAGTTTTTTTAATACATTGCTAAATGTAATGGCTTTATATCATCCTTAGCTATTATCTCAAAACAGGCTGTAAACTCAGAGGGAGGGTCCCCATAGAGATAGTGGATGCAAATTCAGAGTTCAAATACTCTTCTTTACCAGTTTTTTCCTTTGTTACCAGCATCTTGTCAGATCTGATTGGATTGCCATTGTTTTTGTTTTGAAGCATGATACAGTTCATTCTGAAAGTAGAAATGTTTCTCTACTATCTTTGTTTGTTTATATTCAAATTTTAGTATTATTTTCAACCTGTGGAAACAGTGACAGACTTTATTTTGGGGGGCTTCAAAATCATTGCAGATGGTGACTGCAGCCATGAAATTAAAAGATGCTTGCTCCTTGAAAGAAAAGTTACGACCATCCTAGACAGTATATTAAAAAGCAGAGACATTACTTTGCCAACAAAGGTCCACATAGTCAAAGCTATGGTTTTTCCAGTAGTCACGTATGAATATGAAAGTTGGACTGTAAAGAAAGCTGAGCGCCGAAGAACTGATGCTTTTGAACTATGGGGTTAGAGAAGACTCTTGGTAGTCTCTTGGACTGCAAGAAGATCCAACCAGTCCATTGTAAAGGAAATGAATCCTGAATATTCATTGGAAGGACTGATCTTGAAGTTGAAACTCCTATACTTCGGCCACCCGATGCAAAGAACTGACTCATTTGAAAAGATCCTGATGCTGGGAAGATTGAAGGCAGGAGGAGAAGGGGACGACAGAGGATGAGATGGTTGGATGACATCACTGACTCAATGGACATGAGTTTGAGTAAACTCTGGGAGTTGGTGATGGACAGGGAGGCCTGGCGTGCTGTGATTCATGGGGTCGCAAAGAGTCAGACACGACTGAGCAACTGAACTGAAGTGAACTCAACCTGTGGCCTCTGTTTAAGCCATTTGTTCACTTTGTGAGGATTATTTTAAAATCCATAAATCCATTAATGTTCACCACAGTTTGTCTCAATACACAAAAATGAGCAAACAAAAACCTGGGGCTGCCACGTCAGCTTTTGCATGACTGTAACCACCCCCCACACACCCCCAAGATACCTCATGAACTGGGCATGTAGGTGCTAGTTTCCATTAAACACAACTTTACTTAATTTCGGGGCTTCCCTGGTAGCTCAGCTGGTAAAGAATTTGCCTGCAATGCAGGAGACCCTGGTTCAATTCGTGGGTCAGAAAGATCCCCTGGAGAGGGGATAGGCTACCCTCTCCAGTATTCTTGGGCTTCCCTGGTGGCTCAGAAGGTAAAGAATCCTCCTGCAATGCAGGAGACTTGGATTTGATCCCTGGGTTGGGAAGATCCCCTGGAGAAGGAAATGGCAACCCATTCCAATATTCTTGCCTGAAGAATCCTCATGGACAGAGGAGCCTGGTGGGCTACAGTCTGTGGGGTCCCAAAGAGTTGGACATAACTAAGCATAGCACAGCACACACTTAATTTCTTTCTTATTTACTGGATTAGAATATACATGTAAATAGAAATCTGAGTGTGCTCTTCTTACTCCCCAGTGGGTCGTCCTTGAGGATCGCACACCCCACCCTGGAAAGAATTAGTGTAAAACACATAGTGGGTGCCTCACACATAGTGGGTGCCTCACACATAGTTGATGCCTAGTTAATGCAAATTCTCTTCCCTGGGGGAAATGTGTTGGGAAAAAGACACTTGGGATGGCTCTCTGGTGAGTCCTAGAGGTTTCTCTCTGTAGACAGGACTCAGGGAAGAACAAGCAAGGAGATCAAGTAGCGAGGGCACTTGAGGACTCCTGAGTATGGCTTGGTGAGACCAGAGCCTGAGTGGGGTTAAGGGGTGAGAGTCGCTGAGTCACCGCCTGGGAGTCCTCACCAAGGCCATAATCTTTGGGATGGCCCTCAGCAGAAAGAGCTCAGCCAGATATTCTTGAAGGCGGACTCTTCAGAAATGGCGGGGAGACTCTACTGGGAGAGCCCAAGCCCCAGCCAGGGCAATCTGACCCGCTGAACAGCTGCCTTTAGCTGACAGGAGCCACAGAAGTTCCTGCAGACAAGGAGCCTCCATCTGATTCCCAGCAAGAGATAATGTCCCTGACTTTAGAATGCAACTCTTCTCTCTTCTAGGTATTCTCTTCAAAACAAAGTAGATGGAAACTGCAGCCAAAGTCACCAGCCTGAGGCGCCAGCATCCATAGATGTGCCCATGAATACTCGTCTTGCCTGCTACTTCTGGGATCTGGACAAACCCCATAGGCCTCCCTCTCAAACTTTATCCTCCTCCCTACAGAGGAGATGGAAACCAGCCCTGTGGCTCCTCTGAGGGGCAGCCCGACAAGGACGCTCTGTGCCCACACAGGAGCAGCTCTGTGTGCCCAGCGGCCAGCCCGCGGCCTTTGATAAAGCCACACAGGGGAAGCCTCTTCCAGGCGGCAGGCATAGTTGGCAGAGCATGTACTGGCCCACAGCAGCCCTGTGATGGTAGGCTGCTGCCTCCCTGCTCCAACCCTCTTCAGAAGCACAACTTAAATAACAGCTTTCATGTTAAGCTCTGAAGTGAGCCAAGGTTTGTGAAGCTCCTGGCTTTTAAGATGTGGCTTTTCCTCCTGTTTTGAATGGTCTCCTTTGACTAACCCTAAACCTAGCTATCAATCAACAAAAATTTATTGAGAATTTACTACTTTTCATTTCATTTGAACAAACATTTTTTTTTAAAACACATTCTCTTGTAACCAGCTACAATCAAAGCTACAAATAAAGAGAGATCAGGTAGAAAATAGATGCATGGTCTTGGGGATGTAATGTACAGCATGGTGACTATGGCTAATAATACTGTATTTTATATTTGAAAGTTGCTAAGAGCCTTAAAAGTTCTCATCATAAGACAAAATAAGTGTAACTGTGTGTGGTATTGGATGCTAACTAAACTTATGCAGTATCCTCTTATCCACAGGAGATACCATCCAAGACCCCAGTAGATGCCTGAAACCTTGGCTAGTACTGAACCTTATATACATTTTCCGCTATACATACATACCTGTGATAAAGCTAATTTATAAAGTAGGTACAGTAAGAGATTAACAATAACTATTATAATAATAAAGTGCAATTGTAACAATATCAGATCAGATCAGTCACTCAGTCATGTCCGACTCTTTGCGACCCCATGAATCGCAGCACGCCAGGCCTCCCTGTCCATCACCAACTCCCAGAGTTTACTCAGACTCACGTCCATTGAGTCAGTGATGCCATCCAGCCATCTCATCCTCTGTCGTCCCCTTCTCCTCTTGCCCCCAATCCCTCCCAGCATCAGAGTCTTTTCCAATGAGTCAACCCATCACATGAGCTGGCCAAAGTACTGGAGTTTCAGCTTTAGCATCATTCCTTCCAAAGAAATCCCAGGGCTGATCTCCTTCAGAATGGACTGGTTGGATCTCCTTGCAGTCCAAGGGACTCTCAAGAGTCTTCTCCAACACCACAGTTCAAAAGCATCAATTCTTCAGCGCTCAGCCTTCTTCACAGTCCAACTCTCACATCCATACATGACTACAGGAAAAACCATAGCCTTGACTAGACGAACCTTTGTTGGCAAAGTAATGTCTCTGCTTTTGAATATGCTATCTAGGTTGGTCATAACTTTCCTTCCAAGGAGTAAGCGTCTTTTAATTTCATGGCTGCAGTCACCATCTGTAGTGATTTTGGAGCCCAAAAAAATAAAGTCTGACACTGTTTCCACTGTTTCCCCATCTATTTCCCATGAAGTGGTGGGACCAGATGCCACAATATACTGTAATAGAAATTATGTGAATATGGTCTCTCCCCCTCTCAAGTGTCTTAAATTCAATGCCTTTTCCATCTTAGCTAAACGCTGATCATACTCTGTGGCTGCATCTTCTGCCGTTCGAGGTGCAGCAACAAAGCTAGCATGAATTTCTTTTTCCTTCCTTACAATTTTTTAGATAGAAAAATCTTTCTCACTGTCAGTCTTAGCAATCTCAACAGACAATTTTATTTTCTTTCCTGATTAAGCTGAGAACTCTCACCTTTTCACTGAAATGAAGCACTTTATACCTTGTCTTCGCCGTATCTGAATTGCCAGCATCACTACGCTTTGGGGCCATTGTTAAATAAAATAAGGGTCACTTTAACACAAGTATTGCAATACGGTGACAGTCAATCTGATCTGGTGACCAAGATGGCTACTAAGTGGTAAGTGGGCAGGATATGCTGGACAAAGGGATGATCCATGTCCCTGGAGGATACAAGATTTCACCACGCTGCTCAGAATGGCACACGATTTAAAAGCTATGAACTATTTACCTCTGGAATTTTCCATTTAATATTTTCAGACCATGGTTGGCCAAGGGTAACTGAGACCACAGAAAGCAAGACCACAGATAAGGGTTACCACTGTGTCACGGAAATCATCTCACACTAGACACACATATCAAACCACTATGTTGTTCACCTAAACTAATACAATGTTATATGACACTTATAGCTCATGTCTCAAATTTTTAACATTTGCAAAAATTAAGAAACACATGGGATTTCAAAGCCAGAAGGGACTGTAGCTTAACTTCTGTTTTAAAGATGACAAAATGGAGGCCCCAAAGGTTTAACAACATGCCCAAGGGCCTTCAGCTAATCCCAGCTAATGAACAGCATTAGAATTTGAATCATAGGCTCTTAGAGTGAGGAAGGACCTCCTAGGTTTCATCCAGCTGGACTTCAAGGTCAGTGTGCTGACTCCTGGCTCCTTCCCCGAGGTATGCTGATGCAGGAGGTCTGGGGAATGTCCAGCTGTGTGTGCTCAGTCATGTCTCTTTGTGACCCCATAGACTGCAGCCTGCCAGGCTCCTCTGTCCATGGGATGTCCAGGCAAGAATACTGAAGTGGGTTGTCATTTCCACCTCTGGGGGAATCTTCCTGGTCCAGGGATCAGTCTTGGGGCCAGGTCACGGTTCCCCATCAATGGATACACAAAAAGATCTTTCGGTCTCTGTAAGACTGTTTAGGTGGGAAGGATTAAGGATTTATGATGATAAGCTGCCCACAAACACAGAGACCCCAGGTCAGTTGAAACCTAAAGACTAATGATGCTGGCTCCTACTTACCTCACCACCAGCCCATCAGAAGAATTCAAGTCTGTCACTGCCTTGACCCTTACCACCTATCCCCCTGACCAGGAACCCTGTCTACAAGATCTCTTCCTATTCCTCAGGGAGAGTTTGTAGTTTCCAAGGCATTCGCCTGCTGTGTTCCCTCTTTGCCTGGCAAAGAAATAAAGTCACTCTTTCCTTCTTCATAACTCTGTCTCCATATTTCTGTTTGGCATCAGTGCATAGAGTGCTAAGATTTCAGAATCAAATTTCACATCAGAGTCATTGTTTCAGCACTGGAGATATAATGATTGAGAGACTACAGAAAAAGTCTTTGCTCTCATGAGTTTACATTCCAATACAGGGAATAGGCAATAAGAAACAAATATACAATACAAGGTTGATACAATGTAAGTGCTAGAGAAAAAAATAAAGCAGGATCAGGTGACAAAGAGCTACGGAGATGAGTGATTAGATAGAAAGGTCAGGGAAGTTTCCACTGATAATTTAAAAAAAAATTATTGGAGGATAATTGCTTTACAGTATTGTGCTGGTTCCTGCCATACATCAGCATGAATCAGCCATAGGCATACATATGTCCCCTTCCTCCTAAACCTCCCTCCCATCTCCTATCCCATCCCACCCCTCTAGGTTGTCACAGAGCCCTGGATTGAAGTGCCCTGTGTTACACAGCAGATTCCCATCAGCTGTCTGTTTTCCATATGGTAATGTAAACGTATCCATGCTCCTCTCTCAGTTCATCCCACCCGCTCCCTCCCCCGCTGTGTCCGCAGGTCTGCTCTCAGTGTCTGTGTCTCCACTGCTGCCCTGCAGATAAGCTCATCAGTACCATCTTTCTAGATTTCATAAACATGCATTCATACACAATATTTGTCTTTCTCCTTCTGACTTACTTCACCCTGTATTAATGACTATAGCTTTGTAATATAGTCTGAAGTCAAGAAGGTTGATTCCTCCAGTTCCATTCTTCTTTCTCAAGATGGCTTTGGCTATTTGGGGTCCTCTGTGTCTCCATGCAAATTGTGAAAATTTTTGTTCTAGTTCTGTGAAAAGTACCATTGGTAGTTTGATAGGGATTGCATTGAATTTGTAGATCACATTGGGTAGTATAGTCCTTTTCACAATATTGATTCTTCCAATCCAAGAGAATGGTATATCTCTCCATCTGTCTGTGTCATGATAAGTTAATTCTTAAGACCTGATTGAAGTGAGGTCATCAGACATGAGACAGTATAGGGCAGTGTATTGCAGACAGAAAATACAGCCCACGTAAAGACCCCACAGAAGGAAAGCTTAGGTTTAAGGAAGCAATGAAGCCAGTGGATCAGAGGGCAGAGAGAAGGAGATAAGATCAGAGAGACTTGGGGGTTGGATTTGGTAGGGTTGGTGAAATTTGGATTTTATTTCAAATGTGATGAGAAGGCACTGGAGAATCTTGAGCAGAAGAATACTGCATACTTTAAAGTATGGTTTATGTTTTAAAAGATAATTATTAGTTAATACATGGAAAATCGGTCATAGAGGAACAGGAAGGGAAGAAGAGAGACAAATCAGGAGGCTCTTGCAATCGTCTAAGCAAGAATGTTGGATCAAGATGGGATTGGTGGAAGAGGTGGGAAGTGGTCAGGTTGGGGATGAATATTTCTAGAGTCAGCAGAACCTGTCAGTAGTTCGGATTGTGTGGTATGAGGAAAACAGAGGAATCAGAGATGGTTAATTCACCCAAGCCAGTGAATAGGAGAATAGTGAATAATGACAAGCAGAGTCATTTCCTGAGATGGGGATGACTAGGAAAGGAATGGGCTGAGGGAACAGTTTTAGACATGTTAGGCTTGAGATGTTTTTAGTTGTTAAGTAAACAATTGTATCTATGAGTCTATTGTTCAGAATAGAGATCAGACTGAAAATATAAACTGGGGAGTCATCACCACAAAGATGGTATTTAACACCATGGGATGAATAAGGTCACCCTGTGCTCAGACACTCAGGCATGCCTGACTCTTTGCAACCTCATGGACTGTATCCTATCAGGCTCCTCTGTCCATGCGATTTTCCAGGCAAGAATACTGGAGTGGGTTGCCATTTCCTGCTCCAGGAGAATCTTCCCAATCCAGGGATCAAACCCATGCTTGACACAAGAGGTGTCTCCTGCACTGGCAGGCAGATTCTTTACCACTAGCACCACCTGGGAAGCCCACCTGAGAACAATAAATAGTCAAGAACAGAACCAAGACCTCCAACGTCTAGAGGCCTAAAAGAGAGTGAGCCAGCCAAGGAGACCGAGAAAAGCCTTCCAGCAAGGAAGGAGGAAAGCCAGGAGAGGGTAGTACAGAAGCTGCTTCAAGAAGAAGAGGATGATTAACTGTGTCCAAAGATGCCAAGAAGCTAGTCGAATGTGGACGGAAAAACTAAACTTAGGATTTGAAAGAATGGAAGGCACTGGTGATGTTGAGAAGAGTCCTTTCGGTGGAGTTATGCAGATAAAAGCTGGACTAAAGTGGTTTAGGGTGAAAGAGGGAGGTGAGAAAACAGAGACAATATATAAATAGCTTTTTGACACTGGGTCAAAAAGAAGGGTGGAGAGGGGGCAATAGCAAGAGGGGATTTGAAGATGATGAAAGGTTTTGTTTAATTTGGGAGATATCCTGGTATGTTTATTTTTTGATAAGAATAATCCAGTAGCTCAATAAAAATTTTAAAAAGTAATCCAAGGAATTCCCTGGCAGTCCAGTGGTTAGGTCTCAGCGCTTTCAATGCTAGGGCCTGGGTTCAATCCCTGGGCAGGGAACTAAAATCCCACAAGCTGCAGGGTGAGGTCCAAAAAATAAAAGAAAGAAAGAATAATCCAGTAGAGAAGGTAACATTTTAATGATGAAGGAGCAATAACGGACAATTACGGGAGGCCAGGAGGGTGGGCTCCAGGGCACGAGTGAAATTAGCCTTAGACAGGAAAACAAGATAATGCCTCCGCCGCACCAAAAACAAAAGCAGAGTATATGGGGACACATGTAAGTAGGCTGGTTAACTGGACACATGTAAGTAGGCTGGTTAACTGGATGGTAAGATGAGATATTATTCTTTTTCATCACTGAAGTAAAGATGAGGTTGCCAGCTGAGAATAAGAAGGAGGAGGAAATGTTGGACTTTATGGAGACAGTGAGGTGGGCAAAGAAAAGTCCTCTTGGAGATAAAAAACAAATGAACAGAAAAGCAAACTGTGGCAGTACATCAGGGTAACAAGCACCAAGAGACCTCTTGAGATTTATGGTCATAGGTGAAGATCAAGAGCATTCAGCGTGGTGATGAGACTTTTCTTCAGCCATGTTTTTTGCTCAGGAGTGGAGCAGATAGAGAGATGAGTTTATCCAGGGTCGTGTTTATCTGTTTTGCTTGGGGAATACTAGGGAGCAACTGAAGAACAAAGGAATTGTGTTTGCAAGAGTATCGGCCTTGGAATGTATGTTGAATGAGGAAATAAATGAGACTATGAAGAAGAAGAGTGGCAGTCAATGGACTGGAGGTTTCTATGGAATTGAGGAATCATTGGAGTAATCAGGCTAAACGATCTGGAAAGACAGGTGGCCATAGTAACCAGAGATTAGGATGCTGAAATCTAGACTTTGGACATGGTCCAGTTACTAGTGACAAGGCTTCAAATAAGGCCATGGAAAGAAACTGACGGACCAGGGGTGAGATGAATCATCTACGTAGACTTTGAAGTCACCTAGAATGCTGGTGGGAGCAGTGCTGGAGAGGAAGACAGTGAAAAAGCTGCTAAAATCCTACTAGAGAAGATGTGACAGAGACTTTAACAAGGAAGGACAGCTTGTGAGTAGAGTCTGACGGCACATATTTCACAGAAACTGGGGGTTTTGAAGAAGAAAGAGGGAGAAACTTCCTGGAGTACCACAAGGAGCAAAGACCACAAGACCCAGCCTCTTATCTTGTTGTTGTTCAGTCACTGAAGTTGTGTCCGACTCTGAGACCCCAGGGACTGCAGCACAGCAGGCTTCCCGCACTTCACTATCTCTCTCAGTCTGCTCAAAGTCATGTTCTTTGAGTCAGTGATGCCATCCAACCATCTCATCCTCTGTCGCCCGCTTCTCCTCTTGCCCTCAATCTGCCCAGAATCAGGGTCTTTTCCAATGAGTTGGCTCTTCACATCAGGCGGCCAAAGTGTTGGGCCTTGAGAAAGATATAAAAAGAGCACTGTGAAAACAGTCAGGTTTCCATTAAACAAGCTCGCTCAAAGCAGAGGTTGAAGACTCGGGCAATTTTTCTGGTGACAAACTGAGTTCCAGAAGGCACAGTAGGAGGACTGGAGACAGAAAAGGATGTGAGGACAGTCAGATTGGAATCAGCCCACTGCTTTGGAAGCAGGTTTTCTGGGTGGGGATACCCTGGGAGTCTTAGGTTTCTGGTGGTGCATGTGTACTCAGGGGCTTCCCAGGCGGCACTAGTGGTAAAGAACCTGCCTGCCAATGCAGGGGACATAAGAGACTTGGGTTTGATCCCTGGGTCAGGAAGATCCCCTGGAGTAAGGCATGGAAACCCACTCCATGCTGGAAGTCTTGGACTTAGGTAGGGACTGCCGTAAATGGGAAGGCAGGCTGACTGGACTGATCCTGGTATGCTTGAGGGAAGGTGAGCCTCCAGCTTGGGGCTGGTCTCCCACAGACTTTGTAGCAGGGAAGCAGGCTTGCGAGGCTCGTCAGGTGGAGAACAGTGGTCTTCCAAATGACCAGGAGCGCGTCATTCCATCAGCCTCCCTCAAATCACCTCATTTAATAAGACTTTTGCCCCTTGCGAGCTGGATGGGCTTGTGTACAACTATGAGGCTCCAGCTATGTGCCTAAGACCCAGTTTTAAAACCAAATGGATCTGATTCCCAAAACCCACATGTTAAACTCAGTCTATTCCAGACAGAAAGGAAAAGTGAGGGCTCTCTTGTAAGATCAAAGCAGAACTGACCCACCTCAGGCTTCCCAGGTTCCCAGACTGGCAGCAGCTGCTGGAGCATGTTTTCTCACAGACCTCACAAAAGAAGAACAAGACTCATTCAGAGTCCTACCAGGAGGGCCCTGTGACTTCTTTGCCTCTGAGCCACATCCTGGGGGAATGTCTAGTGGGAGAGGGAATCTTGAGCATGCCCTAGAGGGACAAACGCATTTCCATTTGCTTGCATACTTAAAACCCAGGCCCCTGGAGCAAAATACAGTGTCTGGTGCCGAGGACCACGGGCTACCTCAGAGCTGCTGCTGTCAGTTCAGTCCAACCTTAGGAGCTGTGGGTACCTCAGTGGCCAAATTCTAATGTGCAAAAAGTATCCCTTTCTCTATTTTTTGTAACTCAGTTTCTGATTCCATGTCTTCTCCTTCCCAACAGGATGGCAGGAAATTGGATAACTTGGTTATCCCTGGTGCGTTCTTCCCCAGGATTACATCAGTACTCCAGGATTCTATGCGATCAGTGCCTTGGTATTGTTGGGGTAGGAGTGGAGGGTCCCGTTGGTCATCAGCCAACTGTCCTCACAGGTTTCTCCTGAAAGGCTCATGGACCTCTGTTCCCAGGGTCCATTGGGTCCAGGGACTCCCTGCTGGGACTGTGTCCCATGAAAGGCAAGTGATCTTTTTGAGGCCATCTAAAGGCCTGTGTGCCTGGAGTCCTTACAAGTCATTCTCTGGAATCTGAACATTTCCAGTTGAATACCATCAAGAGAGAGTCCACCTCCAACCTCTCTCTCCCTCTTCTGCCCCCATCAGTTTGGAAAAAATTGCTAGCTTGGGGAAGATTAACAACCTTCTGTGACTGCACTGAATTCCCCTTCTCCCTTTGAGCTCCTTAGACTGAGTTCTCCTAAAGGATTAGGGTTTTCTGGAAAACTGCTTGCCTAAATGTAAACAAGAGAAAAGGAAATGCACAGAGTGAAACAAAAATTAATATATGAAAATATTAGCCTGCTACTATCCATTACATTAGATAGCTCACCTTGAACTTGATGTTGTCAAAATCCCTCAGTCTTTTTTCAAGTGCACTATTGCTGAGTTATCCTCCACATCATACTGATTTTTTTTAATGAAGTGCATAACTTAACATTTTACCTTAGTAAACATTTTTACTTTACCTTTAAGTACCTTTGTTAACTTTAAAAAAAATTACCTTAACCTTTTACCTTAGTAAATTTACCTTATCTTAGTACCTTAGTAACATTTTACCTTAGCATCCTATTACTTTCAGTCATTTACTATTAAGATGGACTTTAAGCTTAATTCTGTGTCCCAACATAGTATTATATAAATCACCATTCTGTTTTACTACCTCTATTTTAAAACGAAGAATTTTTCACATTTTAATGTTGTAGAAATCAAGATATGTCTTACTATCAATGTCAAGAGAAACTTAACCAGCTACCAGGCACAGAAATAAATTAAAATGCTGTGGTTATTAGCCATGCATGTGGGAAATACTCCGTACATAGAATTTGTTCATCTGACTCCTGTTTAAGTTGTGTATTTACACTTTTATAGTCCAATTTACTCTTTTAACTTGAATCTGTATCCCTAATTACCGATTTATGTAACTTTGAAAAAAGATTACATTATGATGAAACTCTGAAGCAGAAAGTTGAGTTACACAGAACTTTTCCTGTCATGTACAAAGCAGCTCAGTTAAACAGTCCCTCAGAATTGACTCAAAGTTTTCAAGGCTAGGAGAGTTTGAGGGATCAAGTCACCCTGAGGTGAAGAATTATCCATGAGGTGCTGAAAGTCTATCTGTCAAAAGCTCCCAGGGAATTTCCTGGTTGTTAGGACTAAGTTCTTACCCCAGAGTGTCTGGGAATTAAGATCTCTGAATCTGCCCAGTGTAGAAAAAAAAAAAAACAAAACGAAAAAACCTCCCAGCTGATTTTCAGAACACATTTTTAACTTCCAATAGTATTGATTTGGCCAAAAAGTTTGTTTTTCTGTCAAGATGGTACAGAAAAACCTGAAGGAACTTTCTGGCCAACCCAATATTAACTCAACAAAACAAAGTTTAACTAAATCAAGCAAGTTAACTCACAGGCAGGTATTTTTTGTTGTCGCTCACATTTATTTTCTTTGTCATCAAGGTCCAAGATCTCCAGTTATGAACAGCCACCACCATCACCTCTAGGGTACATTCTGCTGCTGCTACTGCTGCTGCTAAGTCGCTTTAGTCGTGTCCGACTCCGTGCGACCCATAGACGGCAGCCCACCAGGCTTCCCGTCCCTGGGATTCTCCAGGCAAGAACACTGGAGTGGGTTGCCATTTCCTTCTCCAATGCATGAAAGTGAAAAGTGAAAGTGAAGTCGCTCAGTCGTATCCGACTCTTAGCGACCCCATGGACTGCGGCCCACCAGGCTCCTGCGTCCATGGGGTTTTCCAGGCAAGAGTGCTGGAGTGGGGTGCCATTGCCTTCTCCGTCTATTTGGAGGGTACATTCTATTTGGCCTTAAACAATTATGGTGCCAATCAGAGACCATCAGCCACCACCATCTCCAGTCAGAGATTGGTTTCAGACTGGGCTGGTGACCCTATTCTTGCAACAAGGGAAAAAAAGCCTTGGGGCTTCTAGTAAGAGTCCTCATTCCTAAGAAAAAAAGTGGCACCCCTTTCTTTTCGGAGATGCAGTGCTGGAAACGCTTCATCCAGCAGCCTGAAGGGGGCGCCAGTCCAATCAGAAAGGCAGAGCAGAAAAAGGGACCCACGCTGCAACCTTGATGACATTGTTGACCAGCTGAATCACGTTGAAGCTTGTTTGACCTCAGAACTTCCAAATATGTAAGATGATAAATTTCCTGATTGCTTAAGCTGGGGAGTTGAGAGGGAGGGATCCTGTCACTGTGATTACTGTCCATGGATAAGAGTGACTTAGAAGAATCATTAAATTCTGAATAGAACATAGTGTTTGGCTTTCAAAAATCTGTTATCAGATTAATGATGGCTCATACTTGGTGATGTCTTAGAATCAAGGAAATACAGCATACTGGAAGTGCTTCTCAGAATGAGAAGGTGCATTTTTGGAAGGATGTCAGTCCCTTCAAAATAATTTGTAAGTTTGTTTGGACACCAACTGAAATGCAAATTGAATTTTCTTGAAACTTGACGTCATGATTTGGAAGTTCAGATGGAAAATAACAGAGATAAATAGCAAAGAAATATCTGAAAGTGAGATTCATTAACTATCCACTGATTGGGCATTAAAATGGACCACAACACTGAAAGGTTGAAAACAGTGTGGTATGGTAGAGAAACAGACAAACAAATCAACAAAACAGAAAGTCCAGAGATAGACCCAAGTACATACAAAAATTAGACATGTGAGCATAAGTCATCTCAAGGCAATCGTGTGAAGCGCCTGGAGAAACCGCTAGGGGAGGGGAAAACTATCCCCATACCTGACACCATGCATCAACATAAACATTTAAAGGCATAAAATGAACTGATGAAATGAAAAGTAGGTACACATTTATGTAATCTTGGTGAAGAAAAAAGCTTTATTACCATGATACCAAAGGCAGAAACCGTAAAGGGTAAAAGATTGATAAATTTAACTACACTAGTATTTAATGTATGGGTGTGAGAGTTGGACCATAAAGAAAGCCGAGCACTGAAGAATTGATGCTTTTGAACTGTGGTGTTGGAGAAGACTCTTGAGAGTCTCTTGGACTACAAGGTGATCCAACCTGTCCATCCTAAAGGAAATCAGTCCTGAATATCCATTGGAAAGACTGATGTTGAAGCTGAAACTCCAATACTTTGGCCACCTGATGGGAAGAACTGATGCATTTGAAAAGACCCTGATGCTGGGAAAGATTGAAGGCCTGAGGAGAAGGGGACGACGGAAGATGAAATGGTTAGATGGTATCACTGACATGAGCAAGCTCCGAGAGTTGGTGATGGACAGGGAAGCCTGGAGTGCTGCAGTCCCTGGGGTGGCAAAGAGTCAGATATGAATGAGTGACTGAAATGAACTGAACTGAATATTTAAAATCTCTTCATAGGGGAAAAAACACCCTAACTAAAGTTGAACATTGCATAACAAACTGAAGGAAATATTTTCAACATAAATGGCAGTCAATATATATATATAAAATGTCTGTACCAGTCAATGAGAAAAAATAGAAAGGAGCAAAGAAAATTAGCATATAACTGACAAAAGGAAAAACATGCAAATAGGCAATAAATGACATTCAACCTCATAAATAATTAATAAGATGCCCTGTAGGGCCAGGACCAGGAGTGGGATGCAGCAGGTGTAACCAATCAAGTCATACTCTCTGTTCAAGCAGCATGATACCTCCAGACTGGCTAATAAAGAGCGGCTACCCAGAGTCCCTAGGTTCTCCACTCCACCAGCTGCTATGGCACCTGCTTCATACCTCCATGTCCAGCAACTAAAGGAGTGTATAACACACTGAGGTACTCCAGTACCCTGCACCCGGTTAGGGCTGACATCTGTTCCCCGATATTCCCACCTCTGGTTATGACATACTGTGTAACTGAATCTGTAAACACATAAAAGCAACAACAACAATAATACCGGATGTTGGTTACAGTGTGGGGAAATGAATAATCTACTCTACCAGAGAAAGTAATTTGGCACAACCTTCTTGGAGGAGCAATATGCCACCATAATAAAAACCATAAAATAGGTGTTCCTTTGACTCAGTAACCTCACTTCCAAGAATATATCCTAAGGAAGTCGCATGAGAGTCACATGAAAATATAATTGCCAAGTGAAGATCAACTCAAGTGAAGAGGGGCTTCTCCAAAAACTGAAGAAATATACATTAATATGACAGGCAGACACATTTTCCACCATCAAATTCACAATTTGGGGCAGAAGGCTGCTCATGGTGTGAGAGTGGAGGGTGGGAAGCACGAGAATCCTCTGCACCCAAACTGCTGGTAGAAACAGAAATACAAACAGGCTTGCCTGAAAGTCACGTGTGTGTGTGTGTGTGTGTGTGTGATATCACCTCAGTCATGTCCAACTCTTTGCGACCCTATGGACTGTATGTAGCCCACCAGTTTCCTCTGTCCATGGGATTCTCCAGGCAAAGGCATAGACATTGTTTAAAATGCATATGCAGCTATTCCACTTCTAGAAAGTTCTTCTGAGGAAACCATCATGAACATGAGAGAAATATTAACCATTAGGTTGTTCATCAAAATGATTATGGTAGATGAAAGCTGGAAACTACATGTATGTCCATGAAAAGGGAACTGGTTGAATACATTATGATATCAGCTTTATGGCATTCTAAGAAGTCATTAAAATGATAAGTGATAAGAACATTGAATGACACAGACAGAATGTCCCAGCTGTTTTATTCAACGAAGTTGTTTTATTTAATGTAATTTAAAATGACAAAATAATACATACTGTACAATTCTACTTTCAAAAAATAAATATTTCTTTACACATACAAACAAAATATTTAAATGAGTTTATTCATATGAAGCACTTGGAATAATAACTGCCATGTGGTAAGAAGTCAGAAAAGTCAATAAATGGTAGCCATTACTTTTTAATCCTCATATCCATCCTGTAAGGGAGCTACTATTACTGCTCCCATTATACAGATGTAGATACAGAGGCACAAGGGGATGAAGTAACTTGCTCAAGGTCTCACAGCTTGTACACAGTGGAGAGTTAACATATGGGAAGCATAGGGAAAACCTGCTGGAACATATTCAGCACTTTATTACTTTATATTATTGGAATTCTGTAAAAAAATACATATATAAAGATGTAATTGGGTATTACCCTTTTGTGGGAATTTATTTAAAAAATTATTTTAAATCATCCCTACACTTGACAACAGAGAAACCTACTAATACCTCCTTTGTTTATTCCTGAGCCTTGTGTCCTCTCTCTAAGCTCTCCCGAGAATCAAGGTGACATTTAGTTTTCACAGGACAGAACCTTATAGTTTCATATTTGAGGGCCCAGAGCCAGGCACTGGCCTACTCCAGTGGCAGATCATCTTCTCCTCCTGTCCATGGAGCCAGGACTGCTTTCTACGGACAGTTGAGGACCCACCGGTGTTTCTTTTCACTCATTGCTGCCTTCTCTGAAGCACTCAGTGGGAAAAGGATCTTAGAAGTTTCTCAGTCATCAAAAATCTCCTTCACATTTTAAAATCAAATATGGATCGTTTAGAGCTTCCCTGGTGGCTCAAACGATAATCTGCCTGCAATGCAGAAGACCTCCGTTCGATCCCTAGGTCAGGAAGATTCCCTGGAGAAGGGAATGGCTTCCCACTCCAGTATTCTTGCCTGGAGAATTCCCTGGACAGAGGAGCCTGATGGGCTACAGTCCATGGGGTTGCAAAGAGTTGGACACGACAGGGCAACTAACACTTCCACTTCCACTTCCATGGATCATTTAAATAGAAAGGCAATTAGAAACACTCAAATGAAGTAAACCAAATTAGAATGTTTTAGAGAGAAGATTTGCTCAGCATTAACCAGTGAAACTGTCAGGATGGCTGAGTGGTCTAATGCACCAGACTCAAGCTCAAATACTAAACAGTGTTTAATTTTTATAGTGGAGGTCTTAAAAGATGGGGAGCAGGGAGACATTTGGAAACTTTGGATTTCTCACACTGACACTGAGTTTCATCAGACAAGACCTTAAAGAGTAAAAGCCTGAAACTTCCTAGTAGGATGTTCACAATGATATAGGGCAGGGCACACACAAGATACCTCACTGCCTTCTCGACCCCTGCAGCTAAAGCACAGGGTGTTGTGAGCACACTGTTGCCTAACACTTTCCCTGCACTCAGAAAGAAATTGCCTAGAATTACATATATCAATAACTATATGTGCATTCACACAAATCAATGAAAAAAGTGTATAATTTGGTCCACATTTTTCAAGCCATTCCAGCTTGAGATCACAATTCTATAATGGAGATGAACCACCCTCCTAACCAGACAATCACTTACCCCTCCTTAGCTTCCTTTCTGGTTCAAGACAAGCCTTTTTCTCCTACAGAGCTCCCAATGGTCACTTATTTCCCAGGGACCATCACTGTACCCAAGGCGGCATCACTTTTCTTCTTCTGAGTTCCTTGGGATGAGTTCCTTGGGATCAGCCATCCTGACTGAAGAAGACGTTCATGGCTTCCCTAGTGGCTCAGTGGTAAAGAATCTATCTGCAATTCAGGAGCCGTAGGAGACACAGGTTAGATCCCTGGGTCAGGAAGATCCCCAGGAGGAGGAAATAGCAACCCACTTCAGTATTTTTGCCTGGAGAATCCCATAAACAGAGGAGCTTGGTGGGCTACAGTCCATGGGGTTGCAAAGAATCAGACACGACTGAAGCAACTCAGCAGCAGCTGCAGCAGCAAGTATATCAGGGTTTGCACCCCAACCTAAGGTACCAAAATCCAGAGAAATACCCTCCTGTCCTCTGGGTAGATTCTGGGTGACCATGGGCCCAAGCCTATGGCTCACTGGCTCTTCCTATTTCAGGACTTCAGTCCCAGGGGCCTAGTCCTTGGCTCTCACAGGAGACTAGTTCTGCGAGTCTTGAAAGGATACATTCCTTCAAATTCTCTGAGCAAATTCAGTTCACCTCCTCATTTAAGGACCCTTCCTATTCAACACATCTTAAACAGTGCCTCTGAACACTGGGCTAGACATTGGTTTCCAAAACCTACTAGACAAGTTTGCTGCTGCTGCTGCTGCTAAGTCGCTTCAGTCGTGTCCGACTCTATGAGACCCCATAGACGGCAGCGCATCAGATTCCCCCATCCCTGGGATTCTCTAGACAAGAATACTGGAGTGGGTTGCCGTTTCCTTCTCCAATGCATGAAAGTTAAAAGTGAAAGTGAAGTCTCTCAGTCGTATCCGACTCTTAGCGACCCCATGGGCTGCAGCCTACCAGGCTCCTCCATCCATGGGATTTTCCAGGCAAGAGTACTGGAGTGGGGTGCCATTGCCTTCTCCACCTAGACAAGCTTACTCTCCCATTTAGCTGAGGCCAAGCACCAATCCTTCTTGAGACTTCCAGATTAAGTTGATTTATTTACCTTTCCACATTTAGGAATTCACTCTCCATCCATAGTGCTGGTTTCTTTTCTTTTTTTCCAGTATTGTCATTCCCAGAGACATGGAAAACTTTCTTGTTACCAGTCCGTGATTAGGGGTGATGCTGGTTTCACTGCAGCAATGCTTAAGCTGTCAGAAAAGGATTTGGATTTCTGCAGTTAAGGGATGCCGATAAAAGGAACATTCCTCCTCCTCTTTACTCAAGATACACAGCTCTTTGACTCTAGGATCTGGTCTTGACTCAGTGTAATCTGTTTGCATTTCTGCTCTCTGCTCCCTGTGGGAAGCAGGGTCAGGGTGCACAGCCGCCTCCTAAGAGCACGCTGGGGAAGCTCCCGCCTTCTCCCATCCCTAACGTCTCTGTTCCAGTCCCACCCCCACTGAGCATCCCCACCACCACTCAGCATCCTCCACTTGGCAGTTCTCTCTTCCTCTCATCTCTCTGTACATCTAGTAACTGATTGTTTGCTTACTGAGCTGAAATGAACTTCAAATGCTTGTTTAAAATGTCAATAAAACATGTAGTTTGAAGTGCTTCTCAGACTCTAAAAATTCAGGCACAGGCATCATCAGCCTATTGATTCATTTTTCAGTCTCTTAACAACCGCTCAAATCTGTGGCAGCAGTTTAAAGGTAAGAAGACTACAGTTACCAAGCATCAAGGTTTCCTCTGAATCTGACTCCAGGCTGAGCTGTCTTGGAGTCATACAGATCTGCACCCTTTTCTCTGAGGCAGAAATCCTAACGGAGTTATCAGGGACCCATCCGAGCTCCTTTGGAACAAGCCAACCTAAGGGCAGCATTATCAATATTTTACACGTGATGGGCACCCCTGGCAGGGGTTTCAGCTTCAGGGCAGACCAATTTCGTATCTGTTGGCCTTCACATCCTAGAATCCCTACAGGCCCTAGAGAGATGGTGAAGGTTTAGGCTGGAGCATGAACCAGTTCATACCCCATCCCACCTATTCTTCTTATAATGTAATGTAATATAAAGTGTTGTGGCCACTCCTTCATCAAGAGGTAGAATCTGTATTCCCTCCCCTTGGACGTGGGCAGAATTTTGTACTCTTGAAGCAATAGAATAGGGAGATGTGATGTTGCATAACTTTTGAGGCTGGGTCATAAAAGTCAATGTGATTTCCATCTAGCTGTCTTTCTCCAGATCTGCACCTGAGGAGTCCTAAGCCAACATGTAAGAAGTCCAGATACCCTGAAGCTGTCATTAAAAGACCACATAGAAAGACTATATATAGAGAGAAATTATAGAACCCTTGGATCTTCCAATCTATCTGGCATCAACAACCAGACCTGTGAATGACTGATGTTTCAAATGATTCTAGTCCCAGGCTTCAAGCTGCCCCACCGAGGTAAGGCTTTCCCACTGTGCTCTATCTGAACCCCTGACTCACAGCACTTGGGAGCATAATCAATGATTGTTTTACATCACTAGGTTTCAGAGTAATCTGTTAAGTAGCCAAAGTAATTGGAACAGGAAAGGAGGACATTATTTGCATTACAAACTATGAGATAGAACCCAGAGTTACAAAGGCAACTTTGCAAATATCTGACTGACTCATTACATGTTGATTTTATTAGTCCTTCTCTCTGATTATGAGATGCACAGAAGATGCTAGCTTCATAATCAAAGTTATGGTCACCAGCCTGGTTGGGAAGTCAGTTCCTGGGCTGCATGCTCTTCAGATGAAAGGGACCTTGGGCCTCCTGATTACTGTTACATGTCAATGAGTCTTTAAGTAATATACAGAAAGCTACCCTGCCAGAAACACTGGAAGAGGCAACACTTTTTACAAGGGAGCTTCTTTATAAGTCTCTTTGCTAGATAATAATTGGATGTGTGCATTTTAAATGATTCCTTTAGTTAATCAACAAGGAATTTATTACATGTCCAGTATTGGATTTGTGGAGGATATATCTTTCCAGACCTCTGTATGAGTTTTAATGTTTTCAGTTTCAATGCTTAATGTAAGAGACAGAAACTCAAACTTGAAATGACTTTCAACAATAGAGATATTTAGGCACATAACTAGGAATGCAGAGGAGGGAAGCTCCAGAGTTGGTTCATCCAGTGGCTCAACAATGTCATCAGGGATCCAACTTGCTTCCCTCTTTCTGCTCACCATCCTCGGTGCATCCTGGCCAGACTAACTCTCCTCATGATCCCAATATAGCTGCCACAGCTCCAGGCATCAACATGCAGGCATCAACAGGCACACGAGACAAAGGCCCAGAAGGAGAAGAGGAGCTACCTTTTCTGCATCTATTTCTTGACTTAGACCATTCATGATTTACCCTGTGGAGCTGGACGTGGGGCCTCTCAGAGAACACGGAAGGTGAGCCAGCAGGAAGTATGGCCAGGACATGGGCAGCTTCCAAGAGTATCTGTTCCAAACTTTAAATTCGTGAGGGAAGTAGGGTTAACTAAATGAGACAACAGCTCTCCAGTCACTCCCTCGTAGAGTATTTAAGTGTCTCTCTTGCTGCTTCCTCCTTCCTCATTCTGAGGATGCCATAAGGAAAGGTGTTTGTTCACAGTCATGCTACGGAGCCCTCAGCAACCTGGAGAATATCTGTGACTCAAAGAGCTAAAAACCTAAGGTTTATCTTTACCTTTTGTTCCGGATGAAGTGCAGCAGTAACTGAAGTAGCATTCCCATCCGATTGACACTCCTTGTCCTGAGAGCTGGCTGCTGATCATTATCAATGGAAAGATAGGAAGGCCTAGGGACGGGAAAGGGTGGGGAGGGATTTGCCATCCATCAAGCTGTGAAGAGTGGCTGCCACTCATCTCTTGGAGCAGGGGGCTGGCAGGCCAAATCCATACCACCACTTTTTGTATCTAGTGCATGAGCTAAGAATGGTTTTCATATTTTTAAATGGCTGGAAAAAAGAATCAAACAAGAAAACTTTATGAAATTCACATTTCAGTTCCGTAGATGAAGTTCCTTTGGAACACAGCTGTGCTCATTCATTTACACATTGTCTGTGGCTGCTTTTCCACTTCAGCAGCAGAGTTAAAGTAGCTCTGACACACACCAGATGGATGGTCCATGAAACCTAACATATTTACTACCTGGCCCTTCGCAGTTTAAGTTGACTCTTGTCTTGCAGTAAAAGTCCTGCTGGGGCCTTCAGGCATTGGGCGGGGCCTGGAGCTTCAGGAGGAGCCAGCTCTCAGCCCCTTCCAGACAAGGCTCTTCTCCCATCTGAGCAAGAAAGGAACATTCTGTCCAATCCATTTACAACAGGGTTCTCAGGCTGCCTGCACACTAGAATCACCTGAGGAGCTTTTTTAAAATACCAGTCTTGGTCTCCACCCAGACCAATTAAAGGAAAATCTCCAGGGATGGGCCCAGGCATCTGTGTCTTTCAAAAGCTCCCAGGTGATTGCCCAGTACAGTCAAGTTTGAGAACCCCTGCTAGAGGCTTGTTTGCCAAAGTCAGGCCGGTTTCTGGAGCTTTCTCTAAGCAAACACCATCACCCACCCTCAGGCAGGTGTTTTGGGTACAGGGCATGAGCACCGTGCTGGGGTGGAGCAGGGCAAGAAGAGGTGGAAAGCCAGCTGTGGTTAACCCCTACCGTTCATTTTCACAGGTGTACAGTCAAATGACCTCACCTGTGTACAGGTGAGTGCCTGAGGTTTCCCAGGCTGAGTTCCTCATCACCAGAGCTCTCCCATATCTCCTGCCAACTGTTGACAGAGAAAACACAGTGTCTCACCCTAACTGCCTTGCACTGGCTTGCTTTCCTTTACCTGAGACATTGCAAACAGCAGTCCGGTGTCTGCCTCACTCAGGGTTGGTGTAGACACCATCATCCTCCCCAGCACCAGAGACATCGCTTCTCCTTGGCATGTAGTTGAGAAAGGCAAAGCACAAGCTTTCTTTCCTTCAATCACTCACTCAGAGTATACTTACTAAGCACCAACACTACCACGCACTACAGACTTTAAGAATACAATGATAAGGGAGGGATAAATGAGGAGTTTGGGAGTAACATAACACTTTGGTCATGGTGATGGGTTAGTCACTAAGTCGTGTCTGACTCTTGAGACTCCACGGACTGTAGCCTACCAGGCTCTTCTAGGATTTTCCAAGCAAGAATACTGGAGTAGGTTGCCATTTCCTTCTCCATAACATAACATATTCAGTTCAGTTCAGTTCAGTCGCTCAGTCGTGTCCAACTGTTTGTGACCCCATGAATCGCAGCACGCCAGGCCTCCCTGTCCATCACCAACTCCCGGAGTTCACTCAGACTCATGTCCATCGAGTCAGTGATGCCATCCAGCCATCTCATCCTCTGTCGTCCCCTTCTCCTCCTGCCCCCAATCCCTCCCAGCATCAGAGTCTTTTCCAATGAGTCAACTCTTCTCATGAGGTGGCCAAAGTACTGGAGTTTCAGCTTTAGCATCATTCCCTCCAAAGAAATCCCAGGGCTGATCTCCTTCAGAATGGACTGGTTGGATCTCCTTGCAGTCCAAGGGACTCTCAAGAGTCTTCTCCAACACCACACTTCAAAAGCATCAATTCTTCGGTGCTCAGCCTTCTTCACAGTCCAACTCTCTCATCCGTACATGACCACTGGAAAAACCATAGCCTTGACTAGGCGGACCTTTGTTGGCAAAGTAATGTCTCTGCTTTTGAATATGCTATCTTACTCCTTTCAAGGAGTAAGCGTCTTTTAATTTCATGGCTGCAGTCACCATCTGCAGTGATTTTGGAGCCCCCAAAAATAAAGTCTGACACTGTTTCCACTGTTTCTCCATCTATTTCCCATGAAGTGATGGGACCAGATGCCATGATCTTCGTTTTCTGAATGTTGAGCTTTAAGCCAACTTTTTCACTCTCCACTTTCACTTTCATCAGGAGGCTTTTTAGTTCCTCTTCACTTTCTACCATAAGGGTGGTGTCATCTGCATATCTGAGGTTATTGATATTTCTCCCGGCAATCTTGATTCCAGCTTGTGCTTCTTCCCGTCCAGCGTTTCTCATGATGTACTCTGCATATAAGTTAAATAAGCAGGGTGACAATATACAGCCTTGACGTTCTCCTTTTCCTATTTGGAACCAGTCTGTTGTTCCATGTCCAGTTCTAACTGTTGCTTCCTGACCTGCATACAAATTTCTCAAGAGGCAGGTCAGGTGGTCTGGTATTCCCATCTCTTTCAGAATTTTCCACAGTTTGTTGTGATCCACACAGTCAAAGGCTTTGGCATAGTCAATAAAGCAGAAATAGATGTTTTTCTGGAACTCTCTTGCTTTTTCCATGATCCAGCGGATGCTGGCAATTTGATCTCTGGTTCCTCTGCCTTTTCTAAAACCAGCTTGAACATCTGGAAGTTCATGGTTCACATATTGCTGAAGCCTGGCTTGGAGAATTTTGAGCATTACTTGACTAGCATGTGAGATGAGTGCAATTGTGTGGTAGTTTGAGCATTCTTTGACATTGCCTTTCTTTGGGATTGGAATGAAAACTGACTTTTTCCAGTCCTGTGGCCACTGTTGATTTTTCCAAATTTGCTGGCATATTGAGTGCAGCACTTTCACAGCATCATCTTTCAGGATTTGGAATAGCTCAACTCCTGGAATTCCATCACCTCCACTAGCTTTGTTCGTAGTGATGCTTTCTAAGGCCCACTTGACTTCACATTCTAGGATGTCTGGTTCTAGGCAAGTGATCACACCATCATGATTATCTTGGTCGTAAAGATCTTTTTTGTATAGTTCTTCTGTGTATTCTTGCCACCTCTTCTTAATATCTTCTGCTTCTGTTAGGTTCATATCATTTCTGTCCTTTATAGAGCCCATCTTTGCATGAAACGTTCCCTTGGTATCTCTAATTTTCTTGAAGAGATCTCTAGTCTTTCCCATTCTGTTGTTTTCCTCTATTTCTTTGTATTGATTGCTGAGGAAGGCTTTCTTATCTCTTCTTGCTATTCTTTAGAATCTGCATTCAGATGTTTATATCTTTCCTTTTCTCCTTTGCTTTTTGCTTCTCTTCTTCTCACAGCTATTTGTAAGGCCTCCCCAGACAGCCATTTTGCTTTTTTGCATTTCTTTTCCATGGGGATGGTCTTGATCCCTGTCTCCTGTACAATGTCACGAACCTCATTCCATAGTTCATCAGGCACTCTTATCTATCAGATCTAGGCCCTTAAATCTATTTCTCACTTCCACTGTATAATCATAAGGGATTTGATTTAGGTCATACCTAAATGGTCTAGTGGTTTTCCCTACTTTTTTCAATTTAAGTCTGAATTTGGCAATAAGGCCGTCATGATCTGAGCCACAGTCAGCTCCTGGTCTTGTTTTTGCTGACTGTATAGAGCTTCTCCATCTTTGGCTGCAAAGAATATAATCAATCTGATTTTGGTGTTGACCATCTGGTGATGTCCATGTGTAGAGTCTTCTCTTGTGTTGTTGGAAGAGGGTGTTTGCTATGACCAGTGCATTTTCTTGGCAAAACTCTATTAGTCTTTGCCCTGCTTCATTCCATATTCCAAGGCCAAATTTGAATAACATATTACTGTATATAAAATAGATAATCAACAAGGACCTACTGTACAGCACAGGGAACTCTACTTACTACTCTGTAATAACCTATATGGGAAAAGAATCTGAAAAAGAATGGATGTGTACATATGTACCTGAATCACTTGGCTGTACACCTTAAACTAACACAACTTTGTAAATCAACTACACTCCAATGTAAAATAAAAATTTTAGAAAAAATAATACAGCAAAGAATTAGCACCCCAAAGGAGCCCATATACTGGGGAAAGTGAAAGTCGCTCAGTCATGTCCGACTCTTTGCGACCCCATGGACTATAAAGTCCAGGGAATTCTCCAGGCCAGAATACTGGAGTGGGTAGCCTTTCCCTTCTCCAGGGGATCTTCCGAATCTAGGGATTGAACCCAAGTCTCCCACACTGCAGGCAGATTATTTACCAACTGAGCCACAAGGGAAACCCATAGACTGGGGAAGAGGCAGCCAAATTAAGCCAGGGCCCTACAACACTCATGGAGAAGGCAATGGCAACCCACTCCAGTACTCTTGCCTGGAAAATCCCATGGGTGGAGGAGCCTGGTAGGCTGCAGCCCATGGGGTCGCTAAGAATCGGACACGACTGAGTGACTTCATTTTCATTTTTCACTTTCATGCATTGGAAAAGGAAATGGCAACCCACTCCAGTGTTCTTGCCTGGAGAATCCCAGGGACAGGGGAGCCTGGTGGGCTGCTGTCTATGGGGTCGCACAGAGTCAGACATGACTGAAGTGACTTTGCAGCAGCAGCGGCTACAACACTCAAGGGCTGCTCTGCGAGAGGTCTCCAGGACTCTGAGTGCTAATCTTAGAGAATTCCTTCTCAGCTGATAGAAGGCATTTTGTGCAGAGGATGGAGCATTTATAAAGGTACAGTGACTGAAAAGAGAATAAGATGGATGTGATGAATCCGGAAGAGGGATGCCCAGGACAGGCAGGAGTGGAGGCTTAAGAAGGGAACTGGAGCCTCTTGGGAATGGTGGGTCACCAGGACCAGAGGAAACCATCAGGGCTTTTCAGGTGTACTTCAGAAGAAAGCCTTGGCTGGGTGTGATGCTGAATTCTAGAAGGAGGCAGGAACAAGGAGCACTGTTCAGAATGAGATGTGATATATGGGTTGTTATATATATGGGTTCTTCACAGAGGAGAAGCTAGATTCGAGAAAAACTTTAGAAATATAGGCTATAGAATTTAGACAGCAATGTCGTGGGTGGGGCCAGATAATCCCTGCTACAACCACCCCTATCCCTCAACAACTCCCCAAGGCTTCCATCTCTCCTGCCCTCCTCTGCCACTCTGCTCCCATCCCCAGCCAGGCCAGCCAGAGAGAACACCAGAAGGGGAAATAAAAATTGCTGTTGGGGAGGGGGGGTTGTTTTTGTTTATCTGTGTTCTTTTTAATACCTGTTATTGTGGGCTTCCCTGGTGCTTCAGACAGTAAAGAATCTGCCTGCAGTGCAGGAGACCTGGTTTAATTGCTGGGTTGTTAAGATCCCCTGGAGAAGGGAATGGCTACCCACTCCAGTATTCTTGCCTGGGAAATCCCATGGACAGAGGAGCCTGGCAGTCTGCGGTCCATGGGGTCTCAAAGAGTTGGACATGACTGAACTAATATTTTCACTTTTACATTTTCACTGCTGTTGAGTTCCCCCAAAAGTTCCCCTGGCTACCCCTCAAAGAGGATTTTCTGAAATTGGCCCCATGTGTGTCTCCTACCAGCCATGATTAGAGTATGAATCTCAGGGGTGCTGCTGACAGGCAGTGCTTGTGAGCCCGGGAGCCAGAAAGGTCTGAGTTTGAACCCTGGACCTGCCACTAAACAGCAGGAAAGCCTGGTCAAGTCATGTAACTTCTTGAAGTCAGTCTCCTCATCTGTTAAATGCATATGATAGCAGCTCCCACCTCATAGGGTTGTAGCGAGGATTTAATGCAAAAGAAAGAATGCACAGAGCCTGGCACATAAAAGAGGCTGATAGACTTGAATTGATATCATTACGATCTTTATTTGAGACCCCAACGCAATTCATATATTCACTCATTCAAATGAATCTTAATGAATATTTACTGAGAGCCTCCCATGCTCCAGTCATAATCCTGGATGTTGGGGAAAAACAGAAGTGAGCAGAAACTAAAGATCCTTGCCCACTTGGAGCATCTATTTTCGGAGAAGAGAAATGAACCCAAAACAAGTAAACAAAGCAATAAATACAATAAGTGGAGATTGAGAAAGGTGAAAACAGGAAGACATCAGCAATGCACTAAGACCCTGACATGATAACAATGGAATGTTCAAGAAGCTAAGAGAAGGGAATTCCCTGGTGGTCCTGTGGTTAAGAAGAGAACTCCCCGTCAGTCCAGTGGTTAAGACTCTGTGTTTTCACTGCAGGGAGCACGGTCCGATCTCTGATAGGAGAATTAAGATTCCACTTGTGGCAAAAAAAATTTTTTTAATTGAACAAAAGTTTAAAAAAAAGTAAATTAAGGGACTTCCCTGGTAGTACAGTGGATAAGAGTCTGCCTTGCAATGCAAGGGACACTGGCTCAATCCCTGGTCTGGGAGGATTCCTCATGCCACTGGCAACGAAGCCGGTGAGCCACAACTACTAGAGCCTTCGTGCTCTAGGACCTACGAGCTGCGACTACTGAACCGCCGTGCCTCAACTACTGAAGCCCGTGTGCCTAGAGCCTCTGCTCTGCAGCCAGAGAAGCCACCACAATGAGAGGCCCGTGCACCACAACTATACAATAGCCCCCGCTCAGTCCAACCAGAGAAAGCTTGTACACAGGCAGTGAAGACTCAGCACAACCAAAAATAAATTAGTCAATTTTTAAAAAAATGAACGAAGAGAAGAAAAGATGGATGTAGCAGCAGCATGGCGGTGGGGGTGGGGACATTGGTACAGGATACAGAATAGGAGAGGCTTGGCAGGCAGAGGTCAGTTGGTATCAGGTCTTACAGCCCCTACTGGACTTTGGATTTTATTCTAAGTCAATGGGAAAATATTAAGAGATTTCAGGAAGTGGAATGACATGATGATTTACACTAAAAAAAGTACTCTGACAGTTGTAAAAAGATTGAAGGAAAATAAGATTAGAAAATGCTAGTAGAAATCCACAGCAGATGTCCATGTGAGGGATGATGGCTAGACAAAGATGATGCAGGAGAGGCAGAGCTCAGGGCCGTACCTGAAACTGTGCCATAGATTTACTGACAGTTTATAGATAGAGGGATGCGGGGAAGGGAGGAATCCAGAATGATGCCTCGATTTTCAGCTTGAGCTGAAAGGAGGAAAAGTAGGAAACACTGGAGAAGACTCGGCTTGGGGAGGAGTCCTTTGTTCTGTTTGGGAAAGTTAACGTGCTCTATGAGTTATAGATATCTTGGTGAGGACATCTTTTATGTGTTTGTATATTTGAATCTAGAGTTCTGTGATGAGGTCAAAGCTGAAGACATAAATTAGGGAGCCAAGAGCCTATTGGTGACAGTGGGTAATATGCGGATGAGACCAACGGGGCTGGGAAGGGATTGCCTGCAGGTTTGAAAGCACACCAATAGTGAGCAGATCTTGGAAAGCTAAAAGGGGCGACTGTTTCTAGCAGGAGGAGGGAGAATAAACTTGTTGGATGCTGATGAGCCATCCAATTAGAGAAGGACAGGGAAGTAGCCACGGCATTGGTAGCATAACCAACCACCCGAAACTTAGTATTTTAAAACATTTTTTAAAGAGATAAGAGGATTCTCTGGCAGTCCAGTGGTTAGGACTTCATGATTTCACTGCCATGGACCAGGTCGGGAAACTAAGATGCTACAAGCCATGTGGAGCAGACAAAAATAAAAAAAGAAAATAGATTAACAGGGTCCTACTGTTTAGCATGGGAACCTACATTCAATATTCAGTAATAAACTATAATAAAGAAGAATAGATACAAGTATATGTATAATTAAATCTTTGCTGTATACCTGAAACTAATACAACATTGTTAATCAACTATGTCTTTGTGTGTGTGTGTGAAGTTGCTTCAGTTGTGTCCGACTTCACAATCCTGTGAACTGGAGCCTGCCAGGCTCCACTGTCCATTGGATTCTCCAGGCAAGGATACTGGAGTGGGTTGCCACGCCGTCCTCCGGAGATCGTCTTGACCCGGAGATCAAACCTGAACCTCATCTCTTATGTCTTCCGCACTGGCAGGTGGGTTCTTTACCACTAGCGCCACCTGGGAAGCCCTAATCAACTATACCCCAATATAAAAAGTTAAAAAAAAAACACATATATATGTGTGTGTATAACTGAATCACTTTGCTGTACACCAAAAGCTAACATTACTACACTATAAATCAACTATACTTCAGTTAAATTAAAAAAAATTTTTTTTCCTAAAATATACATATATTTTACTTATTTTGCTCACAAGTCTGCAGCATGGGCAGAGTTCAGCAAAGAGCATTCTCTGCTCTACTCAGTGTCAGCTGCGATGGTTCAAAGCCCGGAGGCTGGGATAATCTGGAGGCGTGGCCACGCGCATGTCTGGCACTTGCCGCCAGCTGGGTCTTTCGGTGTGGCTGTGACCAGAGCACTTGGGACCACGGTTTCTTCTGTGGCAGTTGGGCTTCCTCACAACTTGGTGGCTGGGTTCCCAGCAAGAGTATCCCGAGAAAGGCAGGAAAATCTATATCAATATTACGACTGACTTAGCCTTGGTAATCATATAGTCTCACTAGGTGGCTCCGTGGTATAGAATCTGCCTGCCATGCAGGAGACCTAGGTTTGATCCCTGAGTCGGGAAGATGCCCTGAAGAAGGAAAGGGCAACCCAGTTCAACCTTCCTGCTGGGAAAATCCCATGGACAGAGGAGCCTGGCTACAGTCCATGGGGTCGCAAAGAGTGGGACTTAGTGACTAAACACACCACCAGCCACCCTAGTCACAGGCCCACACAGACTCGAGGGGACGAAGCAGAGACCCCACCCCTCAATGGAGAAGTGTCAAGTTCACGTTGTACTGGGTGCTTACAAAGTGAAGCGGAATAGCATAGTGCTCCCTCTGGAAAATATGATCTATTGTAGTGACTTCTATTTTTTTTTCTACTTTCACCTTGTAGTAGGATAGTGCCCAGTGAATTCAGACTTTAATGTACCCGTTTTTAATCAGAAACTTGATCATTTAAAAGCTATTAAATCTTCTCTGTTTGTAACAATGAAAACCACAAGAAATCTTCAAGCAGACATCCATTTGCAGAAGTCTTGAATGGCCTCTCTCTGTTCTGTAGCTATAAATCAAGAAGGCACACGTGGCTCTGGAGAGAAAAAGGACAAAGATTTTAATCTATTTGTACATCTGATTACTTTTATTTTTTGCTTAGCAAAGTCCTGGATTAATTCTATAAGCAGTTAGAATTAGGTTGACCATCCCCCAGTTCAGTTCAGTTGCTCAGTCATGTCTGACTCTTTGCGACCCCACGGACTACAGCACACCAGGCTTCCTTGTCCATCACCAGCTCCTGGAGCTTTCTCAAACTCATGTCCATTGAGTTGGTAATGCCATCCAACCATCTCATCCTCTGTCATACTCTTCTCCTCCTTAAGAAAGGAACCTAAAATTTAAGAGAGATTAAATGGGCAAACTTGACAAAAGGTCAAGGAGCTTTCTGAAAAGAAGGATATCAATACCTTGACCATTTTCTTTTAACATTCAAAGTTAGGACAACAGTTTAATTGATTGGAGGGTCCCAACTGCTAAGAGATGCCAACATGGTCACCTGCCCCATGAGGGAGAGAGGTGTGTGCACTGGTTCCTTGGGCACAAGACCAGAGCCAAGTCATCTGAGAAGATGGCTCGTGCTGAGAATAACCCAGGCTGCTGTTAGCATCCTTTCCCAGTGAGCTTGGTGCTTCGGACTTGCTTTGAGAAGAGAGCTTTGCATCTGGGTGGGTGTTTATGGACTGAGTGTCTGTGCCACTAGTGAACGGGAACACTGGAAGCCCTGATGTGTGGAGGCAGTGCTCACAGTTGACACTGGTCCTGAGAGACCAGCACCTTTCCCTCTCACAGTGCGGGGGACCACGGCCACACTAGTGTCATTAGTGGTAACTGTTCCCCACTGCTTTGACTTCCCATGTGTGTCATACATGAAAAGCAAAAATACAATTGAAGGTTCGAGGGCTTCCTACTTCATTTACTGAGTTACTGGTATTTCCATTTGCTTCATTTTTATCACTTTGTAACATTTAATGTATATTTACCTCTTTTTATGAGTTTTTATTATATAAAAAATTTAAGAATTTATCTTCATTTTTTTTGGACGGAAACTATCTTGGTGCCCAGCATTGGTTTATAATTTTTACCGTTCATTCATGGATGTTTTATTTACTACATTATATAATGAATACCCAGAGTACACCATCCAACTCTAAGATGTAAAACATTACCAATAACTTGTGTATACCTACATGCTCTTTCTCATCCCAAAACCCTGCCTCCCCTACCCTGCTCCCAAGAGCAAACACTAGTTTCAGTTTGTTTTTATCATCCTTTTATTGACATGTATATAATTTACCATAGAGCTGTGCTGTGCTTAGTCGCTCAGTCATGTCTGACTCTTGCGACCTCATGGACTGTAGCCCACAAGCTCCTCTGTCCATGGGGATTCTCCAGGCAAGAACACTGGAGTGGGTTGCCATGCCCTCCTCCAAGGGATCCTCCCAACCCAGGGATCGAACCCAGGTCTCCTGCATTGCAGGCAGATTCTTTACCATCCGAGCCACCAGGGAAGCCCAAGAATACTGGCATGGGTAACCTATCCCTTCTCCAGGGGATCTTCCTGACTCAGGAATCGAACTGAGGTCTCCTGCATTACAGGTGGATTCTTTAACAGCTGAGCTACTAGGGAAGCCTTCTTAGAGCTATGTAGACCAAAACAATATATTGTCTAATTTTGCTTACTCTTCACCTTTAGAACTGTGAGGAGTGCTTAGTCGCTCAGTCAAGTCTGACTCTATGCAGCCGCATGGACTGTAGCCTGCCAGGTTCCTCTAGCCATGGGATTTTCCAGGCAAGAATACTGAAGTGAATTGCCATTTCCTACTCCAGGGGATCTTATTGACGCAGAGACTGAGCCCGCATCTCCTGTGTCTCCTGCATTGGTAGATGGATTCTTTACCACTAGTGCCACCTGGAAAACTCAGGAGGGTGGCAAAGGGCAGCAGAGGATGAGATGGTTGGATGGCATCACCGATTCAATGGACCTGAATTTGAGCAAACTCCAGGAGATGGTGAAGGACAGGGAAGCCTGGCATGCTGCAGTCCATGAGGCTGCAGAGTTGGACACGACTTAGCGACACAACAGCAAGACCTTGAGAAAAAACTCATATTGTATATAAAGTCTTCATGACTTTCTTTTTATCCCAACATATTTTACTAATATGTATACACGGGGACTGCAGTCCATCCATTTTCACTGCTGAGTGACAGCCCATCATGTGAACACAGCACTAATTATCTGCCCATTTTCTCCATGATGGTTGCCAGGTTGTCTCCAGTTCTTTGCTATCATACCTAGTGCTGCTGTGAACTATCTTGTGCCTCCCGGTGACTATGTACCAAGTTTCTCTCAGATGTATGTCTGGAGGTGGAGCTGATGGGACATGCAAATATTCAGCTTTGCAAAAAAATGTCAAATAATTATTTTCCAATACTAGGCATTGTCAGATTTCTTAATTTTTGCCCATCTGCGTGCTAAGTCACTTCAGTCGTGTCTGACTCTGTGCGACACCATGGACTGTAGACCACCAGGCTCCTCTGTCCATGGGATTTTCCAGGCAAGAATACTGGGGTGGGTTGCCACACCCTTTTCCAGGGGCTCTTCCTGACCCAGGGAAGGAAACTCTGTCCCTTTAGTCTCCTGAATTGGCAGGCAGATTTTTTACCACTGGAGTCACCTGGGAAGCCCTCTTGGCCATCTAGTGGAGGTTCAAATCCATGGTAGAGTGGCTTTACACGTCCCCCAATACTGGTGATGCTGAGCCTTACTTTGTATTTATTAGTTATATGTATATTTCCTCTTCCGTGCGATAGCTGTGCATGTCTTCAGATACTGTGCTTTCACATTCCCTTTTCCTTAAATAAACCTTATTTCTTAGAATAGTTTTAGGCTTACAGAAAAATTGCAATGATAGTTCAAAGATTCCCCTATGCCCTCACCTAGTGCTCACTCAAAGAATTTTATGCTCCTTACAGACAAGTGTTTCCTTGTTCTCAGCAGAAGTCTCTCCTGCTTTAATTTCAACTTTCAGCCTGAGAGAGAGAGTGTGTGTTTTCCAAGAGTTTTCCAATGCCCAATTAGGTAGCAGGCAAGGAGGGTCACAAAGGCAGTGGTCCTCAAGGGAAGGGTGAAAAGGAAAAGAATCTTTGTCTTAGGACTAGACACGCAGGCCTTCCATTTCCTGTGTGCCATTAGTTTGGTGTGAACATGCTTGTCACGTCAAGAACACATTTGTCAAGGAATGATGAAATCACAGTCCAGGCCCCAGGGGCTGAGGAGACAACCTGAGGTTTAGGACAACCCTGGGTTTTAGTTTGGTCTGTACCTCTTACTGCTGTGTGACCTTTGGCAAGTTAACTCTCTGGGTCCCATTTTTCTCATCTGTAGGATAGAGACTCCATCAATGTCACCAGTCATGTGAGGACCAGATGGAATCAATGCTTACACAGAACACAGCGGAGCACTAAAATCACTGCTGCTACTATTATTGTGGTGATTTTTGTTATTATTTGTTATTATCACTTAGTAAAATCAAAATAAGAGCACAGGCTCTGGAATAAGAGAAAGTTGGTTTCAAATCCCAGCTCCACCCCGACAACCCTGAGGCAAGTTATTTAACTTTTTTGTGCCTCAATTTCTCCATCTGCAAACTGGGGGATATCTCACAGGATTAGTAGGAAGATTAAAATTAAATACAATTTTAATCAGCTGATGCATATAAGGCATATGCATATAAAACATAGTGCTCAGCACATTGAATGAACTCAGTAATGTAAACTACTATTACCATATTCGTGTCATGTCCCCTACATCTCATTATTCAACGTGCCTTGGTCCCCGGTTGGCCACAGTTCCTAAAGGCCTGTGAGCATAGCCTCAGGTCCTGAGCTGATTTAACCAGACCTGGGGTATATTGGGCTTCCCAGGTGGCTCAGTGGTAAAGAATCTGTCTGCCAATGCAGGAACTACAGGAGATGCAATTTCGATCAGTGGGTCAGTAAGATCTGCTGGAGGAGGAGATGGCAACCCACTCCAGCATTCTTGCCTGGGAAATCCCATAGTCAGAAGAGCCTGGCAGGCTACAGTCCACAGGGTCACTGCAATCTTCCCTGTAATCTTCCCTCAGTCCAACAATCCACTTTCTGCTTTGGGTTTCTGAGTATTGCCTTGAGGAGGATAAAACAGAGCCCCAACACATATCACCTGGGCCCTGACTCCTTGCCTATCATGCACCACTCCCCACCTTCAGGAGCCTGGCACATTCTGCCTTTACCCTCAGCTGCTGGTTCATGCCCTGCTTTTGTCTTCTGCACTCTAGAACTAAGCCCTAGAACTGGGGTTCTGCTCAGAAACCTCCATGGCCTCACCCGGTGGATACTGGCAGAGGCTGGCTCATACGGAAGGTCACTGTGCCCTCTAAGATACAGACATCCCAGACACCACCCACCTCTCCATTCCTCCAGCCTAGCCCATGCCTCCAGCTGATCCCTTGTCTGTCACTAGCCTGCTGGCTTCACAGCTGAGGCACTGGGGGTTAGCCATTACCTCGTTTTACCCCCACAGCAACTCTTGGACTGACTTATTTCAAAGATAAGTAGCCCCAGGGATGCTCAGAAATTTGCCTGGTGTAAGGTGACTAATAACTTCCAAAGAACTTGAGCTCCTCTGACCTCTAGTTCAGGGCCCGCTCAGTTTCCTGTGTCACAGATCCAAAGCTGAGGAAAGCCAGCTCCCTAATTTTCACTTTGGATAAAAACCCAACTTTAAAGTTTTGGCAGGTATCACTCTTCCTGACTCCCAGGCATTTGGCATCAGTTGGTATATGTTTCCAGAGATATTTTTCTGCCTGGAGGAGAAAAAGAAGGAACATATTTCTGTTTGACTAAGAAACATGTAATCCCAAGGACTCCACACATTTTTAAGCCTTCAAATAGCACAGAGACCCGAGCAACTGGGAGAGACAGGATAGTACTGACTTGGGTGGAAACATATAAATTTCATTGCAAAGGAGCCCTTTAGGATATAAGTTCTGTTAATATGATCCCAAGAGGAGGGGAAAGGATTTTCCAAGGTTCTCCCACACTCAGTGGTGCTCTGTATTTCAGAGGATCTGGGAGCCTTTGGGGCTCAGAGGTCAGAAGTTTTGCCCCGGAGTCCCACGTGTGCATAAGTAGGCACAATGGAATTAGCCCCAGTGGCCTTAAAAGCCACTTTCAACATTATCAGGAGTCTTTGTTATGTCTTCACAGCCCTCATCACCACTAGAAATGACCTTGTTCATTTGATTGTTGCAGGTACTTCCAGGTATGTTCACAAGGAATTGATTAATCATGGCTAGATTCCAGCTCCTATAGTAGTGTCCGGCATATGGCAGTTGATCAGTAAATATTCTTTGCATATATTATAATCTCCAGTTTGGACCTTCGAGTTAGCTACCAGCAAGGCAAAGGGCACTGTACTCTTATTGGTCATGAGGTGGGGAAAGCCAGATAGCTAGACTCAGTCAGCTGCCCAGTGGTCAGAGGTTATTGCCAGGTGTGGCCAGCATGGAGGTGGGCCGGGGGCGGGGAGTTCAAGGGCACCTCCTTACTCATATATCTACTAGTGTTTTTGATTTTCGTTTGGTCTTTGTTGTGGCATGCGAGATCTCCCACTGAAGCACGCAGGACTCTCTAGTTGTGGCACACAGGTTCTGGAGCGTGGGGGCTCAGTTGTTATGGTATGTGGGCTTAACTGCCCTGGGACTTGTGGGCTCTTCTTATGGACTTCCCAGGTGGCACAGTGGTAGAGAATCTGCCTGCCAATGCAGTAGATACAGGAGACGCAGGTTTGATCCCTAGGTCGGGAAGATCAGTAGATGCAGGAGAAGCAGGTTCGATCCCTAGGTCAGGAAGATTCCCTGGAGGAAGAAATGGCAACCAGTCCAGTATTCTTGCCTAGAAAATTCCATGGACAGAGAAGCCTGGCAGTCTACAGTCCATGGGGTCACAGAGAGTTGGATATGACTGAGCAAAAGAACACACACACAGACAGACACGCTGGGATCTGAGTTCCCTGACCAGGGATCAAACCCTCATTCCCCGCATTGCAAGGCAGATTGTTAACCCCTGGACCACCAGGGAAGTCCCTATTTGTTCACTTTTAGTAACAAGTATTAGGAAAGTGAAAGTGAAAGTCGCTCATTCATGTCCAACTCTGCAACCCCATGGACTATACAGTCCATGGAATTTTCTAGGCCAGAATACTGGAGTGGGTAGCCTTTCCCTTCTTCAGGGGATCTTCCCAACCCAGGTATCAAACCCAGGTCTCCCTCATTACAGGTGGATTCTTGACCAACTGAGCTATCAGGGAAGCCCCCAATAAGTATTATAATGAATTTCTTTGCCAAATGGCCCATCTCATTAAATCTATCAAATATCTTTTTTATCCAAATCTTAGCTATAAGCAATAACAGTTACTATTGGCTATATCATTTACTGATTGACCACCATGCATATGCCATGCATATATTGCATCATCAAGTTTTTAAAGTTTGTGTTAGATTTGGAGTATTATTCTTATTTTCTTGATGAAGGAACTGAGGCTTGAAGAAGCTGTGTGGCCTAGAGCATACAACTGTTAAGCAAGGGGCACAGATGTGAATCAGGTGTGCTAAAAGCTCCTGTTCTTGACCCCCAACTCATCCTGCCTCCACAAGCTCACAAAATAAGTGAACTGCTTTTTTTCCCTATTTCAAAACTCTACCAGGAAGACATCCAGCCCAAATTCTCCTGTCACTTCTGCATTGTTCAGTGATTTGCTAATAAGCAACAAAACTGACTCTTTGAGTTGACTGGTTCACGGAGGTCCTCTTTTCCTGGTGTACAATCAGAGTCAGATCAGAACAACTAAAGTGGGGACCAGCCTTAGCAAACCTCAACCTGCCAAGAATAATGCAGGTAGAAGCAGCATAATGGGAGGAAATCATGTTTTTAATCAACTTGTGCTCATCCCTCTATGGGCCTGCCCTCCCCTTCTCTCATCTATCTTTGGAAGACATGAGCATAGGTGAAATAATTTTCAAGAGTGTTCCAGAGCTCTGGGAAGTACCATTTCTAAGGCCCCTGAGATAATCATTAATCATCTTAATGAAACTCTTATTGGGTCATGTGTCCATTACTCCACTCAGGAAGGATCAAGGCCCACCCAGATTTCTTCCTGATGATATTTTAAATGACAGTGGTACCATAGCTCTTGCCATCTTTCAAAGAAATGGTTCTCCTGTACGGGTAAAAAGAAAATCTGCTGTCTGCCATTAGAAATCCAGTTTCCTATATTAGCTTGCAGGAAGCTGTTGCCCCATCCAGCCCCCCTCTCTTCCCTCAATCCTCAGACCTCACCAGGTCAACCATCACACTAACTCACTCCCAGAACAGTGCCATCCCTGCCCTGCTGGAGGGGAATGATCCTGGGGTTCCATCCAAAGGGGTCATGGTCCTGACTGAGTCACGAAGGAATGAGGCCTACCCGTGTCCATTTTCTAGAGAAGGGTTTTCTAGGCATCCAAATCCCACCCTCTCAGAAGAGCCTTCTCACACCATTTTCTGGTGGCTGCCTCAGTTTCCCGAGGCACGCAGTAGCCCTCCGCTTTCCCTCCGGGCTGACAGTCCCAAATCAGTCTCTCATCTGCTCCACTGGCAGTGCACTCCATTTTGGGTGCCAAGAAAGTGGTGCTTTAGCAGAGGGAGGTCAGGCGGAAAGGAAAAGATACATAACTGCAGCTGCACTGAGGCATGACGTCAGAGTCTGGAAACCGAAAAAGGCCTGAGATGGAGAGACGAGGGGAGGGATGTTTGTTTGGAAACCATCTCACACAGTCCAAATCAAACAAGCTGTTCTTTCAAGTCCACTTTCCATCTCTGCCCCATCTCTCTATTAATTCTTACCTCTTCTAAGAGCTCTCTCCCTCAACCCAAGGTCTCACTTCTATCAGAGTCTTGGGAATTCTTCCTGATCCTCCAGGGCTTGAAATACGCCCAGAGAAACCTGTATCACCTGTCCCACCTAAAAATACCAAGGACAGATCAAGGCCCACATCTTCTCTCTGAAGTCCTTCCTGAATATTGCAGCCACCTCAGATTTCTTTCCATCCTCACCAGTCTTGGAATTTACCGATTGATCACCTACATGAGAACTGGAGCCTCTATTCAGCCCCCCAAAAGACTATAGCTCTTACATCTTGACTGTTCTGATTGTTTCATGTAAGTATCTTATCCTCCCAGGAAAACTGTAAGCTCCTTGGAGTCTTGGACTGGGTCATGTAATCCTTTTGTATGTGGCTCTGTGTACCCTCATGGTTCTGAATACACAGGAAGTCTTTACATATGTGAAGCTGCATTAACTAAAGAGAATTCAAGGAAGGCACACAGGAAAACAGAAAGCCACTAGGCACTCATGAGGAAAATGGTTAGTGGCCTCCGATTTCAGGTGAGTAATGCCTAGGATGAGCCCAAGGTATGTGCCACAATGACACACACAGGGTCCAGTACGTGTTACAACAGGTAAGCTGACAAAGCACTCTGAGGTTGAACTGAGCAGCCCACACATGGAGAGGGGAAAGGGAGCAAGGTCCATACTTCCTTTGGATCAAGACTCAACACCAAACCATAGGCTAAGTCAGGCTACCAAAATGGTCAAAGCTACCCTAGAATAGGTGCCAAGTTCACAGGACTTGTATCTCATTAGTCCAGTTCTGCACAATTTTCATCCCCATGGTCATCTCATTTTCAAACAACATCTGATTTTACCTCAACCATTGCCTATGTTGAAGCAGAGAGGAATTCATCAACTTGCCTCATTGAAGAAAGCAAGTCAGAGGTGGCCCTGAGAATTTAACTTACAGCTCTAGAATTTCAGATCTAATCTCTGGAATCAAAACTGTTCTTCCTTGTTCACTCATGAGCACATGTGGACTCTAATTATGATGGCCTCCCCAGCAGATATTAGCAGGAATGCATTTTCTAGCCACTTTATGAATGAAAGCAATGGGCAACCTGAAAAGAGATAGAGCTCACTCCCATGACCAGTGTGAGGTAAATGGTGCACTCTTTGTAGTGCCTGGCAGAGCTGGGAGCAACTTCAGTTTTATGGGCCAGGAGTGCAAGGCCCTAGGAGACAGCATAAAACCAACAAGGTCACACAATTTGATCACCATTTTCCAGGAGCTGGTGCTTTAGTCTCCTAACTCCCAGTCCCAGATTTTCCCAGTAAACCAAGAGGAAAAGATTTCAAGGAATAAAATAGTGAAATACAAAGTCTATGGTAAGACTTGATGGGGGAGAAGGACAATATCCTTCAAATCCTCACTAGAAACTGCACACGTGCACACACACACACACAATGTCCATAGAACACCCAGGGTTAGTCAAGCAGCTCACACCTGCCAGAAGAATAAGGAGCACAAGACCCAGTGTATTGATTACTTGGTTGTTGTTCAGTCACTATGTCCAGCTCTTTTGAGACTCCACAGACTGTAGCCTGCCAGGCTTCTCTGGCATGGGATTCCCAGGTAACAATACTGGAGTGGGTTGCCATTTCCTGCTCCAGGGGATCTCCCCAAGCCCAGGATTGAACCCGTGTCACCAGCATTGGCAGGCAGATTCTTTACCTGGAAAGAATTGGTTTATAGGGCACCATAACAAACACCACCAACTGGGAGGCTTAAACAATGGAAACTATTTCCTCACAGTTCTGGGGGCTAGAAGTCTGAGACCAAGGGGTTAGAAGGCTGGCTTCTTTGGGGGCCTCTCCCCTTGACTTGTGGATGGCTGCCTCCTGTCCATGTCTTCCTGTGGCCCTCCCTCTGTGTGCCTTTATCCTAATCTCTTCTCATAAGGACAGTCATATCAGATTAGAACCCACCCCAGTAGCCTTACTTAAATTTCATTCCCTCTTTTAAGTTCCTATCTCCAAATACAGTCTCATTGTGAGGTATTGGGAGCTATGACTTCAACATTTGAATTTGAGGGGGACATGATTCCATAATATGAACAAAAATCCATAACACCCACCAACATTTTATTCTGAAGATACAAGTGGAGTGTTGTTCAAATTTTCCTCCTCTTGCTGACCAGATTTGAGCAAGTCTGGTAGAACCTGGACCTAGAAGCTATGCTGCGGCTGGGGACCCTCAGTTCAGCCACCAGGGAAAGACAGAGAGACTCTCTGAAAAGGCACTCACCAACCTTTTAGGAGCTCCTCCTCTGAATCACTCCAATCACTCCTGTCAGACACTCCCACTCCTGTCAGACTCTCCTCACCCATCTCCACAGATCTCCACTTCAAATACAGAATTAACAGAAGACTTTCTGAAAGAAATGGGGTCCTGCCTCTAGTCCATTCACATGGAACAAAACTTTGGGGTTACGGAGTGAGAGGCAAATGCAAATGAGATGAAGACTCTGCTGTGGCCCTGGCCTGGGCCCAAACGAGCAGGGCTCTGCAGTCGCTCAGGCCGCAGCCAACACAGCCAGCCTGCACGGAGCAGGCAAGCGGGGCGGGGCCGCACCTCCCTCCTCTGGCTTCACACTTTCTTCATAGCCTTCCCACATCTGCAGCCACTTCCTGCAGGCAAATCTGTTGGTGCCTGCCTATGTTTGGAAAGCCACCAAAGCCAAGATCAAAACAGCAATCCAAACTGGTAAAAAATGCCGTTTCAAGTCTTGAAAATAGTTGGTCTTCTGATTCCGTAAGAAACGGCCATAAAGATAGCAAAGAAACTGTAGCACTCAGGGCAAAGTATGTGGTGATTGAAAAAAAAAAAAAAAAGCAGCAGTGGGAGCTATGCTATTAATTATACCCCATATTTGGGGCACTGGGACAACACAGTTCAAAGTAAAATCAAATGCTCCACTCACCTGGCCTGGACACACTTGACCTTTGCAAATAAGGTCTTGTGGACCTACAAATGTGCAAGTTGCTATGAATAAGAGGAAACTTTGGTTACTTGTACCTTGGCCCACATTTGTCAGAGGGACTAGATACTACTGGACACAAAGCAAAATGTCAAAACCCACCCACGTCCTTTGTGTTCACACTGCCTCGCCGTCACAGGGCTTTCCTTAACAAAGTTGGTGGGCAGGCCGGTCACACAAGATGCCCTCCCATTTGTTAAGATGCCTCAGCAGAGCTTAATGCCCCCTTGCTTCCTGATGATGAATCAGCATAAGCCAGTCCCTGGGACTTTTTACGGGCCTGGCACCAAGCACTGCCTTCATGGAAAGTGTGACATGTTCAAATGGTTCACCATGCTTGGCACCTTAAGTGTCTTTTGCTTCATAAAAAGCATTTTGCTTTTTCCCTCAATGTCCAACTGCAAATGAACTCCAAAGAGAGCTGGTTAACCAGGTGCACAGTATGTAGGAATTTATAAAGGAGAAAAGCCAGAGTTCAGGGACTTCCCTGGTGGCGCAGAGGTGAAGAACCCACTTCTCAGTGCAGGAGATGTGGGTGTGATCCCCAGTCACTAGCCACTAAGCCCTCAAACTGCAACTAAAGGAGAGCTTACGAGCTATACCAAAAGATCCTGCATGCTGCCATGAAGATTCCAAGCACTGCAACCAAGACCGAAGGCAGCCAAAATAAATAAATAAATTTTGTTTTTAAAAAAGAAAGAATAAAAACCAGAGTTCATGTGTGAAAAACAAAACATAAATATATAAGCCAGAAATATTGTGCTCTCATTTGCAAAGACTCAGCAGGAGCACAGTAAAACGTGAGTGAATGAATGGTCCTGAGTAACTGGCCCCACACTGGTCCCCATCCTCAGTGGGAGAGAGGGATGCCCAAGGGGACTTTCTCTCCTTGCAGCTGGGTTCCTAGAGGCCACTCCACAGGCTGCCCAGGTGAGTGTTGGGAGTGAACCCTTATTTCTTGAATGTGAGGGTTTTTTTCTGCTAGAATGTCAATAATAATAAAATTAATATCCACATTGCTTTAATTTTTTAAAAGTTAGCTTCTACTCCCTGCCCTCACATACAATCAAAATGAAATTTGGCACCAGAAGAGAGAATAAAAGGCACTCTTGTACATAAACATGATTAGACATCCCCGTGATACTGGTGGCTTTCATAGCCACAGAATGCTAATTGTTCTGCAAAAGAGAACAAGGCAGATAAGCAGTCTTTGGGGGTGACCTTACAGCTCATTTTTCATTCATTAAGGAAAGGCCACCCACTGGCCAAACACTGGTTTATCATCCTAATTAGGGAAAAGCTCCAACCCTGATACTCAGTGTGCTGTGCTGTGCTTAGTCGCTCAGTCATGTCTGACTCTTTGCTACCCTATGGACTGTAGCCCGCCAGGCCCCTCTGTCTATGGGGGTTCTCCAGGCAAGAACACTGGAGTGGGTTGTCATGCCCTCCTCCAGGGATGCTCAATAGCCTTAAGGAATAAACATGGCAGGATGAATCAACCCAACCTGCCAGGATAGCAAATTGGAGAAGAGATCAGTGTGTGGGAGAGGTTTAAATGTAACCCCCACAGATGAGATGAGGATGGGAAGTCCCAGCCCTGTACTGGAACTGGCCAGCGGCAGGTGAGGAGAACATTCTAGCAGGGTGGCACTTCCTGCTGCACCCAGCCCAGGTGCCCAGAATATACAGAAGATGTAGACAGCACAGCTCCAGACCTGCCCTTGTGGAAGTGACAGTCCTGGGAAGAGGACACTAATATCCCTGGAACTATCAGAAAACAATTCAGATTGTGTTAAAGGAAGTACAGGCCCATGTATTCCACACAAGAAATGCTGAAAAGGGAGAAACTGGATGTCCGAGTGAGCCTGAGGAGGGGGAAGACTTAAGTTCGGTTCTTAAGGGATCAGATAGGGACTTCCTGTAGCAAGGAAGAGCATGTAGAATCAGGGAAGGAGAAAAAAGGAGAGAAAAAGATTTTTCAGAAAATGGAGTCACTTTTAATGAGTGGGAAGGAGTTACTATGCCATCGGTTATTACTTCAAGAAATCTCTTGTGGCCATGACTTTCTCCCTCCCTCCCTGTCCCTCCTTCTCAAGTGCTCATGCAAGCACAAACATGTGCATGCATTGAGGTGGATTTTGTCCAGTTATGAAACCAGAAGGTATCATTCTGCAATCAGCACTTCCAGGAGAACAGAGACAGACTTTTGAGGTAGCTTGGAGTCATTTAAAATTTATCATTAGTCAATAAGGGAGACTGTCCTCATCTCTTCGTAGGCGGGAAGATCAGGTGGGAGAGGATGGTGATTCACCCTCCCTCACACCAAAACCAGGCTCCCTGTTAGATGGGACGCAGCCTCCGACTTCCCCAGAGCCATTGACCAAGACTTTCAGGTGGGTTTGATGGGCTTACTCAGCCCGCCCTCTCCTAGAGGCTCATGGGACTTACTGTAAAGGGTGCAGCTCAGGAAGGGAGTGCCCCGTCATCCCTGGGGAATTTGAGAATGAGGCATCAAGCCAGAATCCACGGTACCCTTCACCCACCTTCCACAGAGCTTCTTTCCCTGAGTGTCTCATAGTTTCAAAATGTAGGTCCCAGAAGGCTGGCCATACGAAGGGGCCTTATCACCTCACCTGCTTGTTTCAGAACATAAGTCCTGAGGAGTTGAGTGATCTGCCCAAGATGACAGAGCTAATGCCTATCAGACTGGAGAGAGGGGAAACAGAGAAAGAGCAGCTGGGGCCAACCAGGAAGCAGAAACATAACTTCCTCTTGGCCTCTTGAGAGAAATTACTCATCCTTGTTATCCTTTTCCCAGCAACCTTCTTCCCCAGGGCTGTCTGTCATGGGACTTTGTTCTCCAGAGCTCTGCCCCACTCAGGACAAAGGGCCTCCATTCAAATCCTGCCTTAGGAAGTCACAGGTGTCTGCTCTACTTCATCCAGTTGAGCAGGCCCCAAATGCACCATCACAATGTCAGATTGTTGGGTGACCAGCCATTCCAGTTTGAGATGATCCCAATTTTAGCAAGGAAAGTTCTGCATCCTGGAAAACCCCTCAGTCCCAAGCAAACCGGAATGCTTGATCACCCTCTCAGTATACAGTTCTCTAAACAGGAGCAATCTTCAAAGGGGTTTTTTTGTCAAACCTCTAAAACCAAAGGTTTAATATGTGTGGGAGAGATGGTCTACTGTTGACTAGATAAAACACAGGAGTTAAAATTTTAAGACCTAGAATAGACTTTCAGCTCTGCCAGTTTCAGTTTGCTGATTTTGAACCAGTTATCCACAGTCTTCTGAGGACTCCTGCTGAGGGGTCTACACACTCCAACTTGCACAGAAGCCACATAAGAAAAGAGAAATCACTAGGGAATTGATCTGTGGTCAAGGGCCACTTGACATGTGCTTGAAATACATTTGGGGCCCCCATCTGCTTTTCAAGATGTCCCAATCCAGTCTGCTGTCTGGACTGGAAGTTGTTCCCCTTTTTCCTCCCCCAATTTTCCCTCTTCTCTGCTCCCATAGCTCTCTCTACATCGCTTGCATAGACTGTGTTGTGTTCATGGGCATATAATTATCAACTTGGCTTGTCTATCTGTCTCTAAGCCTTCTGCTCAGTACTGACTAATCCTGTTCAACACCATGTGCTTCCTGCCTGGAAACAGCATGCCAAAAAGAAGTCCTGGATGAGTGTCCATTGAAAAAGAAATGTAGTAGTTCAAGAGAAGGAGAAGGGCATTCTCATTAGACTTTAGGACACAATGAACGTTCTCTCTGAATAATTTTTTTCTCTTTTCTTTCTTTCTTCATTTTAGATAAATGGATGCATATGTGATCACTCAGAAGGACTCTGACCGTACAGTGGGTACACTTCTGAGTTCCTTTCCAGAGGTTGTTCCAGTATATTTTGATCTTTCTAGACTCTTAGGACTTGCTCCTTGGAAGAAAAGTTGTGACCAACTAGACAGCATATTAAAACGCAGAGACATTACTTTGCCAACAAAGGTCCGTCTAGTCAAAGCTACGGTTTTTCCAGTAGTCATGTATGGATGTGAGAGTTGGACTATAAAGAAAGCTGAGCGCCGAAGAATGGATGCTTTTGAACTGCAGCATTGAAGAAGACTCTTGAGAGTCCTTTGGACAGCAAGGAGATCCAGTCAATCCACCCTAAAGGAAATCAGTCCTGAATATTCATTGGAAGGACTGATGCTAAAGCTGAAACTCCTATACTTTGGCCACCTGATGTGAAGAACTGACTCATTTGAAAAGATGCTGATGCTGGGAAAGATTGAAGGTGGAAGGAAAAGGGGATGACAGAGGATGAGATGGTTAGATGGCATCACCAACTCAATGAACATGAGTTTGAGTAAACTCCGGGAGTTGGTGATGGACAGGGAGGCCTGGCATGCTGCAGTCCATGGGGTTGCAAAGAGTCGGACATGACTGAGTGACTGAACGAAACTGAGACTTTTAAGGTATCATTCCTCAGGACAGTTGGATAAGGAAAAGACATAAAAGTCCTCCAGATTGGAAAAGAAGAAATAAAACTATCTCTATTCAGATGACCTCTTGTATAGAAAATACTAAGAAATTCACTAAAAACTGTAAGAACTAATAAATGCAGCAAGGTTGCAGGATATGAGAGGTACAAAAATCAATTGTATTTCTTTACACTTGCAATGAATAATATTAAAATTAAATTAAGAAAATAATCCCATTTACAAGTACAAAAAGAATAAAATTTAGGAATAAATTTAACAAAAGAATGCAAAACTTGGGACTTCCCTGGTGGTCCAGTGGTTAAGAATCCTTCTGCCAATGCAGGGGACATGGGTTCAGTCCCTGGTCTGTGGATTGGTAGACTTAACATTGGTAAGATGGCAAAACTCCCCAAACTGATCTACAGATTCAACAAAAAACCTATCAGAATCCCTGCTAGCTTCTTTAAAGAAACTGACCAGATAATTGTAAAAGTCATATGGAGTTTTATGGGATCAAAATAGCCAGAACAATCCTGAAAAAGAACAAAAGAGGACTCACACTTCCCCATTTCAAAATTTACTGCAAATCAACATGTTCATTGGAAGGACTGATGCTAAAGCTAAAACTCCAATACTTTGGCCTCCTGGTGGGAAGAACTGACTCATTGGAAAAGACCCTGATGCTGGGAAAGACTGAAGGTAGGAGGAGAAGGGGATGACAGAGGATGAGATGGTTGGATGGTATCACTGACTCGATGGACACGAGTTTGAGCAAGCTCTGGGAGTTATTGATGGACAGGGAAGCCTGGCATGCTGCAGTCCATGAGGTCACAAAGAGTCAGACATGACTGAGTGACTGAACTGAACTGAACATAATCAAGACAGTGTGATACTAACACAAAGATAGACATACAGATTGATGGAATAAAATTAAGAGTCCCAGAAAAGAGCCCATGCATATATGGTCAATTATGGTCAACTGATTTTCAGCAAGAGTACCAAGACCATTCAACAGGGAATGAACAGTCTTTTCATCAAATGATACTAGGTAACTATAAACAAAAGAACGAAGAGAAACTGTTACCCCACATTCTATGAGAAAATTAAATCAACTGGTCATTAAGAAAATTCAAATCCAATTACAATGAGATAACACTTCATAATCACATGATGGCTATAATCAAAAAAAAAAAAGGAAAACCACAAGCCTTGTTAGGATGTGGGTAAATTGAAATTCTTGTGTATTACTGGTGGGAATATAAAATGATGCAGCTTCTGTGGAAAAAAAGTTTGGTAGTTTCTCAAGAAGATTACCACTTACCATCTGACTCATCAATTTTACTTCTGGATATATACTCAAGAGAATTAAAAACATAAGTCCACATAGGAACTTGTACACGGATGTTTATGGCAGTCTTATTCATAACAGTCAAAAGGTAAAAACAACCCATACGTCTGTAAACTGATGAGTGGGTAAACAAAAAGGTAGCATCCACATACAACAGAATATTATCCAACCATAAAAACAAATTAAATACTGATACACGCTACAACATAGATGAACCTGGAAAACATTATGCTAAATGAGAGAAGACCATCACAAAAGGCCGTGTATTACAAGATTCCATTAATATGAAAGTCCAGCATAGGAAGAGTTTCCCCCAGTGATCCGGCAATAAAGAATCTGCTGGAGAGGTGGATTCAATCCCTGGGTCAGGAAGATCCCCTGGAGAAGAAAATGGAAACCCAGTTCAGTATTGTTGTCTGGGAAATCCCATGGACAGAGGAACCTGGTGGTCTGGGTTGCTAAAGGATATGGATTTCTTCTTGAGATTATAAACTGTTCTAAAGTTCACTGTGATGATGGTTGTACAACTGTGTGTATATAAAGACCAGTGAATGTACACCAGTAAACAGGTAAATTATACGTATGTGAATTTTTTCTCAATATTGCTCTTTTTTTAAAAATAAAAGACTCCATTACTCCTCCACACTTCATATACCCACACAAAGCCATGCTTTCTCCAGCTCTACACCTGGAACTTTTTAAAATTGGGCCAGTTCATTCCCTGACTGTGGTGAACTGACCCTTGTTCAAGCCTTCTGGGCCCTTTTGACAGTTTGAGGTAATTGGCCATTTACACACAAGGGCAGAGTAGTACTTGGATAATTACTAAAGCCACAGTCCTGAATCATGGGAGCTTAGAGTTTGGAAAAAAACACATCAACCAACCCCAACAGCCAGGATTTCATGAAAGGAGGCCTCTGCTTCTGATAAATTTCAAGCACATTCTTAGCACACTCCACTCTTCTCCAGCTCCTCTTTTCCCATTTTGGCCAATTTCCTTGCCTCCCCCCGAACCCCACTCCAACAAATTCTTCACTCTAGGAAAAGTGAGCACATTCCTGCCATTCCCTTCTCAACCAAACTCAACTGACTTCAGCCCCTCCACTCACACAGAAGGACCAACAACCAAACTCTCTGATCTGAGTTAAAAGCTTTGTGTTTTGTGTGCTAACCAGCTAGGGGGAAGGGGTGCCTTTTTCCCTCCAGCTCAGATTACCTGGTTTTCAAGTAGGCCAACTCTGGGAGACCCCCTCCCAATCAATGCCTTCAGTTGGAAGTCTAAACGTCCATGCCTCTTACTCCAGCGGAATAAGAAACAGACCAGAGGAAAAACATGTTGCAACACAGTCATTACATTATTTCTTTATAACCAAGTTCCCCAGGTTGGGGGGGTGGGGCGGGGTAGAGTGGGAGTTGAAAGACTTTTGTACTTAATGAATAAATGCCTTGTAGTCTTCTTTGGCTCCTCTTTAAAGAATTTTGAGCACCTTGCAAATGTTTTCCCAATTTCCCACGTGCCATGAGGAGAGAGTCAGAGAAGTAACACCCATTTCCCAGATTCAGAAGTGAAGGCAGCAGGTAACCTGGTAGGTAATTTTCCTGATCCCCAACCAAGCTACTCTTTTCACCATCAAATTTACACCCCACATTTTTGGAATGTTCCTCCTAGACTCCCGCTACTTGCTTTCCCAGGCCAAACCCTATCACCACTCAGACACCCTTCCATGATGTGACTACCAAAACCCAACCCACAGGACACTTGCTTCTCTGGAACACACAAAACCAAGTTAACTAATGATATTACATCATGCGGACGGAGTGTCTAAGCAGAGTGGTGCCCTGCCAGAGATGAAATTTGTGAGGTTTTTCTTTTGTTTGTTTTTCTTTTCTGTAGAGGGAGAATTTATCTTTTTCTTCAAGGTATGGAGCATGATGTCAGGTGAAACAGCCTAGAAAAATCTTATATAAAATAAACATAAGATGTTTAAAAGGAAGAGCATCTGCCGAGGTAAAACTAAGCAAAATTGAAACCCACATCAATGGAATTGGAAAAGAATTATCAATATAAAGTGTGGGGATAATTGGCTGGCTATTTGTAAAATAAATCAATTTAGATTTTGATAAGGACCTTACACCATGTATCAAAATCAATTCCAGAAAGACTAAAGAACTAAATGGAAAAAAAAAAAACATACCTACCATGATGGTTAACTTGACTAGGCCCTGAGGTTCCCGGATATTTGGACAACATTATTATTATTTTTTCTTTTTTGCTGTGCCGGGTCTTTGTTGTGGCATACAGCCTTTCTCTAGTGGCAGCGAGTCAGGGCTGCACTCTAACTGCAGTTGGTGAGTTTCTCCTGGCAGTGGCTTCTCTTGTTACAGAGCATGAGCTCTATGCGTGCAGGCTTCAGCAGTTGCAGCACGGAGGATCAGTCGTTTCAGCCCAAGGGCTCTAAAGTGTGGGCTCAGTAGTTGTGGCACACGGGCTTAGTTGCTCCGGAGCATGTGAGATCTTCCCAGACCAGGGATCAAACCTGTGTCTCCTGCGTTACCAGGCGGATTCTTAACCACTGGACCGCCAGAGAAGTCTACAAACATTATTGTTGGTGTTACTGTGAGGGTGTTTTGGAATAAGACTGACATTTAAATTGGCAGACTGAGTAAAGCAGATTGCTCTCCCTAATGTGCATGCTGCTGCTGCTGCTAAGTCGCTTCAGTCGTGTCCGACTCCGTGCGACCCCATAGACGGCAGCCCACCAGGCTCCCTCGTCCCTGGGATTCTCCAGGCAAGAACACTGGAGTGGGTTGCCATTTCCTTCTCCAATGCATGAAAATGAAAAGGGAAAGTGAAATCGCTCAGTCATGTCCGACTCTTCGCGACCCCATGGACTGCAGCCTACCAGGCTCCTCCACCCATGGGATTTTCCAGGCAAGAGTACTGGAGTGGGCATAGGCCATATCCAATCAGGTGAAGACCTGAATAGAACTGAAAGGTTGACCCTCCCCCAAGTAAAAAGGAATTCTCTAGCCCAGCAGATTTTTGAACTGGAACACTAGCTCTTCCTGGCTCTACAGAAATCTGTCAGCCTTCAAACTCAAACTGGAACACCAGTGCTAAAGACTTTGGATTCACCAGCCCCCATAATCATGTGAGCAACTCCTTATAATAAACCCCCTTCTCTCTCCCTCTCTTTCTATTATTCCATTCTAGCCACTCTTTCTCTGGAGAATCCTGGGTACAAAAGAATACACCTGAGGGAGAAAAGACAGGAGATTTATAAACCTTTGGTTTAGAAAAGTCTTTCCAGGCTCAAAAAAATGATGGTGTGAAGAACCTTATGGTAGAAATCTTAAGCCTCAGCCCAATCTGAATTAATCTGAATTAATCTGTGACGAGGCTAAAGCAATGGTATTTTTTTAGAGCTTCCCTGTGATTCTCATACACAGCCAGATTGAGAACCATGGCAATAAGGGAAAACATGAACATCTTTAACTACATAAAATAAAAGCTTAGAAGACTTTCAGATTTAAGTGAGTGGACTAAAGGCATTCCTTCCTCCAGAAATCATCTGAAAACAATGGGAATGAAAGACAAACTCCAATTATGATGCAATTAAGAGCCACCTATAACCTAGATGATAATAGAGTAAGTAGAAGGAAAAAAACTGCTGAGGCCAAGCAGAAGCATGAGTACCTGAAGAAAGAGTACCAATTAGAATCGAGATCTTTTCTAAGCAGAACTCCAAATGCTCAGAGATGGGAGGCACCTTGTACCACAGAACGAGGAATAAACGATGGTGCTATATCAGACAGAGTGATGGAAAGTCCATAAATGGAACCCTTTGAACCTGCACTGATCCCTTCCTTGAGTAAGCAAACAGATGACAACCCCTTTCCCACCTCCAGGAAGAGTAGTCTCTAGAGAAAGAGAACCGGATAAACTCCAAACCCCTGGAATCCGAAGAAAGGGGTGGTTGAAATACAGACCCAAACCAGCGGCTAAACCAAAGTCTGCACGTTGAGCCATAGTAAGAATCTTGGCCCCTGGCCCTTGCCCAACTGCCAGGGGGGCTACAGCCTGATTTGTAACCCAAGGCAGGGAACTGACTGCTTGGTAAAGTGTCTAACTTGGGGTACTGAAGTGGGAAGAGCCACATGCTCTTTGATAGAAAAGTAATTCGGGAGAAAGACTAGCATGGGTACGACTTCTGCCTATGAAGACTTAGGAGTGGTAGGATGAACTCCTTTCCTTGGTTGACAAGAGGTTGCTGGGAGAGGGAGAAGCCTCCACCAAACTTACCGAGAAGAGATTTTATGCTGGAACAACTGTCAGTGTAGACATAGGTGGCCTTAAGGGAAGAAAGTGAAAGTGAAAGTTGCTCAGTCGTGTCTGACTGTTTATGACCCCATGGACTATACAGTCCATGGAATTCTCCAGGCCAGAATACTGAAGTAGGTAGCCTTTCCCTTCTTCAAGGGATCTTCCCAAACCAGGGATTGAACCCAGGTCTAAAGCATTGCAGGTGGATTCTTTACCAGCTGAGCCACAAACACCTTCTTAAATGTTCTTGTGTCCAGGAAGGAAAATAAGGCATCAAAATGGCTCACTTTGGTCTTAGGATAAAGTAGTCAAACCTTGAAGCTCTTCTGTGCTCGGATCCTTCAGCGCACCTCTCACCCCAGGACCCTCACAAACTCTAACACCAACCCAGCTGAAATCTTTTCAGGTCTTCCCACATACCAATCTCTCTCTTGCCTCTGGTCTTCAGCCCTTCTTCTCTGTCTCTGGAACTATCTCTCCATCCCCACTTCCTACTTGTTCAAAGTGGTCCAGAAGCAAGAACTATGGCTCCTGTGGTAGAAATGCAGAGAAGGTTTAAGCAACAGTTTTCAGAAAATAGAACTTTGCATGTATAATTTCTAAACACCTTGCAGGGCTCAGCCCCTGAGAAACTTTGTCTTTTCTCCCTCACCCCTCAGAGCACCTTCTCTGAGGTATCTCCTAGCAACTTCTCATCATGCAAGGAAAGGGTCTCCTCTCACTGCACCTGAGGCCCTCATGGGGGAGTTGTATGGGCTCTTGTCTTTATCCCTGAATTGTGAATACCTCTGTGCTCTAATGTACATGTATGAAGATGTCAGGAAATGGGAAAAGGACTTGAAGTGATGGCTCAGGCTCTGGAAGATGGAGTTATCCACCTCAGAGACTTCTGGGGCCTGCATTAGAAACGCTGGTAAAGGCCTCAAGACTGATTGCCCATCTCATTGAATGGATCCACAGAAGCCATTGCAAGGATGGGAGTGGCTCCATAACAGCAGCGGGGGAGAACTTCGGGTGTCTGGTTCACTGCAGGCCTCACTGTTAAGTCCTGGGATTCACTAAGACAAAAAGCAACAGACGGTAAGTTGCAGGCTCCAATCACCAAGAAACTCAATACTGAGAAAAAAAAAAATTTACTGGGCTTCCCTGGTGGCTCAGTGATGAAGAACCTACCTACCAATGCAGGAGACAAGGATTCAATCCCTGATTTGGGAAGGTCCTATCTGCCTCAGAGCAGCTAAGCCCGTGGGCCACAATACAGCACAACTATTGAGCCTGTGCTCTGGAGCCTGGGAGCCGCAACTACTGAACCCACAAGACACAAATACTGAAGCCCGCTCACCCTAGAGCCCATGTTCTGCAACGAGACGACACTGCAATGAGAAGCCTGAGCACTGCAACTACAGAGTAGCCCCCTGCTTGCCGCAACTAAAGAAAAGCCTGTGCAGCAATACCCAGCACAGCCAAAATTGAATAAATAAATTAAATTGTTTAAAAAATTTTACCAATATAATTTTCATTTTCTCTATTTTACAACTCAGATGTTTTAAAAATATTTTCAACAAGTATTACTTTGATGGCAATGATTTAAAAAAAATTTTATTGTAGCAAAATACACATAGCATGAAATTTATGATTTTAACCATTTTATAAAGTCCAGGAGATGGTGATGAACAGGGAGGCCTGGTGTGCTGCAGTTCATGGGGTTGCAAAGAGTCTGACATGACTGAACGACTGAAGTGAACTGAACTGAACTGACTCATACAGCTTAGTAACATTTAATATATTCACAGTGTTGGGCATCACAACTATCTAATTCCAAAACATTTTCATTATCCTAAAGGAAATCTCACATTTATTAAGCAGGCACTTCTCATTCACCACTCCTCCTAGCCCTTGGCAATCACTCATCTGTTTTCTGTCTCTATAACTTTGCCTATTCTGGATTTAAATTAAATATGAATCAAATCATACAATATGTGACCTTTTGTGTCTGGCTTCTTTCACTCAGCATGTTTTGTAGGTTCATCCACATTGCAGCTTAACCCTTTTTATGACCAAATAATATTCCATATTTGTGATCAGGAAAAAATAGTAAAGTTTTGGATTGTTGTTTGTTATGTTTTATTTGGATTACCCAATAGATTGATGGAAGTTCATGTTCTAGTTCTTTCTTCATCCACTAACCAAAGGCGAATGTCTTATTTTTTCAATTCTAAGGCTTCTAGATTTTGTTTGTTGTCTTGGTTTAGATTTTTTTTAACATTTTTGAAATGTTAATTCATCTAGTGATCTGTTTACTTTTATAGGGCTTCTTTTTCCTTTCTGTAAAGCTAGTGTATACTTCATCAATTTGAAAGCATCATCAATCACTACTTTTTTATGTACCATGATATAAAACAATAGCCATTCACCTATGAAAATGGGTTCAGTTCAGCTCAGTTCAGTCGTCCAGTCATGTCCGACTCTTTGCAACCCCATGGACTGCAACACGCCAGGCCTCCCTGTCCATCACCAACTCCTAGAGCTTACTCAAACTCATGTCCATTGAGTCAGTGATGCCATCTAACCATCTCATCCTCTGTCGTCCCCTTTTCGTCCCACCTTCAATCTTTCCCAGTATCAGGGTCTTTTCAAATGAGTCAGTTCTTCAAATCAGGTGGCCAAAGTATTGGAGCTTCAGCTTCAACATCAGTCCTTCCAATGAATACTCAGGACTGATTTCCCTTAGGATGGACTAGTTGGATTTCCTTGCTGTTCAAGGGACTCTCAAGAATCTTCTCCAACACCACAGTTCAAAAGCATCATTTCTTCGGCACTCAGCTTTCTTTATAGACCAACTCTCACATCAACACATGACTACTGGAAAAACCACAGCTTTGACTAGATGGACCTTTGTTGGCAAAGTAATGTCTCTGCTTTTCAATATGCTATCTAGGTTGGTCATTCTTCCAAGGAGCAAGTGTCTTTTAATTTCATGGCTACAGTCACCATATGTAGTGATTTTGGAGCCCCAAAAAGCAAAGTCTGTCACTGTTTCCATTGTTTCCCCATCTGTTTGCCATGAAGGGATGGGACCGGATACCATGATCTTTGTTTTCTGAATGTTGAGTTTTAAGCCAACTTTTTCACTCTCCTCTTTCACTTTCATCAAGAGGCTCTTTAGTTCTTCTTCACTTTCTGCCATAAGGGTCTGCATATCTGAGGTTATTGATATTTCTTCTGGCAATCTTGATTCCAGCTTGTGCTTCATCCAACCCAGCATTTCGCATGATGTACTCTGCATATAAGTTAGATAAGCAGGGTGACAATATACAGCCTTGACGTACTCCTTTCCAGATTTGAAACCAGTCTGTTGTTCCATGTCCAGTTCTAACTGTTCCTTCTTGACCTGCATACAGATTTCTCAGGAGGCAGGTCAGGTGGTCTGGTATTCCCATCTCTTTCAAAATTTTCCACAGTTTGTGTTGATCCACACAGTCAAAGGCTTTGGCATATCAATAAAGCAGAAGTAGATGTTTTTCTGGAACTCTCTTGCTTTTTCCATGATCCAATGGATGTTTGCTACCCCTCAATTAAAAATATTTTTTTAATCTCACAATCCATTAAATATGACTTTAATATGAGAACTTAGAATCAACTATTTTACCTGTATAATCTTGCTAAAAGGAAGAATGAGTAGAGCTAGGGAAAGAAATAGCTAAGCGTCCTGTGTGGACCTTTGCCTCTAGGTAATTAGAGAAGTTGTGGACATCAGAACTTTTGGAAAGGTTTTAAGAAACCATCTAAGCTATCCTTACTCTACAAATGAGGACCTGTGAGCCCCAGATCTTCAGCAATTTGCTGCATCTCTCTCAACCAAGGAGATGTCCGGACATCGCATGGCACACATGTTCACACAGATGCACTACATATACAGTCCTAAAGGCTAAGTAAAATCCTATTACACATCTCAGGGAAAATTGTAAAAGACTTCCAAATGATCAGAAAGGACTACTTGGTTATAATTGCGTTTCATTGTCTTTGAGCTATTCTACAATTGGTGGGCTACAGTCCATAGGGTCGAAAAGAGTCAGACACGACTGAGTGACTGAGCACCCAGCTATGTAAATTGTAGAAACTGATCGTAATGCAAATTCCCTCTATCCACAGAAATGCAAACAAACTGAATCCAGTGGGATGCGACTGATTATTGCCCTCTAGACAGGCCAGTTTTGTATCTATTCATAAATGTATTTCAGCATTCGTTATGGTGCAGTTCTTTAAATTCCCCTTTGAACCAAGTGTAGCATCTTACTGTTCCCTCATTCATTAGTGATTTAAATAAAATCTTTGACACATGTTCACTTTATATTTGTATTAAAGTCATAAGTTTACCTTTGAAAAATTATTCATCAGCTATATGCAAAATAGACACACATTTGTGTTTAGTTGCTGTGTTTAGTCACTCAGTCATATCTGACTGTTTGCGACCCCATGAACTGTAGCCTACCAGGCTCCTCTGTCTATGGGGATTCTTCAAGCAAGAACACTGGAGTTGGTTGCCATGCCCTCCTCCAGGGGATCTTTCCAACCCAGAGATTGAACCCAGGTCTCCCATATTGCAGGCGAATTCTTCACTGTCTGAGCCACCAGGAAGGCCCTAGAAAACTGGAGTGGGCCTATGCCTTCTCTAGGGTATCTTCCTGACCCAGGAATTGAACTGAGGTCTCCTACATTGCAGGCAGATTTTTACCAGCTGACTATGATGGAAGCTCAAACCACTGCAGATGGTGACTGCTGCCACGAAATTAAAAGACGCTTGCTCCTTGGAAGAAAAGCTACGACAAACCTAGAAAGCATAGTAAAAAGCAGAGAGATTACTTTGCTGACAAAAGTCTGTATAGTCAAAGTTATGGTTTTTCCAGTAGTCATGTATAGATGTGAGAGTTGGACCATAAAGAAGGCTGAGTGCAGAAGAATGGACGCTTTTGAACTACGGTGTTGGAGAAGACTCTGAAGAGTCCCTTGGACTGCAAGGAGATCAAACCAGTCACTCCTAAAGGAAATCAACTCTGAATATACACTCGAAGGACTGATGTTGAACTTGAAGCTCGAATACTTTCACTATGTGATGCAAAGAGCCAGCTTATTAGAAAAGACCCTGATGCTGGGAAATATTGAAGGCAGGAGGAGAAGGGGATGACAGAGGATGACATGCAACCATGGCATCACTGACTCAATGGACATGAGTTTGAGCAAGCTCCAGGAGATGGTGAAGGACAGGGGAGCCTGGTGTGCTGTAGTCCATGAAGTCGCAAAGAGTCAGACATGACTGAGCGACTGAACAACAGCGACATGCAAAATAGAATGTAGTCAGCCATTAAAAATTAGGTTCACTCTCAAAGTTCTAAAAACAGAACTACCACATGAGCCTGCAATTCCACTCCTGAGTATATATTCAAGACAAACAAAAACACTAATTTGAAAAGATATATGCACTCCAATGTTCATAATAGCGTTATTTACAATTGCCAAGATATGGAAGCAAACTAAGTGTCCATCAACAGGTGAATTGGTAGAGAAGATGCGATACACACACAAATACACACACATGCAATGGAATACTACTGAGCCATAAAGGAGAAGGAAACTGTTCCATTTGCAACAATAAAGATGGACTTCTATTTTTCTAAATGAAATAAGTCAGACAGAGAAAGAAAAATACTGTATGATACCACTTATATGTGGAATCTAAAAAATAAAACAAACTAGTGAATATAATAAAAAAAAAATAACAAAAACTCATAAAGAATAAACCAGTGGTTACCAATAGAGAGAGGGAAGAGAGGAGGGGCAAGGTGGGGTTGGGGGTTAAGAGATGTGACTATTAGTGTAAAATTAGCAAGCTACAAGGAAATATAGTCAATATTTTATAATACCTATAAATGGAATAAAACCTTTAAAAAATATGAATCATTATATTGTATACCTGTGACATATATTATATATCAACTATATATTTATGTAATATATATAAACTATATATTATACCTCAATAAAGTAAAAAGAAATAAAGAAATAAAAATAATTCTGTTTACAAAGTTTTTTGCTTAAATTTTTGGTTAAATTTTTTGAAAATTGCTTAAGAAGTAGTGTCAGATGAAGAAAACAAGATACAATATTGAAAATTGAAAATATTGAAAAATGTTGAAAAATGACATCTACAATATATATGTCAAAAATATAAAGGAAATCAAATGGAAAGGAACAAGACAAAATAGTGATTGCCTGTAGGTGCTGAATATGAGTAGGGTTTTTTGGTTTCTGCATCTTTATATCATTCTGTACTTGGCTCATTTTTACAGTTAACGTGAATTGCTTTCATAGTCCAAAGAAAATCTTTGAAGAGGAAAGAATAAAAGATGTTCTATGCTCAAAACAAGACCTACGACATGGAGAAACAGGTAGAGCAGGGATTAGGAAACACACAGCCCTTGCAAGATAATAAGTGACCAAAGGCCTCCCCACAGGATACGGAACTGACAGCTTGCCAGGAGCTGAAGGGCCGCCTGCATTTCATGGATATTTTATATTTCCTTTTTACAATGAAAATATGCATGGCTCAGTGTTTGCACCTAAGAAAACAGCTTCTAGACAAATCAGTGTAAAATAAATAAAGATTTAAATTTAAATTATATGTATAGGCTAGAAAAACACCTACCCAGCCTTTAATCTCCACCAAGATGCTCATTAGTTGGTTCAGTGAATGCTTATTACCTGTCCTGTCAGAGATAGTACCAGGACCTTTTTTTAAGTCGAGAGCCCTACCAGGACCTCATTCCAGAACTTTCCAGAATTAAACAAACCAGAACAACATTCCAAAACTTTGGGCTTAACAGATGTCAGTCACTGACCCAAAAAGACAAGCCACATAAAAGATGAAGTTTAATACTCAAACAGGTAATCAGATGATTTCATCTGACTCGGGGAGCTTATAGTCCAGTGAGAAATCTGCACAGGCACAGAATTACACAACAAAATGATAATTGCCATAACTGAGAGGTACTGAAGGAGGCTGGGGATTGCAGAGGAAGACACTCATGACTTTACCTGGCAAAAGTCTTTTGGGAGTTGCAGACACCTAAGCTGAATCAACACAAATGGTTCTTCCACTCCCAGAAAAAGACAAGAACTTTCTAAGACAGGATATATCTTGAGCACTTGCTTGGAAGAAAAAGACCAAACTTGTGGACCCTGCAGCTCTGTATGGCTGAAGTATAAGAGGCAAATGGCCAAATAACCAGATGTGTGGCTGGAAAGAAAGGCAGGAGCCAGATCATCAGGTCACAGCCCCCAAAATTCAGGGGCTCCATCCCAGCTGCGGGCTTGGCACCATTCTGCATCTCAGTCATTCCCAACTGCCACCCACCACACACTACCTTCCTCCCCCATGGACATCCTCCTTCTCCTGTCGGACAGATTTGTGGCAGACAGTCCTGGGTTTTCTTCTCCATCTCCTACTCCTACTCCATTTCCCACCCTCTCCCTCAAAGACCCTTCTAGATGCCAAGATGTTCTGACCCTGAGCAGACCCTGATGATCCATTAGTCATCTCACTTTCCAGCCCTCACTGGCACTGTCAGCCTCTCTCTTTCACCCAGTCACCCTTCATCCCCCAGTAAGGGGAAATCTAGGCTCTGGGCACTGCAACTGCCTCTGTTAAAGGGACAGATTTAAATGAGTAGTGTTGAAAGAGGGAAAGTGCATGACCAGATACCCTAGAAGGAACCAACATGAGCCTTGAACGAAGAGGACCAGTCTTCTCAGGCAGGGGCTAACACCTGGATCCTGGGTTGTGCCAGCCAAAGCCTGGGAGCAAGAACTTAGCAAACTGAGTGTTGATCATTCTGCTCCAATAAAGTCGGGGCATCCCAGTGAGTTTCTACTGGCAGGTTTAGGAGATGAAAAGTCTAGGATCAAAGGAAAGGGCAGTCAGTTCAATTCAGTTCAGTTCAGTCACTCAGTCGTGTCCGACTCTTTGCGACCCCATGAATTGCAGTACGCCAGGCCTCCATGTCCATCACCAACTCCCAGAGTTTACTCAAACTCATGTGCATCGAGTGGGTGATGCCATCCAGCCATCTCATCCTCTGTCATCCCCTTCTCCTGCCCCCAATCCCTCCCAGCATCAGGGTCTTTTCCAATGAGTCAACTCTTTGCATGAGATGGCCAAAGTATTGGAGGTTCAGCCTCAGCATGAGTACTTCCAATGAACATCTAGGACTGATCTCCTTTAGGATGGACTGGTTGGATCTCCTTGCAGTCCAAGGGACTCTCAAGAGTCTTCTTCAACACCACACTTCAAAAGCATCAATTCTTCGGCACTCAGCTTTCTTCACAGTCCAACTCTTACATCCATACATGACCAATGGAAAAACCATAGCCTTGACTAGACGGACCTCTGTTGGCAAAGTAATATCTCTGCTTTTTAATATGCTATCTAGGTTGGTCATCGGAGAAAGCAATGGCACCCCACTCCAGTACTCTTGCCTGGAAAGTCCCATGGACGGAGAGTCGGACACGACTGAGCGACTTCACTTTCACTTTTCACTTTCATGCATTGGAGAAGGAAATGGCAACCCACTCCAGTGTTCTTGCCTGGAGAATCCCAGGGACGGGGGAGCCATGGGGCTGCCATCTATGGGGTCACACAGAGTCAGACACAACTGAAGCGACTTAGCAGCAGCAGCAGGTTGGTCATAACTTTCCTTCCAAGGAGTAAGCGTCTTTTAATCTCATGGCTGCAGTCACCATCTGCAGTGATTTTGGAGCCCCAAAAAATAAAGTTTGACATTGTTTCCACTGTTTCCCCATCTATTTGCCATGAAGGGATGGGACCAGATGCCATGATCTTCATTTTCTGAATGTTGAGCTTTAAGCCAACTTTTTCACTCTCCTCTTTCACTTTCATCAAGAGGCTTTTGAGTTCCTCTTCACTTTCTGCCATATGGGTGGTGTCATCTGCATATCTGAGGTTATTGATATTTCTCCTGGCAATCTTGATTCCAGCTTGTGCTTCTTCGCGTCCAGCATTTCTCATGATGCACTCTGCATATAAGTTAAATAAGTAGGGTGACAATATACAGCCTTGACATACTCATTTGCCTATTTGGAACCAGTCTGTTGTTCCATGTCCAGTTCTAACTGTTGCTTCCTGACCTGCATACAAATTTCTCAAGAGGCAGGTCAGGTGGTCTGGTATTCCCATCTCTTTCAGAATTTTCCACAGTTTGTTGTGATCCACACAGTCAAAGGCTTTGGCATAGTCAATAAAGCAGAAATAGATGTTTTTCTGGAACTCTCTTGCTTTTTCCATGATCCAGAGGATGTTGGCAATTTGATCTCTGGTTCCTCTGCCTTTTCTAAAACCAGCTTGAACATCTGGAAGTTCATGGTTCACATATTGCTGAAGCTTGGCTTGGAGAATTTTGAGCATCACTTTACTAGCATGTGAGATGAGTGCAATTGTGCGGTAGTTTAAGCATTCCTTGGCATTCCCTTTCTTTGGGATTGGAATGAAAACTGACCTTTTCCAGTCCTGTGGCCACTGCTGAGTTTTCCAAATTTGCTGGCATATTGCGTGTAGCACTTTCACAGTATCATCCTCCAGGATTTGAAAGAACTCCACTGGAATTCCATTACCTCCACTAACTTTGTTCGTAGTGATGCTTTCTAAGGCCCACTTGACTTCACATTCCAGGATGTCTGGCTCTAGGTCAGTGATCACACCATCGTGATTATCTTCGTTGTGAAGATCTTTTTTGTACAGTTCTTCTGTGTATTCTTGCCACCTCTTCTTAATATCTTCTGTTTCTGTTAGGTCCAAACAATTTCTGTCCTTTATTGAGCCCATCTTTGCATGAAATGTTCCCTTGGTATCTCTAATTTTCTTGAAGAGATCTCTAGTCTTTCCCATTCTGTTGTTTTCCTCTATTTCTTTGCATTGATTGCTGAGGAAGGCTTTCTTATCTCTCCTTGCTATTCTTTGGAACTTTGCGTTCAGATGCTTATATCTTTCCTTTTCTTCTTTGCTTTTCACCTCTCTTCTTTTCACAGCTATTTGTAAGGCCTCCCCAGACAGCCATTTTGCTTTTTTGCATTTCTTTTCCATGGGGATGGTCTTGATCCCTGTCTCCTGTACAATGTCACGAACCTCAGTCCGTAGTTCATCAGGCACTCTGTCTATCAGATCTAGTCCCTTAAATCTATTTCTCACTTCCTCTGTATAATCATAAGGGATTTGATTTAGGTCATACCTGAATGGTCTAGTGGTTTGCCCTGCTTTCTTCAATTTAAGTCTGAATTTGGCATTCAGTGACCGTCAAAGATTCTGAAAACCTTTCTTCGTATGCATCCACTCTTCATGGATACCTGCGCCCCTGCGCATATGTGGACCCATTCATACCAAACCCACACCCTTTTCACCCCCAGCATCTTCTGGTTCAGCCCATCTCAAGATGCTAACTGTGCCCAGAAGCACATCCCTAGGATTTTTTAAGCCTCGTTTGCATTTCAAGAGAAAGTCAAGTTGCATTCCGTGACTTACTTTATATGTACCTCTTCCCCTGGCAGGTGCCAAAACTGCTACGACCTCTCTACAATAAGCCTCTCTTCTTTGAAACAGGAAATGCCGTTTGGCCCAGCCTGAAAGGAGTAATCCTTCTAGTCCCCTGGAGGAGAGCCACCTAGGATTGGCTCTGGTGCTGAAGGGGCTACAGGGTGGGATCTGGCAGTCCCCCGAGGAAACAGAAGTTGGGACCAGGAGAGTAACATTTGCTTAAAGCTTCTCTGGAGCCGGGTTTTGTTTGCTGGGGAAGACTGACAGAGCTGGGTCGTGTTTGCTGGGGAAGGGCCAGGGTCCTGGGCTCTATCACCTCTAGCCTAAAATAGATTAAATGTCCTCTGCAGAGCAAACCGGAGAAGTGGCTATGGGCTCATTGTGAGTGCTGCTGGCCTGGGAGGAGTAAGCTTGGAGTGGCGAGGGGCAGGAGGGCCCCATCTCTCTTTGCCTTAATGACAGCAGGAGTTTACAGACCCATATCGGCAGCAGCTGGTAGAGACTCTTCCCTTGTCCCTGTCACTACTCAGTTGCCAAAGGTACAGTCCAGGTTGGAGAAAACTTTGCCCGGCTAGCCCGTCATGTGATGTGAAGGCAGGCCAAGGGCACTTTGTGAAATTCCAGGCTGGCCTGTGGTCACCATGTCCCCAATCCTATGCTCCCTTCCTCTGACTACACCAGACTCAAATTCCCCTGAAGCGTGTAAAGCTCAGACACCCCCAAACAATGGCAGGCTTTCCAGTGGGCACAGGGGCACAGGAGGGCCTCCCCTTTTTTCTTCCAGGACAACAGCTGCCTATTGCTAAGGGGGTTTATCTTGCTTGTGAAGCTCCCACTGCTCCTGGGTTGTAAGCGTGGCCAGAGAGCAGCTCTGTGTGGGAAGGGCCTGAGGCTGCGGTGCAGTGAGGCTCAGCCTGCCACCCTCGGGACAGGCAGGCAGGAAGCTCCACCCGCTTGGGGAAAACCTGTCCTTTCATCTGGTCTACTCCATCTCACCTTCTCACCAGGCACAAAGCGCAAACAGGGAATCTGGATTTCAAGCAGGCAGTCTGAGACCACTATCAGGTTCGTGTCAGTGGGAATTAAACAGAGATGATATCACCAGCGCAGACACTCTGCTTCTGACCCCAGGGCTCCCACATACTTGCTTTGATCTTTGTGGTCAGTCTTTTCAGTAAAGGCCCAAGCCCTCTTTGCAACAGGATGTTACCTCTCCTCCTATTAAGAGATGGACTCTATGTCTCCATCCACGTGAACTTGGGCAGTCCTTGCAACAAAGTTTGGTCAACAGAATGTGGAAGAAGTGATGCTGTGTAAGTTTCAGAGCCTAGGCCTTAAATGACCTGGCAGCTTCCTACTTTGCTCTCATGAGATGATGTCCCCCAGTTGGTAGAGTTTACTCCTGGATGAGAGGAGGAGTAAACTCCTATACGGAGAACGGAGGCACCCCAGCTGACAGCCAGCACCCACTGTCACTGTGAATGAGACCGACGTGGCCCTTCCAGCTGCTGTAAGATGCCCTCTGACTGTTTACTGCACGAGTGATCCCAAGTGAGATCAAAGAAAAACTGCCTGGCAACTCACAAATCATCAGAAATAATAAACTGTTGTCTTAAGATACTCAGTCGTGGGGTTGTTTATCACCCCAAGCCTCTGCTGTCAAGATGCTAGGCCCAAATGCCCATCCCGAGTTTTCTCCCTTGCCCCAGTGTGCACCATTCCCCAAGCCTGGCCTGCCAGTCCCATTCTACTGATCCCACCTTGGTTTCATGGACCCTTCCTTGAGTCCTAAAGTCAAACTCACTAAATTATCCCTTGACAAGCCCACTCCCACTCATTAATCACCAAGACCACCTATCCCAGATTTCCTGCTATGAAAGCAGGAAGACAAGATGGATGGGTGGAAGGAAGGAAGAAAGGGAGGGCTCAGTAGGGCATTGTCTTCCATTATCTTCGCCCCTGGGTTTCCCAGGTGGTGCTAGTGGTAGAGAGCCCACCGTAAGAGAAGCAGATTTGATGCTTTGGTCAGGAAGATGTCCTGGAGGAGGGCATGGCAACCCACTCCAGTATTCTTGCTTGGAGAATCTCATGGACAGAGGAGCCTGGCAGGCTACACTCTGTAGGGTCACAGAGAGTCAGACATGACTGAAGCAATTGAGCATGCACACACACCTTCACCACCATCCACTTCTTCAAGTAATAATTTTTTATTATTAATATAATAGGTTAAGAGTTTAGGCATCGTCTATCTATTCCTGGTTTCACAATGATGCCCTGGGACATACATGCAAAGTTGGGCGCAAAGTAACTTGGCTAAAGTATAGAATATTTGGAAATAGTACAAGGTGAGGCATGGCTAGAGCCGAACTGAGAGGAAGAGATTCAGAGGGAGACCGCGAAGCTGTAGTCCCCATTGCTGTTAGTTTGCTCCTGGGAATCAATTTGACAGGAAAAGATCAGGGAGGTTAGCTTTGTTTCATCAAATAACCTGCTCGGTCAAAAGAGACTATTTCCCAAAGAATAGTCGAATTACATTTTCAGTGAACCTCCTAAGACCTATTCAGGCAGCCCAGTTTGCCTTCTGTCTTGGGGAAGAGAAGTAGTGCTCTATAAAAATTTAAGCTAATGAATTTTTCTCTTACACTATAGAGAAGACTAGAGAGCATGCTCAGCATAAAATAGTAGTTTTCAGTAACTGTCTTTGAAGTCACACAGACCTTGGATTTGAATCCAAGTCCTAGTCAATAGGACCCTCAGCTACTGAATTTCTATGAGCTTTAATTTCCTCATCTGTAAAATGATTTCACAGATGGTGAAATCACAGAGGCAGCACATGTCAAGCTGCTAACAGAGCACCTTGCCCAGAGTAACTCCTCAAAAACATCAGCTACCATTAGAAATAAAAACATAGTAAATATTAGCTAATACTATTGTAATCACAATCTGTTACAAAGAAGGAAGTTAAACTCTCTTCAGGAAAATAAGATGCTTAATCCTTTCACCCATTTCTGCTTTATTGACTATGCTAAAGTCTTTGACTGTGTGGATCACAACGAACTGTGGAAAATTCTGAAAGAGATGGGAATACCAGACTACCTGACTGGCCTCTTGAGAAACCTATATGCAGGTCAGGAAGCAACAGTTAGAACTGGACGTGGAATAACAGACTGGTTCCAAATAGGAAAAGGAGTACTTCAAGGCTGTATATTGTCACCCTGCTTATTTAACTTATATGCAGAGTACATCATGAGACACAATGGGTTGGATGAAGCACAAGCTGGAATCAAGGTTGCCAGGAGAAATATCAATAGCCTCAGATATGCAGATGACACCACCCTTATGGCAGAAAGTGAAGAAGAACTAAAGAGCCTCTTGATGAAAGTGAAAGAGGAGAGTGAAAAAGTTGGCTTAAAGCTCAACATTCAGAAAACTAAGATCATGGCATCTGGTCCCATCCCTTCATGGCAAATAGATGGGGAAACAGTGGAAACAGTGACAGACTTTATTTTTTTGGGCTCCAAAATCACTGCAGATGGTGATTGTAGCCACGATATTAAAAGATACTTGCTCCTTGGAGGGAAAGTTATGACTAACCTAGACAGCATATTAAAAAGCAGAGACATTACTTTGCCAACAAAGGTCCCTGTAGTCAGGGCTATGGTTTTTCCAGTAGTTATGTGTGGAGGTGAGAATTGAACTTAAAGAAAGCTGAGCACTGAAGAATTGATGCTTTTGAACTGTGGTGTTGGAGAAGACTCTTGAGAGTCCCTTGGACTTCAAGGAGATCCAACCAGTCCATCCTAAAGGAAATGAACCCTGAATTTCATTGGAAGGACTGATGCTGAAGCTCCAATAACTTGGCCACCTGGTGTGAAGAGCCGAGTCATTGGAAAGGACCTTGATGCTGGCCATGGCAATGACAGGCTCAACACCTTGCTTGTCCATGAGTAATCACACAAAGGAAAGGGTGACAATGATCAAAGTGACACTGGAGAATTTTTATAGCAACCTTATTGCTCAACATGAAGAACAAGAAATGAGACAAAAGAAGTTAGAAAACATGATGGATTAAAAATTAGAGCAGAAATAAATGCAAAAGAAACAAAAGAGACCATAGCAAAAATCAACAAAACCAAAAGCTGGTTCTTTGAAAGGATAAATAAAATTGACAAACCATTAGCCAGACTCATCAAGAAACAAAGGGAGAAAAATCAAATCAACAAAATTAGAAACGAAAATGGAGATATCACAACAGACAACACAGAAATACAAAGGATCATAAGAGACTACTATCAACAATTATATGCCAATAAAATGGACAACGTGGAAGAAATGGACAAATTCTTAGAAAAGTACAACTTTCCAAAACTGGACCAGGAAGAAATAGAAAATCTTAACAGACCCATCACAAGCATGGAAATTGAAACTGTAATCAAAAATCTTCCAGCAAACAAAAGCCCCGGTCCAGACGGCTTCACAGCTGAATTCTACCAAAAATTTAGAGAAGAGCTCACACCTATCCTGCTCAAACTCTTCCAGAAAATTGCAGAGGAAGGTAAACTTCCAAACTCATTCTATGAGGCCACCATCACCCTAATACCAAAACCTGACAAAGATCCCACAAAAAAAGAAAACTACAGGCCAATATCACTGATGAACATAGATGCAAAAATCCTTAACAAAATTCTAGCAATCAGAATCCAACAACACATTAAAAGATCATACACCATGATCAAGTGGGCTTTATCCCAGGGATGCAAGGATTCTTCAATATCCGCAAATCAATCAATGTAATACACCACATTAACAAATTGAAAAATAAAAACCATATGATTATCTCAATAGATGCAGAGAAAGCCTTTGACAAAATTCAACATCCATTTATGATAAAACTCTCCAGAAAGCAGGAATTGAAGGAACATACCTCAACATAATAAAAGCTATATATGACAAACCCACTGCAAACATTATCCTCAATGATGAAAAATTGAAAGCATTTCCTCTAAAGTCAGGAACAAGACAAGGTGCCCACTTTCACCATTACTATTCAACATAGTTTTGGAAGTTTTGGCCACAGCAATCAGAGCAGAAAAAGAAATAAAAGGAATCCAAATTGGAAAAGAAGAAGTAAAACTCTCACTATTTGCAGATGACATGATCCTCTACATAGAAAACCCTAAAGAGTCCACCAGAAAATTACTAGAAATAATCAATGACTACAGTAAAGTTGCAGGATATAAAATCAACACACAGAAATCCCTGGCATTCCTATACACTAATAATGAGAAAACAGAAAGAGAAATTAAGGAAACAATTCCATTCACCATTGCAACGGAAAGAATAAAATACTTAGGAATATATCTACCTAAAGAAACTAAAGACCTATATATATAAAAAAACTATAAAACACTGGTGAAAGAAATCAAAGAGGACACTAATAGATGGAGAAATATACCATGTTCATGGATTGGAAGAATCAATATAGTGAAAATGAGTATACTACCCAAAGCAATTTATAGATTCAACGCAATCCCTATCAAGCTACCAACAGTATTCTTCACAGAGCTAGAACAAATAATTTCACAATTTGTATGGAAATACAAAACCCCTCGAATAGCCAAAGCGATCTTGAGAAAGAAGAATGGAACTGGAGGAATCAACCTACCTGACTTCAGGCTCTACTACAAAGCCACAGTTATCAAGACAGTATGGTACTGGCACAAAGACAGAAATATTGATCAATGGAATAAAATAGAAAGCCCAGAGATAAATCCACGCACATATGGACACCTTATCTTGACAAAGGAGGCAAGAATATACAATGGATTAAAGACAATCTCTTTAACAAGTGGTGCTGGGAAATCTGGTCAACCACTTGTAAAAGAATGAAACTGGAACACTTTCTAACACCATACACAAAAATAAACTCAAAATGGATTAAAGATCTAAACGTAAGACCAGAAACTATAAAACTCCTAGAGGAGAACATAGGCAAAACACTCTCTGACATACATCACAGCAGGATCCTCTATGACCCACCTCCCAGAATATTGGAAATAAAAGCAAAAATAAACAAATGGGACCTAATTAACCTTAAAAGCTTCTGCACATCAAAGGAAACTATTAGCAAGGTGAAAAGACAGCCTTCAGAATGGGAGAAAATAATAGCAAATGAAGCAACCGACAAACAACTAATCTCAAAAATATACAAGCAACTCCTACAGCTCAACTCCAGAAAAATAAACGATCCAATCAAAAAATGGGCCAAAGAACTAAATAGACATTTCTCCAAAGAAGACATACAGATGGCTAACAAACACATGAAAAGATGCTCAACATCACTCATTATCAGAGAAATGCAAATCAAAACCACTATGAGGTACCATTTCACACCAGTCAGAATGGCTGCGATCCAAAAGTCTACAAATAATAAATGCTGAGAGGGTGTGGAGAAAAGGGAACCCTCTTACACTGTTGGTGGGAATGCAAACTAGTACAGCCACTATGGAGAACAGTGTGGAGATTCCTTTAAAAACTGGAAATAGAACTGCCTTATGATCCAGCAACCCCACTGCTGGGCATACACACTGAGGAAACTAGAAGGGAAAGAGACACGTGTACCCCAATGTTCATCGCAGCACTGTTTATAATAGCCAAGACATGGAAGCAACCTAGATGTCCATCAGCAGATGAATGGATAAGAAAGCTGTGGTACATATACACAATGGAGTATTACTCAGCCATTAAAAAGAATACATTTGAATCAGTTCTAATGAGGTGGATGAAACTGGAGCCTATTATACAGAGTGAAGTAAGCCAGAAGGAAAAACATAAATACAGTATACTAACGCACATATATGGAATTTAGAAAGATGGTAACAATAACCCGGTGTACGAGACAGCAAAAGAGACACTGATGTATAGAACAGTCTTATGGACTCTGTGGGAGAGGGAGAGGGTGGGAAGATTTGGGAGAATGGCAATGAAACATGTAAAATATCATGTATGAAACGAGTTGCCAGTCCAGGTTCGATGCATGATGCTGGATGCTTGGGGCTGGTGCACTGGGACGGCCCAGAGGGATGGTATGGGGGAGGGAGGAGGAGGAGGGTTCGGGATGGGGAACACATGTATACCTGTATGGATTCATTTTGATATTTGGCAAAACTAATACAATTATGTAAAGTTTAAAAATAAAATAAAAAAAAAAAAAAAAAAAAGAAAAAGTGATGGAAGAAGAAGGCCTCAAGGCTGAAGAGAAACGACTCCAGAGATCAGCACGTGCTCGGAAGGAAACAGAGTTTCTTACTTTGAAGAGAGCAAGACTTGGACTGGAAGATTTTGAGTCCTTAAAAGTAATAGGCAGAGGAGCCTTTGGTGAGGTGTGGCTTGTTCAGAAGAAAGATACCGGGCATGTGTATGCAATGAAAATACTTCATAAAGCACATATGCTTGAAAAAGAGCAGGTTGGCCACAATCGTGCGGAGCGCGACATTCTAGTGGAGGCAGACAGTTTGTGGGTTGTGAAAATGTTCTATAGTTTTCAGGATAAGCTAAACCTCTACCTAATCATGGAGTTCCTGCCTGGAGGGGACATGATGACCCTGTTGATAAAAAAAGACAGGCTGAGAGAAGAAGAGACTCAGTTTTACGTAGCAGAAACCGTGTTAGCCTTAGACTCTATTCACCAACTTGGGTTCATCCACAGAGACGTCAAACAAGACAACCTTCTCCTGGACTGCAAGGGCCATGTGAAGCTTTCTGACTTTGGCCTTTACACAGGACTGAAAAAAGCACATAGGACAGAATTTTATAGGAATCTGAACCACAGCCTCCCCAGTGATTTCACTTTTCAGAGCATGAATTCCAAAAGGAAAGCAGAAACCTGGAAAAGAAATAGACGTTAGCTAGCCTTCTCCAGGGTAGGCACAGACCGGGTACAACAAGCTCTGTGATTGGTGGTCACTGGGGGTGATCATGTATGATATGCTCATTGGCTACCCACCTTTCTGTTCTGAGACCCCTCCAGAGACATACAAGAAGGTGATGAACTGGAAAGAAACTTTGACTTTTCCTCCAGAGGTTCCTATTTCTGAGAAAGCCAAGGATCTAATTTTGAGATTCTGCTGTGAATGGGAACATAGCATTGGAGCCCCTGGAGTTGAGGAAATAAAAAATAATTCTTTTTTTGAAGGTGTTGACTGGGAACATATCAGAGAGAGACCTACTGCAATATCTATTGAAATCAAAAGCATTGATGATACCTCAAACTTTCATGAGTTTCCAGAATCTGATATTCTTAAGCCAACAGTGGCAACAAGTAATCACCCTGAGACAGACTGCAAGAACAAAGACTGGGTCTTCATCAATTACACCTACAAGCACTTCGAGGGCCTGACTGCACGGGGGAGCGATCCCTTCCTACATGAAAGCAGCAAAATCATTTTCCTTGAAATGGGATCCTAAATCGAGTTCTTTGTACAACATCATGGTTTTCTTCTCATAAACTCTTCTGGAAAGAGTTTCCAGGAAGTTCACGGAACCCACCAACGTGGTGAACATGGTGATAGTAAGTGGATTCCCTTCCGTAACACAGCTGATGACTGGTAGAACGAAGACAACTGTTTCTACCATGTTGGGCACGAAAGGCTGTCCTGCTTCTTTAGAAGCATCATGAGCCAATCTGGTGTTTTAAAAAAACCTCAAATTTTCCTAAGTTCATCAAAACGAAGGGGGAAAAACAGCCATCATCCAGCTTTAACACTGTAACATAAACTTATTATCAGCCAATCCTGTGTTTCTGTGACATGCTTCCTGTCAAGCCCACCAAGTTTTTTTGTTTTTGTTTTTTTCTTTACAGCTAAAAGTTCATAGTACTAAAGGAAATAAAGCAAAAAAGAGCATCGGCAGCCAGCATTCTGGCTGAAGAAAATGATCCGCCATTCTGAATGGATGGTTATGGTGGTTTCTCCCCAGACCTCAGCCTCTGGCAAGTGGCTTTTCATAGCCTCCATTCTTTTCAAAAAAAGAATTGTTTTTTATTTCCTCAACTCCAGGGGCTCCAATTCTATGTTCCCATTCACAGCAGAATCTCAAAATTAGGTTGAAGCTAATTTTGGTGCACTTTATTTATGGTCCTGGGATAAAGACCCTCAATCCATTTTGATTTATTTGCTCCTGCCCATCTAAAATACTCATGCTGCTCTTCTGAGTGCTGATGGACGAGGCCAGCTTGATCCATCGTTGCTCTTAGAAGACCCAAAGGCTGCTGGGCATTGCCAAGGAGTCTCGGATCACGTGGAAAATCCTCACCTTCTCTTCACGACTGTATCAGAAAATCCCTTTGGATATTGCCTTGGACCAGCAATACCCGCAACTGCTGCCAACAGGACCTCGGCTCCTTCCTGGGAACACAGCAAGGAGAGCCTGGGTGGAAGCAGGCGGCCTGGAACACTCTTGGCGAAGGTGCTGCTCCTGTTCTGTCTCAAGGACCTGCCTGCCAGCGGTGAGGGAACCAGCCCAGGATACAGTGCAGAGCCTGCCTGCAGATCCTTACACAGTTCACTCCTCAGTCCCTGGTATGACCGTTATTTGTATTCTCAAGTGTTTCTCCTCTCCCAACTTTAAGTAACCATTTTGCCTTGGAATCATGATTACAAATTTTTCCTTTGCAGATGCCTTCCTGGGGGATGGTCTTCTCCACCCTAAAGGGTCACCTGCAGGTCTGGGCTGACCAGGCCTCTCTGCTCGGGTGGTCTCTGAAGAGACACCCTCTGAATTTTAGCATGAAGTGCATTTTCTTTCACAGCTGCCACCACCTTTAGAGAACTTTTGCTGCATCAGAAAAATGTGGAGGCTCCATATCAATGCATTATTGCTTTAAAAAATTTTGATGACTCTTACAGCATCATTTGCACCTATGTGGTAACTTTGCGTATTGCAGAGTGTGTGGCCAAGTCACAACTGGGATACTGCTTCCTGCCAGTCTTGAGGTTGTAAACATCAGCTATGAAAAGAAAGTATGTCCCAGCTTAGCCATTCAGGAAGAAAAAAAGGAATATCAAAGTGATAGTAGCAAGTGAAGCTGCTTTGGGTTTTAATGACTTAGAGGAAGGAAAAAGAATTTTAGGGAAATATTAACTCTGGATGAAGATCATGTGTTTGCCCCTTATTCTTTCATTCATGGTTTGCTGGTGAAAAGGAAGTGAGAGTCTTTTGTGTAACTATATAGTTTCTTTGGATTACCAAATAGTTGGGGTCTTGACCCCCGTGTGTTTTGCAAGAGTATGTGGTAAGCATGTTTAATGAGGAGGGTGATAGTCTGTATGTTGGAAAGTGGCATGGGATGATTTGGGTGGGGGGGGGTGGATGCCCACATTTTATCTTCTAAACTTCTGAATAAACTGTGTGAAAACAAACAAACAAAAAATAATAAAGGAGATCAGTCCTGGGTGTTCATTGGAAGGACTGATGTTGAAGCTGAAACTCCAATACTTTGGCCACCGGATGCAAAGAGCTGACTCATTGGAAAAGACCCGGATGCTGGGAAAGATTGAAGGTGGGAGGAGAAGGGGACGACAGAGGATGAGATGGTTGGATGGCATCACTGACTCAATGGACATGAGTTTGAGTAAGCTCTGGGAGTTGGTGATGCACAGGGAGGCCTGGCGTGCTGCAGTCCATGGGGTCACAAAGAGTCAGACATGACTGAGTGACTGAACTGAACTGAACTGAATCCTTCCACCCAGACAAACTGGGAGCTCTGGTGCTAAACAAGTTGCCGCTTTGGGTTCTCCCAGGGAACCTCTTAGGGAGAGTTAGCAACCAAAGGAATGGGCAAAGGTGGGGAGATTCTGAGTTTGAGGCAGTCAGATGGATACCATGGGAACCAGATGAACTTAAAAGGTTCCAAGTAAAAGGTGGGAGAAGGAGACTAAGGAAATGCAAGAGCCCGAAAGGAAGGCTGCAGCTCTGCCTTCCTGGGTGCTGGCGGCCTCATGTTAACTTTGGCCAGGAATCCCAAAGGACACCTTCAAGACCTGGCTGTCTTCCCTATCTTTCTTCAACTCAGTGTGGTACTGGGAAACGTTCAATAACCAGTTTGAACGAGGTGGCCTGCTTGCATATACATTTTACTGATAGAAACGATGGGTAGTACACAATTTACAAATAGTAATAAAATACTCTTTATTGTAAAGTCTGTGTAGCCAATTAATCAGTAAGTCAAGAAGGCTTTCACTGAGTTTTAGCAACCTCTTGTATGGATAGGTAGCAATTATCAGATGAGTATAGTTCTGAGTGTTGGATGATATTTCATTTATAGCTGACTTTCTCATTATAATACTAGAAGAATATTTTTAAATTTTTGTTCTATTCACAATGTAACACCCACAGATACGGTACACATGTAAGTTCATCTCAATTATTAATATTTCCTCCACCACTTTAGCCTAGTCAACAAATTTTTTTTAATTTTAAAAAATTAAAAAATAATATAAAGCAAGCCCTGATCTGTAGCCTTTGCTAGTTTCTGTGAGATAAATATTAACACCAAATAAATACCAACACCTTAGTCAGTTTTCAAGTTACTAACATTAAGTCGCTACACAATGAGTTGGAAAGATTTTCAGTAGTATATGTCTATGTAGTATTTCCACCATACAGAAAAGCAAAAGTAAATACCCTCAAAAACATGGTATAGTAAAAAAAAAATAAGAAAATAAGTAAGTGATGTGTTTGTGCTTATTATAGTTATATAATTTATTAATTGCAAATTTATATAAATTTATATTTAATAATGCCTATGTGTGAGTCTGAGTGAACTCCGGGAGTTGGGGATGGATAGGGAGGCCTGGCGTGCTGCGATTCATGGGGTCACAAAGAGTCGGACACAACTGAGTGACTGAACTGAACTGAGATCAAGGATTTTCAACTCTGACGATAGATCAGAATTCCCCAGAGCAGGGGATATTTTTTGTTTTGTTTCATTTAACCTGAATGCCTAGGCCACATCCAAGACCAAGCAAATCCAAATCTCTGGAGGTAGCACCAGGCATCAGTATTTTTTAAACCTCCCAGATAATTTCAGCATGCAGCCAAGGTTGAGAATCACTGGCACAGAACCTCGCTACTCAAAATGTGGTCCTGATACCAGCAACTCAGGTAACATGCAGAAGCCCTTTAGAAATGCAGAATCTTGGGCCCCACTCCAAAGCAAGATGTCCAAGAGATTGGAACTCAAGTTGAAGTCCTGAGCGCTGCACCCACCTCACATCAGCTGCCTAACTCATACTCACCCCTTCACTCCTGCTTTTTCACTGAAGCCTTCCCTAACAGTCCATTGATTCATCAAGTCCCAGAGTGCTTCCATCGCACCCTGTACCTCTTCCTGGCTTTTATCATCATCGAGTTTCAGTCATTATGTATTGATTCTGCTGATGTCTAAATCTCCGAGCAAAGTGAAGAGGTAATAGGGGAAGCTTACTTGCTGTGTAGAAGAGCTCTGGTGATGTGAGAAGCCACTTGGCAGCCCCTGGAGATTGAAAATCTCAGTGATAAGCAGGTTGGGCCAGAGTCTGAAGAACATGAGTACTGTAAGGGATACAATGTACCACTTGGATGAGGGCAACCTCCTCTGGCAGGATAGAATTGGGTATAGGAGAAAAGAGATGAAATCTGGAAAGCTCAGGGTGTTCAATGATCAAATGAGGATGCAGCACAGACAGATAGCAGGGGATGTTAGGTGGGTTGGACTCCCTTCTCAGTAGATTTATTAAGCTCAGAATTTTATTCTCTTTTTCTCCCTCTCTGTCTCTGTCACACACACACACATACACGTCCTCAACTCTCTCAGAAGAAAATGTTCCAGTTTTAGCAAATCCTCAGTCCAACTGCAGAAGCACACAACCGTGGGTCAGAGAAGACACTTCTCTGTAGTGAAGAACTGGAAGGGGCACGCCGCTGCTCTCAGTCCATATGGAGGACTGAGTTCCTCAGCCCAGAGGCCCCTGCTCCTTGGATGCTGGCAAAGTGGTGGGTGCAGGGACTGAGCCAAAGTATAACCGAAAGTGGGGTCCAGCTGCTCACTGCTCAAAAGCCAGTAAAGAGACAAGATTGGTGAAAAGGAAAGTTTGCTTAATTTTCTATGCCAGCAACCGGGGTGGGTGTGAAGGTGGGGGACACCTGTCCAAAGACCTACTCTCCCTCACTGGCAATCAGTGGGCAAGAGCTTTTATAGACAGAGGGAGGGGGCTACATTCAGAATCAGCGCAGTCAGCTCTGACAGTCATCTTGAAGTTGGTCATGTCGTGGTCTGACCAGCATCATCTTGATTGTTTTGAGTACATTACAAGTGTACTAAATATACATTTAGTACATTTAGTTTTGAGCACAGTTTCAGGGTTGGTTTGTTTCCATCTCCTTGAGGCCAGTTCTTGGAACTGTTACAGCACTCTGGCCATCATGTAATTAACTTCTTCCCAGGACTCAGAGTCTAGCAGTGATGGGTTTTAGACATTACTAAGAAAAACCATAAATCACATGGCTCAGGGCTCAAGAGGCCCAAGCTGTCTCTTTTCAAATAAAGTTTTAGGTTTTTCCCTTTATAAAATTATGTGTGTTTTTTTAATTTTAAAATACAGAAAAAGAGGAGACAGAGAAGCACCTATTGTCAAATGACAAGCAGACTACCATATCTATATATACATATGACATTTTGGTTTATATATATAGCTGTGATCATACTTTATGCACAAATATAGTTTATTTTTCACTTACTGTTATTATATCATAATGTACATTTTCCTTGTTTTTTTCTAAATTTTAATGAACTTCAACCCAATATGCCATAGAATTTGTTGTTGTTTGGTTGCTTAGTTGTTTACAACCCCATGGACTGCAGCACATCAAGCTTCCCTGTCTTTCGCTATCTCTCAGAATTTGTTCAAACTCATGTCCATTGAGTCAATGATGCCATCCAAACATCTCATATTCTGTCACCCCTTTCTCATCCTGCCCTCAATCTTTCCCAGCATCAGGGTCTTTTCCAATGAGTCGGCTCTTCACATCAGGTGGCCAAAGTATTGGGGCTTCGACTTCAGCATCAATCCTTCCAATGAATATTCAGGGTTGATTTCCTTTAGGATGGACTGGTTGGATCTCCTTGCTGTCCAAGAGACTCTCAAGGGTCTTTTCCAGCACCACATTTCGAAAGCATCAATTTTTCGGCGCCCAGCCATCTTTATGGTCCAACTTTCACATCCATACCTGACTACTGGAAAAACCATAGCTTTGACTATTGAATGTACATATTTTATTTAGCCATCCTTTGAGTACAAGGCATTTTGCCCATTTCAAGTTATCAGTATCATATATATGACTTACAAAACATCTTTGTGCAAAAAGAATAAACTTAGTTTAGATTTCCAGAATTGGGGTTTTGGGCCCAGGGTAGGAGGAAGGGAAAGGAAATGTGTATTCTTCCTGACACTGTTGTTCAGTCGCTAAGTTGTGTCCAGGTCTTTGTGACCGCAAGGACTGCAGCACACCAGGCTTTCCTGTCCTTCACTATTGGTAGACAGTTTTTCCACAGATGTTGGGGTAGGGGGGTGGGGGGTGGGGGGTGGGTGGGGTTACAGGATGATTGAAGCAAATTACATATTATGCCACGGTTGATCTGACCGGAGGTGGCACTTGGGAGGTAATGGGAGTGATAGAGGGTGGCTGTAAATGCAGATGAAACCTCAGTAGCTTGCCTGCTGCTCACCTCCTGCTGTGCAGGCTGGATTTCTAACAGGGGGCTGGGGACCCCTAGGCTGAGCCATTTCTCCTGAGAACCAAATGATAGGAAGATACACCTCAAACTAAATTTGGATTTTATTCCTTTCATTTCCCATTGCCAGGAACAACAGTGTAGTTAACCTAACATTGGTTTGAAGGATGTTTCTTTATTGGCTTATTAAGCAACATTATCCTGTATGCTATTGGCTTGTAAAATTATTATAATTCCTACAGTGAATCTATGTTAAATAAAATATTGGGGGACTTCCCTGGTGGTCCAGGGATGGAGTCCACCTTTCAGTGGAGGGGATGTGGGTTTGAGCCCTGGTTGGAAAACTAAGATCCCACATGTAGCAGGGCAACTAGCCCGTGAGCCACAACTAGAGAGCCTGTGTGCCGCAATGGACAATCCTGCTGCCAACCCTGCATGCTGCAACTAAGACTGGATGCAGCCAAAAATAAATAAATAAAATAAAATATTGGCCAAGACAATCTCAGTCTCAAAAAATAATTCACCTGGAAACAAAACAGTAGCCCAGCTCTATTACCTGCCCTGTGTTCTGGTAGATACCACCTACTTCCTCCCCAACCCCCAAATAAATCCAGTTTATCACTTGATCTGGCTTGAGTAGATCTCTGTTGTTTTCAACAAAAAGATCATGGATTCAATGAACAGAATTTCAGTACCTCTTAGAGTCAGAGAATATCAGGACTGAAAGGGTCCCGGCACAAACAGACCCCTCCTCTGCTCAGCCATGGCCACAAGGACTTGAGGTTGAGCCCCTCCCCAGCTGCAGGAGTGCAGTGCAAGCCAATCAGGGGAACTCACTCACCTCCCCACAGCAATAGGCTGTCCTGCCTCCTAACACTGATGGTGCCAGAAATGGGCATTTGACTTAAGCCATCAGAGCAGAGTCATCTATATGGCTTGTGGCTATTTTAACAACAACAAGGAGGAAAAAGAGGAGAATAAGAAAAACAGTACTCCTTTCAATAGTATGAAAGTAGCATGTGTTTCCTGAGGAAAAATTTAAATACAGGAAAGGATGAATACATAAATAAAAATAGCCTCCCTTGAGATCAGGGAAATGCCAAAGAAAACCAATGAGACATCATATTCATTAGACTGGCAATATTTTTCCTTATGATCAAGTGTTAACAAAGTTGTGGGAAAGGAATTCTTTCATACTGCTATGGGCATGTCAATTATTACAGCTCCTATTGAGGGCAAGTTGCCAGTATCTATTAAAATTTAAAATCTTAGGACCCACTGTTCCTCTCTATCTGCCTTGAGGAAGACCTTTGTACACATGTCCAGCTAACTGGGATCAAAGATGTTGACTAAAGCATTGCTTGCATTAGTGCAAAATCAAAAACAACCTAAATGTCTATGAAAAAGGGAAGAGCTAAATCAATCTAATAAAGCCATACTAGAGTTCCAAAGAATAGCAAGAAGAGATAAGAAAGCCTTCCTCAGCAATCAATGCAAAGAAATAGAGGAAAACAACAGAATGGGCAAGACTAGAGATCTCTTCAAGAAAATTAGAGATACCGAGGGAACATTTCATGCAAAGATGGGCTCGATAAAGGACAGAAATGATATGGACCTAACAGAAGCAGAAGATATCAAGAAGAGGTGGCAAGAATACACAGAAGAACTGTACAAAAAAGATCTTCACAACCAAGATAATCATGATGGTGTGATCACTCATCTAGAGCCAGACATCCTGGAATGTGAGTCAAGTGGGCTTTAGAAAGCATCACTACGAACAAAGCTAGTGGAGGTGATGGAATTCCAATTGAGCTATTCCAAATCCTGAAAGATGATGCTGTGAAAGTGCTACACTCAATATGCCAGCAAATTTGGAAAACTCAGCAGTGGCCACAGGACTGGAAAAGGTCAGTTTTCACCCAATCCCAAAGAAAGGCAATGCCAAAGAATGCTCAAACTACCACACAATTGCACTCATCTCACATGCTAGTAAAGTGATGCTCAAAATTCTCCAAGCCAGGCTTCAGCAATACATGAACTGTGAACCTCCTGATGTTCAAGCTGGTTTTAGAAAAGGCAGAGATCAAATTGCCAACATCTGCTGGATCATTGAAAAAGCAAGAGAGTTCCAGAAAAACATCTATTTCTGCTTTATTGACTATGCCAAAGCCTTTGACTGTGTGGATCACAACAAACTGTGGGAAATTCTGAAAGAGATGGGAATACCAGACCACCTGACCTGCCTCTTGAGAAATCTGTATGCAGGTCAGGAAGCAACAGTTAGAACTGGACATGGAACAACAGACTGGTTCCAAATAGGAAAAGGAGTACGTCAAGGCTGTATATTGTCACCCTGCTTATTTAACTTATATGCAGAGTGCATCATGAGAAATGCTGGACTGGAAGAAACACAAGCTGGAATCAAGATTGCCAGGAGAAATATCAATAACCTCAGATATGCAGATGACACCACCCTTATGGCAGAAAGTGAAGAGGAACTCAAAAGCCTCTTGATGAAAGTGAAAGAGGAGAGTGAAGAAGATCATGGCATCTGGTCCCATCACTTCATGGAAAATAGATGGGGAAACAGTGGAAACAGTGTCAGACTTTATTTTTGGGGGCTCCAAAATCACTGCAGATAGTGATTGCAGCCATGAAATTAAAAGAGGCTTACTCCTTGGAAGGAAAGTTATGACCAACCTAGATGGCATATTCAAAAGCAGAGACATTACTTTGCCAACAAGCCGTCTAGTCAAGGCTATGGTTTTTCCTGTGGTCATGTATGGATGTGAGAGTTGGACTGTGAAGGAAGCTGAGTGCCGAAAAATTGATGCTTTTGAAGTGTGGTGTTGGAGAAGACTCTTGAGAGTCCCTTGGACTGCAAGGAGATCCAACCAGTCCATTCTGAAGGAGATCAGCCCTGGGATTTCTTTGGAAGGAATGATGCTAAAGCTGAAACTCCAGTACTTTGGCCACCTCATGCGAAGAGTTGACTCATTGGAAAAGACTCTGATGCTGGGAGGGATTGGGGGCAAGAGGAGAAGGGGACGACAGAGGATGAGATGGCTGGATGGCATCACTGACTCGATGGGTGTGAGTCTGGGTGAACTCCGGGAGCTGGTGATGGACAGGGAGGCCTGGCGTGGTGCGATTCATGGGGTCGCAAAGAGTCGGACACGACTGAGCAACTGAACTGAACTGAACTGAACTAAACTGATAAACTAGCATGCTGCAGTTAGAAGAGTGAAAAAGATCAATGTGTCATAATATCCAACAAGACATGCTGTTGAGTGAAAGATCCAAGTTGAAGAAAGAAAGGTACAGTCCAATGTCATTTCAGTTTTTTGAAAGCCACACAAAACAATCAGATTGTCATCTGTGTGTTTCTATATATTTGTGTATGAATGCAGAGAAAAAAAAACACTCCAAAAGTAGTGAAGGTCATTCTTACTATAAATCATAATTATGCTCAGGAAGAACTCAATAACATACTGTGTGATCTTACTTTAACAAAATTGTTTTCAAATATACATATACACAGGAGAAAATTTAGAGAATACACAAAGAATAAAGACACAAATAAAATAACCTCTAATCCCACCTCAACTGCTCACCCTCTAGAATCCTTTGGGAAAGAGTCAGGGTTCTACTCAGGGGCTCAGGCATGTCCATCAGGCTCTCGCTGCCCTTCTGCCCACAAGGGAGTCTGGCACCATTCAACCCAGAAAAGCTCCTAATCTAAATAGCACCCTAAACTCTGCAAAGGTCATGGTGTTCACCCACCATTTGTGATTCTAAACAAAGTTCTGAATTTTCCCAGGACTACTTCGGTGCTTCTTTAAAGCAATGAATATCAAATCTTTTCAAACAAGTGCTCCCCCCTCCCTTTCTTTGTCTGGGTGTATGTTTTGTTTTGCTTTATTCCATCAGGGTTTTTTGTGTCCCTGCTTCTTGGTGCCCTAAACCCACATGCAATCTGCCTGTTGACCAATCCTGCACTGCTCCTCTCCCCACCACTACTCCACCCCCCAGAAGGCTGTGTTTTCAGACACACCCCAGGGTGCCTGCCCCCACCCCACCCCACATCTATGCCTCCTGTTTCAGGCTTGCCATTGTGTCCCAGGCAAGCTGCCTAACAATGAATTCTTAGCAGATGATGGTATTGCCCTGTCTCCACGTTCTGAGCCAACCCCAGTTATGCCTGGCATTCGGGAGTCAGCAATTTGTAAGCTTCTGTGACATTTGAGAGCTCACATCCCACTTCTCCCAGCATTTGGAAAAAAGAAAGAAGGACAGAGAACTGCTCTTGTCACCACCAATGAGCTCATCCTTCTCAGAGAGGCCATAAGAAAGCTAAATCTCACCCCATGAATCAGGAAGCCTGAACTCACAAAAAAGCATGCATTCCTCAGCTGCCTGACCCACCCGGCTGACCTTTCTATAAAAAGGAGAATTACACTGAAGCCTCCTCCCTAGAATGAGTTAACTAATTAAACGAAGACAGACATCTTTTAGGGAAACAAGTCCTTCGCACCATCCACCAGAACCCTTTGATTTCTACACATCTTTTCCTTCAGGCCTCCTGTGACTGAAGTCACACATGTTTGGGAGCCACGCCCAGCTTGAACACTTGGGACAGTTTTACCAGGAGCAGGTCACTTAACCTCTCTCGGTTTCAGTTTCTCAGTCTGCAAACTGGAAATACTAATTCTTATCTTTTTCCCATTGTGATTCTAGGACAATATGCCCTTGGGCATGACTCACAGCCTCAAAACAGTGGTGCCGTGGGATTCAGTTTGCCTTCTCATCCATATTCACACCAGACCAAAGCCATCTCCAGACTTACAGGACACTGGCCTGATTCTCCTACCTCTGGCTCCTCAGAATGCAGAAGTCTCTGTGTAGTTAGCCATGTGGTCTTTCCAACTCAGCTGACCTTCCAGTCAATTTCCTCTGTATCTTCCAACTATGGGGTCAGTCCGCCTCATAGACCTCATAGGGGCCCTTGTTCTCCCTCAGAACTACTGCTTTACCTTTATCCTTAAGCACATTTCTTTCTTTTTACTTCCCTCCATGGAAATTTTGCAGACTTCCGCACCAGTCTTCAGAGATTTTCTTCCTCCCTGAGCTGGCAGCTATGGTCCTTCCCTCTCTGCAAGGTATCCGATTCACCTTTTCACTCTCTAGTCTTTTGTGAGTCTGCCATAAAGATTATGCACTGATTCAGAATCTGAGTTTGGTTTAGGCTTAGAGTTTGCTCACCTGAGTGCAACAGTGTCTTCACATCTTTGTAATAAATAGTATCTGTTGTAAAGCATATTACACATTAGTTCTAAATTATCCTATAGTGCTTGTATGGGCTGGTGGTGATTATTCTAGATTTCCTTTAGGATTGACTGGTTTGATCTCCTTGCAGTCCAAGGGACTCTTAAGAGTCTTCTCCAACACCACAGTTCAAAAGCATCAATTCTTCAGTGCTCAGCTCTCACATCCATACATGACTACTGGAAAAAACCATAGGTTTGACTAGACAGACCTTTGTTGGCAAAACAATATCTCTACTGTTTAATATGCTGTCTAGGTTGGTCATAGGTTGCTGTCTAGGTTGCTTCCAAGGAGCAAGCATCTTTTAATTTCATGGCTGCAGTCACCATCTGCAATCATTTTGGAGCCCAAGAAAATAAAGCCTGTCACTGTTTGCATTGTTTTCCCATCTATTTGCCATAAGTGATGGGACTGGATGCCATGATCTTAGTTTTCTGAATGTTGTTTTAAGCCAGCTTTTTCACTCTCTTCTTTCACTTTCATTCAGAGGCTCTTCAGTTCCTCTTCACTTTCTGCCATAAGGGTGGTGTCATCTGCATATGTGAGGTTTTTGGTATTTCTCCCAGCAATCTTGTTTCCAGCTTGTGAACACTTTAGACAGGTGAGTTCGATGGTATGTGAATTATATCTCACTTAATAAAGCTGATATGCTTTTGTGTGCTGACCTGCCGGTGGCCTTGTTTCCTCCCACTCTTAGAACCAGCTTCAGAGGCTTCTGTACCTGTTCCTCATAGAGGCACTGGCCCTGCTTGTGCTTCTTGCTGTGCTGATCCCAGTCCTGGGGCCCTCTACCACATTCACGCCACCAGATCCAGAGAGAAAGGGAGATTAAAAACAAAGCAAAAACAAAAAAGTGGCATGCACCTACTGAAGGCCATTTAGATTGTTTCCACTTTCTCCCTTAGCAAAGGAACTGCAGTGGCCATTTTTACTCACATGGACTTGTGCACTTACTGTGGGTTTTTCTAGAGGATACACTAGAGTGAAATTGCTGGGTCATAAGTCATATATTCATCTCCCCCAAGACTTTGACCAATTATTCTTCAAAACAGTTGAAACACTTTACATTCCTACCGGCAATGTGGGAGAGTTCCCATTTACCAGCTGCTCTCCAGCTCTCAGCCTATCAGAGTTGATTATTTTTTTCTTTTTCAGCATGTCCATTGTAGAATGTTGTCTTGTTTTAGTGGGCATTTCTTTGATTACCAGTTGAGCATCCATTAGTTTATGAATACTCAGTTTGTTCTCTGTGAGTCACTGATTTTTATCCAAACAGCAATTTTCTACTGGGTTATTTGTTTTTTATTTCTTGGTGTGTATTCTGGGTACTAATTATTATATACATGGTAGATATCTTCACTCAGTCTATTAGCTTGTCTTTTCACTTTGGTTATGATTTGTTTTAGTATTTGCAAGGTTTTAATTTTTATGGCAACAGAGAATGAGATGGTTGGATGGCATTGCTGACTTGATGGACACGAGTTTAAGCAAGCTCTGGGAGTTGGTGATGGACAGGGAAACTGGTGTGCTGCAGTCCATGGGGTCACAAACAGTCGGACACAACTGAGCAACTGAACTGAACTGACTGAATTTTAATGTTGTCTAATTTTCCTCTATGGGCTTCCCTGGTGGCTCAGTGGTAAAGAATCCACCAGCCAACGTGGGAGTTGCAAATTTGATCCCTGAGTCAGGAAGATCCCTTGGAGAAGGAAATGGCAACTCACTCCAGGGTTCTTGCCTGGGAAATCCCATGGATGGAGGACCCTGGTAGACCATAGTCCACAGGGTGGCAAAGAGTTGGGCACAGCAACAACACAATTTTCCTCAATAGTTCATAGGAGCTTTTTGTTTTGTTTCAGAAATCTCTCTCTACTCCATAAAAATAATGTTTGTTTTAACGCTTTTCTTTCACAGTTGGCCTTTAATCTAACTGAGACTTCTTTTCTGTGTGATGTGAGGTGGGGATTTTATTTTTCTCACAGAGAGCCAGCAAATTTATGGAATAGTTTACCTCTCCCTATAATCCACAGTGCCTCTGCCATTAAATTCAAGTCCCCATAACAAATGGAGACCTCAGAAATTCATACGTCTGCAAAATTCAGTTGTAACGTCTACAGTTTTATGATGTCTTAATAACTTAAAGGAAAATACTCTCAACACATTCTTCAAAATTGTCTTAGCTCTTCTTGACCCTTTACCCTTTTTGTGTTGACAACAACAACAAAAAAATGCACAGTATGAGAATTGCAAGTTAAATTTATTTGCGGCAAAATGAGGACTGCATTTCAGATAACTCTGAGAAACTGCTCCAAAGAGGCAGGGAGCAGTTGTGGGGAGGTCAGTATATATGAGATTTTGGTGAAGGGGAGATACAGGCAATCAAGCATATATTTTTTTAGGCAGGTTTCTGCTAGTCATGAGGACCAGTCATCACTATGAAGGATTTTAGTGCTTTGAGGAGATACAAACAAGAATTGGACTCATACAATCAGCTCCTGGGATTTCCCTGGTGGCGCAGAGGATAAGAATCTGCCTGCCAAAGCAGGAGACACGGATTCTATCCCTGGTCTGGGAAGATTCCACGTGCTGCAGAGCAACTAAGCCCCTGTCGGGTTCTAGAGCCTGGGAGCTCCAAATACCGAGCCTGTATCCCAACTACTGGAGCCCCTGCGCCTAGCGTTTGTGCTCCGCAACAAGAGAAGCCACCACAATGAGAGGCTCGCGCGTGCCAACGAGGAGTCCCTGCTCACTGCAGCCAGAGAAAGCCCTCACAAAGCAACCATGACCTAGCACAGCCATAACAAAATGAATAAGATTTTTTAAAAATCGGCTCCTAGGGGCTTCCCTGGTGGTCCAATGATTAAACACTCACCTTGCAATGCAGGGGACACCAGTTCAATCTCTGGTCTGGGAGGATCCCACGTGCCGCGGGGCAACTAAGCCCAAGCCATGCACCGTGTGTCACAGCTGCTGAAGCCCACTCGCCTCGAAGAGCAGCAGGAGAAGCCACCGCAATGAGAAGCCACAACTGGAGAAAGCCCGTGCGTAGCAATGGAGACCCACAACGGTCAACAAATACATAGATAAATCCAACAAAATCAAAACAGGGCTCTTTGAGTGGACTGTCCAGCAACTGTTCTGTTATGGACTAATCCTGATTTCCAAATCACAAGAGGACTAACCAAGATGCTTATAAGCAATTCTGTGTACCATAATCTTAATATTTCTGAAATAAAAAGTTAAAAAAAAAATCAGCTCCTGAAAATATCTAACTATTGGAAGACCTGTTTTGTCAGTTCCCTTCTCCTCCCGACCCCCACCCATTTCCACCCCCTCCACCCCACTCCCATCCCCCTACCCCACCTCTGACCTCAAGCACATAGTGTCTCATTTCTGCTGTTCACCCTGAACTCCTTTCAAGGGGCATTAAAAATCAGCAGCTGCAGAAGCACATGATTTAATCCTTGTAGAGGGGTAGATGGCAAGTGACTATGGTAAGTGTCAATTTGTAGTTGACACCTTTAATATTAGTTTTGTTAAATTCCATGAAAATCCTTCTCAAAGTTTCACCTTGTCAGGAAGGAAGACATTTTCCTTTACCCTCTAGGTTATTCTGGCTGGTCTAAGAATTAAATTAACAAGAGGCAGATTTACAGCAGGAAATCACACAAAAGTTTAATAACATGTACACATGGAAGAGGCCCAGAAAAACTGAGTAACAAGCCAAAATGGCTGAAACCTTAGTTTAAATACTCCCTTCAGCTAAAGACAAAAGAGAATATTGAGGGTGGTGATTTGGGACTTCAGAAGGGAGGAAGGCCATTGACATAGAGATGGAAAAGCAAATGTTTGGTAAATAAATGTTTGCTGGGCCATGCAGAGACAGTGGGACACAGAGGAATTTCCGCAAAAGAGACTTTGCTAGATTCCTCCCTGTGCACAAGTGTACATATGTGCTTGGTTGTGTCTGACTCTTTGCCCCTCCATGGACTGTAGCCCACCAGGCTCCTCTGTCCATGGCATTATCCAGGCAAGCATACTGGAGTGGGTTGCCATTTCCTTCTGTAGGGGATCTTCCCAACCCAGGGATCAAACCCACATCTCTTGTGTCTCCTGCATTTCTCTATCTATACACCTAATTCATACTATAGTTATCTATGGTGATAACTTCTTTCTTGGGATATATTCTCTGTCTGCATTCTTTTAGACAGTTAGGGAGAAGGTCAAAGCTTTTTCGTGAGTCTTTAGGGCCTTGATTGTTTCCAGCCCAAAATAATCTGCATGCAAAAGAGACATTTTGGAGTGGCAAGATTTGATCCCCTACAACTTAAATTACATTAAATTTATAATTTTTTTATTTGGGAACTGGCATCACCAGTTTCTTGCAAAAGGGGAGCCAGTGGCAGGGCTAAGGAGTGAGTGAGCAAGGCTCAAACCTTCCCTCTAAAATCTCATCAACACCCCATTCTCACTACTGCTCCCTACAAGCCTCCTCATAAAATGCCGAGTCTCCAGCAAAACCCTGCAGTGGCAGTTTCAAGGAAAGCTGAACCTAAGTCTTCTCAACCTTCTTCCAACCAGACCTCACTGCCCCTACACACCCTGTGGTATAAAAAGTCTGGAGTCTCCACTAAGAGGGAAAAGCAGGGGAATGGAGGCAATGGATAAAGTTGTTACTGAATTGGTCAACCAGACCCATGCCTGGGTCCTGGCCTGGGCCAAGACCTCTTGTCCCAGCCAGGAAGTTCTTTTCCCAGTCAGATTCATAGCCAATAACAAAACCAGTGATGAGACTGGAACAATACAAGCTTTATTCAATGGCCAAAGCATGGAGAAGCAGGCACCTAGTTCACAAATCAACTTTTCAACCCAGTTTGGGTGGAGACACCAAATACATAGAAGGGTTGAGGTAAAGGGGACAGAATTAGAAAGGGTGGGAGGAATGAATATTCATCAGTGATCTGATAACAGGGGTGTGGTTTGAATCCAGAACTGATGCAACTCTTTTTTTCAGTCTTGGTATAGGCTTTTCCAGTTGTTGTCATGGCAATTATCAACTGTCGTGGCAGCGGTGGGTCATTTAGCATGCTAAAATATTATAATGAGTGTGTAGCGAGGTTCAAGGTCTGCTGGAAGTCAAGTCTTCTGGTATCTTGGGCCTAGTTGGTTCTAAGCAGTTTTTGTTCTTTTTTCTATTTTCAGCTTCCTCTTGAAACTTAGGTAAGAGTAATTGTTTTCTATTCAAGAGAAGGGCCAGGGTTTGGTTCTAGGGAAACAGTCTTGGTAACAAAAGGCCAGGTCCCAGGCATTATCCTATTCTGATTCCTGTTCTAAAGGGCCTTGAGCCCCCCAAATAGACTAGAAGACCTAGTCATCATCTGTTCATTCCAGAGCATCCTTGGGCTTCTTCAGGGTTTTAGGGCCTGTGGGGGAAATGGAGGAGAGGCAGGGAGAATGAGGGGCCTGCATGATTGCTTACAAAGCCTCCTTCTTCTACCCTCACAGCCCCAAGTTCCCCGGGGAAGGGCCTCAGGGAAGCAACATCTGAAAGGCTCACTGGGACTCCTAAAGCTGGGCAAGACTTTCATAAAACTACGACCAGGGCACAAATGACTCAAGAAAGAGTGAGGTGAAAAGAAAGGGCACACCCAGCAGCGAGTTAATTGAGGAGAATGAGATCAAGAGGCTTTATTTTCTTGGGCTCCAAAATCACTGCAGTTGGTGACTGAAACCATGAAATTAAAAGACGCACCCTGGAGAAGGAAATGGCAACCCACTCCAGTATTGTTGCTGGGAAATCCCATGGACAGAAGAACTTTGTGGGCGATAGTTCACAGTGTTAGAAAGAGGTGGACAGGACTTAGCACCTAAACCACCACCATCATTAAAAAAAAATAATAAAATAAAATAAAAGACGCTTGCTCATTGGAAGAAAAGCTATGACAAACCTAGAGAGCATATTAAAAAGCAAAGACATTACTTTGCTGACAAATGTCCATCTAGTCAAAGCTATGGTTTTTCCAGTAATCATGTATGGATGTGAGACTTGGACTGTAAAGAAAGCTGAGCATCAAAGAATCGATGTTTCTGAACTGTGGTGTTGGAGAAGACTCTTGAGAGTCCCTTGGACTGCAAGAAGATCAAACCAGTCAATCCAAAAGGAAATCAGCCCTGAACATTCACCGGATGGACTGATGCTAAAGCTGAAATTCCAATACTTTGGCTACCTGATGCAAAGTACTGACTCATTGGAAAAGACCCTGATGCTGGGAAAGATTGAAGGCAGGAGGAGAAGGGGACAACAAAGGATGAGATGGTTGGATGGCATCACCAGCTCTATGAACATGAGTTTGAGCAAGCTCCAGGAGTTGCTGATGGACAGGGAAGCCTGGTGTGCTGCAGTCCATAGGGTTGCAAAGAGTCAGACACTACTGAGAGACTGAACTGAACTGACTGAGATAAAGTGTTGAGTTATAGCAATGTGGACAGGCTTCAGTTCAGTTTAGCCGCTCAGTCGTGTCCGACTCTTTGCGACCCCATGAACTGCAGCACGTCAGGCCTCCCTGTCCATCACCAACTCCCGGAGTTCACCCAAACTCATGTGCATCGAGTCAGTGACGCCATCCAACCATCTCATCCTCTGTCATCCCCTTCTCCTCCTGCCCCCAATCCCTCTCAGCATCAGAGTCTTTTCCAATGAGTCAACTCTTCGCATGAGGTAGCCAAAGTATTGGAGTTTCAGCTTAAGCATCAGTCCTTCCAAAGAACACCCAGGACTGATCTTTGGAACGGACTGGTTGGATCTCCTTGCAGTCCAGGGGACTTTCCAGAGTCTTCTCCAACACCACAGTTCAAAAGCATCAATTCTTCGGTGCTCAGCTTTCTTCACAGTCCAACTTACACATCCATACATGACCACTGGAAAAACCATAGCCTTGACTAGAAGGACCTTTGTTGGCAAAGTAATGTCTCTGCTTTTGAATATGCTATCTAAGTTGGTCATAACTTTCCTTCCAAGGAGTAAGTGTCTTTTAATTTCATGGCCGCAATCACCATCTGCAATGATTTTGGAGCCCAGAAAAATAAAGTCTGACACTGTTTCCACTGTTTCCCCATCTATTTCCCATGAAGTGATGGGACCAGATGCCATGATCTTCGTTTTCTGAATGTTGAGCTTTAAGCCAACTTTTTCACTCTCCTTTCACTTTCATCAAGAGGCTTTTTAGTTTCTCTTCACTTTCTGCCATAGGGTGGTGTCATCTGCATATCTGAGGTTATTGATATTTCTCCCAGCAATCTTGATTCCAGCTTGTGCTTCTTCCAGCCCAGTGTTTCTCATGATGTACTCTGCATATAAGTTAAATAAGCAGGGTGACAATATACAGCCTTGACGTACTCCTTTTCCTATCTGGAACCAGTCTGTTATTCCATGTCCAGTTCTAACTTTTGCTTCCTGACCTGCATATAGGTTTCTCAAGAGGCAGGTCAGGTAGTCTGGTATTCCCATCTCTTTCAGAATTTTCCACAGTTTACTGTGATCCACACAGTCAAAGGCTTTGGCATAGTCAATAAAGCAGAAATAGATGTTTTTCTGGAACTCTCTTGTTTTTTCGATGATCCAGCAGATGTTGGCAATTTGGTCTGTGGTTCCTCTGCCTTTTCTAAAACCAGCTTGAACATCAGGAAGTTCACCATTCATGTATTGCTGAAGCCTGGCTTGGAGAATTTTGAGCATTACTTTACTAGTTAGGTACATAAATCAAGGCAAATCGGAAGTGGTCAAACAGGAGATGGAAGAGTGAACGTTGACATTTTAGGAATCAGCGAACTAAAATGGACTGGAATGAGTGAATTTAACTCAGATGACCATTATATCTACTACTGCAGGCAGGAATCCCTTAGAAGAAATGGAGTAACTATCATGGTCAACAAAAGAGTCTGAAATGCAGTACTTGGATGCAATCTCAAAAACGACAGGATGATCTCTGTTCCTTTCCAAGGCAAACCATTCAATACCACAGTAATCCAAGTCTATGCTCCAACCAGTAACGCTGAAGAAGCTGAAGTTGAACAGTTCTATGAAGACCTACAAGACCTTTTAGAACTAACACCCAAAAAAGATGTCCTTTTCATTATAGGGGACTGGAATGCAAAAGTAGGAAGTCAAGAAACACCTGGGGTAACAGGCAAATTTGGCCTTGGAATACGGAATGAAGCAGGGCAAAGACTAATAGAGTTTTGCCAAGAAAATGCACTGGTCATAGCAAACACCCTCTTCCAACAACACAAGAGAAGACTCTACACATGGACATCACCAGATGGTCAACACCGAAATCAGATTGATTATATTCTTTGCAGCCAAAGATGGAGAAACTCTATACAGTCAACAAAAACAAGACAGGGAGCTGACTGTGGCTCAGATCATGAACTCCTTATTGCCAAATTCAGACTTAAATTGAAGAAAGCAGGGAAAACCACTAGACCATTCAGGTATGACCTAAATCAAATCCCTTATGATTATACAGTGGAAGTGAGAAATAGATTTAAGGGACTAGATCTGATAGACAGAGTGCCTGATGAACTACGGACTGAGGTTCGTGACATTGTACAGGAGACAGGGATCAAGACCATCCCCATGGAAAAGAAATGCAAAAAAGCAAAATGGCTGTCTGGGGAGGCCTTACAAATAGCTGTGAAAAGAAGAGAAGTGAAAAGCAAAGGAGAAGAGGAAAGATATTCCCATTTGAATGCAGAGTTCCAAAGAATAGCAAGGAGAGATAAGAAAGTCTTCCTCAGCGATCAATGCAAAGAAATAGAGGAAAACAACAGAATGGGAAAGACTAGCGATCTCTTCAAGAAAATTAGAGATACCAAGGGAACATTTCATGCAAAGATGGGCTCGATAAAGGACAGAAATGGTATGGACCTAACAGAAGCAGAAGATATTAAGAAGAGGTGTCAAGAATACACAGAAGAACTGTACAAAAAAGATCTTCACAACCAAGATAATCAGGATGGTGTGATCACTCACCTAGAGCCGGACAAGCTTAAGAGAAAGCAACAATCCTGCATAGTATCTGTGAAGCAATCATAGGGAGCTCTTACTATCTCTAGAACTGGAGGAGAATGGGGGGAATGGTCACTGTAACCCAAAGAGACCCATAGATATTAAAAAGAACTGTCCAAGAGCATGGCCTTCAATAGAGAGAGGCAGCCACTACCAGCCTATGGCCCAGACAGTCCCATTTAGCATTTAGCTCTCTGCTCCTAAAGTAGAGGCCCATTGATTGAGGTGAACAAAGCACAAATCACTAAGTAGTCCTCTGCTTCTTGTCCCTAGCCTTTGGCCCTAGCGTTGGTTGGGTATTCCTTACAGGTAGGGACATCAGCAGGCTGGTATTTTTCGGTTCACAGAGCTCTTTCAGCTGCATGTCCTGAGGAAGGCAAGAAAGAGCTAAGCTAGGTCTAAGCTTAGTGCTCCTGGATCAGATAAGAGAGGCCACCAAAATCCACCCCCATCACAGACACCCACACACATACACACACCCCACATGTAAATATATAGTAAAAGCTACAGAGTACTCCACAATTGTTGGTTATTTTATTAAAAAGGATGCTCTTAGCAGGTAACCTGGTCTTCAGACACAGAGAGAAGACTTTGAAGTTCCTGAAAGCAACCTGAGGAGGAAAGATGAGGAAGAAAAAAGGAAAAAAATCAAGAAAAGAGGACACTAGAAAATAACTTTAGACTACGATTTGTTCTCTGAGCTGCAGGACTGACCTGGAACCAGCACACCCCTCTTTTCCTCACGGCCATACTCCTTTCATGCTTAGATGAAGCAAGAAACTCACCAAGGAAGAGGTTGCTGCTGCTGCTGCTAAGTCGCTTCAGTCGTGTCCAACTCTGTGCGACCCCATAGACGGCAGCCCACCAGGCTCCCCTATCCCTGGGATTCTCCAGGCAAGAACACTGGAGTGGGTTGCCATTTCCTTCTCCAATGCATGAAAGTGAAAAGTGAAAGTGAAGTCGCTCAGTTGTGCCTGACTCTTTGTGACCCCATGGACTGCAGCCCACCAGGTTCCTCCATCCATGGGATTTTCCAGGCAAGAGTACTGGAGTGGGGTGCCATCGCCTTCTCCGAAGGAAGAGGTTAGAGCCTGCAAATAGGGATACTTCCTATTTCACACACTGTTGGAAAAGGATAAAGTAATTTCATTGAAAACACTTTATACAGAATAGGTCCTAAATATGTGTGAGCTGAAGCTAAACAGACCTTTCATTCCTCCCCAAGGGGCTGATGAATTCTTCTCAAGCCATTTACCCCTTCTCACTTCTTACTCTGGAAGCAGAGGCAACTTGAACTAGCTCACTCCTTCTCCCTAAACCTCAACCTCTTCTTTGTTTCAAGTTTTTTTCTCTTAGAAAAAATGGCCACCTTCCAAGCCTCATCACTTGGTCTGGAATTAGACTCCACTCCTCTCTGGACCAGAATGTATCAGTTACTCCTCTTCAGTCTGGTTTCCCTTCCCCTGTCTCCTTTCCTTCCCTTCCCTATATACGTGTTTAGTCGTGGCCAAGATTTTTTAAAAACGGTTCTTGGACCTGTCCCCCTCTCCAGTTTCCACCCTTTTACTCCTTCCTCCCATCACTACTAAACTCCTGTGATACCCTGCCCAGCTGGCTTCCCCCAAACGTCATCATAAAAGTCACCAACAACCTCCATGTTGCCAAATCTGATGGTGTCTTCAGTCTTGATTTTGCTGCCATACTTGACCCTCAGGCCCACTCCCTCTTCCTGAAAACTCTATCCCAGCCCCTGCCACCATTCTCACCAGGTTTTCCTCCTACATCGGACTATAGATCACCTTCTTAGTCTCTTCTCACTGTATACACACTTCCTGGACAGGCTTACTTACTAACTCATCTTCAATATTCTTCCAAATAACCACCATTCCAGTCTCTGAGCACTGCAGGCATGGAGCCAGCCACAGTTTATTGGGAACTGCAGGTTCTGTGGAGGCGCTACAGATGGCACTCTCCTTTCTGCCTGGTGACCCACAGGCACTTTATCCCTAGCTGTCACAGCAGATCCCTGTACAAGGCCTTCTGCTAGGCAAAGGGATGGGGAATGGGGAGGGCACACAGGCATAAAGCCCTAAAATTTGTCACCAGCCCTCCTCGTCCTACAATATCCACATGACCACACACACACACATGCACACATCCCTGCCAGCATGCTCTATGCAACAGAAAGAATGACCAATTCAGAAAGGATGAGCTGCTCCACCTTAGCCAACACCCAAATTCCTTTTTCTCTCTTTCCATCACCCCACCCATGACTCCACCCAATTTCTCATAGTGAAATGGAGCCAATGCCACATCACAAGAATGCCCTCTAGAGGACGATTGTCCAAACTGCAATGGTGCCCTCTAAGAGGGTGTGGTAGATTGCATTTTCCGCAGATGGCAGAGTCTCCCATCTCAATTGCTCTGCCTACAATATGGCACTCCACGCAACACTAAACTCCATCTTGATGGACTTAGGGACTTCCCTGGTGGTCCAGTAGTTAAGAATCTGCTTTCCAAGTCAAGAGATGCAGGTTCTATCCTGGTCAGGGAACCAAAACCAAAGCCCCACATGTGGCGTGGTAAGTAAGCACACTGCAATTACTGAACCCTTGCACTGCAACTAAGACCCAATGCATAAATAAATATTTTTTTAAAAGAGGTGGTGTTTATGTTATATATCCTTCTGTTGGAGAAGAATATCAATGTATTCTATTGTGATTATGGAGGAAGTCATGCTAGATGACTTTCAAGGCTAGGCTACCATTTTTTTTGTTTTCAGCTTTAGAGCCCTTAGCCACATGTAACCAATTCAAGTGCCCTCAGGCTGCCATGCTGTGAGGAAGCACAAACTAGCCCATGTAGAGACTACAGGGAGAGATTACATGAGAGACAGTGATTCAGGCCTACACCATGCCAGCCCCATCCACTAACAACCACTTACAGACCTAACAGCAGCCATGCTGAAAGTGAAAGTGAAGTCGCTCAGTAGTGTCTGACCCTTTGCGACCCAGTGGACTGTAGCCCACCATGCTCCTCTGTCCATGGGATTTTCCAGGCAAGAGTACTGGAGTGGGTTGCCATTTCCTTCTCCAGAGGATCTTCCCCACCCAGACCTAACAGCAGCCATGCTGAGCCCTTCCCAAATTCCTGCCCCACAGAACACTTGGGAGATAATAAAATGATTTTTGCTATTTTTAGACACGATGTTTAGGGTAATATGTTATGCAGTAATAGATAACTAGAATAGTGGGTCATGAATTCAATCTAGTATAGCATGACCAGTATTTTTTTTTTAAAACTAAGTAGAACAGAACAGAATGGAATGAAATATAAATTAATGAGGGTATAAGAACTGTCGGGAAACTTTTTTCAATAAAATATGTATGTTTGTGTATGTTATACTAGATCAAGAAATTAACTGTATTTGCTCCCTGAATAATATAACTTTTTAAGTTTTGAGAAGCTAAACTATTATTGCAATTCCAGAAGTTACCAAAGCCCTCTGAGGCCGATATCATTGCTATGAGTCCAGGAAACTAGGAAATCTAGTACCTTGCCAATATGTTATAGATGGGCCCATTTGGCTTTATCGTCTAGACTAGAAAGAGGATTAGAAGTACCTTCTGCTTATAAGAACAATAAAGAAGGTGATTCCTAGGAAAGAAGCAATCTAGGTGGTTCTTGTACATTTTTACTATAACACTCAGTACCTTGATTTCCTTAGTAAATACTCTGTTGTATTAATGACATTTCTGAGACAGTTTGATGGCATGTTTTTTCATGAAATTCCTGCATCAAAATTACTTGAGGGTTCATAAAAATGTAAGATCCCTGGATCTCTCTTCAATCCTTCAGTATCAGAGGCATGGAGCCCAAGGCCCAGCTTCCCAGAGAACCATCAGAAGACTAAAGTTTGAGATCTACTGAGTCTCAGAAAGGACTTCAAATTTGGGATTCAAACTCCCCTAGAAAGTGAAGGCTAACTCTATCATGCAAAGGCCTTTAGCTGGTTGGAACACTGAGTGGTTTCATTGCACCATGGATGTAGCTGGAAATAGCCCTGATTATCAAGAAACTTCATTCAGGACTCTTTTAAAGAGAGGGCATGGCTGGAGCACCTCCACATTTCTGAAAAGAGATTGCATTGAGGAGGAGTACTGTGTATCTTTGTGTATATCTGTGTCTGTCTGAGTGCATGTCTGTTTTATATGTATATATTAAATTATATCATTTTCTGTATATTATTATATTTTGACATCTTAAAAAACCTTTCTTGCTGAGGAGAGACAGCCCCTCCCTTCGTTGTTGTTCAGTTGCTAAGTTGTGTCTGATTCTGTGACCCCATCGACTGCAGCACGCCAGGCTGCCCTGTCCTTCACCATCTCCCTGAGTTTGCTCAAACTCATGTCCATTGAGTCGGTGATGCCATCCAACCATCTCATCCTCTGTTGCCCCCTTTTCCTCCTGCCTTCAATCCTTTCCAGCATCAGGTTCTTTTCTAATGAGTTGGCTCTTCACATCAGGTGGCCAAAGTGCTGGAGCTTTAGCTTCAGCATCAGTCCTTCCAATGAATATTCAGGACTGATTTCCTTTAGGATGGACTGGTTTGATCTCCTTGCTATCCAAGGGACTCTCAAGAGTCTTCTCCAGCACCACAGTTCAAAAGCATCAATTCTTCGATACTCAGCCTTCTTCAGGTCCAGCTTTCACATCTGTACATACTATTGGAAAAACCATAGCTTTAACTAGATGGACCTTTGTTGGCAAAGTACTGTCTCTGCTTTGCAATACACTGTCTAGGTTTGCCATAGCTTTTCTTCCAAGAATCAAGTGTCTTTTCATTTCATGGTTGCAGTCACTGTCCACAGTGATTTTGGAGCCCAAGAAAAAGAGTCTGTCACTCTTTCCATTGTTTCTCCATCTATTTGCCATGAAGTGTTGGGACTGGATACCATGATCTTAGTTTTCTGAATGTTGAGTTTCAAGCCTCTTTCACCTTCATCAAGAGGCTCTTTAGTTCCTCTTCGTTTTCTGCCATAAAGGTAGTGCCATCTGCATATCTGAGGATAGCAAAGGATCCAGCCAGGATGCAAACCAAACATTCCGGAGCCAGGTCACATCTGCTTTATCTGACCTGGAGGCAATATTCCTATGCCTTAATCCTCTGGGCCAGATACTCCAAAAATCACCCACCCCCTGCACTGAGTAAGTGCAGATTTGGATTGATAAACAGCAAAGGGTTCCCTGGAGCTCACTTCTGGATGACCAGGTCTTACGAGTTTGATAGGGGTGCCCAGCCTGCTCCAGTGACTTGGAACCAACCTTAAAGCCCACTGAAACTATTCAAACTGACCAGTTCTAAAATGCTCACCCTGCCTTGCCTTGCTGTTTCCATGGAAGCCCCGAGAAAACCCATGGCTTAAGGGCTCCCTTCACTCCTGCCTCCTCACAGTCCTGGTGTCTCTCTCGGCTCTGCACAACACCCTGTGTCTCTGGGACTCATGAGCGCAATAAACTTTGCTTTCCTGAGCCCCTCCTCTGTCTCGTCTCATGCCTGCACCTGAGTAAAACCTTCTTATAAAGGAATGTCTGCGTGTGTTTCTCTAGTCCCGTCTATGTCTGAGTGTGTTTCTGAGTACGTTTCTGTTTGTGTCTGTGTGCATGTGTCTGTCTCTCTGTGTCCAGGTGGCCTTAGAAGCAGTCCCTTCGGTAAGCTGTTTCCTGACAAGCTCTGGGAGTAGCCCTTATCCATTCCGGTTACTCCAAGTCTTCCTGTTCCTGAGTGTTTTTCCTTCACACACACTATGCACCCAGGTGTACACACACATGCACACACTTTGCTTTGATTGGTAGATCCCTAAGTTCCTACTGAATGGGGCCTCTGAACTTTTTTTCTTCTTTCATTCCCTGAATTATATCCACATGAATATAGATGAAAAGAGATGGGAATACCAGACCACCTGACCTGCCTCTTGAGAAACCTATATGCAGGTCAGGAAGCAAAAGTTAGAACTGGACATGGAACAACAGACTGGTTCCAAATAGGAAAAGGAGTACATCAAGGTTGTATATTGTCACCCTGCTTATTTAGGTGACATACAGAATACATCACGAGAAACTCTGGGCTGGAAGAAGCACAAGCTGGAATCAAGATTGCCAGGAGAAATATCAATAACCTCAGATATGCAGATGACACCACCCTTATGGCAGAAAGTGAAGAGGAACTAAAGAGCCTCTTGATGAAAGTGAAAGAGGAGAGTGAAAAAGTTGTCTTAAAGCTCAACATTCAGAAAACTAAGATCATGGCATCTGGTCCCATCCCTTCATGGCAAATAGATGGGGAAACAGTGGAAACAGTGTCAGACTTTATTTTTTTGGGGGGGCTCCAAAATCACTCCAGATGGTGATTGCAGCCATGAAATTAAAAGACGCTTACTCCCTGGAAGGAAAGTTATGACCAATCTAGATAGCATATTGAAAAGCAGAGACATTACTTTGTCAACAAAGGTCTGTCTAGTCAAGGCTATGGTTTTTCCAGTAGTCATGTATAGATGTGAGAATTGGACTGTGAAGAAAGCTGAGTGCCAAGAATTGATGCTTTTGAAGTGTGGTGTTGGAGAAGACTCTTGAGAGTCCCTTGGACTGCAAGGAGATCCAACCAGTCCATCCTAAAGGAGATCAGTCCTGGGTGTTCTTTGAAAGGACTGATGCTAAAGCTGAAACTCCAATACATTGGCCACCTCATGCGAAGAGTTGACTCATCGGAAAAGACTCTGATGCTAGGAGGGATTGGGGGCAGGAGGAGAAGGGGACGACAGAGGATGGGATGGCTGGATGGCATCACCGACTCGATGGACGTGAGTTTCAGTGAACTCTGGGAGTTGGTGATGGACAGGGAGGCCTGGAGTGCTGCAGTTCATGGGGTCACAAAGAGTTGGACACGACTGAGCGACTGAACTGAACTGAATATAGATTCCCTGATCTAAAAGTAAATAAACAGATCTTACAACCAGTGTGCTTAAGAAATTTGAGAAGTAATTTTTTTTTAAAATCATCATCTGTTGACAGAATGTGAGTGGAATCACTTGGATTCAACTAATCAGCCAAAACAGTCTTACAAGGGAGTTAGATGCTACACAAAATGATCCCAAGTATATTCATATGTTGGAGTGAAAATACTAAGAAAAACACAACTATTTTTATTGCATGAAGAACAAAAAGCACAAACCATGATAAAATTGGACAATAATTATGAGACAAAAAGCCTCGCATGGAGCAGTGATCATCACATGGACAATGGGTCTGGACCCCACCATCACCATCATAATCACGGCTCATCTGTGCAGCACGTCTCCACCTTGTATGCCTAGGCTGGGCTCACCATCCCTTAAAGATAGTTTTTTACACAATAAGCATTACCATATATGTGTGTTTCTATTTTATTACATGTTTTTAAATATGTTTAAGAAAAAAATACCATCTGTATTATTTTGAGAGTTTGGTTGGTTTTAGGATTTCAGAATCACCTCATAGAAGAAAAATTTAGAAACATGGATCCAATCCCATTTTCAGTTGGATAAACTGAGTCCCAGAAGAGTAAATGACCTGACCAGGATGGTAAAGGTTTTGTTTCACAATCTCAGGAGGAAAAAAGATTTGGAGAAGATTCATAGGCATGCTAAGTATACTATCACCTCTCTGACCTTGAGAGGACTCTGGGGCCCACACGGACTGGCAGGCTACTCGGAGTCATGGGGAGGGTGAGAAGAGCTGGAGCTATTGCTGGAACTTGCAACATGTTAAGTATTTAAAACAGAGATCTTATCTTTGGGCCTTATTTTGAGATTTTATTATTTTCTTACTATGCATAACAATTGAGTGAGTTTATAAATAACTTGCAGTCTAATTGGGTGGGTCTAATCTGTGTCCTTAGTCTCAGCAAAACTTGGGGAGTGGGAGATGATGCTAGCAGAAGCCGCGATAAAGTCAAATCCATTCAGCTCCCCTGTGCACATAGTTAAACAGACCCCATGGGACAAACAACTGGTGCTAAGCTGCCTGATTTCCCTGGTTACTCACACCAGGAGGCTGGTTGAAAAGCTGCCACATGGTTATAACCTTTCGTGCAGTGACCCCTGCTGCTGAGACCTGAGATACACATGAAAACGATAATGCCTGCTTGGGAGAGGCTCTGGCCCCTCTGTTCATCCTGAACCCACAAATCTGGCCCAAGGCCCTCACTCACCCACAGCAAAGCCCACAACTGAGTCAGATGTTCATGAGGGTTCCAGCTGTGAATTAATTAGGGGGGCACAATGAGAGAAGCCTGGGAAGCAGGGGACGGCTGAGAGGCATCAAGGTGAGCACGGGAAAGGGGAGTCCCCAGCAGAGGGAGTGGGCTTGGGCAGAACAACCTAGGGCAGTTATGTTCACATTTGAGAAATGCACGGACTTCTTTTGAGGAAAGTTCCAGGCCTGAGACTGATTTTGAAGATTTTCCCACTAGCCTATTCAAGGCTATGATCAGAGAAAATACTTTCATTTCTTCTTTTTAAGTATTTATTTGGATATACCGAGTCTTAGCTGCAGCATGTGGGATCTAGTTCCTTGACCAAGGATGGAACTGGACCTCCTGGATTGGGAGTGTGGAGTCCCAGGACCACCAGGTAAGTCCCAATACTTCAATTTATAAATTTAAAAACTTATCACTTTGGGGAATCACTTTAGAGCCAATGTGACAGTAATCAAAGATGCAAACATGAAAACATGAACCCTGAATTATACAGAAGAATCTATTCACAATTTGGTCAGCTGGATAGTATAAAGCATTACTTTATATTTGATATAAATATGTTTAAATATTTTATATATTTATATTATTTTCTCTAAGAGTATCAATAAAATGAAAATACGAAAAACTTGTACAGGATGCACAACCTCTGAGAATACACTGAGGCCCCCAGCAGTTCCCCAGTTGGAGAAACATTGGGTGGACTGTACTTGGATAGATGGGTATGATCCAGAGTTTCAAGGTGGGTGTGCAAGGCTCAGAGAGCAATTTGTTTCTGGTATGAAAAAATTACCTCCTACCTCCAAATATGAGCAGGTTTGGATTGGAAAACAATGAGATCTCTGGACCTCAACTCCGGATGACTAGGCCTTATGAGTTTGACAGACTGCCCCACTTGCTCCATCTGCCATTGAGGCGTGGGGCTGGGGGTGGGTATAGCTAAAGGGAAGGCTTAAAGGCCCACACACCTGCTTGTATTGGAAAAAGAGGGGGCCAAGGGGCAGAAGAGCAGCTGCCCATCCTTGAATGAACTCAGAAGGACTGTGGGGTCAGGGAGGTCCGTGATCTGCCACCTCTTAGGCTGTGACCTGACCCAGGGTAGGGCAACCTGCTCATGGTGAAGGTCTCCACGTGGGGCAGAAGCGCAGACATGAGGACCTCAGCCATCAGCCCCGGGAGCTCTGGGGTTCAGGGCTCTCTTTTTTCTCATGATGTTCACATTTATAAAAGTTATGCGTTGTTCTTAAAGAAAATTTGGCAAAATACTGAAAAGTAGAAAGAAAAACACAATTTCACCTGTTTCTGCCTTCAAAAAAAACTCTGCAAATGTGTCAGTATACCTCAAACTGTTATAAAACTTGTAAATTTGAGGGAAATTTCTTTATTAACTTTATTTCTTTATTAACTCATTCTTTAGGACTGATGATGCAGCTGAAGCTCCAATCCTTCAGCCACCTGATGTGAAAAGCCGACTCAATGGAAAAAGCCCTGATGCTGGGAAGGACTGAGGGCAAGAGGAGGAGGGGACGACAGAGGATGAGATGGTTAGATGGCACCACCGACTCAGGGGACATGAGTTTGAGAAAACTCCAGGAGATAGAGAAGGACAGGGCAGCCTGGCGTGCTGCAGTGCATGAGGTCACAAAGAGTCAAACACAACTGAACTTGTTCCGACTGAACAACAAGTTTCATCAAATATGTTTTGTGGTCCTAAAAGTCACATGGTGAGGTCAGACAATATTGCACTTAGGAACCAAAGTGGTTATTAATGTGCCTGGCACATACCAGGAGTCACTTCTCGCTGCAGTGGTCTGCAAGCAGCAAAGAAGACAAGGCAGGACCTGCTCCATTGATTGGGAGGCTTAAGCTCTGGTCACAAATCTCTCTTGAAGAGCAAAAGCTATTCCAATGTCTGTCCTTAATCTTTTCTGTTCCACTTCACTGTGTTCAGCAGAATCAAAGCAAAAAGTCAGCCATAATCATCCCTGATAATAAAGTAACTAATAATTATAGAACATCTTGTATACCCTATGTGTGAGTGCATACATATATATGGAGAGATTAACCAGAGATCCTCATGATTAACTACTGCCAGGATGCCTCTTCTAACAGAAGCACTCTGCATTCTCCAGCAACCCATCAGAACAGAAGTCAAAGCTCCAGCGTGCCCCACCTGTCCTCTGTTCTCCAGCTCACGTGCACATATCTGCTTTCCTAAAGCTACAGACAGAGGAGAGATGATTCTGTTAACCCTTAAAGTGATTCATACGAGCAGAATAGAAGGAGACATTGAGTAGGAGGGAGTTTTGTTTGAGTTGAAGGAGGTATGAAGGGAAAAAAAAATCTCATTACAATAATCAGATTGTTGGTACAAAGACAGAGTGACTTAAGGCAGGTCCCCAGCAAGGAGGCACTGACCAAGGCTGGGCCGTGTCCTCTGGAATTAGAACAGCATTCGGTGTATCTTCACACTTCTAAGATACACGTCGCTCAGAAAACCAAGTGAGGAGAGCCTGTCATTAAGGCAATCTGGGCAGAGCTGTGACTACAGATGAAATCGAGATGGAAACCCAATCCACAGCATCAGTTCCCTGCTGGGGGCCAGAGCTTTCTCAGGCTGCCTTGTTGTCCACCTACTACATCTGAGCAGTAATGTGGCCTTAAGGTTTTGTGGGGAAGGCGCCTGATAGAAAAAAATGATAATAATTTTAAAGTATTGCTGGTATGGAATATTATTCAGCTATTAAAAGGGATGCATTTGAGTTGGTTCTAATGAGGTGGATGAACCTAGTGCGTATTATACAGAGAGAAGTAAATCAGAAAGACAAATATCATATATTAACGCATAGATATGAACCTAGAAAGGTAGTACTGATGATCCTGCTAACGGGGCAGCAAAGGAGACACAGACAAAAAGAATAGACTTTTGGACACAGTGGGGGAAGGAGAGGGTGGGATGATTTGAGAGAATGGCATTGAGACATATATATTACCATATGTAAAATAAATAGCCAGTGGAGGTTTGCTGTATGATGCAAGGAACCCGAAGTCAGAGATATGTGACAACCTAGAGGGGTGGGATGGGGAGGTAGGAGCAGGGATTCAAGAGGGAAGGAACATGTATATACCTATGGCTGAATCACGTTGATGCATGGCGGAAACCATCACAATATTGCCAAGTAATTATCTTCTGATTAAAAATTAAAATTAAAGGGAAAGTGTTGCTGTTGAGTGAGTTGCACTATTACATGAGAAAATCAGTCCTAACTCTCAGTTCAGCTCAGTTTAGTCACTCAGTCATGTCCAACTCTTTGCAACCCTAAGAGTCCTAACTCTCTTGCTCATTAATTATGGTGGAATGCTCTAACTTGAAATAATTTTTATATAACCAAGGCAGATGTATGTGTTGAAGAAAATGTAAACATGTTGAAGAAAATGTAAACATATAGAAGAAAATAATTTCACCACCCACAGGTAACAAACCTTAATACATTTTATTGTGTAACCCTCCAAACTTTCTTCTATGCATATAAACCTGTTCGTTTCTTATAAATATAAAATCTTTATGCACAGAATATTTTCTTATTTGACTTCTCAACTAACTCAATCAATCAAATATGCATTTTTCCACATCAATAGGAACTGCTCCCTCGGCATCATTCTTTATGTCTGCAGGGTACTCCATTACATAGTACGTTCATTAGTTATTAATCAGTTTTCTATGTTTACACATTTAGTTGCTTCCAAATATGGAATATTATAACTGCTAAACATCCTTGTTCACATATCTTTCCAAACATGTCTGATTATTTCCTTAGGTTTTTCTTTTTAGAAGAATTGTTGGGTCTAGAAGTTTTCATGTATTTATGGTTTTAATATATACTGCCAAATGGCCTTCCTTGCGCTATGGGTAAGTTGTACCCTTTACATCCACTATTATTGTATAAATGTTCCTTTTTTCCTTTCATCTTTGCTGAGAGTTGATTTTATCCTGCCACCGCCTCACAAGTTGAACGGTGGTGTAAAAAACAGTACTTTGTTTTCTTTTTGATTTCTTAAATTTCTAGTGAAACTGAATACTATTTCACAGTACATTGGTTTCCTAGGGCTATTGTAACGAACTATGATGAACTGGGTGGGTTAACACCACAGAAATGTACTGTTTCAGGGTTATGGAGGCTGGAAGCCCAGGGTCAAGGTGTTGGTGGCCATGGGCCCACTCCCTCTGAAGGTTCTAGGGGAGGATCTGTTCCAGGCCTCTCTCCCAGCTTCTGGGAGCCTTCCTTGGGAGACTTGAGCTGTGTTTCTTCGCATGATCCTCTCACTGTGCATGTCTGTCTCTGGGTCTAAATTTCTCCTTTTTATAAGGATACCAGTCATATTTGGTGCTTCCCAGGTGGCACTAGTGGTAAGGAATGTACCTGCCAATGCAGGAGACATAAGAGATGCAGGTTCAGTCCCTGGGTCCGAAAGATGACCTGGGGGAGGTCACAGCAACCCACTCGAGTATTCTTGCCTGGAGAATCCCATGGACGGAAGATCCTGGTGGGCTACAGTCCATAGGGTCACAAAGAGTCGGACTCAGCTGAAGTGACTTAGCACAGTCCTATTGAATTAGGACCCACCCTAATGACCTTGCGTTAACCGGTTACTTCTGGAAAGACCCTATTTCCAGATAAGGAGGAATCCAAGGTTCTAGGGCTTGGGACTTCAATGTATCTCTTTTGTTACAATTCAAATCAGAACAGCATGTGAACTGACCATGTGTATTTCTTTTCCCTGTGGTGAACTGCTCACTTTCCCATTGAGTTGTCTTTTTCTTTGATCGGTAGGGCCCTTTATATAAACGCTTTATCTATCACATATGCTCCTAATGTTTCCCTTGTATGCATGCACAGTTGCTTTAGTCATGTTGGATTCTTTGTGACCCCATGGACTGTAGCCCACCTGAATCCTCTGTCCATGGGATTTTCCCAGCAATAACACTGGAGTGGGTTGTCATGCCCTCCCCCAGGGGAGCTTCCCGACTCAGGGATTGAACTCACATCTCCTGCATCACAGGTGGATTCTTTACCACTGAGCCATCTGGGAAGTCCAACATAAAAAAGCCAAAACAGCCAAAAATAAAAAAATAAAATAAATATATTTTTTAAAAACATCACACAATGAATGTAAAAGTGCAATCACAATAGGTGTGAGAAAGAAAAAGGTCAGAACACTCTGTGTATGGTCCATGTACCAGCAGTAAGGGCTTTACCAGGAAGCTTACTAGAGAACAGAAACTCCAGTCCCTCCAGGCCTCCCCAGTCAGGATCTATATCTTAACATATATCTTAACAGAATCTCAAACATTACAGCTTGAAGAGCACAAGAGTAGGAAAGATTTCACTGTTTAGAGAGGTAAGGAAAGATTTATATGTATACATACACACACACACACATATCACACATATATATACATGCATACATATATATATATATCATATATATATACACATGCACACACACATGTCACACACATGTATGCATGCATACACACATATATCACATATATACACATGCACACACACATATGCACACATGTGTACACACACTTCACACATATATACACGTGCACACACACACATATATATCTCATATATATACACATGCACACACATACACATATATATATCACACATACACACACACATCACACATATATACACATGCACACACACATCACACATATATACACATGCACACACACACATATATATCACACATATATACACATGCACACACACACATATATATCACACATACACACACACATCACACATATACACACACATCACACATATATACACATGCACACACATATATATCACACGTATACACACACATCACACATATATACACATGCACACACACACATATATATCACACATACACACACATATATCATACGATACACACACACATCACACATATATACACATGCACACACACACACACACATATATATGTGGTGCACTTGGTCTTTGTTTCTGTGCGGGCCTTTCCCTCTTTGCCTAGTTGCGGTGCACGGTCTTCTCATTGCAGTGTTCTCTCTTGGTGCGGATCACAGGCTCTAGGGCATGCGGGCTTCAGTAGTTGTGGCTCCTGGGCTCTATAGCACCAGCTCAATAGTTGTGGCGCAGGGGCTAACTGGCTCCATAGCAAGTGGGATTTTCCCAGATCAGGGGTGGAACCCATGTCTCCTGCACTGGCGGATGAATTCTTTACCATGAGTCACCAGAGAAGCCCAGGAAAGATTTCTTGAGGAAGCAAAGACTATACTTAGACCTGAAAAAGGAGAAGGCATTAACTAAGCCTAAATGGGAAGGAAGAGTGTTGTGGGTGGGGGGAACAGCACCTGCAAATGTGATGTGATGAAAGCTGGTACAAATGAAAAAGGAAACAGGCCCATAGGGCTGGATCACAGCACAGCAAGGAGAGGTGGGATGGGGGTGGGATGGGGTGGGACAAGACTATAGAGAGAGGCCTGGCTGTGTACTGATATACGGGCCTGATATACTGGACTAACATTAAATGTGTTAGGAAGCCAAGATTGTGTTTTAAGCATGAGCACAACTTGATTATATTTGAACTAAGTGAAACAATCATTTGATCACTTTTGCTGCCTTTAACCTGTGGGTGTGATGAAATGAACAATATACACCAACAGATCTTTTATGTTGAATTATATCAGCATTCCTCGAGCAAACCTTACCTGAACACAACCTTTATTCTTTAAATATACTCCTACACTAGGCTGCGGCCACTGCAGACTGGACTCCCCTAGCCTCACTCCACTTTCTCAAGCGGCCGTGTCTGATACACCCAGTATGACTGAGATTGAGAAATTCGACAAGTAGAAATGGAAGAAAACAGAAAGACAACAGGAAAATCCACTGCCTTCAAAAGAAACAATTGAACAAGAGAAGCCAGCAGGTGAGTCGTAACCAAAATGCATTGTACATGCCACAAGCCTTGCTTTTTTATTTTACTTCTTTAACTGTTCAACTCTGTAGATGCACAGAGGTTGGTGCAAGTTTAAATGACTAGGCTACCCTCTTTCCACATCAAAGACTGGAGAACTACTGACGAAAGCTTGGGCCTGCCCCTCCCATCTGCCTGTCCGCCTGGCAGGGAAGGAAGAGAACTTGGTTGTTGGTAAAGGAAGAAGCTGGGTGGGAAGACAGAAATCTAAAATCTAAAGCAAGCTGGTGGGAAAAAAAAAAAAAAAACAAGTTGGCCCAGGGTGTCCTGCAGGCTGTAAAATGCTGATTAATCAGAGTGCCTTTTTGTTGCTGTTCAAATTTGGGGGCTTCCCTAGTGGCTCAGAAAGTAAAGAATCCACCTGCAATGCGGGAGACCTGGGTTCTATCCCTGGAGAAGGGAATGGCTATCCACTCCAGTATTCTCGCCTGGAGAATTCCAAGGACAGAGGAGACTGGTGGGCTATAGTCCATAGGGTCCCAAGGGTCAGACACAGTTGAGTGACTTTCACTTTCAAATGATTTGAATTACTGTAATGCACAATTTTTAATTAAAAATAAAAACTTTAAAACCTGAAATAATCAAATAATGTACTCCTAGATTTTATTCAGAAGTAGTCCCCTTAGTTTTTGCATTCATGTTCATTCACCAGTCTATAAGGCCTTTTTGTTTGTTTGTTTGCTGGTGGGGGATCTTTCATTCTCTACTTGTCTCTTCAGATCATAAAATTCCCTGCTATCCAACCCTTTACATATCATGAGAATTCTTTTCTTAGAAGACTCGAAAGAACTCCCCTATGCATAAAGTTTCTTGAACATATATTGATAATTTATATTATTCTAAAAAAGAATTTTATCAAGGTTTTAAAACATATTAGCATAGCAATTTGCATAATATTTTAATAATTATAGTTCTCCATGATTATCTTAGTTCAGGTCCATTTTTTGATAACTTACTTTAATTATCTTTATTGAACTAGCTATGGTATGTATATTATTGTTGACTTGTTTTTCATACCAATATGTTGAATTTGTTTATTTATGTTAGTGGCTATTTTTAAAAACTCTATCCATCAACTCCTTTCCCACACCTTATCTGATGAGAGACCCGCAGTCTTGACCATCAGGTACACATGTATGAGGCTGAGTCCATCTTAGTGCCTGAGCCACCTCATGACAGCAACTGGACCCAGATTTAGTTGGTACTCAAACTAGGACAATCAGAGTTCTTTCCCAGGATTCCTTTTTTTTTTTTTTGGCCACACTATGCATCATGTAGGATCCTGGTTCCCAGACCAAGGATTGAACCCACACCCCCTGCAGTGGAGGCTCAGGGTCTTAGCACTGGATCACCAGGGAAGTCCCTTTCAGGATTTTTCCTATTAGAACTAGCAGGTCCTCCTTTTCCTTTCTGGTCATGTCTGGAAAGATACAAACCTTCACTTCAGTTCAATTCAGTCACTCAGTCGTGTCTGACTCTTTGTGATCCCATGGACTGCAGCACGCCAGGCCTCCCTGTCCATCACCAACTCCCAGAGTTTACTCAAACTCTTGTCCATTGAGTCGGTGATGCCATCTAACCATCTCATCCTCTGTCGTCCCCTTCTCCTCCCACCTTCAATCTTTCCCAGCATCAGGGTCTTTTCCAATGAGTCAGTTCTTCGCATCAGATGACCAAAGTATTGGAGTTTCAGCTTCAGCATCAGTCCTTCCAATGAGTATTCAGGACTGATTTCCTTTAGGATGGACTGGTTAGATCTCCATGCTGTCCAAGGGCCTCTCAGGAGTCTTCTCCAGCACCACAGTTCCTGTGCAGACAACCTGTCTGTATTCCAGGCAGCTCTTTGGATACCCGCTAGCTAGTTCCTTTCCCTTCCCCACCACCCTCCCCCCACCACATTCAGACATCCCACCCTTGTGTGTTTGTCCAGGAGGTGTAATATCTTCTTCACATCTCCCTATCAAATACATCTGAGCTTTTTTATCCTTGTGCACAGTTTGGACTGCACCCTATGCTTCCTTCCTGAGAGGGTTGTACCATTCCCCTTTGGGTAGCTTGGGGTCATCTTGGGCTAGCCTAGGTGAACCAAGGGCATTCTTCCCATCTCTTGTCCTTCTAGTAAGAATGCGCTCACCTGGCCCCTTGCTAAGCAACTCACCATGCCTCTACCAGGGAAGAGAGAGTCTCACTGATTATCTGTCTCATTAATACCAACATCACCTCATATTGGGAGCATAAATGTATCCCACCCTATTTGGTACTCAGATGGGGCCATCATGCAAGTCTGCTAAGAGTTTAGCTGGAACCCAAGGGTCCTGCCTCCCCACCTTGTGTTCATGGCCAGGAGCCATGGGCAGCAACTGGAGGCCCCAAAACCTAGTGGGTGACAGCCCTTCCCTTCCTTCCTTCAGCCTCTCTCATTCACCTCCATACTGACTTCCTGAATGGCAACCTCCCTTCCCAGCCCACAATCATTCCCCTGTACTGTCTAAGTTATGGTGATGTAATGACACAAGTAAGCATGCAGACCTTATTTTTAAATGTTGAAGGCAACCTTTCTATTTCTTCAGGATTCAGTGACTGACGGTGGTTCAAGGTCAGAAGAAGAAGAAGCTGCTTGTGCCTGCCATGCTCTTGGACCTGAGATGTCTAGACTTCTTGTGAGGTTCACTGACATTCTTATATCCCCAAGAGAAACTTAATCTAGGCTATTTGCATACTCTTCTTCTTTTTTTCTTTCTTCTTACTGACTCAGGAAAATGTATTTGCAGCCCAAAAGGAAAACTGCTGTTGTATTTACAGTCATTCACGGACATTTTCATGTGGCCAGTACTTGAACCACCCAACACACACACACATTCATACCTAGAGTCAATCCAATCTATTGCATACTCTTCTTGTTGAACTCAAGTATATCTTTAAACTGGCACTGCCTGGGGTTTACAGCAGCTAAAGTAGTCTGTGTTTATAGCAGATGAAGTCAGTCTTTGGTAACTCCCTGAATTCTCCCTTGAAGCTTCTCTCCTGTCCCTGGTCTCCTCGGGAGACTATTGTTGTTATGAAAAAGTGAAAGTGAAAGTTGCTCAGTTGTGTCCTACTCTTTACGACCCCATACATCCATGGAATTCTCCAGGCCAGAATACTGGAGTGGGTAGCTTTTCCCTTCTCCGGGGGATCTTCCCAACCCAGGGACTGAACCCAGGTCTGCATTGCAGGTGGATTCTTCACCAGCTGAGCCACAAGGGAAGCCCAAGAATACTGGAGTGGGTAGCCTATCCCTTCTCCAGGGGATCTTCCTGACCCAGGAATTGAATCAGGGTCTCCTGCATTGCAGGTGGATTCTTTACCAACTGAGCTATCAGGGAAGCCAGTTGTCATCTTAATGCCCTTTAACTGCCACCATTTTCACCACTTATCCCCTCCATCCCTACCACCTCCCCCCAGTCTTGACAAGGTCTCAGAACAGATCTCTCCTCCACTCTTACTCTTCAAAACTTGGCTGCCAGCTATGTTTCCCAATTAGCAAGAGACTTCATCTGTTGGTAAAGGGTGTCACAGGGAGTAAAGTTGATGAGAACCATAGAGATGGTCTAATCCAATCCCACTCATGTTATAGATAAAGAGAAAGGAAGGCTTAAGGCTTAAGGCCATCACAGACAAAGACTTCAACCAAAGTTCCTTCAATGTCATGAGAACCAGAGCCCCTTGGGTTAAGAACATGTGTGACCAGCCTCAGGTCTCCTCCTGCAGAGTGCACTGAACAATGCCCCATAAGAGGTCTTCTTATGGGGGCTCATCAGTCCTTCTGCCCCCAAAGCCTGACCCACAGCAGGCTCCACAAATTATTATTATTATCATTATCATTGCTAATCATGCTAATTGATATCAACGCTAATAATGATATTAGCACTATCATTGTTGTTTCCACTATGACTATCATAGTAATAACAGTGGGAGAGAGAGAAATACAAGATTCCCAACAACAATAATAACTATTTACCTCACACCTCAAAGACACTAAATCATGGCCTGCCATGGCACCCCTGAGAGATAGCAGGATTGTCCACAATTTTTAGAGAGGAGAAGGAAAGAAAAGAAAAGGGAAGTGTGTCAGTAGATTAATCCAAAGATAGATGTCAGAGATAAGTGAAGAAGACTGAAGACTTTGATGTTCAGCCATAGACTGGATCTGTAAACCTGTGTTTTCAACAGAACCTAGACCCCTGCCCAACATGACATTCCAGTGCAGGCCTTTCCAAACACTTTTTTTTTTTTTTAAGGTTTTGGATTAATTTATTATGCTACTTTCGCAAGTATCTTTGGATTCACTTAGATCTAGAGTAATTATTTCAGTTATTTTAAAACTATGGCTGGAATTTGAATTGAAGAACTGGTATTAGCCTAATTACAGAAATTTAAAGGTGCTTTTTGATAATATAAAATCCAAGTCCATCTTTTAAGTTGCATCTGGTTTCCAGAATGTACTTTAAATGATTCTATCAGCAATGCTGATGCCTGGTTTTTCCTTGTAAATTCACTGAATAATTGTATATGGATTAAATGGACAACACTGAAAGCAGAGTGTGATGCAGCTTCTTCTCAGACATGCCCGTGTTGTTACATCACATTAGAATGACGAGGACGCGTCAGTCTTACGTGGCATGATGCCCTGGTCCACTAGTTGCTCTCTCGTCCTCCTTTGTTGCAGCCTCAGCTGGAGCACTGTAAAAAGGAAATAATCACCATTGGAGTTTACATGCAACCGTAGGGTCCAGAGGAGGTATAATTAAGCTTAATTAATCTTCTATTTCAGAATTGAATAGGGATATTACCTGGCACCATTCAACCCATCAAAAAACAAAAACAAAAAACCTGTTTGTGATTTCTGCCCATTGGGTGACCTCTGAAGTTCTTTCGGCATATTTTTTGCTTAGTCAGTTAATAACTTTAAGTTAATGATTAAAGCTAGTATTTTTTTAATAAATAAAATCACATCATACTTAGCAAATAAACAAAAATAGTTGGCTTACACATTGTCTTACTAATCTTACTAATGTAAGATTCCCTGGTTTTTTTAAAAAAATAAGTTAATAGCAAAAATGTATTTTAAGGAAAGATTAATGTATCTGGAGGAACTTACTCCATCTGGAATAAATCTTAAATAGCTTTAAAGAAGGCCAGCTTCATAATAAAAATTAGACTTATAAGATACTACTAATGATCCAAGGGAAAATTTCTGAATTAAGACCTTTAAGTTTAATAATCTGTGTACAAACATAACAGTGTACCTCATTCTAGAAGTTCTAAGAAAGCCATAAATCAACTGATACCTAATCATTTTAATTAAAAGAGTAAATGAATCACTAAATGTGTAGAAAACAAGGTACATATCACAAAATGGGGAAATCCTGTTGGCCAAATTTAATAATATATATATATTTTCCCCGAGATTTCTCAGGCAGATTCCTTTCATAGCATCTCTGTTTCTATCCGGAAAGTGAACTGATTTCAAAAAAGAGTAACAAATGAAGTAACTATGAAAAACATTTTCCTTGGTTTACCCTACATTCAATTTTAAGTTTCCACATTTAATTTTTATTTCAGACCATGGGTGAAAACCAAGGTTAGGATTATTAAGGGCACATTTAGGGGTGTCAATATGCAAAAAAAGAAAAAAATTACCTGTGTGTATTTCTTAAACGGTAGGGAAGGAAGACAGTTGTTGTTGTTGTTGTTTTTTTTTAAAAGCAAGTGTGTGATGAGCCTGTTTGGACCAGGCTCAAATGAAATGCCCATAATGGTTCCGACTTGCAGTTAACCCCAAGGCCTGATCTGTGGGAGCTGCAGCCCTCACGTCACAGCCTTGCTTTTTGCTTGTGCTGAACTGCAGAGCACAGCCCACTCTTACATATACTTCAAAAAGGGATGTGACTGTAAAATGGCTTTTAAATATATTTTTGTATTCATTGCTAAATATAAATGTCATTCTTTACTCAATACCAAAAAAATTTTTTTATCTACTTCTTTTGGGGGCCATAGGACCACAAAACTTCACTGACATCTCATTTAGAACTGAAGCAATTGAGATAAGGTTCTATTACACACAGCAAAGAAAAAATTAATGAGTCAAAAAATATATGCACATGGTTCTCATATTAGAATGTTTTGCAATTCTCTGAATCAATTCTGCTCTAACGTGAAGATCTTTTCCCTGATAACTCACAGTTTATTGAGAATAGTATGTTCCCACTGTACCTCACTAGGAACAAAAATAACCAGAGAGATGACCTGTGGATCTGAAAGCACCCAAATGTCTGCATACTCTGACATTCTTTTGTGAATGCCGAAGTTAATGCTTGTCTGAAATCAGGGTGGTCATATTCAAGAGGCAGAATCCCAAGAAAAGAATACTGAGAAGAGAAAAGGGTCAGAACACTCTCTAGTTCAAAGGCTGACACTTCTGGAACATGGTGGTCCATGTCTGTTGGAGAGTCCCCAGCAGTAGGATTTTTCCTTCCTCGTAGGGGGGTCTTCAAAGAAAGGAGTAAAATAGAAAGGGTAAAGAAAACATCAACAGCCCCCTTGTTTGGTTTAAAACAAACAAACAAACAAAGCATCATACTAGTGAGACAAATGTGTCAAACACGATACATATTTTTAGGCAAATGGCATCTTGGAATGAGGGTGGACATGCATACTTTATTAAATATATCCCTATTATTGATCACGTAGGTTGTCCAAACACTTTTGACCATTAACCCCAGTAAAAATTGTGATTTTACATTTATATATATAACAGAAATAAAAGTTCCCATAAAAGTGCTGTTAACCCTTACCATGTGCCATGCATTCGGATATTTTTTCTTTCATTCTAAATCTATTCTATTTTGTTCTTTAAACTGCCAGTTACAATCCCCTAAGTGTACTTCACTACACACTAGTGACTTAACACCCACAGTTTGAAAAATGTATCTTCAGAGGGAAGATAAAAGAGTACTACTAAAGGAGAAGGGCTAGATAAGATTCTTCTCCAAGAAAGCAAGAAAGAAATGGCATTAGGGATAAAAGTAGAAGAAAATGAATATAGAGTCACAGTTGTGAGATTATAAGGAATAATAGCAGAAGTAGACAGCATCACTTATATAGAATTTTTGCCCAAAATGTTTAACCTAAATCTAATCATGCAAGTGGGCTTACCAGGTGGCTTGTGGTAAAGAATCTGCCTGCCAATGCAGGAGATGCCAGTTCCATCCCTGAGTCAAGAATATCCCATGGAGGAGGAAATGGCAACCTACTACAGTATTCTTGCCTGGGAAATCCAATGGACAGAGGATCCTGGAGGGCTACAGTCCCTGGAGTGGCAAAAAGAGTTGGACATAACTGTGCAACTAAAAACAACAACACATATATATGTATACATATATGATGGTTTAGTTGCTAAGTCGTGTCCAACTCTTTCGAACCCGTGGACTGTAGCCCACCAGGCTCCTCTGTCCATGGGATTTGCCAGGCAAGAATACTGGAGTGGGTTGCCATTTCCTTCTCCAGGGGATCTTCCCTACCCAGGAATCGAACCCAGGTCTCCTGCATTACAGGCAGATTTCTTTACCAACTGAGCTACGAGGGAAGTCACCTGTATACATACATATACATATATATACATACATACATATATATATATTCTTTTTCAGATTCTTTTCCATTATAGATTTTTCTAGTAAGATATTGAAAAAAGTTCCCCATGCTATTCAGTAGGTCATTGTTGTTTATCCATTTTATATATAGTACTGTATATGTGTTAATCCCAAATTCCCAATTTATCACTCCCTGCTTTCCCTTTTAATAACCTTGTTTGTTTTCTATGTCTGCAAGTCTATTTCTTTTTTCTAAATAAGTTCTTTTGCATCATCTTCTTTAGATTCCACATGTAAGTGATATCATACTGTATTACTTCACCTAGTATTGTTAGGGGAAGCACACTGATTGAAACCACCCACCCTGGCCAGGAACCATACTAACCATTTGCATGAGTTGCTTTACGACAGGAGGTCCTGGTAAGGAACACAGAACTAATAAGCTACCACCAACCAGAAGAATTCAGGCAAGGTCAAAAGGAGATACTACATGTCCTTCCACCTCCCAGAATCCTTCTTGCTGGCAACAATCTTGGCTGAGCAATGCATGCACCACCAGGAGGGACCCTGAGTCATAATGATTGGCCAAAGACAACCTGGAAACTAATCCCATCACCATAACACTCGAGACTGCAAGCCACACAGCAGAGCAGTTCTCCTGGTTTCCCTTACCCTGCTGCTCTCTGCCCAAGTGCCTCTCCCCAGTAAAGTATCTTGTTTTGTCAGCATATGTGTCTCCTCGGCTAATTCATTTCTGAGTGTTAGACAAGAGCCCATTCTTGGGCCCTGGAAGGAGTTCTCCTTTCTGCAACAGTATGATAATCTCTAGGTCCATCCGTGTTGCTGCAAACGGCGTTATTTCATTCTTTTTTATGGCCGAGTACTACTTCATAGGCTTCCCAGGTGGTGCTAGTGGTAAAGAACCTGGCTGCCAATGCAAGAGATGTAAGAGATGCAGGTTCAGTCCTTGGGTTGGGAAGATCCCCTGGAGGAGGGCATGACAACCCACTCCAGTATTCTTGCCTGAAGAATCCCATGGACAGAGGAGCATGGTCACCACAGTTCATGGGGTTGCAAAGAGTCAGACATGGCTGAAGTGACTTAGCATGCACGCACAGGTTTCAATTGCATAATGAACCACATCTTCTTTATCCATTCATCTGTCACTGGACATTTAGGTTGCTTCCATATCTTGGTTATTGTAAATAGCACTGCAATGAATATTGGGTACATGTGTCTTTTTGAATTAGAGTTTCTGCCTTTTCCAGATATATACAGAGGAATGGGATTGCTGGATCATATGGTAACACTATTTTTAGTTTTTTAAGAAGCTTTCATCAGTTTAGTTCAGTTCAGTCACTCAGTCGTGTCCGACTCTTTGCGACCCCATGAATCGCAGCACACCAGGCCTCCCTGTCCATCACCAACTCCCGGAGTTCACTCAGACTCATGTCCATCGAGTCAGTGATGCCATCCAGCCATCTCATCCTCTGTTGTCCCCTTCTCCTCCTGCCCCCAATCCCTCCCAGCATCAGGGTCTTTTCCAATGAGTCAGCTCTTCGCATGAGGTGGCCAAAGTATTGAAGTTTCAGCTTTAGCATCAGTCCTTCCAATGAACACCCAGGGCTGATCTCCTTTAGAATGGACTGGTTGGATCTCCTTGCAGTCCAAGGGACTCTCAAGAGTCTTCTCCAACACCACACTTCAAAAGCATTAATTCTTTGGCGGTCATGGCACCCCACTCCAGTACTCTTGCCTGAAAAATCCCATGGACGCAGGAGCCTGGTGGGCTACAGTCCATGGGGTCGTGAAGAGTCAGACACGACTGAGCGACTTCCCTTTCACTTTTCACTGTCATGCATTGGAGAAGGAAATGGCAACCCACTCCAGTGTTCTTGCCTGGAGAATCCCAGGGACGGCGGAGCCTGGTGGGCTGCCATCTACGGGGTCGCACAGAGTCGGACACGACTGATGCGACTTAGCAGCAGCAGCAGCTTTCTTCACAGTCCAACTCTCACAACCATACATGACCACTGGAAAAACCATAGCCTTGACTAGACAGACCTTTGTTGGCAAAGTAATGTCTCTGCTTTTGCATATGCTATCTAGGTTGGTCATAACTTTTCTTCTGAGCCTTCATACTGCTCTCCACAGTGGCTGCACCAATTTACATTCTTAACAGTGTAGGAAGATCCCCTTTTCTCCACATCCTCTCCAGCATTTATGGTTTGTAAACTTTTTGATGCTAGCCATTCTGACCTGTGAGTGGTGGTACGTCATTGTAGCTTTAATTTGCATTTCTCTAATAATTAATGCTGTTAAACATCTTTTCACGTGTCTGTTGGCCATCTGTATGTCTTTTTGGGGGAAATGTCTATTTAGATCTTCTGCCCATTTTTAAATTGGGTTGTTTGTTTTTTGATATCAAGCTGTATAAGCTGTTTGTATATTTTAGAAATTATGCCCTTGTTGGTCACATCATTTGTAAATGTTTTCTCCCATTCTTTAAGGTATCTTTTTGTTTTTTTTTTCTTTTGTTTCCTTTGGTATGTTTTTGTTTTGTTTTGTTTTGTTTTGTTTTTTTTGCTGTGCAAAGATTTTAAGTTTAATGAGGTCCCATTTGTTTATTTTTGCTTTTGTTTGCATTACTCTAGAAGATGGAGCCAAAAAAATATTGCTGAAATTTACATCATGTCAAAGAGGGTTCTGGCTATGTCCAGTTTTCCCAGCACCACTTGTTAAAGAGATTATTTTTTTCTCCATTGTATATTCTTGCCTCCTTTGTCATAGCTTAATTGAATATAGGTATGTGGGTTTATTTCTGGGTTTTCCTGTTCCATTGATCTGTATTTCTATTTTTTGTGCCAGTATCATAGTACTTTCATTACTATGGCTTTGTAATATAGTATGAAGTCAGGAAGCATGATTCCTCCAGCTCCATTCTTCTTTCTCAAGATTATTTTGGCTATTCTGGGTCTCTTGTGTTTCCATATAATTTTTTTTTTGTTCCAGTTGTATATAAAATGCCATTGGTAATTTGATAGGAATTGCACTGAATTCATGGATTGCCTTGGGTAGTATAGAAACCATTCACCTCAAATTGGGACTTGAACCCATGTGCTGGGACTCAAACCCAGCCAAAACCCACAGTCTTCCAACTGAGATCACACACTGATTTCAGGGCCCAGTGAAGCTCAGGTTCTTGATGTCTCACCACAGAAAGAATTCAATGAGAGACAACGTGATACATAAGAAATGGATTTATTTAGAGTGAAATACACTCCACAGGCAGAGTGTGGACCATCTCAGAAGGAAAGAGCAGGCTCAAAATGTGGTGTGGTTAGCTTTTATGGGCTGGGGAATTTCATAGGCTAATGAGAGGGAGGATTATTCCAACTATTTGAGGGAAGGAGCAGAGATTTCCAGGAATTCGGTCACTGCCCCAAGTTTTGGTCTTTGATGGTTGACCCTAGAACTGTCGTGATGCCTGTGGGTGTGCCATTTAGCTTGCTGATGTGTTACAGTGAGCATATACTGAGGCTCAAGGTCTAGTGGAAGCTGAGTCATCCACCACCTTGGACCTATTGGGCTCTAATCAGTTTATGTTGTGTCCCGGGGCTATATCATTCTTTTAAAGGTTATACCCTGCCCCCTTCCCTCTTGTTTCAGTGTTGACAGTATTGATTCTTTAAATACAAGAAAATAGAATGTCTCTCCTGTTTCCGTGGTCTTACGATTTCTTTCATTAACATCTAACAGTATTGGGAGTAAGCATATTTTAAAAGATTTAATAGCAGTGAATCCACTACTTACTCCAACCCACACTGAAACAGGAGAGAATTGGGCAGGGCACAACCTTTAAAAAAAATAACAGCCACAGGACATGACAAAAACTGGTTAGGACTAACTATAGCCAAGATAGTGGGGAGATTCAACTTTCAGTAGACCTTGAGCTTCAGTATATGATCATTGTAACACCTCAGGATGCTAAATGACACACCCACAGGTACAACGACAGTTCCAAGGACAACCAGAAAGGTCACAAAGTGGGCAGTAGCCCAACACTTGGAAATTCGCACCTCTTTCCCCAAAAAAGCAGAGACATTACTTTGCCAACAAAGGTCCGTCTAGTCAAAGCTATGGTTTTTCCAGTAGTCACATATGAATGTGAGAGTTGGACTGTAAAGAAAACTGAGCACCGAAGAATTGATGCCTTTGAGCTGTGGTGTTAGAAAAGACTCTTGAGAGTCCCTTGGACTGCAAAGAGATCCAACCAGTCCATCCTAAAGGAAATCAGTCCTGAATATTCATTGGAAGGACTGATGCTGAAGCTGAAACTCCAATACTTTGGCCACCTGATCTGAAGAACTGACTGATTTGAAAAGACCCTGATGCTGGGAAAGATTGAAGGTGGGAGGAGAAGGGGACGACAGAGGAAGAGATGGTTGGATGGTATCACTGACTCAACGGAATGAACTGAATGAGTGGAGGAATTCAGTTCAGTTCAATTCAGTTCAGTTGTTCACAACCTCACGGACTATAGCACACCAGGCCTCCCTATCCATCACCAACTCCAGAATTTACTCAAACTCATGTCCATTTGTAACAGGAGGGAAAGGGGCAGGGCATAACTTTCAAAACAATGACATAGCCCAAAGACAACATAAACTGATTAGAATCAAATGGGACCAAGATGGCAGACAAGACTAGACCTTGATCCTGAATCAGCAAATGAAATGACACACCCAGAGGTGCCATGACAGTTCCAAGGCACTGTTAAAAGACCAAGGAGTGGGCAGTGGCCCAAATCCAAGAAACCTCCACCCTCTTCCCCAAAATAATTGGAATAGTCCTCCCACTCATTAGCATATGAAGTTACCAGCCTATAAAAACTAGCCATGCCACATTTCACGGCCACCACATTCACCCTCTGCAATGGCCCACACTCTGTCTGTGGAGTGTGCTTCTCTCTATAGCTGAATAAATCCACTTCTTACCTATCACTTTGTCTCACTGAATTCTTTCTGTGATGAGACATGAAGAATCTGAGATTAATTAGGTCCTGAAAACAGGTACTGGGGGTTTTCGCTGGGTTCAAGTCCAAGCCACGTGGGTTCAAGTCCCAAACTGGGTTTTGGCTGGGTTCAAGTCCCAGCAATGTGGGTTTGAGTCCTTATCTGTGGTAAACGGTTTTACACTGAGTCAGTGATGCCATGAAACCATCTCATCCTCTGTCGTCCCCTTCTCCTCCCACCTTCAATCTTCCCCAGCATCAGGGTCTTTTCAAATGAGTCAGTTTTTTGCATGACGTGGCCAAAGTATTGGAGTTTCAGCTTCAGCATCAGTCCTTCCAATGAATATTCAGGACTGATTTCCTTTAGGATGGGCTGGTTGGATCTCCTTGCTATCCAAGGGACTCTGAAGAGTCTTCTCCAGCACCACACTTCAAAGCATCGATTCTTTGGTGCTCAGCTTTCTTTATAGTCCAACTCTCATATCCATATGTGACTACTGAAAAAACCGTAGCTTTGAATAGACAAATCTTTGTTGGCAATATCTCTGCTTTTTAATATGCTGTCTAGGTTGGTCATAACTTTTCTTCCAAGGAGCAAGCATCTTTTAATTTCATGGCTACAGTCATCATCTGCAGTGATTTTGGAGCCCCCCCAAAATAAAGTCTTTCAGTGTTTCCATCGTTTCCCCTTCTATTTGCCTTGAAGGGATGGGACTGGATGCCATGATCTTAGTTTACTGAATGTTGAGTTTTAAGCCAACTTTTTCACTCTCCTCCTTCACTTTCATCAAGAGGCTCTTTAGTTCTTCTTTGTTTTCTGCCATAAGGGTGGTGTCATTTGCATATCAGATTATTGATATTTCTCCCAGCAATCTTGATTCCAGCTTGTGCTTCATCCAGTCCAGCATTTCTCATGATGTACTCTGCACATAAGTTAAATAAGCAGAGTGCATATAAGTTAAATAAGTTCATCAAATAAGCCTTGATGAACTCCTTTCCCGATTTGGAACCAGTCTGTTGTTCCATGTACAGTTATAACTGTTGCTTCCTGACCTGCATATAGATTTCTCAGGAGGGAGGTCAGGTGGTCTGGTATTCCCACCTCTTTAAGAATTTTCCACAATTTGGTGTGACCTACACAGTCAAAGGCTTTAGCATTCTCAATAAAGCAGAAGTAAATGTTTTTCTGGAATTCTCTCAGTTTTTTGATGATCCAATGGATGTTGGCAATTTAATCTCTGGTTCCTCTGCGTTTTCTAAATCCAGCTTGAATGTCTGGAAGTTCACAGTTCACGTACTGTTGAAGCCTGGCCTGGAGAATCTTGAGCATTACTTTACTAGTGTGTGAGATGAGTGCAATTGTGCAGTAGTTTGAGCATTCTTTGGCATTGCCTTTCTTTGGGATTGGAATGAAACTGACCTTTTCCAGAAAACTAAGATCATGGCATCTGGTCCCATCACTTCATGGGAAATAGATGGGGAAACAGTGGAAACAGTGTCAGACTTTATTTTTTAGGGCTTCAAAATCACTGCAGATGGTGACTTCAGCCATGAAATTAAAAGAGGCTTACTCCTTGGAAGGAAAGTTATGACCAGCATATTAAAAAGCAGAGATATTACTTTGCCAACAAAGGTCCGTCTAGTCAAGGCTATGGTTTTTCCAGTGGTTATGTATGGATGTGAGAGTTGGATTGTGAAGAAAGCTGAGTGCTGAAGAATTGATGCTTTTGAAGTGTGGTGTTGGAGAAGACTCTTGAGAGTCCCTTGGACTGCAAGGAGATCCAACCAGTCTATCCTAAAGGAGATCAGTCCTGGGTGTTCATTGGAAGGACTGATGCTAACGCTGGAACTTCAATACTTTGGCCACGTCATGCAAAGAGCTGACTCATTGGAAAAGACTCTGATGCTGGGAGGGATTGGGGGCAGGAGAAGGGGACAACAGAGCATGAGATGGCTGGATGGCATCACTGACTCGATGAACATGAGTTTGAGTGAACTCCAGGAGTTGGTGATGGACAGGGAGGCCTGGTGTGCTGCGATTCATGGGGTCGCAAAGAGTCGGACACGACTGAGTGACTGAACTGAACTAAATGGAACTGAACTGCTGGCATATTGAGTGCAACACTTTCACAGCATCATATTTTAGAATTTGAAATATCTCAAAAAAAAAAAGAAAGAAAGAAAGAAAGAAATATCTCAACTGGAATTCCATCACCTCCAGTAGCTTTGTTTGTAGTGATGCTTCCTAAGGCCCACTTGACTTCAAATTCCCGGATATCTGGCTCTAGGTGAGTGATCACACCATCATGATTATCTGGGTCATGAAGATCTTTTTTGTATAGTTCTTCTGTGTATTCTTGCCACCTCTTCTTAATATCTTCTGCTTCTGTTAGGTCCGTGCCATTGTGCCCATCTTTGTACGAAATGTTCCCTTGGTATCTCTAATTTTCTTGAAGAGATCTCTAGTCTTTCCCATTCTATTGTTGCCCTCTATTTCTTTGCAGTGATCACTGAGGAAGGCTTTCTTATCTCTCCTTACTATTCTTTGGAACTCTGCATACAAATGGGTATATCTTTGCTTTTCTCCTTTGCCTTTCACTTCTCTTCTTTTCACAGCTATTTGTAAGGCCTCTTCAGACAACCATTTTGCCTTTTTGCATTTCTTTTTCTTGGGGATGATCTTGATCACTGCCTCCTGTACAATGTCACGAACCTCCATCCATAATTCATCAGGCACTCTATCAGATCTAAGTCCTTGAATCTATTTGTCACTTCCGCTGTATAAACATAAGGGTTTAGGTCATACCTGAATGGTCTAGTGGTTTTCCCGACTTTCTTCAATTTAAGTCTGAATGTGACAATAAGGAGTTCATGATATGAGCCACAGTCAGCTCCCTGTCTTGTTTTTGCTGACTGTATAGCGCTTCTCCATTTTTGGCTGCAAAGAATATAATCAATCTGATTTCGGTGTTCTCCATCTAGTGATGTCCATGTGTAGAGTAGTCTCTTGTGTTATTGGAAGAGGGTGTTTGCTATGACCAGTGCTTTTTCTTGGCAAAACTCTATTAGCCTTTGCCCTGCTTCATTCTGTACTCCAAGGCCATATTTGCCTAATACTCCAGGTGTTTCTTGACTTCCTACTTTTGCATTCCAGTCCCCTATAATGAAAAGGACATCTTTTTGGGTGTTAGTTCTAGAAGGTCTTGTAGGTCTTCATAAAACCATTCAACTTCAGCTTCTTCAGCATTACTGGTCAGGGCATCGACTTGGATTACCGTGATATTGAATGGTTTGCCTTGTAAACAGAGATCATTCTGTCATTTTTGAGATTGCATCCAAGTACTGCATTTCAGACTCTTTTGTTGACTATGATGGCTACTCCATTTCTTCTAAGGGATTCTTGCCCACAGTAGTAGATATAATGGTGATCTGAGTTAAATTCACCCATTCCAGTCCATTTTAGTTCAGTTCAGTCGCTCAGTCATGTCTGACTCTTTGCGACCCCATGAATCGCAGCACGCCAGGCCTCCCTGTCCATCACCAACTGCCGGAGTTCACTCAAACTCACGTCCATCAAGTCAGTGATGCCATCCAGCCATCTCATCCTCTGTCGTCCACTTTTCCTCCTGCGCCCAATCCCTCCCAGCATCAGAGTCTTTTCCAATGAATCAACTCTTCACATGAGGTGGCCAAAGTACTGGAGTTTCAGCTTTAGCATCATTCCTTCCAAAGAACACCCAGGGCTGATCTCCTTTAGAATGGACTGGTTGGATCTCCTTGCAGTCCAAGGGACTCTCAGGAGTCTTCTCCAACACCACAGTTCAAAAGCATCAATTCTTTGGTGCTCACATTTGTTCACTGATTCCTGAAATGTTGATGTTCACTCTTGCCATCTCCTGTTTGACCACTTCCTGTTTGCCCTGATTCATGGACATAACATTCCCGGTTCCTATGCAATATTGCTCTTTACAGCATCGGACTTTACTTCCATCACCAGTCACATCCACAACTGGGTGGTGTTTTTGCTTTGGCTCCGTCTCTTCATTCTCTCTGAAGTTATTTCTCCACTCTTTTCCAGTAGCATATTGGGCACCTACCAACCTGGTGAATTCATCTTTCAGTGTCCTATCTTTTTGCCTTTTCATACTGTTCATGGGGTTCTTAAGGGAAGAATACTGAAGTGGTTTGCCATTCCCTTCTCCTGTGAACTATGTTTTGTCATAACTCTTCACCATGACCCGTCTGTCTACATGGCATGGCTCGTGGTTTCATTGAGTTAGACAAGGCTGTGGTCCATGTGACCAGATTGGCCACTCATTAGCCTACGACATTACCCATCCCTATAAAAACTGACAACCTCCATACCCAAATGCCTCTTGCCTTCTGAAAGGACCCACACTCTGTGGAGTGTTTCACTCTACAGAAATCCACTCCTCACACTCTTCTCTCCTGAATTCTCTCTGTGATGATACATAAAGAACTTGAGTTTCGTTAAGTTCTGAGATCAGGTGTGTGACCCCAATTAAAAGACCTTGGGTTGAAGTCTCAATTTGAGTTGCACAGTTTCACCATCATCACTGGAAAATGGGACAGTTCTGTGCAATAAGAATCTATCAGGTACACCTGACCAGGACACCACCTAGTGATATGAGAAATGCTCCAATTGATAAACCCATTTATACAATTTTAGACTAGAAAGGCCCATAGGAGTTGACAACTACAAATGGGCACTTGTCAGTGACTGAACAACAAAAAAAAGGGCATTTGCCATCTGCCATCTGAATCCTATGATGTTGAGTTGTTGACCTTCAACATGCCCTAAAGGAAGTTCAGTTGGAGAGTGAGGCACCTTGTGCTCCAGGGAAACTGGTGGAACAGATCTATAGATAGATATTTTCAGAAACTGATTTCAAGATCCCAATCCTTGCATCTCTCCATGTCTCAGTTCAGTTCAGTTCAGTTCAGCCGCTCAGTCGTGTCCGACTCTTTGCGACCCCATGAATCGCAGCACATCAGGCCTCCCTGTCCAGCACCAACTCCCGGAGTTCACTCAGACACGTCCATCAAGTCAGTGATGCCATCCAGCCATGTCATCCTCTGTCGTCCCCTTCTCCTCCTGCCCACAATCCCTCCCAGCATCAGAGTCTTTTCCAATGAGTCAACTCTTTGCATGAGGTGGCCAAAGTACTGGAGTTTCAGCTTCAGCATCATTCCTTCCAAAGAAATCCCAGGGCTGATCTCCTTCAGAATGGACTGGTTGGATCTCCTTGCAGTCCAAGGGACTCTCAAGAGTCTTCTCCAACACCACACTTCAAAAGCATCAATTCTTCGGCACTCAGTCTTCTTCACAGTCCAACCCTCACATCCATACATGACCACAGGAAAAACCATAGCCTTGAATCAACGGACTTTTGTTGGCAAAGTAATGTCTCTGCTTTTGAATATGCTATCTAGGTTGGTCATAACTTTCCTTTCAAGGAGTAAGCGTCTTTTAATCTCATGGCTGCAGTCACCTTCTGCAGTGATTTTGGAGCCTAAAAAAATAAAGTCTGACACTGTTTCCACTGTTTCCCCATCTATTTCCCATGAGGTGATGGGACCATGATCTTCGTTTTCTGAATGTTGAGCTTTAAGCCAACTTTTTCGCTCTCCACTTCCACTGTCATCAAGAGGCTTTTTAGTTCCTCTTCACTTTCTGCCATAAGGGTGGTGTCATCTGCATATCTGAGGTTATTGATATTTCTCCCAGCAATCTTGATTCCAGCTTGTGCTTCTTCCAATCTAGCATTTCTCATGATGTACTCTGCATAGAAATTAAATAAGCAGGGTGACAATATACAGCCTTGGGTACTCCTTTTCCTATTTGGAACCAGTCTGTTGTTCCATGTCCAGTTCTAACTGTTGCTTCCTGATCTGCATACAGATTTCTCAAGAGGCAGGTCAGGTGGTCTGGTATTCCCGTCTCTTTCAGAGTTTTCTACAGTTTATTGTGGTCCACATGGTCAAAGGCTTTGGCATAGCTAATAAAGCAGAAATAAAGCATAACTCTCTTGCTTTTTCCATGATCCATCAGATGTTGGCAATTTGATATCTGGTTCCTCTGCCTTTTCTAAAACCAGCTTGAACATAGGAAGTTCACGGTTCACATATTGCTGAAGCCTGGCTTGGAGAATTTTGAGCATTACTTTACTAGCATGTGAGATGAGTGCAATTGTGTGGTAGTTTGAGCATTCTTTGGCATTGCCTTTCTTTGGGATTGGAATGAAAACTGCCCTTTTCCAGTCCTGTGGCCACTGCTGAGTTTTCCAAATTTGCTGGCATATTGAGTGCAGCACTTTCACAGCATCATCTTTCAGGATTTGGAATAGCTCCACTGGAATTCCATCACCTCCACTAGCTTTGTTCGTAGTGATGCTTTCTAAGGCCCACTTGACTCCACATTCCAGGATGTCTGGCTCTAGGTCAGTGATCACATCGTCATGATTATCTGGGTCATGAAGATCTTCTTTGTACATGTCTTCTGTGTATTCTTGCCACCTCTTCTTAGTATCTTCTGCTTCTGTTAGGTCCATATCATTTCTGTCCTTTATCGAGCCCATCTTTGCATGAAATGTTCCCTTGGTATCTCTAATTTCTTGAAGAGATCTCTAGTCTTTCCCATTCGGTTGTTTTCCTCTATATCTTTGCATTGATCCTTGAGGAAGGCTTTCTTATCTCTTCTTGCTATTCTTTGGAACTCTGCATTCAGATGCTTATATCTTTCCTTTTCTACTTTGCTTTTCACTTCTCTTCTTTCACAGCTGTTTGTAAGGCCTCCCCAGACAGCCATTTTGCTTTTTTGCATTTCTTTTCCATGGGGATGGTCTTGATCCCTGTCTCCTGTACAATATCACGAACTTCATTCCATAGCTCATCAGGCACTCTTATCTATCAGATCTAGGCCCTTAAATCTATTTCTCACTTCCACTGTATAATCATAAGGGATTTGATTTAGGTCATACCTGAATGGTCTAGTGGTTTTCCGTACCTTCTTCAATTTAAGTCTGAATTTGGTAATCAGGAGTTCATGATCTGAGCCACAGTCAGCTCCTGGCGGCTGCTGCGACTGGCACACTAAGCATGGTGGAAGAGGAGCTACCCCACGTCCGAGGTCAGGGGCAGAAGCTGAGAGGACCCCATGCCCGAAGGGCGGCAGCCAAGAGGAGTTACCGCACGTCCGAGGTCAGGGGCAGCGGCCGAGAGTGCCAGGCTGTGACGGCACAGGAACGGCCGAGAAGAACTACCCAAGTCTGAGGTCAGGGGCGGCGGCCGGGAGTAGCTATCCCACGTCCGAGGTTAGGAGCAGCAGCTGAGAGGAGCTACCCCGCGTCTGTGGTCAGGGGCAGTGGCTGAGAGGAGCTAGCCCACGCCCCATGCCTGAGGCCAGGGGCAGCGGCTGGGAGGACCAGCCCCACGTCCAAGAAGCGGTGGCTGCGCGGGTGCAGGAGGGCCTAGAGAAGCTATCCCACGTTGAAGGTCAGGAAGGGCGGTGGTGAGGAGATACCCATTGTCCAAGGTAAGGAGCAGCAGCTGCGCTTTGCTGGAGCAGCCATGAAGAGATACCCCATGCCCAAGGTAAGAGAAACCCAAGTAAGACGGTAGGTGTTGCAAGAGGGAATCAGAGGGCAAAGACACTGAAACCATACTCACAGAAAACTAGTCAGTATAATCACACTAGGACCACAGCCTTGTCCAACTCAAGGAAACTAAGCCATGCCCGTGGGGCAACCCAAGATGGGGGGGTCATGGTGGAGAGATCTGACAGACTGTGGTCCACTGGAGAAGGGAATGGCAAACCACTTCAGTATTCTTGCCTTGAGAACCCCATGAACAGTATGAAAAGGCAAAATGATAGGATACTGAAAGAGAAACTCCCCAGGTCAGTAGGTGCCCAATATGCTACTGGAAAAGAGTGGAGAAATAACTCCAGAAAGAATGAAGGGATGGAGCCAAAGCAAAAAGAATACCCAGCTGTGGATGTGACTGGTGATAGAAGCAAGGTCTGATGCTGTAAAGAGCAATATTGCATAGGAACCTGGAATGTCAGGTCCATGAATCAAGGCAAATTGGAAGTGGTCAAACAAGAGATGGCAAGAGTGAATGTCGACATTCTAGGAGTCAGCAAACTGAAATGGACTGGAATGGGTGAATTTAACTCAGATGACCATTATATCTACTACTGTGGGCAGGAATCCATTGGAAGAAATGGAGTAGCCATCATAGTCAACAAAAGAGTCTGAAATGCAGTACTTGGATGCAATCTCAAAAATGACAGAATGATCTCTGTTCATTTCCAAGGCAAACGATTCAATATCACAGTAATCCAAGTCTATGCCCCAACCAGTAACACTGGAGAAGCTGAATTTGAACGGTTCTATGAAGACCTACAAGACCTTTTAGAACTAACACCCAAACAAGATGTCCTTTTCATTATAGGGGACTGGAATACAAAAGTAGGAAGTCAAGAAACACCTGGAGTAACAGGCAAATTTGGCCTTGGAATACGGAATGAAGCAGGGCAAAGGCTAATAGAGTTTTGCCAAGAAAAAGCACTGGTCATAGCAAACACCCTCTTCCAACAACACAAGAGAAGATTCTATACATGGACATCACCAGATGGTCAACACCGAAATCAGATTGATTATATTCTTTGCAGCCAAAGATGGAGAAGCTCTTCATGTCTAAGAGCACTAAATCCCTTCATGATGACATCAGCTCCTTGTGACTAGCAGAAAACCTTATGTCAAATAAGTGCTTGATTGCATTGAACTCCCCCTTCACCAAAATCACATATATTGACATTCCTCCACTACTTTTTTGGAGCAGTTTCTCAGAACTCTGAGGCACTGTCTCCCAGCCTGCAGTCCTCATTTTGCCCAGATGAAAGTTAACTCACAACTCTCACATCGTGCATCCTTTTTAAGTTGACAGTGGTAGTGTTTTAGTCGCTAAGTCATATCCAACTCTTGGGACCCCATGGATTGTAGCCCGCCAGGCTCCTCTGTCCATGGGATTTTTAAGGCAAGAAAACTGGACTAGATTGCCATTTCCTTCTCCAGGAGAATCTTCCCGACCCAGGAACTGAACCCCAGTCTCCTGCATTGCATGCAGATTCTTTACCAACTGAGCTATGAGGGAAGCCCTTAGTTGACAGAGTACAATGTGGTTTTGGAGTCCATCAGATCTTATCTGAGTCTCATTTAGGCAGTGTTTTAGCTCTGTGACCTTAACCAATTTGCTTGACTTCTAAACCCACTTCCTGGACAATATGGAATTTAACCTGAGGCCAGTGAATATTAAGAAATCCTCACACCCTTTGTGTTCCAAAAATACCTCACTGCAAGGACCCACCCCTCCCCACAAGACTTTGTAAGGGTGCAGATGCCTTCCTTGTTTACTTATTTGGAGGTCACACAGTCTCCAAATTCTTATTTGTTGTTTTACAAATACATAGCTGAACTGCTTGTCCTTATTGTTCAATCAGAATAAGACTTGTTATTGTTAACCAAATTTTGTTAAGCTTTTCTCCCCTCTCCAGAGCCCTGAACTCCTGTCCACCCTCAGCCTGAATCAGCATATAGCCCCTTAAAGGATCCTTCTCAGAAAAATAAACTAACCTCAGGGTAAAACAATCTCTGATCCACTATCTAATCTCACCATCCTTTCGTCCCGCTTCCTTGCACCCGGGTCTCTCTAGCTTTGTTTACTGCTCTGTGAAAGGAAAACCCTTTGTGCCTAACTCTGAAGAAATTTGCAGGTCTTTCAGTCAACTCGTGCTCCCTATTGCAATAGTTACCTGCCTCTTTAAAGCAGTCTTCCTCCCCCATTACAATAAGTGTTTTGAACTAAAATTTCTCCTTATTAAGTCTGTTAGGGGAAGCACACTGACTGAAACCGCCCACCCAGACCAGGCACCACAGTAACCATTTGCATGAGTTGTTTTACGACAGGAGGTCCTGGTAAGGAAAACGGAACTAATAAGCCACTACCAACCAGAAGAGTTCAGGAAAGGTCAAAAGGACACAACACATGTCCGACCACCTCCCAGAATCCTTCTCTCTGGCATCCATCTTGGCTGAACACGGCGTGCACCACCAGGAAGGACTCTGAGTCAGAATGATTAGCTAAAGACAGCCCAGAAACTGATCCCAGACTGAGCCACGTGGCAGAGCTGTTCTCCTGGGTTCCCTTACTCTACTGCTCTCCACCCGGTGCCCTTTCCCAACAAAATCTCTTGCTTTGTCAGCACATGTGTCTCCTCAGACAATTCATTTCCGAGTGTTAGACAAGAGCCCAGTTTAAGGCCCTAGAAGGGGTCCCCCTTCCTGCAACAAGTCTGTATTCATTCTTTATTTGACACTCCTTTGCTGAATGAGGGTCATGGTGGAGATATTTGACAGAATGTGGTCCGTTGGAGAAGGGAATGGCAAACCACTTCAGTATTCTTGCCTTGAGAACCCCATGAACAGTACGAAAAGGCAAAATGATAGGATACTGAAAGAGAAACTCCCCAGGTCAGTAGGTGCCCAATATGCTACTGGAGATCAGTGGAGAAATAACTCCAGAAAGAATGAAGGGATGGAGCCAAAGCAAAAAGAATACCCAGCTGTGGATGTGACTGGTGATACAAGCAAGATCTGATGCTGTAAAGAGCAACATTGCATAGGAACCTGGAATGTCAGGTCCATGAATCAAGGCAAATTGGAAGTGGTCAAACAAGAGTTGGCAAGAGTGAATGTCGACATTCTAGGAATGTCTAGGAATGCTGATTCTAGGAATCAGCAAACTCAAATGGACTGGAATGGGTGAATTTAATTCAGATGACCATTATATCTACTACTGTGGGCAGGAATCCCTCGGAAGAAATGGAGTAGCCATCATACTCAACAAAAGAGTCTGAAATGCAGTACTTGGATGCAATCTCAAAAACAACAGAATGACCTTTGTTCCTTTCCAAGGCAAACCATTCAATATCACAGTAATCCAAGTCTATGCCCCAACCAGTAGCGCTGGGAGAAGCTGAAGTTGAATGGTTCTATGAAGACCTACAAGACCTTTTAGAACTAACACCCAAACAAGATGTCCTTTTCATTATAGGGGACTGGAATGCAAAAGTAGGAAGTCAAGAAACACCTGAAGTAACAGGCAAATTTGGCCTTGGAATACGGAATGAAGCAGGGCAAAGGCTAATAGAATTTTGCCAAGAAAAAGCACTGGTCATAGCAAACACCCTCTTCCAACAACACAAGAGAAGACTCTATACATGGAAATCACCAGATGGTCAACACCGAAATCAGATTGATTATATTCTTTGCAGCCAAAGATGGAGAAGCTCTATACAGTCAGCAAAAACAAGACCAGGAGCTGACTGTGGCTCAAACCATGAACTGCTTATTGCCAAATTCAGACTGAAATTGAAGAAAGTAGGGAAAACCACTAGACCATTCAGGTATGACTTAATCAAATCTCTTATGATTATACAGTGGAAGTGAGAAATAGATTTAAAGGCCTAGATCTGACAGATAGAGTGCCTGATGAGCTATGGAATGAGGTTCGTGACATTGTACAGGAGACAGGGATCAAGACCATCCCCAAGGAAAAGAAATGCAAAAAAGCAAAATGGCTGTCTGGGGAGTCCTTACAAATAGCTGTGAAAAGAAGAGAAGCGAAAAGCAAAGGAGAAAAGGAAAGATATAAACATCTGAATGCAGAGTTCCAAAGAATAGCAAGAAGAGATAAGAAAGCCTTCTTCAGCAATCAATGCAAAGAAATAGAGGAAAACAACAGAATGGGAAAGACTAGAGATCTCTTCAAGAAAATCAGAGATACCAAAGGAACATTTCATGCAAAGATGGGCTCGATAAAGGACAGAAATGATATGGACCTAACAGAAGCAAAAGATATTAAGAAGAGGTGGCAAGAATACACAGAAGAACTGTACAAAAAAGATCTTCACGACCCAGAGAATCACGACGGTGTGATCACTGACCTAGAGCCAGACATCCTGGAATGTGAAGTCAAGTGGGCCTTAGAAAGCATCACTACAAACAAAGCTAGTGGAGGTGATAGAATTCCAGTTGAGCTATTCCAAATCCTGAAAGATGATGCTGTCAAAGTGCTGCTCTCAATATGCCAGCAAATTTGGAAAACTCAGCAGTGGCCACAGGACTGGAAAATGTCAGTTTTCATTCCAATCCCAAAGAAAGGCAATGCCAAAGAATGCTCAAACTACTGCACAATTGCACTCATCTCACATGCTAGTAAAGTAATGCTGAAAATTCTCCAAGCCAGGCTTCAGCAATATGTGAACTGTGAACTTCCTGATGTTCAAGCTGATTTTAGAAAAAGCAGAGGAACCAGAGATCAAATTGCCAATATCCGCTGGATCATGGAAAAAGCAAGAGAGTTCCAGAAAAACATCTATTTCTGCTTTATTGACTATGCCAAAGCCTTTGACTGTGTGGATCACAATAAACTGTGGAAAATTCTGAAAGAGATGGGAATACCAGACCACCTGACCTGCCTCTTGAGAAATTTGTATGCAGGTCAGGAAGCAACAGTTAGAACTGGACATGGAACAACAGACTGGTTCCAAATAGGAAAAGGAGTTCGTCAAGGCTGTATACTGTCACCCTGTTTATTTAACTTATATGCAGAATACATCATGAGAAACGCTGGACTGGAAGAAACACAAGCTGGAATCAAGATTGCCAGGAGAAATATCAATAACCTCAGATATGCAGATGACACCACCCTTATGGCAGAAAGTGAAGAGGAACTAAAAAGCCTCTTGATGAACGTGAAAGTGGAGAGTGAAAAAGTTGGCTTAAAGCTCAACATTCAGAAAACGAAGATCATGGCATCTGGTCCCATCACTTCATGGAAAATAGATGGGGAAACAGTGGAAACAGTGTCAGACTTTATTTTTCTGGGCTCCAAAATCACTGCAGATGGTGACTGCAGCCATGAAATTAAAAGACGCTTGCTCCTTGGAAGGAAAGTTATGACCAACCTAGATAGCATATTCAAAAGCAGAGACATTACTTTGCCAACAAAGGTTTGTCTAGTCAAGGCTATGGTTTTTCCTGTGCTCATGTATGGATGAGAGGGTTGGACTGTGAAGAAGGCTGAGTGCCGAAGAATTGATGCTTTTGAACTGTGGTGTTGGAGAAGACTCTTGAGAGTCCCTTGGACTGCAAGGAGATCCAACCAGGCCATTCTGAAGGAGATCAGCCCTGGGATTTCTTTGGAAGGAATGATGCTAAAGCTGAAACTCCAGTACTTTGGCTACCTCATGCGAAGAGTTGACTCGTTGGAAAAGACGCTGATGCTGGGAGGGATTGTGGGCAGGAGGAGAAGGGGACGACAGAGGAAGAGATGGCTGGATGGCATCACTGACTCGATGGATATGAGTCTGAGTGAACTCCGGGAGCTGGTGATGGACAGGGAGGCCTGGCGTGCTGCGATTCATGGGGTCGAAAAGAGTCAGACACGACTGAGCAACTGATCTGATCTGATCATGTTGAATGAGGATAATAGTATATCTGGCACACAATATGTGCTCAATAAATGGAAGCTGCCATTGTTATCACCAAAGATAACATCCCAAGTCAGAAAGGGTGAGGCCAAGCTCAGTTCCCAGCTCAGGTCCAGCTCCAGAGCCTACCTTTTCTGCCACCAAGGCCCCAAAGACCAGGGCCCGGATGATGGGGGAAGCCATGTTTGGACCCTATCGTTTCAACAGTGTATGAAAAACACTGAACTGAGTCAGAAAAATCTATTTCTACTCCGCTTTTGATAATCACCTACTGTGTGACCATGTGGAATCCCTTTGTCTTTTTAGGACCCAGTTTCATGAGAACTTTGATTTGGATCAAGAGTTTTCAAACTGTGCCCTGCAGTAGCCTAGGGCTCCACAAGAGAGGCCCGAGTATTTCACACATCTCAAAATTCTAATTTGTAAAATATATTTAAATACTTTCTGAGCTATCCTTCAAAAAACACCTGCTCAAATAAGTTCTTTGCCCTATTTTAACCCACAAGACATCATTAGTTATTTTGCCATTGGGTTAACTAACTCTGGTCTGGGCTCCAACTAAAGCTTCTTCTGCCACCTTTGCTTAATGGAAGGCCATCCTGAGACTGAAAAAAAAGAGCTGTTGGAAAGGACCACAGTGTGTAACTACTCATCCAGTGAAATCAAGGTTGTCTAGAGTCCGCGCAAGTAAAGTCAAACCAAGATGTTCACTGGATCTGAGACTGCTATAGGGATATAGGAACATCATTCACAACCCTGAGCAAAACAGCCTCATTGTTCTAAAGCTGTGCTGTTCAATAGAACTTTCTGCGATGGAGGAAATGCTCTGTGTCTATATACTGTAGTCAAGTTTGCCTAGTGAACACTTGAACTGTGGCTCATCAGATTAAGGAGCTGAATTGTTTTTATTTACATTTAATTTGAATTCAAATAACTAATAACTTGGCCAGTGGCTATCTGGATAGTCTTTAAACAATTCTTTGACATTTGAACTTGGAAAGTTAATTTAGACTGTTAAAATAACATCTTCATCTGTTCTTCATACTGGAGTTTTCCCCAGTTGTCACATTTGAAAACAAATGATTCTTCTAAAAATTTTGCAAAAGCAAACAGATCTCTAGGAACCCTTTAAACTCTATGATTCTTGACCAGAGACACAGATTGTTATCGACCTGGGCCCTAGGACTCTTTAATCAATAGAAATTGATAAGAGACCAGACAAGAATTTCAGGCAAGACTTTATTGCAGTTTGTGCTGCAGCAAGAGGGAGAGAAGACAAGAACTGGGTCCCCGAGGAGAGCTGCTTGGGTCATTAAATGAGGTTAACAGTGGGGTTGGGGGGAGGGTAGTGAGGATCCATGGGCTGGGCAGGGGGCATTGCTAGGTGGTCTGCCCGCCCCCTTGGTAATACTGAGTGCAGGACCTTTTGCAGTACCTCACTTTTGCCCCAGGCACCACAGAAATATCCGTTGGTTTATGTCCTTTTTGTATTCTATTGTTCACAATGCATGCAGTTATTTCCAATCACCTACAGTTCCTTTGTTTTCTTTGGCTCAAGGAGACATTTGTCCAGGTGCAAGCACTTCAGTAAGAGGGTCCCAGGTTCGGCTATATTTCACCCACAGAAGAGACTCCTCCTGGGATACTTTGCTCTGTAAGTATAAAGATGTCTATAATTACATGAAGAAAGGACTATACTAGTTTTGCCTGGCCTGAGTGGAGGCAGACATTATCCAGGGGCAAAAGTCACAGAACAACCACATGGTGAGGTAGTCAAGTATTAAATAACTTGTCTAGGGCTTTCCTGGTGGCTCAGTGGTGAAGAATCTGCCTGCCAATGCAGGAGACACGAGTTCGATCCCTGGTCTAGGAAGATCATACATGTCTCAGCACAACTAAGCCCATGCACCACAGCTATTGAGCCTGTGCTCTAGAGCCCGGAAGCCAAACCACAGAAGCCCGAATGCCTTAGAGCCCATGCTCCTCAACAAGAGAAGCCATTGCAGCGAGCAGCCTGCGCACCGCAACTAGACAGCAGCCCTGCTCACAGGATCTAGAGAAAAGCCCTCACAGCAACAAAGACCCAGCACAGCCCCCAATAAACAAATAACTTGTCTAAGATGACATCACTGGTAAGAGGCAAAGTAGAAATCAAATCCAGATCTGTCAAGTTGTCAAACACTGGGCTGACTTCCTACTGACCACAGCACTCACGGCTATATTGTTTAACAGAGAAAATATATAAGACGGATGCTTCCAGAACCACGTGCTTGCCAATCTGCATTATCTCCCTGGAACTGGGCTTTAAACGTCTCCAAGGAAGGTGAGCCTCTGACCCACGAGGGTTGCAGGCAGGTAAGGGTGAGAGAAGTCGCTGCTTTAGGTGAAAACACCTCAAATCTCCTCAGTCTTGTCATAAACTCACCATAAAACATCCCACATCTCATCTTGTTCTCTCCAGTGACCAGTAAGCTCATTGTTCAATGATTTGATTCTTAATAATAATTCTTAGTAATATTCTTTAAATTTCTCCATAATAATTCTTTGTATTAAAAAGAGATTTTCCTCTGCAAACCTAAAAGTACTCTATTCTATGTACTTTCCTGAAACCAGCCAATGAATATAAATTTGCTTCCCTCTTTTTTTATTTTTTTTTCTTTTCATCATATTAGGAAACTGAGGCTCAGATAGATGTAGGCTGAGGGACTAGGGGGTTGGTAGGACTAGGGACAACCTCTAGCCAGGTCCCAACCAGATTTCTCCCATCCCTTGCCCAGTGTCCACACCCCCTAGGGTTTTAGAGTTATTTCTCCCAAAGGGGCTTGGTTTTGCTCCATCTTATCCAAAAGCCCCTCACCAAGTTGCCCAGAATCTTTCCAAGTACACAGAGTGGGCCAGAGGCCACACCACCTATCAGGCAAACTTGAAAGTGGAGAAAATTTACAGAAAGATAAGCTATCACCTTCTCACTCGTTACTGTCTTCAGCAAAATTTCCCTGATTATGTGTGTGTATTGTACTGTTATTAGTGCTAAGGAAAATGGAAAGAACAACACAACGTTCTCAAAAGGCTCACCAGCTAGCAAGGGTAATGAAAAGGAAAGGAAGCAGTTTAATCACTTGATGAAAGCACCTGAAGAATCAGGTTTACCTTGTGTTGTATGGCCATGTTGTTTAAGGGGAAACACTGAAAATGTTCTTTGGTCTACCACAGTCCCCATCACTCTGCCCACACTGGTACTGACCCCAGACCAGCTTCACTCACTGGTGCTGCCTCTCTCTAGGACCCAAAAATGCTGGTGAGTTTGAGACCCCTGCTTTGTAAAAAAGACACTGTGATAGGAAAAAGGCAGAAAACATAAAGCACTACAGGAGCATTCAGGATAAGACACCAATTGTGTAGCATCTAAACTAAGTCTTCAGTAGGAGCCCACAAGCTGAAGAAGAGAGGTGGGGAAGGGCACCTCGGACAAGGGGCACAGCTGGTGGTCTGGGGACCTGGGAAGGGGTGCTGACATGTTTGGGGACTGTCAGTGGTTGGGCTGGAGATGGCAATGACACCCCACTCCAGGACTTGCCTGGAAAATCCCATGGATGGAGGAGCCTGGTAGGCTGCAGTCCATGGGGTCGCTAAGAGTCGGACATGACCGAGTGACTTCACTTTCCCTTTTCACTTTATGCATTGGAGAAGGAAATGGCAACCCACTCCAGTGTTCTTGCCTGGAGAATCCCAGGGACGGGGGAGCCTGGTGGGCTGCCATCTGTGGGGTCGCACAGACTTGGACATGACTGAAGCGACTTAGCAGCAGCAGCAGCAGTGGTTGGGCATAGCTGACATATGGTAGTGAGTGGAGAGATTGGTGTTGGAAAGGTAGGTTCCAGCAGATTCTGAAAGGCCTGGTAGTCCATCTCTAAGGCATTAGATCTTTCCTCTGTAGACCTGCAGACCTTGAGCAGACATTGGATTGGGAGAACTAGAAATAATTCCAGATTAATAAGATAGATAACTCACTAAAGTTTGGAAGTAGCCTGTAACAGGAAGGGTTGGAAGCATGCATGCCTGCACGCATGGTCACTCAGTCCTGTCCCACTCTGTGCAACCCCACGGACTGTAGCTGTCCAGGTTCCTCTAGCCATGGGATTTCCCAGGCAAGAATACTGGAGTATGTTGCCATTTCCTCTGCCAGGGGATCTTTCCAACCCAGGGACTGAACCATATCTCCTGAGGCTCCTGCATTGGCGGGTGGATTCTTTACTGCTGAGCCACCAGGGAAGTCCTAATAAATGAATGCATAGGAGGTGGGGGAAGGGGTTTTCCAGACAGAACTGTTCCAGAAGCTCTGAAACAGCTCACTGCTGCTGACACATAAATGCTTCCTTGTCAACTGAATATCTATAGCTCCCACATTGTGCCTGTGAAGCTAACAATTTCTTATTAGAAATGAATGCATAAATATATCTACCAACAACCCAATGATTCCACTTCTGGATATTTATTTGCCCAAGAGAAATTGAAATTTATGTCTACAAAAGATTTGCTCAGTGATGTTCACAGTCACCACTTTATTCAGAATAACTGGGAAGGGCCCAAATGCCCATCAACAGGGGAATGGAAAAATAAATTGCTGTACTTCCATTAAATAGAATACTACAGAATAATACAGCAAAAAGAACTGAAGATAAGGCTCAGCCTCAAAAGTGTTATGTTAGGTGAAGGGAACCAGACCCCCCCCAAAAGTACATAGGAATGAATGATTTATATATAAATACATATATTATATTCTAGAAAAGAAAAGGAAATCTGTAGTGAAAGAGCAGATCAGTGGTTGCTTGGGGTCAGGAGCAATAGGGGGAAAAAGGGCAGAGGTTGAAAGGGAAAGGTCAAGGCCTGTTAAAACTCATCAAGCTGTTTACATCTAAGATCTGCACACCTATCTTTTACATGAATCATATTAAATTTTTTTTTCACTTTGCTGTACAGCAGAGATTGGCACACTGTAAATCAAGTATCAGTTAAGTTGTGTCCAACTCTTTGCAGCATGCCATGCCTCCCTGTCCATCACCAACTCCCAGAGCTTACTCAAACTGTCCATTGAGTTGGTGATGCCATCCAACCATCTCATCCTCTGCTGTCCCCTTCTCCTCCCACCTTCAATCTTTCCCAGCATCAGGGTCTTTTCAAATGAGTCAGTTCTTCGCATCAGATGACCAAAATACTGGAGTTTCAGCTTCAGCATCAGTCCTTCCAATGAATATTCAGGACTGATTTCCTTTAGGATGGACTGGTTGGATCTCTTTGCAGTCCAAGGGACTCTCAGGAGTCTTCTCCAACTCCACAGTTCAAAAGCATCAATTCTTTGGTGGTCAGCTTTCTTTATAGTCCAACTCTCACATCCATACATGACTACTGGAAAACCATAGCTTTGACCAGACAGACCTTTGTTGGCAAAGTAATGTCTCTGTTTTTTTAATATGCTGTCTAGATTGGTCATAGCTTTTCTTCCAAGGAGCAAGTGTCTTTTAATTTCATGGCTACAGTCACTATCAGCAGTGATTTTGGAGCCCAAGAAAATAAAGTCTGTCACTGTTTCCATTGTTTCCCATCTATTTGCCATGAAGGGATGGGACTGGATACCATGATCTTCGTTTTCTGAACGTTGAGTTTTAAGCCAACTTTTTCACTCTCCTCTTTTACTTTCATCAAGAGGCTCTTTATTTCTTCTTTGCTTTCTGCCATAAGGGTGGTGTCATCTGCATATCTGAGGTTATTGATATTTTTTCCCAGCAATTTTGATTCCAGCTTGTGCTTCTTCCAGCCCAGCATTCCTTATGATGTACTCTGCATGTAATTTAAATAAGCAGAGTGACAATATACAGCCTTGATGTACTCCTTTCCTGACTCGGAACCAGTCTGTTGTTCCATGTACAGTTATAACTCTTGCTTCTTGACCTGCATACAGATTTCTCAGGAGGCAGGTCAGGTGGTCTGGTATTTCCCATCTCTTTAAGAATTTTCCACAGTTTGTTTTGATCCACACAGTCAAAGGCTTTGGCAAAGTCAATAAAGCAGAAATAGATGTTTTTCTGAAATTCTCTTGCTTTTTCTATGATCCAGCGTATGTTGGCAATTTGATCTCTGGTTCCCCTGCCTTTTCTAAATCCGGCTTCAACATCTGGAAGTTCACGGTTCACGTACTGTTGAAGCCTGGCTTGGAGAATTTTGAGCATTACTTACTTCAGTTTCTTAAAAATAAACAAAAATGAATTTAAAGAACTTTAAGTAAGAGAGGGGAGCAGGGACCCAGACAGGTAAGGAGAAAAAGAACTGTTTGGCTCTAGCAGAGGTGCGCAGACCTGGTAAAGAATCCCGGGGGGTGGGCGGGGACGCCAGGGGCGGGACCCCGGAGCGCCGCGGGAGCGGGCCGCCAGGAGTGCAGTTACTCCTCTCGGACGCTAGGGGGCGGCGTGGGCAGGGGAAGGGCGCGCCGCGGTGACCCGGGAAGTGGCGGCGAGGGGGCGGGCCCGTGCGCGGGAGGCCATGTGGGCGCCGGCGCAGCAGGGAACCGCGCGGGTCGCCATGGCGGAGCTGCAGCAGCTCCGGGTGCAGGAGGCGGTGGACTCCATGGTGAAGAGTCTGGAGAGGGAGAATATCCGGAAGATGCAGGTAGCGGGGCGGGAGCCGACCCGGGGTTGGGGGGAGCGAGTACGGTCCGGAATTTTCTTCCCCTTGCCGCAGCCGCCTCAGGATCCTTACGCACTACTGCCTCCCAGCCTGCAGACCCGGGTCGGGGTGTCCCTGGGGTCGTCGCTGCGTCCTTGGAAGCACTGTTCACTCTTAGAACTGGGGCTTCGGCTGAGCGAATGAAATCTGTGCGCCCTCGGCACGCGCAAGGCCGTTTGCCCGCCCCCCACCCCCCAGGCCAGGCGGGGTAGGGGATGTCCCCTCGCCAGGGTTGAGAAGCTCCCTGGAGTAAGGTTTCAGCCTCCCCCACCTTCCCGTCTTGTGCGGCCGCTTCGCAAGTGAGCAGCCAGAGCCCGCCCAAAGAGCACCGCCAAGGTGAAAGACCGGAAAGCCGACGGTGCTCGGCCTCCTCAATGGCCTGCTCATACTCGGCTCACGCAGCGATGTCTCATATGCTGTTCCGCTTTGATCCCCTGAATGTTGTGCGGCTGTTGATCCCACGCTTGTCAAGGTGTCCCTGGAGTCAGTGGACCAGTTGCCCCTTGGTGGATGGTTACTAGATCGCTGACCTCTGAACCCTGTGGTTTAGGCACCTGGTTTTCAGAACTTGGCCCAGTCTCATCCTCCACCACCCTCCCCGTCCATCCAGCCTTCGGTTCAACAACTGTCAGTGAGCTAGCGGCAATGAAACACTCTGCTAGGCACCGAGGATAATATTTCCATTCGTGGTTTTAAGCTCTTGGTGTCTATTCTAAGGAGAGGTGCAGGTGCGACGTGCCCCCTAGCCTCTGCTGCACTCGGTGGTGGTCATCTCTGCACGAAGGCTTTCCTGCCTCACCCGTCTCTGCCCTCCCCCCACAGGGCCTTATGTTCCGGTGCAGCGCTGCCTGTTGTGAGGAAAGCCAGGCGTCCATGCAGCAAGTGCACCAGTGCATTGAGCGCTGCCATGCACCTCTGGCTCAAGCTCAGGCCCTGGTGACCAGCGAGTTGGAGAAGTTCCAGGTGAGGAATACCCCAGCCAGACCACTCCAGCTCTAGATGTTGCTCTTTTGCAGATGACAAGCGTTGGTTCAGAATTCTTGGCTTTAGTGTCTTGTTTTTGTGTTAACATCTGTGACAGTCCTATGTCCGGCTAGTCTTTACAGGGTTTAAAATTCTGGAAAAGGTCCTAGAGGTTGAGTGCTGTAAGAATTTCCCATAGAAACAATGCAAAAGGGAGTTCATGACCAAGAGCCTTATGCTTTTTTTTTTCATAGACATCAAATATATGTCTACTGTACTGTATGAAGCTTTGTAAAATATGTTAGTTCATTCTTACAATAGCAGAATCCCCAGGAAAGTGGAATAAGCCAGTCTTTAAAAGGTACAGATTAGAGCAAGATCCTACCATCATTTCGTGGGTTTTCCCACCCAGGATGCCCCTACTTACTGTACCCAGAGGGCAGCTCCTGTGTCACTAAAGAGCAGTCATTTACATGAAGCATTATTTTGGTTGACTTATTGATGCCTGACTCATAAGCCTCTCTGAGGTCACTAAGAGCCTCCTCTCCCCCTGCCCTGCCCCATATTTCTTTCTGGAGCAGCAAAGGGTGTCCCCAGCTTCCTTTTACTCCCTTCCTCTGGGTATACTTTCCTGAAACTTGGGTGGAAGAGGGCCCACTTCTGAATCAGTATTTCATAGCCTGGGATTCTTTTCATGTGGACAAATTTATATCCAATGTGAAACATTTTTATATTCTATGTAAAATTCTTCACAATGACTGGCACTGTAAAAGGATAACTTCTCCAAGGTCATGAAACTCCAAAGGGTTTCTCTGTGTTTGACACTTTATTTTACAAGTCTTTCCAAGTTTGCTTCTTGAATTACTGTACAACGTTCTCTTCCATTCACTGTTCAGTCCTGCAATCAGACTTACTTTTCCATTGCACCAGAACCACTCTTTCCACTCCCTTCCATGGGGCTAAATCCAATGGTCATTTCTCATTCCTCATCTTACTCAGTCTGCCTGCATCATTGACACAGTGGATCACTCTCCCCCTTGTTTAAAAATCTTTATTCATTTGGCCACCAGGATAGGATAGCTCACTGTCCTGGTCACTCCCTGCCCCGCCCCTGCTCCTTTCTTGTTCTCATTTACTGTCTTTTTTACTCTCTCCAATCTCTGAAGAGCATTGGAGTGCCCAGGGTTATGCTTGGACCTCAATCTAGTTCTGTAGTCTCATAGCAAATATCTATATACTGACAACTCCTGCATTCATATCTTTAGACCAGCTTCACTCCTTATCCAGATTCATATATCCAGCTGTTTCCCCAATGTCTTCACTTACTTGTTTGTCCATCTCCCTCCACTGGAGTATCAGTTCAGTGAAAGAAAGAGCTTTATCTGTTTTACTCATCGCTGTATTCCCCAACAATAGGGTCCCTAGCATCTAGTAGAAGCTCAATAAATATTTGCTGAATTGAGTATTTTTCTGTAGTGATGCCAGACCTTATAAAATCAGGGTGTTTGAAAGTCTGTAGTTGAGTGACAGTAGCCTCTAGTTCCTTCTTACGTCCTGGAAGGCACTTCTTACAACTTATTCGGTCATTCAGCTGCTTTCTAGGAATGCTTTGTCTGGGCCCTCATGGTGCCACCGTCTGTTTTAATCAGGACAGTCTTGGTCAGTTCCACTATAGTGTCCCTTTAATTGATCAAGATAATACACGTCAAGCCAAAACACGTAGTATAGAACGTGGCACAGGATCAGCACTTGGTAAATGAAGGTCAGCCTTTCCGCTTCTCTACCCTTTCCCTTCTTGCCGCAGGACCGCCTGGCCCGGTGCACCATGTACTGCAATGACAAGGCCAAAGATTCAATAGACGCAGGGAGTAAGGAGCTTCACGTGAAGCGGCAGCTGGAGACCTGCGTGACCAAGTGTGTGGATGACCACATGAACCTCATCCCAACCATGACCAGGAAGATGAAGGAGTCTCTCTCTTCCATTGGGAAGTAGCTGTCTGCTAGTGGCCATCAGGGCTGAGGGCAGGAATCAATTTAAAAAGCCGAATGGGGATTTGGGTCTCCTTAATAAGGAGAGTTGATGAATGAGGAAATTAAGAATGGCAGCAAGTCTAAGGCCTGTGTTTCTTTCCTCTGGACGCTGGTTCCTTTGTGTTTCAATCCTAGAAAGTGAAATGGAGAAAGAGCGGTGCTAAAATTTGGGTCACAGATAGCACAGGAGGTTTGTTGTGAGCCTGAATTTCATGTGGCAAGTACTTCTCCTACCAATAGGGAGTCTCCCTTGTACCAAACCAGGGCCCTCCAAGGTACCAGATCCTCTTACTGCACAGATACCAAGAGGCTGGCAGGTTCACGTAACCAGCTTATGGTCTAATGGAGTATGAAAGGTGTTCTGTTTGGTGTCCACCTGCTGTTTACCAGAAGGATCACTACAACATTTTCCACAAACTAATAAAATCCATGCAGTCACTAATGCAGAAGGGGGCAGGGGGCTTCCGGGGGTTGGTTTTGCTTGTTTTTCTTTTATAGACAAGGGCATGACATTAAAATGTAAAGTTGGGAGAGGCAGTTTGGATAAAAACTTTGAAAGGGTCCCTGCAGGTACTCATTTCTGACCATCAAGATGTGGATGTGTGTTTCTTAAAATTCTCACACATTACATCATTCAGCCGGGAGACCCTGCAAAAATGTAAGAGACCTCACACTGGTAAGGGAAGCAGGTGTGCTCCCTCTCCCTGGCAGCCGTGGCGGGCCCTGAGGCTGCCTGCGGCAGAGTCAGCCAAGCAGCCAGACAATCTTACAGTGACACACAGCCTTGAGGGGAACGGGATTTTGACAGTATAATATGCTCATATTCAGGAATGAACAGTGAAAGAGGAACTATCGGCTGCTTAGTTAAGAGGGCTGTGAAGGACGGGCTTTGGAAAAATCTGTCATGAAACAGGATGAAAGCCTAAGCCCAGTGTTGCTTACTTTGCCTCCTGAAATAACAGAGCTTTGTTGAGACAATCCCCTGGCAACAAAAAAAGTCGAGGGAGGAAAAGTAAGCAACTCAGGGATGAACTGTGGCCCCTTTAGAGCGATAAAGGGACCGCCCTCCATCACCAAATACCACTTTTGCCAGGGCCTTGGCTACATGCGTTCTTGCCCCAGTTCTGGCCCCTTATCATTTTGATAAGGACCTTGTCTTTTTACCAACTTACTTGAAATATTGTCTGCTGTTTCAAGACTGTGATATATTTTCCTAGTGGTTTGGTTTTTGAAATAAATAAGACTTAATTTTCTTCCACTATTGTGTTTTTTCCCTTATATCTGGACAGTGAATATATAACTTTGTCAGGATACTTCTCTTTGTAATGTGTGAAATAAATTTAAGATGTCCCAGGGAGTGAAAAGTAGTTACGTGTTTTAGTCCGGGTGCTTATAAATGAGAACTTTGAGGACATAACTAGAGCACTGTGAATGTTAGTCTGTTAATGTAAAAAGACAAACTGGAATGCTGAAGAATTCAGTATCCACATCAGGTCTCTAGCTTCCACCGTGGAACTAGGCAGGTGGCCCTGCGCTTCCCACACCCCTCCGTCAGTTGTCTGTGTTTGCCTTGTTCTCATTCAGAGGCTGTTACTTGACCCAAGAGCTCGCACGCATATCATAAGACATGGTTACGCCCCAGGAGAAAGGCTGGCTGTTCTCAGTGCTCCTTGCAGGTCGTCTCTGGCCTCCAAGGTTCATCCTTTCCATTTCCTCTGCCTGAAGAGTCCTCTGGCCAGGCCCAGCATATGTAACTTCTACCCATCAGAGGCAGGCAGGATAAGAGCTCTCCAAAGATGTGCTCGTCCTAATCCCTGGATCCTGTAAATACACTCCCTTGCAAGGCACAAGGTTACAGATGTTAATTAGGTTACAGACCTGAAAATGGGTTGATGAGCCTGGATTACCTAAGTGGGTAATCCAAAACTGATCCAATCAGTTTCCCTAGCTGAGGTCAGAAGAGATGAGGCAGAAGAAGTTCCAAAGCATGAGAGGATTCAACCCCCACTGCTGGGGGGTGGATATGGGGCACATGGAAAGTGTGAGGAGGGATGGGAGTGGCTGCTAGGAGCAAAAACCCCCAGCTTCCAGCTGGCAAGGAATCAGGACCTCAGTCCTGCCACAACAAGGAACTGAATCCAGCTGACAACTAGAATAAACTTGGAAGCAGATGCATTTAAAGAGCCTCCAGAAAGGAACACAGCCCCACCAACACCTTAACTGTGACCCCGTGCAACTAAGCAAAGGACCCTGCAGCGCCACAGACTTACAGAGCTGTGTGATCACAGTGCTCTTGGCAACTCCAGTATGTGGTACAGTATGATTAACTATTGTCACCACGCTGTAAATTACCAAGTATAGTTTTAACACACTAAATTTGTGGTAATTTGTTATGGAAGCAGTAGGAAACTAACATACCATCCTTTAGCACCATCATTCAGTACAAATGCCACCCCATGAAGCCTCTGGTTTCTCCATCTATTGGTGTGTCCCCTGTTAAGTCTCAAAGCATTCTGCCCCCAAGCCTCTTCAGCCATTGCCATGGTCCACCTGGGTTATATAATTACAGTTATTGACATACATCATATTTCTCCTACTAGATGATGTGATACTCAGGGCAGTCACTTCAGTCCTGTCCGACTCCTTGTGACTCTATGGATGACCCCGCCAGGTTCTGCCCATGGGATTCTCCAGGCAAGAATACTGGAGTGGGTTGCCATGCCTTCCTCCAGGGGATCTTCCCAACCCAGGGATTGAACCCACATCTTTTACGTCTCTGGCATTGACAGGTGGGTTCTTTACCACCAGTGCCACCTGCGAAGCCCACTCAGGGCAGCATCTGAGCCTTATTCATCTTTTATTTTCCTTGCAGGGCGTAGCACATATATGTAGACTGCTAAATTTTTCTTGGAAGGATGTTTCACAGCTTGTATGGATGGTTATTGTTTAATAAGATGAATTGCTGTGACAATGAAGAATTGAAAAATGGACCTAGAAATATTTGTGACTATATAAAGGAAGGGCTGATTGATGATGGAGACTGACAGCATAAGAAAATTAGAAGGGACAACAGTCAGGTAGACGAATCTGGGGATGGGGACGACAGAGAAGGAGACGGTTAGATGGCATCACCAAGTCAATGGACATGAGTTTGAGTAAATTCCAGGAGTTGGTGATGGACAGGGAGGCCTGGCATGCTGCATTCCATGGGGTCGCAAAGAGTCAGACACGACTAAGTGACTGAACTGAACTGAATCAGCATGAACAAGCAGAAAGTTATGTCACTGATGAAGGACAAGATAAAGCCCCAGAAAAACAACTGAAGTGGAGATAGGCAGCCTTCTAGAAAAAGAACTCAGAATACTGATAGTGAAGATGATTCAGTATCTTGGAAAAAGAACGGAGGCAAAGATTGAGAAGATGCAAGAAATATTTACCAAAGACCTAGAAGAACTAAAGAACAGAGATACGCTAGAAGGAATCAATAGCAGAATAACTGAGGCAGAAGAATGGACAAATGACATGGAGAACAGAATGGTGGACATCACTGCCACAGAACCGAACATAGAAAAAAAAAAGGAGCAGAAATGGAAGACAACCTAAGAGCCTCTGGGACATTAAATGCATCAACATCTGCATCATAGGGGTCCCAGAAGGAGAAGGGAGAAAGGACCTGAGGACATATTCGAAGAGATAATAGCTGTAAACTTCCCTAACTGGGAAAGGAAATAGTCAACCAAGTCCAGGAAGCACAGAGAGTCCCAGGCAGGGTAAACCCAAGGAGGAACACACTGAAACACACAGTAAGTAAACTGACAAAAATTAAAGACAGAAATAAAATATTTAAAAGCAACAAGGGAAAAATGACAATATTCAAGGGAACTCCCATCAGGCTATCAGCTGATTTCTCAACAGAAACTCTACAAGCCGAATGGCATGATATATTTAAAGTGATGAAAGGGAATAACCTACAACCAAGAATACCCTACCCAACAAGACTCATTCAGATTTGATGGAGCAATCAAAAGCTTTCCAGACAAGCTAAAGTTAAGAGAATTCAGCACCACCAAACCAGCTTTACAACAAATGCTAAAGGAACTTCTCTAGGCAGGAAACGAGAAGGAAAAGAGCTACCTACAGAAAATCCAGAACAATTAAGGAAACAGTAATAAGATCATATATATCTGTAATCACCTTAAATGTAAATGGTTAAATGCACCAACCAAAGGACATAGACCGGCTGAGCAGGTGAAAACGTGTGCATGTATGTACTTCCACTTGTCACATCGGTCTGCTTGACCCCCCAAACTGTATGTAATCATTTTATATTGTTAGGATAATCATGTTCCCACTATGGCGTGAAACTATAATTATCTTTTACTTTTTGTCTGGCTATTGATTGTGAAAACCGATAAACATCTTTTACTATTGTGATTATATAGCTATTACTCACTTAAAACCATTGTATCACGATTGGTCAACAGAAAAATAATAGAATTCTATATCACCAAAACTACCATTTAACAGAAAAACCTGTAATCACTTTTTAAAACCCAAATGCAAATCAGAATTATCTTGGAATTTTTTGAAAAATACTGATGCCCAGGTGTTGCTTTTTTCCTCCGGAGCTCCAGAGATGTTTCTAACGAGCAGCTCTGTTTAAAAACAACTGGCCCATGTGAGGGTTGTTTACTTTTATCTACTTTGCATCACTTCTTCTATCTCACATTCAGTGCTCCTATTTCACGTTTTCCAATTTCTTCATCTCTTCTTTTTTTTTTGATGTTTTCTCATGTCTTTATCAAGCATAGTAGAAAAGCTCTTGTATACATATGTAAATTATATGTATAATATATATATTTTAGAAAACATGACTTTTTGCCTAACTAAAAAATTTATGACATTTTGATTCCACTTGTTTGACTTAATGTGAATAGGATGCAAGATTTCTAATTTAAAAATAATTTCAAAAATAACATACGGTGTATGTATAACTGAATCACAAAAAAAATTATACTTTTTGAAATTTAGTGAGAGTCCCTTGGACTGCAAGGAGATCCAACCAGTCCATTCTGAAGGAGATCAGCACTGGGATTTCTTTGGAAGGAATGATGCCAAAGCTGAAACTTCAGTACTTTGGCCACCTCATGCAAAGAGTTGACTCATTGGAAAAGACACTGATGCTGGGAGGGATTGGGGGCAGGAGAATAAGGGGATGACAGAGGATGAGATGGCTGGATGGCATCACTGACTCGATGGACGTGAGTTTGAGTGAACTCCGGGAGATGGTGATAGACAGGGAGGCCTGGCATGCTGCGATTCATGGGGTCGCAAAAAGTCAGACACGACTGAGCGACTGAACTGAACTGAATGTTTATATTATTTCCAGTTTTTCTAAATGTCCTATGGACATTTGATAACAACATATGAGATACAAAACTTTAAGTATATTTATGCAGGATGTAAGATTAATATAAATTAATCTAAGTAGAAATATATTAATTTAAATTATTAATGCATCATTCAATATGCTCATATTATTTTTTATACACTTGATAAAATATTCTCACAGAAATGTTAATATGTCTCACTATGATTGTATTTTTTTCTATTTCTTCTGATTTTTGCTTTATGTATCTGTTTCTTTGTTGTTAGGTGTCAAATGGTTTTATGATTTCTATATTCTTTGTGAATTGTACCTTTTATCATTAAAAATATTCATCTTTGCCTCATTTAAAAATAAATTTAATTTTTAAAAAAGAGGCAAATAGTAATAGAATGGAGCACACGTCCATCTCCTCCTCCAGCCCCACAGTCGCCCTCTACTGCCCTCTACTGGCAGACTGTAGCAGAGGGAGCAGACAGAGCAAGAATGCCTTACACGGTTTTGCCCCAGCTTTATTGAGCAGATAGAAGAGATATTGTGGAGCCGAAGGAATTGCTTAATAACTGGAACAAATATAAAGTAATGGGAATATCTATATTTAAATAAAATAAGAGAACCATCTTAAATTTCAAATATCTGTTATAGGAAAAGAGTTTCACAGGCAGATAGATAACCAAACACTTATTTTAAATAGAAACCATTTTATTCTTCTTGAATAAAGGAACAAATGAATGGCTAAATGAGTGGATGAAGCGGGGTGGATGAGTAACAGACAAAGCCCTCCTTGAGGTTTCCATCAGCCCATCACAGGAACTTATTTTCACAGAGTTTACATATAGAGTTTGTCTTGGTAAGATGTTAATGATCAATCTAGATTCTCAAATGCTTTAATCACCACAAGTAATTTCTATACACAGTATTTAGTTCTGGTTGTAGTCATGGAAAAGAAGAGCTATTTCATGAAAAGTGTTTTGGATATATCTGTGTTTTTCTCACAGAATCATAGGACGATACCTTGGTCTGGGCTATTAGTCATGTTTCGAGGGCTGTGTTTTTAATCAGATACACTTCTGTGTAATTGTCTCAATACATAGAAATGCTTTAAGAAACTATAGCATGAGATAATTATATTGGTTTGATAAAGGACTGGAAGCAGGTATTAAAGTTGAGTACCTTCATTTATAATTTTGTTGCAGGAAGGGCAATTTCCCATGCTGAGATAGATACCTCATGGGTGTCCATTTGGAAACAATAATTTCTTGCAGGAGTGGTATGATTATCCAAGCTTATTTTACAGATGAAAAGATGAAGGTTCAGAGGAGCTAACTGGCCTGCCCACCCTCAGTTCCTAAACAGCCAAGTGCTGCCTCAGGCATGTTGGTGCCACTGCCCAGGACAGTGCCCAGGTGCTCAGTCCAGCCTCCCCCCAGCACAGCACACAGCTAGGAGGACCCCAGGGAATACACATCTCATGGGAAGAACACAGGGCACACGCATGGGTCAGTTCAACACTGTTGATGACTAAGACAACTGGCTGCACAGAGGAAGGGCCCTGGTCTCCACTCCAGCTAGGCTCTGATTGGGGGAGGCAGGGGGAGAGGGCAGCAAGCCACAGGCTGCCCGGATTTTCAGAAACACACTCTGTGCTCCTAGGCTGATGTTCTGAGCACATCAGAGTAAGCGGAGAAGCCTGCGCACTGCTGCCCCTAAGCCTCCTCCCCCAACATTCAGGGCTCACTCTCAGGGAAGATTTCTGCATGAGAGATTCCAGGTATCGGGCGCCAGCCATCACAGAGGCACAGTGGAGAGCCCTGCCATGTTCTCCCTGGTGAAGATCTGTGTTGGGAGTGAGGACTGTGGTAGTGGAGGTCAGGCTGGAACAGAGGAGGCAGGCAGGGATGTGTGAGCATTTCTCATAGCCACTGGAGCAAGTTGATTCTGGGCATAAAATGGTCCCTCCCTCTGTTGGGATTACATCTCCCCATCCAGGCAGTCCTCACGGGTGGCTCCCTCCAGTGTGGCCACAACTGGTATCCTTGCCCAAACACTGGAGGATGTGTAACTTGCTCTCACCCCCTTCTTCTTGCTGCTCCGTGCTTCGGGCTGATCCAACCACAGCCACTCAAGCAGCTCTTAGGATTGGGTCTCTGAGTGTACCCCGTGAAGTTCCCCTCTCCTGGCCGAGTGAGGGGAAACCCTGCCTCATACACAATCTTCCTCTCTTTCCTCCTTCTTCCTTCCTTCCCTTCTCTTCAACAGAGAGGACATACATCTTGCCCTCTTCAAAGATCTTCAGACATCCTCTCCCTCCAGTCTCTCAAACTCTCTATTTCTTTATTCCCTGAGGTAGGTCATGAGCTAAAAGCGGCAAAGTCAGTTTCAGCCGTCCCTCCTGCAAGGCTCGGATAGGTGACTTAGCCCTCATTTGGAACAAGGGGATGTTCCACAGTTACTGTTTGGTCTCACCTGGAGGGCTTCAGAAGGATTCCCATTGCAGCATCCTATCCTAGAGCACAGATGAGTGAGGTATTCCTGGGCTCCAAGCTCGCCCTATCTTCTTCCCAACCACATGACTAGATTTCTAGCATGTCCCCCACAATCTGAGGTTGCCTAAGAGAAGGCTTGCTCCACCAGTGGGTGTACAATTTAGTTTAAAGCACCTGGACCAGGATTCAGGCAGTCTTGTCATAAGCCTGTCTCTCTCACTAAAGGGCTGTGGGGCCCTAGACAAGTTAGTTACCCTCTCAGGGTTTATGATTCTCGGCTCTTAAACAAAAAGTTTGAGTCTGATGGTTCCCAGGGCCTTTCCAGTTCTAGGATGCAAATCAGTCTAGAGGACTACGCAGGGTCAAGGCCAGGCCTGTTCTAGGACAGAGATGAGGCCCAAACCCTCTGGGTAGTTCCTGACATTTCCATTCCCTCTGGTGGGCTGCTTTGTTATCAGGTGACACGATTGTCCCGGGATCCGTCTCCTGCCTTGGGATCATGCTCTCCCACAGTCCAGAACAGAGACAAGGGCAAGTCCCTGAGCCTGGGGGGCCCCAGGGTGACTTCAAGCCTCAGCAGATCAAGGAAGCTGTGTGTTCCAAAGAGCTTTGTCCCAGGACCTAAAACAGGCAGCGGTAGGAATGGTCTAAGCTCCCCCTCCGCTAAAAACACCATGGGCTCACGGATGTTCCCAGTTGTAAATCAATCAGCTAGGACAATTTCTGCCCTTATCCCTTGCCCAGGGTTCCTCCTACAACCTCCATCCATCCTATCCTCCTGTCCTGGCTTCCCAGCCACCTTAACTGGAGTAGAAGGAAGTTTTCAGCTGCCTCTGACAACAGTCCACAACTTGGCCAAGTCATTGTGAGAATCCTAAGCCGCCCAAAGCACAGGCGAATAGATAGGCATTCAGGGGCCTCCACCAACCTCTGGGAGCCTGGGTAGCATGGGTCCACTCCGACAAGCAGACTGACGCCCAGCATACACCAGGTTTCCCCACCCGCATGGCCCAGTCGCAGCCTGTTTTCCAGGAGTCAATGCCCATGAGTAATCCCTCTGCACAGCTATGGGTAGGATTTCTTTCTCATGTTGTTACAGAGATTAAAGTGCTACCTCCTAAGGCCACTGGGATGATTAAATGAGATTTCATTAGTAAAAGGGCTTCCCAGGTGGTTCAGAGGTAAAGAATCCACCTACCAATTCAGAAGATGCAGGAGACTCAGGTTCAATCCTGGGTCCAGATGATCCCCTGTTGCAGGAAATGGCAACCCACTCCAGTACTCTTGCCTGGAAAATCCCACCGCAGAGAGGAGCCTGGTGGGCTGCAGTCCACGAGGTCACAAAGAATCAGACACAACTGAGCACACACATACAAGTAAAACATGAAAACCGGCACCGCACAAGCTGCAGATACTAAGAAAGTAAGACCTGCCTTCCCCGCCAGCTGTTTATCTGAAGCTCAGACTCCCACAGCTGATCCCCGTCTTCTGAGCTCCTTTGAGATTTTTTTGTCAGTCTGAAACCCTAAGTCAGCTTCAAATCCGGCTCTTAAAGAGAACTTTGAAGGTGTCGGGTCTACAAACTCCGAGACACTAAATAAGCTGCCTAGAATCTAACCCATAGCAGATGGCCATGCTGCTGGGCCCGCTGCAGAGGACGGTCTCACGTCTGTGCTTCCACCGCCCCCTGCCGGCTGCAGTGTGATACTGCAGGCAATGCTGGCATCCCAAGCCCAAGGACCCTCAAGTTGAAGCAGTCTACAGAGGAAGACAGCAAGCCAAGGCCAGGTGTCTGAGGAGGGCAACAGCTTGGAACTGCACAGTGACTTATGGCTCACAGAGCACTTGCCTGTTTGATTTTCACGACCACCCTGCCTTGCCTCTGTTCCTAAGCTCAGAAGGGAATTCACAGTCATTGTTCAGCCCTGATAGCCTCACTATTAACAGCTGACCTGTCTCAGCTTCAGGCCATGTCCTATACCCTAACCATACCCTAATAGAATATTCCAGAAAATCAATGAAACAGACCTGTGCAGATCTTAATGCAAATACTGGTGTTATTTCTAAAGCGCTTCAGTTTTAACCATGCTGTAAACAATCCAGAATATTCTGAGGAAATGCATCTGTGTATGTGTGTGCACCTGTGAGTTTGGTGTGTGGATTCCCTAGCAATGCAGACTGGTTAACATATAGCAGATGTCAGCATTTGTCATGATTATGATGATTAATAAGCATTTCTCACGTGCCAACCAGCTGACAGTTTCATTTATTAGTAACATCAAGAACCGGGGTCAAATGCATGGTTTCCACAGTCCTTCCGGGCCAGAACCGTGGACCCCATCCAATAGAATTTGGATATTTACACAGTGAAGGCACATGACCTGGCGACACTGTCCACCAGCACCAGATAGTGATGAGATCTCCCGTCAGAGCCAGCAGAGGGAATACCTGCCTTTCTCCAGTTCTCTTTTCAACTGGGGGGAATCTAAACCCAGACAGCACTCCTCATAGTAAAGGAGTCATGTCTTTGAGCCCTGAAGATCTCTTAAATAACTGGAGTTTTCAGGTCATATATTTATAGACTTTCAGATCCAAAGAAGACCTTAAGAGAGTATTCCAGTCCAATCCTTTCATTTTGCACTAAAATGAAGCACAGAATAGGGAAGTGACAGTCTAAGGTCACAGAGAAACAGCTGGGATGAGAACTCAGGGTCCTTGGCTGTTTTTTTCTCCAGCTGACCTTAATTCGAGTAGCCTCATTTCTAGATGGGAATTACTGGCTTCAATTGAAGATTTTTAAGCCCGATCTTTTCTTAATGCACAGAGGAAGAGGAAGAAACTGGCACATTGTAGGTACTGAGTAATTGGGTTCGTTGGCTTTTGCTTTTATGGATTAATCTTACTTCATGCAACTTAAGAAGGTTAAACTCATGGGCTTCCCTGGTGGTCCAGTGGCTAAGACTGCACTCTCAATGCAGGGAACCTGGGTTCGATCCCCGGTCAGGGAACTAGAGCCCACACACAGCAACTAAAAGATCCTGTGTATCACAACTAAGACTCAGCGCAGCCACATAAGTAAATTAAAAAAAAAAATTTTTTTTTAAAGAAGACAATTCAAGTAATGAATTTCTCTCTTTATTCTCTCCAATGAGGTGATCAGAGGTTTGAATTGTACCCCACTGTCCCATTGCAAATCTAAGTGTGGATCTGAGGTTATAATATGATGTTTATTGAATCAAAGGAAAGGCTTTTTGAGGAAGACACCCAGGCTTAGAGTAACTCTGTTTTAAGCTTCTGGAGGCATGTTAGAATCTTCTTTGAAGGAGAGACGCTATTAGCACTTGAGCGAATACAAGCTGTTCAGGGAGTTAGGACATAGCACGAATACTTCCTACACCTATTTCAAATACGTGATTAAAACAGACATGAAATGATGCTAATTGCCTATTAGCCATTCAGGCCTAGTAGTTTTGAATTTGCTTATCATCATGATTATAAATCATATTTTTATCAAAATCTTCCAATCCATTCAATGTTCTTCCAACCATCATCCTGAAGAATAACACCTCTGTCATCCTGAAACTTTCAGAGATTCATGTTCTGCAGGGCAAGTTCCATCTTCCACGGAATCCCCAGGGTAGCATAAGAAGACTCCTATGGGGCTTCTTCTTCAGACCCTCAGAGACCAGGGTTTACAGTTTCCTGGTGCACCAGTGACACACTAGGAAGGAACGACAGAGAACTGGTTGAAGGGTCTTCCTCCAGCTCAGGACGCTGCGCCACATCCCCGCACCGCCAACCACCACCCCCAGACCAAACACCACCCTGCAGTCCCAGCTGGGGGGATGCCTCCGGGGCAGGACCCCATCCCATCCTGGCCATTCGTTAATTTTCACTGTGCATGCCCCATGTGTCAAGCACTGCGGCAGACTCTGGAGATACTGGGATGACCAGATACAGAAGTGGTCCTTTCTCACATGGCGCTCACAGCTTTTCAAAAGCCCAGCTGGCTCATGGATCAGCTGCTCATGAAAATCCATAGCAGGGATTTTTAAATCACTTCTGTGTTGCAGCATAGCCAAGGCACTTGGGTTAGAATCTCTGCTTGAGTCCGGGGCCTCAGAGGGAGGGGCTCATCAGATGACTGACTTCTGCATTAGATCACTGACTTCTGCATCAGACGGTTTGCACGGAGCTAATTTTACAATCTCTGTGAGCTTACTGGGAGCCAGGCAGCAGCTCTGCTCTCAGAGAAGGTGGGTTTGGATTACTGTCAGCCCTGAGGCCATGGTGGGAAGGTTCTGGGCTACAGCGAGGTTGCTGTACATTTGTAGGCATCCTTGCTGCCTGGGAGCCCTGCACATGGTCTGTGTGTGTTTCACCCTGAGGCTAAAGCTATTGCAAAACTTGAAGGGCCGCCTGACTGGAGACCCATCTGCCTCCCTCACCCTCTGTGCTGACTGCAGATCTGCCTGTCTCCAGGGCCTCTCCTGTACCTTCCCCCTCTGAAACCCAAAATGTCTATCAAATTTCCTATCAAATACCCAGGAGGAGATATGACTTGGGTATCAGGAAGAATCTGGTTCTGCTAACTCAAAAGAGGCTGCAACAGCCTTTGGAGAGTGAGTGCAAGGCCCACTCGGCCCAACTCAGAGACTGGGCTGCTTCTGAGGCTCCGACAGTGGACGAATCTGTCCTGGCATGGTCTCCTTTCACCAGGCATTGTTCCCCACAAGTATCACACAGGGACCTCCCCAAATGATTCCAGAGACCATGGAGTTCTCTGCTACACACACCTCCAAGGCAGTAACCAGTCACCACACAGGGCAATCAACTGGTGTCTGAAAAGGTTGCGATGCCTTCCAGGGCACCTACACATCCCCGGAATCAGCATGGCACAGGGTGACCACAGGACAAATGTGCTCTGTCTCACAGATTCATTTTTTTCCCTGTCTCCTTAGTACCGCACACAGTGTCTTTAACAAAGAAGGGTCTCAAAAATGCCACTGCTGGACACTAAAGATCAGGCTCTTCTGGAGTTTTATCCATTACCCTCATCTTTATGCAAATAATGGAATCAGTGGGTGATAAGGGCATCACACAGCCCTCCTTCCTCTCAGGAGACCCAGCCCAAGCTGCAGCTTTAAGGGGATTCTTGTTATCTTCCTGCACGTTGGAGGCGGTGCCTCATGGCAGAAGGCGGTGTGGACCCATGGCTTCCCAGCCAAAAATACAGGAAGGCTGAGAGACAGCCTAACATCTCAGCCCTCCCTCTGCAGCAGAACTTTCCCCAGCCTGTGGCCCCACCTCCCTGGACTGCGGGGCCCTCGTACCAGAGTGGTGAACTTGTCCACACAGGCATTGCGGATCTTCTCTGGGGTGGCAGGGCTATCTAGCCGGAAGAGCTCCTTCGTGTTATTATTTGTGTGCTGAGCTCGAGCGCGCGGATGGCATCCTTGATGGCAAAGAAGACGGAGGCGCCCAGGAAGAGGGGCGGCTCCCCGACCGCCTGAGTAGACAAGAGCAGAGCACAGACAGGGAATCAGAGCCAACCTCCACAGCTGCAGGGCTGGAGACCCCAGGGACCCCAGAGCAAGGCAGGAGCTCAAAACTAAACAGGGGCCGAGAACAAGCAGTCTAATAAATGATTCCTCCTTGTGGGCACATGTCTTTTAAATTTCACTGTGTGATTTTCTCTGATGACACCATGCGAATATAATGGACCACTAAAAGTTGTATGAAGCATTATATTTTACAGACAAAAAAAAAAAAATCTGATCCTTTCCTCATAGCAATAAACCTCAGGGAATAATCTACCTGCAACTCTGTCACCAATATTTACAGTCACCATAATTATACTTACAAGTTGCTGAAACAGAGGTATCATGACCAACAGGATGGAAACTATTTTCTAGCAAAGGCCATTTCATCCCCCAAAGCATAGATCAGAGACTGCCCATAACAGAGTCAGCAGGGAGACTTGTTAAAAATGCAGGCCTGGGCTTCCCTCGTGGTCCAGTGGTTAAGAATCCACCCACCAATGCAGGGGACATGGGTTCCATCCCTGGTCTGGGAAGATCACATATGCTGTGGGGCAACTAAGCCCATGCAACATAGTCACTGAGCCTGTCCTCTAGAGCCCGGGCACTGCAGGTAGAGAGCAGCCCCATTCTCCGCAAAGAGAGAAAGCCCACGCAGAAACGAAGACCCAGGGAAGCCAAATATAAATAAATATATTTTTTTAAATGCAGGTTTAAGGACCCTACCCCACACCTACTGAATCAAAATTTCTAAGGGGGAGTCCCATGGAGCTACCTTTTTACCCTGAGCCCCCAGTGACCCAACGCACGCTAAACTGTGAGAGCCGATGGCAAGGACCACAGTGTTCCAGGCCCTCCCAACTGGAAAGTAAACTGAGATGTGTTTCATTGACGACAAGTAATTATCTGTCTTCCTTCTTAGACCAACAACTGTGTCAATCAGTTTAATGAATTTTATTAACTGTTTTTCATACTTATTGGGGACACGGAGGAAACCGAGGGTAGTTATAACCATCCAGGCATGCTGATCAAGCCTCAAGGTCTAGTGGCGGTCATTGAAGGAGGTGAAAGTGTGTGCACAGGGGAATGGGCTGATTCTCAAGAGACGACAGGGGTGCAGGACCTGCGAGAGCATCTCTGGGACCAAGCCTCAAGGATGCACACCTGAGACGTGGGTGTAGGTCAGGACTTGACCTATAAGACTGACCTAAGGAATCCCTCTGAGTACACCCCGAAAGCTGGCTTAAATGACAGGGAGGTGGTGTCATCCTCAACCCAGTGCCCTGTGCTCCCAGGCAGGTCTGCTCACCGCCCCCCTCACCCCACCTCCAGCCCTGCCCGCCCATCATCTGCCCCAGGCCCTTCTCTCTCTCTTCCATGCGAGCTCCCTGCAGACCCCCATGGCGGGTGGTTTCCCACAATGCAGACCGGAAGGCAGCACAGACCCAGGGCAATAGTACCTTGGAGGCATAGATGGCCTTCTTGTTGGGGCAGTCGCGAAGCAGGGACACCCTGAACTCTGTGGGGATGCTGCCAAACGCGGGGATCTTGTAGGTGCTGGGGCCGCGGGTGTACAGGCTCCCCTCAGGGGAATAGTGTAGCTCCTCCAGGGTGAAGAGGCCCAGGCCCTGGACAAACGCCCCTTCCACCTGCAGGACAGACAGAAACCATGGCTACCCTGCCTCCCACCCCCCATCCAAAGACAGGTGCTGCTTTCCACAGCAGGCACCAAGCCCCACCTGCCCAGGCGAACCGGAGAGAAGCTGGAAACAGCCCCCTACTGCTTCCTTCCCCGGCTCCTGCCCCAGCCTGGGATAACCCATCTGGGCCTTTGCCAGCATTGGTGTAGGCAGAGCAAAGGCAGGGACACTGAAATCGGTTTCAGAACTTGTCAGCGGTTCCAGGAGCGGGACAGGCAGTGGTAGGCGTAATTTCCTATGAAACCTACTTCAGGGCCGATGCAGATGTTCCTTCCATGATGCCACAGGAGAAACGGCACCCCCGAGCTGAGAAGTGAGCTCGTGGGGTGATGGTGGCTGAGGGTGTCCCTCAGGGGACCACTACCCCCCGTGTACTGAGAGGGACCATGCACTTTGGGGCAGTCCCACAAGACAGGCTCGATCTCTGGGTTGCGAAGATCCCCTGGGGGAGGCCATGGCAACTCATTCCAGTGTTCTTGTCTAGAGAATCCCCATGGACAGAGGAGCCTGGCGGGCTACAGTCCACAGGGCTGCACAGAGGGGGACACAAATGAGCGACTAAGCACGCAGCACAAGACAGGACTTTCGTGGTTAGTAGATTCCAGGCTTTTTGAACTCCCAGTCCTGCCTGCCCTCTGGGAGAAGACGGCCCCTGCTGCAGCTCACAGATCTCTTGAAGGGCACACGCCACGCTCTGCTGGCCCACGTGTCTGCTCTCCCAGCCTCACTGCTCAGAATCATGGTATGTGGCACCATCACGGCTAAACAAGTGTGTTCAGAGGGAGACCAGACGCTGAGCATCTCTGCGTCTGCTATGCCAAGCTCAGTGCCTGCCCATAGGAGGGGCTCCCCACACCGCTGTTCAATGACTTAAGAAACAGTTTTATGACTAAGTTTCTATATACTCAGTGATTGTCCAGTTTTGGGAAATACAATGAACCTTTTCTACCGCATGTTCGATACGTCGGTTCTTGATTTCTCCCCCTGACTCTGTTCTACCTGCTCTGCTCAATATTCTCATATTTTCCCAAAGTGACTTTCTTCCAGCCATCCCTTTATTCCTCTTGCTGGAACCTGGGGTGGACTCTCCACAACCTCAGGCTTGGTAGCATTTACTTGCTAGAGTACAACAGCCATCATCAGTGGAAGAGGAATAAAGAGGGAGAAGGTGCCTCTGTCCTGAGACCCCACTGCCTGCACACTGAACTCAAACTCGATCTTCACTCCCCTCGGTGCCACGTGTGTGTCTGAATATTCAGTGTTCCCACTGCCCATCATCTTGCTTTCTGCCGTGTGAATGCCCTTTTCAAGTTTATCCATGTGGATCTGTCTTCTGCCTCAGGAATTGGGTGGACTCTCATCCACTAAATCCCACTCTCAGGGGGACTCACTTGGCACCATGCTCAGACCTCCTTAAAAATAACAGCGGGGGAGACACTGTGGCCAGGGATCCTAGGAGGCAGTGGGGCACATCGGTGGCCAAGTCCCCCCCAAACCCTGATCCCCCAGGAGCCTTACCTGTCCAATATCGATGGCAGGGTTCAGACTGGAGCCAACATCCATGACAATGTCTGTGCGGAGGTTCTAGAGTGGATAGCACAACAAAAGCAGTTTGAGAAGAAAGGGATGTATGGAATAATAGATGGGTCAGGGCAACCCTTAGGTTATTAAGAGCAATAGGAATAGTTCTTTCCCAAGCAGAGAGCTCCAGGCACCCTCAGACAGCAGTGTGAGTAGGAGGGGCAGGCACCCAGCTTCCTGGGGCTTTGAACCTGAGTCCAGGTCAGTCATGTAAGAAAGGCAGTGACAAATACATTCTATGGGCTGAACGCAGCCCGTCCTCTGCTTTTGTGGAACTTGTGAGCTAATAATGGTTTTCATGGTTTTAAATGACTGACAAAAATAAAAAGAATATGTCGTGACATGAAAACAATATGAAAATCACATTCCAGGTGCATAAATTACATTTTGTGGGAACACATTCACGCTCATCTCCTTGCATACATTCATATCTATTTACCTACTACAAGATAGAGTGGAATAACTGAGGCAGAGTCTCAGAAAATCTAAAATATTTAGCTTTTGGTTCTTTTCAGGAAGTTTGCCAAGCCACAACTTGGCACACTATTTTCCCAACCAGGAAGCTCATTCCTTCGCTCTTTGTATTACAGTTTTAGAGTTTCTCTTTTCCCCTTTCATACTGACGTTTTGCAAACTTCTCACCTTATGATCCCCTGTCAAGCAGTCAATTTCCACTTCTGAGCAAGCCACCCCGTAGGTGAAATAGTGGAAGGCATTCCCTGAGTTGGTCTCAAAGCTGTAGCCAAGGTTGGGTGTCCTGGGGAGAAGAGAAAATATCGCATATGAATAAGATGGACATGTCCCTCCTCCCAACTCATACACATACAAAGAGTTCGTCCCATAAAATCTTAAGGCCCTAAAGGCTTTATTTTTTATTCAGCTGTTCTTTAAAAAGTCTGTGAGTTCTGAGCACTTTGAACCTGTCCGTGAAACCCCTGCACGGCTGAGCATCTTGCCCCTTGTCTCTGCTCCATTTTGCCAATGGCCTTCATATGAATCATTCTGCAGAGCTGAGCGGTGCAGGGTCCCAGCACGCCGGCCTCTATGTGGTAGAAACAGAGGTGACAAGTTTGCCTGAGCTCATGGAGGACGTGCAAGTCATGCTCCAAAGGATCTACTGAATTAGAATTCAAGAGCTCAGAACCAAAGGTTCCTTCTGGGCTGGCTCCTGGGCTGTTCATACAAGCTCACCCGGGGCTGCTCACCTTTCTCAAGGTGAAAGGTAACAAGATCAGTAACCCGTACCAACATGGGTGCAGCCACCTGGTATTACTCTTCATCTACGGACCCCTCCTAAGTTTCAAGAGATGATTTGAGCAAAGCGCTGTTAAAAAAAAGCAGATGTTCTTTTTTACATTTTTTCTTTTTTTTCTATTCCTTTTTAAAAATTTACTAGCAAGTTTATTCTAGCATTTGGTGTTAGGTTTTAGACTTGGTTCATTTCTTTTTTTTTTATTTCTTTATTTTGATTGAAGGATAATTGCTTTACAGAATTTTGTTGTTTTCTGCCAAATATCAACATGATTTTTTTTTCAATCCTGACTATCTTATATTATGATTCCAATTTTGCATGAGCTACATTGGTTGTGTGTGTGTGTTCTCTGTTTATAGCACTCTGTACCTGAGCTATTCTATACCTTACACAGAAAGAATAATGTGAGCTGATGTGATAAGAATTTGCATGAAAACAAAACCAATACAGGGCTGAGGGAAAAGTCTTTTCCCAAGAGATGGCCATGTTCTTTGACCTCTAACCTTATCAAGTTCATCTGGGTGTTCCCTGATAAAACTCCAGTTCTATCAACTCTAACAATGAAATAGGAACTTATAAGAAAATCTTCATTAGTTTGTGTTTGTGTAAGTCAAATATTACATAACCAGGGAGCACTGGCAAAACATTGCTTTGCCCTAAAAAATACATATGTATATTTATTTTACGTATATAGTGTATATATTTATAAATTTTCACACAAGACCTTTTAAAGTAAACTTGCAACTATTTTGCACATCCACTGATCCGTGGAAGAAAAGGTCTTAGTTAGATTTCCCAGAGAAAGCTAAAACATTATGGCTAACAGTAAATATGATCATTTCTTTTCACAGCTTCTAGATCAGACAGGCAAGGCCTCTGCTGAAACAGGGTCTCACTGAATTTTCAAGTTTCAGAAGATGCTTTTTTCTAAATCCCATTTTATGTTCCACTCTACATTTTGTAACAAGACCACGTGCTCTAGATCCTCCTCTCATTCTTTTGCAGGAGAGCCTGCTTAAAGCAATCTGACGCAAAGCACAAATAATACACACGGGTGACCCTCAGAACACCAGACGCCCCTGGTTCTTACAGGAGAATGCTGAGGGGCATGGCTGGTGACCGACCCATTATGTCATAAAAGAGGAGACAGGTTCAGAGAGGGACCAGTGACCCCCCAATGGAATGGTACACTTTAAGACCAGAACTAGAACAGAGGTCTTTCGATACGATAGCTCATGCTTTTGGCACATAGTTTGGTAAGCTCACGTATTTCAGGGCCCCTTCAATACACTGAAGTTAGTGGCAGTCCATTGGAGAGAGAAGCATTTTGGTGGACCTGCTCTCTCCTGACCAAAGGCTGATAGAGTGCAGCGCTGGAGGGGCCTGCAGAGGTTAGGATGACAACTCATTGTGAGAGGGGCAAGGTCAGCACCTTACTTACCTGTAAAACCCAGTGGTAGATAAGCTCACTCTATCCTGGTAGGCAGCCATGACCTGAGGAGAGGGAATGGCATCAGGAAGGGGGAAGCATGGCTTCCAGAAACCCTGGCCCGGCACCAAGCTTTCATGAGCTCCTCCTCCTCACCTGGAAGCTGATCAGCTTTTTTTCAATAGTGACTCTCGCTTCCACATGGCACCTCCTGCTCTTCACCACCACCCCTGCACTAGGCCCTGGTCATCTGAAGCCTGGAGCACCACAGTAGCCTCTTAACTGGTCTTCCAGCCTCAAGTCGCCTCCCGCCCTGCCATGTAGCCCAGTCCAGTCAGAGGGATCATCTTAACACACCACACAGTCCTTGTCACTTACCTACTCTAGAGCTTTCCATGATTCTGCATTGTGTACAGAGCCACTGAGCAAATGCCTGACAGTAAGGATTCCAGTCTTCTCTATGGCTTCCAGTAATCCACACAGCATTGCTACTCAAATCAAAACTCCAGCGTTAAACTCCCAATCCTTCTCATCCCTACACTTCTGCACCTTCATTTATGTGGTTCCTCTGCTGTATCTGTCAAAATCCTTTGCTTCATCAACAATCAGCTCAAGCTTGCCTCTTCATTCACCTCTCCTGTGATGACTCCCTACTCTGGCCATTACAACAGCAACTCTGTACAATGCTCATTCCTTACTTAACATATTAGACTTGTGTTCTATTAATAAAGTTGTCCACCTCTCCATCCATTCTATCTCTTTAGTCACTGCAGACAGTGACTTCAGCCATGAAATTAAAAGATGCTTGCCCCTTGGAAGAAAGCTATGACAAACCTAGACAGTGTATCAAAAGGCAGAGACATTACTCTGCCGACAAAGGTGTGTATAGTCAAAGCTATGGTTTTTCCAGTAGTTGTGTACAGATGTGAGAGGCCATAAAGAAGGCTGAGCATTGAAGAATTGATGCTTCTGAACTGGGTGCTGGAGAAGACTCTCACCGAGAGTCCCTTGGACTGCAAGGAGCTCAAACCAGTCACTTCTAAAGGAAATCAATCCTGAACATTCACTGGAAGGACTGATGCTGAAACTGAACTTCAATACTTTGGCCACTTGATGTAAAGAGCTGACTCACTGGAAAAGACCCTGATGCTGGGAAAGATTGAGGGCAGAAGGAGAAGGGGATAATAGAGGATGAGATAATTGGATGGCATCACTGACTCAATGGACATGAGTTTGAGCGAACTCCAGGAGACGGTGAAGGCCAGGGAAGCCTGATGTGCTGCAGTTCATGGGGTTGCAAAGAGTCGGACATGACTTAGCAACTGAACAACAACTACATAATAAATTTTTATTTTATTCCTTCCTTCCTTTCTTTCTTCCTTCTCTCTCTTTCAATATTCACAGTTCTAAATTTAATTTGTTGTTGATGTAGCTTGCATCATGATCATTGTCAACTTCCAAGAACTTTACTATATAAAAGATGCTATTGAGTCCTTTGCAGACACTGCCTCACTTAGTGTTCAGTACAACCCTATAAGATCAGTACTATTATTACATTCATTTTACAGATGAGAAAACTAAAGTTTACAGAAAGAATTTCTCTAGGGTCTTTGCTATATGACATCAGATATATACATAGATAGTAGTGGTGGCAGTAATAGCTTGCCTTTTTCAATACAGTACAGACACTAAAAAGCTTTGATGCCTGTCATGTCCCAATCACACTCTTCTGATAAAACCCTTTTGGAGGGTTACCTGCTTATAAGGAACACTGGACTACATGGCCAGTAGATGAAGACAATGCCCAGGTCAACAGATTGTAGAGACTGTCGTTGAAAACGTTGACATTGTCTTACAAATCCATGCTAAAACCCACACTACCAAAATCAACCCACATTCACGTGGTATCTGTGAGTGTGGACAGGGAAGGACAGGTTGTGCGAGGCACAGTAAGATGAGTAGGTCTAGGAGAAACAGCTTATTTTCTTTGACTGTTTTGAGGGAGACTTGCACAATCTGAGTTGGTTCATGTGTGGTCACATTTTATGGGTTACTATTGTATCCAGTCCTTTCATTGGAACATGAGGGGAAGGTCAAGTGGGGCCACCATCGCATGTTTGCTTGTGGGCGGAGCTGAGTCTCCCATCGGAGAGACACTTCCTGGCAGCTTCCCTCTGAGGGTTTCTGACATGCAGGCTTCTAAACCAGAAATCAGAGAACTGGGCTCATTCCTCTCATGAGTGCGCGTATCACTCCTAAAATCACAGGCATGATATAAATTTGTGGGGAACATCTTTTGGAGTTTCCCAGGTGGCTCAGTGGTAAAGAATCTTCCTCCCAAGCAGGAAACACGGGTTCAATCCCTGGGTCAAGAAGATCCCCTGGAGGAGGGCGTGGCAACACACTCCAGTAGTCTTGCCTGGGAAATCCCACACAGAGGCGCCTGGCGGGCTATAGTCCACCGGGTCCCCAAGAGTCGGACACAACTGAAGTGACTGAGCATGGACACAATGTCTTTTTCCCTGTTCCCTCACAGACAAGAGTCTCTGTGGACCCAGACTCCAGAGCTGGGTAATGCAGGAGGCTCCTGGGGCAGCCCTCTCAGAAATGGAGGTTTGAAGAAATTGAGACTCTTTAAGACTGCAGATGAATGGGACATGGGATGACCTCTGAGAGAATTCTCAGTAAGGCAGGAGTAGCAGTCACCCCCATCTTATGATGCTCAGGGCAGGTGAACCCCCAATTCCCTCAGGGCTGTCAAGATCTTGGATCAAAAATTCTCAAGTGACTTCCCTCAACTATGAACGCTGTAGAGAAGGGGGCCAGCAAGGCTGAACATTTGCTTCTCCTGTGAAAGCATACAGACACCTCAACTTCTCTTTGCCTTTGTGACTAGATTCTGACCTCCTCTTCCTGCCCAGGGTCGGGGACACAACCCTGCTCTTAATTTCTCTTTTGTCTGCAAACTTACCCAGTCTTCCCAGGAGCCATCAGGATTCTTTTTTTTGAAGGGTTCCAACCTTTTCAGGATGGTCTGGCAAGCTTCCTAAAGAAGACAGCCCACATGGCAGACACATCAGTCCTCTGCATTCCCCAACTCAAGCAAAATCCTGAGGTTCTCCAAGCAGTGCTGTGCCCAGAGTGCCACTCAGACAGCCATGCCACCCTCTCAGGAATGTTCCAGGCCCTGGGCAGGAGCCACTGGCCCTTGTGCAGAGAGCACTTCACGACTCAGTCCTGAAGTTGACACGAGGAGGAAATGCTGAAGGATCCCTAAGGAGGTGCCTTCTCCCTTCAAACTCCTTTGTCTGATGACATTACCCACCTTGAGGTGGGGGAAGCACGGGGATGACCTGGCTGACCCCCAATCAAGGTTCAATTTCGATCCATTGTCTCCTGCTCAGTTCTACCACCAGGGTGTGTGTCCTCCCAGAATCCCCTGCATTCCTCCAACTCCCCTCCCCCTCTACGCTCATCCTTCCAGGCCTTGATGGAAGTGGTAATGGTTCCTGGGCCCCTCTTTTAGCCTGGTGTCCTCCTGGTGAAGAGAACCAGAGGCACGGCTATCGCCACAAGCCCGCAAGGGAGCCATTGCAGCTCCTATCCGGGGACTCTCCCGAACCCCTGCCTTGGGCTGGCCCTCAGCTCGGCAGCCCCCGAGGCTCCTTACATAGACGGCCTGTCCATAGATGTCGGTACTGACGGAGGCGGCCGTGGGAGAGGAGTTGGGCACCGTGTTAGTGCTCGTCTCGCTGATATAGATCTTAGAGATGGGGATCTTCAGAGCTTTGCTGGCCACCTGCGAACAAAGAGGACACTACCTTCTAGGGAAGGCCCTGGCAGGGCTTGGCTGCCTTCTCCCCAAGGTGGGATTCAGATTCACTCTTAACAGGCAAGAAAATAATTTCATAAACCACAATTCTACTGAGGCTGGGATGTTCTCACATCAGTCTGAATCTGAAGTAACACTTTATGGAGTGGTTTGGTTGGATTCAAAATATTCAGAAACCTGATGGTGATGAACAATGCCTTTTTAAAACTAACCCTGGCTTTAAAAAAGATTCAGCTTGGCCAGTGCCCACAAGCCAAGCAGGTGTGACAACTCTAATCCAGCTCCACTGAGAGGAGTCTCATATGTGTGAGGGAAGCCAGTTACCTTTAACACACACCTTACACACGGGCACAGAGCCCTTAAGTGCTGGTGATGGAAGTGGCCCGAATCATCACCAACACCTTTGCATAGATGGGGAAACTGAGGCCAAGAGGAGGAGCAGGCTTGCCCAAGGTCACATGTAAATAAGCAGCTGGGCAAGGGCCAGAACCTGGGCCTGCCTCTGCTTCTGGGATGTGGCAATGCTCACTTTTTCACAGCATCATACTTCCCCCAGACATCACGGTGCTGGGGAGGATGGACACTGTCTCCAGACTGCTCACCTGCACCATCTTGGTGTGAAGGCCTTGGCCCATCTCTGTGCCCCCGTGGCTCACCAGCACGGAGCCATCTGTGTATACGTGGATCAGGGCTCCTGCCTAAGGGAAGAGAAGAATGCCAAACACAAAATTCAGCAAATCCTAACTCAGTTTAAGGCCCGGGACCAAAAGTACTGGAGCCCAGGAAAAAGAAAATCAGCAGTAGCATTTTGAATAGAAACCTCAGACAAAAATATCAAAGTAGTATACATCTCATGATTTAATAATATAGACCTTCAGTAGTTTGCAAAACTTTAAAAAAAAATCTCTCTCTCTGTCACCCATCCTCAGAGGGAGGGCAGTCATATATGTTTGTCCCGCTTCTCTAGACAAACAGATGGGATTAGAAAGGCAGAGCAGCTGTCCATAGTCCAATAGTCAGGAAAATAATAACTAGGCATTGACCCCAGGTCCAATAGGGAGGTACAGATTAAACAGCAGAGAGTTCCTCTGGTCAGCCCTGCTCCCATGACAATATGTTCTTGTTGTGTCGTGCTCAGTCATATCTGACTCTTTGCAACCCCATGGACTGTAGCCTGCCAGGCTCCTCTGTCCATGGAATCTTCCAGACAAGAACACTGGAGTGGGTTGCCATTTCCTACTACAGGGGATCTTCCCTGATCCAGGGATCAAATCTGCATCACTTGTGTCTCCTGCATTGGCAGGCAGATCATTATTACCACTGTGCCACTTGGGAAGTCTTGCAACAGTGCAAACAAGGGGAATGGGACCCCAGGGCAGTGAAGATGGACAAAATTATGCAAAGCAATTACCTGATTTAGAAAAGGAACTGTGAAGCTTATTCCAAATTTGGTAGGAATTATGCACAATCCTCTCTTTTTCCAACAATTCTCCCTAGAGGAAAGAAAAAAAATCTCATAGTAACTTCTCCACCATATTCATGTCAGATTGGACATGTTTCATGCAATATCTTTGTAAAATTGGAACAAGGCATCCTTGGAAGTGCCCACTCAGTCTTGGTCATAACCGAATTGTGCTTCGATTGGGCAGACAAAGTGAGAACAGTGGGCATTTGGGTTCTGGATCCTCCAGTGGAGCTGGAACAAGGTCCACCCTTGAAAGTCTCGACCTTAAAGAGTCATCACTCTGCTTCCCTGAGAGGGATCAGGATTGGGTCAGAGCGCTCTGGTGGTCTTGGACTGTGATGACGCCAGGAAAGAACTGTGGCTTGTTGCTGATAATACTTCCTCTGTGCTGTATATTTGCTTATCCAAGTAACTCTGTGAGAGAGAGGCCAGCACAATTATCCCTACTCTCCAGATAATGAAGCTGAGACCCAAGGAGATGGAGTGACTACCAAGGTCACATTTATAGATTGGTGTCAGAGGCAGGCACATAATTATGGTGTTCTTAGTCCTGGGCCAAAGCATCGTCTGCCCAGAAGGCAGACAAAAGTGCGAAAATGTACCACACTGCTATGATCCTGAGTGCTGTGACCCGGGGTCCCCTGGGCTGCAGAACATATCAGGATCTCAAAGAGATGGCCATGGATGAGTCAGCAAACACAGCAGCCTTCTCCGTTATCTGTTGCTGCTGCTGCTAAGTCGCTTCAGTCGTGCCCGACTCTGTGCGACCCCAGAGACTGCAGCCCACCAGGCTCCCCCGTCCCTGGGATTCTCCAGGCAAGAACACTGGAGTGGGTTGCCATTTCCTTCTCCAATGCATGAAAGTGAAAAGTGAAAGTGAAGTTGCTCAGTCGTGTCCGACTCCTAGCGACCCCGTGGACTGCAGCCTACCAGGCTCCTCTATCCATGGGATTTTCCAGGCAAGAGTACTGGAGTGGGGTGCCATTGCCTTCTCCGTCTCAGTTATCTACTACGTTATTATTCTTATTTTGAGTTCAGCGAAAGGGCTATAAAATCTGAAACCCTAGAGAACCCCAGAACGTCAGGCTCCTCCCCCACGGCGCTTACTTGTTGAACTTGTCGACCTCACTCTTCCGAGCGTAATACTGAGAGCTCTTCAGGCACTCATCCCAGCACCTGGGCACGCTGAACCCCTCAAGCTTCTGGTTGAAGTGGGTCAGGTCCCCTTCTTTGTACATGTTCTTCCACCGCACCTTCCCAAGCAGAGAGACGCTGAGGCCATGGCCGTGGCAAGAGACCAGCGGGGCGTAACCGGAAGTGGAGTTTCCCGCCCCTCCCAGGCGCCTGCCCATCGTCTACCCCAACGGAGATGTCCAAAATCCAAAGTAGGCTAAGCCCCTCTGACTTGTTCCTTCAAATTCCCAGCTTACTTCCTCTGCAGGCAGCCCACAGGTCACTGCAACTTCGCTCATCCAGTTCTCGGCAATGAACAGAGCCTGGGGCCCCCCAAAGCCCCGGAAGGCCGTGTTGGAGGACAGGTTGGTCTTGCACAGCCGCCCAGTGCCCCGGATGTTGGGGATTTTATAGCAGTTGTCCATGTGGAATAGAGCTCGTTCCATTATCTGAAGCACACACAAGAAACCAGATTGGGAGAGAACAGTGCATGTATCTCATTGGCTCCTCAAAAAAGGAGGCGAGCTTTCAACGTCTGCAGCCACCCCTGCCTTTGCCAGCCCCACAGTCAACCGCTCTTCTTTGGGCCCACAGTATTGTTTTCCTGGGATATCACAACACTTTCCTTAGTGCACTCCTGGCCTGCGTCTCTTCCCTCTAATCTATGCTTCATACTAAAAGGTAAGATCATAGCAAGTCAAGCACTTGCTTCAGAGTGCCACTTGTTAACACCAGAATAAAGTCTGTATATCTTTAAGTGTGGAATTCAGGACACTTTCTGACCTTTCCCCAGTATATCTCTTATCCTCTTTTCTGATAGCCTGTTACTCTCACCTTAACGCCCCTCCCCACCATATCCACCTGCTAAAATCCCCATTACGGCTCCCACATGAGGAAGCCCCTCCCAGATCCTCTAGTTGGAATTGATCATTTGCCTCTTTTAAAAAAGTTGGTGATTTTATTCCCATTAAACTTGTACTACAAATAGTTCTAAGAATCTAATACTTCCGTAAGTCATGTAATGCAAACCAGCAGCCCCTCCTTCCACTCCCCAGAAGCAACCACTTACTCTGCCAGTCGTTTACATTGTCTTCCACGTCTCTAAATAATGTGTTTACATTTCCATTTCTTGTTCAGTTTTAGACTTTTATACTGTTTTCCCATCATGGGAAAGGAGGATTTAGTCCTCTCTCCCCCACCCCCGCCCCAACCCTCTTTCTCTTTGTACACACCGGCCTCCTGTCTCCCACCATCCCTATATAGTTATATATTGATCTGATTAACCGTCCATGTAATAATTCTGTAAACATCACTTACAGTTGAACCCTGGAGTTATGCTAGAATTACTTCTCTCTTTATTGATAATATTTCCCACTTGGAGCTAATAATTATCTTTACTTTTTACCTTGGCTTTGTTTTCTATGCACATATTTCTAAAAAACTGTTTACAATATGTTCAAACATATTTGATTTTCTATCAAGTCTCATCTTTTTTAAGACATTGTTTCTGGAGCCTTCTGACCAACTTTCACTTAAATTGGCTGCCCCAGGCTTCTGTGGTGGTGCTTCCCTGGTGGCTCAGATGGTAAAGAGTCTTCCTGCAGTGCAGGAGACCCGGGTTTGATCCCTGGGTTGGGAAGATCCCCTGGAGAAGGAAATGGTATTTTTCCAGTATTCTTGCCTCGAGAACTCCATGGACAAGAGCCTGGCATGCTACAGTCTGACGCGTCTGTTCAGCTGTCACTCACGGGTTTTCCCCTCAAATTCATCCCAATGATTCCTTCTGCCTCTCTCCACATTGCATTTCCTCTTTCTAGATTCCATGTCTTCCCCTTTCTTAGTTTTACACCTTCATATTATTGGAGTACAACCTTCAATCTTTCCAAAAAGAGTATATAGAGAGGTGCCTTTTTGAGAACTTGCATGTCTGAAATGTCTTTATTCTGCTTTCAGTTTTAATTCATGATTTGGCTGTATATAGAATTCCAGGTTGGAAATAAATTTCTCATTTACCCTCAGCATTTTGAAATCATTAGCTCGCCAGTACTGAGAAATCTAATCAATACCTTTTCAATTCTTGGAATGAGTCCTGGTTTTGTCCTCTCTGAAAATTGTGAAATCTCCTTTGTCCCCAGGTTTTTGAAATTTCACAATAATGTAAATTAGCATAAGTCTATTTTCTTTTTTTAATTTTTAAAAATATTTAAAAATTTTATTTATTTACTCTATTGGAGGATAATTACTTTACCATATTGTGAAGGCTTTTGCCATACATCAACATGCATCGGTTAAACTGATGCAACCACTATGGAGAACAGTATGAAGATTCCTTAAAAAACTAGGAAAAGAACTACCATAAGTCTATTTTCCTTTATTGTGCTGGTTCCTGGATGGGCTCTTTTAATCTCAAAATGTATGCCCACCAGTTTGGGGAAATTTCTTGAATTCCTTCTTAACAGTTTTCCTCCTCGCTCTTCTTTCTATTCTTTCTTTCTGAAGCTTCTATTATTTGGCTCTCCTGGATGGGTCCTCAGATTTTCTTGTATTTTCTCTACTATTTTCTGCATTGTTTCCTCCTTTTTAAGAGTGTGTCTTCAGTTTCTTTCAACCCTTTCACCTTCACAGTTTTAATTCACAAGACTTCATTTTTATTCTTGGACTGCTCAATTTTAATAGCATTCTGTTCTTTCTTTAAAGTGTAATGTCTCATCTCTTTGATGAGCTAAGTGATAGCTTTTATTTGTTTGTTTCATTTTGACTTTAGTTTACTTCCCCATTTGTAGTCTCTTTCCCACAGGTTGCTTTTCAGTCTTAGTCATCTTAGATGATTTTCATGTGTCTCAATTCCATTTTTTGCTTTCCTTAGTACTTTCAATTGTACTTCTATTTCATTTTGTCTTTTATTATCTGTCTCCACCATATTGTAACCTTCTTGAGGGTGGAAACAATGTCATATTCTTTATGTCACCACCCTAGGGGTTCAATAAATATTTGCTGGATTGAATTTTAACACTTGTAAAATCTTTGGGAATAAGCCCTGTATCTTTCTCAACCTGATTTTCCTATAACATCAAGAAGCAAGCTTTATAGTTAGTAAGACTACTAGAAATGTTTTCTTTTCTGAACAGTTTCTTACCCTAGATCTGAAGTATAAAGCTTCCAAATTGAGCCAATTAGAGAAGCCCTTAGCATGTCCAAAGTGGGAATAATAGAGAACTTCTGTTTTTCTGAAATTTCTTTTTTACAGGAATCTATAAAATCCCATGGACGGAGGAGCCTGGTAGGCTGCAGTCCATGGGGTCATGAAGAGTCGGACATGACTGAGCGACTTCACTTTCACTTTTCACTTTTCACTTTCATGCATTGGAGAAAGAAATGGCAACCCACTCCAGTGTTCTTGCCTGGAGAATCCCAGGGACAGGGACGCCTGGTGGGCTGCCATCTATGGTGTCGTACAGAGTCGGACACAACTGACGCAACTTAGCAGCAGCAGCAGCATACATATATAACTAATATAGTCATAAAGCTAAGATTTAAAAATCTTAAAGATAGTACCATCAAGGTAACTTTGTTAGTTTTCAAAATGACAAAAATCTGTGTCATATGAGAAGATTCAAAGCAGCATTGTCCATAAAAACTAAAGAGTTGAAACAGCCCAATTGTCCATCTAGTGGTGAATGGGAAACAAAATATGGTCCTTTCATACAATGGAATATTCTTCATCAATAAAAAGGAATAAAGGAATGATCCGTGCTATAACATGGACCTCCCAGTCACCCCAGGATGCAGGGGCAGGTCTGACATACACTGTGAGAGAGGTCCCGGCTGTTCCCGGCATTGCTGTAGTGATCCACCTCCAGAGCCACAATCTTCCCTGACTTCATGAAGCCAACCTGGTAAAAAGGAGAGTGAGCTCTCAATAATTCCCTTCCTTTGTCTGTCTCTAATCATCTCCTCCCACTTAAGCTACCTGGAAAAAAACAGAAAGAATAAGACACCACACCATGAAATAAAGGAGAACTTAAGAGATCCGCAGACTTCACAGGCAAAGAAGAAAGGAACTAACATCTCCCATTGATGGACCCTTCTCTCTGTACTCGTCCTTTTTCCTCTCTGCTCCTGGCTTCTGTTCTACCAGCAGAAGTGAGGAGGTAGAAAAGAGACCATTGGTCATGACAGGTCAGGGAGGGAAATGTTGGGAAGAGAAACTAGGAGAGGAACCAGAGACCACCCCCCCCCCATAGCTTTTGGGCAACAGATAGCAGAAGTTACACTTTGCACAAGCATGAACATGCTTTCACTTCCCCAACCTCTTGTGAACTAGACACACAAACCCTGACAGGCCATTTCTTGAGCAAGGAGCCTGAAACCTCCAAAGACCAAGTTACTTGCTTGGAGCCCATAAGAATTTGGGAATGAGCAAAACAGTTTCTTTTGGTAAGTTAAGTCATGGAATGAAGTCAGAAGAGGCCAAAGAGGAGGGCTCCCAGGATTATAGCACATTAACATTAGACCACTTTGCAGAATGGATTTACCCCAGGTCTGCTGATAAATTGTGTTTGAGCCTGAGTGGACAAAGACCAGATTTGGACCATAGCAATTTCACAGAAGTTGTGCATAACAACCCGGGGCATCTCCTGGGAGCTGGCCTGCATTACCCTCCTATGTTGCTGTTGGCTTATTTGAATTTCTCTCTTTGCTATTTCTTCTTTGAACTTTATCGGTTATCATGACAAAAGTCAGAGTGTATCCCAGGATCCCTGAATCTTCATCCCCAGTTTCCTAAGCAGATGACACTGCCCACCCGGCACAACCCCTGACATCTATAACCTTGTATCTGGCCAAGAAGGGGTGTCTGCCGCCAGTTATCAGCATATCCTCATTACGATCCAGCATGCAGCGCACTGGGTGTCCGGTCCTGAGGGAGACACAAGAGGGTGAGAAATCTCTACAACAACCGAGCCTGGTGAGTCTCAGGGATAAAAACTGCAAGGAAGCCTTCTTTCTCCACCAGAACACTATGCTGGACAAGGTAGAGATATACAGGTGTGGGTTATGGGATGTGGGCTGTGTCCTTGCCATCAAGGTACTCACAGCCAGATAGAGGAGATAAGACATGGACACAATGAGCCAGGGGATATTGCCTTCACCCCTATATTCAAGAGTTCTATAAACAGAGGGCTGTGCAAATTCCAAGCAAAAGGTATCTACTTTCCAACAAAGGAAACCCAGGAAGTCTTCCCAGCAGAGGCAGCCTTATTTTTCTCCCCAGAGCCCATTGGAACTCACTTGTATGCAGCCAGGGCCACAGCCACAGACACCAGGGTGCTCCGGGTCTCCTTCCCTCCAAAGCCTCCTCCCATTCTCTTCACTCGGACCAAAATCCGGTTTACTGGAACCCCCAACATTTTTGCAACAAAGGACTGTGGGCAAAAGAACAAAATACTCCCAGTGAATGCATCACAGGACTTTCTTCATGCTTGACCCAGAGCCTACCTGACACACAGAAGCCTAATTATTGCTGTGAATTCTGAAATTCCTTGATTCAAGAATCCCCTTCCTGTCCCAGGGCACCCCTTGGGTAGTGGTGCCAGGGTCCGGCACACATCAATTACTGCACACTGAGTTCACATACTTGTTTAGTTGTTTTATTCAGAGGGGTAAGCAGCTGTTCACAGCATACTATCAGGGTCAAAACCCATTCCATTTAGCCAAGAACTGGTGGGTCATGAGGGTAAGACCAGTTGCCAAAAACACTGGCAACCACTGTCATGTTACACACAATAGAGAAATGAGGACTAGCTGAGCCACTGCAGATCATCTCGTGGTCCCCGTGGCTCTCATTAAGCTCAACTCCTTCATTTAACAGATGAGGAAACTGAGGTCAGATATGATCTGACCAAAGCAATACAGCGTTGGAATGACAACAGCTAACACTTTCTAGGCTCTATCCAAGTTTTAAAACTCATCTAACCATTACAACATCCATGCCAGGCCCTATTTTATAGATGAAAAAGGTTATATAACAAGTTCAGTCATACCAACTTGTTGGAGACAGGGCCTGGCTTCAGACTACAACCCTCACGTCCCCTCCTGGACCAGCCCACATCTCCCTCTCCCCTGGCCCCTTGTTGACCTGCTGGATTCCTACCTGGGTTTTCATGGCATTCTGTGTGGACACAAAGAGCTCCATCTCCCCTTCCTCGCCTTTCGGGATAGCAATGGTGCAGTGAGTCTCCAGGTAGAAGTGGTCTTGGCCACCAATGTACAGCTCACCTGGGGAAGCAACAACACTGCCCACAGTGAACCCAATGCTGCAGAGGTTGTGAGTTTGCTTAAGGAGAGAATGTACTTGTCCAGGGCCCTGGGCAGTACCAACGGTCCACAAGGAACCTTTCAGTTCCCTAACCAGGGTGGGCAAGAGTCTCAAAGTCTAATCCATCTGGCAGCCAAACCCCAACAAAGAAACCAGGACAACACTGAAATACGTCAGATGTGAAGCTTTCTTCTCATTGCAGCCAATGGAAATCAAAGATTTTTAAACTACCATTGTGAAGTGAAGTGAAGTCGCTCAGTCATGTCCGACTCTTTTCGACTCCATGGACTGTAGCCTACTATGCTCCTGTCCATGGGATTTTCCAGGCAAGAGTACTGGAGTGGGTTGCCATTTCCTTCTCCAGAGGATCTTCCTGACCCAGGGATCGAATCCAGGTCTCCTGCACTGTAGGCAGATGCTTTACCATCTGAGCCACCAGGGAAGTCCTTTTGTAAACCTTTTAAACCATTGTAAACCTTTTAAAAAAATAGAAAAAGAGTTAATGAATGTGACTGAGAAGAAAATAAACTGCATCTTCCAGAGCTGAGGTTGTCAGGCCAATTGGAGAGTTGGCTTATTAGTTACAGCAATGCACAGAAACTGATGTAAAAAACAAACCCCAAAGGGGTCTGCTCAGTAGCCTTGCCCTAGGATGTGAGCTCTAGACCTAATTGCACAGTGGGAGGAGGAGGAGGTGGGGAGAGGAGAGAGCACTAGCTGTCAATGGGTGAGGACTGCCTTCATGCAGATGGGGAGGACAAGGATTCTGTGCAGCTTGGAGCCTGGTGGACCCAAGGCTGGCTAGACATCTGTGATTCTTATCTTCTCTAGGCAGTCTTCCAAATCCAACATGCCTAGAATCACTTAGGTATGTCTGGTCTAGAGACAGGAGAGTGGAGACTAAGATGCTAACGTTCCATCTTTCCTAGCCACCTGTCTAGTATTTTTTACAAACATCAGAGAGACTCTTTTGTTAAGAAATGTCAGGAAATCACTTCCTCGCTGCAGGGCTCAGGTACATCTCTTAAATTTCACTCAGAAACCAGGGCCACCCCATTCCTACCGTTGCATGGTGCAGCCATACCTGAAACCACATTATCTGCTTCTGAAAACCCCTTCTTGAGGTCTCCTTTCTCAATCTTCAGCTCAGATCCATAAAAGGAATTATTTTTTATAGCATCCTGAGGATTAAAAAGAAGTTTCAATGACTTGACTTTAAAGGATGGAAGGTGAGTTTAAGGGGCTGGGGAAAAGAAGCTCCTGAATGATTACTTCTTTCTCCTCGCATAAATCACACAGGCATCTCTATCAGTATTTTAAGCAGACTAAAAGTAAGCTCAGTTGTAACCCAGGGTGTCTTGTTTCTCTGTTTCCTCAGATATAGACACACAACCCTGGTTCTTGGGGAAAAGCAAAGAACCTCTCAAGAAACCAGTTGAAATTGAAATTGGAAAGGAAGAACTCAGTTTGGCCATTAGTGGACTGAGTCTAGGATCACGATGGGGGAGGATTCACAGGATCGCATAATCATAGGACTGGAGGAGATTTAAAAGCCTATCTGGGAAAATCCCACCTGCACCTCACATTTCCTCTAGAGTATCTTAATAAAGGTGCCTCCAGGAACAGAAAGCATTCCCCTCTCCAGCCAGCCCATCATCCCCCAGTTACCTCAATTGTGATAATGGCAGGAAGATCCTCATAGGTGACTTTCACTGCATGGGCAGCTCTCTCTGCATGTTCTGGGGTGTCAGCGACCACAGCACCAATGATGTGACCAACACAAGTCACCTAGGAGCAGAGTCAGACCGTTAAAGAACATAACACATTCCTCATGAAGCAAATTATTTTGGATTGTTCAAAACAACAAAGGAAGTCCCGCCCCCGTAGTTTTCTAAGGTACATTTAAGGAATGTCCTGGGACCGTTTCATGTTCTTATCTTACTACTGGGGCTTATGTGCTTCTTCCTAAGTGTTTCGAATTAGCAGAATTGGAGTAGGACTTGGAGATAACTAGTCTCAGAATAGCAAACTTGATTCATCTCCAGGGCCAATTCTGAGTGCAACCTGTTGAGAAGCTGCTCAGGATAAAGTGTGGTGATTGATTAGTGATTTTGCCATGAGCAGCAGAAGGAGAGCATGGCACCGTGAAGTGTATCTGTCCACTCAGAGCCACACAACACCCTTGTTCTTCATATGAAGAGATGGAAACCAAGACAGAAAGATCTAAATTGGCTCGTTACTGGACCATAACTAAATCTTAATTTCTGACTTGTAGTATTATTTTCTTTCTACCACTCCACTCTTTTTTATCTTCTCTTTCTCAGATTTATACCAAAAGTTTCTCAAAGGCAGCAATCATGTCCCATAGTTCATCTAGATGCCCCAAAGCGGTAGTTCTCAAATACTGGTTCTTAGTCACGATAGTCTACAAGTCAGTTTTTTTGGTTGTTAGACTTATAAACTAATTAATAATTATTATTTTCTCTTCATTGAATGAACTCAGTTTCTATTTTAAAAACTTTATGTATCTCCTTCAGGGATGTTTTCCAACATCATCCCCAACAACAAAAATTGTCCAGCTCATCACTTTGGAACATAATATTTCTTGACAATAGGAACCAATATTTAACATGTCTGTGTCTCATAATTACCTCTTTAGGACTCAATTAAGCTCTTGACTTAGCTGGTTAGCATAGAGGATTTCCAACCTGGACAACTCTCACTAACCATAATTATGGTCTTAGAGGCTCTTGAAGTTCGTAAAGCAATTTGTCTTCTATCAAACGCTCTCCTTTAGTTCTAATGACTCAGGGTTGTAGTTTTGAATTCTCTCCTTCATGTTTACCTCAGTAATAAGTTGAATTTGTCCTTAAGCAACACCTACTCACCGTCAACTTGCAATATTTGATCTGTACTGGAATTATAAAATGACTATCTGAGAACTATCCTATAAGTATACAGGTTTTTGTAGCACCTGCCTTGAATGCTTAAATTTTTTTTTTGGCAGAACTCCATATATGGTTGAAATCAATAGTTAAACGCTCATGTAAGTGAATTATCAGTTCACATAGTAGTGGTAGTATAATTATAATTTTTATTCTGTTTACTTTCTGCTTAATGTATAGATTAATGTATGTAATACATTCTGCTTAATGTACTTTTATTTCCTTTTAATAAAGGAGCTTAATATTGTACCCTAAGAACCTGATTTTTAGTTAAAATACAGTCACCAACCTTTTTTTTAATACCACTCTGGTATGGAGTCATCCTACCATGTCTGATACTCAAAGCAGCAGCCATCAATTAAGTAAGTAAATACATCTTAAGTTAACAGTGCTGCCAGGCATATTTCTCCCTTTACTGATTGTCCCAAATACTGCCCAACTGGATGATGGCCACAGTATGTGCAAATGCATAATCTTTTCAAGATTAGGGGTTTGAAGAAATGAACACAAATTAAAGCTTAGATACTCATTCCACTGACTTCATATTTAAAAAAAAAAATCCAAGATATACCGTATCCTTCGCAAAGACTGTCTCATCATTAAAAAGTCCGGTTTCATTACTCCCAGGAATATCATCAGCAGAGAGAAAGCAAACAAACCCTGGCACTTTCTGAGCTTCTAAAACATCAATGGACCTGCAAGAAGGAGTGTGAGGAGTCAGGAAGGAAAACTGAAGCGGAAGACCTGTCACCTGAGCAAGTGCCAAACTATGCCACACCTCAACCTTGTGTATCAGTCATTTTTTCCCCAAAGATTGTATAGTAGAGAAAGTCTCTGAAATACCTTCAACTGTATTTTGATACCTTATAAGTCTTGCTCTTTGTAGTTCCCCATCCAATACCATCCATCCCTTTGCAGGAAGAACAGATACTATCATTTAGAAGAGAGATCTATATCCTCGAAGGGTCCACTGATAGAATTCAAGGATCCATGAAGTTAAATGGCAAAACATTTTCCTCTTAAAAAAAAGATGACCCATTAACCAATCAGATAACCTTATCTTCTTTTCGACAGGCTTTCCTTCACCCTAATTCTTCCTCTTGCTCCCTCCTATCCTATCCTATTTGGCAAATGCTGCTTAGATACTTACCATGTGGAGGCCATGAGCTGAGTGCTGGGGGGATATAAGATGAATAGGACAAGTCTGTCCCCATAGGCCCTGTTCTGGTCTCCACATACAAGGGAACCAAACAGCATTTACTCTGGAGAGCTCCAACTAACACCCACATCATAGTTAATAACCATCCAGAATCAGCACGTTAGGGCTCTTGCTGTACCACTCAGTTTCCTTACCTGGAACATGGGGTAATAATAAGACCTGCCTATAGGGCTGTGGAGAGGAATAGATTAAACATTATGTATAAAATGCTTAAACCAGGCTGCAGCAAACATTAAGTGTGATATGAGTATCTATTCTTTATTATCATCATCGTCTTAGAGGTGGCAATTCTTGCCATTTGGGCTTTCAAAATTTAATAAACAAGTACAAGTGACTGTTCTCTACTGAGTACTTTGTGGACACTATCATTTTAAATATGCTATTATACATGGGGAAAATGAGAGCTTAAGCACAAGGTCAAGGTCAACTTGCTAGGCACTGGAACAGGAAGTCAATGCCAGCTATGCTAAGGCCTCCTTCTTCCCTTTAGTGCTGACTCAAGTTTTCTGAAGATTTGTACTGAAGTTTAGCCTATTATGCAGAAGGCAATGGCACCCCACTCCAGTACTCTTGCCTGGAAAATCCCATGGACGAAGGAGCCTGGTAGGCTGTAGTCCATGGGGTCTCGAAGAATCGGACACGACTGAGCGACTTCACTTTCACTTTTCACTTTTCATGCATTGGAGAAGGAAATGGCAGCCCACTCCAGTGTTCTTGCCTGGAGAATCCCAGGGGCAGGAGAGCCTGGTGGGCTGACGTCTGTGGGGTCACACAGAGTCGGACACGACTGAAGCAACTTAGCAGTAGCAGCAGTTAGCCCATTATGCACAGTGCAGATCTAAGAAAGGTCTTTCAGCAGCTCCTCATCACTTTTTGGGCCAAGTGTAACATCCCTGGTCAGCACCCCTAAGGCTTTCCTGATCTGGGCCCTGACTATGTCTCCATTATCATCACCCCACCCTCCCAGGCACCACTGAGCCCCTCTTGTATCCTGCTCCTCTCCTGTCTGGGTTTAATACGAGTCACTGTGCTCCTCTCTGGACCAGGAGGCCCTGGAGAAGGCTCATTGTCGTGGCATCTCCAGTGCCTGGCGGATGCTCCCGGCGCCCTCCTCCCCAAGTGTTTTCACTGCACGCACTTGATCTTGGCGTGGGCCCGGGTGCTGGTGACCAGCCGGAGGAACAGCTCATTCTCGTAGCGAGGGATGTCGTCACAGTATACGGCCTCCCCAGAGGCTTGCATGGCCGCAGCCAGGTGGGGCAGGGGCCGGCCCACTGTGTCCTCCTTGGACTGACCATTGGGCACCTCCTGGAACAACATGGTCACAGGTTTCAGAGGACACTGTTCCTCTATAGGCCCTGGGGAACCGTGGAGAGCTTCAGGCCAAGGCAAATGTGAGGAGTGAGAATGTAGGAGGCAGGAGAGCACAGGGGCAAAGAAACAGTAGGCAGGTAAGAAGTCACTTGAAGAGTGGTCACAGTATCACTGTACAGTCATCAGCAGTGTCTGTGGGGGACTGGATCCAGGTCACCCCCCGGAGAGCAAATCTACAGGTGCTCAAGTCCCTTCTATAAAGTGGTGCGGTCCAGTCGGCCCTCTGTATCCATGGATTCCACGTACACAGATGAGGGCTAACTGTATACAGGAACAAACAAAACAAGGAGCCTAAAGGTCCATTTGTTGAAGGTTGGGTAAATAAACTAGGCTATGCTCACAGGATGGAAAATACACAATTGCTAAGAGAGATTTTTGAAGAATTTTAATTAGAAGGAAATGCTCATGTTAAGTGTAAAAACAGGACATACACTATTGTATGTGTACATGTAATGATTCAAATTCTGTGGGAAAAACATGGTAAAATGCAAGTATGTCCATATACACATAGGAAAAAAATGGAGAGAAGTACACAAACATATGGGCTTCCCTGATAGTTCAGGTGGTAAAGAATCTGCCTGCAATGTAGGAGACTCATATTCGATCCCTGGGTCAGGAAGATCCTCTAGAGAATGGCAACCCACTCCAGTATTCTTGCCCAGAGAATCCCATGGACAGAGGAGCCTGGTGGGCTACAGTTCATGGGGTCACAAAGCATTGGACACAACTGAGCAACTAACTCTCTCACTGTCTCACACAAACATAATAATAATTTTCTCTTGGAGGTAATAAGCTTCCCTGGTGGCTCAGATGGTAAAGCATCTATCTGCCTGCAAGGTGGAAGACCTGGGTTCCATCCCTGGGTCAGGAACATCCCCTGGAGAAGGAAATGGCAACACACTCCAGTACTGTTGCCTGGAAAATCCCATGGACAGAAGAGCCTGGTGCAGGCTACAAGTCCATGGGGTCACAAAGAGTCGGATATGACTGAGCGACTTCACTTTCACTTTAAGTTGGAGGTAAGGTTTGGTGTGATTTCTATTTTCTTCTTTATGTTTTTCTATATTTTTCAAAATGTTCTAAAGTGTATTCAGTTTAAAATAAAATTCCGTTTTATGTGTTTTTTTTTTCAAAGTAATAATGATGGCTAGTATTTTATTTAGAGTTTACTATATACTGGAATTATCTGAGTTATTTACTTTTATTAACAAATTGAATCCTCAAAACTGTGCTGTGAAACAGGGACCCACCTTACCCACATCTGCAGCTGGGTATAATTATCTTGCCCAAGAGGCACAGAGAGAAAGTCACTTGTCCAGGTGTACAGTTACATGATGGCAGAGTTTGGATTCAAGTCCTGGCAGTCAGGCCCAGAGTTCATGCTTTGGATTGTTACACTCAGGAGCAGAGTTCTTCAAATTGTGGACAATGGCCAAATCTGGCCCACTCTCCGCTTTTGTAAAGTTTCAGTGGTGCACAGTCACGCACATTCATTTATGTATTGCCTCTGGCCCCTTTTGTGTTACAATGACGAAGTTGAGGAATTGTAGCAGAACGTACGTGGCCCACAAAATCCGAAAAGTTGATCCTTTACCTAGTGCCTCTCAAAAAATTGCTGTTAATAGAAATTTTTAAAAAAAATTTTTGTTTACTTGGTATGCTCAAGAGAATGCCTAGCTTTGCACATTAGCCCATGGAGGAACCAGAAAAAAAACAAAATGGAAAAAAAAAAAATTTAAGAAACAGATGAAGGTGAGAGTAAGCCCAAGAGAGTAATGAGGTGAGCAAGAGGGGAAATAGCTTCATTCACATTGATATAATTCCTGTTTCCCTCACTAGACATTTATGCACAATGGTAAGGAGATTTAGGCACTGACATACAATGTAAATCAGCCACTCACCAATGGTCAGCATCTCTGAAGTGAAGTCACTCAGTTGTGTCCGATTCTTTCTGACCCCATGGACTATAGCCTACCAGGCTCCTCAGTCCGTGGAATTTTCCAGGCAAGAATACTGGAGTGGGTTACCATTTCCTTCTCCAGGGGATCTTCCCGACCCAGGGACTGAACCCGGGTCTCCCACATTGCAGGCAGACACTTTATCATTTCAGCCACCAGGGAAGCTACAGGGCCCCTGATAATAGCCACATAAAGTATGTACTCACTTGGAAGAGCTGGATGTTGGCTGGAGGGTCTTTCTGAAAGAGTAAAGTGGCGCTGGTGTAGGTGGGGTCCAGTTTACCACACTTCTGTGGAGACAAGGTGACAGGTGATCATGACTATTTCTATCACTGTTCCCAACCTTGGTTGCTCCCAAGTGGTAAAAGTAACAGCTTTCTCATCTCCTCATCTGCACTCCTTCTGATACTGGCTGGATCTATCTCAACATTTTAACGTGGGCTCTGTCAGCGTCTCTTCTCCCATCCCTGCACCCTATTTCCTCTGACATACCCAACCAAGGTTTCCCTGCTTCCTGCACTGATGTGTGCTGCTCTGTTGGGAATATCTTTCTCCCCCAGCCTTCCTGGAAAAGTCATTATTTTCCCCCTCAATTTTGTGGGAAATATTTAATATAGGGGAATTATTCATAATATAATCTCAACAAAATTCAGTGGCATGTGAAACTCTGTATGCAGCATGATACCAAATCTGTTTAGAAAATAATATATCCAGATCAGAAGACAGGAAGATGATAGGTTTATAGGTAGACAGATGGAAGGGAGACAGAGAGACTGGGCAGACAAAAAGGATTACACACAGATTGGACAGATAGGCATAGGGAAAAGATCAGAGGAATAAGCAAAATACTAGCAGTGGTTTTATCTAAGATCTGAGAGTAATTTTAAATTTTTCTTTATACATTTTTGTATTTCTAAAGTTTTCCACAAGTTTTTTACTTCCATAATCAGAAAAATTATTATAAATGTTTATAAAAGAGGTATCTCTGCTGTCCCCACAGATGTGAAGCCTTTTCTCCTTGGTGTTCCCCCCTCCCAACTCCCTCGCCTCAGTAGTCACACCAGGCTGGCCTTTATTGATCCTATTCTCTCCCACACTTAGCCACCCACCATGTGCAGTACAATCTTATGACATAAAAAGTACGAAATAAATGCTTGCTGGCAAACCCACCTCAGGAGCTGGGCTCCACTTCAACTAACACCCTGTTCTGAATGCACAACAATCCCACCCACCCTGGCTGCAGCAGCCCCACCTCACATTCTTATCACACTACACTCCCATTCAAAGTACATAATCACAGTTGTATCAGCTACGCTGCAGAAGGCTCATCAGGTCTACCCACCCCCAGATTTTACAGCTAATGCTTAGCAAGAGTGGTGACCTATTCAAGTTCTCATCTGAGGTAATGACACAGCCAGGACAAGAACCCACATCCCTGACTCCCAGCCCAGTGCTCTGTCTCTCAACCACCAAGTTGGCTCATTTCCATGTGACTTTCTAGGCTGGGTCCCTGGTCCCTACTCCTCTGTCCTTAGACATCCAGAGGAGCATTTGCCACCTTGTCCACAGCCCGTTCCTACCTCAGTCAGCTTCCCAGATCCCAAAACACAAGTGCTCCAGGAGCACACAAGTGCTCGGCCTCGCCAGGCTCCACACTCACATCTTTCGAGTCCTTGCCCAGTTTCTTCAGTACTGTCAGGTAGAACTTGAAGAAGAAGCTGAGGGTGAGGGTGCGTCGGAATTCAATCATGCCTCCAGGGGCGTCTGGGGATAAGGACAGTTCTTCCGCCAGGCCTGCACACACGTCCTGTAGCAGCTTCTCATTCCAGAACCTGCCAGAGAGCAGGTCATGGGAGAGTGTTCCCAACCAGCTCTCAGAATCACTTGTGTGAGTGGAGTCATGAACCTCAGCTCAAAAATGTGACTCAGATACTTACAGTTATGTGACTTTACCTAGTGCTTCAGATAGTAAAGAATCTGTCTGCAATGCAGAGACCTGAATCTGATCCCTGGGTCAGGAAGATCTCCTGGAGAAGGCAATGGCAACCCACTCCAATATTCTTGCCTAGAAAATTCCATGGACAGAGGAGCCTGGGGGGTTACAGTCCATGGGGTTGCAAAGAGTCAGACACGACTGAGCAACTTTCACTTTCACTTCACACAAGTTACTTAACCTCCTTAAGGCTTCATTTCCTCTTCTTTAAGATTAAATACAAATTTTAAAAGACCACACAAAAAAATAATAGTTAAATCTATTGAGTTCCTACCACACACTGAGCAATGTCCTAAGTGCTTCATATGAAACATTACTTTTAATGTAAATTAAAAGGTACAGTAGGGAAAATTGTTATACTCACTTTACCGTGAGAAAACTGAGATATGGGAGAATTAAGTAACTTGACTTATATTACCCATCTGTCAAGTGTTCAAGCCAGGAATTGGAACCAAGGAGCCTAACTCCAAAGTTAAGCTTTATCAAGACATATGGTTACTGTAAGGATTACATAGAACAGTGCCAGCAAAGTGCTTGCTACAACTGCTGCCATATGATAGCCTTAGTAATAGCAGTTGCTGTACTAATAGTGTAGCAGCAGTAACAGTAGTAGTAACAACAGCAATAGTAGTAGCAGCAGTACTAGTACTAGTAATGCTAGCAGTGACAGAAGCATTAATAGTAGTAGTGGAAGCAATAGTAATAGCAGTAGAAGCAGAAGTAATAGTAGAAATAAGAGAAGCACCAGTAGTAATAGCAACAGTACAAGCAATACTACTAGTAGGAGAACAGCACCAGCAATAGGGATACTTTTATTAGCAGTAACAGTGGCAGCAGCAGTGCTAGCTGCAACAGTAATAGTTATTGTAGCTGTAAAGTAGTAGTAATAGCATTAATAATAGCTTCTGTAACAGAAACATCAGTAGCAGTAACACTAGGAGTAGCAACAACAATAGTATTAGCAGCAGAAGAGACAGCACAGTAGTAGCAACTGTAATAGTAGCAGTAGCCACAATAGTAGTATTAGTCATAGTAGTGATAGCAGTAGGAATAGCAGTAATGATAATAGTAGAACAATAGTAACAGTAGTAGAAGAAATGAGATGAGTAGCACCAGCAGTAGTAATTGGAGTAATAAAAGCAGCAGCAGCAGTAGTAATAGTAGTTGTGGCTGTAGAAATAAGTAGTAATAGTACTAATAGTAGCAGCAGCAGTAGTAATGCTAACAGTAGTACAGCAGCAGCAATACTACTAATAGTAATACCACTAGTGGCAGCTGTAATCATAGTAGTGGTAGCAGCTCTAGTAGTAGCAGTAGTAATAGCAATAGTTGCAGCAATGGTAGCACTACTGGTAATCACAGTAGCAGGAGCAGCAGGAGCTTTGTTACAGTTTTAGCTCTTACTTTGACAGCTGCTTCTGCGTGGTCTTGAGGGCTGAGATGGTTCTGTCCGCCATTCCGCCATAGCAGAGGGCTAGTTCCTTTACCTGCGTGCTTCCTGGCTGGAACAGGACTCTCATGCCGCAGGTCACCTTGGCTATGTCATCTTCTCTCCGGTTTGCCTGCTTGAATGCTGAGAAAAACTCATCCTAAAAATAACAGAAAAATACCTCTTTCCCACCTTGCTTTGCAAAGGCTGCAAACAATGAGTCTGAAGCAGGAAGGGTGCAGTGAAGTCAGAAGACCATCACAGAGCAGCCAGGAGCTGGTGGTAGGGGTCAAAGATAAGGACATAACTACCGCCTTTCCCAGAGGATTTCCAGGTAACATTCCCAGAAACTGGGAAAGGGTCAGGATTTCTGACCATTGGTCAGGAAAACAGGAAGTCCAGGGACACAGCCAGGCACTGTGCCAAAGCCTCTATCAACATGACTGCCTCTCAAGCAGATACAATGAGATGCCAAAGGGTGTTGAAACCCAGTGTCAGCTTGGGGCCTCCATAGATGCTCTCCCTGACTTGTCTCTCCCACCAGTCTACTGGCTTCAGTTAGAATTCTCTTTTCCTGAAAGGAAGACTCACACTATGAAACAGTAGCTTTCTTTGTGTTTTGAGCATACATTTCCCCTGGGTCCAAGCCAGGCTCTTTCTTTGGAGATGGGAGGAGAGTGTGAGTAGTTTCTAGGTAAAGACCCATCTGTGTCAGGTTCTGCACAAGGTTTGAACTGTCCCTGGCACCAAGTTCTGATGAACATCAGTGGTGGGAGGTTTAAGGGAAAGTGTATTGGAGAAACACTGTTGAGGTTCAAAATGACCCCGGGCTTTTGCTGAAGAAGCCAAGGAGAGCCCTCCTGATGAGATTTCTGATGTCTAACATAGCACTGGGGCTATGAGCCCAGAGCTGAACTTGATTCTGGAACACAGGTTCCAACCACTTCCAGGACTGTGCTAGCCCAAAGCAACATTTTCCCCAGGGTTCATGCAGGGTCAGAGTCAGGCCATCGGCTGTTCTTTCTTGAGAAAGACTTCCAAATTCTTGGTGTGAAAATCTTTCATTTATGAAATGTTTTTTGTTTATGTCTCTACCCAGGAGAATACAAACTGGACCGTTTCCTCCTTCTTTCCCCATCTCATAAGTTTTTTAAAAAAAATATATTGATCTGTGAAATACAAAAACTCTGGGAATCACTGTTCAAAATAGCCCATAAAGACAAGCTGGAAAATCATTAAGAAACACCACAGGGACATAACTGCTTTAATTTAATCAGCATTCTCATTAAGGAGGTCAAAATCAGCAAGGGCAAGCATGCCTTGTAACACTTGCTAGAGCACCAGCTCTGTAAACCCTTAATGCTCTCCTTTACTGCTGGTGCCCGGCCTTTCCCAGATCACTCTTCTAAATGCCCATGGAATGTGTAGGACAAAACTACGCCAGGTCAGGATACCACAGGCCCCAAGGAACACAAGCAAGGTGGCCAGAGGATCCCAGACCTGCACCACCAGGCCAGAAAATCCTCCCATGAAGCAGAAACCCATCCAAGGGAACCCAGGGCATGATCAGTGAAAAAGCACCTGGTCGAGCCCAGGTTTAACAGATGAGGACCTGACTCACATTGGAGGTGCCACTCCATCTGGCACGCACATTGCATACCTCATCATATGAAAACTGGGGCAGAGATTTACCACAGCTGGGTATATTCTTGGAATTGTGTCGTTAGCACCAGCTGCTGATTCCCACCGACTCCCAGACACCCGCCAGGAACCTTATGAATCCTTTCTTTCCGGTCCTCGCAATAATCTGCACAGTCAGTAAATATGGGCCCGTTTTACAGATGAGGATTTGGGGCTCAGAAAGATGAATGACTTGTTCAGAACCATACATCTACCTGTCTGGTTTCCTTGTCTGTGCCCTGTGCCCAATACCCTGAAACTCCTCATTTTCCAGAAAGGAATATGGTTTGTTAATAAAGGCCAGGCTCAGAGACAAGAACATCAGTGTTAAAGTGGAGAGATGCTAAGCGTGGTCCTTGAGGCAGACTCTGATCTCTTCGTCTGGAGCCTGGCAGGAGCAGGGCTGATTTGGGTTGTTCTGACAGCATCTCACCTCCCTGCTGTAGGGGATCTCAATGGAGAGCAGTATCTCCTCTGGACCCAGCAGGGTCTTTCTGTAGCTGGGGAAGAAGGTGTGGTCCATTGGAACTGTTCTTCTGGTGCCTGTACAGAGGCAAGACAGAGAGGGACCGGTGTGAGAAAGCACGGGACAGATCACCAGGGGAATTCTCCTTCCTGGCCCCTGATGCCCATAGTCAGAGGGAGTGGCTGGCATGGCAGGGACCCAGGTGCTCCATCCGAAACCCTTAAGCATTGATGTGCTGGTGACAGTTTAACAATCAGTTCTTTAAGAAAAAGCCCTGACTCAGCATTCACAAGCTTCTGTGGTATAAATACTTCTACAACGGCCAATGTCAAGCTACCAGAGCAGCATAGCTCAGTGTGAAGTTGAAAAGAGGGTAGCAAAGAGTTGACACAGCAGGCCTACCACCCTCTGAGAGGTCTGCTTACAAGGCTGGCCACTGGCTGTCCTCTGGGACCTTAGCTTTCAGGAGAGTTCCCACCATTCCCTGATAAGAACAGCTCACAATGCCTAAAATGTTTGTATAAATCATATGGTTTATGGTCAACACCTGACTTTCCTTCTGGAAGTCTGGACTTCTGGTACGTGCCAGGCAGAGCTACATGACCAGCCCCACTAAAAGCCCAGGGTGCTGAGTCTCTAATGAGCGTTCCCAGTAGACAATCCTTCATGTGTGTTGTCACAGCTCAAATTATTCCTGGGGAGAATGAGAGTGTCCTGTGTGACTCCCCTGGGAGGAGGCCCTGGAAGCTTGTGCCTGGTTTCTTCTGCCCCATGCTTCTTTTCCCTTTGCTGATTTTGCTCTCTATTCTCCTTCTGTAATAAGTCATAGCCATGAGCGGACTCAACACTGAGTCCTGTGAGTCTTCCTTGTCCTCCTGAAAGTCATTAGACCTAGAGGTGGTCTTGGGGAAACCCTTGAGCAAGGAAAGAGGCACAGGAGTAAACTATTACATAGCATTTCTAGTCTACAAATGGAATAAATGGAAATAACCTCAAAGATATAGACAGCTGTAACATGAAGGAAAATAATGAGGAAATGGTGAATTTTGAGTATTTATTACCTTTGTTTTTAATATAATTTATTTCATTGTGAGGGTATAGAGTTTACTGTTTAATAATAGCCATGCTTAACAAATGCTCAGACTCCCTGAAAACCCAGCCATCAGCTATGCTGAGTGGCATACTCTGGCCCCAGCACACACCACTGAGTATGGCTCAGTGGTGTGACCTGGGTGACAGGTCCTATTGTGAATTCTTAATAAAGTGATGGTCCAGCCCTCCTGGCCCCCAGCCTGGGTGCATCTCCTTAAAAGGAGTTTCCAGGGATCCAAGCTTTAGGAAAGCTGCATTATTGAACTTTGGGTTCTGCTTCTGCATTAAGTGACTTATCCTGTGAGACTCCACTCCAGCCCTGGCCCTCTTTCCTGACCTCTGCATGAGGCAGCTCACCTCTGGACACGATGGTCAGCTTGGTCCCACTGGCCATGAACACAGGGTTGAGGTCAGAGATGGGGCTGGCTGTGATGATGTTCCCTCCAAGGGACTAGGACAAGCAAGGAGAACATGTGAGAGCCCACCCCAGCAAAGTCCAGCTCACACATCTGGCTCCCAAATGCGGAAGGTGGGGGACATCTGAAGGGAGAGCTCTGAGATCCTCCACCCACTGTAGACACCAGACCAGCACAGTAAGAACCCGGGCATTTGGGCAACATGCAAAACTTGAGATTCCAATGCCTGGGGTTGGGTCCCAGCTCTGAAGTTTACCTATATGTAAACCAGGATCAGCTCCTTTACATTTGTTTGTTTGATTGATTTCACCCAACCTTTTTCTGAAAGGGCTGAGACGGTTTATCACTGAGGCTGTAGAGAGTTAGTGAAAGAGAAATAAAAGACAAAGATCAAGGAAAGAGAATAGGAAGCCTTAAGGATGAACAATGTGTTCTAGCTGAGCCTCCTTGGCAAAGAATATAAGGAGAATCAGACACAGAGTTCCCATTATTAGAAAAAGGGAAGAAAACCAGTTGCTCCAGGGAGGAAAAAAAATCCTTCCCACAAATAGATTTCATCTGAACTGGGGAACTTAGAGTTTTCTGGGTTTGCGTCTCCTTATCTGTAATTGGAAGAGGTGCTGGAGGTAGGGCGAGGGGAATGGGAGTAGGTTGTTTTGCTTTGTTTTTTGTTCTAATTTAAAACAACAGCTACAACAGTAGAACGGAAGGGTCAGCTTTCCTCCCAACCCCATCAACAGCTGTGAGACTCAAATGGCGCCAAGTATGAGAACGCCGTCTGCAAACCCTGGATTTGGGGGCTCGTCTGAAGGCTGATTGCAGTCAACGCATGGGCCTCTCTCTCCTCTCAAGGGGCTTTACCTCTGGTTCTACCCCTGACTCTGAAAGGCAGTCCGCCTTTCTGTTTTGGCTTCTCCCTAATTTATCTCTCATCCACCTGCTGGCAGCCTCGGCTAAGTTCAGAAATAGATGGGCAGGCAGCCCCATCTCTCCAGCCTCAGGGGTGAAGATGGAGTCACAGCACGCGTGCCCCCAGGGTGGCCCTCGGGTCACATCAGAAGCACCCGTGGGGCTCGTTAAAGCCTGACCCCTGCGCCCCAACCCAGATCTGCAGTCAGGTTCTCTGAGAGCGGGGTCCAGGAGTCTGCATTTTCAACAAGCCCCAGGAAATCCTAAACACAAGTTTGAGGCCTATTCGGGCTGTAATAGAACCCAGACTGGCCCCCTCGCCTTTTGGGAAAGTGCCCATCCTGGGCCCCTAACTAGGGACTCACCGCCACAGACTTGACCTGCTTCCCAGCGAACCAGCGCAGCTGCTCCAGGACTCCTCTGAACACCTCCGTTTTCTGGGTGGGAAGCTTGGCAACGGCCTCGAGCAGGGTCTTTTCCACAGAGCTCAGGGCACAAGCAGCTCCAAAGGAGATCCCTGGGAACACATGCTCGGAATGACAGCCATCTACCTCACAGCTCAAGAAGCACTTCCACATACAGCTCCTAGGAAGCTTCATAGCAACTGAGTAAGGATGAACCAGGATGCACGTCCTTATATGGGTGAAGAAATTAAGGCCCAGAGAGGTCTGGTGACCTGCCCAATGCCACACAGTTAATAAAAGAGCCAGAACTCAAGCCCAGGCCTAAAACCAGAGTGCTTTTCTCTCTAAACCAGTGACTCGCAATAAAATCAGATCTCTGAGGGTGAACTCTTGGCATTTCTTTTTAACAAAGCACCCCAACCCCCCTCCCCACCTACCCCCTATTCTCATGAATGAGTCTGTGTGCAGCCAGGATTGAGAATGATCACTGAAAATATCAAGCCCCGAGCCCATTGGTACCCGACCACGGATGCTCAGTGGAGGAGAGCAGTGAGGGTGTTCGCTTCCCCCGTGCAGGGTGAGTCTTGAAAAAGCGGGTGCAGCAGGATCGCCACCATCCTCTGCACAACCCACCCCCAGGATGCCAGCCCCTCTGTGGGCTCAGGCAGGCCCCCCCTTACCCTCAGGTCCGTGCTCCACTGCATTCAGCTCAGGGATCCAGGCTGGGCAGATGATCATAGGAAATAGCTGATTCTTAAACTTCATCTCAATGCCTCGAGAGAAATGAAAAGCCCCAAGTTGCAGGGCTCCCACCTCTGCAGACAGCACGGATTTCACATGCTCGGTGGGTGTCTCAGGACTTGGAGGTGCAATGGACAAGACATGGGATAAAGTGCAGTTTCCACATGATCAGCCAGGAAGCTATGTCTTTTTCTCTCTCATCAGAACTCAAATAAGATGAACTTGACTTCATGTGTGTCTATGTGCATGTGTGTTTATTCACAATATTAGAAAAAGGGCATGAAAATAAGTCAGAAACCCTTCTAAACACTTTACATAACTCATTTAATCCTCATAATAACCCTATGAAATACTGTGATTTTCTCTGTTCATAGATAAGAAGGGTTTCCTGGTGGCTCAACGGTAAAGAATCTGCATGCAATTCAGGAGACATGGGTTTGATCCCTGGGTCGGGAACATCCCCTGGAGAAGGAAATGTCAACCCACTCTAGTATTCTTGTCTGGAAAACCCCATGGACAGAGGAGCCTGGTGGGCTACTGTCCATGGGGTCGCCAAGAGTCAGACACGACTGAGCCACTAAACAACAATAGATAGGAAACTGGAGCACAAGGAGGTTAAGTTTCTTTCCTAAATTATACAGCTAAGAATGGGCACATTTCAGTACCAGGGCAATTATTAGAGTTGAGATATAATAGTAATATACTGTGAAGGTCTAACTTTCAGACAAAAAGGAAAAATGACTGAGAGAAAAATTCAAATCAACTCCTAGTTCCCAATATCTGTCTGAGTTCTTACGGTGCATGGCTTGATGAGACCGAATGTTTGTGTTTGATTTCTGTCCTTCCAGTGAACCAAGAAACCTCTCTGAACAGACCTGCCTCTATTCCTCAGACCCAGTCAGCACAGCACCCCTCCCAGCCCCACCCACAGGGTTGCAAATAGAAAAGGTTAAAAAGGAAATATCTGTGCATCGTCCGCCATCTTCTCACGTGCTGCGAAGGGTCTCTGAAGGGTGGAGCAGGCTTTGAGAAGCCTGGTCTGTTTGAATATCAGCTCATAGAATAAAGAAGGGAGAGGGCAATAAGTGGTTCATCTTGATAAGGTTTTCTCGATGGCCAGCTTCCCCCAACATCACGGCAGTAGATGGTTACACTGGGGGAGGTAGGGTGTGGGAGGGAGGAGGAGTAGAGCTGTGGAGTGATCTTAGGCAATTCTTTCTAATTTGGAGCTTGTAGTATCTTTGTGAATACATTTCCTCTTAGAATCTAACTAAGTCCAAGACATTGTGTGATTCTTGGTAAGGAATATGCCATACCTCCAAGGGCCCCAAAGATTCTTCCAGCCAGTCATTCTCCACCTTAGCTCTTGTGACCCCGGGCCCTCGGGTCATGGCCGCACAGGCCGTCACGATCCTATCCCCTGAAGCACGTCTCACCCTGCCATCCAGTGAGTCCCGGTGTTGCAGCGGGGGACTCCATATGGCACGTGTGCTCACAAGCATGGCTCAGTTCTGCACTTCGCCAGTACACACCTGAGCCGGGCCCTCCTCTCTGCAGCTGCAGAACCAACCAGAACCCAGGGCTTGGGGTGGGGGGGTTCTTCCAGAGCCAGAGATAGGAGCCCCGACAGGCTAGAATGGGCTGCTCTGAGACGGCCCTGGCCTCTGAGGGTCCTCTGAGACCATCCTGACCTGTGCCTCCATCCTCTCCCCGGATCCTCACTGGGCTTGGGGACCCAGCCAAGGGGAAACGGGCCACACCAGGTGTAGGAATGGACTGAGCCTAGCAGGGGCTGGGGCATCTCTGCTCCTGAGTCTTCAAGCACCAGGGCTGAGAACGGCACCTCTGGAGCCTCCTTGGCCTGTTTACATTCTGTGAGGCTCATGTCTGGGGGGTGGCACCACAGGGCAGGTGGCCACAGACATGGGCAACACAGCAAGCACACTTGGGCCTTTCCTCTCCCTTGCCTTACCACATCACCTCCAGAAAAAGGGGGCAGGAGAGTGACATTCATGGAACCCCTAGGGTCTGTCAGGTACTGGCCCAGACGCTTGACTCATGTTGCTCCCTTACCCTCAGACTGGGAGACCCTCAAGGGAAGGAGTCTGGTCTAGGTGATCTGGGTACCCCTGGCTCCCCCAGAATACCTGGCATAGGGCCAGGTCTCTGTCAATGTTTATGGAGAACAATCAGCAAGGATCTCAGTTAATACTCAGAGCAACCCTTGAAAAGTGAGTGTTAGTCGCTCAATTGTGTCCAACTCTTGGTGACCCCACAGACTGTGGCCCACCAGGCACCTCTGTCCATGGAATTCTAAAAGCAAGAATATTGGAGTGGGAAGCCATTTCCTTCTCCAGGGGATCTTTCCGACCCAGGGATCAAACCCAGGTCTCCCACACTGCAGGCAGATTCTTTCCTGTCTGAGCCACCAGGGAAGCCCCTTAGAGGAGGCACTATCACCTCCACCTATGAAGTGGGGAAATGAAGGCAGAGTAGGACACACAGAGCCACAAGGGGCTGAACTGGACAGACTGACCCAGAGCTGCCCCACACCCTTACCGATCTCTGTGTTCCCCACCACCAGCTTGGCCTCGGGATGCTGAGCTTTGAGGTCCAGCAACTCCTTCAAGGTGGAGGCTTGGATCCAGGTCACACGCTCCCCTTCAAAACGCAGCTGCTTTGGTGGAACGTCTTTCAGCCTCTGGAAAATGCCATTTTCTTACCGTGTGACCTCCTCCTCCCCGCTGTGATTCCCAGGGCCATTGCTTTCAGTTTGCAAGAGGATCAACTATGGATTTGCTTCGTACTGAATTCAGAGGGAAAGTGCATGTCAGGGAAGAAGCGAGGGGAAACACTTGGTACTGAGGCAGGACTTGGGTCGCGGCTCTTTCACATACGTTATTTCATTTAGTCTTTAGAAGAGCTCGGGGAAGAAGGTGCTGTTAGTCTCTTCTTTTGCAGGAAAGGAGAAGCCTGAGGATCAAGGTTACGGGACCTGCTGAAGGTCGCCGCCACAAGGTGACTTCAACTGTCCTACACTGTCTCCAGGAGGTGAGAGGGGGGGACGGGGTGGCAGGAGCAGGGCTATCAGAAGGGAACATAATGGAAGGCCGCTTCTAGTGCGTGAGGGGCGATGCAGAGTCAGGAGGGAAAATCCCCGAATCAAACTGATGGTTTTTTAAAGTTTCATGATCCAGAGAAAGATATTCTGGTGGTCTGCTACAAAGCCATTCTTTCTGGCCCAGTGAACTCTTAAAGTCATCTTCATATGTTCACCACCCCTAGAAAAGTCTGCACCTGAGAATCTTTGAGAGTGGCTTGAGTTTTTTCTGTTTGCCGTAAACGTTGGTGTGGAGGAGCAAGATCATCAAGGTGAGAAAATGGGCATGAGAGGTCCTTAAGACAGGGCTGCAGATCATGGATTGTGTCCTTTGAACACGGCTTTTTTTTTTTTCCTTTGTTTGTTTTGTAAATAAATGGACAGCTTACAGAAAGGAAAATGCATTGCTTTGGGGCTTAGACAAAAGATTTAGGCAGAATGTAAGCAAACACTTCTGGAGCTCCTACTACTGTACGCGGCATGACAGACAGATCCACTTCTCACATGTGAGCAACACGTGTGAAGAGGAGAAGTGTGGGTCCCTGTGGGAACATGCGGCACAGGGACCTGGAGTAAGAGAAACAAAGGAAAATTCAGGCTGAAACCCAGAGGAGAAAGAGGACACAAAGACCCCAGTGGGTGCTAGTGGGACTCAGCAGGTCTCCAGGGGCTCAGGGGGCATCACCTACCAGCAACTCGGGAGGGAAGATGGGTTCCTGGGTGGGATCCAGGGGCATGAACTCCTCTGGGTTGAATAAAGATGGTGAGAGAGTAACCTGCTAGAAAGGGGAGAAGATAAGGGATACACTGTCCCCTGCATTAAAATGCCCCATAGGGCTGGCCCAGCCCTCTGTCCAAGTGAGCTCATCCACAGCCCCCAGGCAGGCTGGTTGGGGTGGGGGTTGGGTTGGGGGAGAGGTAGCTCCCAGGAAGCAGGGACAAAGAGGTTTTGCCAGAGGATCCAGGGCTAAGGTGTACATTCACCAACTTCACAGTTTGAACATAATGGTTTCCTCTTCCAGCTGCCACAGCCCAGAGTGTGGAGATAGCCCACTGGCTCCTTTGACCTGAGGTTGGCCCTCAGGCTTCCAAGCCCAAAAAGACCCACTTACCGTGTGGTCTTTCTTCTGGTTCATGCAGCAGTTTGGGTTGTTCCCATTTCCTCCACAGCATCCACCATTCTAGAGAAATGATCACAAATGTCACACAAAGATATTTGCAGAGTTTTCACAGAAGCTAAAGAACCTAGATTATTCCTGTCAAATGAAACCTGGGTTTGAAGCCCACCCCAGCATCTAGAGGAGCAGCAGATACTGCACCCCCACAGCCCACTTGCCTCTGCCCATAGGGAGGGCCTCTGCTTTAGCTACTTTCTCTCATTTGATAAATATAGATTAAATAACTTGAGGATATGTAAACAGGATCTCTCCTGGAAGTAACAGAGAAATTTAATTTTAAGAAAATTTCTCCATAAAACCTAGGTCCTATTTTATCAAAACATCTTTTTGTGCTCACTTTCCTGCTTCAGTACTGCTTCCTGAGGAAGCCTCCCGAGAGAAATTCCCATTGGTTCTCACAGCGCTCATGCCTCTACTTCTAAACCATCAAGTCCTGGGCACCTCCCAGGCTGGAGTCTTTGTGGGGCTCCTGCCAAAGATGTCTAGGACCAGAACTGGGTCAGGGATGTGCCTGACAGCCTCTCACTCCTTATCAGGCACTTCTTGCCAGAAAGTTCACACTCTTTATTCCTCACCATGGACCTGTTCGGGAGGGTATGTACAGGTCTGCTGACTCAACACCTATGGACAGAGGACTTGTTCAAGACCTCTCAAGGTGCCAATGACGGAGCACAGACTATGGCCCAGATTGCTACATCCCCAAACCAATGCACTGAAGGTGGGAAAGGGAGTGTTTACCTGACTGATCTGCCCTAAGGAGGCAGAAGTCTCAGCTCAGGGCCCCAGAAGACACTATAGAATCGTGGAGTTCTACAAGAGTGGGGAAAACTCCCAGGCTCAGTCCTAGACACATTTCCAGAGCAGCCAGCTCCTAGGGGAGTAGTCGGGAGGAACCTTTCTCTACATGAATCATGGAAGACAGCGTTCATGCCACCATTTACTAAACGATGTGTCGCAGCTCATCAGTGTCCCTGAAGAAGTTCTCAGAGGGCCAAGGAGGCTGAAGGTCCTTTGGAAACCTGCAAGAATTCTCAGGCTTGCCTCAACCACCCTGCTGGCAGACCCCTCCTGTAGTCACTACTTTACCCCTGGATCTCAGAGCTGTCTATTTTCTACCCTCCCCCCCACTACTCTTGAGAGTCCCTGCAAAGAGATCAAACCAGTCAATCCTAAAGGAAATCAACCCTGAACATTCATTAGAAGGACTGAGGCTGAAGCTCCAATACTTTGGACACTTGACATGAGGAGCCGACTCACTGGAAAAGACCTGATGCTGGGAAAGATTCAGGGCAAGAGGAGAAGGGAGTGACAGAGGATGAGATGGTTGGATGGCATCAGTGACTCAATGGACATGAGTTTGAGCAAACGCCAGGAGATAGAGTGAAGGACAGGGAAGCCTGGTATGCTGCAGTCCATGGGGTCACAAAGAATCGAACATGACTTCGAGACTAAACAACACTTTGCCTTTCCCCTCTGTGTTTGGACAGAAAGAAGAGGGCCTCTTCTCATCTCTCTTTTTGGAGAAGGAGTAATGTAGGGGAATACTAGGCCCTGCATACAGTAAGACAACAGCCTCTCTCGCCTGATCCCTGTTGGGGAGGATGTATTTCACAAAAGTATGTTTCACAAATAATTAAAGTACCAGCATATTCTTACTTAGATATTTTTTCTTAATAATTCACTGATTTTTTTTATGACATAATTTGTTGTGATGTACGATTATGTGTCACTGCCCTCAAGGTCTGCTGAGGTTGGATAAGATTAGGGTTTTTCCCCAGAGAGATTTCCCCTTTCTGGGTGTGTGCATGCTCAGTCTCTCAGTCACGTCCGACTCTTTGCAACCCTATGGACTGTAACCCATCAGATTCCTCTATCCATGGACTTTTCTAGACAAGAATACTGGAATACGTTGCCATTTCTTCCTCCAGGGGATCTTCCCAACCCAGAGATCAAACATGCATCTCTTGCATGTCCTGCATTGGCAGGCAGATTCTTTACCACTGTGCCACCTGAGAAGTCCAGGCTAAAATGATTAGGCTCAAGATTATTTTTATGATTCCTCATTTCCTTCTTTGTTATCATTTCTTGCTGTGAACGGGCTGCCTTCCTATAGCATACCTTCCTCACTCTTTTCCAGTGTGGCCATGTAAACTAGATACCTGAGTTTGTCAGAACTGTGTGTAAAACAAGAGTTAAAAGGCTCTGAAGAGGGCCTTGGGGGCTCCAGTGAGTAACATGCATGAGCTTCTGAGCACACTCTGTGTGCCGGTCACCTGGGCTACTTAAAGCACCCAGCTCTACTTGACTCTGCTCTACATGCCAGGCAGCAGGATTGAGGGAGGTATGGCTATAAAGGGGGCTTAGGAGACATCTCAACAATGATAAAACTCTGACTCTCAGAAGGAGGATACTTTCCAGCTACACCCAAAAGTCCTTCTCTTTTGAGAAACTAGGAGGACTGGTCAGATTATCTTTCTTTGAGAAGCCTCCTACGAAATAAATACATGGACAAGATTAACAATCCATGGTTCTCAGGGAAGCCTAAGCAGCACATGAAGATTAAATGTTGGGTAACGGGAAAAAACGTACCAGCATCATAATTTATATTGCCGTTTACTGAAAATGTAGGATCTGCCAGGCACTGTTCTAAGAGCTTTACAAGGAGTTCTTTCCACAAGCACTTTAAGGTAGGTATTATTATAATCCCTATTTTAGAAATGAGGAAATTTGCCCAATATCATGTATCAATTAAGTGATGGAATGGGATTTGAACCCAGGTCTGCAGACTGAATCTAAGCTTTCAATCACTTTCATTTAAATTCATACTTCCTGGTTCCTCAATATCAACAGCATTCACCAGGGTGTGCTGTTTCCCATCCTTAGAAGTCCCACCTCCACCCTTTTGGACTATTTGGACACAATACTCCTTTTTTTGCACTGTACCAACTCTAAGGTCAGTGAAAGACACAGGAGTCTGTGACTCTCCCCTCAACCCAGAATCAAACTGAGATGAGACAGTTTGATAGGAGTTAGGATCAACTTGACCCATTTGGGGAATCAGGTGAAATCTGAGGAGATTAAGCAAAGAAAGGGGAAGCCAGCTCTCGGTCCTCCCTACCATATGGCAGGTGTGTGTGCTACATTTATGTAATCGGTGCCTGTTCATCCCAGCTGTGGTTTCTCACTCAGAGTTATATGAATACTGCAGGGCTTCACACACTATCTAGAGATCTAATCAGCAGTTTCGTAAATCCGGGAGAGTGCCAGCTGCAGAAAGCAGCCTGGATGGCAAGGGAGGAGGGACGCGAGTGCTGAGTCAGGCTGGGTTGTTACTAAATGTCACATTCAGCACCTGCACCATGGCTGAGCATGCCAGACACCAAGGCAGGATGCCAAGCCCGAATGCCCTGGAGGAAGTTTACTCTTAGGTGGCGTGTCTCTTTCAGGAGCCAGCTCTCCAGGCCTTTCCTGGAAGGAAAGTCTCTGGTCTATTGATGAGAACCACCACTTCCCCCCACACCCCAAAAAAGAATGGCAGAGCCCAGCGTCCTTGCCAGGTACCTACAGCAGAAGTTCCTGCCAGCTGGTCAACTTATCTTTTTTCTCTGTAACCCAGATGCCCTTGGCATCGCTCCCAACTGTGATTCCTGAGTGTTGCTGCTTCAGGAACTGGGCCACTGCTGTCCCAGAGCCCCCACTCACCTTGGCAAAGGTCCGGAAGCCCTGGAGGATGGGTCTGTAGCCTGTACAGCGGCATAAGTTTCCTGTGGGCGGAGGAAAAACCTGCAATGTCAGCACTGGCCCCAGGGCAGCTAAGGGGTTTGTGGCTTTGCTCCCAGCTCAGTTAAATGCTCTCTTTACATATTCTATTTTCTTTACTTGGAATGATCCTCCTCTTACTTGTACCCCTGACTTCCAAACATCTACCACTTCTTCCAAGAAGCCTTTTTAGAATGCTTAGACTGAATTGAGTGCCCCCCCCTAAGTCCTCCCATGGTGACTCCTAGTCAAAGCTTTATCAGTGAGCTTATCAAACTATAAACTCTCTTCCCCTTCTGAACATGGACTCCTTGAGGAGAGGGGCTATCTTCCATTCCTGTGTCCTTGTACCCTGTTTAGTGCCTGACATATGACCAGACTTCATATAACTGACTGGAATAAATGATGCACTGAAAGAAATTGAATGGATGGGAAGCCTTCTCTATTCAATTCAGAGGAAGACATAGCAGGTCCAGCCACCTGGGTCCATTCGCAGAAGGCAAAGTGGGGAGCCAGTCCCTGCCCAAGACTGAGAATCAGGGCCGCCTTCCTCATACATGGCCTTTGCCCCATGGAACCCTGCTCTGGGGAAGCTGCCAGGGCAGATGCCATGTCATTGGCTTCCGTGCAATTTCACAGATGATCTCCTCCCACGCCAGCCACTCAAGGTCACCCTTCCCAGCACAGAGTGGGGTCAGGAAGACAGTGCAGGAAGATGGACACCAAGGCAGGAGAACCCAGAAAGTCTTCAAACCAACCAAGTGCTCTTCAAATTAAGATAGGGCCAATTTCCCAGTAAATCTTAGCTACCATGATGGGATAGCCTGAGCCTTTCCCTCAAAAGTTCCTGGAAATTCTAGTTCATTACTGGCTTGCACTCTGCCCCTGCCCTACCCTCCTCAGAAACCCACTTGCCCCTTTGGCTCCTGGGCCCTGCACAAGGCCCATACCTTGGAAAGCATCCTCGATTTCTTCAACAGTGGGCTCGGGCTGATTCCGAAGCAGTGTGTACATGCTCATGACGATGCCGGGGGTGCAGAACCCACACTGAGAGCCGTGACTTTTGGCGATTCTCTCCTAAAAGGGGCAGATGACATAGACACCTGTGTTGACAGAACCCCTGCCAGGCTCCCTACGTGACTCAACTGAAGACAGCCCGCGTTGACGGTCTGCGCTGCCCAAAGTCAAACCCAAGTGTCCCCACTTACCAGCTGTGACCTCGGCTGGGTTACCAAGCCTCCCTAAACCTTGTCCGTTTGTTTAGCGCTACCCTAGCACTTATCTCCAGAACTGTGCTGAGAATTCAGTGAGATCATTCATGTAAAATGCTTAGCCATCATACCTAGCACAGAGTAGGGAGTCAACCAGTGGCAGTTATAAATAGAACACCCCCCTCAAAGAACAGCAGCAATTAGAACCACTCTCTTCACTAAAGACAGAGGAGGAAGATTTAAGAGATTTACGTATGTGCGTAAGATCGCACGTGGGGAATGCAAGAACTGTGTCAGGTTCTTTCAACTACACTACCCCACAATCCAAAATCAACCAGATGAATGCATTTTATTCCAAATTAGAACGACTCTGTATTCTTAAGTGAAGGCAATTCTTGAAGTCCAATGGATGGAGATTTAAGAATTGGGGAATGTGTGCTATAGAATTCACTGAAAGCATTGAATATCACAGAGTTTTCAGACCTGCCAGATCTTTATTACAACGGAATTCTCCTCATCTACATTAGTTTTTAATCTCTTGGAAATCTCTCTCGGAATGTACGTCAAGTAAAATTGCTAGAATGTTAGCACAGATAGTCATTCATTTGAGAAGTATTTACTGAGAATCTGTTATGTGCCAGGCATAGTATAGGCCCTGGGGATGGAGCATGTAGAAGAGAGATGAAGTCCCTGGTCTCATGAAGCTCACATCCTTGTGGGGGAAATACTGACAAAAACAAAGAAGAAAATTCGAGGTGCAGGTTGGTGCTATATAGAGAATTAGTACAAGATGACATGACTCAGAGTGACTAGTGGCTATTTGGAGTGGTCAGAAGGGCCATTCTGATAAAGCGACCTTTAAGGTGAACTTGATTTGGAACAAGGAAGTAAGTTACCCAGGCAGAAGGAACAGTGAGTAAAAAGGCTCTGAGCACAGACAGTGTGAAAATCTGCTGAAAGGCCGGGACAGGTGGAACCCTGGGACGAGAGATGTCAGCTGGGGGAATAGGAAGCAGCCAGAGCTGCAGCTCTTCACAGCCAGGATTAGGGATCCTGACTGTGATTCTGGGTGGGATGACAGGAAGCCTTTAGGAGAATTTCAGCAGGGCTTGATATGATTGAATTTGTGTTTTTAAAGAATCACTCTAGCTGTTGAGTAGAGAATGGCTGTGGGGGCATGAGCAGACACAGGGGATCGTGACACTGACGTGGCCTAGGCGGGAGGGGATGTGACTTGGATGAAACAGTAGTAGGGGAGACAGAGAAACAAATGAAGAATCATTGTAAAGTCTGGAGGCAGAGTAGCTATTACTTCTGGATGGACTGGGTGTAGGGAATGCAAACATCACAGGGGACTCCTAGATTTTTGTCGTGAGCAATTGGGTGGATGCTTTGCCATTGACTCAGACGGAGGAAGACCAGAGGAGAACGAAGTTGAGAGGAAATAGAGTTTTTGTTAAGTCTGAGATCAGACATCCATCTAGTGATTCAAGTAGGCAGCTGGAAATCGGAGTCTGATTTCTGAGGAGAGGTTGAACCTGAAGATATGGAGATGGCCTTAAACTCATGTCGGGAGAGTATGAAGGTGGAGAAGGGACTGGGCCCAGGCCAGAACCCAGGGCGCTGCAGCGGTCAGGGACTGAGCTGAGGAGGGGCTGCACATGGTTCCACCACGGAGGGAGGGGGAAATGTGGTGTCATAGAATCCCAGAGGAAAATGCAAACGGACAAGGGAAAATGGAATCTAAGCTTATCTGGAGCCAAAAGAAGTGCATCGGGAATAAGGCTCTGTACCATTGGAAAGGGAGGGCTTTCCCCTGATTCTACGGATGTGATCCCTGTGTTTAAATAGTTCCTTCTTTCTTTCGTCTATTTGTTTCAAAGTAAATTACAAGCCCTCATTAACCCTCTCACCCCTGCTGCAAGTTGGAGAAGTTTAGTAACCTACCACTTTCCTGCCTAGGAAGCGAAGCCACACAGGTGACGTAATACCACCTCGCCCCACTCTGATGTAATACCACCTCACCCCACTATGACTGGTCCAAGATGCTCCATCTCGGGGTATAATTGGCTTGCTCAACTGGCAGCCCTGGCTCCAGGATTCATGTCAGGGATGCAAGGAAGACAAGATCCGAATGATATGGTACAGGGAATATTAAGAAAAGGGTCTAGCTCAGACACTTTCTGTGATTACACCCTCCCAAAGACCTCAGTTTAACATGAGCACTGGGAACAGTGGCCTTTCCTTCCACTGTGCTCTGTTCCCGTGTGGGCCCTCTTCCACCTAGTCTATGAACATCCTTTCTCACTCCACAGAACCCTGACTACTGCCCACTCTTGCCCAAAGAGTTCCCAATCCCAACCCATCATCAGGTGCTCTATACCATCAGGGAGAAAGCCTTGGTCAGACACCCATGTGTCCCTGACTCAGCCCTTGCTAACCGCCATTTTAATGAGCCTGTGTCTGGGTGATCTGTGGGAGGGAGGTGAGAGGTGCAATGGAATTCCTGTGGGAGGGAGCAGGGAGTAGGTGGGCTTTTGATCAAAGGCACACAGCATTTGGAATCTTCAATCCGAGAAGGCAGGGGGCTTCCTAAGCACACTTGGGCACAGAGAGGAAGGTCCTCTGCCCCTCCTCCCCCCAGCTCTGGTACAGCTAGACCTCCAGCCACCAGATCCAGTTGATCTCTTGATTCCCACGGGGCCATGCAATGTCACCAGCCACTCAAACACAGGAGAGAGCTTCAGGCTCGGGTGTCTCCTCTTGCCACCTCACAGCTAGCTCCTGACCTCCACAAGGAATTGAGGGGGGTGGCTGGCCAGAATGCATCCTTGCCTCAGGCTGCAATCCTCATCCCAGCAATCCAGAGCAAGTCTGCAGCCTTGGGAAGAGCCTCTGGTTACCTGCACAGGATGCAGCCTCGTCTTGGTGCTTCCAATTCCTTCCACAGTCGTCACAGCCACGTGGTGCAAGGTGCAGATGGGAGCCAGGCAGGCATTGGCAGAAAAGTGGCTGGAACCCCAGATTAAGGTCATCCCATTGACCATTTAGGCCATCAGAGCAGACCCGAGTGCAGGGTTTGGGAGATTTGTGATGCTTGTGTCACTTCTCCTCACTCTACATTATGTTCTCTTTTCCACAGGTATCCTCATCTCTCTACCCAGGCCAGGGCCCGAGCCCCTCCAGTGTCCTGTGGGGTCACGCTGGTGCACCCTAGGCCTCTGGGCTGGAGCATGGAAGCCAGGGGCACTTTCAGCTGCCTCTTACTCAGGTAGATCCTGGAGGCTGAGCTAAGAGGAAGCCTCTGGGAGGTCCCTTTTTCTCTATGTGCTTAGTTGCTCAGTCATGTGATCCCATGGACTGTAGCCCGCCAGGCTACTCTGTCCACGGGGATTCTTCAGGCAAGAATACTGGAGTGAGCTGCCATGCCCTCTTCTAGGGAATCGTCCCAACCCAGGGATCTAACCCAAGTCTCCTGCATTGCAGGCAGATTCTTTACAGTCTGAGCCACCAGGGAAGCCTAAGAATATTAGAGTGGGTAGCCTATCCCTTTTCCAGGAGATCTTCCCAATCCAGGAATCAAACTGCGTTGCAGGAAGATCCTTTACCAGCTGAGCTACTAGGGAGGCCCTTAGCCACTTCAATTTCAGAACCTCCTGTCACTTTTGCTTCTCTGCTTTCATTCACCTCCATTTCTCCCATTCAAAGAGGGAGGCAAAAATCCCCAGATGAATAGCCCTTAGAGCTTCCCCACCTCCATCCTTTTACTCATCTCTCACTCACTCATGCAACCAACATCAGTTACTGAAGACCAACCTTATACCAGGCACCCTGCTGAGGGCTGAGGAAATTAAGGTGAATCAGACAAAACCTCTGTCCTTTAATAGCTTGCCTTCAACTCAGGAAAGCAGAAACCAGCGTGAAGATGCAGTTTAAATATCTTATGGTAAAGGGTTGCAGGAGGGCTGTGCACGTGGCACCAAAGAACCAGCACAAAGGGCTCCCAACCCAATCTTAGGAGGTCAAGGAAGTCTTCCTGGAGGAGGTGGTATTTTGCCCAGTCCTAAGGTGTTAATAAGAGTTAGTCAGGTAGAGAAGTCCTTGAAAAAAGGACATTCAAGATGGGAAACAGCTTGTGCAGAGACCAAGAAATGAGTGGACATGGAGCATTGGTAGTTCATATCTGTTTCTGCATGAGCGGAGTGCTGGACCCATGGAGAGAAAGAAAACTGGAGAGGAAAGGTGGGGCAAATTGAAAGACCTCACATGTTGAGCAAAAAAATTGGACTTAGATTGGGGGCAATGGAGGCCTATTGAAGGATTTCATGGGATGTGAAATGAGTCTGAATTTTAGAAAGCTCATTTTATCAGCAGTGGAGAATCTTGTCCATATTTAAAAGCCAGGAAGATGCTCCCTAAGAAATCATTCTATTATATCCCTGGTCATGATCAAAGCCTATTCAGGAACACAGGGATTTACCCACATGTGTGCATACACACACATACAGACACACACATGCACACAGATACACACAGATACACCATCATTCAAAAGCTGACCCCTGCATCCTAGTCCCCAAAGGCAACCAGCCAGCAAGCAAAGGATACATGATCTTGTCTTGGAGACGATCATACTTGGAAAGCATCACTGTACAAGCCCCACAGCCCCCTTCTCCACAGCCCAGCTTGGTTCCTCTCAGCCCCACTGGAAAGTCAAGGGTTAAGGAATATGAACTCAAAGAAAAAAGTCTTTGTTGGGCTGCTGGGAAATGCCTGGGCTGAGCTGCAAGTGAACAGCCATCCATCTGCACACGGCTCAGGGCCCTCAGCCCCGAGGCCCAAACAGCCTCCCACTCAGAGAGGCTGCCCTGCAGCCCGGGGAGGCAGGGATGGGGCCAGCTCCACTTGCAGAGGAGGAAAGGCCCTGGCCCACGTGTCATTCCCCTGGGACTGGAGCACCACTGCTCTCTATACCTGGAGATCTTCTTGGGATCACAGTCTTCTAGGTGTGGCCTTAACAGGCCCCCAAACTGGTCGGCTCACTGAGCAGGTGAATCAGGTGCCTCAAAGATGGAGCATGTGGGGCAACCCTCATCACCCCAGCTGGACATGCAGTGAAGCCACTCAGGCCAGTATAGGACTTGCTGAGTTTGGCTTCCCTCATTCCCTCGCCAAACCTCTTGGACTGATGAAGTCTGGGGACAAAAATTAGAGCTGCATTAAGGGCTTCTGAATATCCATCCCATAAGATATGTGAAAGGAAATTAAAATGAGGATATTTTGGGGTCAAAAGCCAATATTGGAGACATCGCTTATGTCCTGGGAGAAATTAAGACTCTGATACTTTTTGAAGTTGGAAAAGTGCCTAACTAATAGGCTGCTTTGGAGAACAGTAATTATGGTGGCCTCTTTCCCATGGGACACACAAGCTCCACTGCTGCTTCTCCCTCAAGCCCCCAGGCCTCCAAGCCTTTCAGCTTCCTGCTAAAGATGGAGAGAGCTGGGTATCTTATCTCCTGGCTATTTCCCTAATTTTAAGATAAAGTTAATAACTAACAATGATAGAGCATCTTCTACTTGGAAAGCATTCATACCCATGTTTGATGTTCACAATAATTTGGTTAGTGAGTAGGGCAGGAACTGCTGTAAGAAACAGTGAAATGAAAGAAAGAAAGAAAGGAGGGAGGGAGGGAAGGAAGGAAAGAAGGAGGAAAGACTGAGACCCAAGACGTAATGTGAGCCCTTCAAGGTAACAGTCAGTTACTTTGAGTGTTAGGGCCCAAACACAGTCCTCTGATTCTGGATTTGGGGCCTCCTCCTTCACCATGCTGCTGCCTCTTTTAAGGTACAGCTGAAGAGGGCTTTCTAGATCTAGAGTTTTTCCTTTCACTAATCTGGACCTATGAGATTAGCAGTTGAGATCATTCTAGGGGCTCATGAGGATGAAAGGAAGCAGCCCAAAGTAGTCTAGAGGTCTTCTGCTAGCCTGGGGATCTTTCTGGAAGCCAAGGTAGAAGTCAAGTTTAGAGTCTTCTCTCTTGCCTGGAACTCTGACAAATAAACTCTTAACACAGGCAGCAACAAGCCACAAGGACTTCATATTTACATGAAGCTATCTTTCAGGGTTGGATTTTATTTGAGATTCGGCATTTAAACCAACCAATGCTATGATCAGGAACTTCTGAGCCTGCTGGGTCTTTACAACCTTATTAGAAAACTAAAATTGATGCCAAGAATCTAAGAATGAGCCTCTCTTTCCAGGCTGCCTAGGTAGATGGGCTGGAAATGGAATTTCGTGCAGTTCCCTCATCCTGCTGAGTGACTCTGCCTCTACAAAAATACCATCAGGTCCATGTGCTGTGAACCTCCAGACCTGCCCCCTCCAGGTCAAAAATCCAGGACAAAGTACACTAGAGCCAGCCACTCTCTGATAGGAGGTGAAAGAACAAGAGGGAAGGCCATGGAGTCCAGGTTCGCTCCTGTGGGTGCGAACACCTTTTTGCTGTTCCAAAATACATCACTGGAAAGAGCCACAAGACACCCCCACCTCTGGGAGCTGTAAGGGTTTGTTGACAGAGGTCAGGATGGGCATCACTCTACAGCAGACCCCTAGAAAGTTTCCAGTGGTGGGTGGGAGGTTCAGACCTTGGCGCTGGGCTTCAGTCCAGCTCTCCCAGCATGTGTCCAGAAAACATGATGTGGGGGAGGCAGGTGCCTGAACACTCCCAGCCTCACTTCCTCCTCTATCAAAGGGATCGCTGTGGAGTCAGTGAGACAGCCTACACAAATCTCCTGCACTCTGCCTGTACATGGGCAGTGCCCAATAGATGTTATCTCCTATTGTCTTTACTGTTGGTTTTGTTCCAAGGTCTCAGAATCCTTTCCTACTACGAAAGAACAAAAGGGATGCGGGATCTTACAGAAGCCCTCCCCACACTGGGGGCGGAGCAACACCCCACCCCCAGGAGTCCCCCACCCCATGCTTCCCGGCACCTGCCACTCCCACAGTGGATGGTGCCTCTTCACGATTCCCACCTCAGGCATCCCTTTCCCCCAGAATACCCCCTCCTCTGAGTTTCCCTTTCCTTTCGCAGAGCTTGAAAGCCTTCCTGGGAAGCGCATTCCTGCATTAACAAAGGTCCGCTGAGCCAGGCCCCACACCCATTCTTCCTGGTGGGGAGGAGAAAGGCCATGAAGCTGGTCAGGGCTAAGGATGGCCTTTTTGAACTGTTTGTTTTATAGGCCCAGGATTAAACCTCAGTGTTACTGGAGTCTTAAATGCAAGAGGCCTTGAAGAATATCAAGGACAACATTCTTACTTGGCAGCTGAGAATTTCAGACCCACAGAGTTCAAATGACTTCCCGGGGTCAGAGAGCTGCCAAGTGACAGAGTTGTGGCTAAAATGCAGAGATCCAGAGCCCTAATCCAGCACTCTTTTCTCTGTACTCCATGGCCTCCAGACCAGTTACTAGCAAATGGCCTAGGGCCCAGAGAATGAGTTCCCAGTGGCCCCTCTCCCTCATCCTCACTCCAAAGTCAGGATACACTTTCTTCTCAGGTAGGCCAAAAGGGTTGTTTCTGGATCTGCATTTTTCTCCACCACCTATAAAAACAAACACAAAAGAAAACTATATCAAACACATACTTAGCCATTGTCTCACCCAAGAATTTGCAGAGGTAATGGAGGTGTGTTAAACATATCATGAAAATGAAGGTACTTTTCTTGACCATTCCATAAGATGAACATATTATCTGCAAGCCAAATTGTGTGCAAACGGACACCCTGAAATTCTAAAATTCTGTATTCATGTTGGGCTCTGGACCCATGACAGACACGTAGGTGTGGCACCTGCCATGCTGGGCTGATCAAGGCAAAGTCCCCTTTAAGATAAGTATATCATTTCATTTCCAACTGCTGGATAACATCTGTGTACCCCAGGGACAGACCTCTGGCTTTGCCTCCTGGAGAGTAGACTCTTAGGCAGTAGATGGCCAGACTCGGTCGGCCTGTGATCATAGCAGAGTATATTTGAGTTGGGTTATCACAATCAACAGCACTAACACGGGTTAGAAATGGAGGAAAAGTCTCAAACCAAAGGCCCATGAACAGAATGTTCAATAAGATAGAAAGCTTGTCTTACAAAGTGCAGTGCCAGGTCCTGATGGAAATCATCGAAGGAAATTTATAAAAACCTGTTTCACTTCTCCTCTGGCATCATCAAGCACAATAGGGTTTCGATGATTGGGGTGATTAAAGGGAGAGCACATGTCATAAGGGGCTTCCCAGGTGGCAGTAGTGGTAAAGAACCTGCCTGCCAATGCAGGAGACATAAGAGATGAGGGTTCGATACCTGGGTCGGGAAGATCCCCTGAAGGAGAGCATGGCAACCCACTCCAGTATTCTTGCCTGGAGAATCCCATGGACAGAGGAGTCTGGCTTGCTACAGCTCATAGGTTCACAAAGAATCAGACACAACTGAAGCCACTTAGCATACATACACACACAGAGAGACGTGTGATAAGAGTTTCTTTAGAGAAACCTGTACTAGGGGTCCTACATGTTCTTGAATTATAAGGAAAAGGTATCTGAAATTAAACGACACTTGCTCCTTGGAAGAAAAGCTATGATAAACCTAGACAGAGTATTACAAAGCAGAGACATCACTTTGCCGACAAAGGTCCGTATAGTCAAAGCTATGGCTTTTCCAGTGGTTGTGTATAAATGTGAGAGTGGGACCATAAAGGAGGCTGAGTGCCAAAGAATTGATGCTTTTGAACTGTGGTGTTGGAGAAGACTCTTGAGAGTCCCTTGGACTGCAAGGAGATCCAACCAGTCAAGTTTAAAGGAAACCAACCCTGAATAGTCATTGGCAGGACTGATGCTGAAGCTGAAGCCCCAATACTTTGGCCACCTGATACAAAGTGCCAATCCATTGGAAAAGACCCTGATGCTGGGAAAGATTGAGGGCATGAGGAGAAGGGGGCAAATAAGATGAGACAGAGGTTGGATGGCATCATCAACTCAATGGACATGAACTTGAGCAAACTCTGGGACATAGTGGTGAACAGAGGAGCCTGGCATGCTGCAGTCCATAAGGTCACAAAGAGTCAGAGATGAGTTAGTGACTGAACAATAACAACAACAAAAACGGACTTGAGAACTAAGTACAAGGCATGATCCTGGGTCCCGGGTTGTGGAGAGAAAGCTATAAATTACATTTTTAGGAAAATTGGAGTCATGCTGCATAAAGTCTATAGATTAGATAATAATGATATAGTAACACTAGATTTCTGATTTTTATAAACAGATTGTGGTTATGTAAGAATACCCTTATTCTTAGTTTAAGGGAGAAAGAAGTATGATATCTGAAATTTATCCTTAATGGTTCGTAAAGAAAATTTTATACTTTATATGTTCATCCCAACTAATTACATATTTAAATATATAAAATTATGTACTTATAGATCTATATATCTAGGTACCTATATATCATTTTGTTGGCATTCATTTAGCAAGATTTCTTTGTATTCTTCTTGCAACTTCCTTCTAAGTTTAACTTTTTTTTAAAGTTTAACTTTTAAAGTTCAAAGTTTGAAAAATAAATTTCTTTAGTAGAGGATTTCTCAGGGTTTTGATATCCATCCATTCATCCTTTCCACATTAATTGGGCACCTACTATGTCCCAACAAAATGGTCTAAGAATATCTAAGAAGAGCATTTTGTGGGGATTCTTGTCTTTGAAATACATTTTGGAATATGGTAATTTACCTGATCACAGTCTACTCTGCCAACCCGTTCATTAGCTCCCAAATGGTAAATGCCCGGTCTTGAGACTGTATTCCTCTCATGCCTGTGTGTCCCATAGGCTCAGGCCTGGGAGGAGCTTGTAAATGTTGATAACAAGGGGAGTAGGTGGGTGGGTGACTGAATGTTGACTTATCACTGACTGCTGCTTCTCGTGGGCGTCACTCCTGGACACTTTCAGCTGTGCCCTCCATGCAGAATTTTCTAGACTTCTCCAGGGGTCAACATCTTCACTAACCAGAGAGGGACTGTTTGAATAACAAGAATACAGCACTCCCGCCCCCCCAACCCAACCGCCCCACAGCTAGGAACAGAGATGCAGACACAGAGAATGGACTGCAGAGAGGCAGACACAGAGAATGGACTGCAGAGAGGCAGACATAGAGAATGGATGTGTGGACACAGTGGAGGAAGCAGAGGGCGGGACAAATTGAGACAGCAACACTGACATGTCTGCACTACCATGTGTGGGTAGATAGCTGGTGGGAAGCAGATGTATAGCACAGGGAGCTCAGCTCAGTGCACTGTAACAACCTAGAGGGGTGGGATGGCGGTTGGGAGAGAGGCTCAAGAAGGAGGGGATATATGCATACTTATAGCTGATTCACGTTGTCATACAGCAGAAACCAACACAACATTGTAAAGCAATTATCCTCCTATTAAAAATACATAAAAAAAAAAAAGGATTCCCGCCAAAAGCATGGTCACTACAGTGATACCAAAATACTGGGCAACTCTTTCCCTTTGACTCTGACTTCAAATCAGAGAAAGTGGAAGCCATAGTCACCAAGGCCTGTCACCACCACAGAAGGCTCTGGAGGTATTTGATCATTTGTATCTTACACCCTCTCCAGGATCACAGTGAGTGAAGGCAAGAGTCCTAGACAGTGGTCTGAAACAGGAAGAGGAGGAAGTGCACATTTAAGAGTGAGTCAGCAGGTTCCATCAGCTTCTTTGGTAACCTCCTTGCACAGTGTCTGGTAAAGAGAGATCTAGACCACCTTGAGAATAGAATCGCGAAGAAACAGCCGCCTCTATTGACTGGGAATTCCTTGGTTGGTCCAGGTTTACAGCACTGTTTCCACCTCCTCTCTCCTCGCCTTGCCTCACCACCTTTCCAGTAGATTCTCAAAAGTCCGTGTTTACAAAATTAAATGTGCCAATATTCATCACAGAGACTGGAGCTAGTCAAAGTTTCAAGAGATGGTAGGGTTTGATGCCATAAGACCATCTAAAAATTTTTATTTTTATTTTATTTTTTTTTTTTTTTTTTTTTTTTTTTCTAATTTTATTTTATTTTTAATCTTTACATAATTGATTAGTTTTGCCAAATATCAAAATGAAACAGGTATACATGTGTTCCCCATCCCGAACCCTCCTCCCTCCTCCCTCCCCAAGGCCCTCTCACCACCACAGAAACCTGGACTCTCGTTTCCTACATGATATTTACATGTTTCAATGCCATTCTCCCAAATCTTCCCACCCTCTCCCTCTCCCACAGAGTCCATAAGACTGTTCTATACATCAGTGTCTCTTTTGCTGAGTGAAGACAGAGTTATTGTTACCATCTTTCTAAATTCCAGTGTTAGTATACTGTATTTATGTTTTTCCTTCAGCTTACTTCACTCTGTATAATAGGCTCCAGTTTCATCCACCTCATTAGAACTGATTCAAATGTATTCTTTTTTAATTACTAGAATAATCAATGACTATAGTAAAGTTGCAGGAGATAAAATCAACACACAGAAATCCCTTGCATTCCTATACACTAATAATGAGAAAACAGAAAGAGAAATTACTGAAACAATTCCATTCACCATTGCAACAGAAAGGAATAAAATACTTAGGAATATATCTACCTAAAGAAACTAAAGACCTATATATAGAAAACTATAAAACACTGGTGAAAGAAATCAAAGAGGACACTAATAGATGGAGAAATATACCATGTTCATGGATTGGAAGAATCAATATAGTCCGTGTTTACAAAAATTTTAGATTCAATGCAATCCCTATCAAGCTATTATTCTTCAGAGCTAGAGAAACAGTTTGGAAGGAATAGCCAAAGCGATCTTGAGAAAGAAGAATGGAACTGGAGGAATCAACCTACCTGACTTCAGGCTCTACTACAAAGACCATCTAAAATTTTTAAATTGCTTTCCTAAGGTGAAAATAAAATACACAGGGAAACAATTTTCAACAAACCAGACTGACCTTGAAATGCTGCTTTCTAGATTTGGTGCATCGCAGCAACCATCCCTAAAGCAAGAACCTTGCACTGTCACACATGAATTGATGGCTTCATAAATCATCAAACCTTTGAGTTAAGTCACTGAATCCAGCTGCTCACCCATTACAAAAATCACTTAGAAAAATGCCACGGAAGATGCCTCTGTGTAAGTAATACGTGAAGAAGACCTATTCAGCAACTGTTTCTTAATCTCTCCAATGTACCTGCTGTGTGTGACAGCATTGTTGGAATTCTTGGCTGCAGAAATCTTACAACCACCAACGTGGAAGCTTTGCCTTACCTCTTGGTTTGCTGTCAGAGGCCAACCCTGAAAGCAAGTCAACACAGGGAAACCACTCTGCACCCGAAAGAGCGAAAGAGCGCGGGGGACCTCCTTCCCCAGGGCCACCCGCTGACACCACTGAAAGTGAATGCGACCACCTTGGAAGCCCCTTACACTGCAGCAGCTCACAGCATTCCCCTGCTAGTCACCCAAACACACCCGACAATTTCAGCACTAGTTGCATTTTAATTCTTGAAAACTTCCTCCAAAGTCGCCTAGTTTCTCAACTTAAAATTGCCAATATTGCGAAACAAAACTGCTCTGACTCCTGGGTGTGGTCCTCGCTCATAAAATCCACATGGCCATTCTCAATCTACAACCACAGCTACCCTTTTACTGTCCACTTCATTCCCAATCAGGGAGCTGAAGCAAGCACCTCAGCACAGGAGGAGGGAGGGCAAGTGGACGACAAGGGAGACAATGCGATGTGTTTGCAGCTCTCTCCAACTGCCTTAAAATTTGCAAAGATCTTACCCTTCGGGTGCTGCAAGGACTGGTACCCATGTCATAAGACCCTCCTCTGCCCCATTCCATCCCCACTTTTCCTAGGTCCCTATGCACACAGTGAAGTTGATCCAAGTGGGCAATTTTTATCAAAGTAAGAGGTTTGCAATATTTATACATATAACCAAGCGTGGGGTGGGGAACCCATGCCCTTTCAGGAAACAAGAATTGTGACTTGCCACAAGATGTCAGTATATGTCCTCACGCAAGTTAGCTGTTACAATGATATGGATGAAATTTCAGAATCAAAGCTGTGTACACGTTATACCCTGAGATTAACAAGAAAACACATTCCTGTTGCTTTTCTCAGTAAAGAAAGCAACAAAAGCCTTAGGATACATTTGATTAGACACCAAAATACAGGTGGGGTGGGTGACCTCCAATCTCACTGAGAACCCTGTCCACATTTCTGAGCTTGGTGCCAGCATCTCTACAGGCTGGCAGCCTGGAGGAGGGAAGTGCTCACATATACCCCTCTTCTCTCTTCCCTCCCCATCGCTCCTCTGCCCCATGAAGATCTTGACTGGGTTCTAGACCCGAGAAAGTCTTCTCTCCCCAGTGATACCCCAAATTCAGGAATAGCTTTGAAGGAAGAGAAAGAGAGAAGGTGAACAAGTGAGTGAGAACCCAAAATAGAGAGGACAAACATTCCTCCCAGGGATCAGGGAAACCAGAGGAAAAGTCAGCTTCTGCTTACCTTTTTGCCATTCACAAAGAAAACCAATTCATCTGCTGTCATTGTCAACAGGTTGGGGGTCCCTGAACTCCAGGTACCTCACGCCCAAGAGGCACTGCCAGTTGCCTCACTGCCCGGCAACTTGACAAATACACCTCCCCCAAAAAGGAAATGAAGTCAGCCCAGGGGAGGGACCAAGCTCAGAGCTTTGGGAATGGAGAGTTCTTGGCACAAGCCAGCAGTTTACATAATCAATGAAAATCCAAACAGCCATACACAGCTCATCACACCCCCAACACGTGTGTCCAAGAGCACAGAGGAAGACACAGTGGATACAGCCTTGGTGCTAGACGACCGTGTGTCTTAGGCCTCACCCACATGGCAACTGCTTCATCCCCCTACTTGAAGACAGAGAAGGGAGAGGGGCCATGGTCATGGTCACAGTCGGCAGTAGAGATGAGTCACATCCTGCAAGTCCACACTTGCCATCTCGCCATTTAGTTATAGAGGCCCAGACTCAGCACGTAACAGAGGGCTCACTCTCCCAGAGCTGGAGGAGTCTGGAGTCACCAGAGGCAGAGTCCAGTGCTTCAGATGCAAACTCTGGCATTTGACTCCAGCAGGTCTCTTCTCACTTTCAGAACTCATTGATTTTCATCTGTAAATGGGCAAATGAATGACATCAAGAGCAAAAGGCTGAGGGATAGATGATGTATTTGGGAAGTGCTTTGTAAATTGGCAAACAACCGAACTTTTTTTTTCTGTTGCAAATGTATTCTCAACAGCACAATAAAAATAATCCTTATAACAAACCATTTTTGAGATTTCCTTTTTGTTTCTCTCCATGAAACACCATAGATTAAACTGTCAGAATAACTCATAAACATATTTTAAAATACTGCACCAAATAAAATATGCCTATCTTATAGTATAGGCCAAATTAATACAGAGCTGAAAACCTTCCCCATCCAGTTTCCATCAACTCCTGGTATAAACACACATGCATATCACCTACCTGACACCACCAATGGGCTCTAAAGTCCAGCCCCCCAATGCCCCTCACAGCTCTCTGTCTCTGTCTCTGACACACGCACATACACACCAGCATTCTCTCTGGTCTCCTACTCCGCTAGCCTCTCTGAGGTGGGTCACTTTCCCTATACCCCTTGAAGGATACAAGGAGGGAGAAAAGCAGACGTGCTTGTACAGAAGTAACTTAGAGAAACCAAAGACTGGCAGGACAACCACCATGAGATCAACCAACGCCCCTCTCACAACAGCCTCCACTTAAGCAGGAGATGAAATTCCACTTGTTGGGTGGCTGATCCTCCCAGTTTGCCTCCAGATGTCTTGATTTTAGCACTAAAGCCTTGACGTATCTCAGTCCAGGGCAAACGAGGATGACTGGTCAACATAAAACAGTAGTTCTTACCCAGGAAGAGATGATGCCCATCCCAGGAGCCTTTTGGCAATGCCTGGGGATATGTCTTGGTGACAGCAATCATCAGTAATCAATCTATAATAATAATTCCAACAATAACAATAATAAAAGAGAGTTTTATCTGAGCCAAACTGAGGCCTACAGTTCAGGAGGCAGTTTCTCCGATAGTTCTGAAAAACAGTTCCAGAAAAGCATGGTTTGGGGAAGTTTTATATCTTGTCAGAAAAAAATAAAAACATCTACCATGATAGGAGTACATTTCTTCATAGTTTCAAAAAAGACAGGTCAGCACACACATAGGGAGTCAGGAAAGCCCTGCTGCCTGGGAAAGAAGGCTTATCACCCAAGAAGCACCAGAACTGGTGTCTTAGGAAAGGAGGCATTTATCTTTAAAATAGACAGTTTCACTCTAGTCAATGCAGACCCAGTTTTTCTTACTGTTAAAGCAGATGTACAACATATGTTTAATAAGTCACAAAACAGGCTGTGCTAGTTAGGATAAAGTTTAAGTTAATTCATGGATAAGCCAGAATGGCTTCCTCATGCCTCCATATGTGAATATTTCCACCATCATTTCCCTTTTGTGATCAAACAAAATCTTTGAACAGAAAGCAGTGATGACCAGATTCTTTGTCCCTTGATGCCAGAGTAGTTGCTCCCTACCCACAGGTCTCTCAGGGCTAGGACTTCCTCTCTTTTTATTTTTTATAGGAAAAGAGTTGCCGAATTACTCTCATTGAAAGTGAAAGTCTCTCAGTCATGTCTGCAACTCCATGGACTGTAGCCTTCCAGGCTCCTCTGTCCACGGAATTCTCCAGGTCAGAATACTGCAGTGGGTAGTCATTCCCTTCTTCAAGGGATCTTCCCAACCCAGGGATCAAAGCCAGGTCCCCCGCATTGCAGGCAGACGCTTTAACCTCCAGCTACCAGGGAAGGCTAAATTGATTAATGGAACAAAGTAAACACAGAGGTATATGATGATGGGTAAACATTTTATAAGATATATTATCAATTATATCAAATTGTTGCTCCAACATTGTACATGTGCTTTTAGCAGTCAGCTTAGAGCAAAGAGCAGTACATATCACATGTACCTTGACAGCTAGGAAAAGAATAATAAGGCATACTATGACGATGATAATCCTCTGTAAAGCAAGCTGAAACAAATTGCCTATTACTGATGGACTCTAACCAGATTGTTTAAAGGATCTGTTTCCCATACATCTTTTAGCTTTTTTGCAATTTTTTTTCTAAATGTATAACCTACTTTTCCTCAGGTGTTGATATGAGTGCAACAAGAAATGTGAGCAATGGCACAAACATCTCTTTATCCAGCAAAAAATCTAAGGCAGCCCTGTTATCCAGTACTACCTGGACTAAGCGGTTGAGGGATGTCTGTTGTGCTCTAATGTTGTTTGCACTGTCCTCTGCCAAGTTTTGTCCTTTTGTCCTTTGACCAAAAGTGACTGATAGATTCCTAATCATCTCTCTGTGGACATATACTCCTGCACTAAGAATCAAGATTCCCCAAAGACTTTGCCACCAGCTATCTTGGTATTCTGCTAAAATGGATCTCTTGACTCCATAATGAAAAGAGAAAGAAGGTTCATCTATTGCCTTCTACAGAGATGATGGGCTAATTATTTTATTTAACATAATTATTTTATTTACCATAAAGACATTTATGTGCCCATCTCTGAGAAGGTGGGTCAGTTCTAATGCCACATGGAAAGATAAAACTCCAGGGAGCACAAACAATCTCACTGACAGCTTTGTTAACTGGAAGCTTTCTTAACACAGTATTAAAGCATGGATTTATTTTTTTTTTTTGCAGGTTTTCCAAAAGTTATCTGTATGACATTTAATATTTGAGAGTAGCTGGCATAATATACACGTTATTCTCTTTAAGACGTTTGTTAATTAAGGCATACTTTATTTCAAGTATATTCCCAAATATGACATTTCCATCAAAGCCATAGTAATATTGCCAATGTTTCCAGTTGTGTCTTGCTATTAATATAATATCAACAACTTCAGATATGCAGATAATACCACTTTAATGGCAGAAAGCAAAGAGGAGCTAAAGAGCCTCTTGATGAAGGTGAAAGAAGAGAGTGAAAAAACTGGCTTAAAACTTAACATTCAAAAAATGAAGATCATGGCCTCCAGTCACATCACTTCATAAAATAGGTGGGGAAAAAGTGTAAACAATGACAAGTATTATTTTCTTGGACTCCAAAATCACTGCAGATGGTGACTGCAGCCATGAAATTAAAAGATGCTTTCTCCTTGGAAAGAAAGCTATGACAAATCTAGACAAATCTAAAAGCAGAGACATCATCCCTGGGATTTAGGCAAAACAAAGGTCAATGCTGAAAAGTGAAACTGGTTTTTCCAGTAGACATGTCCAGATGTGAGTGGGGTGCCATTGCCGTCTCTGATGACAAATTGGACCATAAAAGAAGGCTGAGTGCCAACAAAGGTCTAACAGTCGCTATGGTTTTTCCAGTAGGCGTGTCCAGATGTGAGAGTTTAGAACTATGGTGCTGGAGAAGACTCTTGAGAGTCCCTTGGACTGCTAGGAGATCCAACCAGTCAATCCTAAAGGAAATCAACCCTGAATATTCATTGGAAGGACTGGTGCTGAAACTGAAGCTCCAATACTTTGGCCACTGATGCAAAGACCGATTCATTGGTAAAGAGCCTGATGCTGGGAAAGATTGAGGGCAAGAGAAGAGGGTGACAGAGGAGGAGATAGTTGGGTGGCATCACTGACTAGTGGACATGAGTTAGAGCAAACTCCGGGAGAGAGTGAAGGACAGGGAAGGCTGACGTGGTGCCATCCATGGGTTCACAGAGAGTCAGACCTGGCGACTAAACAACAACAATCAATACAAGGAGAAAAAATTCTTGTTAAACTCGTGTGAGTAACTATTATCATGAACTTAAGAATACTCCACATTCTGGTGGAAACAGGTAGAGAGGAAAGACAAAAGTTTTCATTCTGACTACAAAGGTTTAATTTACCAAATTGTGTAAGTCATAATTAGCTTGGGCTTCTCTGATAGTTCAGTTGGTAAAGAATCTGCCTGCAATTCAGGAGACCTGGGGTTGATTCCTGAGTCAGGAAGATATGCTGGAGAAGGGAGAGGCTACCCACTCCATTACTCTTGGGCTTCCCTTGTGGCTCAGCTCATATAGAATCTACTTGCAACGCGGGAGACCTGGGTTTGATCCCTGGGTTGGGATGATCCCCTGGAGAAGGGAAAGGCTACCCACTCCAGTATTCTGGCCTGGAGAATTCCATGGATTGTATAGTCCATGGGGTCGCAAAGAGCTGGACACGACTGAGCGACTTTCACTTTCATAATTAGCTTAGGGGAAATGTTTCCTTATATCTGAAAAAGAAAGATAAAAAGCCAGTAATATTTCAGATCACAAAGTCACTAAAATTATTATTCTATTTATCAGTTCATTCAACCCATAGAACTAATTCTTGTTTTGCTTAAACCCAATTTTTCCTTTAGTTTTATTACTCTTGCCTGATGATGGAAGGTGATAATGTCAGTGATCATCTCAAGAAGTTTGCAAGGTTTTTGTTAAGGCTCATAGAATTGGCCCAGGGAGACTGTGGACGATATACCCCAAGTAGAAAACACATTTATTTTCCAGTAGTTCCTTTGTCATTGTGAGGGCATCAGCCTTGCTGTAAGGGGAAGCTCTAACCCATCAAAAGAAAAGTGGAGTTTGCCAGGAATCCAGGAAGAGCCAAGCAGTCAACTTGAGTTTCCCAAGGCCCAACTATTTAATTTACAGCTATTCCTCACTCATCTTAATTCCTCTGAGTTAGGAGCAGACATTTGCCATGTTACAAGGATGTCAGGATGGCAAAAGTCTGACAATGAGAAGTTAATTTCCGCTGCAGTAGCATGGACTTTATCTATACATAACATAATCTCCGGAGAAGGCAATGGCACCCCACTCCAGTACTCTTGTCTGGAAAATCCCATGGACGGAGGAGCCTGGTAGGCTGCAGTCCATGGGGTCGCTAAGAGTCGGACACAACTGAGCGACTTCACTTTCACTTTTCACTTTCATGCATTAGAGAAGGAAATGGCAACCTACTCCAGTGTTTTTGCCTGGAGAATCCCAGGGACAAGGGAGCCTGGTGGGCTGCCGTCTATGGGGTCACATAGAGTCGGACATGACTGAAGTGACTTAGCAGCAACATAATCTTCACAGATTCTTTTGCTGTTGCCTTCACATGTGAGCAAACTGGGCATTTCCCTGATGCTCAAGTTCAGTCTCTGTGAAAATGAAAGTCGCTTCAGTCATGACTTCAGTCTTTGTGACCCCATGGACTGTAGCCTGTCAGGCTCCTCTGTCCATGGGATTCTCCTGGAAAGAATATTGGAGTGGGTTGCCATTTCCTTATTTAGTGTAGACTCAATTTTGATGAAAGATAACATTTCATGTCAGGACATATAAGACTTCCAGGAATTTCACATAAAAATTTCTGGGACACTTATTTTGCATATTTACTAACAACATAAAGATAGTAACAACATAAAGAAGTAACAACATAAAGAAGGCTGAATGTTACTTTTTATTTGACAATGCTTCCCATGACAACATGCTGGATTAGTTTAGGAGAGAAAAATATTTCAAAGTTAGTTCTAAACCAAAGGACTTCAGTTATAATTTGAACATGGGAAATTTTTTCAAAATGTCAAAAAGGTTTTTTAAAACCTTTAGTCAAGTAATTCACCATGGAAAAACATTTAGTCATTAATTTAAGCAAAGTGACAATAAAATATTTCAAAGGCAAATACAGAAAGACAACAGATTGCTATAATGTATTAAAAAAAAAAAAAAAAGACCTTTCACAATCCATTATCAAAACAGATCAATATTCTGAGAAAACTTTGTCCTCCTAACAGAGAAAACCAAATTCTAGTCCTGACCACTATCTTTTCTCAGGTCACCTCTTCCACAAACCACCCACAATCTACCATATCTAAATTTGTCTATCTTCTTTCTCATTTAGAAATAACCAGATTCTGGACAAAATCACTTTCTTTTAACCTTAACAAAATGCATTTACATTCCTCATATCTTCTTTTACTGGAATCATATCCTACTTGCCTTGAATATTGAAATATTTTTCTTATTGTTTCTAGTAGGTTTAATTATATTACTATTTTTAACCCTTAAGAACCTTCAGTTCAGTTCAGTTCAGTTCAGTCGCTCAGTCGTGTCCGACTCTTTGCGACCCCATGAATCGCAGCACACCAGGCCTCTCTGTCCATCACCAACTCCCGGAGTTCACTGAGACTCACGTCCATCGAGTCAGTGATGCCATCCAGCCATCTCATCCTCTGTCGTCCCCTTCTCCTCTTGCCCCCAATCCCTCCCAGCATCAGAGTCTTTTCCAATGAGTCAACTCTTCGCATGAGGTGGCCAAAAGTACTGGAGTTTCAGCTTTAGCATCATTCCCTCCAAAGAAATCCCAGGGCTGATCTCTTTCAGAATGGATTGGTTGGATCTCCTTGCAGTCCAAGGGACTCTCAAGAGACTTCTCCAACACCACAGTTCAAAAGCATCAATTCTTCGGCACTCAGCTTTCTTCACTGTCCAACTCTCGCATCCATACATGACCACTGGAAAAACCATAGCCTTGTTAGCAAGCTGCTAATTAGAGAAAGGAAACTCCTCAAAACTGAGAGAGTTGCATCAGGCCCCTCACCCACAACATGCATTTTGAGATAGCATTGGCACAAGGTGTTAGGTTTAGGGTTAAGGCAGAGGAAGCAGAGATCAAATTGCCAACATCTGCTGGATCATCAAAAAAGTAAGAGAATTCCAGAAAAACATCTATTTCTGCTTTATTAACTATGCCAAAGCCTTTGACTGTGTGGATCACAATAAACTGTGGAAAATTCTTCAAAAGATGGGAATACCAGACCATTTGCCCTGCCTCTTGAGAAATCTGTATGCAGGTCAGGAGGCAACAGTTAGAACTGGACATGGAACAACAGACTGGTTCCAAATCGGAAAAGGAGTACGTCAAGGCTGTATATTGTCACCCTGCTTATTTAACTTATATGAAGAGTACATCATAAGAAATGCCGGGCTGGATGTAGCACAAGCTGGAATCAGGATTGCTGAGAAAAATATCAATAACCTCAGATATGTAGATGACACCACCCTTATGGCAGAAAGTGAAGAAGAACTAAAGAGCCTCTTGATGAAAATGAAAGAGGAGAGTGAAAAACTTGGCTTAAAACTCAGCATTCAGAAAACTAAGATCAAGGCATCCAGTCTCATCACTTCATGGCAAATAGAGGGAGAAACAGTGGAAACAGTGGCAGACTTTATGTTTTTGGGTTCCAAAATCACTGCAGATGGTGACTGCAGCCATGAAATTAAAAGATGTTTGCTCCTTGGAAGAAAAGTTATGACCAACCTAGACAGCTTATTAAATAGCAGAGACATAACTTTGCAACAAAGGCCCATCTAGGCTACAGTTTTCCAGTAGTCAAGTATGAATGTGAGAGTTGGACTATAAAGAAATTTGAGAGCCAAAGAATTGATGCTTTTCAACTGTGGTATTGGAGAAGACTTCTGAGAGTCCCTTGGACAACAAGGAGATCCAATCAGTCCGTCCTAAAGGAAATCAGTCCTGAATATTCATTGGAAGTTTTAGGTAGTTAGAATAGGAAAAAGGAGTCCAGAATGGCGGTGGCTGAAAGACACGGAAGGGAAAAGCCCTCGAAAATAGAACAAAGGAAAGTCTGAGAACCAGAGTGAGGACCTCAGGAAGAGCAAACAGCACCCCCGGCTAGCCCAATTTACACAGGGCAGGCCCAGGGGGAGGAAAAAACATAAAAAGAGGAGCCAAAGGGCTAGGGGTGTCTCTCCCCTGCGTGCACGCACTCTCTCTCTCTCTCTCACTCTTCTTTTCATGTCTTTTGGGTCAGCATACCCTCACACCTCGAGGATCTATTTTCCTTTATTTTCTAAATAAAACTGAGCAGTAACATGGAGCTGTAACACTGTCCGAGATTTGTGACATGCCGAGGGCTTTAACGTCTGTCGCTTCAAATTTTTGTTGTGACGAGACAGAACCAAAGAAATTATACACTCCCCTGAGAGAAGGACTGATGCTGAAGCTGAAGCTCCAACAGGACACGTGATGCAAAGAACCGACTCATTTGAAGAGATCCTGATGCTGGGAAAGACTGAAGGTGGGAGGAGAAGGGGACGACAGAGGATGAGACAGTTGGACGGCATCACAGACTCGATGGACATGAATTTGAGTAAGCTTCGGGAGTTGGTGATGGACAGGGAGGCCTGGTGTGCTGCAGTCCATGCAGTCGCAAAGAGTCAGACACGACTGAGCGACTGAACTGAATTGGCACAAGGTGAATCATGCCCGGCCATAAAACAATTGACATGGATCTTAAAGAAAGGCAGATTTCCAAGCAAATACATAGTTCATTAACATAGCTTAAGAAAATATTTCCATAAGAAAAACACATTGGTTAGCTCAAGGTTTGAGATGGAGTTAAGTTCGGGCAGAACCAGGTGTCACCATGACAGCACAGGATTAGAAGAGAAATTTTTAAAAAAGCGTCTGCCACTTGCAGTTTATTTCCTCCTGCCGCTTGGGGACCTCTGGCCTCAAGTGTCCGACACTATTAACACTCTCGGATGGAACCATAACAAGAGGGTGGGAGTGAGGGGACATGCGGTATAGTCAAGACCCACACTCCTTGATGTATGACCCACAAATGGGAGGATAATCAATTGCAAAGGTTCTCCCCAAGGAGTGAGGAGTCAGAGTCTCCCACTGGGCTCCCCAGCCCAGGGCTTCTGCTCTGGGAATATGAGCTCCCAAAATGTTTGGCTTTGAAGGCCAAAGGGGCTGGCTTTGGGAAAACTCAGAGAGCTATGGGAAACAGAGCCTGTACTCTCAAAGGATGCACAGAAAATTTCACACACTCTGAGACTCAGGGCAGAAGTATTAATTTGAAAGGAACCTAGGTCAGACTTGCTTGCTGATCTTGAAGAATCTCCCAGAGAGGAGAGGTGGGAGCAACTGGGACTGACCCAGGGTACACAGAGCCTGGAAGCAGACATTCTGGGGGAGCTCATTCTACCAGGAGGACACCAGTGCTGCTGAGCACCATTTTGGAATTGTTATAGTAGCCACAACCCAAACATTGAGAATAGACACACACGGACAAAGAAGGGGATCCAAACACAACACTAAAGACAGTCATAAATCACAAGGGAAGAGAGCAAAAGAAGAGAAAAGGAACAAGAAAGAATTATAAAACAACCTCAAAACAATTAACAGAATGCAATATTGCATACCTGTCAATAATTAAATATAGGTGGACTAAATGCTCCAGTCAAAGACATGGAATGACTGAAAGGATATAAAAAGAAGACTCATGTACATGCTGCCTACAAGAGACTCACTTCAGATTTAAAGACACACAGAAACTGAAAGTGAGGAGATGGAAAAATTATTTCATGCAAATAAAAATGAAATGAAATCTTCAGTAGCAATATTTGCATCAGACAAACTAGACACTAAAACAAAGACTGTGACGAAATACAAAGACATTTTGTTTGTCTGAAATAAAGAGTTTTAATTACTCACCTCTATTATTTATACTATCATTTCTCTTTTTTTAATTTTTGCCTTATTATACTGGTTATTATCTCCAGACCAATGTTAATAGAAGTGATGAGTAGATATCCTTGCCTTTTTCCTGACCTTAGAGAGACCAATATTTTTTATCTGTCATTTCTCCTAACTAAACAGTGAGATGGGAGCTTCCCAGGTGGCTCAGGGGTGAAAAATCCACCTGTCAACGCAGGAGATGCAGGAGACGCAGGTTGGCTCCCTCTATCAGGAAGCTCCCCTGGAGGAGGAAATGGCAACCCGCTCCAGCATTCTTGTCAGGAAAATCCCATGGACAGAGGGGCCTGGTGAGTTTCAAACCATGGGGCTGCAAAGAGTCAGACACAACTGAGCACACACACACACACACACAGTGAGATTCTCCAGAGTAGGAATTACGCCTTATTCATGTTTGCGCTCTCTGTTATGCCTGACACAGAAAGTGCCTGTCATTTAAGAAGAATTTAGTAAATGTTTATTGATGTATTAAATAAATGACAGCAGAAATGCACTGGGCCATAGTCCGTTGTGAATCCTCAACACATTTGGAAGTGGTCTCTTAAAATGAAATGGCAGCTAGTAAACAGGCAATGACTAACAAGGAAATTTTTTAAAGAGTTAATGGTTTCAGGGAACTTCCCTGGTGATCCAGTGGTTAAGACTTTGAGATTCCACTGCAGTGGGCACAGGTTTGAGCCCTAGTCAAACTAGGGAAACTATGCTACAAGGTGAGGCCAAAAAAAAGAAAAAAAGTTGGTGGTTTCAGATTCTGAGTTTTATGCAAATATCACATTAAACTGTCTAGACATGTCCAGGAGAAAGTGAGCATTTTGACCAGGATGCTAAGAAAGACACATTGCATTACCCTGACTCTGAAATTCTTAGCGCACTAAGAACTGCCAATAGTAACCAAAACATTCAATTTTGCCAGCTGTGGACCTCAAATATGCAAAACTATAAAGTTGGCTAAAAATGACAAAAACTGAAAAACTAGGACTTGTGGAAAAATAGATTCATCCATCTGATATTCATCCACAAAGTACCATGGCTTTCAACCAGACTGTTATTGAAACTTTATCATCAGGTTCAGCAGCAACTGCTGATCCGGAGCTTTTTGAAAAATAACAAATAATAGTAAGTACCATCAATGATTGAGAACTTATGCTAAGCATTGCGCTAAGAGTTTCAAATACTTTATGTCATATCACCCACCTACACTTGGAGAGGTGCACTGCATCCCATTTTATAAATAAAATATAATGCAGATTAACACACATATGTTAAATTTAGAAAAATGGTACTCGGGGGCAGGGAAGAAGAGGGGGACAAATTGAGACACTAGCATCGACATATATACACCACCATGTGTAAAATAGATGGCTAGTGGGAAGCTGCTGTGCAGCACAGGGAGCTCGGCTCAGTGCTCTGTGATAACCTAGAGGGGTGGGATGGGAGATGGGGAGGAAGGCAGGTTCACAAGGGAAGGGATATATGTATACGTTCAGTGGATTCACATTGCTGTATAGCAGAAACTAATACAGCCTTGTAAAGCAATTATATTCCAATAAAAAATATTATGTGGAGATCACATTATTCCTAAAGATGACTTTTACCTTAAAGTCCATTTTATCTAAAATTATTATCTTGTTGCCAGCTGTCTTTTGTTTAGGATTTATGTGTTTCATCTTTTTCCACCCTTTTCATTTTTAACCTTCCCATGTTTCTAAGTTTCTGGTACATCTTTTGTAAAAGCACATGGTTGAATTTTGAATACCGTTCTCAAAATCATTCTAAAGTCTATTTTAACTAATATACTTACATCATTTGCATTTTATTGATTACACATTTGGGCGTGTTTCTACCATTTTTCTTTGTGTTTTCTTTTGTAGAATTTTTTTCTCTTTCCTTTTTTTTTTTTTAAAAAAAAATATTGAGTTCCTGGCATATTTACTTTTTTATTACATTTTTTTCTCTTTTCTAGCTTGGAAGTTTCACCCTGCATTTCAGTTCTTATAATGGTTGTCCAATTTATAGGTGTTTTTAAAACTGCTTTGGTTCACTTTAAATGTTCTATTATTTTCTAAACCAGCCATAGTTTCAAGCCTTGAACCTTTTCTAAGACTAATCGGTCAAAAACTTAGCAATAAAAGTGCCAGAAGAACAACAGAACTGTTAAGAAAAGTGTCTGGTAGGTATGAAATATAAAAAATATTGTATGCAAATTGCAAATGCTTATAAAACTGGAAGCATACAGACCTCAAAATCTTCATAAGGTAAAGGCAGAAATGTTGACTTGCAAGAAAAGGGAAAATGACTCCTTTTATCTGAAAAAAAGTGATTTTTTTTTTTAAGGTGGAAGGAACTTTTGCAATCTAATCCAAGCGCTTTGTTTTAGAGATGAGGAATATGAAATCCAGAAGGTGGAAATAATTTGCCCAAAATGTTGATCTGTGGGCACAAGATACACCATGAGATAATGTCTTTTTCTGCAGCTGTTCCGGATGGAGAGGTAGGTCAAAATCCAAGCATGAAATAATAACTGTGAAAACAAGGTCATTTTACATTAGTGTTTCCATCCATGTAGGCCTAAGAGCCCACTTATACCAATCAAGGAAAAGGGGAGCCTTTGGGCAGATTAAAAATAAAAGCCAGTTGTGGACAGTTATGGTCAACTGACTGATTTTTATTTGCCAATCACATGCCCATGATCCAGGTAGCTGCCACCAGGGTGATGGAATTTGCCTCCATTATTGGCAAAATTCAAACTAATTTTACAGTACGTGGGTCAGAGTACCTCTCCACACACTGAAAGCTTTTTATTTACCATCTCTTTACCAAACTAATACAGCCTAACAAATTAATCTCTAACTGTTGATCACAAGTTCACTAGGTGTATCTACAAAGAATGGAGCTTCCATAGAAAATCACCCATTACTTTCCAAACACATCTCTTATGCAGTTTGGAAGAAGACTTAAATAGTTCTTTCCAAGCTGATGTTTTGCAGAATACCAGTTCTAACAGGTGTTTAAGGGATCTCTGGAAAAGGTGTTCTAGGGTCAAATACATAGAAAAGCTGGATCAAACAAAGCTTTAAAATGGTCAGTGCAAGTCTTATCAGACACTTTTTTGTACTTAATGCTTTGTGTATGGAGAGTTCCCCAGCTGATTCAAACAAGAAAATCTTATTCTCATAAATGCTTTCACAGAGTATATGTGGGAAAATATGATCAAAAGAAATACAAATTTTGCCAACAGCATAGTATCTTTCTCACTAAGCTTTTTTTTTTTTTACTGTTGTGGAATATATATAACATAAAATTTATTATTTTTTACCATTGCCACCAGTTTTAACTGTTACAGTTCAGTGGCATTAAGTATACTCACAGTGTTGTGCAACCATTACCAACATCCCTCTCCAGATCTATTTTCATCTCTTCACACTGAAACTCTGCACTCATTAGACAGTAACTCCTCATTCTCCACCCCCTAGACCCTGGCCACCACCATTCTACTTTATGTCTCTGTGAATTTGACTCCTCTCGGTTCCTCACATAAGTGGAATCACGTAGCATGCTTGTGACTGGTTTATTTCACTTAGCATAATACCTTCAAAAGTCATCCACATTGTAGTGTGTATCAGAGTCTCCTTCCTTTTAAAGCCAAATGATATTCCACTGTATATATATATATATACTACATTTGTTTATCCATGCATCTATCGATGGACACGGGTTGCTCCCATCTTTCGGCTACTGTGAATAATGCTGAAATTATTTATTAACCTTTATTTACTGCAAATTTCACTCTGGTTCTATTCTTGAAGTTGAAAAAACTTTGTCCAGAACATTCCTTTCACCCACAAAATCCTTTCTGATGAGTAAGGATTTCTGGCCCTGAATAAGGTTCTTAAAAGCATTAGATGGCCTGGTGTCGAAACTTCCCACAGATACTCTGTTTCACTGTTTCAGGGGAAGCATTTGGCTAGGTTTTGGAAGCATTTGAAAGGTTCCCCTAGAACCGTCCAAAGAACACATGTAGCTGTCTGACTATTCCTACTCCTCCACCCAGCCCTGTCCCTTTCCATAATAAGAAAGTCCTTTATACAACATGACTTCAGATCCAGATGGGAAATCTTTAGAAGCCTCCTGTGGGCAACAGGCAGCGAGATGTGTGACTTATCCTTGAGGATCCATTTTTTTCTAATTGGATAAAGCTATTATCCTCTCAAAGGAAAACCCTTTCATCAAGTATTAAAAACCTGCAGTTAACTTATTGGGTTGGCCAAAAAATTCATTTGGGTTTTTCCATTAAGCTGTTACCGGAAAACCCAAACAAACATTGTGGCCAACCCAATATTTACTGGGATAGAATTTTATTGATCTCCATCAAAGATCTTGAAAGCCTTAAAGAACAAAGAGGAGGTCCTGTGAGGTACTTTGTGCTTTTTAAAGCCCGCAAAGCATGAGTCAGTATCCTCTCCTGTTGTGTAAAATGGGAAGAAAGTACAGGGATGCTTTTAGAAATAAGCAGAAGACCACTTTGGCCAGTCAGACAATAGTACAGGAGGAAACAAGGCTAGGAAATACTAGAAAAAAAGCTTTCCTCCCTGGCTTCTGGAAAGTTAAGTTATTAACATCTTCCAAGAAGATAATGGGAATATTAAGAAGTTGAATTATCTGTTCCAATGGCAGGACACCTTCCTCTTCTTTAAACCGAACCTTGTAGCTCCTGACTGTGCTGATTCTGGGTGCCCTAATGCTCTTGAGCCCATCCAGATGACCAGTACTTTGAGATTTAAATAAAAGTTGGGTTGGACTTGATCCTGCACATATGAGCACACATACTCCTTTCATTACAATTCACTGGGAATTTTCAGAAGCTTGTATATTCCAGTCATTGTGATTCTGAGTTGGACGCCGTGGGGCTCCTGGGCAAAGAGCTTTTTTGTGTCCCTCATTTCTTGATTACAGGAAATAGACTTCATTCAACCTCCACAACCTTCCCTGAGTTCCATGGGGCAGGTTCAAACAGTTGCTAATTAGGGAAATGAAGTGCTGAAGAGATGAGGAAGGAATAGTCAAAAGAAACAACCGGAATCCTTGGGTCAGAGTTCTGATTCCCCCTCAAGGGATGTACATAACAATATCTTTAAGTTGTTTTGCAAATACTGAAACCCCCACCAGTGGGAGAAATTAAAGGTATGCTGCCCACAAACACAGAGACCCGGGACCAGTTGGAACCTAAATGTTGGTGATGCTGCATCCCACTTACCTCACCACCAACCAATTAGAAAAATGTCCATAAGCTGAACAAGTCCAGTACTATAAAACTCCTCACTAGCCCCTTCAGGTTGGGACACACAGTTTTGAGGGCATTAGCCCGCTGTGGCGCCCTTTGCCTGGCAAAGCAGGCTATTCTTTTCTATTTCATCCAAAACTCTGTCTCCAAGATATAATTCAGTGTTGCAGTACAGAGGCTTGATTTGACTTCAATTGCTTGATTCATCCTATCCTTTGATAGAATTCTCCTACTCTCTGTCATCTTCCCTCCTGCAACGTTTTTTTTTTTCTCCAACTTGTAGCAACCCAAAGCTGGTGCTCAGTCTCTTTTCCTTGTTTTTCCAAAGCACTACCACATAGGCACTTATGAAGAGAAGGGTTTTATTAAGAATCTTGAGACACAGACAGGGAGATCACAGCCCCTACAAATTCCCTAAGCTTGGATACAGGATCTCTGCCTATCTCTGCTCAGCTGTGTGCATCTCAGTAAGTCCTCTCCCCAACACCCACTCTCCCTTTCCCTTAGAAAATTCCTTGTCCCTTTGGTGAAAGGAGGAAAATAAAGGAGATAGGGGCTGCCTCACCTTGCCCCTGGGCTTTCAAAATTCTGCTTCCATCATTTTTGCAGAAATGGTTTTTTCTTCTTTGATTGATGCCAGCCAATCCAGAAAATTTTTTGAGGGATACTCTTTCATGTCAAAACATAGTTGTCAAGATATTTTGTTAAATGCAATTCGTTCTCTAAGAGTCAGAGTTTACTCTTCACTAATCAGTATTAAACCTCTTCCTGATGACAGCTGACCTTTGCTCAGATCTTGCACATTTTTCTAAAGATACTGGGGGCTAGACAGAAATTAGGGCAAAATCCTGGTTGAGTCTTTTGCTGGCAGAATGTCTAGAAAGGTGCAATCTACATTCACATTGCAGTTTCCCCCTTGCCGGCCTGAACTCCATGCCCAATTGTAACTGCTGCTAAGTCACTTCAGTTGTGTCCAACTCTGTGCGACCCCATAGACGGCAGCCCACCAGGCTCCCCCCTCCCTGGGATTCTCCAGGCAAGAACAATGGAGTGGGTTGCCATTTCCTTTTCCAATGCATGAAAGTGAAAAGTGAAAGTGAAGTCTCTCAGTCGTGTCCGACTGTTTGCGACCCCATGGGCTGCAGCCTACCAGGCTCCTCCGTCCATGGGATTTTCCAGGCAAGAGTACTGGAGTGGGGTGCCATCGCCTTCTCTGAATTGCAACTGAGCAGGATGCTATGGGGCGTTCCTGGGACAAGACCTTTACCCATTCCTCTCTGCTTTAGCTCCTGTCTGAAATATCTAAATAACAGTATTTGATGCACATTTCCTGAGTCACAGATACGAACAGTTACAGATATGAACCCCACCACCACCACCACCACCAAATGAAAGACTTCACTACTTGATACAATGAGCCCATAGCCTCAGACGTCCTAGAGCCTGGGGACTGATTATGTTAACCCCTGTGACACCACCCTGTTTCCTCACCATCAACCAAAGACTTGTGCACAAGCTGATCACAAACTCCCTTAGCTGGCTCTTAAAATGCCTTGCCCAAACTCTTTGGTGAGCTCAGGGCTTTTTAGGGTACTGATAAAAAAAAAAAAAAAAGATGTACCACGTGAGAGTGCAAGCTAAGTTTTATTTGGGGCAAAATGAGGACTGCAGCCTGGAAGAGAGTACCTCAGACAGCTCTGAGAAACTGCTCCAAAGAGGTATTAGGGCAAGGTCAGTATATATGATTTTCATGAAGGGGAAGTTCAGTGTAATCAAGTACTTATTTTACAAAAGGTTTTCTGCTAGTCACAAGAAGCTGATATCACCATGAAGGGATTTAGTGCTTTTCTAGATATGAGGAGATACAAGGATTGGGATCATGAAATCAGTTCCTGACATTATCTATCTGCAGACCTGTTTCACCAGTTTTCCTAGAGCATAGAATGCCTCCCTCTCCACCCCGAACCCCTTTCAGGGCATGTCAAAGGTCAACAGCTACAGCAGCACAAGATGCAATCAACACAGAGAAAGTTGGCAAATGACCTTGGCAATCACCAATTTGGAGCTGACAAAGGCATGAGCCACTGGACTCCTTGCATGGCCCTGCAACAGAAATTTTTCTGCTCCAAACTCTGACATTTCGGTTTGTTTGGCCTTGCTGTGCATCAAGCACACAAACTTGCTCTAAGAGCATCTCTGTGTCAACACTTCCCAGCTCTGTCTTGGAAGTCCAGTTACATTTTCTCATTGAGCATGGACTTCTAAGGTGTGCTGGTTGAGGACCTTCACCTCTGTACCTAAGGCAAGATTAAGATACCAGAAAAAGTGCTAATATTCATATCTTCAAAATACATAAGAGTGACTTGAAAAAGAGGTGCAGTGCTAAAAACCAAGTCTAGAAATTACAGAGAATTTTTACTCTTTTGGCGGAGGCTGCAGGATTAAAATTCCACAAGGTAATTTCCAAAAGAATTTTCTTACTGACTCATCTGGGCTCCTCTCCCTGCTTTCTGCAGTTCTTTCATATTTACAGTAAATTCCACCTTGATTGGCAAGCAGTCTGTATCAGCAGAGAGAAAACATCCTCTGCTCCAACAGGACTACAGCTATACTTGTTAGCACTAGCCTCTTGATTTCAGAATCCTTTTGAAGTTAGAATCTGATCCTAACTTACAACATCTGCCCATCCTTCCCTGTATTCATACCATCTAGAGCTCCCAAGGGCTTCCTGGGTAAAGAATCTGCCTGCCAACACAGGAGTCAAGGGTTTGATCCCTAGATCTGGAAGATCCCCTGGAGTAGGGAATGGCAACCAACTCCAGTATTCTTGCCTGAAAATGTCATGTACAGAAGAGCCTGGCAGACTACAGCCCATGGGCTCACAGCAAGTCAGTCGTGACTGAGCATGCACACATACAGAGCTCCCAAACTTGCTGCTTGTTCTCAACCTAGAACTTTTCTCATCTGCCTAGAACCCATAGGCAATGCCTAAATGCTCATCCAGTGTTTTGACAGTTCTTTTTTTGGCTGTGTTGGGTCTTCGTTGCTGCGCAGGCTCTTCTCTAGTTGTGGTGCACAGGCTCACAGGATTTGTTGCTCCAGGGTATGTGGGATTTTCCCCCATCTGGGATGGAACCCATGTTTCCTGCATCGGCAGGCAGATTCTTTACCACCGAGCCACCAGAGAACCCTGACAGTTCTTATCTAATATGCAGTTCTGACTAGATTTAGTACCTGATTTGTAACACATTAGAATTAGATTTGGAGAAGGCAATGGCACCCCACTCCAGTACTCTTGCCTGGAAAATCCCATGGATGGAGAAACCTGGTAGGCTGCAGCCCATGGGGTCGCAAACAGTCGGACACAACTGAGAGACTTCACTTTCACTTTTCACTTTCATGCATTGGAGAAGGAAATGGCAACCCACTCCAGTGTTCTTGCCTGGAGAATCCCAGGGACGGGGGAGCCTGGTGGGCTGCCGTCTATGGGGTCACACAGAGTCGGACATGACTGAAGCGACTTAGCAGCAGCAGCAGCAGAATTAGATTATAGTAGGTTGTGATTTGACCATGAAAAGTGAAGAGAAACGAAAGAGCCTTTTGATGAGGGTGAAAGAGGAGAGGGAAAAAGCTGGCTTAAAACTCAGTATTAAAAAAACTAAGATCGTGGCATCTAGTCCCATCACTTCATGGCAAATAGAGGGGTGGGGTGGAGAAAAGTGGAAGCAGTGACGGATTTCCTCTTCTTGGGCTCTAAAATCACTGCAGATGGTGACTGCAGCCATGCAATTAGAAGATGACTGAGTCTTGGAAGGGAAGCTATGACAAATCTAGACAGCGTATTAAAAAGCAAAGACATCACTTTGCTGACAAAGGTCCACATAGTCAAAGCTATGGTCTTTCCAGTAGTCATGTATGGATGTGAGAATTGGACCATAATGAAGGCAGAGCACTGAAGATTGGTAAGACACCCCATAAGTGTGTGGGAGATAGTCAAGACAGTGGAGGACAGAGGAGCCTGGCGTGCTGCAGTCCATGGGGTCACAAAGGGTCAGACACAACTTAGGGACAGGACAACAAGTAAGTGAGTCTTCGCCCTCTGATGTCTTCTCTGCACCCTGCTTCTGAGACTTAACATGTAGAGGTGTTCTCAACCATCTCACTGCCTGCAAGCTCCCTGCAGCCTCTGTGAAGTTTACAAACTGATTTCAGCTCAAGCCTCTGGATGTGTGTTATTTCCCTACCCCTGCTTAGAATGGCTGGCCTTCCGTGCTCATGAGAATCTGATTGGCCCCCCTTTTGCCCTGTGTGCATGTGTGCGTGCTAAGTCACTTCAGTCATGCCTGACTCTTTGGGACCTATGAACTGTAGCCTGCTAGACCCTTCTGTCCATGGGATTCTCCAGGTAAAAATACTGGAGTGGGACACCGTGCCCTCTCCAGGGAATCTTCCCGACCCAGGGATCGAGCCCATGTCTCTTTTGTCTAACCTACATTGGTAGACAGGTTCTTTACCACTAGCGCCACCTGGAAGCCCCTTTTCTCTGTTTGAGGGTCACCTACTAGCTAGGATAATATCAATAGTATCTAATAAATGAGATCAGAGATAGGCAGAGGCCAGATTTATCTACTCTGTGGGCTATGGTAAGAAGTTATATTTTATTGTAAAATAAATTCCGTGTGTGTGTTCATGGGGATGTGAAAATTAAAATATGGAAACCAATTAAAAAGCTATTGCACTGATCCTGGTAAGAAATAACTGTGCATATTGTGGGTTGAATGGTCTTCTCCAACACCACAGTTCAAAAGCATCAATTCTTCGGCACTCAGACCTCTTTTTAGTCCAACTCTCACATCCATACATGACCACTGGAAAAACCATAGCTTTGACTAGACAGACCTTTGTTGGCAAAGTAATGTCTCTGCTTTTCAATATGCTATCTAGGTTGGTCATAACTTTTCTTTCAAGGAGTAAGCATCTTTTAATTTCATGGCTGCAGTCACCATCTGCAATGATTTTGGAGCTCAAGAAAATAAAGTCTGTCACTGTTTCCATTGTTTCCCCATCTATTTGCCATGAAGTGATGGGACCAGATGCCATGATCTTAGTTTTCTGAATGTTGAGCTTTAAGCCAACTTTTTCACTCTCCTCTTTCACTTTCATCAAGAGGTTCTTTAGTTCTTCTTCACTTTCTGCCATAACGGTGGTGTCATCTGCATATCTGAAGTTATTGATATTTCTCCTGGCAATCTTGATTCCAGCTTGTGCTTCATCTGGCCCCATGTTTCTCATGATGTACTCTGCATATAAGTTAAATAAGCAGGGTGACAATATATAGCTTTGACGTACTCCTTTTCCTATTTGGAACCAGTCTGTTGTTCCATGTCCAGTTCTAACTGTTGCTTCCTGACCTGCATACAGATTTCTCAGGAGGCAGGTCAGGTGGTCTGGTATTCCCATCTCTTTCAGAATTTTCCACAGCTTATTGTGATTCACACAGTCAAAGGCTTTGGCATAGTCAATAAAGCAGAAGTAGATGTTTTTCTAGGACTCTCTTGCTTTTTCAATGATCCAGCAGATGTTGGCAATTTGATCTCTGGTTCCTCTGCCTTTTCTAAATCCAGCTTGAACATCTGGAAGTTCATGGTTCACCTACTGTTGAAGCCTGGCTTGAAGAATTTTGAGCATTACTTTTCTAGTGTGTGCTGATGCTGCTGCTAAGTCGCTTCAATTGTGTCCGACTCTGTGCAACCACATAGACGGCAGCCCACCAGGCTCCCCTGTCCCTGGGATTCTCCAGGCAAGAATACTGGAGTGGGTTGCCATTTCCTCCTCCAATGCATGAAAGTGAAAAGTGAAAGTGAAGTCATTCAGTCATGTCCGACTCGTACTGACCCCATGGACTGAAGCTCACCAGGCTCCTCCGTCCATGGGATTTTCCAGGCAAGAGTACTGGAGTGGGGTGCCATTGCCTTCTCTGTGCTAGTGTGTGAGATGAGTGCAATTGTGTGGTAGTGTGAACATTCTTTGGCATTGCCTTTCTTTGGGATTGAAATGAAAACTGACCTTTTCCAGTCCTGTGGCCACTGCTGAGTTTTCCAAATTTGCTGGCACATGTTTTATCAGAACTCTCCACCATGGCCCGTCCGTCTTGGGTGGCCCCACACGGCATGGCTCATAGTTTCATTGAATTAGACTCGGCTGCATAAGTTATTTTGTGACAGAAGGTCCTGGTCGGGAACATAGGATTAACAAGCCACCACCAACCAGAAGAATTCGGGAAAGTTCAAAAGGAGACACCATATTTCCTACCACCTCCTAGAATCCTTTTTGTCTTCCTTCTTGGCTGAGTAATGCATGTGCCACCAGGAAGGACCCTGAGTCAGAGTAATTGGCCAGAGACAATCTGGAAACTAATGCAATCACCACAAAACCTGAGACTTCGAGCCACATAGCAGAACAGTTCTCCTGGGTTCCCTTACCCTACTGATCTCTACTTGGGTGCCCCTTTCCCAATAAAGTCTCTTGCTTTGTCAGCACATGTGTCTCCTCAGACAATTCATTTCCAAGTGTTAGACAAGAGCCCCCTTTCAGGCCCTGGAAGGGGTCCCCCTTCATGCAACAAAATCTGCAAGCACTTTGATCTTGGGCTTGCCAGCCTCCAGAACTAATTGTTTGCTGGTTACTCCAACCAGTCTATGGTATTTTTTTGTTATAGCAGCTTGAATGCACAGACAGAGTATAAATGATATTTTAAATTATTTCATTATTTGAGATCACCTGTTAAATGAGCAGGAAAACAATCTTAAGGTTGAACACTGGGGAATTCCAGGACTTAAGGTTAGAATCAGCAGAAGCCAGACAGGAGATGAAGAAGGAGTGGCTGGAAACATAGAAGAGAAACCAGTAGAGCGTGGTATCCCAGAAGCAAGTGGAGACAGGGTTTTGAGAAGGATTAGTGAAAACCTATTTCAAATATTGTTGAGAATCTGAGTCAGATAAGGAAAGAGAACCGAATATTGGCAAAACAAGACGAAAGTCTCTGTTGGCCTTCAGAGGAGTGGTTTCAGTGGAGGGATGGACTGCAGATGGATGAGGAGAGAATGGGAGGAGAAAAATAGAGAAAAGTCTTTCAAGGAGTGCTGATACAAGAGGTCGGTAGCTGAAGCTGGTGTGGGACCATGGAGGGTTTTTTGAAAGAGGAGTCTTAGAAGCAAGAGTTGTTTACACACAGCCATAGAAGGGAGAGTATTTTCTCACTGAATTAAGAGGTAATGTCATAAGTGGATGAAGAGCAGGGGCTTGGGGGTTGAAAGTTCACAGAAGGGAGGAAATTTGGACAAGCTGACTCAAGTAAAAGACCAATTGATGAAGGAAATATGGTTAAGATGACCTAGGATCCATTTGTAATGTGTGCTCATCAATTTAGAGCGAGACCAGGCTGCAGGCTGGTGTGGAGGCCCAGATAAAGCTGAGAGATTTCCCCAGAATTGGGGTTTGCCAGATATGTAATGGGCTGGGGAGAGGGCATAGCAAGAGAATCACTGGTATGAGTAAGGAGCTAGTTATTGTATTAATGACAATCAGTGGAACCAGGTGGGATATGGAGGGAAGTAAGGCTATGAGGGGGGATGAGAGAAAGTAAAAAGTGGTAGAGTCCATGGTTCTTAATATGGCTGAAGAATTGTTCTAATGGGACTTCCGAGGTAGGTCAGAAGTAAGATTTTGGAAGAAATGAGTTCTTGTGATGACAGAATATGTTTGACTGAAGATACTCTAGAACAATGGTCAGCAAACCATGGCATTTGTCCAAGGGAGTGAAATATTGAAGTTCTATAAAAATCTAAGTTTTTTTGCAGGACACCACCAAAATGGTGAAGATCTATGTAAGAGTGAAAGCGTCCAAGAGAATAAGACATTAAAGACTCTGTGTTGGCTGAGATTTCATCTTTTAGAATCAGCTGGAACTGGCTTGGGCAGATAGAAAGGAAGCTCATGCTACACATCTAAGTGCTTAATTACTCTGATTCATTGACCAAGAAACCCACGAGTTTGCCAGATTATTCAGCCAAAAGCAAGAGAAGCCTCTGAAATTAGTCCAATTAATGAAAGCTCCCGGCCACCTGGGCCTTGTAACTCAGAAGATCCTGTGATGAGCAGTGTCTGCAGCAGATAAGGATACTATACAGAATTTCTGTCCAGCCCCAGAATCATCCAGAACCCAAAGGTATTGGAGCAAAGTTGTGTTCTTCTCATCGTCTATTTTCCTATAAGAAACAGTATCTGGCCAACTAATGAGCCCTAGCTGAGACTGAATGCCTGACCATGGAACCCAAGGTAAAATTTCATCATGGCTGTTCACTAAGAGCTGAGGATTATCTGAATCCGAGTTTACAGCATTAGGCATGCACAACACCATGCTGTAATTGAGCTGAAATGGTTCTAAAACGTAAGCAAGTTGGAAAAACAGGTGGCTCAGTCTTCCATGGCACCTACTCCAGCTATACTGCCACTACAATTGGAATCACATCTGATTAACTTTCCAAAAACCCACAGTCATTCTCCAAGACCCATCTGCCTTATGGCTAGACCAACAGACGAATTAAGTGAGAATATGGAAGGAATCACCATTTTTGTGTCTTTCAAGCCTTCAATGGTGGTACCAACTGTTGCAGTTTACCCAGGGATTGGTAGGGAAAAGAAGTCCCAGGGTCTTCTGCTTGGATCTCCCTACTTTATTAGCCTTCAGTCCGCAAGTGAAGGTGGTGATTCTGCCAGTTACCAGTGGGCCTATTTCAATCGTGCATTCAAGAACTTAGGGGGAACTGAGATTGGGGTAGAAAAACTATCATATCTAGTGGTTATTCAAGTGAAATTATTGGGAAGACAGGTGAACGTACAAGTTTGAAGACACTGTATATGATTTGGATATCAGGGCTGGAGGTATGTACAGAAATGTGGCGTTGTTTTTCAGTTGCTAAGTCATGTCCGACTCTTTGCAACCCCGTGGACTGCTGCACACCAGGCTTCCCTGTCCTTCACTATCTCCCGTAGTTTGCTCAAATTCATGTCGAGTCCGTGATGCCATCTAACCATCTCATCCTCTGCTCTCTTCTGCTTTTGCCTTCAGTCTTTCCCAGTATCAGGGTCTTTACAACTGAGGCAAATTCAGAGACTTAGGTCCACTGTGAGGTTGATTTAGACTAAAATTTTGCTTATCACCCAGCCTCCATGGCCCCCACTCTGGCAGGCTATGGATACATTTTAGGTTCACGGGGATTAACATTTTCTGCTCCTTCTATAATCCTTTGGGAAACACACCCAATCTTACGAATTTAAATGCCATACATTTCTGTATGTATGACAAACCTAGACAGGGTATTAAAAAGCAAAGACCTCACTTTGCTGATAAAGGTCCATATAATCAAAGCTATGGTTTTTCCAGTAGTCATGTATTGATGTGAGAGTTGGACAATAAAGAAGGCTGAGTGCCGAAGAATTGATGCTTTTGGATTGTGATGCTGGAGAAGACTTTTGAGAGTCCCCTAGACAGCAAGGAGATCAAACCAGTCAATCCTAAAGAAAATCAACCCTGAATATTCACTAGAAAGACTGATGCTGAAACTAAAACTCTAATACTTCGGCTACCTGATATGAAGAGCCAACTCACTGAGAAAGACCCTGATACTGGGAAAGACTGAATGCAAAAGCAGAAGAGAGCAGAGGATGAGATGGTTAGATGGCATTGCAGACTTGACGTGAATTTGAGCAAACTGTGGGAGATAGTGAAGGACAGGGAGGCCTGGTGTGCAGCAGTCCATGAGGTTGCAAAGAGTCAGACTTGACTTACCAACTGAACAACAACAACACATTTCTGTACATACCTCCAGCCCTGATATCCAAATCATATACAGTGTCTTCAGACTTGTGCATTCACCTGTCTTCCCAATAATTTCACTTGAATAACCACTAGATATGATAGTTTTTCTACCCTAACCTGGACTCAATTCCTCCTCTACCTTTTTGTAAAATTAATTTTTATTGGAGTGTAGTTGCTGAATCAGTTTTATATATATATATATCCCCTATTTTTGGATTTCCTTCCCATCCAGGTCACCACAGAGCACTGAGTGTAGTTCCCCGTGCTTACAGTGAAAGGAAAGTGAAAGTGAAGTCGCTCCGTCGTGTCCGACTCTGCGACCCCATAGACTGTAGCCCAGGCTCCTCCATCCATGGGATTTTCCAGGCAAGAATACTGGAGTGGGTTGCCATTTCCTTCTCCAGGGCATCTTCCCAACCCAGGGACTGAACCCAGATCTCTCGCATTGCAGGCAGATGCTTTAACCTCTGAGCCACCAGGGACTCTGCTTACAGTAGGTTCTCATTTATTTTATATATCAATCCCAATCTCCCAATCCATACCACCCACCCCCTCTCCCCCCTTGGTGTCCATATGTCTGCTCTCTACATCTGTGTCTCTATTTGTTTTGCAAAAAAGATAATCTATACCATTTTTCTAGATTCCACATATATTTGTTAATATACTTTAAAAAATATATTTCTCCACAGATAATCACCCATCACAGTTTCAATCAATTGCTCAGGTCAAAAAATATCTCAGCATTATCCCTGACTTCTCTCCTTGTCTCACATATTACCTCCAATCCATCAGCCATGATATTGGCTCTACCTTGAAGATATAATGTAAATTCAACCACTTTTCACTCTCTCCATCACTACCACTCTGGTTCTTACCATCACCCTATCTCACCTAGACTACTGTCCTAACCCCTAGGTTGTTTGCTTTTTTTTTTTTTTAATTTGAGTCCTTATTGTCCATTCTCCACAAAGTAAGCAGATTCACTTTTTTAATACTTAGCTCATGTCTGGCACCTGTCCGACTTCTGCTCCTTATTGAATAGAACACACTGCCGTCTTCATCACTCCCCATTCACTTAGGTTAAGTCAAAGAACCACAAAATTCTTCCAAACACTCTAAAACCATCAAAATGTAAGTCTAGGCTTCAGGAGGTTTGCCAGACCTTGTATCTGAACCTTGTCTTTGATTCTCAGCCTTTTAAAATGACACTTCCTAAGCTTTCATTCTCACCTTAGCCCTTCATTTGAGTTCAACACCTCTCTTGCACCAACTTCTCAACAAACCCCTGAGGTGAATGGGTTATAATCTTTCAAACTTGTTTCTTCTCACATTTTTATTATTCTCCAAGTCGTAATAGAAAGAAAATGGATTTGGTAGTTAACCAGGCAGTCTTTCAAATCTTGTATCTTTTATCAATAGTATGGACACAATACCAATTTATCAGGATTTTATGACATAAAAAGGGACAAAATATACAAAATGCCTGGCTATAGTCAGATCTCAATAAATGCTCCCTTTTCCCCCAATATCTACTTAGTTTCCCTTCTTTTTCTTTATCCTGCTTTCTTCTTGAATCAAAAGTCAACTTTGTATACACTCAGCCAAAGGAAATCTTCCAAGATAAAATGGAAATTGAACAGATGGCCAAGTTGCTTTGACATTCTCAAACCCAGCTTTCAATGATGGGAAGTAATATTTCCAAGTGAAGGCAGCAAATGGTGCCATTTGAGACTAACTTAATTCTTTGGCTTCACTTGATTTGAGGAGACCAGGTTTTACTCCCCAACCTGTCCAGCCTGAAATACTGTAAAAATGACCAGTTTCTTCTGCTGCCAAAAGTAATAAGATCTCAGAAATATGGTGGCTCAGAGAAGGGAATTCAACGTGGAGTTGACTTCATTTGATAGGATACTTAAACCTCAGTGCCTGCAGAGAAACTCTGTTTTGTTGAAATATGAGTGTATTTGGCTCACACCATGTTTTCATTTATATAATATACCTTAGTCTAGTAAAAAAGAGAAAAAACTATTTCTTTTCAAAGAAACCTGTTCTTAAAATGTGTCCCCCATTTAATGACAGGAAGCAGGGGAGTGGTATATACACTGCTGGAGAGTCCTGAAAAAAATAGGCTCCTGGAGATCTTTATATGGGAAAACTATGATCATAAATACAACCAGCAGCCTGCATGCAGACAAGGTGATTTGTGTTTTAGTTTAGCCGCGCACATCTCTGATTACACCTGCAAAATGTTGCCAGGGAACTGGAACCGACCAGAGCATCTATCACTTAGCAGCAGTTTTCTTTGTTCATAAGCTATTGCTTGTTGCTGTTCAGTCACTAAGTTGTGTCCGACTACTTTGAGACGCCATGGACTGCTGCCTGCCAGGCTACTCTGTCCACCAGATTTCCTAGGCAAGAATACTGGAGTGGGTTGCCATTTCCTTCCCTAGGGGATCCTCCCAATCCAGGGATCAAATAAACGTCTCCTGCCTGGCACATAGATTCTTTATCACTGAGTCACCTGGGAAGCTCCTATCTATTCCTACATGTTAATTATCCCTGATTAAAAAGAAAATAAATTCTTGTTTGGAGTTTCTAACAGCATTATTTTCTGTTTCATTTATAAAGAAACAGTTGTTGCAGTTCAACGGGCCCTTGAGAACCCTGTTGCATGGAACTGAGGCTACTAACTCACCACCCATGTTTCCATAGCTGACACAATCTCCTACCTGGAAAAACAGCTCAGGAAAGAGCTCAGGAAAGAGCTACATCTCGGGCAAGTGTGGGTGACTGCCCCGCCCTTCCTGAGCACTTGATTCCACCTCCTCTGGAATAAATCTGTGGTATAGAAAAGTGACACATAGCTTCTATCAAAACAGATGACCTGGAGAGCTGTATTCAGCAACCACCCAAGCAACTCAAGTAAGTGGGTCCAACCAAGAGAGCAGAAATCACTGAGCAAACTTGAGTGGCTTGTTCATTGAGCTCAGGTGGGATCTTACTGCAGTCTTTGGACTAAATATGCTGGTTGTTGTTCAGTCGCTCGGTCCTGTCCAGCTTTTTGGGACCCCATGGACTGTAGCACGCCAGGTTTCCCTGTCCTTCACCATCTTCCAGAGCTTGCTCAAACTCATGTCCATTGAATCAGTAATATCCCCCAGCCATCTTGTCCTCTGTCGTTCCCTTCTCCTCCTGCCTTCAACCTTTCTCTGCCTTCAACCTTTCCCAGAAAATAAGTATGCTGGATCAGGTAGCTTATTTTCCATGTTTAATTAACAACATAAGTAAAAACAGCGGGGGCAGAGAGCAGCTACCACAGGTACTAAAAGGAATCAATGTTCACTCATCAGTTCAGTTCAGTTGCTCAGTAGTGTCCGACTCTTTGCAACCCCATGGACTGCAGCACACCAGCCCTCCCTGTCCATCACCAACTCCCAGAGTTTGCTCAAACTCATGTCCATTGAGTCAGTGATGCCATCCAACCACCTCATCCTCTGTCATCCCCTTCTCCTCCTGCCTTCAATCTTTCCCAGCATCAGGGTCTTTTCCAATGAGTCAGATTCTTCGCATCAGGTGGCCAAAGTGTTGGAGTTTCAGCTTCAGCATCAGTCCTTCCAATGAATTTTCAGGACTGATCTCCTTTAGGATGGACTGGTTGGATCTCCTTGCAGTCCCAGGGACTCTCAAGAGTCTTCACCAACACCATAGTTTAAAAGCATCAATTCTTCAGCACTCAGATTTCTTTATAGTCCAACTCTCACATCCATACATGACTACTGGAAAAACCATAGCTTTGACTAGGTGAACCTTTGTTGGCAAAGTAATGTCTCTGCTTTTTAATAAGCTGTCTAGGTTGGTCATAACTTTTCTTCCGAGGAGCAAGTGTCCTTTAATTTCATGGCTGCAGTCACCATCTGCAGTGATTTGGGAGCCCAGAAAAATAAAGTCTGTCACTGTTTAATTTATTTCCCTTCACTTAGAGGTTAAGTTGGAGCCATGGTAAAGCCCACATTTCCTATACTAGTGCAATAGTATCTATATTTTTTCCATATGCAATAAATAATTCTGCAAAAGCAACATCATGTTTCCACACAAATCTATGACACACTTTACTACAAGGTCTGTGCAAATAATAATTTTTTAAAAATCAAAAAGGAAAAAAAAAGGAAAGTGTCTTGTTGGAGATCAATAGGACACTAGTGGGGACCCTGATAAACTACAGAGCGTGTTGAATGGCATGTGCTTAGAATAAAAGGGGTGGCTGCCAATCGGTACCCACTTACTGTAGTCATATGGAAATTCAGGTTTAAAGGATAAGTGCATTGTTGTTATTTTTCATTTATTTCAAACACTATTTAGTTTAAACAACCAAAACATTCCCGAGGCTCCATAATTTGCAAACTCCAATTCAGCCAATCACTCTGACTTGGCAGAGACCCTTGATGTTGGGGGAGCAGTTGAGGTCCGAGGCCAGTCCTGACATGGTGACCAAGGAAGACAGGGTATGAAAGGAAGATTATGAGTTCAACACGGGGCCACCAAGTTTGGGAGAGGAACCCAGAGACTTGAGGGCATTTTCCTGGGAGCCCACCAAAACTCAGGAAGCATGAGAAGGAGGAGTGGGGTCTGAGAATTAACCACCCAAGAAGTGAGAGGGAGACCAATGCAGGGGACAATCACAAATGTAAGGAGGAGCGGTCACTTGAGAGAAATCCTGCTCAGGGTAAAATCCTTTATTTGGTGTGTTAGTCAGTCTGGGCTGCTGTAACAAAAATGCCATAGTCCTGGTGGCTTAAACAACAGAAACCTATTTCTCAGACTGGAAAGTCCAGGATTAAAGGGCCAACCTATTCAATTCCTGTGAGAACAGTCTGCCTGGTTGTGTCCTCAGATGGAAGCGTGAGAAAGGAAGCAAGCTGCCTTGTTTCTCTTATAAGGGAACTAATTCCATCATGAGGGCTCCATCCTCATGACATAATCACCTCCCAAAGGCCCCACTTCCGAATACCATCACAATGGAGACTAGGGCTTCAACATATGAGTTTTGGAGGGACATGAATATGCAGTCCGCAGCACTTGGAAAGGACAGTTAAATGCTTACTGTATCTGGCCAGTATGAGGTCCTTAGCAGTGCTCTTAGTGAGTGGTGAACAGACTAGAAGATGGACCCGCTGACCACACCTGCTGGTATTCACACCCAGTGTGAGCCCTCTCACACTGTGCTAGGGTGGTCTGTGTGTCAGAAGGAAAGATGAATGTCTGGGTGAGTAAATGGATGTGTGGACTGACTGACAAAGAAAACAGCTCTGGCAATTTTGTCTGTCCTTGGAGCACCCCATAAGTAGAATGCTATATCCCTTAGGATTATCTTACTTCATTTCTGTGTATCTGTGGGGAACATGTGAGACAATCACATTAAAGGTCATTTTCAGGTCTGCTAGCCAGCTGTCACTCATTGGGTACTAGTTGAAGGTCATCGTGATACAAACATCTAATATTTCCTCAGTTCCAGTTCTTGGTTTCAGAGGCCCCCATGGCTGTGTGATTTCCACTGCAAACCTGCCAAAATGAGAACAAGTCCCATGAATCAACTGCTGCTGAAGAAGCCAGAATCTATGAGCATTCAGAGAAGGCTTTCCTTCTCATCACGATTTGTTTTCATAGCTACTGCGTGAGATCAGTTAGGTAAGTGTTAATCCCACTACACAATAAAGCTGTGATTAAATTCCACTCTGCCAAAATAGCTGTATTCATTATGCTCGTAGCCTTTCACTTTTCTTAGGGACACAGTCACATGTGTTAGTGGTGTTATTCTTATTTGAGCAGAGTTCTGCTTCTCCTGGCTTTAAAGTAAGGGGGGAAATCTGGAGGTGCATGGAAGGTCTCAAATAAAAAGGAAGAGAATGTATTTTTTGCATAACATTCCATAATTATGTTTTTGAGATTTCTTTTTGTTTATATTTTCAGCTCTGATTTATTTAACTCTGTACTGTATAGGATTTCATTTCATTTCATGGAGACAAATTAGTCATAGTCCTATTAATTAACATAGAGGTTATTTCTAAATTTGTCTTTGCAAGCAATGCTACTAACAAGCATTCTTGTACATGTCTTCTCAAGTAGATGTATGGGAATTTTCCTAGACCAGCACTGTCTAGTAGAAATATAATGCAAGATACATTGTAATTTAAAATTTTCCAGTAGCCACATTTTAAAAATTAAAAGTAACAGGTTAAATTTTAATTCAAATAATATATTTTATTTAACCAATATATGCAAAGTATTATCATTCCAATAAGTAATCATCATATATAAAATTATGAATTAGATACTGTACATGCTTTTTCTTATACTGTCTTTTCAATCTGTTATTTATTTTACACTTATTTTTGTTGTTGTTTAGTTGCTAAGTATTGTCCAACTTTTTTGCAACCCCATGGACTGTAGTCTGCCAGGCTCCTTCGTCCATGGGATTTTCCAGGCAAGAATACTGGAGTGGGGTGCCCCTTCCTTTACAGGGGATGGTTCCCAACCCAGGAACTGAACCCGAGTCTCCTGCATTGCAAGCAGATCATTTTTTACTGCTAAGCCACTAGGAACCCCATTTCACATTTACATTACATCTCAATTTTTCAAGTGCTCAAATAGCTACATGTGGCTAGAGATTACTGTAACAGAGAGTGAAAGTACAGCCACCACGCCTAAAAGTAGAATTGCTGAATTGTAATGTAAGCAAAGTAACCTTACCAAGTACTGTAATATCGCCCTTTGAAGTGATTGTCCCAACTTCACTTAGCAAGAATGTACAAAAGTTTCCATTTTCCACATCCTTGCCAACAATTCAGTTTTGAATTTGTTTTGAATTTGTTTTAGTGTTTGAAAATTTGATAATTGCAAAGTATCTCATTTTTGTTTATCTTTCCCTGATCAGTAATGAAGTTGAACCTCTAATCATACGTTAATTGTCCATTCAGGTTTCTTCTTCCACGAATTGCCTATTCAAGTTCTTTGCCACTGGGGATTACTGATTTGTGAAAGGGTGTATATGTTTCTGATCAGATATATTCATTGCAAATATGTTCTTCCAAGCTATGGCTTATCTTTTTACTTTCTCTATGTTATCTTTATTTTGAAGAAATTGACGGGTTTTTAAAAAACTAAGAAGTTATCGATTGTTTTATTTCTTATTCTCTTTTGGGGGATTTTTTAAGGAAATTTCTTTCTATCTCAAATTCATAAATATAATATTCTATTGTTGTTCATTCGCTCAGTCATGTCCGACTCTTTGCAACAACATGGACGCAGCACACCAGGTTTCCCTGTCCTTCACAATCTCCCACAGTTTGCTCAAACTCATATCCATTGAGTGAGTCAATGATGCCATCCAACCATCTCATCCTCTGTCTTCCCCTTCTCCTCTTGCCTTCAATCTTTCCCAGCATCAGGGTCTTTTCCAATGAATCAAAGTATAGGAGTTCCAAAGTATAGGAGTTCCAGCTTCAGCATCAGTCCTTCCAATGAATATTCAGGACTGATTTCCTCTAGGATTGACTGGTTTGATCTCTTTGCAGTCCCAGGGACTCTCAAGAGTCTTCTCCAACACCACAGTTCAAAAGCATCAATCCTTCGGCACTCAGCTTTCTTTATAGTCCAACTCTCACATCCATACATGACTGCTGGATGCTTACCTTAGTATCACTACCTTCAAAATAACTTTTATTTCTGCTTAGGAAAGGCTTCTAAACATGTTCTTCAAAACTGTCTTTCCTTCAATTCTGGTATCCTCAGTGTGTATGCCCAGCAGTGGGATTGCTGGGTCCAAGTTCCATGCATGAAACTGGGCACTCAAAGTCGGTGGACTGGGAGAACCCAGAGGGATGGGATGGGGAGAGAGGTGGGAGGGGGGTTTGGGACAGGGGGACACAAGTACCCCCATGGCTGAGTCACATCACTGTATGGCAAAAACCACCACAGTATTGTAAAGTTATTAACCTCCAATTACAATAAATTTTTTTTCTTTCCTCATACTGGCCTTTTCTTGTTTGTTTCCTATGAATTTTAGAATCATTCCATAAAGCTCCATGAAATACCATGGAAATTATTACTCTATAATTTCTTCTAAAAATTACCTTTCACACATTTAGACTTTAAATCCATGCATACTTTTTTTGTATGAAGTGAATTAGGAATCCATTTTTTTTCCCAAATGGGCAATTACTCGATTGTCCTAGAAAAGTATTTTAAAGAGTTCATCTTTCCCCCATTTATAAGAACTGCCATTTCTTATTTTATATATGTATATATATGGCATCATCACCACCACCACCATCATCATCATGAATTTATGTTTCAGGGTCCACATCCTATACCAGTAACCTAGTTGTTTCTCCCCAACTCTGTGCATGCTTACCTTAATAGATGTACCTTCAAAATAAGTTTTATTTCTGCTTAGGAAAGTCTCCTAAACTCGTTCTTCAAAATTGTCTTCCCTCATATTGGTCTTTTCTTGTTTGTTTCCTATGAATTTTAGAATCATTCCATAAACCTTCATGAAAAATCATTCTAAAAACCTCCTGTTGCCATTTTTACCAAAAATGCCTTGAATTTATGAAGTGATATGTAGACACTAGGACAGGGAGGCCTGGCGTGCTGCGGTTCACGGGGTCGCAAAGAGTCGGACATGACTAAGCGACTGAACTGAATTGAATGTAGACATTTGATGTGTTCATACTTTTTAGTCTTCTTGTCTAGGAACACAGTATATCACTGTGTCTATGCAGATATAATTTGGCCTTCAATTTGTTTTTTAATATTCTCTATAAAGTGTTCATACATCTTTCATTTTTAATGAGAGTTATCTCTAAATGCCTTTTGAGTTTTGTTATTATTATGAATGCCTTTTTCTTCTACTAAATATTGATTATGCCTAGTGTAAATAAAGGCTATTAATTTCTGTATGTAAATCTTTTAACCAACAAATTTGCTTAACTCTCTTTTTTATTTCTACTCATTGTATTTAAATTCTTTTGAATTCTACGTGAACAATAACATATTTGTAAATAAAGATGGCTTTGTGTTTTCCATTTAAGTTCTTACATCTTACGTTTTTTTCCTATTTTACATTATTGGCTATAACCTCTAATACTACATTGAATTGTAAAAGTGAGCACACTTCTCTTCTTCCTGAGTCTTAGCTCTTAAGTGTGATGTTTTCTGTAGTATTTGAAAGGCATTATTTGTCAAATTGGGGCTTCACAGGTGGAGCTAGTGGTTAAGAACCCACCTGCCAATGCAGGAGACTTAAGAGGTTCGATGCCTGGTTTGATGCCTGGATCAGGAAGATCCCCTGGAGGAGGGCATGGCAAACCATTCCAGTATTCTTGCCTTGAGAATCTCATGGACAGAGGAGCCTGGTGGGCTACAGTCCATAGGGTCACAAAGAGTTGAATATGACTGAACCTACTTAGCATGCACTCAAACTCATTTGTCAAATTAAGAGAGAGTTTCCTTTTATTAGTTTGTTAAGAGTTTATTTTTAATCATGGATGAATATTGACTTCTCAAATGTCTTTCATGCACTTATTTATATCATCATAAAGCATTTCCCTTCATCTGTTAATGTAAAGACTTATGGTAGTAGATTTTTGGATGTTGAACCATCCTTGTATTTGTGGAATAATCCCTCTTCTTGTAATGTATGATATAAATAAATATATGATATGTAAACACTTTCTTTGAGATTTTTGTATCTATACTTAGGTACAATTTATAATTTTGATAGCAAGGTTACTCTAGCCTCATAAAATGAGATGTATAGCTTTCCATTTGATACAACTTTATGAGATAGAAATAATCTGCAATTTTTTTAAAAGAAAGAGAAAAAAAGAATTCACCTATCCCTTCAAAGTTCAAAAACCTGATTGTTAATCTCTCTGGGTACATTTTGGGTATGGCAATGTTCAACGTGGTCCGTGTGATCAGATTGGCTAGTTGTCTGTGATTGTGGTTTCAGTCTGTCTGCCCTCTGATGCCCTCTCTCAGTGCCTACCATCTTACTTGGGTTTCTCTTACCTCGGACGTGGGGTATCTCTTCACAGCCACTCCAGCAAAGCGCAGCTGCTGCTTCTTACCCTGGACGTGGGGTAACTCCTCTCGGCCGCTGCCCTGATCTTGGACCTGGGGTAGATCCTCTTGGCCGTGCTTGTGCACCATCGCAGCCATGAAAAAGTTGGCTTAAAGCTCAACATTCAGAAAACGAAGATCATGGCATTCGGTCTCATCACTTCATGGGAAATAGATGGGGAAACAGTGAAACAGTGGCTGACTTTATTTTTCTGGGCTCCAAAATCACTGTGGATGGTGATTGCAGCCATGAAATTAAAAGACTCTTGCTCCTTGGAAGGAAAGTTATGGCCAACCTAGACAGCATATTAAAAAGCAGAAACATTATTTCGCCAACAAAGGTCCGTCTAGTCAAGGCTATGATTTTTCCAGTAGTCATGTATGGATGTGAGAGTTGGACTGTGAAGAAAGCTGAGTGCCGAAGAATTGATGCTTTTGAGCTGTGGTGTTGGAGAAGACTCTTGAGAGTCCCTTGGACTGCAAGGAGATCCAACTAGTCCATCCTAAAGGAGATCAGTCCTGGGTGTTCATTGGAAGGACTGATGTTGAAGCTGAAACTCCAATACTTTGGCCACCTGATACAGAGAGGTGACTCATTTGAAAAGACCCTGATGTTGGGAAAGATCGAGGACAGGAGGAGAAGGGGACAACAGAGGATGAGATGGTTGGATGGCATCACCAACACAATGGACATGGGTTTGGGTGGACTCCGGGAGTTGGTGATGGACAGGGAGGCCTGGCATGCTGTAGTTTATGGGGTCGCAAAGAGTCAGACACGGCTGAGAGACTGACCTGAACTGAATGTTCAACTAATAGTTCATTTTTATAATGGTCACTGCTAGTATGTAGACCCTGTATTTCAAGCAATACACCTTCTTAATCACTGAGTTTCAGTTTTATCATCTGTACCTTCTTCTGAAGTTTATTATTCATTTATTCAATCTTCCTTCCTCTTGAGACAATTCAAGTTTATAAAATTTTTAGAAAAAATAAATTATCATACTTTCAGCATATAGACTTATTATCATTTGTTTCATTGATTTTCTATCTGTAATCATGTCCTTCTTGAACTGAATATGAATTGAATTGAATATGCCTTCTTTTATTCCTCACAATCAGTCTTGCTTAAAATTTGTCTAGATTTTCTCTTCAAAGAACTGATTTTAGTATTTTGAACCTATCTAAATTTTGTTTTCAGAATTCATTATTTTTTTATCTTTATTTCCTTGCATCTATGTCTACAGAAGGACTTGTACAAAAATAATAGCATCAGCTTTATATGTAGCAGCCAAAATCTGGAAACAATCCAAATGCCCATCAACAAGGGAAGTGCATTCATTCAATAAAATATTACTCAGTTAAGAGAAAATTCTTGCTACTCACAGCAGCATGGCTATAACCCAAGAGCATCATGCTGACTGAAAAAAGAGTAAATACTTTATGGTTATATTCATATGAAATCTTAGAAAAGACTAAACAATAGTGACAAAAACGCTTCAGTGATCATCAGAAGTTGAGATAAGAGAGGGATCATTATTGACTGGAAAGGGGTATAAGAGTAATGGGAACTATTTTATACACACACACACACACACACATAATATATCTTGGTGGTTGTGGTGATAGTTACATAGATGCATAAATTTTCAAAATTCACAGACTATATACTTAAAACTATATTTTATCATATAGTATATTGTAAATATGTTAAGTTTTTTTTAATACTATGAGATACCACTTCTAACCCACTGGAATGGTTAACATTAAAAAGATTTGCAATAGAAATGTTGTGAGGACATGGAGCAACTACAACTTTTATTAAATTAATAAAAAATTAAAACTCATTTTTGGTGAGTATAAAATGGTCCACTCACTTTGGAAAACTCTCTGGTAGTTTCTAATAAAGATAAACATACACTCACCTTATCCAGACATTCTACTTTTATGTATAGAACTAGCAGAAATGCAAGCATGTCCACAAAAGGTCTTTTCCCAATAGCAGCTTTTTTCACAATAGTCAAAAAATGAGAATAATCCCCATGTCCATCAATAAGTGAAACAAGATAGGTAAAGCAGTATATTCATATGATCAAATAATAACCATTTAAAAAATAATTACTGATACACACAAGAGTATAGGTGAACCTGTATATGTACTTGTATCCCATGTAAATCTGGGTCAGCAAGGTGCAAATGGTCGGTAAGATGCTCGGCAGCCTTGGATATCCCTCTTCTTACCCATCTCTCCTGGGCTTCAGTATTCATTGCCTTGTGAATGATTTTGGCTGGCTTGTAAGATCACTCTGCTGTTTCTTCTTGTTTAGTAATTCCTTAGTCTATCCTCTGAACAGCTGAGAAGTTTGGACACCAAGTAAAAAGGCACAAAGTAACTGACTTGGGTGACCTTTGAAACAGACCTTAGCAGGAAATCCCCTTCCTCCTTTAATCGTTAGTGGACTTCTGCTTGACTTCACTTTTCTTAACCCCTCCTCACTTGGGAAACTGAGAATGGGGAGTAGCCCAGGATGAGGGATTAAAAACCTCCTTACCTGCTTTTGATGTCACCATTAACCAACTGTTTGAGGGGGAAACTGCAATCCTACAGTGTTTTGCCTGGAGTTTTCTTCTCTGCATGGCTCCCTGGAGAGCCTGATCACAGCTAATCTTGGGGGATCCTGGGAGCTGGGAGAAGATCAGTACAGCTGAACAAACAGCTACATAGGAATTAATTCTCATTCCCCAAACTCATGTTCACTTTTACAATGATACAAGCACCATGAGGACAAAGAAGCATGTCAAACATCTGAGTACAATTCAATCTTTTTTCCCAAAGCACTTTCTCTCTTTTGCGCATCCCAGGAGACATCAGCTTAGGCATCGTTTTGCCATTCAGAAGACCCTGAATTGACCCTTTAGAAGAGGATCAATTAGCAAACCAGCATTAAACTATTCTCTTTTATTTCTGGCTGTGCTACACTTTATTCCAGTGTAAGACACTCATTAATAAAATAGAGTTGCATTTAATATCCATCAATAAAATGGATAGAATAAAAGAAAAGACCCAGAGAATAAATTAGCTGTCATATTGATTATTATTATTTTTTGCACAAATTGTAGCCTCTGTTTCTAATAATGAAGACTAACTTAATAGAAAAAAAGGCTGAGATGGATTGCATCAGATTTCCCTTTATTATCTCTCTTGGTTTCAGAAAGCTTTGCTTTCTATCTAAGCTTCAGATGTTTGAAGAAAACCTGTTTACTGGAGAAAACCATCAGTGAGTCACAAAGAGTCCTTTAAACATCAGTTCCCTCCTGGTTACAGTGTTCTAAGCAGACAAAGCAGGTAAGTTACTTGGCACAGAGATAAACTTAAGGGGCAGGAGGTCCAGAAAAATTTTAGGCTCTCCTTGAAGGAGATGAAACAACTGATAGTTTATAGAATAGAGACAGCATGTTAAGAGAACACACACCACCTTACCCACTACTCTATCAGCTACATTCTTGGTCAGATATCTACATTTATAAAGAAGGAAAAGATCTGCTATTTACACTGGTGGGAGGCAGATTGTGACCTGGTCTATAACAGATAACCCTGAGGATTGTTTGCAAGAAAATGTTCATGAACTTGAAAATCCTTGGAGGGAACGCCTCCAAATTCCCAAGAACACAGCAAATCTACAACTTCGTGTGGAATAATCCTTTCAGGATTATACCTGAAAATTGATTGAACAGATCCTCACAAGAAAGGATGAAAAGATATTTTTGAAATGGGTAGGAGATGTAGAGATATGGTCTTGCCAACGTCCTTGGCACATATTTGTATTGTCTAAAGCAACCTACAGATTCAGTGGCATCCCTAACAAAATTCCAATGGCAGATTTCACAGAACTAGAACAAATAATTCTAAAAATTAATGGAATTACAAAAGACCACAAAGAGCCAAAACGACCTTGAGAAAGAAGAAAAAATATGGAGGTATCATTCCCTTGTATCAAACTATATTACAAGCTTATAGAAGACTTCAACAGTATGTGAACAGTAGGCTTCAACGATAGGTGAACTGAGAACTTCCAGATGTTCAAGCTGGATTTGGAGAAGACAGAGGAACCAGAGATCAAATTGCCAACATCCCTTGGATCATAGAAAAAGCAAGAGAGTTCCAGAAAAACATCTATTTCTGCTTTATTGACTATGCCAAAGCCATTGACTGTGTGGATCACAACAAACTGTGGAAAATTCTGAAAGAGATGGGAATACCAGACCACCAGACCTGCCTCCTAAGAAATCTGTAGGCAGGTCAGGAAGCAACAGTTAGAACTGGACATGGAACAACAGAGTGGTTCCAAATTGGGAAAGGAGTACATCAAGGCTATATATTGTCACCCTGCTTGTTTAACTTATATGCAGAGTACATCATGCAAAATGCCGGGCTGGATGAAGCACAAGCCGGAATCAAGATTGCAGGGAGAAATAACCTCAGATATGCAGATCATATTACCCTAATTGCAGAAAGCAAAGAGGAACTGAGGAGCCTCTTGATGAAAGTGAAAAAGGAGAGGGAAAAAGTTGGCTTAAGACTCAACATTCAGGCATTGAAATACGTATAATATCATATATGGAACAAGTTGCCAGTCCAGGTTTGATGCACGATACTGGATGCTTGGGGCTGGTGCACTAGGATGACCCAGAGGGATGATATGGGGGGGGGAGGAGGGTTCAGGATGGGAACACATGTATACCTGTGGTGGATTCATTTCGATACTTGGCAAAACCAATACAATATTGTAAAGTTTAAAAATAAAATAAAATTAAAATAAAAAAAACCCTCAACATTCAAAAAACTAAGATCATAGCATCCAGTCCCATTACTTCATGGCAAATAGATGGGAAAACAATGCAAACAGTGAGAGACTATTTTCTTGGGCTCCAAAATCACTGCAGATGGTGACTGCAGCCATGAAATTAAAAGACACTTGCTCCTTGGAAGAAAAGCTATGACCAACCTAGACAGCATATTAAAAAACAGAGACATTCCTTTGCCAACAAAGGTTTGTCTAGTCAAAGCTATGGTTTTTCCAGTAGTCATGTATCGATATGAGAGTCAGACCATAAAGAAATCTGAGCAGTGAAGAATGGATGCTTTTGAACTGTGGTGTTGGAGAAGACTCTTGAGAGTCCCTGGGACTGCAAGGAGATCAAACCTGTCAATCCTAAAGGAAATCAGTCCTGAATATTCATTGGAAGGACTGATGCGGAAGCTGAAACTCCAATACTTTGGCCACCTGATGCAAAGATCTGACTCATTGGAAAAGACCCTGATGCTGGGAAAGATTGAAGGCAGGAGGAGAAGGGGACAACAGAGGATGAGATGGTTGGATGGTATCACCGACTCAATGGACATGAGTTTGAGCAAGTTCCGGGAGTTGGTGATGGACAAGGAGGCCTGGCATGCTACAATCCATGGGGTTTCAAAGAGTCGCACATGACTAAGTGACTGAACTGAGCTGATGGCACTGATACAAAAACAGACACACTGATCAGTAGGACAGAATTGAGAGCCCTAAATAAACCCATACCTATATAAAATTAATATACGACAAAGAGCAAAGAACATTTAATAAGGAAAGAATAGTCTCTTCAATAAATGGTGTTGAGAAAAACAGACAGCCACATGCAAAAGAATGAAAGAAGGCAGCTATATTACACTCTACACAAGAATCAATTCAAAATGAATACTTAAGCTAAGAGCTGAAACTACAGATGTTTGAAAACTATGTTTTCAAAAGAAAACATAAGCATAGACATCCATCTCTGTGGTATTTTTGACTCCAAAGGCAAGGAAAACAAAAGCACAAATAAACGGAATTATATCAAACTAGAAATTTCTGCACAGAGAAGGAAACCATTGTCAAAAAAAGAAAAGTTAACTTACTGAATGGGAGAAGATATTTGCAAATCATATATCCAATAAGGAGTTCCTATCAAAACATATAAAGAACTCAACTCATATAACTCAACACAAAAACAAACAACCAGATTAAAAAAATGAGTAGAGGATCTAAATAGACATTTCTCCAAAGAAGACATACGTATGGCCAACAGGTATATGAAAAGATGTTCAACATCACTAATTATTAGAAAAATACAAATCAAGACCACAATGATATGTGGCCTCCCACCTGTCAGAGTAGCTATTAGTATTATTGAAAAAACAAGAAATAACAAATGTTGGATAGGATATGGAGACAAGAGAACCCTCATCAACTGCTGTTTGTTCTGTAAATTGTTGTAGCCACTATGGAAAATAGTGTGGAGGCTCCTCAAAAAGTCAAGAAGAGAGCTACCAGCGATTCCACTTCTGAAGAACAGAAATAAATATGTATTTATCTGAAGAACATGAAAACAGTAATTCAAAAAGATACAGGCATACTTACGTCCATTGCTGCATTATTTACAATAGCCACGATATAGATACAACATAGGTGTCCATCAGCAGATGAACGGATAAAGAAAATATGGTATGCATATACAGTGGACTGCTACTCAGTCATAAAAGAAGAATGAAATTCTACCATTTGCAAGAACATGAATGGACCCTTGAAGATACAATGTTTAGAGAAATAAGTCAAACAGAGAAAGACATGTACTTTATGACTTCGTGCATATATGGAATCTAAAACAAACAAATGAATAAACAAAATAAATAAAAACTAAGATAGATAAAGTGAACAGATTCATAGTTACTAGAAGACAAGGGGGGTTAGAGGGGCAAAATGAGTGAAGGGGGTTAACTGTATGGTGACAGATGGTAACTAGATTTGTGGTGGTGATCACTCTGTAGCGTACCCAGATATCAAATTATAATCCTTTTTACCTGAAACTCAGAAAAAGAAAAAGATCAGAGAGTTAAGAGAAGCAGAGTGCATTGAGGGGATTCTGAAGCAGTCTATCACCATAGCAGTTACTGAGACCTGTACAGCTTCACATAGTGCTTTGTGCTAAAAGGATCCTGAAGTGTGAGACACAGGCTCTGGACCTCACAGGGGACAAGACTTGCATCTATTAGACTTGCATCCAATAGACCATCCTAGACAAGACAGAAATCATGACCAAGTTGTGTGGGACCACTGGGGAATGCATGAACAAAAGGCATCAAAGGGAGTGAGTCTGGAGAACTTGAAAGAAGGGAGTGAGACTGGAGCAGGATTTGGAAGAAGAGTTGGGTTAGCTGAGGAGTAGAAACACAGTGGGGGAGGTATTCTTAGTTTGGATGGGAAAGAAATGAAAAGGAACAAAAACTCAAAGAGGTAATTGAGTGCTGAATGTCCATGTGACAAGAGGAGGTAAAGTACAGAAAAAGAGGATAAGGGGTTCATAAGATAAGCTGTTAGAAAATCTTGTAAACTGAGAAGTCTGTTTGATTCCACATTTGGGGAAATACAAAGCCTTGTTAGTAAATAGAAATCTATCAATTCAGCTGCTATTGGTGCTGGGACTGCTGCTGCTGCTGCTGCTAAGTCGCTTCAGTCATGTCCGACTCTGTGCGACCCCATAGACGGCAGCCCACCAGGCTCCCCAGGCCCTGGGATTCTCCAGGCAAAAACATTGGAGTGGGTTGCCATTTCCTTCTCCAATGCATGAAAGTGAAAATTGAAAGTGAAGTCGCTCAGTCGTGTTCGACTCTTTGTGACCCCATGGACTGCAGCCTACCAGGCTCCTCCATCCATGGGATTTCTTAGCAAGAGTACTGGAGTGGGGTGCCATTGGCACTGGGACCAGAGTGAGGCAAATGAAACAGGCACTTGCTTTTCTTTGCAAAATTTAAGAGGGCACGAAAAAACTCAGTAATCAATATAAATGATATGCTAAGGCAGCATTTAAAGAACAAAGCAATGTACAAAACTTTATTGTGAACAAAATATCAAGGTTTTAAACAAAGGCAGAATCAGTGATAGTGGCACACTAAGCCATATTAAAGCTTGAGACAAAAGCAGAAATAAGTAATATCTTGTCCTCTTTTTGAAAACACAGAATATGTATTAACATATTAAAGGCTTTGAAAAATACTGCAGGAAAGAACTCTATTCAACTTTGTTTAATCCTACAGATTCCACATATATTTAACCACACAAACTTTTTGCAAGGAACATCTCTTTTCTCTGTAGAATATTTTTCAGGGCAGACCAGTATAGTCTGACTTTTTAAAAAACTGATAATGAAGCCAAGGCATTGAGAGTCAGCAAGACCTGCCTAGTTAAGTAGGAGTAAAATCAGTCAACATGATTTGAGTTCTTTGAAATTTGAGTTCTTGAAAATGTGTGAGTTCTTTTCTTCATTAACAAGTGTGATATAAGGAATAGTTTTTAATCTTTAACTGTTTTTACAGACCTTAGGTCATTATTATTATTATTAGTTCATTGAGAGCCATCTGTGAAAATGATTGTATAAATTGTGAGTGGTTGGGTTAAACCCATGCTAACTTCAAGGTAAAATACTACCTCTAGTTTCTGCTTACTGTATTGGGAAATGACCTGGAAACCTGCACTTGCTGAAACAAGAGTTGTAAAGTCTGGACAAAATATAAAAACAACCACCTGAGACTCTAGAGATGTAACAAAAGCAGGCAGTTTTTGGAGGAGAGTTGAAATCTGCTGCAAGGAACGCAATGGAAAACAGTAACATCCCCTTTTTTGTGACTTTCTTCTGAAGGCTGTAATTTAAAGATGGATCAATAGAAAGTATACAATCTAAACAACAGGAAAAAATCAACACAGCCTCTTGGATATATGGAACAATTTCAAGAGGTCGATATATGTGTAAATGTAGTAAAGACAAAGAAGGGAGAGAAAAGGGAGCAGAAAAAAGTATTTGAAGAAATAACAATCCAAACTTCCAAAATTTAGTTAATAATTTAAATTCAAAAATTCCGTAGTTTCATGAACCCCAAACAGGATAAAGTTGAAGAGAACCACACCTAGATACATCATTTCTCAAACAGTTGAAAACCAAAGATAAAGAGAAAATCGGGAAGTATGATCTCTGAAAAAAATGACACATAAACACAGCATTCAACAATTATTTGAATGATCACAACTTCTCATCAGGAGAGGTCAATATACAGGGAAAAACATCTTTACAGCACTGAGAGTTTTAAAAAAAAAAAAAACTGCTTACTAAGAATTCTATATACCACAAAAATGCTTTGCAAGAATGAAGATGAAATGAAGATGCTTCCAAATAGTGGAATGGTCCTCATCTCTGCGGATCCGCACAAGCAAATGGTTGAGTCTCGTGACTGCCTTGTGATGCCCAGTGAAGAAACCAACACAGAATGGAGTACATCCTGTATGATTCCATTTAGATAAAATGCAAACGATGAAGAGGTGGACGCAACTCAGCACAGGCAGTCTCAGAAGGATGGGCTCCTTTGCTGTCATCCAACCAGTCTGGTGACTCCAACAGTAAAGAATCTGTCTGCCTGCAAAGCAGGAGACCCGGGTTTGATCCCTAGGTTGGAAAGATACCCAGGAGAAGGAATTGGCAACCCCCTCCAGCGTTCCTGCCTGGAGAATCCCATGGGGAGCCCTCGGAGCTACAGTCTGTGGGGCTACAGAGTTGGACACGACTTAGCGACTAAAGAACAAAATTATGGTGAAGAAAATCACTTTGGTGGTTGTCTGTGACTAGGGTTGGAGGGAAGAGTGGACTACATAGTGGCATAAGGAATCTTTAGGATGAGGAGACATTCTGTATCGTGATTGGAGTTGTAGTTTCACTGAAGTATAGCAAACTCATCATACGTATACTCAAAACAGAGGCAGTTTTTTTGTAAATAAATGATTCTTTATCGAGTTGATAAGGAAAAGACATCTCTAATACCATTTTGCTTTCTTACGATCTTCTTTCTCCTAAAAATGTATGAAAAAGAAAAATTTGTCTAATAAAGTGATTAACATAATCAAGTCACCCATATTTTTCTTAGAGTTGCTTCTCCTCTATCACAGTTTCTCCATCTTCTTTTCTCCACTAGTTCCTTTAAATTCAAGTAGTGCAAGTGTTTGGGAGCACTAACCTCACTTCTGTAGGCAGAACTTCTGTAGCTGTTGCCCAGAATCTGGTGCTCCAGAGATAAGGCTCTCCCTGGAATTGAGGTAAACTGCTTGAGCCCTGCATTTTCCCATCCGCTCACATCCAGGTGTTAGACTCAAAGCCCAGTGCAACTGAATTATTGATGCCTTGAGAGCTACTAGGTGGGACTAGATTGATTTCTTATGGTACCAGTTGGAACCTTAGGCTAGGCTAGCCCAGCAAAATTTGTCAACCAGGAATTTTGTCTTCAATGCCTAGCACTTCAGAGAAGGCAATGGCAACCCACTCCAGTACTGGAAAATCCCATGGGTGGAGGACCCTGGTAGGATACAGTCCATAGGTCGCTAAGAGTCGGACACAACTGAGCTACTTCATTTTTACTTTTCATTTTCATGCCTTGGAGAAGGAAATGGTGACCCACTCCAGTGTTCTTTCCTGGAGAATCCCAGGGATGGGGAGCCTGGTGGGCTGCCGTCTATGGGGTTGCATGGAGTCGGACACGACTGAAGCGACTTAGCAGCAGCAGCAGCAGCAGCAGCAGCCTAGCACTTAGAGTCGTAAACTTTGAAGAGGGCTTAGAGAACATTAGCTGAAACCCTAGCTTCAATTCAACATCAGTTCAGTTCAGTTCAGTCGCTCAGTTGTGTCCGACTCTTTGCGACTCCATGAATCGCAGCACACCAGGCATCCCTGTCCATCGCCAACTCCCAGAGTTCACTCAGACTCATGTCCATTGAGTCAGTGATGCCATCCAGTCATCTCATCCTCTGTTGTCCCCTTCTCCTCCTGCCCCCAATCCCTCCCAGCATCAGTCTTTTCCAATGAGTCAACTCTTTGCATGAGATGGCCAAAGTACTGGAATTTCAGCTTCAGCATCATTCCCTCCAAAGAAATCCCAGGACTGATCTCCTTTAGGATGGACTGGTTGGATCTCCTTGCAGTCCAAGGGACTCTCAAGAGTCTTCTCCAACACCACACTTCAAAAGCATCAATTTTTCGGTGCTCAGCTTTCTTCACAATCCAACTCTCACATCCATACATGACCACTGGAAAAACCATAGCCTTGACTAGATGGACCTTAATTGGCAAAGTAATGTCTCTGCTTTGTAATATGCTATCTAGGTTGGTCATAACTTTTCTTCCAAGGAATAAGCGTCTTTTAATTTCATGGCTGCAGTCACCATCTGCAGTGATTTTGGAGCCCCCCCCCCAAATAAAGTCAGCCACTGTTTCCACTGTTTCCCCATCTATTTCCCATGAAGTGATGGGACCAGATGCCATGATCTTGTTTTCAATTCAACCTGACCTTCCCCAAATTATCTTCCATTCTCCTGTTGAACACTCCAGCGATGGGGAACTCACAGCCAGGTTCTTTGTCTTCCTATAGCTAGTCAAATCTCTCTCCCTTAAGATTTACCCCTTGCTTTTTTTCTGGCCTCTCTCCCCAGTCCATGGGGTGCCCTAATTCTCATCCCAGTCCCCAGGTGCCCACAGCACCTACTGCACTTCTAAACAGTACCCACCAGAGGGCACTCCAGACACTGCTGAGTCTTTCCTCTCTTCGGGTTCCTCCTCTACAACCTTGTGTAAAGGATTCAGTCAAACTAATTCTTGCCAAGAGGTATTTAATCAGTTGTCTTTGCGGGTTACTTGCTGCTTTAACCCAACTAAAAGAAGGTAAATACCTAAGAGTAGAATTACTGACTTATTGGGTAACCTATCTTTAACATTTTCAGGAACATTTCAGGAACCACCGAACTGTTTTCCAAAGACGCTGCACCATTTTATCTTCCCACCAGCAAATGTTTAAGGGCTCTGATTTCTTCACATCCTCATCAACCCTCGTTATTACCTTTTTTATTATCATCGTTTTAGTGGGTGTGAAAAGCATCTAATTGTGATTGTGATTGCATTTCCCTAATGACTAATAATGTTGAGCTTCTCTTTATGTCCTTTTTGGGCATTTGTATATCTTTTCTAAAGAAATGTCTTTTGAAATCCTTGTCCATTTTTAACTGGGTTATCTGTCCTTTTATTATTGAATTGTAAGAGGTTTTTATATTCTGGATATAAGCACGTTATCAGATACACGACTGACAAATATTTTCCCCCAGTCTGTGGGTTGCCTTTTTACTTTTTGGTGGTGTTCTTTGAAAGAAAAGCTGAGTGCCAAAGAATTGATGCTTTTGAACTGTGGTGTTGGAGAAGACTCTTGAGAGTCCCTTAGACAGCAAGGAGATCCAACCAGTCCATCCTAAAGGAAATCAGTCCTGAATATTCATTGGAAGGAGTGATGCTGAAGCTGAAACTCCAATACTTTGGCCACCTGATGCGAAGAACTGACTCATTGGAAAAGACCCTGATGCTGGGAATGATTGAAGGCAGGAGGAGAAGGGGACAACAGAGGATGAGATGGTTGGATGGCATCACTGACTCAATGGACGTGAGCTTGAGTAAGCTCCGAGAGTTGGTGATGGACAGGGAGGCCTGGCATGCTGCAGTCTATGGGGTCCCAAAGAGTCAGACACGACTGAGTGACTGAATTGAACTTTGAGGTACAAAAGATTTTGATTCTGATGAAGTTCAGGTGCCAATCTTCTTTATTATTCCTTGTGCCTTTGGCATCGTATCAAAGAAATCACTGCCTAATCCAACACTATAAAGATTTATTCCTGTGTTTGCTTCTATGGGTTTTATAATTTAATCTCTTACATTTAGCTTTATGATTCACTTTGAGTTAATTTTTGTTTGTTGTACAAGGTAAGGATTCAAATCCCTTCTCCTGCATATAGATATCCAGTTTTCTCAGTATAAATTTGCTTAATGAATGAAAAATTTGCTATGATGTGTCTTCAGCAATCACCAGGCATCTGGGTTTTCCCTACAGTTCTTACAGGCTAAAAAGCAAGATAATGACTCTATCAAGGCAGATTTGTTACAGGGCAGAACAAATCTGCTTTTACCTAACATATTTGTATGGCTTTTAGGATGGAGGAGAGTGCATTAGAACAGTTGACAAAGTGTGGTGGTGTTTCAGCTACTTTAGGCTCTGCCGGTAATCCTGCTAGTTGCCAAGTTGGAGGGTGGAGAGTTAGAGCATTCCCAGCACCTACAAATTTCAGAATAGGAATGCATCATATGTCAGCGAAGAGTAGACTTCAGTTGCACTTAAGAAGACCAGATAAGGATTAGGTAGAGCCCCTAGAGTCCAAATGACTACTGTATAGAAGGCTACAGGACTTGTTTTCTTCTTTTACATTTTTCTATCTCAAATTTTCAATAAAATATGTTGAGAGTTTTGCCTATATTTAAAGTTCATCTCTAGTTTCATAATGGACATAGTGAGGGCTCAGTTGATGTGACAGCCCCTCCGAACCCTTCTCAGGCTCCCTGCAAATACCATCTCACTATCTGCTATTTTTCCCTTCTGTTTTTTTTTTTTCCTTTGTTTTCATTTTTTCTACTTTTCCTGCGTTATTTGGGGATTAAGGATTAACTGTTTTTTGTGATTGCTTTTCATTTTTCTATTAGTTTATTATTTATATCTCTTTGTTAAATTGTTGCCCTAGAGTTTGTACAATATGTATCTTTAACTTAACACAGTTTACACTTATGTCTATACCTCTATAGTGTAAGAATCTTACATTAAAGAATTAATTAACAAAATGAATTAATGGATTAATAAAATTTAATTGATTTTTATGGTACTTGCTTTCTAGTCAGTGCTGAAAAATGCACCACAAAAGGATCGTGTTCTTCGGGGCCTCTGAAGTAAAGGAAAACAAAGACGGTGCAGAAGGAAAACCTGCCCACTCTCGTTCCTCTGGCTGCTGTCCTCTCCCCACACTGGCCTCCCAGAACTTGGATGCTGCCACGCGCTTCTCGGAACAGTTCCTTCACCTCTTTCTGACAAGTGACACTGCTCCGCTGACTTAAAACCATCTTTATGAGGTGAGCGGACAGAAATACAATTAAACTATTTATCTCGAGGCACAGCCATATGGCTTATGTTTTAAGAAACTCAGCTTCTTCCCTTATAAAAAAGGAGCTCTGAGAAGGGCTTGCTTTCTCTCTCAGAGGGAATTTTTTTCCCCCTGGGAGGATAAGGCAAGGATCTGGCTTAGAAAGACCTGGACACCAGGGAAAGGAAGAAGCCATTCTGTCAGGAGAAGGCCCTGCTCCCAAGGCCATTTACCTCACTTCCCTGCCAAGCATCCCCCATTTCCACCTCACTCCTCACGAAACCCTACCTTGCCCCCGCTTTCTCTCTCTGTTCTCCCCTCCTCCCAGCCAGCCTGTCAGGTGGAGAGGATAACGGAAATCCTTCACCTGGACTCTGACTACACTGAGCAAAGCCAAGCCACGTACCCACAAAGGTTAGGACGAAAGGCATTAAGACGGTATAGTACATACTCTGACCTTTCCCCAGAGAGTATTTCACTCATCCAGACCCTAAGCTGTGGTTAATGGGGAGAAAGAGGACACGATACAAATGACACAGAACCTTTTAAGATCACAGCCCAGTGGACTTATAGAGAAAAAGAGCGAATCTCTTGTTTAGAAATTAAATCCACTCAATGGCTATTAAATCACCCAAGCACCTACATGACTGTCTGGCACCATGCCTCTTTTATCATGGGAGAGTATAGATGCTATAAAACAATCAGCAGCCTTTTCTAGAAGGTTTTACTTTACATGTATTGTTACCCTGCGTATTTGCCATGCCTGGACCTCAGCCCACAGCCTAGTAGATAATCACAAAGCTGGGCAAGAAGGGAAATGACTCCTCACAAATCCATCCCTTCACAAGCCCAGTTTTCTCCCTTGCTTCTTGGCGAGTTGTCATGAGGTTACCACAAAAAGTCAAGACAGTTATTGCAAAACCGTGGGACAGTAAAATCATAGGTTTATTAATTGGTTTTTGAAAGAGTTTAAACCACCTAAATCACTATTTAATCGCAAACTTCTCATTAGCAGTCTTTTCTCCTTCTGAACAGGGCAGAACCGATATTGCTCCTTGTGAAGGTAAGTGTTAGGGAGGGGGAAAGTTGTGACATTTACTGAACACACGTTTCCTCTCTCCTGCACCTTCATTTTATCAAATAGGTTCAAGATAAGGGCAGCAGCTGGATCCTCCCCACAGAGTGAGGGGAACAGGTTCCCCCAAAGCCCGTAACAATCTGTGCATCTGAACTGTGGCACTGCAATTAAGCTCTGGCTAGTTTTCTCCTGCCGTAACTCTTCTGAAATCCAAATGGCAGCCCGTAAAGGGCAAGAATCATGTCAAATTCAACACTATGTCCCCACCCCTCACCATTTTCACATCTAAGTATCAATAAGCGATTGCCAACTGTGTTCAGGCCTTAAATCCACACCTATCTAGGAAGGCTCTACTGGATCTCTCTTATAAAAGCCTGCTGTGCTTAACGAAGAAAAAAAGACTTCTGACCCTTAAACAGACAAGATAAGACCAGCTGTGCAACACCTTGGAAGGCATTTAACACTGGGTTTTAGCGTCTCCATCTGTAACACGAAGGGGTGGAACTAGCTGATGTCCTAAATGTGCTTTATCTCCTTAACTCAGAAAGCAAACAAAACATTACAACACCTCCTACAGGTCAGTAGGAAAACATTGCCTCCATGAACATTTCAGCAAGAGCAAGAGAGTAGCTGGTTAACTAAGCCAGTCATATTTTAGCTCTGATTTGAAAAGAAAAAACACTCCACCTAAAATAACCATATTTTTGTTGCACTTCAGTGTTAGAAGAAAAGGGAAATATGTTTAGGGATGAGCATACCTTCAGACTTTTACTGTATTCCTTCTGCTTGCATATCCTAGACCTAAACAGAGAAACTGAGTTGAAAACAATAGCCCTAGAGCACTGAGAATACCTCGGTTATCAAGAGAATATTTAAAATTACATGAAGTTGGGACTTCCCTGGGGGTCCAGTGATTAAGACTTCACCTCCCAATGCGGGGGGTGCTAGTTTAAGTCCTGGTCAGGGAGCTAAGAGCCAACATGCCTTGTAGCCAAAAAAATCAAAGCATGAGAAACAGTGACAACTGCAACAACAAAACCAAAGCATAAACTGCTGCTGCTGCTGCTAAGTTGCTTCAGTCGTGTCCGACTCTGTGCGACCCCAGAGAGGGCAGCCCACCAAGCTCCCCCGTCCCTGGGATTCTCCAGGCAAGAACACTGGAGTGGGTTGCCATTTCCTTCTCCAATGCATGAAAGTGAAAAGTGAAAGTGCAGTCGCTCAGTCGTGTCCGACTCTTAGCGACCCCATGGACTGCAGCCCACCAGGCTCCTCTGTCCATGGGACTCTCCAGGCAAGAGTACTGGAGTGGGGTGCCATTAATATTGTAATAAATTCAATAAAGACTTTAAAAATGGTCCACATCAAAAGAAAATCTAAAAACAAAATTATATGAAGTTTATTCTACCCTATATTTAAATTAAGAAATCATGATAAATTGTAATTATAAGAGTTCCTTAAATTTCAAACATGTGAGTTAGACCTAAGTATAATAAATCAGAGTTGTCCTAAATAAAATTCTAAAGAACACCCTCTAGTGGCAAGAACATGAAACTGCAGTTTTGTCCTGAGATTGCACACACTGAGCAAATAATAGTTATCATTTATTGAGCATTTATTACAAATCAAGGGCTGGTCTGGGTATTATATATAGTAATATGATAAAGGATCTCATAAAAGCAGTTTTAAGTGTCACAGAGAGAACCAGAAGTCATTTCACAGAGGCCAACCTACACCTTAAGGTTGATTTCACCGAGTGTGGTTTCCCTACTCCTCTGTGTATTCCTGAACACTTGGAGGGGCATCCAGCCTTAGTACATTCTCCTGCACCTTTATTGCACCTGCTTGGAGTTCTAAGCTGTGGTTGACAAGCTCTATAAGTCATATTTCTCTTTTATTTTCAGCTCAGGACCCTGAATTTCAAATTGGCAAAATAGAGAAGGAAAAAAAGGAAGCAACACTCAGGGGGAAAAAAACCCCCACAGAATAAAAGGGAACAAACACAGCTCAACACTTAATGAAAATATTTATAAGTTTGGGGGCCTTTTAATTTTAAAAATTACTTATCCATAATTCAAGAGTCATTTAAACAGCAAAACATGTATATACATGATTATAACATGTATTTTTCAGTCATATACATCTTCAGATCTTTTGAGTGTATTTTGTCTAGTGAATTTCTGCACTTAGCACTACATCTGATGAAACTGGTGCTGACTTCTCAAAGAGATTTGCTAAAGATTACCAATTCTGGACACAAACCTAGACCTACAGAGACATCATCATGCATTCTGATTAGGAGGGTTCAGTCCCTTCCTTAGAGAGCCCAAAGTTTCAGCATCCACTTGAAGGTGACCCCTTCCACTGAGGTTGCAAATTCTTATGTCTACCAGCTGACCAGTCCCAGTCCTTGGCAGGCTCCATAGGCCCAGATTCTCCAATGTTCTAAAAGAAACTGGAAAATGAAGAAACCTCCTAATTTTTAAATTTTCAAGACTTTTAATGTAAAAAGAAAAAGAAAACCAAACTATGTGTAAAACACTGTTGGGGCCAAACAAAGCAGGTTGTCTGCCTAGAGGTGTCCCTCTGGTTGTGAATTCCAGCCTCGTCTCCCAGGACTTCTAAGGACTGAAGTTCAAGGCACCTCTTGGGGATTCCTTCTTGAATAGATCCTGGGGACTGTGGTGCAGAAACTCCAGAAGGGAAGAGATGCTGGGTGCTTCTGAGATGCTTCACCATCACTGTACACGTCTGGTCAGGGGAAACAGCGTGCACTCTAATTCGGTACTTTCCATTGTCTGACACTCATTATTTGGCTATTTCCACCAGTTTCCAGGGCTTCTCTGGTGGCTCAGATAAAGAATCTGCCTGCAATGCAGGAGACCTGGGTTCAGTTCCTGGGTTAGGAAGATCCCCTGGAGAAGGGTATGGCAACCCACTCCAGTATTCTTGCCTGAAGAATCTCCATGGACAGAGTCTGGAGGGCTGTAGTTCATGGGGTCACAAAGAGACACGACTGAGCAACTAAGCACATACACACACCAGTTTCCAAAAACATGAGAGTTTGCAGTCTATATGTAAAATACTTTCTCTCTCCCTCTGTGGTCAACCAGAGTCATCTCTTCTTCTTTGCAGTCATTAAAACCTGACCTTTGATAAAATCCACACCAGTTATCTGTTAGCCTATGTATGATATTTCTAATGGGAACTGTGAAATCTTCAGGAAGACAGAGGCACTAAGACAACACACAAATTTGAAATGGGGTCAATGTATTATTGCATTTTCAGCAGAATGAAGAGAGGGCTCCTCTGCTCAAAGTCTACTTAATCATTTCACATCTTTCATAGTTAACTAAGGAAAAGGGAGAGGTGAGTAGGTTTTCATTTGGGAGGAGAATTGCTCTGGGTCTGTGCAGCTTCAGAATTTAAATTGCTGCTAATTTGTATAGGAGTCAAATGTGTACCTTTAATAAATTCTATAAGCAATGCCCTCAACTCAAAGCGTTCTCGACTGCAGAAAGTCTTAACACTGATATAGAGTAGGTATAAAGCCACATGTACTTGGGTCAGTCAAAGAAAAAAACACATAGGAAAGTTTGTACTTTCTAGGAGGAAGAGCTAAGAAGCAGATATCTCTGCATTGAAAGGTGGGGCCTTATTCTTCAACAGGAGAGCAGCACAGAGACCCCCAGGGGGTTGGGAGGAGACACTAGGGGGCCCATGCAGACTCCTCAGGCCAGCTGCCAGGACACCATGCTACTATTACACATACACAGTAGGACTTTAAAAGTTACAGGTTCAGCAGCTTGATGATTTTCAACAGGATCGTGGGAGCTTTGTTCCCTTGTTCTTTGGTTTCTTTAAAAGATGAATGGAATGAGGGCTCTTCGAGACTTGGGGTAGTCATCAAACATCTTGAGGTAGAATCTAAAAGACAAGAGAGGAATGATTATAAATACAATCAAGCAGCGGTCACTGGTTGAGGTTTGATCTGTTTGAAGTCCCTGTTACAAATCAGCCTGCAATTATTTGGGGCCTGACTTTTCCAGGTGGCCATCTGTCTATTTTCTTCCTCCCTCCAGCATCCTATCTCTTGCAAATGTTGAAGCTTCTCATGTTGGGAAATAAAAAACAATAGCCAGAGACCAGCAGTAGTGGCTGTACCACATGATGAGCGTACCTGATGCCACTGAGTTATATATTTAATATGGTTAAAATGGGAAATTTTGTTATGTATATTTTACCCAGTAAAGAATATATAATAGCCAGAAATAAGTACTCGATGGATTCAACTGAGGCATACAGGAACCAGAGGTCACAAAGAGAGCATGGTCAAGGTTAACTGTAGAGAACTGGTCAGGTTTCCAGGTAAAATATCCCTTCAAAAGGCCTGGGGGAATGCCAAAAGAAAAAAGAAATGTTACTTTGTATTGTCTATTGAATTGTGTGTCCCCTAAAACATAGGCTGAAGTTCTAACTTCCAGTACCTGAGAAGGTGACCTTATTTTGAAAATAGGGTCATTGCAGATATAATTTGTTAAGATAAGGTCGTACTGGAGCAGGGTGGGCCCTTAATCCAATATGACTGGTGTTCTCACGAGAAGGTGAGAAGACACACAGAGACAGACACACGGGGGGGGGAAAGCCTTGTGAAGACAGAGGCAGGGATGATGGGGATGCAGCTACAAGCCACGAACACCAAGGAATGCCGGCCACTGCCAGAAGCTAGGAAGAGACAAGGAAGGATTCTTCCCTTGAGCCTTCAGAGAGAGTGTAGTCCTCCCACACCTTGATTTCCGACTTCTGCCTCCAGAACTGCTAGAGAATACATTTCTGTTCTTTAAGCCACTCAGTTAGTTCCTCTTTGGGCAGTCAAGGGAGACTAATACATCTTGTAAAAACGGCTTTCTCTTTAAGTGACCAGGCTGCTCTCTTAACTAGTTGAAGCTGGTAGCTCTTAAGCTATAATTAAACTGATACACTCTGTTCAAGTATCATAGTTTGAAATGGCAGACAGTGTTGATATGTCACAGGAGGTGGCTGGTTTTCCATGCAGTGATGTGGGGTCTGCTGAGCTGCCTTTCACAAACCCCAATTAGCCTTATAAAAATGACGCCCTCCAGCCTTCCCTCTGAAGCAGTCAACACAGCAGGACAGGGCTTCAGTTTGGATTTTGTTGTTGCACTAGCTAGAACCCTCTGGCAGAACTGTGGCCTCCCCTGACCAGGCCCAGCACAGTCCATACTCATCAGTCTTCTACTGACTGCTGCCCTGTCCTTACAGGATGGGCAACAGGCCTACCTGAATGGGGCAGAATTATTTCACTGACCCCCTTCCAGGCTGGGGACCCCACCGGTGCCCTTCTCTACCAAGCCCAGGAGGGGGTAGAAATAAGTCATGAGGAGAGTTGCTGTTTCATTCATTTCTAGACGGTCTCTGCATAAATCCCATTCCAAGGAAAAGAACCCATTCTTAGTTAAGCCTTCAAGACTATGAAATTGATCATTAGCTGGACTAAAATGCCTATACAGGAGCCTAAGTGTTTCCTTCAGGATCCTGATTCCAAGCCTGTTCTCCCTTTGGGCATCCTCCCCACTCCCCACCCCACTATGTGTCCAGGAACAACAGGCTTTCTCTTTCCTCTAGCCCCATTTCAGAAAAGGGATCTGAAACTTGTCTTTAAAGCCTGATAGCAATTTAGTGTGTATTCCTTTCACTTTCAGTGATACTTAACTTTTTTTCCCCACCCTATTGCAGGTGCATGGATTCGGAGGGAGGTGGAAGCTGGTAAAGCTTTAGGCTAGACCAGTAGGTGAATGCTAAGTCTCTTCAGTCATGTCCAATTCTTTGTGACCCTATGAACTATAGCCTGCCAGGCTCCTCTGTCCACTGTCTCCTGCAGTTCCCAGAATTCCCCAGCAGAGTGTAGTCCTCCAGCAGATGACACAGTCCTGAAAGTGTCCCACACAGGTATCACACTGAATGGATGACCCTATCTTCCCAGGAGAAATAAACACAGAAAGAATGAAGAGAAAGAGCTAAAGCAAAAACACCACCCAGTTGTGGATGTGACTGGTGATGGAAGTAAAGTCCAATGCTGTAAAGAACAACATTGCATAGGAACCTGGAATGTTAGGTCCATGAATCAAGGTAAATTGGAAGTGGTCAAACAGGAGATGGCAAGAGTGAACATTGACAGTTTAGGAATCAGTGAACTAAAATGGACTGGAATGGGTGAATTTAATTCAGATGACCATTATATCTACTACTGTGAGCAAGTATCCCTTAGAAGAAATGGAGTAGCCATCATAGACAACAAAAGAGCCCGAAATGCAGTTCTTGGGTACAGTCTCAAAAACGACAGAATGATCTCTGTTAATTTCCAAGGCAAACCATTCAATACCACAGTAATCCAAGTCTATGCTCCAACAAGCAATGCTGAAGAAGTTGAAGTTGAACGGTTCTATGAAGACCTAAAAGACCTTCTAGAACTAACACCCCAAAAAAGATGTCCTTTTCATTATAGGGGACTGGAATGCAAAAGTAGGAAGTCAAAAAATACCTGGAGTAATAGGCAAATTTGGCCTTGGATTATGGAATGAAGCAGGGCAAAGGCTAACAGAGTTTTGCAACTGAACGCACTGGTCATAGCAAACCCTCTGTTCCAACAGCACAAGAGAAAACTCTACATGTGAACATCACCAGATGGTCAACACCGAAATCAGATTGATTATATTCTTTTCAGCCAAAGATGGAGAAGCTCTATACAGTCAGCAAAAACAAGACCCGGAGCTCACTGTGGCTCAGATCATGAACTCCTTACTGAAAAATTCAGACTTAAATTGAAGAAAGTAGGGAAAACCACTAGACCATTCAGGAATGACCTCAGTCAAATTCCTTATGATTATACAGTAGACGTGACAAATAGATTCAAGGGATTAGATCTGATAGAGTGCCTGAAGAACTACGGGTGGAGGTTTGCGACATTGTACAAAAGGCAGGGATCAAGACCATCCCCAAGAAAAAGAAATGCAAAAAGGCAAAATGATTGTCTGAGGAGGGCTTACAAATAGCTGAGAAAAGAAAAGAAACTAAAGGCAAAGGAGAAAAGGAAAGATATACCCATCTGAATGCAGAGTTCCAAAGAATAGCAAGGAGAGATTAAAAAAAGCCTTCCTCGGTGATCAGAGGAAAACATCAGAAGGGGAATGACCAAAGATCTCTTCAAGAAAATTAGAGATACCAAGGGGACATTTCTTGCAAAGATGGGCACAATAAAGGACGGAAATTGTATGGACCTAACAGAAGCAGAAGATATTAAGAAGAGGTGGCAAGAATACACAGAAGAACTATACAAAAAAGATCTTCATGACCCAGATAACCACGATGGTATGATCACTCACCTAGAGCCAAACATCCTGGAATGTGAAGTCAAGTGGGCCTTAGGAAGCATCACTATGAACAAAGCTAGTGGAGGTGATGGAATTCCAATTGAGCTCTTTCAAATCCTGAAAGATGATACTGTGAAAGTGTTGTACTCAACATGCCAGCAAATTTGGAAAACTCAGCAATGGCCACAGGACTGGAAAAGGTCAGTTTTCATTCCAATCCCAAAGAAAGGCAATGTCAAAGAATGCTCAAACTACCACACAATTGCACTCATGTCACACAATAGCAAAATAATGCCCCAAATTCTTCAAGATAGGCTTCAACAGTACATTAACTGTGAGCTTCCAGATGTTCAAGCTGGATTCCGAAGTGGCAGAGGAACCAGAAATCAAATTGCCAACATCCGTTGGATCATCAAAAAAGCAAGAGAGTTCCAGAAAAACATCTACTTCTGCTTTATTGACTATGCCAAAGCCTTTGACTGTGTGGATCACAACAAACTGTGGAAAATTCTCCAAGAGATGGGAACACCAGACCACCTTACCTGCCTCCTGAGAAATCTGTATGCAGGTCAAGAGGCAACAGTTAGAACTGGACATGGAACAACAGACTGGTTCCAAATCAGGAAAGAAGTACATATATTGTCACCCTGCTTATTTAACTTATATGCAGACTACACCATGTGAAATGTCAGGCTGGACAAGGCACAAGCTGGAATCAAGATTGCCAGGAGAAATATCAATAACCTCAGATACTCAGATGACACCACACTTAGATAGAAAGAGAACTAAAGAGGCTCTTGATGAAAGTGAAAGAGGAGAATTAAAAAGTTGGCTTAAAACTCAACATTCAGAAAACTAAGATCATGGCTTATGGTCCCATCACTTCCTGGCAAATAGATGGGGAAACAATGGAAAACAGTGACAGACTTTATTTTCTTGGGCTCCAAAATCACTGCAGATGATGACTGTAGCCATAAAATTAAAAGACGCTTGCTCCTTGGAAGAAAAGGTATGACCAACCTAGACAGCATATTAAAAAACAGAGACATTATTTTGCCAACAAAGGTTCTTCTAGTCAAAGCTATGGTTTTTCCAGTAGTCATGTATGGATGTGAAAGTTGGACTATAAAGAAAACTGAGCACCAAAGAATTGATGGTTTTGAACTGTGGTGTTGGAGAAGACTCTTGAGAGTCCCTTGGACTACAAGGAGATCCAACCAGTCAATCCTAAAATTCTGAATATTCATTGGAAGGACTGATGCTGAAGATGAACTCCAATACTTTGGCCTGATAGGAAGAACTGACTCATTGGAAAAGACCTGATGCTGGGAAAGATTGAAGGCAGGAGGAGAAGGGGAGAACAGAGGATGAGATGGTTAGATGGCATCACTGACTCGATGGACGTGAGTTTGAGCAAGCTCCGGGAGCTGGTGATAGACAGGGAAGCTGGTGTGCGGCAGTTCATTGGGTCGCAGAGTGGGACACGACTGAGCAACTGAACTGAACTGCACTGATCTTCCCAGGAAGCCAGCAATGACCTGGGTTATGATCTATAGAAGGTGGGGGCACGGGAAGGAGGAATAAATCCTGGTATTATGTAGACTCCAAGAAAAGAATTCTGGAGTTTCCAGGGCTCTGTGATTACCTGAACTGTTAGCACCAAACCTAGAAAACTAATACAATTATGTAAAGTTTAAAAATAAAATAAAATTTAAAAAATAAAATAAAATAAAAGGCTCCCAGCTGGAAAAAAAAAAAAAATAGCAGCCACACTAGGTTCAGAGCTAGTGCTTTTCCCCACTGACTCTCCATCCAAACTGTGCCTCAGAACTGCCTGGGAAGCTCTGGAAAGTGCGACCTGGGGTCCCAGCCATGGAACACACTTAGAGAGTGTGGCCGAGGTGAACTGAAGCACCCCTTGTACCTCCTGACTCTTACCTGTAGCCCACAGCCAAACAGCAGCCATTGCCAGATAAGCCTGATAGGCGGGCACAGGGCCCGGTCAACTACCTCACGTGGAAACCAAGTGCTCCTCTCTGGAAAGCCTTCTTCAACAGGCACGTGGCTTCGCGAGTCCCCTCAGTGCCCCTGTCTATGTGGAATTGTGTTTGCTCCTAGGAAGGTAAAAAGTGTCGCTGATGCTGCCACCCAGCTAAATTCCAACTTCAGTGAAAATCTGAGACATCAGAATTGGCCCATCTGGGTTACTGTGTCAACCTTACCTTGTTAAAAATAAATCTTTTAGGTTTCTAAATCTGAGTCTGTGTTTTAAGAAGAGCCTGTTTGGAGAAGAAAGCCATGTGGATGCTGCCACCTTAATTGAAAAGTTTACCTATGATGATGAAAAGCTCGCAGCCCAAGGAAACAAAGTGAGAAAAATGCAAATGCAAGTGCTGGGAGGGACCAAGAGGCCAGGGCATAGCCGATCCATTCAATGATCTCACCGAGGAAATTGGCTCCAGAAACATACGTGAACAAGCCACCTGCGTGCGGAAGAATCGACAAGTCAGTCCCCTGCGCTCCATTATTGCCATGTGAGAACCCTTCTGCTTTGTTCCAAAACACATAAGGGCACCTAGGTCAAATGCGGGGCTGGAGACCGCCTTCAGAGTCGGGGGAGTTTGGTGCAATCCTCTTGGGGAGCAGGGAAAACAGTGTCGGCCTCCTGTGGCCCTCAGAACATCCTGCTTATATGTCAACCTCACACCCTGGTTACTTGGGAATAGTTAGAACTTCAAATATTCTGCACCTTTATCTCTGAAAATGCACTTGTACTGGTAAGGCTTCCCATCCTAAGTTTTGATGAAGTAAATATGGTTCTCTACATCTTTAAGAACACACAAGTGGCAGGAAATAAACAAATGCTACCCCCTGACTACTCACTAGTTAAGTCTAGTGAGACTTCTTGAAGAGGACGCATGTGTTGGTTGTGCATGATATGGCTTTATTCGCTAACCTAGGAAGGATCAGCACTCTACATACAAATGATTGTTAATTTCCTGTGTGTCATCTTGACTGGGCCATGTCGTGCCCAGATTCTTGATTGATCGTTATTTCTGGGTATGTCCGTGACAGTGTCTGGATCAAATTAACAGTTGAGTCAACAGACTGAGTAAAGCAGATCGTCTCCCCACCCCACGCCCAGCCCCCAGATTGAGAAGAGTCAATCCTCTGGAGGCTTGAACAAAACAAAAATTGGCCGAGGGAGAATTCGTTCTCTGGTTTTGAGCTGAACATTGGTTTCCTGCACTCAGACTGGAACTTACACAGAAGCTCTCCTAGTTCTCAGGCCTTGAGAACTAGAAATTACACCACCTATTCTCTGGGGACTCCACCTTGTAGATGGCAGATTCTGGGATTTCTTAACCTCCACAGTCCTGTGAGCCAATTCCTCATAATAAATCTCTTTATTGATCAGTTGTGTGTGTGTGTGTATTTTCAGTCATGTCCGACTCTTTTGCAACCCCATGACTATAGCCCACCACGGTCCTCTGTCCGTGAGATTTTTCCAGGCAAGAATACTGGAGTAGGTTGCCATTGCCTCGTCAAGGAGGTTGCCATTTCCTCCTTCCAGGCCCAGGGATCAAACCCCTGTCCTCCTGTGTCTCCTGCACTGGCAGGTGGGTTCTTTATCAGTGAGCCACCTGGGAAGCCTAATTCAATCGGTTCTGCTTCTCTGGAGAGCCTCATACAGCACATGATAAACTGCAACAAGTGACAGTCTACTTCCTCCTGACCCCAACCCCTCACTCCCCACACTGAGGGTGTCGCGATTGCGAACCTGCCTGGGGGCTCTTCTCTCGCTCTTTCAGGTTCAGACCAGGAACACAAATGTATCGTGGGGCAGGATGAGACATGGAGGAGAAGCCAGGGACCTGCTGGGATAGACTGCATCATCTGTGCCCTCTCTTTTGTTACTCATAGTGAAACTCCTGGGACAGGCTCTCAAGGCAGAGTGAGAATCTGGAGGGCAGGGGAGACGTTACCTTGTGGAATCCTATAGATGATTTCTCCAGGCTTCCTGAGCTGGCGCAATATATAGTCACTGTGAATGTTGATTCCCATTCCCAAAATGAATAAGAAGATACCTTGGCAAAGAAGAGAGGGAGAAGTTAACAATGTGTGCTGTTTTTGGTGTTTTCTCACAATCAAAGTGTTTTGTGGTTTGTTTTTTTTTGTTTGTTTGTTTAGTTTGGTTGTTTTCTAAAAAATGAAGGGAACGGCATTTGACCTCAAATTCTAAGAATGCTACTAAAGCAAGAAAGGAGGGAGGGAGCAACGTATCCTGGTCCCAAATTTGAATGAAAGAGCTATGCTGTTTCACAGGCCAAAAGACTGAAAATGCACAGTGTCAGGTGATAGAGATGAGTGAGAGAGGAGAGGGAGCCCTCACCATCATCTGACATTTAAATAAATAAGTACATAAGCAAGTAAATGAATGAATAAATAGCAAGCCTTCAGCTCATTCAAAAACAATCAAACCATGGTCAGCAAACTTAACCACCAATTAAAATCCCTCCTCCTTGACCACCCCCACTCTAGAGGCTAGAAGGCTGAGAAGAGGTCTTGTGACCTAGTTCTGCTGAGACGGTGTAAAGGAAAGCTTTCTAGAGGTTTCCTTGGAACTCTTTTGGTTTTCTGATAAAGGGGGCAGGTGGGTTCAGTGCCTCTAGTGCCTCCCTCTTCCTTCGTTGCAGGTGTGATGCCTGGAGCTACAGGAAATGTCTTGCAACCATGTGGTGACTGTCACGAGGACATAAGATAAATATGTTCAGAACAGTGGAGCAGAAAGTGCCTGAGATCTTAGTGACACCAGGAAGCAGCTGAAGGAATGCAGAAACCACCTACCTATGGACAATCTTGTTATGTGAGAAATATAAATTCTTAATTATTTAAATTACTAAGAGTTGGTTTAAAGCTCAACATTCAGAAAACTAAGATCATGGCATCCGGTCCCATCATTTCATGGAAAATAGATGGGAAAACAGAGGAAACAGTGGCTGACTTTATTTTGGGGGGCTCCAAAATCACTGCAGATGGTGATTGCAGCCATGAAGTTAAAAGACGCTTAATCCTTGGAAGGAAAGTTATGGACAACCTAGACAGCATATTAAAAAGCAGAGACATTACTTTGCTGACAAAGGTCATCTAGTCAAGACTATGGTTTTTCCAGTAGTCATGTATGGATGTGAGAGTTAGACTATAAAGAAAGCTGAACACCAAAGAATTGATGCTTTTGAACTGTGGTGTTGGAGAAGACTCTTGAGAGTCCCTTGGACTGCACGGAGATCCAACCAGTCCATCCTAAAGGAGATCAGTCCTGGGTGTTCATTGGAAGGACTGATGTTGAAGCTGAAACTCTAATCCTTTGGCCACCTGATGTGAAGAACTGACTCATTTGAAAAGACCTTGATGCTGGGAAAGATTGAGGGCAGGAGGAGAAGAGGACGACAGAGGATGAGATAGTTGGATGGCATCACCGACTCAATGGACATGAGTCTGGGTAAACTCCAGGAGTTGGTGATGGACAGGGAAGCCTAGCGTGCTGCAGTTCATGATGTCAGAAAGAGTCTGACATGACTGAGCGACTGAACTGAACCGAACTGAAGAGTTTTCTGTGACTTATTGCTCAGAGCAGGACTGACTGATATATCTACTCTTGTGGAAGTAGTTAGAGAGCTTGGCACCTAGCAAACCAATTTTCACACTGCACACTCCTCTTCCACATTCACAGGCACAGAAAAGTCTGAGATGAGGAGAGCCAGGACTCTGTATGCTAGGTCTTATGCCATAGATGCCCAAGCCCAGCTCTCAGCCAAGTGTATGTGTGCTGATCAAATTACAACAGGCAAAAAGCAAGAACAGTTGAATTAAAAGCAGTCACGTCTACTCTCACCTCATTTGCTATGATATGAAGCAATCATTTTTAATCTTGTCTAGTCAAAAGATTATTATCCTGGAGGGAAGGGACACCAGTGGAGGGAGCACCAGGGAATGGGAGAGGGGCGGAATAGCACACACAGCAATGAGAATGCAGGCACCTTCGATGTGATGTCTGTGTGTCCCTGGACAAGTCACTTAACTTCTCTGAGCCTCAGTTTTCTTATCTGTAAAACGTAGAATCTAACAGCACCTATCTTACAAGTATAATATGAGATTCATTCACGTGTTTACTCTTTCATTCATTTATTCAAATAACATTTGCTGAGGTCTTACTATGTACCAAGCACTGTCTTAAACACCAGGGATGTAGTAGTGAGAAAAGCAGTCAAGGTGTCTGTTCTCATAGAGATTACATTTCAGTGGAGAAACACATAAATGAATTAAAATAATGAAAAAATTTAAATCACATATCATTACAAAGCAGAAAATCAAAGTAGGATGATGAAACAGAGAGTGAATTGGGGTGGAGAGGAGGTGTCTCTACTTTAGATGAGGTCAGTAGGAAAGCTTTTCTGAAGATTTGGCATCTGCCCTATGATTTGAATAATGAGAATACAAAGATCGGTATTTGCGGGGAGAGCTTTCTGGTAGAGGAACTAACAGATGCAAAGGTCCTAAGGATAGTATAGGTTTAGTATGTCTAAGAAACAGAAGGAAGGTGCTGCAGTTAATGCTTTAAGATAGATGGCAGGAGGTGGGGGATAAGGAGATGAGAATAGGCTGATAATTTCAAAATTTCATTGGGCTCTATGGGCCATGGTGAGAAGTTCGGATTTTTAAGAGCAACAGGAAGCCACTGGCAGGTTTTAAGCAGGGGAGAATAGGATCTGATGTCAGTTTATTACAAAAGAAGTACATATGTCTGTGGAAGATGAAATGCTTATTAGCAAAAATAAGAAAAACAAGACACTTTGTTCCTACCGCCAATAAACACTCTTAGTGCATATCCTTGAGATCTTCATGTTATGTAATACCTCGGCATATTCAGTTTCCTCAATATTCCCAGAACTCTGCTTCTAGCTGGTTTGTGTAAACCAAAGTCCCAAACAGGCACACATTTAACATCTGGTCATTACATCCTTTAAGGACATTTATATCTAGCCCAGATCCCTACCTTTTATTTTTTTTCAGGACACTGACTTCTTGAAAAGATTGAACAGTTCATATCATTTCAGTCACTTAGTCCTGCCGATTCTTTACGACCCCATAGACTGCAGCATGCCAGGCTCGCCTGTCCATCACAAGGTCCCAGAGCTTGCCCAAACTCAGGTCCATTGAATCGGTGATGCCATCCAACCATCTCATCCTCTGTCATCCCCTTCTCCTCCTGCCTTCAATCTTTCCCAGCATCAGGGTATTCTCCAAGGAGTCAGCTCTTCGCATCAGGTGGCCAAAGTATTGGAGTTTCAGCTTCACCATCAGTCCTTCCAATGAATATTCAGGACTGATTTCCTTTAGGAAGGACTGGTTGGATCTCCTTGTAGTCCAAGGGACACTCAAGAGTCTTCTCCAACACCACAGTTCAAAACCATCAATTCTTTAGTGCTTAACTTTATAATCCAACTCTCACATCCATACATGACTACAGGAAAAAACCCTAGATTTGACTAGATGAACATTTGTCAGCAAAGTAATGTCTCTGCTTTTTAATATGCTGTCTAGGTTGGTCATACCTTTTCTTCCAAGGAAAAAGCATCTTTTAATTTTATGGCTACAGTCACCATCTGCAGTGATTTTGGAGCCCAAGAAAGTAAAATCTCTCACTATTTTCCATTGTTTCCCCATCTATATGCCATGAAGTGATGGGACCATATGCCATGATCTTAGTTTTCTGAATGCTGAGTTTTAAGCCAACTTTTTCACTCTCCTCTTTCACTTTCATCAAGAGGCTATTTAGTTCTTCTTCTCTTTCTGACATAAGGGTGGTGTCGTCTATCTGAGGTTATTGATATTTCTCCTGGCAATCTTGATTCCAGCTTGTGCCTTGTCCAGCCTGACATTTCACATGATGTACTCTGCATAAGTTAAATAAGCAGGGTGACAATATACATACTTCTTTGCTGATTTGGAACCAGTCTGCTGTTCCATGTCCAGTTCTAACTGTTGCTTCTTGACCTGCATACAGATTTCTCAGGAGGCAGGTAAGGTGGTCTGGTGTTCCCATCTCTTGAAGAATTTTTCACAGTTTGTTGTAATCCACACAGTCAAAGGCTTTGGCATAATCAATAAAGCAGATGTTCTTCTGGAACTCTCTTGCTTTTTCAATGATCCAATGGATGTTGGCAATTTGATCTCTGGTTCCTCTGACATTTCTAAATCCAGCTTGAACACCTGGAAGTTCACGGTTCACATACTGTTGAAGCCTGGCTTGAGAATTTTGAGCATTACTTTGCTAGCGTGTGACATGAGTGCAATTGTGTGGTAGTTTGAACACTCTTTGGCATTGCCTTTCTTTGGGATTGGAATGAAAACTGACCTTTTCCAGTCCTGTGGCCACTGCTGAGTTTTCCAAATTTGCTGACATATTCAGTGAAGCACTTTCACAGCATCATCTTTTAGGATTTAAAATAGCTCAACTGGAATTCCATCACGTCCACTAGCTTTGTTCATAGTGATGCTTCCTAAGGCCCTTTTGACTTCACTTTCCAGAATATCTGGCTCTAGGTGAGTGATCACACCATCGTGGTTATCTGGGTCATGAAGATCTTTTTTGTATAGTTCTTCTGTGTATTCTTGCCACCTCTTTTTATTTTATTTTATTTTTTTTTTTAATTTTTTTTTTTTTGCAGTAAAGAAAGCACAATGTTTATTGCAGGGTTCCAAGCAAGGGAATGGGAGACAGGTCTCTGTCTCACGGACACTCTAAATTGGTCTTTGATTTAGGGGACTTTTTATTTTATTTTTTATTTTATTTTATTTTTTTTGATATCTCGACTTCGGAGACATTTTGTCTGTTCCACAGTTTAAAGCACATGATAATACTTTGGTCTCTTCTATAGAACTTTCAAAACATTTTTTGTTTACAAAAGTTAACAAGGCAATAGAATGTGAGTTAGGGAATACAGGTCATGGTGGAGCCTTAGAGAATCGCTGATGGGACTAGATGAGTCCACGGTGTAGCCTGTGTGTGTGTGTGTGTGTGTGTGTGTGTGTGGAGGGGGTGAGGTCATGCCTTGGGGTGTCAAGTCCCTGCAGGGAACTTCATTCCAGACAGGAAGAAACAGGCAGAACAGTGAAGCCGACTGCTGGGGCTTCTGGCTTCTCTCAGAGGATGTCCAGGTTCATACTCTTCCTCTCATCCCTGGTGTGGGATCATAGGAGGAGCTTTTTTTTTTTTTTTTTTTCTCTTGAGAGTATATTCCATGCACCTAAGTTAACACCAGGTTTCCCAGGCGTCTCAGTGGTAAAGAATCCATCTGCCAAAACAAGAGATGCAGGTTCAATCCCTAAGTCAGGAAGATCCCCTGGAGGAGGAAATGGCTACCCACTCCAGTATTCTTGCCTGAGAAATTCCATGGACAGAGGAGCCTGGTGGGCTACAGTCCATAGGGTCCCAAAGAGTTGGACACAAACTGAGTGATTAAACAATGATAAGTTAGCACTAATTTCCCATGCGCCTCGGGCATGGGACTTTGCTCTCCAAGAATACTAGGATTTTATTTTTTTTTTTTTATTTTTTTTTTGACAGCTTTAATTTTTCAGCACTTTATTATTTTTTTTTTGATAAATTTAACGCCTTTTATTGCCATACCTCATTTTACTCTGCTTTGCTTTAGTGAGCTTTATAGATACATGTTTTTTTTTTTTTTCCTTGTTAATTTTCTGTTTAGTTGATCTATCCATAAGTGTGAGTGGGGTATTAAAGTCTCCCACTATTATTGTGTTATTGTTAATTTCTCCTTTCATACTTGTTAGGATTTGTCTTACATACTGTGGTGCTCCCATGTTGGGTGGATATATATTTATAATTGTTATATCTTCTTCTTGGATTGATCCTTTGATCATTATGTAGTGACCTTCTTTGTCTCTTTTCACAGCCTTTGTTTTAAAGTCTAATTTATCTGATACGAGTATTGTGACTCCTGCTTTCTTTTGGTCCCAATTTGCATGGAAATTCACAGCCTTTGTTTTAAAGTCTAATTTATCTGATACGAGTATTGTGACTCCTGCTTTCTTTTGGTCCCAATTTGCATGCCACCTCTTTTTAATATCTTCTGCTTCTGTTAGGTCCATACCATTTCTGTCCTTTATTGTGCCCATCTTTTCATGAAATATCCCCTTGGTATATTTAATTTTCTTGAACAGATCTCTGGTCTTTCCCATTCTATTGTTTTCCTCTATTTCTTTGCAGTGATCACTGAGGAAGGCTTTCTTATCTCTCCTTGCTATTCTTTGGAATTCTACATTCAGATGGGTATATCTTTCCTTTTCTCCTTTGCCTTTAGTTTCTTTTCTTTTCTCAGCTATTTGTAAGGCCTCCTCAGACAACCATTTTGCCTTCTTGCATTTCTTTTTCTTGGGAATGGTCTTGATCCCTGCCTCTTGTACAATGTCACAAACCTCCATCCATAGTTCTTCAGGCAGTCTATCAGACCTAATCCCTTGAATCTATCTGTCACATCCACTGTATAATAAGGTTATGTCTGAATGATCTAGTGGTTTTCCCTACTTTCTTCAATTTAAGTCTGAATTTTTCAGTAAGGAGTTCATGATCTGAGCCACAGTCAGCTCCAGGTCTTGTTTTGCTGACTGTATAGAGCTTCTCCATCTTTGGCTGCAAAGAATATAATCAATTTGATGTTGGCATTGACCATCTGGTGATGTTCACATGTAGAGTTTTCTCTTGTGCTGTTGGAAGAGGATGTTTGCTATGACCAGTGCGTTCAGTTGCAAAACTCTGTTAGCCTTTGCCCTGCTTCATTTTGTAGTCCAAGGCCAAATTTGCCTATTACTCCAGGTATTTTTTGACTTCCTACTTTTGCATTCCAGTCCCCTATGATGAAAAGGATACTTTTTGGGTGTTAGTTCTAGAAGGTCTTTTAGGTCTTCATAGAACCATTCAACTTCAACTTCTTCAGCATTGCTTATTGGGGCATAGACTTGGATTACTGTGATATTGAATGGTTTGCCTTGGAAACAGAGACATTCTGTCATTTTGAGATTGTATCCAAGAACTGCATTTTGGGCTCTTTTGTCGACTATGATGGCTAGTCCATTTCTTCTAAGGGATTCTTCACAATAGTAGATATAATGGTCAACTGAGTTAAATTCACCCATTCCAGTCCATTTTAGTTCACTGATTCCTAAAATGTCGACATTCACTCTTGCCATCTCCTGTTTGACCACTTCCAATATACCTTGATTCATAGACGTAACATTCCAGGTTCCTATGCAATATTGTTCTTTACAGCATCGGACTTTATTTCCCAACACCAGTCACATCCATAACTGGGCTTTTTTTTTTTTTCACTTTGGCTCCATCTCTTCATTCTTTCTGAAGTTATTTCTCCACTCTTCTCCAGTAGCATACTGGGCACCTACCAACTTGGGGAGTTCATCTTTCAGTGTCCTATCTTTTTACCTTTTTCATACTGTTCATGCAGTTCTCAAGGCAAGAATACTGAAGTGGTTTCCGATTCCCTTCTCCAGTGGGCCACATTTTGTCAGAACTCTCCACCATGACCCATCCATCTTGGGTGACCTTGTAGGGCATGGCTCATAGTTTCATTGAGTTAGACAGGGCTGTTGTCCATGTGATCAGTTTGACTAGTTTTCTGTGATATTGGTCTTCATTCTGACTGCCCTCTAATCGATAAGGATAAGATACTTATGGAAGCTTCCTGATGGGAGAGACTGACTGTGGGGGAAACTGGGTCTCATTCTGATGGGCAGGGCCATGCTCAGTAAATGTTTAATCCAATTTTCCGTTGATGGGTGGGACTCTGTTCCCTACCTGTTGTTTGACCTGAGACCAAACCATGGTGGAGGTAATGGAGATAATGGTGATCTCCTTCAAAAGGTCCCATGCAAGCACTGCCACACTCAGTGCCCCTGATGCTGCAGCAGGCCACCGCTGACCCACATCTCTGCCGGAGATTCCTGGACACTCATGGGCAAGTCTGGGTCAGTCTCTTGTGGGGTCACTGCTCCTTTCTCCTGGGTCCTGGTGCACACAAGGTTTTGTTTGTGCCCTACAAGAGTCTGTTTCCCCAGTCCTGTGGAAGTTCTGGAGGCTCTATGGTGGGGTTAATGGCGACCTCCTCCAAGAGGGCTTACGCCACACCCAAGTCTGCTGGCACCCAGAGCACCTGCCCCTGCAGCAGGCCACTGCTGACCCATACCTGCCTTTCAAAACCCTGAAAGGCAAGCCTGGCTCGGTCTCTGTGTGGTGTCCTGGTGCACACAAGGTTTTGTTTGAGCCCTCCAAGCATCTCTGGTGGCATGGGGTTTGATTCTAAACATGATTTCACCCCTCCTACCATCTTACTGGGGCTTCTCCTTTGCCCTTGGACGTGGGGTATCTTTTTTTGGTGGGATCCAACATTCTCCTGTCCATGGTTGTTCAGCCAGGAGTTTTAATTTTAGAGTTCTCATAGGAGAAGATGAGTGCATGTCCTTCTACTCTGCCATCTTGAATAAACTCCTCAAAGACTGGACAGTGGTCCCTTAAATGTCCCCCTTTCTAGATAAGACTAGCTTATTTCCTCATGGTGGCATTTAACTTATTTCTTTATTCTCTATATTTCCTATAAATTGGCATAAATCATTTTCCTGTGTGGTTATGGTACCAGTTTAAAATACAGTTAGGTACATTTATTTATTTGTTCTCAACGTTGAGGAACTTTATGTGGATTTTTAATTAAGCTATGAAGTTTCATGATTTAAAGGACAAAGCTATCTTAAAAGAAGATTTCTGCCCACCATCCCATTTTCTTTACTCTAAACCCTAGAGATACTCTTTTTAAAAAATAGTTTCTTTTTTTTTTTATCAATCCAATATTTCCTCTTCCACTTTTAAATACGCACAGTGTCCTATTTCTACACAAAAAGCAGCATGGTGTATACACTATGCACACTTTATTTTTACTTAACCATGTGTTCTAGAGATGTCTTCACATGAAAAAGAGACATTCTTTGCTTTTGTTTTGCTTTGGTTGTTTTTATGAGGCTTCAGAATATTCCATTGTGTGTATGTACCAGTATTCATGCAACTAATACTCTGGCTATTTGAGTGTTCAAATGTTCGTCCTGACTGCTGTGTGAAGAAGGGGCTACTGAAGGCCAGGACTTGAAGTAGGAAGGTTAACTTAAAGGTCACTGTGGCGGTCCAGGCAAGAGGTCATCCTGGTTCAGACCAGAATGAAGTTAGTGTGGTTATGGAGAACTGAGCTCAGTTGGCACATGTTTTAGAACTAGAGGGAGCTATTCTAAGCTGATGGAGAGAAGATGTGTAATGTAAAGAGAGGGACTAAGGATAATCTCTGCCTTTTTTCCTTTGAGCAAGAATAATGCACAGTTGAACCTTTACTTTATTTTAAAAAAAATTTAATTCCTTTTGCAGATAATGAAAAATATTCAAAGATCATTGTTTTCTACTATTTTAGATAGGTGGTCAAGAAGTCTCAGTGAGGAGATGTGAACTGACAGAGACCTAAATAAAAGGAGAGACCAGCTCCCCGAGTATATAGGGGTTGAGCATTCCAGACAGAGGGTGTAGTCTATACAGCAGCTCTGAGACAGGACAAACCTGACCATTTCAGGTCCAACAGGAAGGCCACTGAGGCTACAGGACAGTAAACAAGATGGATGGAGACAGGAAGCGAAGTCAGGACAGGACCAAGAACACTGGGTTTCACAGGCAGTGGTAAGGAATTTGTATTTTATCTTGAGAGTAACAGAAATGCGTTGGAGGATTTTGAGATGGGGAATACCATAGTGTTTTTAAAAGATCTCTCTGGCTGCTATACAGAGAAAAGACCAGTGTGGAGATGGTCATGGTAGGGGAAGGGGAATGGAATCCTTGAGTTTTTATTATAATAGGGTGGGGAGAGGTGATGGCGATATAGCCTGTAGAAAGAGGCGTTAACTAGGGTGTGGGTTAGAAGCAGTCAGGTTTACTTACCCAGGCTAAACCGTATGTCTGTGTACCACTCAGCAGGGTATTCAGCACAGTAAACCAGATAGTAGCCTTGGAGGAGTCCATTTCCCATGCAGAAGACAAAGCCTCTGAAAAGGAATACAACTGGAAACGGCCTCCCTCTAGTGAGCAGTGAATAAACAAATGTCCTGGGGTATACGGGGGAGAAAGGTCAGGATCCATTGTTAAAAAAATATCAAGTAATGAGATGAAACAACAGGCAATCGCATTAAACCCATTTTTAAAAACCATTTCCCTTAAATGTATGCAATGAGAGACATTATTATTAATATCTAGTTCTGTGTGTGTTAGTAGCTCAGACGTGTCCAACTTTTTGTGATCGTATAGACTGTAGCCCACGAGGCTCCTCAGTCCATGGATTTCTCCAGGCAAGAATACTGGACTGGTTGCCATTCCCTTTTCCAAGGGATCTTCCCAACCAGGGATGGAACCCAAGTCTTGCACACTGCAGGCAGATTCTTTACCATGTAAGCCACCAGGACTTGTAATAGCTGGTTCTAGAGCAATCATCTATGCTATGATTTGTCTTGTTTCATTAAAATTCATAGTAGCCATCATTACAACAGCTTTGAAAGGCAAATTTCATCCTTATAAATTAATAAATTCAATCCTGTAAACCCAGGACTGGAAATCATCTTTGTATAGATCTGGAAGTGAAATCCAGATTGTATTGGAGGAGGATAGAGCCAGGCTTATCCCATGCAGCAGTGCAATGGAATTTTTATAGCAGCCATACAATCATATGTCTTTTCATATGTCTTTCTAGTATGATTTAACTCCTGGTATTATAGCATTCCCCAGAAAGTGATTATATTCTTTGCAGCCAAAGATGGAGAAGCTCTATACAGTCAACAAAAACAAGACCAGGAGCTGACTGTGGCTCAGATCATGAACTCCTTATTACCAAATTCAGACTTAAATTGAAGTAGGGAAAACCACTAGACCATTCAGGTATGACCTAAATCAAATCCCTTATGATTATACAGTGGATGTGAGAAATAGATTTAAAGGCCTAGATCTGATAGATAGAGTGCCTGATGAACTACGGAATGAGGTTCGTGACATTGTACAGGAGACAGGGATCAAGACCATCCCCATGGAAAAAAAATGCAAAAAAAGCAAAATGGCTGTCTGGAGAGGCCTTACAAATAGCTGTGAAAAGAAGAGAAGTGAAAAGCAAAGGAGAAAAGGAAATATATAAGCATCTGAACGCAGAGTTCCAAAGAATAGCAAGAAGAGATAAGAAAGCCTTCCTCAGTGATCAATGCAGAGAAATAGAGGAAAACAACAGAATGGTAAAGACTAGAGATCTCTTCAAGAAAATTAGAGATACCAAGGGGACATTTCTTGCAAAGATGGGCTCGATAAAGGACAGAAATGGTATGGACCTAACAGAAGCAGAAGATATTAAGAAGAGGTGGCAAGAATACACAGAAGAACTATACAAAAAAGATCTTCATGACCCAGATAATCACGATGGTATGATCACTGACCTAGAGCCAGACATCCTGGAATGTGAAGTCAAGTGGGCCTTAGAAAGCATCTCTACAAACAAAGCTAGTGGAGGTGATGGAATTCCAGTGCAGCTATTTCAAATCCTGAAAGATGATGCTGTGAAAGTGGTTCACTCAATATGCCAGCAAATTTGGAAAACTCAGCAGTGGCCACAGGACTGGAAAAGGGCAGTTTTCATTCCAATCCCAAAGAAAGGCAATGCCAAAGAATGCTCAAACTACCACACAATTGCACTCATCTCAAGTGCTAGTAAAGTAATGCTCAAAATTCTCCAAGCCAGGCTTCAGCAATACGTGAACTGTGAACTTCCTGATGTTCAAGCTGGTTTTAGAAAAGGCAGAGGAACCAGAGATCAAATTGCCAACATCCGCTGGATCATGGAAAAAGCAAGAGAGTTCCAGAAAAACATCTATTTCTGCTTTATTGACTATGCCAAAGCCTTTGACTGTGTGGATCACAATAAACTGTGGAAAATTCTGAAAGAGATGGGAATACCAGATCACCTGACCTGCCTCTTGAGAAATTTGTATGCAGGTCAAGAAGCAAAAGTTAGAACTGGACATGGAACAACAGACTGGTTCCAAATAGGAAAAGGAGTCCATCAAGGCTGTATATTGTCACCCTGCTTATTTAACTTATGCAGAGTACATCATGAGAAACGCTGGACTGGAAGAAACACAAGCTGGAATCAAGATTGCCGGGAGAAATATCAATCACCTCAGATATGCAGATGACACCACCCTTATGGCAGAAAGTGAAGAGGAACTAAAGAGCCTCTTGATGAAAGTGAAAGAGGAGAGTGAAAAAGTTGGCTTAAAGCTCAACATTCAGAAAACAAAGATCATGGCATCTGGTCCCATCACTTCATGGGAAATAGATGGGGAAACAGTAGAAACAATGTCAGACTTTATTTTTGGGAGTTCCAAAATCACTGCAGATGGTGACTGCAGCCATGAAATGAAAAGATGCTTACTCCTTGGAAGAAAAGTTATGACCAACCTAGATAGCATATTACACAGCAGAGACATTACTTTGCCAACAAAGGTCCGTCTAGTCAAGGCTATGGTTTTCCTGTGGTCATGTATGGATGTGAGAGTTGGACTGTGAAGAAGGCTGAGAGCCGAAGAATTGATGTTTTTGAACTGTGGTGTTGGAGAAGACTCTTGAGAGTCCCTTGGACTGCAAGGAGATCCAACCAGTCCATTCTGAAGCAGATCAGCCCTGGGATTTCTTTGGAGGGAATGATGCTAAAGCTGAAACTCCAGAACTTTGGCCACCTCATGCGAAGAGTTGACTCATTGGAAAAGACTCTGATGCTGGGAGGGATTGAGGGCAGGAGGAGAAGGGGACAACAGAGGATGAGATGGCTGGATGGTATCACTGACTCGATGGACGTGAGTCTGAGTGAACTCTGGGAGTTGGTGATGGACAGGGAGGCCTGGCATGCTGCGATTCATGGGGTCGTGAAGAGTCGGACACGACTGAGCATCCGACCTGAACTGAACTGAACTGAGTATGATTTAACTCCTGGTATTATAGCATTCCCCAGAAAGTGGGCTGCAGATCCCCTCGAAAAAAATAAATAAGAGATTCCTCTAAATGTTAGGAACTGGGAATATAAGGGAATCCAGGAGGACATTAAAAAATAAAAATAACTTCAAAATAAGAATTTGCCCAAGATATAATGCTAAATGGCAAACATCAAACTACATCATGCTTTTTATTTTTCTCCCTTGATGGTGCAATATAACCATCATACAGGAAAGTCTGTAAACCTATATTAATAGATCAATGAATTACTATCAAATATATACCCATAAAGTCATTAACCAAGACTTGACTTAACCAAGTCAAGAAATGGAACATGGCCATCCCCCAGAAGCCTCCTATAGGTCCTTCCTGTTAACAGTACCACCATCACACAAGAGGTAACCACCACCCTGATTCCTGTAATAATCATGTCCTTTTGCTTCTTTACAATTTTGCCTCATTTGCATGCACCCCTAAAAATATAGTTTGCTCACATTTAATTCCATATGAAAGGAAACACATCATTACGTTTCTAAGACTCAAGCATGTCATTGTGTGTAGCTATAGTTCATTAATTTTCATTGTTATATATTATTGTCATGTGTGAATATATCACATGTGCTTATCTATTTTACTTTGATGCATATGTGGGTTGCTTGCATAGTGTTTTATGTATTCAAAGATTATTTTCCCATTATTTTAATGATTTTTCATTTTATGTTTAAACCTTTGGAATTTATTTTGTTGCAAGAAGTTAAATAAGAATCAAATGTAATTCTTTTCCTCTAATGCTAGTGAATATACTAAATATCTCTTTCTCACTGACACACGTTGCCATTGGTTGTGACACACATTGCCATTGGTTGTTATTGTTGTTCAGTCGCTAAATTGTGTCTGACTCTTTGTGACCCAATAGACTGCAGCACACCAGGCTTGCCTGTCCTTCACTATCTCCCAGAGTTTGCAAAACTCATGTCCATTCTGTCGATGATACCATCCAACCATCTCATCCTCTGTCACCCCCATCTCCTCACGCTCTCCATCTTTCCTAGCATCAAGGTCTTTTCCAGTGAGTCAATTCTTTGCATCAGGTGACCAAAGTACTGCAGTTTCAGCTTCAGCATTAGTCCTTCCAATGAATATTCAGGGTTGATTTCCTTTAGGATTGACTGGTTTGATATCCTTCTTGTCCAAGGGACTTTCAGGAGTCTTCTCCAGCACAACAGTTCAAAAGCATCAATTCTTTAGTGCTCAGCTTTCTTTATGATCCAGCATGCACATCCGAACATGACTACTGGAAAAACCGTAGCTTTGACTATTATGGACTTTTATCAGCAAGGTGATATCTCTTCTTTTTATTATGCTGTCAAGGTTTGTCATAACTTTTCTTCCAAGGAACAAGCATCTTTTAATTTCATGGCTGCAGTCACTGTTTGCTGTGATTTTGGAGCTTAAGAAAATATATTCTGCCTCTGTTCCCATTTTCCCCATCTATCTGCCATGAAGTGATGTCCCATCACTGGGGAAACAGTGTCAGACTTTATTTTTCTGGGCTCCAAAATCACTGTAGATGGTGACTGCTGCCATGAAATTAAAAGACGCTTACTCCTTGGAAGGAAAGTTATGACCAACCTAGACAGCATATTAAAAAGCAGACATTACTTTGCCAACAAAAGTCGCTTTAGTCAAAGCTATCGTTTTTCCAGTAGTCATGTATGAATGTGAGAGTTGGATTATAAAGAAAGCTGAGCACCAAAGAATTGATGATTTTGAATTGTGGTGTTGGAGAAGACTCTTGAGAGTCCTTTGGACTACAAGGAGACCCAACCAGTCCATCCTAAAGGAAATCAGTCCTGAGTGTTCACTGGAAGGACTGATGCTGAAGCTGAAACGCCAACATTTTGGCCACCTGATGCAAAGAGCTGACTCACTGGAAAAGACCCTGATGCTGGGAAAGATTGAGGGCAGGAGGAGGAGATTACAGAGGATGAGATGGTTGGATGGCATCACCGACTCAATGGACATGAGTTTGAGTGAACTCTGGGAGTTGGTGATGGACAGGGTGGCCTGGCGTGCTGCATTGCATGGGGTCACAAAGAGTCAGACACTACTGAGCGACTGAACTGAATGGAACTGAACTGATGGGACTGGATGCCATGATCTTAGTTTTCTGAATGCTGAGTTTTAATTCAGCTTTTTCACTCTCCTCTTCTATCTTCATCAAGAGGCTCTTTAGTTCCTCTTTGCTTCCTGCCATTAGGGTAATATCATCTGCATATCTGAGGTTACTGATATTTCTCCTGGTAATCTTGATTCCAACTTGTGATTCATCTAGCCTGGCATTTCACATGCTGTACTCTACATAGAAGTTTAATAAACAGGGTGACAATATACAGACTTGATGTACTCCTTTCCCAATTTGGAATCAGTCCATTGTTCTATGTCCAGTTCTAACTGTTGCTTCTTGACCTGCATACAGATTTCTCAGGAGGCAGGTAAGGTGGTCTGGTGTTCCCATCTCTTGAAGAATTTTCCACAGTTTGTTGTGATCCACACAGTAAAAGGCTTTAGTGTAGTCAGTAAAGCAGAAATAGATGTTTTCTGAAATTCTCTTGATTTCTCTATGACCCCACAGATATTGGCAATTTGATCTCTGGTTCCTCTGACTTTTCTAAATCCAGCTTAAACATCTGGAAGTTCTCAATTCACATACTGTTGAAGCCTGGCTTGAAGAATTTTGAGCATTACTTTGCTAGCATGTGAAATGAGTACAATTGTGTGGTAGTTTGAACATTCTTTGGCATTGTCTTTCTTTGAGATTGGAATGAAAACCAACCTCTTCCAGTCCTGTGGCCACTGCTGAGTTTTCCAAATTTTTTGGCATATTGAGTGCAGCACTTTAAGAGAATCATCTTTTAGGCTTTGAAATAGCTCAACTGGAATTCCATCACCTCCACTAGCTTTGTTTGTAGAGATGCTTTCTAAGGCCCACTTGACTTCACATTCCAGGATGTCTGGCTCTAAGTGAGTGACCACGACGTCATGGTTACTTGGGTCATTAAGACCTTTTTCATACTATTCTTCTGTGTATTCTTACCACCTTTTCTTAATATCTTCTGCTTCTGTTAGGTCCATACCATTTCTGTCCTGTATTGAGCCCATCTTTGCATGAAATATTCCCTTGGTCTCTAGTTTTCTTGAAGGGATCTCTGGTCTTTCCCATTCTATTGTTTTGCTCTATTTATTTGCTTTGTTCACTTAAGAAGGCTTTCTTTTCTCTCCTTGCTCTTTTCTGGAACACTGCATCCAGTTGGGTATATCTTTCCCTTTCTCCTTTGCCTTTCACTTCTCTTCTTTTCTCAGGTATTTGTAAGGCTTCATCAGACTACAATTTTGCCTTCTTGCATTTCTTTTCCTTTGAGATGATTTTGGTCACCACCTCCTGTACAATGTTAACTTTTTTCCTAATGCTAGTAAATATACTAAATATCTCTTTCTCATGGACACACACTGCCATTGGTACTATACATGAATTTATCATACACATTGGTCCCTCTTCTAGACTCATGTTTCTGTTCCATTGATTTATCTATAGCCAGTACTACACTCGGAGAAGGCATTGGCACCCCACTCCAGTCCTCTTGCCTGGAAAATCCCATGGACAGAGGAGCCTGGTGGGCTGCAGTCCATGGGGTTGCTGAGGGTCGGACACCACTGAGTGACTTCACTTTCACTTTTCACTTTCATGCATTGGAGAAGGAAATGGCAACCCACTCCAGTGTTCTTGCCTGGAGAATCCCAGGGACGGGGGAGCCTGGTGGGCTGCCGTCTATGGGGTCGCACAGAGTCGGACATGACTGAAGCGACTCAGCAGCAGCAGCAGCAGTACTACACTTTTAATAATTGTACTTTTAAAATTTGTCTTGGACTTGCCTTGTGGTTTTGTGGTTAAGAATCCACCTGCCAATGCAGGGGAAAGTGAAAGTCAAAGTGTTAGTTCCTCCGTCAAGTCCAACTCTTTGTGATCCCACAGACAATATGGACAGTAGCCCACCAGACTTCTCTGTCCATGGAATTCTCCAGGCAAGAACACTGGAGTGGGGAGCCATTCCCTTCTCCAGCAGATCTTCCCAACTCAAGGATGGAACCTGGGTCTTCTGCATTGCAGGCAGATTCTTTACCATCTGAGGCACCAGGAAAGCCCATCAATTCAGGGGACACAGGTTCAATCCTTGGTCTGAGAAGATCCCACACATGCCAAAGAGCAACTAAGCCTGTGTGCCACAATTACTGAAGCCCATGCACCTAGAGCCCATGCTCCATGACAAGACAAGCCACCACAATGAGAAGGGCACACACCACAGCGAAGAGTAGCCCCTGCTGGCCGCAAGTAGAGAAAGCCTGTATGCAGCAGCAAAGACCCAGTGCGGCCACAAATACATAAATAAATAAATCTTTTTTAAAACAAAATATGTTTTAATACTAGCTGGGGCTATTCTTATATCATTACTCTTCCTAATGATTTTTAAGATGCCCTTCATTGTTCATTCTTCATGTGAACTTTAAAACCAACTTGTTAAACACACACTCCCAAATGTTAGAAATACTGTTGACCTTTGAACAATGGGGGTGGGAACTGCCTGGGTCAACTCACCTACAAATTTTTTTCACTAGAAATACTACAGTACCACACTATGTAAAGTTGGTTGAATTCATGGATGCAGTACCTCAGATAAGGAGGAAGGGCATGTACTGGGGAACCATGGACATGGAGGACTGCCTATGAGTTATGCATGGATTTTCAATTGCTTGGAGGATCAGTGCCCCTAACAGCCACACTGTTCAAGAGCTCTGGGTACCAACCAAGGCTTGCAGCAACACAGGGAGCATTTGAGTAAGAAAAAGATTGAATCTCAGGAAGGATAACAAGCTTTGTGGTATTTTTAACTGACCTTAATCCCATCTTCCCCTTTCCAGCTCTGCACAGCCTTGAAAAGTAACAGCATCCATTCCTGGGTTTGGAGGCAGCAAAACAGGGCTTGAGGTCTTTCAGAGCCTCACTTCCAAAGAGAAGTCATTATCTTACTTGTTTGGTGGTTCCCTTGTGATGATTCCACTCAAAAGACTTATTTTTAGTCCCCCTCACTCAGACTTACCCAGTGCTAAAAGTTTCTGGGTTTGGGGAGTGTTTTTTAAAATATTTTAGCACCACAGTGGCCTGCAGCAGTGGATAACAGATGGGACAATATTAGACTAATCAAAAAGCGTAAAAAGAAAGACTGAGAAATGAGATGCCCATAGGAGCTTTCATAATATCATACATTATCATGCATATGCTTAAAAGAAGACTTGAGGTTTCCCTGATGGTTCAGTGGTTGAGAATCCAACTGCCAATGCAGAGGAAACTGGTTCGATCCCTGATTAGGGAAGATTCTACATGCCACGTGGCAATGAAGCCTACAACTACTGAGCCCATGCTCTGCAACAAGAGAAGCCACTGCAAGTAACCCTTGCTCCCTGCAACTCGAGAGGGCCCACGTGCAGCAGTGAAGACCCCGCATAGCCATGGATAACTAAATAAATATTTTTTAAAAGACCTGAAAATTTCCTAAGCTCTCACTTCTGATTGACTTTGAGGCCTGAGCAAGTAGTAAGTGAAGCCAAAGCAGAATTGTAAACTACATGGGTGGTTGTTAAAGGACTTCTCTAAGATGCACACAGAGGATCTTGGCAAAGACTGGGAGACTTTGGTTTCAGGTATTTTAGAAAATCATTAACTAGTCACTGATCATTAACTAGTCACTAAGAAAACCAAGTAGTGACTTCAGCCACATCAAGGAGGACAAAGGCTTCAAAGAATAAGTTCAGAAAAGCTACTAGGCAAACAGTAACAACAAAAAACCTTAGGAGGCAGAGAGAATTTGATTACCAGAGTAGTTACATAGTATTATAGTTTTCAACAATAAACTACAGAACATTCAAAGAAACAAGAAACTATGAGCCATTCATTGGGGAAAATGCAACCAACTAACATTGTCTCTGAGAAGACCAGACACTGGATTTACTAGGCAAAATTTTTAAATTAATTATTTTAAATATGTTCAAAGAGCTAAAAGAAACCATGTCTAAAGACTTAAATGAATTTATAAGAATGAGAGACTATCAAATAGAGAATACCAATAGAGTTAGAAATTATAAAATGGAACCAAATGAAAATCTGAAGTTGAAAAGTATAACAACGGAAATGAAAAATTCACTAGAGGGACTTAGCAGTAGACTTGAGCAGGCAGAAGAAAGAATCAATGAAGTTGAAGACAGTTTAATTGAATTATTCCAGTTTGAGGAATAGAGAAAAATAAACAGAGGTTCAGAAATCTGTAGGACACAGAGAGAACAATGACAAAGGGGCAGAAAGAATATTTGAAGAAGTAATGTCCAAAAACTTTTAAATTTGATGACAAACACTAATCAACACATCCAAGTTCAGTGAATGCCACATGGATAGACTTACAGATACCAAAGTTTATGTATATCATGGTTAAACTGATGAAAGCCAAAGAGAGAATCTTGAAAACAGCAATAGACAAGAAACTCATCGCGTTCAATAGAATAATCATGAAGGCAAGCAGGCAATGGAAAGAAATATTCAATAGTCTGACAAAAAAAAAACAACAACAACAACTGTCAAACAATTTTTTACCAGGGAAAATGATCCTTCAAAAGCCAAGAAGGAAAAAAATAGATGTATTGGACTTCATCAAAACTATAATGATACATGTGTATGTATAGTGGTTCTAAAGGCTATTAAAAGAAAAAGTTGTTGGCCTCCCAATGTGGCACTGTAAGTGCCATCAATACCCCCAAAACAGGCCCAAAGGCAAAGTCCTTGCCTTTTGAAAACCCAGGACATAGTGCACACAGCCATTTTCCAAGTTAAACCATGCATCCACTCTTTAAACCACGTATGACCCCTTCTGAACTTTCTAAGAATCTAAACAAAAAGTCAATACTCAATCACATTTCATCCAAAGGAGTACATATTACTCAGGACAGGCTCACTACTATAAGAAACAACTCCCAAGAGGTTCCACATATTAAAAGCTCATTCCTTGCTTGTGTCATAGCACAGTGCTGTTTACAATACTCTGCTCCATAATCATTGAGGATCCAGGCTCTTTCAAGGCATCTTCTTCCTCTGGCCAGCAGACAGAAACAGCATGGAGAATTGTGTAAAGGTTTTCTTAAGGGCCAGGCTGCAGACTAGAAGTAGCATATATTAATCCCACTTTCATTCCTTTGGCACCACCCAGCTGCAACAGTGACTGGTAAATGCAGCCTAGCCGCACGGGCAAAAAGCTCTGGAAACCCAGGAGTCCTGGAGAACAAATCAAATCATTCTGATTGGAAAAACTTTGCTCTTGGAAAGCTGGAAGCAGTCTAAAATGAGAGTTTCAGTGCAGAATGTGCTAAGAACAACGAAGAGAGGAGGAGAGAACACCCAGGAGGCTGAGCATTAGTGCTGTGGAGGTTTGCAGGGGAGTTTTACCTTCAGATCCTGGCATGACCTGAGACTCAGTTTCCCTGGGGTTTGGAACCTCTTCACTTTAATTCCCTCCTACACTTTTTATTGTAAATTTTCATTCCTCTGTGTTTGTTCTGAATCAAAGTCTGATAAGCACTATGTAAATATAAAGTTTTCTATCACTGCTAAGCAAATATTCATTTGGGGGGATGCTTATTGGAAAGGGTTAACTGCAACTGCACATTCAAATTAAACTAAAGAAAAAACTTTAAAATTATACATCTTGCATAGACCATCTCATATTTAACTAAGTCTTCTTCAAACATAAGTGCTATTGCTGAGATTATCAAGCCTATTGAAGACTTTTCACTTATGAAATTTTAGATTTCATTGTCAATCAAAATGAATTCAAATTCTATATATAAAATACAAGGCTTCCATGTATATATGTACTGTTATGTACAGCAATAACTCCATCCTCAACTCCATCTCCCCCTTTATCCACTACCCCATTTTCCTGCTTTCTTTTACAGCAAAACTCCTCAAAAGAGTTGTCTATACTTGCCATCTCTATGTCTGTTCCTCCTTTTGTCCTTCCTCTCCCCAACAGAAACTGATCTTGGTGAGACCTCCAGAGACCTCCATATTTTCAATTCTAAGAGCCAATTTTCAGCTGTTTTATTTGACAAGTTGATCACTCTATCCTTCTGGAAACACTGTCTTCATTCAGCTTCCAGCACACCACTTTCTCTGGATTCTTCTCCTACCTCACTGACTTCTCTTCATTTTCTTTTGCTGGTTTCTCTTCATTCCCTTGTCTTTTAATTAGTGGAGTGGCCCAGGGCTAAAGACTCTTTCTGTCTTTATTTATAGCCCTGTAGATATGATCACTGGAGAAGGCAATGGCACCCCACTCCAGTACTCTTGCCTGGAAAATCCCATGGATGGAGGAGCCTGGAAGGCTGCAGTCCATGGGGTCGCTGAGGGTCGGACTCGACTGAGCGACTTCACTTTCACTTTTCACTTTCATGCATTGGAGAAGGAAATGGCAACCCACTCCAGTGTTCTTGCCTGGAGAATCCCAGGGACGAGGGAGCCTGGTGGGCTGCTGTCTATGGGGTCACACAGAGTCAGACACGACTGAAGTGACTTAGCAGTAGCAGTAGTAGCAGATATGATCACATCTAGACTCATACCTTTGATTAATATTATCATCTATAACATGACAATTCCCAAATGTATGCCTCCAGGCTGGATGTCTGCAGTCCTTAAACTCAGATTCATATAGCCAACTCCCTACTAGACATTTAGTTGAAAAGATTTCATAAATTTAATACACCCAAACCCCTGATTCCCCACTCATCCCAAAACCTGCACACCCCTGAACCTGCCCCATCTCAGTTCATTCTTCCACTTGCTTGGACTGAAGGCACTGAATCATCATTGACTTCTTCCCCTTCTCTCTCTCTTTTTCTCTCTCATAATCTACATAGAATCTTTTAGCAAATCCTATTAACTCTACCTCAAAATATTTCCAGAATCTGGCCACATCTCACCAGTGCTCACAGAAAATTTTGTAGTACTAAATACATACAATGGAAAATAGGAAAGGTCTCAAAACCCCTACTTTAAAATCCTAGAAAAAAAGAGCATGATAAATCCCAAGGAAGGTAATAATAAAGATAAGAGCAAAAAATCAATAAAATTCAAAATATTAAAACAGCAATAAAATGAATTCTTTGAAAATATGAATAAAATTTACCTTTAATGAGACTAATAAAGAGAAAAGAAACATAATCAGGAAAGAAACAGAACCTGCAAACATCAAAAGGATATTAATGAAATACTATAAATAACTATGTGAAAGTGAAAGCTCCTCAGTCTTGTCTGACTCTTTGCAACCCCATAGACTATTCAGTCCATGCAATTCTCCAGGCCAGAATACTGGAGCAGGCAGCCTTTCCCTTCTCCAGGGGATCTTCCTAACCCAGGGATTGAAGCCAGGTCTTCCACATTACAGGCTGATTCTTCACCAGCTGAGCACAGGGGAAGCCCAAGAATACTGGAGTGGGTAGCCTATTCCTTCTCCAGCGGATCTTCCTGATCCAGGAATCAAACCAAGGTCTCCTGCATTGCAGGCAGATTATTTACCAACTGAGCTATCAGGAAAGCCATGATACATGCATAAATTCGACAGTTTAGATGAAATGGATTAAATCCTTGACAGACACAAGCTATCATAACTTGCCCTAATGAAATAGACCATTTGACTAGCCTTATAGCTATTAAGGAAATTTAATTCATAACTTTAAAACTCCTCAAAAAAAAAAAAAAACAATCCAGGTCCAGATGGTTTCACTAGAGAATTCTACCAAACATTTAAAAATAATTTAATGATAATTCTGCTCAATCTTCTCACTTTATAAGGCTAATGTTACTCTAACACAAAAACCAGACAAACACAGTACAAAGAAAAAAGTATTACAAGCTACTAAAACCCATGATTACAGACACGAAAATTTTTAAGAAACTATTAAGAAATAGAATTCAACAATATATAAAAATAATTATACAACATGATCAAGCAAGTAAGATTTATTCCAGGGATGCAAGACTGGTTCAATATTCAAAATCAATCAATTCAATTCAACTTTTTAACAGAAAAATAAAAGGAATATTATGATCATACCAATCATTGTAAAAAAAAGTTGATGAAATTCAACCCTCATTAATGATAAAAACACTGAGAAATAGGAATAAAGGGAAACTTTCTGAACTTGATAAAGTTCATCTACAGCTAACATTATACTTAATGATCAATGACTAAATGTTTTCCCTCTGCGATCATAAAGAAGACAAGATGTCTTATCTCTCTACTCCCATTTAACAAAGTGCTGGAAATTCTAATCAGAGCAATAAGGCAAGAAAAAAAAAACCATACAGATCAGAAGGGAAGAAATAAAATTGTTCTTGTTTGAAAATGACATGATTGTCTCTATCAGTTCAGTTCAGTTCAGTTGCTCATTCGTGTCTGACTCTTTGCAGCACCATGAATCGCAGCACGCCAGGCCTCCCTGTCCATCACCAACTCCCAGAGTTCACTCAAACTCATGTCCATCGATTGTCTCTATAGAACATCCCAAAGAATTATCCATAAAAGTAAAAATTCATAAACTGGACTTCACCAAAAAGTTTTGAAGTTTTGGTTTTCATAAGACCCTATTAAGAGAATGAAAAGACAAATTACACAATTGGGGGAAATATCTGCAAACCACATATCCTACAAAGAACTAGAATTTAGAATACATAAAGAACTCTTGCTTAACCATCTCTTTGGTACCAACTTTTCAAGGAAGTCACATCAAAAAAATTTAGAGATATATTTTTTTAACTACCACAATGATCTTGGCAACTTAACTCCTCTGAACCTCAGTTTCCCATTTATAAAAGGAGGCTAATAACAACCAGCCTCAGAAGGTTGTTGAAAGAAACAGTACGATTAATGTAACTGGCACATATTAGAACTTAATGGCTAAGTGTTTCTTTCCAAACCAAGGAAATATATCATTAGAGTGTCTCTGTATAAAGCCAAGGGCCAGCCTAAGACCAATGTAAAAATGATCTTTGAGCCCTAGTCTTTGCTCATAGCATATCCCCTGTGGGTCCCTCTCCTGCTGCTTCCCCTTTTCTCCTCCATTCTCAGGATTCCAGACACGCATGACACAGACATACATGGCCATATCCCAAAAGATTTATTTTTCCTGCAAATTCCCCAGTCTCAAATCTTTTCTTTCCAGTTCTTTTCTTGACACCTCCCATTCTTTTGTCCCACTCTCTCAGGGTGCTCTACTTCCTATTTTCTTCTAAATGACACCTAAAACCTATGGGCAATAATCTCTCAGAAGTGGGAGTTAGCACCTGTTATGAGTACATTTGGAGAAGGCAATGGCACCCCACTCCAGTACTCTTGCCTGGAAAATCCCATGGATGGAAGAGCCTGGTAGGCTGCAGTCCATGGGGTCGCGAAGAGTCGGACACGACTGAGCGACTGCACTTTCACTTTTCACTTTCATGCATTGGAGAAGGAAATGGCAACCCACTCCAGTGTTCTTGCCTGGAGAATCCCAGGGGCAGGGCGCCTGGTGGGCTTCCGTCTATGGGTCGCACAGAGTCAGACATGACTGAAGCGACTTAGCAGCATGAGTACATTTGCAACTGACTCTAGGTGACTAGGAAAAAGACCCAAGTATCCTTCTCAAGAACTCTTATACCAAAATAGAAGATGAAATATCAATATTATCCCCGAAAGAAAGTTGAGCCTGTCCCTCATTCATGCTTTGCATAAACACTTTAACAAATAGTAATCAGATGCCACTCACCCTACCTCACATCAGCTCCAGTGTGAAAATGAGAATTGTAATTATGGAGAAGAGAGGTCATTTCACAACCTGAGACACTTGGGGGAAGGAGAATTCTAGATAGAGCTTTTCAATGTGGAGGTTCCCTATGGCATTGGGTATCCCTAGAGAACATGAAGGCCCTGCCTGAGTGAAAGGAGAAACAGTGAGACAAGAATCCTAAAATAGATGTGGAAGGACAGAGAAAGCATATTTCTCAAGGTCTTAATGATTGCCTTGCAAGTGGTAACAAAAATCATCTCACAGGTGGCTTTCTCTGGCTCATCTGCTCTAATATGGCAGATAAAGAGCAGTCAGTGACACAAGATTTCCTGTTACCTTTCCTTGGAATTTTTGAAAATTGCTTGGAATTCTTTACCTAGCTCTCTGGAGATACACTGCTTTAAACCAAAGAAAATACTTGAATGGTAGGATTTCAGACATATTTCAAGGCCACAGAAAGAATTACTGGGGCAGATGTTTTTTTGATACTAATCAGATTGTGTTCAGGTAGGCTTATTCTGTTAATGCACCCTGATGTCCTGAGAAGAAGGCATTTATTCTGAGTGTGCATGTGTGTGTGTGTGTGTGTGTGTGTGTTACTACTGCTAGGCCAGTGAAGAATACGAAGTTCACAGAGGTGTGGTAGTTTTCCTAAGGCCACACAGTTACAAAGGAACAGCAGAGATGAGATTTAAAAGAGGGTCTTCTGCTTCAAAACAACTCACTCATTTCTAACTGGAAAGGAAAATTAAGATCAAAATATCCAATTGGAAAGAAATTCCACATGCCCTTCAAAAGAATCCTTGTTTGGTTTTTCAGTCGTTTTAGTCCAAGGATCTTGTTGCATCTCTGGTAGTCATTTGTTGCATCTGCCACCCAACATTCATTCTTCCTCCTTAGGTAACTACCCTGGTTCTCCACCAGGGACCCACTTCCTTCCCATCTTACTCTGTGAAAAGGTCAATTCTCAGCCAATCAGAACAAGGATAACCCTATTACACTGGCTATTTCAGAGATGGGCATATAAACTCCAAAAAGGTTTTGCTTATGATTTTTCTAAAACTCTTCTTTTCCATATGCCCTGGATCTGAGTCGCTCAGTCATGGCCAACTCTTTGCGACCCCATGGAGGATATACACTCTTAGGTGCTGCAGTTGTCTTGCTACCACCAAATGACAGCCTTTCTGAAAACAGAGCCAGTAAAAGAAGTAGAGCCAACAGCTACAGAGAGAAACCAGATCTTGATGGTATCTTTGGAACCACTAAATCAATCTGGACCTGAAGTTAGAATTTTCCAGTCATGAAAGGTAACTAATTCAGATTTTACTTAAACCTACTTGAATTTCCTGTCACTTGAAACTGAAGGAGCCCTGATTAATGCAACACCACACTGTTCTCTTGTAAAATGAGCATCAAACTTTTCCAGATTTAAAACCAGAATTGGTGAAGGTTTTGAGTTGCATTTGATCATAAAACAGAGTTTCCCCAAAATTATTTTCTTGGAGCAGAACTCACCAAGAGGCCTTTCCTTGTAGGAGCCTTTCTGAATGCCAAAGAGCATAGGCCAACCAGTCCTCTGAGCCCTTGGCCTACTTCCCCAAGTGCTTCCCAAGAAATGATGAACAGTCACTTGTCTATAGACTCAGATGACACCTGTCAATGTGAGTAATGGTTTTGGACATCTTAGAGAGTGGGAAGTACAGGTCAAGTGCAAAAGTGACTAAATACAGAATGAGCCCATGGTGCATGCCATCCAAGCTTATGTTTAATTATGGACCTTGTGCTGTGGTTTGAATGCTGGCCCCCAAAATATGTTTATGCCCTAATCCCCAGAACTTGTGACTATTACTTCATTATAGCAAAAGAGTGAATATTCTTATATGGCAAACGATGAGATTAAATTAAGGATCTTGAGAAGATGAAGCTATCCTGGATAATCTGAATAGATGCTAAATGCCATCATACATATCCTTACACAAGGAGCAGAAGAAGAGAAGAAAGATACCCAGAGAAAAAGGCACTGTGAAGACAGAACATAGATAACCCAAGAAATGTAGGCAGCTGCTGAAGCTGAACAAGGCAAGGAAGGATCTCCCTTTAGAGATTCCACAGGGAACCCAGCTGATGCCTTCTGGCCTCCAAAAGGACAGGAGAAAAAAATTTCAGACTTCTGGCCTCCAGAGTGATGACAGAAAAAATTTCTGTTGTTTTAAGGCAGCCAGTTTGTGGTAATTTATTATAGCAACTACAGGGAACTAGTCACCTTGTTAGAGTAATATTAGGTCACTGAAGTTAATTTCAGTTCAGACATCCTGTAAGGGAACTGCCAGCAAAGAACCACATACAACTAATATTTATACAGTGCTTACTATGCTCCAGGTACTGTTCTAAGTACTTTGCACATATTAACTCATTTAATCTTTACAGCAACCCTAGGAGATAGGTAGTGTTGTAATTATCCTCATTGTGCAGATGAGGAAACTAAGGCACGGTGAGATTAAACTAGCCCCAGTTGGTACAGCTATGATATATCACAGTTGAGATCCAAGTCCAGATGGAACTATTTCCAGAGTTTATGTTCTTGAGCACTTTGCTCTATTGCATTCACTGTATGAAAAAAAAATGCCAGTTTCACGGGAATTTGTCTACATTGGAGGCTGTCACCTCTGGTTGCATATTCAAATCACCCAATGCTAAAGGTAAAGAGGCACACTGAAGATAAATAACAGAATCAAGGGCATAGGATTGGGAGCCTTGGCAGCACTTGAGAGTCGCCCCCAGATGACTCCAATGTGTAGCCAGGGTTAAAAACCACTGACTTCATAACCTCCAATAGCAAATTTAACAAACTTTTCAAATTGGCAGTGACCAGATGTTTTGGTTTCTCCAAATGTACACACAGAGAAATTAGACTGCAAAATCTAGTATTTTTTAAGGGGCTCAATTCAATAAAACTACTTTTTCCCCCCTGCGGTAGAATGGTTGATCATTTTTCATAAGGGTTGTACCATGGGAAAAATTCCAGAACAGATAGGCCCCATTGTCAACCCCTTGCAAATGTCATCTGGTGTGAATTATCTGATGGTCATGATCCAATAGATATATTAAAATTATGAAAAACGTTGAGATGACCAGCTCATGAAGACCTAAAACACAGTATACCATTTTTAAGTTTCCTGTTTATATTGTCTTTTAATATTTTTGTCCTGGTAGTATTGAGAGAACTTGGAATTGCTCATTCATTCAATTTTCCTCTTTCTTTCTGCCTCTACATCAAAATAGAAGTTCAGTCTGAATAGCCAATTAATTACCAAAGTTTTAAGAAACTGAGGGTTCTTCTGAGTGATAGAAAGAGTAATCATCATTGAGGTTCAACCTCCTAAAAGACACAGGCTACAGACCACTGACCCTATTCATTTATATGTTTGTTTGTTCCTAAGATCAAGATTTTAGTATACTAATAGACGCAAATGGATCTCTTGACCTGCTAATCAGTTAATTTGAATAACTAGTTTATCTCTTCTTTTTAAGTTGACAGGTTTGGTGTGTGTTTTGGCATTGTGTAAACACACCTGCTCAGCCACTCATGATAAATGAACATGACCAAAATAACAAATTGTAAATTGTGACATTGGGTGGTTTTCATCTCGAAGTACAAAGTTGAGCAAGCTTACTAAGTTAAGCTAAGGACAAGACATGTTCACTGTTGGACACAAATACATCATTTCTCTAAGCTACAATTTTGTATCCTTTATTTCTCATTGTTTGCAAAAACAAAACTGTGGTTTTCTAATTCTAGCTGTTTGACTTTATACCGTAGCCCAGGTTTATAGGGATTCTGATGTCATTCACAATGGTCCAGGAATAGAGCCCATTACCACCAGCCAGAATGAAAAACTTGTAATACATGGGACGCTGGGTAGAGTACTCAAAAAGGCCTTGGATCAGAGGAGAGAATTAATTAGCCCTTGTACTAGCACTCTTCTAGAAGTACCTAGAAAATCAGATCAAGATCTGAAAGGGCCAAATTACTTCCAAGTAACTTAACTGCAACCCAGAACCAAGCTCAAGAATATTTATAGGAATACAAAAATATGCAATAGCCAGCAAGTTCCAATGTGCCGAGCTTACTTAGTTGCTCAGTCATGTTTGGCTCTTTCTGACCCCAGGCACCAAGTTCCTCTGTCCAGATTACCAGAAATGCAAAGAAGCAGGAAAACACAGATGTTAGAATTACCCGACAATAACATTAAAGCAGCTATTATAATTGTATTTCATATGTATGTAAAATTAGGTAGAGACATAGAAAATAGCAAAAAGGGCCAAAATCGAATTTCTAGACATGGAAACTGTAATGTCTGAGATTGGAAACAGGATTAATAATACATAAGATATCACAGAATAAAAGACTGTAAACTTGAAGACACAGCAACAGAAACTATCCAAAAGAAACACACTGAAAAAAAATCTTAAAAAATGATAAAAGCATCAGTGATTTGTAAGACAGTTTCATAAAAGAGGAAAAAGATAAGGAAAAAGACAGGTTTCTTTTTGGAAATGATGTAAGCAAGATAACAGTGGAGCGACATATTTAAAGTACTGAAAGTAAATAGCTGCAATCTAAAATGTTATATCTAGAATTATATACCTTCAGAAACAAAGGAGATATAAAGACATTTTCAGATATTCAAAATATGAAAAAAACTGTCCTAAAAAATTAAATTCTTCAGGCAAAAGAAAAAATAAGATAGAAATATAGATCAACGTTCAAAAGTAAAGAACATCAGAAATGGCAAATACATGATTTTATCATTTAAATCCTTTAAAAGATAATTGACTGTTTAAACAAAAATAACAGCAATATGTTGAAGCTTCTTATGGCATGTATAGGAGTAAAACAAATACAATAGCATAAAGGTCCACAGGGGAGAAATGGAAGGATATTATTTCATATTCCTATACATGAAGTGGTAGAATATCACTTGAAAGTAAATGGTGATATAAAATGGAATAAAATAACACTCATTTCAAAAGATGGAAGATAGAGGGAAAATATGAACAAATAACAGCAAGACAAATAGAAACAAATAGCAATATGATAGATTTCAACCAAACGTCAAAAATCTCTGCTTTTAATTGGAAGGACTGATGCTGAAGTTGAAGCTTCAATACTTTGGCCACCTGATGTGAAGAGCTGACTCATTAGAAAAGACCTGATGCTGGGAAAGACTGAAGGCAGGAGGAGAAGGGGACAACAGAGGATGAGATGGTTGGATGGCATCACCAACTCATTGGATATAAGTTTCAGCAAGCTCCGGGAGACAGTAAAGGACAGGGAAGCCTGGTGTGCTGCGGTCCATGGGGTCACAAAGAGTCAGACACAATTGAGCGACTGAGCAATAGAACAACAACTTTAAACACAACTGCATTTTAAGGAATCTTCAATACCCTAACTCAAAGGGTCAAAATGAAAGATGACAATTTCAGAAGTTAGTGATGTCCTAGTGGCTTAGTAGGGGAGATCATGTAGTGGTGACCTTCCCCTCAAAGCAATGCTTATTTGTAGAAAGAGCTTTCCTTTTAATTTATCATTTTATTGAAGTATAGTTGATTTACAGTGTTGTGTTAATTTCTGCTGTACCACAAAGTGACTCAGTTATACACATATATATTCTTTTTTATATTTTTTCCATTATGGTTTATCACACCATATTGCTTATATCAATAGTTCCTTGTGCTATACAGTAGGACCTTGTGTTTATCCATTCTTGTAGAAATGTCTTGATCTCTACTGGCATTTAATTATATAGCTAGCAAGGTAACTTAAAATCTCATAATGTCAGTATTATTCCTTCTATTAGGTATAGTAAGAGTTATACAATTAAACACTTTGAAAATATTACATGCAAATCTATAAACCAAAATTATCAGCTATTCACATCACTTTAATTAATATATTAATTCATAAGTGTTGACAGGTATTTCTCAGAGCATATTCATTTTGCGCTATTTCTTCACTAAATGATCTTATACATTATACTTATTTTCATCACAGACACAGATCCAAGAAGCTAATATTTTTGAAGTATACATAATATTCAATCATATTAGTTACAATCAGCCCTTGGTAGTAGAGCATTTAAGTAACTTTCAGTATTCTACAGCTGTGAACCGTAACACCATAATTTTATGTAAATTGTTTCTTTCTTTTGGACTATTTCCCTTGAGTATCCTCCCCAAGTGAAATTCCTGGGGGAAGAAAGTGAACAGCTATTCAGCTACTGTTAAACATCGCCTCACAGAAAGTCTAAACAATTGTCAGTGACACAAGGCCACACATACACACAGTTTTTTCTTAGGTCTACCTATAGGTTTTTTAATCTTCATTGAAATATAATTAACAATCAACTGCACATATTTAAAGCATGCAGTTTGATAAATTTTAAAACTGTCATGACATCAAAACAATGAACATATCCATCTCCACCAAAATTTTGTTCATACTCCTCATAATCTCATCCTTCTGTCTCTCCCTCTGTCCCCAGGAAATCACTGATGCACTTCATGTTCCATAGATGAGTTTGGGTTTCACAGAGTTGTATACTAATGGAGTCATAAAGCATGCTCTCTTCTTTTTGCTTGGCTTCTTTACCCAGAACAATTATTCTGAGCTTCATCCTTGTAGCTCACATCAATAGTTCATTCATTTTTACGGTGGAGTAATATTAGATTATTTGGCTATACCAGTTTATTTACTCATTTACTTTTTGATGGACATTTGGGTGGTTTCCAGTTTTGGGCTACTACAAATAAAGCTGCTAGAAACATGTGTATACAAGTCTTTGTGTCAACATATGCTTTTATGTTGCTTGGAAAAAGAGCTAGCAATGGAATGGGCAGGTCACATGGTATGTTTATGTTTAACTGTTTAAGAGACTTCAAAATGTTTTCCAAAGAGACTGCCATTTTACATTCCTATCAACAATGTATAAGTGTTCTAGTCTTCTGCATTCCTCAGTAGCACTTGGTACATTCAGTCTTTTTAATGTAGCCATTCTAATGGAAACATACTGGTATCCCATTGTAGTTTGATTCGCATTTCCCTAATGACTAATGACTCATTGGAAAAGACTCTGACGCTGGGAGGGATAGGGGGCAGGAGGAAAAGGGGACAACAGAGGATGAGATGGCTGGATGGCATCACCGACTCGATGGACGTGAGTTTGAGTGAACTCCAGGAGATGGTGATGGACAGGGAGGCCTGGCGTGCTACGATTCATGGGGTTGCAAAGAGTCGGACACGACTGAGCGACTGAACTGAACTGAACTGAATGACTAATGTGATGTGAGATCACATTACGTGATGTGAGATGTGAGATTGTATGTGTATGTATGTGTGTATGGATGTGAGAGTTGGACTATAAAGAAAGCTGAGCACTGAAGAATTGATGCTTTTGAACTGTGGTGTCAGAGAAGACTCTGGAGAGTCCCTTGGACTGCAAGGAGATCCAACCAGTCCATCCTAAAGGAAATCAGTCCTGAACATTCATTGGAAGGACTGATGCTAGAGCTGAAACTCCAATATTTTGGCCACCTGATGCAAAGAACTGAATCACTGGAAAAGACTCTGATGCTGGGAAAAATTGAAGGCAGGAGGAAAAGGGGACCACAGAGGACAAGATGGGTGGATGGCATTACCAACTCAAAGGACATGAGTTTGAGTAAACTCCGGGAGCTAGCAATGGACAGGGAGGCCTGGTGTGCCGCAGTCCATGGGGTTGCAAACAATCGGACACGACTGAGTGACTGAACTGAACTGAACTGAATGACTAATGATGTTGAGCATCTTTCCCTGTTTTTATTTGCCATTCATATGTTTTCTTTAGTAAAGTATCTGTTCATATCATGAGGTGCAGGAGCAATTTCATTAGAGAAAGAAAAGTATTTTTAACAACTGGTACTGGAACAATGGGCTATCCATATGTAAAAGAAAGAATTTTGATCCATATTTCTAACCCTATCTAAAAATTAACTCAAAATAGGTCATAGACAAAAATGTAGAACCTGAAGCAATAAATATTTTATAAGAAAATAAGAGAAAATCTATGTGACCTTAGACTAGATAAAGGTTTCTTAGATCTAATTGCATGAAAAGAAATAGAAAAACTGGACTTCATCAAAATTAAAAACCTCTGTTTTTCAAAAGATACAGTTAAGAGAATGAAAAAAGATAACTCATGCAGACCAGGAGAAACTAATTGCAAAGCACATATTTGGTAAAGAACTTGTATCTAGGATATATAAGAATTTTCAAAATTCAATAACAAGAAAACAAAGGACCTAACACACTAGTATTTAGATTTGTTTATCAGATAGGGAACTTTTAGTAAGTAAAGAACACTCACTGGGAGACTGAAGTGAGACCAAGCGCTGTTGTTGAAAGAGGACAGATAGAGGCAGCAGCGAGAAACAAAGAATGCACGCAGAAAAGGATTTGGGATTTTTCATTGTCAAATAGGAAAACTGTCAAAAGCAAATGGCCTTACTTTCTTCACAGTAACTTTTAGGATCAGCCTTGACAACATGAAGTAAGTATAACGGGAGAATCTTGAAAATGGTCAAGAACTGATTTAAGGCTTGGATAGTAGGATCAGATATTATGGCATGATAAAAGAGAGATTTGATATTAAAAAGAGGAGAAGTATTCTAAGATGGAGCACACATGGCGCATAGGGCAATTTTAAGTCCTAGGCTACCAAACAGCCCCCTTTCCCTGACTGAACGCCTCATTCCCACTCACAAAGCTGGGAATAGACCATCATTTGAGGACCAGCTAAGTGCTTGCTCATCACTCCCCTTCACTCCCACCAATCACCACAATCAGGCAGAGCGCAGTTATTTGTGAAACCACATTAATAACAGCAATTGTTTCAAGGACAAAATGAGATAACTGATATAAAACACACAACATAATTCTAGGAACACCCGGAGCTCAATAAATGTTGGTTTCTCCCTCCTTTATCCCCCTTCCATAACCAAAGGGAAGGCAAATTGCACTGCTGGCCCCAGTTCAGAGGGTTTTAAACTTTAGAGCTCCTATGCTAAGCTGAGTCTCCTCAAAGGCTGTTGGGTTGAGTGCAGCAACTTTTTCAACATCTTGAATCCAGCCTTTGATATCCCCATTGCCACATGTGGCAAGGAGTCAAAAAGCAAAATGGGAAGTGCTCCAGATTCCAGGACCAAGTTGCCAGGCTCTGGCAAAAATCAATAGGTAGACAATTTTCATGGTCTATCTGGTAACAGAAAACATTCTTGTTCCCCTCGTGCTTACTGAGAGCCCTTCAGTTGAGTATCCCTCCTGGCCTTTCCACTCCCCCTCACGTATTTCCCCTCAGGAAAGGAGGAATAAATGATAAATTTGAAAGCAGGACCTCTCAAGGAACGTTTGCAGCTCAGGCCTTCTCTCAATCTGCTGTCTTTCCAGAACAGGCAGTACTGCGTAAGGCCTGTGGTATTCAGCCATCGTTGTTGCTGAGTGTTTCTGAGGGGCAGTGTTAGGATCCAAAATGAAAACTATGTTGCCCCAAACCAGCTTTACCACTAATAAGGGTGGTAATTTGTCTCTAGTTGCCTCATTCCTGGGTCTCTTAGTTGATTATGAACTTGGGTGGGGAAGAGGGGTGTCATTATTTATCGGGCTTCCTCAAAACCCACTCACCCATCTGCACACTCAGACAGGCACCAGAGACCTCAGCACATTCAGTAGCGTGACCATGGTCCACATGTCGCTTAATTTGCGTTTTCCCACCTGTCCTGGACCTCTCACACTGACATTGCTACCACCAAGCTTTCACACCAGATGGAGCGTCAGACACACCATGATGCGTTTTCCGGCCTTCCTCCTGGAGGGCAAGGACCAGCTATTGTACTTCTTTTGTGTGTTCTCCCTAGGGCCTAGCACAGTTCTGAGCACGTGGAACTCTGATAAAGAATTGGGAGACCCAAGTTCAAGCCCCACTCTGCCCCTTCCTCACCATGTAACTTCATACACATCACTTCACCAACAGGGATCACCGTTTCCTTATCATGATTGTTCTTTTTAAGTGACATTAAGTTAGACTTTAAATGAGTAAGGAGTTGGTCCCTTCTTCAATGTGGTAAAAGTGGTCAAGATCTCTAAAACTTGTTTACATCTCTGGCAAACATAGCTGTGTATGTTTCAGATGTGCTTATGAGGTCATCCCATTTAGAATGTAAACTCCAAGACTCTTACTATTTCCCACAAAGGTTCAAATAAAGGACTCGGAACCCAGAAATCCTCAGAAAATGAGATTTACTACCAAATTCCTATCAAAAGGTAGCAGAATTTTCCTAGACCATGTCCACTGCTTTTATACAGGATTTAACACAATTTTATGATAGACTTTAACAGAGAACTAAATGTAAAGCTATGCTACTCATGGTTTTCTTAAGGAAGGACTGGCAAAATATGACCCACAGCCCAAATACAGCCCACTACCTGTTTTTGTAAATAAAGTTTTACTAGAACATTACCACACTCACTTCTCTACATACTGTCTGTGTTTTCATGCTACAATCGCAGAGTTGAGTACCTACTGTAGCAGAGATTGTATGACTGCAAAGCCTAAAATAGCTACTCTCTAGCTTTTATACAGAAAAAGCTTGCTTTTAAAGATCCCCCATTTTAAAGAATCTCTCAGTTAATCTTAATTGATCCAAATTATGCCTCATGAATGTCCTTAACACATGATTAATTGACCACAAGAATTCAGTTTATTCCATGCGGGCCTTTCTGCTCAGTGTGTAAGAAGAGAGATTTGTTAAGATGATTTCCAATGTCCACATTAATCATCGTTCTGATTTCAGCCAATAACTAATTTCCTTCACAAGGTTTGATTACTTCTGAATACTTGAGACCTGTGCAGGTCATGAGATTGGAGAAGCACTGACAGGGCACAGGAGACTCAAGTTCCAGTCCCTTCTTTGCCCCTAATTGACTAAACTCTGTGGTGGTCTGCTTCTACAAAATGAGGAGCCTGGACAGATGTGACATTTCTTTAAAACAGAGAATTATGATCAAGTGTGTGAAGTGCCTCATGGAAGGCCACCCTGGCTGCTATGAAAGCCCAAGGAATGGTACCACATCTTGATTTACAAAAGGAGAAAGGACTCAGAGAAGGCTTCTTGGAGGAAGTGATGATCTGAGTCTTGAAGGATGGAGGATTCATGCTCTGGAGGATGAACTGAGCAATCAAGCAAAAAGACCTCTTACTGAAGCCATCGTTGTACTTGGCTGAATAGAAAACATCATTAGTTTCAGCATCTAAACTACAGAAAAGTTCTCTCCAAATTCAAATAGATTCTAATGTGTGCATTACCCTCTGCTTCTGGATGTGCCTCATGGAAGGTCAAACTGCCATCAACTTTTTACAAAATGGTCACCTTTTTTTGAAAAGAGATTTTTCTTTTTCATCTAAGCACCAAGGTCACACCCAAGTCTTGAAAAAACTTGAGCTTCCCCCAGGCTTAGGTGGTGTGATGACTATTGCATGAAACACCATGGCAAGTTGAGAAAATGATCAATCAGGGAGTAGGGGTAAAGTATCGTTCCAGGCTACAATCAAGGTCAACAAGAGGTGAGAAAATTCTGACTTTAAACAACTTTAGACATGGGATTAGGCAACATGCTTACACAGCAGTCATTTCCACGTAGCTAAACCATCCAAATATCTACAACAATAGATTGTGAAGGGAAGAGAATGATCTGAGTTGACCTAGCCATGCAATCTCAGCAATGATTCCTAAGTAATTGCTTGCTCTCCCACATTTCTGACTGCCTTTACTGATGTCAGAAGAAGAGTTCATTCACGCATTCAACAAATTTTAGTGAGTACCAGCTATGTACTGGCACTTTCTACACCAAGACACAACCTAAACAAATGAGACAAACACCTATGCCCTTGTGAAATTCACATTCTAGTATGTCATCCTTGTATGGAGAAATGTACAAAGAGTTTCACCTTCTATCCTATGGGACATATTGCTTTCTGAATAGTCCCCAAAGGACATTTTGCAGAAGAGTCTAAGCCACAGATAAACCAGCCTTCTTGTGAACACTTCTCCCTCCATCATATTCTCTGTGTCATAGCTAGGTACAGGACAGGATAAAACCAAGGCAGTCTGGAGCTTTTTTTTTTTTTTAATGTGCCCTCACTATCAACCCAAATGACTTCTAAAACTTAAAGCCAAAATGCTCATATCTTTGAACCACTTCTGGGAATCCTGGCTAAGAGAATGGTCCTGACTTCTGAAAAAATATTAGATGCAAAAATGTACATCATAGCCTTATTTAGCCTAGGCTAGGCAAAAAGACAAATTGTCCCATTTAATAAAAAAAATTATTTAAATTATTTCAAAAACTATAAATTAATGGATAGGTAAATTATTGTTTTTAGGATAAGTGAAATAACAAGCAACCACTAAGATGATATTTACAAAGATTCTATGATAATGTGGGAAATTTTTATTATGAACAGTACTCAGGTAGAACTAAAATCTATATATATTCAATATAGCAAGCATGTGTAAAAATCTACCAATAAAAATTAAAGCCTTGATGGAAATGTCCCAAAACATTAACAATTAATGTACTCAGGTGCTGAAATTATCGCAATTTTTCTACTTTTGTACTTTCCATAATTTCTATAGTAAACATTCATTATTTTTATAACTTAAAAAATAACTTTAAACCTAAACATAGTTTTTTAAAGGGCAAGAACAAGACAGCAAGAACAAATATAAAACAGTTTATCGTGGTAGCTAAGAGCCTGAGATCTGGATTCAAACTCCATGGATCTAAATCCTAGGTCCCTGGTTACTGTGTGACCTTGGGCAAGTTATTTAATCATTTTTTTGGCCCCAGTTTCCCACCTGGAAAATGGAGGTGATAATAGAACTTCCTTAATGGGCTGGTATGAGGATTATAGATAACTCAAATAGTGTTTGGAGTAACCCCTTGTAAGCACTCAAAATGATAACAGATTCAATAGTCCAGCAGACTCAAACAAAGAGTTCACACAAGGGGAATGATGTACAAAACATCACATCTTCATTCCTTAGGGACAACTCATTCACCCAAAGTTGTGTTTTCAGTGGGAATTTTCCTGCAGGCAGACTTAGTCCCCAGATCCTTTACTTACATTTTAAATTTCCCCTGAATAAGATGAACAGTATGTCGATATTCATTTTATGTGTAATTACTTCCTTGGTTCTTTTAATGTACTTGTCATAATTTATTAAGGAAAAGTACTTTTTGGCTTTAAAAACAAGTCTAAAATTCTTTGTTAAAAGGATTGTCAGAAAACACTAATCTTTACTGCAAGATGAAATGAACTCATAAAAATATTGTTTATGGTGCTAAAAGTAACTTTCTGATAAAAATCACATTTTTTCTGTTAAATATGCTTTCAGAAAACAAGCGAAATCAAAAGCTGGTCTCTAACCTTCTGCATCTAATGTCTTTCTTTCTGTGTAAATTAAACAACTCAAATCTGGGTAAAATAAAATCCAGAAAGGACAACCATTTATAAAATGGTTGCTTGGCAATAATTATTAAAAGAGTGAGAATTCAGTTAAAATTGCATAAATATCAAATCTTAACCAATAAAAAAGATCCAGAGGATAAGAAGAGGTTATAAGAAAAGACAGTTTAAAACTTGTTATTCGACACTTCCTTTTCCCAAAATGAGGCATCACTTTCCCCTCATGATCCATTATGAGAGAGGATGATGCCTTTCAGCTTTGAGACAAATTGTTTACCCTAATGCCTAGATTTCCTTGATTTCCTTGATTTTTTGATCCCATAAATTCTCTATTCAAAAAAGGCTGTGCTTCTGTTCCAGTTCTTGGTTTGGTTTGGCAACTTTTCTCTGTCTATGAATTCTGTTTTCTCCTTGCAGAGTATCTACCCGTTTAACATGGTGGGAAGGTCTTGAGCCACGGAGTTTCGCAGGCTTAGATTTTAATTTGGCTGGGCACTAGCTGTATCATCTTCATTCAGCCACTTAACCTTAAACAGCCTCAGTTCCTTTGTCTATAAAATGGGCACAGTAAATGCATATCTCACAAGGTTACGACTGGGCTAAATGGGACTGCAGGTGGCAAATGACTAGGCATGGTGGGCAACTGAATCAAGCGCTTGTTCCTTCCCTTATGAGTCTCTTTTGAGCAGTCTTTCTCCAAATTCTGAAATCCCTTGGTTTCTTTCCTTCTTTCCGTCTCAGACCAGAAGGCAAATTTCTCCTGAACTTGGGATTTTTTTCATTCAGAAGAGCATTTGGGCTCTAAGTTAACTTCAACTCATTAACACTTATGTACCAGGGGAACATGAAACGAGTTGGTGGTGAGCGTGGTCCCTTTTCCGTGGGCCAGGAGAAGTGGGACTCTTCCTCAGGCCCGGGGGTTCCCATTGCATTCTCTTTCCCATCATTTAAGTTTGGCTCTGCCCATCTCCCTGCCGAGATAAGTTGATCCAGAGCCTCTGAGCTACATGCCAATACTTGGGCTCCCTCAAGACCTCAAAACCAGCCCGCCCCGCACCCTGTGAAGAAAAGGTGAAGAGGGAATGAGAAGGGGAGATGGGCAAGACGCCACAGGTGACACAGGATCGCGCGGAATCGGAGACGTTACCGCTGGGCCAACAGCTTTCCAGTCGCCTCCCGCCCCGCTCTTCCCCCAGCGAAGTCAAAGGATTCGAAGCAGACCTGAGAAGCGCTCGGAGCCGTGGAGAGCGCAGGCGGCGTCTGCCCGCGATCGCTTCTCCACTAGTCTGCGTCCCGCCCGCAGCCCCGGCGCTGTCAGATGCTCCCCTGGCCCCGCACTCCACGCTCCTTACAGCCGCCCGCACCTCCCCTCTGCGATCCTCCAGGCGCCCCGCGCGCTGCGCTCCTGGACGCCGGGAGCCTGGAGGTGCGCTCCACTCCGCGCCCTCAAAGGAAAACGCTACCTGTGAAAGTAATGTGCGCAGAAGAGGCCCAGAAGCACAGTCGCAGGCGGACCCAGGAGAGAGCTGGGCTGCCCGGCGAGTATCCCCGCGGGCACCGCGAAGGAGGGCAGCTCCTGCAGGAACCAGGCGGCGCGGGCGGGCAGACGGATAGCCACCGGCATCAAGTTCTCCGAGTACTTCCCGTAGCCGGAGGGCTCCGCGAGGTACAGGACCAGTGCCCCCAGGGCGGCCAAAGTGGCACTGCCTGCAAGCACCGGACTCTGCTGGCAGCGAACAGACATTGCGCCGTGTTCCCTGCCGGTGGCCGCTAGCAGCGCAGAAGAGAGCGAGGCCCCCACGGTCCCTTTATGGAGAGCTAGACGCCACCCCGCGTCCGCCCCTTCGGCCTTGACTCCCGCCCCTGCATCCTACCTCCCATCCCGGTGCGGTCAGCCCTGGCTAGGCTCGCAGCGATGCCCCTTTCGCAAGGCTGGCACTTTGGAAGCAGCCAGACGGAGAATGGACGAAGGCTTTCGTGGAGCCAACGTCGTGTCCCGGGCCCTTCCATTAGCCCATATTAGCGCCTTCGCCCGCGCGCGCTCCCTCTCCATCGCCTGCCACCCTTCTCAGCGCCCTTCGAAGATTTGTTCTTCACCCATCGACCTCTCAAGTTGCAACTTCTGAGACTAGGAAATAAGAGAAAAGCACAGGTACGATTTAGCCAGGGTGATTCTGCGGCCGTAACACACTGTGTGGTCGCCACGCAACCCCCACCCACTGACCATCAGCACCAGGGTCTCCCCAGCCCGTCCTGTTCCGTGTGCTCCTTCGCTCTTCTCCTGCTTCCACTCAGCCCTGCATCCTTCCTTCGACTCTGGGCCCAGCATCCGGGCACTTCCTGCATCCCCCAGGCTTTCTGAATCCCGGAGCCGCGTTCCTTGGTTAGTGACCCTTCCGCACCGTCTTGCCCCCGGCGAGTTACCAGCCTCTCCCCATCCCTACTGCCTCCGCGGTCTTTCTGCATGAAAGAGGCTAGTCTCTCATCTAACATGGATGAATCGAGTTCCACATAATGTTCCCATTCTAAGGGCAACTGCGCTCTGAACTCCTAAGACGCATTTCTTTCCCTATCTCCCTTCTGTTTGCCGCGCTTCTCTCATCCTTCACCCTTTCCTTCATTATCTGTTTCTTCTTCCCTTCTCTGAGAATTTCCTGGGGGTCCAGTGGTTAGGACTGTGCAGTTGCATTGCAGGGGGCAAGACTTTGATCCCTGGTTGGGAAACTAAATCCAGCATGCCACTGGGCATGGTCAAAAAATAAAAATATATCTTTTTCCCATCTCTGATTCCATACCCAGGCTTCCTTGACTGCATTCTTCATCTGCTTTGTGCCCCTTTTTTCCTCTTCTTTCTTTAACCCAGTTTCCTCCACCCAGGGTGGCCTCCTCTTCCCACCTACTGTTTATCTTCTTGTCTTCTTGTCCCACCTGCCTTGATTGCTTCATCCCTATTAATTTTCTCCTCTTGTCCCTACTTCAGGCTCCACCCCAATCTTTCCTTTTCCCTCTATCCACTTTCTTGGGTGCTTTCTTAATCCTTCTCCCTTTGCGCCCACTAACTGCCTTTCAGGAGCCCCATTCATATTTCTCCATCCACTCCTGCCATTTCCTACCAGGTATTCCAGTGAAAGGTACACAGTGTTTCAACTGCTCAGTTTGAGGCTGTTTCCTGATTCCTGGTGTATGGTAATGCTTTAATGTGACAAGGAGCCCTCTACTTGCTGAAGAGGTGTTTATCACTTTCCTGTTAGGTTAAAAATTAAATTGTAAATATGCTGCAGTTTCAGTTGATCACCATGTAGGTGATTATACCTGAAGCACCTATTATACCTGAAGCACTCTCCATGGAGTGACCAGACGTCAGCTCTCACAGCTACCTAGAGTTGTGTCTGCATTGGCTTTCCAGATCCAGTTCCAGATTCCTCATTTACTACCTTCTAGTTTAGAAGACTCAAACCTAGATCTCCAGCAAAGACTGGAGCTTCTCATCTGCATTTCCTCCTTGCTGGACAACTCCACTTGGACTTCCTTCAGAGACCTCAAATTCCACCCTACCCGAAAATAAACTCATTTATCTTCCCCTCCACTCTCCTCCATCCACACCCAGATCCTCCCTGTGTGTTCTCAGTTTCCTCTTGTCTGTTCAGTATAGCCGGAGCCTCCCTGGAGGCTGGCTTGCAGACTGGGAAACTAGATTTCTTGGTACCATACCATATCAGGATAATAGGTAATGTGACATTTCAAACCCAATTGGATGGAATACTTTTTTTTTTTAATGAAATTTCTCCTGTCTCAATTCTCCCTCTTACAGCTTTGCCCAATTTTGGTCCTCATCATCTTTTTCCACTACTGTATCAGTCAGCTTCTGCTGCATAACAAACTGTTGTAAGAAGTCAATTATCTTCAGATCATGCATGTGGGAGTCCGATGGAGGTCAGGTGTTCTAGGCTAAGCTAGGCTGATCTTAACTATGCTCACTCATTCATCTGTGTTGCAACTGAGAGAGGCCTGCTCCAGGCTGGGTTTGGATGGAGAACCTTAGCTGAGACAGCTCTGTTCCACATGGCTCTCGTCCTAGCATGAGTGAGCTAGCCCCATCACATCTATACAATCTCAATAACAGAAGCATAAAACGACAAGAAACACACAAGACCTCTTGAGGCTCAGGCCAAAAGCTAGTACACTCTTACTTTCTACTTGTTCTATTGTCCAGATCAAGTCACATGATGGATTCCAAGGTCAGAGTAGGAGAGTATTGCAGTTACACTGCAAAGGACAGGGATATGGGGAGAGGCAGAGTGGAACCAATGATGTAACTGCTCCATATTACATGCATAAAGTGCCTAAATTAGAAATAGACAACTTGATTGATTTGCACAACCTGAATACATTCTTGCAACCAGCACCTAAATCAGGAAATTGATTACTAGCATAGCAGAAGCTCCCCTCAGGCCTCCTCACGTCCCCCCTCAGAATAACCACCACCCTGACTTGTAACACCATAATTATTTATGCCAGCTTTTGAAACTTACATAGTCATACAGCATTTACTTTTTGTGTGTTTTAGTGGTACTGAAGATTTCTTTTAACCCAGCAGACACGGAAATGACCATCATGAAGGAAGTTTATACTCACAGACCCCTAGAATTGGGAGACACAGCAAGCCACACAACACCACACAGGGGAGAATCAGGATCAGTCAGGAGGCAGAGGGAGTGAGAGGAAAATGTGGACAAGATCTTTTATTGTGGTTTCTGCAGGAAGGAAAGGACAGGGTTAGGTAAGTAGGTTTAGGATTGGCTAGTTTGAATATTTTCCATGTGCTCTTGATTGGAGGGGCTAATTCTAGTTGTCTGGTACCTGGCACTGGGGTGATTAGGACAGGGGAATAATGGTCCAGAGTATGAGAGCTTGATGTAAGAGGCAATTGGGGTATGGCTGGTGTGTGTGTCAGAGAAAGAAAGAGAAATCACCTGGAAAATTCAGCAGTGATCCCAGAAGGTCATGCTTTAGTGATAGAATTAATTTATTTTTAAAGTGAAGACCACATTCCTAACAAAATGTTAAATCACTTCCCCAAAAAGATCAAGATGAGTCACAAGTAATTTAACAAGGTCCAACAGACGCTTACTCCTTGGAAGAAAAGTTATGACCAACCTAGATAGCATATTGAAAAGCAGAGACATTACTTTGCCAACAAAGGTCCATCTAGTCAAGGCTATGGTTTTTCCAGTAGTCATGTATGGCTGAGAGAGTTGGACTGTGAAGAAAGCTGAGTGTTGAAGAATTGATGCTTTTGACCTGTGGTGTTGGAGAAGACTCTTGAGAGTCCCTTGGACTGCAAGGAGATCCAGCCAGTCCATTCTGAAGGAGATCAGCCCTGGGTGTTCTTTGGAAGGAATGATCCTAAAGCTGAAACTCCAGTACTTTGTCCACCTCATGCGAACAGTTGACTCATTGGAAAAGACTCTGATGCTGGGAGGGATTGGGGGCAGGAGGAAAAGGGGACGACAGAGGATGAGATGGCTGGATGGCATCACCGACTCAATGGACATGAGTTTGAGTGAACTCCAGGAGATGGTGATGGACAGGGAGGCCTGGCATGCAGCAATTCATGGGGTCGCAAAGAGTCGGACACGACTGAGCAACTGAACTGAACTGAACCCTCTTTAAAGGAAGATAGTTAAAACAGACAGGTAACAGTGTAGACTTCACAATGTTCAGCATCCCCCAAGTTGCTAGACATGTTGTGTTGACTTCCAACTCCAGCTACTCAAGTTGAGCCAAACTTCATAGGTTTAGGACACAGTCCTCCACAAGACTGCCCTCACTTCAGACACAAGTAAGTTCAGGGGTCTTCAGACCACAATACTTCTGAACAACTCACCACAAATATGAGGGTTCCCACTAATCCTTCAGGTTTAATAATTCACTAGAGCAACTCACAGAACTCAGGAAAGCACTATATTGATGATTACAGCTTTACTATAGCCAGAAGACATAAATCAGAACCAGTCAAAAGAAGAGATTATGTCAGGGGGAGGGGGTCTCAACATGAAGTTTTCTTGTCCTCTCCCCATGGAGTCAGGATCTACTGCCTTCTCAGTACAGCAGTGTGTAACAATATGCAGTGTCTTGCCTACCAAGAAAGCTCATCCAAGCTTTGGTGTCCATATTTTTTATTAAGGTTTCATTCACAATCAGTTGAATCATTGGCCAGGTGACTGGACTCAATTTGCAGCCTCCTTCGCTCCTCAGGGGTCAGGCTGATATGTGGCTCAAAATGCTAACCCTCTAATCACACTGTTGGTCATTCTGGCATAGCCAGCCCTCATTCTGAGTCATCTACTTAGTATAAACTATTAGGGCCTCCATTAATAGCAAAGATACTCCTATTACTCAGGAAACTCCAAGGATTTAGAGGCCACTTTCCAAAACGGGGAAAGACCAACCAAATTCTTCATCCCAAGGGTTTAGAGGTTATCCACAAGTGGCTAGCATAAAGACTCGATCACGCTTTGGATAAATTTAATTCTTCACCACACATATGTCAAGAAGCAAAAAGAGTGTGTCACATAACCAAGAAGAAAACCAGTCAATAGAAACAGACCTACCAATGAGAGATATTGGATTAACAGACAAATACTCTAAAATACCTATTTTAAGTGTACTCAGTATGCTTAAGGATTTCTTAAATGAGCATAATGAGATTAATGGAAAATATAAGAATGGAATTTATATTAATAACAATGAAAAAAGTTTGAAGTGAAAAATTCCCTGGGTGTGATTGATCATAGGTTAGATGTTTCACAACAAAAGATTAATGAATTTGAAGACTTTGTAATAAAAACTATCTAAAAGAAAGCACACAGAGAAAACTATATTGGGGTTGTAGGGAGAGGAGGAAATAAATGGAGATTCGGTGGCCTGTGGGACGATATCAAAAAGTCTAACATATATGTAATAGAATCCCATAAAAAGAAGAGAGACAGAAAAAAATTGAAGAAACAATATTTGAAGACTTTCCAGATTTGATTAGAACTCCATCTTACAGATTTAAGAACCTTGATAAACCTCAACCAAGATGAACACATGCACTCAAATCACACAAGGTAGATCATAACCAAATGTCTGAGAACCAGTCATATAGGGAAACTCTTAAAAGTAGCCAGAAGAAAGGACATATAGGAACAAAGGCAATAAGTACAACAGATTTCTCAGAAAACACGCAGGCCAGAAGACATTTAAAGTGCGGAAAGAAAATTTTTTTAAATCAAGAATTTCATATCCAACGAAGATATCCTTCAAAAATGAAGATAAGGAGATTTGCTGCCAGACATCATGATGGGCTAATATTCACACACACACAGCAGAAAGCAATGATAAAAATCTAAGAGGAAAAACTACCTGAAGTTACTGGAGAACAAACAGCAGCAGACAGATACTGATGGGGCGTTTGTGTTCACACGGAAGGGGGATGTGGACAGCTATAGGCGTAATTTCCTCCTCTATGAGACTCTTAGCCTGGACTAAGTGCAGTTTGACGAGTCTACACAGCAGCAACGAGGACATGTGGGAAAAAAACATACCATATTCCTGGGAAGCAAAGAGCCAGAGAGGGAATTCACAAATTCTGTCTACTGCATCTGCACACATGAAGAACAGACTCAAAGCAATTCAGCTGAAGACAAAAGTTCTGAATGGAAACAGAAGAAATGAAGTTTGAAGTTCAAGCCCAACCAAGGAAATCACTATCTAAAACAAAGGGAATGATATTCATAAGAGAAAAATAATAGAACCCATAATCTCTACAATGTAACAGACAAGGACAAGAGAGACAGATGGGGACATTAAAAGTAGGCAAAGAAATCATGGCTGATTTATTTCCAAATTTGATAAAACAGAAATAATGCTGTAAAAATCATAGGAATGCAGATGCCTTTTTGATATCCAGTGTCACACTTTTAGTATATATACCCCAAAGTGGGAGTGCTAGATCTTATGACAGTTCTGTTTTTAATTTTTGAGGAACCTCCATACAGTTTTCCACAGTAGCTGAATTTAATTTACACTCCCAGTAACAGTGTACAAGGGTTCCCTTTTCTCTTCATCTTTGCCAACACTTATGACCTCTTTTCTTCTTGATGATAACCATTCTAGCAGGTGTGAGGTCATATCTCATCATAGTTTTGATTTTCTTTTCCTTGATGGTTAGTGATGTTGAGCATGTTCTCATTTGTCTATTAGCCATTTGTATTTCTTTTTGCAAAAATTTCTATTTGGTTGCTCTGTCCATTCTTTAATTGAGTTGTCTGTTGCTGTTGTCATCATCATTAAGATGTGTGAGTTCTTTATATATTTTGGATATTAACCTCTTGCCCAATATATGAGCTGCATATATTTTCTCCATTCCATATGTTTCCTTCATTTTGTTGATTGGTCCCTTTACTGTGCAGAAGACTTTTTGTTTGATGTAGTCCCATTTGTTAAATTTTTTCTCTGTTGCTTGTGCTTTGGATGTCATATCAAAAAAAAATAATTGCCAGGATTCATGTCAAGAAGCTTCTTCCCTGTTTTCTTTTAAGAATTATGGCATCAGGTCTTATGTTATAGTCCTTAACCCACTGCAAGTTAATTTTTGAGTAGTATAATAAAGGTGTCCAATTTAATTTTTCTGCATTTCCAGCTTTCCCAGTACCACTTATTAAAGAGACTGTCCCTTACCAATTGAGTGCTCTCTCCCTTGCTAAATATCAGTTGATTGTATATACAGAGGATTATTTCTGGGCCTGCTGTTGCATTCCATTGGTCTGTCTATTTTAACACCCATACATACTGTTTGAAATATTGTATATTTGTATTATAGTTTGATTTTCAACAAAAGTTACCAAAGCTATTCAATAGAGAAAATGGTGCTGGAAAGTTGGATCTTTCTATGGCAAAAATAAACCTCAACTTTTCCCTTATATTATATAGAAAATCAACTTTTAAAATAGATTATAGATCTAAATGTTTGAGTTAAAACTAATAAAATTCTAGAAGAGAACACAGCATAAAATCTTTGTGACATTGAGTTAGATAAAGATTTCTTAAACGAGACACTCTAAAAAGTGAAGTATAAAAGAAAAATTATAAATATCAACTTCATCAAGTTTAAAAACTTTTTCCTTTTTCCAAAGATCCAGTTAAGAAGACTAAATGGCAAGCCAAACACTTGGAAAACATTTTTACCACACATATATTCAACAAAGGAATTGTATCCAGAGTATGTAAATAACTTTTACAATTCAATCATTAGATGACATAAAGCACAATTAAAATGGGCAAAATATTTTAATAGACATTTCACAAAGAAGATCTACAAATACCCAATAAACACATGAAAATATGCTCAACATTATTAGTCATCAGAAAGATGTAAGCTAAAACACAATGTGATACTACCACATTCCCACAAGAGTGGTTACAATTTAAAAGAGTGAAAGTTCTAAGTGTTGACAAGGATGTGCAACAACTTGAAATCTCACACATTGAGGTGTGAAATAGCACAACCACTTTGGAAAACAGTATATAGTACCTTATAAAGTTAAACACACATTTATCATGTGATCCAGTAATTCCTGTCATTTAAGTATTTACCCAAGAAGAAAGGAAACACATGTCCACACAAAGCATGTAATTGAATGCTTAAAGCAACATTGTTCATTATAGGCCAAAACTGGAAGTAACTCAAATGCTCACCAACAGGTGAATGAATTAAAAAAAAATTGTGGTATAGCTATACTTTGGACCACTATTCATCAATGCAAAGGAAACATATATACAATAATGTGGGTGAATCTCAAAAACATTAGCCAAAAAGTCACACAAAATGTTAGGTATCAGGTATCTGGTAGGGAGGAGAGTGAGATTTGGGGGAGGATAAATGCATATGCAGTCTGGGGTCCTGTCTCTTGTCTTCATAGCAGCCCCCACTGTAATACTAGCAATCTTCTCTCTTCTGAATGTTGCTTATAGAAACAAGCTCTGGCACTGTAATTGAAAGAGGGAAGACTTGAAGTATTTTTGCTCCCCCACCTTATTCTGGGTAAGCCAGTTCAATCCAAGAGAAAAGTATTAGTTAGTCTAATAGGGTTACAGGTCAAGGTTGTGTTCTCCAAGGAAACTTTACCAATGAAACTAATATTTTGATTTTTTGTTGTTATTATAGAGCTTTATGAGAAATGGAGTTTTAAAAGGCAGATTATAAAGATGGTAACGATAACCCTGTATACAAGACAGCAAAAGAGACACTGATGTATAGAACAGTCTTATGGACTCTGTGGGAGAGGGAGAGGGTGGGAAGATTTGGGAGAATGGCATTGAAACATGTAAAATATCATGTATGAAACGAGATGCCAGTCCAGGTTCAATGCACGATACTGGATGCTTGGGGCTGGTGCACTGGGACGACCCAGAGGGATGGTATGGGGGAGGAGGAGGAGAAGGGTTCAGGATGGGGAACACATGTATACCTGTGGTGGATTCATTTTGATATTTGGCAAAACTAATACAATTATGTAAAGTTTAAAAATAAAATAAAATTAATTAATAATTGAAAAAAAATTAAAAAAAATAAAAGGCAGATTATACAAATAAGTGAATGGCTGCTGCTGCTGCTGCTAAGTCACTTCAGTCGTGTCTGACTCTGTGTGACCCCATAGACGGCAGCCCACCAGGCTCCCCCGTCCCTGGGATTCTCCAGGCAAGAACACTGGAGTGGGTTGCCATTTCCTTCTCCAATGCATGAAAGTGAAAAGTGAAAGTGAAGTCGCTCAGCTGTGTCTGACTCTTAGCGAACCCGTGGACTGCAGCCTACCAGGCTCCTCCATCCATGGGATTTTCCAGGCAAGAGTACTGGAGTGGGGTGCCATTGCCTTCTCCAAAGTGAATGGCATAAATATCTAAATATTTATTTATTTATTTATTTTAGAGGTTGTGCATTTTATTTTTTCCCCCTGCACTAACTTTTATTTTTTTAATATAAATTTATTTATTTTAATTGGAGGCTAATTACTTTACAATATTGTAATGGTTTTGCCATACATTGACATGAATCTGCCACGGGTGTACATGTGTTCCCCATCCTGAACCCCCCTCCCATCTCCCTCCCCATACCATCCCTCTGGGTCGTCCCAGTGCACCAGCCCCAAGCATCCTGTATCATTCATTGAACCTGGACTGGCAATTCGTTTCACATATGATATTATACATGTTTCAATGTCATTCTCCCAAGTCATACCACCCTCTCCCTCTCCAACAGAGTCCAAAAGACTGTTCTATACATCTGTGTCTCTTTTGCTGTCTCGCATAAAGGGTTATCATTACCATCTTTCTAAATTCCATATATATGCGTTAGTATACTGTATTGGTGTTTTTCTTTCTGGCTTACTTCACTCTGTATAATAGGCTCCAGTTTCATCCCCCTCATTAGAATTGATTCAAATGTATTCTTTTTAATGGCTGAGTAATACTCCATTGTGTATATGTACCACAGCTTTCTTATCCATTCGTCTGCTAATGGACATCTAGGTTGCTTCCATGTCCTGGCTATTATAAACAGTGCTGTGATTAACATTGGGGTACACATGTCTCTTTCAATTCTGGTTTACTCAGTGTGTATGCCCAGCAGTGGGATTTCTGGGTCATAACAGAAGAGCTAAAACAAACAGAGGGAACCACCTTGGAAGTATCTAAATTTTTAGATTCAGGAATTCTTATTTATGTAACACCAAAATTCATCTTATCTGCTTGGAAAATTCCTAAGCATTCTTCCAAACCTAGCTCACACTGACCTTGCCTATCTTTCCCAGAAAGAATTAATTACTCTCTTCCATGTGTTCATGGTACTTTCTGCATCTGTATTAAATCACTTACCACAGTTCTCACAAGTTTCTGTTCACATGGCCATTTCTTCTGCTATAATGTGAATTCCTTAAAAGCAGTATAGCATAACTGTTAAGATAATAGATTTGCAACTAAACATGAGTTTTTTCCCCTACCATAATATTGAGTTGTATTACTTTGAGCATCTGATAACCTTTCTGAGACTGATTTTCTACGTTAGTAAAATAGGTATAATAATACTATAATCAGCAGTAGTTTTTAAGATATAAGTGATAGAAACCAATCTCAAACTAGCTTAAGCAAGAAAAATATATATTATATATTTATATTCGTATTGGGAAGTCCAAAAGGTAGCTTCAAGCAAAGGTAGCTTCAGCCCTGGATCCAAGGTTCCAAACATCATCACTAGACTCTCCCACTCATCATCTAATAGCTCTGCTTTCTTCTGCTTCATTCTCAGGCAGGGTATTTCAGCAGCTCTACATTTAGCCATGCCTTAGTTCTTGCAATGGCACCCCACTCCAGTACTCTTGCCTGGAAAATCCCATGGATGGAGGAGCCTGGTAGGCTGCAGTCCATGGGGTAGCAGAGTCCGACACGACTGAGCAACTTCACTTTCACTTTTCACTTTCATGCATTGGAGAAGGAAATGGCAACCCACTCCAGTGTTCTTGCCTGGAGAATCCCAGGGACGGGAGCCTGGTGGGCTGCCATCTATGGGGTCGCACAGAGTTGGACACGACTGAAGCGACTTAGCAGCAGCAGCAGCAGCAGTTCTTGCAATATAAGAAGTAGATTCCTCTATGAAGGGATCATTCTCCTAAAAGAATTCAACCACTGATTAAGTCATGTTCCTAGAAGAAAAACTCTCCAAAGGTACATCATGTACCCTTCACGGAGTACATCATGTGACCGTGCTGTGGCCAGGAAGCTTTCATTGATAATCCCACAAGAACTAAAATTTACACGAGGTGTGTGTATGTGCACGCACATGCTGGGATGGAAGTTAGTCACAGTTTAGTGCAGAAAATAGAAACTACTTGAATTATTTCTAGCAGAAAGATTTGTCATGCAGGGAATTAAAAAATTGTTGGAAGGGGCTGGAGTAAATTCAAGACACTGCTACTGGGCTTCAAAATCACCTCATTATTGACTTCATAGTCACACCACTGCAACTGCTATGCAGAGGACTAGAAACCGCCATCAGCATTTTAACATGTCCCATGAAGCTGGTGAACACACAGTGGAAAGTAGGTTCTGGCAGCTACTAAGGCTTGCTTTTGCAGAGCCCTCACATGGCCACCACCAGGACAAGTAGGCTGACCATCTCCCTTTCATATTCTAAGCCTCAGGGGAGTGTCTCTCACTGGAAGAACCTAAATCATGTCCAGAACCCTAACTGCAAGGGAATGTTCTTCAGGGCAGTCCTGGAAAGGAGATCAGAGAAGGGAGGGATTTGGATGTTGACCACCAACAAACAATACTGAACACTGGCAACAAAAACTAATCGATCAGATAACTGGTTTTAAATTTCTATTTAATACATACTTTGCGATTTTACACTTGACCAACTAATATATATAAATTATAACACAATTTTTTCTGTGTATAACTAACTTCTTTTTTTCAGTTTTTTTTTTACTCATGTCTGTTGATTTTTTTTTAATTGGAGGATAATTGTTTTACAATTATTGTAAAACAATACAATAATACAATTGTTTTACAATATAATACAATACAATAAACAATTGTAATACAAGTGTTTTACAATGTTGTGTTGGTTTCTGCTGTACAACAATGCGAATCAGTTGTGGTTATACAACTTAATGTATTTGCAGTTTGGGGGAAGAGTTCACTTCTTAGCTCTAACAATTATTGTTATATAGTAGCTAAATCATTATAAACAAAAATACCAGGACATCTATCTATCACCTGTGCTTAGTTGCTCAGTTGTGTCTGATTCTTTGTGACCCCATGGACTGTAGCCCTCCAGACTTCTTTGTCCATGGGGATTCTTCAGGCAAAAATACTGGAGTGGGTTGCCATGCCCTCCTCAAGGGGATCTTCCTGACCCAGAGACCAAATCCAGGTCTCCCACATCGCAGGAGGATTTTTTACTGTCTGAGCCACCAAGGAAGCCCATGAATACTGGAGTGGGTAACCTATCCCTTCTCCAGGAGATCTTCCCAACTCAGGAATCAAACCAGGGTCTCCTGGATTGCAGTGGATTCTATCATCTAACAACTTTAACTCATTCCTCAAAAGCCTACTAACTGAAAAGATGTTAAATGGGTAAACATTCCATTAATTTCAATGAGAAAAATCAAGATACATTTCAAGCCAAAATACACAAATAATTTCACCAAAAAAGTGTCAATTCATATTGAAGTAACATTATATACATAATATACAGCATTTAAAAAAAATTTTTGGCCATGCCATGGAACTTGCAGGATCTTAGTTCCCCAATCAGGAATTGAACCCATGCTTCCTGCAGAGGAAGCAAGGAGTCCTATCCACTGGACCACCAGGGAGTTCCCAATAGTTAATGATTTTTAAAAAAATAAACAAAATGTGTACTTGCAATGTAATTTAAAGAAGGTTTATTGTACTCACTAAAGAAGGAAAAGAAAAACTGAGAATAAGTGGTAGTTGGTGTAGCTTGGAAGGCAGAGTTTTCTTTCTGAATCATTATGTTCATAAATATTTTAACATTTGATGAAATGTGGATATCTTACATTCAAAATGTACTCAACAATGAAAAGAAAAACATAATTGGAACAAAATAAAATAAAAACTAAGTATAAGAACATTTTGAAATGTATGGAATCATACACATATACAGGAGACTAGAGAATCATGCTGCTTCTTCATCCTTCTTGCTTAGCATATGAGCATGCATGCATGCTCGGTTGCTTCATTCATGTCTGACTCTTTGTGATCCCATGGACTGTAGCCTGCCAAGCTCCTCTATTCATGGTTTCCTGCAAGAATACTGGAGTGGGTTGCCATGCTCTTAGGGGATCTTCCTAACCCGGGGATCTTCCTAACCCAGGGATCAAACCCATGTCTCCTGCATCTCCTGCATTGCAGATGGATTCTTTTACCACTGAGACACTGGGGTAACCCTTAGCATAGGTACACAAGGCAAAATGTTTGGGGCTTTTCCAAATAAGTTGTGCAAATCTGTTCCATGTGCAATTTCCTGATTACAAACTGTTCTGTCAAGTAAATTGATGAGTCTTTGCCTAAAATCATAATGAGGTATTACTTCTTTATGGCATTTACTTAATGTGTTTCATGGTGAAATGAATCACTGAGGGGAGGGCTCTATGTGGTAATGTAAGAAGATCCTGAACTCACCTCCTCCCATGGACCCAAACAATCTACAACTACATTTGGAATAAATCCCTTGGAAAGAGACCTGGAAACTAGATGAACAGAGCCTCCACAAGAAAGTGTAAAAGGACAGAATTGAGACACATTGAAGATGCAGAGGGATGGTCTTGCCAAGGGAAAGGCTTATCCCAACTGTGGTGATTCACAAGCAAAAATGATCACTCCTCAGAGATCTCTTCTCTGAGGACTGAGGGATTCAAACTCCATATCAGGCACCCCAACATCTAGATCATACACAGGAGAGATAAGGCTCCAAAATAATTGGCTTAGAAAACCAATGAGGAAACTCAGAAAAGTTAGAAAATTACAGGGATTAGAAAAACCCACTCTTAAATGCCTCATGTGCAAATTCACCGAACCCCTAAAATCAGTGTCATTTCACTTCAGTTCAGTTCAGTTGCTCAGTCGTGTCTGACTCTTTGCGACCCCATGAATTGCAGCACACCAGGCCTCCCTGTCCATCACCAACTCCCGGAGTTCACTCAAACTCATGTCCATCGAGTCGGTTATGCCATCCAGCCATCTCATCCTCTGTCGTCCCCTTCTCCTCCTGCCCTCAATCCCTCCCAGCATCAGAGTCTTTTCCAATGAGTCAACTCTTCGCATGAGGTGGCCAAAGTATTGGAGTTTCAGCTTTAGCATCAGTCCTTCCAAAGAACACCCAGGACTGATCTCCTTTAGAATGGACTGGTTGGATCTCCTTGCAGTCCAAGGGACTCTCAAGAGTCTTCTCCAACACCACAATTCAAAACCATCAATTCTTCGGCGCTCAGCTTTCTTCACAGTCCAACTCACATCCATACATGACTACTGGAAAAACCATAGCCTTGACTAGATGGACCTTTGTTGGCAAAGTAATGTCTCTGCTTTTGAATATGCTATCTAGGTTGGTCATAACTTTCCTTCCAAGGAGTAAGCATCTTTTAATTTCATGGCTTCAGTCATCATCTGCAGTGATTTTGGAGCCCAAAAAAATAAAGTCTGACACTGTTTCCACTGTTTCCCCATCTATTTCCCATGAAGTGATGGGACCAGATGCCATGATCTTAGTTTTCTGAATGTTGAGCTTTAAGCCAACTTTTTCACTCTCCTCTTTCACTTTTATCAAGAGGCTCTTTAGTTCTTCACTTTCTGCCGTAAGGTTGGGTCATCTGCATATCTGAGGTTATTGATATTTCTTCCTGCAATCTTGATTCCAGCTTGTGCTTCTTACAGCCCAGCATTTCTCATGATGTACTCTGCATAGAAGTTAAATAAGCAGGGTGACAATATACAGCCTTGATGTACTCCTTTTCCTATTTGGAACCAGTCTGTTGTTCCATGTTCAGTTCTAACCATTGCTTCCTGACCTACATACAGGTTTCTCAAGAGGCAGGTCAGGTGGTCTGGTATTCCCATCTCTTTCAGAATTTTCCACAGTTTATTGTGACCCACACACTCAAAGGTTTTGGCATAGTCAATAAAGCAGAAATAGATGTTTTTCTGGAACTCTCTTGCTTTTTCCATGATCCAGCGGATGTTGGCAATTTGATCTCTGGTTCCTCTGCCTTTTCTAAAACCAGCTTGAACATCTGGAAGTTCACGGTTCATGTATTGCTGAAGCCTTGCTTGGAGAATTTTGAGCATTACTTTACTAGCGTGTGAGATGAGTGCAATTGTGCAGTAGTTTGAGCATTCTTTGGCATTGCCTTTCTTTGGGACTGGAATGAAAACTGACATTTTCCAGTCCTGTGGTCACTGCTGAGTTTTCCAAATGTGCATATTGAGTGCAGCACTTTCACAGCATTATCTTTCAGGATAGAAACACCAAATTGAAAAGCACATGGGCCATAGGTAAAGGACACCCACTTAGTAATCTCAAAACATCAGCCAGAGAGGTAGAAACCAGTTGAAATGATTCCTGGAGACTGAGGCACTGGCAGGACCACTTTTGCCATCCCAGGCTACCTTGCTAAAGATAGAACCATCATATATCATTTTGAAATTCTCCCTTTAATCTCTTAGTGTAAGTGGGTGTACCCCACTGAGAGTCCTGTCCATATCTGGGCCCTGGTTATATGTTGTTGCTTCTGCTGCTGCTAAGTTGCTTCAGTCATGTCCGACTCTGTGCGACCCCATAGACAGCAGCCCACCAGGCTCCGCCGTCCCTGGGATTTTCCAGGCAAGAACACTGGAGTGGGTTGCCATTTCCTTCTCTAGGTTATATGTTACAGCAGCTCAATTGATAGGCCCACCAGCATACACAGCAGTCAAGTGCAGGCCCCACAGCCAATTCAGGGGCCAACCCCACTCACCAGCACAATGCAGCAGCCGTGATTGAGTCCTGCAACTGGTCCAGGGGGGAGCTCCACCCACCAGTACATCCCAAGAGCTGTGATTGGGCCCTCACAGCCATTCTGGGATCAACCCCATCACCAGTGCACCACAGCAGCAGCCACAGCCCCAAAACAGCACAAACGCACATGCAGCACATGTGGGGGACACTCCTTGAGCACCTGGCTCTGGTGGCCAGGCAAGATTGCACCTCTGACCCCCACAATACATCTCCTAAATAAGGCTACTGCTTTAAGACTGAGAGAAAAGCTGATATACCTAATACATAGAAATAGAGAATCTGGCAAAATGAGAATACAGAGATGTATGTTCAATTCAAAAGATTAAGACAAAACCTCAGAAAAAGGGCTAAATAAAATGGAGATAAGAAATCTACCTGCTAAAGAGTATGTCATAACCCACTCATTTTATTCTAAAGAATTGATGAACAGCAACAAAAAAAGAGTTAATGAACATAGTGATAATTTCAATAAAGAGAGAAAATACAAGAAAAGGCTAAACAGAAGTTGTAACTGAACTGAAAAATATTATAGAAGGGTTTAACAGCAGACCAGATGTGGTAGAAGAATAAATCAGTGATCTGGAAAACAAAACAAAGGAGCCCACCCAGACAGAGCAAAAACATGAAAAAAAATTTAAGTGGAGATATTTTAAGGGACTTTGGGGACATCATCAAGTGGAATAATATTCACATTATGGGGATTCCAGCAGGAAATGATAAAGAAGGAGAACCAGAAAATTTTCTTGAAGAAATAGTGGCTGAAATCTCCCTAATCTAGGGAAGGAAACAAAAATCCACACCCAGGAAGCCCAGAGAGTTCAGAAAAAGATGAAGTCAAAAAGACATGCATCAAGACACACTGTATTGGGGTTCTAGAGGAGAATAGAGAGAGAAGAATGTCAAAATGTATTTGAAGAAATTATGGCTGAAAATGTCCCAAACCTAAAGAAGGAAACAGATATCCAGAAACAGGAAGCTCAGAGGTTCCCAAGCAAGATGACCCAAAACAGACCCATGTCAGGCCATATCGTAATTAAAATGGCAAAAGTTAAAGATAAAGAGAATTCTAAAGGTGGCAAGAGTAAGACAAAGAGTCACATTCAAAAGAACCTCCATAAGGCTATCAGCTGATTACTTGCAGAAACTTTGCAGGCGAGAAAAAAGAGGCACGATACATTCAAAGTCCTGACAGGGAAAACCCTGCAAACTAGGACAATCCTGTTGTTTAGTCGCTAAGTCATGTCCAACCCTTTGTGACCCCATGGACTGCAGCACACCAGGCTTCCAAATGAGTTTGAGCAAACTATCTCCTGAAGCTTGCCCAAATTCATGTCTATTCAGTCAGTGATGCTACCTAACCAACTCATCCTCTGCCTCCCTCTCGTCTTTTGGCCTTCAGTCTTTCCCAGCATCAGAGTCTTTTCCAATGAGTCAGCTCTTTGCCAAAGAGATGGTAGCCCAAGTATTGGAGCTTCAGCATCAGTCCTTCCAATGAATATTCAGGGTTGATTTCCTTTAGGATTGACTGGTTTGATCTCCTTGCAGTCCAAGGGACTCTCAAAAGTCTTTTCCAGAACCATAATTTGAAAGCACCAATTCTTCAGTGCTCAGCCTTCTTTATGTTCCACCTCTCATATCCATACATGACTATTGGAAAAACCATAGTTTTGACTGTATGGACGTTTGTTGGCAAAGAGATGTCTGTCTACATTTGTCATGGCTTTCCTTCCAAATGCCATGTTTTGTCAGAACTCTTCTGTAAGACCTGTCCATCTTGGGTGGCCCTGTACAGCATAGCTCATAGCTTCATTGAGTTCTGCAAGCCCCTTCACCATGACAAAGCTGGATCCATGAAGGGGTAGAACACTCTACCCAGCAAAATTATCTGTCAGAATAGAAGGAGAAATAAAGTATTTTTCAGACAAGCAAAAACTTAAAGAATTCAGCAATACCAAACTAAAAGAAATGTTGAAGGGTCTTCTCTAAATGAAAAATAAGCAATAATCTGCAAGAAAGGGAAAATTCCAATAGGAAAGGCAAATATATTTATTAATCTATGTGTAAAATCAACTATAACTACAATAAACAATAAAGGGATAAGCATGAAAATGTAAAATATAACATAAAAAACACAAAATGTGGAGGAAGATAGTAAAAAATGTAGATCTTATAAAATGTGTTTGAAGTTAACTGATTATCAGTTTAAAGTAGATATAATTATAGGTCAACATATATGAACCCCATGGTAACCACAAATCAAAAACATAAAATAGACAGGATGTCCTTTCTTGCCCCTTCTATTTGACATTGTGTTGAAAGTTCTAGCCACAACCATCGAGCAAGAAAGAGGAATAAAATATATCCTAGTTGGAAGAGAAGAGGCAAAACTATCACTATACACAAATAACATGATATTCTATATAGATACCCTAAAGTCTCCACCCAAAAACTATTATATCTAATAAATAAATTCAGCAAAGTTGCAGAATACAAGATAATATATAGAAATCTGTTACATTTCTATACACTAATAATGAAATATCAAAGAAAGTTCAAAAAAATCCCATTCAAAATCATATCAAAAAGTAAATAAAATACCTAGGGATAAATTTAACCAGAGGTAAAAGATCTATACTCTGAAAACTATAAAACATTGGTGAAGGAAACTGAAGATGTTTCAAAGAAATGGAATTTCTTGGATTCCCAGGTGGCTCAGTGGTAAAGAATCCACCTGCCAATGCAGGAGACATGAGTTCAATCCCTGGGCCTGGAAGATCCCCTGGAGGAGGAAGTGGCAACCCATTCTAGTATTTTAGCCTGGAAAATTCCATGGACAGAGGAGCCTGGTGGGCTACAGTCCATGGGGTCGCAAAGAGTCAGACGTGACTGAGCACAAACACATGGTCTTGGATTAGAAGAAAAACAAAGACTAGGACCAGACAGCTTCACTAGCAAATTCTGTAAGATCTTCAAAAATTTAACACTATCCTTATCAAACTCTTACAAAAAAAGAAGAGGAGGGAAACCTTCCAAACTCATTTACAAATCACCATTACCCTGATACCAAAACTAGACAAGGACACCACCAAAACAGAAAGTCACGAAAATGCTCAATTAAATATTGGCAGGACAAATCCAACATCGTATTGAAAGGATTATACACCATGGTCAAATGGGATTTATCCCTGGGATGCGAAGATGGTTCAAAATCTGAAATATTATCAACATGACACATCACAGTAACAAAATGAAGGATAAAAATCATATTATTATCTTAATAAATGCAGAAAAACATTCAACATCTATTTATGAAAAAATTGTCAAGAAAGTGAATGTAGACAAATGTACCTCAGCATATTAAAGGCCGTATATGACAAACCCACAGCTAACAGCTTATTCTCAATGGTGAAAAGCTAAAAGCATTTCCTCTACAAAATCAGAAACAAGATAAGGAAGCCCACTCTTGTCACTTTCACTCAACATAATATTGGAAGGCCTAGCCACTGCAGTAAAGCAAGATTAAGAAATGAAAGGTACCAAATTGGGAGGGAAGAAATATGACTGTCTTCATAACATAATACTATATATAGAAAACACCAAAGACTCAAAAACCTATTATAACTAGTCAAGATATTCAGTAAAGTCACAGGATACAAAATCCATATATTGATTCTGTGCAATTTCTATACTATTATAAAGAACTATCAGAAAGAAAAATTAGGTAAATAATCCCATTACAATTGCATAAAAAAGTAAAATACCTAGGAATAAAATTAACCAAGGAGGTAAAAGACCTGTACATTGAAAACTATAGGACACTGATGAAAGAAATTTAATAAGACCCAAATTATTCATGGATTAGAGGAATTCACATATTATTAAAACATCCATACTACCCAAAGAAATCTATGAATTCAATGAAGTCCCTGTCAAATTTCCAACAAATAATTTGTTCCAGCAAATAACTCTAAAATTTATATAGAACCACAAAAGATTTTGAACAGTCAAAACAATTTTAAGAAAGAGGAACAAAGCTGGAGGTATCATGCTTCCTGATTTCAAACTTTACTACAAAGCTAAAGTAATTAAAGCAGTATGGTACTATGAAAGTGAAAGTCACTCAGTCGTGGCCAACTCTTTGTGACCCCATGGAGTGTAGCCTGCCAGGCTCCTCTGTCCATGGAATTCTCCAGGCAAGAATACTGGAGTGGGTAGCTGTTCTCTTCTCCAGTGGACCTTCCCAACCCAGGGACTGAACCCAGCTTTCCCACATTGCAGGTGGATTCTCTATCACCTGAGCCATCAGGGAAGTCCAAAAAAACTGGAGTGGGTAGCCTATCCCTTCTCTAGGGGATCTTCCCGATCCATGGATTGAACCGGGTCTCCTGCATTGCAGGCATATTCTTTACCAGCTGAGCTACCAGAGAAGCCCACGTTGGTACTAGAACATCAAAAAAGAAAGAAAGAAAGCACAGATCAATGGAACAGAATTTTATAATCCAGAAATGAACCCAAACATACATGGACAATTAATTTACAACTAAAGAGCCTCTTTATGAAAGTGAAAGAGGAGACTGAAAAAGTTGGCTTAAAACTCAACATTCAAAACTGAAGATCGTGGCATCCAGTCTCATCACTTCATCACAAATAGATGGGGAAAAAATGGGAATAGTGGCCAAATATATTTTCTTGGGCTCCAAAATCACTGCAGATACTGACTGCAGCCATGAAATTAAAAGATGCTTATTTCTTGGAAGAAAAGGTATGACAAATCTTGACAGCATATTAAAAAGAAGAGACATTACTTTGCCGACCATGGTCCATATACTCAAGGCCATGGTTTTTCCAGTAGTCATGTATGGATGTGAGAGTTGGACCATAAAGAAAGCTGAGCACCAAAGAATGGATGCTTTTGAACTGTGGTATTGGAGAAGACTCTTGAGAGTCCCTTGAACTGGCAGGAAACCAAACCAGTCAATCCTAAAGGAAATCAACTCTGAATATTCATTGAAAGGGCTGAGGCTGAAGCTGAAGCTCCAGTACTTTGGCTACCTGATGCGAAGAGCTGACTCATTGGAAAAGACCCGGATGTGCTGGGAAAGAGTGAAGGCAGGAGGCAAAGGGGGCAACAAAGGATGAGATGGTTAGATGGCATCATCTAGTCAATGGACATGAGTTTGAGAAAACTCTGGGAGGTAGTGAAGGACAAGGAAATTTGGTGTGCTGCAGTCGATAGGGTCACAAAGAGTCAGACATGACCTAACAACTGAACAACAACAACAATTTGCAACAAATGAGCAAAAAAAAAAAAAAAAATACAATGGAGAAAGGATAGTTTCTCCAAAAAAAAAAAAATGGAGTTTAGGAAACTAAACAGTCGCATGCAAAAGAATAAAACTAGACCAACATCTTACAGCAAACACAAAAACAAACTCAAAATGAATAAAAGGCTAGAATGGAAGACTTGATACCATAAAATTCTTTGAAGAAAACATCAGTGATAACTTCAATTACATCATTCTTAGCAATATCTTTTAGATCTGACTCATAGGCAAGGGAAACAAAAGCAACAATAAAAAAAATTAGAACCATATAAAGTAAAAGGTTTCTACCCAGAAAAGGAGACAATAATCAAAATGAAAAAGGAACCATGTCCATTGACGAATGAATGGATACTTATATACAATGGAATATTACACAGCCATAAAAATGAATAAAATAATGCCATTTGCAGCAACATGGATGGACCTAGAGATTATCATACTAAATTAAGTCAGACAGAGAAAGACAAATATCATATGATATTGCTTATACTTGGAACCTTAAAAAATGAAACAGATTAACTTATTTACAAAATAGAAATAGTTATACATGTAGAAAACAAACATATAGTCACCAGGGGAGAAAGAGGGGGAGGGATAAATTGAGTGATTGGGATTGACATATGCACATTACTATATATGGAGAAGGAAATGGCAACCCACTCCAATGTTCTTGCCTGGAGAATCCCAGGGACGGGGGAGCCTGGTGGGCTGCCATCAGTGGGGTTGCACAGAGTCGGACACGACTGAAGTGACTTAGCAGTAGCAGCAGTATATATGAAATAGATAACTAATAAGGCTTCACAGGCGGTGCTAGTGGTAAAGAACCCCCCTGCCAATGCAGGTGACATGAGACATGGGTTTGGAACTTCCTGGTGGTCCAGTGGATAAAACTTCTCACTCTCATTACAGGGAACCTGGGTTTGATCCCTGGTCAGGGAACTAGGTCCCACATGCCCCAACTAAGAATTTGCATGCTGCAACTAAAGCCTAGCGGGCCAAATAAATATTAAAGAAAAAGAGAGAGAGAGAGATAGGGAGACATGGGTTCGATCCTTGGATCAGGAAGATCCCCTGGAGAAAGAAATGACAAGCCATTCCAGTATTCTTGCCTGGAGAATCCACATGGACAGAGGAGCCTGGTGGGCTAGAGTCTGTAGGGTTGCAAAGAGTCAGACACAACTGAAATGACTTAGCATGCAGGCAAGGACCTACTGGACAGCACAGGGAACTCTACTCAATACTCTGTAATGACCTATATGGAAAAAGAATTTAAGAAAGAATGGATATATGTATAACTGATTCACATACGGAAAAAGAATTTAAGAAAGAATGGATATATGTATAACTGATTCACTTTGCTGTACAGCAGAAACTAACACAACCTTTTAAAGAAAATATACTCCAATAAAAAAAATTTTTTTAAGGAAAAAAGCAAAAAACAAAGAAAGCAACCTACTGACTGGGAGAAGATATATGCAAACCATATATCCAATAGCAGTTAAAATCTAAAATATATAAAGACCTTGTACAACTAAATAACAACAACAAAAATTAGCCAATTAAAAATTGGGCAGAGAATCTGAATGGTCATTTTTTTCAAAAAAAAAAAAACATATGAAATGGCCAACAAGCACATGAAAGGATGTTCAGCATTATTATCCATCAAGGAAATACAGGATAAAACCACAATGAGATTTCATTTCATACCTGTTCAATGGTTATTATCAAAAACACAAGAAATAACAAATGTTGGAGAGAATAGCAAATGTTGGAGAAAAGGGAATCTTTGTACACTTTTGGTAGGAACATAAACTGATGCAGCCACTATGGAAAGCAGTATGAAAATTCTTCAAAAAATTAAGAATTGAACTGCTATATAACCGAGCTGTTCCATCTGTGGTTATTTATCCAAAGAACACAACCACTTTGAAAGGATAAATATGTTCACTGCAGCATTATTTACAATAGCTAAGATATGGAAGATCTTTTAGAACTAACACCCCAAAAAGATGTCCTTTTCATTATAGGGGACTGGAATGCAAAAGTAAGAAGTCAAGAAACACCTGGAGTAACAGGCAAAAATGGCCCTGGAACACGGAATGAAGCAGGGCAAAGGCTAATAGAGTTTTGCCAAGAGAACGCACTGGTCATAGGAAACACCCTCTTCCAACAGCACAAGAGAAGACTCTACACATGGACATCACCAGATGGTCAACACCAAAATCAGATTGATTATATTCTTTGCAGCTGAAGATGGAGAAGCTCTATACAGTCAGCAAAAACAAGACCAGAAGCTGACTGTCGCTCAGATCATGAACTCCTTATTGACAAATTCAGACTTAAATTGAAGAAAGTAGGGAAAAAAACTAGACCATTCAGGTATGACCTAAATCAAATCCCTTATGATTATACAGTGGAAGTGAGAAATAGATTTAAGGGACTAGATCTGATAGATAGAGTGCCTGATGAACTATGGATGGAGGTTCATGACATTGTATAGGAGACAGGGATCAGGACCATCCCCATGGGAAAAAAAAAAATGCAAAAAAGCAAAATGGCTGTCTGAGGAGGCCTTACAAATAGCTGTGAAAAAGAAGAGAAGCGAAAAGCAAAGGAGAAAAGGAAAGATACAAGCATCTGAATGTAGAGTTCCAAAGAATAGCAAGGAGAGATAGAAAGCCTTCCTCAGCGATCAATACAAAGAAATAGAGGAAAACAACAGAATGGGAAAGACTAGAGATCTCTTCAAGAAAATTAGAGATACCAAGGGAACATTTCATGCAAAGATGGGCTCAATAAAGGACAGAAATGGTATGGACCTAACAGAAGCAGAAGATATTAACAAGAGTGGCAAGAATATACAGAAGAACTGTACAAAAAAGAGCTTCACAACCCAGATAATTATGATGGTGTGATCACTGACCTAGAGCCAGACATCCTGGAATGTGAAGTCAAGTGGGCCTTAGAAAGCATCACTACGAACAAAGCTAGTGGAGGTGATGGAATTCCAGTTGAGCTATTACAAATCCTGAAAGATGATGCTGTGAAAGTGCTGCACTCAATATGCCAGCAAATTTGGAAAACTCAGCAGTGGCCACAGGACTGGAAAAGGTCAGTTTTCATTCCAATCCCAAAGAAAGGCAATGCCAAAGAATGCTCAAACTACCGCACAATTGCACTCATCTCACACGCTAGTAAGGTAATGCTCAAAATTCTCCAAGCCAGGCTTCAGCAATACGTGAACCGTGAACTTCCTGATGTTCAAGCTGGTTTTAGAAAAGGCAGAGGAACCAGAGTTCAAATTGCCAGCATCAGCTGGATCATGGAAAAAGCAAGAGAGTTCCAGAAAAACATCTACTTTTGCTTTATTGACTATGCCAAAGCCTTTGAGTGTGTGGGTCACAATAAACTGTGGAAAATTCTGAAAGAGATGGGAATACCAGACCACCTGACCTGCCTCTTGAGAAACCTGTATGCAGGTCAGGAAGCAACATGTAGAACTGGACATGGAACAACAGATTGGTTCCAAATAGAAATAGGAGTACGTCAAGGCTGTATATTGTCACCCTGCTTATTTAACTTCTATGCAGAGGACATCATGAGAAATGCTGGGCTGGAAGAAGCACAAGCTGGAATCAAGATTGCCAGGAGAAATATCAATAACCTCAGATATGCAGATGACACCACCCTTATGGCAGAAAGTGAAGAGGAACTAAAAAGCCTCTTGATGAAGGTGAAAGAGGAGAGTGAAAATGTTGGCTTAAAGCTCAACATTCAGAAAATGAAGATCATGGCATCTGGTCCCATCACTTCATGGGAAATAGATGGGGAAACAGTGGAAACAGTGTCAGACTTTATTTTGGGGGGCTCCAAAATCACTGCAGATGGTGATTGCAGCCATAAAATTAAAAGACGCTTACTCCTTGGAAGGAAAGTTATGACCACCTAGATAGCATATTACACAGCAGAGACATTACTTTACCAACAAAGGTGCGTCTAGTCAAGGCTATGGTTTTTCCTGTGCTCATGTATGGATGTGAGAGTTGGACTATGAGGAAAGCTGAGCGCCAAAGAATTGATGCTTTTGAACTGTGGTGTTGGAGAAGATTCTTGAGAGTCCCTTGGACTGCAAGGAGATCCAACCAGCCCATTCTAAAGGAGATCAGTCCTGGGTGTTCTTTGGAAGGAATGATGCTAAAGCTGAAACTCCAGTACTTTGGCCACCTCATGAGAAGAGTTGACTCATTGGAAAAGACTCTGACGCTGGGAGGGATTGGGGGCAGGAGGAGAAGGGGACGACAGAGGATGAGATGGCTGGATGGCATCACCAACTCGATGGACATGAGTTTGAATGAACTCCAGGAGTTGGTGATGGACAGGGAGGCCTGGCGTGCTGCAATTCATGGGGTCGCAAAGAGTCGGACATGACTGAGGGACTGAACTTAACCAAACTGAAAATATTGAAACATCCTAAGTGTTCACTGAAGGATGGATTGGTAAAGAAAATGTAGTACACATATACAATGAAGTATTATTCAGCCATAAAAAGAAGGAAACCTTGCAATAACATGGATGGATCTTGAAACCATAATGGTAAGTGAAATAAGTCAGAGAAAGAGAAATAACATTTAATCTTACTTATATATGGAATTTTTTCCAAAAAGGAGTTCATAGATTCAGAGAATAGATCGGTGGTTGCCAGAAGCTAGGCGTGTGGGATTGGCAAAATGGGTGAAAGTGTCAAAAGGCACAAACTTTCAGTTACAGATAATTTCTGAGAATGTGGAGTTCAGCATAGTGACTATAGTTAATAATACTCTACTATATAATAATAATGGCATCCGGTCCCATCACTTCATGGGAAATAGATGGGGAAATAGTGGAAACAGTGTCAGACTTTATTTTTTTGGGCTCCAAAATCACTGCAGATGGTGACTGCAGCCATGAAATTAAAAGACGCTTGCTCCTTGGAAGGAAAGTTATGACCAACGTAGATAGCATATTCAAAAGCAGAGACATTACTTTGCCAACAAAGGTTCGTCTAGTCAAGGCTATGGTTTTTCCTGTGGTCGTGTATGGATGTGAGAGTTGGACTTGTGAAGAGGGCTGAGTGCCGAAGAATTGATGCTTTTGAATTGTGGTGTTGGAGAAGACTCTTGAGAGTCCCTTGGACTGCAAGGAGATCCAACCAGTCCATTCCAAAGGAGATCAGCCCTGGGATTTCTTTGGAAGGAATGATGCTAAAGCTGAAACTCCAGTACTTTGGCCACCTCATGCGAAGAGTTGACTCATTGGAAAAGACTCTGATGCTGGGAGGGATTGGGGGCAGGAGGAGAAGGGGACGACAGAGGATGAGATGGCTGGATGGCATCACTGAGTTGATGGACGTGAGTCTGAGTGAACTCCAGGAGTTGGTGATGGACAGGGAGGCCTGACGTGCTGCGATTCATGGGGTCGCAAAGAGTCGGACATGACTGAGCGACTGATCTGATCTGATATAATAATTATATAATATATAATTATATATATAATATATATTATATATATAATGAAAAGTGAAAGTGTGAAAAGGCACAAACTTTCAGTTATAGATAATTCCTGAGAATGTAGGGTTCAGCATAGTGACTATAGTAAATAATACTCTATTATCTAATATAATATATATTTATATATTATATAATATAATATTATATAATATAATATATATGGATTTCTCTGGTGGCTCAGATGGTAAAGCGTCTGCCTACAATGCGGGAGACCCAGGTTCAATCCCTGGGTCGAGAAGACCCCCTGGAGAAGGAAATGGCAACCCACTCCAGTATTCTTGCCTGGAAAATCCCATGGATGGAAGAGCCTGGTAGGCTACAGTCCTTGGGGTCACAAAGAGTCAGACACGACTGAGCGACTTTCTTTCTTTCTTTCTTATAATATATATAATATAATATTATATTATAATTATATAATATTATATAATAATACTCTATTTACATATTCAAAAGTTGCTAAGAGAGTAGATTTTTCAATCTCTCAAGAAAAAAATTATAGCTGTATTTGAGATGGATATTGACTTATTGTGATAATTTCACAATACATACAAATATATTGCATCCTTATGTTGTACGCCTGAAGTTGTTTCATATAAACAATTTTGTTACGTGTCAATTATATCTCAGTTTTTTTAAAAAGAAGGCAAAGTGTTGCCTTATTCAACCTCAGTTGGAAATATGCACTTTCAGTTCAGTTCAGTTCAGTTCAGTCGCTCAGTCGTGTCTGACTCTTTGCGACCCCATGAATTGCAGCACGCCAGGCCTCCCTGTCCATCACCAACTAACTCCCGGAGTCCACTCAGACTCACGTCCATCAACTCAGTGATGCCATCCAGCCATCTCATCCTCTGTCGTCCCCTTCTCCTCCTGCCCCCAATCCCTCCCAGCATCAGAGTCTTTTCCAATGAATCAACTCTTCACATGAAGTGGCCAAAGTATTGGAGTTTCAGCTTTAGCATCATTCCTTCCAAAGAAATCCCAGGGCTGATCTCCTTTAGAATGGACTGGTTGGATCTCCTTGCAGTCCAAGGGACTCTCAAGAGTCTTCTCCAACACCACAGTTCAAAGGCATCAATTCTTTGGCGCTCAGCTTTCTTCACAGTCCAACTCTCACATCCGTACATGACCACTGGAAAAACCATAGCCTTGACTAGACGGACCTTTGTTGGCAAAGTAATGTCTCTGCTTTTGAATATGCTATCTAGGTTGGTCATAACTTTTCTTCCAAGGAGTAAGAGTCTTTTAATTTCATGGCTGCAGTCACCATCTGCAGTGATTTTGGAGCCCAAAAAAATAAAGTCTGACACTGTTTCCCCATCTATTTCCCATGAAGTGATGGGACCAGATGCCATGATCTTCGTTTTCTGAATGTTGAGCTTTAAGCCAACCTTTTCACTCTCCTCTTTCACTTTCATCAAGAGGCTTTTTAGTTCCTCTTCACTTTCTGCCATAAGGGTGGTGTCATCTGCATATCTGAGGTTATTGATATTTCTCCTGGCAATCTTGATTACAGCTTGTGTTTCTTCCAGCCCAGCATTTCTCATGATGTCCTCTGCATAGAAGTTAAATAAGCAGGGTGACAATATACAGCCTTGACGTACTCCTTTTCCTATTTGGAACCAGTCTGTTGTTCCATGTCCAGTTCTAACTGTTGCTTCCTGACCTGCATACGGGCAATTTTAAATTTTCACAACTCTATGTATGTGAATAACCATGACAGTGCTACAAATACTGATTTGGGGGTTACCAATAAATTTTAGTGAGGAGGCAAAATTTGAAAACACAGAATCTACAAATAACAAAGATCAACTCTATATCTGTCAAGCTAGAAAGACAGAATATCTTATTTAATAGTTCATTGGCTTGATTTATAACTTTTAAATATTTAGACATATGGTATTGTGGCTTCAGTTTGATTCTTACCCAGCCTCATAGCCTCCACACCCTAAGAGCTAGCCCTGGACAGAATTGTGAAGCAGGCCAGATTTTGTGGCTAATGCCTTTAATGCATACATCTTGGCACATGTAATATCTTATTTTAGATTCTGTCCTTCTATTCAGAAATTACATTGCCTCCTTGTGTTTAGACACACACACACACTCCGTGATTTTTTTCAGCAACTTCCTATACCCAGAATGGAAACCAAAGCTACCGAGAAGGGAACACTCTAATGTAAATTGCATCTCATTCCTACATGAAAAACTACCTGCCACTATCTCATCCCCTCAGGATCTTTTAATATGACTGATGAGATAATAAAGATGACCAAATAAATTCTTTTATGATAGGGGGCTATTTGACTCTGTTAAACCATGCCAATGTGCTACCATTCCCAGGTGATATCAAGCCTCAACTAAATTTTTTTTTCTGGAAAACCCTTGAATAATAACTTAGGATTTTTAGAGGATGGTTATAGATCCTTCTGGAAGATATCTGAGGATTGCACAGTGCTGTTGAATCATATCACCAAATTAGAATCTGTTCCATGGGACACTTTAAGTATTAACGTGATCCTTCTCCCTAGTGCTCAGCCAGGAATATCATTAGGAAGAACAGGAGACATCCCTTCTGTGTCTTGAAGGAGAATGGACAGGCCATTAGTCAGGCGGAAGTGCAAACATCAAAGGACATAAGCTATGAGGGTGGACACAGACCACAGCCCTGCTGGGCCAAGTTCACTGTGTTCTTGGAGAAGCAGGTTCACACAAGAAGGAAACTGGGTCAATCTAAGGGCAGATGAGGTCTAAAGAGAAACAGTACATGTGGGAAGTAGGAGCTGAATGAATCTAGAAGCAAGGAGCTTTAAACACACCTCTTCTAAATAACATTTCTTCCCAGTCCCATGCTTCTGGGAAATCTATCTTTCCTTGGAACACCAAAAAAAGTGGTTCCTACACTTTGAAATTTCACCAATTACACTTAATTTTTGAAAATCAAGACCCAAGAATAGCTTTTTACTTTGCTGATTGAATATAGTATTTTTAAACTAATATTTGCCACTACAATATTTTCGTACAAGAAAATATTATGAAATCAGAATAATAAAAAGATATAATTACAAAATAGAAGCAAGTCTTTCCCATTCTACAAAGAACAGTTAATGACACAACACTGACAACGCATGAACCCCAATGAAAACGTTGCTGTGGGCTGGCAGAGTCCTAGAAGTAAGTGGCTTGAACCAAATCAAGTTCAAGCTCTGGGCTCATAGTCCCAGGACCATGTCAGACATCAGAAATCTGGACAAGCTTTCTCATCAGAAAAGGTCTTTATGACTTCTTCAACAAAAGCCTGTGGCTATTTGGGGCCTTGATAGTGGACCTTATTGTTTTTCCAATAAACCTTTCCTTGAACCTCCTTTCTACCTTTGATGTTGATCGGACCTTGCGGTGCTGAGTTCAAACCTCAAGCAGAACTTGACAGAGGAGGGCTTGATGTCAGATGGTTCTTGTCTAGAAAGTAACTCACACTCTTCTCCTGTCTCTAAAGACAGAGCCTGGCTTGGACTCAGGGAAAATGCATGTTCAAAGCACAAAGGCAGCTACTGTTTCGTAATGTGGGTCTTTCTTTCAGGAAACAAGATTTCTAACCAAAGCCAGTAGACTGGTATGAGAGATGAGTCAGGAAGAGCATATATGGAGGCTACAAGCTGATGCTGGGTTTCAAACACCCTTTGGCATCTCATTGTACCTGATGTCAGGCCAATGGAGATTTTAGCACACCTGGGAGGCCAGGTGGACTATGGGACTGAGCACCAGGATGCTGAGGGGACCCATTGTAGAGCCATAGTCAAGATGTTTTACCTCTTTCTCACATGCTTAGTTAAGTTTACATGGGTCTCCTTTAGCCCTCATCTTGGTTTTCCTGACTATTAATTAACCATGAGAAATCCTAACCTATTTACAGCTTCTGGAAATGTAATTTGGCGCCAAAAAAAAAAAAAAAATGCCAGAATACGTTTCCAAATTCTAGTGTGAGCTCCTCCACCAATTTATGATATATTGGGTGTTATCACCTTCTACCGTCTCACCTCACTTCACATCCATGTGCCTCAAGTTTGCTGTCTGGGAGGTAGGAGTAATGGCCCTAGAAGCCCACTTGAGGCTTAGCTATTGCTCCAAGGGCATATGCCATTATATATATGTGCTTTCTATGGATAGTCTTACTCCACATCAGTCAGTTCTGTCACTCAGTCGTGTCCAACTCTTTGCAACCCCACGGACTGCAGCATGCCAGGCTTCCCTGTCCTTCACTAACTCCCAGAGTTTTCTCAAACTCATGTCCATTGAGTTGATGATGACATCCAACATCTTCTCTTGCCCTTCTTCTCCTGCCCTCAATCTCTCCCAGCATCAAGGCCTTTTCCAATGAGTCAACTCTTTGCTTCAGGTGGCCAGAGTATTGGAGCTTCAGCTTCAGCATCAGTCCTTCCAATGAATATTCAGGAATGATTTCCTTTAGGATTGACTAGTTTGATCTCCTTGCAGTCCAAGGGACTCTCAAGAGTCTTTTCCAACACACAGTTCAAAAGCATCAATTCTTTAGTGCTCAGCCTTCTTTATGGTCCAACTGTCACATCCATACATGACCACTGGAAAAACCATAGCTTTGAAGGTTCATAGATGGACCTTTGTCAGCAAAATAATGTCTCTGCTTTTTAATATGCTGTCTAGATTGGTCATAGCTTTTCTTCCAAAGAGCAAGCATCTTTTAATGTCATGGTTTCAGTCACCATCTGCAGTGATTTTGGAGCCCAAGAAAATAAAGTCTCTCACTGTTTCTACTGTTTCCCTGTTTATTTGCCATGACATGATGGGACCGGATGCCATGATCTTCGTTTTTTGATTGTTGAGTTTTAAACCAGCTTTTTCACTCTCCTCTTTCACTCTCATCAAGAGGCTCTTTAGTTCCTCTCTGCTTTCTGCCATAAGGGTGGTGTCATCTGCGTATCTAAAGTTACTGACATTTCTCCTGGCAATCTTGATTCCAGAAGAATCAACGTCCAAGGCTGGACATTGCCTTGTCCAGCCTGACATTTCACATGAGGTACTCTGCATATAAATTAAATAAGCAGGATGACAATATACAGCCTTGATGCACTCCTTTCCCTATTTGGAACCAGTCCATTGTTCCGTATCCAGTTCTAACTGTTGCTTCTTGACCTGCATACAGATTTCTCAGGAGGTAGGTAAAGTGGTCTGGTATTCCCATCTCTTGAAGAATTTCCCACAGTTTGTTGTGATCCACACAGTCAAAGTCTTTAACATAGTCAATGAAGCAGAAGTAGATATTTTTCTGGAACTCTCTTGCTTTTTTGATGATCCAATGGATTTTGGCAATTTGATCTCTGGTTTCTCTACCATTTCTAAATCCAGCTTGAACATCTGGAAGTTCTCAGTTCATGTTCTGTTGGAGCCTTGTTTGGAGAATTTTGAGCATTATTTTGCTAGCGTGTGACATGAGTGCAATTGTGGGGTAGTTTGAACATTCTTTGGCATTGCTGTTCTTTGAGATTGGAATGAAAACTGACCTTTTCCAATCCTGTGGCCACAGCTGAGTTTGTCAAATTTGCTGGCATATTGAATGCAGCACTTTCACAGCATTATCTTTTAGGACTTGAAATAGCTCAGCTAGAATTCCATCCCTCCACTACCATTGTTCATAGTGATGCTTCCTAAGGCCCCTCGTTCTCCAGCATGTCCTGGAGAAGGACATTCTTCCACATGTTTCTCCACATAGTTGCCTAAAAAGAAGACAACTCTGCCAAGATAATGGGTGACATGAGAGTCCTATTCAAAATGGTCTTTCAGAGACTGAGGCACTGGCAATGCTATGAGGAGAGGACTGACAGAGCCATCATAGCCTTAAGGAGAGCATCGATGTGACCTCTGACAGGGAAAACTTTCTTACACTTATAGCTCCCATTGGATTTCCTGTCTAGGAACCACTGGCTTAGAGCCCTTCCCATCTGCTTGGTTGCCAGCTGGTAACCAGTGGAAGGCCTTTGAACTAAGTTACCATCTAGAAGTTGAACTAGGGAAAGTCTCATGAAATGAATGATGTCTTTACCTTGATGAATGCTTGATCAAAGAAGGAAGAATGACTTAGGAATCCAATCAAAGTAAGAATAAGCTAAAGGGGGAAAGAAAACCTGTTATTTAATTGATTGTAATAACATATGTGAACAAAAGGAACTGAAGAACAAGCTTTGGAAAATGTTAATCCCACCTATGGAGAAGGAAATGGCAACCCACTCCAGTATTCATGCCTGGAGAATCCCATGGACCGAGGAGCCTGGCAGGCTACAGTCCATGGGATCACAAGAATCGGGCATGACTTAGCGATTAAAGAGAGAGAGAATCCCACCTGATACAAAGGAGATGAGTGAAGACACTAAACTGGCTGGGTGGGTGGATGCTTCGGTCCCATTAAGGTAATCTTCCCCACAGTACCCAACATCCTTTTCTCTGATTCAAAATTCAACAGGCAAAATGCTGGGATGGCTTTGATTCTCTCTCCTTCAGGGAGAGGATGACCCTCAATACAGACACAAATATTTGGGTGTCTGGACAAGCATGTCCTTCTCTGAAAGTTAAAAAAAAAAAAAAAAATGCATCCTGGTTTCCCAGAAGTCTCTTGCTAGCGTGAATTGGGTGAATTGGGCCTGGAAAGTCTTGTGCTCTCTGGAAACACAGACAAAACCAGTTTCTTGCACCCGAATACTGACTACAGTGTGAGGATCCCACCAAGAAACTACCCAAAGGCTCAGCCAGCCTCAGCTTTTCTCAGAAGCACCCTCTTATATGAGCAGTCATGACCACTTGCTCTCTGCATATGCTGCCCCATGTAACTGTTTAATGCTGTAACAACCCCCACTTTCCAAGTAAAACACAGTCTTGTCCTTTAAATGTTTTTTGAAGCAGGCTGCACAGTGGATAGTGTGAAAACATCTAAAAATTTTCTTGTAGCATCAGGGAAGGATCTGGATGGAGGCAAAGAATTTGTAGCAACTGAATAGAATGTATGATAAGTTAAAAAGGATTTACAAAATGGATCACTGACTTAAACATAAGACCTGATACCTGGACTTCCCTGGTGATCCAGTGGTTAAGAATCCACCTTGCAATGCAAGGGACATAGGTTCAATCCCTGGTCAGGGAACTAAGATCCCACAAGCCTCAGAGCAACATGCCACAGCTAAGTTCCAAAGCATCCAAATAAATAATTCTTAAAAAAAAAAAAAAGAGTTGATACCATAAGATTCCTAGAAAAAAACAAAGACAAGAAGCCTATTGATATTGGTCTTGGGAATAATTTTTTGGACAAGACACTAAAGGCACAGACAAAAGCAAAAATCATGTGCCAAGAGGCACATGAAAAGATTCTCAACATCTCTAATCATCATGGAAATGCAAGTCAAAACCACAATGAGGCATCACCTCACACCTATTAGCATGGGTATCAGCAAGAAGATAAGAGACAACAAGTGCTGGTGAGGACGTTGTGCAAAGGAAACCTTTATCCACTGTTGATGGGAATATAAATTAGTTCACCATAGTTTCACTTTGGAAAACAATACAGAGATTCCTCAAAAAATTAAAAATAGGTGTAATACACAATATAGCAATTCCACTTCTGGGTATATGCCCTAAGGAAATAAAAACAGGATTTCAACAAGATATATGTACATCCATGTTCATTGTAGCTTTATTCACAATAACTATGATATGGAAGTAACCCAAATGTCCATCAATGGATTAATAGATTAAAAAGATGTGATATAGATACATAAATACACAATAGAATATTATTCTGTCATGGGAAAAGAAAATTTCCTGCCATTTGCAGCAACATAGATGAACTTAAGTGTGTTATGTAGGTGAGATAAGTCAGACAGAAAAAGACAAGTACTATAGACATCACTTACGTGTGGCTCCAAAAAAATCAAACCTGTTAAAAAACAAACAGTGGTGGTTACCTGGGGATGGAAGAGTGGGGGGTAAGACTGATGGTGTTTAAGGGTACAAACTAGTAATAAGTAGTAAATAAACCATAGCACAGCATAATGAATATAGACAGTAATACTGTGCTATAATGATGTGATAAATACTGCTTCAGTGGCAATCATATTACAATATCTAAATGTGTCAAAGTAGCACACTGCACACCTTAAATGTATAAGCTATAACTTGTCAAATTTATCAAATTAAAATACATCAAAAAGCAAAAAAGAAGAGTATGAACTCAGAATGATGAGACATAGACTCTATAGTGAATCTGTATTTTAAAACTGAAGTTAAAAACTAGAATATCAACTATTTAAATACCTGCTTCTCTATTTCCCTGAAATTTGGTGTCTTCAAGGAGAGACAGAATGATTCAGGTTTGGAAGGAGCTTCATGTTTTCTCTTTAGCCCCAAGTTTCTAGTGGGCCAGAGGCACAAATACATGTGGATAAATGATTCTCAGAGACAGAGGTAGCAGACCAATACTTAATCCCAACTGAACTTCCCTAATGGGTCATAGGGGAGACCCAAGATCATAGTAAGTCAATCTGAATGACTGCTTCACTGCTTAAAGGACTATTCAGGACAGTTTGACCCCTAGTAAGACAGAACTTTTGATGAGAGTGAAAAAGTTGGCTTAAAGCTCAACATTCAGAAAACAAAGATCATGGCATCTGGTCCCATCACTTCATGGCAAATAGTTGGGGAAACAGTGGAAACAGTGTCAGACTTTATTTTTGGGGGCTCCAAAATCACTGCAGATGGTGATTGCAGCCATGAAATTAAAAGATGCTTACTCCTTGGAAGGAAAGTTATGACCAACCTAGATAGCATATTACAAAGCAGAGACATTACTTTGCCAACAAAGGTCTGTCTAGTCAAGGCTATGGTTTTTCCTGTGGTCATGTATGGATGTGAGAGTTGGACTGTGAAGAAAGCTGAGCGCCAAAGAATTGATGCTTTTGAACTGTGGTGTTGGAGAAGACTCTGGAGAGCCCCTTGCACTGCAAGGAGATCCAACCAGTCCATTCTAAAGGAGATCAGTCCTGGGTGTTCTTTGGAAGGACTGATGCTAAAGCTGAAACTCCAATACTTTGGCCACTTCATGTGAAGAGTTGATTCATTGGAAAAGACTCTGATGCTGGGAGGGATTGGGGGCAGGAGGAGAAGGGGACGACAGAGGATGAGATGGCTGGATGGCATCACCAACTCGATGGATGTTAGTCTGAGTAAACTCCAGGAGTTAGTGGTGGACAGGGAGGCCTGGCGTGCTGCAATTCATGGAGTCGCAAAGAGTCGGACATGACTGACTGAACTGAACTGAAGACAGAACTCAAAGCCTCAGGGCAGGATAGAATTGAGGAAGAAGTCCTCAGACTCTGTGTCACACCCTGTGATCTGCATCCTGGCCAGTTGTCCTGTTGGTCACTTTCCAACCTTGTGATTAAGGGCCTCAAAGCACACCTCACTGATGGAACAATTCCATCACTCTAGCCATTAACTTCCAGTTTCCTCCCCTCTCATCTCAAAGACAAACCAGCAACACACATAGACAGCCAGATGTTTCATTTGTCAAACATCTTTAGAATGTTTTTTATTGTTGAAAATTTCAAACGTATGGAAGAGCAGAAAAAGAAAATGGTATCATGAACACTCATATCCACCACCTAGATTTTTTAATTGCTAATATTTTGCCATATTTGCTTCAGTTTTATTAAGCTAAAGTATTCCAAAGTAAATACCAGACATTATAATATCTCACCCCTATATATTTTAGGATGTACTTCTGAAAAGTAGGGCTTCCTTGGTGGCTAAAAATGGTAAAGAATCTACCTGCAGTGCAAGAGACCTGGGTTCGATCCCTGGGTCAGGAAGATCTCCTGGAGAAGGAATGGCAACCCACTCCAGTATTCTTGCCTGGAAAATCCCATTGACAGAGGACCCTTGTGGGCTACAGTCCATGGGGTAGCAAAGAGTCAGACATGACTAAGAGACTAATACTTTCACTTTCTGAAAAGTAAGGACCTGTTTCTTCTATGTGATCATAATAGTATTTTTCACACCTAATAAAATTCATGATAATCTTCTAGAATGACTGAATATCTAATCTGTATTTGAATTTCCTAGTTATTCCCTCCCCCAAAATACCTTTCATAGCTGATCAGTTCAAATCAGTCTACAACTGAGTCTCATACCCTACATTTGGCAAATGTGAATCTGAAGTCTTTTCTAAGTGAGAATAGCCGCATTCTGGGTATGTCTAGTTGCTGGTTTTAATTTTTTTCCTGTTTCCTCTGTATTTCTGAGTTAGATCAAATGGTTTAATCAGATTCTGGTTAAACATTTTAAGCAAGAATATTTCACAGGTGATGCTGTGTGTGTCACCCTACATCCAGAAATGGCACATGACATCCAGTTATCCCCCCACTGGGATATTGATTTGATTATTGGGGTAAGGTGGTGATTACCAGATCCCTCCACTGTAAATGCTTATTTTTCCCCTGGGGACCAACCCTGGGTCTGGGCAGTGATATATGTGACTATCCAGTTTTCAACTCTTTTTGTTTTTCTCCGGCATGCTTCAGTAGAGCATTTGTTTAAAAACCAAAACAATGTAGTGAAGTCCCACATGTGCACTTGACTCTTTCCCTTTAATTACTCATATCAAGAGTAATTACTAATATTGAGAATAAGAAGTTGCTGTAGCAGTGACCCTCAATAATTAGTAAACAAGGCTTAGATTGTTTAGGGTTTTGCTCAATATGATTAGAGATTAATTGACTTTTACATGTTTATATGTTTTAATCATTTATAGTTATTCTTCTTTTTGATCCTCAGGTTATCCCAACTTTGGCCAGTGGAAGCCCTCCAAGCTTGTTCCTGAGTCCTTTAGATATGATCCCACTCCTCTTTGGGTGCTTACTTGCTTTCTACAAAACAAGTTATTCTGGGATCATCTTACATATTCTGTTGCCCAGACTTGAAACCAGCCAGTCTCTCAAGATTTGTTACCTAACCAGGTTCATTTTGCTAAATGAACACCAAGCCAAAAGACTGAGATACCAAGGTTTGCATCAAAAAAAGGATTTATTTGCATGGCAGCTAACTGGGTACACAGGACAATGAATCTCAAGTCCACTTCTAAAGACAGACCAGTTGGGGTATTTATGGGATAACAGGACAAGTGGGGTGGTCTGAGATGTGGGAAGTGTGGGAAAGGCGATTGGAAAAAGGTGACATAATTAACATTCTTTGCAGGTGTAACTAAGCTGCAGGCCTCTGAACATTCAAAGGATCATTAATCAGACACTAACACTAGCCCAGCTGAAGAGTTGGTGGTCCCATCCAGTCTTAACCAGCTCAGCTGAACTAGACACAGCTGACTCCAAGTTTCCAAAAAACAACTTGGGCAAACATTGTTTAGGCTATGTCACACTTAGAGGACATGCAAGTCTTAAAACAACTTTGATTAGTGAAGACAGATGAAGTAGGTATAAACCAGTTTTAGGTGTCCTGTTCCTTTCTATGAAAAATGGTATTGATAAACCAAAATCTGGCCACTGAGGGTACTCTGCTACTAGGATGTCATTATGTCAGTTCAGTTCAGTCTCTCGGTCGTGTCTGATCCTTTGCAACCCCATGGACTGCAGCACACCAGGCCTCCCTGTTCATCACCAACTCCCATAGTGTACTCAAACTCATGTCCATTGGGTCAGTGATGCCATCCAACAATTTCATCCTCTGTCATCCCCTTCTCCTTCTACCTTTAATCCTTCCCAGCATCAGGGTCTTTTCCAATGAGTCCGTTCTTTGCATAGGTGGCCAAAGTACTGGAGTTTCAGCTTCAGCATCAGTCTTTCCAATGAATATTCAGGACTGATTTCCTTTAAGATGGACTGGTTGGATCTCCTTGCAGTCCAAGGGATTCTCAAGAGTCTTCTCCAACACCACAGTTCAAAAGCATCAATTCTTCGGCACTCAGCTTTCTTTATAGTTCAGCTCTAACATCCATACATGAAAATTGGAAAAACCATAGCTTTGACTAGACAGAACTTTGTTGGCAAAGTAATGTCTCTGCTTTGTAATATGCTGTCTAGGTTGGTCATAACTTTTCTTCCAAGGAGTAAGCATTTTTTAATTTCATGGCTTCAGTCACCATGTGCAGTGATTTTGGACCCCAGAAAAATAAAGTTAGCCACTGTTTCCACTGTTTCCCCATCTATATCCCATGAAGTGATGGGACCAGATGCCATGATCTTCATTTTCTGAATGTCGAGCTTTAAGCCAACTTTTTCACTCTCCACTTTCACTTTCATCAAGAGGCTCTTTAGTTCTTCTTCACTTTCTGCCATAAGGGTGGTGTCATCTGCATATCTGAGGTTATTGATATTTCTCCTGGCAATCTTGATTCCAGCTTGTGCTTCTTCCAGCCCAGGGTTTCTCATGATGTACTCTGCATATAAGTTAAATAAGCAGGGTGACTAGAGATAGTTATAGTAGAAAATTTTTCCCCAAATCATGGTGTTCCTTTCAACAGCTAAATGTGTTTCCTTTTATTTCAGAAGATTTTTCTTGAATTTAAATTTTTACATATTAGTTCTGCTTTTCTGCTTTGATTTTTGTTTTCCTTTTTCAGGGTCTCCAATTCTATAGAAGTTGGATCTTCTTTGTTTTTCTTGTAAATATATCACTTCTCTCTCTCTTAAGCTCAACCTACCCTTCCAGAGAGCTTCCCAGGTGGTGCTAGTGATAAAGAACATGCCTGCCAATGCAAGAGACCCAAGAGAGCTGGTTCAGTCTCTCAGTTGGGAGGATCCCCTGGAGGAGGGCATGGCGACCCACTCCGGTATTCTTGCTTGGAAAATCCCATGGAGAGAGGAGCCTGGTGGGGTATGGTCCATAGGGTCGCAGAGTCAGAGACGACTGAAGTGACTTAGCATGCACACACCCTTCCAGAGCCTTCCAAACTTTTTTTTTCTCTCTGCAGAGGTTGCTTTTCTAGGACTGCTCCATAATTATCTTTTGGGACTTCCCAATAGTGCTATTCTAAACTGGATCATCTAGTTCCTGGATACTATATATCTTCCTCTTTCTTGGTTTATTCCCTTGTTTCAGTGAAGCAGCACATTCTCTGGTAAGTTACTAATAAAATGTACATATGTGCATGTGTACTAAGTCACTTCAGTCATGTCCAATTCTGCGGCACTATGGACTGTAGCCTGCCAGGCTCCTCTGTCCCTGGAGATTCCCCAGGCAAGAATACTGGACTGTATTGCCATTTCCTCCTCAAGGGATCTTCCAAACCCAGGGATGGAACCCCTGTCTCCTATGGCTCCTGCATTGCAGGTGGATTCTTTACTGCTGAGACACTGGGAAAGCCCCAAAATGTACATGGTAAGTAAAATTTTTGAGAACTGGCATATAAAATTAAACTTAAAACATTTTAACTTCAGTCTAGCTTCACACTTTGATCAAATAGAAAATTCAGTTTTCACTCAAATCTTCATTTTTCCAAATGTTGAGGCTAAGAAACAGAATAAGACGTTAAGAACAAAATACTATTCTTATTCATTATCTCTTGCTTGTGACTGTTTATTTTCTCTGGAAAGTTTTTCGAATCATCACCTAGAGTAATACTCTAAAATTTCAAACCGATGTTTCTCATGGTCCATCATTTTTATTGCTTGCAGGGACATTCAGTCATTTAAATCTGGACACATATTCCTCAACTGTTAAAGTTTTTCTCACATTTTAAAATAATTTCTTCTCCCTCAACTTAATTTAGAAGTTCATTTTCTGCAACTTGTACGTCAGATGTTGGACCTCATAATTTAAGCCTCTAATTTCCTTGGTTTTTCTATCTTGTTTTTCTTCTCTGTCTCATTGTTCTATCTCTGTGATAGTTCCTCAATCTTATCCTACAATCTTTTCACTGAACATTTTATTTTAGTTATCCTATTTTTATCTTCCAGGAGTTATTCATGATCTCTGATTATGCTTTTATGTACCACCCTGTTATTGTTTATTACTGCAACAAATTCTGGTATCTCTTTAATAATATTTATTACAGTTTCTTTGAAGATTGACTGTGTCCCTTGCATTATCACTTTTCCTCTAGGTCCTTTTTCTGCTGATTATTTCTGTTGTTGTTGCTTTCATGTTTTGATTTCCTTCATAGTAAGGTCTTTTTTTAAATGTCTGGTGATTCTTTTATTTCCATTTACACATGAAAAAGGCACAGTATAAAACGTAAGTAAGAGTTCTTGGTTGCACGAGCAGGACATGATTGTTGGAAGGCTTCCTTGTGAAGTGATCATGTAACTAGCCCACTATTTCACTGAAAATGAACAAGTATTAGTTGATATTGCCTCTGAAAATGTTAATATTTCCAGAGAGGTCTCTTCAAAACTCCTGCCTAAGAGATGCCTTCTGTGAGCCAACTTAAAAAAAAAAAAAATGGTAATGTTGGTCTCATTATAGGAATCAGATACTCATTATCCATCCTTCTTTCTGTTTGGCATTTCCACTTTGCCTTACATCTTCAAGTAGTAAGACTCTCTGATTTGATTTTTCCAGAAATTAGAGCTTTTGACTCTTGTGGGGTGGGAGATAATCTACCAGGAGTGAAATAAGAGGTCAGGGAAATAGTGGTATAAATGCTCCTTTTGCAAACTTAAAAACAACAAAAAAAAATTACCTTGTGAACTTGGGCCCAGATTTAGCTACTGGGAAAATCATTCTCTGATGACAAGAGTCTAGCCCTACAGTCAGGCTGAGGAAAAGCAACAGCTCCAAGACTGTATGATAGTCACCCTAACTCCTGGGAGGATAAGAATTAAACATCATCTTATGCAGAAAAAGCTTTTGACAAAATTCAACATCCATTTATGATAAAAGCCCTCCAGAAAACAGGAATAGAAGGAACATACCTCAACATAATAAAAGCCACATATGATAAACCCACAGCAAATATCCTCAATGGTGAAAAATTGAAAGCATTTCCCTAAAGTCAGGAACAAAGACAAGGATGCCCACTCTTACCACTACTATTCAACATAGTTTTGGAAGTTTTAGCCACAGCAATCAGAGAAGAAAAAGAAATAAAAGGAATCCAGATTGGAAAACAAGAAGTAAAACTCTCACTGTTTGCAGATGACATGATCCTCTACATAGAAAACCCTAAAGACTCCACCAGAAAATGACTAGAGCTAATCAATGAATATAGTAAAGTTGCAGGATATACAATTAACACACAGAAATCCCTTGCATTCCTATACACTAACAATCAGAAAACAGAAAGAGAAATTAAGGAAACAATTCCATTCACCATTGCAATGAAAAGAATAAAATACTTAGGAATAAATTTACCTAAAGAAACAAAAGACCTATATATAGAAAACTATGAAATACTGATGAAAGAAATCAAACAGGACACAAATAGATGGAGAAATATACCATGTTCATGGATTGGAAGAATCAATATAGTGAAAATGAGTATACTACCCAAAGCAATCTATAGATTCAATGCAATCCTTATCAAGCTACCAACAATATTTTTCAGAGAACTAGAACAGATAATTTCACAATTTGTATGGAAATACAAAAAACTTCGAATAGCCCAAGCAATCTTGAGAAAGAAGAATGGAACTGGAGGAATCTACCTGCCTGACTTCAGGCTCTACTACAAAGCCACAGTCATCAAGACAGTATCGTACTGACACAAAGACAGAAATATAGATCAATGGAACAAAATAGAAAGCCCAGAAATAAATCCATGCACCTATGGACACCTTATCTTTGACAAAGGAGGCAAGAATATACAATGGAGAAAAGACAATCTCTTTAACAAGTGGTGCTGGGAAAACTGGTCAACCACTTGTAAAAGAATGAAACTAGAACACTTTCTAACACCATACACAAAAATAAACTCAAAATGGATTAAAGATCTAAATGTAAGACCAGAAACTATGCAACTCCTAGAGGAAAACATAAGCAAATAACTCTCTGACATAAATCACAGCAGGATCCTCTATGACCCACCTCCCAGAGTAATAGAAATAAAAGCAAAAAAAACCAAATGGGACCTAATTAAACTTTTAAGTTTTGCACAACAAAGGAAACTATAAGCAAGGTGAAAATACAGACAGCCTTCAGAATGGGAGAAAATAATAACAAATGAAGCAACCGACAAAGAATCTTAAAAATATACAAGCAACTCCTGCAGCTCAATTCCAGAAACATAAACGACCCAATCAAAAAATGGGCCAAAGAACTAAACGGACATTTCTCCAAAGAAAATATACAGATGGCTAACAAACACATGAAAAGATGCTCAACATCACTCATTATCATAGAAATGCAAATAAAAACCACAATGAGGTACCATCTCACTCTGGTCAGAATGGCTGCTATCAAAAAGTCTACAAACAATAAATGTTGGAGAGGGTCCGGAGAAAAGGGAACCCTCTTACACTGTTGGTGGGAATGCAAGCTAGTACAGCCACAATGGAGAACAGTGTGGAGATTCCTTAAAAAACTGGAACTAGAACTGCCATGCTGCTGCTGCTGCTGCTGCTAAATCACTTCAGTCATGTCCAACTCTGTGCAACCCCATAGATGGCAGCCCACCAGGCTCCCCCATCCCTGGGATTCTCCAGGCAAAAATACTGGAGTGGGTTGCCATTTCCTTCTCCAATGCATGAAAGTGAAAAGTGAAAGTGAAGTCGCTCAGTCATGCCCGACTCTTAGCTACTCCATGGACTGCAGCCTACCAGGCTTCTCCACCCATGGGATTTTCCATGCAACAGTACTGGCGTGGGTTGCCATTGCTACTGCTGGGCATACACACCGAGGAAACCAGAATTGAAAGAGACACATGTACCCCAGTGTTCATCACAGCACTGTGTACAATAGCCAGGACATGGAAGAACCTAGATGTCCACTGGAAGACGAATGGATAAGAAAGCTGTGGTACATATACACAATGGAATATTACTCGGCTATTAAAAAGAATGCATTTGAATCAGTTCTAATAAGGTGGATGAAACTGGAGCCTATTATACAGAGCAAACTAAGTCAGAAAGAAAAACACCAATACAGTATTTTAATGCATATATATGGAATTTAGAAAGATGGCAATGATGACCCTATATGCGAGACAGTGAAAGAGACACAGATGTAAAGAATAGACTTTTGGACCCTGTGGGAGAAGGCGAGGGTGGGATGATTTGAGAGAATAGCATTGAAACATGTATATTATCATATATGAAATAGATCACCAGTCCAGGTTCAATGTAAGAGACAGGGTGCTCAGGGCTGGTGCACTGGGATGACCCTGAGGGAAGGGATGGGGAGGGGGAGGTGGGAGGGAGGATCAGGATGGGGAACACATGTACACCCATGGCTGATTCATGTCAATGTATGGCAAAAACCACCACAATATTGTAAAGTAATTACCCTCCAATTAAAATAAATTTTTTTAAAGTATTAAACATCATCTTAAAATTTCTTCTCTGGTAATAAGTAGAGCCTCAATAAAAATATGTAATCAAAATAATATAATATTCTATAGTTCTGGACAGTAGGTATCAAATTACTATAATTTTCAAATTTTCCCCAAATCTGATACAAATCCCCTGAACGATTTAAAAGGATTGAATCTCTGTGGCTTTGATAACAAAGTTTGCTCTAGCCATACTCTGGTTTGCTATGATAGACTTGGGGTCTCTGTGGTTCCTGAGGAATATAGGAAGGAAGTTGGTACCACATGGGGCCTTTCTTCATTGAATAGGCATGTCAAGAATACTCTTTTTTTTTTAGAACTAAGTCTGGCCCCTTTCAAGTTTTGACCCAGAAGCTTAAGATGGTTCCTCAAGCTATGAGCTTAGCATGTGCCTTGTGCCTAGAGAGGCCAAATGCTAACAAATTCCCAGTTCACATATATTGTCCTGGAATAATGATTGAAAGGACTTTTTTTAACTCTCAGAATTGGTTCTGATGACAGATCACACAGTAATTCTATGTTTATCATAATATCTTAAGAAGAGAGAGTCAGAGGAAAGAGGAAAAATCCTGAGCCCCATTCCCTCAATAAGAGAGTGCTGTGGGAGAATCTGACTTTAAAGTTTCATTTTGGAGATTCTCCAAAAGAGTGGGAGAGGAGGTTGGAGAGGCAGCTGAAGTTGTAGTCTTTACCCTTCAGGAGTGGAGAGCACTGTCAGAAACATCCACAGGCCCCAAGCCATTGAGAAAATAGTCTAAGACTTCCATTTACAAGATTAATGATTTAATAGGAGACATAAAAAAACATGGGTTTCCCTGGTGGCTCATCTGGTAAAGAATCCACCTGCAATGTGGGAGACCTGAGTTTGATCCCTGGGTTGGGACAATCCCCTGGAGAAGGGAATGGCTGCCCACTCCAGTATTCTGGCCTGGAGAATTCCATGGACTGTACAGTCCATAGGGTTGCAAAGAATGGGACACAACTGAGCGACTTTCACTTTCAACTTTCATCAAAAAATTGGTTGTCAGTGGCACGATCTCTGAATCCCCACAGCCCACATAATTCCCCTTTTTTATAATGAAAGTCTAAAAAATAGAAATTCATGGAATTTTTGATTCTAAATAGATGTGCTAAAGTAAACCAACAGTACATGTTTGTGCACAGGATGCCTAGTGGAGTATCAGATGTCTTTAACTCTGAATTTGAGAGAGCACACAATCATATTCCTTTGGCTGAAACAGAAAATGTATTTTATCTGTCCAGTGTGGTTGTACTAATGTATACAGGAATTCTGTGAGTACATAACATTCAAGAGGCTAATGAAAGAAATGACAGAGACACAAATTACCTAAAGGTACAAGTTTATCTGGATGACAGAGTTGTATCATGGAAGACCTTGAAGAAGCATAAATAAGAGCTTCTTAAATTTGGGGATCATTCAAAAAACACAAGCCAGAAACTATTTCTTAACAAAAGGCAATTACCTCAATCCTCAGTAAAACATACTAAATGGACAATATTGTAATAGCGGATATGCACAGATCTTGAAAAAATCTCTACTTGTGTAAACTGGCTAATTCCCCCCAATTTTAGAAGATTAGAGAAATTCTTGGTATTTCAGAATAGTAAACTCCTTCAATGATATGGGCCCTTCTGTGATATAGGCAGAAACTAGGACATTCCTTAGGAAAAGCCAGCAGTTCAAGTGTCCCAAGAACAAAATAGTGGCCCAGGCCCCACAACTTTCTAACTTTGTGATGACCAGTAAGGAGAAGTGCAAAGAAGCACTCATAGCATTGGACTGCTTATATTACATTTCTATGCCAGCAATTTCTGCCTCTGATAAGCTCTATTTTAAAGTTATATGCCACTTTTCAGGACAATGAAGGTATATGAAGCCAGGGAAATGACACCTATGTCTTTTAATTCTCATATTAGAATTTCTGGAGCTAAAGTGAATAAAGTCCAAGGACTTCCCTGGTGGTCCAGTGGCCAAGATTTCATGCTTCCAGTGCAGGGGGCCCAGGTTCAATTCCTGGTCAGGGAACTAGACCCACATGCCACATCTAAGAGTTTGCAAGCTTCAACTAAAGATCCCAAATGCCACAACTAAGACCCAGAGCAACCAAATAAATAAATAAATATTTTAAAAATCAAATTAAAATTTAAAAATAAAACTTATGTGGATAGGGTAAGTTTTCAGGTGTAAATGGAAAAGAACCAACTTACCAATGAGTTTTCTAATATCAATCTCTTCTAAGGAAGCTTAGAAGAGACACACATCAGTTCATAAACCTAACACTTCCTTACTAACTAAGATTTGAATTTGTAGGGTTTAAAATTTAGAGAGAAAAAAGTATGTGACAACAACAATGCAAAAGCAGGAAGCGGTTATATCAAAGTAAGTATTCCAAGACTATTTGTTTTTTTGAGGAAATGGTAAAAGTAATCACTTATATTAGAGTGCAATAAGTCAAAGATGTATATTATAATCTCTATAGTAACCACTAAAAGAATAGTAAGAGAACTCAAAACAAATTAATAAAGATGATGTGGGTGAAATAGTATTTTTTATTAATCCAGAAGATAAGAAAGGAAATAAAGAACATACAAACAGATAGATCAAATATAAAACAAATAGTGAAATGATAGACATAAACCCAAATTTGCCCATAATTCCATTATCTGAAAATCGACTAAATCTCCAATTAAAAGACAAAAAAAGATCACATTGGATTTTTTAAAAATCTGCATGCTACTTGTAGGAAACATTTCTTAAATATAGGGTGACAGAAAGATTGAAAGTGGAAGGTTGGGGAAAGATACATATGCAAGCACTCAGTATTCTGATATCAGAGGCAATGTACTAGAAGGTAAAAAAATATAAGTAGAGAAAAAAAGGAACACTTAGCAATGAAAGGAGAGAAATTCACCAAGAAGATAGAACAGTCTTAAATATATATGTATGCAATAATACAGCATAAAATATATGAGGCAAAAATTTGCAGAATTACAGAAGCCCACAGATTTAAAATCATAAAGAGATATTTCAACATACCTCTCTTGCTAACTGGAGAAGGCAATGGCAACCCACTCCAGTACTCTTGCCTGGAAAATCCCATTTGCCATTGCAATGGACGGAGGAGCCTGGTAGGCTGCAGTCCATGGGGTCACTAGGAGTCGGACACAACTGAGCGACTTCACTTTCACTTTTCACTTTCATGTAATGGAGAAGAAAATGGCAACCCACTCCAGTGTTCTTGCCTGGAGAATCCCAGGGATGGGGGAGCCTGGTGGGCTGCCTTCTATGGGGTTGCACAGAGTCGGACACGACTGAAGCGACTTAGCAGCAGCAGTAGTAGCAGCTCTTGCTAACTGACAGAACAAGCATACACGAAATCAGTAAGGTTATAAAAGACTCATATAATTAACAAATTTAACCTCACTAATACACAGGACATTACACCCACAATGGCATTAAACACAATTTTTTCAAGTATACATGGAATAATTGGCAAAATTGAACATTTGTTGAACTGTGAAGCAAGTATATTGTTTTTCTAGGGCTGCTATAACAAAGTATTGCAAACTGGATGACTTAAACAATGGAAATTCATCATCTCACAGTTGTGGAGGCTAGAAGTCCGAGACCAGAACAAGGTGTTGGCAGGATTGATTCCTTACGTGGTCTGTGTGGGAGAATTTGCTCCATCTCCCTCTCCTAGCTTTGGTTTGCTGGCCATCTTTTGTGTTTCTTGGCTTGTAGATGCATTATTCCAATCTCTGCCTTCATCTCCACATGGAATTGTGCTGGTATGTTTCTGTCTGTGTCCAAATTTCCCCTTTTTATAATGACACAGTCATTTGGATTAGGGCTCCCCAGTGACCTCATATTAACTTGGCAATATGCTAAGATGGTATTCCCAAATAAGGTCACATTCATAGGTACTGAGGATTACGCCTTCAAAATCTTTCAGTTCGGTTCAGTTCAGCTGCTCAGTCGTGTCTGACTCTTTGCGATCCCATGAATCGCAGCACGCCAGGCCTCCCTGTCCATCACCAACTCCCGGAGTTCACTCAAACTAACGTCCATCGAGTCCACGATGCCATCCAGCCATCTCATCCTCTGTCGTCCCCTTCTCCTGCCCCGAATCTCTCCCAGCATCAGAGTCTTTTCCAATGAGTCAACTCTTCACATGAGGTGGCCAAAGTACTGGAGTTTCAGCTTTAGCATCATTCCTTCCAAAGAACATCCAGGACTGGTCTCCTTTAGGATGGAATGGTTGGATCTCCTTGCAGTCCAAGGGACTCTCAGGAGTCCTCTCTAACACCACAGTTCAAAAGCATCAATTCTTCCACACTCAGCTTTCTTCACAGTCCAGCTCTCACATCCATACATGATCACAGGAAAAACCATAGCCTTGACTAGATGGACCTTTGTTGGCAAAATAATATCTCTGCTTTGTAATATGCTATCTAGGTTTGTCATAACTTTCCTTCCAAGGAGTAAGCAGTCTTTTAATTTCATGGCTGCAATCACTATCTGCAGTGATTTTGGAGCCCAAAAAAACAAAGTCTGACACTGTTTCTACTGTTTCCCCATCTATTTCCCATGAAGTGATGGGACCAGATGCCATGATCTTCGTTTTCTGAATGTTGAGCTTTAAGCCAACATTTTCACTCTCCTCTTTCACTTTCATCAAGAGGCTCTTTAGTTCCTCTCCATTTTCTGCCATAAGGGTGGTGTCATCTGCATATCTGAGGTTATTGATATTTCTCTGGGCAATCTTGATTCCAGCTTGTGCTTCTTCCAGCTCAGCATTTCTCATGATGTACTCTGCATAGAAGTTAAATAAACAGGGTGACAATATACAGCCTTGATGGACTCCTTTTCCTATTTGGAACCCATCTGTTGTTCCATATCCAGTTCTAACTGTTGCTTCCTGACCTGCATACAGGTTTCTCAAGAGGCAGGTCAGGTGGCCTGGTATTCCCATCTTTCAGAATTTTCCACAGTTTATTGTGATCCACACAGTCAGAGGCTTTGGCATAGTCAATAAAGCAGAAATAGATGTTTTTCTGGAACTCTCTTGCTTTTTCCATGATCCAGTGGATGTTGACAATTTGATCTCTGGTTCCTCTGCCTTTTCTAAAACCAGTTTGAACATCTGGAAGTTCATGGTTCACATATTGCTGAAGCCTTGCTTGGAGAATTTTGAGCATTACTTTACTAGCGTTTGAGATGAGTGCACTCAAAATCTTTGGGGAGGCACAATTCAATGCATAACAGCAAGCCTTAACAAATTTGAAAGGGGATTAATTACCTGGCACTTTAATCAAAGTAAAATTAAACTAGAAAATCTCCAAATGCTTGAAATTTAAGCAGCAATACTTTGAATGACCCATGGGTGAAAGGGAAACCACAAATGAAATTAGAAAGTATTGTGAGTTTCATGGTATCATCAAAACTTGCAAACATAGCTAAAGCAGAGCAAACTTAAACCAAAAGAATAAAAAGAAATTTCCAAAAATAAGACTAGACATTAATAAAATACAATCTTACAAAGGAAAAAGAACAAAGCCAAAACATTTATAAAGAAATTTAATAAAATTTATAGACCTCTAGTAACTTGGGGGAAAAAAGACACAAATTAGCAATATCATGACTATAAAAGGAGATACCACTGAAGTTCCTACAAATATCAAAATAATAGCAAGAGGGTATTATAAATAAGCTTATATCAATAAGTTTAAAATTTTAGATGGCATGAAAAACTCCTAGGGGGTGGTTTTTCTTGCTCTCCCAAGGGAAGGGTCCTGGATTCAATCCCTGGTCAGTGAGCTAGATCCCACATGTCATAACTAAGACCCGGCACAGCCAAATAAATAAATATTTAAAAAAGAAAAAGTCCTAGAAAAGCAAATTGAAATTTTTTACTACAATTGAAACACAGAGAAAAACAAAATCTGGTTATCTCTTAAAGAAATTGAACTGTTAATTTCAAACCTCCCCACAAAGAAATCTCTAGGACAAGATAGCCTTGCTGGTAAATTCTTCCAAATATTTCAGAAATAATACCAATCTTAGACACGATCAGTTCCAGAAAAAAGAGGGAGATATTTTCCAACTTGTGAGTTATGAAATCTAATAAGGTCACTACAATAACAATGAAACCTATAAGCCAATCTCTCATGTACATAAATGCAAAAAATCCCCTTTCAAATGTTAGCAAATCAAAGACAACGTGTGTGTGTGTGTGTGTGAGAGAGAGAGAGAGAGAGAGAGAGAGAGAGAGAGAGAGAATGAACAGTGCTCCTTTTGCCCAATAGTATGGTTTTTCCTGTGGTCATGTATGGATGTGAGAGTTGGACTGTGAAGAAGGCTGAGCGCCGAAGAATTGATGCTTTTGAACTGTGGTGTTGGAGAAGACTCTAGAGAGTCCCTTGGACTGCAAGGAGATCCAACCATTCCATTCTGAAGGAGATCAGCCCTGGGATTTCTTTGGAGGGAATGATGCTAAAGCTGAAACTCCAGTACTTTGGCTACCTCATGCGAAGAGTTGACTTATTGGAAAAGACTCTGATGCTGGGAAGGATTGGGGGCAGGAGGAGAAGGGGACAACAGAGGATGAGATGGCTGGATGGCATCACTGACTTAATGGACGTGAGTCTGAGTGAACTCCGGGAGTTGGTGATGGACAGGGAGGCCTGGCGTGCTGCGATTCATGGGGTCGCGAAGAGTCAGACACGACTGAGCGACTGAACTGAACTGATAGGCCATTAAAAATTCCTATGCAAGCTGAAACCAAGCAACATGATTTTAATAATCAATGGGAAAATTAAAATTGTTCCACAAGCTTTAAACAATGTCAAAATATTAAAAATTCTTTACTGTTGGTTATAACTGTATAAGAAAATGAAACATAGTAACACTAATAATTATTTAGTACACTTTAACACATTATAGATTTTGAGAGGTAAAACTCTTTGTTTAAAAAAGGTTATCAGTGTGAGAACGTCACCCTCACTGTGGCCCTCTGCAATGTGGTACCCACAACATCCCCCTGCACAGGTTCAGACTCAACTCACACATCTAGAAATAGCACATGAATGCCCGTTTTCCTCAAGTGAAACCCAAAAAAACAACTTTGCCAGTTAGAATAGTTTCCAATTCAGTCTGGACATCTAGGCATGGATACATGTGCATGCCTCATGTGCCTCATGCCACATGTGGATACATGTGGTTATTTTTGTCTAAATTAAGCAACCATGGTAACAACTAACTAGGACTCTTGTTCTGCAAAAGTAAAATAAATGTTCAATGTGTTTTAAAAATAAGTTATCAAGAGTAATTCAAATAGTGCTTGCCTTCTTGTTGTATGACTTTGATACAGAGCAAGATTCTTTTTTGGTGAAGACATAACTCATATCCAGAAGGAATGGTGGTAGTGTCAATAGCCCCAGTCAGCTATTTCTTCTAGAACTCTGTTTATATTCAATTCAAATTTCACTTCCAGTGTTAACTCTTCTTGCTTCTTTTTGGCATTTTCATCTCTGTTGGACAATTGTGTCTTTGAATTTTCAGTCAAGTCCATTTCAATTGCTAATATTTTTCAATTAAAAAAAATTTAATGTTGCAGGGGTTTATTACTGAGAACAACTACAGAAGGCTTTCCTGTCCTTGCACAACCTGAGTGACGGGTGCCCAGTGACTTTTAAAGAAGTGACGTGACTGGTCAATGCTCCTGACGGGCATTTGTGATGGGCATTACAACATATGTAATGATTTCAGGATTGTCGGCTTAGCCCAGAAGTTTGTATTTCATGTAATTACTCTCAGTTACTATACTATGCTGAAATTGGAACTCTTGTCTGGAAGTTGCTGTTATTTAACTAAATCATGTTCAGGGAAATTTGTGCCTCCCACAGCCATGCACGGGGAGGAGTGCCTGTGTAATATTGTACTGATTCTACACATCTGATAGAAATGGAGAAAGACAACTCCAGGGAGGGTGCCATGCTATACTGGCACACCCCCATCAGTTAGTGTCCTTACATTCATGGTTGTTGTTTAGTCACTAAGTGATGTCCTACTTTTTTTGCTACGCCAGGGACTGTAGCCTGCAAATGTCCTCTGCCCATGGCATTTTCCAGACAAGAACACTGGAGTGGGTTGCCATTTCCTTCTCCAGGGATCTTCCCCACCCAGGGATCAAACCTATATCTCCTACATTAGCAGGCTGATTCTTTACTGCTGAGCCACCAGGGAATAATTGCAGGTCCAATTATTCCTTCTTTTCACTGCATTCTCCAGGATGCCAAGAAAGGCACCATGGGAACACTAGGGAGTCAGGCCACCAGTTTCTAACACTATTGTTTGTTCCATTCATCATCAAATGCATAGGCTGTGGCTTCCAGTTATCATTGCTAGCTTATCAAGACATATTTTCCCTCCTCATGTCTGATTTTTGCCATTCCCTCCTCCAAGGGATATTCCCGACCCAGGGATTGAACCTGCATCTCTTGTATCTCCTGCATTGGCAGGCAGGTTCTTTACCACTAATGCCACCTGGGAAGCCTAACACTTTAGAAAACGCAATTTGTACCATTTTAGGATTAGAATTCCCTGCTGGAAAAAAAAAAAAAAGCATTTTTCCTTTTAATTGTTCAAATTAACATGAAAATATTTCTGAATCCAAAAGTTTGCTTTAGGGCGCACTTTTCATCAGCACACCTGTCTCAGATCTAGTAAATTAATAAGACAATCTCATCAATGCCCCACCTCCACCACTACCTCTAGGTTTCACTCCCCACTCACAGGGATAGCTGGGCTTCCCACTTTCCTCCTTCCAGAAGCCTGTGGAAGGCCACGGTCTAATCTGACATTAATCTGAGCTGAGGGGACTGTCACCAATCACCGTGGGGTCTGAGACAAGTGCAGAGCTCTGCCAGGCACTGCTGGGAAAGAAAGCCCAGGCCAGGTCCAAGCACTGAAAACCATGGGAAAAGCTCTAACAGAGACCTTAATCCTGATCTGCACACTCCACTGACAATTTCAGGTGATTTGCAGGTACAGAGGTGGGAAAGAATATGGGGCGGCCACAACACAGTCCTGTCACCAGCAAAGCACATCAGTGGCTAACAGGAAGTAAAAGTAGAATATGAATAATAAAATAAAGTCTAACCTATTTTTTTTTTCCCCTTCATGCTTTGTCTGGTACCACTTGCTTACAGGGAACCATGTGCAAAGGCCTGGCACTGACATTCAGACCAGCACTCCTAGTGCAAAGTGGTTGCGCCGAAACCTCAACTCCAAAGGCCCGAAGCGCCGTGAACTACACCTCCCTGCAAGATGGTGGGGGTGGGGGAGGGCGGGGGGGGGGGGGGCGGGTGCTGAGATGCTGCATCGGCTCTGGGATTTGGAGCCTTGAGTATTGTGGCTGCGCCCACCCCAGAAGAGCTCTGCCCCCTCCCCACACAAAGAACAAGGGTGCCCAACCTCCGGGATCTAATACCTGATGATCTGAGGCGGGGTTGATGTAGTAATATTAGAAATAAAGTGTGCAATAAACGTGATGCACTTGAATCAACCCAAAACCATTCTCTGTACCCCCACTCCTGGTCTGTGGAAAAATTGTCTTCCACAAAGCCAGTTCCTAGTGTCAGAAAGGTTAGAGACATGGCTGTCTAGAGCATGTGCTTGTATCTCTCGATTCTTTGATCAAAGAATAAAACTCCTTTGCTTCCAAATCAAATGTGCCTCCTTCTATTGGCTCTAATGACACTGGGTAGAAGGACCCTTGCTGGGGAAGGTCAGCAGCAGTTCCCATTCCAGTTCTCGAGCGCCCATCTCATTCCAGCACAGCTGGCACCCCAGAGACAAGATGCAGACGATCGTGAAGTCACTCCACTCCCAGTGCGGGTGATATTCTGCTGCATCAGTGAGTCTGTCTCCCTCAGTTCTCCCTTCACCATGCTCTTTCCAGCAATCAGCTGTGCAGTCTGCAAGCTACTTCACGGCTTTGTTAGGAGATCATCGGGTGCAAAAACTACTTTAAATTAGGGAAATTCAGAGTTCAGGGTTATAACCATTAAATGGCATTTCTCTTTTCCAGGTCAGCCTCCCATCTATAGCCATTATGTTCTCATTAGTCCTCTCAGTCTCTTTCCAGTCAAGCCTTTTCTGCCTGGGTCCCAGAGACTCTCTTCAAAGATAAACTCAGTGGTTGAGCCACTTTCCACTCTAAAAATTAACAAATCTCTGATTACGAGCCTCTAGTTGCAGTTGCTCCAAACTACCCCTTCTCTGAAGACCACTACAGTGTCAGCCCCTTTATCCTAGGCTGCCCCGAGATGTCTCTTAAAGTCTTTCCAGATTCTTCTCAGCCCATTGCCACCATCTCTCCAAAGACCCCATTAAGGCTCTGATGTTCTCAGGGGAGGAGAGCTGGGGAAGCCCCTAGCCCTCTCCCCAGGGTCCCTCCCTTTCCCCTCTCTCTGGGCTTCCTTGTATTACCTTTGCTTCCCCTTCAAGTTCACCAGTTCCCCAACTTTAGGCACAGAAATACACATAAATAGTTTTGCATTCCTCACCTGACGATAACTGCTTTGATATCTTTCAACCCCATTGAAATCCAAGTCCGAGAACCCTGACATCAGCAGAGGGCAGAAAATACACTTCCAGAGTTCCAGATGGATCTTCACCAAGAAAGAAATATAATTTCATTATGCCCCAACACCCAGCATGTGCTCTAAAATGACCACTAGCTGAAAGGGTGCCCCCTCTGCAAGCAGAGGCACAGAAAGAAGGGAAGAAGTTGAGGGCTGTGAGAAAAGTAACAGTGGGATTCTTCCAAGAGAAGGCACTCAGAAATTAGGTGGTGGAAGCCCATCCAGGTGTTTAAAGTTCTGTACAGTGTTCTTTAATCATTGATGTTGCCAAGAAAGGTGCTGCGCAAGGCACTGAAGGAGGACAAGATGAGAAAGACAGGATTCCCTGTCCTATGGATCCTGCAGCTAAAACAAAGATGGAAGTCATGCAAAGCAGGCAACATTTAGAGAACAGTATGAGACGGCAAGCACTGAAGGTCTGAAGTGGCAGAGCATGTGAGGAATGCAAAACTATTTATGAAGGAGACAGAATTTGAACTTGGCTCTAAAGAAGGGATAGAAATTGATCAGAGAGAAAATCAAGAGCATTCTGGGTAGAGGGGACTTCATGACAGAAGATGGGGAAAGAAGAAAGCTCACAGCATATTATTCCCAGAACACTGAGAGGCTGTGAAACGGGGCAAGAAGGAGGGGGGCAGGGATTATACAGGTCTGTGCTACCCAGCCCCCAACCCCATGTCCTGAGGCTGCTGGGCACACACTGTGGCCCAGAGGGAGTCGCCTTTGTTTAGCAGGTCAAAGAACACAGCCTGCTGCCCACGGAGTCCTTTGTCACCTGTGGTCACCGCTCCACATTCTCTGTCCCCACCTGGCAACCTTCCTCTTCTGCTTTATTAATGAGTACAAGGTAAGTTTTCACAGGCAACCATTAAAACAAAAAGTCTGCCTTCTATTTCAAGGGAAACTTTTTTCAAAAACTCATCTGAAAGATCTGACTCTGACAAACATGTGCTTTGATGTAGTTTTCTTAGTTATTCTCATATAAGGGAAATGTCTGAGATCCTGGCAGAGAGAGACACAGGCTTGAGTTTGGCCGGTGAACCAGACCCAGAAGTGCATAATACAGTCCAAAGTGCAAACCTCCTGGTGGGTGGGGGAGAGGGGGCGGCGCTGGGACTACTACCTCTGGTTTGAACTCTGTGCTGGAGACATCAGTGGGTCTCACCTGATCCAGGTTTCTGACCACAGCCGGGCACCTGCTTGGCTTCAGAGAAAGGGCCCAGACCAGGACCAAGGGGTCGTGGAATACCATCCTGGCTCCACCATAACTCTCCTTGTGACTTTGAGCAAGTCATCTCATGCCTCTGTGTTTCAGTGTCCTCCTCCCCAAAATGAAGTGTCTTGTTGATCTCAAAGGCAATGTGAGCTTTGTCCCTTTTTAATGCATAATTTGGGATAAATTACTTAACCTATGTGAGCTTAGTTTTCTCCTGTAGCAAAGGAAAAGTACCTACCTAAGGTTGCTGTGAGAAAATCAGTCAGATAATACATGTAAAAATGCCCAGCACACCATCTAGAAAATAGTTGGTACTTGATGTCCTGTTCCCTGACTCTTGAAAGGGTTCTTTGGTGTTATAACAGTCTATGTTTCCACCCAAAGTAAGGTCTCCACATGTTACCAAAGAGTCTGCAATCATAGCATGGATGGAAATCACCAGACACAAACCAAAGTGAACAATTTCAGCAGAGGGGCCAGTAGAGGATTAGGTGAACAGGCAGAATCCCCTGATTTAGGATGCACTTTGTTCTTTGCCAGTGTTTCCTAAACGTGCTTATTAAAACACCCAAGTCATCAGGCGATTATGAAGTGGAAAGTCTGGAGACCTGGGAATCTGAATATTTAACTAGCACCTGCAGCCCTGGGCAAGTAGTTACCCCAACAGGCAAGAGTGAGAAACAGCGCTTGAATTCCTCTTGAATTCCCAGCCACCTACTTCTTCACTCTGGCCCTGATGTGACTGCTGGCTGTGCTGCCTGCCGCTGGCACCTGTGTGCTGCCTGAAATTTGCTCGGTTCTTGCATCAGTTCTTCTGCTTCTCAGCCAGTCCTGTGTATTTGGGGATTGACACTGCAACCAAGGGTGAAGAACAAAGGCCAGCGCAAAGGCTGCTTAACTGACTCAGAAGCAAAAACCTCCCACTCTCATTCCTCTTGATCTCTGTAAACCCACCCCCACACAGGACCAGGAATTTCCTAATTAGGATTTCCAGATTGAGAATCTTCACCAGGTTTACAGAACACATGCTCCTCTCTGTTCTTGACTTTTTATTTTTTATTATTATTTTTTGTTCTTGACTTTTTAAATGATGAATTTTGTAAGACTTGATACACATAAAATGTGTAGAATGTCTATGCATATGAAACAAACAGTCATGAGCCCACCATCCAACCTAAGAACTGCAGCATAATCTGCTAGATGTATCTTCTGCTCTATTATAAAGTAGTTTTTGAAACTGCTTTCCTTAAATAACTAGCACATACAGTAGAATAACTACAATGAAAAATGATACAATTAGCTTCTCTGTGCCTATCATCCACTATAGAAAAACAGCATTCTTACTACCTTTGCAGTCTCCTGTGTGAGTGACGGTGGGCTCAGCCATGTCCGACTCTTTGTGACTCCCTGGATATAACCCACCAGGCTCCTCTGTCCATGGAATTCTCCAGGCAAAAATACTGGAGCGGGTTGCCATTTCTGCCTCCAAGGAACTTTCCCACCCAGGGATTGAACCCTAGCCTCTTGTATCTCCTACACTGGCAGACTGATTCTTTACCATTGCACCACCTGGTCCTGTGTGTCCGTCCCTAATTCTGTTCACGACTATTTGCTACCATTGGGGGTATAATTTTCAGAACTTGTCCCCAGTAAAAGAGTTCAGGATTTAGAACATGTAAAGCATTCTTAATACTTTAGGGACTTACAAGGTGGTCCAGTGGCTAGGACATCACTCTTCTGGTGCTCTGGGCCTGGGTTCAATCCCAGGTCAGGGAACTAGAGCTCACATACCGAAACTGAAAAAATGATCCCGTATGCCACAGTGAGGATAAAGGATCCCATGTGATCCTTTATCACAGCTGAGACTCAGCACAACCAAATAAATTAATTAAAATAAATATTTTTAAAAGAACATTCTTAACACATTATACTTCATAGTGTAACACTTGCTTCAAGTTGAAAATATTAAATTTTTTTCTATTTTTTCCAATTACAAAAAGTTACTACTTTGGGCAAAGAGGAGAGAGTGGGGGATAAAGGAGACAGAGAGAAAATAACTTGCTTTGACTCGATATTTTGTGGACATCGGGGACTATCTTTCCTTTTTAGGTGTGTCTCTAGGTGTCTAAAGCAGAGTAGACTCTCCATAAACATTCCATTCTCTTTCTCAGTAACTCCTCTCTTGTTCCCATTTCTCATATTTTCCATTACTTCAGGTTCTTTCACATCTGCATTTAAATATCATCCAGTGTCTCCTATCTTTAAGTAAAACAGAACAAACTTCCTGGGCATATCGAGTTTGTGTCCTTCTGGTTTTCACCTTCCCCTCCCCACCAACACTGTACAGAGAGTTGTCTACACTCACTGCCTCCATCCTGCCTCCCACTGATTCCACAGCCCATGGTCATCTGGCTTCTGTTCCCCTTCTTCTCCACGTCTCGGCCTTGCAAACTATTTTCAGCAGGGTTGCCAACCACCTCCTTCCTGCTAAACCCAGAAGACATGCGTGTGTCCTCGGGCACTGTTAACCGCCCCGCCTTGAAGCTCTTCTCTTCCGTTCCAAATCAGTACACTATGAGTTGTCTTCCCAGCTCTTTGCTGCTGCTTTTCATTGTCTTTTTTGGGATTCATGGCCTCTGCTCACACTTTAAAGGTTGACATTCTTGGGGATACTTTTTCCTCTACATTTTCTTCTCACTCTATATATCCTCATTAGTGAGCTCATCAATTTCCTTCCCTATCAGTGGATGTTCGTTTTTTCCCAACTAGCTGAGGTTGGCATTGTACCAGTTGAGTTTCCAGGAACAGTCAGAGCAACTGTGGGATTCAGGGTTCAGAGTAGCCAGCACTGGCGGTACAAAGTGTGATCCAGTGTTCTGAAGGGGTGGTTTCAGAACTTCACTGAGTTATAATCACTAGGTGGATTATTAATAATAATAGAAGATTAAGAAGAAGATCTAATATGTACTGAGTGATTATTATATACCAGGTGTGAAATAATAGACAATATATATATATCAGTCTTGCACCCCATTGCTGCACAAAACTCCTAAAATCTCTGAAATTTCCTAAATGATAAAAACACTAGGAATATCTATAGTTCTAATACCCGTCTTTCATCCCATCCCTGACACAGGGCTCCCAAAACCCTTGTAATTTCCAAAATGTTAAGAGCAGTAGGAGCAGCTTTGGTGCTTATGAGGTGACCTGGATGGGCTCTTGGATGGCTCCTGCCTGGGGGCTGATCACCAGAGAGACCAAGCCACAGTTAGAAGCTTGGAATTTTGAGCTCAACACTGCCTCCTCCAGAGAGTGGCAAGGGACTGGAAATGGGAGTTAATAATTGATCATGCCCACTCAAGGAAGCCTCTATAAAATCCCAGTAGTAAGGGTATCAGAGACCTTCCAGGCTGGGCACACAGCCATACCAGGAGGGAGATGCTCCTGAACTCCTCGAGAACAGAAACTCGGCACTCAGGACCCTCCCAGACCTCACCCTGGGTATCTCTTTATCTGGATTATAATATTCGTTATAAACAGGTAAATGTAAGCTTATCCCTGAGTTCTGTGAGCCACCCTAGCAAATTAATCAAAGCTGAGGAAAGTTCTATAGGTAGTAAATCAGCTCAGGTGATAACCTGGGCTTGCAACTGATGTTTGAAGAAGGGTTCCAGGTGAATGGTGGGGGGCGGAGGGGGGAGGCGGGAGGCGGGGGTGGCGGGGGGTAGACTTGGAATAAGCCCTTAACCTGTGGGATCTGAGGCTGCCTCCAGGTAAACAGTGTCAGAATTGAGCTAAATTGCAGGACACCCAGCTGGTGTCACAGAGATTTACTTGATGTGGAGACAAACTTCCACATCTCCCACAAACTTCCACACACTTGGTGACCAGAAATGAAGTGTTCTATGTAAAAATAAAGGAGACACACAGGAGACAATCACAGTTGGGAAGAGCTGAGTGTTTCCTGCCCTAGAAAGAAAAAAACTGAGTTGCTGGTTGTTTTACAACCAGGCTTCATGCTAAGTGCTTTACATGTATGATCATCTCATTAAGTTTTCTCAACAACCATATAGATAGGGTGGGTACTATCGTTATTCCCATTTTCCAGAAGAGGTAACAGAAGTTAGAGAATCAAAGGAATGTGCACAAGGTGCCAGAGGAAAAGCTGGTTGGAGGAAAATCTGGTATCCTATTCAGGGGGTTGACTACAGAGCCCACACTCATTCCACCAAACTGTATTGACTCATAGTTTCTCTTTCAGTTTTGAATTCTTATTTCTCTTCACAGAGCTACCCACTGAAACATTACTCACTCAAGGGCAAAGCTATTCATCTGTTTTGTTTAACCTCATACTTGGTTCTGAACAGAGACACTCAATAAAAATTTGTGGAATAAGTAAGTGTTCATTCAACTTCTTTCCATCTCTATCTATCAAATAGTCACATCTTTCAGCTGCTTTTTTTGTTGTTGATTGTTGAACTGATTTTTAGAATTTTTAAAATTTTGTTTTTGTTATCCTTTAATTTTTGTATATATATGGAAATAAGTTTACCCAGTTAATGTTTTGTCTCTTCATTTTTAAATGATTTTTTAACTACAGAGATTCCTAAATAGCATAGTTTTATTTCAGTCTTTTGTTTCTTAATGATTTTGTATCTTTTCAAAGAAAACCTTTCCTATCCTGAAGTCATATATCCTCCTGTACCTTGCTATAAGTTTGCCCTTCACATTTAAACTTTCAATCTATTTGGAATTGATTTGTATGAGTAATGTGACGTAGGGATTCAATTTCATTTCAATGATTTTTAATATAAGCCATATTTGCTTTCCTTATATATGTGGATATATTCTTAGAGGTTATTTGCATTTCTAAACATTTGAAAATAACAGGCATTATGTGTTTTAAATATTTGTGTTAATTTTCTAAAAACAAGAGCCTCCTCCTCCATAAATATTTAGGAAAATTAACAATTCCCTGCAGTCATCTCATATTCAGTCCACATTTAAATTTCCACCATTATCCAAAAATGTGTTTATACTTTAGTATTTTTTTGCACCAGGGTCCAGTTAAGGTATACACATCCTATTTTACTGTTACATCTCTTACTTCTTTTGTATTCCAGAAGAGACTCCTCACCAATTTTTTTTTCATGACATTGACTTCTTATAGCTATCAGGTTAGCTGTCCAATAGACTGTCCCACAAATTCTGGATTTGTCTGATTACTTCTGGAGAAGGTTGCTTCCCATTTTCCTTAATCTCCTGTATTTCCTGTAAATAGGGAATTTGGCTCGAAAGTTTGGTTAAAAACTTGGTTTTATTAAAAATTTGGTTTAAATTCAGGTTAAAAATTTTTGGCACAAATATTTTGCAGTTAATGGTGAGTACTTTACACTGCATCCCATCACAAGTCACATCATGACAAATCATCTCATTGTTATTAATACGAGTTTTCTTCTGGTTAAGAGAGTGACTGCCAGTTCTCTCCATTGTTTGCAATTAGCAAGTAAGCTGTGGCATGATACCTTGACACTGTGTAAATATCCTGTTACTGGAGAAGGCAATGGCACCCCACTCCAGTACTCTTGCCAGGAAAAATCCCATGGATGGAGGAGCCTGGTAGGCTGCAATCCATGGGGTCGCGAAGAGTCGAACACGACTGAGCGACTTCACTTTCACTTTTCACTTTCATGCATTGGAGAAGGAAATGGCAACCCACTCCAGTGTTCTTGCCTGGAGAATCCCAGGGACGGGGGAGCCTGGTGGGCTGCCGTCTATGGGGTCACACAGAGTCAGACACGACTGAAGTGACTTAGCAGCAGCAGCAGAACAACTTTCTGGGCATCCCTAGTGGCTCAGTGGTAAAGAATTCACCTGCCACTGCAGAAGACTTGGTTTCAATCCTTGGGCTGGAAAGATACCCTGAAGAAAGAAATGGCAACTCACTCCAGTATTCTTGCCTGGGAAATCCCATGGACAGAGGAGCCTGGCGGGCTGCCATCCCTGGGTTTGCAAAGAGTCAGACATGACTTAGCGACTAAACAAGAACAAACTTTCACCTATTGGTTTTATATCCACCAATAATCTTTGGCTAAATGCAAAAATTACTTCATTAGAGAGGTGTTTTTTAAGAAATAAATTGATTCTATAAATCATTTGGGGGAAAACTGATATGTTTGCAATACAGAGTCTCCTTATCCGTAGGAGACCATGCCATATCTCTCCATTTACTTATATATTCTTTTAAATAGTTTCATTAAATATAAATTTAATAACAACATTGTTCATAATAGCAAAAGTTGTAAAAGCCCCAAATACTCACTGATAGGAGAACCAATAAAGAATGATATATTTATACAATAAAATTCTATATCAGGGTGGAAATGAATAAACTAGAGCTATGCCCATCAACATGGAAAACACCAAGAAGCAATGTTGAGTGTAAAATCACATTTTAGAGCAATATATACGACAAGAAAAGTTTTTATATGGAACTTTAAGAGAAAGTTACATTGTTTAGAAATACAAGCCTGTCTGGTACAATACAAAGAAAGGCAAACTAGGACTTCAGCTTTTGAATTATGGACTGGGTTATTCAGACCATCCCTCCTACTGAAAACAGATAAAAAGTGGTGAAATATTTCAAAAACTTTTTAGAGAGCTAACAAGATAGTAAAAAAAAAATTACTGGACCAAGATCTAGGAAGAAAACAGAAACCCAGAAAATTGAGGCCTCCAGTTGGGGCTGCTTTCGTCCTGGGAACATTTATCAATCTGGAAGTGACAAGTGAAAGACATGGTCATGTTTGGAGAAGCCTTTAAAGAGCAGAGTACAGGGACTTCCCTGATAGTCCAAAGGTTTAGATTCTGCACTTCCACTGTAGGAGGTGTGGCTTCCATCCCTGGTGGGGGAACTAAAATCCTGCATGCCACGCAGTGCAGCCAAAAAAAAAAAAAAGAGTCAAGTACAGATGTCAGAATCCAAGAATGCAAAGAGTGAGAACTTTGGGAAACAACCCCTTATCTTGTAATGAAATCTTCAAAGTCCTCATCTCAGGAGGAAGAATAAACTAGAAATAGATAAGCCCTTACATGGACTGCAAACCAACTTTAAATGTCCTGGATAATACAGTCTCAAACTGAATCCTATAGGTTTAAGGTGAGTCCAAATTGCTACTTCTTCTCCATACCAACATCATCTAACAAAATCAGTCTTTCAAAATCCTCTTTAGAGGAAGACAGCTTCTTCCTGGGTCTCAAATTATTTCTACAAATATTTTTTAATTGCAGGATAAGTCACAGAATAAAAGATAATCAGATAGTCAGAAGATGTCATGAGATGGAACCAGTAGAAATAATACACCACACCTATGCTGAATAGATAGTCATGAACATCCATGTCATCTTCTCAAGTTTATAGGAAGGTTTTATGTAGATAACATTTATCAGATTTTTAAAGTTCTCTTTTTTTTTCTTAATTTGCTGAAAGTTTTATTTTTTATCATGAGTACATGTCAAACTTAAGCAAATGCTTACGCTACTGCTATTGAGATGATGTAATAGATTAAGTGATTTTTCTAATGTTAAACCATACTTGCTTCCTGGAATAAATCTGACTTGGTTTAAAAAAGAAAGAAATAATAGACCACATATAGAGACAGCAGAAATTCTAAATAAATATCACCATAGAATGTAAAATGACTGTTTACTATGTTCATGGAGCTAGTCAAGCTTCACACATATGCTAAAGAAATTTCTACCCGTGTCTCTCATGTGCTTCTTACATATTTTATGTAATATCCAAACATGAGACCAAAATGAGGCCAAAAATGAGGGCCCCAGAACCTTCTGAGGTTCTTCCAATATTCTGTTTTATGACCCACGTGATGATCACATGGACATTTATTTTATAACAAGTTTTTAAGCTGTATACTTATGATAGACACATGGTCCTGTATTAGTGTTATTTTCCATACCAAAAAATTTAATTAACATGATAAATCAAAATCTAGATTCATTTTCACTTTTGAGGGGGGAGACAGGACATGGGGCAAGAGGAAAAAGGACATGGAAAGCTTCAAGGTACAGGTAATGCTCTAGGTCTTGAATTGGATTCATTGCTGCTCACTTTATTAACATGCTTTATAGTTTACATATATGTCACACAGATTTTCCTAGGTATCAAACATTTTATAATAAAAATAAACATCATTATAGATTAAAGTTTTACAAGGAAATGGATGAAGATTCAGCTTATCTTGTGTTGTTTCCTTTGCATCCAGATCCTGTCTTTTCTTACCCTGCAGAAGCTTGAGTTTGGTAAGTTGCTGTTATTCAGTTGCTCAGTCATGTCCGACTCTTTGTGACCCCATGGACTGCAGCACGCCAGGTTTCCCTGTTTTTCACCATCTCCCAGAGCTTGCTCAAACTCATGTCCATTGAATCAGTGATGCCATCCAACCATCTCATCCTCTGTTGTCCCCTTCTCCTCCTGGTAAGTTATGTTTATGATAACCATGGGACTGCTGGTTATGTCCTCTTGTCTACTTTTAGCAAATCAAAGCTGATTACATGCAGCCATACCTCAGTTAGTTTCAAATAGAGTAAGAAGCAGCCACTCTCAAAGCTCATGTAAGACATCTAATATTTGAGAAATTTATTGGCATTGGCAACCACCCTCTCATTAAGTTCTGTTCCAAACTAAGCCAGATCATCAGGAAATAATACAAAAATCACATCTACTGAATCCCTGTGAGAATTTGGTTTATTTAGTTATGATTAACCCTTGGCCTCTGTTTTATCACAGGATCACTCAATGGGGCAAGAGAAAATACATGTACTAGATATTATTCATCTTACCATACTAACAGTACATCCTAATACTATATTCCAACTCAAATGCCACCTTCACATGATATAATCCTTTATCCCAAGTAAAAGAAATTTTCTACTTTATCATGGTCATTTCATGATTTTGGAGCACTTCTCCAAATAACATAGTTACAATGTACAACTTGTTTAGATAGAGATTATGTGTCTCACCTGCTTTATATTCCTCCCAGGAGGCAATTTATAAATACTGATTGTTTGCCTCACTCATGCCTAAGAAAGGCTGAAGGTATAGGAAGAAGCAGGTAGTAGGGGCACATGTTCAACTAAGGAAAACATGAGAGAACTGAAGTAAAGTTACATAGGGAATGTAACTTGCATTTTCCACAGAACTCCAAGGGCCGCCAAGGGCCCAACAATTTGAAAGGAAAAAATCAACTCCAGGGCACTTCATTAAAAAAAAAAAAATTCTACTAATGACAAAGAATTTATCCTAAATGTTTCCAGAATGAGAGGAAAAGAAAACAAAACATGTCACCAAAAAGGGCACAAAATTTTAAATGATACTGGATTTTTCACCAGCAACATCAAATGCCAAGAGATGTTGGAGTAATCTATATAAAGTTCTGAGAGAAAACGATTCCTAGAAAAATCTCAAATTCTAGAACCAAGCAAATATGAAGTGAATGATCTCTGGTTAATGAGACAAGAAATTAAAAAGTTGGTTTGTAATTGATAGAGAAACAATTTTTAAATAGTGTTACAAATACTCAAGATGGGGAATGAAATATAAATCCTCAACTAGCGTAACAGAAAGCCAATGGAAAATGTCTATAATTAATAAGAAATAGAAGTTGAATCATTTGGAGATGTGAATAACCACCAGAAGAAATAGCAAAAATAATTCATTGCCTCTGCGAGCTTGTGGGCTGGGGGGAGTCAGGCAAAGGGACTTTCACATGTAACCATATGCATGTATTACTCTAAAAACATTTTTAATTTTTCTCTAAAATGGTTTATTCTTATTTCAAATTAAAGCAGTAATAAAATACTATTCTTACTTAATAAATTAGCACAAAGGCTTCTTGAAATAATACTTGGTATTGGCAAAGAGGTGGAGGTAAGGACATTTCATAGAGTTCTAGTAGTAAATACTATACATTGGTAAAAACTTCCTGAAGGACAATTTGATATAATGGGTCAAAAATTTTTTTAAACATGCAAAACTTCTGAGCCACCAGTTCCACTTCTAAGAGTCTGTTAAATAATCAAGAGTGTATACCAAGATTCATTTACTAGTATATTCATAAAAAGTTTGTTTTAATAATGAAGTATTAGAAACAACTTTAATGTCCAATAATACATGTCCAACAAATAAATAATGATGCAATCATGTGATGAAATACTATGCATGCATGTGTGCTAAGTTGCTTCAGTTGTGTCTGACTCTTTGCTACCTTATGGACTATAGCCCACCAGGCTCATCTGTCCATAGGATTCTCCAGGCAAGAATACTAGAGGGTGTTACCATTTCCTTCTCCAGGGGATCTTCCCAACCCAGGGATCAAACCTGCATCTTTTATGCCTCCTGCATTGGCAGGTAGGTTCTTTACCACTAACATCACCTGGGAAGCCCATGATGAAATACTATATAACCACTAAAAATGAAACAATTGGGAAATATTTATTGATATAGAAAACATTCATAATTTGTTAGCTGAAAAAAATGAACCATTTATGGATGAAATCATGTCTTGGATTTGCTCAAGAAACAATTCAGAATAAAGGGAAGTGATAGAGGATTTAGATAAAACAAGTTGGACAATGGGTTGATAATTATAGAAGTGAAATAATTGGGAAATGGAAGATCATTATCATAATAAGCCTGCTTTTGTATATTTTCAAAATTCTCCACAGTAAAGTGCTTTATAACTCTGTACAATATATGTGCATTTAAATATGAAAATGAAAAAGATATAAGATACACACCAAAAGTTGGATGGTCATATCTGCTTACTTTTATTATCATTTGCTTATGTCTGTTCTTTAAGTGATCTGCACTAAAAGTGAATTATTTTTGTAATAAGAATTTCTAAAATTCCAACATAAAGTATGGCCTGCTCTACTACTCGTCCACATGCCCTTCAGAATCAAGTGTCATATTGTTTTCACGACTTTGTTTTATAATAGCATTCCATTTTTTCCCATTAGGAAACTATATATATGAAACACTAAAATTGGTTTTTAAGTTTGAGAAAAATTCATCCATGCATTCAGTTACAGGGCTTTCTTTAGAATACAATGATGAATTTATTGCTAATTTCTCAGAATGTTACCTTTTAGTTCAGTGCTTCTGCACCCTGGCTGGCTATATTAATACATTAAAATTACCTGGGATTTTCAAAACAACACCATTGCCCAGCCTCTGTTCTACCAAGGTTCTCATTTAATTGGTCTGAGACAGGGCTCAGGCACTGGCATTTTTTTAAATTAATTAATTTATTTTAATTGGAGGCTAATTACTTTACAATATTGTAGTGGTTTTTGCCATACATTGACGTGAATCATCCATGGGTGTACATCTGTTGTACATGTACAACATCCTGAACCCCCATCCTGAACATCCCATCCTGAACCCCGCTGCCACCTCCCTTCCCATCCCTTCCCTCAGGGTCATCCCAGCACACCAGCCCTGAGCACCCTGTCTCTTGCATTGAACCTGGACTGGCGATCTATTTCACATATGATAATATACATGTTTCAATGCTATTCTCTTAAATCTTCCCACCCTCACCTTCTCCCACAGAGTCCAAAAGTCTGTTCTTTATTTCTGTGTGTCTTTTGCTGTCTCGCATATAGGGTCATCGTTACCATCTTTCTAAATTCCATATATATGCGTTAATATACTGTATTGGTGTTTTTCATTCTGACTTACTTCGCTCTATATAATAGGCTCCAGTTTCCATGGGGTGGCAAAGAGTCGGACATGACTGAGCGACTTCACTTTCACTTTCACTTTCATCCACCTATTATAACTGATTCAAATGAGTTCTTTTTAGTAGCTGTGTATGTGTATTGTGTATACGTACCACAGCTTTCTTATCCATTCATCTGCCAATGGACATCTAAGTTGCTTCCATGTCCTGGCTATTGTAAACAGTGCTGCGATGAACATTGAGGTACACCTGTCTCTTTCAATTCTGGTTTCCTCGGTGTATATGCCCAGCAGTGGGATTGCTGGGTCGTATGGCAGTTCTAGTTCCAGTTTTTTAAGGAATCTCCACACTGTTCTCCATAATGGCTGTACTAGTTTGCATTCCCACCAACAGTGTAAGAGGGTTCCCTTTTCTTCACACCCTCTCCAGCATTTATTGTTTGTAGACTTTTTGATAGCAGTCATTCTGACCAGCGTGAAATGGTACCTCATTGTGGTTTTGCTTTGCATTTCTCTGATAATGAGTGATGTTGAGCATCTTTTCATGTGTTTGTTAGCCATCTGTATGTCTTCTTTGGAGAAATGTCTGTTTAGTTCTTTGGCCCATTTTTTGATTGGGTCGTTTATGTTTCTGGAATTGAGCTGCAGGAGCTGCTTGTATATTTTTGAGATTAATTCTTTGTCAGTTGCTTAGTTTGCTATTATTTTCTCCCATTCTGAAGGCTGTCTTTTCACCTTGCTTATAGTTTCCTTTTTTGTGCAAAATCTTTTAAGTTTAATTAGGTCTCATTTGTTTATTTATTTTTTTTATTTCCATTACTCTGGAAGGTGGGTCATAGAGGATCCTGCTGTGATTTATGTCAGAGAGTTATTTGCCTATGTTTTCCTCTAGGAGTTATATAGTTTCTGGTCTTACATTTAGATCTTTAATCCATTTTGAGTTTATTTTTGTGTATGGTGTTAGAAAGTGTTCTAGTTTCATTCTTTTACAAGTGGTTGACCAGTTTTCCCAGCACCACTTGTTAAAGAGATTGTCTTTTCTCCATTGTATATTTTTGCCTCTTTTGTCAAAGATAAGGTGTCCATATGTGCGTGGATTTATCTCTGGGCTTTCTGTTTTGTTCCATTGATCTGTATTTCTGTCTTCATGACAGTACCATACTGTTTTGATGACTGTGGCTTTGTAGTATAGTCTGAAGTCAGGCAGGTTGATTCCTCCAGTTCCATTCTTCTTTCTCAAGATTGCTTGGGCTATTCGAGGTTTTTTGTATTTCCATACAAATTGTGAAATTATCTGTTCTAGTTCTCTGAAAAATATTGTTGGTAGCTTGATAGGGATTGCATTGAATCTATAGATTGCTTTGGGTAGTATACTCATTTTCACTATATTGATTCTTCCAATCCATGAACATGGTATATTTATCCATCTATTTGTGTCATCTTTGATTTCTTTCACCAGTGTTTCATAGTTTTCTATATATAGGTCTTTTTTTTCCTTAGGTAGATTTATTCCTAAGTATTTTATCCTTTTCATTGCAATGGTGAATGGAATTGTTTCCTTAATTTCTCTTTCTGTTTTCTCATTATTAGTGTATAGGAATGCAAGGGATTTCTGTGTGTTAATTTTATATCCTGCAACTTTACTATAGTCATTGATTAGCTCTAGTCATTTTCTGGTGGAGTCTTTAGGATTTTCTATGTAGAGGATCATGTCATCTGCAAATGGCACTGGCATTTTTTAAAACTCCCTGTTGATTCTAATGGGCAGGCATAACTTAGAGTTACTGTCTTATTGCCTACTTCAGACAGCAACTCTCAACCCTAGTCACACTCTGGAGTCAGTTATAAAAAACACTGATGTCTAAAGCCTATCCCCCAAATTTCTGATTTAGTTGGTCTAGGCTGCGACATGGGCATTGGAATTTTTACCTCTACCCCTCCCTATCCACTCAACATAAATATCTTTCATTTATTCACTGATGTCTGAGATTTACCTCTTTGCTAAGAATATTCTCTTAAAATATTAACACCCCACTAAAAAAATATACACTAAGGTTTGCAATCCCTGAAAATATACACTAAGGTTTGTGAAAGCAAAAATGTGGTTAATCTGTCTTTTGCATCAACAATCTGAAAAGTTTTGCATATGGGGAAAGAGAAAAAAGTGACAAGGGAAAGGGTTCTGGAGGGCATAATATATTACATACTGATATAGATAGAGATAAAAGAGGGAGAGAAAAAGAGCAAAGCTCAATAGAGAGAAAGTACAAGATGAATTTTCCTTGCTTTAAAAGCAGAAGATGGCACACAAAGACAAATACTGTATGATTCCACTTATATGAGTTACTTAAGAGTAGTCAAAATCACAGAGACAGAAGATCAGAGGTGGCTGCCAGGGGCTGGGAGGAGGAGGGGAGGTATTGTTTAATGGGTCCAAAGTTTCAGTTTTGCAAGATGAAAAGAGGTCTGGTGACAGATGGTGGTAATGGTTGCACAACAATATGAATGTATTTAATACCACTGAACTACATGCTTTACAATGGTAAAGACTGTACATTTTGCTATGTATTTTACCCAACTGAAAAAAAAATTAGGGAAAAAGCAGAAGATGACAACTATGTTTGGACACCTTAAGGTTGAATCTACCACCAGCTGAGCTTTAATGAGCTTAAACCAAATATCCTCAGAAGATCCAAAGATGAGTTTCCCCATGCAACCAACTCTCCATTCTGAGCTTGGAGAAGAGCTCCAAGCCCTCTTCTCCAAGCTCTGAAGTAGAAAACGCACTTCACCTTACTGTTGTTCTCAGGATCACACTGAAAAACATCTCTGTGGGCCCTAAATGAGCCCAATAAAATTGGTAACCCCATTAATCAATATTTTTAACTTTGCAAAGCATGCCTGGAGCCACTTTTCTGGTGTTGAAAGTTTAACATTGAGTTTCAAAGACCACAACTAAATCCCAGAGCTTGCCCAGGTTTCAGTAACTTCACAATGCATGTGGCGGGCCTTTAATGTTTCCTTTGTTAATGGCACTCTTCTTTCTGGAACTCTCACTTTTCAGGAACTCAAATTTTTCCAGGTATCTGGTTCCAGTTTTTTGTTGCCACTTTCTCTCATCTCCAAAGTTTTCCTATTGTCTTCTGAACTTGAAGCCATAAAACATAATATTGTAAAATTAGCTTGTAAACCCTTAATTAAATACTCAGTAAAATGGAAAATTTCTTCAAGCAATCAATAAAATAGTAACAGATGACTGGGAAAACCTCACTGATATCACATGTAACTTTCAGTTTTCCATTGTAAACCAAAGTCTTCATCTAGCTTTTAGATTTTAGTTTTAAATTGACTTTGTCTTAACACTCTTGTCAGTGTTTCTTAAGCTTGCCTTATGATACAGACAAGCACTTAGGGTGCTTGTGAAAAAAAAAAAAATGCAGACAACCAAAACCCTCCACAGGAGATTCTGATTCAGTAACTCTAGGGTGGAACCCAAAACTTCATAACTGTCTGTGGGTCTCTGGTGATTCTGCATTAAGTTAAGTTGCCTGCAGGTAAGACAGAGGAAAGCAGCAGATATAACTCTTTCCAACTCTCCCACTCCTCATCTCATCTTTGCAACTGTTCTAGAACTTCCCTGCATTTTCCCTGGACTTTGGTGTCTTGTCTCAATCTTGCTATTCAAAATGTGGTCCTCAGACCCTGGTGAGGTGCAGCAGCCTCACCTGGAAGCTTATTAGAAATGCAGACTCTCAGGCCCACCTCAGTCCTTAGGAATCTTCACTTTAACAAGATCCATGGATAATTTATCTTTCTCCTGACTAGTACAGCACTGAAAGAGAGCTCTTTCCCAAACTTTTTGGTAAACATAAAATGTACTCTCTCTCACTCTATGTGTGTGTGTGTACACGTGTGCGTGCACACATGTGTGTGTGGTCACATGGCCTTTAGATAGCTAAAACATATATTGCACTTCCTATATTCCAAGCACTATCTTTGTCTTCACAACAACCCTACATAGAAGGTACGATTATTATCCTTTGACAGAAAAGAGCCCTGAGACACAGCAGCTCATTAACTTGCTCACACTTAGTTTCCATAGCTGGTAAGTGGGGCAGCTGGACTCAAACCAGGCCCATTTTGATTCCTGCCACAGCCCTCTCCATCTTCCCCAGGATTTCTCTGCCTCACATCACTGACTAACTTCCACAGCAGAACAGTAGCAGGTTTCCTCCTTTTCCTGCCTTGAGAGATATCTATTGTCCTTCTCTTGTGGAGAATGAGGACACAATGGCTTGACCATGAGCCCTGATATGGCTTCATTAAACCTTTCCTCTACTTCTCTTCTTTTCAGGGGAAGAGTCAAGATTTTAATTTTATAGAATTTAATTGTATTTCTTTTCAATTAAATTAATTTGTTTAGTTAATTTCCCTTTTACTTATTTACTGTTACACCATCTTAATTTATTATAGTGTCATAATTTTAAAGTGAAGAACTTAAACTTAGAGTAACAGTAGTTATAAAGTAAGTGTAGGGTTGGTCTTTGACCTAAAAGTTGAAGAGTTCATCCCAGGAAGAAACAGGCAGGAAAGACTTTTGAGAGGAAACATCACAAACAATCCTTCCTGAGCAGGACACAGGCTCAGTAATCTGGATTTAAGCAGTTGAAACACAAAAGCCCCTTTCGGGACATGGAGCACCACACTGGTGGGTTTACTTGCTGGTGTTGACCAAAGGAGGAGAGGGGGTGATGAAATATCTCCCTCCAGGGAAACACAGGAGCAGAAAGTCCCTTCCAGTAGCCACCTCAGGAAGACAATTCAAAGCTGTGCCCCAGGCACAGCAACAGAAGTAAAGTTCCTTAAATTGGATGATTTGCCATGGTTGCATAATGAATAGCATCAAAGCCCTTCAATGAAAAGGGTTGCCTGTCTCCCTTCAGAACAATGAGAAAACTGGCCCCAGGTTCCATTTGTCATAAACAGAACACAGCTCCTCCAGTTAGAGAAGCTGTAAGAAGAGTAGCTCAGGACTGCCGCCTGCTATAGGAAAGAAAGGGCTTCCCAAGTGGCGCCAGGGGTAAAGAATCTTGTGTGCAGGAGACATAAGAGATGCAGGTTCAAACCCTGGGATTGGGATGATCCCCTGGAGGAGGGCATGGCAACCCACTCCAGTATTCTTGCCTGGAGAATCCCAGGGACAGAGGAGACTGGTGGGATACAGTCCTGGGGTCAAAGAGTCAGACACAACTGAAGCAACTTAGCACTGCACAGCACAGGAAAGAAAAAAGTCGAGAAAGCTGACCCAGGGCTGAAAAGTAAGCCTGAGATCCTGCAGGGGAAGCTTCTTGGTGGGTTCCTGGTAGCTTCTGAGACAGGAGGATTTGAGCTGGCTGGTCTTTAAGGTTGTATGAGAATACATCTGTCCTTCCCCAGGAGGGGAACAAGAACATCCACACTAGGCCAGAATGGAGGTATGGGAAGTACAGAGACCTGCCAACCAGGAGCTGGGTTCCTGCCAGGGAACAGAAGGTAGTGTTGGAACGCAGACTGGAGCAGAGTTGGGGCAATGTGACTCCTCACGAGTTACAGACAGGACGAGGATAAGGACTTTGTGCGGGGTAAGCTATGCCAACCAATCCAACCATGCCCAGGCATCTTGTAGGGATAAATAAATTCTTCTCTGAAAATGCAATTTCCCTTCATCTCTTAGGAAAAACTCTTTTGTCTTGACTGAAGTAAGAAAAAGGACAAATTCATAGGGTATAACATAGTGACTAAGAACATGCTTTCTGTAATTAGGCTAGCTGAATTCAAATCTTAACTCTACCTACCTCTACTCTGCTACTCTTTGACCCTGTAAAAATGCTGGAGATGATAATAATAGCTTTTACTTCTGGGAATAGTGTCAATATTAAATGAAATAATAGAGGTAAATTTCTTAGAATAATGCCTGGTACACAACTAGCATTCAGTAGATGTTTCCACTGGGTAAGGAGAGGAAGCTCCTGCAGAAGAGGGTCTCAACTTCAATCTCTAAGAATCACCAAGGGAAGCTTCTCTAGATACAGACATCAGAGGAGTCTGGATAAGAAATGAGGACTCAGCATTTTTAGTGCCACTCCAAGTGACACTGATGGAGTTGGTCCAAGAAAACCCTGAAGAAACTCTGCCCTGATGATGGCTATGGGTAGAGGTAGCATTTCCCTTGCCCAGTTGAAAACCTAGGAGCAGTTTGTAAGGCACACCCCAGAAGAGCTGGAGACAGCTCTCTTCCAGTTCAAAGCTTTCCCTTTCAAGTTTTGTCTTACATCTGTCCAGTTCTCTGAGCACCTACCAAGACACAGAGCAACAGGCATTTGATGAGGTCATCTCATTACTATTGGATTCCCCTGGTACTCAGGCAGTAAAGCGCCTGCCTACAATGCTGGAGATCTGGGTTCAATCCCTGGGTCCAGAAGATCCCCTGGAGAAGGAAATGGCAACCCACTTCAGTACTCTTGCTTGGAGAATCCCATGGATGGAGGAGCCTGGTGGGCTACAGTCCATGGGGTCACAAAGAGTCGGACACGACTGAACGACTTCACTTTCACTTTCTTTCACTTTCTCATTACTATTAACATGCAGCATCTCCCATTCTGAAAGAATGAGGATTTTCCTCACCCTTTTTCTAAACTTTTCTTTTCCTTTACTCTGAATGTTGTGTTTTTAAAGAGGGCTTCAAAATGCTGTCCCAAAGGGATAAAGGTTGGAATTAACACTCTATTCACACAAACACAATCTTGGGAAATTCTTCTGCACCACAATGAGATGAAACGGAAGTGCTTTCTTGGGTTCTTTCAACAGTCTAGGCAACCCTTCAGATATGCCCTCCAGCTCCTCCAAGATGCCAGGAACGGCCCCAGATTCCAAACAATAGCAGGCTGATACCCAAAAATGCTCTTTGTGGTCTTGGATGCTTTCAAGCACCATCCCAGATTGAAAAGAATTCAGAATTATGCTTAACAGATTCTCTTGAAGTCATGCCCCACAATGTCCTAAGTAAGCACTTAGCCTCCTGCTCACTTAGCAATGGCATGGCACTTGAGAATTGCAAAGTACATGAAAGATACATGACTTTATTTTTCTGTGCATTTAGTTCTGGACTCAATGCTGACTTTATCTCCCTAATATCCATAAGCACAGAAATGGTTTCCTGGGGGTAGGGGTGGGAAACTAATACAGAAGCTACTTTGGAAGTTCTTCAGAAAAATATCCACAGCTTCTACAGCCTTGTGTCTAACACCAGTCCACCATAGGTGTTTATAACTTCCTTCTTTAGCTACCCTTTCTGTGTTCCATTGCCTTCAGTCAACTCCTCATCTAGAAATGTTTCTTGATCTAATTAGGTAATTCAAGATTTCATTCCCGAAGAGTCTGAATCACTAGCCTGTATTGGGTTGCTATAGTATGCCAATAAGTTTTACCACTGGTCATCAAGACATTGGGTTTCAGTGACCAGTGCTGAGCTTTCAGACACAAGTTTCAGACATGACTGAGCAACTGAACTACAACAACAACATCGATGAGGAGACGCCCCTAAAAACCAGGATTGGTAACTCCATGCAGGACAGTAAAGCCCCTTCTTCGGCTGTTTTTCCAGTTACATGAGATATCTGAAGGGTTCAAGTGGCATTTTCAACTTTCATTTGCTGACATAAGGGGAAAAAGGGAAAGATAGATTTAGTCTTTGAGAAGAACCTGATGCACCATTCCTAGCTTTGAATATGGGGAGTGGTCCTATGCAAAGGAATGCGGGCAAACTCTAGGAACAGAAGAGATGCTCCTCAGCCAACATTCAGCAAGGAAACCAGGACCTCATCCTACAACCACAAGGAAATGCATTCTGCCAGCAACCTGAATGAGGTTGGAAGATTCATCCCTAGAGTGTCTAGATAAGAGTCTAACTCTGCAGGCACCTTGACTTTGGCCTTGGAAGACCTAAGTGGAGATCCCAAGCCAACCCAGACAATATAAATGGATGTTGTTTCAAGCTACTAAACTTTTGGTAATTTGCTGTGCAGCAATAGAGAATCAATAAAGCCCCTATGAGATGAACTCAGATGAAACTGCATCACCTAACACCGATAAGCCCCTACTTTGACAGTTAGACAGGGAAGCAACATGAGTCACCAGCAATTAATGTCAGGGCAGTGCTGTTGTACAATAGCCCCAGGAAGGTTTAGGTATTTTCCACTTCCCAGTTCACAAACCTTTTCAAAAAGACTAGGAGAAAGATCTACAGTACATCCCTGTGGGTGGCAACAGGATCCTTCCTTCAGAGGACGTGTCCTACATTTCATTCAAAGGGCTCCTTCCTGAAATCTGGCATAAATCTTGGACTTAAGTGACATATTATGACTACTCAATGCTCACCAGACCTAGAATTTTTTATTATACGTAGTAAAACTTTACCAGGTCATTGTATCAGTTTCCTATTGCTGCTGTGACAAATGACCACAAACTTAGTGGTTCAAAATAACACATTTTATTATTCTATTTCTGGAGGTCAGAAGTCTGAAAATGGGTTTTACAGGGCTACAATCAAGGTTTAAGCAGGGCTGAAACTTGTCTATGCTAAGTCGCTTCAGTCGTGTCCAACTCTGTGTGACCCCATAGACAGCAGCCCACCAGGCTCCTCTGTCCCTGGGATTCTCCAGGCAAGAACAGTGGAGTGGGTTGCCATTTCCTCCTCCGATGCATGAAAGTGAAAAGTCAAAGTGAAGTCACTCCGTCGTGTCCGACTCTTAGTGACCCCATGGACTGCAGCCTACCAGGCTCCTCCATCCATGGGATTTTCCAGGCAAGAGTACTGGAGTGGGGTGCCATTGCCTTCTCCAAAACTTGTCTATAGGCTGATATAAACTGAAAAAACCTTGTAATTCTCCTCCAGTGTCATTTTTACCTGTCGCCTGGAGGGAGGGTCTTTGAGGATCTCACTCTGAATATGGGTCTGGAGGTAATAAAATGTGTTAGGATAAGTCTTGGGGTGAATAAGCATCCCTTGGTAATCCCTTTGAAATTACCTTGCTGCTGCTGCTGCTAAGTCGCTTCAGTCGTGTCCGACTCTGTGAGACCCCATGGACCGCAGCCCACCAGGCTCCTCCATCCCTGGGATTCTCCAGGCAAGAACACTGGAGTGGGTTGCCATTTCCTTCTCCAATGCATGAAAGTGAAAAGTGAAAGTGAAGTCGCTCAGTCAGGTCCGACTCTTAGCGACCCCATGGACCGCAGCCTACCAGGCTCCTCTGCCCATGGGATTTTCCAGGCAAGAGTACTGGAGTGGGGTGCCATTGCCTTCTCCATGAAATTACCTTAGTTGAGGTCATTACAGAGACTTCAAGCAAGGGAAGTCATTACAAAAATCCAGACACTGAACCTAGATGTCTCTACACCAGTTCTCAGAATCCCATTCTTTCCAGTCAATGTCTCAACTTTCACAAAAAGATCTGGTGAGCCATGAATCCAAATTTGCTCAAATTCTGCAACCCACAGCATCAAATTTTGGGTCTGAATTTTTTTGATACATCAACTATGACCATATGACATTAAAGGTCTTCTTTAAGGCAGTCACAAAAGCTGTCTAGTTTTTGAACTATACCCTGATCCAAAAAATTTGTCTTTTTTTTTTTCCTTTGTGAATCTTCTCCAATGAAGTCAGCTGTAAAGTTAATGCACCCCATAGTCCTTACGCTCCTCATATCTGTTAAAATACCCTATTGAAGCAGCACTTGATTCCACAAATGCTTACCTTCAAAATACTCCAAGAAGGCTGTTCATATATTTTTCCAATGTTCATTTAATTTGTGGCTAATGAGACTAATGTCAAGGGAAGAACCTTTCTGAGGGTGAGGCATAGAACTACAGTGACTGGACTACGCACCATAGAGAGTTCAATGGGGGCCTAATCTAAAAATATTCCACTTACAACAGGTCTCTAAGGCTTTCCCAAGTTTCTCATTAAGAATTAACCATCCTTCTGGGATGCTGTGAAAACACAATTTTTGAACCTCTCCTGCATTATACTCATCTATATGCATGGATGTCCTCATATACACTGAGCCTCTTGAGGGGAGATGAAAAGTCATTCACTTACGTGTCTTTAGGGACCACCATTGGGTAAAAGGCTCTCAAAAATATCTACTTAGGTGGATTTCAAAATTTCTACAGATCAGTATCTACTGTTCCATTTTTACCCTTTCAGCATGGAAATGTTTGTTGTGGTTATCTTATTCCTGTGCCACCACTGACACAGGCTGAGTTGCAGAGAGTGTTGGGAGACTGTCTTTTGAGCTCATAAATCTCACAATCAAGAGCCACACATGGACTACATGTAAAGACTCTAGTCTTTACCTAGAGATCCTTGGTTTGGGGGTCATCTCCCTTATGGAGGGGATGGAGGCATCCTATGCAGGGGGAAGAAGAATGAACCAAATATTCAGTGTCTGGAAAGGTGGCTGTAGCTGATATTAGTTTTATTCCATAATTCAAACTATATTTATTGTCCTCCTCCTTCAAGATAAATGGAAGAAATGACCATGTGATAGTTAGGGACAAGAACTGGGGGGCATATGAAATATAGGGAAATGACTTGGGGGAGAGAGTATTTAATTGCTTGCCAGTGTGAGACACTGTAGAACCCCCTTCCTTGCTTCAGCAACTGGCAACATTCCATATGGAGCCTCAGCCAAGCTTGGATTCCTCAGTGGAGACAGTATGAGCCAGAGCCCCTTAGAAACTACAACGCATATGTAGCACAAGCGAGAAATAAACCTATTTAGTGGCATTTTTGTTATCATAGCATTGCACAGTATATGATGACTGCTTTAGCATTCCTATCACTTCTCCAAGTTATTTTGAAATCTTCCTGATTTCTGTAATTCAAGGGTCAAACCCATATCTCCTACCTTGCAGGCAGATTCTTTACCATCTGAGCCACCAGGGAAGTCCCTCTTTGGAAAATATGCATCCCAGACTCCCTTGAAACACAGAAATGCTCTCTGCCCCAGCCCCGGCAGGCAACCGTGCTGTCCTGCCTATTCCACGCTCAGTGGTGGGCACGCACTACCTTGTGAAGAAATGTTGTGAGGCAAATCTGCTTCCTTACTATCTCTACCTCATAATCTTAGTTCTTCTCACCTATGCAACTAAGAACCATTCTTTCACCATAGATACCCTCTAGGAAGTTTTCTTCTCTCTGGGCTATTTAATGGTTTCTTATATGGCACTTTCTAGATTCTTTACCATCTTCATGACCTTCTCTTGATAGCAGTGCTAATGTTCCACTTAAAATATTATCATAAGACAAATCTCTAAGCTTTCTCAGTTTCTCAGTAAGACTTAACCACCTCTCCTGAATAATGTGAAAATCCTATTTGTCAACCTCCCTTGGGGTGTTTATACATTACAGTCATTATTATATGCATATATATCTCCCTGCCTAAACTGAGTTTCTTGAGGGGAGAGGTAAACTCTCATTGATCTACATATTTTTAGGGACCATCACAACATTAGACACGTGGAAAGCACTCAAGGAAAAGAAGAATAAAGTGGGATTTCTGACCATCAGTTCAGTTCAGTCACCCGGTCATGCCCGACTCTTTGCAACCTCATGGACTGCAGCACACCAGGCCTCCCTGTCCATCACCAACTCCTGGAGCTTGCTCAAACTCATGTCCATCAAGTCAGTGAGGCCATCTAACCATATCATCCTCTGTCGACCCCTTCTCCTCCTGCCTTCAATATTTCCCACCAGCAGGTTTTTTTTTTCTCCAAAGAGTCAGTTCTTTATATTAGGTGGCCAAAGTATTGGAGTTTCAGCCTCAGCATCAGTCCTTCCAATGAATATTCAGGACTGATTTCCTTTAGGATGGACTAGTTGGATCTCCTTGCAGTCCAAGGGACTCTCAAGAGTCTTCTCCAACACCACAGCTCAAAAGCATCAATTCTTCAGCACTCAGCTTTCTTTATGGTCCAAATCTACTGTCTATACATAGCAGTGGCTGCACAGCGGAGCAGCCAAGAGGGGGTACCCAACCCCCAAGGTCAGGAGTGATGGCTGAGAGGAGGCACCCCTCATCCAAGATCAGGAGTGATGGCTGAGAGGAGGCACCCCACGTGCAAGGTAAGAGAAACCCAAGTAAGATGGTAGGCACTAAGAGAGGGCATCAGAGGGCAGACAGACTGAAACCACAATCACAGTAAACTAGCCAATCTGATCACAAGGACCACAGCCTTGTCTAACTCAATGAAACTAAGCCATGCCATGGGGGCCACCCAAGATGACGGGGTCATGGTGGAGAGGTCTGACAGAATGTGATCCACTGGAGAAGGGAATGGCAAACCACTTCAGTATTCTTGCCTTGAGAACCCCATGAACAGTATGAAAAGGCAAAAGGATAGGACACTGAAAGAGGAACTCCCCAGGTTGGTAGGTGCCCAATATGCTACTGGAGATCAGTGGAGAAATAACTCCAGAAAGAATGAACGGATGGAGCCAAAGCAAAAACAATAGCCAGCTGTGGATGTGACTGGTAATAGAAACAAGGTCTGATGCTGTAAAGAGCAATATTGCATAGGAACCTGGAATGTCAGGTTCATGAATCAAGGCAAATTGGAAGTGTTCAAACAGGAGATGGCAAGAGTGAATGTCAACATTCTCGGAATCAGCAAACTAAAATGGACTGCAGTGGGTGAATTTAACTCAGATGACCATTATATCTACTACTGTGGGCAGGAATCCCTTAGAAGAAAGGGCGTAGGAAACATAGTCAACAAAAGAATCTGAAATGCAGTACTTAGATGTAGTCTCCGAAACGACAGAATGATCTCTGTTCGTTTCCAAGGCAAACCATTCAATATCACAGTAATCCAAGTCTATGCCCAGACCAGTAACACTAAAAAACCTGAAGTAGAACAGTTCTACGAAGACCTATAAGACGTTTTAGAACTAACACCCAAAAAAGATGTCCTTTTCATTATAGGGGACTGGAATGCAAAAGTAGGAAGTCAAGAAATACCTGGAGTAACAGGCAAATTTGGCCTTGGAGTACAGAATGAAGCAGGGCAAAGGCTAATAGAGTTTTGCCAAGAGAATGCACTGGTCATAACAAACACCGTCTTCCAGGAACACAAGGGAAGACTCTACATGTGGACATCCCCAGATGGTCAACACCGAAATCAGATTGATTATATTCTTTGCAGCCAAAGATGGAGAAGCTCTATACAGTCAGCAAAAACAAGACCAGGAGCTGACTGTGGCTCAGATCATGAACTCCTTATTGCCAAATGCAGACTTAAATTGAAGAAAGTGGGGAAAACCACTAGACCATTCAGGTATGACAGAAATCAAATCCCTTATGATTATACAGTGGAAATGACAAATAGATTTAAGGGCCTAGATCTGATAGACAGAGTGCCTGATGAGCTATGGACAGAGGTTTGTGACACTGTATAGGAGACAGGGATCAAGACCATCCCTGTGAAAAAGAAATGCAAAAAAGGAAAATGACTGTCTGAGGAGGCCTTACAAATAGCTGTGAAAAGAAGAGAAGCAAAAAGCAAAGGAGAAAAGGAAAGATATACTCATTTACATGCGGAGTTCCAGAGAATAGCAAGGAGAGATAAGAAAGCCTTCCTCAGTGATCAATGCAAAGAAATAGAGGAAAACAACAGAATGGGAAAGACTAGAGATCTCTTCAAGAAAATTAGAGATACCAAGGGAACATTTCATGCAAAGATGGGCTCGATAAAGGACAGAAATTGTATGGACCTAACAGAAGCAGAAGATATTAAGAAGAGGTGGCAAAAATACACAGAACTATACAAAAAAGATCTTCATGACCCAGATAATCACAATGGTGTGATCACTCACCTAGAGCCAGACATCCTGGAATGTGAAGTCAAGTGGGCCTTAGGAAGCATCACTACAAACAAAGCTAGTGGAGGTGATGGAATTCCAGTTGAGCTATTTCAAATCCTAAAAGATGATGCTGTGAAAGTGTTGTACTCACTATGCCAGCAAATCTGGAAAACTCAGCAGTGGCCACAGGACTGGAAAAGGTCTGTTTTCATTCCAATCCCAAAGAAAGGCAATGCCAAAGAATGTTCATACTACCGTACAATTGCATTCATCTCACATGCTAGTAAAGTAATGCTCAAATTTCTCCAAGCCAGGCTTCAGCAATATGTGAACAGTGAAATTCCAGATCTTCAAGCTGGTTTTAGAAAAGGCAGAGGAACCAGAGATCAAATTGCCAACATCTGCTCGATCATTGAAAAAGCAAAAGAGTTCCAGAAAAACATCTATTTCTGCTTTATTGACTATGCCAAAGCCTTTGACTGTGTGGATCACAATAAACTGTGGAAAATTCTGAAAGAGGTAGGAATACTCGACCACTTGACTTGCCTCTTGAGAAATCTGTATGCAGGTCAAGAAGCAACAGTTAGAACTGGACATGGAACAACAGACTGGTTCCAAATAGGAAAAGGAGTATGTCAAGGCTGTATATTGTCACCCTGCTTATTTAACTTATATGCAGAGTACATCATGAGAAACGCTGGGCTGGAGGAAGCACAAGCTGGAATCAAGATTGCCAGGAGAAATATCAATAACCTCAGATATGCAGATGATACCACCCTTATGGCAGAAAGTGAAGAACTGAAGAGCCTCTTGATGAAAGTGAAAGAGGAGAGTGAAAAAGTTGGCTTAAAGCTCAACATTCAGAAAACGAAGATCATGGCATCTGGTCCCACCACTTCCTGGCAAATAGATGGAGAAACAGTGGAAACAGTGGCTGACTTTATTTTGGGGGGCTCCAAAATCACTGCCGATGGTGATTGCAGCCATGAAATTAAGACGCTTACTCCTTGGAAGGAAAGTTATGACCAACCTAGACAGCATATTAAAATTCAGAGTCATTACTTTGTCAACAAAGGTCTGTGTAGTCAAGGCTATGGTTTTTTCCAGTAGTCATGTATGGATGTTGAACTATAAAGAAAGCTGAGCGCTGAAGTATTGGTGCTTTTGAACTGTGGTGTTGGAGAAGACTTTTGAGAGTCCCTTGGACTTCAAGGGGATCCAACCAGTCCATTCTAAAGGAGATCAGTCCTGTGTGTTCATTGGAAGGACTGATGTTGATGCTGAAACTCCATTACTTTGGCCACCTGATGCAAAGGGCTGACTCATTTGAAAAGACCCTGATGCTGGGAAAGATTGAGGGCAGGAGGAGAAGGGGACAACAGAGGATGAGATAGTTTGATGGCATCACTGACTCAATGGACATGAGTTTGTATAAGCTCTAGGAGTTGGTGATGGACAGGGAGGCCTGGTGTGCTGCAGTTCATGAAGTCACAAAGAGTCAGACATGACTGAGTGGCTGAACTGAACTGAACTGGAAAAACCATAGCTTTGACTAGACAGACCTTTGTCATCAAAGTAATGTCTCTGCTTGCTAACATGCTATCTAGGTTGGTCATAGCTTTTCTTCCAAGAAGCAAGCATCTTTTAATTTCATGGCTGCAGTCACCACCTGCAGTGATTTTGGGGCCCAAGGAAATAAAGTCTGTTACTGTTTCCATTGTTTCTGCATCTATTTGCCATGAAATGATGGGACTGGATGCCATGATCTTAGTTTTTTTAATGTTGAGTTGTGACTATAATAGGCTGAATAATGGCATCCAAAGATATCCATGTCCTAATCCCTTGAACCTGTGAATGGTACCTTATATGGTAACAGGAAGTTTGCAGATGTAACTAAGAATCTTGAGATGGGGAGATTGTCTTGTTATCCAGGTGGGCATTAAATGTAATCATGTGCATCCTTACAAGAGACAGGCAGAAGGAGATTCTACTGTGAGAGGAAGCAATGTGACAACTTTAACAAAGAAAGAGATGATTTAAAGACAGTACTCTGTGGGCTTTGAAGATAGAAGAAAGGCCCATGAGCCTAAGAACACCAGCTGTGCCACTATCGAAGCTGGAAAAGTCAAGGAAACTGATTCCATCAGCCTCTGGAGTTGTCAGCCCTGCCAACACCTCAGTTTGGGGCTAGTGAAGATGATTTCAGACTTCTGGCATCCAGAAAAGTAGGAGAATAAATGTATATTGTTTTAATCAAGTTGGTGGTATTTTATTACAGTGACCATGCAAAAATAATACAATGATCAAAAGGATTTCATGGGTCTGACTTTCTGACACAGTCTGAACAGCACAATGAGCATCTGGAACAAAGCAGCACCACACTTGACACCCCCCAGACAGTCTACACTACTTGCAAAATGGAGCCACCGCATCTTTCAAAAATAGGAGAGAACTCCTCTTTCCTTTATTTCAGAAATACAGCAGCAATTTCCATCCTTCCAGGAATAAACCATAAGTTAAAATTTGGCTTTCTTAAATTCACATTCTTTCTTCGACTTTTTCATAGTACTGGCATGATTTGAAGTATTGACTCACTATCAATATTCCTTTTATTCAGATAACATACATTTTATTAAGTTAAAAATGATAATACTTTTATTACAGAAGATTATATTTGAATCTAAATCTGTACCTGAGCCTCCTACTCTTCCCATGGAAGGCAGGAGTACCAGCTACTGGTTTCTCAATTAACAAAGTGATGAGATGTAGCAGACCTATTGAGTCAATGTCATTTCTTCAGTTTTCCTTTTTTTAGTTAATTTTAGAATACTAGGAAGGACAGGAACAAAAATGTGTGAAGGGTGATTCCGATGTCAGGATGAGACATCAACAGAATTTCAGAAGCTAGAGGAGGACCCATTCTCCCAATGTTAGTGACAACCATTGATTTTTTAAACTGAAATTTAGGGTCAAGTCATTAGGATTTAGAACCCTGCCATTCTTGATGGTTAGATCTTTGGAACATTTTGTCTACATCTGTAACATTAATACGGTAAAATGAATCTTCTCTTAAAAATGAGCATCTTATACTTCAACAAGGCCATCAAGATCTCATTTTAAATGTTATTACATCCTATTTTAAAACTTAGTTATGGCCTGGGTCCTCTTAGGAAATCTTTCTGTTCTTTTCTTACCCTGAGATTTATTTCTCTGTTTGCTTAGACGCATTTGTAGAGGGCATGTCAATAAACAGAAAGTTTAGTTGCTTAATAAAATTAGTTCTGAACTATTGTATCAAATTTATGAGCATGAAAATGCTGTCTTTAAATGCTTCTATCCATGGGTGATTTAAGCAGTAAACTCCCAGCTGCTGAAATGACACGGTCACCCAAGACTTCCGATCTACTTCTTACAGCGCACCCGCAAGGCAGATGCAGCCATAAAGAGCTCAGTGTCTGAATGATCCTTAAAGCCCAGGGCATGAAACTATGCAACAATACAAGTGTGTCTGGATGTACACTAACAGGGATCGTATGTGAACTTGAAATTTTTCAAATGAGGTTTAATCTTCACTGAACTCTGTTTTATGAGAGAAAAACATTGTTGAAGAATTGATGCTTTCAAACTGTAGTGTTGGAGACTTTTGAGAGTCTCTTGGACTGCAAGGAGATCAAACCAGCCCATCCTAAAGGAAACTGATCCTGAATATCCATTGGAAAGACTAATGCTGAAGCTCCAATACTTCAGCCACCTGATGCAAAGAGCCAGATTATTGGAAAAGACTGTGATGCTGCAAAAGATTGAGGGCAGGAAAAGGGAGCGACGGGGGACAAGATGGTTGGATGGCATCACTGCCTCAACGGACGTGAATTTGAGAAAACTCCGGGAGATGGTGAAGGACAGGGAAACCTGGCATGCTGCAGTCCATGGGGTTGCAAAGAGTCGAGCACAACTGAGGGACTCAACAACAGCAACACTGACTTTTTAAGGAAAGACTTATTAAGTTACTTAACCAAGATAATGGGAAAGCCTTCACTTTACTCCACATGTGTGAGGGTGGTGTCTCCATTCTTCCCCAGTCACTTGAGTCCCACCCATGGTAACATTTTCTGAACATGAAAAAGCCTAAAGGAAATTTAACTTACCCTTAATACATGAGCTACATCACACCTCCCTTTATCAGTCCCAAGGTCACATTGAAAAAGAAGTCAGCTTTTCTATCCTCCGTTATTATAATGAATCCCAACAAAATGACAAACACTGCCCGACTGTTACAATTCTAAGTCTCTGTGAGCAGAGGCACTATATCCAAGTAACTCCTCTTTCCTGACTTCTCAGTTTCTCCTCTCACTTTTTTTTTTTACAAGGAGAGAAGCAATGTTCATGTATAAATATTACCTCTTTGGAAGAATCCTTAATCTTTGGGGAATGATGCAGATAGGCGTTTGAGCAACGCAAAGCAACCTGCTGCTTTCTTTACTTTCCTTTGGAACCACTTGCCAGTGTAATTGTGGCCAGCTGGAAGTCAAAACTCATCCACTTTCTCAAAGAAGACATTAAGGACTTGTAAACCATCAACAACTATAATCTGTGAGAAAGTAAGCCTTTCCTTTCAGTTCCTAGCTCAATGGTTATGCATCAATTCTTAAGTTCTGTTCTTTGTGATTTACTCCAAAATTACTTCTATTCATCATCTCCTGATTAGTTCTCTTGTATTCTCGTCAGACAAAATAAACTCCAACCCTAGTAAGGGGGAAAGGTGGGTCAGAACCCAGACCTGCCCTCACTCACACAGCTGCCTTCTCATCCCTTTCAGTCTCTCCAGCTGAGATAGGACTGGCCCTCCAGTGTTTTGACTTCTACTGAGAATTCAGCTTTATCTTGCCACCTTCAGTTTTGTTCAGGACCTCATCTTCTCCTCTTTGTTATCTCATCATCTCCCCTTCTGCATCCAGGTCCTGACATTCTTCCTGACTCAAACACGAGTCACTACAATCCATTCTTCACACTGCAGTCAGATTCAGGTCATCATGAATGCCCCCTTCTCAAAGCTCTCTGATGGATGAGTCTTAGTTGTCTCCAGCATTAGTCCAAATTCCTTAGGATGACTTATGTGGCTCTTCGAGGTTTGGTCCCTGCCTACCTTCTTTCACCACTCAGCACCTCCCTGCTTCTGTCTGTACTCTTTGTCTCACTGAAGGATTTGCCTCCAAAACTCTTCATCTTTATTTCTCCCCCCTTCTTTTCCTCACATTGCTACGATGTCAAGGAAGACACACAGGTAAGGAGGTGTCCAAGGTTTCTAGCTTGACTCACAGAGTGGATGGTGCCATTCATGGAAACATGAGAAGATGCAGAAGGGGGGCATATGGTTTTGAGACATCTTTGTTTCAATGTGCCTAAGGGATGAATCATAGGTGGAGATGCTAAGCATAGAGTTAGAAAGGAAAGTGTGAAGTTGAGGAAGAGAGGTCAGGGCTGAAGATAAAAGATCTGAAAATTGAAGCCAAGGAGGCCACCAGGAAAAGCTGGAAGCAGGAAGAGATTATGCTATTGGCAGAAAACTTAGGATGTGGGCAGAAAAACAAGAACCAGAGAACTGAGAAAAATCATTCAATCAACAGGAACATGTAAAGGACAAAAGAAGAGATTGTGATTATAAGCCTGCCAAATGCTTATATGATGGGGCATCAGGAAAGGCTATTAAATGTAAGACTTAGGAAGTGGCTAGTGGTTGTCTACCTGTTTAGTACTTTGCTTTTCAAAAGATTTCTCATGTATTATCTCTCATGGTTTTCAAAACCATGAAGTCATCCAGAATTTTGGCCAGAGACACACAGCTGGTACTTGAGATTAAGCCTCAAAGTCTCTTAACTCCTGGATTAGTGCTCTCTCCTCTACAACACACTATCTTTCCACATATTAACACATGTGAGTATTAAAAAAAGAGAGAGAGAGAGAAATACTCACAGATTAGCAGGGAAAACACATGCAAGGAGATCACTTTAAAGTGGTGAATGCTACAAGAGGATGCTAGGGGACCCTGCAGGTAAGCTGCCAAGCCCATCTTGAACTCCTGGAGGAGATGAAGCCTGAGCAGAGTCAGGGATGAAGAATGAGTTAGCCAGGGTGGAAAAAAAGAGCTGGCAAGGGGCCTGGGAGGGCCCTGAGACAAAGCAGTCAACAAGAGCAGAGCACAGAGCAGCAGGAACATGGTCAGAGAGCATGGACAGCTGCAAGAAATATGATGAAGCAAAGGAGGAGAGTATGAGATGAGGTCAAAGACAGGGCAGAGCCAGACCCTGAAGGACTCTAGGGCCTTGTTAAGGGGATTAAGCTTCATTCCAAGGATGATGGTAGAGTCACTGGAGGACTTTAGGCAGGAGTATGACAGGCCAGTTTACAGCATAGGCACCTCAATCTGCAGAAGTATGGAGACAGAAAACAGAGAACTGTTGCATTAGTCCAGGTGAGAAACATAGGGAACTCCAAACAGAGCCTCGGGAGTCAAGATGGAAAGGAGTCAGTTTCAAGAAGTGTGAGGGTTGAAATGATGTTTTAACATAGCCTGGGTAACCAACAAGCCCACCCAACAGACATTCCACAGTACAGCATGCTCTTCTTTAAGAGGCTGATTGTATTAATCATAGTACCAATTTTTCATATGAAAAACAAGCATAAAAAAAACCTTGCTAACATGTTTATTTCTCTGGGACATTTCATATTATTAGTAACTAGCAAATGAAGCCTTATGTTTCTTACCTGACTAAGCAGTTGACTTCGTTTTCTAAAGTGAAGTTGTTGCAGCATATCTAGATTTTTTGTCTTGGCTGGAAGAGTCTCCCAACACTTCACTCCCATTTAACCCTACCAACCCCCATGGCTGGAGTAAATTTTTTACTATTCTTAATTGACTCATTGAAATCTCAGAAGAAATCCTTTATGTCTGAAAGCTTTAGCTCTGGTTCTTACCTGAAGATAAATATTCAAGATTCCTTCGTCTGTAGATGGAATTTGGAGCCATGGGGGCTATCAGAAAAAGTCTGAAGGAGGAAGAGAAGATGTTGATGGTAGAACACTTAGAATGTAGGCATAAAAAACAAGAACCAGAGAATTGAGACAAATGATCCAAGAGATAGGACCTAGTAGGAACATACAGAAGACAAAAGATGAGCCCTTTTCAGCTCCTGGCTGTCTTGTAACTGAGTTTTTCTACATAATACAGACATGCACACGCACACACACACATACCAATCTAAGGATTGCTTTAAACCTCAGCTCCTTTTTATTTGTTCTGAAATTGTTGGGCTCCTGAGAGTCCTGAATTACTGGAGAAGTTAACAAAGGCAGACGATCCAGAAACGCTTCTGCACCAGAGCATCCTGGTGGAAGAAGGGATGAGCTGAGCCCCTCAACACCTTGTTCCAGCACATAGAGGGTGGCACTCCACACAGTTCTCCACCAGGACGTTCTTCTACCCAGCCTGTCCCACTCTTACTCACAGTACCAGGAGACAACCCCCCAGGAAAAATGAATAAGATGTTAAATAAAGTGAAAGTTTGCCATAGCCTAGATTCTTACTAAAGAGGGATTCGTTGGGTTCTGGGCACACAGGAGGCCTAAATAATTTATTACGAGCAATTCTCTTGTCTCTCAAACATGCTGCTCTGTCTTCTTATGTACTGTCATAGATATTTACTGATTTTTGGTGGGGAGACTTCTCTAGGCTAAAAGAAAATTTCTGTCTTGGCTCTGTCTTCTTTCCCAAGTTCTGTTTAATCTTTTTCTCCTTCACTGTACCAACAGACATTAATAATCACATCATGACCCTGCTGATACATCTTCAATAATATCACAAAGAATAAAATCCAAATGTCTTAGCCTGTGGTGCAGGGCTTTCCACAACCTTATCTTGAGGAAGAATGCTCCCTGTGCCCATGATTTGGCCACACTGAAGTCCATAGCTTTTCATGCCCTCATGCCTCTTCTTTACCTTCCCTCCTCAAATTCCATGTAAGCTTAAAGTTTGATTCATCAGCCAAATTTCAGCTTCATCACCTTTCTTGATGGGGCTTCTCCAGATGCTACCAGTCAAAATTAATTTCTCCTTATCCCTTCTCCCAACCCATTTTATGATTCTTCAATAGCACCTCTCTTAATTTGCCCTATATCATAATTTCTTGTGAGTAGATCTGTCTCTGTTCCCCCTTTGCTTCCTCCCCCATCACTCACACATACATACTCACAAATAATTATGAGACCCTGGAACTGTCTGTTATTCATCTTTGCACTTCTAACAGGCCCTAACACAGATTTGAACCCTGTCAGAGTGTCAAGAATATTTGATAAGTTGAAAGGTGCTGCATTCAGTATGAAGAAAAAGGCATATACACAAAGAAATTAACAAGCTATAAACTATTACTGTTTGCAGGAAAATTAAAGATTATCTCCTTTAATTGTTTTATTTTATAGAAGAGGAACTCAAGTTTAGAGATGTGAAAATGCAGGAAGGGCTTCCCTGGTGGCTCAGAGAGTAAAGAATCTGCCTGCAATGTGGGAGACCTGGGTTAGACTCCTGGGTTGGGAAGATCCCTTGGAGGGGGGCATGGCAACCCACTCCAGTATTCTTGCCTGGAGAATTGCCATGGACAGAAGAAGAGCCTGGCAGGCTACAGTCCATGGGGTCGCAGAGTCAGACATGACTGAGCAACTAAGCACACACAACAACCTTTATCAGTTCAGTTCAGTCACTCGGTCGTGTCTGACTCTTTGCGACCCCATGAATCGCAGCACGCCAGGCCTCCCTGTCCATCACCAACTCCCGGAGTTCACTCAGACTCACCTTTATCAAGGAGCATATAAATAATCAGTGTCATATAAGTATGGAGTAAAATAAGTATTATTGAAGAAGACAGGATTTAATCATATTTCCAAGGGAAGAGTATGAATAGAGCATTACAAGGAGTAATGAGGGAATCAGCAAATGTATGGCAATCAAAAGGAGCATGATATGTTGCAGAAAATAGTAACCAAACCAGTTTGGAGCCAGCAGAAGTTTCTTTCAGGGAAGTAGTGGAAGATAAGGCTCCAATAGTAGGTTGGGGTCAAAAACCCTTAAAGATCAGAGTTCAGACTCTATCCAGTAACATCAGGATGCTCTTAAAACTGTTGTTAAGAGAGTGTTTTGCCTATGTTCTCCTCTAGGAGTTTTATAGTTTCTGGTCTTACGTTTAGATCTTTAATCCATTTTGAGTTTATTTTTGTGTAAGGTGTTAGAAAGTGTTCTAGTTTCATTCTTTTACAAGTGGCTGACCAGTTTTCCCAGCACCACTTGTTAAAGAGATTGTCTTTAATCCATTGTATATTCTTGCCTCCTTTGTCAAAGATAAGGTGTCCATATGTGCGTGGATTTATCTCTGGGCTTTCTATTTTGTTCCATTGATCAATATTTCTGTCTTTGTGCCAGTACCATACTGTCTTGATAACTGTGGCTTTGTAATAGATTCTGAAGTCAGGTAGGTTGATTCCTCCAGTTCCATTCTTCTTTCTCAAGATAGCTTTGGCTATTCGAGGTTTTTTGTATTTCCATACAAATTGTGAAATTATTTGTTCTAGCTCTGTGAAGAATACCGTTGGTAGCTTGATAGGGATTGCATTGAATCTATAGATTGCTTTGGGTAGTATACTCATTTTCACTATATTGATTCTTCCAATTCATGAACATGGTATATTTCTCCATCTATTAGTGTCCTCTTTGATTTCTTTCACCAGTGTTTTATAGTTTTCTATATATAGGACTTTAGTTTCTTTAGGTAGATATATTCCTAAGTATTTTATTCTTTCCGTTGCAATGGTGAATGGAATTGTTTCCTTAATTTCTCTTTCAGTTTTCTCATTATTAGTGTATAGGAATGCAAGGGATTTCTGTGTGTTGATTTTATATCCTGCAACTTTACTATAATCATTGATTAGTTCTAGTAATTTTCTGGTGGAGTCTTTAGGGTTTTCTATGTAAAGGATCATGTCATCTGCAAACAGTGAGAGTTTTACTTCTTCTTTTCCAATTTGGATTCCTTTTATTTCTTTTTCTGCTCTGATTGCTGTGGCCAAAACTTCCAAAACTATGTTGAATAGTAATGGTGAAAGTGGGCACCCTTGTCTTGTTCCTGACTTTAGAGGAAATGCTTTCAATTTTTCACCATTGAGGATAGTGTTTGCTGTGGGTTTGTCATATATAGCTTTTATTATGTTGAGGTATGTTCCTTCTATTCCTGCTTTCTGGAGAGTTCTTATCATAAATGGATGTTGAATTTTGTCAAAGGCTTTCTCTGCATCTATTGAGATAATCATATGGTTTTGTTTTTCAATTTGTTAATGTGTTGTATAACATAGATTGATTTGCAGATATTGAAGAATCCTTGCATCCCTGGGATAAAGCCCACTTGGTCATGGTGTATGATCTTTTTAATGTATTGTTGGATTCTGATTGCTAGAATTTTGTTAAGGATTTTTGCATCTATGTTCATCAGTGATATTGGCCTGTAGTTTTCTTTTTTTGTGGGATCTTTGTCAGGTTTTGGTATTAGGGTGATGGTGGCCTCATAGAATGAGTTTGGAAGTTTACCTTCCTCTGCAATTTTCTGGAAGAGTTTGAGCAGGATAGGTGTTAGCTCTTCTCTAAATTTTTGGTAGAATTCAGCTGTGAAGCCGTCTGGACCTGGGCTTTTGTTTGCTGGAAGATTTTTGATTACAGTTTCAATTTCCGTGCTTGTGATGGGTCTGTTAAGATTTTCTACTTCTTCCTGTTCCAGGAAGTTGTACTTTTCTAAGAATTTGTCCATTTCTTCCATGTTGTCCATTTTATTGGCATATAATTGTTGATAGTAGTCTCTTATGATCCTTTGTATTTCTGTGTTGTCTGTTGTGATCTCTCCATTTTCATTTCTAATTTTATTGATTTGATTTTTCTCCCTTTGTTTCTTTATGAGTCTGGCTAATGGTTTGTCAATTTTATTTATCCTTTCAAAGAACCAGCTTTTGGCTTTGTTGATTTTTGCTATGGTCTCTTTTGTTTCTGACATACATCACAGCAGGATCCTCTATGACCCACCTCCCAGAATATTGGAAATAAAAGCAAAAATAAACAAATGGGACCTAATTAAACTCAAAAGCTTCTGCACAACAAAGGAAACTATTAGCAAGGTGAAAAGGCAGCCTTCAGAATGGGAGAAAATAATAGCAAATGAAGCAACGGACAAACAACTAATCTCAAAAATATACAAGCAACTCCTACAGCTCAACTCCAGAAAAATAAATGACCCAATCAAAAAATGGGCCAAAGAACTAAATAGACATTTCTCCAAAGAAGACATACAGATGGCTAACAAACACATGAAAAGATGCTCAACATCACTCATTATCAGAGAAATGCAAATCAAAACTACTATGAGATACCATTTCACGCCAGTCAGAATGGCTGCGATCCAAAAGTCTACAAGCAATAAATGCTGGAGAGGGTGTGGAGAAAAGGGAACTCTCTTACACTGTTGGTGGGAATGCAAACTAGTACAGCCACTATGGAGAACAGTGTGGAGATTCCCTAAAAAACTGGAAATAGAACTGCCTTATGATCCAGCAATCCCACTGCTGGGCATACACACTGAGGAAACCAGAAGGAAAAGAGACACATGTACCCCAATGTTCATCGCAGCACTGTTTATAATAGCCAGGACATGGAAGCAACCTAGATGCCCATCAGCAGATGAATGGATAAGAAAGCTGTGGTACATATACACAATGGAGTATTACTCAGCCATTAAAAAGAATACATTTGAATCAGTTCTAATGAGATGGATAAAACTGGAACCTATTATACAGAGTGAAGTAAGCCAGAAAGAAAAACACCAATACAGTATACTAACACATATATATGGAATTTAGAAAGATGGTAACCATAACCCTGTGTACGAGACAGCAAAAGAGACACCGATGTATAGATCAGTCTTATGGACTCTGTGGGAGAGGGAGAGGGTGGGGAGATTTGGGAGAATAGCATTGAAACATGTATAATATCATGTATGAAACGAGTCGCCAGTCCAGGTTCAATGCACGGTACTGGATGCTTGGGGCTGGTGCACTGGGACGACCCAGAGGGAGGGTAGGGGAGGGAAGAGGGAGGAGGGTTCAGGATGGGGAACGCGGGTATACCTGTGGCGGATTCATTTCGATATTTGGCAAAACTAATACAATATTGTAAAGTTTAAAAATAAAATAAAATTTTTAAAAAAACTGTTGTTAATATTGGGATGACTTGAAAAAGATGGTGATTTTGAAAGATAAACCAGACACCAAGTCAAGTCAGGGGACTACACTGGAACCAGATAGAGTAGATAGAAAGTATGGAGTGATAATGTCTGGGCTAGGGGACTACAAAGAAAATAAAAAAGAGGAAACAGACTGATTCATCACTAACACTTGAGAAAGATGATGGGAGCAAGGTAAACATCAAGAGTGAATTAAAGGTTTCCAGCTTACGTGACTGGGAGGGTGAGGATCTGAAGGGTTGGGGAAAGGAAGGCAGAGAATATAAACTCTTAAACCTGCAAAATTCCTCCGGACTATCTCATCCAAGTAGCATGTTTTACAGATGATGACCAGGTGAACACTGGTGCTGGAGAAAATGGAAGACTGTTTTTAGTCTGAGTTCTTAGAACAGGGCTCTCATCACTTTGGGAACACCCATAATGGAAAACAGCAACAGCCTTAGGCAGTCACATCAGGCCTCTGGGTGGGCTCATCCTGTGTCTCTTTCTCTTCTGGCTGTGCAGCCCAGGATCTTCTCTGGGCATGGATGAGATCATCTCCTTCAGTTTTCTGGTGCCCCTGATGGGAGTAAACTCTTACCTAAATCCAAGCCTTTTATTCTGGCCCCAGTCTCACCCTCTCTGCTTCAACCTACTCTGAGCAGATGCATGCTAGCTCCACAACTTCCCTTTCTTTTCACATTTATTCATTCCACATTTTGTAAGTCCTAGAAATACAACGGTGAGCAAGACATAGTGCCCTCATAGGGCTTACTTTTTAAAATGGAAGGCAGGCTCTTGCCCCAGCCATTCAAAACAAGTAAACAAATAATTAAAACAAAGTAATTTAAAATCACAATAAGTACCAGCAAGAAAACCAGTGTTGAGACGTACAATAATGGGGGTGTGCAATCTATGTGGGGAATCAGAGTAGTCAGAGAAGGTGCTCTGGGGAGAAGTCACTTGAGTAGAGATCCAAGGGATGTGGAAAAGTCAGAATACCAGTTATACACAAAGGCCCTGAGACTTGACGCATTCAAGCAATTGAAAGGAGGCCAGAGAGACTGAAGCACAGTTACTAAGGGGGATACATACAACCAGGGAGCTAGGCAGAGAGGAGAATTCTTTAAGAAAAATAACACAGAATTTTGAATACAATATTAGGTACAAAACTAAGCTTACTTAGAATATGAAAAGATACTACATAAATTTCAAATTTGTAAAAGCTTATTAGAACTAAAATTTTAGAATTATTAACTCTTTCTAGTTGCTAGAAACTTTTATCATGAACTGACCCACTCTAATAATATTACTTAAGTAGACTTTAAGTAAGAAAGCATTATTATGTCTGACAATAATCATACCAGCTTTCCTTTAGTTAGTTTTTTCCATGATACCTTTTTCCATTCTTCAACCTTTTTGAAACCTTATTATTTTTTATCTTTTTCTAGTAACCAGCTTATAATGAGTATTTCTTAAATTCCACCTTAAAAATCGTTATCTTTTAACTAGAGTATTTTGTTCATTTATATTTAATAAAACTACTGGCAAATTTAAATTTATCATCTTATTATTTTCTTCTATTTGAGCCACTGTTTTGCATTCCTTTTCCTCTCCTTTAATGCTTCCTGCAGGAAGCACAAGCTGGAATCAAGATTGCCCTGAGAAATATCAATAACCTCAGATATGCAGATGACACCACCTTTATGTCAGAAAGTGAAGAAGAACTAAAGAGCCTCTTGATGAAAGTGAAAGTGGAGAGTGAAAAAGTTGGCTTAAAGCTCAACATTCAGAAAACTAAGATCATGGCATCCAGTCCCATCACTTCATGGCAAATAGATGGGGAAACAGTGGAAACAGTGGCTGACTTTATCTTTTTGGGCTCCAAAATCACTGCAGATGGTGACTGCACCCATGAAATGAAAAGACGCTTACTCCTTGGAAGGAAAGTTATGACCAACCTAGACAGCATATTAAAAAGCAGAGACATTACTTTGCCAACAAAGGTCCATCTAGTCAAGGCTATGGTTTTTCCAGTGGTCATGTATGGATGTGAGAGTTGGACTGTGAAGAAAGCTGAGCACTGAAGAATTGATGCTTTTGAAGTGTGGTGTTGGAGAAGACTCTTGAGAGTCCCTTGGACTGCAAGGAGATCCAACCAGCCCATTCTAAAGGAGATCAGTCCTGGGTGTTCATTGGAAGGACTGATGTTGAAGCTGAAACCAATACTTTGGCCACCTGATGCAAAGAGCTGACTCATTTGAAAAGACCCAGAGGGATGGTATGGGGAGGGGGGAGGGAGGAGGGTTCAGGATGGGGAACACGTGTATACCTGTGGCGGATGCATGCTGATATATGGCAAAACCAATACAATATTGTAAAGTTAAAAAATAAAATAAAATATTAAAAAAATAAAAATAAATGAAAAGACCCTGATGCTGGGAAAGATTGAGGCCAGGAGGAGAAGGCGACAACAGAGGATGAGATAGTTGGATGGCATCACCAACTCAATGGACATGGGTTTGGGTGGACTCCAGGAGTTGGTGATGGACAGGGAGGCCTGGCGTGCTGCGGTTCATGGGGTTGCAAAGAGTCAGAGGCAACTGAGCGACTGAACTGAACTTTGCATTCCGTTTCCTCTCCTTTCATGTTTCCTTTAAATGGACTGTTTTGTATCATTCTGTATTTTTCATATATTTGGAAAAGACAGAATGGTGGAAAAAGTGCATACTTTTTCCACTTTTTTCATGATTATCCCATAGCATCTTTGAAATACCAAAATATAATGTTAATCTTTACTTTTATCCTGCCATTGAAAAAGTGCAAGAAACTTGGAATACCTTAACTACCTCTTTCCCCTCAAAAAAATTGTATGTAGTATTGTTATGTATTTTGATGGCATATAGTTTCAAAACCGCACAAGATGTTATTATTATTGCTGCTTTATATTCAGTTCAGTTCAGTTCAGTCACTCGGTTGTATCCAACTCTTTGCAACGCCATGAACCACAGCACGCCAGGCTACCCTGTCCATTACCAACTCACGGAGTTTACCCAAACTCATATCCATTGAGTTGGTGATGCCATCCAACCATCTCATCCTCTGTCATCCCCTTCTCCTCCTGCCTTCAATCTTTCCCAGCATCAAGGTCTTTTCAAGTGAGTCAGCTCTTCGCATCAGGTGGCTAAAGTATTAGAGTTTCAGCTTCAACATCAGTCCTTCCAATGAACACCCAGGACTGATCTCCTTTAGAATGGGCTGGTTGGATCTCCTTGCAGTCCAAGGGACTCTCAAGAGTCTTCCCCAACACCACACTTCAAAAGCATCAATTCTTCAGTGCTCAGCTTTCTTCACAGTCCAACTCTCACATCCATATATGACCACTGGAAAAACCATAGCCTTGACTAGATGGACCTTTGTTGGCAAAGTAATGTCTCTGCTTTTTAATATGCTGTCTAGGTTGGTCATAACTTTCCTTCCAAGGAGTAAGCGTCTTTTCATTTCATGGGTGCAGTCACCATCTGCAGTGATTTTGGAGCCCAAAAAGATAAAGTCAGCCACTGTTTCCACTGTTTCCCCATCTATTTGCCATGAAGTGATGGGACTGGATGCCATGATCTTAGTTTTCTGAATGTTGAGCTTTAAGCCAACTTTTTCACTCTCCACTTTCACTTTCATCAAGAGGCTCTTTAGTTCTTCTTCACTTTCTGACATAAAGGTGGTGTCATCTGCATATCTGAGGTTATTGATATTTCTCAGGGCAATCTTGATTCCAGCTTGTGCTTCCTCCAGCCTTGATGTACTCCTTTTCCTATTTGGAACCAGTCTGTTGTTCCATGTCCGGTTCTAACTGTTGCTTCCTGACCTGCATACATTTTTCTCAAGAGGCAGGTCAGGTGGTCTGGTATTACCATCTCTTTCAGAGTTCTCCACAGTTTATTGTGGTCCACATGGTCAAAGGCTCTGGCATAGTCAATAAAGCAGAAATAGATGTTTTTCTGGGACTCTCTTGCTTTTCTGATGATCCAGTGGATGTTGGCAATTTGATCCCTGGTTCCTCTGCCTTTTCTAAAACCAGCTTGAACATCTGGAAGTTCATGGTTCGTGTATTGCTGAAGCCTGGCTTGGAGAAATTTGAGCATTACTTTAGTAGCGTGTGAGATGAGTGCAATTGTGTGGTAGTTTGGGCATTCTTTGGCATTGTCTTTCTTTGGGATTGGAATGAAAACTGATCTTTTCCAGTCCTGTGGCCACTGCTGAGTTTTCCAAATGTGCTGACATATTGAGTGCAGCTGCTCTATATAGTTAATGGTTATTTAGATTCAGCCACATATTTACCACCTTCTTTGCTCTCCTTTCCTTGCTACATCACAGATGATGTCATCTGGCATCAATCCCTTTTAATGAACAATGGTCTTTAAATTTTTCTTTAGTGTGTGTTTGTCAGAAGGAATCTTCTACTTCCATGAGCAGTGTATGAGGGGTCCAATTTCTCCACATCCTCTCCAAGACTTACCACTCGTCTTTTTAATTATAACCACCCTAGCAGGTGTGAAATGAAATCGCATTGTGTGTGATTTGCATTTCCATAATGACTAATGGTAAGCATCTTTTCATGAGTTTATTGGTCATTTGTACATCTTCTTCAGAGAAATGTCTACTCAAAATCTTGGCCCACTTTCAAATTGGATTATTTGCCTTTTTATTATTGAGTTGAATGAGTTCTTTATATATTCTTAATACCAATCCCCTATCAGATATTCAGATTGCATATGTTTTCTCCCATTCTGTGGATTACCTTTTCACTTTTGTGATGGGGTTGTTTTTAGCATACAAATTTTTTGATGAGGTCATATGTATCTGTTTTTTCTTTCTTGTTGCTTGTGCTTTTGGTGTCACAGCTAAGAAAACATTGCTTAATCCAGGGCACTTAAGATTTACTCCTATTATTTCTAACAGTTTTATAGTTTTAGCTCTTATAGTGAGGTTTATGATCGATTTTGAGTTAATATTTGTGTATACTGTGAGATGAGGCTTCAAATTTATTCTTTTGCATGTGGATATCCAATTTTCCCAGCAATACTTTTTGAAAAGAGTATTCTTTTACCATTGAAGTTGTCTTGACACTCTTATCAAAAGTCCGTTTACCACAACATAAGGTATCATTTCTGTACTTTTCCATTCCATTCTATTTAACTATATACCTATCCTTGTCCCAGTACCACACTGTCTTGGTTACTATGTCTTTGCAGTAAATTTTGAAATAAAAAAAAGTGAGTCCTTTTTTTGTTTTAAGGAATCTCCACACTGTTCTCCATAGCGGCTGTACTAGTTTGCATTCCCACCAACAGTGTAAGAGGGTTCCCTTTTCTCCACACCCTCTCCAGCATTTATTGCTTGTACACTTTTGGATCGCAGCCATTCTGACTGGCATGAAATGGTATCTCATAGTAGTTTTGATTTGCATTTCTCTGATAATGAGTGATGTTGAGCATCTTTTCATGTGTTTGTTAGCCATCTGTATGTCTTCTTTGGAGAAATGTCTGTTTAGTTCTTTGGCCCATTTTTTGATTGGGTCGTTTATTTTTCTGGAATTGAGCTGCAGGAGTTGCTTGTGTATTTTTGAGATTAGTTCTTTGTCAGTTGCTTCATTTGCTATTATTTTCTCCCATTCTGAAGGCTGCCTTTTCACCTTGCTTAGAGTTTCCTTTGTTGTACAGAAGCTTTTAATTTTAATTAGGTCCCATTTATTTATTTTTGCTTTTATTTCCAATATTCTGGGAGGTAGGCCATAGAGGATTCTGCTGTGATTTATGTTGGAGAGTATTTTGCCTATGTTCTCCTCTAAGAGTTTTATAGTTTCTGGTCTTACGTTTAGATCTTTAATCCATTTTGAGTTTATTTTTGTGTATGGTGTTAGAAAGTGTTCTAGTTTCATTCTTTTACAAGTGGTTGACCAGTTTTCCCAGCACCACTTGTTAAAGAGATCGGTTTTTCTCCATTGTATAATTCTTGCCTCCTTTGTCAAAGATAAGGTGTCCATAGGTGCGTGGATTTATCTCTGGGCTTTCTATTTTGTTCCATTGATCTATATTTCTGTCTTTGTGCCAGTACCATACTGTCTTGATGACTGTGGCTTTGTAGTAGAGCCTGCCTTATGACCCAGCAATCCCACTGCTGGGCATACACACCAAGGAAACCAGAATTGAAAGAGACACATGTACCCCAATGTTCATTGCAGCACTGTTTATAGTAACCAGGACATGGAAGCAACCTAGATGTCCATCAGCAGATGAATGGATAAGAAAGCTATGGTACATATGCACAATGGAGTATTACTCAGCCATTAAAAAGAATACATTTGACTCAGTTCTAATGAGGTGGATGAAACTGAAGCCTATTATACAGAGTGAAGTAAGCCAGAAAGAAAAACATCAATACAGTATACTAATGCATATATATGGAATTTAGAAAGATGGTAACGATAACCCTGTATGTGAGACAGCAAAAGAGACACAGTTGTATAGAACAGTCTTTTGGACTCTGTGGGAGAGGGAGAGGGTGGGATGATTTGGGGGAATGGCATGGAAACATGTATCATATCATATAAGAAATGAATCGCCAGTCCAGGTTCGATACAGGATCCTTGGGGCTGGTACACTGGGTTGACCTGGAGGGATGGTACAGGGAGGGAGGGGGGAGGGGGGTTCAGGATGGGGAACACATGTACGCCCGTGGCAGATTCATGTTGATGTGTGGCAGAACTAGTACAATATTGTAAAGTAAGTAGCCTCCGATTAAAATAAATAAATTAAAAAAAAATTTTTTTAAGTGAGTCCTACAACTTTTTTGTTGTTTAAGATTTTTCTGGCTATTCTGATTTCCTTGCATTCTCATATTAATTTTAATATTAACTTGTCCCTTTCTGGAAAAATATCAGCCAAGATTTTGATATAAAGTGTGTTGAATTTGTGGATAAATTGGGAGAATATTGCCACCTTGAACACTAAGTATTCCAGCCCATGAACATGTATATTTTCCCATTTATTTAGATTTTCTTTCATTTCTTCCACCAGCATTTTGTAGTTTTCAGTGTATAAGTCTTGTATTTCATTTGTTAAATTTATATCCAAGTATTTTTTCTTTTTTATGCCATTGTAAATTGAATTGTTTTCTTAATTTCATTTTCAGAAGTTTCATTGTTAGTGTAGGAAAATGCAACATCTCTTTGTGTATTTATCTTATATCCTGAAACTTCCTGAATTAATTAATCCTAATAGTTTTTTAGTGGATGTGGATTCTTTAGGATGTTCTCTAGGTACAAGATCATGTCATCTGTGAATAGAGGTTTTATTTCTTTCTTTTCAATCTGTATGTCTTTTATTTATTTTTCCCAGTTGTCCTTGCTAGAAGCTTCAGTACAATGATCAGTAGAAGTGACAAGAGCAAATATCCTTTTCTTGTTCCTGACATGAAGGGAAAAACATTGTATCACTCTTTATATGTCTAGCTCCCTGCTAAAATTTTTAAGCCCCAAATTTATCTCTATGCATTTAGCAAGCATAGTATTTCTACAGTTCATATCTGATAATTCCAGTATCTGATGTCTCTGGATCTACTTTCTCTGCTAGTTCTGGCTTGTATTGTTTTACCTCTTGGTGTATCTCATCGTTTTGAGGCCATTTTCACTTGTAATCACTTTAGAAGTAATTTGAAGTCCTAAACAGTCTTATCTTCCTTCAGAGATTTTCTTCCCCTTTCTATCAGGTAGCTGAGGGTCCTTGCTGTTGGAAGCCAAGGTTTTTCTGAGTTGCCAAGATGAATTACCAAAGCATAGTTGTATCCTTATTCCCTGTTCCTAAGACACAGCCGTTGAGATCTCAGTCCTGAGCAGGGAGCGTTTCAGTTCTTTTTCCTAACTTGAATTGTGCTGGACTCTAATCCTTGTCTCTGTCAAATAAGGTATAGTTCTACCTTTCATTCTTTTCCCTGAAATGAGCATATGCACCCAGAATAAAAACATTTTTTAATGACGCAGGAGTCTCCACCTGCTGATGCCAAATACTTCCTACACTGACCTGCCTAAAGTGTAGCTCTGTTCCCATCAATGAACACCTCCAGGGAAGCAGCAGCTGAAGCCTCTCTCCCCGAACTTCTGCTGATCAAAACCCCATAACTATTCGCCATCACTTTTCCTCACCATTTACTTTTTAAATGCTTTTTATGTCCAGCTTCTTTTAGTTGTCTTCAGAGGGAATGTTATTACCAAATCCAGAGAATTCCCTTTTGTCTTCATAACATTGCTCTCCAAATAGTGGATAAGAGGATATCTCTCTTTATAGATGAGACCCATATTATTAATGAAGAAAGAATAACAAATTTTGAATATCATTGTTTTACAAACCTAGTGAAATAATGAATCTAAGTATTGAATTAATAGCTGCTAAGATCATTAAAAGATGGACAACCAGACACCTCAAGCTTTCTAATAGAAAAACACAATCCCACTATGAAGTAGCCATCTTGGGAAAAAAATCAGACCTGAATTCAATCAAGCCTCTGAATCCATCTACCAATCTACCTACAAGAAATGCTAAAGATAAAGGGGCATATCAAAATGCACCATAAAGATGCAAAAAGCAAAATCCGGACTGAGAGACACTCCTGAGAAATAGCTTGGTTTCCTCAACAAATAAATTTCATTATACATAAATGATTTCTATATGTATGGAATGATATAATTTATATATATTAAAATGGAATACTACTCAGGCATTAAAAAAGATGGAACCATGCCATTTGCAACAGCATGGATAAACTCAAGGGTATCACGCTAAGTGAAATAAGTCAGATGGAGAAAGAGAGATACTGCATTATTTCACTCACATGTGTAATAAAAAACAACAAAAAATGAATAAACCAAACAAAAACAAACACACCAATACAGAGAACAGAATAAAGGTCAACAGAGGATAAGGGGGAGGGGAAGGGTGAAATGGGTAAGGGAATCAAAGTGGTGATGGGATGGAAATTAAATTTGTGGTGGTGAGCACACTGTGGCATTAACATCTACAGAAATAAAAAATATAATTTTGCACACGTGAAACATAAGTTACATTATAAACCAATGTTACCTCAATAAAAAATAAATTTAATAATAAAAATATACCTAGCAGCCAAAAAAAAAAAAAAAAAAGTGACTTCTCAGTGTCTAATTTGAATAACTGAGTAGATGTGGCGACACAGAGACACAGAAAACCTGAGCATGGGTGTGGGGAAGGGCAGGTGGGTGGGAAGCAAACTTCTGTTGACATTCCTTATATTCTGACTTTGAGATTTCTATGAGAAACCTATGAATATGTCAAGAATTGAGTTGCCAAGGAGAAATCATATCACTTGGAATAAAATTATATCAATTAAAAGATGACTTTTAAATCTAGATGATTTGATAAGCCTAGTCAGGTGGAAAATATAAAGGCAAACATTTAGTGAACCCTAATAAATCAGGCACTCAATAGATTCGCATCTAGATTGGGAGACAAGTCAGTGGTAAAGGCTATGATAAAATACAGGCAAAGTAGAGTGCTGAGTTGCAGTGGGAGGCAGGATCACTCTCTATTCTAGCTCCACAACCTGTTATAGGGGAGGGACTGTGAATAAGGGTCAACAAATGTACACTGAATGATGGCTGAGATAATTGTCACAATATGAACTTTTCAACTTCCTCCAAAGGAAATCACCATTTTTAGTGATAAAATGATAAAAATCATTCTTCCAGTCTTGTCTTCTCAAAGACGGAATTTTCAAAGCTTCAGGTCCTAGGTGATATGTCATGCCCAGCATTTGGAATGCCCTTAGTATCAGGACCAGATGGAGCCTGAAGCTGCTGGTCAGAGCAGCCACGAGCAAAGCAGGCTCCAGTTTCCCCTGGTAGGAGGGCACTGGAACAGCCAAACAGGCTGAGGGGAGAAGACAGGCCGAGTCCATTCCCGCTGGCTCACAAGACCTGTTTATGCAACCCCTCATACCCTTCAAGTTTTCTCCCACCCTGAATGCACAGGCTGTGAGTGAGTGCTAGTTTATAGGCACAGCTGATTCCAATCTCTTCCTTGTCATCTTCTAAAGTTTTATGATGTGTTGAGAAGACCTCTGGCAGAAAGTCTCTGTTTAAATGCCTTTTATTATTTTCTTGTTTGTGATGTATCAGTCCAGAGGATGCATGTAACCTGATCAACCTAGTAAAAATTTTAATCCCTTCTATTTTTATGGCCTTCCAGGAAAAATTCCATTTAGGGGAAAAGTAATGAGTTTCAGAACTAATTCTCAAACATCATATCAATATGTTACCAAAAATGGGGCCCAGCCCTGTTGGGGTCTCAACCCATCTAAAAGTTCCTAATGGTTTTTGTTTAGAATGTGGTGTGTTGGAGAACTTGGGAAGCAGAGACTTGAGCAGGAGAGGGGTGAAGGATTCACTGAGCATGTGTGCCTATGTGTGGGAGGAATGGAGGAAAAGGCTTAGAAGCTAAGGGTTTAACAGGTTGTCTTTTTCTGAGATCTTTAGTTTCAATGGACTTGCTACCAGATCTCTAAAACTAGTATTCACAGCAAAAGTCACAATCTCCTTTGGTTCTCACAAAAAGCCTGTGAAGTAAGTATTCCACAGGACACAACTCAACTTTCCAGGTGGGGAACTAAAGTTGGGAAAAGCTAAATGACTTGTTCAGGGTCATACAGATACTTTGGTTTCTGCCCTGTGTGTGGACCAAATCGCCTTCTGCACAGATTACTCCCTGAGATAAATACCCCCACTTTCATTCAAAGAGCCTGGGAACCAAAGGAGGGCAAATTTGATAGTGACATACACAAGAGCTGCAGCATCTTTCTGTGTATAGAATCTTCAGTCTAACAATTCTTACCTCCTTTCTGTCTCACTCCCACAATAGTTGATGTACACCTGAGATCGTTTCACCAGTGCAGGATCCTGTAAGTGGGTGCATGCTTAGTCGTGTCTGACTCTTTGCAACCCCACAGACTGTAGCCCACCAGGCTCCTCTCTCCACAGGATTTCTCAGGCAAGAAAAATGGAGTGGGTTGCCATTTCCTTCTCCAGGGGATCTTCCTGACCCAGGGATCAAACCCACGTCTCCTGCATTGCTGAGGCACCAGGGAAGCCATCCAACTGTAATTCCACTACTTTCTCTCTTACTTAAAGAGAAGTACAGCAAAATCCAGGCAAGAATGATATAAAATCAGCTCTAATTTATCTTCATGTAAGTCATTCACAAACATTCCATAGTTGGTAAAAACAAATTATTAGTAATACCAGTTACTTGCAGTGTAGTTTCAAACTGTCACCAGAAGTGACACCAGTTCCACCCTTATGATAACCGCTTATTATTTTTCAGTCTACTACTGTTTCCTATTTACAACCACACACTCACTTTCAGTAATTGAGCTCAGACCACATGCCTGCCTTCAGATAACACCAAGAGAGGAAAGAGACCTGTCCCCATGGAGGAGGCTATGCACAGAGGTGTGTCAGAGGAACCACAAGAGTGAATGACTCTCAAACTGAATCCCAACAACGTAAGTGCAGGTATGACAGCAAGAGACAAGTCAGGAACAGACGAGCAAAAGCACGATGAAGAGTGAGATCATCTCATCAGCATATGTTAGGGAATCATCAAAGGATTCATGGGATTCAGCCAGAGGAGTTAGCTATAGCTATTCTATCAGCTGTCAAATCCATTTTTAAAATCTTAAATCTGATGCTGATCACTGCTCACCCAAAATCTGTAATGGTGATATGCTGTTTTACCAGGGATCCCTGTCCAGTATTAACCATATCAAAAACAAATATGGGATAAGTAGCCTCAGCTGGTGCCCCAGAGCTACTCTCTTCCTCGGCTGACTCTCAGCTCATTTTACAATCATCACTCCAGACCTTTCCCGCTGTCTTTAAGAAATCAGATAAAAACTCACATCCCATCCCCAAATACACAGATAATTTAGTTTCCCAGGAGATTTTGTGAAGTCTGAAGTTTATACAACTTGGGGAGAAGGATTTTTTAAGGAAAAGAATAAAAAATCATGAATATAATATTTTGTATTCATAAAAAACAGCATAAATTTTTAAGTGGAAAATATATCATCATAATATATAGGAAAATTACACAACATTTTTAGTAATTAACTGCCTGACATATCTCTATATTTTTCTTACAATTTTTTTGCCTGCATACTCTGTGATCATCTCTTCATATGGCAATGACTTCATATCATTTTTTATAGAGAGAACAGAAGGATCATTATCTTTCCCTTAGCAGAGTTAATCAAAATTTGCGGGTTTTTTAAATGGATATTTTAGAAACATTTCTTTCAGTTTCCTGATTCTGTTACTGGTGATATGAGGAAAATTTTTAGGATCACTGTCAAATTGAGGAAAACCTCTACTAAGTTTCTTTCACATATAAGCTATAGGGTACGGAAGAAATTTCCATAGATTACAACTCCCTACTTTTCAAACTTTGTTTCTCCTCGACTGTCCACACACTTCTGATGCCAAGCACTGTAGAAAATGTTCATTAATGTTATGACTTTTGGCTCCATACTTTCATGTCATGATGCCAGGTTAGTTCAGCTCAGTGGGCTGTGGAGTATTCCTGGATGTCATTCGTACACTAGGTTTGCTACAAATGACTTACCTATACACAGAAGTGACTGAGATCAAAGGAATATACCCCACGAAACCAAATTAAATATATCCCCAACTAACTTCCCTGTAGCCAGACCTTCAAAATGCTCTCTACCCTCCAGTGCCAATCCACATGAGACAAAAGTGTGACAAACAGGAATCTGAAATGGAAAGAGACAGCAATCTTAACCAAATACAGTTAAATATTGTACTCCTGCAAATCTTACAAAAACATGTTAACACATTGCTAGAAAAGGGAGGGGCCCATGAAACTAAGGGGTTCTGAAGTGTTAAGTTTCATTGGATTCAAGGTAAATCCACCTGTCTCCTATGGAATTTGAAGTCATCCTATGTGAACTTCCTCAACTCCTCTCCCTTCTTTTTCAAAAGGTTTCCATATCTTTAGTGATCCTTTGACCATTCCCTTTTGTTTCTGGAGAAAAAGCCTACGGATCTGTTTGGAACACCTTCCATTTAATCCCATCTCTGCTGAGCTCTTGCCCCATCAATTATCCTTTCTTTGTTATGTGACCCTTTCCTGCTCTATTAGTTTCTTTAACTAAGCCTGGAAATATATCAAAGTCCCAATACATCTTAATGTGTTTATACCATGCTGTTCACCTTATCCCTACATCTGCTCTTTCTTTGTGTTCTCCATTTTTATTATGACTTCCATCATCATCCTAGATCCACAGGCTACAAGACTGACGTATTTTACACTCATATGAATCCTTTTGCCAAGTTTGGTCAAATGTACAACCACAATCTTTCTTAATAAGAACTTCCATTTTTATATGGCCTATATACAGCAGACAAACTAGGTTCCTAAGTCTGCAGTCTGCCCAGCATCCATCCTCCTTTCTTACTGTGAATAACAATACCCCAATTTTCTGTTGAGGAGCCACCAATCCCCCATTCTCAGTCCATCTGTGGGCACAGACCTAAACAAGGACAGAGAATTCCATTCCCTGGGACACAGTAGTTGTTGTTTGGTTGCTCAGTCATGTCCAACTCTTTGCGACCCCGTGGACTGCAGCACGCCAGGCTTCCCTGTCCTTCACCATTTCCCAGAGGTTGCTTAAACTCATGTCCATTGAGTCAGTGATGCCATCCAACCATCTCATCCTCTGTCATCCCCTTCTCCTCCTGCCTTCAATCTTTCCCAGCATGAGTCCTTTCCAATGACTCAGCTCTTTGCATCAGGTGTTCAGAGTATTGGAGTTTCAGCTTCAGCATCAGTCCTTCCAATGATATTTAGGGTTGATTTCCTTTAGAATTGACTGGTTTGATCTCCTTGCTGTCCAAGGGACTCTCAAGAGTCTTCTCCAGCATCACAGTCCTAAGGCATCAATTCTTTGGCACCCAGCCTTTTTTATTACCTGGTTCTCATACTGGTTCTCATACTGGTAAAACCATAGCTTTGACTATATAGACCTTTGTCGGCAAAGTAACTTCTCTGCTTTTTAATATGCTGTCTAGGTTTGTCATTGCTTTTCTTCCAAGAAGCAAACATCTTTTAATTTCAGGGCTTCAGTCACTTCAGTGATTTTGGAGCCCAAGAAAATAAAGTCTGTCACTGTTTCCATTGTTTCCCCATCTATTTGCCATAAAGTGATGGGACTAGGTGCCAAAATCTTAGTTTTTTGAATGTTGAGTTTTAAGCCAGCTTTTCACTCTCCTCTTTCACTTTCATCAAGAGGCTCTTTAGTTCCTCTTCATTTTCTGCTCACAAGAGTGATGTCATCTGCATATCTGAGGCTATTGATATTTTCTCCTGGAAATCTTGATTACAGCTTGTGTTTGTCCAACCTGGTATTTCTCATGCTGTACTCTGCATAGAAGTTAAAAAAGTAGCGTGACAATATACAGCCTTGACGAACTCCTTTCCCAATTTTGAACCAGTCTGTTTTTCCATGTAAGGGTCTAACTGTTGCTTCTTCTTTTCCTGCATACAGGTTTTCCAGGAGGCAGGTAAGGTGGTTTGGTATTCTCATCTCTTAAAAATTTTCCAGTTTGTTGTGATCCACACAGTCAATCAGTTCAACCATGACTTAATGACTTAAGTCAGACAATGAGACTCCATTCTGAGTTTGGAGTGTGTGTGTGTGTGTGTTTTTTAATTACTGGGAATGAGGAACTAGTAGTGATAACTTGTTTATTGGTTCTCTTAATAAATGAGTTAAATAAAATCTCAACACATGTTCATTTTACATTTGTATTGGAGTCATGATTTTACTTTTCTTTTTTTCAATAAATGATCTTTCTGGAGGTCCTCCACCAAGATGCTCATTGAATTTATCTAAAACAACTAAGTAAATGGCTTGAGGCCAGGCACATGCTATTGTTGCTCCCAGAGATGAATGCCAAATGGCAACAGATCTTGAACTTTCCTGACTCTCCACTTCTCTAGTTTGTTTTTGTCTAATTTCCACTAATTGTGTGTGGATATGTTTCAGTTCAGTTCAGTTCAGTCGCTCAGTTGTGTCCGACTCTTTGTGACCTCATGAACTGCAGCATGCCAGGCCTCCCTGGATGGACTGGTTGGATCTCCTTGCAGTCCAAGGGACTCTCAAGAGTCTTTTCCAACACCACAGTTCAAAAGCAGGATTCCAAATAACAAAGGCCTTAAAAAGTCCAATCTAAGATTCCTTTTGAAAATTTCCAAATAAAAATTAATTTTTTTATGATTCTTGATTTGGCAAAGCAAACTTAAGGAGGTCTGTATAGTAAATTAACATGCTTGCTTCACTTATAATAAATAAAAAGTCAAATCCAATGAGTCAGATTTATTTTGTGAAAGCTTTTTTTCCAAGACTATTATGATTACAAGGTGGGGGAACTACCAGAAAATTTTGTTAAAACTTGGGAATGAACAGGAAAGATTAGCAAGTATTTTGCCTAGTTCACCAGGTTATCTCAGCCTTTCCATGTCTTTGAGCTATTTCACAACTCTGTAAATTGTAGATGACTAATAGCAATGCAAATGATCCTTTTCCATAGTAATGCAAGTACATCTAGTGAAGAATCTATTGATTCCCAGCACCTTCTCCCCTATCCTTGCAGAAAAAGCCAATTTTCAAATTTTTGAATCCTTTAAATTATAGCATAACTGAAAAATAACATTACAATTTTATACCTTTTTTCTGACTACTTTTGCTTGTCTCCCTTTAAAAATAATTTTGGCATTTTTCACTAGGGTTGCACTAAGTTTATAGATTAATTTATAAATGTATTTTTGTCAAGTTGAGTTTTAATGTTCAAGAACTCTACTAGATTTACATTTATTCAAATCTCCTTTAGTGTCCCTGAATCATATTTAAAATTTTGTTTTTGTGAAGTGTTGACCGAAAGAAAAAAGCACAATATGAGAATTGTGAGTTAAGTTTTATTTGGAGCAAAATAAGGACTGTAGCCTGGGAGACAGCATCTCAGACAGCTCCGAGGAACTGTTCTGTAGAGGTGGGGTGGAAGTTAGTATATATATGGTTTTAGTGAAGGGGGATACATTCAATCAAGCATACCTTTTGGCAGAAGGTTAATTCTAGTCACAAGGAGAAGATGTCTCTGTTAATGATTTTGGTCCTTTTCTAGATATGAGAAGATGCAAGAATCTGGGCTCATAAAACCCTCTCTTGGGAATATCTGACTATCCGAAGGCCGGTTCAGACAGTTTTCCCAGAGCACAGATGCCTCATTTCTCATCTCCACCCTAAACTCCTTTCAGGGTATGTTGAAGGTCAGGAACTACAGTGCCCAGTGACTTCATTCTTATTGAATAAGATAACAAGTATCAATTTTTTTAGCATGGACTTCTACGTTTCTTGTTAAGCTTATTGCTTGGCATTTTACTGCTTTTGCTCCTACTATAAATGGGACCTTTTCTTCCAGTCCCAGAGGTGTGATTCATTAGTTGGTTTAAGCCAAGCAGGATAGTCCCATTTATCTTCCCAGCCCATACTCTTCTGGTCAACCAGACATGAGAAGGAGATATCAGGAGAAGGATGTTCTTCACTGATCTCATTGATCTGAAAAAAGCACATGGAAAGAAGCAGGCCATCTTGTGAGGGGGGAAAAGCTCCTTTCTTTTAATATAAATTTTTTGTTTTCTAAAATATGCAACTGAAAATATCTTGTCTGATAAATAACTATGATTGTATGCAATAAACCATGTCCTTTATCTACACTTAACCCTTTATTTCTTAACACAGAATCTATAAGCTCAGCATAACAGGCAGTGATAACATCAGAACATTTGCATTCAGGTTTGGTATTAAGACATACACTCTGCCATGGAAATAAATGGAGATTAGTCAAATGAGAAAAGACAAAAGCTATTTATTCAGAGCTCCTGTAGCAAAGGAGCTAGCTGCCATCACTTGTGTTTTGACAGAGACTCATAAGCAGGCAGAGGAATGGGAAAGATTTATAAAGGGAAAAAGGGGGAAGCCTTCAAATATGCTCTCATTGGAGGCTATTGGTGGGAAAGTTGTAGGTAGACTAATCAGAAGGAAGACACCTTATATGATTATTTAGGGGTGAGTATGTGGCCTCCTATAGCTGTCTCAGGTGGGATTACTGTGGATAATGTGCTAGTTCCCTGTGGTGTTTGTTGCAGACTGTAGGTCAGAGTTCTATTTTTTATATATAATCCAGTCATTGTGTGTTTGCATATTCAGTCTCTCACTGCTACAGCTGAAAAAGCAACTCAAATACTGATATACTTCCAAAATAAGCTCCAATGTGCCCTCCCTACCACTCTTCTGGACCTCAGAACTCTCCATGCGACAAAAGGATCAATGTCTGACACAGCTGATGACCACCAAGACCCTACTCCTATAGTAGCCAATGTAGTTCTGATTGGTGGGTGCCAGTGCCTTAATGTTAGTCCCTCGATTGTATCCGACTCTTTGCAACCCCACGGACTATAACCTGCCAGGCTCCTCTGTCCATGGACTTCTCAAGGCAAGAATACTGGAGTGGGTAGCCATTTCCTTCTCCAGGGGATCTTCCCGACCCAGGGATCAAGCCTGGGTCTTCTGCATTGCAGACAGATTCTTTACCATCTAAGCCACCTTTTCACAGTTTTTTTCTTCACCAGTGCCTGGTGTGTGTGTTTATGTGTGTGTGTGTTAGTCACTCAGTCGTGTCCGACTCTTTGCAAACCCATGGACTGTAACCTGCCAGGCTCCTCTGTCCATGGAATTCTCCAGGCAAGAATACTGGAGTGGGTAGCCATTCCCTTTTCCAGGGGATCTTCCTAACCGAGGGATCAAACCCAGGTTTCTTTCATTGCAGGCAGATTCTTTATCACCTGAGCCACAAGGGAAGCCCTTGCCTTACTTCGCCAGTGTCTTACTGGTTGTTAAATAACATTTCTAGTATCACTCCTGCTTCTACTTCCTCTCACTTTCTAGCCCTGTTTTCCTTTTTCCAACCAAAAAATTTCATATTATTTGCTTAGTCCTTTTAGTATTCACTTTTATATTATGGTGGGCTTCCCTTGTGGCTCAGATGGTAAAGAATCTGCCTGCAATGTGGGAGACCTGAGTTTGATCCCTGGGTTGGGAAGATCCCCAGGAGAAGGGAATGGCTACCCACTCCAGTATTCTTGCCTGGAGAATTCCAAGGACAGAGGAGCCTGGCGGGCTACAGTCCGTAGGGTCACAAAGAGTTGGACACAACTGAGTGACTTTCACTTTCACTTTTATATTATGAGAGATTGAATTCAAGGCACCAATTCTTCACCTCCCTCTGCAGGCATTCCCTTTGCCCTGAGATTCTACAGTTCCCTCTTCATAACAGGTAAAGTCTCCTCCCCTTGAAGCTAGGGTTGGCCAAGTGACTTACTTTAGCCAACAGAATGTTAGCAGTTGATACAAGTAGAGACTTGAAAAAGCACTTGTGATCTTCTGTGCTCTCTATTGTTTTTATTACTCACCATAAGAACATGTCCAGTCTAGCCTGCTGGAGGAAGTGACAGTGCATGCTGGTGAGCTGAGTCACCCCGGCCGAAGTGACTGTAGACCAGCCAGCTACCCGCCAGCCAGCTAGTTGACGAGAGATACATGAGAAAGCCTAGAGTAGTTCTGATCAGCAGAACAAATCAACCAATGCATAGATTCATGAAAAACGGTAAGTGGTTGTTTTAAATCACCAAGTTTTAATCTGAGATTAAATCTCTAAATTGTATGATAATATGTTGTACAGGAGTAGTTACCTGATACACATGCCTTTACAAGTACTCAGATGGCTTTTCCTGAATTTTCAATATATCCTGATGCTTACCTATAAAAAATAACAATTATATCTATAGCACCTCCTACCTTTTCTTCTTCAGCCTTTATCAGTTCAATTATTCTACAAGTTTGACATCATCCTCTACATCTACATCTTCCTTAAATGCTTGTGTTTGTTTGTTTGTTTTTTTTTTTTTGAGCATTGTTGAGTACTTGAGTAAGTTCTTTGAAGTTTTGGTGACATGTTTAGTCACTATTCTTATCTGGTTAGGGTCAACGTTTTTCTTGGGAGGGTCTTCATCTTTCATTAGTTTTTCCTCACCTTTTACTTGTAATATAGGTTGTGTACTAACCTCACTCTGGGATGGTCCTTGTCATAAATTAGCTAGGGCTGGCTTACATGCTTTAAAAGTAGCAAGGTTTTATTTATCCTTAAAGGCCTTTTTACTCTTGGGGAATAAATTAAAATGCTTCCTCCTTCCTGAAGGCTTTTCCAGTGTTCTCTTCTTCCTCTCAACTCTAGAGCACTGGCTCATTTGACAGATGCAGCCACCTATCTCACTCGACCCAATATTTAGGTATTCTAGACTGTACATCCCCAAGAACAAAGAATAAGGCCTCAGAAAAGCCTCAAAAACTGGTATACCATCACCTAGTCACTCTTGGACAAGTTATTTAACTGAGGAATAGCCTTCACCTTAAAGTTGAGATCAGGATGTTTCCTTGCAAGGGTATTAAGTGAGAAAATATGTACAAAGTGCTTAGACTAATGTCTGGAATAAAATGGGTGTTCAACAAGTGTCAAATAACTCCTCGTCAGCATCTGCATTCTCTGAAAAGCCCAGTGTGGTGCCTTGCATACACTTAGAGCTCAATAAATATCACAGTTGGGTTGAAGTAAAATTGCTGAATCACCCTCTTGTCTGTTCATTTCACATTAGATTCAACCAGGAAATTATTAATTATTCTGACTTCACATGCAATGACATCTACAAAATGATGATTCTTCTGTCTTTTCTAAAAAATTGAGATTAAGTTTAATATTTATGTTTCTATGTCTATTACATACGCAAAAAAATGTTTGAATGAGTATCATGCTAGTTTTCTAGGTGAATGGTATGAATATTCCAAAATGATACACTAGAAGCCATTCAAGGGGCTTCCCAGGTGGCACCAGTGGTAAAGAACCCATCTATCAATGCAGGAGAAAAGAGACACGAGTTCAACACCTGGGTTAGGAAGATCCCCTGGAGAAAAGCATGGTAACCCACTCCAGTATTCTTGCCTGGAGAGTCCCATGGCCAGAGGAGCCTGGTGGGCTATAGTCCCTAGGGTCACAGAGTTGGACATGACTGAAGCAACTTAGCATGCACGCACTGGTTCCTTTTTTGTGATTATTCATTTTGAATGACATGAGTTCTTCCTGGCCTAGCAACTTTCAGGGAAGTTTAGTTGGGGCGGTTCCTGGGCTAACAGGTATTTGCCCTGAATCTTAGTGTAGCTTCCTACAACACAATGTGTGTGTGTGTGTGTGTGTGTGTGTGTGTACGCGCACGTGCATGCACATGTGTACTGCCCACAAGAATGCACTGTCTGTATGTTTCCTATTCAATGCCATCTCCTCTCCCTTCTTTCCCACCACAGCTGCATACATTCGCACTGTGGTACCAACAAGGGCCTGGGAGGTACCTCTCTCCAGCTGTGGCACCCTATTTCCATTGTCTCAAACTAGAACGGTTGGCTTTTGCCTTTCATGTGTCCCAGCTACTTTGGAAAACAGTTTTTGTCTGAGATCTATAGCTGGATGCATCCTATTTGAGGACCTTTCTGGATACCTATACATATTTTAACCAAATGTGCTTCTAACTTAAATTTGTTGAGAATCTGATACATTTGTAATTAGTTCCATTATTTTATTTTATGTATTTATTTGTTTCCATTTCTCTATGTTTCATCTGTTTGAGAAGATTTTTTCCCTCATTTCTTTTTTTCCCTCTAATGATTTTGAAACAGCATACTCTATTTCATTTCTTTAGTAGTTAAATTTAAATTTTGTATATGCTCCTTAACAAAGCCAATGTCTCCATCCTTTTTCTGAACAGGATATTAGAATACTTTAATTCCAATCACTCCTTACACTTCAGTTACACTCCTTACACTATTATAGTCTGGCATTTTCCTTTTTACATTTAACTCCAAATATTAAACAATTTTATTGTTTTATATAATTGATGACTATTTAGAACAACCTACCTGACTTTCTTGGCTCAAAATTCATGCAGAACTTCCTTTTCAGGCTATTTTCTTTTTCCTGAGTATACCCCTGGGAAGTTTCTTTAGTGAAAACTCCATTTTTGAGTGTCTGAAAATGTCTTTTATTTCATGTACTTCACCTTTCATTTTGAAAGACTATTTTCCTGGACATACAATTCAAAGTGGACAGTGATTTGCTTTCAGCATTTTGAAGATATTCTGTCATCTCTGGTTTCCATCGATGTCAGGTTACAATCTATCGTTTCCTTGTATGTGATTTGTCTTTTATTTTATTTTTTTAAGTTTTAAATTGTATTTTATTTTTAAACTTTACAATATTGTATTAGTTTTGCCAAATATCGAAATGAATCCGCCACAGGTATACCCGCGTTCGCCATCCTGAACCCTCCTCCCTCCTCCCTCCCCATACCCTCCCTCTGGGTCGTCCCAGTGCACCAGCCCCAAGCATCCAGTATCATGCATCGAACCTGGACTGGCGACTCGTTTCATACATGATATTATACATGTTTCAATGCCATTCTCCCAAATCTCCCCACCCTCTCCGTCTCCCACAGAGTCCATAAGACTGATCTATACATCAGTGTCTCTTTTGCTGTCTCGTACACAGGGTTATTGTTACCATCTTTCTTTTATATCTGGCTGTTTTTAAGATCTTTACTTCATGGTTGGTGTTCTCAGTTTTACTAGAACATGTCTAGGTATTATAGACTTGATTTTTACTTATTCTGTTTAAGATTGGTTATAATTCCTGAATCTGTGAATTTATATCTTTAATTCTGGAAAATCCATTCTCTCTTAACTTCCATTATCTCTATTTTCTTTTGCTGGGACTCCAGTTAGATGCACAATATACTTACCCTTTTTATCTTGAACTCTTTCATACTGTCCATATCTTCACTTCTCTGCAGATTTTTGGCTAATTTCTTTAAGTCTTTTTTCCAATTCAGTAATTTTCTACATCTGTCTCTAAACTTCTCATTTACATTTAGCATTCCATTTCAATTGCATCTTCTTCTTTAAAGAAAAATATGTAATTTGATTCCTCTTTAAGTCTGGTCATTTTTTAATAGTCTCTTTCTCTTTATTCACATTTTAAAATTTTTCTCTCATTTCCTCAAAAATACTAGACATTCTTATTTCTGCATCTGATGTTTTCAATATCTGTTGGTCTGATCTTACATTTTGTTGTTTTTGATGACTCTTATTCAGAGACTGGTTTTCGTGTGTGTTTAATGATTTGTGTGAGTTCATTATTCATTGGAAATTTATCTCTAGACTGTTATGCCCATGATTATAATTTATTATAGCTAAGGATAGAGATTAAAATCAGCAAAGGTCATATGGCTGGCCTTGGTTACTCAATTCCCAGTCCTTTCAGATATCAAACTGATACTCCATGTCCCAACACACTCGCCATGAAACACATTTTCAGTATAAACTATCTGGTGTGGCTTCAAGCCCCACATAAACAAAGACAGGCAGGATGTGTCCAACTTGTCCGAAGATCAACAAGAAAACAGACCTCAAACGACATTATAAGCCAACTAAATACAGCAGATACATATAAAACATTCCACTCAACAGCAGCACAATACACATTCATCCAAGTGCACATGAAACATTCTCTACAATAGAATATATTATGGGCATACTAATTGTATTATGTTTCATTTTATTGCTCTTCATAGATACCAGGTTTTTAACAAATTGAAGGCTTGTGGTAACCTTGCATTGAGCAAGTTTATCAGCATCATTTTTCCAACAGCATTTGCTCACTTAGTGTCTCTGTGTTACATTTCTGTAATTCTCACAATATTTCAAATTTTTCACTATTGTTACATTTGCTACCGTGATATATAATCAGTGATCTTTGATGTTACTATTGTAACTGCAAATGAGGTAGAAATAGCAAAAGAGTGAAAATTAGAAGTGGAAACTGAAAATGGAACTGAGTTGCTGCAATCTCAAGATAAAATTTTAATAGATACAGAGTTGCTTCTTATGAATAAACAAATAAAGTGGTTTTCTGAGATGGAAACTACTCCTGGTGTGGCAGAGTTTGAGAAGATTGACTCCAATTTTGAAAGAAGTTCCACTGTTGGTAAAATGTTGTGAAATAGCATTGCATGCTAAAGAGGAGTCATTCATGAAAGGAAGAGTCAACTGATACAACAAACTTCAAATTTTCTTATTTTAAGAAATTACCACAGGCACCCCAGTCTTCAGCAATCACCACCCTGATCACACAGGAATCATCAACACTGAGGCAAGACCATCTTAGCAAAAAGAACGTTCCAATGGCTCAGATAAGGGTCAACATTTTTTTTATCAATAAAGTATTTTACAATGAAGGAATGAACCTTGATTTTTTAAAGACACAATGTTATTGCACACTTAACAGATTACAGAATAGTGTGAAGATTGTGCATTGAGAAACCCAAATATTTGTGTGACTCACCTTTTGTGATACTTACCTTATTGCGGTCATTTGAAACCAAATCTACAATATTTTGAGGTATGCAGGTATGTCACAGAACAAGCCTCAAAAATTTAAAGAGACTGAAATTATAACAAGTATGTTTCCTTACCACAATGAAATTAAGTTAGACATCAACACACCAGGAAATTTGGGGAACTGACAAATATGTGGAAATTAAATAACATACTCCAAAATAACCAATTTAAGTCAAAGAAGATATCACAAGAGAAGTTAGAAATACCTTGAGATGAATGAAGATGAAAAATCCAATATCTGAAAACGTATGAGACACAGTTTAAGGCCGTGCTCAAAGGAAAATTTGCCGGGGACCAGCCCCGGCTGATCCAGGGTATTCGAAGGAGAGACGGCATCGGCGAGGATCAGGATACAATAGCTTCAATTAGATATTAATTAAAGATATAAAGAGTAATAGAATAAGGATAGCTCAGTAGGAAAATTCAGTGGAGAAAAGAGGCTGAGTAGCTTGGTTTCTGGGAGACCAATAAAACTTCAAGACAAGAAGTTTGCACCACTTACGTAGGCCGCAGGCGTCCTTCCGTTCTCCCGAAGGAGAGAAGACACTGAGGCCTCCCCGGTCGGATCTTAGAAGCCCAGGCAAAATTAGTAAGCATGGTGGGTTCCGCGCTCCAGATGGAGACTCAACCAGAGTGAGAGAGAGAGCGACATGGGGAGACCAGTATTTCGAGAAACTGATCCCAATTCTTTATTTTCCAGAGTCTGTTTTTATACACTAAGATGTTATACAAAAGTCACGTGGGGACAGCAGTCCTGACTTTTATTAAAGTCAGGTGCTTCACACAAATGTATACAGAGGTCTTAGGGTGTTACATCATCTTCTGGCCAGGGGCCTGCTGACAATTCTGACCCTCTCCTTGTGACAGCGGTCAGTCAATCAGGACACTTATTTCTCCAGGGCTGATTATTCTCAAAACAGACGCCACCCAAGTAAAGTTACATTCCTACAGGGTGAGGGTGTAGTGGGTTTTAGTTAAGGAAAGAATTTACTTAGCCTAAGGTCTAACGTGATTAATATCAAAGGTTAATACTTATTTCTTCTATATATTCATTAATGTGTGTAAGGGCAGGGGATGTGGAGACTTAGCAACAAACATTGGCTCAACAAATGAAAAACCCTTCACCAACACAATTTCTAATTAGCCCACTATACTTATAGTTTTCTAACTTCTCTAAAGAACCTGTTTTTAGAGGGTTTAAAGCATCTCGTGCCTCTCACGGTTGGGAGGCTGTGAGCAATCACATGTGGCCAGACAAGCCTGTCAGGCAGGCCAGAGAACCTTCAGAGGAGTTTGTAGGTTAAAACACTCTTATCACGCCCAGGAATTATTATAAACTGGAGCTCTAAGTTAACTCCTTCTCCAAAAGAGGTGGTGGGGACAGCCCCCCGTAAAGTCAGAGGTGTAGGTAAGAGCACAAAGTAGTAAAGTAGGCAGGCTCTGGTTATGGGGGTAGATGCTCGAGGAGTTCCAGGGGGACTCCTGAGGCTCGATCCCGCCTTTGCGTATGTCGAGCCTCCTTCCTCATGACCTTTGTCACGGGCGGAGTACCTCACTCTGGCCCCCAACATCTCTCCCTTTTTTATTTCTTAAAACAGCCAGATGCAGCTCAGTCGCGAGCCTCCGAATGCTCTGCCGGAGAATCCTGACAATACAAGGAAGAATGATTATGAGAAGTAGGATTAGAGACTAGGGATATTAGACAGAATATTTTTTCCAGAAATAAAGTTAGAGAAGGTGTTAAAAAAATCATTAGCTGCTCCAGTGGCGGTAAAATCCAGTCGAGAGTGTTCCAAGGTCTGTATTTGATTATGAAGTTTCCCTAAGTCCAGGCCAATATCAGAACTGTTCCAAACACCTGAGATATGATTTTTAATCTTTTCCCATTCATAATCTGTCTCGTTTACCTTCAAAGATGTCACGCATATCCACCTGTAATCAGCGTGGCACGTCAAAGCCATCTTCACTTTCAAAGCCTGTAACTCAGTCCCAATATGCATAATTGCTTCTTCTAAGGCGTCTACTCTCATCTCTAATTTCCTATCTATAGCTTCCTGAGTTGCTAGAGTTAAAAAGACAATTTTAAACATGGTATCAACATATTGGGCAGTATGCACTTGTTGAGTCAATGATATTGCTGCTGCAGTAACAGAACTAATTGCTGCTATTAAAGCTGATATTCCTAAGATAAGCAAGACCACAAACCTGGTCGCGATCGCATTAAATCCTGCAGTTGTTGTAACACAGTAAGACCATAGCTATCATATAGGCACCATAAGATAGGATGGGCATTGTAACACCACAAAGGAGCAAACATTACATTGAGGGTTTAAATAAGATGAAAGCATACATTGTTCACAAGTCACTATGTTAGGTCCACCTGAATAATTCATGCCTACATTAAGTTTGTTGGAGTCATTAGTAAAAAGGAAAACATAAGGCGAGGGTGGATAAGCTAAAACAGAATAAGTAGAATTATTTTCTGGTTGGAGTTCACGCTGCAGCTGCCCTGTCAGTCTCGCCGGGATCTCGATGTTTATCTTGTCTCCCCTGCCGGCGGGCTCCTCTTTTGTGATCGAAGCAATGGGGGAACTGGATGTCTGGGGGTCTGCAACATGGAGAATCAACCTGTCCCGGATCTAAATTGGAGAATTTGCATCCTGTGGAAAAATACAAGCACATCCTCGACCGCTAGTTAATAATGGGTCAGGACCCTTTCATTGTCCTGAGAGGAGGTCCTTCCATTTAACTAATGGTTTTGCATTTAATTGCTCCAGGCATCAATGACGAAGCATTGCAGTAGTTCCAGCCAGATCAGCATTTAGAATATTTATTACAAAAAGAGCATGTTGCAAGATTTGATGGGGAGAGCTATACTTAAACTCCCCTTCTTTTAATTTTTGAATTTGAAGCTTTAATGTTTGATGTGCTCTTTCCACAATGGCTTGTCCCCGGGGATTGTAAGGGATGCCTGTATTATGTTTAATTTGAAACTTTATACAAAATTCCTGAAAAGACTTAGAAGTGTAAGCAGGAGCATTGTCAGTTTTCAGAGCTTTTGGTAGGCCCAAATATGAAAAACAAGTAAAAAGATGTTGTATAACACCTTTAACTGCCTCTCCAGTACGAGAAGTTGCAATAATGACATGAGAAAAGGTATAACAAAGGACAGTTTTCCAAATGAAGAGACATGAGTTACATCCATCTGCCAGAGTACGTTAGGTTTGAGACCATGAGGATTAACTCCCGTAGGTAGACTATTATAAACAGTGGGGCAATATAAGCAAGAACGCACAATCTCCTAGCAGTTTCTCTGGGAATTTGGAATTGATATCTTAAAGCGGTAGCATATTGATGATGAAGTGAGTGAGAGGCTCTGGCCTCCTCAATCACAGTAGCCACTGTATTTCTGGTTAACAAGTTAGCCAAATCATTAAAGGCATTTAAAGGGCCGGGCAATCCGGAATGAGCCCGAATGTGTCCAATGAAAAATATTTTATTTCTTTTCCAAATTTGTTGCTGTAATTTAGTTAACAAATGAAATATGGTAGTTTTATTTTCAGACAAAAACCGCAGTTTCAATGTGTGGAAACAACCTGACAATATACTGAGAATCAGAATAAAGGTTAAATTCCTCATCTCCAAACACAGCAAAAGCCTCTATGGCTGCTGTTATTTCAGCTCTTTGAGCTAAAGTTTCCCGTGTTTCTAAAACCTTTTGGTGATTTTTAGTAACTATGGAGGCTTTACCATTTGTTGACCCGTCAGTAAAGGCTATCTGAGCATTTGGAATAGGAGATTGTTTACATCTGACAGGAAAAATAACTGGATGTCTGGATATAAAATTTAGCAAAACATGTGAAGGTAAATGATGCAAAAATTTTGACCAAAATAGTTTCCTATAGCAATCTGCCAATTTTCAAACATTAGAAGAGCATCAAGTTGTTCCTTATTATATGGAATTACAATTTCTGATGGCTCTTTACCAAATAATTTAATGCTCTGCTTTTTTCCTTTAATATCAAAGTAGCTATCAATCCCGGATAAGAAGCCGCTACCTTTTTAGCTTGGGCGGGGAGATGGACCCATTCTAGGGGGCTGTTTTGCCATAAAACCAATTTTTTGTCTGGCTACCCCAATTACACCTATGGGGGTTTTATGGTAAAAGAATTGTCAAGCAGTTGTCAATTTAATTTTTTAAATTTTTAAAATTTACATTTTAACAGCATAAATTTTGGGATATGTTAATTTAGGTCTAATGTTTAGTTTAGGTCTCTGTATAAATTTAAATAATAAATGCATAACCTCCTTATCTCATTTTGGTGTACAGATATATCTAAATGCAAAATGTATTTATATATGTATTTATACATGGCAACAAGTATAAACTTATTGACATAATCAATATACTTGAATTAATCTTCATAATTAATATGTTAATTAATATATATTACAGCAATACAACATGTACACAGCTAATACCAGCCAACACAAACCAATGTACTGTAATAGCACATGTCACACATATATAATTATACAGTATATAGAGCATATATCATCACAGCACATCAAACCATACCAATTAATATCAGCCACACACATTATATTACTGTAATATATATTTAATTATACAGTATATATATAATATGCATATATAGTATACATACTAATTTATATACAAATTAATTAAGTATAGATCTATAAATAGAATTAGGTATACCTTTATTATATTTTATTTATACCCTTATCTAATTAGGCAAACTGTAATTAGGCAAATATATTTATATTATGTATTTATAATAATATATATAGTATTAATTGTACAGCCTGTTGATAACTAAGAAATTGAGAAAACCCTTCTCTGAGTATCTCCTAGTTGAGATAGCACGTCCCTCCCCCATAGGGTAAAGGGGAGCGTAGGAACTACATAGGGTTGGAAAGTTCCACATGTACCCTCAAAATGCCAATCTAACATTTTTGAACTTTTAACTACTGTGGGGCTTGAGGGCAAATGAAACAAAATTTGACCCCTGAAATCTATCAGGGCAACTTGCCAATCATCACTACTTTGTAAAAGACTTGTAGTTGATCCTTATTGAATGGAATTACTATATTTGCTACTTCTTTTCTAAAAAGTTCCACACTTCTTTTTTCCTCCTTTTATAATTAATTGTGCCACCAAGCTGGGATAAGATAAAACTATTTTTCTTGGGGTCACTGGTAGATGGAACCAATGGGCCTTTTTGTCACAAGCACCCTGTAGGTGTATGTTTTGTGGCAAGAATAATTTAATCTCATCTTTTGGTAATATTAATCTTAATTAACTGATCATTTAAAGTCTCATCTTCTTTGACAAGAGCCTGTTTCATTAGTCAACTTTTTCTTAGAACTGGAATTAAGATCGCTTTCTAAGCAATCAAATAAAGGCTTTAAATCTGTAGTAGTCAGTTTTAAATGTGGGCGTATCCAATTAATGTCCCCTAATAATTTTTGGAAATCATTTAAAGTTAGTAAACAATCTCTCCAGCTTCAAAGGGGCATTGTCAGTTTTCAAAACTTTTGGCACCTAAATATGAGAAGCAAGTAAAGAGGTGTTGCACAACATCTTTATAAGCTTCTCCAGTTTTTGTTTTGTAACCTAAATCTGGTCTATAGCTTTTTAGATGACAAGCAACCATCTAATCTTTGCTTGAATACTTCCAGCAACAGGGAACTCACTACTCTTCAAGGTTTTAAACTCTCCCTCACCTTTTTTTTTTTTTTTCTACAGCATTCTCACCCCGCATATCACTTTCTCTAATCTCACCAACTCATTTTTAGTAGTATGTGTGGGCCAGGGACTGGGCCAGTCTTTTCCAGCAATGTTAAGAGACATCTGTTCCTGTGTCTAATAGCCCTGACATTTTATTTTCTTGAATTAAAAGATCTTTTAAAGGCCTTGGAGCTGTAATTTCCTGCACCCAAAAAGCTAGATCACTAAATCTAAATGCTCTGTGGCTCTTAGCTTGAGAAGTCAAGGTTTTTCTTGTCTGATAGCTGTGTTACTCTTTGACCTTTATTAATTTGCACAGTTTTAGTAGGCGGTGAGAACAAAACTTTAATTTCTCAATATAATCAGAATCTACTACACCATGCACCACCGAAATTTTCTTTTTCTTTTTTTTTCTTTCTTTCTTCTTTCTTTTGTTTTTTTTTAAGAAAGCGAGCTACGCCCTAGCACAAGTCCTACAATGCCCTCAGGTAGGGGGCCAGCCACTCCCGTTGGAATTGGAGTAACCTGCTTGTCCGGGGTTAAAATTGTTGCTAAATCCCCTTACCGGTCCGCTTTTTTCTTAGCCTGGGTGAGACCCCCCTGAGGGGGTTTTCTCCAAGGAGCACGCTCTGCATATTGTGCATGCAGTCTGTTTTAAAAGCTCCACTGTTTAAAAACTTTTTATCTTTTTTTTCAGGCTTAGGCAACACTTTGAGAGGCTTTGGGGGCAAAGTGGGGAACTCTTGGGCCCTGGAAGGCATAACGGAGGCGGTGCTATCGCCCCAAATCAGAAAGTGGTGGATAAGTTTTTTTAAAAGTTTAGAGAGGGGAGGTAGCTCGCCAGGGCGTCTGGCCACAGTGTCCTGTAAGTCCTCTCCTCTCTCCTCTGCTGATTTTTTCTTCCTTCTTCTCTTTAAATCTTTCTCAAGTTTTCTTTCCCTCACTCTATCTTTTTTCCTTCCTCTTCTCTTCTCTTTTACTTTCTATCATTTCCTTCTTGTTTCCCTCTTTCATTCTCCCTTCTTCCTTCTTACTGTCTTCTCTTTCTTTCATTTCTTTCCTTTACCATCTTTCTCTCTAACTTTTTCTTTCCTCCTCCCTCTCTTTCTCTCTGTATCTCTTTTTCTAACTTCCTTTTTTCCTTTTTCTATCTTGCTGCATTCCCTGATTTCTTCCTCCTCCGTTCCTCTCTCCTTTTCACTCTTTAGTTTTTCTATCTTTAGATCTTTCTCTATTTTCTTTCCTTTTTTCTTTTTCACTTTTTTTCTTTTTTCTTTTTCTCTCTTTTTTTGCTTGGGTGAAGCCCCCCTGAGGGGGTTTTTCTGCAAGGAGTAGGCTCTGTATATTGTGTATTTTTTAAAAGCTCCTTTCTTTAAAAATAAAACTTTTTAATCTTTTTCAACCTTAGGCAATGCTCTGGGAGGCTTTGGATGTAAACTGGGGAATTCCTAGGCCCTGAGAGGTGCAAGCGGAGGTGGGGTAGTCGCCTTAAATCAGAAATTGTTGGACAAATTTTTAAAGGTTTGTGCAGAGGGAGAGGGGGCTCGCCAGGGCGCCCGGCCGCAGCGTCCTGTAAGCCCTCTCCTTCCTCCGGAGGTAGAGCACAGTCTCCCTCCTTTTCTTCGTCAATGGCAGAAAATATGATCTGTGCAGAAGGTGGAGACCCACTACCATCCACCGCTATAGCCTCTCCCATAGGTCATCCCACAGCCTCATGACGAGGGTCCAGAACATTTTTAATCATATTTATAGGATAAGTGTTCAGTTGTTTTTTTCACCTTCACCCAAGTATCTAAATTAACAGTAGCTTTAACAGTTTCAAGATTACTTGTATAAAGAGTTGCCATTCTTAGTTTCAGTGTTATCCATGTCAGAAAGTTAAATATAATAGAAGATAAAGCTTTTAGCTTTCAAAAGATCAGGCTTTTCTTTGGCCTTTTAACTTCAGAAACCATTTTTTCTCTCTAACTCTAACTCTTTAACACTTTCAACACTTCCCGCTCCTCTCGCCCTGTCTATCCTACAGGGGGGTCCGCGGCACCCTCGAGTGGGGTCCTAGCCGTCCCGAACATTGGAAGAACAATAGGGCTGGTGACCCAGATTGTTCCGGGGGAGGAACAGTAGGCTGATGGCCCAAACTGTTCCGAGGGAGGAGCAGTAGGGCTGGTGACCCAAACTGCTCCGTGGGGAACAAGAGGGCTGATAACCCAGTTGTTCCGAGAACGGGGAGCAATAGGGCTGATGGCCCTGATTGCTTTGGGGAGCTTACCTTCGAAAGTCCCTGTCTCGGGCGCCACCTGCCGGGGACCAGCCCCGGCTGATCCAGGGTACTCGAAGGAGAGACGGCGTCGGCGAGGGTCAGGATACAATAGTTTCAATTAGATATTAATTAGAGATATAAAGAGTAATAGAATAAGGATAGCTCAGTAAGAAAATTCAGTGGAGAAAAGAGGCTGAGTGGCTTGGTTTACGCGGGAGACCAATAAAACTTCAAGACAAGAAGTTTGCACCACTTACGTAGGCCGCAGGCGTCCTTCCGTTCTCTCGAAGGAGAGGAGACACTGAGGCCTCCCCGGTCGGATCTTAGAAGCCCATGCATAATTAGTAAGCATGGCAGGTTCCGTGCTCCAGATGGAGACTCAACCAGAGTGAGAGAGAGAGCGACATGGGGAGACCAGTATTTCGAGAAACTGATCCCAATTCTTTATTTTCCAGAGTCTGTTTTTATACACTAAGATGTTATACAAAAGTCACGTGGGGACAGCAGTCCTGACTTTTATTAAAGTCAGGTGCTTCACACAAATGTATACAGAGGTCTTAGGGGTGTTACATCATCTTCTGGCCAGGGCGGCCTGCTGACAATTTACGACCCTCTCCTTGTGACAGCGGTCAGTCAATCAGGACACTTATTTCTCCAGGGCTGATTATTCTCAAAACAGACGCCACCCAAGTAAAGTTACATTCCTACAGGGTGAGGGTGTAGTGGGTTTTAGTTAAGGAAAGAATTTACTTAGCCTAAGGTCTAACGTGATTAATATCAAAGGTTAATACTTATTTCTTCTATATATTCATTAATGTGTGTAAGGGCAGGGGATGTGGAGACTTAGCAACAAACATTGGCTCAACAAATGAAAAACCCTTCACCAACACAATTTCTAATTAGCCCACTATACTTATAGTTTTCTAACTTCTCTAAAGAACCTGTTTTTAGAGGGTTTAAAGCATCTCGTGCCTCTCACGGTTGGGAGGCTGTGAGCAATCACATGTGGCCGGACAAGCCTGTCAGGCAGGCCAGAGAACCTTCAGAGGAGTTTGTAGGTTAAAACACTCTTATCACGCCCAGGAATTATTATAAACTGGAGCTCTAAGTTAACTCCTTCTCCAAAAGAGGTGGTGGGGGACAGCCCCCCGTAAAGTCAGAGGTGTAGGTAAGAGCACAAAGTAGTAAAGTAGGCAGGCTCTGGTTATGGGGGTAGATGCTCGAGGAGTTCCAGGGGGACTCCTGAGGCTCGATCCCGCCTTTGCGTAATGTCGAGCCTCCTTCCTCATGACCTTTGTCACGGGCGGAGTACCTCACTCTGGCCCCCAACAAAAATTTATAGCTGCAAAAACCTATATTAAAGAAGAACAATCTCAGATCAATCATCTAACATCTGGGCCAGCAGCTCCACCTTCTAGGCCCAGCTCGGGCTTTGTTGGCCTGTGTACACACAGCAGCAGCCCTGCTGGCCTCTGTGCTGCCTTCAGTGACCTCACCAGCTTCAGAGTCATTTTTCCTTTTCTTTGATGAATAACATTGGCAGTTGAGTAGTCCTATTAGCCTGTTTCCACCTATAGAGTTTTTGAACACCTACAGCCTTCTCTCAATTTGTCCTGTCTCTGTTCCCTTCAATCAAGTTGGTAGTGCTTTCTTCCAGGATAACATCCTCAAAAGCCTTGTGGACCTCCTGTGTATGTCGTGGGGATCAACACCATTAGATAAGAAGGTCTCTACAGATCCTTCCTGGATAAGCTCACCTCTACTCCTAGTTTCAGCTGGTATGACTGATTGGGACCCATGAGTCATATACTTATTCTCTTGTATAAAATGTTGCCCAGTCACATCCTTGGCCTTCTCTCCAGAGCAGGCTTTTCCAACAATAAATTTTCTAACTTCAGCATCCATTGCAATCTAGATAGGCCAAGAACATCTCAAATCATCAAGTGCTGGTTCCACTTAGCTTAATAAATCCTCAATTTATTTTATTCTTCTCATTTTTCTGTAAATAGCAAGGAGAAACAAGGCTACACCTTCAATACCATGCTAAAATCTCCTCAGTTCAATATCCAAGTTCATTGCTTATACTTTCTGCCCTCTACCCAATAGTAGAACACAATTCAGCCAAGTTTTCTGCCACTCTGTAACAAAGATTGCTTTCCCTCCAGTTTTCAAAATATGCTCCTCATTTTCTTCTGAGATCTCATCAGAAGCACCTTTAACATTCGTATTTCTATTGACATTCTATTCACTATGATATATGTACTTGCTAAGATGAGAGAATCTTTTCTCTACTGTGCTTTTCACTTTCTTCTGAACTCACAACAGAATCACCTTTAATATTCAACCCAGAACTTTTCTATCATGCACCTCAAAATTCTTCCAACCTCTACACATCCCTCAATTCCAAACCCAACTCCACACATTCAGGTATTTATTCCAACACTACGTTTTCCAGTACCAAAATCTGTTAGTTTCTTAGGGATGCTGAAACAAGTTACCACAAACTTGTTGGCTCAAAATAATAGAAATGCATTCTTTCATGGCTCTGGAGTCTAAAACCAAGGTCTGGGCAGCATTGGTTCCTTCTAGATTCTGAAGGAGAATTCATTCCATGCTTCTCTCCTTCTTTCCTGTGGCCATTTGTGCATACGGATCTAGTTTCTCCAGTACCATTTGTTGTAAGGCTATTACTTTCCCCATTTAATTGTCTTGGTGTCTTTTTTAAAAGTCAAGTCCATATAAGTTAGAATTTAGTTCTGGACTCCAAATTCTATTCCATTGATTTTTATGCTTATTTTTATGGCAGTGCCATAATGTCTTAGAGAAAAAATGGCAACGGACTCCAGTATTCTTGCCTGGAGAATTCCATGGACAAAGAAGCCTGGCAGGCTGCAGTCCATGGGGTTGCAAAGAGTTGGACACAACTGGGCGACTTTTGCTTCACATACTGTCTTGGTTACTACAACTTTGCAATAAGTTTTGAAATTCCAAGTATTAGTCCTACAACTATTGTTCTTCTCATGATTGCTTTGGCTATTATAGATTCCCTGCCTTTCCACATAAATTTTAGGATTGCCTTGTCAATATCTGGGATTTTTGATAGAAATTGTGTTGAATCTATGGAACTTAGACTACTGCCATTTTTAACATATTAAGTTTTTCAGTTCATGAACACGGGATATCTATTTATTTAGATATTCTTTCATTTACTTCAACAATGTTTTGTAGTTTTCAGTATACACGTCTTAAACACTTTTGTTTAAATTATTCCTGTTTTATCCTTTTTGATGCTATTATAAAGAGAAATGTTTTTGACTTTTATTTTCAGATTACTTATTGCTAATATATTGAAATACAACTGATTTTTATACTGATCTTGTATCCTGTAACTGTGCTAAAATTTATTATTAGCTCCAGCATGTCTTTAGTAGGTTCCATGTGGTTTTTTTATATACAAATCACGATACTTGCAAATAGAGAGAGTTTTATTCTTCAATTCCAGTCTGAATGTCTTTTATTTCTTTTCCTTGCCTAATTACCAGCTATAGACTTAATATTTGTGTCTCTCCCCCCTCTTTGTATGTTGAAATCCTAACCTCCAAGGCAATGGTGCAACATTAGAAGGTGCAACATTTGAGAGGTGATTGAGTCATGAAGTCAGAGCTTTCATGAACTGGATTTGTACCCTTAGAAGTGAGGCCTGAGAGGTTCTTCGCCCCTTCCGCCATGTGAGGACACAGGAAAAGGTCTGCTGTCTGCAGGAAGTGGGCTCTCACAGATGGAACCACCAGTTCCTTGATCTTGGACTGAGCCTCCACAACTACGAGAAATTAATTTCTGTTACTTATAAGCCACCTATGCTCATGGTAAAGAATCTGATTGCCAATCCAGGGGATATAAGAAACTTGAGTTCAATCCCTGGGTAGGGTAGATCCTCTGGAGGAGGGAATGGCAACCCACTCCAGTATTCTTGCCTAGAGGATCCCATGGACAGAGGAGCCTGGTGGGCTTCAGCCCATGTTATTATTGTTGTTGTTCAGTCACTCAGTTGTGTCTGACTCTTTGTGACCCCATGGACTGCAGCATGCCAGGCCTCCCTGTCCTTCATCATCTCCCAGAGTTTGCTCAAACTCATGTCCACTGAGTCAGTGATGCCATCCAACCATCTCATCCTCTGTCATCCCCTTCTCCTCCTGCCTTCAATCTTTCCCAGCATCAGGGTCTTTTCCAATGAGTCGACTCTTTGCATCAGGTGGCAGGAGTATTAGAGCTTCAGCTTCAACATCAGTCCTTCCAATGAATATTCAGGGTTGAATTCCTTTAGGATTCACTGGTTTGATCTCCTTGCTGTCCAAGGGACTCTAAAGGGTCTTCTCCAGTATCACAGTTCAAAGTCATCAATTCTTCGGCACTCAGCCTTTTTTATTGCCCAGCTCCCACATCTGCACGTGACTACTAGAAAAACCATAGCTTTGACTATATGGAACTTTGGGTCCAGAAAGTCCACAGGGTCGCAAAAAGCCGGACGTGACTGAGGCAACTTAGCCCAGCACAGCACATAAGCCACATCGTTTACGGCATTTTGTAATAGCAGCCTGAATGGGTCAAGACACTGTTCCTAGCTGGAACACCCAGTACAGTGTTGACTAAAAATGGTAAAAGTGACACCTTTGTCTTGTTCCTAATCTTAGAAGGAAAGCAATAACTCCTTCACCATTAAGCAGTACATTAGGCATAGGTGTTCATAGATGTTCCTCATCAGTTTGGAGACCTTCTCTTCTGTTCATAGTTTGTTCAGGAATTTTATCCTGAGAAAAACTGGATTTTATCAAACACTTTTACTAGTATTTTGTTGAGAATGAGTTTGCACCTATATTCATAAGAGACTGACCTGTAGTCTTCTTTTCTTGCAATGTCTTTGGTTTTGGTATCCAGTTAAAACTGGCCTAGCTGCTGCTGCTAAGTCACTTCAGTCATGTCCGACTCTGTGACACCCCATAGACGGCAGCCCACCAGGCTCCCCCATCCCTGAGATTCTCCAGGCAAGAATACTGGAATGGGTTGCCATTTCCTTCTCCAATGCATGAAAGTGAAAAGTGAAAGTGAAGTCACTCATTCGTGTCCCACTCTTAGCGACTCCATGGACTGCAGCCCACCAGGCTCCTCCGTCCATGGGATTTTCCAGGCAAGAATATCAGAGTGGGGCGCCATAAAACTGGCCTTAGAGGATGGATTGGCAAGTGTTCCCTCCTCTTCTGCTTTCTGGAACAGTTTGTGAATTGAATTCTAAATTTGTCTGATAAAATTAGAACCCCCAATTTATGTTTGAATTGTCTAGTATGCTTTTGCCTATTCTTTTTACAAAGAACTTAATGAGGTGTCATTTTATTCCAGAAAATGTGCTAAGTATTTGACTTTAAAGATTTTTTTAAGTCAAATACAATACCCCTGTCTTGGACACATGAACAGGTAACTACACCACAGTGTGCCTACTAACAAAGAAACGCCTATGTTTTTACGAGGACACAGAGAAAGGAAATTTATCATTTCAGTTCAGTTCAGTCACTCAGTCATGTCCAACTCTTTGTGACCCCATGGACTGCAGCACACCCGTCCTCCCTGTCCATCACCAACTCCCAGAGCCTGCTCAAACTCATGTCCATTGAGTCGGTGATGCCATCCAACCATCTTATCTTCTGTCATCCCCTTCTCCTTCTGCCTTCAATCTTTCCCAGTATCAGGGCTTTTCCAAGGAGTCAGTTCTTTGCATCAGGTGGCCAAAGTACTGGAGTTTCAGCCTCAGCATCAGTCCTTCTAATGAATATTAAGGACTGATTTCCTTTAGGATGGACTGGTTGGATCTCCTTGGTGTCCAAGGGACTCTCAAGAGTCTTCTCTAACACTGCAGTTCAAAAGCATCAATTCTTCGGCGCTCAGCTTTCTTTACAGTCCAACTCTAACATCCATATATGACTACTGGAAAAACCATAGCCTTGACTAGACAAACTTTTGTTGGCAAAGTAATGTCTCTGCTTTTGAATATGCTATCTAGGTTGGTCATAACTTTCCTTCCAAGGAGTAAGCGTCTTTTAATTTCATGGCGGCAGTCACCAACTGCAGTGATTTTGGAGCCCAAGAAAATAAAGTCTGTCACTGTTTCCATTGTTTCCCCATCTATTTGCCATGAAGTGATGGGACCAGATGCCATGATCTTAGTTTTCTGAATGCTGAGTTTTAAGCCAACTATTTCACTCTCCTCTTTCACTTTCATCAAAAGGCTCTTTAGCTCTTCTTCACTTTCTGCCATAAGAGTGGTGTCATCTGCATATCTGAGGTTATTGATATTTCTCCTGGCAATCCTAATTCAAGTTTGTGCTTCATCCAGCCCAGCATTTTGCATCATGTACTCTGCATAGAAGTTAAAAAAGCAGGGTGACAATATACAGCCTTGACATATACTCCTTTCCTGATTTGGAACCAGTCTGTTGTCCCATGTCCAGCTCTAACTATTGCTTCTTGACCTGCATATAGGTTTCTCAGAGGCAGGTCAGGTGGTCTGGTATTCCCATCTCTTTAAGAATTTTCCACAGTTTGTTTTGATCCACATAGTCAAAGGCTTTGGTATGGCCAATAAAGCAGAAGTAGATGTTTTTCGGAACTCTTTTGCTTTTTCAATTATCCAACAGATGTTGGCAATTTATAAATCTAGGACATTTGCCCATCCTTTTATTTTTAACCATTTTTAAACTATTTTAAAACTGTCTCTAATACCAACATAATTGAGTTTTATTTTGTGATCCAAACAGTTATCTTTTATTAATGGTAAAGGTTGAAAACCAGTTTAAACAAATTGCATGTCAATTCTGAGCATTTGTATTTGGCAGAGATTTTTCATGTTACATTGGATGTCATGTAAGACACTGACTTGGAGAAAGAGAACAGAGGAGGATTCTTAGTTATTTATACATACCTTTCTGCCATGAACCTGATTAAGCCACACAAATATGGAAGTGAACCCAGTGAAAACTGGGGCTGAGGAAACTTGAGAGTTGAACAAGCTATTGAGCTAGGTAGGAACAAAATAGGGCTTCCCTGGTGGCTCAGATGGCAAATAATCCACCTGCTTTGCAGGAGACCAGGGTTCGAAACCTGAATTGGGGACATCCTCTGGAGGATGGCATGGAAACCTACTCCAGTATTCTTGCCTGGAGAATCCCATGGACAGAGGAACCTGGCAGGCTACAGTCCCTGGGGTCACAAAGAGTTGGGCACAACTGAGCAACTAAGCACACACAGGAACAAAATAGGGGGAAAGGAGGAGTAGGTCCTTTATATTTGTGGTAATCCTTCTAAGTGCCAGATGCCGCACCCCACTGACTCATTTAATATTCCTAACAGTCTTCCCAAGTCCTATTTCACATATGAGAAAATTAAGATTTCAGTAGATTTCTGTCCTCAAAGCATGGCTATCAGACCACCGGCATCACCTAGGAGTTTGTTAGAAATACAGAACCTGAGGCTTCACCAACCTACAGATGCAGAATTCACAGGTGATTTGTATGCACATTAAATTTTAAGAATCACTAGTGATTTCCCCAAGGTCAAAGCATATAAATAGCAGAAACTGACTCCAAAGCCTGTGATCCTTGCTCTGCAGCTACAACACAGTCAAGTCAGAGATTAAACTCCTTGCTCTAGCTGAGCAGAAGAGATCAAGTCATAACATCAGGCATCAATTTTCTCATCTGTTGAAGAGTTAATTATCATCGTAAAACTGATTCCATCTCTCAGAATAAATAAGGTGCTTTGAACGCCTAGAACACAAATAAATTCTAAGACAATAAAAGTTTGTCATAATGAATGCTGTTTAAAATTTTAAAGTCACCTTAGCCCCAGGTCCTTTATTCTATAAGATTTATATCTGTTGCAATGAGATCTAAGCTTATTCCTCAGCCATGCTAACAGCTTTGTACACACTGTATGTTCATCCATGCTTCTAAGTCCATTCAGATTGGAAAGAGAATCCTACTGCACCACTCACTCAATTTCTTTATTTAGTTTTTTTGGTGGCATCTCAAGGCTTATGGGATCATAATTCCCCAACCAGGGGTCAAACCAGGACCTACAGCAGTTAAAGCACCGAATCTTAACCACTGGACCAGCAAGAAATTCCCCCATCAGTTCAGTTCAGTTCAGTTCAGTCGCTCAGTCACGTCTGACTCTTTGCGACCCCATGAATCGCAGCACGCCAGGCCTCCCTGTCCATCACCAACTCCCGCAGTTCACTCAGACTCACGTCCATCGAGTCGGTGATGCCATCCAGCCATCTCATCCTCTGTCGTCCCCTTCTCCTCCTGCCCCCAATCCCTCTCAGCATCAGAGTCTCTTCCAATGAGTCAACTCTTCGCATGAGGTGGCCAAAGTACTGGAGTTTCAGCTTTAGCATCATTCCTTCCAAAGAAATCCCAGGGCTGATCTCCTTCAGAATGGACTGGTTGGATCTCCTTGCAGTCCAAGGGACTCTCAAGAGTCTTCTCCAACACCACACTTCAAAAGCATCAATTCTTTGGTGCTCAGTCTTCTTCACAGTCCAACTCTCACATCCATACATGACCACAGGAAAAACCATAGTCTTGACTAGACGGACCTTTGTTGGCAAAGTAATGTCTCTGCTTTTGAATATGCTATCTAGGTTGGTCATAACTTTCCTTCCAAGGAGTAAGCGTCTTTTAATTTCATGGCTGCAATCACCATCTGCAGCGATTTTGAAGCCCCCAAAAATAAAGTCTGACACTGTTTCCACTGTTTCCCCATCTATTTCCCATGAAGTGATGGGACCAGATGCCATGATCTTCGTTTTCTGAATGTTGAGCTTTAAGCCAACTTTTTCATTCTCCACTTTCACTTTCATCAAGAGGCTTTTGAGTTCCTCTTCACTTTCTGCCGTAAGGGTGATGTCATCTACATATCTGAGGTTATTGATATTTCTGCTGGCAATCTTGATTCCAGCTTGTGTTTCTTCCATCACTCAACTTAAATGTGGAAAACAAAGGAAAGTCTTTCAGTTCAGTCCAGTCGCTCAGTCATGTCTGACTCTTTGCAACCCCATGGACTGCAGCACACCAGGATTCCCTGTCCATCACCAACTCCCAGGGCTTGCTCAAAGTCTTTCAGAGAATGTTATAGTCATTCTTCTAGACCTGGGGCTAGGCCTTCAGTGAATGCAAGTTAAAACAGATTCAACTCAAGTTCTGAATGAAAGTTTAATTCTTACAAAATCCAAAAGTGTCCTTCTTTTAACTGTTTCTCGGACTATTCTGCACTGCTTTTTTTTTTTTTTTTTTCAATTTTAGAGGAAATATTGTTTACGTTTGTTTTGTTAGAAAAGAAAAAAAGTTGTTGCGCTTTGGATCTAGCCCCGGTGCTCAGAGATAGGCCAGCTTGTTCTGCTCTGTGGGCTTAAAAGAGCCTCTTTTAGAAGAGTAAAACCATAAAACAATTCAGCATCATAACTGCTTCCAATGAGACCTCCTAACTTGAGAAGCCTGGATCATCTGCCTCAGAGAACATTGCATACTGTACTCTGCCCGTGTTCTTGAGAATTTTAGAACTCAGGACCACTTCAGAATAAGTTTCATAAATAATTAACGCAGCTCCATTCCTTCAGATGCAAAAATTAGCCTCAATTTTTGGTTACTTAATTCTCTCAGTACAATGTAGCTATTTTTAAAGCACTGGTTTTATGAGGACACACTGTATTCATGGATGCCGTGGGGGTCTTTGCAAATTTTCCCAGCTGGTATTCTCTCTAATGACATCCTAGGGATGAAACAATTAGAGAGATGACATATCAGGATTTACACAGCAAATAAATCCTTTAGATTAGTACTTCCCCAGGCCAAGGCACCTTTCAGGGGTTGGGCTAAGGTGAGGTGAGTGGAAAAGCAGGTAAATATGAGAGATAAAATGTTTAATAGCTCTTAAATAAAACATATCTGGATAATTTGGGCCAGGCCCTCTCCCATAGATACCCTGTTTATTTCACCACACCTTTATAGACAAGGTAGGTAGTATGAGGCCACTTACAGAAGAATGGAAGTTCAGAGAGACTGCCAATCTGTCCAAAATCACAAAGGCAATCAGTCACACCAGAGACTGGAGCGCAGGGCTGTCTGACATCTTACAATCAGGTCAGCATACAATGCTGTATTAGGTTTACAACTGTTTTTATTTTTGTTACTTTGGGGTTTTGTTTGTTTGGTCAACTGGTTTCTTTTCTTTGGTTGTTGTTCCTCCCTGGGCACTATTAAGCCACAGGTATATAATCCAACTCACTTTTCTCTAAAGACTTTGGGCAAGATACTTTAATTGACCTTAATACTAAATACTAAGTAAGTGAAGTTGCTCAGTCGTGTCTGACTCTTTGAGACCCCATGGACTGTAGCCTACCATGCTCCTCCATCCATGGGATTTTCCAGGCAAGAGTACTGGAGTCGGTTGCCATTTCCTTCTCCAGAGGATCTTCCCAAACCAGGGATCAAACCCGAGTCTCCCACACTGTAGGCAGATGCTTTACCATCTGAGCCCCCAGGGAAGACTAAATACCAAAGTAATGCTCAAAATTCCCCAAGCCAGGCTTCAGCAATACGTGAAACGAACTTCCAGATGTTCAAGCTGGTTTTAGAAAAGGCAGAGGAACCAGAGATCAAATTGCCAACATCCCCTGGATCATGGAAAAAGCAAGAGAGTTCCAGAAAAACATCTATTTCTGCTTTATTGACTATGCCAAAGCCTTTGACTATGTGGATCACAATAAACTGTGGAAAATTCTGAAAGAGATGGGAATATCAGACCACCTGATCTGCCTCTTGAGAAATCTGTATGCAGGTCAGGAAGCAACAGTTAGAACTGGACATGGAACAACAGACTGGTTCCAAATGGGAAAAGGAGTCCATCAAGGCTGTATATTGTCACCCTGCTTATTTAACTTCTATGCAGAGTATATCATGAGAAACGCTGAGAAGGAAAAAGCACAAGCTGGAATCAAGATTGCCAGCAGAAATATCAATAACTTCAGATATGCAGATGACACTACCCTTATGGCAGAAAGTGAAAAGGAACTAAAAAGCCTTTGATGAAGGTGAAAGAGGAGAGTGAAAAAGTTGGCTTAAGCTCAACATTCAGAAAACGAAGATCATGGCATCTGGTCCCATCACTTCATGGGAAATAGATGGGAAAACAGTGGAAACAGTGTCAGACTTTATTTTTGGGGGCTTCAAAATCGCTGCAGATGGTGATTGCAGCCATGAAATTAAAAGACACTTACTCCTTGGAAGGAAAGTTATGACCAACCTAGATAGCTTATTCGAAAGCAGAGACATTACTTTGCCAACAAAGGTCCGTCTAGTCAAGGCTATGGTTTTTCCAGTAGTCATGTATGGATGTGAGAGTTGGACTGTGAAGAAAGCTGAGCACCAAAGAATTGATGCTTTTGAACTGTGGTGTTGGAGAAGACTCTTGAGAGGCCCTGATCCAACCAGTCCATTCTAAAGGAGACCAGTCTTGGGTGTTCATTGGAAGGACTGATGCTGAAGCTGAAACTCCAATACTCTGGCCACCTCATGTGAAGAGTTGACTCATTGGAAAAGACTCTGATGCTGGGAGGGATTGGGGGCAGGAGGAGAAGGGGATAACAGAGGATGAGATGGCTGAATGGCATCACGGACTCGACAGACGTTAGTTTGAGTGAACTCCAGGAGTTGGTGATGGACAGGGAGGCCTGGCGTGCTGCAGTTCATGGGGTCACAAAGAGTCGGACATGACTGAGCGACTGAACTGAACTGAAAAACAATGTAGTCCATCCATTCCCTTCTACTGATTATTTTCCTATGCGCCCATCAGTCCTCTGGTCATACAAATTTCTCTTATTCTCCAATGTCCTCTTCAAACATTCTCCAAGTGTTTCTCAAGTTTCATTTCCCTAATAACTTTTCTTTGTATCCATTCCTTGATACAACCAGCCTTTCTCATACCTTCAACTGCCACTCTATATTAATAGTATTTACCATATCAAATCTTTATGGTAGACAGATGAATGGAGGAAGAAAGAGGGACATATACTCCTAAAATCTTTCTCCCCAGCTTCTCCTTCAAGTTCCAGATCCCCTTTTCCAACCCCAAGTTGAACGTGAGCACCCAAATAAACCACCCACACCTCAAACACTCAAATGGATGTTGGAATCACCTTTAAAAAGGTTTTATTGAGATGTAATTGATATAAAATAAATAACACATATTTTAAGAAATCAATTTGATAAGCTTTGACATATGTATACACCCATGAAGCCATCGCTGCAATCAAGGTAGTAAACACAGGCATCATCACCTAAGGTTTCCTCATGTCCCGTTCTAATCCCTTCCTTTCCACTCTACTCTGTTCTTCCATCCCTCCCTGCCTCCCCAAACTGATCTGCTTTCTATCACTATAAGTTTGTTTTCATTTTCTAGAGTTTCATATGAATGTAATCATCCAGTAGACACTCCTTTTAGATTGGCTTATTTTACTCAGTATAAATAGGGAGTCATCCTTGTTGTTGACTCTATCTACAGTTCATTCCTTTTTATAGTTGAGGACTATTACACTGTATAGATATACAATAATTTGTTTATTCATCTGTTGATGGGAATTTGGGTAGCTTACTATTTGGGACTGTAAATAAAGCTGTTATGAACATTTGTGCACAAATCTATATATGGACACTATTTTCTTTTCTGTGGGGGTTAGTATCTTGGGGTGGAATGGCTGGATCATGCTATATAGATCTATAGTTAACATATTAAGTAACTGCCAAATTGTTTTCCAAAGTGAATGTACCTTTAACAGCCTCAGTAGTATTTGAGAGTTCCAGTGTCTCCACAACCTCTCCAACACTTGCCATGGTCAATCTTTTTAATGTTAGTCACTCTAAAGTTTTAAATTTGCATTTTCCCAATAAATAATGATATTATGCATATTTTCACTTATTTTCCAGCTATGTATCTTCTTTGGCAAAGTGTCTTTTCAAATCTTTCCCCATTTTTATTGGGTAATTTCCTTATTATTGTTTCCAGTATTCTTTATAAATTCTGAAATCAAGTCCTTTATAAAATGCTTTCCAAAGATTTTCTCCTAGTCTGTGGCTTTTTGTCCTTGCCTAACAGTGTCTTCTGAAGAACAGAAATTTTAAATGTTGGTGAAGTCTAATTTGCCAATTTGTCCTTTTATTGATTATCACTTTGGTATCTTTTCTAAGAAATATTGCCTAACTCAAAGTCACAAAGATTTTTCCATTTTCTTCCATGCTTTTTATAGTTGTAGGTTTTACATTTAGGTAAATGGTCTTTTTTGAGTTAGTTATTATATATATACATGGTATGGACACAAATTCTTTTCTAAATATGTATATATAGAGAGAGATACAACTATCTCTGTACCATCTGTTGAAAAAACTCAGTTGCTCAGTCGTGTCTGACTCTTTGTGACCCCATGAATCGCAGGACGCCAGGCCTCCCTGTCCATCACCAACTCCCAAAGTTCACTCAAGACTCATGTCCATCAAGTCGGTGATGCCATCCAGCCATCTCATCCTCTGTCGTCCCCTTCTCCTCCTGCCCCCAATCCCTCTCAGCATCAGAGTCTTTTCCAGTGAGTGAACTCTTTGCATGAGGTGGCCAAGGTACTGGAGTTTCAGCTTTAGTATCAGTCCTTCCAAAGAAATCCCAAGGCTGATCTCCTTCAGAATGGACTGGTTGGATCTCCTTGCAGTCCAAGGGACTCTCAAGAGTCTTCTCCAACACCACACTTCAAAAGCATCAATTCTTCGGCGCTCAGCTTTCTTCACAGTCCAACTCTCACATCCATACATGACCACAGGAAAAACCATAGCCTTGACTAGACGGACCTTTGTTGGCAAAGTAATGTCTCTGCTTTTCAATATGCTATCTAGGTTGGACATAACTTTCCTTCCAAGGAGTAAGCGTCTTTTAATTTCATGGCTGCAGTCATCATCTGCAGTGATTTTGGAGCCCCAGAAAATAAAGTCTGACACTGTTTCCACTGTTTCCCCATCTATTTCCCATGAAGTGATGGGACCAGATGCCATGATCTTCATTTTCTGAATGTTGAGCTTAAGCCAACTTTTTTACTCTCCTCTTTCACTTTCATCAAGAGGCTCTTTGGTTATTCTTCACTTTGGGCCATAAATGTGGTGTCATCTGCATGTCTGAGGTTATTGATATTTCTCCCGGCAATCTTGATTCTAGCTTGTACTCCTTCCAGCCCAGCATTTCTCATGATGTACTCTGCATATAAGTTAAATAAGCAGGGTGACAATATACAGCCTTGACGTACTCCTTTTCCTATTTGGAACCAGTCTGTTGTTCCATGTCCAGTTCTAACTGTTACTTCCTGACCTGCATATAGGTTTCTCAAGAGGCAGGTCAGGTGGTCTGGTATTCCCATCTCTTTCAGAATTTGCCACAGTTTATTGTGATCCACACAGTCAAAGGCTTTGGCATAGTCAATAAAGCAGAAATAGATGTTTTTCTGGAACTCTCCTGCTTTTTCGACCTTTACACTGATGTAAAAATATAAATCAATTGTTCATATATGTGTGAGTCTATTTCAGAACTCTCTATTCTGTTCTTTAGATATAATTGCCTTTCTTCGTGCCAATACCAAATTTTTATTAACATAGCTTAGTAATAGTGCTTAACATCTGTTGGTGTAGCCTTCTAACTTTTATTATTTTTAAGCTGTTTTAGTTATTCTAATCTTTGGCATTCTTATGTGAATCAGCTTGCCAATTTTTGCTGAGACTTTAATTGGGATTATATTGAATCTATAAATCAATCTGGGGGGAACTAACATCTCAACAATACTGGGTCTTCCCACCCAGGTACAAGGTATATCTCTCCATTTATTGACCTTTTTCATGTCTGTAAGCAATATTTAGTAGTTTTCAGTGCACAGGATCTGTACATCTTTGATCAGATTTGTCTTAAGTTTTCATATTTTTATGCTATATAAATGGTATTTTAATTTCAATTTTCAGTTGTTTGTTGCTTGGTATATGGAAGTACAATTTCCTCTTGTAAGGATGCAAAGTACCTTAAATATTCATTGTATAATAAAACTGTTAAAAGTCTGGCATGTAGCAAGGAATATAAAAGTGTTTTATAAGTATCAACAAGGTCTAATAATAAATTAAATGGATCATATGTGTTTGGAATATGTTCAGGAGAACAAAGGGTCAGTAACAAAAGATAACTGAGATTTCTAATTGAGATGAATTAGTTGGCAGTGACCTTGTTAATTGAGATCATTAAAACAAGGAGGTAAATGCACTTCATAGTGAAGACAGTAAGTTTAGCTTTGAACATTATTTAGCAATGTCTTTTGATATCAAGACAGAAAAATTTGGCAAGCAGTTGGAAACTAGATCACACAGAAAATAACTGTGGAACTGGGTTTTTCAACTTAGCCAGAATCCAGAGACTGTCTCCTCTTAAGCACCACTTTCCACTGTCTCCCACTCAATGTTTAAGTCATTGTGCTGGGTACTATTTGGCAATCTCCAAAGCAAAATAATTTACAATATTCTACAAAAATTGATTAAGTAATGCTTCAGTTCAGTTCAGTCGCTCAGTCGTGTCCGACTCTTTGCAACCCCATGAATTGCTGCACACCAGGCCTCCCTGTCCATCACCAACTCCCAGGGTTCACCCAAACTCATGTCCATTTAAGTAATGCTAGGTCTTCTTAAAGTATGCTAAGGGAGAGTTAGTTCAATGCTCAGTCCAAAGAATGTTATTATCACTTAATAACTAATTCCATTGTTATTATAATACCCTTATTTTTAATATCTGCATTTCATTGTGGTATTATATTATTGAAAACTTATAATACATAATAGTATGATTTAACCTATGATTACAGTATAAACTTGAGTTCACCATATTGCAATAGACATCTTCTGATGTTCGGTCTATATCATCATTTATATCTACAACTACCACTAATATTAGCTATAGAAGTTTCCCATGGGGAGTGATGTATGTATATCTTTACAAGTATGTATGCATATGTAAGTGTGTGTGTGTGTGTGTGTGTGTGTGTATGGGTGTGTTTCTCTGGATATATATATATAAAATATATAAACATATATTTGTACACAATTGCGACCCTATGGACTGTAGCCTGCCAGGCTCCTCTGTCCATGGGATTTCCCAGGCAAGAATACTGGAGTGGGTTGCCGTGCTCTCCTCCAGAGGATCTTACTGACTCAGGGATTGAACCTGTGTCTCTTACGTCTCCTGAATCAGCAGGCGGCTTCTTTACCACCCTGGAGATGTTTATATACATACATTTCACACATAGGGACATGCAGCACACATAGGGAATTAGTTTAATAATGTCATAAAGTTTCTTTCAAGTTTTTAATATTTATTTCCCATTTTCTCTGCTGTCAGAACTTGTCTCAATATTACAGGTTAGGGATAGCTGAATGAATCTTTCAAGGGGGAAATTTTAAACGAGGAGAGTAGTGGGAGGTAGTCTTAGTTGTCCATTTAGCTGACCAGTTAAGGTCTGTTCTTGTCCTTGGCTAAGAGATTTTCATAAATGCAGCCAAATTATAACTGCCCAAGGAGAGATCATAAAAGTTAACCTTATCTTTTTGACTCTCGTCAGTTCCCTAGATGCACTGAATCCACGCAATAACAATTAATAAAGCAGCTACTATTACAAATGGGATTTGAAGTCATGGGACCTGTGTTTGAATTCAATTCTGTCACATACCTAATGATAAAGAGCAATACAGTTAATCTTACTGAGAGCCTTTTGTTTGTTTTCTCTGTCTTTTACCATTCTTCTATTGCTCACTTCATTCCAGTCACATTGCTTCTTCTATAATTCTATTTATTATGGTTCTTGAACACATTGAAGAACATCCTCTTCTCCAGGACTTCTTCCTGTTTCCTCTGCCAGGGATATTCTTCCTCTGGAATCCTTTGCTCAAATGTCACCTTATCAGAGGGAATTTTCCTGACTACTCTATATAATATATAAAGTAGTATTCATATACAAACCCTATATTTCCCTGTTCCTTTTACCCTGCTTAACTTTCTCTGTAGAACTGACATAAACCTATATTTATTTGTTTACTGTCTGTCTTGCCCACTAATACATAAGCTCTATGAGAATGAGGTTTTGTTTAGTTCATTACATATCCTCAATTCCTGTTGCAGAGCAAGGCATTAATAAATACATGTTGAATGAACATATTAAATTAATGAATAATAATACATTTCCTATCTGCATCATAAAATTGTAAAAACCAAATGGCTATGTAAAAGCTCTCTGTAGAGTGCTGCACAAATGAGGTGCTCTTCCTACAGTGAAGAGATTATTAAATGATATTTTCATAGCCAAGGATTCTTTTCAATAGGCAAATGCCAACACAAAAGATCAAGAAGAAATTAGCCATACCTCTCATATATATGCCCTAATATAGAAGAACCAGTTAGGAAATATAAAAGTCAATCAGTAGTCTTTTAAGAACATTTTTCTCAATATTAAGAACTAGTCAGTCAACTAGCCAGCTTTTAGTTCTTAGAAAGTTAAATGTTTCAAAATCATCTATTTCCTATTCCAGAGCAACTACAAATCAAAATAGCATTCAAGTCGATTATGACTCAAAGTATTGAGAATAAAATTGTTTATCTAATTACTAAATTTGAAGAGCCAGAACTCATGCCAATTTAACTTCTTGTATTAGTGTGTAATCTCTACCATGCCAGTTCTCACTTTAAAAGATTTATACAAGCATGAAAATTCTGGACAACATAATTTTCTATTAGAGGGGTTAAAACCTTACCTCTTGATTTATTTCAGTACTTATTGATTTTAGCCATGTGCCAAGTAATTTGAGGATTTAAGGGTACCTTGCCTTTGTGAGAACAGGAATTAGTTTTTGTTTCCTCTGGAGTATTGAGATCATTGGCTAGGAAAGGAAAATAATTAATAATGAGATGGAAGTCCTTCCTATTTCTTCTGCTACCAGAATCTGTTATCTGAATAGTAAAGATTAAGAACAGCTGAATGAAGTCTTTATTTTCTTTTTGTGTGTGTGAGCTTTTAAAATTAATTTATTTCATAGCAAATGGAACAAAGCAAGTGAAGTATAAGGTGAAATCTTATTATAAATATTCCAGTGGGCAACCAGAATTATTGCTCTATGTCCATCAGTTTCCAGCTGTTAGACTTTGGCTTTGTCTTAAAACTTACTCTTAGAAAAATTGCTAACAAGAGAATATGACTGTGTCATTTGTGTTAAAAAGAAAATAGGATTAGCTAAGAGAATATGAAGTACAACCCTTTAATATACAGCAACATCTCTAGGTGTATTAAAACTAAAAGATAATATATGTAAGTTGATGAGTCTGTGAACACCATTTTTAATACATTTATATTTATTAATAGAAGACAAGAGTTTATGATAGATGATAGATATCCAACTATGTGTTCTTGTACAGACTGTAAAGTTAGGTGAATATGAGTAATCTGGAAAAGTTAGAAATAAACTGAATAAAACTAATGATGAAATGTTAAATACTCATCAGTTGAGTTTTGTTTCCAGCCCTCTGGCGTCAATAAATGTCAGAAAAATTCCTTTTGTACTGAACATTTTTTTAAAAAAGCTGCAATATACATTATTCATGGCTGAGCTGAAAGGAGAGTAAGAGTACATTGAAAAGGCAGAAATAACTGTACAGTGAGATAGCCCTAGAACCATACCTCTGCAGAGAAGCTGGAACAGCTCTCCAATTTCAGCCCTGAGATACAAAGCTCCTAAGTCACCATTCCTATATTTAGTATAGTCTTCCAAGTGATAATTATGTAATGTGATGGAAGGATAAACTAACACTATAGTGACAATAAAATTGCAATATGTAAATGTATCAACTCAACATGTACACCTTAAACTTATACAATGTTATATTTCAGTTATATCTCAGTTTTTAAAAGAAAAATTCTGGGTCAAGTCTTCCACCATGTCTACTTCCATTTACCTTTCAGTTCAGTTCAGTTCAGTCGCTCAGTCGTGTCTGACTCTTTGCGACCCCATGAAATGCAGCACTCCAGGCCTCCCTGTCCATCACCAACTCCCGGAGTTCACTCAGATTCACACATGTACAAAATGTACAGAATAATAAGAATTTCTTGGGACTTCCCTGGCGGTCCAGTGGCTGAGACTCCATGCTCCCAAATGCAGCGGGCCCAGGTTCAATCCCTGGTCTTGAAACTAGATCCCAGACGCCACAACTATGAGTTTTCATGCCACAACTAAAGATTCCACACGCCACAATGAAGACTGAAGGTCCTGTGTGCTGCAATTAAGACCCAGCACAGTCAACTAATTAATTTAAAAGAAAGAGTTTCTTACATTTCAGTAAAGCTTTTTTGAAAATATTTGTTTCAAATGTCATTCAGATGACCCTGTGTAGTAGGTAAGGTAGAGATTATCATTATCTACATAGCTGCTGCTGCTGTTGCTAAATCGCTTCAGTCGTGTCCGACTCTGTGCGACCCCATAAACGGCAGCCTACCAGGCTCCCCTGTCCCTGGGATTCTCCAGGCAAGAACACTGGAGTGGGTTGCCATTTCCTTCTCCAAAGAAGGAAAGTGAAAAGTGAAAGTGAAGTCGCTCAGTCGTGTCCGACTCTTCGCGACTCCATGGACTGCAGCTCCGTCCATGGGATTTTCCAGGCAAGAGTATTGGAATGCGGTGCCATTGCCTTCTCTGATCTACATAGCTAGTAAGTAGTAAAGGCAAGATTCAAACACAGTTCTTCCTTAAAAATGACTCCAACACTTAAAGCCTAGATATGAGAAAATGTTAGGATCTTAGACACAGAGGAGATTGTTTAAATTTCTGATATGCTGCGTTTATGGAGAAAGCAATAGTCAAATAAGATAGGCAGATCTCTCACTTTCAACAGGCTGCCAGTCTGAAAGATAATTGGTGCATAGTGGCCTAAGCTAGTACCCTGTTATATCCTTTTCCAGTTTTAGATCTGAATTTCCCAGATCTGCTTACATATCTTTCTATTCCAAGCCAGTTCAGCTTAGATAGCCTCCAAATAAAATCAGAGTAGGCATTTTGTATACATGACTATTTGAAGCACAATGCTGACACCTAGTGTATTATCTGATTTTTTCTTTCATTATTTTCTATTTCATTCCTTTATTCTTCTCTCCCATCTTTCCTTCTTTCCCTCCTTTCTTCCCTTTTTCCCTTCCTCCCTCCCTCCCTTCCTCCAAGAATGGCTATGAGGATATAGGTTCTTGCTTGTGGGTTTTTCTGGCTGCACCATGCAGCCTGTGGGATCCTAGTTCCCTAACCAGTGATTGAACCCTGCTCCCTGGCAGTGGAAGCCTGGAGTCCTAACCACTGGAATGCCAGGGAATTCCCTAGGATATAGTTTAATAAAAGCAAACATTTATTGAGAATTTACAACATATTTATCTTCATTAACTACAAATAATTATTTACCATCATCCCTATTTCATTAAAAACAAAAGGCGGCAAGTGGGAGAGGTTAAGAGAGTTTAAATTTGATGGGAAAGTTTCTTTCTGGTGGCAAAAGGTCTCCTCACTTTAACTAAAAGTTCTAGTTAGTTAGTTCTAATTAGTTAATTTCCCATCCAGGGGGAGACCAACCTGAAAATTACCTTGGACAGGACAGCTCCAGTGATAATCACAGTGGAACTCATGCCCTTCTTTCACATCAGATGCACCTTTTCTGTCAGATAATTAGGATAAGGAGATCAAGTCCTGAGCCTTTGGAGTGGGAGCACTGACTCCAAGACCCTAGACAACCAGAGAACTCACTATTTGATAGGGAGTATCAAATAGTGAGAACTCACACAAATGAAACCACTTGAATACAAGACCCAGCATCACCCAACCACCAGTAGCACCCTCTGCAGGACACCTCATCTAAACAACAAACAAAGCATAAATACAAACCCAATCATCAGCAGACAGGATTATCACCTCACTCAGCCTTGACCATCAGAGGATAAACAAACAAAAACTCAGCACAAATCTCACCCTACACAAAGCTTACACAAACTACTGGACCAACCTTAGGAGGGCGGAAACCAAAAGGAAGAAAGAATTCAACCTTCTTCAAGGAAAGAATTCAGCTTTCCTTGAAGCCTGGGAAAAGAAGACCTCAAACACAGTAACTTAAATAATGAAAAGGCAGAGGAATACTAGAGAAACACTACACAAAAGAAGGAACAAACTAGAAACACAGAAGTGCAAATAAATGAGGAGAAAATAGGCAAACTACCTGAAAAAGAATTCAGAATAATGATAGTAGAGATGATCAAAAACCTTGAGAACAAAATGGAGAAAATGCAAGAATCAATTAACAAAGACTTAGAAGAATTAAAGAATAAACATACAGAGACAAAAAACACAATTACTGAAATTAAAAATACTCTAGAATGAATCAATAGCAGAATATCTGAAGCAGAAGAACGAATCAGTGAGCTGGAAGAGAAAATGGTAGAAATAACTTCTGAAGAGCAGAATAAAGTAAAAAAAATGAAAAGAACTGAGGATAGTCTCAGAGACCTCTGGGACAATATCAAACACACCAACATTCAAATTACAGGGGTCCCAGAAGAAGAAGAGAAAAAGAAAGGGTATGAGAAAGTTTTTGAAGAGATTATAGTTGAAAATTTCCCCAACATGGAAAAGGAAATAGTCAATCAAGTCCAAGAGGCACAAAGAGCCCCTTACAGGATAAACACACCAAGACACATACTAATCAAGCTCACAAAGACTAAACAAAGAAAGAATATTAAAAGCAGCAAGGGAGAAGCAACAAGTAACATACAAAGGAAAACCCATATGCTTAAGAGCTGATCTTTCAGCAGAAACTCTGCAGGCCAGAAGGGAATGGCAGGATATATTTAAAATACTGGAAGGGATAAATCTACAACCAAGATTACTGTATCCAGCAAGGTTCTCATTCAAAATTGATGGAAAAATAAAAAGCTTTCAGACAAGCAAAAGTTAAGAGAATTCAGTACCACCAAACCAGTTTCACAACAAATGTTAAAGGGACTTATATAGTCAAGAAATACAAGAGAAGAAAAAAGATCCACAAAATCAACCCCAAACAATTAAGAAAATGGCAATAGGAACATATATATCAATAATTACTTTAAATGTAAATGGATTAAATGCTCCAACCAAAAGACACAGACTGGCTGAATGGATACAAAAACAAGACCCATATATATGCTGTCTACAAGAAACCCACTTCAGACCTCAAGACACATATAGACTGAAAGTGAGAGGATGGAAAAATATATTCCATATAAATGGGAAGCAAAAGAAAGCTGGAGTAGCAATCTTCATATCAGACAAAATAGACCTTAAAATAAAGAATATTACAAGATAAGGAGGAACACTACATAATGATCAAGGGATCAATTCAAGAAGACGACATAACAGTTGTAAGTATATATGCACCCAACATAGGAGCACCTCAATAATAAGACAAACACTAACAGACATAAAAGGAGAAATTGAAAGTAACAAAGTAATAGTAGGAGACTTTAACACCCCACTCACACCAATGGACAGATCATCAATACAGAAAATTAATAAGGAAACACAAGTCTTAAATGATATGTTAGATGAGATGGATCTCACTGATATCTTCAGGACATTCCATCCAAATGCAGAAGAATACACCTTCTTCTCAAGTGCACATGGAACATTCTCCAGGATAGACCACATCTTGGGTCACAAATCAAAACTCTTAAATTTACCTTTCTTAAATTTAAGAAAATTGAAATTGTATCAAGCATCTTCTCTGACCACAATGCTATGAGATTAGATATCAATTACAAAAAAAAAAAAACCTGTAACAAACACAAACACATGGAGATTAAACAACACATTTCTAAATAACCAATAGGTTACTAAAGAAATCAAAAGGGAAATCAAAAAACTAGAAACAAGTGTCAATGAAAACACAACAACTCAAAACCTATGGGATGCTGCAAAAGCAGTTCTAAGACGGAAGTTTATAGCAATACAATCCTACCTCAAGAAACAAGAAAAACATCGAATAGACAACCTAACTTTACACCTAAACCAACTGGAAAAAGAAGAACAAAAAAACCCCAAAGTTAGTAGAAGGAAAGAAATCATAAAGATCTGAGCAGAAATAAATGAAAAAGAAATGAAAGGAACAATAGTAAAGATTAAAAAAACTAAAAGCTGGTTCTTTGAGAAGATAAACAAAATTGACAAACTTTTAGCCAGACTCATCAAGAAAAAAGAGAGAAGAATCAAATCGACAAAATTAGAAATGAAAAAGGAGAGGTTACAACAGACAATGCAGAAATAGAAAGGATAATAAGAGACTATTATGAACAACTATATGGCAATAAAATAGATAACCTGGAAGAAATGGACAGATTCTTAGAAAAGTTCAATCTTCTGAGACTGAACCAGGAAGAAATAGAAATTATGAACAACCCAACTACAAGCACTGAAATTGAAGCTATGATTAAAAAATCTCCCAAAATACAAAAGCCCAGGACTAGATGGCTTCACAGGAGAATTATATCCAACATTTAGAGAAGAGCTAATGCCTATCCTTCTAAAACTCTTTCAAAAAATTGCACAGGAAGGAACACTTCCAAACTCATTCTACGAGGCCACCATCACCCTGATACTAAAACCAGACAAAGACAACACAAAAAAAGAAAACTACAGGCCAACATCACTGATGAACATAGATGCAAAAATCCTCAACAAAATTTTAGCAAACAGAATTCAGCAACACATCAAAAAGCTCATACACCATGATCAAGTTGGGTTTATTCCAGGGATGCAAGTATTCTTCAGTATACACAAATCAATCAATGTGATACACCATATTAACAAATTGAAAGATAAAAACCATATGATAATCTCAATAGATGCAGAAAAAGCCTTTGACAAAATTCAGCACCCATTTATTATTAAAACTCTTCAAAAAATGGGCACAGAAGGAACCTTCCTCAACATAGTAAAGGCCATATGTGATAAGCCTACAGCAAACATTATTCTCAATGGTGAAAAACTTAAAGCATTCCCCCTAAGATCAGGAACAAGACAAGGGTGTCCACTTTCCCAATTATTATTCAACACAGTTCTGGAAGTCCTAGCTACAGCAATCAGAGAAGAAAAAGAAATAAAAGGAATCCAGATCAGAAAAGAAGTAAATCTCTCACTGTTTGCAGATGACATGATACTGTACATGCTGCTAAGTTGCTGCTAAGTCACTTCAGTCGTGTCCGACTCTGTGCGACCCCAGAGACGGCAGCCCACGAGGCTCCCCTGTCCCTGGGATTCTCCAGGCAAGAACACTGGAGTGGGTTGCCATTTCCTTCTCCCATGCCTGAAAGGGAAAAGTGGAAGCGAAGTCGCTCAGTCGTGTCCGACTCTTAGCGACCCCATGGACTGCAGCCTACCAGGCTCCTCTGTCCATGGGATTTTCCAGGCAAGAGTACTGGAGTGGGGTGCCATTGCCTTCTCCGGATACTGTACATAGAAAACCCTAAAGATAGTATCAGAAAATTACTAGAGCTAATCAGTGAATTTAGCAAAGTTTCAGGATACAAAATCAATACACAGAAATCACTAGCATTTCTATATACTAACAATGAAAAATCAGAAAGAGAAATTAAGGAATCAATCCCACTCACCATTGCAACAAAAAGAATTAAATATCTAGGAACAAACCTACCTAAGGAGACAAAAGAACTGTACACAAAAAATTATAAGACACTAATGAAAGAAATCAAAGACGACATAAACACATGGAGAGATATTCCATGTTCCTGGATAGGAAGAATCAATACTGTAAAAATGACTATACTACCAAATGCAGTCTACAGATTCAACGCAATCCCTATCAAATTACCAATGGCATTTTTCACGGAACTAGAACAAAAATTTTTACAATTCATATGGAAACACAAAAGACCCCGAATAGCCAAAGCAGTCTTGAGAAAGAAGAATGGAGCTGGAGGAATCAACTGTCCTGACTCCAGACTACACTGCAAAGCTACAGTCATCAAGACAGTATGGTACTGGCACAAAAACAGAAATATAGTATTTCTGGAACTATGGAATAAGATAGAAAGCCCAGAAATAAACCCATGCACCTATGGGTACCTTATTTTTGACAGAGGAGGCAAGAATATACAATGGAGCAAAGACAGCCTCTTCAATAAATGGTGCTGGGAAAACTGGACAGCTACATGTAAAAGAATGAAATTAGAACTCTTCCTAACACTATACATAATGATAACTCAAAATGGATTAAAGACCTCAATCTAAGACCGGAAACTATAAAACTCTTAGAGGAAAACATAGGCATAACACTCATTGACATAAATCAAAGCAAGATCCTCTATGATCCACCTCCTAGAGTAATGGAAATAAAAACAAAAGTAAACAAGTGGGACCTGATTAAACTTAAAAGCTTTTGCACAGCAAAGGAAACCATAAGCAAGATGAAAGGACATCCCTCACAGAATGGAAGAAAATAATAGCAAATGAAACAACTGATAAAGGATTAATTTTCAAAATATACAAGCAGCTCATACAACTCAATACCAGAAAAACAAACAGCCCAATCAAAAAGTGAGAAAAAGACCTAAACAGACATTTCTCCAAAGAAGACATAGAGATGGCTAACAAACACATGAAAAGATGCTCAAAACTGTTCTTTATTAGAAAAATGCAAATCAAAACTACAATGAGATATCACCTCACACCGGTCAGAATGGCCATCATCAAAAAGTCTGCAAACAATAAATGCTGGAGAGGGGTGGAGAAAAGGGAACGCTCTTGCACTGTTGGTGGAAATGTAAATTGATACAGCCACTATGGAAGATGGTATAGAGATTCCTTAAAAAACTAGGAATAAAACCACCAAAAGACCTAGCAATCCCACTCCTAGGCATATACCCTGAGGAAACAAAAATTGAAAAAGACACATGTATCCATTGTTCATTGCAGCACTATTTACAATAGCTAGAACATGGAAGCAACCTAGATGTCCATTGACAGATGAATGGATAAAGAAGTTATGGTATATATATACAATGGAGTATTACTCAGCCATAAAAAGGAATGCACTTGAGTCAGTACTAATGAAGTGGATGAACCTAGAACCTATTATACAGAGTGATGTCAGAAAGAGAAAGACAAACATCATATTCTAACACATATATACCAAATCTAGAAAAATGGTACTGAAGAATTTATTTACAGGGCAACAATGGAGAAACAGACATAGAGAATAGACTTACTGACATGCGGAGAGAGGAGGAGAGGGTGAGATGTATGTTAAGAATAATATGGAAACTTACATTACCATATGTAAAATAGATAGCCAACAGGAATTTGCTGTATGGCTCAGGAAACTCAAACAGGGGCTCTCTATCAACCTAGAGGGGTGTGATGGGGAGGGAGATTCAAAAGGGAGGGAATATATTTATACCTATGGATGATTCATGTTGAGGTTTGACGGAAAACAACAAAATTCTGTAAAACAATTATCCTTCAATAAAACATAAATAAAAATGTTTTTTAAGTTTAAATTTTATGACTGCACATGTTAGGATTCAAATGCAGATGTCTGACTCTGGAACTGAAGCACTCAATAACTATTCTTAAAATAAGTTTTTTAAATAGATTGTTTCATTGGACAGTTAACTTACTTTATATGTTATTCACTTGGAGTACAAGTTTACAACAGACTTCATTCAAGACTATCCACAAGAGTCAAGGCAGAAAATATGACAAATCTTAGTTCTTCTATGACAGGAAGTCAAGCCTAGAATCACCCAGATCTGTTGCCCTTTCATTCTCCCTTTGAGGGCATAAGAAGACTCATGGAGGCCTCCATGTAAGTTCTGGTTACCTCTGGTTTTTCAGAAAGGACAAGACTTTATCCCATGAGCAATATACACTGTAGTATATGTGGAACCTGTAGGATTAACCAAAGTTGAATAGGGTTCTTTCCTGCAGTATTTTTCAAAGCCTTTAATATGTTAATACATATTCTGTGTTTTAAAGAAGAGGACAAGATATTACTTATTTCTGCTTTTGTCTCAAGCTTTAATACAGGTTAGTGTGCCACTATCACTGATTCTGCCTTTGTTTAAAACCTTGATATTTTGTTCACAATAAATTTTTGTACATTGCTTTGTTCTTTAAGTGCTGCCTTAGAATATTATTTATATTGATTACTGAGTTTTTTCATGCCCTCTTAAATTTTGCAAAAGAAAAACAAGTGCCTGTTTCACCTCATTTGCCTCACTCTAGTCCCAGTGCCAATGGCACCCCACTCCAGTACTCTTGTCTGGAAAATCCCATGGACGGAGGAGCCTGGTGGGCTACAGTCCGTGGGGTCACAAAGAGTCGGACACGACTGAGTGACTTGACTTTCACTTTCACCTTCACCTTCTGGTGTCTAGCATATAATGCATTCTTGATGAAAGTTTAGTACTAGAGAAAACAAAGCTACCATTGATCAAATACTTGGCACATACAAGTGTCTTGCTTAACAAAGCACATACATTATATCATTTCACAATATTAGGGGAAAAAACTATTATTATTGCTTCAATTTTATAGATTAGGAAACACAATAAGAGAAATTAAGTAATTCACCCAAGTTCAAGCTCCAGAGTAATATTTGACTCAAAATCCAACGCTTTACAACTACGAATCCCAAGTCCAAAACTCAGTGTTCCTTTTGTTCCTTTTGCATGAAAAAAGTAAGTCTTTCCTGTCAGGCCTGAACTTCAGTTTGAAACAGTTATCCAAACACCCATCTGAAAACAGCAGTGCTGACCTTTTACTTTACTAAAAATTACCTTTTGATACAGAATATCCCAAATACTCTGGATGCACAATATCCCATAATCCTCTTTCTGGGAAACTCTGTAATAAATTCATTCAAATTAAAATGTATGTGATTAATGACTATTGTTCACTTGATGTAAGGACCTTTAGATGAAGTAGAAGTTTAGAGCTGATTTAATACCATGTTATTTCTATTAACACAAAATTGGACAAATCCATATTCAACAATTTTATCTTTTCCAGAAAATCAAATTCATTTGTATCAGTGACCTACAGTCTGTTTCAGTAAAATAAATGCCACTGTCTGAAAACTGTAGATATTAAAGGTACTCAGACTTCCCTAGTGGTCCAGTAGTTTAAAATCTGCTTTTCAATGAAAGGTATGCAGATTCGAACCCTAGATGGGCAACTAAGCCCACACCCAACAACCACTGAGCCCATGTGTCACAACTACAGAGCTCATGAGACCCAATGCAGTCAAATAAGTAATTTTTTAAAAAGAAGATATCTAACATCTGATAGAGTAATATTACTTCCCTCAATGTGCTAAGCTGCTTCACTCATGTCTGACTCTTTGCGACTCCATGGACTGTAGCCCACCGGGCTCCTCTGTCCATGGGGGTTCCCAGGCAAGAATACTGGAGGGGTTTGCCATTCCCTTCTCCAAGGGATATTTCCGACCCAGGGATCGAACCTGCATCTCTTATGTCCCCTGCATTGATAGGTGGGCTCCTTACAACTAGTGCCACCTGGGAACCCCTTTACTTCCCATAGGCTCCCAGTTATACACATTTTACAATCATTTCAGTAGTTTTCAAAATTCAGTGAGTAATCCTGATGGGCAGATGGATAAGAGTTGGGTTTCCTAGACTATCCTCAAAGAATTCTAATTAATGACTCTGGTTTGAAGCCTTTAAACACCTAAGGGAATTCTCTTTTAAGAATTTCATGACATTTAATTATACCAGTATATCAACAGTATTATCATTTCATCATGTAATCAACATTAGAACTACTGAGTTACTTTACATTTTGCACCAAGTCTTTGAGATATAGGATGTATTTTACATTTATAAGATAGTACACATTATTTATCTTGTAGTTGATAAACTATGTTGAGTTAGTTTTAGGTGTACAGCAATGTAATTCAGTTACATATACATGTTTCTACTCTTTTTCAAAATTCTTTTCCCATTTAGCTTATTACAGAATATTGAGCACAATTCCCTGTGCTGCAGTCTTTGTTGGTTGTCTATTTTAAATACAGCAACATGTACATATCAATCCCAAACTCCAAGTCTGTCCCTACCCCACACCCTTCCCTTCTGGTAACCATTCATTGATTCCCAAGTCTTAGTCTGTTTCTGTTTTGTAAATAAGACATCTGGATGCAGAGTTCCAGAGAAGAGCAAGAAGAGATAAGAAAGCCTTTTTATGCGAACAAGGCAAAGAAATAGAGGAAAACGATAGAATGGGAAAGACTAGAGATCTCTTCAAGAAAATTAGAGATACCAAGGGAACATTTCATATAAAGATAGGCACAATAAAGGACAGAAAACGTATGGAGCTAAGAGAAGCAGAAGATATTAAGAAGAGGTGGCAAGAACTATATAAAAAAGCTGTTAATGACCCAGATAACCATGATGGTGTGATCACTCACCTAGAGCCAGAAATCCTGGAATGTGAAGTCAAGTGGATCTTAGGAAAGCACCACTATGAACAAACTGTGGGAAATTCTTCAAGAGATGGGAATACCAGACCACCTTACCTGCCTCCTGAGAAATCTGTATGCAGGTCAAGAAGCAAGTTAGAACCAGACATGGAACAACAGACTGGTTCAAAACTGGGAAAGAAGTACATCAAAGCTGTATATTGTCACCCTGCTTATTTATTTATTTATTTATTTTTAGAGTTATATTATTTTATTTTTTTTTTTTTTTTAATTAAATTTTAATTTAAAAAAATTATACATGTGTTCCCCATCCTGAACCCTCCTCCCTCCTCCCTCCCCATACCATCCCTCTGGGTCGTCCCAGTGCACCAGCCCCAAGCATCCAGCATCGTGCATTGAACCTGGACTGGCATCTCGTTTCATACATGACATTTCACATGTTTCAATGCCATTCTCCCAAATCTTCCCACCCTCTCCCTCTCCCACAGAGTCCATAAGACTGTTCTATACATCAGTGTCGCTTTTGCTGTCTCGTATACAGGGTTATCATTACCATCTTTCTAAATTCCATATATATGCGTTAGTATACTGTATTGGTGTTTTTCTTTCTGGCTTACTTCACTCTGTATAATAGGCTCCAGTTTCATCCACCTCATTAGAACTGATTCAAATGTATTCTTTTTAATGGCTGAGTAATACTCCATTGTGTATATGTACCACAGCTTTCTTATCCATTCATCTGCTGATGGACATCTAGGTTGTTTCCATGTCCTGGCTATTATAAACAGTGCTGCAATGAACATTGGGGTACACGTGTCTCTTTCCCTTCTGGTTTCCTCAGTGTGTATGCCCAGCAGTGGGATTGCTGGATCATAAGGCAGTTCTATTTCCAGTTTTCACCCTGCTTATTTAACTTCTATGCAGAGTACATTATGCAAAATGCTGGACTGGATGAAGCACAAGCTGGAATCAAGATTGCTGGGAGAAATATCAATAACCTCAGATATGCGATATGAGATCTCTTCAAGAAAATTAGAGATACCAAGGGAACATTTCATATAAAGATAGGCACAAAAAAGGACAGAAAAGGTATGGAGCTAAGAGAAGCAGAAGATCTTGAATACTCAAGCTGGAAATATATCAGTTGGAAAGACTGATACTGAAGCTGAAGCTCCAATACTTTGGCCACCTGATGTGAAGCGCCAACTCATTGGAAAAGACCCTGATGCAGGGAAAGGCTGAAGACAGGAGAGGGGACAACAGAAGATGAGATGGTTGGATAGCATCACCACCTCAATGGACATGAGTTTGAGCAAGCTCTGGGAGATGGTGAAGGACAGGGAAGCCTGGCATGCTGCAATCCATTGGGTCACAGAGTCGGACACAACTGATCGACTGAACAACAACATATAGTTCCCTGGTGGCTCAGAAGGTAAAGAACCCGTCTGCAATGTGAGAGAACTAGGTTCAATCCCTGGGTTGGGAAGATCCCCTGGAGGACAGAATGGCAACCCACTCCAGTATTCTTGCCTGGAGAATCTCCATGGACAGACAAGCCTGTTCCGCTCCAGTCCATGGGGGGTCATAAAGAGTCGGACATGACTGAGTGACTAAGCACAGCACATATAAGTGACACGATATTCCTCTTTCTCTGACTTACTTCACTTATTATGATAATCTCCAAGTCCATCCATGTTGCTGCAAAGGACACTATCATTCTTTTTAATGGCTGAGTAATATTCCATTGTATATGAGCACCACATTTTCTTTATCCATTCCTCAGTCGATGGACATTTCAGTTGCTTCTGTGTCTTGGCTACTGTAAATAATGCTGCAATGACCACTGAGGTATACATATCCTTTTGAACCATGTAATTCTCTTGAAATATGTCCCAGAGTGGGATTGCTGGGTCATATGGTAGCTCAATTTCTAGCTTCTTAAGGAACCTCCATACTATTTCCCATAGTGGCTATACCACTTTACAGTTCCACCAATAGTGTAAGAGGGCTCCCTTTTCTCCACACCCTCTCCACCATTTATTGTTTGTAGACTTTTTGATGATGACCATTCTGACTGAGGCTTCCCTGGTGGCTCATATGGTAAAGAATCTGCCTGCAATGCAGGAGATCCAAGTTGAATCCCCTGGAAAAGGAAAGGGCTACCCATTCCAGTATTCCTGCCTGGAGAATTTCATGGACCACCATACCATAGACAGGCCTTCTGACTGGTGTAAGATGACATCTCATTGTAGTTTTGATTTGCATTTCTCTAAATTAGTGATGCTGAGCATCTTTTCATGTGCATCTTGGCCACCTGTATGTCTTCTTTGGAGAAATGTCTATTCAGGTGATCTGCCCATTTTTAATTAGGTTGTTTTCCTGGTATTGAGCCACATGAGCTCTTTGTAAAATTTGGAGATTAACCCCTTGTCAGTCACATCATTTTCAAATTTCTCCCATTCTGTGGGCTTATTTTATGATTTTCTGTACAAAAGCTTTTAATTATGCCCTGTTTAGTTTTGCTTGTATTTCCATTACTCTGTATTGTTGTGATTTATGTCAAAGAGTGTGCTGCCTATGTTTTCCTCTAAGAGTTTTATAGTATCCTTACATTTAGGTCTTTAATCTATTTTGAGTTTATTTTGTGTATGGGATAAACATCTAAGGTAATTCTAATGCAAATGGTCCTTAACCACATTTCAAAACTTTCAATTAAATGCTTGAAATTAAAAATTCAAGTAAATATTTGAAAAATGTTATACAGTAGTAAGTGAAAAAATATAATGGAGATATAACTATTTATGAAAACTACATGCATTACTGCCCTCTGAGATGGAGGCCTTTAGTCACCTTATTCAAATTTTTGAAAGACTTGCCCTTTTTTTTTTGCCCAGCCAGGTAGCCAAGAGTTTGTTCTTTCCTGAAAGCTTGGTAGAAACACTGGTATATTTATTTACAGTAATATATTGGTCAAATGGTAAAACTTCCAACACTAAGATGATTAAATTCTGGGGATCTAATGTATCAATATAACATGGTGACTATAGTTAATAAGTGTATTGAATACTTGAAAGTTGCTATGGAATTAGATCCTAAGTGTTCTCACTACAGACAAAAAGGTAACTACATGAAGTAATGAATGTATTAACCTATGGAATCATTTTGCAACATATACATGTATCAAATCATGTTGTACACCTTAAACTTACAGAATGTAATATGTCAACTATATAGAGAGAAAGCTAGGGGGAAAAAACAAGAGATATTACTTTGCTGACAAAGATCTATATAGTCAAAGCTATGGTTTTCCCAGTAGTCATGTATGGATGTGAGAACTGGACCATAGAGAAGGTTGAGCACTGAAGAATTGACGCTTTCAAACTGTGGTGTTGGAGAAGACACTTGAGAGTCCCTTGGACAGCTAGGAGATCAAACCAGTCAATCCTAAAGGAAATCAATCCTGAATATTCATTGGAAGGACTGATGCTGAAGCTCCAATACTCTGGCCTCCTGATGCAAAGAGCTGACTCACTGGAAAAGACCCTGAGGCTGGGAAAGATTGAAGGCAGGAGAAGGGGACAACAGAGGATGAGATGGTTGGATGGCATCACCGACTCAACGGCCATGAGCTTAAGCAAGCACCAGGAGATGGTGAAGGACAGGGAAGCCTGGCGTGTTGCAGTCCATGGGGTCCCAAAGAATCAGATATGACTGAGAGACTGGACAACAACAAGAACAAACTCTTCTTGGATAGATTGAAAATTAATTGATGCAAAACAAATTTGGTTATAATTAATCTTAATAATATTGAGGCTTTTAACTCAGTAATATGGTATATAACTCCATTAACTGGCATCTTAGTTTCACTAAGCATTATTTTGGAATTTTCAGTATACCAATAATGTAAGATTTTTACAGTTTACTTCTATGTAGTTTATGTTTTATTTTTTAAGATTTATTTTTTGGCTGTGGTGTCTTCATTGTGTCACACAGGCTTTCTCTAGTTGTGATGAGCAGGGGCAGATTCTTAACCATTGGACCACCAGGGAAGTCCATGGTTTATGTTTTAATACTGCTTTGGTGGTATCATCAACTTCAATTTCCAATCATTAATTACAAGTATGTAGAAATAAAATTGAACATTGTATGTTAACTTTGAATACTGCAAGCTTGCTGAATTTATTATTCCCAATGAATTTTTAAAAATATTTTTAAGGATTTTCTAGACAATCATAGAATTAACATAGAAAAACAACTTCATTGTTTCCTTTGAGATCTGAATGCTCTTTGCACCTTACTGCACTGTTGAATGGAGAAGGTAATGGCACCCACTCCAGGACTCTTGCCTGGAAAATCCAATGGATGGAGGAACCTGGTAGGCTGCAGTCCGTGAGGTCACTACGAGTCGGACACGACTGAGTGACTTCACTTTCACTTTTCACTTTCATGCACTGGAGGAGGAAATGGCAACCCACTCCAGTGTTCTTGCCTGGAGAATCCCAGGGACAGGAGAGCCTGGTGGGCTGCCATCTATGGAGTCGCACAGAGTTGGACATGACTGAAGTGATTTAGCAGCAGCAGCAGCAGCAGCACTGGTGAAAACCTCCAGTATGAAGATGAATAAAAATAATTACAGCAGACATCCTTGCATTATTCTCAATCTTGGGGGCAAAGTATTCAATCTTTCACCATCAGGTATGAAATTAGCTGTAAGTTTACTGTAGACATCCTTTATCAAGCTGCTGCTGCTGCTAAGTCACTTCAGTCGTGTCCAGCTCTGTGCGACCCTATAGACAGCAGCCCACCAGGCTCCCCCGTCCCTAGGATCCTTCAAGCAAGAACACTGGAGTGGGTTGCCATTTCCTTCTCCAATGCATGAAAGTGAAAGTGAAGTCGCTCAGTCGTGTCCGACTCTTAGCAACCCCATGGACTGCAGCCTATCAGGCCCCTCTGTCCATGGGATTTTCCAGGCAAGAGTACTGGAGTGGGGTGCCATTGCCTTCTCCTTATTAAGCTGAGAAAGTTCTTAATCCATTCTTTGCTCATAGAAGATTATTTATCTTACATGGGTGTCAAATGTGTTTTCCACATCTATTAAAGTTTTTATATGATTTTCTTATTATGCCATGAGTTAAATTAATTGATTCTTCTTTTATTTTTGGTATAGCTTACACATATATTGATTTTAGGTATACAACATAGTAATCCAATATTTTATATAGTATAAAAATTTACAATGGTAATCTGTCACCATGCAAAGTTGTTACAGTCTTATTGACTGTATTCTCCATGTGTTTATCACTGTGATATTTATCTTATAGCTGAGTGAAGTCACTCAGTCATGTCCGACTCTTTGCAACCCCATGGACTATAGCCCACCAGGCTCCTCCATCCATGGAATTTTCTAGGCAAGAATACTGGAGTGGGTTGCCATTTCCTTCTCCAGGGGATCTTCCCGACCCAGGGATCAAACCCGGGTCTCCCACATTGTGGGCAGAGGCTTTATCGTCTGAGCCACCAGGGAAGTTTGCATTTAATCCCTCTCATCCGTTTCATCCATTCCCCACACCACCTTCTCCTCTGGCAACCACTGTTCTCTGTATCTGAGTCTTTTTCAGTTTCGTTGTGTTTGTTCATTTGTTTTCTAGATTCCACATACAAATGAAATCACACAGTATTTATTTTTCTCTGGCTGATTCTTATATGTTAACTAAGTCTGCATTCCTGAGACAAAATACACTCACAGTCACCATATTATTATTTTCATGTTGCCAAATTGAATTTGTTAAAAATTTCTCATAAATTTTTATATCAGTGTTTATCAGGAATATTGGTTTGCCATTTTTCTATTACTGGGTTTTTCTGAATTTTTTTCAGTTGTGTTTCGTCTTGGTTTGGTATCAGGATAATGTTGGACTCAAAACCTGGGAAATGTTCCTTACTGTTCTATATTTTATGGGTCTGTATGAAATTAGTATTGTTTCCTTCTTAAATGCTTATTAGAATTTACCAGTGAAGTAATCTAATTAAGACAGAAATTTTCTTTGTGGGAGGTATTTAATTTTAATTCCTTTAAAAGATATGACTACTTTCCCAGTTATCTAGTTTCTTGAGTGAGCTCTGGTAGGTGTGTCTACCCATTTCACCTAAGTTGTCAAATTTACTGGCATAAAATTACAAGTTTCTTTCATTATTTTGATATCTAAATGGTCTGTAGTGATGTCCCCTCTGTCATTCTTATAACTAGTTATTCATGTCTTCACCCTTTTTTCTGACCTACTTGGATAGAAATATATCTATATTTCTTCTTCACAAAATCCATTTTGATTCCATTTATTTTTGTTTGTTTTCTGTATCACTGAATTCTGCTCTTATCTTTGCAGATAAGATCTTTATACTTCGGGTTATATAGTATACAGTACAAAGTATCTGTACTTTGCATTACTTTGCTTTTTATTTCCTAGTTTTGAAAAGTAGAAGTTTAGGTTATAAACTCATAATCTTTTCTATTTTCTAAAGAAGCATTCAAATTTTTCTCTAAGCACTGCTTTAGCTAAATCCCATACATTGTTTTCATTTTCATTCAGTCCAAAATATTTCTTCTTTGACCCAATATTTAAAAGCATTTTTTTTTAATTTTCAAATATTTGAAGTTGGTCCCAAACTTTTGGTATTAATTTTAGTTCAAATCTACTGTGATCAGAAAAAAAGATTTTTTAATGACTACCTTTAATCTACATTTTTCATAGTTCTTTTGTCTTACATGGTCTTTGTTCCTTTCCTCTTTCCCTAACTTCTTCTGGGTTCACCTGGTTTTTTTATTTTAATAATTCAATTTTACTTGCACTATTGGTTAATTAGCTATAACTGTTTTGTTATTTTGTCTTAGCAGTTGCTAGAGTTTAGAACTTGCAGCCAATCTTCAAATAACATTATACCACATCACACATACTGTAAGAATCTTACAAATGCATTCTGCCCATTCCCCATTTTCACACTGATATTATTTTTAGATGTTTTACTTCTATGTATGCTATTGGCCCCAACTACATTTTATTCTCTTGCTGGCTCTGATGAAGTTGCCATGTTCAGGAAGCCTAGACAACAAGGAACTTCTGGCCTGGCAGGAAGCTACAGATCTAAAGCCTTAGTCTAACATCACTAAAAGACTCAATCCTGCCAAAACCACTCACATGAGCTTAGAAGCAGACCTTCTTCAATCAAGCTTTCAGATGAGACTCTAACCCTGACTGACACTTTGAATCCATATGACATACCACCTATGAGGCAGATGACCAACCACTTAAGCTGTGTTCAGATTCCTAACTCACAGAAAATGTGAGATGATAAATAGGTTTAGCTTTAAATTATTACTTTTGTTGTAGTTATTATGCAGTAATAAGTAACAATACATCCTAGTAGGATTACCTTGGACTAACATTATGGGCATAGAACATTAAATTGACCCAATGTTTCCCACCTCCCCCCACCCCTCGACCCCCCACCCCCAGCCACACACACACACACACACACCCAAAGCAACTAACTATAAGCCAGAATACTCTAGCATTCTCGAGAAGACATCTGTATTGTCATGGCAAACTGATTATAGGGAACTGGAATGCAAAAGTAGGAAGTCAAGAAACACCTGGAGTAACAGGCAAATTTGGCCTTGGAATACGGAATGCAGCAGGGCAAAGACTAACAGAGTTTTGCCAAGAATATGCACTGGTCATAACAAACACCCTCTTCCAACAACACAAGAGAAAACTCTACACAAGGACATCACCAGATGGTCAGCACCAAAATCAGACTGAATATATTCTTTGCAGCCAAAGATGGAGAAGCTCTATACAGTCAACAAAAACAAGACCAGGAGCTGACTGTGGCTCAGATCATGAACTCCTTAGTGCCAAATTCAGACTGAAATTGAAGAAAGTAGGGAAAACCACTAGACCATTCAGGTATGACCTAAATCAAATCCTTTATGATTATACAGTGGAAGTGAGAAATAGATTTAAGGGACTAGATCTGATATACAGAGTGCCTGATGAACTATGGATGGAGGTTCATGACATTGTACAGGAGACAGGGATCAAGACCATCCCCACTGAAAAGAAATGCAAAAAAGCAAAATGGCTGTCTGGGGAGGCCTTACAAATAGCTGTGAAAAGAAGAGAAGCGAAAAGCAAAGGAGAAAAGGAAAGATATAAGCATCTGAATACAGAGTTCCAAAGAATAGCAAGAAGAGATAAGAAAGCCTTCTTCAGCGATCAATGCAAAGAAATAGAGGAAAACAACAGATTGGGGAAGACTAGAGATCTCTTCAAGAAAATGAGAGATACCAAGGGAACATTTCATGCAAACATCGGCTCAATAAAGGACAGAAATGGTATGGACCTAACAGAAGCTGAGGATATTAAGAAGAGGTAGCAGGAATACACAGAAGAACTGTACAAAAAAGATCTTCATGACCAAGATAATCATGATGGTGTGATCACTCACCTAGAGCCAGACATCCTGGAATGTGAAGACAAGTGGGCCTTAGAAAGCATTACTATGAACAAAGCTAGTGGAGGTGATGGAATTCCAGTTGAGCTATTTCAAATCCTGAAAAATTATGCTGTGAAAGTGCTGCACTCAATATACCAGCAAATTTGGAAAACTCAGCAGTGGCCACTTGACTGGAAAAGGTCAGTTTTCAATCCAATCCCAAAGAAAGGCAATGCCAAAGAATGTTCAAACTACTGCACAATTGCACTCATCTCACACGCTAGTAAAGTAATGCTCAAAATTCTCCAAGCCAGGCTTCAGCAATATGTGAACCGTGAACTTCCAGATGTTCAAGCCGGCTTTAGAAAAGGCAGAGGAACCAGAGATCAAATTGCCAACATCCGTTGGATCATGGAAAAAGAAAAGAGTTCCAGAAAAACATCTATTTCTGCTTTCTTGGCTACACCAAAGCCTTTGACTGTGTGGATCACAATAAACTGTAGAAAATTCTCAAAGAGATGGGAATACCAGAACACCTGACCTGCCTCTTGAGAAACCTATATGCAGGTCAGGAAGCAACAGTTAGAACTGGACATGGAACAACAGACTGGTTCCAAACAGGAAAAGGAGTACGTCAAGGCTGTATATTGTCACCCTGCTTATTTAACTTCTATGCAGAGTACATCATGAGAAACGCTGGGCTGGAAGAAGCACAAGCTGGAATCAAGATTGCCAGGAGAAATATCAATCACCTCAGATATGCAGATGACACCACCCTTATGGCAGAAAGTGAAGAGGAACTCAAAAGCCTCTTGATGAAAGTGAAAGTGGAGAGTGAAAAAGTTGGCTTAAAGCTCAACATTCAGAAAACAAAGATCATGGCATCCGGTCCCATCACTTCATGGGAAATAGATGGGGAAACAGTGGAAACAGTGTCAGACTTTATTTTTGGGGCTCCAAAATCACTGCAGATGGTGATTGCAGCCATGAAATTAAAAGACGCTTACTCCTTGGAAGGAAAGTTATGACCAACCGAGATAGCATATTCAAAAGCAGAGACATTACTTTGCCAACAAAGGTCTGTCTAGTCAAGGCTATGGTTTTTCCTGTGGTCACATATGGATGTGAGAGTTGGACTGTAAAGAAAGCTGAGTGCCGAAGAATTGATGCTTTTGAACTGTGGTGTTGGAGAAGACTCTTCAGAGTCCCTTGGACTGCAAGAAGATCCAACCAGTCCATTCTGAAGGAGATCAGCCTTGGGATTTCTTTGGAAGGAATGATGCTAAAGCTGAAACTCCAGTACTTTGGCCACCTCATGCGAAAAGTTGACTCATTGGAAGAGACTGATGCTGGGAGGGATTGGGGGCAGGAGGAGAAGGGGACGACAGAGGATGAGATGGCTGGATGGCATCACCAACTCGATGGACGTGAGTCTGAGTGAACTCCAGGAGTTGGTGATGGACAGGGAGGCCTGGCGTGCTGCGATTCATGGGGTCGCAAAGAGTCGGACACGAGTGAGCGACTGAACTGAACTGATTTTAGGAGGTAAAAGATGAAAGTAACCTAGTCTCGGACTTCATTATATTATGTTCCCATCATCAAAAGATGATAAAGAAACAACTCAGGTAAACAAAAAACAACAACCTGGAAGATGATGAAATGGAAGCAGTCAGTGAAGATATATTCAAGGATAAGAAAGAATTAAGCCAAGGAAGAGTAGTTGGGGTTGATAGGTAAGGCAGTTGAAAATGATTTCAAGTACATAGAGAAAAATGAATACATACATATTGTTAGGTAAAGTTATAAAGCTTCCCCCTGGAGATCTCGCAGAAATAAAGAACAGGTTATTCTCCATAACCCAGCTAAGCTCGATGCTTCCAGAATCTACATACCAATCCAAAACACCACAAAACAGTGACATCACAAGTTTGAACACTCTCACTTGGCAAAAATATGAGAAGTAGCGCTGAACAAGTACAGCCATGTGTCCTGATAATCCGTAATAGAGTATGGGTTAGCAAATGTAGTCAAGATTATCCAAAGGAGTATTAATCACTACTTCAATTACTGCTGCTATAATCTTTGGTTGTTCAGACAGCTATAAGTATGTTGACTCAACAAATACTGTATACAGATTTAACATAAATTTAAATATCCGAAGAAAATCTTCCTTTTCACCCACAAGTTAACTCTGCCAGAAAGGTACTAAGGAAAACATGTGAGTAAATGGTCACCACTCAAGCCTTTACTGTATCACTGCAAAGTGGCATGAAATACACTGTGCTAGAATACCAACAGGGTGTCACTACATTAACCACACTAATGCACTAAATCCCCCAGGGACCTTTAGAAGACTCAGCTTTTCTCAAATCAAACCACTGCAACCACAGTCTTGAAGAACCAGAACTTGTTTCACTTTTTTAAGAGAGGCTTTAAGAACATAAAAAGAAAATAGAGGGAAAACTTCTATAGTTAAGCTGGGTAGGTTCTTTAGTTTTTTTACATAGTCTAATTCCGGGTTAACAGTTGTATTCTAGATAAGTCTCACAGAGAAGAGTTTAACTCTTCAGAGTTCTAAGTAAACAAACAAACAAAATAACTTTACAAGGTTTTTAAAAAAATTTTTTTCCTGGCGAGTTATCGCTTTGGTTAAGGTCTTAACATAGAAGCACCATATAGCAGCAGAATCAGCGAGATGACAAAACAGGAAGCCTTCCCCAACAAACCCACCAATTCAACAATTTACGGGTAAATTCCCCTTGTGACAAATTCAGAAACAAGCAGCAAAAATCCAAAACCAAATGCTGGGGAGGAAAGGAGCAACAAGAACTCTTATTCACTGCTGCTGAAAATGCAATAGCAACAGTAAAGTCACATATATTAAGCTAGCCTTAAAAATGCATTCCAATATACAGTAGGTGCCAGAGAAGGCAATGGCACCCCATTCCAGTACTCTTGCCTGGAAAATCCCATGGGCGGAGGAGACTGGTAGGCTGCAGTCCATGGGGTCTTGAAGAGTCAGACACGACTGAGTGACTTCACTTTCCCTTTCATGCATTGGAGAAGGAAATGGCAACCCACTCCAGTGTTCTTGCCTGGAGAATCCCAGGGACGGGGGAGCCTGGTGGGCTTCCGTCTATGGGGTTGCACAGAGTCGGACACGACTGAAGCAACTTAGCACCAGCAGCAGCATACAGTAGGTGCAGACAAGTACTACTTGATTCCACTTATACGAGGTACCTAGAATAGTCAAATTCATAGAGTCAGGAAGTACCCTGCTAGATGCCAGGGGCCAGGCTGAGGGCAGGGGCTGGGAACTTCAATGTTTAGTGGGGACAGAATTTCAGTTTAGGAAAGTGAAAAATATGGGAGACGGATGATAGTGGAAATTGCACAAAAATGTGAATGTACTCAGCACCACTGAACTGTAGTTAAATGTGGTAAAAGTAGTATGTTTTTTTCACAATAAAAAAATTTAAATAACAGTACGGTCACTTTGGAAAACAGTTTGGCAATTTCTTACAAAACTAAACACACCCTTACCAAACAATTCAGCATGACACTACTTGGTACTTACCCAAATGAGCTGAAACCTTACATTCACACAAAAACCTTCACAAAGATGTTTATAGTAGTTTTATTCAAAATTGCTGAAACTTGGAAACAATCAAAGCATCCTTTAGTTGGTGAATGGATGAATGAACTGTGGTAAATCCAGGCAATGGAATATTAGCACAAAAAAGAAGTGAGCTATAAAGCCATAAAATGACCTGAAGGAATCTTAAATGCACATTAGTAAGTGAAAGGCGCCAATCTGAAAATGTTATAACTTATGATCCCAATGTATGGCATTCTGGAAAAGGCAGAACTATGACAACAGTAAAAAGATGAGTGATGGTCAGGAGTGTGCAGGATGGTGGAATGGAGGCAGAGGCATATAAGATTTTTAAAGCAATGAAACTATTCTGTACGATAGTATAATGGTGGATACAGGTCATTACACATCTATCAAAACCCACTGAAGGTACACTGTGTAATGCTGTAAGCTGCGGGCTTTGAGTGATAACGTGTCAGTGCAGGTTTGTGGATTTTAACAAATATAGCACTCTGATTCAGGCCACGATAGTGGGAATGGCTGTGCACATGTCAGGAGAGGGGATATGCGAGAAGTCTGTACTTTATCTTCAATTTTTCTGTGAACCTAAAACTGCTCTGAAAAAGTCTACTGTTAAAAAAATGGAATCAAATTAAATTTCAAAGGTACAGGTGATCTGACAAAAACCTAATTTATTAACTATTCCAACATGTTTTGTATCCTTCTTAAGGCTTAAGGTGATCACTGAGAAGAATAAAAATGAGTATCTCCCAAGTCGTGAAACAGTTACAGAAAGTGCCAAAGTGCTGATAGGCAGGCAGTTACCCAGATATTACCACAAGGGCAGCAGCTGTCTGTGTACATGAATTCTGCTAAGCTGGTAGAAGACAAAAGTCTCCTCAGTTGATAGGTATATCTTATTCTAGGGGATCATCACATTGTATGCAAATTCATTCTGACTCAAAGTCTACTTTTGTATATTGTTTGCATTGTTATGCAGACTTTAAACAGTACTTTCTATGATGAGATTTGATAATATAGCTTCAAACTGGCTGAATATTACAAGGTTATGTTATCATTTTCCATTACTAGGTATAGAAGGAATGATCCTTAAGCTGAAACTCCAGTACTTTGGCCAACTCATGCGAAGAGTTGACTCATTGGAAAAGACCCTGATGCTGGGAGAGGTTGGGGGCAGGAGGAGAAGGGGACGACAGAGGATGAGATGGCTGGATGGCATCACTGACTCGATGGACGTGAGTCTGAGTGAACTCTGGGAGTTGGTGATGGACAGGGAGGCCTGGCGTGCTGCGATTCATGGGGTCGTAAAGAGTTGGACATGACTGAGCGACTGAACTGAACTGAATACACTCATAATGTTCATCAAATGCCTTTACCAAAAAAAAAATATATATATATATATATATTTAAATGCTATGTGAACATTTTAAAAGATGGAAAAAGTAATTTTAAAGTATTGCCAAGAAAGAACTGTTTAAGAACACTGTTATTTTAAAAGCACAACTAAGTTTTAAAATGACATTACTTCCCTGAAAATCACAGCTGCAGATGCCTTGATTCCTGTGCCAGATTAAAGAACATAAGTTTAAAAAAAAAAAAAAAACTGAATGACTGCAAAACAGCTCTCTCTTAAATTTTAATGAAGTAAAAGTTAACATTTTTCTATATTAAAATTACTAATTCATATTTCCCCAACTTTCACAGTGGTTCTAAGAAAATCAATTGAAAAAAACTTGAAGCTTCTGCGTTTTCAAAAACTGCATTTTTATACCAGTTATCAATTTTCACTGGTCTAGAAGTTTTCACACACATAATTCTCTAATGATTTAAGTAATTTGTATTATGTTATATGGGCTTCCCTGGTGGCTCAGTGGTAAAGAATCCACCTGCCAATGCAGGAGACCCAGGTTCGATCCCTGGATCGGGAAGATTCCCTGGAGAAGGAAATGGCAACCCACTCCAGCATTCTTGTCAGGAGAATTCCACAGACAGAGGAGCCATGGGGCTACAGTTTACACAGGACTTAAGTGACTAAACAACAATTATTCCAAAACTTTTGAGGTATATTCTCTTTTGCTTCCCTCCCCCTCCGACCCCCGCCCACACTCCCAACATACACCACACAAAAGGCCTTGTGGCATTACCCTTAACAATTCATTCTGCAATCTCACTTTGAACTAAGAGAAATTTCTAAAGGAATTTCCCTAATCTTTGAAATTTTTCCTGGGCAGAACCTTACCTACACCATTCTTGATGAAGCTACATCGTTTTCTTCACCAAACCTTCCTGTGACTGTGTGTTCTGTTATGCTCCAGAAGCTACCAAAGTTTTTCCCTGGGTCTGGTCTGATTCATAACTGTTTAAAACTAGCTACTAAAACAGAAGCACCTCATCATCATCCTACTAGAGATAGTTAGATACTAGAGATAGTCACTCATCCACATGCTACTAGTCAATCCTGACTTCTTCACCCTCCTATTTAACAGTTTTCTTGTATCTTCCTCAAATTTTTATTTCCTCAATTATATGTGACCCCTTACTCTTAATTTTTCTCTCCTTTTTCCATGGGTGGAGTCCAAAATCAAGCACAAAACTCTTAAAAATGTTTAAACAATATGTAAGGACTCTGCAAAACAAGTAGGATGGCCATTCTTCTCTCACTGAACTTATGATGCCGTATTGTAAGTGGATGGCAATTAAGCAGATTCAATTTCCAGAATTATTTTTTCTTTTTGAAAACCCAGTGGGGGATGGGGCGGGGCTTGCATTCCTGGGTCCCTTGAAACTGAAACCCTCCAAGAGGCAGTTTTAAGTAGCCTGCCACCCCAGGGCACTGCAAGGACAGCCAGCTGAAACACACATACACCTTCCTGAGAAAGAGGCCTATTTGCTTGTCCTGTAACTTCAGCCTGAGGGGCAGGTTTCTGCCTGCCACACATCTAAACTACAGAGGTCTTCTGGGACCAGGGTGTCATCTCTGCACTCTCCATCTGCTTGCTAGAGCTCTCAGGTATTCTCTAGAAAGGAGTTTATATACTCATCTGGAGCACAGATTTGTGTAACTGTTGCCTAGGGAACACCTCCAGATTGCCTAGGTCTGGTCTCCAACAGGGCTTATGCTTGTAGTCCCATGGGATTGTATATGTTTACAGGCTTCAAAAGCTGCAGCCTGAGGGTTTAGCTCCCAACCAGCCTGAATCTAGGTGCTAAAATACTCCGCTTTGGGACACTGACAGGTCTTGGCACACCCTCAACTATTAGAGATTATTAAAAATAAAATAGGCTACATGAACAGTTACAAAGGCTTGAGATATAAGAGCTAGGGCAGGGTTGAATGATAAGGTTTATCTCTTACACAAGGTAACTCCTTCAAGACTGGAAGAGGTGGCCAGTTTATCTAATGCAGAGCAATGAGCAGAGATCAAACTGCACCATATCTTACACCATACCAAAAACTAACTCAAAATGGCTTAAAAATTTAAAGCTAAGACCTCAAGCTATAAAACTCCTAGAAGAAAACATACATGGTAATCTCCTTGACATCAATCTTAGCAATGACTTTTTGGATCTGATTCAAAAAGCAAAGACAACAAGAGCAAAATAAACAAGTGGGACTCTATCAAAACTGAAAAGCTTCTGCACAGCAATTAACAAAATGAAAAGACAACATACAGAATGGGAGAAAATATTTGAGAACCACATAACTGATAAGGGGTTAATACCCAGAACACATAAGGAACTCTAACACCACAAGAGGAAAAAAAAAAATCCAATTTAAAAATGGACAAAGAACCTGAAAAGACATTTTTCCAAAGAATACATGCTCATGGCCAACAGGTATGTGAAAAGATGCTCAACATCACTAATCATCAGGGCAATGCAAATCAAAACTACAGTGAAACATCACCTCACACCTAGTGGAATTGCTATTATCAAAAAAGTCAATAAATAAGAAGTGTTAGAAATGACTTGGAGAAAAGGTAACCCTCGTACACTACTGGAGGGGATATAAACTGGTGTGGTTACTGTAAAACAGAGCTCCATCTTTCTGAGAAAGAGGCCAACTACTGTATGGAGTTTCCTCAAAAAATTAAAAATAGAACTACCATATGATCTAGTCATTTCACTTCTGGGTATTTATTCCGTTTAAAAAATGGAAACACTAACTGAAAAAGATATATGCACTGCTATGTTCACTGCAGCATTATTTACAGCAGCCAAGATAGAAAAATAATCTAAGAATCCACTGATGTATGGATAAAGAAACTATGGTAATGACATAATGACATGAGTATTTATTATTCAGTCATTTTTAAAGTATAAAATCTTGCCAATTACAACAATGTGGATGGACCTTGAGGACATTATTCTAAGTGAAATAAGTCAGAGAAAGGCAAATATTGTAAGATCTCACTTAAAGGTGGACTCTAAAAAAAAAAAAGCTAAAACTTTCAGCTATACAACATATCAATAATAGGGGTGGTAATGTACAGCATAGTGACTCTAGTTAATAAAAATGTACTACATATCTGAAAGCTGCTAAAAGCAAGATCTCAAATGACCTAATCACAAGAAAAAATATTGTATTACTACATGGTGACATGTTAACTACACTTATTATGAAGATCATTTTGCAATGTATACTAATATAATTTGTCAGTTGTGCCTCAATCAAAAAAAAATGACATTCTTTCTAAGACAAAGGGAAAACAGAGACAAAAGTTGAAAAATGGCAAGACAGAAAAAGCTGTATCCCTTCTGATATCATGTGATAAAAGAAACTCAGATTTAAGTGTTGTTTTGGGCTTGCAAAATTTGCCCTACTATACACAAAGGAACCCCATTCAAGAAGAAACTAAAAATCCATTTTTATTAATGATTTTTGGAGGTAAAGAAAACAACATATTTACATACATGTTTACAAACATTTGCATAAAATGATTTTTTCCCTTTTTGTTTAAAAGATTGTTTTTCATTTGGCAAAAGATTAAAACATTAAATACCATAAGCAATGAAACTCAGTAACGTTATAAATTATTATTTCTTCCCTTTATCCTTTTCCCTATGTTCAATACAGTTAAAGGTGATCCACAGTGACACTGATATTTAGAAGGACAATGAACTACAGGAGCATGACTAATGGTGAAACTGCCTTGTTAGGAGACAATGCTGAAGTTATGACTGCTAATTAAGAATATGAAACACAGTAATTGCATACTTACAGGGTCCTGTTTTCCTTGATGTGTTCATTGAAAGGAGGAGGAGAAACAGAAAAGGAGAGGGAAAAGGGGGAAGAAGAGGGTCATGCTGGTGGGCCGTTATTTTGGGGGTCTGGAAAGCTCCTTGGAGGGAACCATAAAAAACCATCTGAGACATCCCCTACAATGGAAGAAAATGCCTAACACCATTCTTGCACACAAACTTGAGCTGCTGGATATTATCTCCAGAGTTCCAGTCTTCATTAAAAAGTCATGACTAAGGATACAAGAGGATGAATACATTACCTATGACCAGAAGTCACAGGTTTTGAGCTATCTTGAAAAAGTTTCTCCTGGGTAAAAGCAGCCTCTTCAGGCCTACAGAAGTAGACTGTTGTTGTTGTTGTTTTTAATATTGGCAGGGGTGGGGGGATACAACAGAGAGAAAAAAAGGATGGATACAGATCAGTATCTTTTCTCTTTCTACCAGCATCTTTTATCTTGGAGGCAATGTCTTTTTAAATATTAGGAGATAATAAGCATTATAGAATTAAACCAGTAATACTACTATTGAATTACTTGGTTGTGTCAACCAACTAAAAGGGGAAAAGAAACAGATAAATCTTGGCATTAATTGCTTTGTTTCCAAATACATGAAAGATACCCTTTTCCTAGAAATAACCAATTTATTTTGTCTTCAAGAGTTTAGTTTTTTAAAAAATACTTTGACTAATCATATTATTTTCCACTTATAAACTTCATTATCTTTATTTGAAATTTTTTTTTTTCAGTGAACATGATAAAATCCCCATGATCAATAATCTCTGTCTCTCTATTTTCTACACAATCCACCTACTGCTTTCTTAAGGGTGTTCCTAGGCTGATCTGCAAATAAGTACATAACTTGGTAAAGGTTTATTCTTTAAGAATATTAGGTGCTATAAACTCTGTTACAAGAGAGGGAAGTTAATTATATCTTCCTGTCAGTACTGCTTATTTCAGGCACAAAGACTAAAATTCAGTGAAAATAACTCTACTGTCAAATATCCAGTTTTCCTTAAGTTGTAGAAAAGGTACTGGGAATGTAGACTTTTTCTTTTAAGGAGGGGAAATAATAGGATAGAAACTAACAAGAAAGGCTAAAAATTCAAGCCAGATAGCTTTTGTTATCATACAGTATTAAAGTTAATATTCAGTTTGCTAAAAAATAATTTTTCTAACTCATTTTATATCAAGAGTCACTTCAGTCATATATGAATTGGTCACAGAAACCTGAAGCTGTTATGGACAAACCTCACTTCAGTTAAAGAGGTATTTCAAGTGGAAAAAAAAAAAAAGGAACATGTAGTTTTACCACATAAAAGCTATTATTGCACACTGAATCAAAGTTCAAGTAATAAACTAGCAATAACTTAAATACTACATATTTACCTAAATTTCTATTAGTTAAAAATTTTTAATCTTCATTTTAAAAACAAGCTTAAATGAAGGTAGAAATTTAAAACAACACTTACTAATAAAGTAGAATCTGTATATTACACTTAAAATGCAAATTACAATCAAGTGATTTGGAATCCAATATTAATTCTAATGCATAAATACCTGAGTGGAGATGGTCAATAACAAAACTCCATGCAGAACACCAAATCTAAATTTCAGCCTGTTTTAGTCCTAACCATTGGTTCAACTTTCCTCATTCAATAATGTAAACATTTAGCTAAAAATCATTTCTGTTAAGAGATAATAAATGTGAAGATTTTTAAAACAGTAAAAAAAAATACAAATCAAGCACTGCGAGGTACAATATTTTCCTAACACAAAAACAACTACCAGAACCAGAATCACAAAATTATCTGTGGCAATTACAGAGATCTACTTCTTTTTTTTTTTTTTGGAGATCTACTTCTTAAACAGAAATTTTAAAATATTTTAACTGTAAAATATGCATCATTGTTTTATCCAAGTTAATTTTCCTGGACACTGTACCAAGTAGAACTCTGAAGAACAGACTAACGCTGAACGGTTCATCAAATTAACTAACATCCAAAAATATAACACTGCTAAATACAAGTACTTAACATTAATGCTTTGGCCACTTCATGCGAAGAGTTGACTCACTGGAAAAGACCCTGATGCTGGAAGAGATTGGGGGCAGGAGAAGGGGACGACAGAGGATGCGATGGCTGGATGGTATCACCGACTTAATGGACATGAGTTTGGGTAAACTCCGGGATCTGGTGATGGACAGGGAGGCCTGGCGCGCTGCGATTCATGGGGTCGAAAAGAGTCGGACGCGACTGAACTGAATATTAATGTAGGCAAGGAGCAATTTTTAAACCTTAACAAAGTCAGGTTGTACTTAAATACTCAGTACAGAGGTATTGTATAAGTGGCCTACTGGTGATGGAAAATATGTAAACTCTGAAGAGAGAAATTTTTCAAGCTTGTTTTACATCAAGTTATCTTAAGACTGTTCACATTTAGCACAAGGAATCAGCTTCCAGTAAAGACAGTAAAATGATACTCGACATTTTTTATCTAACATTCCTTATAGAAAATATTTGGTCTTTAGAAAATGAGAATGCCTTCTTGATACATTTTAAAACCATCTCTGGTTCTTATTCCAGATTTTGAACCTATCATACTGAGATATTTCAAATGTCAAAAGCCTTGACTGGATTTGATAAACTAGGTAGTTGTTGGGATATAACATCACTAAAAAGTAACAAGATTGATTTTTTTTTACACAATTGAGCTTATACTTATAAAATGAGTAAGACTGATTTTTTTTTTAAAAAACAATTGAACTTATAAATGAATAGTTACTTGTATTCTTGCCTGGAGAATACCATGGACAGAGGAGCCTAGCAGGCTATGGTCCACAGGGTTGCAGAGTCAGACACTTAGCAACTTAGCACACATGCACAAGCTATTCTAGTATGCCGCTGCAGGGGTTTTGAGGAATTTCCACTTTAGACCAGTTTGATGTATCCCAGGAGAAAGTCAGACTTATTTTCTCTTGAACACATTTTTCCCCTAAACCATACTACCCAATTTAATCACCCAACTGACCTTTGATTATTTCTAACAGAAAAATGCAACCTCACAGGTCAATAAATGCCCTGTCCTGTATTAAAAAGAACATGGCAGAATGTGAAGGTACCACAAGCGACTACGTTGAAGGAAAATATTCTGCATACACAAATATTTTTGCTTAAAAAACACAAATGTTTAAAGATGTTATTTTACAGTAAGGATAACTAACTAAAATATATTCTTTAAATATTTCATTTTTCCTATGGAAAAATATCTGTGCATGATAATCTTAGGATGGCCCTATAAACAGAACTATAACTTTGGTTAAATTCATGCATGTGCCATCACATAAATCAAATAGATAATACATTTCAGACACACAAACATAACTTTTACATGGGGAGAAAAAAAGATTGATAATATGTGCCTAAAATGAATACAAATCTCCAAAATCAATTTTCAAAAATCATGTAAAAATCATTATTTCTAATTTTTAAAAAGGTATCAAAGAACTACAAAGATGTACTTATAATACACTGGACTTAATGTAGAGCTTGTTCAATTTAAAAATGCCTTATTCCTTAATCCTTAATAAATCAAAAAGTTTTTTACTTAACAAGGACCAAAGAACAACCTTTGGGGAAATTAGCCAGGGACTAAATTTATCTTTACAATCAATGTTCAGCAAGGCTAACCCTGGTCCCTGATGGAGAATAAACAGGTCCAAATAAGAGATGAGAAAGTTGGATTCAAGTAGACAATAATTTGTAATTTTGGCTGAACCAAATTCCATGTTAATCCAATTTCTACCAAAATAGATAACTCACTGCATCCTTATAAAGCATCTGGAAAATCAGTCTATAATTTTTTTTAGAAGAAAAGAATAAACAGATCTAGTAGAAAGATTTCCACATAAGACATTAACCTTGAATTTCTACTTAAAGAGCTTTTTACCTTGAATCTTTGTTATGAAATGAAGCTAAGGGAACAATTTTGAACATGGACATGATTATGAGACTAAAAAAGTCAGAATATTAAACACTTGTTTTTAATTTTATTCAAAATAACTGCCTTTAAAAAAATCTTTTATATCTAACAAACACTGGTAATGACTTATTTTTCAAATCAAACATGTTTTTTAGATGACCCCAGAAACTGAGACAGGATTCAAAGACAAGAATTTCATTTGGGAGGTTATGTCAGAAAACACTGATAAATGAATCAGAAGCGAGACAGAGAAGAGGAGGAAGAAAATAAAGAATACTTATTCAACAGTCCAGTCTTTCTTCTGCAGAGGACAATGAGGTCTAGCCCCACTGCAAACTCTAGAAAACATGCCTCGAAGTATTACCAGAAGGGTAAGGAAGCTGGAAAAATTATTCTCCGATTCCCATCCGATCTGCCCTGCATGTGGATGAGAAAATCGCAGAGTCGCAGGTACTTGCAGGACACTTTAATGCATGAACAGGAATGGTGGGAGTCAAGTGTCTGCTGCAAAGTCTCACCATCAGAAAGACTTACATACAAATAAATTTCATTTTCTGTTACGATCTCCTTACAAAGAAATAGTGCATTTTTAATGATGAAAGCAATGGATCAGAATTTTGAGGTCTAAAAGTAAACCTCCCAGGAAAGAGAAGTCTGCAGTTCTTAGGAATATTTTAATCCACCAAAAGAAATCTATTTTTGCCAGAATTAATCAAAATAGACCTTTACATAAATGGTTCCCATTTTTACTGAAGCCACACATCCACATTACTATTTGAATCCAATGTGATATCTCAAAGAGTGAACACCAAAAACAAAACACAGAATATTATTATACAGTATAACATTTGTAACACACAGAACTAAAAATTAGGAGAACTGAATTCTTACACTAGCTCTTGATACTAACTAGCCAAACAAATTTATGTCAGGCTATTTATATGGGCTTAGGATTCTCTCAGTAAAAATGCGGCAACGTATGGCCTTCTTAAAATTGAGATTAAAAGAAAAACCCGTGAACATATTTTTTAAATTAAAAGTATAATATGTTAAATAATAGGGTATTTCTTTATTATTGTCATAAAAAGTCAAAGGTGGAAAGGCCCTTAGGAGTCATACTATTCACTTTCAGCACACATTAAAGAGATAACCTCTGCTCTAGGAAAGACCTGTGATATGTTCCAGCAAATCAATAGCAACTGACTGGCAAAGCTGAAGATGGATTCCAGTTTAAAGCTTCTAGCACCCCATAGCATCTTTCAATTGAGAGCTGGCTGGACATGTCATTGGGCAAACAGGTAAATAATACTAAACACCATAGGATATTGTAAAACATGAGCCAAGACTTGTAGGCCAGTGGTTTCAAATTTACCACTTATATTACTATTCACTTCATTTGGCATTATACAGAATTTACGAATATAAAATTCTATCACCTTTTAAAATTAATAAGAATGCTGGTTCCCACATCAAAACCTGAAAATGGAAAAAGCCAGTTAAAATTGTTTCCAGTTAAAAGGCTTATGATTTCCAGTCCTTTAAAAAACACTTCATATAAGCATGAAGTTTTTGTTCTCCTTGCTTTAAAAATCCAATTCATCAGAACTAAACAAATATCAATCAAAGCTTTTTAAGTGCTAGATTCAAATGGATAAATCTTAAATGGGAAAAAAAAAAACTTCTCAGAAAAAACTATTTAAAAAATTGTTAAGGTAAGAATATTTTATTAAATCTAGTATTTAATTTTAGAACTTACAAAACTCAGCCTTGTCATGTATATGACATCATTCATATATCACTCTAATTTTCTTAGTTTTCATCTTGCTTTAATACTTTTTACTTAAGTGCATATAATATCACATTCAGTAATTCAGAGAATACTGTGGTGAAAAAATTAAAATATTTTCCAAAGTTTACACTGGCAGGCTTAAAGACCAAAACTGATATACAGGGCCTTCAACAGGTTCTTCATGGTACTTGCTTTCTCTTTGGTTTCCTTATTAGGCTGATAGGGAAAAAAATAGAACTACATCTAGTAAAGTTACAAACCTCAATTTATACAGTATGAGATATACCTTTAAATATAATGTGTAATTTATAATGAAAAACCAACTGCACTGTATTATGGCTTTCAAAATCAGGACAACTGGCTTTAAACTTTTTTCTCATTATTTTTATAGGGTGATGGCCAAAATCTTGTATTAGAATTAAACACATATAAACAAATACTGCAAATGTGATACCCCCTAGGAACAAACCATCTGGGACCACTGGAGAACCCTTGAACAAATGACAAATCTAAAACTCTTAAGGTTCTTCACACAGGACCCAACAAACAGAACATATTAATAAACTCATGACAGGCAAACAAACTCTATCCATAATAGTGACTTTAAAAAAGCAGAGGTTCCTGTTACTAGCATTACTTTTATCACAGGTATACAGCATGGTCAATGTGATACTGTGACATGTCATTTAGTAATATTTTGACATTAAAATAATATAACATAAAACAAGTAAGCTATTTCAATACCCTTTTCTGATAGTGATACAGCTCTGTTTTGGATTAAAGCAGAACCTCTGCTTAGGAAAAGCTAAGTCACTTTCACTAATAAGTAACAACATCAGTTTATAATCTCTCAAAGTCAGTGTTAAAAGATCAAAATCAGTGTTTACTTAAAAATGATTTCCCTTAACAGTTCCCTTAACAGTTTTACACAAATGAATTAAGTTTCATATTTACACAAATTCCATTACCTGTTTTTCAGCTCGGTGATCCATAATTTCAGGTCTACACAGGTAATATGCCCCAGCGATACTGATAGTATAGGGATTCTACTTTGAAAACCACTGATTTGGCTTTTGTTTGAATACTTCGAATGATTTTATGAGGAAAGGGCCAATTTTCATTTAGAAATTCTCATATTGAATCTTAAATGTGGAACCAGAAACTTTCATTTCTTATAATTCATTTGTCCACCTAGAAGAAGACAGAACAATTCTATTCCTTCTTATACACGGCAGTCACTCAAATGTCTGAAGAAAAACCCCTCTCTTTATTTACTCCAAAATAAATATCACCAATATCTTTGCATTCCACTCAAGCCTTTCTACATTCTGTCTGCCTTCCTATGAATACTACAGTTCATGCATGTCACTCTTGATATGTGGCACTTACAATTTAACACAGTAATATAAAAGTTTTAGTCTTAGTATCAGAGTGCATGTGGTTTATTACACCTTCTAGTCAATAATAATTTTATAATTACATTAGACCTTTCAGCAACTGTATCACAGCACTTTTCAACTGATAAGTCTCTACATTGATACTTCCCCTTGATGAAGTTTTCAGTGATCCAGAGTAAATGAGAAAAGAATAGTGGAGTAATTTTTCCATCAATTTAAAGTCATTCAACTTAAGTTTAACTCTCTTTTATTCTAAGTTTATGTTTTTCCTAAATATGAAGGGAGTCTGAGGGGGCCTTAAAGTGATAGTGATGGAAGATGGTAGTTATTTTTCCAAAACCCTTTCTTTACATGGCAAAATGAAGTCTCACATTTCACAATTTCTCTTAAATCTGGTCTCCAAGTGTCCTAGAATACGAAGGTAAAAAGGTTTATCTGTAAAAGGCTTATCTTACCAGGTAAAAAACTACCACCTAGGTAGCGAAGTGCTTAGAATAATTTATATAATTTTCAACAACCAATTACAATCTCTATTCTTCACTCTTTTGGTTAATTATGGCAGCAAAGCAAAGTTTCTAATCAGCTCTAGTAAATAAAAGGACTTCAAAATGCTTTAACACTAGTTCCTAAGAGTTTCTGTTTCCCTTACCTACTTCCCACTTATGTTTATAACCCTAAACAACATTCAAACTCAGCAACCAGACCATATATAGAAAATTAAGAGAGGGTTGGGATGACAGAAACTCACAACCATCTGCTGCAGTTTAAAATTACTAACCATCTAGGACAGCAAACTATGACCAGTGGACCAAATTCAGCTATCTTTTCTGTGAAAATAATGTGTCAGTGAGGCACAGACATAGTCCCTTATTTCCACATTGTCTATGGCCGTGTTTGTGTTACACTGGCAAAAGTGAATAGCTGGGAAGAAACTATATGGCCTGAAAACCCCAAAACATTTATTGTGTGGCCCTTCACACAAAAACATTTACCAACCTTTAATCTAGGATAGGGCTTCCCTGGTGGGCACAGTTGGTAAAGAATCTGCCTGCAACATAGAAGACTACCTGCAGCACAGGAGACCCGGCTTCAATCCCTGGCTCAGCAAGATCCTCTGGAGAAGGAAAGGTGCAACCCACTCCAGTATTCTTGCCTGGAAAACCCCACGGACAGAGGAGCCTGGCCAGCTATGGTCCACAGGGTTGCACAGAGTTGGACACAACTGAAGTGACTTAGCACAGCATTGCACAGTTGGCCCTAAAAGACTAATTTTAATCTAGGATAATGAACTGTTTGCTACCAAAGAAAAATTTGAGACTTCCAACAATAACCATTAACTGACTCAGGACACCTACTTTCTCTATTGGAATATCTAAGCATTGGAATCTGAATGATCCTTTATTCCTTCTCTGTTGCCGTAAAGATTTGTTGCCCACCCAAGACAGAAAGCACTTACTTACCTGCTCACTGAGCTAAACTCTAACATACATTTCTCAAGGACTCACTATGAGAATAGTGAAGAATCCATTAATATACTGCTCTGTGCAATCTAAGGTTAAAAAAAAGTTGCGGCAAATAACTCAAAAGTATATTATAAAAAAGAAACTATAGAACTACATAAAAATTCCTTTACATTTTGTATTTCAAATAAAAACACTTTTAAAGGCACTTAAAGTAGGAAAGTTTAAGTAATTTAGGTAATATTAACTGCATTAAGTAATGCAAATTAATTTCCTTTTGTATTAAAAAAAAGGATTTTCATGTATGCAGAGTTGAAATCAAAAGATAATACTTCTAATCCAATTAAATCATGCAGTTTTTTAAACGTAAGTGACATCAGAATCTCTAAAGAGCAAAGTCACAACATCAAAGGACTTTGAAACTGTTAAGTGTTTAACAGACTACCTCAGTATTTTACAGTTAAAGATTCAATACAATATGAAATATTTATGGTGTGACAAATAATTAGTGGCAGAAGCAGAGCTAGAAACCAAAACTTCTCTATCAGTTTGGAACTCTTTCTACTTTGTGACTAAGTAAGAAAGATATGCTCATTCCAGAAAAAAGTAATATTGAAGTACTTTGGATATTTAAATGTACAGTAAACATATTCAGAGGGCTATAGCCCACTCAACCTAAAAACCCTCTTGTGTGTTTTTATTAATCAATCAACTATAAAATTACAGAAGGGAAAATAATAATTCATTATAAAGCCACTCCTAATAGAAAGATCAAAAGAACAACCAACTATTTGCTTAACAAATTGTGAATGACTAGAAAAAGTAGTAATAGTGAAATGGGGGGCAGTATGATGAGTACTTATAAATTGATCATTTGGTACAATCTTTCTGAAGGGTAACTTGGTCATGTTTTAAAGAGCTTTGAAAGTTCTCACCTAAATAGAACTAGTCTAATATAGAATTCAAATTTCACATACAAAGATGTCCATCCCACTATTTATAACTGTGAAATATTAGAAACAACCTAATATCCAAAGAGAGAACTGGTTCAATTATGTTATATTCATACAACAGAATAATAGGCAGCCATTTTTTAAAATCACATTTTCAAAGACATGGGGAAGTTCTTATGGTAAATTGTAAAAAGCAGGGTATACAACTATATGGTCAGCAAAATCTCAATTCTGTAATTATGCACACACACAAACACATATACACACCCATACGTATAAATAGCATAGACAAAGATTGAAAGGAAATACAAAAAATATTAACAGTGTTATCTCTGGATAGTGAGATTGAAGATAATTTTTTTCTCTTCTTTATACTTATCAATATTTTCTAAATTTTCTGTAATAATCATGTATTAGTCTTATATCCAGAAAACATTAAAAATTTACTCTGTAGTCAATTTTGTAATTTTTATGGTCTATATAATAAATAAGGAATAAATATTTACAACACTCAAAAGTATATCTGAATGATGGGAAATAAATCAATAACATGTAAGAATATAATTTCCATACATGTATAGGTGGGTAATTTTGAATCCAAAAGATTACAGTATTTCATCTCAGTTCTTGAGGACAGAAAGTTGGTATTTAGTAAGAAATGCAAATCTTTAAATAAAATTGGTGCAAGGCATCTAAAAATTGTGCTATTCTGGCATAACATTGAAGATATAAATGTTCTCCAATGTGATATAAATACCCAGTGTTATATTAAAATAGGTATAATCTAGTACAGACATCATGGCCAATAATTAACTAATTGAGTTACATTTTTTTTTTTTTTGCCAAAGTGACTAGGATTGATCTAGGCTAAAGAAATACAACACCATACCATTATTTTAGTTGGAAGAGCCGCACCAAAAATCATGACAAAAAACATCGCAGAACTATAAGAAAATCCAGTGGTTTTCTGTTGTTATTGTTAATGACTTCTTGCTAAAAATTCAAGTAAGACAGTCAAATTGCTTGGAGCACTAAAAAAGCATAGCAGCAGTGTATGGTCTGCAATGATTTGAGAAACACTAAGAACATTCTTCATTGTTTCCTCATTTGCAGACTACTGCCTATCAAACACTATCTGAGAATTACAGAACTACATCTGTGTTCTTTACCAATCTTGAAATTATATTGTATTATAATATAGTCATGACACAAAGTGATGTCACACATAAAAAGGCAAACTGTATGTAATTTTAAAAACTAACTTTAAAATATGACTCTATTATCTGTGATAAAAAAAATCACATAAATATGTAAAATATAAAAATACATCCTAACATACTTTTACATAAGAACTAAAGTTTACCACTTTTAACATAAAAATTCTGAAATGGAACTAATAAAAAACAATTTTCATATGTACCACAGAGCAATAAGTTTAAATCAGACTATTTTGAGTTGTGTAGCCCTTTATTAGCAACTAAAATAGAAGGTATCTGTTGTACAATATGGGTAGTAATTGACTATAACTGGAGAATTTTATATTCTAATACAGATCATTTATAAATGCAACTTCTTTATTAAAAAGCTTCCACCCTTTTTGTTTGTTTGTGTACAATTTGCAAAACTATTCTGAAAGCAGAGTATATGTGCACAAGTCTGCAAAGAGTGCAAATTAGGATATGGTAAATGCTTTACAAGTTACTTTCAAAAAACTGACTGCCACAACTGTGCCTTTACATTGCCTGTTTTTTTTGATCAAAATATTTTGATGCCAGCGTTCCTTCCACTGCTCTAAACTATAAAGCATTTTTTTTAATGAGTTGAAATTAAGGAAGGACTACACCTACTAGAAAAGAAGAGAAGAAAGTTCTATTAGTTTGAGGTTTCAGAATCCCCCCAAACCAGGACCAGTATCTTGGTAAGGGTTAGGCTGGGACCCTGGACAGAGCATGAGTATGTGCAGATGGCATTCCTGAGGATTCAGAGCTTCAGTGAACCGTGAGTGCTCCAGCTGCATAACTCACTGAACTGTCTTGCCAGTTTCTACACTGGCTGGACTGGGCATAATTCAAAAAGGAAAAGCTCATATTCATTCCATTCTTCTGCAGCTCTGTGATAGCCTAGGAAAAGAAAAAAACTGGTTATGACAGACATCACAAAAAAAGTGAGCACTCTCTGAACGCACTGGTAGCTTAACTTTGTTCACTTCACAAACGAAGCCTAGATCCCTCCCACTCTACGTTTCTTGGATTTCCCATCACCTCACATTAAATAGGAAAAAGAATTCTTTATTTCATTCTCTCAAAGAACAAATCCTAATCTAGCTTCTTGATAAATATCAGTCATCTTCCACTCTATCTCTCCCTGTATTTAATAAAGCCACTTAAAAAATAAAAAAATTTTAAAGCATAGTATCTTTCTCTCTATTCACAAAACCAAACCTTGGCCACTGTCGTCTTAAAATGTTGGGAGTGTTTTCTTTCTCTGACATTGATTAAATTTTAAACGTATATAAATTAAGTACCAAATCTAAGAGGTATACCAGGAATTTAATCTAACTGTAAATTGGTTCATCATTTATTTTACTAAAATTTTACTTAGTGAAGTTTTATTTGATCCAATTCAAACTTTAGTAAATTAGTATAGATTAGTCTTGTTTAAATTTCAGAGATCAATTTAAGCCCTTAACAGACTCTTACAGTCAATACTGCTTAAGAGAAGACCTTTCCTAAAAATCCACAATGTACTATCTTTCAAATTACAGCACAGTAATGCTAGACCTTTAGGTTCCTACCCTAGACTATTCTAGACTACATTACCAATTCCATGATTTCTCTGCCTCTCCAAACAATGAGCCCATTATTCCTTCCTCTTCCCATTCCTGAGTACACATTTTCTTCTTTTTGAGTCTCACATTTTCTTCCAATTTTAGTTTTATTAGGGAAAAAATTAATGTTATTATCTCTTTAGAAAGTCCAGTTAATCAAAAACTTCTGCCTTTTTACCAGTCTTTAAATGAAATATTATTGTCTTTGTTATAAGAAGAAAAACATACCATTTGCCTTGCTTTATTAAATTATCAATATCTAAAACTCAGGCACAGAATCTTCCACTTATTTTTTATGGAGTCAAGAACACTAAGTAAAACCCCCAAATTAGTAAGACCATATCTCTTGAAAGCTTACTTTGGTTTATATTTGTAAAGAGCATACTGGAACTGGCTAAGAGTCAAGAGGAAAAAATGAATTTCAACTCTAAAAAACTCTCTGTATTTAAAAGAAAGTCTTGGCCAGTCATACAGTGATAAATAACCTTAAATTACCAAAACAATAAAATTTAAATTATCTTAAAGGTACTAGAAAGAAAATTTACTACATATACCTAAAACTAAAGCTAATAAGCTGTCACAGATGGTATCAATTAAGATATTCCAAAACATAATAAGATTAAATGTTTTCTTTAAAAAAAAAAACAAAACAAGGCTTCCTAAGGATACTCACATTTAATAACACCCCAATGGGATGTCTTCCACATATAGTATTATGGTATTTCTTCAAGTAATTGCTAAAAGATACAGGATCTAATTGTTCTATAATACTCATACCCTAAAAAAAAAAAAAAAAAAAAAAAAGAATGAAAGAAAAAGAAAATAGGACAACTTATTATTTCCTAATTAAATTTAATTACATTTTAAAACAGCTACTTAAAGCTAATGATCATAATTTTCCAATAAAGAAAACACATTACTTAGTGAAGTTGATACTTCACTCATTCATCCAAGGTAATCTCATTATAGTCAACTCTCAACAATATACACATTTTATTAACAAAAACATTTAATCCCCAGTTTAGTTTTCTCTAACCTCCTGGGATGTTTCTACACCACGTTCCCCAGTTGTCACTCAGCTCACAAATCCTCAAACATTTCAGGATTTTACATTTTTCATATGTGTGTGTGTACACACACGATTTATACAAGTAAACCTATTATGAACATTTTCATACAAAATCTAAAATTAGATTTGATATATGGTTATTTTTCTCATGTCCATTATATTACTCATACCACTGACATAATCAAGAGCTGATTATAATTTTACTACTTCCATTACATATACTTAAATATCAACAGTGTGTAAGGCATTTTAATTATCAGTAATTATTTAGGTATGTGATAAATGACACCACAAACTAAGAAAATAGTTAATATATTTTTAATCAATTTAAAGCTCATAACAGACTGATATAAGCTTAAGCAAAATAAGTCTTTACAAACAAGCTGAAAAAATAAAAGTTCTCTCTCTTTTAAACTAGAATGTTTTGTTTTCAAAATTTTAACTGAGAGTCAAAATTTTTTAGACTACTATAGAAACGATCTCTGATTTGGACAAATGTCCAATCAGAGATTACACAATTACACAATTAATTCTGTATTCTGCAAATGCCTTCAAATGTGTTCATAATACATCGATATAGAGCAACTTTAACTCATCTGAATCAAGCAAATAAACCAATGATTCTAAACTCATCCATTCACTAACTACGTCACCTTATTTTCTTACCCAGGTAAAATACTTTATACTTATGTTCAATGAAGTGGATTAATATCCTCTGAGAGAAATGTAAATTGTGGTTTAACTAATGAATCAAGTGACATAATTGTGTCTTTTTTTAAAAAACATAATTTGTGTGTTTTTTAATTGTATTTCAACATATTTTAACAAGCACAATGTAAAAGCGTCTACAGTAATCAAATGAACACTCATCTGGAAAATGACAGCAGTTAGCAAGTGACATAGTACAAATACTGCAGTGGCAACATTTAAATCAAAATTTAATTTTATAAAGAATCTTTCTTCAGAATATCCAAGTTTTTCATAAACATTATCATATTTTTCTACAAATATATCTGAAAGATAAGCCTATGTGTGTGGTCAACTTCCAACTTCTTGCACATCAATTAGCCACTCTCAAATTTATCCAAAACCAGTGTTTAATGCTAAGTTGGTTTTCTCCTGTCAACTAGGTGGCATATGAACTAATTTAAAAGTTAAACCTAAGATAAATGATTAGTATTATGATGTTGGTACATAGAAAATCACTCAATATGTTTCTACAGCAAATAATAATACAGAGATGGAGTTATAAATCTCTTCCATAAATATGAATAATCAAGGTCTAACTCCCTAAAGATGAAGAAACTATACATTAAAAAGGTTAAAAACTTGTCTCTAAATTTCTAATCCTAGGCTCCTTCTCATTTACTTACTCTACTTCATACAGAATAGCAAGAGAAATATCAATAAACCTTTAATACTCGCACATAGCTACAAATGCTATACATCTTATAAAAGAATTTTCAAAGCTCCTGGATGAAGTCTAGGACAGCTTACCCTAAATCAAATTCCACTTTGTAATACATTATGTAACATTAAAGGTACAATATGTACCTTAATATTAAAATCTCAAAAGCACACTGTGAATAAATGTATTACATTTATATATATTAACATGAATAATTCAAAGAGAAAACTAATGATCACATTTGTAGAAGACAAAGAATTCAAAGTAAGTGGCCAAGAAACTTCACACAGAAAATATAAAATTATAAATGTAAAGAAGACACTACTAAATAAAGTGTTCAAAATGAAGATACAATAGTTAAATTACAATACAGAAAGCAAAAAATTGAGGTAATGGAAGTTAAGAGATTAAATTTAAAATTTTAATTCCCTGAAGTGCGTTATGTACCTACCAGGGCAAGAATCAATTTTATTATACTCAATTCTCTGACAAATACAACAGTTAAGAGGTATGCCTTTTTACAAATAAGGGATAGAGAGAAAAATTGAGGCATTTCTCATGAGTGAACCTCACCAACTAGAAAATTCATAAAGTATGCAAAAACAATAAAAACGATTAGTAAAACTGCAAAATGGAACACCCATTAATTAACACGGAACAGTGACAAATAAGCTTTTATATATATTTATGTTTTGATTCTAACAATTCTGAAACTACTATGACCAAAATTCAAAGAAGATAAAAAAATGCCAGTTTGATGCTACTGCCCAAATTCCAAAAAGATGAAAAATAAAAGTGCTTCCCAAATATGCCTAAAGAACTCTTCTATTTCTTAAAATACTGGAAGAGATGATCAGTAAATCTAATGTCCAGGTGATAGAAAGCTTGGTAGGGCCTGGTATATTGAGAATTTGAACTTAATCTAATGTGATTAAGAACTTAATGAATTTAATCTAATAGGAAGCAATGAAGTGGGTCACTACCCATTCAGCTCTAAAATACAACAAGACATTATATCCAACTGCCTATCCATCACAATGACCATATGGGTTTCTGAGGAATTTAGCAGCTTTGACAAGAAATCCTCAGACTGAAAGCTAACTTCCTACCTTGAAGGGAAGAAGAGCAAAGGGAATCTATCATTGTGCTGACTCTCCAAGTAATAAGTGAAAGTTTGTAATGTCAAATCCTACCTGGTCATCCTAAACTGAACAGGCGGTTCACCTAGCAGAGCTGCAAATTCAGAACTCTAATAAGATAACAAAGGTTTTCCCTTTTTAAAAGTCTGCTGCTGCTGCTGCTGCTAAGTCGCTTCAGTCGTGTCCGACTCTGTGCGACCCCGTAGACAGCAGCCCATCAGGCTTCCCGGTCCCTGGGATTCTCCAGGCAAGAACACTGGAGTGGGTTGCCATCTCCTTCTCCAATGCATGAAAGTGAAAAGTGAAAGTGAAGTCGCTCAGTCGTGTCCGACGCTAGCGACCCCATGGACTGCAGCCTACCAGGCTCCTCCATCCATGGGACTTTCCAGGCAAGAGTACTGGAGTGGGGTGCTATCACCTTCTCCGTTTTAAAAGTCTACCTATATATAATATATTACGTAAATTTCACTTAATTTTAAATACTATTACCTAGAAATAATCTCCCTCTAAAGAAACAAACACCAAAAAGAGTAGCAAAACATTTTCAGAAGTCTTTGAGAAATAAGAACTGAACCATATCTTTCAATTATTAACACATAACTAAAATTATATTATCATATCATTAAGACTGTGGCCTTCTTTTTTAAAATAAGGATACACATTTATGTTGGAGAGATGGGTACACATTTAGGAAGATGAGGTAGGAAAAGGAAATATTCTAGTTTCTTTAAGAGGTACCAAGATAAAATCTTATAATGAAAGAAATTTTATGGGGAAAAAACCACTCTAAACATAGCAGTGCTAAGAACAAATGTACTAATAAACAGCTACCTTAAGGAAGATACTATGAAACTAGTAGCAACTACTAAAGAAACGACCGGGCTAAGTTCAAGAGAAAGAAGTGTGAGGAGACAAATATGAATGATTTCACTTTCAAAAGATTAACAGGAAGAGAAGCAGCTAAAGTTCAAAGTAAATAAAGTGACTATTATAAATCTGGAAGGAAAAGAAGTTAAAAAGATGACTACAATGACATTTTCAGATTCTCTCTGCCAAATCATAAACGCCACTAGCCATAAGCAAACACTGGTTTACATCAAAAGCAGTACAGAAAAATAACCTACAATCAACTATATATAAAATATGTATAAATGTGGCTGCTGTTTCAAGTATGTTATCTAAAAGGTTCACAGAAATCAATATCTTAAAATGTGCTCTACTTTGGTCACTATACAAACTGAAATTGCAACATACTAATTACCAAAAAACATGGCCAGTAGTCAGTAATATTGTAAGGCTTTCAGAATCTACATCTCTTACAACTAGTTACTTTTTTCCTCCAAACTACAACATTTCAAAGATTCAGCTTGTTTTCCTATATATTTTTCTTTCCTTATGTGTTTTCTTCACATAATTAATTTTCAAGATATCCAAATGCTAGACATAAAATTCCTCCCGTCAAAAAATCAGCAATTTTTCTTTTGATTTTGGAGCCTAAAAACTTTATTTTCTAACATTTTATTAACTATGTTTAAAAAGACTCTTCTGATAAAAAAAAAGGCACCAAAACTTAACATAAGTTTCAAAATAAAATCTAAAATTTTATAATTTTATACTTAAAATAATCTTTTCACTCTATCAAACTTTCCAAAGGTATAATTACAATTCAGAATTGCTAACATTTTTGCAATACTTGTATAGAAGTATCCTACTATATTTTCCTCTGAAAAGATTGATATATAGAAATTATGATATTAATTCTTAAATGAAAGAAACTTTACAACATAAAATGATATTCATAAAAAGGAATATACAGTAGGATATTCACCATTTGGTCACATAATCAATTAAGAAAACACACTGCATAAGAGCTGGCATAATATTGAGTGTATAGATATACTTACATATATAAAATCATATATACATGAGTATATGTATACAGCTAACCATTCTTGTTATTTTAATCCATTTATTCTAACTCCCAGAATGGATTTATAACTTGAATTAACAGCATGCTAATAAAAAAAAAAAAAACACTTAAGAGCCCTTTGAAAATTATATAGACATATATTACTTATGGACTCTGTGGGAGAGGGAGAGGGTGGGGAGATTTGGGAGAATGGCATTGAAACATGTATAATAACATGTATGAAACGAGTCGCCAGTCCAGGTTTGATGCACGATACTGGATGCTTGGGGCTGGTGCACTGGGACAACCCAGAGGGAGGGTATGGGGAGGGAGGAGGGAGGAGGGTTCAGGATGGGGAACACAGGTATACTTGTGGCAGATTCATTTCGATATTTGGCAAAACTAATACAATAAAAAAAAAAAAAGAAAAGAAAATTATATAGACATATATTACATAAGTGTTTCAATAAATGGACCACAAAAATCAAGTTCAAGTCAAATGTTATATCAACTATTAAATTCAAGCATATTAAAATGAAGCAAATATTCAATATTTATTCCAAAATTATATTCCAGGCTATTTAAATAAAAAATTTAAAGCTAACTTCCAATAATTTTGCATATGTGAAGTACGGTAGATTTGGAATTCAACCTAAAGCTTATTGGTTCTGCTGAACCAAAATTTGTAAAAGTTTCAAAGCCTAAGAAGTGAGCAGAAGAGGCAAAAAATTTCAGAAGTTACAAGAATCATGCCAATGGGTAAATGTGACTCTTCTTGCTCTTCCTCAAAGTAAGAAACCAGGGTCTAGTTATCCAACTGATCATACACATCAAGAAAGACAAACAAAGCTAGTCCTTTTAATATAACCTAAAAATCAACAAAGTTAGAAGGCAGGCTAAAAGAAATGTTAAGTATAGATGTTTGTAATATACAATATACACATAGAACAATAATATTACTTAAATATGTCCTCTATTCTAAAAAATTCCAAATGATGCTATTATGTTCAGTAACTTCAGAGCACCAGGTAAACCAATGTTTTGGGGAAACATTTCCCTTGTGCTAAAAGCATCAACTCACTGATTGATGAATTCTTACATTTGCAAAATTAAATGTTCTCTGATTAAAGTCCACAAATTACGTAGCTGAGCAGAAAACAAAGGGTAAGAAAATGAATAGGAAATTCTGTTCTTTTTCAACAGATCAGGGTCCATAATAGGCTAGCTCCAACTCACCTTCAAAGCTGGTTTTGGAATACAGTTGTTTGGACTCTCTCCATATTATTAAAAGGGGATCCCCAGGGGCAGGTATGGGCAAGTCTATTTTGAGAAAGTTCCACAAGTGATTTCAGTTGTAAAGATGGGGTTGGGAATTACTACAGTAGACAATCCCATCTCTGCCTTGGCTTTGATTAACAACTACATGTTGAGAACTCCCAAACTTACTCCAGATCTCTTCTCTGAGCTCCAAACCAATACAGTTAATCCATTAGCAAAGCCCTGTGGAATACAAGAACTCAAATCTATGAACTTCTTTCCATCTTCACTAATACCACCCTGGTTCAAATTACTAGCATCTCTCCCCACAACTCCTGCCAATGCCCACTGTTACTACTCCTGATCCTTTTGTAGAATCCATTCTCTATACAACCAACAAAGCAACCTTTAAAATAATTATTTTATTATTCCATCATTTCACTTCCCATTGTATTCACATAAATTTTCTATCCTGGAAGTTAAACCCCTACATTATCTGATTCCCGGCCCACCTCTCTTACCTGAGCTGTATCATTCTTATCCCTATCTCCTATACTCCTATAACCCTGATCTTTTTCCCTTTCTTCTAACACACTAGCCTCTTCCCATCATAAGACAGTTTTGTCTAGAATGTTTTCTTCCCTCTTATCTACTGAGTTTGTTCCTTCTTATCATTTATACCTCAATTTAATGTTCTTCCTCAGGAAGTCTTTTTCCAAGCATTCAATCTAAAGCAGCCTAGAATTATACGCTTTTTCAAAACCCTGTTAATATTTTCTGCATAGCACACATCACTTTTGGAAACTAACATATACTATATCCTTGCTGCTGCTGCTGCTAAGTCGCTTCAGTTGTGTCTGACTCTGTGCGACCCCACAGACGGCAGCCCACCAGGCTCCCCTGTCCCTGGGATTCTCCAGGCAAGAACACTGGAGTGGGTTGCCGTTTCCTTCTCCAATGTAGGAAAGTGAAAAGTGAAAGTGAAGTCGCTCAGTCGTGTCCAACTCTTTGCGACCCCGTGGACTGCAGCCCACCAGGCTCCTCTGTCCCTGGGATTCTCCAGGCAAGAACACTGGAGTGGGTTGCCATTTCCTTCTCCAATGCAGGAAAGTGAAAAGTGAAAGTGAAGTCGCTCAGGTGTCCAACTCTTTGCGACCCCGTGGACTGCAGCCCACCAGGCTCCTCTGTCCATGGGATTTTCCAGGCAAGAGTACTGGAGTGGGGTGCCATTGCCCTCTTTAAAAATATATATATATATGTGTGTGTGTGTCTCCTCCAGATAGAATAAAATTTCTGTGAGATCAAGTGAGCTTATTTGTTGCCTTATTTTCACCAGTGCCTAGAACTTTAAATTTAAATGTACTCAAAAATAATTGGTGAAAAGAAAATCCAAATGCCTACTTGCCTGATATCTCCACTTGGATGCCTTGCTATTTGTAAGAGCAAATAAAACATATCCCTAATATTTGAATTTATGATCACCCTCCCTTGTAAAAAAACTAGTCTTATCATCTTGTGATTATGACCTAAGCGCAGAGAACGAAGACATAACCAGCAGCATAAGCCAGATAATTAAGAAACACCTTTTTCTTTAATTTTTAAAAGATGTTTTTATAAATTACATTCCATATACAATTATTACAAAATACTACCTCTATCCCCCACGTTGTACAATACATCCTTATAAGCCTATCTTACACCCTACAGTTTATACCTCCCACTCCCCGACCTATGTTGCCCCTCACCTCCTCCCACTGGTAACCACTGGTTTGTTCCCTATATCTGTGAGTCTGCCTCTTTTGTGTTGTATTCACTAATTTGCTGTATTTTCTGGAAGGAATTACCCTTGACACTTCCTTCTCCTCCAAGTTTTATCATCAGTCTGTCTCTAAAATATACTGGACACATCCACTCTGTCCCTCTCTTCCCCATCATCAACCCAACCAAATTACCATGTCTCACTTGGATTATCAAACTAGTCTACTCATTTCTCCTCCGGCCTCTGTCCAACCCATTTGCTGCAGTACAGCTATATGATCTATTCACATACAATCTTCTTCTATCACTTTCCTATTTGATATCCTTTAAACAGACTGTTCTAGATTCTCTAGCCTAATTGCTCACTCTCTCTCATCCCCTCAGCCATTGATTTGACAGATATACATACCGAGTACCACAAAAAGCCCAATACAAAATAAAGATCTTGATCTCATGAAGCTTACAATCTAATAGAGGAGGTTTTCACCAACAAATCAACAAATATTAAGTCACACAGTAATAAGTGCTAAGAAGAAAAATAGAACAGGGTAAGGTTTTACACTGAGTAACTGAACAACAAAAGGTCTTAGAATGGTGGATTCCCGGATCGCTCAGTAGTAAGGAATCCGTCCGCCAATGCAGGTTCGATCCCTGGGTCGGGAAGATCTTCCCTGGAAGGGAAGATCCCCTTGAGGAGGAAATGGCAACCCACTCCAGTATTCTTGCCTGGAAAAATATCATGGACAGAGAAACCTAGAAGGCTACAGTCCATAGGGTTGCAAAGAGTCAGACATGATTGAGCACATCATAGAAAGGTCTTAAAATAACTGTTCACCACAGGGGCTTAGTGGAAAATTGTGGGCATATTTCTAGATGCTCAAATGCTCCATCATGTCCAACTCTTCACAATCCTATAGCTCGCCAGGCTCCTCTGTCCATGGAATTCTCCAGGCAAGAATACTGGGGTGGGTTGCCATTTCTTATTTTAGGATATCTTCCCGACCCAGGGCATATTTCTGGGTTGTGCCAATAACTAGAAGATACTACTGGGGGATTTAGTGGGTGGCAACCAGGGATGCTGACTGTCCTGCAATACAGGACAGTCCCACACACAAGGAACTGTTCTTATTCCTTAACACTTTCATAGCCTGGAGAATCCCATGGAGGGAGGAGCCTGGTAGGCTACAGTCCATGGGGTCACAAAGACAACTGAGCAACTTCACTTTCATGTCCATATTTGAGAAAAACCTGCTTATAATTATCTACAGTCTTAACACCATTTTACATACAAACACAAAGATGTTTTGTATGATTTTAATATAGATTTCCCAAAAACAAACTATCATATAAAGTGAGGGAAAACTATACTTTGTTTAATTTACAGTTTTCCTATGAATTATTCACCATTTTAGAATTGGTGAATTATTCACTCACCCATGTAACTTGGTAATGTAAGTCACAAATATAAACATCTTTAAATAGATGTTTGTGTGTAGCTGTTGAATTAATGATACTCTGTAAGTATCTAACTACTCCACTGTCTCCTCGAATACAGCTGGTACCTGGGCATGTAACATTATCAAATATATATTAATTGAGTATAAATTACTTTTCCTTTTATTTCTTTCTCAGATTACAATTAGGGTATTTGTTTAATCTAATTATGTACACAGAAAGATTATATTCACCAACTCAATCATTTGAAAAATATTTGCTGGGCCCCTACCTACGTTTCAACAGCTAGTCTAAGCACTTTGGATACATTTGTAAAGAAAACATATATCCTTACATAAAAAATAAGTGAAATATTTAGTTTCTTAGAGGGAAAGTAAGGTGGACGGTGGATGCTGAAAGGGCCGAGTGTAAGATGTGCCAGTAGGCCTCACTGGAAGGGTGGAAACCGAGCAGTCATAAAGTAAGTGAGACAGTCCAGTGCAAAGGGCACAAGCTCTAAGCTAGGGCACATATATGGCATCACTGGGGAACGGTATGGAGACCGGTGTGTCCAAAATGCCTCCTAAACATCTTACATCTCTATATTGTAATGGCTTCTAAGTCTACTGGATGATGAGACTGTAAGGTCGATTAAATCAGAGATCATGCTTTCTCTTCTCAGTATCTTCAATACTTCATACAGTATTAGAATACAGTAAACACTCAATAACCATTTGCTTTATGAAGAAAATAAATGACATAGAACCAGAAAAGTTTTCTGAGGCAACTGAGAACTAAACCTCAGAATAGCAAGATTAGAATAGTAGCCAGAAAAGAATTAATTGATGAACATCACAATATAATAAGGCAAAAAAAAAAAAGTCAGTGAATCAAAATTCAAACAAAATTTCAAAGGCAAAAGTATTAGGCCATAATCGGATTTAAAGTAACATGATAAATTTAAATATGATAAAATCTCCTGAGTAACTGCATTTATTCCATTTGGCTTTTAATAAAATACTACTACTCAATATAATCTACTTATAGCTTCAGATCCAAAATCTTTACTAAAATGTATTTCTACTTTGACTAAATATTCTTATATTAAAACATACCCATAAAGCTTATCACAAATTGGCCAAGTTGATTTTAACAGATTACAGGTTACAGAGTTAAAGGTTGATAAGAGTTTAAAGATAATTTAGAGACTAAGTCTCTCCAAGTCTCTCATCTTAGAGATGACAAATTGAGGACTATAAAACTGAAACAATCTGTTGAAGATCAGAGAAAATTAGTGATATATTTGCTAGATTTAATATTCCATTATGAGTCGATACCAAAATGATCTGCATGTCTCTAAAACATTAAATATTATCTAAAATATTAAATACTAAATATTAAAGCAAGTACTCTAACCACCCTACTTCAAGGAAAACTTGAGGTTTTGACTCAATATCCGCAGGATATTTTGACTGTAGATTTTGACAATATCTGCAGTTTTGACTGCAGGATCAATATCTACTGAATTCCTGGGCTAGTAAAGAATACAATAATGTTTTAAAATTCTAATTTAAAACAAATCCAAATTCCATTTAGGAAAACCCAAATGGCCAAAAAATAGAATTAAGTAATAAAATAAACTTAGAATTTCCTATGATTGTCTCTGTTTAACAGTAAGTAGTGGCATTAGTATGCTATTGTCCCTAAAACCAAGACATTCCCCAAATAGTATCTAAAATTTGTATCTAATTATTCAAAGCATAATTAATTAATCAAATAAAATTAAGATGAAGGAAATCTCTACTAATAGAACAGGGATTATTTTATAATCAATATCACATGATTACAATATATATTTTGCACATTTAAAGATAGGGAAAGAATTATCAGCCCATTGTATACCTTAACATAATAAGTCTTGAGTCACTAATCTGAAATTAAAGAAAAAAATCTTAGAGCAGTAAAATCCCACACCTGAAGGACTTACCATTTTATCTAGATGTTCAATGGATCTATAAATCTCCCCCTGGGATTCATCATAGTAACTGTAACGGAACCTTTGACCTTGAAACAAATATCATGTACAAAATAAAATAGGGAAAAATTAGAAGCTAAAAAGAAAGCAAGCGCTTACCAAATAATTTCAGTTCTCACGGAAGGCAAAGCACAGCTTAAGCCTCTGAGAGAATGATTCCCAAGAGCCCTTGTATGTAAAAATAAAAGGCATATTTGGGAAGGTAATAAAGAAATGATATATCATCAGTGTTTTACAAGGTTAAAAACTATTTCAAACTGTAAAACCTTAAAGTCACAAGCAATACAAAAGACTAAGGAGAAACAGTTTAAAAGTTAGAAGCATTGTTAAAACATATTATATCGGTCTATAATGGAAAGTAAACCCAAAGAACATGATTCAAGAAGATTTGGCTTAAGGAAACTATCTCAATATAACAAACCAATGAAAGCTTGGCTTTTGTTGTACAAATGCAAAGATTTAATCTCTACTACAGAAAAAAAAAAAATGTAAGTCAGAGATATATGTGGCTTGTATAATTTTTATGATCTAAATTTTTAAAATTTATGTCACTGTTGCAAATGTTAGAAAACGATTAATACAAGTGCCTTTAAGTAGGATACACAAAAGTATAAATTTAACAAGTAAGTTCTACTCTGACAATGAAGTCTCCGTAAGGGTACAAGCACAGAACAGTCAATGTTTAGTTATTCTCCAAAGAACAGAGAGGGCAAATGGAAGAAGTTTAAAAAGGGAGAAACAAAAGGCTCAGGAAGTGAATTTTGCTTCCTACTATGTTCATATAAAAGCCAAAAGTTAAACATATTCATAATTAATTACAGATTATTATTCAACTGATTGTGTTGTATTTCAGATATATCAAAACTTGTTTTTCAGCAATGCCTTTATTTTCAAGAACTCAATATTTTTATATTCCTTATTTTCAAAGATGCATCAAAGTACAATTCTGAAGGCATTAGAGTACACTAATCGTGTACACACATACGATGCGTCTTTGTGCTGAAATTTTACAGCAAAGTTCACATAGCCAATTATTATCCTCGCATCTGAGAAGATGGGTTTCTTTGACTGGATAATTATGATTTTTAAGTTTTCTATTTATCTCACTTAAAAAATATCATCTTACAGATCACAAGCTATGTAAAATTATAAAACCCTTTGGATGTCCTTTTTGAGAGAAACCATACTTCACAATTTTTAACATTTCATTAACTTGTTGATGCTGATCATCTCTGATAGTCACCTTTCTACAATATACCGTATTTCCTTAGCTTTCACATATTAACTTTTCACGTACATTAACACGTATAACTACTCAATGTGGCAATTCTCATTTCCCCCCACTCCCCCACCGAGCACCACTATTAAATCAATATTGCATCTTACAATTCATGATATCCTAGAATCAAACAATAGGTTTCTGAGACAATTACCTGCATTTTGAATATTAACAACCTTTTCTGGTAAACACTGGAAATTACTGTATGTTGCTATAACTATCAGATCTGTTACAGTCCTTGAACTAAAAAAATTCTTAAACAGTGACAACTCTATCACTCAATATCTCTATATTAAACAATTCATCAGACATTTCCTTCAAAACTTAGAGTTAGGTACAGCTTTGTTTTTCTTTAAAGACTATATGTACTTACTCCTATCTAACATGCATTACATAATTTACCCTATTTTTCCTATTTGCCAGGCTGCTCTCAGAAGGTTCAAAGACAAATCTAAAGTCTATCGTAATAACTTAGTGATTCAATTCACTGGTACTAAATTTCGACTTTTATTGCAAAGTTCTTTAGATAAAGCTGCCTCACATCGTCTGTGAAATGAATAAACAATCAAATAAACAATCCTGGACAAGAAAATTCTAACTCACTGTCACTGTAATTAGCCTATGTGCCTGGAGAACTGGACGTGTACTGGGCAGTCGCAAGACTGTGTCCAGATGCAGCAGAAGTGGAATGACGTATCCTGCTCCACTCTTTGAACCTGAGCTGCTTCAAGTTTATACTAATACATTCTCTTTTTCTTACTTCTGACAATAACTGTTAGTTTTAGTTGCCAATAATCCCTGTTACTGGGACATAATTGTCTTATCTCAAGATGGCCACTCTCAAGTGCAGAGAAAAATGTGTGTACTTTGTGACATTTGCTATTCAAAAGTCTTTTCTACTTATTTTCAATTTTAGAGCTGCTGTTTCAAATTGCTGAAGTTGGTTAAACCTGCCTTAATCATACATCAAAAGTGTAACTATATTTTAAAATGCTATCTTATTCATATGGACCATTTTCAATGTAACATTCACTTAAAAACTGCTTCTGAAGACAGAAGTACACAGAATGTTTAAAATAAGTTAAAATACTAAATCAACATGTGATTTAATAAGAATGACAAAATACAAAGAAAATAAATAAGCAAATGTTTTAATATTTTGTTATCTACTTTTTGCTATGTTTTAGTAGCCATCTCGAAATTAGTAGCTGAAGAACTGAATAGAAATATTTGATAAGCACTAAAGAATTTCTGTTAAGAAGCTAAATTCACACTTCTATAGCTACTACATTGAAAAAAGTATCTTACTTGTAACAGCTCAAACTGTCTCATGATAATTTAATTTTACAAACATTTCAAAATTACTTCAGTAATTCATTCTGGTCAACACGCTTAGAGAAAGCATCAAATTTAACGTAAATAGTTGCCATTGTCCTAGCCTAAATGCATTAATACGTACATACGTATGTATGCATATACATGTGAAAGCACATGAGTACACACACATAACACCTTTACTTAAACACCATTTGGAATTTGAATTCAAAAGATTTTTTTGCTTCCAATTATTAAAAATAAAGTTTATCAAGATTTTATTTACTAAGAAATAAAAGAAACGACACTAATACAATACACTGCTCATTGATGCACCTTCAAATATTGCTCATTTAAAATATATTATGATTTCATGTACCTCATGAGTTTTGTTTCACAGTATTTCTAACATTCAGTAAAGCTTATGCAGCTAAAGTGAACAAATACGGTTGCCTATGTGCCTGGAGAACTGGACGTGTGAACTTTTATATAAGTATGAATTAAGCATATCACATAGTAAGAGAAAATTACTTACCTGAAACTTATCCTTTCAGAAGGTACACTGGGAAAATGGATTCTTTGAGCCCCTGTTTCAACTCCAAGTATGAGCTTTCTAGCTTTAAGAGCCATTGACACTGCCCCTAGGGGCAGCACAAGCTTTGGAACTCCCCTAGTGAGTATGTCAGTAGTTTCTTCAGGTGCCTTCCCTCAGTTCTTTTCAAATTCAAAAGATGAGAGGAAAAATAACCCAAGAAAAAAATCCTGTAAAGCAGAAACCTTACTCTTTGAGGGAAGGAGGGTAGCTCATTTGTGAATCCATTCCAGAGCACGCTTTCTGAGAAAAAGAAATACAGGTAAGTAATTTTCCCATCTCCAAAGGTGACTGGTGATTAATGAGTGGATTCACAGAGTGTGGAGAGTAAGCTCCAGGGATGTCTGTTTAACACACAACAGTCAACTAATGAGGACAAACACAACAATGAATGGCACAAGAACCAACACTGCTTTTGAAATACCTCAAAACAGGAAGTAAAAAAAAAATTAACTATCTCAACATTAAGCTATATGCTAGATTGCAGAAATAAATATTGAGCTTGGAAAGTTGTTCTATAAAGCCCCCAAAAGATCAGTGAGCAAAACAGACTTCCTGATGTATGTCCAGGAAAAACTGTACTATTATACATTTACTTAATCCCTTTATATGTTTAAATATTTGAGTTCAACCTCACAACACCTTGAGATAAGACTATTAGACCATTCTACACTAAGGACCTAAACTAGGGACATTTAATTGAAATCACTACCAAAGAAAAAATGTTTCATAAAGAAAATATTATCTAAGTAGCATCAAATAAGGTATTCATTTTTATAAGCAATATACTATAGTCCTTTCATTCTGAAGTCTTAGTTACAATGTAAAATTATTGGCTTTCTCTCAAACTTGCAAAAGATCAAAACCCTAAATATGTGAAATCACTATGTACCAATATTTGAGAAGACAAATATGATATCTTGAATAAGATATATTTCAGGAATTAGCTAACTTAAATCAATTTAAATATTTAGAAAATAGTAATACCATCATACCCAAGAGACTAACAACAGAAAGGGAGGAGAATATGAATAATCATATACTAATACATATTAAACTAGAAATGCCAGTTTTTAATAAGTGGCATGTATTTATTAAAAATTATGTAAATATACAAATGCAAGTTTACAGATAAAAATCCAAACCTGCTGAAGTGACTGTAGTATAAACCTTATTCATATTTTAACAAAATAATTTATCATTAACTTTTACCAAATAAATTTACTGAAACTGATTTGAAATTAAAACTATCCTTTAAAAGGAAAATTATCTAATAAACAGAAGTGTGAATCCACTTTAAAGAATCAACTTCTGTTAGATCCAGTTTCATTTAGAAACTTCTCAGAAGTTAACTGAAAGTTATGTTAATGAAAGCTGTCAATAATCTAAATTTCAAAGTATAAAGTTCAGGATGATCAGGAAAAAGCAAATATTAACAGAATATATGGGAAAGAGCAAAAATAAAACTCAGGAAGTTAGAATACAAACTCTACTAACTAGAAAAACTAAAAAGTCCTGACAACAGACAAAATTCTCTGTAATGGAGCCATCCAGCAAGGTGTGGCATTTGTAAGTGCACAGTGCATGGGGACACATCACTTAACCGGGATGAAGTCAACTACCAGCGGCACGCGTCCTTTCTCTTATGTTACTCTTCCTGATACACAAATGGTATCAGAGAAACACCATTTGGGGCTCCCCAAAAGCAGGGAGATTCAAATGAGGGGACAGAAAGGGCACAACAGAATCTAGGTTCCAAACTGTCCCTTTGCTTGTCTCACCCAAAAAGAAAAATTCAGAGGATTTTAATCAATTTTTTTATTTCTCCAATATCTCCTTCAAGTCTAAACAAGAGCTAAGTGGGATCAGAAAGATGAATCTCTTTAAAGCAAACCACCCCTTTAAAAAATTAATTTTTACAATGGACATTGGCTAACAAATAAGGTTGACAAGGCAAAATTCTTCCAGTTACACACATATAGGTCTCTCAACTGTCTCTATCATCAAGTTTTTCATTTTATTTTTCACAGACCCCGGACTGAATACAAAGAGAAACAACCACTAGAAATAAAGATGTCGTTACTGCCAGTACTCTAACATATTATTTAACAGCAACAAGAAAAAAATCCCACTGTATATATCTGAGCAATTGGTCAACTGTACCATAATCAAGTGACTTCTCTTAAAGAAAAAAAAAACAGCTATTCAGAAATGTGAAGTGTATTAAGAGCCTAACTCAATGAAACTTTTAAGATCTCTTGAGTACTTCAGAAAATTCATCTTTCCTGTGAAATGATTTTGAATTCAGCATTATCATTACTTAGGCATGATAAAATCAATCCGCATAGTATCATTAAAACAAGAAGAAACTAAGTATTGTAGTCATGAGAAAAGGCTAGATTTTTGAGATGGAAATTACTGTTCATCCATATAGGAAAGAGGACCAATGCCACTAGAGCATGAATTTCAAAAATATGAAATTTATCTTCTTTAAGTAAACACAGTTCAATCCATAACTAGCCAATGATTCATATTATTTCAATAGGCATGTAAAGGAGAAAATGAAAACTTACTTTACAAGAATGGCAGTCATTATTACATTGTAGAAAGGAGTCTACCAATTTTGGAATAGTGTCCATGTAACTCTTTCCACTTACCCCCAAACCTCCAACAAATTTCCTAACAAGAATTAGTACAGTGCTTTCCGTAAGTACAAAGTAAGCATTTAATGAGCATTATTAGCGACAGTTATACTGAAAAAATAAACACTTGGAAAGGTTCTATTACTTAACCACTAAACGTAAATATAAATATGTTTTAGTCTCTTGACAATTCCAATAGCTAACATTTACCAGGCTTTGGAAAGTTTGACTTCTTTTTTGTAATTATAACCAGAAAATTCGATCCTCCAATTTAAATTCCAAAATTTTCAAGAAATCAGTAGATTAAATGGCCTAAATAATTTTCTGAAGATTTAAATAGATACAAAACAAAATCTGTTTTTCTCTCTCAACATTCTACTTAAATACAGTAGCGGACTAGGATTTGCTTTATAATCACCAATGAGGTAAAAAGGATGAGTTCACACAAAAGCAACATTAAAACATCTCGTCTTTTAAGTGGATTTATGTTGTGGTTGTACTATACCAACATTGAGGGAGAGTCCAGGCCCTGAAGAATACTATCATATCAGGGAAGTGAATTATTTAGATCACAAAGTGATTTTAAACAATTCAAAGAGCCTTAAAAGTGAAGAGGAAGGGACACATGCCTTAGGAACTTTAAATTTCTTTATTCATAATACTTTATTCTTTATTCATGCTTCATTCATAATACTAAGAAAAATAGCTTCTCCCCCCCCAATAATGATACTCCTTAGTTTTATGACTAAACTTCAAAATCCCCAAGAAAAGAACCCTTTCAGATCTAAGTAATACACTTATATCCATAAAAAATAACTTCTGCCAAAGGTAGCAAACCAACTAGCAAATAGAATTAATTATTAAAGAACCCTGAGAGGCGAGGTAGCACACAGAGCTACCTGCATACCCTAAACTAGGGCTTTCAACCTCAGCACTATCGACATGTGGGCAAGATAATCCTGTACGTTATAGGATGTTTACCTAACAGCTCCTAACAGCTTTGCTGGACTCTACTCATTAGATGCCAATAGCATCCCCACCTCCTTCCCACTCCAGCTATGAGGACCAAAACTGTCTCCAGGCTTTTCCAAATGTCTCCTGCGGGGATAATCAGCCCCAGCAGAGAAATCAGTGATAACAAAATATTTATCTATACCATTAGGAAGAATGGTTCTCTTGAACTGAAATCTCAAGGCCACACACAGTGCAGCATGATGTAAGAGAAGAAGAAACCAGCCTATCCAGGCCTGATAAATGTAGAATCAACTCTGGCAATCAATGACAAGACATGTAAAGGCCAGAGCTCCCTATAGCTCATTAAGGGTGTTTTTCTGGCCATTATGTAGCTTAAAATTTATGGTGTTGAGCCTTATGTTTTCACCATAATCAAAGAAACAACTGAAGAATGAACAGATATTGGCATCCTTAAACCATTAAATCAATGAGTCAAAGAGTGTCCTAAAAGGAATAGGATTCAGAAACATTCTATCACAGTAATGAATAAATAGAACAAACTGTATCCAAAGAATTCAAGAAAAAAATTTAACTAAAAGAGGCATCCATAAACATCTCACTTCCTTTATGATCTATTCATTGTGAAGCTTATTTTTTTTAATTCACAATAACAAAAATCTCTTCGAAGTTCTTATGCTTATGAACCAGTGAAAACCACAGTGCTAATAGCTAACATGTTACAATCTTTGGAGGGTACTTTGAGGTATAATCTTTGGAGGCAACTATGCGCAAAAATTAAGCACCAAAGGCAAAAAGAGAAAGAAGGACTAATTACAAGAAAAAATGTGGAGCAAGACTGGCATAGCATACAGTGCTCTTCTTCATTCTAAAGAACATTTGTTTTATCTGCCAAAAAACTCACTTCAGAGAATTTATCACACAGCTCTACCTAGAAATGGGGTTAAAAGATCTTAACTCCTACTAACCTAAGTGTCTAAGCAAGGATGCCCTCACAGTGTGAATCCAATTATACCAGTCGCCTTTGGAAATGTATCCATAATCCCCTATTACAATCTCATCCTTTTTAAATGACCAAGAGTTTTTTATTCACCTTTATATATTATTGCTAAAAGTGTAACTTTCCAAGGAAAGTGATAAATAACTGAAGATCAGAGCTTAGAATGAAAAGACACCTTTAACCACAAGTACATAATTTCTACCATGAAATGGTAAAATCTAGAACTTACCCCAATGGCAGAAATCAGAAGAAACCACAAAGAGATTGCTAGGCTCCGCTAGGTATTTACTGAAGAGTTTTCCGAATTCCTGTTCTTTTGACTCACTCAGAGCTCCAACCAATACAGGAATAATGGTAAACTCATCCTTATGGCTTAAAGAAAACAGAAAAAAAAAAAAAAAGTCATTTAAGAAATAAAATAAAAATAGGTTTCCAATGCTTGGCACTAAAAAGTGGAACATTTATTAACAGTGGTATGGATAATATACATAATGTTGTTGAATCCTTAAAATCTATAAATTAATATTTAAAGAAAACCATTCAAAAATGAGAGGTACAGAATATTAAAAATATCTATGTAAATTACAGAAATGTACACTAGTTCTTTAGGTAAAGCAGCTATTTTACTACTAACAATATCATCAAATATAAAAGTAAGCTCATCAAATCACTATCATCAATCTTCTCAACTACCCAAAAAAGCTACAATCATCTCTGCCCAATGCTTCTGCAGTTTAAAAGAGCATTAAATTCTTCCTTACTTAATTCTGATTGTAAACACCATCATTTCTGGCACTAGCTCTATAAACCTGCCCAGTGAGACCCACAAAACTTATCTTGGCTCCCAAAAGATTCACCAGCTACACCTCAAACCTAAACTAATTAAACAGATACAGAACAGTCTGAAGATACAACTCAAATTTCACTGGCATCTAGGATGGACATAGAATTCAAGGATATAGGTATTAATTTCTGGCAGCAAGAAAAAGATACCACGCCCATCCACAATGTCTATAGCATATTTACAAGTCCCTTTTTCACTCTACAGATTGAAAGATTTATGGAAAAGGAACAAAGCAAATTAAGAATAACCGTGACAGGCTATAGAAACAGACCTTTAAAAATTTTCATTGTAGTGAAATTTAATTTACATATATCCAATATTATTTATATTCTAAATGACCCCAGATTTGACATTGTAGAAACATGACTCATGCTTGTCTGACTTGTTGTGAACAGGACTTAAAAAAAAAAAATCTTATGATAAACGGCTTTTAATATGATACTCTGGCACTTAATTGATGTAGGACAAACAGAATTTATAGAAGGGTCTGTAAAAAAAAGAAAAACTAGGTTTAAGTATTACCAAAATAAATGTTAGCTCAGCTTCATAAAGCTAAATTCAGGGCACCCAAGCGCCTCCCCCAAAAAGGCCCCCTTACCCTTGTCAATTGCGAAATAAACAGATCATACAGATCTCCAGTCCCTCTGCAATGCAGGGGCTTCTTGGGCAGAATCTGCATCTATGGAGTAAGAAAAAAACAGGAAGCTGGCAGAGGAAGCTGCCATGGGATATCTCTTTCTATGATTCTTAACCACTGTGCTTCACAACTGCGTGAATGAATAGGGGCTTTTCAGTAAGGTAAGAGTGATTATCATATGAAAGAAAAGAATTTGTACTCTTGCAAAAAATTCAAGAAGATTGTTATGAGTTGTTCTAACTTCAAGCACTACCTACATAAATAAAAACACTAAGATCATTAAAATGACACAGTAGGGAAGCAGAGTATAAAAAAACAAGAAGTCAGAAGAAATGGGTTCAAGTACTATCTCTATCACATATAAACAAATGTTGAGTACAAAGGTAAGTTACTAACCTAAAAATTTATCTTATTTGCAAAATGATCATAATTACAATGTCTAATTCATAAAACTGTTACAAAGTGAGGAATACTGTAAGAAAAGTACTTTGTCCGTGTTGGTTTACTCTGGAGAAACATCACAAGTCTAATCTGTAAGAGCCACCAAACCACTCAGTTAACCTCAGTTTGAGCTATCTATACAGGGGTAAAAGTCTCATACTACTGAGAAATCCAACCTTTGAATTAAGATTCATCCATCTACCTCTTTGCCATTTCACTTTTTAAAAAATAATTGTTACTTCTGTTCTGTATCCCCACAAGGCATAAATCAAAGAAGAGAGAATTTGGCTTTGAACTGTGACATTCCTATTAAAAGTCCAGAATCCAAGTTGTGAAGCTGGTCTTCCCTAGCAAAGGAGTATAAAATCTTGCCCTCAAAGAACAATTATAAAACTGAATAAAACTGTCCCAAAAACAACGATTTTGTGCTCTGAAAATCAAGCAAAGGCCAAAAAAATACAATGAGAAGAGTTAATTCCTGAAAAATAAAATAACCTTTTTGAGAAGAACAGTGCAAGCCTGGCGCCTTACCAGGAACTGCCTCAATCCTCTGTCCTTCAACATTATGGTAAATGCAAGGTGAGGCTGGCTATGAAAAACCAGCAGCTTCGCTGTTGAAGGGGGCTGACTTTGGCTTGGGGCAGAGAGCAGAATACGCACACCCAGCAGGAAACAGAAAATCCTGCCACTTTTGTAGCCTGAAATGACCACACCATTTGAGGCAAGCCACAAACCTGAGGACTACCTAGAAATCTAACAGGGAGGTCCTGGGAAGGAGAGAGCCATATAGGGACAGGATAAACTAACAAGTTCTGAGAAGATGCGCCAGCTGAACAGGAGGCAGCACATGTGTGCAGGGGAGGTCCAGAAGGCTGAAGCTCCACCCAAATGCCAGGGAACTGGGAGGATGAGAGCAAGCACAAAGGCAAGTGGAGACCTGAGGGACAATAAGCTCTTACACATCCCAGGCTGCCTGGAAACAAGGGATGCACACAAGCACTGGGAGACCAGAGAAGACCCAAGAGAAAGTAAAGGAGGCAAACCTGAAAACTTCTAATGTTCTCCCCAAAACACTCACAACCCACCAGCACACAGTGAAAGCTATATAGGCTCATGGTATTTAAACACAACTTCCAAACAAACAGTAGCTAGCACTAAGCAGTGCAGACACCAGGGTGAACTCTAGAAAGTCGAGGTAAAAACAAGTAAGAATGATTTAAAAGCTGAGGAGATGCATCAATAGCCAAACACTGGAACAAAGATTCTGCAGACAGAGTCTATGAAAGGTACTTTTTTTAAAAAAATGAGGGCCTCCCTGGTAGCTCAGCTCCTATACCTCCCACCTGTCAGTATAGGAGGTACCAGTTCAACAGCTGGTCCAGGAAGATCTCACATGCCTCAGAGCAACTAAGTTTGTGTGCCACAACTACTGAGCCTGTGCCTGGAAGCCTGGGAGCTGCAGCTGTTGAAGCCTGCACACCCTAGAGCCTGTGCTCCACAAGAGAAACCACTGCAATGAGAAGCCCATGCGCAACAACAAAGAGCAGCCCCTATCTGCTGCAACGAGTAAAGCAACGAAGACCCAGCGCAGCCAGAAATAAATGAATGAATGAAACCATCACCACTATCATCTGAAGAAAAAAATTAATTACAATAAAGTTGCTATAATATACTGTACTATGTAAAAGTTCAGTTTCGAGGAAAAAAAAAATTCTGAGCCAAAGAACAAGGAAACTGTAACCCATTCTTGGGAGCAAGGAGAGAGCTAGCAGAAGCTGTATTCAAGTGGAATCGGATATTAGATTCAGCAGACAGATTTTAAAAGTTATCATGTGCTCAATCACTCAGTCGTGTCCGACTCTTTGCAGCCCCATGGACTGTAGCCCGCCAGGCTTCTCTGTCCATGGAATTTTCCAGGCAAGAATACCGGAGTGGGGTATCTTTTCCAACTCCAGGGGATCTTCCTGACCCAGGAACTGAACCCCCATCTACCACACTGGCAGGCAGATTCTTTACCACTAGCGTCACCTGGGAAGCCCCTAGAGTTATTATAAATATGTTCAAAGAAATAAAGGAAACTATGCTTTAAAAAGTTTAATGTATCAGTTCAGTTCAGTTCAGTCGCTCAGTCGTGTCCGACTCTTTGCGACCCCATGAATCGCAGCACACCAGGCCTCCCTATCCATCACCAACTCCCGGAGTTCACTCAGACTCACGTCCATCGAGTCAGTGATGCCATCCAGCCATCTCATCCTCTGTCGTCCCCTTCTCCTCCTGCCCCCAATCCCTCCCAGCATCAGAGTCTTTTCCAATGAGTCAACTCTTCGCATGAGGTGGCCAAAGTACTGGAGTTTCAGCTTTAGCATCATTCCTTCCAAAGAAATCCCAGGGCTGATCTCCTTCAGAATGGACTGGTTGGATCTCCTTGCAGTCCAAGGGACTCCCAAGAGTCTTCTCCAACACCACAGTTCAAAGGCATCAATTCTTCGGCTCTCAGCCTTCTTCACAGTCCAACTCTCACATCCATACATGACCACAGGAAAAACCATAGCCTTGACTAGATAAACCTTTGTTGGCAAAGTAATGTCTCTGCTTTTCAATATGCTATCTAGGTTGGTCATAACTTTCCTTCCAAGGAGTAAGCGTCTTTTAATTATACAATGACTACAGCAAATATCAACAAAGAAAGGTAAACCATTAAAAAGAACCAAAGGGAAATTTTGGAGTTGAAAAGTATAACTGAAATGAAAAATTCACTATATGGTCTGAAGAGGAGAATCAATATTACATAAAGAATCAGTAAAATTAAAGACAAAATAAGTTATCCAATCTGAAGAACAGAGGGAATAAAAGACTGAAGAAAAATGAATAGAGCAGTGGAGACATGTAGACAACATCAAATACAAGAGGATGCACACAGTGAGAGTCCCACAAAAGTTACAGGAAACAAGTTAGAAAAAATAATGGCTGAAAAATTTCATGAAACATTTATCTAGAGATCAAAAACACTCAACAACCCAAAGTAGGTAAGTATAACAAGATTGCCAACCTAGATACAGCACAATGAACTGATGAAAACCAAAGACAAAGAGAAAATCGTGAAAGCAGCAAAAAGAAAATGACTCATTACTTACAGGATAGTCTTTTCACAAATAGTATTGGGATAATTGCATAATCCATAGGACAAAAAGTGAAGTCAGACTTTTACCTCATACCATACACAAATTGGATCATAGACACAACTATATTATAAGCTAAAAGTGTAACACTCAGAGAACAGGGTTCAGCAAACATCTTTTGAAATGGGCCATACTTTAGGTTTTCTGGGCTATACAATCTCTTTAGCAACTACTCAACTGCTACTGTAAAAAGAAAGCAGCCACAGCCAATAGGTAAATGAATGGGTGTGTCTATGCCCCATAAAACATGACAATAACAAGCTAGACCCTTTCCGGCGAGGCAGGAACGTGGACGTCGGGTCTCTCGTTTGCACCGCGAAGACACCTCTACTGCAAAGATGGTCAACGTACCTAAAACCCGCAGGACTTTCTGTAAGAAGTGTGGAAAGCATCAGCCTCACAAAGTGACCCAGTGTAAGAAGGGCAAAGATTCCCTGTATGCCCAGGGAAAGAGGCGCTATGATCAGAAGCAGAGTGGCTACGGTGGGCAAACCAAGCCAATTTTCCGGAAGAAGGCTAAAACCACCAAGGAGGTCGTGCTGAGACTTGAATGCGTTGAGCCCAACTGCAGATCCAAGAGGATGCTGGCCATTAAGAGGTGCAAGCATTTTGAACTTGGAGGACATAAGAAGAGAAAGGACCAAGTGATCTAGTTCTAAGCTTTGGGATTCTTTTGTTCTTATGTTTTGAGAGGAAAATGTTGAAGTTACAGAAAAATTGCCTGAATGAGAATAAATACAGTGATATTCCTACTAAAAAAATAAATAAAAAAATAACAAGCTAGATATGGTCTGCAGGTTGTGTTTGCTGACCATGTTCAAGAAGAGAAAATCTATGTAACCCTAGATTAGGCAAAGATTTCTTGATATCAATAGTGGAATCCATACAAGGAAAAAAAGAAAGAAAGAAACTGAATCCATCAAGAACATTTGCTCTTCAATAAACACCATTAAGAAAACAAACAGATAAGACATACCATGGGAAGAAATCTTTGCATATCAATAAAAAACTTATGTCCAGAATACAAAAATCTCTCATAACTAAGTAAAAAGATAAATTATCAAATTAAAACTAGGGCAAAATATATGAACAGACATTTCACAAAAGAAGATACACAAATGACTATCATATGAAAAGTAGCTCAAATTCATAAGTCACTAGGGAGATGGCAAACTAACACCACAGTCAGCTTACACTACACATCTGTCAGAAGAGCTGTCATGTAAAGACTGACAATACCAGGTATTGGCCAGAATATGGAGAAACAGAACCCTCATGCTTTGTTCCCTAGAATATAAAATGGTGCCATCACTACGAAAAACACAGACTTATCATATGACTCAAAATTCCATTCACAAGTACCTATTCAAGAGAAATGAAAACATATTCATATAAAGACTTATACAAGAATGTTTATAACATTATTCCTAATAGCCAAAAATAAAGATGACCCAAATGTCCATCAACTGGTGAATGGTTAAACAAAATGGGGCATATTCATACAATGGAATATCCACTTGGCAATAAAAAATGAATGAACCATTAATACACAATGCAACGTGGATGAATCTCAAGAACAGTATGCTAAGTGAAAAAGGACCAACACAAAGGACTACATATTGTATGATTCCATTTATTTAAAATTTCCAAAAAATACAAATCTACAGAGAAAGAAGGTAAATGGGTACCTGAGGTTGAGAACAGAAGCAGAAATTGTCCTCAAATGAACACAAGGTTTCTTTTTTGGGTGATAAAAATGTTAAAACTAGATTGTGAGGGACTTCCCTAGTGTCCCCAATGCAGGGAGCCCAGGTTTAATCCCTGGTTAAATAACTAGACCCCATACGCTGCAGCTAAAGATCCCACATGCTATAACTATGATCCAGTCCAGCCAAATAAATAAAAATAAACAAAATATTCTTTTTTAAAAAACTAGATTGTGAAAATGTCTGCACAATTCTATAAATTCATCAAAAATTTTATAGGATATAAATTCATACTTCAAACTTCAATAAAACTGTTTAAAAAAAGGAAGAAAATCCATCTCTGCTACCTGCAGCAGGTTACTTAAACTATCATCCGTCATCCATAAAAACAAAGTTAATAAAACCCACCTTACAAAATACCTATGAGCACTTTAGTAATACAGATGAAAGTTTTAGCCCTTCTTTTTCTGTCCTATGCTTAACCTATGCTGCAGAAAATTACTGTATCCAAGATGTGTAACAAACAAAAAAACTGAAATCACACAACCAATAGTGAAGCACTCCCCTTAAAAACAAACAATATCACTCTATCACCAATGCGTCTACTGGTACAGAGTACAAAAAAGTCTAAATTCTAATGCAAAAATTCTAACATAAAAATGTGAATTCAGTAGCTAACATAGTTCTATAGTTAATGTTATAGTTAATAATACTATATGAACATCTGAAACTTGGTAAGCATACATTTTAAAAGTCTTCATCAGAAGAAAACTATGAAGTCTAATATGAACATTCTTAGTGATAAGAAAATCATTTAAATGGCAGTTTTCACTAAATTAGTGGCATATAAATAACTGAAATCTTAAAAGTGATGACATTTTAAACTAGATCAAATACTGTATACAAATAGTTATTTGATTGTTCTTTCCATGGCATTTATTTGAATATTTCTCCTCTGAACAACATTGATGAACATGAGAATTTTCTTTTCTATACAAATCCTTCCAACTTTCCAAAGATTTTAGAAGCAGTCTAGAGCTTCTCAGGTGAGAATTTTTAAAAAACCATAACTAAGCCAGTCAAAAGAAAAGCTATTCTTATCTCTAAGATGCTGAAGCTGTTGCCACAATAGCGCTATATAATTTATTCTCCTCTCCTCTTTTAGATAGAAAATATTTACAGAAGGAAAAAAGAGAGGATAAAACATACGTAGATAAATACTAAAAGTCTACTCTGATAAAAATAAAATATATTCCAATCATCTCAAATGTCTTATGGTACCTCTTTGCTCATCCTTTTCATGGTCACATAAACAAAAACTGTTTCATTACAATCAAAAATTCAATTTTATTTATTTCGGAGATACTCCATGCTCTGTAATTCTAAAAAATGCTCTCTTCCTGATATACAGGTACTAATCCAAAGGAATCTTCTATGTTCATGAAAAAGAGAAACTAAGCAGTATACAAAGAAAACATGTTTGCTCTAAAATCTCAATAAATGACAATTAAAAAAAAAACGATATATGCAGAAATACACGACCAGGAGTATGAAAGTCACAGGGTAAGAACACATGTGAAAATCACACTGCTCTTGTGGCTGTCATTTAAGCTGGACGGGGGTAGAAAATCTCAGGCTGTTTTCCATGTCCATAGACAAGTCATTCCACTCTGTTAAAGAGTAACTACACAAGAGCATACCGTATTTTTTCTCTGATCATTTTAAATAGTTGAAGACCTTGATTGAGGCCAAATCAGAAAGGAAAGAAGAATCTTAAGACCTAGTACAAACCTAAACTATAATAAGAGTTAAAATGGTATTCAGGTGAATCAAAAATTCACAAAGCTGGAATGGCAATATGGCAGCCTGGAACTGGGAAAGTGGAAAGGGAAATCTGCAACTGGGTTAAATTCAGCAGATTTGTTGCTGAAATCTTTAGAAAGTCCTATGTGTAAGACTTGCCTTTGGGTACCTAGCCACTTGGCTCCTGCAATGTTATTTAGGTGGATTAAGGCTCTTTTTACCCACTTGGGACACAGTACCAGCTTGCCTAGATTGTTCATAAATTATGTGATTATGGCAAACACCTGCTTTCCTACTGGGAGTTTTAGCATAGTTTTATAGTTTTAGTTTTATGTCTACATGACTAGCCCCTAACAAAAATCCTGGATTTAGAATCTTAAAGCAGGCGTCCCTGGCCAGAAACACTGTACGCTTGTTACAGTGCTGGAGGAACCACGTACTGTTCAGCCCACCCCTATGGGAGGGAGAATGCTGGAAGCCCACATTTGGATTCCTCCAGATTCTCCCTGACACATCTTTTGTCCCTTGCTGGTCCTATTGTGTATCACATCTTTTCTAATAAACCATAGTCATGATACATCTATGAGTCCTTCAAGTGAGGCTGGTCGTGGAACCCTCAAAAAAGGTGTTAAAGGCACAGAGACAGAAAGAAATCATAATGTGGAGTTTTAGGGAACCCTACGTGGAACAATTCCGCTAATCTTTTCCTCTTGATCAAATTCACCTTCAACGACAGGGATACGTATACAGATTAAATGCAGAATACTCTGACTCACTGTGAGAAAGAATAAACTAGAAAGACCCAGAAAACATCAGGCAGCGTCAAAGAAACTAGGGGAAAAAGAGAGGGAAAAGGGAGAAGGTAAACTGTCAGTGACAACTAAAATCAACATTTAAGTCATTATAAATCTTTACTGTTTGATCAGGTAAGGGAATACAGTGAGACTATCAATATTAATTTCAAAGGGTATACCTTTCTGAATTTCCATTCCTGTAGGAAAACTAGTAAAAAAGATTTTACAAGGGCAGGCATATTTCAGGTACCAGAGAATCTTACTGAACTCTATTATGGAAACTCAACTGTTTGAAGCAAAACAGTACTATGATGAACTGGTGCAAGTCAGCTTTGAGAATTATGGTCACACCAGTATTTTTACAGAAACATTCCAGTATTTTGATGGAAACAAGTCAACATTTCCATGCCCTATGTTCTCCTAAAATTGTACCTGGTTTACACCAAAAAGTTAACATCTTGACCATCTCTGATAATTGTACACTCTTACACGTTAAAAGTATTTAAAATGATCTTACTCTCCCACACAGAAATATTTACCAAGTTTTCTTCATTCTCCCATAACCTGCTCAGCTTTATCCATTATTACTTTAGTCCAAAGCCTCCATGATTTCTAAACCATTTCTATCAACCTCTTCCAACTCTAATCCATCCTTCACAGTACCATCATGACATCAAAGAAGAATACTCTTACAGTCAAGTTCTAATCATCACCCTCCTTCTGAAGAACATTTACTAGCTCTATAACAATCATGGAATAAAATACAAATATCTTAAAATGACATTAATGTCCTTCATAATCCTGTCCCAACCAACCGTTCCAGCTTTCTAATCTTGGCCCTTTTACTCTCTGCCCCTACAAGGTTACCTACTCAAATGTCTCCAGGCCCATGTTGGTACCATATATGTGTGAAAGGTCAGATAAGATATACGATAACAAGAAGTGGCAGGATCAACATCAAACTAAAAACATTCATATCGGTGAAAAACTTTTTCTACCTATGCAGGTCAAACAAAAGTCATCTAGAGACAGACCTCAATTACTAACCCAGACTTCTGTAACTTCCACAAGCTAAGTCAAATAGGTTCCTGCTCTTAAAATTAGCCCTGGGCTTTCTTACTTCTGCATTTTATATTTACAGTATTCTGTTTCCAACAAAAAATTCTGCCTCATTCTGTGAAAACTATAGCCATCCTCAAAGTACACTCAAATATCATCTTCTTCACAATGCCTTCTCTGTGCTCCCCTAACTCAGCTATCATCTTCATACCTTTTTTTCTGTTTCTATAAACTCTTCAATTGTACTTATAACATTTTGAATTATATTACATTTATTTATATACAGTTCTTATTTCTCCAACTGGACTATATGCTGAAGAAACACACAATATTTACTTGTTTTTGCATCACTCATTATTCCCTGCATAATTAAGCAACACTACTCGTATCTGAAAAATTTAGATTAACCAAATTTTTAAATTTTGAAGGTTCAATTCAGTTCAGTGGCTCAGTCGTGTCCAACTCTTTGCAACCCATGAACCGCACCATGCCAGGCCTCCCTATCCATTACCAACAACCGGAATCTACCCAAACCCATGTCCATTCAGTTGGTAATGCCATCCAACTATCTCATCCTCTGTCATCCCCTTCTCCTCCTACCTTCAATCTTTCCCAGCATCAGGATCTTTTCAAATGAGTCAGCTCTTCATATCAGGTGGCCAAAGTATTAGAGATTCAGTTTCAACATCAATCCTTCCAATGAACACCCAGGACTGATCTCCTTCAGAATGGACTGGTTGGATCTCCTTGCAGTCCAAGGGACTCTTCAAGAGTCTTCTCCAACACCACAGTTCAAAAGCATCAATTCTTCGGCACTCAGCCTTCTTTATAGTCTAACTCTCACATCCATACATAACTACTGAAAAAACCACAGCCTTGACTAGACAGACCTTTGTTGACAAAGTAATCTGTCTGCTTTTTAATATGCTGTCTAGGTTGGTCATAACTTTCCTTCCAAGGAGTAAGTGTCTTTTAATTTCATGGCTGCAATCACTATCTGCAGTGATTTTGGAGCCCCCCAAAATAAAGGTAAATATCTTAAAAACAATCAAATCTTTACATCAAACTAGTAAAACCAGACAGGGAGGAATTACCATATGGAGTCAAAATGAGTTTTGTTTACTAGCCTACTTAATTACTCCCTATAAATAAAATACATTATTCTTAATTTGTGATTAACAGAAACACTGGAAAAGGAAACATCTCTTGTGTGTTCTTGAGGAGGTGGCAAAGATAAAAGAAATCCTTTTTCCAACCCCAAATAGCAAGTTTTAAATAATAAAATCAGAGCCACGAAGTGGTAAAAAGTCTTTCAGAGAGAAGGAAAACGACATAGTTCATAAGCTCATATCGACATAGAAGAAAAGAAGCATATTAGAAAGGAATAAAAGAATTTAAAATAACATCTTTGGTATATTTCATTTTTTTTTCTTATTCTTAATTGATCTAACATAATGATTTGTTCAAAATAATACAGCAATAATGTGCTTGATAATTATAGCTTATGAATGATAACGATGTTATAAGGGATAAGAACAAGAAATTGTGAATACTGTAAGATACCTGCACTGCATGAATCAGTACAGTGTTACTTGAAAGTGTACTTGCGTCAGTTGCAAATGTACATTGCAAATTTTACAGCAACCACAAAAAAAAGCAAAAAGAAGTGTAACCTATGCTAAGAGAGGAACCTATGCTAAGAAAGAAAATGAACTCATATTAAATGTTCAATTAAAATCAGAGGAAAAAGAAAAAGAGTAAGAAAAGAAAGAACAAGAGCAGCGAATAGAAAATGGTAAAAAATATAACAGATATTAATCCAAAAATATCAATAATCTTTTAATAGGTGAGTGGAAAGGTAAGTTTTCATTCCAATCCCAAAGAAAGGCAATGCCAAAGACTGCTCAAACTACCACACAATTGCACTCATCTCACATGCTAGTAAAGTAATGGTCAAAATTCTCCAAGCCAGGCTTCAGCAATACATGAACCATGAACTTCCTGATGTTCAAGCTGGTTTTAGAAAAGGCAGAGGAACCAGAGATCAAATTGCCAACATCCGCTGGATCATGGAAAAAGCAAGAGAGTTCCAGAAAAACATCTATTTCTGCTTTATTGACTATGCCAAAGCCTTTGATTGTGTGGATCACAATAAACTGTGGAAAATTCTCAAAGAGATGGGAATCCCAGACCACCTGACCTGCCTCTTGAGAAATCTGTATGCAGGTCAGGAAGCAACAGTTAGAACTGGACATGGAACAACAGACTGGTTCCAAATAGGAAAAGAAGTACGTCAAAGCTGTATATTGTCACCCTGCTTATTTAACTTCTATGCAGAGTACATCATGAGAAATGCTGGGCTGGAGGAAGCACAAGCTGGAATCAAGATTGCCGGGAAAAATATCAATAACCTCAGATATGCAGATGACACCACCCTTATGGCAGAAAGTGAAGAAGAGCTAAAGAGCCTCTTTATGAAAGTGGAAGAGGAGAGTGAAAAATCTGGCTTCAAACTCAACATTCAAAAACTAAGATCATGGCATTGGGTCCCATCACTTCATGGCAAATAGATGGGGAAACAATGGAAACAGTGGCTGACTTTATCTTTTTGGGCTCCAAAATCACTGCAGATGGTGATTGCAGCCATAAAATTAAAAGACGCTTACTCCTTGGAGGAAAGTTATGACCAACCTAGACAGCATATTAAAAAGCAGAGACATTACTTTGTCAACAAAGGTCCGTCTAGTCAAGGCTGTGGTTTTTCCGTTAGTCATGTATGGATGTGAGAGTTGGACTATAAAGAAAGCTGAGCACCGAAGAATTAATGCTTTCGAACTGTGGTGTTGCAAAAGACTCTTGAGAATCCCTTGGGCTGCAAGGACAGCCAACCAGTCCATCCTAAAGGAGATCAGTCCTGGGTGTTCATTGGAAGGACTGATGTTGAAGCTGAAACTCCAGTACTTTGGCCACCTGATATGAAGAGCTGACTCATTTGAAAAGATCCTGATGCTGGGTAAGATTGAAGGCAGGAGGAGAAGGGGAAGACAGAGGATGAGATGGTTGGATGGCATCACTGACTCAATGGACATGGGTTTGGGTGGACCCTGGAAGCTGCTGATGGACAGGGAGGCCTGGCGTGCTGCGGTTCATGGGGTCGCAAAGATACAGATATGACTAAGCCACTGAACTGAACTTAATCCAATGATATCAATAATCTTTTAATAGGTGAGTAGAAAGACTGACACAGCCATAAAATGGGCTATTACTCAACAACAAAGAAAAATAAGCTACCAAGCCATAAAAAGACTTGGAATTTTGATAATATATTACTAAGTTCAAGAAGTCAACCTGGAAAGGCTACATACTACATGATTCCAAGAACACGATATTCCAGAAACTATATGGCTAGGAAGACAATAAAAAGATCAGTAGTTACCAGGGGTTAGATGGAGATGGAGAGAAGAGAGAAGAGGAATAGGTAGAGCACAGGGGATTTTTAAGACAGTAAAACTACTCTACATGGGACTATTAGAGAGACATGAAATGAAGCATTTGGCAAAGCCAAAGACTATACTAACACAAAGAGTGAATCCGAATTAAACTATGAACTTTACTTAATAATCCTGTATCAATACTGGTTCCTCAATTTTAATAAATATATTATACTAATATAAGATATTAAGAACAGGAAAAAGTTCAGTTATTAGTAATTAATACCATACATTTGGCATTTGGCATTTGATAGTAGTTTTCTCACTCAGGGAACTCAAAAATATAATTAATAAGAATAAACACAAGAAATTACAAGAGTTAGGCTTAACAATCTGGATAAACGATACAAAATCAATATTTTTTTAAATATATATAATGATATAAGTACTGAAGTTGTCAAATCCTAACCACAGTGAATTTCTAAGATTGACTTGAACCTAAAACCTAAGATGAAAGATTTAAATACACTGTACTGTGCTTTCAAGCTGTCCATGTTACAAAAATATTAGCAGTAACAAAAAGTATTATATGGCTGAAAATATATTTTTACAGTGAACGTAAGTATTTTTACAGGGCCATATTTCTCAAACACTTTGAAATTTACTAAAGAATTCCACTATTTACTTTGCACATTTTTCTGAACAAAAAAGCACTAAAACTGAGGCAAAGGAATTGTTCTATATCTTGACGGTGTTGGATATTTACAAATCTACATTAATCAATATTCACAGACTTCTATGTCATAAAGAATATATTTTACAGTGACCCGAAAATCAATTAAAATTTTAAACGGTAAACAAAGAGTAAATGAGAATAATACAGAGAAAGGAATAAAAGGAGGGAAAGATAATAGAGTAAAATGCAAAGAAAAAGAAGTGGGATCATGTTGTTAATTTTAAGAGTGTGTGTTAGTCACTCAGTCGAGTCCAACTCTTTGCGACCCCATGGACTGTAGCCTACCAGGCTCCTCCATTCATGAGATTTTCCAGACTAGAATACCAGAGTGGGTTGCCATTTACTTCTCCAAATTTTAAGAGTAAATAGCTTTTCCAAGATAGATGAATTCTACATATCCCAACTTAATATCTCTCAAATGCAATTATATATAATATCAAAAATTATGAGTTTCAGTAATAAAGATAATACATGGAAAAAAGGATCCGAATAAAATGCTTAAGATACAACCTCCTGTTTACATTTTAATTACACAAAAATGTGTATGTATAAGTCTTATATATATATATACACACACACACATACACAAACATATATGTTAGCATTTCCATAATAATATTCACTGTCAATAAACACTGCTGAGGAGAATAAAAGAGGCTTTCACTGCTCATTGTGTATGCTTTTAAATCATGTACACCCATTTTTTAAAAGGACAGATTTAACTGAGCAAGGACATTATGGGTCATTTTGTTTTCTCCTCTATATTACTCTTTTTTTTTTAAAGAAAGCTCTAATGAATATCACTTTTAAATATGCTTCATATAAGAGAATTATAAATAATACACTTAGATATTTAATTTTTTAGCCCATCATAATTTTCATTATAGTGAAAAATGAGGAAAAGTTTTAAAATTAGTCAACTGAAGTACTACATAGTCATATACTGGAAAGTCCTGCTGCTGCTAAGTCACTTCAGTCGTGTCCGACTCTGTGTGACCCCACAGACGGCAGCCCACCAGGCTCCCCCGTCCCTGGGATCCTCCAGGCAAGAACACTGGAGTGGGTTGCCATTTCCTTTTCCAATGCAGGAAAGTGAAAAGTGAAAGTGAAGTCGCTCAGTCACGTCCGACTCCTAGCAACCCCATGAACTGCAGCCTACCAGGCTCCTCCATCCATGGGATTTTCCAGGCAAGAGTACTGGAGTGTCCTATGTATACCCAGTTAAAAGGAGTTTAAAAAAAAACACATGTAAATAGGTTTATGACATAAAAAGCAGCTAATTAAAAAACTCTGACCTCATTTTTGGCACCAGAGTTATTATCTATTGCTATTAATTTATTCAACAATTAATTACTGAGATCCTGTTGTGTGCCAGGTACTAAGATGGGTACAGAAGATACAGAGTAGACCAGCTGCCCTGGAATAGGGGACAGGTCAGGGAAATACTACAGAAGGGAAGCAGACAGATATACATATATAAATAATCTCCTGAAAAGCTATTTAACTGCAGTGCCACCGTGGTAGGCTATCTACAAACATAATCAACAAAATTCCTTCCACATCTGAATGCTCACGCCACTCCTCCCGTTAGGTACAATTTTTCCCTCCCCTTGAATCCAGTCTTCCAATTTGCGTTGTCAAGTAAAATATGGCACAAGTAATACTGTGCCACTTGCAAGCCTAAAGATTAAGAGACCTAAAATTTCTACTTACTTTCTTGCTATCCTGAATTGCCATGTACTTCAGGATAGATAAGCAGGAAAGGAAACCATGTGTAGAGAAAGGCCCTGAAGAAAAGTAACAAGTGGAGATAGGACCAAGACGACAACGAAGGTGCCTAGTAGACAATCTGCATTAAGCCCCAGACAGAAAGTGAGAGCACCCTGGAACCTCTAGCCTAAGTCAACCTATCTTACCTGACAGCAAATGAAATAGAGATGACTGGTCGCCACTCATCCCTGAACACAAATTTCTAGCCCAAAGAATCATAAGAAAACAAAAAAAGTACTTTAAGGTGATATGCCATGCTACAACTGATAACCGAGACCAAAAATGGGTGCCTGGAAAGTGTATTACTAAAAGAAACACCTAGAAAATATAATATTGGCTTTGGGGACAAGAGATAGGTGGAAGGTGAAAGGGCAACAAGGAGCCTGAAAAGTAGACAAGCAGTAAGGACACTGCTCGAAGAAGGGTTATCCATATTATTTCCTGGCAGAAAACAATTAGCATAGAACTGTCACATGATAAAACTTAGAAGATAAGAGAATCTATAAATCTAACTAAGATTCCCCAACAAAATATTCAAAGTGTCAATGGTTTCTTCACAGCCAAATATGAGGAGATGTAAGAAGAAAAACATGACTTAAAGAACTATAAGCTGAGTTTAAAAGAAATATTTCTAACTAGGAGTTTCTTGGTTAAAAAATAACTGTTTCTCATTACTAACCTCTATAGATAGCCAAACACTGTCAAGCAAACAGCCTAAGGACAAAGACCAAATACAGAGGACTACCAAGAGCATGGGCTCAGAATCATCAAATCAAAACCACGTCTGTAAAAGCCTGTTAGGACCACAGGAAGACTTCAGACCATGCTTGCATATTCTCTCAGGCAGGTAAAAGGGCTTCTGAGAAATTACACGACTCTAACTTGGGCTCCAAAGTGGAGAGAATCCAGTCTCCGTAAGAAAGTGGACAGAATCTTACCTCAGTAAGAACTGTGGATGTGACTTCTGTCTAATGGAATGCACTTCTAATCTTATATATAGAAAATCCACAAAGTAGTTAACGGAGTTCTATCAGTTTGTACTAAAATAAAACACTATCTCAAATGAAAAGAGGCCTTTAGGCTTTTAACTGTCACATAAAGCAGAATAAAACTGCTACTCAGATGCAAACAAAGCCCATTTCTTATGGAAAAGTAAAAAGGACTCAAAGAATAGAGCCAAGAGCCAAAAGGACCCAGCCAAGAGCTAAGAATAATACAGATCTTCCTCAGCTTACGATGGAGTTAAATCTAAATAAATCCATTATAAGTTGAAAATACATTTACTACACCTAACCTACTAAATAGCATAGCTTAGCCTAGCCTACCTTAAGTGTGCTTACAGTATTTTCAATAGCTTGCAGATGGGCAAAATTATCTAAAACAAAGTATATTTTATAATAAAGTGCTGAATCTCTCATGTAATTTATTGAATGTGCTGTGCTTAGTCGCTCAGTCATGTCTGACTGTTTGCGACTCCATGGACTATATAGCCCACCAGGCTTCTCTGTCCATGGGGATTCTCCAGGCAAGAATACTGGAGTGGGTTGCCATGCCCTCCTCCAGGGGATCTTCCTAACCCAAAGATCAGACTCAGGTCTCCTGCAATGCAGGAGGATTCTTTACCAGGTGAGCTACCCGGGAAGCCCAACTTATTGAATACTGTACTGAAAATGAAAAACAGAACTGTTGTCTGAGTACAAAAGGATTTTTAAGTGTATTGGGTGTTCACCCTCATGATCACATGGCTGACTGGGAGCTGCTACTCCTTGCCACTACCTAGAAACATGAGAGAGTATCATACATATTGCTAGCCTGGGAAAAGATCAAAATTCAAAGTACAGTTTCTACTTAATTACGTATCACTTTCACACCATCAAAAAGCCAAAAAATCCTAAGTGGAGCCAGCATAAATCAGGAACCATCTGTAATGAATTATGAAACCACTATCAGAAGATAGAACCAAGCCATAATCAAGGACATTTTCTGTTTCCTGGTTAGATTTCAGAACTGCTTTAGAACAGAGATACTACATGCTTTTACCTTTTCCAACCTCCAATGTGATTAACTGTCTGTCTCAAAACCGCATACTAAGTATATTGGGGCCTGTGGAGGGGGGTGGACAACGGGGAGACTTGCCTTCCCAGTTCACAGGTACCCAAATAAAAAAGAGCTGCATTCAAGGAGCCTCATCCACATCCCAACCAAATTCAGATGATAAAATAATGAACTTTGAACATGATGTCATAACTGGATGAGATTTCTGGGCATCTTAGGAGATGTCCTCCTTGTTGGACAAACATGAATTGTCTACCACAGGAAGAACTGTGGTAGTCCATCAACAAAGATGCCTGCCAACAATTCCTCCTACTCCTGTACACTTATGCTACTCCTCCCATCAAGAGTGGCATCTATTTCTCCTTTGAGAAACAAAATGCAGTGGAAATGATGATATGCAATTTTAGGCCTAGTCCTTAATAAGCCAAGAAATGTCTGGTTTTGTTCTGTTACCCAGAATCACCATGTAAAGAAATCCAGACCATCCTTCTAGAGATAGGCCAAAAAGATAAAAAAGCCCTGGCTGATTAAAAAAAAAAAAAAAAAAAACAGGCCATAGAGAACAAATGAGGTATCTCAAGTAAAAGTCAGCTCTAAAGTCATCTTGGATCCTCAAGGCCTATTCAAATCATCTCAGTCAGTGTCTTGTGGACCAGAGCACGGTGTTCCCTACTCAAACTCCTGACCCCAAAATTGTGAGCAATAACAACAGCTATGATTTTAAGTCATAAGTTTTGAGGCAATTTGTTATTCAGTAAAGGATAACTGATACAGGTAATGGTAAGCAGTGCTTGCAGCAAAGGTGACAAAGGAAAAGTACTAGGTACTTTTGAAAGAGTCAGTATTACGGATCCTAATGGCACCCCACTCCAGTACTCTTGCCTGGAAAATCACATGGACGAAGGAGCCTCGGACATGTCTAAGAGACTTCACTTTCATGCGTTGGAGAAGGAAATGGCAACCCACTCCAGTGTTCTTGCCTGGAGAATCCCAGGGATGAGGGAGCCTGGTGGGCTGCTGTCTATGGGGTCACACAAAGTCAGACACGACTGAAGCGACTTAGCAGCAGCAGCAATGTAATCTGAGAGATAAGGAAGGTTTCCCTGAGAAGTGATATACTTAAAGTGAAAGTGAAGTCGCTCAGTCATGTCCGACTCTTTGCAACCCCATGGACTGTAGCCTATCAAGCTCCTCCGTCCATGGGATTTTCCAGGCAAGAGTGCTGGAGTGGATTGCCACTATACTTAAAAGTGGTAATGTAATGTTACTTAATATGGAGGAAATTACAAACATAAATTTTGTTCACTGGTTTCAAATTTCTATTTTCCTACATTTCCACATTACACCTGTTTTACTTTTGAAATAACATTTTAGCCAGGAACAAAAGTTTTTTTAATGTCCTGTTGCAGTTGAAGAATGGGATGCTCTGATGACACTAGCATTTCAAAAAGTAAACAGGCTATACTGCTTTAAAATTTTCTGAAGAATTAGAATGTATTAAAACACAATTAACCTAAAATTGGTAAAGAATCCGCCTACAATGCAGAAGACCCTGGTTCGATTCCTGGGTCAGGAAGATCCACTAGAGAAGGGAAAGGCTACCTACTCCAGTATTCTTGGGCTCCCCTTGTGGCTCAGCTGGTAAAGAATCCACCTGCAATGCGAGAGACCTGGGTTTGTTCCCTGGGTTGGGAAGATCCCCTGGAGAAGAGAAAGGCTACCCACTTCAGTGTTATGCCTGGAGAATTCCTGGAGAATTCTATGGGGTCACAAAGAGTCGGACACGACTGAGCAACTTGCACTTTCACAACCTAAAATTATACTGCTTATAATTTAATATCACTCTATTTTTGCAAACTTCTTCAGCTATGTAATCCCTTATAGTTATTTTTGTGAAAAGATGTGGACAACATGAGACTGAGAGAAATACATAATACTTTGATAACAGAATTAAGAATGGAAATGACTGCCAAAACTGCAATAATGAAATAAAACCAACATGAAAAAATTAAACAAAATTAACTGAAGAGACATTCACTTTTAGGGTTAAAAAGAAACCAACCACTGAAGCACAAGAGGAGAAAATCATCTAGTTTAACAGTATAAAAAATCCTTGGGGTTTGAGCTGACCGCAAATGTATCAGACAAAAGTAAGTAAGCCATATCAGCATAAATATTGTTAATCTCATACTTCATTAACACATTTAATTAACAAATATTCACTGCAAACCTAAGATGTACCACTTATTTTCCTAAGAGAATACAGTAATGAGGACCAGAGAAGGAATAATTTCACCCTATTTAGAACTAATCAAACTAAAAACATATGGAATATTAAGTCCATATGAAGGAAATGGTTGAAAAAAGTACAGAAATGTGACCTTCAAAAGAAAAACGTTCGAATTTGAATACTGCCCTAAAGAAGGAAGAAAGCTCTTAAAACAATTCTTTCATTTTACCAAAATAATGACTACTATGTGACAGGCACTGTGCTAGGCACTGGGGTAACAGTGGAAAACAGAATGTCCTGTCCTCACCCTACTTACAGCCTAGTGAGCATGCTGTCCTCAAAGACAGAGCTCTTAGCAGGCACCAAGTAATGATGTCAGCACTTTTTATAACAGAGATCTCTTTTATAATAGATCTGTGTTATATATAGATTATCTCACTTATTATATATTACTACATAATAATTGCTTTTATAATAGAGATTCACACACTTTGATAAAGGCTGAAATAAATTACCTCCAAAGTTACTCGCAAATCTAAAATTTTATGATTACTTACTTGGAGCACTATACCATGAAAGAATGTAATTGTTATTCTGAGATAAATAAATATATAATGAATAAGATAACAGGCAAACCAATACATACAAACACATAGACACATGGGTTTTCTTGTTAATATTTCTACCTAAGAAAACAACCATGCCACTTCATAAATTTAACCTTCATAGGCAAACTACTCAAAACCAACTTCAATCCACATTCAGAAAAATCTAATCTCAAATTCTTTATTTCACTGTAACAAGAATTTTTAAATCTCTTTATCCTAGTGATCATCTTACCCTAGTTAAAATAATTCCAAAGAAACTAATATCCATGATTTCTCTGGGATTTCTTATATTAATTAGTATACCTTTCCATGGCTTTAGCTGTATAAGGCAAATGCATTTCAATACTGTGTTCATCTTCATCTGTCTGCAGAGACATGCGTTCAAACATTCCTGTCTTCCATAGTTCTCCGTAAACTAGAGGTTTCAAAATATAGTAAAACAAATGTATTAATGTATATCCTTATCCTGTGAGACTACCCAGTAACACAAAACTACATGCTTTGGCAAGAGACAAAAGTATCACGTAATATTCTCCTTTGGTTTTAGTTTAAAAAAAAGGAAAAAACAACTAGCTTCTATATAAGACAAAACAGTCAGACACGTAATGATTTACTCAGCATTTTCATATGTTATATAGTTACATAAAAAATAATAATTTAAATTTTTCATCAGGTCCTTTCATTATATCTAAAATCACCTCTAAGTTTAAGGTTTTCCTTGACCTTAATCAACCAGCAGATACTAACAAGAACAGCTGATCAAAACTACTACTGAAATATGGAAAAATCCCCCCGTCTACTTCCTCATGAGGTTTAATAATACAGTTTTTGAGTTTTGTTTTATTTTTAAATAAAATGTATAGGATTATTGTTTTACACCTCAGGTTTTGTTATACCAAGAACAGAAAATTCCTACTGAAAAATGTTATTTTCCTCAACATTAAGAATTAAACTTGTCAGGTAGACTGGAATATAAATTTACCACAGGACTATGCCTTAATCTTAAATTTTTTAAATGATTTAGCAATTCAGACCCTTCTGGTGGATTATACTTAAAACAAGATATTATATAGCAAGAAAATAATAGAATTTAATACAAAAAAGACACAAGAATATTTTTATTTTATCATTGAACAGAATCAGCATTTTTATAACTAAATCCTTAAATGGGTTTACCAATATCAAAGAAAGAAACAAATAACTGTATGACTTTTCTTCTATGAAACTGCATCTGATTAAAAATTCTCATTGTTAGGCTATCCAAAACCAAAATTTTCTGAATGCTCTAACAAGGTTTTACAAAGCAAGTGTGACCCAGAGGGTGGATGAAGGTAGTAAAAAGGTACAAATCTCCAGTAATAAAATCAGTAAGTACTGGGGATGTTATGTACAACATGATAAATATAATGAACACAGCCGCATATTATACATTAAAGCTGTTGAGAATAAATCCTAAGAGTTCTCGTCACAAGGGAAAAATATTATTTTGGTTCTTTAATTTTGTATCTATATGAGATTATATTCACTAAACTTATCATTTCATGATATATGAAAAGTCAAATTACTGTGTCATACTTTAAAACTGCCGTATGTCAATTATATCTCACTAAAACTGGAAGAAAAAATAAACATTTTAAAAGCATTTTAAAAATTTAAAAGTTACATAGCCTAATGCCATTCCAGGGAGTAAGGTTAGAAATATTCCAGTTTTGTTAATAAGCTATATCCTAACAACAAAATGCTAATACTCTATAAAGCCCAAAATTATGAAAATTTAAGCCTAAAGTTTAAAAAGAGGTGACCATTTCCTTTGCAAATAGGTTCTTTTATTCTACAAAAGAATTTGCTGCAAAATTTCTTAAAACAATAAACACTCAACATAATTAAAATATAATTTAATGAACTGGAAGGATATATACTAAGTTCATGACCGTGGTCACTTTCGGGAATGTGGGAATGTAAAGTCAGTTCAGATGAGGAGAAAGTCTGAGTCAAGTGTGAACGATAAGTACATGAGTGTTTGTTTTAGTAGTTTCCGTACTATTTGGCATTTTTAAAATTATGTTTACCCATTCCTCCAAAAATACTATTAAAACTCAGAAAAAGTTTTACTTTACACATTCAGTGTACAAAATGAGACACAACTAAATAAAAAATGTGATGCCTGGAATCTTATTTTAAAAATCAAAATAATAGGTATGTTTTATAAATAAAATACACTTAAGATTCATATAGCACTCTTCTTGCTAAGCTTCACAACTACAGGCTCATTTTTTCCCATAAAAACCATAAACAAGGAAATAAAATCATTATCCTCATTATCCATTTACAGTGAGGGATTTGTTATACACAGAGGAAGACTAACATGCCCAAATTCTTTCAACAAGTTGTTGTGGGCACCAATTTCTTTTCTGATGCTACACTGAGTACATGGTACTTCCCTGATTATAAATAGAACCACTACAGTTCAGAGACTAGTGAATCTACAGATTTTTGTGGCTGGCAGAAAAACTGCAGTTGTCTTTTAGGCATATGGAAGATTTTCTTAGTTTTTGTTTTTTTGCAGATTAGTTACAACAAATTTTATTTTTAAAATTGAAATATTACAAAAGTAATACTTTTAATTTAAAATAAACTCATAATTCCTATTTTTAAAAACTTTGTTTACAAGCTATAAGAGTTCTATATACTTACTCTTTTGGTCAATACGAAGGTCATACAGAGGTGTTCTATATATATCCACACTGGAAAGTGCACATCGAGAAAGGGGCACATGATGAGAAGGCCCAAGGATGAAAATTCTCCGGCTAGGAGATATACAACAAAAAACACAGGACAATTGCGCTTCTACACAAACTTTATTAAGTAAAAAGAAAAAAAAGTAATTTTTAAAAATTACGTGTAATACTGTTTTCCTTCTTGATTTCATCACCTACTGTTACATGCTAAATTGTGTTCTCTTGGTATCATACATAAAGTCCACCCCCCTGTACCTTAAAATGGAACCTATTTGGCGATGAGGTCTTTGAAGAGGTGGTTAAGTTAAAGTGAAGTCATTACGGTGAGGCCTGAATTCAATATGACTGGTGTCTTGACAAGAAGAGAAAGAGACACCAAAGGTGCACACATACAAAATGGTAACTGACCACGTGAAGAGACATCAGGAAGACAGCCGTCTGCAAGCCAAGGAAGGGGCCTCATAAGAAACCAACCCTGTCAACACCTTCATCTTGGACTTCTCCAGCATCCAGAATGAGGAGAAAATAAATTTGTTGTTCCAATCACCTAGTTTATGGTGTTTTGTTACGGCAGCACTAGCAAACTAGTGTACCTAATGACTTGCTTCTAAATTAAGTTCAGTTCCTTATCTCTGTCTTTCTGTTGAAAGGGCTTTAAAAGAACCATGTTCAATACCTGGAAATACCAGTTACTAATTATCTACAGTAAACCAATTGACTACGCTTAAAATCACCTCTGTATTCACAATGGCTAGAACACAGGTTTTCAATAGCTACATTAATTGCATTTTAAACATTCCAGCTATTAAATAAAATCTCAAACACATCCTAAACTTGCCTACAACTTTAATAAAACTACATAACAGTATAAAGTCTGAAAATCCAACATACTACTACAAAGAATTATTCAGATAAAGCTATTTCCACATTTCATCCATGGCAGAGAAGAAAGGCATCTTGTTGAGAAGAACTCAGTGTAATAAGCTTTATCTGTTCCTATTCAAGTAGAAGTCATTCCCCAAAACAAAGAAACATAATTATGTGTTCTTTGCACTATAGGCTAAAGAAAAGAATGGGACTAACTTGTAGCTTAAATCTTTACAATCTCTTTCTCTTAAACATCAAGATTAAAATGGACGAATTCTTATTTTATCTCAAACATCTCTACAATCTGAATTCTAAAACTCTCCTTTTTCTCTGTTCTCCCAGATTTATATGAACAAAACTTTCCCCATCACACACATGCTCACAGACAGGAAACTCTAAGAAAAATTAAAATTTTTCTAGAGAAAATTAAAAACTACTCATTGCTCAATTAAGGGACAAAAAGACACCAGAGCTCTACCTGTTTCACATCGAAAACTTGCAGGCCAAGGAATGTGCGCCATATTGCAAAGTATTTATTTTGATAAAATTCTATTACAGGTTAAGTAAAATTAACCTATGGTTGGGTGTACCTTACTTGCTATCTGAGGTGTTGGGAGGGTTGGGGGAGCTAGGAAAGATGTAGGTAAGGAAAAGGTGATTCTCAGTTTCGTCCCAAAATCTCCTGAAGAAACTGCAATCCTCAAGATGTCACTCAGAGCAGACACGTAATACCACAAAGCATTTCTAGTCAGAAACGTAATCCCTTTTCTCACCTCCCCTGCTAATACTCACTTCCTGTCATCATCTCTATGAGCAAATCAATAACGTTTAAGAAAAAAAAAAAAAAATCAAATCCATAGATTCCTAAATGAACAAAGAGACACCACTATGTTCTCACACCTTAATGGCATATAAATAACACCACACTTTTTAAAATTAAAGTCTAATGTGGGACATAAATAATGGTATATCTGAGTGTTTAGGAAACTTGCTTAAGGACAAGGTACTATATTGGGTTGGCAAAAAAATTCCTTCGGGTTTTTCCACAGGACGTAAGCAGAAAACTCTAACAAACTTTTTGGCCAACCCAGTATGAATTAAGAGCTAAGTAAGGAAAGAAAAGCATTTTTATGATTGAGGAATGTATTTCTAAGAAAAGAAGACTAGAATACTTAAAATCAGAGAACTCCTGGGAATTCAGGATAATTAAAACATGAAATGACTTTTATAATATCAATTGAGACACAGATATATTTCATAGGTAAGTGTAACAAGGTTCTTCCAACGGTGATTACAAGATGAGTATTACTTCAGAAATAAACACCTGAGGTCAGAAAGCCTAACTGCTTCCTCTAATTTAATACGTGGCTATTCATCTTGCTTGAGTTTTCGTCAGACCCAACTGAGATGAAAAGATAAAGCCTAGTTCGGAAAAGAGCTCCCAACAGTCTGAATTACCCAGCTGGGTACCCCAAAGGTTGAAACTCACCCGAAAGCAACATAGTGAAGTTTTGCATTTAGTTAAGAGAGATACCAGGGGAAAAAAGAGATTTAAGTCCCATCAATACAAAACCCTTAAAAGTGATATACCAAAAAACAAACCAAAAAAAGCTAGGTATTGTTGAAAAGAAGGAAAAACAAAATACACATTGAATGAGTACTAATCTCAGACTGAATTTCTGTGTTAGCTATATGCTAAAAGACAATTAACAGCATAAATAAAAAATAACATGTTTTCTCTTTCTTTCCCCCTAGATCGCTAGGTCCATAAACACCTAAGCCATACACATATTTTGGAGAGAAATGGATAATATAAGCATTGGAAGTAATGCCACTTTCTCTCCCTTTAATTAATTACAAAGTGCTTTGTCATAAAGGGGTTACTTTTAAAATATCTGCATATAATCACTGTTACTATACATATAAAAGAAACCTTTAATATGAAAAAATAGGAAAAAAATCAGTAGGCATTCTTTCAGGAAATAATGTAGTTTACACATAATTATACCTCCAGAGAATCCACATTTGTGGAGTTACTAAGACAGTAGTCTGTGCACTCAACACATGAGTTACTTAAATGCCTGTTCTCATAGTCAACTCTTTATACTAAATAATGGAACACAAGTAATTTGTTTTTTAATGTTTCATACTAAGTGGAGATATTTTAACTGAAAAATGAAATGTCATGTGGCCCCAAAGAAGATTTCTTTTGGCTCTCTTTTTCTGCCCTGCAAAGTTTTCTGAAAGATACGAATCAAAATCAAGTTACTATCTAAGTAACATCCTGGGTTTCAGTTTTTAAAGTTTCAGTAATAGGAAAAGACTTGTCAACTATAAATATGGGAAAGAACTTAATGTATCATTTTAAAAATTCCTTAAACGGCCAGAGTACTCTTTCTAAAATATGAATCAGATCATATCCCTCTCCCACTTAAAATGTCTTTCAAAGGTTTTTCATGGTCAGAGGATAAAATCCAAAATCCTTAAAACAGGTTCTAAAGTCTCAAATGAACCGGTCCCTCCAGTGTGATTCTCCCCAACTTAGATCACAGTACTTTATACACACTGTCTTTGCAGTGCCCTGATGACAAGGATACCTCTGCCTATTTCAAAGCCTTTTCACATTAATTGCTTCTTTTGCTGGCTTAAGATCATCTCCCCAGAGATGCTATCTCCAATACCTTACCCACAATATAAATCCAATCACCTTGAATTATAGCAGTTCTCAAAGTGTGAACTGTGGATTCCTCAATACCCTTTCAAGGAGTTCACAAAATCAAGACTATTTTCATAATAATACAAAGAAGTTATCTGCCTTTGCAGTGTGTTAACATTTACACTTGTGATACAAAAGTGGGACTGTGTAAACTGCTGGCTACAATAAAGATAATGGAATAAAAATGTACTAGTAGTTATGTATTCTTCACCTTCACCCACGCTGTTTTTTTAAAGCCAGTTTCATTTCATTAAATGCTGAACTCTGAATACAGTTTTATTAAAATATGCTGTATGACAAAATGCATTCAATTTGTGGTAATAAATGCACAAAGTACCTCTGCAACATACAGAAGCATGTCTCAAGGAAAAAGCATTTGTGTGTTTTTGAGTTATGAGCTAAAGTAAACATTTTCCCCATGGAACACAATTTTGAGTTCAAAAAACGACTGCAGAGAAATTGTGGTTATTCCAACTTAGCTAACTGGCAGAAATTTTCTAGAAAACAAACAAAATGAGCCTGACACTTCATAGAAAACATTGGATACATTTGTTGCCAATGATAAACCTGAAACTTTTAAGTGAAAGTTAGGACTTTTGCAAAACTTGTATCATTGTGAGATTGACAGCGTCCCAATAATTAAAAATATTTCTAATGAAATTGATGGTGATATTAACAAATGTGATTTTTTTTTACATTGTATGATGAAATGTCAACATCTGAAAGACCTGCCTAACTCAATGAACAAGTATTTTCAAAATGTCATGTAAGATATCAAAAAATCATGCCAAGGTAAAAGATCCATTCAAAGCCTATGCACAAAAGATGATCCTGGTGGACGTGTAGAGAATGGGAAAGTAAGAATGGAAGCCAGTGTATCAAGTTCAAGCTTCTCTCTTGGACTGTTATTTTTTCTCTATACTTATTATTCCCAAAAGCACGTGTTCTCTATCTTCTCAAAGGACTCTGAAGACATTGCAAATCTCAGGGATAGCCACTTTCAAGAGAATACAACTATGACTGTCAATGATCATTTTCAACACTCAGACCTTCAAATTTATTTATTCAGAATTCAATTCCAATATAATAATTACAAGAATAAGGTGATCACTCACATTACCCATCATTCGTCTTTCTTTTTATTGATAGCCTTTATCACCTCCTCAGTCCTTCCTTTTTACCATTTTTTCCCTTCCATTCTTACTGTCCATCAGCTTATTTAACACACAATTTCCACTTATATCAATATAGACTCTCTATGTACTCCTAGGCCAAATTAATTCTGGGGTACCGTTTCAGTACATATCATCATCAAAAAAATTCTGCCAAACAGGAAAAGGTTTGGAAAAACCTGTTATATGAACTAGCCTTGATTATAGATGGTTTATAGACCAGGGTCAAATAAAGGATGTTTCTAAAAAGCTTTACAATCTAATTTCTACTTCACTCTTATTCATGAAACAAATTAAAATTATACATTAAATATGTACTATGAAATACCTGTTAAAGACTCTCCTCAAATCATCTGGCAATATTATAGTCTATTTATTATTAAAAATTGACTAAAAATAACTTTCAATCAAGGCCTGATAAAATGTGCAGGACAAACTTACTACATAAAAAACAAAGAGAGCAGCTTTTTAAACAATTTGAACAAACTGCTCAAAGGCAAGGAAGTAGGCTAAGGGTGAGATTCTCTTTTTAAACTCATGGCTACTGTGAGTTATTTCTACATCTCACCACGAATGATTATACTTCATCTATGCTAGTACAGGTCTAATCAACCAATCGACATCTGACAGAATTAAAAGTTTCCAGCAGAAATTTTTGAAATTTCACAAGCTTCTTATTTTAGAGAGTGGTATACTAAGCTTTTAAAGTTCACAACTTTCTCATTTTATAGAGTACTATATGACTCAGTCTCAATTTGCCAGGAAGATTTTTTTAAGCTAATTTCAGAGCTGTCATTAAATTATTATAAGATAATATACTTCAAACACCATATTAAATTCATTGTCAGATTCTAAAATAATTCAGATACCTTTTCCTGTCAATGAGAAATTATTCTTCATTCATTAATCAGAATTTAACAAGTACAATAAGAAATTTTCAATTATAAAGTGATTAAAACAGAACAAAGGGCTTTGGATTTTTCTTTAAAAAGTGTTCAACTCCAGGTTTTCAAAGAAAATTTTAAAAAGCAAACTATTTAACTGGTCTTGCTCCTGGACCCACTTCCACTGAGTGCATTCATGGGGGCAGGAGAGGGGCACACTCGGCTCTGACAGAATCTACCTTGAGACAACATCAGATTCCACAGGTTAAGGGTTCAGTCCTCCAAGAACGTCCCCACAGCCATACCCCACCTCAGATGCCAGTCACAAGCCCAGGTTGTCACTTAGGCTTTACTGATCAGAGATATTGCAACAACCACCTCCTTGAATTTCAATTCAGATGCCAATTAAGTCCAGGTTATTACCTGTACTTCTGACAGACTGATTACAAGTCAGAGGTTCCCATGACCCCCTCCTTGGGTTCAATTTATTTGCTAGAGCAGCTCACAAAACTCAGAAAAACATTTCACTTGCTAGATCATTGGTTTATTATAGAAAGATGTAACTTAGTAACAGCCAGAAGGAAGAGATGCAAAGGGCAGTTTAGGGGAAAGAGCCAGGAATTTCCATGCCCTCTCCAGGCAGGTCACTCTCCCTGAATCTCCACAAGTTCACCAACCTAGAAGCTCTCCAAAGCTTGCCTTTGGGGCTTTTAATCAAGATCATGATTGATTCAACCTCCAGGCCCTCTCCCCTCCCCAGAGGAGGTCAGGAAGTGGGAATGAAAATTCCAACCTTCTAAAACACAGGTTGAATATTCTGGCAACCAGTCCCCATTCTTAGGTGGGGTCCAAAAGTCACTTCATTAACATACAAGAAACACCTTTTTTGTCAATGTCACCACTTAGGAAAGTCCAACGGTTTGGGGAACTACGGAAGAAAACTAAATATATATGTGAAATATATTTTGATCATCTAAATGACCAAATATATATTTCTTACAAAATCACAACAGTGTATTAACAATCTAACATTTCCAGAACTAAATATTTCACCATCAAAGGGAAGGTAATAACCAAATGTTCAGATAATGAAAAACAGTATTAAAGCTTTTTATAACCTACATGTTATAATCAAATTGATAAAAAGTCAAACTCTTAATGAAATCAAATATATAATATGTAAAACAAATTACTTCAGTGACAAAGCAAGTATGATATAATCTCCAATCACCTAATCAAAATGGAATCTAGCTATATTACTTACGTAATAGATGGATCCACTTGTTTGTAAGCATGAGCAGCACAAGACCCACAGTACGTATACCCTGCATGGCTACAAAACAAAAAAATGTTTAACTTAATGATCAGATTCAAAAGCAAATCATTCTGGGAGAAAAATAACTTCTGAAAGAAATATAGTAATTATGGTAAACATAACAGAATTATGTGTATAGATTAAAAAGCAATGTAGGGAATGATGCAACTTCTAGAATAGCACAGGGAACACATGATTGTTCTGTGTTCCAATTTTAAATGTTAAAAAGTATTTTGTAATTTTTTTTTTGATCTAAAAGAAAATTAGATTTAAATTTTTCATGGCTTATTTGAAGTTGCTAATGTAACACTAAGGGGCTTCCCGGGTGGAATCAGTGGTAAAGAATCTGACTGCTAACGGAGGAGATGAAAGAGACTCAGGTTCAAGCCATGGGTTGGGATCCCCTGGAGAAGGGCACTGCAACCCACTCCAGTATTCTTGCCTGGAGAATCCCAGGGACAGAGGAGCCTGGCAGGCTATAGTCCATAAGGTCACAAAAAGTTGGACACAACTGAAGCGACTTAACACGCAATGTAACACTAATAATAAGATGTGAGTTTTTAACATTCCTGTTCAATACCATCAACAGACTATTACATATACAAAAACGATAAGATTAAAAGTAAGTCAAATCAGAGCAAAACAAATACCTTATAAGAAACAGCTCATGTCCCTCTGCATACGCAGAGGTAAGAGACCTGACCTGGCCTTTTGTGTACCACACCCTTTCATTTTCTCTCTCTATTACGCATTCTATCCTTCTCACCCTCTGGTCTTAGCTTTACATTAGTTCTCTGATCACCCATACAATGCCTTCGTTTCAGAACTTCAATTTTCTTTCTTGACTCAAGTTATGTGAGTCCAGAAATATTTTATTTAATGCTTCTAGTGTGTGGGCAGTAAATGTTTAACAAATGGCTCTGCAGGGAAAAAAAATGTATACATATATACAGAAGCTTATTATAAATTTAACTAAAATAAAAAGATATATATCACACAATTTACAAACAATGAAAAAATATGTAATATCCTTTACTGCAAATTCCGCACAGGCAATTGATTGTCCCAGAATGCTTTCCCTGATTTTAGCTGACCTCTTTAATCATTAGCCAAATAATGACTGCAAATGAAAAGAGTGAAACAATGAAGACATATGTCTGAATTTCACTCATTCAACAACTTGAAAAATGTCTTTGTTTATTAGACAGTAGTTTTTTAAATACGGGAAAGCATATTTGCTTCCTCATTTCTTTGTGCTAGTCACAATTGTAAAGCGATAGACATACCATAAAGTTTAACCTGCATTATTAACTTTTCCCCATTTCTTTTCTTGAGTATAGACATATAATCAACAAAAAATAAAGTCCTGATTTGTAGCAATCTGCCTATTAATGTGGAGTAAATCATTCCTATCATGGCCAATTTCAAGATGCACAGTAAACTGAAAAGACAAAACACAGACTGGGAGAAAATATTTGTAAAGCATATATCTGATAAAGGATTTATATCTAAATATATAAAGAAAAAGCAAATATCTGATATAAGATTTATATCTGATATACAAAGAAATTTCAAAACAACCTAATGCTTTAAAAAGATACAGGTAACTATTTTACAAGACAAAAAGAATTCTGAAGACTGGCTACACAACAATGTGAATGCACTTAACACTACTATACAAATGGTTAAAAACCCTTAAAATGGTAAATTTTATGTTACGTATATTTTATTATGATTTTTTAAAATTTTTAAATAGAAAAAGATGTGAACAGATACTTTCAAAAAGAACACATGGGATGGCAAAAAAGCATACGAGAGAAGGCTCTACATCAGTTAGTCATTAAGGAGAGGCGAATTAAAACCATGAGCTACCACTAAACACCCACTAGAATAAGCAAAAATAAAATGAGTGACCATACCAAGTGTGGCAAGGATGCAGAACTGAAATTCAGTCTGTACTTGTGGAAATGCAAAACAGTACAACTACTCTGGAAAAAATGGTTTGGCGATGTCTTTATTTAAAAAAAAAAAAAAGCTAAGCATACTTCTGCCATATAACTCCTGCCAGCTATTCCACTCCAAAAAAAAAAAAAGCATTATGTGCACACAAAGATTTATACTCCAATATTCATCCCATTTTTATTTGCAGTAGCCAAAAACAGAAACAGTCAACTATCCCTCAAAAGGTGAACTGATAAACAAATTAAAAAATATCCATACAACAAAGTAACTTTTCAGCAATAAACAGGAACAAACTATTGACACACTCAAAATAATTATGCTTAAAAAAAAGGAATGGCAAAATAAAGAAAAATAAATATGCTGAGTGAGAACACAGACAAAAGTTTCATATTATATGATTCCATTTAAATAATTCTATAATTAAAAATGTTTAATTTTGAAAAAGAATATATACATATACGTGTGTGTAAAAGCGAGTCACTTTGCTGTAGAGCAGAGACTGACCCAATACTGTAAATCAGCTATACTTAAACTAAAAAAATAAATAATTCTAAAAAATAAAAACTATAGTGACAAGAAATCAGTGGACATAGGAGGGTGGGGAGAAGGGCAGAGAGGATAAGAAGGCACAAGGAAACTTCTGAAGATGAGGAGTATGTTCACTGTCTTAATTGTGGTAATGATTTCACAGGTATATACATATTTCAAACTTACATATAAAACTATACACTTTATATGGAGCTGAATGTTAATCATACCCCAATAGAGCTGTTTTAAAAATGGTACTCTCATCTTAACTAAACACAGAAAAAGAGTCACATAAGTCAACCACAGTCATACAAGATAGCAATGTGCATGCTTAATTAGGACTAAGGTACCATGGGACATACGCTAAGCACAGTGTAATCACTGAAGGCTTTACTAATCACATTAATGGTGGTCACTCCATTCTCACATCTCTGTCAAGGGAGCCTATCAAGCTGCCTCAATATAGCAATATTCTCACAACCCAATTCTAATTCTAGCCAGAAGGTAATCTAAGTTGTCCTGTGGCTCAGCAAATTCAGTTTTGCTGTCATCCTGTACTAATCTTGATACTCCAGACTAACCAGAGGCTCTATCTGATCCAATTATAACCCCCATCTTTCAGTGCCCAAGACACCAATACCAACTGCTTCAGATTCTTAACACCTGTTCCTCATCTTAACATTACTGGCTCCTTCCAATCAATTCAGAAATACACTGTCTTGCCCTGCCATGTGGACCTTAAAATTCATCTGATCCATCCGGACCTGTCCTGGTCTGTCTCAAACGTGAATGACATTCAGATTTACAACACTACTTTGCTCTTAGTTGTCACTCACTTCACATTCCTCCACTTCTCAATTCTTATATCTTAAACTGGTCCTTTCTTCTTAGATCTGCTTTTCAGACCTTAGTTACTACTTGCTCTTCATGAATTTAAAGGCCCTGAACCCCAATCTATGCTCCAATCTCTAAATCAACCTGTCTTTCTGAGTCTCTCCCGGTTTTACCAATGCTGTTACTACTTAAGCTTAGTTCTTTTTTTAAAATACATATTTTAACTTTTTATCACAACTCAGCGATTAAACACCACCACAGCTGATTAACAACGTTGTGATGTTTCAGATGCATAGCAAAATGACTCAGCCATACATATACATGTATCGGTTCTTCCCCAAACTTCCCTCCTATCCAAGCTGCCACGTAACACTGAGCAGAGCTGCATGTGCTGTACAGTAGGTCCTTGTTGGCTATCCATTTTAAATATAGCAGTGTGTACATATTAATCCCAGACTCCCTAACTATCCCTTCTCCCAACTGAACATCTTTTCATATACCCCTTGGCCATCTGTATGTCTTCTTTGGAGAAATGTCTATTTAGGTCTTCTGCCCTTTTTTTGATTGGGCTGTGTGTTTTGATGATACTGAGGCACATAAGCTACTTGTAGATTTTAGTCAAGTCATTTGCAAATATTTTCTCCCATTCTGTGGGCTGTCTTTTCATATTGTTTATGGTCTCCTTTGCTGTGCAAAAGCTTTTGAATTTAAATAGGTCCCATGTTTGTTTGTTTATTTCTTTTATTTCCATTATTCTGAGAGAGAGACTAAAAGAGATATTGCTGCAATTTATGTCAGAGAGTTATTCTGCCTGTTTTCCTCTAGGAGTTTTACAGTGTCTGGTCTCACATTTAGGCCTTTAATCCATTTAGAGCTTATTTTTACACACAGAGTTAAAGAATGGTTTCACTTTTTTACATGTACCTGTCCAGTTTTCCCAGAACCATTTATTGAAAAGGTTGTCTTTCCTCCGTTGTATAATCATGCCTCCTTTGTCATACGTTAATTCGCTGTAAGTGTGTGCGTTCTTAAATGCCAGACTTCTTAGAAACACTAGATTCTTGAAGAACAGGTAGGACAGAAATAGTAAGAGAAGAAGTGTAAGGGCATGCAGGAAGGGAATAAAGGCTGAAGGAAAAACATGAGCAAATGTCCGAATGTATGATGTAAATGAGAAAATATGAAATTGGCCTGAATGCAGTAAGAGAGTAGTACTAAGACAGAATGAGACTCTGACTCAGTATCAAGTCTGGACTTGGTAAAACAAGTTTCTGAAAAGCTGATGTATGCTCTTGAGCAGGGAAGTGACCACGTGAAACTGTCATCGTGTACTGAAACACAAGCACAGAGGACATCAGGGACAGAAGAGTTACATGAAGCTCTCTCGGAAACTGAGGTTTCAGGTAGTAATGTCATGGTCCAGAATGGTGTCAGTGTCAGTGGGAAATGAGAAATCAATGCACTAGAGTCTAAAAAGAAAAACTGACATATCTTAGTGACCACGTAGGAAAAAGAAGAAGAGGGCAGTTATGATTAAGGGTGGTAACTAACGTCTACTAAGTGCTTACCACATGTCAGGCAATCTTCTATGTTAACTCAAAGCATTTCTTTTAATCCCAACAACTCTCTGAAATAGGAGTTACTATTCTTCTCTTTTTATAGGTGAAGAAACTAAAGCGGAAAGGCTAAGAAACTTGCTCAAGGTCATACAGATAGTAAGTGGTACTCCAGGATTCAAAGCCACGCAGTAGAGCTCCAGAACCCTTTCTTAACCACCAAAAGAAACCTTTACATATTTGAAGGAAAAAGGGGAAGGGTCCGTGGAGTTGGAAAAGTAAATGTCCTAACAACTAAAGAATAATTCCAGAATCATATATCCTGTAAGACTACAGGGAAAGACGATAGCTTTAATAACATGATTAACTAAAGTAAATTTGTTTCATAATAAGAACTCAGATTTCACGGTTTTAGTCCTTTCTGAAGCTGAAGGCTTAAAAGTATGCTTGAACGAAAGACAAAATAGTGGCAAAGAGAGAGGAATCTTAACCTGGATAAAAAATACATTGCAGTGTATCTTTTTTTAAAAATCATTGAGTATACCATCCCTCTTATCCCCCATAGTGAGGAACTCTACTTACATGAAAGGACTAAGATCACAGTCAAAGAAGAGAATTTCTATTACTTTCCTTTATCCTGGCCCAGATATATGGTAAAGAATAAAGTTGTAGTAATTATCATCAATTCTCACCAGTGATCCTCTGTCCCTATACCTTTCTCTTGCTAATATCATCTAATTCTACATGTATGTAGAAAGAGGTTCCACTAAGAGATCACACACAAGAAAGAAGGCTTTGCTAAGGGAATGACTAAGTTATTTTCTTTTGTGCATGACAGCCAGAAGAGCAATGAAAATTTGCACTCTACAGATATTTGACTATGTATCATAAAAGTGTGTCCAAGTCAGTCTTTTTAAAGTTTTTAAAATCCTTAATACAAAGACATCCTTGCTAGCAGTTACAGGTCACTCTGATTCTTAATGTAACTTCTCATGAAAACAAATACAGAATTATACTCTAATATCTAGAGTTTGTCATTAGGCTAGAGCTATGCCTCTAAAAACTAATCCTTCTTTTAATGCAGAGTACTTTTGTTTCTCCCTTTACGCCTACATAGCAGACCCTTTGTATCAGCAAGTCCAGTTCCTAACCTACCAGAATTTGTGCCCCTTACAGAGCTGCTATTAAATGAGGATGCAAAGTCACTGTCCATGATCATTCACTGGGTAAGTGACAGTTTTCCATACAGCGACCTTGCAGTGTGATATAATTTAAATTCCTACATCAGGAAAATTACCAATCACTACATGGACTTTCACTTGTATCAACCATGAATGCCAAGAGTCTACAAATATTCTATGAGAGGCTTTTCATCAAAGAGGATATAGGGAATCGTAAAAGAACACTGATTCGACTTCAACAAAGTCAGAATCTAGTAGTCCTAGTTCTACTGAACAGCAGCAAAAAATGCAAAATAAAGACCACACTGGATGAAACGAGAAGACTGGACTAGATGAAATGAGATCTTTTTTTTAAGGGATTTAAGAAAAGTTTGCAACCTTAAGCTATGATCTACAAACCTAGAATCTAAAGTTAAAAACCCCTGTGAACATACACACTACTATGTATGAAATAGACAGCTAATAACAACCTGTTGCAGAGCACAGGCAACTCTACACAACACTCTGTAATGATCTTCATGGGAGAAGAATCTTAAAAAAAAAAAAAAGTGAATATATATATATATAACTGATTCACTTTACTGTACCCCTGAAACTAACACAACATTGTAAATTAACTATATGCCAACAAAAATTTGAAAAAAAACAAAACAAAACAAAAAAACAACACCTGTGAGCATACAGGATCAAGCTGAGGGACAATTGGCCCCAAACAGTTCACAGAAGCAGCAACCTCCATACTGCCCTCTCAATTTTATTCTGCTGCACCTAACTTTGCATTCTTTCATAGGCATGGCTCAATGGCCCTAAAGATTCCTGCTTCAATAAAAAATATCAGTAGATTGTTATACCCCAAAAATGTCCAAGTAAAACAGCCATTATTCGGGATATTTTATTTTTATAATTGGAACCTCACAAATATTAAGTAAACAGTGTTATGAGCTAAAAAGTCAAGTAAGAATAAACTAACCACAATGTTGCATATTGAGTTTCTTTTACTGCTGGAGTATATATGATTTGAGATACTGCCATGAATAACCTGCCACTTAACAAGGACTGCATATCTCTAGGAAATTAAATTAACTAGATAATTTATGAAGATTCACTATCTCATGATATACACTGGTAAGAGCTCTATAGGTATGCTTCACTATATACAACCTGGTCTTCTATGTAAATGTTTCTTGGCTTTCAAACCAGTTTTTATACTAAAGGTGACACATGTCCACAGTAAAAAAAAAAGAAAGAAAGAAAAAAGTCAAACAATGAAAAAAGGTACAGAATGAAAAGTAAAAGTATCCTTTGTTCCATACTATTCCTGCTAGATTAGCCACTAAGAAATCAAACTCTAACAGACTTTTCTGGTGGTCTAGTGGGTAAGACTCTATGCTGTCAATGTAGAATATGCCATGTTGTATAGCCAAAAACTTAAAAAAAAAAAAATCAAACTCTACTGTAAATGTATGGTGGGAGCCTCCAATAGTCATTGTGTGTGTATGCATGCTAAGTCACTTCAGTAGTGCCAGACTCTTTGCAACTCTATGGACTGTAGCCCACCAGGCTCCTCTGTCCATGGGATTCTCCAGGCAAGAATACTGGAGTGGGTTGCCACGTCCTCCTCCAGGGGATCTTTCCGACTCAGGGATGGAACCTGAGTCTCTTATGTTTCCTGCATTGGAGGCAGGTTCTATGCTTTACAGCAAAATATAGCTTCATCATGTAAATTAAGCCCCTTCCATAATCATTGGCTTATATTTTTATATTCAGTAAGAGGTTTCTTAAGTGATGCAGACCTGTACAGATCCATTTTAAGGGTTGCTGAATTATTCAAGAATACTGCAAGATAAACAATTCTGGCATCAAAGTATCTGGCATTCATGGTGGGAGGGCTTTTGGAACTCCTAGTTCATGAGATCATTTCAATATATATCCCTGGGCCACACACTGTCTCCTGTGCCTTAAGTAACCTGTAGTTCTGTTTCAATCAAAGGATAAGGATATTTTTTAGTCAAATTTTTTGAATCCTTCTCCCAAATGTGCCTGCTTATATGTCATACAGATTAGAATTCTTTAAGACTGATCAACAGTTAGTTTATGGGTCAATATTTATTTTTCTAATGTCAATAATAAGTGACATTATTCTACTTAATCCACATCAATATAAAAAGGACCAAATGTTTAAGCATCTTTGAAAGTGTGCTACTTAGGTTCTGGGTTTGTCTTTTTAAGGTTCCCCGTGTATGATTTATTCTTATGAAGGCAGAATCTAAGAAAAGGTGGTCCCAGAGAGCTAGAATTTATAAAATTTTAAAAATACATTTTTTATTTTAAATAAATACAGAAATCTTAAAATTTTAAGTTGTCTAATTACTATATAAGTAGTTCTTACAAAGACCTTTCTGTGCCTGTGTCACGTCCAACTCTGTGGCCCCACAGACTTGAGCCATAGCCAGGCTCTTCTGTCCATGACATTTTTCTGGCAAGAATACTGAAGCAGGTGGCCATTTACTCCTCCAGGGGATCTTCCCAACCCAGGGATCAAACTCAAGTCTCCTGTGTCAGGACTCCTGCATTGGCAGGCAGATTCTTTGCAACTGAACCACCTGGAAACCCCTTTATGCCTATTTAACATTAAAATATTTCTGCCTTAAAAAAAAAGGAAGGTAACTCTGGAAAAGTTATCTCTGGAAACCATATGATTAGATGAACTTAACTACATTTAAAGTTTTCATATATTAACAAAGTAGAAATTATTTATATATAAACTACAAAGTCACTATATGGCAGAAACATGCACACCAAAGCCAAAACTATTTTCAATATTCATTTTGAAACCTCAGGTAACTTAAGAAATCTTTTACAAAGTATTTGGAACTCAGGCCCAAATATCTCATTTCCCAGACCACTTCCAAAGATTTCAATTTAAAACTAACTACAAGAAGGAAACAAGCATAGCTAGTTTTTCATGAATAACTAACCTCATTTTAACCATAACAGTCAAATATCAGCATAGAAATGGGAATGACAATAGAACATATATTATGATATACTATAAAAAGATGATTACTAAGCTCTCGTTTCTCACCCAACCAGGGATCTCACTTATACAAACTTCCCAACTTATCCTTGCATCAATTTTTCTCTACTGGATTGTGTCAACATTATAAACACTTTAATAACTCTTACTTTAAATTGACGCCATATTCCCATTGCCCTGTTTATAAATCCCTCCTTGATTTATAGCAAAATTTCTCCCCCCAAAAAATGTCTATATTCACTGTCTTCATTTCCCTCCTTGATTCTTTCTTGAACCCACTCCAACTGTGCTTTCATCCCCACCACTCCACAGAAATTGTACTAAAATAACCAGCGATCTCCACAGTATCCAATTATCAATTATCAGTCTGCATCTTATTTGACCTACTGGCAAAATTCGACACACCTGATCTCCTCCTCCCTGACACATTTTCGTCCTTTTACTTCCCAGAAACATCACTCACTCTTGGTTTTCCTCCTTCCTCCCTCATCCTCCTTCAAAATCTCCTTTGCAAATATTCATCTTCATCCTGACCTCTAAATAAAGCTGGCTTGCCTAAGGGCTTAGTCTTTGAATTTCTCCTATTTTACTCCCTAATTTACTACAGTCCAATTAGACTTTAAGTGATAAGTTACACACTTAACTGTGTTAAGTGTGATATACCAACACAGCCTAGCCCTTCTTCCCTGTACTCCAAACTCACACATTTAGCTGCCCATTTGCATCTCAACATTAACACAGGGAGAATAAAATGTTAGAGTCTATACAAACACTTAAAATTCCACTCCCCACCTCTACCCTTGTTTTTTCCTTTAATTAATACAAACACAATTCCATCCTTTCAATTTCACAAGCCAAAACTTAAGTCATCCATGACTCTTTCTTCTACTTTATTAGCCCTACCTTCAAAAATATCCAGAATATACTGCTTCTCATCACCTCTACCACTACTCCCAGTCAAAGCCATTATGTCATCTCTTTTCGGTACTAAGAGTAATAAGCCTCCTAAACAGACTCTTTGCCTCCACAAAACAAAAAGTCTAGACCACAGCAAGAGTAATCCCCTGCAAACCTAAGTCAGATGGTATTACTTTTCTGCTTAAAGCTTCTCCATACTTGCCATATAACTTGGAATGAAAACCAAAGCTTTTATGATTTCCTACGAAGCCGCCCCACAGTCAAGCCCCCACTGCCAATCTCAGCCACCACTCTTCCCCACACACATGCCTCTCCAGCTACACTGGCCTCGCTTTTCCTCAAACACACTAAGCATATTCTGTCGCAGAGCCTCTGTCCTTGCTGCTTCGCAACCTAAACTCTCTTTCCTGGGTATCCGCATAACTCCTCTCTCACATCATTTAGGCTCAATTGTTCCTTAACAGGGAGAGTTTTTGTTATTTATTAATCTATATAAACTAGCAACTTCCAACCCATGCTGTCACTCTCAATCTTTTTATCTGCTTTATTTTTCTTAGCGCCCAACTGCACTCGACACAGAAGTATTATTTACTGTCTGCATTCCCCAAATACTAAAAGGCAAGCACTATGAGTAGTGATTTCAATTTATTCAAAGAGCAGCACAAAGAAGAGCATCTAGTATTTAGCCTGATAGACATCTGCTGAATGACAAAATAAGTAACAGCAAGTCATTATGCTAAAAGTTTTATAAAGATTAGCTCATTTAATCGTTAGAAAAACTATATGAAGGTAATATCATGATTCTAATTTTACCAATAAGACAAAGGCACAAGAGATTAAATAACTTGTATGTCACACAGTTGGTAAGTAGTGTAGTCAACTTCCTGAGTCTTTTAAATGAGATCAACTTAGATCTCATTTAACTAAATGTTTGGCACATAAAGTACGTAACATTTATATAATACTTATTATGTGCCCAACATTAATGTAAGTTCTTTATGTGTATTTACTTGTTTAATTCTCATAGTGTTTAATAAGTGGTTACTATTATTATTTTCACTATTTATTATTTATCAAGTTACCAACCTGAACTCGAGAAGTCACATAAAAGATGCTGCTGTGAGAGAAACAGCAGAAACTCCAACATTTACCAAATCAAAATTAACTGAATTCATACCATACAAACAGTTAACTGTGTTTGTTAGCTTGTAATTCTCAAAAAGTGCTCTAACACTGACAACAGATTGCCTTCTAATAGGCAATAGACTGCCTTCATTTAAAAAAAATCTACCCATCCTCTAAAATCCTGGCTGCTAGTCCATATTGCACCACATTATGTTTAATACACTTTTATTTGTAAGTTTAAAATTATGTGATTAAAGTCGATCTTTTTAATGTTTAAAATAGAACTTACTCATTTGTACCAAATACTACTGCAATCACCAAGCTTACCTAATGTTTAAACTGTTTCAACTAATGTTTAACTGTTTTAAAAGTCAGTTTTATTACCAAAAATAAAATTGGAAACTTCTTCATCTGAGAAAACAGCCAATTCCTTTATCCTTGAGTTAAAGTGAAAGCCACAGCAATCATGAAATTTAGTGAATATAACTTCTTCATTTCAACACAGCATTTGATTTTTAATTTTTAATTCAATCCATAGACATTCATCCTTTATTAAAAATCAACACATGGAAGATTCTGGGTAAAGACCCTTAAAACTTACGGTGCAATAATGGCTCTAGCAGGTCTTTTTGTAGACTGTACTTGTGAAAGCCAACCTTCTAGCTGGGCATTCAGCTGCGGTCCTATAAAAAGAGAAAGAAGGAAACTGGAGTGAGCAAAGCAGTACAGTACCAGTAACCATACATGACACAAAGTTCTCACTGAACTTATTTGGGACTAAAATAGCTTAATGGGCAGTGGATCATCATTTTAGATGTTAATGTCTGAAACTTAACCACTTATAAAGTTTCCAGGAGCAAGCCATATGATAAAGACAAGTACTGATTAAACAATATTTGCTTTAATCCATCCACTTATTTATTTACAACCATCTTCATTCAAGAACAACACCTCCTCCTCAAACAAAGGTACTGATCAAACAAAATAAAACAGCAAACAGAAAACAACAGTATATGAAAAGAAAATAACTGAATATTTCTGGAGCATCAAAAGCTGCCTTAATCACTAAAATCACATCTATAGTGTGATCATTACAATACTCAATGATTGTTTCTGCCATCCACTCCAGCCCCTATTCCCATATCATATCAATAACCAGGAATTATACCACCTCAAAAATTTCAAGTTCAGGCATCCCACTCTCTTCACTTCCTATTATTCCAGTTCACTTCTAAAAGTCTGTTGGAGTCATTTTGCCAACTATCCTTCATCCTCTCTTCTCCACTTCTTATACCTATCCTGAGATTTGATGATACATCACTATAAATCACTTCTTTGCCTGTGGCCTCCTCCTTTGCTCCTCTCTTCCTCCATCATAGTCAAATCATAGTTAAAACCAGCATTCCACCTAACACAGCAGCTCCACCTGAATAGCTGAATAAGACTGTAAAGAAACACAACCATAAGAACTTTGAAATTATGTTTGTAAATTTCAGTAGACCCTTAGGAGACAAAGCCCAGAAATCATACCACAACAACCTAGTGAATCTGCTCCTCCATCTTTAAGATAAAGAATTACTTCATATAGCTTCTCCATTTATCTTAAACCGTCATCCCCTTCCCATTCCCAGCAGATGATCAACCTTTTCACTTTGTTAAGGAAAAACAAGCCGCAGAAGAATACCCAACCATCCTGGTTTGCTCAGGACTTCGCCAGTTTTAGCACTGGACGTCTGGTGTCCTGGGAACTCTCTCAGTCCCAGGCAAACCTGAATGTGAGTCACCCTAAACTCAGAAGAGAATTACCTCCTCTTCCTCTTTTCCTGCTCCTATTAAAAGAAAAATAAACTACTTCTGCACTGGGTCCCAATTTGTCTTCCTTTCCTGCTCTTCCAACTATCCTTTTCTTCCGCCCTAACTTGTCCCTTTGTACAAGATCATTATCATCGGCATGCAAATTTAAATTTTTTTAATTAAGAAAAAAGAAAAGCTAAACAAGCCTCTAACCAGCAACTCAGGACCATCTTTCTCAAGGACCCAGTAGCCATCTCTTTGAAATGTGATCAAGGAGGATAGGAGCCTAACTTCAGAGGGTCACCTAGCCCCAGGTTGCTAAACTACTTCCTGTCATAAAAATACCTAAGTTTATTTTTCCTTGGATAAAGCAATTAGCTAATACATTATGGTCACTCTGATTACCAAGCGAATTTAGAATGAACTATGTGTGACAAATGTTGCTGTCAAGTCCTCTTTCTTGAGCACTACTTATTATTTATCCTAAGAATATGCATGTAATGGATTTTATCTGCTTAGCTGTATAAAAGGATAAGTGTTCTTTAGGTCTTTGCAATCTCTTAGCAGACAGCTGGTGATGTGCATCGTATTCAAGCTAATTACTTATCAAAAATACAATTGTTTCCTTTCTCAGAATTTTTATATTTATTGAAAAAGTTCTTAAATTTATTTAGATATGAATGTTCATAGCACTCATGTTTATGTAAAAACAAAAGCAAAATGAATTCAAAATATTCTTAAAATTTTCTTCATATTCACAATCTGATTTCTAAATTTCTTTTAACTCAGTCATCAATGACCCTGTTTTTCCATAATATCATCCTCTGTACCATTTAAGGAAGTAGTGATGTGATATTTCTTTTTAAAATGCACCTCTACTGCCTCAGAATTCTCCTGCAAGCAACTGACACACATTGTTCAAGCTGTGATGCTACACCTTTCCTGATGTTACCAAACCAAAAGGTATCACCAGAAAGTGCAACTAACAGGTTTCAGAAGACAACACAGCGTGTTCATCTCTTCCTTAAACGATATGTTACCTGAAACACCAATGGGTTGCATTACCTAGTCATACCCAACAGGATTAATTATTGAGTTTGGGTATATGTAGGCAGTGATAACCATTTCACAACTGACAATGATTTAAAGATGCCACTGACTGCAAAACCCATTGCAATATCAGAAATATTAAAATCTGGGGGAAATCTACATCTTTAAATCAATGAAATATAGTAGCACTATGAAAACCACACTCTCCACAATGTTCTGGTATTTTTATTTCAATGGAGAATAGTGAAAAAAATCATCGAAGACTAGCATCTGGGAATGCTTCTCACTGTAACCAAAACTGTTTCTCAAAAGGCTTCCTGAATATAATCATCTCATTTAATTTAAAAAGTAACATTTCAGCAGTTCTCCCCAAATCCCTTCCCTTCTTACTGTTGTCTTACCTTGATCATATACTCAGAATTTATTGCTATGCTTTTTACAAAACTAAGTATCTTATTTTTAGATACATCTCAAGGGATGCTATTTGTTTTTATGCATCTATGACAAGACTCCTCACACAGAAAATAACATGCCCTTGGGAACACAAGAACTGTCTCACTGAATCTGACCCCAAGCCCATCCAGAGCAGCACTATAGCAAACCCAAAACACAGAAACAATCTTGTTGTAAAGAACATTATTGTTCTCCTTGATACAAACCTCAAAGAGTCAGACCAAATCCAAATATCTTGGATTCCTTATTACCCACTAAAATTACAAACATAAGAATTTGTTTATAATTTTTGCTAAACTCTGTAGTTCAGGATACAATTCATCAGGGCAAATAACTATGCAGTGAACAATCTTCAGTGCATACCATCCAACTCGTATCTGGCCAAGTGGCTATCACTTAACCACATTCCTGCCCCTTCATACAGTCTTTCAAAGTTTTTCATATAGTTAATATCAATTCCATTGGATTTCATACCTAAAAGGGATTCAAAATTTGAAGGATCACAATGTACTCCTCCCTTGAGGTGATTTACAAAATCATAATCTGAAAAATGGGTTCAGCACTGAATCCTTTAACAGTCTATTAACTTGGAATCACTATTCTGAATCTATTTATAAACAAATTCCCTATCCCTATCAAATGCTGCCACTGAATTCCTTGAGAGTACCTGGTTATAGTGTCTCACCTCAACTCTCTTTAAACATCAACATATTGATTTATATCTGCTATTTCTTCATTATAAAAAAAATATGAGGGAACACATATAAAGACAAGGGTAGAACAATAATCCTATAATTATAAAAAACACCAAAATTAATATTTTCCAACTTTCCTGCTAGTCTTTAAAATGATAGACAATTCTGTAAACTGCTTTTATTTACATAACAATACATAAGTATTCTCCTATATTATGGACACTTTAACATTTTATAGTTAAATAAGATTTCTTTGTGTAAATGGATCACTGGTTTCCTTAAATATTACTCTAATATGTTTAGATTTTTTCAAAGTTTTTGTGCAATTATAAATAATTCTATAACACATATCTCTATTTTCATATTTTAAATTCTCTCCTTTGGAGACTCTCAGAATGGAATTACTATGTAAATCAATGTGAATCTTTTTAAGATTTCAAAACATGTATTAAAAATGTTATCCAAAATTGCATCCCTTCATAATTATGCACCATGCAGGAACAACACCTGTTTTACCATACCCTCACCTCATTTCTCTCATTTGATAAAAATTAAAATTTAATGCCTGACCTCAATTATATTTGGCATTTCAAAATAAATCATTCTATTTCTTCAAAGCAATTAAAATGACTAAAATATATACATATTGACTCTTAAGATATGTATTTTCTACTTAGACCACGGAATAGCAACATGATTGTTAACAATGGATAACTTGTGACTGGTAGGAATACTTAAGGTTTAGCAAACAATTACTATCTATTGGCCTTTACAGTTGTTGCTGCTGTTCAGTTACCCAGTCGAGTCCGACTCTTTGCAACCCCATGGACTGCAGCAAGCCAGGCCTCCCTGTCCCTCACCATCTTCCAAAGTTTGCCCAAGTTCATGTTCATTGCATCGGTGATGCCGTCCAGCCATCTCATCCTCTGATGCCCTCTTCTCCTTCTGCCCTTGATCTTTCCCAGCATCAGGGGCTTTTCCAATTATTTGTCTGTGCACATCAGATGACCAAAAAACTGGAGCTTCAGCTTCAGCATCAGTCATTCCAGTAAATATTTAGGGTTGATCTCCCTTAAGATTGACTGGTTTTATCTCCTTGCTGTCCAAGGGACTTTCAGGAATCTTCTCCAGCACCACAGCTCGAAGGCATCAATTCTTCGGTGCTCCGCCTTCTTTATAGTCCAGCTCTCACAACCGTGCGTGACCACTGGGAAGACCATACCCTTGATTATATGGACCTTGGTCAGCAAAGTAATGTCTCTGCTTTTCAAAATACTGTCTAGGTTTGTCATTGCTTTCCTGTCAAGAAGCAATCGTCTTCTGTTTTCAAGGCTGTAGTCACCATCCACAGAGATTTTAGAGCCCAAGAAGAGGAAATCTGTCACTACTTCCACGTTTTCCCCTTCCATTTGCCATGCAATAATGGGGCTGGATGACATGATCTTAGTTTTTTAATACTTAATCTTAAGCTAGCTCTTTCACTCTCCTCCTTCACCTTCATCAAGAGGCTCTTCAGTTCCTCTTTGCTTTCTGCAATTAAGAGTGGTATAATCCGCATATCTTAGATTGTTGATGTTTCTCCTGCCTATCTTGATTCCGGCTTGTAACTCACTCAGCCCAGCATTTCTCATTATGTGCTCCGTGTATAGGTTAAACAAACAGGGTGACAGCAGACAGCCCTGTCATACTCCTTTCTTGATCTTGAACCAATCAGTTGTTCCATACAGGGTTCTAACTGTTGCTTCTGACCCGCATACAGGCTTCTCAGGAGACAGGTAAGATGGTCTGGTATTCCCATCTCTCTAAGAGCTTTCCACAGTTTGTCATGATCCACACAGTCAAAGGCTTTAGTGCAGTCAATGAAACAGAGATAGATGTTTTTCTGAAATTCCCTTGCTTTCTCTTTAACCCAGTGAATGTTGGCAATTTGATCTCTAGTTCTTCTTCCTTCTCTAAACACAGTTTGGACATCTGGAAGCTCTTGGTTCACATAATGATGAATAGCCTAGCATGCAAGATTTACTAGCGTGGGAGATGAGTGCAACTGTCCAATGGTTAGCCATTCTTTTTACTACCCTTCTTGGGAACTGGGATGAGGGCTGACCTGTTCCCGTTCTGTGGCCATTCCTGAGTCTTCCAGATTTGCTGACATAATGAATGCAAAACCTCGATGGCATCATCTTTAGGGATTTGAATAGTTCTGCTGGAATTTCATCACACCCACTAGCTTTATTAACAGCAGTGCTTCTTAAGCCCCACTTGACTTCGCACTCCAGAATGTCTGGCTCTGAGTGACCAACCACACCATTGTAGTAATCCAGTTCATTAAGATCTTTTTTACACAATTCTTCCATGTATTCATTCTATCTCTTCTTGATCTCTTCAGCATATACTAGGTCTCTACCATTTTTACCCTTTATTGTGCCCAAGTTATCCATTATACCAGTCATAAGTTATCCATTACTGAAGTTTAGCAAACAACTACCATCTACTGGCCTTTACAGGAGACAGGTCAAATTCAAAACCAAGCCTATTATGTTGTATTATGCTCAAGTTTTAAATCACTCACAATCATAAATACTTTCATATTCTCCTGGCATTAAATCTTCTTAAGTAATGGGGTATTTTTTTTAACCTATTTCAGTAACAATAATTCTTTCTCCTATAATAGTCAAAAAGTGGTCTACAGACCAGAATCATCCAATGTGTTTATTTTAAAAAGAGATCACTATGTCACCAAAATCTCTGGGGATGGTACCTACAGCTTTGAACAAGCTTTTAGCAAACTCTGCGGTGACTGTGATACACACTAAAATGCGGGCCGCTGCCATAACGGCATTAATGTGAGCAAGAACATGCTATATGAATGAGTATATGAACGAACGCAGCTAACGTAACAGACCCTTGGTGACAACTGTTTCCATTACATAAATAAATCACATAATCTATAAATTAGCAATATAAAAATCCATGAATTTTTGTCTCTAAACTACTTGAGGGCTTCCCTTGTAGGTCATTGAATCCATAAGTGATCCACTATTCCTTAAAATATACATAAGTTTATTTTTAATAGTGTTTCTAACCTCTCACTTCAATCAATGCCTCACCAGCTTTTCCACTCAAACAACCCTGATGACAAAGGAAAATAAATTCAAGATTCACAGAAACTGGATGATAAACAAACTCTTACATCTTCTTAGTCCAATAATTTATGTGAATGTAATAAACTAAATGACAATACAATATCCATAGTCATTTCAAAACTCCCATGCTCCTACCCGTGATTTAAATGGAGGCCCTAAGAAGACACACCACATTTACCCTCTAACACCAGGGTCAAGTACTCTAATTAGGAAACATGAACCAGAATCATAAAAAGCAAGAAGCTAAAGTGGTACAAATGCTTAAAGTTGAGTCCACAATACTTCTTTAATGCCTGTCTAACCAGAACTTGTTATTTTCTCCCAACTGCAACTAACATTTTTTTTTTTTAATGTTTCTTTGGGTTACAACCAACCAGTTACTACTACCCAATGTGGATAATTTGATACCAAATGCAAACACACAATTTATGGGAAAATAAAACAAGTCTGCCTGAGTGGAAAGAATCAGAAATAAGATAAGACTTTCCACACAAGGAAACAATTTTCAGGTAACTGCTCAAAATAAGTTTCTGATACCAATGGTCAAGATGGCAGAATAGGAGGACGTGAAGTTCTCATCTCCTAACAGGTCAGGACTTGGGCCTAAGCCCCTGTGATGGTGGTGGTTGTTCAGTCACTCAGTCATGTCTGACTCTTTGCGACCCCATGGACTGCAGCACGCCAGGCCTCCCTGTCCTTCACCATCTCCTGGGGCTTGCTCAAACTCACGTCCATTGAGTCAGTGATGCCATCCAACCATCTCATCCTCTGTCGTCCCCTTCACCTCTTCCCTTCAATCTTTCCAAGCATCAGGGTCTTTCTAATGAGTTGGCTGTTTGCATCAGGTGGTCAAAGTATCTAAGCTTTAGCTTCAGGATCAGTCCTCCCAATGAACATTCAGGACTATTTCCTTTAGAATGGACTGGTTGGATCTGCTTGCAGTCCAAGGGACTCTCAAGAGTCTTCTCCAACACCACAGTTCAAAAGCATCTATTTTTTGGTGCTCAGCCTTCTTTATGGTCCAAGGCACTGTGGTAGGAGCACCAAGTCCAAGCTGCTGAACTTACAGAGTACTTCAACCTTAAGAAATATGAATCCATGTGAGCTCTTCCAAAGGTCTGCATCTCAGCACCAAGACCCAGTTACACCAACTGCCTCCAAACTCCAGTGCTGGACACCTCAGGCCAAGCAATCAATAAGACAGGAACACAGCCTGACCCATCAACCAAAATGAGATGACAGAGAAATATGTTACAAATGAAGGAGCAAGCTAAAAACCTATAAGAACAAATAAATAAAGAGGAAATAGGCAATCTACCTGAAAAAGAATTCAGAGTAATATTAATAAAGATGATCCATAAACTCAGAAATAGAATGGAGGCACAGATTGAGAAAATACAAGAAATGTTTACAAGGACCTAGAAGAAGTAAAGAACAAACAAATGGTGATGACATTAACTGAAATGAAAAATACACTAGAAGGAATCAACAACAGAATAACTGAGGCAGAAGAATGAATAAGTGAGCTGGAAGACAGAATGGTGGAAATAACTGCCAATGAGCAGAGTAAAGAAAAAACAATGAAAAGAAATGAGGACAGTCTCAGAGACCTCTGGGACAACATCAAATGCACCAATCTTTGAATTATAGGGGTTCCAGAAGAAAAAGAGAGTCTGAGGAAATATTTGAAGAGATTATAGGTGGAAAACTTCCTTAATATGGCAAAGGATATCAGGCCAGAAAGAACTGGCAAGATATATTTAAAGTGATGAAAGGGAAAAATCTACAATCAAGATTACTCTACCCAGCAAGGATATCATTCAGATTCAATGGAGAAACTACAAGCTTTACAGACAAGCAAAAGTTAAATTAATTCAGCACCACCAAAACAGCTTTACTGCAAATGTTAAAGGGAACTTCTCTAGGTGGGAAACACAAAAGAAGAAAAAAGACCTATAACAACAAACCCAAAACAATTAAGAAAATGGTAATAAGAACATACATATAATTATCTTATATGGGAATAGACTAAATACTTCAAACAAAAAACATAGACTGGCTGAATGGATACAAAAACAAGACCCATTATACGATATCTATACACACCCACTTCAGATTTAGGGACACACACAGACTAAACCGTGAGGGGGTGGAAAAAGATATTCCTTGCAAATAGAAGTCAAAAGAAAGCTGGAGTAGCAACACTCAAATCAGGCAAAACAGACTTTAAAATAAAGACTATTAGTAATACAAGAGACAAGAAGGACACTACATAATGATCAAGGGATCAATCGAAGGAGAAGGTGTAACAATTACAAACATTTATGTACCCAACATAGGAGCACTTCAATACATAAGGCAAATGCTAACAGTCATAAAAGAGGAAATCAACAGTAACACAGTAATAGTAAGGAACTTTAACACCCTCATTTATACCAAAGGACAGATCATCCAGACAGAAAATTAATCAGAAAATATAAGCTTTAAATGACACATTAGACCAGATAAACATAATTGATATTTATAGGACATTCCATTTGAAAGCTGCAGAATATACTTTCTTCTCAAGTGCACATGGAACATTCTTCAGGAGATCACATCTTCAGTCACAAATCAAGCCTTGTTAAATTTGAGAAAACTGAAACAGTATTAAACATCTCTTCCAATCACAATTCTATGAGATTGGGAATTATAGGGGGGAAAAAAAACTGTAAGAACACAAACACGAGCAGGCTAAACAATATGCTACTAAATACCCAGAGATCACTGAAGAAATCAAAGAGGAAATCAAAAAATACCTAGAGGGACCTCCCTGGTGGTTCAGAGGTTAAGAGTCCACCTGCCAACGCAAGGGACACCTGCCTCGGAGAAATGAAACCCGTACACCACAACTAATGCGCCCAAACGCTGCATCTACTGAAGCCTGTAAGCTCCAGAGCCTGCCTGCTGCGACTGCTCCGTGGGCTCCAGCACACATGCCCAGAGCCTGTGCTCCACAACAAGGGAAGCCTCCTCAATGACAGGCCTGCGCATCACGACGAAGAGTGGCCCCTGCTCGCCAAAACTACGCAAAGACCATTCGCAGCAACAAAGACCCAGCACAGTCAACAATAAAACAAATAAATTAAAGAACTTTTAAATCTTCCAATAAACAAAAGTCCAGGACTAGATGGCTTCACAGGTGAATTTTATCAAACATTTAGAGAAAAACAAATAACACCATCCATCTCAAACTCTTCTAAAACAAATAGCAGAGGAAGAACATTCCCAAACTCATTCTACAAGGCCACCATCACCTTAATACCAAAAGCAGAAAAAGATAATCACGAAAAAAGAAAATTACAGACCAGTATCACTGATGAACACAGAAAAATTCTCAAAAAAATATTAACAAATTGAAATCCAAAACATATTACAAAGGATTACATACTATGATCAAGTGGAATTTATCGCAGGAACACAAGGATTCTTCAATATACACAAATTAATATGATATTCCATATTAACATATTCTTGACCAGAGACGCATTAATACATCTTTTGTTACCCAAATGTTATTGACCAGAGATGTATCAATACATTTTTAGAGACTGATACATTTAACATCACCATGCCAAGCTATTAGAGCTTAAAACTGACCAAAAGTTCATTATACAACTTATGATTGTTATTATCATTCACATTTTGTTTGTTCCCTTAGGTTTTGGTTCCAACCTTTTGTACATTATAACCGCAAATTTCAGTTCAGTTCAGTTCAGTCGCTCAGTCGTGTCTGACTCTTTACGACCCCATGAATCGCAACACGCCAGGCCTCCCTGTCCATCACCAACTCCTGGAGTTCAACCAGACTCACGTCCGTCGAGTCAGTGATGCCATCCAGCCATCTCATCCTCTGTCGTCCCCTTCTCCTCCTGCCCCCAATCCCTCCCAGCATCAGAGTCTTTTCCAATGAGTCAACTCTTCGCATGAGGTGGCCTTTATTACCATAAAATTTTCAAAACTGATCAATCACAAAATTCTGAGTTAAGAATTTTTCTGTGAATTTTATGCAGATACTTTCTCTAATGAACCTACCCAAATACAGTAAGTACCATATACAGAAAATCCACAGCAAACATCATTCTCAATGGTGAAAAACTAAAAGCATTTGCTCTAAGGTCAGGAATAAGACAAGGATGCCCACTCTTATCACTATTATTCAACATAGTTTGGAAGTCCTAGCCATGGCAATAAAGGGAAAAAAAGAAATAAAAGGAATGCAAAATGGAAAAGAGAAACTAAAACTGTCACTGTCTGCAGATGACATGATATTCACACTAAGAAAATCTTAAAAATCCCACTAGAAAACTACCGGTGCTAATCAATGAATTTGGTAAAGTTGCAGGATACAAAATTAATGCACAGAAATCTTTTCCATTCCTATAAACTAGCAATGAAAGATCAGAAAGAGAAATTAAGGAAATAATCCCATTTATTTACCACTGCAACGAAGAGAATAAAATACCTAGGAATAAATGTTCCTAAGGAGGCAAAACATCTGCCCTCAGAAAACTATTAATATAAGACACTGATGAAAGAGATCAAAGATGACACAGATAGTGAGATATACAACGCTCTTGGATCTATTTTCATATTCCAAATGATAATGACACAGAAAAAAACTTATAAACACTAAACCAAACAACAAATCATTGTTAAACCTAAAACAACATCTACATTACTAATCTAGATTAAAATAAATAAACCCAAATCGTTGAGAATTGCTATTTGACCAATAAAATATGTATCAGAGGGTTGGGATACATATATATGGACCAATCTGACAATATTTCCCTGTTACCAAGAAGGGACTTCCCCCTTTTACTTTAGTTCCCTAGGTTTGATTGTTGTTGTTTAGTCGCTAGATCATATTTGAATCTTTTATGACCCCATGAACTACAGTAGTCTGCCAGGTGCCTCTGTCTGTGGAATTTCCCAGGCAAGAATATTAGAGTGGGTTGCCATTTCCTTCTCCAGGGGATCTTCCAACCCAGGGAACCTGTGTCTCCTGCATTGGCAGGTGGATTCTTTACCACTGAGCCACCAGGGAAGTCTTCCTAGGTTTGATATCCATTACCAGATTTCTGGTAGATAGAATCAAAGAATAGAAAAACAATCTAGAAAAGAATGGTCCAGAAAAGAGAACATTAAGCACTTTAGTAGTATTTTTTTCAGTTTATCTTTATTGAAGCACAGTTGATTATTAATACCTTTCTTTTTATAATTTTTTCCCTGAAAATGCAACACTTTCAACAATTTGTTTTTTCTTTTTTTTAAATTTGTCTATCAGCTACTTGAGTTATTGTCCACTCTGACTTCTTCAGCAATCTTGTAACAGACAATCTAGATAAGTCATTATTACTTTTTGAAGTCATTAACGATAATCTACCACAGTTTTTGTTTTTGTACTTTTGCTGTAACATGTTTGAGGCCTCTTTCCTTTTTTTCACAATTGTTGGTACTGTATGTGCCAGCTCATTGATTTAAAGACTGTTTCTGATTTTGCAACCATAAGATGCAAACAAAAAGAATTTCAGCAAGTTTTTCCTTTATAACTAGCCAAGAAAACATGCCTAATGTGAACAGAGATGGGCATGCCAGGTATCAAACAAGAAGAAAAGAAAAAGATAATTGGTCAGAAAAGCCATCAAAATAAAAGGCTTTCTAAGGAGTTCTGAGAGTGATGATTTAGGGGTAAAACTAAGTTTAGAAACTAATGGACATGATTAAGCAAGAAAGTTAAGGTACATGTGTGCATCCGCTCTACCAAATACTTTCCATATCATTTGAACTGTTTTCATCAAACTGCCTAATACTGAAATAAATATGTTAATCTAAAAGCTGCCCAGATTGAAGAATACCTGGTTTAAACCCAAGTGGAATCTCTCCCATTCCCAGAAGATCAAACCAGAAAAGTTCTGAAAGCCTCACAGCCATGCTCAGGCATTAGCTCCTTTAAGAGGCCTTAGATAATGTCACTGGCACTTTCTTTTAAATTACAGCCACCACAAAAACTCTATTAAAGAAATAAAAAACACTCTTTCAAACCCCTGTACACTTAGCCAATCTGAAAGACATACAGATAACTACTCAACCAATCAATTCTATAAACGAACACTACCCAAATTTTTTCAGCAAAATTAAAATACAGACCTTTGTGCCTAAATAAATCGGAAAGGGTTGAGTGAAAGAATTGATTGTGACTACACTTGGGAGGCAGACGAATGACAGCACCATGACCAATGACATGACCATGACACATTGTCATGGTGTCAATGACAGAATTAAGACCATGAAGTCTCTTCTAAGAGGAAGACTCTGACTTCAGACACACTGAAAGTTTTTGGAGACAATAAGGCAACCAGATAAAGATATCCAACTGGTAAAGAATAAGAGTCTTAACTGCAGAAAAAAAGGACAGAAACAGATTTTGGAGTCATCTAATTACGATGGTTAAGTATGAACGTGTACATATCAATGCTGACAACGCAAACGTTAAAAAACTGAGTCTTAGGACAGAGGTATGAGTACGAAGCTGACCCAGCAAAGGTGGGCAAGGAGATCAACACAAGACTAGGGGGAAAGAAAGTACACAGAAAGCAAAGAGGTAAGATCTTCAGGAAGATTAGCAGAATCTACTCCAATAGTCTGTAATAAACAAGCATGATGAGAACCGAAAAATGCCAAGCAATATATTTGGTGACTCTGAGAAATTAGTAATCTTAGAACAATTACTTTCCAGTGCTTGGGAGTAAAACCTGCATATACAATAGTTATAGACAAGATGAATTACAAGAAAATGGAGTCATCAAACGAAAACACTCCAAGAAGAACTGAAAGCAACTATCATTGCCTTCTTTTTCATCACTTCTAGGTCTCCTAATTTGAACTCTCCAACACTTCAAATACATCAATTTACTCACTTTATGAAATATAACCTTAACCTATAGGCACTAGCAATCATATTTTTATACCTCTCAATAAACAAAGCCATCTATTAATGTCATGGGAAAGTCAACATTTGAGTATGCTTTTGGAATATTATCCAAAATAGCAAAAATTTTGGGAAGATAAACAGTTTTAAGATTTTTTTCTACATATTCACATTTAAACATGTATTACAGGTTTACAATCCTGTAGGTAGTTCCATAGAAATTCAAGCCAACATTTCATATTAAAAAGGAGAGTGATAATTAAAATTACTAACATTTAATATTGGTAACATAGCTTTCATCTAAGGACATAAAAGCAACATTTAAACATCCATTAATGCTGACCAAACAGTCCTGCTTGCTCCAGGAGCATACAAGCATCAACATGTTTAAAATCTACCCTAATGACACATAAAGTGGTTTAAAACATTTGTGATTAATATTCAATAATGACAATAAATGGGAATATAACAACCAAAGTTATTTTGGATAAAATACTTCAGACTAAAAGTAAATCTTCTGAATGTGACCTTTAGTAACTGTCATTCAGAAAGTTAAGAAAAGGACCAGACCAAAATCTGCCTGCCAATGCAGGAGACATGGGTTTGATCCTTGGTCCAGGAGGATTCCACATGCCGCAGAGCAACTAAGCCCTTGTGCCACAAGTACTGAAGCCCATTTAAATCATGCCTGCAAGCCGCAACTACTGAGCCTGTGTGCCGCAACCACTGAAGCCCACACTTGCCTAAAGCCTATGCTCTGCGACGAGAAGCCACCACAATCAGAAGCCCACACGCCGCAACGAAAAGGAGCCCCTGCTTACTGCAACTGGAGAAAGCCCAAGCAAAGCAACAAAGATCCCATGCAGTTAAAAGAAATAAAATAAATAATAAAGGCTTAAAAAAAAAAAAAGAAAACATTTGTTAAGTAAACACCATGAGCAAGGTAACAAATGCAACAAAAGTATACTGTTTTCATTTACTTTAGATACACTTGATGTTCACTTCAAAAAGAGGCAAGAAAAGAACTGCAAACAAGGACAGGAAAAACCAGGGAGTTCCCTGGTGGTCCAGTGATCAAGACTCTGCACTCCCAAAGCACGGGGCCTGGGTTCCATCCTTAGTCCAGGAGCTGATCCCCCACATGCCCCAACTAAGACCTGGAAGAGCCAAATAAATAAAGGAATATTTTTTAAAGATAAAAAAAGGAGGAGGACAGGAAAAACAAGAGCTTATAGTATACTTACAACTGGAGATATCAAGGGGACATTTCATACAAAATAGGCATGATAAAGGACAGGAACAGTACGGACCTAACAGAAGCATAGAGATTAAGAAGAGGTGGCCAGAATACACAGAAGAACTATACAAAAAAGGTCTTTTCTTTTTAATTTTAATTGGAGACTAATTACTTTACGATATTGTAGTGGTTTCTGCCATACACTGACATGAATCAGCCATGGGTGTACATGTGTTCCCTATCCTGAACCCTCTTCCTACCTCCCCCCACCAACCCCACCCCTCAGGGTCATCCCAGGGCACTGGCCCTGAGCACCCTGCCTCATGCATCAAACCTGGACTGGTGATCTATTTCACATATGGTAATATACATGTTTCAATGCTATTATCTCAAATCATCCCACCCTCGCCTTCTCCCACCGAGCCCAAAAGTCTGTTCTTTACATCTGCATCTCTTCTGCTGTCTCACATATAGGGTCATCGTTACCATCTTAATGATCCAGGTAACCACAATGGTGTGGTCACTCATCTACAGCCAGACATCCTAGAGTGTGAAGTCAAGTGGGCCTTAGGAAGCATGACTACAAACAAAGCTAGTGGAGGTGATGGAATTCCAGCTGAGCTATTTAAAAGCCTAAAAGATGGTGCTGTTAAAGTGCTCCGTTCAATAGGTCAGAAAATTTGGAAAAATTCAGCAGTGGCCACAGGACTGGAAAAGGTCAGTTTTCATTCCTATGCCAAAGAATGTTCAAGCTACCATACAACTGTACTCATTTCATATGAGTGTAAGATTATACTTAAAATCCTTCAAGCTAGGCTTCAGCAGTATGTGAACCAAGAACTTTCAGCTGTACAAGCTGGGTTTAGAAAAGGCAGAGGAACCAAAGATCAAATTGCCAACATCTGTTGGATGATAGAAAAAGCAAGGAAATTTCAGAAAAACATCTACTTCTGCTTCACTGACTACACTAAAGCCTTTGACTGTGCAAATCACAACACACTATGGAACATTCTTAAAGAGATGGAAATACCAGACCATCTTAACCTATCTCCTGAGAAACCTGTATGTGAGTCAGGAAGCAGCAGTTAGAACTGGACATGGAACAACAGACTGGTTCCAAACTGGAAAAGGAGTATGACAAGGCTGTATATTGTCACCCTGTTTATTTAACTTATATGCAGAGTACATCATGTGAAAGGCCAGCCTGGATGAATTACAAGCTGGAATCAAGATTGCTGGGAGAAATATAAACAACCTCAGATATGCAGATGATACCACTGTAATAAAAAGCCCCTTGATGAAGGTGAAAGAGGAGAGTGAAAAAGCTGGCTTAAAACTCAACATTCAAAAAACTAAGATTATGGCATCTGGTCCAATCACCTCATGGCAAACAGAAGGGGGAAAAGTAGAAACAGTGACAGATTTCATGTTCTTGGGCTCCAAAATCACTGCAGATGGTGACTGCAGCCATAAAATTAAAAGACACTTGCTCCTTCGAAGAAAAGCTATGACAAACCTAGACAGTGTATTAAAAAGTAAAGACATTACTTTGTCAACAAAGGCCTGTATAGTCAAAGCTATGGTTTTACCAGAAGTCATGTACAGATGTGAGAGTTGGACCATAAAGAAGGCTGAGCACCGAAGAACTGATCCTTTTAAACCGTGGTGCTGGAGAAGACTCTTGAGAATCCCCTGGACTACAAGGAGATCAAATCAGTCAATCCTAAAGGAAATCAACTCTGAATATTCATTGGAAGGACTGATGCTGAAGCTGAAACTCCAGTAATTTGGCCACATGAGCAGACTCAATGGAAAAAGACTCCGATGCTGGAAAAGACTGAGGGCAGAAGAAGGGAGCGATAGAGGAAGAGATGGCTGGACAGCATCATCGACTCAATGGACATGAGTTTGAGCAAACTCCAGGAAGAGAGTGAAGGACAGGGAAGCCTGGCATGCCGCAGTTCATGCGGTCCCAGAGAATCAGACGTGACTTAGCTACTGAACAACAGTACAATGTGACAGGCACAGTACTGGGTTCCTTAGAATGTTATTCTTGGTTAACTGTCATAGTAATCATATCACATAGTTATTATATCTAGCTTACAATAAATTTAAAAAACAAAGTTCCCCAGGGACTTTTTTGGTAGTCCAGTGGTTCAGACTCTGTGCTTCCACTGCAAGGGGCAAGGGTCCAATCCCTGGTTGGGGAACTAAGATCCAACGTGCCACGTGGCATGATCAAAAAAATATGTTTCCTCAAGTTCATACAGCTAATAAATGGCAATGTCAAGATCTCTGAGTCATACTGGTCTGTCTCTGAACGCCGCCACACACTGCCAAATCTGAATGCAAGTGATCCAGGTGAGCCCTAGCTTTCCTACAGAGCTAAGCCTCAATTTCCTCTTCTGTAAAAAGAAAAGGGTAAACTAAATTATGTCTGTAGTTCCACGTTACTGTAACATACAAAGAGATAGATATTTCAGTTCAGTTCAGTTGCTCAGTCGTGTCCAACTCTTTGCGACCCCATGAATTGCAGCACGCCAGGTCTCCCTGTCCATCACGAACTCCCGGAGTTCACCCAGACTCACGTCCATCGAGTCAGTGATGCCATCCAGCCATCTCATCCTCTGTCGTCCCCTTCTCCTCCTGCCCCCAATCCCTCCCAGCATCAGAGTCTTTTCCAATGAGTCAGCTCTTCGCATGAGGTGGCCAAAGTATTGGAGTTTCAGCTTCAGCATCAGTCCTTCCAAAGAAATCCCAGGGCTGATCTCCTTCAGAATGGACTGGTTGGATCTCCTTGCAGTCCAAGGGACTCTCAAGAGTCTTCTCCAACACCACAGTTCAAAAGCATCAATTCTTCAGCACTCAGCCTTCTTCACAGTCCAACTCTCACATCCATACATGACCACAGGAAAAACCATAGCCTTGACTAGATGAACCTTTGTTGGCAAAGTGATGTCTCTGCTTTTGAATATGCTATCTAGGTTGGTCATAACTTTCCTTCCAAGGAGTAACTGTCTTTTAATTTCATGGCTGCAGTCACCATCTGTAGTGATTTTGGAGCCCAAAAAAATAAAGTCTGACGCTGTTTCCACTGTTTCCCCATCTATTTCCCATGAAGTGGTAGGACCAGATGCCATGATCTTCGTTTTCTGAATGTTGAGTTTTAAGCCAACTTTTTCACTCTCCTCTTTCACTTTCATCAAGAGGCTTTTGAGTTCCTCTTCACTTTCTGCCATAAGGGTGCTGTCATCTGCATATCTGAGGTGATTGATATTTCTCCCGGCAATCTTGATTCCAACTTGTGTTTCTTCCAGTCCAGCGTTTCTCATGATGTACTCTGCATAGAAGTTAAATAAGCAGGGTGACAATATACAGCCTTGACGTACTCCTTTTCCTGTTTGGAATCAGTCTGTTGTTCCATGTCCAGTTCTAACTGTTGCTTCCTGACCTGAATACAGATTTCTCAAGAGGCAGGTCAGGTGGTCTGGTATTCCCATCTCTTTCAGAATTTCCCACAGTTCATTGTGATCCGCACAGTCAAAGGCTTTGGCATAGTCAATAAAGCAGAAATAGATGTTTTTCTGGAACTCTCTTGCTTTTTCCATGATCCAGCAGATGTTGGCAATTTGATCTCTGGTTCCTCTGCCTTTTCTAAAACCAGCTTGAACATAATTGATTAAAGAACAAATTGAGTTATGGAAGAGAATGGAGAACCCAGAAAAGGACCCTCATGCATACAGTCACCTGATCTTTGACAAAGGAACAGAGGCAATACAACAGAGAAAAGATCATCTGAATTTTCAGCAAACGGTGGTGGAACAACTGGACAACCAGGGGTTATTCCACATGCAATTAGCTCTTTTCTAACAATACCGTCTCTTCGTGAGCAATAAGCTTTGTATAAATATAGGATAATGCAGGAGTTCATTCTATAAAGGAAGGCGAAAAATAATGAATAGTAAATTGTTTTGTAGTTATGGGCCTAATTTCATTAAATGAAGTTGCCAGGTAGAAATGTTAATAGGTCCCAATCATTTGGTAATCAATAGTAACTACTTCTAATAAAAACATAATTCCCAAGTAAAACTTTATGGTTTTTTTAATGTGTTGGTGTTTAGCAGAGGTTTTAAAATTTTTGATTTGTTGTTTATGTATGTTCTGAAAACAGGTATTATGAAAGTACTCTCTGACCTCTGTTCTCAAATGTTATCTTGGAAAGCCACTTGAGGCCTCAGAACAATGAGGGGCTGCCCAGGAGGACTAGCTAATAGGAATCAAATTCACAAATGCTAACCAAGTGTCAAGAGTCCTGCCTCTGTATCTCAATCCCTGGTCCAAGAGCCATATTCAAGAGAACTGCTGATGTAATTAATAAAAATTCAGACACCACCCGCCCCAACCAAAGCCTAACTCAAAAAGACTAAGTCAGAGTATACAGGAAAATATCAAGCCTAAACCTAGCAGATAAAAGCACTTATTGAAGATTATTCTATTTCTTCCTATTATCCTTAAATATCTGCCCCCTGGCCAACCCTTGAAATGATCTTACCTCATTCAAACAGTTCCAGGTATCTCACCTTTGAAGTATCTGATTCTGTCTCACTTGGCAATAGGATGCATCTGCAGACCTGCGCTCTGCCTGGCTTCAATTAATACCAAGGGTCCCAGGGCTACCAACACCCCAGCAGGGCAAACTGCAAACAGCTTGTACCCTGGTTTCACTGATTCTGCTCAGAACTCTCTCTTGCTGATCTCCTGACCTGGAAGTCTGAATACTGCACTGCCTGCTACCCTATTGGTATTAGCAGATTTCCATCTCCTGGTAGCAAAGAAAGTGAAAGTGAAGTCGCTCAGTCGTGTCTGACTCTGCGACCCCATGGACTGTAACCTGCCAGGCTCCTCGGTCTGTGGGATTCTCCAGGCAAGAATACTGGAGTGGGTTGCCATTTCCTTCTCCTGGTAGCAAACCTTCCATTTATTTGGCTCTGCTGTGTTAAGAGACCAAATTGCAATGTGATAAATCCTACAAGTGCGTCATATTAATTACAAAGGAGGCCTCCTCCTCTTTCACTTTTTATCTCCTTGATTACAAAACTACCTTCAACTTCATATTCTTACACTCCAAACTCTATGCTTCCCCAGAATTCTTGACATATAAACTGTTTTGTTTCACAATTTAATCTCTATTTGTGTTTTTTGTTTTCATCCTAATTTCACTGTCAATGTCCATAATAGAATTTTAGATAGTAAATACATTCTCTCTCTAAACAGGACATTTCTATTCCAGATTTTTAACGTTTTTTCATCATCTAGAAAAATTAGAGTCCTGGTTCAATTTACAGTATATTCATAATAACAAAATTTTAAACTTAAAAAAAAACTGGAAAAACATGGGTTTGTAAACTACTAAAAAAATGTAAAATACCAATTTGACTTGATCTTATATGCATATTTTCACTAATATTTATTAATGTTTACTTTTGAAGTGACTTAGCAGCAGCAGCAGCAGATTAATGTTATAAATAATTCAATACCATCTACCTCTTATATAGAAAAGCTAGTTATTAGATCCAGTTAGCCATTTAAGACAATATTAATTACATAGGAAACTTTCTAGGAGAATTCCCAATACCCAATATTTCAACAGAAAGTTGTGTGAAACCACCACCTGTACCAAGTTCCTGAACATCCTCAGAATCCCCAAAGAAAACCCTGTACCTACTAAGCAATGATTCCTCATCCCCACCTACTGTCAGCCACCAATCTGCTTTCTGTCTCCGGGGGTTCACCTCACTGGGATATTTCATGTACATGAAACTGTAAAATTTGTGACAGTTTAAAACAGCTAATTTTATATTATCTAAAATTTACCTCAATAAAACAAAGATAATTTAGACAAATCTTCATTCATAGTATGATAAAAATGAAGTCAGTAAATCAGAAAGTGCTAATTATTCTCTCTCCTCCTCTAACTCCAATTTTTTGTACCTGCTTAATGTCACAAAGGGTTTCCCTCCTAGCTCAGCTTGTAAAGAATCCTCCTGCAACGCAGAAGACCCGGTTTAATTCCTGGGTTGGGAAGATCTGCTGGGGAAGGCATAGGCTACCCACTCCATTATTCTTGGGATTATTCCCTGGTGGCTCAGCTAGTAAAGAATCCGCCTGCAATGAGGGAGACCTGGGTTCGATCCCTGGGTTGGGAAGATCCCCTGGAGAAGGGAAAGGCCACCCACTCCAGCATTCTGGCCTGGAGAATTCCATGGACTCTATAGTCCATGGGGTCACAAGAGTCAGACATGACTGAGCGGCTTTCACTTTCAATGTCACAGACATCTATAAAATATACACCTTGCTCTGCAATACTAAATAAAGGCACTTTATCCACTACATTTGGGCGGTTTTTTGAGTTTTTGCATTTTTTTTTGTCGCATCACACAGCACGCAGGATCTTTGTTACCTAACCAAGGATGAATCTGTGCCCCTATAGTGGAAGTGCGGAGTCTTAACCACTAGACCACCAGGGAAGTTCCGACTCACTACGTTTTTGCCTGATACTCAACAAAGAAGCAAGGTCAGTATATCACGTCATTTGCAGTTAACAATTTAAATATGTGAAAATTAGCTTCAATTAACATGATATTGGTTGGAAAACTATACTTTGTTTTCTTATTCAAGACATAAATGTTTAAAAAAATTACATATACCTAACAAGATGATTTATGTAATGGATACTTACATATCCTTTATGCACCTTTTTAATGACTCAAATTGGCTTCTAAGTAAAAATTAAAACATATGAATACATTTGTTTTCTCATGGCTTCAACATCTCTATAAATTCAGCATTTCAAAGTACAAAATACCAATAAACTGATAAAAAAAATTTATGGACAGATGTAGAATACCAAAATCTAAGTTAACTCAATCTTGTGTTCAGAACCACATGTCACCAAGAAAAACAAAACAATGATCATGAGTAATAGAAATAGATAGTGAAATCTTAAAAGTTCTAAGAGGTACACTGAGTTTTCTTAAACCAGAACAGGAACATAATAAAAAAAAAAATTTTTTTTTAATAAAGTTTCGCCCATTTAGACAGTCAGCAGTAGGAAAGTAAAACTAATGTAAAAAATAAAAATAAACACCAGCACATTTGGTGAATTTAATGACTCCTAAATTATGCATTCTCCTGGGACAACACTCCTTTAACCAGATAAAGTTGGGATTTGAGGAAAATCCTCAACTCCAGATCTGTGTGACAGAGAGAAGAGTCAGCAGGCAATGCATATACGATAGGGTCTTACTGAGGCCAGTTAAGCAAAAGCCTAAACACCTAAACCCATGGAGGAGATGCCACCCATATTTAAAGAACACTTAGCTTACACATCCTTTAGTGGTTATCCAGAAAAGGGCAGTAGTGTCCTAGTTCCATTTCTTCCCCACCCTCTATGTGGGCTGCGTGCTAAAAAAACAAAGTGGTTTTGCCTAGAAACAAACTGTCTCTGGAGAAGGAAAGGAAGCAAGTACACTGCAATGATGAGCTGAGAAAGGAGTCTAGACTCCAAAACATGTTTAAATATGGTAGAAATAAAAAATGCTGAAAATAATGTAAAAACTATATACCGTAACAACCTAGCATTAGTGGTCACATTTCTAAAACTTACTAAACATATATCCACATACTAAGATTATGAAAGCACAACTGAAGAAAACAACCCACAGTGTCCACAAAGTTGGATCATACATGCAAACCACTTTCTCTTTAAGTGGCCCATAAAATGAAAAAAGGGTTGTTTAACTTCCCTCTGGACATTTTTTTTTTTTTTTGGCTGCACCATACATCTTAGTTCCCTGACCAAGAATTGAATCCGAGGCCACGGCAGTGAAAAGTGCAGAGTTCCAACCACTGGACCGTCGGGGAACTCCCGCCATCTAGACTATACTATAGCTAATTTCAACTACTTTTAACAAATATTTCTCCAAAAATTAGTGCTCCTCAACTGAACACTTTATAGGAGAAAGATAAAGTGGCAACTGAGAAAGCAAATTCTCAGACAGTTTAAAAATTTTAAATAGTTCAAAGTAGAAAAACACTAATGAAGTCAGAAGTTTCCCTCATGTTCTAAATTCCAAATTTAGAATGTATAAGTCAAAGCTATAAAGACTATATTTTTAAAACCAGTGTAAGTTATTCAAGAAAACTGCTTTGAAATATCAATAACTAAATACATCAAATGTCAAGGGAATACCCAATTCTAACTACTCACAATATTAATTACTATAATCATATTCTTGCTATTTATACACACCAACACAAAATACATTTGGTTTTTCTTTCAGAATTTCAACCTTTCATTTCTGTGAAATTAAACACCAAAATCCTCCAAAAGAACATAAATTTTCAGATTATAAGCTATATAATGAGATAAGATAAACAAAATGAAAATGTTTATTAAAAAGCATTACTAATACTGCCATGTATATCTTTTCATCCTCTTTTTCAATAGCAAACAAATATTGAGCTTCTTATGTGTATAAAACACTAACTACATAACGGTATCGGTCACAGCCACTTCCATCAAACGGCTTATCTAGTTGGGGAAACAGCTAAACCAAACAAGGTAGGATATACACAATGCCTGGGGAGGGATTAAAAAGTTGTGAAGAAGAAAAAATGCTGGGAAGAAAATGGACTTAAGTGTTAACGTAGAACCACAGGAGAAGACAGCAGGCTATTTCCAAACAGAAGGAAGCTATGAAGAAAATCACAGAAGTGGAAATGACAATTCCAGCTGCTTCAAACAAAAGCCTGCACAGTTGACAAGGGGAAAGCTAGAATGGGTGACCCCTTAAGGCCTACATTAAGGAGTTAGCTTGTTATCCAGATAGAAAATGGGTAGCTACTGAAAGTTCTCCTGCTTAAAGATATGTTTTAATTATAAGAGCTACATATCAAAACGTGTAGGTGCTCAGTTGTGTCCAACTCTCTGACACCATGAACTGCAGCCTGCCAGGCTCCTCTATCCATGGAATTTTCCAGACAAGAATACTGGAGTGGGTAGCCCTTTCCGTTTCCAGGGGATCTTCTCTACCCAAGGATCAAACACATGTCTCCTGCATCTTCTGCCTTGGCAGGCAAATTATTTACCACTGAGTTTTCATTCCAATCCCAAAGAAAGGCAATGCCAAAGAATGCTCAAACTACTGCACAATTGCACTCATCTCACACGCTAGTAAAGTAATGCTCAAAATTCTCCAAGCCAGGCTTCAGCAATATGTGAATCATGAACTTCCTGATGTTCAAGCCGGTTTTAGAAAAGGCAGAGGAACCAGAGATCAAATTGCCAACATCCGCTGGATCATGGAAAAAGGAAGAGAGTTCCAGAAAAACATCTATTTCTGCTTTATTGACTATGCCAAAGCCTCTGACTGTGTGGATCACAATAAACTCTGGAAAATTCTCAAAGAGATGGGAATGCCAGACCACCTGATCTGCCTCTTGAGAAATCTGTATGCAGGTCAGGAAGCAACAGTTAGAACTGGACATGGAACAACAGACTGGTTCCAAACAGGAAAAGGAGTACATCAAGGCTGTATATTGTCACCCTGCTTATTTAACTTCTATGCAGAGTACATCATTAGAAACGCTGGACTGGAAGAAACACAAGTTGGAATCAAGATTGCCGGGAGAAATATCAATCACCTCAAATATGCAGATGACACCACCCTTATGGCAGAAAGTGAAGAGGAACTCAAAAGCCTCTTGATGAAAGTGAAAGTGGAGAATGAAAAAGTTGGCTTAAAACTCAACATTCAGAAAACGAAGATCATGGCATCCGGTCCCACCACTTCATGGGAAATAGATGGGGAAACAGTGGAAACAGTGTCAGACTTTATTTTTTGGGGCTCCAAAATCACTGCAGATGGTGACTGCAGCCATGAAATTAAAAGACGCTTACTCCTTGGAAGGAAAGCTATGACCAACCTAGATAGCATATTCAAAAGCAGAGACATTACTTTGCCAACAAAGGTTCGTCTAGTCAAGGCTATGGTTTTTCCTGTGGTCACGTATGGATGTGAGAGTTGGACTGTGAAGAAGGCTGAGTGCCGAAGAATTGATGCCTTTGAACTGTGGTGTTGGAGAAGACTCTTGAGAGTCCCTTGGACTGCAAGGAGATCCAACCAGTCCATTCTGAAGGAGATCAGCCCTGGGATTTCTTTGGAAGGAATGATGCTAAAGCTGAAACTCCAGTACTTTGGCCACCTCATGTGAAGAGTTGACTCATTGGAAGAGACTCTGATGCTGGGAGGGATTGGGGGCAGGAGGAGAAGGGGACGACAGAGGATGAGATGGCTGGATGGCATCACTGACTCGATGGACATGAGTCTGGGTGAACTCCGGGAGTTGGTGATGGACAGGGAGGCCTGGCTTGCTGCGATTCATGGGGTCACAAAGAGTGGGACACGACTGAGCGACTGAACTGAACTACCCATGGTCACTGTACAATTTATGCACCATGCATGGCTAACACTTTACACATTTGGAAGTTTTTAATGATTATTTTTACCTTTATTGATATTACACTCTGAAACTCCACAAAATAAAACTTGTTTTAAAAGTTAATTACTTCCTAATATTTTATTTTCAAATGAATATATGTTTAATAATCTAGAATATTCATTTATAAAAAACCTTGTATGGGAAGCAATATGGAACAGTGGGTAAGAGTTCCAACTGTGGAGCCAATGGGTCAGAACACATCACAAAGTTCATAATCTTAAACAACCTAACACTCAGCTTCTTCATGTGCCTGTCATATTAAAAGTGCAAGTGCAAATGCCTGACATATAGTAAGGACTCAATAAATGTTGATTAACAGTCATTAAGCCAAATCCAGAAGCCCTACTATTATTAGAGGCTGGCTCATTTGAACTTCAGTGAGGGTTCCTTTGCACTTATTTTCTATTCCCCAAAATTCTTAGTGTAAAGCTACCATGTATTTCGTAAACACTTCCTTATTAACTGGTATATAGAACCCAACTGTTTATTACTATACTAGATGATGGGCAAACTGGTAGACAGACTGTATCTAAGTCCATAACCCAAAATACCTTAGCTTGGTTATTTAAATTGTTAGTTGCTCAGTTGTGTCTTTTTACGACCCCATGGACTGAAGCCTGCCAGGTTCCTTTGTCCATGGAATTCTCCAGGCAAGAGTCCTGGAGTGGGTAGCCATTCCCTTCTCCAGGGGGTCTTCCCAACCCAGGGATCGAACCCAGGTCTAATGCATTACAAGCAGATTCTTTACCACCTGAGACAACAGAGAAGCTCCAATTACTTAAAAACAGCACTTTAAAATTTAAAGAAAATTGAAAGCTGGTGATTAAACTATATTGAGATTAAAGTTCCAATGTTAATATCAATTACCAGTGAAACTTTGAAATATTTTAAGGACTTTTTAAAATTTTTAAATCATGGCTCTTCATTAAATATTTGTTTTAGTATAAACATTTTAATGCTTGATCAAAATTTTTTTAGTTCTATCTGCCTTTACATGGATTCCCATTATAATTAGGATAAAACCCAAACCATTTTACCAGCCCTCTAAGACTCTCCATGATGTAGTTCTAGTCTCCCTCTCCAACCCTCTTTCCTGTATTTCAGCCATATATAGTCTAACTAGAAATCTCTCTCCTCAGGAACTTCACAGCATTCAACATTTCAACTTACTTCCATCTCTACAGAAAGGCCTCTTCTAATCCCCATGCATTTCACCTCTACTATTTCACCTCCACTCACTTCTTTATTACGTCTTCACTATAGTCAAATGCCGGAGAAGGCAATGGCACCCCACTCCAGTACTCTTGCCTGGAAAATCTCATGGACGGAGGAGCATGTTAGGCTGCAATCCATGGGGTCGCTAAGAGTCGCACAGGACTGAACGACTTCACTTTCACTTTTCACTTTCGTGAATTGGAGAAGGAAATGGCAACCCATTCCAGTGTTCTTGCCTGGAGAATCCCAGGGACGGGGGAGCCTGGTGAGCTGCCATCTATGGGGTCACACAGAGTCGGACACGACTGAAGTGACTTAGCATAGCATAGTCAAATGCAGAGACAAACAGTAACAAGTATGGTTACAAATGGCATAATGCCAAGTAACCTTTCCAATCTGGCCACAACTGACTACAACAGGAATGGGGGTCTAGAGCCAAGAAGAGTCCATTTATAGGCTGGCCAACAGCTGGTAAAGTAGCCTCAGAAGACAAAGAATTCTACACAAAGCAGAGATGGAGATCACTGAACAGTCAGCTCCTTGCCTTCTACCTCTTACAGTTTATTTATTTAGAACTGAAGTACAGATGATTTACAATATTGTGTTAGTTTCAGGTATATAACAAAGTGATTTGGGGTTTTTTTTCAGATTATTTTCCATTATAGATTACTACAAGATATTGAATATTGTTCCCTGTGTTTTACAATAAATTGCTTCTCTATTTTACCTACAGTCATTTGTATCTGTTAATCCCATACTCCTAATTTATCACTCCCCCCTCCCTTCTCCTTTGGTAACAGTAAATTTGTTTTCTATGTCTGTGAGTCTGTTTTCTATGTCTATATCTGCTTTGTATATAGGTTCATTTGTATTTGTTTTAAATTTCACATATAAGTGATGTCATATAAATTTGTCTTTTTCTGTATGACTTACTTCACTTAGAATAACATTTTCTAGGTTCAACAATGTTGCTTCAAATAGTACTATTTCATTCTTTTTTATGGCTGAGTAATACTCCATTTTGCACACAGACATGTGGATCGTTTCCCATCTTAATCACCATAACTAGCACTGCTATAAACACCGGGCGCATGTATCTTTTTGAATTACAGTTAACACCATAAAACTCTTAGAAGACATCACAGGCAAAACATTCTTGGACTTAAATCACAGCAATCCTTTATTAGATCAGTCTCTCAAGGCAAAAGAAATGAAAGCAAAAATAAACAAATGAAACTTCATCAAACTTAAAAGCTTTTGCACAGCAAAGGAAACATCAACAAAACATCAAGACAACCTATGAAATGAGAAAAAGTATTTGGAAATGAAGGGCCCAACAAGGGCTTAATTTCCAAAATATTCAAACAGCTCATATAACTCAATATCAAAACAAACAAAAAAAAAAAAAAATCAAGAAATGGGCAGATGACCTAAATAGACATTTCTCTAATGAAGATACACAAATTGCCAAGAGGCACATGAAAAGATGCTCAACACTGCTAATTCTCAGAGAAATGCAAATCAAAACCACAATGAGGTATCACCTCACATCTGTCAAAATGACCATCAGTTATAAATAAGTTCTGGGGATCTAATGTACAATTATAGCTAACAATACTATACTGTATACTTGAAAACTGCTGAAAGAGTAGATCTTAAATGTTCTTACCAAAAAAGGATATGGTAATTATGTGAGATGACTGAGTGTTACCCTTCTGTGGAAATTATTTCATGACATATAAGAGCATCAAACCATCATGTTGTACATCTTAAACTTCCACAATGTTATATGTCAATTATGATTCAATAAAGATGGAGGAAGAAAAGGAGCTATGTCATATACTTTTCTATTTCCAAATCCCTAAAAAAAAAAAGCTACAATGCTGAAAGTCATAATTTATCTGTCACGGTCTGAGTATGGGTTGGAAAAGAATTTCCAGACACGAGGCAGAATGAAAGAAGAATAAAGTTTATTAGAGTGGGTAGGGGAGAGTCATTGCCAGCACAGCAGGCCAGCCACGGTAAAAGACAGTGAACAGGGGTTCTTGATTCATTTTTATACCCTGGGTGTAAGGAGTGGGATAGGGGTCTTACAGGTCATTTGCTGATTGGATGAGGCATGTATACTGGGTAAGAGGAAGAGTAGGGCAAATACCTTCTCCCTATGAGGGAGGAGGCGAGATGGGTTATACTGTTCCATTAATAGTTACAACATGGAGGAGGGAAGGATGATAAGGGTCTGGTTTTTCGTTCCTGCATTCCAAGACCCTCCTTGGTTTTATCTGCTCTTTCGTCCTTGGGTCACCACATTATCTAAAATGACTTATTGGATGGTTATAAAGAACAAAGGCTTTATTTTATTTACCTACTTATTTTAAATCAGAAAACACTGTTGTTCCCTCTTATATTAGTTTTAACTGTTTAAATCACATTTATTTATAAAGAGAAATGTCTAATCCACAGGCAATTTTATAAACCAGAAACTGTAATCTGTGATATTTAACTTAAAAACTAGTAGAACAAAGTTATTCACATAAAGTCCTTAATTTATTAATAAAAAATTAAAGTTATTTCTTGTATGATCAGATACTTTTCTTCCATATATTCTTTTCATTCATTCATTCACCTATTTGTTTGATGAATCTTATAAAATGTCTACTACATGCCAATACTATTTCTGGTACTAGTATGTGAAGACAACAATAAACAAGACAGGTGGGTCCATGTTCTCATGGAGTATATATTCTAGAGAAGGGAAGCAAACAGTAAACAAGTACACAAATAAAGTAACTTCAAACTGTGATGAATGCTGTGAAAGAAATAGACTATTTCATTGCCACTGCATGTGCAGTAAAGGAAGAATAAGTAAAAATGATAGGAAAGGCAGCCCAAGCATGCGACAATTGAATTGCAACCTGAAGAATAACAAGAAAGAAGCAAGAAAAGAGCTGGAGGAAAAGACTTCCAGGAAGAACGAACAACAAGCACAATGGCCCTGAGGTCAGGAACCAGGAGGAAAAGGGATCAGTTTCATGAATCCTAAAATATAGGAAACAAAGGAGAGAATGACAAAAGACAAGAGAGGATAGGCAGGCATAAGCCAAATTATGTAGGTTATCTAAAATCAGAAGCTTAAAAACAAGAGGAAATCACCAAAGCAGCAATCATTAAGCAGTACAGCCATATTAGCTGACTTAAATATTTTTAAGTTCTAAATACTTGTAAACTAAGCACACTACAAAATATAATGAAAGACATAATTTAAGGCTAACTCTGTCATCATATATTAATATTTAGCAAGTTGGTGTCAGACAAATAGCATAATAATCTAGTCAGATTAGTCATTCACTCACTCATCAAGCATTTAGTGAGTTCCTGCTCTGCGCCAGACACTTCTCTGGGTGCTAGAAATACAAACATGATAGTGGTGATGTCATCTTCCACTCTGAGCAGTAAACACAAAACTAATAATGTTGATGTCATCCTCTACTTTGAGCAACCCAGTTTCCTTGTATTAGAACCAACTCTGGTGTGTGGTAAAAATGCAGACATCCAGGAAGAAAAAAAAGCAAACATCTGGGTCCCACATATCAGCAAGTCTAACTCAAAAGTTTTATGGTAATCCCTCACCACACTTTGAAAAACACAAGTGAGGAAGTTTATCAAAATCACATGTGAGTTATAAATTACATCTCCCCATTTTCCTTGAGCCATTATAATTAGTAGAAGGAGTATGTAATATGGCATAGGGTGTGGTGTGTGTGTGTTGGAAAGTTTAATCATAATTGCCAAGTCTGCAAACTGGAGGTTCTCAAAGTCCAAGGCCCTTTCAAAAGGTCCATCAAGTCAAAACCATTTTCAAAATACTAAAAACATTATTTGCTTGTTTCACTGTATTGGCACTCATTGGGATTCACTCACTGGCATTGCCTGATGGTTCAAAAGCAGTGGTGGACATCTTAGCATTAGCACCACACTATACTAGTAGTCGTTACATTCTTCACCACCCCACACTAACCACTATTCAAAAAAAGTTTTATTCAAAAATACCTTTGATCAAACTGTAGCTATAAATATACACATTTTATAAAATATCTAGCCTTAACTACACACTTTTTTAATATTCTGTGTTCAACGGTTTCCCAGGGCACTTACACAACTGCACTGCAAGCCATGTTTTTATAGAAAATTATTTTTCTTGAAAGAACGATTCCTAGACAAATGGTTACTTAATCTTGGGTATTTAGCAGATATTTCCTTGAAATAACATCAAGGAAAACAACTGTCAATATCTATTGCTAACTACAAAATTCAACCTTTGAGAAGAGCAGAATTTTGCAAACTTGCTTCTGCCACTGTAGATTTAAAAGCTTCCTACTTTATCACTTTTCTGAAGAGTATGTGAAATTAACAAATGTGATTCTTTAACAATGAATAATAAAACGTGTAAACACTCGTCAGATCTGCATAACCCAAGGAACAAATATTTTCCAAATGATTAGTGCAAGGGGTTAAAAAATCCTGCGTGGATGGAAACATTCAAAGTGGGGGACAGACCAACTGATCTTGAAAACTTCATTTCACTGCCATGATTTCAAATTTCACACTGCAATAAAATCTTTCTGAAACTGGAGTTCACCATCAAGGAGCACACCGTTTGATTTTGTTGACAGTTTCACAGGTATGTTAAAAAAGTGTAACTTATTGTATGTCAACTATACGTCTGTAAAAGTTTAAAAAATAATAAACTACCACTTGAGTTTTTGTACAGCATCAAAGAATAGCTATAATTATCTGAACAGTCTATTAAAATACTCTGTTCTTTTCTAACTACATATCTGTATGAGACCAGAATTTCCTCATATGCTTCAAGTAAAATAACATTAGAGAATGCAGTAACAGATATGAGAATCCAGCTGTTTTCTATTAAGCTAGACACTAAATATATTTGCAAAAATGTTATTAAATGTCAATCTCTTTACACCTGAAACTAACACAACACTGTAAATCAACTATGCTCCAATAAAATTTTCTTAAAAATGCTACTTATGTTAACATGGAATGGGCTTATTGTTGTTATTGTAAATGAATTAAATGTAAATATTTCTGAAGTCCCTTAGTTTCAATCTCTAATATGATAGGTATTAATAGACATAATCCACAAACAAGTTCTGTGAGGTTATCAATAATTTTGAAAAAATATCTATTGTAATATGAAAATGTTGAAAGTGTTAGCCACTCAGTCATGTCCAACTCTTTGCGACCTCATGGACTGTAGCTCACCAGGCTCCTCAATCCATGGGATTTTCTTTTAAATATTTTTATTTATTTATTCGGCTGCACTGGGTCTTGGTTGTGGCATGTGAGATCTAGTTCCCTGACCAGGGGTCAAACCTGGAGCCCCTGCATTGGAAGCACAGAATCTTAGCCACTGAACCACCAAGGAAGTCCCTGTCCAGGGAATTTTTCAGGCAAGGATACTGGAGTGGGTTGCCATTTCCTTCTCCAGGGGAATCTTCCCAACCCAAGGATAGAACCTGGATCTCCAGCATTGCAGGCAGATTCTTTACTGTCTGGGCCACTAAAAAGATCTTCAATTATTAAAAGTGTAAGTACAAAAAGGCAAAGACAAAACCTAAGAGACTGGCCTTTTACACTTTAGCTTCCATTTGCTGAAAAGGGAGAGAAAATGATGGCATGTCCATACGTGCTTGTATATGCATGAACATTGGGAACTCAAGAATCCGATAAAGGGAAGCAGAATATGGGATACACAAAAAGGTACCAGAATGAGACTTCTCAATGAATTATCTTTAATCTTTAAAACATACAAAATGTATTTTAAAACTTTTAATTTATAGTCTAATTTAAAGAACATAATCCTAAAGCCAGTATTAAACCATAATTCAAATGCCTTTTCAATTTCTAGGTTGCTCAGAAAACAAAAAAGTTTAACCTTTTTTTCCCCTCTCTGAAGCAAAACAGTATCACTAGCAACTATCAATAAATACTTATGCCAGAAGAATAAGTATCTGATTTCTCAAATGAAAAGGGAATTTTTTTAAACCTATAAATTAATCCATCACCTAAAAGAAATAGTAATGAATAAAGTAATTATTAAAAAAAATACTGGGAGTTCCCTGGTGATCTAGTGGTTAGGATTCAGGACTTTTCACTGCCATGGTTCCACTTCAACCCCTGGTCAGGGAACTGAGATTCCACAAGTTGCACAGTGTGGAAAAGAAAGGAAGAAAGAAAGAGAAATATTCAGGTGAAACCATGAAATCAGCAGTTATTTTAATTCTTTTATACTTCAAAGATGTCGCTGATAGAACTAAAAGCAAAATTAGATACTGCACAAGAAAAAAAGAATCAGTGAACCTGGAAGATAAAGCAAAAGAAATTATCCAAAGTAAGCAGAGAGAAAAAAAAAGAATTCTCAGTGAACTGTGGTTCAGTATTAAGCTATCTAACATACTTTTGTTTGGAGTCTAGAAAACAAAGGAAGTGAAAAAGAAAAACATCTGAGATGATAATGATGACTGTTTTTCCAAATTTGCTGCAAACTACAGCCCACACATCTTGAGAAACCTGACAAATCCGAAACAGGACTAAATTCAAAGAAAATTATTCAAAGGCACATGATAATAGACTAGCAGGAAAATGGTAATAACTTTTTAAAATCTTAAAGTAACCAGATGAAAAAAAGACACCCTGAACTCAGAGGAACAAATATTTTAAAATCACAGAATTCTCAGAATCTGTGCAAGCCAAAATACAACAGAACATTTATAAAATGCTAAAAGAAGTGATGTCAACATATTTACTGAATTCAATACCTACCAAACTACCTTTCAAAAACAGAGTCAAAAAAAAGCTATAGAAATCAGGGACTTCCCTGGTGGTCCAGCAGCTAAGATTCTGTGCTCCCAATGTAGGGGGCCTAGGTTCAATCCCTGGTCAGAAAATTAGATTACACGTGCCAGAACTAAGACACTCTGCAGCCAAATAATTACAAAAAAAAAAAAAGCTACAGAAATCAAAACAGTATGGTTGTGCATATTCCCTGGTGGTCCACTGGTTAGAAACCCACACTTTCATTGCCAAGGGTGCAGGTTCGATCCCTGGTTGGAAAACTAAGATCCTACAAGTCGTGAGGCAGTCAAAAAAAAAAAACACAAATAAATACAATAGAAGATTATGGTAGTGACATAGGACAAACAGAAAGACCAATGGAATAGAACTAAGAATCCAGAAATAAACCCAAAAATCTATGAACTATTGATTTGAATTTTCAATGGATAAAGAATAATCTCTTCAACAAACGGTGTTGAGACAGCTAGACTATCCACAAGCAAAAGAATGAAGTTGATCTTAACCCACTCCATTTACAAAACTTGTATCAAAATGGATCAATAACCTAAATGTTAAAACTAAAACTCTCAGAATACAGAGGCAAATCTTCATAACCTTGGATTTGCCAATGGTTTTCTAGATATAATATCAAAGAATGAGTAAAAAGAAAAAAAAAAGACAATACTAAATTTCGCAAAATTAAAAACTGTACATGAAAGAATATTATCAAGAAAGTAAAAAGACAATCTGTAGGATGGGAGAAAATCCTAGCAAATCATATATCTGATAAAGGATTTCTTTCCAGAATATTACAGATATTACAAACTCTTATAGATCAACAACAACAACAAAAAAAGCAAACAACCCAATTCAAAAATGGGCAAAGGACCTGAAAAGATACTTCTCCAAAAATGATTACAGATGGCCAATAAGCACATGAAAAGGTGTTTAACATAATTAGTCATTAGAAAAATACAAATCAAAACCATAATGATACAAACTAAGTCTTCAGGATGGCTATTATCAAAAAAAAAGGAAACTAACAAGTGTTGTCAAGGTTGTGAAAAAAAATGGAAACCCCACACACTGCTGAAAGAAATGTAAAATGGTGCAACTGCTGTGGAAATCAGCTTGGTGTTTTCTCAAAAAGTTAAAACACAGCATTACTATAAAGTGAAGTTGCCCAGTCATGTCTGACTCTTTGTGACCCTACGGACTGTAGCCTACCAGGCTCCTCTGTCCATGGGATTTTCCATGAGTCCTGGAGTGGGTTGCCATTTCCTTCTCCAGGGGATCTTCCCGACCCAGGTATTGAACTATATTACCCAGCAATTCTACTTCTAGATAGATATAAAAAATAACTAAAAGCAAGACTCAAGCAGATACTTGTACACCAACATTCACAACAGTGTCACTCACAAAAGTCAACCGGCAGAAATAACCGAAATGTCTGTCAACAGATAAATGAACAAGTAAACTATGGTATATCATATAATGGGTAGTACTCAGCTTTAAAAAGAATTCTAACATGCTACAACATAAATGAACTCTGAAAACATGCCAAGTTAAATAAATCAGACATAAAAGGACAAATATTGTATGAATTCACTTAATTAAACGCACCAAGGATAGGCAAAATCATAGATAAAGAAAAAAGACTGGTTGCCAAGGCTGAAGGAAGGAGTCAACAGGGAGTTAACTGCTTAATGCGTACAAACCTCCAGTTGGGAAAGATGAAAACATTCTAGAAATGGATGCTAGAGATGGTTGTAAATAACACAAATGTACTGATGTCAGAAAAGTATACACTTAGAAATTGGTAAAATAGTAAATTTTGTTACATATATTCTACCACAATTTTTTTAAGTGTCTTTGTACACTTGGGGCCTTGCCAGATAGTTTATGCCAACAATGTGACTTACTGTGAACTCCTATTTTTGTTCTCCTGCTAACCTGGGCCACATTGTATCATATGACCTCTGCAGGACACAGGAGGCTGGAGACTGAGTAGCTAGTCACAAAAGTGCCCCATGCCTACAGACTGACCCTCAATAAAAACCTGGGTACCAAGGCCCGGCTGAGCTTCCCTGGTTGGCGATATTTCATGCTTGCTGTCACGCATCACTGAGAGGACAACTGGACTCTCACACCTGGTTCCTCCTGGACTCCACTATATGTACACTTCCTCATTTTAATCTGTATTCTTTCTCTGTAATAAACCCCATCTGTAAGTATAACAGATTCCTTCTAACGAATCATCAAACCTGAAGGTGGTCTTGGTGACCCTTGACACACATGGAAAAGCATATACCATGTAAATATTAACCACAAGGAAGCTGGATTGGCTTCATTAATACAAAACAAGGAACAACTCAAAGTAAGAAATATTACCAGACAGAAAGGAACAGATACTGTGATGCTCAATTCACCAAGAAAGTGTAACTCCTAACAGGTGTATCAAAAAACAGAGATTCAAAAAACTTGAAACAACAAATCAACAAAACTAAAAAAAAAAAAAAAATAGACAAATCCAGAATTACAGTTGGAATTTTAATATTCCTCTCAGGAATGGACAGACAAAAAAGGAAAAGCAATAGGAATGTTAGAAGATTTAAATACAACAACCCAACCTAACCTAATTAATATTTAGAGCGCATTCTACCCCACATCTACAGAAAACATACATTATTTTCAAACAAACACAGAACACTCACCAAGACAGACCATGTAATGAGCCATAAAAAAAAGTCCATTGTTAGATGTCTGAGCCCAAGGGAGAAAAACAGATGCATCATTTCCTAAACTTATCTGACCATAAACCCTTTCTGCAAAGGCATCTCCAAGGACTACTGTTTCCCAGAACACTTTGGGAAAACCTATTCCATTCATTTTCAATGTCTCCCCCTAAGTCTCCTCTTAACTGTGACTAATAAGAGAGTCAATAAATAACACCCTTTCCTTGACTACCAAGCCAGGATTAGTTAACACTTTGTTGTTAACTACTTTGTTAGTTAACAACCTTGCTGTTCAGCAGCTCAGTTGTGTCCGACTCTTTGCAGCCCCATGGACTGCTGCTTGCCAGGTTTCCCTGTCCCTCACTATTTCCCGGAGTTTGCTCAAACTCGTGTCCATAGAGTGGGTGATGCCATCCAACCATCTCATCCTCTGTCGTCCCCTTCTCTTCCTGCCCTCAATCTTTCCCAGCACCAGGGTCTTTTCCAATGAGTCGGCTCTTCACGTCAGGTGGCCAGAGTATTGGAGTTTCAGCTTCAGCATCAGTCCTTCTAATGAATATTCAGGGATGATTTCCTTTAGGGATGACTGATTTGATCTCCTTGCAGTCCAAGGGACTCGCAAGAATCTTCTCCAGCACCACAGTTTGAAGGCATCAATTCTTCCGCGCTCAGCCTTTTTTACTGTCCAGCTTTCATATCCATACATGAAGACGTCATAAAGTATATGCAAAAGTCCTAAGGCAGGTATAAGCTTGACATATTTGGGGAACAAGAAGGGGGCCTGAATGGCTGGAATAGCATAAGGTAAACAACAAGCAATATGAGATAAAATGAGAAAGCTGAGCAGAGGTCAAAGCATGTAAAACCTTCTAAGCCTTGGCAAGGATTTTTAAGTATGATTTTAAATATTAATATGATAGGATTTTTAGAAAAGAATATTATCTTACTTACATTTTAAAAAGATCTCTCAGGCTGTTGTGTAAAGAATAGAATGGGAACTAGGCAACCAGTTAGGAAGCTCTGGGAGCAGGGTAAGAGATGGCTAAGACCAGAGTCGCTTAAACCACATTAAATGTGCTTATCTAAGAAAAAAACTATATAAATTGTGTTGAGATGCCTTAAAGCACTTTCCCTACTTGGCTTCCAGGACATCTTCTCCTCACCAGAAGCTTCATCTATCTTACTTACATGATAACCCTCACCTCCCCAACCTCTTCAAGTGCGAAGTGTTCTAAGGCTCACTCACAAACCTCTTTTTTTCTGGCCACTTTGATTCCTACAGTGATCTCATCCAGACACTTGGCTTCAAATATATTATCTGCATGCATGCTCACATGCTCAGTCGTGCTCAACTCTTTGCAACCCCATGGACTGTAGCCGGCCAGACTCCTCTGTCTATGAAACTTTCCAGGCAAGAATACTAGAGTGGGTTGCCATTTCCTCCTCCACAGGATCTTCTCAACCCAGGGACTGAACCCATGTTCCCGCCATCTCCTGCATTAGTAGGCGAATTCTTTACTGCTAAGCCACCCAACATGATGATAATTCCCAACCTTATATCTCCACCCTAGGCATCTCCCCTAAACTCCAGACTCACATATTCACTTAACTATAAAGCAAACATCTCAAACTTAATAGACCAAAATTAAGCTTCTTACCTTCCCCCTCCAAACCTGTTTCTCTTCCTTATCTCAGATAACAGCAACTCCATTATTGCAATCTCAGGGATAAAACTTAGAGCTATCCATGACTCTTCTCTGCCTCTCATATCTAACTTTGAGTATGTCAGCAAATGCTTTAGACTCTACCACCAAAATATATCCAATAATCAACCACTTCTTATTCACCTTCACAGCTATTACTCAATCCATCACCATCTGTAAGATGGAGTGCTACTTTCCTCTTAACTGTTGGTGCAGCCCTTGCCACTGCTTTCACCACACCCAACTCTAGTCTACTGCTAACATAGCAGTCAAGCTGTTCAAGTAAGTCTAAATTCGATCCTGTCAGAACTTTCCAATGGTCATCTCACTCAAGTCCTCACACTGCCTTCCAGACCTAATGTCGTCTGACCACAACACCTTTGTGCCTCTGCCCCAGCTATTTTATTTTCCTCTTAACTTCATATCAAACCACCTCATGTCACTTCATTCTAGTTGCAATGACCTTCTTGCATTCCTCAAATACTCCAGGCCTGCTCTAGCCACAGTACCTTTGAACTTGCTGTACCCCTGACCTGAAATTATATAGAATGCAAGCCTTGTTCTTTCACCTACTTCTTCACTCAAATGTAGGTCCAGTGAAGTCAACCCTTTCCTTGCCATTTAAAATTCCTCCCATTCCTTAACGTCCTCATGTGTCAGCTCTGCTTTATTTGCTTTGTAACTCTCCAAAGCACTTTCCTCTATCTAACGTACTTTATGTTTTACTTACCTTATTTATAGCCTGTCTCCAACTAGAATATAAACTCTATAACGATTCTGTCTGTTTCATCTTCTATGCACCTGTCCCTAGAGTAGTACCTTTCAGACGGAACTGAGTCTGTCCAATACTGACAAATATATTAAATGAAGCCTGTACAGAAGTGTCAAGTTTTGTTAGGCCCAAATTCAAAGCTAGATTTGATTAATCCTTGATTAATTAAATTCTACCAATGCTTCCATCAGTTTTTATACCACATCAATAATACTCAATATTTCATAAATGTTTTTAATCATGTTTATTATTTTATAATATATTTACCTGACAATTATAGAGGTGCTTACTGATTCCAAATAGCTCAACTTCTTACTGACTCTGGCAGTACTATAACTAGAAAGAACACTAGGCTTCAGCTACAAGTCCTAGGTTCAAATTCTAGCTCTACCACTTAACAGTAGATGACTCAGGCAACTTAGTCTCCTTCAAGTCTTAGTTTCTCATGAATAAAATAGCAAAGTGGGGGTGGATTAAAGACCTGCCCAGCCTACCTGTCCTACACCTCATCATAAGATTATTGTGAAAATAAAAAATGAATGAGACAATGCTTTACAAACCATAAATGAAACATAAGTGCCAGTTAAATACAAATATTGTAGTATGGAAAAAACCTGACTGGAACAGAATCTCAGTGTTTGGGAAAGCATACTTCCTCACCCCTAGTTTCAGAGTCAGACTGGCTCTTCCACTTACTTACTACACCTTAAACAACTTAAACAAGTTGCTCAAACTCTCTGAGTCATGGTTTCCACATCCATAAATGCAGATAACACCAAACTTGTAGCAGCCTTTTGAAGATTAGAGGTTACATACACATATATGTAAATGCAACTACAGAACACATTTAACAAATGACATCTTTGTTTGGTGTCTTGATTTTCTTCAAAATGGACAAAACCCCAAAAGTAGATAACATAAACTACACTACGGAGGTGAGGGAGATTTCTGACTTGGAAACCGCACGTGAAAGGACAAGCGAGAAAGTGAGAGGGAGGCAATTAAGCAATGCTCTCAGCAGTCTACCTAAGGAACGTGTGCTTTCTCGTCTTTCTCCAAGATAAAATTATAAGAGGAAGCACAAAGAAAGACCATCATACAGAAAAACCATATTAATAATCTAAAAAGTTCATTCCAAAACTAAATACTATATAGTATTTTCTCTTCAAAGAATGTGTGTTTCTCACACACCAAGATATATTTTGACACTCTAGAACTCAAGATACAAGCAATAAAAAAAGGTTGTGGTTTTCCAACGATAGAACCGATATAATTCTATTAAATATATTCATGAAATACGACAGAAAGAATTAGAACTTAAAAAAGCAAACTGCTATTAAGATATATCAAACAAACATTTCAAGAATGCTTTATGAAATCATTAGACTCTGATATATTTCCTTACTTCTATGACACGAGTGATTATAAGCTATAACAACAAATTTCCAGGGGGGGAAATACTCCCACATTATATACACACTTAAGATATAAAATATACCAATCTCAGAAAACATTAAAATGTAATACATCCCTCAGAGATGTTGAAAATGTTCTATTTCTTGAGCTGGGGATAGTTACAGAGTATGTTATATTTCTGGATATTCATCAAAGTGTACCACCCATTTTGCACACTCATTTATAATTTTTCTATATGTACATTTCAAAATAAATCTATGTAACCTACCAAAACCATATAGATACAACTATCAAGCAAATGAATTACTAATCCTACTATGAAAGGTGAAAAGAAAGCTTTTAAAAGAAAACATAGGAAAGTTAATCTCATGACACTAAGGTAGGTAGAGATTTCATAAATGGAAACAAAACAACACTAACCAATTGTTAACCAGACTTCTTTAAAATGAAGAACTTTTGAGTCACCAAGACACCAAGATCCTGAAAAAGCTACAGAGCAGAAGATATCTGCAATACTCCTATCTAAAAAGACTATATCCAAAATACATAAAGAACTACATCAATATGGAAAAAGTAAATACTCTAGTAGAAAAAGGGCAAAAGACTTAACAGACATTTCACAAAAGCAGAAGTTCAAATGGTTAATAAAAAAAGATGCTCAATTTCAACGAAATTGGAAATCAGGAAAATAAAAACTACAATCAATGTCACTACACACCCTCCCAGAAATAACCAAAAATAAAAAGACTGACAATACCAAGTGTTGGCAAAGATGTGGAACAACTGGAACTGTCTCACACACTGCTGGAGGGAGTATAAGTTTATGAAACCACTTGGCAGAACTTCAGCAAAATCTACTAAAAATGAATATATCATAGCCATAACTATGACCTAATAATTCCACTTAAGGTACATACCCAACAAAAATGCATATATGTGTTCATCAGGAAATAAGAGTACAAAAATTTTCAAAGCGGCAAAACTGTAAATAAATTTCCATCAACAGTAGAATGGAAAAACTGTGGTTTAGTCATAGAATAGAATCAGTTTAGTTCAGTCGCTCAGTCGTGTCCGACTCTTTGTGACCCCATGAATCGCAGCACGCCAGGCCTCCCTGTCCATCACCAACTTCCAGAGTCTACCCAAACTCATGTCCATCGAGTCGGTGATGCCATCCAGCCATCTCATCCTCTGCCGTCCCCTTCTCCTCCTGCCCCCAATCCCTCCCAGCATCAGAGTCTTTTCCAATGAGTCAACTCTTCGCATGAGGTGGCCAAAGTATTGGAGTTTCAGCTTTAGCATCAGTCCTTCCAATGAACACCCAGGACTGATCACCTTTAGAATAGACTGGTTGGACCTCCTTGCAGTCCAAGGGACTCTCAAGAGTCTTCTCCAACACCACAGTTCAAAAGCATCAATTCTTCGGTGCTCAGCTTATAGTTCAGTCGGTAAAGACTTTGCCTGCAGTGCACGAGACCTGGGTTCAATTTCTGGGTTGGGAAGATCCCCTGGAGAAGGAAATGGCAACCCACTCCAGTAATCTTGCCTGGAGAATCCCATGGACAGAGGAGCCTGGCAGGCTACAGTCCAGGGGGTTGCAAGAGTCGGACACAACTTAGCGACTAACCCCCCAAACATTAGAATAGAATACAATAATAAACAAACCACAGTAAAACATGAATTAATCTCAAACATAATGTTGAGCAAAAGAAGGTCAAACAAGATATACTACATGATTCCTTTTATACAGAGTTCAAAAACAGACAAAACTTAACTATGGTGTTAGAATACAAGGAATACAGTGAAGTTGAGAATTCCAGTACTGACATTTGCTGAGCTGGCTGCTACTTACAATAATATCCCTATTTTGTGAAACTTCAACTAGCTGTACACTTTTCTCTATGTATGTCATATTTCTTTAAAAACTTATATTAAATACAGTCCCCCCAACTAGTGAATGAAGATTTCTAATCCTTTTCTACCAGGATTCTTCACCTACAGCATGCTCAGAGACTTAACTAGCAATGGTCCTATATGACGCCCAATGCTCTTACGGATTCAGACATCAGTATCTTTGTCCGAATCTCCTATATGCCAAGTACTTTAACGTTCACTTGTTCAGATACTTACTGCATATCTACTAAGTTATACAAAACCAGTGTTGAGAACTTAAGGTATAAAAAAAATTAGTAGCAAATGATCCCTGGCTTCTAGTTCATACTCTTATAAAAGACCACACACATGGGTAACCAGGTAAATGTATAGAGATACACACAGGATATTATGGGAACACAAAGGAACATCAACAACAGACAGTGGGAGGAAAGGCATCAAGGGAGGCTTCTAGGAGGTGTTAACACCTGAATCCTTAAAACATTAGAAGTTATCCTGGCGAAGTGCATTCCAACAGAGGAAACAGCTTGAATAAAAACACGGTGATAAGAAACAGCATAGTGTATTTAAAGAAACAATGAACAGCTGTTAGACATTGCTTAAGAGTAGTAAAAGGGAGAACTAGGATGGGACTGGGGGAAGTGGCAAGAGATAGAAAGATGCCAAGTCATGAAAGGACTTATCCAACAGGCAAGATGGGCCAGTGAGGTTTATGCAAAGAAATTATGTGGTCAGAGAGATTATCCAGGGAGCAATGCAGAGCACAGACTTAAGAGGAATCAAGCTGGCAGAAAGAACTGCAGTTAGGAGAGAGTTATAACTGTCCAGATAGAAGATAAGAGCCTGAAACAATGAAATGAAAGATACAACACACCCAGAAACAAAGACAGAGTACAGTCATTATGCTGCTGGTCTAGAAGTCACATTGGGAACCACTAACGTACACTATGTGTCAACGATTTTTTTCTGTAGGCCAATAAATAGTAAAAACTTTAGGCTTTACAAGCCACATACAGTGGCTTGGTTTTGTTTTTTAAACCCTTTAAAAATGAAAAACTATACTTCACTAGTGGACTTAACAAAAAAAAAAAAAGGTCAGGCTGGATTTGGACCGCAGGCAATGTGAGTTCACTTTGCTGATCCCTGCTGTGCACCCGTAAAGAAGTGAGGATTAACCGTCCTGTGAGATTAATTTTCCTAAAATGTTTCTTGTGTATCAGTGCCCCACTCAGAAACTTCTGCACTGGTCCTGACTGCCCACTGCATAAGTCAAATCCCTATGAATGCGAAGGCATCTACACCCTAGCTTCAACCAGGTCCTTGAACCACACCCTTTTGAGAACCTTCCATTCTTATTAAACTGACCTACTTATACTCACCCGCCTCTGTATCTTTGTGGTGTTCCCCAATGTACTTTCCCCTTTCCAAAGCTACGCAAATACCCTTCCTTTGAAGCATAATTCAAATCTTTTGAAGTGATTCCACCCTCCTCCTAGCACCTAGAAGCACTGCTTCAATTTATCTGATATTTACTTGCTGTCCTGAGTTACTACTTACTTCAAATTATCTTCCTGGAAGGCAGGGAATACTTGATACTTCTATCAAGGGATCTAGCATATAGCTAGATGAAGATGTGTGTTATAAAACATATATGTATGCACACACTTTTTTTTTCTGAACTAGCTATATAAATGAAGCATATTTTATTTCTCTCTTTTATCAGTAATTGAACACTTCAATTTTACAGACACAATCATTTAAATGCTGTAGCAACTACAGAATGACAATCCAACAGCATATGTCTCCTATTATATGTTTTTAGGGTTAGTTTAAGGGAACAACAATAACACAAGTAAAATTTTTCCAATGGTCAGTGTTACCAATCTAGGTACACTGGGGTCTAGGGTCACTAGATTATATCAAAATTTACTTACATATCTTTTTACTCATTTTTAAAACATGAAATCAGCTTTTAAAACTAAATTGCTTTAAATTCACCCTTAATTATTACTTAAGTCACACACACACACACACACACACAAGCCACACGTGGTCTGAATTTTTTTTTAACAATAAACTTCTCCAGGACAACTCACATTACCAAAATGACACTGACTTCATTCAGAATTTAGAGAAATAAGAATATAGTTAAAAAAAAATTTTAAGTTGTCCATTTTAGTTCACTATTGATAGTTTTAAAAACACAATGTCTTGAGCTAAAGAATTCTTAACATTGAGAAGATTACTGAAGAAGTCTTTTCAAGTCTGAAGTGTGAACTATGCCTCATTTTACTATGAAAAGAATGTTCAAGAACCTATAAAAATTGCTCCGGAATCATTTGCCCACAGTTCAATGCAAACTACAAAAGAAGTTTAAAACACTTTTGAAAGGTATAGAAGACAAATTAACCAAAAGATGGTCATGAAAGTGAAAACTGAGACTCTGTAACGCTTCAGAACACACTGAAGAAAAAATGTCTAGTGACTTACAACCCTGAAAAGACTATTATTCATTGATAAATTTAATAGTAATAGTGCACTGACTGGAAGACAAACCCAGGAACCAGTGTCTCCCATTCCTGTTCTGCCACTGGTCTGTACAGAATCTTGGGCACATCTGCATAAACTGAACAAGAAAAGCTGAGCTAACATTCTAGGTTGTGAGACCTGATGAAATATTTATGAAGTACTTTGGGACCATGAGGGAAGCCACTGTAACCATGAAAAGTCATCTGCTTAATGCAAAACTATAGCTACCTGTTAGGCCTGCAAATCCTTTGTGTCTTCTTAACACAGGAAATCTTCAGTGAGTCAGTAAAGTGCATGCATTTAATGAGAGAGCTTAGCAACCTCAGAGAAATGAATTATCTTGCAAAGCTTTGTCTTCTCACAAACCATGTCACTGTCCAACCCATCCATTTGCAAAGTAAAACATGATCTGACTCACATTAAAGAGTTGGGTCTAGTTATTGATAAGCCAATACCAAATGAGTGAAAATTCAGGAATCACAGTGGAACTTTGTCACTTAACAGAAATGTGACTCCAGAAAGTAATCCCCCCAAACAGTCGTTCCAACCAGAGCTTTATTAAAGGGAAAGTCCCTACACTGTCTTACATAAAGAGCTCTAAAATGTTTTTGGACAGTGTCGACAGAAGATTAAATTCACTCAAAACCTGACCCACCGCGTTCATTATTTCCAGCACCTGCTCGGTGTTGAGGCTTGAGAGGCCGCTCAGGAAAAGTGCTGATGCCATCTCCAGCTGCCCCTTTCGTGAATGACAGTAACAATGAAAACACTGACAAAAGAGCTGGGAGGCCACCCCATGCCCCTGCTTAACAGTACTCCTACCCTACCCCCAACGGGCTGAGCTGCCAATCCCAGAAAAGGGCCTCCTCTCCCAGATCTCCCAAGCCCAGATCTTGCCTCCGGTCTGACAAGTGAAAAAGTACTACCCTTCACTCCTCTCAAGACAGCAGAGCACCTGAAGAGGTGAGGGGGGAATGCGGCCTCCAGTTCTCAACTGTCGGGGGGGCGGGGGGTGGAGAGGGCGAAGGCTGCCTGGCAGGAGGCGGGCGAGCAGAGCCCGGGTGCACCCGGGAGGCTGAGAACTCCCCGGGTCCCGCGGGCGCCCTTCGGGCAGGAGAGGAGAGGAGACGGGAGGGGAGGGAAGGGGAGAGGAGGAAGGCGCGTCCCTCCCGCGGCCGGAGGGTCGCGCGGAGGAAGCGGGACTCGGGCGCCGGGTGAACAGTCCTCCCCAGGGTGGCTGCGGCCGGCCACCCGCTTCCCGGGAGCTGGAGGAGGCGACGAGGAGGCTCGGTCGGAGCACATTCTTTGCCCAAGCCGGGTCCCGAGGGAGGGCGCAGGCTGCCGAGGAGGCAACTCTCTCTCTCTCATCCAACTCCGGGCAGAGCGTGAGGGTGGCCGGCCCCGGGCTGCCCGGCACGATGCCGCCCGGGTGGGGGAGGCGGCGAGGCCGGCCTCCGGCCCGCTCCCTCCCCACGCGGTCCGCGGCCGGCGACCGTCCGCGCCCTCGTCCCTCCCGCCGCCGCGCGGGGCCGGGCCGCCGACCTCGGCCGGCCGGGCGCCGGGCCAGGCGGCGGCAGCGGCGGGCGGGCCGGCCGGCCTGGGGCCCTACCTGAGGCTGTGTACCAGCTCCCGGCGTGACTGGCTTCCCGGCAGACCACTCGGTTGGACATCTTGGTGCCTGTGCCGCCTATGGTGCACGAGGATGAATGAGGAGGCGGCGGCGGCAGCGGCGGCAGGAGCGGCTCCGCGAGGGGACGAGACACCGCGGGCCCAGCCCAGGAGGAGGCGGCAGCGGGGAGGGGATCGGCCCGGCCCAGGAGGAGGAGGAAGAGGAGGAGGCGGCGGCCCGGGAGGAGGAGGAGGAGGAGATGGCAGCCGGGGCGGTGGCGGCGGCGGCAACAATCACCACAAACTCGGGCGGCCGCCGGAAAACGGGGCCCGCGGCGGCCTCACACCGAAGCTCGGAAAGCCGTGGCCCCGGCCACCGGAGTCACCGCTGCTCCCCAGCCGGGGCTGGTGCCTCCGAGCCGCCCCCACAGCCCCCTCCCTTCCCGGTCGGCCTCCCCGAGCCACCGCCAGTGACCCCACCCCCGTGACTCCACGCCCGCCCCCTCCCCCCACCCCCAGCGGGACTCCCCGCACCCACCCCCACCCCCACCCCCGGCCGGGCCCTCTTCCTGCCCGCCCGGCTGCCGGCCCGCCGGCCCCGCCCCGCCCCGCTCCTCCTCCGGCTGCGCGGCGAGGTTAACGGCGGACACCGGACAGGCCAGACGGCATCTGGGGTCGGGTGGCCCCGCGAGGAAGCAGCGGCGGCTGCGGCTCTGCGCACACAAAAGCCCAGGGCCGGGGCCTGAACCGGGGAAGGCAGCCTCGAGAAGAGCCAACGCTTCCTTACTCGCCACTCTAACGGGTCCTGCCCACTGAGCATGCCCAGCAGCCGCTGCCAGGCCCGCCGAGGAATCTCACCGTGCACGCTCCGCTCTCCGGGGTTTAGCGGCAGCAGAGGCGGGGAGGAGGAGGGCGCGGGGAGCAGGACGCAGCCGCAGGGCAAGCCCCCTCCCCCAACCAACTTCCTTAAACCAGGAGCACCGAGGGCTCTTCGGTGCAGCTTTCCACGTGGAAAGTCCCCTGTCTTCCCCACCATACGCAGGAACCCTTAGTGGGTGCTTACCCCCAAGATCTCACTCCTAGGCACGCAACTCTGTCGCCACGTTGGAAAGTTCATTTGTAGAAGCAGGTGTGCCTGTGGTGCGGCAAATGCTGTTTTTGCTTCACAGGGCCACCCTTACTACCTAATTGTGGCTTCATACTGTAAAGTTGTCTTGTTTCGATTTATGTTTATGTAAGTGCGTATCTTAACTCTGTACCTGGGCGACAGTGTGACATACCTAGCCTCAGTTATTCTGATCTATAAAATGGTCATAACAATACTAGAGGTGTTATGAAAGGCTAGTACATCGGTTTCCCTATAGTTCATTTGGTAAAGACTTTGCCTGCAGTACAAATAGACATGGGTTCGATTCCTGGGTTGGGAAGATCCCCTGATAAAAGGAAATGGCAACCCACTCGAGTAATCTTGCCTGGAGAATCCCATGGACAGAGGAGCCTGGCAGGCTACATACAGTCCATGGGGTTGCAAAAGCCGGACACGACTTAGCGACTAACCCCCCAAACATTATTTCCAACCTTCAGTTATCTTTTAAATCCCACCGCAAGTGTCAGAAACAAAGAATTACATTAAAATTATATAATAATCACAGTAAAGTAGAATATCTTGGACCTTCAAGAAAATGTTATGGAGTAGACCATTCCGAAACTAGGAAGAGAGTAAGAGCAAATGGCATGCCTTCAATGAAAGACTTGGAATTAAAACTATAACATTGTTATATCTGAAATTCACACTAAACAGATCCGTGGTAGAGGCCAAAGCAAACGACTGTGCTTAATTTTCAAGTTTCCCTAGTGTCATAGTCATAGAATTTCTTTTTTTTTCTTTAGGTACTACACTTTGTATTCTCACCTATTCAACTTTAAGGTCCGTGGATCTTGCTTGAGATCCCAGTCCTGGTCAATTATTGGAACATTTCTGACTTTCACACCTTTTTATACACTCTTTTTAAGCTGCAAAAAAAAAAAAAGAAAAAGAAAAAAACTTCCATTCTATATAGATCTGTATTCAATTTTTAACCCTCTCACTTCACCACTAACCTGCCCAAATATTGGAGGGTGGGGGTACACGTACCAAGTAGTCAATCTAGGGATAACAGAAAAAGGAGGGCTGAAGCCGATTCCCTGGTACTCTTTCTGAAGTGACAAAACTCAGTGATAACTGATGACATTGTAAACACTTCATTGTAAATTTCAAGAAAAGGAAATAGTTGATATGGTTTATATGGTGTAAGAACATTGATTGCTCTGTCACTCATCAGCCGTGTGGTTATGGATATCTAGTAATTTAACCTTTTCAACCCTCAGTTATCGCATCTGTGAAATGCAAACAGCAGTCATATTTAACTCACTGGCTTGCTGTGAGAATCACCAAGTAAGGCACCTGAAAACAACTTATAAACTGTTCTTTGTAAATGTTTGTTTTCTCATTATCCTCTGCTCCTAGGTCTCATTCCAAACTAGTAATCTAATCTAAAATTAAGCATCATCCCTATTAAAATGCTCAGTTGGAGGCTTCTTTCCTCAAAGGATTTTTCTTACTGATCAAACTCAGCAAAGACCACAATGCCAAGTGAAGTCAAAGGTTAGAGGATCTTCTATTATCTCTAGAATGCTCTTAATATATCCCATCATTACTCCTCTTGTCCATCTTATTCTGGCTACTTTATTCAAGGATAAACTCTTTAAAGAGATGCTGAAACTACTCACTTATCCACAACCCCTAAATTTAGGAAGATCCATATAAATACTTGATCAATGGAAAATACTTGATATCAAAGAAGCCTGTTTGGCAATACTGTACACTTCATATTAACAATTCCATTATATCTACCAAGGATTTGGGTTTGACACTCCACAAACATCATCCAAAGTAAAGGGCAAGGAGGAAATCTTCATTAATAGTCTTCATGAAGCACTACTACTACTACTACTAAGTCGCTTCAGTCGTGTCCAACTCTGTGCGACCCCACAGACGGCAGCCCACCAGGCTCCGCCATCCCTGGGATTCTCCAGGCAAGAACACTGGAGTGGGTTGCCATTTCCTTCTCCAATGCATGAAAGTGAAAAGTGAAAGTGAAGTCACTCATGAAGCACAGACTTCAACAAATAAGATACCCAGAGCCCAACATTAATAACTATCTTCTGAAATAGAATGTCAGAGAGTCACTGCATCAGTCTATACTAACAACTAGAAACAAACACAGTATCTGTCAATGATACTTGTTAATTTAGGATATATCCGTATGTATGCACCCTTTAAAAACAATAAGGTAGTGCTATATACTGGTATGGAAAGAGCTCCAGAAAAAATGCAAAAAGCAAACTGCAGAACAATGTGTATGGTTACGATATCATTTGTGTAAAACCAAATACTTCTATTCTCACACACTTGCATAGATGTGGAATATTTCTAGAAGGATACAACAAACTGCTAACAGTCAGTGTACATCTTTGTGTATCTTTTGAACTTTGTGCCATATACGTACACTACCTATATCCCAAAATAGGTAATTTATTAGGCTTCATTTTTGGAGCTTATATGGCAGTATTAAACTGCCCATTTTTAAATCTTACTTATACACACCTGGGCTTCCCTTGTGGCTCAGCTGGTAAAGAATCTGCCTGCAATGCAGGAGACCCGAGTTCGATCCCTGAGTTGCAAAGATCCCCTGGAAAGGATCCCCTGGAGGGAAAGGCTACCCATTCCAGTATTCTGACCTAGAGAATTCCATGAACTGTATAGTCCATGGGGTTGCAAAGAGTCGGACACGACTGAACGACTTTCACCTTCACTTTATACACAACTGCTAGACTGAGGAGCCCTCTAATTCCTAAAGCTCTTTACCAGAAAAACATTCTAGAATACCACAGGGTTTTGAAAAAGTGAAACTTGAGAGAAGAGTTTAGCATAAGGATGCTCTTTTGATTTCAGTTAACACTATAACCTAGTATCCGTTGACTTAGCCCTTTTCTTCTTTAGAAATCATTCTCCATAAGGAATATTTACTAAACCTTTACTATGTACCTGACGCTAGGCTAAGTCTTTACATGTTTAATGATTCCCACAAGATGAAAACTTGTTCACTTCCCATTTTTTGGAGTAAAATTTGTACACGGACCTTTCTGCAAGTTTGTTAATTATTTAGGATTAACAAACAGAGAAATTAAACTGAGTCAAAACATTTAAAGTATTTAAAGGCTGACGAGTTTTCTTATAAAGAAAATTCTTATTCATTACTGACTGCCCCCTTTAGCTCTGGTGATCTATTTCCCTAGATCACCTACTTTAACTCCAGAGATTTTAAGCAAGTGGATCCTCAGAAGTAGTCATTTACACCATCCATCTTTTTCCGCTTGTGGCTATACTTAGACATATGTATCAGGCCTATTTGTTAATACCTTTTTGGAATCCAGTCAAGGAACATACCTGGCTACAATATTTAATGCAGTCCCTACAACCATTCTATCATGTTGCTAATGGAAGGTTATCAATCTTAAGATCTCCTGTGGTGTGTGTCTGTGCCCAGTTGTGTCTGAGTCTTTGTGACCCCTTGGACTATGGCCCACCAGGCTCCTGTGTCCATGGGATTCTCCAGGCAAGAATACTGGAATGGGTTGCCATTTCCTACTCCAGGGGATCTTCTGACCCAGGGATTGAATCTGTGTCCCCTGTGTCTCCTGCATTACAGTTGGCTTCTTGACCCACTGAGCCACCTGGAAAACCCAAAATCTCCTATACCTTTTCCTAAATGAAATTTATTTATTTTTAAAGTCTTTATTGAATTTGTTACAATGTTGCTTCTGTTTTATATTTTGGCTTTTTGGCCCAGAAGCATGTGGGATCTTAGCTTCCTGACCAGGGATCAAATTCACACCCCCTGCATTGGAAGGTGAAGACTCAACCACTGAACCACCAGAGAAGTCCTTCCTAAATGAAATTTAAACAAAGGTTCAATATTCTCCCAATAGGTTCACCAGAATTAGGAAGACAGTTTTCTTCTACTAAAACGTTTATATTTTTGGCCCCAGCGTGTGGGAATCTAGTTCCCTGACCGGGATTAAACCTGTGCCCTTGGCAGTGAGAAAGTGAGGAGGAACTAAAAAGCCTCTTGATGAAAGTGAAAGAGGAGAGTGAAAAAGTTGGCTTAAAGTTCAACATTCAGAAAATGAAGACCATGGCATCTGGTCCCATCACTTCATGGGAAATAGATGGGGAAACAGTGGAAACAGTGTCAGACTTTATTTTTTGGGGCTCCAAAATCACTGCAGATGGTGACTGCAGCCATGAAATTAAAAGACGCTTACTCCTTGGAAGGAAAGTTATGACCAACCTAGATAGCATATTCAAAAGCAGAAACATCACTTTGCCAACAAAGGTCCGTTTAGTCAAGGCTATAGTTTTTCCAGTGGTCATGTATGGATGTGAGAGTTGGACTGTGAAGAAAGCTGAGCGCCGAAGAATTGATGCTTTTGAACTGTGGTGTTGGAGAAGACTCTTGAGAGTCCCTTGGACTGCAAGGAGATCCAACCAGTCCATTCTGAAGGAGATCAGCCCTGGGATTTCTTTGGAAGGAATGATGCTAAAGCTGAAACTCCAGTACTTTGGCCACCTCATGTGAAGAGTTGACTCATTGGAAGAGACTCTGATGCTGAGAGGGATTGTGGGCAGGAGGAGAAGGGGACGACAGAGGATGAGATGGCAGGATGGCATCACTGACTCGATGGACATGAGTCTGAGTGAACTCCGGGAGTTGGTGATGGACAGGGAGGCCTGGCATGCTGCAATTCATGGGGTCACAAAGAGTCGGACATGACTGAGCGACTGAACTGAATTGAACTTGGTGGTGAAAGCACGGAGTCCTAAACACTAGACCACCAGGGAAGTCCCTGTTTTTCCAACTTAAGGTCTCCATATCCTTTGGGAATCTATTCCTGATTTACTGTACTGGTCCTCTCACTTATCCACCTTTTTCAAGAAATTCACTCTAAAAAAAAAAAAAAGAAATTCACTCTATAGGATATAGTACTTTTACTCTATTATTGTAAAATTTGCTTACTAAACATTATCTTCCTAATCAAAGGATAGGAACTGTTTCCATACTATAATTGTCAGCTACACATGAAATACCTCCTCGAAGTATAGCAGAAGCTTGCTTAAGTGATTCCTATTTAACCAGCTTACTGGAGTAAAGCGATGTTCTCCATCTCCATAGTAAATACACTGTACCATGTCCACACAAGCTGAATTCTTAAAGCTGGTAGATTACACTTAGGAAATTCACACTGTTGCAACTCATCTCCCAGGTGTGTGTGCATCACTAACAAGGCTTAATCACATTCTCCAACCTATTTATACCAGATGTACAAGGTACTGCCATTACATAATTTAATAAAATATTACACAAGCCAATGAAATAGAAATACATAATGCAAAAGGTATTAGTACAAAAATTAGGTGAAATGCTTTGGACTCAATAAAAACAACTGTCAAATGAGAGGCGGATAAGATGACCAAAGGCAGGAGAAAAAACTCATGAAAAAAGGATCATTATACACTTAACACCTTAAGGCATTAAGATCTCATGTCTAAAATCTTCAGTCAGTTCAGTTCAGTTCAGTTGCTCAGTCGTGTCCGACTCTCTGCGACCCCATGAATTGCAGCATGCCAGGCCTCCTTGTAGATCACCAATTCGAGGAGTTCACTCAAACTCACATCTGTCAAGTCGGTGATGCCATCCAGCCATCTCATCCCCTGTCGTCCCCTTCTCCTCCTGCCCCCAATCCCTCCCAGCATCAGTCTCTTCCAATGAGTCAACTCTTCACATGAGGTGGCCAAAGTACTGGAGTTTCAGCTTTAGCATCAGTCCTTCCAAAGAACACCCAGGACTGATCTCCTTTAGAATGGATTGGTTGGATCTCCAAGGGTGTACTCTCAGGAGTCTTCTCCAACACCACAGTTCAAAAGCATCAATTCTTCGGTGCTCAGCTTTCTTCACAGTCCAACTCTCATATCCATACATGACCACAGGAAAAACCATAGCCTTGACTAAACGGATCTTTGTTGGCAAAGTGATGTCTCTGCTTTTGAATATGCTATCTAGGTTGGTCATAACTTTTCTTCCAAGGAGTAAGCGTCTTTTAATTTCATGGCTGCAGTCACCATCTGCAGTGATTTTGGAGCCCAAAAAAATAAAGTCTGACACTGTTTCCAATGTTTCCCCATCTATTTCCCATGAAGTGGTGGGACGGGATGCCAGGATCTTCGTTTTCTGAATGTTGAGCTTTAAGCCAACTTTTTCACTCTCCTCTTTCACTTTCATCAAGAGGCTTTTGAGTTCCTCTTCTCTTTCTGCCATAAGGGTGGTGTCATCTGCATATCTGAGGTGATTGATATTTCTCCTGGTAATCTTGATTCCAGCTTGCGCTTCTTCCAGTCCAGCGTTTCTCATCATGTACTCTGCATAGAAGTTAAATAAGCAGGGTGACAATATACAGCCTTGACGTACTCCTTCTGCTATTTGGAACCAGTCTGTTTGTTCCATGTCCAGTTCTAACTGTTGCTTCCTGACCTGCATATGGGTTTCTCAAGAGGCAGGTCAGGTGGTCTGGTATTCCCATCTCTTTCAGAATTTTCCACAGTTTATTGTGATCCACACAGTCAAAGGCTTTGGCATAGTCAAGAAAGCAGAAATAGATGTTTTTCTGGAACTCTCTTGCTTTTTCCATGATCCAGCGGATGTTGGCAATTTGATCTCTGGTTCCTCTGCCTTTTCTAAAACCAGCTTGAACATAATTGATTAAAGAACAAATTGAGTTATGGAAGAGAATGGAGAACCCAGAAAAGGACCCTCATGCATACAGTCACCTGATCTTTGACAAAGGAACAGAGGCAATACAACAGAGAAAAGATCATCTGAATTTTCAGCAAACGGTGGTGGCACAACTGGACAACCAGGGGTTATTCCACATGCAATTAGCTCTTTTCTAACAATACCGTCTCTTCATAAGCAATAAGCTTTGTATAAATATAGGATAATGCAGGAGTTCGTTCTATAAAGGAAGGCGAAAAATAATGAATAGCTTCTTCAGCATTACTGGTTGGGGCATAGACTTGGATTACTGTGATACTGAATGGTTTGCCTTGGAAACGAACAGAGATCATTCTGTCATTTTTGAGATTGCATCCAAGTACTGCATTTCAGACTCTTTTGTTGACCATGATGGCTACTCCATTTCTTCTGAGGGATTCCTGCCCGCAGTAGTAGATATAATGGTCATCTGAGTTAAATTCACCCATTCCAGTCCATTTTAGTTTGCTGATTCCTAGAATGTCAACGTTCACTCTTGCCATCTCTTGTTTGACCACTTTCAATTTGCCTTGATTCATGGACCTGACATTCCAGGTTCCTCTGCAATATTGCTTTTTACAGCATTGGACCTTGCTTCCATCACCAGTCACATCCACAACGGGGTATTGTTTTTGCTTTGGCTCCATCCCTTCATTCTTTCTGGAGTTATTTCTCCATTGTTCTCCAGTAGCATATTGGGCACCTACCGCTCTGGGGAGTTCCTCTTTCAGTATCGTATCATTTTGCCTAAGATCTTATTCTACTTTCAAAAAACCTGAAACTGCATACATTATAGGAGTGGTTTGTGGAAGAAATACAGAATTCCAATCAAAGAATCCATACCCAAAGCAATGGCTGAAATAAAAAATATTATGAAGTTAATAATAAAGATTAAAAAAAAAAAAAAACTGTTCAGTGTCTTTTATGATTCCTTATTATGACTCCTTCTTTTAATCTACCAACCAGATAAGAGGGCTTCTATTGTACACACATAAAAACAGACTGATTTTTTCCCCCTCAAGGAAAAATTTTAAGCACACCTGAGGGCAATACAGCATTAAGGGAAGGGAGCCAATACAGCATTTAAGCTGGGTTTGAATCTCTGCCCCAAACCTACTTCCCCTGTAACTTTAAGCAAGTTAATTAAATCTCACTTTTTTCACCTTAACCTACATCACAGGGTTTTGAGGATTAAATGACAATTCATGTACTTAGAATGGGCCTTGGCATATGGTGAGCGCTAAGTGGGATGTGCACTGCCAGCAAGACACGCCTATTCTCAGTCCTTACTGAAAAAGGTATCAATTTTAAGATTGAATAATTTAAGCCCTATCTTGAAGATAACTCAATAGAACACTAAAAGTAATGCAGCACTAGGCAGAGTACTGAATTACTTCTAATTCAGTCGCTAACCAAAGGTGGTATGAGAATGCCTTAGAGTTTCTCTCAAAATGAGAAGCCTGGGCTCTATTCCAGTTGCATCAGGCTCTCCAGGGTCCAGGCATGCATATAGAGATATATATGCATGAGATATATAACAGATATAATTTCTATTTATACTTTTAATATATTTTATATTTATATATGAAGTTTCACAAGTGGCTCTGATGTGAATCGCTGATGGACTGTTGAAACTATTTATGCTTTAATAAAATACTCAAATTTTTTAAAAAAGGCAGATTAACATATTAATCACCAAAATAAATTTAGTGAAATTAATACTTGCAAAATCTATAAGCAGTGTATGAGTCCAGTATTTCCAGGTTTTTCCCATTCAGACCTATCAACCCGCATAGATACATCAAAACCATATCACCTCCCCAAGTGTCACTCCTTTTTTGCTATATTAAAGAGAACTTTAATATGTTTTTGCTGTATTAAAGAGAACTGTAAGACATACCATGTCAGCATTACATTTCTAACTCCAACTTCACATGTTTAGCTTGGAGACATGTTCTCTAACATGCTTCCAAAGCAGGATTTCTCAACCTTAGAACTACTGACATTTTGAGCTGGATGATTTGGGGGAATGTGTGGGACACCCAGGCTGTCTGTGCATTAAGATTATTTAGCAGTGTTCCTGGCAATTATCCACTAGATGCCAGTAGAATCTCACCTTACTCCAGTTATGACACCAAAATGTTTCTGGACATCCCCTAATGTCCCTTGGGAAAGGAGGGGAGATGGGTGCGAAATCACCCCCAGTTGAGAAACCACTGCTCTAGTGAATGTTTTTCCTGCCTGGCTCTCTGCAGACAATTTTCTCTTTTCTGAGCTAGTGCATTATCTCAATTTCTTCATACAGGACAAAGTGAGCAGACCTGAAAAACAATAGAAGGACTAGCTGGTGTTTTTTAATTGCAAAAAGCAGTATGTTAACTAGCCCAAGAACTTCTCTCTTAGCTATCAGCAACACATTGGTAGAACTGGGTCTTAATGCCCATTCAAGCACTTACCAGCTGTGTGGCCTTGAGCAAGTCACTTAACCTCTCCCAATCAGTTTCATCTGCAAAATCGGAATAACAAGATCTACTTTGCAGAGTTGCTACATTAGAGATAATTTAAATAAAATAATTCTGCACCTAACACATAGTAGAACTATAATAAATGATATTTTTTATTATATTAATACCATAAAGGTTGACAGCACCGAAGGATATTGTACACCCTCTGCAGTACTTACAACAGAACTCCAAATTTATTATGTGTTAGAATCACCAATGACATCTGTTAAAAACTGAAGATGCCCAAATCCTAGTCTCTCAGAGATCCAGGAACAACACTACAAAAACTGGCTGAGAGTTTTTTATATTCTAATTGACTATGGTATATTTTCACACTGTTGTAAAACTCTACAACATGCTAAGACACGTGGAAGTAAGTAATACATGAAAACAATTGAACCACATAAAATATTTGCCACATAGAACAAAAACTACTGTAAAATAATGATGTTTTAACAGTTTATTTTGAAGGTCATTTTAAAAACAAAGTTAAAGACAATCTGAAAAAATTGCACGGAACACATTTATTAAATAAGTTTGTGATTAAATCAATAAGGGAAATGATGTCTTCTTCTGCAACTCCGAAATAAGTTCTGTTGTCCTGAAGGTTCTTATTCTTCCAAAAAGGGGTGGGTGGGGAATCATGGCAACTAAAGCTGCCTCTTAATCATGTAAATCTACAGTAGAAACCAAATTTTTCTGTTCTTCCCAATAAGTCAGTTTCGATCTTCAAACTGTGCCTTGTTTTTTAAAAGATATGATGCTAGAAATTCAATGGGATTTGGTGGTCTGTAAGGGAAAAGAAATCCAAATTTTAGAAATTTACATTCTAGATGTGTTAAATGTATTGTTCCATAAAATCTTTTTTTTTTTTTTTTGGCTGCCCCATATGGGATACAAGATCTTAGTTCCTGGACTAGGCATTGAACCTGTGCCCCTGCAGTGGAAGCACAGAGTCTTAACCCACTGGATTGCCACGAAGTCCCTTAAACATATCTTAAAATTAAGCAGCGGGTAGGAGAGGGAGCTGGAAGAAGGCGGTCAAAAGGTACAAAACTCCAATGATAAGTACAAAGGATGTAATGTGCAACATGACCATAGCTGACACTGCTATGTGATATACAAGAAAGTCATTAAAAGAGTAGATCCTAAGAGTTCTCATAACAAAAAGATGCTTTCTTTTTTCTCCACTGTATCTATATATGAGATAATGGATGTTAACTAAACCTATGTGGTAAACCACCATGCTGTATACTTTAAACAGTGATGTATGTCCATGTTTTTCTCAATAAAACTGGAAAAAAAATTTTAATAAAATGTTATTTCACATTTATCACCTTTACATATGTTCTTTTTGCTGATAAAACAGGTCCAAAAATGAAAAGTTGGGGGAACATCTATTTTAAACTCTATTATAAAAAAGCATATTTAGAACTGATTTACAATAATCTCTAAACGTTCTCTTAGCACTTTAAATAGCCTTTTGAACTAACTAGACAGAGACATGGAGAAGGCAATGGCAACCCACTCCAGTACTCTTGCCTGGAAAATCCCATGGACAGAGGAGCCAGGCTGCAGTCCATGGGGTCGCTAGGAGTCGGACAGGACTGAGCGACTTCACTTTCACTTTTCACTTTCATGCATTGGAGAAGGAAATGGCAGCCCACTCCAGTGTTCTTGCTTGGAGAATTCCAGGGATGGCGGAGCCTGGTGGGCTGCTGTCTATAGGGTCGCACAGAGTCGGACATAACTGAAGTGACTTAGCAGCAGCAGCAGCAGACACAGACAATACTTGTTACATAATAATTTGAGGGATTATTTTGCTAAAATGCCTTACAATAAATGCAAAAACTTGCATTTATTAACAGAATATTACTTTAAAACTTTTTCAAATTTTATTCTTCTAGAATTTAAAGTAATATTTAGAATTTCCAATATACTGGCCTTCTTTTACAGTGTTCACCATTAGTCTTTTGAGAAAAATATCCAAGCAAGAATACTGGAGTGGGTTGCCATTTCCTTCTCCAGGGGATCTTCCCCACTTAGGGACTGAACCCACATCTCCCATTTTTCGTGCACTGGAGGGAAGGTTCTTTACCACTGCGCCACCTGGAAGCCAGTTACACCCAATAAATATTGACTAACGTAACTTACAAAAAAAAATTTTCTTATTGATTTACTTATACAAAAATAATTTAGGTAGACTTATCAGGGAAAAAATATGTACAGGACAGAGAAAAAATTGTAATCTTGCTAACAAAAAAATGTAAATTAAAACAACTTGGTAAAAAAAAGTTTATAACACATGTAGCTAAGGCTACACTGGAAGAATCTTAAGGATAAACTTTTCGATGGAAATATATTATTATGGGTCAAACACCATAAAAATAGTCATGTCATTTGAAATAGTAAACCAACTCTTGGGTGTTTATCATAAGGAAGTAATTAAACAAAAACAAAAAGAAATGAAAGCAGATAAACTACCTGGTGACCAACAACAATAAAGGAAATTGAACCTAAATGTTCAAAAACGAGATATAAAATTACATGTATACCATGATTACAAATATACACATAGGATCTAAGACTAGTAGAAAAATAAAATGTCTGAACTGAGGTTATATCTGACTTCTTTTTAAAAAATCTTTAGTATCTATAAGTTCCTTATACAGTAAAAAAAATAACTACACATAATTAATATTTCAACCAGGGAAGTTATTATTTTGCTTTCTCTGGTAAGCCCATTTGCAGACAGACACTATTATCTTACCTTTCCTTTGCAAGTACAGCAAGTCCTTGTAATAAGATAGGCACAACTGTCTGATCCAGATAGGCACGAGTTGGCAAAGACTGGAGATCCACTTTCTGTTTTGATGACTTTTCTGCGTTAATTTTCTCATTTTCTACTATCCTCTAGAGAATTAAAAAAAAAATGCATAAATATTAAAACTGCAAATCTCTCTGCCAAAATAAAATCAGACCCATTTCTAAATGTCATTCAAGAATTTTCTGAAGGCATCATAATATCTCATCCTTTTAATGTCGTATCTCCAGATGCTCACTTACTTTCTCTCTTTGCCTTTTGTAGGAGCAAAAATAAGTACTTTTTCTTTGAGAATACCTTCTTACAGTGTGCTTCAAAAAAATCTGGACATGACACTAAGTAGGCAATGGCACCCCACTCCACTACTCTTGCCTGGGAAATCCCATGGACGGAGGAGCCTGGTAGGCTACAGTCCATGGGGTCGCTAAGAGTCGGACAGGACTGAGCGACTTCACTTTCACTTTTCACTTTCCTGCATTGAAGAAGGAAATGGCAACCCACTCCAGTTTTCTTGCCTGGAGAATCCCAGAGACAGGGGATCCTGGTGGGCTGCCGTCTATGGGGTCGCACAGAGTCGGACACGACTGAAGTGACTTAGCAGCAGCAGCAGCACTGAATCACAGTGAGAAAACTAGTTCTGTTTCAATTTTTTCATCACAGATAATATCAAGGACAAAGTCTCAGTTTGATCCTAACATGTCTCTAACACTTCTGTAACACTTGCTAACCTCCCTCCTTAGACAGGGAACAGGTTTCAGGCTCAGAGGCTTCAACAGGCAACAGAGCTAAAATATATTACTTCTGTTTTGTAGTCTGTTTTGAATTCCCTGTTTTCATTTTTATAGTTACCTCTACCACAATGAGAATGCTTTTCCATTTATGTTTCTTTTTAAAATAAATACATCTGATTTTTTTTAAGTAAATTTAAGAAAAAATATTAAGTAAAAATAGCCAAAAAACAGAAGAAATTACTAACACGGGAAAGATCATTACTGTGATATTTAAATGATGTTTAGAAAATGATGACTTATACTTCCTTCACTAAGAATCCCCATGAGAAAATTCAGGCCTTTCATATAGATTCATCTGATATCCAGAGTATCAAAAACTGCTTTACTAAAAAGCTATGCCTTCTGAAAATCTACCATTTCAGAAGTTTAGAAATAAGTCGCCATCTCAAAAGTCAAAACACTATTAAGAGCACTTTTATTTAAAGAACTTTTGTTCCAATCATACTGGAATGGATATAAATAAGTCAATAATTATAAAAACTATTTTTCTATACTTAATTTTTTTAAGAAAATTTTTATTTTGTAAAAACTGAGAAAAAACTTTAAGCATATAACATACATACCATGCCTTTCAAAACATTTGCCAGAACTATCAGATAACTTGTCTAGTTTTGCTTATGATTTTTCAGTCTAATTTTTGGACTTAATAAAAATTATATATGCTAATGAATGGAATAGCTATTTGCCCATGAATTAAGAAACTTCTTGTTCATCAGTAAATTTCAACAAATATATGATAAAAACTAGTCATTTACATGACATCCCAATACCTTAACAAAAAACACCAATACCTAAGCAACTCTAATAGATCCTATAATAAGGTCCTTAACAAGTTCTCTGATTTATATCATTTAAACATTCACTAAATACTTACGATGTACTGTAATGCTTAATTTTAGTAGTCAAAATCCTAAATTAATCTAAAAAAATTTACAGTTGACCCCTGAACATGAAGGTTTGGGGCACCAACACGTTCTGCCCAGCCAAAACCCACCTATAACTTACAGTTGGCTCCTCCATATCTGTGGTTCTGTACCTACAGTTCTACATCCTTGGGTTCAACCAACTGGAAATCACAGTACTACAGTATTTACTATTGGAAAAAAATCCACATTTAAGTGGACCCACGCAGTTCAAACCTATGCTGTTCAAGGGTCAAACGTATATCCAAACTAACACACATATTCATAATAGATTAAGCTTTTAAGAGTGTAGAACAGTGACCATAAAAATGGGAAAAAGTGAGGTGAATCCTATGATTGCCATGCTTACTGCATCCTGCCTAAAGAACTTACAGTGATACCCAGGAAGAAGGAACCAAGCAGAGCCCTGCAGTCTCCCCAAGATGAGAAGACAGAGTTGAAAATTCAGAGAGACCAAGGGAACTAGAAATCGCAGAGCGCTAAGAGGACAGTTTCACAGAAGGGAGTTGATCAGAAAGAGACAAAGAGATCGTCTCCCAGTTTTCAGGTGCGTACTAGTCAGAGCATGAGTGTGAGGGAACTACCCAAGGCCAGAAGAAAAAACCACTTGGAAGAAGCACATGGCACAATCCCCAGAGCTCCACAGGCCAGGAGTAGTTCATGGTCCTATGACCCAGAATGAAAACCTCGTAATACATGAAGCATTGGGCAGAATACACAAGGAAGAAATTAAGCATGAACTAAAGACTAGTGGGTTAGTCACTCAGTCCTGTCCGACTCTTTGTGACCCCATAAAGTGTAGGCTCCTCTGTCCATGGAAGTGGGTTGCCAAAGGCTAATCTGGTCCCATTTAAAAAAGCTTAAAGGCAAACTTCAAAAGGATCAAATAACTTGACCATGTCCCAGAACAAAGCTCAAGGTTTGAAGAAATGCAAAAAAAAAAAAAATGCACCAGCACCCAACAAAGTGCATAGTGCAAAGCCCTTAGTAAAAATTACCAGACAGACCAAGAAGCAGGAAAAAACCACCCATAATGAAGAGAAAAACCAATTCACAGAAACAGACTCAGAAAGATACCGACAGCATTGGCAATGCCATTAAGCTAGTTATTATAATATATTCCATATGTTAAAGAAGACAGAGGAAAGAATGAATAAATTAAGCTAACAAAATACTTTAAAATATTTGAAGAAATGTCTGAATTTTCAAATATCATTAAAATTCTAAATGCAAAGGTCCAAGAAACTCAATCCTAAGCACAAGAAACATTAAAACAAACAAAAAATTATGCCAAGGCACATCAAAATTAAGTTATCTAAAGCTAGTAATAAAATCTTAAAAGCACAAAGAGAAGGGATTTAAATATGGAGCAAAGAGAGTAGTGACAGAACACTTTTCATCAGAAACAACATCAGCCAGAAGACAGTGAAGCATATCTACACTCAGCAAATATACCTCAAAACAAGGGGAAAATAATTATACCTTTTTAGACATTCAGAACCTTAAAGAACTCCTTACCAGCAGACCTCCACTACAAGAAACACTAAAGAAAACCCTTCAGGAGGAGGGAAATGATGCCAGATGGGAAGCTGGATCTACACAGACGGCCGGAGAACCCAGAAATAATAACTATATGGATAAACGTGACTCCTTCCTCTTAATGTTTAAATCTCCTTTAAAGAGATAATTAGACAGAAGTGAAGGGAACACTTCCGGGCTCCACAATCACCTGGAGCGGGCGGCGGCGTTAGGTCGACCCTGCTGGGCCTCTTTCTGCAGCTCCGCCTTTGCTCTGGTCTTTCTGGAAATCTTGCTGGTACCAGACAGCCTCCCAGACGTGTGTGAGGGACCCCCATAGTGCATACATTCCCCAAACGGCCCCCCAGGGGCGGGCACAGTGCAATTCTTGATGGCCAGTGAATGGACAACAACAATGTGGCTTTCTGGCTTGTTCAGTTTACTGTTCTGTTTGTTCTGCCTCTTGCTGGGTTGCATGAAGCGGCAAGCTGTTACCAAGCAAGTTACCAAGTAACTTGCTTTGCTGGCAAGTGCTCTGGCCAGTGCTCTGAGGCTGTACCAAAGATGACTTCGCTTCCAGTTAAGCAGAGCATTCCTGGCCTGAGCTTTGTTAGGGGACTGCTGGCACTACCTGTTATATTCATTCATCTTTGTCAACTCTTCCAGTTACAATGAATATTCTCCCAGTCTTGTTATTTTCTTGGCTTCATGCTGCCACATACTGGAAAAAGGCACTTAGTGCAAAGGGTTCAAATAGTTTATCTCTACTGGGACCTCTCGTCCATAAATTAAGCACTAATCAACAGAATATTCTGAAATTCAATACTTATCATTAAATAATCTTGATGGCTGCTACAGTTTTTATGCTTTTTTAGTGGCCAAGAAAGTTTGCTCCAGCTTTTTATATACTATAGATTCCTCAATACCACTCTCAAAGAAATCCATATCGTAGAGGACATTAACGAATTGAGGGCTGTTGTTGAATATCTAATAATGAAACCTGCTTGCCCACTGTTTTGTAAGAAGACTTTGTCTCCAGAGCATTGCTTTGATGAGCAGACTAGCACTAACAGTTGCATAGTTTACCATCCAGCTAAGTTATATGTAATACAAATGAGTATTATTAGCAGCTGGTACTCTCCAGGTGTAAAACTGACCTCAATGCAATTTACATAAATACATCTCAAAAGAAAAATAATCGTTTTCCCAGAATGCTAAATCAAACTTTTAAACACTGAGGAACTTTATTGTAACCTGTTGTTAATGGTTAAGTAAGTTTAAATCTTGTGACAATGTATCAGAAATCCTTTAGACTGGTGTGCCTTCATCATAAAGTACATCTATTTCTCTTATAAAAATAGCTCTAAAAATTGTTTTCATCTAATTGGTAACCTTAATTTGTACCTGGCATGAGTTGATTATGGTAATACTAACGTGTAAATTCAGCATATTTTGAGACAGTATTCTTTTGGCTTTTAGTAATTTTGGGTGATTTTAACAAAAACACTTCCCACTGTGTTTAATTTCAAATTTTTTCTGAACCAACCAAGTGCTACTTGGTTAGGACAGATTTATTTTTGATGTATCACTATAATAGTAATTCTATATGTATCTTATGCTATGATCCTCCAAATTTTTATTTTCATAATTATTTCTGTGGCTTCAAACATTTTTTTTAAAAGGTCCCACTGTAAGCTTGTTTGTTAGCCAACTGGGTAAATGTCTGTGGTCACCTAGCATTTTACGTTACAGAGCAGTAGTCAAAAGACACTTTTCCTTTCAGAGACCCATTGAGTAACATTTCTCAAATACGAAATCCTTTTTTTAGAAATGTGCACACACAGGTTTCAGTAGTTTACACAATTACTTAGATCAGATTCTTGACTGAGAGTTTTCTTAGTTTCCTAGGCCTAAATTTTCATAATTACAGCAGTGCAGATGCCTTTTGAAAGTCATGTAACTGAAGATTTAGCATATGACTAAACTTAGTATCTGTTCTTAAATAATAATGAAGATTATGTATACTCGCCCATCAAATCTGATTTAAAAGATTTAACAGAAAGGTTTATAGGTAAGGTTATTGATTGGGAATGGGGCCAGAGGAAGAATTAAGAGGTAAACAGTGTATATTTCTAATTTGCAATGCAGAGATAAGTTTGGGGGAATTGGATGTATAATCCAACTATGATTGAGTTGTATGTTTAATACATTTGTTGCGCTTCCATCAACTCCTTTATAAAACTCATTCTGATCTTTATTACTGCTGTTTAAAACACTGCAAAATGTTAATACTGAGTAATGTAATGGTTTTTGTAACCAGTTTTCTTCTGTGTATGTAACTTGGATTTCTCAAATACACTCAGGGACTTATCAGTAACATCAGTTTTCTTTTTATTCAACTTTTTGATCCACAGAAATGTGATACTTACTTGATAGCTCAACTGTAGCCAGCTATTTTTGTAATTTTGAAATATTTATCTACTAAGTTAGAGAATGCTCCAACTACCACACAATTGCACTCATCTCACACGCTAGTAAAGTAATGCTCAAAATTCTCCAAGCCAGGCTTCAGCAATACGTGAACCATGAACTTCCAGATGTTCAAGCTGGTTTTAGATAAGGCAGAGGAACCAGAGATCAAATTGCCAACATCCGCTGGATCATGGAAAAAGCAAGAGTTCCAGAAAAACATCTATTTCAGCTTTATTGACTATGCCAAAGCCTTTGACTGTGTAGATCACAATAAACTGTGGAAAATTCTGAAAGAGATGGGAATACCAGACCACCTGACTTGCCTCTTGAGAAACCTATATGCAGGTCAGGAAGCAACAGTAAGAACTGGACATGGAACAACAGACTGGTTCCAAACAGGAAAAGGAGTACGTCAAGGCTGTATATTGTCACTCTGCTTATTTAACTTATATGCAGAGTACATCATGAGAAGCGCTGGGCTGGAGGAAGCACAAGCTGGAAATCAAGATTGCCGGGAGAAATATCAATCACCTCAGACATGCAGATGACACCACTCTTATGGCAGAAAGAGAAAAGGAACTAAAAAGCCTCTTGATGAAAGTGAAAGAGGAGAGAGAAAAAGTTGGCTTAAAGCTCAACATTCAGAAAACAAAGATTATGGCATCTGGTCCCATCACTTCATGGGAAATAGATGGGAAAACAGTGGAAACAGTGGCTGACTTTTTTTGGGGGGGCTCCAAAATCACTGCAGATGGTGATTGTAGCCATGAAATTAAAAGACAGTTACTCCTTGGAAGGAAAGTTATGACCAACCTAGATAGCATATTCAAAAGCAGAGACATTACTTTGCCAACAAAGGTCCGTCTAGCCAAGGCTATGGTTTTTCCAGTGGTCATGTATGGATGTGAGAGTTGGACTGTGAAGAAAGCTGAGTGCCGAAGAATTGATGCTTTTGAACTGTGGTATTGGAGAAGACTCTTGAAAGTCCCTTGGACTGCAAGGAGATCCAACCAATCCATTCTAAAGGAGATCAGTCCTGGGTGTTCATTGGAAGGACTGATGCTAAAGCTGAAACTCCGATACTTTGGCCACCTCATGCGAAGAGTTGACTCATTGGAAAAGACCCTGATGCTGGGAGGGATTGGGGGCGAGAGGAGAAGGAGATGACAGAGGATGAGATGGTTGGATGGCATCACCGACTCGATGGACGTGAGTTTGAGTGAACTGCGGGAGTTGGTGATGGACAGGGAGGCCTGGTGTGCTGTGATTCATGGGGTCACAAAGAGTCGGACACGACTGAGTGACTGAACTGAACTGACTGAAGTTAGAGAAGCCCATTAATTTCAGTTGATTGTGGAGGGGGCAGAGTCTCATTATCATTATGTAATCTGATGGTTTTAAAAATTTTCTAGAGCAATAAATTAACTACAATGTGAAGTAAACAATTTAAAATTTTTTAAATAAAAAGGATAATTGACTTTTTAAAGAAAAAATAAAAACAATCAATTGAAGGGTTTATAACATATGCAGAAATGTAATATGTGATAACAACAGTATAAAGGCCTGGAGAGAGCAAATGGAAAGATACTGTTGTAAGGTCCTTATACCATACATGAAAAGATATGATACCACTTGGAGGTAAATTGTGGGAAGTTAAACTTCTGTACAAGTCCTAAAGCAGCCACCAAAAAAATTATAAGTCAATAATCAAAATAAAATGGAATTCTAAAAATGAATTTCTAAAAAGAAAAGCAGCAGCTGTAGAACAGTGATTTCCAGACTTTGAGATATCACAAACAAGTAAATTAACAATAACATATTGAAAGAAGGGACTAACATAAGGTTGTTAACTTTATTTAACCAAGTAAAACCTCACAAACAAACAAGCATAATTATTATTTTACTATCACCATTAACTCATAAAAGAACAGGCATTTCAAAATTATGGAAGCAAGAAAACCAATCACCAAATAATGTAGCATCATCATTCATTCACTCCACTTTCCTTTTTTCTCACTGTACTATGGAAATTGGTCTGAAGGTTTGAAAAAATGTATTTGGTATCCCTGTATCATGGCTCTGCCTCCTTATACAAACATCAACAAGAAAAGACTGCACTGATGCCTAAAAACAATCCTCTTAAATGACTAAAACACTAAGTGGCATAGAGTATCTTCATCTGATTCAGCATAGCAGCTCAATTAAAAACTGCATCATGAAGATTCAAATTCTCTTAACCCTGTTATCAAACCAATGAATAATCCTGGCAATTTACAGGCACAGAGAAGTCACTCCACATGACAGGGAATTCTGGAGTTGATCAAGATGAGCAATATAATTTAATCCCACCTCAAAAATGTCAGCCTGCCTAGGTTTAACTTAAACAAGTTAGTCAACTTCTCTGAGCTTTGCAAGAGGAAAAATACACAAAAGTTACTTAGCGCTAATACTAGTAGCTATTACTATTATTACTGTACTTGGAAATGCTCCTGCCCTCATTTATCCAAACGTAATTACTGATGTCTTTCTTTCCCCCATAAAACACACACTTTCTCTATATTCCTAACCAATCCCACCTGCTGCTGCTAAGTCGCTTCAGTCGTGTCCGACTCTGTGCGACCCCACAGACAGCAACCCACTAGGTTCCTCTGTCCCTGGGATTCTCCAGGCAAGAACACTGAAGTGGGTTGCCATTTCCTTCTCCAATGCGTGAAAGTGAAGTCGCTCAGTTATGCCCGACTCTTAGCGACCCCATGGACTGTAGCCCACCAGGCTCCTCTGTCCATGGGATTTTCCAGGCAAGAGTACTGGAGTGGGGTGCCATTGCCTTCTCCGGCCCCCTCATCCATAATTCATAACAAATGTCTTCCCTAAGGAGCTCTCACTGCTTGAAGTATTTCCGGATCATTCACCACAGAGGTGGAAATAAATCCCCAGACTGAAGGTTCAGATTTTTCGACATTACACTGTAAATCCAAAATAACACCTGGAAACCTGGGGATTGTTTTGCGGCGATGGTGGAAGCCAGTTCCTCTGTAACATACTAACCATGGTGAGAAAATTCCATAAAGGTGTCTGTGTGTTTCTCTGCCTCAGTGCTTTTATGCATCCCAGTGTTTTTATCCTTTTATCTTTGTCTCTTTTTCATGGTAACTCATCTTCACAAATCATATTATAGCAATCATTTTTTCAAAATCATATATCATCATATATCATGGTGGCTCAGACGGTAAAGCATCTACCTACAATGCCAGAGACCTGGCTTCAATCCCTGGGTCAGGAAGATCTCCTGGAGAAGGGAATGGCAACCCACTCCAGTATTCTTGCCTCCACCCCCCCCCCCCCCGCAAAAAAATCCCACCTAGCTCTGGTTAATTGAACTGATCTAGCATTCATTTACAAAGTAACCTCTTCTTTTAGAAAGTAACCTCTTAATACCTAATGAAAAAGCTCTATAAAAGTATACTCCTTTTGTATACGGTTTTGCACGTGTACTCTCTGAATTCAGATTTAACCATGTAAGGCAAAAACGGTGTCTACTACCTGTGTTATAGCTTCCAATGTCTCCTGCTAATAAACTCTGCAAAGATATCAACCTTGACTAAATGTTGACTTCACCAGCACACTATCTGCTACAAAAACAACGGGTTTCCTAATTGTAATGTGCAGTTTTTCCACTGCAATATTCCAACAGAACATAAACAGCCACCAAGCAAAACGATTCTGACAATCTCCGTTAGTAATATACGTTTCTTTCTCTATATCATTTTCAAAGTTCAACCCCTGGACTCAGCTAATACGTACGTCTACATACCACGAAGCATTAGTGCTGCTAATAAAATAAGCTGCCCATAATTTGACACTATTTGGTTCATGATGATAAAGTTTTCCCTTGTGCAAAGCAACCTAGCAAAAATGGATCCCAAGTTTTCTGCAGCTCTTAAAAGACGCAAAGATATGGCATAGGAACTGGGCAAGTTACCTCGACGTTGTCTGTGAGACCATATTCAGAGTGGGGATTTTCTGCAACCTAGAAAACAAAACACAAGTCACAGAGGCATCAGCCACTCTTCCTTACTGCACACAGCCACCCTAAATCCAGGGCCTCCTAGTACCTGCGTCTGTCCCTCCAGCATCTGCTCTGGCTCCATGGTGGACCCTGCAAGTCACACTCCCAGGATACCAGTCTTGGAAAACAAGAAAAACCGTGAGTTACCTGGGAGATTTTAAGATGAAGACGCCAGGATGGAGCCCAACCCAGTCCCGACCCCGCCCCTCACCCCCACCTGGGCGCGGGAGCACCCCGAGTTGTAGAGGAGCAGGATGGGACTGTCCACGACCGGGCGCCCGCATCAGGTCCGGTAGCTCCGCGGTACTCCCAAAAACCTAGAAGAGGTGGGGAAAAGGGAAAAGGGAGCTGATTACCCGCGCCCAAGCCGTTCGTTCTTAAGAGCCCTGCACCGCGCCAACTCCCAGGACAAACCGCTTCCGCCGTAAGTGGCGGATGTCGCACGACTGCCGCGCCTGCGCAGAATTGTACGGCCGGGACCGTACGGGTTGTAAGGATAACGTGCTGTCTACGATAAGCAGCGTCCTGGCCAAGGTGTGACCTGCAGTCTGCGAAACAATCGTTCCTTGACGGGCCTACGCTGAGCAGTCGCCACCCCATCTGCAGACCCAGTGAATAGACCAGCTGTCAGGGGTTTGGCCCGGCCATCCCTCGGTGCTGCCTGAAATCTGCCGAAGCTCTTCGCGGAACCGAAAAAACTTGCTGAATAATTCTTACGGAAAAAATCTCAGACCGAAATTCAACAAGCCGGGAAAGAATATCAGTTCAGTCAGTTCAGTCGCTAGTCGTGTCCGACTCTTTGCGACCCCATGGACTGCAGCACGCCAGGCCTCCCTGTCCATCACCAACCCCCAGAATTTGCTTAAACTCAAGTCCACTGAGTGGGTGATGCCATCCAGCCATCTCATCCTCTGTCACCCCTTATTCTACTGCCTTCAATCTTTCCTAGCACCAGGGTCTTTTCAAATGAGTCACTTCTTCGCATCAGGTGGCCAAAATATTGGAGTTTCAGCTTCAATATCAGTCCTTCCAATGAATATTCAGGACTGATTTCCTTTAGGATGAACTGTTTGGATCTCCTTGCTGTCCAAGAGACTCTCAAGAGTCTTCTCCAACACCACAGTTCAAAAGCATCAATTCTTCGGCACTCAGCTTTCTTTATAATCCAATTCTCACATCCATACGTGATTACTGGAAAAACTAAAGCTTTGACTAGATGAACCTTTGTTGGCAAAGTAATATCTCTGCTTTTTAATATGCTGCCTAGGTTGGTCATAACTTTTCTTCCAAGGAGCAAGTGTCTTTAATTTCATGCCTGCAGTCACCATCTGCAGTGATTTGGGACCCCAAAATAGTCTATCACTGTTTCCCCATCTATTTGCCACGAAGTGATGGGACCCGATGCCATGAACTTGGTTTTCTGAATGTTGAGTTTCAAGCCAACTTTTTCACTCTCACTTTCATCAGGAGGCTCTTTAGTTGTTCACTTTCTGCCTTATATAAGGGTGGTGTCATATGCATATCTGAGGTTGTTGATATTTCTCCTGGCAATCTTGATTCCGGTTTGTGCTTCATCCAGCCCAGTGTTTCTCATGATGTACTCTGCATATAAGTTAAATAATCAGGGTGACAATATATAGCCTTGACGTACTCTTTTCGCAGTTTGGAACTAGTCTATTGTTCCATGTCCAATTCTAACTGTTGATTCCTGACCTGCATACAGATTTGTCAAGAGACAGGTCAGGTGGTCTGGTATTCCCATCTCTTTCAGAATTTTCCACAGTTTGTTGTGGTCCACACAGTCAAAGGCTTTGGCATAGTCAATAATGCAGAAGTAGATGTTTTTCGAACTCTCGTGATTTTTTGATAATCCAGAGGATGTTGGCAATTTGATCTCTGGTTCGTCTACCTTTTCTAAATCCAGTTTAAACATCTAAGTTCACAGTTCACATACTGTTGAAGCCTGGCTTGGAGAATTTTGAACATTATTTTGAAAGCATGTGAGATGAGTGCAACTGTGTGGTAGTTTGAGCATTCTTTGGCATTGCTTTTCTTTGGGATTGGAATGAAAACTGACATTTTCCAGTCCTGTGGCCACTGCTGAGTTCTCCAAATTTGCTGGCATACTGACTGCAGCACTTTCACAGCATCCTCTTTTAGGATTTGAAAAGCTCAACTGGAATTCCATCACCAACACTAGCTTTGTTCGTAGTGATGCTTCCTAAGGCCCGCTTGACTTTGTATTCCAGGATGTCTGGCTGTAGGTGAGTGATCACACCATCGTGATTATCTGGGTTGTGAAGATCTTTTTTGTACAGTTCTTCTGTGTATTCTTGCCACCTCTTAATATCTTCTGCTTCTGTTAGGTCCATACCATTTCTGTCCTTTATTGTGCCCATGTTTGCATGAAATGTTCCCCTGGTATCTCTAATTTTGTTGAAGAGATCTCTAGTCTTTCCCATTCTATTGTTTTCCTCTGTTTCTTTGCATTGATCACTGAGGAAGGCTTTCTAATCTCTCCCTGCTATTCTTTGGAACTCTCCATTCAAATAAGTATATCTTTCCTTTTCTCCTTTGCCTTTAGCTTCTCTTCTTTTCTCAGCTATTTGTAAGGCCTCCTCAGACAACCATTTTGCCTTTTTGCATTTTTTTTTCTTGGTCTTGATCCCTGCCTCCTATACAATGTCACCAACCTCCATCCATAGTTCTTTAGGCACTCAGTCTATCAGATCTAATCCCTTGAATCTAGTTGTCACTCCCACTGTATAATCATAAGGGATTTGATTTAGGTCATACCTGAACGGTCTAGTGTTTTCCCCACTTTTTTCAATTTAAGTCTGAATTTGGCAATAAGAAGTTCGTGATCTGAGCCACAGTCAGCTCCCAGTCTTGTTTTTGCTGACTGTTTAGAGCTTCTCCATCTTTGGCTGCAAAGAATATAATCAATCTGATTTTGGTATTGACCATCTGGTGATGTCCATGTGTAGAGTCTTCTCTTGAGTTGATGAAAGAGGGTGTTTGCTATGACTAGGGCATTCTGTTCACAAAACTCTATTAGCCTTTGCCCCGCTTCATTCTGTACTCCAAGGCCAAATTTGCCTGTTACTCCAGGTATTTCTTGACTTCCAACTTTTGCATTTCAGTCCTCTATAATGAAAAGGACATCTTTTTTGGGTGTTAGTTCTAGAAGGTCTTGTGGTCTTCATAGAACCATTCAACTTCAGCTTTTTCAGCATTACTGGTCAGGGCATAGACTTGGATTACTGTGATATTGAATGGTTTACCTTGGAAATGAACAGAGATCATTCTGTCATTTTGAGATTGCATCCAAGTACTGCATTTCAGACTCTTTTGTTGACTATGATGGCTACTCCATTTCTTCTAAGGGATTCTTGCCCACAATAGTAGATATAATGGGAAGAGTAACTGTTTAGAGACATATAGCTAGCAAGTGGAGGAGTCAGATTTTCAAATTCAGACACTGGCTCAATTCATGACTTTAACCACTACTATGAAGAGGAGAGTGAAAAAGTTAGCTTAAAGCTCAACATTAAGAAGACTAAGATCATGGCATCTGGTCCCATCACTTCATGGGAAACAGATGGGGAAACAGTGGAAACAGCGTCAGACTTTATTTTGGGGGGCTCCAAAATCACTGCAGATGGTGATTGCAGCCATGAAATTAAAAGACGCTTACTCCTTGGAAGGAAAGTTATGACCAAACCTAGATAGCATATTCAAAAGCAGAGACATTACTTTGCCAACAAAGGTCCGTTTAGTCAAGGCTATGGTTTTTCCAGTGGTCATGTATGGATGTGAGAGTTGGACTGTGAAGAAGGCTGAGCGCCGAAGAATTGATGCTTTTGAACTGTGGTGTTGGAGAAGACTCTTGAGAGTCCCTTGGACTGCAAGGAGATCCAACCAATCCATTCTAAAGGAGATCGGTCCTGGGTGTTCTTTGGAAGGAATGATGCTAAAGCTGAAACTCCAGTACTTTGGCCACCTCATGTGAAGCGTTGACTCATTGGAAAAGACTCTAATGCTGGAATGGATTGGGATCAGGAGAAGAAGGGGATGACAGAGGATGAGATGGCTGGATGGATCACCAACTCGATGGACGTGAGTTTGAGTGAACTCCGGGAGTTGGTGATGGATAGGGAGGCCTGGCGTGCTGCAATTCATGGGGCCTCAAAGAGTTGGACACGACTGAGCGACTGAGCGAACGGAACTGAACTTAGTTAAATTCACCTACTCCAGTCCGTTTTAGTTCGCTGATTCCTAACATGTCAATGTTCACTGTTGCCATCTCCTGTTTGACCACTTCCATTTTGCCTTGATTCATGGGCCTAACATTCCAGTTTTCTATGCAATATTGCTCTTTACAGCATCAGTCTTTACTTCCATTACCAGTCACATCCACAACTGGGTGTTATTTTTGCTTTGGCTCCATCTCTTCATTCTTTCTGGAGTTAGTTCTCCACTGATCTCCAGTAGCATATTGGGCACCTAGTGACCTGGAGAGTTCATCTTTCAGTGTCCTATCTTTTTGCCTTTTCATACTGTTCATGCGGTTCTCAAGGCAAGAATACTGAAGTGGTTTCCCATTCCCTTCTCCAGTGGGCCACATTTTGTCAGAATTCTCCACTATGACCCGTCCGTCTTGGTTCAGACCTGACATGATCTGGTCGACCAGATATGAGCTGGTGGTAGTTAATCCCACCTGAATTGCATGACGGCTATGCAATGGGACAGGAGAGGTTTTCCCAAGGGAAAACCTTAGAATGACTAGGAAGAGGAAAGAAAGGGAATGAATTTGAAGAGTTAGCCAAAAAATATTGACTATCGTGTATTCTGAAGGAGTTCATACTCATTATAAGCTTACGACAAAAGAAATGGAATGCCAAAAGAATGACACAGCAGTTATACTTCTGGGATTTTATCCCATAGAACACAAGGATACAAAGATACTTACTATACCACAGTTTTTAGTAGGAGAAGATTGGGAATAGATTAAATTATGATATCTCAATACAGTGGACTACTGTGCAGCCATTGAAAAGAATGAGGTAGATCTACGGTGCTGTTGTTGTTCAATTGCTAAGTCATGTCCAACTCTTTGTGACTTCTTGGACGATAGCCTGCCAGGCTCCTCTGGCCTCCACTGTTTCCTGAGGTTTGCTCAGTTTCACATCCATTGAGTTGGTGATGCTATCTAACTATCTCATCCTCTGTCATCCCCTTCTCCTCCTGCCCTCAATCTTTCCCAGCATCAGGGGCTTTTCCAGTGAGTTGACTGTTCACCTCTGGTGGCCAAAGCATTGGAGCATCAGTCCTTCCAATAAAGATTCAGGGTTTATTTCCTTTAGGATTGACTAGTTTGATCTCCTTGCAGTCCAAGGGACTGTCAAGAGTCTTCTTCAGGACCACAATTTAAAAGCATCGATTCTTCAGCCCACAGCCTTCTTTATGGTCCAACTCTCACAGCTGTACATGACTGGTGGAAAAACCATAGCTTTGACTATATGCACCTTGTTTGGCAAAGTGATGTCTGCTTTTTAATATGATGTCTAGATTTGTCATAGCTATATAAATCTACATCTATAGCTACTGGCATGTTAAAAATATTCACAACATAATTTTGTCTGAAAACACATGTTGTAGGAAATCTGTGTAGTGAGGTATTTTTTTTTGCATGTACATACTTGTATATGCATATAAAAAAGCCTGGAGAGATATACAACAAACTATTAATAGTGGTTACCTGTGGAGAGTGAAAATGTGGAAGGTAAATAAGTTGTTGCTTTCTACAAACTTTTATATTGTTTGAGTTTTTTTTTTTTTTTTTTTTACCAAAGGCATAAATTTGTTTTGAAATTAAAAGGCCAGGAATATGCTCATCCCTGCCATCTCCAATCACACTGAAGACCACCTGAGGCAGAAGAGAAAGAGAAAGCCCTATCACGCCTATGAATAGCAAACAGGTGAAACACCACTAATAACAGCAACAGTCAGTTCAGTCATTCAGTCATGTCTGACTCTTTGAGACCCCATGAACTTCAGCATGCCAGGCCTCCCTGTCCATCACCAACTCCCGGAGTTCACCCAAACCCATTTCCTTTGAGTCGGTGATGCCATCCAACCATCTCATCCTCTGTCATCCCCTTCTCCTCCTGCCCCCAATCTTTCCTAGCATCAGGGTCTTTTCCAATGAGTCAGCTCTTTGCATCAGGTGGCCAAATTATTGGAGTTTCAGCTTCAACATCAGTCCTACCAATGAACACCCAGGACTGATCTCCTTTAGGATGGACTGGTTGGATCTCCTTGCAGTCCAAGGGATTCTCAAGAGTCTCCTCCAACACCACAGTTCAAAAGAATCAATTCTTCAGCACTCAGCTTTCTTTATACTCCAGCTCTCATATCCATACATGACCACTGGAAAAAACAATAGCCTTGACTAGAAGGACCTTTACTGACAAAGTAATGTCTCTGCTTTTTAATATGCCATCTCAGTTCAGTCAGTTCAGTCACTCAGTCGTGTCCAACTCTTTGCGACCCCATGAATCGCAGCACGCCAGGCCTCCCTGTCCATCACCAACTCCCGGAGTTCACTCAGACTTACGTCCATCGAGTCAGTGATACCATCCAGCCATCTTATCCTCTGTCATCCCCTTCTCCTCCTGCCCCCAATCCCTCCCAGTATCAGGGTCTTTTCCAACGAGTCAACTCTTCACATGAGGTGGCCAGAGTATCGGAGTTTCAGCTTTAGCATCAGTCCTTCCAGTGAACACCCAGGACTGATCTCCTTTAGAATGGACTGGTTGGATCTCCTTGCAGTCCCAGGGACTCTCAAGAGTCTTCTCCAACACCTAGGTTGGTCATAACTTTCCTTCCAAGGAATAAGCAACAGGGAAATACACAAATGCACCTGCAAAAAATATTAAAAGACCAGGAATTTCCCTGGTGGCCCAGTGGTTAAGACTCTGCACTTCTAGTATAGGCAGCACAAATTCAGTCCCTGGTATAGGAACTAAGATCCTGCATGCCACAGGGAACAAGTGGAAAAAAAAAAGAGAGAGGCCAAAAATATTTAGATAATTTTTTAAATTGTATGTCATTTTATTGTATGTAACACAGGCAATAATGAGGAAGAATATTTACATGAGTAATGAGTCTCGTCGGTTATATGATAGCATTAAAAAAAAAAGCCTTCCAGTTCATTCTTCCCTTTACCCTCCTATTTATGGGGCATCTGCAGAAAAGAGTTAACATAGCAGGGCCAAGACTGCTGGCTTTAGAAAGGCCTGCTTGAAAGACTGGCTGGTGTCTAGGCATTTGAAGAGTAAACTGTTCCCTACACTGATATATGGGGTCACAATGGCTCAGTGGTAAAGAATCCACCTGCCAATGCAGGAGATGTGGGTTTGATCCCCGAGTCAAGAAGATCCTCTAGAGTAGGAAATGGCAACCCACTCCAGTATTCTTGCTTGGGAAATCCCACGGACAAAGCAGCCTGGTGGGCTACAGTCCATGAGTTTGCAAAACAGTCAGACATGACTGAGCAATTAAACAACAACACTGATATAAAACTTTCCCTATATGATAAGAGTGGCTCACTGAGTCTAAAATGTTTGTGCAGACAACATGGTTTATGTTAAGCACCTGCTTTCCTTCTAGGAGTTGGGACTTCTGGTATGTGTTAGGCAGAGGATGACCACATGATCAGCAGGACTGAATTTCTGATGAGTGTTCCTGATAGACAGCATTTCACACATACTGTCAGATCTCACTGCTGGTGGAATGGTGTCCTGTGTGACTCAACTGAGAGAAGGCTCTTGGAAGTTGATGTTGGGTTTCCTCCAGACTTTGTCCATGTGCCTTTTTCCTTGCTGATTTTGCTTTGTATCCTCCTGCTGTCATAAATCAGAGCTGCAAATAAGACTCTATTCTGAGTCGTATAAGTGAGTGAGTGAAAGTCTCTCAGTCATGTCCGACTCTTTGCGACCCCATGGACTGTAGCCCAACAAGCTTCTCTGTCCACGGAGTTCTCCAGGCAAGAATACTGGAGTGGGTAGCCATTTCCTTCTCCAAGGGATCTTCCCAACCCAGGGATTGAATGTAGGTCTTCTGCACTGCAGGCAGATTCTTTACCATCTGAGCCATCAGAGAAATTGAATTGTGTGAGTACTTCTAGTAAATGACCAAACCTGGGGGTAAACATGGAGATCTTCCACTCTTGGAGAGTTTAAGATAAATATAAATTACAGTGCCTGCCCTCATAAATTTGTATTCTAGTTCAGCTAGATCAGACATTTAAATGTCAGTATAAGATAACTGATTACAGATGAATGCTAGCTATCTGAATGCTTCAGATTAATTCTGAAGGAGTTCACATGAAGTTGAGATAAATGCAAGCAGGTAACCTTGGAGCAAGTTGGACCAAAGAATAATTATTTCAGCAAAGCAGGGAGGAATGGGATCAAGGGGACATAATTCCAATTAACATAATTTCACTGATGAAGAAATTAAATGGAGAAACTCAAGTATCCTTGCAAAAATATGTTGTAAGAATATGTGTTGGAGAAGACTCTTGAGAGTCCCTTAGGACTGCAAGGAGATCAAACCAGTCAATCCTAAAGGAAATCAATCCTGAATATTCATTGGAAGGACTGATGCTATAGGTGAAGCTCCAAAATTTTGGCCACCTGATGTGAAGAGCTGACTTACTGGAAAAGATCCTGATGCCTGAAAAGATTGAAGGCAGGAGGAGAAGGGGATGACAGAGGACGAGACAGTTGGATGGCATTACCAACTCAATGCACATGAGTTTCAGCAAGCTCTGGGAGATGGTAAGTAAAGGACAGGGAAGCCTGGTGTGCTACAGTCCATGGGGTGGCAAAGAGTGGGACACAACTAAGCGATTGAACAACAACAAATACTAGAATATAGGGATTGAGGACTTACCTGGCGGTCCAGCAGTTAAAGAATCTGCCTGCCAATGCAGGGAATAGGGGTTCAGTCCCTGTTCTGGGAAGATTCCACATGCCTTGGGCAGCTAAGCTTCTGTGCCACAACTACTGAAACCCTCGCGCCACAGCTAAAGAGTAGCCCCTGCTTGCTGTGACTAGAGAAAGCCCGTGCACAGCACCAAAAACCCATTGCAGCCAAAAATAAATAAGTAAATACTTTTACAAACAGTATAGGAATCAAGCTTATCTGATAAGAAGGATTTCAAGGATAATGAAGAGTTTCTGAAATGACAATGGAAACCACTCTGGGAAACTGACGACTTGTTTTTTATGCCCCAACACTCATCCAGTGCTAACAATTCCCATTACTCTCCTTTTCATGTATGTCAGAGTAAATGCCTTCCCACCATAAACATGGAAATGTAACATATTTACATACCCAAGTATTTTCTTTAGAGTGATGACTGAATATACCTTCTGGTAATTTAGACTGCCATTCTACCACATTCATTTAATATCCTGTGTTAACTGACTCTGCTCTGCCTCCATAGCCTCACAGCTTTAAAAACTGAGCTGAGCAAATTAGGTAACAATTTATACTGTTACACCTACTACTATTTCAAAACCATGAGCTCATCCACACTTTCCATAGTAACAAATCCTCTGCAAACTAGAGAATCTCAAACTGGTGCCTCAGTTTTGGTTTGTTTGTTTTCAAATTTTGAGCCAACATCTCCTGAGCAATAAATTTCACATAAAATTTCAGAATTCTGTTTTCTCTTTAAATGTTTTAAAACTTTGGCAACAGAGGCACACATTTCTGAAAGGCAAAGAGCTTGAGCCGAGTAACAGCTGTCACATTTAATAAGGGAATTCTACTCTTTAATTTTTCAAAATATTTTTTAAGAATTTATTTATTTTTCAAAGTCTTTATTATTCACATCATATATATATATTTGAATTTCACATCCACACATGGAATTTATATATATATATGTTTGACCACTATTGCTACTTGCTATTTAAGTTTTTTAGCCATGTATTGCACTGTACACTTACTCTTATTCCCTACTGTGTCCTGGCACCTTACTCATCACCTGGCAGGTTGTCTGTGCTTAATATGTTTGTTGAACAAATGAATGAATAAATATATGTCACAATGTGGGGAAATGATTACTTGTCGACAACTGTGTTTTGGCAACCCACTCCAGTACTCTTGCCTGGAGAAGCCCATGGATGGAGGAGCCTGGTAGGCTACTCTTTGTGACCTCCACGGGGTCACAAAGAGTCAGACACGACTGAGCGATTTTACTTTCTTTCTTTCATGTTTTTGCTTATGAACATAGCTATAGGATAAAAATTCCCTAATTGTTACTCTACTCTTGCCATTTCTTATCTCCAACCATGTTTAATGTTTCTCTCTTATATTTTCTGCCTGTTTCAAAATCAGTTATCTCTTCTCTTGGTTCTAGGTGCACCACTTCATTTTACTTTTTTTAAATTATTAATTGAAAAGAAATACTTAATAAGTGTCATAGGTCCCTACTTTAAATAATTCAGCATCTTTCAAACTGAAGGTTGGGGAATTTCTTAGAAGAGAAGGAGATTTACAAGATATTTATAATTATATATAAAACAACTATTAAGTGGTAATCTCTTTCTAAATAAATTAATGGGTTAAAGTGATAAAGTGACCAAATGTCCTGGATTCGTTAGCACAGTACTCAGGTCCTCCTTTTTGTCCTGGTGAAACTGGCCCAGATTCCCTTCAAGATTAAGTGTCCTGCAAGTTCTTGCCATCTGACAATGGGGAAGTTGTCACGCTATAGAGTAAATGGCTGAGAAGGTTAGTATCTTCAGTGCAGGGAGATTATAAAGCCAGGGTAATAGCTAGGTGGGCTTCCCAGTGGTCAGTGGTCAGTGGTGAAGAATCCACCTGCCAATGCAGGAGACCTTGATTCAGTCCCTGAGTCAGGAAGATCACCTGGAGAAGCAAATGACAATCCATTCCATTATTCTTACCTGGGAAATCCCATGGACAGAGGAGCCTGGTGGACTACAGCCCACGGGTTGCAAAGAGTCAGACATGACTTAGCAAATAAACAGCGTCAACAATATCCAGGCATTATTTTTCTTGAGGCAAGTTAAGATGTTAATTGAGAAAAATGGATTTGACTGGCATATAATTCCAAGAGGCAGAAGATGTGGACTGAGATTATTGAAAACTCAGATCCCAGTAGAGTATAAATTCTGGAATGGCATTGTACATGTAAGAGACAGAAACAAAATTTACTGAGCCTTCTTACATTGCAGGTATTATGCAGGAGGTTTTAGATGTATTCTTTTACTTTGCAATTTAATTCTTATTCTACCAATTTTACAGATGAGTTAAAGGAGTTGATCCATATCACACAACCAATAAGTGACAGAACCAAAACACCAACCTGTCTTTCTCTCAAACCCATATTTTTACCAAACCAAAAAAAAAAGGGGGGGGGGGAGGTATAGAAAAGCAGTCAATGTTAAGAACAACTGGATAGCAGAGATCTAGCAAGTGGGAGTCAAGGGGCCAAAAACCCAATACCTCGAGGCTCAGGAATGAAAGATCACTCTCCATACAGGGGCAAGTGATATATATATTTCAAGATTAATAAAATATAAACAGTCTATATAAAAGTGTTTTTCTTTGGAGGCCTAGATTTTAAACTTAAAACCCTAAAGTAGCATGTGTCATTAATTAATACATGATGTTGGGCAACTAACAGGCTGTTAGGAGCCTCAAATTCCTTATTTTGAAAAATGGAGGCAATAAGGCTTAAAATAGTGGTGATTGACTACAACAGTCAAGTTAACCTGCTTAGCCTAGAATATGGGTTCAATACATGTTAGCTAGTAGTAGTCATCATTATTACTGTATTAATGATTATAGTCATCATTATTACTGTTGCTGTTGTCTCCTTAAACTTAAGTATGTTACTGTACCTCATGATTGAAACTAGGAATGTTTTGATGACTCAGCAAAATGGCTGGGAAATGCTTTCTTAGATTCTAATCTGAAATCGAGGTAAAAGGAAATTCTACCTACAATCACTGTGGTAGATTACTTGCAAAGATGGCCACAGTAATTCCTTTCATCCATACATGTACACTTCTTTGCAATGTGACTTTGCTACTACTCCATTGAGATGTGGAATTTATTTTCCCATCTCTTCCATTGAGGTTGGCCATATGACTTGCTTTGATAATAGAATGCAGCAGAAATTACATTATGCAACTTTGAAGTTTGGGCTTAAAGAGAATTTACATCTTCCTTTCATGCTCTGTTGGAAGCCAGACGCTATATAAAGAAGTATGGTGGGACTTCCCAGGTGGTGTAGTGAATAAGAATCTGCCTGCTAATGCAGGGGACATGGGTTCAGTCCCTGGTCTGGGAAGATTCCACATGCTGTGGAAGCCCACAGAACTACTGACCCCACACTCTAGGGCCTGTGAGCCGCAGCTACTAAGCCTGGTGCCTAGAGCCTGTTGTCGGCAACAAAAGAAGCCACTACAATGAGAAGCGCACTTTGAAATGAAGAGTAGCCCCCTCTCACTGCAACTAGAGAAAGACCATGCAAAGCAAGGAAAATCCAGTGTAGCCAAAAATAAAATAAATAAATAAAAAGTTACAAAGAAAAAAAAGATATGGAATATTCTGCTGGAGATACATGCCCCAGCCAATAGCCACCACCAGCCTCTGGACATCTGAATGAAGATAGCTACACCATCCAGCCCCAGTCAAGCCTGTAGTAGATTACTGCAGTCATATAAATGAACCCAGGTAGGGCCAGCAGAAGAATCACCCTGCCACACTCAGTCCAAGTTGCTGACTTACAGAACTGTGAGTAAATAAATGGTTATCTTAAGTCAGTAAGTTTTGGAGTGGTTAATTATATAGCAACAGCTCAGTCATGTCCGACTCTTTGCAACCCCATAGACTATACAGTCCATGGAATTCTCCGGGCAAGAATACTGGATTATATTATACCTTATATAAGATAATAAGAATAAGATAATAAGATAAGATACAAATATAAGGATTATATTTGTATAAGGTAAAAACCAGGTAATCGTTTCCTTCTCCAGGGGATCTTCCCAACCCAGGGATAGAACCCAGGTCTCCCACATTGTAGGTGGATTCTTTACCAGCTGAGCTACCAGAGAAGCCCATAGCAACAGATATCTACAACAATTACCATATTTGAATTGTTTTTCAAAATATCAGTGTTTATTAAACGAGTACCATAAGCAAGGCATCAGGCTAGGTGCAGAAAGTGAATCAAAATGTGTAAAGTTTGGCCACTGCCTTGAAAAGAATTTATAAACTATATCAGGAGATAGTAAAGTATTTAAATAACATAAACTATATATTAGAAGAACCACAGAGTAACACAACCATATTGTTATACGAATTAAAAATATATAATTTCTGCTGGAAGTGGTAAGGGGAGGATTTATCAAGAAGATAGTATTAGAGCCTTGAAGGATTTTGATGGTGGAAGTAGGAGGAAAATCAATTCTAAGGGAAAGAAAAATGACCTGAGGATAACTGTGGTCCTGGGAAAGAGCAAAGAGTGCTCAGAAACTTGTCAGTATTTTACTTGGATTATAATATATGTATAGATGTGGGAGAACTCATTTAACAAATATCCAGGTACAACTTCATTCCAGGCACTGGCTACTACTCTGTTATGTAATAGGTGTGGAAGTTGAACTACAGACGTGGAGGCTGGCCGAGTCGCTAGCGCAAGAAGGTGGCGGAACAGGGATTCGAATGCAAGTAGTCTGACTCCAGAACCACTCCACTACTGTGCTGTGTCTTGGCTAAGTTAAGAAATTAGTCAGGGGGAAAAAAACAAAACTGGCACCAAACTAAATACCCTTCAACAGTTGCAGTGAAAACAAATACACTATAGCTGTACAAACCAACAAGAAGGAATCTCAAATACTTATTTATTTATATTTTTGGCTGTGCTGGACCTTTATTGCTGTTTATGGGCATTCTCTAGTTGCGGCAAGTGGGAACCAGTCTTCCCGTGGTGCGCATTCTTCTCCTTGCGGCGGCTTCTCTTGCTGCGAGCACAGGCTCTAGGCACGCAGGCTTCAGTAACTGCGGTCCAAGGGCTCTAGCGCGCGCACTCAGTAGATATGGGATCTTCCTGGACCCGGGATTGAACCTGTGCCCCTGCACTGGCAGGCGAATTCTCAGCCACTGTACCACCAGGGAAGTCCTCAAACACTTAATATTGAACAGAAAAATCAAATTAAGGGCAATATGTGCAATATGATTATATTTGTATAAGGTAAAAACCAGGCAACTACATAACATGTTTATACATGTTAATGTATACATGAAACTAAAATGAAAAGGAGAAAAATGATGAGTACAAAATTCAGGATACCCCCTTGCCCATCACGCACTGCACGTTCCTGGGGAACCTGGTGCTAAAGTAGACAGTCATCCGTAGACAACCTGCTTCTGGGTCGGGGTTTCGTACATAGCAGAATAGCTTCCTCACTTCAATCTATTGAAAGTCAGCCCTTGACATAAGGGTTTGTAAAAAATGAAGAGATCTTTTTTTTTTTTTTTTTTTTTAGAGGAAAACAATTCTTTTCTTTTTTAAGAAACATTTTTTTTAAACAAAATTTTTAAAAAAGAAAGAAAATAAACAAAATTCAGATAAATTCTCTGGCATTCCAGTGGTTAAGACTCCATGCTTCCACTGCAAGGGGCACAGGTTTGATTCCTGACCAAGGAACTAAGATCCCAAAGGTCATATGGAATGAAAAAACCACAAAATCCAAAATTCAGAATAGTGTCTTCCTCTGGAGGGAAGAAAAGAGATTGAGATTAGGGGGAATCACAGAGTGCTTCAAAGAACAGGTTACATTAGTTTTTCTTAAAATAGAAGCTGTTTATTTTTTCTTTAAATAATATATATCTTATACAGTCATTTCTCTGTTCCCCAATACCAAAAGCCAGGGATGCTCAAGTTTATTACATAAAATGACATAGTATTTGTTTATTAATATAATATACTCACATTCTTGTGTTGTTGGAAGAGGGTGTTGGCTATGACCAGTGTGTTCTCCAGCCTTTGTCCTGCTTCATGTTGTACTCCAAGGCCAAACTTGCCTGTTACTCCAGGTATCTTTTGATTTCCTACTCTTGCATGCCAGCCCCCTATGATGAAAAGGACATCTTTTTTTTTGGGTGTTAGTGCTAGAAGGTCTTGTAGGTTTTCATAGAACCATTCAACTTTAGCTTCTTCAGCATTAGTGGTTGGGGGCATAGACTTGGATTACTGTGATATTGACTGGTTTGTCTTGGAAATGAACCAAGATCATTCTGTCATTTTTCAGATTGCAACCAAGTACTGCATTTTGGACTTTTTTGTGATTATGATGGCTTCTCCATTTCTTCTAAGGGATTCTTGCCCACAATAGTAGATATAATGGTCATTTGAATTAAACTCGCCCATTCCTGTCCATTTTGGTTCACTGATTCCTAAAATGTCAGTGTTCACTCTTGCCATCTCCTGTTTGACCATTTCCAATTTACCTTGATTCATGGACCTAACATTCCAGGTTCCTATGCAGAAGAATTGATGCTTGTGAACTGTGGTGCTGGAGAAGACTCTTGAAAGTCCCTTGGATAGCATGGAGATCAAACCAGTCAATCCTAAAGGAAATCAACCCTGAATATTCACTGGAATGACTGATGTGGAAGGTGAAGCTCCAATACTTTGGCCACCTGATGCAGAGTTGACTCACTGGAAAAGACCCTGATGCTGGGAAAGACTGAAGGAAGGAGGAGAAGGGGAGGACAGAGGATCAGATGGTTCGATGGCATCATCAACTCAATGGACATGAGTTTGAGCAAACTCCAGGAGATGGTGGAGGACAGGGAAGCCTGGCAATCTGCAGTCCATGGGGTTGCAAGGAGTCAGACACAACTGAACGACTGAACAACAACTCACATTCTACCATATACTTGAAATAATCTCTAGGTCACCGACAACACCTAATACAATGTAATTACTATGCAAATAGTGGCAGGCCATGTGGCAAATTCAAATTTTGCTTTCTGGAACTTTCTGGGTTTTCAAATATTTTCCACCTGCTATTGGTTGAATTTGGATGCAGAACAATGGATATATCATATATTACATGATAAATGTATAAATCAATTTTCACACAACAACAGAATCATACCACAGGGTTCAAAAGAGAGACTTCAGGAATTGAATTAATCAGATGTGAAAGAGAGAGGGCATTTCAGAATGAGGAACTGGCAGAGAACAGAGGCAGGAAAAGGGGTGGGGAGTAGTAAGAGGGAAACAGGGAGTAGGTCATTTTTGCAATAGCCTATATTTGTAAGAGTGTAGTGGTGCACAAAAGTTAGGTAAAGATGTGGCCAGAATGTGGAGTTTCTTGGAAGCATTTGTAAACCTTACACTGTAAACGATGAAGTCTTTATATCCACTAGGATTCCCTAGTTTGAGGCAACAAGAAACAATTGCAGCTAACCCAAGTAAAAAGAGAAAGAGACCAAAAAGAAAAAACAAAATAGGGTGATAGATGGAGAGAGAAAAAGAGAGACCGGGGAAGGATAAAGGGAGTGTGAGAAACAGAAGAGAAAAACAGAGAAACAAATTCAATAGTTTTGAGATAGGTTATCAAGTAAGTGACCAGCCCAGGAACCTCGTAGTTCTGAGCATCTCAATGATGTGAACTGATAGAGCAGCTCTTTAGAGCACTCAGTTCTTAACTTACCTCCTATTTCAGTGTGTCTCCATGCAAGATTCCAGTTTCTAGGACAGTATGGGTAACCTAGGGCTTCCCTAGTGTTTCCCGTTTCCCCTCTGTGACTCGGGAGGCGAGATTCTGCGCTTGCAGCTCAGGATAATACTGGCAGCAGAGGTAGTTTTCCAAAGGAAGGGACGTCGAGCAGATTTTGAAAAACGGAAAAAAAAAAAAAAAAAAAGTCCAGTCTGGATTCCTGAGGAAGTATGGAATGACTACCATGCAAAACCTAAAAATTCCCTTATTGAAACTAATTCTTCAGACTAGACATCTAGTTCAGTTCAGTAGCTCAGGCGTGTCTGATTCTTTGTGACCCCATGGACTGCAGCACGCCAGGCCTCCCTGTCCATCACCAACTCCCGGAGCTTACTCAGACTCATGTCCACTGAGTCCGTGATGCCATCCAACCATCTCATCCTCTGTCGTCCCCTTCTCCTCCCGCCTTCCATCTTTCTCAGCACCAGGGTCTTTTCGAATGAGTCAGTTCTTTGCATCAGGTGGCCAAAGTATTGAAGTTTCAGCTTCAGCATCAGTCATTCAAATTAACATTCAGGACTGATTTCCTTTAGGATGAACTGGTTGGATCTCCTTGCTGTCCAAAGGACTCTCAAGAGTCTTCTTCAATACCACAGTTCAAAAGCATCAATTCTTCGGCGCTCAGCTTTCTTTATAGTCCAACTCTCATATCCATACATGATTACTGGAAAAACCATAGCTTTGACTAAAGGGACCTTTGTTGGCATAGTAATGTCTCTCTTTTTAATATGCTGTCTGAAAGTGAAATCGCTCAGTTGTGTCCGACTTTTTGCGACCCCATGGACTGTAGCCTACTAGGCTCCTCCGTTCATGGGATTTTCCAGGCAAGAGTACTGGAATGGGTTGCCATTTCCTTCTGCAGGGGATCTTCCCGACCCAGGGATGGAACCTGGGTCTCCCGCATTGTAGGCAGACGTTTTTACCATCTGAGCCACCAGGGAAGCCCAATATGCTGTCTATGTTGGTCATAAATACGCACCAATTTAATTAAACTTCTCGAATCGATTATTTCACCCCAATGAACTAACATTTTCGTTTTCAGTGACCTGACGTTTTTGAGCGTCCTACAACCTCTATCTTCTTAGATAATAATTACTAGATTGGACCCATTACTTTTGCGGTGAAACTGAGATCAACCATTCCTTATGGAAGACCAGCAGAAAATGCTGAAAGAAATATAAGAAAACGACGACACCCCAAGTCCTACAAACTAGCCGAGGGACCCCAAGCTGCAGCGGTCCCTTTCTTGAGTTAACGGTCTAGGTGCCCTGATACTGAGTTACCAGGGTCAGCGAAATCGATTGAGCTACGGGTCCCTAAGGGGTAAGTAGGCCGAACTGCATACTGGAAAATGTAGTTCTGCGAGGGAAGGGAGGAATGGCGAGCGGCGCACACGCGCACAAGGAGCTCAGGGCAACAAAGACGGCGACGTGCGCGCACGCGCCGGATAAAGAGTCGGGAGGGCTGCGCTTGCGCTCCCGGCCGCCGCTCTGAGCTACCGAACAGCCAAGAGGACAGAGAGAGGGAGGGGCAGGAGCCACCGACCGCCGGAGGAGAAGGGGTTGTGCTCCTGGACGAGCGAGGAGAAAGGGGCGGGGCCGGCGAGCAGCGCGCGGAGGTGCACCGCTCCTGGGACCGGGGCCGCCCGGGGGTCTGTGGCCCTTGCCGTCCCAGTGGCTGCCGCCGTCGCTTGGCCGCCGTCGGTCTGCGGGAGGCGGGTTATGGCGGCGGCGGCAGTGGGAGCTGTGAATGAATTCTCCGGGTGGACGAGGGAAGAAGAAAGGCTCCGGCGGCCCCAGCAGCCCGGTGCCTCCCAGGCCTCCGCCCCCTTGCCAGGCCCGCTCCCGTCCCGCCCCCAAGCCGGCCCCTCCGCCCCAATCGCCGCATAAGCGGAACCTGTACTACTTCTCCTACCCGCTGTTCTTAGGCTTCGCGCTGCTGCGCCTGGTCGCCTTCCACCTGGGGCTCCTCTTCGTGTGGCTCTGCCAGCGCTTCTCCCGCGCCCTCATGGCCGCCAAGAGGAGCTCCGGGGCCGCGCCGGCCTCGGCGTCGCCCCCGGCACCGGTGCCAGGCGGGGAGGCCGAGCGCGTCCGAGCGTTCCACAAACAGGCCTTCGAGTACATCTCCGTCGCCCTGCGCATCGATGAGGACGAGAAAGGTAAATGGGGGGCTGGGGGGGAGGGGGCGGCGGCGCCGGGAAGAAAGCGATGCGGTCGCCGAGGGAGGGCAACACCTGCGTCCCTTTCCTGACGGAGCCAGCGGGCGCCCCCGAAACTGATCTGCCCTGCGAGACCGCTTCCTCGGGGTTAGACCCTCATCCTTTATGAGTCTCAACTGAAAAACCCTCCCCTTTCAGGCACCCTAGCCGCTGACTTTGTTTCAGACACTAGCCTACACCTACATTTCTGTATGACCCGAGTCCCTGTGAGACACCTGGACGTGCTGCTGACAGTGACAGTTGTCCTAGAGTGACCACACAGAGCCTTTCTAGCGCTGTAAACAGTGAGTGGCTTGCTCTGAGCCAGGTTTCCAAAAGGTTTTGATATCGAAGAAGCTGTTCCTTGTTACAGGCTTTTAGTGAAAGCAGAGTACTGTAGTGTCAGAAAAAAGAGAACAAATGGTGACTTAATTTTGAAAGGAACAGCTGCATATGATTACAGCTGAATTTGCACTATTTTTTAAGTTTCACGACAGTTATTTTTATCAGTATAATGACTTCTAAGTATTTTCAATAAAATTCTGTTTTAGTATAAAACTTTTGCCCATGGTTGATTTGATTTCATCTAAATGAATATTCCAAGTATTCCATTCAAAATTTCTAAATTGAAATATTGAATGAATAGGGTTAGTTTATACATACTATTTTACAGTAAAATGTAAAGATTTCTGTTTCTGGATGAAAGCAAGGGTACCACATTCTTCAGATTTCTTTAACACGTTTTTTTTAGTCTTTTTATATGCCAGGCACTATTTTCTTGGCTTTGCATGTGTAATCTGTTTAATCCTCACAATTACCCCCTGAGGTGAAGATACTGTTGGGCTTCCCTGATAGCTCAGCTGGTAAAGAATCCTCCTGCAACACGGGAGACCTGGGTTCGATCCCTGGATTGGGAACATTCCCTGGAGAAGGGAAAGGCTACCTACTCCAGTACTCTGGCCTGGAGAATTCAGGGTCGCAAAGAGTAACACGACTGAGCGACTTTCACTCACTCAATGACAAATTTTTATGGAAAATGATAAATGAAATTATAACATTTTGAAAATCCCTCCTTTCATTTCTAACTCCAGTTTGCTGAGATCTTTTCCCTCTAACTACTCATTTGCATTGTTCATTAGTATAAAAAAAAGCAATCTGCAGTTCACGTGTAGTGTCTCCACTACTAACTCCACAAACTGTTCTAGATTTTCAGTTTCATTGAAATCTATTTCCTTTGTGGGCCCTTGGACTGGAAAGTAGGGTATAAGGAAGGAGGCAGGTATTCATGGGCTTGGAGTGAAAGGACAGAGAGGAGGCTTCAGAAAGTTGAAGAAAGGAGACACATTTAAGAAAAGAATACTGTGTGTTTTTGGAGGGAAATTTTTTATTAACTACTTTATTTACCACCTTTAAGGAAGATCCAAGATCACCTGAGGAGGATGAAGAAGCATATACTATTATCCCTTTCTAGAGAAGCACTGTTTATTGCACTATTTTATTATAATAGAGTCCTCTGAAGTTTACTAATCTAGGTCAAAAGTTGAATAGAGGGATATATTTGAGGGTAGATCATTTGTTGCATTTGAAAAGAGAATGCCAGTACACACAAGGAAATTTTGTTAACACTGGGTGATGGGAGTTGGGAGGTAGCAAGAGAGATCAACGAAAACTTAGGCTTTAAAAAAAGGTCCTAGACTCTTAAAATTAAAGAGAAATCAGTTCCATGTGAGGGGTAAGTGATGAAAGTGGAATTCAGACCTTGGATTTCATGCTGGTGATTTATCTTTGGATATCACATATATGCCTCTATTATATTTAAGTCCTCTTAAAATATTTAAGTATAAATATTTTCAGCATCTATGTACCACATATTTCGCTCTTTTTCAGCAGGTAATGTTTCTATTCAAAGATTTTGCTTTATTTATACTTTAGTTTCTAAAGTGGACATCAGAATAGGCAATGATATGTCTTTAGTTTGAGTTCTACAACTGCTGCATTATATTCCAAATGAAATTGGTTCAGACTGAAGCAAATTAGTTATATTCATTTTCCTTTAAAAGTGAAGTAAAACTGAGTTTACATTGTTGTGGTTCTCTTTTATTTCAGATTTTCCCTTGAGTATATTGAAATTTTTTATATTTTAACCTTAATTCAGTAGATGCAGGAGTTCATATTTGAGGTCTGTTTGCCTCTCTGGCATCCTTGACAATACAGAACTTAATTCCAGGAGAATTTCATTCTCTCTCTTTCCTCCTGCATCAAAATACATAGAAATGAATTGAATAGATAGTCTTCACAAGTTTCCTAACTCTGTGGTTAGCCCCTGAATCATTAAGGAGCTAGTAATGTCCTGCGTTCCCTTTCCCTTGATAACTTGACTTAGTTTATAAATACACTGAAAGCCACTTTATTCCAGCAGGTGAAGTGGGCTATTTCAGACTGTCATGATGTTAGGTAATCGACATATTTGGTGCCTTCAAATAATAAAGGCCAAATTAAATCTTATTTTAACAAAGTAATGTGTAAATGTTGTTTATGTGGTGACTATTTTGAATTTTATTTTTTTATGGCATACTTAACTGTGATGCTGAACTTTCATAAAGGCCTAGATTATCTAAAATCATGCTATTTTTGAATAGAAAAGAATAGCACAGCAGATTCTGTTCACCTAATAAAAGATTATGTGAAGTTTGTTCATTAGAGCATTTATTGAATACCAGTTAATTTGCTCAGCTCTGCATTCTGGATGTTAACTTGAGAGAAAATTACTTCCTCTCCAGTGAGATGTGTTAAGATGTTTCTTATGTGATTAATAAATGTGTGTATTCTTAAAAAAATGTGTTTATTCTTTCATATATATCCTCCTTTTTTTCCCCAAGGAGTTAAATGATTTGTAGATGTTTTATTTATTGTTGAACATTTTGGAAAACTGATAACCTATGATATCAGCTGTATATCTGGAGAAACTGGAATTTAAAGAGTGAACGCACAGTAGCAGAATTAGGAACAGAGTTTAGGTGAACAGATGCATAATTTCATACTTTTATTTTATACTAAGCAGGTTCTCTTGGAGAAGGAAATGGCAACCCACTCCAGTGTTCTTGCCTGGAGAATCCCAGGGACGGGGGAGCCTGCTGGGCCACCGTCTATGGGGTTGCACAGAGTCGGACACGACTGAAGCGACTTAGCAGCAGCAGCAAGCAGGTTCTCTATTGTGTAATTCCAAGGGCCCCTTGGATACTTAGGGGAGAAAAGGAGGTTGTAATAGTGGTTCTTCAGATTAACATGAACTAACATGCTTTACATGGCTCCTACAGGTAGACAGGTAGACAAGCCTGGAATCTCCTGAGTAATACAGTAGTACAGATTCTCTAGGTGTGGTTCAATTACCTCAGATATGTAGGACTTGACAGATAGCAAGGGCCCAGTGTGTTGTATGAGAGAGAGAGAGTCAGTTTCTCAAGATAAGATAGGGCTGCATGCAGCATCTGTCATCAAGGATAGAAATTATCTAAATACAATCCTTTTCTGTTTAAAATTTCGAGTCAGTTTATATTTAAAAGAGGTTTTTTTTTAAACTACTGTATAATTTTATAATTTCATGTAAACCAACACTGTTCTTTATTTAAAACACACACAAAATACTTGCTTATCCACATCTATTTTCAGAAGGTGAAGCTAGAGGATAGAAATCAGAAGTATCAGATCTGGAGATCTGGTACATTTTCTTTTACTCTTAAAAACTCTGAGACATCAGTTTGAAAGGATTGATTTCAGGCAATTTTTTGGGGCCTCATTTCTGGTTTAAATGATTAGAACAAGGAAAGAATGTTTCTGATGGATTGACATTCTGATAATATCATACTTTTCCCAGAGAATAACATTACTTTTTATTAAATATACAATAAACATTTCATATTTCTCTGCAAGAATATGGAGTGACATTTGCACTAAAGCCCAAAAGGCAGCCATTCTTAGGAACTTCCTCCCTTGTTCTGTTTTTAGGGTTTTGTTTTTTTTATTATAGTTTATATCCTTCCTAATGTAAAATACAGTTAACCCTGTAAAACTCACCTGGTAACTAGATTCCTAAGATTATTGTTACTCATCCTGATGACAGTTGTCAGTAAATAAGTATTAAATTACCAAAGAAGGATCTTTCCTAACCCTTCCTGCCTTTTTTCTGCTAGCTTATTCTGTGTGCTCTACCCAATAATAGTTGGATTTTTCACTCTGGCAAAGTATAGATTCTCTGTTTTTCTACTAATTTTCCTCTCTCTTGACCTATATAATAGTAGTGAAGGTATTAATAAGCTGACCTAGCTTTTTTTTTGGCTCTTGCTTTGTGAATTAACAACTGCTCACACTTGATACCCTGTAGAATAAAACATCTTTGAGCACGCTCAAACTCAGCAGTTTGTTCTGGTAAATAAGGAAAGAAAAATGTCAAAATTGAGGTTTTCTTGGGACTAGTAAATGTTTTACAGCTATATAGATATAGCATAGACAGATTATGCTTATTCACATCTTTCTGCTCTTTGGCAGATATTTGATGCTGAAGTGGAGATATTTTGTGCTTAACTGTTGTTGTTCTTAAGTGAATTTTGCCAGAGCCTTTCAGTGAACTATCACTAGAACACACACCTGTGGCTTAAAAAGTGGGATGTATTACTTATTGTAGCCAAGAGAACACACACCATGGGGAACCATCCCTTATCTCAGGAAAAGGCAACTAGAAAGAATGTACAGAATTTGGGCTTGTGCTCAGTGATTTTTGAGGAGGAGTTATGGAAGCAAGGTTTTGCACTGGATTGGATGCTTTCAGGAATTGTGGATAATTCTGTAATTAAGTTTCTTAAATTTGATACAGAAGGGGAGACTAGAGTGAGGATGAAGCTATGGTTGGTTGAGAGGCACTCATTAGCCTGAAGAGAAGGATGTTTGGTGTTTCATGGCTTGGGCAGTATTGATGTTTTGTGTGTGGTTAGACATGATTGCAGAGTAGTCTTGTTTTTATCTTCATTCATCATGATTACAGAGTGGACCTGTCTGTTGTTCTATGAAATTGTTTATATTAAGTATAACACCAAGGCACAGTTGTAATGTCAAATCATTTCCTTGTTACACTAAGGCTTAGTTGATGGTACTAGCTCCTGGATGTCAGGGGCTGCTTTTCATTGTCTCAGTTTTGAGGGTCTAATTTCATCCTTTTTAAATTGCAGTGCCTCTTACCCAAATAGACATTTGAATTCTGACTGTACAGGATCCTGGGCAAGTTACTTACTACTACACTGAGATAATGTTTGTGAAATACTCAGTACTTGTGCATAATAGATCCTCAGAAAATAGGAACTACTATTATTAATTTTACAGTTCTTTTAAGGTTACAGCCTCTAGAGGTTATGCTTGAACATTGTTAAACCTTGATATCTAGTTTTTATTATCTTCCTTTTAGGAAACAGCGGTCTAAATGTGATTTGGGGAAGAAGGAGAATTATCTAAGGAGTGATATAAAAATATATTTGTTAATTATGACTCTTAGTTCAGAAAAAACAAATGGAAGTCTCTTCTTAGCCTCACTTAGTATCCTAGCTTTTTATTACAAAAGAGATAAAATGAATTTTTTGTTCTTATGTACGTACTCATAGATGAATACAGGCTTTTTTTTAGGATTGCTTGACTGATTTTTGGTTATGCTGGATCTTCATTGCTGCGTGGGCTTTTCTCTAAGTGTGGCCAGTGGGGGCTACTCTCCAGTTGTGGTGCATGGGCTTTCTCAATGTGGTGACTTCTCTTGTTGCAGAGCACAGGCTCTAGGGAGCTCCGGCTTCAGTAGTTGGAGCACATGGGCTCCGTATTTGTGTCTCCCAGGCTCTAAAGCACAGGCTTAATAGTTGCGGTACAGAGGTTTAGCTGTTCCAAGGCATGTGGGATCTTACTGGATCAAGGATCGAACTTGTGTCTCTTGCATTGACAGATGGAAGTTTTGTTTTTTGTGCCGCTGAACCACCTGGGAAGCCCAGAATGCAAGCTCTTGATAGAGAATTTGGGAAATACCGATAATGCACAGAAGTTAAAATTATCCACCATCCATCCATAGTAAATACGAAAGATTTTTAAAGAAAATCAGTTGAAATTCTTAAGGTTAAAGAAAATGTCCAAAAACTGTAATGATTTCTTTACACAGGGTTGAAAACCTTTCCAGTTAAGTGGGGGAAAAAATAAATCTTCGTTTCAGAAATAAACCTTGATATTTGAACATGAAAGCAAATATGGCCTTTTTGCTGAATTAAAACAATAGAAAGGATCCTTTCTGTGATAGTGAACGATGAGAGAATGAACCTGGGAGCTGTCAGTCTGATGCTTCATGGCCTCTATAGTTCATTGTGGATCAGCACACATTAACATCTACTGTAAGGTCTTTAAAGATTCCTGTTACTTTCAAATGTGACACTTGCAGGTTGCTAGCAGAAAATTGTGTAGGAAAATGGATATACTTATTTCCTGGAGTTGTTTGTAGAATGTTGCTTAAGAAGGACTAAATAGATGAGTAAAAACAGTGGGCTTTAAGAGCAAAAATACAACTGTGCATACAGTTCTGCAGTAGAAGGATTTATATTTATCAACAGATTTACTAAGTATGCCAAAAGTAATTTTTACGTATCTCTTTTATTAAAATATTATCCCATGCCCTGTTTCATTTGATCTTTGCCACAACTTGGAGTTAGGTAAAAGAAGTGTCATCTTGTTTTTAGGTAAGGAAACTAAAGTTCAGAGAGATTGGCTGACTTTCCCAAAGTCAGAGAGCTCTTAAATGATGGAGCAAGGACTTAAATCTCTATCTTCTAACTCACATAGTTGCAGACTGACATCCTCTCTACCCAAGCTGCTCTTGTTTTGATCTTCTCAGTGGCAATCTGAGTACTACTAACATGTGAAGAAAAAGATGCAATAGATAATCCACAAATTAGTCCAGTATTCTTACCTTCATTTAAAGATGGATATCATCAGTCTTTTTGTTGCTTGTACAATAACACACATCAAAAATTAAAATAATGCACAAATATAGAAAGTGAAAATCTTCTGTAACCTTATCCTTGGATGATTACTGATAAGTTTCCTGACTTTGTCTAGTTACATAAGCATAAATATTTATTCATTAGAAGAAAATGAATCATGTTGCATAGAAACTCATCTGTAACCTTTTTCACTTAATATGTAGGGACTCTCCATTTCAAAATACTTAATCTTCCTCTTGTATTTTTTTTCAGTTTTAAGTACACTTTTATTAAAGTATACATGAAGTACACACTTTGTGTATTGCTTAATGAATTATTAAGCTGAACATAGCAGTTTGAAACCTCACCAGGTCAAAAACTGGAATATTGCTCTGGAAGCCTGCCTTTCTCATCCTCCCTTCTGCTCACCACCTTTCCACACCCTGCACAAAGGTATCTTCAGTTCGTATCTTCTTACACCATAAATCAGCTTTATAAATGAAATCATACAGTTGATGTTCTTTTTGTGTATGGCTGCTTTTGCTCAACATTATGCTTGTCAGGGCGCTTCCCTGGTGGCTCAGATGGTTAAGAATCTACTTGCAGTGCAGGAGACCTGGGTCCGATCCCTGGGTCGGGAAGATCCCCTGGAGAAGGGCATGTCAACCCACTCCAATATTCTTGCCTGGGAATTCCATGGACAGAAGAGCCTGGTGGGCCACAGTCCATGGGGTCACAAAGAGTCAGACACTACTAAGCGACTTTCACTTCACTTCATGCTTGTCAGATTAATCTTTGAGGTTACTTTTGGCAGTAATTGTTCATTTTCATTGCTGTATACAAGGGGTCAACAAACTGCCTGTAATGGGTCATTTAGTTTTTTTTATTGTGGTAAAACATAGATAACAAAACTTGGCATTTTAATGATTTAAAGTGTGGGAATCAGTGGCATTAAATACATTCACAGGGGACTCTCTGGCAGTCCAGTGGTTAAGACTCCATGCTTCCACTACAGGACGCGTGGTTCAATCCCTGATTGAGGAACTAAGATCCTACATGCCACATGGCCAAAAAAACAAAAATACATTCACAGTATTGTGCAACCATTACCACTGTCCATTTCTAGAGCTTTACATCCTCCCAAACCAAAACTCAGTACCCATAGAACAATAACTCCTCATTTCCCCTTCTCCATTCTTCCCTCGCCCCCAGTCCCTGATAGCCTCCGTTCTGCGTTCTATCTGTGATTTCGCCAGTTCTGGGCACCTCATATAAGTGGAATCACATAGTATCTGTCCTTTTGTGTCTGGCAGTTCACTTAGCATTTCAGCATCTATAAGCAATGCTGAGGCATGTAACAGATTTCATTCCTTTTTTAGTCTGAATAATATCCCATTCTATGTGTATGCCATCTTTTGTTTATCCATTCATCTGCTACTGGATATTTGGGTTATTTCTATCTATTGTTGATAATGCTGCTCTAGGGACTTCCCTGGTGGTCTAGTGGCTGAAATTCCGTGCTTCCAGTGCAGGCGGCGTGGGTTTAATCACTGGTCTGGGAATTAAGATCTTGTATGCTGTAAGGGGTAGCTAAAAAATTAATAATAATAATATAAATATTGGTATACAAGTTTCTGAGTCCCTCTTTTAGTGCTTTTGAGTATCCACATAGGAGTAGACTTGTGGGATCTTATGTTCATTATTATGTTTAATTTTTTGAGGGACTGCCAAATTGCTTTCCACAGCAGCCTTGCATTTTTACATTCCCAACACCAGTGCACAAGGTTTTCTAATTTCCCCACATTGGTTAGTTTCAAGGTTTGTTTACTTTGTAAAATAATGGCCATGCTATAATTAATGCGAAGTGGTATCACATCATAGTTTTGATTTGCATTTCCATAATGACTTAGGATGTTGAGCATCTTTTCATGTGCTTATTGTCCATTTGCATATCTTCTTGGGAAAAATGTCTATTAAAGTTCTTTGCCCATTTTTGCATTCATGTTGAAGAATTTATTTATGGCTTCACTGGGTCTTTGTTGCTGCACCTGGGCGTTTTCCAGTTGCAGCAAGTCAGGAGCTGCTCTCTGGTTGTGAGCGGGTGGGCTTCTCATTGCAGTGGTTTCTCTTGTTGCTGAGCATGGGCTCTAGGTGCTCGGACTTCAGCAGTTGCCGTACGTGGGCTCAGTTGTTGTGACTCCCGGTCTCTGGAATGCAGGCTCAGTAGTTGTGGTGCATGGGCTTAGCTGTCCCTCAGTGTGTAGGATCTTTGCAGAGCAGGGATTGAACCCGTGTCCCCTGCATTGGGAGGAGGATTCTTGACCACCGAACCACCAGGGAAGCCCTCATTTGTCTTGTTGTTGTTGAACCATTGTTCAAGTGCTCTTTCACAGCTATTCAACACTCATATATAGGGGGTGTGATCCAGTAAAGCTTTATATAGAAAACCAGGAAGCTGACTGTATTTGACCCTTGGGCCACTGTTGTCCATAGATTATGTAGTTCCTAGATTTATGAGCCATACTGTGTATGTAGTTCAGATTACTGGCTAATAGTTTCAGCTACAACTGCAACCATTGATTGTAAGCTTCTGCCATCCCATTCTTCTCTTGATTTGATGTAGTCTTGTTGGTTGAGTTGGAGAAGGCAATGGCAACCCACTCCAGTATTCTTGCCTGGAAAATCCCATGGATGGAGGAGCCTGGTAGGCTACAGTCCATGGGGTCGCGAAGAGTCAGACACGACTGAGCGACTTCACTTTTACTTTTCATGCATTGGAGAAGGAAATGGCAACCCACTCCAGTGTTCTTGCCTGGAGAATCCCAGGGATGGCACAGCTTGGTGGGCTGCCATCTATGGGGTCACACAGAGTCGGACACAACTGAAGTGACTTAGCAGCAGCAGTTGGTTGAGTCTGAATGTTATTGGGGCCCATATAGGAGACAGGGAAATGTATAAGGGAAACCAAGAACTGCTGAAGCATCCCGAAGGCCTTTTGTGTGCTGGAGATCATTGTAAGTTTTGATTTTTCTGCCATGGTTTAGTCAAAAGGGGGAATTCCCTGACGGTCCCACGGTGCTTTCACTGCTGGGACCCAAGCTCAGTCACTGGCTGGGGAACTGAAATCCTACAAGCTGTGTGACGTGTCCAAGAAGAAAAAAATAATAAAAAAATTTAGTCAATAGGATGGTCATCGAAGGTTATAGGCTGTAGATTCCCCTAACTTAAGGGATTTAAGTGATTTGAATGTTGGTGTCAGTCCGTATGCAAGCTATCCTTTTTCACTGATGCAAGGGCCCAATCAAAATTTAGGAATCTTTGCCACTAGTTCTCCTGGGCATGCCCTAGAATTCATTTTTTGTCAACTTAGTTCCATGAGTCTGGTCACATTCGCCTTCAGAATTGATGACAGGCTTCCCTGGTAGCTCAGCTAGTAAAGAATCTGCCTTCAAATGTGGAAGACCGTGATTTGATTCCTGGGTCTGAAAGATCTCCTGGTGAAGGGATAGGCTACCCACTCCAGTATTCTTGGGCTTTTCTGGTGACTCAGATGGTAAAGAATCATCCTGCAATGCAGGAGACTTGGGTTTAGTCTCTTGGTCACATTCTCATTCAGAATTGTTGATGGGCTTCCCTGGTAGCTCAGCTAGTAACGAATCTGCCTGCAAATGTGGGAGACCATGATTTGATTCCTGGGTCTGGAAGATCTCCTGGCGAAGGGATAGGGTATCCACTCCAGTATTCTTGGGCTTTTCTGGTGACTCAGATGGTAAAGAATCTGCCTGCAATGCAGGAGACTTGGGTTCGGTCCCTGTGTTGGGAAGATCCTCTGGAGAAGGGAAAGACTACCCACTCCAGTAATCTTGCTGGAGAATTCCTTGGACAGAGGAGCCTGACAGGCTACAGTCCATGGGGTCTTAAAGAGTTGGATATGACTGAGCGAGTTTCACTTCACTTAAAGCAGAGAAGTGCCCCAGATGGTAGACTCACCTCTTTGACGTTTCTCTTTTTCATATTTTGGTAATTTTCAAAATAACCATCCTAATGGGTCTGAAATGATCTCTCCTTCCAAATTTTGATAATTTTCACTGTTTTGAAAACTCTCTAATCTCTTCAAACGGATGTTTTAAAATATTTTTCTAGTTTTTCTCTTCTAATCTTATTCTTGTAATCAAAATTTTAACTCTGGTATTATTATCCAACACAAAATAAATGTTCTTATATCTAAATGTTAGAGTATTGCACTTTTAATTACTGAGGTATAATTTACATACAGTAAAGTTTTAGGGATCTGTATAGTTCAGTGAGTTTTGACAAACAGTTGTGTAAACTGTCGCTACAATCAGTATATGGAATGTTTTGTCACCACAGAAGCCCCTTGGGTCTCTTTCTAGCTGATCCCTTTGCACTCCCCTTTGCTATTGGCAGTCAGCAGTCTCATCTGTCACTATAGTTTTGTCATGTAAATGGCATCATACAGTGTGTAGCCTCTTGTGTCAGGCTCTTTTCACTTAGCATGTTTTTGAGATTCATCTCTGTTCCTACATGCATCAGTATTTTGTTCCTTTTTATTGCTGAGTAGTAGTCTGTGTATGCTGCTGCTGCTGCTGCTGCTAAGTCGCTTCAGTCGTGTCCAACTCTGTGCGACCCCATAGACGCCAGCCCACCAGGCTCCCCCGTCCCTGGGATTCTCCAGGCAAGAACACTGGAGTGGGTTGCCATTTCCTTCTCCAATGCAGGAAAGTGAAAAGTGAAAGTGAAGTCACTCAGTCATGTCCCACTCCTAGCGACCCCATGGACTGAAGCCTTCCAGGCTCCTCCATCCATGGATTTTCCAGGCAAGAGTACTGGAGTGGGGTGCCATCGCCTTCTCCAATTCTGTGTATGGATGTACCTTAATTTGTTAATCTGTTCACGAAATGGTGGACATCTGGGTTGTTTCCAGTTTTTAGCTTTTATGAATAAAGTTGGTGAATATTCATGCACAGGTCTTTGATGTTTTAATTTGTTAGGGTAAATATGTAGAAGAAGAGCTAGATCATGTGGTAAGAATATGTTAATGTTGTGAGGAACAACCAGACTCTTCAAAATGGCCATATGATTTTATAGTCACCCCTGCAAATGTATGAGAAATTCATTATACTTTGTCTTGTAATTTTTTCCATTCAAAATTAAAATCTTATAGTTTTAATTTGTAGTTCCCTAATAGCTAATGATGTTGAAGATCATTTCTTGTGCTCTCTTCTTTGGTAAAGTATATGTTTTGATCTTTTGCACACTATTTTTTAATGACTTTTTAAAATATCATTGTAAGAGTTCTGTGTATATTCTGGTTACAAGACCTTTATTAGACGTATTGTTTGCAAATATTTTCTCCCTGTCAGTTTCTGGCTTGTCTGTATATTGTCAACTCTGTCTTTTGAAGGGCAGGAACTTTTAATTTTTATGAAGTCTGGTTTATCAATTTTTCTTGTTAAGGTTTGTGATTGGCCTAAAGCCAAGATCACAAAGAATTTTGTCTGCTTTCTGTTATAAATTTTATATTTTTAGGTTTTACATTTAGGTCTATAACCCATTTTAACTTAATTTTTATATCTCATGTGAAGCTTTTTTGCTTACAGATACCTGTTATTCCAGTGTCGTTTTTTAAAAAAGCTCTTCTTTCTCCTTTGAATTACCTTGTCATCTTTGTCAGTCAGATCAATAATGTCTGTAAGGGTCTATTTCTGTATTTCTATTCCATTGATTTATACATCTCTCCTTTCTCCAGTGGTCTTGTACTTTTAGATAAGAGATAATCTATGCATTTTCATTTTCTACTATCATACTGACATCCGAGATTCAAATAAGGCAGTAAATCAACTTCCTATTACCAAAGAATATTAGATAATTGAGTAATTATTGAGCATGTGAGTTTATTTGTACAGAATCAGTCATTTCACTTGCCTCCATGTAATGTGGTAAAATTCCTTAAAAGATTTTGTTCAGATGTTGCCAGTGAGAACAGTCATACACTGTTAATAGGAGTATAAATTGGCTCAAGCACTTTCAAAAACCATTTTGTTGATTTCCGGTTAATGGAGAATATGTGATGAACCTATGACTCATCAATTCTACTTCTTAAGCATATATATATATATACACTCTAGAGAAACTGACACATGTATATAAAGGGACAGGTACAAGACTGTTTACTGTAACATTATTTGAAATATTGGAAAACTGGAAACCTACATATCTTTTCATAGGAAATAGTTAAACTATAGGATAGGATACTATACAGAAGTCAAAATGAATGAATTGGATCTCTGTATGGCTACATAGATCTCAGAAACAATGTATATGTTTAAAATAAAGTGATACAAATAAAATAGGAACAATAGAAAAAATGTACAAGTAAGATAGGCAGTCAGTTCTTAATACTGATTTCTGGGAAGGAAAGGAGCATGGACATGGGAAGAGGAGCAACAAAGGGAACTTCTGTTGTATCTGTTAAATTGCACTTTATTTTTAAAATTCTAAGGCAAATGTGACATTATCAATATTCCTACCACTCAGAATGCAAACGCTATTTTACTGATTTTTGTAACTTGCTTCTTTTTTAAATTATAAAACCAAAAATGTAAACAGATTCTTTTAACAAAAAAACGGAAAGTAAACATCTACGTAGTTTGAATTGACTTAAATGCTTAATAATTTCTTCGTGTGTCATTATCAAGTACTTATCGAGCACTTATTCTGGATCAGACACTGTAAAATACTAATGGCACCATAGTAAGAAAGAAAGTACCCTAAGGGGCCGGATCTAGTTAGTGATTTATTTGAGAGGCGGCGGAGGAAGGTGGTCGGAGGTACACACTGATAAGGGGACAGCATTGCTTTTTTTGAAAAATTTTTAATTTATTTTTGGCTGTACTGGGTCTTCATTCTTGAGCAGGCTTTCCTCTAGTTGCGGTGAGTGGGGGCCACCCGCTCGTGGTGCGCAGACTTCTCGTCTCGGAGGCTTCTCTTGCTGTGAATCACAGGCTTTAGGCGCTTGGCCTTCAGTAGTTGCAGCACTTCAGTTCAGTTGTTGCAGCTCCTGAGCTCTAGAACACAGGCTCAGTAGATGTGGCGCACAGGCTTAGTGGGTCCACAGCATGTGGGATCTTCCTAGGTCAGGGATCAAACCCGTGTCTCCTGAACTGGCAGGTGGATTCCCCACCACTGAGCCACCAGCGAAGCCCAACAGCATTTCTTAGTTATTGTGTGTGATGTTTATAATAAGACTTCATCTATTCTTTGTTATCAGGAGAGTCATGATATTTTATTGATTTTGACATTTCAAATTATATTGAAGAATAGCATGGGAATTTTTAATTAAATAGGGACATGAGTTGGGAAAAACAAAAAGCAGTTCTTATGGATGATTTCCACCTTTGCTTTACTGTATCTCTGTATTAGCCACTTATGACGCATTGCAGATTCTAGTTCAGTTCAGTTCAGTCGCTCAGTCATGTCCGACTCTTTGCAATTCCATGAATTGCAGCATGCCAGGCCTCCGTTTCCATCACCATCTCCCGGAGTTGACTCAAACTCATGTGAGTCCATCGAGTCAGTGATGCTATCCAACCATCTCATCCTCTCTTGTCCCCTTTTCCTCCTGCCCCCAATCCCTCCCAGCATCAGAGTCTTTTCCAGTGAGTCAACTCTTTGCATCAGGTGGCCAAAGTACTGGAGTTTCAGTTTTAGCATCATTCCTTCCAAAGAAATCCCAGGGCTGATCTCCTTCAGAATTGACTGGTTGGATCTCCTTACAGTCCAAGGGACTCTCAAGAGTCTTCTCCAACACCACAGTTCAAAAGCATCAATTCTTTGGCACTCAGCCTTCTTCACAGTCCAACTCTCACATCCATACATGACCACAGGAAAAACCATAGCCTTGACTAAACAGACCTTTGTTGGCAAAATAATGTCTCTGCTTTTGAATATGCTATCTAGGTTGGTCATAACTTTCCTTCCAAGGAGTAAGCGTCTTTTAATTTCATTGCTGCAGTCATCATCTGCAGTGATTTTGGAGCCCCAAAAAATAAAGTCTGACACTGTTTCCCCATCTATTTGCCATGAAGTGATGGGACCGGATGCCACAATCTTATTTTCTGAATGTTGAGCTTTAATTTTCAAAATCAATGAAATTTGCATATACTTGCTGGATTGGAAGAAGCACAAGCTGGAATCAAGATTGCCAGGAGAAATATCAGTAACCTCAGATATGCAGATGACTCCACCCTTATGGCAGAAAGTGAAGAGGAACTCAAAAGCCTCTTGATGAAAGTGAAAGTGGAGAGTGAAAAAGTTGGCTTAAAGCTCAACATTCAGAAAACGAAGATCATGGCATCCAGTCCCATCACTTCATGGGAAATAGATGGGGAAACCTTGGAAACAGTGTCAGACTTTATTTTTTTGGGCTCCAAAATCACTGCAGATGGAGACTGCAGCCATGAAATTAAAAGACGCTTACTCCTTGGAAGGAAAGTTATGACCAACCTAGATAGCATATTCAAAAGCAAAGACATAACTTTGCCAACAAAGGTTCATCTAGTCAAGGCTATGGTTTTTCCTGTGGTCACGTATGGATGTGAGAGTTGGACTGTGAAGAAGGTTGAGCGTGAAAGAATTGATGCTTTTGAACTGTGGTGTTGGAGAAGACTCTTGAGAGTCCCTTGGACTGGAAGGAGATCCACCCAGTCCATGCTGAAGGAGATCAGCCCTGGGATTTCTTTGGAAGGAATGATGCTAAAGCTGAAACTCCAGTACTTTGGCCACCTCATGTGAAGTAGTTGACTCATTGGAAAAGACTCTGATGCTGGGAGGGATTGGGGGCAGGAGGAGAAGGGGACGACAGAGGATGAGATGGCTGGACGGCATCACTAACTCCATGGACGTGAGTCTGAGTGAACTCCAGGAGTTGGTGATGGACAGGGAGGCCTGGCGTGCTGAGATTCATGGGGTCGCAAAGAGTCAGACGCAACTGAGCGACTGAACTGACTGAACTGAACTGTTACCACTTGAAAGAAATTTTCTATACATATTTTGATCATGCTGAATTTTTAGGTCCTTTTAGAGCTTAATTTTGAATCAAGAATAAATGCTGTCATGTTTCAAAGAAAATAGAAATGTGTTACTAAATGGCCACATGTGCGACCTTTTATGCCAGTTCTCATGGTACTGTCATTTGTGAAATAAAAACTAACTCTTGAAAGGATCATCCAACAATGAACATGTTACATCATATTTGAATACAATTAGGTTAAACAGTGCTTATTTTTTCTCATTATTATTGAAATCATGTTTAAAACCATTTATCTAAAGTAAAATCTTGAGAAGTCAAGTTTATTTCTCTAACACACTATTATAGTGGTTTTAAGCATCAATACCATGAGATGATAAACAACAAAAGACTTTCTGCTCTGAAACTGAGAAACATTGAGGTATGTATTCCTCTCATGCAGAGCCACATATTCATTAGAATGCTTAAGTACTGAGAAGTCACAGGATAACAGTTTTCTAGCTTACTCGATCACAACCCCACCCCCTTTTTTCATCCCTGTATCTCCTAAAAACAGCATGCTTTGGAAAATGTTTTAGTGTATTCTTAGGTTAGGCTTCTGGAGAAGGCAATGGCACCCCACTCCAGTACTCTTGCCTGGAAAATCCCATGGACGGAGGAGCCTGGAAGGCTGCAGTGCATGGGATCCCTGAGGGTCGGACATGACTGAGCGACTGCACTTTCACTTTTCACTTTCCTGCATTGGAGAAGGAAGTGGCAACCCACTCCAGTGTTCTTGCCTGGAGAATCCCAGGGACGGGGGAGCATGGTGGGCTGCTGTCCATGGGGTCGCACAGAGTCCGACACGACTGAAGTGACAGCAGCAGCAGCAGCAGCAGCAGGTTAGGCTTCGCTGGTGGCTCAGACAGTAAAGAATCTGTCTGCAGTCTAGGAGACCCAGATCTTCCGTGGGTCAGGAAGATCCCCTGGAGAAGGAAATGGCAAGTCACTTAAGTATTCTTGCCTGGAGAATCCCATGGACAGAGGAGGCTGGTGGGCTACATTGTCCATGGGGTCACACAGAGTCAGACCCGACTAGAGCGACTTAGCGCATGCATACATACACACACACGCACATGATTTATACAAATTATTATTTTTATTTTAAAGTAGGACAAAAGGACCAAGCTGTGGAATGGTATAAGAAAGGTATTGAAGAACTAGAAAAAGGAATAGCCGTCGTAGTTACAGGACAAGGTAAGGTTGTATTTACATTTATTTAGTGGCATCCCAAATTATATTCACATGATTGCCCTGATTTCCGATATGTTTATCTAAATAAAAGTATTTAACAGATTTTTAAATGTTACTGTTACTCTTTCTAGACTTACAGTTAATGCTTTATTACCTGTGCTAAAAATGAAGTTATGACCAAATATGCTTAAACTTGATTACCTATAGCAGTAAGATAAAAAATGGTATATTACTTGTGTCCTCCTTGGAACCATGATTCATGATATTTTAACCTATTTGTAGCCCTGGCTTTGAAACCTCACTCTTTCCTCAGCCGTCAAGGCAGGGAGGGAGTAGTTAATCCACAGATCCCCCTTTTGCACTGTGGGTGATGCTTGACTGTGTGTTAGAATATGAGCTGTAATGTTTGTTTTTATTTACACATGGTCTTTTAAAATCAAAGTAGTTATTTTTCATTTTTTCTGTCACATCAAATTAAAAATCAGAGTCTAATATTACCGTTAAATATATAGACAACAAATTTCTGCACACATACTGTGTACTGAAGCATCATTTTATGTGCTTCATACTTATCATCTCTCTTAATTTCACCACAGCCCTACACTCTGAAGCTGCTACTGTTATCCTTATTTTTCAGATTAAAAACCTTAAGTGGGAAGAAGTAACTTGCCTGAGATCTCATAGGCATGAAGAGGTAGAGTCAGGATTTGAACTCAGGCAGTCTGGCTTTAAAACCTGAATTCTTAAATACTGTATGTGAATATGTGTTATATGTGACACTATTAAATGAATAAAGTACTTGGCTATCATAGCTCTGATAAATTCAAAAGCAGAAATTATAATACATGGGCTAAGAATCTTAGCCTTAGGGATCAATCCACCCAGTAGATATTTTATCTGGCTGACTGATTCTATAATTTATATCAGCTAATCTCCAATAACTACAATGTGTCCAATATTTACCATGATTTTTTCTGTCTCCTTTTTATTTTGACTATTTCTCTAGCTACTGGTCTCCTATATAAAAGAGAGCAGGGAGGTTGGGTCTTGGAGACTTTCATGAGTTTATGAGCATCACTTTATAAATTATGTACAAAAATTTTTGTCAAATGTATAGAAGAAGAGATCAAAGAAAATGAGTTATGAGAAAAATATTTCATTGAATTGAAGATGCCTTCGATTGTACCACTAAGAGAAAAAAATGTCAGTTAAACTATTAACACATTCTCTTCTTATCACAAACAATTTTAATTTTAACCTTATTCAGTTTGCTGTCTTGATCTTATTTAGATATAGCTATAATAGAAATATTAATATTTATAACCAAGTTTTTGTATGCAGAGGCAGTGACAAGCTATGTTGTGACTGCAGTCTGGCTAATAGCATTAATAGGTTGGCACTGGTGTTAAAACACTTCCCAACTTCAGAGATTTTTAAATGTAGGGGAAAAAAATATGTCTCATAAGCCATGAAATCCATGAAATACCACACTAGGTCTGATACTCTCATAAGGAACTATAACTGATTTTTTTTAAGATATTATTTGAAAATGATATTTTCTTAATTTCTTTATAAAGACAATGACTTCTCTTGAGATTAGTTGTTATGATAACTTATCTGGAAGCAGTGTTAGTAGGTAAATGTAGATATTTTAATTATTTTTTCTACTTTTTCTTTCAGGTGAACAGTGTGAAAGAGCTAGACGTCTTCAGGCTAAAATGATGACTAATTTAGTTATGGCCAAGGACCGTTTACAACTATTAGGTATCAGTTAATGAATTGTATAACTGCAATGAGATACATTTGAAATCTGTGTTTAGTGAAATTCTGAATATAGTTAGAAATAAATCAGTGATCACACTGGATCAATGGTCACATAAGAACACACTTGAAAATATGTTCTAGTCTTTTTTTTAACTCATGAAAATTTTAAAATACAGAAAAGAGCATATTGAACTAATTATCTGTCACTCAACTTTGGTAATTATCAGTTTATCATTGGTCTTGATTCAAGATTGGCAAACTGTAGCCTATGGACTCAGTTCAGTACACTGCCTGTTTTTATAAGTTGACACAAAGCTGCTCTCATTTCTTTGTATATGATCTGATTGCTTTTGTGCTGCAGTGGCAGAATTGAGGTGTTGATACAGAGATCATGTAGCCTGCAAAGCCTCTTAATATATAACTTTTGAAAGTATTTTAATATTTAGTCTCTGGCTCTTTACAAAAAATGTTTGCAAACCCCAGTTTATATCCCTGCCCACTTTCCCCAGCTTCATATTACTATTTTGAAACTATTTCTTCATATCTTTTTATTTCATTTATCAATATTTTATATTGTATCTCAAAAGATAAAGATGCTTTAAAAATAAAATTCCCAAAGTGAGAAGAATGTACCTTCTTATGTTTCCCTTCTTTCCTCCTTTCCTGTGTGTCATTTTTATTTTTCACTTAGCTTTGTACTTGGAACCTTCAAAATGAAAATTCATTTCATTATAGGTAATGAAGGTAATGATTCCTCCTCCTGAGGAAACTGTATTAAATGGGGTCATAGACATGACCACCAGGGGGAAAAAATTGCCAAAATACCATTATCACACCTAAAAAAAAAAATAGTTCTTTTAATACAAACATAAAAGTAATAGCCAAAAAAGGTCAGTTTCTAGATTTAATATATAATGTGCAGTCAGTATCTCATAATTTAATAACTGCTACTGTTTTTTATAATTTAATTGTTTGAATCCGGATCTCAAGAAGATCCATACTATATGTCTTTTTTTTTTTTTTTGAATTTTATTTATTTATTTTTCTTTTGATTTTATTTTATTTTTTAAACTTTACATAATTGTATTAGTTTTGCCAAATATCAAAATGAATCCACCACAGGTATACATGTGTTCCCCATCCTGAACCCTCCTCCCTCCTCCCTCCCCATACCATCCCTCTGGGTCGTCCCAGTGCACTAGCCCCAAGCATCCAGTATCGTGCATCGAACCTGGACTGGCATCTCATTTCATACATGATATTTTACATGTTTCAATGCCATTCTCCCAAATCTTCCCACCCTCTCCCTCTCCCACAGAGTCCATAAGACTGTTCTATACATCAGTGTCTCTTTTGCTGTCTGGTACACAGGGTTATTGTTACCATCTTTCTAAATTCCATATATATGCGTTAGTATACTGTATTGGTGTTTTTCCTTCTGGCTGACTTCACTCTGTATAATAGGCTCTAGTTTCATCCACCTCATTAGGACTGATTCAAATGTATTCTTTTTTTCTATATGTCTTTTTTTAATATACACATCTGGTTTTTTCTTTTTCTTGGGATTTATGAACCAAATCTTTGTCACATAGTTTTTCCTGTAGTCTATTTTGCTGCATGTATATCCATGTTATCTTTTAATGTATTCTTGTCCTCCCTATAAATTGATATTTGAATATAGAGGCTTAATTGGATTGAAAGTAGACTTTTATTTCTTAATGATAAGACTGCATGATGGGTGGTTTGTGTTTATGCATCAATAGTTCTTAATGATGTTAGTAGCAGTTGATGACTTGTGCCCAGTGACATTGTAATTGTCATTCTTTCTGTGTTTATCAGTTGGAAAAGGACTATAATGAGACACTTCTCATTTTCTATTTGATGGTATAGGCTTTAAAAATAGGTTATGGTAAATCAAAGTGGAACTAAAACCCACCCTTCTTGGGTGGTTGTTTCTACCATCGCTTGAAGTGATACAGATAGTATAGAAACTTGGCAAACAGCAGACTTTATCTGTTGCTCTGCAACTTTGATAAGTTATTTAGCATGTCTCAGTCTTTTTTATTTCATTTGTAACATGAGGCTGATAGATAATTATTGTCTCACCATATTTGTGACCAATAAATTGTTGAGTAAGCAAGTACTTAGAAATGCTGATTTTTGTTCATCTCCTTACCTGTGTGTAATCACCATCACCACCCCTGCTTTTGAGTAGTATATATACATTTGTATTTTATTCATTCAGTCATTCATCCATTCATTCTTATATGGTCTGTTGTGTTTATAAATTTTCCCCCCACATTGTTGAAAAAAAGCCCTTACTGTTTTCAGATAGCTAATAAGACAGTGTTCCCCTGGCTCCTGTGGCTGACAGGGTTAGTAGTGTTATAGTACATCAAGGGTTGTTGTAGTGAAATAACTACCTAGTTGTTCTAATTGGTCCTTTCTGTGTGTTTTAGCTGTAACACTTTGTAGTATATATACAGAGTATCAATATATGTGATGTAGATTGTTTGATTATGGAACATTTTATAACTTGTTTCAAATTGAACAATGGCTGGTTTTTAATCTTTTATTGTAAGTTGTGATATGGTAAAACATTACAAGCAGCTCATCAGTTTGTAGACTTCTCTTTAAATGTAGCTTTGTGATTTCTTATTTGTGTTATTAGAAGAATGGACAAAACAGATATATAATAGTAATATAACATGAAGCTAGGTATTAATAGAATTAATATTTGGGTGCTCTTGTTGTCTATTATCAAAAATACGATATGTCCATTCATGAAAGACGTTACTTTAAAAAAGAGAGGGTGGAATAAAAGACATCATCAACATATTCCTGTCTTCTGAGAATGCAGAATTTCTGGGAGTTATATACAAAAGACAGTAAAGAAGTGTGCAAAAGTGCACAGTAGAGTGTATTTGAGTATCATGTGCTATTTAAAAAATGGAGCTTTTCAGAGGTGGGATGGCTGATAGGTACCCAATTAGGATGAAGAATGATATTGGGAGTTCCCCACACAGACTGGTTTGAGAGGATATATCTTCTCTGATGGAGGTGGGAAGAGTTCCTATGTATAATATATCTTTAATTTAGTCAAAGTGGACCTTAGAGCAAAGGTTAAGTGTAAAACCTGTTATAAATAGAAAGGTAATTTTGGCAGTGACTTCTTGGTATGCTTGGCAGTTGCTCTTTTTAAAAGATTTAGCTTTATTCAGTGTCCAGTTATTAAATCCTTACTCTGTACCAGATACAGTGCCAAGGAATATAAACTGAATTTATTTCTTAACTTGGGAAATATTTACTGGGTGGTTATCACATTGTAAGCACTTAGGATATAGACAAGGATCCCTGTGTCAAAGAGTTTATATTCTAGCAGGAGGAATAATGACAGTAGGCAATAGACATATAGAATAAACAAGTTATAGCATGTGTTAGATGGTGATAAATACATGGAAAAAAGAAAGCATAAAATACAGTACAAGGGTTTAGGAGTAGATGAGAGGTGGTCTGAATTCTTAGCTTTAAATAGGATGGTCAGGGTATGCCTCTTTGAGAAGCTGACATCAGTTAGTCTTGCAGGTGTCTGGGAGAAGAAAGTCTGTGGAGAAGTAAGAGCTGATGCAAAGCCTTAAGAAAACACATCTGACATGTTGAGTTTCTCTGGTGACTCAGACAGTAAAGAACCCGCCCGCAATGCAGGAGACCTGGGTTCAATCTCTGGGTTGGGAAGACCCCCTTGAGAAGGAAACAGCAACCCACTCCAGTATTCTTGCCTGGAGAATCCTCATGGACAGAGGAGCCTAGCGGGCTACAGTCCGTGGGGTGGCAAAGAGTTGGACATGACTGAGCACACAGCTAAGAGACCAGTGCGCCAGAGCAAGGAGAATATAGCAGAGATCGAAGAGCTGATGGTGGAGGTGGGGAGGGGAGGGTCTTGACAACAGGCAGGGTTTTAGAGGGCATGATGAAGATCTGAGCTTTTACCATGTGTGAAGTGGGGTACACTTAGAAGGATTTTTAGGAAAGGAATAACATCATCTGACCTCCGTATAAAAAGGATCCCTGGTTGTGATGTTGCAAGAGTATGAGTAAGACAACTGTTATGGTAAGCTGGGGGAAATGGAGTCTTGGATTAGGGTGATACCAGGAGTAACCATCAGGTGAATTAGTATTATATTTGAAGGTTGAGCAAACAGATTTACCGATAGATTGGCTAAAATATTCTGTTTAAGGCTCTTGTTGATACAGTGGAGGAGGCATAAATAGATAAATCATCACTGCAGGATGGAGATAATGTATGTATTTTGTGGAGATGGGAAAACACGTGTCTGAGAAGTCTTCCTGGAAGAAGTAAAACCTGAAGTGGGGATTTAAAAAGATAAATAAAAGTTATTAATGTCTGGGAGTAAGGATATTCCAGGAGGAACTAACAGCATGAACATAGACTGAGGGACAAGGAAAACCATGGTGCTGATGGAGATGTGAATTTGGGATTGCTCAGGCATGAGAGATGTAGGCAGATCATGGCAGACCTTGCTGGTCATATCAGGGAGCTTCAGTGCTAATCTGGGGGCAGCAGGAAGCTGCTAAAGGGTTCCCTTCTAAGTAGATCACTGAGATGATTGTGTGGGGGTTGCCCATGAGGGGATCAAGAAGCAAGGTGACTTGTTTCATGTTACATCATTGGTTAATCTATGACCTTTAGTCATTCTAAAAGAAAGCATTAAACTAAATTTACTTTCTTAAAAAAAAAAAAAATAGACTGGAGCAGATTTACATTAGCTGTGTCCTGCTATTGTATATGTGTACGTTTTCACACATATAAATGTAAACCCTACAAACAAATTCTGTGGTTTTTTATTCTTAGTTATCAGAACTAAGGATTTGTTTCTGTTTCTTTTTGCTATATAATGAGTGTTTACGTGACCTTTTTGTTAACATTGAAGAGAATGTTGAAGAGAGTGCTAATTGATAAATAAGACATTTACAAATCAGTTTTTTCTAATTTATGTCTTTAACCAACACAAATGGTTTCTTTCTCAATATGGTGATTTGATGAGTATTATCTTTGAGAAAAATCAGATGACCTATCTGTTAACTAACAATAATAAAAGGGCTCCAAGGTATATTGTATCAGCCAGTTCTAGGATACAAAAGCTTTGTGCTTTGTGCAGAGAGGATAGCTGCTATTTAACCTGTCCCAAAGGCATGTGTGTTTGTACCATAAACCAAGCATGGCGCCTGCTTGTCTGACCTTAGCAATGAAAGTTTAAACAGTATATATGTGCTACGTTTCATTGACTTCTTAGTACTGGAGATAAGAATCAGTAATGAGAGACTTCCCTGGCAGTCCAGTGGCTAAGACTCTGTGCTCCCAATGAGGAGGGCCTGGGTTCAATCCCTGGTCAGGGAACTGGATCCCACATGCCTCGACTAAGAGTTCACATGCTACAGCTAAGATCCTGCAGAGCCAAATAAATAAATGAAAATAAATCATTTAAAAAAAGAATCAGTAATGATAACTTGGAGTATTTCAATAAAATAGATATGGTCAAAATTTAGCCCTAATATAAATGAAGCCCAGGTAGGTCCTTTATGTATTACTTTATTTAATCCTTGAAACCCTTGGAAAACTGATGCTGAAGCAAGTTCATACTAGTGAATGAGTGGTGGAGCAAGGTGTTCATCAGTTAGCAATATGGGGTGACTTGACTGGGAAAAGAGTGCAGCAGTGATGTAGGGTGGCAAGAAAATTCAAACCGCTACACTTTGGGGCTTCATGTCCTAGACATAGAGACCCAGATCTTGAGAGGATCACATTGTAATTTGAACTGGGGGGGAGGGGTAGGGTTGATATAATCCTTTAAAATCTTTGATTAATTTAAAAATAGATACTATATGCACATGCCAAAAATTTTGAGAAGTTGGAAAAGCATCCATCCCATACTGTGTCCCAGCCACCCATTTCCCCTCCCCAGAGGCAGCTAGTATTTACCAGTTTCTCTGGGTCTTTTTTAGAGAGAATTTTTAGATATTCAAATATACATGTGTGTTTAAATAAATGGTAGGGTACTGTACACACAGTTCTGCAGCTTGCTTATTCCATTCTGCTTTATTGCATTTCTTTTTTGCTGATGAGATGTCCTTTTTTTTTTTTTTAAATCTTTCCAGATCCTAGCCAACTCACAGCCCACGTCCTCTGTAAAGTCTTCTTAATGTTCTCTTTCTAACTCTATCCTGTTCTCCCTGTACAATGATTTGGATGTATTAGATATTCAGGAAATGTTTACTGGTGATAGTAGTGTTATAGAATTGCCTCAGGTTACCAAACCTGAATAATGCATATTTTGAACACAGTAATTCACTCGTTTATTTTTGTTGCTATTTTAACGTCTGAGTTTTTGCTAATTAGTTATGTTGTTAAAGATAATTTTATATAAATGCAAAACCCTTTACTATATAACTTTTTAACACCTTGAATCATTTTTAATTTTCACATAAACATTTTTTATTATGTTGTTTTCTGTTTGTTTATTTTTTTCTTTTTTTACACTCCCCTCTGTTGCATAGAGAAGCTGCAACCAAGTTTGCAATTTTCCAAGTCACAAACGGACGTCTATAATGACAGTACTAACTTGACATGCCGTAATGGACATCTCCAGTCAGGTGGGTTTAGGTTAACTAACATGTCAAATAATAAAGCTTGCATGCAAAGTAGAGTCCTGCTTAACCTGATAATGTTGATTTGATTTTACAGTGATAGATTTGATTGGTTTTTGTTCGCACAGGGCTGTGTAGAAAAAACAGCATCCTTGTCGTTCATGGCATGTAAACATGTAACAGATAGGTGTAGCCATTCTCAACCTGTTATATATGCATATTTTACAACCTCCAAGTTTTGAGATGATAAAATGTGCAGGTTCATTTTCCTAAATTATTAAGATGTTCTTTTGTTTCTATTTTATTTTGAGCTTTGGTGTTTTTTCCTATCGGTACCTGTACCAGGTTTTTATAAAGCAGTGTTTTTTGAGACAATAATTTTAATTTTTTGATCATATACCAGTTTACAGTGCATATACATTTCACCTATACAATGAATGAGTATTTAGTTATAACCCCTGTTGGAAAAAGTTTGAAGCTGAGTTCACACAGTAAGGAGAAACATTAGAATACTATTATTTACTATAGGATAAATTTGTTTCCCATAAGTTTTGAGCATCACATCAGCTCCTACAGAAAATTAAATGGTTTTTTGCCTTGTTTTGTTTGGGTGGAAGGAATCTTCATTTCCTAGGTTCTCTAACATCTTGTCTAGTTTTATTGGTAACTTTTTCAGAATTAGTTTTGTGTCCAGTGCTTAAATTTTATTAAAGTAAATATTACTTTGTTCAAACTGTAACAGAAAATTCATAGTATAGACCATAAAAAAACTGCTTTCTTTACTCATATGTAATAAAAAAGTTTAAAGATTTCTTGTTTTTTAAATTTTTATTTAAATCAATTATATATAACTGATTTACAATGTTATATTAGGTCCAGGTGTATAGCATAGTGAATCAGTTATACATATATCCACTCTTTCTTAGATCCTTTTTCCATATAGGTCATTACAGAATATTGACTAGAGTTCGCTATGCTGTACGTTAAGTTCTTATTAGTTATCTACTTTATACACAGTAGTATGTATATGTCAATCCCAATCTCTATTTATCCCTCCCCTCCCTTACCCCCTGGTAATGATAAGTTTGTTTTCTACATCTGTAACTCAATTTCCATTTTTCCTCCCCTCAAGTTGTCTGATTTTTTTTTTCTTGCTCTTTAGCTTCACATTATAGGTTCTTGCCCTTTTCTGTGCTTTTTAACTAAAAGACCTGCTCTAATATTTCTTTTAATGAAGTTTTGTAGATAGTAAACTCTCTCAGCCTAGTGTCTGAAAATACCCTCGTCCTTACTTGGCTGGTCACCGGAATATAGAATAGATGAAAGTTAACATTGTTTTTTCCTTCAGCATTTTGAGCACACTTGGTTGCTTGCTGACCTTTGTTATTTTTATGAGAAGTCTGCTATCATTGTCACAATTCCTTGTAAAAATTTTTATCCATTTATAATCTTAGGACTGTATATTTTCTGTTTGTAGAAATTCTTCTCCAGTCTCCTTTTTCCTGTTTGAAGTGAGTGATAAATACTTACCACCCTAGACGGATCTTGCTTTTATTCACACTTTGGCTTTTAATTGTTGTCATTCTCTTTTCTTCCTTGTTTTTTCTATAGGGTCATTATCCTTTAGTTCCTTGAACAAATGGCACAGATTTTCACCGTACCGTGTGGCATATGGGATCTTAGTTTCCCAGTCAAGGATTAAACCCATGCCCCGTACACTGGAAGCAAGTTCCCTTCTTTGGAGTTTCCTTAAGCTATATTAAGGGATATTATGGCAAAGGCTTTTGTGTTTAAGCTAGTCTTTTCTCTAGGCTACTCTAATTTGCTGACTGATTTAACAGTGAACATTTCTATTAATAAACTGTGATGTTTGTTATATAGTATATGAAAATATTATTTAGAAGCAGTGAGATTTGAACATTTAAAGTGTATAATTTATGTAGAAGAGCAGAGTAGGTAGGTCATGTGACCTTTTAGACTTATTAGAAAATATCTTATACTTGTTTGTTTATATGTGCATGCATGCATGCCCAGTCATGTCTGACTCTTTGCCCCCTTGGACTGTAGCTTGCTAGGGTCCATTGACCATAGGGTTCTCTAGGCAGGAATACTGAATGAGTAGTCTTCCCGACCCAGGGATCGAACCCCCATCTCCTGTGTCTCCTTGCATTGGCAGGTGGATTCTTTACCACTGAGCCACCTGGTAACATAGATACAGCACGAAATACTTGGCATATTAACCACATCTTTATACTCTTTAAATTAAAATTACCTTTTAAAACTCTTCTGGTGGCACAGATTGGATTTTCATACTGTTTTGTAGTCTGAAAAGTGTGGAATGATGTGCTGTTTGTTCCCGCCCCCACCCCCATACAGCCTACCCCTAGTGCTTTACTACATTTTGTTTCTTTAATTTTTCGCAGCTTTTAAATAAAACAAAACAAAAAAGAAAAAAATTTTGGCAGCCTTATTTTCTTGGTACCTTTTTTGTATCCTCCTCCTGCCCCCACAAATAGTTATTTCTTTTTATGACAAATATGTATTTCTTAAAATTATACACCAGGAAAAGGAAAAGGCTAAATACTCATAATCTTGTCCACACCCAGTAACAATCATTATGAACACTTTAGTGTATATTCTGACTGAAGTCTTATTTTGAGATACTGCTGAAATAAAAATAATATTACTAGCTTTCAAATTTGTACTGGTTCTTATATTAACTTTTATAATGTTTAGCCACAATTTTCTGACCATGATGACTTTATTTTTTCCTTGATAGAAAGTGGAGCTGTTCCAAAAAGAAAAGATCCGTTAACACATGCTAGTAATTCACTGCCTCGTTCAAAAACAGTTATGAAAACTGGACCCACAGGTCTTTCAGGCCACCATAGAGCACCTAGTTGCAGTGGTTTATCCATGGTTTCTGGCGTGAGACAAGGACCTGGTTCTTCAGCTGCCACTCATAAGGTATTTTGAGACAGTAACTTCAGTTGCTATGCTGTTGCAAACAAAATTTTGAATATGACAATGCTTGCTTAAATTTATTATAAGTACTTTGTAATACCTTAAGAGAATTGATAAGTTTCCACAAAGTTGAATGATTTCTTTTCTTTTTTTAAAATTTAGATTTATAAAAATCTAAGTAGGGACTTGCCTGGTGGTCCTGTGGCTAAAACTCTGCACTGCCAAGCCAGGGGACTTAGGTTCAATCCCTGGTTAGGGATCCTGCATGCTGCAACTAAAAGATACTACATGCTGCAGTGAAAACCCAGTACTGCCAAATAGTAAATAAATACAACTTTTAAAAATAAAAAGAATAAAAAATAAAGTCTAAGTAGCAGATGCAACTTGCTACTAAAAAGCAAATCTTTTTTTTTCTCTATTATCTTTGAAGGAAATCTTTCTAACTAGGTGTTTTTAACAGTAAGTTTCTTTATCCAGTCTGTTTTATGTATTCTTTATCCAGTCTTTTTGTTTCTAATTTAATTTCTTTATTTGGCTGTGCCATGAAATGTGGCTTACCATATCAGTTCCCAAATCAGGAACTGAACCCAGGCCTTCAGCAGTGAAAGCAGGGAGTTCCAAGCACTAGACCACCAGGAAATTCCCTATAGGACATTTTAAATTCGTTATTTGTATAATTATGTAAATGTACATAAATGTTTTATAACATTAAACATACATAGAGTTTTGTTACAATTCTAACAAGGATCAAAATTATGTGAGTGTGTTGTCATAGAACCTTTTTATTTCATAGTAAGTAAATCTCTCTGGATAAAATCTTCTATAAACCCACTTCATGCCAAATGTAGTTCTATAGAGAATGCCATTTTATCTTAGAATAAATATACAATTTGGGGATTTTATATCTATTTTTTGCTACTTTTATTCCTTTAATTCTGTGAACATTAAAGTTAACTCACATGTGAAAATTGCGAACATTATGTTGTGTTTTCACATCAAAATTTTGTGTCCTTCCAAGAGTACACCAAAAACAAATAGAACAAATAAGCCTTCTACCCCTACAACTGCTGCTCGTAAAAAGAAAGACTTGAAGAATTTTAGGAATGTGGACAGCAACCTTGCTAACCTTATAATGAATGAAATTGTGGACAAGTAAGTATTGTCATCTAAAGCGTTTTATGGAGTTTAAACATTTTTTACTGGCAAAATATATCATTAGTAAAATGGATAATAAATACCTTGTCTAATTTACATATTTAATTTTTATGATGGTTTTCAATTACTATAAATGAGAAAGCCGTTGCTGTACTGATTTAACTATACAGTTTCACTCTTGTTAACATAAAAATGGCTGCATTACATAGAGCTTAGACTTAATATTATAATAACTGAAGAATATGTGTGTAGTTAACTGAAATTCTGTTTCTTAGTGGAACAGCTGTTAAATTTGATGATATAGCTGGTCAAGAGCTGGCAAAACAAGCATTGCAAGAAATTGTTATTCTTCCTTCTCTGAGACCTGAGGTAAGGACTTTATATTGTCATTTTCTTATAGCATCATCCATTACTGAATCCATAGTATCAGTAAATAAATGAGCTATACTAGAATGATTAATTCATTTAACAGTAGATTTGATTTTTTTTTAAAGGAAAAATCATTAGCAGTTGATGTTAACTGTATTGGAAAGGAGATTGACTATAATGGTAACTAATTCCCAATGCATTTGTAATTAAGTTTATAGGAAAAATAGGTAACAGGCAATAATTTTATATTAAGGTAAGAGAGATTTAAAATTAAAAGACAGAAATCATACTTGAGAAAAGAGAAATTAAGATAAGGTTATTTAAAAGAATTATTTTGAAGATATTAAGTGATCAAAGTAAGTGGAAGAGCTGATAAGTGATGGGTAGGGGCCTAACCTTCCATCCCATAATTTTTTAACTCACTGAAGAAGTTAAGTAATCTTGCAACTGATAATAAATATTTAATTTTCCATATTTGGTATTGTTTTGGATTTTCACAATTCACAGATTTCATATTTGATGCTGTTCTAAAAAAATTGCAAAAAATAAATCTGAGGATCCAGTCTGGGTCAGCTGTTTCTCTTCCTCCTGAGCTATCAAGTCTTTGTGGACTCGTTTACAGAATCTAGTGAACATAGATGTTATATGGCACGTTATTGTGAATACACTCTTAAACGAACGTGTAAAGGTTGTGTAGCCCTATTTTTCTATAGTCTCTGTCATTCTCATACTGTTTGTAACTTGTGAGCACCAACTATACTGAAATTTATTATTTGTAGATTCTACTTTCTTTTACCTCTTGCTCATTCTAAGAAGCAGTGTGCAGGAAATCACTGGTTTAATATACTAATTGAATATTCTTAACACTCAATAAAATAATAAGAGAATTATTAAGGTGGAAAGCATTTGTCTTTATAGTAGCCAAATTTGTCTCTTGTACCACCTCAGGCCACACTTTGAGGAAACATATGATGGTTTGTATTTTGGGCTAACTTTTTCCCTAGGGTTATATATAAGCATAGTAAATGCAGCAGACTGAGTATTGACCAAAAAAATGCTTGTTGAAAGGATTCATGCAACCGCAGACCTGAAAAGGATCTTAGCAGTCATTTAGTCCATTTGTTGCCAAAGAAACTAGTCCTAAGACCTAAATTTCTTTCTCTACATTTTAGTTAAGTGGTGGATCAGTCTCAAGTATGGGCTTTATTATAAATGATGTTCTTCTTAGGGTACAAAAATATATCTAAAATTGTAAAGGTAGTAAGGAAATATCTGGACTGTGTTAGAAGTCATTCAGCTTCTGCTCTATGCATAGCTTTAAGGAGCATATCTAAAGTGGAGAGTAAGGTCAAACAGCATATGAATTTACATTTAGGAATATTTCCATGGTAGGGCCATACTGTTTGAAAAAACTGGAATTTCAAAGTTGAATAACCTAGGCTTGGGTGGGGCAGAAGCTTTAGTAACTGTACTAAATTGGAGCTTAAGGAGGAACAGCATCTGAGGTAGAGCCAGATCTCAGGATTGGGACCATTTGTCTATCTCTGCATCTGTCAATTTGAACATTTTTATAATTCCTGTTAAGATTCCCAAGAAAGAGAATGTGATTGTCCTAGCTCATCTTTTCATCTTTTCAGTAGACTGTAAAATGGATCATGGGTCAGAGCTTATTTCATAAAGCACCTTCATTGTGCAACAGATCAGCTTTATTCTTAATTCTCCACAGTGGGGAGCTTGCATGGATCACAATGGGGACATTGTTAGGCTAGATTGGAAAGTTGGGTATGACAGGCATCATGATGAATTTATTCATTTTTTTACAGTGCTGGAATTTTTATTTCATCTTAAAAACACGGAATCATAATTTTGTTTTTGTTCAGTCACTCCGTCATGTCTGACTCTTTTCAACGCCATGGACTCCAGCACGCCAGGCTTCCCTGTCCTTCACCATCTTCCAGAGTTTGTTCAAACTTATATCCATTGAGTTGGTGATACTGTCCAACCATCTCGTCCTCTGTCATCCCCTACTCCTCCTGCCTTCAGTCTTTTCCAGCATCAGGGTCTTTTCCAATGAGTCAGTTCTTCACATCTGGTGGCCAAAGTGCTGGAGCTTCAGCATCAGTCCTTCCCATGAATATTTAGGATTGGTTTCCTTTAGGATTGACTGGTTTGATCTGCTTGCAGTCCAAGGGACTCTCAAGAGTCTTCTCCAACACCACAGTTCAAAAGCATCAATTTTTTTGGTGCTCAGCCTTATTTATGGTCCAGCTCTCACATCCGTATACTGGAAAAACCATAGCTTTGACTATACAGACTGTTGTTGGCAAAGTAATGTCTCTGCTTTTTAATATACTGTCTAGGTTTGTCATAGCGTTTCTTCCAAGGAGCAAGTGTCTTTTAATTTCATGGCTGCAGTCACCATCTACAGTGATTTTGGAGCCCAAGAAAATAAAGTCTGTTACTGTTTCCATTGTTTCCCCATCTATTTGCCATGAAGTGATGGGACCCGATGCCATGTTCTTAGTTTTTGAATGTTGAGTTTGAAGCCAGCTTTTTCACTCTCCTCTTCCACCTTCATCAAGAGGCTCTTCAGTTCCTCTTCACTTTCTATTCTTAGGGTGGTGTCATCTGCATATCTGAGGTTATTGATGTTTCTCCCAGCAGTCTTGATTTTGACTTGTGCTTCACCTAGCCTGGCATTTTGCATGATGTACTCTGCATGTAAGTTAAATAAGCAGGGTGACAGTATACAGCCTTGATGTACTCCTTCCCCAATTTTGAACCAGTCCATTGTTCCATTCCAGTTCTAACTGTTGCTTCTTGACCTGCATATAGATTTCTCAGGAGGTAGGTTAAGGTGGTTTGGTATTCCCATCTCATTAAGAATCTTCCACAATTTTTTGTGATCCACACAGTCAAAGGCTTTAGCATAGTTAGTGAAGCAGATGTTTTTCTGAAATAGCCTAGCTTTTTCTATGATCTAATGGACATTGGCAATTAGATCTCCAGTTCCTCTGCATTTTCTAAATCCAGCCTGTATATCTGGAAGTTCTCAGTTCACGTATTGTTGAAACCTAGCTTGAAGGATTTTTGAGCATTACCTTGCTATCATATGAAGTCAGTGCAATAGTGCAGTACTTTGAACATTCTTTGGTATTGACCTTTGGAATTGAAATGAACACTGACTTTTTCCAGTCCTGTGGCCACTGCTGAATTTTCCGTATTTGCTGGCCTATTGAGCACAGCACTTTAACAGCATCATCTTTTAGGATTTGAAATAGCTCAACTGGAATTCTATCACCTCCACTAACTTTGTTCTTAGTGATGCTTCCTAAGGTCCACTTGACTTCACGTTGTAACTACATTCAGATGGATATATCTTTCCTTTTCTTCTTTTCCTTTCACTTCTTTTCTCAGCTAGTTGTAAGACCTTCTCAACAACAATAATTAAGTTACTGAACACTAAAAGTGGCTTGAATGAGATAAATAATATTAAAAATACATTCTTGAGTTAATTTATTCTCAGAATTACTTAAAGCAAATACTTTAACCTTTGTTCATTCGAGATGGTTTTCAGTAGTTAAATGTATAAGCAAACTATGGTATATGCATGATAATAAAATATTATTCAGCACTAAGAAGAAATGAGCTATCAAGCCATGAAAATACATAGAGGAACATTAAGTACATATTGCTAAGTCAAAGAAGACAATCTTAGAAGTCTAATACTGTGTGATTCCAACTAGAATAACTATGGAGACAGTAAAAAGATCAGTGGTTGCCAAGCATTCGTAGGGAGGGCAGGAAGGTTAAATAAATGGTGGAGAAGGTAGTTTTTAGGATAGTGAAACTGTTCTACATGAAACTAATGGTAAATATTTGACCCAAATAGTGGACCCTAATGTAAACTATGAACTTGGGTTAATAATAATGTATCAGTATTCATCAGCTGTATTAAATGTGCCATACCAATGCAAGATGTTAATAATAGTGGAGGTGGGGGAGGTGAGGAGTTACATGGAAACTCTGTTCTTTCCATTAAATTTTCTGTAAACCTGAACCCACTCAAATAAAATTTTGTCTCTAAGTTGAATATCAGTTACTTTATATGGTTCAACTTAAAAGTACACACACTTTCACTGTTCAGTAAAATGTTATCAGTTGAGTCTTCACCCTTCATGCCTGCTATGCCTGGTGCCCTTGAGTTTGGCAACTATGGTTTCATGTCTCTAGAGAAGGAATGGAGAAGGCAATGGCACCCCACTCCAGTACTCTTGCCTGGAAAATCCCATAGACGGAGGAGCCTGGTGGGCTGCAGTCCATGGGGTTACTGAGAGTTGGACACGACTGAGCGATTTCACTTTCACTTTTCACTTTCATGCATTGGAGAAGGAAATGGCAACCCACTCCAGTGTTCTTGCCTGGAGAATCCCAGGGACTGGGCATCCTGGTGGGCTGCTGTCTGTGGGGTCGCACAGAGTTGGACATGACTGAAGTGACTCAGCAGCAGAGAAGGAAGCATCTGCCTCCTTTTGTTGTGGAAGAGCAGTACACGCTGCGTGCTCTTGGTCAGGGCAGGAGCATGGTTTCCGTTGTTCCTCACACAGACTTTCAATCAGTCCCCCGTTTTTGGCCAACTGCCTTACTAGTGCTTTCTCCCATACCTGATTCCTCCAATTCCAGAGCTTTTCCAGTGTTTTTTGTTCATGTTAGCATGCTCCTGGTATTTAGGTATCCCTTCACAAGCAGGTGCTTAGTTTTAGCTCCCTCAACTCCATTAAATAATTTACCACACTTTATCAACTCACCATGTACAGAAATGTGTGTCCTCTGTTGTTTCCTTTTGTATTTTTGTTCTGTTTTGTTTTGAAGATGTATTTCTTTTTTTATTCATTTACTGTTATTTTGGTGAGATTTCTAAAAGAAGGGGAGAAACATTCTTTGTTCCGTATGTCTTGTTTAATCAGCCTGCTTTCAGTTTTTTAAATGTACTTTTAAAATGTTTTTAATTTTGATCGTGGCTGTACTGGGTCTTCACTGCTGCACAAGGGGGCTTTCTTTAGCTGTAGTGAGCGGGGACTACTTTCTGTTGTGCACGGGCGTCTCATTGTGGTGGCTTCTCTTATTGTGGAGCACGGGCGCTAGGGCACACAGGGTTCAGTGGTTGCAGCTGGCAGGCTCAGCAGTTGTGGTTCACGGGCAGTTGCCTCACAGCCTGTGGTGTCTTCCCAGGCCTGGGTCTGAACCTGTGTCCGCTGCGTTGGCAGGCGGATTCTTAACCACCGGATCACCAGGGAAGCTCAGTTGCTTTCAATTTGTTCAATAAGAATTTGGGTTTACTTCACTTTGTTTTCTTCTGTTTGGGGTAATTGTAGTAATTTATTGATAATATGTTCTCTTTAGAGCTCTGGGCAGCTCTCTTTTGGAGGATGCTACTGATCACAAATAGTACTTTTTAGATAACAAATAATACTCAAAATGTCTGGAAAAAGTGTCTCTAGAATCACAGTTATGAACTAAAGTATGTATTTTTAAGTTGTTCACAGGGCTTAGGGCTCCTGCCAGAGGACTGTTACTCTTTGGCCCACCTGGAAATGGGAAAACAATGCTGGTAAGAATCCCTTTTAAATTGGCAAGTTCTATTGAGATATTAAGGGTATAATATGAATAAAAGAAACATTTCATTGTCACTGAGTCTGTTGTTTATGGTTTGCCTTTTGTTGTTATATACTTTCTCCCTCTCCCCTCCCTCCCCTCCCCCCATACTGCACACCTTGTGGGATCTTAGTTTTCAGATCAGGGATTGAATCCAGGGTCATGGCAGTGAAAGCACTGAGTTTAACCACTCGACCACCAGGGAACTCCCAGGTTTTAAGCTAGTTTTTAATGATGAAGATAGGAAAAAAACCATGTATGTTATCTCCAGTATTAGTTTGATTCTGGGAACAGTATAATTTTCATTGTTTTCCCAAGTTAAATATTAAAATTTTGCCCTAGAAGAGCTTACCTTACTATATTGAGTATCTTGCTAATCTCTGGATTTTTTTTTTTTTTTTTTTACTATTTTAGCAGGTTTATTTAAATAAAATAATCAGCCTGATAACAGATTTCTCCCTTTCTTTTTTTCTAATTGAGGCATAACTGACATACAACAGATTGTTTTTTTCTATATCGTTCTGCCAGAAGTTTTTGCTAGGATCTGAATACCTCTTTTCCTGCATGACTCTGCTATAGGGAAAACTAAATAGGGAAAGAGTAACTTTTTCCTTCAGCTGTTTATCTTTCTCTAACCAGATATCTTTTATAACTGGGAAGAGAATAACACACCCTTCTTTTTTTTTTCAACCTGTCCCTTTGACATCTCTCTTAGAGAAAAAGAGAGTGAGAAGAAGCACAGCTCCTCCTGCACCTTTTTCTCATTGCTGAGAAGAAAATACATTGATTGCTATTTATTGGAAATTGTGTCATACCTTATGTTTTCAGGAAATGTTTTCTAGAAATTAAATTGATCACATGTAGTTATCTTTTTAAAGCAATTGAACTAATATATTTACCCTTCTGATTTTTAAAGGCTAAAGCAGTAGCTGCAGAATCTAATGCAACCTTCTTTAATATAAGTGCTGCAAGTTTAACTTCAAAATATGTGAGTGTTCTTTTTCCAGTATTGTCATGCTTTAAGTTACTGTCTAAATGTTACTGTGTTAAGAATAAATGGCAATAACCTTATACAAAGATGTTTTTCTATGAGTTTTATATCTATTACTTACATATTATTTAAATATCTTCTTTTTTTACTCTTCAAAGTAGAAAGTTATGTGCCTTTGTTAGGCTCATTTAAGTAAAAGTGAAATTTTTCTGTGAGATTTGTTTGTTAGGGTTGTGTATTAAAATACCACAGACTAGCTGGCTTGAACAATAGAAATTTGGAGGATAGGAGTACAAGATCAGGTACTGGCAGAGGTCTCAGTTTTGTAAAGTAATTAAAAGTAACTATACAGTGATACTTCTCCTGGTTGAATTTTGCTTCCTGTGTGAAATTTTACAAGTAAAACTGTTGTTACAGTAGGTTACCTATATTAGCCTACAACAGAGAACACTGTCCTGGAAGTTAGGAGGTAGGGATGCCAACCTGACTTACCTACGGAACTGGCCTTAAGAAAGTATCACTTGAGGTTTTACTTCCTTTATAAAGTTTTTTTTTTTTTTAATGTATTTTCTTATTTTTGGCTAGGCTGGGTCTTCATTTCCGCATGCAGGCTTTCTCTAGTTGTGGCGAGCAGGGACTACTCTCCTGTTGCGATGCACAGGCTTCTTATTGTGGTGGCTTCTCTTGTTGCGGAACACAGGCTCAGTAGTTGTATCCCTCAGGCTTAGTTGTTCCTGCAGCATGTGGAATCTTCCCAGATCAGGGTTTGAACCCAGGTTCCCTGCATTGACAGGTGGACTCAACCACTGGATCACCAGGGAAATCTTACAGGGTTGATGTCATAAGAGGTCATCTCTCTCAGTTCCTTCTGGCTCTGGGAATATTTGTTTTGCAGATTCTAAATCTGAGGCTTTTCCTGTTTTTCTTTATAATTTAATTTTCAATAAAAAGTATAGATGCCACCTAGAGGACAAAGTAGTTTTTGTAGTAGATTACCGCAAACCTCATGACCCTTTCAGAGCATAGATGCTTTGGTGCATAGAATGGCTTTAGTATAGTGTTCAAGCCCCTGATACTGTCTTAAGGAGTGTTCATAGACCACCTGGACCACCTAGAAATGCTTTAACATTTATTGACAGTGATATTGTGAGAATGGATTTTCAAGATGTTTTTAGTAAAGCAAGTTTTGTTTAGGAGAGCACGTTCCAACTTACGTGCTTCTATAAATACACCCTGCAGCCTACGGCTTACAGAATAGTGCTGCATCCCTCTGTCCTCTGGTGTTCCCTCTTCTCAGTAGTTATATCCCAACAGTTACTCCAGTCTCAAGTCTTAGAAATGCATAGTGAAACAAGACAGAGAGATATATATATATATATTTTTTTAAGTACTCACCAGATTCTCTTAATAAATAAGTAGTCTATTTACTGGTGTTATAAGGATCAATCAGTAACCCCACTCACCCCTATTCTTTAAACCAAATCTTTGGTTGCTGCAAAGAAGGGAAGTTAAATTCCTAGGTACTAGATTTTCAGTAGTGAAATTAAAAAAGCTGGAAGGAACAATCTTGCATTTTATTGATTTAACAGTGTCCAATGCCTTGTTTTAGGTAGGAGAAGGAGAGAAATTGGTGAGAGCTCTTTTTGCTGTGGCTCGAGAACTTCAACCTTCCATAATTTTTATAGGTAAGAACATGTCTTCCAACAGCTTAGTTGAACATTTGTAAAGTTCCCTTCTTCCAAATGTGAGGGAATGATAAGAAAGATTATTCAGAAGTAAAAAGTTTTTTAAAATTTTTATTGAAGTATAGTTGCAGAAGTAAAAAGTTTTCAAAAAGCACAAGGTTAAAGACTGTCCAACAAATTGAGTAGGATACATTATATTAATAACCTAATGTATCCTAAATGTATAATAAACTAGGTTAATCTCAGATAACTCATGTAGCTTGGCTTTTAATTAAAGTTCCATCCTTGTATTTCCTCTAGATGAAGTTGATAGTCTTTTGTGTGAAAGAAGAGAAGGAGAACATGATGCTAGCAGACGTCTAAAAACTGAATTTCTAATAGAATTTGATGGTGTACGTATTGATTATGATATTTTTATGTGGTAGCATTGTAATGTATGTATTTTCCAATTGAATGGCCCAGATTAGAAGTAGATATCTTTATTGTGTTTTTCTTTGTTATTACTTTAAAAGTATTGAAAAAATTTTTGACTTACAGGTACAGTCTGCTGGAGATGACAGAGTGCTTGTAATGGGTGCAACCAACAGGCCACAAGAGCTTGATGAAGCTGTTCTCAGGTAGGGAAATTCATGTGGAAATGCGCACATTTATTACAGATGTATTTACTCCTTCATTCGTCTCACGTATTTCTTCTGTCTTTCGTTCTCAGTGTAAAGACTAAATTCATTGTTTTCCTCTCTATATCCATCCTCTGGCTTCTTGTTAGTAAACAAAACTTTTGAGGACAGGACCAGCATGATACCAGGAAAACTGTTTTTAACTTTATGGTTTTAGGCAAATTGCTTATTTCTTCTGGGTTGAATTAAAGTATCTTAAAACTCCAAAACTGATTTTTACCCTGCTAACACAGTTCATGGGAGCTGCATTCTCTCTTCTCATGTGTTTGAGCAAATGTGTTCCCTTTCTACTGGGAGGACAGTTTGACTCAACATAAAATTCTTGGACCTCCCGTTCCTTTCCTGAGGAATTTGTAACATTGCCTATTGTTTCTAGGACTGGATGTTGCAGTGTGAAAGTCTGAAGCCAGCCTGCTTTTATTCACATTTATGGGTTAACCCAGTAGGGTTAGTGTCTAATCTCCTTTCTACTACTACTTTTACTTTTGTGATCTTTGTTTTTGTGGTGGTTTTTCTTTTCTTTTTTATTGCTTTCCTGTTCTTTGCAGTCCCATTTTTCATCTTCTGTTGTCTTACTTCTTTGAATCTTTCTATCTCATTGAGCTCTAATTTCATAGGAGCCTTTTTTTCATTAAATTATTTTCTTGGAAAGATACTTGGTCACAGTTTTAATTTGCTTTATGGCAAAATCCTCTTGTGCATGTTCTTCATTTTATCTATTTTATGTTTACTGTATTCTTTCCCCTCTTTTTTTGGTACTGTTTTTTAAAATCAGTCCTATGCTTTTGTCTGTTTTGCCTATTTTATTTGAATAAGGGGAGTTTTCTTGGAGAATGTAATTTTGAAAGGATGTTGTAGAAGAGCTAGAAAACTAAGATAGCAAGGCAAATATCTTGAATTATCCTATATACCCTGGACTGGTGGGCCATCTCCCTGACTCACAACAAAGACGCACCTGGTGAAGAAGTGTACATGTATGTAAATAAGAGATTGGGTCGATTTACTCTTCTTCCACTGAAAAAGATTTGGCCATTGCAAGACAGCTTGTCCTCTTGCCAGACTGACTGATATCTTCTTACAAAGATGTTGTGTCTTTGAGTTTCTTTGTTCAGTCTCATCTTCCTTGTCATTCCTTTGCTGCTGACTAGGGTCACATGATCTGCAGAGCCAGTCCTCACATGCTTGTTTAAATGTGGGGAGGTTAGTTTTATTCCCCTCAGAGTGTTCTCTGTTCCCTCTGGAAAACTGCTCTGACAACCGTGTCTGGAATTTGCAGTGGCGGGTCCTGTCTACATTCACCTTTGTGGTGTAATTTTCACTGCCCTAGGCAGGCCTTCTTCATACATTTTAGTTATAAACATTCCCTACTTTGCTGATGATGGACTTTACGTTTCTGTTTCTGTTGTTCTCGTTGGTTTTAGTTCTCAGTTTCACGGAGATAGCAGAGATCTGTTTCTTCAACTTCTTATATCAGATATTTTGTTTTAAAGTGTTACTACTGTTAAAAAATACAGATACACAAATGGTTAATTTAAATCTGACAATACTAAGGATTTTTAAACATTAACTGGAATTTTTTAAAATTTTATTGGAGTACAGTTGATTTACAATGTTCTGTTAGGTTCAGGTGTACAGCAGAGTGAGTCAGTTATACATATACATATATCCACTCTTCTTCAGATTCTTTCCCCATGTAGGTCATTACAGAGTGTTGGGCAGTCTTCCCTGTGGTATATACAGTAGATCCTTATTAGTTACCTATTTTATGTATTTAACTAGAATATTTTAAAAGAGTGACTTTTTACATTGATGACTACTAAAATGTATTCAAATGCCTTGAGCACTATACTTAAAGCTTTGTTTTTGTTATTTGCTGTTTAAATTCAAAACTGTATTTCTGAGATTGCTTGAATCCTTTTTTTAGGCGTTTTACCAAACGGGTTTATGTGTCTTTGCCAAATGAGGAGGTATGTATCCATGTTTGAACTTTTTAATTTTAGGCAGAAACAAGACCTACCATTTAACATTATTAAGTCTTCTAGTACATGGTACAGCTGCATTGGAAAGTTCGCAGTTTCTTAAAAAGATGAACTTACTGTAAGACTCCACGGGCTTCCCAGGTGGCACAGTGCCTAAGAATCTGCCTGCCAGTACAAGAGACGAAGAGGACGCGGTTCAGTCTCTGGGTCAGGAAGATCCCCTGGAGGAGGAAATGGCAACCCACTCCAGTATTCTTGCCTGGAGAATCCCATGGACAGAGGGGCCTGGCAGGCTACAGTCCATAGGGTTGCAAAGAGTCGGGCACGACTTAGCAACTGAGCATGCATGTAAGACTCCAGAATTTTATTCATAAGATTCTACTGAAGAAATGAAAACATGTATCTATAAAGACATGTACAAGAATTTTTACAACAGCATTGTAAATAATAGCCAAGAACTGCAAAAAAATCTAGTCATCAGTTGGTGAATAGATAAACAAATGTGCTCATTCCTTTTATTGCTAAATGGTACCATACTGTTCCATATGTGGTACTTTCACATACTGTAATATGGATGGACCTCAAAACTATTTTATTAAGTGAGGGATGCCAGATGCAAAAGATTACCTATTATATGATTCCATTTATATGAAGTGTCTAAAAAAAGGCTATTTCTAGAAACATAAAGTAGATAGTGGTTAGCTAAGGCTTTGGGTGGAAGTCAGAATTAATTGCAAACAGACACAGGTGAGCTTTTTGGAGTGATAGAAATGTTCTAAAATTGGATTATGGTGATGGTTGCACAACTCTAATCTTATTAAAAGTCACTGAATTATAGCTTAAAGTGGGTGAGAGTCCATGTTATATGAATCCATACCTTTAAATTGTGGTTGTCTATCTCAGACCCTTAACATCCTTGGTGGTAGCAGCAGCTATTTACTTAGTGCTTTATTTGGATTAGTTTTAACTCTTTTAGGAACTTTCAAAAAATTGTCATTTTAATAGATAAGAGTGAGGCTGTAAGAGGTAGAGTGTTTTGTGTGAAATCATAGAGCTTCTAAATGAGAGTTAGGGTTTGAACCTAACTCCTGGATATTTTATTAAGCTAACTCTTAGGACTGATAATTCTTTAATGTTTCTTTTCAGACACGACTACTTTTATTAAAAAATCTATTATGTAAACAAGGAAGCCCATTGACCCAAAAAGAACTAGCTCAACTTGCTAGGTGAGTGATTTGATTTCGTCTATCCTGCAGCTTTTCTTTATTTTTAAGAAGTCTTTTTCTGTTTTGTTTAAGCGCACGTCTGAAACGAGTAATTTATCTAAATACTTGTTTCATTCTCTACTTCCTTTATCTTTTCACTTATCTCATTTTCTTATGTATGATACCTAAATTTCAGTTTCTAAATCCTCTGGAAGACATGACCTATTAGCTATTTGCTAATGATGGTACTATATTTTTTTTAATACATTTAAGTTGTATTAAAATAATTTTTCAGATGTAAAACGTTGCGTATTTGCCCACACCACCAGGTATTTTCACTTAAACTTGTTCTTTTATATTACACATAATTTTTTTTAAACTTTGACATCTTCAAGTTTTTTTTAGTAAGTGGTGTATTAAGTAGAAACTGAATATAGGAGATGCACTCATGCATTTTTAGTCATTGGAAAAAACTCAAAAAGTAATTTAAAATATTCAACAAGAATGTGAATAGCTAGTATTGATAGTAAAAACTCTTTGAGTTCCCAGATACCTATGAAAAAAGAACAAATTCAGTACTTGGAAATATTGAGAGCCTTCTTTGTTATTCCAGTAAAAAATCTGCTAATAATGTTTCTGCAGTTATTTAACAGAGTACACGATAAGTAAATGTTTTTTTCCTGTTCTATTTTCCTCTTCCTCTTGACTTCCCTAGTTCTTAGTTCCCTTTAATAATCTTTTGGCTGCCCAGGTGTTCCCACCGTGGCATCCCATTCAGGTGTACCTCTTTTTGCCAGTGTCTTCTACCCCAGACCCTTCCTTCACCCTGTCTGTCCTGTAGGGTGTCCTACAGATGAAGAAATCTTCCTTGATTGCCCCTCATTCCATCAAGGCAGTTCTTGGTCTAGATAGAGACTCATTAATCTATAGAGAAGTAATTGCAGTTATGTGTCAGTTGGCCAGCAATGGTTTATAGATGTAACCTCCAGGGCACATATTTACAACTTAATGGAGTCTCCTGGAGATGCAGTATACCTTAATCTAAAGGAATGGTTCTACTTCCTATTGCCATACACAAAGATAAACTCAAAATGGATTAAAGACCTAAATGTAAGACCAGAAACTATAAAACTCTGAGAGGAAAACATAGGCAGAACACTTGATGACATAATAAATCAAAACAAGATCCTCTATGACCCACCTCCTAGAGTAATGGAAATAAAAGCAAAAATAAACAAGTGGGACCAAATTAAATTTAAAAGCTTTTGCATTGCAAGGGAAACTATAAACATGGTGAAAAGAAAAGCCTCAAAATGGGAGAAAATAAAGCAAATGAAACAACTGAAAAAGGATTAATTTCCAAAATATACAAGAAGCTCATACAACTCAATACCAGAAAAACAAACAACCCAATCAAAAAGTGGGAAAAAGACCCTTAACAGATATTTCTCCAAAGAAGACATACAGATGTCTAACAAACCCATGAAAAAATGCTCAGCATTGCTCATTATTAGAGAAATGCAAATCAAAACCATGATGAGATACCACCTGACACTGGTCAGAACGGCCCTCATCAAAAAGTCTATAAACAATAAATGCTGGAGAGGGTGTGGAGAAAAGGGAACCGTCTTGCACTGTTGGTGGGAATGTAAATTGATACAGCCACTATGGAAGATGGAATGGCGATTCCTTAAAAAGCTAGGAATAAACCACCATATGACCCAGCAGTCCCACTCCTAGGCATATACCCTGAGGAAATTGAAATTGAAAAAGACACATGTACTCCAGTGTTCATTGCAACACTATTTACAATAGCTAGAACATCAACAACAGATGAATGGATAAAGAATCTATGGTGCATATATACAATGGAATATTACTCAGCCACTTTTATGGGATGCATTTGGGTCAGTTCTAATGAAGTGGATGAACCTAAAGCCTACTATACAGAGTGAAGTGAGTCAGAGAAGTATAAACACCACATACTAACACATATATATTGAATCTAGAAAGATGGTACTGATGAGTTTATTTATAGGGCAGCAGTGGAGAAACAGACATAGAGAACAGACTTATGGACATGGGGTGGGGGAGGAAGAAGAGGGTGAGATATATGGAAAGAGTAACATGGAAAGTTAACAATACTATATATGTAAATAGATAGCCAATTGGAATTTGCTGTATACCTCTGGGAACTCGAACAGGGGCTCTGTGACAATCTAGAGGGGTGGGATGGGGAAGGAGATGGGAGGGAAGTTCAAGAGGGAGGGGACATATGTATACCTATGGCTGATTCATGTTGACATTTGGCAGAGAATAAAATTCTGTGAAGCAATTATCCTTCAATTAAAATAAATTGATTAAAAAATAAAAAGGGATTGATTCTAATGGTGAAAATTTGAGGCATTATAAGGAACCAGTAGGTTGTTTTGTTTTTAGTGAGTGGGCCTTCCTGTGCACTTAAAAATCAAATCACAGAGCTGTCTGCTTGATGACAAGCAGGGTTTTTAGGGTTTTACCCTCTTATTATGTGGTGATTTTAAATCTGAAAAGGTAAAAATAACTTGTTCTTTCTCCCTTCTTATTCTCAGAATGACCAACGGATACTCAGGCAGTGATCTAACAGCTTTGGCAAAGGATGCAGCACTGGGTCCTATCCGAGGTAGGAGTTCCAGAGCTTGAAACATTTAGAACTGTTAATTACACCATTCAGAAGTTTAAGAAGTCATTATTGAGAGGTCTTTTTTATTCACTGGAAAGCAGTAAAGCTGAATCAGTGGAAAACTTGATTAAAACTTGATTCGGAGTTTCTAGACTTAAGGTTAAGTAACCTTTCTGAGAAAAGCTTTAGATTCATTGGCCACACATGCTCTGTAGCTCTGCTGCTGCTGCTGTTGCTACTGCTTCTGCTGTTTCTTCTTTCTCTTCCTTTTCCTGCTCTTCCATTCTCCTCCTTCCTCCTCTTCTTCCTTCTCCTCATCCTCCTCCTTCCTCCCCTACCCTTTTTTTTTCCCCCACAACACAGAAAATGTGAAACCATTCTTAGCTCACAGACCATATAAAAACAGTCCATGGATCATTGTACCGTGAGCCTTGTTCTAGACAGCAGATTTTGCAACTTGATAGTAGGTTGGCAGCAAAAAAAAATAAAAACCCCTCAAGAATAAGAGAGCTTTTTTAAGCAAGTGAAAAAGAATAATAAAGGGAAAATGTTCTTATCTATTTATGGTTCTTTTCAGTTCAGTATTCTAATATCACTTGAAATTAATGTGTATAAGGAAACATATAAATAGATGTTTTTACTTTTATTATTATATGTTATTTGAAAAATTGCAGCAAAGTATATCATTCATTGCTTTGTTTTGATTCAAGGTAATTTGTTGATTCTGAAATACCACATCTATCATTCTTAGGTTATGTTAAACTCAGGGTGATAATCACTTTAGAGTAGATGTTGTCAGCTACTTTTCCACAGGCAGCATGGGAAGTGGATGGGTGATGCTCCCAGGTTTGCACTCAGATTACTGGCTATGATGGCAAAGTAGAACATGGAACATGCAACTTCAGAGTATCTCTCTCACGGTCAAACAGACTGCTGCTGCTGCTAAGTCGCTTCAGTCGTGTCCGACTCTGTGTGACCCCATAGACGGCAGCCCACCAGGCTTCCGCCATCCCTGGGACTCTCCAGGCAAGAACACTGGAGTGGGTTGCCATTTCCTTCTCCCATGCACGAAAAGTAAAAAGTGAAAGTGAAGTCACTCAGTCGTGTCTGACTCTTAGCAACTCCATGGACTGCAGCCTACCAGATTTTCCAGGCAAGAGTACTAGAGTGGGGTGCCATTGCCTCCTCTGGTCAAACAGACTACTGGTTAAGAACTGTTGCTTTGCTGCTGCTACTGCTAAGTCGCTTCAGTCGTGTCCGACTCTGTGCGACCCCATAGACGGAAGCCCACCAGTCTCCCCTGTCCCTGGGATTCTCCAGGCAAGAACACTGGAGTGGGTTGCCATTTCCTTCTCCAATGCTTGAAAGTGAAAAGTGAAAGTGAAGTCGCTTAGTCGTGTCTGACTCTTTGCGACCCCATGGACTGCAGCTTACCAGTCTCCTCCGTCCATGGGATTTGCCAGGCAAGAGTACTGGAGTGGGGTGCCATTGCCTTCTCCGAAGAACTGTTGCTTTAGAGAGTAATAAATATAACCTTGAGAATATATTTTGAAACTCTGGGTAAAGCATTTTAGTCAAGCTTTCATTATGTTGGAGGCATAATATCTTGTTCAGATAGTGAACTCAGAAACATTAGCTAATGTATAAATCATTTGTATTTTGGGGATATGTTAGCTGTTATTCTGAAAAAAAAAAGTTGTTGGCTTAAAACAACTAATGACTTTTGTAAAGAAGTTGCATTATTTTAAGTTTAGTTTCAGATTTATAGATTCTATTGTTCTTGAGCCATATATGAAGAAACCGATGCCTTCCTAAGAAAGAGTATTAGTCTAAGCATTTATAAATTGTATGTGCTCTTATTATTAATCTATTTTTCTCTTCATATAATGATTCATGTTGAACATATACTTTTAGATTATTGAACTTTGTTAACTTAAACTTGGAAGTCATTTTTTTCCCTAAGTGGCTCATTTTTATATTTTACAGAACTGAAACCAGAACAAGTGAAGAATATGTCTGCCAGTGAGGTAAACTATTTTATAATTATCTTTCTTTTGTCTGGTCCTGTAGATTGTAAAATATACCTTTTGTCTGGATTTTTCCAATTTGATTAGAAACCAGAAAAAATTACTTTTGCTTCATTTCAAAATATGGAGGACTGTCAAATGACGGTCTCCTTTGGTGTCCTTTGGTAATGCACAAAATATATTATATATAATCATTAAATCATTTTCTGTCAAATCATTATATAAATACTAAACAAAACAAACTTATAGGCAACTTGAGAATTCTATACATTGTAAAGATGGCTTGTAACAGGTTAACCCCTTGATGTTCTATTCTGTTAGTTTTTCAGTAATGTTTGTTTTCTTTCTTATAAAAGCAATACAGTTTCCATTGTAACATAATTTGTTACATCTTGAAAATATGGTAGGTCCCCTTAAGAGATGCTGAAGCATTACTTTAAAAAAAAAATTGCCTGCAAAATATAGAATTGGATATATAGAATGATCATAACTATGTATTCAGACATTTTAAATCAGATTTAAATTATGTAACTTATCTCTCAGAGCTCAGATAGCACCTGAGACATTACTAACCAACCAAAGAGACTTCATTCTTGGCATAGAATGGAGAAGAGAACTCCACTGGAGTTTGAGTGTGAACTCAAAAAAAAAAAAAACAACAAAAACCCCCAGAAACATGGGCTGGAGGATGGCAAGGGGTTTACACATTGCAGAGAGTCCTGTCCAAGTATTAATAGTGAAATCTTAATATAGAGAATGAGTGTACTTGAATTTGAGTACATTTTGGCTGTCCTTTTTCTTCATGCTTCCAAGTAAATTTGAGGTTCTTATCTTCAGGCATCTTGTGCATAGTGGTTAGCCAGCTACATTACTAAGAAAGCCTTCACACTTCTTGCAACCACAGCACTTTTCCATTTCAACAGTCTAGTTTACCTGGAGTATGAATGAAGCTTTTTAGGAATAAAGAATTCCACATATCATATACTTTGGTGTTTAGCTATGTTTACCTTTAAAATTCACGTTTAAAGTATAGTTTCATGTTCCTCTTATCTGACTTATTATTTTGATTCCATATATTTCTAATTAAATATATATTAGTACTAAGTGTCTTGAGGGCTTTTTTACTTATGTATAAATTATTAACAGTATCCCATCTATATATTATTTTTTAAATGTTCTTTTAAAATAAACCTAATATGTGCTTTTCTATCCAAAAAATAAACACTGTACATGAATTCTTTCTTTCCCACACACCACTCTCCCTGCCTTGGACTCAGGACAGGTAAACTTGGTATTTCATGTATATACCCTGGCCCCCCTAGATTAAAATTGAAGAAAGGTCTATTGTGTGACACTTTAGGCCTGTCTTTGTCCCGTGAACAGACCATACAGAATGAAGGAGCTAATCAAGGCCATAAGTAATGAAATAAAACCATCAGCTGACAAATAATTTTTAGTAAGAAGTTGTCTGCTAACTCCTAATCAACTTCTGCAAAATCCACTGAACCCCATGTCTGCAAGCATTCCTCACTCTGTCTCAAGCGCCTTGGCCCTGGCATTTTCTGTGAGTAAGGAATGGCTACCCACTCCAGTATTCTTGCCTGGAGAATTCCATAGACAGAGGAGGCCCCTGTCCATAGGGTTGCAAAGAGTCAGACATGACTGAGCAACTAACACTTGTACTTTTTCACTTTGAACCATTCGGAAGGCCACTAAAAAACCTATAAATGGATGCTTGGATACACCTTCATTAGTACCTTATACAAATTTTATGAAAGCAAGTGGGTGGCTGCTTAGGGAATAGGAAAAATTCTTAGGAATCTGTCCATAATTATTTCATGAGATAAGAAACCTGTCTTCTGTTGATAGTGGATTTATTAACCTTTATGCTTTACCCATCCTGAGAATTATACGTATACCTAAACTTCAACATTTTTCTTCTTCATTGAACAAACTCAATTAAACATAGTTCCTATTTTACTTGAAGAATAAATTCAGTCTGTTTTCTTTTTTTAGTAACTCTTCTAGAGTCATGATTTTAAAACAAGGCAATTCTGTGACAATAGGTGTCTATTACCATATAACAAAACTTGCCACAAAATTTAGCAGCTTAAATGACATGTGTTTATTATCTCACATTTTCACAGAGAAAGGAACATGGGCACAGTTTAGCTGAATCCTCCACTTCAAACTCTCTGAGGGCTGCAGTCAAGGCATTGGTCTAGAGTTTCTTACAAAGCTGTAATCAGGATGTTGTCTGGGGCTATGGTCATTATAAGGCTCAAACTAGAAAGATCTGCTTCCAGGCTCATGTGTTTTTTTGTGTTTTGTTTTTTGCCAGATTAATTTCCTCTTGTGTTGTTGGCCTGAAAGCCTCAGTTTTCTGTGTTTATTGGCTGGAAGCCACCTTCTGTTCCTTGTCACGTAGGCCTCTCCAACATAGTAGTTTGCTTCATCAAAGCCAGTGAGCCAGGAAGAGAATAGAGAGTGCCAGCAGGATGGAAGGCATAGTCTTGATAACCTAATCATGGAAGTCACATCTCATCACTTTTGCTGTAGTCTGTGCTTAGGTCCAGTCTATACTCAGGGGAAGGGATTACACAAGGGCATATATAACAAGAGATGGAATCATTAGGAGACACAGCAGGAGAACCTGCCACATCTGTAAATCAATTTAATTTTATGTTTAATGGGTCACACTTGGCCAGCAAAATCTGCTTTTATATTAAGATGAGTCCTCTCAACTCTACTTTAGAACTCTGAAAAACATTGTTGCCTTCTGGGAGCAAGGCACACCTTGAAATTGCCTATCCCAAGACTAGAATCAGCAACTTTAGGAACCTGGGTTCATTTTAATGGAGAATAATTTAATGACTGTGTGTCAAAATACATACTGCTTTCTTTTTGTTAGTTTGGGTGTTAGTCTACTCCAATGACAGCTTAAAAATGCAAATTTTTAAAAATATCATTAATTCATTCTAACAGTACATTTATTTCAGTATTACAGTGTAACATATCTACTTGAATTGTATCTTGTATCTTAAAAATATGTAAGCCATTTCATTATTTTAAACAATTTTATCTAGCTCTTTGGCTGTTGGGTCTTCATTGTGGCACGTGGATCTTCCTTGCATCCTGTGGGATCTTCCATGGTGGTGCACAGACTCTCTAGTTGTGGTGTGTGGGCTCAATAGTTGTGGCACATGGGCTCCAGACTACACGGGCTTTAGTAGTTGCTCTGCAGCCTATGGGATCTTAGTTCCCTAACCAGGGATCGAATCTGTGTCCCCTGCGTTAAAGGCGGATTCTTAACCTCTGGACCACCAGAGAAGTCCCTAAATTTTAGGTAGTACTAAAACTTAAAACTACTGAATTATAAAAAATAACATGATGTACCTTTTTGTGATCATTCCGCTAATAATGTGTGTCTGGTTACATTGTTAAAGTTTTTGCTTCTAATGTATACTTTTATGCAATTTATTTTTAACCTAATGGTCTTAATATTAATAACTTGGTAACAGCTTTTAGCTATTAGTCCTGGCTTATGAGTTGATGTTTATAAAGCACTGAAAGTCTGGCAATAGTGAATACTGCATTAACTAAGTGTTAGTCACTTAGTCATGGTCGACTCTTTGCAACCCCATGGACTGTAGCTCATCAGGCTCCTCTGTCCATGAAATTCTACTGTATAAGTGTCCATTAAATAACTGACCTGGGTCTCCTGCAGAGCAGGCAGATTCTTTACTGTCTGAGCCACCAGGGAAGCCCTAATTTAAAAATACGAAAATACTAAATAATGGCAACCTTTTATAGAGATCAAGGAAATCCATTTTATTTTCTTACTGATTTTGTTAATCTATGCAGTGTTGATATTAGAGAGGATATGAAGTAGTTAGATTGGGTTTTATAAGAGTAATAAAAAGAATATACTCAATCTAGATGTCTATCAACAGATGAATGGATAAAGAAATTGTATACATATATGCAATGGAATGGGAGAAGGCAATGGCAGCCCACTCCAGTACTCTTGCCTGGAGAATCCCATGGACAGAGGAGCCTGGTAGGCTACAGTCCATGGGGTCGCTAGGACTCGGACACTACTGAGCGACTTCACTTTCACTTTTCACTTTCATGCATTGGAGAAGGAAATGGCAACCCACTCCAGTGTTCTTGCCTGGAGAATCCCAGGGATGGGGGAGCCTGGTGGGCTGCCGTCTATGGGGTCGCACAGAGTCAGACACGACTGAAGCGACTTAGCAGCAGCAGCAGCAGCAGCATACAATGGAATATTACTCAGCCATAAAAAGAAACGAATTTGAGTCAGTTCCAGTGAGGTAGATGAACCTAGAGCCTGTTTTACAGAGTTAAATAAGTCAGAAAGAGAATAACAAATACCATGTATTAATACATACATATGAAATCTAGAAAAATGGTACTGATGAACCTATTGGTAGGGCAGTAATAGAGACATAGACATAGAAAACAGAGTTGTGTACCACAGCAGGGGAAGGAGAGGATGGGACAAATTGAGAGAGTAGCATTGAAACATATTCATTCAGTTCAGTTCAGTTCAGTCGCTCAGTCGTGTCCGACTCTTTGTGACCCCATGAACCGCAGCACACCAGGCACCAACTCCCGGAGTTCACTCAGACTCACGTCCATCGAGTCGGTGATGCCATCCAGCCATCTCATCCTCTGTCGTCCCCTTCTCCTCCTGCCCCCAATCCCTCCCAGCATCAGAGTCTTTTTCCAATGAGGTGGCCTAAGTACTGGAGTTTCAGCTTTAGCGTCATTCCTTCCAAAGAACACCCAGGGCTGAGCTCCTTTAGAATGGACTGGTTGGATCTCCTTGCAGTCCAAGGGACTCTCAAGAGTCTTCTCCAACACCACAGTTCAAAAGCATCAATTCTTCGGTGCTCAGCCTTCTTCACAGTCCAACTCTCACATGCATACATGACCACGGGAAAAACCATAGCCATACGTAAATAGTAGCCAGTGGGAATGTGCTGTATGACGCAGGGAGCTCAACTTGGTGCTAGAGGGCTGGGAGGTGGGAAGGAGGTTCAAGAGGAGGGGACATATGTATACCTATGGCTGATTCATGTTTATGTATGGCAGAAACTAACAACATTGCAAAGCAGTTATCCTCCAATTAAAAATAAATTTTAGGACTTCCCAGGTGGCTCAGTGGATAAGAATCCACCTGCCAATGCAGAGGACATGGGTTTGATCCCTGGCCCAGGAAGATTCCACATGCTGGGGAGCAGCTAAGCCCGTGTGTCACAACTACTGAAATCTGCATGTTCTAGGGCCTGCAAGAGTGGCCCCCACTCTCTGTAACTAGAGAAAGCCCTCAGGCACCAATGAAGACCCAGCACAGCCATAAATAAGTAAAATTTAAAATAAATTTTAAAATGTAAATTAAAAAAAAATACAGATAAGTATCAGTTGAAATTTTGTCTCCAGTTCTTAACTTCTTATTTGGGGGCAAAATATACATGTAAATATGTGATAATTTTTAATTGACCACTTTGTGCCAGATTCCATTTTGTCTTTTAAAAATGCTTAGGTAAAAATTAGGTATTTATTAACTCATTTTTGTTTTATTCTGTATTCTCAAAACCAATTAAAAGTCTCAGAAAATAAGACCAAATTAATATGAAAATGTATTACAAGCAATAACAATAAAATTTTAGACATACGCATCCTCCATGTTGTATTAAGAGCAATAGTTCCTTCAGAGTCCCATGTGCATCTTGTTAACTCCTTTTCCCTTTCTCAGAAACGTGAATTTAGCTAGAGTATGCTTGTGGTGAGTGAGACTTGAGAATGTAAAATTTCATGAAACTATGCAGAAGAAAAATTGGAAGGAGATAACCCAAATAGTGGTTGTATATCTGAGTAGTGGGATTGTGTTTATTTTTTCTGATTGCGAATATTTTGTCTAGTTTTCTGTAATGATTGTGTTTTGTTTTTATAGTGGGAAAATACTGGGATTTAAAATGTTAATACCTAAGAAGCCAAACACATGAAATGAAAGTATATTATTTGGTAGGATTTCTTAAATAGGAAACGTACCTAATATATACTAATATGTAAAATAAGATGATTGACATGATTTTCTAAGAATACGTCTATATATATTTTCACATTAATAAAGCATTTTTAGCCACCATTGGGTCAGCTATTGTATATGTGATAATCATTTGTATTGTGTGCTTTTTTTTAAATCTAGATGAGAAATATTCGATTATCTGACTTCACCGAATCCTTAAAAAAGATAAAACGCAGTGTAAGCCCTCAAACCTTAGAAGCATACATACGTTGGAACAAGGACTTTGGAGATACCACTGTGTAAGCCTGCAGAATGTTTACTTTTCAAGAGAAAAACACACCATCTTCGATGAATACTTTTATCAGCTACAGAAAGTCAGCCTAAGTTTACAGGACTTTTCAGAGTCTTACAATTACTTGTGCACCCCAGAAGATGAACCATAAAATAAATTTAAATAAAGTATACAATGCAAATGGAATATTTTTGTTTAAGGCCTTCTTGGCTTGATGGTCATGGATATCCCAATGGGCACTGTAAGTCAGAACACAGCAAAAACTGAATCTGGTCTCTTTACCAACGTAATCGTAATGTAAATAGTAATTTGTATATTATGTTGCAGATGAAAGTGTTCCAGAGACGGGGAATGGTAGAAGACACAGAGCCTTTGGTGGTTTGTCTTCTGACATCTTTTCTTAAAATAGTCATTTTTCCTGTTTTCATTTCCTACTATTGTCTTTACTATGGGTGATTGGAATGCCAAACACTCTGTTTTTTTTTTTCTTTTTACAAATTGTGTGCCAAATGAAACTTTTTCCTATGTAACAGTAGTAGGAAAAAGAATTTTGAAGGTTTTTTTTCTTCTTCATACATCTACAGACATTAAAAATGTTTTCTTTTCACTTTTTATTTTTTCTATTACCTTTCAACCAAATAATTTGGAGAGCAATACGATAGCAACAAAACAAAACAAATTTAGTGAAAGGAGAAGGAGAAATTTTGAAGTTTTCAGATACTCTGTCATATAATATGTAGACCAGTCCTCCTGTGATCTGTAGTATTTTTTTTCTAATATGTTTGTCAGAAATCTATTGTAGACTGTTAACTTATTCCTAATGGAATTTATTTTCTGCTAGAATTATTCTAATATTTAAGAAAGCCAATTTTAACCACTATGAAAGTGGTTCCTGTGCAAGAGAAGGGAAATACTGGGAGTGAAGACATTTCTAATTTATTGCTTATTACTTCCTTACTGTTTACAGGATAATTACAAGCCAGTGGATCTACCATGTTTTATTAATCCCTCCAATGAAACTTTAAAAAATTACTGAATTTTTATACATTGCATACATTTTATAGGTTTCTTGTGCTCACTTTGTTAACTAAAAAGTTTTAGTCTGTTAATCTGCCTTTTGTTCCCCAAAAATGTACAGTAATTCCATTTCTTGTTTGTATGTGTAGGTTTTTGTTATAAAAATGTCCTTGTAGGAAGTAGAGACTCATATCAAGGCCTTCTAAATATTGTAATAAAGGCAAATGGATATTTGCCATTAGTTTACTGGTTAAAAGTTTGTTTACAGAAATCGTCTTTGGTGCTTTTATGTAAAATGTCATGGGTGGAAAGAATAATTTTATAGTAGTAACAAAATTTTTTTTTTTTTTAGGAAAAATATCTTTGGTTTTGAGAAAATATATTAAAGTTAACTTTCCCCCACTAGATAAGAATTTTATAATGAAGAAACCCATACTTCTTAACTTTACTCTTTCTTATCTTAAAGATTTATCTAAATGTAGAAGATGTATGATTATATGCTGTTTGTAGCTATAACTTAAATCATGTCTCCTCTAATCATAGAACTCCCTGGATAATAAAAATGAGGGTTGAGATAAATAGAAAAAAAAATTTTAAGCCAAAACCATGATATTTTAGGTCATGAGTAGTATCTTTTTAAGGTCTCAAACATTATAGCATCCATTATAAAATACTGATAATGAAAGATGATGAAAATATACACGATAAGTATAATGAACATCCCAAATTAAAACATTTTCAATAAAGCTCATAAAATTTCATTTTTAAATTTTCATTTGGAAAAAGATTATTGATGAGTAGTAAGTTGTATTAAAAGTCCATGTGCTTTAAACTTACAACTTTTAAACTACAAACTCCTTTAAAATTGTCATAATATTATATACATTAATTGTAGCTCATTTATTGGGAAAAGTTTTAGATAACAGACTTCACATGTTACGTAAATTAATATTGTCATAAACATTGAGTCAGAATTATAGTACTGTATGCACATCCATCTATGGAAGTTAATTTCCTGATCAAGTCTGAAATTGAACTTAGTGCTAGAGAACAATTTTCTTTGACTTACATGACCTAAGTTTTATTTTAAGCTGTGTTTCTCTTATAGAAGGGCCATAAAAGTAGAGTAATTATATGGTAGGACGTGTAAGGTTTTGGTTTGATCTTTTTCAATAAAGATAGCAGTTGCTGAGGATTTCAGAAATAATATTAGACTTAGATTGTGACCTTGTAGATTTTGCATTGAGCTCTGTGTCATATTATTTAGTAAAAGGTAATGTTTAAACCTTAGTGTGCTCTTCATGTTACTATGGCAGAGTTTTGTAAACTAAATTAAAACTTACTGATGTACTGGACTTTGAGCCAATGGAAAGAATCAGTATTCTCTTTCCAGATATCTTAAGGGTAAAAGCTTATTCTAAGACAGTCTGCCAAATGGGGTTATTAGGTTTCTGACTTGCAGATATGCTTTGTGCTTGGAAAGAATTGGAGGAAAAGCAGATACTAGAACTCTAATTTAATATACAGCAGTCTTTGTTTATAGTGTAAAATTCATTATATTTTGTACAAAAACTAATTCTTTTGGCAGAATGAACCATTTACAGTTTGTTTTTGGACTTTGAGTCAACGGATTTTCCTTCAAATACTTGTCTGAGTTTTACTCTGGACTTTTGTACTTTTCTTCAGAAGAAATGAATTAAAAGATTCAGCTGCATAAGTGAGTTTTTATCCTAATGGATTGGAAATAAATTATAAACTTTATTTTGCCTTTAATTTATTTGAAACTTTTTGAGATTTCAGAGGTTGTAGTCTGGTATTGAAGGAGTAGCTTGTATTGAACCGACTCTTGCCAATAACAATTACAAACTCTGAACAAAATATAAAAAGCCGTGATTAGAAGACTAGAGAGCAGTCAAAAATGGGCAAAACCAGCACAAAATCATATACTAGAAGAAATCCACATTAACTGGGTTTCACCATGAGAGCCACTTGCAGCATCTGCAGTGTGCTTGGAAATAGAATTCAAGGAGAATGTGACAGTCTTAATGAGCTGAGGAATCAGTTAGTGCTTCTAGAACAGTGTGAAATTGGGAGGGAAATTTTGAAAAGGAGAGATCTAAGTCCCAAAATCTGCCTGCAAATTCTTTTCAAAAGCTTGTTGGATTCTGAAATTATACCTGTGCAGTGTGACAGTCAAAAGAATCCAGGAGAAAGCAATAGTTGAAATCCAGAGTAGTTGTAGCAGTTGCTGGACAAATAGAGTTTGAAATTCAAATTCCAGTAAGAGGGGTCTAGTAAACACTCTGGTTTTCCATTGACACCAGGAAAGGGCCATGGCTTAGGAGGAAGGACAGCATCCTAGAATAAGGGCTGTACTTTAGAACTCTGGGCACAACTGGAAGAAACTCACTTGGAAACAAAGCTTAAAATCAGGCTTTCACAACATCAAGGTTATCCATTAGTAATTTAACAGCTAGCCAGAATAAAACATTGTTAAAACAGAATCCAGAGCCTTTACAACATATTAATTCACAAAGCCCAGCAAAAATAATAAGCATATAAAGAAAAATTATATAATCCATAATCAACAGAAAATCTATGGAAGCAGAAACACAGATGACTATTTTGGAATTAACAGAAAATTATTTAACAGCTTTAAAATACATTAAAAAATTTACAAGGGAAAATGATGGATTAATGGATTAGGATTCTTAGCGGAAAAGTAGAAACTGAAAAGCAAATAGAAAGTCTGTGATTATAAATTATGAAATGAATGACAGTGTCTGAAATTTGAAAAATCACTGGGTGGGCTTAACAGTAAACTGGGTACATCAGAGATAAGAAAACAGGAAGGCAGTTAATATAATTATCAAAGTGAAGCACAGAGAAAGAAAGAGACTTCAGACCTGTGGGACAGAATCTGTCTAATGTACATGTACTTTGAGGTCCAAAAGGAGAGGACTGGGAGAGAATGGGGCAACAGAAATATTTGAAGCAGTAATGCCTGGAATTCCCCAAAATTGTTGGAAGACATCACAGGTCCAAGAAGTTCAGTGAACTCCAAGCAGAATAAATGCAACAAAGATCACATCTGAGTACATCCTTTGCAAAACACACACACATGCACAAAACCAGTTAAATACCAAAAGCAGCCAGCAAAGGGAAATGACATTACACTTGAATAAAGCAAAAATGGTGGGTAACTTTATTTGAAACAGTGGAATCCAGGAAATGATGGAGTGACATTTTTAAAGTGTAAAAATTATACAATACTATATAAAAAAAGGTGAACAACGGACCTACAGTGTAGCATAGGAAACTATATTCAATATCTTACAATAACATATCATCAAAAAGAATCTGAAAGAGAATATATAACTGAAATCACTTGACTATACACCTGAAACATACTTTGTTCAGTCGATTAATCGTGTCTGATTCATTGCGACCCCGTGGACTGCAGCACGATAGGCTTCCCTGTACTTCACCATCTCCCAGAGTTTGCTCAAACTCATGTCCATTGAGTTGATGTTGCCATCCAACCATCTTATCAACAACACTGGAACTCAACTATACATCAATAAGTGCAAAAATAAAAGTTAACCTAAAATTTTGTGTTTACTTAGAATGTTCAGAATACATAAAAGTCATTCCAGTTGTACAAAAAGTAAGAGAATTTGTTCTTAGCAGGCTGACATAGGAAATTCTTTAAAATAGACTGTTTTTAAAAAGTTATTTATGTGGCTGCTCCAAGTCTTAGTTGTGGCACTTGGGATCTTTGATCTTCATTGTGGCATGTGATCTAGTTCCCTGACCAGGGATCAAACCTGGGCCCCCTGAATTGGGAGCTCAGAGTCTTAACCACTGGACCACCAGGGGAAGTATCTAAGAAATTCTTTGGGCTGATGAAAAGGAATCCTCCAAAGGAATCCACATCTCCAGGAAGGATTTAAGGACTTTGGAAATGATATTGTCGTTCAGTCGCGCAGTCTTGTCCCACTATTTGCCACCCCATGGACTGCAGCATGCCAGGCTTCCCTGTCCATCACCATCTCCCGGAGCTTGCTCAAACTCATGTCCATTGAGTCAGTGATGCCATCCACCCATCTCGACCTCTGTCATCCCCTTCCTCCTGCCTTCAGTCTTTTGAAGCATCAGGGTCTTTTCCAATGAGTCATTTCTTCCCAAAGTGGCCAAAGTATTGGAGCTTCAGCATCAGTCCTTCCCATGAATATTCACAATTGATTTCCTTTAGGATAGACTGGTTGGATCTCCTTGCAGTTCTCCAACACCACAGTTCAAAAGTATCAATTCTTCGGTGCTCAGCCTTCTTTATGGTCCAACTCTCACATCCATACGTTGCTACTGGAAAAACCTATTTTTGACTATACAGACCTGCTGGGGTCCAGCCCCGGCTGATCCAGGGTATTCAAAGGAGAGACGGCATCGGCGACCTATTTATTTAAATATTCATCAAAGATATAAAGAGTAATAGAATGAGGATAGCTCAGTGAGGAAATTCAGTGGAGAAAAGAGGCTGAATAAAATTCCAAAGCAGGGAATTTATGTCACCTACGAAGGCCGCAGGCGTCCTCCTGTTCTCCCGAAGGAGAGGAGACACTAAGGCCTCCCCGGTCAGATCTTAGAAGCCCAGGCAAAATTAGTAGGCTTGACGAGCTTCCCCGCCTCAGAGGAAAAATTCAACCAGAAGGTGATAGAAAGAACGACATGGGGAGACCAAGTTTCGGTGAACAAGGCCCACACTTTATTTTCCAAAGTAGTTTTTATACCTTAAGTTATGCATAGAGGATAATGGGGAAAGGGGTAGAGTCATGCAGTAAGCCAGGCTTTCTTCCTGCAAACTTATCATATGCAAAAGTTTAGGTGATTTGCATCATCTTCTGGCCTGGAGGCCTGTTAACATTTTAAGACCCTTTCTTCAGAAAACTTATTTTTCTCTAAAGGTGATTAGTCAAGTGCCACCCTCCAAAAGCATTAAAGTTGCATTCCTATAGGGCAAAGGTGTGGTGGGCTATAACAAGAAAAAGAATTAACTCAAGGGTCCCAGGTTACAAACATTAAAGCTACTACTTACACCAATTATATTAATCAATACACTGCCAGGGACACAGCAGGTAAGGGATATGGAGACTTAGCAGCAAACATTGGCCCAACAAGTGAAAAACCCTTCACCAATACAATTTCTAATCAATCTTTTAACTGCTCAAAGGAATCTGTATTTAGACAGTTTAGAACATCTCATGCTTCTCACAGTTGGGAGGCTCTGAGCAATCACATGTGGCCGGAAAAACCTATACAGGCAGGCTAGAGGACTTGCAAAGGAGTTTGTAGGTTGAAACACTATCACACCCAGGAACTTTATTAACTGGAGCTGTAAGTTAACTCTTTTTTGCAGAGAGAGGTAGTGGGGGACAGCCCCCTGTAAAGTCAGAGGTGTAGGTGAGAGCACAAAGTGGAAAGAAGGCAGACTCTGGTTTTGGGGGTAGATGCTCGAGAATTTCCTGGGGGACTCCTGAGGCTCGATCCCACCTTTGCGTATGCCGAGCCTCCTTCCTCATGACCTCTGCCACGGGCGGAGTTCCTCACGCTGGCTCCCGGCAGTGATAGAATTCCAGTTGAGCTATTCCAGATCCTGAAAGATGATGCTGTGAAAGTGCTGCACTCAATATGCAATATGCCAGGAGATGGCTCCCAGCACAGACCTTGGTTGGCAAAGTGATGTCTCTGCTTTTTAATATGCTTTTTTAATATGCTTTTTAATATGATGTCATAGCTTTTCTTCCAAGGAGCAAGCGTCTTTTAATTTCATGGCTGCAGTCACCATCTGCAGTGATCTGCGAACCAAGAAAATAGTCTGTCACTGTTTCCATTGTTTCCCCATCTATTTGCCATGAAGTGATGGGACCATATGCCATGATCTTAGTTTTTTGAATGTTGTTTTAAGCCAGCTTTTTTATTCTCCTCTTTCACCTTCATCAAGAGGCTCTTTAGTTCTTCTTCACTGTCTCCCATAAGGGTGGAGTCATCTGCGTAGCTGAGGTTATTGATATTTTTCCTGGCAATCTTGATTCCAGCCTATGCTTCATCCAGCCTAGCATTTCGCATGGTGTACTCTGTATATAAGTTAAATAGGCAGGGTGACGATATACAGCCTTGATGTACTCCTTTCCCAGTTTGGAACCAGTCTGTTGTTCCATGTCCAGTTCTAACTGTTGCTTCTTCATCTGTATACAGGTTTCTCAGGAGGCAGGTAAGGTGGTCTGGTATTCCCATCTCTTTAAGAATTTTCCAGTTTGTTGTGATCCACAGAGTCAAAGGCTTTAGCATGGTCATTGAAACAAGTGGATGTTTTTCTGGAATTTTCTTGCTCTTTCTATGATCCAATGGCTGTTAGCAATTTGATCTCTGGCTGCTCTGCCTTTTCTAAATCCAGTTTGAATATCGAGAAGTTCTTGGTTCCTGTACATTGAAGCCTCACTTGGAGAATTTTGAGCATTACTTTGCTAGCATGTGAGATGAGTGAAATTGTGTGATAGTTTGAGCATTCTTTGGCATTGCCTTTCTTTGGGATTGGAATGAAAACTGACCTTTTCCAGTCCTGTGGCCACTGCTGAGTTTTCCAAATTTGCTGGCATATTGAGTGCAGCACTTTCAGCATCATCTTTTAGGATTTGAAATAGCTCAACAGGAATTCCATCACCTCCACTAGCTTGTTCATAGTGATGCTTCCTAAGGCCCACTTGACTTCGCAGTTCAGGATGTCAGGCTGTAGGTGAGTGATCACACCACCGTGGTTATCTGGGTCATTATCTCTTGTATAGTTCTGTGTATTCTTGCCACCTCTTCTTAATATCTTCTGCTTCTGTTAGGTTCATACCATTTCTGTCCTTTATTGTGCCCATCTTTGCATGAAATGTTCCCTTGCTATCTCTAGTATTCTTGAAGAGATCTTTCCCATTCTATTGTTTTTCTGTTTCTTCACATTGATCACTTAGGAAGGCTTTCTCATCTCTCCTTGATATTCTTTGGAACTCTGCATTCAAATGGGTATATCTTTCCTTTTCTCCTTTGCCTTTTGCTTCTCTTCTTTTCTCAGCTATTTGTAAGGCCTCCTCAGACAACCATTTTGCCTTTTTGCATTTCTTTTTCTTGGGGATGGTTTTGATCACCACCTCCTATACAATGGGGTTTCCCTTGTGGCTCAGCTGGTAAAGAATTCATCTTCTATGCAGGAGACCTGGGTTTGATCCCTGGGTTGGGAAGATCCTCTGAAGAAGGGAAAGGCTACCCACTCCAGTATTCTGGCCTGGAAAATTTCATGGACTGTATCATGGGGTCACAAAGAGTCAGACCCAACTAAGCAACTTTCACTTTCACTTCACTTTCACTCCTGTAGAATAATACGAACCTCTATCCATAGTTCACGCAGTCTATCAGCTCTAATCCCTTGAATCTATTTGTCACTTCCACTGTATAATCTTAATGGATTTGATTTAGGTCATACCTGGAAATGATATAACCGTCAGTAAATACAAAAGATAATTTTTCCTTTATGTTTCTAAATACCTATCAGGTTTTTTTTTTTTAAGTTTACAGTGTGGTATTTATAATATACGTAGAAGTAAAGTAGATAACAGTAATAGCACAAAGAATGGGAGAGGACAGTAAATGGAATTATGTTGAAATAAGTTTATCGTACATAAAGTTGTATAGTATTAAGGCAGACTGATGATGGTGCATCTCTTACCCAGCAAAGGAAACAAGGGTATGGTGCAAAGTCCAGAGGAAACCAAAGACTGGCTCTGAAGAGTCCTCTCCCAATGGAGTTACACAGGATGTGCTTAATTCCTCCAGCATTATTATGACATCTGTGAAAACATTAGGCCTATCCCCATTAAGCACAGTGAACCATTATTAGGGAAGAACAAATCCAAGTTCCCAGATGCCAACTAAGGGCCAAACTGGCAAGGCCTTTCAGAGGATAGCAATCTCAGCCCTGCTATTTTAGTTCTTTTCTGCACTGTGGTTCAGGGCAGGCTTTGCAATGAGGAAAAGCAACATATGTGGGATATTACAGACCAGGTGGGATAAGGAGGGTGTCTACAATGATGGACACTTAGTCTGAGGAAGTTATTTATTTGGGTGGGGGCAATCTGCAATGAGGAATACATTCTCAAGAATAGAGAGGTGTATATATGGAGGAACGGAGTCAGCACAGATGACAAACTGCTTACATACAGGAGACTTGTTCAAACAAGTCAATGTACATTATCCCTATTGGAACCATGTTTCTCACTGTGGCAGAGAGGAGTTATGAATACAAAAGAATGAAACCTGTATGGTTGGGTTGGAATTGGATTTAAGAATATGAATCCATAATTTAAGACATATAAAAGTAGGTGAAGAAATGTAGATGTAAATATGTGTCTGTGTGTGTACACATATTCTCAAGTTCTTTGCATTGAGAAAGCCTTGGAGTAACTACACCCCAAAAGCAATGAGCACACATATCACTCCTGTCTTCTAAGTTCTCCATTGTCTGAGTCTGTTCAACCTGCCATATTTTTAGGTGGCTGCTTTTTGTGTGTTTTCTTTGGTACATGGCATGTGGGATCTTAGTGCCCCTGAGCAGGGATCAAACCTGCACCCCCTTCAGAGATAGCATGAAGTCTTAACAACTAGACTGCCAGGAAAGTCCCTTTATTTCCTTCTTTGTGCTTGCTTTTAGTTTGCTCTTCTTTTTCTAGTTTCTTAAGTGGAAGGTTAGGTTGTTGAGATTTTTCTTATTTTTTCAATATAGGCATTTACAGCTATAAATTTCCCTCCAAGGACTGCCTCTGCTGCATCCAGTAAGTTTCAGTATGTTGTTTTAATTTTCATTCATCTCAATGTTTTTTCTAAGTTCTCTTGTGATTTCTTAATTGTCCCATTGACTAAGAATATGATTCTTTTAATTTCCACCGGATGGAAATTGGATGGTGTATTCTAGATGTGTTAGATCTACCAGGTATATAGAGTTGTTCAAGTCTTCAGTTTCACTGTGATCTTTTGTGTAGTTGTTTCCTATGATTTTATACCAATTACTCAATTCCCTGTATTAGAGTCTTCTTTTCTCCTTCTTAAAATACTTTTGAGAGATTTCTTTTTACCTCTAAACCATGTTACACTCATCAATAAGGAATTAGCTAACTATACTGATACCCAGGTAGCACAGTGATACCTGCCAACGCCAATGCAGGAGACATGGGTTTGATCTCTGGGTCGCGAGTATCCCCTGGAGGAGGAAATGGCAAACCTGCTCCAGTATTCTTGCCTGGAAAATTACTCCATGGACAGAGCAGCCTGGTGGGCTATAGTCATGGGTTTGCAGAGTCAAACTTGACAGTGACTGTACACATCCACACACGTGCACAGCACATACACACAATTGATATTAAGGCACATGCCTATGACTGAATTCTCTAAGGCACTAAAACTATAATCTAGAAAAATTAAGACATGAGAAAAAGTCACAGTACATCCTTATAATGAAGTAGGCAAACTATAAAGAATATGTACTGTCTGATTTCAGTTTTGTTAAAATTCGAAAGCCTGGAAAGAAACTTCAAGAATCAAAAACGATTTGCTCAGTGTAAGTGAAGCAATAATATTCTAATTTTCCTTCTCCATGCTAACCTTATCCAAGAGTAGCAAGTACAGGATAGCTGGTAAGGCTTTAAAACTAGGTTGTACAGAATTCCAGCTCCACCCCTGACTAGTTGTTTGACCCTGACACACAATTTTCCAAGCAGGAGCTAACCACAGTACCTGTATCAAAGGGATACTGTGCTGTGCTTAGCGTTCAGTCCTGTTGGACTCTTTGTGACACCATGGACTGTAACCTGCCAGGCTCCTCCATCTATGGGGATTCTCCAGGCAAGAATACTGAGTTGCCATGCCCTCCTCCAGGGGAATCTTCCCAACCTGGGAATCGAACCCAGGTCTCCGCATTGCGGCAGATTCTTTACCATCTGAGCCACCAGGGGAGCCCAAGAATCCTGGAGTCGGTAGCCTATCCCTTTTCCAACGGAAGCTGCCTACCCAGGAATCGAACAGGGCTCTCCTGTATTTGCAGACGATTTGTTTACCAACCGAGCTACTGGGGAAGCCCGAAAAGATAATATAAGGATTAAATGAGCTAATACACTTTAAGTCCTGAGTGCCTACTACATAAGTGCTTTAATAAATGTTAGCAATTATCTTCCAACTACAATCCATTCTGCATACCACAGCCAAAATGTAGCAGGTCACTCCGTTGTAAAAAGTGTCCCCTGGCTTCCTGTCTCACTCCGGGGCGGGGGGGGAGTGGGAGTGGGGGAGTGGGGGTGGGGGGAGTGGGGGGTGGAGTGGGGGTGGGGGTGGCGAGGGTAGAAAAAAAAGCAAGCTCTTTAACCCTGATTAGAAATTTCTGCTTGATCTGGGCCCTATTTACCACTTCGATATTCTCTTCATTTCTTCCCCTCAAAGACAACGCTCCAGACACACTACCTAATTTCAGATCTTAAAACACACTTACTTGAGTTTTGCACTACTTATCCTGCCTGCAAAAATCTTCACAAAAAGACTTGTCATTTGAAAGTCAAATTTAATCTTCTTAGAGCTTTCTGTGACTACCTCTTTAAATCAGCGACTCAGTTACTCTCTGTTGCTGCTGCTGCTGCTAAGTCGCTTAGTCGTGTCCAACTCTCTGCGACCCCATGGACTGCAGCCCACCAGGCTCCTCCGTCCATGGGCTTTTCCAGGCAAGAGTACTGGAGTGGGGTGCCATTGCCTTCTCCGCACTTACTCTCTACTATTACCCATCTGGAGAAGGACATAGCAACCCACTCCAGTTAATTCTTGCCTGGAAAATCAGATGGACAGAGGAGCCTGGCGGGCTACAGTCCATGGGGTCGCAAGAGTTAGACACGACTTAGCTACTTAACCACGACCACAAGAATATCCTTTTCATGAGGGCGATACCTGATACACACGTGTTTCATATTCAATTTTTGCTGAATGAATTATACTTCAATGTGTTTTATTTTCCTTTTTAAAGTAAAATCAATCCTATAAAATTTACGTATTATTTTAGGAATTACTACATAATACTCTGTCACTGGAGAAGGCAATGGCAACCCACTCCAGTACTCCTGCCTGAAAAATCCCATTAGTCGGCCTGAGCAACAGCTGCTATGGCAAACTAGGTGGTCTCTGGGTAAGTTTCTCGATCCTGTTTCCTCACTTGAAAAATGGAAATGTTACCTATTTCATACGGTATTGCAAAAATTAAAAAACACAACATAGGTCAAAGAGCTTCAGGACTCAAAGAAATTTTTCTAGTTACAAACAAATTGCTCCTTAAACCTAAAGACCTCAGCTGGCAAATCTGCACCCAGACCTCCGCCAGCTTGGAAGAGTCGCTCTAGCCGCCGCCTTCGCCTCTATAGAAAGCAGGGGCAGCCGGGAAGTGGGGCGCCGGACCAGGAGGCCAGTGCACGCACTTCCGCCCCCCGCGTCGCTCGCAACCAATCGGCCTCTGATGTCCACGCCCCTTCCGCTCCAGGGAACTACCAGCTCCCAGAGCGTCTTCCGGTGGGAGCTGTGCCGCTCCTTATCATGGTGAGTTGGCCAGGGGAATGAGGGTTTCTTTTGTGATTCTTCTTATTCTCTCTGGTTCCGAAGCGGCCTAGAAATGCTTCAGCTGCCCAGAGGAGGGGTCGTCAGAATTATGCTCGAGGTCCCCGGAAGGAGTCTCTAGCGTCGGAGAGAGTGCCCTCAGAGCTCTGATGCCCCCTTGCTCCCTCACCCGGTTCCTTTGCGTCTCGGGACACCGGCATCGCTCCAGAACGACTTTTCGGCTCTGATGAGTGTATGACTCTTCCCTGCCGTGATATCCTTGATACAGAAATAAAAGTCTTTGCTGGTGTCAGTAACCACAACACCGACAAAAGATCTGAAAACAAGTCCACAGTAGCGACGACCGTATTAGTGATGCGTACAGCAGTGATGATAACGTTGCATTAATGAACAGCACGATTAATAGGCTATTGAAGCTGACGCCCCACTCTCCAAATTGGTTTTATTGAGTGCAGATAGCCGGGTACAGCACAACTTTGAGAAGGCCAAAGATTGGCGAAAGTCAAGGTGTCGGCCGTTCCTCTTACTGCAGCTTTTTTGGTGCTTTTGTAGATCCCAGTATACCTTAGGGCTTTAGGAATGTGCTGTTTAAATTTTGTTAGACAAGTTAGTTATTTTATTCTTTAATAAATCAAGTATATAGCTCTCTGAATTTTATCTAAGGGTAAGCAGTGGATTGTGATTTCAGTGTCAAAAGAGGTACACACCATTTTATCAGAAAAATTTATGGATCTCTTATTGATAGCCTGTATATGACAGAACGACCATGTTTCTGTGTCTACGTATTGTCATTCCATTTTTTCCTTGAGTGAATATGGTGGAAAAAATGTCTTATTTATCTACTTAAATATTTTCTAAATTTCCTGTAATCTTTCCTTTAAACATGTAGAAAATAGGTAAAAGTTTACTGTTTTGGCTGACCAAATAGCCTCTGTGTTCAACATCAGAACATTCACCACTGTGTAGCAGAGTTAAGTTTCTAAAACTTGACCATACCAGTTCCTTGCTTAAAATTCTTCCTTTTTTTTTTTTCTTTAGCCCACAAGCTAAAGACCTGTTTAGTATGGCAAGCAAAGACATCTGTAGTCTAGCTTCTTACGTTTGCAGGTTTTTTTCACGCATACATACGTATATCCATATTCCAGCTACCAGCAACAGCTTGGGGATTGTGCTCTAAGAATTAGACCTTTGCACTGAATTAATATGTGCTGTTCTATCTGCAAGAATCGTTCTCCATCCCTTACGTGTCCTTTAGTCTCTTTCCTGAGCCTTTCTGTCATGTCTCAAGGTCCTATTAAGTGCCTCCTTTAGGCTCCTGTGAGGCTGCTTTTTACCAGTAGCATCTGTAGCCCTTAGCAGACTGTGTTACGATTGTGTATTTACTTGCTTGTCTTTCTCACTTCTTAGGCTATAAGCTCTTTAAGAGCAGAACCTACGTATTCACTGTCATATTCCCAGAGTCTTTTGTACAGTGCCTGGCCCAGAGGAAGTTTTCAATAAATATCTGTTTCAGAAAATGATGAATAAGTAACCTTGGCAGTAAATTTTTATATTTGAAACATTAGTAATAAGGGAAATACTAGCATTTAAGTTTTATTTTTAAAATTGCCCATTATTCATTTTAATAACATATACTATGTGCAAAGCATAGTGCTATCTTAGAAAATGTTGGGGAAATATAGCCCTTGTTATTGGTGAAGTTACTGAAAATGAACTTACCGTGCAAGATGACAGTATGAAGGCTAGCCTGTGGTGAATTACAAAACAAGTGGCATTAAAAAAAAAAACTCATCTAAATAACGTAATACGGCTTCTTGCAGGAAGTGAACCAGTGAACTGAGTACTTTGTCCCTTTATTCCAGTCTCTTAGTCTACTCTTCATTACTCTCTTCTGGGTGAGGAAACAGAGAGGTCAGATAACTTGCTAAGTGCTACAGGGCTATTAGTGCCTGGGTTAGACCAGTCTGATCTTTTCACTGTAGAATTATCGATATGATCATGAGACAAGGAGTACACCAATATAGTGGAAATTGAGGAGAGCAATTTCCTCAATAGTGGAAATTGAGCAAGAGAGAAAATGGAAAGAAACAGGCTAACTCACTGAACACACTGAGTTCCAGGTTGTAAAATTTGGTGTTTATTTTGATAACAGTGGAGAGCCAATATAATTTTAGAAAGAGTGACATTAAGATTAGGGTATTTGTAGTTGTTCCTCTACTATCAGAATGGCATCAGAAATGGACGTCTGCCTTTTAGAAACCTTATTGATTGTCTTAACCTGAAACTTAAAGTAACTGAAATAATTTTAAATGAGCTAGAAGTTAGAAGATATTCAAGAATACCAGTAGTAAGCAGAATTTATCTTTGGGACCAAAATATCCCACTCATAATTCTTTAAGAATAAAGTATGTTTATTAACATTAACATTTAGTAACATCTCAGATTAAAATAGCATATTGTTCCTTTTCAACTGAATTGACTTAGCAGAGCCTTAGGTTATTCACATACACTGATCTTTATTTGGGTATCAAAATTGGTAATACCTTTTTCTTGATGCTTTATTTTTACATTTTAAAGTATATCTTTAACTTTTTATTGTGTAAACTTTCAAACATGCAGAAAAGTAGAGAGAATATCATGAAGTCCCCATGTAGCCGTAACTTGGCCTCCACAGTTACCAGCATTTTGCTGTTTTTGTTGTGCCACATTTCTAGCACTCAGCCTATTTTCTGCCTTCGCTGAGTCTCAACATAATGCAACTAATGACATGTCAAACTTAAAGAAATGGAATATATCATTTTATAGCTACTGAGATGTTTCTAAATGTATTTGCCTGTAGGCAAATCATACTTCTGCTTGTATTGGATCTGAAACTTCACATTTTTTATCTGTTAACTCCCATTTCCTCTGTTGTCTGTGAAAAGCCAGTGTTTGAGTCAAATTGGCCAACTTTAATGAGATAGAAATGCCTCATTATGGTATAGTGGTATAGTGATTGTGGCCTTTACCATCTAGGAAAATGTTTTGTTAAAGTTGAAATCCAAATATTTAAGTGCATGGCACTTAGTAGTCAAGTTACTGTGTATGACCCATTGAAAATTGTGAAGGATATTTTTTTCTCTAGAAACAATTACTTTACCTTTGTAATAACAAAGATCTTCAGTTTATTTTTCTTGGGTTTTCTTTCTTATACATCCATGAGTTTCTTCAAATGTACTATTGTTTTATATTTGAAAACTTAGATTGAGAAGTATAGTAAGGACCCATCTTTGCCTTTTTCCAAATACCATTTATTGAATAACCCATACTTTCTCCTACTGATGTTGGATACTACCTTAATTTCAGGCTAATTTCCTATATGTGGTTGAGCGCTCCTTTATGATAAGGCTTTCTTACACTGTTTCCTGAGCTTGAGTGGCAAATCCCTCAGTGCTCACCACTGCCGTGTTCTTTATCTGCTAGTACCGTACTGCATACTAGCAGGGACCACGGAAGCTAGATAGATGTCACATACTTTGAATGCCTAAGAGAGAAACTCAGAGGTTTGATTCTAGTAATACTTGCCAAACCTTTCATATATAAAGCTTTAATTAGGTGAATGGTATAATATCTTGGAAATTAGAGCTACTTGGAAACTGCTTTTCCGGTTCAAAATTGCCTAGGCAATCTATTTTACAGCAGAGGTTTTGGTCCTGAGCTAAAACTCCTAGATTTGAATTCCTGCTCAGATGTTACTAGCACTATGTACTTCAGTTCAGTTCAGTCGCTCAGTCGTGTCCGACTCTTTGCGACCCCATGAATCGAAGCACACCAGGCCTCCCTGTCCATCACCAACTCCCGGAGTTCACTCAAACTCACGTCCATCTAGTCAGTGATGCCATCCAGCCATCTCATCCTCTGTCGTCCCCTTCTCCTCCTGCCCACAATGCCTCCCAGCATCAGAGTCTTTTCCAGTGAGTCAACTCTTTGCATGAGGTGGCCAAAGTACTGGAGTTTCAGCTTTAGCATCATTCCTTCCAAAGAACACCCAGGGCTGATCTCCCTCAGAATGGACTGGTTGGATCTCCTTGCAGTCCAAGGGATTCTCAAGTGTCTTCTCCAACACCACAGTTCAAAAGCATCAATTCTTCGGTGCTCAGCTTTCTTCACAGTCCAACTCTCACATCCATACATGACCACTGGAAAAACCATAGCCTTGACTAGACGGACCTTTGTTGGTAAAGTGATGTCTCTGCTTTTGAATATGCTATCTAGGTTGGTCATAACTTTTCTTCCAAGGAGTAAGCATCTTTTAATTTCATGGCTGCAGTCACCATCTGCAGTGATTTTGGAGCCCAAAAAAATGAAGTCTGACACTGTTTCCAAGGTTTCCCCATCTATTTCCCATGAAGTGATGGGACCAGATGCCATGATCTTCATTTTCTGAATGTTGAATTTTAAGTGTACTTAGTTTACTAAAAATTATTTCCACCACATAGGTTATTGTGAATCTTAAATAGACAAATACATGTAAGGTGTCTAGAATAATTGCTTGTCGTGTATCAAGCATTCAAGAAATGTTAGTTGTGATTTACTATATCACAGGAGTGCAGAAGCTTAGGTACTTAAATGCTGATTTGTATACTTTTTGTTTACTTTAAAGGGGACAATTCATCTCTTTAGAAAACCACAAAGATCTTTTTTTGGCAAGTTATTACAGGAATTTAGACTTGTAGCAGCTGATCGAAGGGTAAGTTATTTTTATTTCTTAATCCTAATTTTATTTATTGTATCAACAATATTATAAAGTTGAAAAAGGTAATTTTTAAGACAAATATAAATCACTCTCAATTCATCACAGTGTTTTTATTTTTTTTGTTGGATAAGTAATTTGTTAATGTAAAATCACAGCACTTTAGTATACAGTTGTTATGCCTGGGAGGAAACTCAGCTTTTATTAGTTTTTTTTCTGATTTTAAAGAGTTTTGAAGAAAAATTGTTTGGTGATTGCCTTATGTTGTTAGTTTTTTCACAAATTAAGTGGATGTGGTCTGAAGCCACGTTTTCTCATTTTGTATGTAAGGCAGAAAACAAGTTTTTTCATTAAGTTAAACTTTGAGACTATAAAGAAATAATCGGTACCCATTTTGGTCACCAATGTAGACTTTCTAGTTATTATTCTGTTTTCATTGTTCTCATTACTGTCTCATTTATACTGTAAGTTCCTTGAGGGTAGTGACTATGTGTCTCTTGCTCACATTTTTAATAAAAGTATAAAATAAAATTTTAAATAATGCTAGCTTTATGTAACATAATAAGCAGAAGCAATAATATTGACCATGTCTTGTGATACTAAAGACTTCTTTGTTTTTTACCCTTTTATCTCCTGTTTATAAAACCTTGGGATATAATCAGAAGCCAGTAATTCTAGTATTTGGAAATATTCTCACCTCTAGATGTTAAAGTTCAAGAGCCAAGGGTAGGAAATTAACTCACCTACTTATGTATCTAGTCCATTTAGGATGCTCTCTTGAGAACAGACAGTTATGATGTTGATGGAAAACAACTCTATTGCAGAAGTAAGCAGGGAGTTCTTTAAGCACACTTCAGTGAAACACCGTACACCACAGAATAGGTAGTAGGAGCAAAACTGATACAGGAGCACCTGGATTATACAGACAACCTGTATCATAATTTAAATCTGAAGAGATCCACCTGGCTCATCGCTATTCATTACTTCTCCTGTCTTAGTTCTTAGTGATTGCATATTTCATATGAAAGATCCTTACCTCTCAATTCCTCACCACAAATCTTGTCCTGTGTTCCTCTCAACTGCCCACTCCTATGATCATACCATGCTGCTGCTGCTGTTCAGCTACTAAGTCATGTCCGACACTTTTGTGACCCTGTGAAGCCTACTATATGCCTATGTCCAAGAAATTTCCCAGGCAAAAATACTGGAGTGGATTGCCATTTCCTTCTCCAGGAAATCTTCCTGACTCAGGGATCAAACCCACGAGTCCTGCTTGGCAGGCAGATTCTTTACCACTGAGCCACCAAGGAAGCCTGATCATGCCATACACTTTATCATTCACAATAACTATCTTCCCATTGTCTCAGTTACAAGCATTTTACTCATCAGTCACCGTCTCTTGTCTTTCCAGTCCCCTTCTCTTACCAGGACCTCCAGTTCATTGACTCTGCTGTGTTTTCACTGTTTTTTCACGTCTCTTATTGTCAATTGCTTGCTTATCAATTTAGATTATCTGGTCCATCATTTTCATTTTCTTGCACATGCCTTCAACCCCTTTGTTTCCATCTTCTGTCTATCATACTTTATTGGCAAATCCTCAACTTTATTAAGTCCACTCTACTCTGTACCCCATGCAAGCAACTGAGTGTAGCCTTAAACACAAAACCGTACTGACTGGTCTTACTTTGTTTTTGTTTTTTATTTTTTTTGCCACGCCATGCCACATGTGGGATCTTAGTTCCCCAACCAGAGATTGAACCTGTGCCCTCTTCAGTGGGAGCACAGAGTCTTAACCACTGGTCCACCAGGGAAGCCCCTGGTCTCACTTTAAATTCATGATCAAGTATGCCATTTGCACTGCCCATACTGTATCTTCCTAGTTTATTCAATTTCCCACGTTCTTAAGTGACATTTTCTTTCACTTCTATCCTCGAACTCCCCAAAACTTGTTCATCCTCACTCTAACCTGTTGGGTCTGGCTTCCTGTTTCTCTGAGGGAAAAGAAGCAATCAGGAGAAAACTTCTGCACCTTGTCATTAGCACATCTGCCGGCACTCTGCCTTCCCTCCCATTTCTTTGAATGAACTGTCTGATCTGGTCCATAAGGCCCATCCCTCCATTGTTGCCTTACTCAGAGCCAGGGTTCCTAGAACCATTCCTTCTTCTCTTGCATTGTTGTTCCTTCTTTAATCTTTCTCCTTCTCACATCATAATTACATGCCATAAATACCACTCTCAGCTGCTGCTTCCTTTCTCTGCTTGCTTTTGAAGCAAAACTATTTAGAGTTGTCTTTACTCTCTTTGTTCAGTTTCTCTTCTCACTGTTTCTGTTAAGCAAAACCAGTCTAACTCTGGTCCCCACTTATCCACAGAAACTGCTTTTACAAGTACCTGATAACCTCTGTGTTGCCAAAAGCAATGGTCATCCTCATTTCCCATCTTATTTGGCCTTCAATGGCATTTGAATCAGTCTTCCTCCTTAAAGCATTTTATTCACTTGGACTCTGAACTGCCACCCTTGATTTTCCTCCTACTTACTTGAAAGCGTGAAAGTATTAGTCACTCAGTCATGTCCGACTCTTTGTGACCCCATGGACTGTAGCCTGCCAGGCTCCTCTATCCATGGGATTCCCTAAGCAAGAATACTGGAGTGGGTTGCTGTGCTCTCCTCCAGGGGATCTTCCTGACCCAGGGTTCGAATCCACATCTCTTACGTCTCCTGCATTGGCAGGTGGGTTCTTTACCACTAGTGCCACCTGGGGGGGCCCACTTACTTCTTAGTCTTTATTTTTTAGTCTCCTTTGTTACTCGCCTCCCATCTTTCTGACTTCTGAGTTTGGAGTGCCCAGGACTTAGAGAACTCTGGCCTCTCTTGTTTGCCTCATTCTGTCTTGGTGAGACTTTCACTACCATATGCTGATGACCCCGTATTTATATCTCAGCCTCTACCTTCTTCCCTACCTCCAATTCCTATATATAATGGCCTTCTCAACATTTTCACCCAAATATCTAATAGCCATCTCAAATTTAGTAAGATCAAACCCGAACTTTGATTTTCTATCACTTCTTCACCAAATGGCTCAGGCCAGAAACCTTGGAGTCACCTTTACCCCTCTCTTTCCTTCACTCCTCACAGCTGTTTTATAAGTAATTGCCAGCTCTGTCCTCGTAGTAGGACAGAAGCTGACTCTTCTAACAGCCACCTTCAAAGCTCCCATCATTCCCCACATGGTTTATTGCAAGCACATTCTAATGGTCTTCCTACTTCCATCCATGCCCCTGTGCAGCATATTCCAGGTTGAGAAGCTGAATGAGCTTTTTAAAATGAAAGCTAAGTCACTGCTCCATCTCATCTGGAATACATCCCAGTTCTTTTCCTGGCGTACATGACACTGCTTAATGTAGCCCCAGACTCCTCTCACCTCTCCTGTCTAGCTGTCCTCAGCCCCTCTTTTATCTCACTGTGGTTTCCGTTTTCTCTCTGAGATGTCTGGATGCTTAGCATCTTCACCTCTTTCAGATTTCTGGGCACATGTCAGCTTATCAGAGAGTTCTTTTCTGACCACCCTATCTAGATGAGCAGCTCTTTAGTATCTTCCATTACTGTGTTCTTACTATGCTTTATTTTTTCTTTCTAGCACTTACCACCACCTGACTTCCTATATTTGCTTCTTGTCTGTCACCCCACCTGGATTACAAGGTCCATGTTTCATTCACTGCTGTATCTCCAGTGCCTCAAATGCTATCTGTTACAAAATAGATACTCAAATGTTTGATTAACAGCTTGATTTGGCATGAGAACGGCATGTATTACATGCTTTATCTGCCTTTTCTGACTGTTACTGAATCCCTGTCCTGACTAGGCCCCTTGTCCAGTCATGTCCTCATTGGGCATACAGTCCCTCGTCCTGTTAACCTGTCGTATCAGTTCTCAAGTTTCTAACATCCCCATGTCACCTGCTCTTCTGGTTTTGCTCCTCCTTGAGGAGGAAATTCGAGAATGGTGTCTCCCATAAATTTATGCTGGGAATTATTGTTCTTCTTTTTGATGCTTCAGTAACGTATTCACCATAACAGCTATTGTGAAGATTTTTTCTGTATTTAAGTGTCCAGTCCTACTTTACCATATGCCTTAGTTTTAGGAAATGGCTTGTTTCTTCCTTAGATTTATAGCCTGTTACCTCTGTGCTCCATGACTGTCACTTCTTTCTGCCTTATGATTTCTGTCTCTTGAGTTACCTTCTTATCCTTCTCACTTCTGGTGGTGGTCTTCCTTTCTAGACCTACAGCTTTCATCTGTATTATAAAACCATCCTATCCCATACCTTTCCCATACCTTATTTGACCTTATCTATTTAAATATATAAATATAAATTATATGTTTAAACTTAACATTTCCAAATAACAACCTTTCCACTATTTCATCTATACTTTGAAACAAGTGTTGGTCTCCCTATGTAGGGATTGGAGCAGAACAAAGTAAAAAACACTTCACTTGATCTCGTCTTCCTTCATTTTTAGAATGCAATTCTTCCTTCCTCTGACTAAATCCAAGCTGTTTCAGATCAGTTCAGTCGCTCAGTCGTGTCCGACTCTTTGAGACCCCATGAATCGCAGCATGCCAGGCCTCCCGGTCCATCACCATCTCCTGGAATTCATTCAAACTCATGTCCATTGAGTCGGTGATGCCATCCAGCCATCTCATCCTCTGTCGTCCCCTTCTCCTCCTGCCCCAATCCCTCCCAGCATCAGAGTCTTTTCCAATGAGTCAACTCTTCGCATGAGGTGGCCAAAGTACTGGAGTTTCAGCTTTAGTATCATTCCTTCCAAAGAAATCCCAGGGCTGATCTCCTTCAGAATGGACTGGTTGGATCTCCTTGCAGTCCAAGGGACTCTGACAAGTCTTCTCCAACACCACAGTTCAAAAGCATCAATTCTTCGGTGCTCAGCTTTCTTCACAGTCCAACTCTCACATCCATACATGACCACTGGAAAAACCATAGCTGTTTCAAGGTATATCTCAAATCCTCCCTTTTCTATGAACTTCTAAACTGTGGTAATCTCCTTTTTTTAGCAGTCCTGTTTCTTATGACCTATTTGGTAAATAACCAAGCATTGTTCTGTTTTTGGTGGGTGGATGGGCAGGGTGACTTTATTTTGATGTAATTGCAAGCTTATAGAAAAGTTTTCAGATTAGTGTAACGAATTCCCTTATACCCTTTATTCAGATGCATCAGTTGCTTTATATTTTGCCCCATTTGTTTTATCATTGTCTCCATATATATGTTTATAGAGTCAAAATTATATTCAAATGTCATCTTATTTTCTCAACTATTTGAGAATTTATATGTCAGAATTTATTTTCTCTTGAATAATTCCCCTTCTCGAATTTTTTTAGGTTTATATATTGTGATAATAACTTGGTTGATGAATTTTTTGGGAAGTTTTAGAAACTGTAACCCTTCAGTTTTTTAAAACAGGTTGTGCTTATTCCTTTGAATATTAGAGTATGAATCCTCAAACTTGAGTGGACCCAAAGAAGTTTATCGGTGTTGTACAAGTAAGAATGATTTTCCTTTTCACAGTCCTGGAAGATACTGCTCTTTGGTGCAATAAACTTAACATGTACTGGCTTCCTGCTAATGTGGTGCAGTTCCACTAATAGTATAGGTATGTCACTGTTCTTATTTTTATAGTTAATTATTAATTTCACTTTTATTGTTCTCATCTTAAATAAAGGTATGTCTTCCTTAACATGGAATATATTATTCTGAAATACAACTTGAAAGATTTAAATGAGGGAATCTATTCCAAAAGTACCTTGTTATATTCTGTTTTGGCCCTGTCGCTTGGCATGTGGGATATTAATTCCCCAACCAGGGATTGATCCCCTGCTCCCTGCAGTGGCAGTGCAGAGTCTTAACCACTAGACTGCCAGGGAAGTCCCTCAAAAGTACCTTGTAAACTATAAAATTTGGTTCAATTGTTAGGCATTATTTAAAATGAGCTTTTTCAAAAGATTTAAATCTATTTGAAAAACGGAGGTTTCTTTTTATTTTTTAATTGAGGTATAGTTGATTTATGTTATTAGTTTCAGGTGTACAGCATAGTGATTCAGTATTTTTATAGATTATACTCCACTCAAAATTACTATAGGGACTTCCCTTGGTGAGGAAGCTATAGATTAATACATTTGTTTGTTTTATTTTTTAGATTTCATATATAAGTGATACCATATAGTATTTGTCTTTCTCTGGCTTATTTCCCCAAGCAGAATATACTCTAGGGGTTATCCGTGTTGCTGCAAATGGCAGATGCACTCCTTTTTATGGATGAGTAATCCTCCTTCCTGCCTCTGTGTCTGTTGATGGCCCCTTGGGTTGCGTCCATGTCTTGGCTGCTGTAACTAGTGCTGCTGTGAACACTGGGTGCATGTATCTTTGTGAGGTATTTTTAGTGATAGATTAGTTCTTCAATTTATGTAGTGTATAAATAAGATTTTGAGGTTTATTGAGTTTTTCTTAAAAGGTAAAACCTCTTAATATCTTTCTTGTGTTTTTAAAAACCTCTTATATTTTTATGTACCATTATTTGTTGTATTTCCTAACCATGGATTCAGTAACATTTTAATCAGTCTTTCTGTTGTTTTGCAGCTTTAACTGCCTATACTTACCTGACCATTTTTGATCTTTTTAGGTAAGTTTTAAAAACTCTCCTTAATGTTTTAAAGCTTATATAGAATTTGTCAATCAACTATACTTCATTTAAAAAAAAAAAAGAAAGAGATGTCCAGAAAACTTCCCCGTTGTTTTACTTCTGACCTTAATTTGTGGTTACATGGGTGGTTTTTTTTTTCTATTTGTTAAAATGTACATATGTGCTTCATGCACATTTCTGTATAAATGTCCTATTTGGAATAAAACAGTAAAAATAAAAGAAGAGTTTATTGCACTGAATTTATGAAATTTTCTTTAATTAAAGGAAAGTAATCTGTGAAATTGGAGAAGGAAATGGAAACCCACTCCAGTGTTCTTGCCTGGAGAATCCCAGGGACGGGGAAGCCTGGTGGGCTGCCGTCTATGGGGTCGCACAAAGTTGGACACAGCTGAAGCAACTTAGCAATAGTAGCAGCAATCTGTGAAATAAGTAAAATTATCAACATGGATCATGTATACAAATAAAAACAATTAGAAGATATGCTGGAAGAAGATATCCCATTTACATAGCAACAGAAAAATACCCAGATGTTAGGTCAGTTGCCTACCTATAGATGAGTCAGCTATAGGTTCCTGCTAGGGAGCAGGAACATGTAAGAGCATACCAGTTCCCACTGGAACTGTGTAGATGGGAAAAGAAATGAGGGGTTAATAACTGCAAAGCAAGTATGTGATTGTGAGATCGAGAGACAACCTGTCGGCTCCTGCTTTTGGGGACCTTTCTTATTTCCAGTGTGTGTGTGCTTAGTCACTCAGTGGTGTCCGACTCTTTGAGACCCATGGACTGTAGCCTGCCAGGCTCCTCTGTTCATGGGATTCTCCAGGCAAGAATACTGGAGTGGGTTACCATGTCCTTCTCCAGAGGATCTTCCCAACCCAGAGATAAAACCCAGGTCTCCCGCATTGTAGGCAGATTCTTTACCGTCGGAGCCACCAGGGAAGTCCCATGTTTCCAATAAAGATTACAAAGTGCTTGGACAATGATGTCTCCAATATCTGTGCCATAGGTGTGTTATAGGATGTCTTTTCATCAGTCACATAACTAAATCTTCTTGATGGATCTAAAACAGATAGTTGTTACCTGAATTTCACACTGTAGTAAATTGTCTTAGAGTGAATTTCCACTATACCTGGAAAGCAACCATAACTTTACCTCATCTAGAATATTGTCAAGGTGTTATTAATATTTAGTTTAACTTTTAACATAGATTAAATAAAGTTTATCAAAGTTGAAATGTTTATGCCTGCTACTACTACTAAGTCACTTCAGTCGTGTCCGACTCTGTGTGACCCCATGGACTGCAGCTTACCAGGCTTCTCCGTCCATGGGATTCTCCAGGCAAGAACACTGGAGTGGGTTGCCATTTCCTTCTCCAGTTTATGCCTAGAACCAAGTAAATATTCTTAATTATTACTATGTTATTTTTTGCAGGCTCAGTTATGGAAACCATTTAGGGTGGATAACTTACTGAGTAGAGAAAATATGAGTTTAAAGTATTCTATTTAACTGTCTTAATGGTATATCATAACTTCTTCTGTTTCTCCCCATGTTAAAACTCACATGTTAGGGTGTTTATTGTGATTAGATTATAAATCATTAGAATAATTTGTTGTTAGCCTGTGAACACTGTTACTTTTAACAACTCAGGTATTCTGAAAACCAAATTTCTTTTTGTATGTCTTCTAGCTCTTGTTCTAATGCTGTATTTATTTGCCTTTTTACTTAGTTTGATAACTTGTTTAGTAAGTTACTGGGTGATGATGAGGAAACCTAGCCCTGCCTATTCATTTGGGTAAGTTCAATTTACTTTATTTTCTGCTAACTTATTGCTATTAAAATTAGTAGTTAAACTACTAAAGAGCTAGCTTGAATATTTGTAGAAAATAAGTATTGCCTGTTTAGTGTGATAATGATAAATAGTAAAATTAGATTTTAAAAAGCATCTTCTAAGAGGATTCTAGATAAGAAACATAGATGATTAAATTTAAATCATATTACAGTAAAATGTTCACATTAGGTTCTTTGCTATTTTACAAAACAAATCTTAACATAAAATGTTCATTTTAAGGTCTTTGGTAATTTCTTATTTCAGTTAGAGAAAGTACAAAGGATTTTTGTGTATGTATCTTCTAGATGTTAAAGTAAGTGGGATACACTTTAACGTTAATGCAGTGGTAGAGGTATATTTTTCCCATAAGACTAGATTTGTGATAGCAACAAACTGACAAAGATTTTGAGATTTCTGTGTCTATAGTTTAGAAATTGCTGAAAGCTGGAAAATAATCTTTTACATCAGAGGATTTTTTTTTAATATTTATTCATTTATTTCACTGGGCCAAGTCCTAGTTGTAGTATGTGGGATCTAGTTTCCTGACCAGGGATCGAACTCAGGGCACCTGCATTGGGGGTGCAGAGTCTTAGCCACTGAACTACCAGGGAAGTCCCGGATGTTTTTATTATATTAGGAAAAGAAATGAATTCCTTTCAGATTCAAGGAAAGAACTAGAAAGAAAAATTTAACCTTGGTGAAGAAACTCTTGAACCAAACTTAAACTTTCTTTTCCATACCATTCATTGGGATTATATTCTTTTGAACAAAATCAGGTTTTATTTACTTAAATAATAAGACAGAGTGAACATGAAATTTTAATGCAAAATGAAAATATTTGTGTGTCACTGAAATTTAATAGAGTTGGACTGTTACTATGATAACCATTTGTAGAGAATACATATCTGTATATGGAAATCTTAACTCTTGAGTCAGGCTTTTGGTGGTGACAGAAATCCAATTCAAACTAATTTGGTGGGAAAATGATAATATACCTGTGTGGGAAGACTGAGGTAAGCTGGCACAGGGACACTCAGGACATTGTCTTTCTCTTACCTCAGTGGCCTGCTTTTCTCTGCATGTCAGGTTCGGTTTCTCAGACCATTTTTCTCCACTCTGCTGGAATGATAACTTCTAGCAAGACTTGGAACCTTCTCACCTTCCTCCTAGACAGGAAAGGACTCTTCCCCAGCTCTTGTTCTGAAAATTAATGAGAAAGAGCTGTTGGTTTTTCCGCCTTGGTATAGATGTTAGTCTTTTTAGTTCAGCTCCTGTGGCCAGGATACAAGGTTTAATAAAGACATGACAGCTCCCATTTTGGTCTCATTGCTTAGAGAATAGGAAACGAGAGAGCAATTAAATATAATTACAGTCAGTTGCATGGCTTGAAGTATCATCTATATCTGATAATTCCAAAATTCAGTTCTGTAGCACTGAGATTTATCTCATGTCAGTGTTCCCTTCATGCCAACTTCACATGGGTGCCTAATTGATGTCTTAAATTCAAGCTAAATTTCCTGTTTTGTTTTCTTTCCCCAACATCTGTTCCTCTGTAGTTTTTCCCATCTTAGTAAATACACAGCCACTTAGTTGCTCAGGCAAAATCCTCGATTATTCTCTCATCACCCATATTTATCCATCAGGAGGTTATGTCAGGATAACTTACAAACACATCCAGAATCTGCCTCCACCCCCATTTCTATCTCCAGTACTACCATCCTAACCAAGCTACCTTCATTTCTTGCCTTCAGCAACATCCTGCATCCTAATCCTAACTAGTCTGCATACTTCGCTTTTCCCAACCCTTGGAGTCCATTCTTTGTGTAGCAACCAGTGTTTGTTTGTTTTTTTTAAGCCTAAATCATGCTATCATTCTACTCCTTAAAACCATCCAGTTGTTTCCTATCACATTGAGAGTAAAATCCTGACTCCTTTCCCTTGTTTATAAAGGCTGTGTATGACTTAGACCCAACCTACTTCTTTTCAAGTTACCACTGTCATGCACTCTGTCTTTGTGTCTATAATTTGAATATAACTTATTCTTGCTTTAGGATCTTTATACAGACTATTCTCTCTCCTTGAGATGCTCTTCACCTGATTCTTTCAAGATAAGCCCAGTTTTGTTATTCCAGTCTTAATATTACCAAGTGCTAATATCATTAAGTGACTGGGCGCAGTCTACAATGAATTCTGAAATAGATCACCTAGTTAGTCTTTTGTCACATCAGACTGGACTTCCCTGGTGGCTCAGACGGTAAAAATTCTGCCTGCAATGCAGGACACCCAGGTTCATTCCCTAGGTTGGGAAGATCCCCTAGAAAAGGGAATGGCAAGCCACTCCCAGTCTTCTTGCCTGGAGAATTCCATGGACAGAGGAGCCTGGCAGGCTGCAACCCAGTCCATGGGGTTGCAGACAGTCGGACACGACTGAGTGACTAACATTACACACCAGACTACTATAATTCTCTGTATAGAACTTATCAGTTATTTGTTTTTTTGTCTCCCCCTTTAAATATAAATTTCTTGGTAGCATGGACTGTTATCTTATTCTTTTCTTATATCCTTGTACAGTTTGATGAATTTTAACAGATAAATATACTTGTATAACTACTATCTGGATCATGATATAAACCATTATAAGTTCCCCCAAAGCCTCCATTCATGACTTAAGGTTGAGTCAAATGCCGAGAAAAGTAACCAGTATTCTGATTGCTGTCATTTCAGATTATTATTGCCAGTTTTGAAATCATATAAATGGGATTGTAATATGTATCATCATATAGCAGTAATTCATTCTTGTTCTTTGCTCTAATATTCCAATATGCCAATATACGTTTATATGTTCAACTATTGAAAGAAATTTAGATAATTTTTACCTTTTTGTTATTATGAATAAAACTACATATGCTCATTTTGTACTTTTCTTTTGGTATACATGTGTGCTCATTTATGTTGGGCATATGTCTTTGAGTGAAATTACTGTCATAGGACTTGCATATATTTGTCATTAGAAGATAGGATAATTCCAAGCAGTTCTCCAGAGTGGTTTTGCATTTCTACTGGCAGTATACATTTCTACTGGCAGTATATCTGAGTTCTAGTTGCTTCAGGTCCTTACCAACTGTTGGTATTGCCTTTTTTTTAAAAGCCATTCTAGGATGTGCAGTGGTATCTCATTGTAGGTTTAAGTTATTTTCTTGATGAGTATTTGAGCACTTTTTCTTATGTTTATTAGCCATTCAGATTACCTCTTTTCTGAAATGCTTGTTAAAGTGTTTTATCCATTTTTATATTGGGTTGCTTATTTTTTCTTATTGATCCATAGGAGTTCTTTCTCTTTCATTCTCTTAAAGCTATCTTCTGATGCATGGAATGTTTTTAATTTCAATGATAAATTCAGTTGATCAGTCTTTTCCTTTATGGTTAGTACTTTCTGTGTACTTGTCAAGAAATCTTGGCCCAAGATCATGAGATACTCTTCGCTGTCATTAGGAGTTTTACAATTTGACCTTTCACATATAGGCTTAACAATCAAACTAGAATTTGCTTTTTGTATATGGTTTGAAGTAGAGGTCAAGGCACATTGGTTTCTATACAGCTATTCAATTTGATAAAACATTAATTGAATCAGTTTTTTTCTTTTTATTGCTTTTATGTGCTACTTTTTCATTAATCAAGTAACTGTATATGTTGGTCTGTTTCTAGATTCTCCTTTCTCTTCAAAGTGTATTTGTCTGTCTTTGCATCGGTTCTGTACTGTGTTAATTACTGTAGTTTGAAATCTTGCAGTGGAATACTGTAGTGGAAATCTTCCTACTTTGTTCTTTAGACCTTTGCTTTCCTTCACCTTTTGCATTTCTATGTGCACTTTAGTATCAACTTATCAATATCTACAGATAACATTGCTGCATTTACATACTGTTTTTTCCATACCCTCCTATAACCCACTTTTCTTCATTTATTTCCTTTCATGTCAGTAAATACATTTGTTATATTTTTAGTAATACATAATGGTCTTTTGTTGATTCCAACATTTTTCCATTACCAATAGCAACATGATGTATGTCCTTAATTATTTTATTATTTCCTGAATTTTGTACCTCCTGGAATTAAACCAGCTGATTTGAGGAGAAAAAAAGTAATGTGATGAACATCCTTAATTATTTATTATCTTTTCTGAACATAATTATTTCCTTGAGAAATTTTAGTGTACGTACATACTACAAATGTTGAATGCCATTAAACTGTGTATAGTGGTAAAAACCAAGATAAATAAGACAGCAGTCCATGGCCTCCAGCTGATAGTTTAGGGATAATAAGACATATTCAATTAACTGCAATTATATGTAAATGTGACAGGCAGTATCAGTTCAGTTCAGTCACTCAGTCGTGTCTGACTCTTTGTGACTCCATGAACCGCAGCACCCCAGGCCTTCCTGTCCATCACCAACTCCCGGAGTCACCCAAACCCATGTCCATTGAATTGGTGATGTCATCCAACCATCTCATCCTCTGTCGTCCCCTTCTCCTTCTGCCGTCAATCTTTCCCAGCATCAGGGTCTTTTCAAATGAGTCAGCTGTTCGCATCAGGTGGCCAAAGTATTGGAGTTCCAGCTTCAACATCAGTTCTTCAAATGAACACCCAGGACTGATCTCCTTTAGGATGGACTGGTTAGATCTCCTTGCAGTCTAAGGGACTCTCAAGAGTCTTCTCCAGCACCACAGTTCAAAAGCATCAATTCTTTGATGCTCAGCTTTCTTCACAGTCCAACTCTCACATCCATACATGACCACAGGAAAAACCATAGCCTTGACTAGACGGACCTTTGTTGGCAAAGTAATGTCTCTGCTTTTGCATATGCTATCTAGGTTGGTCATAACTTTCCTTCCAAGGAGTAAGCGTCTTTTAATTTCATGGCTGCAATCACCATCTGCAGTGATTTTGGAGCCCAGAAAAATAAAGTCTGACACTGTTTCCACTGTTTCCCCATCTGTTTCCCATGAAGTGATGAGACTGGATGCCATGATCTTAGTTTTCTTAATGTTGAGCTTTAAGTCAACTTTTTCACTCTCCTCTTTATCGTAGTGATTAAAGTCATGAACACTAGAGCCAGAGTGTCTGAGTTTGGAAATCTGACTCCTCCACTTGCTAGCTATATGACTCTAAACAGTTACTCTTACTTTTGGGCTTCAAGATCCTTATCTCTTACTTATTTATTTTTTTAAAGAGGGATAGAATGACCCCTCATAAGGATTTAGATGAGATAATGTGTTAAGTACTTTGACTGGTGTCTAACATAAGATGGGTCAATTAAGTGTTAGCTGTTATTATGATAATGAATATTTCTAGAGAAAAAAAGCCATAAAGAATATATGTTTTATAAATAGGTACTCTTTCTAAAATCTAAGATATTCACTGTTTATTATCATTCTAGAAACTAGATTTTTTAAACAGTGTTTGGCTTATAGTAGTTACATTTGTAGTGAGTGAGTGAATGTGTTTTACAGATGCTAGTTTGTGAATTGAAAAAATTATGCTAATTTAATTAATTTTCCAATTTCAGATTTGAAAGATTAGAAGTCCTGGCTGTATTTGCCTCCACAGTCTTGGCACAGTTGGGAGCTCTCTTTATTTTAAAAGAAAGGTACATTTGTATATGATGTTTCTGTCACTGCGAATTCTACCTGTGCTACCTTTGGAAATATGAAAGAATCCAGTGAGACATTCTGGTTAAAAGGGTATACAAATTAATATGAACAATGCTGGATAGTACAGTTTCTTTGTGTTTCAGACTTTTCTCCCTCTTTATACCCTTCTTTTATTACCTTTGATACTACTAAATCCAGTCATAAGTAGATGTGAATAAAAGGAAGGGATTCAGTCAGACATATTCAGGTTTGTTAGAGAAGGATTGGACATTGCACCTTGAGGATAACTTGTGGGTCTGCTTGTCTCATCACTACTAGTAATCAACAGGTCATATTTAAAAGTTTTGTGAATTTATTAGATTAATTATGTATTTAATAAAGTTTTTTAACTTAATTCTTTAATACATTAACATTATTTCTTTCTTTTAGCGCAGAACGCTTTTTGGAGCAGCCCGAGATACACACGTAAGATTCTACTTTTGACATACAATATACTATTAAGTTTGATTCCCAGTGATTAATTGGTATATTATGAAATAATGATTACTTTGGCCCATACTAGAGTTCAGAGTGTGGTAATATATATTTCACAAGCAAAATCCCCAAGTCCCAAGACTCCTTCTTTTCACCCTTAACTGTTCCCAAGCCCCTACGTTTTTATACGGAACAAAAAGGCCTCTCTACTTTGATGTCGGGTCCCTCAGTATTTCCAAATCCAGGCAAACATGCTAAACCAGCCCTGTCTTGTCTTCTATAATTTAGATCCCCCAAATTTTTTAGTAGCATCTCTAGAAGAGATGGAAGTGTTATTAGCTGCAACAAAGATGCTAACTGTGTGGATCTGTTCTGATCAGTTTCATTCAGGACAGTTTGACTTAGCCAGCAGACTATAAACCAAATATCTGTAGCATTTCTAAAGATTTATAACAGCAATTACCTGTAAGAAGATATTGTTAATGCTAAGGGTCTTTTTTGGAGGGGTGGGGATCCCATGTAAGATGGAGCAACCATATGCAGAACATGGGTCATAAAGCTAGAAACCAAGTTCAAATTCTGACTGCAAATACTGAAGCAGACCACTCTGCTCCCTCATCTCCTAGTCACACTACATGCTGAAATTACATATTAATATTACCAAGAAAAAAATAACAATGAGTGTTATTCTTTTTAGGGGAAGATTATTAGTTGGTACTTTTGTGGCTCTTTCCTTCAACCTGTTCACAATGCTTTCAATTCGGAATAAACCTTTTGCTTATGTTTCTGAAGGTATGTTTTTGTTTACCATTAATAAAAATCCAATTAATTTCTGATAGCAACAAGTCTTTTGTTTGTTTCATTGATTCATAAATCAATGAGAAAGTGTATCCTGAGGGAAAGAGAGAACTACCTCCCCCTAAAGTTCTAAAGTCTTCAGAAACTTATAAAGCAGAAAATTAAGAAATAGAATCTAACTTTTAAGTTTTAAAATAACATATTCCTTAAAAACAAGCAGAACTGACATATTAAATTACATGAGATAAAAAATTACATTTACCAGATAACATGAATGAAATTTTAAGTGTATAAACTACCTAAGAATGCATTTTAGAAGCATCAGCGTACATATAGTTGATGTGCTCATTGCAAATAATTGTATTTTGTTAATTGACTTCATTCCCAGGAACTCTCTGGGGCGATGATGGGTGGGCATATATTTGAAAGTATCCAAATTTTAGTCCTTTTGATAAATTCTTTTACTTTCAAGTCTAAAAATTCAGATAGAATTTTCATTTTAGTGGTCTAAAGTATTGACATTTTTCACTAATTTCAGTGTTTTGGAGTCCTACTCCCCCACACCAGGTTAACCGCTGTTGGATGGCTGGAGGAGTTTTACCTCACTTTACACTGAGATAAAAACAAAAGCGGGCTGTGTACACACACCTGCACTTTGAAGGAAAAATAGGGGAAGGTCTTTTTAAGTCTCACTGACTTGAATACCAAGATAACCAGGGGAAGAAAGCTTTCTGAAATACCCATTCAAGCTTAAACAACTTCCTAAGTGTCATGAAGTATGAATTTATTTGTATGAATTAGAGTTTAAGAATTACTGCATAAACTGGAAAATTAAATAATGATATTTATGATCATCAGAATTATTTTGAAAAAACTTTATTAAAATACTATTATGCTCATTCTTGAAATTTTAAGAAGGTACAAAGATTTACAAACTATGTTTCCCTGAAGAGCAGAAAGATACAAGAAGGAAACAGTACTGGTAATCTCATGAGCCAGAGATAACATCTATTAACATTTCTGTTTTGTTCCTTTATTTTTTTTTCTGTGCACATATGTATGTTTTTTTACATACTTAGAATTGTATCAGTTAAAAATTTTATGCTTGGCTTTTTTCACTTAACTTTATGTCTTGAATATTGCCTGTCATTAAATAATCTTTGAAAAATAATTTTTGAATGCTTGCATAACATTTTGTCATGAATATTTAAAAAAATTAGTCTAATGTACATTTTCAACTTTTCCTTTTAACTATAACCACCTTTTTTCTATCAGATTTCTTGTATGCATTTCTAATCTTCTCAGAGAAAAAATTATAAGTGTTTGATATATATTGCCAAGTTTATTTCCAGAAAAATCATCTAGTTTGTATTTTTATTAGCTGGAAATGAAAGTTCGCAGAAATATCAAGATTTACAACATGAGTTGAAATTTGAGTGAAAAAAAATATTAAAGCACTTTCTGCCAGGCAGTGTGCTCAGTACTTTACACAGAGCCCATTTAATTCTTCCTATAACCATATAAGGTAAATCGTTTTATTCTCCCCACTTTACACTGAGGCACTGAGATTCAGTCACTTGTCTCAGGCTATATATCTAGTCAAGGGCAGGGTTGAGGTTGAAGCCAAGTATCCTGGCATCAGAGTCTGCTTTAACTGCTGTTCTAGGCCACTGTTTATATGGCTTGCCAATCTTTTCTACATCATGGTGCACATAAATGAGAATTTCTGTAGCACCCTGGGGTAAATGTAAGAGTATGCTTGCACCTGGAGGCTACATGTCCAGGGTCAGTCACTGACTGGCATCTGCATGTAGCCAGATACCTGGCCTCTCTGAAAGCTAAGAGAGTTAGTAATTGGTGGACCTGCAACTCATTCTCAACACACTGGTTAGGAAGCTTTGCTTTGCAGTGTAATAAGCCTTTAAAACTTCAAATTAATAGTAACGATGACATGTGTAAGTTCATTGATTCCATCAGATCAGCTATGTATTGTAGTTGAAACTACTTTTCATTTAGTATCCTAAAGGCATAAAAAAGAAAAAAGTTCTAGGTATAATGTATCCCTTTGTACTGTTACATAGTCATCATGAAATTTATTTTTTAAATTTAAGAATCAAGTATTTCTGGTAATTTAATAATTATTTCTGGTAATTTTAATAATTTAAGTATTTTCTTTTTAAAGCTGCAAGTACTAGTTGGCTTCAAGAGCATGTTGCAGATCTTAGTAGAAGGTAAGATGTTTGGGGTTTCATAAAATACATATTGTTAAAGGAATGCACAGGAAACACATCTGTTATGGGAACTTAACATTATTCGTTGCTGAGGTTACTATATGAATCTCACAGATCAGATTCTTCTTTTCCCTTGGCTTTTTCTTATTTTTTAATTGATGATACAAAAGAAAACTTTACAAGTGAGAGATTTGTTCCCAAATCCTCTTTGTTAAATGATTTATGATACTAAAATGCAAGTCATCTTTTATTCAGTTTTCATTATTATTACATAAGTTTTGGTAATGAGTACTCTTTGTTTGTTTTTTCATAGCTTGTGTGGAATTATTCCAGGACTTAGCAGTATCTTCCTTCCCCGAATGAATCCATTTGTTTTGATTGATCTTGCTGGAGCATTTGCTCTTTGTATTACTTATATGCTAATTGAAATTAAGTAAGTATTTTTTATTGCTCTCAAGTGGATTTCCATTCCTGGGGTTTGATTTTTAAGGGCATTAGGACGCATGCGGATTAAGTTTATAGCATGTTTATGACCTGTGCAACTTTGGTCAAGTCTTGTCCTCAAGTGTCTTCATCTGAAAAAATTAAGGGGGGTTGGATTCAATAAGAAATCTTCACTACAATCTATAATGCAGATGGGAAAGCTATTTAAATTCCCTTCTGCTGGCCAGATGAGTGAAACAGAAGAGGAGAGTAAGAGACTCATAAATCACAGGTACTGTTGCTGAATGAGGAAAGAGGAGTAGATGTGAACCAATTTGTTTTTTTTTAAAGCAAGCCTATTAAGAAATAGTCTTTAGCAAGCTTAAGTTTAATGTTATGACATTATTCTTTGACTCCCTACCCTTTTGCCTACTCTCCTAGGACATCACATACCATTGTTTGTATTTTCTACCTTTGTGTGATTCCTTCACTTTATTTCTAGCCCAGATCTCTATATCTCAAAGCCTATCTTCTGTTCATGTCCACCTCGACTGAACCTGTTTTCCCCATCTGCTAAACTGCTTTTTTTTTTGTATTTCCTGTGAGACTGACTGCTACCACCATCTATTCCATTGCATTCTACTTTTTTGTGTGTTCATTTTAATTTATTTATGTATGGCTGTGCTGGGTCTTTATTGCTTCGCAGGCTTTTCTCTGGTTGTGAGTGGGGGCTGGTTGTGGTGCTCAGGCTACTCACTGCATTGGCATCTCTTGTCGTGGAGCACGGGCTCCAGGGCGCACAGGCTTCAGTAGTTGCGGCACATAGGCTCAGTAGCTGTGGTGCATGGTCTTAGTTCTTCTGCAGCATGTGGGATCTTCCTGAATCAGGAATCAAATCCGTGTCTCCTATGTTGGCACGCAGATTCTTTACCTCTGAACCACCAGGAAAGCCCTGCTTTCCACTCTTAAATTGCATAAAAAACATACGTAAAATAAAATTTACCATTTTAGCCATTTTCAAGCATACAGTTTAGTATTTTCACAGGCATTTGGTGCATTCACTTTGTTGTACAACCATCATCATGATTCATCTACAGAACTTTTTCATCTTCCCCAGCTGAACCTGTACTCATTAAATAACTTCTACCAATTTGGCCTCCTTCCAGCCCCTGGCAACCACTATTCCACTTTTGGTCACTATGAAGTATTCTGAGTACTTGATTTAAATGAAATCATACATATTTGTCCTTTTGTATCTGGCTTATTTCACTTAGCGTAATGTCCTCAAGGTCCATCCATGTCAGAAATGGCAGGATTTCCTTCTTATGACTGAATAATATTCCACTAGTGTACATACTTCTGTATATATATATATGTATATGCCACACGGGGCCTCCCTGACAGCTCAGTTGGTAAAGAATCCACCTGCAATGCAGGAGACCGCAATTCAATTCCTGGGTTGGGAAGATCCTCTGGAGAAGGGATAGGCTATCCACTCCATTATTCTTGGACTTCCCTTGTGGCTCAGCTGGTAAAGAATCCGCCTGCAATGCAGGAGACCAGGGTTTGATTCCTGGGTTGGGAAGATCCCCTGAAGAAGGCAAAGGCTACCCACTCCGGTATTCTGGCCTGGAGAATTCCATGGACTATATAGTCCATGGGGTTGCAGAGAGTCGGGCACAACTGAGCAACTTGCACTTTCACTTTCTATATGCCACATTTTCTTTATCCATTTATCTGTCAATAAGCACGTAGGTTGTTTCCATGTCTTGGCTGTAGTAAATGATAGTCTTATCTCCTACTCTTGTTTAATCTTTCTTTTTTATCTTTCCCTTCTTCCCATTCTGTTCCCTAAATTGAGGCCCTTATCTTCATTTCCTTGACCTAATTAGAATAGTCTCCTGATCTCAAAATTTTTCTTCTCATACATCTTTAATTACCTGCTATTTTGCTACTGATCATATCAGATCAGTCAGTCGCTCAGTCGTGTCCGACTCTTTGTGACCCCATGAACCGCAGCACGCCAGGCCTCCCTGTCCATCACCAACTCCCGGAGTTCACTCAGACTCATGTCCATTGAGTCAAGTGATGCCATCCAGCCATCTCATCCTCTGTCGTCCCCTTCTCCTCCTGCCCACAATCCCTCCCAGCATCAGAGTCTTTTCCAATGAGTCAACTCTTCGCATGAGGTGGCCAAAGTACTGGAGTTTCAGCTTTAGCATCATTCCTTCCAAAGAAATCCCAGGGCTGATCTCCTTCAGAATGGACTGGTTGGATCTCCTTGCAGTCCAAGGGACTCTCAAGAGTCTTCTCCAACACCACAGTTCAAAAGCATCATTTCTTCGGGGCTCAGCTTTCTTCACAGTCCAACTCTCACATCTATACATGACCACAAGAAAAACCGTAGCCTTGACTAGACGAACCTTTGTTGGCAAAGTAATGTCTCTGCTTTTGAATATGCTATCTAGGTTTGGTCATAACTTTCCTTCCAAGGAGTAAGCATCTTTTAATTTCATGGCTGCAGTCACCATCTGCAGTGATTTTGGAGCCCAGAAAAATAAAGTCTGACACTGTTTCCCCATCTATTTCCCATGAAGTGATGGGACCGGATGCCATGATCTTTGTTTTCTGAATGTTGAGCTTTAAGCCAACTTTTTCACTCTTGACTTTCACCTTCATCAAGAGGCTTTTTAGTTCCTCTTCACTTTCTGCCATAAGGGTGGTGTCATCTGCATATCTGAGGTGATTGATATTTCTCCAGCAACCTTGATTCCAGGTTGTGTTTCTTCCAGTCCAGCGTTTCTTATGATGTACTCTGCATATAAGTTAAATAAACAGGGTGACGATATACAGCCTTGACGTACTCCTTTTCCTATTTGGAACCAGTCTGTTGTTCCATGTCCAGTTCTAACTGTTGCTTCCTGACCTGCATACAAATTTCTCAAGAGGCAGATCAGGTGGTCTGGTATTCCCATCTCTTGAAGAATTTTCCACAGTTTATTGTGATCCACACAGTCAAAGGCTTTGGCATAGTCAATAAAGCAGAAATAGACGTTTTTCTGGAACTCTCTTGCTTTTTCCATGATCCAGCGGATGTGATCACTAAAAGCTGCAAATCTAGACATAATATTTTCCTGTTTCAAAATCCTCTCCTTTCTATACCTAACAAAATTAAAAGTTGTTAGTATGATGAAGCCTCTATCAACCTTACTAGCCATCCATCTGCCTATACTTAACTGTTCATAGTTTCTTCACTGCGTTAGGGTTTTCATGCCCTTGCACATGCTGCTGTCACTGTCTACAGTGTCCTGTCCCCCTCATCTTGGCCATCTTTGAAGGCTCAGCTCAGATGTCACCTCTTTTTGATTTAGCCTTTCTGGATTATCCTACCCCTGTAGGCTCACTACTTACTCCTTTGTGCAGCCATGATACCCTGTAGGGCTTCTCCTTTGTACTCAAAGTCATTTCTTGTATTTTTCACATGAGTGTTTCCTGTCATTTCAAAGGCAGGAACTGTGTCTTTATTTGTGTTTCTATTCCCAGCTGATAGGAAAAAGTGAAAAAGAGTACATGATTAGCTTGTAACCTTTGGCATTTTTGGTCTCTCTTGTTAATAGAGCTGTGAACTACTGATGAGCCATTGTACTTCAGTCACAGTGTTCACTGTAACAGATTCTTAAGAATCTCATCTTATGAAATTCCTGGGGAATTTGACATTTTTTAATACTAATTATTGGAAAGTTCATGTTTACAGCAAATTGATAGACTCACAGATGAATTCCATTGGTCTTTATCAGAAATTACTAGTTAAAGGTTTTTATTTGTTGCAGCAGATAAATATATATGACATATTTACAGTTGACAAGTAGATAAAAGTACATTGTAGGGAAATATATTTTTTTCTTCATCATCTCTCTTCACACTAATTAACATAATTATTAGTTATTTTCCCTTCAACTTTGGCAAGAAAGGATTCTGAAAACTTTCTTTTTTCCTTTGAGATGCTCTCATTGCAGTAGTGGCCAGCTGTGTTAAAATAGTCCTGTTGCTTGAGATAATTAAAGTTTGGTGGATTAAATTGTAAGAAGCCTAGTGAAGGATACATTTAAGATTTAGAATTGCTTTTTCTTTTTAGTAATTACTTTGCTGTAGACACTGCGTCAGCCATTGCCATTGCTCTGATGACGTTCGGCACTATGTATCCCATGAGCGTGTACAGTGGGAAAGTGTTACTCCAGGTAATGGTCATCTTTCAGTATGCATGCTTAGAATTAGCCATGTTCTTTTACCAGATTATAAAAATAAACGTGTTCATCTGCCAGATTATGAAATTTTTAGGAGGGTCCTGTTGGAGATGAAGCCAAATAGTAACCTCTGAAATTTGTATAGTAAGAACCGGATGAAGTTATATTGGTGTACAAAATAGGCACAAATGAGTCGTCATATATTTATATATAAGACAAAAGCATAAATGAGAAACTTTGCCTTTAATAATATTTCAAGTAAAAACAATATTAATTAAAATCTCTTTAGATACTTATTTTCCCCTGATAAATGTATTTTGGCTATTATATAATCCAGTTATGATTGTTTTCTTATTTCCTATTCTTGAATTAGTGAGACTTCTAAATTTCAAACTTAAAATCACTCCTTATTGAAACAATAGGAACACCTGTAGACAACACCTGACTAGAAAGATGGTTTCCCAGGACTAGATGAATATATAGGCTCTACTTCTCATTATGCCTTTCCCACATGTCTTCTCTAAAACATATGGGTTGTATCTCCCTCTCGAGAAGCGACAATAACAATTAGTTTACTAGTGCTATGTCTTATACAAAATTTTACTTTCTTAAAGATTTTTTTGTTGATTTGTTGGTCCTTTAAGGCTTATTTGGTTACAGAAATAGCAGCTTCTTTGCAAAATAAGAAATAAGCATGGATGGATTTCTGATGTTGCTTGATGAGTGAGTCAGTTGAAACCTCTCTTTCCTAAACCATGTGAAGGCACATGTGAAACAAAGCCAAGGCTGGTATAAAATGCATTTTTTTTTTTACTCTCAGGACCACTGTTGGAAGATTTTTTATCTCTCTAGATTCATGTTCTATTTTATTTTTTTTCCCCCAGACAACACCACCCCATGTTATTGGTCAGTTGGACAAACTTATCAGAGAGGTAAGATGGAATAATAAATAAAATCATTTTAATTTATGATTAGAGAATACAAAGAGTGGGTACAAATAATTTCAGGCTCTTTCTAGAATTTTAGGGAAGTTTATGTAACATAGTGACAAAAATAGAAAAATTTGACCACTTGCTCAGTCTGGAAGCCAAATTCACTTGAAATAAATGTAGATGGTAATTGTGATTCTGTATTCAAATCTGGGCTTCCCAGGTGACTCAGTGGTAAAGAATCCAACTGCCAGTACAGGAGACACAGGAGATGCAGGTTTGATCCCTGGGTCAGGAAGATCCCCTGGAGGAGGATATGGCAACCCACTCCATTCTTGCTGAGGAAATTCCTTTGACAGAGGAGGCTATAGTCCATGGGGTTGCAAAGAGTCGAACAAGACTAAGCACGCACACACACACAAAGCCTATTCAAACTTAGGGTTTTGATTAAGTCAGAGGCCACTTTGACATGGTGATTGCTTCACCACATAGTAGGTTTTGATTTTGTATTGTTATAAAATTCCACCTGTTAACTAATGAAGGAATAAGATAATCAAATTATTTGATTGTTGAGAGTAATTAAAACTATTGATTGTCACTATCACAGAGGCCACTTTGATCAGTGTAGCTGACCACTTGTCTCAGCTGCTGAGTCTGTGCCACTGTACCAATGGGCTACACACTGTCCTTGGAATTTCTTTTTGGCTCAAATCCAAATAACATCCTATGTTGTACAGAAATGTGTTGAAAGAGAATCCAGAGGAAGAAATCATTGAGAAGACAAAGATTCTGATACCTCAAGTACTGGATATAAACATATACTATACTAACAAGATGAAAAGAACTACACACTGTTGAACAAGGTGTGGGTGAGGGAAGTAAAGACCTAATTCTAGAGAGATTGGTGCAGATAAGAAACTGGGGAAAAAAAAAAACAGACCCTGGCTCAGTATGGAACAAGAAGAAATGATATCTTGAGTGAATGGTCTGGCACTTCTTTTGGCTAATGAGTGTCTTCATGCAGGGTTTGACCATGTCATTCCTAGGTGTAGAGCAAATCCATAATTTGACTGAGTTGTGTTGGATATGTCAAATACAAAAACCCTATTTCTATGTTTTTGATTAGGTATCTACCTTGGATGGAGTTTTGGAAGTCCGAAATGAGCATTTTTGGACCCTAGGTTTTGGCTCATTGGTATGCTTTCTATGTATTACTTTAGTTATAATTTAAAACATAGTTTATAATTTTTAGGCTCTTTACCAGCTCCCTCATGGCTCAGCTGGTAAAGAATCTGCCTGCAGTATGGGAGACCTGGGTTTGATCCCTGGGTTGGGAAGATCCCTTGGAGAAGGGAAAGGCTACCCACTCTGGTATTCTGACCTGGAGAATTCCATGGACTATATATATTACTTTAGTTATAATTTAAAGCATAGTTTATAATTTTTAAAACTGAGAAAAGTGTTTCTTTAAAATTTTTATGGGTCCTTTGATTCCCATTTCTGTTCAATAAAGTAAAATATGTAGATGGATTCAGTAACCTAATTGAGATTAATTAAGGGGTTTTTTTTTTTTTCATTTTTTTCCTTTCAAACTAAATGATCTTAATACTGGGCTATTCAAAAGAGAAAAATCCATAGTCAGACATTCCTAAATATGAAAATGTTACAAAAGTAAAATGTGCTTTTATTTTCTTTTTTATTACAGTTCTGATTTTGGAGATTTTTGCTGAATATGTTAAAGAGTTATAATAATAGCTGTTTCAGCATAAAATTCCATCTTTTCTAATCCAGTTTTGGACCTTATTACCAAAGAGATTTTATTATGGCATGATTTTATTCCTATGTCAGAAATGATGAAGAAAATATGGGAAAGTACCCAGAAAAAAAAATTGAAACAACCCTAATTGTATCATGTGAAGAAAACTGCCATTGATTTTTTGGTTTAATATTCACATACTTAAACTCTTTAGAAAATGAAGTCATGCTGTTTTATAATTTGTTCTTTTCACTTAATATATCATAAACAGTTCTCCATGTTATTAAATATTACTCTTCTACAGTACCAGTTTTAAATAAAAAACATAGGATTTGACTTTTGTAACATAGATTTTAGAGGCAGATTAGGGTTGGTCCAACAGCTCAATGATATCACTGCTTTGCAGTCTTTAGTTCAGACTTACACGCTTTTAATGGAAAAATGGCTACTTCATCTCTCCCTTCTCCTTCTCTTCCCCTCTCTCACTCATTATTTTGGATATCTAAAACTCATTCTCTAGTAAATTCTTCAGGGAAAAGGCCCTTGCAAACAATATTCCCTAAATTTTTTCATGTTGAAAACAGTTGTGAATATTATTGAAAATCATTTGGCTGGATATAACATCCTGAGCAGATATTTTCTTGAGTTTCTTACCTCTGGCATAAGACGTTACTGTGATAAACCCTGAAGACTCAGTCTTATTTTTTCCCATTGATATGTGACTTGATCTTTTTACCTCTATGCCTAAAATATTTTTTCAGTCCAGTAATTTTACTAGAATGTGTCTTGGTGTTGATGGTCAGTTATTTCAGGGATGCAGTATACCCTTGTATAATGTTATTTTAGAAACAGTTCTTTAAAACTTTCAGGAAAGTTTTCTTTAATTAAAGTTCTTAATATTCTCTTCTCTTGCTTTGATTTTCTTCTTTGGAAATGCCTATTATAAGCATGGTGGAGCTTTACCTTTCTTTCATATTTGTTATTTTCTTTCAGTTACTTAGTATCTCAATTTCCTTTGATTTTTAAAACTTCTCTTTTTATCTTTTTTTTTCATAATATACCTGTATGTTTATTGCTTTTCTAGCTTAATCTTTGTTTCAGAAATTTGGGAGTGGGCATGCTGCATGACTTGCCACATCTTAGTTCCCTGACCAGAGATTGAACCCAGGCCCACAGCAGTCAGAGGACCCAGTCCTAACCACTGGACAACTAGGGAATTCCCTGAAAAAAATTTTTTTTCATGTATTTCTAATTGCCACTCCATTTCTAGGTTTTCTATTTTGATTTATATTCTTCTTAATCAATTCAAAAATTGATTTGAAAAAGAAAGTCATAGTTCTCATCAGTTTTGTAGGTAAATCTTTCCAATCTTTTATGATCTATTCTGTATTCTCCTTTTTTCTTATAATAACTATGTGTAGGATTTGGATTCAGTTCTTTGCTTTTGCTCCTTTTTATGTGAAATTCGTTTTCCTGAATTTTAAAATAAAAAATGGTTTAAGGTAGTGTATCTAAATTCATGGTTCTAGAGTTCCCTCTTCTGATGAGTCTGTAAAGTGAAAGCTTTTTTTCCTCCTGGTTCTGTTCCTCTCCCATTTGTATCTGAACCTTCTTTATCTTCTGTTTCTACTCTGCTGCTCAATTTAGATTCTCTTCCCAGCTGTTTCTTCTTAATGTGGGGCTTTGTGCTGGAAGGGAGCTTTGCTTGGTTACTTTTGAGAGCTCACAGGGTCACACTACTCCAGTCCTTCATATCTTGTTGCAGACCCAGTGCATTCACCCAGTACTGAAATGTGCGAAACACCTTCCATTTCCCGGCTGCCTTTCTCAAATTCACTGTCCTAGATTTCCATGAAGAGCTAGTTACCTATTGTGAGGTTTTTAGGTCAATCAGATGCCCTATTGTATCCTCCTCCACAGATGCTGATACCTTACAGGTCTTACAGTTTGTATTTGGGTTTTCTTAGGGTGTTGTGTTATTTATTTTTTTTTTTTTGGGTAGGTGTTGTCCATAGGTATTTGAATTTGCTGTTTTAGTTTTTGTTTTTATGGGGATATTCGGGACATTTCAAAAAATGCTACCAATGCTTCTGTCTTTCAAGAATCCCAGCATAATTAATAATGACTGCAGAATTTTACAATATATGAATATACCATATTTTATTTAATCAGTCCTCTAATATATGTTTGTTTGTTTGTTTTTTCCTTAGCTGTGCTATGCAGCATACAGGATCAAGGCCATTTTTAATTGGGGATGGAGGGTTTTGATGTTGAGTTGAATGAGTTCTTTTATGTCTTCATCAGACATACTGTTTGCAAATATCTTCTCCCATTCAGTAGGCTGCCTTTGATGGTTTCCTTCACTGCAAAAGCCTTTTAGTTTGATGAGGTCCCGTTTGCTTATTTTTGCTTCTGTGGCCCTTGCCTGAGGAGACAGATCAAAAAAATATTGCAAAGGCTGATGTCAAGGAGCTTATTACTGCTTGTGTTTTCTTAAGTTTACTTGTGTACATGGTATGAGAAAATGTTCTAGTTTTGTTCTTTTGCATGTAGCTATCCAGTTTTCCCAGCACTACTTGTTGAAGGAACTGTCTCTTCCCCTTTGTATTTTCTGCCTCCTTCACTGTAGACTAATTGACTGTATGTGTGTGGATTTATTTCTGGGTTCTCTGTTCTGTTCCATTGATCTGTGTGTCTGGTTTGTGCCAGTACGGTGCTATTTTGATTACTATAGTTTTTGTAGTATAGTTTTGTCAGCTGCTGCTGCTGCTGTTAAGTCGCTTCAGTCATGTCCAACACTCTGTGCGACCCCATAGACGGCAGCCCACTAGGTTCCTCTCTCCCTGGGATTCTCTAGGCAAGAACACTGGAGTGGGTTGCCATTTCTTTCTCCAATGCATGAAAGTGAAAAGTGAAAATGAAGTCGCTCAGTCATGCCCGACTCTTAGCGACCCCATGGACTGGAGCCCACCAGGCTCCTCTGTCAATGGGATTTTCCAGGCAAGAGTACTGGAGTGGGGTGCCATTGCCTTCTCCAGTTTTGTCAGGGGAGTGTGTAATTTCCTCAGTTCTGTCTCGCCGCAGCAAAAATTTGAAGCAGTGGACCAGTGTTACAGCTCAGTTACAGCTCCGTTTTATTTGGCAAGCAAAGGAAAATACATCCTCAAGGCGGGAGGATGGGCCAACCCAAAAGAAGAGAGGAGCTCAATTTTGGCTCCTTTTTAATCTTCTTTCTCCTCCCCTTGAACCTGCCCTGTGTAAATTGGGCTAGCCAGGAGGGCTGTTTGTTTCACCTGAGGTCCTCACTCTGGTCCTTGGACCTTCCTTTGTTCTATTTTTGTGGGCTTTTTCCTTTCTTTGTCTTTTAACCACCACTATTTTGGACTCCTTTTTCCTATTCTAGCTACCTAACATTCCCCCCTCAAGAGATGGGAGGCCCAGTTCTTTAGGAATAGGGGCATCAAGGTCTCTGTGGCACTTCTTGCTGAGCTGGGACATTGAGGGGCATTGGGCCTCCCCCTCTTGCTAATCTCAAGCCTCAGAGTTCTTATAGCAGTATCCATCTAAGGGTGAGTGATATTTTCCACGGTCAGGTGTAGTTTTATATATCCTTGTTGAACTGGCACCGCATGTTGTAGCTTGTTGACCTGGGCAGAGACAAAATGGGTTAGACAATTGATAATACATGGAGCAATCATAAGCAGCATCAATATGATGATAACAGGGATTAGTTGGAGCATTAGCCAACTCCAAATTCCCCCTCGCCAGGAGAAGGATCCACCAAATAGGGATTGGAGCCACCCACCCCAGGAACTCTCTAGCTCATTCTTTGAGATTCTGTAGGAGATTTTTTTTTGAGGACTGTGTTTTTCTTGAGGACTGTGAGACTTTCTTTAACTTAGCTGGAGGTATTTACCCAGAAACAATATGTCTCATTCAAGATGGCTCAAGTCCCTCCTTGTTCAGGGATCAGGAGATCTATCTCCTGTCTGTTTTGGAGTACAACCTCTGCCAAGCTGTGTTGGCTCTTTAGAGCTGACTTGAGAAATCTTATCCCCAGAAACTTGATTTTGGGGGTGTTTATTAGAATGACCCTCATTTGTAGTTCTGAATAGGTATCTGAGATCTCCCAGGGGCTCACAGGTGTATTGAGTGTCCTCTTCTGTTTTCTTCCATGGCTTGACTCGTGAGTAGTGAATCCAGGAGTCGTGTCCTGGTACCTTGACTGCTGTGGGTGTAGAAAGTATTACAGGGTCTCCCATATAGCATCTCATAAGAACTAAGACCAACCTCTTCCTTAGGGGCAATACGGGTACGGAGAAGAGCTATTGGTAAAGCCTCCTTCCATCCCAGGGAGGTCTCCTGGGTTATCTTTTTATCTATCATAACTAGTAGATATTTAATCCCTTGAGAAACTGGCATCTGGGTGAAGTCCATCTGCCAGCCCTTTCCTGGGTAGGTCCCATGCTGTTGGGACAGGCTGGGCCAGTTGGAGTCTTCGCACTCCTTGGGGGCTGTTTAATTGGCAAGTGGGACAAGAGGAGACGATTTGCCTTATACTTGTTTGGAGGCCTATTCCTCTGAAGGACCTTTCTAGTAATCTTTGGAGGGCCTTCTCCCCTAAATGAGTGGTGGCATGTAAGGAGTTAACCAACTTCCATTGGAGTCCCTCCTTTTGGAACCACCCCATATGATCTTCTTGAAAGCCCTCACTCTTAGCTTTAATAGTCTCACATTCAGTATATGAAGGAGTTTCTGGCAAATTAGTCTGTGGAACTAGGGTGGCAACCCCTGTTAGGTCATTGTTCTGTAATTAGGTCATTGTTCTGTAATGCTGCTCTCTTAGCTGCCTCATTAGCTGCTTGGTTCCCTCGAGCCACTTCTGTGCTCCCTTTTTGGTGTCCTTTACAATGGGAGACTGAAACTCCAGTGGGCAGATGGACTGCCTCCAAGAGCCTAAGGATTTGATCACCATATTTAATTAGGGACCCTCAGATGATCAAGTGGCCTCTCTCTTTCCAAACAGCAGCATGTGCATGTACCACCAGAAAGGCATACTTGGAGTCTGTAAATGGCTACTCTTTTTCCTTTTCCCAGCTCTAAGCTCGAGTCAGGGCCATGAGCTCAACTAATTGGACTGAAGTATCTGGTAGCAAAGGTTTGGCCTCTATGGTCTCAAAATTGGAGACTACTACATATCCAGATCTTCTTTTTCCATCCAAGACAAAGCTGCTTCCATCAGTGTACCAGATTTCCTCAGGATTGGTCAGAGGGTCTTCTGACAATCCCTCTCAAGGTTTCCAGGCAAGAGTGGAAGGGGAGAGAGTCCTCAGGGGTAGGCTGGGTTAAGAATCTCACAAGGGGATATAGTCAGACCTGGATTTTCCATCAGCACTACTTGGTATCTGAGGATCCTTTGATCAGACATCCATAAATGGCCTCTCCCATTCAGGAGTTGTTTCACTTGGTGGCTGGTAAAAATAATTTTTCCCCAAAAGAGAGTTTTAAAGCATCTTCTATCAGGACTGCAATAGCTGCAAGATTTCGAAGGCAGGAAGGCCAGCCTCGGGCAGTTGGTTCACGCCTCTTGGATAAGCAAGCTATAGGCTGGGGCTCAGGTCCCAGTCTTTGGGTTAACATTCCCAAGGCTCTTCCTTCTTTTTCGTGGACATAAAGTTGGAATGCTTTTTCTAGCTCTGGGAACCTCAAGGTGGGTGCTCGAGTTAAGGCTTGTTTTAGTGTACCCTCTGCCTTCTTTTGAGGAGTTCCCCATATCAGTGGGATTGAATCATCCTGTCCCTTCAAGCTTTCATATAAGGGCTGGGCAATTAGACCATAGTTGGGTATCCAGATTCTACAATACCCAGTTAGCCCCAGGAAAGCTCACAGTTGTTTTCGAGTTGGGGGGGAGGGCAACTGGAGGATTCCCTATACTCGATCAGAGGACAGCCATGTGTAATCTGAACTCCCAGCTAAGTGACCTTTGTCTCAATCATCTGTGCCTTAGCACAGGAGACTTTATATTCCCTCTCTGCCAAAAAGTTTAGATCCTGAATTGCATGTTGGGCATTTTTCTCAGCTGGAGAACAGATTAGTAGGTTATCTACATATTGTAGTATTTTCCCATTAGATCCCAGGTCCAGATCTAGGAGATACCAGCTAAGAGCCTGCCCAGACAGGTAGGGGCTGTCTCTGAACCCCTGAGGTAATACTGTCCAAGTCATCTGTTGGTGTTTTTCTCCTGGAGATTCCCACTCGAAGGTAAAAAGATACTGGGATTCTTTAGGCAGTGGTATGCAAAAGAATTCATCCTTGAGATGCAAGACTGTAAACGACTTGGCACTGGGTGGGATTTCTCCCAAGATTACATCGGGATTGGGTACTGTGGGAAGGAGAGGGACTATAGCTTCATTTATGATCTGGAGATCTTAAACCATTTGCCAGGTCCCATCTTTTTTCTTTACAGGGAGGATTGGGGTGTTACATGGCTAATTGGTGGGGACCAATAGCCCACAGGCAAGGAATTTATTTATTTTAGAGGCTGTAGTCCTCGAGCTTCTCTTCTGAGAGGGTATTGTTTCTGGTTTGGAAACCAGTGGGATCTTGGAGGACAGTGATGACCAGTTCAGCTTTGTGGGTTCATACAGGAGTCCCCTGGTCCCACACCTTGTGGTTAATTTTGTCCTCCCATAGTTTTTGGTCTCTCCCTGTTGGAGAGGGTGTAACAGGTTCCTCAGTAGTAACCAGGAGCTGTAGGGCTCTAGGGGCTGAAAAGCTTCCCATCACAAGGGTGGTCCCCAGTTTAGTGAGTATATCTCTTCCCAATAAGGGGTTAGGACACAGGGACCACCAGAAACTGGTGGGAAAATATTTGTCCACCCCAGCAACAAAGAAGTGCTCGGGTGAATCTTTTTGTAATTGTTTTTCCTATAGCACCCAAAATGGTACAGGTTTGGGAGGAGAAGGCTCTGGAGTAGGAGGTCAGGACAGAGTAGGTAGCCCCTGTGTCAACCAAGAGATTCTTGGACCTACCTGCCAATCCAGTTGCACCCTTGGCTCTAGCCCTGTGATGGTTATCTGTGACAGGCAGGCTGGCTGGAGTGGGCCGCTTCAGTCCTGTTGAACTGTAGAGGGAAGGCTTGGCACTTGACCTTGAGGCTTTTGGGTCCTGAGGGCAGTGTGCCGCCCAGTGTCCCAATTGATGGCATTTGTAGCAAGCCATTTTAGGAGACTTGTCAAGATTTGGACACTCTTTGGCCCAGTGTCCCGCCTGTCTACAGATTAGGCATTTGCCTCGTGCCTTGTCCTTTAAGGACTCAGAGTTTGCCATAGGGCTTCCCTGGAGGGCAGCCAGAATCTGGGCATGCCTTGTCTCTTTGCTTTTCTCCGTTTCCTGGGCCTTGGCCTCTCTCTCCTGTTGTTCTCTGTTATAAAAGCTAGAGTCTGGTGGCTGGAGTCTGGACCATCTCATCTAAAGAGGCAGCAGAGTCCTGCTGCTGTAGCTGTTGTAACTTTATCCTGATGTCTGATCCACACTGGGATAGGAATTTGTCCTTTAATATCACCTGTTCCTCTTAAGTGTCTCAGTCCAGATTGGTAAGTGGAGTTCTTGTTGGGCTCCTGAGTTATTGCTGACCCCCAGGCATAGCTGATTACTTTTTGCTGGGCTGCTTTTAGTCCTGCCTTTACACAGATCAGAAAATGATCCTTTTCCCAGATGTGCTCAGGGTCGTTATAATTCCAATTAGGATCTGAAGAAGGAACCACAGTTTCCCCCACCAGGTATTTTCGCTTGACATGTGAAGCCCCATAGCATACCTTTGGGCTTCCTTTAAGACCCTAGCATACTCAGGGTCAGATAAAGTTTGACTAAATATGACCATTGATGTCCTTCCACATCAAGTCAAAGGCCAAAGTAATGTGTTGGAATGTATCACATTCCAATATATCTATATATTTGCTGGGTCATCTGTATAGCTTCCCAGGTCTTGTTTGATCTGTCTTAGTTTTAAGAGGGAGAAGGGCTTATGGACCTGGACTGGTCCAAATTCTCTAGTTTCAACTAAGGGACGTACTCAAGTTGGCTTTTGTCGAGGGGGTGCTCCCGGATATGGGGGCACGTTTGGATAGAAGGAAGGAGCACCAGGCAACTTGGGAGCCATGGGAGGTGAGCCTTCACAGGGGGCTTCCTTCTCTTGGTTGTCTGTGCCTAACACCATTTGCCTGGTAGGCTCACTTTTAGGCCATACAACAATCCCATACTTAACACAGAGTTCCTTCATATCTCTTGGAAGAAAATTTGGGCATAGGGGATCTCTGTCCATGTCCCTTATCTTTTGCAGAATAAGTCTAGCTGGAGGATGGTGTTGTAATTTAACTCCCATCCTCAGGCCAGTGTTCCTTGTCCCCTAGAGGATACCATGGCCACTCAGTGGCACAAAAGAATTTTAAGCAACTTCTCCTTAGAGTTTGAGAATTGAAATAGATTCCAGTTATCAAGAATGCATCTCAAGGGTATCTGTTAGGAAGTGGATTGGTTATTTTCCATCTGAAAGACAGTGATGACAGAGAAAGGAAAAAAAAAAAAGCCAATAGTCCTACTTCTATTTTTATGGGTGGACTTCCTTAGGGGTGAGTCTTTCTGAAGCCTATCCTACTCAGTATTGTTGCAACCTGAAAGCCGGGTGTCCCCAGGTCAGGGTGCAGATCCCCTGCAGGCTGAGTCATGACAGTCTCCTGGAGATCAAATTCCTGGGCAGATCGAGGCAGGTTGGCCTCCTGAGAATTGGGTCCCTTGGCATTGGTCAAGGCATGTCGACCTTCTGGGACCCCTGAACTGGTGGATCTCCAAGCAGGTTGAGGCATGACAGCCTCCCAAGGACCAAATCCCTAGGCAGGTCGAGGTAGGTCAACCTCGTGGGACCCCTAGCTGGGGTTGGGCGTCCCCAAGGTCTCCAGCCTGACCAGTGCTGGGTAGGATTAAGGGGTTGTAATCTTAACTCATTGCTGGTTTGTCCACTGCAGATGGGAATAGATATCATGATGTAAAGCAATCCAAGCCTGTGCCCTGAGACTGGAAACCTGGTGAAACAACCATCAGCCTTATCCTCTTATTGCTCTGAGGGAATGTAAGTCACTGGTTTCTTCCCTTAGTCCTCCATAAGAGCAGTTTAGGGTATTTCCAATGGTAAATATTTCAGTGTCATAGACGCACTTTAGGTAATAACAGAAGTAATGACAAAGGAGTGAGTTATCTTGGCCTGTTAGGGGCATTCAGTTCAGTTCAGTCTTTCAGTCATCTCCAGCTCTTTGCAACCCCATGAACCACAGCACGCCAGGCCTCTCTGTCCATCACCAACTCCCAGAGTCACCCAAACCCATGTCCATCGAGTCGGTGATGCCATCCAACCATCTTATCCTCTGTCATCCCCTTCTCCTCCTGCCCTCAATCTTTCCCAGCATCAGGGTCTTTTCAAATGAGTCAGCTCTTTGTATCAGGTGGCCAAACTATTGGAGTTTCAGCTTCAACATCAGTCCTACCAATAAACACCTAGGACTGATCTTCTTTAGGATGGACTGGATGGATCTCCTTGCAGTCCAAGGGACTCTCAAGAGCCTTCTCCAACACCACAGTTCAAAAGCATCAATTCTTCGGCACTCAGCTTTCTTCACAGTCCAACTCTCACATCCATACATGACCACTGGAAAAACCATAGCCTTGACTAGACGGACCTTTGTTGACAAAGTAATGTTTCTGCTTTTTAATATGCTGTCTAGGTTGGTCATAACTTTCCTTCCAAGGAGTAAGCGTCTTTTAATTTCATGGCTGCCGTCACCATCTGTAGTGATGTTGGAGCCCAAGAATATAGTCTCCTACTGTATCCACTATTTCCCCATCTATTTGCCATGAAGTGATGGGACCAGATGCCATGATCTTAGTTTTCTGAATGTTGAGCTTTAAGCCAACTTTTTCACTCTCCTCTTTCACTTTCATCAAGAGGCTCTTTACTTCTGCGCTTTCTGCCATAAGTGTGGTGTCATCTGCGTATCTGAGGTTATTGATATTTCACCCAGCAATCTTGATTCCAGCTTGTGCTTCCTCCAGTCCAGCATTTCTCATGATGTACTCTGCATACAAGTTAAATAAGCAGGGTGACAATATACAGCCTTGACGTACTCCTTTTCCTATTTGGAACCAGTCTGTTGTTCCATGTCCATTTGTTCTAACTGTTGCTTCCTGACCTGCATATAGGTTTCTCAAGAGACAGATCAGATGCTCTGGTATTCCCATCTCTTTCAGAATTTGCCACAGTTTATTGTGATCCACACAAAGGCTTTGGCATAGTCAGTAAAGCAGAAATAGATGTTTTTCTGGAACTCTCTTGCTTTTTTGATGATGCAGCAGATGTTGGCAATTTGATCTCTGGTTCCTCTGCCTTTTCTAAATCCACCTTGAACATCTGGAAGTTCACGGTTCACGTACTGCTGAAGCCTGGCTTGGAGAATTTTGAGCATTACTTTGCTAGCATGTGAGATGAGTGCAATTGTGCGGTAGTTTAAGCATTCTTTGGCATTGCCTTTCTTTGGGATTGGAATGAAAACTGACCTTTTCCAGTCCTGTGGCCACTGCTGAGTTTTCCAAATTTGCTGACATATTGAGTGCAGCACTTTCACAGCATCATCTTTCAGGATTTGAAATAGCTCAACTGGAATTCTATCACCTCCACTAGCTTTGTTTGTAGTGATGCTTTCTAAGGCCCACTTGACTTCACATTCCAGGATGTCTGGCTCTAGGTAAGTGATCACACCATTGTGATTATCTTGGTCGTGAAGATCTTTTTTGTACAGTTCTTCTGTGTATTCTTGCTACTTCTTCTTAATGTCTTCTGCTTCTCTTAGGTCCATACCATTTCTGTCCTTTATTGAGTCCATCTTTGCATGAAATGTTCCCTTGGTATCTCTAATTTTCTTGAAGAGATCTCTGGTCTTTCCTATTCTATTGTTTTCCTCTAATTCTTTGCATTGATAGCTGAGGAATGCTTCCTTATCTCTCCTTGCTATTCTTTGGAACTCTGCATTCAAATGGGTATATCTTTCCTTTTCTCCTTTGCTTTTCACTTCTCTTCTTTTCACAGCTATTTGTAAGGCCTCCTCAGACAGCCATTTTGCTTTTTTGCATTTCTTTTTCTTGGGGATGGTCTTGATTCCTGTCTCCTATACAATGTCACGAATCTCCGTCCGTAGTTCATCAAGAGTATTTTAATATAAGTGGGATGGAGTTATGTTGCCTACAAGGAGGCAGAGTCCTGGTTGTAGGAGTTAGTAAGTGGTTTAAGAACAAATTGATAAGAAGCAATAGACTAGATGTTCCATAAAAGTAGAGTGTAGATTTGATCTGGGGCTATGTTTGTAACTTAGGACAAGGGTGATAAGGATTTGGGCCAGATGGCCTACAGGGCTGACTCCCAAAGTGGCAGACATTGTCCCTGGAAGCCCAATTGCCCTTGAATGGATACCGCCAACAGATAGACTTCTAGTAGGCACCTGTCACCTGCCCTAGCAGGTTCACTGAGAGCTGCTGTTGTTGCACATTTTGTAGGAAACATGGAAGATGAAGGCCTGACTATCTAGAGGGATTGGATATTATGTAGTATTTTCCCTCCCAAGGGCCAGCTATTTTCTGGTTGTCTCTCCCAAAGATAGTAGAGGCAACATTGTGGGTGCAGACAGGGCTCAGGAAAAGAGCATGAAATAGGAGGGAAGGGGGCAGGGCGCAACTTTTGAGAGAATGACGTAGCCCAAGGGCATAACATAAACCGATTAAAATTAAATGGGTCCAAGACAAATTTAACTAAACCTTGATTCTCAATCTGCAAGCTTAATGACACACCCAGAGGCACCAGGACAGTTCCAAGGCACTATCAAAAGATGGAGGAGTGGGTGGTTCTCCAATTGTTAGAATGACCCTCCCTCTTTAGCATAAGAAATCACACACTCTGGACTGTGCATCTCTCTGAATCCGAACAAATCTACCTCTTACCTATTGCTGTGTCTCTCACTGAATTTTTTTGCAATGAGACATCAAGACCCTGAGCTTCATTAGGTCCTGAAACCAGGCACCCTGGGTTTTGGCTGGGCTTAAGTCCCAGTCGTATATGACTGAGTGACTAAGCATAGCACAGAATCCCTGCCATGTGGGTTTGATTCCCAGTCTTAGGTAAACAGTTTCAAACACAACTTTCAGAAATGGAAAGATGATGATCTGCCCAATACTTTGTAAGCAGTGGCATAGATGGAGAGAGGAGCTGAAGGACAGGAGGAAAAAAGCAGTGGGAAAAACATGCCGAGGAATCCCCTTCATAACCTGCTGGAAAATCTGCTAAATATCTGACCTGTGTTCACAGTTTTCATTGGCCTGATCCTTGGCACAAAAAAGATTAAGGACAGAAGAACCCCCACTCACTTAGGCAACAGCTACAAGGTGCAACCGACAGTAGAGCCTTCGGGACACACTGGGGACTAGCCCCTAGCAGAGTCCCTCAGTTGCACCCACTGCCATTCACGGGGTTCGGGGAAACAAGAAATTAGAGATTGTAAAGGAATTTAGATTTTGTTAGCCATATGTCCTTCCAGCCATCGGAGCAAAGACCTCCTTAACCAGAGGTCTTCTGAAATCTGAGACTGAGCTGCTTGCGCTTTCTGTCGAGTTTGTTTTTGCTGTCCTGGTTTCCAGCACGCTAGGCTTCTTGTCACTGCCACTGCGCTGGGTTTTCTTCATGTTCAGCTTCCATCACGTGAGTTTTCACCAAGTTGGGCTTCTGGTGTGCTTGGCCTCCGCCTTGGGGAGACCGAGCCAAGATTGTTTCAGCCAAATTAAATCCAAGTCACGGAGCCAGATATGTTGGGGGAGTGTATAATTTCCTCGGTTCTGTCTCACCACAGCAAAAATCTGAAGCAGCAGACCAGTGTTTCAGCTCAGTTACAGCTCAGTTTAAATGGCAAACCAGTGTTACAGCTTGGTTACAGCTCAGTTTTATTTGGCAAGCAAAGGAAAACACATCCTTGAGGTGTGAGGGCCGGCCGACCCAAAAGAAGAGAGGAGCTCAATTTTGGCTCTTCTTTTTATGTTCTTTCCTCCTCCTCCTGAGCCTGCCCTATGTAAATTGGGCTAGCCAGGAGGGCTGTTTGTTTCACCTGAGGTTCTCATTCCTGTCCCTGGACCTTCCTTTGTTCTATTTTTTCGGGCTTTTTCCTTTCTTTGTTTTTTGGCCACCGCTATTTTGGACTCCTTTTTCCTATTCTAGCTACCTAACAGTTTGAAGGCAGGGGGCATAATACCTTTCTTCTTTCTCAAGATTGCTTTGGCTATTTGGGGTCTTTTGTGGTTCTACATAAAATATGGGATTATTTGTTTTAGTTCTGTGAAAAATGTCATGGCTGAATGTGCTTTAGGTAGTGTGGACATTTTAGCAATATTAATTCATCCAGTCTACGAACACAAACTATCTTTCCATTTATTAGTATCATCTTTAGTTTCTTTCATCAGTTTTGTAGTTTCAGAGTGTGTCTTTTACCTGCTTGGTTAAATTTATTCCTAGATATTTTACTCTTTTTGATTTAATTGTAAATACGATTTTCTTGATTTTTCTTTTTGATACTTGATTTTAGTATATAGAAACGCAACAGATTTCTCCATATTAGTTTCATATCATGAAACTTTGAATTCATTTATTAGTTCTAATAGTTTTTTGTGTACTCTTTAGGATTTTCTATATATATTATCATGTCTTCTGCAAACAGTAATGATTTTACTTCTTCTCTTCCATTTTGGATGCCTCTTACTCTTATTCTCCTCTGATTGCTGTGGCTAGAATTTACAGTACTATGTTAAATACAAGTGGCAAGAGTGGACATCCTCGTCTTGTTCCTGATCCTAGATGAAAAGCTTTCAGGTTTTCACATTGAGTATGATGTCAGTTGTGTGTTTGTCATGCATGTGTGCATGCATGCGTGCATACTCAGTCACTGTCATGTCAACCCTTTACAGCCCTGAGAACTATAGCTCACCAGGCTCCTCTGTTCATGGAATTTCCCAGGCAAGAATACTGGAGTGAGTGGCCCTGTTCTTCTCCAGGGGATCTTGTGGACCACATCTCCTGTTCTCCTGCAGTGGCAGGTGGATTCTTTACCATTGAACCACCTGGGAAGCCCTCGTGTTTGTCATAAATAGTCTTTATTGTTTTGATGTATGTTTCCTCTATACCAACTTTGTCGAGAGTTTTTATCATGAATGGGTGTTGAATTTTGCCAAGTGCTTTTTCTGCATCCATTAAGATGATCATATGATACCATTCTTGATATTTTTGTTTGTTTTAATCAAAATATAATTATTGTATCTACTATTTTATTATCTTTTGAAGACAAGATGTGTAATGACCATTTTATCAAGTTAGTAAACATACTTCTGACTGTCATTCTAATGCCTGGGCTCTCTATCCTCCTGGTAACCTAGGCTAGAAACCTTGAGATTGTCTTTTGATAAGTTCATCTCCCTCATTCATTATTTATATCCAGTTGAAATCAAAGTCTCCCACTTCTATCCAACCCCTGGAATATCATGAAATCATTTGTCCCTCTGTAGTCCCACTATAGCTGTCCTATCTTGGCCTCTCCATTCCTAACCTAGACTGTTTTAGTCAATTCCTAAATAATTAGCAGTTATCCATAACTGTAATTTTTCTGAACTCTGATTACCTTACTTCTGTTGGATTGCTGCAACTAAAACTCCTTATTCATGATTTTTAGAACCCTACAGCTAGCCTTTCTTTTTAACTTTATTACCTAAACTTTCTTTCTTCTTTACATTCTTCCTGTCCTTATTTGCTTCCTCCTTTCCTCCTCCTTTTCTTCCTGTCTTTTCTCTTTCATTTCTTTTCTGCCTCCTGAAATACTGTACTTCTTTTATATAGTAATGTTGCTTATTCTTGCCCAAACATGCCATGTTTTCAAGTACTGTTGCCCCAGCTTAGAATGCCTGTCTCTACCTTTTGAGATTTCATTTAATCCCCAGCCCTAGATCAGATGCCATCTTCTTTTGAAGTCTTCCTCAACTGGAATTAATAGCTACCTTCTCTGCCCTTGCAGTGCATTTTTCCATATACTTCATTTGTGTTCTGCCTTCTATTGCTATATACCTGCCTTCCTCCTACATGGATTTCTTTCTTTTTTTAATATTTTAATGTTATATTTTATTTAGAGTCATAAATTATTTTATTAACTCTTTACATCAACAATTACTACTAAAGTAGTTTTTAAGGAATATCAATAAAATGTTTCTTTCCAATGGAATTTTCAGTAGTATAATTGTAAGCAGTCTTTTTCTTATGATTTTGTCCCTTTTAGGCTGGATCAGTTCACGTGAGAATTCGACGAGATGCCAATGAACAAATGGTTCTTGCTCATGTGACCAACAGGCTGTACACGCTTGTATCTACTCTGACTGTTCAGATATTCAAGGATGATTGGATCAGGCCTGCCTTACTGTCTGGGCCTGTTGCAGCCAATGTCCTAAACTTTACAGATCATCACGTAATCCCAATGCCTCCTCTTAAGGGTACTGATGATTCAAACCCTGTCACATCAACTCCAACTAAACCTAGTAGTCCACCTCCAGAATTTTCATTTAACACCCCTGGAAAAAATGTGAGCCCAGTTATTCTTCTAAATACGCAAACAAGACCTTACGGTTTGGGTCTTAATCATGGACACGCACCTTATAGCAGCGTGCTTAATCAAGGACTTGGAGTTCCAGGCATTGGAGCAACCCAAGGATTCAGGACTGGTTTTACAAATATCCCGAGTAGATATGGAACTAACAATAGAATTGGACAACCAAGACCATGATGTACTATAATTTAATTTATTTTTATGAGGAATATTGACTCCTTGAGTTTCAGTTTATTTAGTAATCCACTTTGCATCGACTGTTCAATCATTTACTCTAAATGTTAGAGAGTAGTAGGCTTGTTCACATTTCATGAAACCAATGAAACTATATTTTTGTAAAACATTTGGGGCAGTGAGAACCTTTTAAATGTTATAGACTTTAAATAGGCTTCCTTTAGAAAGCGTGTTCTCTAAATTTGAATTTTGCTATCTTTGGTTTTGTAGTTGACTGCAGCGTGATATAACATTACCTTTATAAGAGAACCACTTGATGGAGTAGATTTGTCACATTATTAAAAATATAATGCTTTCTTCAGTGAAATTTATAAACTTGCTTCTTGAGTACACATTTTAGGAAAGGAAAAAAATGTCTATTCTAAAAGTAAAAGTCTCTTTTATAGGTTTTCCAAACTTAATTGCTACATTTTTCTTTGAGGTCCTCCTGTGGTATGCAAAGTAAAAGCAAACATTTTTATCAGAAATTTTGAAACATATTTTACTATCTGGCACAGTTAAAAATTTTTAATTATCAGTTTTTTAATAGTTTTTCTCATTAAAAAATTTCAATACATTTGTAAGTGACCCATCAGTCTCACAATATCTTATTTTGGTTAAATAAACATCTTATCCTTAAGTGATATGCAGTGAAGGAATCCCAATTTTCAGTCTTACATTTAATTAAATACTGAGATAATGATAGATTTTTATCCTTCCTGTCACCTTTTTATTGGTTGACTTTGATTTTTCATTTTATTAACAAAATATCACATATATTACCAAAATATGTGGAATTACATGCAATGTAGTACTTTTTGATCCTTTTTTCAAAGTTGCATGAACAATTTGAATTTAAATTATGTAATTTTGCCAAAACCTAGTGCACCTTAGGTTTATAAGTACTGGTTAGATCTGCAGTAGGCAGTTTCTAATTTATTTTGTTCTGCTTTATTGAAAATAGTGAATTGTTAACATTTATAATGAAGTGTGAGAATCATGTAGATTATTTTATTTTTAAATTATTTTCCAAATGCAAATGTTAAGGACTTTCCAACATGGCAAGTATTACTTATAAAAAGTATAACAAGCAACAGTCACAAATTACCTATGATTTTTTTTTTCTCGTTTTATCATGCATTTTATACTTAGGTTTTAAAATTGGATTTTGAGAGTGGATTCAGCTTTTCTAGAATTCAGTACTCCTGGAGATTTGTGACATTTCCAGCCATCAGCAACTATCTAGAGAAGTGTTTTTGTTTTTTTTTTTTAATTTGCAACTTTCTTCAATCAACTCATCCTCTTTTAAATATAAGCAACCCTCCCAAATTCCTGTTTCTTTACAGTGGAGTAATAAACATCTAAGAAGCCATCTCTGTCAAGTAGAATTGTAGTCACGCTGTGACAATAAGTGACCAGGTCCCAAGTAACTTTTGCTTGATGAGGAGTTGATCGTTGTCTTTGACATTTGCAGCCCTGTTCAGCCATTTGACCTGCTGAAGAAATAGAGCCCATGCCACCTTGACCGCTGGGGAAAACGAAACATAAATGTGATAAGGCAACCTGTTCCTTGACATTTATCTTTCGTCCTCCAACTATTTCTATACCTATTATTGGTCTACTATTACAGGGTGATTTTTCCTCCATTGATCTCATCTAAATGTGAATTTGGGTCATGCGTGAAATCTGAAGAACTGCCTTGTACTGAATGATGATTAAGAGGTATGTGCTGCCACTCTATGCATGTCTTCTCCGTCTCCAGGGGATTTTTAAAGTGCCCGGGTACTAAACACAGTTCTGTACAAGGTTAAATGCCTGTTTCCTCAACACTCATTCAGAGGTTACATCTGTTCTGTTGTCCTTCCAAAGGTGCTTTGATAACCGACTGCACTACTTGAGAAGTTGCATGTGGGTCTTGAAGGGTTGGCTCTACTTGCCGAAATTTGATAATGCCAATTGCTGCAGGTGGCATTGCTCCAGGCATTATTATATAAAGAAGTCTTATTTGCCAACCTTTGGATAGGTTCTGGATATGAAAATAAGAAACTTGGCCAGCGTAAGCCTTGATTTAGTAGCCTAACTGGTAAATCTTGCCATGGAGTTACATGAAGCTAGACCAGGAAGCACGTTTGAGTTAAAAACTTGACCCATGGTTTGTGATTAAGAGCAAGTTCCATGGAGTGTGATTAATCTTGTTTGAGAAATTACTGTTTTATAATGGAGGAAAACACTGGGCTGGAAGACAAGAGATTTGGATTCCAGTCCTGATGCTGCCACTGTTTGAGTAGTTTTATAACCATGGGTAAGTCATTTAACTCCTCTGAGCTTTCTCATCTGTAAAGTTAGGGTGGGGAATGAAGTAGTTGATCTATAAACTGTCAGCTCTAAAACTGTATTACTAAATCTGCAGAAAATATATCCACTTGTGAAATAGAATATTGTACCAAGAATTTCTTTTTAGTGACTACCTCAACATAGAGGCCAAGTGTTACCTATGCCAACACCCAAGCCATTAATTTGAGGTGCCATGAGAACAGAGAGTAAACTAAAGGCTGACATTTGGTTTTTGTGTATTTCAGAGTTGCCTCAACTTAAATCTGTTTAGCTTAAACAGATTTTTCTTAGACTTCTTTCTTTGTGAGGAAGGATTATTTTGGGAGGTGTTGGGGAAAAGATTAGGACAGGGTACTCTTACCTTTCACAGGGTACGAAAGAATGGGATCCATTTTTTCTTCTTTAATCTCTGAAGTCACAGATGGAATTGCATACATGTATCAGCAACTGGTTTAGCTACTCATTCAAGCATCTGATTGAGCTACTCATAAACTGCCAATTTTTTGCTTAACTAAAGATTGCTGATTTTGCGGGGGGAGCCTGATCTGCTTTTTATACAAGAAAATACTTTTACATTCCAAATTGTTTGAATTAAACTATTTGAATAAAGAACATTCGTGAACTTTCTCTCTGCTTTTAAATAATTTTGGCCTGTTTGTTTCAATAGCTATTTATTGGTAACTTTATCTCATATTCAGCAAATGCTCGTCAGGAGTATAGTACATGCCATGCACTGTACTAAGTAAATGTGCATATAGTATATAAATTTTGGTGACCTGCTATTCTTGAGACTGAAGAGAATACAAGGATAAACAGGAATCCCCTTCAAGTAGCTGATAGAAGTGACCTATTTATCAGTTCAGTTCAGTTCAGTCGCTCAGTCGAGTCTGACTCTTTGTGACCCCATGGACTGCAGCATGCCAGGTCTCCCTCTCCATCACCAACTCCCAGAGTTTACTCAAACTCATGTCCATTGAGTCGGTGATGCCATCCAACCATCTTATCCTCTGTCTTCTCCCACCTTCAGTCTTTTCCAGCATTAGGGTCTTTTCATATGAGTCAGTTCTTCACATCAAGTGGCCAAAGTATTGGAGTTTCAGCTTCAGTATCAGTCCTTCCAATGAATATTCAGTACTGATTTCTTTTAGGATGGACTGGTTGGATCTCCTTGCAGTCCAAGGGACTCTTCAAGAGTCTTCTCCAACACCACAGTTCAAAGGCATCAATTCTTCAGCGCTCAGCTTTCTTTGTAGTCCAACTCTCACATCCATACATGACCACTGGAAAAACCATGGCTTTGACTAGACGGACCTTTGTTGGCAAAATAGTATCTATGCTTTTTAACATGCTGTGTAGGTTTGTCATAACTTTCCAAGGTGCAAGCGTCTTTTAATTTCATGGCTGCAGTCACCATCGGTAGTGATTTTGGACCCGCAAAAAGAAAGTCTCTCACTGTTTCAATTGTTTCCCCATCTATTTGCCATGAAATGATGGGACCTGATGCCATGGTCTTAATTTTCTGAATGTTGAGGTTTAAGCCAATTTTTTCACTCTCTTTCACTTTCATCAAGAGGCTCTTTACTTCTGTGCTTTCTGCCATAAGTGTGGTATCTTCTGTGTATCTGAGGTTATTGATATTTCTCCTGCCAATCTTGATTCCAGCTTGTGCTTCATCCAGTCCAACATTTCTCAATGTACTCTGCATATAAGTTAAATAAGCAGGGTGACAATATACAGCCTTGACGTACTGGAACCAGTACATTTCCTGATTTAGAACCAGTCTGTTGTTCCATGTCCATTTGTTCTAACTGTTGATTCTTGACCTGCATACAGATTTCTCAGGAGGCAGGTAAGGTGGTCTGGTATTCCCATCTCTTTCAGAATTTTCCACAGTTTGTTGTGATCCACACAGTCAAAGGCTTTGGCATAGTCAATATGCAGAATTAGATGTTTTTCTGGAACTCTTGTGATTTTTTGATGATCCAGTGGATGTAAGCAATTTGATCTCTGGTTCCTCTGCCTTTTCTAAATCCACCTTGAACATCTGGAAGTTCACGGTTCACATACTGTTGAAGCCTGGCTTGGAGAATTTTGAGCATTACTTTGCTAGTGTGTGAAATGAGTGCAGTTGTGCGGTAGTTTGAGCATTCTTTGGCATTGCCTTTCTTTGGGATTGGAATGAAAACTGACCTTTTCCAGTCCTGTGGCCACTGCTGAGTTCTCCAAATTTGCTGGCATATTGAGTGCAGCACTTTCACAGCATCATCTTTTAGGATTTGAAATAGCTCAACTGGAATTCCATTACCTCCACTAGCTTTGTTCATCATGATGCTTCCTAAGACCCACTTGACTTTGCGTTCGAGGATGTCTGACTCTAGGTGATCACACCATCATGATTATCTGTGTTATGAAGATCTTTTTGTATAGTTCTGTGTATTCTTGCCATGTCTTCTTAATATCTTCTGCTTCTATTAGGTCCATACCATTTCTGTCTTTTATTGTGCCCATCTTTGCGTGAAATGTTCCCTTGGTATCTCTAATTTTCTTGAAGAGATCTCTAGTCTTTCCCATTCTATTCTTTTCCTCTATTTCTTTGCATTGATCACTGAGGAAGGCTTTCTAATCTCTCCCTGCTATTCTTTGGAACTCTCCATTCAAATAAGTATATCTTTCCTTTTCTCCTTTGCTTTTAGCTTCTCTTCTTTTCTCAACTATTTGTAAGGCCTCCTCAGATAACCATTTTGCCTTTTTACATTTCTCTTTCTTGGACTTGATCCCTGCCTCCTGTACAATGTCACCAACCCCTCCATCCATAGTTTTTCAGGCACTCAGTCTATCAGATACAATCCCTTGAATCTAGTTGTCACTCCCACTGTATAATCGTAAGGGATTTGATTTAGGTCATACCTGAATGATCTAGTGGTTTTCCCTACTTTCTTCAATATAAGTCTGGATTTGACAATAAGGAGTTAATGATTTGAGCCACGGTCAGCTTCTGGTCTTGTTTTTGCTGACTGTATAGAGCTTCTCCATCTTTGGCTGCAAAGAATGTAATCAATCTGATTTTGGTATTGACCATCTGTTGATGTCCATGTGTAGAATCTTCTCTTGTGTTGTTGGAGGAGGGTGTTTGCTATGACCAATGCATTCTCTTCACAAAACTCTATTAGCCTTTGGCCTGCTTCATTCTGTACTCCAAGGCCAAATTTGCCTGTTACTCCAGATGTTTGTTTCTTGACTTCCTACTTTTGCATTCCAGTCCCCTGTAATGGAAAGGACATCTTTTGGGGTGTTAGTTCTAGAATGTCTTGTAGATCTTCATAGAACCGTTCAGCTTCAGCTTCTTCAGCATTACTGGTCAGAGCATAGACTTGCATTACTGTGATGTTGAATGGTTTGCCTTGGGAACAAACAGATCATTCTGTCATTTTTGAGATTGCATCCAAGTAGTGCATTTCAGACTCTTGACTGTGATCACTACTCCATTTCTTCTAAGGGATTCTTGCCCACAATAGTAGATAAAATGGTCATCTGAGTTAAATTCACCTGTTTATACATGTCATCAAGTTAAACGCCCTCCCACTTCCTCTTCTTTGGCCTCAGTTTCCTAGCATCCTCCTGTTTTCTGTCTCCTTTTTATTTGAGTGATGAAATTAAGAAAGTTGATTTCCATGGAAGAGGCCGGCTAAGAAGGTGATGATGCTCCACATCATCCTGATATCCATAAAAGAAGAAAACGTTTAGAAGGGGTGAGTTAGACACACACTCTTGAGAAGGATAATTTTTAGATATATAGTGGATTGCTGTTTACTTTCAGACCCTTGAAGTATATGAGCAAAGTTTGTTCCATATTTTTATTAGCCAGGCCTTTATTGCAATCATGCAATTTAAAGAAACAATCCAAACATCTCGGTAACTTACAACAGTAAGCATACATTTCTTATAAGTCTGCAGGGCACCTGGGGCAGTTTTTTTAAGCAAAGATTTTTAAATCACCAGGCTGAAAGTAATGGAGTCCCCAGAGCATTCAGAGGCTTAGGGTACCCTTTATTTAAGCAATTACTAGTTTAAAAGCACCTTTAAGAACACTGACATCATCGTCATCAAGTTGCCACCCAACAAGCTGAACCTCTTGCAGAAAAGTTAGTTTGGATAACACGTGGCTAAGTTTCCTGACTAATGATGCATCAGGTAAGAGTCCTTTCGTACTGAAGTCAAAAAACACTAGTTCCTTAAGATTCTCAAATCCACTCATGAAGGCAAGCCATCCATCGCTGCTTACACAATTTCCTGCCAAATCCAACTGCTGGAAGTTTTCCAGAGGATTCTTTTCAAAAAATACACCTGAATAAAAACAGAAATAAATCCATTAACTGGAAAAAAGGTGTTTTTTTGTTTGTTTTTTTTTTAAGAGAAATGGCTATGTTTGGACTAGTGCTTTGCTTAAGAAAGAAATTCTCTGTGTAATTAGAAAAGTGATTATAGACCTGGTTCATTATATTTACAAATTATATTTTTCCTAAAGTGTAAGGGAATCTGATAAATAGCAATTATAGGAAACCAATATAAATGACATATATTTTTTCTCTTTTCCTGACTTTTCCAAGTAATGGAAGATAAATTGTGTAAAAATTGAAACGTGGGAGAGACAATTGAAATATTCAGTACCTGTTTTCAAAACTGGAGTCAGACTTTGGCAACATTACGTCATTTCCTCTTCTGGAGAAGCATACGCTACCTAACGATTGTTTCTTTGGGTATGAAATGTTCCAAACTGTAAACTTCAGTAAGTAAACTCCTTCAGTATCTCAAGATAAAGAGTTTTGGGGTTGTTATTTTTCACCCTCTTTTAACTCTTCAGGAATTTCCTTATAGAATAGGGCACTCTAAAATACCTCCTCCAAGGACTGCCCTTATGGCACCATCCTTATGGCAGAAAGCGAAAAAGAACTAAAGAGCCTCTTGATGAAAGAGGAGAGTGAAATAGTTGGCTTAAAACTCAACATTCAGAAAACAGATCATGGCATCTGGTCCCATCAGTTCATGGCAAATATAGGGGGAAACAATGGAAACAATGAGAGACTTTCTTTTTTTGTGCTCCAAAATAACTGCAGATGGTGACTGGAGCCATAAAATTAAAAGACACTTGCTCCTTAGAAGAAAAGTTATGACAAACCTAGACAGCATATTAAAAAGCAGAGACATTACTTTGCCAACAAAGGTCCATCTAGTCAAAGCCATGGTTTTTCCAGTAGTCATGCATGGATGTGAGTTGGGACTATAAAGAAAGCTGAGCACTGAAGAATTGATGCTTTTGAACTGTGGTGTTGGAGAAGAGTCTTGAGAGTCCCTTGGACTGCAAGGAAATCCAACCAGTCCATCCTAAAGGAAATCAGTTCTGAATATTCATTGGAAGGACTGATGCTGAAGATGAAACTCCAGTATTTTGGCCACCTGATGCGAAGAACTGACTCATTTGATAAGACCCTGATGCTGGGAAAGATGGAAGGCGGGAGGAGAAGGAGATGACAGGATGAGATGGTTGGATGGCATCACTGACTCAATGGACATGAGTAAATTCCAGGAGTTGGTAATGGAGAGGGAGACCTGACATGCTGCGCTCCATGGGGTTGCAAAGAGTCAGAACTGAGTGACTGAACTGAACAAGGCTGCCCTGGTGGCTCAGTGGATCAGAATCCACCTGCCAATGCAGGAGACAGGGTTTCAATCCCTGGTCCAGGCAGATCCCACATGCCTCAGAGCAGCTAAGCCCATACGCCACCACTGTTAAGCCTGTGCTCAAGGGCCTGCCAGCTACAAATACTGAGTCCACACACCCTATAGTCTATGCTCTGCAATAAGAGAAGCCACTGCAAGAAGAAGCATGCTTACTGCAACTAGAGAGTAATCCCCACTCTCTGCAATTGGAGAAAAGCCTGTGTAGCAACAAAGACCCAGCACAATCATAAATAAATAAATGTTTAAAATTATTTTTTAAAAAAGTACTCCTACAATGGAAAGGTAAATATCCTAGCCATTACCATGAAGTCAAAGGTAACACCCTAAGTAACGGAGGAGTAAAGAACATGTAGGTATCTGAGTCTGAAAGACTGCACAGAGCAAAGCCACTCCACCTGCCTGGACTGCACACTCCTGAGTGTTACAGGAGAGGGGAATATAGCTCTGCTCTGTAAGCCAAGGTGTGGCTGGGTCTCCTTAGACCAGCATAGCCTGTGCCCAGCCTCATCCATACATAGGGCCTCACTTTCTCCTTTCTTCCTCCTTCCCATAATGAGCCCTTCTTTCTTCCTCATAGGTTTCTCCCTTCTCTTCTTACACCTCATTCTCAAGTCCTTTCTGTCTCTGCCTCGTTCCCAGGTTCTTCCCAGCAAAGTATGTGCTCAGTCAAAATACTGGTTGCCAGTTAGCATGTCTGCATATAAAGCTCCTTCCTCCACAAAAAGCAACTTCATTTCTCCTTCTTAATTACCAGAACAGATTGCATCACCTGAAAGGAACTCTAACGAAGAATTTCAAGCCCACCCCACCCTCAAAGGGTAAGCTATTTATACAGGCTACCTGCCAGGCTTAAAGAATGGTATCAATTAGAGAGATTTTTGGATAATTACCAGAATGTGCACAAGCACAGGAACCAAGAACAAGCAATGTAATTCACAAGGGCACACATTTTGTTCATTGAATCTGGCGTTTTTGTCATCATGAGGAGCAGACTACTTCTGAGAGAAGAGGAATCAGTGACATTTAGCTCTGTAGGCTGTATGTGGGTTGTGGAGAATGCAAGTGCCTTGATCCTAATTCCAGGCAGAAATCTCAGATTCTCTGGGTAGAAGGATTCTGATCCATGAAGGGTTCCTACAACCTAAACAAAGCTCTAGTGTGGAAGAGACCACCCTATAGTTCCCCTGAGCCAGAGCTCTTACCATTTATTCATTCAACAAACAGTTTTGAGTGCCTACCATGTATCCTGGATTGTGCTGAGTGCTGGGGATAACGTAAAAGGACATATGGTCTCTGTCTCCTTGGGCTTACCTGTAGTGTGAAAACATGCATAATGAAGTAACTGGATGGAAGATAGGTGCTGTGGTAGGTCCAGGTGCCTTGGGAACACACAAAGGCAATAGACCTTCCAGCCCCACTTTGTTTGCAGAGCAGTGGCAGCTGCGCTTACATGCTCCAGGAGAAAGACAAGGATCCTTCTCAGGGAAAATTGAACTGCCTCCAAGGAAGGCCCTACACAGGAAGAGCTGTTTTTCTTTCCTGACCACCCACAGTGAGCCTAAGCCCCTCCCTCAGGTGCAGGGAGCTTCCTACCAACTTGTGCCTCACTCTAAAATGTGAAGAGAACAGGAATATCAGACAGTTGAGAACAGCCTCCAACAAGGAACTAAAGACAGACAAAAAATCGAACAAAAAGCTCCCAAGAAATGAGGCAACATAGGGATCAGGAAAAATGAACTTCATAAATTTAGTTTTTTTCAGAGACCCCCAAAAGTTACTGTGTCTAACAATAAAAATAAGATGCTATTTTAAAAAAATTACAAGTAGATAGCAAAACAGAGCACTTGCAAAATTCTGAGGATCCATTTGGCAGAATGATTTGGCCCAGAACTTACCACTGAGCTAGAACATAAGTATGGTCTGTGGTGGTTCTTTTTTTTGAGGAAAAAATTGGGTAATGGAGTTCAGATGTGATGCCTGTTTGAGAACATGCTAAATTGTGAGTTTAGCCTCAAACATTTAAATCAAACTATGTCACCTAAAAAAGTAAGTGAGGACAGGTGCAGTAGATCCTTGAGCTCACAATGATTCCTATTCAATAGTCCCAGATTGCTGATCAGGAAGAAACAAAATTTGGGGAGTCAAAATTTAAATATGGCAATTACAGCTTTAAGATGAAGTGTAATCTAAGGAAGAAGAGTGGAGAACCTAGGACTAGGTTCTAAGGAAAATTGGGAGCGTTTAACATCTGTATGGAGGAACTGCCATGGCAAAGGAGACTGAGAAGTTACCAAGGTAGCACGGAAGTCAAGAGAACATTCTGAAAAGGAGAGAGTACTCAGCATCAACTTTTACATAGGTAAGTTAAACACTTTGGGAAAATATCCATTGAGTCGTTGCAAGTGTGTAGAGTCAGCTGGAATAAGTAGGAAGCAGAGGATGGTCAGATAGTGGAGATGTGTTGAGGGTACATAAATTTTTGCCTTGAAGGGAAGGAGGGAGAGGATGATAGTCATAGGAGGAAGATAGGAGTCAGGAAGAGTTCTATATAAAATGAGAGAGACCTGAGCACCTTTAAAAACTGATAGGAAAGAGTAAAGAAGGGCATAATTGGTGAAATGATCTTGAACAGGGATGAGGGCAGGGATGGGATCTCAGTCAAGGCTAGAGCAGAGAGACTGCCCTTAAAGGGGGAGAGACCTACTATAATGTAATAAGAAAAGGAAAGGCGGGGCGTGGGAGGGGGGAATCACATTCATTGTGAAATAGAGAAAGACATGGATTAAGGAGAATCAAGTTTAAAATTGTTTATATAGAGAGAGCTGCATACAGAGGCACAGTAAGATTGTCAGGAAATGTTGACAGGTTGTGTTTATTGTTTATTCAGAAGTGGATAGATCACTAATTTCACCTATTCACTCATGAATCTATCACTTAACCTGAGAATAAGAACATGGATGAAAACTTGGATCTATTATGTGGTATCCTCCTGTTGCACACATCTGTCCCCACTGACCCACGGAAACTACTGTTCTGATTTAGAGTTTGTCATTCTTTTGTATTTTAAAAAATACAGTTTTGACAAGTACTGTGTAAATACAGTTGCTTAGGATATACTTTTAGGGTCTTTTTGATATATAATATACATACCATAAAATTCAACATTTTAAAGTATAACTATACCACTATAGTTATAGTGGTATAGTCAGACACGACTGAGCGACTGAACTGAACTGAACTTATAGTGGGTTTGGGGCTTCCCCGCCGGCTCAGCAATAAAGAGTCTACCTGAAATGCAGGAGATGCGGGCAGGAGACTCGCATTCAGTTCCTGGGTTGGGAAGATCCCCTGGAAAAAGGAAATGGCAACCCATTCCAGTATTATTGCCTGAAAAATCCCAATCCATGGGATTGGGATCTCAAGAGACACGACTGGGCAACAACGTAGTGGGTTTTAGTATATCCACAAAGTTGTACACCACTATCTAGTTCCAGGACATCTTCATCACCCCCAAAACTGAACTCCACAGCATTAGCAGTCATTTTCACCCCACCCCGCAACATCGGCAACCATTAATCCACTTTTCGTCACTATGGATTTGCCCATTGTGGACATTTCATATGAATGTAATCATACTATATATGGTCTTTTGTGACTGGCTTCTTTCACTTTGTATGATATCTTCAAGGTTCATCCATGTTATAGTGTGTTCTAACACTTCATTCCTTTTTACGGCTGAATAATACTCTATTTTGTAGATATATCACATTTTGTTTATCCATTTAGCAGTGATGGACACTTGGGTTGTTTCCACTTCGGGATTATAAAATATGCGATAACATTGCTATACATGCTTTTGTATGGACATATATTTTCATTTCTCTTGGATTCCTCAGGGTAGAATTGATAATCCTATGTTTAACCATTGGAGAGGTGGCAGAATGTTTTCCTAAGTAGGAAACAGTCCAACCACCAGCACATGAGGGCTCCACTTTTTCTATGTCCTTGTCAACACTTTTTATTACCTGTCCTTTTTTTTATTGTAACCATCCTAGTGGTTGGTAAGAGTCATTTCACTGTGGCTTTGGTTTTCATTTCCCTGATGGCTAATGATACTGAGCATTTTTTCTGATGTTTATTAGCCATTTATATATCTTCTTTGGAGAAATGCCTATTTAGATTCTTTGTCTTCTCTAAACTCTATCAAGTTGTCTTTTTATCAATGAGTTGTAGGAGTTCTTTATATATTCTAAATAGTAGTCCTTTATCAGATATGTGATATGAATAAAGCCACTACAAACATTCATGTGCCTAGGTCTACACTTTGATAAATGAAATTATTTATTATTTATGTTGCTCTGCTTTTTCTTGATTAATTTTGCTTAATTTTTCATCTCTATTCCTTTGTTACTCTTTAAAGAACGATTTTAAGCTTTACTAATCTTTCTTTTGAACTTCCCTGGTGGTTCAGACGGTAAAGCATCTGCCTACAATGTGGGAGACCCAGGTTCAATCCCTGGTTTGGGAAGATCTCCTGGAGAAGGGAATGGCAACCCACTCTGGTATTCTTGCCGCCACCGCACCACCCCCCCAAAAAAATCGGTATCCAAGCCTACGTCCCAACCAGTAACACTGAAGAAGCTGAAGTTGAATGGTTCTATGAAGACCTACAAGACCTTTTAGAACTAACACCCCAAAAAGATGTCCTTTTCATTATAGGGGACTGGAATGCAAAAGTAGGAAGTCAAGAAAAACCTGGAGTAACAGGCAAATTTGGCCTTGGAGTACGGAATGAAGCAGGAAAAGGCTAATAGAGTTTTACCAAGAGAACGCACTGGTCATAGCAAACACCCTCTTCCAACAACACAAGAAAAGACTCTACACATGGACATCAACAGATAGTCAACACCAAAATCAGATTGATTATATTCTTTGCAGTCAAAGATGGAGAAGCTCTATACAGTCAGCAAAAACAAGACCAGGAGCTGACTGTCACTCAGATCGTGAACTCCTTATTGCCAAATTCAGACTTATATTGAAGAAAGTAGGGAAAACCACTAGACCATTCAGGTATGACCTAAATCAAATCCCTTATGATTATACAGTGGAAGTGAGAAATAGATTTAAGGGCCTAGATCTGATAGATAGAGTGCCTGATGAACTATGGACTGAGGTTCATGACATTGTACAGGAGACAGGGATCAAGACCATCCCCATGGAAAAGAAATGCAAAAAAGCAAAATGGCTGTCTGGGGAGGCCTTACAAATAGCTGTGAAAAGAAGAGAAACAAAGGAAAGATATAAGCATCTGAATGCAGAGTTCTAAAGAATAGCAAGGAGAGATAAGAAAGCCTTCCTCAGCGATCAATGCAAAGAAATAGAGGAAAACAACAGAATGGGAAAGACTAGAGATCTCTTCAAGAAAATTAGAGATACCAAGGGAACATTTCATGCAAAGATGGGCTCAATAAAGGACAGAAATGGTATGGACCTAACAGAAGCAGAAGATATTAAGAAGAGGTGGCAAGAATATACAGGAGAACTATACAAAAAAGATCTTCATGATCCAGATAATCACGATGGTGTGATCACTCACCTAGAGCCAGACAACCTGGAGTGTGAGGTCAAGTGGGCCTTAGGAAGCATCACTAGGAGCAAAGCTAGTGGAGGTGATAGAATTCCAGTTGAGCTATTTCAAACCCTAAAAGATGATGCTGTGAAAGTGCTGCACTCAATATGCCAGCAAATTTGGAAAGCTCAGGAGTGGCCACAGGACTGGAAAAGGTCAGTTTTCATTCCAATCCCAAAGAAAGGCAATGCCAAAGAATGCTCAAACTACCACACAATTGCATTCATCTCACATGCTAGTAAAGTAATGCTCAAAATTCTCCAAGCCAGGCTTCAGCAGTACGTGAACCGTGAACTTCCAGATGTTCAAGCTGGTTTTAGAAAAGGCAGAGGAACCAGAGATCAAATTGCCAACATCTGCTGGATCATTGAAAAAGCAAGGGAGCTCCAGAAAAACATCTATTTCTGCTTTATTGACTATGCCAAAACCTTTGACTGTGTGGATCACAATAAACTGTGGCAAATTCTGAAAGAAATGGGAATACCAGACCACCTGACTTGCCTCTTGAGAAACCTATATGCAGGTCAGGAAGCAACAGTTAGAACTGGACATGGAACAACAGACTGGTTCCAAATAGGAAAAGGAGTACGTCGAGGCTGTATATTGTCACCCTGCTTATTTAACTTATATGCAGAGTGCATCATGAGAAATGCTGGGCTGGAAGAAGCACAAGCTGGAATCAAGATTGCCGGGAGAAATATCAATAACCTCAGATGTGCAGATGACACCATCCTTATGGTAGAAAGTGAAGAGGAACTAAAAAGCCTCTTGATGAAAGTGAAAGAGGAGAGTGAAAAAGTTGGCTTAAAGCTCAACATTCAGAAAACTAAGATCATGGCTTCTGGTCCCATCTCTTCATGGGAAATAGATGGGGAAACAGTGGAAACAGTGTCAGACTTTATTTTTTTGGGCTCCAAAATCACTGCAGATAGTGACTGCAGCCATGAATTAAAAGATTCTTACTCCTTGGAAGGAAAGTTATGACCAACCTAGGTAGCATATTCAAAAGCAGAGACATTACTTTGCCAACAAAGGTCCATCTAGTCAAGTCTATGGTTTTTCCAGTGGTCATGTATGGATGTGAGAGTTGGACTGTGAAGAAAGCTGAGTGCCGAAGAATTGATGCTTTGAACTGTGGTGTTGGAGAAGACTCTTGAAAGTCCCTTGGACTGCAAGGAGATCCAACAAGTCCATCCTAAAGGAGATCCTAAAGGAGATCGGTCCTGGATGTTCATTGGAAGGACTGATGCTAAAGCTGAAACTCCAATACTTTGGCCACCTCATGTGAAGAGTTGACTCATTGGAAAAGACCTTGATGCTGGGAGGGATTGGGGGCAGGAGGAGAAGGGGACGACAAAGGATGAGATGGCTGGATGGCATCACCGACTCGATGGACATGAGTTTGAGTGAACTCCAGGTGTTGGTGACGGACAGGGAGGCCTGGTGTGCTGAGATTCATGGGGTCACAAAGAGTTGGACACAACTAAGCGACTGAACTGAACTGAACTGAACTGAATCTTTCTTTAAATGTATTTTTGTCTTCTATTTCATTGATTTATATTCTTATGTTTATTGTCTTGAGTTTACTCTTTTTCTGGCTTCTTAAATTAGAAACAATAATTTTCAGCCTTTCTTCTCTTCTAATATAAGTATGTAAGACTACAAGCATTTTATTCAAGCCCTGCTCTTGCTGCATGCTATGTTTCTATATATAATGCTTTCTTACCATTTTCTCTAAGTATTTTCATTGAAATTTGTTACTATAAACCTGAAATGTACCTATCTGCCAAATTGTGTGATTTTTCCCAATGGTCTGAGTATAGGTACAGAACAAGTGGAAAATTGAGGACAATCCAGGCTTTCAGTTTTGCCAGCAAATATACCCTAACCACTGTATCTAATTTCACACCTCACCTCCACTCTCATTTTCTTCCTGCATCTCAATAAGTAGTCTTTATTTAGAAACTGCATCTCTCATTACACTTTCTTCATTTCACTTTTGCATCTGTCACACACACAGGCCATCACTAAATGTCATTGCCTAAATTGACTTATCATACTGTGGGCCATAAGAGTTTCAGCTATTTTGACAAGAATGTTTGCAGGATGAAGGACGGAATTTAAACTAGGTGGGAAGAAAAGTCAAAATAAACAGGAGCTATTTAGTAGGCAAGTGGTAGTGGCCTCAATGGACTGGATGTCCCAGTGAAATGAAATGAACTGGTGATGAGTCACCAAGTAACTAGGATGGAAATTTAGAAGGCTGTTTGAGAATGAATCATCTGGATTTAATATCTTAGGGGTAGAACAGTTGTAAGTGGAGTTATCATAATCTGATAATTCCATCCTCACAGATGGGTGAAGGATAATAGAAGAGAAGGACAAAAAAAGAGGTTCCTGAATGTTGGCTGAGTAGTTTCACATAAGAAATGAAGTCTTCTCAGTTGATGACCAAAATTAGAGGGTAAGGAATTCTGTAAGACAGTTGTCAAAGGCTTCAGTGCATAAGAAAACATGACAGTAAATTTGGAGTTCATAGCAATAAGAACAAGCCATAGTTCAGTTAAATGGCCTAAGCCACATGGAAGTAGGAATCCTTCATGAGTTTGGAGGTGTGGACTGGAAGGACAGTGAAAATCAAGGAGAAACTGACCTTGCCTTTTGGACTCTGAGAGGCATAAAGATCAAGAGAATAAAAGTGACTGTTTAAGAGAGTTGTAGGGGAGAGCCAGGTTTCAGTTAGGACCAGGAGGTGTCTAAAACCCTTGGTAAAAAGGTACTTTTCTGAAAATACACCTTATGTCTCCAGCGCATCTTATCTACCACATATTTCATTAAACACTTCCTATGACATTTCCTCCCTGCTTCTTCCTTGGTAGCCTATATTTCATTAGACTCCCCATCTCTTATTACTAGCCTGAATTTTATTATCCCATGTCAAGGCATATTGCATCTCATCCATCACATATACCATCACTAAATAGGGATGTGAATCCCAAAGCCAGATCTAAGCCAGGAGAAGTATGATGGACCAGAGTCAAGAAACTTATGCTAGAGGTTTGAAGAATTGGTTGGTTCAGATATCATAAAGAGTTTGTGAAATCATACAAATGTATTTTCAAATTTGGGGATATTTTATATATAAGAAAATAGCATTTACTATAATGGGTTTTCTAAGAACCCAAGCTAGCCTATATCTCATGGCAAATAGTGGAGGTGCTATAAGTTCTTTCATTCTTTTATACAACATATTTATTGAGTGTGGGAAATACACTCAATACCAAGTCTAATGCCTGAGCCCTGTTCTCTAAGATCTCACAGTTAAGTGGGGCAGATAGATATATGAATACATTCTCTAAGTTCAAATGGTAAGTGCGCTAACAAAAATAAATGGCTGTCTGTGTGTAATAATAAAAACCACAGTTTTTTTAAACCAGAATTGAATATAAGCACATTGGAAGACTGACATGTATATTAAAGCCAAACATATGAAAAGTGAAAGTCGGTTGCATCCAACACTTTATGACCCCATGAACCGTAGCCCACCAGGTTCCTCTGTCCATGGTACTCTCCAGGCAAGAATACTGGAGTAGGTAGCCATTTCCTCCAGGGGATCTTCCCAACCCAGGGATCAAACCCAGGTCTCCTACACTGCAGGCAGACTCTACAATTTGAGCCACCAGTGAAGCCCAAAGTTTAATATATGCTTTACCTGTAACCCAAACCCACTCCTGTATAGACACCCAGCAGAAATGTGCCCATATGTTCACCAGAAGATGTACACAAGGATGTTCATAGCAGCACTATTTATAGTATTCGAAAGATAAAATTACTCAAATATCAACAGTAGAATGGGAAAAACCAGTTGAAGTATGTTCATACAATAGATTTTACAGCAATGAGAATGAATGAATCTTGTATACACATAATAATTGGATGAATTTCATACACATGATATTGAACCAAAGAAAACTCAAAAGAATATACAGTGTATGATTCCATTTATGTAAAATTAAAAAGCAGCCAAGACTAATCTATGATGTTAGAAGTTAGGAAGCTGGGAGAAGGAAGCTACAAAGCTGAGAATCTTCTGTTTCTTTCTTTCTTTTTTTTTTATTCTTCCACGTCTTGATCTGGGTACTAGTTACATGGGTATATGAACCTTATGAAAATTCATTGTACTATCTACTTAGGATTTGTACACTTTCCTGTGGGTATGTTACACGTCAATTAAAAAACACAAAACCAAAAGGAACCCTGATTTTGGCTTCTTCTGCCTTTTAACATCATTTGTATTATGGAGGAAATAAATCTGTTCTTCTCTCTGCTGTTAATAGAGCCCAGCAGTAGAGGGGAAGAGGAGAAACCTGAATGTAAGCCTGTTATTCATAGAGCACATTAGTCTGGCTATGTGAAGGAAGGGCTTCCCTGGTGGTTCAGTGGTAAGGAATCCTCCTGTCAATGAAGGAGACCCGAGTTCCATCCCTGGGTCAGGAAGATCCCCTGGAGAAGAAACTAGCAACCCTCTCCAGTATTCTTGCCTGGGAAATCCCATGGACAGAGGAGCCTGGCGGGCTACAGTCCATGGTGTGGTAAAAGATTGGACACGACTTAGCGACTGAACAACAATGTGAAGGAAGGTCCTGAACTGAGTTTGGTATTAGGGGGCTAGATGTAATTGAGTTACTCTTCATAATCACATAGATCATAATCACATAGAAGGATTTTTTTTTTTTCAGGGATTGTAAGAGATGGTGATGAAATAGGACAGGGTAATTGACAGGCAATTGGAGCCTGAATTGGCAGAAATAGTCTTGCATCTATTTGAGAAAGGGGAAGTGCCAATATTAAAGTTAAGTGCTCTTCAGAGCTATCATGTAAGTCCACCCTTTACAAATACTTATAACCATTCAATAAATCTGCTACATCTGTAGTTATACTGGGACCTTCTTGTAAATGTTAAGGATAAGTGAACTCTCCCCATCTGAGTAACTTGGAGAATAGGGAAAGGGACACCACAGGGGTTAAGTTGACACAGATCCAGAGTCACACAAAAACAGAAGTGCAGAGCCAGGAGGGACCATGGAAACAGAGCCCTGGATCTAGCATATGGATTAGAGCAGTTTTTTTAAAATCGTTTTTTAAATTGAAGTATAGTTCACTTATAATATGTTAGTTTCAGGTGTACACCAAAGTGACTTAATTCTGTATATATATTTTTCCTGTTCAGATTCTTTTCCATTATAGGTTATTGTAAGATATTGAAAGTTCCCTGTGTTGTACTGTTGCCCATCTATTTTATATATATAGTAGTGTGTATATGTTTGGAGAAGGCAATGGCACCCCACTCCAGTACTCTTGCCTGGAAAATCCCATGGACGGAGGAGCCTGGTAGGCTGCAGTCCAAGGGGTTGCTAGGAGTTGGACACAACTGAGCGACTTCCCTTTCACTTTTCACTTTCATGCATTGGAGAAGGAAATGGCAACCCACTCCAGTGTTCTTGCCTGGAGAATCCCGGGGACAGGTGAGCCTGGTGGGCTGCTGTCTCTGGGGTCGCACAGAGTCAGACACGACTGGAGCGACTTAGCAGCAGCAGCAGCAGCAGTGTGTATATGTTAATCCCAAACTTCCAATTTAATTCTCCACCTGCCCCCAATCCTGCTGTTTTCTTTGGTAACCATAAGATTTTCTTTATGTCTGAGAGTCTGTAAATAAGTATTTGCATCATTTTTATATTCCACTTACAAGTGATGTCATATATTTGTCTTTCTTTGTCTGACTTCCTTCACTTCACATGATCATCTCTAGGTCCATTCATGTTGCTACAAATGGCATTTCATGCTTCTTTATGGCTAATGTTCCAGTGTATATATGTACCACATCTTTTCCCTTTTTTTAGTGGTTTTAAGAAGACTTTCAAGTATATGTAAATACTATAAAAATGTATGTGTATGTGTGCATTGGATAACAAGATAAAATATACTTTTAAAATACGGGTCATAGTCAAAAAAATTTGAAAGACTCTGGACAAGAGGCTTAAAACAACGTCTAGGTTACTCTTAGGGGTGCAGAAGAGCGAGCATAAGGAGACTATTTTACCAAGAGTAGCTAGTGGGAAGCTTCTGTGTAGCACAGGAAACTCACCCTAGTGCTCTCTGACAGCCTAGAGGGGTGAGATGGAGTGGGAGGGAGGCTCAAGAAGGAGGGACATATGTATACCTATGGCTGATTTATGTTGATGTATGGCAGAAACCAACACAACATTATAAAGCAATTATCATCCAATTAAAAATAAATAAAATTTTTTTAAAAAGGAGACTATTTCACCAAGAAAGAGATGCATCAGCTAGGTCTTAAAGGACTGTAGAGGAGGTGAAGGACTTCCTAGAGGGAGCACATGTACAAAGGCATTTTGGAGGACTAGCAAGAGGTTCATGAGGATGAAGCCTCACATAGGTGGGGAGGCATGCAGAAGATGAAGATGGAGAGGAAAGTGGACTGGGGCTCTATTGTGAAGGATCTCATACATCAAAAGTGAGCAGCCTGAAGAAGTTCTTTTTTAAAGAAAGATGACCCTAGCATTTGGTTCCCCTTGAAGCTGCCAGAGAATAATGATCACAGTACCATTTATTGAGTATATACAACGAATCAATATTGAACTTCTTACTATTCATTAGCTCAATTATGGATTAGTATAATAACCTCTCATATGGTAGGCATTGTAATTATCCCCATTTGACAGATGAGCAAACTGAGGTTCAGCAGCTTGAAGTTGCTGCAGGTCATACATCTATCAAGTGGAAGGGATGGGTAGGTCTGTCTGACTCTAAAACTAATTCACTTAACCACTTCATAATGATGGAGCCTCTAGAGGGGACTGACAGACAGCAGTCTCTTCACCTGGCTAGAGACCAAAGGCAGAGAATGCTTGGCTCTCACTCTTCAGCTAGTGCCTCACATCCAAGCAGACTGCTTTTTATACCTCTAGCTGCATGTGTGTGCACACTCAGTTGTGTCTGACTCTTCGCGATCTCAAGAACTTTAGCCCACCAGGCTCCTCTGTCCATAGGATTTTCCAGGCAAGAATCTGGAGTGTGTTGCCATTTCCTACTCCAGGGGATCTTCCTGATCCAGGGATCGAACCTGGGTGTCCTTCATTGGCAGGCGGATTCTTTACCACTGAGCCACCTGGGAAGCCCTTATACCTTTGCAGGGTGGAGGAAATGGCTGGAGAGGAGCCATGCCAGCACCTGTACTCTCTTGCTCCTTTCATCAACTCTTCTGTCTCTAGCCCTCTCCCTGCTTTGGCCTGACAACTTTCTTACGTCTCTGCTTCTTTTTTAAAAAAAAATTTTTGGCCTTGCTGCATGGCATGAGGTATCTTAATTCCCCAACCAGGGATGGAACTGGTAGCCCCTGCAGAGGAAGTGCAGAGTCCTAACCACTGGACTGCCGAGAAGATTCCATGTCTCTATTTATAAAACAGGGATAATAGTTATGTTTTATTAGGTATATAATGGTAATTCCACAATTCTTTTTAAAAACACTTTGAGAATAAATTAGTTCTTCATTTTGTCATTTTTTCACTTGCATCTTGGGGTACATCATTACAGGTAAATTCCCAAGAGTCAGCTGTCTTCTGTTATATTTATATTTCTCATTTACATATGGACACTGTTAGGCACTAGGCTATTAAAGTGAAATGGCAAACTACTCCCTTAGCTTAGTTCTTAATAAACCCACCACAGCATCTCCTTCTCTGGTCTCAGTAGTCAGCCTCAGAAGTGGGCAAGTTAAGCAACTACCAACTTACAGATATGAAAGATGATAAAGGGTCTCTATGTAAAAATGCCTTCCCTCACCTGTAATTCTAATTCTACACACTTCCCAACAGCCTCCTTGAAAAGACATAACCTTTCCTACTTGCTTTAGGTATGAGGTTACCTGAGAAGGATTATTTATTAGCTAATTAGCCTGTCACAGAAACCCCACCTGCTTCCAATATCACCCAGAATAGCAGAAGGTCCTGAAAGAATGACACCCAGGATGATATGATTTGATGGTTAAGGGAGCAGGTAGAGGAGATGGAAGTGGAGTTAGAAATTAAAGGAAGGAGAGGACTTCCCTGGTGGCCCATGGGTTAAGAATCTGCCTACCAATGCAGAGCACACAGTTCAATCCCTGATCCAGGAAGATCCCACATGCTGCAGAGCAACTAAGCCTGCAAGCCGCAACGACTGAAGCCTCTGTGCCCTAGACCCTGTGTCCCACAAGAGAAGCCACCATGATCAGAAATCCACGCACTGCAACCAAGAGTAGCCCCAAAGTCCAAGCACAGCAGCAGAGAGCCAGTGCAACCAAAAATAAATAAAAGAATCAAGGGAAGGAAAGACCCAGAATCTCAGCACCACTAAGAATTGCAGAATCTTTGGGCAGCCTAAGGAATTAAAGACATACACCTCTCTAAGAGAAATTTTTAAAAGAGGGAGTTAGTCTTTAATGAGTACAGAGTTTCAGCCAGGGAAAATGAAAAAGTTCTAGAGATGGATGGTGATGGTGGTTGCTTAAGAACGTGCATTCCACAAAACTGTAGATTTTAAAATGGTTAAAATGGTAAGTTTTATGATATGTATCCTATTAGTACTTTCTAGACAATCTGTGAGGGAGATGAAGGCAGTCAAGGCTGTTTTCACCAATCCTTTGCCTTAGGTAATATAGTAGTCAGCCTTCAAGTTGGCTCCAGTGACCCTTACCTCCTAGTATCCACTCTTCTGTGTTGTCCCCTCCCACACTGGGTTGGGCTGACATGAGTAACCATAGGACACAGCAGAGATGACCCCAGAATGATCTTCCCAGGCTAGGTCATAAAGGGTATTGCAACGTCTAACTGATTTCTCTTCTGGATCTCTTGCTCTAGAGAGAGTGAGCTGCCGTGTTCTGAGGACATGCAAGCAGTGTATGGAGAGGTCCAGGGATGAGAAACTAATGCCCCATCCAACAGCCAGCACGAAGCTGCCAACCAAGTGAGGAGCCACCTTGGAAGCAGGTTTCCGGCAGCCCCAGTCAACATCTGTACTGCAACCTCATGACACAAAGCCAGAACCACCCAGCTAAGCTGCTTCCAAATTCCTGACCCACAGCAATGTGAGGTAATGTTTATAGTTGTTTGTTTTATAGTTGGTTTAAGCCACAAATTTTGGAGTCATCTTACACAGACATGATAACTAATACAGAGAGCGTGGGGACACTTCAACTGCCCGAGGCTGTTGTGTCTTCAGTCATCTATGTATCTTTTTTTGTTCCTGGGAAATTTTGCAGCTTCTTAAATGTATTCCATGATCCCATTTACATTAAAATTGCACTTGGGCTTCCCTGATGGCTCAGATGGTAAAGAATGTGCCTGCAATGCAGGAGACATAAGAGATGGGTTCAGTCCTTGGGTTGGAAAGATCCCCTGGAGAAGGGAATGGCTATTCACTCCAGTATTCTCACCTGGAGAATTCCATGGACAGAGGAGGCTGGGGTTCCAGTCCATGGGGTCACAAAGAATTGGACACGACTGAACGACTAACACATTCTTTCTTTCTTTTCCTTACTTGTTTTGAATACCCAACAAGTGACTTAAACATATTTCCCAAGATTGGAGGGGCCTTGCTGAATTTCAGATAGTTAAGGCCAGGAAGAGCAATTCCTAACATAATACATCTTATCAGATAATGTGAATGTTTTTCCTTTAAACACTTTAGGTGAAATGCTTGAAGACAGGCTAGTGTCTTCAATCATTTTACTCTTTAACATATGTGAACACTCTTCCAATATGTTTGTATAAAAAAGAGGAGTCAAATAAACAAATCAGATGCTAGCTAACTAAATAGAACAAGCCAATTGAAGAACTTTGTGAGGGCTAACTTCCTTTCTCTTAGCTCTGTATGTATACCTACCTAGAATTCTTATCTCTGCATCTGTGAGTCTCCAGTTTTTCAGCCCAAGCTTGACGAGCTGTGGGACCCTCTCCAGTTGCTCCAACAGTCTGGCCAGACTGACTCGTACATCACCACACCAGGGCAGCATCAGAACGGTTAGCTGTTCTAAGATATGCAGCCTGTCAACTTGAAGAACGAGGGAGCAGTTTCAGAAATTGGATCCATCTCAAAATTGATAAAGGATGAAGGGATGTGAGAGAAGGAATGACTATTATCTCTGAAGCCTGCTCAGTGGGCAACAAGAATCTACTTGTTTTTTTGTTAATATTTTTATGGGACGTGTTCAAAAATATACAAAAATATATAAAACTATATGTACTAATATGCCAACTTTCAACAAAAACCAAATCATGGATAATCTTGTTTCATTGTCATCAAATTCCTTCCCTTCTATATTATTTTGAAACAAATCTCAGACAGTAAGTACCAGGTTGTTTTATTTTAACATAATCACAGAATTGTTATCACAGCTTAAAAATCTTATTACTAACTTCTTAAGCAAAATTGCCTGGAATGTCACTCTCAGACACTAGCTCCCTGGAAGGAGGCAAGCAAGTGGGAATCTCAGGTGCAATGATATGGGAAAACTAATAACTCAAAAACCATTGGCCCGTATTCTTCAAGAGTAGTTTAGAAAAGGGCTACATTGACTTATGTAATGACTTTCACTTTCACTGAGGTCCATCTAGTAAGGCGTATGTGGATAAACGAAACTGCAGGAGTCAGGCTCTGCTTTTCTGACCTTTTGAGTATTTGGTTTTGGCTAAATTGTCATTCTTACTTAGTTGCTGAAGAGCTTCTTTTCCATCCTTTTCCAGATGATTTTCAGATAAATCAAGAATGCTCAGTCTGGCCAGGTTATGAAGATTCTGAGCTGGAAAAAAGAAATTTCAATCCAAAACAAGACTTTCAGGGAACTAAAGTGCATTTTAAAATATCCTTAGAAGAATTCTGAGTCCTTGTTTTCTTTGTTGGCAGCATACAAAACATTATTTCACTTGATTAATATAATTATTCCAAAAACGTCTCTGGAAAGATTTAACCCCCGCTTGCCACAACTATGATTGATGCACATATATTTCCTGGTCCTAAGTTCTGATTAAAAAACTTCAATTCACCATAAGCCTAATGCAGCCTGGAAGACAGTTTTTATGTCATTTTAGTAAAGTCACTCTGCTTTTCTAGGCTTCAGCAGCTTCATCATTAGAATGAGGAAGTTGAAATGGATAAACTCTTGAGGTTGCTTACAATTCTAAATACCCTATCATGCAGGAGAAACAAAGGAACAAAACCAGATAAGATGGGCTGTTCTTTGTGTACTCAGTTTAGGTAATTTTGTTAATGTCATAGTTGTGATGCTAATAATAAAAACTTAGAAATTCAAAAAAGACAGATGAGAAAAACAGAAAATAAATAGCAAGATGGCAGCTGGAAATCTATTCATATAAATAATTATATTAACGGGATTAAACATTCCAATTAAAGACAAAGATGAATAAAACTAGATTTTCTTTTTTAAAGCAAGACCCAACTCCATGCTATCTATAAGAGAGGTATTTTAATAACAAAAATACAAATATATTGAGGTTAAAATTTTGGGAAACTATATTACATGTAAACATTAATCATAAATGCCATTGTTAGGCGGTTAGAATAGGAAAAAGGAGTCCAAGAAAGGGGAAAGCCCATGAAAAAGGAACAAAGGAAAATTTTGAGGACTGGAGTGAGAACCTCAGGTGAAACAAACACACCCTCTTCCTGGCTAGCCCTAATTTGCATATGGCAGGCTCAGAAGGTAGGAGACAAAAACGTGAAAAAGAGGGAGTCAAAACAGGTGGGGCCTCTCCTCTGGGGTCAGCCCGCCTTCACACCTCAAGGGTGTACTATCCTTTGTTTGCTGAATACAACTCTGAGCTGTAACACTGGTCCACCATTTCAAATCTTTGTTGCGGCAAGACAGAACTGACGAAATTACACTCTCCTGACACTATCATTCTAGTGAGGAACTGCTTAATTCTTTTCTTCATTTTCATATATTTATCATGGTTGTTTAATTTAGTTGAAGTTTTTCCTATCAAGACTGATTGGAAATATCCCCGTTAGAAATTAGTCAGTTTTTTAATGAATACATACTCTTGTTATAATATTAGCTATTATTATTTTTAATCAATCATATGAACCCTTTTCTTAGAGTAAAGTATCTTCTGTGATTTGGTTTCAAATACAAAGCCTGGGACTTCCCTGGTGGCTCAGTGGTAAAGAATCTGCCTGCCCATGCAAGACACATGGATTCCATCCCTGGTCCAGGTTGATTCCACATGCCACAGAACTACTAAGCCCGTGCACGACAGCTACTGAGCCTATGCTCTAGGGCCTTGGAGCCACAACTACCGAAGCCTGTGTTCCCCAGAGCCTGTGCTCCTCAACAAGAGAAGCCACTTCAGTAAGAAAGCAACTAGAAAGTAGCCCCTACTCATGGCAAATAGAGAAAAGCCCAAGCAGCAACAAAGACCCAACAGAGCCTAAACAAATAAATAATTTTTTAAAACCTGCAGAGCTCCTCTTAAAAAGGGTACAGCTAGTATTTTCAGTTCTAAACCTGTCTCTCCCCAGGGCAAGTGAAGAAGTAAAGGAGTGTGCTCATCATTCTTATGCCTCTCATTGTTTGTCTGGCCTTTTCTAATCCCTAGGTATCTCCAACTTTTGGTTTACACTGGTGTATACATAATTTTCTTAGGAAAGTTTACAGATTCTTAGCAGTTGTTTATTCTGTTTTTTAAAGGGTTAGACCATCTTTTCCCCAAAATCCTAAATTAAAAAAAAACATCTAAATTGACTATATCTAGTTTATCCAGAAATATGCAAAAGTTTCTCCATACTTGGTATATACACCCTTTAGGAACTCAAGACTCAGCTCTTATATTGATGCATATTACCTCCATCTTAACCAGGCAATAGGTAAGAATTAGGACAGAGAACATTTAAGAAAATCCTTCTCTCTCTGCTTCTCAATCACTTATTTATCCATTCAATCAAAATTTTATTAAGCAGTTATTATATAACAGAATGTGCCAAGTTTCAATCACTCATTTGTTATTTTCTTCCTCTTTACCCTCTCTTGGGCTTCCCTGGTGGCTCAGCTGATAAAGAATCCACCAGCAGTACGGGAGACCTGGGTTCGATTCCTGGGTTGGGGAGATCCTCTAGAGAAGGGAACAGCTACCCACTCCAGTATTCTGGCCTGGAGAATTCCATGGACTATATAGTTCATGGGGTCTCAAAGAGTAGGACACAACTGAGTGACTTTCACTTTCACTTACCCTCTCTTAAAATGACATCTTCAATTATCCCAAAATTCTCTCCTATTATTCATCCATAATAAATTTTCATTCCAATCACAGAGATCATAAAAATAGGTTAGATATTACCTAGCAGTCTTTATTATCCTTTCCAATTTCTCTAAAGACTAAATTTCCATTTGAGAGATTTAGCATGCCTTGGTATAAACATATCACATGTTTTCTTACACTGTTTTCATTCAATTATAGGCAGCAGTTACCTAGGGTTTTCACAGCATTTCCTGACAGGCAGCAGGAGACTAATTGAATTTCTTTAAGGTCACAGGGTTCAGCTGATAGAGACTTGACTATGTAATCCATTCCTTCCCCTATATCAGACAAGTGGGTCAAACGAAGTAAGCACATCTTTTTCAGATTTGTCAGACCTTCAGCTGCAAACCAATGGAAAGGAAATGCATTAGGACAGCAAGTACATAAAGGCCTTCTTGCAGTGTATAAACACAGTGTCAGAGTCTTAACTGTTCTTATTATTAAACTTATATTAATAAAAATAATAGAGAAAACAAAAATCTGACCTAGTTTTAAAGCATCTTCCTCATTCATCTTAATATTATCCAGTATGAGCTTCATAAGATTCTTCAAATTACCTAAATTGTCAGTCAGACCACCTGCCAAAAGAAAAGGGATTGGTGTTCAGCTGTCATTTACTAGATTTCTGTGACCAATCAAAAGAATTTTGTTCTACCATGGGCAAGAAATGTTCATGAAATTGAAACACAAATATATAATTTTTGGTCAGAGATAGAATCGTGTCTTCCCAATATAATGGAATTACACTGGAAAGGTAATTGGGAAATCTCCAAACAGGTGGAAATTAAACAACACACTTCTATACAAGCATCAAATAAGTCTCAAGGAAAATTGGATAATATTTTGAAAAAAATTTTTTAAAAACTAAAATATATCAAAATCACAGATTAACAGTTGCTTAAAGGGAGATTTAGAGCATTGAATACTTATATTAGAAATAAGGAAAATTTTCAAATCAGTAACCTAAGCTTACTTAAGAAACTAGACAGAGAAGAGAACATAAACCCAATGGAAGAAGAAGCAATGCAATAATAAAGGGCAGAAATCAATAAAAAATTGCAAACATAAACAATAGGGGAAAATCAATGTAAATTAAAAGCTGTATCCATGAAAAGATCAATAAATTTGATAAATTTCTAGCAAGACTGATAAATAAAAAATGAAGAAAAAGAAATTACAAATATCAGAAAAGGAAGATAACAATACAGAAATCACAGATGTTAAAAGAACAAAGAAAAATATGCATAAATTTGACAACACAGATGTGTGTGTTTTAGTCACTCAGTCGTGTCTGACTCTTGTGACCTCGTGGACTGTATGTAGCCCATCAGGCTCTTCTGTCCATAGGATTTTTATAGATAAAACTACACAATTTCTTTTTTTAATTAATTAATTTATTTTAATTGGAGGATAATTTCTTTACAATATTGAGGTGATTTTTGCCATACATCAATATGAATCACCCACGGGTGCACATGTGTCTCCCTGTCCTGAACCTGCCTCCTACCTCCCTCCCCACCTCACCCCAGAGCACCGACTTTGAGTACCCTGCTTCATACATCAAACTTGCACTGAAAACTACACAATTTCTTGAAAGCCCCAAGCTACTAAAATTTATCCAACATTACATAAATAACCTGAATAGTCCTATGTAACTAAGGACATTGAATTTGTAGTTTAAAATTTTCTCAAAAAAGAAAGCTTCAAGCACAGATAATTTAACTTGCAAATTCTACCAAACATTCAAAGAAGAAATAACATCAATTCTACACAATAACTATCAGGAAACAGAAACACAGGCAACACTTCCCAACTCATTTTATGAAGCTACCATTAACCAACGTGAAACTCAGACCAAGAAAATAAAACAAAAGAAAACTTTGAAGCAGTATCTCTCATGAACATAGAAGCCAAAATTCTCAACAAAATATTACCAAGGAGTCCAGTCATGCATAAAAAGAATATTATACTACCACCAAGTGAGCTTCATACAGGAGCGCAGGATTGTTTTGATATTTGAAAATCAATCCATGTAATTCACTATATTAATAGTCTAGAGAAGAAAAATGAAATGATCATATAAATTGACACAGCGAAAATATTTGTCATAATCTAATAACTATTCATGAGAAAAACTCTCAGCCACCTAGGAATAGAAGGAAACTTCCTCAACCTGACAAAAGGCATCTCAAAAAAACCAAAACTGACAATGAATGTCATACTTAATAGTGAAAGTCTGAATGCTTTCTCCCTAAGATCAGAAACAAGGGAGGATATTCACTCTCATCTCTTCTGTTCAGCACTATGTACTGCAAGTCATAATGCAATAAGGCAAGACAATGAAATGAAAAGTATACAAATTGGAATGGAAGAAATAAAGATATTCTTTTTGGAGGGGACATGAAATAAGTTTATCATAGATACAGAGTACAATATCAACACACACAAAAATCAATTGTACTTCTGCTGCAGGGTAGCGACTGACTCCCTGCAGGGGTACATTTCAGGGGTACTGACTGTGGCAGTGCGAGCATGGGAACTTTGAAGGAGGTCCCCATTATCTTCATTACCTCCAGCATAGTTTGGTCTCAGGTCAAACAACAGGGAGGGAACACAGTCCTGCCCATCAACAGAAAATTGGATTATAGATTTACTGAGCATACCATAACAAAACCCAGTTTCTCCCACAGTAACAAAACCCAGTTTCTCCCACAGTCAGTCTCTCCCATCAGGAAGCTTCCATAAGCCTCTTATCCTTATCTGTCAGAAGGCAGACAGAATGAAAACCAAAATCACAGAAAACTAATCAAACTGATCCCATGGACCACTACTACTGCTACTGCTAAGTCACTTCAGTCGTGTCCGACTCTGTGCAACCCCACAGATGGCAGCCCACCAGGCTTCCCCATCCCTGGGATTCTCCAGGCAAGAACACTGGAGTGGGTTGCCATTCTCTTCTCCAATGCATGAAAGTGAAAAGTGAAAGTGAAGTCCGTCAGTCCTGTCCAACCCTCAGTGACCCCATGGACTGCAGCCTTCCAGGCTCCTCCATCCATGGGATTTTCCAGGCAAGAGTACTGGAGTGGGGTGCCATTGCCTTCTCCGATTGTCTAACTCAATGAAACTATGAGCAATGCTGTATAGGGCCACCCAATATGGACAGGTCATGGTGGAGAGTTCTGACAAAACATGGCCCACTGGAGAAGGGAATGGCAAGCCACTTCAGTACTCTTACCTTGAGAACCCCATGAACAGTATGAAAAGGCAAAAAGATAGGACACTGAAAGATGAATTCCACAGGTCGGTAGGTGCACAATATGCTACTGGAGGAGTGGAGAAATAACTCCAGAAAGAATGAAGAGACGAAGCCAAAGCAAAAACAACACCCAGTTGTGGATGTGACTGGTGATGGAAGTAAAGTCCAATACTGTAAAGAGCAATATTGCATAGGAACCTAGAATGTTAAGTCCATGAATCAGGGTAAATTAGAAGTGGTCAAACAGGAGATGGCAAGAGTGAGCATCGACATTTTAGGAATCAGTGAACTAAAATGGACTGAAATGGGCAAATTTAACTCAGATGACCATTATATCTACTACTGTGGGCAAGAATCCCTTAGAAGAAATGGAGTTGCCCTTATAGTCAATAAAAGAGTCCAAAATGCAGTTCTTGGATGCAATCTCAAAAACGACAGAATGATTTTTGTTCGTTTCCAAGGCAAACCATTCAGTATCACAGTGATCTAAGTCTGTGTTTCAACCAGTAATGCTGAAGAAGCTGAAGTTGTGGTTCTATGAAGACCTGCAAGACCTTCTAGAACTAACACCCAAAAAGATGTCCTTTTCATTTTAGGGGACTGGAATGCAAAAGTAGGAAGTCAGGAAACACCTGGAGTAACAGGCAAATTTGGCCTTGGAGTACAAAATGAAGCCAGGCAAAGGCTAACAGAGTTTTGCAAAGAGAATGCACTAGTCATAGCAAACACCCTCTTCTAACAACACAAGAGAAGACTCTACACATGGACATCACCAGATGGTCAATACCAAAATCAGACTGATTTTATTCTTTGCAGCCAAAGATGGAGAAGCTCTATACAGTCAGCAGAAATGAGACTGGGAGCTGATTGTGGCTCAGATCATGAGCTCATTGCCAAATTCAGACTTAAGTTGAAGAAAGTAGGGAAAACCACCAGACCATTCAGGTATGATCTCAATCAAATCCCTTACGATTATACAATGCAAGTAATAAATAGATTCAAGGGATTATATCTGATAGAGTGCCTGAAGAACTATGGATAGAGGTTCGTGGCATTGTACAGGAGGCAGTGATCAAGACCATCCCCAAGAAAAAGAAATGAAAAAAGGCAAAATGGTTGTCTGCGGAGGCCTTACAAATAGTTGAGAAAAGAAGAGAAGCTAAAGGCAAAGGAGAAAAGGAAAGAGATACCCATTTGAATGGAGAGTTCCAAGGATTAGCAAGGAGAGATAAGACAGCCTTCCTCAGTGATCAGTGCAAAGAAATAGAGGAAAACAACAGAATGGGAAAGACTAGAGATCTCTTCAAGAAAATTAGAGATACCAAGGGGACCATTTCATGCAAAGATGGGCACGATAAAGGACAGAAATGGTATGGACCTAACAGAAGCAGAAGATATTAAGAAGCGGTGGCAACAATACATAGAAGTACTATACAAAAAAAGATCTTCATGACCCAGATTAACCATGATGGTGTGATCACTCACCTAGAGCCAGACATCCTGGAATGCAGAGTCAAGTGGGCCTTAGGAAGTATCACTAGAAACAAAGCTAGTGGAGGTGATAGAATTCCAGTGGAGCTCTTTCAAATCCTAAAAGATGATGCTGTGAAAGTGCTGCACTCAGTATGCCAGCAAATATGGAAAACTCATCAGTGGCCACAGGACTGGAAAAGGTCACTTTAAAGGCAATGCCAAAGAATGCTCAAACTACAGCACAATTGCAATCATCTCATACGTTAGTAAAGTAATGCTCAAAATTCTCCAAGCCAGGCTTCAGCAGAATGTGAACCATGAACTTCCAGATGGTCAAGTGGGTTTAGAAAAGGCAGAGGAATCAGAGATCAAACTGCCAACATCCATTGGATCATCGAAAAAGCAAGAGAGTTCCAGAAAAACATCTTCTTCTGTTTTATTGACTATGTCACAGCCTTTAGCTGTGTGAATTGCAACAAATTGAAAAATTCTGAAAGAGATGGGAATACCGGGCCACCTTACCTGCCTCCTGAGAAATCTGTATGCAGATCAAGAAGCAATAGTTGGAACTGGACATGGAACAACAGACTGGTTCCAAACTGGGAAAGGAGTATGTCAAGGCTGTATATTGTCACCCTGTTTATTTAACTTATATGCAGAGTACATCATGCGAAATGCCAGACTGGATGAAGCACAAGCTGGAATCAAGATGCCAGGAGAAATATCAATAACGTCAGATATGCAGATGACACCACCCTTATGGCAGAAAGCAAAGAAGAACTAAAGAGCCTCTTAATGAAAGTGAAAGAGGAGAGTGACAGTGTTGGCTTAAAACTCAACATTCAGAAAACTAAGATCATGGCATCCAGTCCGATCACTTCATGGCAAATGGATGGGGAAACAGTGGAAACAGTGTCAGACTTTATTTTTCGGGGCTCCAAAATCACTGCCGATGGTGACTGTAGCCATGAAATTAAAAGAAGCTTGCTCCTTGGAAGAAAAGCTATGACCAACCTAGACAGCATATTAAAAAGCAGAGACATTACTTTGCCAGCAAGGGTCCATCTAGTCAAAGCTATGGTTTTTCCAGTAGTCATGTATGGATATGAGATTTGGACTATAAAGAAAGCTGAGCACTGAAGAATTGATGCTTTTGAACTGTGGTGTTGGAGAAGACTCTTGAAAGTCCCTTGGACTGCAAGGAGATCCAACCAGTCAGTCCTAAAGTAAATTAATCCTGAATATTCATTGGAAAGACTGATGCTGAAACAGAAGCTTCCATACCTTGACCACCTGATGTGAAGAACTGACTCATTTGAAAAGACCCCGATGCTGGAAAAGATTGAAAGTAGGAGGAGAAGGGGATGATAGGGGATGAGATGGTTGGATGGCATCACTGACTCAATGGACATGAGTTTGAGCAGGCTCTGGGAGTTGGTGTTGGACAGGGAATCCTGGTGTGCTACAGTCCATGGGGTTACAAATAGTCAAACACGACTGAGTGACTGAACTGAACTGAATTTCTGTAGTAGCAATAAATAATTGGTAACCAGATTTTTTTTTTTTTGGTAACCAGATTTTTAAAAAATATGTATTTATTTATATTTGGCTTCACCAGGTCTTAGTTGCAGCACAAGGGATCTTGATCTTCATTGCAGCCTGCAGACTCCTAGTTGTGGCACTTGGGATCTAGTTCCATGACCTGGGATTGAACCCAGGCCCCTGGCATTGGGAGCAAGGAGTCTTAGCCACTGGACCACCAGGGAAAACCCATTAACCAGATTTTTTTAAATACCGTTTACAATAGCTCCAAAAGAATGTAAAAGGTATAAATCTAATAAAACATATACAGGATCAACATGATGAAAAATTCAAAATAATGAAAAAAAATTAAGAAAAATCTAAATAAATGGAAAGAGAAACCATGGTCATAGGTTGAAATATTCAACATAAAAATTATGTCAGTTCTCTCTAAATTAGTCTATGCATGTGTGTGCCAAGTTACTTCAGTCATATCTGACTCTTCATGAAGCTATGGACTGTAGCCCTCCAAGCTCCTCTGTCCATGGAATTCTCCAGGTAAGAAGACTAAAGTGGGTTCCATGCCCTCCTCCAGGGGGTCTTCTGGACCCAAGGATTGAATCAGTGTCTCACATCTCCTGCATTGATAGGCATGTTCTCTACCACCTGGAGAGCCCCAAATTAGTGTATGCTGCTGCTGCTAAGTCGCTTCAGTCATGTCAGACCCTGTGCGACCCCAGGGACGGCAGCCCACCAGGCTCCGCCATCCCTGGGATTCTCCAGGCTGGAGTGGGTTGCTGTTTCCTTCCCCAATGCATGAAAATGAAAAGTGAAAGTGAAGTCGCTTAGTCGTGTCCGACTCTTAGCGACCCCATGGACTGCAGCCTACCAGGCTCCTCCATCCATGGGGTTTTCCAGGCAAGAGTACTGGAGTGGGTTGCCATTGCCTTCTCCGAAATTAGTCTATAGATCAATGTAATTCCAACCAAGATCTCAGGAAGAATTTTTGATGATATAAATGTGATTCTTCGGAATTCACTGCCAGTCTAGTGGTTAGAACTCTATGTTTTCACTACCAAGGGCTCAGATTCAGTCCCTGGTTGAGGAACTAAGATCCCACAGGCTACAAGCCCTAGCCAAAAAAAAAGTGATTCTAAAATTTATATGGAAGAACAAAGGAACTGGAATATTTTGTAATTTTTTAGAAAAAGGAAAGTTAATTTGGAGAAATAATACTATCCAATTTTATGACTTACTGTAAAGCAAAAGTTACTAAGACAATGGAGTATTGACAAGAAATAGGCATGGGTATTGGCAAATGAAAGATCAGTGGAAAATAGTATTCAAAATTATACCCATACAACTATAGCCAAATAATTTGGGCAAGGATAAAAAGGTTATTCAAACATGAAAGAACTGTCATTTCAATAAACAGAATAACTGGATATCCATAGGGAAGAAAAATGAACTTTGATCTAAACTTACCACTTTACACAAATGTTAACTCAAAGTGCATCACAGATCTAAATGTAAAACGTAAAACTTCGAAAGAAAATATGGAAAAAATCATGTTGACCTGGGATTATGCGAAGAGTTCTTAGACATGACACCAAAAGCGTAATTCACAAAGAGAAAAAGTGGACGGCAATAAAACTTTTGTCCTATGAAAGACACTGTTAAAGAATGAAAAGACTACAGATTGGGAGAAAATATTTTCAAATCACTTATCTGACAAAGGACTTATATCCAGAATGTATTAAAAAAAACACTTAAAACTCAACACTAAGAAAACAAATTAACCCAATTAAGAATGGGGAAAAACTTGAACAGACATTTCACTAAGTTGGCAAATAAGTGCATGAAAAATTTTCAACTTTTATCAGCCAACTCTGATGAGACAACATTATGCATAGAGTTCTAGTTTCTCCATATCCTCAGCAGCACTTGGTATTATTGTTTCCTTTTTTATTATTATTATAAAATGAAAAAAAAGAGACAAATAGGAAGAATACTAAGTGCTAGTAAGAATGCAGAACAACTAAATTTCTCATGTATTGCTATTGAAAATGTAAAAGCTACATAGTGGAAAATAGCTGGGAAGTTTCTTCCAAAGTTACACAAGCACTTGTCGCATGGTTCAGCAGTTCCAGCACTAAATATTTACCCAAGTGAACTGAAAACTGACTTTTACATAAAAATTTGCATAATAATGTTTATAGTAGCTTTACTTATAATTGCCCCAGCAGAAAATAACCTACATGCCCTTCAGTAGTGACTAGATCCTGCTGCTGCTAAGTCACTTCAGTTGTGTCTGACTCTGTGCGACCCCATAGACGGCAGCCCACGAAGCTCCTCCGTCCCTGGGATTCTCCAGGCAAGAACACTGGAGTGGGTTGCCATTGCCTTCTCCAATGCAGGAAAGTGAAAAGTGAAAGTGAAATCGCTGAGTCTTCTCCGACTCTTAGCGACCCCATGGACTGCGGCCCACCAGGCTCCTCCATCCATGGGATTTTCCAGGCAAGAGTACTGGAGTGGGGTGCCATTGCCTTCTCCGAGTGACTAGATCCTAGCTGTAAGAAAAAATAAGTGCTGATTACAAACTCAAATGTCAGTGAGGGTGAGAGAGATGATGTTATTACAAGAAGTAGAACAGGTGACCTCTGTGTCTTACTGGAGAGTATGTGTCTTGTCCAAAGAGCATAGGATCCGATCATGAAGCTCTAGCCAGTTGTTACCAAGTGCAGTTGTCAAGTCTGTAAGTTTTAAGAGAAATGAAAATCCTGTATTTTCATATGACATCTCCCAACTTCAAAATGCTGACAGCTCCTTCAAGGAAAAGAATCATTGTGAGGGGAGAGGGAAAGGAAGGAGACTTTTCATTATAGATTATTTTATAATTTGGACCATGTGAATACCTTACTCAAAAAATAAATGTAAACTATTAAGAACAAAATATTGGCCAACATTAAAAAATAAATTTTAAATAGTATGTAGATCAAATTCTGCCTATAAGTGACCAGTTTGCCAAATTGGCACAAAGGAATTGCCATCAAGAGGAGACGGTAAGCCTTCTAGCACAGAAGGTAGACTAATAGTCTGAGTAACTATCCAGAACCTCATAGAAGGGACTCTTGCATTGAATAGAAGGTTGCAAAGCTTATCCCCTTACGTGGTGACAAGTGAGGCAGAGCCAAAAGGGAAATCATTTGCGGATGAAAACCAATCTCAGATTACAGGCACATAAAGCAAGGCTCCTATCCACCCATAACTACACAGAACTCAGCAGCCCCTGCTCTGGTCAACAGGAGGGATCTACACAGGTGTGGCTGGTCTACACAGGTAAGGGTCTACACAGGTAGACCTTTAGTGCTATTTTGAATTTGGTGAAAACTCCCCTTTACCCAGAAAGATTTACCCCATATGTATTGTGTCTGATGTCTCAAATTTCTTCATGTTAGACAAAACCTGTTCCCCAAATTTTCTTTCAAAATAAATGATACTTGAGGTGGAGGTGGGACTGGGTGTGTGCTGCAATGTCCTAGTTAAGAGTCTAATGACACGACTGGCCACTAGCTTCTACAGGCGATCGATTAATGGGTGGTTTTCCTCCCAGACTTCAAAGAAGGATAGGTGCTGCTGCTGCTGCTCCTGCTGCTGCTAAGTCGCTTCAGTCGTGTCTGACTCTGTGCGACCCCATAGACGGCAGCCCCCAGGCTCCCCATCCCTGGGATTCTCCAGGCAAGAACACTGGAGTGGGTTGCCATTGCCTTCTCCAATGCATGAAAGTGAAAAGTGAAAGTGAAGTCGCTTAGTCGTGCCTGACTCTTAGAGACCCCATGGACTGCAGCCCACCAGGCTCCTCCGTCCATGGGATTTTTCAGGCAAGAGTACTGGAGTGGGGTGCCATTGCCTTCTCCAAGGACAGGTGCTACTTGGTAGGAAAGGAGTGAGTGTTGGGTTGAGACAGAGATGCTGACAAGATGGAGGGATCACAGAAAACAAGCTTAACCTACTGTATACATACACATGCACACACACACCTACATACACACGCACACTCACACACCACCATACACGCTACCACATAGCTATGCAGTCAGACTCTAGGGCTTCAGTTCTGGGAATCCACCCTAGGGCCTCCCAACCTGACAGCCTTCTCCCAGCAAGGAACTCTCTCTTAAGCCCTCCCACTTCCCTTCTAAGTCCTGACTCCTGGTAGAAACTATTGGAAAATTTCAGGCAAAACAAATGATGGCTAATATTTCTGCAGTAAATAACCAGGTTGGATTACAGCTTAAACTGCTGGTATTCACAATACCTGGCAGCCGTTGAATCTGTAGGTCATGAACACCCAAGGTCTGCAGGTTTGTCACAGATGTGATATGCTGCTCGTCTTCTAGGGTAAGGGGACTGGCTTCCACTATGAGGGAATGAATGTTCTTACAGGTGCTGAGGACTGAACTGAGGCTTCCAGCCATTCCGACACATCTCTTAATGTGCAACCTGAGGCTTGTAGCTGAGCTGAATATTTTCTCCAGATATTTGATATCTTTCTTACTCAACTTGCAGAAATCCCGGAGTGTGACATCCAAGGTCTTAAACTCCTGCTTCCAGTTGAAGAACAAAGACACAGCTCTGCTGGGAATGTAGGTTCCTGAGAACTCTTGATCCTGGTTCCCGCTTATGTCTCTCACAGCTCCCCCATAGAAGTCCAGTTTAACGAAGTCCAGAGCACTTGCACAGTTAGGCAAGTCTTCAAAGAAGTCAAATAAGTAGTCAGGGATATTCTCTGAGTTGATATATAAGCTTTTACCACGAAAGAAATCTTCAAATTCTTTGCTCAGGCTAGATGTGGATATACTCTCATGGAATAAGTTGATTCCACACTCTGTAAAGGAATTGATGTTTATGGCTTTCAGAATTTCTTGCACAGTGGTGCTTTTCATATTTTGCATAGATTCCTGCCTCCAGAGAGGCCTCTTGGTGACGGAAAGTCCAAGGAGACTGCCATGTTGATACACTGATGACAAGTGTTTCAGAACAGTCCGGGTGGCTTCAGCAGATGAGCCGCACGTGTACAGGAGCAAGTTGCTGTACTTGGATGTAATGTCTGAAATGGAAACCATTTTCTGCAGGTGACCATTCCCCTTGGTTACCTCCGCTGGTTCTCCAGACGTCAGTAAACTGCTGAGTCTGCGTCCTGCTGTGTACTCCTGGAATGACTGATGAAAGAATTTATACTTTGGCTTGAACCGTTGCGCTGTGTATTTACAGAGGAGTCCTGTTGTCAGCAGGACATCCTCGTTCACATTGGACAAGTCGTCTGGTTCGAAATCAAACCTGCGGGAGAACACACCCTCCAGAGCTAGGTCTCCACAGTGGTCCAAGCTCTGAGTGACTTCACTCGGAGCCAGCCCTTTACGTTTGTGCCTGTTTTTATTTATTAGCAGATCGTAGAAGGTGCAGAACAGTGTGGTTTGTGTGTGAGAGTGGAACTCACTTTTCCCCATCTGAATTGCACAAGTGATGACCACAAAAAGAGGGGTCTTCATCAGATTCCTCAGGCACCTGGATTTCTGAATTTGGAGCAACAAGCCTTCAGCGAACTCCTTTCTCAGCACTTCCTGGATGAGAGCCTGGGCACTGCTCTCAGTCATATCCCCCACCTCGGCAATCAGTGCCCCAAACTGCCGGATGTGCCTCAGGCTCTCTGTGGTGGTGGTGACGATAACCATATTCTTGAAGCGGTGGTTTTCCTTTATCAGGGCTTCAATTTCTGGGCAGTTCTGGGCCTTGAATTCATTGTAGCCATCAAGCAGAAAAAGAACCCTTTGCCGTAACTTCAGCAGCCTGGCCATGAAAGTCTGCTTACTGATCACATCAGGTATATCCAGGAGTTGGTCGGACAGGGTTTCGAAGAGTCCACCCTGGGCCCTGCTCAGATGAAGAAAGAAGACTAATTTGAACTTGGTGAGAGCCTGGCACTCTCCAGAGGCCCAGAGCATGGCGATTCGCTGCAGCAGAGTGGACTTCCCTTTGCCCGATTCCCCTTCGATGATGCAGGGGCTCTGAAGAGTGTCCAGCAGGCCGCTCAGGGTCAGCTGCTCCAGGCGGTGATGGTGTTGATCCTTCTTCCATAGCACCGGTTCTGTGAAGGTGCTTTTCAAATTAAACATGATGTCAATATCTTCACCCAGGGGATAGAAGTTGAGAAAAGATGGGCTCTGATAGAAGTACTTTAATTCCTGAGCCAAATCATCTAAGTCTTCTTCTGACATCTGATGAAAAAGACCTGTTAGAGAAGAGGTGAGGTTAAAAAGGACCCGGTTCTGTGTCTCCTCAGAACTTAGCGTTCAGGAGGAGGAAGGAAAGGGTGGTGCTGAGAATCTGACTTTAATTTCCTTCCCCAGTTCTGGACTGGCAGAAAGGGTTCCAGATATTTACTCCTGCTTTTCCCTGTTACCCTTTACCCTCATTCCCCTTCTGTTTCTTCATTTCCACCACCAAACTTTGTAGCAGCTGATTGGAAAGGAGAGGAGCCAGTGTTTGGGATAAGGAAAGTACATGAGTCTAGTGGGGAAATGGCTTAGAATGATGGCCTGGGGTGACACCCAGCAAATCAAGAGTTAACCTTGATTAATATTTCATGAAAAGCAGAATCATGCTGCTTTAGTCAGTCAGGCTCTCTTTAGCATGGAGCTTGGATCAGAGTAGGTAGTCATGGGGCCACTTGTCCAAAGATGGTCCTCATCAGATTGAGGAATGTTGAAAACTACTACTGCATTGACTCCTCTTTTTTAGGGGTGTGGGCACTTGGCATGATGGATCTTAGTTCCCTGACCAGGGATTGAACCTGTGCCCCCTGCAGTGGAAGTGTGGAGTCTTAACCACTGAACTGCCAGGTGAGTCCTTGCTTTGACTACTTAAGTACCTTCATTATCCAGTTTGATTCTGAAGTCAGACTATGCTAAATCATTTATTCCCTGACCTTGGAGTTTCTTATTTGGCTTCACCATCAAGTAATCTAGTGGGAGTGTTTTTCTTTTTCCTGAGAGTGTCTGAGCTTTTCCTGAATGTGACCAAAGCTCACAGCCCAGGAATATGAAAAGGGACGAGAGCAGAGGCTCTGTCATGGGGATTATGGATCTTCTTCATGGTTTATTCTATTTGTAGAAAATATAAAAGCAAACTGATACTTACTTAGTCCATGCAATTCCTGAAACAGAGGATAGTTCCACTTTTCAAGGGATTTAAGAAAGAGGTTACAGGCTTCTGAACCTTTCTTCAAAATCATGTGAATGACCCCTCTCGCAGCGTCCTGCTCAAACTTCTCGCCGCAAATGACATTTACTTCTTCGTAATTCATAACATTCCATACAAATAGCTCATCCAAAATTTGCTTTATCACAGTCATTCCCATCCTTTGAATGAGAACTTGACTGTTCTCCTTTATGAAATTCACTGAGGGAGTAAGAGGAAATACACATATTTATTCATTTATACAAAATATGTATACTAGCATCATGTTGCCAGAGCATTAGGGTCATTTGTCCACCCACCACCACCTCCTTTGGACCTATCTTGAATTATGGGAATACTGAATGCTTGAATTCCAGGCCTTCAAGCAGAGCTCTGTAAAGCCCTTCATTCCTAACATCAGAGTCCTTGGTGAACAAGATGTTTTATTCTCTGATAACAAAGTAAAGTGAGTAATCTTGTCCTTGCTGTACAAGAGTAAGGTCAGAGGGGCAAGATGTTGGGCTTTCAAACAAGGAGACTGGCATACAATCTGCCAGTTGCTACTGTCTGTGTAACCTTGAGAAAGTGAAAGTGTTAGTTGCTCAGTCAAGTCTGACTCTTTGTGACCTCATGGACTGTAGCCCGCCAGGCTCCTCTGTCCATGGAATTCTCCAGGCAAGAATACTGGAGTGGGTTGCCATTTCTTTTTCCAGGGAATCTTCCCAACCCAGGGATCAAACCCAGGTTTCCTGCATTGGCAGACAGATTCTTTACCATCTGAGCCAACAGGGAAGCCTTGGCAAGTTGCTAAGCCTCTCTGAGCCTGTTTCAGTGCTGTGCTGCTAACCATTGAAAACACTGCCTCTCTGAGGGTAAAGGCCCAAATTCATATATAACACATACCGATGTGCACATTATAAATATTTCCACTGTGGCCAATTTCAAGCTAACAATGGATGTCAGCTGGCTAGCATAAAGCATAAACATTCAGCAATCAGATCTCATAAAACAGTAAGAACCAGCTCCAGTATACCATTGGTTCCTTATCTGTACAATGGAGTTGAGAAGTTACTTATGAAGTTGTAGTGAGAATTCATGTATAGTATTTCATAGAAAGTAATAGCTCAATAAATGTTAGCTACTATTGTTAGCCATTATTCTGTTGCCACCACTCAAAGGAGTAGCACATTTTATCTGAGGTGAAATTTGGTGTTTTCTGAAGAGTATCACTGCAAAACTCTCATCTCTCATGGTGAGGTTCTCTGGAAAAGCTGTCTCATGTCTGATTTGCCAAGATCTAACTCTCCCAGGCAGTCCCTGCCAGCTCTGAGAAATGTCTCTCTGGTGTCGTACTCTCAGACATTGCATTACTTTTCTCCCGGGCTAGGCAGCTCCTGCTTTTCAAATCTTTCTTGACAAATCCACATGGATATCTGCTCCCAAACACCCCAAGGCCTCTGATCTGAACTGCATCGTTGGGTGCTCAGACCTCCAGAGTCCCATCCAAGGTCCCCCTTGTCTCTGTTGCTGATCCCTACTGCTAACCTCAGCTGGAATGTCACCACATTTTCTGAGATGTACACATGTTCTATACTTGTTCTGTCTAGCAGTGGAGCCATTAGTCACATGTGGCTATTGAGCAGTTGAAGTGTGGCTTGTGTGACTGGATTTTAAATTTTATTTAATTTTTGTTTATTTAAATTCACATTTTAAATAGACATGTATGGCTACTTGCTACTAACTACATTGGACAGCATACTCTAGACATTGTCATCAAGGTGGAAAGAGTTACATTTTGGTTGCCACTTAGATCTACACAATGTTAGAGCAGGTGATGGCAGGGAACCAATATTTTAAAACCATCACTCTTTGTGGCTTATCTGTGGTTCTGCCATTTATCACAGGCCACCATATTTATAACTGAATTCTCCAAGTCACAGAATATATGATGGGAATTCCATATATAACTGATCGAAGGAAGGCATGAATTGATTTTTCTATTCAATACCACCCATATTTGAAAGCACACTATGTAACCAGGCAGATTTGATTTTTAGTATACTTACTTTTTCTGAATAAAAACTTCCCAGCTTTCTGTATCTAAAAGACAATATTATTTCCAAATGGAGAAATCCAATAATGACTCCAATATTATCCTCTTCTTTCTGTAAAATGGCTCCTCATTCTGTAAAACTAACAAGACAGAAACTATCAGGAGGCAACCCTTGTCACTGTCCTTTTTTTCCAACACCAAGAAGAACACGGATTACATAATGTTTGACATCTGTTTTTTTCATCTACTGAAGTTTTTGAGACCTTTCTGTACCAGTTAAGTATTAAACTGCTTCATTTATTTTTTTAAGATTTTTTGATGTGGACCATTTTTATAGTCTTTACTGAATTTGTTACAACACTGTTTCTGTTTTATGTTTTGGTTCTTTGGCCGAGGCATACGGGGTCTTAGCTCCCTGACCAGGGCTTGAACCCACACTCCCTGCCCTGGAAGGCAAAATCTTAACCACTGGATCTCCAGGGGAGTCCCAAAACTGCCTCGTTTTAAAAATCAATCCCATTGACATATGCTTTACAAGCAATAAAATATAAGGAACTTTCACAAATGTACACACCAAAGTTAATTTTACCCCAGTCAAGATTTAGAAAATTCCCATCAGTGCAGAAAGTTCCCTTGTGCCTCTTTATAGTCCCCATCAAAGCAACCACTGATCTGATTTCTTTAACTATAAATTACTTTTGCCCATTCTAGCACGTGTGTGTGTGTAGTGGGAATTCCTAATAATGTACTTTCACAGCCTTGAGAAATTTCACAGAAATAGCACCTGGAAATACAGCATATATTAAGAAACTGTGTTAATGATTATCTTTCATGTTTTTCTTAGAATAATTGCCTTGTTACAAACCCCAAGACCAGACCCAGAAGGGAGTATGACTGGGATTGTGAAAGCATGGACCTTGGAACACCGGGTCAGAGTCAGGCATGAACACTGCCTGCTGCTGCTGCTGCTAAGCCACTTCAGTCGTGTCCAACTCTGTGTGACCCCATAGACGGCAGCCCACCAGGCTCCCCCGTCCCTGGGATTCTCCAGGCAAGAACACTGGAGTGGATTGCCATTTCCTTCTCCAATGCATGAAAGTGAAAAGTGAAAGTGAAGTCGCTCAGTTGTGTCTGACTCTCAGCGACCCCATGGACTGCAACCTACCAGGCTCCTCCATCCATGGGATTTTCCAGGCAAGAGTACTGGAGTGGGGTGCCATTGCCTTCTCCGTGAATGCTGCCTACACACTTGCTAATTGTCCAAGACTAGCTGAGAAGGGGAAGGCCTGGGGTGGGAAAACAAGGAGATCTGGACTATGTCAGTGTAGTGTCTTGAGAAAGATAAGATCAAAGAAAGTCTTGTAGTCTGCAATTAGGAATAAAACCTGGACTCAGAGTGGACTCTGCACCTCAGTCCAATAGAGGCTGCAGGTTCCTTGACCCATTGCACCGGATTTCGTGTTCTGTCTTCATTCTCATCGCTTGCTACCAGACCATTAGGGCAACATGTGTGCTCAGTTGTGTCCAACTCTTTGCGACCCTATGGACTGTAGCCCACCTATGTCCTCTGTCTGTAGAATTTTACAGGCAAGAATACTAGAATGGGTGGCCATTTCCTCCTCCAGGGGATCTTCCCAACCCAAGGTTGGAACCCACATCTCCTGAGTCTCCTGCATTGGCAGGCAGACTCTTTTACCACTGAGCCACCTGGGAACCCCCTGCCTGTTCTGGAAATTCATGTAAATGGACAAATGTAGTGTTACTCTTGTGTCTGGCTCCTTTCACTTACTATTGTGCTGTTAAATTTTGCCTTATTGTTTGCAGATGTTGATAGTTCAGTCCTTTTTAAATGGCTGAGCGGTATTTCACTGTTGGAAAAGTTCCATTTACCTATTAGTTCTGTTGATAGACATTTGGTTTGTTTCCAGTTTTTCGGTGTCATGAATGAAGCTTCTATGCACATTCATGGACAAGTATCTTTATAAACATATGTTTCTATTTCCATAAAATATGGAAAATAAAAAATATGATTAGTACAACGGTTTGCCTTTTATTCTTCTGCATCTTTTGAGAGCAAAACATTTTTGTTTTTATGAAGCCCAACTTACTAATTTTTTCTTCTTTGATTCATGTTTTTTGTGTCCTATCAACAAAAGCATTCATATACTGAGTTACAAAGATTTTCACCTATTTTCTTCTAGAGGTTTTGTAAGTTTAGATTTTATTTGGGTCCCATTCATTTATTTGTCTGCTTATTTTTGGCTGCACTGGGTCTTCGTTGGTGCTCCTAGGCTTTCCCTCGTTTTAACAAGTGGAGGCTGTGCTCTAGCTGTGATCCGTGGGCTTCTTGGTGCAGTGGCTTCTCTTGCTGCGGCACATGGGCTCCAGAGCTTGTGGGCTCAGTAGTTGTCGTGCGTGGGCTTCGTTGCTCCACAGCACGTGTGATTTTATTTCCTGGACCAGGGATTGAACCTGTGTCTCCTACACTGGCAGACAGACTCTTAACTGCTAGACCACCAGGGAAATCCCCACTGATCCATTGTGAGATAATTTTCTTGGTTATGATGTGAGATAAGGAGTTGAGTTTCACTTTTTTTCCATTGGGGTATACAATGTTTCCATCATGACTGGTTGAGAAGAATATTTTTTACCCATTGAATTTGTGAATCTATTTCTGGACTCTATTCTGTTCCACTGATTTATGTCTGTCTTTATGCCAATATCACACTGTCTTGATTACTGTATCCTTATAGTAACTCTCGAAATCAGGTAGTGTAAATTCTTCAATTTTTCTCTTTTTGAGAATTGTTTGCATTCCCATATTTATTTTATTTTGTTTTGTTTTATTTTTACCGTCCAAGTTAAGGCAGTTTATTACATAGCAAAAGCAATCAGAACAGAGAAACAGGAAATGATGGTGAACATTAATCATGATGCAGCTCCTAAAGCACCTAAGGCCTAGAATCAAACCTCCTGTTTCCCAAGTTGTGGATGCTATGGGGTGTCGCAGTTCAACCCTTCTGCCTACATTTAGAGTTCCCTCTCTTCAGAGCCTGGTTTATTTCAGTTCTCTGCTGTTTCTTGTGTAACTTCTAGATCAAGAAAGTGTGAATAAGCTTTATATAAACACTTAAAATTTATTTCCTGGAAGCTCACCAGGCCAGACTTGTGAATCCTCCCTAGTCTGTGTAGTAGAAAACAAGTTATATAATTTCTATTTCTCAGGGCAGAAAGGGCTATGCAAGACACAGAACACTGGGACTGATGCCTGAAACCTTGGAATCATATTTTTTTTTTGGAATCATATTTTATTTATTTTTAAATATTATAATTTTATTGGAGTATAGTTCATTTTCAATGTTGTGTTAGTTTCAGGTCTACAGCTAAGTGATCCAGTTATACATATACACATATTCATTCTTTTTTAGATTCTTTCCTCATACAGTTTATCATAGAATATTGAGTAGAACCTACTGTGCTATGCGGTAGGTCCTTGTTGGTTATCTATCTTACATATAGTAGTGCGTGAATGTTTGGGACTTCCCTGGTGGTTCAGACAGTAAAGAATCATCCTGCAATGTGGGAGACCTGAGTTTGATCCCTGGGTTGGGAAGATCACTGGTGTGTATGTTCATCTCAAGCTCCTAATTTGTCCCTCCCTGCTAACCCGACATTTCCCTTTTGGAACCATAAGTTTGTCGTCATTATCTGTAAGTCTGTTTCTGTTTTGTAAATAAGTTCATTTATATCTCTTTTAAAAAAATTAGATTTCACATATGGGTGGTATCTTATGATACTTGTCTTCTCTGTCTAACTTATTTCAATTACTCTGATAATCTCTAGATCCATTCATACTGCTTCAAATGACATCATTTCATTCTTTATGGTTGAATAGTATTCCTAGGTTTAAGCAAACTAAATGTCCATCAACAGAGGAATGGATGGAGAAGTTGTAGTATATATACACAATGGAATATTACTCAGACATAAAAAAGAATGAAATTATGCTATTTGCTGCAACATGGACAGATTTAGAGATTATCTTGTCCCAAGGAAAGGAAGGAAGCTACTGTCATAAGCTACAATACTGCTGAAATTTGAGGACATGATGTTAACTGAAATAAACTAGTCATAAAAAATGCAAACTGTGTGTTTTAACTTACATGAAATGTCTAGAGTAGCCAAAACATTCATAGAAACAGGAAGTAGAATGGTGGTTGCCAGGAAATGGGAGAATGGAAATGGGGCATTCTTGCTTAATGGGACAATTTCAGTTTTGCAATATGCAAAAGTTCTGGAGATTCTACCACAGTGTGAATATACATAACTGCTACTGAACTGTACACTTAAAACTGATTAAGATAGGGCAGTTCCCTGGCGGTCCAGTGGTCAAGACTCTGCTTCTACTGCAGAGGCATTGGTTCCAGGAACTAAGACCCTACAATCCATATGGCGTGGCCAAAAAATAAATAAAATAAAATCCAATGTCTATTTTTAAAAAATGGTTAAGATGGTAGATATCCTCATACATGTATTTTGCCACATTAAATTTAAAAAAAAGAAAATTGTCACTGAGTTTCCTTTTTGCCATTACTATCATTAATCCTGTCATATGACTATTATTAAAAATTAAATTATATAAAGGAGGGAGGTGTCTGAAATGATTTGTTTAAATGTCAAATATGTGACGAACACCCAGCTAAGATACAAATAGTCATGCTCTTAGGGCCAAACTTTTCATCACTGGACAAATAAATGAGATTAAAATGGAGCTTCTTAGATGGCTAATGTATGGGACACCAGAGAACTGGACCCCACTGCACCTGTGTGAGGTGCCAAGCATCTGTGGCTTTCAGAGACAAGAGAAGCAAGAAAACCTGTCAAAGGATGAAAGAGTGTCCTTGAGGACAATTTTTCAAACTGCTGAACTCATTAGCAGGTCATGATATCAACTGAGGGCAGGCAGACAGGTTGAAAACCACAATCACAGAAAACTAACCAATCTAATCACATGGACCACAGCCTTGTCTAACTCAATGAAACTATGAGCCATGCCATGTAGGGCCACCCAAGACGGATGGGTCATGGTGGAGAGTTCTGACAAAACGTGGTCCACTGGAGAAGGGAATGGCAAACCACTTCAGTATTCTTGCCTTGAGAACCCCATGAACAGTATGAAAAGGCAAAAAGACAGGACAGTGAAAGATGAACTCCCCAGGTTGGTAGGTGCCCAATATGCTACTGGAGATCAGTGGAGAAAAAACTCCAGAAAGAATGAAGGGATGGAGCCAAAGCAAAAACAACACCCAGTTGTGGATGTGACTGGTGATGGAAGCAAGGTCCAATGCTGTAAAGAGCAATATTGCATAGGAACCTGGAATGTCAGGTCCATGAATCAAGGCAAATTGGAAGTGTTCAAACAGGAGGATGGCAAGAGTGAACATTGACATTTTAGGAATCAGTGAACTTAAATGGACGGGAATGGGTGAATTTAACTCAGATGACCATTATATTTACTACTGTGGGCAGGAATCCCTTAGAAGAAACGGAGTAGCCATCATGGTCAACAAAAGAATCCGAAATGCAGTACTGGGATGCAATCTCAAAAACAACAGAATGATCTCTGTTCATTCCCAAGGCAAACCATTCAATATCACGGTAATCCAAGTCGATGCCCTGATCGGTAATGCTGAAGAAGCTGAAGTTGAATGGTTCTATGAAGACCTACAAGACCTTCTAGAACTGACACCCAAAAAAGTTGTCCTTTTCATTATAGGGGACTGGAATGCAAAAGTAGGAAGTCAAGAAACACCTGGAGTAACAGGCAAATTTGGCCTTGGAATACGGAATGAAGCAGGGCAAAGGCTAATAGAATGCTGCCAAGAGAATGCACTGATCAGAGCAAACACCCTCTTCCAACAACACAAGAGAAGACTCTATACATGGACATCACCAGATGGTCAACACTGAAATCAGATTGATTATATTCTTTGCATCCAAAGATGGAGAAGCTCTATACAGTCAACAAAAACAATACCAGGAGCTGACTGTGCCTCTGACCATGAACTCCTTATTGCCAAATTCAGATTTAAATTGAAGAAAGTAGGGGAAACCACTAGACCATTTAGATATTACCTCAATCAAATCCCTTACGATTATACAGTGCAAGTGAGAAATAGATTTAAGGGACTATATCTGATAGACTGCCTGATGAACTATGGACGGAGGTTCGTGACATTGTACAGGAGATAGGGATCAACCCATACCCAACAAAAAGAAATACAAAAAGGCAAAATGGCTGTCTGAGGAGGCCTTACAAATAGCTGTGAAAAGAGAGAAGCAAAAAGCAAAGGAGAAAATGAAAGATATACCTATTTGAATGGAGAGTTCCAAAGAATAGCAAGGAGAGATAAGAAAGCCTTCCTCAGTGATCAATGCAAAGAAATAGAGGAAAACAACAGAAAGGGAAAGACTAGAGATCTCTTCAAGAAAACTAGAGATACCAAGGGAAAATTTCATGCAAAGATGGGATCAATAAAGGACAGAAATGGTATGGACCTAACAGAAGCAGAAGATATTAAGAAGAGGTGGCAAGAATACACAGAAGAACTATACAAAAAAGATCTTGACGACCCAGATAATCACGATGGTGGGATCACTCATCTAGAGCCAGACATCCTGGAATGTGCAGTCAAGTGGGCCTTAGGAAGCATCACTAGGAGCAAAGCTAGTGGAGGTGATAGAATTCCAGTTGAGCTATTCCAAATCCTGAAAGATGATGCTGTGAAAGTGCTGCACTCAATATGTCAGCAAATTTGGAAAACTCAGCAATGGCCACAGGACTGGAAAAGGTCAGTTTTCATTTCAATCCCAAAGAAAGGTAATGCCAAAGAATGCTCAAAACTACCCTACAATTGCACTCATCTCACATGCTAGCAAAGAAATGCTCAAAATTCTCCAAGCAGACTTCAGCAATATGTGAACCATGAACTTCCAGATGTTCAAGCTGATTTTAGAAAAGGCAGAGGAACCAGAGATCAAACTGCTAACATCCACTGGATCATCAAAAAAGCAAGAGAGTTCCAGAAAAACATCTATTTCTGCTTTATTGACTATGCCAAAGCCTTTGACTGTATGGGTCACAACAAACTGTGGAAAATTCTTAAAGATATGGGAACAGCAGACCACCTGACCTGCCTCTTGAGAAACCAGTATGCAGGTCAGGAAGCCACAGTTAGAACTGGACATGGAACAACTGACTGGTTCCAAATAGGAAAAGGAGTACGTCAAGGCTGTATATTGTCACCCTGCTTATTTAACTTGTATGCAGAGTACATCATGAGAAATGCTGGGCTGGAAGAAACACAAGCTGGAATCAAGATTGCTGGGAGAAATATCAATAACCTCAGATATGCAGATGAACCCACCCTCATGGCAGAAAGCAAATAGGAACTAAAGAGCCTCTTGATGAAAGTGAAAGAGGAGAGTGAAAAAGTTGGCTTAAAACTCAACATTCAGAAAACTAAGATCATGGCGTCTGGTCCAATCACTTCATGGCAAATAGGTGGGGAAACAGTGGATACAGTAGGAGACTACATTCTTGGGCTCCAACATCACTACAGATGGTGACTGCAGCCATGAAATTAAAAGACGCTTGCTCCTTGCAAAGTTATGACCAACCTAGACAGCATATTAAAAAGCAGAGCCATTACTTTGCCAACAAATGTCCGTCTAGTCAAGGCTATGGTTTTTCCAGTAGTCATGTATGGATGTGAGAATTGGACTATAAAGAAAGCTGAGTGCCGAAGAATTGCTGCTTTTGAACTGTGGTATTGGAGAAGACTTGAGAGACACTTGGACTGCAAGGAGATCCAACCAGTCCATCCTAAAGGAAATCAGTCCTGAATATTCATTGGAAGGACTGAGGTTGAAGCTGAAACTCCAACACTTTGACCACCTAATGTGAAGAGCTGACTCATTTGAAAAGACCCTGATGCTGGGAAAGATTGAAGGTGGGAGGAGAAGGGGAAGACAGATGATGAGATGGTTGGATGGCATCACCGACTCAGTGGACATGGGTTTGGGTGGACTCCGGGAGTTGTTGATGGACAGGGAGGCCTGGCCTGCTGTGGTTCATGGGGTTGCAAAGAGTTGGACACAACTGAGTGACTGTACTGAACTGATATTTTCTGAAGTTTATTATGGTTAATATAATTTAAAAAGTGAAATAAAATTTAAACTATCAGAATGCTGTAACTATTCTATATTTTTTCGTGAAAGTTTTGTTTCAGTTATTTATATATCCTGGCACTGGGTAGTGATGTCTTACTTATTGTGAATTGAAGTCAATAAAAGTTTGAATGTCAGTAGGGCTTCCATCGGAGAAGGCAATGGCAATCCACTCCAGTACTCTTGCCTGGAAAATCTCATGGACAGAGGAGCCTGGTAGGCTGCAGTCCATGGGGTCGCAAAGAGTCAGACATGACTGAGCGACTTCACTTTCACTTTTCACTTTCATGCATTGGAGAAGGAAATGGCAACCCACTCCAGTGTTCTTGCCTGGAGAATCCCAGGGACGGGGGAGCCTGGTGGGCTGCTGTCTATGGGGTCGCACAAAGTCAGACATGACTGAAGTGACTTAGCAGCAGCAGCAGCAGGTCTTCCATGGAGGGATATTTAACTGCCTGGAAGGGGTAAGTTTTGAATGTTCTTAAATGAAACTAAAGTTACCAGGCTATAAAGGGGAAAGGCAATTTGATCTCTGGTTCCTCTTTCTTTTCTAAAACCAGCTTGAACATCAGGAAGTTCACAGTTCACATATTGCTGAAGCCTGGCTTGGAGAATTTTGAGCATTACTTTACTAGTGTGTGAGATGAGTGCAATTGTGCGGTAGTTTGAGCATTGTTTGGCATTGCCTTTCTTTGGGATTGGAATGAAAATTGACCTTTTCCAGTCCTGTGGCCACTGCTGAGTTTTCCAAATTTGCTGGCATATTGAGTGCAGCACTTTCACAGCATCATCTTTCAGGATTGGGAATAGCTCAACTGGAATTCTATCACCTCCACTAGCTTTGTTTGTAGTGATGCTTTCTAAGGCCCACTTGACTTCACATTTCAGGATGTCTGGCTCTAGGTGCGTGATCACACCATCGTGATTATCTTGGTCGTGAAGATCTTTTTTGTACAGTTCTTCTGTGTATTCTTGCCATCTCTTCTTAATATCTTCTGCTTCTGTTAGGTCCATACCATTTCTGTCCTTTATTTATCCCATCTTTGCATGAAATGTTCCCTTGGTATCTCTGATTTTCTTCAAGAGATCTCTAGTCTTTCCCATTCTGTTGTTTTCCTCTATTTCTTTGCATTGATCACTGAAGAAGGCTTTCTTATCTCTCCTTGCTATTCTTTGGAACTCTGCATTCAGATGTTTATATCTTTCCTTTTCTCCTTTGCTTTTCACTTCTCTTCTTTTCACAGCTATGCCAACATCCGCTGGATCATGGAAAAAGCAAGAGAGTTCCAGAGAAACGTCTATTTCTACTTTATTGACTATGCCAAAGCCTTTGACTGTGTGGATCACAGTAAACTGTGGAAAATTCTGAAAGAGATGGGAGGCATTTCAGACCACCTGATCTGCCTCTTGAGAAATTTGTATGCAGGTCAGGAAGCAACAGTTAGAACTGGACGTGGAACAACAGACTGGTTCCAAATAGGAAAAGGAGTACGTCAAGGCTGTTTATTGTCACCCTGTTTATTTAACTTATATGCAGAGTACATCATGAGAAACGCTGGGCTGGAAGAAGCACAAGTTGGAATCAAGATTGCTGGGAGAAATATCAATAACCTCAGATATGCAGATGATACCACCCTTATGGCAGAAAGTGAAGAGGAACTCAAAAAGCCTCTTGATGAAAGTGAAAGTGGAGGGGAAAAGTTGGCTTAAAGCTCAACATTTAGAAAACGAAGATCATGGCATCCAGTCCCATCACTTCATGGGAAATAGATGGGGAAACAGTGGAAACAGTTTCAGACTTTATTTCTTTGGGCTCCAAAATCACTGCAGATGGTGACTGCAGCCATGAAATTAAAAGACACTTACTCCTTGGAAGGAAAGTTATGACCAACCTAGATAGCATATTCAAAAGCAGAGACATTACTTTGCCAACAAAGTTTCGTCTAGTCAAGGCTATGGTTTTTCCTGTGGTCATGTATGGATGTGAGAGTTGGACTGTGAAGAAGGCTGAGCACCAAAGAATTGATGCTCTTGAACTGTGGTGTTGGAGAAGACTCTTGAGAGTCCCTTGGACTGCAAGGAGATCCAACCAGTCCATTCTGAAGGAGATCAGCCCTGGGATTTCTTTGGAAGGAATGATGCTAAAGCTGAAACTCCAGTAACTTTGGCCACCTCATGTGAAGAGTTGACTCACTGGAAAAGACTCTGATGCTGGGAGGGATTGGGGGCAAGAGGAAAAGGGGACGACAGAGGATGAGATGGCTGGATGGCATCACTGACTCGATGGACTTGAGTCTGAGTGAACTCCAGGAGTTGGTGATGGACAAGGAGGCCTGGCGTGCTGCAATTCATGGGGTCACAAAGAGTTGGACACGACTGAGCGACTGATCTGAACTGAAAGGGGAAAGGCTATTTCTAGGCAGAAGAAATTGCACAGGGTAAGAGCAATGGGGAAAAGAGCCTGAAAACAAGGATTGGGACAACTCCTGAGTGTGAGCAAGGGCCTATTTTGTATTTTGATGCCTGGATTGAGGTAAATTCCAGCTCTAGCACTGACAGGCTGGGAATCCTCAATCAAGGGATAGTGACTGGTACACAGAAAGGATAACAGCTGCTATAGTTTCTTTCTTCCCTTCCTACACAGCCCTTGGTGGATCAGACTCCCATTGAATGGGTCAGAGTTTAAGTGAGAACAGAAAAAAGAGGAAGAAGATACAGGAATGAGCCAAGAAGTTCTTTATATTCATATATAAACAGAATAAACTAGACCCAAAGTTAGCCATCCAGTCACCTTGTCTGCAAAAGTGATTAAAACTTTACGTGGATCATCAGGCAGGAATCTCAGCTGATTTTAAAGATGTTAAAAATTCATATTCAATTTGGATACTGGAGAGTCTTCCTACCCACAGAGAAGTCTGTGACTAGATTAGAAAACCTAGTCAGACTGTTGACCTGTTACTTATTTCTCTCAAGAATAAATGCTGCCTGTAGTCCAAAGCTCAGGTCACCCACTCTGTTGCCCACTGGCATAAAGAATAAGACTGTGAGCAGCTGCTCCCTTGGACCCTGACTAGAGCTCTGAACACCCCCAGCCCTCACCCTGAAGCAAAATGTCCAGAGAATAATTGAATTACATAGAAGAAGTCCTTTTCCTATATTTGTGCTTTGGAAAATAATATTTAGACTAATTCTAAAAACACGTATTTTCTTCAAAATGGTTACATGAGTTCTTTAGAGAACTGAATTTCCTCAGGACCCATAAAACTCATGTCTATGGAGCATTCTACAGTTTATGGATAAAATTAGAAAGAAGCTGTTAGGACTTCCCTGGTGGTACAGTGAATTGAAATCTGCCTGCTAATACAGGAGATATGGGTTCGATCCCTGATCCAGGAACATTCCACATGCCGTAGAGCAACTAAGCCACAACTATTGAGCCTGTGCTCCAGAGCCCGGGAGCCACAACTACGGAGCCCATGTGCTTCAGCTACTGAAGCCTGAGAGCCGTAGAGCCTGTGCTCTACAAGAGAAGCCATAGCAATGAGAAGCCCATGTACCGCAACTGGAGAGTAGCCCCACTCACCACAAATAGGGAAAAGCCCACGCAGCAGCGAAGACCCAGCACAGTCATAAACAAATAAATAAAATTAAACAGGAAAGCAGTTGGGACAGAGCTGACCAGTGGGTATTATCTGTCTCCCTTTTGAGCAAAAAGGTTGTAGTCTAGAATGTACTTAGATCTCCAGTAGACTCCAGAAATCTCACAGATTACTGTTGCTGTTAATGTTATGGGCTTAATTGTGTTCACCCCACCCCCCTGAAATCCATATGTTGAAGCTCTAATCTTCCTGGTGTCCTTATAAGAAGAGTAGATTTGGACACACAAAGAGACCTGAGAGATGCATGCCCTAAGGAGAGATCATGGGAGGACACGGGGAGAAGGAAGCCATCTGCAAGTTAAGAGAGCAGCCTTAGAAGACAGACCTGCCAACATTCTGTCTACCTTGGACTTCCAACCTCCAGGATTGTGAGAAAATAACTTTCTGTTGTTTAAGTCACCCAGTCTGTGGTATTTAGTTATGGCAGCCAGAGCAGGCTAACACAATTAGTATTATAGAAGGTCGCTGAACTGTTAAGAGAACAGTGGCAGGAAGTGGGGTCGTATCCCATCTTTAGACAATTCTTTAGACAATCATTGCATAATCTGCAGCAAGTCACTTGACGTCTGTCTGCATTTTCCACCTCTCTCCTCCAGGGTCGTAAGGATTAACTGAGATAAAGTCTGTAAAGACCCTATCAATAACAGGGGTCCTCCAAGCATCCTTCACTTCTCTGTCTAGATAGCAGCTTTCTCCTAATTCAGGGGAGTGGATGGACTGAGCAGTGCCCCCACAGCTTTTCAGCTCTGAACTTTTGCAACTGTAACAGAAGTCTCATGAATGAGAGTAAGTTTCATATCTATAAAGCCCCAAAGTATTTTTAAAGTCCTTCCCCTCACTGTGTCTCACAGTAAACACAGATGCACCCCTCTGACTTAACGTTAGTTTAAACCTCAGTTTTGAAAAACTGGATGAAACCCCAGCAGACCAGACTCCTGACTCCTAAAGTCTCCCGGCTTGCAAATCCAACCAGTCATGCAACACTGCACTCTTTAGAGTTAAGGCTTCATACCCACCAGAAGCAAACTTTAAATGAATGTAAATCCAAATGTCAATATTTGGTTCCAAAACCCACTTAATACCCCATTCTCTGTCCCCACAGTACCTGGCTGAGCAATCCGGTTGCCCTCTTCTTGATGGATCAAAAGACACTTTTAAAATAAAAGTTTCTCATCGTGTGGCTAAAAATGAAAATAAAATTTGTTTTCATTTGCTTTCTGTTTCATCACAAAATCCAGTATTCTTATAGGTCCGAAGTCTCTCCACTCCCGGCAGGGGATTGTAAGGGAAGGGCAAACACTGACAAGTTCCTCTTTTTCTTCAAAGCATCGTAATAATGGTTTGGACACAGTATGAACTTCCAGTTCAAAAAGAGAAGATGAGTGTAAGTACAAGTGAAATGAGCTTAAAAGATGCAAATCTGGAAATTCACATCAGGAAAGGAATTACTCATTTTTTCCCTGTTTATTCACAAAATGTGAGTCCTGTTGCTGTTAGTTTATCATTCTATAGCTTAAAATGAAAATAACGTGTTTTGAACATTTAATGTATATTAATTTTATTGTTAACCAAGACAGAAAGCAAGAGAAATGAAATGAGCTGATTTAGTTAGTTAAAGTTTGTTGCTACCACAGCCAAAGTCATACTTATCATCTATACCTTGGGTCCCAGAGTGTGTGTGTGCTAAGTCGCTTCAGTTGTGTCCAACTCTGTGTGACCCAATGAACTGCAGCCTGCCAGGCTCCTCTATCCATAGGATTCTCCAGGCAAGAATACTGGAGTAGGTTGCTATGCCCATCTTCAGGGGATCTTCCTGACCCAGGGATCGAACCCGTGTCTCTTATGTCTCCTGCACTGGCAGGTGGCTTCTTTGCCACCAGCGCCACCTGAGAAGCCCTCGGATTCCAGGAGACTTTAGCAAATGCATACTTTCTGTCACCAGAGTCCTGAGCAAGATTAACACAGAGCAAATGGACCACCACCGTTGATCCGTCCCATGATGGTATTCAGGGCATCCTCCTGACTTTGAAGAGTCACTGGCTCCTGCTTGTACATACACATTAAGAGCTTGTAAGCACAAGCTCCAGGAAGCAGGTTTACACCAGGCTTCAGTAATGGAGACGTTTCCCCCAGCAGTTGTCTTTAGAATGCCGTTATTGCATAATGTTTCCCCTACCTTGGCACAATCAGGAACTTTTTATGTTACAAAACTTATTTCAAAAAGAGCTTTCTGACATTAACTTATCTGATATAGAGGGACACTGAAGTTTTACCCTAAATAAATTCAACATTCTTGGTTTTCTATGGGATTAACAAGTGTTTCCCAACTTATGAGAAGGGTTTCTCTGAAGTGAGACCAGGAGCTGTGCTATCAGCCTGGATTTTTGAACTTTTAATTAAATCCATATGTAAATGTATGTTCACAGAGAAAAACTATAAAGATAGGCACCAACAATATAAACAGTACTTATCTCTTGGGGATAATTTTAAATTTTCTTCTTTTGTTTACCCATATATTCTGATTTTCTGTAACAAACACCTATTACTTTTATAACAAACGATGTAAAACAGGATGGAAAGAGGGAATGTGGAAATGTGATTATAGTGGGCCATCCAAATATTAATGTATCAAGTCTTAATCCCTGGAATTGGTAAATGTTGTATCTTTGTAGATATGGTTAAGGCTCTTGAGATGGGGGCATAACCCTGGATCTGGGTAAGCACTAAATGCAATAAAAAAAAAAAAAAAGTGTCCACATAAAAGAGAGGCAGAAGGAGATTCAAAACAGAAAAGGAAAGGACAATGTGACCATGGAGACAGTGATTGGACTGGCTGTGAGTCAAGGAATGCTGGCAGCCACCTGAAGCTAGAGGAGGCAAAAAATCGATTTTCTTCTAGAGCCTCTGGAGGGAGTGTGGTCCTGCTGACAACTTGGTATCCACCCAGTGATGCCAACTTGGGACATCTGGCCTCCAGAGTGTGAGAGAATAAATTTCTGTTGTTTTGAGCCACCTAGCCTGTGTTATTTTGTTACAGCAGCTACAGGAGACTAATGCTGTAGTGTGTCATGGTAAAATGACAAAATGATATCCCCCTTCATTCAAGCACATCCTCCATATGGCCTCATCACTTTGCTTTGCAAACAGATTTGCAGTCAGGTGTTTTCAATACATTTAGAATGGATGCTCTGCTGTGCTCACTCAGCTGTGTTCAACTCTTTGTGACCCCGTGGACTGTAGCCTGCCAGCCTCTTCTGTCCATGGAATTTTCCAGGCAAGAATACTAGAGTGGGTTGCCATTTCCTATTCCAGGGGATCATCCCAGCCCAGAGATCAAACCCGCATCTCTTGCATCTCCTACACTGGCAGATAAATTCTTTGCTGTTGTGCCACCTGGGAAGCTCAGCTTTAGAATGGATAATGTACTAGAAATTTTGACATCCTGAAGAAGTTCCAAGAGCTATGTCCCTCGCCCTTTTACTTTTCTTCCCAGTCTCTTCCCAACCTTTACTCGTCCGGGGAGTGTGGCAAAATGGAAATGCCCAGGGATCTGGAGCTAAGACCTAAATTCAAGTGTGGGTTTCATCTTGCTTCTTAGCAGGAAAATGGTGGCTAGCCAGCCTGCTCCAGGACTTTTTGAACATCATCTGAGCTACTGTATCTGAAAATACCACCTGCGTGCTATTCTGTGACTTTAAACATTTATAGATACTCATGCCTTTTACTCTCAGTATAATGGAAAAGGAGAGGAAAAGTCACAATACTTTTCTCCCTGGGGGCCTGCAACTCATAATTCTAATTGTTCTAGAATTTTGCTAGTCTTCTGGCCCAGAAAATCAGTGGCAGGGGAAGTTACTGGGCTAATTCATGTTTGGTAACTTCCTTGTATGCCTTAAAAGGAGAGTCAAAACTTCTTGACTAACTCCTTTAGGAAGTAGGGGTATATTGTGTCTATTATTCTCTGTTTTATATATATACATAAAATATTTTTAAAAAATCTATAATTCCCCATCCTTACTCCTTACAGTTGGCCTAATAATTCAGATACACTAATATAAGAGAGGCTTTAGTGAGAGAAACTAAATGTGGAAGGACTGATTGTTGATTTTCAAGGCAACTGAAATCCTCTCCTAAAATTAACATTTGAAATAGCTGGAGATATTTTGCAAGAAGAAAAAAACACCTTAAGGAGGTAATGATAGCTGTGTTCAGATGCCCACAGGGATGTGGCCTAGGGAAGAGGGAGCAGGTCTCAGATGTTTATGACAAATAAATGCTGTTTACAAGGAATCAGAATCTCATTCAAAATGCCAAGAAGCCTAAAGATACTTCTTTAAGGTAATGTACTTCTTTGGAGTAATTGGTGATTATCTTTTACTCTCCTTGAATTTTAAAATACCCTTCCAATAATTGGACAGTTTCCCAAATTATGAAATCCATATTCCTAAATCCTTCCCTGGTGGCTCATCTGGTAAAGAATCTGCCTGCAATGCAGGAGACCTGGGTTCGATCCCTGGGTTGGGAAGATCCCATGGAGGAGGGACAGGCTACCCACTTCAGTGTTCTGACCTGGAGAATTCCATGGACTGTATATGGGGCCACAAAGAGTCAGATACGACTGAGTGACAATCACTTTCACAAAGCAGAAGCCAGAAACCCTTTTTTCTTAAAAGAAAAAAAAAAAGTTATTTATTAAATAGTTTTTTCTTTTTTTGAATATTCTCCCTATTCTATGTATGTATGTATTTATAGCTGCACTGGGTCTTTGCTGCTGCATGCAGGTCTTCTCTAGTTGCAGTGAACGGGGCTTCTCACTGCAGCGGATTCTCTTGTCGTGGAACACGGGCTCTAGAACGCGAGCCCAGTAGCTGCGGCACACAGGCTTGGTTGCTCTGTGGCATGTGGGATTTTCCTGGACCAGGGATTGAACTCATGTCTCCTGCACTGGCAGGCAGACTCCCAAACTATGAACCACCAGGGAAGTCCTTAAAATTTTATTTATTTATTTTAATTAGAGGATAATTACAATATTGTGATGGTTTTTGCCATACATCAATATGAGTTGACATTAGGTGTACGTATGTCCCCCCGTCTTGAACCCCCTTCCCACCTCCCTCACCTTCCCACCCCTCTAGGTTGTTGCAGAGCTCTGGCTTTGGGTTCCTTGAGTCATACATCAAATTCCCACTGGATATCTCTTTTACAGATGGTAATGTATATGTTTCAATGCTAACCTCTCAAATCATCCCACCCTCACCTTCCCACACTGTCTCCAAATGTCTGTAGAAATCCTTGTTCACAGCGTTCTTGAAGTTAGCGAGTACATACCTACCCTCAGGGTTCTGCTGATGGGAAGCTAACATAAGACTACAATGGAGCGCCAAGGGGTCACAGTGTGAAAGCCATCCTGGTGAAACAGCATAGAGACATCCCTCTTGTGAAAGCAGTGGCATAGTTGCTCCAGCTCTGTCCTGCAGAACCTGAGTCCAGAGGTAGAGACAGTAGGGTTTCCAAGCGACCCAGCACTGAAATTACCTGTTCTTGCCTACACAGCCTTCCAGGCCTGGTTCTCTGCACCCCACTAAAGATTCTGTTAGTTATCTGATATCTTCAATAAATTCCTTTTCTGCTTAAACTCGCTGAAGTGGGTTCTGTTGTACTTGTCGTGTAAAGTACTGTCTTAGCAATTAATTGGCATCAGTTCTCTAGGAGGTTAGCATTTGCTTTATGTGGAAAGTTAAGTTAGTTCTGATCTCTATCTAATTTATGATTCTGTGAGTTAGCGTGGTAAGGGTACGGGAAGCAGGACATCTGGGTAAATACACTTATCAGTGTCCCAGCAACTATTTGCAATTACTTTTCCACTACAGGTAACTTAAAAATTGAAGCAAGAGTGTACAGAAGACAGTTGGGCCAAGGCTTAACTGATAGTCCACCTTTAGTCATATAATAATTCCTTTAGGTAAAGCACAGCCCTAACCACTCAGTCCATTTTTACAATGGAAATATTTTGAAACAAGTCTATGATGACTCTACCTTCGTTTGATTTAGTGATGAATCTCACAGTTAACAAGTTCAGGTGTGAAATATGCAAACTTTGTTTCTGTATAAATCAAGCTGCTATTCTGATACAGCCTCCATTTCAGTTGATGGTAGACTTCTAATCTATTCATTTTGAGGTAAGCTTCTCCAGTTCAATGAACCCTCAGTCTATCCAGATCTGTAATTTAGTCATATTCGAACTTAAAACTCCTGTTGGTATGTTTTCCTCTCTCTCTGCTTCCTGGGTGGTATTCTAAGTTCTGCATCTAACAGCAGTGAAGAGGATCAGAATCCTCTCCTCCACTCAGTTCCTCTGATGGAGCATGTTGCTGGTGCGCTCAACTTGAGTGTGGTGCTTGGCTTTTGGGTGTTTAAGTTCCATTTCCTGATGTGCATTATGTCTGGTTGCCTGATGCCAGGAGACTGCTAAAGTGTGCTTCCTTCCTCCTATTGCTCCAAGTCAGCAGTTTACATCTCAGCCTTTGAATGCATGTTTTCCACCCCTGCCTGATACACTGGCTCTCCCTCTGCTTCTCCCATCTCCTCACGGAAGGCTGGGAACTTCAGACTTCCTGAATGCTGTAGGAAAGCCTCCAGAAGCTGGATGGGAGGGGCTTCCTCCTCCCAACCACAGACGCTCTAGATTTCTGGGTCAATGGACTCAGGACCGCTGAGAAAGTTCTTGAGAGGAAAAAATGAGCAGGGATAATTGGTTAGTATCTAAAATAATTCATCCATCAGATTTTATTGAGGGTGGTCCTAGATTAGGCTATTTATGTTTGAAAAGTGAACATACTGTTTTCTATTTTTAAAAAATTGATTCTGCAAAAGCCTTTTTGTATGTAATTAATGAATGATTACCTTTGGTTCAATGAAGAAAATACAGCAAGCACTGAATGAGATATATTTTTTACTGTTTGAAAGTAAACTGCTTTTATCCTTATAAAATATTTTTAAATTAAAAAAGTAATACATATTAATTTCAGAAAATTTGGAAAACATAGAAAAGCTTAATATAGAAAAACGCAGACCTCACTCACAATAATAACCACTTGCCACTTTGAGATGTTATCCTTTCAGTTATATTTTCTTATATCTTTGTATCTATATAATATTAGGACCATATGCAAATTGGGATCATGGTAGATTGTTTTACAAACAGATTTTTTTTCACTTCATAAAGAATTTTGAGATTTTCCTCCATATCATGAAATAACTCAAGAAGATGATTCAGTGTATCATTTTATTAAATGGATGTCCCACAATTTCCTTACCCATTCTCCTGGACATTTAAATTGTGTCCAGTTTTTAATCTTTAATAAATGTCCTCAATGTGCACATTTTTAAAAATAAATTCTTTTTTCTTTTTTGGATGCACTGCATGGCTTGTGGGATCTTAGTTCCCCAACCAGGGATTGAACCCAGACCCTAGCAATGAGAGCGCCAAGTCCTAATCACTGATCCTCCAGGGAATTCCCAGAACAAATTCTAAAAAACAGAAATTTGGTGCCAAAGAAAATACACTTTTTAAAGATTTTAAAATAAAATTTGTCAAGAGAAAAATCAGACAGCTCAAATTAATGAGTTTTAGCACTTCACTATGTATGGGGAGATTCAAGAGTCTGGGTGCAATAAAATCATACTTATGATATGAATGCATGATATGTATGATATATCATATGAATGAATATGAATGATACATTATACATTCATACATATGAATGTATGATATACAATTTGTCAAATTGTTTTTTAGAAAAGATATATCTATGTAACTATTGAGAGATGAATCATCCAAAACCAGTAACATTGGGCACTGCATTATCATTCACTTAATCTTTGCTAATCTGATTAATATAAAATGATACCTCACTATTACTTGATTATGCTTTTCTTTAGATTAGTCAAGTTGAATTCTTTGCATCTTTGCTGACAATTCTGAGTCCTTATTTTATGAATTGTCTGTTCAAGTCCTTTGCCTCTTTCTTTGTGTTTTTTATTGATGTACAGTTGATTTACGGCTTTTAATTGGTCCCATGGACAGAGGAGCCTGGTGGGCTGCAGTCCATGGGGTCGCTAAGAGTTGGACACGACTGAGCATCTTCACTTTCACTTTTCACTTTCATGCATTGGAGAAGAAAACGGCAACCCACTCCAGTGTTCTTGCCTGGAGAATCCCAGGGACGGGGCAGCCTGGTGGGCTGCTGTCTATGGGGTCACACAGAGTTGGACACGACTGAAGGGACTTAGCAGCAGCAGCAACAGCAGCATTGGTTTTAGGTGTACAGCAAGAGGATTTATTTATACATATATGTATATGATTATTTTTCACTATAGGTTATTATGAGATGTTGAATAGAGTTCCTTGTGCAATATAGCCTTTTTTTTTTTTTACAAATCAACTGCATTGATTTACAGTTTACATACATGAAATTGTACCCATTTAAAGTTGTTCAGCTAATGAGTTTTGATAAAGATCACCATGAACATAACAGAGAACCTTTTTATCACTCTAAAATTTCCCTCAAGCCTCTTTGTAGCTTTGGTTCCAGACAACGACCAATCTGCTTTTTGTCATTATAGATCATAATTTCTCTTATTTAGAATTTCATATGAATGGAATCATAAGGCATATACATTTTTGTGTCTGTTTTCATCACTGAGCATAAGGCTTTGGTATTCATCCATATCCCTATGCGTATCAGTATATCATTCCTTCTGATGCTGAGTACTATCCCATTGTATGGCTATATCACAATTTATCCATTTATCTACTAATCTATTGATGGACATTTGGGTTGCTTCCAGTTTTAGATTGTTATGAATAAATCTGCTATGGAATAAAATGAAATGTTACTGAGCCATGAAAAGGAAAGCATTTGAGTCAGTTCTAATGAGGTGGATGAACCTAGAGCCATTATACAGTGAAGTAAGTCAGAAAAAGAAAGATAAATATCATATACTTACACATATATATGGAATCTAGAAAAAGGTGGTACCAATGAATTCATTTGCAAGGCAGCAATGGAGAAACACATAGAGAACAGACTTATGGACACGGGAGGCGGGGGAGGGAGGAGAGGGTGAGATGTATGGAGAGAGTAACATGGAAACTTATATTACCATATGTAAAATAGATGCCAACGGGAATTTGCTGTATGGCTCAGGAAGCTCAAACAGGGGCTCTGTATTAACGTAGAGGGGTGGGATGGGGAGGGAGAGGGGAGGGAGGCTCACCTATGGGTGATTCGTATTGATGTTTGACAGAAAACAACAAATTCTGTAAAGCAATTATCCTTCAAAAAATAAATTAAAAAAATCTACTATGAACATTTCCTAGAAATCTTCGCAAAGACATAGGTTTTCTTTATGTAAGTACTTACAATTCATGGATCCCATGTTAACTATATGTTTTCAACTTTATTAGCAACTACTGAAGTTTGTTTTTGTGTATGAGAGTTCCACATACACGTCCTCTCCAGTGCTTAGTATTATCAGTCTTTTTCTTTTTAAAAAAATGTTTATTTTTATTTGGCTGTGTGGTTATTGGTTGTGGCACACAGAATCTTCACAGCGGCATGCGGGCTTCTCTAATTTCGACGCGCAATCTCTAGGGCACGCGGGCTTTGTTGCCTTGCAGTGTGTAGGACTTGTTAATAGTTCCCGGCCAGGGATCGAACCTGTGTCTCCTGCATTGGAAGGCAGATTCTTAACCACTGGACCACCAGGGAAGTCCCATATCAGTCTTCTTCAATGTAGCTGTTTAATGAGCCTGCAGGAGCATCTCATTGTGGTTATACTCTACATTTCCATTGTGACTAACAATGTTGTGTACTTTTAATATGCTTATTGATCAAAAGAATATGTTCTTTGGTGAAACATCTGTTCAAATCTTTTGTCCATGTTTTTAATGACGAGCTGTAACAATTTTTTAATTATTCTAGAGGCAAATCATTTGTCAGATATATGGATTGTGAATATTTTCTCCCAGTTTGTGGTGTGTTTTTTCATTGACTTAACAAAATCTTCAACCATTTTTAATTTTTATGAAGTTCAAGTCACCATTTGTTTCTTTCATGTTTTGTGTTTTTCTGTCATATTTAAGTTTGTTACCACAAGATGGCAAAGATTCCATCTGCAATCTTAATTTCCCTTTGCCACATAACGTAATGTGTTCACAGGTTCTGGGTATGAGAATGTGGACATCTTTGCTGTTGTTGGTTGTTTGGTCGCTGGGTCATGTCTGACTCTTTCTTTGGGGGGGCGTTATTCTGTCTACCGCATATGTCCTTTATCAGAATGAGGAGCTACTCTTTTGTTCCTAGTTTGCTGAATATTTTTTACCATGACACATATTGAGTGTTTACTAAGTGCCAACCACTCTGCTAATTGTTTTTATGCAGGTTATGTCATTTAACCCTCGCCTACGACATGATTATCATCCTCAATTTACAGAGGAGTAACTTCCCCAGTCTCATATAACCAATAAGTGGCAGAATAAGATTTAAACAGAAATATGTTAAAACTGAAGTTCAGTCTTTTACTAACTGCTAAAAATAAACTGGGCTTCCCTGGTGGCTCAGATGGTAAAGAATCCACCTGCAATGCAGGAGACCTGGGTTTGATCCCTTGTCAGGAAGATACCTAGAGAAGGGAATGGCAGCCCACTATAGTATTCTTGCCTGGAGAATTTCACGGATAGAGGAGCCTGGTGGGCTACAGACTATGCAGTTGCAAAAGAGTTGAACATGACTGAGCAACTAACACACATACACAAATAAACTACAGATTGGATATTATTCACTTTCTGCACAAGGTCATTCACTTATCTTTTTAAACTGCTTTTATTGAGATATAATTCAAATATCTTCCACTTTGCTTATTTAAAGTGTACAATTCAGTAGCTTTTAGTATATTCTTAATGTTATATACCCATTTATGCAACATACACACAGTCAATTTTAGAACATTTTCATTTTCTAAAATGAAAAGGAAAACTTGCTCTCTTTAGCTGTCATCCCTAACCCCTACACCCTCTAGCCCTAGCCCTACTTGCTGTCTCTAGAGACTCCCTTATTCTGGATATTTCATATAAATGGAATCATAATATGCACTCTTTTGTGACTGGTTTCTTTCTCTTAGTGTTTTCAAGATTCATCTATATTGTAGCATTAACTCATTACTTTTTATTACCAAATAATATTCCATTATATGGATATACCAACTTTACTTATCCATTCATCAACTGATAAACATTTAGACTATTTCCACTTTTGTCTATTATGCATAATGATGCTATAAATGTTTGTGAATGAATTTTTGTGTGGACATAAGTTTCCATTTCTCTTGGGGATATACCTAGGAGTAAAACTGCTAAATCATACAGTACATCTATGTTTAACCATTTGAGAAATTGACAGACTGTTTTCCAAAGTAGTGGCACTGTTTTCTTTAAATAATGAGAGTGGTGTTATGATGGTTCTAATTCCTCTACATCTTCGTCAACACTTGCTATTGTCTTTTTTGTTATAGCCATCCTATGGGTGAAAAGTGGTATCTAAATTGGTTTTTGCATGCATTTACACTTTCATTTATTCACCCTTTAAAAAAAAAATAAATAAAAAAAAAAAAATGAACAGGGACCTCCCTGGTGGTGGTTCAGTGGCTAAGACTTTGTTCTCCCAGTGCAGGGGGCCTGAGTTCAATCCCTGGTCAGGGAACAAGGTCCCACAAGCCACAACTAAGAGTTCATATGCCACAACAAAGACCAGACACAGCCAAATAAATAAATTATTTAAAATAAATGAGCAGATAAATAGCATAATGACATATTTGTGATAAGTTCTAGAAATAGCCAGGGTACTATCATTGAGACTAATATGGCAGTCAAGGAATCTAGGAAGGTGATATTTAAGCTGAGTTCTCAAGAATGGATGGAACCAGCCCTGAAAATGCCAAGGAAGAACTTTCCAGATAGAGAAGAGCAAGCACGGAGGATTGAAAACTGTCCTGGGTGACTGACTGCAAGTGGGAGAGTACAAGAGATGAGGCTAGTGAGGTATGCAGGAGAAGGGAAAAGAGTTTGGATTTTATCCTAAATACAGTGGGAATCCATGAAAAGGTTCTACATTGAGAGAGGCATGATGGTGTTCCTGTTTTAAAAGATCACTTTAGCTGCTGCATTGCAAAACCAGTTAAGAAGTGTTCACAGATTTCCATACGAGAGATAACAGTAACTTTAATAAGAGTGGCAGTAGTGAAGATGCATAGAATTTCTTCCAAGCTCTATTTGAAATGTAGAACAAGCAAGACTGGATGGGACCTGAGGGGTGAGTGAAAGGGAGGAGTCAATAATGACATTCAAGTTTCCGGCTTCAGTGAATGAAAGTGTCATTTTCCAAGATAAAAATGAGTTAGCAGTGGTAGCCTGGTGGGCTGCTGTCTATGGGGTCACACAGAGTCGGACACGACTGAAGTGACTTAGCAGCAGCAGCAGTGGTATGTACTGGCTCCAAATATGCTTAAATAAATCTTGAAAACTTTCAATTCATTTTTTCTGGAGTTATTGTCCATTCAAGTGGATAAACATACGCTTCCTTGGTTATAAATATAATGACAATTGACTGAGGTCTGGTGGTTCAAATGGTAAAGCATCTGCCTACAATGCGGGAAACCCGGGTTCAATCCCTGGGTTGGGAGGGTCCCCAGGAGAAGGAAATGTCAACCCACTCTAGTACTTTTGCCTGGAAAATCCGATGGACAGAGGATCCTGGTAGGCTACAGTCCATAGCGTCACAAAGAGTCAGACATGACTGAGCGACCTCACTTCACTTTGGATTTATTTGCCCTTATGCTACAGTTTGTTGTATTACATTCTTATCTCACTAGTATTAGTTCAAAATAGAAAACATTCCCTTCCATTTTCAATCACTCTGAAGTATCATAATTGAAATCATTAAGATGATAGTTTCAGGACTTCCTTGGTGGCCCAGTGGTTAAGACTCCACACTTACACTGCAGGGGGCAAAGGTTTAATCCCGGGTTAGACCTAAAATCCTCATGCTGTGTGGTGTGGTCAAAAAAAGAAAGAAAATGGAAACAAAAAAATGCTATATCCATCAAATTGACGTGTTTTTAAAAATAATTATATCCAGTATTAATAACAAGGATGAGGGTAGGGAAACACTTATGCTGTGGCAATGGAGGTACAATTTGTTACTATCTCTTGGAAGACAGTTTACAAATATGGATTTTAAAACCTCAGACATTCGTACTCTTTGATCTGAGTTATTCCTCTTTTAAAAAATATATCCTAAGGAAACAATCATGAATATGTATTAATACAGAAGTACAGCTATAAGGTTGTTTATCATGGTGCTGTTTTATCATTATGAAAATTTGGAAAGAAAGTCAATGAATACAGAGAGTTTGCAAATTATAATATATCCAGTAAATGAATAAAAGGCAACATTAAAATGTTATAGAAAAAACATGGTGACATCAGAAAATGTTAATGTTATGGAATACAATATATGCTTATATATAAATACTTCAAAAAGTATTGTAACAGTTTAAGACGTTAATAGTGGTTACCTCTATAGGTAATACAACAGGATGATTTTTCTTTACAATTTTCTCCAATAAGCATGTAATAATTTTAAGATAAGACAATAAACTAAAAGACAAAACAAAACAAAAAAATTCATGAGTTTCCCACTTAAGTTTGAGTTAATTTCAATAAACATCACAACTAAAGTTTTTCAGTCTGAAGACTAGCCTCTTAAACAATATTTAAAACATGAAAGTCAAGTAGGCAAATTAAATATAGCATGTGTACCACTTCTGAAGGTCAACAAACCCATTATTTAAAGAAACAAAAAACAGGACACGAATTCCTGAAACAGGAATCATAGCCCACAAATATCCTGACCTCAGCTGCCCAAAGTCTGGACTGGAGGAACAAATGTCTGTAATTTATTAGGATTATATCCTCATTGACAAAATGATTACTGAGTGTGTTGCAGCATCTGGGTAATGACATCAAAAACTGCTCTCTTAAATTTTGTTGTAACTACTGCAAAATGATTGCTAAGGTGCCAAATTCAGTTGACACCCAGAGCTGTGTGGGGAAAAAAAAAGCAAAAAAAATGAACAAAAACAAAGAAATCCTTAAACATCAAAGGAAGAGTAATGAACTCTGAAGAGTAGCAAAATACAAAGCAGTTTCAAACACTGTGGCTGAGACTCGAGTTAGATGACTTCTGTTCATATCTTAGTCCTGCCGCTTAGTATTTCCCTGATTTTTGACAAGTGATAAACTCTTTTCTGCCTCATAGCCGTTATCCATCAGGTGGGTAAAATAACAGTATCTACTTAAGGAGAATGTCATGAGGATTAAATGATTTAATGTAACGCTTTACCATAATGCTCGGCACTTAGTCATGAAACCATTAGCTGTAAGTATCAGGCACATGTTATCCATTATGGTTATACATCCAGTTGGAGTTTCAGGAGAGGAGAGAGAGAATAGAGTAGGAACAATATCGGAAAAGATAATAACTAAAAATTTCAAGAACTGAAGAAAGACACAATGTTGAGGTTCAGGTTATGCAATAAGTTCTAAGTAATATAAACAAAAAGAAATGCATACCATACTCATTTCAATATCCATTCTCTGCATATAGAAAGGCAAAGGCATATTAAAAGAAACCAAAGAAGACAATATTTGAAGACAATATCTTCAAAGAAATGAAGCTGTTTTCTCAATAGCAACCAGAAAACAAAAGACAGGGGGATACCTTTTGAGAAGTATGTGCTAAGAAATAGTAACTTTTGACCCATAATGGTGTTACCTGGAGGAGGAAATAGCAACCCACGCCAGTATTCTTGCCTGGAGAATCCCACGGACAGAGGAGCCAGGTGGACTACAGTCCGTGGAGTCAGACACAACTGAAGAATTGGGAACAACTGAAGCGGCACACACATGCACACACACAACGATGTTCCCAATACAAACATTTTTTTAAATAGAAGGAAAATAAAGACATCTGTATATAAAAACACACATTATTCCACCACTGTATCTTCAATAAAGGAAATCTTAAAGATGTACTTCAGGTAGAAAAAAGTAGAAAGTCAGAGGTGAAAGAACTAATGGTGATTAAAGAAAATTAAATTGGGCGCAAGGAATCTAAATAAACACTGACAATATAAAACATAATATCAATTTTTGTGGAGTAACAAAGTAGCATGAAGGAGAACCAAAATCTATAACAAAAGTAGTTTCCAAATTGTTTCAGTCAGTTCAGTCGCTCAGTCATGTCTGACTCTTTGCGACCCCATGGACTGCAGCACGCCAGTCCTCCCTGTCCATCACAACTCCCGGAGTCCACCCAAACCCATGTCCATTGAGTCAGTGATGCCATCCAACCATCTCATCCTCTGTTGTCCCCTCCTCCTCCTGCCCTCAATCTTTCCCAGCATCAGGGTCTTTTCAAATGAGTCAGCTCTTCGCATCAGGTGGCCAAAGTATTGGAGTTTCAGCTTCAGCATCAGTCCTTCCAATGAAAATTCAGGACTGATCTCCTTTAGGATGGACTGGTTGATCTCCTTGAGTCCAAGGGACTCTCAAGAGTCTGACAGAATGTGGTCCACTGGAAAAGGGAAGGGCAAACCACGTCAGTATTCTTGCCTTGAGAACCCCATGAAGAGTATGAAAAGGCAAAAAGATAGGACAGTGAAAGATGAACTCCCCAGGTTGGTATGTGCACAATATGCTACTGGAGATCAGTGGAGAAATAACTCCAGAAAGAATGAGGGGATGGAGCCAAAGCAAAAACAACACTCAGTTGTGGATGGGACTGGTGATAGAAGCAAGGTTCGATGCTGTAAAGAGCAATATTGCATAGGAACCTGGAATGTTAGGTACATGAATCAAGGCAAATTGGAAGTGGTCAAACAGGAGATGGCAAGAGTGAACGTCGACATTCTAGGAATCAGTGAACTAAGATGGACTGGAATGGGTGAATTTAACTCAGATGACCATTATATCTACAACTGTGGGCAGGAATCCCTTAGAAGAAATGCAGTAGCCATCATAGTCAACAAAAGAGTCTGAAATGCAGTACTTGGATGCAATCTCAAAAATGACAGAATGATCTCTGTTCATTTCCAAGACAAACCGTTCAATATCATGGTAACCCAAGTCTATGCCCCGACCAGTAACACTGAAGAAGCTGAACAGTTCTATGAAGAACTACAAGACCTTCTAGAACTAACACCCAAGTTGTTTGGGGCTTATCAAAGTTATTGTGGTCTAGAGTTTTTGTATTATCTCGAGAGAGTAATAATATTGATTAACTTTAGACTGTGATTAAGTTAAGTTCGGGTTCTTTACTGTCTGAGCCACCAGGGAAGCCTGATAAGTTAAGTACAGATGTTAAAAGTGCATTGCATGTGTATTTTGGAAATTAATCCTTTGTTGATTGTTTGATTTGCTTTTATGGGGGTGGGATGGGGAGGAGATGGGAGGGAGGTTTAAGTGGGAGGGGATATATGTATACCTATGACTGATTCATGTTGAGGTTTGACAGAAAACAACAAAATTCTGTAAAGCCATTATCCTTCAATTAAAAAATAAATAATTTTTTAAAAAAAGATTTAAAGAAGTGCATTGCAATTGATAAGAAAATAGAAATAGAGAGTATAAGCTCTAAACTAGTAAAATGAAAAAATACAATGAGAGAAAATAATCAAAATAAAGAAGAGAAGCCAAACACAGTTAAATTTAATAGGCAGACAAACAGAAAGCACAAAACAAGATGGAAAAAATAATAATAGCAATGCACCGGTAACTACAATGAATGTAGATGGACTCAATGCTCAAGTTTAAAAGCTAAGGTTGTTACTCTAGGGAAAAAGTCCTGTTTACAAAAAGACATATCTGGCCTTTAAGGATACAGAAAAGTTAAAAGGATGGGCACAAAATTATAGCAAAGTGGACTAAAGAGTTCAGCACTCTCACCCCAACAACAACACAGTTTAATTGGAGAAAATTATTTGAAAAAACAATTATTTAAAGTCTCTAGAAATTGTCCTCAGGGTACAAATGGAAAAACATTCATTTAAGAAAAATCTATTTAATCTTGGTAAGAATGAGAGTGGGGATTCCATGCTGAGAGGGGCATGTTGTGAAGACCCGAGGTTCAGGGCACAACCAGCTAATCAGTGAAGGACTGCCATGACACAGAGCCAATCTTCATAGACTGAGAGAAGTGGCTGTTTTTTCAAATGCATACTTTTTAAAGTATTTATGTATCCACCGCTGCTCTGAGTTTTGGCTGCTGTGCACAGGCTTTCTCAAGTTCCAGAGGGCAGGGGCTATCCTCTAGTTGTGATGCACCGGTTTCTCGCTACAGTGGCTTCTCATTGCAGACCGTGGGCTCCAGGATACTCGGGTTTCAGAAACTACGGCACAAGCCTCAGTAGTTGTGGTGCACAGGCTTAGCTGCCCTGAGGCACGTGGAGGCTTCCCAGGCCAGGGATTGACCCTGTGTTCCCCGCACAGCAGTGGATTCCTATCCTCTGCACCACCTGGAATCCCTTGCGGATTCTTAATCCTTAATATGTCTCAGTGTTTCTTCTTCCCCATTACCAATCTGCAACCTTAGTCCAAGACATTATATTTTTGTTAAAGTCTAACACAAGTCTCTGCTCCCCAAATCAAAACATCCACTACTGTGGATATCCTAAGTAATTATTCTAACAAGAATATCTAGTATGTCACTCCTCTGCTCTAATTCCTTTAAAGGCTCCCCCAACACTTTCATAAAACATTTTTTAGCATGCAATATTGTTCATTATTTCTTCTTTACCTATTCATGCAATCACATCTGTAGCCATCCTCTCTCATGTAACTTAAGCTCCAAGTAAAGTAAATGACTTCTAGTTTCCAGATCTTTGGAATGTGATGACCCAGGCTGCCAGCCCCACATATCTCTTTGGTCAAAAATTTTTATACACCCTTTAAGTACCAAGTTAATTGTTACCTCCTGTGAGAAATCTGTCAGTATTTCCTTTTACACATTAATGGCCATGACTTCCCATTGCTCTACTGCTGAACTATCATTTATCTCTCTCAAACTCTGTCCTCATTATACCCTCAAAACTTCTCTCAAAAATTGGACATCACATTAATGCGGCTTGGATAGAGTGCCTGAAGAACAATGGAGAGAGATTTGTAACATTGTATAGGAGGCAGTGACCAAAACCACTCCAATGAAAAAGAAAGGCAGAAAGACAAAATGGTTTATCAAAGAAGGTCTTACAAATAGCTGAGAAAAGAAGAGAAGTGAAAAGCAAAGGAGAGAGAGAAAGATATACCCAACTGAATGAAGACTTCCAGAGATTAGAAAGGAGAGAAAAGAAGCCCTTCTTTAAAAAAAACAGTGCAAAGAAAAGGGGGAAACAACAAGATCTGTACTCTTCTACAGATCCCCTCAAGAAAATTGGAGATGCCAAGGAAACATTTCTTACAAAGATGAGCACAATGAAGGACAGAACAGCAAGGATCTAACAGAAGCAGAAGAGATTAAGAAGAGCTGGCAAGAATACACAGAAGAACTGTAGAAAAAGGATCTTCATGACCCAGATAATCACGATGGTGTGATCACTCACCTAGAGCCAGACATCCTGGAATGTGCAGTCAAGTGGGCCTTAGAAAGCATCACTACGAACAAAGCTAGTGGAGGTGATGGAATTCCAGTGGAGCTCTTTCAAATCCTGAAAGATGATGCTGTGAAAGTGCCGCACTCAATATGCCAGCAAATTTGGAAAACTCAGCAGTGGCCACAGGACTGGAAAAAGTCAGTTTTCATTCCAATCCCAAAGAAAGGCAATGCCAAAGAATGCTCAAACTACTGCACAATTGCACTCATTTCACATGCTAGCAAAGTAATGCTCAAATTTCTCCAAGCCAGGCTTCAACAGTACGTGAACTGTGAACTTCCAGATGTTCAAGCTGGATTTAGAAAAAGCAGAGGAACCAGAGATCAAATTGCCAACATCCATTGGATCATAAAAAAAGTGAGAGAGGTCCAGAAAAACATCGACTTCGCATTGTTGACTATGCCAAAGCCTTTGACTGTGTGGATCGCAACAAACTGTGGAAAATTCTTAAAAGATGGGAATACCAGACCACCTGACCTGCCTCCTGAGAAACCTGTATGCAGGTCAAGAAGCAACAGTTAAAACCAGACATGGAACAACGAACTGGTTCAAAATTGGGAATGGAGTACATCACAGCTGTATATTATTACCCTGCTTATTTAACTTTTATGCAGGGTACATCATGCAAAACGCCAGTCTGGATGACTCACAAGCTGGAATCAAGATTGCCAGGAGAAATATCAGCAACCTCAGATATGCAGATGACACCACCCTTACGGCAGAAAGTGAAGAGGAACTAAAGATCCTCTTGATGAAGGTGAAAGAGGAAAGTGAAAAAGCTGGATTAAAATTCAACATTCAAAAAACAAAGATCATGGCATCTGGTTCCATCAATTCATGGCAAATAGATGAGGAAAAAGTGGAAGTAGATTTTATTTTCTTCAGTTCAGTCGCTTAGTCATGTCTGACTCTTTGCGACCCCATGAACTGCAGCACACCAGGCTTCCCTGTCCATCACCAACTCCCAGAGCTTGCTCAAACTCATATCCATCGAGTCAGTGATGCCATTCAACCATCTCATCCTCTGTAATCCCCTTCTCCTGCTGCCTTCAATCTTTCTATCAGGGTTTTTTCTAATGAGTCAGATTCTTCGCATCAGGTGGGCAAAGTATTGGAATTTTCTTGGGCTCCAAAATTACTGTAGACAGTGACTGCATCCACAAAATTAAAAGATACTTGCTCCTTGGAAGAAAAGCTCTGACAAACCTAGACAGTATACTAAAAAGCAGAGACATCACTTTGCTGACAAAAGTCTATACAGTCAAAGCTGTGGTTTTTCCAGAAGTCACGTACGGATGTGAGAGCTGGATCATAAAGAAGGCTGAGTGCCAAAGAATTGATGCTTTTGAACTGTGGTGCTGCAGAAGTCTTGAGTGTCCCTTGGACAGCAAGATCAAACCAGTCATGCCTAAAAGAAGTCATCCCTGAATATTCATTGGAAGGACTGATGCTTAAGCTCCAATACCTAGCCACCTGATGGGAAGAGTGGACTCATTGGAAAAGACCCTGATGCTGGGAAAGATTGAAGGCAAAAAGTGAAAGGGGTGGCAGAGAATGAGATGGTTAGACAGCATCATGGACTCAATGGACATGAATTTGAGCAAACTCTGGGAGATAGTGAAGAACAGGGGAGCCTGGCCATGCTGCAATTCATGGGGATTTTAAAGAGTTGGGCATGACTTAGCAACTGAACAAGTTTATCAGCAGACAGGACCTTGTGAAAACAGCACTGGAATAGAATTCAGAAGATATAGGTGCTCTTCTAATTGTGCTCCTTCCTTACCTTTTCAGGCTTCAATTGCCTCAGTCACTGAGGAATGTGGTAGACAAGCGCCCTAATGTTTGAGTGGAAATTTATAGCTTTTTAAGTATCCAATCCAGCCCTTCATTTCACAGATGAGAAAAGTAAGTCTTAAGGACCATATACAATTTAAGTCAAGATACTGGGGGAGAATGGATACATGTAGGTGTATGGTTGAGCCCCTTTGTTGTTCGCCTGAAACTACCACAACACTGTTAACTGGCTATACCCCAATACAAAATTAAAACGTTAAAAAGAGAGGGAGATACAATTAATATCTAAAGGAAAGGGAATCTAGGGATATTCCAGGGCTGATTTGTTTAAAACACTCCTAATTCTCAAATTTTTACTCCCTCCAGTTAACAAAAGTAGAGAATATAAAGAAAAGCCAAAAGGCAGGAGACTTGACGGAAACAAATGAAAAAAGTGAGACGCCAGAGTTTTCCACGAATTACAAATGAACTTCCTGTCCCGGGTAAACTTCCGGTCCCGGGTAAACTTCCGCAATCAACAAGAGGGAGAGCCAATCAGAACCTTTCTCCGAGAGCCAATGGAAGAGCAGATTACAAAGAGCCAATCACAGCGGCGCTGTCACTGTTATGGTCCTGTCAGGGCGCCGGCGTCGTGGTTCCTGGGCGGTCGCCACGGAGGGCACTTCGGTAGACCTTTGGGGATAGCTTCGTGGCTAGCTGCGTTGTCTCCGGCCTTGCTCCCAGCCTGCATCTCCCAGTTCACGGGTCCCACCTTAGGGCGCGGGTGCGGGTCGGCGGCGCGGCGGCCTTGGGGCCTGGGCCCAGCCTCAGCCTCCTCCTCCGCCGCGGGCTCGGAGGGGCCGCGAGATGCAGCCGCCGGGCCCGCCCCCGGCGTATACCCCCACTAACGGGGACTTCACCTTTGTCTCCTCAGCAGACGCGGAAGGTGAGACTGGGCCCCCGAAGGGCCCGTCACCCCGGGGGACGCCGGGCGGACACGGCGGGGTGTTTCTGATGCCGAGGTGATTGTGGCCTGGTGGGTACGGACAGCAAGCTGACCTACGGGTGACTCTAGCCTGTGCGTTCGCCGGGCCTTCCGAGAGGGCCGAGTGGCCGAGGGTGGGGCGTGGGGAGCTTTCCAAGTGACTCGGTCGGCTTCTGGCTCTCCCCACACCATCTGGTGTCCCGTTTATCTGGCGGACTCACCCACCTCGAGTGCACCCACGGGACCCAAGATTTTATTTCTAAAATGACTTATTGTAATTCAGAAACTGATGGTTAGATTGGCCGGGATCGGTGTCAGAGAATGAGAATGAAGAAGGAGGGCTCTGTTGCTCTGTTGTTTATCAGTACATAACTTTTGCGTAGATTCGGCGCTGCAAGTATTAACCTCCCGCGAGGAGTTCGTGGTTTTTATGGAATCTGGTATTTTGCCTACGTCCCTAGTTTTCCTCCTATTTCATGGTATTTGACAGTGTTCAGAGAAGTAAACCCAGATGTGTTTGAAACTTCTTGTAATCCAGCCTAGTGTTCCCAGTAGGTTCTCCAGATTTTCGCCAGATACTGTTTTGAGGAAGCTAGAGAGATTTTTCTACAGTAGGGGAGAATTTGTTTTCCTCCTTTTCTGTGTACTTTACCAAACTCTTTGTAACAGAAATCTTTCTCTGCTCCTTTCGTTAGACTTTGTTAACCAGTAGTTTTCCATTGACGAGACTTACCTGTTCAATATGAAAAAAAATAAATTTTTCTTAATTGTAGAAATTTCATCCTCGAGAAGGACACATAGTGTGTTTCCTGAGAAGACTAGTTTTGTAATATTCAGTTAATACAACTTGCTTTCCCTTTTTCTGTTTTGCTTTCCTCGTTTTTGTTTTATGAGTGTTATTATTTTTTTTTAAGTACTGTAATTTTGGCTAGAATTCAAAATGTGAAACAAAAATTTTATCATAGAGAACATAGCTGATACATTTAAATGTAATACCGAAATTTGGTGAAGTATAGCCACCCAAAATAGTTTAATTTGTTACATCTACGTTTGGTAGCCTAGTGCTTGGGGAGGAATAAGTGACCTTAATTTCCCAGACTTTAAGAAAAAATTATGTAATTTAGTATCACAGCCTGTTTGTTCAAACATTTGTATCTGTGTTTATAGTTTTCATATCCTTCCTTCCCCCAGGAATTACCTTTCTTAAATACACTGAAGAAATCTGATAATAATATAGCAAACTAATCCATTGACTCCATACATAAAACCAAGAAACCTGGGATAAGTAAAATCCATAAGGTTTATTCAAACTTGTCCGCATATCCTCCAAGATTGTATAGACTCCCTATATATCTAGGGTAATACAGACAAAGATAGATATGTGTATAAATAATATTCTCATGTGTATAACCTTATACAGTTGGAATATACAGACTATTTTAAGCAAGCGACTTGTTTGATCTTTTTAAGAATCTTGCTGAGCTTTATTCCTGAGTTTTAGTGAACCTGAGGCTTAGAAAAGTTCAATAACCTCCACACGAAGGATCTGGAATTAAGAGCTAGTGTTCTGTCTCCTCAGATTTCTTTACACTAAATCATGATGCAGCTTTCATATATTTTTGTAAACTGGATAGTGTATATAAAGTATAAAATCCTGGATTTCCGTTGTGTCTTTACCAGTTACTGTTCATGTGATATTGGGCAAATTACTCAATCTCTCTTAACCTCAGCTTTCATGTACTTAAAATGAGAATGATAGTAGCCAAGTGCGCAAACATTTTGCAGATGCAAAGCAGTACATCTGGCAGAGTTAAATGCTCAGTCCTTGTTAGCAGTGTTGCTGCTGCTTTGAGTTTCATTATCAACTGGCCCCACAATTATTTTTTGTTGTTCTCTAACATAAACATTCACTCTGTGACGCCAAGTCTTTTCTCTGGTTCCTAAGCATGCCATGTAAATTCTTGCTTTTCTGTTTTTATGTTTTTTTGTCTAAACATGAATGTTTTCAGCTTATAGATGTTTTCATGTATACTGTCCTACATTCTGCTTAGGTCTCTTAATACTTACTGTTACTAACTGTACATGTTCTTTGTTCTAAAATGTGCCTTGGTGTTTGTATCCATATATATGTGTATCCTGGTCCTCGTGCTTAGAATGCAGTTTCTCTTCCTTACACCAGGATGAAATCAAATACTCCTTCCTTGCTGAAACTTTGCTTAACTGTTACTCAGAAACTTCCCTAATCTTTTCTGTATCCGGTACTTAGCACAGAACCCAGAATATAAACATCACAACATAATTGTTGAAGGAATAAATGATTTCTGCTTTCTTTTGTCTCATATGACATTCACATTTTTGACTACAAAATTTAGCACACCTGGATGGTATAGCTAAAAACTTACTGGATTTAGAACCGGAAGACTTCAGTTAAACTTCTGACTCTGACAGTAGCTGTGTGATATTGACGACATTACATAGCTCCTATAAACTTACATTAAGTAAAATGAAAAGCACACTTATAAGAATATTGTGAAAACTGCTTAAGGTAATGTGTATAAAAGCAGGGTCCATATGTACTAGTTAAAAGAACATAAGCTATGTATGGCCAGTAAATGAATAAATAAGTGAATAATGAAATCCAGACTGAATATTCAAGTCTGTGGTGTAAACCTACATCCAAAAGCAGTAATGAAATGCATGTGTTTAAATGCAAGAATGCAGAGGAGCCTGGCAGGGTCCATGGGGTCACAGAAGAGTCAGAAATGACTTAGCGACTGAACAACAACAACGATACTGTTATACATAGGTAAAATATTATATAGAAGTCTTTAAAGCAACCCTGTGACTTTATTTTTTATCACACAAATAAATGATTCTTTGCCTGTTTCATTTCCACAGACCAGCAGCATTGGCATTGCTGGGCGCTAGTAATGCAGAATAATCTGCTTAATTGTAGTATACATTTTGACAAGATCATCCTTCAGTGATTCGTGTAGCGTATTAAAGCGTGAGAAGCTCTCATTTAGAATATTATGAAAGATCAGTCAGGAGAGGAGGACATTTTTTATAGCTGAAAGATCAGGGACAATTTAATAGAGGTAATATTTTGTCAAATTGTGAAAGATAAGTAATGTTTTTTTATGTAGAATGAAGGGAGTATGTCTGTACGTGAGGGACTGCATATGAAGAAGTCCCTAACACCAAAAAATGGCTTAATAGATTTTTAAAAATTCATCATACATAATAAATACTATAAAAAGGAGGTTGAAAATAGAAGTGGTTAAGTGCAGGAAGGGATCAAGGACGTCTTCAGCGAAAGATGAGGTACAGTTTAAAGGAAAAGTTCTTCAGGTTGAAAAGAGGGAAGAACATTCTTTAAAAACTATGATGTTGTTGTTCAGTCACTAAGTCGTGTCTGACTCTCTGAGACCTCGCTGCAGCACACCGCGCTTCCCTGTCTTTCACTATCCCCTGGAGTTTGCTCAGATTCATGTCCATTGAGTTGGTGATGCCATCCAACCATCTTATTCTCTGTTGCCCTCTTCTCCTCCTGCCCTCAGTCTTTCCCAGCATCAGGGTCTTTTTCAGTGAGTAGGCTCTTTGTATCAGGTGGCCAAAGTATTGAAGCTTCAGCTTCAGCATCAGACCTTCAAGTGAAAATTCGGGCTTGACTGGTTTGATCTCCCTGCTGTCTAAGAGACTATCAAGAGTCTTCTCCAACACCACAGTTCAAAAGCATCAGTTCTTTGGCACTCAGCCCTCTTTATGATCCATCTCTCATGTCCGTACATGACTTCTGGAGAAACCATAGCTTTGATTATATAGACGTTTGTCAGCAAAGTGATGTCTCTGCTTTTTAATATGTTAAGTTTGTCATAGCTTTTCTCCACGGAGCAAGTGTCTTTTAATTTCACGGCTGCATTCACCATCCACAGCGATTGTGGAGCCCAAGAAAATAAAGTCTCTCACTGTTTCCATTTTTTTCTCCATCTATTTGCCATGAAGTGATGGGACCAGATGCCGTGATCTTCGTTTTTTTTTAATGTTGAATTTTAATCCAGCCTTTTCACTCTCCTCTTGCACTTTGATCGAGGGTCTTTAATTCCTCTTCCCTTTCTGCTAGTAGGATGGTGTCATCTGCATATCTGAGCTTATTGATATTTCTCCCAGCAGTCTTGATCCAGGCTTGTGATTCATCCAGCCTGGCGTTTCAAATGATGCACTCTACATATAAGTTAAATAAGCAAGGTGACAGTATATAGCCTTGACATACTCCTTTCCCAATTTTAAACCAGTTTGATGTTCCATGTCCAGTTCTAACTGTTGCTTCTTGACCTGCATACAGGTTTCTCAGGACGCAGATAAGGTGGTCTGGTATTCCCATCTCTAAGAATTTTCCAGTTTGTTGTGACCCACACAAAGGCTTTATCATAGTTAATGAAGCAGAAGTAGATGTTTTTCTGGAATTCCCTTGCTTTTTGTATGATCCAACGGATGTTGGCAGTTTGATTTCTGGTTCCTTTGCCTTTTCTAAATCCAGCTTGTACATCTGAAAGTTCTCAGTTCATGTACTGCTGAAGCCTAGCTTGAACGATTTGGAATATAACCTTACTAGCATGCAAAATGAACACAATTGCCTGGTAGTTTGTACATTATTTGACACTGCCCTTCTTTGGGATTGGAATGAAAACTGACCTTTTCCAGTCCTGTGCCATTGCTGAATTTTCCAAATTTACTGGCATATTGAGTGCGGCACTTTAACAGTGTCATCTTTTAGGATTTTTAAATAGCTTAGCTGGAATTCTGTCACTTCCACTAGCCTTGTTTGTAGTAATGCTACCTAAGGGCCACTTGACTTCTGACTCCTGGATATCAGGCACCATCGTGTTATTTGGGTCATTAAGACCTTTTTGTATGGTTTTTCTGTGTGTTCTTGTCACTTCTTTTTAATCTCTTCTGCTTCTGTTAGGTCTTTACCGTTTCTGTCTTTTACCATGCTCATCCCTGCGTGAAATGGTTCCTTGGTATCTTCAGTTTTCTTGAAGAGATCTGTAGTCTTTCCCATTCTGTTGTTTTCCTCTATTCTTTGCATTGTTCATTTAAGAAGGCCTTCTTATTTCTCCTTGCTGTTCTCTGGAACTCTGCATTCAGTTGGGTATATCTTTCCATTTGTCCCTTGCTTTTTGCTTCTCTTCTTTCCTCAGCTGTGTGTAAAGCCTCCTCAGACAACCACTTTGCTTTCTTGGATTTGTTTTTCTTTGGGATGGTTTTGGTCACTGCCTCCTGTACAGTGTAACGCACCTCTGTCCATAGTTCCTCACTCTGTCTCTCAAATCTCATCCCTTGAATCTATTAATCACCTCCACTGTATAATCATAAGGGATTTGATTTAGGTCATACCTGATTGGCGGAAATAGCAACCCACTCCAGTACCCTTGCCTGGAAAATCCCGTAGACGGAGAAGCCTGGTAGGCTACAGACCATGGGGTCACAAAGAGTTGGACACGACTGAGCGACTTCACTTTCACTTTGATTGGCCTAGTGGTCTTCCCTGCTTTCTTCAATTTAAGCCTGGGCTTTTTTTTTTTTCTTCAGTTTTAACCTCTTCATTGATCACAGCCTTATGATTATTACAAAGGTAGTAATTGGCTGAGGCAGTCCCTGTATATTGCTTCCCAGGTGGCTCAGTGGTAAAAAAATCTGCCTGCCAATGAAGGAGATGCCAAGGGTTTGATCTCTGGGTTGAGACAATCCCCTGGAGTAGGAAATGGCAGCCCACTCCAGTATTCTTGCCTGGAAAATTCCGTGGACAGAGAAGTCTGACAGGCTACAATCCATTGGGCCACAAAGAGTCAGACATGACTGAGCACAAGAGTCCCTGTATTTTATACTTCCCAATCTTCACAGACCTAAAACAATGCTGATTTATAGCTTGAGCTCCTTGGAGTTAGCACAGCGCCTGGTTCATAGCAGGAACTTAATAAATGTTTGATGACTACATTATACTTTTTCATTAAGATAAGGCTGTTGTGCTTCTGTGTTCCAGTCCCTGGCAACCACTATTCTACTTTCTTTTTTTTTCCTCTAATGTACTTTCTGACTTTAGAGATTTGCCTATTGTTGATATTTCGTGTAAACAGAATAATACAATATGTGACCTTTTGTGTCTTTTTTTTTCACTCAGCATAATGCTTTCAAGGTTTGTTCATGTTACAGTATGTATCAGTAAGTCATTCCTTTTCTGGCTCAATAGTAGTCCATTGTTTGGATATATGATCAATTGGATTTTAAACTCTTTGAAGTATCTTCTTTATATCACTCTCAGGGCTTATAGAAATAAGTAAGCCATAAATATTTATCGGTGGATTGCTTAACCAATGTTGAAAATGAGACAAGTACTAAAGAGAAAATGACTTAATGTTTGTGATATAGTTCCTCTTCCAAAGTCCAGAAACTTGTCTCTATTCTCTCTTTCACCTTCTCATAGTCAGTTGATCATCCAGTTATTTCAGAATAGCTCCATTGCCTTAGTTCAAGTCCTTTCCGTTTCTCTTCTCTGTTCTTTACTGACAGTACTTCCTCCTTAACCTCTCCCCCCTTAAATCAGTCCTCCATAGTCTAGCTAAAATTATGTTTATGGTTGTTGTTTAGTCGCTAAGTCACGTCCGACTCTGTTCGACCCCATGGACCGTAGCCTGCCAGGCTCCTCTGTTCATGGAATTTCCCAGACAAGAATACTGGAATAAGTTGCCATTTCCTTCTCCAAGGACTGTGTTTACAGAGTGCAAATATAATTTTGTATATCTCCTTTATTAAAACCCTCTAATATCTCTTCCTTTACATTTTTTTTTTTTTGCCTGTGCTGGGTCTTTGTGCTGCAGGGCTTTAGTTGCGGTGAGCGGGGGCTGCTCTCTGGTCACGGTGCATGGGCTTCTTGCTGCGGCGGCTTCTCTCGGTGGGGCATGGCTTAAGGGCGTAGAGGCCTCAGTAGTTGCAGCAGCTGGGCTCGGTAGTTGTGGCACACAGGCTTAGTTGCTCCACAGCGTGTGGGATCTCCTTGGACCAGAGATCAAACCCATTTCCTACTTTGGCAGGTCGATTCTTTACCACTGAGCCACCAGGAAAGCCCTAATGCCTTTTCTTAATATAGCTTCTATTGTTTTTTATTTAGTACATTCCAGTTCATTAGATACATATTTTATTTTTCATGTTATTGTAGGTTACAGTGTTACCAAAATACACTGCAGAATGACAAAAGTCTTCTTTCCCTCAACTTTCATTTTTGAAATTGAACTTTCAACTTCAACATTCTTATTACTTTCTTTCAAGATCTGTGCAGCTATGTACCCTTCCATTAATTAATTCATCCAACTTGCACACATTTGTTGGCTGCCTACTATGGACCAGGTACTGTAACAGGTATTGGAGTTAACGTGTTCAAAACAAAAGGGCAACAAACACACTTAGCTTCTCCCATCAGGGAACTTAGAGACATTAACCAAAAAATCACACAAATATATTAGCCAGACATCCTGGAATGTGCAGTCAAGTGGGCCTTAGAAAGCATCACTATGAACAAAGCTAGTGGAGGTGATGGAATTCCAGTGGAGCAATTTCAAATCCTGAAAGATGATGCTGTGAAAGTGCTGCACTCAATATGCCAGCAAATGTGGAAACTCAGCAGTGGCCACAGGACTGGAAAAGGTCAGTTTTCATTCCAATCCCAAAGAAAGGCAATGCCAAAGAATGCTCAAACTACCGCACAATTGCACTCATCTCACATGCTAGCAAAGTAATGCCCCAAATTCTCCAAGCCAGGCTTCAGCAGTATGTGAACCGTGAACTTCCAGATGTTCAAGCTGGTTTTAGAAAAGGCAGAAAAACCAGAGATCAAAATGCCAACATCCGCTGGATCATGGAAAAAGCAAGGGAGTTCCAGAAAAACATCTATTTCTGCTTTATTGACTATGGCAAAGCCTTTGACTGTGTGGATCACAATAAACTGTGGAAATTCTGAAAGAGATAGGAATACCAGACCACCTGACCTGCCTCTTGAGAAACCTATATGCAGGTCAGGAAGCAGCAGTTAGAACTGGACATGGAACAACAGACTGGTTCCAGATAGGAAAAGGAGTACAAGTACATCATGAGAAACGCTGGGCTGGAAGAAGCACAAGCTGGAAACAAGATTGCCGGGAGAAATCTCAATAACCTCAGATATGCAGATGACACCACCCTTATGGCAGAAAGTGAAGAGGAGCTAAAAAGCCTCTTGATGAAAGTGAAAGTGGAGAGTGAAAAAGTTGGCTTAAAGCTCAACATTTAGAAAACTAAGATCATGGCATCTGGTCCCATCACTTCATGGGAAATAGATGGGGAAACAATGGAAACAGTGTCAGACTTTATTTTTTTGGGCTCCAAAATCACTGCAGATGGTGACTGCAGCCATGAAATTAAAAGACGCATACTCCTTTGAAGAAAAGTTATAACCAACCTAAATAGCATATTGAAAAGCAGAGACATTACTTTGCCAACAAAGGTCCATCTAGTCAAGGCTGTGGTTTTTCCAGTGGTCATGTATGGATGTGAGAATTGGACTGTGAAGAAAGCTGAGCGCCGAAGAATTGATGCTTTTGAACTGTGGTGTTGGAGAAGACTCTTGAGAGTCCCTCGGACTGCAAGGAGATCCAACCAGTCCATTCTGAAGGAGATCAGCCCTGGGATTTCTTTGGAAGGAATGATGCTAAAGCTGAAACTCCAGTATTTTGGCCACCTCATGCGAAGAGTTGACTCATTGGAAAAGACTCTGATGCTGGGAGGGATTGGGGGCAGGAGGAGAAGGCGACGACAGAGGATGAGATGGCTTGATGGCATCACTGACTCGATGGACATGAGTTTGGGTGAACTCCGGGAGTTGGTGATGGACAGGGAGGCCTGGCGTGCTGCGATTCATGGGGTCTCAAAGAGTCAGACATGACTGAGTGACTGAACTGAACGGAACCGATATTATTATAAACAATAAGTGCTGTGGAGGAAAAGCCAAGGGGACTATAAAGGAATGTTATCTAGTCAGGGAAATCATGGAAAATTTCTTAAATAAGTATACCATAGAATTGAAGAATGGGTGGCATTTAATTATCTGAAATTGGAGGAAACAACCAGATACAGAGTCCCTAAGGTTAGAGGGATCTTGGTTCATTCAGAAAACTGAGCGGCTTAATATGCCTGGAACATAGGGTCATGGTGGGGCGGGAGACAGAAGATTGTTCTGAGGAAGTGGATAGAGCATGTGGAGATTATTAGATTCAGCTGAAAAAGCAATGGGAGGCCACCGAAGGATTTTAGACAATGAAAGATTTGCATTTAAGAAAGATTGTTCTGGCTATAGGTGAGAATGGATTGAAAGAAGAATAATTAGGGAAAGCAGTTAGCAGACCATTATAGTCACGCAGGCAGGAGATGATAGTTTGCATTAGATTGGTGCTGGTGGTAGAAATGGAGAAAAGCGGGCAGGTTCAAAAAATATTTAGAGATAAAAGTGATAGAATTTAGTGGTGGTTGAATGGTGTGGGAAGCATGTGAATGAAGGAAACTGTCAAGGATAATCAGACTTCTTTCTGCTTTACAATGCTGGATAGGATAGCGGTACTATTCACTGAAATAAGAAGCTAGAGGAAGACCTTATCCAGAATTCACTTTTGGAATATTGAGTTTTAGATGCTTTTGAAATAGCTACAGTGTGAAGCTGACATGTTAAGCTGACAGTTGATTAAAGTCTACAGAAGAGAACTGGGCTCAGTATATTGCCTTTTGAGCTCAACGTTTCTACCCCGTTATGGTCTGAATAGTTGTGTCCCCCCAAATTTATATGTTTAAATTCTAATGCCCAGTGATGATGTTAGGAAGTGGAGCCTTTGGGAGGTACTGAGATCATGAAGATGGAGCTCTCATGAATGAGATTTGTGCTCTTGTAAAAAAGATTCTAGAGCTCCCTACCCACTTCTGCCATGTGGATGCACAAGGAGAAGTCAGCCAGCTAGAACAGAGCCCTTACCTGAACATGCTGACACCTTGACTTTAGACTTCCAACCTCCAGGATTGTGAGAAACACATTTCTATTGTTTACAAGCCACAGTCTATGGTATTTCGTTATAGTTGCCTAAACAGACTAAGACACTCCTATATAAACACAATACAACTCTTAGGACATGATTGTAATCAGTAATTTGCAGACATATGATGCAGTAGTTTTTGTATTAATATGCTCTTTTTGAGTAAACAGTAATCTTCTGTTAATCTGTTAAGGTAACTATTTAGCCTACTTTATGTGATATTCCCCCTCTCCAAAAAAGATATCACCTCTAATACAATTTAGTAGTGTTGATAGAGGAATCTTTAGTTTTACCTTTTAAAAAATTTCCTACTTCATTTTTAAAAACATTATATCCATGTAGGTATTATCACAAATATCCTTTATACAGTATGCTTATGAAACAGTATATGATTTATAATGGGTGCAAGAATTAGCTTTTGTTTCCTGTTTGAAAATGACTCAACCTTTCTTGGAGATGGAAAAAAGGTAGTTATGCCAGATTTACCTTTTTAAAAAATTCACATTTATTTTCATAATTTTAAATTTGTAAGGTATTAGGCAAGGGCATTTGTAAGGCAAGGGCACCCCACTCCAGTACTCTTGCCTGGAAACTCTCATGGATGGAGGCGCCTGGTAGGCTGCAGTCCACGGGGTCGCGAAGAGTCGGACACAACTGAGCGACTTCCCTTTCACTTTTCACTTTCATGCATTGGAGAAGGACATGGCAACCCACTCCAGTGTTCTTGCCTGGAGAATCCCAGGGACGGAGGTGCCTAGTAGGCTGCTGTCTATGGGGTCACACAGAGTCGGACACGACTGAAGTGATTTAGCAGCAGCAGCAGACAAATCTAAAATGTGGTAAAATTGCATAGAACTGTACGTACATACAGGGCTTCCCTGGTGGCTCAGTGGTAAAGAATCTGCCTGCCAGTGCTGGTGATGTGGGTTTGATCCCTGGGTCGGGAAGATCCCCTGGAGAAGAAAACAGCAACCCACTCTAGATTCTTGCCTGGGAAATCCCATGGACAGAGGAGCCTGGTGGTGAAAGTCCGACTTGCAAAAAAGTTGGACGTGTCTTATCAACTGAACAGCAACAACAAATACATACAGAAACACAAATAAGTGCGCTTTAAACTTGTAAAATCTGAATAAGTTGTATTGACTGTATCAATGTCAGTGTCCTGGTTTTGATAGTATATGTAATGGTACCATTGGGTGAAAACAGGGTGAAGGGTACATAAAACTTTTTTGGAACTTCCTGTGAATCTATAATTATTTCAGAGTAAGAGTTAAAAGACTCATAAAGCAAATAAAATACGTTTCTGTTAGCTAGTTGATTTATCTAACAGAAACGTGGTACAGTGGAGAAGGGAATGAATGGCAAACCACTTGGCATTTTTGCCTTGAGAACCCCATGAACAGTATGAAAAGGCTGATATGACACTGAAAGATGAACTCCCCAGGTTGGTAGGTGCCCAGTATGCTACTGGAGAAGAGTGGAGAAATGGCTCTAGAGGGAATAAAGAGTCTGAGCCAAAGCAGAGGCAATGCCCAGTTTTGGATGTATTTGGTGGTGAAAGTAAAGTCTGATGCTATAAAGAACAGTATTGCATAGGAACCCGGAATGTTAGGTTCATGAATGAATTGGTCAAACAGGAGATGGTAAGCATGAATATTGACATTTTAGGAATCAGTGAACTAAAATGGGCCGGAATGGGTGAATTTCATTCAGATGACCATTATATCTACTATTATGGGCAAGAATCCCTTAGAAGAAATGGAATAGCCCTCGTAGTCAACAAAGAGTCCAAAATGCAGTACTTGGGTGCAGTCTTCTTCTGGGGTCACAAAGAGTTGGATACAACTGAGTGACTGAACAGCAACAACTGGTTTGTGCCAACATGAGATTTAATTTTTCTAAAGGTAGGTTCAGGAGATTTAATTTCTTTTAATTAATATTATGTGCAATATGAAAATTAACTAGTAGTATCAAATAGTAAGAGCTTCCCTGGTGGCTCAGACGGTAAAGCTCCTGCCTGCTATGCGGGAGACCCGGGTTCAATCCCTGGGTCAGGAAGATCCCCTGGAGAAGGAAATGGCAACCCACTCCAGTACTCTTGCCTCAAATAGTAAAGCCACTAAAATCGTAAACCAAAATGATATGAATGAAAATATTACCTAGGACACAATTTTATACAAGACTTTAAAATTTTTTCTTATGGAGTAATATAATCAAGCTCCATATAGGTCTATTGTTGCTGCAGTTTCTAAGTTGTGCCCAACTGTTTGCCACCCCATGGCCTGTAGCCTGCCAGCCTTTCTGTCTGTGGGATTTCTAAGGCAAGAGTAATGGAATTGTTCCCATTTCCCTCTCCAGGGCATCTTCCTAACCAGGGATCGAACCTTTCTCCTGCATTACAGGCGGATTCTTTAGCACTGAGCTACTTGGGAAGTCTAGCTATTATAAAACCATTATGTACTTGTGTGGTTTCCTGAGCTTTCATTGGACTATATGTGCATTAAAATGTTTTTATAACTAAAATGGAACAGTGGAGTTTATCCCTTAAGTGTGAAACATGTGCTTGTTCTATTTTGCTGCACAGATAGTGCATTCTGGTTTAGATTTAAGCTCACATGGATTTCATTTCATTTTCATCCGAATAAAATGGAGTAATTTTTTTGTCCTTGCTCTTGTTGCTTGTTAAGTAAGAAAATGCTTATTCATGTATAGAAGAAGTTGGCAAGTACTAACAAAATGTTCATGTTCATTGCAGTTTACTCTTCTTTCATAAAGTTAGAACTTTTGTAGGGGCAGATCAGCAGTAAATTTCATCCTGAGTATACCATCATACTACACTGACCAAATTCTTCAAAGTAAAGTTCTCAGGCTGAGTAGAAGATTCAGAGAAAGGATTCCTCAACCCAACTTGAACTGAATTGAAAAGGAGGGAGAACTACCATTAAGTTTTGTTCTGCCATTTTTCCAGGTGGCTTTCAATAAAATTTGAAACTTATTGATATTCTTCTTCACTCTGAGCCCAGACAAGCAAAGGAAACATTTTTGAAATTTCTTTCAAAGATGATTTCCTCTTAAATCCACTTATATTTATTATTATCCTTGTTTTTTTACTGGGAAAATGACAAGAATGTTAAGTGTAGTAAGAGAGAATTTGGGCTTCCCAGGTGGCTCAGTGGTAAAGAATCTGCCTTCCAAGCAGGAGACACAGGTTCGATCCCTGGGCTGGGAAGATCCTTTGGAGAAGGAAATGGCACCCACTCCAGTATTCTTGGCTGGGAAATCCCATGGACAGAGGAGCCTGATGGGCTACAGTCCATGGGGTTGCAAAAAGTCAGGCACAACTTAGCGACTAAATAACAACAACAAAGAAAGAATTAATTTAAAATGAGTGTATTATAATTCTGGTAGATGTGCTCATTCAGTTGAGTCCAACTCTTTGCAGCCCCATAGACCGTAGTCTGCCAGGCTCCTATGCCCATGGAATTTTCCAGACAAGAATAGTGGAGTGGGGTGCTATTGCCTACTTCAGGGGGTCTTCCCGAATCCGTGTCCCTGTGTATCCTGCATTGGCAGGCAGATTCTTTACCACTAGCGCCACCTGGGAAGCCTTGTAATTCTGGATACCTATGCTGGAGTTGATCAAGCTAGCTTGTTTCTATTCTGGTTTAATGTAAGACAGCTGTGCTCCTGAAGTGATTTGGAGTATTTCTCATGTTTTTTATGTGCTGCTTGCTCATGTTTTAGGATAACTACGGAGGTGTTTTTTTTTTTTAACTTTTCTGTTGCTTTTTTGTACTCACATCTACTTGTATCTTTTGAGAACTGAGTGGTGTGTCAAACTGCTGTTTCTAGCATTGTCCTGTATGTGTCCACGTTGTTTTTCTACATTGCCTAGAATGGAAAACACTACCAAATTGCAGGCTAAAGGTGCCTTTTTGAGGCTCTGCATCCACACTATGAAAAACTACTAAACATATACAGTTCTTTCTCACAGAACTCCTTAGCTCTAGGATTTATATATCTTTTTTTTTTTTGGTTTAGAAAAGGACTTTAAGTGCAGTCTTTCCAAGAGGCCAAGAAACAGTTGTTAAGGTCCTTTGCTGTCTCATTCCAAAACCTTTCATGTCACTGTTGTGCTAATGACCTCCTGATCGAAATCTTCCTCTTGTTAAAGAAAAAACAAAAGCACTCTTTGTACCTGTTGGAAGCAGAATTTTAGTTAAGTTTCAACTCTTTCATCTTCGTCTCGGAGTAAAATGAAGCAGAAAGTAATTTTGAGAGAGTATTTTAATCAAAAGTATTTGAGAGAGTATTTTAATCAAAAGATTGTATGATCAGCATCTACAGAGACTATTTTTTAAGCCTAAGCAGGGAAGGACAGTGCATTCAAAAGTACTTGGATTTTATCTCTAGCTGAATAAACTCCCATGTAAAAGCTTCTTAGAGTCATATAATGTTAAACATGAAAAAAATTTTGAATAGGAAACTGGAGACCAGAAGTGTTAATAATTTGCTGTATTAATTAGTAGCTAAGTTAGAACTTAGCTTCAGAATACAAACTTTATTATGATTAATTGCAGGAGTTGTCAGAACCAGACAGTTGAAGGAACTGTCAGAACTAGAAATATCATGAATGCATAAAATATATGTAGATGTACAGAATATGTGTTAATCACCTTTTTATGTAATTGGTAAGTCTTGGTGGCTCAGACGGTAAAGCATCTGCCTGCAATGCAGGAGACCCGGGTTTGATTCCTGGGTCGGGAAGATCTCCTGGAGAAGGAAATGGCAATCCACTCCAGCACTCTTGCCTGGAAAATCCCATGGTCCGAGGAGCCTGATAGGCTACAGTCCATGGGGTCGCAAAGAGTCAGACATGACTGAGCAACTTCACTTTCGTTTTCTCTTTTCTTTTCATGCTGTTAGTAGTTAAGTTTTGGGGGAGTCAAAATTATACACATATCTTTGATGGAAGGTGGCACCCATAATCCTCACACTGTTTCCATAATTGAGCCCCTAAGTGATTAAAGTTTTAAGTCAGATTTTTTTAATAGCATTTTTCAAAAACTAACCTAGAAAATTTAGGGTAATGTGCAAAATTAAGCTCTTCTTTTTACTGTGTATGATCTCCAGGGAAGGAGAGTCTGTGTTGAGTGTTCTGGCTTGCTGTCGCCAAAATTGTTTTCTGATGGACCACTCCAGTCTTGTGACTAGGTAGCAGCCTTGATGAGTGTTTACTAGTGCATGATGTTTGGTCCTACAAACGTGTTTTTCAGTTGGTTCCTTTATGACCTCAAGCAAGTCCTTCACTATTCCCATTTTTTTTGACCAGAACATGTGATACATGTACTGCTGTGATTATTTGTAACCTCTGAGGCACTGGTACAGACTGTGAATGGATTTATTTTGTAATGTGGATAAACAGGATCTCTTGACTGCTTTTTAGAATTTACCTGAATTGCTGAAACTAAAGATAAATGGTGTAATTATATAAAGAAAAAAAGTTAGCTGAAATATTGGGGAACTCTTACTACTTAGATTTATCCAGAACTAAGCATTAATATATAAAAGCACTTAGCGTAGATAGTTGATGATTTTAAAAACAGAATATTAATAAGTACATGAAAAAGTAGGAGTAATGGTGGTTTTCCTTTAGCAAATAATAATATGTTGGTTTGCATATATAAATATGCAGTGCCTTTAAAAAGAATGTATGCAGCCACTTTGTTCTGAAGCACATAATGTACATAATAATGAAGGAAATTCAAAATGATACCGTGTTGGGAATTCCCTGGTAGTCCAGTGATTAGGACTTGATGTTCCTTCTTCCAGAGCCAGGGTTCAATCTCTGGTAGGGGAACTAAGATCCTACAAGCCTTGAGGTGTTGCCAAAACCAAACCAACCAACGTACCAAACAAACAAAAAAAGAAAATGATATCCTGTAATATATTTTTTTACATATCTTCCATTTAAAATTTAAAGTTACCGTTAACAAGTCTAGATTCTGGTACAAGAATTCTGGTACATCTAATTTTTAGATGTGAAATCTTTCATGTGTCTTCGCTACTCTGATTTTCATTTTCCTGTAAAAATAAAAGTGGTTTTTAGGTATCTGTTGGTGAAAAAATAAATTCAACTGAGTAACTTTTAAAGATTTTATTGGTTTATTCAGTGGTTCATGAATTGGGCAGCATCCCATTTAGCAGAGAGAAAGGAGCTTTGAGGGGCTGTACAAAATGAAAGACTTGAGGCACAAGGAAACAGGGAAAGGAAGTTGTATTAGCTGAAAGTGGGTTAGTTATGGAAAAGTCACTTTCCTTTAGGAGATTGCAGGGTCTTTCAGGCAGATTACCTCACTCATGATGACCAGGTGATTTCTGACTCAGTAGTTTTAAGATTCTGTTTTTGGGAGAAGCCAAAACTGTAATTAATTTTTGGTTTGGTGACACAGGACTTAGCATAAGTGACTCCCATTTTGTGTTTGTTGTCTTGTTTTTAATACTATCAACTATAAAATATGAAAATTGTATGCACTAGCAGGTGTTCATACTTAGAGATCTTCAAATGATAATTTTTAGTTGAATATTTGCTTATGTTGGTTAGGATTCACACATTTTACCTGGATTTATAGTTTTGTCGTCTTTTCTCCTAAGATCTCAGTGGTTCAATAGCACCCCCAGATGTCAAGTTAAACCTTGGTGGAGATTTTATCAAAGAATCTACAGCCACAACATTTCTGAGACAAAGAGGATATGGCTGGCTTTTGGAAGTTGAAGATGATGACCCTGAAGATAACAAGCCACTCCTGTATGTAAAAATAATATGTATTTTTTGGATTCTAGAGCTGGTCTGTGAAATGATTATATTCTTTCATATTATTTAAGACAGGTATGGAAAACCTTAACCTTTTTGGTCAAAAGTTTTAGCTGTTTTCAGTTTTGCTAGTACATTTGACCCTTGAACAACTGCGGTTTGAACTGTGTAGATCTACTACACGTGGATTATTTTCAGCACTTGTATTGGAAAATTCTTTTGAGATTTGCAATAGTGCAAAAAAAACTCGCAGGTGAACTGTGTAGCCTAGAAATATCATGAATGCATAAAATACAGATGTGCAGAATATGTGTTAATCAACTTTTTATGTAATTGCTAAGTCTTCTGGTCAACAGTAGGCTATTAGCAGTTAAGTTTTGGGGGAGTCAAAATTATACCTGTATCTTTGATGGAGGGTGGCACCCATAATCCCCACATTGTTCAAGGTCACCTGCAATTAGTAAAACTGGAATAATGAAATAATATTCTGAACTCATTGAAAGTTCAGTTTAAGACAAATTAAGAATTCCCAAAAGATTACCTCTCCAAACTCTCTCCCATATAGCAATTCTCAAGCTACCCCTGGAGGACTACAGGGATACTTTCACCTTCTTCATAGTTCTTGAAGATATTTAAGCGATTATGTATCCCTTGAGCTTGCCAGGTGGCGCTAGTAGTAAAGAACTCGCCTGCCAGTTGCAGGAGACGTAAGAGACGTTCGGTCCCTAGGTTGGGAAGATCCTCTGGAGGACGGCATGGCGACGCACTCCGGTTTTCTTGCCTGGAGAATCCCCATGGACAGAGGAGCCTGGCGGGCTATAGTCCATAGGGTCGCAGAGTCAGACACGACTGAAGCAACTTAGCACTCGTAAATAATCAATAGCATGCACACGTATCACTTGGGGGAAAAAGTGAAGAATTTAACAGTTTGGAAAGAAGAACCTGCTGCTGCTGCTGCTAAGTTGCTTCAGTCGTGTCCGACTCTGTGCAACCCCACAGATGGCAGCCCACCAGGCTCCTCTATCCCTGGGGTTCTCCAGGCAAGAACACTGGAGTGGTTTGCCATTTCCCTCTCCAATGCGTGCATGCGTGCCAAGTTGCTTCAGTTGTGTCCGATTCTGTGCGACCCTTTGGACAGCAGCCCACCAGGCTCCTCTGCCCACGGGATTCTCTTGACAAGAATACTGGAGTGGGTTGCCATTTCCTTCTCCCCTAAGAAAAACCTATAGCATTGTAAAATCAAGGCATTACCAAGTTATTCTCTGTAGTAATTATTGGTAGATCAAGTACTAAAAACGTCTGTTTCTCAATGTTAATATACTGAATTTCATCAAATCTAAGATGTTATAGATTATAAGATGCAGTTATTTTACATTTATTAATAAAAGAGAAAAAGTGGCTAAGACAGCATAAAGCTAGAACATTAAAGGGCTATCTTATCTCCTTAGTGTAAGGATAAATGAGAAATGATCAACCATGCAAAAAGAGAAACCAAGGAAGTTTGCTTGTCTGTTTGGCACTGGGTGAAGTGTTGGAAGAAAAATTCCTATGAGAATATAGACTTGCAGTCTATGGTCCCAAAATTCTCAAGAGAAGAATTTTATTTAAAGTCTCAAATTGGTAGTGCCTCCAGGAGACTGGCAAAAGGAAAAGCAGATCTTGGAAGCACTTGCCTTATGCCAGACTGACAACAGTTGTTAAGACACCAGCTATTGTGAGATGTATCCCAACTTTAGAGATGTTGAAAATGTACATCTTGGAAATGTACTTCAAATGCAAATGTTTTGTTGACCTGTGGAGACTACTGTTATATTTAAACTTTTCTTAAATTCTAATACAACTGGCTCAATATTCAAAAGTATGTGCCTTCTAAGAATTCTTATTTTAAAATTATAGGGAAGAATTGGATATTGATCTAAAGGATATTTACTACAAAATTCGATGCGTTTTGATGCCAATGCCATCACTTGGTTTTAATAGACAAGTGGTGAGAGACAATCCTGACTTCTGGGGTCCTCTGGCTGTTGTTCTTTTCTTTTCCATGATATCATTATATGGACAGTTTAGGGTAAGTACATCTTCCTTTACACAAATTCTAAATAGGTTAAGAGTTTTAAAATTTAAAATAACAAATATTAACTGTAGTACTTCATTATGTTTGAAAAATGCTTTAGCTTTACCCATTATTTCTCACTTTTCCATCCCTACAACTGTTCTTAAATAAGTGGGAGGTTCCTTGGATTAATGGCTTCCAAACTATTCTACATCATCATTCACATGAAAAGTATTAGTATTTGTATGGCAAGTGGGTAAGTGGTAGGGACTGTTCCCAGCTGCCCATGCCCTTTCTGGTTTTCCATAAGAATAAATAATTGGAAACAACAATACTCATATTTTTACCTTTTATTCATTTTTAGTTCTGTTTTTAAAATAAACTTTTTAATGATGACAGGAATTCCATCAAGTATTTGTTTTTACATAATACTATGTCCCATTCTCAGAGGACTTATCTGTATCATCAAAACACAGCATATACACATCACTCTCTCATCTTTAGTGTAAGGCTTTAGGGGAGTAAAAAATAATTCTTTATCACAGAGTGTTTTGGAAATAAATTAGTTTCCTTTTGTTCCATAATACATTTCTGTAAGTTTAGTGACTTAAAACAATGAAGATTTATTCTTTGACAGTTCTCGAAGTCAGAAATCCAAGTTGAGTGTTAAAGGGCTAGAATCAAAATGTCAGCAGGCTGGTTCCTCTGGGTGCTCCAGCACAGTCTGTTGCTTGTCTCTTTCCAAGTCAGAGGCTGCAACATTCCTTGACTTCTGGTTGCATCACTGTACTCTCCATTGTCACATTGTCTTCTCTACTGTAGTCAGATATCCTTCTGCCTCCTTTCCTAAAGGACATTTGTGATTAAATTTGCGCTTACTTGATAATTCAGAGTATTCTCTCCATAGCAAAATCCTTAATGTTATATAATACTAGTCCTATTAATATTTACCTTGGATCAATTTACATCAAGTATTCTGTTGCAGACAAGGACCATTGAAGAAGTTGAATGCGGGTTCTGGTCTCTTGCCTACCACCAACCCTTCATGCAGAGCATCTCTAAGTGACTTTTATCTATATAATCTTTCATTTGAATGCAGGGTTCTAAGGCTAAAAACAGAAAATTCTTAACTCCATAGAATGTTTCTTAATTTGAATTTGTTAAATATTTTCTCATGCTGGATTGATGTAATACCTTTTTGGCAAGAATATCAAACAAGTGACATTGTGCCCTTCTCTACATACTATTAGGCATTACATGATACTGATATGTCTTGTTCCTAGTGCTATTATTGTTGATCACTTGGTAAGGCAAGGGGGTGGTATCTGTCCAATTCCTCCACTGTAAAGTTGCTATTTTTCCCTTTTTAATACAATAAATATCTTGTGGAGATACTTTGTGACTATGCAAGCACTCTGTTTCTCATCAAATTTTAGCCCACTAATTTTAGCATCTATTGATGGACCTTTCTTTCAATAATTATTACTATATTGTTTACTGAATATGATTTTCCTTCTTTCTTCCCCATGTATTAATTAGTATTCTCTTTGGAACAGCTGTTCTTTCTTTGTCATTACTTATTTATCTTTGTTAGTATAGACAGATATTTATTTTACTTTGTGGACTATCAGTTCATTTCAGTTCAGTTCAGTTGCTCAGTCGTGTCCGACTCTTTGCGACCCCATGAATCGCGGCATGCCAGGCCTCCCTGTCCATCACCAACTCCTGGAGTTCACTCAAACTTAAGCTCATCAAGTTGGTGATGCCATCCAGGCATCTATTCCTCTGTTGTCCCCTTCTCCTTCTGCCCCCAATCCCTCCCAGCATCAGAGTCTTTTCCAATGAGTCAACTGTTTGTGTGAGGTGGCCAAAGTACTGGAGTTTCAGCTTTAGCATCATTCCTTCCAAAGAAATCCCAGGGCTGATCTCCTTCAGAATGGACTGGTTGGATCTCCCTGCAGTCCAAGGGACTCTCAAGAGCCTTCTCCAACACCACAGTTCAAAAGCATCAATTCTTCGGCGCTCAGCTTTCTTCACAGTCCAACTCTCACATCCATACATGACCACTGGAAAAACCATAGACTTGACTAGATGGACCTTTATTGGCAAAGTAATGTCTCTGCTTTTGAATATGCTATCTAGATTAGTCATAACTTTCCTTCCAAGGAGTAAGCGTCTTTTAATTTCATGGCTGCAGTCACCATCTGCAGTGATTTTGGAGCCCCAAAAAATAAAGGTCAGTCACTGTGTCCCCATCTATTTGCCGTGAAGTGATGGGACCAGATGCCATGATCTTAGTTTTCTAAATGTTGAGCTTTAAGCCAACTTTTTAACTCTCCTCTTTCACTTTCATCAAGAGGCTTTTTTTTTAGTTCCTCTTCACTTTCTGCCATAAGGGTGGTGTCATCTGCATATCTGAGGTTATTGATATTTCTCCCAGCAATCTTGATTCCAGCTTGTGCTTCTTCCAGCCCAGCATTTCTCATGATGTACTCTGCATAGAAGTTAAATGAGGACAGTGGCAATATACAGCCTTGACGTACTCCTTTTCCTATTTGGAACCAGTCAGTTGTTCCATGTCCAGTTCTAACTGTGGCTTCCTGACCTGCATATAGGTTTCTCAAGAGGCAGGTCAGGTGGTCTGGTATTCCCATCTCTTTTAGAATTTTCCACAGTTTATCGTGATCCACACAGTCAAAGGCTTTGGCATAGTCAATAAAGCAGAAATAGATGTTTTTCTGGAACACTCTTGCTTTTTCGATGATCCAGTGGATGTTGGCAATTTGATCTCTGGTTCCTCTGCCTTTTCTAAAACCAGCTTGAACACCAGGAAGTTCACGGTTCACGTATTGCTGAAGCCTGGCTTGGAGAAATTTGAGCATTACTTTACTAGCGTGTGAGATGAGTGCAGTTGTGCGTTTGAGCATTCTTTGGCATTGCCTTTCTTTGGGATTGGAATGAAAACTGACCTTTTCCAGTCCTGTGGCCACTGCTGAGTTTTCCAAATGTGCTGGCATATTGAGTGCAGCACTTTCACAGCATCATCTTTCAGGATTTGAAATAGCTCAACTGGAATTCCATTACCTCCACGGGCTTTGTTCGTAGTGATGCTTTCTAAGGCCCACTTGACTTCACATTCCAGCATGTCTAGATCACACCATCATAATTATCTTGGTCGTGAAGATCTTTTTTGTACAGTTCTCTGTGTATTCTTGCCAACTCTTGATATCTTCTGCTTCTGTTAGGTCCATACCATTTCTGTCCTTCATCAAGTCCATCTTTGCATGAAATGTTCTGTTGGTATCTCTCAGTTTCTTGAAGAGATCTCTAGTCTTTCCCATTCTGTTGTTTTCCTCTATGTCTTTGCATTGATCACTGAGGAAGGCTTTCTTACCTCTCTTTGCTATTCTTTGGAACTCTGCATTCGGATGCTTATATCTTTCCTTTTCTCCTTTGTTTTTCGCTTCTCTTCTTTTCATAGCTATTTGTAAGGCCTCCCCAGACAGCCATTTTGCTTTTTTGCATTTCTTTTCCATGGGGATGGTCTTGATCATTGTCTCCTATACAATGTCATGAACCTCCATCCATAGTTCATCAGGCACTCTAGGTATGACCTAAATCAAATCCCTTATGATTATGGACTATAATCCAGTATAATCATGTATTTTATTGCTTAGATTGTTGCAGTTTTAGCTATTGGAAGCTCCTTCAGGTTAGCTTTGGTATCCTTTTGACATATTCCCATCCTTTTTTGAGTGCTTCCTTTCTTCTTGATTCCACAGTGCATTCTGGACTCATCTTTCATTTTCCCTGTCCCAGCCCTGGAATCAGTCATTTCCCTAGGGAGTCCTAGTTCCTTTTACAGGGGAATATTTAGAAACCAGTAAGTATCTGGGTTTCCCAGATGGCATTAGTGGTAAAGAATCCACCTGCCAGTGCAGGAGATGTAAGAGATGTGGGTTCAATCCCTGTGTCGAAAATATCCCCTGGAAAAGGAAATGGCAACTCATGTCTGGAAAATCCAATGGGCAGTAGAGCCTGGTGGGCTACAATTCCATGGGGTCGCAAAGAATCTGACATGGCTAAGGACACACATCACGCACCATAACTGGGCAGTTAGTCTTCTTTACGTTGCTACGCGGTATCTTTATTTCTAGACCTTCTCAAGCAGACAGAACTTGGAAATATATGCATGTGTCATTATTATGTCAAGTCTCAAGAGTTAAAATTGTCTGAAGTGTTGTCCACATTCTATTACTTGGATAAATGTGTAATTAATGTAAATTTGAGAGACCTCCTGAGGTTAGTAACTTGTTCCACGGATAAATTTATCATGTAGAATGCTATAAAGCAGGAGCTGAGAGTCAACACTTTGCTGTCGTTTTGCAGTCATCTTTTATCATAGATGTTAAAATACTGAGGTTTCCTTAAGCAACTGATCATTGCCAAATTTTCAGTTTGGATGTAAAATTATATTACATATTATATTCTTATTAGGTTTTCAGAAGATACCTGGGAACCCAAACTTCCTATGACCTAAAGTCAGTGATACCAAAATACTTTATGTGGTAGAGAATTGAACTCATGGGAAATTTTCAGCTTATTTGGTAACACAGATATTAATTGCATGAATTTTTTTTCTCTTAAGGTGGTTTCATGGATTATAACCATTTGGATATTTGGTTCACTAACGATTTTCTTACTGGCTAGAGTTCTTGGTGGAGAAGTAAGTAGTTAATTTTGAAAATAGTCTCTGTTTTTTATGGTAAGCTTTATTGTTGATATTGCAGATACTATTAGTAACTATGTTCATTGTAATTGTTTGTTGCCCCAGAACTGCTTTTAATTTATGCTACTTCTTTCAAGGTGACCTATATATTAGTATTATGCATACTCTAAATGTTATGAGAAAGAGGAAGGAAAAAATCCTATCATTTATAAATAACTTAGAGCTTTATAGGGAAACATACAATTTATTCTCTGTTTAGTCCTCAAACTTTTGGTCTCAGGTCCATAGAGCTTATTGCCAAATTCAGACTTAAACTGAAGAAGGTAGAGAAAATCACTAGACCATACAGGTATGCCCTAAATCAGATCCCTTACGATTGTACGGTGGAAGTGAGAAATAGATTTAAGGGACTATATCTGAAAGACAGAGTGCCTGATGAACTATGGACGGAGATTTGTGACACTGTTTAGGAGACAGGGATCAAGACCTTTCCCAAGAAAAAGAAATGCAAAAAAGCAAAATGGCTGTCTGAGAAGCTCCTACAAATAGCTGTGAAAAGAAGAAAAACAAAAAGGAAAGATATACCCATTTGAATGCAGAGTTCCAAAGAATAGCAAGGAGAGATAAGAAAGCCTTCCTCAGTGATCAATGCAAAGAATTAGAGGAAAATAATAGAATGGGAAAGACTAGATCTCTTCAAGAAAATTAGAGATACCAAGGGAAAATTTCATACAAAGATGAGCTCAATAAATGACAGAAATGGTATGGACCTAACAGAAGCAGAAGATATTAAGAAGAGGTGGCAAGAATACACAGAAAAACTGAACAAAAAGGATCTTCACGACCCAGAAAATCATGATGGTGTGATCACTCACCTAGAGCCAGACATCCTGGAATGTGAGGTCAAGTGGGCCTTAGGAAGCATCACTAGGAGCAAAGCTAGTAGAGGTAATGGAATTCCAGTTGAGCTATTTCAAATCCTAAAAGATGATGCTGTGAAAGTGCTGCACTCAGTATGCCAGCAAATTTGGAAACTTGGCAGTGGCCACAGGACTGGAAAAGGTCAGTTTTCACTGCATTCCTAAAGAAAAGCAGTGCCAAAGAATGCTCACACTACTGCACAATTGCACTCATCTCACATGCTAGGAAAGTAATGCTCAAAATTCTCCAAGCCAGGCTTCAACAATACTTGAACCGTGAACTTCCAGATGTTCAAGCTGGCTGTAGAAAAGGCAGAGGAACCAGAGATCAAAATGCCAACATCCGCTGGATCATCGAAAAAGCAAGAGAATTCCAGAGAAACATCTATTTCTGCTTTATTGACTATGCCAAAGCCTTTGACTGTATGGATCACAATAAACTGTGGAAAATTCTGAAAGAGATAGGAATACCAGACCACCTGACCTGCCTCTTGAGAAACCTATATGCAGGTCAGGAAGCCACAGTTAGAACTGGACATGGAACAACTGACTGGTTCCAAATAGGAAAAGGAGTACGTCAAGGCTGTATATTGCCACTGTCCTCATTTAACTTCTATGCAGCGTACATCATGAGAAATGCTGGGCTGGAAGAAGCACAAGCTGGAATCAAGATTGCTGGGAGAAATATCAATAACCTCAGATATGCAGATGAACCCACCCTTATGGCAGAAAGCGAATAGGAACTAAAGAGCCTCTTGATGAAAGTGAAAGAGGAGAGTGAAAAAGTTGGCTTAAAACTCAACATTCAGAAAACGAAGATCATGGCATCTGGTTCCATCACTTCATGGCAAATAGATGGGGAAACAGTGGCAGACTTCCCTGTTTTGGGCTCCAAAATAACTACTGCAGATGGTGACTGCAGCCATGAAATTAAAAGCTTACTCCTTGGAAGGAAAGTTTTGACCAACCTAGACAGGATATTGGAGAAGGCAATGGCACCCCTCCAGCACTCTTGCCTGGAAAATCCCATGGATTCAGGAGCTTGATGGGCCACAGTCCATGGGGTCGCTAAGAGTCAGACACGACTGAGTGACTTCCTTTCACTTTTCATTTTCATGCATTGGAGAAGGAAATAGCAACCCACTCCAGTATTCTTGCCTGGAGAATCCCAGGGATAGGGGAGCCTGGTGGTCTGCGGTCTGTGGGGTCCCACAGAGTCGGACACGACTGAAGTGACTTAGTAGCAGCAGCAGCAGCAGCAGACAGCATATTAAAAAGCAGAGCCGTTACTTTGCCAGCAAAGGTCCGTCTAGTCAAGGCTATGGTTTTTCCAGTGGTCATGTATGGATATGAGAATTGGACTATAAAGAAAGGTGAGTGCCAAAGAATTGATGCTTTTGAACTGTGGTGTTGGAGAAAACTCTTGAGAGTCCCTTGGACTGCAAGGAGATCCAACCAGTCCATCCTAAAGGAAATCAGTCGTGAATATTCATTGGAAGGACTGATGTTGAAGCTGAAAGTCCAGTACCTTGGGCACCTGATACAAAGAGCGGACTCATTTGAAAAGACCCTGATGCTTTGAAAGATTGAAGGCTGGAGGAGAATGGGACGACAGAGGATGAGATGATTGGATGGCATCACCAACTCAATGGACATGAATTTGGGTAAGCTCTGAGAGTTGGTAATGGACAGGGAGGCCTTCCGTGCTGCAGTCCATGTCGTCGCAGAGTCGGACATGACTGAGTGACTGAACTGAAATGAACCATAGAGCTTAATGTAGGTTGTATTTACCAGTATTTATCATGGGGACTTCCCTGGTGTTCCAGTGGTTAAGATGCCACACTTCCAGTGCAGGGGGTGTGAGTTCAGTCCCTGGTCAGGGAATAAACATGCCTCATTTTGTGACCAAAAAAGTTAAAGCAAACAAAATTACCATGTTAGAAATTAAAAATAAAAAAATTTTAATATGTGTTTATTCATTTAAAACTAAAAGCAAATCAAATGCATTTTAACATAAATAATGCATTTTAAAGAAAACTTTTTAAAACAAATTGAGGAAAATGCATTGTTATACATTCTTGCTAGTAGTTTTAGTATCTGGATTAGTGGAATCTGGATCCTGATACCTGCTTTCTGCATTCAATTGTTACAGGATATATCGCTTTGGATAAAGTATATATAAAAAATAAGTCCTCATACAGGTATATAATTTGAAAAGGAGGGATATTTTAACACTTTTTTTTGGATGATAATGTCTATTCTATTCTGATACTACATTAACACTCAAGAGATAATAGTTTTTTTTTTTTGTCTCTTGTTAATATTTATAATTTGCCAAAAATCAGACATGTTGTCTGACCTATACTATCACTTTTTTCAATTAATTAATTTTAATTGGAGGATAGTTACTTTATAGTATTGCGATAGTTTTTGCTATACATTAACATGAATCAGCCACAGTTCTACATGTGTCCCTCCCATCCTAAACACACCCCCCCACCTCCCTCCCAACCCTGTTCCTCTGGGTATTCCCAGAGCACCAGCTTTGGGTGCCCTCAACAGGAAATAGTTTCTTAAAGTTTTTTTGCGAGGAATCTCAAACCATATTAGTGAACTTTTTATATTGTTTCATTGAAATTCATTTTGAATGGATCTTTTTAACCCATGCATGGTCATCTAAAGAACACTAGTTCACTGAGGTTTGCAGAACTTCCAAATGTTGACACGTTTTATTCTATGATATCAGAAAACCACATTCACTAAGATCACCTATCAGCAGAAAATGTCAAGATTACAGTGTTGGATGTAAGTTTACCAAAATTCTACTTTTTGCTTGAGAGATAGCATTTAGTAATTTGAAAAAAATACTGTGAGTTGTTTTTCTTGAAGCAACAGGCTTGTTTCATTCAGTTTCAGTCATGTTGCCTATCAGTACCTAACTCTGAATAATTATAGTTTTTCATTTGTTCTTTCACGTAAGAATGGTGTTCCATGGATAAAAGCATCTAATTCAGCTCTTCACTTAAGCAGTTGTACACGTGCTTTCCTTGGGATAACCATTGAATCAAGGTAGAAGAAGTGCTTTCTGTGTACTTTGCATTTTGTTACACAGAATATTAAAAAGGCATATTCAAAGGTTGAGGCTTAATAAAATCAGTCATTTTAACTGTTTCGTTAAGGACATTTTTAAGTGAAACAGGAGGGTTTTTTCCTTTCTTTTCTGTGTATGGTAGTAAAGAACATAGTTACTATTAGTACAGTTCATATCATATTGGCATAATAAAGCAGCATGATGTTTTACCCATTGCTTTTGTTCTATTAGTATCAATATCAACCTAATTTAAAAAGGCAAATAATGCTTTATCACTATTATAGAAAATAGTTTTGATGTCCAGTCTTTTAGAAGAGTGTCCTGGATCCCCAGAATACCATGGGCCACACCTTGAGAATCACTGCCCCATTAACTTAGAGTTTATGAATTACTGTAAACCTAGGAATTGTAGCACTCTGGGATTTATCTGTTTGTGGAGAGAGTAAAGCAGAAGGGAAGCCAGGCAAAGTTATACTGGTGCTGACTCATATTAGGCTTACTCTATGAACACTAAATGCTAAATGTCAAACTCTTGAGCCTTTTTCTCACACTTGGGGGAAAAGTCTCCAAATCTGATTCTTAGCTCTTGTTCTACTACTTTGCAGTTTCCAAAATTAACTTGCTGTTGTTCCATCTTCTTGCCTCTTGTTTATGCCTCTTACAAAAAGAAGTTTCTATTTTTTCTTCCCTTTTAGTGGAGTTTCGAGAAGGAATGGTATTAGATATGTGTTCAGTTCACCATCTTAATCTACAACTCTTGAATAAGTTTAGAGTAACATTTATCTGTGTAACTTTTTTACTCTGCTTATGGAAATTTAAAATAATTTTAACAGGGACTTAAAATGACATTTGTTTGTGTATTATTTTTTATATTCTAGACAAAATCTCATACAATTTTTATATGAAGACAGGTATCACTAATTGTTTGGGTAATTTAAGATTGTTGTTGACTCAAACAGGGTCTCTGTATTAACCTAGAGGGGTGGGATAGGGAGGGAGATGGGAGGGAAGTTCAGGACAGGACATATGTATACCTATGGCTGATTCATGTTGAGGTTTGACAGAAAACAACAAAATTCTGTAAAGCAATTATCCTTCAACTAAAAAGTAAATAAATTGAAAAAAAAAAAAAAAGACTGTTTGAGGAAGTCAAAAGACCTAGATCTTGTATCTTATTTTGAACTCTTAACTAGCTAGCTGTCTTTCCTGAACAAAGACCTTTGTTTCTCTGAGAATCAGTTTCTTCATAATGGGGATAGTATTACTACTACTACATGATACTTTTATGATTTTCTTAATTCTCATGCTTATGCAAGTACAACAAAGTATATATTGATGTTTAATAGTGGTTAAAATAAGTAACTTGATTTCTATGATATTTATTTAAAATTTTGAAAATTCACAGGTTGCATATGGCCAAGTTCTTGGAGTTATAGGATATTCATTACTTCCTCTCATTGTAATAGCCCCTATACTTTTGGTGGTTGGATCATTTGAAGTCGTGTCTACACTTATAAAAGTAAGTAGTGTGTGTTATAAAAAGTAGTTTACTGTTTTCCAGTCAGGAAAGTCTACAATTGCCCCTGCATATCCATGGGAGATTGGTTCTAGGATTGCCCCCACCACCACCACAGACACAAAAATCTTCAGGTGTTCAACTCCCCAGTATAAAATTATGTAGTATTTACATTTAACCTATGCAAATCCTTCATCTACTTTTTTAAATCATCTCCAGATTACTTATGATACTTAATACAATATAAATTGTTGTCTGTAATCCAGCATACCCAGGTTTGGCTTTTTGAAACTTTCTGAAATTTTTTTTTTCCCCAAATATTTTTAGTCCACAGTTGTTTGAATCCATAGATGCAGAACTCACAGGTAATAAGAGCTGACCATACTAGTTTTATGGCTAAAGAATCTTATAATCTATAACAGTTTATATCAAGCAGTTAGTAGTATTTTGAAACAGTGACCTTACTCACTGATTTTACCAAATATTTTCCCCTTTTAATTGCCAGAAGTTATAATGTATATCTAGGGTGGAATAAAGAACAAAGAGCAAATCTGGCCTCAGGATATTGCACTCAAAATTTTTTATTTAATGTTAAACATTTCTTTCTATGCTTATAAGATGAATTTATTATATTTATTTGAAATTCCACTGGATGTTTATTTAATAATTGTTAACTCCTATTTGAATAGTAAATTAGTGGTCAAGTAAGATATACGTAGTTCTAATAAACTGACTTTTCTCTGTTGCAGAAATCAGGACTTCTTTATGCTGTGTTAAACTTATTAACAATGTACCCACTTTAAACATTTACTGATAATATTAAACACTATTAATGAATAGTGATATAGCAAATTTTGGTATTTATTAATTTTGAACCACTTTGGAAAAAATAAATGACTACTTTCACACATGTATGTATATTACACAGTGAATGTAATTTTTTTCTTTATGGAAAATAGAACTTCTTAAGACCACTGCTTTCAATACTACCATTATGTAGTCTCCATATTAGAGTATTTAAATACTAGAGTATTTAAGTAGACTAACTTAAGTAGAGTTACTTTATGACTTTCGGTTTCACTTAAAGTTTATTACTAATTCCAGTGTAAAAGAAATTATTCCTTTTAGCATTGAGTAACTCCAGGCTAACACTGACATTATAAGCCTTGGATATTGAGAAGAGTTGGATTTTAGAACTGAATTCTAAATTCCTGAATGCAAATCCTGGTTTTGCCTCTTGTTGTCCGCCTTGGGGAGCTATCTTTTCTTACTCTCCTCTTACAGTAAACTTAGCAACTACTTTTTTGGATTTGTTATGAAGATTTTGAAGAATAATGACTAATATAGTGCTTGACACACAGTAGGCACTCAAGCAGTAGCTGTTATTATTATAAATATTAAATATTTTGAGAACATCTTTGTATGTTTCAACTGTTGGAACACTCTAGAAACCAAGAAACGCTTTCATTCCTCTAATCCTAATTTTTTAAAAAATATCATTATTAGTGCTTAGGTTGAAAGTCTTGCAGTGCAGAAGCTAGCCCCACCCACGCTGGCATTTAATTATTTAGTCTTAGTGAACATACCACTTCACTAAGTCATTCAGGATCACTGCCTGTGTGTTGTTTTACTTGGGTTAAAGATTGTTTGAATGCTTCTGAGCCTATTCCCAAAACTGCTAAAACTGTGTCCTCTGGTTATTTTTAGTCATTGAGTTCAACTGAAAATTGGTCTTTAATATTCTTTATACAACAAGTGAATGTGTTATTATAAAATAGAAGTCTTTTTTTATAAAATCATTAAAATTTTAGGATAAAAAATTTGTGAACTTTAGATATTTCTTTGCCACATTTCTTTCCCTAATCACTTAAATCATCTTTGTGTAGCGATCTGTTTTGCATGTTTCTTGTTTTAGTCCAAAGTCTGTTGAGAAATAATGAAAGAATAATGAAAGAATGAAATAAATAATGAGAACTCTTATCCTTTAACTGTAGCATTGGAATGCAGTTTACAAGCACTAGTTTTTTTTAAACATTAAATCTCTGTAATTTTACCAGTCTTAACCATTTATTCACAACAAACATTTAATCATCATGTACAAATGGAATTTGATTATAATTTTATTTATTTCTCTATACAAGATTAAAATATCTTGTATTTTTTGTTGGCATTTAGTTTTAAAAGTGCAGTAGAAAACTGGGTCATCTCAAATAATTTTCAGTCAATCTGCCAGTGTTTAATTTTTACCTCTGTATCAGTGGTTCTCAGCTGATGGCAGTTTTGCCCCCCAGGGACGTTCGGCAATGTCTAGAGACATTTTTGAGTGTCGCGGACGGGAGGGGTGGGGTGGCACTAGCATAGAGTGGCTAGAAGCCAGGGGTGCTGCCAAACACCCTACAGCGCACAGCACAGCTTCCCACAGCAGTCATCCAGCCCAGAAATTTGATTAGTGCAAGATTGAGAAACCCTGCTCTGTGCCAAGTGTTCTATCATAATTTCCCTGATTTCTATCCTTAAAGTTATTCTCTCATTTTATTCTGTAAAATGCCTTCAGTGACTACATAAAGAAGTATTACATAAATTTCTAGTGGATATAATTTAAAATTAAGTAGGTGCATAGTCAGAATACTGTAAACCAAAATGTTACATTTTTCCTCCTTCCCTTATAACACTATATTTCTACCTAGTCCTGGGAAAATTGTGTGAAATTTTCACTTAATCTGTTTTTCTACCTCTTGGAAGAAAAGAATATTTTCTACAGAATCAGTTAGTTTTCCTAGGAAACAAATATCTTTCAGCATCTGGTCCCAGTAATAGTTTTTCCAAAAGTTGCCTTGTCTTAAATCATCCAGGACAGTTGTTAAAATGACTGATAATTAGACCCTTCTTCCGTTAGAGATTCTGATTCAGTAGAACTAGAATGAATCCCAGGAAGCTAATAGTCACCCCAGGTGATTCTTATAATTAGACAAGTTTGATAACGTAAAACCTAAGTCAAACCCCCGCAGTGGTGGGCTGGAGCTTATCTGCAGTGCTCTCCTCTTCCCTTTGCTGCATGTCATGTTGGTAACCTGAAAGAGGCAATGGTGGAAATATTTACAACACAGAAATTGGCAAAAACTTCAAATTTTAGGTCTTGCCCTGCTTCTCAACTGATTATCAGCATGCTATTTAAACATTTCAAAAGCTTACTAAGAATGAACCAATAGTAGCTACTAAGAAAAAGGAAAACGAAGAAGACAAAGGAAGACCAAGCTTTAGTCTCTGGAAATGCCTTAATTTGTTAAGTAGAACAATACAGAATTTTAAACAAAAATAAATCAAGTAGAATGCTAAAAAAAAAAAAAAAAAAAAACCTAAGTCATTTCCAGATGTCAAGGAATAGAGCAGGGATGAATATTCTTAATAAGGTGTCAACATTCTCAATAAGTTTTGCTTTTTCTCTAATTGGTTGCCAGGGTTGTTTTAAAAAAAATACTGCAAATGTAATTTTTACTCTATGATACTCAAAATGTTAATTGACTTGCTAATATGCTGCCTTTTGTCTTTTTTTTTTTTTTAAGCTCTTTGGTGTGTTTTGGGCTGCCTACAGTGCTGCTTCATTGTTAGTGGGTGAAGAATTCAAGACCAAAAAGCCTCTCCTGATTTATCCAATCTTTTTATTATACATTTATTTTTTGTCCTTATATACTGGGGTGTGATCTAAGTCATATATAAGTAGAAAAAGACACTGTTACATTTCTGTGTAGGCTGGAAATTCTTGCTTGAGGATATTAAAAAACCCTGTTGACGGTAAAATTTTACATGTTCAGATGTAAAGGCAGTTTCAGGTCTTTTTAAAACAATTTTTTTTTGTATTTAATTAAGCAATTGCAGTTATCTGAATATTTTTGGTCAGAATTCTGAATTCTGTTTGATTCTTCATATTCCAGTGAATAAAATATAAAAGATTGTGTTTTTAAGATTGTGTCAATATTCACCTAAAAATCTGTGCCAAAAGCACCTGGAATGGTAATTATATTTCACTTGAAGGGTAAATATAATAACATTTTGATCATCTAAAAGTGCAATTTTTTCCTTTAACAAGTTTTCTCCTGCATTGCAGATCTTGTAGATATATATTTATATTTATACATATATATTTATGAAGTAATTCTTATTCACAAAATATATTTCTGAATAGCCTAAAAATTAAGATATTTTAAAACCGATGTGCTTACACTTTCTTTAATTTGGCCTTTAATCTTTTTATTTATGAATTAAATTTGCTCTTAAATTATATATAATTTTTAAAGTCTTGTACATGCTTCTGGCAATATGTCCTTGTTAAGAATTCTTTTTTTTTTTTTTTTTTTTTTATTGCAAGATATTTGCTTTACAATATTGTGCTGGTTTCTGCCATACATCAGAATTCTTAATAATAACAACTAAAACTAATTATAACAGTTGCTGATGTAGATTTGGTTTGTTTGGGTGTGCTTTTTTTTACAAACACTTTTGAATGTCTAAACATCTGATTTAAAGTTTCTGCTTATGGCATTTGATGGATATGGCATTTATTAAAACTGTCAGTATGTAGAAAAATAATATTATTTATAGTATCAGTAAATATTTTTAAGTGGCACTTCTAAGCCGTAAAAGTTGCTGAAAAGAGACCTTTAGAGTCTTGTGGTCCCGAGCAATGTTATATGAAGTAGAAAAAAAATAAAATGCTTCCCAGCTGTGTGTTTTGTTTTATAACACCTTGTCTTGTATTACCTGATATTTTAACAAGTATCAGGTACTCTTTAGCAAACATACAATATTTGCTAAGAGAGATAATAAGAAATTCCAGCTAGTGAAATTTTATGCAAATAATTTCATAGACTTTAGATGTACCTTTAATTAATATTAGTTTGTAAAGTAGGTGAAATATTTAATATCCATAAAATACCAAATGCCTAAGAACTATTAGCAAATTATTATATTGTCCTTTCTGGTCTCAGCTGGAAAAATTAACTGCTGTCTTCAATATGATAATGTGGCCACCTCTTGGGATATATTCCTTGAGCAACCTAATGTGTCAGGAAATATCCAGCAACTCTGAAATAAGCCTACAAATTAACAAGATATCAAGCCCATCTCTCATTCTTTTCTCCTCTCCCCCTAAAACAGAAAAAAGAACAAAACCCAAAAACTTTAAGCTGCAGAAGTGAGAAGTATAGAGCTATCTTTGGGCCAGAATAATGTGGGAAAGTTACATGATGCTGATTATTTAAACAAGCTTAGAAAAACAGACTAGAAGCAACAGAGGGATAAAACTTCTAAAACTTAAAATAATTTGGAATAGTAAGGAAGGATCTGTAGTTATAGAAGCAGTAACTACAAAGTAAATGTTTGTAGGGGTTTCTGAGAGCAATACTTTGTTTTGGTTGATAATTATATTTGATGTTCATAGCGCTGACTCTGGACTCTTCCCCCAAAAGCTTGGGAGTCCATATCAGGCAGTAGAATTTTACTAAGCAGTAAGTCAAGTGATTTTAGGACCAACTCCATCCAAAGGTGGTTTAAATTTTTTTTTAAGCTATCATTTCTTTAAGATGTGAATGAAAAGTTCACTTGTATGAATCTTGTTTATTATTGATGTAAGATAAAATGAAGTACTTGTGTTCCAAAAAGGTATTTAAAAATAATAGCATTTGATCTTGGGACTAGTCCAGTTTAAGGTATATATAAAAACAATTTATAATGTTTCATAATGTTTCAAGCTCAGCCACTGTCTTCATGGGCTAATGAGCAAAGCACTTAAAACAGATTGTCAGTTTGAAACATGATTTGTAAATGTGTCCAAGATACAGTACTGTTACAGCTAATAATGGTAAGTTGACCATAATGTCCTCTGCTTGAATTTATATATAAAAATATTTTGTGTTATATTGATTTAAAATAATGATTTCCAACCTAATTATTAGTTCATTAGTATTTTTAAAACAGAATTACCCAGATAATCTCTCCTAGTTGTATGTGTGTATACATGTTTAAAGTGTTTCCAGTCATAGTAATCCTGATCACTGTTAATCCTCAAAAAAAAAAGAATTAGAGACATTTATTTGTTTTAAATTGATTATAAAATAATTGAAATTTTGATTATAAATAAAAATCGACATATAATTTTGTTTATATTAAATATAGTCTAGGAAGATTTATAAAGTTTTATGAACCATTACTAAACTTGCTAATTTCTAAGGTCTGTAAGGCAATTTTATATATAATATAATCTATTTCAAAAATTCCTAAATATTAATATATTAATATTTCTAAATTAGTGAAAATTTACATTGACTTAAAATGTTAGGTAGATATTTTTGTTTACATATTGTTTAAAATTTAGTTCATTTAAAAACTCTGATGTAATAAAACATTGAATAAAATAATCCTACAAACTAATAAAAATAATATTTTTCATATTCAACAAACTGAATATTTTAAGATGATTGTTATTTATCTTTTACCTTTTCAGTAATACATATTTTAGCTAGTGTTAAGTTTTAGGAAATTGTGACACGTTTGATAATTTTTGTTAAAATGTCTTACTTTGTTTTATATATATATTAATATACAAGTTGGGTTTCTTGTTTTGTTCTTTGCCGCAAAGGAGAACAACACACATCATGGCGAACTGTAGAGTGTCTCAGAGTGTTTAAAAGGCCCTATTAGAGGATTTAGGCTTGAGTTAATACAATTCATGGCAGTCTGAAATAAGTCTTAATAGAGCTAAAAAGCATCCTCAGATACTCTTTTCTCTGGTACTTTAGTCACATAAAATAAGTATCTTATTATCCTCTTCCATAAAAAGTTTCTTTAATTGAACCCTTGTATTACATCTTGGGCTTTACCTAGCACCACATGGTAATTTCCCTTTAGAAACAGAATTACAAGTTCCTGCTTTGTACAATCCGACAGTAGTTTGTATGTTTGAGAATCTACTGTCACTTTTTAAATAAATTCCAAAATACGATTTTTGACATTAGTCAGTACTAGACATTCTTACATCTTTTCACTAGAAATCATTATAGTTTCTGAAGACAGTTCTGTTTGTGAAATACATTTTCTTTATAACAGACTTTCAATATACTTTATGACAGTTTTAGGTTCTGCTATGTCTTAGTGGATATAGTTGTCTAAAGAGAAATGGTTAAGAGAATATTCCCTGTGCAAAGTGTATATTATTAAACACAAAGCTTAGGGTTAGGTTGGAGCTTGCCTTTGGTAAAGAATCTGTCTGTAGTGCCGCAGACTTGTGACTGATCCCTGGGTTGGGAAGATCCCCTGGAGGAGGGAATGGCTACCCATCCAGTATTCTTGCCTGGAGTATTCGTGGACCATGGAGCCTGGCAGGCTACTGTCCATGGACTTGCAAAGAGTCAGACACTTTACAGGGTTAGGTTGCTCTTTTGAATTCTTTCGATATGCTGATGTTACACTTTGGAGGTTAATTTAGGGAAAGAATGTCAGAATGATTAAGATGGCATTAGTAAAATAACTCCCTATTTTACATTCTGTATTGGAATGATTACCCTGGTTTCAACTTTTCTGATTTTCAACAAGATATCTATAAGTTTTTACTTTGAAGGTGTTTAGTTTACAACTTGCAAATGCTTGGAAAAAATTCTTTAAACATCCTTTCTGAACAGTTCAGCGATATACTAATACTGTCACTGAGATTTAAGTTAGATATTAATATGGAAAACATTTTAATGAAATATTTTGAATTTAACTTGTAATTAGAGTATATAAAGATTATTAATGCTTATGGGGCAGGGAAAGTACGCTCTCCTACCTGTAATAAGCTTGTTAAATTAATACTTGGAATATAAGTAAATTTGATTTATCAAGAATGGAGGCACGAGTTTTTCTATAATAGTTACCACTGAGCAATTTTTATTAAAAACCAAACAAGTAAAAACAGCTTACCAAAGTATTTAGACAGGATCAAATGAAATTATAATGAATGACTGATTATGGGAGAAATTTGTCATCTGGTAATAAAGAGGAGAAGCTGGTATAAAAGATTGCTGCTATTCATAAATGCTCAGTGATAAATGATTGAAACTCTACATTTTTCTTGATTTTATGGTGATTCTTTCTACTTCTTTGAAAATCAGTTGCTGTGTAAATATCACTTAAATTGTGTGCAGCATTTGATAATGAAACAACCCATATGTTTTGTAATCCTTATGCTAAATTACACTCTGATAACTGTAGCGTCGCCCTAGACAGCAGTGAAAATATTTTTGTTGTTGATGATGGGCCTACATGCTAAGTGCTTCATACTCAATCTTTTTTGCTAAATGAGACCTAGGAAACTTTTGCCTAATACAGATTTATTTTCAAAGAATGGTACTGGTTGTAGCTTCAAGAAAGAAACATTCAGAAGAAATGGCATTTGAATTGGGTACCGTGAATGTGAGGAGAGAGCAGATATCCATCAAGTGTTTATTGACCCCTTTCTATGTGCCAGGTTCTACCTAGGTTTAGGAATAAATGATGTGCAACAGAGACCACATATGCACCTTAATGAGCCAGTATTTTTGAGAGATAAAATGATTAACAAATTGTAAAAACAGTGCAACAAATGAACAAAGAGGGGCCTGTGGTAACAAGACAGTATATATGACAGAGGAATTAGACAAGAAAAGCCTTCCGGAGGCAATGATGTTTAAGTTGAAATCCTTGGGTAAGTAAAAGTTAACTAAGCAAAGAAGGAAGGGAAGACTATTACAGACAGAGGGAATAGCATTTGAGTAGAAGGAAATGAAAGCTCATTTGGCGGAAGTTAGTACTTGTCAAGAGCTTTTGATTAGATACAATGGTGTTTTTAATACCAAGGCCAAGGTCTGTAGTCCTACTCTCGATATATCCCCAACAGAAATGCATGTACGTATGCCACAAAAAACAAGAACATAGTAACATGATTCGTAATAGCAAAAAATTGGACATAGCAATGTCCATCAACATAAAATAGGTACAAGTATACAGTGGGATTTTATGCAATGAAAATAATTAGAGCCATGTGCAAGAAAGTGACCACCAAAATATTTTAATGCTTTACCCTTATTGAGGAGGGAGAAGAATTGTATTTGGAAAGAATCTTAAGGAGGACTTAATAATTAAGCTGTATGGTTTATGTGCTTTTCTGTATGTGTGTTACAGGGCATCCTTAATTTTTGTAATTGTTTTAACATAGTTAAATTGCCACTTCACATTTTACTCTTTTTCATGTATTATGCCATAACTATATTCATGTTATACAGACTTCATAACCATACTTTAGAGGAATCTTCCCTGAATCTTGTAACTCTCCAGCTGTATGCCCCAGTTAAATCTTGATTACATCATTGCTTGTTTCATTTGTAGTACTGCTACTTGGTAAGTGTCTAGATTTCTTTTATTAAATTCTTCCACTATAATGTAAGCTCCACTGGGGCAGGGACATTTTCTGACATGTTTGTTAATGTATTCCCAGTACTTTTGTTGAATGAATACAGGAGCCTGGTCATTGAATCCCAAATTCAAATTTGAATCCAGTGAATTTCAAAACCAATAGCTTAATTATTAGTTTTTCATAGATTATTAAAGTTAGGGAAAACTTTAGAGATCATCTACTGAGTGTGATCATACTTCATTGTACAGATGAGGAAACTAAAGTCTAAGGAAGGGTTGTCAAACACTGTTGACCAACAGAATTGGAATAAGAGCTTATGTCTTCAGACCATCAGTCTACTGCTCTTTGCATTACAGTGTGGAACACCAGTGTTGCCAGATGGAGGGCAACATAAATGATTGCCTTCTGCTGCAGTCCATCATATAGATAATTGAAACACCTTTCTCTTTCCTTGTTGATCTTTTTTCCATTTCATTTAAAAAAAATCTACCATTAGCATTAGGTTTATAAGTACTACACATTAATATTAAATAGTGAAAGTTCAAAGGGCTATTGTGAGGCTTAAGTGAGCTAGTTAATATAAAGCATATAAAATTGTCCCGTGTTCAATAAAAGCTATTAAACTGAATTTATTTAGATCAATGAAACGAGGGTTTCCAGAAATATACTTGATTATATATAGAAAGTATGAGATAAAAGTCACATGCCAAATTGGTGTACATGAGATAATGCCTCAGATAGAAATGTACTTGTTTGCAAGAAATAATCCTATGATCAGTATGGTCATACTGGATGTTTGTACCCTATGATCCTTCAGTAAACAAAGAGTTTATTTTTCTCACATAAGCAATCCAAGGGTGTATCTAGGACTAACAGCAACTTAATGTCGCCAGGGACTCAGGTTCCTTTTATCTTTGTACTCTACTATTTTTTTGGTTGGTGGCTTTCATCCATGTTGTCTCAAGATAGCTTTCACTTCTACGTAGTACATCTAGATTCCAATCAGGAAGAAAGGGAAGGTTAAGAGGCCAAATGGAGCATGTCAGTCAAAGTTGCCTTTAAAGATCTCTCTGGAAGCCACATTCAGTGACTTCTCTTATATCTCAGCAGAGAACAGAAACACTTGGCTACCCCTTGCTGTAAGAGAGTCTGGGAAAGTATTTTAAGCTGGGCACGTTTACTGCCCTAAACAAAGTCACATCTGTTAGTAAGGAAGAACGGGTGCCAGGTAGGTAACTAGCAGTGTCTAACAAAAACATTATAGGCCACTTTAAAAAATGCAAGGATGGTTCTACTACTTATGCTGGAGTATGTAAGTTACAGATATATCAAGTATTTTTTTAAATAGGCAGGAGAAAAATTGACTTTTCATACACTATTTGAGAAGATAAGGCTTTCAAACATGACATAAAACACAAAATCTAAAAAAAGTTAAGAAACTTGACTACCTAGCATTTAAAACAATTTTATAGGAAAAAGATAAACTACCACTTGGAGGAAAATATTTTTAAGACTTCTGTGTACAGAGGGTTAATTTCCTTAATATAAAAATAACATTTGGAAATTAGTAACTTTCAATGGGCAAAGGACATACATGGGCAATCATAGTATATAATGTATAATAGTAAAAGAATTTATAAATTGGTAGTTTAAAATGGATAAGGAATGTAAATGAGCAACTCAAGAGGGGAGAAATGATAAAGACCAATATATATATGTACAGGTGCACAAATTCATTCGTGGTTAAATACAGTTTAAACAACATTGGCCTCCATTTGCCAGAACTTGAGAAGATTGGTAATATCTGTGGTTAATTGGTTGGGATCATGAGGAGGTCTGTTGTTTAGCTGATAGACACCAGCATGGCTGTCTCCGTTAAAATACTGAAATTTGTACCAGTGGTAGATCATTTTACTGTAACTGCAATAGCACTAAAATTAATAGATATAAGTCCATTAGTTCTTTTTTGACAGCCATTGATAATGGACCTTTTGTTGTAATGACATCTGAGAAACATTTGCAACATCTGTTAACTTGAACTGTGTTATGGTAAATAATGTTCCTGCCTTGTTCATTACCTGTGAATCATTCCATGTTCTAACACTGGCTGTCGTGGTTTTCCTATTTAGTGTATTATGATTATTAGGTGAAAAGTAAATATAGTGTTTTAATATTTTAAAATAGAAGGGCTTACAACAAAGTAGTAATGGACACTCTAAAACTATTTGATGCTATCTTCTGTTAATGTGGAATATACGCATAGCTTTTGACCCAGCGATTTCATATGTTCACCAGCTTGTGGATTCAGCACTATGCAATGGAACTTGCTTCAGTGATGCAAGTGCTCTATTCTGTGCTATCCATACAGTAGCTGCTAGCCATGTAGCTACTGACCACTTGAATGTGGTTGGTGCAACTGAGGAGCTGACTTAGAGAGCTACATTTGGCTAGTACCTACCATATTGGTCTGAGCAATGAGTGTCCACAGCAGTGCCATTACTAATATCCAAACTTGGAAACAACCCAGATAGACAAATTATGGTGTTGTCACACAATAGAATACAATAATATTGGAAGATGTATAACCATGTAGAGATAATGCTTAACAAAAGAAACCAGACACAAAAGAATACATACTTTGTGATTCTATTTATATGAAGTACAAAAACAGGATGTTGGTTACTCTTAAGTGGGAAGGAAGTAACTGAAAGAAGGTACGGGAATTGAGACTTTTGGGATGCTGGTATGTTCTATGATCTCTTTCTTTATTTGGGTGCTAATCATGTGTGTGTGTGTTCAGTTTATGGAAATTTATCAAACTATACATATGTAACATTTATACCTTTCTGTGAAGTTATTGTGTTTGAGTTTACAGTTGTGAATTGGAGGGAGAAAAAACACCCAGAATGAGTGTTAGCAAAATGTTGATAAGCTTCTTAACATTCCTTTTAAATGCTCTAAGTGTTCATATTCTAAAACTGTGGAAGAACATGATAATAAACTATAGCTTGAAATGTTTCTTAAAAACGTCCTGAAACATCTTTTGATATTGCCTCAGAATTAATATAAAATAAATGATTTTCATTTCTGAAATGAAAACATGATTTTTTGCAAGTGATGTTCTAAACATTTTATCTAAGAGTTTTAATTGCTCAAATAAGAAATATTTTAAAATACACTTCAAATTGTTAACACCATCTGCTATGTTGTTAAGGACTGCCGCTGCTGCTAAGTCGCTTCAGTTGGGTCCAACTATATGTGACCCCATAGACAGCAGCCCACCAGGCTACCCTGTCCCTGGGATTCTCCAGGCAAGAACACTGGAGTGGGTTGCCATTTCCTTCTCCAATAAAACATTATTTAAAAAAAAAAACATAATTAATGCAGACATGTTGCAACTTAGATTTATGGTCTCACTTATAAAACATCTGACAAAAACAGAAGAGAAAAAATTCAGTCATTACTGCACAGCTTCAATTGTTAAACATGAAAGTGTCTTCATAATTTACTTAAGAGGCAAAATATCATAACTTAAGATGCTGTGGACCTAAAGGTATTATCTGGGAGAAGATAGCAAAATTTATTACAGATGTTCAAGGAAAATAATTCCAATCAGAACTATATAGAAACTTTACTGGGTTTTGAACAGCTAGTACTGTGGAAAGCTTGGGGAAAAAATCTGGAAATTTAGCCAAAGTTTTAGATTTCCAGATGTTTTAATTTGGCTGAAAGACACTAAATTAAAGTATCTCCAAATGGTATTATAAATATGTAAATAAATGAATCACTTTTAAGTATTTCCCCAGTAAAATGTAGTTTTGTGATGTTTGTGATAGCAAATAAAGGTAAAATTTTTCTGAGAAAGTTAATACCTGAAAAGCTTAGAATTTGTGATTAATTGTGATAATGAGAATTGGAATTTTATATTCTGGCTTCAGTAGCAACCTGTAGTGCTAGAACTACAAAAGTAATTTGGAAATTTTATCAAGTCTTGTATATTTTCTTCATTAGAGATTTTGATACGAGAACAAACATTTAGAATATGAGAATATTTTTAGAAAGTTGTCCTTACTAGAATTATTTGGTGAAGATATCAGTTCTTTATTTAGGTTCTCCAGAGAGCAGTGTTCTATTAGTTGAGGTTTATAAATTAATTTGACAGGAACTAAACATGATTGAAACTGAAAACATGAAAAAGAAGCAGAAATTATTTGAAATACGGAAATATATATGATACTGATTGTTAATTGTTTTTTTAATATTTCTTTATTTTTGGCTGCATCGAGTCTTAGTTATGGCACGCGGAATCATTTGTGTGGCATTTGGGCTTCTCTCTAGTTGTGGCATTTGGTTCAGGAGTAGTGTATGTGGACTTAGTTGCCCTGTAGCATCTTAGTTCCCTGACCAGGGATCGAACCCACATCTCCTGCATTAGAAGGCAGATTCTTAACCCTGGACCACCACAGAAGTCTCTTGATTATTAATTATAACTCAGTACAATTTTTAAAAATAATTAAAATACAGAAATATGCCATTTGAAATAACAAAATAGAAGGCCAGTGCGAGTGAAAGTATTAACGACCCAATTAATTGATAACATATTGATGTATTGCCTTCTGTGACGGTTAACTTTATATGTAAACTTGTCTGGGCCATGTGGAGCCCAGATATTAGGGTGTTTCTGTGAGAATGTTTTTTGGATGAGATTAACATTTAAATACAGACTTGAGTAAAACAGATTGCCTTCCCTAAGGTGGGTGGGGTGCTTCCCTGATGGCCCAGCGGTAAAGAATCCGCCTATGATGCAAGAGACTCAGGGTCAATCCCTGAATCGGGAAGATCCCCTGGAGGATGGCATGGCAATCCACTCACTATTCTTGCCTAGAGAATCTCATGGACAGAGGAGCCTGGCAGTCCACAGTCCATAGTATCACAAAGAGATGGACACGACTAAAGCGACTTAACACAGCAAGGTGGGTGGACTTAAAGGCCTGAGGAGGACAGAAGGGCTGCCCCTCTTCACCCTGACCACAGTAAGAATTCCTCCTGCCCAACTGCCTCTGGTTAGGACATGTTTTTTCCTGACCTTCAATTCAGAACTCCTCAATTGAGCCTGCTGGCCTTTGGACTGGAGGTACACCTTTGTCTCCTGGGTCTCCAACTTGCCTGCTTACCCTCCATATCTTGGGACCTGTCAGCCTTTATAAGCTTGTGAGCTAATTCCTTTTAATAAATCTACTTGAATATATATGTGTGTGTATATATATATATATATAAAAATGTATGTGTCAATGAGCATTTAAGCCTCACGTTTTAAAAATATTTGTAGAGGAATTTTATTATCGCTGCTGTTAAGTAGAATTTACAATATAACTTAGCCCTTTCTCAGAGGTCATTAAGATGTATTCAGTTTTTTGCAGTTATAGTAAGTATCCCTAGACTTATGGGTTTCTTAGGACCATAGGTATGCTTTTAAAAGTGTTTGTCCCTAAGAACTATTGTTTCTTGGTGTTCAGACTTCACATTGTACCTTCATGTGGCTGAAGGGACTGGAGAGCACTCTGGCATCTTTTTTTATTAAGAGTAAAATATTATATACAAACACACACTTCCTATTGGTGCTGTTTCTCTGGAGAACCCAAATACACTTTATTTTTTTGGTTCCTTATACATAGTCTTAAAACATGGACATTTTATGTAAGTAAATTTTGTGTAATCTTATTTGATGCTGTGAAAGTGCTGCACTCAATATGCCAGCAAATTTGGAAAACTCAGCAGTGGCCACAGGACTGGAAAAGGTCAGTTTTCGTTCCAATCCCAAAGAAAGGCAATGCCAAAGAATGCTCAAACTACCACACAGTTGCACTCATCTCACATGCTAGTAAAGTAATGCTCAAAATTCTCCAAGCCAGGCTTCAGCAATATGTGAACCGTGAACTTCCTGATGTTCAAACTGGTTGTAGAAAAGGCAGAGGAACCAGAGACAAATTGCCAACATCCACTGGATCATGGAAAAAGCAAGAGAGTTCCAGAAAAACATCTATTTCTGCTTTAATGACTATGCCAAAGTCGTTTGAATGTGTGGATCACAATAAACTGTGGCAAATTCTGAAAGAGATGGGAATACCAGACCAGCTGACCTGCCTCTTCAGAAATCTGTATGCAGGTCAGGAAGCAACAGTTAGAACTGGACATGGAACAACAGACTGGTTCCATTCGGAAAAGGAGTACATCAAGGCTGTATATTGTCACCCTGCTTGTTTAACTTCTATGCAGAGTACATCATGAGAAACGCTGGACTGGAAGAAACACAAGCTGGAATCAAGATTGCCGGGAGAAATATCAGCAACCTCAGATATGCAGATGACACCACCCTTATGGCAGAAAGTGAGGAGGAACTAAAAAGCCTCTTGATGAAAGTGAAAGTGGAGAGTGAAAAAGTTGGCTTAAAGCTAAACATTCAGAAAATGAAGATCATGGCATGCGGTCCCATCACTTCATGGGAAATAGATGGGGAAACCTTGGAAACAGTGTCAGACTTTATTTTTCTGGGCTCCAAAATCACTGCAGGTGGTGACTGCAGCCATGAAGTTAAAAAACGCTTACTCCTTGGAAGGAAAGTTATGACTAACCTAGATAACATATTCAAAAGCAGAGACATTACTTTGCCAACAAAGGTCCATCTAGTCAAGGCTATGGTTTTTCCTGTGGTCATGTATGGATGTGAGAGTTGGACTGTGAAGAAGGCTGAGCGGCAAAGAATTGATGCTTTTGAACTGTGGTGTTGGAGAAGACTCTTGAGAGTCCCTTGGACTGCAAGGAGATCCAACCAGTCCATTCTGAAGGAGATCAGCCCTGGGATTTCTTTGGAAGGAATGATGCTAAAGCTGAAACTCCAGTACTTTGGCCACCTCATGCGAAGAGTTGACTCATTGGAAAAGACTGTGATGCTGGGAGGGATTGGGGGCAGGAGGAGAAGGTGACGACAGAGGATGAGATGGCTTGATGGCATCACTGACTCGATGGACGTGAGTCTGAGTGAACTGGAGTTGGTGATGGACAGGGAGGCCTGGCATGCTGCAATTCATGGGGTCACAAAGAGTCAGACATGACTGAGCGACTGAACTGAACTGAACTGATTGTAAGTATACTTTAGTGCTTATTGATTTTCAGAAACCTATATAAGAAAATGGTTTTGTAGTACTTACCTTTTAAAGCATAAGGAATGAAAGTTTTTCTGTAGATGAGTTGTCATATATATAAACAACTTGTTACAGAATATGGTTACCTGGGACTTTCCTTGCAGTCCAGTGGTTAGTCCTCCATATTTCTAATATAGAGGGCGCAGTTTCAATCCCTGGTTGGGGAACTGAGACCCCATGTGCTGCACAGCGAGAAAAAAAAAAGTATGGTTACCTGAAAGCTAATTTCTCTCACTCATGAGTAGTTTCACACTGTTCCTCAAATCTGGCTGTGGTCTAACTGGCAGTCGGTGGGATTTTTCTCCCTCTGATGATCTGACCCTCCAAGTTGACAGTGGAGTCTGCTGTGGAGTTTGCTTCTTTGGTTCATCTAATGCTTCCTTGGTTCATCTAGTGCTTCTGTTACTCACTTATTGGGGAACCTGAGTTTCCTTGTTTTACCATTGTTCTGGCCCATTAGTTTGAAGGTTATTTTTTTCCCTTGAGAAGAAGGGAAAAAGAGACCCTTAGCTGTTTGCTTCCAATTATCTATTGACAGCGAACTCTGTTCTTTGGATTTGGACCTGTTCCTTATAGTCTCTAGCCTTTGCTTATTCTGTGTGGTAGCTTTCTGACATTAATGTGTAATCTTTCAGTTACAAGAAACGTCACGTTTTCCTGTTTTTCTAAAGTAAGTTAAATCTAACCTGAGCTTCCTCAGGGCTAGCTAAAGAACTTCTAATGTGGGTCAGAAACTGGGTTCCCTAACCCCTTCATTGACTCCTAAAAGAACCCTTGGCCTTATCTCATGCCAAGGTTGGGTGTGCTTCATTGTTTCCACACCTTCTAGAGGATGCTCTTGCTGGCTGGGGATGGCACACCTTTCTCTAGTAGGCCCTGTTGCTCTGTGAGGGCCACTGAGATGCCCTCACTGCCATTTCTGTTCTAATCATAGGCTGACACAACACAGAGACTTATGCTTTGCTCTCAAGGTCCCTGCAGTTTACACCAGCCTTGACCATCCTGGTATGACCACCCAAGAGAGATTGATCTAAATGTCTTAAGAAAATCCCCCAAACCTAGTCCCCAGGACGCCTCCATTTTCTCTAATCAGACTGCTGCTTTTCCATCCCAGTACCAGTACCACATCCTTCTTCCATTCTTGAAAGTGAAAGTGAAGTCGCTCAGTCGTGTCTGACTCTTTGTGACCCCATGGACTGTAGCCAACCAGGCTCCTCCATCTATGGGATTTTCCAGGCAAGAATATTGGAGTGGGTTGCCATTTCCTTCTCCAGGAGATCTTCCCAACCCAGATTAATTCCTTTGCAACAAAACCCTGAAAGAATTTTTTTTTTTTTTCCCATGACAAGCACTGAAGGAGCCACAACAGACCCTCCCCACTTCCTGCACACACCCCAGTGGAGAAGAGTCCAAATTCTAGAACATAAAGCTTGATTGGAATACCTCAACATGATAAAAGCCATATATGATAAAAACAAACATCCTCAATGGTGAAAAATGGAAAACATTTCCCCTAAAGTCAGGAACAAGTCAAGGGTGCCAACTCTCATCACTACTATTCAACATAGTTTTGGAAGTTGTAGCTACAGCAATCAGAGAAGAAAAAGGGAATCAGATTGGAAAAGAAGAGGTAGATGACATGATCATCTGTTTGCAGATGACATGATTCTATACATAGAAAACCCTAAAGGCACCACCAGAAAGTTACTAGAGCTAATCAATGAATATCATAAAGTTTCAGGATATAAAGTTAATACACAGAAGTCCTTTCCTACACACTAACAATGAGAAAACAAATTAAGAAAATAAACCCATTCACCATTGTGATGAAAAAAATAAAATACTTAGGAATAAATCTATATAAAGAAACAAGAACTACATACAGAAAATTATAGAACACTGATGAAAGAAGACACAAATAGATGGAGAAATATACCATGTTCATGGTTTGGAAGACTTGGAAGAATCAATATTGTGAAAATGAGTGTACTACCCAAAGCAATCTTTAGATTCAATGCAATCCCTGTCAGGCTACCAACAGTATTTTTCACAGACCTAGAACAAATAATTTCACAATTTGTATAGAAATACAAAAAACCTCGAATAGGCAAAGCAATCTTGAGAAGACTGGAACTGGAGAAATCAACCTGCCTGACTTCAGACTGCTACAATGCTACAGTCATCAAGACAGTATAGTACTGGCACAAAGACAGAAATATAGATCAATGTAACAAAATAGCCCAGAGATAAATCCATGCACCTATGGACAACTTATTTTTGACAAAGGAGGCAAAAATACACAATGGAGAAAAGACCATCTCTTTAATAAGTGGTGCTGGGAAAGCTGGTCAACCACCTGGAAAAGAATGAAACCAGAACACTTTCTAACACCATACACAAAAATAAACTCAAACTGGATTAAAGATCTTAAGACCAGAAACTAGAAAACTCCTATAGGAAAACATAAGCAAAACACTCTGACATAAATCACAGCTAAGATCCTCTATGACCCACCTCCTAGAGTAATGGAAATAAAAGCAAAAATAAGCAAATGGAACCTAATTAAACATAAAAGCTTTGGCACAATGAAGGAAACTATAAGCAAGGTGAAAGGACAGCCTTCAGAATAGGAGAAAAAGCAAATGAAGCAACTGATAATTAATCTCAAAAATATACAAGCAGCTCATGCAGCTCAATACCAGAAAAATAAACCCAATCAAACAATGGGCCAAAGAACTAAATGGACATTTCTGCAAAGAAGATGTACAGATGGCTAACAAACACATGAAAAGATGCTCAACATCACTCATTATCAGAGAAATGCAAATCAAAACCACAGTGAGGTACCATCTCATGCTGGTCAGAATGGCTACTATCAAAAAGTCTACAAACAAATGCTGGAGAGGGTATGGAGAAAAAGGAACCCTCTTACACTGTTGTGGGGATGCAAACTAGTACAGCCACTATGGAGAACAGTGTGGAGATTCCTTAAATAAACTGGAAATAGAATTGCCGTATGACCCAGCAATCACTGCTGGGCATACACACCAAGGAAACCAGAATTGATAGAGACGTGTACCCCAGTGTTCATCGTAGCACTGATTACAATAGCTAGGACATGGAAGCAACCTAAATGTCTATCGGCAGATGAATGGATAAGAAAGCTGTGGTACATATACACAATAGAAAATTACTCAACTATAAAAAGGAATGCATTTGAGTCAGTTCTAATAAGATAGATGAAACTGGAGCCTATTACACAGTGAAGTAAGTCAGAAAGAAAAACACCAATACAGTATATTAATGCATATATATGGAATTTAGAAAGATGGTAACGATGCAAGACAGCAAAAGAGAGACAGATGTAAAGAACAGACTTTTGGACTCTGTGGGAGAAGGTGAGGGTGGAATGATTTGAGAGAATAACATTGAAACATGTATATTATCATACATGAAATAGATTACCAGTCCAGGTTTGATGCATGAGACAGGGCACTCAGGGCCAGTGCACTGGGATGACCCTGAGGGATAGGATGGGGAGGGCCGTGGGAGGGGGGTTCAGGATGGGGAACACATGTACACCCATGGCTGATTCATGTCAATGTATGGCAAAAACCACTACAGTGTTGTAATTAGCCTCCAATTAAAATAAAAAGTTCTTTTAAAAAAAGCTTAATTGGAAAAGGGGTAACACATTTCTATCATGATGAACTATGTTTGTATCATGGTGTGCCTACAGTCAGGAAAATAAGACCAAAGTGATTCATCTTTAAATATACTACAGAACATTTCAACATCATAAAAAGAATGCAGATTAATAAAATCAGCACCTGTGTTAAATAAAGAACTTAAAATTTACCAATAATTTATTTCATCCCCCCAACGAAAATGCCAACTCCTAAATTTGGTGATTTTTCATTTCCGTGTTTTTTCTTATAATTTAACTATGTGTGTGTGTGTGTGTGTGTATTCTTAAGCAGTATATGTAGGATTTATTTGTATGTTTAAAAATTTTATGTCAATGGAGTATTTATATATTCTTTTGCATCCTCCATATGTGGAGATGCAGATAGCTGTAAATTTTACTCATTTCCACAGCTTAGAGAATTTGTTAAACTGAATATACCATATAGTATTTATTTCCCATTCTCCAGTGGATGGGGCATTTAGGTTGTTGCCAAATATTTGCTATTACATACGATGTGCTATGCACATTCTTTCTCCTAGTACATTTTTCTAAAGGAAATTTTAACTAGGAGTAGAATTAGGAGGTCCCAGGGCACAGTGGGAAAGACTAGAGATCTCTTCAAGAAAATTAGAGATACCAAGGGAATATTTCATGCAAAGATGAGCTCGATAAAGGACAGAAATGGTATGGACCAACAGAAGCGGAAGATATTAAGAAGTGGCAAGAATACACAGAAGAACTATACAAAAAAGATCTTCATGACCCAGATAACCATGATGGTGAGATCACTCACCTAGAGCCAGAAATCCTGGAATGTGAGGTCAAGTGGGCCTTAGGAAGCATCATTATGAACAAAGCTAGTGCAGGTGATGGAATTCCAGTTGAGCTATTTCAAATCCTGAAAGATGATGCTGTGAAAATGCTGCACTCAATATGCCAGCAAATTTGGAAAGCTCAGCAGTGGCCATAGGACTGGAAAAGGTCAGTTTTCATTCCAATCCCAAAGAAAGGCAATGCCAAAGAATGCTCAAACTACCACACAATTGCACTCATCTCACATGATAGCAAAGTAATGCTCAAAATTCTCCAAGCCAGGCTTCAACAGTACATGAACTGTGAACTTCCAGATGTTCAAGCTGGTTTTAGAAAAGGCAGAGGAACCAGAGATCAAATTGCCAACATCACTTGAATCATTGGAAAAGCAAGAGAATTCCAGAAAAATATCTACTTTTGCTTTATTGACTACACCAAAGCTTTTGACTGTGTGGACCACAACAAATTTTGGAAAATTCTTAAAAGAGATGGGAATACCAGACCACCTGACCTGGCTCCTGAGAAATCTGTATGTAGGTCAAGAAGTGACAGAACTGGACATGGAACAACAGAGACTGGTTCCAAATCAGGAAAGGAGTACATCAAGGCTGTGTATTGTTACCCTGCTTATTTCACTTATATGCAGAGTACGTCATGCGAAATGCCAGGCTGGAGGAAGCACAAGCTGGAATCCAGATTGCCACGAGAAATATCAATAACTTCAGATATGCAGATGACACCACCCTTATGGCAGAAAGTGAAGAATTAAAGAACCTCTTGATGAAAGTGAAAGAGGAGAGTGAAAAAGTTGGTTAAAACTCAACATTCAGAAAACGAAGATCATGGCATCTGGCCCCATCACTTCATGGCAAATAGATGGGGAAAGAATGGAAACAGTGAGAGACTTTATTTTTGGGGGGTCCAAGATCCCTACAGATGGTGACTGCAGCCATAACATTTAAAAATGCTTGCTTGCTCCTTGGAAGAAAAACTGACCAACCTAGACAGCATATGAAAAAGCAGAGACATTACTTTGCCAACAAAGGTCCATCTAGTCAAACCTGTGGTTTTTCCAGTAGTCATGTATGGATGTGAGAGTTGGACTATAAAGAAAGCTGAGTGCTGAAGAATTGATGCTTTTGAACTGTGGTGTTGGAGAAGACTCTTGAGAGTCCTTTGGACTGCAAGGAGATCCAACCCATCCATCCTAAAGGAAATCAGTCCTGATGCTGTAGCTGAAACTCCAATACTTTGGCCACCTGATGTGAAGACCAACTCATTGGAAAAGACCCTGATTCTGGGAAAGATTGAAGGCTGGCAGAGAAGGGGACGACAAAGAATGAGATGGTTGGATGGCATCACCGATGCAATGGACATGAGCTTGAGTAGACTCCAGGAGTTGGTGATGGACAGGGAAGCCTGGCGTGCTGCAGCCCATGGGGTGGCAATGAATTGGACACGACTGAACAACTGAACTGATTGACTGAAGGCACATGCATCTTCTAGCTCAATATAAGCTGCCAAATTGCTCTCCAAAGTGAATACTCTCAAAGCACCATACTCTCTTAGCAGAACTTTTCTCTTGCTTCCCATCTTCATTAATGTTTAACATTCTCAGAATTCTTAACTTTCCAATCTAATTGTACTTGATCATGGTTTGAACATCCCTGATTACCATTGAAGTGGAGCATCTTTTCATATATTTGTTGACTATTCAGCTTTCTGTTGGAGAAGGCAATGGCACCCCACTCCAGTACTTTGCCTGGAAAGTCCCATGGATGGAGGAGCCTGGTAGGCTGCAGTCTGTGGGGTCGCTGGGAGTCGGACGCGACTGAGCAACTTCACTTTCACTTTTCACTTTCATGCATTGGAGAAGGAAATGGCAACCCACTCCAGTGTTCTTGCCTGGAGAATCCCAGGGATGGGGGAGCCTTGTGGCTGCCGTCTGTGGGGTCACACACAGTTGGACACGACTGAAGTGACTTAGCAGCAGCAGCAGCTTTCTGTAAAAGACTCTTATGTGTTAATACCATATGTCATCATTATTCTTGATATTACTATTTTACAGTATTGGGTTGTCTTGTATTAATTTGTACGAGTTTCTTTATGTATTCAAGAAACTTAATTCCTTGTCATTCATTTGCATTTGCAAATAGTCTTCCAGTCTTCAGCTTGTTTTTTTACTTTGGGAATGTTTTAAAGATGTACAGTTTCCAAACTTTAACATAATCAAATGTCATTTTCTTGCATGTGCGCTTTAATTTTGTTTAAAGAAAAAAACCAACAACAAACAGCTCTTCTGTCCTAAAGTCAGGAGGATATTCTCCCTAACCTCAGCATACCTGTGTGTAAAATTTCTGCTTTTCATATTGAGGGCTTTAATTCTCCTGGTAATTATTTTTGCTTATGGTGTGAAGTAGGAACAAATATTATTATTTTCTATATAGATAACTAATTGTCCAAGCAATATTTAGTAAATAATTGAACACATCCCCACTAACCTGCAATATGTCAAGTTTCAAGGTATGTATACATCTATACAGAGATCATTTGTGGTGTGCCCTACTACAGTATCCTTAGGGTTTGTCTTGTGTTTTTTATTCATCCTTGATTTGTGAGTTTGTCTGAGTTCAACTGAGAGCTCCATTCCTGGCACTTTGGTTGCTTTATGGAATCACAGGCACTTACTTTGTTAGAATATCATCATAAAAACTTCCCTATCCTTTTGTATTTCCTTTAAGAATCACTGGCTTTGGTATCACATGAATTTTTAAAAATTTTCATGATACCACGCCCCAAATTAGACATAAGGTATATGTCAAATTTATATTCAACCTTCTTTTTGCTTTTATAAAATCTTCCAAGGATAAATTCATACTGGTATCATCACGGTCTTAAATTTGGCTTTCTAAGTCATTCTTAGGATTTTTGTTTCCTTCAGAGCAACGTAATCTTGAGCAAAGCAGGTATTCTCTGGATAGGTTTTTAAAACATTCCGATATCCCACCATGAGGTATTTCTTGGTGCGTAGGAAGTTTGCAGTTGCACACCTTTAGTTTTCTGAATGAAGAAGCAATTGTGTGTCAAGTCTATTGCTCAGATTTGGTTCCCAGATGAGCAGGACATCCTTTACTTTTCCCCAAGTAATAAATGGGATATGACATTAAAGTCAAGGAACTCAGTAAAAATTTTAGATCATGTTGGATAAACTTCCTTCTCAACCCTGGGAAAATTTTGTCTTTGAATAGTTATGCTTAGAGGGTAAGCCTGCAACCAGACTGCCTAAGTTCCAATCTCAGCCTTCTGACTTGACTGGAAGATCCTTAGCAAGTTATTTAATGTTTTCTATGCCTCAGTTTCTTTAGCTGTAAAATGAAAATAATAAAAATTGTAGATGCTTCATAGGATTATAACAATGGATAAATATTAGTACAGACATTGGGAATTAATACAGACCTTGGGAATACTGCAAGTTTGAGTTTGATTCTAGACCACCACAATAAAGCGAATACTGCAATAAAGCAATCCACACAAATTTTTTTGTTTCCCAGTGCATATAAAAGTTACATTTACCCTATAATGCAGCTTATTGTATGCAACAGTATTATGTCTCAAAACAATATACATACTTTAAAAATACTTTCTTGGAAGAAATGCTAATCATCATTCGAGTCTTCATCAAGTTGTAATATTTTTACAATAGTAACATAAAAGATCACTGATCAAACATCACCATAACAAATATAATAATAATGGAAGTGTTTGACATGTTATGAGAATTACCAAAATGTGGCACAGAGACATGAAGTAAACAAATGCTTTTGGAAAAATGGTGGTGATAGATTTTCTTGCTGCAGTGTTCCCACAAACTTTCAATTTTATGTATTCATTGATTCAGTTTTCAATTTGATGTGTTATCTGTGAAGCACAATAAAATGAAGTGCAATAAGATAAGGTATGTGTATACATGTATGTATGTACACACAGATACGTATGTATAAATGTCTATAAATACATCCAGTTCCCATTTGTCTGCTCACAGAGCCCAATAGCAATAAGCACCCAGCATGCAGATGGTGGCTTTTGAATACCATTCAAAACAACCAAGACTTGATTCCAGGCCTGGGACATCTTTTTGAGCTATGTCAATCACAGAAACCTGTTTGAAGGAACTCTCATTTGACTGACTCTAACAGTCTGACATCAAAATAAAAATGAAACAAAGCAAAGGAATATAACTAACTGAGTAAAGAGTAGGACCACACTGATAGAACTAGACAGACATATAGACAGGTAGATACATAGGTAGCTAGGTAAAGAAAGTTCATTTTTAAAGTAGAAAGCCATGTAGAAGAGATGATAAAATTAGAAAATCATTGTTTTCTAATGAAACTATCAGTAATAATAATGGGTGCTAAAACTGGTGGGTGAAAATTTGAGGATAACAAAGTATTTACATAATCTCAAAGTATCTCTCTACAAGATACCTATTAACTACAAAAGACAGTGGGGAAATCTGGCTGATCATGCCTTAACCAATGTCAAGGATAGTATCACTCATATTGGGGAAAACCAGTATCACATGTCTTTTGAAGCACTGGCAAGAACTCACCATCACTTCTGTGGTGTTCTTGCCACATTGCATAGCCTGAATCTCTTTCATGAAGAATTATCACACAAATTCAAAGAGAAACAGTCCACAACACCAGTGTCCTGTAGTTGTCAAAAATGTCAGTGTCATTCTCTGCAGAGAGACTGAGACTGTGCCAGACTAAAGGATGACAAAGAGGCATAGCAATTGAATGCACATATTCATCTTGGATCATCTTCTGATTTAAAGGACGTTTTTAGGACAAATGGTGAGGTCTGAATGTAAATTAGATGTCATAATAATGTCAATTTCCTTGGTTTTAGGAAAAACACTACACTGAGGTATTTAGAGGTAAAATGGCATAATGTAACATTCTAAAGTGGTTGAGGAAAAAATTACATACTATAGACACACATAGGTATAGAGAGGGGGAAGAGAGAATCAAATGTAGTAAAGTGGGAACAACCGCTGAATCTTGGTGAAAGATATCCAGTAGCTCTTTGTACTATTCTTGTAATTTTTCTGTCTGAAATTAAGTCAAAATAAAACATCTTACTTCTATAGATATGTTTATTGCTTTGATTGTGGTGATGGTTTCACGGTTGTACACATGTGCAAACTTACCGAATCATATACTTTATTTATTTTTTTCATATACTTTAAATATGTGCAGTTTTGTATATCAGTTATGCCTCAATAAAGTGAAAAGCAGTTTAAATAAATGTGAAGGAGCTTAGAATGATGCCTGGGAAATAAGGAGTATATGTGCATTTGCTGTTACTGTAAGGATAGATTAGAAGCTAAGGTTACATGAAGATACAACAAGGTGAGGGTAAAAACATGGAGATAGGTGACATTTTCCTTGGATTTATAAGTCCCAGGAATCTCAGGACTTGTGATCATTTACTTTAGTGTCTAATGTAGCCTGGACTTTTTTTCTCACTTGGAAAGAATCTAAAAGTATATGATCTTAAAGTGGAAAGTGAAAAATAGCTTATTTGAAAAGAAAGGAAAGATTTTGTAGGCAGACCATAAGCATGCCATCTGGTTAACTCAGGAGAAATCCTAAAAGCTTAGATTTCACAGTTGTACCAGCATGTATGGTTTAAGATAGACTCCCTAAGCTAAAAATAGCAAGTCATATTTGTTTTGCTATTCATAAGTTAGTTGAAAATGCCACTCAACTGCAGTGTTAAAGATTACATTTATCTCATCTAAGAATCAAAGTCCATTGTGGCTATGTTTCTCAAGTCAAATGTAATGAGACAATATGTAAGACAAATTCATCACAAAAGAAATAAGGTTGACACAGTAGTAGCATCTCTAAAATTAAATTGTTCTTTAAAAATATGATCACACCCAATGATTCTCAACCAGGTACAAAATCTGGAGACAGTTTTGGTTGTCACTATTGGAAGAACGGGAGAGGGGAGGACATATTATTGACCTCTAATGGTAGAAACCAGGGATGCTGCTAAATGTCTACAAAGCACAGGACAGACACTCAACAACAAACTATGTGGTCCAACATGTCAATAGTGCCAAAGTTGAGAAATCCTGCACTAAATGAACACATTTTCTAAAATTTCAGATAAAGTGATAATAAAAATAATTCTTCTGGTCTTGTCTTGATGCAGTATATTATCAGCTAGCCTTGTGCCTGGGAGTTAATATGTACTCAATATATATTTGTTTATGCAATCTATTCTGAGTCTTTTTATGGTTTTCCCTTCGATTTTGTAGGCACAAAAACTGGACCAGAAAAAAAAAAAAAAAAGCTGGACCAGAACTTTGTTACTATCTGCTTCATAAATATCCCACCCTTGTTTCATAATATAGCAAATGAGAGATTTTTTATACAAGATTATAGATACACTAGATTATAGGAAAGTGGACAAAAGTCAGTATTCAGTAGATTGAATATGAAACAGAACCAACTTGTGTAGCTTCTACACAAATTATGAAAGGATTTTAAGTGTAATAAAGACATTAGGAAATCTCATCAAAAACAAATTCAAAAAATATTAAAAACATGGTTAAGCATTCAGCCTGTTAATGGTTCACGTTCTGTGCAAATCTCTTATGCTATTTAGTTAAAAAAATTAGCCAGTTGAGAGGACTTACAATGAAATGTCACAGCCCTCTCTGCCATTCCTTCACCACTCGTCCCAGTATTACTTTTCTGGGGCAATTCGTTTTGTTTTGTTTCCCAGGTAGTCTTTATAACTCTGAATAATATTCCTATGTCAATATTTCTTGCTGTATCAGTTGTAGACATATATACTCCTCCCTTTGAAAGATAAGGACTTAACTTAAGTTACTCTTCCTTCTCTCCCTTTTTAGTAGTTATATTTTCTTTACTGGAAGTCTTTATAATTTGAGATAAACTCCCATGTCTTGTTTATCATCTTTAAAAAAAAAATAGCTCTTGTCTCCCCTGTATGTAAGATGAAACCATTATCAAACCCACCTTTCGTTTTCTCTTCCACCCAGCCTCTGTCAGCTTCACTTTTGCTTTCTTTAGTTTTATGACATTGAGGTTAACGACAACTACACTCTGTTCTGTAGCTATAAATAGATATGCAATGTTTTGTCTATAACAGATTCTAAACTTTGAACGGCAGTAAGCAACATTTGCTTTGTTATCACTGTGTAAATATTACTCAGTGCAGCAGGTGCTGTTGTAGGACATTTCCTCCTTCCTGAGTCCACTTTTTGACCTCTGCAACCTAAGAGAATGTCCCTTTCCTTGAATCCCATCAGCTGTTCAAGATCAAGCCACATTTTAGTTTGCTTCATATCTAATCTGTGGCTTTCTTGTGAAGTTTTCCTGTCTTTCCTACAAATTCAAATTGTCTTTCTTTTTCCTTACTGAAAAGAGGAACTGTGTACCTTGTTTATCCACCTACAGCAGGAAAGGCATTCTGTTCTCAGCCTTGAATACATGTTCCTTGGGCCCAGTGACAGACTCAGCTCCTGTGGAGACACGTATCTTCCAGCTCTGCTGCATCTTGGCCTTGTTCTTCACTGGACATTTAGTTGCCTGCTGTCTTGTATTCCATGTCTTCATCGTTCTTGATTTTTGCCTTTGTTTTGCTGGCATACCTCGATACATCTTCACAAAGGTTTCTTATTTTCTAATTTAGGATATTTCCTTGGTTTTCCTTTCTGAAAAATATAAGTGATATGCACCCATTTGAACTTCTTCTACTTTAATTGTAGAAGTATCCCTTGTGAACTTACCTTCCAGCTTCTTTCATAGGTTCCTTACAAGAGAAGCATGAATATCCTTCTTTAAAAGGTAGGTGTATTATGAATTCTGTAACTTGAAGCAATCATTGTTTCTCTGTTTGGTGAAATAATAATCTAAATTATATGGAAAAATCTAATATTTATTTTGCAGCATAAAAGTTGCCAAATCAAGTGTGAGTCTAACTAATTTTGTCAAATTGTCTTGATTTTAACAGTATTTTCCAGTAACATAGGTTAACTCAAGTGTGTGGACACAATCATTGTCACTATTTAAAGAGAAGACCTAAGTTATAACCAAAGATTTTATTTTTTAAATAATGTTCATGAGTCAATTTTTGTTTGCCTTAAGAGTTCAAGCATATTTTAATGTTTTAAAAATACTGTTAGAATGTTAATTTTTTCTTATAAATACAGTTTAGCATAGGATTGATTCCAGAGCCTGGGACTAGGTAAAGATTGAGGCTTTTCAAAGTGATCTCTAATCCTAAGAGTTTTCTGCAATAAGAAGTGAGCTAGTTGAGGTTGAAGAAGCTTAAGATGCAAAGGGTAATATAAAAATCTTGAATATCAGTGGAAACTAGAGTCTAAACCCAAGATATGGATAATAACAGTCTTTAGAGCTGAACAGTGAAGATTTATGGAATAAATATAAGGCAAGTTTCCCAGTTGCAAATAAATAATAGAGGTAAAGCGATCATGCAATCCACGAAGACACTACAGGCTTGCATACAGACATGCTCTTCAAAGTATTTGACCACCAATAGGGAACAATCAGTACTAATCAGAATTGAGCCTGACCATGGCTCTGGAACTCGTGCCTTGAGGACTATGCTGGATAAAGCATTAATCTTTAGTGGATGCATTGTAGGGAGTGTCCAGGTGGCCCCCAGGTGAGAGGGGACGTGTAAGGAAGCACTGTGCTGTTCAGGATAGTGGCTGTTTCAGTATTTTAACCACCTGTATAGCCATGCTGGGGAGTCCTGTCTGTCTAAGTAGCTCTTCACCCTGAAGTGCTTACAGGGACCAGGGATCCACTGTTCTGACCCTCTATTTAAGAACTCAGCTTCCAAGGTGTTAGGCAAAAATCAGAAACTGAGTTTCAAGTGTAGAAACTCAGCTCCAGGGGGCGAGGTTATGCCAGATGGTGAGAAACTTGAAATAAAGGTCAGATCAACTGGGCTTCCCTCCTAGCTCATTTGGTAAAGAATCCACTTGCAATGCTGGAGACCCCGGTTCCATTCCTGGGTCGGGAAGATCTGCTGGAGAAGGGATAGACTACCCACTCTAGTAATCTCGGGCTTCCCTTGTTGCTAACCTGCTAAAGAATCTGCCTGCAATTTGGGAGACCTAGGTTTGATCCCTGGGTTGGGAAGATCCCCTGGAGAAGGGAATCCACTCCAGTATTCTGATTTTGTGAATTCCAGTAGGGTTGCAAAGAGTCGGACATGACTGAGCTACCTTTACTTTCTGGGCTTCTCTTGTAGCTCAGCTGGTAAGGAGTCCGCCTGCAATGTGGGAGACGTGTGTTCTATCCCTGGGTTGGGGAGATCCCCTGGAGAAGAGAACGGCTACCCACTCTAGTATTCTGGAAGCTGTAGAAGGAACACCGAAGGTGCGCCTGTAAAAAATAAAACCCTACATTCATATGACCTCACCTGCAGCAGGAAAATAAGCACAAGGAAAAGGAAAATAGTGCCTACCTCATTTGTGCCTTCCAACTCTCACTTGAATGTGTTAAGTTGGTGGAAGCTAAGGGGCTAGAACTGTAGATTTCAGTGTTCTAGCCTCTCCAGGACAAGGAGGTACCCTGTGGAGGGTAGAATGCAGGTTGAGTAAAACAATCAGCTTTATCCACTAAACTTGCAAAAGTGATGCAGAGTTCCTGAGACCCTATCCCCCAGTTTTCCTTAATGTTAACATCTTGCATAACCGTAGTACATTGACCTAAACCAAGAAATCAACATCAATATAGTATTATTAACTAAATGACAGACTTTTTTTGGATTGCATCAGATTGTCCATTAGTATCCTTTGTTTCTTCCAGGACCTAATCCTAGATCCCAGGATTTTGTCATCGTGTCTCATTAAATCTCCTTTAGTCTGTGATAGTTCCTCAGCCTTTCCTCATTCTCATGACCCTGAAATGGGAATAGTACTAAAACTTGTGAAGAGTATAGTTCTTTTGTAGAACATCCCTTAGTTTGAATCTGTCTGATGTTTTTCTCTGATTGTTGTTGTTTAGTTGACTCTTTGCAACCCAGTGGACTGTAGCCTGCTAGCCTCCTCAGTGCATGGGATTTTCAAGGCAAGAATACTGGAGTAGGTTGCCATTTTTCCTTCTCGAGGGGATCTTCCCTACCTAGGGATGGAACCTGCATCGCCTGCATTGGCAGGCAGATTCTTTACCATTGAGCCAGCAGGGAAGCCTTTCCTGATTAGATTTAGGGTATGCATTTTTAGCAAGAACTTCAAAGTGATGTCCTCCCCAGTAGTCTGTCACATCATGGGGTATGTGATGTCAATATGTAAAGTAGTTTCAGAATTGCTAACCTATGTGCCTGTGAAAAACACGTTCCTGACTAAGGCACAGTACTTGGTGCAGTTCTTTTCTTCTCAAACTTAAAATATACGGTCAACATACAGTTTCCCAAACTACTTAGATTAGTTCTTATCCCCTCCATTCCCTTCGGTGTGCTTATGTTATTCATTTCTACTACAGTTAAGTTCATTTGTTGTTATTTACAGTCTATTCTGGGTTTCCTTCAGTCTGGTTGATTTTTTAAAAATTTATATTAAGACATGTTTTTAAACAAAGTATATTCCCTTCAGGAGAAAGATTCTGTTGGCAGCTTTCTTAAAGCAGAAGCCCAGCTAGATTAGGCCCAAGGATGTGATGAGTTTGTCTACATGGAGATTTTTTTTTTTTAAACAACTGTGAATTCATTGCTAACGTTAAGAAATTAAGAGATTTCACATAAAAAGTGAAAATTGATGGTTTTGCTTAAAATAATTAAATCTATCTACCCTGAGCCTGCTTTCCCATATGGCAACAATTCCAACTCAGTAGGTCTGTTGTGGGACAAGGAAGTTCCTCTAGAGGTCCAAGGAGCTCCTGTGTTTGAGAATTACTACTCAGAGGAACAGAGTGAGGGACAGCTGGGAAAACTGAAACTAGCACAAGATCCTCTGACACAACCCGTCCTCTCACTACACCATGTGCCCTTTGAGCATTCATATCAAATTAATAAGATTACACCTTTCCGATAAACAAGGATTTGCTTTTTTATAGCACAGGGCACTATATATTCAATATCTTGTAATAACCTACAATGGAAAAGAAACAGAAAAAGAATCAATCTATATCTGAATCACTTGGCTGTGCACCTGAAACTAATACAATGTTGTAAATCAACTCTAGTTGAATAAAATAAATAAAAGTTACACATTTCAGCAGGAAGTTTAGTAGAGTGGCTAAAAATTCAGGCTATGAAGTCAGATGGGAGTTCAAAGTTCAAACCCTGGCTCCTTCATTTACTAGTGTATAATCTTCTTTATCCTTTTAATCCCTTCTTTGACTTCATTAACTTCTTAGGACTTCAGTGGCCTCATCCGTAAAACAGGAGTAACAACATTTTGCCCCATAGGATCATAGTAAGGTCTGTATGTCTAAGATAATGTTCTTCCTTTAGTCTTCTCAGGCTGTGTACTGCCCAGTGCTGATCTAGGTATTGAGAAGTTCACTGTAGCTGCTAGCTAATGTGACAGACTGCTCGTCAGAGGGTTGTAATAATCAGAATAGTAAGTATTCAGACACTATGAGGCAGGTTAGAAAAGGGGTAGAGATACCCAAAGGGATAAGAGATGGGCACAATGTAAGGAGTACCTCCCAATTAGACAGGAGAACTCACAGCCACAGAAAAAGTGTCAGCCATCTGGGACAGATCATGCTAACCTAAAGGGAAATCTTGAGGGAACAGCACATATCTTCCTTACATGTCAGATGGCTAGACTCTTCCCATCTTATTTTATTCAGGAAGCCTGGAGTAGATCTCTTAAAGACGTGGATCCTTCAGTGGGGCTGTTGGCTTTTGAGCTGAGCCTTGTGCAGGGTCAAACTGTTGATTCTGGGGCCAGCAGTAAGTAGCTGCATTGATGTACTCAGTCCTCTGAAGCAAAAGTTTTGTTGGAATAAAACACCATGACGATCAAAGCATTCTGGGAAGTCTTCTTGGCCATCTCCCTTTCCTCACTCTAGTATCATTAAACCAAGTATTACTGATGCTCTTTTTAAAGTACCCCGTATTTCTTTGCTACTATGTCAGTTCAAGCCACTCTCTTTTGTCTCCTGAATTCTGCTGTAGCCTACTTTGACATTTCCTGTACCTAGGACCCTCTTCCTCTGGTTTTCACCATTCAGATTTTAGTTCTAGTGGCCTTCCCTGGCCATGCTCTCTTAAGTAGCCCACTCCTGGTCATCAGATCATATTCTCTCTCTTTCATTGCCTTAATTCCACATAAAATCTAAAGTCATCTTGTTTATTTTGGTTCTTAGTATGAAATTAGAATATAAATTCCATGAGAGTAGAGACTGTCATTGTTTTTTCACTTTGAATCCCCACAGTGAAGACCAGTGTGTGGCCATGTTGAATGAATGGATAGGTGAATGTTCTAATTGGTCTTCCAATTTCTGCTCTTGTAGGGTGAGGCAAGTGAGACACTTGCCTGAGGTACAAAACTTAACAGGGATAAATCATACTCTAATAAAGTATTTAAAAATCAAAGTAAATGCAAAAAATGGTGAAAAAGCATCAAAATTTTAAACAAAGACTTGCATGATCCTATTGTACTTTTCTTAAAAGGATCTCAACTCTGGTTCCAAGAGAATCTTATTTACAAAAACAGGGAGCTGGACTGTAGGCTGCAGTTTGTAGATTTTATTTTTTAAAATATGACTAATCTGGATCATCTTGGACTGCAAGGAGATCCAACCAGTCCATTCTAAAGGAGATCAGCCCTGGGTGTTCTTTGGAAGGAATGATGCTAAAACTGAAACTCCAGTACTTTGGCCACCTCATGCGAAGAGTTGACTCACTGGAAAAGACTCTGATGCTGAGATGGATTGGGGGCAAGAAGAAAAGGGAACAACAGAGTATGAGATGGCTGGATGGCATCACTGACTTAATGGACGTGAATTTGAGTGAACTCCGGGAGTTGGTGATGGACAGGGAGGCCTGGCGTGCTGATTCATGGGGTTGCAGAGTTGGACATGACTGATCGACTGAACTGAACTGAATCTGGATCATCTAGTCAAAGCTATGGGTTTTCCAGTAGTCATGTACAGATGTGAGAGTTGGACCATAAAGAAAGCTGGGCACCAAAGAATTGATGCTTTTGAAGTGTGGTGTTGGAGACAACTCTTGAGAGTCTTTTGGACTGCAAGGAGATCAAACCAGTCAATCCTAAAGGAAATCAGTCCTGAATATTCATTGGAAGGACTGATGCTGAAGCTGAAACTCCAATCCTTTGGCCACCTGATGTAAAGAACTAACTCATTGGAAAAGACCCTGATGCTGGGAAAGATTGAAGGCAGGAGGAGAAGGGGATGACAGAGGATGAGATGGTTGGATGGCATCTCCAGCTCAAAGGACATAAATTTGAGTAAGCTCTGGGAGTTGGTGATGGACAGGGAAGCCTGGCGTGCTGCAGTCCATGGGGTTGCAGAGAGTCAGACATGACTGAAAGACTGGACTGAACTAAACTGAATTTGGATCACTGAGTGTTTTGACAGCTCTTTAAATTTTGCATCCATGGTGAGTGCTTTACCCTATTGCATTACCCAAGGTGAGTGCCATTCCCTAGTTGAACCTTGCTTGTAGGATCTTAGTTCCAGCCCTCAGCAGGGAAAGCATGAGCTCAGAGTCCTAACCACTGGACTACAAGGGAATTCCCCCAGCTTGTTACCTTTAAAGTTACTCTTAATGTAGTCAGAATGGTCTCTTTAAAGGTAAGTCAGATCTTGTCACTCTATGTTAAATGGCTTTCCTTTTGGCTTAATACTAAGTCCCAAATTCTTACTGTGGCCCACATCTACCAGCTCTGACGTAAGCTGGTCCATGTCTTCTTGAACTCCATCTGAGCCTTTCTTCCCATGGCCTACTCAGCTCTAGCTACACTGGCTGGAAAAAGTCAAATACCCCAGGACCTTCATAGAGCCCAGTAGATTCTCTTTTCCCACATACTTGTAAAGAGTTTCCTCTTCAGCTGGTTATTTCCTTTTCAGGTTTTAGATGTCAGCTTGTATCAATAATCTCAGATATGCAGATGACACCACCCTTATGGCAGAAAGTGAAGAGGAATTAAAAAGCCTCTTAATTAAAGTGAAAGAGGAGAGTGAAAAAGTTGGCTTAAAGCTCAACATTCAGAAAACTAAGATCATGGCATCTGATCCCATCACTTCATGGCAAATAGATGGGGAAATAGTGGAAACAGTGTCAGACTTTGTTTTGGGGCTCCAAATCACCACAGATGGTGACTGCAGCCATGAAATTAAAAGATGCTTACTCCTTGGAAGGAAAGTTATGACCAACCTAGATAGCATATTCAAAAGCAGAGACATCACTTTGCCAACAAAGGTCCCTCTAGTCAAGGCTATGGTTTTTCCAGTTCTCATGTATGTATGTGAGAGTTGAACTGTGAAGAAGGCTGAGTGCCGAAGAATTGATGCTTTTGAACTGTGGTGTTGGAGAAGACTCTTGAGAGTCCCTTGGACTGCAAGGAGATCCAACCAGTCCATTCTGAAGGAGATCAGTCCTGGGTGTTCATTGGAAGGACTGATGCTGAGGCTGAAACTCCAATACTTTGGCCACCTCATGTGAAGAGTTGACTCATTGGAAAAGACCCTGATGATGGGAGGGATTGGGGGCAGGAGGAGAAGGGGATGACAGAGGATGAGATGGCCGGATGGCATCACCGACTCGATGGACATGAGTTTGGGTGGACTCCGGGAGTTGGTGATGGACAGGGAGGCCTGGCGTGCTGTGATTCATGGGGTTGCAAAAAGTTGGACACGACTGAGTCACTGAACTGAACTGAACTGACTTCCATTTAGAAGGGAGTGGCTACCCACTCCAGTGTTCTTGCCTGGAGAATTCCATGGACAAAGGAGCTGGGCAGCCTGCTGTCTGTGGGGTCACAAAGAGTCAGACATGACTGAGACTAACACTTTTTTTTTTTCCCCACTTCCATGTATGTTGAAAGCCTGATTTCACACTCTAGTCACTTTCTCATAGCACTAGACGTTTCTCCTTAATACACATCACATTTGAAATCATATCTTTTAAATGATAATTTGATTAATACCTGTCAGCTTACTTGATTGTAATCCCCAAGGAACAATGATGGTATCTGTTTTTTTTTCTTTTTGCTCTGCTGCACAACTTGCTGAATCTTAGTTCCCTGGTTGGGGATTGAACCCAGGCTTCACCAGTGAAAGCTCTGAGTCCTAAACACTGGGCTGCCAGGAAATTCTGATACCTGTCTCTGTTCTGTTGTTTCTTTTATCTTTATAGTGCCAAGTATGTAGCAAGTGCTTAATAAATACCTAACACAGTGCCTGGACCATAATAAATTCTCAATAAAATGTTCACAAAATATTATTAGGAAGGGAAATCAGATCATGTATGAAAGTAAGGAGAAAGCAAATGAACTTTCCAGGTACTTTTATTCCACTTCCATTGAGTTCTTGCTGTTTTTTTTGTTAATGACTTTTCCTTTAATCTCAAGCTTCAATCCTATGGTTACCCTTATCATATCTGTGACTTCTGAAGGTGTCTATTCTTAATCCAGCAGCCTGGTGAACTATTTTTTATTGTTGCCTGAAAGTGTCAAAAGTAGGTGGATGATCAGGTATCCAAAGCTTTCAAATAAATGCCATATTGAGCTTTTCTCCAGAGATGACGACTTGTCACACCAAAAAGGCATTAGGCTTTTCCATATGATTATTCTATATCAAATTCAGAAACTGGAAGATGTTCAACATACTTTACTTCCTGTGAGTGTGGTCTGACCAAAAAAGGAAGAATTGAACCTATGAAAAAACAGGGGGTTCCCCTGACTCTTGTTTCTGATCTTCTAGCTCTTTGATTCTCAAAATATGGTCTAGCATCACTGGCATTGGCCAAGAGTAGGAACTTCTTAAATGCAGAATATAAGTTCCCAACCCCAAGAATCTATATTTTAATAAGTTGCCTGGGGCTTGAAAAACTTAAGAACATAGTGTAAACAGGTACCCACTTCAGAATGGGAAGAGACTCTGTAGTCCAAAGGTTTCTAAATGTCCTTGGTACCAGAATCCTGTGAGACACTTGTCTAAAAAATATGGATTCCATTGAGAGTTTAATTTTTTAGGCTTAGGATGGGGCTCCAGAATGACTCTGATGCCACCAACACATAAAATGACATTTGGAAACTGCTGATTTTGTCCAGCTTTATAATTTCACGCAGGAGGTGACTGAGTTAGGAAGCTTTAGCAGCTTGCCTTTAGTCCCTAGATAGTGATAAAGCTGCACTGGAAAAGAATTCTTTTGGAGGGAGATTACAAGTGTTTACTTTTATTTTTTTCATTCTGGTATTTTTAAAATATTTTATTATGAAAAGTTTCAAGCATACAGAAAATTTGATAGAATTTTCACAGTAAACATCTGTATACTGACAGCTTATATTCCACCATTAACATTACTATCCTTGCTTTATCACATATATATTCACTTCATTTCATTCCTCTATTCATCCATCCCCCCTCTATCTTTTTAATGTATTTCAAAGTAAACTGCACATATCAGTATAATCTCCCAAACACTGCATCATGTATATAAGATAATTTGTTTGACTTCTCATCTTTTCACTGTGTCACACGTTTTTCATAGGAAGGGCAAGAATGTTATGAAGATAGCAGAAGTGAGAAAAACAGTAAAAACATGTAAAAGAAGGAAAGCAGGAAACACTGGTGATTAAGGATGATTACCTCCAATTTCTGAAGTACAGAAAACCTCACACAAATCTAGAAAGTTTATGCAAATTATTACAGAGAGTAATTTAAAAAACAGTACCCCCTAGATATGTATTAACTTCATGAAGATTGATCTTTGGCACTAACTCAATATTAGGAGCTGCCATGCTATTGTTCCCTGTGACAACACTTCCCTCTTAGAAATCATGATATTCACGTCCCAAATATACACATCCTGTAACAGCCCTAGCTCTGGCGTCTTTCCGGCACACTAGGATACCACTAATATGAAACGAAACTGAATGTGGAATAAGCAGGGAGACTAATCCCTTCCCAGTGATGAGAAACAAATGTGGACTATGTTTCTCTTTTCTCCTGACAGTAAATTTTTTTATTTAAAAAACTGATAAAATAACACATAACAAAAATTTACTATTTTGACCATTTAAAAAACTTAATAGGTTTTAGATTTTAGAACAGTTTCAGATTTACAGAAAAATTAGCAGATTGTACAGAGAAATCCCATATACCTGTTCCCCTGCACTCAGTTCCCCTATGATTGCTTCAGCATGGCATATGTTACAGTTATTGAATCAATAGTGATACATAATTATTAACCCATGTAGCCCATAGCTTACATTCAAGTTCCCTATTTGTGTTGTACAGCTGTGTGAGTTTTGACAAATGGGTAATGTCATGTATCTGTTATTACAGAATCACACAGGATAGTTTCACTGCCTAAAAATCCAGTCCTCCATCTATTCATTGCTTCTCCCTCCCTATTACCTAGTGGCAACCACTGATCTTTTTACTGTGTCTGCAGTTTTTCCTTTTCAATAATGTTGTATGGTTGGAATTATACAGTAGAAGGCCTTTTCAGTTTGGTTTCTTTTACTTGGACATATGCATTTACGCACTGGTCATAGCAAACACCCTCTTGCAACAACACAAGAGAAGCCTCTGCACATGGACATCACCAGATGGTCAACACGAAATCAGATTGATTATATTCTTTGCAGCCAAAGATGGAGAAGCTCTCAGTCAGCAAAAACAAGACCAGGAGCTGACTATCGCTCAGATCATGAACTCGTTATTGCCAAATTCAGACTTAAATTGAAGAAAGTGGAGAAAACCACTAGACCATTCAGGCATGACCTAAATCAAATCCCTTATGATTATACAGTGTAAGTGAGAAATAGATTTAACGGACTAGATCTGATAGACAGAGTGCCTGATGAAGTATGGACAGAGGTTCATGACATTGTACAGAAGACAGGGATCAAGACCATCCCCATGGAAAAGAAATGCAAAAAAGCAAAATGGCTGTCTGAGGAGGCCTTACAAATAGCTGTGAAAAGAAGAGAAGCAAAAAGCAAAGGAGAAAAGGAAAGATATAAGCATCTGAATGCAGAGTTCCAAAGAATAGCAAGAAAAGATAAGAAAGCCTTCCTCAGCGATCAATGCAAAGAAATAGAGGAAAACAACAGAATGGGAAAGACTAGAGATCTCTTCAGGAAAATTAGAGATACGAAGGGAACATTTCATGCAAAGATGGGCTCAATAAAGGACAGAAACGGTATGGACCTAACAGAAGCAGAAGATATTAAGAAGCAGTGGCAAGAATACACAGAAGAACTATACAAAAAAGATCTTCACGACCCAGATAATCACGATGGTGTGATCACTGACCTAGAGCCAGACATCCTGGAATGTGAGGTCAGGTGGGCCTTAGAAAGCATCTCTACGAACAAAGCTAGTGGAGGTGATGGAATCCCAGTTGAGCTATTTCAAATCCTAAAAGATGATGCTGTGAAAGTGCTGCACTCAATATGCCAGCACATTTGGAAAACTCAGCAGTGGCCACAGGACTAGAAAAGGTCAGGTTTCATTCCAATCCCAAAGAAAGGCAATGCCAAAGAATGCTCAAAACTGCTGCACAATTGCATTCATCTCACACGCTAGTAAAGTAATGCTCAAAATTCTCCAAGCCAGGCTTCAGCAATATGTGAACCGTGAACTTCCAGATGTTCAAGTTGGTTTTAGAAAAGGCAGAGGAACCAGAGATCAAATTGCCAACATCCACTGGATCATGAAAAAAGCAAGAGAGTTCCAGAAAAACACCTATTTCTGCTTTATTGACTATGCCAAAGCCTTTGACTGTGTGGATCACAATAAACTGTGGCAAATTCTGAAAGAGATGGGAATACCAGACCACCTGACCTGCCTCTTGAGAAACCTATATGCAGGTCAGGAAGCCACAGTTAGAACTGGACATGGAACAACAAACTGGTTCCAAATAGGAAAAGGAGTACGTCAAGGCTGTATATTGTCACCCTGCTTATTTAACTTCTATGCAGAGTACATCATGAGAAACGCTGGACTGGAAGAAACGCAAGCTGGAATCAAGATTGCTGGGAGAAATATCAGTAACCTCAGATATGCAGATGACACCACCCTGATGGCAGAAAGTGAAGAGGAACTAAAAAGCCTCTTGATGAATGTGAACGAGGAGAGTGAAAAAGTTGGCTTAAAACTCAACATTCAGAAAACCAAGATAAGGGCATCCAGTCCCATCACTTCATGGCAAATAGATGGGGAAACAGTGGAAACAGTGGCTGACTTTATTTTTCTGGGCTCCAAAATCATTGCAGATTGTGATTGCAGCCATGAAATTATAAGATGCTTAGTCCTTGGAAGGAAAGTTATGACAAACCTAGATAGCGTATTGAAAAGCAGAGACATTATTTTGCCGACAAAGGTCCATCTAGTCAAGGCTATGGTTTTTCCAGTGGTCATGTATGAGTGTGAGAGTTGGACTGTGAAGAAGGCTGAGCGCCGAAGAATTGATGCTTTTGAACTGTGGTGTTGGAGAAGACTCTTGAGAGTCCCTTGGACTGCAAGGTGATCCAACCAGTCCATCTTAAAGGAGATCCTTCCTGGGTGTTCATTGGTAGGAGTGATGTTGAAGCTGAAACTCCAATACTTTGGCTACTTGAGTATACTCATACCTGAGTATGAGTCAGTGAAGAGCTGACTCATTTGAAAAGACCCTGACGCTGGGAAAGATTGAGGGCAGGAGGAGAAGGGGATAACAGAGGATGAGATGGTTGGATGGTATCACTGACTCAATGGACAGTGATTTGGGTGGACTTCGGGATTTGGTGATGGACAGGGATGCCTGATGTGCTGTGGTTCATGGGGTCACAAAGAGCTGGACACGACAGAGCGATTAAACTGAACTGAAGTGAATAGGTGTGTGCTGCTGCTGCTGCTAAGTTGCTTCAGTTGTGTCGGACTCTGTGCGACCTCATAGACCGCAGCCCACCAGGCTCCCCTGTCCCTGGGATTCTCCAGACAAGAACACTGGAGTGGGTTGCCATTTCCTTCTCCAATGCATGAAAGTGAAAAGTGAAAGTGAAGTCACTCAGTCGTGTCTGACTCTTAGCGACCCCATGGACTGTAGCCCACTAGGCTCCTCCATCCATGGCATTTTCCAGGCAAGCGTACTGGAGTGGGGTGCCATTGTAGTGGTACCATATTAACCATTTTAAAGTTCATAGTGCAGTAGCATTAAGTACATTCACATTATTGTGCTACCATCACCAAAAAACTTTTCATCTAGTATGACTAAAACTCTGTACCCAGTAAACAGCTCCCCAGTCCCTTCTTCAGCCTCTGTGACCGCCATCACACTGTCTCTAAGAATTTAAATACTCTTAAAGTACCTCATGTAAGTGAAATCATACAGCATTTGTCTTTGTTTTATCTTTAACTGATGATTGCTTTACTATATTGGTTTGATTTCTGTCGTACGGTATTTGTCTTTTTGTGACTGCCTTATTTCGCTGAGCGTAATGCCCTCAAGTTACAGCTGTGTTGTGGCATGAGTAAGAATTTCTTTCCAAAGTTTGATTATATATTTCTTATTCACATATTACTTATACAGTCATCAGACATCTGCCATTGGTGAACACTTTGGGTGTCTAGCACACACTAGCTATTGGGACTAATACTGCTATGAACATGGGTGTACAAATGTCTTTGAGAGCCTGCTTTGGGTTTTTTTTAGTATGTGCCCAAAAGTAGAACTGCTGGATCATTCTGTAATTCTATTTTTAATTTTTTGAGGAACAGCCATACTATTTTCCACAGCAGCTGTACCATTTTACATTCCTAGCAATAGTGCACAAGGGTTTAAATTTCTCCACATCCTTATCAACGCCTATCTGTGTTTTTTTATTTTTTGTTTTGTTTTGATGGTAGCCATCCTAATGAATGTGAATTGGTATCTCACTGTGGTTTTGTGCTGAGAGTGAATTTTAGTGACATGTATACTGGCTGTCAATATCAGGCCAGATAGAAAGAGCTCCTCGGAGATCAGCCTTTCTGTTAGAAATCATTAGAACTTCAGGGTACTCTGCTTTGGGACTAAGCAAATCTCCCTGTAAACTTCAACAGAGAAGTTAATTCATTGGGCATTAGGCTGTTGATTTCTGTTTTGTTTTTTTTAAAGATTTGTTATCAAAGTTTTTTTTCTTCCCTAAATTCAGATTCCCTTATATATTAAACATTTGTTTTATGCAGTTTTGTATATCACTTAAGTGTGTGTGTGTGTGTGTGTATTGTGAGTTTTACTGGAGTATGTTATACATATGTTGCAATTCAGCCATCCATTCAGACTCCCTCTAGTACTTAACAGGAAATATTCAGGGACAGTGTTTGCTTTGTAAGCTCCAGAATCAGTTTTAGCCCTCTCTCTGTTCCTATGTGGCTCCATACAGGCCTCCACTCAGTTAGAGCCCATGGTTACTCCTCTGCCAGTCATCATCTTGCAGTTCTAGGGAGGCTGTCTCAATTAGATCTCAGCCTCTATTCCTCCTACTACAGGCTGGTTCTGAACCATCAGTGGCTGCACAAGGGAAAAAGGGCAGGTGGGGGTGAGAAACTCTGCTTTCTCTCTTTCTATGCCTTTTATTTATTTTTCTTGCCTTGTTACAGTAACTTACTATTAAGTTCCAGATCTTCCAGATACTGTGTTAAAAAGGACTGATGAAGTGGATGTCCTTGACTTGCCCCTGATTTTAGAGGGAAAGATGTCAAGTCTTTTATTGTTAAGTATGCTGTTAGCTGTAGGGTTTTTTGCGGATGCTTTTTTCAAGTTGGGGAAATTTCCCTCTATTTTTAGTTTGCTGAGAGGCTTTTTCCCCTTGAATGGATGTTGGATTTTTATCAAATGCCTTTTCTGTATCAATAAGACTGGTTTTTTGAATCCACATCTCTGATTCCAGCAAATTCTTCCTGGAATGATTGTGAGAATTTTTACTTTAGGTGATTACCACCTATGCCCAAAATGGTTGGGTTGGAGGCCCTCAGAAGGCTACCACTTCAAAACGAAAGAGCCATGAAAATCAGTACATCTTTAGTGTCCAGAGTATTTGCTCTCAACTCTACAAGCAGAAGGACATCAGTAACACAGCTGATATTAAACTTCACTCAGTCTTGCCCAGTTTCATTTTCATGATCAATTCTAGGAATCTTACCCTGGATCCTGAAACACTTCACTATAGTTTGAAGTCTCAGCCAGTGCTCAAGCAAAAGTCCACTCAGAAAAACAAGCAACAAGCTACACTAAGGATTGTTGTTTGAAACACTGGTTTTGGAGGGTTCTGTGTTTATATGAGTTTGTGAAATGTTGGTAAAAGGAGGTTAAAGAGTATTCTTTGTCATAGGAGGTCTCAGAGCTTTAGATAAACTAATATGTATGATAAATCTCCCAATAGAAGAAATACAGGAGGCTTGCTTTCCCAAATTTTTTGATTATGAAAGTGTTGTATTTCAGAACATCTGAGTAATGAGCTTTGGAGAAAGTTGGTTTATAGGTGAAAGAAATCTAGATTCACAGAATTTTTTTTTTTTTATCCCAACCAAAATATTTAACATAGTCTAACACCCAAAAAACTATGCCTTTTATCCAACACCGTACAACATTAAAGTATATTAAGTTTAAATTTAGCATTCAGGTTACTAGTTTGTTTTCCCTACCAAGAAGATGGGGGTCCTGATTTGCAGTAGAAGACTACTCAGAGGAACCTTTTAAGATTAATGGAAAAGTTTGGTCCAAAATGGGTCTTGAGAAGAGAAAAATCTTCGAAATGATAGCTTTTACAGTTTCAGCTTGTGTTCTGAGACTTAAAAAACTGTTTTGGAAGGACACCCCCAGCTACATTTAGACTGGTCCTTTGGTTTAACAATTAATTTGGGAACGGGTGGGGCGTTGTAATACGCGTGCGTTTGGGGAGGTCGTTCGGTTTCACCAAATCCAGACCAGAAGTTTTTCAGATTGCTCAGCACAGGCCCAGACAGGAGGTCTCCTTTGGGCCACAGCCAAACAGCTGCACCGCGCGTGCTGGGAACCGTCCAGGCAGAGGTGGAACCGCAGCAAGGGGCCTCAAGGCGTCTCAGCCAAGTCACACCGTCCGGGGTCCCCGCCTAGCGGAAATACACATCCCAAACCCCTGCTCTCCACCCACCCACCCCGCCCTGGTCCGGATTAGGGGAGCTGGGCGGAGTCCAGGCAGCGGCCACTCCCCGGGCTCGGAAAAAAAACTGGGACGTTACGGACACAGAGCTGGCTGGGCCAGCAGCGCGTGGCACGCGCTCTCCCTCCCGCGCATGCTCCGGCCGGCCGCCTCCGGTCCCATCCCGGGTCCCGCCTCTCTCGCTCTCTTTCCCCCTCCCCCGCCAGCCTCCCTCCGAGCTTGGCCCCTCCGGGCGCGCGGCCGACGTCCCAGTTGCGTGCCGGCGCCTGACTTCACTTCCGGCTAACGCGCGCTGCTTGCCCCCTGGCCCCGGATGGTGACTGGTGGTGGTGCTGCACCTCCCGGGACTGTCACTGAGCCGCTTCCCAGTGTGATTGTGCTGAGCGCAGGCCGGAAGATGGCGGCTGCGGCTGCGGCGGCCTCTGGCCCGGGCTGTTCCTCGGCGGCGGGGGCGGGAGCGGCCGGGGTCTCCGAGTGGCTGGTGCTGCGGGACGGCTGCATGCGCTGCGACGCCGACGGGCTGCACAGCCTCTCCTACCACCCGGCGCTGAACGCCATCCTGGCCGTGACCAGTCGCGGGACCATCAAAGTCATCGACGGCACCTCAGGGGCCACCCTGCAGGCCTCGGCGCTCAGCGGTGAGTGTGCGGCAACGCCGGGCGGGGGCCGGGCCCGCCGCGGGAGGAGCCGGGCCCCGGGATGCCGGGGAAGGAAGCCGCCCAGGCTCGGCCTCCGGAGGAGGGGAGCGGCGGAAGGCAGGGCTGGGGGCTCAGGCCTGGCTGTGAAGGGAGGCCGAGAAGCTGATGGAGGAGGACCGTAGAAGTTGGCTATTTCAGCGGCTGCAGCTGGGAAGGAAAGACGGGCGAGACGGGGAGTGGTGGGAGTTGCCTTTCGGGCTTTGAGCGTCCGGTGTGGGTTGGTCCTCTTGGAGACGTGAGGAGGCCTAAGAGCTCGGCACCGGAGAAGCCCAGGCTCCGGGTTAGGTCCTGGAGAGGGTGTCGGTACAGTTTCTGTTAGAAAGCGAAAGGGTTGCAGGGTTGGTCCGGACTTGAGAGGCCGGTGGCCAGAGGCAAGCGTCCGAGCCGGCATCCAAGCCCTCGCCTCTTGTGGAGAGAGGAGGATCCGCGTCTGTTCCTGGGACCCGCAGGTGCTGGGATGTACGGCAGGCTTCGCGCCCAGCGTGGGGGGTTGGGTGGGCCTGGAGTGGGGGCGGGGAGGGAAGTAGGAGGGCCGGCTGCCTGAACTGTTCCGTCGACCGCTTTAGGGCTCGGGCGGACGCCGTGGAAGACTGGCCCTTGTTCCCCGGCTCGGGGCTTCCGCCTTCTACCCCCCAGGGATGAGAAACTCAGCACCTGCGGTGTATGAGCTGTAGATTCCTTTGGGTTCGTAATGAGGTGAAACTTCCGGCGTTCTCTGCTGGTTTTACCACTGCGAGCCAAGAGTTGGGATAAGGGGGAAATGTGTGAGGCTCAGCGGTGGAGGAGACCAGTTCTGGCTGTTGTAAACCTTAGTCCAGGACGGGACTTTGAGTATGCGAGAGGTGAACGCTCGATGGGCTGTAGTAGAGTGTTTTGGAGTTGTCCTGGCAAGGTTAAGTTTGGGTGAATTGACATTTCATTTGCGGTTGAATGATGAGTGGCTTAATTTAGATGTTACAAATCGAGACTGAAAAGTTAGTATACGAGTTAGACTCCTGCACAGAGTGTAATGTACATAACTGTCCGCATTTAGCCAAGTGGAAGTAGTTACGTGGTTTTACCAATTCACTTGTATTCTAACAGAGCCAAGTAAGGTGGTTATTCTGATTTACTGTTAGGCATTTAAGAGTAAATGGCAATTTAGGGATACAGAGTTAAAGGATTTAATTTTTGTTGATGTGAGCTTTGTGAAAGAAATGGATTTGGATAGCTATAGAAAATAAATCTGAAACACATCTAAAATATACCCAAGAGAAAGTTTGTATTGTAGCCTTGTGATTTTTCTTTTCTTGGCTTAGGCAAAGTACAAATGTGGTGTCCCAGATGTAGCAATGAGCATTCGCTGCAACTTGGGCATAACAGCTTGTCTCTCTGTATGGGAGGGTACTTCTCATTAATAGTTGGATTTCTTTCTTCTTAAACTCACTTAAATATATTTCACATCTGAAAAGGTATAAAGAACAATTGTGACAGACAACCATGTATTCCAGACTCAAAAAAACATTACAAACAGTGTTGAAGTTTTCTGTGTCCCTTCTGGATTGCATTCTTCCTGTTCTCTCTTTATACATGTCTTTATGTATTTTAGTATATACCTTTATGTTTAAACAGTATCTATTGGTGTCTTTCATGATTTTAAACTTTTAATAAGTAGTATCACAGTGTATGTATTTCTATTTCTATAAAAAATCTTATTAACAAAAGTCTTAAAATGTTTTCAATAGAAAGAGGACTCTTTAAGGGGTGTTTTTGTGTCTGGAGGCTGTGTTTCAGAAAGGTTATATGTGCCAGAGTTAGTTATAAATGATTGGGGAAATTGGATGTAAATGAATGTGCCTGTTCATGAAAAGGGAAGAAAACAGTCACTCACATGGTAGATTGCTAAAGGGGAGGGCTTTGGGTACATAATAAAAGTATAAAGGTAAATACATAAACTACAGCACTGATTGCAATTCATGGGGTTGCAAAGAGTCAGATACGACTGAGCGACTGAACTGAACAGAACTGAACAGCACTGATTTGAGATAACTTAGTTGAGGTAGGTTGGAACATTTAATTGGGAAGTATGGAAATGGATACAGTAGTGGATGGACGTGCACTGAGAATTGAGTAGTATGTGATTAGAATTATGTAGAAGAGTTTATGGCAAAACAAGGATTATAAAGCAGGTTTAAAAGTAACAATGGAAAAATTCAGAAATGTTTTCATATATGAGAAACGCGGTTGATTAATAATAATGATCAGAAGTCGTATAGGGTCCTGTATGTGTCATGTCTTCAGATGATTGGCCAAGGAATGAGGGATTTTATGTTTTGCCTTGAACATGCAAGTACTTGGTAGGTTTGCTTTTATTGGTGAATAGAGGGTGACAGTTCTGTCAGTAGAATGGGGAGAAGGTGCCATTAGTAACCATGGTCCTAACATGACCCATCTTTCCAGTTCTTGGGCAGTGAGCCACCTACTTTTCTACCCCCAGAGGAAAGACATCTTTGGGTAAGGGGATATGGAGTGATGTAACCATATAGAGCTTTATTGGGTGACAGTGTAGTCTTATGGATGGGTTCAGTTTATGGGGTTATGGGTAGCCTATTGGTGTAGATTGGAAATCGAAAAATGAGCAGGACTTGTATGTATATGTATTCACTTGTATGGCAATGATGGTGAACTTTTTATTTTATTTTTAATTAATTTTAATTGGAGGCTAATTACTTTACAGTATTGTGGTGATTTTTGGCATACATCAACGTGAATCAGCCATGGGTGTACACGTGTTCTCCGTCCTGAACCCCCCTCCCACCCCCCTCCCCATCCCGTCCCTCAGGGCCATCCCAGTGCACCAGCCCTGAGCACCCTGTCTCTTGCATCGAACCTGGACTGGCGATCTGTTTCACGTATGATAATATATATGTTTCAGTGCTATTCTCTCAAATCATCCCACCCTTGCCTTCTCCCACCGAGTCCAAAAGTCTGTTCTTTACATCTTGTGTCTCTTCTGCTGTCTCGCATATAGGGTCATTGTTACCATCTTTCTAAATTCCATATATATGCGTTGATATACTGTATTGGTGTTTTTCTTTCTGACTGACTTCTCTCTGTATAATAGGCTCCAGTTTCAGTGATGGTGAATTTTTAACTACCACTGTTGACTACTGTATATCTTCAAACTATGTGTCTCTCACATAAAATATTTATAAATACATTTTTCATTAGAGTAAGGGTCATCAGTATATACTTAGGCAAGTATTTGCTCCTTGTTAGTGTTTTCACAAGTGTGTTAGTTGCTCAGTTGTGTCTGACTCTTTGCGACCCCGTGGACCGTAGCCCACCAGACCCCTCCGTCCATGGAATTCTCCAGGCAAGAATATGGAAGTGGGTGGCCATTTCCTTCTCCAGGGGTTCTTCCCAACCCAGGGTTAAGGTTTATGAATGTGACTTTCAGTTACCTCCATGATCTGGCTTTTACCTGTCTTTCTAGTCTTGTCTCACCACTTTGTTCTGTGAAACTGGTTCATTTAATTTTTCTTCCCAACTGCAGTAATTTTACTCCTTCTTGGAATTCACCAATTCTCTCCAGAAAATTAGATGAATCTTACCCCTGTTTCAGGACCTAGAGCATATCTGTAACTTACTAATTCTTTTTGCCCGAAGTAAGCCACCGAACCCCTAAGCACATCGTCCTATTAATGCCTATTTTAGTAATTTGACAACTTAGCTGTTTGTGATATGTTTCCTGTTTTGAACTATTTAAATTTCATTTTATTTAGTTGTGTGTGAATATATGATGTCTGTTTAACTATATTTCAAACTCCTTGTGGGAAGGAGCCTGTCTACTTGTTTATATCTCCTCCACAGGACGCCTAGTACAATATTTAAATAAATATTTTTGATTTGCTGTATGTATACTAATGAGTTTGTTAAATGGATGCTTCTTTTTAACTGCTCAGTAAACACTTTCTTTGGCTTTGGGTTTTTTTCCTTTCTTTCATAAGTAGATTTTTTTTTTTTAAAGAATCATTTCAGGTTCATAGTAAAACTGAGCAGAAAGTACAGAGTTCCCATATTACTCATGCCTCTATTCCCTTCATTGTCAACATCTGAGACCACACTGGTGTGTTTGTTACCGTCAGTGAACCTGCATTAATGCATCATTATCACCTAAAGTGCATAATTTATATTCGTGTTCACCCTGTACATTCCATGGGTTCTGACTATATATGACATATTGGGGAATACAGTCTCATTAAAAAACCCTTACTCTGCCTATTCACCCCTCTCTCCTACTCTCTGACAACTGTTGATCTTTTTATTGTCTCCACATAGTATGTAGCCTTTTCAGTATGGCTTCTTTCACATAATAATACGAATTTAAGTTTCTTTTATGTCTTTCTGTAGCTTGATGGTTATTTCCTTTTAGCACTGAATAATATATTACATTGTCTGAATTTACCACAGTTTGTCCATTCACCTACTGAAGGGTATCTTGGTTGCTTCCAGTTTGTGACAGTTATGAATAAAGCTGCTATAAATACCTGGGTCTAGGCATTTGTGTGTGCAAAAGTTTTCAGGTAATTTGAGTAAATACCAAGTCCCGCATGACTGCTGGAGCCTATGGCAGCAGTATGTTTAGTTTTGTAATAAATTATCAAACTGTCTTCTACAGTGGCTGTACCATTTTGCATTTCCAGAAGCAACAAATAAGAGTTCCCGTTGCTTTACATCTTCATCAGCATTTGATATTGTTAGTGTTTTGAATTGCTGCTTTTCTAATAGGTGTGTAATGGTATCTCAGTGTTTTAATTTGTAATTCTCTAAAGAAGTATCAATAACCTCAGATATACAGATGACACCACCCTTATGGCAGAAAGTGAAGAGGAACTGAAAAGCCTGTTGATGAAAAGTGAAAGTGGAGAGTGAAAAAGTTGGCTTAAAGCTCAACATTCAGAAAACGAAGATCATGGCATCCGGTCCCATGAGTTCATGGGAAATAGATGGAGAAACAGTGGAAACAGTGTCAGACTTTATTTTTGGGGGCTCCAAAGTCACTGCAGATGGTGACTGCAGCCATGAAATTAAAAGACGCTTACTCCTTGGAAGAAAAGTTATGACCAACCTAGAGAGCATATTGAAAAGCACAGACATTACTTTGCCGACAAAGGTCCGTCTAGTCAAGGCTATGGTTTTTCCAGTGGTCGTGAGTTGGACTGTGAAGAAGGCTGAGTGCTGAAGAATTGATGCTTTTGAACTGTGGTGTTGGAGAAGACTCTTGAGAGTCCCTTGGACTGCAAGGAGATCCAACCAGTCCATTCTGAAGGAGATCAGCCCTGGGATTTCTTTGGAAGGAATGATGCTAAAGCTGAAACTCCAGTACTTTGGCCACCTCATGTGAAGAGTTGACTCATTGGAAAAGACTGTGATGCTGGGAGGGATTGGGGGCAGGAGGAGAAGGGGACGACAAAGGATGAGATGGCTGGATGGCATCACCGACTCAATGGACGTGAGTCTGAGTGAACTCTGGGAGTTGGTGATGGACAGGGAGGCCTGGCGCGCTGCGATTCATGGGGTTGCAAAAAGTTGGACACGACTGAGCGACTGAACTGAACTGAATTTGGTTGAAATGCAGCATCTTCCTGTAGATCTCAGTTTTTGGAAATTGTAAATGATACAAATCATTTCCTATTTCCTGATTAATTTGGGTACATGAAGCCTTCCTAGTCTTGGTTATAAACATGTTATAGAGTTGGGACTGCAACAGCCCTACAAGATAGTTGTCTTCTAGATGCATCTGAGTTCCTTGCATGTTAAGTCGCTTCAGTCATGTCTGACTCTTTGCGACCCCATGGACTGTAGCCCACCAGGCTTCTCTGTCCATGGGACTCTCCAGGCAAGAATACTGGAGTGGGTTGCCATGCCCTCCTCCAGGGGATCTTCCTGACCCAGGAACAAACTCTGGTCTCTTAAGTCTCCTGCATTGTTATGTGGGCTCTTTATAGTAGTGTCATCTGGGAAGCCCATCTGAGTTCTGTATAAAAATTTAATTCAGCAAATATCTTTGTGGGCTATGACTGTGTACTTGTCTCTGTTTCAGTTGACTGACTTTAGTAATACTACATGATGACATATGTCAAAGATTTGGTGTTTTATTAGCAAAACATTTTCTATAATTAGAGTGAATTAATATTCATGTTTGTTTGCTTTGTTTGTTTGTTTGTGTTTTTTGCCTCAATGCATGGCTTGTGGGATCTTAGTTCCTTGCCCAGGGATCAAACCCACACTCTCTGCATTGGAAGCGCTGAGTCTTAACCACTGGATCGCCAGGGAAGTCCCATGAATTAATAGTCTTAAAAAAGATTTTTCTGTGTTTTCAACATCCTCTATATTTACCCAAATTTTTACATTTGCCTCCCACATTTTCCTAACTGTTCAACGTGCAAAGATGGTTTTGCTCTAAGAAAGAATTTATTGTAGTCTTTGTTTTAGTAGTTTTAGACTTATTAATCAGAGGCAGTGTAAGAGATCAATTTCTGGAGCTAAATAGTTTGAGCTTTAGTCTTGGTACTGTTTGATCTTGAAGTGCATCAATAAAGTGAGCATTACAATGTTATCTACCTCATAAGATAGTTGTGAGAATTGAAGTGAGCTAATATATGTTAAACATTAGAACAGATACATAGTGCTCACTCATTAAGTCGAGTCTGACTCTTTTTGACCCTGTGAACTGTAGTAGCCTGCCAGCCTAGTCCATGGGATTTTCTAGGCAAGAATACTGGAGTGGGTTGTCATTTCCTCATCCAGGGTATATAGTATGTGCTCTGTAAATGTTCTTGTAGCAGTGGCCATTTGAAAGTTTGCTGATGTAGTAGATGTTTTTACTACAGGGATTCTGTTGAAATTGAAGTATTTTTTTCTTTCAGTTTTTCACATATGTGGAAATGGGACCAGTGAAATCTGAGAGAGATAAATATTAATATAGAGTAATGATTTTATATTACAAGAGAAATAAATTATGTAAGTTAATTCATTTTGGACTTGAAATTGTTAAAAGAGGCTGGTGATTTCATACATTGTTGAACATGTGGTAGGCATGGGGGCACAAAGTAAGGCAGCCTTTTTACTTTTGAATACATGCTTGGTGATATTTTCAGGTAAGCCATTTTAGCGTAAGTACTCTTAATAAAATATAGATATGCAGATTATGTGAGTTTAGAGAAGGGAGTTTGTTCAATCTGAGGGGAATAGAGAAGGCTTCTCAAAGGATGTTGCCTTTATGATCAGTTTGGGAAGATGAGATAGTGGGAGGGATATCCTAGGCTAAGGTACTTGTTTATACAGAGACAATTAGGTCTTTAAAAGCATATTAAATTCAGGGAAGTTTTGAGGGGAAGAGGAGTTGGGGTTGGATGGTTAGAGTTGAAGCTGAGAGATTGGGAAAGACAAGATCATAATACGTTTTGCTAAGAACTTTGGACTTGATGTCAATGGTAGGCAGCTTTTATAGGTTAAGACACAATCAGATTTTTTTGAAGAAAGATTCCAAGCTAATGCTCAGGTGTGAAAAGTGGCGAGAGCTGCATGTAAGTTAGTTTGAGAGGTGGAAACAATATAATTCGACGAATGTAGGGATGAGGGGAATTGACAAGGTGGCAATTACTCAGACTTAGGTTTCTACTTTGGGTGACTGGGTGAATGAATTAACCTGAATAGCAGTACAAGAAGGTATGGTGAGTAGCTTTTGTTGGCATATGCTGAGGAGCAAGGGGGACATAGTGATTTCAGTTATGTTAATTTTGAGGTTCTTGAAGGACATCCCGGAAGAGATGGCCAGGAGCCATTTGGAAATTCAACTTGAAGGTTTGGAAATAAATGAAGTGTGAAGATTTGGGAATACAGGTTTGGAAGGCATTGCCATTTACAGAGAAAGCCTAGTCTATGGTTAAGTATATTGGCTCCGGAGCCAGATTGAGTTTCAGTCTGTGATTCATCACTTATTAGCTGTGTCCCAAAGCAAGATGCTTAACTCCCTCTGCTCTTAATAATTAGTACCCAACTCATTTGGTTCTTGGAAAGATGTTAAGTAAATTGATACATGTAGATATTATTTGACCCACCATAAACACTCAATAAATGCTACCTTTTGTATTGGTGTTTTTAATTGCATCATTCATTTCAACAAGTGTTTGCCGTATGGGGATAATAAGATGAATTTTAAATCCACTCTTTCCCCAGTTTTGGAAAGCTGTCTAGAAGGGGTGACAGCTCAGCTGAGACTTGAAAGAAATGAAGTTGGCTAGGTAGAGGAAGTAGCATGAGCACAAGTAGGTGCATGAAGCAGGTAATATTTGTTATAAGCAGTTTAGTATTACAGTGCAAAGCATGAGGAAGGGAGTGATGGGAGAGACTGAGGATCTTGGACTTGGTTCTATGGGAGCTATGGCTTCATACTCTTATGTACAAGAACTCCCAGTTTATGGTAAAAAATGTAGGGCCCTATTACGATAGGTATGCTTTTAGCATTAATTGAGAAAATACAGCAAAAAGCTGCTACTTTTAAGTAGTTTTTATTGTAGATGTCTTATTATCTGTGTAATTTGAAAAATACTACAACACACATACTTTGAGCTTTCCTCATTGCTGGCTTAGCCTTGAAGTTTTTTTTTAATAGGGAAACAAATCAATTAACAGTCTTCTGCCTGTACTCCAGCTTCAGAAATTTTGTTGTTATTATCTCCTTGGTCTTTTTGTCTTTGTGGGCTTGTTTAATGCCCTCTTTAATTATTTCCTGTCTTTGCAGTAGGATTGTAGGAGGAAGCAGAAGTAAATTGTATGTATTATGTCCTTGTTTAACTGGAAATCTGTAATTATAACCATATGTAAGTTGTTGAACATTTGGAAATCTATCCTTAGGAATGTTCTCTATAACAATAGATAGAATGTAGACAACAATAGATTTCTGTAAAGTGAAAAAAAAAAAAGTGCAAGTGAAGTCGCTTAGTTGTGTCTGACTCCTTGTGACTCCATGGACTGTAGCCTACCAGGATCCTGTGTCCATGGGATTTCCAGGCAAGAGTACTGGAGTGAGTTGCCATTTCCTTGTCCAGGGGAATCCTCCCGACCCAAGGATTGAAACAGGGTCTCCCACATTGCAGGCAGACGCTTTACTGTCTGAGCCACCAGGGAAGCCCACACTGTAAAGGAGTATATAAAAATAGTGTGAAGGCGGGTGGGAAGTGCCTCTCTGATACGTGCAGTGCACTGCTCAGAGTCTCAGGCAAAAGGTCATTTGGCAAGACACTTCCTGGGTTACCATCTCTAAAATGGGCTAGTAATTCTTGCCCAGGCTACATTATTATGTGATATGATAATGAATGTAGACATTCTTTGTAAGTTGAACTTCATATGTGAGGGATACAACAGGGTTAGCCAAACTCTTTGGGTATAGAGAGGAGAAAATGGAGGTACAAATGACAAAAAGGATAAATTAATTGCTACATAAAGTTAATTGTTTGTGACAAGGGCAGTGCTCCTAGAAGAAATAATTGTGGTCTAGTGTGAGTATGTTAAATCAGGGATGTATTTTTAGAGGAGATAAATATTATGTTTACTTTTTACAGGAATTAATAGCAATATTGGGGCAAATGGAAGTGTCGTCTTTGAAATTTATTGTGGGCACCAGGAATTCAAATCTTTATGATTTGTTTCTATGCTTTTACTTTGATTTATGAAGTTGAAGAGAGACAAGGAAGGCTGGGGAGATAGTACAGGGCAGTGGTTCTCAGCCTTGGTTGCTCCTTAGAGTCATCAGGAGAGTTTTTAAAGACATACTCTGCTAGGGTTCTAGTATTCTAACTTAAGTGACCTGGAGTGGAACCCAAGGCCACTTAAATTTTTATTATTTTAATTTTTAAAGCTTTCTCAGTGATTTTAATGTGCAGGCCAGGTTTAGAGGTTTTAACTTCACATAGAACCCTAAATGAACAAATGTATTTCATATGCCTGGAATAAATGAGAGATTTTATTTCAATTGAATAGTATTCTATTGTTGTTTAGTCACTGTGTCTGACTCTTTTTTGACCCCATGACTGTAGCCTGCCAGGCTCCTCTGTCCATGGGATTTCCCAGCAAAGAATACTGGAGGGGGTTGCCATTTTCTTTTCTAGGGGATCTTCCCGACCCAGGAATCAAACCTGTATCTCCTGCATTGGCAGGTGAATTCTTTACCATTGAGCCACCAGGGAAGCCTCAATAGTATTTATTCTGTTTAGGCTTAATTTTTTTTTTTTTTTTGGTAAGAAACACCTCCCAAGTTAGTTTCTTTGCTAATAAAACCTACCCCACAGTAAATTAAATTATAAGTGAAATACGCTTATAAGCAGAACGGTACCAAGGGCCAAATTCCTGTTGCTTTCTTTTGTACTTTTCTGATGTAATGCATTTTTGATTTTTTTTTTTTTAATCAGTTAAGTGCTATGATACTTTTCACCAAAATGCCACTGCAGCAGGGACCTACTACTGGGAGTATGAGGAGAGGAGAGGGGAAAAAGCAGCTGTAGAGGGCAGAAATGGCTGGGATTATCTACCAGATCAGCTGTTTCATGCCTAAAATGTCTTTGTTTTATGTTGTATTAAGAAAATAACTAACTACCAGAATGTTACATTTTATCATATTAGAGCTTAGTGGGTTTTAAAAAATATATACTTTTATTAAATTATATGGCTTTGCGGGGTCTTTGTTGTCGAGTGGGCTTTTCTCTAGCTGTGGTGAGCAGAGGCTACTCTAGTTGTGGTATGCGGTCTTCTCATTGCGGTGGCTTCTCGTAGAGCGTGGGCTCCAGGGAATGCAGGCTTCAGTGGCTGTGACACTTGGCTCAGTAGTTGGGGCTCCCGGGCTCAGTAGTCGTGGTGCACAGGCTTAGTTGCTATGTGGGATCTTGTGGGACCAGGGATTGAACTTGTGTCTCCGGCATTGGCAGGTGGATTCCTTACCACTGAGCCAGCAGGGAAGCCCTAGAACTTAGTTTTAATATGTTAAAAAGTTCTTCAAAACTATGAAAAATGATTCATTTATTCAAAAACATTTACTGTGTGTCAAAAACTTATTGTTTATCAACAAAATCCTTTCCTAGAGCTCTGGTTTAGTGAAAAGAGGTATATTACACATACATGCAGGTGATGGTAGACACTATAAGAAATCAAAACTGCTACGAGATGGTGGTGGGTAAATTTGTACTGTGTGGTCTGGGGGGGAGTCTCTCTGAGACGGCCCTTGAGCAGATCCTAATGATGTGAGAGAGCAGCAAGGCAGGTATCCAGGGGAAGTTTCTGTTGGCTTGTTACTGTAGTATGGGGAAACAGCTGGATGGATTTTCATCATATTTGGATGGAATTTCACTTGCACTGATTTAAAATGTAGATTCAATGAGGAGTGATGAGACTGGTGTGATTACTAGTCTCAGAGAAAGGTGCCATCTCTGTTAAACAAAATAATTTCAAATATGAGCTCCAAATAGAAATTCACAAGGGTACATGTTCCAATTGTAGAATTATATTGATTTGTAGCTGAGTTACTTCTCACATGGGCAACTTTCTGTAGCAACTGGAATTTATATACAGATGATAAGGGTTTTTATGCAATATCAGATAGGGAAATTAGTCCCCAGACTTTACTTAATTATAGCCAGGTCAAAATCCTGAAGGAAGAATGTAATCTATATATTGAAGACTGGTTGAGAGATTTAACTGTGACAAATTTTCATATATATTGTTCAGTTTGTCACAGTTAATTGAATGAAACATATGAAAAGGGCCCCACAGTTTCTTGCAGGGAGTAGTAGTAAGTCCTTAATGATTGAGTCCTATCTATGGAAAGTTTTCAGTGGTGATTATGTTCTCAAAACTTTCTCAGTTGATGTCAGGTAACTTAAGATTATTTAAAATAAGTGGGAGAGAATTGGAACCTTAAATTCTGTATCTTTCAGAGAACCTCTTCCATGTTTAGGTAGATGTTGATTTTCCTGCCTGGAAAAATACTATCCCTGCTTTGTATTTTATCCATTTGCTACTTTTCCTTATGGCCTAGTCACCGAACTTTCCCAGATTTTCTTTGCACCAAGTTCTCTTATAGGAATACTCATTTTAACTTTGAATAATACAGTGTATTAGCAACTTTTGTTAAATGATTTTATTTTCAGTAACTTTAATAATACTTTAAAAGCTTTATAAGAGCTGAACTTTAATTTTGGGGTTCCTTGGTGGCTCAGTGGTAAAGAATCTGCCTGCCAGTGCAGGAGACGTGGGTTTGATCTCTGGGTTGGGAAGATCCCTGGAGAAGGAATGGCACCCACTCCAGTATTCTTGCCTGGAGAATTCCATGGATGAGACATCTGGTGAGCTACAGTCCATGGGCTTGCAAAAAAGTCAGATATGACTTAGTGACTAAATAGCAACAAAAAACGTTAATTTTGTACCCTTTTTTATTGACTTTGAATTATGTTTTTGTGTTATGGTATAAACTGTTTTAAGCATTGAACTCTGATGATATCTCAGTGGATATGGACTTCTGCAGTGTGTAGTTTCAGTTGGCAAATATAATATATTTCTGATAATACTTTTCTAGGTTTTGAAGATATACATGATTAGTGCATTGATAAAGAGTTGACTGTTTCTTAATGTGGGTGTTAAGATAACTAAAAAACCCCACAATTTCCTTCCTTTAAAAATCTCCATTTTAAAAATGACTTACCTTATAGGCCATCAGATGTTGTTTAGTCACTAAGTTGTGTCTGATTTCTTTTGCGACCCCGTGGACTGTAGTCTGCCAGGCTCCTCTCTTCATGGGATTTCCGAGGCAAGAATACTGCAGTGGGTTACCATTCCCTTCTCCAGGGCATCTTCCCAACTCAGGGATCAAACCCATGTCTCCTGCATTGGCAGGTGGATTCTTTACCACTGAGCTACCTGGGGAAAGAGAAGCCCCTCTATGATTTCATTACTTAGAGATGGCTAGTCTTAGCATTTTGGTGTGCAGCAAGTTCTTTTTGCCTTTTTCTATTATTTGATGTATTTTTATAGTAAGATACGTTACGAACTATTTCCCGCCTTTACTTTGTTAAAATTGTATTTTCCTGTGTTTTTATTGTATAATTTAAAAATAAATTTTGACTAATGATTATAGTAAATGGTGTGTGTACTAGTAATACATGCATGGATTCATGTAACCATCACCACAGTCAGGATACAGAGCAGTGTCAATCCCTGAAAGAGTTCTCTGTGATATCTCTTTTGGTATCCCTTTGTAGTCAGCCTCCTCCCCACCCCTGAACCTTTGGCAATCACTGATCTGTTCTCTCTACTGTTTTGTCTTTTCTAGAATGTCATGGAAATGGAACCCTTTAGTACGTAACTTTTTGATACTGACTTGTTGTGCATAGCATAATGTCTTTGAAAGTCAAGTTGTTGCATATGTCTATCTGTAGGTCATTCCTTTTCATCGCTAAGTATTTCATCATATGAATGTATCGCCATATTTAGTCAGTTACTCTTGGGAGGACATGCTTTTGGTAATTATGAAAAGAACTATTATAAACATCTAAGTACAGATTTTTGTGTGAATGAAGGTTTTATGTCTCCAGGGTAAATATGTAGAAGTGGGATTGCATGGCCATTTGGTGAGTGTATGTTTAACTTCATAAGAAACCGTCAAACTAGTATGGCTGTACCATTATGCATCGCCATTAGACATTTATGAATTATACTTGCTCTGCATCCTTGCGAGCACTTGGTATTGTTACAAAGTCAACACTACCCAAAGCTATTTACAGATTGATTGCAATCCTTATCAAAATCCCAGTCACTACTTTTGCAGAAATAGAAAAATCCATTCTAAAATTTGTATGGAATCTCGAGGGACCCCAAACAGCTAGTGTTATTGGAAAAATAAATGCTGGAGGACTTACACTTCCTGATTTCAAAATTTTTTACTATGGTGCTATAGTAATCAAAACAGTGTGGTTCTGGTTTAGAATAATGAGTACAGAAGTACCCCTTATATAAGTGGTCAAATAATTATTGGAATGGAGGTCAAGACCATTCTCTTCAAAAAATAGTGCTGAGAAAACTGGATATCCACATGCAAAAGAATGAAGTTCTACCCTTATACAACCATATTACACCACAGACAAACATTTTCAAAACACCACATACAAAAATTAACTCAAAATGGATCAAAGATTTAAACGTAAGAGCCACGACTATTAAGCTCTTAGAAGAAAACAAAGTGGAAAAGCTTCACGATGTTGGATTTGGCAGTGAGTTCTTGGATATGACACCAAAGGCACAGGCATCCAGTGAATAAATAGACAAATAGGATTTCATCAAAATGAAAACCTTTTGTACATTGAAGGACACTATCAACAGAGTCAAAAGGCAGAACCCAGAAAGGGAGAAAATATTTGCAAGTCACATATCCAGAGATATAGCCAGAAATATTTAGACAATTATAGAAAACAACTCAAAAAACAGCAAAAAACAAATAGCCCAGTTAGAGAATGAGCAAAGGATTTAAATAGACATTTCTCCAGAGAAGATAAACAGATGACCAACAAACACATGAAAAGATGCTCAGCATAATTAATCATTAGGGAAATGCAGATCAAAACCATAATGAGGTATCACTTCACACCCATTAGGATGGTTATTTTCGAAAAAGCAGAGTAAGTGTTGGCAAGGATGTAGAGAGATTGGAACCTTTTTGCTGTGTTGGTGGGAATATAAAATGGCGCAGCCACTGAAGAAAACAGTATGCAGTCCTACATATAATTTAAAATTACCTTATGAACTCACATTTCCACATTTTGAGTAATACAGTTATTCAGATAATTAAAAATTATTGTATAAACTCACAATTCCACTTAAATATTGGGTATAAAGAGTTAAAAGCAGAATCTTGAAGAAATATTTGTATGCTATGTTCACAGTGACATTATTCCCAGCTGGACAGAAAGTAGAAGCCACCCAAGTGTCCATCAGTGGATGAATGTATAAACAAAACATGGTGTGTGTATATAATGAAATATTAGCCTTGAGAAGGGAGGAAATTCTGACACATAGTGCAACATGGATGAACCTGGAAGATGTTATGGTCAGTGAAGAAAGAGTAGTGACTGTCAGGTGCTGTGGGGACAGAAGTGAAGATTTAGTGTCAGTGATTATAAAGTTGCGGTTTCGCAAGATAAAAAGAGGTCTGTGGATGGATAGTGGTAATAGTCGAAAGACACTATGAATGCACTTAATGCCACTGAACTGTACACTTAATGGTTAAATGGCAAGTTTCATGTAATGTATAAATTTACAACTTGAGAAACATTAAAAAAAAATCAACTGGTCATGTTTATACAGGCCTATCTCTGGATTCTGTTACATAGATGTAATATGTTATCTCTTTGCCTGTAGCACACATTCTTGAGGTACTGTAAATTTTATAGCAGGTCTTAAAGTCATATAATGTGATTTGTCCAACTTTATTCTGTATCGAAATTATTCTGGCTATTCCAGTTCCTTTGCCTTTTCAGATTATTTGGGATTCAGTTTATCTATATCTCAAAAATGCTGTTGGGTTTTTTTAACTTTATTTTGTATTGGAGTACAGCTGTTTAACAGTGTTGTGACCGTTGGACTCAGGTGGATAGCAAAGGACCCAGCCATCCAGACACATGCATCCATTCTCCCCCAAACTCCCTCCCATCCAGGCTGCCACGCAACATGGAATTCCTGCTGGGATTTTGATTGAAGTTGCGTTAAATCTATAGAGCAGTTTGGAAACTGTTCATGTCTTTGCTATGTTGATTCTTGTAGTCTATGACCATCGTTTTATTTAGATCTTTTTTGATTTCTTTCACTGATCAGTTGTACTTGTCAGCATACATATTCTGTTTACCTTTTGTTTGATATATATCTTAAGTATTTTATGTTTTTAGAGCTCTTGTAAACTAACTGTTAGTTTTTGGGGTAAATTTTGTTTTCAGATTGATCATTGCTATTAGATATAAAATTGATTGATTTTCATGTATTTGTTCAGTGTAGCCTTGCTAAACCTTCTAGTTCTTGTAGTTTTTGTTTTGATTTTTATTTATTTTATTTTTTAAAATTTATTTATTTATGGCTGTGCTGCTGCTGCTGCTAAGTCGCTTCAGTCGTGTCCAACTCTTTGCGACCCCATAGATGGCAGCCCACCAAGCTCTCCCGTCCCTGGGATTCTCCAGGCAAGAACACTGGAGTGGGTTGCCATTTCCTTTTCCAATGCATGAAAGTGAAAAGTGAAAGTGAAGTCGCTAAGTCGTGTCCGACCCTCAGCGACCCCATGAACTGCAGCCTTCCAGGCTCTTCCGTCCATGGGATTTTCCAGGCAAGAGTACTGGAGTGGGTTGCCATTTCCTTCTCCAGTGCATGAAAGTGAAAAGTGAAAGTGAAGTTGCTCAGTCGTGTCCGACTCTTAGCGACCCCATGGACTGCAGCCTACCAGGCTCCTCTGTCCATGGGATTTTCCAGGCAAGAGTACTGGAGTGGTCTTTATTGCTGCATGCCACCTTTCTCTAGTTGCAGTGAGCAGGGCTGTTCGTTGCGGTGCACAGGCATCTCATTGTGATGGTTCCTCTTGTTGTGGAGCACAGGCCCTAGGCTTACGGGCTTTAGTTGCTCTGCGGCATGTGAAATCTTCACAGAGCAGGATCCCCTGCATTGGCAGGCAACTTCCTATCCACTGTACCACCAGGGAAGTCCTTGTTTGTTTTTTTTTAGATTCTTTGGGATTTTCTGCATACATAATCATGTTATCAGTGAATAGGGGCTGTTTGATTTCTTCCTAATGCGTCTGGTTCCTCATATCTTATTGCAGTGGCTAGATCCTCCATTAAGATATTCGATAGAACTGTTGAGAGCGTAATATCCTTGTCCTATTCCTGATCTTAGGGGAAGGCCTTCGGTCTTAGCATTAAGTGTTTCATAGTGGTAGACTCTGTAGCTGTCCTTTATCAGATTGAGGAAATTCCCTTTTAACTTGCTGAGGGCTTTTTTTTTTTTAAATCATGGAAATATGTTGTATTTTGCCAGATGTATCTACTGACTTAACTGTGGTTTTTCTTCTTTAAGAAGTTATCGTGGTAGCTTACATTGATTGATTTTTGAATACTGAACCAGTTTTGCATTCCTGGGAAAACCCTGTTTGGTCCTGGTGTATTGCTAAACTCCATTTGCTTTTATTTTGTTGAGGATTTTTGCACAATCTCCATGAGGGATAATGGTATGTAGTTTCTTTTTTTGACCTTTTTCTAGTTTTTGATATCAGGTTAATTTAGGCTTCTTAAAAGGAGTTTGGAAGTGTTCCTCTTTTTCTGTTTCCTGAAAAAGATTTTGTAGAATTGGTGTTACTTCTTAAATTCCCCAGTGAAATCAGGTAAGCCTGGAGATTTCTTTGAAAAGTTTTAAACTAGGAATTTACTTTCCTTAATTCAGATTACCTGTTTCATTTTGAATAATTTGGTAGTTTGTGGTTTTTATGGAATTTCACCTTTATTTTCTAACTTATGCATATTGATCTGTTTATATTATTCCTCAGTTATCTTTTTAACATTTCAAGTGTCAAATTTAAATATTGTGACAACACAATTTGTCACATTTATGTGCATAGAGTTGTTCATAGTATTCTTTTATTTATCATTTGATGTCTGCAGGATCTGTAGGCTAGCTCCTCTTTCATTTGGTTGTGTTGGTAATTTATATCTTCTTTTATTCTTTGCCACTCTTGCTAGAGCTTTATCAATTTCATCAATCTTTTCAAAGAACTCATTTTTGCTTATATTGATTTTTCATTATTGTTTTTCTAGTTTTACTTTTGCATTGATTTCCACTATTAACCTTTATTATTTCTTACCTTTTCCTTGCTTTGGATTTATTTGGGATTTGTTCTGGTTTTTTTAAGTAGAAGCTAAGGTTATTGATTTAAGGCCTTTTTCCCCACCCCAATATAAACATTCAAGTCCTATAAGTTTTACTCTAATCACTGTTTTAGCGTCAGATGCCTTATTTTGATATTATATTTTCATTCTCTTTTGGGTGTGGAGAGCTGTGCTACAGCTTGAGGGATCTCAGTGTTCCCCAGCCAGGGGAACAGCAGTGAAAGTGCCGTATCCTAACCTCTAGAACATCAGGGAACTCCTTCATGTTCATTCTTTTAAAAATGTTTTCTGAGTTACTTTAGACTTCATTGACCTAAGAATTGCTTAGGAGTATGTTATTTAATTTACAAGTATTTAGAGGTTTCCCATTATGTTTCTGTTACTGATTTCTACTTAAATCCTTTGTGGTCATTTTGTTTGTGGTTGGTTGTTTCATTGGAGTATAGTTGTTTTACAATGTTGTGTTAGTTTCTGCTGCTGTTGTCGTTCAGTCTCTAATTCACTTCTGACTCTTTGTGACTCCACACACTGCAGCGTATCAAGCTTCCCTGTCTATCGCTATCTCCTGGAGTTTACTCAAACTCTTGTCCATTGAGTCAGTGATGCCTTCGAACCATCTCATCCTCTGTGGGCCCCTTCTCCTCTTGCCCACAGTCTTTCCCAGCATCTGTCTTTTCCAGGGAGTTGACTCTTCACATCAGGTGGCCAAAGTATCGGAGCTTCAGTTTCAGCCTCAGTCCTTCCAGTGAATATTCAGGGTTGATTTCCTTTAGAATTGTCTTGTTTGGTTTCCTTGCAGTCCAAGGGACTCTCAAGAGTCTTCTCCAACACCACAGTTCAAAAGCATTGATTCTTTCGTGCTCAGCCTTCTTTATGGTCTAACTCTCACATCTGTACATGACAACTGGAAAAACCATAGCTTTGACTATATGGACCCTTGTTGGCAAGGTGTTGTTTCTTCTTTTTAATACACTTTCTAGATTTGTCACAGCTTTTCTTCCTAGGAGCAGGTGTCTTTTGATTTCATGGCTGCAGTATTTGTCTGCAATAATTTTGGAGCCCAAGAAAATAAAATATGTCACTATTTCTACTTTTCCCCATCTATTTGCCATGAAATGATGGGACTGGATGCCATGATCTTAGTTTTTTGAATGTTGAATTTTAAGCCAGCTTTTTCACTCTCCTCTCTACCTTCATCAAGAGGCTCTCTAGTTTCTCTTGCTTTTTGCCATTAAATATTAGAGTTCCATAAAAGCAAAATTTCTCTTTGCTTTTTGCGTGCATATCTGAGGTTGTTGGTATTTCTCCCCACAGTCTTGATTCCAGCTTGTGATTCATCTAGCCCAGCATTTTGCATAATGTACTCTGCATGTAAGTTAAATAAACAGGGTGACAGTATACACCATGACGTACTCCTTTCCCAATTTTGAACTAGTCCATTTCACGTCCGGTTCTAACTGTCACTTCTTGTCCTGCGTACAGGCTTCTCGGGAGACAGGTAAGATGGTCTGGTAAGTGATTGAGTTATACATATGTGTGCATTCTTTTCTTTTACTATATTCTTTCCCATTAGGACCTTGTTGTTTATCCATTCTGTATATAATAGCTAACATCTGCTAACTTGCTCTATCATCAACCTCTTGCTCTATTCTTGTCCCAACCCTGTCCCCCTTGGCAACCACAAGTCTGTCCTGTGTCCAGGAGTCTGTTTCTCTTTTGCACTTGGGTTCATTTATGTCACATTTTAGATTCCACGTGTAAGTGATATCATATAGTATCTTGTCTTTCTCTTTCTGACTTCACTTAGTATGATAATCTCTAGTTGCACCCTTGGTTGCTGCAAATGACATTGTTTTGTTCTTTTTAATTGTTAAGTAATAGTCCATTATATCGGAGAAGGCAATGGCACCCCACTCCAGTACTCTTGCCTGGAAAATCCCATGGACGGAGGAGCCTGGTAGGCTGTAGTCCATGGGGTCGCTAAGAGTCGGACACGACTGAGCGACTTCCTTTCCACTTTTCACTTTCATGCATTGGAGAAGGAAATGGCAACCCACTCCAGTGTTTTTGCCTGGAGAATCCCAGGGATAGCAGAGCCTGGTGGGCTTCTGTCTATGGGGTCTCACAGAGTTGGACACGACTGAAGCGACTTAGCAGCAGCAGCAGTCCATTATGTATATGTATCACATGCTCTTTATCCATTCATCTGTTGATAGACGTTTAGGTTGTTTCCATGTTTTGGCTACTATGAATAGTGCTGCTTTGAACATTGGGATGCATGTATCTTTTTGAATAAGAATTTTGTCTGGACAAATGCCCAGGACTGGGGTTGCTTGATCTTATGGTAGTTCTTTTAGTTTTCTAAGGAACCTTCATACTGTTTTCTGTGGTGGCTGTACCAACTTAAATTCCCACCAGCAGTGAGGAGGGTTCCCTTTTCTCCGTGCCCTCTCCAACGTTTGTTATTTGTAGACTTTTTATTTATTTATTTTTTAAACTTCATCTTTTTTTCTTTTTTTAAAGATTTTATGTATTTGGCTGCATGGGGTCTTAGTTCCCTGATCAGGGATCAAACCCATGCCCCCTGCATTGGAAGTGTAGAGTCTTATTAACCACTGGACCACCAGGGAATTCCTGTAGACTTTTTAATGATGGCCATTCTGATCTGTGTGAGTTGGTATCTTATTGTAGTTTTGATTTGCATTTTTTCCAATACTTAGTGATGTTGAACATCTTTTTTATGTGCTTATTGGCCATCTGTATTTCTTTTGAGAAATGTCTGTTAAGGTCTTTTGCCCATTTTTGGATTGGGTTGCTTGTTTTTTTGTTGTTGCTTGTATGAGCTATTTGTATGTTTTGGAGATTAAGGCCTTGTTGATTGCATCATTTGCAAATATTTTCTCCTAGTCCATAGGCTGTCTTTTTGTTTTGTTTATGGTTTCCTTTACTGTGGAAAAGCTTATAAGTTTGATTATGTCCCACGTTTTATTTTTGCTTTTATTTCTGTTGCCTCGGGAGACTGACCGAAGAAAACATCGACATGATTTATTTATGTCAGAGAATGTTTTGCCTATGATCTCTTCTAGGAGTTTTATGGTGTTGTGTCTTATATTTAAGTATTTAAGCCATTTTGAGTTTTATTTTTGTGTATAGTGTGAGGCTGTGTTCTAACTTCATTGATTTACACGTGATTGTCCAGTTTTCCCAACACCACTTGCTAAAGAGACTGTCTTTTTCCCATTGTGTATTCTTACCTCCTTTGTTGAAGATTAATTGACCAGAGATATGTAGGTTTATTTCTGGGCTCTCAGAGAACATACTTTTATTTCTTTTATATTAAGGTCTGTTTTATGATCCAGGATACAATATATCTTGATTAATTTTCAATGTGCACTTGAATGTGCATTCTGCTGTTGATAGGTGGAGTATTTTAAAAATGTCATTGGTTGATGGTGTTCAGTTTCTCTATATCTATGTTCGTTTTCTGTCTGCTAGTTCTGACAGTTACGGAAAGTTGAAATCTCCAGCTGTAATTATGGATGTCTGTTACTCCTTTCAGTTCTTGTTAATTTTTGCTGAATGTATTTTTAAGTTCTGTTAGGTGTATATGTATATTTAGGATTGCTTCATGAATTGACTCTTTTGTCATGTAATGTCCTCATTTATCCCTGGTGATTTTCTTTGTTCTGATCTTTGTCTCATCTAAATATGACTATTCCGTCTTTCTTTGATTAACATTTACGTGATATATCTTTTTTCCATCTTTTTACCCTTTTAGAATGATAAAAGTTTCATTTAGACATCATAGAATTAGATTGCATGTGTGTTTTAAATTCCAGTTTGTCTTTTCATTGGCGTACTTAGGCCATTTATGATTACTGAATAGTTGAATTTTGGTTTAGATGCTCCATTTTATTATTTGTTTCCTCTTTTTTTCTTTAGTTTTTCTCTTTCTGCTTTTTTGGCTTGATTTTTTTTTTAACCTTATCTGTTGCTTTTGTGTGTTTTCATAGTTACTTGAAGGATTGCAATATATATTTTCCTCTTAGTCTATTTAGAATCAGTATTTTACCACTTTAAGTGGAATGTAGAAACCATACCCAGAGAAGGCAATGGCACCACACTCCAGTACTCTTGCCTGGAAAATCCCATGGACAGAGGAGCCTGTTAGGCTGCAGTCCATGGGGTCGCTAAGAGTTGGACACAACTGAGCAACTTCACTTTCACTTTTCACTTTCATGCATTGGAGAAGGAAATGGCAACCCACTCCAGTGTCTTGCCTGGAGAATCCCAGGGACAGGGGAGCCAGGGGGCTGCCGTCTATGGGGTTGCACAGCTGGACACGACTGAAGCGATGCAGCAGCAGCAGCAGCAGAAACCATACCACTCTATTGTATCCTCCTCTTTTAAGTTATAATCGACTTATTTATTATATATATGTGACATTGAAGAGTATCAGACATTGTAGTAATTTTTGCTTTCAGTTATCAAATACATTTAAAAGACTGAGTTGGAGAATCATCACTTATATTTACCCAGATATTTACCATTTCTGTAGCTCTTCCCTCATTCTTGATACTCTATAATTTCCCTTCTCTTTGATGAACTTCTTTTTGTGATTCTTTCTGAGCAGGTTTCCTGACAACATTTCTAGTTAGTGTTCCCTCATCTGAGAATGTCTTTATTTCACCTTCATTCTTGATGGATTTTTTTTTGTTGAATTGAATTTCTTTTTTGCAGTACTCTACAAATTGTTCAGTTCCAAGTGAAGTCCATGATTTTTTAATGATGAACGTGCTTTTATTGTAGTTATTACTTACCTGTACGTAACATATCCTCTGGTTGCTTTCAAGATTTTTCTTTATTAGTTTTAGTTTTAAGTTTCAGCAGCTTTTTGTGTCTGGCTGTGAATTTTTAACTTATTATTTTTGTGAAATTTCTCCTGCTCCCAAAGAAAATCTGTACTAATGCAAGTCATTAGTGTCAGTCAGGAATCTGCAAACTATGGCCTGTCTCCTGATTTTATAAATAAATGCTACTAGAACACATCTGCTGCTGCTACTGCTGCTGAGTCGCTTCAGTCGTGTCTGACTCTGTGCGACCCACTGGACGGCAACCCACCAGGCTCCCCCGTCCCTGGGACTCTCCAGGCAAGAACACTGGAGTGGGTTGCCATTTCCTTCTCCAATGCATGAAAGTGAAAAGTGAAAGTGAAGTCGCTCAGTCGTATCCGACTTTTCGGGACCCCATGGACTGCAGCCTACCAGGCTCCTCTGTCCATGGGATTTTCCAGGCAAGAGCACTGGAGTGGGGTGCCATTGCCTTCTCCGAGAACACATTTACATCCCTTCATTTACTAAAATAAAGTAAATAAATGTTTCTTTTGTAGTACAGTGGCAGAGTTGAGTAATTATGAGAAAAGACCTTAAATACTATTTGATCTTTTTATAAGAAGTTTGCTGATAATCTGGTATAGTTGGAGGAAATTTGAGTGTTTCTTATGAGGCCTTAAATACTATTTGATCTTTTTATAGGAAGTTTGCTTATATCTGGTATAGCTGAAAGAAATTTGAGTGTTCTTCTGTTAAATTTTCTGCTTGAATTTCTTTTTAAACTTTATCTGTGTAGGGTTCAAAGTCATTTTATAATTGTCTTCTAACAAGGTGCAACATGTGGTATAGAATGGGTATAAGAGTTTTCCCCCCTCTGTTTAAAAACTGAAAATGACTTCTTAGCTGATTTTCCTCAAAAACTTAAAACATTAGTTAAGCATGGCTCTTCTTTCTTTGAGAAATTTATTTTCAGACATTTTAAACTCATAGGGCAAATAAAGTATAAATTTCTGTTTATTTTAAAGGTAGCCTTGGAAGTTTAAATATAGGTTATAAGTTTTTTTTATTAATGTTATTTGCAGCATTAAAATGTGTTGACATTGTTCCATAGTAATACTTCCAAAACCATAAAACAAAGCAATATGAATAAAAGTGTAATTTAACATATAATTTCATACAAAATTTTGAAGAGGTATTTTCTTACTGAGAGCTCAGCCATAGGTTTCTTGGTTTCTTCATCTCTTTTATGAACCTTTATGTACTTAAAATTGTTATTCTTTTAACTGAAAATAAATGTTGATTTTTACCTCCCATTGTGAAACCTATGCTTGTTTTTTTTTGCTGTACAAATACTCAGTTCTGGGTCACACTTAAGCACACATGGATTTCATTTTTTTCCAAAATTAGAGAATTTGTGTCCTTGATCTTATTTTTTGTCAGGTAAAAAGAGTTGCTCGAACATGTTAAGACGATGAAAAGTTCCCTAAAACGTTCTTTGTTCATTGAAGGATGTTTTTTCTTCACAGAAATCTAGAACTTGTTTACTGGTAGATGTAAATAAAATCTTGAGCATACTATGCGACTACATTAACAGAGCTCTTTTTCTTGAAATAAAGTTCTCAGGCTGAGTAAAAGATTCAGAGAAAGAGTCTGTGGTGGGTTGTATAATCTTCCATCAGAATTCACGTGCTCATGGGAACCTCAGATTGTGACCTTATTTAGAAACAGGGTCTTTGCAGGTGTAATTAGTTAAAATGAGGTCATACGAGCTCAAAGAGCCTTCAGGGTAGGGTAGTATGGCCGATAATCAGTTTACTGTCTTCTGCTGTGCAGTACAGAAAGTCACTGCTTACAAATGGCCTTTTGTAACTCAGCTCAGAAATACTGGGAATGGACTCATCTGAATAAACATGGTCCTTTTACATGCTTTGTGGGCCTGAGAGACTTCTGAAGTCATTGCCAGTAAGGCTGTTTGGTCACTGCATTACTTTGAGTGCTAATATTATATAGTGTAAGAAATTAAAAAAAAACAGTGTGGATTTTTTTTTTTTTTTTTTTAGTCATGATCTATTGAATTCTGGGGTTGCATGGAAACCCAGTTGAAAACCCTGGTGTAGATTTTTACATTTTATACCTCTGTACAAGTTTTAACAAAATAATGGTTTTTATAGTTCCTTAGCTAATGACCTATCCCTAAAACTAAACAATTTGTAGTTTTTTTTTTTTTAATTTTACAGTTACGTGTGGGAGGCATGGCACATATGGGAAATCCCTGCCTTCTGCTGAATTTTTCTGTGAACCAAAAACCTCTATAAAAAAAGGAATAGTCTGTTTTAAAATTTGAAACTATCTTTACAAGTTCTTACGTAATTTTACTCTGAGTTCCTATAATTTGTATGATTTCTTGTTGTTTTACCTAGAGATGAGAAGTGGTAGGTAAATATTCCTGTTTTATTGTATTACAGAGATTATTTTTCTGTATGCTGACATACATTTCAAACCAATAGATCTGAGAATGAACTATAGAAATTCCATGAATTTTTCTGTTTTATGTAGATAATGAATAAGTTTCTAATCAGTTTTGTAATGCCTCCAAGATGAGAGAGCTATAATAATTTGAGATTAAGAAAGCTAACCCTAATATTCATTGATTATAACATGTTTTATAGTTGTCCTAGATATTGATGAGTAGGACCCTGGTTTATCTCTTTGCTGCTTTTGTATTACTGCTCAATAATAGTACCAAGATCAGGAATGTTCTGTAGACTTCTGGTGGGAGTGTAGAATAAGGTGTACTGACTGGTGGCAGAATTACTTGTCCACAGAGAAGTTTCTTCACTAGTACAATTAAATTTTACAGTTGATCATTTTTTTCAAGTCTTTTTATAGAGACTGTATTCATGACAGTGTTTAACATTAGTCTTTTTATAAATTAAAATGTAGAAATCAGTGTTATCTTTTCCAAATTGTGCTTTTTGGTTTTATATTTAAAGCTTCCGTGTTTTACTGTCTTTTGTAATACTCCTTGAAATTCTACTCTTAATTTATTCTGATAAATTGTATGGTTAGTATACTCATTTTCTATTAAAGTACTCTTCTGATATTGATTCAGCAGAAACTTCAGAGGACATTGATCTTCAGTAGTAGTCGACTGTGGTTTTTCAGTGGTAGTTGAACTAAGAGACTACTAGTTCTCTTAACTTAGGTTATAGCCATCGTCCATAATTTTATCTCAGATATGTATGTGTGTGTACTCAGTCGTGTCTGACTGTTTGCAACCCCACGGACTATAACCTGCTAAGCTCCTCTGTCCATGGAATTTCCAAGGCAAGAATGCTGGAGCAGGTTGCCATTTCCTCCTCCAGGGAACCTTCCTGACCCAGGTATTGAATTTATGCCTCTTCTGTCTCCTGCGTTGGCAGATGGATTCTTTACCACTAGTGCCACCTGGGACTGGGAAGCCATCTTCCCCCTGGGAAGCATATCTTAGGTATAAAAGCCCAAAAGAACTTTTGAGGTCATTACCTAGAAACTGTCCACATTGACTTTATGCTTAATGACTTTTGTAGGGGAAGTAGGGAAAGATGTAAAAAAATACTGAATATTTATTTTAATTACAGTATAGTTGATGTACAATGTTGTATAGTATTGGATATTTAATTTTTTTTCCAAACAAATTATTTTGAAGTAGTGTAATACAGAGAACTTCCCTATAACCTTTACTAAGTTCCACTAATTTTAATATCTTAAATATTTTACCACACTTGATTATCATTCCCTCATGTATACATTCATACTGCTTTTGCTCACTTGTGAATAGGTTGCATATATCATATCCTTTTATCCTGTTATGCCTTCATAACAGCAATATAGTTTTCAAGTTCTGATAATTTCATATTGTTACTTTAAGCTACAGTACATATTCCAATTTAATCGGTTCTAATAATGCCCTTTAGAGAATCTTTTTCTAATCAAAGATTATATAAGGTATTTAGTTGCCATGTAAGCATTTAGTTTAAAAGATCTTATTCGTCTTAAAATCTTCAGTGTTGAATTTTTGTTCTTTTAACAGCTAAACCAGGTGGACAGGTGAAATGTCAGTATATTTCTGCCGTGGATAAAGTTATTTTTGTGGATGATTATGCAGTAGGGTGTAGGAAGGACCTTAATGGAATCTTGTTGTTAGACACTGCTCTGCAAACTCCAGTTTCAAAGCAAGATGATGTGGTTCAGCTTGAATTACCTGTCACAGAGGTAAGTTGAAATAAGTATGCTTTTCTACTTAATGTAGTTTCAGACTTACTAGTCATTAAATGAAATTAGATTGTCCTTTGAGGATATTATCTACGTACCCCTATAAAAATAAGGAATTGTGAATTGTACAGGTTAAACCACTTTAACAGAAACCCCAAAATACAATGGCTTAAACAAGATAGTTTTTTTCTAGTAACAGTACAAGGAAAGTATAGGGACAACTTTGCTTACTGCAACATTTAGCTTCCGTCTCTTGAGTCCAAGACTGCTGCTTCAAGTCTTATTACTTCCCAGGTTTAGGGAAAGGGAGGGCAAAAGGCCAGGGAGCACACTGGCATTGCCTGCCTTTCCTTTCCTCCTTTCCCTTTTACCTCCCTCCCTCATCCTTTGCTTCTCTCTGTACTCCCTTCTTCATTTTTCTTAATTCTCTTTTACGAACTGTTTCACGTGTGCCCTTTTTGTATTCAGTTAATTCATTGGCCAGAATGTAGTCATATGGCCACATTAAGCTGAGGTGGTTTTTTTCTTTAATATTAAAAAAGAAGAAATAAATATTAATGGACGACCAGTAATCTTGGCTATGTAACATGTTTCTTAACAATTCCAGATTAAAATTTCAACATACATATTTTTGTGTTACATGTTTATTACTTAATTTATAAGTGTGTCCTAACTTAAATCTTTTTGTGTATGTTGATGTTCATATCATGTTTAAAACTATATTTTTTAGATTTATCAGACTTTAAATCATCTTAAAAATATAAGCGATTATAATGTTGTATTCCCCCCAAAAGTGAGATATTATTTCTGTCTTTATCCCAATTTGTTGATTATTAACTGTTTTGTGTTTGATGGATTGATATAATTAGTTGATAAAATCAATATAGCTTATTTCCCATTTTTAAGACATGCAAAGTGTTACTGTGTGGGTCAGTGTCATATCACAGTCATCTAGTATGTTAATATGGAAAGCATTTGCTGAAGTTCTGAGCTCTGAAAACAGAGTAGCCATCTTTTTGTCATAAGAATATCTCGATCTGGGGGCATGTTAAAATCTTTGGACAGAAAATTAATTATAATTAGTTCTACTTGTTTTGAATGTTTTTTCCCCTCCTACTTAAAGGAAATTAGACCTGGTAATATCTTAATAAAGCTGCTATCTTCTATACATTGTAGTGTACAATGAAAGATGGTATCAAACCATTGGGTTTTAAAAGGAACTACAGAATTACAATAAAATAGTTGAACATTTGTATAAAATGGACCCTGAAGTCAATATTTAGCTAGATATTTAGCCAACTTCTGCCACCTCTCCCACCTTGCCAGTTCCTGATGTCTGTTGCTGGTTTTCTTTCTTTTTACACAAATAATTATAGTTGTCTTGTTCATGTAATACTGTTCGTAGTTCTTCTACCACCCCAGGTACCCTTTCCTGCATCACGTTGGTCTCTCACTGTCTTACCTAAAGTGTGCAGTCCTAGGTTTGGTTGGATTAGTGTGGATGTGTTCTTTTCCATATATTGACCATATATTTCTGTTACTGTAGTTCATACAGTATGTAGTTCATACTGAATACGTGGGTAACAATGCAAAGGGCTTTTTAAAAATTACCTGATGATTTAATGAGTGACCGCTCGTACGGTTTTACACAGTAAAGCTCACTGAGGGACTTTACATTTGTCTTTAAATTTTTCTCTCTTTTATTTTTGTTTATAGTTTCAGCTTGTCCAGTTTTTTCTGTTTGGCTTTGTTTTATAAAAACTTCCATGTATGGAGACTTTACTGTGTGGTACTATGCTGAGTACATTGCTTTATCTCATTTAATTTTGTAACAGCCTTGCAAATCATTATTTGGTTAGCTAAGTTGGTTTAAAAAAAGTAGAAGTAGTAAATTTTCATATAGTACCTTTCAGAATTAAAATATATGTGTAAGAATCCAAATTAAACATTTTTGGTATGATTAATCTTTTGTGATCATCTTTTTTTATTTAGGCACAACAGCTCCTATCAGCATGTTTAGAAAAGGTAGATGTTTCTAGTACGGAGGGTTATGATTTGTTCATCACACAGCTCAAAGATGGTTTGAAAAATACATCTCATGAGACTGCAGCAAACCACAAAGTTGCTAAGGTAAGAAGTTAAAAAAAAAAATTACTTTGTTTAGGGTTATAACAGAAAGAACATTTCCATACTTTTGCCTTTCTCTGTTCTCCCTTCACTGATGACTAGAGTGGGAGATAGTGCTTTGAATTAAATCCTTGGCTATATTTCATTAATTGTTCTGCATTTTTCTTTTAAGATTTGTAAAAAAATTATAAATGTAATACATATACAATTTTTATATTGAAGCATATAAAGTAGAAGCTGTTTTCTAAAAAAATTTTGCCTTTGTAAGTATCTTTTTTCTCAAGTCTAGCTGAAATTATACTAAAATACTGTGATGTACTGTTTGGACTGCTTCGTCTGTTTGGACTGCTGTAATGGAATACCACCGGCTGAGTGGTATTTCTTTTGGTGAAGTCCTTCTTTCTGGGATATAGCAGGTACCTTCTCACTGTGTCCTTATATAGTGAAAAAGGCAAGGGATCTCTCTGGAGCCTCTTTTATAAAAGAGGGCTGCACCCTCATGACCTAAGTACCTTCCTTCCAAAAGCCCTACCTGCTAATAGACTCCCCTTTTGGGTTAGAATTTCGGCAGATGAATTTTGCAGGGATACAAGCATTCAGATTATAGCGTATACCTTGCTTTTTTTCATTGAAGAATGTATATTGAGGATCTTTTCATATCAGTGCTCATATATCATCTGCATTCTTCCTAATATTTATATTGAAGTATATTGTATAAATTCACCATGATTTTACGAATCTTAATTCCGTTAGTGGAATGTTTTATTTAGTAAAAACAGAAACCATGTTGTGCATTTCAACAGAGAGAAGTTATTGTGAGAAATTGACTTAATATGTGTATGAGAACCAAAAAAGTGAAAACAAAACCCTGAGGTAACACAGATGGTAACTGTGGGGAGCAGCACTCATTTTGGTCTGAAGGAACAGGATGTTCAGGTTTTAGAACCTAGATCCTTAAAAACTTAAGAGAAGAGCCTCCGTGGATCTGGGACTTCAGACTCCTGAGGTGGAGTTGTTATCCAGTAGGTACCTCAGGAGCTTGGAGATTGGAACCTGCTGAACTGAGACTCAGATTTCTGAAGAGAGGTGCTACTCGGCTGATGTTAGTCCCTCTGAGGGAGATATATGAGACTGGTCCTCGGAGTGCTAAGAAAACAGAACAAAAAAACTTCTGAAGATCAGAGGAGTCAACAACTGCCACCAGATCCTTTGCTAACATGATGTTGACAGCAATGACAAGTAATTTAGCAAGAAGCAAGTCTTTTTTCCCCTATCATGCTTTCCAATTTCCATCCTGTGTTCCTTTGTCAGAACTTGACAGTCAGGAAACTGGTTGGTAAACAAGAAATAATAGTTTATAGTATCCCAGCCCCAACATGACTGAGAAGAGAGGAAAGGGTAGGTTTGGACCTGAGAGACAGTAGCTTAATAACTGGCACAGTCTGCTCCTTTGGCTACTCATCATCTCCATACATACCATACCATCTACACATGTTTGAACTTTCATGCAACAAAAATGTTATGCTTTTACTTAATAAGAGGCTCTGTTCCTAAAAAGAAAATGAAGATTTGTCTCACCCTGTCCCCAGAACAGGCAGACACAAAGTTTCAAAAGATACTTTATCCATCTGTAGGTGATACTTGCTACTCTTAAAATTTATAGTTTCAAGTGTTTAGGTAACAGAGCTGTGCTACCTAATCACTAAACCTAAATTAAACCCATCTAAACCTAAACACTAAATTAACTGCAACAAAAAATTCTTCTGTAAAATAATGACTTACCTCTCTGTGTCTTTATCTATCTAAATCTTCATCCATCTATCATTTATGTAATGAGAAGAAAATACATATAGTTAGCATATCTCTCAGTTCTATACTTGTGTATAAAATAAAGATGATATTCTTGATATTTACAGTCTCCTTCTCCTAGCTGTTCCATAGTCCCTTTGTCCTTAGCCAGCAGTGTTGAGGTCAGGTGTCTTTATACTGTCAAGTGACCCAAGTCTTCACTCTTGCAGGGTTCAGATCCTTTGTAGTGCTCTGCTCAGTTGTAATTGTCCTTTCACTCTTGTATATTGGATGTGGAAGAGTTTAGAGGCACCCTGGAGAATCTCTTGGATTGTAATTAAATTCTCCAACTTGGTTTGAATGGCAACCCACTTCAGTATTCTTGCCTTGAGAACCCCATGAACAGTATGAAAAGGCAAAATGATAGGATACTGAAAGAGAAACTCCCCACGTCAGTAGGTGTCCAATATGCTACTGGAGATCAGTGGAGAAATAACTCCAGAAAGAATGAAGGGATGGAGCCAAAGCAAAAAGAATACCCAGCTGTGGATGTGACTGGTGATAGAAGCAAGGTCCGATGCTGTAAAGAGCAATATGGCATAGGAACCTGGAATGTCAGGTCCATGAATCAAGGCAAATTGGAAGTGGTCAAACAAAGGATGGCAAGAGTGAATGTCGACATTCTAGGAATCAGTGAACTGAAATGGACTACAATGGGTGAATTTAACTCAGATGATCATTAATCTACTACATTATATCTTCTGAATCCCTCAGAAGAAATGGAGTAGCCATCATGGTCAACAGAAGAGTCCGAAATGCAGTACTTGGATGCAATCTCGAACACGACAGAATGATCTCTGTTCGTTTCCAAGGCAAACCATTCAATATCACAGTAATCCAAGTCTATGCCCCAACAAGTAACGCTGAAGAAGCTGAAGTTGAACGGTTCTATGAAGACCTACAAGACCTTTTAGAACTAACACCCAAAGAAGATGTCCTTTTTATTACAGGGGACTGGAATGCAAAAGTAGGACGTCAAGAAACACCTGGAGTAACAGGCAAATTTGGCCTTGGGATACGGAATGAAGCAGGGCAAAGACTAATAAGAGTTTTGCCCAGAAAATGCACTGGTCATAGCAAACACCCTCTTGCAACAACACAAGAGAAGACTCTACACATGGACATTACCAGATGGTCAAACCGAAATCCGATTGATTATATTCTTTGCAGCCAAAGATGGAGAAGCTCTATACAGTCAGCAAAAACAAGACTGGGAGCTGACTGTCGCTCAGATCATGAACTCCTTATTACCAAATTCAGACTTAAGTTGAAGAAAGTAGGGAAAACCACTAGACCATTCAGGTATGACCTAAATCAAATCCCTTATGATTATACAGTGGAAGTGAGAAATAGATATAAGGGCCTAGATCTGATAGATAGAGTGCCTGATGAACTATGGACGAAGGTTTGTGACATTGTACAGGAGACAGGGATCAAGACTATTCCCATGGAAAAGAAATGCGAAACAGCAAAATGGCTGTCTGAGGAGGCCTTACAAATAGCTGTGAAAAGAAGAGAAGCGAAGAGCAAAGGAGAAAAGGAAAGATATAAGCATCTGAATGCAGAGTTCCAAAGAATAGCAAGAAGAGATAAGAAAGCCTTCCTCAGCGATCAATGCAAAGAAATAGAGGAAAACAACAGAATGGGAAAGACTAGAGATCTCTTCAAGAAAATTAGAGATACGAAGGGAACATTTCATGCAAAGATGGGCTCAATAAAGGACAGAAATGGTATGGATCTAACAGAAGCAGAAGATATTAAGAAGAGGTGGCAAGAATACACAGAAGAACTGTACAAAAAAGATCTTCACGACCCAGATAATCACGATGGTGTGATCACTGACCTAGAGCCAGACATCCTGGAATGTGAAGTCAAGTGGGCTTTAGAAAGCATCACTACGAACAAAGCTAGTGGAGGTGATGGAATTCCAGTTGAGCTCTTTCAAATCCTGAAAGATGATGCTGTGAAAGTGCTGCACTCAATATACCAGCAAATTTGGAAAACTCAGCAGTGGCCACAGGACGGGAAAAGGTCAATTTTCATTCCAATCCCAAAGAAAGGCAATGCCAAAGAATGCTCAAACTACTGCACAGTTGAACTCGTCTCACACGCTAATAAAGTAATGCTCAAAATTCTCCAAGCCAGGCTTCAGCAATATGTGAACCGTGAACCTCCAAATGTTTAAGCTGGTTTTAGAAAAGTCAGAGGAACCAGAGATCAAATTGCCAACATCTGCTGGATCGTGGAAAAAGCAAGAGAGTTCCAGAAATACATCTATTTCTGCTTTATTGACTATGCCAAAGCTTTTGACTGTGTGGATCACAATAAACTGTGGCAAATTCTGAAAGAGATGGGAATACCAGACCACCTGACCTGCCTCTTGAGAAATCTGTATGCAGGTCAGGAAGCAAGAGTTAGAACTGGACATGGAACAACAGATTGGTTCCAAATAGGAAAAGGAGTACGTCAAGGCTGTATATTGTCACCCTGCTTATTTAACTTCTATGCAGAGTACATCATGAGCAATGCTGGACTGGAAGAAACACAAGCTGGAATCAAGATTGCCGGGAGAAATATGAATAACCTCAGATATGCAGATGACACCACCCTGATGGCAGAAAGTGAAGAGGAACTAAAAAGCCTCCTGATGAAAGTGAAGTGGAGAGTGAAAAAGTTGGCTTAAAGCTCGACATTCAGAAAATGAAGATCATGGCATCCGGTCCCATCACTTCATGGGAAATAGACGGGGAAACAGTGGAAACAATATCAGCCTTTATTTTTTTGGGCTCCAAAATCACTGCAGATGGTGACTGCAGCCATGAAATTAAAAGACGCTTACTCCTTGGAAGGAAAGTTATGACCAACCTAGATAGCATATTCAAAAGCAGAGACATTACTTTGCCAACAAAGGTCTGTCTAGTCAAGGCCATGGTTTTTCCTGTGGTCATGTATGGATGTGAGAATTGGACTGTGAAGAAGGCTGAGTGCCGAAGAATTTATGCTTTTGAACTGTGGTGTTGGAGAAGACTCTTGAGAGTCCCTTGGACTGGAAGGAGATCCACCCAGTCCATTCTGAAGGAGATCAGCCTTGGGATTTCTTTGGAAGGAATGATGCTAAAGCTGAAACTCCAGTACTTTGGCCACCTCATGCGAAGAGTTGACTCACTGGAAAAGACTCTGATGCTGGGAGGTATTGGGGGCAGGAGGAAAAGGGGACGACAGAGGATGAGATGGCTGGATGGCATCACTGACTCGATGGACATGAGTCTGAGTGAACTCCGGGAGTTGGTGATGGACAGGGAGGCCTGGCATGCTGCGATTCATGGGATCGCAAAGAGTTAGACATGACTGAGCGACTGAACTGAACTACTTCTTTTGTTTTCCGTCAATCCAGTTTCCCTTGTCAGTTTTAATCATATTAACCAGTAGATTTACCACCCACTTTGATGATTCAGTGACAAGTTGTTGTGCAGTGTGATTTTTTTTTTTTAAGGTATACAGTATAATGATTTAATGTATATTGTTGTTCAGTCGCTAAGTCGTGTCTGATTGACTCTTTGAGACCTCATGGACTTCAGCACAGCAGGCTCCCCTGTCCCTCCACTATTTCCCGGATTTTCCTCCAACTCATGTCCATTGAGTCGGTGATGCCATCCAACCATCTCATCCTGTCACCCCCTTCTCCTTTTGCCTTTAGTCTTGCCTAGCATAAGTGGAGAAGGCAATGGCACCCCACTCCAGTACTCTTGCCTGGGAAATCCCATGGATGGAGGAGCCTGGTAGGCTGCAGTCCATGGGGTCGCTAAGAGTCAGGCACGACTGAGCGACTTCACTTTTACTTTTCACTTTCCTGCATTGGAGAAGGAAATGGCAACCCACTCCAGTGTTCTTGCCCGGAGAATCCCAGGAACAGGGGAGCCTGGTGGGCTGCCGTCTATGGGGTTGCACAGAGTCGGACACAACTGAAGTGACTTAGTAGCAGCAGCAGCATCAGGGTCTTTTCCAATGAATTGGCTCTTTGCATCAGGTGGCCAAAGTATTGGAGCTTCAGTTTCAGCATCAGTCCTGCCAATGAACATTCTGGGTTAATTTCCTTTAGGATTGACTGGTTTGATCTCAATTACAAGAGGAACCCAAAATTGCTGGATAGCAGTGTTAACACCTAATTCAGTGCAACCATTGTTGTGCCCTTGGTGGAACATTCCTTCCTTGTCACAAGACCTCTAGAGCCTAAGGCTTAAAAAGAAAAAAAGCTGTAAATGGATTATTAAGTATAATAGCAACCCTGATGGGAGAAGCTATATTATGTGTTTTTTGTTGATTGAAAGCATATGCATAATCCTGTAACGTTAGAACTCCAGACTTTTACGCATCTCTCCCAATTAGTACTGTAAATGAGTCTTTGGAAGGGCCCACACTTTTTTGTCAGGTCATCTTCTGTAAGACACCACAGTAAGACAGTTCAGTTTCATGGGGCAAGAGCCCATTGTTGCCCCTACCTCTTCCCCTACCTCCCCACCCCAGGCCCCTCCCCCCACCTTTGAAGTGCGTTCTTACTGAGAAGCAAAAAGCAAAGTTGTATAGAATACTTTGTAGTGGTTTAATATTATGGCAGAAGCATTGTGGGCAGAACAGATAAATGCACAGTCAGAACATATATCTACAGTAAAGACAAATTGCTGTCCAATCCATAATGGAAGAAATCTAATATAATCAACCTGCAATCAGGTAATTGGCTGTTTTTTCTGGAAAACGGTGTCCCAATGGTGGCTTAACTTTGGTATCTGCTATTGGCAGGCCTGCAGTTAGCCTGCTTAGTCTTGGTGAGAGCAAGTTCATGTTGGATCTGTGCATACCCTCTGTGTCTGTTACCATGGCATTTTGCATATAGATTCATTGAGCAAGCACTGGAGTTGATATGGCGAAAGAGTGAGTGACATTCATAAACTGTGGTATAATTTATCCATTTCCTCTATAATGGATGCCTTTTGATAAGCATTCACATATTTCACAAATATTTTCATACTGTGTTTATTTGGAGAGGTCTGTCCATAGACCTTTACCCTTGACTTCCTTGTTAACAGTCTTCCAATCCTCGTCTTTCCAGATGTCTGAACATCCAGCCAAAACGTTAGCCACTGTCCATTATTCAGTGAGGAACTTTACTTCTGGTCACCTCTCAATCCAGACAAAGAGAACAGTCCAATGTATTGGTTGAAGTTCTGCCCACTGAAAAGATTTGCCTTCATCCCTGTCCTGACTGGGACTGTGGTGCTGCAGCCATCCACTTTGGTACGGCACTTTCATAATGTGAGAACCATCTGTATGTCAGATCTAAAGATTTTCTTCCTCAATTATCCCATCATAGGGAGTTCCTTGTGAAGCCATCAGTGTGGAATGAGAAAGGAGCTGTTGTCAGAATAGGTATTGTAGAAATCTCAGCTCCTTGATTATTCAGCTGGTTTAAAATTGAATTGCCTTTTGGACTTTCTCAAGATTGGTTTCTTATAAACCACTTAATGAATACTAGCCCTCATGCCCAGTAATACAGTTTGGTTTATCAGATAACACCTAGTTTGTGATGGACAGCTCTGATTGCATGCACATTTGTCCCATGGGTAGACACATTTTTATGAGAACTAACTACTAAGAGGCCAGGAGCTGTTTCTCTAGAGGAGAAGAATTGTTTACAGGAGAGAGCATGGTTTTGTCTTAGCATCCTGCTACATTATTGTCCCAGAGAGTCTCTACAGCATCTTTACTTGGAGCAGATATTTCTAGTATCGTTAAATGTGCTCACAAGATACACATGGTAGAGCATCTTGTGATTCAGCCTGGGTGTGCTGAGGAACCTCTTATTCTGTGCCTTATGTATTATTTGATAATTGAGTTACAGCAACATTCTGAAATATGCTGAACACTGGATCCAAAATCTACTTAGGCCCATTGAGCATTGTGCCTCCTTTTCATTGTTGTAGCAACTTTCCTTTCATCTTGGGGGAAACATCCTGACACGCCTAGCCTACTGGACCTCTAGAAACTTCACAGAGATTTTAGGACCCTGAGTTTTTCTGGGGATATTGATTCTCTCTGGTTTGCATGTGTCTTACTAAGGCATTTAAGGTCCTTGCTCCTTTCCCCTCATCTGGACCAGTTACTGTGATGTTACTAATACAATAGACCAAGGTGCTGATCTGCAGGATGTTGGGTTGATGAGGATCTCTGCAGAGTAGATTTTGGTAAAGAGCATGAGTCCTAGGGTAAGACTGTGCAGATTTATTGTTTCTGCCAGGTAAAAGCAGCTTACTTTTGGATGGTCCTTAAAATTAGTGTAGACAAAAAGGTATTTGACAGAATTGTAACTGCCTACCAAATATCAAGGGATTTGTTAATTTGCTTCAGTAAAAATACCTCATCTGAAATATCAGCTGCAGTTGAAGTCCACCTGATTTTACAATCCATGGTCATTCTTCAAGATCCATTTACGTTTTACATGGGCTTGTGGGTCAGTTAACTGGAGTTGAGGTAGTTTGATTACCCCTCTGTCAGGTCTGTTAATGTGACATTAATCTCATAAGTTTCCTCAGAATATGGTATTGCTGTAGTTTAGTAGCTTTGTAGGAAAGAAATGAAAGTTCTAGGGGCTCCTGCTTGACCTTTCTTCCTTTAGTAGTCCAAGAGGATCAGAGGAACAGTGTAGGAGTTTTTCTAGTTTCCTGTTCTTTCTCTTCCAGTTATACATTTGGGAGTTAGAGAGAGAGCTACAAGATAGATCTGGGGATCCACAGAGCTCACTGAGACAGCTTTGGGCCAAAATACCAGTAGTCACTTCACCATGATAAGTCTCCACTTTGATTAATGGACCACAGTGATGTTTTAGGTCAGTTCAGGGTTCCTCTCTTGTAGTGCCTGGAATATCACACAGCATTTCCGTTCCCTAGTGCACAGTGACTATAGTGAATGTCCTCAGGTGCCTTTGAGGAAGGCTTGGGGTATGATTTACAGTGGAGAGTGGGGCATCATTGTGGGATCCTTTCTCAAGGGGATTTGGCCTCCCTTCCAACCGGAAGGCTCTGAATCTGTGAACAGATTATGTCTAGAAACAAAGTAAGAGTTCTCTCATCTGGGTCTGAACATTCTTTTTCAGGATGGTTAATTTCATTTTTTATGTAATTGCAGGTTCTTACTTTGAATTATAAGTTAATGGAGTAAACTGACTTGAGACTATAAATAGTTATTTATCTTATAGTGTATAAATCAGGATTTTGGTAGAAACTGTTGAGTATGTTTTCTTCTGCTTACACTCCTGTTTTCTTCCAGTGGGCCACAGTTACATTTCATCTTCCTCATCATGTGTTGAAGTCCATTGCCAGTGCCATTGTGAATGAACTTAAGAAAATCAATCAAAATGTTGCTGCCTTACCTGTGGCTTCCTCAGTGATGGACAGATTGTCTTACCTCTTACCTAGTGCGCGTCCAGAACTTGGGGTGGGGCCAGGCCGTTCTGTGGACAGGTATGAACTTGCTTATAAAGAGATGTGACAGTAACATTGAATTGATTAGTGTTTTGATTAACAGAATAACTGTAAATTTGATTATGATTTTAAATATTTTTGAAAATCACAGATTTTTATTTTGATCAAAAAACTGAAATGAAGTAAACTACTCCTTGAATTGCTATTGTTAAACAATTTCTTTTGGTGCCTGGAAAGTGTTTTAAGAGGATTATGAAGCTATATTTTTTAAATTCTAGGTTTGTAATTGCTTAGTGAATATTTGAGTCGTTAATACTATAATTATTCAATATGTAATATGTATTATATATATAATTCAATATATAAGAATTATTTTGCCTTGATGAATTTTGTGACCTTTGGCATAAATTTTGGTAAATTAAAACACTGTCCCAGAATTTGAATATAAGAGCCATATATTATTTCCTACTTAAAAAATGGACAGAGTTAAGGGATGTCCCTGGTGGCCTAGGGGCTATGACTCCGAGCTCCCCCTGCAAGGGGCCTAGGTTCAGTCCCTTTTGTGGAGGAACTAGACCTCACAAGCCACAACTGAGAGTTCGCTTGCCGCAGCTACAGACCCTGCCTGCTGCAACGAAGACCCAGCGCAGCCAAATAGATGAATATTCTTAAAGAGTGGGCAGAGCTAAAAAAGCACTAAGGGCAATTTTGTGGGCTTTTTGTCTGTTTTGTTTTTCTAGGGCAGTTTTGAATTAAGGTTTTTATGCTGCCTGCCCTGGATTTAAAGTGTTTAAAAAAGTCATACCTCGGTCATTATTTTCTTCAATAGAGATTTCTTGGGAGTTCTGCTTTACAGAAAACTAAAAGTCATTAGTGCATTCATTGAAAAATTTAAGTGATTTTTATTTGAGATAATATTTATCAGTACTGAAGTTTAGAAACATTTTGCTGAGTTACTACATTTAGCGATTTTGTTAAGTTCACATTTGCCTTCCCATGTAGCATTTTAATGGCAACCCACTCCAGTGTTCTTGCCTGGAGAATCCCAGGGACGGGGAAGCCTGGTGGGCTACCGTCTGTGGGGTTGCACAGAGTCGGACACGACTGAAGTGACTTAGCGGTAGCAGTAGCATTTTACATTTTCACTTTTTCATTGAATGTGAATTTATCTGCTCATGTTGTTTTCTGAAGTACATTTATAAAGAGTACGTGCCGATGTAACAAAAATATTAGTGAATGAGTTAACCTTTAACTTCCGTTATCTTAAATATAGCTCTTTTTTTTTTTTTAATTGGCTGTTCCACATGGCTTGTGGGATACTAGTTCTCCAACCAGGGATTGAATCCAGGCTCTCACCAGCTAAACTCTGGAGTTCCAGCCACTGGACCACCAGGGAATTCCCATATTCTCTTATATTAGTTTGCAATGTTTTTTAGTTTATCCTTTTGTAAACCAAAACTGCTTAATCAGTTGCCCTTTTTTTGTTAAGTGGCTTCTTTTATTATATAAGTAACTTCTATTGGTTGTTAACATTTGGGAAGTATTTTTATATTCCATAGTAACCCTGCTTTCTAACTTTTGGGCAAAATGTGGAGACTGCCGTTTTTAATCTTAACTGTCATGTGATATGTCTTTGGCTATCATTAAAATATTCTTTGCAATATGTTTGGAGAAGAGGGAAAAAGGAAGGATATGTACTTAGAATCAGTGTTTCTTATCTGAGAGCCCTGCCTATCTTTAGATTATAATTTTAGAGCTATTTTCTTTGCAATCAGTAGGAGACTTTCTAAAGAAATCAGTGTAAGCTGTGGTGAATGGTTTGTTTTAGAAAATGCATTCATTAGATGGGATTTTCAGTGTTTCTGGAGGTGTTAAAATGTCTCAAAGTACTAATTTTGATGTAGTCTGTGGTTTTTATTTCATTAAATACGATTCTAGGAACGCTTATCAAAACCTTGAACTCTGAGGTCTGTTGGAGGTTTGAGTAAGGGTCTGCTGCTGTTGCTAAGTCTCTTCAGTCGTGTCCGACTCTGTATGACTCCATAGACAGCAGCCCACCAGGCTCCCCATCCCTGGGATTCTTCAGGCAAGAACACTGGAGTGGGTTGCCATTTCCTTCTCCAATGCATGAAAGTGAAAAGTGAAAGTGAAGTTGCTCAGTCGTGTCCGACTCTTTTCGACCCCATGAACTGCAGCCTACCAGGCTCCTCTGCCCATGTGATTTTCCAGGCAAGAGTACTAGAGTGGGGTGCCATCGCCTTCTCTGGAGTAAGGATCTACACCAATACCAGAATATCTTTATAAAACAGACTATCAAAATTAGAAAAAGTCCACACAGCTTCAAATAAGAAAGGACCAGTATGTAAAGTTCCTTTTCCTAACACAGAAGAGAAACTGATTCAATAAAAGAAAGTGGTAAAATTCATCACTATGAGACCAGAAAAATACTTTTCTTTAAATTCTTCCCTTAAATTAGTACATAGTTTCCTGTAATACTGCTAATGAGATTTAGGTTTAACTCATAGTTGTGTCCTGATTTGGAAAAAAAAAATAATTGCTTGATAAGGCTACAGACATCTTCATGTTTTCAGAACAGAAAATCTGTCCACTTTTTCTAATTTTGATAGTCTGTTTTAAAAAGATATTCTGGTATTGTTGTTGCAGGTTCAGTCTCAGTGAGCTAATTATGTTAATGAAAACATATGAAGATTTCCTTTTTTTTATAATCCCCTGAAAAGTATAGATTTCCTGAAAAAGGATTTCTCTGGAGAAAGAACATAAAAATTGCTTTCTACCTAAAAAAAACTTAAACTAGAATATACTTTTTCAATATGATTGGGGTAAAACTACTGTTCCTTTGGCTGTGGTTTTATCCATTTATGCAAAACTTGTCACTTGATAAAAGCATAGGGTTCTGTGCCTCTACATTTTCAGATTCTCTGCTCTTTGATCGCTATTATGCAACATTGGTTAATTTAGTCTACCCTTGGAATTATCTGTTGTAGCCGTCTTATCCGGAGAAGGCAATGGCACCCACTCCAGTACTCTTGCCTGGAAAATCCCATGGGCAGAGGTGGGCTGCAGTCCATGGGGTTGCTGAGTCGGACACGACTGAGCGACTTCACTTTCACTTTTCACTTTCATGCACTGGAGAAGGAAATGGCAACCCACTCCAGTGTTCTTGCCTGGAGAATCCCAGGGACGGGGAAGCCTGGTGGGCTGCCGTCTATGGGGTGGCACAGAGTCGGACACGACTGAAGTGACTTAGCAGCAGCAGCAGCAGCAGCCATCTTATCATGTTTCTTTTTCCCTATTCTGTTCATGGGAAATTCCTAAAACTTATTTCAAATTTATAAAACAAATTTGAGCTTTGTCATTAAACATTCCCAGTTTTTGTTGATAATCTGGTAAGCTTTTTTCTTCAGTGGTGAGTAACAGTGTCACTGTAATTTGGTGCCTAACTTTGGTTACATAAAGTATGTTTACTTTTAGATCATTGATGTATAGTGAAGCTAACAGACGGGAGACGTTTACCTCATGGCCTCATGTAGGGTACAGATGGGCACAGCCAGATCCCATGGCTCAAGCTGGATTTTATCATCAGGTAAATAAGGCTGTCGAAAAATGTTTTTCAATGTGAATTTGTAGCCTTTAGTAAGACTGTCAACGTTTAATACTTTTTCAGACGTATGTATTATTTTAGGTACACGGCTCCGTGCTTGTGTGTCTGTAATGTGAGTTTTGTTCTTATACCTTTCTTTGATCATAATACTAACTGACTATTTCCTATATCACATACTGTGTATGAAAGGTGAAAAGGTTAAAAAAAGAATAATTGAGTTAATGCCTTATAACTATTTTCTTGCAGATTACATATTAATATAATATTTAATCTGTTTTTATATATAATCATCAGCAGACAGGCAGTATTCTCCAGATTTGTGTCTCGAGAAGTGTTCTCTCTAGGTGTGTGTTTTTCAGTTTTGACTTACGCATTCGTGACAGAGGAGTATATATGTTAAGATAGTACGATAAAAGCAGTACATGGGAGTACTCTTGAAATTTTAATTTTACCGGAATATGGATCACCCACATGTCAGACAGCTGTGGAAGCAGCCTCGCAGGTAGTGCAGTGTGCCTTGAGTACGTATGTATTAAAGAATTGATTAAGAAATGTAGAAAGGGAAATAATTAGGGGAAAGAGTCATAATTTTATGTAGGAAAGAAGGTGTACAGTGTAAGGATGAGTGTGAGAAAAAGACATGAGAATGGGACGTTATAGAAAACTTCACGGAGCCAGTTAAGTAAAAGAGCAAGTTAAGAAAAATGAGTTTAGATTGGCATAATAAACCAATTAAAGGAAACTTCAACTGAATAATGTTGACTGGCTCACCAGTGTTTTTCCATTGCTAAAGAAACTAAGAAATTAATAATTACATGTCAGTTTACATAAGACATGTTATTTAATTTTGGAACTAAATTAAACTTTGGATACATGAAGTTATTGTCATAAAGAATATTAAGAATATCTGTGGGAGAGGGTGGGAAGATTTGGGAGAATGTCATTGAAACATGTGAAATGTCATGTATGAAACGAGATGCCAGTCCAGGTTCAGTGCACGATGCTGGATGCTTGGGGCTGGTGCGCTGGGAAGGCCCAGGGGATGGTATGGGGAGGTTGGGAGGAGGAGGGTTCAGGATGGGGAGCATGTGATTTTTTTTAAAAGTAATAAAAAAAAAAAAAAAAGAATAATTATTCCTTCATTATCTTAAAGGGTTCTTGGAGTATCTTAAACTAATATTATATCAGAAAACCAAGATATTTGAAGATTTGATTCAAAGTCCATCAGATTTCCAGTTAAAGATAGGTTTGTTTGGAGACTGGCTAGTATTAGAATTATTGAAATTATTTCCCTAAATTAAGGATTGAATAAGGACTATTTTTCCTAATAATTTATCTTCTTCCTTATTTTTTGGTATTGTTTCATATAACAGCCTCTGTTAAGTGACACCTTGATATTTTTTCCATTTAGCTGTTTTTCATTGTATTCCGTTTTTTTCAAAGAGATCAAATCATAGGTTTTCTAGAATCTTCTACCTGTATTCGGGGCTGATTAATCTCAGTCTTCTAAAAAATATATTTACACTTTAGATATAGTAAGCACTAAGTAGAGTAAGTACTCAAAAATATTAATTTTAGTTTTCAAAGGTATATTTTAGTTCAGGTTTTGATTTTATATATATTTATGTGTGTGTGTGTGTGTGTGATTTTGTCCTGTCTTACTTAAAGAATGTTACATGAATTATGTTCACTTTATTTTTTATTAAACATAAAAATTATGTTTACCCTTGCTTATGTAGTAGCATAGAATTCAGTTTTTCAAAATAAACCTGTTAGACTATTTCCTCTTGTGTACTTAACTATGTTTAAAATACTTTAGCAATACAATTACAAGATGCTGGACCAGAGATTGAGGCTGTGTGTCCGCATATTTGATTCAGTGGTCGTTTGCTGATGAAACACAATTTTTCAAAGAAAGCTGCAAATATATAAACATTTGGGGATTAAAAATATGTTGTTCAAGCCTAATATTAGTAGTATAGGCTAATTTTCTTTTCCTCAATATGGAATTTTACCTAAAATTATGAACTTATTTAGAAGACTTTTTATTAAGCTATTTTAGTATTGATGAGCCTTTTCTGTTTTCCCTACACACTTGCAGCCTGCCTCATCTGGAGATGACAGAGCCATGTGCTTCACTTGCAGTGTATGTCTCGTTTGCTGGGAACCTACTGATGAACCTTGGTGAGTCTTGATTTTTCTGAACTTAATAGGCTAAGTGCTTCTATATTTTATGTTTCTGATCTGTATATTAATACTCTTGCCATTTGTCATCTCTATTTTTGCCTCTGTTCTAAGAGAATGAGGTAATGCTGTCTGTGCTCTGTCATATCACTTGGCATACAGGATCTCTAAGGTCTTTGATTTCCCAAGGTCTGTACATATTAGAAGTGCCAAAGAATGGAAGTATACTCTGACTGAAAACTAGAAGGCTATGACAAAATAAATTTTAAAAGCATGATTAAATTCAGCAGTTCAGCCTGTTCTTTAGTGGGGAGCTCATCAATAGGGAGTCTATAGAAGGAGGGCCTTATGATTTACATTTCTAATTTTAAAGTAATTCTGGGGAGTCTGTTCTGGTGTATAAAATTTGAGAACTTGGTTAAACATTAGAGAATCATGTATTGGAACCTCACTTTTACGTAACTACCCTGAGGCCCTACTAATAGAAATAGTAATAATAGCAAACATTTGTATAATGCGTTTTATCAGGTACCATCTTATGCACAACACGAATGGTCACTGTAGTGAAAAACTGGGAAATCTTACACGCCTTTTGGGAGGGGACTAGAGAAATAAAATATATTCATATAATTGACTGATCCAACAGTTAAAGGGATAAACAGTTCTCTATTAATCATCATCAGTGCATTATTATATCAAGAAAGCTGTTGTAGAATGAACTGTATAATAAGCTGTTTATTTAAAGAAAACTCTGTTTATTTTGTATGTATATATATGGGTATAAGTTTATAAAAATATTTTAGGAGTATAATAGTGGCTATCTGGAGGTGGGATCGGAGATTACTGGGGTTGGATATTATGCCCTGACATGTGTCTTTTGCTATATTTTAGATAGTCAAATGTCACTTATTAAAATAAAATTTTAATTAAAAAGTTAAAACTCAGATGAAATTAGAAAGAGGAAAAATACTCTAAGGTTTAGTTGTGACGAGATCCATTTTAAATGTCATGTGCCTGGAGATGCCATGTAAAAGCATTTATGTAAGACACCTTGTTGTACTACAAATTGTCCAGGATTTACATATGGACGTAGGTAAGTTGTAGGTGCAGTGTTGTTAAAGTGAGTGGTTAATATGTTAGTGATCTTAGTAAAATGGAAAGTTTTGGTATTTGAGTCTTTAATTAAAGAATGTTGTTGTTGTTCAGTTGCTGTCATGTCTGTCTGACTCTTTGTGACCCCGTGAACTTTAGTACACTAAGCTTCTGTGTCCTGCACTATTTCCCTGAGGTTGCTCAAATTCATGTTAATTGAGTCGGTGATGCTATCTAACCGTCTTATCTGCTACCCCCTTCTTTTGCCTTCAGTCTTTCCCAGCATCAAGGTCTTTTCCAGTGAGTGGTTGGCTCTTTGTATCAGGTGGGGCCGGAGTATTGGAGCTTAAGCTTCATCAACAGTCCTTCCAGTGAATATTCAGGGTTAAATTAATTTTTTTTTTTTTTTTTTTTAAGAAAAAATATCATAGAGTTCTCTTTTAGTGTTACAGACTTAACAGCTTAGTTGCTTAGTAAATTTTCCCTTTTTTAATTTGTGTGAAGGTCTGAACACGAGAGACATTCCCCAAACTGCCCGTTTGTGAAAGGTGAGCATACACAGAATGTACCGTTGTCGGTCACTCTTGCAACAAGTCCTGCACAGTTTCCTTGCACGGATGGAACTGACCGAATATCTTGCTTTGGGTCCGGGAGCTGCCCTCACTTTTTAGCTGCTGCAACAAAACGAGGAAAGATCTGTATATGGGATGTTTCCAAACTTATGAAGGTATGTTTTAATTTTGAAGGAACAAATCAGTAACTGAAAAAAAAATCAGTTGTAAATTTAGGCTTTTCATTTATTTGTTTAGGTGCACTTAAAGTTTGAAATTAATGCGTATGATCCAGCAATTGTACAACAGCTTATTCTGTCGGGAGAACCAAGCTCAGCAGTTGAATCCAGGAGACCAACTTTGGCATGGCTGGAAGACTCCTCTAGTTGCTCAGATATACCAAAGTTGGAAGGAGATAGGTGTGTAAATTTGTTTTAATAATATTTATGGAAATTAAGTGTTTTCTCTTCCTAAATTGTATATTCTCTTAATTCTAATGAAAGAGACAGAAGGCATTTGATCAAGAGATTAGAGAGTCACTGTTTGGTTAGAAATCCAAAAGAACAGTATAATTCCTGAAATAAATTTTCATTCACCAACACCATAGTCTGTAAAACATATTTTATTTTCTGTCTCAATCCATACCAATGGAATAATCACTCCATTGAAATATAAATTCTAAATAATGAAATCCTTGGATTAGACTTGTAACTTCACCTTCTACTAATTCTTTTCATAGAGCTGTTGAATCATTTGGTTCATTTCTCCTTTTTCATTAGTACCTAAAATATAGAAATGGTAATCAATAGTGAAATAACCTGTGGTTAGGCTAGATAATCTAATTTTTATTTAAATGTATTAGTAGTCAGCAATGAGTTGAGGTACAATAATCATTGCCAGTTAAAGATTCTGGTAGGCTTGTGCTGGATTCTCTTCCATTCAGCCTTCCTAGAGTTTCCTGATTTCTGTGGCTGTATTTGATCTGCGGGGAGAGAATCAGGGTGTAATCCCACGTCACCTGGTTGTCTCCCAAGAGGCACTGCACTTGTAACTCTGAACTGGGTTGGATTATAGAGCAACATTTGTGATGGTCCCATGGAGGCAGAATGAAAGGTTCCATAAGCCACTCAGCTGGTCTTCAGCAATAGCAGCTACCACTTTGTAAGATTCTGAAGGCAGTAATATGAAATGGAGCCTGTGTAACTGTGATCAGATGTCTCGTATGGAGATCTATCATTTCACTTGCAGGACTTCTTGTGTTACTGATGTGTGATTGGTGTTATACCACAGTGATTTAATCATTTTACCTCACTGTTTGGTAGTGAAACTTTACTAATGGAGATTTTTTTCATTATTTAATGGAAAATTCACTGCGTATTAAATGTCTAGTCCCTGTTGCTAATAGTATGTGGAAATTATGGGTCTGTAAATGAATGTGGTCTGAGCTCTGGAACAGGCTGAATTAAAGCATCATGGTGTTCTCAGTTATTTCAAGTCCCTGTGAAAGCTTAATGAGAAAGCACTTGGCCCATTGTTGTCTTGAGTTTGACCATATTTGCCAATAGAACTGAAAATGAATCCTGCTTGATCTCTGATTTTCTTAGAAATTAGTGGAAAATTATTCATAGAAGATAATGAACTTGGTATGTCCTGAACACACTGACTTAATTAGAACTTTTGACTCCAGAGTTTTGTAATTTGAGGATTAAAATTTGAATCAAGATATACTTTTAAGATTATACAGATACACACACAAACCTTGGTAAAGTGTTTCACATTTTAGGTAAACATATATCCAGTATTTCTGGTGGACAGGTGTTATCTGAGCTAGTGTGTTGGGACTGAGATATAAATCCCTCTGCCTGCTTTTTTAAGAGACTGAAAATCTTTTTGGGTAGAAGGTTACAAAGATTACTCCGGTGGTTGGAGGAAGCTGAAGACGTGGAGCTTCAAGCCCTTTATCCCTGCTTTGTCTCCTCCAGGGTTAGCAGGATTCCTGTTGGATTGGTATTGGATATAATGAATCAAACCACTTCTGCCTCTGAGGCACAAGATATAGTATATATATAATAGCATATTTTATTTTAAAATATACTCTGTTTCATTAGCTTGAGAAATAATACATTAACTGAATTAAGTTAAAGCTTAATCAAGAAGTTTAAAGTATTACAGTATAGCTTGCTTAGAAATTGTTTTTTGTCTGTTTCTACTTAGTAGGCAACATCTGTCTTTGTTCTGAATTTATTTAAGGAATATTTCAGATGTGTTTAATTTAATTAATGTATTTTTAATTTATTTGGTTGCATCGAGTCATAGTTGTGGCGTGCAGCCTGTCTAGTTGTGGGTGCATGGGCTTAATTGCCCAGTTCCCTGACAAGGGATTGAAGCAGAGAACCCTGCATTGGAAGGCGGATTCCTAACCACTGGATCACCAGAGAAGTCCCAAGGACACATTTAATTTTAACGAATTAACATTTTGTCTAGATGCCTCATTTGTATGTTATGTTTTTCAAATTGGCAAAAATTTACTGAGTTAACTCTAAAGTTGCTTATATTGTTGTATATCTTAGTTATATACCAAAACTAAGATAAATCTGTACTATTAGCATATATAATCTTAACTAAGCATTTTAAACTTATTCATATATTTTTTGCATGTTTATTACTTTGCAAAAGGTTTTATTTCATGTAAAAGACTTTAGTAAATTTAGTGTCTATTATGTAAGTATAGTTGACTCTTGAACAGCATGAGTTCAGTGTTGAACTGTGTGAGTCCAGTTATTTTTTAAAGTGAATACTACACAAACTAAGGTTAGTTGAATCTGTAGGTGCAGAACCATGGATGCAAAAGGCCAACAATTTAAGTTATACACAGAATTTCCACTGCAGGGAGGGCTGGTACATCTAACCTGTGTGTTGTTTAACGGTCAGCTATAAATGCATGCTTATTGTAGAAATGTTGGAGAATACATGGAAGTAAACTGAATGGAGTCTCCATTTTCATACCATCAAGTCATGTTAACCTTTAGCTGTGTAGTTTTTTTTTAATCCATGTGATTAAAAGAAATTTATTGATGCATCATTACCTATCATAAGATTCACCCTTTTAAGTGTACAATTCAGTTGTTTTACTCATGAGTTTATCACATGGCAGTATGAGTGTTTTTCTGTAAAATATATTTTTCAAAATACTATTTTGAAAACTTTCACAATAAAGCCTTTTTTTTTTTTTTGGTGGTTTAATTAAGGCAATTATCTGGCAACCCTTTGTAACATTCTTAGTAACTTCAGAACACCTAAATTCTGTCTTTAAAATATACTACTACTAGATTATCTTTTATCTAAGTGTAGATGGGTAATAATTTAACTATTTTTCTTGATGCAGAAATCCTCAAAATCTACTATGTTTTCTTGGTTTGGACTTCTTTATTTTGGATAAATTCCCAGTCATTAATATTTCCTCTTAAGATTTATTTTTCCAAGCATCTTTATTATTTTTCTGAGACTAGCCATTTAGTATTTGAATAGCTTAAGGCTAACATAGGAGCTTATCTTTTTCACATCCTTTTTTAAAATTTTTAAGTTATAGCATGAAATTGGTTATGCTAGTTACTACCAGTTGAAAAAAACACAGAAATTTTGTCAAAAATATCTAAGCAAATATCCCTCTACCCCAGTTTCAGATATTACTTTAAGCATTTGTAAGGGAGATTGCCAGGTTATATTTTATATAAAATAGCATTATAAATGCCTAGTTCTTTCAGAGGAGAAGGCAATGGCACCCCACTCCAGTACTCTTGCCTGGAAAACCCCATGGATGGAGGAGCCTGGTGGGCTGCAGTCTATGGGGTCGCTAAGAGTCGGACAGGACTGAGCAACTTCACTTTCACTTTTCACTTTCATGCATTGGAGAAGGAAATGGCAGCCCACTCCAGTGTTCTTGCCTGTGAATCCAGGGATGGGGGAGCCTGGTGGGCTGCCGTCTGTGGGGTCGCACAGAGTCGGACACGACTGAAGCGACTTAGCAGCAGCAGCAGTAGCAGTTCTTTCAGATGGATGTGCAGCCTATTGTTTCAAAAAGGGAGAATTACTTTTCCTTCCTGTGAACTGCATCTTTTAATTTTTGTAGTTTATCAAAATTTTAGAACTACTATAAACGTGCTGATTGTTCATTCAGACACAGCCTAATGTTGTGCTGGAGTGCTCTGTAATTATATCTTTTTTTCTTATCTGCTAACAGTGGAGACTGAGAATAAAATGGGGTGCAAAGAGAGAGGCTGGCAATTTCTTGGCTACTTGAATGAAAGCAAAAGAGCAGCTATTGTCTTATTGTCTTGACTCTTAAGTTGTAGTAGTTTTCCTGCGTGTCAGGGATTTCTTAACGGCCCTTCCCAAACAAGCAAAAAATAAATAAATAAAAGCAAGAGCAAAACACAAATGGGGAATGCGTGTTTCTGTGAAAACACTTCTATACACACATATTTACCCAGCTGTTCTAATTGGTTTTAAGGTATAACTTTCCTGAATTCAGGAGTAGAGTGCTAAGTCACTTCAGTCATGTCTGACTCTGCGACCCTCTGAACTGTAGCGCATAAGGCTCCTCTGTCCATGGGATTCTCCAGGCAAGACTAATGGAGTGGTTTGCCATGCCCAACTCCAGGGGATCTTCCTGACCCAGGGATCACACCTGTGTCACTTCTGTTTTCCGCACTGGCAGGCAGGTTCTTTACCATTAGTGCCACCTGGGAAAGTGAAAGTGAAAGTTGCTCAGTCGTGTCCGACTCTTGCTGACCCCATGGACTATAGCCTACCAGGCTCCTCAGTCCATGGAATTTTCTAGGCAAGAGTACTGGAGTGGGATGCCATTGCCTTCTCCAGGGGATCTTCCCGACCCAGGGATTGAACCCGGGTCTCCTGCATTGCGGGTAGACACTTTACCATCTGAGCTACCAGGGAAGCCCGTACCTAGTAATAGAGTGGTTATTAAAATTTTACTACTGGAAGCTTGTGTTTGATTTTATTAGCTGTTGTTTTGTTTTGTTTCATTTTATTTACCCAAACTATCCCTGTCTACACCTCTTCAGTTGTCAAAATCCTACAGATTCTACTATAAATTTTCAGAGATTACCACGCTTTATTTCAGGCAAGCATTTATTTAATGATTTAAGATGATTCACTGTTAGTGTAATCAGGGTTTCAGTCAACTTATATATTACATAAGCTAGTTGTGTGATGCTCAAGTTTTAGACACGAAACAATGGTTGTAACATTATACTTTGCTTTCTCATGTGTACTTTATTTTGAAATGGAAATTTTTAATTTGTCTTTTTTAAGTGATGATTTACTGGAGGATTCAGACAGTGAAGAGCATTCCAGATCAGATTCTGTGACAGGTATGTAAAAAATGTTAGATAATCTATTTTTATATCCTTGCATTTATATAGTTTCTGCTACTACTGCTAAGTCACTTCAGTCGTGTCCAGCTGTGCAACCCCATAGACGGCAGCCCACCAGGCTTCCCCGTCCCTGGGATTCTCCAGGCAAGAACACTGGAGTGGGTTGCCATTTCCTTCTCCAATGCATGAAAGTGAAAAGTGAAAGTGAAGTCTCTCAGTCGTGTCTGACTCTTAGCGATCCCACGGACTGCAGCCTACCAGGCTCCTCCGTCCATGGCATTTTCCAGGCAAGGGTACTGGAGTGGGGTGCCATTGCCTTCTCTGATATAGTTTCTATCTAGTTTCTAGGTAGAGCTAAATACCAAATAATTCTATATTTTGAGTACAAAGTCTAAATTTTCATTTATATACAAAGAAGACTCAATTATGTATCAGATTTTGAATTAGTAATGTATATGTAGTTTCATACTAAAAATTTAAATTGCGCCAAAGGAATTAAAAATGAATCTTACTAAATCTCTGTTATGTAAGTCAGTGACATTAAACTCTTCCCAATATGTTCAGTTTATTTGTATACTGTATTGTGTTGTTAAATAAATATAATGTTTAAATCAATAATTAATAATTATTAATTAGTGATTTCTTATTTCTAAAAGAAAACTTTATGAAATATTAGGGCAAAGGGGTATAAAAGGCTTCATATTTTAATGTAGTTATAGGCAAGGCATCTCAAAATAGTTTTATTGTATCAGAATTCAAATCCTAACTCTGTCATTTATTATAGTCCGATTGCATTTTCTAGTGTATAAAATAGTGATATTTAAATCTCTTATATATAATTTGGTAACTAAGATTAAAATTTGTGAAGCAGAGTACTTGGGCAGTAGCCACTATTTTAAAGAAGTGACCATTATGAAATTGTAGCTGTATTCTAATGTCAATGTCATGAAATAAGGACATACATAACTTATGAAATCTCTTTAGAGGAAACTTGGTTTTAGATAGTTCGGTTGTTAAAAGTTATATGTCAAAAGTTAGTATAGTGTAGCAGATGCTCTCAATTCTAATTTGTTGTAAATTTTTTTTTTTAAAGCCACCAAACAAAATACTGCACTGATTTTTAGATTCACCTTCATTTATCTTTTAAGGTAGTTCTTAGAATGAAAAAATTAATAAAAGTAGGAAACTGCCCTGAATAATAACACAAATGTGTAATTAGGTCTGGGAAGAATAATTGATTGCATTTAAAAATGTAGTCTGATGAAGTATGCTCTTTTTCCAGTTTGTTACCCCTTGGCCCAAGAAAGGGCTACTGTTGCAGTTTTAAACATCTGACAAGAATACTCATTCCTTATCTGGAGATCTGGTTAGAGCTTGAACTCTTATGAAATGTCTTTGGTCTTGTCAAGTCACTTAAACTCTCTGGGTTTCGGTTTTTCCTATGTAAAGTGAAATGTTTAAACTAAATGTTCTTTTTTCTGCCCTTAAATTTTTTTATTCTAACTTTAATCTTTCCTTTGTATGCTGTTGCTTAACTCTTTGCTCTTGGTCTAAGGATCTCAGTAGGTATTTTTGTAATTGTAATTGTTGCATCTTGATCTGTTTCCTTATCCCTTTTTTACCTTTATATTTTTCATCTGCCAGTTTGATCTTTCACACTTCCTTTAGATTCTGTAGTCCTCTTCACTTCCTGGTACCTAGAATATTACTGTATGTTTTTGTTGACTCTTTTCTATGATACCTCATTTAAGGTTGGGAGTGGTGTCCTTTTATAGTATTGAAACTAGGTAGCTGTGGTATGAGAAAAAAAAAATTCTTCCAGTGTAGAATTTTTACTTGCTTTGAGGCTTTGTAAGTGGTTCATTCATTTATAGTAAAATATGTATAACCTTTTAAACTAATTTTATATTGAGAGACTATTGGTGAATTTATGAAGGCTTGTGATATTAAATGGGAAATGTATTGTCTTCTTGAAGTATGTAAAATTAAGTAATAGATGCTGTTTCACAACTTACATTTCCTAGCTCTAAGCTCATCCCATCAATTTGAATGATATGATCTGAAGAATTATAGGTTGTATTTCTTAATTTCAAAAGTGTAAATGGAAACTTAAGAGACTTTTTTTATCTGTTTTTTAGTTGAAAGTTAAGGATTTTTGAAAGTATCTAGATGATACAGGAAAGACAAGTTTGGTCTTTGGTCCACATATCAGAATTAAGGAGTACACCTTCTTTTGTAGAGTGGGAAGAGTGTTTGGCAAGAGATTGAAGAACAATTCAAATTGAAATTTGGTGGTTCAGGAATATGCATAATTTAAACCCCTGGAAGTTGGCTGGTTGAACTGTGGGACTGACAGCAGCTCAGTAAGCAGGGTAGAGAAGGGTTTCCCAACATGATTATCTGAAGAACATTATGCTGCAGGATATTTGTAGGTATGTTTTATAAAAATTTATTTTGTGGTCCAGTTGGTTTGAGAACTTCTGAGGCAAGTAAAGATCACAGTTTTCCTTAACTGCAGTATTGACAGTTGTCACTGTGCTTTGCCAATCTTATAAGGGGAATGTAGAGTCCTAGACATTGATTAAATAGTTGAGAAGCAGCAGAGTAGTAATGTTACCTGTTACATTTTCTTTTTTAATGGATATTCTCATCTCACATGACCTTTGCTTTGAATATTGTCTTAACTGTGGTTAATATATGTAACTAATGGTTAATTTATTTTCTTTTAAAATGTGCACAGACTAAAATAGCTTTTTCTTGGCAATTTTCTATCATAACTTATCAAGTAAGTTACAATTTAGTTACAGTGTATTATTACATGTTATAAAAATCTCACTGTCAGCTTTCAACCTCATGTCTAAATGAGTGAATTCATAGAGTAAATATATGTAATTATTGCATGGCAATATAAAGACTGCACACGAATATAGTCAAATGAGTGGTTAAATAAACAACTTACTAGTACAATTAAATTGTGAAGTTTGTAACTAAGTTTTTTCTGTTTAGTGAGACATGGATATTGTTCTGGATGACAATAGTGACATTATATGAAATGAGAAGATTATGCTCAGAAAATAAAGAAGTCCTGATAAAGCTGTTAGCATTTTGAAGATACTGTTTATGAAATGGTTAACAAAATGGTATAAACAGAGCTTTCAGTATAACTCAAATGTTTGGTTTCCATAAATCTCTCTTGTTCATTCCTTTCCTTGGGTAACTTTCAAACTTCTGTGCACTCACTTTGAGTTATACTTATTTCCTTCCTTTTCTGAGTTCTTCTTAATCTAAAATTGTAAAGCCAATTTCAATTTTTTTTTTCATTTCCACAAGTTACGTAGACTGATTTTTTATATTATTGTTTGTAATAGATTGTTGCCTGATAGTTTGTGCTGTTGAGAAAAATAAAGGATGAGTTGAAACTTTGCATTTAGTATCAAGAGATTATCCCTGGTTAAGAGGTTGACTGACCTCTACGTCAGGGTTTTGTGTAGAGAGAGATGGTATTTTTGGAGAATTGAGACTGAGGAATGACCTTTATTCTGTTTGAAGGGGATAGTTTGAAGCACACAATAAACAAAAAGTCAATAGGAATAATGTAATGTAGTTGACTTGAACTAAATATTAGCAGATAGTACAGAAGACATTTAAATTGTTTATTTCTTTAGGCTCTCCTGGGTCTTTTGTGCTGCATGGCTTTTCTCTGGTTGTGCTAGGCTTCTCATTGCGGGGGCTTCTCTTGCTGCGGGGCATGGTCTCTAGGGTATGGGGGCTTCGGTAGCTGTGGGTGTGGGTGCACTAATTATTGGCCCGGGCTCTAGAGTGCAAGCGCAGTAGTTGTGGTGCACGGGCTTAGTTGGTCCACTGTGTGTGGAGTCTTCCTACACCAGTTATCTAATCTGTGTCTCCTGCATTGGCAGGCAGATTCTTTACCACTGAGCCACCAGAGAAGCCCTAGAAGATGTTTATATTTCACTTAAAATGACAAATTTGGGAAACTTTTTGTGGTTACTATTTTTCTGAGCTGAGGTTCGAGTTAAATTGCATACTGTTACATACTAAGACAGTCAACTGATAATTAGCATGTGGAGTGGGAAAGAGGTGATGAACTGAGACTATAGTAATGTTTCATGGGTATTCTGCAAAGTGCATAAAGGACAGATGCATAGTATTGAGTGTAATTTTAGTGTAGAATTGAAGGGCAGAAGTCTGTTATTATGATATTAATAATCTCTTCATTCTTAACCCGTTTATTCTTTCTCTTTTTTTAAAAAAGGATTTTGTTCACAGATTGCCAGGAGAGTGTATTGTGACTTGAAAATGATTTTTGAGACTCTTTAATATCTATGGTTTTTCTGAGTAGGTTCTTCTCAGCTTGGATTAAATTTCCTGTAAAAGGACTAAATTCTTCCATTAATGTGTTTAAAATGCACCGACTGGATGATTAAAAGAGAACTAATGAAAATGTTATACTACAGATTTTGATTTACATTCACAAAGTCATTTGTAATGAATATTGTTCCTTTTCAAAGGGCATACATCACAGAAGGAAGCCATGGAAGTGAGCCTTGATATAACAGCACTCAGCATCCTCCAGCAGCCAGAAAAGCTTCAGTGGGAGATTGTTGCAAATGTGCTTGAAGATACTGTTAAGGATCTTGAAGAACTTGGGGCGAATCCTTGCTTAACCAGCTCTAAGAGTGAGAAGACAAAGGAGAAGCACCAGGAACAACACAACATTCCCTTTCCATGTTTATTAGCTGGAGGTTTATTAACCTATAAATCTCCTGCTACCTCACCCGTTAGTAGTAATTCTCACAGGTCACTGGATGGTTTAAGCAGAACTCAGGGTGAAAGTGTATCAGAACAAGGGTCAACTGACAATGAATCCTGCACTAACTCAGAATTAAATTCTCCTCTGGTGAGGAGAACTTTACCCATTTTGCTTCTTTATAGCATCAAGGAATCTGATGAGAAAGCAGGAAAAATCTTTTCACAGATGAACAATATAATGAGTAAAAGTTTGCATGATGATGGTTTTACGGTTCCACAGATCATTGAGATGGAGCTGGATAGCCAGGAGCAGTTGTTGTTGCAGGACCCTCCTGTGACTTACATTCAGCAGTTTGCAGATGCAGCAGCCAACCTTACCTCTCCAGATTCTGAGAAGTGGAACTCTGTGTTTCCCAAGCCTGGGACTTTGGTTCAGTGCTTGAGGCTGCCAAAGTTTGCAGAGGAGGAGAATCTTTGTATAGACTCAATAACTCCTTGTGCTGATGGAATTCATTTATTGATAGGACTGCGGACATGCCCCGTTGAATCCTTGAGTGCAATAAATCAAGTAGAGGCCTTGAATAACTTAAATAAATTAAACTCTGCACTATGTAATAGACGAAAAGGTGAGCTGGAATCAAATCTTGCTGCAGTGAATGGTGCAAATATTAGTATAATTCAACATGAATCACCAGCAGATGTACAGACTCCTTTGATAATTCAACCTGAGCAGAGGAACATTAGTGGTGGATATTTAATACTTTATAAAATGAATTATGCCACTCGGATAGTGACATTAGAAGAGGAGCCAATAAAAATCCAGCATATCAAAGATCCCCAGGACACAATTACCTCGCTCATTTTGCTTCCACCAGATATATTGGATAACCGAGAGGATGACTGTGAGGAACCTCCTGAGGAGATGCAGTTAACCGCAAAGAACGGGGTTGAGAGAGGAAAAAAGTCTGACATTTCTACTCTTGGACACCTGGTCATAACTACTCAGGGAGGATATGTAAAAATATTAGATCTTTCAAACTTTGAAATTTTGGCCAAAGTGGAACCTCCTAAAAAGGAGGGCACTGAGGAACAGGACGCATTCGTTTCTGTCATCTACTGCTCGGGCACAGACAGGCTGTGTGCGTGCACCAAAGGTAAGCTGTGGGCTTGTTTGGTTCATTTACTGCTCGGGCACAGACAAGCTGTGTGTGTGCACCAAAGGTAAGCTGTGGGCTTGTTTGGTTCTTCATCAGTCTTATGAAATCAATGTACAGGGCATTCATTTATGTGTATACCGAGTGTGACTTTTAGATCCATATAGATGGAGAGAAATTTATGTTTATGATGAAGTGGTGAATCTTTGTACTGTTTTACCTGTTCTTAAAACACTTTCCTACTGCCCTAGGTAAGGATTCTAATTGTAAAAAAGTTAGTAAGTCTCTCAGAAAGTATCTTCACTGCTTTAACCTCAAGAAGATAACCTGCTGTAATTTCTGTGAATCCCAACTGCATCTGCTCAAATTTGTAGCCTTGGACAGATTACTTTAAACTCAGTAAACCTTTGTTGATTTATAAACTAGGAAAGACAGTCTATTTCCAGGCTTGACAGAATTAAATGAAATAATGTCTGTAAAGTTTCTGGCACAAATATTAATACATGTTGTTATTTTCTTCTGAAATAAAAGTGGTAAATAATTATTAATTCTGCCAAATAAATGTTCCTTGTCATATTTAATCCTAACTTTTTGCAGACAGTGAGTCAGTTTTGCAATATTTGAGGCATCTTGTAGAGTAACAGGTAGTGTTACTAAGGAATTACTGACCATATGAGGCAAAGTGAATAGTCCTATTGATTGTTTAGTAGGAATTTAGGACCAGGAGATACTTGAAGCCTCAGTGACTATAACCAGTGCTTGGCAGAAAAATTGGGATTGGGAAGAGGTATGTATCTCATTTGTGGTTCTGGTAGGAATTAATCTGAATTTTTCCTCTCTCTAAAAAGATTTCAAGAGTTTGGCTAAGAAGGATAATGGTGGATGTGGTGATGTGGATTGCTTTCTTTGAAACACATTTAGTGAAATAACATGATGGAAAAAGCCAAATAACATCAACATCTAACTAGATTATTTTTTAAAAAGGAATAGTCTAAAATAGCTTTAGAATAGTGAAACTTTCAGAAAAATCATTAAAATACTATGTGGTATCAAGGATAATCTGAGCTTAATGATGTATATGCCAGTTCATTTCTGTGAGAGTTTTAGCTTTGTTAATTTTAGTCATCACACTAACTTTATGAGGTATGTGCTAGTTTTGTCTTCATTTTAGTTATCTCTAAGAAAAAAAAAACATTGAGGAAGAGAGAGGTTAAGTAATTTAACTTGCCTAAGTCACAGAGCTAATAAATGACAGAGTTAGTGTTCAGACCTGGGCAGTCTGTCCAGGTGTGCTTAAACTACATTAAATTGCCAGAATATAATAAAAGTAGGAGAGCCTGCTTTTATTGAACTTCTATACTTTGAACTTTTTGGTATATTTTAATCTGAAAGATTAAAAAAAATGAAAACAGTTTAACTTGCTGTAGGCCATTCGAAATGGAAGTGGTTTTGGAATCTGAGTGACCTGTTCCCAGGGCACGTAGTCATAAGATACTAGTAGTTTTCACAAGTGCAATCAGAGTTTAATGATTTGAATTTTTGATGAGATATGGTTTTGGCGATTCAGAGGAGAAATAACATTTAAGTTATAAAATAGATCAGTGTTTTCATAGAGTTTAAACAATGACAATTTCTAGGAAGTGATCACGATTGTGATGGGATTTAGATGAATTGAAGGACAAGAGAAAACATGAGAAGTTAATTGCTTTAAAAATTATTCCCCAGTTGCTTAAGGATTAATTGATCAAAATGCATTTGAAAAGATGAGACTAATAGCAATAAAGAGAACAAAAAAGTTGTTTTAAAATGTTCAAATAACAATCCATAAAGTAGAGTTTTAAAAGCACTGTAAACTGTAAATCAAATGGATTTGACACTATCTCGTAAGTATATTCGAATCGCGTAAAAGTTTTCTCATGGAGAAGCATTGAGTCTGTTGATTAAAACGTACAATTAATGCTATAAATTAACCTTTTTTGCACAGCATGTGGGATGTGGGATCTTAGTTCCCCAGTCAGGAGTTGAACCTATGCTCCCTGCAGTGGAAGTACAGAGTCTTAACCCCTGGGCCCTAGGGAAGGCCTCCATTCGTTCTTTCTAGTTCAGTAGTTGCGTTGATGGTACTACTGACCTCTAGAGCTTCCTACCAGTTACTTCCTATTCTGTCCTTTGGTGTGATGTCATTGGTGCTTGTGTTGATTCTGTTTTTTAATACTTTTTCTTGAAATTGTCTTCTTATTGGATTATCACAGTCTACTTCAGGGTAATGCTAGCTTAAATCTAGTAAAATATAGAAACTTCGCTCTGATTTTTCTCTCTCCCAGCTTTGTGCTACTGTTGTCTTATATATTACATTTAGATGAGTTATAAATCCAACCAAAAGTGTTATTTTATATAGTCTTTATCTTTTAAAAAAGTTAAATGAGAAAAAAATATGTTTACCTTCTATCTGGCATTTTGTTTTTTTCTTGTGATTTTGTGTTGCCTTCATCTCATCTGGAAAGATTTTCGTTAGTACTTACGGTAAGGCTGGTCTGCTAGCAGAAAACTCAGTCTGTTTTTTTGGAAATGTCTCTATTTCACATTCATGTTTGAAGAATGATGCTGTATGTAAAATTATTGATTGTTCTTGCACATACCATTCTTTTGTTACTTCTTTTTGATCTATTATTTTTTGATGAGGATTTACTTTTAATTTTCATATGTAACTAGCAACTATTGATCTGTTTTATTTCACTGATTCCTTTTACTGTCATCTCAAATCTGCATTGAGTCTCTAGCAAACTTTTCATTTTACTTTTCAATTCTAATAATTGCCTTTTGTTCTTTTAAAATAATTTCTGCTCATTTGTTGAGATGATTTGTTGATTCATTTTTACCATTCATTTTTTGAATTCTCTATATCTGATGTCCTTTTATTATTTAAAATATTTACAACAGCTTCTTTGAAGTATTTGTCTGCTAAATCTCAATCTGGGTGCTCAGAGATATTTCTCATTGCTTTTGTTTTTCTTGAATATTGGTCACTCTTTCCATGTTTCATAATTTTCAGTTTAATACTGGACATTTTAAATAACGTAGAAGAACTGCTGCATTCTGATTTTTAACCCCCGTTTGGAAATTGTTGTTATGTTATCGTTTGGTAACTCACCTGGACTAAATTTCTGAAGTCTGTTTCTTTTGCAGCCACTGATGTTTCTTTCATTGTTTTCTCCTCTGGATTTTATTTTTAAGACTTGTTTCTTATTTGTTACCTGCCTGTCCACATAGTTTAGTGTTCAGCCAAAGATTTTGATAATTGGTTGTGACCAGGTACCTTTATTGGCAAGGTTGTGTTCAGGTGTGCCCTAGCTTTTGTTTTCTTTATTTTTATTTTCTCTTGTGCCCTTTCAGGTCTCTTCTGCATCAGCGTTGGGGCTTAGTAGACAGGGAATGTGCTGCTGACTTGGGCCGCATCTGGTCTTTGCTGCACCTATGTGCAGCCTCTGATCAGTGTGGAATATTTGAGATGTTTACCAAGCCCGCTATGTTTCTCTCACTTTTGTAACTCTGTTAAATCCCTGGTTAGTTCTGGTGTTTTGCTTGCCCCACACAGAATGCTTGCTTCAGACAGCAAAGTTGATGGGTTTCTTTTCACCACTGAGTCACCTTAGGCAGACAAACTTTCCAAATCATTGAGTCCCTGTGACAGTAGTAGCAGATCTGGTTTTCACCATTTGACTCACTGTGTTTAAATGACAGTTTTGTTTAATTTTATAACTGCCTTTAAGATAAGATTTATCTTGTTTTGTCATGCTGGAAGTAAATCTCCAATTATTTGATTTACTTATTTTTATTTCTTAAATATTTTGCTAAGCTCACGTTCCATTTTTTTCTGTGGTAGAAATATGAAAAATAGAAATTTGATTTGGTTTCATTTTATTGTGAATGCTTCAAAAAATTAGGAAGAATTGTTGTTCAGTTTTGCTACTGCTGTGATTAATAGAGTGAGCTGTGGATCCTGGTATAGCTAGTGCATCAGTTTTCTCATCTGTAAAGTGGCCACAATAATACTCCCTGCTTAAGGTTAGTTGTGAAGACTAAATGGATCAAGCATTTAAAATAATGTCTTACACATGTAAGTACTAGATAAATAACTATTTTCACATATGAAATTGTAATTCCTTGACAGTTTGATTCCTAAGTTGTTGCAGATGTATCACTTTAGTAGCTCTCTTTTTCTGCCTTTTAAGTGGTGTTATAATAAATTAAGTTTCTTAACTAAGTAGCAAGCACTTGTCTGTTTACCTGTTTTTCATATACCTGTGTTGATGGAATTTTACTATACTGTAGGTGGTGAGCTTCATTTTCTCCAAATTGGAGGAACCTGTGATGATATTGATGAAGCTGACATTCTAGTGGATGGATCTCTTTCTAAAGGAATAGAACCGTCTTCAGAAGGTTCCAAACCTTTATCAAATCCTTCAAGTCCTGGCATTTCAGGTATGATATTAACTTTTAAAAATGATTTATAAAAAATGCAAATTCTTTCGATGTTCAAAGTTTTCTGAATCACTCTTTTATAATCTAAAACATTATTTCATTTTTTGTAGTCAGTTCTTGGTTACTTTGAGAGTTCATTTCCTTGTTGATATTCTTTTATCAGACTTGTTCTTGTATATTACTTATCACTCTGTTTTCAGTAGTTGGAAAATGTTGTAAACATTAAAATAAGAAATGGTTCTCAACCTGTGGTAAGTTGGCTAGTTTTGGTAAAGTCACCTAAGAGGTAACAACATGATTTTGGTTGTTTAAGAGGCTTTTAGTCTAGTTAGGATGGAACAGAACAATATGAAAGAGTGAAGAATTCACTAAGTAAGTGTAAAGTGACTGGAATGGCTAATATTAATTACTCCTGGAATAAAATGCTGAAAAAACATTCTTGGGGTGATATTTTCAGACCCTCATCACCCCATTGTGGACTTTTCGATAGGTTTGGTTTTGTTTGTTTGCCTTTTCTCCCATCCACCTTCTATACTGCCCCCTGAACTTGTTTTTCAAAAGATGTTATTTTAGCATTGTTATTCCTGTTTAAAAATCTTTACTTGCTCTGTGAACTAAAAACTCTGGTCTTTTGCTCAACCTCCAGTTATTGGAAACTCCACGATTTCTAAAGTGTATTCAGTTTCATGCTCTTCATTTGTTACTAAGCTGTCTTTCCCTGCCCTTGCCCTATACCACGGTCCTTTTGTACTTTGAAGTGCTGATATGTTTTATCCTTGGCACTTACCACACTTTATTCCCCAACCTAACTATTAAAAGAAGCCTAGCATTTAAAAGAAATTTAATGAATCTTTAATGAAAAATGTGTTTAAACTCAAATGTACTCCAAACAGAAATAACACATAAAATGTTTATTTCTTCTTTGTGAATTTGTATATTTAGGTATTTGATCATTCTTCTTTGCACTAAAGGCAAATTTTGAGTGATTACTGGTATAATAAATCTTAATTTTAGTGATGACTTGTGTATATGTAGCAATCTTCACTACCTTATTTAAGGATTTCTCATTCTCAGCACTATTGACATTTCGGACTAGATAATTCTCTGTGGTGGGAGGCCTGTCTTGTGCTGTATTAGCCGTATTTGTAGCTTCTACCTACTCGATTCCAGTAGTAGACACAATTGCCTCCATCCATATGGCCCTTGGGAGGCAAGATTATCCTCTGTTGAGATAAAGTGACTCATGTCTCTTGCTATGTATAATTGGACTTGCTTGTCTTAATTAACTATACAAGTTGGTTTAAAAAGCTAACATACTGAATGTTCTCATATTTTATGGGATATTGGTATAATAATTTTCATATAAAGTCTATAACGTACTCTTTAGTAAAGATGAATTAGGTTATAAACAAGTAAATAATGTAAAGGAGCATTGATATGCTGTTAAATGTTTGCAAACAATATTAATAATTTCAATCACATTTTAAAAAGCTCTAAGCTTTGAGGGCTTCTTAAAAACCCTTTGTTTTTGAACTGTGGTGTTGGAGAAGACTCTTGAGAGTCCCTTGGACTTCAAGGAGATCCAACCAGTCCATCCTAAAGGAAATCAATCCTGAATATTCATTGGAAGGACTGATGTTGAAGCTGAAACTCCAATACTTTGGCCACCTGATGCGAAGAGCTGACTCATTGGAAAAGACACTGATGCTGGGAAAGATTGAGGGCAGGAGAAGGGAATGACATAGGATGAGGTGGTTGGATGGCATCACCAACTCAATGTACATGAGTTTGAGTAAACTCTGGGAGTTGGTGATGGACAGGGAGGCCTGGTGAGCTGCAGTCTGTGGAGTTGCAAAGAGTCAGACATGACTGAGCGACTGAACTGAACTGAACTGAACTGAAGCTTTTGAGGAAAAATATAGTTTGAAGTACACTTATAGTAATTTTATAGAACTAAATGTAAACTTTCTTTGTGAAACTATTCTAAATTTATCAGATTTCATATTTTAGTCTTTAAAAATTTTTTTGTTGTTGTTAATTGAAACAAGTTTTTCAACTTTGTTGTATGAAGGCAATGGCGACCCACTCCAGTACTCTTGCCTGGAAAATCCTATGGATAGAGGAGCCTGGTAGGCTGCAGTCCATGGGGTCGCTGAGTCGGACACGACTGAGCAACTTCACTTTCACTTTTCACTTTCATGCACTGGAGAAGGAGATGGCAACCCACTCCAGTGTTCTTGCCTGGAGAATCCCAGGGACGGGGGAGCCTGGTGGGCTGCCGACTATGGGGTCACACAGAGTCGAACACGACTGAAGTGACTCAGCAGCAGCAGCCTTTTCAAAGATGTGAATACATAAATTTGTAAAAGCAAACTTATCTCTCTGAATCAGGTTGTTACTCTTAAAATACTGGTGTGTATACATGGTATTCTTAAGTACCCTAGAAGTGGAAAAAATGCTGCTTTGAGTTTTTGGTTTGTGTTTTTTTGCCATCAGTATAGTTCTGATTTTTTTTTAAATTATTTTTTAACAGAGTAAAATGGAGCAGGTATTGTGTACTTGCAGATGTTTAACATTTTATTTTGTAAATAACAGTGTAAAAGACGATTATTCATGTCAGTCAGGGCTTACATTTCAGCATCACTCCTTTTGTTGTCCTTGTTAATCTGGAACTCATTAAATCTCAGTCAGGGCTCTTCTGAGGTTGATTTTGGATTTCTCCAATAATAAGTTCCCTTTCTATAATTTGAAATATCTGAGGTGGATTTTTCTTATGCCTGTATGGACTCCGTGCTAGTTACTTTAGCCTACATTATTAACTTAGGCTATTTGACAAATGTTGTAATTGATTAGACAAAAACATGGATTAAAATTCCTTTCTTTTAAAACCAATTTCAAACTCTGCATTCACTGTTATTAAGGAGTTGATTTATTGGTGGACCAGCCATTCACCGTTGACATCTTGACATCTCTAGTGGAGCTAACCCGCTTTGAAACTCTGACTCCACGGTTTTCAGCTACTGTTCCACCATGCTGGGTGGAGGTTCAACAAGAACAGCAGCAAAGGAGGCATCCTCAACATTTGCATCAGCAGCATCACGGGGATGCTGCTCAGCATACTAGAACTTGGAAACTACAGACTGACAGGTAAAACATTCTTCCAAGGTATTTAAATTCAGTTTAATTTTATAACTTAAGTTCATCTTATAGTAACAACATAGAATTATTATTATATGTTACTCTTTCTGTTAACTTTTACATGTTAACAGTTTTGTTTGTTTCATTTGTCACCTTGGTTTTAGAAATTCCTATATTCTTTTTTTTAAAAAAATATTTATTTTTGGCTGTGCTGGGTCTTCGTTGCTGCGTGGACTTTGTAGTTGCGGCTAGGGGCTACTCTGTAGTTGTGGTGTGTGGGCTTCTCGTTGCGATGGCTTTTCTTGTTGTAGTTCATGGACTTTAGGGTGTGTGGGTGTCTGTAGTTGTGGTACATGATCTCAGTAGTTGTGATTCCCAAACTTTAGGTTACAGATTCAATAGTTTTGACTCATGGACTTAGTTTCTCCATGGCATGGTGGGATCTTCCTTGATGAGGGATTGAACCAGTGCCTCCTGCTTTACCACTGAACCATCGAGGAAGCCTGGAAATTCCTGTATGCTTGTTCTTAGTTGTAGGATAAAATCCTGAGAGTAATCCAGCCTTCCAGTTAGTTAGTTAAATAGATCTGTAGATTGTATGACTAAATATTTAAATGTCTGTTTTGTACAGGTACTTTTTGTTGTTGTTGTTATTGAAGTGTAGTTGGTTTACAGTGTGTTAAGTTTCAGCGGTACAGCAGAGTGAATCAGTTATACATATACCCACTCTCTTTTTAAAGATTCTTTTCCCATATAGGACATTACAGAGTATTGCGTAGAGTTCCCTGTGCTATATGGCTACATAGTAGTGTGTACATGTTAATCCCAGTCTCCCAGTTGTGCAGGTACTTTGGAAGTTACTAGTAAAATGGCTCTTAGGAAATTTACATTCTAGTGGTGATAGACAGGCAGTTAAGACAGATATCTACTATGTCATATAGTCATAAAAGCTTTGAAACACATTAAAACAGAATGGCAATAGAGTTGTTGGGTGTACATCTCTGTGAGAGAAAATGTGTGTGATATTTTTATATAAGGGGTCTCAGAAAGGCTTCCATGAGGACATTAATTTGGAGACAATAAAAAGTACAGAGATCCTGAGGAGTACATGTTATGAATTTTAGGAGGAGCATGGAGGCTACTGGTTAAGTGCAATGAACATGGAAGAGAGTGATAGGAAGTGAGATCAAAGGAAATAGTTGATCATGAATGTCTTTATAGGCCACAGTGAGACTTTTACCTTGAGTGAGATGGGAAGGTGTTAGATAGTTTTGAATTTAGGAGTGATGCGATATAATTTATGTATTAGAAGGATATACTAAGACTACTGTGTTGATAGTATATGAGTGGTTGTGGTGTGTGTATTAGAGGGAAGAGGCAGGAGCAAGAATTCTAACTTGAATGCTGTTGTGGTAATTCAGATAATCATGATGGTGGTGATGGTGAATTGGACCATGATGATAATTGACAGAGGCATTGAGAATCGTGGTCAGATACAGCTTGGAGGTAGAAAGAATCGTAAATGCTGATGTACGGAGTGTCTGGTGTGAGTAAGAATTGTTAGGGATGACTAATGTTTTGGACTGAGCGCGTTAAAAAATGGAATTTCTTTTTACAGCTTTTAGAGTTGGTTATCAAGTAGTTTGGGGTTATTTATGTTAAATTTGAGATACCTAATAGGCATTTGGATTTGAATCTGAAATTTAGTGGAGGAATTTTACTTTTCAGCACATATACAGAATTTAAAATCAGAGGATGGACATGTATAAGAAATACAAAATGTTCTTATTTTAAAATACAAATTCCTGTGACCCCACTCTTAGAATCAGAGTGGGCCCATAAGTCTGCACATAATTCTGATGCACAGTAGTTCACACTTAGAGGAACAAGGGCTTTTTTGAGTGTACAGTGCCCAAGGTAGGTATGGATTCCTGAGGTATGATTCTTCATTGCCCTAAGTTTAACCTTTCTCAGTAGAACTGCTTGTCTTCTCCCCTAATCCCACTGAGAAGCATTCAGTTTTGTTGGCGACTACACATCAGAGAAAGGTAATATAAGTGATAAGATGGTTACAGCTAAAGAAAGATTTCACTGTATCATTTTCTCCCTTATTTGACAGCAACAGCTGGGATGAACATGTATTTGAATTGGTTCTGCCTAAAGCTTGTATGGTTGGACATGTGGACTTTAAATTTGTTTTGAACTCAAATATCACCAATATTCCACAGATACAAGTGACACTGCTGAAAAATAAAGCTCCAGGCTTAGGGAAAGTCAATGGTAAGATGGATCAAAATTTGAAGATTTTGGTTTCTTAAAAAAACTCATTTTCAACTTGGCTGTCTAGTTTTGACATCCCTTCTTGCTCCCACACCCCTGTGCTCTTTTCCTTCCTTTTTTTTGTGGTTCTGTTTAGAGAAGTTTATACAGAGAACATTGAAGAACTTTTCAGTAACTCTTTGTTGTTCAGAATTGCATAAATTTGAGTAATTTAATTATGGTTTTAGGCAGTTAGTTCCTTTGTGAGTTAGTTTCACTTTTAGCATTACTGGACTTAACGCATTTCTCTTTGTGAGAAGGAGACTTGTTTGTAAAAAGAACTTTTGTATGGAATGCATATATTCTTTTAAGGTTATTAGTAAAACTCAGAATGTAATGCCAGAAATATATTCATCTTTATTTATCTTTCTTACTAGCTCAGCACTTGATATATTGAGTTATTAAAATAGATTATACATACTTGACATATTTGGAACTAGACGTTATTTCTCAGTGTTTTGATCTTAATAGGTTAATTTAAAAGACTAGAGATAATTTCAGAGTAAAAGGCTACTTCACACCAGGGATAAAAACATTGAAACCTGAATAATTTCCTATTTTATAAATATGTATGTATGTGTTTGTGTATATATATGTGTTTGTGTGTATATATGTGTGTGTTTGTGTGTATGTGTGTGTGTATACTTTTGAATCATGACAGATTCAGATTTAATTGGTGTAGGACTTAGGTAGTGGTATTTTTAAAACTCTGCAGGCAGTGTACTGTATAGCCTAGGGTAAGAATTCTTGGTTTAGTGGCTAGCAGATTATTTCTTCAGGTGAATATTTTACCACCTTTAAAAGAGAAGAGAGTATAAAGCACTTGAATCTAATTTTCTTCCTCTGCTAACAACCATTTTAAAAATCACTGTAGTTCCCAATTTAATGGAGAATTTTAGAATTTTAGGCACATAGATCATTGATATTAAGCAACATTAAGTTTACTAATATTTTTATCCTCTAGAAACAGCAGTAGATAGGCAGATCACCTTTCCTTTGTCTCCAGCTCTTAACATTGAAGTGGAACAAAATGGGAAACCGTCCCTGGTTGATTTGAATGAAGAAATGCAGCACATGGATGTAGAGGAATCACAGTGTGAGTTAAATTACAGAGCTGTTGTCCATGACAGTAAAAGGAGTAGTGATCCAAATGCATCCTACTGGGCAAAGATTTCTTTATGGCTTGCAAAAACATGGTTTTAAGAACACAATTAAAAATAACCTATAATTCTGCTTTGGCAATATGCTTTGATTTTCAGCTCATCTTAGTGAACACAGCTGTGCTAATACTTGCATTCTTGTTTTTTAATATCTTGAGATTTGAAATCATGTCATGGTTTTATAATTTTTTTTTTTTTTTGAAAATCAAGGTGAATGTAGATAATATGGGAATGAAAAACAGCATAATATATCAGATAATGATTATAGTTCCTTAGCATGATAGCAAATTTTATTTCAACACATTCTAAGTATGGAATTTTGTGTGGTGCTGTTATATGTAAATGGGATGGATATTTGCTTATTAAATATTACATTTTAAATTACACACTAATTTAAAAGAAAAATGTGTATTTTTCTTTTTAGGTCTTAGATTATGTCCATTTTTAGAAGATCATAAAGAAGACATTCTCTGTGGGCCAGTATGGCTTGCTAGTGGCCTTGATCTGTCGGGGCATGCTGGGATGTTGACGTTAACAAGTCCCAAACTTGTTAAAGGTGAAGTAACATGTTTTACAAAAGCAGAATAAATAGTCCCACAGTTGTAAAAGTAGATTTTTAAAAAAATTATTTTTCCTGATTTCAGAAAAATAAGATACTGTTTTTGAGGGGACTTTTCTTGAATGATTCCATCAGTTTCATGGTAGCTGAGGTAATTTCCTACCATAAGTGACTATTGTTATGTGAAACTTAAGATCCTACGTTCTGTGTCCTGAGGGTCTCAGTGCTTTTTGAAAAAGCACAAAGAAGATGAAGGTAGTATGATTTAGCTTGTTATACAGAATTCTTCCAAATAACCAATCATTATGTTCTGGGATGTTTGCCTTTTCCATCAATTTAGTCCTGTGTTTTCAGGGTGTTTGTTGTATATTGTTATAATATTTTCTCTTAAGGGTTTTTTTATAGAGGAGTTTTGAAAGTATTAGATGTAATGATGTGTCTTAAACACAAGTTACAATGTATATTTTATCTTATGTCTGTAAGATATTAGATGTTGCGGTAGTAAGACGTTTATGTCACCTTTATATCTCACGGGTGAATTAAAAAATCCAAGTGAGACACCTCGATCATTAAAGTAAACTTGGAGGTGAGAAGGCTGTGGAGATCCTTCTGTAAACCAAGAAAATATCAGACCACCTAAATAACAACTGTTTTAATTTGTATGCATTCCCTTTATAATGTTTGTCCCCATTCACACACTTCCCTTTAGTTACAGACACAGTATGTACACAAGCTTGATTGTACTCCCTTGACTACATCTTTTTCATTCATTAAGTTTATGACACCCTGTAATTTGTTAGGTTACATACTAGGTTATAGTGGTGAGCAAAACTGTGTAATAACTGTATAATAACATCTCTGGAAGTTAAGTTGCTGCTGCTAAGTCGCTTCAGTCGTGTCCGACTCTGTGCGACCCCAGAGACGGAAGCCCACCAGGCTCCCCCGTCCCTGGGATTCTCCAGGCAAGATCACTGGAGTGGGTTGCCAACTTCAATTGCTGAAAGTGTAAGTTAGTTGTGTTAAATGAGAATGTGAAACTTAAAATCTTTTTTTTTTTTTAAACTTAAAATCTTACATGAAAATTAAAATGTTGGCTTTGACAAAATTGTATGTGTGTGTGTGTTAGTTGCTCAGTCGCATCCGACTCTTTGCGACCCCATGGACTGCAGCCCACCAGGCTCCTCTGTCCATGAGATTGACAAAATTGGGGATAGATTATATAATGTGTATTTCAAAAGTCTCAATAATGTAAAAGTGTTAGTTTTCCTAGAATTTAGTAGAAGTGACTATTCTTCTCTTCAAATTCCTAGAACTTTGAACTGGAGAAAATGATTGCTAAATTTGTAAAAGGATGATGTGGGCCAAAGATATGTAGAAAAAGAAAACTGAAAAGGAGGGTCTTAAGACATTTTAGAACCTAGATTAGTGCAGCAGTAAGAAGAATACAACAGTGCATGCCAGCACAGTAGTCAGGCAGGTCAGCGGCAAACAACAGAGGTAGCTTTTGTAATCACAGAAGGATTTCATACCTGCTTAGGCAGCAGCTTATGGGTTGTTCATGGGTATGTTAGTTTGAAGGTATTTTGTCAATTAATTTTACATATAGATTGTATGTTATGATTTCAACTTAGTTAAAATATATAAAACATAAACCAGTGATAATAACTAATATTTATTGAATGCTTCCTTTTGCCATGCAGTTATAAGTGTTTTAATTACCTTTGGGGTAGGTACTATTATTATTTTTACTCACTTTTGAAGAAACTGGACCATGGAAAGTTTAATTTGTCACATGGCTAATAAAATGGCAGAACCATTATCAGACCCAGATAGTGACTCCAAAGCCTGTGCTTTTTAAAGTGTGTAATACTTTAATGCTATGTATGTATGCATGCACATGTGTGTGTGTGCCTACATGCATAAAAGCCTGGATGGATACACATATTGATACATCGTTATTTTGGGCGGTGATTCAGTGACAGACAGTGTTTTCTGTTTCTTCTATAGTTCACAAAATTTCTGTGGTTGAAATGAATAACTTCTTTGGGATAAAACATGCCAGGTGTCAGAACTTTCTATATTATGCTGTTCATACAACTGCTGTGCTTTTTGTTCGTTTGCTGCCGATGTGTATGAAGGTTATTTAGCCATATTATATGCAAGCAGTATAATTTGAAAATTCTGGCCAAGTGTATTTTTCTTTCTGTGGAGTTAATTATTTAGCTTACTCTGTGAAGACAAAAAGCAGTTTTGCTTTTTGGTGATTGAATAATTTATCCCATTCTGCACCACTCATCTAGGTATGGCAGGAGGAAAATATCGTTCATTTTTGATCCATGTCAAGGCAGTGAACGAAAGAGGAACAGATGAGATCTGTAATGGTGGTATACGTCCTGTAGTAAGACTTCCATCCCTAAAACACCAGAGTAACAAGGGATATTCACTTGCTTCACTCTTGGCAAAAGTTGCAGCAGGCAAGGTGTGAAACATTATCATTTTAAACTGTAACATGCTGGTTTTATTTATTTACTTATTTTTTAATTGAAGGATAATCGCTTTACAGAATTTTATAAACTGTTACATGCTGTTTTAAACATTATAGTTGAGGTTTGATACACTCTTGGAAGTAGCATACCCCATAATTAATTTTTTTTAATGGATAACTTGGTTTGTTTATAGCTTTTCTCTGCAGCAAGTTAAAAAAAATATAATGAAGGAGAAAATATTTACATTAACTTTAAGCTTTTTTTTATAAAGTATATTCATTGGGGAGTGATTGCTAGCAGGCACTTGCCTTAATAATTATTTTGGACCATAATGCTTATTTCCTTGTGTGTAAGAATTTGTTTCTGTGCCCTTTACTGGTAACACACCACTTTTTTTTTTTTTTTTGTAAACATTTGGGAGGCTGCAGGAAGAGAAGTAAGTTGAGAATTGATTTCAGAGATATATCATAATTTTCATGTTCATTTTCTACAACTAGCTGTATATCATGCAGTTTCTTCGTACTTGTTTGATCTTGGACTTTCCTGAGCACTAGAGATTTTGTTTCTCTATTATCATTATCCATAAGCAACAGTAGAAATAATCAGTAACACCAGCCATCTTATATTTGTATAGGTCTTCCAATTTTTCAAGAACTTCTGTGTACTTTATCTGATTTAAGCCCCAAAATAACTCTTGAGGTAGGCAGAGCAGGTGCTGTTACTCCACTTTTTCATATTTTAAGTGAGGGAATGTTAGACACTGGGGAGCTGACATAGCTCATAGACCAGTAGCTGGGACTGAGACTCAAGACTTTGGCTTGATAATCTTTATTCACTGGGCTATTACCTTTAAGCAGTGACTATGTCTCTTCCACTGTTACAATTTTATCACAATGGAGTAAATTAGTCATTTACTGAATATGAGGGTAAAAGCTATCATTTTAGTTTGAGTTATGTTTTGGTAGTCATAGTTCAGTTATATTCTTTTATTTATAAACTTTAATGGTAAATAACTTTTTGTTTCATTTATTCATTCAATTACTTATTTTTGTATGTTCAGGAAAAATCCTCTAATGTTAAAAATGAAAATACAAGTGGCACCCGTAAATCTGAAAACCTCCGGGGCTGTGACTTACTTCAAGAAGTCTCAGTTACCATCCGAAGATTTAAGAAAACTTCAGTTTCTAAGGAAAGGTAACCTCATTTTCTTCTACTGTTCTTAAGTAATAGGAGTACAAAGGAAGACTTTGCAGTAAATATATCAATATCCACAAAATTTTAAAATCGTAACTTTTACTTGAAAATTTTTATTTGCTTTTCATTTCTCTTAAGCGCTTATGTCATTGATGGTATATATTGTCTTTTCACTTCATTGGTTTATCCTTGGTCTTCATGTAGTGCTAGATAATTTTCAAAAGTTCTTTTTTTTTTTTAATTGTAATATTCATGATTCTAAATGAAATATTTGATGTCCAACCAGGTTGAAATAGCTTTATTTTTCTCTTTTGATTATTAATGTATTTATGTATATGTGTGTGTGTATGTGTATATATATCCATATATATATTTTTTTTTTTTTTTTGGTAGAGTGCAGCGATGTGCCATGTTGCAGTTTTCAGAATTTCATGAGAAGCTTCTCAACACTTTGTGTAGAAAAGCAGATGATGGCCAAATCACAGAACATGCCCAGAGTCTTGTGTTAGATATTCTTTGTTGGTTAGCTGGAGTACATTCAAATGGACCTGGAAGGTTAATAAGATTTTATTTACCACAGATTGCCCTTTGGATGTTATGATTGGAAGTTCAGCATGAGCCTAAATGCCTGCTATTGTTTTGCAGCTCAAAGGAAGGAAATGAAAGCCTGCTTTCAAAAACACGAAAATGTCTTTCAGACATTGTACGTGTTTGTTTCTTTGAGGCAGGACGAAGCATAGCCCACAAGTGTGCTCGATTTCTAGCCTTGTGCATCAGGTTGGTGATTTTAAGTCGAAGATATACTTTGTAGGTGCTCCTGTAGTTTGGCAGGTGATACCTTGTGTCTAGGGTCATTTGGTTCTTGTTGAACATATGTATAACGTAAGTGGATTTTTGAGGATTATTGAGATCCTAGGGAAAAAAATTTGGGGTGTTTTGGGCAAAATGTCACGTTAAATCAAGTAGTAAAAGAATTCAGCTGGGCTTCTCTGCTTATTAGAAGATTTGGGGGAGTTTGGTAAGGGGAGCTCTTCCCTCACTTTCGCTCCCACTATCCCTGATTGTCTTTGGATTCTTCACCTGAGGCCTTTATTACCGGTTATGTCCGTTTGCCCAGACTTATTTGCAGCATTGTGCAGATCACTTTCTCTAAACCCTGAAACTATCTAGGAAATGTTTAAAATTAATAGTCTGTATTCACTGTACCAGCTTTTTAACTCTTTTGGGTTTAAAAAAAAAAGAGTGGTTTATTGCATAAGAAAACAGTTATAAAGACCCTTAGTATAGTCAGCCCCTACTGTCTTTCTGCACGTTTACAGGGCTTTGAGGCAGGTTTTTTTCAGTCTGTATGAACACATTTAAAGATTAAGAGTAATACACCATGTTTAGAATTAATTACCTTGAGTAATATATTTAAACTTTTTCTTTTAAATTTTTTTTCAGTAATGGCAAGTGCGACCCATGTCAACCTGGATTTGGATCTGTTCTGTTGAAGGCCTTACTTGATAATATGTCATTTTTACCCGCAGCAGCAACTGGTGGTATGTGAAACTTGTTCAGTCATAAGTAACTCTAACTTTAGGAATTATCTCACAGTATGTTTAAGATTGTTTAATAACTTTTGTTTTTTCTCAATTAGTCTTCTTTTTCTCTGTAGCTTGTCTGTTTTTTAAGGGGTTTTAAATAGTGATTGGATAGGCAGTACTCTTTTTGATACTATTTTTAGGAAAAAGTTAGTGGGAGATTTAAGTAAATAATCAGGTCATCTCAATTCATACATTTTGTGGAGTTCCTTAAAATAATTGAGTTGTTTGGTTGTTTAGTGATGGTAGATCAGATGTTACAAACTAAAACATCTGTAAGTACCAGAGATGTCATAAATTAGTTAAATGATCCATACACATATTGTGTATGAATGGTAGGGTCTGTGGCAAATTGGAATTTTCTGAAAGGGACCAGTGAGTTTTTTTTTTTTTACAGCACCTAAAAACTGTGGAAATGCCATTCAAGAGTGAATGTAGTTATCAGGTAGGAATTTACTATGAAGGGCTACTGCTTTGCCCTTTACCTAGTGTTATTATTTAATTTTTTTTTTTTTTGGAAGACATTTCTCACAGTCTTTTATTTCATAAATAACCAATCCATTCAAAAAGTTATCTCCTATTCCACAAGAATTTGACGTTTGTGGTGTACCAGAAAAAAAGCTTGCTTAAAGTTAGTTGATAAATGGTTGTTGCTGCCGCTCAGTTCGGTCCCCATGGTCACTTTGTGACCCCACGGACTCTTGCCTGCCAGGCTCCTCTGTCCATGGCATTTTCCAGGCAAGAATACTGGGGTGGGTTGCCATTTCCTACTCTAGGGGATCTTCCCAGCTGAGAAATTGAACCCGCGTCTCTTGTGTCTCCTGCATTGGCAGGTGAATACTTTACCACTGTGCCACCTGGGAAGCCTGATAAATGGCTATTTTATCCGTATCTTAATTTAGACAAAGAATCCCTTTCTATTTACCTTGAACATATATTGACTAAAACTATAAACTCTTTTGTTACATAGAGTAGAATGTTTTGGACTTGGTTGCTCTCTGTGATAGTTTCTGGTGTTTAAAACAGTTTCTTGAAGATACTGTTAGAGGTTGGGTGCTTAAATTATGGGGTGTACTTAGTACTCAGATATCTCAAGTTTTATAAAAGAGTTAAAATACATGATCGTGAACACCTTTTACGATCACCTTTGATCTATATCTAACTGGCAATATAGAATGACTACACTTCATTCACTTGCTAAAGTATGTTATTTGTAGTTCATTGCCATCTATTGTTTTTGAAATTTTTAGTACAGAGAAAGAGTATTTTAGGAAAGATTGTTTGAAGGGTCTGACATGTCCACTTTTCTGGCTATTCTAAAATGTCCCTTAGAATCATCTCACTTTGTTGAAAACCTAAATGACTAGGTTGACTTTGTACACTTCTCAAAAATATAATGCGATTCTTTGTCAGCATCCTCTTAAAGTCCTCTAGGGAGTTAGTCCTTCTTTGTAATTTGCCCTTACAGATTTTCTTTCCAGAAAATCATTCTAGAAAAAGAGGACATACTCATAAATGTGAAATCTGAAGTTTTCTTTGTGAAGGAGAAATGAGGAAAAGAAATCTTGATTTGTTGTTGTTGCTTTCAGGTTCTGTCTATTGGTATTTTGTCTTACTGAATTATGTTAAAGACGACGATCTGGCTGGGTGCAGCACTGCCTGTGCATCTCTGCTTACTGCTGTGTCCAGGCAGTTACAGGACAGGTTAACACCAATGGAGGCTTTGCTTCAGACAAGGTATTTAACTTTTGAAATGACTAATGATGGGCCTTTCTGGATATGGTACTACCTTTGCACAGAATTGTTATGATATATATTTGCTTAATGTTTTCTTTCCCTCTATTTTCTCTGAGAATAATTCCCTTTAACAACTTTGGAAGTCCTGGAGATGATAGTTGGAAGGCTAACTATATTAAAATTCTTTATAAGTGGTGTTTCTTGCTAGTGGGAAAAAACACTTAAGGTACTTTGATTCTTCGTTGTTAAAACTTTGTAAGGTGAAATTGTGTAAATCATGTATTGCCCTTAACTAGTATTCTTTATGTGCCATTTTATTTTCTAAAACTTAAACATAATGAAATAAGAAATATCTAAAGGTTAGATTTGAGTTATTTTGAAGTAGTGTGTCACTTTTATAATCATCTTTATTGATTAGAAATCTTGATTTTGATGAAATGTTACTGAAAACCTTTATATCTTCTACTGACTCAATGTCATTGAAAGCCTCTTTTTTTTGATTCAGTCTACTGATGAAGGTTCAGTCTTGGTTCATTAGATACCAGCTTAATTGAAATCACATTTATTGAGTCTCTGAACTATATCTTTTGGAGCATAGGTTTGCAGGGAACACAGTTCAGTGAATTTGAGTTAAATGTGGTTAGTGTCTCCTTCTGCCCTGTGTAAAAACTGCTTTTGAAGTGAAGTCTCTCAGTCGTGTCTGACTCTTTCCGACCCCATGGACTGTAGCCTACCAGGCTCCTCCCTCCATGGAATTTTCCGGGCAGGAGTACTGGAGTGGCTTGCCATTTACTTCTCCAGGAGATCTTCCTGACTCAGGGACTGAACCCAGGTCTCCCGCATTTTAGGCAGACGCTCTACCGTCTGAGCCACCAGGGAAGTCCTAAAGCTACGTAAATAGATAATTTATTAATTAGATGACTGACAGGAAAATCGCTAGGACCTTGTTTTATCTTTCAGATACGGATTGTATAGTTCACCATTTGATCCAGTCCTCTTTGATTTGGAGATGAGTGGCTCTTCTTGTAAAAATGTGTACAACAGCAGCATTGGTGTCCAGTCTGATGAAATTGATTTGTCAGATGTCCTTTCAGGTAGTAAAATGTTTGATTAAAGGAATTTCTGAATTTTTTATCTTGGGTTTAAGATACCATCGATTTTTAGTAGATTGTAGTTATTCCGTTCTGTCTTTGGGAACTAAAAGTTTCTGGAACTTAACTTTTGTGTCTGTGAATCATTAAAGTATTTGCTTTGTTTCTCAACTCCCCCATCAAAAAATATTGATGTTCTTTTTCACAGGGTTGCAAACTTGGGTTTTTTTTTGTTTGTTTGTTTTTTTGTGTGTTTCATTATGTTAGTATGACTTTAATGTTAATAGACTAAAATTTGTTTATTTGCTGTAGTCTTTCCAATTTTATTTGGAAATATTATTTCATATTAAAGAAAATAAAATTAATATATGCTTTTTTAGTAAGCAAAGATGCAGAAAGAAAAAATAATTTTCTGCATCTTCTGTCATACTGTTCTGAGGTAAACGTGGTACACAGTGTTACATGTATTCTTGGATGCACTTCTAAAGAATGTGCGTTTAGGACTGAATATATAACACTATTTGTATAATCTCTTCAGATGCTAGAGTTTGGTGTTTTTTGTTTTTGTTAGGACAATGATCACTTTATTTTTTGTTTTCTTCCATCTTATTGAACTTATTACAAGTGTTACTAGTAAACCAAAATGTTAAAAAATTTACTTGTAAACATGATAATTACCATGTTAAATTTAAGTAAGTTGGGGGGTTAGTCTCAGTTTTGTTTAAATTTAGTTATGAATTGTGAAAAAAGCAAAAGAGAAAAATAAAATACAGAAATAAAATGCAAAATATCTCAACTTTAACCTCTCTATTCTCTTAGGTTACCATTGTTAACAGAATGTTTAGCTATTTAGACTTGTTTGCTACATGTGTTTATGAGCATTTTTAATGAAAGAGATTATACATCTGGTCTTCTTGCTTTTTAATGAATTACTCTGTTTGATGACTTAGGCTCTGATTACCTCATGCCAGTGTGTGTCTAAGTGACATGTCAAATTATGAGTAGACCTCAGAGGTGGGGTTAGAACTAGACCTATAGATGCTTCCTGTACACTTTAGGATAGAATGAAATTTGTTACAGAGAAACTGTAAAGAGAAGACCATAAAGCTCAGGCCAAGCCAGGGGGTTGGTTAAATACACAAGAGCAGCCATATTCATTGTAAAATGACTATTCATCTACATACGAATGTCTCAGTTTTTTATTCTTCACCATCAGACCTTCTGCAGCATTTCCTTTTTCAGTTAATGGCATCTGTGGCACAAAACAGAAATGTGAACTGTATCCTCTCTTTCTCATCCTCCACATCGGGGCTACCATCTGATCCTATCTATTTTTCTACCAACCTGTATTTACAATTTGCCCATTCTCTTACGTCTCACAATCACAAGATTATTGTCCAGGTCACAGTTGTCTTGAACCTGGACTAAAAAATAACTTTCCAACTGGTTATTCTGCATCTGTTCTTGGCTCAAACTTCTGTTCATACTTTACAGTGCAATGATTGCAGTCATTTTTTAATGTAAACCTGATCTGATTACTCTCTCTTCTTAAGATATTTTTCATGTCTTCCCAAGATTGTACCATCCAAAGTCTGTAATATAGCATAGATGATCTAGTATGCTCTGACTTTTTCCCTTCCCCTGTTAGTTTTCTTTTTGTGGTCCTGTGATTCTCAAAGTGTTGTCCATAGGCTCTCTCAGGGTCCCTGAATCTTTTCAGGGAGTCCATGGATCTACTGTTTTCCTATCTGCCCTTTTCACTGCATAGATTTTTGTACTGATTGTTTGAAAGCATGATGATCTTCCCCATACACTTAAGAGTCAGAAGCATGATGGTTTTACTTAGAAATATTTTTGATGAAATAGTTAAAATCACTATTTTTATTCAGTTTTGAACTCAGGAGTACACATCTTTTAAATATTCTGTTTTGAAATGGGAAGTGTGCATGAAACACTTCTGCTGCATACTGAAGAACCATGGTTGTTTCAAGAAAATGAACTTGTGTAGTTGTTACAGCTATAAACTTTTGTTGCTTAATTCATGGAATGCCATTTTTATTTGCAAGAATGAGAAACAAAATGTGTTCATTCAGATTGGATTATTTGGCAGGTATTTTCTCAAAAAGGAATTTAAAAAGTATGTCAGTATCCATCCAATTGATAGTTATTTGTTGTCAATGTTAGAAGTAGAACTTTTAAGCAAAGATTAGAATTTTGGAAAACTTTTGTCCTCCAAGGAGAGCTTGACAGCTTCTCAATACATAATGACTTTTCTGATGGGCTATGTTATTAGTTAGTGTCATTTTCTGATATTATATAAGGAAGTGTATTAACTTTTAGAAGATCTGTATATAGTAATGAACCAGTATTTTCCAAATGATTGATGCGTGGTGAGTCATCATCATACTTGGACAGAAGATTCCTTAAAAGAATAAGGTAGACCAACTAATCTTGCTGTAGCAGAGTTTGAGAATGTCTTTTTCAAGATTTCAGATTCTATATTGCAATTAATCCTAAACTGGCACTTTTCAAATTTTTGAATATTTAATACTTTATTAAAATATTCCTTTCTTTTCTAACTACATATATTCTTTGTCAAGTTTTTTTTTCATATATTTCTGCCAAAGCATCATACTGTCGTAGATTGGATCCAGATAGGCAAATCCAGCTTCCTTTGATAAGCCACATATTAAAGAGATTTGCAAAAATGTAAGACTTTGCTACCCTTCTCATTTAAGTTATTTTTGTTTTAGAAGACAGTGATTTTTTCCATCAAAAATGAAAGATGTTATATCTAATCAGATTAATTTATTACTATTATGTGAATTAATGTTTAATATATTCTCTTCTTAAAATCTCTACTTTTATAAATCTATATATACAAACAATATAAAGGAAAGCTCAATTTTTTGAGTTCTTTTAATTATTTTAAAGATGTGTAGAGAGATTTTAGGATTGAGAAATGTTCCAGTAGGCACATTTTTCTTTCAGTTCCTCTAATGTGCCATGGTCCTTTCTACTGAAGAGATTTTACTCATGTCATTTCTTCTGCCTGGGTTCCTCTGCCTCATTGGAGTAGATCCGTAAAAATCTTTTATTCTTCACATGAATCTCTTCACCTCATCATGGAAGTATTTTATTGCCTATTCACTTAGATTGATTTCCCCTTGACTTATTTGTCCTGTGAACTTCTAAGTAAAGTGTAGCACTTTTTTTTTTTTAAGGTTCAATTGCATAATTATTTGTTTCATATCTGGTAACTTTGAATAGAATATGAATTTCATGAAAACTGGGGCCTGTCATTTTTCTCTTGTATCTGCAATGTCTTCTACTGAATAAGTGCTCAGTAAATTGTTATTACTGTTTTTTAATACATGTATCAGGTCCTGGGCTGGGCACAAATGGATGTTGGAGAATAAGGTTTTGATAGTTTAGTCTTGGTGTTTAATTTATTCCTTCAGGTTTTTTTCTGTGTCTCCATTCTTTCCATCTTCTCCTTCTGTTTTACTTTGTCTGATAAAGAATTCTATTTAAAAGTATTGCTCTGATTTTAGAAAATTTGACAAGTACTAAATGACACTTTTCCTCCCCTGGTACCATATACACTCTTATTCTTTTGTGTTCTTCCATCCAGTCTTCTGTCATTTTATGGTTTGCATAGATGTGACCATTTGATTTTTTTTCTTACTGCTACATGTGCTAACTTATTTTTATGATTATAAAGCAGTATATCTCATTCTAGAATATAATCTTGCTAATATCTTGAGAGTATTTTTTTAGTTTTAATTTAGTGTCATTTATACACTTGATATCATAGGATATATTCTGATTATTTTGCATTAAATCTAAGTAGCTCTCTTATTTTTTCCCCATTTAAAATATTTATTTTTCTTTTGTTTTCTGTTCCTCGTTTAAAATCTAAATCACTTGTTCTAGTTTCTTATTAATGTGTATGCCTCTGGTTAGTGGTTGCTTCTGTACAACTCTGCTTCTGTAGTACAGAGACGAGTAGTACCTCCTGTTTGTGAATTTTCTTAATACCATGTCCATTGTTGAAGCCCTGTGTAAGGTTTGTGCATTTATACATCTTTGTAGTTAAAATTGAAGTGGTGGCTATAATTCTCACTATGACTGTTGCCTTGTTAAGATTAATTCACCCTTTATCAAACTTGTCTCTCCTTTGTATTAGGAAATGGAAAGGTTAGTAGTGGCACCGCTGCTGAAGGTAGTTTCACATCTCTCACTGGACTTCTAGAAGTTGAGCCTCTGCACTTTTCTTGTGTGTCAACTAGTGATGGAACAAGAATAGAGAGGGATGATGCAAGTACGTTTACTGGTATGTACCTTCTCTTACACACAGTTTTTGTTACATATTTTATGTTGCAATAAAGTGATATATAAGTGTTTATATATCTGTTTATATTATCTGTAAAACGCCTTTACTGTTGTGTGAAGTAGAAACTTATTGGTTGGAGGGAGATTGTGAGGAAAAATCATAAGCAGTTTCAGATCTTTTCTAAGTCTGTTCATGGGTTGTTGCCCCTACCTTCTAGAACCCTATGTTAAATCTTTTTGCTTTTATGTGTGTGGAATTTTAGAAACATTTCAATTTGGAAAATATCACACATGATAAAAGTAAAGTTAGGAAGAGTACAATAAACTTTCTTTTCATTATCCATCTGCAGTCGGCCAGGCTTGTGTGCTGTCGGCCAGGCTTGTGTGCAGTGTTCATATCATGGTGTTATTTCTTGCACTTCAAGTTAAAAGTATATTTGTTAGTGTCTTTGAGAAGTTTGAGATGAGTGAAGAGGGAAAACTATTTTTTCAGCTAGTTTAAAACAACTTTGGATACATGAACCTGTTATTTGTGTGTTTGAATCTATGGTGGTGGTGTTGCTTTAAATGAATGATTGATGACAACTTGTTTATTTTTTACATCTTTTTTCCTTTGTTTTTTTTCTTTATGTTGTAAGATATGTGTTTATTCACACATATTTCTGTCTGGGCACAAATAATTGAAGTTTTTGTAATTAAAATATTGGAATATGTTTTATATTTGTATTATAGTCACAGATGTGGTTTTGAATATTGTCTTGAATGAATTCTACTGTTTGTGTTTTTTTTGTGAATGTCTTTGTTTCTTTAGAAAGTAAAAATAGTTGCTTGAGAAGTCATGAAAGTCATGAAAAATTTAATCTTGCACTTGGGTCCAGAATGGCAGCATGTTTTAAAGGGAGCTTAACAGTTGTTTGAGTGCCTTTTTATTCAGAATCATATTTCTTGCAATTGTGGAAGTAACCACTAAGTGAAATTCATGACTTATCTAGCTGAGTGTTTTCATTTTAAAATAAAATTTTATATTTCTTTTACGTGGAGATGCCAGAAGGGTCATTATCTACTTATGTTTGTTTTCTTGGACTATTACAGTCATTTTATAGAAACTTAAACATTTAGCGTGGTATGGAAACATGCCATAACAAGAAAATAAACTTCCAGAAAATTATTTAGTTTTGTTTTATATATTGATTTATTGATTGATTGGCTGCAGAATCTTAGTTCCCAGCCCAGGGATCAAACCCATGCCCTCCACAGTGTAAGCACAGAATCTTGACCATAGGACCACCAGGGAGTCTGAGAACTCTTTAGTTTTTTAAATCAGGCTTTTTTCTTTGGAACTGTCATGAAATTAATTTTTTTATTTTAAGAAAGTTGATGTATTTGGATAAGTAATATTTTCAGACAATATTTTAAAACAGAATATTTAAAATATTCAGTAATATTTTAAAACAAAAGATGTGATTTGAAAAAATTATTCCTTCACATTCCTACCCATTTCTTTTGCAAAACAAATAATAGGACCAGTTTCTTATCATTCCAAAAGTAGTCTATGCTTTTATAAGAATTCAACTTTCTATTGCACTCAGATCAAAACTGTTGCCAGCAGAGGGATTTTATTAAATTTTAAGACAAAGTCCTGAGTTGTGATCATAAGGTACTAGAAGATGAGTGTAGTCTCTCAACTTCTGTCTCCTTTTATTTTGAAACATGTTAATTGTGAAATATAATACTCATACAGATAAGTGCAGTAAACAATTGTATGCTGCTGCTAAGCTGTTAAGTCTCTTCAGTCGTGTCCACTCTGTATGACCCCATAGACGGCAGCCCAACAGGCTCCCTCGTCCCTGGGATTCTCCAGGCAAGAACACTGGAGTGGGTTGCCATTTCTTTCTCCAATGCATGAAAGTGAAAAGTGAAAGTGAAGTCGCTCAGTCGTGTCCGACTCTTTGCGACCCCATGGACTGCAGCCTACCAGGCTCCTCCATCCATGGGATTTTCTAGGCAAGAGTACTGGAGTGGGGTGCCATCGCCTTCTCTGAACAATTGTATAGGGAAGCAATTTATCACAACACAAACCGCCCGTATGACTACCAGGTCAAGAAACAACATTTCCAGTACTCTGTAAACAGATTTCTTTATGCCCACTTCAATTTATTTTTCCCTCACTCTTTGAAGAAGGTAAATGTTGTCCTAACTTTTTTAGAGTAATCATTTCTAGCTTTTTATTTGTTTTTTGTATAATCTCTTAGCTCAGCTTCCTTGGTGGCTCAGACAGTAAAGAATCTGCCTTGCAGTGCTGGAGACCTGGGTTCAATCCCTGAGTCGGGAAGATACCCTGGAGAAGGGAATGGCAGCCCACTCCAGTGTTCTTGTCTGAGAAATCCCATGTTCTGAAGAGCCTGGTTGGTTGCAGAGTCAGACACAACTGAGCAACTAACTTTCACTTTCATAACTTCTTAGCTACATGTTCCTAAACACTGGTTGAGTAAGGTCTGTGTGGTATAGAATTGCATTTATGTATTTTTTGGTCAGCCGTTGAAATTCCATGTTATGATTGTTACATTCACCCGTAATGTTTAGTCTGTGCTTGGTGAAGTGTACTCTGTATATCCACTTGGATATACAGTTTGCTAATTGTGTTCTTCAAATTATCTCTTTATTGATTATTTTATCTGTTTCTTTTTTTTTTGGAGTTAATAAGATCAGCATGTTAATTTCTTGTCATTATACTTTTGGATTTGTCTGTTTTTGGTTTCAACAGTTTTTGTTTTATGCATTTTGAAGCTGCCATACAAATTTAGAATGGTTGTATCTTTCTCATGAATTGAATCTTTTATTGTTAGGTATTATCTCTCTGTAGCATTGATTTTCCTAAAATTACTTCTTTTGATATTTCTCTACTAGTCATCAGCTTTCTTTAGGTTACTATTTGTATGGTATATGTTTTTACTTTTACTTTGCAGAATCTCCTTATTTTAAATACATCTTTTATAAGCAGAATGTACTTAACCTTTTTTGTCCCGTTCTTTCAATTGGAGTATTTAGCTTATTTACATTTAATATAATTGCTAATATATTTGTATTCAAATCTGCCATGTATTTTATATATTCTGTTAGATTTCTCATCTTGCCTATTAGATGTTTCTTGTTTTCCCTGTTTCCATTTTATTGGTGATTCTATTTTTACTGAGCTATTTTTCTTTTTTTTATTATTTTTAGCAGTTATCCCAGAGAGCATAATATACATGTATCCTTGATATCCAGAAATCCAGTTACTTTTTTTCCCAAATGGTGCAAATATGTTGAACATTATTTAATCACTTTTCTGAGTTATATGGCAATATGACTTCATACCTTAATTTTATATTATTTTAATTCTCATGGTTATTGTTATAATTTTTGTGTTCAGTATTCATTTGGATTTATCTCATAATTTCATTTTCATTTCTCTTTATTTTTTTCTTTGCTCTTGTAGTAGCAGAATGACATTTTCTTGGATTGTTTGTCTTTTATGTGTTTCTCATGATTTACCTCATTTTCCTTTGAATATTATTTGGGCATTAGATTTTAAAGTCAGTAGAAGGCTAAAGTATACATGGTTAATATTGAAAGTCATTTAAATTATCCCCAAAGTACAAGGCCAACATAAATGCTTCAGTAAGTCTAATAATTTTCCCTCTAGAGTTGGAGTGAACTTCTGTTGCTTTGGTGGAACAGTTGGTGGAGCAAGTAGATTTTATTTTGGGACACACAGCTTGTATGAGATATGACTGCGTTTTCTTTGACCAAACTCATATAGTTGAATTTGTGCGTGGTATATGAGGTATCAAATGGCTTTAGTGTAGTGACCTTTTTTTTTTTAATAGAGGAAATTTTTTATTCTAAGAGGCTATGCACAGTTTTGTTGTTATTTCTATCTTGTGATTATAACTTAGTTTAAAAAAATAGTTTATTTGAATTCTGGCATAGCATATTCATTGTTAAATGTCAAGATATGCTGTTAGATTACCTCCCCCGTCCTACTTTTCAAATATTTATGAGCAAATTACTTCCCTCAGTTTTACTTATTTATATTTATTGGGATATTGTGGATTTAAAATGTTATGTTAATTTTTTCTGTGTCTCTCCCTCAGTTTTAGATACATTACCTGTGAAATAGGGTAACAGTATTACCTACTCATGGGCCATTGCAAAGTTTAAGTGAGTTAAGTTCCTTACTTAGCATTGTGCCTCATGTTATATTTGATTTCACATGGCCCTTGTTTCTAATCCTAGTTCTACCACTAAGGTTTTAGCCCTACAGGGTAACTTCTACATTTCCTATTATTGTAGCAGTTGTCTTTCCTCCATATAAGTGAGTCTTTCTCATTCTGACTTATTTCACTTAACATAATAATTTCCAAGTTCATCCATGTTGCCGCAAATGGCATTGTTTCATTCTTTTTCATGGCCGTGTAGTATCCCATTATATATGTATACCACATCTTTATCTATTCATCTTTTGATGGGCACTTAGATTGCTTCCTTGATTTGGCTATTATAAATTGTGCAGCAGTGAACATTGGTGTACATGTATGTTTTTTTGAGTCAAAGCTTTCTCTGGTTATATTCCCAGGAGTGGGATTGCTGAATCATATGGAAGTTCTATTTTTAGTTTTTTAAGGAACCTACATATTGTTTTCAGTAGTGACTCTATCAGCTTACATTCCCACCAACAGCATAGGTGGGTTTCCTCTTGTCCACCCTCTCTCCAGCATTTGTTGCTTGTAGACTTTTTAATTAGGCCATTCTGACCAGTGTGAGGCAATGGCTTGTTGTAGTTTTGTTCTACACTTCTGTTAATAATTAGTGGTGTTGAGCATCTTTTCACGTGTCCATTGGCCCTCTGTATGTCTTCTTATGTTTAGGTTGCTGCCCATTTTTCAGTTGGGCTGTTTGTTTTTTTTATTGTTGGGTTGTATGAACTGTTTGTATATTTTGGATATTAAGCCCTTGCTGGTCGCATTTTCCCAAATATTTTCTCCCAATCCATACATTGTCTTTTTGTTTTGTTTATAGTATTCTTTGCTCTGCCTGTGAGTTTGATTAGGTCCCATTTGTTGATTTTTGCTTTTATTTCTGTTGCCTTGGGAGATTGACCTAAGAAAACATTGGTGTGATTTATATCTATTTATCTGTAGAATGTTTTGCCTATGTTCTCTTATGGGAGTTTTACGGTGTTATGTCTTATATTTAAGTCTTTAAGCCATTTTGAGTTTATTTTTGTGTATGATGTGAGGGTGTGTTCTAACTTCATTGATTTACATGTGACTGTCCAGCTTTCCCAGTACAGCTTGCTGAAGAGACTGTCTTTTCTCCATTGCATGTATGTTCTTGCCTCTTTTGTTGAAGATTGTGTGAGTTTATGAAATTAAATTTTTATCTCAGCTTTTCTCAAAATGTTTTACACGGACACTGTTAAATATTTAATGGGAAAAAAATTCTTCTATAATACATATTTGAATAATGTTGAAAAGGGGAGTAAAAATATTTTAAACTTGTGTAATTTTATAGATCTTTAAAAATGGTAGTATTCATGGGTAAGCAGTGTGTGCCAGACTTAATTGTGCGTAGGACATGTTTCTCTTCCTGTTCATGTTCTGAGGAAACACTGCTTTACATATTGTATGTGGGCCAGATTCTCTTATTAGGCTGTGCTATAAAATGAGGAAATCGGTGTCATCAGTCTTGTTAAACGATGTTCTTATAATTGAAAGGTTTTTGGGTTTTTTTTTTTAGCTTTTTAGGGGAGGGAGAAGAAGGGAGAAGAAGAAGTTGTTTCTGTAGGAAATCTTAGTAAAGCAAACATCAGTTTATTTCTCATGCTCAAACTGTATAAGATTATTGTTTTTTATTTTCATTTTAGCCATATTAAATGAAATGTCTTCAGGCTAAAAGTATTTTTAAACTTAAAAGTATACTAATTTTCTTTGATTAAGAAGTCATTCTTGGATCCCTTATACTTGAATACTATTATTATCAATATAGTTTTACCATTAAGATTTCCTCTCAAGATTTTTATTTTTTAAATGAAAATTAAGTGTTGTTTAGTGTCGAAGTAGTGTGCTTTTGTACGTGTTTCTCTGTGAGCCTTTTCTTTATCCTGTTTCTCCCCCTTTGTCTCAATGCCAGTGAGTTCCTTCGGGGTTACTCCTGCAGTAGGTGGACTATCATCTGGGACAGTTGGGGAAGCTTCGACAGCCCTGAGTTCAGCAGCCCAGGTAGCTTTGCAGTCTCTCTCTCATGCAATGGCTTCAGCCGAGCAACAGCTACAGGTGCTGCAAGAGAAACAGCAGCAGCTTTTGAAGCTTCAGCAACAGGTTGGAGACTATTTGGCTCTTTGTTCATGCTGTCTCTAAACTTCAAAAGCTGAAAAAGTACTGTAAAAATGACTGTTATTTTCATAAAGGAAATTAGGTTGACCGATCTGAGATAACCATTTTCTGCAAAAATTGAGGTAACATCTTCATGATATACTTAAATTTTTAAAAATTATTTAAATGCATTTTATATTTCATATCTTGGGGAATATAATTCATATTTTCTTTGTAATCTTTAAAATCCATTCTTTATTCTATTTATAAATATCCTTGGTCAAATGTAAGTGTTAACAGTTACTATTTTTATGGATTGTAAAACCTAAAACATTTAAAGACACTAAATGAATGTGAATTAAAATTTAGTAATAATAGCATGTTTTGGAGATTTTGTTGTGGACTATATACAATTCCTAGTGACAGATTGTGTCAGGTTAGGCAACATGAGAATCCGCTTCCTGTTAATATTTTGTTTTGAGAAGAATTTTGTTTCCTTATTTATGTTAATTGCTCTTCTTTTCCACCTTTGCTTTGAGAAAGTCCTACTGCCGAAATACTCAGGAACTTTAATATTAGATTTTTAAGGAGATATATATGCAACATAGAAGTATTCCATTCATATTGAGTCAATTTTTCTTACTTAATTTCATATTTATTGCACTAGGATCCAGTTAATCATGTTTATTTTCATAATATATGCCGTATAGTGTTCCCCACAGATTAGGTAGGCAGGGTTAGTCTATATTTGTTGCTTTTACTTCTTTTACAGAAAGCAAAGCTGGAAGCCAAGTTACATCAGACAACAGCTGCAGCAGCTGCAGCAGCATCCGCAGCATCAGCAGCAGGTCCTGTTCACAGCTCTGTGCCTTCCAACCCAGTGGCAGCCCCTGGATTCTTCATTCATCCATCTGATGTTATTCCACCCACTCCAAAAACAACACCACTTTTTATGACTCCACCACTTACCCCACCCAATGAAGCAGTTTCCGTTGTGATTAATGCCGAACTTGCACAGCTTTTCCCAGGCTCAGTTATTGATCCCCCAACAGTCAATCTTGCTGCACATAACAAAAATTCCAACAAGTCCAGAATGGTAAATTACTATATTTTAAATAGGTGTTCGCTTAGACATTTAAAAATATTTTTATGTATACGCTAACTTTAGAAGGCAAATTAGATTATTTTATAAAATATTGCAGAATATACATCAGGAAATGAGACTTATTAACTTCATTTTATGGTTATTAGTTTTTATAGAGCAAGAGTGATATCAATATAGAATTATACTTTTTTCTTTTCTAGAATCCACTTGGTTCTGGTCTAGCCCTTGCAATTTCTCACGCTTCACATTTTCTTCAACCTCCACCTCACCAGTCCATTATTATAGAGCGAATGCATTCAGGTAATCTTTTATTTTCTTAAAATATATATTTTTTTGCTTTGTCTGTTGGTTCTTGGAAGACAGTATTTTGTAGTTTGATTTTTCTGTGGAAATAAATCACGTCTGCTCTGAGGAAAGTGCTTTTTTACCAAGAGTATGCATTACATTAAGACTCAAGTTCTGTACTGATGAAGTTGAATGGAAGTGTGCTGCTGAGTAGTTTCATTCATTCTGTCCAAACAGTGGGTTTGATCTATATAAGAATCTTACCTCTTGGGCTATGGTTGACATAAATATCTGCCTTCATTGTAGCTGCTCAGTTACAATTACACTAAAAATTATGCTTAAAGAGGTATTTCTAAGGCTAGCATTAGTCTCATGGTTCTAATCGTGGAACCATTTTTTTGAGAATAGCTGACAGAGTTACTGCTAATGATAGTAACTAAGTAGGATGAACATTTCATGGTCTCTGGAGAACTAAGATTTTACTTAGGCCTCTACCATGCTTATATTGCTAGAGACCTATGATCAGGATAGGTGCTTTCCGTTAGAGCATGTTTACTAATACACTGTAGGAAATGTTTCCCTTATTATCCTACCAGCTGTTATTTCTGGGCTTGAGCAGCAGCAGAACTTAACAAAATCCTTGTTTGTGTGTGTGTGTGTGTGTGTGTGTGTGTTTTAAATTAATTTATTCTTTATAATTGGAGGCTAATTAGGCTAATTGCAGGATTGTGGTGGTTTTTGCCATACATTGACATGAATCAGCCAGGGTAAGTAATGTGAAGATAGTGAGTACTGTATTAGTTTTCACTATATGAAGAGTTGAACCATATTTGCTTTACTGCAGTGGGTTGTTTCCTCTTTGGAAGAGTTTTTAAAAAAACGTTAATGGTGTTTTCTGCCCAACTAACCATTCATTGGTAGCAGCATTAGTGTTTGTGGCATTTAGAGTGAAATTTATCATCCAGTCTTATGTGTCCAGTCTTACGAAGTGTTAGCAGTTGTTTACACTATGATTTGGTTTTTTATCTATGGGGTTGATGATGGCATGTTAGCCCCCTAAAGGGGAGAATTATGTTTTTCATTCAGTAGTCTTAGCTGTTTAGGAAAAATTATTGATAACTCCCTGGTTTTCCATAAAACGGCTCTGTGGAGATATTACTAGTCCTATTAAATTTAGTTGGGTTCCTTCACCATATAGTGTAACTAGTAAGATTGCTATCTGGCCCCCAAGCCAATAAAGAAGAAAAATAATTAGGATTTTTATTAATGATTCTGCCTACTGTTTCAGTAATTGACCTTATTCCTGAAATGTATGTGAGATGCAAATCTGCTCTCCTCTTAGCTCATTGTTGCCTTTCGTTAATATGAGCTCACACAGAGAAGACGTGCTCCCTCTTCAGTGTGGCCCTTAATAGTAAGCCTTCTGCTTCATCTGGTACTGAGCTGACAAGACAGTGATGTGTCAATATGGGAGGGAAGCACTGTTCGAGAGAAGCTTTATCTGTCTCCATTGGAGGGCCTTAGTAAGAGATTTTTTTAGTGTGGTAGTAATGACTACATGCAGAGAAGGCAATGGCACCCCAACTCCAGTACTGTGGCCTGGAAAATCCCATGGATGGAGGAGCCTGGTAGGCTGCAGTCCATGGGGTCGCTAAGAGTCGGACATGACTGAGCGACTTTACTTTCACTTTCACGCATTGGAGAAGGAAATGGCAACCCACTCCACTGTTCTTGCCTGGAGGATCCCAGGGATGGCAGAGCCTGTTGGGCTGCCGTCTATGGGGTTGCACGGAGTCGGACACAACTGAGGCGACTTAGCAGCAGCAGCAGCAATGACTACATGTGATTTAAGCCTTACACTTTTCCTTTACATCTTAACCACAATGTAAGATGCAGCTCCAAAAGATGATAGTGAAATTAGAAGGAAAAAAAGACCAAATGACTGAAAGAAGAACAGATAGGTAGTTTATTGAGTTCACCTATATTCTGTTTTTGCTGATTTACCTTTTTTGGTTTTAAAGTTTTAAAATAAGCTCATGTGTACAGTTGGTTGCCTTCACAGTAACTTATTTTTTTTTTTTTTTTTTTAACTTTTTTTAAACTTATTCTTATATATATATTTTAACTTAGATCTTGGAGTTTAATACAGATGGAAATTTTAGACAATTTTTGAATGACAATTTTTAACTTCTTAATTGTCTATAGTTTAGTAAGTTGATTTTATATTTTAAGATAAATGTTCCAAATTGTTTCTGAGTGTATCTTGTGGTTAATTTTCGTGGTCTTTTATGTCAGCCGTTGCTCTCTCTCTCTCATAGGAGCAAGGAGATTTGTGACCTTGGATTTTGGCAGACCAATACTATTGACAGATGTATTGATTCCCACTTGTGGAGACTTGGCCTCCTTGTCAATTGACATTTGGACATTAGGGGAAGAGGTTGACGGGAGGCGATTGGTAGTGGCAACTGATATTAGCACCCATTCACTAATTCTGCATGATTTGATACCACCTCCAGTGTGCAGATTCATGAAGGTAAAGAACTTCAAGAAGATGAATTGGTACACTCTCTCTGTTTCTGATAAGTTAGGGAAAATATTCAGACATAATTTAAAAGTATCCTTATAACACAGGGAACCATACTCAATATCCTGTGGTAAACCATAATGGAAACATATAAAAAAGAGTGTGTATGTGTATGTATAAGTGAATCACTTTGCTGTACAGCAGAAATGAACACAATAGTATAGATCAACTGTACTTTAATAAAATATGTATCTTTTTATAATTATTTTTTAATATATGATTCAGATTTTTATTGTTGTAGATGAGTAGGTATGTATATTTATAAGTTTTCATTTCAGATCACTGTCATTGGACGTTATGGAAGTACAAATGCCAGAGCTAAAATTCCATTAGGATTTTACTATGGTCATACCTATATCTTGCCTTGGGAGAGTGAATTGAAATTAATGCATGATCCTCTGAGGGGAGAGGGAGAATCTGCAAACCAACCAGAAATTGACCAGCATTTAGCAATGATGGTTGCTCTACAGGAGGATATACAGTGCAGGTTAGTAGAAAATTGGTGTATATTTTAATCTTATTGAAGCTGTATATTTTATATAATGTCTTGCATATACTTGGTCAAGAAATACTTTTTCATAAGTGTATAGAGAAGGGCAAAAAGCAGGAGGACACTAGCGTGTTATAATGTTTAATGCATTAATATGATTTAATATTTTTTTTTTTTTTTACTATTTACCAATTGATTAATTCTTTCTAATAGTTGTATGTTAACTTGTTCTAGAGATTTAATTTTTGTGTGTATTTGTATATGTATTTTAAAGAGAACATTGCAAGAATTATTTTGTTCATTTATTTTTTTCTTATAGGTATAACTTAGCTTGTCATCGACTGGAAACTCTTTTGCAAAGTATTGATCTTCCTCCTCTCAACAGTGCTAACAACGCACAGTACTTTTTGCGAAAGCCAGACAAGGCAGTCGAGGAGGACAGTCGAGTTTTTTCTGCCTATCAGGACTGTATCCAGCTACAGCTTCAACTAAATTTGGCTCATAATGCAGTGCAGAGGCTCAAAGTAGCTCTTGGTGCAAGTAGGAAGATGTTGAGTGAAACATCAGACCCAAAAGATTTAATTCAGACATCTTCCACAGAGCAGTTACGTACCATCATCAGATATTTATTGGACACTTTGCTCAGCCTTCTTCACTCTTCCAATGGTTTGTATTTAGCTTAAGTACTTAAAAAGGCCGGAAATACATTTGATATGATTTTGTATGTTTTAATGTATTAATATTTACTGGGTACTGTTTATTTTGATATCCTTTCTGATATGTTTTTGAAATGCGTTTTTAGGTTGATTCATTTTTTTCCCTTTTTTTAATTTGTTTTTCTTAAATAGGTCTATGGTTAATTTTTTCTTGAGTTTCAGCTATTGATGTTCTACATCATTGTGTTACCTGGCAAAATAATAATTAATATTTGAAAATTCAACACTGAAAGCTGTTAATAAGTTGCTAATCTAACAGAACTGTCAGTTTCTAGCCAGGAGCTATTTTTGATCATTACATATGGTTGTGACTGTGTGCACCCAAATACACACACACACACACACACACACACAGAGCTATCTGATTCACCTAACTCCACACACACACACACACACACACCACACAGAGCTATCTGATTCACCTAACTCCACATAGAAGAAGTATGCTGCTGCTAAGTCACTTCAGTCATGTCCAACTCTGTGCGACCCCATAGACGGCAGCCCACCAGGCTCCGCTGTTCCTGGGATTCTCCAGGCAAGAACACTGGAGTGGGTTGCCATTTCCTTCTCCAATGAATGAAAGTGAAAAGTGAGAGTGAAGTCGCTCAGTCGTGCCCGACTTAGCGACCCCATGGACTGCAGCCTACCAGGCTTCTCCCCGCCATGGGATTTTCCAGGCAAGAGTACTAGAGTGGGGTGCCAAGTATAATTGATGTAATTGCCATTCCCCCCCCCAAATATTTAGCAATTAAAATTCTATATATAAGGAATAAATAAATAGACCAGATTTTGCTGGTAAGGAGGAAAGCCTATCTGGGAATGCTGATTTTGATCCTACAGCATACTCTTAAATAGGAAATTTTACTGTTTTCTTTCTTGTAATAGGACACTCTGTTCCTGCAGTTTTGCAGAGTACGTTCCATGCCCAGGCCTGTGAAGAGCTTTTTAAACACCTGTGCATCAGTGGAACCCCAAAGATACGGTTGCATACTGGTCTTCTACTTGTTCAGCTCTGTGGTGGTGAAAGATGGTGGGGCCAGTTTCTTTCTAATGTTCTTCAGGAATTGTACAATTCCGAGCAGCTTCTCATCTTTCCACAGGATAGGTAGGTCAGAAAATGCTGGAATAATTTGTTATTAGTGATTTATTCCCACAGTGTTCAAATTGGAAATGTTGTGTATGTGGGTACTGAGTGTGGAAAAATTAAGCATGTCTTTTCAGAGTTTGAGCAATGCCCAGTGAAGGGCATATTGAAGAAGATTCTACATGATATAACTGAACTATATTCTTCAGTTTCCTAACTAAATCTATGGAGTTTATTGATTTGTGTTTACACGTATTTCCTATCAGATTCTATTGCTATATGTGTCAAACGTATTTTTTTCAGTCTGTGATAATGTTGTTTCTACGTGATTTCTTGTGGATAAACTTAGAAAATATAAGCAACTAGCTGAAAAAGAGCTATTTTTAACATTGTGCTTCCAGATATAAATCTTACTAATAACCAAATAGTCTATCATTAGTCTCTTAAATTACAGTGTGAATTATTTTGAATATGAACAGTTAAATTGATTCATACTCAGTGTTTTGTTTGTATCTTTGTTTTTTCTTTTTAGGGTCTTCATGTTACTTTCCTGCATTGGTCAGAGATCACTTAGTAACAGTGGAGTATTAGAAAGCTTACTTAATCTGTTGGATAACTTACTGTCACCTCTTCAGCCACAGTTACCCATGCATAGGAGGACAGAAGGTATTATTTGAATTAGTGTTCTTCAAGTAAAAACATAAGATTCCTGTAAATACTGTTTTTTATAAACTATCTACTCTGAAATATTTATTTTAATATTTGTTTTGCTGCACATTTTGTTGATATTTTTGTGACACAGACTTTTTAGAATGACCAGCCTTCATGTGATTGACTGTCATGTGGTTACTGCTTTTTCAATGTGTACCTTTTCTTTATGTGAATTTTGAACTTGGAAATTATTGTGTATGTTGTTTTTATACTATCATGATTAAAATCAGCTCTCACGTTTAAGTTTTTTGGCAGCACTGCTGTTCTGTTTATTGATAATGAGCTTCATTTGAGCAGGAAAATTGTTACTGGAATAAAAACTCTGAAACATAGTGTGAAACTATATGACTTATAAATTGAGACCTTTTTTAAAAAATTTCATCCCCCTTTAAGTCTAAGAATAGTTTCTTATACCTTGTTTTCTGTAAGTTATTACCTGTTAGATTTCAAATTATACTTATGAATCCGTTTTTGTACCATGAAAGATTTGTTAAATCTTCCATTAGATTTGATGTGTTATTCAATTTGTGGCCGCAGGTTTCAATTTTGAGGCTTAATATAAATAAATATTAGTATTGATAATTATATGGTGTATTTTGGAGTTATAAAATATCTTAATTTTGTAATTATTTTACCAGACTTCATTAGGATTCTTAGGGTCACATGACTGTTTCTCCCCCTTTCATTTCTGTACAGGAGTACTAGATATCCCCATGATCAGTTGGGTTGTTATGCTCGTGTCCAGGTTGCTGGATTATGTGGCAACTGTGGAAGATGAAGCAGCAGCTGCAAAGAAACCTTTGAATGGTAAAGACAGGGAGAGGTTTATGACAGGTATCAGACGTTTATAATAATCTGCTGGTGGGGATTTTGAATGAATATGCAATTTTTCCAGAACTGACTTTGGCCTGGAGAGTCCAGCTATATGTAATATATGTAAGATATTCCTTACCTTTACCAGGAATAACATATATATAAGTGAAGTTAATGAGAAGGAAGTCTGTGAAGGGTTATTGTAGTTTTATGGTATTTAGTATGTCATTCCATTTACTGTTATAAAATGTTTCTATTAACTGCAAATGACATTTATGCCAAGATACAGAAATTCCTAGATTTTTGTGAGTTGTAATCTCCATAAGCTTGAAGCACAGAAAATTTTTTAAATGAAAGAAAATCAAAGTGTAAGATAAATTATTTTCTTCTTGTTTTCCAAGTTAACAAGACTTTATGAAGCAGCTACATATCATATGTAAATACAGACAAGAATTTCCATAAAATTAGGAATTTTAAAAAATTATTAGGATTATACTATTAAAGGGCTGTTTAGATGTTTTATATGTAAATCAGTTGTTTATGACACATTGTTTGAGAATAGGGCGGGGAATTCTTTTCATGCACAAGGATTTTTTTTTTTAAACTGTGCTGTATATTAATATCTATAGGTCACTACTCAGTTATAGACTGTAGAAGTAAGACACAAATGCAACTGTGTGTAAAGTTGGAATATAACAGATAGTATGTGAAGCCTTAGTTTTATTCATAGCATTCAGGTATTATGAAAACACATTGGTGGAAGACATTTTTTTAAGGCCTGAAGAATTTGAATGACTTGACAAAAGGATAATAAGAGAACAGAAAAAGCTGTTATTAGGTTAAGCAGATATGAAAAAAATCATTGAGGATTGGTGACAAGTGGGATTAAGCCTGAAGTGAACAGAATGACCAGTATGGAATAGTCTGGACACATTCCAGAATGAGAAGATGTAGAGCTATGCAGCATGGTTTTTTAACTATTCAGTCTTATTTTCGCAGTCATTAAATCAGATTTTTAAGTATCCTTTTTTTTGATACCTGCATAAAAGCATAGAGTTTGAAATAGGCAATAGTGAGCATTTTGTTATTGTTACATTTGAATGACTTTATCAAAGTGGTATTGTACAAAGATTAATTTTAAACAGTTGTGGAAAAAGTAGACTGTTACCTTAATGGAAAGATTGAAAGCACAGAGAACCCTGGTCTTAAAGTCATTTAGGGTCTAGGTTAACTTTTATAAGATCACATGTTCTTAGCAGTTTCTTTACGATGGTTTCCTTAATTTTTTTCAAAAACCGCTTTCTTGTGATTAACACATTTATCATTTTATATTTTCTGGGTATGAGTAGTACTTTAAAATCACATTTATCATAATTATTAATACAACTTTTCATTGCTCTGTAGGTAACCAGTGGAGTTTCATTAACAATAATCTGCACACCCAGAACATAAGTCGGTCTTCCAAAGGCAGCAGTAGCCTTGATAGATTATATTCCAGAAAAATAAGAAAGCAGCTAGTTCATCATAAACAGGTAACTTTCGATATTTTTTTGCTTGTATTTGAGACATTGTATGAGATAGACTTCCCATCAGACCTTATGAACTACTTAATTTAGGGAAATTATTTGACACTTTTGAGATGGAGTTTGTTTGTAAGATGCCAGCAGTACATAGTTCACAGATTTTTGCCAAGTTCTTTTAAGCTGTCTACCTCCTCACATTTCTGATACTACTATTCTAAGTGCAGCCATCAGTTGCCTAGTCAGAAGACATGTCTGCCTTTGTTTTCTCAATCCAGTTCATTTTTCATGCTGCCCCAGAGGGTTCTTTTAGATACATACCTGATCATATCACTCCACCTCTAAATTGTTAGTGGTTTCCAGGTGATCTTTGACTGATGGTAAAACTCCTTAATATGGCTTTAGCATATCTATCATCTGCCTGTCTAACTTTTAGGTTTGAATTTTGGCCTAGCCATATTGAATTTGAGTTCCTGGACCACCTGCAACCAGTCTTCTCATCCAAGATTTATTTTAATATGTGCTTATTCCCCCATCCCTTCCTCTCCCCCTACCAAACATTTAGTTTTCTATTTTGCTTGGATAATTGAACTTACTTTTCAGAAATTAGTTCATATTCACTTTCTAAAGGAGATCTTCCCTGATTTCTAAATTAGGATCCCATAAAATATCCCCATGTATCCTGTATTTTGCCTTTCATTATATTTATTGTATTCTCCTGTTGAGATTCTTTTGTTAACCTGAGTTTATAGCTGATGTCAGATTCTTATACGCCACTACTTTATTATAAATGCATCTTCCTCTCTGTCTTACAGTATATATAGAAATATATACTGTATATTTAATATCCAGTATAGAGCCTTATATGTCTTTTAAAAATATTTGTATAATTGATTTAAGATGAAAGAAAAAGAAAGTGAAGTTGTTCAGTAGTGTCTGACTCTTTGCGACCCCATGGACTGTAGCCTGACAGGCTCCTCCATCCATGGGATTTTTCAGGCAAGAATACTGGAGTGGGGTTGCCATTTCTTTCTCCAGGGGATCTTCCCGACCCAGGAATCTAACCTGGGTCTCCCGCTCTCCAGTCAGACTCTGTACTCTCTGAGCCACCAGGGAAGCTAATTTAAGATGAAATGAGAATTTATATGAAAACATGTATGCTCTGAAAGTTTGTGAAAGCTTTGGGTTTTTTAAAAAGCATGACTTAGCACTAAATTACTTATTTCTGAGTTTTTCCACTATGAGCAACCGTTGGCCCTTTTGCAAGAAAATGATGTGAAGCTTTTTCACATCATTGAAATCTGAATAACTTAGGTGAATTGTAATAATGTCATTACTCTGTTGTAATATTTTACTATTGTTAGGCAAAATGGGTTAGGCAAAATTGGGTAAAGTGTAAAAGGGATCTGCATTATTTTTTATAACTGCATGTGAATGTATAGTTATAATAAAATTTTTAATTAATAAGAATCATAGACATACCAAAAAATATACTACTCTTGAAGGAGATTTCCATAAAAGCCAAGCTAGGACTCTTGTACAGTAAAAATATTTTCCTAGTATATTTAAAAATAATTCTTTTCCTCTATTTAAAAACATTCCATCAGTCAGTCTCATTAGAAGCTTACATAACAAAAGTATTCCACTTATTTCTCTTCTTCCATGGATAAGAAATTGGTTACTTCTTAATTACAGAATGGGGAGATCTTTTATTTGGATTTTATAGGTGATTTTTTAAAAAATCAATATAGTTAAAACTAGACTTCACAGAAACTTACTTGTTTCATTAGTTTGCCATATGGATTCTGAGAAGTACAATAACTTATTTTGTTGTTTTTAACATTGCTAACTATAAGATTAACATTTTCTTTAAAGCAACTTAACTTATTAAAAGCAAAACAGAAGGCTTTGGTGGAACAGATGGAAAAAGAAAAAATACAGAGTAACAAAGGATCATCATATAAACTTCTGGTAGAACAAGCAAAATTAAAGCAGGCTACCTCAAAGGTATGATCTTTCTTTTTTTAACATAATTATCTTAGAAAAGTTACTCTTCCGTTTAGTATTAATACTTTAAATTATTTGAATAGTTAAATATCTTTAATAATGATCAGGAAGTTTTATGTTATTCTGCTTATCAGCAGAAAAATCTATCCTATGTACTTCTTTGGGGGGAAAGAAGTATTTCCTTTAACTCAAGGAAATACATGGTTAATGTGGACTTAAAGTATTTTTGTAGCGTATTTTCTTTAAAGTGGATTGTGTTCCAGTAAATTGATGATAAAAGGATTCAGGATGTGTACGGTTTTCCTAATGTGTCCATTCTAAGTGAAAATTAAAATTCAGTGATTTTTAAATTAAGTTTTTTTTAAAAATAATGACGTTTTTTCAACTTGGGGGATAGTGTTTCAATAGCAACCAAGTTTGCATATTGTGTTTCTATAGATATGAGATTACAATTATTCCAGCAAAATTTGAAATGAATTAATACTCTATACTTTGTATGTATAGGTTTCTTTACCATTCACCTTTTAAGATTATGTTTAGGGTGTTTTGGTAATATTTAAAATAATAAATTTGCCCTAATAGAGCCTTTTTGTAGAATTCCTCCTTTCTGAAATTCTATTTGAAATCTGATGCATTATTCTAAAATAGACAGAGGTATATATTGTCAGAACTTTTTGAAGCTTATGGTTTGCCTAAAAATCTTGTTCTTTAGAAGTTGTGTTTTCTAAGTGTATATTTTCATCTCAGAAATAAACTCATATTGAAAGAATTTTCATTCAATAAACATTGATTTAAATATTATAAATTTCTGTGTATAGCACTTTAAGGATTTAATTCGGCTTCGTCGGACAGCAGAGTGGTCTCGTTCTAATTTAGACACAGAAGTTACAACAACAAAAGAAAGTCCAGAGATAGAACCACTTCCATTTACTCTGGCCCATGAACGTTGTATTTCAGTAGTCCAGAAACTTGTCCTGTTTCTCCTCTCTATGGATTTTACATGCCATGCAGATCTCTTATTGTTTGTTTGTAAGGTAAGTAAAGTAATAGGCCTAATTTATAATTACAGGCTTAGAGAATAAGAAAAAGAATGAAGAAAAAAATAGTTTTAAATTGAGTTTTAAGAGAAATAAAAGTGCTTTGGTTTTCCTTTTATGCGGTTTAGTTTTTTTTAATGTGCCTTGAAAGATTTTAGAAATACTTGGGCACTTATTTTTATGAGACCTATTATACATTTTTGATCTAGTTAAAACTAGATTAATGTAGACTTGAAATGTAAATAGTGTGAAGTGAAGTGAAAGTCGCTCAGTCGTGTCTGACTCTTTGTGACCACAGGGACTATACAGTCCATAGGATTCTCCAGGCCAGAATACTGGAGTGTGGGTAGCCTTTCCCTTCTCCAGAGGATCTTCCCAACCCAGGAATCAAACCCAGGTCTCCTGCGTTGCAGGCGATTCTTTAAATGCTGAGCCACAAGGGAAGCCTTGGATATGTGTGTACAGCCTACTGTTTTTCTTTTAAGATAGGTGATCTACAAATGAGTGTCAAGTTATAGCAGTGAAGTCTGTATTAATGCCCTGAAGGCTTTCCTGTAGCATATTCATTGTTTGTAGAAATTGAACTTTTCAACTCAGATTTTTTTTACCTGGATTTTAACATTTAATCCATGAAATTACATTTCCTTGGCATTTCATGTCAAACAGTTATTTTGATATCAAAAGCATATCTCATTGAAAAGTTACTTCAGTGCTTTATTTTTGGAGAAAACATGTAATAGCTACTTAAGTGTATGATTTTATAAAATGTATTACAGGTTCTTGCACGCATTGCGAATGCCACGAGGCCAACCATACATCTATGTGAGATTGTGAATGAACCCCAGCTGGAAAGACTGCTATTACTTTTGGTTGGAACTGACTTCAATAGAGGAGATATATCTTGGGGTGGTGCTTGGGCTCAATATTCCTTAACTTGTATGCTACAGGATATTTTAGCAGGTTTGTTAGGATTTATTTTTAATAAGGTATATCGAAATGAGCTTGTCGATGCTTGACTAATCATTAAAGGAAACTGTGCCCCTCAAAAGTGTAAAATGTCTCATCTCAGCAGTAGCAGCCCTTTCAAATTACTTCTGTGTTTAATTATGTTGACACCTGTGATAAATGCAAGTGTTTATGGAGGAATTAGGTTATAAAGTGCAGGGATACGGGAGCTAGTCTGCTTCCTTATTAATACCAGCAGTGGGCTGCTTCCAAGTTCTCTTGGTGCGTTTGAGGAAGGTACTCCCTGTTCCTCAGTTTTTTTCATCTGTAAAATAAGGTAATAAAAACATCTCTATTGTTATTTTGATGAATAAGTGAGTTAATATATTTAAAGTGATGGTAATAACTCCTTGTTCATAAGGCACACATTTTATGTTTTTACTAGTTAGCATTTGAAGTTAATGCAGTGCAAGGCCCTAGCATTTCCTTGTATAGATAAGGACTCATTTGCCTCAGAATCTTTTATGATTGGTATAGTGTACATGCTATTCTCTATACTAGATGAAAAAAATATGTTTTGGGTGTCTGTTTACTAATTACTAAAACAGTTAAGGTGATGATATTCTCACCTGCAGGAGAATTGCTGGCTCCAGTAGCTGCAGAAGCCATGGAGGAAGGACCAGTGAGTGATGATGTAGGTGCAACAGCCGGTGACTCGGACGACTCCCTGCAGCAGTCTTCAGTTCAGCTGCTGGAAACTATCGATGAACCTTTGACACACGATATGACAGGTACATCCTTTGCATTTGTAACTAAACATATCCTTAGCTCTTTAAAAATGTGAACTTAAATTTCAAAATTAAGAATATTAATGAAGTGTAAAATTTTTATAGTAAGTCTTTGGCCTTAGTAACCATATCAGTATTTTTCTGATAAACAGGTTTTACTTTGATTTTCTGCATGCTTTTTTTAAAAAACAATTTTTACTTATTTATTTATGCCTGTGCTGGTTCTTCATCGCTGCGTGGGCCTTACCCTAGTTTCGGTGAGCGGGGGCTGCCCCTACTGTGGTGTGGGCTATTCCTCACTGCGGCGTGCGGGCTTCTCCTCAGTGTGTGTGTGGGCTTCTCCTTGTGGTGTCTCTCTCGTTGCAGAGCACTGGCTCTAGGTGCACAGGCTTCAGTAGTTGCAGCACATGGCTCAGTAGCTTCAGTTTCTGGGCTCTAGATCACAGGCTCAGCTGTGGTGGCAAACAGGGTTAGTTGTTCCGCGGCAGGTGTGGTCTTCCCTGACCCAGAATCATCTCCTGTCTCCTGCATTGGAGAGGCGCGTTCTTTACCACAGAGCCACAGGGAAGCCCTCTGCATGCTTTTTCTAATAAAATGGTATCCTTTCACAGTGTCCATGTTATTTTGATACAGTCTTACTTGGCTCTGTGGAAGGAATTACAAGCTAGAAAGCAGTTTAAAATACACAGTGGTGAAGACAGCAAGGTTAATGGCTCTTGTCTTTTTCTTTGTTTTCTGCCTTGTCAAAACTATAATGTGCGTCTTAGCATGTGCAAACCTTTGTGGTGTACTCCCTACTTTTTAAGACTGTTTAATTTATTAACTTATATATTGCTTTGCTACAGTCATTTCATTTGTTTCATTACTTAATCTTAGATTCTCTCATGATTTTTTCCTTTCTGTCTGATAGTCCCTTTACCTGGAGGAGATTTTCTTCTCTAGTTTGCATAGTGAACTTCTTGTCTGAGATTCACATACAGCTACCCTCCTCCAAGAAGCTTTTCCCATCACCACCAGCTTTGTTGGAGACTGCTGTTGGTGCTACCTACTTCCTTGATTGTCTCCAGTAGCAGCTACCATGCTGTATTTGGTTTAATTTCTATTGTGTACGCTCACCTCTGAACCCTTGTTAATTTATTGGAAGGTAGAGATGTGTTTTATTGATCTTCATATACTCAAACCCTAATGCAGGCTGATGTTTTCTTGACATTATATAAATATATGTTGAATAAAAAAGAGTGAGAAAGAAAGGAAGATAAAGGTTGGAAGGCGTAAAAGGCTGGTCAAGCATTTGGAGTCATCTGAGAGCAAAATAGTTTCTAATTCATGATAGAAAAATAAGGTGAAGAGCAGTGTTCTTAAAACTTTACATTTCACTTTAATAATGGGTTTTCTTTCCCTAACTATTAGGTGTAATTTATGAATTATATATTGGAGGCAATAAAATGAACAATAATTATTCATTCTAGAAATGGTTAATGATTATTTTTAATAGCAAAGTTTATGTAATTTGATTCAACAAGGACTAATCCTGTGGTCTTTTCCCCTAGGAAGTTACATACTATTGTACTAGTGTTTTTAATTGTGTGTGTTATAGGGTGATGTGTTTGCATACTTACTTATGCTTAATTGTCAAGTATAAAAATTTAGAGACTTCTATATCAGAAACATTTTATATTTAAGTAAATGTAATTGCTCTGTATTTAAAAGCAGTAGTATATTGGGTAAATTTTATATACTCCACCAAAAAAATCACTTTAAATTACTTGAAGGTGCACCTCCTCTTTCCTCTTTGGAAAAAGATAAAGAAATTGACCTTGAGCTACTTCAGGATCTAATGGAAGTTGACATTGATCCTTTAGATATTGATTTGGAAAAGGATCCTCTTGCAGCCAAAGTCTTTAAGGTATGATCCACTAGAATATTCTTTGCAATTAAAATCTTTCATCTTATACTTCTGGTTTATTGATTACTTAAAAGACGAAAGTATACACTTAATGTAATCCATTATTTAGTTTGCTCAAAATTAAAATACTCTAGACACTATAGTAGATTTTTTTATGATACTATTGGAATGTTATAAGGAGAACTTATATCATTTTTTAATATAGCTGCTAATATTACCTTAAATGTTAATAAAACCATTAATAAACATAGGAGGTATGGTTATGGAGTATTGACATTTCAAGCAGCATTTAAGGTCATCCAGGTTGAGTTCATTGCAGAATCTATGTCTTTACTAGCTGCTACTTTTTCTAAAGGAGATACAATTCTAATACTTTATTTTAGTTTATTTTGTTTGTAAGAGATTAAGATGCTAGATTCTAATAAATACGGTCTTTTTAGACTTGGGGATACAATGGAATATTCTGAACCATTCCTATAGATCATTAAATTTATGTTTTAAAAATGTAAAGGGTAAGGGGAAATGTTTACTTTGTAGCCCTGTTTGAGTTAAGGTGGTGTAAATAATATGTTATTCTTAGTAAAGAGTCAAAAATAAACCACAGTTTTTTCTATTTTTTTAAGCCAATAAGCAGTACATGGTATGACTATTGGGGTGCTGATTATGGCACCTACAATTACAACCCGTACATTGGAGGTCTTGGAATTCCTGTAGCAAAGCCACCAGCAAATGCAGAGAAGAATGGATCACAGACAGTTAGTGTTTCAGTGTCTCAGGGTAAGTGAGGCACTGTTATTAAGACAAGCTATTCTTAAAACAAGTTCTCAGTTTGTGAATTCTTGGTCTCCTGAAAATTTGATCCTGAAAGTATGCTGAGAGAGTTTATTATTGCAGGGCTGCCTTGAGAGTGACTGACACTCAGAGCTGTGTGTTGGTCAGTTTGGAAGCATTTCTATTTATGGTCCATCTTTTGTTTCTCAGAATAACACTTAGCAAAATATACTTGTGAGTTGTGTGAGTTTGCCAGTGGCTTTAATTATTTTTATTGTTATTGTACTTTATTTTTATTGTTCTTATAATAGTAAATTTACATTTATTTGTAAGCAGAACGGAATCACGTTGAGTATTATTTTTGTACTCTTCTAGTCACAGAGTATATAACTTTCTTTTTTCAATGAAATATTTTCTTAAATTCTGAATCATCCAAACATTTACTGAAAAGTTACAAGTATAATACAGAGAACAGCTTTATCCTGACCCATTTGGGAGTAAGTTGTTAATCTGATAGTTTTCTATTTTATTTTGTTTTACAAAGCAGGACATTTCTTCTACATCAGGAAGCACATTCCATCAAAATCAGGAAATTAACATTAGTACTAACTTTAAGACTCCATTCAAGTTTTAACAGTTGTGTGTAAATAATGTCCTTTATGGAAAATGATCCAGTACTAAATTGTACGTTGCATTTTACAGTTGACCCTCAAGTAATAGGGGAGCAGAGGGGCCCACTCCCACACAGTTGAAAGTCTGTGTGTAACTTTACAGTTGGTTCTTTCTCTCCAAAGTTTTGCATGTGTGTGTTAAGTCATTTGAGTTGTGTCTGACTCTGTGCGACCTTAATGGCTGTAGCCAGCCAGTCTCCTTTGCCCATGGGGATTCTCCAGGCAAGAATACTGGAGTGGGTTGCTATGCCCTCCTTTAGGGAATCTTCCCAATCCAGGGATCAAACCTGCATGTCTTATGTCTCCTGCATTGGCAGGCAGGTTCTTTACCACCAGTGCCACCTGGGAAGCCTTTTACATCCATGCATTCAGCCAACTGTGGATTGTGTAGTATATGTTTATTGAAAAAATCCGTGTAAGTTGACTTGTGCAGTTCAAAGTGTATTTTTCATGGGTGAACTATAATTACCATATCTCTTCAGTGTTATTCAGTTTGCCACACTTTTTCAGAGGTGACTTTCATGATCTTGATGCTTTTGAAGATTATAGGCCAGTTATTTGGTAGAATTTCCCTCAGTTGGGGTTTGTATGCTATTTCCTCATGATTGGATTCTGGTTATGTGACTTTGGCAGTAGTAGTAGGAAACTGTAGTGTCAGGTTTTTCTTACTGCATCCTATTAGGTGGCTCATGATTTTAATTTGGATCACTGCGGGTGCTCTTCAGTCCAATACTTGATAAAAGATGTTTATCAAAATTTTCCAGTGAAAAATTATTCTTTTCCCTTTTGCAAAAAAAATTTTGATTGGAGTGACAGAAGAATACTTGGAAACTTGTTATTTTTTGAATAGACGAGTGGTTTCCTTTTTTTATTCAGTGTGTTATAATTTATTACCATTATTTGTTTTAAAATATAGGGAACATAAAGTTTTCCATTTTAACCATTTTTAAGTGTATAGTTCTATGCATTAGGTAAATTCACATATCATTATTTATTTTGATATTCAAATTGCCCCGATTTGACCAGTGATATCTCCTTTAAACTGGTCTCTGTTTTTTTTTTTGACATGTCCTCATCTTTCTTTGAAGATTTCCCTTTTTTTGGCATCTTGTTAGATGCCCCAAGCTCATCATTTACTTTCCCTTTTCCAGACTGAGAGTTAGCCACTTCATGAACAAAAAAAATATTTCAAAACCTTTTAGTGGAAGAATTCAAGGTTTGAGTACTAGATATACTTGTTGCTAATTTGGGGCTGTTTCCATGGTCTCTTGGTGGACAGATCTAGGGAATGTGTACATACATTTGTGTTTATATTTATTTCTGTATTTGTTTGTCTATCTAGCATGCCGCAAGTTCACACTGATACATCAGTTAATCTAACTGCAATCTAACTCCATAGCCTTCATTTTTCCTTTGTTCATATTTCTCTTTTCTCTTGATAGTGAGGTGCCTGATTCTCCTTCTCTTTAATATACTTGCTTCCACTGTCCTTGCTTCCCTTACCTGGGCTGCCTCTCTTTATATTGCCACTGTCCTGTCTCTAGCCTCCTTTGCCCAGGTACTGTTAGCTGCTGTTCCTCTGGTGCCCGTGCCAGGTTGCTCTGATGGGAAGATGCATTCCTCACCCTGTCTGGGGCTCAGATGTCAACATTTTGTTGTAGGAAGTAGGACATGAATAATAATTATTAAATAGCTTTTGTTTTTTAATTGTTTTTTGTAGCCCTAGATGCTCGCCTAGAAGTTGGACTTGAACAACAAGCAGAACTTATGTTGAAAATGATGTCTACCCTGGAAGCAGATTCCATTTTACAGGCATTAACAAATACATCTCCTACATGTATGTAAAAGTCACCACTCTTAGAGTATTATACTTAACAGTTTATCTCTTGATTATCGTCAGATGTACTCAGTAACAGTGGATTTTTTAAAACATTATTTTTGGCTGCACTGAGTCTTTGTTGCTTCACAAGGGCTTTCTGTAGTTGCGGTGACCAGCGGCTACTCTTTTTTGCTGTCGTTGGCTTCTCTTGTTGTGGAGCGTAGGCTCTAGGCATGCAGGCTTCAGTAGTTGCGGCTCTCAGGCTCTAGAGCGCAGGCTCAGTTGTTGTGGCACACGGGCTTTGTTGCTCCATGGCGCGTGGATTCTTCCTGGGCCAGAGATTGAACTCGTGTCTCCTGCATTGCCAGGCAGATTCTTATCCACTGCACCACCAGGGAACTACCAGTGACAGATTTTTAAATTCTCCCTTGCTAATTTAGTAGCAAGTTGAGAGATAAGACAGAAGATTAATGAATTCAGAGGGTGGAAGGGGAACAGAACACCTCCATGTAGTGGTCTTAAGTTCAGTCCAAAAACTTGAGTCATGTTTTGCTATTTGTGGTAGTGTGAGGTTAATGACATTTTTGGGAAGCCTGTATAGCTAGCTGCCTAGGAATTTGTCGCATTATATCCAAATTTATGATAAAGTGGGTTTCTTGATAGTAACATCTTTATCTTCCTTGAGGACATATGAAAGAAGATGAAAGACATATCATGATGACAGCCAAGTGGGGCTGATTGAACTACAGAATTGAGACGACTTACTACCTAATTATCTATAGCAAAAGAAGAAAAACTTTTTATAGTGAATGACCAGATAGTAAACATTTTAGGCTCTCTGGGGCTGTGCATTGTGTTTTGCAGCTCTACTGTGACTTAAGCAGCTGTAGACAAAATATACCTAAATGAATAGCTATGGCTATTAAGAAAGCCATGTTACAGAGTCTGGTGGCCTGCCATATTTGGCCAAAGGACAAGGTTTGCTGACTGTTGATGTTGTGCTAGACTTCAGTAGATCCCCTTATGTCATGTGAGTACAGTTAAGAGAGCAGCCTGTCTACCTTAAGATAGAGCTGTGCTAGGGAGATGGTGATGTTTTTACTTTTCTTAGGTCAAGAAAAATGAAAATGTGGTGGGACATGGTGATGAATAAAAGTATAGGGATACTAGTTAGAACCTAGGAAGCATGTCATGTCTTTTGAAGGAGAGTTCACAATTCATTTCAATAGAGAAATTTGGGTTTTCAGATCTTCCTATGTAAAGTTGAATTCTTTTGGTTTGCATTTTTCATTTTTTCTTGTCTTAGGAAGTACAGAAAAAATAGAAAAACCTAAGAATTGGTGTAATGTTCTGCTTCTTAATATAGTCTATCTTTTGATTATTCTTCTGCCCAAAACTTACGTTCCTCATTTAGTATAAAACTTTCTAAATATATGAGAAAGTTCTCTTAGCATCCTTTTATTTCTTTGCTCACCATGAATCTATACTCAGTTAGTTTGGTGTGTGTATCCTCTCATCAGAACTTTTCAATAGTTCCCTGACAATTTTAATGTGTCATTCAAGGTTGAGAATCAATGGATTAGAGTCTAGATTGTTCTAAAGCCATCTTCTCAAGAAATAGGCAAGGGTCTTCTTTCTTTTCCTTTTTCCTTCCCTCTTATTAATTAGGAGAAAATTGCAGGTAGAAATTGCTAGAGAGTAAGATTCTTTCCCTTTGGTGGACAAGTGCCGTGAATTAGGGAGCTTCTCTTTGTGGTGATTTTTCTTTTGAACTTTCAAGTAATGTTGTAAAACCATGTTTTCAAACAATGTAATGCTGAATCATTTAAAAAAATGCAATTAAAAAAAAAAAAAAACCTTCACTTAACTGTACATATTAATAGCTAGTTAACATTTCTCCTGCTACTTTGTGATAAAATCACAATTGTGTTTAATTTTCAGTATCACAGTCTCCCACCGGAACGGATGATTCACTTCTAGGGGGCTTACAAGCAGCAAACCAGTCCAACCAGCTTATTGTACAGTTATCATCTGTCCCAATGTTAAATGTTTGTTTCAACAAACTTTTTTCCATGCTTCAAGTCCATCATGTTCAGGTATGACTTCAGGAGAAATGGTGTATTTTTAGACGTTATTGCTGGCCTGGAAAAGATGAAATAACTGGAAAGATCAGTCTCAATCAGATAAGGATGATTTCTTTGTCACACTCAGATGGAAAAAGCTTAGAGGTATTTTAATTAACCACAGTTCATCAGTGATAGGTTATTTATTATTTTTATGATTTTAAACTTTACTTCTTTAGTTCTAACTGCATATTATACACACACCTGTATTTAAAGACTTGAGTCACCTCTTTTAATTTAGTAAAACATTTGTATTTGGTAAATTATAAATTTTAATTCAGTTAAATTTCATTTGATCTAGATTTTTAAGATGTTTGTGCTTCACCTGAATTGAAGTAAGCAAAAATAGTATTTAATTGACAGATTATTTACTCATAATTGTAAGGATTCATACATAAGTTTTTTGTTTACATGGTATTTCATAATATCATGGGTACATTTTCTTTCTGTCAATTTTCATTGTTTTTCAGTTGGAATCACTTCTCCAGCTGTGGCTCACATTGAGTCTGAATTCTAGTTCATCTGGAAACAAAGAAAATGGAGCAGACATTTTTTTATATAATGCTAATCGAATACCTGTCATTACATTAAATCAAGGTAAGATTTATTTGCGGAAAAGTCATTAACATAGCATAAAGTAAGTTAAAAAGAAAATGATTAGGTTAATAATCTTTATCATGGTTGTACTGTTTTAGTAAAACAAAAAAAAACCTTTTTAAATATACTAACATTAATTAGCAGGAAAGAGGACAGAAAACTGTACGATCTGTATTATGTCTGTGTGTAACACAGACATAAACTCTACAGTGTTTGGTTAGTCTTTACATTGTATTTCCTTAAAGTATTGTCTTGTTCATAAGCTCTCCTTTTTTTTTTCTTCATTCATTTGGCTGTGTCAGGTCAGTTATTGGGTCCTAGTTGTGGCACACAGCATCTTCATTGTGTGCCTTTGTTGCGTCTTGTGCATCGTTTGCTGCAGTGCACGGACTCTCTAGTTGAGGCACGTGGCTTAGTTCCTCTGAGGCAAGTGGGATCTTAGTTCCCCTACAAGGCATCCAACTCTCGTCCTCTGCATTGCAAGGAGGATTCTTAACCATGGGGAAGTCCCATAAGCTATTCTTTTGCAACTGGTGTTTTTTAAAATGTGCAGTAGCTCTAGAGAATTAGTAGATTGGAGAAGGATGTCAATTTTTTTATAGAAGTTGTGTTCATTCATTTTGTTCTTTTCTTGAGAAATGCAGAAATGTGGGAATTGCGGGACTTGAATAATATCCTTTAATAGGAGTAGAACTACTCGGTTTCAGCTCTGGTTACAGGAATCTGTTTAAAGAAAAGTAAAAATTATTTATTCCTGGTGCTTTCTCTCTGGAGATGTGCATCACACATGGCCCTCATTTGGCCTGTCTCAGCCTTAGTGACATCTGTGCTGTCTCTTGGTCCTGCTCATATATACATTGTCTCTATAGGAGCCAGCCCTACTTTAATTATTAGGTTTCCGTGTGTTTCACTGTATTAATGATTATTGTTATTAATTTTGCTCCCATCCCTTTTTTAAACTTTATTATTGTGAAAAACATTAAACATAAACAAGGGAAAGAAGTATTAATTATTTCTTACTGGGTAAGAAGTATTAATTATTTCTTACTGTCATCAGATATTTGGTCAGTATTCAAATTTCCATTTGTCTAAGCTGTTAACAAAATTTTTTTGTTTATTTGAGATGGAATCTGTAGAGGGTCTGGACATTTTAATTATGTTTTAAAATTCCTCCTATGTCTTTTTTTTTCCCATTCCTTTACAGAGTTTTTTTGGTCAAAAAATGGTTGTTTGGTAGTTAGACATGGAGCTTAATCTGATTTTTTGTTTTGTTATTTAAAGGCAGTTTCATAGGTTGTTTGTTTTTGTGTTGTTGGTAGGCAATGATGATTAATGCCTAGAATTACTAGCCATTCACAGGAAGTTTCAAAATGAAAATAGTCTAATTTTGTTATTCCTTTTTTAATTTATCTTGAAATATCAATACTTCCATAAAGAGAAACTTACTTTAATGTACTATCATGTCACCCTTTGGATGTACAGTTTGTATAATGGAGGCAGAAAAAGTGTTGTAAATTTTTTGTATTTTAAAATTAAATTTTAAAGTTAATTGGTTCACAAGTAGTCTATAATCTAGACCACTTAGTTTCTTTAGTAAATATAAATTCATGATTTAAAAATATTTATGTTTCTGTCATAATCGTTGTTTGTTGATGCTGAAATTATGCTGTTTGTAGTCAGTAAGATGTTTTCTTTTTAGATTGTTTTGGTTTTGTTTTTTGTGAAATACACAGCGTCTTTTTTAGGTTTTAGTATGATAGGTGTTGCAGACTATGTATGTTTCCTGCCTGGGTTCTGGAATCAGCCATTTTACTCGGTGTTCTAAGGGCACGATTAAGTGCTCTATATTATGTTTGCTTATTTTTAATACCTTTTTTCGTTCTCCACCTGCCACACGTGCTTCTTATGTAGGCCTTGTAGGTGACTTAGTTATTGTTTTATTTTGTGCTTTTTCTGGGAAGTTGCATTGATTTTGAATGGTCTGCCCCACCCCTGTCTTTCTAGGATGCCCTATTATTTTCAGTTTTTGATTTTGCAGAATATGAGGATATTTAGTAAAACACACGGAGAAGGCAATGGCACCCCACTCCAGTACTCTTGCACACGACTGAGCGACTTCACTTTCACTTTTCACTTTCATGCATTGGAGAAGGAAATGGCAACCCACTCCAGTGTTCTTGCCTGGAGAATCCCAGGGATGGGGGAGCCTGGTGGGCTGCCGTCTATGGGGTCGCACAGAGTCGGACACAACTGAAGTGACTTAGCAGCAGCAGCAGCAGTAAAACACAAGTTATATATAGCCTGTAGTTTGGAAAGGATGACATGTTATTTGTCATGGAATGAGCTTTAGACTTAGACATAAAATGTTGTTGACTCTAATGCTTTAGTTATATTTAATGGGAAACTCTTATTTATGTTTTGAGGACACTAGTGAATTGATTTTGAAAATAATGTCATGGTTTTAAATTTTCTTTGTTTCAATTCTTAGTAAACATTTGCCATGTCTGAGTGAAAATTTCTCCTTTCTCTTTTCCACATAGCCTCAATAACCAGCTTTCTCACGGTGTTAGCCTGGTATCCCAATACGCTGCTCCGGACATGGTGCCTTGTGCTTCATAGTCTAACTCTCATGACAAACATGCAGCTTAATCGTAAGTTCAGACATTCCTTTATATCTCTGACATACACTTTTTCCCCCTTGCTATCAGGTTCTTAAAAAGATGCTTCCAAGAAATGAAATGGTTGTGGAAATGATTGAACTTCTTATTTGACTGTGGCTGTTAGGCTTCTTCTTCTTTTTTTTTTTTTGTTAGGCTTCTTCTTAATGTGTCTTGTCCTTTGTGCTCCTTTCCTTTGATTGTATACGCCCGTGTATCTATAATTACAAGTTTAAGTTATATTTTTACCTCCTAAAAACTTTTACTTTTAAAAATCGATTACTTTTAGAGTACAAAATCAAGTATTTAATGTTAGCCTGTGTCTTGTGCTGGTTATTTATTCTTTTTAGAGTAACTTAGCACTTAAAATGGTTTATTCATTAATATATTCGTGAACATATATGACTAGATATCTCAGTTTGTGCTTTTCACATCTAAAATCTGTTTTCATGGAATCGAATTGTTTCTTCTCAGATTCTAAACTCCTAATAGTTTCCTACTTTCTTTACGCCACTTCTTTATTTCCTGTTTAAGTTAAGATAGTAAAATTAATTTTTGAACCTTTTAAGAACAAAACTTCCCTGGTGGTCAGACGGTAAAAAAATCTGCCTGAAATTCAGGAGACCCAATGTAATCCCTATGTCAGGAAGATCCCCTGGAGAAGGGAATGGCTACCCACTCCAGTATTCTTGCTGGGAAAATCCCACAGACAGAGAAGCCTGGCAGGCTACAGTCCATGGGCTCGCAAAGATTCCAGCACACTAAACCACTAAGACTTTCACTTTCTATATGATACTGACGATAGATTTGACTCGAGTATTTTGTTCACTTCAAAAAACTGTTGTATTGTCAGTATATATCTTAACAGTAGCTGACATGCTAAAATGAATAAATTTTGCCTCACTTTATCTTCAAAAGCTGGGTTAAACTTTATCGGAAAAATAAATCTTTATTTCTAGAAAGGGACAGTGATTACTAAGAATAGGCTGACCAAAAGGACAGTAAACATTTAGTTATTTCTTTTCAACTTGTCTGTATACTGAATAAGATATACATTAAACTAGACGTTTTTCACTGCCAGAAAGGAGGCAAGAGATCTATGGTAGAGGAAAATAGTGAGGCTCAGTCAGTACAGTAGAGATTTAGATTGTTTTTAGTAACTACCAGGAATATATGAATTTTCTTTGAAACCAAGAGATGTTTTAAATACTGCAGTTCCATTGTTTCAGACTGTTTGTTGAAAACTTTTTTTTAATGCTTTATAGCTGGTTCCAGTAGTGCCATTGGAACTCAGGAGAGTACTGCCCATCTGCTGGTTTCAGATGCAAACCTGATTCATGTTTTAGTGAAGTTTCTTTCTGGCACAAGTCCACATGGAACAAATCAGCACAGTCCACAGGTATATGATTTTTGAAATCCAGACATAGGCTTAGATTATATAGTAAACTTATTTGTAAAAGAAATTTTAAGTGTACCTAAATATGTAAAATTTTTATTGCTAAGGTATTAAATGATGGCTTTTTATGTATAAATGTAATAAAATGTTTTGAATTATTTATAATAATAATAGCTGTACTGAAACAATATAGCAGGTAGTACATTTTCTCTTGGAATTACTTGATTTTTATGCAGAGATGCATTTTTGGTGTTATATTGTATTATTTGTGAAACTTTCTAAACAAATACTTAAATGTTAGGAAAGCATTTCAAAACTATGGGAGTTTAAAAATATTTTTAAAATAATGTATTGTGTTTAATGACCTCTACAGTCAAGATTTGAGAAGTCACCTAACTTAATTCTTTTATAATATTAAATATTTTGTTCAACAAAAAAAAAACCAAAAAATTGACATGGATGGACCTAAACAGTATAATGCTAAGTGCAAAAAACAGAAAAACAAATGCTTTGAGTTTATTTATATGTGGAACCTCAAAAAGCATAACAAATGAACAAAGGTAATAAAAGTGAATAGAGTCATAGATATAGGGAACAAACAGGTGGTTGCCTGAATGGGAGATTGGGGTTGGGGAGTGGGAAAGATGAGAGAAATGGGTGAGAGGAATTGAGAGGTACAAATTTCCAGGTACAAAACAAAAGAATCACCAGGATAAAATGTACTGCATGGGGCATATTGTCAATAACAAGGCAATATCTTTATGAAGACAGGTGGTAACTAGATTTACTGTGGTGATGGTTTTGAAATGTATAGAAATATCAAATCACTGTTGTACAGCAGGATCTAAATAGTGTTGTAGGTGAATTTCACTTCAAAAACAGACTCATAGAAGAAGAGATCAGAGGTAGGGGTTGGGGGAATTGGATGAAGGTAACCAGAAGGCAAAATCTTCCAGTTATAAAACAGGGAAGTACTAGGGATGTAATGTACAGTAAGATAAATGTAATTTACATTTCTGTATATTATATATGAAAGTTGGTTGAGAGAGTAAATCTTGAGATTTATATAGAAAATATGTTTTTCTTTTATTTTGTATCTATATGAGATGGATGTTCTCTAAACTTACTGTGGTAATCATTTCATTGTGTCTGTAAGTCAAATCATTATTCTGTACATTTCAAACTTACACAGTCCTGTGTAAGATGTCAATTACATCTCAAACCCGAAAGGAAAAAGATAAATACTGCTTTTGTTAATTCAGAAAAAAAGATATATCAGAACTTACAAGCTTTTTTAGTCTAACCACAGATATTTCTTTTATATCAATTGGCTCAGACGGTAAAGCGTCTGCCTACAATACTGGAGACCTGGGTTTAATCCCTGGGTTGGGAAGATCTCCTGGAGAAGGAAATGGGAACCCACTCCAGTACTCTTGCCTGGAAAATCCCATGGACGGAGGATCCTGGGAGGCTACAGTCCATGGGGTCACAGAGAGTCAGACAACTGAGCGACTTCACTTTCACTTTCAAGCTTTTGTTGTACTGCTTTAAAAATTATTTTTCCTTCATTATAAATTTCTTTTCAAATAAAATGTATTCACTGTTCATAGTATCTTTCTATGGATTATTCATAAATGTTTTGCAAGGTTATCTTTTATTTCTTAGCTCTGTGCTTACCTATGTGTAAGATCTGTACTGTTCCGGGTGCTAGAGATTTATGTAGTAAACGAGACTCTGCCATTCTTGGAGCTTAAATTCTGTTGGGTGCATTTAGTCAGTACTGTCATACTACAGAATAGACCTTAATTTTGTAGATCGTCATAAAATAAGTGAAAGAAAAAGATAAAAAAAGAAAAGACTATTTGTAATTTGATTGGCTCAGAGTTTTGATGGGGGGGACAGAGGCATGTTATCAAGTGATTATTATACATAAAGATTGCATGAATGGAATGTGAGAATTCCTGAAATCACTGATTCCAGCTTCTTTATTTTACATATGAGAAAACATGCACTATCTGCATTGCCAACAATTATGCAGCTGGTTCATGGTAGAGCCTACGTGTCAGGGAGCATACCACTGTATAAAATAGTGTGTTTCCTCTCCCCCCACTTTCTTCTTTAAAGGCAGAATAAAAGTTATTCAAGATCATGCTTTCCACAGATATTTTGGTTTATAATAGGTAGTTTCGTTATGAATGTTAAAATTTTTAATCTCAGAATTAGAAATGAAGTTTGTCTAAAAGGGTTTTGAGAACTACATTGCATTTTGTTTTTCCAAAACTCCTGTAGGGTTTATGATTATAACATTCTAACACATAGTTCAGGGTACTTGGTGTAGCTCTCACTATAGTTTTTTTTTCATTGAAGAGATAGAAGTTTGAAAAGCTTTTTATTTTTCTTTTGCAGATTGCTACAGGTTTATTTTTAGCTCTATGGTTCTTGTTTGGAGAGTTTTTTCCCTCCATTCATTTTAGTATTTGCTCTTGTAGTCATCAGAAGCATGACCTTTTGTGGATCACTTAGCCTGTCTGTTGAAATGGGATAATTAAGATTGTGAAAAATCACAGTTTTTGTGCTTTTGAAAGCATTGTAGAGATATTTTTTGTGTAATTTAGGTGAGTCTTTTTCTATATTGAACTAAATAAGTCTGACGTAATGGAAAAATATTGACCATAGAATCTGTAATTTTCAATTTGAAACATATCAGGACCTAAAAGCTTAGTTGGTTTCATATTATCTTGTTTTTCAAATGAGAAGTTTCAACCATATGGCTCTTAACACTTGATACTTTTAAATGAATAATTCAGTAAATGGAATCACTAAGCAGTTTTCAGTAGAATTACATTTTTCTTCAGGTTGGTCCAACAGCTACGCAAGCTATGCAAGAATTTCTTACCCGATTGCAAGTGCATCTTTCTTCAACATGTCCTCAGATATTCAGTGAATTTTTGCTCAAGCTAATTCATATACTTTCAACAGAAAGGTAAACTTCAATGTCATTAACATATATTCCTGATGTATTAATAGAAGCAATAGGTAATCCTCCAAATAAAGTTTCTCTTATCATTTGTTGGGAGTTTATCTGGGGATAGACAAGCAGGATGATATCAAGAATTAAGAGGGAAAGATTTATTGATATGTTTCCTGATTGTTTTCTTTTCATTATGGCTCTCCCAGATCCTAAGCTTCTTCTATTGTTAATGGACTAATGGGTTCATAGATTAGTAGTTATAAACCTTCTACCTGAAATTTACCTGAAGCTCTTTAAATTATTCTAGAATAAAGGTAAGGAATTAAAGCTACTAGTAATTTGAAACCTACTTGATAAAGATATCTTAAAAAAGAAAAATATTAATCTCGTATCAAAATCCTAAATAAAATTTATTACCGAAGTCAAGCAATAGATTAAAAAGAATAAACTGTGACCATAATGGGTTGATTCTTAAAATCCATGAATACTTCAATATCATATACTATATATCATATTTATGAATCGTTTCAGCATACTATGAGATACTTCATAAAAGCCAATGTTGCTTTCTGAGAAAAACTTTTAATGAAATATTATTGTATCATCTTATTTAAAATTACAAAAAAAACATGAACAAACCAGACTCTATTATGTTTATTTTAAAAGTTCCCATTAATATCAGGAAGAAGTTAAAAATGCTGTTGGCTATCTTTATTATTTAATTTCATTGTGGAAGTGCCAGTGAAGTTTTAAAATATTTTAAGGTATATTTGAAAATGATTAAAATAACGTGGAGAGTACATCACACTTTCACAGTTAGTTTCAAAATTGGAAGTCAGAAAAAGGTATGGTTTATAATATGATAAAATAATTAATAAAGTAAAATATTAAAATTAATAGTTGATTTAAATAGTATACATTAATAATTTATTCATAATAATAGTTATTTTAAATAGATCCATAGCAGAATGCCTTAAACCTAATATAAAAATTAATGCAAAAAATTTATATGGAGATACGTTTTCATAGTGGCAGAAAATTTTATCTCAGAGTACTATCCTCATTTGTGTTTTCTTCCTTCTGTATAGCTTTTTAAAAATACTAATGTGGTTGTAGTTCAACTTGTTCATAGTGTTTGTGCAATGATGAAGCATAAGCGTGGGAAGGAGTAGATTCACAAAACCCAAAAATGTGATATTATGATATGCATACATGTAATTGGAAAACATGAAACTGAAATTTTGTTGTATGATTTCATTACAACTTCAAGAGTTCTCACAATCCCTCTTCTGGTTCAGTAATTTGCTATAAAGACTCGTAGAATTCAGGAAAAACATTTTACTTACATTTTTCAGTTTATATAAAGTATAAAACTCAGGAACAGCCAGATAGAATGGATGCCCAGGGCAGCGTATGTGTGGGGGATGTTGAAGGGAGGGTGCCTATGAATGAATGTGAATTCTCAGGGCTTAGTGTTGCCACCCTTACATACCTGGAGTAACAGTTTGTTAAATATTTTAGCTGAATTCTTCTTACACTTATGTATGTTGCCAGCATCTTGACTTCCCAAGTTCTGCCACAGGAAACCCAATGCTCATATTCCACCTCCTGGAGATGCCTATCTTTTCATAGATTTAAGTCTTTTTGGTACCCTCAGCTCTCTGATGGGTTCAAGAAAAGCTTTGACCTCAGCTCTCTGATGGGTTCAAGAAAAGTTATGACTTTAGAGTTAATTTGGCTTTTTTTTTAAATTGTTAAGTTGGGGGGACAATGATCTTTCCAGCTTTCTATATCTTAAGCATAAGCAGAACTTGAGAGCATTCAGTTTGATGTGTTAAGAGTGAATTGGTTGAATCCTAATTTATGAAAATCAAGATTAGTAAGAAATGTTTAACAACATTTGAGGTTCTAATAATACAGAGCTCATTCATTATGAGGAGTGCCTTGTGATATATAATTATTTTAGTCTGTGGCTTAAAAATCACCTCTTTGATTTACTTGTTCTTCAGTTTTCTATTTGGAAGGAAATTTATTTTTTATTTTATATGATAAAATGGAGGTAAGAACAAGAAGGACGCAGGAAGAGTGGGAAACTCTGCTGCAAAGTGAAATAGTGAATACCAGGAGTTTAGTTATTGTCTAGCTTTCTTGTTTTCTGGTGGTTACCTCTTTCAAACAATTTAAAATGGGTTAATTTTTAATCCTCTCCCTTTTTCTGCAGGGGTGCCTTCCAGACAGGCCAAGGACCTCTTGATGCCCAAGTAAAGCTGTTAGAATTCACTTTGGAGCAGAATTTTGAAGTTGTTTCCGTTAGTACTATTTCTGCTGTGATAGAGTCTGTCACTTTTTTAGTGCACCACTATATCACTTGCTCAGACAAAGTCATGTCTCGAAGTGGATCAGATAGCTCAGTGGGTGCTCGAGCATGCTTTGGGGGACTCTTTGCCAACCTCATTCGTCCAGGTGATGCAAAAGCAGTTTGTGGTGAAATGACAAGAGATCAACTCATGTTTGATTTGCTAAAACTGGTTAACATTTTAGTTCAGCTGCCTCTTTCGGGCAATAGGGAATACAGTGCAAGAGTGCCTGTGACCACCAATACGACAGACAGTGTTTCAGATGAAGAAAAAGTTTCAGGAGGCAAAGATGGTAATGGAAGCACTAGTAGTATTCAAGGACCGCCTGCATATGTCGCTGACTTAGTGTTAGCCAACCAGCAGATTATGAGCCAGATTTTGTCTGCTCTGGGCCTGTGTAATAGCAGTGCCATGGCGATGATAATTGGTACGTATTGAGAACATTAATCTTAAACCTGTTTCTAGTACTGTATCTCTTTCCTTTAGCAATGTATGAATTCATTTTCTTTTTACTGTACAATACAGTGTTACTTTATTGTAAACATCTTAGCCTGACTGATTGTTATTAGTTAAAACTTAGAGTGGCATACATCAGTTGAAAATTTTTAAGTGTGAAATTTCTTTAAATTTGAAAATACTAAGAAAATAACCTGTATGGAATTAAATTAAGAAAAGGAAGCAGTTTTGTAAGCTAGGCACCATAATTTATAGTCATATATCTCTAACGTTTTAAAGGTGAAGAATTAGACATCAGATTTTGTATTAGGGAATGAGTAGATTTTATTTACTTACAGTTTCTTATAACGTGAAGTATAAATTTTTGTTCAAGTTGTAACAGTTTCAATGACACATCGATGTAAAATATATATATTGTTTCTTTTCTACTTCTTTGAAAGCTAATATGTTAATTATTTTACACTAATTAAGTTTCAGTAAATTGTATCAAAATCCATTCCTGATGTAATTTTGCTTATTAGTATTTCTTCCTTCATGTAAGGGAAAAAAAACTATTGTCTTTTTGATTAAAAGTTTTAAAGTATAGTTGCATAATAGTATCAGTTATTTTTCTCTGCTTTTCTTCTTGATATGTATAATGTGTTCCTCAGTTGTGTGATAGAACGACTTTTTTATATTGTTACCAACAACAGACGTATCTTCTATAAAAAGATAACCAAAAATTATTCTCTAGTGAATGTTATGTTAGGTATTTTAATTTCTAGACATGCATATATGTATATAGACACACAACACACGGACCCACACAACACACGGACCCACACACAACACACGGACCCACACACAGCTGTTTTGTATGCATTCTTCAGTGGTTTGGGGAAAAATGGCTTGTAAGACTCTCTATTTAAATTATTACTGGTTTTTAAGGATTTGCTTTGTAAAAAATGTGTAAACTTTTTATTTAAACTAGGAGCAAGTGGATTGCATCTCACTAAACATGAAAACTTTCATGGTGGGTTAGATGCCATATCAGTTGGGGATGGACTGTTTACCATACTGACAACTCTTAGTAAAAAAGCGTCTACAGTTCATATGATGCTGCAGCCAATTTTAACCTACATGGCCTGTGGATATATGGGCAGACAGGTAAGTTCAATCCAGCAACAATTGCAGTGATTTAAGTAGTAAATAGCAATGGGAGCAGAGAATTATCTGTAAGACAGAGACAAATAGAGTATTCTAGTTATATATTGGAAAATGAACAGAATCAGCAGATGAGAACTGTAGATTAATAATACAAGTTGAAGAGAAGTCAAAGTAAACTATAGTGATGTAAGAGTAAAATGTTTTTAAATTTTAAGATTTTCCTTCCATTGTCTTAGGAAGTAGTTCTTTCCTTTTCCCTAGAAATAGCATAGTTGAATACCAACATGTTCTACATAGAAGTATGTATGAAAATTTAATATGAGTATTTTTTTTCAAGCTTAAGTTGCATATTTAGTTTCCTTTCAGTTAAAAGAGGTTAGAGTAATTTTAAAAGAGAAGTAGGTTAGAATGTTATTACTTTTAAAATTTCCTTTTTCAAAATGAGATTTTAGGAGCCAGTGTGATTATTTTACCTTCTAGTCTATTTACTTTTTTTTTTTTTTGAAAAGCAGATTTTAAAATATAATTTCTTAAGGAATCTTTTATATGTCATTGTATAATTATCATTTTCATAAATATGTATTGAATCTGTATATATATTTCCCCATTGGAAGATACAGGGATAAGTATTTGAGAAGGCTGCATTTTTAAAGGAAAGTACTGTCTAGTGGAAAAGGAAATCAGTGCACATTAAGGTAGAAAATGATAATACTAGGTAAAGACAGACACAAAAAGTGCTGAGTTCAGAGAGGAGACTGTTCACTTACCTTCTGACACAGGCAAGATTTCTTAAATATTTTGGCAGACATTTTATATTAAGTGATTTAGGTTAAGGTTACCATTTTATAATAATTAAATATAAAAGAATGGTATATTCAGTGAAACTTAATTGTCCTAATTCATAGTAAATTAATAATGACCTTTTAAAAATCACAGCATACATGTATGGTTTATTTTTTTAGGGCTCTCTTGCTACTTGCCAGTTATCTGAACCATTACTGTGGTTCATTCTGAGAGTACTGGATACTAGTGATGCCTTGAAAGCGTTCCATGATATGGGTAAGGGAAAATTTCCAAAACTGCCTTTTAAGTGTAATGTTAAGTAGTACAGTATGTTCTTATTTTGGTAGTCTTCTGTGAGAGTTGACTTGGTATCAAATCATCTGTGTTAAGATAATTTTAATTTAGTGTTCTTTATAAATTTAGGTGGTGTTCAGCTCATTTGCAACAATATGGTTACTAGTACAAGGGCTATTGTAAACACTGCAAGAAGTATGGTATCAACTATTATGAAATTTCTTGACTCTGGTCCAAATAAAGCTGTTGACAGCACTTTGAAAACAAGGATCCTAGCTTCTGAGCCTGACAATGCAGAAGGAATCCATAACTTTGCACCCCTGGGTAAGAAAACAGTTATTTCATCTTATGGGTGTGAATTTAAATAATAGTTAATTGGCTGGTATGAAGCAAAAGTAGTTGTCAAAATAAATTGATTGAGTTATAATGTCACCATTTTAATAAAAAACCATTGATTTTAAAGGCACTAGTTTTCCAAACTGTCTACTGATTAGAAGGAAGTTTTTATTTGTTCTTTAGTAGGAAAATTTGTTTTTATTTCTGAGTTTAAATAGACACAATTTGTGAAACTAGGTAGTATAGATTCTTATGTCAGTTTTCAGTATAACTGTTTGTTTTACAAAGCTTGCTCCTTGTTATTTTGAGTGATTTTTTTTTTAAATGAAGTTTAAAATTTATATAGTTATTCCTTTTTCCAGTCTACATAGTTTCTTTTTGTATTTTTTTTCATATTTGTAACTCATAAATATTGACAATTTAGAATAAAGATGATTATTTTCAAGTTTATTTTTTATTATCAAGTATATTTTATTTTCAAGGCTGTATTGAACATTAGTTTTTACTTAAATCATTCGAGAATTACTGTGCTCGGTTTGTTGTTGCTTGTTTAGTTTTCATTTGACATGTTAGTATATAGAAATTATATACGACCTTGCCAGTTGACTGGATGTCCTGATTATTTGTGAATACTGTGACAAATTATGCTAAGTATATTAAGTGCATTCATAATATTAAATATTCATGTTTTTAGCTAATTTTTCTACTGTAATTATTGTGATTTGAATAGCTCTTGATGCTTTATTAGGTTTCTTTTGCAAGTTTTTATTTTATTTGAAATACTTCTGTAGGTACAATCACATCTAGCAGTCCCACTGCCCAACCAGCTGAGGTGCTTTTGCAGGCCACGCCCCCCCATAGAAGAGCTCGCTCTGCTGCTTGGTCCTACATCTTTCTGCCAGAGGAGGCTTGGTGCGACCTTACCATTCACCTTCCTGCAGCAGTGCTCCTTAAAGAGATACATATCCAACCTCACCTGGCATCTCTTGCAAGTGAGTAATAATTTGTTTAAAGATCCATCATGAAAATAAACTATAACATATAGGAGCATTTAAAAAATGAGAAATATACTTAGCAAACTAGATAAACTTAGATAAAATTGCCAGATAGCTTAATTTTGAACTATTTAATATAATATTAACATTACCACCACATCATTTACCATCAAATGAATTGGCATGACTATTCCCCTGAAATAAACAGAATGTGTGATGAAACTTAAGGAAATATATCCAAGGTGTGTATTATTTTGCCTTTCACATTCTCCCAAATTTATTGCACTATAGCATTAAGATAAAATGAGTTAGTTTGTACAACTGTAGATAGCTTTCTTAGTTTTTCTGCTCCTCAGTCCTAGCTCTGTAATGTGAAATTAACATAGATTCCCTTCCCATTGTAAGGTAATTACTTCTGCAAAGAATTTTTTATTGTAATATGTAGAGTTTGATATTTTAAATATTATGACCTTTAAATTTTTAATGTTTTGAGTATCATCCATTTGATGATGCATTTTCATTTAATACACTTTGTTGTAACTTTGCAAGGGAAATAATTAATTGTAAAGAATTTTTTAAAAATAAGTTACACATTAAAAGAAGAAGGAACTCTTTAAAGCATTCATGAAGAAATATGAAGTACTATTTTACATTTGTGCTGGTTCCCAAATTCTTTCAATATAAATATAATGATTTATACATAATTGTTGAAGTTGTGACAGTCATTTATCTTCATTGATTGATTCTCATTGCTATCATATGTCACTCAATAATTTAATGTAGATCTATGGGAAATTTTGTACACCACTGGCATATTTGGAAGAATAAATTTTTATACTTATTTGCAAGATTAGATTATTATTATACCCTAACAGAGTTGTAGAATCCACACATACCAGATTAAAATAGATATAATGAATAAAATGACAGAAAAAAGTAGATAAATGCAGTGTTTTGGCAGGTCAAAAATAAATATATTACATGGCAAAATATAAGTCATTATAACCTCCAACAGTGTAAGACTTAGAAGATAATCTAAGATGAGGAGGAAACTGCTTATTTGGGAAGGAGAAAGTGGCTTTGAATTGTAGCTAGAATTTATACATAGTACTTTGGACAGGAAGGATGTTAAAATGGAGGACTCTTGTACATTATGACAAATCAATAGATTACATGTTTTCTAACACAAATGTGCTTAATACTTTTGGTTTGAGATCAGAGCACAAACTAAAGATACAGAATATTCCAGTAGAAATAAGATAGCCTTTAGAATCAAAATATGGGCTTAAACATAAACCCATGTACCCTTATAAAATGTACCCTTTATTCATGTGAGGGTTTGGATTATTTAATCTCTTTCCATCAGTTTGTATTGGTAGAGTCAAAGAGATTATATAATGTGGATAATACTTCCTTGAAAGGTTAAGATTAAATTTAAAAATTATGTGGCTTACCTAGTTCTCTGTGCAAACCAGGGGTATAATTGGCATATAATAAAAGTTACTTCCTGATTTTATAGTTGACATTAAAATCAAGATTCAAAGGTTGTTTTAGTTGATAGATAAATTCATTAAATGTTCTTCCCTGTTTGTGAGAATTTTCCCATAGCAACTGCCAGTTAATTACTTGGTTGTGTGTGTGTGCTCAGTAGCGTCAGACTCTTTGTGACACTGTGGACTGTTGCCTACCAGGCTCCTCTGTTGATGAAATTACCCAGGCAAGAATGTTGGAGCAGGTTGCCATTTCCTACTCTAAGGGATCTTGCCACCCAGGGATTGAACACATCTCTTGCATTGATAGGCAGATTCTTTACCACTGCAGCACCCAATTACTTTATTCAGTTCAGTTCAGTTCAGTTCAGTCGCTCAGTCGTGTCCGACTCTTTGCAACTCCTTGGACTGCGGCATGCCAGGCTTCCCTGTCCATCACCAACTCCCAGAGTTTACTCAAACTCATGTCCGTTGAGTCGATAATGCCATCCAACCATCTCATCCTCTGTCATCCCCTTCTCCTCCCACCTTCAATCTTTCCCAGCATCGAGGTTTTTTCCAATGAGTCAGTTTTTCCCATTAGGTGGCCAGAGTATTGAAGTCAGCTTTAGCATCAGTCCTTCCAGTGAATATTCAGGACTGATTTCCTTTAGGATGGACTGGTTGGATCTCCTGACAGTCCAAGGAACTCTCAAGAGTCTTCTCCAACACCACAGTTCAAAAGCATCAATTCTTCGGGCAGCGCAGCTTTCTTTATAGTCCAACTCTCACATCCATACATGACTACTGTAAGAACCATAGCTTTGACTAGACGGACAGACCTTTGGTTGCAAAGTAATGTCTCTGCTTTTTGATATGCTATTTAGGTTGGTCATAACTTTTCTTCCAAGGAGTAAGTATCTTTTAATTTCATGGGTGCAGTCACCATCTGCAGTGATTTTGGAGCCCAGAAAATAAAGTCTGCCACTGTTTCCATTGTTTCCCCATCTATGTGCCATGAAGTGATGGGACCAGATGCCATGATCTTAATTTTCTGAATGTTGAGTTTTAAGCCAACTTTTTCACTCTCCTCTTTAACTGTCATCAAGAGGCTCTTTAGTTCTTCACTTTCTGCCGTAAGTTGGTGTCATCTGCATATCTGAGCTTATTGATATTTCTCCCGGTAATCTTGATTCCAGCTTGTGCTTCATCCAGCCTGGCATTTCTCATGATATACTCTGCATAGAAGTTAAATAAGCAGGGTGACAATATACAGCCTTGATGTACTCCTTTTCCTATTTGGAACCAGTCTGTTGTTCCATGTCCAATTCTATCTGTTGCTTCTTGAGTTGCATACAGATTTCTCAGGAGGCAGGTCAGGTGGTCTGGTATTCCCAACTCTTTATGAATTTTCCACAGTTTGTTGTGATCCGCACAGTCAAAGGCTTTGGCATAGTCAATAAAGCAGAAGTAGATGTTTTTCTGGAACTCTTGCTTTTTCAATTACTTCATTTGGCCTCCTTAAATTTTAGCAGGAAATTATTTTAAATATTCTGAATGTTTACATTTTGAAAGGCAAAAAAGGATCAGAGGTGAAAACAATTTTTAAACTCAAATGTGTTTAAAATCATAGCAATGTGATAGTAGTGAAATAATGAGTTTATGAAAAGGTACTTTTAAAGTCACATTCTTCCTAAATTATATACAGCTGTAAACCACAGCATACTAATCAAACACCCCATTTTGCTGGTGATAATTCTGAGAGTAGAAATAACAGAGTAATTGCCTGTTTTTGTTTTCTTCAAGAAGATGAAGTGTATGTAGATTGCATGTCTTCAGTTGCTCTGTTTTTAGGTTAATGTTAGAATTTTTTATGTGCAATTTTTGTTATACTATAAATTTCATATAATAGCTCCAAAATCAATTATAATGAAAGTTAGTGACAAAGTATGACTTAGCGTATACATATTTTTCTTATGAATTCATAATGAATTATAACTGAAAGCTGCCATTTTACTGTAAGGTAAAGTCACTCAGTCGTGTCCAGGTCTTTGCGACCCCATGGACTGTAACCTACCAGGCTTCTCCGTCCATGGGATTTTCCAGGCAAGAGTACTGGAGTGGGTTGCCATTTCCTTTTCCAGGAGATCTTCCTGACCCAGGGATTGAACCTGGGTCTCCCGCATTGTAGGCAGATGCTTTACCATCTAAGCCACCAGGGAAGTCCATTTTACTGTAGTTGCCATTAAAATATGAACTCGCGTTTACTTTTTCTTTAGTAATTGTTTAATTTTCTCTTCCTGTAGCCTGCCCCTCCTCAGTGTCTGTAGAAGTAAGTGCAGATGGAGTAAACATGCTTCCATTGTCCACTCCTGTTGTCACAAGTGGTCTTACCTACATAAAAATTCAACTTGTGAAAGCTGAAGTAGCTTCCGCTGTCTGCCTTAGACTCCATCGTCCACGAGATGCCAGCACACTAGGCCTTTCACAGATCAAATTACTGGGCCTCACTGCTTTTGGTACCACTTCTTCAGCAACAGTTAATAACCCCTTTCTTCCATCTGAAGATCAGGTATCCAAAACAAGGTATGTAGTTCCTCATTCTTAAGAAAAACCTTTCTGTGCTTTTCATGAAATTTATTCTGTGGTTTCTTTGTTTATTTTGAGTTTAGAAAATTCTTTGTTTCATAGGTTTCTAAATAATGTCATAAATTTTTAAGTGTCAGATCAGATCAGTCGCTCAGTCATGTCCGACTCTTTGCGACCCCATGAATCACAGCACGCCAGGCCTCCCTGTCCATCACCAACTCCCGGAGTTCACTGAGACTCACGTCCACCGAGTCAGTGATGCCATCCAGCCATCTCATCCTCTGTCGTCCCCTTCTCCTCTTGCCCCCAATCCCTCCCAGCATCTGAGTCTTTTCCAGTGAGTCAACTCTTCGCATGAGGTGACCATAATAAAGAATAATTGCATAGAAACAGAACTTTGAGGCTGGTTAAAATTGAGATTCATGTGTGTTTAAATTTTGAGATGATCTGTGATGTGCTTTATGTAGGTGTAAGTTCCACTTCTTTGGACTGTAGTCTTATGTAAGCATTTCCAAATGCCTATCCCCAAGAGAATATCTGAATCAAACAAGTTGACCACACAGATAAGCACCTGGTCTGTTATACAGTAATTCTTAAGAATACTGGCCAGTCAGTATGGATTAATATGGCCATATTATGGCCATGGGTCAATATGGCCATTAATATGGCCAGTCAGTAAAGGGTTTGATATGAACCATACAAATTGATACAAACTGACCAAACAAAGAAGGACGTGAATGTGTCCTTTAATTTACATTCGTCTGGTAAATTTGGATGTTTGAAATTTTTATAGATTGGTTTTATTGTATGTTTTACCTGAGGAAGAAAATTGGAATTTCTTTTTTATTTTCAAGCTGCTGGGTCTTTTCAGTTTTGCAATTCTGTGATCCTGTGCAGTTTATATTTATGCATATATGTATATACAAAACTATTTCCTGACTAAATAAAAAGCAAGTTCATAATTCCTAAATGTGACTTGTACTTAAGTATTTTTATTTTGTATGTTATAGGGGAAACTTGCTGTGTGTTTAACTCTTATTGATGTTATAGTATTCTAAAAATATTCTTTTTTTAACATAGATTGGTGCTACCTACTTATGAAATACAACATGCTGGTTATTTTCTCTGCTCGATAAGGCACAAATTTTTTTTTTTTTACCACAGATCTCCTCTTTTTTTTTTTTTAAAGAGTCTTTGCATGTAGCCCATTACAGAGTATCGAGTAGAGTTCCCTGTGCTATATAGCAGGTTCTTAGTAGTTATCTCTTTCATATACAGTAGTGTGTGTATGTCAACCCCAATCTTCCAGTTTATCCCTGGTAACTATAAGTTTGTTTTCTATATCCATGCCTCTGTTTCAGTTTTGTAAGTAAGTTCATTTGTACACCGCCACCCTTTTCTTAAATAATCCACATGTAAGTGATACCATGTCATTTTTGTCTTTCTGTGTATGACTTCATTCAGTAAGACAACCTGTCTATGACAATCTGTCTACAACTTGCTGATCTTGGACGTGTTTTGTTTGATCTTGGAAAAGTTTTTACTTCAGAAGTCTGAAGTAATTTAAGCTACTTAAATTAACCCGTATAGGCTGTTTTGTGTTTTGTATTTCAGTATTGGATGGTTACGGTTATTACATCATTGCCTTACTCACATAAGTGATCTGGAAGGAATGATGGCAAGTGCAGCTGCACCTACTGCTAATTTGCTACAGACTTGTGCTGCCTTACTGATGTCTCCGTACTGTGGAATGCATTCACCCAACATTGAGGTTGTGCTCGTCAAGATAGGACTTCAGTCCACTCGAATTGGCCTAAAGCTTATAGACATTCTTCTGAGAAATTGTGCAGCATCAGGCAGTGATCCTACAGGTGACAATTAATTTTGATATTTGAATTTTTACATATCTACAGAGAAACAATATTTGAACTATGATGTTTGATTAATTCCGTTTCCAAAATTAATTTCCATATGGCTTCATTATTTTTGGAGTTTGATTTGTTGTTGTTGTTGAATTTTATAGAAGTTATGTTTAATGAATAATTTAAATTGAGCGAATCTTTTCATCTCATTTGCTTATTTAGCAAATTTTTCCTTTTGATTCTCTTTTTACAAGATTTAAATAGCCCTTTACTTTTTGGAAGACTGAATGGACTCTCTTCTGACTCTACGATAGATATTCTTTATCAGCTTGGAACAACTCAGGATCCTGGAACAAAAGATAGGTATGTGGTGATCTCATTTTTCACACAAGAACATATGTACACATAATCTCATGTAGTGGATTTTACTAATAATGCTTTTTTTAAAGATCTTTTTGTAAAAGTTAAGCTTAGGTATTACTAAACTTACAGAAATAAAGGAATATTCTGTCTATATTAGATACCTGGACTATTTTGATAATAGTAATGGTTTCACTGATTATTTATATTACCCACTGACATCTTTTCATTAGATTCTTTCCCTTCTTTCTCCTGCTTCTTACCACAAAGTGAGACACTGTCATCCAAGTAAATAATACTGATTGTTTCACCTAAATGTTTACTGATCTTTCAGTATAGGTAATTTTAGCTATGTTTTACTAATGTAGTTCTTCCTTGATGTCTTTTACCTTCAAATTCATAAGAAGTGCAAGTGTCTTTGAAACATGCTTTTGTTTGTATAAGTAATATGAATTATCTTTATGCTGGAGACTGTTTCCTGAGTTAATATCCTGTTAAGTATGTTGAATATTTTATATTCAATTAAGATTCTTTATTTTTATTAATTTGTATTTAAAGTGAAAGCATTTGGTATGTTGTTAAACATCTTCATGAATTATTAACAGATTATTAATTTTTTGGTGGGTTCATACTCATTTTACAGCTGTTCACTGAGTAGTTGGTATGTGTCTGGCATTGTGCTAATACTAGAGAGATCAAGTTTATTCAGTCCAACTTGGACTTTCAGGACTGAGGAGACAGAACAGTGTCCCTAATAAGGGGAGATTTATGTAGGTCAGACTGAAGGGCATGAATTAGAGTGCCTGGCAGTGAAGTCATCTTGGAAAAATTGTTACTTATTCCCTGATATTTCCTTTCATTAATTTTAAATTCATTGCATTCATGTACTCCAGGTTAAAAATATTTAAAGAATATATTTAACAAAGTAAAATTAGTTTGTCAGATAACTTCAAAATATTGAATAGGCTGACTTCCTTTCCATTAAACTTTTGCTTTATATAAACTGTATGATAACTATATTATATTTAAAAATATATTGGAATATGTTTTGACAAAGTGAATAGTAATTAAAGTCAAATTTGAATCATAATGATTAATAGGGTTAAAAATATGTGCTAAATATTTTTCTGGAATAGGTTTCCTGCAGTCTTGTGGTTATTTTATTTTTAACTTTTTTTAATCATAAAAAGAAATTGCGCTTAAAATTACTTTCTTAGAATAATGCAAATATAGCTGTTTCAGAATATTTTAGAATTGATATTAATGACAAGATTTTGGCTGCTGTTTTTCTAGGAAATGTTACTTTTCCCTAATTGCCTCATCTCCCTTCTTTTCCAGTGATTTTTCCTTATTTCTTATCATATGCAATTTAAAGCAGTTGATCCTTCAGTCCTTCAGGGTAGAGAGAGGGATTAAGTGGTATAATACCCTTTCCAACTCCCATTTCTTTTAACGTTAAGTGAAGAATCTTGTGCTCTAAACTAGACACTTAAAAGTAAACAAAACAAAGATAAACAGTGTTTTAAGAACTTGACAATAAATCTACCCCCCCCCCTTAAAAATACAAAGTTCAAAGCATTGCTTTAAAAAGTCTTTTGCTTTCATTTTGTGGTCCCAGCTCTAGGCAATGGAGTGTAGTAGGGTGGCACTTGAAAACGTATGTGTGTTGAGGCTGTTGGGTTGTCAGAGGGCAGGAGGTGGGTGGCTGGTACTAGTATTTGGGGACCGGAGATGTGAAACACGGTATATTGCATGAGATTCTGCACAATGAAGAGCTGACCCCCAATCACTGCTCTACGGTATGTGGATTTATTATAAAAAGAGTAAAAATTTAGAGGATAAAATTAGTTTTTTTAAACTGTATATCCTGTAATTCTAGACATTTATATGTTCTGTCATAAATGAGGTAAGAATCAATATTTATATACTGATTAGATGAGTTATTGCAGATATTTTCATCACTTAAATAGGTATTATTGGAAAATTAGAATTACTTTGACATTATTGATTGCATAATTCCTTTTCCCTCCTATTTTAAATTAAAATTACTGAGAATACTCATGTATTATTTTCATATATACATTGTTTACATGCAGTGGTGGAATTTATCTGTAGTATAATTGATTATTTGAATTCATCTTCTTTTTTTAAGAATTCAGGCCTTGTTAAAATGGGTCAGTGATTCTGCAAGAGTGGCTGCTATGAAAAGAAGTGGCAGGATGAGTTACATGTGTCCTAACTCTTCATCAATAGAGTATGGTCTTCTGATGCCATCTCCTTCTCATTTGCACTGTGTAGCAGCAATTTTGTGGCACAGTTACGAACTGCTGGTAGAATATGATTTACCAGCACTGCTAGACCGAGAACTCTTCGAGTAAGTATGATTTACGAAATTCGTTTTCTCCCCAGTATTAGATCACTTTAGGTTTTTACTTGATAAAGCAGCATTTTTGTATGCTTAGTTGTATAAAAAGAAAGTGCTAGATAAGTATAAATGATATCATTTTGAAATGAGATGCTACTCAAATTTAATCTTCATGTTTTAAGAAGCTGTACTAATGTCATTGCTGCTTTTCCCACCTAAATTTGGAATGTGTAATGTATTCTGCAGTTCACATTGTTTATTCTCTTTTGTAAATTTACTCACCAGATTCTTTTATCTTTAATATACAACTTTGGAGGGAAAGTGTAACTAGAAATTTTAAAAGACTGCTTTAAACGGTTCTTCCAGTTGTTTGTTTTTCATTCTTTCTAGACAGCTATGATTGTTCTTTTGACTAGAAGTTTCCACTTAACCCACATTTCTTCACCATATGCAGTTAAGGCTTTATTGAGCTGACTGCCTAATAACTCTATGGCAAAATATAATATTTATTTCTGAAGAGTTCTATGACTCATAAAGGGTTGGCTTTTTTTTCTCTAGTTTGTCATTTTTGCTTTTTTTAGTTGGCATAATCCATGATTTATTAGTGAAGCTCACTAATAGTTTTCATTTTGCAGACATGAATTAAAACGATTAATCATGTCAAATTTAATCTAAACATTTCTTTGCTATAATTTTTTCATTATTTCCTGTATGTCATTTTTTTTTTTTAGGTCACACAGAGAATGGTAGAACCATTTTGATAGAGATCTCAGTTTTCTGTGCTCATCTTGCAAGTCTTACTTCAGCCTACTGAAGTACTTAATGATGTTTATTAGAACCAATCTTGCTGAGACATTATAGTGTCCTAATACTGAATGTTAGACTGTGTAATTTTCATCAGAGTGATTTCTAGTAGAAATAATGGACAGTGAGGTCTTCCTAAAATTTTTTTTTAAACGTGGTATCTTTTATTCCTTAGGTTACTTTTTAATTGGTCCATGTCTCTTCCCTGCAATATGGTTTTGAAGAAAGCTGTGGACAGTCTGCTCTGCTCGATGTGTCACATACACCCAAGCTATTTTTCTTTGCTCATGGGCTGGATGGGCATTACCCCTCCCCCAGTGCAGTGTCACCATGGACTGTCCATGACAGATGATAGCAAAAAGCAAGATCTCAGTTCATCTTTAACAGACGACTCTAAAAATGCACAAGCACCTCTTGCCCTAACTGAATCACATTTGGCAACCCTTGCTTCCTCTTCTCAATCTCCAGAAGCTATCAAACAATTATTGGACTCGGGTTTGCCTTCTCTTCTTGTGAGGAGTCTGGCTAGTTTTTGTTTTAACCACACTTCTTACTCTGAAAGCATTGCTCAATCAGTAGACACTTCCCAGGACAAACTGAGACGGCACCACGTTCCCCAACAGTGTAATAAGATGCCCATCACAGCAGACCTGGTTGCTCCTGTTCTTAGGTTTTTGACAGAAGTTGGCAATAGCCATATTATGAAAGACTGGCTTGGTGGGTCCGAAGTCAATCCACTGTGGACAGCGCTTCTGTTTTTACTGTGTCACTCTGGGTCCACCTCTGGAGGGCACAGCCTAAGCGCACAACAGACCAGTGCGAGATCGGCTTCTCTTTCCTCAGCTGCTACAACAGGATTGACTACTCAGCAGAGGACAGCAATCGAGAATGCGACTGTTGCATTCTTTCTGCAGTGCATTTCATGTCACCCTAATAATCAAAAGCTGATGGCCCAGGTAAGAGTAGAAAAACTGCCTTCTGTTCCAGGTGTCTTATTATTTTAATGTGCTGTCACATAACACTCTTGAAATTAGTTCAGAAAGTGGCATGTATTAGGGCCAGGTGATGATGAAGTTTCCTGTTGGGTGCATTTAAGGATTTGAATTTAAACCATAATTAATATTAAGTACTGATATCTCTTCCCTCCTCTCTTCACTTGTTAACCTAAGTCAGTTATTCTTTTTGATGAATGACGGACAAACTCTTCAAGATTCTAGCTAAAGGTCAAACATTCCTCTTTTTTAAAAATCTACCCCCAATACAATGCTTCAGCTCTTGGAACAAGATTGACCACTTAAAGGTGGCCATTGAAGGCCTCATCTGCATCAAGGCATTACATTTTGTAGTAACTGGATTGTTAAAAGCTGTTGATTTGCTTCTAATGAAGCACATTAGAGTAGGTTTCAGATAGGAGACTCTTGACAAATCACATTCAAAGTATGAAAGATTATTGTATTGAGTCTGGGGGCCAAGAATCTTGAAAGCTGGAATTATCTCTAAAATAATTCTGGTTCCTTTTTTCCAGATTTTGCTTGTTCCAGCTGTTGTGATCTTCAACAAGTTTTAAACTATAAAAGGGACATAGTAATACCTGCCTCTCAAAAGACTTTTTTTTTGAGAGGATTATAATGTAAACAAGCATGCTGTGCTGTGTATACTAGCATAGTGCTTGTTTGAGACTTGGTTCAGTTCAGTTCAGTTCAGTTGCTCGGTCGTGTCCAACCCTGTGAGACATGGTAGACACCAATAAATAGGAACGAGCATGTACTCCCTTATTTAATAGTGCTTATCCAGGTTAAACTATTAATATCTAAAAGGATGAGCTATTATAGTTTTAAAAAATTACCAAATGACTTAACTTTTAGAAGAGGAAAATACTTTATTGCCTCAGCTATATTATTGGGAAACTATTTACTTAATGTGCCTAATTTGAAAGAAATGCTTAAATTACCAATTTAAGTCCTTAAATATGAGTGTTTGAAAATTTGGTTTCTGCCTGTGGGTAGAGTGAAACTTTCTGTTCCATTGTCTTCTGTCCTAGTTTTCTCTCTTAGTTTCTTGTTAAGGCTTTATTTTATATTTTTAATATTTTTTTTTCAGAATTTTTATTGTATAGTAACCATATTCAGATATTGATTGAAGTTAAAATTAATTTGGTTTTGCCAGGTATTTTTTGAAAACCCTGTACTAGTAACTTCTCTTATCCACAGAAATTTCTGATTCACTTTTAACTTCATGTCTACCTCTTACTCATTTAAGATGGAATAATATATTCTTTAATTGCTAATTTGATGAATTGAAACATACTTATTAATCCACATTAAAAATTTCCTCTTTATTCTTTAAAGTAAAAAGCTGGAAGTGCCACGTTTAACTTTTTAAATCTCTCACTTTGTCAGGTTCTCTGTGAACTGTTTCAGACATCTCCTCAAAGAGGGAACCTTCCAACATCAGGCAATATTTCAGGGTTTGTACGTAGATTATTTTTGCAGTTGATGCTGGAGGATGAGAAAGTGACAATGTTTCTTCAGTCTCCCTGTCCAGTGAGTATTTAACAATTAAATTAAATCTTAATGATGAACTGTGTGTAAAGATATTTTATGTTTTCATATCAGAGCTTACAGTTATCTCTGTTCTCATTTCTAATACAGCAGAATGAAACTATGATAGCTTTTATACTTAATGATAGGACTTAGAAATCTCAGCTAACTCTCTGTCTGGAATAACGTAGTTGTAAATTGCCATGAATAGTATAATTTGATTTGGGAGGAAAAGTGGCAGATTGTTGGGTATAACAGTGCTAATGCAAAATTTGACCAACAAATCACGACAGACATGCCACATTTGAAGAAATACAGAAAATAAGCTCGTATATTTTTGTATGCATTATTGAATTTTTATTCTTTTATGCTTTTGAAGTTATTATATAATGACATATATTTCAAAAAAATTTCTTTTTTATTTCTTGATTTGCAGCTGTACAAGGGGAGAATTAATGCTACTAGCCACGTCATCCAGCATCCAATGTATGGAGCGGGCCACAAATTCCGAACACTTCATTTGCCAGTCTCAACAACATTATCAGAAGTTCTGGACAGAGTGTCAGGCAAGTCAGATTTAAATATTTATTTTTCTGTAACTATGTTATATGTATATAGGAATTTTATCATTTTTATAATTTTACTACATTCACTCAGGAGCTATTTAATGACATGAAATGGTCAAGATGGTTTCACATTTCAAAACATGGATGCTGTGTACAAAATGTATAATACATTCCAGCACCAGTAATTCTTTTGTTTTTATGTGTGTTGTGTTTAGTAGTGGCAGAACGGGCAGTTGGAAATGGCGACAAGCTTTGGGAAGCTATTGATGGAACTTTCTCGAGATAAACCATAAAGCTATTTTATAGTAGATGACTTGCACAGTATATTAGGTTGAATGACAGCATTCTAAGTAATAAACGTTTACTAAATCTAGGGGATAAATGAATGGTCAGTAGGTAGAATCGGCTGGTGACTTTATTGTTTATAACAGTGAGGAAGACAGAAATTTTCCCCTAGATTTCTTGTCTGTGTTTCAAGAGCTCTAAGTTGATGCCTTTAAATAGGATATAAGTTTCTGAAGTAAAAGCATTTTGGGGGTAGAATGCCAGTTAACTGTGGTGAGTTTCACTTTTTTTGCCTTTCTGAAATCCTAGCCAGTGATGAATTCATTGAGTATCTGCTATGTGTAAGCACAGTAATTTCTTCTAGGGCTGTAACAGTGAGTAGGACACATACTCTGCCTCTCAGAGTATTTATGATATTTTGTGTATTGTCAGAATAAAAAACAAACTGAAAATTTAAATATTTGCAATTTAAATATAAGTCAGTGTGTTTCTAAGTCTTTGAGCAACACTTAACTGGAAAAAGTTAGGAGTTCCCAAAAAACTGGCATAATCTATTTATTAGTTGGAAATATTAATCCAAATTTGAAATAAAAGACTGAGTTGAAGAGACTGGGGAGTTGTTACCGTACATATTTGGGCTTCCCTGGTAGCTCAGCTGGTAAAGAATTCGCCTGCAGTGCAGGAGACCCTGGTTCAATTACTGAGTCGGGAAGATACCCTGGAGAAGGGAGAGGTTACCCACTCCAGTATTCTTGCACTTCCCTGGTGGCTCAGATGGTAAAGAGCCTGCCTGCAGTGTGAGAGACCTGTGTTCGATCCCTGGTTTGAGAAGATCCCCTGGAGGAGGGTATGGCAACCCTCTCCAGTATTCTGGCCTGGAGAATCCCCATGGACAGAGAAGCCTGACAGGCTGTAGTCCCTGGGGTTGCAGAGTCAGACACGACTGAGCGACTAAGCACACCAAACATACTTACATAGACGGTAAGTTAAATCACTTGAGTGAATATGATCACTTTGAGAAAATAAAGTAGAAAAGATTGTTTATCGGTTTTAGACACTGCATGTAACACGAATGTGTGCATATTATAATAATATTTTCCTACATTTTACATATTACACAGTAAAGTGTTATATTCTAACATTTATAATATATTCTATTATAAATGTCTAACGTTTTTTTCTTACTTGAAAACCTCCACCTTACCTGTTATAGCTAAACTTTGTGAAAATTTGATTTTACACACTTTTTTCTACATTTCAGTTTTCTAAAAGTGTGCCTTTTACATGATGAAGAAAAAATTTCTAATTAAAGGAAGGAAGTGAACAAGAGTACTGAAATTCAGCTTTTGAGATGACAATATTTAACTTAATCGAAATGTATAGACATAGTACCAAATAACTGGAAGTTTAACATTTTATTTATCTTTACCATAAATGAATTCTGTTTTCTAAAATGTCTTGTTCTGTCATTTAGAATATTGAGCAAAATAGCTCCCTTTATTATCTAAAAATTAAAAATAAAACTGATGGCTGTGGAAGAACAGTATCCTACTAAAAAGTCCAACTGAGTTATCCTTAGCAAATACCAGAAACTTCTAAGTGCCTGCTTTAACCTCTGGTCAGCAGTACTTTGGTCTTTAAACTGTATTTGTATTCTTTAGTCACATCTCATGATACAGTAACATGTGCATATGTATTTTACTAATATTCTTGAAAACAAAGAATCCAAAATTATTTAAGTGGTCCCTTTACCTGCTTCTATTGTTTTTAACTGTATTGCTTTCAAATAATGATTGTTTGTTTTTTTTTTTAATTTCTATCATTGTTTTTAAGCAGTTTGACTATTACTATCATCAGATAATATGCCTTGTAGTTTTCTTCATGTTTTTATGATTTCAGTTTTTTGACTTAAATCTGTGTGTTTATGAATTTTATCAGATTTGGAAATGTTTTGCCTGTTAGTTTCTCGAATATATTTGTCTTCCCATAACTCTGCTCTTTTAGTGATTCTAAATACACATTTATTAGGCCTCTTGAAGTTGTTTTGCAGCTCACTGAAGCTCTGTCCTTTTTTCCCCATTTCCCCCAAATGTTCCCCCTCAAAACTTTTTGAGTTTCTTAGTAATTGGAGAAGGCAATGGCACCCCACTCCAGTACTCTTGCCTGGAAAATCCCATGGACGGAGGACCCTGGTAGGCTGCAGTCCATGAGGTCGCTAAGAGTCAGACACGACTGAGTGACTTTGCTTTGACTTTTCACTTTCATGCATTGGAGAAGGAAATGGCAACCCACTCCAGTATTCTTGCCTGGAGAATCCCAGGGCCGGGGGAGCCTGGCGGGCTGCCGTCTGTGGGGTCGCACAGAGTCAGACACGACTGAATCGACTTAGCAGCAGCAGCAGCAGCAGCAGTGGTTAAATAAGATCATTGTATGGTCATCATTTATTTCATGATTTATAATAGCATGCCATATTCAAAAGCATGAAAGAAAATATTAACTCAGAGTAATGACTATCTGTGAAACTCCTTGGTATTCATTCTTAAAGTACTTGTAAAATATGTCATTTTATCTAAGATTCCTAGCCAAATAAAAATAATAAAACCAGCAACCTCTGTTCCTTAAACTTGTTTGGTTATACTCCTATTTGTAGCAGGAGAATTCTAATGTAATGCATATTAGAATTAATTCTGAGCTTGAGTTCCATATTGCCCTTTACAGATTGTATCAGTAACCTTGCTAAGACTGTTTCCTTCTTTTGAAAATAATATTTCTCCTTGATATGCATGTTGTGAGGACTGAAATATATAGATATAGGTGATAAGCAGATTGATCTATGCCTAAAATAAAACAGAAGTTCTTGATAATAGTTTTAAAAACTGCCTCTAGAGGTAGTACCATTATAATATAAAAAATATTTTTTAGAGATTGGAGTTTAGGTATCCTGGCCTAAGGAGAATGATGAATCCCTTTCATTGATAAAATCAATGAGAATTGAATGTGTCACACTTGCCTTCGTAATATTTTTTCCAGACCATTTATATTGCCTTTGTGTTAGTTATAATATAATCTTGTGTAAAGTCCCCTAAGATATTATTTCCCTTCTTAATGATTTTTGAGAATCAATGTATTTTACACAAAAATTTCTTATAGATACACCAAGTATCACTGCTAAACTAATCAGTGAACAAAAAGATGACAAGGAAAAGAAAAACCATGAAGAAAAAGAAAAAGTTAAGGCAGAAAATGGATTTCAGGATAATTACAGTGTTGTTGTTGCTTCAGGTATGATTTTTTCGTATATAATCTTGATTTTGTTGGTTTCTATAAAGTGTAACATTTATAGGAACTTCATGTAATAAACAGTATTAATGTAAAAAGCTGGTGTAATGATGTCTTAATATTAAATACACAATGGTTGTATCAGAAATCAGTTACTCTTTGGCATTGGAATTATTAAACTTATTTTGTGCTTACTGTATCTCATCAGATGCTGAACATGTGTTAATAGTTTAGATGCTGCATTTCAACTTGACAGTGTACAGACACTTATACTCTAAAAGTTCACTAAGTCTTAAGGAATTTTTCTGTAATTTTTTTTTTAATATAAAATACAAATTGAAAAAGTATTCAGTAGTTTTCACTTACGATATTGTGCTCATTCCATAAAATTAGAAAATAAAAATCTTCAAAAGAAAATTGGTTGAAAACTGAGTTTTTACTATATTAGATGCAGGAAAAATTGGTCAAGATAAGGGATAATCTTGGAGGATGTTTTTCTTAACAAAATTCTTAGTTCAGAAGAGAAAGCTCAACCTAGATTACATTTCTTCTTAAATAGAAGACATATATTGGTTTAATCTGTTCTTTCTCAGAGAAAAATTAAGAACACAAGCTTTTCTGTACATATTTGCACAAAATTACTTTCCAGTAAATGGATGCTCATCTACATGTATTTCAGAGAATACAGGAATTAATTTATACTTTCTTGAAAAATAGTTACACATGCATCCAGTTATTCATTGTGGTGGTTTAGTTGCTAAATCATGTGCAGTTATTCATGAAGTATAATAAATGACAAATAGGATCAAATACAAATAGGATCAAGAGATTAGATACTACAGGAAAAGAAATACTTGAGTCTTTTGGTGTTCCTGGTGCTTTAGTAATATATTGTGGAAATGCACTTTTACTTCATTAGTGTGTTGGCTATGTAACGTTTTTGTTTGTTTGTTTTAGGGCTGAAGTCCCAATCTAAACGTGCTGTGTCATCTACGCCACCTCGCCCACCATCCAGGAGGGGGAGGACAATGCCTGATAAAACAGGAAGTGCCTCCTCAGGAGCAGACGCTGCCAGCAAGATAATTACGGTCCCTGTGTTTCACCTGTTCCACAAACTCTTAGCTGGTAATGTTCACAATGATAAAGCATATCAAAAATTTTAGTAATCTTACAAATGAGTAAATCACGTGTCATAACCAGAATCATGTTTAATCAGATGCTGTTGATGAGATAAATAATTTGGTGAGACTTTTATACATACAGATCTCTCCAAGAAAAGTGAGAATAAAAAGAAAGTAACTTATTTGATACCCTTTTTAAACATTATAATGTTGCAGTTTTGCACTAGCTTCTTAAATTTTGTTATGAATGTGCTATAAAATGATCAGTAAAATTAATGTTTAGTTAATTCATAACAAGTTATACAGGACATAGCATGAGGTTAATTTTAAAGAACTAGTTCTAGCAGTGGAATTCTTAGATGTAGCCCTGATAGTTAAGCTTCCTGTCTTCCTGAATCATATTCTTTGACCAGTATATTTTCCTTTTGTCGAGGTAATAGCCATTTTATCTGCATGTGTGTGCTGTATCATTATAATCAAATTGCCGACTAACTTTGGATTTTACTTCTTAGCTTTAGACATTGTTGATTTCTACAGAGGTCAGTAAAGTATGCCAGGTAGACTGGATGTTTCTTTTATAAAAACATTTTCATAGGAATACAGCTATACCCATTCTATATACAAGACAGCAAAAGAGACAAAGATGTAAAGAACAGACTTTAGGGCTATATGGGAGAAGGAGAGGGTGGGATGATTTGAAAGAATAGCATTGAAACATGTATATCACCATATGTAAAATAGATGACCAGTATAAGTTTGATGCATGAAGCAGGGCACTCAAAGCTGGTGCTCTGGGACAACCCAAAAGGATGGGGTGGGGAGGGAGGTCGGGAGGGGGTTCAGGACGGGGGGACTCATGTGCACCCATGGGTGATTTATGGCAAAAGCCACCACAGTATTGTAAAGAAATTATCCTCCAGTTGAAATAAATAATTTAAAAATATCTTTACATAGGAGTGCAGCTATGCCCATTCATTTATGTATTGCCCATAGTTATTTTCATGCTACAGTAGAGGTAGTAGTTGGAGCAGAGACCGTATGACCTCTGTAGCTTAAAATATTTATTATCTAGCCTTTTCGGAAAAGATTTGCCAACTCCAGATTTATGGAAATTTTTTTTCTCTCTGTTCACCAATGCTCAGAAGATCTTAGTGGGATTTGGTTAGTAACTAATTAACACTTTGTTTCAGTTCAGTTCAGTAGCTTAGTGGTGTCTGACTCTTTGCAACCCCATGGACTGCAGCATGCGAGGCCTCCCTGTCCATCACTTTGTATAGACATTATTGTTTACACTTGTCAGAAACAGATTTGAGTTTTATAAACTTTCTGTTGGCTGTTTTTATATTGTTTTGAAATTGGTGTCAGAATCAAACTCTTAACCTGTAATTTACTAAAAGCATTAAGTGATTGAATAAATTGAATCAAGTAAACATCTCCCTCTTGGATTCCAGTTTTAACTTAGTTATGTCATTTTTAGGCCAGCCGTTGCCAGCTGAAATGACGCTTGCTCAACTTTTAACTCTGCTATATGACCGAAAACTTCCTCAAGGTTACCGTTCAATAGATCTGACTGTTAAATTGGGATCCAGAGTTATCACAGACCCAAGTCTGTCAAAAACAGATTCTTTTAAAAGACTGCACCCTGAAAAAGGTACGTGTACGATACTTCTTTTAAGTTACAGTCTGTAATCTGAGCAGGCAGGGATTTCTGTAGCTGATTACTTAATGTACATTTTATTACATCAGCTTGAGATACTTTTTTTTCTTTATGACTATTTGTGAATATAGAAAATTGCCATTATTTCTGTTGGAAATTAATGTTAATTCCTTGTGTAGCATCACTTTATTTTTTATGGGCCCATATGCTTTAATTTTTTTTCCCCCTTTGGCTACACCATTCAGTTTGTTGAATCTTAGTTCCCTGACCATAGATTGAACTCTGGCTCTCAGCAGTGAAAGCATGGAGTCCTAACCACTGGACTGCCAGGGACTTCCTAATTTTTAAAAAATATTTCTGAATGAGCCATGTTAATTGTTCATAATTTTATAATCAAAGTGTGGGCCCCATTTAGAATTTCCAATTTACTGATAATTTATACTGAGTGATATTTTGTGCTCATAAGCATTTTTTTCTCAAAAGTGGGATCATACAGTTTCTTACTTTTTATTTTTATATATTCAATGAAATATTTCTAAATGTGCATTTTTACTTCCTATTTTTATATGGATGTAACAATTTATCTGTTTCACAGTTGTTGAAGCATTCTCATTCTAGTATTTCACTACTATAAATGCTATTTAAGCAATGATTTTCATAGTGTGGGATATGGTATCTTATTTATCTTCAATTTTTCCCTTGATTAAAGTTCAGTTTTTAATTATTAGCCCTTTGTGTTCTTTAATAAATTTTAATACATTTCCTTTGCCCAAATTTTCAGCAGGATAATTTGTCTCTTTTAATGTTCATAGAATCTGGTTGTATGTGAACATAAGCTTTTGGTTTTCCTCTGTGAGTGATTCAGATTTAATCAATATGGTATAATTTTCAGTTTTCAGTAAGAAAATTTTTTGTCACTATTCAGTTTTTCCTAATTGAATACTTTTAGAGCATAACAGGCACATACATTAATATTTTCTGAAGTCTCTGATGTTTTACTTATTTGCCCTAAAGAATAGTACTTCTCAGACTTCAGTGTGCTTGCAAATCCCCTACAGGACAGTATAAAATTGCAGCCTCCTATTCAGTAGGTCCAGAGTACGACCTGAGAGTCTGCATTTCAAAAGCTCTCAATATGATGCTGATCCTGACTAGACCACGTAGTGAAACAGCTATAGGGAGCAACATCAGAAGTTATTTAAATATTTTTGTAGCATCTAGCTTTAAAATAACTAAATCTGAATAGCAGGATAATTATGCCCTTTTGTTGAATAGAGAGATGGCAATAGCATCTGCTTTGTAAATGATTAAGTATTATAAAAATAGATCCTCTCTTTTAGCTGTTATTTGCAATTATTCTTCTAGATCATGGAGATTTACTTGGTAGTTGTCCTGATGATGAGGCTCTCACTCCAAGTGATGAATGTATGGATGGGATATTGGATGAATCTTTACTTGAAACCTGTCCCATTCAGTCACCATTACAAGTTTTTGCAGGAATGGGTGGACTGGCTCTTATTGCAGAAAGATTACCCATGCTATATCCAGAAGTAATTCAACAGGTAAGATAAGATTCCCAATTAATTATTCACGGCAAAGACCTGTTTTTTTGTTTAGGTTTAACTTAACCTTTGGAAGTACCCTTTCCCTTAAAATCTTTGAGTATTGTATAAATCTTTCAAAGCTTAGCCTATATGGAGCTTTCTAAGAATTCAGTTCAGTCGCTCAGTTGTGTCCGACTCTTTGCCATGCCGTGGGCTGCAGCACACCAGGCCTACCTGTCCATCACCAACTCCTGAAATCTACCCAAACTCATGTCCATTGAGTCGGTGATACCATCCGACAACCGTCTCATCCTCTGTCATCCCCTTCTCCTCCTGCCCTCAATCTTTCTCAGCATCAGGGTCTTTTCAGATGAGTCAGCTCTTCACATAAGGTAGCCAAAGTATTGTAGTTTCACCTTTAATATCAGTCCTTCCAATGAATATTCAGGACTGATTTCCTTTATTTATTTATTTATTTTTTTTGATTTCCTTTAGGATGCAATGTAAACCAAGCACATTTGCCAAGGTCATCACAATAGTGTTTTTATTTTTATGCTACTTAAGATGTGATATTAATTATCGATGAAAGTGAAAGTGAAGTCGCTCAGTTGTGTCCAACTCTTTGGGACCCCATGGACTTTAGCCTACCAGGCTTCTCCATCCATGGGATTCTCCAGGCACGAGTACTGGAGTGGGTTGCAATTTCCTTCTCCAGGGGATCTTCCCGACCCAGGGATTGAACCCGGGTCTCCCACATTCCAGGCAGACGCTTTAACCTCTGAGCCACCAGGGAAGCCCCTAATTGTAGATACTACTAGAAAATAGGGGAGTGAGATAATAGTATATACTTCTACCCAAATACACTATGTCTATGTCTTTTTGCTTCACTTTTATTTCTTTTTAAGTGCCATTTCTATTTAAGTCATTTTTAAAACTTTAACTTCTTCCCCTGTCTGTTAATGTTACTGTCATTGAGGGGTGTACTTTAAATGTCCTTTTATTAAATGAAGGAAGTGTGTGATGCATGGAGAGTTGTAAATAGGACGTTCTTTATTTTTGTTGATTGAGGTAGGGAAATTATTCTCTGTAATTTTATCTACTTTGTGTGTGTGTGTACAAGTTTATGTATGTATTAGTTTCCTAGGGCTGCTGTAACAAAGTACCACAAACCGGGTGGCTTAAAACAACAGAAATTTAATTTTCTTACAGGTCAGCAGGCTGTAAGTCTGAAATCAAGGTGTCACCAGAGCCATGCTCATGTTGAAGGCTCTAGGGGAGAATCCTTCTTTACCTCTTCTTAGTTTCTGATTATTGCTGACAGTTAAGGGCATTCATGGAGAAGGCAATGGCACCCCACTCCAGTACTCTTGCCTGGCAAATCCCATGGACAGAGGAGCCTGGTAGGCTGCAGTCCATGGGGTCGATAAGAGTCGGACACGACTGAGCGACTTCACTTTCTCTTTTCACTTTCATGCATTGGAGAAGGAAAAGGCAACCCACTCCAGTGTTCTTGCCTGGAGAATCCCAGGGACGGGGAAGCCTGGTGGGCTCCTGTCTCTGGGGTCACACAGAGTCGGACACGACTGAAGTGACTTAGCATAGCATAACAAGGGCATTCATTGCCCTCTAACTACAGCACTCCAGTTCTGCCTGCATTTTTACATGGCTGTCTTCCTTTTCTCTATCTGTATCTCCTGCCCCTTATAAAAACACTGTTCATTGGATTTGAGGTCCACCCTAAGCCAGTATGACCTCATCTCTTAATTGATTACATCTGCAAAGACCCTGTTTTCAAATAAGTTCACATTCACAGGTGCTGGGGGTTAGGACTTGAGCATATCTTTGGGAGGATATAGTTAAACCCACAATAATACCTATTTAGATAAATGGTTATTACTTCTATTCAAAGAACTTATGGTATTTTTATTTTTTAATATAATCAGGATATAAGATGACTGTCACAGAAAAATATGAGTAAAATTTCATTGCTTTCTAAAAATTGTAATGATATAGCTAAAAGTTTGAAATGGAAAAAACTCCAACATTCTCAGGATTATTGTTGCTCAGTGAAAATGACTTTCCTAGTTCAGTATTCAGTATGGTTCATTACAGTGATTGGAGACCAAGTACTGCTATAATAAATAGCCAAAAGAGTGAAAGTGACTTTAGAATTGAATATTTGTCATGGAAGAATTTTGAGGAGCATGATATAAATTGCCTTGAACAGACAATTAGTAGAAATATGCATGGTAAAGCCTTGTCCAGTGAGAGCCCAGAAGAAAATGAGGATCATGATAGAGAGAACCTATATATCATAGTGAAGTGAAGTGAAGTCGCTCAGTCGTGTCCGACTCTTTGCGACCCCATGGACTGTAGCCTGCCAGGCTCCTCCGTCCGTGGGATTTTCCAGGCAAGAGTGCTGGAGTGGATTGCCATTTCCCTCTCCAGGAGATCTTCCCAACCCAGTGATTGAACCCTGGTCTCCTGCCTTGTAGGCAGATGTTTTACCATCTGAGCCACAAGGGAAGTGTCATAGAGAATACCTAAATTGGGTTAAGCAGATTGTTGGTATAAATATGGATGTTAAAAGTACTAGTGGTGTAGTTTAGTAGGAAATGAGGAAAATGTTATTGGAAACTGGAGGAAAGGAGACTCCATGTCTTTTAGTGATAGAAATCTTAGCATGTTTGTGTCCTGTATGTGAAAAGCAGGACTTGTAAGTGATGAACTTGGATATTCAGCTGAATTTCCAACCTAAGTGTGAAATTACCTGTTTTCTTCTTGGTACTAATAGTAAAATGTGAGAGGAAAAAGATAAATTGAGAGAAGATGCTAAAATTAGAGATACGCTATCAGAAAAGCATGCTCTGGAGAGAAAGCCAAGGATGTGGCTTTCAGTGTTTACTGGTGCCTCAGATAAATCAAGGCACAATAGCAACCCACTCCAGTACTCTTGCCTGGAAAATCCCATGGACGGAGGAGCCTGGCAGGCTACAGTCCATGGGGTCGCAAAGAGTCGGACACGACTGAGCAACTTCACTTTCACTTTTCACTTTCATGCATTGGAGAAGGAAATGGTAACCCACTCCATTGTTCTTTCCTGGAGTCTGGTGGGCTGCCGTCTGTGGGGTGGCACAGAGTCCGACACGACTGAAGCACCTTAGGAGCAGCAGCAGCAGTGTAGTCAGTCACATACAGAGCTGTGTGAAGAGATCAGTCATGGATCCCCTCAGTCATCTAACCCTGAGCCAGGAATGAAGAAAATTGTGTGACAGTGCTAGCATAGTAAAAGAGGGAGATGTGATGATGAAAGCAGAGGTTCAAATGAAGCAGCTGAAAGCCAAGGAATATGAATGGTCTCTCAGTTTCAGTTCAGTCGCTCAGTCGTGTCCGACTCTGTGCGACTCCATGAATCGCAGCACACCAGGCCTCCCTGTCCATCTCCAACTCCCGGAGTTCACTCAAACTCACATCCATCAAGTCAGTGATGCCATCCAGCCATCTGATCCTCTGTCGTCCCCTTCTCCTCCTGCCCCAGTACCTCCCAGCATCAGAGTCTTTTCCAATGAGTCAACTCTGCATGAAGTGGCCCAAGTATCGGAGTTTCAGCTTTAGCATCATTCCTTCCAAAGAACACCCAGGACTGATCTCCTTTAGAATGGACTGGTTGGATCTCCTTGCAGTCCAAGGGACTCTCAAGAGTCTTTTCCAACACCACAGTTCAAAAGCATCAATTCTTTGGCGCTCAGCTTTCTTCACAGTCCAACTCTCACATCCATACATGACTACTGGAAAAACCATACCCTTGACTAGACGGACCTTTGTTGGCAAAGTAATGTCTCTGCTTTTGAATATGCTATCTAGGTTGGTCATAACTTTCCTTCCAAAGAGTAAGTGTCTTTAACTCCATGGCTGCAATCACCATCTACAGTGATTTTGGAGCCCCCAAAAATAAAGTCTGACACTGTTTCCACTGTTTCCCCATCTATTTCCCATGAAGTGATGGGACCGGATGCCATGATCTTCGTTTTCTGAATGTTGAGCTTTAAGCCAACTTTTTCACTGTCCTCTTTCACTTTCATCAAGAGGCTTTTTAGTTCCTCTTCACTTTCTGCCGTAAAGGTGGTATCTTCTGCATATCTGAGGTTATTGATATTTCTCTCAGGAATCTTGATTCCAGCTTGTGCTTCTTCCAGCCCAGTATTTCTCATGATGTACTCTGCATGTAAGTTAAATAAGCAGGATGACAATATTACAGCCTTGACATATTCCTTTTCCTATTTGGAACCAGTCTGTTGTTCCACATCCAGTTCTAACTGTTGCTTCCTGACTGTTGCTTGAGAAACCTGCTTCCTGAGGTTTCTCAAGAGGCAGGTCAGGTGGTCTGGTATTGCCATCTCTTTCAGAATTTTCCACAGTTTATTGTGATCCACACAGTCAAAGGCTTTGGCATAGTCAATAAAGCAGAAATAGATGTTTTTCTGGAACTCTCTTGCTTTTTCCATGATCCAGCAGATGTTGGCAATTTGATCTCTGGTTCCTCTGCCTTTTCTAAAACCAGCTTGAACATCTGGAAGTTCACGGTTCACGTATTGCTGAAGCCTGGCTTGGAGAATTTTGAGCATTACTTTACTAACGTGAGATGAGTGCAATTGTGTGGTAGTTTGAGCATTCTTTGGCCTTGCCTTTCTTTGAGATTGCAGTGAAAACTGACCTTTTCTAGTCCTGTGGCCACTGCTGAGTTTTCCCAATTTGCTGGCATATTGAGTGCAGCACTTTCACAGCATCATCTTTCAGGATTTGAAATAGCTCAACTGGAATTCCATCACCTCCACTAGCTTTGTAGTGATGCTTCCTGAGACCCACTTGACTTCACATTCCAGGATATCTGGCTCTAGGTGAGTGATCGCACTATCGTGATTATCTTGGTCGTGAAGATCTTTTTGTATAGTTCTTCTGTGTATTCTTGCCACCTCTTCTTAATATCTTCTGCTTCTGTTAGGTCCATATCATTTCTGTCCTTTATCGAGCCCATCTTTGCATGAAATGTTCCCTTGGTATCTCTATAATTTTCTTGAAGAGATCTGTAGTCTTTCCCATTCTGTTGTTTTCCTCTAATTCTTTGCATTGGTCACTGAGGAAGGCTTTCTTATCTCTCCTTGATATTCTTTGGAACTCTGCATTCAGATGCTTATATCTTTCTTTTTCTCCTTTGCTTGAATGGTCTCTAGTAGATGGAAAACGCAAGGAACTGACACTCCCTGAGAGCCTCCAGAAAGAGCATCGGATACTTAGGATCCAAAGCTTTGATTCCAGCTCCATAAGATTCTTAGATTTCTGACCTTTAAATCTTTCAGATAATAAATTTGTGTTGTTTTAAGTCAGTAAGTTTGTGGTGATGTGTTACAGCAAAACATATAGAAAATGAATACAGATTTTGGTGTGTACTCTTTTTATGATGTTTTTATCTTGTTTTCGGAGAAGGCAATGGCACCCCACTCCAGTACTCTTGCTTGGAAAATCCCATGGACGGAGGAGCCTGTTAGGCTGCAATCCATGGCGTCGCTAAGAGTCGGACACGACTGAGCGACTCCACTTTCACTTTTCACTTTCATGCATTGGAGAAGGAAATGGCAACCCACTCCAGTGTTCTTGCCTGGAGAATCCCAGGGATGGGGGAGCCTGGTGGGCTGCTCTCTATGGGGTCGCACAGAGTCGGACACGACTGAAGTGACTTAGCATAGCATATCTTGTTTTGGCATCAGGGCAATACTGTCTTATAGAATGGGTTGGAAAATGTCTAATATTTCATATAAGGAACTGTTAGATGGGCTTTTCAATAGATTAAACACTTAAAAGATTACAAAATATTAGTAGAGAAGCTATGTCAAAAGAAATAATCCAGACTGAAGCACAGAATGTGTAAGGAATGAAAAGAACATGACAGCTATATGGACATGTAGCTAGAAGTGAAAAATTCTAATGTGTATTTATGGTCACAGAAAAAGAGTGAATTGAAACAAGGACAGAAACAATACTGAAAGGAAGAAAATTTTCCAAAACTGATAAAAAAACCTCAATCCGAAATTCAAGAAGCCCTCTACACCCCAAGTAGGATATTCATGCCTAAGAACATCTATGATAAACTACTTAAAAACAAGAGAAAAGTTTAAAACCAGCCAAAAAGCAGTAAACCCATTTCTTTCAAAACAGTAACAATAATTCTGGCAAGTAACCTTTCATCAGACACCTTTGGAGCCAGGGAATTACTTCTTTGAAATGTAAAAAAAAAAAAAATCTGCCATCCTAGAATTTTATACCCAATGAAGAAGATTTTGGACATTTTCCTCAACCACCACTACTCTTTCCATAAAAGGTAAATTAATAATATAGAATAGTCGGTTTATGATGAACTCTCCTTATATATTAAGTCTGCACAGACTATCTTTAAAAGAAAAGAAACAAGAGAAAGCAATTGTTTAAAGGCTCTTGAGAGTGACCAAAAGTAGGCACCTGTTGGAGAGGATTTAAACATGAAGAGAATAAAACCACATTGGGTGAGATTAATCTTCTGAGACTACTCCTCAGTCTCAGTGGGGTGAGATGATAGAACTCATGCAAAAGCTATAGAGGAGTTTGGTTCTTCCATTCTGGCTGGAGATTAAAAGAGGGGAAATTCAGGAAGAAGGGACTCATAGATGGGGTACTCCAAATTCTGCACGGGAAGTTTTGCACAACTACAGCTGGCTCCTGAATACTTAGGGTTCGTGAGAGAAAACTGGAAGGCTGAACAAACTGTCCAGACATGTCAGTGTCTGTCCAGCATAAAAGAGACAGAATTTGTAATTCTATTCCTTCCAAGTTAGAGGTAAAAATCTTCAGCTTTTCTATTGAAATTTCAAATGAGTCACACATTAAAGAGTATAGATGACATCCCGGTAATCAGAGACTCACTTGAAAAATAATGGTAAAACTACAATAGACTTTAATAAATTTATAAAAGCTCCATGAGTTTAAGATTGACCCACAAGTAATTTAACTGTTTTCTAATACAAAACTAAAGCATTTTTTAATATAAAACTGACCCACTAGTAATTTGACCATTTTCTAAAATAAAACTAAACTCTTAATTATAAAAGTAAGAGTTATTATAACATCTTGTCAATAATGTATGATGTATAATTAAAAAACAGACAGACATGGAAAGAAAGAAGAAAATATTACCTGTGGTTAACAATAAAATAAGTCAGTGAACAGCTCTTACTCACATTTTGCCAGTTGCCCCACTAATGTTCTGAAGAAGGAAAAGAAAAAAAATCACTTTCTTTGGCATGGTTTGAGGAAGATTGTGGTCATAGATTCAATTCAGGATCATATTGATATATTGCATTTAGTTGTCTCTTTAGTCTCCTTTAACCTGTAACAACTACATTATCTTTGTTTTTCATGACCATGACACATAGAAAAGTTCAGGCTAGAAAACTTATCTATATATGTAGTCGTATATATGTATGTCTTGACTTGATGTTCAGTTGCTTCAGTCATGTCCAACTCCTTCCGACCCTATGGACTGTAGCCCACCAGGCTCACCTGTCCATGGGATTCTCCAGGCAAGAATACTGGAGTGGTTGCCATGCCCCATGTCTCCTGTGTCTCCTGCATTGCAGGCAAATTCTTCACCCATGAGCCACCTGGGAAGCCCGGTCACATATATATGTGTCTATACATGTTTTCCCTAGATTTGTTTGCTTATAGAGCATGGAGTCAGACTGCCTTGGGCAGTGTGTACATACCTGTGTCCCATATCTGCTTTGTAAAGTGTCATTTCCACTAAAAAAAATCAGTGCCCCTTGGAAAAATTCTAGGATTCGGGCAGAGAATATAAAAGTTGAGCGTAGATACAGAAGTCTGCTTTAAGAGGGTTCCACTGACCAAGCCTGATTCTACTTGGTCATGAGATAAAATGATAGTAACAGATTATTACTTGCAGAGTAACTTTAGAATTAATTAACAATTAAATTAATAAATGAATGAATAAATAGATGAAGAAGAAGGAAATGTTTTTGTGTACAGTTCACTGCCAACCAATAAATGTAGAATTCATGAAAGAAAGAAAACACCATTTGGCAGCTACTGTAATTGTTATTTCTTGCAAACATTATATAAATGCTAACTCTAATGATCAAAGTTGAGTTGGAAACAAGGAATTTATGTAGTCTCAAAAACTCTGTCTATAGATACTTAACTAATTACAAAGGAGAAAATAGTAACTTTTAGGGTAGAAATACTTGGCACAACTTATGGTATCCTGTAACTCATTTTTAAAAACATGTCCTTTTATTGATTTAAAAACATTTTTTTATTTCAAATTTGAGTTTAGTTGATAGTTTCAGGTGTACACCAAAGTGATTCAGCTATACATACTTAATTGATTTTTATATTCTTATATTTTAAAGAGATCATTTGAATTCAAGCCTTTACTTTGAACCTGATGTTGAAACATACAGATAGCCAAACAAAATTGTTTTTACTTTAGGTGAGTGCTCCGGTTGTAACATCTACCACTCAGGAAAAACCAAAGGATAGTGATCAGTTTGAATGGGTGACTATTGAACAATCAGGGGAATTAGTTTATGAAGCGCCAGAAACCATTGCGGCCGAACCTCCACCTATCAAGTCAGCAGTACAGACCATGTCTCCCATACCTGCCCATTCTTTGGCTGCTTTTGGATTATTTCTTCGGCTTCCGGGTTATGCTGAAGTGCTACTGAAAGAGAGAAAACACGCCCAGTGCCTTCTTCGCTTGGTTTTGGGAGTTACAGATGATGGAGAAGGAAGTAAGTGTTGAGTGTTACTAATAAAATTTGATGTAGGTGGGTTGTGTGAAATTAATTCAGTTGTGCTTACAAAATTGCTGGTCATCTTTGGAGGCATTTAAAGATGAAGGAGATATTTAGATCCTGCCATCAAGTAGCTAATGTGCTACAGTAATAGCAATGAGGAATGTCTATACACATATAGACTTAACAAGTTATAAAAGCCTTGAGAGAAGTACAGTATTATGGAGACTTACAAGTGTGAGATTATTTTCTTATGAATAAAACAGCATTATAGTTTTTAGTGGGCCCTTCAAGGAAATCATCAGTTGTAGACTGAGAATGGTTATTTCAGAAAGAAGGACTGCTTTGAGCAGTGTTTATGTGCTCATGTTATATGAGAGGGAGATAAAATTTGCATGAAGCAGCACAGAGAACTCATTTAAAAAGCTGTTATTGATAACAGATCATGGAAAAGACCTTAAGAAGGTCTTCTTAAGACCTTCAGATTTTATTCTGAATAACAAACAATTAAGATTTATGTAAAATATGTTAAGTGATGTAGTGATGTGATGAGAATCTTTTTAAAGAATTTTTCTGTCAATCTGGTAAAAATATTTAGATGAAGGAGAACAGAATGAAGAAAATGTAATAATAATCTATTTTATAATGATATTAGAGAATAATAACAGAAAGCCATGATGGTTATTTCCATTGGGCTGACAGTTTTGTTAATAGAAGGAAACAAAGAAAAATCATAGGGTGGTAGCCTGGCAAGTATATTTTCATTTGGTTTACCTCTAGTTCTTCAGGGAATGACCATTACATTTGAGAATCAGAATTTTTTTTCATGTTATTTTAAAATCACGTGGTTTTGATTAGAGGTGATGTCTTTCACATACTATTTAGAGAGTATGCAGTGTTAAACCCTGTACAACAAAGTACATATAATCCAATAAAATTATATGAATTTATTCATGAATCCTTTAACTTGGAAGCTATCAAGTATTATGTATGTACTTTTTTGTGTGTGTTTTCATATTGATGGAATTCTTCAAAAATGTTGACATAATTTTAAATGTGTTCATAACTATTATTAAATTACAGTGTCTCTGTACTAAATACATCCTGGTTGCTTATTTTCAGATATAAATTATGTATACTTATTTTAATAGATCAGAAATTTCTAATTGCTTGAGCTAAGTTTTTTAAGTATCTAGAGTGTAAGAACCATGGTAATTTAGGACTCTTACTATGAGACAGTAGGTATAACCCTAAACTGAAAAGGAAAAGAATTGTCTTCAGGCCATTTCAAACTATTTCTAGTGAATAAACAGTAATGTCTATTAAAAAGCATGATTTTGATATATCTTTTTGCGGTGGTTGTTTCATCTGCCATTCATGTAGAAGTGTTTTTTTGTTTGTTTTGTTTTACATTTAACACTCTGTAGCTAGAACATAGTAGAAAACTTTATTGCAAACAAAACAAAGTTCTTTCACTCTTGCATTCATGGTTGAAACTACTTCCAGGGCAAGACTTTCATACTCTTGTAAGGAAGCTTTAATGCTGCATTTTTAGTTCTTAGTTTTTAGTTTAAATTTTTAGATTATAATAATTTTGACATGGTCTATAACAAGTATCATATGAGTATATTTCAACTTTCTTTTGGAGTTTATATATTTGATGTCTTTTTGGACACTTATTAAATATTAAGTATTTAATTTCATTTGTGGTATTTTTTGTGGCTTTTTAATAAATATGATAAAATTTTATATTGTCATTATAAATTTGTGAGCTTCTGTGTTGTTCATTATTGTGGTTTTAAATATTTTTTAATTTTGAGTTCTCTTCTTTTAATCTAGGTCATATCTTGCAATCTCCATCAGCCAATGTGCTCCCAACCCTTCCTTTCCATGTCCTTCGTAGCTTGTTTAGCACCACGCCTTTGACAACTGATGATGGTGTGCTTCTTCGGAGGATGGCTTTGGAGATTGGGGCACTCCACCTCATTCTTGTCTGTCTGTCTGCTCTGAGCCACCATGCCCCACGAGTTCCAAACTCTAGCCTCAATCAGACAGAGGTAGGTTCAGTTTTTCTTTAGATCATGAAAAATTGTTAGATTCATGGAGTACAGGCATAGTTTTTTCTGAAGTAATTAGTATTTCAGAGGCTGGGGAACACAGTTTGTTTTGTTTTGATTTTTTTTTTTTTGCCCCTAAAACAAATAAACAAAAAGGTTATTTAAAAGAGGATAAAATGAATTGTTCTTTTCTTTCTTAGGCTCTTTCAGAAAGCCTTAAGTTAATCCATCTACTTAAACAAAAAAGATGTTATAGCTTAAAAAGCTTTTCCATTTACCAGGATACACTGAATTTATACTGTGATCCCTTTTCCTTTTTGAAGGTTCTAGTCAGTACAGTAAGGTTCTAGTCAGTATATAAGACAAGAAAAATAAGAAAGAAAAAGTGACCCTGATTCTCTTGAGATGATTTGATTGTTATTTATAGAAATTCCAAAAATAAACAATGGCATAAGTGAGTTTAATGAGGATATAATTTCCAGTTTCAATATATAAAAATAAGTCATTTCTGTATTCCAGCAACAAACATAAAAAGAGCTTTTTAAAGATGTCCTTTAGAATAGCATCAAAAATAGGAAATATCTAGAAATAAATATGAAAAATATATGTAAGACCTCTCATCATAAAATATATAAAACTTTGTAAACAGATACTTATTAATTAGACTTTAATAAACTGAAGTCTCTGTCCATGTTTACCTCTCATGAAGTAGAAAATACAACATTTCATTAGTATTTCTTCCCAAATTGATTCTTTTTCTTTTTTTTTCGCTCAGTTTACAGCATGTGGGATCTTAGTTCCCTGACTAGAGATAGGACCCATTGCCCCTGCATTGGGAGCATGGAGTCTTAACCATTGGACCAGGGAAGTCCCACCAAATTGATTTTTAAGTTTGATGGAACTCCAGGTTTGTTTTGGAGGAAATTGACAAGCTGATTGTAAAATTCATTCAGAAACTCAGAGGGTCAAGGATAGCCAGAACATTTTCAAATAAGAACAATATATCTAGTAGTCTCATATTTTGAAACTTACTGTTAAGCTATGATATTTACAGAAGGTTAGATTGAAGCCCAGCAGACAGTAGAGACATCTACATATATAGTTTTCTGATATTATGACAGAGGTGACTCTGGAACAAAATGGTGATAGGGTCAGTTAAATATTCATATGGAACAAAAATCTTTAGACCCTACTATGCTCTAAATGCAAACGTTAATTCTAAATGGATGGTGAATCTAAATATATATAGTATTGTTCAACATATAACAATACTGTTTTACCAAAAAAAGTAAGAGATACCTTATGATCGATCAATTCCAGAATTTAAAAGAGTAAAAGGGCAAGCCACAGAATGGGAGGCTATATTTGTATATATCTGATAAAGGACTTATATCCAGCGTATTTAAAGAGCTTCCAAAATTTCCAAAAGGAACTCAAACCAATTTTCTATAACAACCTAGAAGAGTGGCGTGGGGAAGGAGGTGGGAGAGAGGTTTAAGAGGGAGGGGACATATGTACATCTACGGCTGATTCATATTGGTGTTTGACAGAAACCAACACAATATTGTAAAGCAATTATCCTTCAATTAAAAATAATTAAGTGTAATTATTAAAAATAATTCCCGAAGGAAAAAGCTGACAATGGGATAGAAAATACCAGATGAAAGCTTGAATGGGTACTTCACCAGAAGAGGCAAAGTAAATATTCAGCAAATGTGAAAAGTTGATCTATTGCTTTAGTTACCAGAGAATTACAAGTGAAAACCTTTAGTACTGAGTACACATCAATCACACTGTGTAAGATTTCAAAATTGTCCCACCAGACTTGTAAAAATTGTAAAGACAACAGAATTTAATACAATAAGTAATGTAAAAAACAGTAGAGTGGGCAAATAAGCTGTAATATATTATGTAATAGAATACTAGAAGGTGATGAAAGCAAACAGCTATAGCCAACTACATATAACAGAACTGATGAGTTTTATAATCACAGCTAACAAGCTGGATATAAAGAAGTATATGCATCATGATTCCACTTACATAATGTTAAAAATAAAAATAAGTTATAGTGATTAGAGTTTCGTGTTTAGGTTGTAAAGTTATAAAGAAAAGAATGGAAGTCATGAGTAGAAAAATCAGGATTATAATTAGTTTTGTAGAGGAATGTGGGTATGAGGGAACAAGGACAGTTTCTTGCATGCAGTGGTTTAATTCTTGACCTTCATGGTTAAGTTGTTTTCAGTTCATTAAGCTTTACATACTTGTTTTGTGTTCTTACTGTAAATATGTTATACTTTACATTTAGAAATGTTTTTTTAAAAAATAAATAGCTGTTTTTTTCAATAACCCTAATTATTCTAGTGGTAACAGTTTATTTTATAAAATGTGAAAGATGGAATTATTCAGTCATAGATTCATCCAACTCTCCAGATCAATTTATGAAAGTATTGTTTGTACATAATATTCTTTGTTAAAATGTTCCTATTAAAATACTTGCAAAGTACCCTTGAAATTAATACTTAAATGCAAATATTTTAATGAAAATTCTTTAAAGGAGGATTCTTATTACAGAATTAATTTTATAGTCAACAGTAATCATAATTGACCTTTACTGAGTTTGAGGTTATATTAATAAACCAGTGGTTCTCAGTCTTTTTTTTTTTAATTTCTCTACAACATTCATGTTTTTAATATGTCCTCTATCCCCAAAAGAAATTTTTCTGCACATCATATTCTGAACAAAAAAGAAATTGAGAAGTACTCTTTCTAGAAATAGAAGCAGACTTTCTTGCTATGATTGAAAACATATGATAACCATTACAGAGTCATCGTAGAAGATCTGGCTCATGTCTCTCTATTCCTTTCTCTGCTTTCTCTGTTTAATTTTGAGTCATTGACTCTTTAGACCCTTAGATGCTTTACTCAATCTATTCCTGATAGATTATTTTAAATACTGATAAAAATTTCTTGTATTTATTCTTAAATATAAGCGTTTGCTCCCCATTTCTCCCTCCCCCTAACTTGATAACTACCACTTTGCATTCTGCTTTAAGTACTCTGGATATTTCATAAAAATGGAATCATTCAATATGTTACAGTCATACCTTTTGTAACATTGCTTGCTGCTTTGAATTAGCATATTGTTTTTGAGACTCATCCATGTAGCATGAATCAGTACTTAGTTATCTGTTATGGCTGAATAATATTCCATTGTATATATATGCCACAGTTTGTTTATCTGTATAACCATTGATGGGCTTTTGGGCTGACTTTTTGACTGTTGTGAATGAATGGTCTTACTATGAACATCAGTGTAATATATTTGAATATCAGTTTGGTTTTTTTTTTCCCCCTTTGGATATATATATACCTAGGAGTGGAATTGCTGGGTCTTACTGTAATTCTTTGCTAAGTTTTTTAAGGAATTGCCAAACTATTTTCCATAGCAGCTAAACTATTTAAAATTCTACTGGTAATTTGAGGATAAATAAAAGCAAATAGTAATAATTCTTTTCTTTTTGTTATAAGCCACAGGTATCAAGCTCTCATAACCCTGCGTCAACAGAAGAACAGCAGCTCTATTGGGCCAAAGGAACTGGGTTTGGAACAGGCTCTACAGCTTCTGGATGGGATGTGGAGCAAGCCTTAACCAAGCAGAGGCTGGAAGAGGAGCATGTTACCTGCCTCCTGCAGGTATGGTTGTAAAGTTGATATTGTCAGTGATAATAGTTCATCTTTTTGTGTGTGTCTGTGTTGACTTTTTAAGTTATATTGGCCTTATCCTCAGCTACTGAGGATGAAAAATAAAAGTTCATTTTTTTATGAACTTTTTCATGAATTTCATTTCATTTATTTTAATGAAAAATAAAGTTCATTTTTAAAATGAAAAAACATTCTCCCTGCCCTCAGTACATTTAATATGCTAGATAAAGATTGCTCTTTGGTGCTTGCAACTCTGTATTCTTCCCTCTTAGCCTCTTCACTGAGAGGAAAGTGACAAAGGCGAAGTTGTCCAATAACAGGAGTGTACCACATCTGCTTTCTTCCTGTCAGCTTCTCATCTAAACCACTATATCTGGACTCTCTCTTTTTTTAAAAAATTTATATACACCCTTGTTTCTCACATTGTGTTGTGTTTTCTAGAAATGGGCAAGGTGATCTAATTTATAAAGTTTTTCATGCAGAAATGAGAAAAGTAGGTTTGTAAAGATTAGCTTTTATTCCTGCATCAACTAGTTGACTAAAATTAGGGTTTTGTTTTTTATTTTTCTGAGCATTAGTTAAATCTTTGAGCATTATTTTTGTAGTTCTAGAATAAGCTTATTTTCATATAGACGCATAAGATTCCATCACCCTCAACTATAAATTGAACCTACTTAGTAAAATAAATAAATCGGAGAAGGAAATGGCAACCCACTCCAGTACTCTTGCCTGGAAAATCCCATGGACAGAGGAGCCTGGTAGGCTACCGTCCATGGGGTCGCTAAGAGTCGGACACGACTGAGCGACTTCACTTTCACTTTTCACTTTCATGCACTGGAGAAGGAAATGGCAACCCACTCCAGCGTTCTTTCAAGTTGCAACTAAGCTTTTAAGTTCATGTTCTTAGGTGGATTGCTTCTATATGTCTGATCATAGCACTGTACATCATCATGAGAAATATATCCTCTTGAAAATGTAAAGGAAAAAAGTCTCATTTTTAATACCTGTATTATGAAGCATTGATCAAGTTGAAAATACATGCTCTTCATATTCAGATTGAACATCTAACATAAAATATGAGATTTTAAATTTGTGAAGCTAAAACTCAGTTTTAAATCCAAGGATTTTTATTTTTAGGTTCTTGCAAGTTATATAAATCCTGCAAGTGGTGCTGTAAATGGAGAAGCTCAGTCATCTCACGAGAGTAGAGGACAGAACAGTAATGCCCTTCCTTCTGTACTTCTAGAGCTTCTCAGTCAGTCCTGCCTCATCCCTGCCATGTCATCTTATCTACGAAATGATTCAGGTAAATCACATTGTAACTAGTCCTTTACAATATCTTAATGGATGAGTACTTTTGTCTACTTATTTATCATTATCACTTTAAATAATAAGGTTCATTTTTTCATTTAATAACCTATAACTGAAAATTATAGGGTAAAGGCTAGCAGCTTCGTGACAATACTGTGATCCAAACATGGTTAATTGAATTTCTGTGTGTTTTTAACGTTTAAAACATTAGAATGTTTTAAACATTAGAATTGCAGACCATAGTGTTTTGAAGAAAGGCAGACAGATAAACTATACAAATCTGTAGATACTTGACAATGAGTATTAGTTTTTACAAATTCAATTATAAAAGTACCTTAGGTAGATACTTTGCAATATTCAACTGATTATCAACTGAAATTGCTCTTTTATTTCTTTGGTTGTGGAATTATCTTCCAAGAAATGTATCCTTTTCTTAAGTAGAATAGAAAGTTTGTTTTATTTAAACTCAGTTACATACAGGGATTGCCAAGAAAAATAAGCAGTTGGCATCTCCTCATTTTAACTAAGATATTTATTTATTCACTTTTTAAAACTATCTGCTCTTCTTGTATTTGCTTTTATTCGTATTCTTAGTCATGAAAATAGACACACATTCAGTTAGACTATTAAAGAAGAATAGGTAAGGAAAGCAATGGGAATGAATCTTGAAGTCTGTTTTGATGCTTGGTAGCAGTTTAAATGCAAGTAGATGATGGAAAATGTACTTGTATTTGAGAAGGGATTACTGCCGCTATTCTTCACCTTCAAAAAATTATTGTGCTTCCAAACACACTATTTCTGGGACTTCCCTGGCAGTCCAGTGGTTAAACCCTGCACATCCCAATGCAAGGAGTGTGGGTTCGATCCCTAGTAGGGGAACTAAGATCCTACAAAGCTCCTGGTGCAGCAAAAATTAAAAAACAAACAAAACACACACACCATTTCCCAGCCTACCTCAAACTTCTTATAAAAATATTGGTGTTATGTTGAATTGGTATTTTTAGATTGAGCTGTTAGATACATTAGATTTGTCTCTCTTGAAAAAATAGATATCAAATGTACAATATATTTTTTGATAAAGTAAAGCATTTGGCGCTGTAAACACTTAAGTACTTCAGATTGGTGCCAAAATTTAATAGTAAATCATTTAGCAAAACTGAACAGAGTAAGATAAGGTTTCTCTTTATCTCCTTTCTCGTTGTTAAAATATTAATCCTTTCACTTTCAAACTGTATGAAACTGTATGACCTCTCAGAAATTTTTAATTTTGTCTTGTTCTGATATTCAGTCTTTGTGTAACACTGGGCTTTTATCTTTATGGTTTAGAGTCAAAAGAGAAATCTGGTATTACTTTTATTGTTTAAAATAATCTATTCAAGTAGGTGCACTTTCTGGTAAGTGTGTATTTTAATAAATAAGCTGTGATTCTGGTCAATATATGGAAGTATCACAAATTAAATATTCTGTCTTTGGAACTATTTTAGAAATTTAATGTTTGACTTTCCTTTGTGATTATTTTCCCACGGTAGAGAAATTTAGATATATGCTTGAATCTGGTACTGTGTCCAGTGGTATAATTTTAATTGATAGATTTATACTTGAATGTGGTTGCAAAAATAATTTTGAAATTAGATTTTAAGATATATAAATATAAAATAATGAACTAAGTTAAGTATGTCATTAGATAATTGTCAGAACACCTCGTAAATTATGTTTTTAGTAATCAAAATTTTTTGGAGTTTGGGATATATTCTGATCCATCAGTTCAGTTCCGTTGCTCAGTCCTGTCCGACTCTTTGCAACTCCATTGACTGCAGCACGGCAGGCTTCCCTGTCCATCACCAACTCCCAGAGCTTACTCAAACTCATGTCTATCAAGTCAGTGATGCAATACAACCATCTCATCCTCTGTCGTCCCCTCCTCCTCCCTCCTTCAGCCTTTCCCAGCATCAAGGTCTTTTCGAATGAGTCAGTTCTTTGCATCAGGTGGCCAAAGGATTGGAGTTTCAGCTTCAGCATCAGTCCTTTCAATGAACATTCAGGACTGATTTCCTTTAGGACGGACTGGTTGGTTCTCCTTGCAGTCCAAGGGACTCTCAAGTCTTCTCCAACACCACAGTTCAAAAGCATCAATTCTTCGGCGCTCAACTTTCTTTATAGTCCAACTCTCATATGCATACATGACTACTGGAAAAACCATAGCTTTGACTAGATGGACCTTTGTTGGCAAAGTAATATCTCTGCTTTTTAATATGCTGTCTAGGTTGATCATACGTTTTCTTCCAAGGAGCAAGCGTTTTTTAATTTCATGGCTGCAGTCACCATCTGCTGTGATTTTGGAGCCCCAAAAAATAAAGTCTGTCACTGTTTCCATTGTTTCCCCATCTGTTTGCCATGAAATGATTGGACTGGATGCCATGATCTTAGTTTTCTGAATGTTGAGTTTTAAGCCAACTTTTTCACTCACCTCTCTCACTTTCATCAAGAGTCTCTTTAGTTCTTCTTCACTTTCTGCCATAAGGGTGGTGCCATCTGCATATCTGAGGTTATTGATATTTCACCCTACAATCTTGATTCTAGCTTGTGCTTCATCCAGCCCGGCATTTCTCATGATGTACTCTGCATATAAGTTCAGTAAGCAGGGTGACAGTACACAGCCTTTACGTACTCCTTTCCTGATTTGGAACCAGTCTGTTGTTCCATGTCTAGTTCTAACTGTTGCTTCCTAACCTGCATACAGATTTCTCAGGAGGCAGGTCCGATGGTCTGATATTCCCATTTCTATAAAAATTTTCCACAGTATGTTGTGATCCACCCAATCAAATGCTTTGGTGTAGTCAATAAAGCAGCAGCAGACACAACTGAGCGACTTCACTTTCACTTTTCACTTTTGTGCATTGAAGAAGGAAATGGCAACCCACTCCAGTGTTCTTGCCTGGAGAATCCCAGGGACGGGGGAGCCTGGTGGGCTGCCATCTATGGGGTCGCACAGAGTCAGACGCAACTGAAGAGACTTAGCAGCAGCAGCAGCAGCAGATGTTTTTCTGGAACTCTGTTGCTTTTTTGATGATCCAGCAGATGTTGGCAATTTGATCTCTGGTTCCTCTGCCTTTTCTAAATCTAGTTTGAACATCTGGAAGTTCTTGGTTCCTGTACTATTGAATCCTGGCTTTGAGAATTTTGAGCATTACTTTACTAGCCTGTGAGATGAGTGCAGTTGTTCGTTAGTTTAAACATTCTGATCCGTAGTTTTGACAAGCATGGTATATTATTTATGTATGCCCATGTATAATATTCTAAATAAAAATTATTTATTTCAGGGATATATAGCTTTACTGCTTATGTAAATTACCAATTTTGGTTAAAATGTTAATTTTTAAAGTGACATTTTAATATCTGAACAAATAAACTTCTTGGAACTTAGTAAAATTTTTATTTTATAAAATTAGTCTTAAGTCCATTTTCCAGTTTTGTCATTGGTCTGTAGAATATTACTTTTGACCATTTGGGGATTTGGGATAAGGAAGAGCACCCAATATAGAATCTTTTATTTCATTCAATTGTCATATCTTTGTTCTCCTTTAATCTGGAAACTTTACCAACTTTTCTTTGTCTTTCATGATATTGATGACATTTTATAGACTATTTTATCACGTATCTAGCAAGTTGTTTTTTAAGTGTGAGAGCAGTGCTAATAATTTTGTGTAAGGCATTGTATTCAAGAAATGGCTCGCTTATGTTGCTAGCATATAGTACACAAAAACACAAGCCTAGTGTAATAGGCTCTTTCGAAAGCCACCCTGAACTATAGTTTGCCCTTGGAGATTATTTCCAGGACCCTCCACCAAAACCAAAACCTTTCTGCTTTATTCTGTGAATGTGTGATGTATTCTTATCAAGCTTACCAGTTCACTCTGGCAGGTGAGATGAAACTTTTCATATGATCTAAGATTTTTATTTTCTCTTAAAAACATAGCACTTTATGTTCCCTCTTAGCCTTTGAGATGTTTCTTTGACCACTTAATTGCTTTTTAGGAGCCCCTTCCCACCGCCCACCCCAAAGAAACAAAAGGGTGCACAAAAGACAAGAAGTGAAGGAGGGAGAGGCTAACAGTGCTCAGTAACAACCTTGTGCTGGTCAACTATATGTAACAGATTTAGTAACTTTTTAAGTAGAATTTGTGCAGATTTTACCTTCAAAGAACTTAATTCAAAAAGCTGAATCTATAAAATAGTTGTTAGAATTATAAAACAGTAAATTTGAAGCCACAGTTTAGTTGGTAAGTGAAACAAAAAGTGGTTTATATGTTTGTATTAGACTCTTATCTCTGCTGCTGCTACTGCTAAGTCGCTTCAGTCGTGTCTGACTCTGTGCGACCCACCAGGCTCCCCCGTCCCTGGGATTCTCCAGGCAAGAACACTGGAGTGGGTTGCCATTTCCTTCTCCAATGGATGAAAGTGAAAAGTGAAAGTGAAGTCTCTCAGTCGTGTCTGACTCTTAGCGACCCCATGGACTGCAGCCTACCAGGCTCCTCTGTCCATGGGATTTTCCAGGCAAAAGTACTGGAGTGGGTTGCCATTGCCTTCTCCATTATCTCTAGTATCATTTTTTTTTAAAGGAATGATAAAAGCTTCTAAAGAGAGAAAGTAGTTATTTTTATGAGACTTTTTTACTAGATAGGAAGATCCTCATATGAAGTATGTGTTCATTTTAGTTTCTCCTCCCCATATTTTGACTTCCTTTCATTGTAGTCATGTTATTTTGAAAATTGCTTGTAAACAATGATATACAAGGACCATTTTTCCTCCAGCTGCTGTTTTATATATTCGTGCTATTGAGTAAGACGTCAGTTACCCCACTGGCCACTAGATGGCGGTCTCATTTCATTGCCAGAAATATAGCTCAGTTTAGTCCCTAGATCCTGTAGGACTCTTTGCGACCCCATGGATTGCAGTATGCCAGGTCTCCCTGTCCATCATCAACTCCAGGAGCTTATGCAAACTCATGTCCACTGAGTCGGTGATGCCATTCTCTGTCATCCCCTTCTCCTATCTTCAATCATTCCCAGCATCAGGGTCTTTTCAGGTGAGTCAGTTCTTTGCATCAGGTGGCTAAAGGATTGGAGTTTCAGCTTCACCATCAGCCCTTCCAGTGAATATTCAGGACTGATTTCCTTTAGGATGGACTAGTTAGATCTCCTTGCAGTTCAAGGGACTCTCAAGAGTCTTCTCCAACACCACAGTTCAAAAGCATCAATTCGTCAGCGCTCAGCTTTCTTTATGGTCCAGCTCACATCCTTACATGACTACTGGAAAAACCAAAGCTTTGACTAGATGGACCTTTGTTGGCAAAGTAATGTTTCTGCTTTTTAATACGTTGTCTAGGTTGATCATAGGTTTTCTTCCAAGGAACAAGCGTCTTAATTTCATGGCTACAGTCACCATCTGCAGTGATTTTGGAGCCCCCCAAAATAAAGTCTTATCACTGTTTCCATTATTTCCCCATCTGTGTGACGTGAAGTGATGGGACCAGATGCCATTATCTTAGTTTTCTGATTGTTGAGTTTTAAGCCAACTTTTTCACCCTCGGCTTTCACTTTCATCAAGAGGCTCTTTACTTATTCACTTTCTGCCATAAAGGTGGTGTCATCTGCATATTTGAGGTTATTGATATTTTTCCCTGCAGTCTTGATTCCAGCTTGTGCTTCATCTAGTCCAGAATTTCTCATAATGTATTTTGCATGTAAGTTAAATAAGAAATACTTTACAGTGTGTGAAAATAAGAAATAGCAGGTGAAGTGTTAGAATCTGTCTCATTCCCATTTTGGAAAATGAGATGTTCCTATTTTTAGAAAACAGCACCACTGGGCGCATTAAATTACTTGCCACTAATATAGTAGAACATAGTAGAATATAGTAGAACATTCCAGGAATGTTATCAAGTGTTACAAAATCTTTGCCTTTTTAGTGTTTGTTTCATAGTGTCGTAATAGGAAGGGGCAAATGAAATAAAGAGAAATGTATTCAGTTGCCCAAGTTTAAGTGTTTACCCATAATATGGCCATTATTACTAAACTCACGTATTTTCAAATTTTAAAAATGATATAAATAGATTTTTATCAGTACGGAACAGAAAAATGAGTAGACCTGACATGTTAGAGGAAGATCAGAATGAGAAGAGGCACTGTTGCTGCTGCTGAGTCGCTTCAGTCGTGTCCGACTGTGTGCGACCCCATAGACGGCAGCTTACTAGGCTCCCCCGTCCCTGGGATCTTCCAGGCAAGAACACTGGAGTGGGTTGCCATTTCCTTCTCCAATGCATGAAAGTGAAAAGTGAAAGTCAAGTCCCTCAGTTGTGTCCGAGTCTGTGCGATCCCACAGACGACAGCCCACCAGGCTCCTCCGTCCATGGGATTTTCCAGGCAAGAGTACCGGAGTGGGTTATCATTGCCTTCTCCAGAGAAGAGGCACAGACCTTTTTAAATTGATAGGATTATAAAATATCTACTAATTTGGCTGGTTGTCTTGGCTGAGTGATGGTATGTGCTAGTATTAAAATTTCATCATTTTCATTTTATTGGTTTCGTAGTTTTGTAACTAAGTGTAATGGGACAAAACCCATTACAGAAGACTTTGTTACACCATCTGATTTTCCTCACACTGGATTAAAAGTTACTGTATCTTATTTTAGAATATTTCCTCTAAAATTCAGTATTTAAATTAATTTTATGAGAGAATAAGTTAATTTTGTTGCTATGCAAATGTGTTAAATATGACCACATTCTTTATATCCAAAAATTATTACTAAGTTTGTTGTATTTTGTTTAGTCCAACTCTTTTGTGACCCCATGGACTGTAGCCTGCCAGACTTCTATGTCCATGGGATTTCCCAGGCAAGAATACTAAAAAGTTACATAGGAATAAATGTACAGTTGGAACTGTAACTATTTTTCCATGATTATCTTTTAAGATATGCATGCTAGTCGTGTAACTTGTAGGGATATTGATTGCACATAGTTATGGATTAAGTTTTAGTATTCAGTCACTTGAAAGGATTTTTATTTTACAGAGAAATAAGTTAAGGATAACTTAACTAAATATTTGAATAATTTATTTTTTAATTCTCACATTAGTTTTTGTGTCTACTCAAATGAACATTCTGTAAACAAATGTTACATTCCTAGATTGTATTGAGGTTTTTATGCTTTAGATGAGCCTCTCATTTTGTATTTCTGAAGTTGATCAGACAAATAAAATCAGCATACGCTGAAAAACATCAGAAAAGAACAAGATGTTTTTCTGGGTAGTTAGTATTTATTTTCTATGTGATCTTACTGCTTACCTACTAATGGATTAACATAAAGCATGCATTTCTTTTGCAATTTTCAATGTAAATCCAAATGAAGACAGTGATGTTGAAATGTTCAGCATTTATTGATGCTGAATAAAACTTTATTTTCCTATATATTTTGCTGGTTAGCTTTCCCATGTCAAAAAAATTTCCTTTTCCTATATTATGTAGGTTATTAGAAACTTAAAGTGAACATAAATGTAAAAGCATTTTGAATGAAAATGATATTCAGTATGTAGTTTTAGAATAATGTCTGTTGCATCATTGTTTTTGTGTCTTATTTCAGTTACTGTTTCTTGTATGCTTTCTGGAATCCAGAAATAAATCTTTATTGTCCATATAGCCACTGCTGATCCTGGAATAAGGCACCCTGGGTGCTGCCCTACGGGCCAGGCACTTGCCCTGGAATGTTATAATTTTCTGAAAATATTCTTCTAAAGGTTATCCTTAAAAACAAATTTTTTAAAGCTGTATTTTGTCTTGAATGGAACCCAAGAAAGAGACTTGTCAGAGTGTGATAAAGATATACACAAAAACAATTACCAAGAGGTTAAGTGCTATTGCATGGGGGACCTCGGTTTGATCCCCAGGTCAGGAAGATACCCTGGAGAAGGGAATGGCAACCCATTCAGTGTTCTTGCCTGGAGAATACCATGGATAGAGGAGCCTGGCAGGCTAAAGTCCGTGTGTCACAAAGAGTCGGACCCAACTGAGCGACTTTCACTTTCTAAGTACTATCCCGATAATCCTAACATGGTCAAGACAGATTCTTCTTTTTCTTCTTCCTCTTCTTGTTTCTTTACATCTTTTGCTATAAAAATGACAGGAGTACCTATTTTCCCAGAAAAATCTCTTGGTGTAGAAGGAAACAAAAATTGTGAAACAAATCCCCAAGAAAGATATCTTTGAACTGTATAGTGAAATAGGAAATACATTTATTATACTTGTGTTTGTTGCATAATTTTTCAGTCTGCACTTCTCTTTTACTCTGTTGAAGGTGGTGGAAAATGATAGAAAATAAATGCGTTTTAGTAGAACTTCAAAGAATGTTTTATCATTTTAACAGTTGGATAGAATGATAGAAAATATAATGAAAAGGTACATATTAATTAGATCCCACAGTTTATGTATTCTAGCTCTATATTTCGGAGAAGGCAATGGCAACTCCAGTACTCTTGCCTGGAAAATCCCATGGACGAAGGAGCCTGGTAGGCTGCAGTCCATGGGGTCTCTAAGAGTTGCGCACGACTGAGCGACTTCACTTTCACTTTTCACTTTCATGCACTGGAGAAGGAAATGGCAACCCACTCCAGTGTTCTTGCCTGGAGAATCCCAGGGACGGGGGAGCCTGGTGGGCCACCGTCTATGGGGTCGCACAGAGTCGGACACGACTGAAGCAACTTAGCAGCAGCAGCAGCAATGGGATATGCATACCTAACTGATATATTTAACATGACTAGCAGTTTATGTCTGCAATGTATGATCACCACATATTTTAACCTAAAATACTGAAGTTATTAAATGTCTGAGTTATTTTTTAAAGTATAGTTGATGTATAATATATAAATTATAGGTGTACAAAATAGTGATTCACAAGTTTTAAAAGTTACAGACCACTTAGAGTTATTATAACATATTTGCTATAAATATCTGAGTTTTAAAAATAATTAAAAGAGAAGTGTTCATTATCCTCCATTGCATCAGGAATGAAGTATTCCCAGATATCCTACTTTAGTCCACAAAGTGATGAATAACTTCTGTTTACATTCAGAGAAAAAGAAGTGAACAAAAAACCTGACCAACTTCCTGATTGAAGGTGGCAAATGTTTTCAGTTCTCTGGAAGGAGTGGGTCTTTTCCATTAGTAATCCTTGGTAAATTTCACTGAAACTTTTTGGTTTGAATTGATAGCTTCTGCCAGTAATAAGCCAAGCAGTAAATGTTTCCCACTTTTTCTTAGAATTATTTTCAGCTTTTATACTTGCTGAATTGTGTTTCATGACAAAATGATTAATCTCTATGGTTATGTCTTACAAATTTCTTCTCACCAACCTTTACCCTATGCTGTTTCTTTCCAGCAATTTGAATATCATTTTCCCCACTGAAATGTTTTTTCATATACAGAAAATGGGAATTTTATTCTTTTACCAAGTACTGGTTACTCCTTTCAAAACATAACATTCTCTAACTGAAATAATTATATAGCAGTGTCACACACCTGTATCTGTAGTTGTTGATGGTAAATTCCAAGGTATATTTCAAGCATTGCATAATTCAACCAACAGGTCCATCTGAGGATCCAAAGGATAGTGACTTTACTTGCTTGGTTAGGGTAAGCAGTAAATTGAAATATGCACGTGGCACGTGCTGAGCGAAGAAGTTGCTGTAAGCCATTTGCAGGCGGGGCATTGTGTAACAGTGTTGTGGTGCTGCTCTTCTTTGTCAGGCTAGTGACATTTAATCCTGGAGTAATGATGGCGTGTGCTGTGTGAAACGACACCTGAGGGTTTTCTGATGAAGCTCTGTGTGGCAAAATAGAGAATTACGGAATTCAGGATTGAAACACTTGGTGTATTTTGTACTCATCTGTATTTTATCATTAAGAGACTGTTATGTTTATTGACTCATTTCGTTTGCTGACTACCCAGACATGTTATTTTAAAAGTGCCTGTCTTAAAAAGAGAGGAAAAATTAGCTCTCCCTTAGCTTTCCAGATTCCCCTTCCTGGAGATATTCAGAAATAAGTCTTAAAAAGAAAACATGAATAATGTAAATCAGATATGAATAACCATTTTTCAGGTTCTAGACATAGCATGGATTGCTGTATGCATTAATATCTGGGTGGAATGTGACATTAAAATGAGAACACTTGTTTATGTAACTGACTGTTGTCAAGAAAGTGGAAATATATAAAAGCTTCATTTTTTTTAAGCTGAAAATTTGTCATAAGAAATGACATAGTACTGAAATTTATTTCATGTTCTTTGTAAATCAGGCCCGTAAATGTATGTCTCACTTGTCTTTACTATTCTCAATCTCATTATCCACTGCCTGTTACCTTGCCTCCACAGCTTTTACTTCTGTCCCTCCTTGATATGAAGAGACTATCTTAGCTTTCTGTAGTTTAAGATTCCTAGTTGGAATCTACTTAGTTGAATAAAATAAACACCAGTACATAAAAGGAAGTATCATGTTTCACTTAACTTAGAGGAGCTTTCTTACTTTCTCTGTGGCTGTTTATTTCCAGATTTTAAACTTTTAAAAAATTTTCATGTTTGTCAGATTCTTTTCCCCACTGTCTTCTGTATTGAGTTTTAGCATGTAGGCTGTCCTCAGCTTTATTCGGCTAATGGAGAAATAGCTTCTCATTTTGTGGGGTTTTTTTTGTTGTTGTTCTTGATAACTTTATAACCATTTATTTAAAAAGAAACATCAGTGTGTCTTGAATTACTTATATTGTTGTATAATTTTATGTAAAATAATTTTAGATAGTTTATTTTTAAATTGTTAGACTAATGTTTTAAAAAATTAATCAGTAGACTAAGATTTTTAAAGGAGGCTTTGAGTTTACAGAAAATTGAGCCGATGGTACATTTCTCTGCCCCTCCACTCATAGTGTCCCGTTACTTACATCCTGATTAGTGTGGTTGTGTATGTGTGCCAGTTGTGTCTGGCTCTTTGTGGCCCGCCAGACTCCTCTGTCTGTGGATTTTCGCAGCAAGAATACTGGAGTGGGTTGCCATTTCCCTCTCCAGGGCATCTTCCCAATCCAGGGATTGAACCAGCGCCTCCTGCTTTGGCAGGCAGATTGTTTACCCCTGAGCCACCTGATAGTCTGGTGGTTAGAGTGGTACATGGTACTGTTGATGAGCTAACAGTGACGTATTTTTAACTGAAGTCAGTGTATTAGAGTTTGCTCTGTGTTACACGGTCTGTGGGTTTCGACAAATGCCTGGTATGCGTGCGTCACCATTGCAGTGTCATACAGTGTCATTAGTTTCCCTGCCGTTAGAAACTCTGTGTGTTCCATGTATTCATTCCACCCGCTCGCTCTCTCCCAGTGAAACCTCTAGTGACCACTGATCCTTTTGCTGGCTCCATAGTTTTTCCTTTTTCAGAATGTCATTAGTTGGAACCATGCACTGTAAACCTGTTCAGATTGGCTTCTTTTACTAAGGAGTATTGTATGCATTTAAGTTTCCTCCATGTCTTTTCTCAGTTTTGTAGCTCATTTCTTTTTTTTGCAGAATAATATTCCATTGTATGGTTATACAACAGTTTGTTTATCCAGTGACCTTTTGATAAACATCTTGGCTGTTTCCAGTTTGGGGAAGTTATAAACAAAGCTGCTGCAAACCTTCATGTACACATTTTGTTATCATTTCTGTTCCATTGATCTATTTGTCTTTCACCAGTACTACATTCTCTTGATTATTGTAGCTTTGTAGTAAGTTTTGAAGTCTGATTCTGTCAGTCCTTCAATTTTGTTCTTCTTCAGTGTTTACTTATTTGATAGACATTTGAGTTGTTTATGGAGAAGGCAGTGGCAACCCACTCCAGTACTTTTGGTTATTGTGAATAATGCTTCAGTGAATGTGAGTGTACAAGTACTATTTTCGTTCCTCCTTTCAATTGCTTTGGGTTTTTACTAGAGTGGAAGTGCTGGTTCACATGATAATAAGTTATTTCTTTACTTTTTTAAAGTTATTTTTTTACTTTTACAGCGATCTTAGTGCATATAAGATGGCAGATTACTCATGGTGGTTTTGATTTGCATTTCCCTCATGACTAATGACAGTGTGTTTATTGGCCATTTATATATCATTTTTGGAGAATTACCTATTCAGACCCTCTGTTCCATAAGTGAGGCCTAGGCAGAAGGAAGCATCTGTCATAGAATATGGGCATGTAAAATAATGTCAAATTCATTATCACTTTGCATGTCCACCTGTTTACATAGAAAGTCTAGCCTTTTCATATCCTCACAAATATTAATGTTGTGTTTTATGCCCATCAATTAACTTTGGTTTGTTTTTTATAACTTTGGATTTTAACTTGAATTTCCTGAAAACTATAGTGTATTATGTTATAGTATAGAGTTATAATAAGAAGTAGCATTAGGTCATAAATTAAAAAAGAAGCTTTAAATATAACCAAATATATGGCTCAGTGGTAAATAATCTGTCTGCCAGTGCAAGAGATACAGGACACAGGTTCAATCCCTGGGTTGGGAAGATCCCTGGAGAAGGAGATGGCGCCCACCCTAGTATTCTTGCCTAGAAAATCTCATGGACAGAGGAGCTTAGTGGGCTACACAGTCCATGGGGTCACAAAGAGTTGGACAGGATTGAGTGAGCATGCGCACATGCAAATTTTATGTTTTAAAGATGGAGAGTAACATTTCAAGTAAGTAAAGAAAGAATGAACAGTCATACTTTTTACCCCGTTCTCTGCATCATTATTGGAAGGTGTGAAACAAGGGCCTGCTCCTCCATAACTCTGAACAGCTCACTGTTGGTCTCCACATTACCAGAACTAATTTTTTAAGCCAACCCTTTACATACCTTGCCAAACAAAGTCCAGAATTCCTGGATGAGGCCTCATCCTTCCCCATATCTAACCCCAGTATAGTGCTGTGGGCAGTTAGACAATTTCTTCCTCAAGCCGGTACTCTCTAATTCTCCTTCCCTGTTTCAATCTTCTATTTAGCATTCAGTGTACTTAGTAATGTCTACAAAAATTTTTACTCACTTGGTCTTCTCTACCTTGAATGTAAGCTACATGAAGGCAAGGATTTTTGGTTGTATTCTTCACTGCTATATTCCCAGCCTGTCCACCAGTAGGTTTTCAGTGAATAATTAAAGAATAACTAACATAATAAATAATAAAGTTATGGATTAACTTTGTTCAGTAACTGCTATTGGAAAAATGTTGTTAGGTCCTTAACTCACATGATTCACAAAAGGAAATTCCACTTGGGAGGAAGCCACAAACCTAACAAAACCGCTTATAAAAGTTTTAAAAGCAATACATGTTCTTAGAGCATGGAATCCACTGTGAGATGCATGTAGTTTTAAGAAAGAAATTCATTTGATTTGTAGCTGACAACTAAAAGCTACCACTGTCAACTTTCTTTTTTCCCTAACAAGTTGATTTATTGAATTTTGCTTTTGGTAAACTGTGGTTGTATCATTCTGTTTTACCTAAGATACAATGGTTTCCTTTCAATTTAATTTGAAAAATATATTTCCATGTCATACTAATAAATGTACTTACTGCCCTAATATATTATTTGGACCGTTTAATTATTTTTATTTGTGATATAACTGAGTAGTTACTTGGGACTTCGCTGGTGATCCAGTGGTTAAGTATCTGTCTTCCAATACAGCGGACACAAGTTCAATCTCTGGTTGGGGGACTAAGATCCCACATGCCATAGGGCCACTAAGCCTGAGCACTGCAGCTAGAGAACGCCAGCACCACAGCTGCTGAGCCTGTGTTCCGCAATGAAAGAAGCCCATACAGTGCAACAAAGACCCAGCACAGCCAAAAACAAGTAGCAAATTGCTTACTTACAGTTCTTGCTATCTCCCAACTCTGTGCCATGTTCATTTTGTTGTCGTTTTTCCCTAAAAGTGCCTGTTGTATTCTATACATTGATGCTTCACAAACTTCTTCAGTCCATTTACCAACCTACCAATTAATCTCAAGATTGAAGTAGAAGCTACATTGCTGTGGACTTAACTTTTATATTGCACATGTGCTCATTTTATACTTTTCCTCTCTTCCCTCTTACAGTTCTCGACATGGCAAGACACGTGCCACTCTATCGAGCTCTGCTAGAACTGCTCCGGGCCATTGCTTCCTGTACGTGCATGGTGCCCCTGTTGTTGCCTCTTTCTACAGAGAATGGTGAAGAGGAAGAAGAACAGTCAGAGTGTCAGACTTCCGTTGGTACATTATTAGCCAAAATGAAGACCTGTGTTGATACCTACACCAATCGTTTAAGGTACTATTTTATTTCTTTTGACCTCGGCTTTTATGATCTTTTGTAAAAATAACTGTTCATTAAAAAAATGATATATGCTGATTAAATACATATATGCGCGAACTATAAAATAAAACTATGAAGAAAAAGTATCCACCAAATCCTACACTTAAGTGTTTATTCATGGTGGCTTATCAGACATCTCCATCTGATATCTTATAGCTGTAGGTGGAGTTTTTGTTAAATGTTATCACATTGTACATATTACACAAATAGATGCTAGTTTCACTCAATATTGAGGTGGAAGACACCTTCACTCTAAGTAAATACATATTGCTAATATTGTTCTTAATATTTATGATTATGCATTGTGTATAGATGCTGTATTTTACCTTCCCATCTTTTCATGGACATTTGGGTTGTTTCTAATTTGTAACAACTTCTTACATCTCTTGGGATCTGTAGAAATCTCTGCAGAGTAGATTCATAGAATTAGAACTGTTGGATTTATGGATTACTACTATTTCATTTTGATACATACGTTATAATTTATGCTCTAATGTTTTTGAGAAGAGGATTTATTTGTTGGAGTTAAAGTTAGTATTTTGTCTTCATAGAAAACTGAATTTTTAAATGAATCTTTGGTTTAAGTTTATACCTTGCTAGAAATCAGATGATGAGTTCTCTCATCAAAAAACTTTAAAAATAACCTTTTCCTTGTAACTTTTTCCATTCTCTTAGCAGAATCTGTCTAGTGGTTGTCAGTTTCACTTAAAAGAGATGGCATAAATTCTGATGTTTGCATAAAAATGCAGAATTAGGCTAGAGAAAGTTTATTCCTTTCTTAGTGGTATTTTGAATCAGTTAATTTTCTTTTTCATCTTTGCAGTATGTTTGTCTTACCTGTTCTCACTTGATTTTTTAATAACGTAAAATTTGAGAATCACAGAACATCAGATGTTGTCAGAGAATTGGTCATTGGAGGAATGTCAGCCTTTATTTCTCAGAAGAAATCAACTTCTCAGATTATCCTGACTGTTAGCTTTATTGTACTCTCATTATTACTTTAGAAACCGGTGGCTCACTGCCAGGCAATAAGAATCATAAATTAGAGAGGAGATTAAAGAAGTGCCAGTTGGTAGCAATATAAAAAGATGTAGGTTCATACTCTTTTGAGGGAAGGAAAATATAAAAGTACATTTTCTTTGATAGTGTGAGGTTTTTTCTGTTGTAGAGAAGAAAATAATACTGTCATTGGTCTCATGTTTCATTACAGCAAAAGTCTTCCTAACTGGTAACCTAGGCAGCTAACATAATTATACAAAAATAATGTGGCATTATCAGACTAAAGGTCTGATTTTCTTTTCTAATTGAGCTAAGTTACTGGATTGTTTACAATTAGATTGCCTTTCTTGCTACTTTATTGTATATAAATTAATGTATATCCTGTTCTTGAATTAATGTATATACTGTTCATATAACATGCAGTATAATTTTTTTAAACTGCAAAAAATGTGTTAAGTAATGATTGACTACAAAAATTTAATTGCAGAGAAGGATAACTGAATTTCATTTAATAGGAACTCTTTATTTTTCTACTTGGTTACCTGGAAAAAGATATTCTTCAAAATCTTTCAATAACAAAAAAAATGACACTTCAAACTTCTAAATTCTGTACCAGCAAAACATGCATGTAAAGATCATAATGACTGTTCCCAGAGATCATTTCATTTTTTATTTTATCTTTACAGTAACCTTGTGCAGTTAACTTTTTAAAAGCTGTTTTACTGACAAACACTGACAGAGAGTTTTACATAGAGTTTGAATATGCTTCATGAAGATCCCTCATGGTATCTGTATTTTTTTACATAGGTATAAAATACAGACTCTGTTAGAAAAAGAAGCCAACAAAGATGTACATATTATAACATTCTTTCTTTCCTTTCAAACTTTTGGCACCTTGAGAACTCATTTTCTGCTTCCCAGAAGGGAAAATCTGCTCTTCTCCAGCCTGTCAAAACTTAAGATACACTTCTTTTCATATTTTCATCAGTATAGAACTCTAATAAAGTGAACAGTATAGTCCAATTTCCTGCAAAGTTTATACTCAATGAAGGTTACCTAAATTCATTTTTAACACTGTTTCAAAATGCAAAGCTTCCCCCTCCCCCTCCCTTCTACCTGCCTACCCAACCTCCAAGTGTATGTATAAAAAACAACACAAAACCAGGATACTCAGAAGAGAATGGTCAAGGCAAATATGTTCTGTTTACGTATCATTTTTAGAGTATTGTTTTAGTGCTTCATCAGGTTTGTAGTTACGATTTTGAAAGTACTGTTTAAGTGTACCACAGCTCAGAACATTTTTATATTATTTTTGTCTCTTTTTCTCAGTAATAAATAAGTGGGGAGGGTGCTGTGCCTGTGGGTGATTCTTTGTGAAGTCCTGGCCACGTCTGTACTTGGGGGCTCTGGGAAAAAATACGTTAGGGTAAATAAAGTAGATCTATTTAGTAGACATACTAGTTTACTAATTATGTTCGTGTATTAATTGTATTGCCTTTCTTTTGTCTTGGTATTTCTCATTTGTTACTCTTTGTTTTTCCTTTCTTAAAGCCAAGTTTACATAAAAGGCGTGCATTTTACTTTTCCTTCCAAATGAAATTTTAACTTAGCACTCTTTGGTCATCTTAGACAAAGAAAAAACAGATTCTCTTTGTAATTTGCAGGACTCTAGATGATAACTGTGCTTATGTGTAATAATTTACATTGAAATTGTTTTCTCTATATATGTTATACTTACAGTTTTTATGTTTTGTGGATGAAGGGGATTAAAATATTTTGCCCAAGTCCAGAGTTTACTTTCACAGGTTGGAATAACCTAATTAAGATTATACTCTCTTGAGGACAGTACATAAACTCAGCTAATGTTGATCTCAAAGCTCAAAAGGATGATGGAGATGATGTAGGTTTGCTGGCTGTCCCGCCTCAAGCCTGAAACTTTCTATAAGAGGAAATAGGAGAATATTATTAAGACATTAAAAAGGCAGATCATTTATCTTTCTTTTATCTAATTTGTGTTTTAGAAACTTGCAGTTATATTCAGATAGGGGAAATCTCGCTTAGTCACAAGAGCATGACTGATTTTCTTCCTTCAACAAATGTTTATTGAATGTTCCTCAGAGCATAACAAGAAAATTAGGCCTTTTTCCAAGGGGCTGACAAATAATGTGGGAAACAATAATTAGTTTTAATAACAAGTACATGATGTATGGAAAATTTAACACATTATTGGAGCATCAAATCAGTTTTGGAAACCCAAAGAATATGTAAGAATAGGCTAAATAAGAGGTGCAGGGAACTGGTATACCAGACTGTGTGAGGAAGGTTCGCCAAAATTCAGGAAAATGTAAAGAATGAAGAAGTTTGATGTGCCTGGGTGTCCTTTGGGTGGGAGGTAGGGGTAGGAAATGGGGCTGGAGAGGAAGACAGCAGCTTGAAGAACTTCATAGTTGTGCTGTGCTGTGCTTAATCTCTCCATTGTGTCCATCTCTTTGCAACCCCATGGACTGTAACCCATCAGGCTCCTCTGTCCATGGGGATTCTCCCACGCATGAGTACTGGAGTGGGTTGCCATGCCCTCCTCCAGGGGATCCTCCCAACCCAGGGATCAAGCCCAGGTCTCCCACATTGCAGGTGGATTCTTTACCGACTTAACCATCAGGGAAGCCCAACTTCATTAGGTATCTGTTTTTAGATGTGGTGAAAGGGTTTTCAGCGGAAATCTATTCAGATTTGCATTATAAAAAAAGATCGACTTGCAGCGTAGCAGAATGGTGGAGTGGGAGTTAGAAGACTGAATTAAGAGACTTTCTTCCTTTCTGTCTTGACAGTTGAGCTGTGTGTGTCCTCTCCCATCCTGCCGTGCTGGGACTGAGGATTTGAGTCCATTAGGATTCTTGCTGTAATATTGTGGACTTTATAAAGACAGTTCCTGGGTAGAAATACTTTCTATGATTCAGATGTTTGACTTTATAAAAGCAATAATGTTAAGTCAGGCTTTAAATTAATTATTAACTACATTATTCTGCCTATGTGTTAATATCAGTGACTGCAAATTTAATCCCTAGGGATCTCCTTCAAAAAGTGCAAGTGCTATAGGGTAAATGGTTTCCTTTGTTAGTATACAAGAATCTGAAGTCTGTAATCCTATGCAGAAATTTTCCAGTACTAATCCTACTGGGTTGTTTTACTGAAGACAGAAAACAATCATCTGTTGGCTTGAAAGAGACTAAGAATCATTAGCAGAGATTCTAAAATCTTTTTCTTTTTTTTCAGTTTTCGGCCGTGCTGGATCTTTGTTCCTGCACAGGCTCTTTCTCTAGGTTTGGCGAGTGGGGGCTACTCTCTGGCTGTGGTGCGCAGGCTTCTCACTGTGGTAGCTTTTCTTGTTCTGAGCGTGGGATCTAGGGCGTGCAGCCTTCAGTAGTTGTGGCACGTGGGCTCCATAGCTGCAGCTTATTTCCTTAAAGCTGTCATCGAGCTACAGTTGTGTGTATGGAGAGAACTTATATGACAGTAAGTAGGCCTTAGATTTAATTTTTCTGGAGCCTTTTATCTGTATTATTTTAGAACTTACTTGAATCTAAAAAGAGTGTCATGTAATAATGGGATTTTTCTTAATCTGATCAAATAAACCAAACCATTTTCATGGTTGAAAATTGAAGGAAATTTTTCTTGGTAGAAATTCTTGTCAGAGCTTCAACATTATGAGGAAGAACTTTTCTTGTACCACCTGTGCTTTTGGTAGAATCTTTCTTTAGATCAGGTAACTTAATTAAACCAAACATTTATTTAAAGAGGTAATATCAAATTACTAACATATCAGAAAAACCAGTATCAACTGCCAAAAGTAAGTCAGTATCATTTGCCATCATCTGGCAAATGATAAGTGTTAATGTGAATACACTGAATTCTTAAAAAGTTAGTGTCTGACTCCATTGTCTGGCCTGTTTTCTGTTTTAAGAAAGAAGATTTAGCAAATAAGTAGTTACCAAAGGCTTACTGAGACCTTTCTTTTCATTGGTAAAATACTCTCATTTTCTCACTCTTAATTCAGTTGACTAATACTGTGTCTAATTGCCACTTAATGTTTTCTCATGCTTTGGGAAACTCTATTAATAGGATATATCTTCCAGTCCTCTAAAAGTAATGGCATTTTGCAAATAAAAACTAACAAAATTTAAAAGGAATGGGACCCTGTCCATTCATGGTCTTGGTCTTCTGCCTTTTGCATGCTAAGTCGCTTCAATTGTGTCCAACTTTTTGCGACCCTATGGACTGTACCCTGTTAGGCTCCCTGTCCATGAGATTCTCCAGGCAAGAATACTGTAGTGAGTTTCCATGCCCTCCTCCAGGGGATTTTCCCAACCCAGGGATCAAACTCGTGTCTCTTATGTCTCCTGCATTGGCAGGCACGTTCTTGACCACTAGCGCCACCTGGGAAGCCCTCTTCTGCCTTTTATCAGTGTTTAATTGGGAGAAACTAAAGTTAGCAGAAGCCAAGCTAGCCGAGCTTTTGTTTTATATGTGGCCGCAATTTAGAGTGGTGTTTTGGTTCTCATCCTCACCTTAAGATTTTCACAAAGAATAGCTTGTTCTTAACTTAACATGCTTCTCTTTTTATTTTTCACTTTCCTACTCACTAAGATACCCAGTGTCCTCCTCTGGCTTCTCATTGTCTGCGTAGTGAAGCATTTTATAACTACATCTGTTATGATGTTCCAGGATTTTGTTCTTCTTCTTCAAGGCAGATTTCTTATTTCAGAATACTCTCCTGGGTTATTAAAATTTATATAAAGAAGCAAATTATCCTTTAGTCTTTCATGGGGGCACTTGTACTTTAATAAAGAATAACTCAGGAAATGCTTGAGTGAAGGAATGTAGTGGAGATACATCAGTTGGGTTGCCTTCTTTCTCGTGGTCTGCTGAGGAGTAGAAGTAGACTAGGTAGAACCAATACTGCATTACAGCCATATTAACAAACTGTCTGTGCATCCAAAGGCTTCAGTAAGAATGACTGCTTAGAGGAGAAACTGAGCTGGCACAGTGGAACAACACCATGCAACTGAATGCCTTTTAAAGCTGTTAGTTCTGTAATTAGGAGTTTTTGCTGTCACATGTAATAACATATGAGATAATTATATATGCATGTAATATGCACACAAATACATGTATCTGAAAAGTACCTTCTGACTTTTAGTATTTGAAATAATAGACTATAAGATATGTTTCAGACTTTCTTGATTATAATTATACCTTAATAATAAAATTATTATCTCTTGTGGGTGAGGATTAGTTTGGTGACTGATAATTACAGTACTCTGATGAGGTTGGTGTAAAGAAGAGCTCTATTCAAGGAATAGTTGTACTTCTAGTTTATTATGTTCATCTTTCCTGGCAAGATTAACCTGTTGACATGGCAAAGTGGCAACTAGGAGTAATTTATTGTGATTTAGTCTGTCTTTAAAAAAGTTGTTAAATATTTACTATACAAATTACTTCAAGAACTCCCTAAAGATGACAATATTTTAATATTCTTTTATTCACAAGTCTATAGTTTTACTGTCTACACCTCTCCTAAAAAGTCCTCTCTCAAGATTCACAATTTGCAGTAACTATATAAAGTTAATTTAAATCTAATAGTTAATATAAATAAACTGATTGACATTGTTGTTGCCTGATTATATTAATAAGCATTTATAGTAAGACAAATCAGAGATAACAGACAGTCTATAGAATTCTCCAGGCCAGAACATTGGAGTATGTAGCCTTTCCCTTCTCCAGGGGATCTTCCCAACCCAGGGATTGAACCCAGGTCTCTCGTGTTGCAGGCAGATTCTTTACCAGCTGAGCCCATCAGGGAAGCCCAGGAGTACTGCAGTGGGTAGCCTATCCCTTCTCCAGCGGATCATCCCAACCAAGGAGTCGAACTGGGGTCTCCTGCATTGCAGGTGGATTCTTTACCAACTGAGCTATCATGGAAGCCCTGAAATATCCATGGAATTCTCCAGGCCAGAATACTGGAGTGTGTAACCATTCCCATTTCCAAAGGATCTTCCCAACCCTGGGATCAAACCCAGGTTTCTTTGCAGGTGAATTCTTTACCAGCTGGACCACAAGGGAAACGCAACATTCCTTTAGAAAACACTAAAGACTAGGCAAAGTGTATTACTTCAATATAGATATGTTTTACATTCAGCACTTTGCATCTTTTGTCTAAAACGGACAAGATTTAGACAGTTAATTATTTAAGGATCTTTTCAGCAATTCATTTTTTCTGAATATATAATAACATGTTTTGTACACCTGTTTTACACAGTTTTGAAAACATAACTGTCCTATAAGCATAAATGTAATTTTCTACTTTGGCCATTTTCTGACATCATCTCTTATTTAAAATTTGAACAAATTGGAACTTTTCAGGTTGCTGTCATAAGGAAATTTTGCCCTTTTTTGCCAATTCTTATTCAATTGAATTTTTTTATAATAATGTGAAGAAAAATGGGGAAGTGGTTGACTTAAATATTGGTTCTAATTAATTTCATTTGCCTCAATAACATTAAGTAGTTTTCAGTTCAGTCGCTCAGTCATGTCTGACTCTTTGTGACCCCATGGACTGCAGCACACCAGGCTTCCCAGTCCATCACCAACTCCCAGAGCTTGCTCAAACTCATGTCCATCGAGTCAGTGATGCCATCCAGCATCTTATGCTCTGTCATCCTTTCTCCTCCTGCCTTCAGTCTTTTCAGCATCAGGGTCTTTTCCAGTGAGTCATTTGTTCCCATCAGGTGGCCAAAGTATTGGAGTTTTAGCTTCAGCATCAGCCCTTCCAATGAATATTCAGGGCTGATTTCCATTGGGATTGACTGGTGGATCTCCCTGAGGTCCAAGGATTCTCAAGAGTCTTCTCCAACACCACAGTACAAAAGCATCAAGTCTTTGGCACTCAGCTTTATAGTCCAGTTCTCACATCCATACATGACCACTGGAAAAACCATAACTTTGACTAGATGGACCTTTGTTGGCAAAGTAATGTCTCTGCTTTTCAATACTCTATCTAGGTTGATCATAGCTTTACTTCAAGTAGTAGGTGTCTTAATTTCATGGCTGCAGTCACCATCTGCAGTGATTTTGGAGTCCCAAAAAATAAACTGCCGCTGTTTCTATTGTTTCCCCATCTGTTTGCCATGAAGTGATGGGACTGGATGCTGTGATCTTAGTTTTCTGAATGCTGAGTTTTAATCCAACTTTTTCACTCTCCTCTTTCACTTTCATCAAGGTACTCTTTAGTTCTTTCTTCTCTTTCTTCCACAAGGGTGGTGTCATTTGCATATCTGAGGTTATTGGTATTTCACCCTGCGATCTTGATTCCAGCTTGTGCTTCATCCAGCCCGGCTTTTCTCATGATGTACTCTGCATATAAGTTAAATAAGCAGGGTGATAATATGTAGCCTTAACCTACTCCTTTCTTGATTTGGAACCAGTCTGTTGTTCCATGTCTAGTTCTAACTGTTGCTTCTTGAGATGCATACAGATTTCTCAGGAGGCAAGTCAGGTGGTCTGGTATTCCCATCTCTTTCAGAATTTTCCACAGTTTGTTGTGATCCACACAGTCAAAGGCTTTGGCGTAGTCAATAAGGCAGAAGTAGATGTTTTTCTAGAACTCTCTTGCTTTCTTGATGATCCTGTGGATGTTGGCAATTTGATCTCTGGTTCCTCTGCCTTTTCTAAATCCACCTTGAATATCTGGAAGTTCACAGTTCATGTACTGTTGAAGCCTGGCTTGTAGAATTTTGAGCATTACTTTGCTAGCGTGTTATATGAGTGCAGTTGTGCAGTAGTTTGAACATTCTTTGGTATTGTCTTTCTTTGGGATTGAAATGAAAACTGACCTTTTCCAATCCTGTGGCCACTGCTGAATTTTTCAAATTTGCTGGCATATTGAGTGCAGCACTTTCACAGCATCATCTTTTAGGATTTGAAATAGATCAACTAGAATTCCATCACCTCTACTAGCTTTGTTCGTTAATGATGCTTCCTAAGGCCCATTTGACTTTGCATTCCCGCATGTCTGGCTCTAGGTGGGTGATCACACCATCGTGGTTGTCTGGTTCATGAAGATCTTTCTTGTATAGTTCTTCTGTGTATTCTTGCCACCTCTTCTTAATATCTTCTGCTTCTGTTAGGTCCATACCATTTCTGTCCTTTATTGAGCCCATCTTTGCATGAAATGTTCCCTTGGTATCTCTAATTTTCTTGAAGAGATCTAGTCTTTCCTATTCTATTGTTTTCCTCTATTTCTTTTCATTGATCACTGAGGAAGGCTTTCTTATCTCTCTTTGCATTTCTTTGGAACTCTGCATTTAGATGGGTATATCTTTCCTTTTCTCCTTTGCCTTTAGCTTCTCTTGTTTTCTCAGCTATTTGTAAGGCCTCCTCAGACAACCATTTTGCCTTTTTATATTTCTTTTTCTTGGGGATGGTCTTGATTACTCCCTCCTGTACAATGTCAGAAACCTTCGTCCATAGTTCTTCATGGACTGTATCAGGTCTAATCCCTTGAATCTGTTTGTCACTTCTACTGTATAACTGTAAGGGATTTGATTTGGGTCATACCTGAATGATCTAGTGATTTTCCCTTCTTTCTTCAATATAAGTCTGAATTTGGCAATAAGGAGTTCATGATCTGAGCCACAGTCAGCTCCTGGTCTTGTTTTTGCTGACTGTATAGAGCTTCTCCATCTTTGGCTGCAAAGAATATAATCAGTCTGATTTTGGTATTGATCATCTGGTGATGTCCTTGTGTAGATTTGTCTTGTGTTGTTGAAGGAGGGTGTTCACTATGACCAGTACGTTCTCTTGGCAAAACTCTGTTAGCCTTTGCCCTGCTTCATTTTCTACTCCAAGGCCAAATTTGCCTGTTATTGCAGTTATCTCTAGACTTCCTCCTTTTGCATTCCTGTTCCCTATAATGAGAAGGGCATCTCTTTTGGGTGTTAGTTCTAGAAGGTCTTGCAGGTCTTCATAGATCTGTTCAACTTCATCTTCTTCAGCATTACTGGAGCATTGAGTAGTTTATTTACTTTTATTTGAGAACTTACTCAAAAGCCACCTCTTATTAATTACTTCAAAGAAAGATCAAGGGACTTCCCTAATAAAAATATTCTTTGGCCTGTCTACTGCTGTAATAAACATTTATGAAGAACAAAAAGTTAAACATTTGTCATAAAGGGTAAGTAGAATTCATTCTCCAGCATAGTTTCTGAAAACTTGATCATCAAAATGTTCCATTTTTCAGGTGCCCTCAGTATAGCAATATTAACACTTTTCTTTCCTGTCTAATGCAAAGAAAATTTACCAGGTTTTCATTTATTTTATGCAAAAAGTCTTAATTTCTGTTTTTTCTTTAGTTTTGTAATTCGATGATTTTTGTGTTTAATACTTTTAATTTTTAGATCTACAAGCAGTAAGAAGTAGTTCTCTAGGGGCAAAAAGAGAGGCAATGTGGGGAGAGGCATGTGAGAATACCAGCATGTACAGAAATAGGACATAAAGGATTTTTTTTAACCTTTTTTTTCAATATAAATTCATTGATTTTAATTGGAGGCTAATTACATTATTGTATTAAGGATGTTTAAAGGTATAATCTATGTTAGATATGTGGCAAATACGCCCTGTGATTAGTTGTTTATTATACGTAAGATCAAGGTCACTTTAATTTTATGACAGTTACGAGAGATTAAAATCTGGTGAAAATGAATTTTCATACCTATCAGATTAGTGACTTAGATGTATTGCCTGAATTCCTTTTGTTCAGCCAGTTTGAAATAATGTGATTAGTGTAGTATTTCTATTCTAGCCTGTGTGCTTTTATTAATTTCCCTTCTTTCTAGACAATAAGCCAAACTGCTTTAAATTGTGGGTAGTTGTAATATAGTATCAAATACTTATATAAAAAATGCAAGGAAGTAATATTGCAATATAACTTTTGTGTAGGATATATACAATCTCAACAGTTCGTAGATGTATACAGTTTTTCTGCTCTGTGTGCTTAGGCAAGAGATTATTTATTTTTATTTGATAGGGAGTGAAACTATCACTTAAAGTTTAACATTTAAAAATAATTATTATTAGGCAATAAATCTCGGATTTAGCCCCTCCAGTTTCCTGGTGCCTGTAGTGTTCATTATCAAAAACTGTATTTATGAAGAAAGCAAATTGATTGACCTGTAGTCCAGATACTTCTATTTTCATACACTGCTGGTACCTTTTACCAAAATTGTTCATTGATCATTTAGGTTTCATGCTTGTATAACAGCTAGACTTGAGCCTTCACTGGTTTCTGGAAAACACTTAGATCAAGTATCAAAATACAGCTTATTCTGTTATTTAAGTGATTAACAGACAGAAACAAATTAAAAATTATAAATTGACGTAATACTCCTACCTCGGTAATATAACATATGAAATGATTATTCCTTATAAGATTGCATTCAGTTCAGTTCAGTTCAGTTGCTCAGTTATGTCTGACTCTTTGCAACCCCATGAATCGCACCATGCCAGGCCTCCCTGTCCATCACCATCTCTCAAAGTTCACTCAAACTCACGTCCATTGAGTCGGTAATGCCATCCAGCCATCTCATCCTCTGTTGTCCACTTTTCCTCCTGCCCCCAATTCCTCCCAGCGTCTGATAAGCATTATGTTTATCGTCAGTTTTCATTATATTCTAGCAAAATCTCAAGCAATCTTAATAACTGAATTTGAAGTCCCTTGGTAATTAAGATTTAGTTTGTAACAAATCTGGTGGTTTTTAGAGCTGTAAGGGACACTGTTTAGAGTTCATATGGTTCAAATCCCCTTTTTTATAAAAGACGAAAACAAGGCCCATAAATATTGTAATTTGTTCCACGTTCTCTAATGCTGAGTAGTAGAGCTATGATTAGACCTCAAGTTTCCTAATGTCCCAATCAAATATAGTGAAAAAGTGAAAGAATTAGTCGCTCAGATGTGTCTGACTCTTTGTGACCCCATGGACTGTAGCCCACCAGGCTCCTCTGTCCATGGAATTCTCCAGGCAAGAATACTGGAGTGGGTAGCTGTTCCGTTCTCCAGGAGATCTTCCCACGCAGGGATCAAACCTGGGTCTCCTGAATTGCAGGCAGATTCTTTACCATCTGAGCCACCAGGGAAGCGATCCAGTATATTTATTTTCTAAATTGAACTTCCAAAGAGCAATTTGACTCATACATCAGTGAATAATTAGAAATGGAAGATGGGAACTTGTTTCTGATTTGGCTTTGGAAATTTAGGATACATAAATTTTTAAAATATTGACAATGAAGTAAAATTTTTTAATTGAAAATTTTACTTTTGGTAATTTAAAAAGTATATACAATAATACAGATTCTGCAGAATTTTTTTTGATATTTTGCTCTTTATTCTAAAGAATTTTTAAGTTATCCCTATGATAAGATGTTAAAAGGCAGCATATTTTATTAGAGATGCATAGCCATTTGATTACGCCTAAGGATAATTATTAGATTACCAGGGTTAACTAAGGAAGGTAAACTGATTTTTAGTCTGTAGATCATGAACTGGTAGCATCTTAATGTACTTATCACTTAAATGAGGAATAAGTCAACTTTACCCATTTGATTTTTTTGCTTTTTGCTTAAAAGAATTAATTAAAACCTTTCCTATGAAAATGTCTTAGTTACTGCTGTATGTATTAATACTTTTACTCTACTGGTTTTTTTTTTTCAAATTGATTTGGTATCTGCTTGCATAAACGAGGGTGGTGTGTTGGAGATAAAATCATTTTCTCAGACTTCCTTGGCAGTCCAATGGTTAAGAATCCACCTGCTAATGCAGGGGACATGGGTTCAATTCCTAGTCTAGGAAGATTCCATGTGCCAGGGGCAGCTACACCTGCGTCCCACAAGTGCTGAGCCTGCGTTCTGGAGCCTGGGCAACAGGAGAATCCAACCGCAATGAGCGAGTGGCCTCCGATCGCCACAACTAGAGAAAGCCCACATACAACGATAAAGACCCAGTGCAGCCATAAATAAATAAATAAATATTGTAAAAAATCGTTTTCTCTGTTGTGAAAGAAATCTCTTCCTACCCTCCAACACATCCTATTTTCCACCTCCTAAATTTTGTTACTATGTTAATATGTCTTTACTCTTTAGATTCTTAAAAAAGAAAAAACTTGCAATTCTGTTACCTCCGTTAATAAAGGGATTTGTGGCATATGACTTCTAATACATTACATATGAGTTATGTAATACTTTAAATCTTAACATAGCCATTGCAACCTTTGTTATCTCAAAATGAAGTCATAGTATAGCCATAGTTATCTGGTTTCACTTTTGAATAAGTATGACACTTCATAGCCCCCTTGGAGCAGGAGCAAAGGAAAATATTTTGTCCTTGACATGTACAGACTTTTCCTGCTATACTCCAGTAGGCAAATAATCGTATTTTGTATATTTAGTATTTAACAGTTTCACCAAAAATTTGAAAAAAGACTTTGTCAGTCAAATAATCTTTTTTTTATTAATTTATTTTTTATTGAAAATAATTGTTTTCCAGAATTTTGCTGTTTTCTGTCAAAGCTTTTGTTCCTCCTCAGGCCTAACTAACCGAGCAGTAGCATAAAACAAAAGACTCAGTTTGAGCATGAGTGAGAACAAGAATAAGAATAGTCAGTCAAATAATCTTAATTGCTAATAAGAATGTGACACAAATGACTCTGTGTTGAATGTGAGGTGTTCTTGACATTGAACTTCTCTTTAACAGCATGAAAGTAAGCAGCTTTGATTCTCTTGGCTTTCCAAAGTGTCTTCTGGGGCAAAGGTCATTCAGTTGTTTTAAAAGAACTGAATTCTCTGGTAGAAATCCCCAATTCCTTTTTACCCACAGTTAACTGATTTACTTCTTAGAAGGCATCAAACTAATTTTAATTCCTTTAAGTTAGTTCTCTAATGCTTTGATTGAGAAATTTCAGTTCCAGTCCTCCTACTTTTGTTTTTGTTCGAAAAGCATTTCCTGTGTCTTCTTTTTCCTCTGTCAAACCTACCTACAAAATAAAAAAGACCTGATTTCTTAGCCAAAAAGCATTTGTTGCAACCATATTTAAGTTTCTTTTAGTGATTAAACTTAGAGCAGTTCATCAGCCTTTTTTCCTCGGTGATGGAGACAACAGTGCCAACACATTTTAGTGTCCCTTCTTAGGCTCAGTTGGATTGTGCCCTGGTGATGCGCATTATTATCACAGCAGCACACAGTATCATGATTTGTCCTGTGATGTTTAGTCTGACCTAAAATTTATTATATTTTTATCTAATCTAGAAGTCAAGGTTTTATTTTCAAAGGCTGCTCATACCCCTGTTTTAAATAGTCCCTTCTCTCCTACTGCTTATTTATGCTTTAGTTAAGGAAGATTTTATTTTCTACTTCCAATGAAACCTAAAACTATTACTTCCATTTGGAAAGAATTTAGAAATAAAAGGGAACCTAGAATTAAAAACTAAGATTTAAAAAATGTATGGAAAGCAGTCATCTTACAAAGGTCTTTATCAAGTTTAGTGGTGCATTTCAAAAATTATTTTCATGTTGTCTGTAGACATAAGAAGCAAATAATTCTCCACATAATATTTTAAAAAAAACTTTCTGCTTACTTTTATTTATTTACTTTAAACTATAATTTTTGGCAAAGGATTTTAGAACTGTGGACTATGATACAACACATTGTTTTAAGGTAAATGTAGAAGTTTTATTCTCTTGTAGTTTTTGAATCTTCCTCTGAGATGCTAATTCTTAATACTTTTGAATCTGGACATTTCAGCATATGGTGTCCTGATTACTTCTTCAATGTGACTCTGCTTTTTAAATGTTTATTTCAACAGTGTGATAGTTGTGACTTCAGAATTAGAAGTGCAGGGGATTGAAATGGTCTTTCCCGATGTTCAACCAAGAAAATAGCTATATTAAGCTGTTTTCATTTCATACATTATGAGAGAACATAATTCTGATATTTTGTAGCCTTACATATATCTAGCTTAATTTGGGTAGTAGTATTTGTGGAGGCAGTCCAATATAACTGAATGATGAGTTTTGGGGGTTATTTTTTTTGTTTTCACAAGAAAGATTTGCCCATTCTGCTCACATCCTAGTGTAGACTATATGTCACAGAGCCAAAATTTGCTTAATTTCTTAGCTGTTTAGTTGGAATTCACAGCATAGTGGAAAATGTTTGCAGATAATTCTTGCAATAGTAGAAACTTCAGTTGATTCCTCGTATTTCTTCAGGGCAGTGATCACAACCAGATTCAACGTATGCACAAAGCAGCGGATACCATGGTAGCGGCCGTCGCTGATTGCTTTTACCATGTTGGATCCATTGTCAGTCTCAGAGACCTACTTCCAGCTAGGTGCCTTGAACTCAAATAGCTTTTCACACAGACTTCAGGATGTGAGCTAAGGTATGGCCTTTTTTCATGAGCTGGGCCTACATATGGGTTGACAGTAACCTGCAACTTTTATAGAAAAGAAACTACTGTCTGTAGTTTAATGTCAGACGATGACTAGTTGTAGTGATCGTTAGGCAGGTAGTTTGTGTTCTTCATATATTCACCTTTTGAAGTTTATTCTTTTTCTCCTGTATATTTTTGTCAAAAAGACTTTCCATATAAAAAAAAAAATTTCGTTAGAACCTACAGTAAAGGTCTAACTGTGTCTGCTTTATGATTCAGCCTTTATCTTTATGATGTATATGATTATTTCTTTCATGCATTTGGTGTAAAAAATATTATTTTTAAGACTTCTGTGGTCTTTTGCACTATTTTTAAAATATTTTTAAAATATTGTCCAAATTTTCATCCTATTTGTACTATTTTAAAAATAGAGATTTTTCCTACTAATCTTTTAAAAACTAGAGTTAGGTAATTGGTATTTATGAATAGGGCTTGAAATTTAGAATCAGTTTTCCAAGGGTAACTTGCTCTAAATTGCATTGATGCAGTTTACTCTCCATGCCAGAGGTTCTTGTTTCTTCAAGGAGAAAGTACCTTAATTCTGGAAAAATGAGCTTCACTCCTGTAATCTTCCTTCTCTGCTTGTCAAGATGCATTTCTTTAAGTGAAATCTTTATTGAGAGTCTAATGGATGGACTGACTGATGATAGATTTAGGAAACCATCTTTATTTTATTATATCAATAACCACAACTCTTATGTTTTCTCGAACTACTGACTATTGTTTTCATATTGTTCAGTGGCCCTTCTACTTAAGAATTTTTTAGGCCCCAGGAAAAGCATCATTTACAGTTGAAGAGAAAGAAAGTCTGTGTAAATTCAGAGGGGGTCCTGCCAATCAGCTTATGTGCTTTTCTTGACGCTCAGTGTTTCACACAGATTGTGAACAGCTATTGATAAATGCAGAAGTTGAGAAACTATTTGAGCTTGTCTACCAGAATCATTTTATTTAAAAAATTTTTGGACTCATTATTAATCTGTAGTTGCAGCTTTACTTCATAGCTGTAAGATGCAGTATCTTATTTAACTCTAGCAGTAAAATGTCTATTTCACTCTTAAAACATTCATTCACTGTATTCTCCTTATATATATATATATATGCTAACATACATGATCATATACACATTTACACACAGAAGTTGATGACGAAAACGATACATAATATATCCAACTCTACCAAGCAGTTTCTGAGTAGCAAAGGAGAGTTAGTTGACCATGTGTTCTCTGTGACTCCTATACATCAGGGAGGGAAGAGAACAGGAAGAGAACACAGGAGAAAAGGCAATAAACCAGTGACGCATTATGGTTCTTAAGCCAGATCATCTTGCCAGGTGAGATAGTATATACCTTGTGGATAAAGTAGCTGTGGATACTAGTTTTTTCACACAGTGTGGAGATCAGTTCCGAACTCATACATGACACTAAACCCATTTACCTTTGTTATCCACCTCAGTGGCTCCTCTTAATTTATATCTTATTATCTACCTAAAGTTAAGCACAGAATTGCTTCTGAACAGATTTTTGTCTTTGTGATAAAGAACAGTTCATTTGGACATAGATTGCTTAATATTATTTCGTTAAGGACTCTTCTACCTTCTGTTAATCTTTTTTGAAGTTCTTTAAGGCTCCATGCCCACTTTGTTAAATGTTATTTTAATACAATAGCCACATCCTTTTGTTAGTAGGTGTACAACCTATAAAAATAAGTGATACATAGTCTAGATCATACCTTAGCATAAATATTTTAAATACATTTATTTATATGTGATTATAGTTTTAATTTATTTAAGTAATTAACAAAGATGTAGATTTTTAGTATCTAAGTAGTGGTGTAATGATGAGTTGAATAAAATATTCTGAGAGTTGAAAGAAAAAGGAAATTGATTTAGTTGCTGTTTTTTAGTGAACCTTGTTAATAAAATACTACAGCATTCTTCTAGAAAATTTGAGTATATATTAGACCCTGATTAGGGAGCAACAGAAGGATATCTTTTAAATGATTATGCTCTAAAACTTAGTGTTTAAAGAAAGATTCATTGTATAGGAGCACATATGAATTGAATTACCCAGTAGTGAACCTACAGTTTATTCTGGAATATTTCTCCCCCCATCATGGAAATTAATATACTCTTAAGTGAAATACAGATAGTATTAAAATGAAAAACTACCTATGGATCTTTGGTTTCCAGGTCTTAGAAAACAGGGGATCTGTTACTTTTAGATACAGAAGTCATGTCTCTACTTCTAGGTATATAGTTTCAGTAAATGTGTTTGTAAAGATATTAATTAAAGGACATAACCAGTAACAGGGTCTTTTATAGTATGATGTTTCTACAGTGTTAAACTTGTGTCTGTTTTTGCCTACGAAGAGACAGCCTACCCGAAACTTCAGTTATAGTGCTAGGCATCATCCTCTGACTTCAAAATGAGTCTAATGTGAACCACTCCTGGTATATACCGTGTGTATGTCGAATGAAATGCACAATATCTTGTCGAGTTTTAACCACTGTTACTTATGGAAGTATTTATTTTTCAAGACTAAAATCTTAATTTTCCTTGCCTTTCTTTCCATATTAAAAAAACTTTTTCAGATCTAAAAGGGAAAATGTTAAAACAGGAGTAAAACCAGATGCATCTGATCAAGAGCCGGAAGGCCTTACTCTTTTGGTGCCAGACATTCAGAAGACTGCTGAGATCGTTTATGCAGCCACTACCAGTTTGCGGCAAGCAAATCAAGGTACAGAACTAGTCCCTTTCTGCTACATTTCTTTTGATACAAAGATGTTTTATTTACTTACTGAAAACTGCGTTCTCTTCCCTCTGTTAATGGTTTTCCATAAAGTTATTTACCTAAAGATTCTGCTGTGTCAGGTTTTCAAGCTAATTATGGATAGTCTCTAATTTTAAAATATTAATCTCTGCTGCATATGGTATCTAAGACTGTTAGTAGGCTGACAACATGCAATATAATTTCTCTTTTCTTCCCACTGAAAGTTATGAAATTGAAAAATGCAGTTGTATTAGATACCAAATAGTACATTAAATTAAAATTGGCATTTTCACGTATTAATAATGGAATATATAAGTGATTCTGCATCATCTATTGCTTCATTTCTGTGACTTTTGCATGAATGGATAAAATCTTTTTAGCATTTTAAGAATTTAAGCTTTAAAGTTGATAAGATTTTTAGCCGTATTTCGTATGAAATAGAAAGCTTTTAATTTTAAAATGAGATAATAGGAAGGTAATTATGAAGAATTTGGTAATTTTTTTGGCATTCAAAATTTGATCTCTAGAAGTATACAGTGTTTTTTTGTTCTACTCTTCAAAATATATACTTATTTAATTTATCTTGAAATATTAAACAACAGAAAAAAAACTAGGTGAATATTCAAAGAAGGTGGCTATGAAACCCAAACCTTTATCAGTATTGAAATCACTTGAAGAAAAATATGTGGCTGTCATGAAGAAATTACAGTTTGGTAAGTTGAAATCATACTCTTCATTTTTCTGATCTCGATTCATAGTTTATAATGGTGCTATTGAAATATGTTCTAGTAAAATTAGAATTTCAAACTTGCTTTTACCATGAATTATTCATATACTCTATATATGTATGTATGCACATATATTGTTGTTATTGTTTAGTCACTAAGTCATGTCCAACTTTTTCGTGACCCCATGGACTGTAGCCTTCCAGGTTCCTCTGTCCATAGGATTTTCCAGACAAGAACACGTGCAAAAATTTTTATCATCTTTCTGTCTCTGAATTTATAGCTGTACTTACAGATATGTTTGGGAATCATGATTCAGTAGAAACCTAGGGGGGAAAAAACAAAGCCAAATGTCTAGCAAACAGGCAGAAAGTGGTTTTTGTTCTTTACCTCTCTGTGTCTCTATATCCTTGCCTGAAGAAAGCCAAAACTTGGGACTTGGAGCTAAGTCTGTAACTTTTAAACCTTTTTAGAGTTCCATGGGATTTACTTTTAGAAAAGGTAGTTATGCATAGTTCTCTTGTAGCCTTTCCCATTACAAAACTCTTGGCAAGTAAGGACAGATGAAAAGATCACTTAAGTACCCTTCATAACATGCTGGTCTATAAACAAACACTAGACTTCAAGTTTTAATAACCACTTTTAACTGTTATTATATGTCCTTCTTTATCTTTCTTGAGAACCAACCCAAAGGACATTGACGATATTAAAAAGAACAGTAAAGTAGGAGTTTCCCCCAAAAATGTAGATTTATGTCATACTGTCAGAGTCACAGGGCATAAGCGTTGATTAATGTTAGTCGCTAGGAGGCTTCCCTCATATCTTTTAAAATCATAAACTCTACCAGTTGGACATGACTTTAAGTCTAAATGTAAATATATGATGTAAAAATTTCCTTCAGGCATAGCAATAGGCCATATGTGTATCTGGTGAATTGCTGTTTATAAAACTCAAAGGAAATTTTTCCCTGTATTATGTGAAAAGCAGTTGAGTTGGGCAGATGAATAGCTCTGGTTTACATATTTGCTAATTGAAACTATTCAGAAGTCTTGCTGAGACATAGTATATTTGTAGAACACTGTATAGGTTCTCCTTTTTTGTAGGCTATAAGCTTCTTGAAGGCAGATATATTTTCCTATTTATTATTTACCCCAAAGAACCAAGCCTAGGACCTTGCACTTCTTGGTAAAATTTATTGCATTAATGGTAATTAAAATGTAGTTTTAATGTTTTTCTAGATATTTAAAATTGTATGTAGACAAGATCAAAAGTTGCCATTGTTTCTTTGTATTTGCCCTAGCATTTGTAGGTAGTTTTAATTTAGTGTTATAAGTTATTTAAGCATCTTTGTTTTAGTCCTTTGGTGAATTAGGGTTAATCTGAATTAGAGATAATTTTTTCTTTCTGTTCTATATGGATTTAGCTTATAAGTAAAGAATAACTTTAAGTCCTTCCAACTCTACCTAAATATATTGTAAAGAATTAGCCCATTATTTGTATTCTGTCAGAGTATTTAGGAGATTTTCCTAATAATCCTCTTTTATCTTGTTAATTTAATTTCAAAAGTAATACAGAAGTAAACTGCAGCTTGTCACTTCTGTTTTCTGATTCCAAATCAGTGCAAATATATAAAGTTTTATTCTCTTTTAAAAATGAAATATAATGAAATACTTTACAGTATTTCATATTTTGAATTATTTTGGCAAAAAAATATATCATTCATTTTAAGAATAAATTTATCTACTACATATCATTTAAATACTTAATATAATCTACCTACATGTCCAAACTGCAAATTAAAAATCATTTCTGCCTTTGTCTCCATGATATATTCTATCCATCTAGCAGCATTAACACATATATGTAGGTATTACATAAACACTGATAAGTTTGCCCTTCTTTCACATTGCAGTCTCTCCATTTTGGGTGAAGAAGGGTTAGTGATTTCTTTATTTGTGATTTTTGTTATTATAACAGCTATCCTCCATTCTGGTTCTCTTTTTTTTTTCAGTGTTTTTTTTTTTTTCCTTTTTCTTGTTTTAGATACATTTGAGATGGTTTCTGAAGATGAAGATGGGAAGTTGGGCTTTAAAGTAAACTACCACTACATGTCTCAGGTGAAAAATGCAAACGACGCCAACAGTGCTGCCAGAGCCCGCCGCCTTGCACAGGAAGCCGTGACGCTGTCCACCTCACTGCCTCTGTCCTCGTCCTCCAGTGTGTTTGTGCGCTGTGACGAGGAGCGGCTTGACATCATGAAGGTGGAAGAACAACCGTTTTCTTACTTCTCTGACTAATCCAGTTACTCAGATATTCATATAAAATACCACTAGAAATAGCATGAAGTTTTAATACATTGAATAAAAATTCTGTTGACTGTTTTGGATATCAATGAAGGAAGTCTTTTTCTAATGTTCAGAGTATGTGAATGAGAGTAGCAAGTACCATTCAAAAACAAAAGATCTAGAAATACCTACCCCAAACAAAGGCTGTATATAGCCTGTCATAGTTTTAGAGCATATTATCAAAGGATTTAATGCTGATCAGTAGAAAAAAAGTCACAGGATTTCTTCCTTATAATCCAAAATATTTCTCTCAGGTTTTATACTATCAGTCTTCAGGTTTTTTTTTCCCTAGGTAATGTAATGTAATGTATTTACAGATTCATGTCATCTATGATGTAAGCAGGGGTAGTACAATAATAAATAAAACATGCAGCTTTATGTTTTAATACTGTGGTGATCTGGCCTCAGATTCCAAGAGATGCTGCAGCAAGTAACTTTCAAAGCTTTGATCCCTGGGGTGGGAGGAACCTTTCTTTACATCATTTAACTAATGGATTAAATAGTCAGTCTTCCTTAGATACACAGCTGAAACTATTGATCCATTGATTTGAGGAAAGTTTTTTGTTTGCTTGCTTTTTTGTTTTGCTCTTTTGGATAATTTTTCAGTAGAAATTTCACAGACCTTGCTTATTGACCACACATTCCCTTGTTACAAACAGTAGAGCCAATTATTAGATGATTGCCTAGGGAAGTATTTTATCTCTAAGTGGCCCACATAAATTCAGACTTGTGACTTTGTTATTATACTGCACCTAACATAAAGAATCCCAAGTTGAATCCACAAAACATAAATCTGAGTTTAAATTGATGAGACTGTAGTACCACTTGCCTCCATGCATAGCAGTTCAGGACCCGAGGCTTTGCTGCTTGCGTCTTGTACACTGAATATCTATTGATTCAAATATAATTCATTGAATAATCCTGATAGTCACTGTTGGGGTTTTTGGACTACCAATAACCCTAAGGGAAGGCTTCCCAAGTGGCACAGTGTAAAGAATCTGCCTGCCAATGCAGGAGATGTGGATTCAGTCCCTGGATCGGGCAGATCCCCTGGAGAAGGAAATGGCAGCCCACTCCATATTCTTCCCTGGAAAATTTCCATGGACGGAGGAACCTGGCAGGCTACAGTCCATGGGGTTCAAAGAGTCAGACACGACTGAGCACGCAGTGTGCATACACACACGCACACAGCCCTAAGGGACACACCTGCTCTTCTCTCAGAACCTTTTGGTCATTAGTTGTTACATGAGAATTTTATTTGTGTTACCTATTTGTCTCATTATCCCAGAAGATAATATTTAAAAGTAAGTTATTTCTTAAAACATTAACTTGACAATTTGAAACAGAAAGGTACTCTTATACCTTTGAGATAGTAATGATGTATTAGAGTCTCAAATTGTTGACAGTACTGTAGAGATCATGAAGGAAAGCACTTAGAAAAAAACGTAACTTAATATTTTAAAAGGTATTTGCTGTTGGGTAAGCTTTCCTGTTGGCAGTTGGGCATTTCTCTTTTAAAAGCCTGTTTTCACCAAAACAAAATCACTTTAATCGTAATTTAAAACCGTTTCCTATTCCTGTGTATGTTTTTAACTTTTACTTTATTTTTAGCACATTTTGATTGAGATGTATATAGGATGTAAGAAGATTATTATTTTGCGTTGTTTTTTTCAACAACAGTGTTGAAAAATAGTAACATAGGCTTTTGTATTCGTATGTGCATACTAGGTCCTGATAACTGGTCCTGCGGACACTCCTTATGCAAATGGCTGCTTTGAGTTTGATGTATATTTTCCTCAAGATTATCCCAGTTCACCCCCTCTTGTGAATCTAGAGACGACTGGTGGTCATAGTGTGCGATTCAATCCAAACCTTTATAATGATGGCAAGGTAATGTAATTGAAGTCCTTTGTTTTTAATGCCAAAGTATTGTAACCCAAAGGTTCTTTGTAATTTGAACTGAAATTTTGTTTTACTTACCTTCTTTTCAAAATACATGAGTTTCTTCATGTTTCTGTTCCCTGTAATCAAAAATCAGCCTCAGGATTGAGAGAGGAAGAACCTGACGGCAGAAACACAATGGTGTTACTTACAAACCACTCACAGTTTTCAGGAGTTACTGTGAGGGACTGACTTACTCAGCACAGCCTTGGTCAGTTGAGTGCTGTCTCCACTCAGAAAACAGTAGTGCCAGGCGTCTGTCTTTGCCACTCACCTTTCTTTACTTGCTGTATCGTTGGTTCCACGTACCTTTTCACAAGTGCCTAAAGATACTATCCATGTTTTCTGATACATACCATTAAGTCTGATTTGTGTTAAAATTTTTTATATTTTCTTATAAATAGAAAAATTGATTCCTATCCCTGCCCCCCAAAAATGCATAATAAAAATATAAATGAGGTATAATAAAAATCATTTCATATGACAATAAACCTTAAAAATGAGATTTAAAAGAACAATCACTTGTCAAAGGAACTTTGATTTGATGAAATTTTGGTAGTAAATTCTACACTGAGTGTATTCAATGTTTCAAAATTACTCAAAGGTCAGAAGAAACTTCTCAACTTCACAAGCAGACAACGTCTTTGCTGCTGTGAGAACAGCAGATGTGTGAAGTTGATCCGGTTTATTAGAGATGGCCCAAGTTTTCCCCTGGTTTTGCCTTCCTGTTTTTAAAAGGTGCAGCTTATCTCAGATCTGTGCTTACAAGTTATCATTTTGTATTCACCATATGCTCAAATCACAAAGTTGGGATTCATTTTCTGATTTTATTATAGTATACTTAACCAGAGGTCGACCTTACTTTGAGAAAGCAAAGAACAAGTCTATTATAACTGAGCAAAGTAGATGAAATAGCAGTGTTGACTTTATTCAAGGGAGAGATTGGAACTTAATAAAGTTTAAATGTAAATGTTAAGAATTATTTAAGAAATTATTAATACTTCCTTAAAAATTACTAGTATCGGTAAAAGGTTAAGGACTTAAGATTCCAGGTGGCGTGATATGTCTGATGGTGCTTTAAATGATAATTCACAAAGCTGTTCATATGCACATCCTTTAAAATTATTAGTGAATTTACTAAATGAATTAATGTATTTTGCATTGTTATTCTCACAGAGCATTGAGAGAATACCAAGGAAATACCAATAAAAGCTGCTTTTTTAAAGACTGCTTTAAATGGGCAAATTTGTTGCCCATTACATAAAATTGTTAGTTTACAAGTACAGATAACATGTCCCAGGTTCTCTTTCTCCTCGAGTAAATGTTGGCCTGTGTTTGGCGGATGCTTTGAGTTCATTCTTGCTCTATGAGTGAACAAGTGACTAGTGTCTTCAAGTTTGTTCTGAGGCACTCTGGGGATCCTCAGGATCATGTCAAGGCATCTGCAGTGTCCTCCCTTTTCCTACTTCATGCTTGTGTGAGACCAGATTTTAGTCATGCATTTCAACCAAAACAATATATTACAACAAATGGAATGTAGAGGCAGATTTAAGTCAATATCTTTTTTATCAAGCTATATCCCATTTCAAAATTTTTAAAGAGATTTTCTTAAATATAAAATAATACCACTTTTCCTCACCAAGAATTTTGTTGTTGATGATGATGTTTGGAAAAGAGTCTTCATTAAAAACATATGTTGCTTGTATTAATCTATAATAGCTGCTGATTCATTTTTCACTAATGAAGAAATTGTAATGCCACATAAATTTAGATCACATCTGAAGATAAAAATTTGTTTTAACAGACCTAACCTTAGGGTTTTGTTGGGGGCCATAAAACTCAGATACTTGGACATAATAACATTTCAATTTTATTCCTAGTTCTGGGTGTTTACTTTTAAAAAGCACTCCTTTCAACTCTGTTTATAACTTTCCCCCCTTCTTTCTCAGGTTTGTTTAAGCATCTTAAATACATGGCATGGAAGACCAGAAGAGAAGTGGAATCCTCAGACCTCAAGCTTTTTGCAAGTAAACAAATTTCTCTTACAGTTTCACTTAGAAAATAAAGAACCATATATGTTTAAGAACTTTTTTTTTAGTGACCAAGAATAAACAAACCATAAAAAATAAAAATGCAGATTGATAGAAAGTACATATGAAATAGCTTATAGGTAAGCAATTAGTACAATGGAATTATATCTCATTTGGAGTTGAGATTCTTAAGTTAAGACATTAAAAATTTCTTTTTGTCAAAATTCCCTGTTAAAAAAATCCCTGACTTGCCTTAAAGTACACTCAGGTGCAACAGGATCAGATAAGTTAGATTAGCCTCTCCCATCTCCCAGTCAGTCCCTACTGGTTCAAACTCAGGTGAGTAGAATTTAATAACTACTAGTATTATGTAGGAGAAGGCAATGGCACCCCACTCCAGTACTCTTGCCTGGAAAATCCCTTGGACGGAGGAGCCTGGTGGGCTGCAGTCCATGGGGTCGCAAAGAGTCAGACACGACTGAGCGACTTCACTTTCACTTTTCACTTTCATGCATTGGAGAAGGAAATGGAAGCCCACTCCAGTGTTCTTGCCTGGAGAATCCCAGGGATAAGGGAGCCTGGTGGGCTGCCGTCTCTGGGGTCGCAGAGTCGGACATGACTGAAGCGACTTAGCAGCAGCAGCAGCAGTATTACATATCTCTCCACCCATGATATGATTCTTTTATAATCTAGTTAATAATGGAACTCATCTGAGATTTAGAAGTACTGTCCAGGAATTCATAAATCTTGAGATTTGCCATTCTTATTTTGCAGAGCACTTAACACATGTATTTCATAGCCTTGAAATTTTTTAAGTTAACTTTCACAAGCCATTGGACTACATAAAATAAAATGTTCTATATTAAAACTATCCGATCAAATCTTTTTTGGCCAGTGCTTCATCTTAATAGTTCAGAATTCCCACAAAAAGACAGACATAATAATGATAGGAATTAACTGTGTTGCTTGGTCCTTAAGGTAACAGAAACAAACTGCTGTTGCTACATAATGAACTCCACATTTACAGTTTAGTGTTTATTTTAAGAAAGACAACCATAAATTATCCCCAGGTAAGCTTATTAAAGTTGACCTACCTTGAAAGGATTCTTTTCCTAATTCTTATTTTGTATTCAGTGAAAGAGATAGGAAAGATCATTCTCTAGGATGTGACTCTTTTAGATGTTCTGAAAAGACCTTGCAGCGTTCGCATGAATTAAAGAAATGGCACTGTAATATAAGCTTTTTTCCTTTTGCTAATTCGGAGATCCAAGAAAAAGAGATTACATGATTCATTCAAAGTAACTAAAGTTAATAAAATATTTCTCCAGGTACCTGCTTCTTCATTTTAGAAGTGATTATGTAGGGGGAGGTATAAATTAGGAGTTTGGGATTAGCAGCTACAAACTACTATATATAAAATAGCTAAGCACCAGGCTCCCACTGTACAGTGCAGGGATCTGTATTCATTATCTTGTAGTAACCTGTAATGGGAAAGAATATGAAAGTGAATATATATATATTCACTTTTGCTGTATACCAGAAACTAACACAACATAGTAAATCAACAGAACTTCAGTTAAAAAAGATAAAAAGTAATATGTTCAAAAACTTTAAAATATTTTCCTACATGTATGTTACTCTTGTCAACAGAAGCTGTTTTTATGACGAATTTACTCTGAAAGGAAACTAAGACATAGCCTATTTTTCATGAAGTAAATTAGACTTATACCTGAGAATTGGAATCAATTTTTTGTTGAGTTTATGTAGTTTCAAAAAATAAATTTACAATTAATCTTCAGGTTTTTTTAGTCTAAAATTGTATTTGCTGGGACTTCCCTGGCAGTCCAGAGGTTAACATTATAGTTGCAGTGCTGGTAGCACAGGTTCCATCCCTGGCTGGGGGACTACAGTCACACAGGCCATGGGACATGGCCTAAAAGAAAAGAAAAAAATTGTATTTCCTTTTAACTTTTTTATTGCCTGTATGTCAAATATATACCAAAAATCCTGGGAGATAACGAAGCTTACTTGGAAGCATTTAAATTTTACAACTTTGGAAACTTGCTACCCTCACATAAATTAGTATCTCTTCTGTGTTTTCCCTTTAGGGCTTTTTGTCATATACATAGTTCACATGGTTATAATTAACATAGTAGATAATTATTTGTGTACCTCTGTGTTCATTTAACATTAGAGCATATCCATCTTTCTAGCTTATATTTTTATAATTTCTAATTGCTGTGTAATAATCTTTTGCGCTCTTATATAATGGAACTATTTCTCCATTTTTTACTAACTTTCACTTTCATTATTTCCGTTTAATGGATAATACCATTATTATATCACTTTCCCTATACTTTAGATGGCTTACTAAATATTGATTTCCAGATCTGTGACAAAATTGACTTGAGCAAGAGCAAGAGAGGCTATACATTTTTTATGACAAGAGTGAATAGCCTTGTCTTCTCCAGACCTTAGGGGAACTTTCAGTCTTTGCCCATTGAGTGTGATCATAGCTGTGGGTTTTTCATAAATTTCCTTCATCATGTTGAGGACATTCCCTTCTACTCCTATTGCCTTGAGTATTTTTATCATGAACAGATGCTGGATTTTGTCAAATGCTTCTTTTGTATCTTTTGAAATGATTTTGTTATTTTTATTTTTTATTCTATGAAATGATGTATTTTTTTTTCTTTTTAATGAATCAATCTTGCTTTCCTGGGATAAAGCTTAGTTAGTTGGTCATCATGTGTGATTCTTTTTGTAAGTTCAGTTCAGTTCAGTTGCTCAGTTGTGTCCGACTCTGCGACCCCATGAACCGCAGCACGCCAGGCCTCCCTGTCCATCACCAACTCCCGGAGTCTACCCAAACCCATGTCCATTGAGTCGGTGTTGCCATCCAACCATCTCAGCCTCTGTTGTCCCCTTCTCCTCCTGCCCTCAATCTTTCCCAGCATCAGAGTCTTTTCCAAGGAGTCAGCTCTCCACATCAGGTGGACAAAGTATTGGAGTTTCAGCTTCAACATCAGTCCTTCCAATGAAACACCCAGGACTGATCTCCTTTAGGATGGACTGGTTGGATCTCCTTGCAGTCCAAGGGACTCTCAAGAGTCTTCTCCAACACCACAGTTCAAAAACATCAATTCTTCGGTGCTCAGCTTTCTTTATAGTCCAACTCTCACATCCATACATGACCACTGGAAAAACCACAGCCTTGACTAGACGGATCTTTGTTGACAAAGTAATGTCTGTGCTTTTTAACATGCAATCTGGGTTGGTCATAACTTTCCTTCCAAGGAGCAAGCGTCTTTTAATTTTGTATGTAATTGGATTCGATTCACTAGTTTTTTTCCCTTTTCTGTCTGTGTCAGGCAGCTTGTGGGATCTTAGATCCCCTACCAGGTATTGAACCTCAACCCAGGCATTGAAGGCGCAGGTCCTAAGCACTGAACTTCCAGGGAAAGTCCCAGTTTGCTAGCATTTTGCTTGAGGTTTTTTGTACCCATATTTCTAAGAAACATTGGTTTGTAGGGTTTTTTTATGTGTGTGATACTGCTTTATAAACTAGAAATAAATGCTTCTAGGCAGGAATGCCTTGCCCCTTGTTCTCTGTTAGAAACTTTCTTCAGAAGCAGACTACAGAGCCTAAGGAAAAAGTAATTTCTTTTTATTTAGATTTTGGGACCCACAATTACTGTTTTACTCTTTTGTTTGTACCCATAAGTTAAAAGTACTTTTGCCAGATTAAAAATCATCCACAAAAACTTCTGAAGGTTATATGCAATTTAAAAGATTTCCAAAATATTTGGAACAGTGACAAACAGTATTAGAATTGCTTAGTTTCTTTGTAATGAGATTCTTAAAAGAATATTTATTTGTGTAAAAATATAAAATTTTGTAGTGTTATGTCATAGGTCTCATATCCAGCAGTAACCTGGTAATAGTCTTGATTATTTGCATAATTTAAGGTCAAAAGTCATATCATTCATTAGAACTATCATCAAGAATTACTACATTTTGTCAATAACACCAAATTTTACATTTGCTTATGTGATTGGTTTTTAATGTTGCTATATCTAAAATGTATATTAATGTCTTATAAATAATTTGTTACAGTTGGATGTTAATAAAGATGTCGTGCAAGAGTAAACATACTTAATGTCACATAATCAACCATTCATAAACCTTTGTATAATATGATAATGTATAAATCCTAACATTTTTCTTAAAATTGAAAGTTCTGGAAATCACCCGTTGATTATAGTCCTACCCAGTAGCAGCATAATTTTCCATAGAGGAGGGTACTTGCTATTCTGAAAACCTAAAGCATTTTAACTAAGACTTGTTTCTTTCCATTATCCTAAATATGTTATTTCGTATACTATAGTTTCTTGTTACAGATTAATATTTTGGATTGTATAGTCTGTACTTTGCTGTGTTTGAAATATCTATAATAATTTTTTTTAATGTAACAGACTAAGTCAAAGAATTAAATCTTCTGACATGATATAATTTGAAAATAAAGGCATTAATAGAAGACAAGATTGCTGACTGGTTGATGGCCTAATAGCAGATGTTACAGCAAGGTTAAAATTTTTGCTTGACACAGTTAATGAAAGGAAGCACTTATATGATTCTTGATTTAGTCAGCCTCTGAATAAGTTATAATGCAATTTTGTGGATACTAACATAAAGCTAAAGAGGAGAGGGACAGTAAATTCAGCCTATGAATACAAGTTTTTTTTTTTTTAACTCTTCATGAAAATATCAGAGGACTGACTAAAAATCAGTGAACTTACACTATGGAATGAAAATATATTGTTTATTATTACATTAACTTTAGTATAATTTATGTACATAATATGGTATCTAGTAGATGTTTTTCTGCTAATTAATGACTCATTCTGAGAAAGCACTTTACCAGATATAGCTATGATGAATATTGGGATTTTTTGGGTTTGTTTACTTCTTGGTTTAATCCAGGAAGCTCTTAAGTTTTGTTGATCAAAATGGAGCTCATGCTGACTCCTGTTTGCATACCCATAAGTTAAAATATGGGTAAAACTAAGTTTTTCTTAGTTTCAGAAAACTAAGATTATGGCATCTGGTCCCATCACTTCATGGCAAATAGATGAGGAAATAGTGTCAGACTTTATTTTTTTGGGCTCCAAAATCACTGCAGATGCTGACTGTAGACATGAAATTAAAAGACGCTTACTCCTTAGAAGGAAAGTTATGACCAACCTAGATAGCATATTCAAAAGCAGAGACATTACTTTGCCAACAAAGGTCCATCTAGTCAAGGCTATGGTTTTCCCAGTAGTCATGTATGGATGTGAGAGTTGGACTGTGAAGAAAGCTGAGCGCCGAAGAATTGATGCTTTTGAACTGTCGTGTTGGAGAAGACTCTTGAGAGTCCCTTGGACTGCAAGGAAATCCAACCAGTCCATTCTGAAGGAGATCAGCCCTGGGTGTTCTTTGGAAGGACTGATGCTAAAGCTGAAACTCCAGTACTTTGGCCACCTCATGCGAAGAATTGACTCATTGGAAAAGACTCTGATGCTGGGAGGGATTGGGGGCAGGAGGAGAAGGGGACAACAGAGGATGAGATGGCTGGATGGCATCACAGACTCGATGGACATGAGTCTGAGTGAACTCCAGGAGTTGGTGATGGACAGGGAGGCCTGGCGTGCTGCAATTCATGGGGTCGCAAAGAGTCGGACATGACTGAGCGACTGAACTGAACTTAAGTTAAAATATATTGTTTTTAGAGTAAGAATGATTTTGTTTTCTGTTTTGCTGTCTTCTGAATGCATGGTGTCATTTTTACTCCAGGAAAGAATAACTATTGTATATTAATTACACTTACTTATGAGTCCTACTGTTTTACACCCCTCGATACCTTATTTAGTTCTCACAGTTGTAGGTATGGTTTCTATTTTACAGGTGACCAAAATAAGGATTCTGAGGGGATGAAGTTATTCTGCCTGTCTTGGTCTCTCTCACTTCGTAACATAGTGTTTCTCAGAGTTAGAGAAATCATTAATTTCAAATATTGAAAATCAAACCCTTTTAAAAAAGAGAAATTCTTCTTCTCAAGCATTTATTTACTGTTTTTTCATGGGAGTGCTTTTTGGGCTACAGTAAAGTGTGCTGTGAAATAAAATGAGTAAATCTGTGAGATAATTCAAGACTCCAGAAATTCCATAAAACGAATATTTTGACTCCTAAATAGCTTGGTTCACTGAAGAAAAATGAAGCAGCATTTATGTAATCTCCTAAAAGGTATATGTTAAAAAACATGAATAGAAGATGCCCATTAAAAGTAGATAATGTCACCCGGTGATAAAAGACCACATGTTATCAATTACTCTTTGAATTTAATTCCAGAAATATTGATCTCTGCTATTGTGTTATAAAATGCAAATGTTATAATTCAGTTTTTTAGCAGAAAATGTTATACCCAAATTTATATCTCTAGTTTTCTTTGTTCTGTACACAAAACATCTATTTTTTTCCTTTATATAGTTTAGCTGTTTTAAAAAACCAAATGTAGTATGAATCTGAAGTAGTTTATAAATTGTTTGAATCTCCAGCTCCCTGAGTTTATAAAACCATATTTTGCCTCAAAGAATGTGAGGTTAAGTAAGTAACTGAATCCTATGTTACAAAATTTCTTCTCTGCTTTTGTAGAAAATAAGGATATACCCTACTTATATAAGAGGAAGTTTATTTAAAAGGGAAGAGGAAAGGAAATAATAAATATTCCCTGGAAGATTATTTCAGAAGTATCAGATTTGAGTTGAGGGGAAGTATATAGCCAAGGGAAATCACTTTCCTTCAGTATTATATTTAGTTTCAGTAAGTTTAAAAATTATGAGATCTTTGCCTCGAAATTAATACACGTTAAATTTTTTTCTCTAGTTGACCTTGACCTCAATAACGTGGTTACCTCAGTTCATATTTCACCTTATTTATTCATAGGTCATATATTTCAGGTTCAAGTTTCCAATTTTTAACAGTTTTTAAGAATATCTATCCCTTTTCTAAGGTGCATATCCTTGACTTCGCTTAATCATCTTTCCTAATGAAAATGTTAATCCTTTTTAATTTATGAAGTGGGCAGATTGTAGCTAATATTTTCCTGCCTTCAAAGATTTCATATTAGCTAGTTATATATTAGCAAGGAGTATTGTATTAATAATAATGACCTCTAAGTATTGATTATATCTAGAAAAACAAACCTGGTGTATAAGTAGGGAATCAGAGGTGGTCTTAGAACCATATCATCTTGCCAGTGAAGGGTCTAGTAAGAAGATTTTTGTGATACTGTGAAAGTCAGTTTTCCTTGGAATTGAAATAGAGACTGCCTCATGTAGTTTTCCTTACGAGTGAGTATTGTTACGAGTACATTGTTAGTGTCATGCTCTTTAAGGACAATTTGAGCAAAATGATGTCTAAATTGATATGAGATGTTTATAAGCAAGTGTTTTTTCAGGAGTTTTAGGAAATAGGATATTGAAACCTATGTTTCGTTTTCAAGGATTCAAGAATGTAAAACATATGATATATAAAAATTATATAAGATTCTGTTGTACCTTTGCTTTAATGAAGTATTTCGGTGTCAGTTATTAACATTGACTTCATGGTAATAAAATTATGTGGAAGCATTTACTCAAAGGGACTCCAGTTGATGAAGGAAGGTATTAGTTCACCGGCAGTAAAATGTCCTGTCGTAACTGGTTTTTGTTTCTTTGTTTGTCAGGTGTTGGTGTCTGTTCAGTCCCTTATATTAGTAGCGGAGCCTTATTTTAATGAACCAGGATATGAACGGTCTAGAGGCACTCCCAGTGGCACACAGAGTTCTCGGGAATATGACGGAAACATTCGACAAGCAACGGTTAAGTGGGCAATGCTAGAACAAATCAGAAACCCTTCACCATGTTTTAAAGAAGTATGTTTAATAAAATTAATGAAATACTTTTTTAAAGACACTATATAATATAGTTTATTAGTATCATGCTTGCGTTTATACTTAGTGTATCTGTGCTGTATTTACTATTGTCTTTAATCATTAAAAATCAGTAGTAGTATAGTACAGATGGATTTTTTAAACCATTACTTCCTAAAAGACATCTGACTATGTTTTTGGACAGTTAGAGGTTAAGATATTTTTCTTGGAAAAGGAGATGGCAACCCATTCCTGTATTCTTGCCTGGGAAATCCCATGGGCAGAGAAGCCTGGTGGGCTACAGTCCATGGGGCGGCAAACAGTTGAACATGACTTAGCAGCTGACCAGCAGCAGCGGCGAGATAACTTTTCTAGTTATCTTGCAGATAGAAACTTTGCCCTTATACTAATATCTGTGAGTCAACATTGTAGAAAAAGATAGTTTATTTTCTTTAGGAAAAAGTTGGATTACTTTCTGAAACCTGTCTTGATACTGTGACATGCTTTTATTCTACCACATCCTGAAATGTGGCTCTTTTCCTGGGCTTAGTCATCTCTCTTTAGTCTGCCTAAAATATGATTATACTTTTCACGTGTCATATCAGATTACTTTATCATATCTTAACACTATAACTCTGTCATGAAACATTTTTGGTCTTAGATTGTACTAGAAACCACAATACTTTAGAGGAAAAATTGGCATATTTACCTGACAGAAAATTGATCTTTAATATCTTCAAAGATATTTAAAATTTTTAAAGATCCTGTAATATTTTTAAATTGATCGTTAATTTTGTTAAGCAAATATTGTGTTATTACTATGTAGCTATATATACGAAGTTAACAAGTGGCATCATTGAATCTATTGAAGGAGTGTAAAAAATGTTTCTCCTTCTATTGTTACTAAATGAATTTGCACTTTGACAAAGTTGCGTATTTTATTTTTGTAAAGGCTTGTATTCAAGGCTGTGGATAATTATTACTTTTCCTAATATTACAGGAAATACAAACATGCATTTCTTTATACTCGTAAGCATAGTGTTCTGTCCCTTTTCAAACTTGGGTTACTTATATTAAGCAACTCATTTTGCAGCCAACATCTATTGCACTAAGGTACTCTGAACCCGAGGAAAAATGAAACTCAGTTCCTGCCCATGAGAAACTTAATGTTCCTCCTGTTTGTATCATCAACTAATTTCTCAGTGTCCTTAAGACTCAAATAATGTATCCAGATATATAAACCACTTGACAAGTCTACCAGAGTATATAATAACCACCTCAAACCTAAACACTGTAAAACTGCACTTTGATTCTTCCTTTCGTCTTTCAGTAAAAGTGCCATTTAAACGTAGCCACTTGTGGCTTCATTCTTTTACTCACATACTACATTCAGTCTATCCATTGAATCTTGTTCTGTGCTTATCGTGGCTCTTCATGTTAGGTTGTTTCTTACTCATTTTGTATCCTTGTTTGCATCAAACTCAATAACTTATTGGTGTTTTACATCCATTCCCAGGCTTTCCTAATGACTTTTCTGTTGTAGGTGTTGTCTTTTCTTTAGGGGAGACAAGCTCATTGGGCAGTGTAGTAAGTAGCTCACCCACAATACAGAATAATAATTCCCAAATGACCTATTTTCTAGTTTAAATTTGTCAAAAACAGACTTACTACGTACACAGAAATTTTGCTCAGTTTTCCAAAAAGAGAAGTTTAAAAAAGTGAAATGTAAAGTATATTTATCACATGGAGATAAGCTTCATAAAATAAAATCTTGTTCATAAGTTAACCAGAAGACAAAATTAATAGTGCGTATTTTAGGGCTAGGTTCTGATTTTTATGCAAATACCAGTGATTTAGAATCTCTTTACCCATCCAGATGTTGTTTGAGTTCTCTTTGAAAGATAGAAATTGACAGTTTTTCTGTTTTCAGTACTTTTTCTCCTAGTTATTCATTTATTTACATTTACTTCTGATTCTGTTGTGTTCTAGATATCTTAACGTTCTCTGGATAAGATTAACTAATGAAATGTCTGAGTGGGATAGGACATTATTTTTTGCTCTAGAACCTGGCTGTTTCAACACACGTCATCTGATGCCATAATCCTGATTCTTCCACGTTATCAGTAATAATGTACAGTTCACCACACTGAGTTCTCTGGAGACCAAAAAAAAAAAAATTGCCATATCTTTTAAATTTTATTTCTTTGTAATGCCACATGTGTTGTCTTTTAAATTCTGACTTGATCACCTTTTGTCCTCTGGCGTGGTTTACTCTTAAGGTTATACATAAACACTTTTACTTGAAAAGAGTGGAGATCATGGCCCAGTGTGAGGAGTGGATTGCTGACATCCAGCAGTACAGCAGTGACAAGCGGGTTGGCAGGACCATGTCTCACCATGCAGCAGCTCTCAAGGTGAGTAACCCTCCCTCACAGAAGCCTTGCTGGTGGCTTTAAAAGAAGAGGTATATGTTCCCTGACAGAACTATGACCACTAGCAAGAAACAGTAAATGTATTAAGTTCAGAGGCTCCCCAAAAGTCTACAGAAAAGATGCATTCCTTTTGACAATGAATTGACAGTTCCTAAAATTAAAAGTGAGTATAGGAAGTGAGCCAGCAGAGCCCCATAGAGTTGTATGAAGATGATGGGGAGACGCTGTGCACTGTGTTCCTCTAGGCCTCTTCCTTTGCAGGATTTTGTTACTTGGAGTAGTGAGGGAGATTGTAGAGCCCCTGACAGCTGATGGGTGTGGTAGTTAGTGTCTGTGATACAAACCTGTTTGCGGGGAAGCGAGCTGTTGATTTCAACTTGGAGTGTTCACAGAATGGAAATGTAGAACGTGATGGTTTGGGAGTGAGTGGATTTTTTTTTTTTTTTTTGATGTGGGAATCATAGCTTCAACAGCCACTCTTTCTTCCCTGCCTTGGGATACCTGCTCGCCTCTGTTCCTTTTATCCTCCATTGATAACGGTTATCTCTACTGGCTCCTTTCCTTCTAACTTTTAAAGTATCTTCACTTAAAATGATTAGATGATGATGATGATAAGGGATTATTAGTTTTTTATTGGTGAATTTTTAAAATATTCCTGTTTTTTCAGGTTACACACAGAAATATTTATGAATGTAAAACCATGTGATATCTGAGGCTTGCTTCAAAATAAAATGAGAAAAGTGGTGGGAATATAGATGAAGGAAGACTAGCCATGAGTTGATAAGTGTTGAAGTAGACTCATGGAAGTTCTTTTTTATATTCTGCCTACTTCTGTGTATATTTGAGATTTTCCATTTAATATAAAACCTTTAAAAAGAAAACTGTTTCTTAACATCTGCATCTTCCTAAGATAGTTTTCTCTTGCCCCATTTATAAAAATGTTTTTGCCTTTTTACTACCAAACTAGAGCTGTTAATACTTTTGCCTCTGTTTTTAAATGACCCTCTCACTAAAGAGCGTTTTGCAGTTGAATTTCCGTTCTGTGAAAGTTATCAACTCTGTGGTTGTCAAAGCCAGTGACCCTGCCTTCCTGTCTACAGCCCTCATCCCTGCTTCAGGCTTTTACAGATGTTGCTTTTCACCTGCTGTGCTGGCTCACTTCCATTCAGTTTTCATCTTAAATTTCGCTTCATGGAACCTGCCTTGACTTTTAAATTGGATGATTTCAGTATAATCTCTTGTAACACCATACCTACCTATTAAAAACACTCATAACACTGATCTAGTGTTTGTGTTTCCCCCTGTACTTTTCATCTGTGGACGGTCTTTCCACTTGTTTTTTCTAGTGCAAACTTTTAAAAGTTGTCTGCTCTTAGCTTTCTCAAAGTTATATTACTGGCATATTACTTGGATATCCTGTCTTTCTGACTTTCTGTATTTACTTAATTTTAAACACTTTCCTCTGTCTTAAAATCCTCAGATTACATTTATATCCCCCTTCATCTAGTACACCTATCTGTTCAGTGCTGGGTCCTGTCAGTGCTGCCTTCATACAGAAATTTCTCTCCCCATTTTTCTCTTCAGTGCTCAGAGCTCAGTCTTCCTCTCCTTCATTCCCACCCTTACAGTTTTTTCTGTAGCACATAACCAGATCGATATCTTCCCAAGTGTGTTTAGATATGTCTTTCCCTGACACAAAAACTCAATGGCTAAATTCCAGCCAAAGCAACTTTGGCTTTGTTGCTTCAGTTGGTATCTTGCTTTTATCTCAGATTCTCATTGTCTTTTGTTTCTGTGTCATCCTGATTTAAAAATCTCTATCTCTGAATCAGCCTACATTTTCATCATCTGAGATATACTTTTGCTGCTGAATGCTAATTGAGAAAAGTACACAGCTGTTCTGTTTAATTTCACAATAAAGGCATAGTATTCCCACCTTAACTGGGCCTCAATTGTCAATAATAATAATAATAATAATTGTCGATTTTGTTTTTTATTCTTTAGTTAATGTTTTCTCCTATTGTTCATGGTAGAAGGGAAATTGGGGCTAGAAAAATTTTAAGTTGCCAGTATGTAAATATATTTTGAAGCCTTACAAATGGCTACAAATGTATAGTTGTTTTATCTTGCTTATTTATGTAAACTTCCAGCCAAAATGTAGGCTCTTTTAAGTCAGAGATCATGTAATTGGTCCTCTGTATCCACAGGGGATTAGTTCCAAGATCCCCTGCAAATACCAAGATCCACAAATGCTCAAGTCCCTTAGAGAAAATGGCATTGTATAGTCAGTCTCTATCCAGCTGTATCTTCCTTATTTTACTCCTTGCTTTTTACATTATTACTGCTGAACACAGTGCCTTGTTCTAGGAATGCTGGTTAATTTTCAGCATCAGCTATTGACATGCCTAATTTTCAAAGTCCTTAGTGTGAGATTTGAGATCTTTTGTCTCTCACTAGAAAGTTATAAATTAAAGCTTAATGTTTGTAAACAACCAACCACTCTCTATTAACATCTCTATATCCTTCCATAAATGGCAGTATAGGTAATACAAAGTAAGGTACTCTCTCTAGATCTTCTTTTTTCATTTGTTTACATTTTCAAAAATTCTGATGATGAAATTATTTCTAAGGTGTATTCCAAGCATGACATGAGATAATGAGTATGAAACATTTCAAGTGTTCTGTATAAGGCCTAGTACCTGAGAAATGCTGTTTTCATTCTTTAAAATAGCAGTGGGTTTATTTTAATTTATGGACTGCTTGTCTCAAAAATATTTAAGGCAGAGGCAGCGTGTATCACAAGTCAAGATATTCTCTTTAACTTGAAACTATATATTGCAAATGACTGGTGTCCTCTAAGCCATTAATAATGCAGTTTCTGTTACAGAGGTCGGGGCATTGGTAGAGTCTGTGGTCATGCTACTCAGGTACTTAGGGCTTATCAGCAACATCAGATATTTTGAGATAGAGATTTGTGCCAGTTTTGTTCACTTGCCTGTTAGAGTAGCTAGCTTAAGGAAGATCCACAATAAATATTGGTAGACCCAATTCTTTGGATTAGTTTTAAACTCATTGCCTCCCTTCAGTGATGTTGTGCTAGTCCTAGTGTTTGGAATTCTAACATCACTCCTTCTCCCCTGCACAGCGTCACACTGCTCAGCTCCGAGAAGAGCTGCTCAAACTTCCCTGTCCTGAAGGCTTGGACCCTGATGCCGATGATTCCTCGGAGATGTGCAGTGCCACAGCTGGTGCTGAGGAGACTCTAATGCATGATCAGGTCAAACCTAGCAGCAGTAAAGAACTCCCCAGTGACTTCAAATTATGAGCTGCGTTGACGTGGACATCATAGACACAAAGGCTTTGAAGCACAAGCCAAATATGTCAATATTTGTATGTAAGAAACTAATTATGTAATAGGTAATGAAACTGAAACTATACTACACCCTTAAGGAGATCCAGTTTAATTCAAGGTGATCTTTTATTTACCTGTACAAGAGTGTAAACTTTTGTGTGCTTTTATTTTTCAATTGTGAGAACCACTGATTGGTATGTTCAACAAATTTGTGTATACAAAGAAATGGAGAAATCACTGATTATATAAGGGAAACTACCTTAGGAAAGAATGTTTACTGAATGTTTGTTTTCTTTTTTTTACTGTAGAGTGAAGGGTTGTTAACAAAGAATATATATTGGTCATTCTTACAACTACTATTTAAAGTCAGCAACTTTTCACTGAATTTGATAGATTTTATGTTTGACCATATCTTCATGCTCATATTTGATTTCTGAAGACCTCCTCCATACACTTCAATAAAAGTTAAATGGACATACTCCCTCTTTTTTGATTTACTGGTACATTTTTTAAATGATAAATCTGCCATAAAATGCATTATAGCTGAAGACTTGCACTTGTATGGATGAATTTATTACATTCAACGTATTTAATTTTATGCTTTCTAAAATTCTAAGATGCAGAAAAATAAATGAACATGATTTTATTCTATGCCAATATTTGGGCCTGTGAATGTATCTGTTATTTGAATTTAAGTCTATGAAAAAGAATGGTCAATTTGAAAAGTCACTCTAAACTGAATTTTCCTTAAAGGGCTCCTGTCTTCCTGGACTGTCTGGTTTTATTACTAACGTCACATGTATGTATTAAACACTGAGGCTCTGTAGAGCAGAGAGGATGGACCTCTCTGGTGCTGTACTTGCCATATAGGCTCATTTTCATGCAAATTCTTCCTAGAGCCAAATAAATAAAGACTTAGGTGTATTAGTATGTCTTGTTTCTAAAACAGTTTGCCATGGTGTGAAATGCTGTTTCTACAAGGAATTGGACACTTTCAAGAACTACTCATGGGAAAGGAAAGGATATATATATATATGTTTTAGACCAGTTATCACAAAGGAAAACCTAAAATGATTCTTAACAGTGTCTATACAAAATAAACTGGCCTGTGAAAACCCTGAATCTGGAGCTGACCAGGAGGAGAAGCTGTATCCTGAACAGTGAGTTCATCTGTGAAGGAACAGGAAAAGTAGGGATCGTGATACTCTCGCAACAAGCTCTAGAGCTCCGTAAAGTGAACGAAGTGTGTGACCAGGAAATCAGAGTTTCCAAAATACCTAACTTGAGGTCTAGTGAGTTACACCAAGCATGACAGAATCGAGTTAGTTTATGAGAAAGAAGAGTCATCAAGTTAGTTTACGAGAAAGAAGAGTCATTTAAATGTTACCTGCAGACATGCTAGCTTATATCTCAGAATAAAGTTATCAGCGACAAGTGATAAAAGGACAGTCATCAGTCCTCTACGGTTTTTTTTTTTTTGGTCTGTACGGTCCTGTCAGGGATAGACAATAAAAGCTTCTATCCAAGTATTTGTTTACCTCCAATTTTGGAGTTTATTTTTGATCATTAAAGTAAGTAAATAAGTGAAAGTTGCTCAGTTGTGTCCGACTCTTTGCAGCCCCATGGATTATAGCCTACCAAGCTCCTCTCCATGGAATTCTCCAGGCAAGAATACTGGAGCGGGTAGCCATTCCCTTCTCCAGGGGATCTTCCCAACCCAGGGATTGAACCCACGTCTCCCACATCACGGGTGAATTCTTTACCAGCTGAGCCACAAGGAAAGCCCAATCAAGTAGGGTCATTTTCCCCATTTCACTCCATTAGTCCTCAGAAAGCTTTATAAAAGCAAACAGTGTCAGTACTATAAGTTCCAATTCATGTTTTTGTAAAAACCAAGGCCTAACATCTGAATTTGAGACTTTAGTCTATTTTGGTTCCATCTGGAGTCTAGACTTTCTGCCAACAAACGTTTGAGCATTCACTTTGTAGGTTCCTGCACTTGAGGATTAAATGACAAACGTGAAAACCATGTCAATGAAGAATGGTAAGTTCTCTGATACTCTTATTGACAGGATACTATTAGGAGCACAGAGGAGGGACACTTAACCTCAGACAAAATGTTAATGATTTGATCATGGGTGCTTCCTAAAAAAGATACCCTAAGTCTTAAAGAATGAGGATAAATAAGTTAGCCAGGCATAAGTTATTCCAGACACAAGGGAGCAAAAGGAGATGTTGAGTTAATGGCAGCATGTTCGATGCTATTGGATTTTAAGAGGCAAAGTTGGGATTGTTAAATGGATGGTCTTGGGCTGTGGTGTGGGGAAGCTAGGAGGGATTGGGTCACAGAAGAACTTGTTTGTCCTGTTTAGGAGCTTTGACATCCCGTTGGTGATGGAGGGCTGTCCGGTAACCTTAATTAGAGGAGCGGCCGGGTCGGATCATGTTTCAAGAAGATCATTCTGCCAGCTCTTGGGTGGCAGGGAAGTCAGTTGAGAGCCCACAGTAGAGTCCAAGTGGTAGTCATCGAGGACAGTGAAGGGATGGAGAGAAAGCAACAAGTGACAGAACTGGGGGAAACAGATATTTTTGGTATGAGAATACCTTCAGGATGTTTTCAGGCTGAAGAGAAGGGTAAATGGGGAGGCCTTGGAGAAGGCTGGGGCAGATGCCAGCAGACACAGGGTGGCCTTGGTCCAAGAGCATGTGCAGAAGTCAGTAAAGCCAACTGGTCAGTTCCTAAAGCTATTAACTCATGAAGTTGTGATCTTGAGAAATTAAAAATGCTTAAGATAACATTCTAGCATTAAGATCAGCATCTCTGAAATCAAACGTAGAAGGTAGTGTAAACATTTTTTCTTTGATGTCCTATAATTGGATTTGTTTAGAGTAAGATGATGAGGTGAAACGTTTTAGTCATTGTGTCCACCTGTGGTGAAGGGTGGTTACCCTTCTTTCCATTGGAGACCAGTACTTTGTAAAACACAGTGAAGATGTTGCAGCATCGAACCACTGCTTATTCACTTTCTGTACTTAGCCTGCTGCCAGTGGCCACAGTCTGTGGGCTGCGACTTGAGCAGCCCTGTGCTGAATAATTCATATGACAGGTGGCCCCTCGTCAGGCATTGCTAACTGCTTATTTATTCCTTAAACCAAAGCTAGTTATTTGGTAGACAGATTTCTACAGTTGCTTTTTTTTTTTTTTTTTACCATATTAATAGTTTTCCACAATTTAATGCAGAGTTAATAGGCTGGTATGTCCATGAGACTGGTTAGACCGGAAGATTCCAAGATAGAAACAGACAGGCCTGCTGAATCAGCCTAGAGATGGGAACAGACCAAGTTGCAGACCTTGGTGGAGCTGTGTACTCGGCTGAAGCGGCAGCCAGGAGCTACCACACCAAAGATGGTCAGGACATGGCCAGGCCTCGGGTCCATTTGGTTTGGTTCCAGTAATAGTGATAGTCATACTCCAGTGAGTGGAAAATACTTTAAGATACAAAACCTGAGATTAAACACTTAATTTTCTGGTATCTTCCCTTATATTCTTATTTTCTGTACTTTTCTATATAATTGGTATATTGTATGTTCAATTTTATCACCTTTTTAACACATTACATACTTTTTATCAAAATTAATGGCTTCATAATATGGATGTACTTAGCTTCTTACTGTTAGACATTCAGGTTATTTCCGTTTTGCTAATTATAAATAATGCTCTAATGAACATAGTCTATATCTTTTATTTCCTTATGATAAAGCCTAGAATTACCAGGTCAAAAGGTTTGATATACAATGACTTACTGCTTTCCAGAGAGGTTGTATTGATTCACACTTCTAGCTTCAGTTAATGTTCCCATTCGCTGGCCAGCGTAGGTGATTATAATTTTTTAATCAGAATATTTACCTATCTTCATTAAACATGCTTTAGTCTGCCTTTTTTTCAACATTGTTTATGTTTATTAGCCATTTGCATTTCTGCTTTGTCAATGATCAGTTTATACCTTTTCCCCATTTTGTTATGTATTGTCTTTGGATATTTTAATATAAATGAGCTACTTGTGTGATAGAATGTTAATTTTTATCATATTTGTCTATATTTTTTCCAGATGGCCCTTTAACTTAATTTTTCTCATCAAAGTTTTAAATTATCATGAAATCATCTATTGATCTCTTCCTTTGTGATTTTAATTGCTTTTTACTCTTTTTTTTAAGAGCTCCTCTCTGCAAAGACAAAAGAATCATATATTTTCTAACTGGGATTGATTCCGGTGTTGGTATAAGCCTGGCTGGACATAAATTAGAATGAGCTTAAAAGCTCCCTGCTTCCCACCATAGGAGTCCAGCAGGGTGGTAAGAGTGTAGGGGCCACATGCTTGAGTTTTAAGGTGTACACCAGTTTGAAAGGAAGCTTTTTCCTCTTTTCCTTGCTCTCAGCTTCCTGTCTTCTGCTTCTTCAAACTAAAGGGCTGTGCTGAGCCCTCTGAACTTATGCATTTCTTGGACAGAAGAGGCACCCTCTGGCCTTCTTCCCTTAGCCCCTGGATGTGATCCCATGGGCTTCACCAGAAAACGAGTTTTCTTTGCTTTCACCTATATGTGTCCCTTGGAGAAGGCAATGGCACCCCACTCCAGTACTCCTGCCTGGAAAATCCCATGGATGGAGGAGCCTGGTAGGCTGCAGTCCATGGGGTCGCTAAGAGTCAGACACAACTGAGTGACTTCACTTTGACTTTTCACTTTCGTGCATTGGAGAAGGAAATGGCAACCCACTCCAGTGTTCTTGCCTGGAGAATCCCACGGATGGGGGAGCCTGGTGGGCTGCCATCTCTGGGGTCGCACAGAGTCGGACACGACTGAAGCGACTTAGTAGCAGCAGCAGCATACGTGTCCCTCCTCAGGTTACACCAGCTGTGTTTTCCAGTGCAGGAAGAGCTTGTGTCAGGCCGCCATTTTGATGGTGAGTTAGTTTGACTCACCTGGTGCTTCTCCAGGGAGGGAATGCCTAACCCAGGGGTGTCAGCTGCAGGCTGCCCTGGGCCACTAGAAGGCCCAGGTCCTGGGATTACACCTCTGCCTGCTGGGGTTCCTAGGAGAGTGATTTGATCCTCTTCACCTCCCTGGCCTCTTCTCTTTTCCAAGGGATAGATCACAAGGATAGGTACCAGTCTCCCTCAAACTCGCCACCCCCACTCCCCTTCTGTTCCTTGTTACTGCTTTTCTCTAACCTTTCCATGGGTTTTGTTCTTTGGTTTATCTCTTTCTCTGTTTACCTCGCAGTCTGCAAAATTGGCAAACAGCCCCAGAGCACCTCCCATTTCCCTGGAGTCATTTTCATTATTTATGGGGACAAGCTGGAGCTCCTTTATCATGTTGGTGCCCTTTTTCTTTCTTCTTGTTACCTTAGCTCTAACTGTATAAGGTTTTTTGACCAGTTGGCTCCTGTAATTTCTCTGAAGCAAAGAGCCTAAGCATTGGCTACTGAATTAAAGGATATGCTGTTTCTGGCAGTGGTTCTTCAGTATGTGCTGTGTTATTGAGATAATGCCCCTAAAGCACAGATTTAACATTTTCAATTTTTGTACAAAAATGAAGATTTATAATTTTCTAGGAATAATCAAACTGGACTCTAATGTGCTGATAATCTTCCTGTGTTTGTCCTATATTATCTATAGAGATTTATCTATAGTCTTGGTATTCTAATATCTAAATCAGCTATAGTCTGATCCTCCATAAGAGCTACAGTACATTCTGTCTGGGAGCAAATCCTGAAATTGTAGGTGTCGTGTCCCATAGAATAAAGAAATAATTCTAATAATGATTCCAAAAAATCAGTCATAGCTTAGGACATAGGCTTATTAGAGATTCTTACTACTTGAATGCTGCTCTTAAACCAATGCAAAAGTTCATTTCCCTTCAAGCTCTTTATACCCTCAAAAACACTTTATCTTTTATTATCTTTCCCCCCACACACTGACATCCTCTTTTTTTCTTAAAAATAGTGAACTTGCTTTCCTTTTTGCTTTTCAGCTAACTTTAAAATTGTTCACTACAAGATTTTATATTCTACAGTCGGGAATGAGGTAGATAAGGTGGCATTATATCAACAAGAATTATTGTCCCATTATTACAGACAATTCTCCCTGGGAGTTAGAGGAAGGACACAATATTGTTTGGTGCTGATATCTCTTGAAGTGGTGTCATTGGGCTGATTTTGGACACTTTTTTTTTTTTTTAAGGCAATGTGGATGAGTGTTTCTTTGAAAGGGCCTTCTGCTTGTAATATGTTCCATTATCTTTATATGTAGACTCACAAGTCTTAAAGAAGAAAGCCTCATTTTATTCTTTTATACAGAGAGACAAATTATATGTATTTCTCCCTTGTTTACTTTCTGTCTGGAAGTTAATAACTATACATTGAATTTTTTTTAACTGGCAATTTCATGTATTATTATTTTTTCATGTATTATTTCTGATTGAATTCAATAATTCATGCTTGAGCCCATTTGTAAAAGAGGATATTAGGCTCCCTTTATCTTGGGTCTACTGTAGGATATTGGCCGAAACTTTCTTAAAGTCTTTTTAAAATCTTATTTTTTAAAAATCTTTACTTATTTCATGATTTTGAATCTTTAGGTTAATCCAACCTTAACAAAAAGACTTTGAACTTACTTTATGTAGTATATTTTTTATTTTTAAATTTTACATAGAAGCTTTATTTAAATCTTTTTTTTAAATCCCATTATTCATAAACTTTTTTTCCCATCTTAGAGGAGTCTAACAGTTAATTGAATCAATTGGTACAGGTCCAGCATTATAACCTGCTTTAAATATCTTATTCCTTTATCTGTTTTCTTGAAGTTGGTGAAAATCCTTAATTATAGCCCTCTACTTGATTCTTGAGGGTAGTTTTAACTATTATACAAATGTGACTTCATGTCCTAGCCATTTTCCGATGTAATTGCTTTTTTGTTTGACTGGTTTTTGTTTGTTTTTACCTTTTTTTTGGTATTACACAAAAGTAAATTATTTACATTGGGAAAAGAGACCCTAATCAATGAATAAGAAAATGCAGAAAAATAAAATAATTAATTGACAAAAGTCTTTATAATAATTTTTCCTTACATGTTTTGACTGAAATTAAATTTTTTTTTCTTGGCTGTAATCTTTTGATTACCTCTTCATAGAACCATAATTTTTGTAATATTTCCTAAGACTGAATAGGGAGAGAATTCATTATTCCTGCATGGTTGAACAAAGTCTTTTTTATTATTGATGGTAGGAATGCATAAACTTCTCCCATGGACATATACACTATTCATAGTATTCCAACAGGTTTGTGGCCCACCAGCACATAAATTTTGTATTCTGTGGTTCCCATCAAAAAAGAGGGGTGAGAGGTGGGAAGGGGGTTCAGGAGGGAGGGAAGATATGTATACCTATGGCTGATTCATGTTGATGTATGGCAGAAACCAACACAACATTGTAAAGAAATTATCCTCCAATTTAAAATCATTAAAAAAATTATGATGGATTTATAGTGATACCCATTCTCAGTGTGAAAATCAAGTATATTCCTGATAGGAGTGGATTTCCGTTTTGGCCAGGAATTGATGAGGATTGAATCTTCTCATAATTTTACGTTAGTCTGATTACTGGAAGAATTTTACATAGCTTCTGGTTGTGTGCACTTCAAATCTTGTTTTTCTTCGATTATCCACCTACTTCTGGTGTTGAGCAGCACAGAACTCATTCATTCATTTCATTCTAAGATTGCCAGCCTTCATTTTTTCACAGTAGGTCAGTACCGAGGCTGTAGGAATATTCTTGGAAGCCATTCCTACACTGAAGTGGTTAGCAATAGCCACAGAAATGACTGCATACTCTATAAATCTATCTCACTAAACCAAAGTTAAACACGTCCCCATCTCAGTTTCCTGGATTCCCCAGATTCCCACAGCCACTCTAGAACTACCTGCTTAGAGAGGAAGTGTATCTGAGTGAAAGATTGAAGCTAACTAATTGACATGACAGTGTCTTCCTTTTTTGACTGCAGCTTGTGGGATCTTAGTTCCCTAAACAAGGATTGAACCCATGCTGCCTAAAATGGAAGTGCTGAGTCCTAATCTCAACCACCAAGGAAATACTGAAGGTAACATTTTTTTTTAAGTTGTATTAAGATATATTTCACATACCATATAGTTCACCCATTTGAGGTATACAATTCAGTGGTTTTTAGTATATTCACACGTGCAACCATCACCACAGTTAATTTTAGAACATTTTCATCATCTCAAGAAGAAACCCCGTATCTTTTAGCCATCACTGTCCTCTCTCGACCTGTTCCCTCACCAGCCCTAAGCAATCATTAAGCTACTTTTTTATTACTTTTGCAGATGTTATGCAGTCTGAGGATCAGGTTGTTAGGACTACATTGTTAGGACCCTACCCAGAGCCTTGAGAGGGGCCATAAACCTTAAGCTGCATTAGCTTTGTGGTTTATCTGCCTCTGTACCTTTATTCTACCAAAATCTGTATATGTGGTTCCCTGTTGTTCACAGAGTTGATTGGATCTACTAGAGTATGTGAATTTTTTGTGAAAACTGGGGATAAGGAGGAGTTCATTTGGAAAATTAAGTAAAGCTGAGTAAAGCAAAAGAGTAACCCAAGGAGTTGGGAATGTTACGAAGTCTGTTAGACTGTCTTGGAGTTTAAATTGTTTTGTTTTGTCTTTTGGGAGGCCTCACTTTTTCAATAAAAGAAACCAGTGTTGTCTATGTGCTGTTCTGTCTCCTAATTTTTTTCCAGAATGCCTCTTAAGCATATTAATTGATTCTTCATGACATATCAAAAGCTCCCCATGATGCCATTGTTATTCCAAGTTTTAAAAGATTAAATTAAAAAAAGTTCTTCCGTTTATCAAAGAAAATTCAAGAGTTAGGATTGTGGTACAGCACTATGTAAGAGGCAGAAATTCTTCCAGGAAGAAGTTCAGGCTCTGACGTAGACAAACCTGTGATCACTGAGAAGAGAGCAGCGCGGTTGGTTGGTGACTGTCTCACGGTTTCCTTTGTCAGAACATCAGTCACTTTGAATGAGGGCCCACCCTCATGACCTTATTTTACTTTAATTCTTTAGAGACCTTGTCCCCAGATACAATCACATTTTGAGGGGCTTCTCACTGCGGGTAAGACTTCAACATAGGAATTTGGAAGGCCTACCACAATTCAGTCATAACATATAGTGAGGGGTTGATGTAAATAATAAACAGTTTACAGTAGGAATAGGAAGGAGTTTTATTTGAGCCAAACTGAGGACTATTGCTTGGGATACACAGATTCAAGAAGCACGTGAATTGTGTTGACTACAAAATGGGGAGACTTACACAGGCAAAAATCGAAATGTTGCCTAAGTTGTTAAATATTAGGATCGGAGCTGGCAAGAATGGTGCAAGGACTGATTGGGGTCCAAAATGATTGCATATTTACAAGGGGGAACTTACGGCCATATGATTGCATCTGGTAGCTGCTTCTGATCATTTTTTGAAAGTGGCTGGTTTGATGCAGTCAGAACATTCAGATTCGTAGTTGATGTAGGAACATGTCTGAAACCACACCCACAATGGCCACCTGGCTTTGCTTTGAATGCCTGAACCACAGTTAACTCCTTTTTTATTTTTGTTGTTCAGCTGCTAAGTCGTGTCGGCCTCTTTGCAGCCCTACAGACTACAGCACACCAGGCAGGCTTCCCTGTTCTTATGTCCTGGAGTTTGCCCAAGTTTGTGGCCATTAAGTCGGTGATGCTATCTAACCATTTCATTGTCTGCCGGCCCCGTCTCATTTGCCTTCAACCTTTCCCAGCATCAGTGTCTTCTCCAACGGGTTGACGCTTCACATGTGGTGGCCAAAGTATTGGAACTTCAGCTTCAGCATCAGTCCTTCCAATGAATATTCAGGGTTGATTTTGATTTTCAAGTGATCTTAACTATGTCATCAGAGGGAAAGTCGTCCTGGCCAGGCACAGTCTCTCCCAGCAGAGCGGAGTGTTGATCTTAATGGGTTTGTGGCAGTGTGGAGTTCAGGGTCTGGGAGACTTTCTGAGGAATCAGGAATTGATGTCTTCTGAGGTATGACTACCTAGTTGGTACTCTTGTTGGTTAGTTGGCGCTCAGAGGTGTGTTTATTTGAGTGAATCCATCCCTGACAGGAGGACTTTCAGAAGCAAGAGGCTAACACTGATTGGATGGCTACAAAGGTCTATTCTGTGAAACAAATTTTCATTAATTGAGTAAATAGGTTTAGTGATGGGCAGAACGGCCATTCTTTCCCTAAGTTTTTGGGGATGTTATTCTCAAAAGTGGCTCTCGTATGTCCCAATTTTCTCCTAAAGTGGCCAAATATCTTAGTTCTAAAGGAATTTGTGTCACTTTCTAGCTGATTGACAGATTTACACTCTGAATCCAAGTCAGTGATATTTTGTTGAGGAACAGAGGTTGGAGTCATCCTGGTTCCTCAGATCACTAGTCATGTGGCCTCAGACAAGCCACATGACTTCTCTGAAACTCGGTTTCTTCGTCTGTAAGGAAACAATAACTGTCTCTCTGTGTTGTTAGAAGTATCAACAACATAACTTAAGGAAACTGCCTAGCACACTATGTGTGGTACACACCAGTTCATGGTTCTTATCCCTGGCTTATTAGACTCACCTGGAGACCTTTAAAAACTCCTGAGAATAGGAGTCTCCCCACTTGCCAGAGCTTCTGATTTAATTAGGGTCAATTCCAAATAGGTGATTCCAAAAGTCCCAAGGTGGTTCTGATGGCCAGCCTGATTCAAGAAGCATTAGTGACAGCTCCCAAGAGGGGTGATGCTCTCTCAACCCACTCTCTTCTGTTTCCATTAGTTTCCCCCTGAACTTGATGCCCTTCCCAATTTTTCTCCCATAAGCCTGAGAAGAAATAGCCCTCCCTATGCCATATGTGTACAACTTTTGATAGGATGTCTGTGGCTCTGATATATCTCTAAAGTGATATATATTTTTTTGTTTAAGGGAAAACTGGTATATAACATTATATGTCTCAGGTGTACAGTATTTAATTCGACATCTGTATACTCTGCCAAGTGATCACCCCCAAAGTCATTACCATCTGTCACCATGCAGTTGAACCCTTCCCCCCACCCCTTAACCTCTTTCCCCTCTGGTAAACACCAATCAGTTCTCTGCATCTATGAGTTTGTTTTTCTTGTGTTTATTTTTTTGTTTAGATTCTGCATATGAGTGAAATCTTATATTTGTTTTTCTCTGTCTGCCTTCACTTAGTATAATATCCTCAAGTTCCATCCATGTTGCCACAAATGGGAAGATTTCCCTTTTTTTAAATATTCAAGTGGTATGCTAATTATATATATATATATTTATATATACATCACATCTTGTTTATCCATTCATCCATTTGATGGACACTTGTTTCTGTATTTTGGGGATTATAAATAATGCTGCAGTGAACATAGGGGGTCTATATATCTTTTCAAATTAATGTTTTAGTGTTTCTTGGATAAATACCCAGAATGAAATATCTGAATCATATGGTAGTCCTATTTTCAATTTTTCGGGAATCTCCCCGTTCTTTTCCATAGTGGCCGCACCAATTCACATTCCCACCAATAGTGCACAAGGGTTTCCTCTTCGTCACATCCTCTATAATACTTGCTATTTCTTGTCTTCTTGGTAATAGCCATTTCAAGAGGTAGGGGTTGATACCTCATTATCATTTTGATTTGCAGTTCCCTGATGATTAGTGATACTGAACATGTTTTCATGTGCCAGTTGGCCATGTGTATGTCTTCTTTGCAAAAAGCTGTATTCAGAACCTCTGCCTATTTTTTTAAATTGGTTTGCTTTTTGTTGTTGAGTTGTATGAGTCTTTATACATTTTGCATATTAATCCTTTGTCAAGTATATGGTTTGTAAATATGTTTTCCCATCCAGTAGGTTGCCTCTTCATTTTGATGATGGTTTCCTTCACTGTGTGTAAGCTTTCTAGTTTGATGTAATCCTATTTATTTATTGTTGCATTTGTTTCTTTTGCTTTTGGAGTCAGAACCACAAAACATTGCTAAGACCAATGTCAGTGGTGGTAGTGGTGGTTTAGTCACTAAGTCGTGTCCGACTCTTGTGACCCCATGGACTGTAGCCTGCCAGAGTCCTCTGTCCATGGGTTTCTCCAGGCAAGAATACAGGAGTGGGTTGCCATTTCCTTCTCCAGGGCATCTTCCCAATGCAGGAATCAAACCCAGGTCTCCTGCATTGTAGGCAGATTCTTTACCAACTGAGCTAGGAGGGAAACGATGTCAGTCGATTTACCGCTTTTACTTTCTCCCAGGAATTTTACAGTTTCAGGTCTTAAATTCAAGCCTTTAAGCCATTTTGAGTCAATTTTTGTGTGTGGTGTAAGATAGTGGTCTACTTTCATTGTTTTGTATGTGGCTGTCCATTTTCCCCAACACCATTTATCCTCTCTATTGTATCTTCTTGGCTCCTCTGTTGTGAATTAACTGTCTGTATACATGGGTTTATTTCTTGGTTCTCAGTTCTGTTCCATTAATCTGTGTGTTTTTTTATGTAAAGTGGCTATCTTTTTTTTGTATGTGAAGTGATTACCATTTTAATACATGAAAGTACATGTTACATTGATCACATGGATAAGAGAAGTGTCTTCAGATCCAAAACTGGAATTCAGAAGACAGGGAGACTGGAAGGTATCTTGTTCCAAACTGTAAAAGGACAATCACACTGAAGTCTGCCTATAACATTTGCAGGGTTGTGAAATACATTCTATAATACTTCTTTGAGAAATACATCTTCAGAGCAAAAATATGTGTTAAACTATATGTTTATATAAGTGTAGCAGCAGCAGCAGTCATCAGAATAATTAATTAAAATAACTTAGTGGGCATTGGAAAGGCTAGTAATGTTTGGAGAGGGCTTCCAAGGTGGCACTAGTGGTAAAGAACCCACCTGCCAATGCAAGAGACATAGAGACGAAGGTTTGATCCTTGGGTCACGAAGATCCCCTGAAGGAGGGCATGGGAACCCACTCCAGTATTCTTGCCTGGCAAACACTATGGACAGAGGGACCTGGTAGGCTACAGTCCATAGTGTTGCAAAGAGTTGGACACAATTGAAGCAACTTAGCAGGCATGTGATGTTTGGATAAGTAATGAAATAAAGATATACATAATTAACATTACATGTTTATTCCATAAAATATATTTGTCTTGCCTTTACCTCTATAAAATCATCAATTATGTTTTAGTATTTGTATTAGTTCCTGAAGATGCTCTAGAAAATTACCACAAACTTGGTAGCTTAAAGCAACAGATGACGGGACTTTTCTGGTGGTCCAGTGGTTAAGAATCCACCTTGTAATGCAGGGACACAGTTTTGATCCCTGGTTGGGGAACTAAGATCCCATGTGCTCTGGGGAAAGATCCCACAGTGGAAGACCTGATGCAGACAAAATAAATAAATACATTTTTTTTTTTTTTTAAAAAGCAACACATATATTCACTCACAGTTCTTAAGACCGTAAGTCCAAAATCAAGGTGTCAGCAGGACTACTGTCTCTTTAAAGGCTCTAGGTGAGAATCCATTCTTTGTCTTTTCCAGTTTCTGGTGACTGCCAGCATTTGTTGGCTTGTGTATGCATTACTCCAACCTCTGCCTCCATCTTCACATATTGTTCTTGTGTGTGTGTGTGTGTGTGTGTGTGTAAAATCTCCCTCTGCCTTTCTCTTATAAGGACACTTATAAGTGCCATCTCTTAGGACAGGACTTTGAACCCATCAGGTTCATTTTAAAATCCTTTTTCCAAATCAGGTAACAGGGATTAAGACTTGATATCTTTGGGGCAACTAGTCAGCCCACTATAGTTATCAAAGATTTCCTGCTTCTATTAACACTGACTAAAGGATTATAAAAATATTTTTTTATTTGAAGTATATAAAGTTTAAATGCATTGTTGGCCAGAAACAAATAGACTGCCAAATAGTGTTTCCAGCAAAGATAGGTTTATTCAGGATCATCAGAGAATTGCATTTTGGTACCCACAACCATGGCAAGTCATGTGTAAGTTCTCCTTTCTGATCTCCGATCTCTATTTAATTGAAATATATATTTGTTACTTTTTTACATTTCCTTCTGTTGATCAGGATCTTTCTCTGAAAGTCTCCCTAATCAACAGTCAGGTTTTTTAGTTTCAGTGGGTTTTTGTTCCTCTATGACAAGAAGGAGCTTTCTGGGGTGTAGAGCCTCAAGTCAGAGGGAAAGTAAACAGATTGGACCTTCCTCTAGTTGCAGGGAGCATGGGCTTCTCTCTAGCTGTAGTGCGTGGGCGTCTCTTTCTGGGGGCTTCTCTTGTTGTCAAGCAGGGCCTCTAGGGAATGGGAGTCCAGTAGCATGGGCTTAGTTACTCCATGCCATGTGGAATCTTCCCAGACCAAGGATCATACCCGTGTCCCCCTGCATTGGCAGTCAGTTTCTTAACCACTTGATCACCAGTTAAGTCCAGACAGAGTTCTCATATGGAATTCACTGGACTCCTCTTCGTTGGGTCTCTAATTCCCTGAAATGGTACCTCAGTGTTGGTAGTAAGGGCCCACGTGCTTCGGCAGGACCGACTAAGGCTTTCATCAGGTAGTCTGGAGGGTTCTGACCTAAAGAGAAATCAAAGCTGCAGTCTTTCCAATTATACAGCAGCTGGGCGAGACCGAAACTGTGATCTCTTCCACTGGCCTCCTGGCCGGAGAAGGCGATGGCACCCCACTCCAGTACTCTTGCCTGGAAAATCCCATGGATGGAGGAGCCTGGTAGGCTGCAGTCCATGGGGTCGCGAAGAGTCGGACACGACTGAGCGACTTCACTTTCAGTTTTCACTTTCATGCATTGGAGAAGGAAATGGCAACCCACTCCAGTGCTCTTGCCTGGAGAATTCCAGGGACGGGGGAGCCTGGTGGGCTGCCGTCTACGGAGTCACAGAGTCGCACATGACTAAAGTGACTTAGCAACCGGCCTCCTGGGTGGGTGGTGCAGGATGACTTCACGCCCTCCACTCCTTCCGCAGCTCAAGGTTACGCCTCTGGGGTCGGGACTGAGGGAACCAAGGCCCCTCCCCCAAGTCCCGTCCCTTTCCCCAGCTTGGGGCGGGGCATCCTCACTGGGCATGCTCGGTACTAAGGGCTCGTGTTGGTCTCCTAGGCGGAAGCAGGTTCAGCGAGTATGCGTGTTTTTCCCAGGGTTCTCCGCGCTGCTGTTATGGCCGCCTCCTTGTTCCGCTATCTGCACATGGTGGTCTAGGCTTTGTGTTTACACGACCTGTCGCCACTAGTCGTCGGCCTCTTGGTCGCTTTTACTTGTACTTTCTTCTTTTTGACTCCTGTGTGACCTTCGTAGGAATCTTTTGGCTGCAGCTATGTCCGGGGTGATGTGGACCCCGGAGCTGGCAGTGCTGAGGGGCTTCCCTACTCAGGCTGAGCGGCAGCAGTGGAAGCAGGAGGGAGTCGCCAGTTTGGGTGAGAGGGGTGAACGTGCCAGGAGGGACTTACGCCGCCGTGAGGACTGTGGGGAGAAGAGGTGGCTGGGTTTTCATCTCTCCTGTATTTTTTTCCTACCCAAATCTACCTGATTTCTTAAGGCTTCAGGTTGTTGCATCCTTGACCTGGTGGGCGTGGTCTTCGGGTTCCGTACTTGTCTTCACCCTAAATTTTTCCCCGTCCAGGGGTTCTTTACCGTCTGAGCTACCAGGGAAGCCCTCAGTAATAATGTCAATTATTTTTATAATCTCTTAACACTTATTCAGTCACTTAATCCTTATAATAGACATATAAAGTAGACAGTACTTTTGTTCCCTTTTTGCAGATGAAGAAATTTAAGTAAGTTGGTTAAGTAATTTATTCAAGGTCTCACAGCTGGTAAGTACAACAACTGAAATGAGGCAGCAAAGATGTAATCTTGTAAGCAAAGCACATTTACCAGAGAAATAAAGAGTTAAAAGGCACATTTACTACAGGGTTATAGGTACACGTTGTTGTACGATTTAAGCTGGACCCAAAAGAGAAATATCAATTTAGGACTGTGTGTGTGTGTGTGTGAGAGAGAGTTTAACACAGTATATATGTGTAAGTGGGATGTGTGTGTGTGTTATATACAATAGGTGCTTCAGGTGAGAGGTAGTTTCTGAAGTCTGAGTCTGGAAGTCTTATGGAAGAAATCAAACTTGACCTGATTTTTGATCCGAGAGTAAAACTAGTAAGTGGAAAAGAGTTCCCCAGGAGGAAATCACCAGTGTAAAAGGGTGGAGGCAGGAATGTGCGTTTGCATATGGTTGGGCTTCCTTGGTGGCTCATAAACAGTGAAGAATCTGCCTGCAATGCAGGAGACCTGGGTTGGATCCCTGGGTCCGGAAGATTCCCTGGAGGAGGTAATGGCTACCCACTCCAGTATTCTTGCCTGGAGAATTCCATGGATAAAGGAGCCTGATGGGCTGCTGTCCATGGGGTTGCAAAGAGTCGGACACTACTGAGTGGCTTATCACTTTCACTTTCATGGTGGGGGTAGTGGGAGCCAGATGGTAAAAGGAAATGTTCTAAGAAAACTTTTCTGTTCTCAGTAGGATTCCTTTTGAATTCTCAGCAGAAGGATGATGTTCGTTGCTGCTGCGGAATATTTTTTCTAGGTCTAACTTCTGCCTTACTGCTCATGATATGGATGAACTCCTAATCCTAGGAGAAATGGTGGGAATTTGCACAGTGCTTTGTGATTAATTTATAGGAAGTGTTCTAGATATATACATTTTTTTTTTTTTGCATACTGAAATGGTAATAGTGTTACCCTTTGCAATATGAAAATAGTTTTTTGGATTATTGTACAAATTTTCTTTCTATTACAGAGAGTGGATCTTTCCTACAATTGTTGCTAGAAGGGAACTACAAAGCCATATTGTTAAATTCATTGACTCAAAGTATTTTAAATTCAGCAACAATAACTGAAGAGAAGATTGACAGCTACCTAGAGAAGCAGATAGTAACATTCCTGGATGATTCAGCAGAATTGGACAAAATCAGAAGGTAGAATTTTATTTGAAATTTTCATGGAGAAATGAATTTTGAATACATTTGGTAGTGTCTTGACAGTATGTAAGGCACACTGACTTCTGCGGTTTTTGGAAAACCTGGCTTTACATTTAGTCAAGACTCTTGATGTACGTAATAATCTATGTAAAAGCTTCTGTCCAGAGGACCATCGAGAATGAAAAGGTAAAGTGGTGTAGGATGTCAGAGGTTCATATATAACACTAAGTTATGACCGGGTGGTAGCTGCCAACCACTGAGCTTCCAGCTGCTTAGGTCTCATAGGTTTTAGCTATACTTAAGACTTCAGACCTTCTTTCCTTTTAACATGAAAGTGTACACTATCATCTGGTTATTTGTAGATTGCTGAGTGAGAATTGTAAGTACTTTTATTATTTTTAGATTGTTACCTTTAATGTTTTTATTATGGAACCCTTGGTTTATCTTCTTCCATTGATGTTTATGTAATTTAATAGTATTTAGTATAAGGGATGGAGAAGGCAGTGGCACCCCAGTTCAGTAGTCTTGCCTGGGAACTCCCATGGACGGAGGAGCCTGGTAGGCTGCAGTCCATGAGGTCTCAAAGAGTCGGACGTGACTGAGCGACTTTACTTTTCACTTTCATGCCTTGGAGAAGGAAATGGCAACCCACTCCAGTGTTCTTGCCTGGAGAATCCCAGGGACGGGGGAGCCTGGTGGGCTGCCGTCTGTGGGGTCGCACAGAGTTGGACACGACTGAAGCGACTTTGAAGCAGCAGCAGTATAAGGGATAGTTGCACAGCAGTTAACCTAATTTTTTCAGTGGCTTATATTATACTCTTGTAAGTTTGTTAATATACCTTTCTTTTCTCTACTGTCTCTGGCAACCATGTTGTTTTAGTTTTCTTTGAAACATGCACTTTTGTTTTATCATAATTTGTAAGAAATGACTTCATTTTAGTTCTTGAACAAATCAACTACTGTGCTTGGTGTTGAGGTTGTAAAGATAAATAAAATGTAATCTGCATTTATTAGGAGTTTATAAAAGAATACTACTACAGACATTGTATTTTACTTAACAGATGTCATTCATTTTCATTTTTCTTGCCGTCTGGTAGTTTTTCTTTGCTTTCATGTCGGTCCTATTATTTTGCTATCAGGTGTCTGTGTGTTACCATAGCTTTGTGTGGTGACGTAAGAACACACGTGCATGCACAAATGCATTAAACACTGGTCGACCAGAACTCCTGCTTGTCACATAGAGCTGAGAAGAGACATTTCAGTTACCTTATTTTGAGGTTATTTGAAAATTAAACTGTATTCTTAGCTCTTCTTGAGGATTTTGATTTTTAGTTATGACATTTATTAAGGCTTACATTAAGATCTTGCTGCACACCTGTTTCCCCAAGTTTCCTAAACTTCTAACTACAAACAGCCTCTATTCTTTCTTTGCTCTGCTCTCGATTGCACTGTGTCCAGAGCATTCTGGATACCATAGGCGCGTAGGTTTTATTTTATTTATTTTTTTCTTAAAGAATCTTCCTTTTTGAGGTAGGGCCTAGGGAATCTAGGAGGATTCTTGTAGCTTCATGCTGAAGAAAAAGTGAAAGCAGTCATCCTCTTCCTCCAACACTCCCTAGGCCCTACCGCAAAAAGGAAGCTTCTTTAAGAATTCCATGGACTGTATAGTCCACGGAGTCACAAAGAGTCGGACACGGCGGAGCGACTTTCACTTTCACTCGTGTCTTAATCTAAAGGTTGGCAAATTACCTCTGGTGGGTCAAGGCCAAAGTGCCTCAGAGTGTTGCTTACATTTTTAAAAAGGTTGGGGACAAAAGAAACACCTGTGACCTGTAAAGCCTAAAATGTTTTCTCCTTTACAGAATGAGTTTACCTACTTACTCCTGTCTTCAGCCAAAGTAGGATTGAAAAGAAATAGGTTCAAGTGCAATATCTAGGGTTTTTTGTTGTTGTTGTTGTTGTTCTCATAGTTTGTAGTGCAGATCAATAAAATGTTTGGAAACAATTTTTTATTGACACTTTTCTTATGTATAAAATCAATTTTTCACCCAATGTCAGAGCTGTTAAATAGAACATAAGACAAAGTTCTCAGTATCTGATCAGGTCCTAAACCAGTGCTGTTCAAGAGAATGTTTGTGATGATGGAGATACTCTGTATCTGCTTTATCCAGTGTGGGAGCCAGTAGCCACGTTTGGCCATTGAGCACTTGAAATGTAGATAGTGTGACTGAGGGACTGAATTTTTAAATTGTATCTGTGTGTGGGTGCATACATAGTTGTGTCCAACTCTTTGCAGCCCCATGGACTGTAGCCCACGAGGCTCCTCTATCCCTGGAATTTTCCAGGCAAGAATATTGGGTTGCCATTTCTTTCTCCAGGGGATCTTCCTGACCCAGGGATAGAACTCACATCTCTGGTGTCTCCTGCCTTGGCAGGTGGATTCTTTACCACTAGCACCACCTGGGAATTATTTTAAAGAGCCATATGTGACTCAAGGTGACTGTGTTGGACTTTGCAGACCTAAACTGTAGATTTCAAAAAATTTTTTTGTAATACTCTCAGATAATGTCAATGTTGATATCTTACATTTTTATTAATAACACTGAAATGAAATAGTAGTGTATTTGTGGTTATACATAATGGTTTATGTTTATTTCTTTATTCTTATATGCAGACAACAGAAGATATTCCTACTTGGTGTAAGCAGTTTGCAACTTTTTGTTCAGAGTAACTGGACGGGCCCTCTTGTTGATTTACACCCTCAGGATTTTTTGCCATCTGTTTTGTTTCAGCAGTTCAGTGAGGTACGCTTCTTGGAAATGTCATATGTAGGTATTATTGTGTTTATTCTTTAGAAATGGATCTTTATAAGCCAGAGTTAATAGTAGGTAAGAGAGAAACATGACTTCGTGGCTTGTACAGAACCTACTAAGAATACTTGTTCATTGATCAGAGTTTCATGTAATTCAGAAGTTCCGGTGTCAGTCTCAAACTCCTCTTCAAACGCTCCTCATTTTATGGAGCTCTGTTAGCTGCTCTGTTTATTAAAGAATGGACAGCTGCACCAGTCCTCCAGCTGCATATTTTACCACAGCTACACAAAGATACTTTCTGAAGAAGTAGAAAGTCTGGAGATCTGTTTAATTTTGTTGCAGAAAAGTTTTGCAGCTGTGCTTAGAACAGTTCCTGGGGAGGTTTCCTTTGTGTCACAGATACACTTATTTGTATGTACTTAAAGTGTGTGCCTTGGAGATGCCCCATGGTGATAATGAGTCTTAATATCCGTGTATGGAGATAATGTTACTCACCTGCATCCATAGGTCATCAGTACGGCTTGCAGTTTGAACACCTCAGTTGTGTTTGAGCACATGTACCCAGGGCTTGGGGGAATGTAACCTGCCCTAAGAAGAAGATTGGTAACTGAGGTATCCAGCCACCTCAGAGGACTGGAGCATAACTGTTAATAACTCAGCCTGGAAAAAGGGCACCTTAACATCCAGAACTTACGCAGTCAAAAAGACCTGTTTACTGTTTCCTGTTTTCTCAGAATTAGAAATAGCTGATGAAAGGGGAATGGAGTTGTTAGAAATCAGTGTTAATAATTTGATGAGAATCACAAAGCAGTCATAATCTGAAGCCATGGCAGTTGTAGCTGTACAGTCAGTTTACTGAGTCATAATGTTATATTGTGATAGAATAACTAAGATTCATAGTGCTGGCTCGAAATCATTACTGAAACGTTAAAAGCCCTTGCATATTTTATGTCTAAGAAGGGAATTTAATCTATACCTTACAAAAGTTTTCATCCAAGATGATTACAAGTAAAATCCCCAAGATTTTGACACTTAAAGAGATGCTTTGATTATCCAGGAGTTTACGTATATGGAACATCTCACTTCCTCTTTGTGTATGAAACACTTTCTGGCCTCTGTTGCTGCTCAGTGCAGGGTAGAAACCTACCAGACAAGGTTGCAGATACTTACTGAGCACTGATGTGTGGTTGGAGTGGTGCTTCATTCCCATGTGTTGTATCAGTTTGACATTTTCTGTTGATGAGAAGACTGAAGCTGACAGTGGTAAGAGAAACTTGCAGAGGCTTTATAGCTGGGGGATTGGAACCCATGTTTTCTGGGTCCAAATCCAGTACTCTTTCTGCTGTCTAGTGTGGAAGCACCTGTGGAGTCAGATAGCAATTCAGACAGTGCAGAAATGGGTTACATGAGAGAGTCAAACTGTAAGAAGCATTGAAATGAATAAGACATGTGAGGAAAGTGATTTTTGTCTGAGAAGACCTTTTAGTCAAGAGTGGACCTTGAGGTAGAACCTGAAGGGTGATGAGGGCAATGGATCAGTAGAGAAGAGGAGGAAATACGTTCTAGATGCAGTCACATGAGCACAAATTTAGAGGACAGAGCAGTAGGTGTTTGTGAGGGCTGTTTGAGGGGCTGCTTTGAGCCTGTTGGGGCAGCAGTAAAAGATGGGGCTCAGGCCACATCGTAGGAAATTTTCATTAAGACCTTGATTTTAATCTTTTTAGTATAAGTACATCTTACTCTCAATAAACATACCAGATGTGTGCAGTTTAAATAATAAAACATCTTTGTTTCCACCACCTGGCTTGAGAGAGGGAACATCACCAGCCTTGGAGAATGGAACTTTCTGACTGCTCTTGCTTAGGTGTTGAGCCCCTTTGCCATTGGGGTGGCTCTGTGGGCCCAGGGCTAGGAGAGCCTTGGAACTGGTCTCGTCTGGCTTAGCAGCCTCTCTAGCTACCTGGTGTGCAAATCATAGCATCTTCTGCATGTGCTCTGACTTGGAAAAGCATTAGAAGGTCTCCTGTGTGTGCTTCTTGGTGACATCCCCAGCCCCCTTTCTCATGAAACACTCTCATGAATTTGATGTTAACATTCCATTGCTTTCTTCATAGTTTTAGCACTTACATATATATGTATTCTCAGAAAACATATTGTTTAGTTTTGCCACTTTCTGAACTTTATATAAGTTAAATAAGCAGGGTGACAATATACAGCCTTGACGTACTCGTTTCCTGATTTGGAACCAGTCTGTTGTTCCATGTCCAGTTCTAACTGTTGCTTCTTGACCTGCATACAGATTTCTCAGGAGGCAGGTCAGGTGGTCTGGTATTCCCATCTCTTGAGGAATTTTCCGCAGCTTGTTGTGATCCACACAGTCAAAGGCTTTGGCATAGTCAATAAATAAGTAAATAAAGCTTATTTAACTTATATGCAGAGTACATCAGGAGAAATGCTGGACTGGATGAGGCACAAACTAGAATCTCGATTGCCAGGAGAAATACCAATAACCTCAGATATGCAGATGACACCACCCTTATGGCAGAAAGTGAAGAACTAAAGAGCCTTTTGATGAAAATGAAAGAGGAGAGTGAAAAAGTTGGCTTAAAACTCAACATTCAGAAAACTAAGATCATGGCATCTGGTTCCATTACTTCATGGCAGATAGATGGGGAAACAGTGGAAACAGTGACAGACTTTATTTGGGGGGCTCCAAAATCACTGTAGATGGTGACTGTAGCTATGAAATTAAAAGATGCTTGCTCCTTGGAAGGAAAGTTATGACCAACCTAGACAGCTTATTAAAAAGCAGAGACATTACTTTGCCAACAAAGGTCCATCTAGTCAAGGCTATGGTTTTTCCAGTGGTCAGGTATGGATGTGAGAGTTGAACTATAAAGAAAGCTGAGCACCAAAGAATTGATGCTTTTGAACTGTGGTGTTGGAGAAGACTTTTGAGAGTCCCTTGGACTGCAAGGAGATCCAACCAGTCTATTCTAAAGGAAATCAGTCCTGAATATTCATTGGAAGGACTGATGTTGAAGCTGAAACTCCAGTACTTTGGCCACCTGATATGAAGAACTGACTCATTTAAAAAGACCCCGATGCTGGGAAAGATTGAAGGCAGGAGAAGAAGGGGTTGATGAGGATGAGATGGTTGGACGACATCACCAACTCAGTGGCCATGAGTTTGAGTAAACTCCAGGAGTTGGTGATGGACAGGGAGGCCTGGCATGCTGCAGTCCATGGGGTTGCAAAGAGTTGGACACGACTGAATGACTGAACTGAACTTTATATAAATGAAATAAATTGTGTTCTGTGACTTGCTTTGCTTAGACGTATATTTTTGGTATTATAAACTATTCATTTTTACTGTTGCATAGTATTCCAATTGTATGAATGGACCACAATTTATATATCGATTCTACTTTTGATGGCCACATGGGGTGTTTCCGTTTTTGGTAGTATATTATGTACCATGCTGTTGGGAACACATCTTCTGGGAATCATTTGTAAGAGTTCCCAAGCACAGCAAAACTTAAAAAAGGATAATGTTTGGTGCAATGAGCTAAATGAAGGAGGCTGTTTTTACTGCCTGCCCCCTTCCTAGGGCTATAGTTAGGCACCCTGAGGGCTGAGAGGACTGATGTTTTACCACACTTGTAAATGCTTCCCAGGACTGAGTTGGGAAGCTCTGCTGAGGGCAGGTATCCATGAATGGAACTGCTGTGCTCTAGGGTATATGCATGTTCAACTCTTCTTACTGTGTCAGGTTGTCTTGGAAAGAATTATTCAGTTTATACTCTTTATCAGCAATCTGAGAATTTGGAAGATGGAGTTGAAGTTTTAAAATTGGGGAGTGGCATATCAGTATTTTCCAGCTGTCATTTTCCTGTGCTTATTGATGTTTCATAGTTCCTGTGAGGACAGATATTTGTGAATATACTTCATGGTGTTGGAGTATAGTCATCAAAGCCAAGTTAATTTTCCCTGCCTCCAATGTATGGAGGCACAAGTTGGCATTTTTAGCACTGCTGTGTGACGGCTGGTCTAACCAGCCTCGGGATAGCACTGAAGCTTAGCGTCTGAGTAATTCCCTCTCACACATAAAAGTTGATCTTCTAGTAAACTGGTTTTATATCAGATGTATCTCAGGCTTCCAGATGTTGACTTTTCTTCACTGTTGTGATTAATAAGTATTTTTATATGTCTTATGCTCTCTTGACTGAGGAGTTGTTGCTAAGGGACTTATAACTTTCATTTTATCTGTTTTCATTGAAAATATAAACAGTCCTCTTTCAAATTCAGCCATTTTTCCAAACCTCTGTAAGCATGGTTAGAGCTTGGTTGGAATATCAGTGTTAGATCACAGGAGTAGATAGAGACTGCTTCACTTAAGCAGAAGATAGAAAAGCATTCAATTTTTTGATAATAGTGATGCAAAATAACTTTGGCAAAAGAAATTTGTTTGTTTATTCATGCATTCACTCCTTTACTTATTTATTATTTGCCGTGTTAATGACATTTTCCGAGAACTTAAAGAGGAGAAGGTTTAGTAACCAACCTCTGACTTTGAGTATCAGAGGAAATGAGATCCAAGTAGTGTATCACGGAGTATCTCTTTGTGTAATTTTCTGTTTGTTGCCCTGTTAAGTCACCTGTTTGTTATCTTTAAGGATTTCATTAGAAGATAGTGATCTAAATTTGTGCTACAACAGGTAGAAGTCTTTTTTGTCTCAGTGTGATTAGAAAAGGATTCTTTTTCTTAAAGTCATGTCTTGTACTTCACCAGTTTGGTTGGGATGCTAGGAAATAAAGATTGTTAAGTCCACCTAAAAGGCAGGATGATTCGGTGAGGCTTCAGGTCCAGCTTGGGCATGTGAGGCAGGGTCTTCTCTCCAGTCCTTAAGCGGTAGCCTTGCTGGTGTAATTGGTACCTCCACTTGGAGGTCTTGCGGGGAACCTCAGACTCATCGTGTCCACCCTGGATTCGTGGTGAGGTTCTTCTCCAGACCAGGTCCTCTTCTGTGTCTGTGTCTTGGTTGCTTACACCCCCATCCTGCAGTTGTCCCAGTCGGAAGGCTGGCAGTGATCCCGGCCCTGTCCTGGAGGACTGCCTTGTGCTTGGCCCAGGTCTGAGGGGAAGGTAGCATGAGATGGTAGGAGGAATACTGGCTTGGGAGTTGGAAAGCCTGGGCTATAATCTCTGTTCAGACCCTAACTTTGGTGTGATTTTGGACTGAACTTAACTTTTTTTGTTTTGTTTTCTTCTGAGATTGAGGCAGTTGTAATACTTCAGAATAGTTCCTTGATTATTGAACTTGAAAAAAAAAATTCATTCTACCCTCAGTGTAGGTTAACAGTAAGCTTTATTGGTGGTTTGCTGGTGGTCATTCACATTGTCTTTATTCCTCAAGTACACTTTTCAGTGATGATGAAGGGGCTGTTCCTTCTGTACCTTTATTTAATGTTTTTATAAAGCAGGGATTCCCTGGTGGCTTAGAGGTTAAAGTGTCTGCCCACAATGTGGGAGACCTGGGTTCTATCCCTGGGTCGGGAAGATTCCCTGGAGAAGGAAATGGCAACCCAGTCCAGTATTCTTGCCTGGAGAATCCCATGGGCGGAGGAGCCTGGCGGGCTACAGTCCACGGGGTTGCGAAGAGTCAGACATGACTGAGCGACTTCACTTTCACATAAAGCATTGAGCCTGGCACTGGCATCACTTGGATTATTTAATCCTTACAAGAAACATGTGAGGTGTAGGTTCTGTTATTTGATTTTATAATTGAGGAAGCTGAGGCTCAGTTAAAAGAAATCTGCCTATGCCCACAAACTAATAAACAGTAAAAGGACTCCATCCTGTGTCGGTGACTTAGAGCCTGTTTTCCTGATGTTGAGCATTCCTGCTGTTGATTTTGTGGCAACTGTCAAAATTATTCAGCCCACATTTTAAAAACATGAGTGTCTGGTCCAGTGTAGAAAATCTGTTCAGTTGAGAAATGGGTTTTTCAGAGACCTTCCTGTTGGGCAGGCTCTGTTCACGTCGGTCCGTGATTGTATGCCTACTCAGCATCTGATATGCAAGACTTTGTTGTTCTTTGGCCTGAGAGTAATTAAGGGGCAGCTGTGGTTTGTAACGACATTAGCTGACTGGTGAAGCGTATATGAAATGTAGGTGTTTAATATGAATACTTTCACATAGAGATGGCTTTACTGAGAAAACACTTTGTTGTAAGTAAATCTGTAAGATAATGGTGCCTCTTCAATAGTAGCATTTTCTTGATTGTTCTGTTCCTCTAAAATATAAGCAGATGGGTGGTCATTGGTCAGGGCAGGCTGGAGTTGTAGATCTCTAAAGGCATTTATAATATTAGGACTTGGTCCAGTGCCAGTTGCTGTGTAATAGATAAATGATTGTGTTTCAGAACTGAGTAACTGGGAATTATGTATCCTTTTAAGACATACAAAGGTTAACTTTTTTCTAAATTATTTGAACTTATATATATATATATTTTTTTTTTTTTTTCAGATCAAAGCGCTGGATGCGTTTCTTCTGAGTCTGCTCGTTCTAGATGGTGAATCAATCTACAGCCTGACCACAAAGCCTATCCTGCTGTTATTAGCAAGAATTATCTTAGTGAATATAAGACATAAACTGACAGCTATTCAGGTAAAGAAAGAAAAGGAGCCAGGAGATTCAGACCCAGGTGTGGCTTTTGTGCTGATTAGCATCAGACTTTGGGTGTGATGCTGACAATGTCTTGGTATATTTATTTTCTAAGTCTTCCTTAGGTATTTAATTTAATCTCCCCTAATGAGATTAGTATAAAATGAAACATTGTCTTTTTAATAGAATTGTATATATGTGTTATATATATGTATGCATGTGTATAAGTGTTCATTCTCTGAATCTTAAAAGTGGGTTTAGAAACATACATCACAGTCTTTTATGAATTTCATGTAAGGATAATGAGCAGTAGCCAGAAGCATGCATAACACATATAGATCAGATCAGATCAGATCAGTCGCTCAGTCCTGTCCGACTCTTTGCGACCCCATGAATCGCAGCATGCCAGGCCTCCCTGTCCATCACCAACTCCTGGAGTTCACTCAGACTCATGTCCATCGAGTCAGTGATGCCATCCAGCCATCTCATCCTCTGTCGTCCCCTTCTCCTCCTGCCCCCAATCCCTCCCAGCATCACAGTCTTTTCCAATGAGTCAACTCTTTGCACGAGGTGGCCAAAGTACTGGAATTTCAGCTTTAGCATCATTTCTTCTGAAGAAATCCCAGGACTGATCTCCTTTAGAATGGACTGGTTGGATCTCCTTGCAGTCCAAGGGGCTCTCTAGAGTCTTCTCCAACACCACAGTTCAAAAGCATCAATTCTTCGGCACTCAGCCTTCTTCACAGTCCAACTCTCACATCCATACATGACCACAGGAAAAACCATAGCCTTGACTAGACGAACCTTTGTTGGCAAAGTAATGTCTCTGCTTTTGAATATGCTCTCTAGGTTGGTCATAACTTTCCTTCCAAGGAGTAAGCGTCTTTTAATTTCATGGCTGCAGTCACCATCTGTAGTGATTTTGGAGCCCAGAAAAATAAAGTCTGACACTGTTTCCACTGTTTCCCCATCTATTTCCCATGAAGTGGTGGGACTGGATGCCATGATCTTCGTTTTCTGAATGTTGAGCTTTAAGCCAACTTTTTCACTCTCCGCTTTAACTTTCATCAAGAGGCTTTTGAGTTCCTCTTCACTTTCTGCCATAAGGGTGGTGTCATCTTGCATATCTGAGGTTATTGATATTTCTCCCGGCAATCTTGATTCCAGTTTGTGTTTCTTCCAGTCCAGCGTTTCTCATGACGTACTCTGCATAGAAGTTAAATAAACAGGGTGACAATATACAGCCTTGACATATTTCCTATTTGGAACCAGTCTGTTGTTCCATGTCCAGTTCTAACCGTTGCTTCCTGACCTGCATACAAATTTCTCAAGAGGCAGGTCAGCTGATCTGGTATTCCCATCTCTTTCAGAATTTTCCACAGTTGATTGTGATCCACACAGTCAAAGGCTTTGGCGTAGTCAATACAGCAGCAATAGATGTTTTTCTGGAACTCTCTTGCTTTTTCCATGATCCAGTGGATGTTGGCAATTTGATCTCTGGTTCCTCTGCCTTTTCTAAAACCAGCTTGAGCATCAGGAAGTTCACAGTTCACATATTGCTGAAGCCTGGCTTGGAGAATTTTGAGCATTACTTTACTAGTGTGTGAGATGAGTGCAATTGTGCGGTAGTTTGAGCATTCTTTGGCATTGCCTTTCTTTGGGATTGGAATGAAAACTGACCTTTTCCAGTCCTGTGGCCACTGCTGAATTTTCCAAATTTGCTGGCATATTGGGTGCAGCATTTTCACAGCATCATCTTTTAGAATTTGGAATAGCTCAACTAGAATTCCATCACCTCCACTAGCTTTGTTCGTAGTGATGCTTTCTAAGGCCCACTTGACTTCACGTTCCAGGATGTCTGGCTCTAGGTCAGTGATCACACCATCATGAATATCTGGGTCGTGAAGATCTTTTTTGTTCAGTTCTTCTGTGTATTCTTGCCACCTCTTCTTAATATCTTCTGCTTCTGTTAGGTCCATACCATTTCTGTCCTTTATCGAGCCCGTCTTTGCATGAAATGTTCCTTTGGTATCTCTGATTTTCTTAGAGATCCCTAATCTTTCCCATTCTGTTGTTTTCCTCTATTTCTTCGCATTGATCGCTGAGGAAGGCTTTCTTATCTCTTCTTGCTATTCTTTGGAACTCTGCATTCAGATGCTTATATCTTTCCTTTTCTCCTTTGCCTTCGCTTCTCTTCTTTTCACAGCTATTTGTAAGGCCTCCCCAGACAGCCATTTTGCTTTTTTGCATTTCTTTTCCACGGGGATGGTCTTGATCCCTGTCTCCTGTACAATGTCACAAACCTCCGTCCATAGTTCATCAGGCACTCTGTCTATCAGATCTAGGCCCTTAAATCTATTTCTCACTTCCACTGTATAATCATAAGGGATTTGATTTAGGTCATACCTGAATGGTCTAGTGGTTTTCCCTACTTTCTTCAATTTAAGTCTGAATAGCACTTACAGTAGATCTTAATTACTATTACTTTTCTTGGCTCATGTCCTGCATTGATTGATATTTGGGTTGGGTTTAGTAGAGCATTTGTTCAGTATCCATTGTATGGTTTCTCTAGGGTACATAGGAATTAGTGAGAAAAGCTAATATGCAGTAGGAGGTGATAAAAACCACAAGAGAGCATTGAAGAAAGCCCTTGAGGTGTGCTGGTTCTCTTGCAGCTTCTCAGCTGTGTGCAGCTGACTCTTCAGTCTGCCTTGCATTGTGAAAGCAGCTGCAGATACTATGTGAATGGGTGTGACTGTATACCAATAAAGCTTTATTTACGGACATTGACATTTACATCTCATATACTTTCACATGTCACAAATTTTCTCTTCTTTCAAAATTGTAAGGACTAGTCTTGATTTGGGGCTAAAGGAACACAGTTGGCGGACTGTTTCTGCCCCACAGGATGGAAGCTTCCTGATTCCTATCCTGCTTGTTGCAACTTAGGCATGTAGACCTTGTATTGCCAGAAATAGTAAATCTAAATTTTATGTGAGATCTCCCAGTTTCCAAGTGTTGGCCGAAAAAGTTTAAGAAATAATATTTCTATGGATAAAATGGGGACTTGGTCTGTACTGTATAAGGGCTTGTTTTCCTGAGCATTTAAGTTGAGGCAAAGAAGAGGTAAAAAGGTAATCATGCCTCTTTCAGCAACTCTCATGAGAACCATAAGGTTTGGAATCAGTTGTACCAGAAGGGTTTTTACTTGATGGATTTCAGTGTATACTAGCAGATATAAGGCCTTATCTTTGATCTTTTAAGTGATGTTAGTTTGAATAAAAAAATGTTTTTCCAAGTTGATTTGAGTTAAATGATCTTATAGACTGAGTAGTACTTGAGCCTAAAGAAAGTATCATCCAGACATGAGGTTGCTAAATGGTATCATTTTCTTTCTGGTGAGACTAATGGTCATTAATGAGTTAGTGATACAGTTTTCTTGATGGAAAACTTTCATCAGCATGCATATTAAGCAGGAATGTATCAGGTTGATTTTTTATTAAAAATAAAAATGATTTTATTTTTGTGAAACAATAAAAGAAGATGATTTTCCCCACCCCCTAGTCTGTAAAGTATATAGACCATTATTAGTAATTTGTTAACGTTGAGTAAAAGGAATTTTGGCTTTGGAATCAGACCGGAGACCTTAGGCCAGTGAATTACTCTGAATATCAGTTTCCTCATTTATAAAGTGGACTTGAGTTGGCAAGCAGTTACTGGGTTTCTTTTGAGTACACTCATGCACCTTGCCTTCTAGAAGGTTATTCACTAGTATGACTTGTCAATCAGAACAAGTAATAAGTGCACTAGTCAGAAGATAGGATCTGGGAACTGTCTAAAGCAAGACTTCAAGTTTCCTTTTTCATCAACGCCTCAGATTTTCTATTAAGTGATTCTTAACAGATAGAAAAAGGTACTTTTATTTTCTAGTAAAAAAAATAGATCATGCTTTCTTTCTTTGCTTCACACTCCCCCTTCTCCCATGTGAAGATTTTCGATTAAAGAGTTAGTTTATAGATCTGATTTTTAAGAGCTGAGCATCATAAGTTGTATTTTTTTTATTAATCATTTATTTATTGACAAACAACCCTTGGTGGTTTAGTCACTAAGTTGTGTCTGACTCTTGTGACCCCATGGACTGTAGCCTGCCAGGCTCCTCTGTCCATGGGATTCTCCAGGCAAGAATACTGGAGTGGTTTGCCATTTCCTTCTCCATATATGTTTTTTTAACAGGGCAGTCTGTTTGACTGGATCTATCTTAATTTCCATGTCTAGAAAAGGAAAGAATATGTTGCCAGACCTGACTCACTTACTGCTGACAGCAGATAAGGACAGATAATTGGAATATAGACTGACTTCATTAGCTTAGTGATAGCAAAAGAATGAAAATGAGGCAACAACTCAGGGAATTACATTAAAAATGATGTGAAACTTCTTTCTATTAGATAATTCTACCTTTCGTTTCCTTACATGGCCTGAGGAAATAGCATTAGTGATTAGAAAAGATTTTTTTTTTTCATTTGTGATTTTATCATTGTTGCAACAGTTGTGTGTAGCAGTTTAGAAGGGAAACAGGCAGTTTTACCCCTTGATCAAATTAAGAAATTAAATTCAAGTAACAGAAAATGCTTTTAGTAATTAAGCATGATTTCCAGTTAGTAGTTATTGCTATAAAAGAAAAAATTTTTCACACCTTTGGGCAATATAATTCAAAGTAACATAGTTATAACTAATTTGGATGATTCAATGCATGATCATACTTGGTAATTTAATGAGCCTATCAAAAATAGTTAATATTTCTTATTTGCACACACACACATATGTATAGAGGAAGAGCCTAGAGGAATATAAACCTTTGTCATGGATTTTTCTGGGGAAGGAGGATGGTGCTAAGGCAGCAGAAGAGAGACTTTTCATCTTCACTGTGTGTGCTTCTGTATCGGCTTGTTGTTTAATCAGGATGTGTTGAAAAGTAAGACTGAGCACCAGAGAACTGAGAAAAGGCTACTGTGCTGTCAGCCTGTGCATTAGTCAAGACAGTGTATAAAATGCGGTCTCCACCCTCCAAACTATAAGGACAGGTACTTACACACTTGAAAAACACGAGCTCTCCAGTCTGGTGCTAACCTCTAGGCACAGTGTGGAAGTGAGAGACCAGTGTGTGCCCTAGTCTCTTCGAAGAGGTTTCGTGGAAGAGAGAGTGGCAGAGGTCTTCCCAGTTTGGGGAATAATCTGAACCCAGGCTATTTCTTACCTCGTAGCGTGCACAGCATGCATTGCTTCAAGGAGGATACAGGGATGAGTGAAGCATGGTTCCTCATCTTGCTGGCTAGCTGGCTGACAACACTGAAAACTAGGATGACATACACAAGTATGCTGGGGTGCGTTTGCAAAGGGAGGTGGAAAACACGTGCTGGAAGCTGAGACAAGGGAAGAATCACCCCACAGGAGGTTCTAGTGGGGGGCCTCCCAGGACGGTGGGTGTTGGATCATAGTGCTGGTAGAGCGCTGTAGCAGAGTCGGGCGATGGCAGTAGGCATTTTAAAGGAGGAAATGGGAAGTTGAAAATGATGTCGGGAAGCCCAGCTGGCTTTGAATGCACGGAGGAGAGATGTTGTTCTTGTGGAAGACAGGGCACTGGATTTGCTGTTATTACTGAAGATGTAGCCGTGAGTGGGTAAGCTTCCTGAAGAGTGAATTTAATCTCACAAATGTAAAAAAATTCTAAAAGTTGATTTAATGTAAAATTTTTTTCCAAAGGGTCCTTTTATTTCAGCTTACGTTGGTATTTCCTTTTTCTAGAGCTTGCCATGGTGGACGTTGAGATGTGTGAATATTCACCAGCAGCTGCTTGAGGAGCGCTCACCTCAGCTTTTTGCTCTTGCTGAAGACTGCATCGATCAAGGTATGCTGCAGATTTTGTCTGCATTGAGCATGTAACTCTGTTCTGTTTTCTTGGCTGAGACTTTCCTTTTTCATTTATTGCTTGACAGCATATGGTAACTTTTTGTCTGAGGTTGCTTCTCCACTCTTTCTGAATTTGGACTATCACAAATTATTAGGATGTCAGATTATAGGATTTCTTTTTTGTCTTTGAATTTAAAAAAAATCAATCAGTGTTATTTATATTATTAACACAGACTTAAACAAGTGATTTATTCTGTATAGTTCACTTTGATTTTATTACAAATTGCCTAAAGGTATTTAAATATTTTCTTGGTTACTTAATGTAAGAAACCTTGTTAGAAACAAATGTAAACTCCCTTTATTAAGAAAATAATCCTTAACTGATTTGAACTGGAGTAAATTGTGCCGAACTACATGCAGAGCAGGAAATTATTTATCCTATATCCTTCTGAGTACATGAAGAAATAATTCATTTTTTTAATTAATAATATTTGGTAGAAAATAAGTTTAATGAGGCTGACAGTGGGTAGAGAGACATTTTTGTAGTTTTTTCATTATTTTCATTGTAATATATAATGTACATATGGAAATGTACCTAGAACAGAAATGTAAAATTTACCAAATACTTGTAAACCACATGCCCCTGTAAATGCCTTTGTTGCAAGTAAGCCTTAAGCTTTTCCGGGAGGCAGTATTTGTTTATGGCTGTGCTGGGTTTTCCTTGCTGCTTGGACTTGCGGTTGCGGTGAGCTGGGGCTGCTCTAGTTGTACACGGGCTTCTCTTTGCGGTGAGTTCTCTTGTTGTGGAGCCCGGGCTCTAGGGCCCAGAGGCTCCACTCGTGTGGCTTGCGGGCTCTAGAGCAGAGTCTCAGTAGTTGTGGCACAGGGCTTATTTCTTCCTCGGCATGTGGAATCTTCCCAAATCAGGGATCGAATCTGCGTCTCCTGCACTGGTAAGTGGATTCTTTGCTGAGCCACCAGGAAAGTCCTCGGGAAGCATTTTGAAAATAGGAGGAAATCTTGGACTTAGTCTATATTTGTTTGGGATTTTAGGTTATGTAAGACTGTGGAACAACCCAGGGCAATTAGATCTGACTTGTATATGTAAAGAAAATGTATTCTGAGCTTGAACTTGGTATATAGGAAACAATATTTGTTCTGGTATGAGATTTAAACCTAACGTGGTAGCAGATTGTTTTATTAAATGTAAGGAGTTTACTTTTCTATACAGTGATATTTCACTAAGTGTACAGTGATGCAATGAAGTAACAGAACTGCGAAACAGTATTTCTTTTTCCTGTAGAAGTCTTTGGTTTAATGCATTTGGATTACAAGAGATTTTTATGAGCAAATATAGGCTATAGAATCATCTGTATTTTCAAGACTGTAAGCAACTCTAGATTGTGAGTTCCTTGCGGGCTGATTTTTTCTTGTTTCTGCTTAGCAGAATGCCTGGAAAATAATAAATATTTAGTGCATATTTGTTGAATAGTGATAGCTAGCATTTATTGAGCCTTTACTTTTAAAATTTTATTTATGTATTTTGGGCCGCACTGAGTCTTTGTTACCTTGAAAGCGGGGGTTGCTCTCGAGCTGCGTTGTGCAGGCTTCTCATTGCAGTGGCTTCTGTTGTGGTGCCTGGGCTTAGTTGTCCCGAGGCATGTGGAACCCTCCAGAACCAGGGATCTAACCTGTATCCCCTGCATTGGACCACTAGGGAAGTCCTGTTGAGCCTTTTCTACATTCACTTTTCAGAGGAGACATTGTAGAACTCCATTCGTCCTCCATCTCCATAGCAGTTTTTATCTGAGTTAACTTCTGTTCTTCAAAAAGTGAAATGTTATAGAAGTTATGAGAAAATTAATCCTACCCAGATACCAGATGGGGTCTTGAATCTTCTCATAATAGTGTTGCCTAGGCGTGGAGTTCTCTTTCAAATGAAATATGAAGTTGGACTTGGAGAAAATTAAGACCTGATGCTCAATTTACTGGCATCATTGTCCTCTTTCTATTTTTAGTAAAATGAAAACTGTGTAGACTAAGTCTTCTCCCCATTCATGTCATTTCATATTTTTAAAATGAGATACATTCCATAAACAAAGTGCGAGGGAGAAAGAGAAGTGGGATAAACTTCTAGTTCACGAAATCAGATAAAGTTTTGAAAGCCAGGGATGAGTTGAACATTACTGATTCTAATGGGGAAAAAAGTTGATTTTTCCAGAGGATATTGAAAGCGTTTGAAAGAAGATGGCATCAGTATTTAGCCACTATTTAATTTTGTAAAAAAGTAATTACGTTATACTTTGTAGCATATTAAACAATTTCATATGCTTCGTTATACTTTTATGGAGTGTTGGTAAATGAACAAAACACAAGGTGTTGCTGGGAGTTTTCTTTCTTTCTCTTAATGTAAAGGAAATCAAGTTTGATGCAGTTGCCAGAGGGAAAGCCACATCTCTTCCCTTTATCCATATTATGTAAATCTACATTTATGTCTCTACCTTAACCACATCTCAGTGACTGATGTTCTTAATGATGACCTTTAATTATTAAAAGAACAAAAATACCTTCTTAATGTACCATATTAAAAGGTAAGAACCATATGATGTGTTGTAGAGAGAATTCTAAGAGGTAAAATACAGCTCTCTAAACAGAAAGGGTTAACTAAGATACCTGGAAAATATGACTCTAAGTGACTCATTCCCCAAGTGGTCTGTTCTTTTCTGCAGTAGATTTAAGCATATCATTTGCTTTGCCTTACAACTAAGAATTGTTTATGTTGCTGTTCTAGGCTAATCAATGACATTTTTCTTTTTATCTAGTCATAAATTGGTCCATTTTGGCTATGTCTAAGTAAGTCTGCACATGGCTTAAACTGCAGCATTTTCATAAACAATTGTATTTTAAAAAATGTTCTGGGATTTAACCCAAAAATTGACCAAGCATTCAGTTATATTGAAGTATTGTTCAGTATCCAGAGAAGAATATTATATTTGAAATGTTGCCCTTGAACAATCATCAAAAAGTTGGCAAGATTTTTTTTTTCAGTCTGTGACATATAAACAAGTGTGATCTTTATATTTTTGTCCAGGAATGTTACATCAGTATATAGAGCCCATCAGAGTGTCAGCATAACTTTGCTGGAACTGATCACATCTATGAAAGGAGTGAGTTAGAATCTTGAAAAGTCTGCTCCTCAGCACACTCTGAGGTCCTCTTTTGGATCTCATACTAAGGAAACCATGATTCTCTGAAGAACTGCTTAAGGGCACACAATCATTTATTGAAGCATCTGGTACTGAAAACCTGTTCCATATAGCACATGAGATGTAATATTGAGGTTTAGGTGTTTGAAGATGAGCTTATGAGGAAGTCACTGTTCAAAGAAAACAAGCTAAAATACTTTGTCTGAGACTCCACTGTAACATCTCCAGGCAGCTCTGTGACTCTAGGCTTATATTGTCTCCACATCCAAAAAGTTGTTCAAGAGATTAGTTTCTTGGTGACTGACATATGCATAAATTAAAAAAATTTTTTTGATACTTTGGAATAAGTGAGTAAATGAAGTCACTCAGTCATGTCCGACTCTTTGCACTGTAGCCCACCAGGCTCCTCCGTCCATGGGATTCTCCAGGCAAGAATACTGGAGTGGGTTGCCATTTCCTTCTCCAGGGGATCTTCCCAACCCAGGGATCGAACCCAGGTCTCCTGCATTGCAGGCAGATGCTTTAACCTCTGAGCCACCAGGAAAGGTCCCAATACTTTGGAATGAATGTCATTAAATATACTAATAATCTAATCACAAGTATCTGATTATCCATATGAATCCATAGGGATTTCATTTTTAAAATAGCATTAAAATAATCTGATGAGAAGAGATTTTGGTTTTAGCATGCATTTTAAATATAGTGGTTTGACATTTTGACCCAGAAGGTTATGATTATTTGTTATCATGGAGCACCTAAAGATTTATTAAAATGATGACTATATATCTGTTGGGTCAACATGCTTTATTTGTTTATTTACTTCATCTTTTTTTTAAACTTGAGTTATCCAAATCTCAAAACTTTGTGTTCTGTGTTCATGGTTGACTCACTGTTTTTCATCATTCTGTGGTATCTCGCCAGTTCTTAAATCTTATTGGTTCTTGCCTAAGAGTTCCATGTCCATCCTTCTTTTCCATTCCTACAACTCTTATCCTACTCAGTGTCTGAAATCTGTAGTTTGGAAAGACCCATTAGAGATTATCTTGTCCAGATAACTCATTTTCCAAAGAATTGAAACTCAAAGAGATTGTCCATGAACCAGAACTATGCCCTGGAGTTTCTGACTCCAGATCCTGCTTACTCTTCTCTTCATTACTTTTCTCTAAACTGGTCAGTAGGGCAGAGTTCCAATATCTGATAATTATAATGCAGTCCATACTCCATACCAAGTACTGTTCTAGGCCTTTAAATATGTTAACTAGCTTATTCCTTGCAACAAGTCGATAGAACTGAAGACTTGACATAGGAAGGTGTAGTGGTGGGTTTGTGTGCCACCCTTTTTTAGCAGTGTTTCCGGAGTATAGTTAACCTACAGTAAGACTCATATTTAAAGTGTAGAATTGGTGGTATTTTATATATGTATACACTTGTGAAAGTATCAGAATCAAGATAATTAACAGAACCTAGAGTTTTAAGATCTGACTTTCAGTTTCTCTTCTGTCACTCACACCCTGTGTGACTTCAGGGAGCTTGTCTTACTTCCAAACCAAGAGTTTCTTTCTGCATAAAGACGGTCTGTGAGTCTTTTCCAGGTGTAAAATGATGTGTTTCTTTGTAGGCTGGCTTCTTAATGCTGGGATCTGTTGAAAGATTGTGACCAAAAAAAGTTATGCCCTCTTTCTTTGGGCTTTCTTGTTGGGATTCATAATTTTACAGAGTGCTTCCTTTTAGTAAATTAAAAAAACCCGCTCTTCTGTGGCCCGTAACTGCTGTCTAGAGCTGTGCTGCCCGGTGTAGTAGCCACTAGCCACTAATGTGGCTAATTAAAAGAAGTAAAGAATTCAATGTCTCAGTTTCACTAGCCCCATTTCAAGGGCTCTGAAGCCACCTTGATGGTAAATGGTTACCATTTTGGACAGTGCAGCTGTATTTAATATTATCACAGAAATTTTTGTTGGATAGCACTGATGTTGAGCAACAGAATTTCAGGGTAGGTCTGTCCTTCTTCTGTATGGTCAGTCTTGCAGTTCCTGAAGGTTTTATCACTGTCACTTCGAGTCTCAGGGTTGCACCTGACTGGTAGACGCTTTCTTGGCCTTCCTTCCTTCTCCGTGTACCGCAATACTGGACTGTTGTTATTCTCATTTGTCTGTGCTGTTTGCCTGTTATTTGGCTGCACCAGGTCTTAGTTGCCGCATGCAGGATCTAGTTCCCTGACCAGGGATTGAACCGCAGGCCCCTGCACGAGGAACGTGGAAGTCTCAGCCGCTGGACACCAGGGAAGTCCCTGGATGATTATTTTTACATACTGATTTCATCAGGTCATTTTTTTAAATTAGGAAAATCTTTAATTATTCTCAGTTTTATTTTTGACTTTGTATTTCATGTGTAATTTGATACTTAATTAAAAAATTTTTTTTAATTTCTTGCTATGATCTGGTCACTGGTAGTTGCTGGGGATATCATTGAACTCAGTGGGATGGAGGCTAAAATACAAGAAGAAAAAAGGGCACAAAAAAGAAGGGAATGACAGCTATTTAAAAAAAACGAAGCCTTGCTATTTGTGACGATATGGATGGCCCTCTAGGGCATCATGCTAAGTGAAATAAATCAGAGAAAGGCAAAAATTGTGTGATCTCACTTACATAGGGAATCTAAAAAACAAACGACAATGAAAACCAACTCATAGATACAGAAAACAAATAGGTGGTTTCCAGAGGAAAGGAAGGTGGGAGGGGCAATATAGATAAAGGGGATTCAGAGGGGCAGACCTCCAGTTCTAAAATAAGTAAGCCATGGAGACTTAATGCAGCATAAGGAGTGTGGTCAACAATATTGTAATAATTTTGTATGCGGACAGATAGTTATTAGGCTAGCGTGGTGATCATTCATAATGTATGCAAATGTTATACAAATGTCAAATCACTAAGCAGTGCACTTGAAGCTGACATACTGTACATCAACTATATTTCAGTTAGAAAAAAAGAGGAAGGGATGAAAGAAAGGATATGATTAGTCTAAACTTGAGACCAGAGAAGGCTTTGCAAAGTGGCTAATACTTGAACTGATTCTTGAAGAATGAGAAACAATTCATTAGGTAGTTGGAAAGGGCATGTAACATGTACAGAGAGAGGCACAGAGACTCGGGACATCTTTGTGTATTTGGGATTTCCAGTAGTTTGGAATGGCTGGACTGTGTTAGGAGTTGTGTGTCAGGTGATGTTGCAATAGGTTGATAGGAGCTAGGTGGATGGGAAATTGGAGTTCTTTGTTGGCGACAGCCATCAGAGAGTTTCTAAATATTTGCCCACTCTTAGGATATTTATTGAGCCCCAGCTATGACAAGTGCTAGGCTTAAACAGCAGTGAACAAGACACATGTGGACCCTTCTTTTGTGACCCTTACAGTCTAGAGGTGGAGTTACAGCCAAATTCTACCCGTCTTTCAATGCCTAGCCCTTCTGACAAGGTTTGTTCAACTATCTCAGCCTTATGGATTTTCCCCCTATGGTATTTATGGCCAGTACCACCCAGTTTCAAATCAGATTTACTGTATATTGAATAATGATTATGTGTCTTTTCTTCCTAGTGCTTCTTCCATCTTCTTTTTGGGGGAGCACAGGGCTTAACTTTGCTGTAGGATCTAGCCCAGTTCTAGGCATGTAAAATAATTCAGTAGATACTGATTAGAATTGTAGGATGGAGAAGGGAGAGTTGGAAAGGGCTGAGAGGCAGGAGGAGGATGGAAAAACCAGAGGAGGGTAACAGTTGGAGATAAGCTTGGGAAGTATGGAGGTCAGGGAGAAGAGGATTTTAAAAATTTTTGAGGAAATGAGTCGGAGTAGGCTGGCACTTCCCTAGGGTTGTGTGCCTCCCTGGTCTTCATGGCTTATGATGGACACCCTCCGTCCAGCTATCAAGGATCCTACGAAGTTTCCATTCGGTTGGCATTTTTACTTAGGTGACTCTGCATTTGGCTCTGAAGGTGCCATCTGTCTATTCATTGTAAATACTTACCTAGTGATTTTATAATTCAGTCATTCTTTTTTTTTCCCCCTAGAATTCTTTTGTAAAGAAGAACTCGTCAACCAGGGTTATGTGAGAACCCTAAAATGTAGTCTGTGTAGGAAAGGCAAGATATGTTCTTAATTTTTTCTTTAATTGCTAATATTTTGGACTTAAGTTTTTTTTTTTGAAACGTAAATCTAGAAAAGTTGCTAGTACAAAGAACTTTTTTTTTCTCTGAAACCGTTTAAAATAAGTTGTTGAATTGATGTCCCATCACTTCTGCACATTTTAGGGTGTTTTTCCTACGAAGGCATTTGCCTGTACAGTCACAATACAACCACCAATATTAGGAAATTAACATTGATTAAATACTAACACCTAATTACTGCTGTTCAGGATTAGCCAGTTGTGCCCAAAGCATCCTTTACAGCACCGTGATCCAGTCCAGAACCTAGTGTTGCATTTAGTTGTCCTATCTCTTTAGTGTCTTCCAACATAGCTCTACCACCACAGTTGTTTTGTGTTATTCTCACTGCGTCCTGCCAGGTGGCACACGATTTCAGTTGGTCTCATTACTGGTGATACTAACTTTGGTTACTTGATTAAGGTGGTATCTGTCAGTCTTCTTCATTAGAGTTACCCATTTTCTCTGTACATTTTTTGTTTCTGAAACAGCTTTATTGAGATATAATTGACATACAAACACCTGACATACTTAAAGTGTCAATTTGTAAAGTTTGGACATGTATTTACACCCATGAAACCATCATCAAAGTTGAGATAATGAACATATACTTTGTTCCCCCAAACTTCCTTGTGCTTGTCGGGAATCCCATCCTCTTACACCCTTCCTGATCTCTCCTTCAGCCTCTCAGGCCACCACTGATCTGCTTTCTGTTACTACATATTAGTCTGCATTTCCTTGAATTTTATAAAAGAGATTTCATATAGCTTCACACTTTTTGTGTGTGTGTGTGTTTAGCTGGGCTTCTTTGACTCAGCAGAATTATTTTGATTCATCCATAATGTCACCTGTAGCAATAGTTCATTCTTTTTAATTGCTAAGTAGTATACCATGATCACTGGCACCCCACTCCAGTACTCTTGCCTGGAAAATCCCATGGACAGAGGAGCCTGGTAGGCTGCAGTCCATGGGGTTGCGAAGAGTCGGACACGACTAAGCGACTTGACTTTCACTTTTCACTTTCATGCATTGGAGAAGGTAATGGCAACCCACTCCAGTGTTCTTGCCTGGAGAATCCCAGGGACAGAGGAGCCTAGTGGGCTGCCGTCTATGGGGTCACACAGAGTCGGACATGACTGAAGTGACTTAGCAGCAGCAGTACCATGATATGGAAATACCATAATTTGTTTGTCCTTTCATCTGTTGATGGAAATTTGATTGTTTCCAGTTTTTGGTTATCACTCTTTATAATTAATTGTTGTATGGTGATGTACTTAGATACCATATAAGTCTCCTATTCCTTAGTAAACTTTGAATTTATGCATTTATATATTGACATTAGTGTCCACTCACAGATTCCAAATTCATTCAATGGATTACAATTTGGCCTTCATAGTGTCCCACATTTGGCCAGTTGAGGCTTGTTCAAATTGGCTTCTGTGCCCTTTCAATATATCTTTGAGTGCTTCTTTATTTTCTGACATAAGAAGATGCTTTAGCCTTCCTTATTTTGTATTACTTTGCTCTGGCCCTGGAATCAGTAATTTCTCCAAGGAGCTCTGGTTCCTTTTAAAGTCTTTCAACAGCCATAGCTGGAAAGTATGTGTATGTGTATATGTAAGTACACATGTACATCTGTGTCTATTTCTGTATTTATCTATGTATTAAAAACCACGAATTGCATCATCTCCAATTCCAGTCCAATATCACAGAATTTATTTTAGTCTTCTCTCTTCCAGATTTCTAACTCCTTTCTTTGACAGTGAAAAACCAGGCTCCCATTAACCTCAGTGTAAGTGTGTGTACAGTCTTCCTGTGCACAGTCCGTCTCTATGTTCAGGCTGCTCCCTTGGCCCTGACCTTGGGGAACCCACAGCTTAATCCTTGACCTGGCTCTTTTGAATGTTGGTTGAGTCACTGGCCCTTTTGAGCACACCGTTGAGACCCCAGTCCCCACAAACACTACTCTAGCCTCTGACTGATCCCGAGCAGACTCTCTGGGTGAGCCGTGGACCTTGCAAACATGCTGGCTGAGCCTTTGGTCAAGTCACCAGGCCTGGTTTTGGGAACACATAACGCATGTTTCAGACTTAGGCAAGCACCCAGCTGAGGCCCTTTTTTAAGACCGTTCTTAGAAAACACATTGGTTGAATCCCTGTCAAGTCCCTAACCCTGACCAAAGAGCTCCAATTAAAATTTAACTGTACAAAGTGTTTATATTGATATTTGTATCTTTTTCCTAAACTGAAAATCTTGTTAATAACAATGTTAATGTAATTATTTGCTTTACATATAAAATATTTCAATGGGAAAAGAATAGTCTTTTTAGCAAATGTGCTGGGACAGCTGGGTAACCATATGCAAAAGAATGAAATTGGACCCTTACCTTACACTATATAGAAAAGTTAAATAAAAATGGATTAGAGTCCTAGTGTAAGAGCTAAAACTCTAAGACTCTTAGGAGAAAATATAGGGGTAAATCTTTGTGACATCAGATTTGGCAGTAGATTCTTAGAACCAAAAGCATGAGCAACAACAAAAAAAGAATAGGAAAGTTGGACTTCATAGCAAGATTATGAACCTGTAACAAGGTCTATTCAGAAAATTTTAAAAACTTTTGTGTTTCAAAAGACACTATCAAGAAAGTGAAAAGATAGGCCATAGAGTGGGAGAAAATATTTGCAAATCATATATCTGATAAGGAACTTGTATCTAGAATATATAAAAAACTCTGACAACTCAGTAGTATAAAAGACAAATAACCCAATAAAAAAATGTGCAAAGGATATAAATAGATACTTATCTAGAGAAGACATTCTAATGACCAATAAGTACATGAGAAAACATTTGATATCAGTCATCAGGATGATGAGAATCAAAACTACAATAAGATATCAGTTTACACCCACATGGATAGCTGTAATTTAAAAAAAGTGAGATAATCATATTGTTGAGGATGTGGAAAAGTTGGGACACTGCTGGTGGAAATGTAACATGGTATAACCATCTTGGAATAGAGTTTGGCAGTTTCTTAAACAGTTAAGTATAGAATCATCATATGATCCAGCAGTTCCTAGGTGTATATACCCAAGAGAAATGAAAACATAGGTCCACCCAAAATTTTGCATATGAATGTTTATAACAGCATTATTCATAATAGCTAAAAGATGGACATTGTCCATCAACTGATATATGGGTAAACAGAATACTTTATATTCATACAGTGGTTTCTATTATACTATTTTTTAGCCATAAACAGAAATGAAGTGTGATACATACTTCAGCACAGTGAACCTCGAAAACATCATACTAAATTATAGAAACCAGATATGAAAGACCACATGATAAATAATTTCCTTTATATGAAATGTCCAGGATAGGTAAAGTTAGGATCAGAAAGTATATTAGAGGTGTTGAGGGCTATGGGAGGGATGAGGGGAAGAGAGTGATAGCTAAGGGTTCAGAATTTCTTTTTGAGGTGATAAAAATGTTTTAGAGTTGACTATGGTGATGGTTGCACATTTCTTGGAATATACGAAAAGACATTGAATCGCACACTTCAGATAGATGGACTGGATATGTATGAATCATCTCAGTAAAGCTGTTGAAAAATCTCACCTTACATGCACAGCATAGTGACTATAACGAATAATTCTGTATTGTATATTTGAGAATTGCTGAGAGAGTGGATCTTAAAAGTTCTCACCACCAGAAAAAAAACTGTAACTATGTGGTGATGGATGTTAACTAGGCTTACTGTGGTGATCATTCTGTAGTATATTCATATATTGGATCATTATGTTGTACACCTGAAACTAATGGCACGTTATATGTCAATTATATTTCAAAGAAAAGGTAAAAAAGATTTAACCCAGGGATTTCTTAAAATGTTCAAAACCAAAATGAAGTCAAGTGTACAACTTTACTAAAAAAAACGTTAAAGGCATACTGTTGTCTTGAATAGGATGATCACTATTATCAAGATGCCAATTGTGAAATTACAATTAGTGCCTTTACAAACTTTTGAAGAGAGAACTTGCCAATTGATTCTGGAAGAAAAAGTGTGTAAGAATAGTCAAGACAGTTTTTAAAGAGAAAGATAATGATGGAGGCTTTCAGGTATAAAAGTTAGTTAAAAACTAGGGTAATTTCAACAGTATGATACTAGCAAAGAAATAATGTGATTAAAAAAATTTAACCTTGCATTGTGTCAATATCTGTGATTTCATATGTGTGTCCTTCTTTTTTTAAACTGAAAATCTTGTGCCAAACAATATAAATGTAGTGACTTGCTTTGTTGCATGTATAAAAAGCTTGAGAGCAGCGCCAGCATGCCAACTAACAGTAAGACCACTGAATAAGGCTCAGGATGTCTTTGCAGCTCTCTGTCCCTTCAGTGTATTACACTAAGGACATATACTGTGCTCTAAGTCCTTTGCAGTTACTCTTTATCTTTCACCAACTTGTTATATAGAGTTTTAGTTTTCCATTTGTTTTCAGTTTTTAGGGATTGCTTTTTTCTTTCTGATTTATTTTTTGATATGTAAAATAATTACACGATTCCAGAGTCAAAACTCTGTAACAAGGTCTGTTCAGAGAAGTTTCTGTCTGTCTCTGTTTTCCTTCTACCCTATTCTCCCTGCACCTCCACCTGCCTCTTCTTAAAAAAAGAGTTTATTTGGCTGTACTGGGTCTTCGTTGCTGCTCTGGCTTTTTCTTGTTCATTGCTGGCAAGCGAGACTGCGCTCTAGTTTTGGTGTGCAGGCTTCTCCCTGGGGTGGCTTCTCTGGCTGTGGAGCACAGGCTCTGGGGCACGTGGGCTCAGAAGTTGCAGCTCCTGGGCGTCAAAGCACAGGCTCAGTAGTTGTGGAGCACAGGCTTAGTTGCTCCACAGCATGAGGGATCGTCCTGGATCAGGTATTGAACCTGCATCTCCTGCATTGACAGGTGGATTCTTTACCATTGAGCCGCCAGGAGAGCCCAGATCAGGTTTTCTTGAGTTTGGTTTGCGTGGAGGAAGTCTACTGAAGGATTTTCACAGTGAGAAGTTCGTGTTTGGATGCCTGTCTGCCCTTTAAAGTAAGACATGTACATCTTGATTTAGCTTCTTTGAGTTAAGAATCTCTTTAAAGGACAGGCAGTATATAAAAAACAGGTTTTTTCAGACTCATTTTCACTTCATGATAAGTTAAAGGGTGTCTGTCTCATAGCTATAGGTTTCTGTCAGATCCTTTGGTGAGAAAATGTACAGATTACTTTTTGCAACATCACCTCTACATCTTGGTCGTTCCTCTGCCAACTCCCTCTTCCCCTTTTCCCAACAAGTTTGGATTCAGATTTTGCTTTGCCACTTCTCAGCCGAGGTGACTAGTCAGTAAGCTGACTAAGCTCAGTTTTCTCATGGGTTAAATGAGGTCGATGTCAGCCCTAAACACATCATTGTTTGAATTGGCACAACACGGAAAATACCTAGGGCTGAGCAGAGTAGGTGTCAGTTGATGTCACTTTCTTTTCAGCTTGAATAGTGGAAAAAGGATTCTCAGTTTGGGGACACTGTAAGTGTATCTTCTGTCATCCATATCCTTCTGTTCATATGAATTGCTTTGTGAAATGCTGATCCTGTTACTGGAGACATTGTGAGGGGCAGTTTGTCAGGGACATTGTAGAGGGATGGACGAGGTGACCTGTTGGACACCCCCTTGGTGTATGCCAGTAGCCCTTTTATTATATATATATATTTTATTTTGAAAGTCATCTTCTTAGAGATACTATGTTATTAGGCTATTATACTCCCATCTTTTCGTCTGAGGTGTTCAGAAAAATACAATATGACTGCTAAGCCAATACTTACTCATTTTCTACTTGATACTCATATTGTCTCAGATATATCCAGATACACATCTGTTTCTCCTTTTAAGGGAGAAATTCTACATTCTTTATGTGGAAAACTGTATATTGATCTCCTCTTCATTACATTTCCGTGCTGTTTAACTCTGCAGATTGACTTGGTATGTTGTATCATCACCTTGTTTTGCTGTATTTTGGGCGGCATGATTAAGACAAACACTGTAAATAAGAAAGAGCAGGGTCATGAATGAAATCTCTTAGGACTGTGTGGAGTAAAGGAGATTATGTAATGTCCTTAGCTTCTAGGTTGGAACATATAAGTGCTCAGACAGTGCTTGCTATGAACTATTACAGTACATGTTCCTCACTTTCCAGACTTGAAATTCTTTAAGAGTAGGAACTATGTAATATATGTATTTTATAAATTATGGCCTAAATGTTTTACTTACTAATATATTTTTATTCTCATACTTTAAAAATATATATATTTTATAGAAGTATAGTTGACTTAAAATGTTTCAAGTACACAGCAAGGTGATTTCATTATTCAAATATACATGTCATTTTTGAAATTATTTTCTGTCATAGGTTATTACAAGATATTGACTACTTTTCAATGTCTCATCTTTTGTCTTACAGTGATAAAGCTAGAGGATCTGTTTGTGGATGATTCAGGTCAATGTTTGGCTGTTCAATTCCATCTGGAATGTGCATATATATTTTTATATTATTATGAATATAAAAAAGCAAAAGATCAGTTCAGAATTGCTAAAGACATCTGCAGATTACAAATTGGTTTGACAGGTAAGATTTTTAACCTTTTGTGGATAATTGATGTATGATAAAACTAGTATATACATTGATGGTTTGGCTGTATTTTATGGTGGTATTTGATTATCTGTGTCCTCTTGGTTGCTTTGCAAAAATATGTTTTTAAGATTTTATTTAAAGAGTTAATAGGTTTAGAACAAAATTGAAACTATATCTTCTTTATTCTTGCAAATGCTCACTTATTTTCTAATCTGGTTAGACATTTCGGTAATGTATGATAGCTAGACAGTACACAAATGAACTTCGCCCATTTAGTTGTGACTGTGGGCTTCCCAAGACCCCTCCAGATTCTCAAGTTCAGTTCGGCTTCTTACATTGCCCTTTGCTGCAGACACCCACCTGTAGCTTCTGTCTTGCCTTTCTTGTATTCCTTAAGAACAGAGATTTTTTGACTGTTGTGTTTAGATGCTTCTTCACTGTCTTAGAATGCTGCCTGGCATATGGTATGCGCTCAATAAACATTTGTTGGATGAACCAATAAATTACAGAATTTTTCCTAAAATCTGTGTTTCTTCTGAGTCCCAAACAAGAAACATTATTTTCTTTTAATGTATCTCCTTGTCCCTAGCCTAAAAATATTGACATTCTCTATTGAAAACATTCATGAAAGTTAAACATCAGCAGTTGGTCACACCATTTACACCCGTTGAACCTGGGCTATGTGAGTGTTGAAACAACAATCCGTGAATGTTGAAATGATTGAACCTGTTTGTCCTCTCTAGGTTGGGTCTAGATGATCTTTGAGACCCATTTTTAGTCCCTAAACTCTATCCTCATTGAGGTAGTCCTGTCAGTAAAATCCTTAAGATATATTATGAAGTAAATATAACTTAGTGGCCTAGTCTGGAATATTAGCCGCCTTTTATTACATTGTTTGTATGGGGAAAATTATTAAATATCTAACTTATAGCTTTGGGAACAATGGCCGTGTGTAAGTTGGAGTCTTATATTTGAGATATAATTATATGTAATATGGATTCCTGGTGACTCAGACGATAGAGAATCTGCCTGTGGTGCAGGAGACCCCGGTTTGATTCCTGGGTTGGAAAGATCTCTGGAATGGATCTAGAGAATGGCTACCCACTCCAGTATTCTTGCCTAGAGAATTCCATGGACAGAGGAGCCTGGCGGGCTACAGTCTCTGGGGTCATAAAGAGTCAGACACAACTGAGCAACTAACACTTGCAATATAAGTTGTGAAGTTAGTTTTAGAAATTATGTTTTGATCCTAATAGACTTTTGGGGGGGATTATTTATAAAACTAGTATCATGGTACTCAGCATAGTCAGCTTTGTTGATGTAGTTACTAGTTAGTTCTTCATATTTTTTTTCCAAGTTAAGATTGAAAAGCTTAAAAATACAAATGTGCTCACAAATATAAAATGAGAATCAGATTATAATTTTTTTCCATTCAGTTCTCGCCTTACTATAAAAAAGTAAGCTATGCTAGACCATCCCAATAGCTATTTTTAGTATAACATGTTTCAATGGTTGTTGTATAACATAGAGCCAGACTCATCACAGGATGAAGTCCAGACTTCTTAGACTGGTCTTTGTAATCAAGAGTCTTTGTAATCTGACTCTCACCAGAGAATAGATGTTAGAGCTTATGCTTCTCTTAAAGCTGTTCTGCAGCTAGCTATTTCAGATACAAAGTAAAAACAATATTTGGCCTTACATGGAGCCAGATAATGTAATAGAAAGACTGGAATTTAGACTGCAGACCCTGGCTTTAAGCTCTGGCTCTGATACTAAAAACCATGTAATCTTGAGCAAGCAAGACTACACTTCAGAACTTAACACTTTTTCATCTGTTGTATGGGGAGGAGAGTATTTCTTCTCCCTGTGACGTTGAATGCATTCTTTTTTGAGGAGGGAGGTAGTTTAATGCAAAGGTAAGTGTGGGGAATTTCTAGTGGCAGAAATTTGAGTTCTGGGCCTATAGCTTCCTAGCTTTATAATTTTATAAGTCACTTTAAAGTCATCATGGGGCTTCAGGTTTCTCTTATTTGAAATGGGGAAAATACCTCATAAGCTCTAAAGCACTCTGAAAGTACTACTGTTTATGATTGTATGGTATTCTGATTGGCAAGTTACTAAGTATAATATATGTATTTTCAGGTGCTTTAGGAAAAAGGACACGATTCCAGGAAAATTATGTTGCACAACTTATTCTAGATGTAAGAAGGGAAGGAACTGTCTTTTCAAATTGTGAATTCACTCCAGCACCCACTCCTCAGGAATATTTAACCAAGGTGAGTAGGATCATAAGCTGTTTAAATTAGCATCCAAGTCTAATAGTTTCCACAGGGAAGTTTCGTAGAAACACCAGATGGAGTGGGAAGAGGCTTTTTTGGACCCTGCTTAGAGCTTTTACAAGGTGGCTGGATGTTAAAAAGAATCTAAAACAGAACCCATTTTAAAGCTGTTTTTATCCTCAGAGATAAACTGTTGTTTTTCTTCTAGATTTTGGTAAGTATGAATTAATAAAGTAGTTACTTATATGTTACTGCCCTGAAAAAAATAAAAAGGCAGACTGAGTAGGAACTAATTTTTCCAGTGCCTACCCTATTTTTTGCCTTCTGTTGATATTCTCAAGTATTAAGAGCCTTGACGTTTCTTATGCTTCTTCTAAATATGTAAACAGATGATCAGAATTCCTTTTTACAAGTGTTCTGATCTGTCTTCAGCTACTCTGTTATTATTGGGCTGGTTTCTGCCATAGTATGTGTTTCTGACTTGGGTAATATGTTCTCTTGTAGCTTAAATTCATAGTTTTTAGTCAGTTTATCCACTCAATAGGCTTTCCATCTGCTTCTGTGAAGGCTGTTAGCATTTATATTGTCTTATCTTAGAGACCCAGACCAACATTTCTGCTTGTAATTTGGTTGATGTTACTGTCCTTGAAGCCTGTGTTTTCCCACTTTTCATTCCAGAGCCTGTAAACAAATTTGCTTGGTACATTGAGCACTAAAATTCTAACTGTACTGAAGATAATGCCCAGAGTAGGGGCTAGGGAGATGGGAAGGATGAGTGGCAGCAGTAAGGCATCCTGAGGAATGTCTTTGATGAGATCTTACATACTTCCTGGGCTTGCTCCAAGTTTTCTGTTTGTTTTTGTGATATTTTGAGGGCTGGTGAGCAGGGACAGCTATGGATTCTAAGAGAAGAAGGAAGGGAAGAAGGAAAAGATGGAGAAACTCAGGGATGAGACCACACAGAGGGACAGCCCGTCTCTCCTGCAATAGGAGAACCATGGCTGAAGGAGTGTTTGTACCACTGCTGGTCAAGGAGCTATGGTATCCGCTCCCATCCTGTCTTTACTCCTTGTATATACCAGACCCTCCTCCCGCAGCTTTTTCTTTTCTTTTTTTTTTTTTTTTAGCACACTGGCTTTTACTCATTTATATTTAAAGATTTGTTTTTGGCCGCTCTGGGTCTTAGTTGTGTATGGGCTTTCTCTAGTTGGGTCATGTGGGGACTGCTCTTCATTGCAGTGCACGGGCTTCTCATCATCGTAGCTTCTCTTGTCGCAGAGCACAGGCCTTAGGCACGTGGACTCGGTAGTTGTGGCCCATGGGCTTAATTGCACCTCAACGTGTGGGATCTTCCTGGACCCGGGATTGAACCTGTGTCCCCTGCAATGGCAGGCAGATTCCTAACTGCTAGACCACCAGGGAAGCCCCTCCTTCAACTTTTTGATGTAACCCAAGTCCCTCCCTGAGTCTTAGTTTAACTGCCATAGACCTGGTGTTTAGGCCAAAGCACAGCATCAGTGAAAAAGAGTTAGTTCTGCAATTCAATAATTTAATTCAGTAATCCATCATTGTTTATTTATATGTGCATGTATATTTGTATGTGTGTATTTATGTGGAATTGTATGGAAAATTATCTCCTATGATTATAATTATGTAGGTAAGGATTAGATAGAAATAGCTTTATACTCATGGATGGAGGATAGACTTGTTTGATTAGTTATAGATCTTAATTCCTTTTGCCAGAGATACTGTTAGATTATGAAATACACCAATTTGCTTGATAACGAAACTTTTCAGGAAAAAAGGAACACTGTGATATCAATTATAATGATTATAAAATATATCATGATTAGAAATGTTACGGTGTGAAGATGTGTATCTTAGTAATTGAGGAAATACGATAATTTTATTGTCAGTGAGGAGCATAGTGTTTCCCTTTGGGCCTTCCTAGATTTTTAATCTGTTATTAATGGGGAATTTACATAACCTATAGCTACTGGACTTTAGGCTTTAATAAGCCAACAGTTATGAGGAACCTCAGTGTGCAAATCACAGGCACAGACTGTTCTTTATTGTTAAATCATCAGTGTGCAGTATGAGGAGGGAGGATAAATTAAAATTGTACTTTGAGCAGGAAACACAAGCACATGATCGGCATCATTGGTAAAAAGTATGCATTCAATGCTGAACAAATTGGAGATGTACTATGTGCTGGTTTTTTCCTTTGATTTTACATTAAGCACAATACAGCAGTTTATTAAGATGCTTAGAATGAATACAAAGGGAAATAAAGACCACAAAATTACGCATGCTACAGCTGTGTGTCCTGTGTAAGACGGTGTAGATGAATACATGAGGATGGTGTTTACAGGTGAAACTAAATATCCCAAATGGCATTCACTGATCTGTTGCTTCAAGACAACACCCTTTTGTACAGATCTTAAAGGTGTCAAAATTAGTAGTCTCAAAGTCAATTCTTGTATGTGATTTTAGCATAAAAGATTTTAGAAAACTGATGTGAAATACCACAGTTTTCATTTTTGTCAGCTGGAATGCCAAGGATTTTCAGAATAAGAAAAATGCAGTAATACAGGACAATCCAGATACGCGTCTCATGTGACTAGCCTCTGTTGCAAAATTGTACATGGTTATGGGCAAAAACTAAGTCTGTCCAAAAGTCCACACCTGTGCAGTTTCATGTTTTAGCTTGATAACCTAGATATAACACTTATTACATAGCAAGGGCAACACCAAAAGAAGAAACAAATCTGTGATGGGTACACAGTAACAATATCATAAGCATCATTGGAGTAGGTCTGAAAGACTGTAGCTGGTTTTTGGGGTTTTTTTGGCCATGTCAAGAGGCATTTGGGATCTTAGTTCCCTGACCAGAGATTGAACCCATGTGCACTGCGTTTGGAGCTCAGAGTTTTAACCACTGGACCTCCAGGAAAATCCTTGTAGCTAATTTTATGGTTTAGTGGAATATTACGAGGTTGGCATGAGTCTAAATTACAGCCATCTTTTAAATTTGCAATGTGTAGACATATAGGCAAGCAGGTGCTGCAGCCGACCGGTTTTAATTTTAAAAAGTACTAAATAGGAACGTAGAGAATCTTGGATGAAGATCAGAGTTGTTTTGATCACCCACCTGTAGCTGACAATGATGCTCTGTTGCTAAGGCTGACCTATCTCAGGTCTTCTGTGGGGGATGGGGAGGAGTCCTTGCTGGGAGGTGGAAACTTGGGTCTTGTCACATCTTTATTGTCTAGCTGGATTGAGAACCTGGGAAAGTTATTATATTTTTAGCTTCCTCGTTTGTTTTCGCCCACATCACACTTTTTAAAGGGATCAGATTATATCTATAAAGACACTCCACAAACATTGGGTATCAATAAGCAAGTTGATATATCCCTATCAGGTTGTGAAAAGGTGGGAATTTGGAATACTGTAGAGCTTCACTGTCCAGTGTTGTAGCCATATATGATTATTAATCACTCTAAAGTTGCTTGGTCCAAACTTAGCTGTGCTGAAGTGTAAAAGATGTACTAGATTTCATAAACTGTATGAAAGAGTATAGTATCTAATTAATAATTTTCTATTAATGAATGTTCAGGGATAATATTTTTTACATACTAGGTTAAATCACTTTTATTTATTTATTTTTTAAAGTATAGCTGATAGAAAATATAAAATTACATATGTAGGTTTAAAAAAAATTCTGGAAAGCATATGTTGAAAATGGCTGGCCAGCAGGGTGCACTGTTCGCCTGCAGCCAGCCTTTTGAAGTTCTGCGGGCCGGGGAAGAAGAGGCACGTTTTCAGCGCCTAGCCGCCTGGAGTTCTGTGTTCCTCCTGTCAGGAGTTGTTGAAGGCTCTGTTCTTTCCCCAAAACCTTATAAATAGAGCTAGGCCTACAGTTTAGTCTTCCTAGTTTAAGCTACTTTTATTGAATTGGAAGAAAAAAATCGATTTTATTAAGGAATAATTTACATACAGTAAAATGTAGCTATTTTAAGTGTCCAGTTTGATGAGTTTTAACAAGTAGACCCACATAACCACTGTAATCAAAATACAGAACCATTTCCATTAGGCAGAAAAGTCACCCATACTGCAAAGTCAGTCACTTTCCCTCCCTGCTTTCTGTCACAAATTAGAGCTGGTCTTTTCCATAGAGTCTCACATAAATGGAATCAGATAGTATGACTGTCTGTGTCTGGTTTCCTGCACTTAGCATAGTGTTCTGAGGTTCACCCTTGTTTGAATGCCGACAATTAGCCCCTGTTTGTTGCTGAGCATTTATTACTTCACTGTATGGGTGAGCCACAGTGTGTTTACCCATTCTCTTGGCAGACAGCTGAATGGCTTCTAGCTTTTGGCTATTACGAGTAAAGCTGTTCGGAACATTCATGTGTAAGTCTTCATGTGAATGTGTGTTTTTAATTTTCACAGGTAAATGCCAAGGATTAGAATGGCTTGTATTAAGTATATTTTTAACTAGAGAAACAGTCAAACTGTTTTCCGAAGTCGCTGTACTATTTCACATCCCCACCCTCAGTATATGAGAGCATTACTTGCTCTGCATCCTTGCTGGTGCTTGGTATTGTCAATTTAAAAATTTTTGCCATTTTTGTGAGTTGTGTGCAGTGATTTCTCATTGTGATTTTACTATCTTTTGATGACTAATTTTTAAAAATCTATTTTATTGAGATATAACTTACACATAGAAAAGTTTTACCTTTATTTGGGTGGGATTTGGATGAGATTTGAAAAATATATGCACCCAACCATTGCAGTCAAGATACATTTCATTACCCTAGAAAATTCCATTCTGCCCCTTTGCAGTTAATTCCACACCTTCTCTGGCCCTAAATAATCATTGACTTGCTTTCTGACTATAGATAGTTTGCTTTTTCTAGAGTTTTATGTGACTAGAATCCTACAGTAAGTATGTCCTCTTTTCTATCTGGCCTCTTTTGCTCAGCGTGATGTTTTTGAGTTGAGATATGTCTGTGTGGTTGTATGTGTCAGTACTTTTCTTTTTATTGCTGATTAGAATTTCATTAAATGCGTATAGCATAATTTTTCTTTTTAATTTATTTACCTGTTGACAGACATTTGGGTTGTTTCCAGTTTGGGATTATTACAGATAAAACTGCTATGAACACACACACCCCCCCCCCCCATATCTCTCTCTCTCTCTCTCTATTTATATAGATACATATCTTGGGGTGGACATATGTTTTTGTTTCTAATAGATAACTACAAAGGAGTGGAACTGAGAGCTCATATGGTAAATATGTTTGTTATAAGAAGGCAATGGCTCCCCACTCCAGTACTCTTGCCTGGAAAATCCCATTGACGGAGGAGCCTGGTGGGCTGCAGTCCATGGGGTCTCTAAGAGTCGGACACGACTGAGCGACTTCACTTTGACTTTTCACTTTCATGCATTAGAGAAGGAAATGGCAACCCACTCCAGTGATCTTGCCTGGAGAATCCCAGGGACAGGGGAGCCTGGTGGGCTGCCGTCTATGGGGTTGCACAGAGTCGGACACGACTGAAGTGACTCAGCAGCAGCCGCAGCAGCAAACTATTTCCTGTGGTTGTACCATTTTACGTTGCTACCAACAGTGTATGAAAGATTGAATTGTCCCAGATCCTTGGCAACAATTGGGATTGTCAGTCTTTTAAATTTTATCTGTTTTATGTATGTGTACTAGTAGTAGTTCATTCTGATTTTAATTAGTATTTTCATGTGGACTACTGTTATTGAGGATCTCTTTGTTTGCCGATTAGCTAACCTTTTGTAAAGGGTCTTTTGTAAAGTTCATATTTATGTTGAGTTTTTTTATCTTCTTATTAAGCTGTAATTCTATACTTTGATTACAAGCCTTTTCCCAGATATTTGTTTGGTGAGTATGTTTTCTCAAACTGTAGCTTGACTTTTCACTTTCTTAACAGTGTTTTCAAAGAGCTGAAGTTTTTATTTGATGGTTCAAGTTTTTTTTGTATCCTAATTAAAGACTCTGCCTACCCCAAAGTTGCAAGTCTTTTCTCCTATGATTTCTTTCTTAGAAGTTTTTTAGTATCAGCTTTTATAGTAAGGTCTGTGATTCATTTTGATTTAATTCTTGTGCATGGTATGAGATCTGGGCAGAGCATTATTTTTTCCCAAGTGAATATAAAGTTCTTCTAACATCACTTATTGAAAAAACTTTGCTTTGTTGAGTCATCTAGCCACCTTGTTGAAAATCAGTTGACCATATAATATGGGTCTGAAATTTTGGACTCTGTTCTCTTCCTTTCATCTATATTTCTGTCTTCATGTTAGTACAACACTGTGTTGGCTTTGTGGCTGTTCTTGAAATCACGTACTCTACCAAGTTCTCTAATTCTTCAGGCTTTATTTCTATTTCAATTGGCTTTTTTTCCTTCTATTCTAGATCTTCTTGAGAAACAGAGTTGGGAATCGATGTTGCAGATTATGATTTAGAAACCGATTAGAAAGATCTGAATATCAGAGAGGAGCTTTTGCCTACTAGGCTCAATCAAACAGGGAGTAGCAGTTACTCCCTGTTATTGATGATGTCAGTGCATTCCTGGCATATATAGATGGCATGTCCTCCATTTCTGCACAGTAAATTGTTCCCATATATGTGTTTCACAAGGAGAACAGCCTATTGACCATGTATAGACACTGTAAAATCTTAAACAAAAAAATGTTATCCTACCCAGCAGTCTGTTGCATATAGTCTGTTGAATAAATCAAACTTAGTTTTTGTTTTAAATATTTTCTTTGTTATTCCACCAGAATCTTGAGCTCAATGATGATACCGTTCTAAATGAGATAAAGTTAGCAGATTGTGAACAGTTTCAGATGCCTGATCTATGTGCTGAAGAGCTTGCTGTTATCCTTGGAATCTGGTAAGTTAATGACTTATTTGGCCACCTTGAATTTCTTGAGTATTGATTCTCTTGTGTTGCGGAAATCGTTGTTCAAAAGGTCCCCAGAGTTCTGGGTGAATGAGTCTTGTAACGGTTATGAAGATAGAGAAGAGTTGGGCAACCAATAAAAGGGTTAGAGATTAGGACTCTCCTGTAAGTTGGTATACTTACCCGTCTCTTTGCTTGGTAAAGAAAATTCCTTCTGTTAGCCTTCGCTGGGCTTCCCTTGTGGCTCAGCTGGTAAAGAATGTGCCTGCAAAGCAGGAGACCTGGGTTCCATCCCTGGGTTGGGAAGATCCCCTGGAGAAGGGAAAGGCCACCTGAATAGAATCCTAATGAAATATTTAGGAGAGGCGACTACTTTGATCTTTGAGGACATGTATATTCAGAGGATAGAATTTTTAATATAGTAGAACCTTATGTGTAGTAGAAATCGTTTTTCATTTTATGTTTTAAAGTAATTTCAAATTTGGGCAAAAGTTGCAAGGGCAAGGCATTGCAAAGACTTTTGAGAATGATTTTTTGACATGACATTCTGTCACCGCTAAATACTTTAGTGTGTGTCTTCAACAAACAAGGGAGCTTCTGTGCATAACCATGATACATTTATCAAAATCAGGAAATTAGCACTCATGCTTTACTATCACATTGTACTCAGACCCCATTCAAGTTTTGCCAGTTGTCCCAGTAATCTCCTTTATAGCACAGGATCCAGTCTAGAACATATGTGTTACATTTATGTTTGTATTCTTTCTGTCAGTTTGGAATAGTTCTTCATTTTTGCTTGACTTTTATGATCTTGACACTTTGGAAATTTATAAGCCAGTTATTCTGTACAATTACCCTCAACTTGAATTTTGTCTGATTCAGTTCAGTTCAGTTCAGTTGTTCAGTCGTGTCCGACTCTGTGACCCCATGAACTGCAATACACCAGGCCTCCCTGTCCATCACCAACTGCTGGAGTTCACCCAAACCCATGTCCATTGAGTTGGTGATGCCATCCAACCATCTCATCCTGTCATCCCCTTCTCCTCCTGCCCTCAATCTTTCCCAGCGTCAGGGTCTTTTCAAATGAATCAGCTCTTCGCATCAGGTGGCCAAAGTATTGGAGTTTCAGCTTCAGCATCAGTCCTTCCAATGAATATTCAGGACTGATCTCCTTTAGGATGGACTGGTTGGATCTCCTTGCAGTCCAAGGCATTCTCAAGCGTCTTCTCCAACTCCACAGTTCAAAAGCATCAATTCTTCGTCGCTCAGCTTTCTTCACAGTCCAACTCTCACATCCATACTGGAAAAATCATAGCCTCAACTAGATGGACCTTTGTTGACAAAGTAATGTTTCTGCTTTTGAATATGCTATCTAGGTTGGTCATAACTTTTTTCCCAAGGAGTAAGCGTCTTTTAATTTCATGGCTGCAGTTGCCATCTGCAGTGATTTTGGAACACAGAAAAATAAAGTCAGCCACTGTTTCACTGTTTCCCCATCTATTTGCCATGAAGTGATGGGACCGGATGCCATGATCTTCGTTTTCTGAATGTTGAGCTTTAAGTCAACTTTTTCACTCTCCTCTTTCACTTTCATCAAGAGGCTCTTTAGTTCTTCTTCACTTTCTGCCATAAGGGTGGTGTCATCTGCATATCTGAGGTTATTGATATTTCTTCCGGCAGTCTTGATTCCAGCCTGTGCTTCCTCCAGCCCAGTGTTTCGAATGATATACTCTGCATTGTCTGATTTAAAAAATATATATACAATTAAATTCACATTCTGGGACTTCCTTGGTGGCTCAGTGGTAAAGAATCCAACTGCCAGTGCAGGAGACACAGGTTTGATCCCTGGTTCGGGAAGATCCCACATGCCATGGAGCAACTAAGTCCCTGGGCCGTAACTCCTGAGTCTGTGCACTAGAGCTAGATTCTGGGAACCGCAACTACTGAGCCAACATGCTGCAACTGCTGAAGCTCCCTGATACTCCCTGGAGCCTGTGCTCCCAGCAAGAGAAGCCACCGCAGTGAGAGCCCCACGCAGCACGACTAGAGACTGGCAGCTGTCCCCTACAACTAGAGAAGAGCCTGCACAGCAGTGACGACGTAGCACAGCCAAAAATAAATAAATTCACATGCTGCACCATTAGCAAGGGTATCGGAGAAGGGAAGTTTTGTGGTTCTTATAGCATCCCAGCAAGTGGAACACAATTTTGAATTTTATTTTCATTCTTAATACAAATAATATGTACATATAAAATAACTTATGTAATATATAAACATAAGTTATATAATGTAATAATAACACGAATCCACCTCCCAGTTTAAGAACTTGAAGATTGCAAATACCACTAGCTCAGTCTGTGTGCTTCTTTCCCATCTCATCTTCCTTCTTGTCTTAAAAGGTAATCAATGTCCTAAATTTTGTCTTTGTCAATTTCTTGCCTTTTCAAGAAATATATTTACTCACATGTCTTTTATACTTCTTAGTCAATTCTTTTATTTGTCTTTCAGCTTTATAAAAGCGGTATGTTACTGTATGCAGTCTTCTGTGATTTGTTTTTTTCTCTCACCAATGTCTTTATGTGACTCATCCGTGTTGTTACATACAGCTGCAGTTTACTCTGCAGTGTATCGTTCTGTTGGTATTTTACAGTGTATTGATTTCCTTTTTGGACATTGGATTGTTAACAGATTTTTCCTGTTACACACAATATTACTATGGATATTTGTGTGTATGCTTCCCGGTACAGCCATTGAATTTCTGTGGGCTCTATATCTACGCTGGAATTACTGAGGTTAGGATATGTGAATGTTCACTTTATAAGATAGTGCTGAATTGTTTTCCAAAATTATTCATACTTGGATCAGCAAGCTCTAAGAATTCTCAATGTTCTGCCTCTTTGAGAACTTCTTAATTTTTGCCTGTCTCATGGTGATAGTAATTTTTTTTTTGCATGAGTTTAATAAATAGGCATTGGTGCCATATTAATTCTTTTCATTTTCTTTGTGGAGTGGCACAGGTTAGATTTTGTTTTTTCTTATAAAATAAATTGTGTTAACATTTAGTACACCACCACATTTACTTGTTAGCATTTTATTACTTTTGTGCTTATCTTTGGCACAGTCATCTCTTTATCTGTAAATAATACAATAATATTATAATATGTGAGGAGAGTGAAAAAGTTGGCTTAAAGCTTAACATTCAGAAAACTAAGATCATGGCATCCAGTCCCATCAATCATGGTAAATAGATGGGGAAACAGTGGCTGACTTTATTTTTCTGGGTTCCAAAATCACTGCAGATGGTGATTGCAGCCATGAATTTAAAAGACACTTACTCCTTGGAAGGAAGGTTATGACCAACCTAGACAGCATATTCAAAAGCAGAGACATTACTTTGTCAACAAAGGTCCATCTAGTCAAGGCTATGGTTTTTCCAGTGGTCATGTATGGATGTGAGAGTTGGACTGTGAAGAAGGCTGAGTGCCGAAGAATTGATGCTTTTGAACTGTGGTGTTGGAGAAGACTCTTGAGAATCCCTAGGACTGCAAGGAGATCCAACCAGTCCATTCTAAAGGAGATCAGTCCTGGGTGTTCATTGGAAGGACTGATGTTGAGGCTGAAACTCCAATACCTTGGCCATCTCATGCGAAGAGCTGACTCATTAGAAAAGACCCTGGTGCTGGGAAAGATTGAGGGCAAGAGGAGAAGGGGACGACAGAGGATGAGATGGTTGGATGGCATCATCGACTTGATGGGCATGGGTTTGGTGGACTCCGGGAGTTGGTGATGGACAGGGAGGCCTGGTGTGCTGTGGTCCATGGGGTTGCAAAGAGTCAGACATGACTGAGCGACTGAACTGAATGTGCTTTCAAATATATAAATACAGTTTACTTGCTTCCTTAAAAATTGTATTTGATTCATTATGACATGCATTCTGGAATTGATTTGCTTTTTTTAATTTTTTAAATTTAAAGCACAGATTTCCAAAAGAATAACCCAGTGCATAAGTTAACTGAAGAGGAACTGCTGGCATTTACATCAGTGAGTAATGTCTTTTTCCTGTTTCTTTTTTTTTTCCCTTGTAAATTATTTTGCCTATCGTATATTCTTGCCTCAGTTTGCTCATTGAAATACTGTCACCTAAGGAAATTAAGGCAGAAAAAAAAGCTTATCATTTTATTTTCCAGGCTGCATATATCTTGATGCTGATTTAGACATAAACATTTTAAAATTTTTATTTATTTTTAATTGGAAGATAATGGCTTTACACTGTTGTGTTGGTTTCTGCCATACATCAACATGAATCGGCCATAGGCATACATATGCTGCCTGCCTCTGCCTCCTCCTCCATCCCACCCCTCTAGGTGTCAGAGAGCCCTGGGTTTGAGCTCCCTGCATGGCAGCAAATCCCCACTGGCTGGCTTTTTTACATATAACAATGTATATGTTTCAATGCTACTCTCTCAATTTGTCCCACCCTCTCCTTTCCCCACTGTGTCTGCCAGTCTGTTCTCTACAGACATAAGCATTTTTGTTTGTACTTGCTTGAATTTAAGGGCAGCAAATGAATATTTCTTGTTCTTTGTTTGATCTTTGTTTGCAGGGACGAGTCCAGTATCTTGCACATAATATGTGCTCGATAAATACTTGTTGACTGAGTAAATGAAGTGACAGAGCGAGAGTTGAATCTTTACTCCAAAGCCAGTGTAATGTGCAGCTCTTTTGGTTAAAATTTGAGGGTGATGCTTCATGGATGTAGTGGGACCGAGGGGTTCAGAGACCGAGGGGCAGAAACAGCAGAGCCTGGGTTATGGAGGCTAAGGCAGGAGACAGTGTCGAGAGCAAGGGGCAATTGTCAGCGTTCAGCGGTGGAGAGCAGTCAGGAGGAAGGGCTGAGGCTTCGATGGCTGGAGTGCATTGCTTATCTCTATGACAAGTTTGGTGAAATAGCTGGGTAGTCACCTCACTGCAGAGAAATAAGGAGAGAATGGTTTGTGAGAAAATAAAGTTGATAGATAAAGACCACAGTTGGAAAAAATGGTCGTGAAAAGGAAAGATAGGAGAATAGATGTTTGAGGGTTTGATATCAAAGAAGGCTTTTCAGAAGAGGAAGGCCACAGAACAAGAGGGCAGTTGGTATCTTTAGCTTTATAGATAAAAAGATACACACGTCTTTAATGAACCCAAGTTGCTCAAGATACATCTTTTTTTCAAAGGCATTTTTTTTATCATAGTTAGGGATCAAGTTAGAATTCTTGTGTTTTCTTTCTTTGTTATTTTTGAGATAAGGCAGAACTAAAGTACTTTTATCTGGTAGAAAGAAAGGCTAGCTTACTTTGTGCTGTAAAATAAATTTTACAAGTTACTGTGTGGATCACAATAAACTGTGGAAAATTCTGAAAGAGATGGGAATACCAGACCACCTGACCTGCCTCTTGAGAAACCTGTATGCAGGTTAGGAAGCAACAGTTAGAACTGGACATGGAACAACAGACTGGTTCCAAATAGGAAAGGGAGTATGTCAAGGCTGTATATGGTCACCCTGTTTATTTAACTTCTATGCAGAGTACATCATGAGAAACGCTGGGCTGGAAGAAGCACAAGCTGAAATCAAGATATCCGGGAGAAATATCAATAACCTCAGATACACAGATGACACCACCCTTATGGCAGAAAGTAAAGAGGAACTCAAAAGCCTTTTGATGAAAGTGAAAGTGGAGAGTGAGCAAGTTGGCGTAAAGCTCAACATTCAGAAAACTAAGATCATGGCATATGGTCCCATCACTTCATGGGAAATAGATGGGGAAACAGTGTCAGACTTTATTTTGGGGGGCTCCAAAATCACTGCAGATGGTGACTGCAGCCATGAAATTAAAAGACACTTACTCCTTGGAAAAAAAGTTATGACCAATCTAGATAGCATATTCAAAAGCAGAGACATTACTTTGCCAACAAAGGTTCGTCTAGTCAAGGCTATGGTTTTTCCTGTGGTCATGTATGGATGTAAGAGTTGGACTGTGAAGAAAGCTGAGCGCCGAAGAATTGATGCTTTTGAACTGTGGTGTTGGAGAAGACTCTTGAGAATCCCTTGGACTACAAGGAGATCCAACCAGTCCATCCTAAAGGAGATCAGCCCTGGGATTTCTTTGGAAGGAATGATGCTAAAGCTGAAATTCCAGTACTTTGGCCACCTCATGCGAAGAGTTGACTCATTGGAAAAGACTGTGATGCTGGGAGGGATTGGGGGCAGGAGGAAAAGGGGACGACAGAGGATGAGATGGCTGGATGGCATCACTGACTCGATGGATGTGAGTCTGAGTGAACTCCAGGAGTTGGTGATGGACAGGGAGGCCTGGCGTGCTGCAGTTCATGGGGTTGCAAAGAGTCAGACATGACTGAGCAACTGAACTGAACTGAACATACAGTTTGAGAACTGGTTGATGTTAATCTTCTGAGTCCTCTGAGTGCCTGTTTTAGTTTCCCACTTCAGTATTGTTAGAAATCTGCTGATTTTCATTATAGCATATGTGTGTTTAGGTAACTATGTGGAATGTCCCTAATTAGTTGTTACATAAATGCTAAGGAATTTGACAAGTAAAGTGTTAAACCTTTTTTAAAAGATATATTTAAAAAATTATTATGCACCTCTTATTTATTTGTTCAACATAGATTGAATGCTTAACCACATGCCTTAATACTTAAAACTTAAGTGTTGGTTATTGAGGATATAGCAGCCTTTTCCCTCTTGGAATTTTCTTCAGTTTACATTCTTGTGAGGGAAATATATGGTAGACAAAGAAAGACAGATATTTGATATAAGTACTCATTGTAAACAGAAAATAGTGTAGTGGAGTAAGAATGGGTGAGGGATGGCTATTTTAGGCGGGATGGTGGGGGAACATCTCAGTGGGAAGGTGAAGTTGCACACGCGTCCTCCTGCTGTGAGGCACCGGGAAGCACACATGGGGCCTGGTGTGGTGGGAGTCTCGAGTCAGTGTCGGGAAGTACAGAGCTGGGTGGGGACAGTCGCCGGTGTGTAGATGTTAAGTAATGGCCCGGGAGCTTGGGCCCATTCTGATGACAGAGGTAAACAGGATGCAGCCTATGATAGGAAGTGTTCCTGTTGGCCTCTTATGGGAGGGTGGTCAGCAGAAATATCTTCTCGATATTGGCTTCATAAGCACATTATTGTGGAACATAGATTATTCACAGTTAACCTGAAATGACATGAAAGTACTCTCATCACATTCAAGCAGTTAACTTAGTTTTTAGTGCTTTTTGTGGATGTGATATATTTCTTCTTTTCTTATCCTTTTTCTGTCCTCCCCCCCCCTTTTTTTTTTCATTAAATACATTTATTTATGTAGCTGTGCTCAATCTTGAGTTGTGGCATATGGGATCTAGTTTCCTGACCAGGGATTGAACCCAGGTCCCCTGCTTTGGGAGCGCAGAGTCTTAGGGACTCTGGGACCACCAGAGAAGTCCCTCCCTTCCTTTTCTTTCTCTTTCCCTATTCTTGTTCCTTTGTAAAGTGAGGTAGAATCCTGCTGAAGTAATTGCCTCTCGTAGCCTTTGCTGGCAGGTAGCTCAGCCCTCCTAGCTTGCAGTGAAGGTTGTATTCTCTGGTTTTATGTTTTCCCCCAGGGCTTTATGATACATAATTGTTTTGTTCTTCTCCTCTAGATCTCCTCCAAGTCAGCACTGACCTGAGAACTGATGTCCATTTCAGGAAAAACTGTTCAGTGACAGTGCTCCATAGTGCCAATCCTAACACTTCTGAAGAGATGAGTTGGTTAATGCCAAATACATTTTTAATTGATGAGAAGGAAGGCAAGGAACTTAAGAGTGAGGAGAGCCCTGAGGAGCCCCATGCATACTTTGGGCTGTGTAACATCCATTCCATTCCTTGTCCCAAGTGAAGCATACAGAATACTCCAGAAAAACCCAAGTCAGCTCTCCTTTTGTCATTCAGTCTTTCTGCCCTTCCTGTGCATGATTCTGAAACACATAATAAGGTGAGTTGTAAGTGGCCCCTGGTTTCAATAATTTCACTAAAATTTAAATCCTAAATAACTGTATATCCTGTACATAAATACCCTTTATTTATATCCTGTATAACTGCTGAAGAGTGTCTGAAGCAAGAGGGACCACTTTTAGCTGCTACCTTGCTTCTGAATTCTCTTTTAACAAAGATCATATTTGGGCTCACTGTATTTATGTGTATGTCTTATCTTCCCTGTAAGACTCTAAACTTCCAGATTTGGGGACGGTCTCCATCCTTCTCTGGGTCTTCTACAAGGCCTGCTACAGAGCTTTACTCATAGTTCTTGCTCAAGAGAAGTATGCAGAATACAGGAATGAATGAAGTATACTGAACCAGGAATTGGAGCTGCACTACTACACTTAGTTCCCGGTGTAGGTAGTATGAGCACCCAGCATACAATTGATACCTGGTGTGTCCTTCTCATCTTTCTCTTCTGTGAAATGAGGGAGGGCGTGTGTCCTTCCCTCAGCACTGAAAACTTGTTCTTAGGATCAAATTTCATAAACATTCTGTAATTTCATACACAGAATGTGTATGAAACTTCTTCAGGTGGGTAGATAGAACGTCATGCCCCCATAGCACTCAGTGGTGAGTCAGGTTTTCTGGTTGGTGGTTTGTAGGAGCATACTACTGTTTTCAAGGAATACGAATTCCTAAGTGGATAAGGGCTGTTTGGAATTGGCTGTAGATGTGGAAGAGAAGGGAGTAGAGAGGAGAGAAGCCACATCCTTTTCCTGAGCATCCATCTCCCTACTCTGGCTGCAGCATGGTACTTGGGGTCTGGAGTTGTGAACTCTTGAGACTGTGAGGTGTCTTTCTCTGTTGACAGGAGAGCAAGTGCAGTAGAAATCTCACTACCCCTACCAGAGGATTGTGAGCACTTGGAGGGACAGGAACCACAGTCAGTGGACAGGTGATAAATACTTAGGAACCAGATGAGTGGCTTACTGGTCCTGAATTTTGTTCAGTTTTCATCAGCTGTCCTAAAGTTTACTAAAATAGTGGTGAAATCTCTTTTCTGGAAGAATTTTTGCCAGTGTTTCCAAGTTGTTGTAGCATGTTGAGGTATGTGTGAGATGAACTGGGAAAAGGTTTTAATTCAGCAATGGCAGAAGATTGTCCTAAGAGGAATACTTTGCTTTTTTTATTAACGTTGTCATTATGTAATGCTATTCCGAGACATTCTTCCCTCACATTTCAGGAAAACTGAATGAGTCATAGTAAAAATAACCCACATTGTTCTAAAGAGCCATTTATGTTGTGTTGGCTTGATAATTTAAAATTAGCTGTGTTATCTACGTTATTTCCTTACAGATGAGCCAAATCAGTGACATTCAGTAATGCTTTTAATTTCCTTTCATTGTTGAAAATGGGAACAATTTAGTTAATTCATACAGGTGTTTCAGTTTTCATTGGCAAAAGTTTTGCTGAAGTGTGAAGTGATACTGGCAGCCTGCCTTCTGACTGTCTGCCTGAAGCCCCAAGGACTCTGTCAATGAAAAATGGAAAAAGACCTTTGGAAGTTACACATTATGTTGTATATATTTTCTCTTTCTGTTGTTAATTTTAAAGCTATTTAATAATCACTTAACTGTGAACTCAAAAGTTTGTTAGCTATTTTTACAGATAAAAATGATACTTTTTTTTCTTTTAGGGTATTCAGTTCAGTTCAGTTCAGTCGCTCAGTCGTGTCTGACTCTTTGCGACCCCATGTATCGCAACATGCCAGGCCTCCCTGTCCATCACCAACTCCCGGAGTTCACTCAGACTCACGTCCATCGAGTCGGTGATGCCATCCAGCCATCTCATCCTCTGTTGTCCCTTCTCCTCCTGCCCCCAATCCCTCCCAGCATCAGAGTCTTTTCCAATGAGTCAACTCTTCGCTGGAGGTGGCCAAAGCATTGGAGTTTCAGCTTCAACATCATTCCTTCCAAAGAACACCCAGGACTGATCTCCTTTAGAATGGACTGGTTGGATCTCCTTGCAGTCCAGGGACTCTCAAGAGTCTTCTCCAACACCACAGTTCAAAAGCATCAATTCTTCGGCGCTCAGCTGTCTACACAGTCCAACTCTCACATCCATGCATGACCACAGGAAAAATCATAGCCTTGACTAGACGGACCTTTGTTGGCAAAGTAATGTCTCTGCTTTTTAACATGCTATCTAGGTTGGTTATAACTTTCCTTCCAAGGAGTAAGCGTCTTTTAATTTCATAGCTGTAATCACCATCTGCAGTGATTTTGCAGCCCAGAAAAATAAAGTCTGACACTGTTTCCACTGTTTCCCCATCTATCTGCCATGAAGTGATGGGACCAGATGCCATGATCTTCTTTTTCTGAATGTTGAGCTTTAAGCCAGCTTTTTCACTCTCCTCTTTCACTTTCATCAAGAGGAGCTTTAGGGTATACTTATTTCTTCATTTTAATTTTTTAAGATAGGCAGTATAACTGCAAGACAGCCATGATACTTCTGATAGTTTGTCCTCATGTTACATGATGACATGTCTGTCTCTATTAAGCAGGGTAACCCAGGATTTTGATTTTCTTTCTGGTTTGAATACTTGTCCCCTCAGGTGTTACTCATGCATTTTAATTTAACAGGTGTTCTGATCATGGGCCTTGTAGCTGTATTTGGGTGATAACTTGGTCGCTTTTAGAGAAGCCGGAGATGGGTATGCTTTGTTTCAGTTTGTTGGTAAACTATTTTTAAACAAAGGCTTAAAAAATATTTTTTGACTGGAGTTGAACTAGGTTACTTGTATGTATCTTATTTCAAGAATAGACAGAGAAAGAATGAGTAATAAGATTTGTGGGATCTTACATAACTCTTTTCTTACCATCATCTACTCTGGTAACTGCTGGACAAGTTTCTTCACAGTTAACCATGGCTTAAGCTTAATGCTTATTTGTGGCCTTATTTTTACCCATGTTGGAGTAACGTACTGGATGTGAACACTTGTAAACAACCACAGATCTGGGGCAAAATATATGAAATAGCAGTGTATAAAAAGGATAGTCTTTAATCCAATTTTCTGATGATGACCCACCTTCTGACAAAATGTGGTCCACTGGAGAAGAGAATGGCAAACCACTTTAGCATTCTTGCCATGAGAACTCCATGAACAGTATGAAAAGGCAAAAAGATAGAACACTGAAAGATGAACTCCCCAGGTTGGTAGGTGCCTAATATGCTACTGAAGAAGAGTGGAGAAATAGCTGTAGAAGGAATGAATAGGTTGAGCCAAAGCAGAAGTAGCCCAGTTTTGGATGGGTCTGGTGGTGAAAGTAAAGTCTGATGCTGTAAAGAACAGTATTACAGAGGAACCTGGAATGTTAGGTCCATGAATCAAGGTAAATTGGAAGTGGTCAAATGGGAGATGGCAAGAGTGAATGTTGACATTTTAGGAATCAGCAAACTAAAATGGACTGGAATGGGTGAATTTAACTCAGATGACCATTATATCTAATACTGTGGGCAAGAGTCCCTTAGAAGAAATGGAGTAGCCCTCATTGTGAACAGAAGAATCCTAAATGTAGTACTTAATGCAGTACTAAATGCAGTCTCAAAAGCAACAGAATGATGTTGGTTCGTTTCCAAGGCAAACCATTCAGTATCACAGTAATCCAGGTCTGTGCCTCAACCTCTAATGTTGAAGGAGCTGAAGCTGAATGGTTCTGTGAAGAACTACAGTACCTTCTAGAACTAACACCAAAAAAAGATGTCCTTTTTTTCATAGGAGACTGGAATGCCAAAGTAGGAAGTTAAGAGATACTTGGAATAACAGGCAAGTTTGGCTCTGGAGTACAGAAAGAAGCATGTCAAAGGCTAACAGAGTTTTGCCAAGAGAATGCACTGGTCATAGCAAATACCCTCTTCCAGGAACACAAGGGAAGACTCTACACATGGACATCACCAGATGGTCAACACCAAAATCAGATTGATTATATTTTTTGCAGCCAAAGATGGAGAAGCTCTATACAGTCAGTAAAAACAAGACAGGGAGCTGACTATGGCTCAGATCATGAACTCCTTATTGCCAAATTCAGACTGAAATTGAAGAAAAGTAGGGAAAACCACTAGGCTTTTCATGTATAACCTAAATCAAATCCCTTATGATTATGCAGTGGAAGTGACAGATGCAAGGGATTAGATCTGATCGAATGCCTGAAGAACTGTGGACAGAGGTTCATACATTGTACAGGAGGCGATGATCAAAACCACTCTGAAGCAAAAGAAATGCAAAAAAGCAAAATGGTTGTCTGAAGAGGCCCTATAGACAGCTGAGAAAAGAAGAGATGTGAAAGGCAAAGGAGAAAAGGAAAGATATACCCATCTGAATTCAGAGTTCCAAAGAATAGCAAGGAGAGATAAGAAAGCTTTCTGAACTGAACAATACAAAGAAACAGGAAAACAATAGAATGTGCAAGACTAGAAATCTCTTCAAGAAAATTAGAGATACCAAGGGAACATTTCATGCAAAGATGGGCACAATAAAGGACAGAAATGGTATGGACCTAACAGAAGCAGAGGATATTAAGAAGAGGTGGCAAGAATACACAGAAGAACTATACAAAAAAGATGTTAATGACCCAGATAACCATGATGGTGTGGTCACTCACCTAGAGCCAGACATCCTGGAGTGTAGAGTCAAGTGGGCCTTAGGAAGCATCACTATGAACAAAGCTAGTGGAGGTGATGGAATTCCAGTTGAGCTATTTCAAATCCTAAAAGATGATGCTGTGAAAGTGCTGCACTCAATATACCAGCAAATTTGGAAAACTCAGCAGTGGCCACAGGACTGGAAAAGGTCAGTTTTCAATCCAATCCCAAAGAAGGGCAGTGCCAAGCAGTGTTCAAACTACTGCACAATCGCACTCATTTCACATGCTAGCAAGATAATGCTCAAAATCCTTCAAGCTAGGCTTCAACAGATCAGTGTGTGAACTGAGAACTTCCACATGTAGAAGCTGGATTTAGCAAAGGCAGAGGAACCAGAGATCAAATTACCAATGACCATTGGATCACAGAAAAAGCTAGAGAATTCCAGGAAAAAAATCTGCTGCTTCATTGACTATGCTAAAGCCTTTGACTGTGTGGATCCCAAGAAACTCTGGAAAATTCTTAAAGAGATGGGAATACCAGACCACCTTACCTTCCTCCTGCGAAATCTGTATGCATGTCAAGAAGCAACAGTACCAGACATTAAAAACTAACTGGTTCAAAATTGTGAAAGGAGTACGTCAAGGCTATATATTGTCACCTTGCTTATTTAACTTATATGGAGAATACATCATCCAAAATGCCAGGTTGGATGAAGCACAAGCTGGAATCAAGATTGCAGGGAGAAATATCAATAACCTCAGATATGCAGATGACACCACCCTTAGGCAGAAAGTGAAGAGGAACTGAAGAGTCTCTTGTTGAAGCTGAAAGAGGAGAGTGGAAAAGCTGGCTTAAAACTCAACATTCAAAAAACTAAGATCACGGCATCCGGTCCAATCACTTCATGGCAAGTAGATGGGGAAACAATGAAAAGAGTGAACAACTTTATTATCTTGGGCTTCAAAATCACTGCAGATTGTGATTTCAGCCATGAAATTAAAAGATGCTTTCTACTTGGAAGAAAAGCAATGACAAGGCTAGAAAGCATATTAAGGAGTGAAGACATTACTTGCCTACAAAGGTCCATGTAGTCAAAGCTATGGTTTTTCCAGAAGTCATGTATGAATGTGAGTATTGGACCATAGAGAAGGCTGAGTGCTGAAGAATTGGTGCTTTGGAACTGTAGTGTTGGAGAAGACTCTTGAGAGTCCCTTGGACTGCAAGGAAATTAAATCAGTTAATCCTGCTGCTGCTAAGTTGCTCCTAAGTCACTTCAGTAGTGTCCAACTCTGTGCAACCCCATAGACGGCAGCCCACCAGGCTCCCCTGTCCCTGGGATTCTCCAGGCAAGAACACTGGAGTGGGTTGCCATTTCCTTCTCCAATGCATAAAAGTGAAAAGTGAAAGTGAAGTCGCTCAGTCATGTCTGACTCTTCACAACCCCATGGACCGCAGCCTACCAGGCTCCTTCGTCCATGGGATTTTCCAGGCAAGAGTAGTGGAGTGGAGTGTCATTGCCTTCTCCGAGTCAATCCTAAAGGAAGTCAATCCTGAATATTCGCTGGAGGGACTGATGCTGAGGTTGAAGCTCCAATACTTTGGCCACTGAATGTGAAGAACCGACTCATTGGAAAAGACCCTGATGCTGGGAAAGATTGAAGGCAGAAGGACAAGGGGATGATAGAGGACAAGATGGTTGGGTGGCATCACTGACTCAGTGGACTTGGGTTTGAGCAAGCTCCGGGAGATGGTGAAGGACAGGAAAGCCTGGCGTACTGCAGTCCATGGGGTTGCAAAGAGTCAGACATGACTGAGTGATTGAAGAGCAACAAAAAGGATGATTAGTCATGACCAAATAGTTTTTATCTCAGGAATGCAAAATTGGTTTAACATTAAGTAGTCATTGAAGTTCATCTTTTAATACAGTAAAGGAGAAACACTGAATGATTATCTAATTATATTTATTTATTTCAGCATTTGGAAAAATTCAGTACTCTTTCATTATAAAAAACTTAGTAAACTCTGAGTAGAAGAGAATATCATCAATCCAATAAAAGGTTTAGATGAAAAATCTAGAGTTAAAATCATCATTGATGAAAAACAATTTTTTTCCTCTAAGGTCAGGAAAGTGGCACTTCTTTGAACCGAAAATCCCAGCTAGTGCAGTAAGACATGAAAGAGATACAGAGGGAGTGCAGATTGGAAAGAAATATACACAATTATCATTATGCATAGACAATGCAATTCTTTACATGGGAAACCCTAAAGAATAGACTTAAAGCTACTAGCACTAATGAGCAACATCTGAGGATACAAGGTCAGTATAAGAAAGTCAGTTATGTTTGTATAGACTAGCAGTAATAATTGGGAAAGTAATTTTAAAACCACACACAATAGCATAAAATATCAAATACTTAGTGATGAATTTGACTAAACTGTAAGACCTCTACACTAAAAATGACAAATATTGCTTTAAGAAATTGAAGAAATTTAAATAAATGGAGAGACTTACCATGTTCATGGATTGAAAGGCTTAATATTGTTAAATTGACAAGTCTTCCAGAATTACACATTAATAAATCCAATAGCAATCAAAATCCAGGTTACCCCCTGCACCTTTTGTTTTTCTTAGAAATTGACAGGCTGATTCTAAAATTTTTTGGAGTGCTTCTGTGATGGCCAAGTAAGTTCTTTGGAACCATTTGTCTGCAGATTTCAATTATAAGCTATGGACAAAAAAAAAAAAAAAATACTACCTGATGACATTAGGATAAACGAATGACCCATTAAGAGAAGCTGAGATGGTTCATATCACTAGTCATTGGGAAAATGCAAATTAAAACCACAACAATAAACAACCTCCACCACTGAAAAGGTGTGTTATCCTGTGAGGTGGTGGAAATCCTCACACGTGGTGAATGTAATGTGACGTAAAATGGCACCACCACCCTGGAACACAGTTTGGCATTTTCTCACGCAGTTAATCATCAGTTCTGCCTTCAGGTACTTATCTCTGTGACATGAAAACGTATGGCTACACAAAGATTTACACAAATGTTCACAGCTGTTTAATTTGTAAGAGCTTAAAACTGGAAACAGTGCAAATGTCCATCAACAGGTGAATGATAAACTGCAGTATATGAATTTTATAAAGGTAATAGGCTGAAAAACAGTCTCAAGATTCACATGTGTTTCTTTTTCTTTTTTTTTTTTTTGAGCAACTAAGCACAACAGGCACAGTTTATACATATGTATGCTACTTTCTCATTTTGTCCCACCCTCTTCTTCCCGGGATATGTCCACAAGTCTGTTCTGTATGTCTGCATCTTTATTCCTGCCCTGAAAATAGGTTCATTAATACCATCTTTCTAGATTTCATATATATCACATGTGTTTCTAGTATACTTCATAACTTGCATTTTAGTTATGCTTAATTTTCTTTGTGTATCAAATAATAAAAAATAAGTCCAAAAAGCATTCTGCACAATAGCAAGATCATTTAAATATTATTTGATGAACCATTTTAAGGAATAGACAGCACTGACATCATTGTGTACATTTTACTTTTAAAGTGAATTTTACTGTTGTTTATTAGGGTGGTGAGAGGCAGAATCAGTAATGTGAAGGAAATATAATGTGAAGGAAAAAACCTTACTTCAGTGGGTCTTCCAGTCCCCAGACAGGAGAAATATAAGGGGATTTTAGTTAAGATGGTAATACATTTGATATGGAGGAGTCTTATTCAAACTCATGGTTTTGTGCTTCTGCTTTTGGCCATCATTGAAGCTAAAAGTGTTAGGCCATCTGACATTATGAATTAATGTGTTAAAGGATGAACAATTCAGTTCAAAAATAATTTGTATGGTTTAAAATATATCTGCTTTTCATGACCTTGTGAAAGGTGCATCTGGCATTGCTGATGAAATAGCATCTCCAGAATGCAGGAGATTTTTCTTTTTTGAGGCAACTGAATGACCACCAGCTCGATCTCCCTGGTGTCTGCTTTGTATATAAAAATTTGCAGAGTGGAGAAAAGAGCTTTGAGAGCATTGTAATAGCAGGAATCCAGAATCTCAGGATTTGCCAAGCATGCTGCTAGATACTGTAGAAGAAATAAAGGTATAAAACATAAGACTTGCCTTCATGGAATTTTTAATTTAGCCAAGATCCGATAAACTTACGAAAATGTAATTAACAATACCAGGCAATTTAAATTACATTGATAGCACAGATAAATCCCTAACTGCTTAGAAAATAAGAAAATATTTGGAACAGGGCAGTCAAAGAAGGGGTTGTTACCTCAGGGAGGATTAGAGGGGCCTTGAAAGACAGAAGGGATCTAGATGGAGTGATAATGTGAGAAAAGGCAAGGAAACGGTTGAGCCGCGTGGCTTTGTTGGGAGATTGGTTTAGAGCAGTAGTAGGACTTGGGGGGAAAATAGCTTTGATTTTGAAATGGTCTACAGAGCAAGGACAGAGTGTTTGTACCACTGTTGTTTGTCTACTGGGAGTAATTTATAGACTACATTTGGAATTTAAGCTTACTGTCATTTGGTACTGATTTTAACAAATGAATGCTCTTTTAAATTGCTCATTAAGAAGGGGGAATAATTCTGCTTTTTATAGTGTTTCTTTGATCCTTGCTTTTATAAGGTCAGCCTGACCTGGGTGGGCATCATTTGATTTGGCTTTAGTGTAGCCAAGCAGTTACACACTCACAGGAGAGCTCTGAGTTGCTTTGATTTATATGTGGAAAAAGCAACTATCTGGAAAGCTCCTTCATATTTAAAGGAACAGACTGGCTGTCTGTCCTGTAAAGGGTCCTAGTGACCTCTGGAAGAAGAATGTTTGAAATGTTTAGTGATAAGAATGAAAGGAAATCGTTTTTTATAGAAACAACACTCCAGGTCCTCATTGATGGTGTTATAGAATTTTCTTTGCTACTTTTCTGGGAGGGCAGAGTTGCATATGGTGGGAAATTGTGAGCTAAATAAAATCATGCCTGACTATACATAACATGTCATAGTATTAAATTTTACTTTTTAGTGTGAGGTAAAGTGCTATTCATTGACTTGCATTTTAGGTAATGGCATTTCCTCAGATGGTAGATGATCTCCTTTTTAAAATCTGAGCCCAAGCATCAGCTCAGGTGGCATATCTCAGTGAGAAACACCTGCTGAGGCATGCAGAGCTGGCTCCCTTTTGTTTTCAAGGTATCTTGTTACACTCCTTATCAACAGTTGCTGAAGTGGCTTGATTCTTTAACTTATAAAACATTCTAACTATAAATAAAAGTTTATTTCAACTTTTACAGCAACAATAGAAATATTAAAGTGTATATGAAAAGTTATACACTTGTAAAAGCCTACTGGCTCAATGAATCACCTTTTGGAGGTTTTGGTCAGTGAGAAGTGAGCAGTGAGAGAACTTGTAAGAGACACAAATGTCACTGTACACTTTTTAGGGGCTTTCTGACCTCTGCCCTGGTGTGTGAAAGTGGTGGGAATTCCATCTTACATGCAAGTTTGTTTGCAAAAGGCACAGTGTTCTGTAGCATTGTCCTGATTCTCAAATTGCTTCTGGTTGAACACACCAAATTTCTTAAGTGTCTGATTTTTACTGTATTTTTAGATAGTACTCAATTTAGTGAGGCAATACTTCATCAGATTGCTTTAGTTAATCAATTCCAGGTAAAAATAAATGAACTTGTAAAAGACAGCACTTGCAACTGCATGGTTCCATTTGTATGAAGTACCTAGAGTAGTGAATTCATAGAAAGTAGCATGGTGATTGCACCTGGGGAGGGTGTGGACAATGGGGAAATGTTTAACGGGTATAGAGTTTCAGTTGCAAGGTGAGAAGAAATCTAGAGATTAGTTGTACAACTATGTGGATATATATAATTAAACTGTACACTTAAAGATGGTCAACAAGGTACGTTTTATGTTACATATATCTTTCCGCCATTAAAAAAATTAAAGAGCTTCTTGATAAAGATGAAAGAGGAGAGTGAAAAGCTGGCTTAAAACTCAACATTGAAAAAACTAAGATCATGGCATCTGGTCCCATCACCTCATGGCAAATAGATGGTGAAACAATGGAAACAGTGGCAGACTTTTATTTTCTTGGGCTCCAAAATCACTGCAGATGGTGACTGTTGCCATAAAATTAAGATGCTTGCTCCTTAGAAGAAAAGCAATGACAAACCTAGACAACATATTAACAAGCAAAGACATTATTTGCCTACAAAGGCCTGTATAGTCAAAGCTGTGGTTTTTCCGGTAGTCATATATAGATACGAGAGTTGGACCGTAAGGAAGGCTGAGCACTGAAGAATTGATGCTTTTGAGCTTTGGTGTTGGTGAAGACCCTTGAGAATCCCTTGGACTGCAAGGAGATTAAACCAGTCAATCCTAAAGGAAATCAACCCTGAATATTCATTGGAAGGATTGATACTGAAGCTCCAATACTTTGGCCACCTGATGTGAAGAGCTAACTCATTTGAAAAGACCCTGATGCTTGGAAACATTAAAGGCAGGAAGAGAAGGGGACAGTAGAGGTTGAGATGATAGGATGCCATCACCGATTCAGTGGGCATAAGTTTAAGCAAACTTGGGATGGTGAAGGACAGGGAAACCCAGTGTGCTGCTGTCCGTAGCGTCACAAAGGGTCAGACACGACTGAGTGACTGAACAACAGCAACAGGACATTATTAAGAGAAATTGATAAGGACCTAAATAAATGGAGGGATATATAGTATTCATGGGATATACAGTGTATATATACATGGGATATACAGTATTCATATACAGTACTCAATATTGAAATTTCAGCTCTTCTCAAATTAACCTCTGTTATCAATGCCATCCCTGACAGAATCCCAGTGGCTTGATTTTTCTTGTTATTGTTTCCTTTGTTGCTGCTGCTGCTGCTGTCCTTTTGATTTTGTGGAACTCAAGCTGACTTTAAAATTCACATGGAAATGCCTTTGCATTTCCTTAGCTAAGAATAGCTAAGGGAGTCATGAAGAACAGAATTGGAGTACTTAGGTTGGCAGATACCAAGACTTATTATAAAACTGTATCAATTAAGACAGCTTAACATGTAGTGATTCTTGGACTGGCAGCATCAGCATCACCTGGGAGCTTGTTAGAAATGGAATTTCTCCTGCTTAACTTTACACCCTACTGAAGCCGAGTGTTTGGGGTTGGGGCCAAGGAGTCTGTTTTAACAATCTGCCTAGATTATTCTTGTGCACTTTAAAGTTTGAAAAACACTGAATTAAGACATTTTGACACGAGGAAATAAAAACTAACCAGTGGAACAGAAAGTCCAAAAAACAGAGCTATACATACGTGGTTCATCTGACTTATGTCAAAGTTGGCACCACAGTGCTGTGGGGAAGGGGTAGGCTTTTGGATAAATGGTACTAGATGATTTGTATTTGTATGGAGACAGTCTATCTTAACCCCTATATCATACTAAATATACAAAAATCAATTCCAGATTGAATGTGTAGAAGTGAAAAGCAGAACGGTAAAGTTTTTAAGAGGAAACTATAGGAGAACATCTTTGAGACTTTAGGACAGTCAAAAACAACAATAAAGCTCTAACCATAAAACAAAAATGATAAACTAGATTATTATTAATATTAAGCACTTTTTAAAAATTAAAAGATGCCATTAGTATCTGTAAGGCACTTAGACCAGTGCCTTGCCAACACAAGTATGTGTTGTGTAAGTATTTGTCAAATAAGAATAGTAATCTATCACCCTCCTCCAACAAAAAGACAGAGGGCTTGTGTCCAAAAAATAAGAATATATAACAAATTATCAAGAAAAATTTTGACAACTCAGTAGAAAACAAGAGGCAAAGGACTTCAGTAGGAACTTATAAGAGAGGACTAAAATGGTCATTAACATGTTAAAAGGTGCTCAGCTTCATTAATCATTAGAGAAATGTGAATTTGTTACAGACATATAAGTTAACCATATGAAATACTACTAAATATTCACCAGAATGGCTAAAATGCAAAAAAAAAAAAAACAAACAGATAGTGTTGAGTGTTGCAAGGTTGTGAAGCAACAAGGACTCTAATGTTTCTAATAAGAGTGTAAAGTAGAAAACCTGTCAGAAGATTGGAGTATTCATGAAAGCTCAATACTCTGACCTAGCAGTTTCACTCCTAAGTATTAATGCATGTCTAACAGAAATACATGTTGAGCTAAAGAACCTGTTTTAGCATGTTCATGATGGCACATTCTGATAGCACATTAGAATATTCATTGGACATCTGGTAGTTCCCAGATTGGAAATTACCTAAATGCCCATTAGCAATATAATAGTTAAATAGGTTGCATATTGCAGTGAAATATTATTCAGCAATAAAATGAACATTCTGCAGCTATACAAAGCATTAAAGCATGTGTCACCTGTTTAATTTTCTTTTTGTGTATCCCATATTCTGATTGAGTCTTCCCTTGTGGCAGCAGTGTTTTGTAAGATATATTAAACAAAGCCTATCTGCAGTTACCTCCTTTAGAAAGACTTTCCCAAGTCAGACATCTCCCAGCCAAACATAAGATAAATGCATTCTTCCGTGATATCATTATCCAGCCAGTTCTTTCTTTAAAGCTTTGCAAATGTCTATTTTTCAGATTGCATTTTACTTTCAGCGTTTAGTGAGAATGTTTTGCTTGACCCTCACATTAAAGTCTCAGGCAAACTCTTGTTCTCTTGCCAGCATAGAAAACAGTCTGAGTTGGTAGTTTTCCTGAGGCAAATATCCCCCCACCCCCGCTTTGGTGTGCAAACCTTTTAAAGCTGGGATTTAACTGACAAGCCTACCGCCTGCACTGGTCTGCCCCTTGATGTTATTAGTAAAGTGACCGTGTGGCTGGAAGCTGAAAGTTTTCCTCAGCCTTCTTAGGGTCCCAGGCTGGGTCTGAAAATTAAACTGACAAAGATTAACAGGAAAAAAGCACACACATTTACTTAATACAGGTTTTGTGTGACATGGGAGCCTTCATAAGGTTATAAGACCTGAAGAAACAGTTTAATTTGAGTATTTTATGCCTGGTGGCTCAGACAGTAAAGAATCTGCCTGCAATGCGGGAGACCTGGGTTTGATTCCTGGGTCGGGAAGATCCCCTGGAGGAGGGCATAGCAACCCACTCTGGTATTCTGGCCTGGAGAATCCCCATGGACAGAGGAGCCTGGCGGGCTACAGTCCATGGGGTCGCAGAGTTGGACGTGACTGAGCGACTAAGCACCTGGTGGGTTTGACGAAGTGTGGGCAGTCATGGAGGAGTGTGATAGGGCAAAGGTAAGGACTATAAACTGGGGGAGACTTAGGCTTCTTGGGATTCTCAGCATCCCTTTGTCTTCAGAGATAAGAATGCTCCTTTCCTCTTTTTGTGAGAGGGTGGGCACCTCTCACAGAGTTTTATGACCTATTTCAGAGGTGAAGATCAGAGTGATCTGCTGTTTCCTCAGAGTCCTTCAGCTGAAAATACTAGGTATGCTTGGGTGCCCTGTTTTGGGAGTTGCCAGTGGTTAGGGCCATCACCCGTGCCCACTCTGGATGGTGCCTTTTTTCCGAGGGTGAGAGAAAGCTTTGTAGGAGGAGAAATCCCGGTGGTAGGGGATGTGTTTTTCAGCAGGTACTCTCAGAGGCTTGTTAAGCATCACCTATTCATGCTTATTGTTCATAATCCTCACAAGTTTGTGAGAGATGGGAATTACTGTTCCTATTTTAGAGAGATGAAAATTGAGATCCTGAGAGGTGAGGTGACTTCCCAGCTAATCACCTCCCTGGGATTCTGATCAAGCTCTGGCTGACGTGAGATGATCTGCCCTGTTTTACAGAGTCTTTTCCTAGGTGCTCTTCCATGATGTCATGAGGTTACAGAGACAGTCCCTTTAATAAAATGGATAGAAAAAAGGCCACGCACTGTACGTAGGAGAATCACTATGCAGATTTACTTACTGAAAAAAGTTTCATTCTTTGTTTTGAGCTTAGTTATATTAATAGAAGAATGGTGATGGACAGGGAGGCCTGGTGTGCTGCGATTCATGGTCGCAAAGAGTCGGACACAACTGAGCAACTGAACTGAACTGAAGGTTACCTAATAGTCATTGCAGTAGAATGTTCATTCTCTGAGGGCAGGGACCTTGTTTGTCTTGCTTACTGCCCTGTCCCTGGGGCCTTGTGCACATTGCCTTGTGCAGAGTAAGTGCTCGAGTGAAGTAATGAATGAACACACTTCAGTAAGAATGAGTTCTTCTGATTCTCTTTCTACTTTATTTGTATATTCTTTGTTTACTCCTTCTACTTCCCTTTAATATAGCAGTTTCCTAAAGTTTTTTTTTTTCCTCACTGAATGCTCTACTTACATTGCTCTACCAGTGTTTCCTGGGTACTGTCATCCACTTCCTTGGAGAAAGTGTTGAGAAAACAATACAAATGTTCTGCGGCCAAAAAAGGTGACGTCTTGCTATTTGCGACAACATGGATGGATCTAGAGGGTGTTATAAGTCAGACAAGAAGGACTACTTGACCTCACTTATATAGTGACCCTAAAAAAGCGCAAACAAAACAAAACAGACTCATAGATTGAGAGAAGAAACAGGTGACTGCCAGAAAGTGAGGTGGGGTGGGCAAAATAGGTAAAGGAGATTAACAGTTACAAACCTCCACCTATATAATAAGTAAGTCATGGGGATATAATATCTTTGTATGGGGAAAGATGGTTACTGGACTTCTTGGGGTAATCCCTTTATACTTTATAATGTATGTAAATGTCAAATCGTCGTGTAGAAACTGAAAAAATATTGTATCAACTATATTTCAGTTACAAAGCGAAAATGGTTGCAGCTTATGCCAAAAAACAAACAAACAAACATGTTTTTGGTAATCAAGAGACCCCAAAAGTATTAGAATCAGCTTTTGCTACTAACGAAGGTGTGACATTGAGCATGTAACCTAATCTGTTGTTTTCGTTTTTATTATAAAAAAGTAGGCCTAGATTTGGAGTTGAAAATTCCCGTACCCATCACTTCAGTTCAGTTCAGTCACTCAGTTGTGTCCGACTCTTTGCGACCCCATAAATTGCAGCACGCCAGGCCTCCCTGTCCATCACCAACTCCTGGAGTTCACTCAGACTCACGTCCATCGAGTCAGTGATGCCATCCATCCATCTCATCCTCTGTCATCCCCTTTTCCTCCTGCCCCCAATCCCTCCCAGCATCAGAGTCTTTTCCAATGAGTCAACTTTTCACACGAGGTGGCCAAAGTACTGGAGTTTCAGCTTTAGCATCATTCCTTCCAAAGAAATCCCAGGGCTGATCTCCTTCAGAATGGACTGGTTGGATCTCCTTGCAGTCCAAGGGGCTCTCTAGAGTCTTTTCCAACACCACAGTTCAAAAGCGTCAATTCTTCGGCGCTCAGCCTTCTTCACAGTCCAACTCTCACATCCATACATGACCACAGGAAAAACCATAGCCTTGACTAGGTGGACCTTTGTTGGCAAAGTAATGTCTCTGCTTTTGAATATGCTATCAAGGTTGGTCATAACTTTCCTTCCAAGGAGTAAGCATCTTTTCTTTTCATGGCTGCAGTAACCATCTGCGGTGATTTTGGAGCCCAGAAAAATAAAGTCTGACACTGTTTCCACCCTTTCCCCATCAGTTTGCCATGAAGTGATGGGACCAGATGCCATGATCTTCATTTTCTGAATGCTTTAAGCCAACTTTTTCACTCTCCACTTTCATTTTCATCAAGAGGCTTTTGAGTTCCTCTTCACTTTCTGCCATAAGGGCAGTGTCATCTGCATATCTGAGGTTATTGATATTTCTCCCGGAAATCTTGATTCCAGCTTGTGCTTCTTCCAGTCCAGCGTTTCTCATGATGTACTCTGCATATAAGTTAAATAAGCAGGGTGACAATATACAGCCTTGACGAACTCCTTTTCCTATTTGGAACCAGTCTGTTGTTCCATGTCCAGTTCTAACTGTTGCTTCCTGACCTGCATACAGATTTGTCAAGAGGCAGGTCAGCTGGTCTGGTATTCTCATCTCTTTCAGAATTTTCCACAGTTTATTATGATCCACACAGTCAAAGGCTTTGGCATAGTCAATAAAGCAGAAATAGATGTTTTTCTAGAACTCTCTTGCTTTTTCCATGATCCAGCAGATGTTGGCAATTTGATCTCTGGTTCCTCTGCCTTTTCTAAAACCAGCTTGAACATCAGGAAGTTCATGGTTCACATATTGCTGAGGCCTGGCTTGGAGAATTTTGAGTATTACTTTACTAGCGTGTGAGATGAGTGCAGCTGTGCAGTAGTTTGAGCATTCTTTGGTATTGCCTTTCTTTGGGATTGGAATGAAAACTGACCTTTTCCAGTCCTGTGGCCACTGCTGAGTTTTCCAAATTTGCTGGCATATTGAGTGTAGCACTTTCACAGCATCATCTTTCAGGATTTGAAATAGCTCCACTGGAATTCCATCACCTCCACTAGCTTTGTTCGTAGTGATGCTTTCTAAGGCCCACTTGACTTCACATTCCAGAATGTCTGGCTCTAGATGAGTGATTACACCATCGTGATTATCTGGGTCGTGAAGATCTTTTTTGTACAGTTCTTCTGTGTATTCTTGCCACCTCTTTTTAATATCTTCTGCTTCTGTTAGGTCCATACCATTCCTGTCCTTTATCAAGGTCATCTTTGCATGAAATGTTCCCTTGGTATCTCTAATTTTCTCGAAGAGATCTTAGTCTTTCCCATTCTGTTGTTTTCCTCTATTTCTCTGCATTGATTGCTGAAGAAGGCTTTCTTATCTCTTCTAGCTATTCTCTGGAACTCTGCATTCAGATGCTTATATCCTTCCTTTTCTCCTTTGCTTTTTCGCTTCTCTTCTTTTCATAGCTATTTGTAAGGCCTCCCCAGACAGCCATTTTGCTTTTTTGCATTTCTTTTCCATGGGGATGGTCTTGATCCCTGTCTCCTGTACAGTGTCATGAACCTCATTCCATAGTTCATCAGGCACTCTATCAATCAGATCTAGGCCCTTAAATCTATTTCTCACTTCCACTGTATAATCATAAGGGATTTGATTTAGGTCATACCTGAATGGTCTAGTGATTTTCCCTACTTTCTTCAGTTTCAGTCTGAATTTGGCAATAAGGAGTTCATGGTCTGAGCCACAGTCAGCCCCTGGTCTTGTTTTTGCTGACTGTATAGAGCTTCTCCATCTTTGGCTGCAAAAAATATAATCAGTCTGATTTTGGTGTTGACCATCTGGTGATGTCCATGTGTAGAGTCTTCTCTTGTGTTGTTGGAAGAGGGTGTTTGCTGTGACCAGTGCATTTTCTTGGCAAAACTGTATTAGTCTTTGCCCTGCTTCATTCCGTATTCCAAGGCCAAATTTGCCTGTTACTCCAGGTGTTTCTTGACTTCCTACTTTTGCATCCAGTCCCCTATAATGAAAAGGACATCTTTTTTGGGTGTTAGTTCTAAAAGGTCTTGTAGGTCTTCATAGAACCGTTCAACTTCAGCTTTTCAGCATTACTGGTTGGGGCATAGACTTGGATTACTGGTGTGATACTGAATGGTTTGCCTTGGAAACGAACAGAGATCATTCTGTCGTTTTTGAGATTGCATCCAAGTACTGCATTTCAGACTCTTTGTTGACCATGATGGCTACTCCATTTCTTCTGAGGGATTCCTGCCCGCAGTAGTAGATATAATGGTTATCTGAGTTAAATTCACCCATTCCAGTCCATTTCAGTTCGCTGCTTCCTAGAATGTCAACATTCACTCTTGCCATGTCTTGTTTGACCACTTCCAATTTGCCTTGATTCATGGACCTGACATTCCAGGTTCCTATGCAATATTGCTCTTTACAGCATCAGACCTTGCTTCTATCACCAGTCACATCCATAGCTGGGTGTTCTTTTTGCTTTGGCTCCATCCTTTCATTCTTTCTTGAGTTATTTCTCCACTGATCTCCAGTAGCAATTGGTCACCTACTGATCTGGGGAGTTCCTCTTTCAGTATCCTATCATTTTGCCTTTTCATATTGTTCATGAGATTCTCAAAGCAAGATACTGAAGTGGTTTGCCAGTCCCTTCTCCAGTGGACCACATTCTGTCAGATCTCTCCACTATGACCCGCCCATCTTGGGTTGCCCCACGGGCATGGCTTAGTTTCATTTGAGTTAGACAAGGCTGTGGTCCTAGTGTGATTAGATTGACTAGTTTTCTGTGAGTATGGTTTCAGTGTGTCTGCCCTCTGATGCCCTCTTGCAACACCTACCGTCTTACTTGGGTTTCTCTTACCTTGGGCGTGGGGTATCTCTTCTTGGCTGCTCCAGCAAAGCGCAGCCACTGCTCCTTCCCTTGGACGAGGGGTATCTCCTCACCGCCGCCCTTCTTGACCTTCAACGTGGGATAGCTCCTCTAGACCCTCCTGCACCCGCGCAGCCACCGCTCCTTGGACGTGGGGTTGCTCCTCCCGGCCGCCGCCCCTGACTTCGGAGGTGGGGTAACTCCTCCTGGCCGCTGCCCCTGACCTCGGATGTGGGGTAACTCCTTCCGGCCGCTGCCCCTGACCTCGGACTTGGGTAGCTCCTCTCCGCCGTTCCTGCACCATCACAGCCTGGCACTCTCGGCTGCTGCCCCTCACCTCGGACGTGGGGTAACTCCTCTTGGCTGCCACCCTTTGGGCATGGGGTCCTCCCAGCTTCTGCCCCTGACCTCGGATGTGGGGTCTCCTCTCGCCCACGGTTAGTGCGCTGGTCGCAGCCGCCAGGCAAATAATAGATATGATGAAAGTGAGCTGGCCATTCATGGTACAGTAAAGAGTTGGAGAGACTGTGATAGAATTTATACTTCATTGAAAGACTTATTGCTAACTTTTAATGAGAATTTGGAGTTATTAGTGCCTTTAACCAAAAAACAAATAATCGTGTGGCTTCCCTGGTGGCTCGGTAAGGAATCTGCCTGCCAATGCAGGAGACAAGAGTTCATTTCCTACATCAGGAAGATCCCCTGGAGAAAGAAATGGCAGCCTACTCCAGTATTCTTGCCTGGAGAGTCCCATGGTTGGAGGAGCCTGGCAGGCTACACTCCATGGGGTCGCAAAAGAGTTGGACACTATTTAGTGACTAAACAACACTTGTATTAGCTTAGCTTTGCAATTCTTCAATTTGGCTATGTCTTAGAATTATTTGGAGAGTGTTTTAAAAAACACTGATGCTCAGATCCTGCTCTCAGAGGTCTGATTTACCTTTTAAAATACCAAAAGCTTCTTCTAATGGACAGCTAGGTTTTGAATGATTCATTGGACTCTAGTTAACTAGGATTTTTTTATATCTGATTTTTATAAATAAGTAAATAAGAATGTGGTCAACTGTCAGACAGTTACGCCTTTTGCCTTTCTTTGAAGCAACCTTCACTGTAAGTTACTGTTGGGGAATGATCACTCAGGGTCACTGTTGGTTTCCATGTCATCAGCAAAGAGCTTAAATTGTGTTCATTATACTGAGCAGTCCCTACTGCATCAGAATACATTTTCCCCCTGTTCTTGTGCACCCAGAACCCACTCATCCTCACCCCGTGCATTTGTGGACAGATTCAGTGGTTTCTACTGCACTCTCTGAGCTGATGGTGGTCACAGCTTTCTCCGGGTCTAGGTTTCAGTGTGTGCATATTCATGATTTTCTGATAAGCTAGTCTTTCTTAAGATGTCCCTCTAGGATAACATTTAACTAAAATTAGAGACTCTCTACCCTAACCAGGACTAGAAAGCATTCTCAAAAATGTTAGGATGGTTTCCTTAAACTTTGATGTGCCTTTGCATCAGGAGATTAGGGTATTTTTAAGTGAAAAGGCATTAGATTTCTAATTATTTGTTTTCATTTGTGAGTTTGGATAATTTTTAAAAATTTATTTCAAATTTGAGAAGTATGGTCTTCTACATTTGTATAACTTACGAGATAAAAAAGATGTATTAATTAATGGTATGATTTATTCCATTTACTGTTTCGATTATCTGGAAATAATTCTGACTCATTCCTTAAGGAATTTAATCAGCTGAACAGGTCAGCTCAGTTAAGTAATGATTCTGCTCAAATGAACACATTCTTTTCCAAAAATATTTGAAAGCACGTTGTCTTTTATTTTTTGCTGAGATGATTTTCAAATCGTCACTCAACTGTATCCTGATATATTAATTTTGTTATATTCAGAGTGGATTATCCAGTTTATCCATTTCTTTTGTGGTCTTTTTTTTTCCCCCTCCCCATCAGTGTTTACTTTCACAACCCAAGTTCTGGGCCATTCAGACATCAGCTTTGATCCTCCGGACAAAACTTGAGAGAGGAAGCACACGCCGAGTGGAACGAGCAATGAGGCAGACACAGGTAAGAATTAATGTTGCAATTCTTGTTAGTTTTCCAACTCTTAATTGTTATCAATAACCATGCATGTTTGTTATGAGTATAAATAATGAGATGGCTTTCATTTTACTCAAACACATTTTACTATTTGAGAGTGTTGTCCTAGAATTTGCTTGACTCCAAAGCCCAGCTGTGTACTGAGCTCTGTGACTCTGGTGTTTAACCTCTCTAAAGGAAAGCTGTTCCTCTGCTCAACACTTCTGACACCAAGTGTGTGGGTGTTTCCACACCAAGTATGTCTTCACTTCTCTGTGGACATCAATTGGGTGTCCTACAATTTAATTCAATTCTGACACTACGTGGAGTTAGTACAAACCCCATACATGAAGAGCTTAGTCCTGTAAGACTGCCTCCCTTTTCTGATTCTGATTTCAAGTCTGATACTTCTGACTGAATGGCTATAAACTAGGCGTTTTCATGACCTCCTTCTCAGCTCAGGTTTGATCATTTGCTAGAATGGCTCACAAAACTCAGGGAGACACTTAATTACTATTACTGATTTATTATAAAGGATATAAATGAGCAGCTGAATGAAGCAGTTTTGGGGCAAGGTCTGGAAGGGTCCTGAGCAGGGGAGCTTCTGTCTTTGTAGAGCTTAGGCTGCCCCCTCCTCCTAGAACTTGGTGCGTTTACTACCCTGGAAGCTCTGTCTATTCATTCTATTAGTTTTGAGAGTCTGATATTGAAACTCCAACTAAAAGTGGGTTGCTGTTCCCTTTTCCAGGGGATCTTTCTGACCCAAGGATTGAAGCTGGGTCTCCTGCATTATTAGCAGGAAGATTCTTTGCAGTCTGAGCCACCAGGGAAGCCCACTTTAGGTGGTGGTGGTTTAGTCGCTAAGTCGTGTCCGACTCTTGTGACTCCATGGACTGTAGCCTGCCAGGCTCCTTTGTCCATGGGATTCTCCGGGGAAGAATACTGGAGTGGGTTGCCATTTGCTTCTCCTTTCTTTATCATGAGAGCACATCTTTTCCTTCTTTGCTTTCGTATGGTAAAGGCAATATATTACACATATAATCCAAATATGAGGCAAATTAATTGAAACCTCATACATTCAAAGTGAAAGAGAAAGTGTTAGTTGCTCAGTCATGTCCAATTGTTTGCAACTCCATGGATCCCCACCAGGCTTCTCTGTCCATGGGATTCTCCAGGTAAGAATACTAAAGCAGGTAGCCATTCCCTTCTCCAGGGGAGTCTTCCTGACCCAGGCATTGAACCCAGGTCTCCTGCATTGCAGATAGATTCTTTACCATCTGAACCAGGGAAGCCCTACATACATACATCTAACTTTTGTTCAAACCAAAAAAAATCTTGTGTAAACCAGATGTCATCCTTGTCTAATAATATTCATATTAATGTTAGATAAACTCAGCTCAGTTGTTGAGGATTAATGTTAGGTTACTTTATGTTCATTATTAAAATAGTTTTGCTGATTAATTTTCATTACTCAGTTATCTCTTAAACCAGTTAATTTAAATTTAAATCTGCCCCTCTCCAGGTGGTTGTGCCTCTGAGGATGATTGCATGGCAGGAACCTTTTTCTTCACCCTTCAATTTCTGGGAGTTTGAGATTGTAGCAGTTTTCTGTCACTGGAGACTATTCATGCTGCAATTTGACTTTCTTAATGGTAGAAGATAATTGAGATTTCACAGCTTTTGAATGAGTATTTTTAGAACATCTGTTCTTGATACTGTATTTTAGCATTTACTAAATTATATTTTATTTGAAAATCTTTCCATCATCACAGCTAGAATGTGAGCTTCTTGAGGGGTCCGATTCTGTGTCTTACTTATTTTGTATACTCAGAATAGGCACTTGGTGGATGTTTGTTGAATGCTGAAGGTTGTATTTATTTATACCCTGCTTTTTACCAACAGAGTATATAAACTACTTATTTCTCTGTCATCAATCAGCTTTTTCCTCATCCCACTATGCTGCTAAACCATGTATGAGCCCCCCCCAAAAAAAAACCCATTTTGAATTATTTAATCATCAGCAGGAATAAGGCAGTGGCACCCCACTCCAGTACTCTTGCCTGGAAAATCCCATGGATGGAGGAGCCTGGTAGGCTGCAGTCCATGGGGTCTCGAAGAGTCGGACATGACTGGACGACTTCACTTTGACTTTTCACTTTCATGCCTTGGAGAAGGAAATGGCAACCCACTCCAGTGTTCTTGCCTGAAGAATCCCAGGGATGGCGGGGCCTGGTGGGCTGCCGTCTATGGGGTCGCACAGAGTCGGACACAACTGAAGTGACTTAGCAGCAGGAGTAATTAAGAGTTAGGTGAATTGAAGGTTATATTCTCATCTGGCACTTTAGCAGTCTGAGAGTTGTAGAGCCTGGCCTTTCTAGTATCATTGCAGTCCAGATCTTCAGCCTAGTGCTGAAGCTAACAAGAACAGAGCAGTTGTTGTGATCACACTGAGGGTAAGGTCGTGGTCTTGGCGTGTAGTAATTCACGGTTTGTTTGGTTGTATTTTTTAAGGGAAAAGAGATAAAGGAATGTCAGTTTTTCTTACAGGGTTTCTTCAAAAATGATAAACTACAACTACCCTCGAAGTGATTAGAAGTGAAAAGAGACTGGAGTCCGTGAATTAGCTACTCGATTAACTGGAAACATGTTCACTAGTCTATGGGAACTTGAGTAGAATGTGCATCCTCTGTATTATAGGCTGGTCATTTGTTCTACATTCCAGTCTTCGCTCCCATGTTTTAGTGTCAGAATGTGCTGTGCTGTATTATGTTTTCATATATCTTCTTCATGAAAGTACATCCACATGTGTTATGCTTGGCAGGCTCAGTATTGACCTTGATGTGTGACTGTTTGTGTGGATGGAAAATATATGGCTGCCATTATGAAGCCACTGACTGAGGAAGGGAGGTGGGGTGGGGATGTGATCTAGTCATTCAGGCTGACCTTGGTCATGTTTGGTTTGCCCACCAAGGGGGTGTGGCTTCAAAATTTGAGGAATTGTGTTCAATCTTTATACTTATTTTGAATATCCTTTTCCTAAATGCATGGTGCTTATAGAGGACAGATTGAAGCTCAGAGCTTTTCAAGACTCTTTATACTTATAGTAAAATTCAAGAACAGGTCTTGGTAAGGAAACTTAAGGGACAAAAACCCAACTTAAACTCGCTATGAAAAGGGATATTTGTTGGCTTTTATAGCTGGGAAGTCTAGAGGTATTCCAGTCCCAGAGATAGTTGGATTCACGGCTGAAAGAGATCATCAGGTCTTTCTCCCTTTTCCCATTTCTCTGCCTGCTTCAGTATCAGAATGTCTGTTGTCAGAAAAGCACCAAATTTTGTTGTCTGTAGCCCTCACAGTCTAAGAGGAAGAGAGATCACGTACTGTGGCCAAGACTGAGCCCTCTAACCTGTGCTTCGCTTTCTCACCTGGAGGATGGAGAGAGCCGTCATTCAGATACCAAAGGGTTAAACGACTTCATTTAATGCTTGAAATAGTACCTGGCACATTAGAAAACGCTCAGTGAATGTTAACTGTTACTATTATCCTCACTTTAAAGAGGGGGAAGTCTAGGTACAAGAAAATAAAGCTGTCCAGTCCTTCATAGCTCACTGAAAGCAGTCATTACTGCCTGGAAGATCTGAAAACATTGGATAACGACAGTGCTTCATGTTTAGTGTGCTGTGTCCTGCCATGGAGCTTTTCAGGTATCTGAGATGAGAAATGTTGTCTTCCATTCTAGCTCTGTACTTTACCTGCGTTAATAACCACACGTAGCATTTGAAAGTTACTGAAAAGCATACCAGAACGTGCTCCTGCGACTGTGGCTGTGCTTTAATTTTATTGGAATCATTGTAGTTACTACTCTTTGTTCAGAACTGTGTATAGTTACTGCCATTTACTGATCACTCAGATGCCAGGTGCTAGATAATCCTAGGAAGTAGGTGCTACTTATATTTTTATTGATGAAGATAGTAAAGCACAGAAAATTTAAGTGACTTGCCCAAGATCTAATAGCTGGACTGGAATTCAAACCAGGTCTGCCTTGGGTTTCAAAGTCCATGCTTTGACTGACCCTGTTGCACCCATCTGTGAAAGACTTGGCATCATCTGGAGGAAGGGGGTTGAACCAGCTTAGACAGGAAGAAGTGAACAGAGGCTTTTGTGAGCAAGGCTTGGTGGCAGAACTCAGCTTCTCAGGGCGTACAATTTAGGTGAGAGGAGGGGAACGTGGAGTGCCCATAATATCGAGATGTGGTCCTGTGTAGGAACAGAGTGTACATGTGGCTGAGTGAAACAGGCCAAGGCTAAGGCCAGGAGAGGATGCTGCCCAGAGGGAGGCTGGTGGGCCGAACCAGGGTGTGAGTTTCATAATACTAGATTAATTAAAAATAGGTGACAGTTGGTTCATAGATAAGTGAGGTAAAAGAAGGGAGAAGCAATAAAATATTGTTGATAGTAAAAAAAAATTTTTTAATCTAGAAACTTACAGAACAGTGAAAACTCAAGCATAGCAGAGGAACTTACTAGTGGGGTGAATAATGTCCACCACACGTCTAAAGGCACTAAATGCTCACTTCAGTCAGCTTCCAGCTGGGGCACTCGAGATTCTTTGACAGAATCAGATTGTGTTGGTTGAACTGACACATTGGTTTCTCCCGGGACAGCACCCTGTGTACATCTTAAGAGCCTTGTGCAACTTTCCCCAAACTTGCATGAACATATGAACCACTTGCAAGGTGCTTATTAAAATATAGCTCTTTAGCCCAGCCCACAGAAATTGAGGGTCCTGTGAGGGTGGTGATTATGGTCACCTTTGGAAGAGCCTGCTCCTGGCTGAGACCAGCTGTTAATCTTTAGTAGCTCCAGATGTTTTCCTGTCTCATACCCAGGTCCATACAGAACAGACACTAAAGGGGCATTTGTCAAGACCTGAAGGCCAGCCTTGTGATTTAACAGGGTACTGAGTCCCAGAAGGAACCTTAGAGGTGTGTGTTACCAAGAGTCACAGACTGGAGCCAGATTGAGCTCACTGAGGAATGGGCACTCTGCATATGACAGAGACTGCTCAGGAAAGTAGGTATAACTATTATTAGATTTGACTGCTTTAACTTTCTTAGAAAGGATGATACTAGGAATTTAAAACATTCACTTGCTGCTGCTGCTGCTGCTAAGTCGCTTCAGTCGTGTCGACTCTGTGTGACCCCATAGACGGCAGCTCACCAGGCTTCCCCGTCCCTGGGATTCTCCAGGCAAGAACGCTGGAGTGGGTTGCCATTTCCTTCTCCAGTGCAGGAAAGTGAAAAGTGAAAGTGAAGTCGCTCAGTCGTGTCCGACTCTAGCAACCCCATGGACTGCAGCCTACCAGGCTCCTCCATCCATGGGATTTTTCCAGGCAAGAGTACTGGAGTGGGGTGCCATTGCCTTCTCCGAAAACATTCACTTAGGTTTTAATAATAAATATTCTTTGCACTCTTACCCTACTTTCAGACTATAAATAGACTGACTTTTCTCACTGAACTTTTAAGACAAGATAGTGAAGGAGAACTTCCAAGAAGGTCTCCCGGAGAAGTTTTAGGAGAAAGTTGGAAGTGGGCAGGGCTGGGAAAGGCACGCGAGATGGGGCATCTCCCAGTCCTCAGAGGGTGATTGTGGAGCCCTGAGGCTCCCTAAGACCTTTCAGAGAATCCACAGGTTGCAGCTATCTTCACAGCAACATTGTTGTTGTGTGGTTGCTAAGTCCTGTCTGACTCTTTTGTGACCTCATGGCCTGTAGCCCGCCAAGCTCCTCTGTCCATGGGAATTCTCCAGGCAAGAATACTGGAGTAGGTTGTCATTTCCTTCTCCAGGGGATTTTGCTGACACAGGGATCGAACCTATGTCTCCTGCTTGGCGAACTGATTCTTTACCATCAGACTACCTGGGAAGTCCCTTCGCAACAATACTGAAATGCTGTTTTACCTTGTCACTGTGTTGATACTGAAGCAACAGAAGCAATGGAGGGTCAAACTGTTGGCCCTTTCACCAGAATCATGGTCGGGACTCCACACTGTGCTGTCAGTCAGCCTGTGCTTCATAGCCATGCATTTGTAGCTTAAAAAAAAAAAAAAAGACAGTTTTGTTTATGATTGTCTTTGATAAAGCAATCAATATTATTTTATTAAATCTTTATCCTTGACAGTTTGCTTTTAAATATTTTATGTGGTGAACTGGGAGGTACTTGCAAAACACTTGTGCTATGTGAAGTGCAGTGGTTATTCCAAAAAAACCTGAGCGAACTGCTTTTCCCGTTGTTGTTGTTCAGTCACTAAGTCCTGTCCGACTCTGCAACCCCATGAACTGCAGAACACCAGGCCTTCCCTGTCCTTCAGTATCTCCTAGAGTTTGCCCAAACTCATGTCCATTGAGTCAGTGATGCCATCCAGCCATCTCATCCTCTGTTGCCCCTTCTCCTCCTGCCTTCAATCTTTCCCAGCATGAGGGTATTTCCAATGAGTCAGCTCTTTGCATTAGGTGGCCGGAGTATTGGAGCTTCAGCATCAGTCCTTTCAGTGAAGAGTCAGGGTTGATTTCCTTTAGGATTGACTGGTTTGATATCCTTGCTATCCAAGGGACTCTCAAGAGTCTTCTCCAGCACCACAATCTGAAAGCATCAATTCTTCAGTGCTTAGCCTGTGGTCGAACTCTCACATCTGTACATAACTCCTTGAAAAACCACAGCTTTGACTATATGGACCTTTGTCGGCAAAGTAATGTCTCCGCTTTTGAATATGCTGTCTAGGTTTGTCATAGCTTTTCTTCCAAGGAGCAAACTTCTTTTAATTTTATGGCTGCAGTCACTGTCCAAAGTGATTTTGGAGTCCAAGAAACTGGAAATCTGTCACTATTTCCATTGTTTCCCTATTTATTTGCCATGAAGTGATGGGACCGGATGCCGTGATCTTCTTTTTTTGAATGTTGAGTTTTAAGCCAGCTTTCTCACTCTCCTCTTTCACTTCATCAAGAGGCTCTTTAGTTCCTCTTAGCTTTCTGCCATAAGGATGGTGTCATCTGCATATCTGAGGTTATTGATATTTCTCCAGGCAATATTGATTCCAGCTTGTGTTTCATCCAGCTTGGCATTTCGCACGATGTACTCTGCGTATGAATTAAATAAGCAGGGTGACAATATGGAGCTTTTCCCATGGAACATTGTTTTTACTTTGAAGAACCACTGACAGACTATGGGTATTCAGACTTGGGTATTATGGCCGAAATTTTCTCAAAAATGAATGAAGTGAGCTTATCACTTCTATTTGTTACCAGTGATAAAATTTTGAGCTGGAAGAAAAAAAAATGAAACTTTTGGAAGTCTTGTATCTTTAGTTCTAAACCTGACAGCTTCCCATTGCTTCAGTTACTGGGATGAGAGTTTTTATATGAGCTTGCTGATAATAGGAAGTTAGGAGGTTTCATCGGAGAAGGCAATGGCACCCCACTCCAGTACTCTTGCCTGGAAAATCCCATGGACGGAGGAGCCTGGTGGGCTGCAGTCCATGGGGTTGCTAAGAGTCGGACACAACTGAGCAACTTCACTTTCACTTTTCACTGTCATGCAGTGGAGAGGGAAATGGCAACCCACTCCAGTGTTCTTGCCTGGAGAATCCCAGGGACGGGGGAGCCTGGTGGGCTGCTGTCTATGGGGTCGCAAAGAGTCGGACACGACTGAAGTGACTTAGCAGTAGCAGCAGCAGCTGATAATACTAGTGCATGTAATTTTTAATATTATATGAAATATGTGGACATTTGCAAACCTGCACATTTTTCCAAAATAACCAATGCATGATGTGAAAAATCAAGCATGGGTAAAAGACCCAGTCAAAGTTCAAGACACATCAGTGAGTGGGTTTGTTTTATGATTTTTTTTAATTTAGGCCAGTGGATTTACTATAACAGAGTATTTAATGTAACAGGAAAACTTTCATTGATAGGATTTCAAATCCCACATTGTCGATAATTCTAAGAAGCTAACCACATGTTGAATTTTGATGTAGTATTAAAGAATAATATGCAAAATTAACTTTAAAAGCTTTTAAAATACTTCTCCTTTTTCCAACTACCAGTCTGTGTAAGGTCAAATTTTCTTCATAAATTTCAACCAAAACATCATATTGCAATAGATTGACTACAGAAGCAGGTATGAGAATGCAGCTGTCATCTATTAGGCCAGACATTGAATAGAATTGCAAAAGTGTAAGCCATTGCCAGTTGTTTTTTCTTTTTAACTAAACTCATTGGGTTGCAGGATCTAAGTTCCCTAACAAGGGATTGAACCCAGGCCCTCGGCAGTGGAAGTGGAAAGTCCTAACCACTGGACTACCATGAGAGTTCCCAGATTTTGCTAAACTTTTCGTGATTTTGTTTTTTGGGAAAAATTAGTTATTTTTCATAAAACATGTAAGTTAAAGTAATGGAGTAATTATTTTATTTTAGAATGAATTTAATATTTAAATTTAACTCAGTTTTAATTTCTAATATGATAAATATTGATATATTATAGCCCACATATACAAAAGCTCTTTATAGTCCCTCAGTAATTTATAAGAGTTCAAAGAGGTCCTGACACCAAAAAGATTAACTGCTGAGGTGTAACTAAGGGGAATGCTCCAAGAGCCTTGTCTGCATTTCCTTGAAGACTTCCTCTTTATGTTCATCTGTTTAGTCTGGAATCATAAAAAAGACATCTAGGTTCTCTTAGCCCCCATTAGTAGACCCAGTTCCTACCAGCCAACACAAGAAAGTCTTTGAAACAGGAAGCAGAAATCTTAGTCAGATCTCCAGATCTCCTGACCCTGACTCCCTTATTATGGGATTAGGTGGGGAAAAACAGTTAGAATTTTCAATATTTTCCAGTGAGAAGCAGCGTTTTATTTTCATAGATCTGACCATTTCCACTTAAGTTAGGAGGTTATGGTTTTGATGAAGCTGTCAGTATAGTGTTTGAAATCAGACAGGCTCTGATTCATAGCTTTAAACTTTGAGCACAGGGGCTTCCCTGGTGGTCCATAGGCTAAAATTCAACGCTTCCAATGCAGGGAGCACAGGTTCAGTCTCTGGTCAGGGAAACTAAGATCCTGTACGCTGTGCTGCAGAGCCAAAAAACTAAAACAAAACAGCAGCCAAAAAGAAAAAATTAAACTTTGGGCAAGCCATTTTTTTAATCTCTCTGAGCTGCGGTTCCCTATGCATGAGGTAAAACTGGGTTAACAATAGGTGTAATGATGATGTTGATACTTTGTAGATGTGTTAATACATTTTGATTCTCCTTCTCCTTGTTCCTGTTGGAAGTTTTCTTAGGCTTGGAAGTTTGAGGTAGCAGTTAACTTGACCACAACTGTTTGTGAATCACAATTGAATGACTGCAGACTCCTGTCAGAGAGAACTGTTCACCCCAACTGTTGGATATATTTGATTAAGTACAGATTTTTATAATAAATCTCACCCTCCTAGACATCTGCATGCATACACAGATTGCACAAAAAAGCAAGGTGATTTGGCATGTGATCAATCATACCTTTTAGATTATCAGCTAATTTTGACTTGGCTCTTCAGAAAGCTGATAAGCACTTAGATATCACGCAAGCAGGAAAGAATAGCCTTCAGTGAAAGTGTAGGTCCTTAGGGACTAGCTGTGTTTTTTCAAAGATATGTGTGCCATACTTTTAGATATGAGCACATAAATAAAGTCTAAATCATACCAGACCTTGTTCTGAATTGTCCTTCAAAATTGTCCTAAATCATTCTCCATGTGCTAATTTTAAAATGTAGTCTTGATTTTCTCTAGTTTTTTTGGAGGGAAGTTCTTTCTCTGCTGAAAACAGAGAGGGCCCATCATTGTTTTGTGGGGATTTGTTCTTTTATTCCCCATTCCTTAGCGGTGTCCTCTGATCTCTGGTACTGGTTTCTGGAAGACTCAAGAGTTGCTGTTGTCTGGGGTCAGAGAAACTGTATGCATAGGCATGTTGTCTCAACACTGAAAATATAAATGCTTTGAGGTGGAGTTTGGGGAGAAAAAGACATTAAAAGGGAGTCTTGAAACTTGAAAACAGTTTCATATAACAGTTTATGCATCATGAATGAAGTTGTGTTTGGTGTGTCCCAGCAGTTGAACCTGGATTTTCTGTCACCTGATTCTCTTATTGCACCCCACCCACCAACCTCTCAGTCTAGTCTGAGCCAGACTCTTCCTTACTCTTTTCTCATCATATTTCTTGTTTATCCACATCTCTCTGTCACCTCCTTGTGTACATTCTGCTTGCTTTCAACTCTTAATGATTGGTTTAGGGTGTATTTGTGTCTCTCTTTCTCTCTCCAGTTTTGATGTTACTATCTTTTCTTAAAAACAAACTTCTCATGCCAATTTTAACTTATGACCAAGTGTCCATGACTTTCAGGTGTGAAATACATGAAATTTAGAAACTGGAGAGAGAAAATGGCAAGTGAGAGAGTAGGACAGTGCTTTAGAGGTCATTTACCTCAGTTTCTGGGAATTTGTGAAAGCTTGCAAGGTACCCATTTGTCTCTGAGCTCCCTGTTTTTGTCCACATTCATACACACACATCTGAGTTAAATTCACCCATTCCAGTCCATTTCAGTTCGCTGCTTCCTAGAATGTCAACATTCACTCTTGCCATCTCTTGTTTGACCACTTCCAATTTGCTTTGATTCATGGACCTGGCATTCCAGGTTCCTATGCCATATTGCTCTTTACAGCATCGGACCTTGCTTCTATCACCAGTCACATCCACAGCTGGGTATTGTTTTTGCTTTGGCTCCATCCCTTCATTCTTTCTGGAGTTATTTCTCCACTGATCTCCAGTAGCATATTGGGCACCTACTGACCTGGGGAGTTCCTCTTTCAGTATCCTATCATTTTGCCTTTTCATACTGTTCATGGGGTTCTCAAGGCAAGAATACTGAAGTGGTTTGCCATTCCCTTCTCCAGTGGACCACATTCTGTCAGATCTCTCCACCATGACCTGCCCATCTTGGGTTGCCCCACGGGCATGGCTTAGTTTCATTTGAGTTAGACAAGGCTGTGGTCCTAGTGTGATTAGATTGACTAGTTTTCTGTGAGTATGGTTTCAGTGTGTCTGCCCTCTGATGCCCTCTTGCAATACCTACCGTCTTACTTGGATTTCTCTTACCTTGGGCGTGGGGTATCTCTTCTCGGCTGCTCCAGCAAAGCGCAGCCTGGAATGGGTGAATTTAACTCAGATGACCATTATATCTACTACTGCGGGCAGGAATCCCTCACAAGAAATGGAGTAGCCATCATGGTCAACAAAAGAGTCCGAAATGCAGTACTTGGATGCAATCTCAAAAACAACAGAGTGATCTCTGTTCCTTTCCAAGGCAAACCATTCAATATCACAGTAATCCAAGTCTGTGCCCCAACCAGTAATGCTGAAGAAGCTGAAGTTGAATGGTTCTATGAAGACCTACAAGACGTTTTAGAACTAACACCCAAAAAAGATGTCCTTTTCATTATAGGGGACTGGAATGCAAAAGTAGGAAGTCAAGAAACACCTGGAGTAACAGACAAATTTGGCCTTGGAATACAGAATGAAGCAGGGCAAAGACTAATAGAGTTTTGCCAAGAAAATGCACTGGTCATAACAAACACCCTCTTCCAACACCACAAGAGAAGACTCTATACATGGACATCACCAGATGGTCAACACCGAAATCAGATTGATTATATTCTTTGCAGCCAGAGATGGAGAAGCTCTATAGAGTCAGCAAAAACAAGACCAGGAGCTGACTGTGGCTCAGATCATGAACTCCTTATTGCCAAATTAAGACTTAAATTGAAGAAAGTATGGAAAACCACTAGACCATTCAGGTATGATGTAAATCAAATCCCTTATGATTATACAGTGGAAGTGAGAAATAGATTTAAGGGCCTAGATCTGATAGATAGAGTGCCTGGGGAACTATGGAATGAGGTTCGTGACATTGTACAGGAGACAGGGATCAAGACCATCCCTATGGGAAAGAAATGCAAAAAAGCAAAATGGCTGTCTGGGGAGGCCTTACAAATGGCTGTGAAAAGAAGAGAAGCGAAAAGCAAAGGAGAAAAGGAAAAATATACCCATTTGAATGCAGAGTTCCAGAGAATAGCAAGAAGAGATAAGAAAGCCTTCTTCAGCGATCAATGCAAAGAAATAGAGGAAAACAACAGAATGGGAAAGACTAGGGATCTTTTCAAGAAAATCAGAGATACCAAAGGAACATTTCATGCAAAGATGGGCTCGATAAAGGACAGAAATGGTATGGACCTAACAGAAGCAGAAGATATTAAAAAGAGATGGCAAGAATACACAGAAGAACTGTACAAAAAAGATCTTCACGACCCAGATAATCACGATGGTGTGGTCACTGACCTAGAGCCAGACATCTTGGAATGCAAAGTCAAGTGGGTCTTAGAAAGCATCACTAAGAACAAAGCTAGTGGAGGTGATGGAATTCCAGTTGAGCTATTCCAAATCCTGAAAGATGATGCTGTGAAAGTGCTGCACTCAATATGCCAGCAAATTTGGAAAACTCAGCAGTGGCCACAGGACTGGAAAAGGTCAGTTTTCATTCCAATGCCAAAGAATGCTCAAACTACCGCACAATTGCACTCATCTCACACGCTAGTAAAGTAATGCTCAAAATTCTCCAAGCCAGGCTTTAGCAATATGTGAACTGTGAACTTCCAGATGTTCAAGCTGGTTTTAGAAAAGGCAGAGGAACCAGAGATCAAATTGCCAACATCCGCTGGATCATGGAAAAAGCAAGAGAAAAACATCTATTTCTGCTTTATTGACTATGCCAAAGCCTTTGACTGGATCACAGTAAACTGTGGAAAATTCTGAAAGAGATGGGAATACCAGACCACCTGATCTGCCTCTTGAGAAATTTATATGCAGGTCAGGAAGCAACAGTTAGAACTGGACATGGAACAAAAGACTGGTTCCAAATAGGAAAAGAAGTACGTCAAGGCTGTATATTGTCACCCTGTTTATTTAACTTATATGTAGAGTACATCATGAGAAACGCTAGATTGGAAGAAACACAAGCTGGAATCAAGATTTCCGGAGAAATATCAATAACCTCAGATATGCAGATGACACCACCCTTATGGCAGAAAGTGAAGAGGAACTCAAAAGCTTCTTGATGAAAGTGGAAGTGGAGAGTGAAAAAGTTGGCTTAAAGCTCAACATTCAGAAAACGAAGATCATGGCATCCGGTCCCATCACTTCATGGGAAATAGATGGGGAAACAGTGGAAACAGTGTCAGACTATATTTTTCTGGGCTCCAAAATCACTGCAGATGGTGACTGCAGCCATGAAATTAAAAGATGCTTACTCCTTGGAAGGAAAGTTATGACCAATCTAGATAGCATATTCAAAAGCAGAGACATTACTTTGCCAACAAAGGTTCGTCTAGTCAAGGCTATGGTTTTTCCTGTGGTCATGTATGGATGTGAGAGTTGGACTGTGAAGAAGGCTGAGCGCTGAAGAATTCATGCTTTTGAACTGTGGTGTTGGAGAAGACTCTTGAGAGTCCCTTGGACTGCAAGGAGATCCAACCAGTCCATTCTGAAGGAGATCAGCCCTGGGATTTCTTTGGAAGGAATGATGCTGAAGCTGAAACGACAGTACTTTGGCCACCTCATGCGAAGAGTTGACTCATTGGAAAAGACTGTGATGCTGGGAGGGATTGGGGGCAGGAGGAGAAGGGGACGACAGAGGATGAGATGGCTGGATGGCATCACTGACTCGATGGACGTGAGTCTGAGTGAAGTCCGGGAGCTGGTGATGGACAGGGAGGCCTGGTGTGTTGCGATTCATGGGGTCGCAAAGAGTCGGACACGACTGAGTGACTGATGTGATCTGATCTGATTCACACACATTAACAGTAGAAACTCAGGCTTCCCATTCAGGAGTCCCAGTCTCCTAGGACTTGGCGTCTTGCCTTTGTCTTTCGGACTACTTGGGTATGGTTTGTCCCTGGGGAATAAACCTGATACTTGTGTTGGGCTAATGGTACCTGAGACTGACAACCTTTTCAAATGCTGGAAATCCTACAAAATACTCTTTCTTAAAATGTTTTAAATTTTTGACTGTGCTGGGTCTTTGTTGCTGTGCAAGCTTTTTTCTGGTTGCATCAAACTGGGGCTGCTGTCTAGTCGTGGTGCGTGGACCTGTTACTGCAGTGGCTTCTCTTGTGGAGCACAGGCTCTAGAGCACACGGGCTTCAGTAATTGCAGCGTGTGGGCTCAGTAGCTGTGGTTCCCGTGCTCTGGAGCACAGGCTCAGTAGTTGTGACACTTGGGCTTTGTTACTCCGTGGCATGTGGGATCATCCTGGGTGAAGGATGGAACCTGTGTCTCCTGAATTGGCAGGTGAATTCTTCACCACCGAGCCACCAAGGAAGGCCCAAAATACTCTTGAAAAAGGCATATGCCTAGAGTGTCTGAAGTGCAAAGGTCATTTGGAAAATCATGTGGTAGATGAGTGCTTTTGTGCTTAAATGATTTGACTTGTTGTGGGTAGACCTAGAACAGAATTCAGGCCACCTCACTTATCTACACTTTTTCCTGTAAAGGACTCCAGTCCACTTGACTATAATTGAATTATTTCAGAACGAGTCACTATAAATAATCCTGCTCTGAAAAACCTAGAGATGAACTGTGACTAAGTCCCTGTATTTGTAGTGAGTTAGTAAATAAGAGAGTACTTTGAATTCAGTAGAGGAACTGGACAACTTAATGTTCTTGGCTTTGTTGGTGGTGGTCATATTTAAGGTAGGAAGAAGTATATTCTATGCAGAATTGAAAATAGGTTAGACTTCTGTTTTTAATCTTTATCATACACATCGTCTATTTGAATTCTTACAAAATGTAGCTGTACTTGTTCAGGAGCTTATTTGTGATATCAAATTCAAATAAATGTTGGTCCTCTACTGTCTACAGTGGTCTCTGCTATTTTGGAGAGTATCTGAGAGTATCAGGAACACTGTGAGGTCAATTAAAAGTGTCTGAGAGTATCTGAAATACGTAACGTGCGTGCTAAGTCACTACAGTTGTGTCTGACTCTTTCGTGACCCCGTGGTTTGTAGTCTGCCAGTCTTCTCAGTTCATGGGATTTCCCAGGCAAGAATACTGGAGTGGGTTGCCAGTAAATCTGTTTATTAATAAATTGGGAAATATTTACTGAGCACTGCTCAATATGTTTTAGCTAGATTGCCACAAACGCATGAGTTTCATTTGAAAATCTAATGTTTTAGATTTTTTTAAACTAAACTTTAAACTTTTTTAAACTAAACTATTTTTAAACTTAGTTTTATGAACTAAGACTTCATAAAAGTAAGTGTTGGGATATTGCTTTTGGCATTTAATTATTTAATTGTTGTTGTTGTTCAGTCACTTGGTTGTGTCTGACTCTTTGTGACCCCATGGCCTGCAGTACACCAGGCTTCTTTGTCCTTCCCCATCTCCCGGAGCTTGCTCAAAACTCTTGTCCATTGGATCAGTGATGCCATCCAACCATCTTGTCCTCTGTGCTTATTAAATAAGCATTATTTATTTTTTCTTTCCAAAGGAAGAAAAAGAATTTGATAAAAAGAAAGATTTGCCCCCTTAATGAAGTAATTCAGTAAGCCTTTTATTTATGTATTGTAACCATATGTACTCAGCCAGAAGTTTTTCTTCTCCCTTTCCTCCAACTAAATAGCTTTGGGCAGAAGTATGCAACCTTTTTGTTATTAAGTTTCTCTGAAGTAAGGCCAGAAAACTTTAAAAATATTTTGACCAAGATGGTTTTAGGAGTCTGGTTATGACTCAATTTGTTCTGACTGATTTGATTGAATAGCATCTTGGATTGTCGAAGAAGTGATGCAATGAGTGTTTTCTCATTCGGCAGGATCTTCTTAGGCTAACAGATATATCTTCCACCTCATATAATATAAAGAACTTCTATTTTCCCCAACTGAGGAGCAGTTCCCCTGCTCAGAAACTGGTCTCCTTTTACTGATAGTGGGATTTGTTAGATTCTTGTCCTTTTACGAGGAAGTTTGGATTTACTACCTCTTACTTTTTTTTTTTCAATTTTAAAAGCTAATTTCATTAAAACTTAAAAAAATTTCAAGCTTACAGAAAAGTTCTAGGTAGAGGACCAACTGTCTTTTGTATCCTGAAGTTTTGGAAAGTAAGTTGCCAACACAGTGCTTCACCATTCTCAAATACATGGATGCTCTCCCTGTTCAGTTGCTCAGTCATGTCCAACTCTTCTGCGGCCCTGTAGACTGCTGCACACCAGGCTCCTCTGTCCTTCACTATCTCCCAGAGTTTACTCACACTTAGGTCCATTGAGTTGATGATGCCATCCAACCATCAACCATCTTATTCCCTGTCGTCCCTTTCTTCATGCCCTCAATCTTTCCCAGCATCAGGGTCTTTACCAGTGAGTCAACTCTTCACATCAGGTGGCCAAAGTATTGTAGTTTCAACTTTAGCATCAGCCCCTCCAATGAATATTCAGGACTGATTTCCTTGAGGATTTATTGGTTTGATCTCCTTGCAGTCCAAGAGACTCTCAAGAGTCTTCTCCAACAACACAGTTCAAAAGCATCAATTCTTTGGTGCTCAGCCTTCTTATGGTCCAACTCTAACATCCGTACATGACTACTGGAAAAACAAAAGCTTTGACTAGACGGACCTTTATTGGCAAAGTGATGTCTCTGCTTTTTGATACACTATCTAGGTTTGTTATAGCTTTTCTTCCAAGGAACAAGCGTCTTTTAATTTCATGGCTGCAGTTTCGGTCCAAAGTGATTTTGGAGCCCTAGAAAATAAAGTATCTCACTGTTTTCCATTGTTTTCCCATCTATTTGCCATGAAGTGAAGGGACCAGATGCCATGACCCTAGTTGTTTGAATGTTCCTACATAATCATAATATGTGTATTAAAATTGCTGTATTGTTGCCATATAATCTTTGTAAGACAGGCCTGTGAAACCTAGTCAGTTGCCAAAAAGAGAAAATTTGAGTGCTGCATTATGCAGAAAAGGTCATAATAATGCACAGTTGAAAGTGCTCAGTGTAAAACAGAAAAAACACGTATATGTACTAGATGACAAATGAAGAGTCAGGTAAAGATGATCATGGTAATGAGACTGCTGTCCGTGTGTTTTCTAGGACTCCAGAGTGTCTGTCTTCATTTTGGTGCTGAATGTGTGAGGTCTTGTGATGCTCGTCTTGTGACCACCACTTAGTGGCAGCCTTTAGCTTTGCACTTGGCCTTGGTCCCCTTCTTAGAGTCAGCCATCTTTGTCTTGTTGGTCTGCCCTCTGTAGGTTCTGTAGGTTCAGTCATCTAGTACAAAGTACATTTGAGCCCAGCAGAGGGTTTCCTCAGTGCATGCAGGTTGAAGTTGTTCACTGGTCTTGAATGAATGAGTGTCCTCCCTTATGGTTGGTTCTGTTGCTGAAGAGTAAGAGACTTAGCCCTCTGTGATCAAATAGACACCCTTTGATTTCATTTTATTCCTGAGAAAATAGTCCTAAATGAAATTCTTCATGTAATTTATCTCTGATTTACATTAGAAAGGGCCGTTGTCACATTATGGTTGTGAAATAGATATGCTAAAAACAATTCTTCTTAGAAAATAGAAAAAATAAAAAGATGGATTAATAAGGCTAGTTCTTTGAAAGAACTACTGTAGGAAACCTCATTTTTAAAAATTTTTCTTGTTATTTTTTAATGTTCAAATTACATAAATGTTGGTTAATTTTAAGATTTTTTTTAACATTTATGGAAATTCAAGAAAATATTCACACATCCCAACACAGTATCAAAGTAACTTGTATTCTTTATTGTTTATATGTCTATTTGTTTTTGCAACAAAAATCTTGTTCATATTATAAAGCTATTACTCATATAGATTCTGATTATGATACGTGCTCTTAAGGCTCTTGCAGACCAATTTGAAGATAAGACTGCGTCTGTATTGGAACGTCTGAAGATTTTCTATTGCTGTCAAGTGCCACCTCATTGGGCCATTCAGGTATTTTCGTTGTTGTCATTGGATATGGAAAACACTTCTCTTTTGAAAGATAAATGCATTAGAAAAAAATGACTAAATTTATGTTGGAGTTTTCATATATTTCAAGGAAAAGAAAAAGTATCTAGCTGGGAATTACTTCAAACTGCTATTTGAATGAAGTGATACTGGACTTGTAAAACATTGAAAAGAATGTAAACTAGGTTAAATAGAATTCTTGAAATTAAATAATAGAGCCACAGAAGTCTTCATTTTCAAAATAACTATTTATGTTTAAAAGCCCTGTAAGGATTTTCTGCTAAAGAATGAACCTTTTAAGCAAATTGTTTACAAAAGGTAAAATAAAGCATTTATTTGATAGTTGATAATGTGAAATGCCTTTAACTACTTTGCTCTTTCTAACGACATGAGAACATCTAGTTTAGCTCTTGCCCTGTGGGTTCCCCTGTGTTACAGGTGTCATTCCTCTATTTTGTAAAATTTTATTCACCAAAGACAACTTAGACACCTGGTCTGGTCTCTTAATTTATAATTCTGGTTTCTTAATCCTCGAAAAAAAATGGCGGCCCAGGGCAGTTACCAGTAACTACATTTTTCCAGTGCTGATCACACAGCAGTTCATGAGCATCTCTGGTTTCCCAACTTTTAGTCTAGTTTGCCTCCTTTCCTTTATCTTCATCGGGTTGTAATTATTCCAGAGAATAACAGCCAGCTTTTACTGTACATTTATTGTGAAGCACGCATTTTTTTCTGCCTTTCACACACAGTATCTTATTTTTTTGCAACAATTTTGTGAAATAATCCCGAATTACAAGTGTGAAAGCTGTGGCACAGAGAAGCTAAGTGGAGTCAAATAATGCCAGCCAGAAATTTATTGATAATTTAGTAACCATTCTCATTTTAACCAGCTTCCTGTCATCTCTTGTGAATTATGCACATAGGTAGTGACTTAGAATTATAAATGCCAACCCACAATTCAGTGACTCAGAATCTTCATAAGATTTCTTAGAGTAGATTATTAGTATATTCGTAAGCTCAGGGTAAGCGAGGGGGTCTATTATACATTGGGATTCACTTCATCTATTGAAGACATCTCGATAAAACAGGCACAAAAAATGTTTTCATATCATCTCAATAGGATAGATTCTTCATCAGAAAGGTGTTAGCAGTTGGAACGTTTGGCATGTTTTTGTGAAGTTTGTCAAGAGCTTTGTCTTTGTACTATGTGGTTTGTGGTGTATAAACAAATCAAACTCTGAACTATTATTATGACAAAACATGTCTGTTGAGGGTGTAGCTGTTACTTTCTGAACAGAAACATTAGGAAAATTAAATACTGTTCAAATAGGCTCAGTGTTTATTTTATCTGCTTAGGAAGCTGTGGATTTTGGGATCTTTGAGCAATTAGATAAACATCCTCTTTCATTAAGAAATTAAAACAGTTTTATTTCTTGGGAGTAAGCATATCTTTATGTATTATTTTTAAAGATCAGGAAATAACAGCACAGTTTATTATAAAACATATTCATCTTTACTCCTAGTTAGCCATATCAGCTTAGATGCCATAACTTTGTCACTATTAGAAAGATTGAACTCCTTACTATATGAGCATTAAGATTTATTCCAGCTCCCACATGTGATGTTCAGTTTTTGAAAATGTCCAATCACATATTCTAAAATAGCCAAATTCTCCTATATTTCATGGGATACAGAAGAATTGAGCCATTACTTTTATTTATTTTTATGTTTATAATATATTTTTATAATATAATAGATATATATTTATTTTATAATATATATTTTATATAATATATAACATTTTAATAATATATATAAAAATGTAATTTTCATTATAAAATGAAATTTTATAGTTTCATTTTACTTTCTGAGTTTGTTAGTTCTGCATGTTCCATGTCTGTTAGCTTCTTAGCTCTTAAATATGTATTGAATTTTACAACCATACCTCATTCATGAGTTTTCCCAGTTTTTTAAACCTTTTTAATATTGTTTTTCTATTCCTGTAGGATGGACCACTTATAAAATACACTGTTTTTATTCTTGAATATACTTAACCTTCACTCACTTTATCACAATTTGTCCCATTTTATCTGCCAAGTACTGGGAAACTAGGTAGCTAAATTTTTTAGAGTGTACTTATTAAAATAAATTAGTGTTTTCATTTTCCTCAGTTATATATCCAGAAGTGGAATTGCTAGATCATATGGTAGCTCTGTTTTCAGTTTCTTGAGGAAGCTTCATATTGTTTTCTATATTGGCTGCAAATTGACAAATTGACAGTCCTGCCAGTAGTGCACAAGAGTTCTGTGTTCTTCACATCCTCAGCAACATTTATATTTGCCTTTCTGATAAGGGGCACTTTAACAGAGTTTTAAAAATTGACTTATTTGATCTCAGCTTTACAACAGAGATTGTCATGTACAGACTTTCTAGATAATAAAGAAGTGCAGATTTTGCCTTTTAAGTTCTGAATTCATGGGGAAAATTGATATATTGTGTATTTTGAACAGTTCCTGTATGTTTTTCAACATGTAGGAAACATATATGTTTTTTCAGCAGAGGTTGAATTATAGATATTAGGCATTTTTTGCAATAAGCAGATGCTTCAAATGGCAGATTAGATATACCTACAAATGGAACAGAAATCTGTGTGTGAATGTGCGAAGGATTGTTCATTATTTTTATTTGATTTTTCTAGCGCCAACTTGCAGGTTTACTCTTTGAGTTGGGATGTACCAATTCAGCCCTTCAGATATTTGAGAAGCTAGAAATGTGGGAAGATGTTGTCATTTGCTATGAAAGAGCTGGGCAGCATGGGAAGGTATGTAATAGTGAAATTTTATGCTCTGGCCAGACCCTTTCATCTTTGAGCCATCATCCTACCTGTTTTGTTTTTTAAACCTACTTTTGCCAACAGTTCGCTTATATTCCTTTTTTCACTTTTTTCATCAGAAATCTTTTTAATGTTTTCTCTGACTTCCATTGGGGCAGATTATTTTATGTCTGCATGTGTACTATAAAGGAAAAAAGCAAGGCCCAAAACTAATACAGTGTTTGATGTTTATGAATAAATAATGAAAGCTTTAAAGACATTGCACATTTTCGTCTCTTTCCTTTATTAACTCTCCTTCTGTAGACAACTTCAAAGTGAACTATTAGGAAATATTTTAAGCATCACTAGGTTGCCTGATGATCAGAGGCTGTGGGTCAGAAGCAAGGTTACCTAGGAGGGAGGGCAGCTCGACCTGTAGAAGATCCACAGGTTAGGACAGTCCCCTCGGCCACCCCCCACCTTGGGGCAAAAGAGTTGTCAAGTGTGTAATGCACATTTAATTCCATCCTTTAAATTGGGTCAAGAGAGAAAATGTTGTAATATTTGCATCTGTTATTAATCTGTTGTTTTTTCCCTCATAAATGAACAGAATTTTTAAAGGACTGTGCACCCTGTATATCTGTTAAAATGGACACATTGAAATCATTTGTTAATTTTGGACTAAAATTTTAAGTGGTAAATTTCTATCATAAGTATGGTACACAGGCAGAGTAAAACCCAGAAATTGGATCATTTGTATCTATAGTCAGCCTTTGCCATCATCCTGAAAAAGAGAAATAGTGGTACATGTATGTCTGTTTCTTAATACCTTTCCTAAGTGTGTGAATTTTAGAATAATAGTAAAAGTTAGGTTATTTTCACTAGTCAGTAATGGTGGTGAAAGTCTTTGAATTTTATAGGGTTAAGGAGAGGCTACCATGAGGATAACATTTTATTATAAAAGATTATAGAATTATAGTGTTTTCTGGGAAGGGACTCCATAATCATCCATTCCAGTTCCTTCCTTTTCCAGATAAGGAAAGGAGTCTCTAATGACTCAGGTTAAGTCACAGAGCTAGTTATTGATTAATAACTTAAGTGACCACATGACATAGTGGTTAAAAGCATAGCCCAGATTGTGGATTCAAAAGCTAGCCTCGGCACATGTTAACTTTGTGATATTGGGGCAAGCTTCTTAGCGCCCCAACCCCAAGCCTCAGCTTCCTCATCTGGAGGCACATAATCTACGTACCCGACAGATTTTCGTGCATAACATATGAAAAGTACATAGAATGGTGCTCTTTCCTCGTGAGTGTTTGCTGTGAGTATTTGCTCTGTGAGTATTTACTGCTATTACTGATTCTGAGACTCATATTTTTTTTCCCGCATTTTAATATCTTTGAATTTGGGTTGTATCTGCCACTTGATGGCATCTGTCAGTGGCTGTCAGGTGGCCATTTGGCCAGGTTCAAACTGCTTGTGCTTGTACAAGTTTTAGTTGTAGCTGTATTTAGTATCATCATTTCAATTGAGTTATGTACAGTGTCAGCTCTACATACATTGGATTTAATTGCCATTTAAAATATATTTAAAAAGATTTCATTATGATTTGGCATTGAAACAGAAATGGTAAAGGACCAAAACAGAGTGGAGAGATGTGAATTTAACATTAGTGAAGTAAACATGTGCCGTTGGTAAAATAATCACAATTCCACTTACTTTTTAAAAACAATAACTAAAGGCTTTATGGGAGCCAAGAAGGGAAGACACCGCAATGTAGATGAAGCCGTGTTTCATACCAAGATTCGTAAAAGAAAAAAAAAAATGCTGTTTATAATATCAAGCAGTGTACTGGAGGCAGGAAAAATTGCCAAATTTTTCTGAGTAGATTTAAAAAATATCAAGCAATGAGAAGCTGATGTGATTCATCCAAGGCATTATGTCATAATGTAATTGAAAACATTTTTTCTTTATTAGTTAAGAGTTAGTCTTAAAATTGATGGTATCTCAAATTTGATGAGATACAGTATCATGTTTCTTCACAGACTTAAGTGTTTATTTAGTGCCCTTTGGTGTACAAGTAGTATTCGGATATTTGTTTAACAAGGAGGTGAATTATTTCTTGGCTCCCAGGATACCATTGATGTAGTTACCATTGCATCATTCTTCCCACTGGTCAGTGAACAAATAAGTAATAACTATATATAAAAATATGGAAATTTTTGAAGTAATTAAGCAAGTTGGTGAATCCCAAATACCCAAAGCACACTTTGCTATATTAAATTTATTTAGTTATTTTTAGTGAGTATGGAAAGTAGGGATACTCTTACTAGAGAATAAAAAATATTAGTCCATTCCTTTCAGAGAATGTATTTGACTAAGTCCCTCAAATTAGTAGCAGTATTATTATTTTTTAAATATGCATGTAAACCTTGTAAGAAATGTCTTAGAGTAATGATAAATTTCTGTGTTTTAAATCACTCTATAAAATGTGTGTATTTTAATTTTTAGGAATGTACAGTTATTAACTTTCTCTCAAGTCTTTTGTGAGTTACAGCCAAACATCCTTCAAAATCTTGATTTTAAAGATTGATTTTAGTTATTTGCCATATAAAAGACCTCTTACCTATTTTCATGCTGTATTTGCAAATCAGTTTAATCATAGACCCTAAAAAGTTTTGCTTCAAGCTGGAACCAAATGTTTTATTTCTAAAACAGCTGAGATTCTTTTAATATTTGATTGCATACCAGTAGTTGTCATCACATTTAGAATTAACTGGAAGTTTGTGAAATTTTAGTCTTTGCCTTTAGTGCTTAATGGCATAATTCATTTTTAAAAGACAAATTCAGAAAAGTATCTAAGTCTAATTATTGTGCCATGATGCTCATGTTTGCACCCCACTAGTAAGATCTCAGACTCTCTAATTTAGAAACTACCTACAGAAATTCTTGTTATTTAATGACCATTGGCAAAATAGCGAAGATTAATTTTGCTTGACCTTGAGGTCAGAACTGGTTCTCATCTGTTAGCATTTAATTTTTTAAAGCTATCTGGCACACTTAATGCAGTTTCTCCAAACTTTTCTATAATAGAATTCTTATTTTGTTGAGCAAATTGAGTCATTTTGTTGAGCAAAATGAAAAGAGAAAGACTGAGCAGGTATTAAGTTGCCGGGAGAAGGCAGCGTGGAAAGAGGTGGAGAGATTTAGATTGGAACCTCTAGTATTTTCTCTTGTTTCTTAGGAAAGAAGGCTTACCTGAGCTGCACAGCCTTATCTTTTATTATGCTATATTAGCAGATGATTGTGGCCATTAGACTTAAAAATTTTTCCCCTTTAACTTGCCAAACAAATCTTTTATTTCTAAAACAGCTGAGATTTTTTTTAACATTTAGTTTGGGTTTTGTTTTTTTTCTTTTTCTTCTAAGGTAGTCTCTTTATGTTATTTAAGAGAGTTCCCACGTGTTCTTTTCTCACACTGCAGTCAGAGCAAGCTTCCTAAAAGGCAGATCCCAAAAAAGATGTCCTTTTCATTATAGGGGACTGGAATGCAAAAGTAGGAAGTCAAGAAACACCTGGAGTAACAGGCAAATTTGGCCTTGGAATACGGAATGAAGCAGGGCAAAGACTAATAGAGTTTTGCCAAGAAAATGCACTGGTCATAGCAAACACCCTCTTCCAACAACACAAGAGAAGACTCTACACATGGACATCACCAGATGGTCAACACCGAAATCATATTGATTATGTTCTTTGCAGCCAAAGATGGAGAAGCTCTATACAGTCAGCAAAAACAAGACCAGGAGCTGACTGTGGCTCAGATCATGAACTCCTTATTGCCAAATTAAGACTTAAGTTGAAGAAAGTATGGAAAACCACTAGACCATTCAGGTATGACCTAAATCAAATCCCTTATGATTATACAGTGGAAGTGAGAAATAGATTTAAGGGCCTAGATCTGATAGATAGAGTGCCTGGGGAACTATGGAATGAGGTTCATGACATTGTACAGGAGACAGGGATCAAGATCATCCCCATGGGAAAGAAATGCAAAAAAGGAAAATGGCTGTCTGGGGAGGCCTTACAAATAGCTGTGGAAAGAAGAGAAGCGAAAAGCAAAGGAGAAAAGGAAAAATATACCCATTTGAATGCAGAGTTCCAGAGAATAGCAAGAAGAGATAAGAAAGCCTTCCTCAATGATCAATGCAAAGAAATAGAGGAAAACAACAGATGAGAAAGACTAGAGATCTCGTCAAGAAAATTAGAGATACCAAGGGAACATTTCATACAAAGATGGGCTCAATAAAGGACAGAAATGGTATGGACCTAACAGAAGCAGAAGGTATTAAGAAGAGATGGCAAGAATACACAGAAGAACTGTACAAAAAAGATCTTCAGGATCAAGATAATCACGATGATGTGATCACTAACCTAGAGCCAGACATCCTGGAATGTGAAGTCAAGTGGGCCTTAGAAAGCATCACTACGAACAAAGCTAGTGGAGGTGATGGAATTCCAGTGGAGCTATTTCAAATCCTGAAAGATGATGCTGTGAAAGTGCTGCACTCAATATGCCAGCAAATTGGGAAAACTCAGCGGTGGCCACAGGACTGGAAAAGGTCAGTTTTCATTCCAATCCCAAAGAAAGGCAATGCCAAAGAATGCTCAAACTACCGCACAATTGCACTCATCTCACACACTAGTAAAGTAATGTTCAAAATTCTCCAAGCCAGGCCTCAGCAATACGTGAACTGTGAACTTCCAGATGTTCAAGCTGGTTTTAGAAAAGGCAGAGGAACCAGAGATCAAATTGCCAACATCTGCTGGATCATGGAAAAAGCAAGAGAGTTCTAGAAAAACATCTATTTCTGCTTTATTGACTATGCCAAAGCCTTTGATTGTGTGGATCATAATAAACTGTGGAAAATTCTGAAAGAGATGGGAATACCAGACCAGCTGACCTTCCTCTTGAGAAACCTGTATGCAGGTCAGGAAGCAATAGTTAGAACTGGACATGGAACAACAGACTGGTTCCAAATAGGAAAAGGAGTACATCAAGACTGTATATTGTCGCCCTGCTTATTTAACTTCTATGCAGAGTACATCATGAGAAACGCTGGACTGGAAGAAACACAAGCTGGAATCAAGATTTCCGGGAGAAATATCAATAACCTCAGATATGCAGATGACACCACCCTTATGGCAGAAAGTGAAGAGGAACTCAAAAGCCTCTTGATGAGAGTGAAAGTGGAGAGTGAAAAAGTTGGCTTAAAGCTCAGCATTCAGAAAACGAAGATCATGGCGTCTGGTCCCATCACTTCATGGGAAATAGATGGGGAAACAGTGGAAACAGTGTCAGACTTTATTTCTGGGGGCTCCAAAATCACTGCAGATGGTGACTGCAGCCATGAAATTAAAAGACGCTTACTGCTTGAAAGGAAAGTTATGACCAACCTAGATAGCATATTCAAAAGCAGAGATATTACTTTGCCAACAGAGGTCCATCTAGTCAAGGCTATGGTTTTTACAGTGGTCCTGTATGGATGTGAGAGTTGGACTGTGAAGATGGCTGAGTGCCGAAGAATTGATGCTTTTGAACTGTGGTGTTGGAGAAGACTCTTGAGAGTCCCTTGGACTGCAAGGAGATCCAACCAGTCCATTCTGAAGGAAATCAGCCCTGGGATTTCTTTGGAAGGAATGATGCTAAAGCTGAAACTCCAGTACTTTGGCAACCTCATGCGAAGAATTGACTCATTGGAAAAGATTCTGATGCCAGGAGGGATTGGGGTCAGGAGGAGAAGGGGACGACAGAGGATGAGATGGCTGGATGGCATCACTGACTCGATGGACGTGAGTCTCAGTGAACTCTGGGAGTTGGTAATGGACAGGGAGGCCTGGCGTGCTGGGATTCATGGGGTTGCAAAGAGTCGGACGCGACTGAGCGACTGAACTGAACTGAACTGAATCATGTCATTCTGACTGTAGGAACTTCGCTGTGTTCTTAGGATTAATTCAGAGCTCTTATTGGAATGGTCTTCACTTCATGATCTGAGTCCTACTGACATTGCTGATGCTTGTCTCCCTCCTCTATTACCTCTGCCTTGTCCCCCCTTTGTACTCACTCAGGTTGTGTCCAAAGTTCTGGCAGGGCTAAACTACCTGGAATTGTTGATTTTGCAGCATTGGTTTGACCTCAGGACCTTCACACATGCTGTTGTCTGTCTAGAACTTGTCCTCCCTCAGCTAACTCCTTATTCCTCAGACTTCTCCTTGGTAATTGCTTCCTCCAAGGAGCTTTCCCTGAAATCGCCCCCAGAGATCTGGAGATTCTCCTGTGTGCGCCTCTAATACCCAGCACCACACTCATCATCCCTTGTACTGACTTAGCTCACCTGCTCGACTGTAAGCAGTTTAAGAACCAGACTTGTGTCTATTTTATTTATAGCAAAGGCCTGGCACCTTGGGGGAACTCACATTTGCTGAATGAAGGACTAGTAGGTATTCATAGAATAGTTATTGCATTGAAGCAGATCTTCACTTGGTCACTCTTTATGGACCCTACATGTGGTGAAGGAAACTTCTCCAAGCCCCGCTGTATAGTCTCTCTCCAAAAACTTATTATGAGATCTCTCTGGTCTCGTTTTAACATCTTAATTTTAAGGAATAGAAATAGAAGAACTTTTATTTTTGCTCCGTAGATGCTAAGGTACTGTGAGCATGCTGTTATTATGTAATGCAGTTTTAGAGCCTCTTATGTACTACGTTCCTTATAGAATTATTTTGTCCTTGTCATTTAATATTTGTAACAACCTACAAAGTATGAATTGTTTTTGCCATTTTACTGATTAGCCTCAGTAAGTGGCAGATTTTGGAATCCAAGCTCAGACCTGCCTTTCCTCTAAAAGCCATACTCCTTCCCCAGCACCTGCCCGCCCCCATCCTTGTTGTTAATCCTTTAAAATTTGATGGTCAATTTGAAAGGAAAAACCTGTTGTGTTCACTTGAATGAGGAAAACAGGCAAAACACTCACCGAAAATATCACTTGGTGATATGAATAGGAGATGATCAGCTAATCGGATAACAAGGCCTGTTTTTAATTATTCTGTTTTATCTTGGACCTGGGATATTTATGTTGGCAGGTCTCATTTGAAAAATTAAGCCAGACTGTGGTGCAGTCACACACATAAACGTCCAGAGCAATTAGTGAACAATTGGCTGTCAGAGAGTGAGTAGGACTGGGCATCGCCCCACGGAGGAGGGGAGCAAGCAACTACAAACTCATGTCCATCGAGTCGGTTATGCCATCCAGCCATTCATTCTCTGTCGTCCCCTTCTCCTCCTGCCCTCAATCCCTCCCAGCATCAGAGTCTTTTCCAATGAGTCAACTCTTTGCATGAGGTGGCCAAAGTATTGGAGTTTCAGCTTTAGCATCAGTCCTTCCAAAGAACACCCAGGAATGACCTCCTTCAGGATGGACTGGTTGGATCTCCTTGCAGTCCAAGGGCCTCTCAAGAGTCTTCTCCAACACCACAGTTCAAAAGCATCAATTCTTTGGCAGTCAGGCTTCTTCACAGTCCAACTCTCACATCCATACATGACCAGTGGAAAAACCATAGCCTTGACTAGACGGACTTTTGTTGGCAAAGTAATGTCTCTGCTTTTCAATATGCTATCTAGGTTGGTCATAACTTTCCTTCCAAGGAGTAAGCGTCTTTTAATTTCATGGCTGCAGTCACCATCTGCAGTGATTTTGGAGCCCCCAAAAATAAAGTCTGTCACTGTTTCCACTGTTTCCCCATCTATTTCCCATGAAGTGATGGGACCAGATGCCATAATCTTCGTTTTCTGAATGTTGAGCTTCAAGCCAACTTTTTCACTCTCCATTTTCACTTTCATCAAGAGGCTTTTGAGTTCCTTTTCACTTTCTGCCATAAGGGTGGTGTCATCTGCATATCTGAGGTTATTGATATTTCTCCCGGCAATCTTGATTCCAGCTTGTGCTTCTTCCAGCCCAGCGTTTCTCATAGTTGTCATCTAATCTTACTGCATTGTGATCAGAAAAGATGCTTGGAATGATTTCAATTTTTTTGAATTTACCAAGGCTAGATTTATGGCCCAGGATGTGATCTATCCTAGGGAAGGTTCTGTGTGCACGTGAGAAAAAGGTGAAATTCATTGTTTTGGGGTGAAATGTCCTATAGATATCAATTAGGTCTAGCTGGTTCATTGTATCATTTAAAGTTTGTATTTCCTAGCTAATTTTCTGTTTAGTTGATCTATCCATAGGTGTGGTAGGGTGTTAAAGTCTCCCTCTATTATTGTGTTATTGTTAATTTCCCCTTTCATACTTCTTAGCATTTGCCTTACACATTGCGGTGCTCTTATGTTGGGTGCATATATATTTATAATTGTTATATCTTCTTCTTGGGTTGATCCTTTGATCATTATGTAGTGTCCTTTGTCTCTTTTCACAGCCTTTATTTCAAAGTCTATTTTATCTGATATGAGTATTGCTACTCCTACTTTCTTTTGGTCTCCATTTGCATAAAATATCTTTTTCCAACCCTTCACTTTCAGTCTGTATGTGTCCCTTGTTTTGAGGTGGGTCTCTTGTAGACAGCATATATAGGGTCTAGTTTTTATATCCATTCAGCCAGTCTTTGTCTTTTGGTTGGGGCATTCAACCCATTTACATTTAAGGTAATTATTGATAAGTATGATCCCGTTGCCATTTACTTTGTTGTTTTGGATTTGAGTTTATACACCTTTTCTGTGTTTCCTGTCTAGAGAAGATCCTTTAGCATTTGTTGAAGAGCTGGCTTGGTGGTGCTGAATTCTCTCAGCTTTTGCTCGTCTGTAAAGCTTTTGATTTTTCTTTCATATCTGAATGAGATGTTTGCTGTCACCCATACTCTTTATGCCTAATCTAGGGCCTTGTCTCTAACAGGGTGCTTCCCGGAATCCTAGTGTACTTAGGGTAGGGCTCCTCCCTCAAACCTTGAATATCCCTTGTAACAGCTTGTAGAAAAATACACCATCATAAATGTAAATAAGTCCCAATGTGGCATATATTTCACTTTTATATATTAACTTTTTTGCTTGTATTTATCTGAAGTTCTCAGCTACTTCTCAACACTGGACTGTTTGGTCAAAAGTTAAATTACCAGGGTAGGGAACTCAGGCTGTCACTTTGCTCGTTGATGTTTTTAGTCCTCAGAGTCACTTCTCTCTTTTTTTGAATATTTGTGTATGTATTTGGCTGCACCAGATCTTAGTTGTGTCATCAGTCATCTTCGTTGCATTATGTGGCACAAACTCTCTAGTTGTGGCTTGAGGGCTCAGGAGTTGTAGCTCACGGGCTTAGTTGCTCCGTAGCATGTGGGATCTTAGTTTCTGGACCAAGGATTGAACCCATGTCCCCTACATTGCAGGGCAGATTCTCAACCACTGGACCACCAGGGAATTCCTGAGAGTAACTTCTTAGTTGTGATCACTTGGGTGAGAAGGGCTTGTGAAGTTCAGATTCTGCTGTATAACCTCTCTGCTTGTACTAACTTGTTAGATCAGTCCTAATTCAGTCATACTCAGTATTGATGTCAGCCCGCTATCCTTAAGGTGTTCTCACTTTGTTCTCAGTAGGAAGAATCATTTATGTTTCTTTGTAGAATCTGAAGCCTTTGGGATTTCACTGTTAGTTTCAGTTGAATTCATTCAATACTTTATAGAGCACCTACTATGTGCTGGGCAGTGGTATTCCAAGATGAGAAAAAAAAAAAATTACCTTCAAGAAGCTTATAGTCTTGATACTGCAGACATATATAGATTCCAAATTCTGTTTTACCAGCAAAATATTTCTCCCTCTGCTATCCTTCTGTAAAGCAATGTTCCTCTAGGTTTGTATCTTGTACAGATTCTTTCTCTGAGATCTCTAGGGCCTCCTCCTGTGGCTACACATTTTCATAAAAAAAAAAAGAAAAACCTGATGTTTGGTTGAAATCAGCCTTATCTGGAAGAATTCAGCTTTTTAACCTGGTAGCATCAGTACTTTTTCCCTTTGACCTAACTTCCTCCAGTCCCATTGGCCTTGGTTACATAAACACCTGTTTAACAGTTTAACAACAGCAATTCTGCTATCTGTGGAGAAACTGTACACAGTTAACTAGTATGATGGTTTACAGAAAATTTTAATGCTTCTAGAAGCTGTTTCAAGTTTCTTTCTTCCTAGTAGTGAAACCTCAAGCTTCTTGCTTTTCAGTCTGGTTTTCCAGTAGAGGGATTGAGAAGGAACACAAACATTAGTTTAGGGCTTACTGTGTGCCTAACAAAATCCTAGGTACATTTCACATGTAATTCTTGAAGGTCATGTACAAATGAAAAACAGACTCTAAACACATTAGTGAGCTTACTCATGGTCATGCCTTTAGTAAGCAGTGGAACTGGCATTTGAACTGTCTTTCTGACAAAAGGCACCTACGTTCTCACAGATCTTCTTGTAGTTGGAAGTCTATAGAATGAATTATGCAACAGAATTTTCTAGGGATGTGTTAGGACGGTTTTGGTTGTAAGAGAACCAACGTATACTAGCTTAGGGAAAAAAAGGAATTTATAAGTTAATGCAACTGAAACTTCTAGTTGACTAATAATGATAGTCGTATCCAGGGGCTGAGATGGTATCATTTCTCCGAGAGCCAGCCAAGAAGGCCCCTGAAAGCTCGAGTTTAGTAACCCTGGTGGACTCAAGTCAATTCCATAGTTCTCACAGAAAAGTTCTGAACAGCCTGAGGCATGTAATCTGGCCTCTGATAGGCCCTGCCTCTATACTTCATGGAATGGTTTCTGTTCAGGGAAGAGTAATTCTGTAATCATCAGATCAGAGAATGGATGCCGAGCAAGAAAAAGAGCAAGTCATGTCCACTGTAGGGTAAGAGTTTAATTTTCTAAATCTGAAGTTGCAAGAGATATTTTGTTTGACTGACATAATGCTTTGAAAAAAAAAAAAAAACAGAGTAAGCACATTCAGGTGATATCATCTAAAAATCTAGATTTCTTGGCTTCTCTTAAAAAAATCAAATGATGTGGAAACATAGGGCCAAATTCCCACATTATTGTGCTAACTGGGTAGAGAGGAGTGGCTTGTTCCTTTGTATGTTCAATTGCCAGCCTACTTTATTCATTCTCAATAATTGGCAAGAATTTCTGGGCATCTTTGTGTGTAACCCTTGCTCTAAACACCACAGATTTTCCTGATAAAGTAAGGAACGTATTATTCTAGCCATAGTTAATAATCTTGGCTGACTTTATTTTATGCTGAGATTCACTGTGTGTAGTCATTGCTATAAAGTTATATTAAGATTAATAGTTATTAATAGTTGTGTGGAATTACAAAACAAAATAGATATATGTAAGATACATATGTTTGTGTGGGTAAGGGAATGGTCTTCAGATTTGCAGGTTCCTATAGGCACCCCATGTTCTTTATAGCCATTTGCCATTTGAAGTATGGCTTTGAATATTTGGGAATGTATTTTTATCCTACTTAATAGATGTTAAGATGACAAATTTCTTATGTCATGTAAGAACATACATCTGTGTTCTCTAGTAGGAAAGTAGCAACCCATAGCCAGAAATATCAAAGTTTTTCACATTCTGTGAAGATTTCTTCCTACCCACATTTTGATATTGCAGAAGTGATATCAGAAGCTCTTGTGCTTTGTTTATGTTCACTGGGCACATCTTTGTCGTTCTTTATTTAGTAATAAATCATATAAATTGGCTGGGTAAATGAGGGAAGAGAAAATAGGACATTTTGGAGAAAGTGAGGAAGACTGGGGAATGCAGTGTGACTAACTGAAGAAAGGAAATACATTGCCTGCAAGCATTGCCCTTGAGGAAGCTAGGTTTGTTGGCAGGACCAAGAGGTATAAACTCTTAAGGAGAAATAGTTGACATATCTGAAGAAACTATGTGTCTTCCCTGATGGCTCAGACAGTAAAGAATCTGCCTGTAATGCAGGAGATCTGGGTTCAATGCCTGGGTCAGGAAGATCCCCTGGAGTAGGAAATGGCAACCCACTCCAATATTTTTGCTTGGGAAATCCCATGGACAGAAGACCCTGGGGGGCTACAGTCCATGGGGTCACAAAGAATCGGACATTACTGAACAACTAACTTGGGCTTCCCTGGTGGCTTAGATGGTAAGGAATCTGCCCTCAATGCGGGAAACCTGGGTTCAATCCCTGGGTTGGGAGGGCTTCCCAGGTGGCGCTAGTGGTAAAGAACCCATCTGCCAGTGCAGGAAACACAAGAGACGTGGGTTCAGTCTCTGAATCAGGAAGATCTCTTAGAGCAGGGCATAGCAACCAACTCCAGTATTCTTGCCTGGAGAATCCAATGGACAGAGGAGCCTGGTGGGCTATGGTCCATAGGGTCACAAAGAGTCAGACATGAATGACGCTACTTAGCATGCACAGACTATGGGATAGGACTGTGAGGAAAAAACAAACAAATTTAGACAAAGCTAAGTCACTGCTTTAGTGTTTCTTTAGCTTCTGTAGGAAACTGCCCCACTCTGGCCCTCCAGAGCCATCTTCCAGTAGATAAAATACCCAGAATTAATACTATTTGTTATTAATATATAGACATTTATAATTACAAGCTTTCCTCTAAGAACCACTTTTACTGTGTTCCATAAGTTTTGGCATACTGTAGTTTTGTTTACGTTTATCTCAAAGTGTTTTCAGTTTCCCTGTGATTTCTTTTTTGACTTATTGTTTACTTGTCAGTATGTTGTTTAATTTCCACATATTTGTGAATTTCTCAAATTTGTTTGTTATGATTTCTAATTTCATCCCACTGTAGTTGTAGAATATACTTTGTATGACTTCTACACTTTCAGATTGCAGTTTTCATTCTGTCTTACCTCTGATGGATGAGGAAAAGAGGTTTGTGGAAGCTTCCTGATGGGAGAGACTGGCTATGGGGAAAACTGGGTCTTGCTCTAGTGGGCAAGGCCATTCTCAGGAAATCTTAATTCCAATTTTCTGCTGATGGGTAGATGTGTTCCCTGCCTGTAGTTTGGCCTGAGGCCAAACTATGGTAGAGGGTACAGGTGACCTCCTCCAAAAGGACTTAAGCCAGCATGCTACACCCCCCAGGACTGCTGCAGTCAGTGCCCCTGACCCCGTGGCAGGCCACTGTTGACTCATGCCTCTGCTGGAGACTCCCAAACACTCACAGACAAGCCTGGCTCAGTCTCTTGTGGGGTCACTGCTCCTTTCTCCTGGGTCCTGGTGAGCACAAGGTTTTGTCTGTGCCCTCTAAGAGTCTCTGTTTCCCAGTCCTATGGAAGTTCTGTAATCAAATCCCACTGACCTTCAAAGTCAGATTCCCTGGGGGGTTCTCAGTCCCTTTGCCTGATCCCCAGGTTGGGAAATCTGTTGTGGGGCTGAGAACTTCAGCAACAGTGTGAGAACTTATTTGGTGTAATTGTGCTCCAGTTTGTGAGTTGCCTGGCTGGTGGCTCTATTGTGGGGCTAATGGTGACTTCCTCCAAGAGAACTTAGGCCACATGCCGTGCCACCCAGGTCTGCTGCTGCTAGAGTCCCTGTCCCAGCGGCATGATGTCCATGCCTTTGCACGAGACACTCAAACACTCAAAGGCGCGTCTGGCTCAGTCTTTTGTGGAGGTCACTGCACCTTTCCCTGGGTCCTGGTTGCACACAAGGTGTATGTCAAGGCTGTATTTTGTCACCCTGCTTATCTAACATATATGCAGAGTTGTTGTTCACTTGTTCATTCATGTCCAACTCTTTGTGACCTCATGGACTGTAGCACACCAGGCTTCCCTGTCCTTCACCATATCCCAGAGGTTACTCAAACTCATGTCAGTTGAGTCTGTGATGCCATCCAACCACCTCATCCTCTGTCATCCCCTTCTCCTGCTTTCTCTTTCCCAGCATCAGGGTCTTTTCCAGTGAGTTGGCTGTTCATATCAGGTGGCCAAAAGATCGGACCTTCAACTTTAGCATCAGTCCTTCCAATGAGTATTCAGGATTGATTTCCTTTAGGACTGACCGGTTTGATCTCCTTGCAGTCCAAGGAACTCTCTTACCATAGTTCAAAAGCATCAATTCTTTGGCACGTAGCCTTCTTTATGGTCCAACTCTCATGTCCATACGTGACTACTGGAAAAACCATAGCTTTGACTATATAGACCTATATCCAGAGTACATTGTGTGAAATGCCAGGCTGGATGAAACAGTAGCTGGGAGAAATATCAATAACCTTAGATATGCAGATGACACCACCCTTATGGCAGAAAGTGAAGAGAAATTAAAGAGCTTCTTGATGAAGGTGAAAGAACAGAGTGAAAAGGTTGGCTTAAAACTGAACATTCACAAAACTAAGATCATGACATCTGGTCCTATCACTTCATGGCAAATAGATGGGGAAACAATGGAAACAGTGATAGACTTTATTTTCTTGGGCTCCGAAATCACTGCAGATGGTAACTGCAGTCATGAAATTAAAAGATGCTTACTCCTCAGAAGAAAATCTATGACAAACCTAGACAGTGTATTAAAAAGCAGAGACATCACTTTGCCAACACATGTCCATCTTGTCAAAGCTATGGTTTTTCCATTAGTCATGCACGGATGTGAGTTGGACCATGAAGGCTGAGTGCCAAAGAATTGATGCTGTTGAACTGTGGTGTTGGAGAAGACTCTTGAGAGTCCTTTGGACTGCAAGGGGATCAAACCAGTCAGTCCTAAAGAAAATCAACGCTGAATATTCATTGGAAGGACTGATGCTGAAGCTGAAGCTCCAATACTTGGCTCTTGATACAAAGAGCAGACTTATTAGAAAAGACCCTGATGCTGGGAAAGATTGAGGGCAGGAGGAGAAGGGGATGACTGAAAATGAGATGATCGACTCAATGAACACAAGTTTGAGTGAACTCTGGGAGATGGTGAAGGACAGGGAAGCCTGTTGTACTGCAGTCCATGGGGTTGCAAAGAGTCGGATACAACTGAGCGACTGAACAACAACAACACTTTGAAATTTATTGAGACTTGTTTTGTGACTTACCATGTAGTATATCTCCTGGAGAATGTTCTCTGTGCACTTGAGAAGAATGTGTATTCTACTGTTAACTGGACAGAGTTTTCTTTATGTGTCTGGTGGGTCTAGTTGGTTTATAGCATTGTTCAAGTCTTCTATTTCTATTTTCTGTATATAGTTGTTGTTCTATTCATTATTGAAAGTTGAATATTGAAGTCTCCAGATATTTTTTTCCCTTCAGATCTGTCCATTTTTGCTTCATATAATTTGGGGCTGTGTTGTTAGGTGAATATAGACTTGTAACTATTGTATCTTCTTGATGGAGTGAGTATCATGAAAACATGCCTTTCTTTGTTCTAGTAACAAGGTTTGTCTTAGGTGTATTTTGTCTTAGTGTAGTCACTCCAGTTCTCTTTTTGGTTACTGTTAACATGATGTGTTGTCTTCCTTTTTATTTGGGGATGTCTGTGTGTTGGGACATGCTTTCCACACATAGGCAGTTGACACCTCTGCCTTAGCATTCATTAACTGCTTGTGCAAAGCCTCAAGGTCAGCCTGAGGTAAGCGCATAAGCCTTCTCATATATTTTCTGAGCATGTGCATAGCCCCACATATGCATGGATTTCTAGTTTCCCACCAATATGTTGGAGTTTTTCAAAGCCCTTATTTATATCTCATTCCCTTATTTTCCTTTTAAGTGTTTTGATTAGCCTATTGTTTGCCCCAGGTGTTATTTACCACCTCAGGCAGCTGCAAGATTAATCAATTGTCTCTAATTGTCTTTGACAAAGTTTTGTCACTGGACAAGTTCAGAGTCAGGTTAAATAAAGACAGCTTTGCAAGTGGGCTCTTCCAGGTAACCACCAGACTGTTTTCTGAGAATGAGACTTCATAGGAGCTCCAAATCCATTTTGTTCCTTCTGGTGGCTGCTTGGCTGTTAATTTTCACCATGATAACATGCTGTTGGTTTTCAAGGCCAGTGCAGAGCTGGAGAAGAGGGAATAGGAATGGTACATATTAAAATGACACAAAGCTTGCTTTCCTTAATAAAACTTGATCATTTTCTTGCATAAACACTCTCTTGATTATTTCAAATCTTTGATTAATTTCCAGAATTCTGAAAAAGTTCATTCTAACATTTTGTCAGTTTTCTTACTGCTTTTCGGGTGCAAGGAATTTTTAGAAATCCTTACACCACTATTTTTGCTCATGTGAAATAGAAAAAGTATTGAACCTGAAATCAAGGTCCTGTTTTTCAACTGTTATCTTTTGGTTTGGGGCTTACCAGTTGATCAAAGAGTCTAAACTTGTATTTCTTTGTCTTCAAAATGCAGATGTTATTATCTACTTCTCAGAATTATTATAGAGATTAAGTGAAATAATACATTTAATAATGTGCTGAATAAAACTAATCTGTGAATCACTATCAGATGGAAGGACACTTAAGGCACTTAAAAGACAAAAATGAATAGAAAGACCATATAGTATTGAGGTTTTGATTATGAAAGCAGAGCCACTTTGAGTATTTTGGGGAATAAGAGGTGTGCTAAAAGAATTAGGTTCTTCCCACATGATTGTGGGAAGGGAAGTGAAGGTGTAAAAGAGGGAGTAAGAGGATCAGGGAAAGACTCACCATCTACTTGAAGCATTGGCACAAGTAAGTCAGAACTTACAGGGAAATCTGAGAAGCCAGGAATGGCCAGCCATTGAAATGGGAGTATGCATCAGGAACTTGTGGAGAGATCTGTGGAAAGCTGTTGGATCTGTATAGCAATGCTCTGTGGTCCCCAGTAAAGTGTCTAATGGTGTGCCCAGGGGTTACTCTTGATTGGCATGGCCAGCAAGTGAAGAGACAAGAAGGACACATAGTCAAGCTGGGATCTGCAGGACATCTCTGCATCTTGTTTGATGTCATATTTAACCATGACAAGGGCCTTCCCTGGTGGCTCAGATGGTTAAGAATCTCCCTGCAGTGCCGGAGACCTGGCTTCGATCCCTGGCATGGGAAGATCCCCTGGAGAAGGAAATGGCAACTCACTCCAGTATTCTTGCCTGGAGAATTCCTTGGACAGAGGAGCCCGGTAGGCTACAGTCCTTGGGGTCTCAAAGAGTCAGACACGACTGAGCGACTGACATGCACTTATCCATGACAGCCTTCCAAGAGTAAAGGATGTTTGTTGCTTTACTTCTGCCATTCAAATCCTTAGCAAGTTTCCCTTCTCACCAACTCTAACATGAAATCAGAAGGAAAAGAGATTTTAGGAAACATACTTCCCAGATTAAGCAAGTACATAGCATAATCCTGTACATATGATTGTGCAATGGTTTAACCCTTTTACTTGTAAGTTTACGTATTTGGAAAGTGCCAAATTCTAATAGGTCCAGAGTATTGCATTGTATTGTATTTATTTATCTTCTTTTGACTACACTGTTCGGCATGTGGGATCTTAGTTCCCCAACAAGGGATCAAACTTATTGGACTGCCAGAGAATTCCTATGCCCAGAGTATTTTAGAGATTATGTTACATAGGTAATGAAGAATTTCTGATTTGAGGGAAAACTATAGCTTCTTCAAAAGAGGTTCAGATAGTGAAGCATTCTGAGAGGATGTAAGAACAAAAATAACTAGAAATAATAAAAATAAAATACAAACATTTATTTTACATACATTATTTTAATAGATGAGTTCCTTCTAGGGAATGTATCAAATAAATTTTTACAAACTGAAAATTTTCTTAATAACAAGTTACAGTGTTAAGAGTGTGTAATTTCCAGTTTTTGGTTGACATCGGCACGTAATTTTTTTAGTTTCTTGTGTTTTATTAGCATGATGTCATCAAGACTGTTAAGGTCTAATGGGATGGTGAAACAGTCAAGGTCCATGCAGACTAAATTACACTATAAGTCCATGTAATTCTGAGGAGAGATAGGGAAAGTCCACTTCTTTCTGTGCTACTTCAAGCCCACCACATTTGATATTGTCTGGTTTTGGGGTAGAGAAAAGCATATTTGCTGTTATCAGTCCCTGCTTGGCATGTGTCAGGGACTGTGATGATTTGCTCCAGTAAAATGGAACAGTAGCTATAATTAGGGCACCATTACATTTTGTTTATAATAATCTATGACATTTCCCAGGACCCGTCTGTGTTCTCAATTTAAATGGGCAGATTAAATTGCTCACACGTGCAAACACACACACTTTGCAGTTTTGGGTAGTGGCACACATTTCTGTAATTTACATAGATATATATATGTTTGGAATTTCTCTTTTAATGAGAAAAACAGCTTCAAAGGCTTTCATTTGGCCCTTTATTCCAAAGTAGCCCTCACCGTGGGCTCTGCTTCTTGCTGGATGTATGTAATTTCACCTCTGTATTCAACTAGTATTCAACTAGTACTGGGTGGGTTCAGAACTTCCTAGGCCTACAGTGGGATGGACTAACTCCCATAAACCTCCTAAGTCAACATGGTGATAATCTGAGTCCTCAGGACTTAGTGTAACTAAGAGCCAATCAACCCTGAAAAGAGGAGGTATTTCTTTTTCCTCAGGATACAATTACCTGGTCAATGATTATAATTACCTTTTGGGGAAGACTAGGGATGAAGAATTATGGTATACAGTTATTACATTATCACAGGGTCCTTTCTCACTAGTATTGGGTTGCTTACTTATTATTTATTTGTATGTTTATAAAAGACTCTGAGTCTGTGAAGTGACTCAGGGATAGGAATTGGGTGAAGGTCAATGTTTTAGAGGTTATTCAGGTCAGACACCTGGTTTCCAAACCTAGATTTTTTTTTTTTTTTTTTTTTTTAAAGTCTTATAAAGATCAAGTTTGTCCTTAGTTGGCTCTTTATCTAGTTTGGTTTAAAACCTTCATGATCAGTTGGTCATCACCTTTGCTCCATGCAAGTCTAACCATTCTACCTACCATTCTGGCTATGCCTGTTACAAAGAAAAATGGTCATCTTTCATCTAGAGGTTCAGTGCTATGAGTAAGTCTCTACTACCTTGGCTTTTAATCATTCCCATTGAAATCAGGAAGCTCATTTCAACAGAAGGACCTCTCAGCTTTACCTCTCAGCTTACACTGGACATCTGCTATAGCACTTTTCAAAATGCTGGTACTCTCATGTACAATGTATTTCTCCAAGTCAGAGTGAAAGAAATAACCCCTTGACCCTCATGGGGACACACAGGTAGGGTGGGTGAACAAGTCACAAATGATAAATTAACAATAGCCTTTTTCTTCTGAGTTGTTTGATTCTTTCTTCATATTACACCAAGGCATTTTTGGCATCTCAGCTTTAGTTTTGGCTGTGTTTGTGTCTAGATTTTAGTCAAGCAGTTGAGCAAATAGTTTGGAACCATCCCCAGCTACTCAAGCACTGTCAACCAAAGTCTTCTGATGAGTGTCTAAATTCAGCTGATTTAAAATTCCGATCCTCTTTGTCTATGGTCTAGCCCCCTTAGAATCTTTTTCCCATGGTCTCCAGGTTTTCGTTCTAGAAAGTAACAAAATCTTGCAGTTCTTTTTGTGTATATGTCTGTAAGTTTGGCGACAGTGTGGGGTGGGGGGGCGGTGCTAGATACTAGGAGAATTGGCACGCTCTTGCAAGGTAACTCCCTGAGGTATAGTTGTTACATTGTCCTTAAGCAGGTAAGACAGGTGGCACCTGTCTTATCACACAGAGGAGGATTGCATCTGCTGGTGAAGGAAACTCCATAGAGTTTGGAGGTTTTCTCTTATCTGAGTCATCCCAAATGTCCCCACTTAAATTCTTGGTCTGGCTCTTTTGTAATCAGTGGCCCCTTCTCCTGGCCTTGATGAAGTAACTGATATTAGAGTAACCCTCTTGCTTTAAACAACTTAAAATTATCATTGGTATGTAACAAACCACATCAAAATACAGTGGCTTAAAACAATAGCAGTCTTTTATCTCATTGTTTCTATGGAATAGAAATTTAGGAAGACAGCTTGTGACGTGAGAAAGGTGAGATGATACAATATTAAATCTAAATGAACTTACATAAATTAAAGATGCACATGAGTAGCCCTAGAGCAGTCATGAAAATTAAATGATCAAAAGCCAACAGGCAATAGAGGAAACAAAATGAATGGCTAAAGATTGAGGGCAGGACAGAAGGGGGTGACAGAAGACGAGATGGTGGATGGCATTATCGACTCAATGAAAATGAGTTTGAGCACACTCTGGGAGATAGCAAAGGACAGGGAAACCTGGTGTGCTGCAGTCCATGGGGTTGCAGAGAGTCGGACACAGCTGAGCGACTGAACAACAAAGCGGATTTGATTAACCCCATCAAATGCCCTAACTTTTACATAGAACTCGTGAAACTGAATTCATTCTATATCATAATTCAACAATCCTACAAGAGCAGCCCTTCCATCTGACTTTTGGCTATACCAGCTTGGCAGCTATTGGGAAAAGAAATTCTTTTAGGAAATTAATTGCCTGGTTCTCTGACCTTGAGGATTTAAAACACTGAGTGTCATTTTCTTTTTCGTGCTATCCAGCACACTTAGAAACAGTCTTGTGCCCCCTCACAGGGTCCTGTCACTAAAACCGCAAAAGCCTTGATTAGATAGGTTCTTCACTCTAAATTATTGCGGATATAATTTAAGCAGTCTCTTCATCACTGAATGTCATGGACTACTGATGTTAAACCCTATCATAATCACTGGATCCCCATTGTTTTCAAATCTAACCAGATCAGATCACCAGGCACAAAGTTTCACTTCTTTCAGGAGTGTATTGACTGTAATCACTTCTGTACCCAGTTACTGTAATGGTCATTATTTAATTGCAGACCACAGAATCCACTCTTAACAGTTTAGAGCAGAAGTGAGAGAGTGTGGGTATAAAATTTCAGTGCCATGCTGCCAAAAGAAATGCCTTCAACTACACTGTAAGGTAGTAAAAATCCTGTTGGTACAGTCTGTTATGCACAATTTGGCTGAATACATATACATATATACATAGAGAGAATATAAAATACATTGAAAAATCAATTTATTGAATATAGAATTACAGTTAGATACATTAATAGCTATTGTATTATCTATGAATAAAGGAATTACATGAATTACATTTGGAAAACTTCATTTTTATTTTGACTGTTTAGGACTTAGAACTGTTTTCCCATAGAATCTGTTTTATGAATTCTAGTTTCATTTTCAGACTAGGCCTAAAAGACCTGCATAACCCGTGCTGTATCAAAAATGCAAAAGAGACGGCATCCAAAGACACCTTGAGAAACACAGCCGTCTTTAAAAACTCTCACAAAAAGTAGACTGCCCAAGAATTACAGATATGTTGAAAATAAAATACACAGACTTTAAGACTGCCAGCCACTCAAGGTAGGCAGGGTCTGATCTACCCTTTTAGTTACCAGAGGCTGGCTTCCTGGATAGCTTTACCCTCTAGCTACTCCCATGGCTTTCTTGGCATGTTTGGTGACCCCACTGCTGTTTATGTGAAGCTATTTGTATGAGGATGGAAAGTAGAGCTAACACCGTGCTTCTTGCTGTCTGTTGAAATTAATCAGAATTGGACATGGGTGGGGGAATTGGGTAAGATGTTGTAACAAGTCCTGAGTTAGCTTGTGACAAGGTGAATCCGAATTGTGGACACGTGAGACTAATGCCCAAGCTGTGTATTGAGGATGGTCTGTAATTTCTAAAGTGAATGGACTGTTTGAAAGCAGATAGGTCTTGTGTTGGCAGATTTTATCTGTGAGGCAAAGTGTAGTTTGATTAAGAGGCAGGTGTTTAACAATGTCTATTAAATTGTACACTCTTCCTTCTTTTGTAAATTTTTCAGCAATCCCAGGCTCCCTGAGCAAAGCATTCTAAAAAAAAAGGGAAAACATACTATTCACTCCTGTTGGGTGGAGGTGATTTAAAGGTTCTGCTTTAACAAATGGTCACAGTGGTGACAGCTGGAACAAGGGAGCAGGAAAAACGGGGAGCTGAATGATGTCCCCCAGTATCATGAAGTCATCTCTCCTTGATGCCTTTCCTGGAGGATTCACATGCCAGCAAAGCATGTTCATCTCTTCTATTTTTTTTTTTTAAGAATTTATTTATCTATTTTTATTTATGGCGGTGCTGGGTCTTCGTTGCTGTGGGAGGGCTTTCTCTAGTGATGGCAGTCAGGCTTCTCATTGTGGTGGCTTCTCTGTTGTGGAGCACAGGTTTCGAGGCTTCAGTAGTCGTGGCACACAGGCTTCATTGCTCCGGGAAATGTGGGATCTTCCCAGACCAGGGATCGAACCCGTGTCAGGGAAGCCCCACCTTATACTTCTTGTTCCTCTGTTACTTTGTAGCATATTTATCTTCTGTTGTTTCTTTTTTTTCAGTCTGTGTCCTAGATGCATGAAATAAGCAGATCATTTCAAACTTTGAAAATAAAATTTTGGGTCATATGACACAAAAGACTGTATAATGTGCTGAAAAATAGGCATTGGTCACTGTTCAGCAATTTATTTATTTTTGTTGTTATCTCTAGGCAGAAGAAATCCTGAGGCAAGAGCTGGAGAAAAAGGAAACGCCGAGTCTATACTGCTTGCTTGGAGATGTCCTTCGAGACCACTCTTACTATGACCAGGCCTGGGAGTTGTCTCGACACCGCAGTGCTCGAGCCCAGCGCTCCAAAGGCCTCCTCCACCTGCGAAGCAGGGAGTTCAAAGAATGCGTGGAGTGCTTCGAACGCTCTCTGAAGATTAATCCCATGCAGGTTGGACAGTTCATAAATCCTCATCTGCTCTCATCATTTCTGCTTTTCTTTAATTCTTATTCTTGCTGAATGAATACCCATTTTCTGTCGTAAAGACTGGTGAGCTCAGCTGTGGGCTAAGAACCTAGACTCTAATACAGGTTTTGCTTGTCACCAAAAGTGGACAGATTGGTTTTCTCTTTCTCGCTTTCTTTTGTGTTTCTGTTACTTTTCGGTTTCATTTTGTTATTTTTCTGTGTTAAGAGTCCTTCACACAAATACAACAATTAAAGTTGGGGTCCATTCTGAGTAGATATTCTAGGAAGGCAGGGAATGATTATTAGAGTTACGGACAGTATAGGACTCATCAAGTAATTGCCAATGTCAGTAATGAAAAAAAACTTTCATATAAATAAAGTAACATATAGAATGGATAGTTGATCATTTTAGGAAAGAAATGTCTATGTTTGTATTACAAATACAGAAATATTTTAAACTGTTTAACATTTTTCAAGGTTTTAAAAAGTAATACAAAAGGAATCTGGATATTTAAAATAATTAAGTGACAAGATAAATCCATAGAAGAGGACCTGATTTTGAGGGGAAAGAGATCAACTTATTTTGTATTTAATGATACTCAATTAGTAAAATGATTTTAGTCCCAGAAACAGTGTTTTTTCTTTTAACCAGACTTTCTTTATGACTCCCTTCCCAATCACCAAAGTCACATATAAACCATGCTCCTGATAAACATGCACACTGACTTGATTTAATTTTAGTTATAATAGTAACTTAGAGTCAGCCACCTTTGCTGACGAAGGTCCATATAGTCAAAGCTATGGTTTTTCCAATAGTTATGTATGGATGTGAGAATTGGATGATAAAGAAGGCTGAGCACTGAAGAACTGATGCTTTTGAATTGTTCTGAAAAAGACTCTTGAGAGTCCCTTGGACTGCAAAGAGATCAAGCCAGCCAATCCTAAAGCAAATCAACCCTGAATATTCATTGGAAAGACAGATGCTAAAGCTGAAGCTCCAGTACTTTGGCCACCTGATGCAAAGGACTGACTCATTGGAAAAGACCCTGATGCTGGGAAAGATTGAAGACAGGAGGAGAAGGGGATGACAGAGGATGAGATGGTTGGATGGCATCACCGAATCAATGGACATGAGTTGTGCAAAGTCTGAGAGATAGTGAAGGACAGGGAAGCCTGGCGTGCTGCAGTCCATGGGATCAAAAAGGGTTAGACACGACTCGGTGACTGAACAGCAGTAGTCAGCTGCTCATGTTTACTGAGCAATTACAATGAGCCAGTGCCTCATTGGGTATTTTGCCAGTATTTGGACCCAGTCTGACTCCAGAATGAATGTACGCTCTTTTTTTTTAAGTGGTAAAAAGCCTGTAGCATAAAATTTACCATCTTAACCATTTCTAAGTGTACAGTTCAGTAGCGTGAAGTACATTCACTTGTTGTGTAGCTATTGCAACTGTACCCATCTCTACAACTTTTTTCATCCTGCAGAACTGAAACTCTGTACCCAGTAAACAAAAGCTCTCAGTTCTCCCATAACTCCAGCCCCTGAGAACCACTCTGCTTTCTGTCTCTCTGAATTTGGCCCTTCTGAGAACCTCGTATGAGTGGAGTCATACGGTATTTGTCCTGTTGTGACTAGCAGATTTCACTTAGTGTCATATCCTCATGGTACATCCATGTTGTATCATGTGCCAGACTTTTCTTTCTTTAAAGGCTGAATAACACTCCATTGTATGTCCGCACCAGTTTTTATCCATTCGTTTGTTGATGGCCGCTGGGTGTTCCTCCCTCCTGACCGTTGGGAATAGTGCTGTGATGAATGAGGTTGTGCAGAAACGGTGGCTTTTGAAGTGGGCAGACCCGAGGCATATCTTTTGGCAGGAACCATCAACAGATGAGCACACTGGTTTTTTTTTTTTTTTGCTGTACCGTGAAGCTTGCAGGATCTTAGTCCTCTGACCAGGTATTGAACCCCAAGCCATGGCAGTGAAAGTGCGGAGTCCTGATCCCTGGACAACCAGAGAATTCCCTCAGGGCATATCTTTTTCATTGAAAAAAATCAGGAAACATTTTTTTATGACAGGTTGCACTAATTGCTTACTTCCTTCACTCTAGATAGTGAATACAATGCGACTCTTCCTAGTTTGTGAGCTGGTGAGAGCCTGGAGAAGAGAGGAAGACAGGTATAGGGCACCAGCAGTGAGTGGCAGTTGCATTTCTCAGCAGGGACGCTTAACATGGAGTTGGTTTTTGTTGCCAGCTTGCTCTAACTTGGAGGTTCTCAACTGGGGACAATTTTGACCCCGGGTCCTTTGGCAGTGGGAGGTGAAGGGGTGCACTGCTGACATCTAGTGGGCAGGGACCAGGGATGCTGTTAAACATCCCATAATGCTTAGCACAGCCCCCTACAATAAAGAATTATTCAGGCTAACATGCCAGTGGGGCTGCCAAGGCTGAAAAACCCTGCACGAACTTGATTATCACTGGACTCTTTTATTTTGGTACAAACTAGAACTCATTATTGTGTTATTAAAATTTTACTTTTATGGAAAACTGTATCATATCTTTGCTTATCTGCTTAAAGTTTACTCAGCCACAGCTGCCATAAGAGGTGGGGAGAATAAATTCCCTCAGTTAGTCTCCGTCATCTGAGTTAATCAGTGCCGCCTACCTCACACACATGAATTATTTTCTGAGCACGTAGCCTCTGCTTAACATCCACCCTTAACATTGTCCTCCTGCCTCACTGGCTGTGCCTTCTCTTTTTTTTGTTGTTGTTTGCTGGTTCATGGCAGCCCACTCCAGTGTTCTTGCCTGGAGAATCCCAGGGATGGGGGAGCCTGGTGGGCTGCCGTCTGTGGGGTCGCACAGAGTCGGACACGACTGAAGCGACTTAGCAGCAGCAGCAGCAGCTGGTTCCTAGGTCTTAGTCCTTGAGCTTTATTTCTGTCTACACTTCCTCCCTTGATCTCATCTAGTCCCATAGCTTTAAATACACTGTCTATGCAGATAACTCCCAGAAGTTGATTTTCAGTCCTGTCCTCTCCCTGGAATTCTAGATTGCTGTATCTTACAGCTTCCTCAGTCGCCCTTTTTGTTCCTCTGACTTAAAATTTCTAATATAAAATATCATCCTAGCTTTTTCTCTCAAGACCACTGCCATCCCTATAAATGACATCCCATTACAAATAGCTGTGAAAAGAAGAGAAGCGAAAAGCAAAGGAGAAAAGGAAAGATATACCCATTTGAATGCAGAGTTCCAAAGGATAGCAAGGAGAGATAAGAAAACCTTTCTCAGCGATCAATGCAAAGAAATAGAGGAAAACAATAGAATAGGAAAGACTAGAGATCTCTTCAAGAAAATTAGAGATACCAAGGGAACATTTCATGCAAAGATGAGCTCAATAAAGGACAGAAATGGTATGGACCTAACAGAAGCAGAAGATATTCAGAAGAGGTAGCAAGAATACACAGAAGAACAACACAAAAAAGATCTTCACAACCCAGATAATCATGATGGTGTGATCACTCACCTAGAGCCAGACATCCTGGAATGTGAAGTCAAGTGGGCCTTAGGAAGCATCAGTATGAACAAAGCTAGTGGAGGTGATGAAATTCCAGTGGAGCTATTTCAGATCCTGAAAGATGATGCTGTGAAAGTGCTGCATTCAATATGCCAGCAAATTGGGAAAACGCAGCAGTGGCCACAGGACTGGAAAAGGTCAGTTTTCATTCCAATCCCAAAGAAAGGCAATGCCAAAGAATGCTCAAACTACCGCACAATTGCACTCATCTCACATGCTAGTAAAGTAATGCTCAAAATTCTCCAAGCCAGGCTTCAGCAGTACGTGAACCATGAACTTCCAGATGTTCAAGCTGGTTTTAGAAAAGGCAGAAAAACCAGAGATCAAATTGCCAACATCCGCTGGATCATGGAAAAAGCAAGAGAGTTCCAGAAAAACATCTATTTCTGCTCTATTGACTATGCCAAAGCCTTTGACTGTGTGGATCACAATCAACTGTGGAAAATTCTGAAAGAGATGGGAATACCAGACCACCTGACCTGCCTCTTGAGAAATCTGTATGCAGGTCAGGAAGCAACAGTTAGAACTGGACATGGAATAACAGACTGGTTCCAAATAGGAAAGGAGTACGTCAAGGCTGTATATTGTCACCCTGCTTATTTAACCTCTATGCAGAGTACATCATGAGAAACGCTGGACTGGAAGAAGCACAAGTTGGGATCAAGATTGCCAGGAGAAATATCAATAACTTCAGATATGCAGGTGACACCGCCCTTATGTCAGAAAGTGAAGAGGAACTAAAAAGCCTCTTGATGAATATGAAAGAAAAGAGTGAAAAAGTTGGCTTAAAACTCAACATTCAGAAAATGAAGACCATGGCATCCAGTCCCATCACTTCATGGCAAATAGATGGGGAAACAGTGGAAACAGTGGCTGACTTTATTTTTTTGGGCTCCAAAATCACTGCAGATGGTGACTGCAGCCATGAAATTAAAAGATGCTTACTCCTTGGAAGGAAAGTTATGACCAACCTAGATAGCATATTAAAAGGCACAGACATTATTTTGTTAACAAAATTCCATCTAGTCAAGGTTATGGTTTTTCCAGTGATCATGTATAGATGTGAGAGTTGGACTATAAAGAAAGCAGAGCGCAGAATTGATGCTTTTGAACTGTGGTGTTGGAGAAGACTCTTGAGAGTCCCTTGGACTGCAAGGAGATCCAGCCAGTCCATCCTAAAGGAGATCAGTCCTGGGTGTTCATTGGAAGGACTGATGTTGAAGCTGAAACTCCAATATTTTGGCCAACTGATGTGAAGAGCTGAGTCATTTGAAAAGACCCTGATGTTGGGAAAGATTGGAGGCAGGAGGAGAAGGGGACAACAGAGGCTGAGATGGTTAGATTGGCATCACCGACTCAATGGACATGAATTTGGGTAAAGTCCGGGAGTTGGTAATGGACAGGGAGGCCTGGCGTTTGCCATTCATGGGGCCTCAAAGAGTCGGACATGACTGAGCAACTGAACTGAGCTGATTTGGTCTTGGAGTCATCATTGATTTTTCTTTCCCTCATACTCTCATCTGATCCATCAGTAAATCCTCAAATATATCCAGGATCAGACAACAACTTGCTTCCTGCCACCATTGTGGTCAAATCCCCATTGTCTCTCACCTGGTTAATATGCTACTTCCTTACTGGCCTTCTTGCCTCTGTCTTAGTTGCTCAGTAATGTCCAACTCTTTGTGACCCCATGGACTGTATAACTTGCCAGGCTCCTCTGTCCATGGAATTTTCCAGGCAGAAATACTGGAGTGGGTAGCCATTTCCTTCTCTAGGGGCTCTTCCCCGCCCAGGGCTTGAACCTGTCTCTCCCGCATTGCAGGCAGATTGTTTACTGCCTGAGCCACCAGGGAAGCCCTCTTGTCTTATTACCATCTGCCTGTATTCAGTGAACATCTGAGTTGATCCTTTCAAATTTGAGTTCGACATGTCATTCCTGTGCTCCATCGCCTGTGGTAACAGCCAAAGTCCCTGACTGGCTCTCGAGGCTTTTCCAAGCTGAGCTCCTGTTGCATCTTTACCGTCCTCCTCCCATTCCCACTTCACTCACCCAACATTGGCCTCTTTGTTCTTCCCTTAACATTCCAGGCACATTTCTGCCTCTGCGGTTTAGTACTTGTTCCTCTGCCTGGAATGTTCTCCTTCCAGATAGACATCTGCATACCTTGCTCCATTACCTCATTCATAGCTGGGGTCCAGTGTCCCTTTCCCACAGAGGCCTTCCATGTTTATTCTACTTAAAATCTCACTGCCGCCTTCCACCCTTCCTTACGTTCCTTCTCCTTCCCTGCTTTATTTTTCCCCACGGCACTTAGCACCTTCTAATATTATATATAGCTTACTTTTTAAAAAATTCTATTCTTCCTCCATTGCAATATAAAATCCATGAAGGCAGAAATTTTTATGTTTGTTTCATTTATATGCTCCTAGTGCTTCTAATACTGCCTAGCACATACTGGGTCTTTACTAAATAATTATTGAATGAGTGAGTAAATAATGTCTCCGACCAGTTATTCAATCAAGTATACATTCACTGTCCACTGTACACATGGCGCTGAACCAGAGGAGGAGGCAGTAGCAGCAGATCACCAAGTGGTCTGATTTGTACCAAGACGGCTACAGTCTAGTGAAATGGACAAGGACAAAGCTAGCCAACAATACGAGGAATCATAGAAAGGCCCAGAGTCATTTGTGAGGTGCAAGTTTTATAGAGTCTAAGGAGACCATTTCTGCCTTTGGTAGACAATGGAGGTTGGTGACTTTGACTTTGAAGGACACATAACATTTGAATAGGCCAAAGGAAAGGGCAGTGATAAGGGTCTTCCAGGTGATGAACAATATGAGCCCAGCCCCAGAAACAGAGAAGATGTGCGTGCGTACCTCTGTGTGTGTGGGTGTGTGTGTGTGTGTGTGTGTTGGGGGAAGAGAATATTTGTGAATAGGCTAGTTTTTTTGAGTGAAAGGAAATAGGACAGTTCCAGTAGGAAAGCTAGACTGGAGCCAAATTACAGAAGGTCTTGAATGTGAGGCTAAACTCTTTGGATTTTATGTGGCAAATAGGGAGCCACTGAAGGTTTGATTTGTGTTTGGCTTACTTTCGAATGAAGGAATTTGGGTGTGTGGAGGTGATTTTGGAATATTGTTTTGGCCACACTGGCCACAGGAGATCCTGGATTAGGGCAGGCTCAGGAGACTGTAGTGATGGTCTAGAAGGACAGTTACCAGTTTGGGAGGGGCAGTCAGAAAGAAGGGATGAAGTAAGGGAATTTGCAGAGGAGGACTTGACAGGGCTTGATGGTCTCATTGTATAATTTTAAGTTAATTACTTAGCAAGCAGCATCACAGTACAAATAGATATGATGTGAAGGTATCTTGCAGTTTGTCATGTGGATCCAATTCAGGCAGTCTGTAGGCCGTGCCAGACATGCAGGCGTTTGAAGCTGCAGTTGTACGTAACTAGTACAGGATGCAAGCTGAAGGGCCGCAGACACTACTTGTGACGAGAGTTTGAACTGTCTTTGCAGAAGGAGAGCTCTTACGTGCTGTTGTCTCCTCAAAGTCCCAGAATGAGGGAAAATAGAAAAATAGAATTAAAAAATTCTTTCCCACCTTTTCAGACATATCCAGGAAATAGGTTTAATAACAAAACTCAGGCAAAATGAGAGTGATAATTGAATGGCTTTTGTGTATTTTAATGGCTTCCTGAAATCAAATTGGTATAAAAATAGGAGTGTTTGGTTTTATATCAGTGATGGTCTGCGAAACTCAATGAATTTGTCTGTGGTGCATTTGTTTGAGAACCGGCAGATGTGTGTTCCATTTGCACTTGCGCTTTTAAGATTGCTCACTGTCATTCACTTAACGCCTGTCTATTTCATTTTCCCAAATAACTTCTGAAACCTCTAAAATCCAACCTTAGACTTCTGGGAATTGTGGGCTGTTAGAAGCTGAAGAAAGTGGGAGGAAGTGGTCCAGTGGTCACAAAACCTCCCAAGCAGGATTTTATAGACTCAGGACCAGAATTAAAGCATACATCCTTAGGTCTCCTCTTAGGTAGTTACTATTCTCATTGCTCCTTACCTTGAAGCAAAAAGTAAACATAAATTGCTCAGATATCAAGCTAGTCTGTGTAGCCCTGAAAAAGGAGAATGTCACTTCCTGTCACTTCTCCAACCCTCCCTCCCTCAACACTCATACTTTATTCCTTTCATCTTGTCAGTTTTCCCCACTCCCCTTTTAAAATTTTTAAACTTTCTTCCTCAATTAACTAGTTATCTTTGTAAGGTTATATGATATTACATACATACACACACACATATATGCACACAAAGACACTTGTGTAGACAGAAGGACTGTGGCCATAGAGAGGAGGTGAGGGGTCTCTGTGATGGGACAGAAGTTAGCTTGGATGTTCACCGATTGATGCAAAGTCAGTAGACGTGCCAGGAGGGAACTGGCTTGACAATAAGAGATAAGTGTGAAGAAAGGTGAGGATTTGAGAGTTTACCCAGCGTCCATGGCTATCCCACTCTTCCTGTTTTCCTGATAGCCCATCCAGTTTGACCTAAATTTTTTAAATGTTTAAATGAAGTACTTGGAGGCGGGGTTTCCCTTGTGGTCTTGTGGTTAAGACTCTGCATTTCCACTACAGGGGAGAGTGGGTTCTGCCCTGATAGGGGAACCAAGATCCCACATGTTGCACAGTGCTGCCCCTCCCCATAAAAATGTACAGAAAAAAAATCGATGAAGTGCTGTTCTTAACAGTTCCATTAAAGGAAACTGGAATGGCTTTTCATAGACATCCACTTTGTGCTTCCATCTGCTGCCATAGCCGCCTCTAGTATGGCGTTTAAGATATGCGGTAGCTGGAACTCCCTCTTTACGATGTGCGAAAATCTGAAAGATGGCCGGTAGGTGCCTGTCTCTTTTCCCCCCAGCCCTTTCCAGATGCAGCTTAACTACTGTCACCCTTTCAAGGACGGTGTGCAGGAGGCTTGCTGATAACACGGACTATGCCTGCTATGAGAGGCTGAGGCTAGCCGACTGCTTGGGTCTTGGGTGGAGATAGGAGAAATGTTGGAGGCGGTGTCTCTGTAAGCCCCTTGCTGTACATCAGACGTTTGTGCCAGCTTGCAGCCTGTGAGCTGCATGAGGTTGCCTGGCTACCAGTTGGCAGGATTAGTGGGAAATGTGGGGAATTGTAGACTGGATAGACGTATAGGGAGTGGAGGCAGAGCAGTCCTGTCAGAAATAAAAGCGCATGAAGGATAGTCTGAATTCTCTAGACACAAGGGTTTGGTCACTTACTGTATGGTCTAAATGTACCACTATTTCCATATTACATAGCTTGGTAACTTTTTATATAGTTCATAATAAACTCTTTTGGCAGCAATCATTTCCAAAAAGCAAACAAATTTTAAACATGTGTTTTTAGAGAATAATTAAGAACTTAATTTTTACTTGTCAAGAGAGGAAATGTGTAACTTGCACAAAATGTAGTTGATATAATTACATTCCACCTCAGGGGCCGTAATCATTTCACTAATCACATGAAAACCAAAAACTCACGTCTTCGGAGGAAACATTAGCATTTATGTCAAAAGTTAGTTTTTTCAGGAATTCCAGGACTCCACAGTTCCACCGCTGGGCCTCAGGCCTTGGTCAGAGAACTGAGATCTGGCAAGCGCCGTGGTGCAGGCAGTGAGGGGCGGGGGGGATAGTTTTTGTTGTTGTTGTTTTAATAGGGAGCATGTCCAAAGATGACAACTTAATACACAGCTGTAGGAGGTGCATTTTCATGTTATTCTGTGAGACTAGACTTTTTTTCTAGTGCGAATGAAAATGAGCAACATTAGTTTAGAAAATTAGTTGATACCAGATATTCTCGTGTGTGTATGAAAAATAAGATCATAGCTGTTAATGTGCTAGCTCTTTTAGCAGTAGTTCATTAACAGTTGACTTTGCCAGTTTTATATCAGTGACATCAGATGCTTCAAATAGAAAATTCATTAATTTGGTTCTCACTAGTCATCTTTTTCACCTGATTAGTGGATTCAACATAAAATTTTTGGTAATGTGCCACATCAAAGGTGAAACATCTGACATTATTCTGAATGCTATTATAAACTCAGTTAAAATGTTAAATATCGAAGATAAAGGTACTTACAGGGTAATAATAAGGATACAAATTTTGGTGGATCATGGCAGGATGGTAAAAGTAATGCTCTTTCTGAATTAAGAAAACCAATGGAGCAGAAATATACTGGGAGAAGGTTGTAGTGGTGAGTATAATATGGTCAGACAAGCTTCTACCAATGGAAATAAAAACTGTTGTCATTTACACACACACACACACACACACACACACACATTATTTGAACATATCCATGATGTCTGCACAGGGAGGTGTCTGTCACCTTCTCAACTTTAGTCAGACACTTAACAAATTGTGACCAGTTTTTAGTTACTGCACTTTTTAAATTTATTTAGCTAGCTGTGCTGGGTCTTAATTGTGGCACATGGGATCTTAGATCTTCCTTGCAGCATGCAGGATCTTCAGGTGTAGCATGCGAATTCTTACCTGCAGCATATGGGATCTCATTCCCTCATCAGGGATTGAACCCAGGCCCCCTGCATGGGGAATGCAGAGTCCAAGCCATTGGACCAACAGGGAAGAATCCTTTTGTGATTTTTAAATGTTCAGATAATCAACATTTTAAATTTTTTACTTTAATACATTTTTCAAGAAATAATTTCAGTTTTTTTAAATTAAATTTATTTTAATTAGATAATTTCAGTTTTGAGAATGTATTCTCTGATACAGTAAAACCAATTTGACGATCAATACTTTGTTGGTCAGTAAATAAGGTCTTTTTGAGATCGTATAATTTTAATGATTTTTTAGTGCCTTGTTTCACTTTCAGAAATGTTGCGGTTTGAATGTGGTCCCCTGACTAGCATTATTGAGATCCTGCTGTGAACCAGACGTGGATGTGGGAATGAATTAGACTGTGTCAGTCTATCAGCAGAGAGCAGAGTTTCCTCTGGGAGATGATATGGACAGAAGTAGTTTGTGGAGGACCTTAAGGATCCTTCTTCAGAATTAGCTAACCATATAGATGTCGAGGTCTGTTGTGGTTTTGAATAAAAGAGTGATATGACAAAAATGATACTCTAGGAAGTTTAAATAAAGGATGAATGTCGTGGATAAGCAATCAGTGGCTTTAGCAATAAGGGTGGAAAGATAGGGCTTCCCAGGTAGTACAGTGGTAAAGAATCCACCTGCCAATGCAGGAGACTCAAGAGACATGGATTCAACCCCTGGGTCAGGAAGATCCCCTGGAGTGGAAAATGGCAACTCACTCCAGTATTCTCGCCTGGAAATTTCCATGGACAGAGGAGTTTACTGTCCATGGGGTCACAAAGAGTTGGATCTGACTGGGCACACACACACACACACACGGAAAGACAGAACAGTTTGAAGCTGTTTATAAAGGAAAATTTTCTGGGATTTATTCCTTGGGTTGGTAGGACTGAAGGAGACTTTGGAATCTGAGAACATGCCAGTTTTGTCAATTGTTTGATTAAGAAGGAAATGTTCCTGTTGATAGACACAAAGGATATAAGAGAAAGGGAAAATATCTTTGGTAGGGGATAATGATGTGATTTTGAGTGTCGAACATGAAGAGATATTGCTGTGTCTTGAATAGAGTAGGCCCACAGTCCACTGGGCATAAAAGCCTGAAGCCTAGGAGTGAGGTCGAGCTGACTTGCAGTTGGGTTTTCTGTGCCAGTGAGGCAGATCCATGCAAGTGAATGAATTGTTTATAGAAACTGTGTTGGAAGAGAACCTCAGGCAAAATCTTGAACTTTGGACATCTCCAGGGGTTGGGGGAAGGGAGAGGAAATAGCATCAGTGAAATATGATTCAAGCAAAGTACACCAGAGTCTTGATCAGAGGGAGAGAAGGAACCTCAAAGAAGGAATTCATGGAAACTAAAGGAAAAACAAATGTCAGTGAGAAATGTAACTGGAGTGATAAAGTCTGAAGAGGGCTAAGAAGAGTTCATTGGATTTGGAGCTAACTATTGACCTTCAATACCAGCTTCAGGAGGTTAAAGAGTGAGGATGAGGAAACTGACATAACGTCTATAGACGTTCTTTTAGGAGCATGTCAAGGAACTGAGAGTCAAAATGTAGAGTGTTGTACCAAGGGGCAGCAGAATCCAGTAAAACTTTTCAGGATACTGAAGACTTTGATGGGGTTGAAGGGCTTCCCTGGTGGCTCACACAGTAAAGAATCTCCCTGCAATGCAGCAGACCTGGGTTCAGTCCCTGGGTCAGGAAGATGCCCTGGAGAAGGAAGTGGCTTCCCACTCCTGTGTTCTTGCCTGGAGAATTTCATGGACAGAGGAGCCTGGTGGGCTACAGTCATTGGGTCACAAAGAGTGGGACACGACTGAGCAACTAACACTTTTCACTTATGGAGTTGAATCCAGTGAATGAAGGAGAGATTGAATGTTACAAGAAAGAGGGGGTGACAACTAGGAAGTGTCATTCTAGAGAAGAGTGGAATGAGAAGAGATGAAGGTGTTAGCTCTGGAAACAATAATGTTTCAAGTGAGATGAGAAAGAAGATGAGAGCATGAACATTATAATAGCAATTTCTACTTATTAAGTATCTTCTATAGTGTAAGCTAGAATGTAAGTGGAAATGAACTCTTTCTAAATCATTGTAAGGTATGAACTAGGAGAAACAGTTGGGATTTAGACAGGAGGCAAACATTAGGAAAATTTGTTTCAGGAAAGGAGACTAGCAGATGCAAAAACCAAGCATGTAGCAAAGGTTTCTTGGTAACTGTAGGTTTTGACTATTTATGTTTAGATTCAGTTATAATAGTAATACTAGCAGCTAACATTGAGTATTTACTGGGTGCCAGGAACTGTTGTAAGCATTTTGCCTATATTGTTAGTCCTCAGCCCAGTCCCTGAGCTACTTAACTGTTTTTACCCTCATTTAACAAGTTAGGAAATAGAGGCCTAATTAGTTTACACCAAAACCCACAGTTTATGTGAGGAGTAGAGCTGGGATTTGAACCTGGGCTTTCTGGTGTTGCAGCACTTACTCTTAACTTCTTTGCTGTTTTGTCTCTAAAGGATGTTGTCTTATGTTAGGGAGGAATGGTGGATTTGGCTGAGGTCAAGTTAGAAGTTATGGAAAGGTTTGAATACAAGACTGTGCAGCTTGAATGTTTTTCTTCCTTTAATTCATAACTATCGGGGCTTTCATCAAGAGCACAGTGAAGTTGTAACTTTGGTGTATGGGACAGTCCAGCACATGAGAGCTGGTGAGTCTCTCTCTGTGAGACCAGGGAGTTTTCAAGGGACCACGGCAGCCCTTCCCAGCCCGTGCTGTGTGTAAGACCAGACCTTGATGATGCACTGATAGAACTGTTAATTATCCTGAGAGCTTGTGTTCTTCCATGATTTCTGGGGGTTAACTTTCTTTCATGTCAGTTTTTGAAAGAAGAAAATGTATTTGCAGTGGAGTTACAGAGTTTCCGTCGTGTACTTGTGTTATTGTGGTGGGGAGGTCCAAGGAGACTGGAGCTTACATTCCAGTGGAGAAGACATAATGAACATATGCAAATAATATGTAGAGGAAAAAAAAAAGAAATTATTTCCTTTTTGTCCTTCCTTTCTCATATTGGTAAGCAATAAAAAATGAAACTCTTAAAAAAAAGAAATGAAACTCTTAAGGTCTAACTTGCCTAACTGCCAAGAAATATGAGCACTGAGATAACATCTGGGCCATAGCTGGAACCGAGGGGTAGAGGGAGGGGTTCCATTGCCGTAGACCTGACTCCGGATCCTACTTATCTCTAGGTGAACCACTTCATCTTTCTGAGCTTCAGTTTTCTGGTTTGTAAAGTGGGGGTGTAATTCCTATGTTAGTTTGATCTCGTTGGAAAATTAGAGCCAATATATATAACGTGTCTGGCATATTTCCTGGTCCATACTAAGTTCTCAGTGACGTTGTGTATCCTGACCATTGCAGCGTGCTAGTAGTGTGGTAGAAAATCATCGTAACCCCATTTTCTGTAGCCTAAAAATAGAGAACTGTGTCTCACAGGAGAGTCTCATGCAGGTGATACGTAAACACCCATGTACTCACACTGTGAACTGGAAAGAGTAGGCAAATAGAAGACTCAGTGGTAACCCAGTCTAGGATGGGAGTAAGAGGGAGACACTAAGAATTAATACCCTTTCTGAAAGTGAAGTCGCTCAGTCATGTCTGACTCTTTGCGACCCCATGGACTGTAGCCTACCAGGCTTCTCTGTCCATGGGATTCTCCAGGCAAGAATAGTGGAGTGGGGTGCCATTGCCTTTTCCCGGAGATCTTCCCGACCCAGGGATTGAGCCCGGATCTCCTGCTTTACCGTCTGAGCCACCAGGGAAGTTCAGTACCCTTTCTAGTGATGAAAAAAGTGCTGCTTCTGTAGTTTAAAAGAAGACACTGACATAGGGGAAACCTTTGAGAGAGAGAGAAACTGACAAAGCTGGCGGTTTAAGATTTGTGTTTCCTTAGGGAGGAGAGGGAGAAGGCAATGGCACCCCACTCCAGCACTTTTGCCTGGAAAATCCCATGGACGGAGGAGCCTGGTGGGCTGCAGTCCATGGGGTCGCTAGGAGTCGGACACCACTGAGCGACTTCACTTTCACTTTTCACTTTCATGCATTGGAGAAGGAAATGGCAACCCACTCCAGTGTTCTTGCCTGGAGAATCCCAGGGACTGGGGAGCCTGGTGGGCTGCCGTCTACGGGGTTGCACAGAGTCGGACATGACTGAAGCGACTTAGCAGCAGCAGCAGCAGGGAGGAAAGCTTAGTATTTAATAGTAAATGAGAAATTTGGTTATGAAAGAATTGGTTGGTGGTGCACAGTTTTTAAAAATACGAGCACCAAACATTATTTTAGGAAAAGCTACTACCAGACAACATTGATATCTCTCTTGAGTTTGGCTTGGGTCATTTCCTGTTTAATGAAGCCACATTCAACCACTTATCTGAATTTGGGGTCATGGGAATGAGTCAGCGATGCAGAACAGAGAGAATGGAGAGTGTTGTTTGGCATCAGGATTCAGTTATAACATGTTGCACTTTATTATACAGAATATCAGAAAAATCCAGTCAACGCATAAGGAAAGTTAGTAAAATAGGTGAAGCTACTGATTATTCATTTGTTCTGCAGAAACCTTGAGGAGGAAGGAAATTTGAGTAGTAGGTTCATAAGTTAAGAAAGTAATTTGTAATATCACATAAGCGTATGGCATCTATTGTATATGTGCTTTAGATAACCTTGTAAAAATTAACTTCATAATTCTAAGAGTAATCCATGCCTGTTGTCCAGTGGTGCTTGGTCTCTGTTAGTTCTCAGGGGAACAAGCTGTCCATTTCTGTTTTAGTTATTGATGTTTAATAAGTGTTGCTGGGCTTTCCAGGTGGCATTGGTGGTAAAGAACTCATCTGCCAATGCAGGAGACATTAGAGAAGCAGGGGTTTGATCCCTGGATCCGGAAGATCCCCTGGAGGAGGGCATGGCAACCCACTCCAGTATTCTTGCCTTGGAGAATCCCATGGACAGAAGAACCTGGCGAGCTATGGTCCGCATAAAGAGTCAGACTCGACTGAAGCGTCTTAGCATACAGTCACTGTCTTCACCACAGGTATTGCACACCAGGAACCAGGAACCATTGTGTGACTTCAGGCAAATCACTTCCTTTCCAGACCTCATTTTTCTTGTGGCCTCTTTTTAATTGATTTTTAAGCCTCAGTTCCTTTCTTAGTTCTTCAAACCTGCTGATTCTATTTGCATCATCAGTGTATTTGTTTTGACGCTAGATGGCAGTAATGTACCTTTGAACCCTGTGGCCTCTGAGTTTTCAGAATCGGGGGATCTGAAGGAGCCTTGGAATTTTTGTTTAATCTCCCCCCCCCCACCCACCCATTTAACAACTGGGGAAGTGAGACTCAGAAGTTAAGTGACATGGCCAAGGTCATTCAGTTCTTTAGAACCTCTTGAACCCTAGTCAATCTATCTTTCTATTCCTGTTTCTCTACGGGGCTTTTGAGGGAAGTTCAAAGAGAGATCATGTTTTCAACCATTCCTGCTTTTGGTTAATTATTTAAAAAATAATTTAAAACCATTCTTCAAGTATGTATGTCATATTCAAAATAGTCTGCTTTTGTGTCTCTGTATTGGCTTCTTCCGAGTAGAAAACTGGACTGTCAACTTCTAAAAGGCCACTCCCTGCCTTCACAGTCCACCCTGGAAATAAGCATCACAGCAGTCTCCACCAGAGCCTCCGCAGTGGTTATTATCTTTCTCCATTCTTGCCCAGCCCCTTGGTGAGAGGTTTGCCTTTTAGTTCTTTGCTCCAGGTAAACATCCATTCTTCCGCTTCGTCTTTATCCGTTTGCCTATCAGGAGAACTTTCTGAGGGAGAGGTAGATAATGCTCCAGTTCTTAAAAACTTGATCTCCTGGGTCTTCCCAGCATGTGTTAAGTGGACTGTTTCCTTTCCCCACCCCCTCTGCTGCTGACAAGAATGGCCCTGCTGTCAACCATGGCTGTGTGTGGGCAGAATGGTGTAGAGGGAGGCAGCATGGTCATGCGGAGATGACGGCCTCTGGAATCACACTGATTCCACTGAATCACACTCAGATCTCTCCTTCATCGCTGACTGACTCTGGTCTGTGTTCATCTCTCCAATGAGGGTGCTGTCTGCTGCCTTGCAAGGCCATTTGTGAGGAATAGACAGGGTGATGTGTGGAAAGCGCATAGTATCAGTGCTCGACTACATAGTAGGTGTTCACTGTTGTTCAGTCGCCTAGTCACATCCAGCTCTTTGTGACCCCATGGACTACAGCATGCCAGGCCTCCCCATCACTTACCATCTCCTGGAGTTTGCTCAGACTCAAGTCCATTGAGTCGGTGATGCCATCCAACCATCTCCTCCTCTGACGCCTTCTTCTCTTTCTGCCCTTGATATTTCCCACCATCAAGGACGTTTCCAATGAGTCTGTTCGCATCAGATGATCAAAATACTGGAGCTTCAACATTAGTCCTTCCAGTGAATATTCAGGGTTGATCTCTCTTCAGATTGACTGGTTGGATCTTCTCGCTGTCCAGGGGTCTTCTCCAGCACCACAGTTCAAAGGCATCAATTCTTTGGTGTTCTGCCTTCTTTATGGTCCATCTCTCACAACTGTACGTGACCACTGGGAAGACCATGGCCTTGACTATACAGACCTTTGTCAGCAGAGTAATGTCTCTGCTTTTCAACACACTGTCTAGGCTTGTCATCGCTTTCCTGCCAAGAAGCAATTGGCTTCAGTCACGGTCTAGTGATTTTGGAGCCCAAGAAGAGGAAATCTGTCACTACTTCCATCTTTTCCTCTTCTATTTGCCATCAGTAACGGGGCTGGATGCCATGATCTTAGTTTTTTTAATATTTAGTCTTAAGCTGGCTCTAGGTGCTCATTAAATGCTCATTATTCTGGTTGCTATTGTGTGGAGAGGAACAGGAGTGACTGTGGTGTGTGAGGAGCCCAAGAGAGGAGCCCGGGAGTGGGTCTTAGCCAGAGGAGCCAGTTTTTTTTTAATGGAGACCAAAGGAAAGGATGCAGGTATGTTAGGGTCTGTGTCACTGTTGTAGAGAAATAGTGTAGAGTTGTGCCGCTCAGTATGGTAGCCACCAGCCTCATGTGGCAGTTGAGCATTTGAAGTGTGGCTGGTCCAAACTGAAATCTGCTGTTAGTGTAGGACACACACCAGGTTTCAAAGACTTCATATGAATGAAGTGAATATAAAATATCTCACTGATCTTGTATACAAATAACATGTGTAAATGATAATATTTTAGATATGTAGATCTAAGTAAAATGTTGTTAAAATTGATTTCACTCATTTCTTTTTACTTTTAAAATGCGACTGCTAGAAAATATAATGAGGCTAGCATTATATTTCTATCTGATAGCATTAGACTAGGAGATGGAGACCTTTTGTATGCAACCATATACAATGTTAACTTGGGGATTCATGTAAGTTTTAATTTTTTTAAGCTTCTTTTGAATTTTTTTCTTTTATGATATTCTCTTCTTAAGAGCATGACCATCCTAAATCAAGATGTCAGTCAGGGTAATATAGGTTAAGTAAGAGTTAAAAAAAAAAAAAGTAAAAGAGGCACCAAATATACTCCTTCAGATCAGATCAGAATAGATCAGATCAGTCGCTCAGTCGTGTCCGACTCTTTGCGACCCCATGCATTGCAGCACGCCAGGCCTTCCTGTCCATCACCAACTCCCGGAGTTCACTGAGACTCATGTCCATCGAGTCAGTGATGCCATCCAGCCATCTCATCCTCTGTCGTCTCCTTCTCCTCCTGCCCCCAATCCCTCCCAGCATCAGAGTCTTTTCCAATGAGTCAACTCTTCACACCTCAAAATCCAAGGACCCCGATTGAGATGCAAGGTATAAATGGATTTTTGATGGTTTAGTGGGTCATCTAGAAGCAATGAAAAGATCCTAGAGTTTTTTTTTAAGCCATTGCATGATTCAAAAAATAGGGTGTATACAGAAGTCATCTCCCATCTTGATTATTTGTCATTAGGAGATGAAAACCTACTAGCAGTCAATGATCCTAGAATTTTTTTAGATGCAAATTATTGAAGCAATTACACAAATGATCAAGAGTAAAAAGAAAAGGGAATCACAATACTACATATTAAATTGTTATCGGCTTGATTTTCACTAAACTTATTTTGGTATTAAGACATTAGTTAAAAAGGATTGACTTGTTTTAAAAACTTAGATAGTAATCTCATCACCAGCTTATGTTGGAGCTGTAAGATAGTTGCTAATTTCAGACATTTATATAATCTTTGTCTTTTGAGGTAGATTGAAAAATAAATTTTCAATTTTTATTTTCATTTGAGTTTATACTCACTGTTTTTTATGACACATATGAAATAGTTCTGTTGTCAGTTTGTTCTTTGCTGATACAGGAAGCGAGCAGGGCATATGCATTTTGAGAACTTTGTGGGCACTTCTCATTTTTCTTGATTTGATCACAGGATGAGGTATTCCTCATTCAAGTAAACTTGCTGCCATGATTCTTTGAGGGTATAACATGCTGTCACTTGTAAGAGGCAATGTATTTTAAGTGCCACCTTGTATAGAAAATTAAATGCTGACTTCCTAGGTGGCGCAGTGGTAAAAAAATCTACCTGCCATTACAGGAGATGCAAGAGAAGGGGGTTTGATCCCAGGGTAGGGAAGACTCCCTGCAGGAGGAAATGGCAACCCACTCCAGTATTCTTGCCTGGAAAATCCCATGAACAGAGGACCCTGACAGGCTACAGTCCATGGGGCCACAAAGAGTTGGACACAACTGAGTGACTGAGAACACACACACGCACAATAAAAGTCTGATCAACTATTGGTTATTAGCATTCAGAGATGTTAAATGGAAAAAAAGTGCACCTTATAAATGATGAATTATAATACACAGATTTTGAAACTTTTGAGTAGACTAGAAGGAAGCTTGTTTTATACATTAGCATCAGACTTTAGGCCCTCTCAGAGTGAGTCACTTTCAGTGAATGTGGTTTAGTGCATTGGAACTCTTTTCATTTGATTCTTTAAATAACCAGACAAAAGAAAAGTGTAATGAGCTACTTTTTAAGTTGCTGGAGTCCCTTGATTCAGAAAAGGGAACTTCTAACTTAATTTCAACCTCTGCATCTCCCACTGACCCCCAGACACACACCAACCCTGTTTTCAGCCATTACCTATGCTTCTAACAAAATTTGTTCTCTTAAAGGCTGCTGATAGCAGTTATTTATAGCCTCTTGTGAATTCAGGACAAAGTGTTAAATTGCCCAGGGATATTTGCTTTCTAAGCCTTATCTCTAATTATCGACTGAAAATCTTTATCTGCTTAAAGAACTTTGAGGCCTCAACTAGCCGTATGGAACAAGTTTTGTATGAATGGGGGAGGGTGCGGGCAGCCTCCTGTCCACCTCTGTGGAAGGCCGTGGACGGGTAACAGAGCAGCTCGTTTCCTTTCCCACCCGGCAGTGTTCAACCACGTCTGTCTGCTGGCTCGCTGCCCTCATACTAGCAGTCAGAGCAAGTAAGAGAGCAAATTCCTTCTACCGTTGGCCTGACTGACTGTATCTGAGAGGAAAGCAGAGTTGTAATAGCTGCATTTCTGACTAATTTCATTGAATTTTTATCAGTTTTATCTTCCTTTTGATAGAGGCTATTGAATTTTAAGGAAACCCTGTGATGTAAAGAATTCTTTTGTAATTCTCAATAGCCACTTCCTACTTACCTGTTTTCTTTTTTTTTTAATTAATATATTTTTTTTTAATTGGAGATTAATTACAATATTGTAGTGGGTTTTTGCCATACATTGACATGAATCACCCATAGATGTACATGTGTCCCCCAGCCTGAACCCCCCTCTTACCTCCCTCCCCATCCCATCCCTCATAGTTACCTGTTTTCCACATCTCTAAATTTACAAATCTTACTGACTTAAGTCAGGCTTTCCACTGTGAATGACTCTTTGGTAATCCAGATTCTGAGCCTACTTTTTCTAAATTTTTTCAGGCATTCCTAGGCAGGTACATGCCAAGGCAGTTTGGCTCTTGGTTAAACAGCAAAAGTATACTTGTGGTCCAACTTGAAGATGGAAGCAAAACTTTTTCCTCTCAAGTTTGTAGTACGATCATCACTTGTGAATCTGCTGATGCTTTGTATACTTTTTACATAGTTACATTGATGCTCAGTAAAAATGTAAAGTTAATTTATCATATTGGGGCTTATCAACAGAGCTCTCCATTGTGTTCATGGAGTCGGTTAAAACAAATGGGTGTTTCTCAATTAAAGATGTGCAGTGTTGCACATGCTTTCATTTTTGAATTAGTTTTGAAAATTATATGGAAAAGTATCATCTCCGTAGCTAAGGTTTCTAGTTTAAGATACAATGTAAGGCAGTATTTATGATATAGCTCTGTAGACTACTAGTGTAGTGTGTTTGTTGATAGCATCCTACGGGGTTTTCAGATTAAATACGGGGTTTTCAGATTAATCCTATAAATGTCTCTATGTGTTTGAATGACTTCGTCTTTTGGTCTTGCAGCTCGGAGTGTGGTTTTCTCTGGGCTGTGCCTATCTGGCCTTGGAAGACTACGGAGGTTCAGCGAGGGCATTTCAGCGGTGTGTGACTCTGGAACCCGACGTAAGTTTGTTTGGTCTTCTTTCCTTATCACAGCTCTTTGGTACTGTCTAAATTATTTGAACTGTACTGTAGTTCAGAACAGCAATTCCTGCAAGTATGTAGTTTCAGTTTTGCAAGATGATTAAGTTGTAGAGATTTGTTGTAAAATATTGTGCCCATGGTTAACTGTCCCGTTGTGCACCTAAAAATTTGTGAAGAGGGTGATCTCATGTTAAGTGGGGTTTGGTTTTGTTTTGTTTTTGTTTTTCTATTAGCTTAAAAATTTTTTTTTGTTGGAATATAATTGCTTTACAATGTTGTGTTGATTTTTGCTGTATGACATCATGAATCAGCTGTATGTATACATATATCCCCTTCCTCTCTTTTCTCTCCCACCCCCACCCACCCATTCTACCCTCTAGGTCTCCACAGAGCACTGAGCTAAACTCCCTGTCCTTTACAGCAGTTTCTCTCTAGCTTATCACAGTAAAAGGGGAGAGAGAAAATAAGGCAGAAAGATTCAAACTTTCTATTATTTTTATGTCCAAGTAAAAGGACATCATTCCTTTTGTGCTGGAGGAAAGTGTACCATTGGTAGAAGGTCATGCCCTAAGGTATATGATTTATAAATCTAGAAATAAGTGTTTTCTTATAATATCTAAGGTATTCATAGTTTTGTTTAGAAAATAATTGTAATAAAATAGTTTTTTAGTTAAAAAATATACTTTGCTGAAATATACAGCAAAGTGTCACATATATTTTGTCACTCCCCACTATGGGCTACCTGTTAACTGCATTATTAGAAAGTTCTTTTTTTGGTAGTTTATGGTCTTTAAATATTTAACAGCTTTACTGAGATGGTAAATAACTCACATACCATATAGTTCATCCATTTAAAGTGTACGATTCAGTGATTTTTTTTTTCTTTTTTAGTGTATTCAGAATTGTGCAACCATCACCACCGTTTTAGAACCTTTTTATTATTGTAAAAAGAAGCCCCTGTACCAGTTAGCGATCATTCCCCATTTCACCCAGAGACTTTGCACTCGTACCTCCCACCCCGACCCCTAGGCAACCACTGATGGATATTCTGTCTCCATACATTTGCCTGTTCTAAATGTTTCATGCAAATGGAATCATACCATGAGTAGTCTTTTGGTGGCTTTCTTCACTTAGATTAATGTTTCCACAGTTCGTCCATGTTGTCTCATATATCAGCACTTCATTCCTTTTTATGGTCAAATACTATTCCATTGTATGAGCATATCACATGTTAACTTAACTCATTCATCGATTGATGGGCATTTAGATGGTTCCACTCTTCAGTTACTGTGAATCACGCTGCTGTGAACATTCACTCACAAGTTTTTGTGTAGACACATGTTTCCGTTTCTCAGCGTCTTTGTCGACGCTTGTCGCTATCTGTTTGATTATAGCTGTCCTAGTAGGCAGTATCTTGTTGTGGTTTCGGTTTGCATTTCTTTGACAGCTGATTATCTTGAGCATCTTTTCATGTACTTATTAGCCATTCGTGTATCATTAGAGAAATGTTTACTCACATCCTTTGCCCATTTAGGTTATTGGTCTTTTTATTGTTGAGTTGTAAGAATTCTTTCTGTATCCTAGGTATAAGCACCATATCAGATATATGATTTACAAATTTTTTTTCCCATTTTGGAAGCTGTTTTTCACTTTCTTATAGCGTCTTTGAAGTACAAATGTTTTTAATTTTGATGAGGTCTAACCTGTTGCTTGTGCTTTTGGTGTCACATTTAAGAATCCATTGCCAGATCTAAGGTCATGAAGATTAACTTATCTTTTTTTCTAAGAGTTTTATTGGTTTAGTTCTTATGTTTATGTCAAATCTAATGTTAAACCTAGTCATTAAGCTTACCGTACTGTGTGTGGTGGTGCATATTCACTAAACTTATTGTGGTAATCACTTCACAAATATATACATGTACCAAGTCACTATGTAGTACTTCTAAAACTGTATATGCTGTATGTCAGTTGCAGTGCTGTGTATAGCATTGTACAATGCTGTGTATCAGTTACATCTCAAAAAATAACACTTTCAGATAACGTGCTTTCTTTTTTTTTAGTTCAAGAATTTTATTTGGTTCTTTTTACAATTCTTGTGTTTCTACTGAGATTCCCTAATCGTTCCCTTATTATGTTCATGTTTTCCTCAAATATCTGATTATATTTATAACAACTGCTTTGAAGTTTTTATATGTGTATTCCAGTATCTCCTTAATTTCGGTGTCTATTTCTGTTAACTGATTTTTAAATTGGTTATGGATGAATTTTCCTGCTTGTTTGTCTACCTTTTTTTTTATTATTATCATATAGTACACTTGTGGATGCTATGTTGTTGAGTTTCTAAGTTTTGTTGTCTTCCCTTGAAGAAAGTAGAGGGGTTTTTTGGCATTTGGTTAATTTCATTATGGATCAGCTTAATTTTCAGCTTAGAGTAGGTCTGTTGTTGTCCTTGTTTTAGAGTTGCAGTCACCCTTCTCTTGAGGTATAACATTTTGGGGGCTGAGTTTAACCCCACGGCTGATCAGTAAGAATTCTCCACTAAGATTGGTTGAAACTTGACTAGCTCCCAGCACTTGTTTGAGCCCTGGAATTTCCATTCAGCTCACAGCTCTCTGGTAGTTGTTCCCTACTTGGCCTTTAGAAGTTTTTCCCTGCACAGTATAGCTTAGTATTTAGCCAAGGATTCAAGGAGTTGCTTATTGAGATTTCTAGAGCTTATTCTCTGAATAGATCTCTCTTCCCTGGTAGTTTGTCTTGCAAATTCAACCACCTTTGCAGCTCTGAACTCTGAACTTTTTTCTTCCTTTCAGTAAGACTTGCTGTGTTTTGTTTGGTTTCTTTCTTTCTGTGCTGTAGCCCTCTTAAGTGCCTCTAGCTAGAAGTGCAGGTTGATTTTTGAGACACCTCAACAGCTCTTCTCTCAGGGATCACAGTCCTGTGCTGCCCACTGTCCAACTTCTCAAAAACAGTTGTCTCCTAAAATTTTGTCCAGTTAGATGTCTTTTTATGATAATAAGACTAGTCTGGTCCTAACTGTATTCTGTCCATAAGCAGAGGTCCATTGCCATTAATTTTTAAATTGTGTCTTTGGAACTTCAGAACTACATACTCTGTGTTTTATAAAATGTGGAACGAATAAGAGCAAGCATAATTTATATCATTCTTGTTAGAATCAACATTTATACAGACTTTAATTTATTGTCATTGCATAGAAAAATAGGTAGAGAAATGTGTTTGATGAAATACATAGCCTTAACATTGCAGAACACATACTCCTTTATTCTCCTTTCTGATAAAGGATGATGGTGAAATAGCAAACCCTTTTATGATAGGAAAAACAATATTCTGCACTGCTTTAGATTTGTAATTAATCTATATATTGTGTAAATACTGTTATAAATTGCCCAACTATTTTGTAAATCTAAATTTGAAAATAGAATCTTTTCTAAATTCCAAATTAAGGCTTTAACAATTATATCATTCTGTTGATTGTTTTTGTGACTTTTAAAAAATTATAAATATTAAGTTTAATTATAAATGTTTAATTTAATTTTCTTATACACTTCTAACCTTATTGAAAATTATGATTGTAAAAGCACATCTTGAGCCAAGAAAATATATTTTTGTTGGCAGCAGTTATACCTAAAGGAGAGAATAGTCTGTAACTGAATTCTCTATCATTTCAGAATGCTGAAGCTTGGAACAATTTATCAACTTCTTATATCCGCTTAAAACAAAAGTAAGTACACCAAAAAAGATGAAGAACTTTGCTTCCAAAATAAATGAATGAGATTTTCTTCAATTGAACAGTGAAACATTGTGCCTTTCCTCGTTATCTTTTTCCCCTTTCCTACCCTTATCTTTGAGTTACAATGACTTAATTTAGCCATTTGCATTCTAAGTGTAGTTTATTTCTTTAAATCACTTAGTATGTAATAAATATTTTTTTGAACTCTTTATTTGAAACTGAAATTTTGTGTCCTAAATGCCATTACATGATAAAAGCAAGCATGCCTTTAGTCAGCTCAACAGATAGATTCTTTTTTTTTTTTTCTTTTAATTTTTTACTGGAGGATAAATGCTTTACAATATTGTGCTGGTTTCTGCCATACATCAACATGAATCAGCCACAGGTATACATATGTCCCCTCGCTCTGGAACCTCCCTCACATCTCCCACCCTATTCTACCCCTCCAGCGTGTTGCAGAGCATGATTGCTTGCTGTGTACTGAACATTATTGAGAAACAGAAGTATGAACCAATGACTTCAGGGAGTTTGGGTTTAGAAAATATTAAGCCATATTATTTAAAAAATTGATTAATAATCTAGGTCATATGTGGTAAGTCTCAATGAAAAGTAGAAAGAGGGCTAGGATAGTAGGTAATATTTGTAGGACACTTACATTCTCTACCACTTGTATAGTCCTCTGAGGATCTCAGAGAAGAGATCATGTGTGATGCTGGTTCAGAAACACTTCTGAGAGATTGTTGGACTCAAGCTATAATTTGAAGAATTGGTAGAGGGGACAGGCTTTGGAAATAAATGGTCATTAATAGCTGTCCTTAGCCTTCTGAATTTGGGTGACCAGAAGCAGGGCGACAGGCATGAATGCCACACTTTAGGGGACAGGAAGTAAAGTCGTCCAGCTCGAGACTAGTGAGAGCCATGGTGAGAGATGAGATTGGGAAGGTCAGTTGGGGTCAAATGGCAGCATGTTCTGATTGTTCGACTAACTAGTTGAGACTATCCTGTTGGTAATAGGAAGCCAGAGATTTCAGTGGGGATAATTTCATGAAGAGAGAAATTTCTTGAGATTTCATGAAGAGGGAAATTTATCTGATGACCGTGTGTGAGACAGACTAGAGAGGAAACTGGGGGCTGGGATACCAGTTAGGAGACAGCTGTTGTAATAGTCCAGGCAGGAGACATCTAGGCTGGAAGAAGAAGGGGCAGATGCCAGTTTATAAAGGGGACAAGCAACTGGACTTACTGACTGGCTACAGAAAGAAAGGGAAGAGGCAAGGATGGCTGTTATCCTAGTTTTAAATAAATGAAAGGATAGATATATTTCCATGTTTGTTTGCCCTTATTTTCAAACTTAGTTTTCTTTGTGATTCATGAGTATTTCTGGAGATATCATAAATCCACATTACGTCGAGATCATGAAATGCTTCTGCTGCTCTCGGATGATAACTACATAAATAAAGTACTGTTTGTTCCATCACGCTCTGTGGAAAATAATATTGTGTTCTTGATTGCAACTGATTGTGTTAAAACTCACTAGAGACTCTTTTGGTGTAAAGCAAGGGGAAGGGAAATCCCTGCCATAACCGTGGAGTGCTCTCAGTGGGTTTTTCTAGTAATCTTGATCATTGTGTATGTAGCGACCTCTTGTCCTCCAGCCCATTAACCCTAAGAATTCTAATTGCTTTCTCTCTTGCTGGTTCTTGCACATTGTTCCTCAGCTTCTCTTTGACACAGTTTTGTCTCCCTGCAGCTCCCTGAATAGGGTTTTGTGTAAAAGTGGGGTTGTAAGGTCAGAGGTAAATCACTCCTTTATTCTTGCCATTTTACTTTGCTTTCTTTGCTGCCACTGCTCCAGACATAGCTCATTTTTCACTCATGAGATTGTTACTGCAGGGGCAAATCATTACTACTCCTCTCAAAAGAATCCTCTCCCTGCCTTAAGGTGACCCTTTACACTCCCTCATCTCTCGCTCTGCTGTTGCTGGGTTCTTCACTAAAGTGCTGTTTTCCCTTTTTCATCTGATTCCCTGAGGTATCATGGCCCTACCAGTCCCATGGGAAAGTTTTCCATTTTCCTACATAATTGTCATAGTGCATTATCATACCACCATGGTTTGATAAATGAATCCAGAATTGAAGCTCCCTAGAAAGAAGTCATACTTTCCAAAAAAAATGGAATTTTATTGCAAAAATTTTGTGGGCCAAGCAACCAGGATTAGAGGGTAGGAGGACACACAGGAAAAAAGATAACCCTCCTGGTGTGGGATGCTGCTGGTTGACATCTTTTCCAACAGGATAACTTCATCCCTACCCATATGTGGATGGGAGACCTTGGGAATCTCAGTCCACCTCAGGAATCTCAGTCCGCAGTTGATATCACATCTGATGTGTGCAGAGGGAGTGGAGAAAGGGGGAAAAAATTATATGGAAACAATTTATGGCTGAATATGAAGAAGTGTTAGAGCAAGGGTACTTCCATTTTTAACTATAAAGGAGGGTGGGTCGGGGGTAAATGAATTAGTACATTCCATGACAACTTTAGGTCAATTGTTTAATGTAGAGAATACAAAAGTAAACTGCAGTGAATTGGTTGTTATGAAAAGACTAAAAGACTAATTGTAAAGAAGTCATTTCAATCAGTACCGTTGATTAAATGATTTGTGTGTTCTGTGACTAGCTGAGAAAGTTACTGATGGTATGGGCACACTTCTATTTAAGTTCTTAAGGGGATGACTCCCAGACCAATGGCCTGGATCGGCCAGAAGAAGCTCCATCATCACCTCGAAAATTTGCCTTGAAGTCAGCAAAAGGGAAGTCTTGATGAAACACTTTGAGGCTCAGCAGGAAAGGAGACGTGGACCTCGTGGTCTTAAGTTCACAAAGCAAATGCAAAAAGGCTGTTGGAGAGGGACAGATAGCTTACCCTTGAAAGAGGTTGCTATAGTTGTCCAGTAAAACATTTTTGATCTTCAAGGGAGTTATAGTGTTTGTTCAGCCAGTAGAGTAAAGCATTAAGAATCTTTCTGATAGTTAAGATGTTTAACTTTTAAAATAGGTGACATGAAGTTTTGTTGATTTCCTTGTCAATATCAAGTTCTTAAGTCTTTTTCTATTTTCTGAAGTAGCTTGGATAAGGCAAGGATTCTGCGATGGCTTGATAAACTTTTTCTGTAAAAACTACCTAACCTGGTTTTCATTTTTATTCGTTTATTTGGCTTTGTACTTGTTAAATCATTTTGCATGATTTGTTTGTGATGTTCTCATGATTTTTTAAAATACTACTAATTTTATTTATACCATTTTTCTAAATTCTAATGGAATTTCTCATGATGTACTCTGAATATAAGTTAAATAAGCAGGGTGACAATACACAGCCTTGACGAACTCCTTTCCCGATTTGTAGCCAGTCTGTTGTTCCATGTCCGGTTCTAACTGTTGCCTCTTGACCTGCATACAGATTTCTCAGGAGGCAGGTCAAGTGGTCTGGTATTCCCTTCTCTTTCAGAGTTTTCCAGAGTTTGTTGTGATCCACACAGTCAAAGGCTTTGGCATAGTCAGTAAAGCAGAAGTAGATGTTTTTCTGGAACTCTCTTGCTTTTTCAGTGATTCAACGGATACTGGCAACTTGATCTCTGGTTCCTCTGCCTTTTCTAAATCCAGCTTGAACATCTGGAAGTTCACAATTCACATACTGTTGAAGCCTGGCTTGGGGAAGTTGAGCATTACTTTGCTAGTGTGTTAGATGAGTGCAATTGTGCAGTAGTTTGAGCATTCTTTGGCATTGCCTTTCTTTGGGATTGGAATAAAAACTGACCTTTTCCAGTCCTGTGGCCTCTGCTGAGTTTTCCAAATTTGCTGGCATATTGAGTGCAGCACAAGCTGGAATCAAGATTGCCGGGAGAAATATCAATAACCTTAGATATGCAGGTGATACCGCACTTATGGCAGAAAGTGAAGAAGAACTAAAGAGCCTCTTGATGAAAGTGAAAGAGGAGAGTGAAAAAGTTGGCTTAAAACTCAACATTCAGAAAATTAAGATTATGGCATCTGGTCCCATCACTTCATGGCAAATAGATGGGGAAACAATAGAACAGTGGCAGACTTTATTCTGGGCTCCAAAATCACTGCAGATGGTGACTGCAGCCATAAAATTGAAAGATGCTTGCTCTTTGGAAGATAAGTTATGACCAACCTAGACAGCATATTAAAAAGCAGAGACATTACTTTGTCAACACAGGTCCATCTTGTCAAGGCTATGGTTTTTCCAGTGATCATGTATGGATGTGAGAGTTGGACTATAAAGAAAGCTGAGTGCCAAAGAATTAATGCTTTTGAACTGTGGTGTTGGAAAAGACTCTGAGAGGCCCTTGGACAGCGAGGAGATCCAACCAGTCCATCCTAAAGGAAATCAGTCCTGAATATTCATTGGAAGGATTGATGCTGAAGCTGAAATTGAAACTCCAGTACTTTGGCCACCTGATGTGAAGAACTGACTCATTTGAAAAGACCCTGATGCTGGGAAAGATTGAAAGCGGGAAGAGAAGGGGACGACAGAGGATGACATGGTTGGATGGCATCACTGACTCAATGGACATGCGTCTGAGTCAACTCCGGGAGTTGGTAATGGACTGGGAGGCCTGGCGTGCTGCAGTCCACGGGGTCACCAAGAGTCAGACACGACTGAGTGACTGAACTGAATGGAATTCAGCTAGACATTTGTTTCATTATTTTTTTTCCAAAGAGCCAACTTTTGATTTTGTTGATCATTTGTTTCTTTCTTAACATTTCTTCTTTCTTAGAATTATTTGGTGTTCTTCTATCAAATTAAGTTGAATATTTTAACTCATTTCCCATCTTTCATAATTATAACCAATCCATGTAAAAATTATAAAATTTTCTCTAAATACTGCTTTTTGTCTCTAAATGCTATATCTTGCAGATAGTGATATATAATACTTTCTTTAAATTCTAAACATTTTGTACTTTCTAGTATGAATTTCTGCCCCCTCATTGGTTTCTTTACTTTAAGAGTGCATTTCAGGTTTGTAGGCATATGTTTTTTTAACTCTACTTACTATTGATTTTTTATTTAGTTGCAAAGAATATAGTCTACAGACTTTTAGATTTACTTACTAAAAACACAACTCCTAATTATATTTGTTCTTAGTAATTAAGTTACTGACATGCTTCCTCTGTTTCTCTTGTCATCATTGAATATTTCTTATATCCCTTTTCTTCTCTTTGAAAGTCCTATTATTTTTGCAAGAGGAGACCCTTGAATAGTTCTTTTAAGTAAGGGCCAGTGGTAAAGTTTCCTGTTTTTTGTACATGTTAAAATTTTTGATATTGCATTTATTCCTAAGTGTTAAGTTTAGTTGATGATAAAATTAATTTTCACTTAACACTTTATAAGTAGTGTTTTATTGTCTTCTGTCATCTTTTGCTACTTATGAAATATCTGCTGTTCTCTGTCATTCTTTTATAGGTTTTAGGATTACCTTTATGTACTGTGGTTTCACATAATATGTCTAGGTGTTGGTTTACCATTATTTAGAATACTCAGTACACAAAATACACTTTTGATCATAGAATTTTGATCTTTGTTTAGTTTTGGAAAATACTCAGTTATTGTCTCTTCAAATATAGTGTCCTCCCATATTCTGCATGTGTTTACTCTGAAATGTCTATGGAATGTGTACTTGAATCTTACCTCTCATTCTTCCCTCTGTGTCTTTATTATTCTTTTTATTTTTTAATCTGAATTCATTTGAATTTCTCACTATTATCTCCCAGTTCATCAGTTCTCTCTTTGTGTGAAACTAGTTTTTGTCACATGTTGAGGTTTTTTGGTTTGTTGTTTTTAATGTCTTTTGAGTTTCAGATTTTCTACTTGGTTTTTATTTGTGTGTCCCTATTCTTATTTCATTTCTAACTCTTATTTATTCATTTGTTTATTTGGCTGTGTTGGGTCTCAGTTGCACCGTGCAGTCTTTCACTGCAGCACACGGGCTCTCGGTAGTGGCCTGTGTGCTCAGTACTTGCAGCGCGTGGGCTTATTTGCTCCGAGGCATGTGGGATCTTAGTACGCCAGCCAGGGTCTAACTCATGGCCCTTGCATTGCAAGGTGGATTCTAAACCACTGGGCCACCAGGGAAGTCCCAGTTTCTACCTGTTTTGTTTGCCATTCCCTGTTAGGGAAATTTGGGGTGGTTTTGGGTTGTTTGGCCCTCTAATTTTGTTTATTAACATGAATGTTTCAGGACTGATAGAAAGTTCACATTAGCATTTTATACATTTAGGTATGGCTTATTTAGCTATGGCTATTCATTATTGGGTTTTTTTGTTTGTTTGTTTATTTGACCTTCAATAGAGTAAAAGCTTTTAGAACATTACAAGAAGCCCTCAAGTGCAACTATGAACATTGGCAGATCTGGGAAAACTACATTCTCACTAGCACTGATGTTGGAGAATTTTCTGAAGCCATTAAAGCTTATCATCGGCTCTTGGACTTAAGAGACAAATACAAAGATACTCAGGTAGGGTATTCATATTTTGTTATTTCAGTTTGTGTTTACTATTAATACTTGATTATAGAATACAAATTGTTCCCTTGACTCTACACAGGAAAATTTTGTTAAACTCAAGTAATATATAAAAGAGTACTTTTCTTGTATAGTTGAATATGCTTAGTTACATATTAATCCTGACATTCCAATGTCAAATATGTTTATGTAATCATAGACTAAATATCACTGTGACTCAGTAATATGTGGTTTACATGTATATAGTTGGCTTGCAGAAACTTATGCTTATGTTAATCTATTACTTTGGTTATCTCAGTGTAATAGCTGGAATAAATCCCATACTCATTTATTCACTCATTAAACAGTCATCTGTATAACTTTCAGATTGTTTGAACGATATAGAAATGAAGACTAACGTTTTCCTTGTACTGTTTAATAAGATGGTCTTCATCTTAGGATGAAGTCAGAACTGGTTGACTCTTAACAGTACAAAAATTACTATATCCTTTCAGAAACTGTGGGAGTCCTGAAGGCCCTGGGTTTTACATCCAATAGGATTAAATATAAAAGACCTTTTGTGGGATTAATTTGTGAAGAGACTGTATAAAGATAGGGTGTACAGGAGCTTACAGGTTACAAAGTTAGGGGGCTCGAAAATGTAACATTATATTTGCAATTATCAGCATATGCTATTAATGAATTTGGAATTATGTAAAAACAGAAATAAGAAATCAGTTCAGTTCAGTTCGGTCGCTCAGTCGTGTCTGACTCTTTGCGACCCCATGAATCGCAGCACACCAGGCCTCCCTGTCCATCACCAACTCTCGGAGTTCACTGAGACTCACGTCCATCGAGTCAGTGATGCCATCCAGCCATCTCATCCTCTGTCATCCCCTTCTCCTCCTGCCCCCAGTCCCTCCCAGCATCAGAGTCTTTTCCAATGAGTCAACTCTTAGCATGAGGTGGCCAAAGTACTGGCGTTTCAGCTTTAGCATCATTCCTTCCAAAGAAATCCCAGGGCTGATCTCCTTCAGAATGGACTCGTTGGATCTCTTTGCAGTCCAAGGGACTCTCAAGAGTCTTCTCCAACACCACAGTTCAAAAGCATCAATTCTTCGGCACTCAGCCTTCTTCACAGTCCAACTCTCACATCCATACATGACCACAGGAAAAACCATAGCCTTGACTAGACGACCTTTGTTGGCAAAGTAATGTCTCTGCTTTTGAATATGCTATCTAGGTTGGTCATAACTTTCCTTCCAAGGCGTAAGCGTCTTTTAATTTCATGGCTGCAGTCACCATCTGCAGTGATTTTGGAGCCCAAAAAAATAAAGTCTGACACTGTTTCCACTGTTTCCCCATATATGATAATATCTCACTACTCTCATGACTTACTATATATATATATACACTCCAACTATTCCAAAATTTATCTTGGAAAAATAGATGCCATGATCTTCGTTTTCTGAATGTTGAGTTTTAAGCCAACTTTTTCACTCTCCTCTTTTATTTTCATCAAGAGGCTCTTTAGTTCTTCTTCACTTTCTGCCATAAGGGTGGTGTTATCTGCATATCTGAGGTTATTGATATTTCTCCCGGCAGTCTTGATTCCAGCTTGTGCTTCATCCAGTCCAGCATTTCTCATGATGTACTCTGCATAGAAGTTAAATAAGCAGGGTGATAATATACAGCCTTGATGTACTCCTTTTCCTATTTGGAACCAGTCTGTTGTTCCATGTCCAGTTCTAACTATTGCTTCCTGACCTGCATACAGGTTTCTCAAAAGGCAGATCAGGTGGTCTGATATTCCCATCTCTTTCAGAATTTTCCACAGTTTATTGTGATCCACACAGTCAAAGGCTTTGGCATAGTCTAAGGAGAAATAGATGTTTTTTCTGGAACTCTCTTGCTTTTTCAATGATCCAGTGGATGTTGGCAATTTGATCTCTGGTTCCTCTGCCTTTTCTAAAACCAGCTTGAACATCTGGAAGTTCACGTTTCACTTATTGCTGAAGCCTGGCTTGGAGAATTTTGACCATTACTTTACTAGCGTGTGACATGAGTGCAATTGTGTGGTAGTTTGAGCACTCTTTGGTATTACCTTTCTTTGGGATTGGAATGAAAACTGACCTTTTCCAGTCCTGTGGCCACTGCTGAGTTTTCCAAATGTGCTGGCATATTGAGTGCAGCACTTTCACAGCATCAGTCTTTTAGTATTTGAAATAGCTCAACTGGAATTCCATCACCTTCACTTGCTTTGTTCGTAGTGATGCTTTCTAAGGCCCACTTGACTTCACATTCCAGGATATCTGGCTCTAGGTGAGTGTGAGTGATCACACCTTCCTGATTATCTGGGTCGTGAAGATCTTTTTTGTATAGTTCTTCTGTGTATTCTTGCTATCTCTTCTTAATATCTTCTGCTTCTGTTAGGTCCCTACCATTTCTGTCCTTTATCAAGCCCATCTTTGCATGAAATGTTCCCTTGGTTTCTCTAATTTTCTTGAAGAGATCTCTAGTCTTTCCCATTCTATTGTTTTCCCATTCTATTGAGAGATCTGACAGAATGTGGTCCACTGGAGAAGAGAATGGCAAACTACTACAGTATTCTTGCCTCGAGAACCCCATGAAGAGTATGAAAAGGCAAAAAGATAGGACATTGAAAGATGAACTCCCCAGGTCAGTAGGTGCCCGACATGCTACTGGAGATCAGTGGAGAAATAACTCCAGAAAGAATGAAGGGATGGAGCCAAAGCAAAAACAACACCCAGTTTTGGATGGGACTGGTGATAGAAGCAAGATTCAGTGCTGTAAAGAGCCATATTACATAGGAACCTGGAATGTTAGGTCCATGAATCTAGCAAATTGGAAGTGGTCAAACAGGAGATGGCAAGAGTCAACATCGACATTCTAGGAATCAGCGAACTAAGATGGACTGAAATGGGGGAATTTAACTCAGATGACCATTATGTCTACTACTGTGGGCAGGAATCCCTTAGAAGAAATGGAGTAGCCATCATAGTCAATGGGAGTCCGACATGCAGTACTTGGATGTGATCTCAAAAACGACAGAATGATCTCTGTTCGTTTTCAAGGCCAACCATTCAGTATCACGGTAATCCAAGTCTATGCCATGACCAGTAACGCTGAAGAAGCTGAAGTTTAACGGTTCTTTGAGGACCTACAAGAGCTTCTAGAACTAACACCCAAAAAAGATGTCTCTTCATTATAGGGGACTGGAATGCAAAAGCAGGAAGTCAAGAAACACCTGAAGTAACAGGCAAATTTGACCTTGCAGTAAAAATGAAGCAGGGCAAAGTCTAACAGAGTTTTGCCAAGAAAACGCACTGGTCGTAGCAAGCACCCTCTTCCAGCAACACAAGAGAAGACACTACACATGGACATCACCAGATGGTCAACACTGAAATCAGACTGATTATATCTTTTGCAGCCAAAGATGGAGAAGCTCTATACGGTCAGCAAAAACAAGACCGGGAGTGGACTGTGGCTCAGATCATGAACTCCTTATTGCCAAATTCAGACTTAAATTGAAGAAAGTAGGGAAAACCACTAGACCATTCAGGTATGACCTAAATCAAATTCCTTATGACTATACAGTGGAAGTGAGAAATAGATTTAAGGGACTAGATCTGATAGAGTGCCTGATGAACTATGGACGGAGGTTCGTGACATTATACAGGAAACAGGGAGCAAGTCCATCCCCAAGAAAAAGAAATTGAAAAAAGCAAAATGGCTTTCTGAGGAGACCTTACAAATAGCTGTGAAAAAAAGAGAAGTGAAAAGCAAAGGGGAAAAGGAAAAGATATAAGCATCTGAATGTAGAGTTCCAAAGAATAGCAAGGAGAGATAAGAAAGCCTTCCTCAGCAATCAATGCAAAGAAATAGAGGAAAACAATAGAATGGGAAAGACTAGAGATCTTTTACAGGGCATACAGTATTTGAGGTGGGTACTGAAGAGTCCTCATTTACAGTGTATGAATACGAGACCCAGAGAGAATGTGTAACTTGGCCGGTTATATAGCTAGTTGGGACCAAAGATAGGAATCACATTTAGGGGTGTCTTTTTGAGTGAATCATGCCTTGAAATTTGTCAAAATATTTATATTAAACAGCATATTTCCCCCATCATGTTACTGTGCATTTGAATTATATCTGACAAAGGTGTTTTATTTTTTTTTTCCCAAATTGGGGTATAATTTACATACAAGAAAATGCACAGGTCTTAAGTGTAATTTTGATATGTTTTGACGTTGTGTATTCTTATAGAACCACTTCCCAAAACAGGTATGGAACATTTCATCACCACAGAAAGTTCTATTATTCCCCTTTCCAGTCAACTGAACCACCACCCTTTCCCTTCTACCAGGCAACTGCTTTCTGATTTCCGTCCCCACAGTTCAATTTTGCTTTCTCTTGATTGTTGTATAAACAGAATCATACAATATGTATTCTTTCTTATGGATGTTGTTCTTTGTGTGGATTTCTCTTTGGGGAAGGAGGGAGGTGGTGTTGATGGGTGGTGGGAAAGATTGCCAACTCGATTGAAGTCCTAGAGCAAGTGGTGGCAGGGCTTACCTGAGGGAGAAGAGTGGAGGGAGTGGATGTATTCCATATGGATTCTGTCTCTGTGAGGTAGATATTATATCTGTTTTACTGCTGAAGTATCTGTGGCTCGCCAGAGAAACTAATAAAGCTGATCTTTCACAGCTCACAACTAGTCAAGCCAAGATGTGAAGTCTGAAGTTTGGCCTATTTAACCTAAATCTTGTGCATGCCATTTCCTTATGCAAAGAATTTTTTTCTTCGTTTGCTGAAAGAGTGAAAAAGACAATGTTAAGCTGCCTACCTTTCTGTGATAACTGAGGTGTGGGGAAGCCAAGGGTCAGGGTTATCAGGCCAGGAAGCAGAGCAAGTTCTTTAGAGAGGTCCAAGTGGAACGGGGACGTGGCCAAGCCAGGAGGCGGAAATGGCTTCATTCCTGGCCTCCAGCCCTCCTGGAAGTGTTTGTAACTGGACCCGAGGCAATCCTGTTCCTTCCTGCTGTGAAGACGTCCAGAATTCAAAGGGCCAACGCCTTGTGCTTTTGGCCAAAGTTTTAGGGAGACTTGGCCAAGGACCTCAAGGTTAGTGTTGGGGAAGAGAATAGTTAAGCTTTCCTCTTTGTGGAGATTAGGATTGTTGCTCCTCCAGGTGAGAAAACTTCACCTCTCCTCAGGGGCTGGTGGTGGTTCCCCACAGTCACCCACTGCTTGCTGCATTCCGTGGTACATGATGTGAGAAATAGGTTTGGACAGAGAGTGCAACGGCAGTGCCACATCACTGAAATGACTGGAGGTGGGGTTAGGGATTTAGAAGTCACGACATAGAGTTGGGGGCACGGCATTGGTTTAGTTAGGAAGTGAGGGACTGCAGGGCTATTTATACTGGTTAAAGTGAAATCCCTCTAAACATTCAGGCTCAAAAAATATACTTAGATTATTTTATGATACACCAAATGAATTCCAAATGGGCTAAATATATGCTAAATATTTTTTCATCTCCTAGAAAAACTAGGAATACAAGTGAATACCTACCAAATTTCCTGAACTTTGAAGCAAGAAAAGAAAACTTGAAGGAATTTTTATGACTTCATGAAAAAAATATGTGACAAAATATTTGTAACAAGTAGGAAAGATAAAAAGCTAATAATATCCTTATTATATAAAGAGTTAACATATGCTACAGGAATGAAATGAAACAGGAGAGAGGGTTCAGAAACACTCAAGTAAGTATAAGAATTTAGTTCATGATAAGGATGGCATTTTAAATCTGTGGGATAAAATAAAATATTCAATATGCATTGAAATAGTTGGCCAAGCATTTGGGACTCAGAATGAAAGCTCTGCTTCACTCCTTAAACCAAAATAAATTCAAGTAGTTGGTTAAAATATTTAAATTGAAATGCCTTGAGAAGCAGGATGATGTTGTAGGTAAGAGCATAGATTCTGGGGTTAGACAGCCTGGGCTTCCAGGCTGCCTCCACCGGCCACCAGCTGTATGACCTGAGCAAGTTACAAACCACTTGGTTCTTCACTTTCATGAAATAGGGATGATGTTAGTACCTCATGGGACTGCTGTGAGGATTAAGTAAGTAGCTGTATGAAAAGGGCAGAGAATATCACCTGGCACATACAAGTGCTGTTTAAGTATAGCTGCCATCATCATCCTTATCATCATTACTGTATGGAAGATGTAAACCATAAAAGCACTTGATGGAAAATATTTTTATAAACTTGGGGGTAGAGAAAATGTTCTTTATCATGACACACAAGCCATACCCCATTAAGGCAAATATAGAGAGATTAGAATTGAAAACGTCTACATATGAGGCAAGGAGAAGGGGGCGACAGAGAATGAGATGATTGGATGGCATCACCGAATCAATGGACGTGAGTGTGAGCAAACTCTGGGAGATAGCGAAGGCGGGGAAGCCTGGTGTGCTGCAGTCCATAGATCACAAAGAATTGGACATGACTTACTGACTGGACAGAAACAATGAGAAGGCTGGATGTCACCATACTGAGTGGAGACAGGCTGAGACATGACAACTGTTCATTTAGTGCTTCCTGAACTGAAATGGGAAGAGGATTAGTAGAAGCCAGGTAAGTGTCCAGGAGGCGTGTTTGTCTGAGTGTTCTCAACGTTGCCTTGGTCTTTCTAGGTAAGACTGCTGGATTCGTTACCTGGGGCAGCTATGTCCAATTGCTACAAACTTAGTTTCTTCAAACGATAGAAATCTATTCTCTTTAGTTCTAGAGCTAGATGATTGAAATCAAGGTGTTGGCTGAGCCATGCTCCCTCTAAAGGCTCCAGGGAAGAACCTTCCTTGCCTCTTCCAGCTTCTGGGGGTTCCTGGCCTTCCTTGGCTTGTGGCAGCATGATTCTAACCTCTGTTTCCCTCTTCACCTGCCTTATCTCCTTCCCTGTGTCTCTGTGTGTCAACTCCTTTTCTTATCAGAACACTAGTCACTGGATTTAGGGCCCACTCTAATCTAGGATGACTTAATCCTAACTAGTTGTTATTAACTATTTCCAAATGAGCTCACATTCCGAGGTTCTGTTACGACCTGAATTTGGGGCAAGTATTCAACCCCCCACAACTTTCTCATTCCTTTTCAGAGGGAAAGCAGTGGCTTTGAGAACAGTGGGGCTGGTAAAGGTAAGGGGATGTGTCCAGCACACACCTCACTGGGAGCTTTGGTGGAAGGAGAGGCAGCACGCACAGAGGCACCCTCTAGAGAAGGCCAGAGACGCCTCAGCTAGTCTCATGAAGGCCTCACCTAACACAGCACTAGGGATGCGAACGTCGGAAAGTGACGGAAGGGATAAAAAGGAGGGAGTTGATAGAAAACTTAAGAAAGCTCTTCAGAGGAATGCACTTACTGAGTCATATGCTGTACTGAGAGATAAGACTGAAACCCCAGGCCATCTTGGGCGAATTAGAATTTCTAAGAAGGATCTATTATTAGGCTTCAGAAGATTGTGAGATTACCCGAAATATCATGGGAAAAAAATTGTGTATGTGGCTATGTAACTACCTCTTCTGGGTAGAGGATTCAAAACTCTCAGTCAGATCCATAAGGGTGTCAAGAACCCCTCAAAAAAACCACAGACTAAATAAAGAGTGATCCTTGGGGTAGAGTGTTAAGATTAGTTTTCAGTTTTCAGATAACAAGGCAAGTGGACCTTCTCTTATGATCACTATGGGTTAAATTGTACCTGTATGCTGCTGCTAAGTCACTTCAGTCATGTCGTGACCCCATAGACGGCTGCCCACCAGGCTCCCCCGTCCCTGGGATTCTCCAGGCAAGAACACTGGAGTGGGTTGCCATTTCCTTCTCCAGTGCATGAAGGTGAAAAGTGAAAGTTAAGTCGCCCAGTCGTGTCAGACCCTCAGCGACCCCATGAACTGCAGCCCTCCAGGCTCTTCCGTCCATGGGATTTTCCAGGCAGGAGTACTGGAGTGGGGTGCCATCGCCTTCTCCGGTGTTATTTTACAAATGCATTTATCATTGCACTTGTTTTTGAAAGTTCTCAGTGTTTCCAAGCTGTGTACAAATAATTTATGCGCCCTCCCCCACCCCTAATCCGCACCCCACGTCTCTGCTGTTCTGCTGTTCTTCAGGACTGACCCCTTGGGAGAAGCATCTTGCTGCAGTCTCCGCGTCCCTTCCCTCAGCCCTCCAGTGTCTCAGCCTGTCTGTGGCACTTAGCTCAGTTGATCCCTCTTCCTTCCGACACTTTCTTTAGCTGCCTTCCAGAATGTCACCGCTCTTACGCCACCAGCTGCAGCTTGCTCATCCCCTTTGCAGAATTGTTCTCGCCTTTCCTTCCCTGTGAACAACCCCAGGCTCAGTCCTCATACTCTTTTCCTTCCCCATTTATACTGCTGCCCAGGGGATCTTCCTTGGTTTTTCCCTCTCATCTTCCTGAGGGTATGTATTAGGAAAACAAGTTTTCCTCCCTATGCCCCTTTACTTCTTTTTCACATAGGCTGTTCAGTGTGTTTATTTCATTTTGGCTGCACTTTTTAGATGTCTAATTTTGTCCCTATTGGCTCATCCTCCCTTGGGGATATTGGCTCTTCGACTGGTGATGTGTACTTGGTGGGAGGGCCTAAAACAAGCCCAGGACCAAATTGTGCCTCTCCTGGTAAGGGGAACTTCTCTCCTAGAAATACTTTGCCACTGCCCCCTCTCAACAGACCACCACCACCACCACCACCCGAGTGGCCTGGCTCCTCAGGAAACCTTTCTGATCTCTGCTTTCTTCCAGTGCCCATCTTCCTGAGTTGCCATCCAACCTCAACAGGTTGGGGGCTGACCTTCTACACCTGCCTGGTCCCTGGCTTGCACTGGGCTGGCGCTGTTGTATTTTGGTCTCTCCATATTGGTGGCAAGTGGCACATAGAGTAGTGTGTGGAAGGAAAAGAAAGCATAACCAAAACGCTTTTCCCAGGCTCCCAGGCCATCTGTGAGCCTTGGCATCTTGTACTTTTTCACCCTGGATTGCACTTCTCCACCAACCAGGACCCAGCCAATCTCTCTCTCTCCAGGATTTCCCATATGTTTGCTGTTACTTTTTCAGATTCATCAACTTTCTCTTTTTTCCCAGCAGTGTACAGAATTGGGGTTTAGAAAAAGAGGCTAGCAACGTGTTCGTGCATCAGCTTGTAGTCTGTGTAATTTCCATATGAAGATGAATAGTAAAACTGTTTTCACATTGGAAAATGAGTTCCATACAAATTAAGAAGTAATTTAAATATCTTAAAAAGTAAATATATTTACTCAACAAACATTTGGAAAGAGATTTAAATTCATATAATAAAAGTAAAACTAGAATAATAGCTGCATATATCTTTAGTGGAACAAAATATCATACACACAAACCCAGTACTGGTGATATGCAACGAAATGACACATTTTCATATACTACTAATGGACATCTAAATTTGATTTAGTCCTTTTTGAAAGTATCCAGCTTATCTGTAGAGTCTTAAATTGTTTACTCCCTTGACTCTATCGTTCTGTTCCTGGAATTCTAACCTAGAGAAACTTCAGTATGAGAAAAACCTTTAGGCACAGAGGTATGCAGTGAAATGTTATTTGTAGTAATAATGACAGTGGCAGCACAGAGAAACAGCCTAACTGCAGGTATTTTTTGTTGTTGTGAGTGTGCAGTCGTGTTTGACAATTTGCGACTCCATGGACTATAGCCCAGCAGGCTCCTCTGCCCATGGAATTTTCCAGGCAAGCATATTGGAGTGGGTTGCCATTTCCTACTTCAGGAGATCTTCCCAGCCCAGAGATTGAATCCATGTCTCTTGCATCTCCTGCATTGGCAGATGGATTCTTTACGATTCGTGCCTCCCAATGGGAGGCTTTGAATCTATTAAAATGATCTATCTAAAGAATATATGAAAACGTGAAAAAATTCTATGACATAACGTTAAGTGAAAAAGAAAGATAACACAGTTTATATAGTATTAGTATTAAAAATTTTATGCATAGCAAAGAAACTAGAGAGAAATTAATGACAACATTAGTAGTGCTTGTGTTTGGGAATTTTATTTTCTCTTTTTATTTTTTATTAGCTCCAATGTCTTGGAGAAATTTTTAAGTTAAAAAGATACAAAAACCTGTCTGGTTTTGGTTGATTCAAGGTTTGGCAAAGAAAGGATAATGAAATGATCAAAGTTATTGGCATGCATATTTCATAAAAGAGCAAATCTTTCCAATTTAAAAGAACCTATTAGAAAGGAAGGAACAGCAGAGGAGTAAGGAACTCTCCTTTATAACTTAATACAGCAGGTGCTTGAGAGCAAGAGCTGGGACGCGAGCTGCAGGTTCAAATCCAACTCTGCCTTCCCTTAGCTGTGTGACCTTGGACAAGTTACCTGAGTTCTCTGTGCTCCAGTTTCTTCATGTGCGGAATACAAATAACAAGCGCACCTACCCCCTAGAGTTGTTAGGAGGATTGTGTTCATAGAGTTCCTGGCTCACAGGAAGGGTCATATATATATGAATATATACATATAAGAGAAGACAACACTGATAGTAGATAATATTCATATATATATATTTCATAAAAGGACAAATCTTTACAATGTAAAGGAAATACATATATATATATGAACATTGTCTACTGTCATTGTTGTCTTCTCTTTATTCTCATCGAAGCTCATGATTCCAAAAATCTCTGGTGTTTAAAACCCAGCTGCATGACTCACTTGCTCTGGGCCCTTGAGAAGCTCACTTTGCCTTTCAGTTTCTGTGTGAAGTGGGGATAATAAAGTCCCTGCTTCCTAGGGTAACAGTGAGAACCAAATGAAATCAAGTTGGTCACATGCTTAGCATGGGCTCAGCCCACAGTGAGTGCTCAGAGCAGAGGTGTTGGGAGGTATGGAGGGCTGGTAAAGAGGTGGTAGTTTGTTTTCCTTTAGGTCTGTTTTAAACCCTCAGGAAGTATGGGGACACGTAATGAGTGGGCAGCGATGAGGGCCTTGCTGTCCCCTTTTGACAGAGTGAGGACGTTGAGGGTCAGTGATAATCATGACAGTTTATAGGTTTATACTGCTTTACAGCTTTCAGAGCTCTCTACATGTATGTTGACTCCCTGATAAAACAGTTCACCTGCCCTGGTTAACAGAAGACCTGCACTCATTACAGCTGTTTACAGACTTCTAGCCATTCCCCCATGTTCGTGCTGGACTTCAGCGACTGGCTGTGTCTGTCTTCCTCTCCACTCTGGATCTAGCTGTTCCTGAACCTGGTTTTAGGCAGATGCACGTCCATTGCTTTGCACTTCCCCTTCTTTGCCCTCATCTTACTCCGTATGTGCGACCCATCTATGTGCCCGTGTCTTGGATCCTGTTTCCCTGAGAATTACTCTAAATTCTTACACCGTTCTACCCTTCAGCCTGTTACTACATACTTAGTAATGTATAATTTTAACTGTAACTGATGGGTTCAGTAATCAAATTTTTACCCAGTTTACAATAGATAAAAACATTTTATCTGTTTAAAAAGATTTTCTTTTCTCTTTTGATGCAAAGGACTGTAATGCAAGTAAACTTTATGGCCTGCCCAGGAGAAAACCATAATATTTGGTGATTCATTTTATCAGAGAAATCCGAGGCAAGATCTTTTGCTTTTTTGAGTTAAAAATACCTATTTTCTAAAGAAGGGTTAACTATATGTTACTATTTTTGTAGTCAATCTGGATAACTAGAGGGTGATAATTTTCTCACTTAACAGTTAAAGAGAGGAAAATGGTGATATTAACCAGTAAATTATAACATCAATTGTGTTTTTTAAAAAAAGTTTATCGCACTTTTTAAGATTATGTATTAGCTCCATTTGTTAATGTATTTTAATAACTCACTTTTTTCCTTCAGTTTATGGGACTTCCTTAATTGGAGGAAATACCTTTTTAATTAACGTTTATTCAAATACAGTGAAAATGTAGAAAAGTATACAGATCATAAGTAAACGCGAGTTTTCACAAAGGGAACGTGCCCGTGTGCCCCGCCCAGAGAGAGAGTTCGGCGACGCTGCATCGCGAACCCACGCGGCCCCCTTGGAAAGGGATGCTTTTGTGTGCTGTCATTCTCTGTTTCCTGTTTGCCAGTTTTTGAATATATGTATTCTTTTTCTCTCTTTTTAAATAAAATGTTTGTATTTTAAAAATAACACAGTTTTTACAAGTTAAGTCGTAGTGTAAGACTTAACGACCAAGTACAGCAATTTCCTGCTCCACTGCTCCCCCTTCTCAAGATACTTCTTGCCAAAGGGGAGAAACCCTTTAGAATTCTTTTGCCATTCACACATTTCCATATTTCATAATAATGATAACTATATATGGCTATTTTTATTAACCCAATTTTAGGTATTATCAGTTGACCTCCTCTTATAGTAAATAAAGACTTAATTATCTTGTACTGGCATTTCTATTACTTCCATTTCTTCCCAATATATTTACACTAAAAAGTTTGGTTACGTGAATATTTTCTATTAACATTATATGTCTGTGCAAATTATATTCAAAATGGATATTACATAATACTATGATCGAGGCGTATTGTTTGCCTTTTGTTTTTTAATGGCATTAATGCTTGTGTTGCTTTTCACATGCTTGTCTGTGAGCCTCTTGTCTAAAATCCTCATCTCTCCTGCCCTCCCTTTTCTGGCTTTAGCTCTGGATGCTGTCACTAACCCTCGAACTTGCCGATCCAGCAGTCTTCCAGTCCTGATCTTTTGTGGATGTACTCTCCTTGTTACTTTCCTTCGCTGGTTTCCATGACATCACTTGCTGCCATCCTTCCTTAGTGCACAGACCTCCATTCATCTCTCCTCCTCTTAAACGGTGTTTTCCTGAAAGACTCCGTCCTCGGTGTGATTCTTACCCCACACAGTCTCTTTAAGCAGTATCTGCCAGGGCCACGTGTGACTGCTATCTATTCCTCCATATGGAACTCTCTCCTCAGGCCCAGATCCAGCTATTTAATCACTGAACATCAAACAGAGAGCATACAAACAAATTTGGTATTGTCTCGCCTCTCTTCAGGACCTCTCTCCTGATGGTATCTGCATGTGAATTGGGTAGAGGTGTGTTTGGTGTCTGCACCCTGACCCCAACAGAGGGACTGCACCTCCTTGTCGTTTTACAGTTCCCTTTTTGCACCCACAAATATACACACACACTTTACCAACTTTTCCCCTCTCAAACACCAGCACTACAGCTCTCCATCTTAATTGGCAAGAAGAAGAAAAGATTTCTTTTCCCCCTTGGCTGCTACTCATGGCTAAAATGAGTAGATAGGATGTTGGGCCAACTGTGAGAGCCCAGAAAAAGCAAAGAATCTTACTACTTTAGTACGCGTTCCTTGTCCACCTTATAACTGTTTCACTAGACCATCTCTTTCGAAGTGTGTTAATCCTTGAAATGTTTACAGAACAATTACTTGAAGCAGGTAGTGCACATTCATACCATTTCTCCTGCATTGTGACTTCCAGGCTTAAAATCAGGAGTGGGGCTGTAATATCAATTTCATTACTTTCAGATTTAAAACTGTACATGTTGAATTATAATGTGAATTTATGGGCAGAGATAATTTACCTTGTCTGTCACAAAAGAAAAAAAAAGCACAATTGAGTGTTCTCCCGTCCACTTGTATCCCTGGATGTAATTAGGGCCATGAGTCTGAGCTCACATTCCTAACAGTGTTCACGGGCCAGAAGGGCCTTGATTCCTTGGCTGCATCTCATGTCTGGATCAGAACGCCCTGCAGGGAGACAGAGCAAGGTGTCGGTTGCATTTCTCTTAGCAACTCTTTCTGAAAGAGGTGTGTTCGTGGCAGTCTGTCTTTCAGGCACGAGTCGCTTATTGCATCAGTACTGTGTGCCAGGCACGATGTTAGAATCAGGGACACGCGTTGATGATGTGGTCCTCTCCTTGAAGTTCAGAGTAAGAATAAAGATGTGGCACCCTGTCTCATGGAACCTTGCCACTCAGAAGAGTGTGTGATCTGTGGACCGTCAGCATCAGCACCACCTGGGAGCACGTTAGAAATGCAGACTCTCAATCCGAGATGGAGCAGCATCTCATCCAGGATTCTGCACTTACAGCAGGCTCCTGGGGGAGGCCGCTGCTGTCAGTCCAGGGGCCATGCTGAGTAGCAAGGTCTGAGGGTGCTCTGCCTGAGCTGGTTCTTTAGATAGATCCATGTGTCTTTGCTGGCCTCCTATCACAAGGGTGGGTCATTGAGGATGTACTTTGTGTGCCTCCAGGAGCCCTTGAGATACACGGCCCAATATAGCTGTACCTTGTCATAGCAGTGTAACCTGCAGTGGGGCTCAACTGAGTTCATCTATCAGCATTCAGAGTATCTGGGGTAGAATGTGTAAAGACTAATGAAAGCGAGATGGCCAAGAAGTTGCCAAGTGGTGAGTGGAACTGGGGTAGTTGGAAGGACAAGAGATACTTTCTGGGAAGCCTGCGTGCTTGAGGCAGATGCATTGGTAGTTTATCATTCAACAGTGAGGAAGGGCCAGGACCACTTTAAGCAGAATTCTAGTTCTGAGCATTATTGCTGTGATATGGGTGGAAAATAGTGAGGCCAACGTAAAGGAGGAGAAGCTGGATTTAGGACTTACGGATGGCATCACCAACTCAATGGACATGAGTTTGAGCAAGCTCCGGAAGTTGGTGATGGACAGGGAAGCGTGGTGTGCTGCAGTCCATGGGGTCGAAAAGAGTCGGACGCAACTGAACTGAACTGAGGAGTGTTGAGTCAAATCGGTTACGTGTGGCCCAACCAGGAGAGAAGAGAATCTAGGCTGGTGCTCAGGGGGCCAGTTCTGAGAGTACAGGAGGAAGAGGGATCTGGGATCTAGGATAGATGGAGGGTGAGAGGTTGATGGGACATGTCTGGTAGGTATTGAGGCACACAGTCCGGGGGCTCTGTCTGGAAGGTGGTCAGGCTGGTGCTGCACCCACAGTATTGGGTAGATACTTGGTCATGGAGGGTTTGCAGCTACAGGTGTGGATCAGATCATTCAGAGAGGACCCTCAGAGTGAGAAGAGAGGCACGTGGAGCCTAGGGCCCTGTGAAGCAGAGCCCTCCAAGGAGCCTGAAAAGGGGACACCGGGAGAGGTCAGATCACTGTCTGAGATCCCAGACAGTGGTTCCGGATGGGCTCATCTTGTTTTTTACTCTTTAAAAGTGGCAGAGTGATATTCCTACAGGCCTGACATGGTTTGTCACTGTTGTCATCGTTGATGGTGAGGGTGGCCCTTTGTTTTTTTGGTATTGTTTGGTTGTTTCTAGCTCACCGGTTTCTTCTGTGCATTTGTTAAGGTCCTTAAAATCCTGGTCAGGGCAGTGATGGATGGGATGGCCGATCGTAGTGGCGATGTTGCAACTGGCCTCAGAGGAAAGCTGCAGGAGTTATTTGGCAGAGTGACTTCAAGAGTGACGAATGATGGAGAAATCTGGAGGCTGTATGCCCAAGTGTATGGAAACGGGCAGAGTGACAAGCCTGACGAAAATGAAAAGGTGAGTCCTTCCCAGTCCTCTGGGGCTCTTACCTTCTATTTGAACACAGGGTGAATCTGCCTTTTTGATGGTTGGAGGGAGACTAATAATTTGAAAGATAAGATTAATATGCTCATATTTTCACTTATGATGCAGAGTTTTTTAACATAAGCACCCTGAATTGTGGACAAGTTAGGATGTGTAAACATTCATCTTTTTTCTTTCCATGAGTTTTTCTTAAATAATTGTTCTCTGTTCCCCAAAAAGGGTCTCTTTAATCTGCTTTCCTTGCAAGCCGTGAACAGCTGGTTCTCGTTATTTACTCCACACCCCTTTCTGCAGGCTCCTTGCTGAAGACTAAGGTAGACGGTACAAGGACAAAGGAGTGTTTAAATCTGAGGTGGAGACTATGAAAAGGAGAAAGAAAAAGGAGCTCGATAAGACTATGGGAGAGGAGCTTTTAAAGTCTGAACATGAATGTTGTGCAAAGGTTGCCCTGCCCCTTTCTTGCAAGTGCAGTGGAGCACCAGTGCGTTCAAGTTATGCCTTCAGCTTCTTATCTTCGAATGTAAAAGGGGCCTCCAGAGTTCCCAGGGTTGGAATACTAAATGTTTTGTGTTCTTTTCAAAACATCCACAACAAATCAAATGTACTTGTATAAGTTTGGAATTTGCCACAGTACAGCCAATCTGTGGGATTCTTAGCCGTTCTCTCCCCCACTTCAGTCCACCCAGCTGGCTTCCAGCAAAGCCTTGTCAGCCTGGAGAATACACACTCACCACATGTGTACACACACTCCTGCTTTCTGTCCTTCCCTTCTTCTTGAATTCTGTCCTCTCTGGCATATGTGGCATTAAGGATACTCTGAATTCTCTGATCTGTGATTTCTCCCTCAAGGGTGGGGAGGTTGTAAAAGAAAGTTGTTTTAAGCATCTGTGTTGTTGCTCACCTGCCAGTAATCCCACAGTTTTCACCAAGTTCACACCTCGTTCTCTAAACTGGTCTCTTAAGCTGATGTTTACAAATGCCAGGGAAATGTGTATACTTCTTATACATTTGTAAACCCTGCCTTTTAATTTTTGGAGGGAAGTGTCTCCATTCAGACATGCCCATTTGATTTAACTGCTTGTTGCTGTTGTCTTTGATGAGAATAATGCAGAGAGTGTGCTGCATAACGCAGAGGCTGGCTTTTCAGCTGGAATTAGTTCCATATGACTTCCAGGAAGCAGAGTTTGAAATGTGAATTCTGCTTGTTCTAAATGCTGTTCTTTTTCTTTCCTCAGGCGTTCCAGTATCTCTCTAAGGCATACAAGTGTGACACACAGTCCAGTTTTTGGGAGAAAAATATTACGTCATTTAAGGAAGTGGTTCAAAGAGCCTTAGGACTTGCACATGGTATTTGATGTAACATTTAATATCCATGGTATATTTTAATGTATTTCTACTGATAGGAAAACATATTAGTCAAAAGCGAAATTCCATTTCAGATAATTTCAGATTATTTCATTGTATTAGAATTTTTGTAGTTAATTCAGCAAACATTTATAGATTAACTATTATGTAGTAGGCACCCTCAGAGAAGACAGTGGCACCCCACTCCAGTACTCTTGCCTGGAAAATCCCATGGACGGAGGAGCCTGGTGGGCTGCAGTCCATGAGGTCACTAAGAATCGGACACGACTGAGCGACTTCCCTTTCACTTTTCACTTCCGTGCATTGGAGAAGGAAATGGCAACCCACTCCAGTGTTCTTGCCTGAAGAATCCCAGGGACGGGGGAGCCTGGTAGGAGGCCGTCTATGGGGTCGCACAGAGTCAGACACGACTGAAGTGACTTAGCAGCAGCGGCAGCAGTAGGCACCCTAGAACAATGAGAAAAAATAGGCTAGAGGCTTAAATAGTGTTTGAATAAGTGACTGATGGATAGGAAATACCTTTACAACTGTGTTTAATCTTCACACAGAAGTAACCTCCTGCATTGATGATCTAGTAGTAAGAAAATCTGAACTTTTCTTGACTCATATTCTTCTTTCATAAATGAAAATATTTAGAGTACATAGATTTCTGGAGTGCATACCAGTATATTTTAATGTGTGGTATTTAGGGGAGAAATAACCTTACCTAGAAATTGTATGCCTATTGGGGAAAGATATTCCAGATAAAGGCTGCTTTTAATTATTTGCATTAATGAAAAGTATACCAGTTACAGGCAGTAATGCACTTTTATATTTATGTTTGAACATAGGCATGTGATGCCCTGGGAATGCAATTCAAATAAAATAGTGAAGCCACACTTAGGATTCAAGGACTGAATCCCAAGGACCATGAATCTATGCTAAAGTCCTCCTGTAACTTCTGCAACAGTTGCCGCAAGTAGGGTGCCGACAAGTGGCGATTATACAGGGCAGACCTTTGGGCTCAGGGGGCCTGCGCTCCAGGACCAGCTCTGCCACATGCTAACTCGGCGACTTGGGGTCACCATTACTTACCTTCTCTGACCCTTAGTTCCCTTGTCATGAAAACAGAGATAATACCAATGGTTGTTACGAAAAATGAGTAAAAGCACCTCCTCACCCCTACCCTTTTCTTTCTGTAGTAGAGGATCTGAGTTGGGTGATAAGGGACTCAAAACTAAAAAGGAAAAAATGAGTAAGAATAAAGCTTAACTTTGCCTTGAAAAAAATCACAGAATGTTCAAACAGTTTAGAAATGGGCTTAGTAGTTAATAATTCTACTTGTCATTGACAAAAAGATATAAATATCCAATTTCCTGGGCCACCCACCTTTTGACAGATAAGGTAGAAGTTAGACTCTGTGTAGCTGAAACTCAGTGTAGAAGAGGTTCACATACTTTCTGACAGGCCAGTGGAAGGAGGGTCGAGGATGGCTGGAATTTACAAAGCTTGTGCTGGCCTCAGGGTAGGTGAGCTTAGGTGGAGTTCATTCTTTAAAAGTTCAAAGGCCTTTGGCCTCTGTGGATACGGGACTACTTCTGGAGGAACCCATGCTAAGGTATATTATCTACACAGTTATAGCAGGGTGCAGTTTGCTTTGAAGAACTTACCCGAGCTATTTCCTCTTGCCAACCCTAAACATTTCTGTGAACAGCGGGTTCTGTATCAGTCAACACCAAGATATTTTCTGTAATCACCAAGTGGTAGTATTAAACCTGTCAAATATAAATAGGCAGGTTAAAGAAGTACTCCAGGAAAAAAAAAAATCTTCATTTTGCACCTTAAAATTGATTTCAAACTATTTTTGGTACACTTTTTTCTCCTTCTGAGAAATACTTAGAGAAAAACAAGTGTCTTTTCTTTTAAGTTTCCCTTTGACTTGAATGAATTATGTGTTCGTTCTCCTTATGGCATTTTAAGCATACCTGAGTGGATGCTCAGCGTTCGTTTCTAGTGACATTTTAGATTTAAAAAGATAAATCTTAACCTTGTCTGTGTTGCTTTTGTGTAGCCATGCTCCATGGAAGAATAAGCTGAGTTTCTCTGTTATTTCTGTTCTCTTTTTTTATCTTTCTCCCCATCACTGTGCTCCACCTCACCCAATTCTGGAAAAGGAAATACGACATTAAAAAAAAACAAACTCTATATGATTTATTCCTTTTTGGGTTGCTGTTTTGAAGCATAGACACGTGCTCCAGAAAGCTTGGTAAGGGTTTCCACATAGGCTTGGAGACCCTTCTATAACAGTGTTGTCATTGTGTACCCGTTGTTCTGTCTGGAGGGTGTTCATTTACAGTCTGTGTTGTTCTGTTTTCTGGGAAAGGGTGGGCAAAAGTTCATTCCTTCTTTGCCATCCAGGAACTTTTAAAATCATAGTTATGCATTTTAACTACAGTCTGCCTGGAGGAAGCATAGCTGTCTTGGATTTCCTGATGATTTGAAACAGCAGGTTATTTCTCTCTGTTTCTCTCTCTGTGTCTCTCCGTCTCTAATGCCTCTTGAAAATAGGATTGAGGAAGGGGACTAATAGAGTGTTTGTCTCTTTGCTCTCTATTTTGTTTTTCTCAAAATGACAAGGATTGAAAACAGAATCACAGCTGTTTTTGATATATCACTAGGTACTAAACAACCCAAGTATCTGACTCATGGTAGTTACAACCTTCCTCTATTATGGGACACAGACATCATAATCCTCAATATCTCCAGGTTAACCTATGCCCTTTAAAAATGAGTGTGACATTGTCGACTCCCTTGCATCCTTTCAAAATCTAGTTATTATTTTGTAGTAGGAATGCCAGACGTAGCTCTCATGCCATAGAAGGTATTAATGAATGACAAACCTGGTTTACCAGGCACACAACCTCTGCTAGTTTACATACAGGAAGGAATCTGTTGTCTATCCCTGTTCTAAGATACAGGGTACTGAGTAGACTTCAGTTGCTGCACTGGTTAGTGGAGTTTTAGAATAGGTTGTAGGAACAGAAACAAGAAGGAGTCAGTGGAGAAATCTGAAGCATTATATTTTTACAAAGCTCTTCACTTGTTCTTGCTGCTGCTGCTGCTGCTGCTGCTGCTACTAAGTCGCTTCAGTCGTTTCCAACTCTGTGCGACCCCAGAGATGGCAGCCCACCAGGCTCCCCCGTCCCTGGGATTCTCCAGGCAAGAACACTGGAGTGGGTTGCCATTTCCTTCTCCAATGCATGAAAGTGAAAAGTGAAAGTGAAGTTGCTCAGTCGTGTCCGACTCTTAGCGACCTCATGGACTGCAGCCTACCCGGCTCCTCCGTCCATGGGATTTTCCAGGCAAGAATACTGGAGTGGGGTGCCATTGCCTTCTCCTTCACTTGTTCTTAAAAAGCCTTAATAGCCAGGCCTTCTGCTAGAAAGGGTTATAGCCTCTGTTCATAATTTCAAGTTTAGGGAAAATGGGCTCCTCAGAATGCAGAGGCAGAGTTGTTGGCATGAGTGACCGTCTTCTCCCCTGCTTGGTGCTAATGGTTACCAGGCGTGGCTCAGCCTGGTCATGCTCACCTTCTCTAAATGCAGGCACCTGGGTTGTTGACATCACTTCTTCAGAGTGGTGATACAAGCCCCAGGTATGAAAATACAGTGAGAATTGAGCTGTGAATATCTGGCATGTCACTTCCTTGGGCTGGTGTCGTTGGCAATTGTGAGTCCCCACCAGGGACTCAGTACTTTGGGAAGCCATATCAAGATGAACTGCGTCTGTTTTTGTTCTCTGTGAGCATCTTGTTTCTGCATAATTTCAATAATCTTTGCTTCTGTGTTTTTTTAGAGTCTATTCCCAACAGTCTGTAACTCACCAGGAAACACTCATTTTCCTCAAAAGTCTCCTTTGAGCAATAAATTATCCTTTTTAAGGGATAAAAGGGGAAATTATGCACATAACTTATTTTCCTTTTACCAAAATAAAAACTTTCCATGTAGAAGCATTTCTAAAGTCTGTTAGTATAAAGTGCTAATGAAATAATTGGATTTTGTGCCTTTAAATTATCATCATTATCAATTTTTAATGGATGTTTTCCGTGTATTTATCTTCCAGTGGCTATTAAATGCAGTAAAAACAAATCCAGTCCCCAGGAGGCTATACAAGTGCTGTCTTCAGTTCGACTCAATTTACGGGGCTTATTATCTAAAGCACAGGTGAGAGTGAAATGTGAAGTATTTAGAATTATCATAGGAAAAAAAAGTTTTTGGTGTCAGCCAGCTGCTCTTAAGTTTTCTTTACATGAGGGATAACTTTAGGCCCACATTTGATTTTACCTTTAAATTTTGTGTATTTGTTTTTGGCTGGCTGGGTCTTCGTTACTTTGCACGGGCCTTCTCTGCTTGCAGCGAGTGGGCGCTGTGCTTCGTTGTGGTGTGCCGGCTTCTCATTGCAGCGAGTGGGCTCTGTGCTTCATTGTGGTGTGCCGGCTTCTCATTGCAGCAAGTGGGCGCTGTGCTTCGTTGTGGTGTGCCGGCTTCTCTTTGCAGCAAGTGGGCGCTGTGCTTCGTTGTGGTGTGCCGGCTTCTCTTTGCAGCGAGTGGGCGCTGTGCTTCATTGTGGTGTGCCGGCTTCTCGTTACGGTGCCTTCCCTTGTCGCGGAGCCTGGATTCTCGGTGCCTAGGCCTCGTTGGCTGCGGCTCCAGGCTGTAGAGCACAAGCTCTGCAGTGGTACACAGGCTTTGTTGCCCTGAGGCACGTGGAATTTTCCCAGACCAGGGTTTGAACCTGTGTCCTCTGAAATAGCAGGGGGATTCTTACCCACTGGACCACCGGGGGAGTCCCTCCCATTATGTTTTAGATATTAGCCCCCAGGTGGTTGTGCTGGTGAGGAGATCATTGACCTACTGACTAAACCACCCTACTCATGGGTAACTTAGGAATCTTTGAAATTAGTATTTATAATCCAGCTCTTGATGCTTTCTTTAAACAGTGCTCTTCTACTTACATCACTTTTCCCCCAAATGTGGCATATATACTACTAGTAGCACTTGGGTAAATGTTGTTATTTTAATATATATTTATTTCAGTGCATATTAGAAAAAAGTGTAAGTAGCAATCAAATCTATAATTTCATGAATATTATTGCTTATTTTCTATTTACAGTAGTGTTCTAATGTTTTCCTTAAAAAATACTTTTATTTGAATAAAAAAATTTATTTAGAGACAGATATTAAGCAGGTGATGTATGGATTTGACAAAAATGTTACGGTAGATGTCAAACTCAGGTTTGACACGTAAAACGTATGCTGTCAGTTTACAAGTACCACCCTGTGAACCGGTGCTAGGAGGGGGACAGCTGAGAGTCATCGAGGGGGCTCTTGAGTAGATTGGACTCCACATCTCCACCTGTGACGGAGCAGGTCTGGGGCAGAGCCTGGGAAATCTGTGTTCAGTTTCTCAGGTAGTTCTAACATGTAAACTAGGCTTGGAGTATACCACTGGGAACAAAATTTGAAGTAGTATAACTTCTAGTACAAATTAGCACTTTCTTTTCTAATCTTTATTTGCCTTCCCTTTTTAATCTTGGGTCTCAGCTAATTTTAACTCACTTCTGAGAGCCAAATTCATGGCATGTGAAGGTCACTTTTGGACACAGGTAAAAACCTTTCCAGAGGGTGCATTTTTATTAATTGCATGATCTTTTCAGATCAGAGCAGCATTTTTGTCTCTATGTAGATTATTAACTCATTTGCTATCTTAATGAGTGTGCCTGCTGGAACCAGTTTTCTATAATCTGGGAGAACTGTATTTTCTCCCAGCTTGACAGCACAGCTTCAGATTGTGTGTCTCTCAGAAAGCTGCAGGAGCTCTCTTAAAGGTCAAGGTAGCAAACTTTTTTTGTGACTCTTATTCCCAAGTTAGGAGCTCAGTTTCCTAGTTTCAGTGAGGTCATCAACTTACCCATGATTGTTTATTTCTTCAGGATGTACTCCACAAGTTTCTCTTCTCTGTGCAAAGCTTATAATATATTAATTTTACATAAACCTACACTTATATATGACTTAAATAGTCTTTTTCTAATGTAATTTTACTTATTTATTTTTGGCTGCGCTGGGTCTTCATTGATGCACACGCTTCCTCTGGTTGCAATGAGCAGAGGGCCTCTCTCTAGGTGCGCTGCTCAGCTTCTTACTGCAGTGGCTTTTCTTGTTGCGAAGCATGGGCTCCAGGGTACGTGGGCTTCAGTAGTTGTGGTTCCCAGGCTCTAGAGCACAGGCTCAGTAGCTGTAGTGCACCAGCTTAATTGCTCTGCGGCATGTGGGGTCCTCCTGGACGAGGGATGGAACCTGTGTCTCCTGCATTGGCAGGCGAATTCTTTACCCCTGAGCCACCAGGGAAGCCTGACTTAAACAGTCTTGTATGTACTGTCCAATCCATTCATATTGTGGAATTCCAGACACTGAAAATGAGGCTTCAGAACATCATCTGTGTATAGATTTTGTTCTCATTGGATCTCAACTGGATTATCCAAAAATGGGAAAAATTGCTTCCCAACACCTCCTTTGAAAGCACCTTTTTGCATATAATGTTTGGGAGCCCCTGATTTTATAGTAAATCATTTTTACTTTTCTGCTTTATAACAAATTGGATTTGCTGAAAAAGAATTGCCTTTTCCAGAACACTTTAAAAAGTGAAAATGACTGAGGATAACTGTGTTAATAGGCTCAGTTCACACAAATCTCTGGTCCTTTCCTGCCAGGCCTGGCACGTCATGAACATAAACTCCTAGATAGAACCTAGAAACTCACCTAAAGTCATCCAGTTCTTGTTCGGCCAGGACAGAGTAATTCCTCAACCCTCAGCACACCGTCCTTGTACAGATTGGCTGCCAGGGTGGTGGGGGTGGGGGAGTAGGTGGCATGAGAGCAGTTGGTGAGAATGCCAGAGAGCCTAGAGACAGAGCAGATATAACACTTACGCTCCATGGGACCCTCAGCAAATTGTTCTTTTCTGCCTAAGCCTCCGTCTCTTTCTGCTTCCTCCTTACTTTATAGGGAAGTGAGGCAGATTTGTGATGATTTATAAGCGCTGTAATTCTTAGTAAAAATAAATATGCCATGTAAGTCCAAGTTACTTTGCTCAGAGGTGTTTTTTCTACTGCACATCGCAGCAGTTGGTATGTCAGTCTGTTGTGAAGTGCTGTGTAAGACGTGACTACAGAGTTACGTGGCAAAGCGTTACAAAACAGCTCTTTGCTCCATAAATCACTGTGGGAAACTCTAAGCTTATCATGTGATGACGCCTTCACTCAGAACATCTTCAGGATTCCCTTTTTAGAATAGCTGTCAGAATGATTGCTGTCATCTGTGGTGGTGGTGGTGGCAAATAGTCATATTTTAATGATAAGTTTGATTTTTGTAAACAAATAGTCTTAAGTGTGATGAAAAGGATAGATGGTAAGCTGAGTAAATTACATATCTGATTAAAAAACACACACACAATGTGGTCATAAAACCCTGAAGCTGGTTTTCCTGCGCGCCTGTACTGGCTCAGCAGGCAGCTCCTAGAAAGGCGTTCCAGAATGTGCCAGCCGTGGTGGTGTTACTGAAGGATGTTGTGGTATTGCCCCACCCCAAAACAATTCCTTTTACAGAAGGAGCTCACTTTTGTTTTAATGTGCTGGACTTTTTTATTTTTACCCAGTCTTGATGATTGTTGTGGCCTCTTAGTCCTAAGCCATAATTAATTTTCAGATAGCATAAAGAGTATGATTTATATGAACTTGAATATAAAATGTATTTGTTTGGCTTGTATACACAGCAAATAGATTTGTTTTGCTTAGATGAATAATGTCTATTTATCCAAAGACCATCTTATGACATTGAAATGAATAATACAATCAATACTCAAGATAACCATTTCCAAGAGGCGGACCCATTTGAATTTACAAGTTGAAGCATGTTGTTTGATTCATCCATTGTTGCAGCTCGTTCGTTTCCAGGATGGTGAATGGAACAAACACGACTATTGCTGCTATAATGTTGTGTTTTTATTATATAAAGGGAATTTTAATTCTGTACTCTGTGTCTATGTTTCTTTAAAGAGATGGTCACTGTTTTGATAATTCTGCTTTGTTCTTTATGCTGCAGCAACTTTTTACAGATGCGGCAAGTGGAGAAATTGCCAGGGAATTAGCTGATGAAATAGCAGCTATGGACACCTTAGTGACAGAGCTTCAAGACCTAAGCAACCAATTTCGAAATCAGTATTGACCATCCTGGGAACAGTTTCTGGAAGAGGTGTTTCACTTTCCAGAATTTCTTTTATATCTGTGTATCTCAAACTCAAGATACTGATTTTTTTAAATAAATTTTTCTTGTATGGCTAACATCCTTGCTTTTGTGATTTTTTCCAAATGCTTGAACTTTGTGAAATACATTAAATAAAATGTTCCTTTCCTCTTTCTTTAGGCTTAATTACAGTTGAATTCACTATTTTTATTATTCTTGAGGTATTTCAGCACAAAGAGGGGGGAAAATGTAGTTTTCTTTTTAGCACGGAGTTTATTCTCTCTCAGCCTAAAATGAATTAGATCATTCTCTGGAAAAAGTCTAAACGGGAAAAAAAATCACACACTGCAAGTTTGTGGAATCATTAGATTGGCTGGTATATTATCCAAAAGTGATAAAAGAGTACATTCGGTGATGGAAACCTTTACACTTCTTGAGATTTTGCATTTAGGTCAGAAAGATACAGACTTGGCTGAATTAGGAATATGGGTATGGTTTAACTTCCAAACTAGGAAAATGAGAGAAAAAAATGACATAACTCAAATCTTGACTCAACCATTAGCCACTAGTAACCAGACTGACCGTCCTCATTGTGTATACTGCCAGCCTTAAAGATGGTTATTTAATAAGGTTATGATGAGTGAAGACAGCTATAAATGGTGCCATATTACAAAAATGCCAAAGTAAAATGTTTTCGTAGTAATGTCTGTGGAAACAAATATTGAAGGCAGCAGCTGAATTTAATAATCTTACTTCAAAAGTCATAGTAAGGAATTTGTAGTCCTGGCTTTGGTTGCTGACTGTTCGGTCCTATGCATAAGTCATTGACCCTTGCTATTTTCCATGTTCTTATTTATAAAATGTGAATAATTTCTATTCCTTACTGCTTTGTGACTTTCTGCTGCCTTTGGAAATTTAAAAATACAGAATGTAAGTATTCTGAACATTAAAACAAAAACTTGAAGAAACTTTTGTCAGTGAATAAATGCTTAGCAGTGCTTCTTTTCCTTAACCACATGCTTCTCTTTTCTGGTATCGTATTGGCGTTAAAAACAAAACAAAACTGTTGATATATGTCTCAAAGCAGTTTCTCTTACAGGAGACGTGGTAACTATGAAAAAGAACAATAAAGTGATGCAGTAGCATGGGTTAAAGTTAAATGTCCACTTGTACCTTTTATGGAAGCCATTGAGGAATAAGTGGATAGATGGATGGTTGGATAGAAGGAGTGAGATTTTAAGAGTAAAACCTTTTTAGTAGTGTCTAGCTATGAATCCCGATAGAAGACTAGAACTGAAAAGGGTAAAGATTTTAGGAATTGAGTAGAAGAGTGAAGAGGAATTTCCAGATTTTTAGTTCTCAGTTTGCTTTCTTCGGGTTCAAGGTAGAATGGTGCTGGTAAATGTGAGTTGTCACTAACCGAGTCACTAAAGGATTGTTTCCTCCCCGTCTGCTCTCAGATGCTGTAGTGGACCAGAATCTCCAGAAGCTGCCCTACATCTCTTTTTTCTTGGATTGGTTTCACAAAAGAGCTCTTAGGTACCTTCTTTTAAAGATACAGACCCTTTAGTTGTTTAGTCATCTTACTAGGTGAGTGAATGTTAAGTGAATGTTTAACATAGTTAAAGCAAATGTGGTGGTGGTGGGAGGGTGACTACGGCAGAGAAGGCAAAGCTTGGGTTTTAACAAAACCTTGTCTCTACCACCTCCTTGATACTTGACACTCTGGTGCTTGATTCTTCCATCTGTAGAGTAAGTGTTGTGATAATAGTACCTCTTATCACGTTCTTAGTATCACTTACAGCACTTTAACCTAGCTGCAGAGTCAGTAACACAGTAGCTCTTTAAACAGCTATATTTCATTTCCTACAGGGTCTTTGGTGCTCTGTATTGCTATGTTATGATTTAAATATTTGCTGTTTCCAAATGAAATGATAAATTTCAGCTTTGGTTTTTTAGTCTTAATACATTTGTCTTCAGAATTACTTTTTTGTTTTGTCAACTAAAATATATAATAGATATTATCCTCTGATCTTTATTGAATTCCCACAGTATGAATAATACTTATTGAGTTCCCAGTTAAGTACTCTGAAGGCTTCTGATATCACCAGGAAACTAAAGGTCACAAACTCTAGAAAGAGAAATAGCTAGAATTCAAAAACTTCTAAATTCTACATTCTCTTACTATGTTGAGGCCAGAAAAAGGCTTCCAGTAGTCAGCTGATTGGAGAAGGCAATGGCACCCCACTCCAGTACTGTTGCCCGGAAAATCCCATGGACGGAGGAGTCTGGTAGGCTGCAGTTCATGGGGTCACTAAGAGTCAGACACGACTGAGTGACTTCACTTTCACTTTCCACTTTCATGCATTGGAGAAGGAAATGGCAACCCACTCCAGTGTTCTTGCCTGGAGAATCCCAGGGACGGGGGAGCCTGGTGGGCTGCCGTCCATGGGGTTGCACAGAGTCGGACACGACTGAAGCGACTTAGCAGCAGCAGCAGTCAGCTGATTTCAGTTTTCTCTTTCCAACAGTGCAACACCTGGAAGGTTTGCTTGTCATTGTTTATAAAGTTTTTCAAGGAGAGAAATTCTGTGAAGTCTTAGTTAACAATCGCCTGTGGTCTATTAAGATTATTTACGGTTCTTTGGTCTTTATTTTAGTAAATCTTTTGTTAGCCTTTTTCCAAAAAGACAGCATAGTAAAGTGAAAAGTGTGTTAGTGACTCAGTTGTATCAGATTCTTTGCAACCTCACGGACTGTAGCCCAACAGGTTCCTCCGTCCATGGGATTCTCTAGGCAAGAATATTGGAGTGGTTGCCTTTTCCTTCTCCAGAGGAGCTTCCCAACCCAGGGATTGATCCTGGGTCTCCTGTATTGCAAGCAGATTCTTTACCAGATTCTGAGCCATGAGAGAAGCATAGTAAATGGGGGCCCTAATTGCAGAAGAGTTAAGTAAACCCCAATGGAATAAGAAATCTCTTCTTTACACCCAAACCCAAAACTCAGGAAGCTTGGAGAGTTGGTACGTCTTGGGTGTAGAGCCACGGGGTGTGTGATGAGGATGGGAAATAGAGTAGTAGATTTGGAACTACAGAATCCCAGAGTGCACTTTGGGGTTCCCATGTGGAGGTGAAGAGCTTTGCCTTACATCAAGTGGAGCCTCAGTACAGTAATGAAGACCCCAAACATCAAAAGCTTGCTTTGACTTATTTGTGTATCAAGGCTCTTCATGCTGTACTTGTTTCTGTTGACATCTATAGCAGAAATGTAAAGAAGAAATGGTACCGAGTATGTGTAGTAAATCTACCTACTTTCCAGACTACATTCAAACATTGTGACATAAGAAGTTTGGCTAGTTTGGGCTATTTGTTACCATTTATCCAAATTATGATAAGTCTCCTAGGTTAAAACCCTAGGTGAGTCTCGTGGAAAGTATTCTTTTTCCCCACTTCTGTTTGTATAACATCCCCATTCATCTAAATTGCTGTTTAGATAAGGTAACTCTGCTTTACTGGCCAAGAGTGAGGAATAAAACCTGCTAAGTGGACGTAGCACACTTCCTCTCTGCCTGTTCATTCAACGGGCTCTATAGTGAAATGGCAAAGAGCCTTTATTCAGACGGTGGGCGCCATGCTGTGGTGGTACAGATGGATTTTTCACAACATGCACAAGTGCTTATAAATAGATGGGTTTCAATCAACAGGCAGCTTATTCAGGCATGTGCTCAAATATAGTAGCTGCATTCATTAGATAGACATTTCCACTAATCCCAAGACTATGCCAATAAAAGAGTAATCCCTTATGGGGTAAAGGTAGTGCTGGCTTGCTTTTAACTCTTGGCGAGTCTTTCACAGACCAAGGCCTAATAATAATTGTAGCTGAACTAGGGTTTCAACAAGTGAACTATAAAAGCTGAGCTTATCTTGAAATTTTTTTGTTTCCTTTTTCACATTGCAGTAGCTCAGTGGACAAAGAGGTACTTTTTACTCAGGATATGCAGCTAACAGCAAAGCCAATTTAGAAACCGATTGTGTGTGCATGTTCTTGTTACTTTATTATAAAGCTCCTTCTCTTCCACCCTGGTCAATAAAGTGGTTAATAAAGAGTTTGTTTGAGCAGATCTTATTTTTCCCCTTGACTTTAGGATAAATAACAAGTTTATGTCAATTTTGAGGAGATTTGCAAACTTTTAAAGTGGTTAGACTTAATATGCGGACCTTTTCGCGTTTGGCCTTGTCCAACAAGGTCTTCACTCCTCCCACACTATTCAGAGCTAGCTGTAATTAGTTCACTTTGCACAACATTCAAATTTTCCCTTGCCAGTGATGTCAGATCTGCTTTCCTGTCTATTATTCTGACTTCTTATAAACTGCAGTGACCTGTGAGTCAATCACACCATCTCTTGGCCCTGCACCAACATTGTATCTATGAAGAGGGACCCCTGCCAAGGACTGTGAAGCGGAAAGCTGAGATTATGAAAGTGGTCCTCCAAACAGTAAGTATCAGCCTTTTTTGAATCTTTTTTTGGTGGTGTTGCCAGAAAGGGGTGAGGAGGTAATGTTAATGTTGTTAAGGAGCTGACCCATGCATTGTTAACTTTTTCCAGACTGAGGGTACAAATGAACGTGAGCATCTATTGGCATACAGACATTATTACACAATGCTGCTCAGAGAGAATCTTGAAGACTATTACTGTGGGACTTGAGGAAGACCTTGGCCTCTCTGTAGCCTGTCAGGGATCCATGTGACAGAGATGTTATTGCAAGATAAGTTGAGAAGATGCATATAGAAGTGCTTTGAAAGTAAAAAATATATATATACAAATAAGTGTCTTAGAAACCACTTTGTAATAAGCACTGATATAACCTTTCCTGGTCTCCAGTTTGGAGCTTAATGACGTTTAGTGCTGTGGGACCATGATGCAAAAGTGTCGTTGATTCTCAGCAATTTTCATTGCAAACTTTCCACATTTCTGGGCTGCAAGTGCAAATAGGGGAAGGGAAGAAGGAAAGACTGGTAGGCTTTTATGAAATGAAAGAGAAAATTAAGTTCTTATCATTGGGATTTCTTGGGTTGGTGCTAGGAAAAGGAAAGAAACAGTGACAAGGGAGGATAAGTAGGCAGACTAGGTAGAGAATAGGTAAAACAATGGTGAAATGGGAAACTGACTCCCTAGGATGAACTTGGGGTGAAGTGACCTGGATTTAAGTCCCAACTTCACCTGCTTCCCAGTTGTGACCACATTTGAGCATCTGAACCTCTTTGGGCCTCTATTATATTCTCAGCTATAAAATGTGAACAGCCTACAGACCAGACAGAATTGCTATTGGGGTCATATCAGTTGATGTGTGCACAGTGTTTTGTGAGCAACTGAGCACAATTAGTTCTTGTTACAGTCAAGAGAAAGGGGCATTGTGGATGGTCTTTCGAGTCCCAGGGACTGGTGGAGTCCCTGGGTGGGGCGTCCAGCAACTTGGCTCCAATTTCCATAATCCTTTGGGGTCATGACCTGGAGCTTGAGAAATAACGCTGCAGAATGTTTTTCAGTCTTCTATGCGCCCTTCATCACTACTTACTGAAGTCAGTTGGGTCTATATGATGTCTGGTGCCAGGGTTGATCAAAACTGTCTTGGTATTTTTACAACCATCTGGCCAGAAAACCTGTTTATGCCCCCACGGTTCTTTTTCACACACAAAAAAAATGTATCAGCAGCAGAACTGGAACGTACTTCACATGCTCAGTGGTTCCCCCAACTGGCTTCCTAACCAGTAGAAACAGGTTATCTGTTTGGTGGCAGGGTGGGAGTAGGCACACCTGATGTTCACCTCTCCCCTTTAATAAGTTATACACATGTTCCTTCCATGTTCCCTGTCCAAAAATTAACAAAGACAAATAAACTAGAAGAAAAATATTAAATCACCCCAAATCCCACCCCTGTAGGAGATAACCATATTAACATTTTCCTGCATATTCTTCTAGACTATTTCCTATATGACTATGCACGTATACATCTGAGAGAGAGGAAGAGATAGGCTTTTTAAAAAATATAATTAAGCTTTATAATTAAGTACATGGAAGTAGGCCTGCCTTTGACATGGTGAAGCTTCAAGCCAAAGTATAAATGGAGGTCCACATACCATTTATCTAAATTATTTAAAAGTTATAAATCAAGCTAAGAAACGGTTAAATAAAATTTGTTTTGTCTTTTGATATTGACAGATATTCCTTCATGCTGATTTGGGAGGACACTTAAAATTTTTTTATTATTAAGATTTTTTGTTGAATGACAGATTATTTAAATTCTAAGGTGCTTTAGAGTTTTCAGATGTTTCAAACACATGATTTCGTATAATCCCATAATAACCCTTTGTTCCCCCTACCTGTATATTGCCCCTCTCCACTTCACTCTCCCTACTGGTAACCACTAGTTTGTTCTCTGTATCTGTGAGTCTGCTTCTTCTTTGTCTTATTCACTAATTTGTTTTATTTTTTAGATTCTACATATGAGTGGATATTATGCAATATTTGTCTTTCTCTGTCTAACTTATTTCACTTAGTATAATACCCTCCAAATCCATTCATGTTCCTACATATGGCAAGATTTCATTCTTTTTTATGGCTGAGTAGTATCCCATTTTATATATATACCATTCTTCTTTATCCATTTATCTGCTGATGGACACATAGGTTGTTTCATTCCTTGGCTATTGTAAATAATGCTGCTATTGGGGGCAGGAGAAGGGGACGACAGAGGATAAGATGGCTGGATGGCATCACTGACTCGATGGACTTGAGTCTGAGTGAACTCCGGGAGTTGGTGATGGACAGGGAGGCCTGGCGTGCTGCGATTCATGGGGCCGCAAAGAGTCGGACATGACTGAGCGACTGAACTGATCTGATGAACATGATGGTGGTGGGGGAAATGTGTCTTTTTGAATTGGTGGTTTTTGTTTTTGTTTTTTTCAAGTATGTACCCAGGAGTGGAATTCCTGGGTCATATGGTAGCTCTATTTTCAGTTTTTTGAGGAACTTCCATACTATTTTCTACAATGGCTGCACCAGTTTACATTTCCTCCAACAGTGTGCAAGGGTCCCCTCTTCACATTCTTGCCAGCATTTGTTATTTGTGGTCTTTCCAATGATAGCCATTCTGACAGGTGTAAGTTGATATCTTGTTTTGATTTGCATTTCCCTGATGATTAGCAATGCTGAGCATTTTTCATGTGCTCAACATCTAATGAGCTACTGGCCATCTGCATGTCCTCTTTGGAAAAATGTCTATACAGATCTGCCTATTTAAAAAAAATTTTTTAATGTATAAACTGTTTATATATGTTTGATGAAGTGAAGTGAAGTCGCTCAGTCGTGCCCGACTCTTTGCGACCCCATGGATAGTAGCCTGCACCATGCTTCTCCGTCCATGGGATTTTCAAGGCAAGAAGTACTGGAATAGGTTGCCATTTCCTTCTCCAGGGAATTTTCCCAACCCAGGGATCGAACCCAGGTCTCTAACATTGTAGACAGATGCTTTACCATTGGATATTAACCCTTTATTGGTTATATTATTTGCAAATATCTTCTCCCATTCAGTAGATTTTTTTTTTTTCCTTTGCAACCACTTTTAAGGTTAATTAGGTCCCATTTGTTTGCTTTTGCTTTTGTTTCCTTTGGTTTAGGAGATGGATTTTAAAAAATATTGCTGCAGTTTATGTCAAAGAATGTTTTGCATATGTATTCCTCTAGTACTTTTATAATATTCAGTCTTCCATTTAGGTCTTAAATCCATTGTGAATTTATTTTTGTATATGTGTCCATTTTTTTGTGTGCCAGTGTTATATTGTTTTGATGACTATACCTTTGTAATATAGTCTGAAGCCAGGGAGTGTGATTCCTCCAGCTCTGTTCTTCTTTCTCAATTGTTTTGGCTATATGGGGTATTTTATGCTTCCATGGAATTATTAAAATGATTTGTTCTAGAGGGGAGGAGCTAAGATGGCGGAGGAGTAGGACGGGGAGAACACTTTCTCCCCCACAAATTGATCAAAAGAACATTTAAACACCGAGTAAATTCCACAAAACAACTTCTGAATACCAGCAGAGGACATCAGGCACCCAGAAAAGCAACCCAAGTCTTCGAAAGGAGGTAGGAAAAAATATAAAAGACAAAAAAAGAGACAAAAGAGGGAGGGACGGAGTTCCATCCCGGAAAGGGAGTCTTAAAAAGAGAGAAGTTTCCAAACACCAGGAAACCTTCTCACTGCCGAATCTGTGCCGAGCCTTGGAAGCACAGAGGGCAACATAACAGGGAGGAAAAATAAACAATTAAAACCCGCAGATTGCGAGCCCTACGGTAACTCCCCCAGCGGAGAAGCAGTGCAGACGCCTGCACACGCCACTAGCAAGCGGGGGCTGGGCAGGGAGGCGGGGCGCGGGCTGCATCGCTTAGAGTAAGGATCTGGCCTGAATACCCTGAGCGCTATCTGAGTGAAATAATTTGGGCTAGCAAACCAGACTGTGGGATATCTACCACGAAAAGCCAGCCCTAACCTAAGACACCGCCAGGCCCATGCACGGAATAAAGGACTGAACAGAGATAGCCGGCTGCAGACCATCCCCCTCCGGTGACAGGCAGCCAGAGCTGGAAGCGGGCAATCGCAGCCCCAGAGAGACATTATCTAGAAAACTGTAAGCAGGCTTCTTTGCTAACTAAAACTTCTTGGGGGTCTGGATGGTCAACATCTGCCTGAGAAGGTGCACCGGTTGTACACCTGGATAACCGAGTGGCGGGGAGGCGATAAGTCGCAGCAATCGCGCTCGCCAAATGCCTCATCACCTGAGCTGCTCGGAGCTGGGAAGGGCACAAAACGCAGGGCCAACCAACTCTGGGCCTCTGAGGACTACCCAAGTGCCTAAACCTGAGCAGCTGGACCTGGGAGGTGCAGGCAGCCCAGGGCCGGCCACGGATGGTTCCCGGCAGAGCAACCTAGAGCCTGAGCAGTGTGGGCAGGGAGGTTACATGCGCCGTGAGCGGGGGCAGACCCAGTGTGGCTGAGGCACTGCGAGCACACGCCAGTGTTATTTGTTTGCAGCATCCCTCCCTCCCTCCCCACAGCACGACTGAACAAGTGAGCCTAAACAAACAAACAAAAAAGTGTCCTTCACCATCCCCTTTGTGTCAGGGCAGAAACCAGACACTGAAGAGACCAGCAAACAGAAGAAGCTATAACAGAGGGAACCGCCTTGGAAGCTACAGGCAATAGATTAAAACCCTGTGGTTAGTACCAACTACATAGGAAGGGGCCTATAGATCTTGAGAAATATAAGTTGGACCAAGGAACTAGCCGAAAATGAACTGAACCTGCAATACTCACAATAAAACCAGAGAAAGTCCTAGATATATTTTTACTATTTTTACGATCATTCTTTCTTTTTTTTAATTTTTAAAAAAATTTTAAGTCCTGTATTATTCCTTTAGTTTTCACTTTTATAACCTATTTCTTTGCAAAAAAAAAAAAAAAGACCCTTTTTTTTTTTAAAGCAAACTTCATATATATATTTTTATAATTTTTTTTTTGACTTTTTTTTTTTTTTCTTCTTCTTTTCTTTAACATTGTATTTTTGAAATTCCAAACTCTACTCTAGATTTTTAATTTTAGCTTTTTGGTATTTGTTATCAATTTTGTACCTATAGTTTTTTTATAATTTCTGTGACTTTTTTTTTTCTTTTTTCTTTCTCTTCTTTTTTATATAACATTGTATATCTGAAATTCCAAACTCTACTCTAGATTTTTAATTTATGCTTTTTGGTATTTGTTATCAATTTTGTACCTGTATTTTCTTTATAATTTTTGCAACTTTGTTTTTGTTTTTGTTTTCTTTCTTTTTCTTCTTCTTTTTTTTAACATTGTATTTTTGAAATTCCAAACGCTACTCTAGATTTTTAACTTTTACTTTTTAGTATTAGTTATCAATTTTGTACCTACATTTTCTTTATATTTTTCACGACCTTGTTTGTTTTTGTTTGTTCGTTTTTTTTCTCTCTTTCCCTTCTTCTTTTCTTTAACATCATATTTTTGAAATTCCAAACTCTACTGTAGATTTTTAATTTTTGCTTTTGTGTATTTGTTACCAATTTTGTACCTTTAAGAACCCAATCTTCAGTACCCATTTTTCACTAGGGAGCGAGATTACTGGCTTGACTGCTGTCTCTCCCTTTGAACTCTCCTTTTTCTCCACCAGGTCGCCTGTGTCTCCTCCCTAACCCCTCTCTATTCTACCCAACTCTGTGAATTTCTGTGTGTTCCACACGGTGGAGAACACTTATGGAACTGATTACTGGCTGGATCTGTCTCCCTCCTTTTCATTCCCCACTTTTATCCTCCTGGCCACCTCTGTCTCCTTCCTCCTTCTTCTCTTCTCTGAATAACTCCGTGAACATCTCTGAGCAGTCCAGTTGTGGAGTGCACATAAGGAAGTGATTACTGGATAGCCCACTCTCTCCTCTATTGATTCCACCTCATCTCATTCGGGTCACCTCTAACTCCCTCCTCCCTCTTCTCTTCTCCATGTAATGCTGTGAACCTCTCTGGGTGACCCTCATGGTAGAGAAATTTTTCATCTTTAATGTAGATGTTTTATCAATGGTGCTGTATAGAAGGAGAAGTTTTGAAACTACTGTAAAAATAAGACCGATAACTGGAAGCAGGAGGCTTAAGTCCAAACCCTGTCTCCAGGGAACTCCTGACTCCAAGGAACATTAATTGACAGGAGCTCATCAAACGCCTCCATACCTACACTGAAACCAAGCACCACACAAGGGCCAACAAGTTCCAGGGCAAGAGATACCAAGCAAATTCTCCAGCAACAAAGGAACACAGCCCTGAGCTCCAAGATACAGGCTACCCAAAGTCACCCCAAAACCATAGACATCTCATAACTCATTACTGGGCACTTCATTGCACTCCAGAGAAAAGAAATCCAGCTCCACCCACCAGAACACCGACACAAGCTTCCCTAACCAAGAAACCTTGACAAGCCACCTGTACAAACTCACCCTGTACAAACCTGCACAACCCACCTGTACAAACACAGCGAGGAAATGCCACAATAAAGAGAACTCCACAAACTGCCAGAATACAGACAGGACACCCCAAACTCAGGAATTTAAACAAGATGAAGAGACAGAGGAATACCCAGCAGATAAAGGAACAGGATAAATGCCCACCAAACCAAACAAAAGAGGAAGAGATAGGGAATCTACCTGATAAAGAATTCCAAATAATCATAGTGAAATTGATCCAAAATCTTGAAATCAAAATGGAATCACAGATAAATAGCCTGGAGACAAGGACTGAGAAGATGCAAGAAAGGTTTAACAAGGACCTAGAAGAAATAAAAGTCAGTATATACTGAATAATGCAATAAATGAGATCAAAAACACTCTGGAGGCAACAAATAGTAGAATAACAGAGGCAGAAGATAGGATTAGTGAATTAGAAGATAGAATGGTAGAAATAAATGAATCAGAGAGGATAAAAGAAAAACAAATTAAAAGAAATGAGGACAATCTCAGAGACCTCCAGGACAATATTAAACGCTACAACATTCGAATCATAGGGGTCCCAGAAGAAGAAGACAAAAAGAAAGACCATGAGAAAATACTTGTGGAGATAATAGTTGAAAATTTCCCTAAAATGGGGAAGGAAATAATCACCCAAGTCCAAGAAACCCAGAGAGTTCCAAACAGGATAAACCCAAGGTGAAACACCCCAAGACACATATTAATCAAATTAACAAAAATCAAACACAAAGAACAAATATTAAAAGCAACAAGGGAAAAACAACAAATAACACACAAGGGAATTCCCGTAAGGATAACAGCTGATCTTTCAATAGAAACTCTTCAAGCCAGGAGGGAATGGCAAGACATACTTAAAGTGATGAAAGAAAATAACCTACAGCCCAGATTATTGTACCCAGCAAGGATCTCATTCAAATATGAAGGAGAAATCAAAAGCTTTTCAGACAAGCAGCTGAGAGAATTCAGCACCACCAAACCAGCTCTCCAACAAATACTAAAGGATATTCTCTAGACAGGAAACATAAAAACGGTGTATAAATTTGAACCCAAAACAATAAAGTAAATGGCAACGGGATCATACTTATCAGTAATTACTTTAAATGTAAATGGGTTGAATGCCCCAACCAAAAGACAAAGACTGGCTGAATGGATACAAAAACAAGACCCCTACATATGTTGTCTACAAGAGACCCACCTCAAAACAGGGGACACATACAGACTGAAAGTGAAGGGCTGGAAAAAGATTTTCCATGCAAATAGGGACCAAAAGAAAGCAGGAGTAGCAATACTCATATCAGATAAAATAGACTTTAAAACAAAGGCTGTGGAAAGAGACAAAGACAGTCACTACATAATGATCAAAGGTTCAATCCAAGAAGAAGATATAACAATTATAAATATATATGCACCCAACATGGGAGCGCCACAATATGTAAGACAAATGCTAACAAGTATGAAAGGAGAAATTAACAATAACACAATAATAGTGGGAGACTTTAATACCCCACTCACACCTATGGATAGATCAACTAAACAGAAAATTAACAAGGAAACACAAACTTTAAACAATACAATAGACCAGTTACACCTAATTGATATCTATAGGACATTTCATCCCAAAACAATGAATTTCACCTTTTTCTCAAGTGCACATGGAACCTTCTCCAGGATAGATCACATCCTGGGCCATAAATCTAGCCTTGGTAAATTCAAAAAAATAGAAATCATTCCAAGCATCTTTTCTGACCACAATGCAGTAAGATTAGATCTCAATTACAGGAGAATAACTATTAAAAATTCCAACATATGGAGGCTGAACAACACGCTGCTGAATAACCAACAAATCACAGAAGAAATCAAAAAAGAAATCAAAGTTTGCATAGAAATGAATGAAAATGAAAACACAACTATCCAAAACCTGTGGGACACTGTAAAAGCAGTCCTAAGGGGAAAGTTCATAGCAATACAGGCATACCTCAAGAAACAAGTCAAATAAATAATCTAACTCTACACCTAAAGCAACTAGAAAAGGAAGAAATTAAGAATCCCAGGGTTAGTAGAAGGAAAGAAATCTTAAAAATTAGGGCAGAAATAAATGCAAAAGAAACAAAAGAGTCCATAGCAAAAATCAACAAAGCCAAAAGCTGGTTCTTTGAAAGGATAAATAAAATTGACAAACCATTAGCCAGACTCATCAAGAAACAAAGGGAGAAAAATCAAATCAATAAAATTAGAAATGAAAATGGAGAGATCACAACAGACAACACAGAAATACAAAGGATCATAAGAGACTACTATCAACAACTATATGCCAATAAAATGGACAACGAGGAAGAAATGGACAAATTCTTAGAAAAGTACAACTTTCCAAAACTGGACCAGGAAGAAATAGAAAATCTTAACAGACCCATCCAAGCACGGAAATTGAAACTGTAATCAAAAATCTTCCAGCAAACAAAAGCCCAGGTCCAGATGGCTTCACAGCTGAATTCTACCAAAAATTTAGAGATGAGCTAACACCTATCCTGCTCAAACTCTTCCAGAAAATTGCAGAGGAAGGTAAACTTCCAAACTCATTCTATGAGGCCACCATCACCCTAATACCAAAACCTGACAAAGATGCCACACAAAAAAAGAAAACTACAGGCCAATATCACTGATGAACATAGATGCAAAAATCCTTAACAAAATTCTAGCAATCAGAATCCAACAACACATTAAAAAGATCATACACCATGACCAAGTGGGCTTTATCCCAGGGATGCAAGGATTCTTCAATATCCACAAATCAATCAATGTAATACACCACAATAACAAATTGAAAAATAAAAACCATATGATTATCTCAATAGATGCAGAGAAAGCCTTTGACAAAATTCAACATCCATTTATGATAAAAACTCTCCAGAAAACAGGAATAGAAGGAACATACCTCAACATAATAAAAGCTATATATGACAAACCGACAGCAAACTTTATCCTCAATGGTGAAAAACTGAAAGCATTTCCTGTAAAGTCAGGAACAAGACAAGGGTGCCCACTCTCACCATTACTATTCAATATAGTTTTGGAAGTTTTGGCCACAGCAATCAGAGCAGAAAAAGAAAAGGAATCCAAATTGGAAAAGAAGAAGTAAAACTCTCACTATTTGCAGATGACATGATCCTCTACATAGAAAACCCTAAAGACTCCACCAGAAAATTACTAGAACTAATCAATGATTATAGTAAAGTTGCTGGATATAAAATCAACACACAGAAATCCCTTGCGTTCCTATACACTAATAATGAGAAAACAGAAAGAGAAATTAAGGAAACAATTCCATTCACCATTGCAACAGAAAGAATAAAATACTTAGGAATATATCTACCTAAAGAAACAAAAGACCTATATATAGAAAACTATAAAACACTGGTGAAAGAAATCAAACAGGACACTAATAGATGGAGAAATATACCATGTTCATGGATCGGAAGAATCAATATAGTGAAAATGAGTATACTACCCAAAGCAATTTATAGATTCAATGCAATCCCTATCAAGCTACCAACGGTATTCTTCACAGAGCTAGAACAAATAATTTCACGATTAGTATGGAAATACAAAAAATCTCGAATAGCCAAAGCAATCTTGAGAAAGAAGAATGGAACTGGAGGAATCAACCTACCTGACTTCAGGCTCTACTACAAAGCCACAGTTATCAAGACAGTGTGGTATTGGCACAAAGACAGAAATATAGATCAATGGAACAAAATAGAAAGCCCAGAGATAAATCCACGCACATATGGACACCTTATCTTTGACAAAGGAGGCAAGAATATACAATGGAGAAAAGACAATCTCTTTAACAAGTGGTGCTGGGAAAACTGGACAACCACTTGTAAAAGAATGAAACTAGAACGCTTTCTAACACCATACACAAAAATAAACTCAAAATGGATTAAAGATCTAAACGTAAGACCAGGAACTATAAAACTCCTAGAGGAGAACATAGGCAAAACACTCTTCGACATACATCACAGCAGGATCCTCTATGACCCACCTCCCAGAATATTGGAAATAAAAGCAAAAATAAACGGGACCTAATTAAACTTAAAAGCTTCTGCACAACAAAGGAAACTATTAGCAAGGTGAAAAGGCAGCCTTCAGAATGGCAGAAAATAATAGCAAATGAAGCAACTGGCAGACAACTAATCTCAAAAATATACAAGCAATTCCTACAGCTCAACTCCAGAAAAATAAATGACCCAATCAAAAAATGGGCCAAAGAACTAAATAGACATTTCTCCAAAGAAGACATATAGTTGGCTAACAAACACATGAAAAGATGCTCAACATCACTCATTATCAAAGAAATGCAAATCAAAACCACTATGAGGTACCATTTCACGCCAGTCAGAATGGCTGCCATCCAAAAGTCTACAAGCTATAAATGCTGGAGAGGGTGTGGAGAAAAGGGAACCCCCTTACACTGTTGGTGGGAATGCAAACTAGTACAGCCACTATGGAGAACCGTGTGGAGATTCCTTAAAAAACTGGAAATAGAACTGCCTTATGATCCAGCAATCCCACTGCTGGGCATACACACTGAGGAAACCAGAAGGGAAAGAGACACGTGTACCCCAATGTTCATTGCAGCACTGTTTATAATAGCCAGGACATGGAAGCAACCTAGATGCCCATCAGCAGATGAATGGATAAGAAAGCGGTGGTACATATACACAATGGAGTATTACTCAGCCATTAAAAAGAATACATTTGAATCAGTTCTAATGAGGTGGATGAAACTGGAGCCTATTATACAGAGTGAAGTAAGCCAGAAAGAAAAACACCAATACAGTATACTAATGCATATATATAGAATTTAGAAAGATGGTAACAATAACCCTGTGTACGAGACAGCAAAAGAGACACTGATGTATAGAACAGTCTTATGGACTCTGTGGGAGAGGAAGAGGGTGGGAAGATTTGGGAGAATGGCATTGAAACATGTATAATATCATGTATGAAACAACAAAAAAAATAAAATGATTTGTTCTTGTTCTGTGAAAAATGCCACTGGTAATTTGATAGGGGTAGTATTGAATCTGTAAATTGCCTTAGGTAGCATAGTCATTTTAATATTAATTCTGTAAGAACATTTTTAAAAATTGAAGACTAGTTGACTTACAATGTCAGGGTATATTTTAACTTAGAATATTCAGAACCTCAGAATTCCAGGCCAGAAGAGGGTGGCACATGGGAGAGCTGGCCCTCCCTCAGTGCTCCCTGCTCTGCAAGGCCCTTATGTGCATAGGTGTGCTCACCCCATCACAACTCTGAGATCTATCACAAACCCTTACAGTGCTGCACTTCAGAAGTTGTTGTTCAGTTGCTAAGTTGTGTCTGACTCTTTGCAAGTGCCTGACCTGCAGCATGCCAGGCTTCCCTTCACTATCTCCTGGAGTTTGCTCAAACTCATGTCCATTGAGTCGGTGATACTATCCAACCATCTCATCCTCTGTTGTCCCCTTCTCCTCTGCCTTCAGTCTTTCCCAGCAAGGATCTTTTCCAATGAGTCAGCTCTGTGGCCAAAGTATTGGAGCTTCAGCATCAATTCTTCCAGTGAGGGTTGATTTTCTTTAGAATTGACTGGTTTGATTGCCTTGTCATCCAAGGGACTCTCAAGAATCTTATCCAGCACCACAGTTTGAAAGTATCAATTCTTTAGCACTCAGCCTTCCTCATGGTCCACCTCTCACATCTGTACATGACTACTGGAAAACACCATAGCTTTGACTATATAGACCTTTGTCAACAAAGTGATGTTTCTGCTTTTTAAAACGCTGTCTAGTTTTGTCATAACTTTTCTTCCAAAGAGCAAGCGTCTTTTAATTTTGTGGCTGTAGTCACTGCGATAATTTTGGAGCCCAAGAAAATAAAATCTGATACCTTTTCCACTTTTCCCCCATCTATTTGCCATGAAGTGACGGGGCTGGATGCCATTATCTTAGTTTTTTGAATGTTAAGTTTTCAACCAGCTTTTTCACTCTCCTCTTTCACCTTCATCAAGAGGCTCTTTAGTTCTTCACTTTCTGCCGTTAGAGTGGTATCATCTGCATATCTGAGGTTGTTGATATTTCTCCTTCAGTCTTGATTCCAGCTTGTGATTCATCCAGCCCAGCATTTCACATGATGTACTCTGTGTATAAGATAAATAAGCAGGGTGACAATATACAGCCTTGATATACTCCTTTCCCGATTTTGAACCAGTCTGCTGTTCCACATCCAGTTCAAACTGTTGCTTCTTGACTTGCATACAGGTTTCTCAGGAGGCAGGTTAAGTGGTCTTATTCCCATCTCTTTAAGAATTTTCCACAGTTTGTTGTGATCTACACAGACCTAGGGGTGCACAGACCAGAAGCCGCTCTACCCTTAGGAATATGGGCCTGGACAAGAGGTTTACACAGCCCTGTGATGCAGGCTTTGTGCGTTTGGGCAGGAGACTTTGGGGTCTCAGGTATCTGAGCATGGCTTAGAAGGTGGGAGTAGTACAGGCTCTGGATGGACATGTCTCCTTGGTCCCATGAGTGAGGGGTGTATGTGGGAGCGATGGAGAAGGGCCCATCAAAGTGAAAGGCTAGGGCAGAGGCCCCTCTTGGTTGGTTTTGAGGGAGATACTGACGGGGAAAATGGCGTCAGATGTAGGAGCTGTTGGAAGGAACACTTATTCACACGTCCTTAGTTTTCCTTAGAAGAAAGAGAATTTCTGTTCCACGTGCTCGGAAGGAAAACAATAGGAGGCATAATTTAGTATCTCTGCACTCCGCATTTATTTTAGTGCAGTAATGACTTAAGGAACTAGACAAGTTCAGCCGTCCTTCTGCCTCTCCCCCCTTCCCCCTTCTTACTTTTCTGCCAAAAGAGAGGGTACGTTCTCTTCCCACCTCTACTCTCAATGGAGACACAAAAAGTCAAGGCCCAGGCTTGTCTGAGAGATAGCACTCCCCTCCCTAAAAGGATGGTGAGAATGGATCTGGTCTGTAGTTCTAAAATCTTCTTCTCCAAGAGCTAAAATTCAGGAGAAATATCAGGAGGCCCAAATGTGATGACACATAGAAATAATAAAGTTGAGATTTTGATTTCCATCTGTCCGAGTCTGGCATCAGTCTCTCAATTAGTTTCAAAATCAGTTCAGAGAGGGGAAGGGAGAAATATTAGAGTCAGAATTCTTGGATTCAAGCCCTAGCTGTGTTTAGTGAGTTGTCTAGTGGGTTTTTTAAAACCATGATGAATTTTTAACCAGGGCTGTGAATCAGAACCATCTAAAGAATTTTACAGAAAACAAAAATCCTAGATTCAAATCTTGGAGATTTAGATCCCCTAGGCCTGAGCAAATGTTGTTTTTTTTTTTTTTTTTAAAAAAAAGCTCCAAAGGTGATTCTGATACCTGTATTTGGAAATTGCTGAACATAATTAATCTTTAGAAAATGAAAAGAATTCCTATATTGGTTTGTAACAGACTGCTGATAAAGATTAATTGCAAACCACTGAATGGTAAAGGTCTTTCTCTGTATAAAATATTGTTACTTCAATTATGAATAATTATTTAGTATTACTAGTATTAATAATTATCTACTGTTCTTGCCTGGAAAATCCCATGGACAGAGGGAGGAGCCTGGTAGGCTGCAGTCCATAAGGTTGCTAAGAGTCAGACATGACTGAGTGACTTCACTTTCACTTTTCACTTTCATGCATTAGATAAGGAAATGGCAACCCACTCCAATATTCTTGCCTGGAGAATCCCAGGGATGGGGAAGCCTGGTGGGCAGCCGTCTCTGGGATCCCACAGAGTCGGACATGACTGAAGCAACTTAGCAGCAGCAGCAGCAGCATTATTCATTACTATAACAGTAAAGTACATTTGGAACAAAGTACAGTAAAATAAATATCAATGTCAATTGCTAACAGTCTCATTGATTAGACATCCAGTTCAGTTCAGTTGCTCAGTTGTGTCTGACTCTTTGCAACCCCATGGACTGCAGCACACCAGACTTCCCTGTCCATCACCAACTCCCAGAGTTTACCCAAACTCATGTCCATTGAGTTGGTGATGCCATCCAACCATCTCATCCTCTATCATCCCCTTCTCCTCCTGCTTTCAATCTTTCCCAGCATCAGGGTCTTTTCAAATGAGTCAGTTCTTTGCATCAGGTGGGCCGAAGTATTGGAGTTTCAGCTTCAATATCAGTCCTTCCAATGAATATTCAGGACTAATCTCCTTTAGGATGGACTGATTGGATCTCCTTGTAGTCCAAGGGACTCTCAGAGTCTTCTCCAACACCACAATTCAAAAGCATCAATTCTTTGGCTCTCAGCTTTCTTTATAGTCCAACTCTCATCCATACATGACCACTGGAAAAACCATAGCCTTGACTAGACGGACCTTTGTTGGCAAAGTATTATCTCTTCTTTTTAATATGCTGTTTAGGTTGATCATAACTTTCCTTCCAAGGAGTAAGTATCTTTTAATTTCATGGCTGCAGTCACCATCTGCAGTGATTTTGGAGCTCAAAAAAAGAAAGTCTGTCACTGTTTCCACTGTTTCCCCATCTATGTGCCATGAAGTGATGGGACGGGATGCCATTATCTTGGTTTTGTGAATGTTGAGTTTTAAGCCAACTTTTTCACTCTCCTCTTTCACTTTCATCAAGAGCCTCTTTAGTTCTTCTTCAATTTCTGCCATAAGGGTGGTGTCATCTGCAAATCTGAGTTTATTGATATTTCTCCTGACAGTCTTAATTCCAGCTTGTGCTTCATCCAGCCCAGCATTTCTCATGATCTACTCTGCATATAAGTTAAATAAGCAGGGTGATAATATACAACCTTGACATACTCCTTTTCTTATTTGGAACCAGTCTGTTGTTCCATGTCCAGTTCTAATTGTTGCTTCCTGACCTGCATACAGATTTCTCAAGAGGCAGGTCAGGTGGTCTAGTATTCCCATCTCTTGAAGAAGTTTCCAGTTTATTGTGATCTACACAGTTGAAGGTTTTGGCATAGTCAGTAAAGCAGAAATAGATGTTTTTCTGAAACTCTCTTGCTTTTTCAATGATCCAGCGAATGTTGGCAATTTGATCTCTGGTTCCTCTGCCTTTTCTAAAACCAGCTTGAACATCTGCAAGTTCACAGTTCACGTACTGTTGAAACCTGGCTTGGAGAATTTTGAGCATTACTTTACTAGCATGTGAGATGAGTGCAATTGTGCGGTAGTTTGAGCATTCTTTGGCATTGCCTTTTTTAGGGATTGGAATGAAAACGGACCTTTTCCAGTCCTGTGGCCACTGCAGAGTTTTCCAAATGTGCTGGCATATTGAGTGCAGCACTTTCACAGCATCATCTTTTAGGATTTGAAATAGCTCAGCTGGAACTCTGTCACCTCCACTGGCTTTGTTTGTAGTGATGCTTTCTAAGGCCCACTTGACTTCACGTTCCAGGATGTCTGGCTTTAGGTGAGTGATCACACCATCATGATCATCTGGGTCATGAAGATCTTTTTTTGTACAGTTCTGTGTATTCTTGCCACCTTTCCTTAATATCTTCTGTTTCTGTTAGGTCCCTGCCATTTCTGTCCTTCATTGAGCCCATCTTTGCATGAAATGTTCCCTTGGTATCTAATTTTCTTGAAGAGATCCCTAGTCTTTCCCATTCTATTGTTTTCCTCTATTTCTTTGCACTGATCATTGAGGAAGGCTTTCCAGAGAAACCCATATTTAAAAGAACTAAATATACTGGATAAGACATTTATTAAAAATTTTCTTTTAGGGACCTCCCTGGTGGTCCAGTGGTTGACACTCTGCATTTCCATTACAAGGGGTGTGGGTTTGATCCCTGAGTTGGGGAACTAAGATCCCACATGCTATGCAGCATGGCTAAAAGAAGAAAGAAAGAAAATTACCTTTTAAAGGGACAGCTGAATTGGTGGGAAAATAGGTAAATTCTTGCTGGTTATACAGCATGAATCAGGTCAATAAATGCTAAAGGTGCTATGTGCCTGGAAAGTATCTACTAATTCCTATGGGGTAAACTTAAGTATTACTGGGTGGAGCATGCTTGGAGACATGAGGTAAAACCTAGGATCCATCAGAGTAAGGTTGGCTCAGGGAACCTCTGTATCCAGGACCATCCTCCATGAAAAGTGTAACAACTGCTACAATAAAACCCACTATATAGAGGAACATTGATGGGGTACTTAACTACCTCAGACTTGACTCTCGGTTACGGGGGAAATGAAAAATCCCTTCTCCGAAAATTCCCAACAGTAAGGCTGCTTTTATATTGATATTTATACCCGCTGTGTGGCCTAAAGACAGAAATTATATCTGGCCCACCCAAGTTGATGTGCCACCAGATAAATAAATAAAATAAACCTCTTTGGAGGGCTCAGCTGGTACAGAATCCACCTGCAGTGTGGGAGACCTGGGTTTGACCCCTGGGTTGGGAAGATCCCCTGGAGAAGGGAAAGGCCACCCATTCCAGTATTCTAGAGCCCTAGAGAATTTCATGGGCTGCAAAGAGTCGGACATGACTGAGCGACTTTCACTTTAAACACAGACCTCAATGCATTATTCCAATAAGGTTCTAAGGAATATGAATTCACAATAAAAACTCATAAATGCAGATTTGCAAATGATATATCTAATAAGGGGTTATTATCCAAAATACAACATCAAAAAAAAATTCCAACAACATGAGCTACTCTTTCAAACATTATATTGAGCAAAGGAAGCCAGACATGAAAAAAAATTCATGCTGCCTGTTTCCATATATATGAAGTTCAAAAAGTAGCTGAAATTATACTTCTTCATGCATGCATGAGTGTCAGAACTTTAAAGGAAATTGAGGAAGTGATTAGCACAAAAGAGTGGACCGTGGATATTCTCTGGGTGCACAGGGTGATGGCTGGGAGGGGTATGAAGAGCTGGGGAGTTGGCAGTATTAACTTAGGTCATGGTTAACATGGTTCTTTTGCCAAATCATTGAATTACCCACTTTTGTTCTATCCTTTTTTTCTGAATGTGTGTTATTATTCATAGTAAAAAGCTTTGAAATATTAGAAACTATAGTTTCTATGCTGAATGTGAATCTGAGTGTCCACTTTCCCCTCCAGAACTTTGCGCTTTTCTACTTCTTTGGCTTTTCCTTCTTTTTAAGGAGACCTGATTTTCTTTTCCTTGGAAATCATAAAATTGACTTCTGAGAAAGCATGCTTCTTTTTGAGGTGAAATTTAGCATCACAAGCCCAAACTTAACCCCATATAACTTTAACTCTCCATCCACTCTCTCCAGCCCGTTAAACACCTTAAAAGAAAACATTTTACAGCTCTCAGGTGGTTTTCCCCTAACATTAAAATGTGGATAATTTGACAGTATACTCTAAATTCTCTGTTTTTCTTTTGTTTAACATGGTTTACATGCTGTGCTTTCCACATTGCTGTCTGGATCAACAGCGGGGAACTAACCTGAGGGACTCTGACCAGCTTTGACTCATTGATAGAGTGTGACCATCTTGGTGACCAAAGCCAGCTTCTCACATTTCTTCTTGAAAAGCATGGTGTTGACATGTTTAATATCCTGTGGCATTTCCTCTGGGTTCTATAGTCTGATGGAAAAAGCCCCTGTTGATGTCTATAATGGCCAAGTTGAATAGCAAGATCTTGAGACCCTCCACTCCACCGCTCTGGGAGGGGTAGCCATTCCCCTTGAAGTTGTAATAGGAATCCTGATGGTCATATTTGGCAGGATCCCCATGCTACCACTTGCAGGGAGAGCATTTACGTGTGGCTGGATGGTTTTTGAACAAATTAAGGTGAAATCTTACCAATAAGTTTATTGGGAATAATAAATCAAAACAGCATACTACCAAAACAGAAAGAAAAAGATAACCCCAAGATTTGAAGCTTTTCTGGAAGAATTCCAAAAATACTTATTTCGAAGGAATTTCTCAGGGTCAACCTTAAATAAACTTGTGACCTACAGGTCAAAGACACGATTTTATTGGCCATCTCCTGACCCAGCCAGTCCTATGGTCCTTCTCTGTTACGTGCATTCAGGAAAACCCTCCCTGTCTTTCCTTCTTCCTCTAAGAATCACAAATCAGGCCTAACAACATTTGGTTTCTCATCTTCAGGAATGTGGCTGGTACCTTTAAGAGAAGGAGGCCATCCTAGGAAGGGGTATGAACCAGACCAGACAGAAGGAAGAGTATCTTATTTCATCTGCACAGAACAAAAGAGTCCTTTCCCAGCACCTGTGTGAGTCTGACCTGAATGAAAGCAGACTGGCTGAGCTTCATCATAAGGACAGAGTCACAGCTGGCAGGGGAGAGAGACTCACTGAGGTAAGGCGGACCACTTGCCCTGCTCCAAGACTCTTCTTACAATAGGGTTCTAACTTGCAAAAATGGTGGAAAAGTGATTGACACAGAGTTATTTATCCTTGGCTGAACCATTCCCCCAAAAGATATTGCTTCCCACACTGATCCCAAGTTCTGTAGGATCATTTGGAATATAATTATTAAAACATGTGATTGTATGGCAGAAACCAACACAATATCATAAAGCAATTATCCTTCAATTAAAAATAAAAGAAAAAGACCTGATACAATAAATAAATAAACATTCTTTTAAAAGAAGCTAGAGAAGAATTTTTTTAAATGAACTCTTAAAAAAAAAAAAAATTCTGAGTTTCCCATAAGTTTAGCCTGTGCTTGGAAGTTGGTGAGGTATAGACAGCTCCATGTCACTTCCCTGATTAGGTTAAGTCTTACAAGCTGAGTTTCTCCCTTGCTAGCTTTGACACAAGAGGCCTGCGTGTGGGAGAGACTCAGGTCAAGGACTGAGGGTGGCCTCGGGTCTTGTGAAAAGCCAGGCCCTGAGGGAGGCAAGGACGTGAGGTGGCCCTTCAGTCCACCAACCTTCAAGACACTGAATACTGCCAACAAACACTGGCTCTTGGAAGCAGGTCCTTCCTCAGCTGAGCCTTCAGATGAAACCCAAGTGTTGGCTGATGCCTTGGTATCAGTTTGGTGAGAGACCCTGAAGTCCAGGATCTGGCTCAGCTGGCCCTGGATGCCTATCTCACAAAAACTGTGAGATGGTAAATGTGGGCTTTAAGTTGCTAGGTTTATCCTAGGAGTCTGTTAAATAGCAACAGATGATGAATAGTAGACTTCACCTGTCAATCGTTCTTTCCATACATGAATCTTTTTTTTTTAATGGACAAGTTACTTAATTAGGTTCTCTGCAAGCAGTTCAGAACACTACTTTGTGAGGATAAATTGCATTTGTGAGAGCAAGCACAGAGCGGATGTCACCCTGGAGCCGAGGGACAGCTTTGCTTCTTCGCAGAATTTGAGTCCCCAGCTTTCTGATCAGCCTTGTGCTGCTCTGTGATCTCGTATCTCTCTGTGTCAAAGATCTCAGCCTTCTGGCGTCTGGGCTTATGCAGCTGCTGCTTCTTGAAGTAAGCGTCAGGGAGACGTTCTGGGGTTTTCACACCACTGATACCGATTTTGGTGGAGGTGGCAATGACAAATTACTGGTGTGTTCTATGCAGAGGAACTCAATTGAGGGACACAGGCCCAGTCACAGGTAGCAAGCCATGGCCCAGCTGCTTCAGGAAAACGACCCTCTTGCCCCCAGTGCCCAGTGAGGATGATCAGAATGGTCCTGCGAGTGCTTCCTCACATGCTTACTGAAGGGTTTTTCGCTGTGACTCAACAGCTTTCAAGGCACGTCTTCAGTAGGGTAACACCTAGGCATTTGGCAAAGTTTGACCACGCAGGTACCTCCATTCTTGTTGCCACCAACTGATTTTGTGACAGTAGCAAGAACCCTAACCTTTTTCTTTTCGACCTTGGATTTAGCTGCTGAATACTTCCTCGTGTACCAGGCCTGTTGGAGTACATAGCTGATTGGGAATATCTGCCAATTCCTCTGACCAGGACAGGGGTTCGGCTGCAGTGGGGCTTCCCCTTCTTAACCTTCTTCACCTTTTTAGCCTTGTCACCAGCATCGGCCTTCTTGGCTTCTTAGTATCTGGCTTCTCAGCCTTTCCCCCGCCATCTTACAAGATGGGAAAGAGCCATACATGAATCTTTAATATTCGCTAATAATTACAAAATAGATCTTCTTTGGAAAACCTTTCCACCGCCACTTCCAAGATCGAAGACTGACACACACATGAAGCTCGGTGTGTTCGCACCGTGTCTCATCCTACGTTGGAATCAGTCAGCTCCTAGAGAGTTGTATGTGGACTAACAGGCGGTATAAGGTAAACATCACCCAGCCTCTGTGGTCTAAATGTGGCTCTAGTTATGTCATCCCCCCATGTAAAGACCTTCCATAGTTCCCCATGAAATACAGACTCCTGGTGTGGCATTTGTCATGTGACCCAAACCACCTTTCCAGGCTTTCTCCCCATTATACCACTCCCTGCCCTGCCTCCCCATGTATGTCTTCTCTCCTGCCCTCGGTGGCATGCTTCCCTCCCCTCACCATCTCCTGTCTGCCAGGGGAAAGCCCACCTCTTCCATAGAGCGTCTCCCGGATCCCACGACCACCCCAAGCCAAGTGCTCTGTCTCCCACTTTCTGCCCCCACACAACTTTTGGCCTTGCTTGGAAACCTGTCCTGTGCTGACCTTCTTCCTGGCTTGAGCTCTGCCTCTTCTCTGATTCTGCCTTCTCTCTCCCACATGAGACCAAATGCCACCAAGGGCATTCTCTGCGTAGCCCTTCCCACACCTGCAATACCACCTCAGGCTCAGTGAGGAGGGCTTACTGGTGTTTGTGGAACTGAATGTAATGAAGGGCAGATCCATATGGGGGTGCAGACATCCAGAGGGTGGGAAAAAGTTTCTACTAAAGAAGTACCCTATGGCCAGAGGAGTTTGGAAACCAAGGTGTGTCCTGTCCCTCAGGAAGTATCCCCATGGATATTAGATGATTCAAGTTTCTAAGAAGTGCTGCAGTAAAGAAATGGACACCCCAACATCGGTTTTGTGTCATGCTGGGATTTGGGCAGGAGAACTGGAAGCAGCCTAGTCATGTGTCTACAACGCCACTGGCCATTTGGATCGCTTTTCTCATGGTCAGGCTGTGTTTATCAAGCTAAATAGTCATTCATTCCCCTGGTTTATTCACAGGCGATTCCAGAATGGTTTAAATTCATGATGATCTGAAAGGATTCTCAACTCCTAAAAATACACAAATCCTACTGTTAGGAACGAAGCTCTCCACACTGTGTTCAAACTGTGTTTGATAACTAGTTTGACCTGACCCTGTCCTCCTTGGATTATCTGCTCAAAGTTCCAGAGACCATATTTAAAGATTTCAGATGTTAGAGACTCACCTTTTCACCAACCTTTGCCAAAGTCAATCTGACTTAATGGATGTTTAATAAGCATTTCCTGTGTGTCAGGCATCATGCTAGGTGCTAAGGGTACAAAACTCAGTAATAAACTGTTCTTAAAGGATGTACAGCCTGACTCAGAACATGACAGATTCTCCTCCTGCAATTCTGTGAGCGCTGAAATCCTGATACGCACAGGGTCACAAGCAAGAGTGGAGGAGGGGACACGGTCTAGAGAAGGCAGTTAAAAGATGCCAAAAGGTTACTCTGGGAACAAAGGTGGAAAAAACAAGTCCAATTCAACAGACTTGTTTTTTTAACACTCACTCTATGCCAACAACCCTGTCTGCCAGGTCCTAAGGGTTCTAAGATGAATGAGACACACTCCCTTCCGTCCAGGACCTTAACTGGGGGTGGTGGGGGCAGAGGTCAGGTGACACTCATAATGGGGGTCAGGTGAGGGGCTGATTAATGGGCACATGCAATCCGAGGACTGTGTGATGAATTGCTGGTAGAGGAACCTTCCATTTTCATTTAGACCATCATTTCTTGCCTCTACTCTTTAAAAAAAGAGCTAACATCATTCCTCTCAGTGTCTTGAGCCCATAAACCGGAAGACCTGATAGCTGTGAGCTTCAGAATTTCCATCTGGTCTCTGATACCCCCCACCTTAAGTCTCCTCCTCATCCTCTCTCTCCTCGTGCTTGGCTTCCATGAAGAGCAGTTGCAGGGAAGGAAAAGGAGCGGGGCTTGCCTCCTTTCGTGGTCTTGATGACACCACACCTGGGATTCATTCTGGACAACCTACAGTAAGGCGACAACAATAACTAAATCTGGAACATGTATCCAGGGCTGCAGTCGGGGGGTACTTTTGAGTCTGTTGCTTAGTTATTGTGTGTCCCTGGGCCGCTTTCCTAAGTTCCATTGTGTGTTTATGTCATCTCTAAAATGGAGTAAAAAGTATACTTCATGGCGTGTGCACAGATGGTATTCTGTGCTGAGCACAGAGTCTTCATGAAGGCTCTATTGGGTGCTTAATTAATGCTAATTCTCTCCCTCATTTGCCTTAAAGCAGGGAGTCACATGTGTTCAGAGTGTATTAAGAAGAACAGTTAACTTTCAGCTCAGGAACTCAGACATCAGGATCATTGATGTAGCGTTGAAGGCTGGATTTTTCTACAGTGACCATGGTTACAGGCAGGCTATTCCCTTTTCTTGGTAAGTGCAAGAGTTATCCCTCTTCTGTTGGAATTGAGACAATTTAGCCATTTTATTTGTATCTAAAACAGGTGATGTGGAAACTTTTGTTCTGTTCTTGGAGAATTCCACCATCTCATTTTTCTCCAGGTTACCTTGAGACAGCCAGAGGAGATGGTAGTTTATGTTGGCACACGGGATTGAAGGAGAACATAAAAATGGGTGGGACATATCTTTAGTGACGGATGGAGATGTGAATAGTTCTGGCTTACACATCAGTCTTCTTTTGCTATTGTTCTCAGGCCAAGGAAGCACCAATTACTTCAGATCTTTCCTGGAGTAATTAATTCACCTGGAATGCCTTCAGCTCCTCCCTTCCTTTCATCCTGTCCCCATGACTTATTTCTCTTTATTTAGCTAATACTTACTTTTTTTTGAGAGAGAAGGAAGTTTTGGGGTTTATGTACACAAGAGAAGGAAGTGGTACATGTACAAAAAGGAGGGGGTCCCCTTATTCCCTTCAGGGGCTGAGGGACTGAGTGGCTGGGTAGAAGGCAGTCAAGACGGGCAGGCCTGCCTCCAGTCCTTGTCTGAGTGTGAAGCGTCTGGCCTTATGGCTCTCAGTACAGGGAGAAACAGGGGGACGCCAGGACTCCAGGAGAAGAGAGAATGGAGGCAGGCACCTGAGGCCTGCAGGGGAAGCAGCAGAAGTGAGATGAGGGGTGGGTTTGGGGGCTTGTGGGTGGCACCTAAAGAAGCATGGATCAGCAGGGACCCACACAGAGGAAACCCAGCGGTGAAGATGCAGCCAGCAAGGGTCTGCTCCTCTCACAGCTCTGTGGGTCTGACCCCTTTCTGGATTGTTTTAGTTATAATTCATTATGAGCTTCTATCTTGGGGAAGCATCCAGTGGGTCCGGCCCCATCCTGGAACTGGTGGTTGTTGTTCAGTCGCTCAGTCGTGTCCCGACTCTTAGCAATCCCATGGACCGCAGCACGCCAGGCTTCCCTGTCCTTCACTATCTCCAAGAGTTTGCCCAAACTCATGTCCATTGAGTTGGTGATGCCATCCCACCATCTCATTCTCTGGAACTGGGGATATGAACAAAACTGGGACGTGATCCCAGCTCCTGATGTGTGGCAGCCGGCTTCCCAGTCAAATCAGTCTCCCCGGAACTTCGGAGGATTTCTGACCCAGCAGACAGGGCAGGGCTGCCACCAAGTGAATGAAGAATGAGCAGGAGGTCAGGGCCCCTTTTTTGCAGGCCCCAGCACTAAGGGCCTCACATAAGAAAAGGTAAAATAAGTAAACAGTGATGTGCTGGCGCAGCTCGGCTTACAAGAATCAGTTATGCGCGTTTCTTGACCCTTGATGTGCAGTGACATCACATTGATACTTTGAAGTCAGCCACGGAGGCATTATTTACACCATGGAAATCGGTAAATGGTAAAAAGTAACTGGTATTTCCCTTTCTAGAAAGCCAGTTGTTGTTAAACACCTGTGTGTGTGTGTGTGTGTGTGTGTATGTGTGTGTAATGTTCCCATTTAATCTTCACAATAAACTCAGATTTTATGCATGGAATAATACTTTATAGCTTTCAAGTCACTTTTAAATATGTTACCCTCCTATCCATATAATCCCAGGAGAGTAGGTAGGGCAGGAGCATTATCTCCATTTTAAAGAAACGGTGGCTCTGAGAGGCCACATGGCCAGGAGGGCCGTACCTGACATGGAGTCCACTTTAGATTCCTGACTGTGCTGTCCCTGCTCTGGCTGGCACTGCCCAGTGTTTAGAGCATTCAGAGTCTGGTTCTGAGTCAGTGTCCTGACCACAGGGGCGGGGGGTACCAGACCTGACCCTGTTCTCAGATATCTGATAACAGGAAGCTTCCCAACACTGGCAGGCCTTGCCAGCCCTGCAGGGTGACCAGTGACCTTCTTGCCCTGCTTATTTTTGTACATGGTGCCACCTCCTGCTAGGTTCAGGGCCTAAGTAGGCAGACTGACGGGGCCTCCAGTCTGGGGCATTATATTTTGAAGGGAATGTCATGTTGTGCCAGGGAAGCCTGCCCATGGCTGGCATGGAAAGAAGAGAATCCGGAAGTTTAAAAAACCTGCTCCATTCAGGTCTTGGCCAAGGCCATGGGAATTTCCACAGTTCACTTTTTCTAACTGAGGTAGCTGTGAGTATACTGTGCTAGTGGGAAGCCTAGAGATTATGTCACCATGGAAAAATCCCCAGTAGAGAGGGAGCTAGTTCTGAACTGGTGAAAACAGTGGCAGACTCAACCAGCCCCACAGGTACTGCCTGCTGTGGAAACAGAATGTGTCCTGAGGAAGAAAAAGTCCTAATGCCTAGGGCTTCACTCTGCACACTTCTGGTTTTGTGGACGCCTACCTGGTCCCTGCTGCGAAAAACAACTGAGTGAAAAGCTGGTGACGTCATGGAAAAATCATAGAGCGAGACCTTTTCAAGACAGAATTTTCCTTTCTGTCCGGTGTTTGGGCACCTGGGGTTGTTCCACTCACGTGAGCAAACACTCTGGATCGCCACACGCTTCTCAGCATGGCTCTCACTCGCTGACCGTGACTGGAAGTTCCACAGAGGGTGTCAGATGTCACTTCCTCTTTATGTCCTGATAGTCCTGTCCAAGGGATGGACTTCTGGGTGGCCCTGGATATTAAACTTGGAAGGGTCATGATTCATATTACTATGGGCATGAGAGGGCTTCCAGGCTGCAGAGTTCTCAAATGGACAGGCCTGGCCTGCAGGTAGCTGACCCCTTCACCAGGTGCCTCCCACAGCCCCCGTGCCCCCTGCCACCCCCAGTGCTTGGCTCCATGGTGAAAATGTGTTTTCTTTGGAATCCATAAACATGAGGGTGCCCGGGAAGTGTTTCAGACCTCCGGGGTCAGCAGCAGTCCCAGCAGTGTCTGTAGAGTACCCCCTCAGGCTGAGGCTGTTGATGGGGATTCTGGGACTCAGCCCTCCCCAGTGGGCCCAGCCAAGGAACTGGCCTCGGGAGCTCTGGTGCTGTGCAGAGCGATGTAGATGGAACCAGAATTTCAGACTCGGGATGTGAGGGGAGACTGGAGGCAGCTTGTGTAAACAAAAGAGGCAGCTGCAGGAAGGGGCAAGAGAAAGCAGATTCACTGGTCAATGCGGCATTGTGGTTCCCGGCTGCACTGGTCTTACTTGGAATGTTAGGAATGCAGTCGCAGACCCCACCCCACCTGCCTGACTCAGAGCCTGTGTGTTAACAAGAGCCCAGGGCATTCCCATGCAGTTCCAGCTTGAGCAGCTCAGCTCTGCATGAAGGCGGGCCTTTGCCAGCTCCCCATGACTCTATCTGCTGACCAAGATGAGGTTCAGGGCACATGCAGGCGCCAGAGTATTTATTATACTCCAAAAACATTCACAGTAGAGAGTTCAGTAAGAGAGATCTCTTCTCTCTCTCACACACACATGCAAGTATATTGTATCATCAAGAACCCAGACTCAGAAGAGATTTCAGTTGGGTGCTTGACTTTGTCACCTGATCTTTGTGGAACCTTCACCAAGTCCCTGACTGCTCTGAACATGTTCCCATATCTCTAAAAAGGGGATGCTGGGCACTCGCAGGTAGCAAGCAATAACATATGTTGACATGCTTCACATGTGTTGACTCACTTAATCCTCTGGACAACCCATCCAATGCCCACCATTATTGCCCACATTCTACACGTGAGGGCCTAGAGGCACAGAGTGCTAACCAACTTGCTAGAGGTCACACAGCTTGTGGGTGGTAGAGTGGGTTCAGCATCTGGGTGGTCTGGCTCCGGAGTGCCCCCCTGCCCATGCCTCATGCTGGGACACAGTGGAGTGCCCGGTAGACTTGTGCAGATTATGTGGCCTGATGGTGTAAACCACGTAGCCCAATACCAGCACCCTTGGTGAGTTATTACTTGTATCATTATCCTTCCATAGGTGAAGTGTGGGAAGGATATGCCTCAGTAGGTGTGAATAGTGATTTCTTTAAGATGAGGGAATTCTGGGTGTCTTTGCTTTTTATTTGAATTTTCCTGAGATAAACATGCTCTAGCTTTTGTCATGAGAACTAAGAAATTTTCATTTTTAAAAATCCCTCTTGATTTGCTTATGTAAGTGACTCATTGTCAGCATGACGGAGAGAAGGGTAGAAACCTTTCGGAGCCTGAGCCAAACTCCTGCCTGTGGAAGCACAGAGGACACCAAAAAGGAGCCCACCCCTCACCTCCGTCCCACCCCTCACCTCCGTCCCACCCCTCATCTCCGTCCCACCCCTCACCTCCATCCCACCCCTTACCTCCGTCCCACCCCTCAAGAGACGCAGAGCCTGCCACTTGCAGCCGCATTTAAGAAACTCTTAAGTTTGCATGTTAGCATCTTCCCCACCCCAGGGACCAGAGCCACGGGGAGGGTGGGGGGACTCCCTGTGCCTCCTTGGTCCCACTGTATCCAAAATGAACACCCTTGACAATAGGCTTTCAGTGCATAAAGTAAGGGCAGGAGAATGTGCCATGTTAGAGACTCAAGGTTAATGACTTTCTAGGTGTGGAAAATTTTCCTCCTAAGTGTTCCCACCTACAGAAAACTCACATAATAAATGATGAAGTTTCCTAGACCTTGGGAGCAGCAGTAGCAGAGGTCAGAGCGAGGAAGGAGAAGGATTTCTCAATTCCCAGGGCTCGGCATCCCACACAGTCTTCCCGGCTACTGTGCTGCTGATGGTCTCACACCCATCCTACCCAAGGGCTCTTTAGATAAATAATCCAAGTGGGAAATCAATGGATTACTTTTTTTTAAACAGTCATTGACAAAGTCCTTAAAATAAACTGCATTTCTTCCAGTCTTTCTAGACTAGAAATGTTTGGGGAGTTTGAGAGTGTCACTGTTCACATGATTCTTTTCTTTCCTGTCCCTAAAAGGGTTTGTTGTTGTAGGGTTGTTAAAGGCTGTCAAATACACACATGCCTCAGGCGTTTTTAACCTGCTAGTAGCTTGTTGGACCAAACAAACTACCCCTGATTCTCAGCTGACCGAATTTACCAAAATTAGGTCCTATAATTATCAGGTTGCTGCCTACACCAAAGGCTACTTCCAGCCTTCCTGGCTGAACCATCTTTAGCTTCTAGACAGCTGAGCACCTCCTCACTCCCATGGGTGGAAGAAACCAGGAGGGGTGCAGCTGATGGGAAGATTGTGGAGACCTGCCTCTCTTTCATGTGCCCACACCTTCCTTCCCTGAAGCAGGAAAGGGCCTGATCTTGGCACAGAAAGGATACTCAAAGATGGATCAAAAGTGCTCTGCAGAATGGAAATTATGAATTAATGTTCCTGAGATCATAGCTGCATGAACAGCTCTATTCCAACTCTAGCTAGTCCCCAAAGAATGAGGAATCTGTCAGAAGTTCCCAGAACATCTCCTCAAAAATCAAAAGCCCCAGAGGAGCCCTGGGCTTTAAGCGGGACCCCAGTGGAATGTCCTAGCCCAATCCCTTGTCATAGCAATAGACCTGAGTGCTATGTTGGATAAGAAATCATGGCTGAGAACAGGTTGGGACTTATTCTCCTGGGAGATTATCAGGGGTTGCAGGGGCACATGCTTTGACTCAGAAAGTCCTAGGGGAATAGAGGGAAAGGTCACCATGTTATTTTAAACTCAAACTTGATCCTTGGATGTATTAATGGCCTGACATAAGAAGTTGAAAAATACCTTCCCACTCCCCTTGCCACTGCCCAAACCCTCACCACACATCATTTTGGGATTTGGACTCTACGTTTTGAGAAAGATTAAAGTATCCAAAGAGATTCCAAGAAGATGGAAGAAAACCAGCATGAAAAGAGAGGAAGGATTAGGTCTTACGCGGAATGTTTAAATGTACTGGGAGGAAAGCCATAGGACAATGAAATCGGCGTGTTTAAGTAAAAGAAGGTTGATGATGCAAACAGTGCTTGTTTTCTATTGTCAGCCAATGAGATGATTTTATTGCCCGACTCCCATGGGGTTCTATCTTGGGCAGTGTAGGCACTGAGTAAGAGCATTTTCTAAGGGAAAACCCTGAGAGTTCTGTGGATTGGAACCGAGAAACAGATTCACCCTCCATGATCCATGCGAACAAGGGCCTGTCAGGTTTCAGTGGTGCTTCCTGGGCCTACCTGGTGACCGCAGGTGATATAGAATCAGGGCTCCATTCTAGACAGGAAGTTTGAAAGACGTGGTAGATAAGAAACAAATAAGGAAACACATAATTTAAATGCTATGAAATAAAAAGTGGAATTTCTTTCCATGGAGAGTCTTAAGTGTGGTAGCCACATTTGTTATTTTAAGGATGCTCTTGCCTGGAGACAGAGGGTTGTGTCAGTTCTCCTCTCCAAAGTCCACCTGTTTTTAAGAGGCTGTGATATATTAGGACTGTGAGAATGGAAACCCCAGTTTGGCTAGCGTGGACAGAGGGACAGACATAGGGCTCATAACCAGTCTCCAATGGGGCACGTTTGTGAATGGCCTGGGGACCCCCAGAACCAGGGAGTGGTATGCCACCAACACTCTATTTCACACCACATCCTTTCTCACAGCAAACATCATAGTCACCGAGAATCCTGGATTTCTGTCTGACTCTTCAGTGTTAAAAAGGAGCTGCCTCTCTTTCTCTGGTTCCAGACCAAAACATTCTAGAGAAAGGCAAGTTCAAGTACACACCTCTGAAGGCAGGAAGCCCACCCCTCACGGGTTGGAGTGAAGGGAGAAGCAGATCCCAGGAAGAAGGGCTGAGCAGACACACCATAGACAGCAAGCATGGTACCAAGCAAGATGCCAGATTTTAAGAATGTATGATTGGTGGGGAGGAAAGAGAGAGACACAGGAAAAAATGTTTGGGAGAGCTGGGAATTGTGAAGGAAAGGGTCATTCTGTAGCATAAGCATGGTAATTGGAAGGACATTCAGTTCTACTCTTGAACAAAGATGCCTCAGGCCATACACATTTCTTGCCAATTTCCTTTCAACCTCAACTAATAACTTTTCATCTTTAAACTCTGTCTGAGCTAGTTGGCATAGTGTAAAAGCATTTTCTGTTTGTGTTTGGTATAGTTAGATTTCCATGAAGCTTTTTGCCCTCATCATTTTGTTTATAAATTTCTGCCCAACATGAACCTTTCTTAATAGGCTACCTGGGAAATGTGTTGGTGTTCAGTCACAAAGTTGTGTCTGACTCTTTGAGACCCAGCGGACTGCAGCATGCCAGATTTCCCTGTCCTTCGCTATCTCCTAGAGTTGGCTCAAACTCATGTCATTGAGTCGGTGATGCCATCCAACCATCTCATCCTCCGTCGCCTCCTTCTCTTCCTGCCCTCACCTTAGCAATATTCATCAGTAGCTGCACTTTTTACTTGGTAGAATTTATCTTCCAGTGGTGAACTCTAGCTGTACAATGGAAGCATGTTTACCCCTGAAACTGGACATGGAAGCAGGATCTTAACGATCCCAGAATGGAACTCCAGCCTGGCATAACAGGGATGTGCAGTGGAGATGACCTGGCATTAGAGCCGCAAAGACTAGGGCTTGACTCCAGGTTGTAACACAAGGACAATAGTGACTAAGGACTGACTGAATCAGAGCTGTAATGGAGAATGTAGCCCAGCATCCAGATCACCCCTTCCCAGCTAAAGCTCATTCCCCAGCTGCTGGGAGTACTGGGGGCTGATCCCTCATTGCTGAGTCCCTTCTTCCTGGATGTTGTCATGGCTAAGGGACCAAAGTTACATCTCTCTCAGAGGCCCAGTGCTCTTACCTCAGTCAAAGGCAGTTTTTAATGTATCCCAGCTCTGTAATTCCCATGGGATCTGCTGTGGCCCTTTTTGTGACTGCTTCAGTGTTCAGCCTCTCCTTCTGCCTTCTCCTATCTCCTCACTCCCTAACTACTGTTACTTCAGAGAGCACTCCCCAATAATTTCCTACATGCAAATGTACATCTCAGCATCTAAGACAGACATTTACCTTGCATGACATTTTCCATTGGAGTTAAAGCCAATGTATGTCTAGAGCAGGTGTAGCTCAGCTGGAAAAGAATCTGCCTGTAGTGCAGGAGACCCCAGTTTGATTCCTGGGTCAGGAAGATCCTCTGGAGAAGGGATAGGCTACCCACTCCAGTATTCTTGGGCATCACTTGTGGCTCAGACAGTAAGGAATCTGCCTCCAATGTGGGAGATCTGAGTTCGATCCCTGGGTTAGAAAGATCCATGGAAACCCACCCTAGTATTCTTGCCTGGAGAATCCCTATGGACAGAGGAGCCTGGTGGGCTACAGTCCATGGGGTTGCAAAGAGTTAAACATGACTGAGTGACTAAGCACTGTGGTTCAGTGCCAGAGTTAGATAGAATACAGTTTATACAATCAGAATAATGTCAAAATAACTCAAGTGCTTTACTGATACCATTCGGAGAAAGGTGTTGGTTGCAAGCTATAGAAATCCCCACTACCACTACTACTCCTACTACTACTGAAGTCACTCAGTCGTGTCCGACTCTTTGCGACTCTGTGGACTGTAGCCCACCAGGCTCCTCAGTCCATGGAATTCTCCAGGCAAGAGTACTGGAGTGGGTTGCCATTTCCTTCTGCAGGGTAGAAAGCCCCATTAAGATTGTTTAAGGAGAGGAAAAGTGTATCTGTGTAATCACGTTGTTGATGGGGAGAGTTCGTGAAACTGAAGTCCAGAGGTAGACATGTAAGCACGTTGGAACCAGGAACTTCTTGGTGTGTTCAGCAGGACCTCTTCTCTCTCCTCCTCCTTTCTCTGCGTTGACCCCATTCTCAGAGTCTTTAGCCACCTGGTGGTAAGATGGCTGCCATTACCTGCAGTGTCTACACCATGATTTCAGCCCTGCAGCTCATGTCCAGTAGAAGAGAGAACAACTCCTTTCTAGATGCTCAAATAGGTGTGTGGTTTAGTGGTTAAGAACATGGACTCTCCCCGCAGAGCACCCAGGCTCACACCCAGCTCTGTCCCTTACCCGCTGTATGACCAAGGCTGAATTACTTATCCCTTTGTATCATAGATCCTTTATCTGCACAGTGATTGACAATGGCCTGTCCTTTTCCATGGGATTACACATGCAAAATGGGTTGTGCTAAACATATTATAAACACTACATAAGAGTTTGTTAAAATTTAAAAAAAAATACACAGGTAAATTGACTTGGAGCACATTCCCACCTCTAAATTTATGAATGAGGACCAGACTGAAATGATGTCAAGCTTATCCACCCTGGAAGTGAAGGTAGAGTTAGTGCCACCAAAATATACTGTCTGAGGTAGGAGATTCTCCAAAAGCATTCAGACATCTGTTACCAGGTGAAGGAGAATAGGGAATAGGTGCTGGGCAGGAAAATGACAAATGTCCTCTTGATTCATATTTTTAAAAAACTTATACACAGGACACACCATAGTTTAGCAATAGCTTTAAAAATCTTTTAAAAAATTGATACCTTTATAATGAAATGACCTGCATGACACCAGATACATCCAAGTGAAAAAAATTAGCATCACCTCAACTGAAACAAATCTTATGCTTCCTACTTTAACACAATGAGAAGATATTCTCCTTTATTATCTTTGAAAAGTTTCCTTGGGACTATCTGGAATTGTGTTGTGACATGAAACTCCAAATTTATTTCTTTTCCTATATGGATATGCAATTTCCCTGGAACTATTTATTGGAAAGTTCATCCTTTCCCCACTGTTCAACTCTGTCACTTCAATTACATTTCACCTGTTCATATAATTGCAAGTTTATTTCTGGCTTTCTATTATGTTCCACGGGTCTATTTATTTCTGTGCCAATACCACACTGTTTGCATTTTTATACAGGGAAAAGTGAGAAGGTTTAACAGATAGAAGAAAGTTCTAAAAAGAAAGGAGATTCAAAAAGCAAATAAATCCCAAATAAGATGAATAGATAAATATTAATAACAATATAAGTAATGAGTACACAAAGAAGCAAGAGAAAACAGTAACAATCAATTCATACCAAACACATCAACTAAAGAAATTTAAAAAACAAATGGGGAGTCTTAAAAAAAGCTAGAGAAAAAAGACAAGTTACTTATTAATGAGTGACATTTGACTTCAGTGGAAACAATGGAAGGAGAAACGGTAAAATGATATCTAAAATGTATTGAAAGAAACAACTGCCATCCTAGAATTCTGTACCCAGTGAAAATATCCTTTAAGAATGTTGGTTAAACAAAGACATTTTTAGCAAACAAGAAGAGTAATTTGCTGCCAACAGGAAAGGAAAATTATTCTAAATGGAAAGTCTTAGATATAAGCAGTAAATAGCAAAAAGTTTGGTAAAGGTGACTATAATAACAATTATAACGGTCATTTGTGATGGGTGTTTTTGTTGTCCATTGTTCGTTATCTCTCATGATTCTGTGTTGACTGGACTTGGCAGTTTCTGCTAGGTTCACTCGGAATGTCTCACAGCGTTAGATGTTACCTATAGCCAGTCATCCAGAGGCTCAACGGGCACACCATCATATCTAGGCCTCTCTCATCCTCTACTTGGTGTCAGGGCCTCTTCTTCCCTTCTGTTCTCTCCAGCAAGTTAGCCAGATTTCTTTTTTAAAGGTAATTTTATTTATTGTTACTTTTGGGTGCAGTGGGTCTTTGTTGCAAACACTCTTTGTTTTTTCTCTACTTGTGGCAAGCAGGGCCTACTCTAGTTGCAGGGCACGGGCTTCTTGTTGCAGTAGCTTCTCTTCTTGCAGAGCGTGGGTTCTGGGCACATGGGTGTCAGTAGTTGTGATGCACGGGCTCAGTCACCCAAAGTCATGTGGCGTCTTCCCAGACCAGCTGTCTAACTTATGTCCCCTGCGTTGGCAGGAGGATTCTCAACCACTGTACCATAGGGAAGTCTGCCAGATTTCTTATATGGTATCTCAGGACTCCTAAAAGAGCAAGAGGGAAAACTTCCAGGCCATCTTAATATTTGGTTGAAAAAGTAATTTCCGTGTTAGTCAAGGTTCTCCAGAGAAATGTGGTGTATGTATATTTAAAGAAACGTATTGGTTTATGTGACTATGGACCTGAGAAGTCCCAAGATCTGTAACCAACAAGCTGGCAACCCAGGAGAGCTGATGATGTATTAATAGTTCTAGTCTGAGAACCAGAAGGAGCTAGTCCTGTATGTTCCAGTCCAAAAGTTGGCAGGAGTGAGACCTGGAAAGAGCCAATATTTCTATTTGAGTCCAAAGACAGAAAAAGACTGATGCTGTAGCTCAGTCAGGCAGAAGGAATTCCCTCTTTTTGTTCAGCCTTTTTGTTCCATTCAGGTCTTCTATTGAGTGTATGAGGCTCATTTGGGAGGAAATTACTTTATCTACCAATTCAAATATTAATATCATTCAAAAACACCCTCAAAGACACACCCAGAATAATGTTTGACCAAGTATCTGGGCACCCTGTGGCCTAGTCCAGTTGTTTTATAAACCTAACCATCACAGCTTCCATTGACTAAATCAAACCATGGGCCAGAACAAATAGAAGCCCAGTGTGGTTAAAGAAAATTTGAACTATACTATAAATTTATTAGATTGAATAGAGAACATGCTAAACCATAAAACAATAAGTTCAAAAGGATTGAAATCATGCAACAACAATGGAATGGATCTAGAAGTCAATAACAGAAAGGAATTTGGGAAATTCACAAATGTAAGGAAATTAACGCACTCCCAAATAACCAGTGGGTCAAAAAGCAATCACAAGAGAAATGAAAGAATACTTTGAGATGAATGAAAATGAAAACACAACATAGCTACCAAAAGCCGCTTTTTACAAAATCTGCATGTAGACCATAAGTGAATGTGTTAGTCACTCAGTTGTGCCCAACTCTTAGTGACCCCATGGGCGATAGCCCACCAGGCTCCTCTGTTCATAGAATTTTCCAGGCAAGAACACTGGAGTGGGTTTCCATTCCCTTCTCCAAGGGATCTTCCCTACCCAGGAATCAAACCCAGGACTCCTGCTGCATTGTAGGCAGATTCTTTACTGTGTTAGCTACCAGGGAAGCCCTGTAGATCATAAGGGCAGATAGTTTTTGGCATGTAGCTGACTGCTTCTGGCAGGTCCTTTAGCTGAACCATTTCCGTGTGCAGGCTTTGAATCTCAGTAAGTGCAATAGTCCCTTGAAGAAGTCACACTCCATTTATATCAGTCATTCACACCTTAGTACTAACCAGAGACTTCGGAGAAGGCAATGGCACCCCACTCCAGTACTCTTGCCTGGAATATACCATGGATGGAGGAGCCTGGTAGGCTGCAGTCCATGGGGTTGCTAAGAGTAGGACACAACTGAGCGACTTCACTTTCCCTTTTCACGTTCATGCATTGGAGAAGGAAATGGCAACCCACTCCAGTGTTCTTGCCGGGAGAATCCCAGGGACGGGGGAGCCTGGTGGGCTGCCATCTATGGTGTCACACAGAGTCAGACACGACTGAATTGACTTAGCAGCAACTAACCAGAGACTTGCGTTAGGTGGTCTTTAATAATTTGACAAAAAGACATATTTCAAAGCCTTAGGACTCAAAGTGGGAGGAAAGGAACTTTATGGAAGGGTGGGTAAGAGCCCAAAACTCACCTCATTCACTGTTTAAGTCTCCACATTACCAGGCTTGCTTAGGTCCTTTGCAGATAATAAATGGCCAATTTATTATTTATTATTATCCGCCTCCAGGGGATCTTAAATTGAAATCTCAGTGCAAAGCCATGATTCTATAATAGCACAGTTTTTGATGCATACCAGAAGGAAGGGAATAGGTTTGGGAGCATCAGAGACTTCCTAGAGCCCCTAAAATCACAAATTAGGTCTGTAGTAGAATCTGCTGACAGCCTCCTAATGGATGTCCAAGCTATACTTACTGCAGAGATTCTACACTCTTCCCTGGAGGTCATGCTTCTCTTAGAGATTGGAGGATATGTGAATCTTTGAAAACTGCTGTATAAATATTGACATCATAGTTATTTTGACCCCAGTAACCCTAAACTACCAGCAATGGCAGAGGAACCTGAGGGTTCAATGTGACTGGCCAGTCTGAGAGTTTTTCTCTTTGATTTCAAAAGACCAGTGATTCTTTAAGTGTGTTGGGAATGGAGATCGTAAACAAGAGATGCTGCTTTTCTCTGACATGGTGGTCTTCCATCTGAGCCTCACATTTCAAGTCCTACCTACCTATACCTAGCACAGCCTTTGGCATGAAGTGCTTCTATGAATAAATGAATGCTTTTAAGTGGCTTGCTTAACTCTGCTTTTCTGCACACATTCAGTGAGCTAATTCTATTAGCCCAGGCTGTTGATGGTCTAAGAAAAACTGAAGGAGTTCATTTTTGGCAAAGACTCCTCATTTGTAATGTTGGTGGTTACCGCACCCAAGGCTCCCCACTTAATTGGAAACAGTGGAATGTAATTTAGTTATGGCTGTTTCTCTCGCTGTTAATTTAGCTGATTTGAATGCCATTAAGATTTTAATGGAAACAATTCCTGGCTAATTAAGCAGAACTTCCATCTGCTGGTAGCTGATTACAGGCAGGATGTGCACAGAATTCACTCTTCCATGCTCCTTAAAGCAAGCTCTGCAAAGACACTCAGCCCCAGCTCCGAATACATTTGGCATCTAAAAACTCTGGTGTTTGTAATCAAAACCAGAGTCTGTTCAGTGACCAAACACTAAAACTGCTAGGTTTCGTTTTTCTCGATGAATTTCCAGTGACAGAATATTGAAAGTGTTTTGTTTATTGGCTCTTCCCAGGAGATCTGCTGCTCAGATAAGGTTAAAGCTTTATAACTTTGTTTAAAAGGAGAAATTAGCATCTGAAGAAAATGTCTTTAAAAAAAAAAGTCAATACTTTCCACTTCATTATTTTAATAAGACTTCAAATCTGATATTGTGTGCTCACTCTTGTGGACTGATTGTGGTTTTCTAAGTTTTCTGCAGGAAGGTTCAAGCTGATCAGGCAGCCCCCTGCTCTGAAACCTTTACAAGACAGGAACAGCGATCCATCTCAGTCATTTCTCCAGATCAGGAACCAACCTCAGCCCAGTTCTGAGGGAAGAGACCTGAACCCCAGCTGTTCCTGCTTTGGGCACATCTAGGTGCTTCTTTCCCCCTTCTATAGATGACTCTGTGCCATGGAACTCTAAAACCAAACTTTCTTCTACAGGGTCATGGTAAAGTAATAATTTTTAAAAGATTTTCCAAAAGATTTTTTAAAAAATTGTTTATTTGTCTGTGCTGTGTCTTAGTTGCAGCCCGTAGGTTCCCTGACCAGGGAGCAAACCTGGCCCCTGCACTGGAAGCTCAGTCTTAGCCACTGGGCCACCAGGGAAGTCCCCAGAATATTATTAAAGTTGCAAAACCAAGTGTCGCCAGAATGAGAGAACTCCGAGGCTGTCTTCTCTGCATCTTCTCCATCCCCACTTACCTGGGAGCTGAACCTGGGAAGTGTTCCTCCTTCGTCCTGAAGAACACACTTCACTGCTTGTAACTTGCCTTGGTTTTCAGTGGCCGCTTAGATGTTCCAGTTCAGTTCAGTTCAGTCGCTCAGTTGTGTCTGACTCTTTGCGACCCCATGAACCACAGCGCGCCAGGCCTCCATGTCCATCACCAACTCCCGGAGTCCACCCAAACCCATGTCCATTGAGTCAGTGATGCCATCCAACCATCTCATCCTCTGTCGTCCCCTTCTTCTTCCCTCAATCTTTCCCAGCATCAGGGTCTTTTCACATGAGTCAGCTCTTCACATCAGGTGGCCAAAGTATTGGAGTTTCAGCTTCAACATCAGTCCTTCCAATGAACACACAGGACTGATCTCCTTTAGAATGGACTGGTTGGATCTCCTTGCAGTCCAAGGGACTCTCAGAGTCTTCTCCAACACCACAGTTCAAAAGCATCAATTCTTCGACGTTCAGCTTTCTTCACAGTACAACTCTCACATCCATACATGACTACTGGAAAAACCATAGCCTTGACTAGACGGACCTTTGTTGACAAAGTAATGTCTTTGCTTTTTAATATGCTGTCTAGGTTGGTCATAACTTTGCTTCCAAGGAGCAAGTGTCTTTTAATTTCATAGCTGCAGTCACCATCTGCAGTGATTTTGGAGCCCAGAAAAATAAAGTCAGCCACTGTTTCCACTGGCATGGACCAGATGCCATGATCTTAGTTTTCTGAATGTTGAGCTTTAAGCCAACTTTTTCACTCTCCTCTTTCACTTTCATCAAGAGGCTCTTTAGTTCTTCTTCACTTTCTGCCGTAAGGATAGTGTCATCTGCATGTCTGAGGTTATTGATATTTCTCCCGGCAATCTTGATTCCAGCTTGTGCTTCATTCATTCTTCAAGAGATGGGAATACCAGACCACCTGACCTGCCTCTTGAGAAACCTATGTACAGGTCCGGAAGCAACAGTTAGAACTGGACATGGAACAACAGACTGGTTCAAATTGGAAAAGGAGTACGTCAAGGCTGTATATTGTCACCCTGCTTATTTAACTTATATGCAGAGTACACCATGAGAAACGCTTAGATGTTGGCCGCTCTTTAATTAGTCTGGGAACAGGAGCCTGCAGTGAGCACATTCACTTCTGAGGTCCAATGGGAATGTGTGTGACCACACGGTGACGAGGAGATTCTAGCAGCCACACGGGGAAGAGCCTCGTTACTTCATTGTGATGTCATTTGGATCCTTGAGGGAGAAAGTTCTCAATTCCTGCTTTCATCAGGCCATTAGTCTGTAACTACATACTTGTTTCTTCTCAAAATTCACTATTTCACTTAGAATGGAGAACTAAGGATGAATGTCTTACTATACTGATGGCAAATAATTTGTTCTCATTCTCTCATTATTCAGCAACCATTTACTGAATGTCTCATCTGGGATCAGACAGTCTAGATTTTCCAAGATAGCCTCATGTAAAGAAATTTTTATACTTTCCATAAAAGCAACTTGTTAACTATATCTTAATTATGGTGTAATATTTGAAAGGGAAAGTGTCAATTGCTCAGGCATGTCCAACTCTTTGCAACCGCATGAACTGTAGCCCGCCAGGCTCCACTGTCCATTGCATTCACTCTCCAAGCAAGAACACTGGAGTGGGTAGCCATTCCCTTCGCCAGAGGATCATAATCCAGATCTCCTGCATTGCGGGTAGATTCTTTACCATCTGAGCCACCGGGTTCTGATAAACACACAGATTAGGAAGACAAGAAGGTGTCAAATTATGTGTTCCATGTTCGAAGTTTGACTGTCTGAACACCTCAGCTGTATTAATGTCTTTGTTAGAAGCAGAGATGAATAAGGCAAGATCTTGCTTTAAACTGTTCACACGTAGCCGAGGATGGGAGGCGTGTATGTGAGTAACTGTACTAGAAGGTGGAGAGCGACAGGTGTGAGAAGGAACTGACCAGGCTGCCCAGAGAAGATTGTGCTTGCCTAGAAAGGCCAACCTGAGGAAGTGTTTCAGCCAGTGTGAAGGACACTGAGGCTTTGAGTTAGCAGCAGTATGGTGCAGGCGTTGAAGGCAGGCAAAGTGTGTGAGCAGGAGTCTGCAAAGAGGGGCAGAGGAGTTCAGCGCATGGGAGGGGGGTACAGTGAGATGTAGAGGGCATGATAAATCCACCCAGAAATCTCAGGTCAGGGAGACTGGACATCATTTTGTACGCAGTGCGGGTGGAGTGAAGCTGATTGTTAAGGTGGCACAGAGGTTGTCACTGATCTGAAGGCTGATATGGCATCATGAGTAGGATGGGGGTGGGCTGGGGAGGCAGGGGCGGGACAAAGAAACACAGGAAACTTGGCAGGTGGGCAGCACCTTCCACGGTGCTCAGGAGATGGTCCTCCCCACAAGCCGGAGGCAGAGGACTGTCTGCGGAAGTCTGTGGACACATTGGGGTGGTGGGGTACACCCTAACGTCTGACAGTATATGTGATCAGGAGAAAAGACCTCTGGGTGAGTTACAGCAGCACGTCTCAAAATGTCATGTGTACACACACCATGTGGGGATCTTGTGAAAATGCGGGTTCTGAACGGACAGGTCTGGGTGGAGCCTGAGACCCTGCATTTCTAACAGGTTACCTGTGTTGAGGCCCATGCTGTTGGTCCAGGGACCACTCTGAATAGCAAGGAGCCAGAAAGACACAGTTGCTGTTTTTAGGGATTGATTTATAACAGCTGAAAATCTGAGAAAAGTGACTCAGTTGTTTCTTAGTGTGGTCATTTCTGTAAATCTCATTCTCAAGGCGGCAAGAAGCTGACACATGGGTAAACTGTTTTTTGGTTCTAGCTTGACCCGTGCAAGCCGGCCCTCTTTCCAGAGACAGTGTGTGAACAGGTGCTGTGGATGCCGAGTTCTCAAAGGACTCCACTTGGTTGTGAGCAACCCTTTGAGACAAAGCACAAAGCTGCCCTGGGTTCGGGAGTGGATCCCTCCTTTGCTCCAGAAGACTCTCTTCTGTGTTTGAGGTCTGATGGACTAGAAGGAAGGAAGAGTAGTGTTCAGAAGTGGCAGATCCTTGAATGCATGGTGACTCAGCCTTCTGACGTCAGGTTGCAGCCTGGGAGGGGCTGGGGTTGGCCTGGAGGTCTGGTGGTGGGTCAGTCCCCAGAGGAGAGCAGCCACTGCCGTGTTTGCAGTGGGTACTCCGGCTGACAGCCTCCTGTCTGCGGAGCTGCTCCCCACAGCTGTAAAGAATGCTGCCCCCTCAGTCCCTGTTACTGCATAAGGCTCTTCATTTTTTCGGAGACCAGCTGCAGCTTCATGCCAGCCCACCAGTGGCAGAGACCCCTGGCCTCTGTGTGAATCAGAAGAACAGGCTCTGAGCTTCTTCTCTTGGAGCTGGACAAGGGTGTGCATGTGTCCACATTTTGAGTGATCCACTTATAAATATGGGGTAACTGTTTATCCCCCTTCCTTGTCTTAGACCACAAAGAAGGCCATATTTCTCTTAATCAGTAGTATTCAGAACCACCATCCACTCACTTGGGCCGTATAAGTACATCCTTAAAGTACATCCTTCTTTCCTCTCCTGGGATCGCCTTCTAGTCTCAATTCTGATGCCAGAGCTCCAGCTGGATCCTGGAGGCTGGGTGCTGCTCTAGACTGTAGGGCTTGTGGGCCCTGTGCATGGCCCAGTCCCAGTGCTGACTGGCCACAGCATCGTCCAGGAGGCTGGGAGCTGGTGAGTCAGCCTTGCCATCACTCTGGATTTTTGCAAAAGCTGGTGACTGTGTGTAGTCTGCCTGTGAGCTTTGCTGAGTGAGAGCAGCTTCTTGGGGTGGTGGGGGCAGCAGATGGTTCCACCTCTAAGCCTGGGCCCAGCGCTGCTGCAGCCTTGAGGGTTTCCACTCACGTCGTTACTGCCCAGAGGCCCCACCATAAGGGTCCTCACCACAGTTCACCCCAGACAGTCGAGGTCCTGGGATGGAGCTGAGGTCAGGGGTCACCTAGCCGGTCTCTCCTTCTCTCAAAGGGGTCCCCACATGTCATTTTCACCCATTGGTCAGCACTTGGGCCCAGTAATCATCAATGACTCTAATAATTAGAGGTACCCATATGGAACTTCTGGAATTGAACAGGGGGTTCAAGTCCTGGTTTACTGTGTGGTGTCATGGCCTGCTCATTAGGGCATGCGCTTTGGAGCCAGCCTGACTGGGACCTACGTTCCAGATCCTTATCTTCCTTGTTAGACCTTGGGTAGTTCATGTAATCATCATGAGCCTGGGTTTTCCCGGCCATAAAACAGAGATGGTGATGCTCCCCTGCCTCCTGGGGTCGTGGGAAGAATGGGGACGCACAGGGGGGTCTTTCACGCTGTGTGTGGTCCATGAGAAGCAGCCAATAAATATTAGCTTTACTGTGAAATGATGCTTATTCAATAAGTAAGGAGTTGTGGTTTTATTAGAAACAAAGTAGGTACGCCTGCTTCTTCATCCCTCATCCCTCTGGCAAGCCACGAGCTCATAAATGCACAGCGTCCACCTGGTGGCTGCATCCCCAAACCTCTCATCAAAAACCTTGGAGGAAATGAAAAGGCTTGTAATTTATAAACCAAGGCTTCTCCCAGGGGTGGGGGGAGAGTGGCACACACACTCGGGCTTCGTGGGGGCTGCACAGGCAGCTCAAAAACAAAGCAGCACTTTGCCCTAGGACTTTGTTTCTTGTCATAATACTTAATTAATTTTGAAATTTCAAATAACATCAAAGTGTGAGATATTTACGTTTATTCAAGAAGGGAGCATGGATTTAAAAGGTTGAAGGCTCGTCTACAACCTGGAAAACCCAGCCAACTGCACAGGACGAGGATGGGTACAGGGAGGTGTGGCACTGTGCACCTCTGCCCAGCTCACTGCAGAGGCCCACCCATCCCCAGGCTGGCAGTGGGCAGGTGGAGCCCAGGAGCCCTTGCAGTTAGACTATTTGGAAAAAGCTGGCACCTGCCCAGGGTACTTCTGTGTTCTGGACCCTTCCTTTGGCTTTGTAATGCTAATGAGTGAAACTTGAACAAACATTCCTTACAACCATTTGAAACATGATGCCCCTTCCTCCTTGGGTTTTCACTGTTATTCCAGCGATCCTTTAGGATGTGGGACATCAATCCTTTATTCATCCTGAGAGGTCCATTTACCACCCTAGCTAAATAAAACTTCTTCATGGATCTCCCCGCCACCCAAGTTCTAATTTTCTTTACATTTAAGACTTAAAAATTTAACAGTTCATAAAAGTAAAAAATATACTTGCTGAAATGTGCACAAGTGTGTGGCTTAATGAATCATTATGACATGGATGGAACCAATCAAAAAACAGTGTTACCATCCTCTGTTCACACGCCATGCCCCACCTGAACTCAGTCTAGTCACTAATCACCCCCAGAAAGGTGAGCCCAATCCTGGCTTCAATAGCACAGAATTATTTGGCTTGTTTCTGACTTTAGATAAATGCAGTCACACAGGATGTGCTCTTTGGGGTCTGCCTTTGTCCAGTGTTTTGTTAAGAAGGTGTGATGTAGATAGATCATTCCTCCTCAGCTCTGTCTAGTATCCACTGTGTTGTCCTGCACGATTGGAGACATCCCCGGAGGAGGTGGGCTTGTGTCCCTGACAGCATTGGTCTCAGGGATGGACATGTGGCCTGTATCAGCCGACTGGGATTCCCCAGACCAGAAGCCGGTCATATCTCTGTTCCTCGTGAGAAGCAGCATGTCCTAGCCAATTCTGGAGTCAGGTCATCTGTGCCTGACTCTGGCTGTGTCACTTACGGGCTCTGGAATCTGCTCTGAGGTATAACATCTTCATTTCCCATCTTAGTTTCCTCTTCTGTAGAAGGATATAATAATAATAACATCAATACCATAGAGTTGTTTCAAAGATTAAGTGAACACCTAGAACCACACCAGGCGTATGTTAAATGCTAATAGGTGGGTGTTTGTTCTTGGGTGTGAACGCTAAAGGTGCAAGGGCTGCGGTGGCCACTGAGCTGTCTGCAGTGTGAACACTGAGTTCTTGCCTCATGCCCGCCATGCTTCTGAGCCCCTGCACATGCGGTTCCCTCTGCTTACCCTGTCATCCTCCTTTGAATCTCACATAAAACTTCCATCCTTCTTACATGTCTCAACCCCAAAGGACCAGAGTACCTGCTTTGTTTCTAATAAAACATCATCCCCATCTCTGCCCCCATCATTGTGCCTCAGTTCAGTTCAGTTCATTTCAGTCGCTCAGTCGTGTCCGACTCTTTGCGACCCCATGAATCGCAGCACGCCAGGCCTCCCTGTCCATCACCCACTCCCGGAGTTCACTCAGACTCACATCCATCGAGTCAGTGATGCCATCCAGCCATCTCATCCTCTGTCGTCCCCTTCTCCTCCTGCCCCCAATCCCTCCCAGCATCAGAGTCTTTTCCAATTAGTCAATTCTTTGCATGAGGTGGCCAAAGTACTGGAGTTTCAGCTTCAGCATCATTCCCTGCAAAGAAATCCCAGGGCTGATCTCCTTCAGAATGGACTGGTTGGATCTCCTTGCAGTCCAAGGGACTCTCAAGAGTCTTCTCCAACACCACAGTTTAAAAGCATCGATTCTTTGGTGCTCAGCTTTCTTCACAGTCCAACTCTCACATCCATACATGACCGCTGGAAAAACCATAGCCTTGACTAGACGGACTTTTGTGCCTCAATAGCTCCCAAAGCGTGGTCAGCAAACCCCTGGGGCATCCTCCTAAGAAACTGTTTCCTTTCCCACTTTGGGGACATTTGCACCGATAATACAAAAGCAGCAGTGAGTAAAACTGTAGCTGCTTAACATGAATCAAGGCGGTGATACCAAACCGTATTACTGGACACTGGGTCCTTCCTCACCATGTACTAAAAAAGAAAACAGTTTCACTTAAGAATGCCTTTGATTAGGCAGGAAAAATTATTCATTTTGACCCTTAAATGCCTGTTCTTTTAAATTTCTGAGAGACCAAATCAGAAGCATGCATAAATCCTTTCTTAAGTACGTGGAAGTAGGATGTCTGTCTCAAGGCAAAGCACTTGAATGAATGAGTTGTGAACAGAATTGGCTGTTTTTTCCATGGAATTTCATTTTTACTTGAAGGAACAAATGATAGTCAGGCAGATGGTGGTTATTCAAAATTAGGTGTCTGGCAGGCATCTTCTTGAACCTGAATGAAGAGATCCTGGCATGTCAAGGAGGGTATCGGTCAGTTTGTGTTGCCAAAGATAAAATCCGAACTTCAAGTGAAAATTGAAATTTTCGGAAACATGTAAATGCCACCACGAGCGTAACAGCTTCCTGCTACTTAAAGACTTTGACAGTGAGATGGGGGGAGATTAACAAACAGGGCTGGGCCAGAATTTCGTGTCTGTCTTTGTACCAGTATCTCCCCGCTCTCGCTATGGGAGTCCTCCTCTCCATACGGATTCCATCCCATTTATCATCTTCCTCCAGCTGCTGTCCTGCCCTTCACATCTGAGTGCCACCACAGATTTCACAGAACTGTCCACCCAGGGAGGGGCTGAGGTGACCCCAGGACGGCTGCCCATGGATGATACCCTTGGGGGAGACAGCACTGCTGTTTAGGCGAGCCCTTTGTTCAGGGACCCAGAAGGAATTTGGATTCTCATGGTGGGAGGCTAAAGCCAGTTGAGTGTAGTAGGCTGGCTCCCTAGTGTGCTGACTCAACCCCCAATTAATTGTTTAATCACTAAGTTGTGTCCAACCCTTTGTGACCCTGTGGACTATAACTCGCCAGGCTCCTCTGTCCATGGGATTCCAGGCAAGAATACTGGAGTGGGTTGCCATTTCCTTCTCTATGGGATCTTCCTGACCCAGGGATTGAACCCCTGTCTCTTGCATCTCCTGCATTGGCAGGCGGGTTCTTTATCACTGAGCCACCTGGGAAGCCCCAGTGAATCATAGAAAAGGTGTATTATATTCTTATTGATAATTGAGTGATATCACTCCTTAGCAATTATTGTGAAATACCTTTTGAAGTATTTCAAAATGTTCTAGACATCAGAATCTCTTATGTCTCCTTTCTTTATTTCTTTTTTGCTTTAGAAACTTTTTCACATTATTTGGAAATAATGCTATACTAAAAAGAAGGTGCAAAAATAAGACAGTGAGTCAGTTCCTCAATATCCATCACACAGCTTCCCCCAATAATAATGTTTTACCTAACATGTGTGTGTATGTGCTAAGTCGCTTCAGTCGTGTCCAACTCTTTGTGTCCCTATGGACTGTAGCCCACCAGGCCCTCTGTCCATGGGATTCTCCAGGCAAGAATACTGGAGTGGGTTGCCATTTCATTCTCCAGGGTTCTTCCCAATCCAAGGATCAAATCAGCATCTCTTATGTCTCCTGCGTTGGCAGGCGGGATCTTTACCTCTAGCACCACCCGGGAAGCCCCTTTACCTAACAAAGTAGTAGTGTTAGTCACTCAGTAGCATCTGAATCTGCGACCCCGCAGACTGTAGACCTCCAGGCTCCTCTGTCTATGGGATTCTCCTGGCAAGAATACTAGAGTGGGTAGCCATTCCCCTCTCCAGTGGATCTTCCCGACCCAGGGATTGAGTCCAGGTCTCCTGCATTGCAGGCAGATTCTTTACTGTCTGAGCTATAAGGGAAGCCCCTTACCTAACATAGTCCATTATGAATACTGGGAAACGGACATTAGTGCAGTGTTATTAACACTACACAGTGTACTTAATCTATTGACACATAAAGACACTCCTTTGTGCTACCCCTTTATAATTGTACTCCATTCATCTTTTAAAAATAAAATAGTTTCTAATTCAATGAAAATTACACTTCATAAAAATATCCATGATTGGAAACACTAGTGCTGAGCATAGGGCCATGAATGTAGGAAATTATGTGGGATTTAAGCTTGAAAGACTCGCTTTAAACATTGACTTGTGGCTCACTTGCTGTGTGATTTTAGGGACAGAATGCAACCTCTCTGCGCATTGGGTTTTTTTTTTTTTTTTTTAATACTTATTTCTTTATTTTTATTTTTGGCTGTGTTGGGTCTCCGTTGCGGCGTGTGGGATCTTTGTTGTGGCATGTGGACTTTTCTCTAGCTGTGGTGTGTAGGCTCTGTAGTTGTGTCTCTTGGGCTTAGTCGCCCCACAGGATGTAGGAACTTAGTTCCCCCAACCAGGAATCAAACCCTCGTCCCTTGCATTGGAAGGCAGATTCTTAACCACTGGACCGCCAGGGAAGTCCCAAGCCTTAGTTTTTATTAGCTACAGAATGAAACTATAATCTCTACCCACTTGGGTATAGAGATGCTACGCAGGTAAGATGAAGCATACGAAGTGCCTGACACATCACAGGTCCTCTCCCCACAGTCAGTGTCTTAGGTCACATTATCCAGAAAACAGGGTCTGAGATGGAGATCCGCCTACAGGTTGTTTATGGGGCGTGCTCAAGGGATCCACACTTATGAACTAGTTGGGACACAGGACTGGGGAGAAGGAGAAGGTGGAACCACGATGCAGTTGCAACAAGAATTATTAGATGATCCTGCAGGGAGGCCTTTAAAGATGTCTAGGCCTTTGTGTTTCCCTGGTGGCTCAGTGGTCAAGAATCTGCCTGCCAGTGTGGAGATGCAAGAGACGCAAGTTCGATCCCTGGGTGGGGAAGATTGCCTGGAGGAGGAAACGGCAGCCTGTGCGGTATTCTTGCTGGGAAAATTGCATGGACAGAGGAGCTTGGTGGGCCACAGTCCATGAGGTTACAAAGAGTCAGACATGACTGAGCATACACGATGACAGGCCTTCAGACCCCTGCATCAACTAGCCCCTGGATGTGGGCTGCTCTGAGGGAAGAGGGTAACTCTGGGCAGGGTGGCTCCCTTCAGCCAAGGGCGAGGCCTAAGGACAGACCCAGCTGGAAGCCTCTGCACTGCCAGAGGATCTGGACAGTGTCTCACTGCGTCTTCTGTGCTCACTGTTATTATTACGGCTCTGAGGAAGGGGGACATCAAAAGGGGAAATGGTCATAGGTCCCTCATCCTCCCCATGCGTTAACTACATCAAACACAGGCATATGTGAATGGCTTGATAACCCTAGAAAAAGCTGTTTCCTTTTCTGTTAGACCATTGAAGGGAATCTGTTTACATCTTCAGGAATTGCTATTTTGGGAGAAAGAGAAAAAAAAGCAGCAGATCCTACTCTTCCTTCTAGCTGCTAAAGGGAATTTCCTAAAAGTCTCTTTGCCAGCGCCATGAAAGAAATCCATCTTGTACTATCCTGCCCCATGTACGGATTGCCTTGAAGTGGGATTTGGAGGCAGACTTTTAATAACTTTTCGAGAAATCCCTTCTCGGCTTGCCAAGAACAAGCTAGTATCAGTGGTGTTACCAGTAATTGTGTGTGTTTAGTAATATCTGGAAAGTGAAAGTACAACCCACTCCAGTGTTCCTGCCTGGAGAATCCCAGGGATGGGGGAGCCTGGTGGGCTGCCATCTATGGGGTCACACAGAGTCGGACACAACTGAAGCGACTTAGCAGCAGCAGCAGCAGCAGTAATAGCTGGAAACCTATTGGAAGTCTTGACACTGAGCTAAGGCCCTTGGAGACACCAATGAAGAGATACCAGATCTCTAACTGGAAAGATCCCATTTTGTGCCTTTTCCCCCATGCACAGCTGCTCAGAGATAGAACAGATAGTGGGATTTTGAAGTACAGTCCTATTCTGATTATTCAGTGGGTATGGGTTAAGATCTTGATGGTTCATATGGTAAACTTAGTTCGTTTGGTCTATAAACATTATGAGACGGTGTCCCCTTTTATAAGGCAAAGATCGTATATATTCAAAGTAAAGCATATCTGTTCTCTGAAACATCACGAGTTTCAGAGTCAATTGAAATTAGTTTCCTTGGTGTGTGAATTCTCTGGAGTAAAGTTCTTTGGCCAGTTATCCAAGCAACCATTTGCTTTAATTTGTTTGTAAATAAAGATACAGCTCCATTGTACACAGTGACAATGAAATGATAACTTGAGAAAATTTCATAAATTAAGGAGATTTTTTTCTGCCAGAAAACTTGATACACACTTTTTGCCATGCTGGATGTTTGCGGTGGGGAGGCTGGGTGTCTACACTAACACAGAGAGAGACTGACCTAGAAACTTCTACATCTGTAACAAGGGTACGAGCCCCTCATCCTCTTCAGAACCGGGAAGGGTTCAACTCAACCCTGCTGGCCACTGTCTTCCGGCACTCTCTATCTTTGTCTGTCTCTCTCTCTCCAGACTTACAGACAGCCGTGGCTTTCTCAGCATGGGATGGGGAAACAGGGAGGAAGCCAGCTCAGGGCCCTGGAAGGCCCCAGGATGAAGCTCTGCCAGGGAAAGAGCCCTTGCAGAAAGAATGAAGGGAGGTGAAGGCCCATCACCCCAGGGGTCTTAAATAGCACAGATCACCCTTGCCTCCTCACTCTGGGGAAAGGTCTGGGGGCAGGAGCCAGGTCCAATTCCCTTTGTGTCTCCACAGGCCCTCGCACAGATAGAGTTGGGGACTGAATGGACTTTCCTGTTACCCTTATTAACTGCCAGAAAGTGACAATATGAGTTAAGCAGCACTGATCAGTGCCACAAATTAGTCATCCTTAGAGGCAGCAGGATTTTGACTGTTATATCAGAGATCTTGGGTTTGTTCCTGGAAACTTCCCCGGGCAAGTGTCCTTTGCAAATCAGAATCTATGGTGAACTCATCTAGTGGATGATGCTCGCTGTTTTCGAGTCAAAGGAGGCCTGGCCTCAGGTCCTTCCCCAGCTACGTGACCTTTGAGAAGTGGCCAAACCACCTTAAGGCACAGTTTCCTCAGTAGTTTAATTGGTGGATCCAGTGCGGCCTCTCACAGACCTGTTTTACGAGTCTGATGAGCTCACGTCTGCAAAGCATCAGGCTCACCCAAGTGCTTAATAAGTGGTGGCCAGTGTTGTCATTACTAGGATAGCCATATAATAAATACACCATCCAAATCAGGATACTTTGACCGCCAAAGGGGGCATAAAAGCAATTAGGATGATATTTTTTTCTGAAAGATTTTCTTCCTGACCAACAACTTGGTATCTTATTTTGGTAGACCTGTTAAAATGCTTTTATTCAGGAATGATTTTTCAAATGTAAAATTCCTTAGAAGAAATAAAAGAACATCTATCTCTGTGAAGTGAAGTGAAAGTCGCTCATTCATGTCCGACTCTTTTCGACTCCATGGACTGTGCCCATGGAATTTTCCATGCCAAAATACTGGGGTGAGTAGCTGTGCCCTCCTCCAGGGGATCTTCCCAACCCAGGGATCGAACCCAGATCTGTACCTTAATGCAAACTTGAAAATATTTCTTTATGTTAACAATGTGAACCTTACAAAACATTTAAGCAGAATAATTATTCTTGAATGGGACTTACATAGTTTAATCAGTTTCTTAGCCTGCCTGTCATCTTATTCTTCTGCAGAATACAGTTTTCAGTAATTTTATAATTTTTATTTATTTTTGGCTGTACTGGGTCTTCCGTGCCCAGTAGCCCTCTGAACTGAGCGAGGGCTACTCTTTGCTGCAGTGCACGCTGTCCAGGGTGTTCGGGCTTCGGGAGCTGTGCTACGTGGGCTCGGCAGTTGCAGCTCCTGGGCTCTGGCGCACAGGCTCAGTAGCTGAGGTGTGCAGGCTTAGCTGCTCCACAGCATGTTGGACCTTCCTGGACCAGGGATCAAACGCATGTCTCCTGCATTGGTAGGCAGATTTTTTACCACTGAGCCACCAAGAAAGCTCAATAGTTTTATTATTTTTAACTTTTTTCATAAAGTTGTCTACATTGTGAGTTTAATAAATTTGAAACCCACTTACTCTTCAGTTGACTTCTCTACAGACCGTGATATATTCAATAAAGAAAATGCTGCTTACTGGTGACGAAGTACCTGATAAGCCAAGAGAAATTCTGCTAAATAAAGGCTATTTTCAATTCTAACTTAAAAATATTGAAATATATAAATAATTCAGTCCAAATACTTCCTCAGGTAATTTTGTCCTCTATTCAGAGTACCTTCTGTGACAACTATTTTTATAATACAGCTTGCTGAGTAAGTTGTTTCTATTTATGATTCTTTTGAATGGTTCCCCAAATTTAGAGGATTCAAGATGGTAGTTCTCAGTTACAGCCTATACTGGGATAGAATCTAAACTTATCTGAATAAAAATAGGGGCTCCATCAAAATCTTCTCATAGGTGGAGATTAACCAGGGCACAATTATAGAATTTCAAAATTAAATCTTGTACTTTATCAGAGGATAGATGATATCCACCACACCCCTTACTCTGAAGGATGCGTTTCACTTTCTTCCTGTTTGCAGAGCTGGCTACAAAGCTCTGGGTTTGTGATTTGTGCAGCTGCACAGAAGCCAGTGCTGAGAAGGGTTCCACACTTGGTTTATGGCCCTGCTGTTGCCATCTTGAAATTTTTAATATTTTGACAAAGGATTCTGCATTTTCATTTTGTACCGGGCCCCAAAACCTATGTAATTGGTCCTGCCTGTTTATCAGCTTGGTTTTCAGTCATTGTATCTTTCTAAAATATTCAAGCTCAAAAGCTGCATTAAAAAGAAAAAAAAACAAAAAAACCTCCATTCACTCTATACTGTGAAGACTTACAAATGATTTTGAACAAAACGAAACCAAAATTCAGAGCATTGTATGACACTTAGGTTGATTTTAACAAGGTGGTTTATCATGAAGACTCATATTCTAAATCAAGTGATAGGCATAAAGGAGAATTTTGTGATACAGTTACTGTGTGTGTAAAATTTGACATCTTGGCTTCTGTTTCCATTGGTAGACCACCATAGCTTGTTCAGACAAAAGTACTAATTATATACATACATTTCACTACCTCTTCCAAATAAGTTTCTGTCCCACAGGTTTTTAATTTAGTAAGAATATTGTTTCTACCAGGACTCCAGGAATCAAGATCTATCACCCACAAAACACAGTTTCTCTTCAATGATGAACTGTTAAACTGGATTTATAACATCAACCAGAATAATATCAGACTTTCCACCTTTGATGGAATGAACTTTCCAAAGGTTTAGTTATATTTCATGAATTGGGTTTTGAAAAAAGCGAACCCTCAGTAGAAGTAACAGATTTCTCATTTGAAGCATCTGATGACCCTGACATAAACCTTGTATCATTTCAGTGTTTACATGGTTCTACTTCTGCTAAAAGGAAGCCATTAGCAGCTAATGCTTCATTTTTCATGCATGCGCAAGAAGTGAAAGGAGTTTGGAAGAGCAGTCATTGCATCTAAATGAAAAATTAAGCTTCGCAGAGTGATGAAAACACAACTTATGCAGCTTCTAGTGTCAAATGATCATCTCTGAGCATGAGCTACTTAAAATAATAAACTTTTGAAGCAAATGCTGGTGTTTCTTCAGCAAATTTGTGTCCTCTGGCTTTCCTGTGGCCAAAAATGGCATTATGATATCCCCAAAGTGGAAGCAAGGTACCAACAAATATTTTATACAAGTTATACATTAATCTACAATTTTAATACTTTTGCATTTCCCGTAAAAATATACTTTGATCCTTTGAAGCTGACTGCTCCCCAAAGAGATTATTGTAAAAGAAAAAATGTTTACCCAACAATGCAAAAAATGCTTGTTGCAGATAGCAATTTGTGGTAAATGACAAAACCACTATAAAAAAGAATATTCAAACTATAGTTCCTACTGCCTCCCCTTCCTAAGTGTCATTTCACTTACAGTTGCCTACCCGTTCTCCCCTTACCCACTGACTCTGCTGGGGTGTGGCCAAGCAGTTTCATGGACTTCCCCAGCTACAGCAGGGACAAGGGGCAGGTGACAGGCAGCAGGGCCTGCAACCACCATGAGTTCCTAGGAACCGGTGGCTCCAGTGTTTTCTCATGTTTTCCATCCAAGAGGGCGTCAGGTGCACCTCATCAGGGAACAGCTGGAAAAGAGAAAAAGAGAGAAGGTTGTTGGAGGTCTACTAAACGCGTCCCAAATAGTTTAATTCCACTATTATACATAAGTTTTGTTCAAAAGATAAAACATCTGTTAAATTGCCTGGGACTGACCTAGGAAAACTGGGCCGTAGAGTCACCCACGTTATCAACCATTGTTCTGGTTTTCCTATGACTTGCCAATGAAAGGTAACCTTGCACTAATTTTACACACAACTTGTTTGTGATAAAAATGGCCTTTTGTTTAAATGGGAAGGAGAGTGAGGTTGGTGCAGTCTAGAATGGGATCATGTAAACCTAAAAGATGAAAGGCAACTCGGGCTCCTTCTGACATCGTGACTTCCCTCTCCTGGACGCTCAGCCCCAGGGACAGTTTCTGATCATTTTCTTACCGCTCTGGAGTGATTTCCAGTTAAAGCAGGCTGAGTTCTCGAGGGGAAGGGGTAGACTGGGTCAGTTATCTTACTCTTGCCTTGTAAGCCTAGGGTCTGCATAAATGCAGGCCTGCAGCACTGAAATCCCCTTTTAACTGGGCCCCGAGTGGAGTGTCAAGCAGTCACTGCTTTTATCCTATTCTTTTTTTGAGGAGGTGGCGTTAGAAGTCCAAAGTTGTCTTCGAGACCAGCTGTATACAAATTGTGTAAACTTCATTGTCTGAGGGCTTCATCACCTGTAAAATGGTCTTCACAGCATGGGGCTGCCAACACATCTGGGTCAGAACAGCTGGGAACAATTTTCAATTGGAAAAATGACTTATGTGGAAAAGGAGCATAAACTTTCATCATATATTGGCTGGTCATAAACGAAGGCCAGTCAGGGAGAAGTTCTAATGCTTTGTTTTTCTATTTGGTTGTAGTCAGATATTTGGGGGGGCACATAAAGCACACATTTTCCAGGTGATAGGACATTGTAATAATGAACCAGATTGCTTTCTTACCTTTTTGGAGTCCTTTACTAGTGGATTTTGGGAAACAGATGCTGAATGTTTAACAAAATTTGTTAAACTAAAAATTTGTTAAAATTTAAAAATACCTGTGGTGGATTCATTTTGATATTTGGCAAAACTAATACAATTATGTAAAGTTTAAAAATTAAATAAAATTAAAAAAATAAATAAAAATAAAAACTTTCTTAGGGTTTTTTTTTTACAGTAACCTGATCTTCACAGTTTAGACAGTGTATCAAAGTAAACAAGTATGACCTAACACAGATTAAAAGTGCACTTTTCTTAATATCATATAATGCTACGTGGACATGGGTGACCAGATTCCTGTGACTGGAGAGTACAGATAGGAGAAAACAGAAGAGAGGGTCCTGTCCAGAAGCAGAGTAAAGCCGTATTTCAAGTTTGTACTCTCTTCTAGTTTTAATCATCAGATATCCTGTTCTTTTTCTGGTTTAGCAAGCAAAAAGCGTAAGTGGGCTTTACACTGAGTGTTTGGGAAATAGCATTACTCAAATTCTATTCTGTGGTTTTTGTCAATTCTATGTAGCTTTTTATCTTACCAACCCTAAAAGTCTTTCTGTTTGCCCAAGAGGTTATTTTTTTTTTTTTTTTACAATTTCATTTGATCTATTTTCAACTATTATTTAAGTATTTTATAATTTCTAATTTAAAAAAATTGTAGTAAAACATAACACTTACCATTTTAATAATTTTTAAGTGTATGATTCAGTGGCATTAAGTGCATTCACAAACCACCACCACTATCACTTTTTAAATTTATTTTGGCTGCATCGGGTCTCAGTTGTGGCCACAGGATCTTTGTTGTGGTGAGTGGGCTTCTCTCTAGTTGTGGCTCTTGGGCTTAGTGCCCCCGATCTTGGGATCTTAGTTCCCTGACCAGGGATCAAACCCATACGTCTGCATTGCAAGGCAGATTCCTAACCATTGGACCACCAGGGAAGTCCCACCACTGTCCATTTCCAGAACTTGATTTCTAAGTTTTTAAACTTCTTCAAGGTACAACAGTTTGGTATAGAGGAGCAACTACATGATTTTGCTTTAAAGTGAGATCGGTAAGCAGCTATTGCTTTCTTCCTGCCTGGGGATGTAGGCTTACTGAGACAGCTCTTAGTAGGGATGTCTGTAATTGTCAACGCACTGTGCTTAACCCTTTTTTGAACTCAGCTTTTAATCTGGGATGGTTGTAAACCAGGGAAAAGCTACAAAAGCCTATACATGCTCTGAAAAGAAATTTCAACAGAACTAAATGGCTGGTGTAGGAGCTGAGGAGTTTATTATGGTCATATATGGAAGAAAAGAAAGTCATTCAAGACCCACATGGTTAGATGTGACTATGTGTGTTAACTAAATAGGGGGATAGATAGGACTTTAGCTTCTGTTTATTTTATTTATTTTTCGTTGTGCTGGGTCTTCGTTGCTGCACGCAGGTTTTTCTCTAGTTGCAGTAAGCAGGGGGCTACTCTTGAGTTGCAGTTCACGGGCTTCTCATTGGTGGCTTCTCTTGTTGCCAAGCATGGGCTCTAGGGCTCACGGGCTTCAGTAGCTGTGTCTCCCAGGCTGTAGGGCACAGGCTCAATAGTTTTGGTGTGCAGGCCTAGTTGCTCCTAGGCATGTGGGATCTTCCTGAATCAGGGATCAAACCTGTGTCTCCTGTGTTGGCAGGCAGATTCTTTACCACTGAGCCACCAGAGAAGCCCAGGAGTTTAGTTTTTAAACTTCTGCAGTTCAAATTGTGTATGGATGTTATGTCAAATGAAGATGCTTGTAAAATGAAACCTTGAAGTATATATGCATTAAAGGAAATCAACAAAGCATAGACCTGAATAACTTTAGACCTTGTTTCTCCAAAGCACCAGCTCATCAGATCTCACCACTTGGGTGTTTATAGAACACTTGTCTCTCCTAAATGCCCTATTTAATGTCCCCTGCAGACTCCCTCACTGCCCATAGCCCATCTCTAGGTAGCAGTGAAGCCCTGTTGAAGTCCCGTTTAGAATATTTATGGTCTATTCCTGAACCCATGTCTCTTCTGTTTTGAAATCATGGTTGCAAAAGGCTCAGAATTGAAAGGTTTCATTGTAAGATGTCCCTTAAGGAGAAAAATGGAAATGGGACTCTTGGTTTAACTTATTTCATGAGTCAAGTAAGGATATCCATCATTATAATTGGTTTTGACAGAAACATGGCAAAATGTTAGCATTTGTTAAATCATTATGGCTACTATATGGATGTTGGTTTTACTATTCTCTATATTTTTCCGGATCTACAAGTACAAAAAATGAATATTTACAGTTTATAGAATTGACAAAGCAGGCAGCCTTATCCTTCGGGATAGGCAAGGAAAATTTCAACATTCCATTAATATGGAATTGACTGGGCTTCCTAGACTAAAGTTGCTTCCAAACTGCCAAGCAATCTTATCTGCACATCTTTTGAAAAAAGACTTAATTGTTGCATTCAGCCCAAGGATGGTCTTATAACATTGCTTCAGGGGCAGTAATGCTTACAGTGAAAGAACATTGTCAACAAATAGTAAAGACTGTCCATATGTTGGCTGGTTCGGAAACTGGGGTAAGTGAATTCAGAAAATAAATTGTTCTGATTCTTTTGAGCTTTGAGGCTTTGAACCAAATAATGAATACCCCATAGTAATTAACATGCCTTGTTTGTTTTTGGTTCTTTTGAAAGCAATCAGGGAAAAGGAATGGGATGGAAAGAAGTGCTTAGAAGGCCCCCCAAAGCACTTTGGCACTTCCAAAGTAGACAGACGATGAATTACCCGGTGGGGGTAGATGGCTAAGTGGGTCCTCTTTTTGTGTTGTTCACTAACACTAGGAAACATGCTTTAATTCAAAGCACTGTTTCTCTTCAAGTGTCTTCAATCAGCATCACGTAGCTTTTGCTATTGCTAGAGTGATTTCAGTGTTCCAAGCGTCTTTGAGTAGATGTCTAAGGGAATAAAGCTAAGGAGAAGAAAAGGGGAGACAGAGGGCATTTGACCACAAAGACTGAGAATTTCATTGGTTTGTGGAAAAATTCCTTGGCTAGTACCTCTGGGAAATAGGATGGTTATAGCAAGATTCCCAGGCATACATGTTCTCAGTAACAAAGAGGCTTTGGGATGCTGTGTGGGTGAGGGTGCTTTTAGTGTCAAGAAAACTCAGACCGATTCAGGATGTCTTGAGCCATGAAGAGATTCATTATCTTGCGTAACAAGTCCTAAAGTAGGCATACTCCACCCAGGTCATGCCAGGCCACTGCTCCACTTCTCTGTGGCTTTTTGGATTTGTCCTCTTCTCCGTGTTGGCTTCATTCTGCAGCGGCTCTGAACACAATAGTGTTTTGTGGTCTGTTTAGCCCCAGTCTTGCTGGGCAAGTTCATATTCACTAGGGAATCTCAGGGATTGACTCTTCTTTTTCTTTTTCAAAGTACTAGTTGACTTACAATATTGTTAGTTTCAGGTATACAAAAAAGTGATATATATATATATATGTTACATAAGATATTGCTGCTGCTACTGCTGCTAACTCGCTTCAGTCATGTCCGACTCTGTGTGACTCCATAGACGGCAGCCCAGCAGGCTCCCCCGTCCCTGGGATTCTCCAGGCAAGAACACTGGAGTGGGTTGCCATTTCCTTCTCCAAGGCATGAAAGTGAAAAGTGAAAGGGAAGTCGCTCAGTCGTGTCCGACTCTTAGCGATCCCAAGGACTGCAGCCCACCAGGCTCCTCCGTCCATGGGACTTTCCTGGCAAGAGTCCTGGAGTGGGGGGCCATCGCCTTCTCTGTAAGATATTACTATAAAATATTAAATGTAGTTCCCTGTGCTGATTCTTCTCAATGAGGAGGTCCTGGAATCAGCTGCCACTGAGGACAGCTGAAGTTGAAAAAACTGAGGTGTTATAAAAAAGTAAGACACGCATAATTGTAAGGAGATCAACCCCAATTGTTGAGGAGGACACACCCACCGTCAGCTACTATTTTCTGACTTCTGGGATAAAACAACCAGTAAATCAAGTGAAACCAAGTTCAAAATGATGCTGCACTCCATAGATCACTGCTGGCATAATGTTTTAAGGACAAAATCTCTTCTCAAAAATAGTCTTAAATGAAAGAAGCCTCTTTAGGTAGAGAGGATATTTTCCATATTAACACAATAATATTGCCTTCTATTTGTGTACTATGGGCAGCTTAAGAACATGAGTTTTGTCTAGTCAACTTGTTCACCTGCAGTACCTAGTTGGAAGAATAGTCTAACTAAGAAGGAGGTTCTCAGTAAATATAAATACTCATTCAAAAGAATGCCAGCCCTGTCATTTACCAGCTGTGGAATCCTTTCTGTGCTTTAGTTTCCTCTTCTGTAAAGTGGGGATAATAGAAAACTTCTTCATCAGGTTGTTGTGAAAATTGAACGAGTTAATAAGTGTACAGCGCTTAGAACAGTGCTAGGCCCATAGGAAGTCCTCAGGAAGTGCTAATTATTATCATGACCATGACTATTCATTTCTTAATTTCTGATGAACCTCTCTGCAGGGCAGGAATTGAGATGCACCCGTACAGAATGGACTTGCAGACACTGGGGGGGAAGGAGAGGGTGGGATGAACTGAGAGAGTAGCACCAACGTATGCACACTGCCACGTGTGAAACAGAAAGCTAGTGGGAGGCTGCTGTGCGGCCCAGGGAGCTCAGCTCAGTGCTTGTGATGGCCCAGAAGACCGGGGTGGATGGAAGGAGGCTCAGGAAGGAGGGGATATATATGTTTACTAATAGCTGATTCATGCTCTTGTACAGCAGAAACCAACACAACATTGTAAAGCAATTACGATCCAATCAAACAAAATTAAAAAAAATTCTTAACTTCTATAAACCTCAATTTTCTCATTTGTAGGATGAGGATAAAAAAGGTACCCCCTTTGGAGGATTAAATGAGACAGTGTTTGTTCCTTCCTTACGACTTTAGGCATGGTGTTAGGAGGTTGGTCAAATGTCACTGTGATACCATATCTAATTCTCATTTCTCCTTCGAGAAATGAATGATCCTCCATTTGAAGATGGAGAAATGAATGATGAAGGAGAAATGAACGATGAGCTGGGCAGGTAACATAGTAGAGGAACCTATAATGCCAGAAAGTAAGGAAGTGTTTTTTTTAAATAGGTGAGGGTATGTTGAAGGGACACCTGAGCCAACTGAAGAGGCTGTCAGTGATCAGAGCTTTTTATGTTACAAAGTTATTTTTATCCTCATACTGTGTTTCATCCCCACAACAAACTGGTGAGAGAATCAGTTAAACATTTGTCCCTTTTGGAGACTGAGTGTGTGGTCAGTTGCATCTGACTCTTTGCCACCCCATGGACTGTAGCCTTCCAGGCTTCTCTGTCCGTGGAATTTTCCAGGCAAGAATAATGGAATGGGTTGCCATTTCCTCCTCTAGGGGATCTTCCTGACTCAGGGATTGAACCCATTTCTCCTGCATTGGTGGGCGAATTCTTTACCACTGAGCCACCTGGGAAGCCCAAAGTGGAAATTGAGGTGTGGAGCAATTAAATGTGCCTCTTAAGACTCAGTTGAGACTTGGGTTCAATCCCTGGGTTGGGAAGATCCCTTGGAGAAAGGAATGGCAACCCATAGTCCATGGGGTCACAAAGAGTTGGACACGAATGAGCGGCTAACACACTAAACAAGACTCAATCAGTAGGCAAGGAGAACATCCATAAGTCAACACATCTATCGTCTGACACTTTACAGTATAGATCTTCCACTTGAATTTTTTCAATTATTTTATCTCAGTTCCCTCACCAGGGATCAAACCCGGGTCCTTGGCAGAGAGCTCATGGGGTCCCAAGCAATGGCCTGCCAGGGAATTCCTGATCTTCAACCTTTTAAATATTTAAGCAGAGAATTTTCAGGGCTCCATGCTGATACTGAGCAAATGTATACTATTTGGCTCAGGATGAAGGTCTTATAAAGACTAAGGTGAAACATTTCTGAGTGGGATAATTGAGGGAAAAGAGGGAAGACATGACCAGGACAGGAGATAACATTTTTAAAGAACTGCTCTTAAGCAGGGGGAGTTCGAATGAGCCATGTGATACTGGGTTAGAGCCGAAGACATCAGTATAAACTCATGTTTAGCTTATTAAAGGTACAGATGGTTGCATAGAGAATTTTTGCAGCTATGTGTATGTATATAAATATACACAAATATATTTACTTGCTCTGTCAGCTGAGAGGGCCTAGAAGTAACAACATCCAGTAGCAACAAGCAAGAACAACTAGCATGCAGATCTTGGTTTCTAAAAGCTTTTTCCAATGAAAGCAACAAAGGCTCCCTGGGGAAGATTCTAGAGCTGGGCAGATAACGTGAAGAAAAGCTTGTAGTACCAGGAAGTAAGAAAGTGCTAAAATTTATTTATCTGTCTAGAGCAGTATGTTCAAGTGACACAGGATCCAACTGAAAAGGCTCCAAGGATCAAAGCTGGAACAGTTTGAACAATAAATAACATAGTACTAAATTATCACCTAAAGTGTAAATAAATACCTTTGAGTTTCTACTAATATAAATGAGAGAGAAGAGATAAATCTCCCCTGCATAAGAATTCTAAATAAATTGTATCTCTCGCAAAGAGATAGAACATAACCCCTTACTTTTAAGTGTGGGATTGTGTGAGGCTTCCTTCCAAAATGTCAGATGAAAAGTGGGAAGAAAAGAGCCTGACAAGCACTCAGAGAGGGGATCAAGGTCAACATCAACAGGAATAAGTCACATACTATGGTACCTGTCCCTGATAGGATGCCATGAGAATGGTGCTTTATCTCTATGGTATTCCTTCCAAAAACCCAGTCTAGTCTTGAGAAAAACATCAATAAACCTAAGTTAAAGGATATTCTATAAAATACCCCTCTCAAAAATTACTCCTTAGAACTGTTAAGGTCATCAAAAACAAGGAAAATCTGAGAAACTGTCACAGCCAAGAGGAGTCCAGGGAGACATAACAACTAAATATCCTGGAACAAAAAAAGGGATATTAGGTAAAACTAAGGAAGTCTGAATAAACTGTGGGCCATAATAATAATGTATCAGTAGGTGCCCAATATTCTACTAGAGATCAGTGGAGAAATAACTCAAGAAAGAATGAAGGGATGGAGCCAAAGCAAAAACAATACCCAGCTGTTGATGTGACTGGTGATAGAAGCAAGGTCCGATGCTGTAAAGAGCAATATGGCATAGGAGCCTGGAATGTCAGGTCCATGAATCAAGGCAAATTGGAAGTGTCAAACAAGAGATGGCAAGAGTGAATGTCAACATTCTAGGAATCAGCGAACTGAAATGGACTGGAATGGGTGAATTTAACTCAGATGACCATTATATCTACTACTGCTGGCAGGAATCCCTCAGAAGAAATGGAGTATCCATCATGGTCAACAAAAGAGTCCGAAATGCAGTACTTGGATGCAATCTCAAAAACGACAGAGTGATCTCTGTTCGTTTCCAAGGCAAACCATTCAATATCACAGTAATCCAAGTCTATGCCCCAACCAGTAACGCTAAAGAAGCTGAAGTTGAATGGTTCTATGAAGACCTACAAGACCTTTTAGAACTAACACCCAAAAAAGATGTCCTTTTCATTATAGGGGACTGGAATGCAAAAGTAGGAAGTCAAGAAACACCTGGAGTAACAGGCAAATTTGGCCTTGGAATACGGAATGAAGCAGGGCAAAGACTAATAGAGTTTTGCCAAGAAAATGCACTGGTCATAACAAACACCCTCTTCCAACAACACAAAAGAAGACTCTATACATGGACATGACCAGATGGTCAACACCGAAATCCGATTGATTATATTCTTTGCAGCCAAAGATGGACAAGCTCTATACAGTCAGCAAAAACAAGACCAAGAGCTAACTGTGGCTCAGACCATGAACTCCTTATTGCCAAATTCAGACTTAAATTGAAGAAAGTAGAGAAAACCACTAGACCATTCAGGTATGACCTAAATCAAATCCCTTATAATTATATAGTGGAAGTGAGAAATAGATTTAAGGGACTAGATCTGATAGATAGAGTGCCTGAGGAACTATGGAATGAGGTTCGTGACATTGTACAGGAGACAGGGATCAAGACCATTCCCATAGAAAAGAAATGCAAAAAAGCAAAATGGCTGTCTGGGGAGGCCTTACAAATAGCTGTGAAAAGAAGAGAAGCGAAAAGCAAAGGAGAAAAGGAAAGATATAAACATCTGAATGCGGAATTCCAAAGAATAGCAAGAAGAGATAAGAAGGCCTTCTTCAACAATCAGTGCAAAGAAATAGAGGAAAACAACAGAATGGAAAAGACTAGGGATCTCTTCAAGAAAATCAGAGATACCAAAGGAACACTTCACGCAAAGATGAGCTCGATAAAGGACAGGAATGGTATGGACCTAACAGAAGCAGAAGATATTAAGAAGAGGTGGCAAGAATACACAGAAGAACTGTACAAAAAAGATCTTCATGACCCAGATAATCACGATGGTGTGATCACTGACCTAGAGCCAGACATCCTGGAATGTGAAGTCAAGTGGGCCTTAGAAAGCATCACTATGAACAAAGCTAGTGGAGGTGATGGAATTCCAGTTGAGCTATTCCAAATCCTAAAAGATGATGCTGTGAAAGTGCTGCACTCAATATGCCAGCACATTTGGAAAACTCAGCAGTGGCCACAGGACTGGAAAAGGTCAGTTTTCATTCCAATCCCAAAGAAAGGCAATGCCAAAGAATGCTCAAACTACCGCACAATTGCACTCATCTCACACACTAGTAAAGTAATGCTCAAAATTCTCCAAGCCAGGCTTCAGCAATATGTGAACCATGAACTTCCTGATATTCAAGCTGGTTTTAGAAAAGGCAGAGGAACCAGAGATCAAATTGCCAACATCCACTGGATCATCAAAAAAGCAAAAGAGTTCCAGAAAAACATCTATTTCTGCTTTATTGACTATGCCAAAGCCTTTGACTGTGTGGATCACAATAAACTGTGGAAAATTCTGAAAGAGATGAGAATAGCAGACCACCTGATCTGCCTCTTGAGAAACCTGTATGCAGGTCAGGAAGTAACAGTTAGAACTGGACATGGAACAACAGACTGGTTCCAAATAGGAAAAGGAGTTCGTCAAGGCTGTATATTGTCACCCTGTTTATTTAACTTCTATGCAGAGTACATCATGAGAAACGCTGGACTGGAAGAAACACAAGCTGGAATCAAGATTGCCAGGAGAAATATCAATAACCTCAGATATGCAGATGACACCACCATTATGGCAGAAAGTGAAGAGGAACTAAAAAGCCTCTTGATGAAAGTGAAAGTGGAGAGTGAAAAAGTTGGTTTAAAGCTCAACATTCAGAAAATGAAGATCATGGCATCCGGTCCCACCACTTCATGGGAAATAGATGGGGAAACAGTGGAAATAGTGTCAGACTTTATTTTTCTGGGCTCCAAAATCACTACAGATGGTGACTGCAGCCATGAAATTAAAAGACGCTTACTCTTTGGAAGAAAAGTTATGACCAACCTAGATAGCATATTCAAAAGCAGAGACATTTCTTTGCCAACAAAGGTCCATCTAGTCAAGGCTATGGTTTTTCCTGTGGTCATGTATGGATGTGAGAGTTGGACTGTGAAGAAGGCTGAGTGCCGAAGAATTGATGCTTTTGAACTGTGGTATTGGAGAAGATTCTTGAGAGTCCCTTGGACTGCAAGGAGATCCACCAGTCCATTCTGAAGGAGATCAGCCCTGGGATTTCTTTGCAGGGAATGATGCTAAAGCTGAAACTCCAGTACTTTGGCCACCTCATGCAAAGAGTTGACTCATTGGAAAAGACTCATGCTGGGAGGGATTGGGGGCAGGAGGAGAAGGGAATGACAGAGGATGAGATGGCTGGATGGCATCACTGACTCGATGGACGTGAGTCTGAGTGAACTCCAGGAGTTGGTGATGGACAGGGAGACCTGGTGTGCTGCGATTCATGGGGTCGAGAAGAGTCGGACATGACTGAGCAACTGAACTCAACTGAACTGAACTGAAAGGGGAGAGGAAAGGGGGAGGGGAAATTAGGGATTAAGAGATCGTATTACTGTGTTTACAAACTATAGAGCTATCCTGTCTCATCTGAAAGTGAAAGTCACTCAGTCGTGTCCAACTCCTTGCAATTCAGTCCTCCCTATGGACTGAATTCTCCAGGCCAGAATACTGGAGTAGGTAGCCTTTCCCTTCTCCAGGGGGTCTTCCCAATCCAGGGATCAAACCCAGGTCTCCCACATTGCAGGCAGATTCTTTACCAGCTGAGTCACAAGGGAAGCCCAAGAAAATTGGTGTGGGTAGCCTATCCATTCTCCAGAGGATCTTCCCAACCTAGGAATCAAACTGCCGTCTCCTGCATTGCAGGCAGATTCTTTACCAACTGAGCTATAAAGGAAGCCCAAGTCTCATCTGCTGCTGCTGCTAAGTCGCTTCAGTCATGTCCGACTCTGTGCGACCCCATAGACGGCAGCCCACCAGGCTCCGCCGTCCCTGGGATTCTCCAGGCAAGAGTACTGGAGTGGGGTGCCATTGCCTTCTCCAAAGTCTCATCTGAGGGGGTAGCAAAACAATTCAGAAATATTTGTGAAGTTCACAGTCCAGAGGCATAAGTTCACTAAAGACTGAGACGTAATCATAGGACCACTAAACGCTTCCCCTCCCCCACAGTTCAGCCACATCACTAAAGGCCCATTTATAACAGCTCTTTTTATCCAGTCAGTGAAGTTGCTCAGTCGTGTCCAGCTCTTTGCAATCCCATGGACTGTAGCCTACCAGGCTCCTCCATCCGTGGAATTTTGCAGTCAAGTCAAACTAAATCAATCCCATCGATCCAATCTCATCAAATCCCATCAACCTAGATTTAATTTGTTATGAATTGACAGTGATCTGCATCAGCTCACTTCCTCAGATATTCCCCAGAAATACTTTATTTTCTTTGATTGTTTAATATATTCCATGGACTGTAGCCTGCCAGACTCTTCTGTCCATGGAATCCTCCAGGCAAGAATTTCGGAATGGGTTGGCATTCCCTTCTCCAGGGGATCTTCCTGACCCAGGGATCAAACCCGGGTCTCCTGAATCGCAGGCAGATTCTTTACCATTTGAGCAGCCAGGGGAGCCCCTTAACATATTCTACCTGTGTGTGCTCTTAGCTCTCCTGGGATGCAGGAAGAGCCTCAAGGCCATCTTTCTCGTTTTCATGTTCCTTCCTCTTGCCCACCGCCCTTGACTCTCTACTAACAGTCTAGCAACTGCTGCAATTCCAAGTAATATGCAGTCCATTGAATGAATAGAAACCTTCACACATTAGTTATTTAACAAATTGGTAACGAAATTTATGTGCAGAGCACCTAACCATTTTGACGTGTTTTTAAATCCAACATCTCTTTTTTTTTCCTCTACAACTTCCCTTTGGACTCAGTATTAGTAGTGTGGGTGTATTAGAAGCTCAGTCATGTCCAACTCTTTGCAACCTCATGGACTGTAGCCCACTGGGCTCCTCTGTCCATGGGATTCTCCAGGCAAGAATAGTGAAGTGGGTTGCCATTCCCTTCTCCAGGGGATCTGCTTGACTCAGGGATCAAACCTGCATCTCTTGTGTCTCCTGTGTAGCAGGCAGATTCTTTACCACTTGAGCCATCGGGGAATCCCTAACTAGGAGTAACAGATCAGAAAATTGAAGCCTGGGAACGTTGTTGCTTACAAAAGGTCATGCTGTGAATTATTGGTTGCATTCATGTTAGGATCCATTTCTTATTCTGCTGTCCTTGCCTTGATACCAACACTGTGGTGTTGATGTTGAGTTCATCCAGTTGACCCACAGTAAAGTTATTATTTCTTCTCATTTCTGCAAGTGGGGAGGAGATGGAGGCCCAGTCATTTGAGTTTTGACCTGGCTCTAAATTGTGCCAGTAGGACTGGAACTGTGGTCTCCTTGATTGAAGCTGATACTGTTTAGTCACTCAGTCATGTCTGACTCTTTGCGACCCCATGGACTGTAGCCTGCCAGTCTCCTCTGTCTGTGGGATTTTCCAGGCAAGAATACGGGAATGGGTTGTCATTTCCTATTCCAGGGGATCTTCCCCATCCAGGGATCAAACCCGTTTCTCTTGCCTTGTCAGGCAGGTTCTTTACCACTGAGCCACCAGAGAAGTCCCTGGATTGGAGAATGTCAATCAAATCTTCACTCTATGGGTAACCCAAAAGAACAGACTTGTAGTTCTGAACCACACCAGGTAAACCACAATACCAACTCTGTCCATTTTCTTAATGTAGCATCTTAATTAGGTCAAGTTATTTTGTCGGGAGTGATGGTGGGAGGCTCCAGGTATGGTGAATTCCAGAAAGAAAACCTTACTCTTACGCACTTTTGAAGACTCATGGAGCACAGAGGATGACACAGATTGTTTCCTTCCCCATCAGGGCACTGCTTGTGCATGTTGGAGCCCACCCTGGAGGCTAACTGGGACCTCCCTTCTCACTTCCCATCCCCTCTGGTCTCGGACCACCCCTCCCAGGGCCCTCTGTCTCAGCTGAGTGCTTTCAGGCTGAAGGAGCAGCAGTAAATTCTTCTGGTTTTCCCCCAGAGAAACCGGGGCTTCCCTGGTGGCTCACCAGTTAAGAATCCACCTGCAATGCTAGGAGCCGCAGGAGACACAGGTTCAATGTGTCAGGCTCTTCTCTGGGTTGGGAAGATCCCCTGGAGAAGGGCATGATAACCCACTCCAATATTCTTGCCTGGAGAATCCCCACGGACAAAGGAGCCTGGAGGGGTACAGTCCATAGAGTTGCAAAGAGTTGGACACAACTGAAGTGATTTAGCATACACGCACGCCAGAGAAACCAAACCTCCCAAGTCAAACTACATTTATCTTGCAGATGTTAACCACTTTTCACGGCATAGCATCCATGAGTTACTATGCTAACTGAGCATCAGTCTCTGTTTCCTTTTACAAAAGATATCTTCCCAGCAAATATCTGGGAAGTGAAGGCAAGAGAAGGATGAGAAGGGAAGAAAACCCCAGCCTGTCCCACTTAAAGCTTTGAACATGATCATATGTCCAACTCTCTCCCACTCGTTCATTCAACAATTCTTTATTGAGGATTTGCCTTGTGGTAGGAAATACATTACGGGACGTAAATATGAATAGGACAGAGTCCTTTACCTAAGGGAGATCATGGTTTATGAAAAGGAAAGGGTTTCTTTTAAAGAGGGTGGAATTACAGGGACAGAGAAATGTCCAGCACAGCAGGAATGAGAAGCACCTGTAGTCCTGGAGGGAGGTGAGGATACTGGAGAAAAGGTTGTTTGACTTGCCCCATTTTGCAGGTGAGGAAACAGACTCAGCAGAGAGTCTGTGGCCAATCACAGACTGCAGTGCCAGCAGGGGAAGAGCTTTGTCTCCACTTCAGTTGACTGTGGCATGAAGAGAAGTCTGGCTTTACCACCAGTAAGAGCCTGGGTGTTGTCAGAGTGGACCTGGGCAAACACAGCCCACAGGTCTGAGGAGAACTTCTGGGAACAGGAAGAGGACCCTCAAGAGGTAGCTGGGAGGAACTTGTGTGACCCCTTAGGGGTTCACACAATGAGGTGTGAGGACTTTGGGATTCTGGCAAAGTCCTTAGGGTGGGGTGGGACAGGAGTGGGTGAGGAAGGTTGAGAAAAACTATTAATTTGTTGGAATTTTATAAAACATCTCCCTTTGCTTTTCCCTGCATACACATGTAGCCTTGCAGCACTTAATAATGGTTAATAAGCTGAACCTCTGAATATGTCATTTCACTCCCACGACAGCCCTGCAAGGGAGAGTCTTTCATCATCTGTCTGTCTTTAAAATAAATGAAAAACTGTAGTTTCAGAAGTTTAGCAACATATTCCTGATCACACCTGGAGTTTGAACCTTGGTACTCGGACTTCAGAGGGTCTTAGCTGCCGCAGCAACACAGAGACACCGAGACAGCCTTGACCTTAGAGTAAATCCACAAATACCAGGTATTAGAGCAGTACAAGCGGAGCTTGGGAGTGTACTAGCTGATATTTATCATCACCTATTGAGGGCTTCCCTGGTGGCTCGGTGGGAAAGAATCTGCCTGCCAAGCAGGAGAGGTGGGTTCAGTCCCTGGGTTGGGAAGAGCCCCTGGAGGAGGAAACAGGAACCCACTCCTGTATTCTTGCCTGGGAAATCCCATGGACAGAGGAGCCTGGCGGGCTACATACAGTCCATGGGGTCCCTAAGAGTCAGACACGACTTAGCAACTAAACAACAATGTTGAGAGGTTTGTCTTGTTAATCCTCACAATGAGGACAGCCCAGTTATCACCCCATTTTACTGATGAGAAGGTTGAGGAGCAGAGATGTTATGGAAATGAGCTAATGCCAGAAATGTTTTAATATTCTAAATCAGTGGGGCAGTTTCACCTTTTAGGAATGTGGCAATGTCTGGAGACATTTGATTGTTGCAACTGGGAGGGGCATGCTGTTGGCATCTAGGGACAAACCCATGACAAAGAACTATCAACATGTCAGGAGTGCAGAGGTTGAGAACCCTTGTTCTAAATTGTAAATAAATTGTTCATGTTCAAGAAATAGTGTATTTTCCTCTCCATCAGGAATTCCTAGATTGAAGGTCAGTTCAGATTGAAGGTCAGAGGATACTGATTATGACTTCCTGCCAGCTTTACTTTGCTCATTCCAGAAACCGATGTGTCATGGGAGCACAGGCTTTGATTGCAGCCCCATGGATTGGATGACGTCAGAGTCATTGGTGGTCCCACTGTGGCCCTGAGGCCCAGCTGAGACCATAGGAGCTACCTCCCCAGCCACCAGGTCTAAAGCAGGAACACTGGCCCAGGACAGTGGTGAGGGCAGGGCTCCTGGGAGGCAAAGCATCCATTTCTTATTTGGTAGTTTTTTGGTATTGTTGACTGAAAAACAAGAACAACAGCAACGAAGACACACTGACTTGAAAGTTGAGAGGTTTTTCTTTTTTTAGTTTATTTATTTGGCTGTACCAGGTCTTAGTTGTAGCACACGGGACCTTCCGTCTTTCTTGCAGAGTGTAGGATCTTTAGTTGCGGCATGTAGAATCTCGTTCCCTGACCAGGGATCAAACTCGTGCCCCCTGTACTGGGAGCATGGAGTCTTAGCCACTGGACCACCAGGGCAGTCCTGAGAGTTGTGTTATTTAGGGAACTTGCTGAGGACTACAGCCCAGAAGACAGCCTACTAGATAGATAGCTCTGAGGAACAGTTCCAAAGAGGTAAGGGAGGAGCCAGGATATTTAGGAGTTTTTGCTAGAAAAACAAAAAACATGTAGTCAAACATCAAAAGACTGCTGCTAATCACAAAACCCAGACATCTCAAAATCATGATTTTAATGCTTTTCTATGTATGGGAAGATGCACAAGTTTGGGCTTATTGGAATTTTTTTTTTTTTTTTTGATAAGCATCTTAACTGTCTAAGGCCAGTATCCTGTTTTTCTCCATCCTGAATTCCCTGTAGGGCACACCACAGGGGCGGCTGGAGTGGCTGATGGCTTGATGCTGGGCAACATTCATTGTTCACTGAAATGGCAGGCAATGTGTTTTTTCTTTTTTGTCCACAGCATTCTCCAGATTACAAATTTATCTTTTTCCAGTTTGAAGAACTTTTTAAACATCAAAATATATCATGACAGCAATGCCTTTTCATGCAGGTCACATGCTTGGGGATGAATTGGGGTGGAACTCTCTGGCTTGTTTTGATCTAATTTGCACAAAGGCACCAAATGAGCTAGCAAGAATCCAGTGCTTCAGGTGTGCATAGCTGACTTTAGAGTCTTTTGATTGAGAAAATATGTGATGATCCCTTCACTACTCTGAATTTGGTAGCTTGTTAAAGTGAATTTACATTTTATTAATCAGTCTACAGTTTTGAAAGACTGTAGTGCCAGTATAAGCCAGAGATTATTTACTCAATCTGCAGACACTGCTTTGCCCACATGGATTTATGGACCCTTTACAAAGGCTCCAAGTTCTCCTAAGAGTTTGGGACTACAGGTCAGACAGTCCTGCCCTGGCCCTTCATGCATAAAGCCCTTCTATTCCCCAGTTTAAGAATTTATTTGAGGGGCAGAGGGGCCCATTGGCAATATATGAAAAGTTTTAAACATTATTGTTACACAAATAAAAAACGCAAACTTTAAACATTTTTCATTTCCCTGGTTGTTTAAAAGAAATCCTTGGTTTTTAATCCAGGTATTGATAATGGTATTATAAACCTCTTCCCAACTCCCTGTCCTCCCTCGGTCTGCCACAACTTTGTTGCTCTATATTCAAAGACCTCAGTTGTCCTATAGACCAGCCCCATTCAATTAAAATATAAGGTAAGCCATATTTACATGGTAAAACTTTCTAGTAGCCAAATTGAGAAAGAAAAAGAAAGAGATGGAATTAATTCTAACAATATATTTTATTTTGGAGAAGGAAATGGCAACCCACTCCAGTGTTCTTGCCTGGAGAATCCCAGGGACGGGGAAGCCTGGTGGGCTGCCGTCTATGGGGTCACACAGAGTCGGACACGACTCAAGTGACTTAGCAGCAGCAGCATATTTTATTTAGCCCAGTATATAAAAAATCTTACTTCAACATGTAATTGATATGTTAAAAGTTATTAGTAAAGACTAGAAATAATACACGTACTGACATGCACTATGATAATAATACTCTCCATGATCCAACAGTTAAAATCAAGTGTAGTCCAACCAACACAAAGTTTTGTCTAACATAAAAATATTTTATACTACATTCTATTTTAAAATTTAAATTAATTGAAATTGAAAAGGATTTAAAACTCAGTCACATTGCAAGTGTTCACCAGCTACAGGCAGCATGGCTACTGTATGGGATGGCACAGCTCTAGACCTTTGGTGTGTTTTAACAGACCTCTATCTAATCCTCATAGGCCCCTTTATCATACATAATTGGTTTGGGGAGAAGTTCCAGAATCTTTTCTGTGTAACATTACAGCAGATCTATAGTGAACTCCGGGAGTTGGTGATGGACAGGGAGGCCTGGTGTGCTGCGATTCATGGGGTCGCAAAGAGTCGGACATGACTGAGCGACTGAACTGAACTGAACTGATAGTTGCTATTAGGATGCTCTTCGTTTATGTTGAACTTAAAATCTTCCTGTAGTGTTTGTCCATCCCAGGCTGATGGTCTCCTGTAGAGACAAAGAATACTCTGCTATTTCGAGTCCTGTAGTGATCACCATCCACAGTTGAAAGCCATTCCCAAACAGAATGGTTTTCAGAGAGTTGTGCTCTTTGACCTTGTCTTCAGGAGTGTAATTTTCTAAAGAATGAGGCAGGATTCAGAGGAAAATTTTCATGGGCCAAGGTCCAGAGGGGAAGCTTAGGAAGGGAGAGGACATTAAGATGGAGAAACTCCCATCTCTGAGGGAAATCCACCCCCACACTAGAAGGAAGCCCTGTGATGTGGTCAAAGTTCAGAGGAAGAAAGAGGATTAAAAAAAAAAAAAATTCAGGCAGAAAAGTTTACGGCAAACCCAAGCTCTACACAGTTACTATGAAACAGTACATGGTCAGTACCTCTACTGACCTCTCTTGGCTATTCCATAATATTTTAGTAATCAGCCACACCCCAAACATGTTTAGCATCACACCACGTGCTGCTTCTCACAGCCAGCATTGTCATCAAATGTGATCCCAACATTTGCCATATTATTAAATATCCTATTAAACAGAATCTAAAAATGCACTTTTCCTCCCTCTAAATCAACCCTAACTTTACAACTGAGGTTGCTACTATAATATTGTTGCTTACTTTATTTTTTCACTTTCAAGGATTAAGGTATAATACTAAACTCCCTATCTCATGCTAGTCTCTGCTATTTGTACTTGGCTTGGTATTTGAAGAATATATTTCTAAATTAAAACTGTGCTACTTTTTATCTCATGCAGATATCCCATGCACTCCTGGGCTTCTAGCCTTGTGTATCTCATAATGTTTTCTGTCAAGCTGGACACATCCAGTCACTCCCAGCTGAAGTTCCTCAGCTGAAGTTATTTTCATCTGAGAATCTCTCCAGAGCTGTTTTTGTTGTGAAGGATAAAAGGGATAAAGGATTCACAGCTGCCCAGAGTCCACACCTCTTTAAATACAGGTCTTGCCTCCAGAGTTTGATTTCTTCCTTTTATGGAGAAGTCCTCCTGTCAAGGATGGAAGGATTCAGGAGCAGTTGAAGTGGCGGGTTTCCCTGGGCTTGTGCTTTGCTCAGGTGTGGCTGCTGAGGGGCTTCTGGCATATTCTAAGAAGGCCCATTAAAGCAGAAAAGGCCCTTAGAACCAACTCTGTTGCTCCCAATATAGCTGCTAAACTTAGAATGTTTCAGAGGGTTGCCGGTGCTGCTTCTCTCTGTGTGTGTGTATATGTATATGTATGTAATTTTATTTATTTTTGAGTGTGCTGGGTCTTTGCTGCTGTGAGGGCTTTCCTCTAGCTGCAGCAAGCAGAGCGCTACTCTTTGCTGCAGTGTGCAGGCTTCTCACTGCAGTGGTCTCTCTCGCAGCAGAGCCTGGGCTCTGGGGCATTCAGGCTTCAGTAGTCCTAGCGCATGGGCTCAGTGGTTGGCGGCTCCCAGGCTCTAGAGCACAGGCTCAGTAGTGCTGGTGCACGGGCTTAGTTGTTCCCCAGCATGTGTGGTCTTCCTGGACCAGGGATCGAACCTGTGATCCTGCATTGGCAGGAAGATTCCTTACCACTGAGCCACCAGGGGAGCCTTGCCAGTGCTTCTTGTGCCCCTCTAGCAGCCCGTCGATTCTGCCTTATGATTTTCTGTAGACTTGAAAACCCTTGTTAGACTTAGTTTAGTGAAATGTATCAGAGACAAAAAACACTTGAGTATTGACGGCAAAATCAGTTCTCAGAGAGAAACACATATTTCTTTCTTTTCATATTCTGCCAAGCACCTAATTCAAATACACAATTGTTTCCAGGGCCTATGACCACACCATATTTTATCTGTGAAGGGTAGCTAGGTTAAGACCTTAATTTCTGCTCAATTTCAAGTATGAGAGACCACATTTTTTTTTCCCCCCAGAAAGGTACATTGCCTCTGACTCTTAAAACAGATTTTCTTCTTGTTTTCTCACTTTGTAACTGCTGTATGCAATTTGTTATCATTCTCTAGAAATAATTAAATGTCTTAATGACATTAACCTCTGATAGAAATAATTGGCCCCTAAACTAAACTTGTTCTTTATGGAAAATACAAAACTCTAAGGGCTTCTAGTCTTTTAGAATCATCACAGAATTTGTCCAGGAAGTATGACATTGGCAGAAAGGGAATATAGGTACCTTTGCTCATGTTTATATGAACATGGATTTTGGGTTTTACAAATAGAGAAATACTGTACAAGTCCACAGGGATAGTGAAGTGAAATGCAGAGAGAGAAGGAGAAAGCTTTTATTGTATTTTAAAAATGAAGTAGTATAACCAAATCAGAGAAAAGGGAGCACAAAGGTAAAGCTATTTTGACATTGTTTGCTCTTTATTTCCTATATGAGGCATCTCAGAGAGAGAACACAGCTTCACAATTTGGATGGAAGGTGTAGTAAAGGTTTTTAACCTAGAATAGCGGAAACAACCTTGAAAAAGAACAAAGTTAGAGACTCATATTTTCCATTTTTTTTAAAATAAACAATCTCAATTTATTTTTCATTTATTTAAAAATATATTTATTTATTTGGCTGTGCCAGGCTGCAGCCTGTGGGATCTTGAGATGCAGCATGAGGAATCTAGCTCCCCGAGCAAGGATCTCACTTGGGCCCCTGCACTGGGAGCGGAGAGTCTTAGACATTGGACCACCAGGGGAAGTCCCTGCCATTTCAAAACTTACTACAAAGCTACAGTAATTAATCAAGACAGTGTAGGATAGGTTTAAGATAAGCATGTGAACCAATGGAATCCAAGGACTCCAGGGGAAAAAAGCTCATACATTTATGGCTAATTTTTTTCAACCTGAGTGTCAAGACAATTCAGTGGGGGAAAATAGGTTTTTCAACAAATGATGCTTATCCACGTGAAGCCAATGTGTCTTACCCAGAGTGAGACATCAGTCTTGCAAGAATCTGGGAGGAAAGTGCTCCCATGGAGAAGAAGATTCCTCCCAGAGAGGGATCTGAGAGGGGAATAGGCTTTCCCTACCTCCTTCAAACCATCCCCTTCTCAGTAACTTGCTGTGGTACCTGTAATCCCAAGCCCATCCCTTGGTTTAATGCAGGGCTCACAAGTGGGGCCCTTCACTTGTGAAAAGTCGAGGGCCCTGGGAGAGAGCAAAGTGGGTGAGCTGGCAAGCTGGGATGCACACCCCTCATGAGGGTGCTCAGGGCAGGAGCTGCAGGAGGTGTGTTCATGAAAGAGTCTGGGAGCTTGGAGTCAAGCAGCAGGTGGCTTCTTGACTCAGCCTAAAAGTTTGGGTGCGTGGGCCATGCTAGCCCCCATGGTCCAGGGGCTAACTCTTGACATCCTGAGGGCTCAGAGATGTCAGCATAGAGCGCCAGGCCTTGCAGGGTGGGCTATCTTCATGAGCACCAGCTCCTCACACTGGTTTGAAACTGGAACCAGTGAGCGAGGGTGGGCTTTTCCTGAGTCATGTGCCCTGCTACCCCACACCCCTTTGTTCATCTTTAAGGAGGTGATGGCTAAAGTTCCATAAGGCGGCCAAGAGTCATCATAACTTGGGCCATAATAATGCACTCAAGGGCCAGCATGCCTGGGGAAACTTAGGATTCATTTCTAAAACAATATTCTTTGTTCTGTAGCACATAGAATATTTTATAATCCAAATGGGCTGATGGCCTCTTGGCTTGCATTAGTGTGATGCTATTATCTCAATAAGTGTAAATCTCCACTCTGTTGGTTTTGGACAAGTTTTGGGGCCTCAGATTGCTGTTCTATGGTCTTGCTCTGAACTTCGCTAGGAACATACAAATGTGCAGATGACAAGAACAGATGTCAGAGCCCCTAGAAGATCAAAGTGTCGGCACTGCCTTAGAAAATCTGCCTAGGCCACGTAGTTCTCTGAATCTGCAGGAAGGCTGTCATAAATATTCGATACAGATCTGCTCAATGGAATCAGCTCTAAAGCAGCCCCATTCTTCAGGACTCTTCCCTAAGGCTGGTGCATGGGCGGCCGTGACCGAAAGCCAGTCGTGGGGTGGAATTCCTGGGAACATTTGTCCCTTTCCCCTACATCCTAATTAACTTGGTGCAAAGAAAATTTTCTCTCCTCTATACTAAAACCTAAAACTGTTTCCATGTTTATTTGTCTTTTCAAAACAGAAAACTTAAGAACATACTGTTTCTAGCATTGTGGACAGTGATTTCAGACAAGGGGAAACCAGAGGGTTTTAAGACTTGGGAAGAGAGAGTTCCCAGAGGGGCCCAAGATGTTTTTCTTCAATCCTTCCCTATTTCTGTTCTCTAAATCTCTTTTTGATTATTTTTCAGAGTTTTCTCAACTTGCCGCTCCATCCTCTGCCTTTCTCTTTGCTGCCTTCCACTGCTTCTCTGTGTTGCTGGTCCAGATTTCTGCCTGGGCTCCTCTTTCCCATTTGCGCAAAAGCTCAAAAGTATTTTTTTCTGTTGTGGATAAAAACAAGCAGAAAGCCAGAAGGATGGTTTTCAAAAAGAGAAGCTCCCCCAAATGTCCACTCCTGACTACATCGAATCCTTCTTAGGGAAGTGTGCTTAATGGACACTGCATCATCTTGCAATGTTTTATTCAACTGGCTGACTCTGTTACTTCTTAAATTGTGTACTTTTCTATAAAGATGTTTCACCAGTACAGCTGGATAAAACAAACGTCAAGTGAAAAAACAAAATTCAGAAGTAGATATTTGTAAGACCTATCCTTAACCTCATTAAGGTTGTCTATGCCAAAACTGGCATCTGGTAGTAAAATCTGTCTCTTTCAAACATTGTTTTTCTCCAAAGAAGTCTCCAAAGGTTGCTACTGTGAGAAAGTCCTTTAGCCGTTTGCAGGTTGTGGTTTTTTTTTTTTTTTAACAGCTGTGTCTTCCTGACTGATTTGCCTGGTTGAGGTTATCCCCCAGCACTCAAAAGACACAAAGTTCTGACAAAATCATGATGTGCAGTTGAAGAAATTACCTGCCACCAAAGATGATAATTGACAAGAGTTGTGCTTTTTGCCCTATGGCATGAGCTGTCTCTGTCCCCAGATGTGTAACTCTCAGGGTGTGACAAATTGTTTGTGGGACAACACACGTTACACCCAGACAGTTAGACAAAACACCCCATTGGAGCTGAAACCGCAGCCTAGACCGCTGCATGAGAAACGTGCAAAATCACACCTGCTGGCCAACACTGTGCCTCGTTTCCCTCCTCTCTCTCTTTTTCCTTTACAACAAAGAACATGAAATGTCAGATGAATTTAATGTTGAGAAAAGGACCTCGGGTTAGGTTCCCACATAAACTTCTTTCCATCAGTGATATTTTAGGTGGCCTAACTATGGATAGCTTGAGTGGTGTGCTGAGGTCACGCTATTCGTGATCTGGAATTTAAACCGTAATGTTTGATTGATGCCAGAAGGCTGTGACATAGATGGTTGACAGGACAACAGATCTAGTCTCAACGGTTATCTGTGGTTTAGTCCTGGTTATCTTTTAAAGACTGATATATTCCAGCAAAGAATTCTTGCCGCAGTTACATTCTTATGTGTGTGGCTGTTAGCACCCAATATTTATGATACTTGAAGGTAGGAATTTTTTTTTGTAATGGACAGTGAGATTATTGGGAATGAAGTAGGAATGAAAAGACTCGTTTGGGGGATCTCTTCTGATATGAGAAAGGCTTAAGTATTAAATTTCAAAAACTCCTCTTTTCAAGAGAGCTTCTGATGACGTAGCAGGATGAGAATGTTATGCTGTCTTTAGCAAAATTTGCAGCATTTGTGTCTGTTGGTTATTAATGTTTATTATGGGCATTGCAAGCATGAATGCCTTCTGTATTTTAACCTTTGAGCAAAGGACTACAATTTTATAAGCCATATGTGTATACAATATATAGTACATAAAATAATATAAAATGTTTATGTAATATAGCAAAGTATATATGCAACTTTGCTAATTTTCTTCTTGTTTTCACTGGGAGCACTGTGAGTTTCCCTAGAAACGTGCTTGTGATAAAGTTTATAACCAGTTGCAGTTTAAGAATTGTGCCAAACCAAAAGCCTACTTTCTGGAGCTTTCAGTAGACCCACAGCATGAAGTAGGCACTTGAGTTCTGTTGTCATCACTGAAACAAGTGCAACCTCGATCTTTCCACTCCGTCCTGCCAGCCCAGTTCCTCGTCCCATTTTGCAGTATCTGCTCAGGCAGGCCTTCAGTTCATGCCACCCAAGTCCAGTTTTATATCATTCTGGTCATTTTTCCTCCTTTCCTTCAAACCCCATATTCAGTTCATTGGTAAATTCTGTATATGTTACTTAAAAAAAAAATCCAAATGAACTTCTCTCCAACTTGACTGCACACCCTCAATTCACACTTTGCCTCATCTAAATACTACAGTAGTCTCCTAAATGCTCTCCCTGCATCCCCCTCCCCACCCCCGCCCCCAGTCCACACAGATCCATTTACCACAGAGCATCTGGAATAACCATTAAAATAACCATCAATCAGGTCGTGTGACTCCTGCTCAAAACGTTCAACAGCTCCCCATATCTTCTGGAACACATCCTACATTCCTTAGGATGGCAACGTCTTATTCCCGGATTCCTGCCTCTCTCTTCAACCGTATCTCACAATCTCCTATTTTCCTCTGCCTTGCTCACTGAGGTTGCTTTCCTGGCTCCTTTCGGTTCTGGGAACAAGTGAAGTTCTCTCCAGTCTCAGGGCTGTTGCACCCGCTAATTCTCTCTGCCTCCCAGTGTTCATCCATCTCTATCCTTGTTGTATAGGTCTCAGCATAAATGGCGCCTCCTCAGAGTTTTCCCTAAAACCATCCTTATGTGGATACTCACTGTTATTCTCCGTCTTCCCCCATTCTTTCCCTCCTGGCTTTGCTGTAATCTGTATTATGTTCCTTGTTTACTTAGCTATTGTTTTCCTTCACAGGACTAAGTTGAATGAAGATGAGAACTGTATTTGTCATGGATTCCTCAGTGCTTAGTGTCATATTTGGTGCAAAGTAGGTGCTCAGTAAACACTTGTTGAATAAACAGAAAATACTTTCAAATGTTCAGGAAAAATCTGCCTATTTAAAGTTTCTACTGTTGGTTCTAGTTCTGGTTTTGAAGGCAACATAATGTGATCCTATGGCTTCTTATACAAACATTTCAAATCATCGATACCCTTCTTAGTCACCTGATTTCTGTGCTATACGTCCCACTAAGCCTTCCCTTGTTCAGCACGGCTTGCAACTTTCTCATCACAGTATTCATTCTTTGTTGGAAGATTCTAGTTTCACAACAACCCTCATTGGCAAAGCAGGTGTGTTCTGATCCCCACAGGGTCCAGCAGGGTTCACCCTCATTGAGAATCATGTCCAGCTTATGGATCTTTAATTTTCAGGATATTGCAAAATAGAATATTTCCCAAGCTTTCTGGCATGTTTACCATTCTTTGTGATTTCTCAAACTCACTGCCAGTGGCTCTGAGATTATATGTGCAAATTCTTTTTGCACTTTGTAATGTAATTTGTCTGAATCTGGAGGTTTGAAATAATCTATATGCCTAGCTTTTTCTTATTCTCTAACATATTATAGGCTCCACTTTATTCTTTTCATGGTCTCCTTTGCTGCACAATTTGAATTCAAAATCTATTCTCCTTTGTCTAGAAGATGGAATTTGAGTATTTAGAAGTTTTGACCTTTAGTTGCTTGTTAACATGACACCATCTTCCTGAACCTGTCACTTGCTTGTTCTTCTCCTCCTCCTCGTTCTCTTCTTCATCTCTTTCCTTCTTCATCCTTTCTTTTATCTTCTGTTCTCACCTCTCCCCCTTCCCCCTTTCCACCTTTCCCTCCATCCCTCCTTGCCTCCCTTCCTTTCTTCCTTCTCTCCCACCCCATTCTCTCTCTCTCTGAATTTGTCATGGAAGACCTTTTAAATCACTCATGTCTCTTGGATTTCCCACTAGTTAAGTCTTTAGTCTTCCTGAAAATCATCATTTTTGTGTGTTGGTTCTTGACTGTATGTCCCTCATAATCTCTCTTGAATTGGTTCTTTGAAAAACATGGGTTCATGAGAAAGTTTTCTGGGTGATCACGCTAGCTTAAGAGTTTACTTATCTTTTTCCTTTTCACTGGAATTCCTCATTATTACATTGCCTTAGAATGTATGTAATGCTCCCTTCCCTTGCTATTATAGACTCCCAAAAGACATGTTCTCCCAAGGCCCCTGTAATTTCTGTACAGAAACTAGTTCTTTCTCATTGGTTAAAATTATATCCAGAATGACAGTTTCTCCTTCTAATCTGAGCTGAACTTGTTAGCTAGGAATGTTAAAAATTTTTATAAGTAACTCTATTTTAGCAAACTGTGAATTCCAACAGACATAAGGATAGTTCAAGTCCCCCTTCCTGTGATCGCTCACTTGTAGTTATGCAAACTGCCTTCAGAAAGCCTCATCCTTGTCCTCACCATTCGTGGTAAAGGCTCATCTCAGAAGCACCACTGTCTGTATGTCTCCTGTAACTCCATCCTGCTTCCACTCTTCCTGAGTGGTTTTCTGTACAGGACAATGGCATCTTTGGCATCTCCGTTTCATGTACAAGTCTATGTCTTCTTGCTTCTTTTGAACCTGCTGTTTCCTTCTCCTCCTGCATTTCAGGCAGATGACTCATCTCACCTGTGTGAGAATGGCCATGCTTATGTTAACATTCCAGGTTCTCTTTCTTTGAATCCCATCCTTTGTGAATCAAAGTCAGAAATCTTATAGTACATAAGGGTTTCTCCTGATGTTTCTCTCATTTTCAACTAGGGGTTAGGTATGAGATACCACCTGTAGTGGGGCTTCCGCAGTGGTTCAGCATTAAAGAATCAGCCTGCAGTGCAGGAGTTGCAGGAGATGCAGGTTTGATCCCTGAGTCTGGAAGATCCCCTGGAGGAGGGCATGGCAACCTACTCCGGTATTCTTGCCTGGAGAATCCCATGGACAGAGGAGCCTGGAGGGCTACAGTCCACAGGGTCACAAAGAGTCAGATACGACTTTAGTGACTTAGCACGCATGCATGTATCACCAGTAGCGGGCTTCTGTGGTGGCTTCGCTGGTAAAGAATCCACCTGCCAGTACAGGAGATGCAGGTTTGATTCCTGGGTCAGGAAGATCCCCTGGAGAAGGACATGGTAGCCCACTTCAGTATTCTTTCCTGGGAAATTCCATGGACAGAGGAGAGTGGCAAGCTACAGTCCATGCGGTCGCAAAGAGTCAGACACGACTGAGCGATTTAAACAGCAACTACCTGTAGTGGCCCAGCCATTTCTCCAGACTGTCCCATTCTCCTCACCCTTGCCTCCCATTCTCCTTCATCTCTTCATAAGACTTTCCCTCTGACTTCCTAGTGCTTCATCCTTCCTAATATATTTTTCTTTTTTTCTTTGCTGATTATCTTGTGTATGGAACTGTGTTCCTCTAAGAAGTCTATCGGTTAGAGTGATTACCTTCGGAGTCCGAGTAAATCTGAGAGCTGGTTCTGCCATACTAACAAGCTGTGTGATGTTGGGCAAGATACTTAACCTTTCTAAACCTCATTTTCCCCAACTATACAATGGAAACAAGTATAGAACTTACTGTTTAGGGTTGTCATGATTAAATGAGATAATGCATGTAAAGCAACCAACCCAGTACTTGATGCTTAGCAAGGGCTTCTGAAGCTGTCGTCACTCTTACTAGTTGCATTGGTCATTTTGTTCTCCCTCTTGCCATCCCCAACTGTGGGTCAGCAGAGATTTTGGTTGCCCAGTGAGAGAAGGAAGGAAGCCAATGAGCAGAAGACCCAGAAGGCATGAGAGAGATCCACACCCTTGGGAAGAAGGAAGAATGGATGGCAGGAGTAGTTGGAGAGGACAAGCTCAGAGAGGATGTGGGTTTAGGTGGATGAGCACCTAGCGCTCTTGCTTTTATTCTTGTCTTGTGCCTTTTCCATCATTTTTACGGGCTGATGTGTAGACATTTGCTGAGAGGGATATTCCACCTGGATGTCATTGAAATTATATAGCCTTTTCCTTCACCAAATGTTTTGCTATCCCAGTGACTATATGAATGTTCCATTTGTGATGTAATTGCTCTGTTTCAGATTTTCTTCCCTAAAGACTAGAGTTATCCAAAACATTCAAGACAATGACTTGAACATAAAGCTTTGTATGATGCATTCTTTATTTCCTAAGGTTTGCATTTTTCCCCCTATTTAGTCATCTACCTCTGGCTGGAGGTGGAGGCTCCAAAGGTCAGGGGTTGCATTGTGAAGAGAATGGAAAGATGAAGGGAATGACTTCTGTTGTAAATTTTCCACTTCCTAGAGAGTAGGGGGAAACATGCGCTAACAGAGTCAGCTTTAACTTGTTTGGAAGCACAGTCTCACAATTATTTTGGTTGCTCACAATGTCTGCAGAAAACAACCAGCTTCTGCCAAAGTTATTTTTATAAAGAAAATATTCTGTTGCTTTAGCTGCCTATGGCAGTGACTTTTTCTTAAAAGTGTGTGAACCTCCCTTTTGTTTCATGGTTCTGCCAAATAACCACACATGGGAAGAGTAGGGAAGAAGGATGAATGGACCAGGATTTAACTCTGACCTTTTTAAAGGTTGAAAATGGACCATATCTTGCTTAGTGAGGAGATGAGATAGGGCATGAATTATTTAGTTGTGGTAAAGTAGAAGGCTTTCTTATGTCTCCTTGCTATTCTTTGGAACTCTGCATTCAGATGCTTATATCTTTCCTTTTCTCCTTTGCTTTTCACTCCTCTTCTTTTCACAGCTATTTGTAAGGCCTCCCCAGACAGCCATTTTGCTTTTTTGCATTTCTTTTCCATGGGGATGGTCTTGATCCCTGTCTCCTGTACAATGTCATGAACCTCCATCCATAGTTCATCAGGCACTCTATCTATCAGATCTAGTCCCTTAAATCTATTTCTCACTTTCACTGTATAATCATAAGGGATTTGATTTAGGTCATACCTGAATGGTCTAGTGGTTTTCCCTACTGTCTTCAATTTAAGTCTGAATTTGGCAATAAGGAGCTCATGATCTGAGCCACAGTCAGCTCCCGGTCTTGTTTTTGCTGACTGTATAGAGCTTGTCCATCTTTGGCTGCAAAGAATATAATCAATCTGATTTTAGTGTTGACCATCTGGTGATGTCCATGTGTAGAGTCTTCTCTTGTGTTGTTGGAAGAGGGTGTTTGCTATGACCAATGCGTTCTCTTGGCAATCTCTCTTCAAGAAAATTAGAGATACCAAGGGAACATTTCATGCAAAGATGGGCTCAGTAAAGGACAGAAATGGTATGGACCTAACAGAAGCAGAAGATATTAAGAAGAGGTGACAAGAATACACAGAAGAACTGTACAAAAAAGATCTTTACAACCAAGATAATCACGATAGTGTGATCACTCACCTAGAGCCAGACATCCTGAGATGTGAAGTCAAGTGGGCCTTAGAAAGCATCACTACAAACAAAGCTAGTGGAGGTGATGGAATTCCAGTTGAGCTATTCCAAATCCTGAAAGATGATTCTGTGAAAGTGCTGCACTCAATATGCCAGCACATTTGGAAAGCTCTGCAGTGGCCACAGGACTGGAAAAGATCAGTTTCATTCCAATCCCAAAGAAAGGCAATGCCAAAGAATGCTCAAACTACCGCACAATTGCACTCATCTCACACACTAGTAAAGTAATGCTCAAAATTCTCCAAGCCAGGCTTCAGCAGTACATGAACCGTGAACTTCCTGACGTTCAAGCTGGTTTTAGAGAAGGCAGAGGAACCAGAGATCAAATTGCCAACATGTGCTGGATAATGGGAAAAGAAAGAGATTTCCAGAAAAACACCTGTTTCTGCTTTATTGACTATGCCAAAGCCTTTGACTGTGTGGATCACAATAAACTGTGGAAAATTCTTCAAGAGATGGGAATACCAGATCACCTGACCTTCCTCTTGAGAAACCTGTATGCAGGTCAGGAAGCAACAGTTAGAACTGGACATGGAACAACAGACTGGTTCCAAATAGGAAAAGGAGTACAGCAACACTGTATATTGTCACCCTGTTTATTTAACTTATATGCAGAGTATATCATGAGAAACGCTGGGCTGGAAGAAGTACAAGCTGGAATCAAGATTGCCAGGAGAAATAACAATAACCTCCGATATGCAGATGACACCACCATTATGGCAGAAAGTGAAGAGGAACTCAAAAGCCTCTTGATGAAGGTGAAAGTAGAGAGTGAAAAAGTTGGCTTAAAGCTCAACATTCAGAAAACGAAAATCATGGCATCTGGCCCTATCACTTCATGGGAAATAGATGGGGAAACAGTGGAAACAGTGTCAGACTTTATTTTTCTGGGCTCCAAAATCACTACAGATGGTGACTGCAGCCATGAAATTAAAAAACGCTTACTCCTTGGAAGGAAAGTTATGACCAACCTAGATAGCATATTCAAAAGCAGAGACATTACTTTGCCAACAAAGGTTCATCTAGTCAAGGCTATGGTTTTTCCTGTGGTCATGTATGGATGTGAGAGTTGGACTGTGAAGAAGGCTGAGTGCCGAAGAATTGATGCTTTTGAACTGTGGTGTTGGAGAATTTTGAGAGTCCCTTGGACTGCAAGGAGATCCAACCAGTCTATTCTAAAGGAGATCAGTCCTGGGTGTTCACTGGAAGGACTGATGCTAAAGCTGAAACTCCAGTACTTTGGCCACCTCATGTGAAGAGTTGACTCATTGGAAACGATTTTGATGCTGGGAGGGATTGGGGACAGGAGGAGAAGGGGACGACAGAGGATGAGATGGCTGGATGGCATCACCGACTCGATGGACATAAGTTTGGGTGAACTCTGGGAGTTGGTGATGGACAGGGAGGCCTGGTGTGCTGCAATTCGTGGGGTGGCAAATAGTCGGACACGTCTGAGCGACTGAACTGACTGAACTGAACTGAACTGAACTGAAAGTGGAAGGAGTAGACCTGAGCTCACTCTAAGGGAGAAATCTTCATCCCTCGTGCTCATGTTCTCAAGGGCTGTTTACATTTTCCTCTGTCCACCCACCTGCAGCCCACAACCTTGACCTCTGCTGTAATGGAGTTATCATCAAGAGGGTATCCAACCACCAAGGAGAGCACTCTCAATCCTGACTGAAGCTTTGGGGAAAGGCTTCTCAGAGGAGATGGTGCTTGATATAGGCTTTGCAGGGGGCTGAGCCAGTTGAGAGGCAGAGTTGTGGGAAAATAGTTTCCAGGCAGGTGGAGAGTCTTGCATGCTGGGGTTTTACTCTGAAGGCAACGGGAAACATCAGGGGTTTTTGAGCAAGATGGGAACACGATGAGTTCCATAGTTTTGAAAATAAATCCAGCAGCAGCCATGGGAGATGCAGATTCAAAGTAAGGAAACCCACAGTGTTTGGTGATGATCTTGGTGAGACATGGAACAGGGGAAGTGGGAATGGAAGAGAAAAGAGGGACAACAAGTCCATTCTCATCAGGGAGGGTTGGAGGAAAATAAAAGGCTTCTCTGAGCTTCCCATCTGGGAATGTTGAAGGGATGGTGATGTTAATGAGTTGGAGTTCAAGGAGGAAAGATGACCGGGAGGAAGATGATGAGTTATGGATGAGAATAAGGAGGATCTATAGATCTAACTGAAAGCAGTTGGAAGTACAAATGAGGAAAAAAGACGAAGTTGAGTTGAAAAGTTGGGCTCATTTTCATATGAATGTTTGCTAAAACAAAGAGGGGGAGAGATCATCTAGTGGAAACCTAAAGAAAGGAAAGAAAAAGCAACTGAGCATGGAATCATGAATGACCCGTATTTAAGGATGAGCAGATGAAGAGCAGCCCACAATAGACACTGAGAATGAGCCTCCATTCATTCATGCAGTCAACAAGTATTTATTGGGCACCCACCATGGACAGGTCCTAGGCATCAAGGTTCCAGTGAGAAAAATATGCTGCCTCCCAGAGGCTATCGTGAGGGAGATGCTTAGGAAAGTGCAGCATCCCATGGAGCCCCAGAAAGGCACGGGGTGAGGAAGAGCAGCGGAGGGGGTCTGATGGTGATGACTGCACTGAGGCTAGGAAATAAAGAGGGAAGATGGTAGAGGAGAGAGGTGGGGGAGGAAAGACAGGCAGGTGGGAGAGGAGACAACATAGAAGCACAGAGGGGAGATGCGTCTCCTTCCCAGTGCCTCTAAGAACCCCTCATTCTTTTCTTCTGCCTCACATGGAAGCAGAGTGAATGCCAGCCTAATCAGGTTTACCTTGGTAGCCACAGCAACCTCTGGATGAGGCTTTGTTGCACATTCATCATACTTTTAAGTGAGGAACTTACTTTATATCAAGTTACACGCTAATTAGAAATACAGCAACACTCCTGTCTCTTAAAAATGTTCTCTTAAAGGTTTGCCATGTTGTCTTTTTCCAGAATTCATTTTTCCTGTACTATTTCATTCACAGAGATTCTTGGCCATAATATATATATATATTATGTGTGTGTATATATATATATATATATATATATATACATATATATATATATACATACATATATATATACATATATATATATACACACACACACATATCTGTGTATATATATATATAAACTGACAAAATATTAAAGCTTTAAAGTAAAATTAGTCTGTTATCTGATTATGAAAGTGCTCATTGTAAAAACTTGGAAATAGAATATAAAGTATAAAATACAAATTATTCATTTCGCTATCACTCTTAATATTATTTTTTCTTCCTAATCCTCTTTCTAGACACATTTTACTTCATTAATAATTTTTTGTGATCATTTTGTATTTACAGTTTTATACATTGTTTACAAATTACATCATAGATATTTCCCCATGTCACTAAGTAGCTATAAAAACATTTCATTTTACGTGGGTGTCTTACTTTACCCATTCCTGTGTTGTTCATTTGCTGCTGCTAAGTTGCTTCAGTCGTTTCTGACTCTGTGCAACCCCATAGACTGCAGCCCACCAGGATCCTCCGTCCCTGGGATTCTCCAGGCAAGAACACTGGAGTGGGTTGCCATTGCCTTCTCCAATGCATGAAAGTGAAGTCGCTCAGTCGTGTCTGACTCTTAGCGATCCCATGGACTGCAGCTCACCAGGCTCCTCTATCCATGGGATTTTCCAGGCAAGAATACTGGAGTGGGGTACCATTCATTTAGGTTCTTTCTAATATTTCTCTATTTTAATGCAGCAATTAAAATACATAACTTTTTATCCTTCATATATATATCCACCTTTATACATAATTTTTGTCCCCATCTATTCAAATCCACTTGTACTTCAAAATGATTTATTATATATTTCCCCCTCAAATCCTTATATTTAAATGAATAGTGTCTCATTAATACAATGAAAACTGATTTCACCATCTTTCGTCTCAAAATTCAGGTTATTTTGAAATGGTAATTGATTGTTTTGTAAACTCCATTTTTAAGAAATTTGACCCAAACTATGCTGTGCTCAGTTGTTCAGTCGTGTCTGACTGTTTGTGACCCCATGGACTGCAGCCAGCCAGGCTCTTCTGTCCATAGGGATTCTCCAGGCAAGGATACTGGAGTGGGTTGCCATTTCCTACTCCAGGGGATCTTCCAAGCCAAGGTTAAAACCATGTCTCTGGAGTCTCCTACACTGGCAGGCAGATTGTTTACCACTGCACCACCTGGGAAGCTCTTCTCTTACTAAAACTTAGAGGGCTTTAACTCTTTCAGCTTATAGACTATTGTTATTCAATATTTTATTTCTATTAAAAATACTTTGCAAGACATCACCGGCCTGAACCGGAAGCCGCCTTGGGGCTGCCCGACTGTGCGTTGAGGAGCTGGGCATTGCGGAGACTATTCTCAGCCCTGTCCTTCGGGGCTTGTCATCCATCCATGCGTCCACTGAATGTGGGTGACTGCCGAGGTGGGGCCAGGTGGCAAAGTCCATGGTCTCCTAGGTCCTCCATGTGTCTCTTGGTGAATGCAGGGTGTGAGGTGATGATTAAAGATGTTTTATTAACGGTGCTGTATAGATGGAGAAGTCTTGAGGCTACTGTATAAATAAGACTGAAAACAAGAAGCAGGAGGCTTAAGTCCAAATGTTGAGAACACCAGAGAACTCCTGACTCCAGGGAACATTAATCAACAGGAGCTCATCAAACGCCTCCATACCTACACCAAAACCAAGCCCCACCCAAGGGCCAACAAGTTCCAGAGCAAGACATACCACACAAATTCTCCAGCAACACAGGAACATAGCCCTGAGCTTCAATATACAGGCTGCCCAAAGTCACTCCAGACCCACTGACATCTCATAACTCATTACTGGACACTTCATTGCACTCCAGAGAGAAGAAATCCAATTCCACCCACCAGAACACAAGCGACACAAGCTTCCCTAACCAGGAAATCTTGACAAGCCACCCGTACAACCCCACCCACAGCGAGGAAACTCCACAATAAAGAGAACTCCACAAACTGCCAGAATACAGAAAGGCCACCCCAAACACAGCATATAAACAAGATGAAGAGACAGAGGAATACCCAGCAGGTAAAGGAACAGGATAAATGCCCACCAAACCAAACAAAAGAGGAAGAGGTAGGGAATCTACCTGATAAAGACTTAAGAATAATGATAGTGAAATTGATCCAAAATCTTGAAAACAAAATGGAGTCACAGATAAATAGCCTGGAGACAAGGATTTAGAAGATGCAAGAAAGGTTTAACAAAGACCTAAAAGAAATAAAAAAGAGTCATTATATAATGAATAATTCAATAAATGATATCAAAAACACTCTGGAGGGAATAAATAGTAGAATAATGGAGGCAGAAGATAGGATTAGTGAAGTAATGGTAGAAATAAATGAATCAGAGAGGAAAAAAGAAAAATGAATTAAAAGAAATGAGGACAATCTCAGAGATTTCTGGGACAATGTTAAATGCCCCAACATTCGAATCATAGGAGTCCCAGAAGAAGAAGACAAAAAGAAAGACCAAGAGAAAATACTTGAGGAGATAATAGTTGAAAACTTCCCTAAAATGGGGAAGGAAATAATCACCCAAGTCCAAGAAACCCAGAGAGTCCCAAACAGGATAAACCCAAGGTGAAACACCCCAAGACACATATTAATGTGTGGGAAAAACAACAGCAGCAAGGGAAAAACAACAAATAACACACAAGGGGATTCCCATAAGGATAACAGCTGATCTTTCAATAGAAACTCTTCAGGCCAGCAGGGAATGGCAGGACATACTTAAAGTGATGAAAGAAAATAACCTACAGCCCAGATTACTGTATCCAGCAAGGATCTCATTCAAATATGAAGGAGAAATCAAAAGATTTACAGACAAGCAAAAGCTGAGAGGATTCAGCACCACCAAACCAGCTCTTCAACAAATGCTAAAGGATCTTCTCTAGACAGGAAACACAAGAAGGGTGTATAAACTCAAACCCAAAACAATAAAGTAAATGGCAAAGGTATCATACTTATCAATAATCACCTTAAACGTAAATGGGTTGAATGCCCCAACCAAAAGGCAAAGACTGGCTGAATGGATACAAAAACAAGACCCCTACATATGTTGTCTACAAGAGACCCATCTCAAAACAAGGGACACAGACTGAAAGTGAAGGGCTGGAAAAAGATATTCCACGCAAATAAAGACCAAAAGAAAGCAGGAGTAGCAATACTCATATCAGATAAAATAGACTTTAAAATAAAGGCTGTGAAAAGAGAAAAAGAAGGACACTACATAATGATCAAAGGATCAATCCAAGAAGATATAACAATTATAAATATATATGCACCCAACATAGGGGCACCACAATATGTAAGACAAATGCTAACAAGTATGAAAGGGGAAATTAATAATACAATAATAGCGGGAGACTTTAATACCCCACTCACACCTATGGATAGATCAACTAAACAGAAAATTAACAAGGAAACACAAACTTTAAATGATACAATGGACCAGTTAGACCTAATTGATATCTATAGGACTGCTACTGCTACTGCTAAGTCGCTTCAGTCGTGTCTGACTCTGTGTGACCCCAGAGACGGCAGCCCAACAGGCTCCCCCATCCCTGGGATTCTCTAGGCAAGAACACTGGAATGGGTTGCCATGTGAAAGTGAAGTCGTTCAGTCATGTCTGACTCTTAGTGACCCCATGGACCACAGCCTACCAGGCTCCTCTGTCCATGGGATTTTCCAGGCAAGAGTACTGGAGTGGGGTGTCATTGCCTTCTCTGATCTATAGGGCATTTCACCCTAAAACAATGAATTTCACCTTTTTCTCAAGTGCACATGGAACCTTCTCCAGGATAGATCACATCCTGGGCCATAAATCTAGCCTTGGTAAATTCAAAAAAATAGAAATCATTCCAAGCATCTTTTCTGATCACAATGCAGTAAGATTAGATCTCAATTACAGGAGAAAAACTATTAAAAATTCCAACATATGGAGGCTGAACAACATGCTGCTGAATAACCAACAAATCACAGAAGAAATCAAAATATGCATAGAAACGAATGAAAATGAAAACACAACAACCCCAAACCTGTGGGACACTGTAAAAGCAGTGCTAAGGGGAAGGTTCATAGCAATACAGGCAGGCATACCTCAAGAAACAAGAAAAAAGTCAAATAAATAACCTAACTCTACACCTAAAGCAACTAGAAAAGGAAGAAATGAAGAAGCCCAGGGTTAGTAGAAGGAAGGAAATCTTAAAAATTAGGGCAGAAATAAATGCAAAAGAAACAAAAGAAACCATAGCAAAAATGAACAAAGCCAAAAGCTGGTTCTTTAAGGGGATAAATAAAATTGACAAACCATTAGCCAGACTCTTTAAGAAACAAAGGGAGAAAATACAAATCTATAAAATTAGAAATGAAAATGGAGAGATCACAACAGACAGCACAGAAATACAAAGGATCATAAGAGACTACTATCAGCAATTATATGCCAATAATATGGACAACTTGGAAGAAATGGACAAATTCTTAGAAAAGTACAACTTTCCAAAACTGAACCAGGAAGAAATAGAAAATCATAACAGACCCATCACAAGCACGGAAATTGAAACTGTAATCAGAAATCTTCCAGCAAACAAAAGCCCAGATCCAGATGGCTTCACAGCTGAATTCTACCAAAAATTTAGAGAAGAGCTAACACCTATCCTACTCAAACTCTTCCAGAAAATTGCAGAGGAGGGTAAACCTCCAAACTCATTCTACAAGGCCATCACCCTAATACCAAAACCTGACAAAGATGTCACAAAAAAAGAAAACTACAGGCCAATATCACTGATGAACATAGATGCAAAAATCCTTAACAAAATTCTAGCAATCAGAATCCAACACCATATTAAAAAGATCATACATCATGACCAAGTGGGCTTTATCCCAGGGATGCAAGGATTCTTCAATATCCATAAATCAATCAATGTAATATGCCACATTAACAAATTGAAAAATAACAGCCATATGATTATCTCAATAGATGCAGAGAAAGTCTTTTGACAAAATTCAACATCCATTTATGATAAAAACTCTCCAGAAAGCAGGAATAGAAGGAACATATCTCAACATAATAAAAGCTATATATGACAAACCCACAGCAAACATTATAATCAATGGTGAAAAATTGAAAGCATTTCTCCTAAAGTCAGGAACAAGAAAAGGGTGCCCACTTTCACCATTACTATTCAACATAGTTTTGGAAGTTTTGGCCACAGCAATCAGAGCAAAAAAAAAAAAAAAAGGAATCCAAATTGGAAAAGAAGAAGTAAAACTCTCACTGTTTGCAGATGACATGATCCTCTACATAGAAAACACTAAAGACTCCACCAGAAAATTACTAGAACTAATCAATGAATATAGTAAAGTGGCAGGATATAAAATCAACACACAGAAATCCCTTGCATTCCTATACACTAATAATGAGAAAATAGAGAAATTAAGGAAACAATTCCATTCACCATTGCAACAAAAATAATAAAATACTTAGGAATATATCTACCTAAAAAAACAAAAGACCTATATATAGAAAACTATAAAACACTGGTGAAAGAAATCAAAGAGGACACTAATAGATGGAGAAATATACCATGTTCATGGATCGGAAGAATCAATATAGTGAAAATGAGTATACTACCCAAAGCAGTCTATAGATTCAATGCAATCCCTATCAAGCTACCAATGGTATTTTCACAGAGCTAGAACAAATAATTTCACAATTTGTTTGGAAATAGAAAAAACCTCGGATAGCCAACGCAACCTTGAGAAAGAAGAATGGAACTGAAAGAGTCAACCTGCCTGACTTCAGGCTCTACTACAAAGCCACAGTCATCAAGACAGTATGGTACTGGCACAAAGACAGAAATATAGATCAATGGAACAAAATAGAAAGCCCAGAGATAAACCCTCACACCTATGGACACCTTATCTTTGACAAAGGAGGCAAGAATATACAATGGAGAAAAGACAATCTCTTTTTAACAAGTGGTGCTGGGAATACTGGTCAACCACTTGTAAAAGAATGAAACTAGAACACTTTCTAACACCATACACAAAAATAAACTCAAAATGGATTAAAGATATAAATGTAAGACCAGAAACTATAAAACTCCTAGAAGAGAACATAGGCAAAACACTCTCTGACATAAATCACAGCAGGATCCTCTATGACCCACCTCCCAGAATATTGGAAATAAAAGCAAAAATAAACAAATGGGACCTAATTAAACTTAAAAGCTTCTGCACAACAAAGGAAACTATAAGCAAGGTGAAAAGACAGCCTTCAGAATGGGAGAAAATAATAGCAAATGAAGCAACTGACAAACAACTAATCTCAAAAATATACAAGCAACTCCTGCAGCTCAATTCCAGAAAAATAAACGACCCAATCAAAAAATGGGCCAAAGAACTAAACAGACATTTCTGCAAAGAAGACATATAGTTGGCTAACAAACACATGAAAAGATGCTCAACATCACTCATTATCAAAGAAATGCAAATCAAAACCACAATGAGAGACCATTCCACGCCAGTCAGAATGGCTGCTATCCAAAAGCCTACAAGCAATAAATGCTGGAGAGGGTGTGGAGAAAAGGGAACCCTCTTACACTGTTGGTGGGAATGCAAACTAGTACAGCCACTATGGAGAACAGTGTGGAGATTCCTTAAAAAACTGGAAATAGAACTACCATATGACCCAGCAATCCCACTTCTGGGCATATACACCGAGGAAACCAGAATTGAAAGAGACACGTGTACCCTGATGTTCATCGCAGCACTGTTTATAATAGCCAGGGCATGGAAGCACCTTAGATGTCCATCAGCAGATGAATGGATAAGAAAGCAGTGGTACATATACACAATGGAGTATTACTCAGCTGTTAAAAAGAATACATTTGAATCAGTTCTAATGAGGTGGATGAAACTGGAGCCTATTATACAGAGTGAAATAAGCCAGAAAGAAAAACACCAATACAATATACTAATGCATATATATGGAATTTAGAAAGATGGTAACGATAACCCTGTATGCGAGACAGCAAAAGAGACACAGATGTATAGAACAGTCTTTTGGACTCTGTGAGAGAGGGCGAGGGTGGGATGATTTGGGAGAATGGCATTGAAACATGTATAATATCATATGTGAAACGAATTGCCAGTCCAGGTTTGATGCATGATACAGGATGCTTGGGGCTGGTGCACTGGGATGACCCAGAGGGATGGTATGGGGAGGGAGGTGGGAGGTGTGTTCAGGATAGGGAACACGTGTGCACCCATGGCAGATTCATATGGATGTATGGCAAAACCAATACAATATTGTAAAGTAATTAGCCTCCAATTAAAATAAATGTATATTAAAAAAATCAAAGATAGTGTTAAAAAATGCTTTGCAAAATGTATCATACATAGAAGAGAATACAGCATGCACACTACATGCATTCATGAATGCCTATATGCCTACTACTTTTTGTATCTACTATTATAAGAGACAGAATATTATCTCTATTTATGTGCCCCCCCATTTTTTTAACTTCACAAATTAGATGTTATTAATGTTGATGCTTATTTAGATTTATCCATATGATTACCGCTTTCACCTGGTTACCAAACTTAAATCTCAAATCTCCAATCTCCCTTCTGTGGTCCTTTTCCTTCTTCCTAAAGTATATATACTTTTAAGAAGTTCCTTTCTGTTTTCTCTGTTTTAAATCTTAAGAGGGTCTGTTGATAATAAACTATCTTAGCTTTTGTTTGTATAAAAATGTCTCTATTTCATCGTCATTCTTTAAAGTTTGTTGGATATGCAATTATAGATTGACAATTTTTTTTTAGCACTTTGAAGACATTGTCTTACAGTATTTTGGTATCTGCTAATTGTTCATGAGAAATTAGATATAAAGTAGATAAGGTGTCTTTCTGGAAGGCAAGGGGTCTTTTAAAACTACTCAATTAGTCTTGAATATTCTGCAATTTCACAACAATGGTTTTTTTGGTAATATTTTATAGATCATAAATATTAGGATCCATGAAAATTCTTGAGTATTCTTTCTTCTTATTCCTTCTGGAACACTGACTAGATGAATGCTAGAACTTCTCAGTCAGATTTCATGCCTATTAACCTCTCTTTTGTATTTTCCTCCTCTGTCTATGATAGTGTTTTATTCCTTGCTCATACATTAAATTCTTTAAATATTGGAAGCATACTTTAAAAACTAGAGCAAAATCTGACATCCTCCTCATTTTTGTAAATAAAGGTTTATTGAAGCACAGCTAAGCCTATACATATTGCTTATCTGCTTTCACTCTAGAATGGTAAAGTTGAATCTTTTTGATAGAGACTACATAGCTTGCAAAGCCTAGGATATACACTACCTGGGCCTTAATAGAAAAAGTTTGCCAAGCCCTGCTACATAGGATGCTCTGACCCCTGAAGACCTTATGTGTCTGGTTCTGCTGCTTGACACTTCGGCTGACTCTGTCCCATGATGTCTTGCTCTGTGAGTGGTTTTGTGATTTTTCATTGTGAGCTCCTTTTTGTTGTGGCCTTATCTGGGAGAGTTTTAGGGGACTTGAGAGAATATTCACTTTATTTGTGTCAACTTTGCTAAGTGCTTGGGAAGCTAATAATCTAGGACAATTTTAAATTAGTTTCAGAAGGGGTAAATAGAGTGAATTTGAACTCAGGCTTGAGGCCTGGGTTATAGTTGTTACTTCTGGTTTGGTACATAGGGACTTTCCTTTTTTCTTCCAACCCAAATCAAAGCCAGGACACAATTTCTTTTCCTCTCTCCCTTTGCAGGGCAAATATTTTTTAGTCTACTCTTTCACTGAAAATTTGGGCCTCTGGGGACCTCATTCCAAAGTCTCCCTACTGACACACTTGTCCTGTCCCCGCCCATACTGGCACATGCCGTTAGGGGCCCACTGCCTAAATGGGTGAGCATTTACCATGCCCATTCTGGATTTTGGCTTCTATTTCAGTTACAAACCCTGAAGGTTTACCTTAATTTCTTGCCAAGTCAGCTATTCATTTTTTATCCAGAACTTTCTAAGTGTTTTTCAGAGAGAGATTTTCGTGATATGGAGTCTGTCAATGCTGGAAATAAATGTCATAAAAGCTTAAATTAAACAATGTTAGAATAATGGAAATGGGAAAGTTTTATAATGCCCCCACAGGCTCCAAACCTACCTAGTATTTACTTAAATCTGAATTATGAGCAGTGTCTCTAGAGTCAGACAACCTGGGTTTGGAACCAGGTATTGTGTAGAGTAGAGGGAGACAGGGAGAGTGGGCAAACTCTGAAAAAGGCCAGATGGTAAGTATTTTCAGCTTTGCAGGCCAGATGCAACTACTCAGCTCTTGCCACAATATCATGAATGCAGCCATAATTACATACTATATAATGAATGGGCATGGGTGTATTCCAATAAAACTTTATTTACAAAAACAGACAGTGAGCTGGATTTGGTCTACAGGTTATAGTTTGCAGACCCCTGACCTTGTGCAAACTAAAGCGTAAGTTTCCTAATCTCTAAAATGAGGGTAACAATACTTATACATAGATTGTTATGAGCATTAAATTAGAAAATTCATGTAAATGCTGATATTAAAATGATGATGCTGGCAATGCTGATGGTGGTTTCAAACAAGTCCCCTGATTTTATAAGATTATCAGGTGTATCTTTACTTCCAAACCTTCAGATACATCCAGGGCAGCAGCTGAGGACTCCTAACAGAAAGCTAACAATACTGCAGTTCGTGGGGTCACAAAGAGTCGGAATGACTTAGCGACTGAACAACAATACTTTGGCAACAAACAACCTTAAAATCCCAGAGGTTAAAGAACTCAGATTTAAGTCTCGCTCACATTGGGTTCCAGTACAATTGATAGGAAACGCTCTTCACTTTGGTCCCTCTGGGACCCAGGCTGATGGAGCAAACACCATTTTGAGACTGCTGGTCACCAAAGGCGGAAGGAGCTCTGAACGCTCTTGCAACAACAATTCAGTGCTTGGTTTGCAATTCCTATGCATAATTCAAGGTCAGAATTGGTCACATCTTCCCTTCCCTCCCCTCCACTGCCCCAGTTGCTGGGCATGCTGTGAGCTGTCAGCTCCTCCAGGAGTGCCTGTGCTACAGAACAGCCTCCCTTTCCAGGGCAGCCCACATCCAGTGACTGCTCCAGGTGAGGGTACCAAGGCCCACCCACTCTGATCCACGTGGGACAACACTAATGGCCATTTTAGCTTCAGAGATCCCTGTAGGTTCGGCTCAGCCTGCTGTTGGGCAGCTGGACTTCTCTCTCTGCCCAGTCCTCCTTCCTTCTCCTTCTTTCCACAGGGTTACACCCAAGATGGCAAGGTCTAGAAATATCCTCCAGGGAGCACCAAGGATTACCTTACTCAATAAGGTAAGCAGAGGTAGCACACACACACAGGAGGGTCTAAAATCTGAGCAATGGTAATAGTTAATCTTTATTATAGAGTGTTGATCTGCTGCATGCTGTACAAAAATATGTTGCTTGGATTAGCTCATGTAATCCTCCTTACACCCTATACTAGACCAGGGGATTGGACCAGATGATGGCAAACTTTGGCCTGTGGACCACATCTGCTCATTCCCATTCCTTTCTGAACTGTCCAGGCTGCTCTCATGCTAGAATGGCAAAGATGAGTAGTTGGAACAGAGACAGTTGTTATTGTTCAGTTGCTAATTTGTGTCTGACTCTTTGCGATCCCATGGACCGCAGTACACCAGGCTTCTCTGTCCTTTGCTATCTCCTGGCGTCTGCTCAAACTCATGTTCACTGAGTCGATGATGCCATCTGACTGTCTCATCCTCTGTCATCCTCTTCTCCTCCTGCCCTCAATCTTTCCCAGCATCAGGGTCTTTTCCAGTGAGTCGGCTCTTCACATCAAGTGACCAAAGTATTGGAGCTTCAGCTTCAGCATCAGTCCTTCTAATGAATATTCAGGGATGATTTCCTTTAGGATTGACTGTTTGATCTCCTTGCAGTCCATGAGACTCTCAAGAGTCTTCTCCAGCACCACAGTTCAAAAGCATCAATTCTTCGGCACTCAGCCTTCTTTATAGTCCATCTCTCACATCCATACATGACTACTGGCAAAACCATAGCTTTGACTAGACGGACCTTTATCAGCAAAGTGATGTCTCTGCTTTTTAATACTCTGTCTAGATTTGTCATAGCTTTCTTTCAAGGAGCAAGTCTCTTTTAATTTTGTGGTTGCAGTCACCGTTTGCAGTAGTTTTAGAGAGACAGAGACTGCATGGTATACAAAGTTGAAAGTATTTACTATCCATCCCTTTTCAAAAAAGCTTGCTAAACCTTGTGTGTATTATTCCTACTTCATAGATAAGAAAATACTCACTTTCATAGATAAGAAAATTCCCACTTTCATAGATAAGAAAATAGAAGCTTAGAGCGGTGGATGGTTTATTAAATGACAGAATGTCATTTTTTGGTTACAGAAGTAAGTGTCTGTGGCATGTCCCCCTTGAGTGATAGCAGGCGCAGAACCCTCCTAGGCCATTTATGGACCTTTGTGGGTGCTCAGAGAATGAATATGAACAGCTCTCTTCCCTTCCCTTCCTTCCACCATCTCCCTTTATAAAATTGAGGTCTCCTCTTCTATCTCTGCAGGCTTCCCAAGTGGCTCAGTGGTAAAGAATCCACCTGCCCAGCAGGAGACATGGGTTCGATCCCTGGGTTGGGAACATTCCCTGGAGGAGGAACAGCAACCCACCCCAGTGTTCTTGCCTGAAAAATTCCAGGGACAGAGGAGCCTGGCAGGCTACAGTCCATGGGGTCACAGAAGATTCAGACATGACTGAGTACACACACACTAGGAGCTTTCTCTACTGAGGGAAAAACACAAGAGACGCATTACTTTTTTACATCTTTGTAACTCCTGGAGGAAGCTCCATTTTTCCAGAAATGACAACTGGAAGAATTAGGGCAGTAAGTATGTAGAGACTGAGGAAACACTTCATGGTCACTAAGAAATTACTCTTATGCTGAACCATACGGTGATTAAAGAAAGAAAGAAAAGCAGCCTTCACACACTGAAGGCTGAGATTATCTATTTCCAACTGCCTCCAGCTGAGAAGCAGTTCCCAAGGTGGCACTGAGTAGCTCAAATACATCCCCTCATAAAAGTGATTGTTCAAGGGCGATTCAGGAGTCTAGTTCCTTAATTCCCAGTGGCTGCTTCCTAGATTCATCAAGAACATAGGCTTACTCCACATTTAGAAGCAGAACATATATATATATATATGTATATATATACACACACACATATATACACACACACACACACACACTGGATATACAATAGATATCTAATGAAAACTTAGAGTAGGCTAACCTGCTATACACCTATAGCAAAAGGACCTCTACGTAGTGCTCTACGGTGGTCTAAATAGGAAGGAAATGCAAAAAAGAGGGGATTTATGTATATACATATAGCTGATTCACTTTGCTGTACAGCAGAAAATAACACAACATTGTAAAGTAACTATACACCAATTAAAAAAAAAAAAAAAAAAGAACTGAGTCCAGGTTGTTTGACGCCAAAGTCTGTGCTTTTGACCATACATTCTATTCCTTCTTGGCAAGCAAATATCCAGGATTATGTACTTACATCCTACAGATGCTGTTCTAAGTGCTCATAGGTCTTCTGCCAGTGATTTTCTAGCAATCAGCTGCAAGAGGACTGTAGGAAAAGATTCCATCTATCTGCTTATCCCTTCCCTTCTAAAGAAAATGTACCCAGTTTTCAGAGAGAATCCTTGCATATATTCAGACATATTAGATCCCTTAGCAAAAATGTCTAAAATTCATTCTCCATTATTAGTTAATTAGAAAACAACCAGGGGAATTCCCTGGTTGTTCAGTGGTTAGGGCTTTGTGCTTTCACTGCCGAGGGCCAGGGTTTGATCCATGGTCAGGGAACTAAGACCCTGCAATTGCATGGCATGACCAACACACACACACACACACACACACACACACACACACACACACATACACAATTGGCTCTCAAAAATGGTTACTGAATGAATAAATGAGTCAGTGAATCAATCTCCAGACCCTTGACAACTTAAGAGATCTTGAGCAAGGTTTTTTCTTAGGATGACCCCAATGTTCATCGCAGCACTGTTTATAATAGCCAGGACATGGAAGAAACCTAGATGTCCATCAGCAGATGAATGGATAAGAAAGCTATGGTACATATACACAATGGAGTATTACTCAGCCACTAAAAAGAAAACATTTGAATCAGTTCTAATGAGGTGGATGAAACTGGAGCCTATTATACAGAGTGAAGTAAGCCAGAAGGAAAAACACCAATACAGTATACTAACGCATATATATGGAATTTAGAAAGATGGTAACAATAACCCTGTGTACGAGACAGCAAAAGAGACACTGATGTATAGAATAGTCTTATGGACTCTATAGGAGAGGGAGAGGGTGGGAAGATTTGGGAGAATGGCATTGAAACATGTAAAATATCATGTATGAAACGAGATGCCAGTCCAGGTTCGATGCACGATACTGGATGCTTGGGGCTAGTGCACTGGGACGACCCAGAGGGATGGTATGGGGAGGGAGGAGGGTTCAGGATGGGGAACACATGTATACCTGTGGCAGATTCATTTTGATATTTGGCAGAACTAATACAATTATGTAAAGTTTTAAAATAAAATAAAATTTAAAAAAAAGAAAAAAGAAAAAAAAAGATAGTTGGAGATTTCTTACTGGGGACTGCTCACAGCATTTAAGTGTAGTCAGTCACTCAACAAACACTGTGCCTTCACTTAAGTGAACATTTGCTATCATGTGCACACTGTGTTAGGTGCTGGGAACACGGCACACCAGGTGTGTACCCTCAGCACAGGCTTCCAGGGATGATGGGGCACGGAAGTAAGCGTTGGTGCAGGTAGCTTCATGGGCGTGGGGAAGAAAAGCTTCATAGGGGCCAGCTGGCTACTTGTGTGTGGGGAAGAAACCATGGGGGAAAATATAAAGCCAGAAGGTGCTTTTCTAAGTGAAATGTAAGTGTAACAAGCAGGCTGTGGATTGAAAAGGGTTAAGTGGAAAGTTCTGGGGCGGCTGGCAGATGTAACCTGATCCCTCTCAGCAGTAGCTTTGGCTTTAAAACTGGGAAACCTGGAGGAATCACAGACACTGGGCTGGTTTTACTGGTCTCCCCTCACCGTACAGAAAGCCAGGCCTCTCCTTGCACAGCTGGTTTCCTTGGTGGTGTGAGTCACTTCTGTTATGTTGCTCCGTTCATCCATATTATGTAGGTTTTTACTAGCTGCCTTCTCAGAGTATGTCCTGGCCTCCCATAACAGAGTAAGTTGAGAGAGCAACAAAACAGAGAGGTTATAAAAGCCTTGACTGTTTTAATGGTATTACTGGGAATGTAACAGTTTTCAAACAGAAATAAGACAAAATTCTTTCTACAGAACATTTCAAGCCATCAATTCAGAGGTATAAAACTTTTTTTCCCTACCATGGCTTGATTCAACTTAATTTAGATTTGGGGGGAAATTTGGGCAAACCCCATTGCTCAGCAGAACCCTGCCTTTAATGAGCTAAAGAAAAGTCACTTTGTCACTGGTCATTGTAACCAAACCTCAACTGTTATTAACCAGGATTTGCCTTAGTTCTGGTTTATCTTAATAAGACCAAGAAGAAAAAAAGGCTTTGGCTTCAAAAGGTGCTCTATGTCTCCCGCAAAGCATGTGTTCTGTGCTTAATGCCTGAGATGGATGATAAATGCTCTAAGAGGAAGTGAGGGTAAACTAAAGTTCTGTTGTTGTTTAGTCGCTAAGTCATGTCCGAGTCTTTGTGACCCCTTGGCGCTTTAGGATGGTTCAATGACCTTCATGGAACTAAAGGATCTTGAATTCTATTTTGAAGGAGGAGGAGGATGAGCTGAAGAGATGACAGGCTGTCAGGAAAATGATGTGAGGGGTGGTTAGAGGCAGGAATGTGGATATCCTTTCTTTGCAGACTAGTGGCTAGCTGCCTTTTTTTTTTCTTTCAAAGAGAAAGAAGAAAAATGGGTAGATAAACGTAGTTGGACCAGAGGTTCATTTGGGGGAGTAACCCAAGATGAGGTTGAAAAAAGGAGAAGGAGGCAATCTTTAAAGGGTCCTGGGTCTTAGAAGACCAGACAGGCTGGCTAGGAATTGATCTGTAGAAATGGTACAATAACTTCCCTTGTTTTCTTCTTTTTGTCTAGGCTGCTTTATTCACTGTATGATATTTTAATCAATTTGTTGGGTGGCAGAGAGAATATTTTGGAAGAAAAATAATTAGGATCAAGTATTAAACTCAGGCAGGGCTTCCCAGGTAGTACTAGTGGTAAAGAACCCATTTGCCAATGCAGGAGACGTAAGAGACACAGATTTGATCCCTGGATCAGGCAGATCCCCTGGAGAAGGGCATGGCAACTCACTCCAGTATTCTTGCCTGGAGAATCCCATGGACAGAGGAGCCTGGCAGGCCGCAGTACGTAGGGTTGCAAAGAGTGGGACAAACTTAAGCAACTTAGAACATACACACGCACATTAAACTCAAGCATCATCATGCACTTATGCCATTGGGTGAAAATCCTAATATAGACAAGAGAACGACTAGTGTTCTGAAATTTACATAAAGAAGCAATTACAGCAGCTCTACAACCTGGGAAGCATAGAAATTGACACGAAACAGGAGGTTCCTCTTAAAATTGGGTCATGATTTCTAACAAAGCTGTATTTGAGGGGAGAGAATGTTACTCTGCTCGCCTACCTGGCACTAAACCAACCTTGCAGGTGTCTGGGCATCTTTGAAGTTAGATTTAAGCAGGGAATTTAAGTAAACTTTCATGGACTAATGGAAGGCCAAAGAGATATAATTGAGATATCGAAGTGAAATGTAATTTCTTGGGGGCTATGTTGTGATCAAAAGGCAAGTGTTTCATAGAGGTGAGGTGCATGTCAGTTCAGTGTGCATCCAATTATTTTCCAAGACGCAAACTCTTTGAGAGTAAGAACACATTTCCTATGTGCCCTCTTGAATGTTGTCCAGCTGATTGACCCAGTGAAGTTTGGAAGTGAATGAAAAGTGTAAATAAAATTGTATTGATAACTACTTAATTATTACATGGTTTCATATTTAATGTCCAAAAATTTGAATAAATGGGTATGAAAAACCTCAATGAGAGTAAATTAATGAACAGATTTTGGTTCCCTGTAGACAGGCATTTCATTGCCTTTGGCAGCCACCATTGTGTGATACTTACCCTTGATTATACTCAAGGTAAGTAAGAAAGGACCAAAACAATCAGAAAGGGAAATTTAGTGTACCCAAAATTTACTTTTAGTGAATTTTCCTTTTGTGGATTGGCTCTTCAAAATTTGTAGAGTGGTAACCGATACCCTTTACCCTTTTCCTTTTATGGGTCTCATTTCCCACAGACCTTTATTCAATACTCACCTTACACGTAATTATACCTCATTAGACTCCACGTGAATGGGGTGTATCTTGCTATGGCTGAGCACTCAGGGTCAGCACAAAGACACTCGCTGGCCTAGGGGCAACTTTGGGTTGCAGTCCAACCAGGCTTTATTTAAACTTCTTCACCTGAAATGGAAGTTTGTTTTGATTTTGCTGTAATTGTTATGTAGGCTATCTGAGGGCTGTAAGGTTTAGGGCCCTAAATGTTTGTTGACAACTAAGGATGCTTAGATTTCAAACCTGAAGCACTAAAGGGAGGGAAAGCCTGGGGTAAACTTTGGTTCCACTTGTTGCTTAGTCCCAGGAGCACCTCATTCTTCTCTGCAAATGGGCCCCGTCTCCAACTTGCTGACACATCTCGGGAGAAACATGGATACGTTCAGTGGATGAGTCTCTGCTTTAATTCCTCATCGGAAAAGCTGTGTGATTTTTCATGGATGCTGAGTTAAACATGGAGGAAGTCCCACATTTCTAATCTCCTTCACCTCTGCTTTTTTTTTTGATGCAATGGTTGGAAGAATGAGGGAGAGGACCATGAGAGTAAATGAAGCATCTCCTTGCAGGTATCTGCAGCTGCAGCTGTGGTCTTTGGCCTCCAGCTTGTGTGAGAGAACACGAGACTTCCTGTGCCTCCCGCTTTGCATGTGGTGTGTGGCAGCCAGCCAGCCTCCATTCTAGCACCTTCTAAGGGCACAGGCTTAAATCTTGCCCAAACCTGGACAAGCTGATGTTCAGGTCAGAACCGGCCGAGGTTCAGAAATGGCAGGATCCTGTGAGCAACCTAAGAAGATTAGCTCACAGATGCTGGGTATAATGCTTCTCACCCGATAGTTCCTTTTTCCTTTCCCCCTCCTCCTGCCTGTTTTCCCCCACTTCTCATTCATTGATTTCTCCTTCATTTTGCCCAATCTGCCCTCTTCTTCCCTTCCTTCCACCCATCTCTTCTTTTCCCTCCTTCCACTGCATCCCCTCTCTTTTTGTCTTCACACTTCCTCTCTTGTTTTCCCTTTCTTTTCCATTCCTCAATCTCTCTCTCTTGCTTTCACTCTCCTTTTCTCTTTCTTTTACCTACAATTCACCGAATTCTTGTTTATCTCTTTCCCTTCTCCCTTCTCTTTCTAAGAATTTCTTGATGAAATTAGAAGAGAACTAAGAGAGGTCCCATGAAATCCTTGGCTGGAGGAAAACATGAGTGGAAGAAGTTCTGATCATAGGCAGCCGTTCAGTTGATTTGTAGCTGACCTTAAATATAGGAAAAGATTTCAATTACAAAACTCATAAAACGTAAGGATGAGGGAAACTGGCTGCATTTTTGAATTTGACTAATGGTTTCAAAGTGCTTTAAAAGTTTGGCATTTGCCAGCCTTCTTTTCTTCCCCTAATCCTCAAACCCATGAGTTTTTATGCGAAACATAATCCTCTTTTCTGATTCATTTACACTTAGCTCATCTGAGTATTGTTTTGTAAAAACCATCTGAAGTCCAAGAAGTTTTATGAGATCTTTAAAGACTTGTTTTTTCAACCAGGAAGTTGTGTACTGCCAATATAAATGAACCTTAAAACCTAGGGGGCTTGGCATTAAACAGGGTCTAGACTTGGCAAAGGCTGGTCCCCCAGCCTGACAGAAACTGGGCTTTCACTTTCAGAGTAACAGTGAGTCCAGTGTTTTAGATGAGTGACCATCTCATACGATAGTACATAGGCTGCACAACACATTTTTCAAGGGTTATCTTGCTAGTTATGTAGATAGCAAGAGACTGATGTGGAAAAACTGAGACTTTGCTAGAGTTTCTTGACTAGATTGCTTGCTTCTGTGTATGCATGCATGTATGCTCAGTGGTGGCCAACTCTATGCGACTCCATGGACTGTAGCCCACTAGGCTCCTCTGTCCATGGGATTGCCTAGGCAAGAATACTAGAGTGAGTTACCATTTCCTTCTCCAGGGGATCTTCCTGACTCGGATCGAATCCACATCTCTTGTGTATCCTGCATTGAAAGGCAGATTCTTTATCATTGCGCCACCATATTACCACATTAATGGTTGTATATAAGTAAACACACATGTATACAAATGTATATGGATCATTTATGGATGAGATTAACATTTACATTAGAGATTCTTCCTGTGCTTATGTTTCAGAGAAGATCTAATTGTGATGTATCCAAATATGTCATAAGGCAGGTTGTAATCAGACTGAAGATTAGGTGAAATACTCACCTCTGTGGATCAAGAGAAAGGAAGATTGCTTTTTAAACATTTTTCTGCAGAATCACAGAGCATGGTTAACACCCTTGTTCTCGTCAAATGTGAGGACCTTGGGTGGACCCCCAGGCCCTCTGGAAACAGGCTCGTAGGTGAAATGGCTTGCTCAAGTTCCTGTGGAAAGTGAAACAGCCAGGCCGCTCGAGCCCAGCCCTCCGGTTCCATGTCCAGGCTCTGCCCTCTGCAGGCAGCTGCCTCTCATTGACCAAAATGGGCTTTGATGTGTGCTGTCCATCTGGGTCCTGGAGTGAGTCACAAGAACAGCTCACCCACCACCACAGACTAAAGTCTGGTCCTTTGGTGATGCTGCCCATCACTATTTCCTGAGCTTTCACCTGTCTGACATGCATTCTTTGCAGTCTAGACTCTTCAGAATGGAGCTGGTGCTCTAGACATCCCCTCCCTCATCCATTTCAACTGCTGCCTACCTGAGAGATTATAGAGATTATAAAATCTCTATAAACTGGTTTGAATTGCAGGTAGAAAACGTTTTCCGTACATGTTGCAGATTCTCCGTGAGATGACAACAAATTATGGGTTGTACTGTGACACTGGTGGTGATTTAGTTGCTAAGTCGTGTCTGACTCTTGCGACCCCGTGGACTGTAGCCTGCCAGGCTCCTCTGTCCATGGGATTCTCTAGGCAAGAATACTGGAGTGGGTTGCCATTTCTTTCTCCAGGGGATCTTCCTGACCCAGGAATCAAACCTGGGTCTCCTGCATTGTAGGCAGATTCTTTACCATCTGAGCCACCAGGGAAACCCACTGTTGTATTGCCTCTCACAAAGCAAATCCTGCCTTGTGAGGGTTCTGTGATTGTTTCAAACTGTTGCTTCACTGAGTTCTTTATCTTTTTAAAAAGGTTTTATTTACATTTTTTCTCTTGAATAGGATAGGAAGCTTTTCCAGAATAGAAAGGCTGTGCTTCTGATATGTTGTGTCTGCAAAGGGTCAGCCTCTCTGCTTGCCTCCAGAGTAGCACTTGGGAGATATTTATTAGCCTGTGCCGTGTCCTTTCTCCAGGATCCCAGGCTGGAGACAGTTTCTTCACCCATCCTCCTTCCTCAGTACTCTCAGCTGGTTCCCTTTGGCCTGACTCAGAGACTGACCTCGAGTGACCTCACTCATCTTGTCCACAGGGACCCCGGATGTTCTTAGAGCCACAGACTCTTAGGGCTGGAAGGAAGTTTGAATCCAACTTCTCTGTGTTGTAGAGGAGCAAGCTGAGGTGCGGAGAGGAGAGGTGAGCTGCCTGTGGTCTTTTGGCTACTTAGCAGCAGTGTTAGGACTGAACTGAGGTCTCTCCCTCCAGCCAGATGCTGTTGATTCTGTGACTGTGGCTCTCAGAGGGTGTTCTCACATGAAACTGGGGCTCAGGCAGATGGACTGAAGCTCTCTCCTGCCAAATCAAATATCGGAGGTCTTTCCCCAGTCTACAGAAAAAATAGATTAAGGGATGAAGTTTCAACTTTCTTTTCCCTTTATTCTTTTTAAACCATTGTCACCTGCTACCAACTGTCCACGAACCAATGAGATTTTCTATTGCATTCATGTAATTAAAGCATGAATTGTGCTGGAGAAACTGTTTTAAATTCAAATGCTAGAAGTAAATATGTTATTATTTCATGGTTTTCCCCCAAAAGCACCCTGACCCCAGATCCTCTGTCCCCTGGGACATTCTGCATCTCCCTTAACGTGATTTTGGTTTATCTCCAGTGAGTGATCCTTTCTTTTTCAATAGGGGCCCAGGGAACTCATCTTTTTTTTTTTTTGGATATTATTTCTTTTTAAAAAATTTATTTATTTTAATTGGAAGCTAATTGCTTTACAATATTGTAGTGGTTTTTGCCATACATTGACATGAATCAGCCATGGGTGTACATGTGTTCCCCATCCTGAACCCCCCTCCCACCTCCCTCCCCATTCCATTGATCTGACTTTAAAAAGATACTAATAACGGCTTGGCATTATTATGGATTCTAAGCCGTGTGCTCCCATCATAAAGGCCTTTTCACCGAGGGTAGAGCTGCTTCCCGGATTGATTCCTGTTGCAGTTTTCCCCGTCTATACAGGCGCCCCCTGGTGCCCACCCTGGTACATGCCAAGCGAGGAGTAGGGTACCAGAAGCTACAGACCCGCGGAGTTTACAAACCTAAGGAACCATCTAAGCACTTTGCAATGGACATTCAGCGCACCCCGAGCAGTCCTTTCGGGGGCCCGATCTGGTATTTTAATCCAATACCCGCAGCAAGTACCCGAGCAAACCACGTCAGAAAATGACTGGAGATGTCGTGCAGACAGTATGAAGTGAGTTTTTTGGGGCTTCTAGAAGGAAAGGACCAGCCAGTGACTTTGCCGTGTCCTTTGTCCTTTCCACGGGAGACGGGATCCTCTGCCTTTGCCGACCCACAGGCACAATCTCTGTGGATGTGGAGGGTGGCGGCGCGTTTTCGGGCTCATCTCACGCTTTCCCCAATTAGGATTTACTGCCTGACGTCACGTCTGCCAGATTGGCTGTTCAGATCTGACACTCGGTTCCACGGCGAGAGAAACTTTTTAAAGACTTTGCAGCCGGGGCTGCCGCTGAGCGTCCCGCGCGCTCACACCGCCCTCGCCCACTCTCGCCGGGTCCCGGGCGGGCACCCCCTGAGCCCGCGGCTGGGCGAGCCGACCCTCACCTTGCGCGGCCCGCGCCCCTCCCCTCCCGACCCCGCGCTCCCCACCCCCACCCCGCCCCCTCCTCCCCGCCGCTTTCGGCTGGGGTCTGGGGCTGCTCAGCCGCCCGCGGAACTTCCTCTCTTGCAACCGAGTTTTCCTCCTCCCCGCCTTTCCCGGGCTCCCGGCCGTCCTCCGGGGGATCCTGAGCGCGCGTGAGCGGCCGCACCGAGCAAGCGGCACGGCCGGGGGCGGGGGCCAGGGGCGCCGGCTGGGGCCCGCGATGGCGGGGGCCTGGCTCAGGTGGGGGCTCCTGCTGTGGGCAGGGCTGCTGGCCTCATCGGCGCACGGCCGGGTGCGGAGGATCACGTACGTGGTGCGCCCGGGCCCCGGCCTGGCGGCGGGCGCCTTGCCCCTGGGCGGGCCCCCGCGCCCGCGGACCTTCAACGTCGCGCTCAACGCCAGGTACAGCCGCAGCTCGGCCGGCGCCGGGGCCCCCTCGGAGCGGACTCGGCGCACCAGCCCGCCCGGCGGCGCGGCCCTGCAGGGGCTCCGGCCGCCACCGCCACCGCCGGAGCCGGCGCGTCCCGGGGGCCCCGGCGGGCCGCTCCACCCCAAGCCCGGCGGTCACCCGGCGGCCGCCCCGTTCGCCAAACAGGGCAGGCAAGCGATGCGCTCCAAGGTGCCGCAGGAGACCCAGAGCGGCGGGGGCTCGAGGCTGCAGGTTCACCAGAAGCAGCAGCTGCAGGGGTAAGCCCACACGCCCCCTCCCTCCTTGCTCGCGCGCGCTGACCGCGCGGGGACACGCGGGGTCTGGCCCCTCGGAGCCCCGCGGTGACCGGGGGTATCGTCCGCCGTGAGTCTGCTGTCTCCTCCCCGCCCGCCTCTGCCTTCCTTCCCGGGAGTGCGGCAGGAAGAGCGGAGTGCGGGGAAGCAGGGGAACTCGGAGCATAAAAACTCCGATCACATTGTTACTGAGCTGCGGGTAAACACAAAAGGCATTTCTGCCTGGGGCGTAACCTACTGTGCGCGAACCAAACTACTCTTAGAAGATGGGCGTAAACATGAAGTCACTACAGCTTAATCCCCCATCATCAATTAAACTTCCCTTTGCAACTTAGTTTAATTTTTTTTTTTTTTTGAGCTAGTGGGAAAAAAAAAAAAAAAAGTTTGGAGGAGGGCTGCCTATAAAGATCCAGCCTCTGTTCTGTAACCTAGAATTTTCAGCATCCTAGTAATTGTGGGCTTGGCTTCCCTGCACCTGTGGGGTCTGCTTTCCCGGGACGGGGATGTCTTAGCATTGACAAGAATTTCAGTTCAATGGTTTCTGTTATTGGGCTTTCCTAAACATCCTCCCTGCCCCCCTCCCCATTAATCATAGGTTGAGGGTGTGGAGGGAAACTTGTTTTGCTTTTTTTTTTTTTTTCCTTCAAGGGTGGTTCCAGGCCTTGTGATCTCACCTCTCTTTGGACGCCTCTCTCTGAAACTCAGATTCAATTTAAAATGTGGTCACAGATAATATACAAAATACAATTGGCTTTACTTTACTTTTGTAAGAAAACCGTTAGTTTGGACCTTGTTCTCCCGTCTAGTTCCAGGCTGTGCAGGATTTGATTCTCCCATCCCGCTCTGATCTCCTGTCCTTCCCCTTCTACCTGGGCAGCTTTGGGTTGGGCTTCCTGGGTACCTGTTAGGACTCTCTGGAAGCTAGAGGAAGGTGGAAGCAGGAGGCTGGGCTTGCAGGAGTCCAATGGAGGCTTGGGTTCTCTGCAAGAGTGTTGCTACTGCTGGACTCAGGGGTCTTGCTTTGTTTCAGGGTCAATGTCTGTGGTGGGCAGTGCTGTCATGGCTGGAGTAAGGCCCCTGGCTCCCAGAGGTGCACCAAACGTAAGTGTACATATTCCTAGCTACCCTGCACAGTAAGCCACGTGGGTCAGTCCACATGGGGGTGGGGATCACATAGAGGGCATCTGAAGAGGCTAATGCTGCCCTGAGGAAGTTGATACCTGCAGTGCAGTCCACCCAGTTACCTGCAGCCTCGTCACCACCTAGGAAGGGCTGGGCCAAAGTAATGACAGTATCAATACCAGTTCATTGGATACAACTGTGCCTTGCATCCAAGATTCCCCTGCATTCAACCTCTGTTACACCCATGGGGGGCTAGGAAGAAAATTCTCATTGGAGATGTGCAGTATGGCAGAACCGGTACAATTAACTTAAACGTGGATATCGACCAATGAAAAACATTCTTTACGTTGATGGCAGGAAGGGAATGGTAAGTAGGAGGCCCTGCTCTGGAATCAGTAGTGTTAAAGCTTTCTGACAATGGCAATCAGAATCTGCCATCCTCGAGGTCGGTTCCCAGGAGGTAACCACTCTACTGTTTATCAGAACTGACAGGTGGGTTTTCCTGCAGGGCTTCTCAAACTAATACACATGCTTAGCAGTGTTTTGAAATGTATTAATGATGCATATAGATTTGAGAACATCAGAAACTATTTCCCCTCTGCATTGTGGAAGTTTCAATATAGTTCGAGAATCCTCTTGACAAGTTGATTCTGTCTTGGTGCTAATTGGAAATAAAGAAATCTTATTTCCATTCAGAAAAAGTTAAGCATTCTTAGGTGTTCTCTGCACAGAGCTTGAACCATAAACATGTGGATTAGAATCGTCCAAAATTTTAGTTGCTTACTAGTATTCAGTGTCATAAATCAAATTAAGCAATTTGTCTTGTATATGGTTTGGATTTCAAAATACTGGTGAATAAATTAAAAATTTTTTTTCTATTACAGTTATTCTGGTGAACTTGCTTGTTGAAAGGTGCCTTCAGTCCCTGAAAGAAATAGGATTCTGGCATAGTGACTTTAGTTTTGGAAAGAGCGATGTCCAGACGGGTTATGGTTTGGCTGTGATCAAGGAGTAGTGGCAGACATGAACTCACTAATCAGCCTCCTCATTATGGAACTCAAACGGCTAGATCAGAAATAGGGTTGTAGGCATTTTAGATTAACTCATAACCCTTCACTTCTTCTTAGATTACACTTGACAATAGTGCACCAGTATTTTCCTGAGTTTACAATTGCTTGGGTCAAATTACACATCCTCTCCTCCCTTCAGTAACTCCGGCTCAAAACCTGATATGATATGGTTTGCCTGTTACATGGAGACAGCCCATCCATGACAGCACTGCTGCTGTGTAAAGTGGGGTACTGCTGGTAAGGAGTGAAAATAGAGAGCATTCTTTTATAGGTCATGGGTGAGTGCTCCTTGATGCCTGTTAGAATATGTTAAGACTGTCAAAGAAGTTTCCTTGGTAAGCTATTCAACTGAGTGCCCTCTCTGAAAAGATAATAGTAATACCCCATTCTTAGGTTGTCTGGGGATTTGGTGATCCAAAGATGCTCTGGAAGGAGAGTATCCTTGTATTGAGGAATCACTTTATGCTTCCTGCTTCTCCAGGTGACGGGGCAAGGGCATGAGTTGTGCCTAGGTTTAGCCAGAGTTGCCCTCTGATGACCCAGAAAAAGATAAGGCTGCAAAAGGCTACCAGTCAGAAGCTGCTGCTGCTGCTAAGCCACTTCAGTCGTGTCGGACTCTGTGCAACCCCATAGACGGCAGCCCACCAGGCTCCCCCGTCCCTGGGATTCTCCAGGCAAGAATACTGGAGTGGGTTGCCATTTTCTTCTCCAATGCATGAAAGTGAAAAGTGAAAGTGAAGTCGCTCAGTCGTGTCTGACTCTTAGTGACCCCATGGACTGCAGCCTACAAGGCCCCTCCGTCCATGGAATTTTCTAGGCAAGAGTACTGGAGTGGGTTGCCATTGCCTTCTCCGACCAGTCAGAAGAGTTAGGGTTGAATAGTTACCATCCGCAGCATTCCAGAGGATGTTACACCATGGTTTAGTCTCATAATACCTATTACAATGCTTGCGACTTTTGGTTCAAGTTATCCTTCCAGCTGCTAGAAGGTAGCGCTTGGACAGCACCAGGATTTAAGTAATCAGTGCAACATTAGCCTTCCAGTACTGCCCAATCTGACAAATTAATTCAGGCCCCAAGGCTGGAAGCTTAAATCACAACTCCTTTCAAGAATAATTGTGTTTTTAAAAATGATGCTGTGTTAGGTCAGTGCTCATTCCAAAGTACTATATCTGCTCAATGGTAAGTTTCAGTGGGGGCCTTGTGTTTGTCTGTCAGAGCCAGAGACGAGGGAGCCTTTTGCCTTCACATGGGAAAACCAGGGTTACCATTGATGCAGTGAAACTTGTGTCCGTGGCTGAACAGTGTGACACTGGGAAAGACCCTTGGCCTTGGATTCAGGAAACTTGAGTTTAAATCCTCAAGCCTTCACTAGCTGTGTGGCCTTGGGGAATTCATTTGACCTCTGTGACCCTTATATTTTCCTATTGTGAAATGACTGCTAAAGACTTGACTATTGGGACTTCCCAGGTGGTCCAGTGGTTAAGACGCCATGCTTTCCCTGCAGAGGCTGAGGTTTGATCCCTGGTCAGGAAACTAAAATCTCACAGGCAGTGAGGCCAAAGGAAAAAAAAAGTTGAATATTTTGCAGGATTGTTGCTCGTATGAAGGTGAAAGAGAATTATAGGTTTGAAAGCCTCGATGAAACCAGAAGGATTGTTAGAGTTTATTATTGAATCAAGCCAAGTAAACCTTGTCTCATTTATCCATTATTCAGTTTTCTTTTTTTCCATATGAACGTGTGTGCGTGTGTGCCAAGTTGCTTCAGTCGTATCTGACTCTTTGTGACTCTTTGGACAGTAGCCTACCAGGCTTCTCGGTCCACGGGATTCTCCAGGCAAGAATATAGGAGTGGGTTGCCATGCCCTCCTCCAGGGGATCTTCTTGACCCATGGCTCCTGTGTCTCCTGGATTGCAAGCGAATTCTTTACCCACTGCGCCATCAGGGAAGCCCCTTCCATATGTATGTTTCCTATTGTCGTCAACTTCTTTTCAAAGAATGTACATGTGGATCCCTTTTTATAGTACATTTTTAAAGTAGTTTAGGGTTGGGGGAGGGGGAAATACAGAGATACTGTGGTCAAGGAGTGCACAGTTTTAGTCCCTTAAGATGAATAAATTCTGAAGATCTAATGTATAGCAGTGTGACTGTAGTTAACAATAGTGTATTATAAACTTGTAATTTCCTCAGTGTTCCCACCACACACAAAAAATGTCACCTGTGTGGTGAGGGTTATGTTCATTAGCTTGGTTGTGATGTTTATTTTATAGTGTGTGCATATATCAAAACATCGTCATACACCTTAAATATATACAATTTTTATTAATTATACTTCAATATAGATGAATTAAAAAAAAAGGAAGAGATGAAAAAGCCAGTCACTTCCATACTGCCTGGCTTTGATTACTGAGAAAAAAGAAATAAAGTAAATTGGATTGTTCTGTAGCGCAGAATGATTTATTTTAAAAAGAACTTTAAAAGGAACTAAATATTTGATTATTTGTGTATCTCTAGTTCTCTCGGTGTAAAGCTTGCTGTTCAGATGGAAAATACTCCCTAAGGCATTCATCATTTGAATGGAAAAAATTCTGATACCGGTTTTTGTGACTACAACCACTTTGGTAAATACTAGTGAAATTTAGGCTACAAAAGAAATCGGTCTGTGGTCTCTTTCCCCTCTCACTTCCTTATTATGCTGAGACTGAACAGTTACACTTGGGTATGGTTTGTTACACTTACAAATACCAAAGGCAATGGCACATCAACATCAATTTTCCTGTTAAGATAGTAGTCATCATATAATTAACACACTGCTGTAAAATAACTATACTTCAAATAAAAAGGTAGGAGTCCTCATACCGTGTGTATGCAATTTGAATGTGCACATTAACGCCGAGGATGCTAATTGTCAATTCTATTTTCAGGATAATTGAAAGGATTTAATTGAAGAATTTAAATTTGTAGAGGCTGTTTTCCAGTTGATGCAAAAAAATGTTTCTGCATAGGAGATGGGATATGTTTCTGTTGTTCAGTTTGCTTAATCTTGTGAGAAAACGAGGTGTCCCTTCGAGGCAGACTGGATTGATTTTAGCTGATTGAGGCTTAATTTAAATGGGCCACGGACAAATGCTTCTGCACACTGAAGATTTAGCGAATCTGAAATTGCCAATCAGAGAGATGTGAAACGAGCAGCCGCAGACCCACACGGGCAGAGACTGGTTGTGGGTGTCCACAAGGGCAGCTCTGAGGGCTTCGCCACCCAGCCTCCATGTAGAGATGCCCCATCGCATATTAATGCTGCTCTTGCAAACACTCTTTGTGTATGGGTCTCTAGGAGTTGAAATCCCAGCGCGCGAGACATGGCATTTTAGTTATTAACGTGGAGTGACTAGGGCTTTCCAGGTGGTGCTAGAGGTAAAGAACCCGCCTGCCAATGCAGGAGACATAAGACATGGGGGTCTGAGCCTTGGGTTGGGAAGATCCCCTGGAGGAGAACGTGGCAACCCACTCCAGGATTCTTGCCTGGAGAATCCCCATGAAGAGAGAAGCCTGGTGGGCTACAGTCCCTGGGGTCACAAAAGAGTCAGACACGACTGAAGTGACTGAGCTGCACACATGCATGGAGTGGCTGCTGAGAGTGGTGTCCATTTTGGGCAAAGAAGATGGTACTGCACCTCTTTTCTTTCTAAGGGCTTCACATTTATTGCGAGGGTTTTAACAGGTTTTTTTTTTCTTTCCCCATTTTTGCATTTTTTTCCCCTCTGCCTAAATTGAACCCACCAGATTGGTTGTTCCAATCTTTTTGTCCCCCTCTCAGTGTAAGTGCAGGCCAGAGAGAAACACTGCCAGTGGGCTCAGCTTTAAAGAGGAGACCGGACTTGGGAACAGACAACACAAAAGAAGAAAGGCGAGATGAGACTGAGGCCGGGTTGGCAGAGTGAGGTGGACGGAACAGGAAAGACAGCAGATCTGAATCCAAAGCTGGTGCCTGGCACAGGGCAGGCCCTGCCTAAATGCATGGATGGTTCTTTCATTTATTTAATGGGTATCTGTTGAGCTTTTACCATGTGCCAGGGTCTATGAATAGAGGAGAAATGCAGCCAGCTGTAGGGCGCGCAGAGTCTGTTTTTACTCACTTAACTCATGGCACATCAAATGACTTGTTCTCTGCTTAGCAAGAAACAGAAAATCGATATTCCATTGCTTTTCCACTGGCATTCAGCCCACAGTGCTTTGGAGGAAAAAAAAAAAGCCAACTTTAGACATTTTCCTTAATTATATACAGAAGAGACAGAGTCTTGCATGCCCTGATTCTTGGAGCTGTGGGCATCGAGGGCATCGTCCATGAGTGTGCAGCACCATCCATGAATGTGCAGTGTGGCTAGAGTTCCAGGTGATGGAGAGGCTCCTATGCCTCTTGGCTCAGTGTTGTGCTGGCTAAGTGTGGGAGTGGGCCTGGAGTGATCACACATTTTTCGTCAGCCTGCTATGGCCATTGACAGCTGCCTTGCCGGTAGATCTGCCATGAGGTTTACTGTGGCAGCTGCTGGGAGGGCGGCCCCGGCCCCAGTGCAAGGAGCAGGGGCCCAAGGGTTGGCTGGAAAAATCTTGTCGTGCGGCACAGACAGCCCAGAGAAGGGAGAAGGACCCAGAGGTCAAGTTCACACTGGGTCAAATATGTGTTCTCAGCGCTGGTTAAAACAAACATTTAGGAACCATAAATTCTGGGCTGTGATCATACTTAAACCTTTGTGGCGAAGCCCTGAAGTCCCCCGGGCCAGCCTGTGCACCCCGTCGCTGCCTGGCAGGCGTCAGGGAACTGTTTCTCTGTCCAGTGAACCCTGGGACCTTCGGAAGCCTGACTTGGTGAAAGGACCTTTGGCCACCGCAGGAGTTTGCTGTTTCTGACCCTATTATTTGTTGTCTTGGATATTCCAAACAGACTCAAACATGTTTGGGAGCTCGAATTCAGTTTTCCTAAAATGCACATTTTGCTTCCAAGTCCTTCCGAGTGATGAGCAGGGTGGCGTTACAAGGGTGGCGTTACCACTCTGGCAACAGAGAGCAAAATCACAGCAGAAGCTGAAGATCTGCTGAGGAGGGAGGGTGATTTGTGCACGTTTGTGCAGTTCTTTGGAGCCTGCAGAGGGCATTCTATTTCTTTTACTTAAAAAAAAAGAAACTTCTTCATGAAGTTTGCATTTTGCTTCATGCAAAATGCTTCATGAATTTGCATTTTATCCTTGTGCAGGGATCATCCTTATCTTTGTGTCTTTCTAGTGTTGGTATATGTGCTGCCAAGCCGGCACTGGAGAGCATTCCTTGACCTCCACATCCCTGGGGGTGTAGGCCAGGCAGGCATGATTTATTACCCCTGTTTAAGTGGGGGGCAGGGCCCAGACCCCACCCAGCTCTATGGCTCTTAGTTTGTTGTTCTTTCTGCTGCTTCCTGGACAGCCCGATGCTGAAATCTCTCTCTTGAGGTCTTGGTCTTCAGCTCCCCCGACAGCCCTCCCTGCCTTGGATCGACTTTCCCCTCCAGAGTTCACTGTGTGAATTCCCTGCTGCTGCTGCTACTAAGTCACTTCAGTCGTGTCCGACTCTGTGCGACCCCATAGATGGCAACCCACCAGGCTCCCCTGTCCCTGGGATTCTCCAGGCAAGAACACTGAAGTGGGTTGCCATTTCCTTTTCCAATGCATGAAAGTGAAAAGTGAAAGTGAAGTCGCTCAGTCCTGTCCGACTCTTCGAGACCCCATGGACTGCAGCCCAATGGGCTCCTCCGACCATGGGATTTTCCAGGCAAGAGTACTGGAGTGGGGTGCCATCACCTTCTCCAAAAGGGTGGCTTAGACCAACAGAAATGAGAGCTCTGGAGGTTGGAGGTCCAAAATCAAGATGTCAGAAGGGCTGATTGCTTGTGAAGGTGTGAGGGAAGATCTGTTCCAGGCCTTTCTCCCTGGCTAGCAGAAGGCTGTCTTCTCATTGTGTTTCTTCACCTCATTTTCCTTTCGTCTATGCATGTCTATCTTGAGGTCCAAGTTGCCCCTTTTTATAAGGACACCAATCATATCAGATTAGAGCTCACCCCAATGACCTTGTTTCCAGAAAAGCATCTATTTCTGCTTTATTGACTATGCCAAATTCTATGACTGTGTGGATCACAATAAACTGTGGAAAATTCTGAAAGAGATGGGAATACCAGACCACCTGACCTGCCTCTTGAGAAATGTGTATGCAGGTTAGGAAGCAACAGTTAGAACTGGACATGGAACAACAGACTGGTTCCAAACAGGAAAAGGAACACGTCAAGGCTGTATATTGTCACCCTGCTTATTTAACTTCTATGCAGAGTACATCATGAGAAACGCTGGACTGGAAGAAACACAAGCTGAAATCAAGATTGCTGGGAGAAATATCAATAACCTCAGATATGCAGATGACACCACCCTTATGGCAGAAAGTGAAGAGGAATTAAAAAGCCTCCTGATGAAAGTGAAAGTAGAGAGTGAAAAAGTTGGCTTAAAGCTCAACATTCAGAAAATGAAGATCATGGCATCTGGTCCCATCACTTCATGGGAAATAGATGGGGAAACAGTGTCAGACTTTATTTTGGGGGGCTCCAAAATCACTGCAGATGGTGACTGCAGCCATGAAATTAAAAGACGCTTACTCCTTGAAGGAAAGTTATGACCAACCTAGATAGCATATTCAAAAGCAGAGACATTACTTTGCCAACAAAGGTTCGTCTAGTCAAGGCTATGGTTTTTCCAGTGGTCATGTATGGATGTGAGAGTTGGACTGTGAAGAAGGCTGAGCGCCAAAGAATTGATGCTTTTGAACTGTGGTGTTGGAGAAGACTCTTGAGAGGCCCTTGGACTGCAAGGAGATCCAACCAGTCCATTCTGAAGGAGATCAGCCCTGGGATTTCTTTGGAAGGACTGATGCTAAAGCTGAAACTCCAGTACTTTGGCCACCTCATGTAAAGAGTTGACTCATTGGAAAAGACTCTGATGCTGGGAGGGATTGGGGGCAGGAGGAGGAGACGACAGAGGATGAGATGGCTGGATGGCATCATTGACTCGATGGACGTGAGTCTGGGTGAACTCTGGGAGTTGGTGATGGACAGGGAGGCCTGGCGTGCTGCAATTCATGGGGTCGAGAAGAGTCGGACACGACTGAGTGACTGAACTGAACAATGACCTTGTTTGGATGTGATCACCTCTGTAAAGATCCTAGCTCTAGATAAGGTCACAAGGAGTTGGACACTACCGAGTGACTGAGCATCACTAGATAAGGTCATATACTCAGGTACTAGGGATCAGGACTCTAGTTCTTTGTCGGGGGAATCATTCAACTCACAGTAGCATCCATAGATGCTCTGCACCTAGGCTTGAGAAGTGGGCTACTCAGAGCCCTGGGCCATCCCTAGGCACTTGGGGATTCCCTTGCAGTGACCCGAGGGTGGGTGGGTAGAGGCTCAGTTGGGACCGTCCCCCTCAGTCTGTGACTGTGGATGGAATGTGGCTTCTTCCCTAGTGCAGAAGCTTGGGCTGCTCCAAGGAGCAGGAAATGTAAGGAATTGGCCACTGGTGATTTTGGTTATACCTCTGGCCTTTTCCACTTGGTCTGCTTTAAAGAGATTCTGCATATAGGGTTATTACACCCAGTTTTTCTTTAGTTAGTTGAATGATAAATACATTAAAAATGACATTTATTTTTAGCTGTGCTAGGTCTGCATTGCTGCATGCGAGGTTTCTCTATTGCAATGAGTGGAGGCTACTCTAGTTGCAGTGTGCTGGCCTCTCATCTCGGTGGTTTCTCTTTGGAGCCAGTCTCTAGGTTCAAGGGCTTCAATAGTTGTGGTGCACGGGCTCAGCAGTTTTGGCTCATGGGCAGGCTCTAGAGCTCAGGCTCACTAGTTGTGGCACAAGGGCATAGTTGCCACGAGCCGTGTGGGATCTTCCCGGACCAGGAATGGAAGCCATGGCAGGCAGGTTCTTAACCACTGGACCACCAGGGAAGTCCCCATACGTGTATTTTTATAAGCGTTAGAAATTTGCAAAAATTGTTAATGATAAAAAATTGTTAATGGTGGTTAAATAAAGTGGTTTTAAAAAAGGTTTAAACACTTTGGAACATGTTGGGTGCTTTTTTCCCTACTGTTTTATTTTTAATTATAAAATATTTTAAATACACAGAAATGCAGACAATAATACATCCAGCAGCTGCTCATTGGGCTCATGTTTTTAAAACCTCCCTGACGTGGTAATTAAGCACAATGATTTATGGATAAGGGAGAGACGAAGGTCTTATCTTGCTTTAACTGCATGTTTTACTAATGATGTTTCCTGTCTTCCTAGTGGAAAGAAAACAGTACATAATTTGTTGATGTGACACAAATTGGTTGTTTTGGTACTTATGGAAAAATACAGAGCTGTATTTGTATATGCTTTCGTGCACCTGTTTGCTCAGCTTATTATTCAGGTTGAACATCTCATGTAGGCACAGTCCAGTGGCCAGTGAGCATTTGTGTGCACACTGTCATTTAGACCCAAGACAACGTGAAGAAAATGCCGTCTGTTACTCCCCCATCATACCCACCTTTCTGCCTTCCTCCTCTTTCTCTCCTTATTGGGCCAGAGTTTTACTTGCCCTGAACTAGAGGTGGTGGAGTTCCTTGGTTACAAGTTCAGTCTTTGGAGCTAGAATACAAGGCACCTAACTTGATGTTAACACTTTGCCAACACATCCTCACTCTTTGATCTTGGACTTGACCTTGGGGCAAGGCTAAGTTACCCCATTCACATTGTAGGTGTGATGATGGTTTTTGCCATCATTTAGAGGCTGCTAGGGGACCGGATGAATTAATACACAAAGAGCGCTTAGAGAGCAGCTGTCCCCCCATACAATAGTATTTACCAGATGTGAGCTCTCAAGGGCTCCTGTTGGTCTGTTTAGGGGGGTTCCCCCTTGTGGGCACCCCAGCGTTTTACACACCCCTCTTGGTGTTTCGCAGATGCCCTGTTCTTCTGTTCTTCTCTCTTCCCCTCTTCTGGAGCACTCTGATTGCACTCTCACTTGGCTCTGGGTATGACTGGACCAGGTAGGAGAGGCATCTGCCCCCACCATCAGCGTGGACCTCCTGGGAAGCAGGATTTTCTGTATCATTTTAAGTACCCAGGCTCCCTTCCTTGCCGTAGGACATATGCTAACTGAATTGAGTAGAATTGAATTGAACAAGTATCTCTGATTTTGCTGTGTTGTAAATACTTTCCTCTAAATACTACATAAAGAATTCCACTTCCTTTTCTGTTTCCTCTCACCTTTGGGTGGTAATTCCCTTTTGGTTTTCTTTCCACTATATATTTCTGTGTGTTTATCCCTTGCCCGACGGACACTGCTTATTATGACAGATTTTCAAGGGCACACCACCTTATTCCATTTCCTCCTGCTTCTCTGAAGGCTACCCTGGCATGGCCCAAACCGTAAGACAGCTTTTCCTTTCTCACTGCCAATTTTAGAATCTTTCTGCTCAACATCATCTGATAGAGATTTGGGACTAAGTATAATGAATGTTGTATGATTTTCCCTGTAATTTTAGATCCCCAAATACTGCTCTTGGCCAACTACACTAGTCCCTGTGGTTTTTTCACTCCACATTTGAGTAATATTGTTGGCACGGACCTAAGTAAACAGTTTGTGAAATGTTGTGTTTTGTAAATTAGGAGATGGATAGGCTGGTTTTTTAATACATGCTCTTGGTTCTGCTCAACCAGAGGAAGATGAGTTTGGTTAATGGATGGAAAGACAAATTGGAGGGAGGTGTTTTTAACTGAAGTTGATGTGGTTGATTTACTCATCAATTATTTAAAGGTGAGAACTAAATGGTTGAAGAGGAACCTTCAGAGGTATTTTGGTAATGAATTAAGGAAGCATCTTTACAGAGGATAGAAGATGTAACCAGCAAAAAACTACAGGAGGAAAAGAGGATAATAAAATAAGGAAAATATAATAATAAGGACCCTTTGTCTTTGTAGACTTTAAAATGTTTGTATTTCTTATAAGATTACCAAACAATTCCAATCTCCCTTTTAGTCTTGCAGGAACTTCAGTTTATTATTGTTACTATTATAAATTAAAAGTAGAATTGCCATCCTGTCACTGATATGTGTTTTATCTTAACACCATCTCACGTGGACAGTTAACAATTAGCATCTTCAAAATATTTCATTATAAAAGCTATTTAAATCGGCTCAGAGGTACCACCTCACCTTGATGAATCATTTGCTACATTGGTTCAAGAGTGGGGGCGCTTTTGACTCTGCTACTGACTGTGTAGTTTAAAGTTACCTAACTCTTCTGAGATTTTTTTCAACCTGGATGAATGAAATGAATGGGCAGAGGGTCAGTCATCACCCAACCCAATTCAGGTCATTCTTGTGAATATCAGGCATACAAATCCTCTTCTGTCTTACCCGTTTCCACATTGTATCACAGCTGCACGTGTGCCTGGGTGGCTGTGTGCTTCCCAGCTGGAATGTGAGCTCCATCTGTGAGGGGAGGGATCATACCATAACTGTCTTTTTATCCTCAGGACCTAGTAAGTACATGGACTTTCAGGGAAGGAAGGACGGGATGGAATGATTGAGTGAATGAATGAATGATTCATTTGTTATACTTTCACTCAGTCCCTGTGTGCTAGTTAATGCCTCACAGAAGGTATTAAGTACAAAGAAGGAAAAAAACCAGGGCAATAGGCTCAAGAGTGGTGGGGGCTGGGAGAGAGGGGTGGAGTAAGGAAAGGTCCACCTTTCCTTATATAAGGAAATGACTTATGAGACCTGTGTGGTATGAAAGGGTGTGGAGGAAGGGCTTTTGCAGCCAAGAGAACAGCTAACACAAGGGCCTCGGGCTGGGAGTAGGCCTGACCCTGTACAGGACTCCAGATGTGAGTTTTGCTGGGTTGTCAGTGAGAGCTAGAGTAATAGGTGGTAAGGGAGACGGGGCTGGAGCCCCTGTCAGGTCTTATGGAAAACCATAAATAGGGAAGTTACGGATAGAAGTGGATTTTATTACTAAGGAATAAACACAGTATAGGATTTGGTATTTTTCATCACTAGTTTGAAAGCATGGAAAAAGAATTTTGTTGTTGTTGTTTTGTTGAACTTTTTTTTAAAAAAACTGAAGTATGGTTGATTTACAATGCTGTATCAGTTCCTGGCATACAGCAAAGTGATTCAGAGATACACACATCCATTCTTTTTCATATTCATTTCCATAATGGTTTATTCCAGGATGTCAAATATAATTCCTGGTGCTATACAGTAGAATGTTATTGTTTATTTTCTATATAGTAGTTTGTATCTGCTAATCCCGACTCCTGATTGACCCCTCCCCATCCCCTTTCCCCTTTGTTAATCATGTTTGTTTCCTATGTCTGTGAGTCTGTTTCTGTTGTGTAAATACGTTCATTTGTATCAACGTATGTATTTCCACATATAAATAATACCGTATGGTACTTGTCTTCGTCTGACTTCCTTCGTTTAGTGTGAAGTGCGATTTCCAGATCCATCCGTGCCATCTATTGATGGACATTTAGGCTGTTTCTGTGTCTTGGCTATTGTAGATCGTATTGCTTTGAACATTGGGGTTTGTGTATCTTTTTGAATTATAGTTTTCTCTAGATATATGCCCAGGAGTGGGGTTGCTAGATCATATGGCCACTCTAGTTTCAGTTTTTAAAGAAACCTCCATACTGTTTTCCGTGGCTGCACCAATTTACATTCCGACAACCAGCAGTGGAGGATGGGTCCTTTTCTCTTCACCCTCTGCAGCATTTGCTAATTATATACTTTTTAATGATGGACATTCTGACCAGTGTGAGGTGGTACTTCACTGTAGTTTTGATTTGCATGTCTCTAATAATTATTGATGTTGAGTATCTTTTCATGTGCCTATTGACTATCTGTATGTCTTCTTTGGAGAAATGTCTATTTAGGTCTTCTGCCTCTTTTTTGATTGGGTGGTTCCTGTTGTTTTGTTACTGAGTTTGTGTGAACCGTTTGTATATTTTGGAAATTAAGCCCTGGTTGGTCACATTGTTTGCAACTATTTTTCCCCATTCTATGATTGTCTTTTCATTTTGTTTATGCCATGCAAAAGCTTGTCGGTTTAATTAGGTCCCGTTTCTTTACTTTTGCTTTTATTTCTGTTGCCTTGGGAGACTGACCTAAGAAAACATTGCTAGGTCAGACAATGTTTTACTTGCGTTGTCTTCTAGGAGTTTTCGTGTTGTGTCATATTTAAGCCATTTTGAATTATTTTTGTTTATGGTGTGAGGGAGTGTTCTAACTTCATTGATTAACATGTGGGTGTCCAGCTTTCCCACCACCACTTGCTGAAGAGACTGTCTTTTCTCCATTGTATATTTTTGCCTCCTTTGTTGAAGATTAATTGATGGGGTGACCGGGTGTGTGGGTTTATTTCTGGGCTGTCTTCAGTTCCATTGACTGATATGTCAGTTTTGGGCCAATATCACACAGTTTTGATTTCTATAGTTTTGTAGCATTGTCTGAAGTCTGGGAGGGTTGTGCCTCCAGCTTTGTTCTCTTTCCTCAGGATTACTTTGGCAATTCGGGGTCTTTTATGGTTTCATATAAGCTGTGGGATTATTTGTTCTAGTTCTGTGAAAAATGTCATGGGTATTTTATAGGAATTAATGCAATTAAATTAATGCAATTAAATGTGTAGATTGCTTTGGACAGTATGGCCATTTTGATTATGTTAAATCTTCCAATCCAAGAGTATGGGATATATTTCCATTTCTTTAAATGATTTTCAGTTTCCTTTATCAGTGTTTCATAGTTCTCAACATACAAGTCTTTTACCTTCTTGATCAATTTCTTTTTATGTGCTTTTAAAAGAGATTATTTTTTTAATTTCCCTTTCTGATATTTTATTGTTAGTGTAAAGAAGTACAGCAGATTCAATTGTTAATTGAAAAATAGTGTTTTAAATAGAAATTTTAATCCCCTTTATTGCTAATTTGTATTGATGCGAAAAGCGGTGTATAGAAGAGTGAAGTACCCAAGATCACACCCAAATTATGGTCACAGTCCAACTGCCTGCATTGTACCCAGATCTCCAGACCGGCCCCATGCCAACTGAATTTCCATGCCTCAGCCAAGCTCTGCCAGAAGATAACACGCTCACCAGAACTGTGAGGCTGAGACTTAGGATGAAAGTTTGAGTATCAAAAAAAAAAAAGTCTCTGGTTACTGCTATGTTAACAATTAGGGGGATCTTCACGTGATACTAAATAAAAAATAAAATGTTAAATCCTTCAAAAAAGTTTAAAGATAAAAATCCCAATCCTGTGATTGTAGGAAACTCACAGAGAGCAGTTAGGATGTATTAAAGTAAGAGTGTAAAATTTTAGCATTGCATTTGAATTCTGTTCTTCAGTGCCCCTTCTCCCCCCAATCTAACATGCAGATTTTGGGGTGAAACTGAAGTAGGTACAAAGGCAACCTAGATGATTTTGTTCCTATCTGTAAATGGGGTTAATAGCACCCATTGGCTACATCTCCCATTCTGTAGTGAAGATCAAATAAAATGAGGCTCATGAACATACTGCACCAAAGAGCCCTATAAACATAAGGTGATGTTAAAATGATTTACGACTGTTTTGTGAAAATTTTTCAGTTGTTAGTGAAAATTGTTTCCTGTAATGTGTTGGTATAATTCTTGTCTTGAAAGTGAGAAGGCTTAATGTATTTCTTAAGTTTTGGGGGATCACAGATCTTGTGTATCACGTCTTTACATTGATCATCCTGTTTACCAATGTTTTATAGTCTCTGGGGGGCAACTCCTAGAAGTTGGCTTGAAAACAGGCAAAAGTACCTAAATTGCCACTTTACTTCCATTACCAACAACGCACAATTGATTTGCTTTATTCTCCTAGAGATAGAGTGCAGGCAAAGACAACCTTTCTTTCGAGAAAGCTCTCTTTCTTATTGTGATAATGAAAAGGTTGTGTTTTTAGTCCAAAGTTTCTCAGTAATCAGAGGTGAAATAATACAGATGATAAGTTAAAAGACAGGCAGGGTCCCTGTTTTTGTTTTACTTTTTATCGGTTGGGAAGTTGGCCTCCTCAGCATTTCTGCATATACAATAGACCCTCAATTGCTTGATTAATAAGTATTAGAAGTCACATTTGTTTTGAGGGAAAGATCAGCTGAAATTCATTTAACTTAGTGGCAATCGAGATTATGTTAGGAAGCCATTCCTTTTGTTAGGAGAGAATGTATATTACAGCAAACCTCCTGGATGAGAGTTTTTAATGCCCACTGTTGAATGTTTGAGAGCCTTTCTCTGGTACAGTTGCCCCATATCTTCCTGTAAGAGTCTGCTTGAATGGCACATCACAGACCTAGTGGTTCTCAAAGCATGGTCCCTGGATCAGGGGCAGCAGCATCACCCAGGAACTTGTTGGAAAGGCAGACTCCCACGCCCCATCCTGGACTCACTGAATTAGAAGCTTTGAGGTTGGGGCCCAGCACTCTGTTTTAATGCACACTCCAGGGGGTGCCAATATAGCTATGGTTTGAGAACCACTGCTCTGGCCAAACCCACTTCCACCTCCTCCCTTTCTGCATCCCTGTCCCCTCCCTCCCCCACCCCTCCATGATCCTCTGTCATGCACCCTCTCCTTGATCACCCATGGCGCCGAGGAGTCCAGGGAAACTGGCTCCTGTGGGCTCCAGGCCTTGGGGACTGGAAGCTTGGGTTTTCTCCTCTGCCCAAGGGACTGGAGCCATTGCTTCATCCCAGACGGGAGCCTCGGGCCTGAGCAGGCGCCTCCATGCGTGCTGCCACAGAGTCTGCTCTGCGCAGTCACCGAGGAGTCTTGGAAAAGGCATTTTTGCCTCTCCGTGAATGTGAGTTTTGTATCTGTGGGCCTTCCTAGTTCTGTTCTTCACTGCGGATGGTATTGAAATCACACTTCATACGCTTCAAAGCTACATTTATCAGCTTTGTAGGGTACACAGCCCCCCTTTGCCTCGCAACCCCCGTGGAATATGTAAGAAATGTGGGTGGTGGGAATGACTTATTGGTGAAATAGAAACAGGCTCACAGATGTAGAAAACAAACTTATGATTACCAGAGGGAAAGGGTGTGGGTGAGGGACAAAGCAAGAGTCTGGGATTAGCAGATACAAACCACTGTATATAACATAGATGAACTTTAAGGCTCCGCTATATAGCACAGGGAATTATAGTCAATATCTAGTAATAAACCATAGTGGAAAAGAATATGAAAATATATATATTCTATACATGTTCTCTATATTATATTATACATAAGATATATATACCTGAATCACTTTGGTGTACACCAGAAAGTAACACCACATTGTAAATCAACTATGCTCCGATAAAAAAAAAGAAATGCAGGTTGTAGGGCCCCATCCCAGACCCACCACAGTGGACCCCCAGGGGGATCACCCAGGACTCTCGTTTTCACAAGTACCTAGCCAGCTGATCCACAAGGAAGCTTGAGGAGCCTGGGTTTAGAGTGGGTCTACTGAAATAAAAGACGTCACAGGCAAGGAATGATGTGAAAGGTATTAAAAAATTAATAAAAGGAACAGAAGCGAATGTGACATCTTGTTTTGGAGGCAGGTACTGCTTCTCGAGTCCAAGATAATTTAAAAGTGAAATGAAGAACAAGCTCTAGTCCAGAACATGCCCTCAGCGTTGGCAGGGACAAAGCCTTCTTGTGTGGAGATGAGGAAGTTCAGATGGAAAAGGGACAGGTCAGTGCTGCTCGGCCATTCCTTGGGGTCCTGCTGACTCATTCCTGGAAGTTGCTGGAGGAATGCATCAGATCTTTGGAATTAGCCCTGTTAAGAATTTCAGCAGTGACACACACTTTTATAAGATGTGTGTTTAGGAAAGGAATTGCCTATCATAAAACTAGGAGCTCTTGTAGAAAAAGAATGAATACGGAGTTGGTTTGCTTGTCCTGTGAAATAGGGACTGTTTTCCCCATCACGTGTCTTTTTTTCCTACAAAATAGTGGATGCAAAAATACTTTATCTGTGTATGGAAGGAAAATTAGGTTTTTAAAAAATATATCTGTTTATTCTCCAAGTAGAAATACTTTTTTTGGGGGGGGGATCTTATTTAAATTATCAGTTACTGTGGTAATAGTTACACCTGGTTAAAGTAAGTATTTTGTCTTTGCTTCCCAATGCAAACGTAGTTATTTCCAAAAACCCATATGTTACTTTTGATTAAAGCATCCAGAAATTTAAATGTTATGTAGACAAGGCTGCAATACTGGAAAATGGTGCTCAAATTTTGAAAAGACATTTGAAGAATGGCTTAAAATATGGATTAAAAAAAATTAGTTCTCATTCCTTCGGTCTCAGTATGGGTAAACACTTTACAAAAAAAAAAAAACAAAAAAACTGCTAACATTTTTATAGGTGAGTTATATCTCTGTAAATGTCCCTAGAGGCCTATACCTTACACTTGCTTAGCCTTTCATTTTAATTCACTAAACTTTTAATAAAGTACTATATAGAAGGCATTGTACAGATGGCTAAGACCCTGCTCTGCGGAGCTGACGGCCAGTGGAGGAGGCCAAGACACCCACAGCACCAGGACTGTGGCTGCGCACCGTAAGGTAGCCCCTGTGGGTGAAGTCCCTGCTCTTGAGTGTGGGAGGAACCTGTGACTTGCTTCAGGTCAGTACAGTATGTCAAAAGTGATAGAGTGTCATTTCCTTGATTATGTTATGTGTGATTCTGTCTTAGTGGACTGGAGTGAGAGACTTCCTGCTGGCTGGGAAAAAGTGGGCTGCCCTATTGGGCTTGTGGCTTGCCTATGCAGAGGACCATGTGGCAGGAAGTTGTGGGCTGTCCTTAGCTGGTAACCAGTATGCAGCTGGGGCGCTCAGTCTGACAGCCACAAGGAAATGAAGTCTGCCAACAACCTGAATGATCTTGGAAGTAGATTCTTTCCCACTTGAACCTCAGATGAGACTGCAGCCCCACTGACACCTTGATTATAGCCTTGTGAAACCCTGAAGCACAAGAGCTGGTTGATTTGTGCTCAGACTGCTCACTTATAGAAACTGTGAGATAATAAATGTATATGGTTCTTAGCTTTTGAAACGGTGATACTTTGTTAGGCACGATAAGGAAGAATGTGCAGATGCCAGAAGAGCAGCCCAGCCCCAAGGCTCTTTCATTCATCAGAGGAGCACCTGGTGAACACAGTCCGTGAGCCATTCTCTTTCCAGTACTAGAAATGCAAACATGAGTAAAGCCTGGTTGTATCTCCAAGTAGCTCCTAGTCTGGAGTAGTGACGCTTTGAAGGAAGGACTTGCTCTCCTTTGGCGAGATATTAGAATAGGAATTGTTTGAAATGGCTTTTGAGGATAGAATTTGGACTCGGAGAGTCTGGTGGGAAAACTCTCATTCCATTAATGGATGGTGCTGACTTTATAGTTTGGCTGGAAAAGGGATTCTCCCATTTGGAGGGTTTGGATTTGCTTTAACCACAAGTCTTATTAAAGAGGAAGAATCTACCATTGCAGCAGATGAATAAGGCATCCTTGTAGATTAAAGGGGTAAGCTCTATGGCCAAAGTGGGCAGCATTGAATTTTACTTTAAGAACAATAAAATTACAAATCACGAGGGCTCAGAAACATCCTCTGATAATCCTTTCATTCAAATCCTATGTGGATCACGGAGTTATAAAGCTGGATTGTCAAAATAGTCCTGAGTAATTTTCTTCTAAGCCATTTGTCATATGGTGTTTTTTTTTCTTATTGAGGGGGACTTGTGGGTAATGAAGACAACAGCTTTCATTTGTTATGTTTTTAGCTTTTAACTGAGGACTCTCAAGTGAGGTCCTCCAAGGACCCTTTCCAAAGATGCTGTTTACAGAAGGTACCTACTATGCTAGAAGGTGGTGTCAGTGACAGGGTGGCCTCACCCACAGCTCTGAGTTCCTCAGTTCCTAGAGGACCAGTATGTATCTTCTGTCCAGTGTGTACCTGGACAAGCACAAGACTGTCAGCTTCTGCTTCATTCCCGTGATCATCTCATTCTACTGCTGATACAATGAGTGCTTTTGGCCGTCTCTTTTCAGATCTGAATACATTTCAGGTTCCCCTTTCATCTCTCCTGATGTGTTCTCATCACTCAACTTGGTGGTAAAACGCATGGCTTTGAAGGGCTTCTCTGATCTTGTGTGACCTTGTGGAATCTTCATTCCTGATGGTTTTTTAAAACGGGAGAAGTTTCTCTGGCATACTTTAGCTCAGCAGCACCTGTGGAGTGGGCTTGGCAGGGGTCTTGCAGGCGGGTCTGGGGACATTGAGGGGTGAGAATCGGGATATTGGGGATGGATTCACCCTGTCTAAACCTCTAGGGGGCACATCTTTGTTTCTTCTGGAAACCACAAAGAAGATCCAAGTTATTTTTTCCACCCCTTCTTTATCTGGCTTCTGATCAGCTTTTTCCACTTCCCACACCTTTAAGCTTCTCTGTCTGTTCCTGAAGGAAGACCATAGGTAATGTGAAGCTTTCTAAGGGTGTTTCTTCTGTCAACTGCAGGTGCCAGAAGGTTTCTTGTATCTTTCCTGTGCCTAGTACATGGTAGATACTCAAAAATATTTTTGAATGAATGGATGAATCCCTGACCCTGTTGACACAATTAAGTTTTATAAGCATAGAAGACTGACTTTGATTTTTTCATGTTTCTTAGGGAAGTCTAGACTCTTAGCTGCCAGGGTAGTGGATCAGCTAGGACTTTTGGGAAGGTGTCGGTGAGGATGTAAATTGACTGGAGGATGATGCAGAGGAAGCTAGAGTCAAGTGCAGCGGGTGTCTGCAGGTGCGGTGGGAGATGGGGGTGAACGTTGAGGCAGAGTTAAGTAGGACCCTGTGATTGTTAAGTGGAAGTTACATAGACTAGCTGGAGGAAGAGAAGCTGTTTTTTGTTTTTTTCTTAGCCAGGTAACTTGGAAGCCTAAAGGTTGATGCTGACTTTAGGTCTCACTGGATCTGAGGAATTGAATGGTCATGTCAAGACCAGATGAGCTACATCATCTGCAGGGCTCAGGGCAAAATGAAAATGTGGGAACCCTTGTTAAAACACATTTACCTAGGGGTAGGTTAAGTGTTAGCTGTTGTTAATTTCCAAGGAAGAATAGTAATAACCAGGAGTAAGTTCTGCATTTTACCATTTGGAGAGCTGCTTTCTGGATCCAACGCTTACTGTGCACACTGATACTCTGTGCCTCTGCAGTTTGCAAAGGTTTCAGGCCAATTAATTTACGGTCTCTTGTATCTGCCGGGAATTATCATGATCGCTGGGTGTTCTGCCAGCCTGGAGTGCTTCTAGAACTCACATTTAAATTTCAGCTCAGTGATGACTATTTTTATCAGGTCTATGGAGACAAAGTATAGAGGAGATTAAACTTTTTTTTTTTTTAGTGTAAGTTCAGTTTGAGTAACTTTTCCATAAAATTCTAATGGAGTTCCATTTAAAGAATTTCAATTAGAAACACATGGTGTGAGTTTCCCAAAGCTTAACACTGTTGGTTTGAAGTCATATTATTCTTTACTATTTGCCTGTATTGTTTACATGAAGACTGGTGTCTGGGTCACTAACCACATTTTCATGCTTTTCATCTAGGTTTCTTGAATACCTTCTTTGATGACTGTTTTATAATCTGCTAAATAAATGAATGTGTGTGGGGGAGCGATCTTCAGATTACCTCGTCTGATTCATAGCACAGTCCTGCAAAGCAGCTGTGTGGGGAGAAGTCCTACATTTCATTAGTCATTTTTATGACTCAGTTTAGTATTAGGATTCTACCTGTCTGTGCAGCATTTTCATCTGAGACAAATTAACTAAGCTTTTGTGTGCCACATAAAGGAAGGTGCGTGTCAGAGCTTTCCATGAAGAGATTAGTCACCTCTTTAACTGTAAGGTGGTCAAGGAGCATCCTTTCTCTTGGGAAGCCCTGGCATTTGTTCGTTGCTCCTGGTGGACAGTCCATCACTCACACATAAACAGTTTACTTTCAAGGATTATAATAGCTTCTACCTCTGGCTCCAAGTTGGATTGTGCAGTTAATAAAGATGGCTATAGCAGATTTCTGAGAGTGTGATGACAAAACTTTGACTTGAGAAGAAGAGAGTGCTTATTTTCTTTTGCTTGAATTTGTTCCTCATTTTGGTTTTTATCTCCCATCACAGGACTTGTTGCTTAAAGTTACAGAACAAAATATGATCTCATATTTGCTTATCTTTCTTTTTAAATATTTGCCCACATAAATACCTGTAACTATAGAGAATTTGTAGGTGGCATTAGTGGTAAAGAACCCGCCTGCCAATGCAGGAGACGTAAGAGACTTGGGTTCGATCCCTGGGTTGGGAAGATCCCCTGGAGGAGGAAATGACAACCCACCCTAGTATTCTGGCCTGGAGAATCCCACAGACAGAGCAGCCAGATAGGCTACAGTCCATGGGGTTGCAAAGAGTCAGACATGACTGAAGTGACTTGGCACACACATAGAGAATTTAAGTCACCTTGAAGTATCTAAATATTAAGCTGGCTTTTGGTGGGTTTACTGCTATTGCTAAGTCGCTTCAGTCGTGTCCGACTCTGTGCGACCACATAGACAGCAGCCCACCAGGCTTCCCCGTCCCTGGGATTCTCCAGGCAAGAACACTGGAGTGGGTTGCCATTTCCTTCTCCAATGCATGAAAGTGAAAAGTGAAAGTGAAATTGCTCAGTCGTGCCCGACTCTGTGCAACCCCATGGACTGGAGCCCACCGGGCTCCTCCGTCCATGGGATTTTCCAGTCAAGAGTACTGGAGTGGGGTGCCATTGCCTTCTCCATTGGTGGGTTTGGAAAGTATATAAAAGTCACACATAGATTTTCATGTTAAAAATGAGGGTTTGGGATCAGAGGATGAACTCACTGACTGCTTTGACTTATTTTTAATTGTTGTACAACTTCAGTGACACATTGATGCTTGGCAGAATGACATGGGGTAGGATTTCAGGAAACTGTTTTCAATTGTGATATATGACAGAAAATGCCTGTCATCTTCAGTGGGTGTGCTGACAGCAGGAAGGGGGTGGCTGAAATCCTGTTTGCAAATGATCTAGGAAGCCAGCCATCTACGCTGTCCCCACTCCAGTCCAGGAATCCTCCAGGCACCTCTGCCCCAGGACACTTAGCCACTGCTTGAATCCTTCTAGAGACACAAAGCTCACTTCTTCATGACCAGCTTTTTATTTTTCTTTAACAATTTATTTGTGAAAAATTGACTTTGTAGAGCTTAAATGTGCTTAAATACTTTTCATTCATTTCCTAATATTGGTAGTCTTAAATAATTTTCATTTAAATAGTGAAATTTTCATTCATTTCCTAATACTGGTAGTCACTACTTGTAGGGGACAAAAGGAGTCCTCGGGGACATAAGGAGGAAGATGACATGTGATTTCTGATTCTTGCGTTTTCTCAGCATGCTTCTCCTTGATAGCATCTTACAACAGTTGCCCAATTCAGCAAGTATTTGTTGAGGATCAGTTATACGCGAGACCGTCTCAGTGCTAGGGTGGAACTTGTGGGGATACAAAGATGAGTTGGTTCTTGCCACCCAAGAGTATGCTGCAGTGTGAAATGGATCGGAAAGCACATGGATTGGTTTAAGAGGGAAGCCAAGGGCCATGGGATCCAAAGGAGAGAGATGTGTATCAAACGCAGTACATTTGAGAAGTTGCAGAGCAACACACGGAGGGAGCTGAATTCGGTGGGTAGGATGCTTCTGCAGGCTGAGACTGGGAGAAGGGCATTCTTGGCAGAGAGAACAGGGTGAGCCAAGCCTGGGGGTGGAAGCATGAGTTGTGTCCATAAGGTGGGGGTTTACTCAGCTTACAGAATGCTTGTGGAGGAAGTTAAAAAGAAAGTGTTAGTCGCTCAGTTGTGTCTGACTCTTTGCGACCCCATGGACTGTAGCCCGCCAGGCTCCTCTGTTCATGGAATTCTTCAGGCAAGAATATTGGAGTGGGTTGTCATTTCCTTCTCCAGGGGATCTTTCCAACCCAGGAATCAAACTTGGGTCTCCTACACTGCAGGCAGATTCTTTACTGTCTGAGCCACCTGGGAAGCCCTGTGGAGGAAGGGCAGGTGGAAGGACCACGTGGTAGGCTCTGAGAGGCGGATTCCACCCCCGCTCCCCAGTCATTAGTCCAGTAGAGCCACAATTCCACTAGATTGGAATACAGGAATACAGGTGTTGTCACGGAGCCTCAGCTTCCTGGTCCGAAAATATAGATCCATTCATATTGTAAGGATTGTAGGGTGGGTGAGTGAAAACGCCAGTGCCATGACTGGCAGGAAGCAGAGGCTTGGTAAACAACAGTTGTTATGTTCTTGTGTTTGATAGGTTCAGAGAAGCCTGGGAGGGGCAGGAGCCAATCCTGCTGTGGGGATGCAGGGCGATTTATAGAGAAAAACAAACCACTTCAGAGGTGGAGCTCTAGAAGAGAAAGGAAGGTGTATATACGACAGTGGTGGCCGTGGGAATGGAAAAGAGGGCCAGGGACATTGCTCAAGGAGATAGAGTTAGGTTTAATGTTTGGGGCAGGAGAAAGAGGGGACATGGGCAGGTGGGTGGGACCCCCCAGTTGCAGGAGCCGCAAGCCAGCCTTGGATGTGCTGCAGGAGGAGCCAGAACTGAAAAGGGGCTCGTTTAAAAGCAAAGAAAGGTTTGAACTCAAGAGACGCAGTGAAAGGAAAATTGGCTGAGACAGCCTGACTAATGATTCCTGGTGTCTTAGTGTTCTCAGGGAAAAAACCCAACACAATCGCCAGATTGTTTTTTTATACACTCACACACACACACTCACTCACACTCATATATACAAGTACAAACCAAACACCCATCTATTATTTAGGTCTGTTGCCCCAGAAAACCCTTCAGGAAATCCTCTGCTCACCCAGAGAATGTGTCTATATTTAGGAGACTTTCAGAGAAAGCCTATTGTTCAGTCTGAGTGTGCAGGGGAGTCGCTAAGAGTCTGCAGGAGCGTCCATCACACGTCTCTGCTGAGTGGGCAGTGGGCTGCCTTTTTTGTACTGTGGAAGACCGTGGTGAGGGAAAACCCAACCCAGTCCTTTGTGAGTGCCCCTTTCTGGCACTGTGAGCCCAGGGAACCCAAGTGGATGATGCTGGGGGCACGTGGGACTGCCTGGCCTGACCCTTGGTGTAGGGGGTGAGGAAGCCAAGGCCTGGGGTGCTGTGGCCCGTCCAGAGTCACACAGCTCGGTTGAGGCAGAGCCTGGGGGTGGATGCTGGGTGTTCCTGCTGCCTGAAGGGGTGCATTCATCCCAGGCCAGGACGTCTGGGCTGCATTCACAGCGATGGCCCAGACAGAAGGGGTCTTCACCCAGGAGTGTGCGTGTGTGTCAGGGCGCAGCCCACTACAGAGGTTAGAGCTGGATTGTTGGAAAGGCCAACCCGAGTGATTATTACAATGCCCTCATAGTTAGAACTTTCTGGTAAGCATCCCACAGAGGAAGGTGCTAAAGTGTGAAGCCTGAACTCCTTATCCCTAGAGGCCTTTACGTAGAAGCTAAATATCCCCCTGCTCAGGTGAGCACTAGTCAGTGCTTGTTAAGGACAGACTCTGTGCCTGGCACAGTTTTGTGCGTTTTCAGGGATTACGTCTCCTTTTGTCTTCTAAGTATCTTTATGAGATTGGGCACCATTATTATTAGGGCTTCCCTGGTGGCTCAGTGGTAGAGAATCCACTTGCCAGACAGGAGACGTGGGTTCGATCCCTGGGTCAGGAAGTCTCCCCAGAGAAGGAAATGGCAACCCACTCCAGTATCCTAGCCTGGGAAATCCCATGAGCAGAGAAGCTTGGTGGGCTACAAAGTCCATGGGGTTGCAAAAGAGTTGAAACCACTTAGTGACTAAACAGCAGTGACAACAGCAACCATTATTATGCTGATTTTAAGACAAGGAGACTGAAGTACCAAAGGGAGTAAGTAACCTGCCCCAGGTGTCACAGCCAGTGAGTGGTATAAGCAGGATTAAACTTATCCCTTTGACTGCAGAGCCTGCACACCTATTTTTTTTTTAATGTATTTTGTACAATGTATTTTTTTATTAAGGTATAATTTTAAAAATAATTTAAAAATTAGAAAAAAATTAATTTTTTTTTTTTTTTTTTTTTGCCACGCCACATGGCATGTGGGATCCTAGTTCCCCAACCAGAGGATCAAACTCTCAGCGCCTGCATTGGAAGTGTAGAGTCTTAACCACTGGACTGCCACAGAAGTTCCTCTGCACCCCTTATTCTGTACTAGTGATTCTCAACCTTTAGCTGCCTTAAGATTAAAAAAAAAACTCAGTTCTCAGGATACTTCCCAAACCAGTTGAATTAGACTTGCTGGGGATTTGACTTTGCATGAGTAACTTTTTTTAAAGCCTCCACATGATTACAACTTGGCAGGGTTCAGAACCACTGACATACTCCCTCGCTGGTAGGGTTATTGTTGGGTAGTGGTTCTCAAACTAATGTGTGTAGGAATGTTCTTGAGGTCGTGTTAAAATGCAGGTTCTGATCCAGAAGGTTGGGGTGGGCTTGGGATACTGCTTGGGATACCGCAGTATCCAGGATACTGCTGTCCTCCTGGTCTTTGGGTTTCTTTTATCGGCTGAAGGCTAAACATTAAGGTCCCTTCCAGTTCCACGATTTTATGGCTCTGCTGTCAGAGTGTCATATATTCATGATTTTACTGAGTGACAGTCCTGTGCTAAGTACCTTACATACGTTATTTCCTTATTACGTCCTCTCAACAACCTCCAAGTGAGATATCATTTCCCCCACTTTAGAGATTGGCTGGAGTCTGAACCTGAGTCTACACCTATCCGATTAACCACCTGCTATTTGCTTTCCCTTGTGCGTATAGGTGTTGTTCAGAGCAAAGTTTCTGTGGCGTCGTCTTTCTCTTCTAACCTTGTAGGTTAGGTTTGGAGCCCTAGAGACAAGGCTTCCAGGAAACCCAGCCGTGATCTGGAACTTGTCTAGTTCCAAGTGGCATTCTCTTTTTCCTTAGGTTGGGCCTGCTTTATGAGAGTGTCTTACATATGCAGTGTGGTGGCACTTTATAAAGGACATTTATGATGTTCAGCCTCTCTTTCTAGTAAAGCTTGCTGTTAGTACCAGATATGTCATTGCATTGGTAGGATGCAAATTCTAGACCTGAATGAGGTCCCTGGCCTAGAAGACCGTGTGAGTCCCTTGAGAAGCTTTGTTGTTTAGTCACCAACTCGTGTCTGGCGACTGCAGTTTCTGCAGTAGGATTAAAGACGGTTGATGTTGGAATGACAATTCCTCCCTTAAGCAAGCATTCGTTCCCAGCCTTCAGTGTGCCACCCCATGGACTGCAGCACACCAGGCTTCCCTGTCCTTCACTATCTCCAGGAATTTGTGGAGCTGTAATTCTTGGGCTCCTCTCCAGGCATGGGAATCATCTGGACTAAGCCTGCTCACCTCTGTTTCAGAACACTCCCAAGCTGTTCTAATGTACATTAATGTTTGAAAACCATGGCCTTCTTAATTCTTAGAGTGTGGTCACTGGGTCCTCAACTTGAGCTCCCCTGAGAACTTGTTAGAAATGCAAATTTTAGTGTCCCGCTGCAGGCATATTGAATTGGGAACTGTCGGGGTGGGCCCAGCCATCTGCATTTTAACAAGCCCTCCAGGTGATTCAGAAGTTTGAGAACCATGAGATCCTGGCTGCCCCAGATCTGATCCGAGCATCAGTACCAGGGAGGCTGTTGGAAACGCAGGCCGTGGGCCCCACCTCTACCCCCCGAATCAGAATCTTCACTGTAACAGCATCTGTGCACGCTCACGTTTGCACACGTCTGCACTAGGCTGTGCATTTTAACCCAAGAGGTCTTTAAAAAATGTCAATGCCATGCCCCCACCCAAGGCAATTAAGGCAGAATCTGTGAGGGGCGGGAGGGTGGCACCTGGACGCCTTGTTTTTAACGTTTGTCATGTGATTCTAATCTTGCAAACCACGCTGAGACCCACTGGCCCAAGTGTTGGTGCTTGGATGTCAGCAATCCTGTTCTCCTGTGTTAAGGGTTGAGACTGAAAAGGAGTCCAGGCTCCAAGACATGCCTCCTTCCTGCTCCTCCAGTGTCTCAGAGGGTGACTTGACACCCAGGCTCTACGAGTGAAGGCTCAGGAACTAGCCAGGAGGGATGAATTCTCTTTATATTTTCAGGTGAGAGGGTGAGAGATTGAGGGGGGTGGAGTCAGCATACCACAAGACTGCGTGTACCAGATGCATGTGAGAACCACCTTCCATTGTAGATTCCGGGCTCTGCTCTGGAGATCCAGCCTCAGTAGGGCTTGGGGAGGGCCCAGGAGTGTGCAGGGTTAACAGGCTCCCACAGATGATATACAAGGCTAGGCTCTATTCTGAGACAAGCATTGCTTAGTGGCTCTGAGCTGGCTGATCATCAGGGTTACCTGAAGAAAAAGATAGGTCCCGAGGCCCCATCCCCAGCTCTTCTAGTTCAGTAGGTCTGGTGGGGCTCCAGAAGCAGCCCATGTTTTTCAACCTGTGCTCTCAGAAACCCTCAAGATTCCACTGAAGTGTATCAGGGGCTACAAAGGGGGACAGCTAAGAGGAAAAGCAGGTGGGGAGGGTGCTTGTCAGTCTCGTATATTAAGCTTCAGTGTAAAACTGCCTTTGAAGAGAAGATTTTTTTTTTTTTTTTAATAATTTTGACTTACTTATCTATTTCATTTTTGGCTGTGCTGGGTCTTCGTTGCTTGGTGTAGGCTTTCTCTGGTTGTGGCAAGCGGGAACAAAGAACGACTCTTTGTTGGGTCGTGTGGGCTGCTCATTGCAGTGGTTTCTCTTGTGGAGCACAGACTCCAGGCGTGCAGGCTTCAGTAGTAGTGGCACACGGGCTTAGCTGCTCTGAGACATATGCAATGTTCTTGGACCAGGGATCGAGCTTGTGTCGCCTGTATTGGCAGTCGGATTCCTATCCATTGTGCCACCAGGAAAGTCAGGATTTCATTTTTTATAAGATGTTGAAAACGAGTCATGGCTGTCCAGTGAGGTGTAGGATGTCCCTGAAGTTGGCAGTGTCTTACCTTTCAAGCCATGCTTCAGGGCAGATCACCCATCCTTTCTGTTACTTGGACAGTTAGTCCCTGAGCTGCCCATGGTGCTTATGGTCCTGAGTGACCCTGACTCCACTCATGTTATTGGACAGCCTGACTCTGCCTTTTGTCCCAAGTCCCAGACTACTTTGCAGCTAATGAATGCTGGTCACCCCAGAAATCCCCTTTGCATAGATTCTTAGTACCTTAAGACAGTAACTCGCAAATCCGACTGTAGCTGGCAAAGTTCTTCATGGATCAAAGTCATCCAGAGTGCTTGTTAAAGCACAGATTGCTGGACTCCACATGGCTGAGGCAAGACACTAGAACCTGCATGTCTGGTAAGATGCCAGGTGATGCTGCTGTTCCAGGGACCACACTTAGAACCTCTGCCTTGAGATTAAATAATGCTGATGCACCTGGGGCCCAGTTTTCCTACTAGAGAGATTTTATCCTTCTTTGGGTGTTAGGAAGGATGGTAAGAGAAAATGTCTTGCTTGAGGGGTAAAAGGTACAGGGCATAAAGAACTCTGTATATTCAGATTATGGCTCAGTCCTCTGTGTTCTCAGTAGATTCTGCTGGGCTCACTTGCCAGGCTGACAACCGTTTACCACGTGGTTCTGCCAGAACCAGCTTTGTGGTATATTCCCCTTGTCACTCATCACACGGACCCTGGCGGAGGGTTGTGCCGGTGACAGAGATCTGTCGGTGGCTTCTTGTGGCCCAGGGCTTGATCAGGCGAGAGAGTGGCAAGCCATCACCAAACACTGGTTATCAGAAAGGCAATAATTTCTCCTCCCTGAAATGTTATAGGACAGAAGTATCCTGCATTAAATGATCTTTGTAAGGGCTCCCCTCCTTACTGCTCCACATTCTCGCATTGAGCTGGGCATGGTGGCGAGGCAGAGAGAGAGATCCTCCCAGTAGCCAGGTAGACATGAGATCAAGGACCTTGCTGCCTGGCCTGGTGGTCATCACTGGCCTCTGGGGAGTTAATCTGCCTGGACTCTCCCTGCAATCGAACGTTTTGATCAGGCAGATGACTATCATTATTGTGACACTAAAAAATAACCCTTGAGCATTTTGACCTCTGTAGTGGTTCACCTCTGTTGTGGGAAAGTATTTCAGTTTTCAGCAGTACACCTGGGTGAGTCCACCACTCCTTTGGAACGAGTGCAGAAGTTTAGTTGAGAAGGTAATTACATTTGTGCAGGTAATCGGGTGGACCTCTGTGGGATGGTGAAAGGAAAATGTGTGTTTAATGTTCGGTGGGGTGCTGCTAAGTCACTTCAGTTGTGTCTGACTCTGTGTGACCCCAAAGATGGCAGCCCACCAGGCTCCCCCGTCCCTGGGATTCTCCAGGTAAGAACACTGGAGTGGGTTGCCATTTCCTTCTCCAAGGCATGAAAGTGAAAAGCTCAGTCATGTCTGACTCTTCTCGACCCCATGGACTGCAGCCTACCAGGCTCCTCTGTCCATGGGATTTTCTAGGCAAGAGTACTGGAGTTGGGTGCCGTTGCCTTCTCCTCAGTGGGGTGGGGTCAGGCAAAAACCACACTTTCCTTCTCTGCCTGTGAGGCTGGGTTGGGGGCTGAGAATCAGCGTGAGTGCCTGCAGGTCAGATGGGCACCGGGTCCTGGAAGTGGGGGACTGAGTCTCTTCTCCAGTGCTCTTGGAGGTGGATGTTCTGCCAACTGGACGAAGTACAAATAATCAAAATCATAAAATGAGGTTCTGCCATGACATTAAAAAAAACCATTCCCAGCACTGTCCCACTCTGCCCCACCCAACGCCAGCTGGGCTGACCACTCTGGAGACATCACATTAGATTTTGTCATTCCCTCCTGGAATTGCAGTTGTTTAGTCACTAAGTTGTGTCTGACTCTCTTGTGACCCAATGACTGTAGCCCACCAGGCTTCTCTGTCCGTGGAATTTCCCAGGCAAGAATACTGGTGTGTGTTAGTCGCTCAGTCGTGTCCAACTCTGCGACCTCACGAACTGTAGCCCACCAGACTCCTCTGTTCATGGGGTTCTCCAGTCAAGAATATGGGGAGTGGGTTTCCATTTCCTTCTCCAGGGGATCTTCCCGCCCCAGGGATCGAATCCTCGTCTTCATTGGTAGGTGAATTCTTTTACTGCTGAACCACCAGGGAAGCCCAGAATTGCAATAGAATAATAAAAGCTAGTCGTTTTGGTGGGCTTCCTGGGTTCCAGACCCTGTTGCTGCTTGCTTAATGTTGAGGTTGGGTCTATTCTATGAAGTTGCATCATTCGTGCATTTAATGAGCTTGAATTAACTACACCTGCTTGGCAGAAGGGGAGAGGGTGTGTTTAAACAAAGAAATGGTGGCTTGTTAAATGCAGAAAGACATACTGAGAAACAGTATGTTGACCATACTAAGTAAATTTGCAAGCGTCGTTTTTGAGTTCAGGTGATTGTCATCTCAGGCCCTGCCTTCAATCCCTGTCTCACTCCTTCCCAAAGATGAGACTTCTTTCCCCATCTGCATTTTACACATGTTGAAATTGAAGCTTCTCGTGGCTAGTAAGTGATGGAACTCAGATTTAAACCTAGGCGTTTTGACTCCAAAGTGCATGCTCTTCTGCAGTACCAGGAGCTGCTGTAATGTACTCAGAGTTGTGCAGCTGGATGATGGAGGGAACACAGAGCCGACATGAGGAGCTGCGGGGATGGGTAGCTTGATTCAGGAGAAGAAAAGTCACAGGTGGAACGGTGGAGCTTTCTTCAATACTGTGGAAAGGGGAGTTGATGAATGAAAGCTGTGCGCAGGCACATTTTAACACACAAAAACCTTTTTGAGATAGAGCTGGTCAAAGATGAGCTGGACTGTTTACCGTGTGGAGGACTGTATGGAAGTGCTGTATTGAGATTTAATTCACATATCATCTAATTCTCCCACTTACAAGTATACAGTGTTTTTTTTTGTGTGTGTGTGTGCATTACATTATTTTAAATATTGTGGTAAAGTATAACATAAAATTTGTAGAATAGTATTCAGTTGTGGCTACAGTTATCAAAGATGAGTGTTTTTCTGCACTGGTAACTTTGCCAGGAAGTCACTGGAGAAAGCCTTGGTTGTCTTTGATCATCTTCAGTACTTGGGAATGCATAGATGCAGAGGCCTGTGCTGGGTCTTCTCCCTTCCTCATAGGCTTCAGGAGGCTGTTAGTCACAACTATGCTCATTTTTATTTTGAAGACTTGATTACACAACCACAGATTTAAAGTGCTTAATGCAGGATAATTTAGCATGATAGAATTAGCAGAAGCCCTGGGATGAGAGATAATGACTCTTCTTCAGGAAGATTGTTTCTATTTCTATCTATGCCTCTGAGACAAAATATCCTAATACTCAGTGGCTTAAAACAAACACCATCATTTATTTACTCATGATTTTGCAATTTGGCAGGGCTCAGTAGGGACAGCCTGTCTCCATACCACATGGCATCAGCTGGAACACTCCCACGGCTGGCAAGATGACGCTGGCTGTTGGTTGACAGCTTAGCAGGGGCTGTTGGTTGAGAGCCTCAGTTCTCTTCCATGTGGGCCTCTTTCCTTGGTTCCTTGGGCTTCCCCATGACATGGCAGCTAGGTTTCAAGAGAGAGGAAGTATTGCTTGCGGGCCTTTTCAAGCCTGGGCTGGGAGGTTCTCAGTAGGGCACGTCTGCATTTTTTGGTAGAATAGTTATAGACCCCGGCTTCCCAGGTGGCTCAGCTGCCAAGAATCCGTCTGCAATGCCGGAGACTCATGTTCGATCCCTGGCTCGGGAAGATTTCCTGGAGGAGGAAAGAGCACCCCATTCCATTATCCTTGCCTGGGAAACCCACGGACAGAGGAGCCTGGTGGGCTACAGTCCATGGGATCACAAAGAGTCGGACTTGACTTAGTGACTGAAATAACAAGTCATAGACCCAGCCTCATATTCAACAAGGAGAGACATAAGAGTCACCTTTTCATGGGAGAAGCAGCATGTGCTGATAGGAAGGAAAAGATTTGGGACTATTTTTAGAAAGTATCTATCACCAAAAAACACTTGTAAATGTCACTGATGCCTGAGCATCACTGTAGAACACAAGCACTTTCTCTTTCTCATTCTAACTCCACAGAAGCCTACCCTTAATTGTGGTATGAACTGGTGATGACAGCGGGAAGAAGTCTAAGAATAAAAATGGGTACTAGGAATACATGATCTTTAGGGGATTGTGGCTTGAGAATAGTGACTGTATAATCAGTCTGTTCAATGGGCAGTTGTGAGACATTCGTGATTGTGTTTTTCACATTTTGAGATTAAAATCTCTACTTCCAGAATTGTGTAAAGTTTCTTTATTTTTTTTCTCTTAATTATGTTTTTTTCAGAATTGACTAGCAGGAAATTTAGTGATTCTACTTTGTAAGAAAACAGAAACAAATAAAATTACTACTAAAATAAGTTGGATTTCATGGCATATTTTGAAACATAAAAATAATTACTTGGATTAAGTCTTAGAAAACTTATTTTATGGTTTTTAAATTTATGGTTTATTTTCTTGGAAAATACAAAACATTAAGAAGTTGGGAAGAGTAACACCCTATGAACATCATCCATTATTTAACATTTTTGGCATTGTGTTTTAGATGGAAATGGTTTATTTTAAAGTTGACTGCTTTAACAGAAAGATCATTCTTGTTGATTTCTGTCCTAATAATTATGTAAATTTCTCTTTGTTTGCTGATTATACATTTCAGTTCTGAGATGATCAGCTGTTAAGGAAGCTACTTACAGCGATTCAGTAAAAAAAAAAAACAAAACAATTTAAATGCATGTGGAAGGTAGGCCCAGTATATCACTAAAAGGAGCATTTTATATTCACAACATTTACTAAAATAATCGCTCTATTCTGAAGGATGTCGGAAATGAGAAATGCTATTTAAACAATTTTAATTTTGTGTATTGAGAACAGAGCTTGCTTGTTCCTTTCAACTGCTTGCTGATGGGTCCTTGATGTCCATAGCTCTATTTCAGCTTTAATTCTGAAAATGGTTGTATCACGTTTCACAATAGAGCTAGTAGCCATAGGGCTAAGTGTTTGCAAATAGCCTCATCTGCTTTGCTTCTTCCTTCCATTTAGAGGCATGGCCTGGTATTTCACAGTGAGGCGTCAACTGTTGCTCCCATTTGGGGTTTTAGAGCCTAATCATTGTGATCCCTGTAGCTGGGGCCGTGTCCCCAGTCCACTGAATGTTTGTGTTCTACAGTGATGCTCAGGCATCAGTGACATTTACAAGTGTTTTTATTTTAGCAAGGAGAGCCTTTGGCATGGCCCGGATTGTATCTCTTCCAGGATGTTCCCATCCTTGGTCACATAATACTCTTAATTTACCTAAAGGAATGCTGTCAAAATAAATAGTAATTTTTAAAGGCTCTGTCTCACTTATGTAGCTATTATTCTTTTTTCAGTTAAGAAAATTTGTTTGGAAATATGAATCTTGAGAATGGTAACAACCATGTAATATTTTATTTTAGATTGATGCTCTATCACTTTTTGCCTCCCACAGCTTTATTCTGGGTGATTAAATGTGGGAAAGACAGGGGAAAAAGGTAACTAATTCTGTTTGATTCAGTGTGAAAGGCTGTCTTGCATAAATTTAAAATTCCAATGGCAGAAATAAAATTCTATCCCAGATATAGATGTGACCTGCTTTTCAGAAGCTTCCTTAAAGGCTATTTTGGGGCATGTGTGGGATGAATTTGATGCGCAGAATAATAATAGTAGCGGACACCTGTCAGATGCTCCTCTAAAGCAGGCCCCGTCCCAGTGCTTTGTGTGTATGTGTTTAGTTAATCCATCAGAAACCCTCTTTAAAAAAAAAAAAAATCACTCCCATTTTACAGATGGGAAAACTGAGGTGCAAAAAAAGGTAATGGAAATATACTCAGGGGCACACAGCTAGCCACTGTCTGAACTGGGCTTGGTATGGGCTGCCTGACTTTAGTGGGCTCTTTACTTCTAGCTTCCTAATCAGAATAAAGTTATGTTTTCTGTCTTAGTCTTTTTTACCTTTATTTTAATCCAAATTTCAGATACATGATTCTCAAGTTGGCAGTCATTTAGGCCTTATAAATCTTGGTTTTTTATTTCTCTGATTTTCAAAAAAGCCTCTCAGCGTTTTTGGTTGATGAAAATAAAAAGCTTTTCAAACAGGTTAAACATGTAAATAATAATGCTAGACATATTACCCAATCATTACCAAGTTTGTTAAGAATAAGTTTCAAAGTAAAAATAATGTATGTTTCAATATCATACAGTTACCATAAAATCTAGTATATGGTACTCCATCTCATGGATTGTTTAGATTGTAGGATTTATACCCCTTAAAAATGTAAGTATGTTTAAATTAGCCATTAAGTGAATTAACATTTTTTTCTTGATAAAGTATTGATATTTGCCATGCTGTGAAGGCCATTGTAGCAAATACGGAAAGTATAATATGGTATAAGTAATCACTTACAATTTTACCACTCCTAGGATTGTAATTCATGTTAGCATTTAAATATATTTTTCTTCCAGCCTGCCTTCACATGTTCATTCATTCTGCAGTTAGTTATTATCTTCTTTGAGTTAGACCAGAGATTAAGTTATTATCTTCTTTGAGTCAGACATTATTTTAGGTCCAAGGGAAAAAGCAGCTACCGAAATAGTCTTCTTCCCTGTGGAGCTGATATTTTAGTGGGAAACAGTGAATAGATAAATAATATAGGGTTAGGGATAAGTGCTTTGAAGAAAAATGAAGCAGACTAATCGAGGCCTATACACTGTTGTTTGGGGCAGATAGTCATAGGGAGGCTGAGTGATGTGAGAAAGGGAGCCTGTGAATATCTGGGGAAACATGTTACAGGCGGATGCAAGGGCCCTGTGGTGGGAGCAGGTACTGTCTGCCCAGGGGCGAGCAAGGAAGCCAGTGTGACAGGAGTATGGTGCGCAGGGTGAGGAATTGACTGTGAAAATAAAAGCTTTGCATTTCACTGAGTGAGATGGAAGCCTTTGGAGGGTTTGGAGCAGAGGAGGGATGTGATCTGACTTGATTCTACAGGATTCCTCTGGTTGCCCTGGTGAGAATAGATTGCAGGGGACAAGGTGGCTGGGAGAAGGGTTTGAGGGCAGGTGGTGAGACATGCATTGAAGGAAGACATGCGAAAACAGCTTCTGGGAGCCAGGGATGCCCAAGGCCACTAGAAGCTGGGAGAAAGCAACCAGACAGCCCTCGGAAAGGATCAGCGCCTCCAACAGCTCGATTTCAGACTTCTGACCAGTGCCTCTGTGTTGTCTAAAACATGTAGTTTGTCGTGCTTCATTGTAGCAGCCCTAGAAAACTAATGTACTTGGCAAATGGTGGTGCCCTTTTTTGGTTTTCTTTTGTTTTGGGGTAGTTGATTAACAATGTTGTGATAGTTTCAGGTGTACAGCAAGATGATTCAGTTGTACACATACATGTATCTATTCTTTTAAAAATTCTTTTCCCATTTAGATTGGTACATAATTTTTTTTGGATTTATTTTTAGTTGGAGGAAAGCAGTTTTACAGCGTTGTGTTGGTTTCTGGCATGCAACAACACAAATCAGTCATAATTATACATACATCACCTTCCTCTACAGTGGATATCACCTCCCTCTACGGTGGTTTCTTTGAATGAGATGAGTGCTGAGGAGGAGCTGGTTGTGCTGTATGCATTCAGCAGAGGCGGGCAGAAATCAAGATGTGCTAAATTTGAGCATCTGTTAGACATCCACTCGGAGCTGTTGAGGAGGTAGTTGGACGTGGAAATCTGGAGTTCAGATAGAAGGACAGGGCCTGAGGTCTAAATTAGGGCCCAGTTTAAATGGAAATCAGAGCCACATGACTGAATGAGGTCATCAGAAGAAGGGCCCAAGGACCAAGAAAGCCCTGGGAAGTGTCAACATGGAGAGATCAGAAAGGGAAAGAGGAGCCGGAGGGAGATTGTGAAGGTTGATAGTGAGGTTGGCAGAGGCTGCTGGGGTGACGTCTCAGGCAGGGAAGAAGGTAGTGAGGGAGGAGGGATTGGTCCATCGATGCTCTTGGGGAGAAGGGAGAAGGCCATGGGACTGGCAGCCAGGAGCTTGCTAGTGTCTGTGACCCGGTGGACAGGCAGAGGTGCAAGGCTGACTGGAGTGTGTTCTAGAGAGAGTGGAGGGTTATTTTTTTTTTTTAATCTTGGCATTACTTCATAAGCATTACCCCAAGTCATTAAAAAGTTTTTAGGACATTGGTTTTTGATGACTTAATCACATTTCATGATTTTTGTCTCTTCTTTGTTTTTACAGGTAGGTTATTTCTTTTCTTTCACTCTCTCTCTCCTTTAACCACTGTATTGATTGTAATACTGCAGTGGACAGATTTGAATAGAAAATTTCCTGGGTTATTCATGATGAAATCCAAATAGCATGAGTGTTCTCAGGGTGTAATCTTAAATATGGCTGATTGCTTTATAGATAGGCTGTACCGTGGACACCGCCTCGGCAGTGTAGGAGCTGGCTTGGTACAGCTATGCTAGTACTGAGTTGACCAGAGCATCCAGAACAGTGTTAAGTTACAGTGGTAATGATGGACATCAATGTTTCTGTTCCTGTTTTACAGGGTAATGTCTCTGCCGGTTACACTAAATCATACCAGGTCAGCGTTCTGGACACATGTATTAAAGAATATATGTTAATTCCTTCCCCATCCCCTGAACCCCATCTCTTACGAAGAGTCATTCTGGAATCAGTAGAGTCGAGTTGCATTTTGCTTCTTGATGGCTTGTGGCAGGTTTCAGCACTAGCATATGTCCCCATACTCTGGGATTGGGCAAATGAGTTATTTATTTCTCTCAGCTTTCAGATCTGATAGTAAGTTCATGATCTCAGTGAGGTCTTTCCTAATACCCTGAATCTCCTAGGGATGGGTGCCTGCTGCACAGTATTTATTCTTCCCTTTCTGAAATGTTTGTTATAATTATCATCACTGTTTCTGTTGGTTTGCTGGCTGGGCTGTGAGTTCCACTGGGCACAGATAGTGTTTTCTTATCTACAGTTCTAGTCATGGAGTGTGTGATGGCGCCTGGTGCAACCTGGAGTGCAGAACTGTCACTCAGGACTTCACTGAGTGAGGGTCTGAAGCACAGGTCAGACTTGGAACTGACCCCAGGGCACCCAGCTGGGGAGGCAGGGAGGGGTTCAGACTCAGGTCTGTGCGACGTTGAGTCCGGCTTCCCGTCACCCTACTGCCGGCTTCCACCAGTAGGTGGATTTTACATCTCCTCAAGGGGACAGGTTTGTCCTGTCCTGAGAATTGTCTGTATCCTTTTTGGTCCTTTGAATATAATTTTGAAAGTATTGGTTGATTTCCCACTTGCTTGCTTAGTTGCTTCAGTTGTGTCTGACTCTCTGCGACCCTGTGGACCATGGCCTGCCAGGCTCCTCTGTTCATGGGATTCTCCAGGCAAGAATATGGAGTGGGTTGCCATTTCCTTCTCCAGATTTCTCACTTAGGGCCCTTCATTTCTCATTTCTTCCATATCTTTATTATTCCAACATATAACTGTATGGTGAAGTTTTATGTATACACACACACACACACTTGTCTGTCTTCCATACTGGACTCTGATCTCCGTGAGAGCAGGAAATTTGTCTTCTCCATCTTTTAATCCACACGTCTTGGCACAGTGTTAGCATGTAAGGGGGAGGGGCTCAATGTTTGAATAATGAATGGAGAAAGATTATGGTATTAAAACAGATCAGATTTATTATTTAGAAATTTATGGCCTTGCTATAATGAATTATGACAATGTCATTTATAATTATACTTTACATGTGCGTAATAGTTTGTAAAACCCAAGATTTGTCAGGAACTTGTTTGTCATGTTTTGTGTTGTTACTCAGTCGTGTCTGACTCTTTGAGACCCCATGGACTGTAGCCCGCCAGGCTCCTCTGTCCATGGGATTTCCCAGGCATGAGTACTGGAGTGGGTTGCCATTTCCTTCTCCAGGGGATCTTCCCAACTCAGGGACTGAATCCATGCCTCCTGTGTCTCCTGAATTTGCAGGTGGATTCCTTACTGTCGAAGCCACTGGGGAAGCCCCGTGTCTATTATACATCTGTACTAGTGTTAGTATACAAAATAAAATTATACTATTATCAGAGAAGATGCTTAACTAATGACTGAATAGCAAAATAACCTTGTGTTTTCAATACAGTTTAATAATGACATTTAACAACTTACAATATCACTTTATAATTCTAATTTTGAAAGGCTGTATAATACCATCCTTTACTCAATCTATATGCTGCTTTTGCATTTTTCATTGGTATAAATAACACTGCTGTGGACAGCTGGGCATAAGTGTGTGTATAGTTATTTTCTTTTTTAAACTATTTTCTTAGGGTAAATTTCTAGAAATGAAGCTACTGAAATAGCCTGGAACATATTGTTGAAGTGCTTTCTAAAAGGCTTGTATCATTTTACTACCCTTTATTACACTTTGTATTAATATTCTGCATGTCTTTTAAAAAAAAAATACAAAGTAGCCATAAAATTGTACCTCCTTGTTTTGGTTGGCATTTCTTTTGATGACTGCCTTAATTTAGACAGTATACCACAGGTTTACTTGCTAATTGTATTTTCTTTTGTCTCAATTGGCTATTTCTGGCCTTTTTTCACCTTTTCAATTTTGGTCTTAATTTGTTAAAGACAGCTTTTGTTAATTCCTATATATAACCATTTTCTGAAAATTTTCTGGTTTTTCCTCATTTTTCTTTTGCTATTTTAAATTAAATATTTACATCATAAAAACTTGTAGATCTTTAACTTTGTTTTCTTTTTCACTGACTTAAAAAAAACAACAACAAAACATCATAAAACAGCAGTAATAAGCCCAGAAACAGAACCCATAAAAATTACTGGTGGTTTTTTCATTATGTAACTTATGACTTAATTATTACACTCTGTGAGTGATTTCACAGTTATTGATGGCATCAGGAGGAGTGTGCTTGGCCTCGGCTGACCATCTATTTTAAATTAAATCACATGGTAACAAGCTTCTCCTGCTGAACTCAGGCTTCCAGAACCTCCACCCTCCAGAATACAGCTCCCAGGGAATTAGGCAGACGAGGGCTCACTCCTTGACATAAAGGCAGTAAGTAAAGTCCTCATAAAGCCCTGAGAGTCTTCACACAACCTTTGGGCCTCATATATTCCACGTTATTTGTGCTGTGCTCAATCATCTGACTATCTGCTTGGTTAAGTTGTCACTTGAGAGTAGATTAGAAAAGCAAACGGCGTAGAAAGGCTGGGGAGAGATCCTGATTGAAGAGCAGGCCCCTGAGGTTTTTCATAGAGCTCTTCCAAACCTATGAGTTGGTAAACGTCTTGGCGCTTGATTCGCCTATGTAGAGCATGTGATTTTGTGGTACTCTTCATTATTTCACAAGGCTGGATAGAAAAGGTGTTGGGGTTTATACTGTTGTTTTTTGCTCCTTAGGGATTTTGGAGGAAGCTGACCCAGAGATATTCACAATGAAAGTACAGCATTTTATCTAAGTTTGGCACAAGGGGCATACGGAGTGAGGGCAGACGAAAATGTGTGACCTCATGCTATGAGTCTTGTGATCTGATATCACTTAGTGTTATTGAATGACTTCAAAGGGCAGCTGGGAATTACTGTGAAGACGCACACACAGCAAAGCAGTTTCTCACCTGCTGTCTCTGATCACAGAAGACACAGTTAGACTTACATTTCTCCCTGGGACACATGCGGTCGACATGCTGTAACTTGCTTGGAGTTAGGCAAGGGGCAGAGATTCCCTCTGTTTGCCCTGTGTGGGCTGGGACGGGTTTTAAATATAACTAAGAGTTACTTTTTTAGAATTAAGAGCAATAGAGCCTGAGCTTCAGGGCATGGGACACTTCCTAAAAATACAGTCACTAACCTTTTAAAGAACATTAGGATCAGCTTGTTAAACTGGAGTAGGATTCACATGTGGAAGAAATCTGAGAGGATTTACTGTTTGGAGCAAAAATTGAGGATTTGTTTCAAAAGATGAGTGGTTTCCTAAGACCATCTCTGGGCCGCAGTGGGGTAGGATTTTATTGTCCATTCTTCTCACCCAGGTCTTGATGTGGGCATCCTGCATGCCTGCTGTGTGCACACTGAGTTCGTTACTGTCACGGTGGGCTTCCCAGGTGGCTTGGTGGTGGAGTCCACCTGTCAAGCAGGAGATGCAGGAGACTCCGGTTTGATCCCTGGGTCAGGAAGATCCCCTGGAGTAGGAAATCGCAACCCACTCTAGTATTCTTGCCTGGAAAATTCCATGGACAGAGGAGCCTGGTGGGCTACAGTCCAGGGGGTCACAAAGAGTCGGACATGACTGAGCAGAGCACAGCATTGTGATGTTGGCAGTTTTTGCCACTTTGACCAACCTCATCCCTGTGATCACCCTTTCACCCCATGATTAAGAATCAGGTTTTAACTGTCTTCAATTCTCAATTGCCTTGTGTTGGCTAATTTTTTTTAAAAAATTATTTTGATTTTGAAAAAATTTTGCATTCAGGAAAGTAAAAAGGATACAGTAGTTAGCATCTGTGTATCTACTACCCACAGCTAATACCTGTTGTCATATTTTCTATACATCTTTTTTTTTTTTTAAATAATGTGGGCCAATTTAAAGTCTTTATTGAATTTGTTACAGTATTGCTTCTATTTTATGTTTTGATGTTTTGGCCATGAGACGTGTGGGATCTTAGCCCCCTGAGCAGGAATTCAACCTGCGTCCCCTGCACTGGAAAGCAAAGCTTTCACTGCTGGACCACCAGGGAAGTCCCCCGTCTTTATTTTTTAAAGAAAAAATTCCAATAAAGTGACGTATTTCCTTCTCTGGAATTGTTCCGCGTCCTTTCCTGAGGTGTCATGGTTATGAATTTAGTGGGAATCCAATACATATTTTAATGCTTTTGTTGATTTCATATATATCCTTAAAAACAAGGAGTAGTGATTTATGTCTTTAAAAATTACATGGACAGTAGTATAGTATCATGTAAAGAATAGTACTACAGAGTAACATTTTATAATTACTTTCTTCGGTCAACATATTTTCACAAGGTTCATTCATATTGCTTGGCATATAGATCTAGATCGTGATTTTAACTGCTGTAAACAATTCCATACATGAATATACCACAGTTTATCAGTTCATCTGTCCGTGTCACTATTTTCCTACTATAGTTGGTGTATATGTCCGCTTGAGTCCATGACAGTCTAGAAGGGAAATTGCTAGGTGTTAGGGTGTGCACATCATAACCTTACTGAACGTTGCCATACTGCTTCTCACAGAGCTGAGTATCTCATACGCCTCCGTGAACAGTATATGAGTTTCCATTTCCCGTATCTTTGCTAACACTTGGTGCTAACAGACTTACTGCCAGTCTCGTGAGTGTGGAATTGCATCTCAGTGTTGTTTTGATCTGCAGTTGTCTGATAACTGGAGAGGTCGTGTATCTTTTCACATGTATTTTACATTTCACCATCTGTGAATAGCCAGCTCACATCCTTTGTCCATTTTTTACTTTGTTTTTCCTATCTATTTTTAGGAATTCTTGCTATATCTGATTATTAGTCCTTTGTTAAATATATTGCGAGGGTCTTCTTTTTGTCATTTGTGCTTCAGTTTTGTATGGTGTCTTTTAAGTTTTAATACAGTCAAGCTCATCAATCCCTTTCGATTTTTACTTACTGTTTTCACATTTGAGAAATTCCTCTTTACCCCAAATCATGAAGATATTCTGTCACGTTTTCTCTTAAGTTTTATAGATCTAGAATGCATGGGCTTCCCAGGTGGCTAGCAGTAGGGAACCCGCCTGCCAGTGCAGGAGACAGAAGAACTTCGGGTTTGATCCCTGGGTCGGGAAGATCTCCTGGAAGAGGGCATGGCAACCCACTCCAGTATTCTTGCCTGGAGAATCCAATGGACAGAAGGGCCTGGCGGGCTACAGTCCATGGGGTCGCACAGAGTTGAACGCAACTGAAGGCCTTGGAACACACCAGAATGCACACTCCTGTGTTGGGTAGGGATCTAGTTTTGGTTCTTTTAGATGTGTGGCTCTTTCTTTTTCAACACCGTTTATTTTGTCCATTTTTTTACAGGGTTGTTATATCTCCTCTGTCATGTTTCAAGCCTCCATTTATATTTGAGTCTGTTTCTAAGCTTTCTGTTAAATTTCATTGATCTGTTTTTCTCTCTTTGAACAAGTACCACAGTCTTATCTGCTATTATAGTTTGTAGAATTTCTTGATTATGTACATAACCACTTAGATAAACTGAAATAATGTCACATTGTTTCTTCATTTTAGACCTTTTATTCTTTTTCCTTGTTTTGCCATGGGACTTACAATATAACATCAATTATAGAGGCTGTTGTGGGCATTTAGACTTGTTTCCAGCTTTAATAGGAATGTTTCTACAGTTTGCACATAATATTTGCTGTAGGTTTTGGTATCCTCTTTAGTATGCGGGATTTGCTGTAGGTACTGTTTACCAGAACAATGAAATCCTTTTGTATTCCTAGTTGTCTTACCAGTTTTTGTTTATTATGAATAAGTGATGAATTTCATTGGAAAATTTTTGTTCACTGAGACAAGTTCTCATTTAATTTTTAACGTGGGGAATTCTGTGGAAAGAGTGGCTGACATTAAAATCATCCTTATATTTCTTGAATTAATTTGGTTTGGGAATAATGTTGTATTAGATTTACTAATTTTTTTTAAGGAATTGTGCATCTATATGTTCTTAACTGTGATTTGTGTGTGAGTTTTCATTTTTGTTTTGATTCTTTGTGTCTGTGTACAATTCCTGTCTGATTTTGGTATCGAGGTTTTACTTTTAACGGGAGTTGATTCTGGGGTCTGTACTGAATGTCCTGACTCTGGTAGGCCAGGACTGGGAATCTGCAGCGTACAGATCCTGGGTGGTTGCACTCTATGCCTGTACAGCTCAGAATCAGGTGAAGACTCCAGGACTCTCTGCAGATCTCTCCTGTCCAAGACTCTGCCTGGAGATCCCAGCCACTCGGCCTTTATTACACTGTGCGTGGTGATCCTTGCTGCATAGTGGTCGACCGAGTGCCTCCTGCAAGGCGGTTACGGTGATCCTAGCGCTCCCCTCTTGATCCCCTTCTCTTAGGATTCAGTCTTCTCTTGCCAGTTGTCTGGTATCTGACAACAGTTGTCTTATATCTTTCATCCAGTTTTCTAGCTGTCATGGCAAAAAGGCTTGTTTGGTAACAGTTATTCCATCATGCCCAGCTGTGGAAGTCTGTTTCTTTAATCTAAAAAAAACGTCTTTAAAAATGATTGTTCTGTGTTTGGAATGGGAGATGTGGTAGAGGTTAATTCACTGTGCTTATCTTGAGCAGAAGTCCTTTTATTGGATTATCTACTTAATAAATTGTGGGCTTCCCCCACTTCTAATTCCTTTTCACAAAAAAAGCTTTCAGAAGCTTTTTTCCTACTGCACCTGAATGTCTTAGGCTAATTCTCTTAATGCACTTTTGAACTGGAGGTTTAGTACCTTATCACAGCTCCTATCAGCCCTTTGTGATGTTCTTCTCTTGTGAGTTCATGACCAGTTTCAGAGGGTTCCTCCCGTACAGAGTTTTTGTAGAATGCGTTGAATCTGAGCTTCTGTAATTGTTTAATATACATATTGCTAAATGCCACTGCAAGCCATATATGTGAGCAAAGTGTACTTATATATTAATTTTGATTTAAAAATATCTTTGAAAGCTTGGACTTCCCTGGTGGCTCAGACGGTAGAGCATCTGTCTACAATGCAGGAGACCCGGGTTTGAGCCCTGGGTTGGGAAGATCCCCTGGAGAAAGAAATGGCAATCCACTCCAGTACTATTGCCTGGAAAATCCCATGAACACAGGAGCCTGGTAGGCTACAGTCTATGGGGTCGCAGAGAGTCGGACACGACTGAGCAACTTCACTTTCACTTTGAAAGCTTGGAGACTGACTGAATAACTGGTAAACCACATCCAGGGTTGTAGATGTTATTATGAACCCACTTATGATCTTCCTTTTATAGATGTCCTGAAGTCCCAGCATTCTTGGACAGAGGTGGATCTACTTTGACATCGGTCAGTCAACCAAGATGAGGTTCAGGCTTCCGTCCTTGGGTACAAAAAGTTCTGTCTTAGCCAATTATCTGACCTCATAGATGACATTCTAGTTGGGAAATAAAAGAGCTTTGTTAAAAGATGATTAATATATGTGACCGTACAGGTGAGATGTGAAGTGAATGATGAAAATGGCTCAGGAGGTCAGGGTGAGTGGGTATTTGGAAAGGACTTCACAGAGAAGCAGGACGTTTCAGGTGAATAAGTGCTTGAGGGGCTGGCCCATATTTCAGGACAGGGCACCCTATGTACAGAGGCAGGAAAGGTGAGCTTTTGCAGGGGTGGACCAGGGGCGGGGGTTGATGGGGTCCAGATGAGGCCTTCAGTGTATCTCCTGGGCAGCTAGAATATGTTGAAAATTTTTAAATGAAGGAGAAAAAATTCAAAGAGCGACATTTTGGGAAGATGATCAGCAAGTCTGGTAGGATTTTATTCCCTCACCGGCGGTTCTCCAGTTTGGCTGCACGTTGCCATCACCTAGGGAGTTAAAAAACCGAAAAACGGAAGTGACCAGGGAGCCCCTTTCCCCAGAGATTGGGATTCGATCAGCCTGGAGTCACACCTGGGTTTTGAGCTCCCCGGGTGATTCTGCTGTGCTGCAGAGCCTGAGAACCACTGCCCCACCCGCTGATAAGATCTCCATAGTGTTCGCTCATTGTGTGGAGCCACAGCTGGGCTGGGCAAATGCAGGATGACTGATGGATAACATTTTTAAAGAACTTCTGTAAGATTTAAAATACTCCACATAGTGCAATACCTCAGTTAGAATAACAGTTTTCTCCGGAAATAACGTCACAGAGAACTAGTGACTACCAGAGGGGAGAGAGGAGGAGGGAGGGACAAATTAGGGGTATGCGTTTAGCAGATACAAATTGCTGCTACTGCTAAGTCGATTCAGTCGTGTCCGACTCTGTGTGACCCCATAGACGGCAGCCCACCAGGCTCCCCCGTCCCTGGGATTCTCCAGGCAAGAACACTGGAGTGGGTTGCCATTGCCTTCTCCAATGCATGAAAGTGAAAAGTGAAAGTGAAGTCACTCAGTCGTATCCAACTCTTCTCGACCCCATGGACTGCAGCCCACCAGGCTCCTCCGTCCATGGGATTTTCTAGGCAAGAGTACTGGAATGGGGTTCCATTGCTTTCTCTGATACAAACTAGTGTGTATGAAATAGAGAAGCAACAAGGATACATTGGAGTGTAATCTGTAAACATACTGTCTGTGCTGACACCTGACGCTAATGTAACACTGTGAGTCAACCATCCTTGAATTTAAAAAATAACAGTTTTCTCATAAATGCCTACAAATTTTTACACTGACCATGAAGTAGTGACAAATGTATACATTTTTGAAAGGGACTGATAATTATCTTGAGAATTTAGTCACATGGAAAATTCTTTTAATTTTTTGCGTTAAAAACAGAAGGGCAACATAAAACAGACACAGCTACGAGGGTAAGAATTCAGTAAGCCACTGTAGTGCAAAAACACAAACTTGCAGTGACAAAAATGTAAATTCTCAAAAAAGGTGTTGGTGGAAGGCCGCTGGTTTGTGCATCACCCGGCAGGCAGGCAGGCAGATGGCTGGGTTCTGGTTTGGGATTCAGCAGGCCAGGGGCCGGCCAAATATGCATTTCTAAAATGTTTCCAGGTGATGCTGCGGCTTGTCCAGGCGTCACACATTGAGAAGTGACACGTGGGAGCCACTGTTGCACGAAGCCCAAATGTGGTGGGAAAATGGCTTGCTCAAGTGTGGCTGCAGGATGTCAGTTTTGCTTTTCAGGTCGGGGAGGGGGCTTGTCTTGGCCACTGGGGAATCTGTTCCCTTACCCGCTCTGCCTCCCGCACCCCCAACCCCCGCAGTGTAAGCCAGCCCTACCTATCTGCTCCAGGAGGCTACTGCTGAAGCCCAAATGGGGAGGGTAGAAGAGAAAATCGTCTAATCAGTCTCCTTATTGTCTCTTAAAACTTACTGTGAAGGATAGTATTGTATATATACTATCCTTACTGTGAAAGGATAGTATTGTGTATGTGTATATATATATAACTACTATTATATAAAGTGTCCTTTTTTGGTGTAAGTTTAAAGTTTTTTTTTTTTTTTTCTCTTTCATTATTTTTTCCCTGCTCCCCTCATCCTTCCATATGCAAAATTTGAAGAGTTAAAAAAAACAACAAACAAGGCTGCCCTTTATACTTCTAACTCATCCTCCAGACAGCCCCTTGTTGGCTATTGTAGGTGTTTTGGGGGAGATTTCTGTGCTTGGCTTCCACCTAGGTGCCAGCTTTTGTCAGCCACTCTGTGCAGCCTTCCTGAGAGATTAGGAGACGTTTGCAATACACCTTGGGAGGGAGAAGCGGAAATCATTCTCAGATGTTAAACCGAGACATGTTTCTAATTGAAAGCATGAAGAGAATGTGTACATGAAAGTGCCTGGGGGTGGGGGGTGATCTCTGGCAGAGGCTCAGCCTTGAAAGCCCCGTCCTCTTCCTCTTGTGACCACTTCTGCTGTCTCTGGGTGGAGCCCGTTTCCATTCCTGAGACGTTCCATAAATAAGCATGGCTGAGGAGGGACCCGATGATCATGTTGGCCAGGAAGGCGCGGATAAATTAGACTCCTGAACTCTCGAAGTGCATAGCTTTTTGACTTTGACTTCTAGAAGCCTAATATGGAAAGAGCCCTTGGGGACCATTTTAGAAAAGCAGCTACTGCCCTCCTCCCGCACTGAGACTTGTGTAGGTGCAGAGGCCAAGCTCAAGTAACTCACCCCAGGGTGACCCCGGGAGCTGGCTGCATTTTTCTTTCCTTTTTTAAGAATCTTTCTCAACTCTTAGAAAATTTGTCGGCCTGGTATTCTGACACTTGACAGTTATTTCTTATCATTATTTGCTATAATTAATAGGAATTATAGGGAAATAGGAAAAGTATCTTTTCTCTTTTATAGGAGGTTTCAGGGTTTTTAGGTCTCGGTCATTGGTTGCTCCATGTTTGAGCCTCCTCTGGTGTGTATTCTTCATCTATTTTGTAATTGCTTGTAGACTGAATCCTGGGTTGAATTGTATGGGAGGTTTAGTATTATGATCTGCCTCAGGACAGAGAGTTTAAGTCAAAGAGGACTGATACCAAAAGGCTGGTGTAAATAAATGGTACAAATAAAGAAGGGTCTGAAGGAATCATGTCTGTAGGCCTATGATGTTAATAAAATTTAAGTCATAAATTTTATGACATATAACATCTGAACTCCCAGGGGACCTTGCTTGTGATAAAATCCATTCACCTTGCCCGTGACCCATAGCCCTGCTAACTTTAAAACTCTGCTTGGCCACAAGTCTGATGATTCAAAGTACATGCATTCATGGGACTTCCATGGCAGTCCAGTGGTAAGACTTTGCCATCCAATGCAGGGGGTGTAGGTTTGATCCCTGATCAGGGAGCTATGATTCCACATGCTTCATGGCCCAAAATCAAAAACATAAAACAGCCACAATATTGTAACAAATTAAATAAGGACTTTAAAAATGGTCCATATTAAAAAACAAACAAACAAACCCCAAACCCAAAGTAAATGCATCCTAGCTAATAGGAGATAAACAGGTGGTTTTTTTTTGATTGCCTTTTGTTATAATATTAAGGGTATATTGGCTTTTAAAATATATAATGCATGTATGAAAGTGTATATTAGATGACTTTCAATCTTTTTACCTTTGCTTTTTCTCAAAAAAAAAAAAAAAAAAAAGTAGGTTGACTAAATTTCTGAACAGTCACTCCAAGCTTTGATAGCTTAATGCAAGATGAAGGCCATTACCCTCTTGGGGGGTTTGGGTTTGGGACTGGGCTTCTGTTTTTTTTTGCCAAGACTTATTTGGATACCTAAAGTTTAAACTGAAGCCACGGAACACGACTTAAAAAAGGACAGAGTACTTTCTTTTTTCCCCCCTGTATTTCTGATGCATTTCTGAGCAGCAGCTATAGTAAAGTGGTCAAGAAAGATGACTTTGGAGCCAGTTCACTTGAATTCATATCCAGGCTCTTTTATTTACTAATGACTGTGGGACTTTTGGCAAATTTTATAACCCTGTGCCTGTTTTTCATCAGTAAAATGGGCAAAATAAAACATCTCCTTAAATCAGTTGCTGGGGGTGGGAGTTAAATTTGTCAATATCTATTAGAACAGTGCCTGGCACATAGGAAACCATGAATAAATATTCGCTATTATCATCATCATTAACAACATCATCAGCATCTTATTTCATTGAGGAACAGCCCAGTGCTCGTGGTAAGCATCTGGAAGAATTAGTGAAGTCTGAACCACTCTCCTTCAAAGTGTGTCTTCTGTTGTCTTTCCACAGCAAGCTGTGTTCCGCCGTGTCAGAATGGAGGGATGTGTCTCCGACCTCAGCTCTGTGTGTGTAAACCAGGGACCGAGGGCAAAGCCTGTGAGACGACAGCTGCCCAGGACACCTCGTCCCCAGTCTTTGGAGGGCAGAGTACTGCGGCCGCTTCCTCCTGGGTCCCTCCTGAGCAAGCCGCAAAGCGCACTTCATCTAAGAAGGCGGACGCGCTACCAAGAGTCAGTCCCGTGGCCCAGATGACCTTGACCCTCAAGCCGAAGCCTTCAGTGGGACTCTCCCAGCAGATCCATTCTCAGTGAGTGTTTTGAACTTAACCTCCAGCTCGGGAGCATCTTGATGTTCTCTTGGATGCGTTGCTTTAAATCACTCTTCTTTTCCAGCACAATTTGCAGAAATCACTTGGATAATAATGTCTTTCCTTCAGATTTTGCATTTTATGTTTACACATCAAGTCTCTTTAAAATAGTTGATATGTGTGTTTAGCCTCTGCAGGGAAGATTTACCATAAGCATTAAGCAAAGAAGTGGTGAGGATTAAGGGGATCAAGGGTGGAAGGGAATAATATAGTTGATTATGGTGGAGTTAAAAAAATTCTTTATTTTTTTGAGGCGGGGGGTGCTTTAAAGCTTCTGAAGTCATAATGCAAAAAGAGAAGCGGTGAGTGCAATTTTATAGGTACATGGAAAAGGTAGGAACTCAGCTTTGCACGGAGAAGGGATTCAAATGAAAGTGCATCTTGGGAAAGAGAATTATTCTACCCCGGTAGCAAGTGAAGTGTATCTTCTAGTAAACACCCTGTTTACCTCCCAGTTGCTATGCAGGTCCATTTTTGGTGAATGAGCTTGTGTTTTATTTATAGGAACTTTTTTTTTTTTTAGCATTAGGAAGTCAGTGCTGTTCTGAACAAAATGAGAACTCTGTAAAGACAGGGTCCTTACACAAATTGTTTCCTTTTAATTAGCTACTCTATGTGGATAACAAGATGCAGAATTTACTATAGCTATCACTTGTCATTTGTCTAGGAATGTAAAATACAGGAAGTGCTCAACTTAAAAATGACCCAGCAGTTCATCTGTAAGTCACTTGCTTAGAATTTTGAATGCTTCCCTCCCCAGCCCCTGAGATAGCTTCCACCTGGTGATTAGTATCCCGTCAGCCCACAGAAGTGATTTAATCTGTTACTACAGATGAAATTACCCTAATTTATACTTCCCCTGTGAATAGGCCACCTACTGTCCTTGCTGAGTGAGGTCCTGATAACTTTTTCCTTTCTCTTATTCCCTCCTCATTTCTCTTGTTTCTGGTTTTATTTTTCTCCCCTCTCATTCCTTCTTGCCTCCTACTTCAGTTCTACCTTGATGAAGAGATTTGGGATGTTGCCCTGGAATCTAACTGCTTTGCTACCATTTCATCTGAAAATACATCCTGTCACCCTCAGCAAGAAGGAATGGTAGTTGTAGCCCGTGCTTAAAAACCGCTTCCTGCTTGCCAGGTCCTGTTTCACATGCTTTGTATGTTTTATTCATTTAAAACTCACAGTGACACCCTAGCAGGTGGGCGCCTTTATTAACCCCATTTTACATATGAGGAAACTGAGGTGCAGAGTGGTTAAACAATGTGTTCAAGCTTACACAGTTAATAAGTGAATATAAGTGTTAAGATAGAGGCTGAATAAAGAGAATATATGGACCTCCGTGGTGGCTCAGTGGTAAAGAATCCGGCTGCAATGCAGGAGATACAGGAGACGGGGTTTGATCCCTGGGTCAGAAAGATCCGCTGGAGGAGGGCATGGCAACCCATTCCAGTATTCTTGCCTGGAGAACCCCATGGGCAGAGGAGCCTGGTGGGCTACAGTCCACAGCATCCCAAAGAGTGGGACACAACAGAAGCAGCTGAGCAGCAGCAAGGAGAATATATATTAGGCTTAAATGGAGGCAGCCAGGCTCCAGCATCCACACCCGAAAGCAGAGGCAAACGTTCTCTGTAAAGGGCTGCATAGTAACTATTTGGAGCTCTGTGGGACATGTGGTTTCTGTGACAGTTTCTCAATTCCTCACAAAAGCAGCCAGAGACAGTGTGTAAGTGGATGAGTGTGTGTGTGTTCCAATAAAGCTTTATTGATGGATGTTGAAATTTGAGTTTCATATAAATTTCATGGCACCCAATAATACTGTTTTATTTTTCTCAGTCATTAAAAAGTATAAAAATCATTCTTAGCTTTTTGGCCATATAGAAACAGACTGTGGGCCAGCTTTGACCCTTGAAGTGTAGTTTGCTGGCCCCTTCTCCAAAGGATAGTAGCCCTTTTTTTGTGTGTCAGAACACAAATGCAACTATGCATCTTTGAAATGAAATAAAACTTTGATTATATCATAGCCAGACAGCCCTCTTCCAGCATTGCCCTGTATCTTAAAAACAAAGAACAATTCTGTGTTGAAGTATGCCTTGGCAATCAGGAGTCAGATTCCTGTGCATTGCAATTATTTTTTTTTTCTAGTATAAACTGTGAAGTCATTTACAAGCAGCATCATTCATCTTGAATATCACCATCCCCTGTTAGAATGTGACCCTCTATGATGTGTATATGTGGATTATTACTGAGAATCATATGTCAGATGTCAGATAAAGAAGCAACCTTTCCCTCCTCCTCACTCTTTCTTTTTATGGTAGCAGCAGTGTAATTTAGACGAGAATGTTGTGAGTCAAAGAGGAGGCTAAGGTTTCAGCTCTAATTTGGCTTTGGGAAAAAAGAAGTCATTAGATAATATACTTTAGAGACTTCATCTGCTGAATGAAGATGCTTTTTTCATGATAATACTGTTACAGGCGTGTGTTTATGGGTGTGCCTACTACTGTGTCCTTTTGGGTGAGGAGAAGAGATGGCCCAAGATGCTAACAATTCTTATGCTTTCATAATAAACCTTTGTCAGTTGCTCTGTTATCTGGGCAGGGAGTATTAAGTTGCCCTGTTATCTGGCAGGGAGTATTAAGATGTATAAGACCCAGTTCTATTCTTAAGGAGATTTTGAAATGACAGATGTTATCACTTGAGAGAGGTACCAAGGGAGTGGCGTGGTTGACTCATGCATGAATAATGGCAGCCCACTCCAGTACTCTTGCCTGGAAAATCCCATGACGGAGGAGCCTGGAAGGCTGCAGTCCATGGGGTCGCTGAGCGTCGGACACGACTGAGCGACTTCACTTTCACCTTTCCCTTTCATGCATTGGAGAAGGAAATGGCAACCCATTCCAGTGTTCTTGCCTGGAGAATCCCAGGGGCGGGGGAGCCTGGTGGGCTGCCGTCTATGGGGTCGCACAGAGTTGGACACGACTGAAGTGACTTAGCAGTAGCAGCATGATCACCTGAAATGTAAACTGCCAAGGAGGCACATGTGACAGGATCACTTTGGCTACTTTTGAGAAATGTAACCATTCTTAAGCATCTTTTCGTTAAGCATCTTTTCGTTTGATTGCCTACTTTACGGTGTTTCAGGCTTTGGTTTTGTTTTTATCTAGTGAAGGAGGAAATTAATTAAGCTCCCTAAAATGCTTGTAGACAGGGATTTCCCGGGCAGCTCAGTAGTCAAGACTCTGTGCTTCTACTGCAGGGGACACAGGTTCAATCCCTGGTCCAGGAGCTAAGATTCCTGAGAGGACCATACTGAGAGGTGTGGCCAAAAAAAAATTCTTATAGACATAAAGACACCTAAAATATCAAAATGTGGTTAGTGTTACATCCCTAATGTGGCATGTGAGATGCTGCAGTCTTGATCGTTTACTCAGGTTTTTACTGACCACATGGTATGTACTGTGCATTGTTCCAGGGGCTCAGGGTGTAGCACTGAACAGCTAAACACAGTATCTTCCTTCCTGGAGCCTATAGTCTGGAAGCAGGGAGATAATGAGTGCTGTATTTAAAACATATCTTAGATTGTGGTTGGTGGTGTGGAGAAAATAAAAGTGCAAAGATGGGCAGGGAGTGCGGGGTGGGTGTGAGATGGGGAGGAGGGAGGGCTCTGGTGGCTTTAAATGGGCTGTCAGAGAAGGTTCTCTTGAGGTGATATTTAAGTGAGGAGGAGGTGGGGTGTGAATCATGGAGATGTGTGGGGCTGGGGCAGAAGCTCCAGAGGGGGTATGCTGCTGCTGCCTCTGCAGCTGCTGCTAAGTTGCTTCAGTCGTGTCCAACTCTGTGCGACCCCGGAGATGGCAGCCCACCAGGCTCCCCCATCTTTGGGATTCTCCAGGCAAGAACACTGGAGTGGGTTGCCATTTCCTTCTCCAATGCATGAAAGGGAAAAGTGAAAGTGAAGTCTCTCAGTCGTGTCCGACTCCTAGCGACACCATGGACTGCAGCCTACCAGGCCCTCCGTCCATGGGATTTTCCAGGCAAGAGTACTGGAGTGGGGTGCCATTGCCTTCTCCCCAGAGAGGTTATATGCCTGGCCTATTCGAGGAATGGGGACTTTAGTAAAACTGTAATGTTGAAACTACACATTTTAGGCAGGTGAGGGTTAGATGAATTTGTTTAACCTTTGGCCACATTGGTTTTAGACAGCTTGACTTAGAACCAGATACAAAGTTCTTTAGGAAATTGAAGGAAGGAATAATCATTTACAGATTTTGGAGCATGGAGGACATTGAAAAGATGTTAAATTTGGACACAAAGAACTGGAGAAGAGCATTTCTAAGAAAAACAATGATGTGACACCAGAAAGATTGGTGTATTAGTTGTCTACTGATGTGTAATAGGTCCCCACAAATGTGGCAGCCTTAAATGATAATTTGTTGTCTGACAGTCTGTGGGTCAGGAATCCAGGAGGTGCTTGCTGGAAGCTCTAGCTCAGGGTCTCTTGTGAGGTTGCAGTCAGCAGGGGTGGCTCGCCTGGGGTTGGAGAACCCACTGCCAAGGTGACTCATTGCCATGGTTGTTGGCAAGAGACTTCTTTTCCTTTCTACATGGACTCTCCACAGAGCTGCCTGAGCATCCTCACAACATGGCCACTGGCTTCTTCCTGAGCAAGTGAACCCCAAGCCACAGGGCCGTTGTAGTCCTGTATGACACACCTTCACCTCCACCTTATTCTACTCATTAGAAATGAGTCAGTTGAGTCCACTCTCAAAGGAACTGCAGTTAATAAGCTGCATTGCTTGAAGAAAGAAATAGCAAAGAATTCGTGAATGTATTTTAAAATGACCACATTTAGGGTATCATTTGATTGAAATTTGATATAAATGAAGACTAGTGGTAATGAAAGTTGTTAAAGGTTGGTTAAAAACCAAGTTAAAGACTACAATTTCAATAAAACAATTCTGAAAAGACACAAAACAAAATAGAAAAAGTAATGAAGGGGAAACCTAAATAGCTTAAAAGAGGGTTAAGAAGCAGATTAACCAATCACAATATTTAGATTATGTCTCTCTTGATGCAAACAAGCTGCAAATTAAAGAAAAAGATAATGATGATGACGTACAGGACAATAATGAAAATGCTGACATTGACTGGAAATTTGATGCTATAAAAGAGTGATTGTTGATTTGGAGGGCTGGGATGATGACCTTGTCATTATTTAAGGAAGGGAAATAATACTATTTACAGATGAAATTATATGATTTCTGAGCTTTGATTGACCCAGTGGGTTGAGGTATAGAGGTAACAAGTCTTGAGGGGATAATTATTGAAGCTAGATGATAGGCACACAATTATTATGCAATCCTTTTTTAATGCATTTTTGAAGTTTTCTATAATAAAAAGTAACTAAAATGAGAAAGATACAAGTAGGAAGACTGCTAGGATTTTTCTTCTGCCTCAGGAGATTAATCTGGTTATAGCACATAAAATGGATTAGAACTAGTGGTAATTGGTAATTGGAGGGTGAGTCTGTAACAGATGAAGTAGCACTGGTAATGTAGAGGAAGGATGTGAGCTCAGGAACTACTTAAAATTTTTTTTTATTTATTTGACTGTGCTAGGTCTTAGTTTCGCTGTGTGGGATCTCCAGTCTTCACTGCGGCACGTAGGATCTTTAGCTGTGGCATGTGTGGTCTAGTTCCCCAACCAGGGACTGAACCCGGGCCCCCTGCATTGGCAGTGGACGGTCTTAGCCACTGAACTACCAGGGAAATCCCAGGAGTTATCCTTAAAGACCTTTTGTGTTAGTGTTAGTCACTCAGCCGTGTCTGACTCTTTGCCACCCCTCTGTCCATGGGATTCTCCAGGCGAGAATACTGGAGTCGGTAGCCCTTTACTTCTTCAGGGGATCTTCCTGATCCACGGATCAATCCCAGGTCTTCCAATTGCAGGCATTCTTTACTGTCTTTACAGTCTGAGCCACCAGGCCACCTAATCACTGGTGGGAGGCAAAGAAAACGAGAATCAGGTATAATCTAGGCTTGGGACTGTGGGAGAAAGGGAGGATGTGAAGTCTTTATATTTCTTGGTAATTTCATGAGTCTTCAAGATCTTTGATGGTTGATACTTGGTGAATGGATGATTTCTGACAGAGCTTTATAGGCTGAATAGCCTTGGAGAAGGAAATGGCAACCCACTCCAGTATTCTTGCCTGGAGAATCCCAGGGACAGAGGAGCCTGGTGGGCTGCTGTCTATGGGGTTGCACAGAGTTGGACATGACTGAAGTGACTTAAGCAGCAGCAGCAGCCAAGATCATCCTCTGTACCCCATCAGGGACTAAAAGCAAGTGGGTATCAGTGGTACATACCTGGCCACTTGGTCAGGTATTGGTTTGGAAAGACCTTGGTCAGGGCATTCTGGCAGTGGTCATCGCAATAGCTGGTAATTCCATTCATGCTTTTCATTGAAGTTTACTATTACGGTGTTCTTTTTTCCAGTTTTCCAGGCCACATCTTGGACCTTCCATGAGCTAGAGAAAAGACCAAACGATGCCTCATTTTCCTGTGTATAAGTTTTGGGAGTAATTTTTCTCCTTCTTAAAACTTTTGAGTTGCTTTATAATCCTTCATTCCTTGGGAAGTCCATGTGAACACTTCAGGGTACTTTCATCATTGCAGCCTGTAGATGTTCATATATAGCTATCCATTTGCTATACATAGCTTCAGTATGTCCTGAGAAATTGTCCTTGTCAGGTCACAGGTGCACCTACAATGTCTGTCTTTAGTCCTAGATGTGGAAGGGCATCAGTGCTTGTGTGTTGTGGCCAGGAACTTCACAGAGGAGCAAAAATCAAAACTGTTCCGTTTTCCAGAGCTTTTTCATCACCTGTCAGTACCATTTTTCACACGTGTGTTGAACTTTCCCACAAGAGTTTGCTTTCGGCCCTCAGTGCTGCTCAGTGGGGCTGTTTGTGGGAAATATCTGTCTTTTTCCTTGTTAATCATGATGGCTGTCACAGGCACCAACCTTGGACCTACGAGGTGGAGGTCGTTAGGGGCATTCTTCAGCTGCTGATATCTTCTGGTTGTTTAGAGAACATAAGGACAAATGACCACTGCTTTGCCAAACGGGAAGCTGTTATCTGTACTGTGACAGGAGGAGGTGCTTGCACAGGACACAGAGTGCCCAGTTACCTCGCTTTGAGCTTGAGGAGGAAGTCTGGTTTTACTCAGGATATGGGTGTCAAATCTATCTGAAGAGCTCACGTAAATCTCGTCTTCTTTTCTTCCCTGTTGATGGCTATTTTCATCATTTTATGTCCTGATGTTTCAAAGGATGGTGGTTAGTTTCCATGGAAGAATTAGATTTGTCCTGTCTCAGACCAGGGCAGGGGGCTTGGACTTACCTAATGGCATCGAAGATCCATTTTCTGTCATCTTTTTTGCAGGGTTGGGTTCTTTTAAGACAGCTAGAATTCAACTGTGTTCTCTGTTTATCAAGTGAGCTTATACTGCTGCTGCTGCTACTGCTGCTAAGTCATTTCAGTCGTGTCTGACTCTGTGTGACCCCATAGACGGCAGCCCACCAGGCTCCCCTGTCCCTGGGATTCTCCAGGCAAGGACACTGGAATGCGTTGCCATTTCCTTCTCCAATGCATGAAAGTGAAAAGTGAAAGTGAAGTTGCTCAGTCGTGCCCGACTCTTTGCGACCCCATGGACTGCAGCCCACCAGGCTCCTCAGTCCATGGGATTTTCCAGGCAAGAGTCCTGGAGTGGGGTGCCGTCGCCTTCTCTGAGCTTATACTACACCAGTTATTTTGTAAATATAGGGAAGGCCCTTTAAAGTTCACCTTAAGATGATGGGTTCCACTTACAAAGGTCTAAAGAAATAATACTTCACACATACAGACGGCTAAAAAACACATAAAAAGATGGTCAACATTGCTCATTATTAGAGAAATGCAGATCAAAGCCACAGTGAAGTATTATCTCATACCAGTCAGAGTAGCCATCATCAAAAAGTCTACAAACAATAAATGCTGGAAAGGGTGTGGAGCAAAAGTAACCCTTTTACACTGTTGGTGGGAATGCAAACTGATACAACCACTGTGGAGAACAGTGTGGAGATTCCTAAAAAAAAAAAAAAAAGGACTAAAACTATGACCCAGCCTATCCCACTGCTGAGTATATACCCTGAGGAAACCAAAATTGGAAAAGACGCATGTACCCCAGTGTTCATTGCAGCACTGTTTACAATAGCTCAGACATGGAAGCAACCTCGATGTCCATCAGTAGACGAATAGATGAGGAAGTTGTGGTACATATACACAATGGAGTATCACTCAGCTATAAAAAGGAATACATTTGAGTCAGTTCTAATGAGGTGGATGAACCTAGAGCCTATTATACTCTGTTAAGTAAATCTGAAAGAGAAAGACAAATATCGCATATCAATGCATATACATGGAATCTAGAAAGATGGTGCCAATGATCCCATGTGTAGGGCAGTGAAGGAGACACAGATGCAAAGAACAGACTTTGGGATTCAGTGGGAGAAGGAGAGATTTGAGAGGATAGCATGGAAACATATACATTACCATATGTGAGACAGAAAACCAGTGCAGATTTGATGTATGACCCGGGGCACCCAAAGCCAGTGCTCTGTGATAACCTGGAGGAATAGGGTCAGGAGGGAGGTGGGAGGAGGTTCAGGATGGAGGGGACACATGTATACCTGTGGCTGACTTATACTGATATGCGGCAAAAACCATGACAATATAGTAAAGAAATTATCCTCCAATTAAAATAAATAAATAAAAATTTTTTAAAAGGCACTTGAGAAACAAAAAAAAAGAAATGATACTTCCCATTTGCCACCTGTAGGTTGATAGGAAGTAGTGTTGAGTGATGCCTGTGCCATGGAGAAGAGGGCTACACTGTCCTTTATCTCTGTTCTGTTCTTAGCTTTCTGTTGTTTGAGTCTTTTACAAAAACAAACAACTATATGCTATGATATCTACAAGGATGGGAGACTTTGTGGAATGCTCCTTGAAATATTCTGCTCTTCTAATTAATAGCAGCAACAACAAAGAAATATAAGGTCATTCCCTTTATTTGGACTTTCTCATACTACCCCTAAAAGAAAACAGAAAACTCATTATAAAGCTACACTAATAGGTGAAACTTTAGGGAGAAGTTCCAAGCTTTTTGTAGCACTTAGTAGCTGAGATTGGAACCTGGTCTGAATTTATTTAAGAAGCCAAGGAGATGGTCAGTACTAGAATAGGTAGTTTCCTCAAATGATCTGGAAGACTTTGGGGGGGGCCCTTGCTTACTGCTTTCCCCTCAACTCTGCTGACCCTCCCCTTTGTACAGTCATCTGTGTATCTATATAGGTACATAGAAAGGCTATAATAAACATTTAATACATTTTTGTTGAGTTTTTCTTGCAGAAAAAAAAAATAATAATGTCTAAGTCCCTGTCCTAGGATGGGTGCCTAAATACTGATATTGCAGGAGTGATCTTATTCTCTTGGATACTCTGCCTTCTTTGTTATGTTTGCCCATGAAGTCTACAAGATGAAGGTTTTGAGCTTTATTTTATGATGTTGAAAAAAAGATGAAATGCTAGAAAGTTGAAGAAGAGGGACTTAGTCTGGTGATTTTAGGCATTCATGACACTTTAGGGATGCGATGGGAACTAAGACTGTGAGCCAGGGACTTTCATCATTTTATGTGTGTGCTTCTAATTTTTTTAGTTTTTATTTTTTAAACATTTTTTTGGATGTGGGCCATTTTTTAAAGTCTTTATTGAATTTGTTACAATATTCCTTCTGTTTTTATATTTTGTTCTTTGGCCACAAAGCATGTGGGATCTTAGCTCCCCAAGCAGAGGCTGAACCCATACCCCCTCACTGGAAGGTGAAGTCTTAACCACTGAATCACCAGGGAAGTCCTGTGTGTGTGTGTGTGTGTGTGTGTGTGTGTGTGTGTGTGTGTGTTTAACTTTTTGAAAAAGTAGAAGTTAAATTAAAGTTATATACAGAAGAGTACCAGATCAAAAGTGCACATGCTTGCTGATTATCCCATACTTAATGGAAGTACCATCCACATCAGAGTAGAATGTTGCCAGCACCATAAATACCCTCTTTTTCCAGATCTGCCCTCTTCCTTCTCCCTAAAAGGAGCCATTATCTTGACTTCTCACACCAGAGATTGGTTCTGTTTTAACTCTATGTAAATGAATGTATGCAGGTCAGGAAGCAACAGTTAGAACTGGACGTGGAACAACAGACTGGTTCCAAACTGGAAAAGGAGTACGTCAAGGCTGTATATTGTCACCCTGCTTATTTAACTTATATGCAGAATACATCATGCAAAATGCTGGGCTGAATGAAGCACAAGCTGGAATCAAGATTTCTGGGAGAAATGTCAATAACCTCAGATATGCAGATGACACCACTCTTATGGCAGAAAGCTAAGAGGAACTAAAGAGCCTCTTGATGAAGGTGGAAGAGGAGAGTGAAAAAGATGATTTAAAACTCAACATTCAAAAAACTAAGATCATGGCATCCAGTCGCATCACTTCATGGCAAATAGGGGAAACAATGGAAACAGTGACAGACTTTATTTTCTTGGACTTCAAAATCTCTGTAGATGGTGACTGCAGTCATGAAATTAACAGATGCTTGCTCCTTGGAAGAAAAGCTATGACCAACCTAGACAGCATATTAAAAAGCAGAGACATTGATTTGCCAACAAAAGTCTGTCTAGTCAAAGCTATGGTTTTTCCCGTAGTCATGTATGGATGTGAGAGTTGGACTATTAAGAAAGCTGAGCGCCAAAGAATTGATGCTTTTAAACTGTGGTGTTGGAGAAGACTCTTGAGAGTCCCTTGGACTGCAAGGAGATCCAACCAGTCCATCCTAAAGGAGATCAGTCCTGGGTGTTCATTGGAAGGACTGATGTTGAAGCTGAAACTCCAATACTTTGACCACCTGAGATGAAGAGCTGACTTATTAGAAAAGACTCTGATGCTGGGAAAGATTGAAGGCAGGAGGAGAAGGGGATGACAGAGGATGAGATGGTTGGATGGTGTTACCGACTCAATGGACTTGAGTTTGAGCAAGCTCTGGTAGATGGTGAAGGACAGGGAAGCCTGGCATGCTGCGGTCCATGGGGTCACAAAGAGTCAGACACGACTGAGTGAACAACAACCACACCAATAATTGAATCTCAGTGTGTATCTTTTCACTCACTGTGATGTATGAGATTCCTCTACGTAATCGTGTGTGGGTGTAGTTCACACTTATATTCCAAAGATGATTCCATCATATAAATATACTGCTACTTATTATTTGTTCTGCACTTGATGGATGTTTGGAACTTCTCCAGTTTTTAGCTCTTATGAAGAATGCTGTGGACATATGCAAATTCCAAAAAAAGACCTTTGTGAACTAAGTCATCAGAAAAACAAGCCCAACTCGATGTAGCAATGTTAAGGAGAAGGAGGTCATGATCCATTGTGTGAAGTTTGATCATGTTCGTTTCTGTTGGTCAGTGGTGTTTGGTTTTTTGAGAAAAATAGTCACATGAGGAAAGGGAAGGGGTGAGAGAGAGTTTGAGGAACTGGAAGCAAAGAATGTTTTCCTCCTGAGCAGGGCTTGGCAGGAAGAGTAGACTGTGGAGTGGGGGTGGAGAGGCAGGGGGAGAATCAGGGTAGTCACTTTGTTCCACACGCTGTCTGCACACTGTGGGGTCCCATGAGGAAGCCTTGGCCAAGAATGGTTTTGAGATAGAACCAGTGAATGCCTGGGTTTATGTTCTGGTTAAAGGTATATAAGAAATTTTGTGGAAACTCAAATTTTGCAATTGAAAAGGGCAAGTGCTGGGATAGTTTGCTCTCCAATTTAATTGCTGGAAATCAGGATGGTTTTTGGTGCAGTATAATAATAAGAGCTAATATTTATTGTTTGTCTATTCTGTGCTACGGAGAAGGCAATGGCACCCCACTCCAGCACTCTTGCCTGGAAAATCCCATGGATGGAGCAGCCTGGTGGGCTGCAGTCCAGGGGGTCGCTGGGAGTCGGACACGACTGTGTAACTTTCAAGTAGACAACCTGAGCGACTTCACTTTCACTTTTCACTTTCATGCATTGGAGAAGGAAATGGCAACCCACTCCAGTGTTCTTGCCTGGAGAATCCCAGGGACGGGGGAGCCTGGTGGGCTGCCGTCTGTGGGGTCGCACAGAGTCGGAGATGACTGAAGCGACTTAGCAGCAGCAGCATTCTGTGCTAGGTGGCTTTTAAAATTATTTTTTGAGCATTATCTCATTTAACCCTCTGAAAAGAATGTGAGATAGACATTATCATTATTATCCCCGCTTCATATGATGGGGCAATTCAGATGCAGAAGGATGAAATAATTGGCCTAAATGCACTCAGCTAGTAAGTGCAAAGTCAGTATTCAAATTCAGGCAGTCTGTGAAGTTGGCCTCTTTATTCTGCCTCTTCCTTTGATGGCATTCTTACTAGTTTCCTAGAAGGAAATGGCAACCCAGTCTGGTATTCTTGCCTGGGAAATCCCACGGACAGAGGAGCCTGGCAGGCTACAGTCCATGGGGTTGCAAGAGCTGGATTCAGTGACTATCACCATCACTGCTGTAACAAATGACCACAAGTTTAGGGACTTCAGGTGGTGCAAATCTGTTCTCATAATTCTGAGGTCAGAAATCTGGAATGGGTCTCACTGGACTAAAATCACCTTGCTGGCAGGGCTGCCTTCCTTCCAAAGGCTCTAGTGGAGAATCTGTTTCCTTGCCTTTTCCAGCTTTTAGAGCTTGCCTGCATTCTGTGTCTCATGGTCCCTTCTCCATCATCAAAGCTGATAATTTTGGGCTGCCATCTCACTGCCACTCCCTGGTTCTTCCTTCTGCCTCCCTCTTCTACATTTAAGGACAATTGTAATGGCATTGGGCTCATCAGAATAGTCCAGGACAGTTTCTCCATCACAGGGTCAGCTGATTAGCCACCTTAATTTCATCTGCAACTTTAGTTCCCCTTTGCCATGTAACCTGCTGCTGCTGCTGCTAAGTTGCTTCAGTCGTGTCCAACTCTGTGCGACCCTGTACGCAGCAGCCTACCAGACTCCTCCGTCCTTGGGATTCTCCAGGCAAGAACACTGGAGTGGGTTGCCATTTCCCTCTCCAATGCATGAAAGTGAAAGGTGAAAGTAAAGTCGCTCAGTCATGTCCGACTTCTAGTGACCCCATGGACTGCAGCCTACCAGGCTCCTCCATCCATGGGAGTTTCCAGGCAAGAGTACTAGAGTGGGGTGCCATTGCCTTCTCCAACCATGTAACCTAACATAGAGGTTCTGGGAATTGGGATGTGGACATCTACAGGGGGCTGTTATTCTGGCTGCCACAGACTTTTACCAGGGACCTGGTCTTGTTCTGGCAATCTTCTCTGCTACTCTCGAGTGAGCCATCATCAGAGGGATGGTAGTTAATCATCACAGTATTCATTAGTGAAGAGCAGAGACAGCCCTCAGGACTCGTATAATGTTCGATGGAAACACTCCACATAGATTGAAGGCCTGAATGTGGCCCCCAGTGTTCTCGGAAATCTTGGGCCCAGCACACTCGGGCATTTGTGGTAGATGAAAGGGAGATGGAAATCAAGAGATCAAGAGCCTAGAGATGGCAGGGACCAGGAGGGGCTGGCTCCTCATGCTCTTAGCCTCCTGGAAGGACGGGTTGAAAAGTTAGCACCACTGTTGACATATAATGGCCCACCCACTAGACAAAGTGGCCTGTGGGCTCTGATTGCCACTTTCTTGGCGGGGGGGCGGGGCAGGGAGGAAGGAGTGGGCAGACGGGGGGAGGTGGGGGGAGAGGGCTGGGAATACCTCTCCCTTCAACAATTAGACTGGGGCCCTTGAGCCCGAAAAAGTGTTTCCCGTGTGATTATTCTTCTGCATTGAAATAAATTTGTGCACTGAAAGCTGAGTTAATTACTTGTCAGAGCACTTGCTGCGAATGGACAATGGAACTGGAATTGAAACACACACGCATCCACTGATAAGAAGTTGGAACAAAACACAGTTTGGCTCACATGTGGGACCCATGAGCTTCAGGCCTGGCCTTCGTGGTGGATGCCAAGCATGAGAATGATGCTCAGGGCCTGATTGTGAGTTGTGCAGATTAAAGATTCCTCTTTACATTTGGATATATTTGGCATTCCATAGATACTACCCGTGAATCCTTCCAAAGTGCCTCTGGGGTTGCTCTAAATCTTCTTTCCTTGTTTTTCTTGGCTTAAGTGTTTGTTTGTGTTTGAGAAGAGTGTAGACTAAATTATAAAGACTAAATTTCTGTAACAGTTCTCTGCCCTGGAGTTGCCTGAGATCAGGCTGAAGAACCTATAAGACGTGAGTCCTCTGTGAGGGAGGTGACAAGTACACCTCACATTATACAACATGTGCGTGAGTTGGAAATAAAAATCTGAGTTAAATAACTTGTGTGGTAAATATGCCTCAGGTTAGTATATTTTCACTGAGGTTTTCAAAGTTGAGTATATTTTTTACCTATTTATCTGTAATCATACTAGAGATGACCTAGCAGAAAGACCTGATCCTAGGGTCCACAGAAAAGAAGTTTTAAGTAGAAAGAAAGTCTACTCAAACTCCATGGAGAAAAGAAAACCCTGGATTTGCTATTCCAGAAAAAATGTCCCTCATTTTTTAGGACTGCAGTTTTTGGACAAGTTGTGTTTATTGGAGATAGCAGGAGGAACCAGAAGGACTGGGTGAAATTAAATCATGGATTGGAGAATGTTCTTGTACCCATCAGAGTCGGGGGCTTTTCCACAGGTGGGTGGAAAGGCTCTGACTGTCCCCCATATGCCAGGTGCTGGGGTCTTTCCGAAGTATGAGGTCTAGTTCAGAATACAGGGATCTTTTCAAAACGTGAGTCTTGTCTCGTCTTGCTCTGCATAAGAGTCTCACTGGCTTCACAGTGCTCTGTGGGTAAAGATTAGTTCTTTAGTGGATGGGGCTTCCCAGGTGGCTCGGTGGTAAAGAATCTGCCTTCCAATACCTGCCAATACAGGAGATGCGGGGTTCAGTCCCTGGTTTGGGAAGATCCCTTGGAGGAGGAAATGGCAACCTACTCCATTTTTCTTTCCTTAAAAACCCCATGGATAGAGGAGCCTGGTGGGCTACAGTCCATGTGGTCTCAAAAGAATCGGCCATGACTAAGTGACTGAACACACAACACACCTAGGGGATGGGACTCCATGGTCTCACCTTTCCCGACCTGTGGCTGTGTTACAGGCAACTCCCAGATTGTGCCCAGCTTCTTCCTGACACGTTTTCTCTGTCTGCAGCCATGTGTGCACATACGTGTTCCTCTTTCTTGTTAACACCTGCTCGTTCTACTGATCTGTTTTCCCAGGGAAAGAATTCCCCGATACCTCCCTTCCTCCCTGAAAGATGCTTTCCTAGCACCATCTCCTCCCTTCATAGCATTCATTTCTGTTTGTGTGATTTACTCTACCCAGGCACAGTGCTTACTTGGCAAACAAATAAATGTAGGTGGTATTACAACTGCTCTGAATCGTAGAGTCTGATTACACACTAATGCAGACATTAACCCATCTTCTAAGCTGCCTCAGTTTCCTCAAAATAATTAGAAGAGATAAGTTCAATATGTCACTGATCAGAGTAGGCAGAAGTTCACTGAATCATCCCACTTACTGAATCATTCCAGGACAGCAGTTCAGTCCTGGCGTCCCGGTCTTCTGGGCTACCCCTAGGTGATGATGGGACCCCATCCTAACATCTCTGCATGTTATAGGAACTAGCATTGATCAGATTCCACTTAGTTATCTGGATGTTATCTTTTTGACATTGCAATGCCAAGTCTTCTTGCTCCTTACACTTCCTAGAGTGCCTGTAATAGACGTAAGGCATGTTAACAAACAACAAAGTGACAGCAGAGCCCAGGCAGCCAGTCTCTTGGGGAGATTACTGAAACTGACACTATAAATCAATCCAGTTTATGAGCTCGAAGTACTCATGAGCACTTAATTAAATATAAATTGATTTGAACCTGACTCAAGATTGGCTCAACTCTCTTAGAAAGCAAACAAGGACATTTAGGCAGACTTCTATTTTTTTTTTTTTTCAGGGTTCATATGGTTCCAGAGTGATGTTATTCATGGAGTTAGCTCTTAGTAAAACACAGGAGAAATATTTTATCGGTATCTTTGAATAGGATTATTCAACCTTGGGATGAATAATTCAACCTGTCCCTTTTGAAAGTTATTTGAGCATAACAGAAAATAAAACAAGAGTGTATTAGGTACAGATTTTTTTTCATCATCCACATTTTTCAACCTGCACAGACTTATTGCTTAAGGGGGCAAGAACCTTACCCAGAGTTACACAGGAAGGTGGCAGTGACCTGTGACTTGAACCTGCCCTCGTTTATACGCCATGGTCTGACTCGTGTGTGTGTTCTAAGTCACTTCAGTTGTGTCCAACTCTTTGTGACCCTGTGGACTGTAGCCCTCGAGGCTCCTCTGTCCGTGGGATTCTCCAGGCAGGAATACTGGAGTAGGTTGCCATTTGCTGCTCCAGGGGATCTTCCTGACCCAGGGATCAAACCTGTGTCTCTAACATCTCCTGCCTTGGCAGGTGGGTTCTTGACCACTAGCAGCCACTTGGGAAGCTCATGACTCTTTTTTACCAAAATAATAAAAAACAATATGCACAGTAATTTTGAAGCCTGAATTTAAATAGAAAGGATGGAAGAGTGGAAAATTTTAGCTGTTGCATGAAATCTCAAGCAAACTACTCTTATTGGACAAAAAGTTATTTTCAAAACAATCAAGATTCATTTAATCAAAGTGTATTGTCTCAGGAAGAAAATGTGATAGTTCAATATAGTAAGTTACCAATGTAGAAGCTGTTTCTAAACTTTAAAAAATTAGCTAGCCTGTTACAGGTACAGAGGTTATTTTTTAAAAATTCTCATGTTAGGGCTTTCTTGACACAGGTATCACTGTTATTGCTTTAAAGCATTGCCTCTTTTTCTTTTTGCCTGATGTTGGTATCTTGCCAAGTGCTGGTATTTGGAGATTTGATGGACAGAATCTAACGTGAGACATCATTCTTTCTTAATTTGTTCAAAGCCTCTTTATGCACCAGCTAATCCTTCCTAATTATATTTCTAGGAAGGATGTTCTTAACTCAAACAGGAAGATGACATGGGCATTTTGAGGAGATTAGGATGCACTTTACTCAGAGAAAAGAAATTTGAAAGAAGGCATTCTCTCTTTCCCAGTTCTCATTCCCTGGGCACAAATGACCATTTTCCTTCTTGGTCTTTTGTGGAACTTTTTTCCTCTCTCTTTATGTTTCTCTTCCATTCCTGTGGTTCCCCTTTATCTCCTGGTTTAAGTAAGCTTTTTGAAGGAATAAAAAAAAAGTCTAAGAAACTAATTTCCATGGATGAGGCAAGCATTTCACAACTTAATTGGCTTAATGTCTTGAAAGGCGAGCTGGGAATCTAAATGATTGTAAAATTTAATGTGCGTATATTAGAAATATTTTATGTCAGGTTGAAGCACTTTGCAATCTCCTTGATTAATTTCTTGCTGCCATATTCTTTTGTCTTAATTTAATGTGATTTTTATGTGGAAGTGATATGATGTATATTTGTGATATGTATATGTTTCAGATCCTTAATGCTTTGAACAGAGTAAGTGTGGTCATTGTCAAATAAGACCGATAAGTAAATTATAGTCTGTAAACTCTTAGTGGTTTTGAATATTCCTATGAAGTAAATTATCACATGCTCACAGAATAATTTCAATTTTTCTTCTTAGTTTTTTTAAACTGAGCTAGAACATTTCCCACATTTATTAGCCCTCTGTATTTTTATGTGAATAATCTATTTACATCCTTTGCCACATTTAAATTACATGTAATTTATACTGCATGTTCCTATAATTATATATTTTTTAATTTATAAGAGCTCTTTTCATATTAACAATCCCTTTGTTAAACATTTCAAGAACTCTCAAAGAGGGGCGGAAAGAATGCAAAGAATGTTATTAGTATTTATTGAATCTTTTTATGCCCCAATTTGGAATAAGTTTCTTACATTGGATTTTTGAAAATTCCCACTTGCACATGAGGACAAGAATATAGTCTGTGACTCATTGGGTAATTTATTTCAGAATTCTAATGTCCAACGAGAGGCTTGTCGATCGACAGAGACAGACATCTTTTGGTTCTCGTGAACCATCTATAACTTTCCAAGCCTAAATAGTTCTCGAGCATTTTGAACTGGTTGCCTTAAGCCAGGCTCATCTTCCTTAATGAAGTTAGAAGCTTTATTCTCACCTCCACAATCCAGAACTTTAATTAACTATAGTTGATTCATTCAGTCTGTAGACGAAGATTTATTGGGTGCTGACCATGTGCTTAGAGAAGGCAATGGCACCCCACTCCAGTACTGTTGCCTGGAAAATCCCATGGATGGAGGAGCCAGGTAGGCTGCAGTCCATGGGGCCGATAAGAGTCGGACAGGACTGAGCGACTTCACTTTCACTTTTCACTTTCATGCATTGGAGAAGGAAATGGCAACCCACTCCAGTGTTCTTGCGTGGAGAATCCCAGGGACGGGGGAGCCTGGTGGGCTGCCTTCTATGGGGTCGCACAGAGCCGGACACGACTGAAGTGACTTGGCAGCAGCAGCAGCAGACCATGTGCTAGGTACTGTTCTAGGCACTCCAGTTGGAAGGATCAGGCTAAAATGCTGAACAAATGTTAATAATATAGTTAAATAGTTACCTAGTTGACTGCTGCTGCTGCTGCTAAGTCGCTTCAGTCATGTCTGACTCTGTGCGACCCCAGAGACGGTGGCCCACCAGGCTCCCCCGTCCCTGGGATTCTCCAGGCAAGAACACTGGAGTGGGTTGCCATTTCCTTCTCCAATACCCAGTTGACTAGTAAAGTATAAATTCAAATGAAGCATGAGGAGGTGGGCTATCAATGAGGACTGAAGTAAAGGAAAGCATACTAGAATTTGAGGGACTTAGAATAATAAAGGAGAAGCTGGCTTTTAAGTAAAGGAAAATAACAAGATGGAAGATATGGTGGGAATAAGTCTCCTGTTTCCCAAGGAGAGGTAGAAGATTAATCTCATCAGGTGACTGAAGAATAGCAGGCAGATTCTTGACCAACTGAGCTATCCGGGAAGCCCAGGAAATAGGATGGGATGGGCAGATCCAGATTATAGAATGCCCTGAAAACTGGGGAGAGGATCTTTTTATGTTGAGAAATAAGAGATATTAGTCACTAGAGAAATGTAAGACCTACCTGTGGGATGTCAGATCAGGTGCGGTGCTGTGACTGTGGGAGGGGAGGCCTGTGGTTGATGGGCAGATGGTAGAAAACAGTGCCTGAAGAAGCTGGGTCTACCTACTCCTTATAGTAACTTCTTGAGAGCCAACTTGATTTTCTTTAAAACAGAAGGGATACAGACCAGAAGTCAAGAAAATAGTTCCTTTGGATCCACGCTAAGGAATTACATGTATGTTTCTCTCTTTCTCTCTCTCTAGATGTGTTAAATCAAATGATATACAGTTGTATCCACGTGAGGAATGGGAAAATGTGGGGCTGTCTTTGAAAAGTTCCTTCTTACTCCACTCTATCCCTGTATTCAAATTCATTCATCTGTAATCAGAACCAGATTTTATTTCCTTCTATGTTGATCATGCTGACATTTCAGTACGTATTTGGTGACATTGCGTCACTCTCTGTACAGAAATTGAGGTCCCTTTTTACTTTTTCAAGTGTTCATCAGACTCCAGTTCCTTTCCTTTACCTTTGTTGGCTCAACAGTTTTTGCCATTCATGTGATCTCTGCCTCTTCCAGCATAAATCTCTGTGCATCTTCTCTGTGGTTTTCATGCTATGCTAGGAATGATCAATTCAGCTATATGCCTCTTGTGCTAGGATTGAAATTCCACATCTTCCATGATGTCTTTATGATGAGCTGGAAAGGAGTCTGATACATATGCAAGTATATGCACACACACGTGTGCACACACAAAGGTCTATATAACAACCTACATGATGATAGGCTTTAAATATCTTTCTTGTTGGATCACATTATCTAGTTTCTAGTTGGATTGTATTATCATTAGTTATTATTTAAACAGATGTAGTAAAGAAGGGCTTCCCAGATGGTGCTAGTGGTAAAGAACCTGCCTGCCAGTGCAGGAGACATAAAAGACGTGGGTTTGATCCTGGGTCGGGAAGATCCCCCAGAGAAGGAAATGGCAACACACTCTAATATTTTTGCCTGGGAAATCCCATGGACAGGAACCTGTCGAGCTATATAGTCCATGGTGTCCCAAAGAGTTGGACATGACTTAGAGACTAAACAACAACTATAAAAAACTAAAGTCAGAAACAATTGTGTTATTTCTTATTCTACAGTCTTAAATAATAAGTAATGCAGTTTTGTTTGACTTCACTTGTATATGTTGTTTAGCTGTTGAGGCCTAGGGTTGCTAGGAAAGGTTTTATGATTTGCTTTGTAAAGTAATCAGTCCAGCAACATGCTACTTGAAAGTAGTGTTTTCTTTTACAGAATCAGAAATACCTTCCAACCCCACTGCTTCTTTCAAAAAAACTTATGTATATCATCATTAGGGTTCAAATCAACTTAGGATCATCTTTTACAAAGTAAAGATTTGATCAACCCATTAGGAATTCTTTAGCAAGAAACCAAAGGGAAGGATTTGTGACTTTGAATCACAAATATTTTTTGAGTATTTACTATGTGCCAGGTACCATGCTAGTGGCTAAACAATTCTTTAATTTCAGTGAATACTCTATATCTGTTATGTTTTTCTCCTCTCTTTCTAGTATTTCTAGAATGAGAAGTTAAATTTTTATTTGTTTTTAGTAGTTATATTTTTATAGGACAAAACATCTATAATGCAATTCCCTCTACTGATATTAAATCAAATATTTGACCTGTTCCATCAAAGTCCAGTTCTGGTGTTAAAAGGCCTGAAATTGGTGAATTAGCTGATTAGCTTGCTGTAACATCATGCCAGGCACCCTTCTTATTTGTAGCCAGTACTGAGGGAAGATCTAACTAACCCCTAACTAGCCTTTCAATCTCAAACCACTGCAGGTGTGGGCAATTAAATGAGAATGAGAAAGGAGATTTTTGCCTGATTAGAAGCTTTGAGCAATGACAGTGCGTGAGTTCATAGCTTCTGTAGAGTTTTTGAAGGGTAAGCCAGCCACAGAAAAGAAGGGGGGCATTTTATGTATGGGAGATTTCCCAGGAAGAGCAGAATCTGAATGTTAACTGGCTTCAGCCGGACCGGCTTCCTTTTGTATGGAGACACTGCCTCTAGTGTTTAGGGAAAAAATGCACACTGGAAAATTGTGTAACATTATGGTGCCATCTATCTTGAAAATGAATTATTTTTTATTGACTGCTTTAAAGCAGTTTCCAGATAACTAAAAAACTAATTATTTTGCATATGGACAAGTTCCACAGGCAGAAGCCTTTAAAGTTATATTTCAGAGGGGCCTCAGGAGTTATCCATGTGGTGTGATGAGACTGCTTCTTGTAGAGTTCCCAGGAGCCCCCGCACCTGCCTGGCTTTCTGGGCGCAAGGCGTGTATACGGAGGAGTCCTTGCACTCTTTCTTGGTCTGACTTGTGATGAATTTTCAGGACATCTCTTTTTCTCTCAGACGGTGTTTACCCTCTAAATTCAAAGGTTCACTTTCTTCCTAAGAGTGCTTTGTATCCGTCTTTTTTTTTTTTTTTGTCTTTATGGGATGAGAGGCCTGGATAGACAAATCTATGGAGTTTGAAGGATGAGGCAAAATTGGTAGGTTTGTTGTCTTTGTTTAAGGGGGGAAAAAGGCTAAATGGTTTTACTTCTCAGATTTTCTTAGAATAAATTCAAATGAAAAAATATTGGGAGTATTTTAACCTGTGAAATGCTTGTTGACATTAATATAATGAAGATACTTAAAAATTTAAATGTTTAGCACTGACAAAGCACGGGTGAAATCTTGGAGGTGACGTTTTTCTTTTTGGCTAATGGGGTTGCTACCTAAAACTTTATCATATAAATGTATATACACTGCAGTTAAACTGTTAATGTTTGGTTTTTAAAGTCTGTGTGGATCAGAAAATGGATTTAGTATTCCATATTCTCTAGAATGATGACAGGCCATGGAAGCCTGGGACAATGCTGGCACGTTTTCAAAGGAATTCTTCCCTGGTCTGGATATTATAATAAACACAAGTGCAGTTTGGTCGACTTATTATATACACAACATGTATGATAGTTTGGAAGTTTGTTTTTTTTTTTTCTTTTGTTTTAGGTGCACCGGCTATAGCTGATTTTTGTAGAGGGTTTGAAATAGCATTTGGTTAAAAACTGGGGCTGACATTCTTTAAAAAAAATAAAAAAGACTGGGATGAGTTAATGAATACAGAAAATGCAAATATCCATACCAATCGATTCATAAAAGAGTTCAAGTCAAAACATATGAATGTAAGTTGAACTTTTATGATTTTGCCATTGGGCAGCAGGTGGCAAGCTTTGCTTTTCAATGGATTTGGGTTTTATTTTTACACCAAAGGATGCCAAAATTTGAAGAGGGTGGTTTGAATCCACTGGAATATGTCATTTCTTGGCAGTGTGACCTTGAACCACCTCCTTCGCTCATCGTGCATAATTGCCTTTCTTTGAATGTTAAAGACAGCCTTTTGAGTCCCATGTTGCAGATGGATAAGAATTAATTTATATGAGTGATGTTTTATTCTCTCGTGATTTTTAACAACACATTGCTAGTGGAGAAAATGAATTAGAAACAAATGAGTTTCTTAGGGCAGTCCGTGTATGATTTACACATTTTGTTTGTACAGTTTTTTGTTTTACTTAATACTAAATTTTACATAGATAACCTTTTGGTTTGTTTTTTTTTTTTGCTTTCACTTTAAAAAATCACTTCTTACTGGCTAGGTACCTTGATACCTAAGTGTGAAAAGTAATTAAACAGAACTGAACAGAGTTCCATGGAAGTGTTTTTGGAAAGTTGGAGAAAAATACATTTTTAAACCAGAATTGAAAACCCGTATCTTCCTTTAGGCTATACTGTGTGTTTAGTTAAGATTTGAATTTTAAGTCTGGAAAAAAGATTAAGCTTCAAGATGGGAGTGATGGTGAAGTGGACACCAAATTATAGACTGTTTGTTTATACTTCCTATAAAAATATTTCTTCTTGGATCGTTTTTTGCATTATGGAAAAATTGGGGAGAATAGAATGAAGAAGCATATGAATCACTATAAATATTTAATAGTCTATAAATATTCAACACCTGCTAGGTACTTAAATCGTTTTCTAGATCTTTTGTGAGAATTGAATTCATATGGGCTATATTGTATGTATGTAATTGTTCTTAACCTTTTTCCTACTCCAGCTCTGCATTTTTATATGTTACTAATCATATTTACAAAATATAGTTCCTTAGCAGAGTGTATAAAGGATAATGAAAAAGCAAAATGCTCATACCCACTGTCTAACTGGGTAAAACACTGCCTTATCTTAGAGGCACTCCATGTGGCCCTTCTCATCCCTTTACCCTCTCCCTCCAACAAAGTAATTTGTATGAATCAGTCTCTGCTTCTCCTTATAGCTTTACCTTGTATTTTGGTACTTCTGAACACTGTTACTTCAGTAGCGATTTTTTTTCACTTTTAAAATAAGTGTGTTGTTTGTCTTCTTCTGAGAGTAGCTTTTCTGCCCTTTGTAGCAGTGGCTCTCAAACTTGAGAATATCAGATTGACCGGGAGGCCTTTTAAAACCATGGCTTGCTGGGCCCTTGCAGGGTGAGTAAGTCAGCAGATCTAGGGAGGAGAGTTTGCCAGGTTAACAACCTTGCAGGTGACGCTGATGCCGTTGGCCTCGGGACAGCACTTTGAGAGCCCCTGATTACCCTGATGCTTCGTAGTTGGGATTCATTTATTTTTCCTTCTTATATAATTCCATTATGTGAATATACCTCAGTTTTTATATCCATTCTTCTGGTTGATGGGCATTTGGGTTGCTTCCAACAGTTAAGAGCACTTTTGTATGAGTCTTCTGTCAAATATTAAGTTTTTATTGAATGAAATTAAAAAACATCCAAGTATTCCACTTGTATTTAACAGTAAGTTTTGTTTCACAAAGATTTTTGTTTTAGAAAATTTTTTCACATACTCTGTTATATGAAATGACTTTTTTCTTTTTACAGATAAGCTCATCACAAGAGTTTAAAACCACTCGCATGGAGTAAATTGATCAATGTCTTCTTTTATAAATTGTTATCTTGTTTAAGAAATCCTCCCCTATCTCATTGCCCTCAGATTATTTTCTTTTCTAAAAGCTCTTCCATTCACATTTGTTTAGTGCACCTGGAATTGATTTTTTGAGTATGGTGTGATTTTATATATTCTCCATATTGGTAACTTTGTGGCTTAGTGCTGTTTATTGACAAACTCCACTTCCGCCCCTACCCTTGAACTGTGATACAGTATTTGTCATATGCAGGTTTCTAAATATATGTATTTAGGATTTTCTATATATATCTGTTATATATCCTATATAACAGGATTTTCTATCCTGTTAATGATGGTTTCTATCCTGGAGTCAGTACCTTAAGAACTGTAATTGTATTAATACAGTAGATCTTGGTAGGCGATTCCTGTCTTTGTTCAACTCCAGTTCCATATAATTATAGAATCAACTTGTCACCCCTTTAAAAAAAATCGGCCTGGAATTTTGATTATTGCATTGAATCAGTATATAATTTTGAGATGAATATGCATCTTTTTGATACTGACTCTTCTTGTCCATAAGTATGTCCCTCTATTTAGGTCTTTCATGTCTTAACACATTTTTATAACTGTCTTCATGAAGTTCTTGTGGATCTTTTGTGAGACCTATTGGCCTTATATTTCTGGTTGCTTTAGTAGTAGAATTGTCCCTAAAATTTCATTTTCAAACATGCTTTCATAAAAAAATGAGATTGCCTGGTTTTTGTACACTGAAACTTCTCAACTCATTAATTCTAGTATGTTGTCTAATTCTTTTGGGTTTTCTATGGAAAATTTTATTGTGGGGAGACATTATTCTTCTAACCTTCATATCTGTAAGTTTTGTGCCTTTCTGCATTGCCTGGGGTCCCCAGCTCATTGTGAGACGGATTAATATTAGTGAGTTTGGTTCCTTACTTTGGAAGAGTTTTGTCTTTAATAGCTGAGCACCACATTTACTGTAGGTGTTTTGTAATTAGCCTTTATCAAGTTGACTTCCCTGGTGGCTCAGATGGTAAAGCGTCTGCCTACAGTGCAGGAGACCCGGCTTCGATTCCTGGGTCGGGAAGATCCCCTGGAGAAGGAAATGGCAACCCTCTCCAGTACTCTTGCCTGGAAAATCCCATGGACGGAGGAGCCTGGTAGGCTACAGTCCAAAGGGTCGCAAAGAGTCAGACACAACTGAGCAACTTCACTTTCACTTTATCAAGTTAAAGGAGATCTCCTGTATTGCTTGAATGCCAAAAGTATCTTCTACATATATTGAATTGGATCATATGATTTGATCATATGGTTTCCTTTTATCTTTAATGTGGGGAGTTATATTAAAAGATTTGCTAATGTTGGAACAAACTTGCATTCATATAATAAACATCACTTGGCCATGATGTCTTTTTTAATCTTTGAGTTTGCATCCATATTCGTGACTGAGACTGGTGCTTTCTCACACTGTTTTGTTATGATTTTGGTATAAGGTGATGTTAGCATAATAGAATGAGATGTGGGGTGTTCCTTCTCTCCTTTCTTGAGAAAATTTTATATAAGATTGGATGTTTGGTAGGACTCACTTATAAAATTATCTAGGTATTTTCCATGTAGGATGATCTAATTTTTAATTGACATTTTGTATTATTTGTACTTGATTTTTTTTCTTTTTGTTCTACTTTTTAGATTTAGTTTCTTTTCTGCTGTTCTTTCCTCCCTCATCACAAATGCTTTCGATGATATACTTCTTTGCTGTTTTTAGTGATTAGCCTAGATGTTTACCCCAAATAAACAATGTGTATTTAAATTAACAAAGGCAAAAGGTATTCAGTATTTTTACCTCCAACCAAAATAGCAGAAGGCTGTAGGATGCTTACATTTGGATCACTCCCTCCAGAGGTCTGGGCTGTTATTTTTCAACATTTCAATGGAAAAAACTTTAATTCTATAAATTAAATGTTGTGTAATTGCTTCGTATAATTAATGCTTATTTAGATCTTCCCACGTATTGACCCTTTTTTCTTTTTGTTGTTCACCATTACTACTTATATTTTAGACAGTCTCTTTGAGATAATTTTTTCTTAAAGTGCCACTTCCAGAAAATCTGGTGGTGAGGGTCTTGATTTCATTGGATTTTTTTTTTTTTTTCCCTGGATGTGCAGTTGTAGTTTGACAACTAATGTTTTGGCAAGCATTTGAAAGACTTTGTCCCATAGTCTTCTGACTTCCCTTGTTAATTGTTGATAAATCAGCTGGTCCTTGGCCTGGTTCCTGTTCCTTTATAGGTAATCTCTCTTTTCTTTTTGGATTTTAAAAATTTATCTTGCTTGGGATTTATTGGAATGGGAGGACTCATGTTCTTGCCTTTTGGAAGCTTCTTAGTCATTTTTTTTCTTGGACTGTTGCCTCTTTCCAGTGCTCATTTTATGTAAGTGTGGTTAGACAACTGTTAAACGTTCTCTGAATTTCTCCTTCATATGCTCCTTGTCTCTCTGCGCTGCACACGGGGGTCGTCTCTTCTAGTTTACTAATTCTCTATTGAGTTCTACCATACATGCTGTCATTTTTGGGGTTACCCTTTTCAAATGTTACATATTTGTATATCTAAAAGTTTTGTTTTGATTTCTTTCACTTCTCCCTAGTCTTTAAGTCTTTTATCAATTAGTTGTAATTTCAGTGTCGTCATTATTTACACGCGTTCAATAGACTAGAATCGTAAGCTACAGAGTATAACAATATGCAGTTGTTACTGGACTGAGACTGCAGTCTGATTTTTGTTCTGATTGTGGCTGATGGCCTCATACATCGTGTGCTTTCAGACTGAGTAAACGTTCACCAGAATTTTGCTTCTAGAATTCCTTCAGATCCAGTTTTGAAGATACGTTCCTACAGAGACCTTTGTATTTGCTTTTAACCAGTTTCTGGGGGTACCTACAATCCCGGCCCACCTTTAAATTTGAGTTGCCATTGTTCTGGTCACTCAGGTTTTTTTCTTTCTTCCTTTTTTCAGGTATTTTTAAATTTGGCTGCTGAAACTGCCTAAAGGCGGATTTATAATTAGAAATACTCACCCCGGATTATTTTTGTTACTGTAACTTCATGTTTACCCAGAGCCCAAGCTGACACAGGCACATATCTGCGTAGTCTGTCTGTCGGGTGGTTTTCTGGGGTCACCTACTGAAAGTCTTGCTGTTTGGTGTGACGTGGGACCTCTTACCTCGTCTGGCTCCTGGGTCTGTCCCTGTGCCCGCGCAGCATGTTACAACCTGCAATCTAGGCATCCAGAAATGGCAGATATCCCTTCAGGGCAAATGCCTCTTGTGGTGCCAACTCATTTCCCTGGATTCACGCTCTCAGGTGTGTCTGGCTTCTCAGAATTTCCCTTAGTCCGCTGCCAGCTCACCGGTAGTTGGGTATTTTGTGCAGCAGTTTTACTTGTCCGATACTGGCAGATTTTCTGTAGACATCTAACCCTCTATTCTGCCGGAAGTAGTGATCTGAGTTAATTTATTTTAAAGAGCTTTTGTTCTGAGAAATCAGAAACCTAATGTTTGGAGGATAAACCTGAAGGTCCCTGTGCTGCAAGCAGCTCATCTCAGTTGAATAATTATACTCTAGGTCTTTGGAGAGATTCGTACATTCTTGTCGTTTATGGCATGAGGAGTCTTATGGAAAACCCCCTCTTTCGTGTGTGGGTGGGGAGCCTCATCCAGCCAAGCAGCTGATGAGCCTGAGGGACCTGCAGGCTCCTCTGGGGCCGCTTTCCCCATGTCAGCCCCTTGGCACCCTGACAGGGACACCTGAGCGCTGGGCTCTGCCTCCATTTCCTGCCCTTTGTCTTTTTGTCTCCTGCCCAGTAGTTAAACCTTGTCTCCTGTTGCTTCTTTTTGCTCGATAGTTTCATTTGGGCATTTTTAAGCACTCACAGACATGTACTTTTAGAGTCCTGATGAGTGTATTCAAAGATTAAATTGGCCTTTGTGTGTTATAATCCCACTCCTCTCTTTCAGGGTTTGACAAGAGAAAACTGAAGTACTGTTTATTATTAAACAGGGAGGAGGAGGAAAGAGCTCATAATTTTGGAGTAGGAAAAGGGCAGGCACATAGTTGTTGCTTCTATTCCAGTGGCATCTGACAGGAGAAAAAACATAACTGCACTTACGAGAGAGTGGAAGAAGCCCCATGGACATATATGTTACTGCCATTCCCTTCTCCAGACATACATTGCTACTTCTGAATTAGTAAAATCACTGCAGATGGTGATTGCAGCCATGAAATTAAAAGATGCTTACTCCTTGGAAGGAAAGTTATGACCAACCTAGATAGCATATTCAAAAGCAGAGACATTACTTTGCCAACAAAGGTCCGTCTAGTTAAGGCTATGGTTTTTCCTGTGGTCATGTATGGATGTGAGAGTTGGACTGTGAAGAAGGCTGAGCACCGAAGAATTGATGCTTTTGAACTGTAGTGATGGAGAAGACTCTTGAGAGTCCCTTGGACTGCAAGGAGATCCAACCAGTCTGTTCTGAAGGAGATCAGCCCTGGGATTTCTTTGGAAGGAATGATGCTAAGGCTGAAACTCCAGTACTTTGGCCACCTCATGTGAAGAGTTGACTCATTGGAAAAGACTCTGATGCTGGGAGGGATTGGGGGCAGGAGGAGAAGGGCACGACAGAGGATGAAATGGCTGGATGGCATCACCGGCTCGATGGACGTGAGTCTGAGTGAACTCTGGGAGTTGGTGATGGACAGGAAGGCCTGGTGTGCTGCGATTCATGGGGTTGCAAAGAGTCGGACACGACTGAGCGACTGAACTGAACTGAGAGCTATAAATGAAAATAATACTATATTAGTTTTGAATGTGCTGTTTCCCGGGTCTAAATTCACTACTTCTTGAATCTAGATTCACAAGCTTTAGTGCTGTTTTACTCATCCCTTGCAATGACCACCTGTAGCTTAGCAGCCTGAAGGGCATGGCTGAATATACCAGGACACCAAATAAAACATCTTTTCTAGCCAAAATTGAGATCCAGTATATTTTTGGCTGACCATTTCTAATCTCAGGCTTGTGTAAATCATTGAGAAATTGCATGTTACACTTGTGGGGGGCTATAATAATTATAATCATAGGCAATTAAATTGAGGAAGTGAGTTAAATCCTCCCCCACTTTTTTTTTTTTTGGTCCCAAATTATTTCTGTTTCAGGAATCTTAGTTGAAATTTGATAACCATCAGTTTAGTATGTTATTGTCAAGTGTGGGGGTTATAACAGGTTTGAAAAGGCAGATCCTGGGTCGATGGGAAGGCCAATAGTGGTTGCTTAAAGATGAGATTTTATGCATGAAAGCTTGGTTTTATGTGTGACTTACGTTGGGTCTGAACACAGGATGAGGAGGGAGTGTAGTTGTAGAATCTTGGCATGTAGGCTAGGAATCAAGGCACTATCAGATCTGATGGGGCCAGTTTTGGAGACTGGGAGTGGCTGGCAAGAGCCAGATGCAGCTGCAGGTGGTGTGGTGGCTGACGCAGGACAAACACTCAATGAGGCTTCATCTCCTCATGTGGAAGACAATGAGCAAGGGTTACTTGATAAGCTTTGGATTTGTGATCGTAAGTACTTATTAAAGAGAGGTAATAGTCCGTGGCTGGTGAGGGTCTGCAGGCAGGGGAAGGAAGCCTGTCAGAGGGAATTGACAGGGGATCTGAGGAGAGGTGTGCACCCAGGCGCTTGGAGCAGTGGGCATTGAGTGGACTTCATCTCCAGAGAGAGCTTCTCCCAGCTGGTGAGGACCAGAGTCCCCTCCTTGCAGTTAGGGAGCTCCGAGTTCAGTGGCAGGCATGTGTGCATACAGAGAATAGTATGTCATTGTGATAAAGGTGATGGGAGAGGTTTTGCTGCAGGGCTTTAGCAGTTGAAAGAAGAGTGTACCATTTCCCACTCCATCAAACCTAAACCCATTTCAGAGTCTTCCCATAATACGGTCTCATCTACCTTTGCTCAGCCTTATTTTTCATTGCTTTCCAGCCCACGTCTCCCTCTCCTCCTGGCACAGTCTGCTCACTTTTACCTCTTTCTCATCTCACCCCCATCCCTCATAATCTTTTTCTGCTTTGCTTTTGTGGTCTCTTCATCTCTCTGTCAAAGCCCCTTGAATTGTCAGGTATGATTCAATTCCTAAGAGCCTCCCTTGCACTTTGACAGTAATGGCAACCCACTCCAGTACTCTTGCCTAGAAAATCCCATGGATGGAGGAGCTTGGTGCGCTGCAGTCCATGGGGGTCGCACAGAGTCGGACACGACTGAGTGACTTCACTTTCACTTTTCACTTTCATGCATTGGAGAAGGAAATGGCAACCCACTCCAGCATTCTTGCCTGGAGAATCCCAGGGACGGGAGCCTGGTGGGCTGCCGTCTATGGGGTTGCACAGAGTCGGACACGACTGAAGTGACTTAGCAGCAGCTTAGCACCATTTATTGAGAACAGTGTTTACAACTCATCTGGTGTTTTGCATGCACGTTCTCCTAACAGGTGATGTTCACATCATTGCTGTACAATGCGGGCATGAAGCAGTTAGAACAGCCAGCTGTGGTGTGGGCAGACAGGGTCCCCAAGGTCACCTGCTGTCCTGGAGGTTATTCTTTTGGTGGTGAATTGTAGGGAGTTTTGAGGAAGGTTCCTGGTGGGGAACAGCACTTGGGAGGCTCAAGACAGCACCTATTTGCCATCTCCTGTGGAAGAATTTCAACAGTTTTACTATGGTAGCACTGTACTGATACCTACCAGTTGACTGTCAGACTGCCTTTCAACAACCCCATCGTTAACCTGGTCTTTTTATAGATTATGGAAATTTGTTACAGAAGCATCAAGTAACCTGCCAAAGTGACAGCTTGTAAGCCAGAATCAGACCTTGAACCCAAGCCTGTCTGACTACAACCAGCGTTGGAGAGCTGTTTATTACCATGTCACTTAACACAGCTGGTGGTCAGTCATCTACAGTGTGGTGTTCACCATTTTCTCTGGTCAAGCCTGTTTCTCTAGCGGGATGGGTTTCTAAAGACGGAGACCACATCTCTTCCATGGTCTGTATTCCCAGTGCCTTGTTTGGAATGGAGCACATGATAAATATCATTCATGCTTCTATTTATTCAGCAAACCCTCAGTGAACACTCAGATGCCAAGCTTTGTGTTAAGACATAAGCAAAGGATAAAAAGATATATAGGACAGGATAGTTACCCTTAAAAGGCTCATCATTTAATATAAGGCATGTATGTATCCAGGAATAGCTCCATCTCTGGGGTATTGGTTCCAAATACCCGAAAATGGACACCAAAATCTGTGATGTTCAAGTCCCTTATGTAAAGTGGTGTAGTACAGTCGCTCTCTGCTGATCCATCCATGGTTGGCTGAAACCATAGTTGTGGAACCCTCAGATATGGAGTGCCAACTACACACACACACACACACACACACACAAATGAAAGTATCTAGAAATAATTCTAGAGCGCTGTGATAAATACAAGGAAGGAAATTTGTACCAGACACATCTATTTGAATAAGTGAAAGTGTTAGTTGCTCCAACTCCTTGGGACTCCATGGATTTTAGCTCACTAGGCTCCTCTGTCTGTGGAGTTAACTAACCAGACTCTTCTGTCCATGGGATTCTTAAGGCAGAAAGACTACTGGAGTGAATTGCCATTTCCTTCTCCAGGGGATCTTCCCAACCCAGGGATCGAGCCCAGGTCTCCTGCATTTCAGGCAGCTTCTTTACCGTCTGAGCCTCCAGGGATAGGTGAACTGGATGAGGCCGTTTGATAAGTGTATGTTTAGTTTTCCAGGAAGCTGACAGACTGCTTTCCAGTGACTCTGCTGTTTTGCTTTCCTAACAGCAGTGTGAGATCCAGTAAATTCACATCTTCACCAGTACTTGGTAGTGTTGGTTTTTTCTTTATGCCTTTCAAATAGGCGTATAGTGGTTTCTCATTGTGGCTTTAATGTGAATTTTAACAAAGATTAAAAATGTTGAGCATTTTTTCATATGCTTACTTGCCATCCATGTATCTTCTTTGAAATGTTGGGCTCATTCACCCATGTTCTTAATTGGGCTGTTGACTTTCTTATTGATATGACTGATCTTGAAGAGAACTTCCTTCTCAAGCATTAGTCAATAAGGTTTTCATTGCCTTTTGATGTAAACCATTGATAAAGTACTTCAGAGAAGATGATCTAGGAGTGATTGCCAAGGGAAACTGAAAAGGACTTTGATCCTGAGTGGCACACGAGTGGTAATGAGATTTGACGTGGCTCAATGTGGTTTTGAGGCAGGAGGACAGAGGAAAGGAGGAGAGAGGGAAGCCAGAAAGCACAGGAGGGACTTTGATGTTCAGCCTAAAAAGGAAAACGGATTTGCTCAGTTGCCAGTGGAAACTAGGAGGGTTAGAGATATCAAAGGATGGTTTACTCTGATGATAAAAGCAGTTGCACAGCAACAAGAAGAAATGCAGGGAGGCTGTGAGATGCTCAGTTTTTTCAGCCTGGAACTGGATAAGGCAAGACCAGTGGGAGGTCTGTATCACTGCGCAGTGACATCAAATTAGTTTTGTAACCCTCAAGTCATCTAAGCAGATATCAAATACTTCTAGGAAGGGTAAGGATGCCTTAATCTATGCCTCAATATTGACAGCTATACTGGCAGTTGTTTTTCCTTTAAAAATATCAATTTATTATCTGACTTACGTAAAAACTTCTGGGAAGGAGTCTGTACAATGATAAAACTCTCCCTGTCGGCTGACTTCCAGGTCCTTTGATGCTGGGGAAACCACCCAGGCTTCTTTTTCTACGTTGACTGGGATTCGAGGCCTTTGGGGCATCTGATCCCCCTTCCCTTAGCACTGTCATACACTTTTGTATATGAGTATTTTTATGGGGGTTGTTACATTGCTTTCCTCAGCCTCAAAGAGCCCTCTAATCCCCAGATGGCTGTGAAACACTGCCCTAGAGGGCGTGCTTGGCAAATTTCACTGTAGCAATGGCACAGCAAACGTTCCATGTCTCAGCTTGAAAACATTATGGCAGGAAGTCCTGCGTCAGATGAAATTAGGTGTACATTCAAGTAGTGGGACTGAGCCAGGAGTCTTTTCAGCTCTCGTAGAGGCGGCTTTGATTCTCTTCCCAACACAATTAATAATTGGCCAAGAAAATGCCTTTTAACTTAATGAAAAAAGTACCCCAGATAATGTGTGTTCTGGATGATATTTCTACAATTACAAAAACTATATTTTTGTGTTTAATAAAGATTAACCCAACTTACAGGGTGAGCCTGGTCTATGTCCTGTTCCATGATATATGGTGTGGGCTTCCCTGGTGGCTCAGAGGTAGAGAATCCGCCTACGAATGCAGGAGACACAGGAGATGTGGGTTCAATCCCTGGTTTGGGAAGATCCCTGGAGGAGGAAATGGCAACCCTTTCCAGTCTTCTTGCCGGGAAAATCCCATGGACAGAGGAGCCTGGCGGGGTGCAGTCTCCTTGGGGTTGCAGAGTCGGACATGACTGAGCATGCACACTCGCACGCACATGCTATTTATTGGAGATAAAACGGTGTACAGTGCAGTCTTTTTGAGAAGACATGGCATCCACAAGAAGAACACAAAGCCTGATGGAGACTGTTGGAAGGAGAGTGGTTTTGATTGGGTGGCAGGTTTTAGCTGTGGATGGATGGGAAGGTTGAAAGTGGGGGAAGTGGCCTTTTAGTTGGAAGAAAATGTGTAAGCACTTGCTAAGGGGAGGGAATTTGAGGAGAAATGGTCTGAGACTATTTCACATGGGGTATTTCTATTAAGGGAATTAGATACAAGTGAGGATGAGAATACAGCATAAGTGAAATGGTATTTTGGGAAAACCTTGGTGGGGAGGGGGCGTGTGTATTGTAGAGACAGAAAGAGGGTTAGGGTCAGATGAGGTGACTCAGTATAGATTTATACCTGTTTTGTAGAACATCTTTTTAAATGTTCAGAGGGAAAAGTGCTTTGGACGTCTTATTAAGTAGCTGTTAAAGAAAAAACAAACCATGTGGGATAAACAAGGTAAGAGCCACATGCGGTTACCTGGTGCCATTTTGGAGTGGTGTATTCCAGAGGTCGGCTGTGAAGAGAACAGAAAAAGCCATCAGGAGTTTGGAAGCTAGGGGTTTCAGGTAACAAGTTGTCTTGGTGGAAGGAGACTAAGACCATTTATTCAGTACAAGGAGGTGTGTGACCATAATTGGTGTAAAGAGATTGAGACCATTTATTGAGTACAAGAAAGTGTATGACCATATTGGAACCCATTCCTTTGTGTGCAACGAAGGACTGGCAGGAAAGACAGAAGTAGAACCGTGATGGGATTCTGGGAGTGCAGTTCAGGAGCTCCAGATTTCTCCTGGAGGCGAGCAGTGTTGCTGGCTTCTAGGAGAGGAAAACAGGCTGGGTTAGAAGTGGTTGCAACAGTCAGATGTTGGCCTGGCACATTGCTGTCCACAGCAGCTCTTTCCAAAATGAGATGCTTGTACTCTGGACCGGTGTAAGACTTTCCACTAGGATGCAGGAAAAGTGGACATTTCACTTATACATGCTTCTGTCTGAAAAATGGGAATTAAACTTTACTGATGGTCAGTCAGTAGATATTCTGACCCTGGTGCCTTCATTGATCCGAATTAGAGAAGGTAGGGTTTACAGCCTCAGCATTTTAAGGGAAGAGTGTACTCTGTCATCATGGGGGCTGTCTTTGTTGATAGAAGTTTATCTCTACCCAATTGAAAAGATTTACAGGTTATACCATTTTAAATGGCCAAAAGGTCTTACATACTTCATAATGACGTGGGGAGTGAACTTCATAATCTTTTGTACTACAGATAGTAACTGTAGCAAATTATTTAAAGGGGAGTTGTTGAATGTGGATTAAGAAGTTTTCTTGCAAAGACAGGCATTTCAAAATAGCTGGCGCTTTATACAGTGTATGGCTATGATATTATTGCCCTGTAAATACTTAATAGTGGAAAGAACATTTAAGAAATAAGTATGTAGAGGTATTTCCATTGTTACATGATTTTCATTGGAAAACAGTAGTGTTTATGTATAAAACTCGTATCTGTGTACTTAAATCTTGGAAACAAACTCAAATCTTTCAAACAAAGATTTTCAAACTGAATTAAAACATCTTCCAATTAGTTTGCCAGATGAGTTGCCTGACAGGGAAAAAAGAAAGTTCTTTTATTTTCAAGACTGAGTAATTAGCATATGAGATTGAAACAGGAGGACTTTGTAAGCACATTTCTTTCTGTGTCTGTCTTTGTCAGGTATCTATTTTAGCTAAATAGAGAAAGACCTTGAAGCTAAATATTGAAATACACTGAATTTAGACCTTTGAGCTGCTTCATCAAAAAGTGTTAAACCGAGATTTTAAAAAAACAAATGAAACAGATGGCTATGTTATATTCACTAAAGTGTTTTTAGTGAGAACAAAAAAAGATAAATGCAGTAAAATTATTTAAAAAATTTTTTATTTCATCTTTATCTCAGCTTCCAAATTTCTGTTTGTATAATATACATATTAATGCATTAGAACATGTGTGTAATTTATAAATAACCACATATTGGGGGTTGAGCTAAGCTATTTCTAATGTGGTATATGATCATAAAAGTTGGGAGGCCATTGATGTACAGAAGGAAATGTGCTGGGAACTTACAAAATCATCTGGGTCTGGAGAGACTGAAAATTCCCTGAGATATCCCTTGGTCTTTCCTGCGCTTGGAAAGGTGGCAGCAGTGACCAGAGAGGGGAAAGAAGAAGAAGAGACAGCAGCACCCCATAGATGGAGTGGGGCCCCTGCTCATCTGAGAGTCTGGCAGGTGTGGGCTGGGCCATGGAGGAGCGGGGAGGGCTTTTACAGGAGTGCCTCCTCTGTGCCCCGCTGATGAGGCTCTGACTGGCAGCCGGGAGGGATGGCGGGAGAGCCTTGCAGAGGTTCTGCGTGGCTTGTTGCGCCATCTCTGGCAGCGAGAGTTTTGATCGTGGCTTCTGCCCTCACCACAGCACTGTCCAATAGTAATATGATGCAAGCCATGTATGTAAGTTTAAGTTTCCTAGTAGCCATATTAAAAAGCAAAACGATGAAATTGTTCAATTTACTTTGTGTAACCTCATATATCGAAAACCTTATTTCATGTCGTCAATAGAAAATGAGATCTTATAGTGGTGGTTCCATGCTAAGTCTTGAAAACCAGTGTGTAGTTTTACACTTTCATATGGTTTGAACTAGCCTCATTTCAAGTATGTGTTAGGCAGAGTTAGTGCAGCTTTAAAACAGCCGCAGTCGGGAACCTTACCGTGAAGCTGAAAGTGGAGATCATCTAATCTCATGGTTTATATGTCTGACTGGCTTCAGGATCCTCTACTTCCTTCATTAAAAAAAATAGTTGGAGTCCTATATTTTAAAGAATGTGTAATTGTTAACTGACGTGTTTTGATAGCCAGCATATAGGTGAATTGTGTATTCTTTCTGGAATCAATCTTTTCCAGACAGAGAGAGACCAAGGTGCTACTACTTACTTTTTGGCAGCCACTCAGAGAATAGAAGTTATTCCATGTGTGAAAGTGACCCCATGGACTTCAGCCAGCCAGGCTCCTCTGTCCATGGAATTCTTCAGGCAAGAATGCTGGAGTGGGTAGCCATTCCCTTCTCCAGGGTACTTTCCCAACCCAGGGATCTAACCTGGGTCTCTTGCACTGCAAGCAGATTCTTTACCATCTGAGCCCCAGGGAAACTCATCTCTGAATCTGTATTGTCACCTGAATGTCCTAAAAGTGGAGTAGGAGAGTATTGGTCTAGAGAAAAAGCCCTGGACTTAGAACATTTGGGGTCAGGGTTCTTCTTTGCCTCATTCGAGCTTTATAATCTGGGGCTTCCCTGGTGGCTCAGATGGTAAAGAATCTGCCTACAATGTGGAAGACCCAGGTTTGATCCCTGGGTTGGGAAGTCCCCCTGTAGGAGAGAATGGCAACCCACTCCAGTATTCTTGCCTGGAGAATTCCATGGACAGAGGAGGCTGGGTGGGTTAAAGTCCATGGCAATTGCAAAGAGTCGGACACGACTGAGTGACTAACACTGAGCAAGTTATGAAGTTTCTTCAAGTCAGAAGATGAGCATGGTCCCTCTTACTGTGAAGTTCAGTGAGTTAAGGCAGAGAAAGTGCCATGAAAGCAGGTACCTTCATCCCAACTAACGTGGTCCTGCCATTGCTGAAATGGAGACTTATCTAGATGTACTTGTCAGTATATCAGCTCAGAGCTAGGTTTTGTTTGTGATGGCTCAGTTGCCTTTGGGGCTACTCTTGGGTTCCAGAACCCATGTTTTCAAGTTTCAGGATCTTTGTGAAGTTGCTGGGGATCTGCAGCCTTGGTGTTTCATGGGCCTGAGGATGCTGGTGCTTTCTTATCAAAAGCGGGCTGATTTCTGCTCCCACACCTTGCTTGTTCTACTAGGCTTACAGGCATCTCAGTCTGAGCAGGCCTGTCAGCTCTCCCCAGGAAATGTCGAACCATAGGCACATACGTTCATTTCCTTTTTAAATGAATACAGTCCCTTACAGTTTTATTGGAATACCAATCCATGGTTTGCACAAGCTGTTTGAATTTTAAACAGATGTGTGTGAAGCTGGGAGTCAGCTTTGCATATGTCAGTCGAGTTTTACAGTCATTGCTTTTAAGGGCATAGCCTGGTCTCAAGCTGTTGCTTTGGGTGGACAGGCTTCTGTGTCATTGCGTGTGCTTTTCTCTCCAGAACCATGACATTTCAGCCAGGACCTGGGCAGCATTCTGGCTGTCTACTAGAAAGCCATGTCATTTGGTTGTCACTGTGGGAGATAACCATGAGCTCTTATAATCCATATTTTGCTGATAGCCAAATATATGCACATGTGCTATTTGGAAAGCTTTAGGTGAAAACATGTTTAATGGTGGGCTGATTCTTTGAAAGAGATATCTGCTAATGTTCATTAAATTGTGAGCCATTCTTAATGTTCATATCTAGCTAGGATTGTTAGATTCTTTAGACATATTTAAACATTTTCTATCCAAAAGTGAATGGGAAGATATTGACAAAACAAAGAAACTCCTTTATTGAAATCGAGGAGAAGTGTATTTTAAAAAATCCAAATTGTCACTGTCTAGTATCATATGTGAGTCTCAGAGAAGGCAATGGCACCCCGCTCTAGTACTCTTGCCTGGAAAATCCCATGGATGGAGGAGCCTGGTAGGCTGCAGTCCATGGGGTCGCGAATAGTCGGATGCGACTGAGCGACTTCACTTTCACTTCTCACTTTCATGCACTGGAGAAGGAAATGGCAACCCACTCCAGTGTTCTTGCCTGGAGAATCCCAGGGATGGGGGCGCCTGGTGGGCTACCGTCTATGGGGTTGCACAAAGTTGGACACGACTGAAGCGACTTAGCAGCAGCAGCAGTATCATATGTGAGTCTAGGGACCTGTTGTACTATTTTGCAACCATGCTTTTTGTTGACAATGAACTTAAATTGTCTAAAAGGAAGATACCTAGAGCCTAGATTTAGCACAAGGCAGAGACTGAGATGCTAAGGGAAATAGATTTATTGAGGTGTCTTTAACAATAAATGGTTTTATTTTTCATAACTGCTGTTTTAGAATTACACTTTGTCAAAATCCAACATTTTGGTTAAATTCCATGGTTTTGGGGACTTTTTCAGTTTTAGACTCCAATCCCAAACTAGACTAAAAAATTCCCCTTCTCTTTCAGTCTCTGTTGGGAGTAGGGTTGATGGAAGGAGGAAGTGGTGCATGGACTACTTTCAGTCTTCTGAGGTTTGGGGTAGGATAGAGGGATGGGTAAGAAATGAGTGCCCACTGGAGATATTTACCTTTAGTATCATACTAACCAGGAAAGCTTGAGCTATATTTGCATTAATGAGGGTAGACCAGGTTTCACTATAGTAACAAGTACAATCTCAGTACCTTAACACATTCATGTAACAGTCTGGGGTGGCCCTGTGACTCATGCTGACCCTTATCCCGAGTGAATCAAAGCCCACTTGCTTCCATTTTGCAGCCCTTCATCCTGTATTTCTTCACTTCCAACTCTGAGTTCAGGAAAGAGAGCTTAAGATTCATACCCACTTTTTTTTTTTCCTGGTAAGATCTTTTAAAAGAGTGTACTAACATGTCACACAATTCATCCATTTTAAGTGTCCAGTTCATTGGGTTTAGTATATGGAATTGTCTCACCCTTGCCTATAATTGGGCTTCCCTATAGCTCAACCAGTAAAGAACCCGCCTGCAATGCAGGAGACCCCAGTTCGATTCCTGGATTGGGAAGATCTGCTGGAGAAGCGATAGGTTACCCACTCCAGTATTGTTGGGCCTCCCTTGTGGCTCAGCCGGTAAAGAATCCGCCTGCAATGTGGGAGACCTGTATTTGATCCCTGGGTTGGGAAGATTCCCCTGGAGAAGGGAATAGCTACCCACTCCAGTATTCTGGCCTGGAGAATTCCATGTATAGTCTATGGGGTCCCAAAGGGTTGAACATGACTGAACGACATTCACTTGCCTATAATTAGAAGTAGAAAGTTCTGCTCACATGCCTATTGGGGAGGACTTACAAAGTCCTATTCTAATTTCAAGGAAGGCTGGAAATGTAGCCCCTCTAGGTGCCTGGGGAGAAGAAAATACTGGGGCAGACACAGGATGTTGTCACTGCCCTGCTTATCTTTGGTGGTGTCTGCCTGACTCATGGGGTGCTCATCCTTCCTTGCCCTACAGTTGACGGAAGGGCAGGTCTTGAAGCTCGCTTCTCCGTTCTCCGGCTTCTCCACTTTTCTCCCCTGTGCAGTCCGGCAGGGAAAGGGGCACTGATCGCTCAGAGCATCGCCTAAGCCAATGTCTGCCTAAGGCACAAATACTAGATGCCTTCCTTGTGTTGTGGGAAATCTCATATTGCACAAGAGGTTGAATTGCCGTGTTCTCTCTTATTTGACTTTCAGGAAGATAATTTCTGCATGAGGTCATTGACTTGACAATTTTCTGCATTCCTTTCTCAGTCCTGTCCTTTATGGTTCAGTCCTGGAGTTGAAGGTGAGGAAGTCCAAGTACCTAATAGGTATTTCTGGCATTGAGGAGAGTTTTCCTTTATGGAAAATGGGAGGCTTTTCTTATTTTGTTATTCCACAAAATCATGAGTTACTGTGAAATAGTACTTTAAAATGGTGGGTGTATCTCTTAAAATATTCTCTAGGGAATATCTTTGAGGTGTTAAAATGTTTATTTGCCATATTTTAAAATTCCCTGAATTATTGGCATATTTTAATGGAGTGAGTTGATATGGATGAATCACCCATGTAGTACATTTGACTCTAAATGTTTTTTAAAAAACCCATTTATTAATATTAATAACTTCAGTTTTACAGAAAAGTTGCAAGGATAATACTGGGAGTTCCCATGTAGTTTATCCTGATGTTACATTTTGTATAACGATGGTACATTTGTCAAAACTTAAAGCCACATTGGCATAGTGTTACAGGCTATAGATTTTATTCTGGTTGCACTGGTTTTTTCATGAATGTTCTCTCTCTGTTCCAGGATCCATTCCAGGGTGACACTTCATGTCTCCTTGACCTCTTATAATCGACAGTTTTTCAGTCTTCCCTGGACACTTTTGAAAGTATTTTGTAGGATGTCTCTCAATTTGGGTTTATCAGTGTTTTCTTATGAATAGACTAGGTTTATGGGTTTGGGAGAATACTGCAAAGGTGAAGTGCCTTTTTCATCATATCACACAAGAGTGTTTGTGAAAGAAACTTGAGTTAACACTGGCGATACTTACCTTGACCACTGGATTAAGGTATAGTCTGTCAGATTTGCCTACTGTAAAATTAATATTTCCACATTTCATACTCTGTGCTTTGGAATCAAATCACTGAATACCATCCACACTCATGGGGAGGAGATTAAGTTCTCTCTCTGGAAGAAGGAAACAGGGATGTATCTTCATGGATTGTTTGTAATTCAGGGGTTTGTCCCTTCTCCCCCACTTATTCAATCATTTACTTATGTTAATTTATCCTCATTTTATTCTTCTGGTTTTTTGATCATTATTTTGTTGAAATTATCCCACCTTTGGCCATTGGGAGCTTTTTCAGCTTGATTCCTAGGTAAGAACTTAGAACTAAAAATATTTCTGTCTTTGGATTCTAGTTACTTTGGCTTGGGTAAACTTGGACTTCTCTACTTCCTCAAGTGGTAACTGTTAAATGAGCAGTATTTTATGGTGTTTCTAAAGTTCTTGGAGACTTTGTAATAATGATTTACAAGGATGTATATAGAAACTTGCCAGTATTTATGAAAGTAATGAGCATTTAGTCATGGAGTTCTACTTAGCATTGAATGTTATTATTTCAAAGAGGTTAATGCCTGTAAAGACCATTGATTATAGATTCTTACAGGAAATTGGAAGTGAACTTATCCTACCTCAATGGATGAGAAACTAAAGGGTCCAAAGTCTAAATGATTTGTCTGAGAAAAGCCGGGACTAAAACAACTCAAATGAGTTTTAAACCTAGTTCTTCCTATGAAATCGAGCATGTATTTTTTTTCTTTTTCAAAAGATGAATATTCTAGAATATTTTTCCAGATATAGAATTATACATAGCTGCTATATAGTAAATAATGCAAGAAGACCAATTTTGAATATCTGTATTTCAAGGTGATAGCTTGCATTAATGGAGAAGGAAATGGCAACCCACTCCAGTGTTCTTGCCTGGAGAATCCCATGGACAGAGAAGCCTGGTAGGCTGCAGTCCATGGGGTCGCACAGAGTCGGACACGACTGAAGCGACTTGGCAGCTTGCATTAATGGCACATTAAGAAACAATTTTTACTGAATTTCATATTGTGATGTGGTTTTTAGCAAGGAAAAGTGGTGTCAAGGTTTTTGGTCATGCTTTTGTTTCAAGACATGGTCTAACGGGTCCTAATTCAGTTGTAGGTCTTCCTAATTTTGTTTTATCTTGAAACTGTCAGTTTAGTATAAATGTCCAGGCATGCATGCTCAGTTGCTTCAGTTTATTTGCTCAGTTGTGTCTGACTCTCTGCGACCCCATGGACTGCAGCACTCCAGACCTCCATGTACATCACCAACTCCTGGAGTCTACTCAAACTCACGTCCATTGAGTTGGTGATGCCATCCAACCATCTCATCCTCTGTCATCCCCTTCTCCTCCTGCCTTCAATCTTTCCCAGCATCAGAGTCTTTTCAAATGAGTCAGCTCTTTACATCGGGTGGCCAAAGTATTGAGTTACAGCTTCAGCATCAGACCTTACAATAAATATTCAGGACTGATTTCCTTTAGGATGGGCTGGTTGGATTTCCTTGCTGTCCAAGGGCTCTCAAAAGTCTTCTCCAACACCACAGTTCAAAAGCATCAATTATTTGGCGCTCAGCTTTCTTTATAGTCCAACTCTTACATCCATACATGACTATTGGAAAAACTATTGCTTTGACTACACGGACTTTGTTGGCAAAGTAATGTCTCTGCTTTTTAATACGCTGTCTAGGTTGATCATAACTTTTCTTCCAAGGAGCGAGGGTCTTTTAATTACATGGCTGCAGTCACCATCTGCAGTGATTTTGGAGCCCCCCAAAATGAAGTCTGTCACTGTTTCCATTGTTTCCCCATCTATTTGCTGTGAAGTGGTGGGACCAGATGCCATGATCTTCGTTTTCTGAATGTTGAGTTTTAAGCCAGCTGTTTCCCTCCTCTTTCACTTTCATCAAGAGGCTCTTTAGTTCTTCTTCACTTTCTGCCATAAGGGTGGTGTCATCTGCATATTTGAGGTTATTGATATTTCTCCCGGCAATCCTAATTCCAGCTTGTGCTTCATCCAGCCCAGCATTTCTCATGATGTACTCTGCATATAAATTAAATAAGCAGGGTCACAATATACAGCCTTGACGTACTCCTTTCCTGATTTGGAACCAGTCTGCTGTTCCATGTCTACTTCTAACTATTGCTTCTTGACCTACATGCAGATTTCTCAGGAGGCAGGTCAGATGGTCTGGTATTCCCATCTCTTTAAGAATTTTTCAGTTTGTTGTGATCCACACAGTCAAAGGCTTTGGCATAATCACCAAAGCAGAAGTAGATGTTTTTCTAGAACTCTCTTGCTTTTTTAATGATCCAATGGATGTTAGCAATTTGATCTCTGGTTCCTCTGCCTTTTCTAAATCCAGCTTGCTGGAAATTCAGTTCATGTACTATTGAAGCCTTGCTTGGAGAATTTTGAGCATTACTTTGCTAGTGTGTGAGATGAGTGCAATTGTGTGGTAATTTGAGCATTCTTTGGCATTGCCTTGCTTTGGGATTGGAATGAAACTGACCTTTTCCAGTCCTGTGGCCACTGTTGAATTTTCCAAATTTGCTGGCATATTGAGTACAACACTTTCACAGCATCATCTTTTAGGATTTGAAATAGCTCAACTGGAATTCCATCACTTCCACTAGCTTTGTTCGTAGTGATGCTTCCTAAGGCCCACTTGACTTCTCACTCCAGGATGTCTGGCTCTAGGTGAGTGATCACACCATTGTGATTATCTGCGTCTTGAAGATCTTTTTTGTATAGTTGTTCTGTGTATTCTTGCCACCTCTTCTTAATATCTTCTGCTTCTGTTAGGTCCATACCATTTCTGTCCTTTATTGAGCCCATCTTTGTGTATAAACTTCCCTTGGTATCTCTAATTTTTTTGAAGAGGTCTCTAGTCTTTCGCATTCTATTGTTTCCCTCTATTTCTTTGCACTGATCACTGAAGAAGGCTTTCTTATCTCTCCTTGCTATTCTGTGGAACTCTGCATTCAAATGGATATATTTTTCCCTTTCTCCTTTGCCTTTTGCTTCTCTTCTTTTCTCAGCTATTTGTAAGGGCTCCTCAGACAGCCATTTTGCCTCTCTTCATTTCTTTTTCTTGGGGATGTTCTTGATCACTGCCTCCTGTACAATGTCACGAACCTCTGTCCGTAGTTCCTCAGGCACTCTATCACGTCTAATCCCTTGAATCTATTTGTCACTTCAACTATATAATTGTAAGGGATTTAATTTAGGTCATACCTGAATGGTCTAGTGGTTTTCCATACTTTCTTCAATTTAAGTCTGAATTTGTCAATAAGAAGTTCATGATCTGAGCCACAGTCAGCTACCGGTCTTGTTTTTGCTGACTGTATAGAGCTTCTCCATTTTTGGCTGCAAAGAATATAATCAGTCTGGTTTTGACCATCTGGTGATGTCCATGTGTAGAGTCTTCTGTTGTGTTGTTGGAAGAGGGTGTTTGCTATGACTAGTGCATTCTCTTGGCAAAACTCTGTTAGTCTTTGCCCTGCTTTATTCTGTACTCCAAGGCCAAATTTGCCTGTTACTCCAGGTATCTCTTGACTTCCTACTTGTGCATTCTTGTCCCCTGTAATGAAAAGGACATCTTTTTTGGGTGTTAGTTCTAGAAGTTCTTGAAGGTCTTCATAGAACTGTTCAGCTTCTTCAGCATTACTGGTCGTGGCATAGACTCGGTCGCGTCAGTTGTGTCCAACTCTTTGCAGCCCCATAGACTGTAGCGAGGGATAAAACACAGAAACTAACATGGTATGTGTGCGTTGAAGTGACAGTGCTTTAAGGATAAATGGAAAATGGTGCCAACTTGTTACTTATACTGTGGTTTACATAAATGTAAGCATTTATCCTTTCACAGCCGTAGACATTCATGGTCAGTTGGAGTTATCCTTATAAGTGATCGTCGTTAAGTTTGCCTTTCAGCTGAAGGATGACATTAATTTCATCTTTAAAAGGCAGTATTAGGTAGTACAGCATTTAAGAAATGTCTTGCTTGTGCCCTTAACAACCTATACCATTATGCTGATGGATTTGCTACCTTGCATCTTATTCTGTATAAAATGTGACCATATATTTTGGATTCCAGAGTCTTTTCTGGTTTGTTGAGCACACTGGTGCTTAAGATGATTTAAATTAGTTTTAATGTATTTGGGTAACCAAGCATACAGTGCTTTGAAGCCACTGGTGGAGAGAAAGAAGAGAGCTATTTCAGCCTTCCCCAGTAATGAGACCCATAAATCAAAAGAATGAACATGGGAACATCAAGCGAGTCTTGGGATCTAATTTCAAACACCTTAAAGGGACTCCTTTTTTGGTTTAGACTTGCTAGGACCATGGTGCCCAGAGTAACGGCTGAACTGAAAAATCTAGATGCAAGACAGAGAACCTCTATGGGACTAAAACAGCTGAGCCAAACACTCTCACCCTGAGCCTTCAAATTTGGGAGGTTTGTGGTTAGGAAGTCTGGGTCTAAAGAAGAGGAAAATGGACAGGGATGTATTCAGCTAGGGGTACTCACATGTTCCTGTACCAGATAGGTAAGGAAATCATAAGATGCTTTTGCAGGAGGGGAGAATGTTTTTCCTTCAGCATATAATTATAGTGGGGTTTTGAAACTGACTTGGGGGCAAGAAAATAAGAGCGTAAAAGCTTTTTGACCAAGACTGAGAAAAATGTTGTGAATTTCTGTAAATAGACACATCCCTGAAAAACAGAATGCCTTCAGGACTTCAGATATGTCTATGGCAAATATAAAGACAGCCTATTCCTAGACTTTTGGCAGGCAGACTGGCCTTTCATTCAGTTCTTTCAAAAAGAAAATAGGCAAGAGAAGTTTTTGGAAAAAAAGATCGAAGTTCTTCTAGATGTTGTTGGTTCAAGCAGTGTTAGAAATTCTTCATGGTTCCTCTCTTGCAAGCTGACTTTGGACTGTGCACGTAGGCCTATTTTTAAACTGCAGGCTTTGTTTCACTCCCACATGCTTTACCCTTCTACTGTTCAAGTGCTAAAACCAGGGATTATTTAAGTTAGTTTATGGGCTGGTGCATGATGAGTTGAGAATTTGAGTTTCTGAAGTTATGAGAAGCAGGTCGAGAGGAAGGAAATGTGGAGAGAATAAATGACAATGATCATATGGATCTCTTTTCTTTCAATTTCCCCCTTTTAAAGACCTCTAGTCGTATAACACACAGAGGTATTTAGTTCTAAAATCTGTATGAATAAATGCATTTAGAGTAGATAAACTTTAGTTAATGTGTTGCTTTTGCTTCTTATCGGGAGTCATTTAAATTCAATGTATAATGGCATTTTGAATTATTTAAAAAACTTCTCTCCTGCAAAATCATCTAATGATTTCCTTGCCTATCTGATACAGGAACATGTGAGTATCCCTAGGTGAATACATCCCTGTCCATTTTACTCCTCTTTAGACCCCAACTTCCTAACCACAGCCCTTTCAAATCTGAAGGCTCAGGGTGAGAGTGTTCGGTTCAGCTGTTTTAGTCCTGTAGAGGGTCTCTGTCTCACATTATTTTGCCATTAAAGGTTTATATTTTAACTTGGGCTTGTGTGTGGTGATCTTGGATGTGTGTGTGTGTGTGTCTATGATGTACGTGGGGTGGAGGAGGAAGGGAGGGGAACTTAAATGCCATTGGTAACATCTGAATTTAAGATTCACTTTTTTGGGGGTGGGGAGCAGAAACGCATTTCTGATGAATAAGACTGAAATCTTTGTGGTCTTCAATAGCAAAGTGATCAGTGGGAAGAGTATTCTCATTTTTAACAGACAGGTCAGAAAGGCTTCTGGTTTTCAAGTTAAAGTATGATGTTTACATTTCAAAAAACTCCTGTTTTATAGCAGCTGGAATTTTATTGTGTGTGGCAGCTTTTTGGGGAAAAAAAAAAAAAAGATATTTTCATAGTTTTTTTCCTGTAATGGCTCTTGGAGACAGTTGAACAAATGAAAACTGAAGACTAATTGTAGCCATGTACTTGGTTATGTCAGATCCTGTAACAATAACAGGGAACTTTTACCTGGTACTGAGGTGGAGGAACTCCTAGTTTTGGTGGGTATGTTCCTTTCACTTTGATTGCTTTGCCCATAATTATTCCCCAAAGTAGTTATGAAGTATAATTTAGTCTGTTTATCTCATGGTGGGTTTACTGCCTTGGAAGTAGTGTTCACCCATCAGTGCCTCCTGATTTCCTGATGCTTTTCAGACTAAGCTGCTACATTAGCAGTATGTTGTTACCTGTAAATGCTTTAGCACACGTATTTGCTGATCACCTAAATGTAAATTTTACAGGCACTGAAAAGCACAGTTCTTATGCACACCCTTTAAATTTTGAGAAATGTATACACGTTACCTAGGAGGTCTCTTTGTGATTTTCCCACTCAATCCTACTTTCTACCCCAGAGAGAACTGTTCTTCTCTGTTTTCATGATGAGTTTTTCCTATTCCAAGACTTTGTATAAATGGAATCGTGTAGTGTGTGTACCCTTCTCTTTTACTCTCTGTACTGTTTTTGAAATTCATTCATACTGTCATCTGAATAAGTAGTTTCATTCCTTTTCACTGTTGAGTAGTATTCCTCTGTGTTAATACAGCAGTTGTTTATCCATTCATATGTTGAACACCGGGGTTGTTTCTAGTTTTTATGTGGGCATATGCTTTCACTTCTGTTGGGTAAAAAACTTAGGAGTGGAATTGCTGTGTTGTAAAGGTAAATGTTTGGTTAACTTGATAAGAAACTGTCAGGCCTTTTTCTAATGTGGTTTTACTATTTGACTGTCCCACCAAGAATGGATGATAGTTCCTGGTTCCTCCGTATCTGTGCCAACACTTGATATTGTCAGTCTTTTGAATATTTGTCTTCCTTAGGAGTGTATGATGGTATCTCACTGTGTTTTGCACTTGGGTTTCCTTGATGACTAATGATTGTGAATGGTTTTTAGAGCACACATTGACCATCTATATATTTTCCTTAGTGGAATGTCTATTTAGGCTTTTGTCCATTTGTTTATCAAGTTTTTCCTTATTGAGTTGGATGTCTTTACATATTTTGAATATCCATCTTTTGTCACACATACATTGCATTTTTTCCTTCCCATCTGTGGCCAGTCTGTTAATTTTCAGTGTCTTTGAGCAGCAGTTTTAATTTTGAAGTCTAATTCATTATTCATTTATTTTTAAGAAATCTTTCCCTATCCCCAAATTAGAAAGCTACTTTACTGTGATTTCTACTAGAGGCTTCATAGTTTTAACTTCTGCATTTAGATTTGTGATTAACTTTGAGTTGTTGTGTAATGTGAGGTAAGGATCCAGGTTTTTTTTTTTCTCGTACTGATGTCTAGCTTCCAGCATCATTTTTTAAGAAGGCTTTTTTCCCTTTTGGAGTACTTTTGCACCTTTTACATAAAAAATCAGTCAGCTATATCTGTGGTGTTTTGTGGTAATTTTAGCCTATTCTCTTGATGTGTTTTGATTTTCTTATGCTAGAACCATGTTCCAAGTTTGTTCATTTTCAGAACTGGTTTTTGAAGTTTGTAGGCCTTTTGCAGTGCCACATAAGTTATAGCATCAGCTCACCCTGTTTATTTTTTAAAAGCTCAGTGGGATTACAATTTGTATTGTCTCGAATCTCCAAACTCTGGCATTTACCAAGTCAAGACTGTGTTCGTAATACTAAAACACCATTTGCTTTCTTGCTTTCATTCTATCAGGGCTATACTATGAGTTTTCCAGAGGCTGTGTGATATAGGATATTGTAATAGATTAGATTGGGCTTCCTGGGTGGCTCAGCGCTAAAGAATCTGCCTGCAATGCAGGAGACACTGGTTCGATCCTCTAGGGGAGGGCATGCCAACCCACTCCAGTATTCTTACATGGAGAATCCCATAGACAGAGGAGCCTGGTGGGCTACAGTCCATAGGGTTACAAAGAGTTGGACTCATCAGAAGTGACTGAGCATGCATGCAATAGACTAGATACAGAATCAGATAGGAAAATCCAGCTGTCTTATATTCTCAATATTAAAAATATTTGCAGAAATGAAATTTATTTTTCACTAAAATTTAGGAAGAATGAATTTTTATAATATGGTAGCTTTTCAGTTCAGTTCAGTTGCTCAGTCGTGTCTGACTCTTTGCGACCCCATGAATCGCAGCACGCCAGGCCTCCCTGTCCATCACCAACTCCCGGAGTTCACTCAGACTCACGTCCATCGAGTCAGTGATGCCATCCAGCCATCTCATCCTCTGTTGTCCCCTTCTCCTCCTGCCCCCAATCCCTCCCAGCATCAGAGTCTTTTCCAATGAGTCAATTCTTTGCATGAGGTGGCCCAAGTAATGGTAGCTTTTAGTGAGTGTTAATTTAAAATATTTTTTTCATTTTAAGTTTTTCACATGGTAAAATTTATTATATATAACCCACATAAATTGAAACTTTTGGGGGTGTTCAATTATTTTAAAAGTGTCAAAGGAGCCCTGAGAATGAGATAGAAAACTGTTGCTCTAGATCAGTATGAATAATTGACACCTTAATAATAGTTATTCTTCCAATTCATAAGTATAGTGTATCTCTAAATTATGTTTTATAAATTTCAGATAGGCATTTAAAAATATCTTTTGTTAAATATTTTCCTAAGTGTTGTATACTTTTGACTCTGTGAATGGAATAAACCATCCATGGTTTTCTCATTGAGGAATAATACCACCTGTGTCATAATTGTACAGGAAGGATTTAAATATAAAACTCCAAGACCATTGCCTGGGACATTAGTCCGTAGATGGTGATGGTTACCATAACAACAACCAAACCTGTTAATCAGGTGTCAGGGAATTTGTGATTTGAAACTCTTGCCGAGGTCTAAGCCATTTGCCTTCGGAAAACTATGAAATGGGCAAGGTTTATCTGTGGCATCTCTAACCGGTTTTTTCTTCATTCTCTGTTGGCATCATGTCTACTCCCTCATGGATGCAGTGGCATCCTGCTTTCTGGCCACCTTCCTGAAATGGAAAGGGTGAGAGTCTGGTGATGACATGACCTTGCTGATGGATACAAATCCATCAGTGTAGATCAATGGCTAGTTGCCTGCTTTTGTACTGCCTGTGAGTAGGAATGTGTTTTTCATTTAAAAGTGACTGAAACAAATCAATAACGTTTTATGACACATAATGTGAAAATTAGATCTTTTGAACTGTGGTGTTGGAGAAGACTTTTGAGAGTCCCTTGAACTGCAAGGAGATCCAACCAGTCCATCCTAAAGGAGATCAATCCTGGGTGTTCACTGGAAGGACTGATGTTGAAGCTGAAGCTCCAATAATTTGGCCACCTGATGCGAAGAGCTGACTCATTTGAAAAGACCCTGATGGTGGGAAAGATTGAGGGCAGGAGGGGAAGGGGACGACAGAGGATGAGATGGTTGGATGGCATCATTGACTCGATGGACATGAGTTTGAGTGAACTTCGGGAGTTGGTGATGGACAGGGAGACCTGGCGTGCTGCAGTCCATGGGGTCGCAAAGAGTTGGACATGAGTGAGCGACTGAACTGAACTGACTGAAAGTGAAAATTTATGAAAGCCAAGTTTCACGAGTTTTGCCAGAAGTAAAGTGTTCTGGAGCTCAGCCATGCTCATTTGTTTATAGATTGTCTGTAGCTGCTTTCTCGTGGCAACCGCAAAGTTGAGGAGTTGTGACAGAGGCTGGGTGGAACTTCCTTGTAACTCAGCACTGCCTCCCTGTGCCTTGTGAATCAGTGACGCAGGTCTCACTTAGCAGTGTCCACTGCCATGTGTATTGCTTTGCAGGGACACTGTACTCATTTATCAGTGCATATCCTTGATGTCCAAACAAGGAGAGAGGAGAAAAGTGGGCTGTGAGTGGTGTGCTTTAAAGGCAGGGTGTACACGTGAGGGTTACTTTGTTACTGATGAGATAGCAAAGCATTGCGTTTATTACATGATGACAGGGTAACTGCCCTGAAAGAATACACATCTTGATCGGCAGATTAAGCCCTCATTACAATGTACCCAATTCACAGGAATGCGACAGTAAAAAATGGGAAAACTTAAAACCAAGTATCTCATTACAGCAGTGTTTCTTCCCCAAAATAAAAACTGAGAATGAGGTGTTGCCAGTGAGTGCTTCCAAGTGGCTTGTTTCTTAGCTGAGCCAGAAAAGCCATTTGATGGTGGGCTAATGAAACCATGTTTGATTACAGCAGCTGAAGAAATGTGCTCAGAGTGAACAAAATTGTTTAAACTATTAGCCTTCAGGAGGGAACAGTTGCTGAAGGGGTTGAGGACTTTGGGCTCAATGTCAATAGTTAATTGACACAGCAGATGGTTTTGGATGGTTTTCCTGGGCGCTCGGATGAGTTCACAAGTAGTACCAGTCCAACTCACTTGCTGTTTTCTCGAGGGATCAATGTAGAGTTTGAAGTGAAGGAAAAGTTAGTCTCTTTGAATAGTCTCTATAGAACAGTAGATTGTCAAAAACAAAACAAACCAGGAGAACTTGAATTCAGTACAGTCTGAAGTGGAATCTAAGATGGTTTAGGACTGATGGTGATACATGTAAAGCAGAAAAAGGCTTGGTTGGATAAATCTATAAAGTTCGTGGAAAGGTAAGGTATTTAGAGCCTTTGGCCACTGTTATCCCCAGAACTTTGCAGATGTTTGAATTTGTCTTGTGCTGCTGAGCAAGCAATGCCCATGAACTTCATTTTTTCCTCAGGTTAATGTTGACCAGCTCTTTGAATTTTTATCAAAAACGAAAGCTGAATATACTCATTTGCCTGACCACACAAACAGTTTGGTGGCCTGACAGTGTGGCAAAAGTATATATGTTCTTTGCAAAAAACTAGGTTCAGGACTGAAATGAAAATTCTTAAAATGAAGAATTTTAAGCCATCATCATTGAATAGTGAATGGCTTTTTATGTAAAATTTCACTGCAGACTTGAGAAATAGCACTTACAGCTAAAACTTAATATTGAATTAGTCATTTAGTCAAACAATATTGGTTGTCATCTCACTAGTAATGTCAAGCTGCTATAGTGCTTCCTGTGTGTCAAATTGAAGAAAGTAGGGAAAACCACTAGACCATTCAGGTATGACCTAAATCAAATCCCTTATGATTATACAGTGGAAGTGAGAAATAGATTTAAGGGACTAGATCTGATAGAGTGCCTGATGAACTATGGACTGAGGTTCGTGACATTGTACAGGAGACAGGGGTCAAGACCATCCCTGTGGAAAAGAAATGCAAAAAAGCAAAATGGCTGTCTGGGGAGGCCTTACAAATAGCTGTGAAAAGAAGAGAAGTGAAAAGCAAAGGAGAAAAGGAAAGATATAAACATCTGAATGCGGAGTTCCAAAGAATAGCAAGAAGAGATAAGAAAGCCTTCTTCAGCGATCAATGCAAAGAAATAGAGGAAAACAACAGAATGGGAAAGACTAGAGATCACTTCAAGAAAATCAGAGATACCCAGGGAACATGTCATGCAAAGATGGGCTCGACAAAGTACAGAAATGGTATGGACCTAACAGAAGCAGAAGATATTAAGAAGAGGTGGCAAGAATACACAGAAGAACTGTACAAAAAAGATCTTCATGACCCAGATAACCACGATGGTGTGATCACTCACCTAGAGCCAGACATCCTGGAATGTGAAGTCAAGTGGGCCTTAGAAAGCATCACTACAAACGAAGATAGTGGAGGTGATAGAATTCCAGTTGAGCTATTCCAAATCCTGAAAGATGATGCTGTGAAAGTGCTGCACTCAATATGCCAGCACATTTGGAAAACTCAGCAGTGGCCACAGGACTGGAAAAGGTCAGTTTTCATTCTAATCCCAAAGAAAGGCAATGCCAAAGAATGCTCAAACTACCGCACAATTGCATTCATCTCACACGCTAGGAAAGTAATGCTCAAAATTCTCCAAGCCAGGCTTCAGCAATATTCAGTGAACCGTGAACTTCCTGATGTTCAAGCTGGTTTTAGAAAAGGCAGAGGAACCAGAGATCAAATTGCCAACATCTGCTGGATCATGGAAAAAGCAAGAGAGTTCCAGGAAAACATCTATTTCTGCTTTATTGACTATGCCAAAGCCTTTGACTGTGTGGATCACAATAAACTGTGGAAAATTCTGAAAGAGATGGGAATAGCAGACCACCTGATCTGCCTCTTGAGAAATTTGTATGCAGGTCAGGAAGCAACAGTTAGAACTGGACATGGAACAACAGACTGGTTCCAAATAGGAAAAGGAGTACACCAAGGCTGTATATTGTCACCCTGTTTATTTAACTTATATGCAGAGTACATCATGAGAAACGCTGGACTGGAAGAAACACAAGCTGGAATCAAGATTGCCGGGAGAAATATCAATAACCTCAGATATGCAGATGATACCACCCTTATGGCAGAAAGTGAAGAGGAACTCAAAAGCCTCTTGATAAAAGTGAAAGAGGAGAGTGAAAAAGTTGGCTTAAAACTCAACATTCAGAAAACGAAGATCATGGCATCCGGTCCCATCACTTCATGGGAAATAGATGGGGAAACAGTGGAAACAGTGTCAGCATTTATTTTTCTGGGCTCCAAAATCGCTGCAGATGGTGACTGCAGCCACGAATTTAAAAGACGCTTACTCCTTGAAGGAAAGTTATGACCAACCTAGATAGCATATTCAAAAGCAGAGACATTACTTTGCCAACAAAGGTCCATCTAGTCAAGGCTATGGTTTTTCCTGTGGTCGTGTATGGATGTGAGAGTTGGACTGTAAAGAAGGCTGAGCACTGAAGAATTCATGCTTTTGAACTGTGGTGTTGGAGAAGACTCTAGAGAGTCCCTTGGACTGCAAGAAGATGCAACCAGTCCATTCTGAAGGAGATCAGCCCTGGGACTTCTTTGGAAGGAATGATGCTAAGGCTGAAACTCCAGTACTTTGGCCACCTCATGCGAAGAGTTGACTCATTGGAAAAGACTCTGATGCTGGGAGGGATTGGGGGCAGGAGGAGAAGGGGACGACAGAGGATGAGATGGCTGGATGGCATCACTGACTCGATGGACGTGAGTCTGGGTGAACTCCGGGAGTTGGTGATGGACAGGGAGGCCTGGCGTGCTGCGATTCATGGGGTCGCAAAGAGTCGGACACGACTGAGCGACTGATCTGATCTGATGCTGTCAAAAATTAAGAGATCTGTTTCTAATCAAAGTTGTGGCAAATACATTTTCTTAAACTCATATCAGTACTGCATTTCAGACCTCAATGCAAATACAAAGGAGATTTCCAGATATCAAAATAGATTTAACTGTGCAGATGAAGAACTTCTTCCTAATTTCAATTGGAAGTAAAGAATCTGTGATTGAATGACATGCCAAAAGGAAAATATCAAGAGAAACATGTAACAGTATTTATTAAATGCTCTCCCAATGATGATGAATATATTTAACTAAAACACTGTGCTCGTGGATATAAGTATTTGGTATTGTCTATATGTGTGAAAAGACATTTTGAAGGTGAAATATGTAAAATTGCATTACAGATCAGCACTGACAGATTAATATTTACACTTGATTTTGACAAGAGGCACTGGCTTTGAACCCCAATTAAGCAAATTGTTCTCCCTAGGTATCATTCTTCACGTTAGGAATTTTCCATTACAAACAATTATACTATATTTTTTCAAGTTTTGTTTGTGGCAAATTTTCTTTTGCTGTTTAAGTATAATATCCTTTATCCTTCTTGGTCCAGAAGCCTCAAATATTTACTTCGTGACCTTTATTTGAAAATGTTTGCTAACCTCTGATTTATATTCGTGTTCACTTTTCTAACTATCTATATTCAGGGAATGAATGCTCTTGTGTTTGGTTCAAGATCTTTTTCAGAAACCAATGTGAAGGAAATTTTGTTGGAGGCTGAGGTGGCTTTGCTCTAGAAGTTACTCTCACGCAAGTTTTACTCTTGTTCTTGAACTGTGTTGAGGGCAAAGCACTGAACAAGATGGTTGAGGATGGACCTGTCTCCCTGTGCTTATTACGTGTTCCTTCTGCGCTGAAATGCTGGCCCCAGTCATGGCTGGTTTCTTACGAGTCTGGACTGAGGAAGGGGAGGATGCTGTGGGCGCTGTGCACGCTGCCCTCCTTCTACTCCGCTGAGTGTTCTTCTTCCTCCTGTCCATGGACTCCCATCACTAGTTCCTCAAGTACCAACCTCCATGGGTCAGCAGCCATTCCTTCTGGATAATCTGTTTTGGTCTGGAGGATGACATTACCTTCTAGAAAGTCAGAGCTGCTAGCCCCAGAGTTAGGCTTCCTTGGGAAGAAGAGGGATGAGTAAGCAGGTAGCAGTGACCCTGCTACCCTAGAAACCCACAGTGAAGGGCACACGCCCACATTCAGACATGCAACAGGCTGGAAATCCTGGATTGGAATTATTCTCAAGCATCACAACTTTAAGTTCCCATAGCACTGATGTCTGCTTATGAACCAGTCTTCTCACAGAAGTTAGAGAAGGGATACAATGCAGTTTCAGTGTTCACCTCTTAATTCTCTCTCTCTTGTTGGCAAATTTTCATTGTCGTGACTTTTTTGTGCCGTCTGGATTTCTTTGGGTTACTGGTGGGGAGTGAGCGAGCATGGTGCTTCAGAATGTCAGACACTACCGTTCAAAGTGCTGGAAACAGCTCCCAACCCCAAGGAAGATCTTGGAGAACCTGGTGTGTTGATCCTGTTGAAAGGTGAGCCTAGCTCTTTGGGAAAATGACTCATCGATGTGACTTCACTGCTGCCCTCATTTGAAACTTCTTACAGTGAAAGTGTAACCCAGTTCTGACAAAGATTTGCAGCCGGGACAGGACCTGCCTTTGACTCAGTGATGTGTCACATTCTCTCTGCCGGAAACTTGCATTCTTGACACCAGTCATCATGGTCCTGGCAGGAACACTTTTGGAGAGGTGTTGGTATTTGGTAGATTTATTTATTTATTTTTCCAGCTGTCCACAAAAAAACAAACTCAGATATTTTTTTTCCTCTCCTCTTTGAAAAGTTTTTTGGCATAGCTGGTCATTTCTCCGTCTGGCATTGGTTATCGCCCTGCCAAGGGTGGTTTGCTTAGGGCCATGGCAAGGTGACTGTGGCCCTAAGTAAAGGGTAAAATAAACTAGGGCGGTGTGCCTTTCTGGGAAGATGGAACCTCTTAACCGGTGTCAGACGGTGCGTGACTGGCCGTGGCTCGTGGCCACAGGCGTTTGCTTCAAGTGTGGCTGGGATTTGCTTAAAGAGGCCCTTTAATTGCCTGCCTGGTTCCTCATCTAAGTGGATACCTCTTCACCATTGAGTGGTTTTATGCCAAGAGAATGCCTAGACTTGCTCGCCTGCATTAGGAACTTCCCAGTGCCTGAGGACCACACCTAATTTACAAGAAACAGAACGTCTATTCCAGTCTACAGTTTATTCTTACAGCTCATGGAAGAAACATGTTCTGACGGGCTCCTTTCTTACTAATTTATACATTTTTTGCAAGCGGATCCTTGAAGGCAGAGTTGTGTCTTCCTCCTGTGTCTGCCTCTGCTGTTAGAGCAGACCCTGATAGGGAAGGCAGGATGGTATGGGGGAGTTACACCTGTGTAGTGGTTGGGGAACCAGACCCGAACTCTGGGTTGGCCAGTAGCTATAAGATCTTTATCTCATTATTCGATTATTATAATTATCTGACTATTATCTGACAGTTCCTTATCTGATTATTAGATTGAATGAGAGATGCTAAAAAGCAGTGGGTCATAGTCTTGCTGTGCATTGGAAACACCTGTGGACTCTTATTTAAATAAATGTGATTGGACTGTATACATCAATGGTGGGTTCAACAGGTCTGGGTGGAGCCTGAGGAGTGGGTAGTTTGCCGAAGTTCCTTATGGCAAGAATTGAGGGCCTCTGCCTAGAGTCCTACCTGCCTGTTATGAATTAATTTCAGAACTAGCTAAATAATAGGAGCAAAGACTGAGTAGTTAACATACCTTTATTTTAGGTTTCCTGAGCTTATCTTAAGTAGGACCTTGTGTTCAGTTTTAAAAATACTGAAAAGGGAGAAATTAAAAAAAAACAAACTTTTTTCCTTAATAGAAACATCTGAATTGGTGTCTGGACTCTGGCAGGTGGAGCATGGTGTTGAATGAAATGGAAAGACTGAGGCCAGAGGACAGGATGGGACTGCTCAGGGATAATAGCAGGAGAGGTGGCATAGGGGTGCCTGAGCTCTGGGTTGAGTTTCTGGTCTCTTTTGTAAAGATTGAAGCTTTTTTTTTTTTTTTGATGAGATGGCATGTGGGATCTTAGTTCCCTGAGCAGGGATAGAACCCTTGTCTCCCTTCATTGGAAGCACAGAGTATTCACCACTGGACCACCAGGCAAGTCTTGAAGGTAGTTCTTATATTTTTGATCCTTTTGATTCTCAAACAAAACTCCCTGGTGTTGAGTTGAACACCTAGGGGAGTGTTCCTAGGCTATCTAATAAAATTCAGATACACTGTTACATCCTGTTGTGGGCTGAGGTCTGTGCTAGGTTCCTGAGACTCTCAGATGAGAGACTCAGAAGAGGAAGACAGGCATATGGAAAAAGTAGCTATTAGGCTACAACCTGCTAAGCACAGTGATAGATGAGTAGGGGAGTAACTTACTCTTGGGAGTGGGAGGTTATCAGGGAAGGCTTTAGACAAGTAAAGCCTGAGTAGTTTTTTTAGTTTTTAAATTTTAATTGAAGCATAGTTGCTTTACTCTATTGTGTTAGTTTCTACTGTTTAGGAAAGTGGATCAGCTTTACATATGTATGTATCCCCTCTTTGTTGGATTTCCTTCCCGTTTAGGTCACCACAGAGCACTGAGTAGAGTTCCCTGTGCTGTACTGTAAGCTCTTATTGTCTATTTTATACATAGTACCAATAGTGTGTGTATGTCAGTCCTAATTTCCCGATTGATCCATCCTCCTCTTTCTCTGTATCTGTGTCTCTGTTTCTGCTTTGTAAATAAGATCCTCTATGCAGGGTTTTTTTTGCAGATTCCACATTCACATTGATACACAGTATCTGTTCTCTTTCTGACTTACTTCTCTCTGTATGATAGTCTCTAGGTCCATCTATGTCTCCACAAATGACCCAACTTCGTTCCTTTTCATAAAGCTTGAGTAGTTTTGAAGGCAGGGTAGGAGTTCACTCAGCAGCCTGGGGCAGGTGAGTGTGTGAGGTGAGAGGAAGGCTGGGCGCAGAGACCTGAAGCGTGACAGACTGAGCTGAGAGGACTACAGATGTTCTTGATAGTTGAGTGTGAAGTTGGTGGGATGTTAGAAGACCAGGCGGCTGACGATCACAGGCTTCGGGTTCCAGACTTGGAGATGGGGTTTCATATCCCGGACCTTTGAAATATTGGTAGCAGGAGAGCGATGTAGTCAGAGCTGCTGTTTAGAGAGGTTGCAGTGACTATTAAGACTATAAATGTGAGAGGTCAGGGTGTGGGTGCAAAAGAGACGTCTGGGAGAGAGGTATTGTGGTCCTGAACTAAGTTGGTAATTGGCTTGGTAATTGGAGTACAAGGTAAGGGGGAGGACAAATTCTGGCTGATTATTAGATTTCTGGCTGGGTGCCAAGAGGAAGGCTTGGACATCATTTGACATGTGGATTACAAGCAATAGAAAGCAGCTGAGTAGAGGAGATATCCATTGGGGAGATCAAAGAGATGTGTGGACCTTTAGGCAAAAATACCTAGTTGGGGTTTGAGTAACAAGAGAGGCATTTGGAGGAGTCAGTGCTCAAAATACAGATTCACGGGTGACCAATGTGAATTTAACAACCACAGAAAAGAATAATATTGCTGTACTTTAGGGGAAGAAGAAATGCCTAAATCTATGGTAGTTTTCTACTGCTCAGTTCAGTCGCTCAGTTGTGTCTGAGTCTTTGTAACCCCATGGACTGCAGCACGTCAGGCCTCCCTGTCCATCTCCAACTCCCGGAGTTCACTCAAACTCATATCCATTGAGTTGGTGATGCCATTCACCCTTCTCCTCCTGCCGTCAATATTTCCCAGCATCAGGGTCTTTTCAAATGAGTCAGTTCTTCATAGCGGGTGGCCAAAGTATTGGAGTTTCAGCTTCAGTATCAGTCCTTCCAATAAATATCCAGGACTGATTTCCTTTAGGATGGGCTGGTTGGATCTCCTTGCCATTCAAGGGACTCTCAAGCATCTTCTCCAACACCACAGTTTAAAAGCATCAGTTGTTCAGTGCTCAGCTTTCTTTATAGTCCAACTCTCACATCCATACATGACTACTGGAAAAACCATAGCTTTGACTACACGGACATTTGTTGGCAAAGAAATGTCTCTGCTTTTTAATATGCTATCTAGGTTGGTCATAACTTTTCTTCCAAGGAGTAAGCGTCTTTTTATTTCATGGCTGCAGTCACCATCTGCAGTGATTTTGGAGCCCCCCAAAATAAAATCTGTCACTGATTCCACTGTTTCCCCATGTATTTCCCATGAAGTGATGAGACTGGATGCCATGATCTTAGTTTTCTGAATGTTGAGCTTTAAGCCAGCTTTTTTCACTCTCCGCTTTCACTTTCATCAAAAGGCTTTTTAGTTCCTCTTCACTTTCTGCCATAAGGGTGGTGTCATCTGCATATCTGAGGTTATTGATATTTCTCCTGGCAATCTTGATTCCAGCTTGTGTTTCATCCAGCTCAGCATTTCTTATGATGTACTCTGTATAAAAGTTAAATAAGCAGGGTGAAAATATACAGCGTTGCTTTACTCCTTTCCCAATTTGGAAGCAATCAGTTCCATGTCCAGTTCTAACTGTTGCTTCTTGACCTGCATACTGATTTCTCAGGAGGCAGGTCAGGTGGTCTGGTATTCCCATCTGTTGAAGAATTTTCCAGAGTTTCTTGTGATCCACATAATCGAACACTTTGGCATAGTCAATGAAGCTGAGGGTCGGACATGACTGAGCGACTTCACTTTCACTTTTCACTTTCATGCGTTGGAGAAGGAAATGGCAACCCACTCCAGTGTTCTCGCCTTGAGAATCCCAGGGACGGGGGAGCCTGGTGGACTGCCGTCTATGGGGTTGCATAGAGTCAGACACGACTGAAGCAACTTAGCAGCAGCAGATGTTTTTCTGGAACTCTCGCTTTTTTGATGATCCATCGGATGTTGGCAATTTGATCTCCGGTTCCTCTGCCTTTTCTAAATCCAGCTTAAACATATGGAAGTTCACGGTTCACATACTGTTGAAGCTTGGCTTGGAGAATTTTGGGCATTACTTTACTAGCGTGTGAGATGAGTGCAATTGTGCTGTAATTTGAGCATTCTTTGGCATTGCCTTGCTTTGAAATTGGAATGAAAACTGACCTTTTCCAATCCTGTGGCCACTGCTGATGGCCACATCCAATTGGCCAATATGGCCTTTTCCAAATTTGCTGGCATATTGAGTGCAACACTTTCACAGCATCATCTTTTAGGATTTGAAATAGCTCAGCTGGAATTCTAGCACCTCCACTAGCTTTGTTCGTAGTGATGCTTCCGAAGGCCCACTTGAATTCACATTCCAGGATGTCTGGCTCTAGGTGAGTGACCACACCATTGTGATTATCTGGGTCTTGAAGATCTTTTTTGTACAGTTCTTCTGTGTATTCTTGCCACCTTCTTAATATCTTCTGCTTCTGTTAGGTCCATACCATTTCTGTCCTTTATTGAGCCCATCTTTGCATGTAAAGTTCTCTTGGTATCTCTAATTTTCTTGAAGAGATCTCTAGTCTTTCCCATTCTATTGTTTTCCTCTATTTCTTTGCATTGATTTCTGAGGAAGGCTTTCTTATCTCTCCTTGCTATTCTTTGGAACTCTGCATTCAAATGGGTATATCTTTCCTTTTCTCCTTTGCCTTTCACTTCTCTTCTTTTCTCAGCTATTTGTAAGGGCTCCTCAGACAGCCATTTTGCCTCTTTGCATTTCTTTTTCTTGGCCATGATCTTGATCACTGCCTCCTGTACAGTAACACAAACCTCTGTCCATAGTTCTTCAGGCACTCTGTCTATCAGATCTAATCCCTTGAATCTATTTCTCAATTTCACTGTATAATTGTAAGGGATTTGATTCAGGTCATATCTGGATGGTCTAGTGGTTTTCCCTGCTTTCTTCAATTTAAGTCTGAATTTGGCAATAACGAGTTCATGATCTGAGTCAGTCAGCTCCCGGTCTTGTTTTTGCTGACTGTGTAGAGCTTCTTCATCTTTGGCTGCAAAGAATATCATCAATTTGGTTTTGGTATTGATCATCTGGTGATGTCCATTTTTAGAGTCTTCTGTTGTGTTGTTGGAAGAGGGTGTTTGCTATGACCAGTGCATTCTCTTGGCACAACTGTGTTAGCCTTTGCCCTGCTTCATTCCGTATTCCAAGGCCAGATTTGCCTGTTACTCCAGGTGTCTCTTGACTTCCTACTTTTGCATTCTTGTCCCCTATAATGAAAAGGACATCTTTTGTGGGTGTTAGTTCTAGAAGGTCTTGTAGGTCTTCATAGAACTGTTCAACTCCAGCTTCATCAGGGCATAGAGTTGGATTACTGTTGATATTGAATGGTTTGCCTTGGAAATAAACAGAGATCATTTTGTTGTTTTTGAGATTGCATCCAGGTACTGCATTTCAGGCTCTTTTGTTGACTATGATGGCCAGTCCATTTCTTCTAAGGGATTCTTGGCCACAGTAGTAGATATAATGGTGATCTGAGTTAAATTCACCCATTCCGGTCCATTTTAGTTCATTGATTCTGAAAATGTCGATGTTCACTCCTGCCATCTCCTGTTTGACCACTACCAGTCTGCCTTGATTCATAGGCCTAACATTCCAGGTTCCTATGCAATATTGCTCTTTATAGCCTCGGACCTTGCTTCCATCACCAGTCTCATCCACAACTAGGTGGTGTTTTTGCTTTGGCTCCATCTCTTCATTCTTTTTGAAGTTACTTCTCCACTGATCTTCAGTAGCATATTAGGCACCTACTGACCTGGGGAGTTCATCTTTCAGTGTTTTATCTTTTTGCCTTTTCACACTGTTTATGGGATTCTCAAGGCAAGAATACTGAAGTGGTTTGCCATTCCCTTCTCCAGTGGACCATATTTTGTCGGAACTCTCCACCATGACCCATCCGTCTTGGGTGACCCTACATGGCATGGCTTATAGTATAATTGAGTTAGACAAGGCTGTGGTCCATGTGGTCAGATTGGTTAATTTTCTGTGATTATGGTTTTCATTCTGTCTGCCCTCTGATGGAGAAGGATAAGAGGCTTATGGAAGCTTCCTGATGGGAGAGACTGACTGAGGGGCTTCCCTTGTGGGTAACAGTAATCCAACTCTATGCCCTGATGAAGCTGGAGTTGAACAGTTCTATGAAGACCTACAAGACCTTCTAGAACTAACACCCAAAAAAGATGTCCTTTTCATTATAGGGGACAAGAATGCAAAAGTAGGAAGTCAAGAGACACCTGGAGTAACAGGTAAATCTGGCCTTGGAGTACAGAATGAAGCAGGGCAAAGGCTAACACAGTTGTGCCAAGAGAATGCACTGAGGTCTTGTTCTGATGGGCAGGGCCATGCTCAGTAAATCTTTAATCCAACTTTCTATCGATGGGTGGGGCTGTGTTCCCTCCCTGTTCTTTGGCTTGAGGCCAAACTGTGGTGGAGGTAATGAAGATAATGGTGACCTTCTTCAAAAGGTCCCATGCACACACTGCTATACTCAGTGCCCCCAACCCTGCAGCAGGCTACAGCCAACCCACACCTCCGCTGGAGACTTCTGAACAGTCATGGGCAAGACTGGGTCAGTCTTTTGTGGGGTTACTGCTCCTTTCTCCTGGGTCCTGGCGCACAAGGTTCTGTTTGTGCCCTCCAAGAGTCTGTTTTCGCAGTCCTGTGTAAGTTCTGGCGGCTCTCTGGTGGGGTTAATGGTGACCTCCTCCAAGAGGGCTTATGCCATAGCCAGGTCAGCTGCACCCAGAGCCTCTGTCCCTGCAGCAGTCCACTGCTGACCCATATCTCCTCAGGAGACACTCAAACACACTTCTGTCTCAGTCTCTGTGGGGTCCCTGGGTCCTGGTGCACACAAGGTATGTTTGAGCCCTCTGAGGGTCTCTGGCAGGTATGGGGTTTGATTCTAAATGTGATTTCATTCCTCCTACTGTCTTGCTTGGGCTTCTCCTTTGCCCTTGGATGTGGGGTATCCTTAGGTCGCTCATTTGTTTCCAGCTCGAAGGAGGAGATGAACGTTGGGGCTTCCCTGATAGCTCAGTTGGTAAAGAATCTGCCTGCAACGCAAGAGACTGTGGTTTGATTCCTGGGTTGAGAAGATCTGCTGGAGAAGGGATAGGCTACCCACTCCAGTATTCTTGGGCTTCCCTTGTGGGTAAACTGGTAAAGAATCCGCCTGCCATATGGGAGACCTGTGTTCAATCCCTGGTTTGGGAAGATCCCCTGGAGAAGGGAAAGGCTACCCACTCCAGTATTCTGGCCTGGAGAATTCCATGGACTGTATAATCCATGGGGTCACAAAGAGTTGGATACGATTTTCACTTTCTATTGCTAGGTAACAAAATTGTCCCAGATGTTCAGTTCAGTTCAGTCACTCAGTTGTGTCCGACTCTTTGCAACCCCATGGACTGCAGCATGCCAGGCCCGCATGTCCCAGATGATGTAGTCATTATTTAGTGACTTAAAACAATGAACATGTTATCTATCTTTTTGTAGGTTAAGTTTCCAGGTGCAGCCTAACTGGGAACCTCTGTTTCAATCCCTTGTAAGGCTATAGTCAAGCTGTTGTTTGAAACTGTGGTCTCATTTGAAGGATCGACTGGGGAAGGACCAACTTTCAAGGTCACTTGTGGTTTTGGATAGGTTTTGTTCCTTGCTGACGGTTGGCTTCAGGTCTTCCTAGTTCACCACCTGGGCCTCTCACAACAGCATCTTCCCAATTTGGTTGCTAGCTGGCTTCCCTCAGAGTGAGTAAGATAAGAGGCCTAGTCAGTATCAAAAATGACATCATATCCCTTTTGGTGCATGGACTAGGAATGAGTCACTTAGTCTTCCCCCCTCCTAAGGGGAGGGGATTACACAAAACCCTGAATACAGGAGGTGGGGGTCTTTGGGAGCCCCTTGGAGACTGACTAGTATAGCATCTAAGAGATGGGCTGACTAGGGGGTTTTAGAGCAGAAGCGGTAACTGAAGGCAAGAGAAGCAGCAGAAGAGTGTGGTCCCACAAGCTAATGGAAAAGAGGAAAGAATTCAGACATAGACTAGGTTATGATGTAACATAACTCATCTGAGGTGCTTAGAAACAAGATTTGTTTCTGGTTCATGCGCGTATTCATCGTAGGTTACTTTGGGCTCTGTGTCACATAATCATCCCTGGACCACGTCCATGAAGGTGATTCAGGGACCTAAGCTGACAGTTTGGGAAACCTTCACTCTCTGAAACATTGCCGGTTGCCATGGCAGAGGGGGAAAGTTAGGGAGACCCAGGCATTAGCTATCAGAGAATTTCAGCCCACGTTCTTTCCTTTTACATTTCATTGACATAAGTGATGTCATGGGACCAGCCTCCCCCCAAAGGGAGTGAGGAAATGTACTCTTACTATGTGTCCGAGAGTGGCGATTCCGAGACTCTTAGTGATTGGCACTGGGGTCAGCCCCCGAGGGAGTAGTCAGGAGCGCCGCCCTACACAGAGGGGCAGTGTGCCCACTAAACACGGTGTTGGAATCGGCGGTGATGTGGTCCTTGTGTCAGCCAGGGCGGTGGTTGTGAACAGATGAAGCATTCCCCAATTGCAGTGGGTTAAGGAGAGGGTGGCAGACGGGAACATGCAGAGAGGCAGGAGGAAGAAACTGGAGAAATAGCTTCACCAGGCAGAAAAGCAGCTCTGATCACTAGTCTTTCCTCCTCCTCCTTGATTTAATCATAGACCAGTGTTATGGTGGTTTCTTTTTGGGTATCGGACACATCTCAACAGGTGATTCCATAACCATGAAGCACTGCTGTGCATTTATGCTTCGATAATCTCAGAAATAACCAACGGGAGTTGAATCAACTTGGTGTTCCTTTGCAGTATTGCATTCAAACAAGAAATCACCCGTTTTTATAAATGTTCCTGTTGTGCCAAAGTCAGGGTATTAGGAGAACTGCCAAGCTTTTTGAGGAAATGGACTTTTCATTTGTTCTTCTTTATGTTGCCTTTTTTATTAAGGGCTCTTTGGAAGTTTAGAAATAATTAGATCTTATTCATTTTCCAAATTTGCTCTGAAACATCAGTTGTCCATTTCTGCTGAGTTCAGGACTGAAGCCAGGATACGTGAAAGTACTGGGTAAGTTGTAAAGTAACAAGTTGTTGCCTCTGTTTCCATGATTTCTTGGTGCTCAGAAAGTAATGGAGTGCACATTTTGTTCCTGTAGTGAGCTAGTGGTCTGAAGTCAAGATGCAGATGATCTGAAACTGGTGATGGAGCACCAGTTGTACTTCACAGAACTTCACGAAGTAGATTTAAGATGCAATATACTGTCCTGAACTAAACATTTAAACAAGTTGTCACTTCATTAACATAGAAGAATTGAATAAGAATAGTTGTGGCTTACAAATAAAGTCTATGATTTTTTTTTTTGGGGGGCTACCATTTTCTTCTCATTACTCTCCCATTTCTTTTCAGGCAGTAGAATTTCAAGTAAGTAACAGATAAAGGCTTGAGGGAGCTGACTCCTGAAATAGAAGTAAATATGAGGTATATATTTTGATTGCTTACTCATTTGCCTTGTGGTTTTTCAACTTTAAAATTTGATGTGCAGTAAAAGTTATACTAATAATGTGAGATTATCTTGAGATAACTACAAAAAACATTTGGTCCCATCAAAAAGTTGAGATTATTCAGCTGTGAATGTCATACTGGAATGATGTTTATGAAAAATTCCTTCCCACCTTTTTGGCAAGATGCAAGCATGATAGACTGTAAAACTGCACCATTAAAATGGCCTGATGCGTGCTTGAACTCACATCTGACTTTGAAGTTAACCAGCTGCCTGTTACCAATTTACTGTTTTTACTAGGTGTTGTGTGTTATTCAAAGGCAGTTATTAAACTTAATACTCTAAGCAAGTGATATAATCCATACTTGTTAGGATAGGATGGTATTCTGATAAAAGTCATTTCCAGGTGCTTTAAAGTGATTTGCTTTAGGAAGCAAATCCTTCTGAAGGTCATTTTTTTTCTTTCTTATATACACGTGCTTATTTTGCTAGACACTGGGACTTTTCACCCCCCCCCAATTTATTATGTAAGTTCAGTGATTAAATTATTAGTGTAATTAGGCAACCAGAGCCTCTGATTTCCTGGTAATGTATTAAATCTCTTTTGAATTGTTGAAACGATTACCAAGCAGTACCAAGGGCATGATGGAGGATTTGTATAGTTTGATTATGAGTAGTTGGGAGAGATTTGTGTCTCTCCTCTTCTAGTGGAGATAAACTGATAGCAGTAGGGAGGTGTATTGCTCCCTCTTACATAGGGAGGGCAAGCTGTCAGTCTTAAAGTTGGGCAGAGTCAGCCATCACTAATTTCAGAAGATCATGTGGCTCAAGTGGATATCCCCAATTAAGCTTCTCAAACCAATGGCCAGGTCACAGTTCTTCTTACCGCTTGGAATGGTTTCACATGCTTTGCTTATATTCCAAAGAGTTATGAAGGATGATTCAAAATTTCTCCCATTTGCTTATCTGCTTTTAGGAAAGCATTTTTATTGCTGAATTTTACTCTCAGAGATAATGTTTAAAAACTCTTGTTGAAATTGTAATATAGGTAGTATCGATAAATTGAGTTCTCTTTTCAAACCTAACTTTTGGTAGATGTGGGCAGTCAGGTGTGGTGGTGGGGCAGTTAGGGACCAGTTCACTCATATAGAACCCAGCTGGAGGTGAAGCTGATGAATTCATTGTTGGATGTTTTGCATTTGAACTTGGCTGCAGGAGGATGTTCAAATGATGGCGATGCCTAGTATGCAGTTGCTGATACAGGGAGCTGGGAAGGTCCTGTTTAAATGTACACATTTTGGAGACATTTATGTGTAAGCAGATACTTGAGATGATTCAGTCTGCTCATTCACCATGAAATGCAATAACACTTATTGTAACACCATGAACTTGGAACTGGTCACTTAACTGATGTTAAGTGGTGGGGACACACCCAGCATTTTCTCTTAAGGAAGTGAAAAGGCTGCATTTTTAACCTTACAAGTATTCTGCAGGGCAGGGTCAACAGAATTTTAGTGAAGCCACCATTTAACACAGGTCTGTTGCTGCTGCTGCTAAGTCACTTCAGTTGTGTCGGACTCTGTGTGACCCCATAGATGGCAACCCACCAGGCTCCGCCGTCCCTGGGATTCTCCAGGCAAGAACACTGGAGTGGGTTACCATTTCCTTCTCCAATGCATGAAAGTGAAAAGTAAAAGTGAAGTCACTCAGTCGTGTCCGACTCTTAGCGACCCCATGGACTTCAGCCCACCACGTTCCTCCGTCCATGGGATTTTCCAGGCAAGAGTACTGGAGTGGGGTGCCATTGCCTTCTCCGAACACAGGTCTACTGACCTGAATTTTTAAGCAGTTAGGTCACACTCATTTTGAATATGTTTATCTTTACTGAGAGGTAAAAAATTGTGGGAGTATCTGTTTGGAGAAAAATTGGCAAGGCAGTGAATCTTTATCTAGATAATTATTTTTAATTCAAAGGAAAGCAAAATGTTTAAAATATAATCAGATTTTATAGTCACAACTTAACTGAAGGTGAGTTTGAACTAATTTTAATGAATATCTTAAATACCTACATATATATATATCATCCTGTGATGCAGGAGACCTGGGTTCAATCCCTAGGTCAAAAAGATACCTTGGAGATAAATGGCAACCCAGTCCAGTATTCTTGCCTGGGAAATTCCATGGACTGAAGAGCCTGGTGGACTGCAGTCCATGGGGTCGCAAAGAACTGGATGCAACTGAGCAACTTAACAACAACACACACTCATATGTACAATTATTTGGCTGCATCGAGTCTTAGTTACAGCATGTGGGATCTTCGTTGCATCAAGCAGACTCCATAGCCCTGTGGCTGTCAGATCTTAGTTCCCTGACCGGGTGTGGAGCCCAAATCCCCTGCATTGGAAGGCGGATTCTTAACCACTGGGCCACCAGGGAAGTCCCTTGAATACTTTTAAAAGTAGAAATCTTCAAGTAGTTAATCATTAAGTTGGACAATGTATAGTCTGTTGAGTAAGGTTATGTTTTTAACCTTCCTGTGGCATTGAGATAATTCCATTTTCATTTTACCTGTTAATTTTGTCTTGTATATTCTAACTGTTTTAACCCTATTTATTCACTGTTAATCGAGCACTTTGTATTGGGTGGAGGAGGTATAAAGAAATAAATGAGACCGTCTTGTCCTCAGGGATGGAATATTCTAGTGGAGGAAACTAAACCAGATTCATAGGACACAGGATAAAAATGATCATAGTCAGTGAAATGGGAGTCCAGATGTAGGATGAAAGAAGCTTTCTAGATGTTTCCAGTTACTGCACTAAAACAGCAAAACCAGCAGGTGGGAATGTAGTAATTCACTTAATTGGACTGATTATATATCTTAATCTCAGCAAATCAGGGAATTTGGAGAATTAATATAGAACAAATATTAGGAAACAGTATGTTAAAAGGGTGTATGAGATTAGTTATCCAGAAGCATTTCCATTTTTTCTGGGTGATAAAATCTGAACCTTTTGAGTAAAACTTGTGATAGATAAATGTGCTATGTGGCATACTTCTGTTAAAAATGATCCATATCTTAAAGGAACCAATTGTACTCTGTACTCCCAATTGTATAGCTTTTCCCTGCCAAAAGGTAACCAAGCTATCCTAGACCAATGGCGCCACCTAGGGTCTGTTAGAGGGATTGCATCATCTTCAACTTCACCCTGTCGCCTCTTTTCTTGCTCTTTCAGTTCAGTTAGTCGCGTCCGACTCTTTGTAACCCCATGAATCGCAGCATGCCAGGCCTCCCTGTCCATCACCAACTCTCAGAGTTCACTTAAACTCATGTCCATCGAGTCGGTGATGCCATCCAGCCATCTCATCCTCTGTCGTCCCCTTCTCCTCCTGCCCCCAATCCCTCCCAGCAGCAGAGTCTTTTCCAGTGAGTCAACTCTTCGCATGAGGTGGCCAAATTATTGGAGTTTCAGCTTCAGCATCAGTCCTTCCAATGAACACCCAGGACTGATCTCCTTTAGAATGGACTGGTCGGATCTTCTTGCAGTCCAAGGGACTCTCAAGAGTCTTCTCCAACACCACAGTTCAAAAGCATGAATTCTTCGGTGCTCAGCTTTCTTCACAGTCCAACTCTCACATCCATACATGACCACTGGAAAAACCATAGCCTTGACAAGATGGACCTTTGTTGACAAAGTAATATCTCTGCTTTTGAATATGCTATCTAGGTTGGTCATAACTTTTCTTCCAAGGAGTAAGCATCTTTTAATGTCATGGCTGCAGTCACCATCTGCAGTGATTTTGGAGCCCAGAAAAATAAGGTCAGCCACTGTTTCCACTATTTCCCCATCTATTTCCCATGAAGTGATGGGACCAGATGCCATGATCTTCATTTTCTGAATGTTGAGTTTTAAGCCAACTTTTTCACTCTCCACTTTCACTTTCATCAAGAGGCTCTTTAGTTCCTCTTCACTTTCTGCCATAAAGGTGGTGTCATCTGCATATCTGAGGTTATTGATATTTCTCCCGGCAATCTTGATTCCAGCTTGTGCTTCTTCCAGCCCAGCGTTTCCCATGATGTACTCTGCATATAAGTTAAATAAGCAGGGTGACAATATACGGCCTTGGCGTACTCCTTTTCCTATTTGGAACCAGTCTGTTGTTTCATGTCCGGTTCTAACTATTGCTTCCTGACCTGCATATAGATTTTTCAAGAGGCAGGTCAGGTGGTCTGGTATTACCATCTCTTTCAGAATTTTCCATAGTTTATTGTGATCCACACAGTCAAAGGCTTTGGCATAGTCAATAAAGCAGAAATAGATGTTTTTCTGGAACTCTCTTGCTTTTTCGATGATCCAGCGGATGTTGGCAATTTGATCTCTGGTTCCTCTGTCTATTCTAAAACCAGCTTGAACATCAGGAAGTTCACGGTTCACTGAATATTGCTGAAGCCTGGCTTGGAGAATTTTGAGCATTACTTTCCTAGCGTGTGAGATGAGTGCAATTGTGCGGTAGTTTGAGCATTCTTTGGCATTGCCTTTCTTTGGGATTAGAATGAAAACTGACCTTTTCTAGTCCTGTGGCCACTGCTGAGTTTTCCAAATGTGCTGGCATATTGAGTGCAGCACTTTCACAGCATCATCTTTCAGGATTTGAAATAGCTCCTCTGGAATTCCATCACCTCCACTAGCTTCGTTTGTAGTGATGCTTTCTAAGGCCCACCTGACTTCACATTCCAGGATGTCCGGCTCTAGGTGAGTGATCACACCATCGTGATTATCTTGGTTGTGAAGATCTTTTTTGTACAGTTCTTCTGTGTATTCTTGCCACCTCTTCTTAATATCTTCTGCTTTTGTTAGGTCCCTACCATTTCTGTCCTTTATCAAGCCCATCTTTGCATGAAATGTTCCCTGGGTATCTCTGATTTTCTTGAAGAGATCTCTAGTCTTTCCCATTCTGTTGTTTTCCTCTATTTCTTTGCATTGATTTCTGAGGAAGGCTTTCTTATCTCTTCTTGCTATTCTTTGGAACTCCGCATTCAGATGTTTATATCTTTCCTTTTCTCCTTTGCTTTTGGCTTCTCTTCTTTTCACAGCTATTTGTAAGACCTCCTCAGACAGCCATTTTGCTTTTTTGCATTTCTTTTCCATGGGGATGGTCTTGATCCCTGTCTCCTGTACAATGTCACGAACCTCCGTCCATAGTTCATCAGGCACTCTTATCTATCAGATCTAGTCCCTTAAATCTATTTCTCCTTCCACTGTATAATCATAAGGGATTTGATTTAGGTCATACCTGAATGGTCTAGTGGTTTTCCCTACTTTCTTCAATTTAAGTCTCAATTTAGGAATAAGGAGTTCATGATCTGAGCTACATTCAGCTCCTGGTCTTGTTTTTGCTGACTGTATAGAGCTTCTCCATCTTTGCTGCAAAGAATATAATCAATCTGATTTCAGTGTTGACCATCTGGTGATGTCCATGTGTAGAGTCTTTTCTTGTGTTGTTGGAAGAGGGTGTTTGCTATGACCAGTGCGTTGTCTTAGAAACCTTGTTTTGTAATTCTTTAACTACATGCATAGCAACTAACTCCCTGATAGACTGCCTTTTAAAAAATGTTCTTCTTAATCTATATTAATCTTTTTTACCTGATATGCTTCCTTTCTGTGTTGCAAATGTAGACCAGATAAAACCCTAGCTATGACTAGAGATAACGAAAATCACATAAATGTTATTGCTCTGTTAAGGCAGAGCACATTTTGAACTGCAAGCAATGTCCCCATTAGTTTAAGCCCTTGAAAAATTCCAGAAGTTCTGGTTCATATCTCCGTGGCTCAATATGTTTGTCCATCATCTACTTAAGTCTAAGCTCTTCTTTTTATATCTGGGTTCAAAACAGACTCAAATGCATTTCTATTTTAAATATAAAATCATTTAAAAATTATAAATTTACATCGTAATAGGTATTATATATAAAACATATTTTCTATGAAAGTGTTCTGTTTCAAATAACTGACATAGGAATTAACCCTTGAAAGCAGCTTTATTTATCTATTTTTCTGTGTATGTTTCTGTCTCTGTGTATGTAACTCTCTGTGTTTCTCTGCCTCTGTGTGTGTGTCTGGGTGTGTCTGTGTGTGTGTGTGTGGGGATGTGTCTCTGTGGGTGTGTCTCTCTGTATGTGTCTCTGTGTATGTCTTTCTCTGTCTCTCTGTGTATGTCTGTCTCTGTTTCTGTGTGTTTCTCTCTGTTTCTATGTGTGTCTCTGTGTGTCTCTGCCTCTGTGTGTGTCTGTCTCTATATGTGTGTGTCTCTCTGTGGGTGTGCCTCTCTGTTTCTATGTGTGTGTGTCCTTGTCTCTATGTGTGTGTGTCTTTGCCTCTGTGTGTGTGTGTCTCTGTGTGTGTCTTTGCTTCTCTCTGTGTGTGTCTCTGTGTGTGTGTGTGTCTTTGTGTCTCTGTGTGTGTGTGTCTCTCTCTCTGTGGGTGTGTCTGTTTCTGTGTGTATGTCCTTGTGTCTATGTGTGTGTGTCTTTGCCTCTCTGTGTGTGTGTCTTCATTTCTCTGTGTGTGTGTCTCTGTGTGTCTCTCCATATGTGTCTTTGTCTGTGTGTGTGTGTGTCTCTCTCTCTGTGGGTGTGTCTGTTTGTGTGTGTGTGTCCTTGTCTGTGTGTGTGTGTGTCTCTGTGTGTGTGTCTTTGTTTCTCTGTGTGTGTCTTTGCCTCTCTGTGTGTGTGTCTCTGTGTGTGTGTCTTCATTTCTCTGTGTGTGTGTCTCTGTGTGTCTCTCCATATGTGTCTTTGTCTTTGTGTGTGTGTGTGTCTCTCTCTGTGGGTGTGTCTGTTTCTGTGTGTGTGTCCTTGTCTCTGTGTGTGTGTGTCTCTGTGTGTGTGTCTTTGTTTCTCTGTGTGTGTGTCTCTGTGTGTGTTTTTGCCTCTCTGTGTGTGTGTCTTTGTTTCTCTCTGTGTGTGTCTCTGTGTGTCTGGACTCCACTTGAGAGGCAACAAGCAGGAAGCCTGAGTGACACAGGGTCAGGGTTGTGCTTTGGGGCAGTGGCAAGTCTGGAAGTGGGCTTGAGTTGTGGTCCCTGCAGGCGTGCACAGTGGTCATTTCCTGTGCCTTGGTGAATTTCCCTAACAGTGCACCACTGAGTTCTCACGGGCCTCACTCAAGGGTTTAGTTCCTGGAAATCTCAAAGAAAAGACCTGTATTACAGCTCTTATCTGGATGTACCCTTAAGGCAGGGCTGTTCAGATTGCAGAATGTCACTATTTGTTTTTGTTTTTTTTTTTAATATAAATTTATTTATTTTAATTGGAGGCTAATCACTTTACAATATTGTATTGGTTTTGCCATACATCAACATGAATCCGCCATGGGTGTACATGTGTTCCCCATCCTGGACCCCTCTCCCACCTCCCTCCCTGTACCATCCCTCTGGGTCATCCCAGTGCACCAGCCCTGAGCATCCTATATCATGCATTGAACCTGGACTGGTGATTCATTTCACATATGATATTATACATGTTTCAATGCCACAGAATGTCACTATTTGAATGGTTCTTGACCTCTGAAGTTTCCCAATCAGTTACTGAAAAAGGAAGTTCCAGAAGGTCACTAAAATGAAATGTTCTTTTTCTATTGTGACCTCTTGATGCACTGTAAAATGGAGAAAGCTTAAATTCCTAGTGGTTTTTTGACCTGGAAGGACATTTGACACTCTAACAGAGGAAGCTCCTCTAAGAAGATCAGGGCCTTCCCTAAATTTGCTGACTTGAGGAGGCAGAGCCGAGTGTTAATTAAATTTGTATTACAGGTGGAGGATTCCGAGGTCTAGAAATGCTTTGTCCTTTCATTCAAAGGATGAGCTGAGCTGTGGATCTTCAAGGCACTCTTTGTGACTCTTCAGAAAACATCAGACAAAGAAGGCTTTTATAGGATGTAATTTAAAAACTTCTTGGTGAAACTTGATGATCCCATATTTGTGGCACATGCATGTATCAGATTTATGTGTGTGTGCCCAGATAGGTATTTACGCTTTAAAATTTGAGGCCAGGTTCAATTACCAAGATCGTTCAGATAGGCATCTTCAGGGCAGGACAGGAGGAGGGAGGCTTTCAGAATGTGAGCGGAACTGGAGCAGGGCAGCCTGGGCGCTGGGAGGGTGTTGCGAGTGAGGGTGTCCCCGGCTCCGTGTGTCTCCTCATTGTTTCTGTACTAATTGGTGCAGGGCTGCTGGTAGATCCTGGGCAGTAGTAAGAACTTGCACTTAGGGAACTCTCTTGGATCTTCTGTCGGCAAGCAGGTAACTCAAACTATTCCAAAGGATGTAATATAAAAAGTCAGGGTCACAACAGTCCCACTCCTAGGCATATACCCTGAGGAAGCCAAAGCTGAAGAAGACACATGTAGCCCAGTGTTCACTGCAGCACTATTTACAACAGCTAGAACATGGAAGCGACCTAGATGTCCATCGACAGATGAGTGGCTAAAGAAGCTGTGGGACATATACACAATGGAATATTACTCAGCCATAAAAAGGAACTCATTTGAGTCAGTTCTAATGAGGTGGACGAACCTGAAGCCTGTTATACAGAGTGAAGTAAGTTAGAAAGAGAAAGATAAATATCATATACTGACGCATATATATGGAATCTAGAGAGATGGTACTGATGAATTTTTTTGCAGGGCAACAATGGAGAAACAGACATAGAGAGCAGACCTATGGACACGAGGGAGAGGGGAGGAGAGGGTGAGATGCATGGAGAGAGTCACATGGAAACTTACAATACCATATGTAAAATAGATAGCCAGTGGGAATTTGCTGTATGACTCAGGAACTCAAACAAGGGCTCTGTGACAATCTAGAAGGGTGAGATGAGGGAGGGGACATGGGTGTACCTATGGCTGATTCTTGCCGGCGTTTGACAGAAAACCACAAAATTCTGTAAAGCAATTTTCTTCAATTAAAAAATAAAGTGGCAAAAAAAAAAGTAAGGGTCATCTTCTCACTGCATCCCACTGTTTTGAGTGAGTGAAGTCGCTCAGTCGTGTCTGACTCTTTGCGACCCCATGGACTGTAGCCCACCAGGCTCCTCCGTCCATGGGATTTTCCAGACAAGAGTGCTGGAGTGGGTTCCCATTTCCTTCTCCAGGACATTGAACCCGACCCAGGAATTGAACCCGGGTCTCCCGCGTTGTAGGCAGACGCTTTACCGTCTGAGCCAGTTGCTACCTATTTCCTCATCATTCCTGCTTTAAACAAAAATTCTTTGCACAGATAGGTGCACATTTAAAAAAAAACCCGAGTAGTCTTTTCCCCATTCAGATTGTGCCACCTGACACATTGTTACGCAAATGCCAACCCTGTCCTCAGGTGCTGCCTTCTGCAGATCAGTCCCGCTCAGCATCTCCCGTGACTGGGAGTATTCCACCATGTTCCATAGTTTGACCAGGGTCTCCAATCAACACTTCAGCTGTCCCCCGTTTCCAGCCTTCAGTGGGTTGAATGGTGGCTTCCGAAAGCTTAATCCATCTTCTCATCTCTGGAACCAGGGAAGGTGCCCTTATTTGGCAGAAGTCTTTGCAGATGTCATTCATCGAAGGATTTTAAGATGAGATCATTCTGGATTAACCAGGTGGCCCTAAATCCAATCACAGATATCCTTACAAGACAGGGAGAGGAAGAGAAGGCCACCTAAAGACAGAGGCGGACTTGGGAAGGATGAAGCCAAAGACCAAGAGTTGCCTGGAGCCCCCAGAAGCTGGAGGAGGCAGGGACGATTCCCCCTTACAGTCATTGGAGGTGGTTGTGCAGTCCTGCCAACACCTCGATTTTCTTTGGAGGGGGGATTCTTGTGGTGTCTGTAATTGTGAGAATAATTTCTGTTTTAAGGCCTTAGCTTGTAGTAATTTTACGACAGTCCTAGACAACTAGCATATTTGTGCTCAGTCACTTCAGTTGTGTCTGACTCTGCGACCCCATGGACTGCAGTGCACCAGGGATTTTCAGCCCGTGGGGTTTTCCAGGTAAGAATATTGGAGTGGGTTGCCATTTCCTCCTCCAGGGGATGTTTCTGACCCAGGGATTGAACCGGCATCTCCTGTGTCTCGTGCATTGCAGGCAGATTCTTTTACTACTGAAGACCTCTCTGCGTGTTCTGAAAGATGCCACACTCACTCTCAAAAGGCACATCCATGCACACCATCTGCTGCTGCTGCTGCTAAGTCCCTTCAGTTGTGTCCGACTCTGTGCGACCCCAGAGACAGCAGCCCACCAGGCTCCCCTCTAGAGCTCATCAGTAGGGCAGGCTTCCTCAAGTGGAATTCTGATTCTGAGTCCTGATAATATTTTCTCCCTCAAATGTATCGTGTGCATCCTTGTCTTAGGAATCATGTGAAAAGCAACTACTGCATTGAACACTCATCTGTGTTAAGCGTTGTGTCTACACGGATAGCAACTCTTTCACATACTTACTGGCAGCTCATTTTAAAGATGGAAAACTGCGGATTAGAGAACTGAAGTCACTTGTGTAAGACCATAAATAAGTAGGGGACAGGGCCTAGGTGGAAAGATAAAGCATGTTTTAAATTTGGGGTGCCATGTTGTGTGGACAAGGGCTGGCCTCTGGGTGTGGGTGGTGACTGGTTGTAATTTCAGGAAGAAGTCTGGTCTGAGATGTGGGCTCCATAGGGCATGTGGTGTTGGTAAAACGGCCCCATGTATGGCCCTTGATAGGGTGGTGGGGTGCCAGCAGGTGAACTGAAAATCCAGGAGTGAGAACACCAGTAATAACTTTATTATGAGCCTTTTTTAATACACCAGGTGGTGTTCTAAGTGTTTAGTATGTATTAGCCCGTTGTGAAGCAAGTAATAATAGCACAGAAAGGGAGCATCTGTAAGTTGTGAGGTGTAACTTCTTGGAGTTGGGTACAGAGAGGTTCTTGAGTGAGGGGAGGGCAAGAAGCAGAAGTCTGTTCAGGAGGAACTGGTGTACCAGGTGGATTACCAAGAAAGAGATGTTGGCTCAGGCTGTCAACTCAGGGTAACTGGGGTCTGCAGCCAGCGGTGAATGTGCAACAAGAATGACTTACACCAAGTCCAGAAGTCATTGGGGAACCCCAGGAAGAGTGGAGCAGCCGCAGGCTGATGGGGAAGAGGTAGATCTCGGTGTTGAAACCCCCAGGGTTACGACCTGATGGTGTAGGTGGCGTACGTTCAGTCCAGAAGTTTTTCGAGTAAGCCCTGGGCTTTCCTGGTGGCTCAGCTGGTAAAGAATCCACCTGCAATGCAGGAGACTCTGGTTCGATTTCTGGGTTGGGAAGATGCTCTGGAGAAGGGATAGGTTACCCACTCCAGTATTCTTGGGCTTCCCTGATGGCTCAGCTGGTAAAGAAGTGAAGTGAAGTGAAAGTCACTCGGTTGTGTCCAACTCTTTGTGACCTCAAGGACTATACAGTCCATGGAATTCTCCAGGCCAGTATACTGGAATGGGTAGCCATTCCCTTCTCCAGGGGATCTTTCAAAACCAGGTCTTCCACATTGCAGGCAGATTTTTTACCAGCTGAGCCACAAGGGAAGCCCAAGAATACTGGAGTGGGTAGCCTATTCTTTCTCCAGGGGATCTTACCGACCCAGGAGTTGAACTGGGGTCTCCTGCATTGCAGGAGGATTCTTTACCAACTGAGCTATCAGGGGAGCCCCCAGCTGGTAAAGAATCCACCTGCAATGCGGGAGATCTGGGTTCAATCCCTGGTTTGGGAAGATCCTCTGGAGAAGGGAACAGCTACCCACTCCAGTATTCTGGCCTGGACAATTCCATGGACTGTATAGTCCATTGGGTTGCAAAGAACCAGACACGACTGAGTGACTTTCACTTGGTGTCAGTATGGTTTCTTATTTATCTTTTGATTATAATGAGGGAACATGAGGGTTCAGCCACACAACTTCTGAGCAGTACAACATAGGCTTTCTGTGAACCTAATGATTAAGTTTGCTTAATTTTTATCTTCAGTAAAATTATCTTTATAGCATTTACTGTTGCCTTTAATTGATTAGGAACATTTAGAAGAGTTTCTGTTGATTCAGCAGCCAGATTATTTTTACTTCCTTGTCTCACTGGGCCTTGTTCCATCTTTTGTTAACTTTTGGCAAAGAAAAATAGAATAACACTTTTTTTTTTCCCCTTGTGGGAGAATATCCCCATCTTGTGTTGTGTTTTAGCTTTTACAGGTGTAAATAGAAACTGGCTGGGGAGTTCCCAAGGCATGTGAGATTTTAGCTTCCTGGCCAGAGATAGAACCCATACCCCTAACATTGGAAGGTGAAGTCTTAACCACTGGATCATGAGGAAAGTCCTGCCTTAATTATTTCAGTACATTTCAATTTGCAGGAATTGAAATGAGTTTACTTGATAAGCCGTACCGGTGATTAGGATTTGGGGCTTTCACTGCTATCGCCTAGGTTCAATCCCTGGTTGGGGAGCTAAGATACGGTACGCTGTGCAGTGAGGTAAAAAAAACAAATCAAACTTGACTGGCTTGTGAACTTTCTCATAGATGTACTTCTTGAAGACTTCTTTGGTCTCCAGCGTTGCTGTCACATTGGGTTCTGGACAAATGGGTTGCAAGACAATCTCATGTGATAATGATTTATCTGTACCCTAATATTTCACTTTTAATGCTTTCAGTTCAGTTCAGTTCAGTCGCTCAGTCGTGTCCGACTTTTTGCGACACCCCATGAAACGCAGCACGCCAGGCCTCCCTGTCCATCACCAACTCCCGGAGTTCACTCAGACTCACATCCATCAAGTCAGTGATTGTCATCCAGCCATCTCATCCTCTGTCGTCCCCTTCTCCTCCTGCCCCCAATCCCTCCCAGCATCAGAGTCTTTTCCAATGAGTCAACTCTTCGCATGAGGTGGCCAAAGTACTGGAGTTTCAGCTTTAGCATCATTCCTTCCAAAGAAATCCCAGGGCTGATCTCCTTCAGAATGGACTGGTTGGATCTCCTTGCAGTCCAAGGGACTCTCAAGAGTCCTCTCCAACACCACAGTTCAAAAGCATCAATTCTTCGGCTTTCAAAGCCGAAGTTCTAAAAATGATTTCATTTGATCCTTCAGGTCATCTTAAGGAATAGGCTATGTATTCTGTTGGTATGAGCTTCCCTGGTGGCTCAGGTGGTAAAGAGTTTGGTTACGCAGGAGATATGGGTTCTGTTCCTGGATTGAGAAGCTCTCCTGGAGAAGGAAATGGCAACCTCCTCCAGTATTCTTGCCTGGAGAATCCCATGGACAGAAGAGTCTGGCGAGCCCCCGTCCATGGGGTCGCAAAGAGTCGAACACAACCGAGTGACTAACACTTCAATTCTATTAGTGTAAAAGTATGGAGGTAACATATAGTACATCAATATTAGACCCAAGGTCTGCTGCTGCTGCTGCTGCTAAGTCACACCGAATTCTTTCCTGCAAATCACTTACCACCCTTCCCTCCACCCAGCTCCCAACTTCCAGCAAGGGAGGAAGCAGAATGTAAATGGTAGCATTGTCTCAAATCATCTTTTGGAAAGTTGGACGCAAATCTGTCATTTTGTTTAAAATATGCCAGTGGAGTTTATCCAAACAGAATTTGCTTTGCCTTAATTAAAAAACAAAAAGTCCTTATTGAGTTTGTTACATTGTTACTTCTGTTTTATGTTTTGGTTTTTCCTCTTAGCTCCCCAGCCAGGGATGAACCCACACCCCCTGCACTGAAAGATGAAGTCTTAACCATTGGATTGCCAGGGAAGTCCTGCCTTAATTATTTAAGCACATTTCAATTTGCAGAAATTGAAATGAGTTTACTTGATAAGCCATACCATCGAGTTCTGGTTGCTGTCTTAGACAGTTCCAAAAATTGGATGTGACTTGAGGGTAGAAGTACAGTGTAGGGGTCCAAAGTGATTTTTGTCTGACGCATCAAAATTTACATGCAGTTTCAAGATCTAGACTTTTGGTACTAAAATAGGAAACTTCAGTCTTCAGGCATTCACTTTGATAAAACTCCTGAATAGGACCAGGCACATAAAGGATAAACGCTTTCATAGAAAGTGTTTGAAGTGGTTGTCTTCAATGTACAGAGTAATGAAATAGAAGCCTTTTGTTAAGTAGACAGTGACTTCTTGGACTCAAGATTTTGAAGCAGAAAATACAAAAGCAAATTGTTGATTTGCCTATGCTGGTGCCTTCAATGTGTTTTGTTCAGAAACGTCTCATGGGATTGAGCTTCATGAGGGCAAGGCTGTTAGTTTTGTTCATTGGTGAATCCCTTGGCCCAGAACAGTACAAAGAAGGAACTTAATATTATTTGTTGAGTGACTTAATGAAAGCGTATATAAAGGCTGCAAGAAATGAAGGTACATCTTTATTAATGGACTAGTAAGTGAAACCATACATTTAATAACAGAGGGCTTGTGTGCTTCTTGAGCATAATCATAGTGATATGAATTTATTATTTAAATTTATCATTTAAGTATGTACACTGTAACTGCATGACAACAGGCAAAGCTTGGGCTACAGGGCTGGAAAGACTGCTCTGGCCTTGTTTTTCTTTAATGGGAGAAATATAGCTGTGAGATTGGACATGTGCGTGTAGAATGCTTAGCATAGAACAGTTTCTTCCTGTTCTCATTAGCGCTTTTTCGGACAACACCGAGAAGGAAGCTGTCATGTGTTAAGTCAGTAGTTCTCATCGAGAGTACTTTTGGGCGTTTGGTGCCACAGGACATTTGGCGATGTCTGGAGATGTGGTGGTTTGTCAGGACCTGGGAGACTGCTGCTGGCATCTGTGCATAGGCCAGGGCTGTGCTAAATTATCCCGCAATGCCCAAGACAAGCCACTACCATAAAGAATTCTCTGATACAAAGCATCAGTAGTGCTGAGCTTGACAAACAGTCAGTCATGAAAGTATAGTATTAAAGTATTGAGCAAATTAAAAAACATCACTGTGCGTATCTTAAGTTGGATAAGATATTATTCTGTTGATAAGTAGCAAATGAATTTTTTCAGTTCTTGATACTTTGGCTCCTGACCAAAGTTAGTTTTCCTAGTTTCTGTCAATATCAGGGATTCTTGTCACCAATTTATTTATGTATGTTAAGAAGTTATTTGCTTTCTAAACAGTAGAATAAACAAATGGCTAGTGAATCATTGCTGAGCTCAGCAAACAGTATCATTTGATACAGTTACAACTGCCACAGAAGACTGAAAGTATTAACTTGCTAGTTTGATCAAAATACATTTGATTGATTTACTAATGTTGATTAGCTAATGCTGACATGAAACTGGGTGACATTATCTGCTTCATATGGCACTTAGCCCGCAGTCTAAATCTGGTAAGCTCTTTGATTTTTTTAAACATTAAAATAAAATTTCTACTTCCCTGGAAGAATATTGTGGATTTCTGAGGCAAGAGAAGAGAGTTGGAAATTTTGGGTAATTCCACTGTTTTGTTTCTCATTAGACATTGGGCGGCGTATCATGTTTGAGTTAGTTGTACAGAATGGAAGAGACTTTGAGGATATATTTTGTGTTTATTATTGTTGGCTTAAAAGTTGACCTTTTTCCCTGGATGTTTCGTGACACATCAGGTACTCACTTGGTAGGGTAGCAGTTGTTGACTTTGGTGGTCTGATGTTTCTCCGAAGGGGCTCTGATGTTGCTCAATCCTTCACTCTTGCGATTTTGCGCTCAACTCCTGGGTGCAGTCTCAAAAATGGTTTCTCGTAGTGGCGCTGATGATACTTAGTACTTGAGTTTGTTTTAGGTACAACACTAAAGGCTTTTCATCATGATGCTGTGGGGTGTAACTATTCTTATGATTCCCCTGTTAGAGAGGTCAAGTGACTTGTCTGTGGTTGTAATATGACCTAGAGGGTGGTGGGGCCAGGCCAGCTTAGTGACCTTCACTCTTCTGAGGAGGGAGTCTAGTTGATGGTGGTGTACCTTGAGTGGGAAAATACAGAGAGAGATCTGACATGAACCCTAAAATGCAACAGAAATAATACATGAACTGTAGAGCACCACCATTTTTTATAGCTCTGCCAGGACAGGGAAGGGACTTACTGGTGGAAGATTTTTTTTTCCAAATGTATTTTTTTTCTTTAATTTCTCTTTTTTAAAAATAATTTTATTTATTTATTTTTGGCTGTGCTCGGCCTTCATTGCTGCCCCGGCTTGTCTCTAGTTGCAGAGAACAGGGGCTGCTCTCTAGTTGCTGTGTGCCGGCCTCTCCGTGGCTTCTCTTGCTGTGGAACATGGGCTCTAGGCAAGCAGGCTTCAGCGTCTGTGGTCCACAGGCTCAGTGGTTGCAGCACATGGGCTTAGTTGCAGCATGGCATGTGAAATCTTCCTGGACCAGGAATCAAACCTGTGTCCCCTTCATTGCCAGGTGGATTCTTATCCACTGTGCCACCAGGGAAGTCCTTTTTCTTTCTTTTTAATTGGAGGATAATTGCTTTACAGTGTTGTGTTGGCTTCTTCCATACAACAAAATGAATAGCCAGAAGTATATATATATATCCCCTCCCTCTGGAGCCTCCCTCCCACCTCCACCCCATTCCACCCCTCTAGGTTGTGGAAATAGGGTTTTAAAAGCCTTGTGAAGTCAGTGTCCCTCCCTTTTGCTAAGCAGTGGGGGCAGAACGGGGAGGTACTGACTTGCAATGACTTCCACGACCTGAGAAGAAGCTGCCTGGCCTGGCTACTTCCGTTTCGACAGACCTCTACAGGCCACGCAACCCTCCAGGTGTGCCTGATGGCTCTCTAGGATATGGCAGTATCTCTGGTTTGGAAGCACTTCTAAAGGGTTTTCATGTCTAGGAAGCATTGACTAAAAAGATGCATGACGTGAGAGTTGTGAGTTTTATTTGGGGCAAAATGAGGACTGCAGCGTGGGAGACAGCACCTCAGAGAGCTCTGAGAAACTGCTCCAGAGAGGTAGTTGGGGGAAGGTCAATATATATTTTGGTGAAGGAGGAGTTCAATGCAATCTCATGCTTCCTTTACAAAAGGTTCTATGCTAGTCACGAGGAATTGATGTCACTGTGAAGGGATTCAGTGCTTTTCTAGATAGGAAGAGATGCGAGGAGTGGGATCATGAAGTCAGTTCCTGAAAATATCTAACCATCTAAAAACCTGTTCTACCCATTTCTCTGGAGCACAGAATGCCTCGCTCTCCACCCTGAATTCCCCTCAGAGGGTGCTGAAGGTCAGCAGCTGCAAGAGCACGGGGTTCAATCTTCCCAGAGGCAGATGGCAAATGCCCTTGTTGTTCAGTAGCTGGCAGATGCTCTTGACAAGTGCCAGTTTGTAGTTGACAGAAACTAAATGAATTGAGGTTTGCAGTCTGCTTCGTGTGCGTGTAGGACTCGAGACTCACACTGCCTGGGATGAGGGAGGTATGGTCTCTCCTGTGGGTGCTGGGTGCTCGCCTGCTAGAACTTGGTCCCCTGGGAGTGTAAGCAGTTAATTCTGCCTAGTCCTCTCGGGTCTGTGAGCTCCTTCAGGTTGGTTAATACTAGTCATAAAAGAGACCTGATGTGTTCTAGGTCCTCTGTTTGACGAGGAAATGGAGCCGTGGTGGATCAGCAACTGCCTGAAGTTATGAGCCAGTGAGGAGAGGAGCTGAGATTCCTACACAGGATGGTCTGATGTCAGCACCTGTGCCCTTTTCTCCCCCTTTTCATCTCTCCTCCACTTTCGTCTCCATCTCTGGCATATGGTGGTTAATGAATGTTAGTTGGAGGAATGCACGATGCCTGAGCTCTTTCAGGTGGAAGCTGAGCATTGCTTTTACCTGAACACAATGCAGAATTGCAGAATAAAGCGAGAGTGGAGCCCTGTGTTCTCAGGGCCTCCGCCCTTCCGCGTCTCTCGGGTCTGGATTTCCCAGTCTCCAGTGCAGCTTCAGAGTCGGCTTCTGGAGCCCTTCCAGGGAAAACTTTGCAAATGTTCCTTGATGCCATTTGGACTTTGACTTTCAGTCTGATTCTTCATTCTGACACTCCCTGATGGTGGCTCCCATGCCTCCCTGAAGGGAAGGCCTGCCCACACCCGGGTCCAGGTGTGGGGCCCCTCGAGCTGTGGGACTGTGGAAGAGAGGCTGGCCTTTTTAAAAAGCCTCTCAAGTTTCCCCCCTGTAAGTGAGGGACTTGTATGTAGTCTATTGCTATAGTCCCCCCCGCCCCACCTCCGCATTTGGCCTCTTTAAGAATCTGTTAAAAACGCATAATTCTGTGGGACTCAGGTTCCCCCTCACACAAAACCCATCCGTCTACCACTTATGCCATGTGAAGGCTCTCTTCTTTACTGGGTTGTCTCCACCTCTGACAGTGTACAGCATGCCACAGTAACATTGCGTTCTTTTTAATTAGCAGATTTATTGTGAAGACAGTTTGTATTGAGACTAGTCAAATTCATAAGCCTTTCAACCTGGGCTCTGACACAGAAGAAGATTGAGAGTTTTGGTGTAGGCTCCTATCAAAGAGGTGCTGACAACTCCAGACTTTAAGACTTCTGGATTATTCCTTCTGGCTTTTAACCCCATGTTCTCATCTATTATGTTATATACAAACAAAGGATGAATGTGTTTTTCTTGGAGGAGTAAATAGTGGAATGATGTTTTGTGGATGGAGTTTTAGCCCTACAGGGAACATCAGTAATTCATCTCCAGTTTACACATTTAATGGGTGAGCGTTGAAGAGCTCTTGGATCCCACAGAAAAACTTGAAATCTTCTCTCTTGGTTCTTGATCTCTGCACCTAGCTGCTACCCACCAAGGGTCCCCATTCCCATGACCCTCAACACTTTGAACCTCTTCACATCCCACCTCCTTTCTTGGCCTTGTTTTTAAATTCTGGTCTCTGTACAAATCCCACCCACCTTTCTGGGGCTGCTTCAGAGATCTGGGCTCCTTCCAATCACAGGGAAATTTTCAGTCACTTAGAATTTTACATATGTTCTTTCATGCCTGTCTTAGATGGAAGATAGGAAACCAGAGGCATCGGAGGGAGAGACCACCTCACGGGCATCTCCCAGCATGAGAGGCTGTGTGGTACCCACAGCATGCACTCCCGCAGACTTTCTCCAAAGTGGAACATACCTTTCAACAGACGAGCATTTTATTCATAACATTCTAACCAGTCCCTCATACATTTGAATCAAATCTTTGTTTCACTTGCGTGTATTTTTGAAGGGAAATAAGTGAGCAAAATCAAATATTTGGTTTACAGCAGTTAAGATGGTTAAATGCAAACGTTCTTGGCTCGCCCCTTTGCCCCCCTCCTTGCTTTTGTGCCCCTGGGCTCCCCCCGAGTCGGTCAGATAGCCTGTTGCCCTGGGACTCTGATGGGGTATTATTTACTGCCTGGTGGAAACACTTGGAAGGTGGGGTAGGGGAAGCAGTTAGAACAATACAGGCATTTTGAAACAGTTTCTTGGATTTTTTTTTTTTTTTTTAATTTTTGGCAGCTGAGATAGGCCTGCTCAGAATATTTTTTTAAAAAAATGTTTTACCTTAGTGAGCTCTGTGTTTGCCAGTGTAAATGTTTCCAAATTGTTCTCTTGATTTCATTCTTTAGAACCTAGGCAACTGGTATAATGTATATACACACAAAGGTTACATTTTTTTTTTTCTTTAAAAATGCAGTTATTCTTGTTGAGAAATGGTGACTGAAGTTAACTATCAGAAATCAACTAATTGAATTCCTTGCAGAGTGTTTCTATCAGTATAGTTTTATCAGGTACAAGTAATGATAATGATGAACTCATGGGCTTGCTTTGGTGTTTATGAAATATTTCACAGAAATGAGAAAGTTATTAATTCTATCTTCAACACTTCAACAAATTAGAACTCAGTATCTTCTGGGTCCCATATGGGAACTGAATCACCTGAAAAGAGATTTTAACAGGACAAATGTTAGTCGCTCAGTTGTATCCGACTCTTTGCAACCCCATGGGCCATCAGAATCCATGGGATTCTCCAGGCAAGGATATGGGAGTGGGTAGCCATTTTCTTCTCCAGGGGATCTTCCCAAGCCAGAGATCAAACCCAGGTTTCCTGCATTGCAGGCATATTTTTTACATCTGAGCCACTAGGGGAGCAACAGGGAACTACAGATGGTTTCTGTCAATAAAAGGTAGCAGGTTAGTAAAGGAAGTTCATGATAAGCAATTTTCAGCAAAGCTCTTATAGTTGTTCATATTTGTGAACTGTTTGCAATATCTTTTGTTATTTTGTAAGACTTCTCTTTTGGAATAGTTTTATTTTGCTGTCTTTAGTCTTTAAAGACACAAGAAGGTTAAATGCCCAGTCTTGCGAAACAGTGAGGGGGGAAAATATAGGGCTTTTGTTTCCTTAATATTTTTGTCTATTTTTTAGCTTTTATATTTAATTTTTCCCCCTCTGCATCTAGGAGAAATAGTGTGAAATACAGGAGCAAGAAGTTGGCTCCAGTCTTATTTCTGCCATTGTGGACACTTCCTTAATTTTTTGGTCTTGAATAAGTGGCTGAATTCCTTTGGCGCTCAGTTTCCCCATTTGAGAGTGGATGTGATTGGACTAAATGATGTCCAAATCTCTGAGTTGTCTGGACCCTGCTTTTCATCAATGGAGGTGTAACTGGCCTCCCTGCAGAATGTAGATTACAAGATCATTATCCTGTGAATTACAGAGTGAACGTGAAAGTTGCTCAGTCACTCTTTGTGACCACATGGACTATACAGTCCATAGAATTCTCCAGGCCAGAATACTGGAGTGGGTGGCCTTTCCCTTCTCCAGGGGATCTTCTCAACCCAGGGATCTAAGCCAGGTCTCCCGCAGTGCAGGCAGATTCTTTACCAGCTGAGCCACCAGGGAAGCCCGAATTACAGAGTAAGTCTGGGGGATTCTATAAAGCCTCTATCCTAATTGATTTGCCATGCTCAGTGTGTATCACCTAATGATGCTATTTCATTGCTCAGTGAGTTAGATCTTACAAATTCCCTAGTTGCCAAAACTGTGATGAATCTTCTGGCCTTGGCAGTTATGTGTCATGAGTCGCATAGCACATGATGATAAACCTCATGGTTTTCTGAGCTAACGTACGATGTAATGCTATCTTCCAAATGTGGGATGGACCCTGTTTCTCTAAAGAGAACATATTTTCCCCACTTAAAAAAATTTCATTACCAAATGTAAACATGTATAATAAGATGTGATCACTTCCAAATTTATACTATTTTTTGCTTAGTGTAACCAAATTTTGCTGTCTTGTCTTTAAGGGCATAAGAATATTAAATGAAAGAAAGATACATTTCTAAAATATCACTGTGGGAGCGTTCTTATTCTGGCCATTCCAATAGCACCATACTTTTATTGGGTGAACCTTGATGCAGATAACAGTTAAACTGTGGACCAAATATAAAATCCATTATTTGAAGTCACTGAAGAGCAACTGATTGCTGACAGAAATTGGAGGGAAGTTGATTCTTGAGAGATGTGAATTGCACTGGGTAAAGTTAATGCTCATATGCTGTTTTGCCTGTTGGCATTCTCCAGTCTGTGCACAGTGGGATGGCTAGACATGGAGCAGAAAATGACAGTTACTGGCAGGAGAAATTAGGAGATAAATGGTATTTGGGGCTGCCAGAGTGACTGGAAAGTGAGGAGACACATCCAGGAAAGGAGAAAGTTACAGAAGAGGAAACCCCAATTTCTGTCCATAAATTCTCTCTAAATTCTTGACTGATTCATGGGAAGACTAAAGTTCCCAGTGAAAAGAAACAGCTGGAAAGCTGAAAGAATTAAGTAGTTCCAGTCACCATACACCATAGGGAGACAGAATTTAGAGTTTGATTCTAGCCACATAACTGTCTGATCATTATTCTTCAGAAAAAGATAGTCTCTGCAATATAATATTCATAATACTCTTGCCATAATACCAATCATGTGGAAAAAAAGGGAAATGACTCATAGTCAAGAGAAGAAACAGTGACTATAAAACAACCCCAAGATGACTAAGATACTGGAATTTAATGCACAAGAACTTTAAAAGCAGCTATTATAAATACTGTAGACTTAAAATATAGTCACAATACAACCATAGATGGGGAATTTTAATAGAAAAATGGAAAACAGAAAACTCAAGAGGAAGTGAGATACCTGTGTGTAACTTGATCAGGCATGACCAGCTCTTTGCTACCCCATGGACTGTAGCCCACCAGGCTCCTCTGTCCATGGAATTTCCCAGGCAAGTATACTGGAGTGAGTTTCCATTCCCTTCTCCAGGGGATCTTCCCAACATGGAGATGGAACCCGGGTCTCCTGCATGGCAGGCACATTCTTTACAATCTGAGCCACCAAGGAAGCCTGGAAATAAGAAAATTTCAATCAACTCTCTTCAAGTTTAGTCATTCTATCTTGAACAAAGAGAAATGATTCAAGGAAAATGGAAAAGTGTCTTGGTGCTGTTATCCTAACAGATAGTATCCTAATATCAGCTGTTGGGATAATATCAAATAGTACATATGTAATTGTAACCTCAGAAGATAAGAGAGTGTGACTGGGAAAGTATTTGAAAAGATAATGGCGGACAGTTTCCCAGATTAGGTGAGAAACAAAGATGAAAGCTGCTCAGCAAACCTCAAGATGAATACAAAGAAAGTCACACCTAGACACTTCCTAGAAAACAGCTGAAAATCAAAGAATGTTGAAAGCAGCCAGTGTGAGAAGATGAATTACATGCAGTAGAAGGATGATACAAATGATGGGTCAGGTCTCACCGGGAAAAAGGAAGGAGGTTGTAAGGCGGTGGGACATTTTTAAAGTGCTAAAGAAACAAGAATCTATTTGAAATTTTATGTCCAAAGAGAAATCCTGCAAAAACAAAGGTGAAATAAAAAATATTTTCAGAGAAATGAAAATGGAGACAATTTGTCGTTGGTCTGTCCAACAGGAAATTCTGAAGGAAGTTCTTCAGGCTCAAGGGAAATGACACCAGATGGAGCTGAGCATAGTAGTGTGGGGTTTTATAACATAAGTAGACATAAAATTCTTACATTTTAATATATATTACGAGTGCTGTAGGAATCTTAAGGATAGTGAGATCTGTGAAACCATCCGTGTTCTTGCAAGAAAAATAAGAATTTTATGGTGTTTTGTAGCTTTTAGTTTCTTAAAAGAATATGTAGGTCATTTGTTAAATTATTGTCACAGGATTGTTTGGGAGGAAGAACTTAGACAATGTGAGAATCAGATTGTAAGAGAAAAGGAAGTAATGGTGCTAGTGGGTGTAGATCGACCACATATTGACAGGACCAGAAGTATCGATAGTTGCGGGGGCCAAGAAAATTTTTACAAAATTATTTTCTGTATGTTCTGAGAGATCCTTCTCTTACAGTAACTCTGATAGGTTAGATGGGTTAGGGATGGAGAGAAGAAGTGGGGCTGAAGGGGAAGAGGAAGCCACTGGTAACTCACTCTTAGTAGAAACAATGGCCAGAATCTAGACGATCTAGAATTAGGTCCCGTACAGAGGCCATAGGTGACTCGGTGATCAAACCTTTCCTGAAGGAGTTTTGGTGTAAAAAAGTATCTTTCTCAAATGTATCCAACATAGTCTCCAAACTTTTGGATTGCACAACTGGTATGAGCAAAAATGTCTTAGTATGTACCCTACATATGTAGCCCATGAACTATTGAGCTAATACATTATGATGTGATAAGACAGTTTAAACAGGAGATAAAGAGGAAGAAAAGTACAAAGAAACAAAAGTATAAAAAGTCCTAATACTGTTGAGTCACACAGTGTTATGTTTTGTACGTTTTGAGATGGTATCTAGTTTGAAGCCCTCTGCAATGAGAATACAGTACTGGGATGTACTTGGAATTACTTGTTTGGGCTTGCCTGTCTATATTTCTATTTATGGAGAGCGACTTCACTTTCACTTTTCACTTTCATGCATTGGAGAAGGAAATGGCGACCCACTCCAGTGTTCTTGCCTGGAGAATCCCAGGGACAGGAGCCTGGTGGGCTGCCATCTCTGGGGTCGCACAGAGTCGGACACGACTGAAGTGACTTAGCATAGCATAGCATAGCATAGCATGGAGTATATACAGAATTTTATACAACTGGAGTATCATGTCTTTAAAAATTTTGTACAGCTGTAAAATTCAATCTTGTTTTTCAGCTTTACTATTATTCCTCCTGACTTGAACCATACTACACCCCTTCATGGATAACCTAATAATCTAGTGAATAAGCTACACTGTGTTCCCCATATCCATATAGTCATTTATGAAGCTCCTTATTGCCTCATAAACGAGGACATATGAATGTTTCTGCATCTTGATTTTATAACATAAAATAGGTTGTAGAAAATCCTCCAACATAGGTAAAATTCATTTTTAATGGTCATATAATGTTCCGTGTTGTAAATGTACTGACTTATTGAACTATTCTTCTATTGGCCGTTCAGCTTATTTTCAGTATGCTTACTTTTTTTTGCTGTTGTAAACAATGATTCAGTAAACGTGTTAAGTATATGTATCCTTATGTATTGGGATTTATTTTTTTAAAGTATAAAGGATGCGATTATTAGGTCATTGGACATCTTGAATTTGTTTTTCTAGATTGACCTCCAAAGTCTTAGAACTCATATTCTCACCAGTGATGCCAGAGAGTATTCTTCTTCTTCCGTTTTGTGTCCATGTCAGACATAGTTCCATTTTTGCCTCTCACATTTTGGTGATTTGAAAAAGTCTTGGCAGAGTGGGTGCAAAATGCAGTTTTAAGTTTGCATTCCTGGTGAGGCAGGACATCTAATCAGTCTTCTGAATTTTCTCTTCAGGGAATTCCATGTTCGTGTCCTTTGTCCATTTTCTTACTGGGTTTTGTTCCCGTTGATTTACCATTTGCAGTGCTGTTAATTTAGAAGAGACCTTGGCATCTCATTCCCTTATTTCTCTGTGCATTGCAGGTACCTTTTCTGATCTCTTATATAATTATTAACGTTATTTATGATGTCTCTTTATATACAAGCCAATTTCTGTTTTCTAAGGTCAACATAATTTTTCCCAAAGTTAAATTTGAATTATCTGCTTAGAAATTCCAATGCAAAATATGGCAGCTGCTGTGAGAGCAAAGTTCTCCTAGTGTATACAGGAGCTGAGGTGGCACAGCTTTCACCATGTTCTCTGGATCAGCCTGCCATGCAGGGGCTTAACTTGGGCACGTACCCAACCAAGGCTTGTTATGAGCCCGTTGCCCTACTATGGGATTATCCAACAGGGCAAGATTTACTTGATTGCATTTTGCTGTCTCTCCTATAGTTTTGTCCTCCTCTTGCTTCAGACTTCTTGAAATAGGCTGTGTTTTTTCACTAGGTGATACTGGCTGTAGGAAAACATCATTTCCAGCAGTGTGGATCTTGCAGGTCCTGTAGGGCAGTGGATATTTTATTTCAGCTGGATCAGACTCTGAAAGAGGAATGGAACAGATGTTTGAATTTGGTTAAATGCTTTCAATATTTATTACTTAGGTGACCTAGTTTAGCAGCAATTGTAATAGAAAAAAAAGCAAGGCCATTTGGGAAAAACAGAGTTTATTGCATTCACCTTAAAAATAAAAAAACTTTCCCCTTTTTTTAATTTAGCTTGAATATGGGAATAAAGCCCTGAGAAATTCTCTTCCCCCTTTGAGCAAATATTTATATGTATATTGCATTAAAAGTGGTTTCCCATATGAAATATTTGTTGATATGATCAGAGAACAGTCTTGCAGCTACAGTTCTTGATGTGCTTATAACTGAGTTTCAGAGCTGAGGAACTTTGAGGTCGTCTCAGAGCTTTACACCTTATAAATGAGGGAGCAGACTTAGAGGAATTTAATCCATGGCTCTCAGAGATTCAGTGGCACAGGCAGAAGGATAATTTGAATTTCCAAAATCCGATCCAGTGTTTTTCCTTTCTCCATCTTGAGTGCTGTGGATGCCGTGTCCTGGAGGAATGAGCATTTGTATCTTTGTTCCATTGTACCCATCTTTGACTCTCTAGATGCCTGTCTCAGAGCTCAGTATAAGGAAGGTTCTGGCTAGGAAGTGGAAAGATTGCGGAAGAACAGCTTGTTTGACATGTTCCCACGATTGTTTTCATTCTTCCAGGTTTACAGGTAACGAGAAGGGAGTGTGTAGTGTTAACATCCCAACCCTAAAGCCATGAATGTCTCTTGTAGCTGCCTCTGGGGTCCATGATGGAGAGCCAACTCAAAATTCATGTGGATACAAGAGCTTTCACAATGCTGTGGGAGAAGAATTCGGAGAATGAGCAAAGTTAGGTATGAAAGGCTTTCCAGACAAGTGGATATTTATTTCCCACATCTGGCCCACCAGACTTTAATTCCTTGCAGTGTTGTAAGACGTGGGTCACTGGAGAATGTAACATTATGGCAGCTGAGGCTGAAATCTCATCATGTGGTGTACGGAGCAGCTACCAAAGTGTAGCTACCAAAGTGAAGCAGGAGGGGGGAAAATTGAAGTGATAACGTGGGGGATTAGATGCATATACCTGATTATTACTGGGAATTACATCTTAAGCAGCAGGCTGAAAGGAAATGAAAACATTTGGAATTGACCGAGATGAACAAGACTTACCTTTTCATTGTCTAGAAATACTGAAGGGTGGGGAATAGGAAGCATAAGAAACCTGCCTTTTTCTTACCTCTTCCACTGGTTTTTAATTCTTTAAATTTATTTTTTATTTTTGGGTTTGTTTGTAAGAAATCTGGGGTCTTTTTGTACATAGTTTTAAAAAAATTGTGGCAAATATCACTAAATTGGCCATTTTTAACCTTTCTAAGCGTACAAGCCATTGGCCTTAATTACATTCATGTTGTTGGGCAGCCAGCACCTCTGTTCTTCTTAAACTTTCATCACTGCAAACAGAAGCTCTCTACCTATTAAATTATACAGCACCACCTCCCTCCCACCGTTTTTTGGTAACCTCTGTTCTACCTTTGTCTCTCTACGTTTGCCTCTCATTTAAGTGGAATCATACAGAATTTGTCCTCTTGGATCTGACTTATTTCACTTCCCATTATGTTTTCCAGGTTCTTCTAGGCTATAGCATGTATCAGAACTTCATACCTTATGGTTGAGTAATATTTCATTGTGTGCATCTCACATTTTGTTTACTCTTCTGTCAAAGGACATTCTTTGGGTTGTTTCTCCCTTTTGCCTATTATGAATGATGCTGCAGTGAACATTGGTGTGTAAGTATGTGTGTGAGTCTCTGTTTTCAGCTTGTTTTGGGCATGTACCTGGGAGTGGAATTGCTGGACCGTCTGATTCTGGCTGTAGCTTTTTGAGGAACTGCCAAACTGCATTCCATAGTGGCTGTGGTGCTGGGTCCCTTCACTGTATTGGAAACTGGTGGAGGTCTCTCAGTTGTAGGTGTAACTGTACAGGTAGCTGACGTCAGGGGTGCTGCATGGGACTGTAAATTCCAAACTCAATATTTACACATAACCAGAGTTTTTTTTAATAAACATTTTTTTTGAAATAAATACTGCTTTTAACTGTTCGTTTGAGCAGTCTCCGAATATGAATTTTACCAGAGGGGTGAAATCCAGTAGTATTTCGTTGCCCTTGCTGGTGTAGGGGAGTGAAAGAAATCCGACACCTTTGGGTGTGCATCAGGTATTGTGCTGGGTATTTTCCTACGTTTAAAAAGAATTCCATTTCATGTTGTCTTTCACTTTGTGAGTTAAGTATCATTCCCCTTATATTGCAATGAGAAAATTGAGATAATCTTCCCTTCCTTCCCTTGGCAGGTGGTAGAGTTAGAATTTGGATCCTAGAATTTGATGAAAAAGCATTGCAGTTGACACTTCCTCAGTAGCATAGAAGCCCTTAATTATTGTTTACATTTTGCATTTTTCTTGGATTATATTTAGTTAGATTTACTCTGGCCTCTCTTAGTTTAGATAAATAGGACATGGCTGTAATTGCTTTCAAATTTGTGTTCAGGGTGCTCAGTCCCAAGGAACCAAATGTAGCAGCTCATTTTTGACAAAACTAAGGACTTTGGTTATTATTTCCTTCCATGGTGACTTGCTAAATAAATCATCAAAACCTTGAACTGAGTAAGTACAGTCATCTGTGCTTTTCGGAGGTTTTGAACAGTTACCTCATCCATTGTGGATAGGATATCTGCCTTATTAGTGTGTAGCTTTGATACTTAGAAGAAAAGTGGAGATGAACATTGTTGGAACTTTTTGTCTTTTTTTTCCCCCTTTCTCTCGCTGTTTCTTTTTGTAAATACTAGGTAATATTGCTACCTAACACATAAGTAGTGTTTTCAACTTTTTTCTTCCAGTTTTATTGATTCCCCCCCCCCCCACTTTTCAAAGTGCTTGTAAATAGATGATCTCATTTGATACAGGTTTAAAAAATTAGAGAAGATAATTTCATAGACTTGCATTTTGTAAACTCTTTGAGAATGGTTTAAACACACAGAAACAGAGAAAACAGAATGAAGAAACCTCAAAAGACCATTTTATCAGTTCAGAGCTGGTTGTGTTCTTCTGTAGCCTGCCTATTTTTCTTCTTCTCCCTGATTATTTGAAGTCAATCTGTAAATATTTTTGCCATATATCTGTAAAAGATAAGGGCTCTTAACACATCCCCCCTAAGACCTTTAGCCCACCAAAAGATAATTAATAAAAATTATCATTAAGAATCCAGGTAAATGTCCCTAAGTGTTTCATAAGTTTTTTTTTTATGGCTTATTAGTTTAGATTGGAATTAAAAAAATGTTCATTGTGATGACAGTCTGTGTCTTACATATTTTGATCTGTGAGTCCCTCTTCCCTCTCTATTTCCTTGAAATCTCTTCATTGAACTGTGATTTTGCTGACTGTGATGCTGGGAAATTAACATGTATCCTGCCCCTTGAATTTGCTGTAAGTGGTGTGTAGGTCTAGGGGCTTAATAACATTCAGGTTTGATTTTTGCCACTTCCTAAGTGGCAATATGCTCTTCCATGTTATTTCTTTTTGTGATGTCACACACTTCTGTAGGGGTAGCAAATACGGTGTTTTAATTCTATCCTTTTTCTGCTAGAAAAACTTTGCAAACCAGCTTTCTTTTCCTCAGTTGTTTGCTTGAGGTTCAGTTTGAATAGAAAAAGTAGTGCGGTAAAAGTAAGAAAAAAAGTAGCAAGTAAAAGTATTGAGCTCTGCAGAGGAACAAAACCAATTGCGTATGTGCATATATGAGGGTGTGTGTGTGCATGTGTGTATACACTACATATAATGAGGTTATTTTAAGAAATTGATCCATGTTGTTTTGGAGGCTGGCAAGTCCAGATTTGAAGTGAGGGCTGACAGAGACCCAGGAGAACCAACGGTGCAGGTAAAGTTAGAATGTAGTCTGCTGCAGAATTCCTTCTTAGTTGGAAAGGCTGGTCTTTTTGTTCTGTTCAGACATTCAGCTCATCATATGAGGTTCACCCACATGATGGAGGGCAATCTGCTTACTCACAGTCCACCAAGATAAATGTTAGTTTCATCCAAAAATACCCTCCAAGTTGAAACATAAAATTAACCATCACATGAAGGTATGATGCTAGTTGTTAGCCAGTTTTCAAATGAGTTGATTGACATCTTACAGTGGTGACTTAGTTTTTTTTTGTTTTTAATGCATGGATACATTTAAACATATTTCAAATAATTCAATCCATTCCAGTTATTCTTTGGCTAATGGAAGCTCCTCCAGATTGCTTCATTAGATCTTTTGACCTTCTCTCTCATTTCTAATATTGGTATCTTGTCTTCTCTTTTTGTGTATCAATCTAGCCAGAGATTTGTCAGTTTTACTGATCTTCTCAAACAGCTTTTATTGACTCCCTGCCCCCAATTTCATTGATTTATGCTCTGATTTTTATTTCATTTCTTTTTATTTTGGGTTTTATTTTCATTTTTGCTGATTTCTTTATTTGGAAGTTAAAGTCATTGATTTGAGACATCTCTTGTACTGTAGATATTTAGTACAAATTTACTCCTTAGTATAGTGGTTTAGCAGCATCCCATAAATTTGGATAGGTTGTGTTTTTGTTTTCATTCAGTTCAAAATAATTTTTATTTCCTTTTTGATTTTCTTTGATCCGTTGGTTATTTTGAAGTTTGGTTTGTGAAAGTCAGTTGGGTTAAGCTAGTTGGTAGCGCTGTTGAACTCTTCTGTATCCTTACTGACTTTCTGTGTACTTGTTCTGTCAATTGAAAGGTAGTGAACCACAATTAAAACTGAAAGTTTTATCTGTTTCTCATGACCTTTTTAAGTTTTTGCTTTGCTTATTTTGAAGCTCTGTTATCCGGTTCACAACTGTTTAGGATTCTTGTGTCCTCTTGATGAATTGACCCTTATTCTTATGAAATGCTTTTTATCCTCGAAAATATTCTTTGCTCTGAAATCTACTTTGCCTGTTACTAACATTGCCACTGCACGTTTTTTTTTTTTTTTTCTGATTCATGTTAAATGTTTTGCCTCTCTTTTTCATCCTTTTGTTTTTAACCCATTTGTGTCTTTATATTTAAAATGGAATTGTTGTAAGCAGTAGGTCCAAGAACTGGGTCTTTTTATCCATTCTGAAAACCTTTGATGTTTCATTGAATTTAGACCATTTCTATTTTTTAAGCACTTAATTGCAGTTCATTAAAAATTCTTTTGAATTGGAGAATAATTGATTTACCATTTCATTTTTTAAAAAGTCTCCCAAGTGTTATGATTATTAAACATCCTAAGAGGAGACCATGCTCACTCTGCTTCTTGGAGTCTCTTCGTTATAACTCTTTGTTATTATGTCTTCTCTCCTCTAGGAACTTGGGATTAGAGGGTTGGAGAATTCCTTGAATGTTCTCATGTAGCAGTCAGGTCCCGAAGACTCTCCTAACCAGGGCTGTTCCAGGACACGGAACAGGCCAGCGTGTGGCGTGTGCGATCAGACAAACGGCTGCAGTGGAGAGTGTGAGGGCTGTGAGGGGAAGGGTAGCGTGGAGAGGTGGCGCTCCAGCACTGAGGCTTTCTTCGTCATTATCCCAGGTGATTCATGTCTGGCCGTAGATGTGTCTGACCTTCTTGGCCTAACCAAAGCCATACAGTCGATGGGACTCACCTCCCTCAGAAAGCACTTTGGTGACTGTCCAGCTGTTACATGTCTTCATGGCACACCCTCATCCCAATGCTAGGCAGTTTATTCAAGGGTTTTCTCCAGCCGCATTCTATACTGTTCCTTTGAGGTGTTCTAATAAAAATGACTTTTTTCTTGGCCACCCTAGTGATGTTCTAGCATTCCTGACACCCACAGCACCCCAGCAACTTGAGTATAGGGCCACCTTCCTGTCTTAATGGGGATTTCAAAAGGCACAGGAGGAGCCTGTATATTTTTTATACATTTTTTTACTGTCAAATCTAATGTCATAGGAGAAGGCAATGGCACCCCACTCCAGTACTCTTGCCTGGAAAATCCCATGGACAGAGGAGCCTGGTAGGCTGCAGTCCATGGGGTTGCTAAGAGTCAGACACGACTGAGCGACTTCACTTTCACTTTTCACTTTCATGCATCAGAGAAGGAAACGGCAACCCACTCCAGTGTTCTTGCCTGGAGAATCCCAGGCACGGGGAGCCTGGTGGGCTGCCGTCTATAGGGTCGCACAGAGTCGGACACGACTGAAGCGACTTAGCAGCAGCAGCAGCTAATGTCATTAGATCGTTATGTGCCTGACTGCATCATTTCTGTGGACAGCTTCATTGCTGCCCCCAGAGGCTCTTTTCTCAGGTGTCCATTATTATTTTGTGATAATAGCTCATGGTTACAGCAGTGTTTCTCAGCTTCAGAACTGTTAATATTTCTAGCCAGATAATTCTTTCTTGTGAAGGACTGTCCTGTACATGGTTGGATATTTAGTCGTATCCCAGGCTTCTACCCATAAGATGTAAACAGCTTACCTCCCAGTCCTGATAATTACAGATGCCTCCTCTTGGTCAAGAGGCAGAATCACCCCCAGTTAAGAACCACCGATAAATAGAAAATTGGTTCCACTTGGTTGTGTTCACTGTGTTTATTCATGACCCCCAAAGTTCAATTTCCCTGTCTTTTCCACCCCACCCCCAATATCTACCTTCTTTCATTGTGTTTTTTCAATCTCTTTGTCTTTCTCATCTCATTTGAAATCTAAGGCTTTTCCCAGTCCATTCCCTGCATAGATATTTTCAGTGTAATCTTCACGCTCCTCCTCTTCTCACCACTGTGTTTGCTTGTTTCATTTTCCTTTTGCCGTGTTTGTTCTGGCATGCTCCAGGCCTCACTTACTGTTACTGGAAGTCTGTGCTGTCTGTGCAGTCTTTTAGTCTCATCAGCAGCCTTTTATGTCCTTTTTTTTTTTTTTTTTCTGGTTTGGATAGATAATTTCCTATGAATGGGGCTGCTGACAACAAACACTTGTCTCGTCTTACCTGTGCGTGTGTGAGAAAGAGAGAGAAGCTACCTTGCGACCTCTTCCTAAAGGTTTATTTGTCTTTGTCCATCTCTACGTGCATATTGTCCTTGAACGTTGCCGGAAAGAGCCTTTCTCCATCAAATCATAGCTCACATTTCTCATTTACTTTGGTGTATTCTGTTCTTTGAAGAGCATTCACCCACGCTTCTGAGCAGCTTGGAACACAACCAGGGCACATACGATAGCATGAATTTTGTGACGAGAAGCAGGCGCTGAAAGACTGGAGATGACTTCTCTGTGGCAGCAGTTTGCTCTCCCGATTTTTTTTTTTTCTTTCTTTCATCCTGATGATAAACCTGAATGCCTTAACTGTAAGGGAAAGAGTTCACTTCCGTCAGAACCCGCCTTCTGGGGGAAGCATTTTATGGCCTGTTGGAGGCTCCCTTCTGTGAGGTCCACAGCTCTTAAGTGGAAAGGGGCTTGGGCTTTGCCAGATCCTCCCACCCACTCCACAGGTCAAATAATGGATTTAGTGGAAATATGGAAAAATTTAGTCCATTCTTAGGCCAAAAATTGCCACTATGAAGGCAGAAGTGTAAACAGTGTGTGACTAATCCTTTCTTTTAAGGAAAGAAGTTTTATGTAATTGTTTCCCTTCTGCTCACAGAGATACAGAGGTTTCCACAGATTCAGGTCTTCAGATGCCTGGCTGTACCCCTAACTTCTGGCCTGCTGCTGCTAAGTCGCTTCAGTCGTGTCCGACTCCTAGCGACCCCATGGACTGCAGCCTACCAGGCTCCTCCATCCATGGGATTTTCCAGGCAAGAGTACTGGAGTGGGGTGCCATACTTTTCTCCTTTTCCGAGGGTCACTAGTACAGCACCCACCAAGTAGGACCCAATGCAGTCTCACTCCTGTCACTAATGTTGATAAAATAACACTGCCCAGGGGGCTGGCAACCTGCAACCCAACCCAGGGGCCTTTTACTAATTGATTATTTCCCTGCTTTTTTTGCAGCAGTTTTCAGGTGGTTCTCTTTACCTTCCACCTAGAAACTTTCTTTCGCTTGTCATTTCTGCATCTGTGTTACTCTTGTTTTTAACTGCTCCTGATTTTTTTCTTCGCATTTTCTCTTTATGTCCCTACCACTAAGTGTGACTATCCTCCAAGAGGGTAGTTCCATAGTTTTTCTTTCTGCCTTTGAATAAATTGGCCCCTCTTAGAACATCACTAAACCCAGAGGCTTTCTGTATCTTCTCCCCAGAGAGCCACCCCATATTTCTATCTCCCGAACAAACATAATTCTCTCCCTTGCACATGGGCCCTTTTTCCTGATCACACTGACTCCGCAGACCTCTTTGCCTTTGCTTTTTGTCTTGGACTTGAGCCAAAAATACCTGTCCAGTCAACCAGGCTGGAAACCTTCATCTTCACTTGGCTCCTTTTCCTTTTGTTTCTCTTCACACCTTAATTTAATCCTCAAGTCCTATTACCCCTTCTGGTAGTGACCTCTGGCCAGTTGGGGATTTATTCCCTTTAGATGTTGTCTAAAAACTTCTTGCCATAGGAGATGAAGAGTCAGCTTACTCATTTCACCTCTTGCCCCTCACCCTACCTCTCAAAAGAGTTGTGTACTTTTCAGAGTTTCACTGCCTCTTGCAGCCTCTGTTTCCTCTTCTGTCATCCTCATGGCTTAAGGTTGTGAATGTTCTCTCATGACCCTACATTCTGTAAGATGAGGGCAGTGACTCTCCTAGTCTTCCCTTCCCTTCCAGAATCTGCCAACCTCCTCCAGCTAAACATGTGCATTTATATCACCTAAGTTGGATACATGAGTTGTTTTTTGCAATATTGTCTGTGGGTGTTCCACTCAAGGCAAAGCGGAGCATAGGGTGCTTAGGTTGCTCCCTCTGTGTCTGTCCATTTCCAATACCTCTGTGCTGTTTGAAGGAGTGTGTTCCTAGCATCAAGTGGGTATGGATTCTCTGTTTCCATTCCATCAATTGCATATATATAGGATCAAGTTTCTCCAACATCGAAATCATGTTTTCCATTCTCATGACTCCCCCTCTCCCTCCTAGGATTATTCTCCTGAAGCTCCCTGTCCTCCTGGTTGCCTGGCAACCTTCCTTTTATGGAGAAACATGGGGAACTAGTCTTGAAGCTAGGGGATCTCCAAACACCAGAATGAGAGGGCCTTACTCTGGGGGAGTAAACTTTGTGGTTTATACCACACAGTTCCATTCTTTCAGAGAAGACTCATCTTTTTCCCTGATGGGAGTAGAAGCCCGACTTTGGCCGTTTCTTTGCTTGAACTGGGGAGAGCGGCTGCTTTCATATGTAGCCTTTTTAGTGAAGACATGAGTGTTCAGCCCTACTTCTCCTTGTCACCCTGTGCTTTACCTGGTTTGAGTATCCAGAAGCTGCCCATGGTCTCCCGGGAAGACGGCTTCCTCTGAGCCTGTACTCATGATGTGGTTTTTAGACCAGCATCTTTAAGCTGCCTTGTGACCTGTTAGGAGTCAAGAAGTCTTGACATCAATGTAGTGGTTCAAGACTGGCATTTAAAAGAATTAGAAGATATTTGTGTCATTTGCATCATAAGGATAGATACTGTTTTATAATACTTAGCTGTATTAAAAAACATAGGTATGAATGTGCACTGGATCTCCATGTAAAATGTTCTTCTTGCCGTTGGTTGAGATAAAAGAAGTTAAAATACTTAGGCATGGCTTCCTTCCTGCTATAACAGTCAACATTTCTCAGTCTGCCTTGATCTCTTACAGGTTTGCGGAAATGTTTCCTGTGTGTTGAATGAACGATGTGAAACCTTTTTAGTATCTTTGGTCAGTACCTGACCCACACATTAGAGAGGATGTTGGAGCCGAGACCCCAAGCTCTCTAGCTCTGTCAAATGTGAATTTCTTACTTGTGAGACTGAGTTGATATCTTGGGGAGGCCAGTGTCTTGAGGAAGGAGGAACACTGAGGGCTTGGGACAGTAGATGTTTGACAGAACAGTATTTTAATGTTTCAGTGACGAATGTGGCTGTCCTATTGATTAATAGCCAAATGTCAACTCTGGATTTCTTGTTTTATTCCTTACCTATAACTTTTAGGGCTTTTTTTGCAGGAAGGGAAAATATATGGGTGCCCCAAATACATTTTGAGCCAGAGGTCCTTTAGTTTTCATTTTAACCTAATTTCTTTAAACATTTTTGCCTTTCCCTTGAATTTTGTATAATGCTATTAGAAATCTGATTTTCATTAGTGATTATTGAGTTTTTTTTTTTTTTTGTTTTTTTTTAATGTAAAGGGATGAGGGAAGAGAGGAGAAAACTCTCAACTGAAAGGAGATTTTTTTCTTCCCAAAGCAATGGTCATACTTTGCCAACAAAGGTCCATCTAGTCAAGGCTATGGTTTTTCCAGTAGTCAAGTATGGATGTGAGAGTTGGACTATAAAGAAAGCTGAGAGCCAAAGAGTTGATGCTTTTGAACTGTGGTGTTGGAGAAGACTCTTGAGAGTCCCTTGGACTGCAAGATCAAACCAGTCCATCCCAAAGGAAATCAGTCCTGAGTATTCATTGGAAGGACTGATGCTGAAGCTTCAGCTTCAATACTTTGGCCATCTGATGTGAAGAACTGACTCATTTGAAAACACCCTGGTGCTAGGAAAGATCAAAGGTGGGAGGAGAAGGGGCGACAGAGGATGAGATGGTTGGATGGCATCACTGACTTGAAGGACTTGAGTTTGAGCAAGCTCCATGAGTTGGTGATGGACAGGGAAGCCTGGCATGCTGCAGTCCATGGGGTTGCAAAGAGTTGGACATGACTGAGTGACTGAACTGAATGTGTGTGTGTGTGTGTGTGTGTGTATTTGGAAGGCTGAGAGATGGTCCAAAGAGGCAATAACTGTGAAGGGTGAAATTAGAGGAAAAGACAGATGCCAGCTATGAAGGAGAAAATGAGGACGAGAGAGTAAAATGGTGATTTCGCTTACTATCTGTTAGTGGAATGACTGAGTGGACAGTGGCCTTGACTTGCCCCCACGTGGTGTCACTTCTTGTGGCTTGGGATCTTCATGAGGCGATGAGATGAAATGGCCTGTCTGTTCATATGTCTGTGTGTCTTTGTGAGCACAAGTATTTATTTACGTCCTCACATTGGAGGAAAGGGAAGGAGATGTATTTGTTCATTACCTTTCTGTTATGTTAGGGAAAAGCAGCCTCTACACATCTGTACTTTCAGCTCATTTATTGCTGCCTCTCACTTCCATGATTCAGAGGGGAGAGAAAGGGAGGACCTCACCTTAGAAGGCAGAGCCCACGGTCTCCTTGGCAGTGGTCAGAGCAGGAATTAGTTATTCCAGCTCTAAGGTCTTTTGGAATGCTGGGCTGTCCTCCTCTGAATGGGAGTCAGGCCTGAACATCTCTCAGCAGGTCCCAGCAGCATAGTGATGAGGTTGACAGCGTGGCTGGGGAGCGAGTTGCCTCTGAGATGAAAAAGAGGACTTTTCCTTTCGACAAGACCAACGGAGTTGCCTTGTGGTTCTTATCAGTCACCACCAGATGTGTCCAGCTGTTCCATTTTCTACTTCATCCCAGTCAAACATACTTAAAGTTCAAATCAACACTTACATCATCAAAACAAAAGTGTTTACAATGTTAAGCCTTAGGCTTTTAGTAACTTAAGTCATTTGTCTGGTGACAAAGGGAATGTCCTTCCATGGCATTAAGTCTGGGAAAATCTAGGCACAAGATGTATTTTCCTAGGCTTTCCTGGGACTGCAGGGTTGAAAGTGAGACTTAGATCACTGACTGGCTAAGAGGGGAGCACCCTTAATCCCAGCCTCTCTTGTTCCTTTGTCTCATGGATGCCTGGTCTCACAGAATAGCTCATCCATCCCAACTGCAGTGAACCCAAAAGGCTGGATTTATTCAAGACTCTGCTACTGCTTTTGATGAGACACTGTGTGGGTGTTTTTGGTGGCTTGATGATTTATCATTCATACTCACCAGTTGTGTCATTTCTTTGTCTTGTTCATATAATCTCTCATTAGGGCCCGTCTTTGAGTTTTTCCTGGCACTTTATTAGTTTGAGTATAACCCAGTCAACCATTTTCCCAACGTATGGTAGTTTGGAAATATTCAGTTCAAATGGCTTTAACATGTCACAATTGATAAAATTCAAGACCACACTAGAGAGAAGGTTTCCTTCCAAAGTCTCGGTTTGCTATTAAAATTCTCTGTCCCAACAATTTTAGCAAGTTTGTGTTTTCTGGAATTAATTGGTATATCTTTATATTTTCCATTGTTTGTCTTAGTGAATGATTTCAGTCCATCATGGAATGATTAAATCTGGATGAAGGCTTATTTTAAAGTATACAGTACATGCAGCAGTAGAGAACTGTCACAGAAGACAAAAAGTTTCACCCAGGAGGCTGAAAGCACAGTAATTGTGTTCAACAGTCCTCAGTTTTTTTTTTTATTGGAGTATAATTGCTTTACAGTGTTGTTAGTTTCTGCTATGCTCATGCTTAGTCACTCAGTTGTGTCTGACTCTTTGTGACCCATGGATTGTAGCCCACCAGGCTCCTCTGTCCATGGGATTTTCCAGGCAAGAATACTGGAGTGGCTTGCCATTTCCTTCTGTAGGGGATTTTCCCAACTCAGGGATTGAACCTGTGTCTCCTGCATTGACAGGTGGATTCTTCACCACTGAGCCACCTGGGAAGCCAGCTTATGCTGTTCAATGAAGTGAATCAGTTTGTGTGTGTGTGTGTGTGTATATATATCCTCTCGGAGTGGGGGGTGGGAGGGAGATTCTCAGATCTTGACTCATGTCATTGATGAAATTATAAGATTTTCATATATTGTTATTAGAGAAAGAAATGGCAACCCACTCCAATATTCTTGCCTGGGAAATCCAAGGGACAGCCCTAACAGGCTATAGTCCATGGGGTCACTAAAGAGTCAGACACGTCTTAGGGACTAAATGGTAGAATAGGTTGTTATTCTTACTGTTCTTAAGGACTAGTAATTATGGTGTATATTTATATATTATAGTAAATATTATGTTTAATATATATTATGTGTTTAATATATATTATATAATATCATTGGAAAAGACTCTGATGCTGGGAGGGATTGGGGGCAGGAGGAGAAGTGGACGACAGAGGATGAGATGGCTGGATGACATCACTGACTCGATGGACGTGAGTCTGAGTGAACTCCGGGAGTTGGTGATGGACAGGGAGGCCTGATGTGCTGTGATTCACGGGGTCGCAAAGAGTCGGACATGACTGAGCGACTGAACTGAACTGAACTGATACTTAACATAAGTTATATTAATTAAATATATTATATTAAATGTTACTTATTTGGCTGCACTAGGTCTTAGTTGAGGCATGTGGGATCTTTAGTTGAGGCACACGGAATCTAGGTTCCTGACCAGGGACCTAAGCCAGGCCCCTGCATTGGGAACTCGGAGTCTTAGCCACTGGGCCACCAAGGAAGTCCTGGTAGCTGCACTTTTTAAATACTTTGATAAATTCCATCAGTGATGGCCTGTATGTCCTTATCCTGCTTGACTAGACAGACAGACAGGATCCCCTTTCTGCTGGAGGTCAGTGATTAGTTCTTTATGTGCCATGACTACAGTTTTGAAGAAAAAAATTAGCCTGGCATGGCATTTTTATGCCCCTTTCTAAGTTTAACTGGTTTCTTATTCCTTCGTTCTTAGTTGCCTGTTAAAAGTCCGTTATTAATTTCCTTATCCTTTGTTTCTTTGCAGGAGGACACCCCTGTCTTCACAGAATGTGATGATACATCAGGGCCAGACCCAGGAATACGTGCTCAAGCCCACATACTTCACAGCCCAGAAGGTGATTTCTGGAGAGCAGTCCACTGAAGGTTCGCTCCCTTTAAGATTCGGGCAGGATCACGTGCCAGCACCTTTTCAGTGTGAGTATGTCCTGTGAGTCATCTCTCTAAGTTACAGAGTCACGGTTTGGAAACACTTTGCTCTGTGTAGATGGCTTTAATGTGTCACAGAAGATAAAATTCGAGAATTGTTTTTCGAAAAACCCATGCTGGTTCCTAAAACAATCAGACAGCAAGACAGTTGCCTTCTTCAGAGGAAAGGCAGAAAAATCTGGAGTGAGCCACCTGTAAATATGTTTCTGCAAGGTGGTTCCATTTCCATAAGATACTTGCTCTAATTTTCTGTACAGTTGAACGGCTGACATGTTTACATCGATAAACTATTTTCCTTGGTGAGTTAGCCAGGATTTGTTCCTTGTGAGATGTCTGCAGTGTCCTGAGTTACTCCGAGGTGCACCTACAGTGGGTATGTTTATGTTAGGAGGGCCACGTTTTTATTATATCAGTTAGACGGTGTGGCAGGTTTTCCCGAGTCTGTAAAGAGCTAGTGTATCAGTGGCCAGCGTGGTTAATATCTCACTGTGGGGGAAGTTCAGGGACGAGCCCTGGCGCAAAGGGTGGGGAATGGATGATTTGTGGTTTAGGTATTACAGAGTGTCTGCTGGCAGCATCTGGAGAAAATGTTCTTCAGTGAGGCGGCAGACCGTTCAAAGGGGAGAGTTGGATGCTCGTGCCTTCCAGCAGCTTCCTGCTCTGTCTCACGTTGACGGATGGCCTGCGCCATAAGCAATGAAAGGGAATGCCAGTTGTGAGGTTGAAAAGGACGGTCTTTCACCACCTAGGGTAGTGTGGAGAGCTGAGAGAATTCTTGCTACTGTTTGGCACTTCAGAAGACTGTGTTTCTACAGACTTGACTCCCAAGGCCCACCCCCACCTCCCAGGGTTGGTCAGTTAACAAAAAGAGTGGCTATTATAATGTGTGTACATTACACTTTTCATCTTTTGAGAAAACTGTGCTCTTGAGTTGAGGCTGGAACCCAGAGCAATGGTTTGAGGTGATTTCTTGGGGTAATGAGGGAAGAATGGAGAAATTGTATAGATCATCTCCATGCCCTTTAGGCAAGATAACTTCCAAGTTATATTTGCAAAACAATAGATGCATCCATCTTGTTTTTAAAGATCCTTTGATATCAGTGCTTGTAGATTGTTCTGTAGAGGTCTTCCTGAGTATATAATACTTTTCTAATCTCAATCTAAAAAATCAAAAAGAGCTACAATTTACTTTCTTGGAGCTTTAGGTAGATTGTATTTTGTAGAGGCTCTCCAAATTAGAATGTAATGGGAAGAGGTTTTGAAAACTTACTATCAAACTGATTAAAGAATTCTGAATTTCATGAAGATGTCAAGAAAATATGCTTTGAGAATCTCTGATATTAAGACTGGGGACCAGACTGTGGTTTGGGTTGGTTATTGATTATTACTGAAATGAAAATTCACACTGTGTGTGTACATATATTTGTGTGAGTGTGTTTGTGTATGTTTTAAACTCTCAAACCTTTGTTGAACTATGTTTTGGGAGATGAAATTACATTTTAGGAGAATGTTGGAGATGAAATTACATTTTAGGAGAATGTGAACTATCCATAAATGTCCCACTGATCATGTTTTTAAATGTAGTTTCTCCATAGGGGGGAGCTAGTTAAGTAATTTAGACTGATCATGATCACTCTTGGGTTCTCTCTCAAACCCATCAAAAGTTGGTGTTTAAAAAGAGGCCAAGGAACTAAATCAAACAGATGGGTATATAGAAGGGACCATGTGAGAGATGTGGCTATTTTCATTGGAGACCAGAGCTCTACTGAGAGCTGGAGGGCTAATCAAAGTTTTGAAAACAGATAACTTGGCAGGACTATTAAGGACACTAAAACACCAAGATTGAGTGAGAACAACAGTAGGAAGATTAAAACTAGAATCCAGGAGGTAAAAGCTGTGTCAGGAGAAGGACCTAAAGGTATTGTTGTCCTATATCCAGCTGTTCAGTAGGTACAGGGTTTGCCTCCCAGGCAAAAGGCAGAAGTGTTTAATCACTTCACTTTAATCTTTATAAAAGGGATCAAATGCAAACAGATTACTTTATTATGCTGAAGGATTTGAAGGTGCAACAGAGAGTAGATAATTCTGACTCTGGAAAAATAGAAGGTGATACAATCAGGTGGGCATGCTATTTCTTGGGATGAAAATGAGGGGTTAGTGTGTTATAACAGTCCACTGGCAGTGCTTTTGAGAAGCAGAGAGGACTAGAGAAAACACTAAGAAGAACAAATGTTGTTTCCCCCTTTAAATGGGATATATATATATGTATATATTTAAAATGTAGCCTACAGTAACTGGTGACCACTTGGTATAATATTGATAATTTATATACAAATGTTCATAGCAGCATTATTCATAATAGCCAAAGAGTGTGAACATTACCAAAATGTTCCTCAGCTGATAGTGGACAAACAAATGTACCACATCCTACAATCGGTTGTTCAGCCATTAAAAGGAATGTGACACATGCCATAACAGTTGTTCAATAAGGATGTGAACCTAGAGCTCTAAGCATGGAGTAACTTAATCAGCTTATCATAGGAGGAGGCAGCAACCCTGCAGGAGCCAGTGAATAAAGATTTGCTGTTGCCATTTGATGAGGGAGAAGGGAGTTGGTCAGAATAGCAGGGAAATGTTGAGGGGGTATGTGATCAGTTTAGTAAAGCAAGATGTGTTTGAAGTGTTAAGTGAAGCACTCACCAGGTAGAGTAGCCTAGGCTGGGAAACACAGACTGTCAAGTTGCTAGGAGGAATCAATACTTTATTGGAGTCTTTTAAAGTTTTGATGATATAACTCACCATCCCTCTCCAGTGTCTGCATGTTGCTTTTCCTATTTTGATCTAATTCATTTACCAGTTTTCTGGGTCACTTCCTAGTAACTGTCCTTCCTGGGTTGAGTGTTCTCTGGTTACTGGATATCTCTAGTGATAAGTTAATAATAGTGTTTCTCTTTATTCATTGGTCTTATTAGAGCTTAATTTGCATGAGTATCATTTAGAGCAGAAGTCTGCAGACTTTTTCTTAAAGGACCTGATAATATTTTAGGCATTGGGAGCTGATATGCAAATTGAGGATGTTGTATATAAGTATCTGGGTTTCCTTGGTGGTTCAGTGGTAAAGAATCCTCCTGCCAAAGTAGGAGATGTGGGTTCCATCCCTGGATTGGGAAGAACCCCTAAGGAAGGAAATGGTAACCCACCCCAGTAGTCTTGCCTGGAAAATCCCATGGACAGAGGAACCTGGAGGGCTACATTCCATGGGGTCACAAAAGAATCAGATACAACCTAGAGCGACTAAACAACAACAATATAGGTACTTATGTAACTATTTAAAATGTAGACATTTAAAATTTAAAAATTCTTAGCTGGTAGGTTTTTGTTTTTTTTTTAAAGTCAGATAGCTGGCTGGATTTGGCCCATGGACTGTAGTTTGCCAACTACCATGGGGAGTGACCATTTATGGCTAGAGAGTTTCTTTTGGGCTGATGGAAATGTTCTGGAATTAAATGATTATGATGGTTGCACAAACTGTGAATATGGTAAACCCATGTTATGTTAAAAATAACATGAAAATTCTTAGTTATTTGCAAGTAAATAAGTAATTATAAAAGCTTCAAGAAATGGAGGCCACTGGTTCTCTGAAAAGTGCTAAGAATGGTGTTGGGTAGAGGAGGTCTGCTTTTACCCATACCCATTTTTACCCATTTTTTGGTAATTTGTAGGACAGATTTGACTGTGTAAACCAAATTCTGTTGTGCTTGGTTTAGTAGAATTCATATTTTTAGTCTAGAGGGAGGAAAGTTGAAATGACATGATGATAACATTTAAAGATGATTTTATAAAAGCAGTTCAGATTATCTTAGTATCTACTGAAGTACAAACCCAAATATCTCACACTTAAAGAGATTAGTTTGATATAAAGCACTAGAAAAAGACCTTGAGGGTAAGGGTATTAAGTATTCACCCCAGACCATCTGCTTTTGTGCTTAAACACACACACACACACACACACACACCATGGGATGCTTAATAATATTGAAACCAGAAAATAATATTTGTATTATGGTCAATGGTGGAAGGACATTTTTTTATCTCAGGGTTAATAATGCAGAGCTTCCTAGGGTAGAATGTGGAGTTACTTTTATAAAAGAGTGCTTTAGGATGAGGAGAAACATCCCTTTAGCTGGAATAATTCCCTAGACTATTAATTTGCAAATTATACAGTCCTTGAACTGGGAAATTGGGGAATCTCTGATTTAAATATTTACCTGCTCAACTTTTTCCCCTTCTTACCTCAGTTTAATATTTGGAAATTTTTAGAAATGTAGACTTTTTAAATCAGGTTTCTCATTGTTTATTCTAATTGTTTTCCTATCAAGATGCTCTTAGCTTTTAAAAAGGTTAATTATATTTTAAAGTTGTCTATTGAAATTAGACCTGGGTGTTTTTTGGAAGGAATGATGTTAAAGCTGAAACTCCAGTACTTTGGCCACCTCACGCGAAGAGTTGACTCATTGGAAAAGACCCTGATGCTGGGAGGGATTGGGGGCAGGAGGAGAAGGGGACGACAGAGGATGAGATGGCTGGATGGCATCACTGACTTGATGGACGTGAGTCTGAGTGAACCCCGGGAGTTGGTGATGGACAGGGAGACCTGGCGTGCTGTGATTCATGGGGTTGCAAAGAGTTGGACGCGACTGAGCGACTGAATTGAACTGATTGAAATTTTACTTCAGATTCAGTGAAGTCAAAATCTTAAATTTCTGGAAAGGTAAATACCATCTTTTTATATACTGCCCAAAGTTTTAAAAATTGATACAAATCAGACTCTTAAAAGAGTTATTAATACCAGGTTATCTCCTCATGTGTTGAGGGACATGAGCGAGTGATTACTGGCATTGCAAATGTGATACTGTTCAATTATAAAAAGTTCAGGGAAGCCCGCTTTTAATTTTTACTTAAATTGTTAAACATAACCTTTCTGCTTAGGTAATCAGTGTTAGTGATGCAGGAAGTATGCATCAGCCCCATTAGGCCGCCTCTCACAGAAGAAAACCTTATCCTGCCTGCACTGGGACCCCCAGGAAACATCTTAGCTCTGGATCCTGTGGTCTGTGCTGACCCCTCCCAGTCTTTGCAACAAGCCAGTCAGCCTAGCTTCTGTCCCCGTCAGTCATGGGCTGACTGGAATTCCTGTCTCCCCCTTGTGAAGATAGGGCAGCCCCCCTCAGCAGGTCTGAGAGGGGGGCAGAGTCCAGTGGGCCACTTTGCTGCCCAGGTCCCTGCAGCCCAGTTCTTGCCAGACTGCCATCCGTGTTTCCATACTGTGAACAGCACAGTCCCTCTGGGTACATGGGCTTCCTCTTTTAGCAAAACTATGGTTGGATGTGCTAGCATTAGCTGTCGGGCTATGTTCGCACTACCACCAAGAAGCTTAAGACTTGAACGTATCTCAGGATTTGGTGACAAGTGTTGTATCTCCCCTGGAGAAAAAGTTCCTGTGTCTGCAGTCAAGATTTTCTCTGGTTGCAGACTGATAGAGCGAAGATGTTACCATTAAAATTGCCTCTTCCCGGTTGTCCTGAGAGAAGAGAGTAGTTCTGCAGAAGGTTAGAGGAGAACATCCAAGAATTTTGCTTTAGCAAAACAAATCTGAAGTTTAAAGGATAGGCAGGCAGTATTTGGCCTGGACGGTTGTGCCTGTGCCAGCCATTTCAAGACAGTGGCAGGAATATTCATTAAAGGCTCTGGATGCCCAATGCCAGTTGCCGAATCTTCACAGGGAGGGAGTCAGTGGTGAAGTTCAGAGCACCCACTGTAGATGGGAGTTGGCTTTAGAGTAAGGAAGACCCAATTCATCCTCCATGCATTGGGCCTTTGCAAAAAAAAAGGGGAGAAGCCGTAGAGTGGCAGCTAGATGAAGGCAAATAGTAAGTACAGATGAGAAGCTTTGGAAGCAGATTCTTAAGTACAGGATGAATTTGCAGTATGGGAGACCTCTGGAGGAGGAACAGTTTGAAAATGTGAGTGAAGAAGAATCCGGTCCTGAGAACCACCCTCACCTCATCTGGGTGTTGAAGGTTAGGATACAAACCATAGGAAGATCATCCTATTGGATGGATGGGATGATCTCCCTGGTGAAGGGAGAAAAGAGAAGGAGAAATCCAGGGTGCTGGCAGTCCCAGGTCTCTGAGATGCCCTCTCTGATAGATCCTGATTGGATGGGAGCCCCACCAGGGCAAAGCTTTGCAGATGGACAAAGTGGGCACTTTGGAGAGAGGAGAGTTCTGTAGATGTACTTTCTTCAGTGCTTGAAAGTCCTGGTCTCCTGGAAACCAGCTTTAGCTTGTCATGTGCGGCTTAGTGTGTCTCGAGGGAATAGCCCCATACCAGTCCAGCCAGCGCTAAGTGACAGTGGAAGTTGTTCCAGCCAGAAATGACCTCACATGAAGCTGACTAGCTTACATGAAACAAACTAACGAGCAATTTCGCACTCAAAAGGGATATTAAGATACCTACTGCCTTGAAGAAGAAGGAAGGATGGTGAAACTCTGTGCTTTTCCCCTTGTAAAATCAACAAGTTCCTGAAGCTACTTGGTCACCCACATAGTCTGTGTGGAAATCGAGAACCTTGAGCCAGTTTCCCAGCCATGTGGCAGTGTGGATCTTAGCACTGAGATGGCCAGAAGAAAATCACCCAGTCTTCAATAATCCTGGTAATATCCTTGTTGGCCTAAAAGCCTAGACAGCAAAGCCTCAGCACACTGGGTGTAAAAAGTGCTTGAGGAAGCAGGCAGGTGCATGCGAGTGAGTTGATGTCCTTAAGAATTCAGATTCCATTAAAGGGCGGAGTATTGCCTGTTGTAGAAGCAGTTTCATGTGTGGTCTTGCTGTGGCCACTGTGTCTCCGTTGAGGGGCGAGGGTGCGTGGTTTGTTTCATCCAGGAGTTGTTTGGTCACATCTTAGTCCGGGAAGGTATGTGAGCATGAGCTTCTTGCTGCCTGATTACTCACGCACAGTTTAAGAGAGCGGGTGGTGGTAGACACAGATTGATTATAAACACTGCCAAGAGGCTTATCCAGCAATATGAAAACAGTGGAGGAAAACCTAGAGTGAGAGGATTATGTAACCTAAATTCCCCAGTGGGTAGCCTTCCGTGCCAGAGAAACAGGCTCTTTAATCCCAAAGGGCCCAAGATTTCATAACAAATAAACCGATCCAAGGATATTGCTGGGTGTTGAGACTGAGTTCAAGATATTGAGAAACACTGTGTGGCTCCAGAATATTCTGTGACCAAACTGTGATATTTCTAAGGAAAAATAAGACACAGGAATTTACGGTTTGCCTGAGGCAAACTACAAAGCAGCATTTTGGGAGGAGAAAAGTTGCATTTGAAAAAAGCTGGTGCCTACTCAGCCTTAGGATTTATTTACCAGAAACCCAGGGCTTGCCTTGATTTTTCTTCTAAATGGGAAAATAATCTGCTATAAAATTAATCATCATTAGAGTTGAATGATATTTTTGATACAAGAATACTGTTCATGAGATGTTATATTAATAAAAGGAATTAAAGTAGAATGCTGTGTCTTCTTGTGGGTCAGTCTTCTTATAGAAAGGCCCTCTTAGCATTGAAATGATGGCCTTGTGGTGAATCTGTACCCACTTTGTGGAGGTAAAGAACTCAGGACCTTTTTGGGTGTGTTTTTATATGACATTTATTAAAGAAGTTTTTGCATTGTAATTTTCTGTGATTTTAGTTGGGCATTAACTTTCAGTCTTGACTTAGTATTAGCCTCTTGTGAAATTGAAATGTACCTAAGCTAAAAGCCAGCTGCCCTCATTCTCCCTTGCTCTTCTCAAGCAAAGGTAGTAGAACTTAATACATAGCCGAAGTAGGAGGAAAACCCTTTTCTCTAAGAGGTAACTGCAACATGGTTGTATAAGTAATTCTTCTGGCAGGCAAGTTTTCAGTGATGAGATGTGTGTGTGTATGTGTGTGTGTATACACAAACAGACAAATATATTCAATCAAATATATAAATGTATATTATTTAAACTTTTACTTTTTGCAGCTTCTTACATTATCTATATATATCTATATAGCAAGTACCCATTAAAAAATATCTCTTGTAGCCCTAACTCTGCTTCACATGTTTCTCCCAGGGTCCTTGGTGGCTCAGTCAGTAAAGAATCTGCCTACAATGCAGGAGACCCAGGTTGGATCCCTGGGTCAGGATGATCCCCTGGAGAAGGGAATGGCTATCTGCTTTAGTATTCTTACCTGGAGAATCCCATGGACAGAGGAGCCTGGCAAGCACCAGTCCATGGGTCACAAACAGTTGGACACAACTGAGCGGCTGTCACTTTTCAAGTACCCATTAAAAAAAATTCTTGTAGCCCTATCTGTGTTTCACAAGTTTCTCTCAAGGTACCAGTTTAACTAAATGAAAACATCTTAAGTAGGCAGTGTTTGGTCTTGGGAAAAACATCATAGTTACTTAAAAAAATCCCTGTATCCTAGAAACAGATTGGAAAGCTTTGCTGAAAGCAAGCAAGCAAGCTAACATCCATAGGACTGGTGAGAGGGTGTTGGTCGTGGTTCTGGTCTATGGCCACTGGGCTTCTTGTGTGGGATTGAGCCGTGTCCCTTAATGACGTCCAGAACCACATGCAGTAGACAGCTGCCGCTGCTTGTTTTAATGATCACCATTTAACAGCTACAGGTGCACCTCATGATCGCAGCCGCCTGCCTCAGAGCCAGCAGAAACCAGAGTGCTTCCTCCCACGTGGTTCAGCTGACATTCCACAGCAGGCTGCTGAAGGGGCCTCTGCTTTGGTTTTCAGCGTTACAGAGTAGTCTTCCCCCAAACAAAATCTTTTAATTTTATCTTCTCCCTCTGTGATTCAGTTAGGTAGTTATTTTCTTGCCCTGAGACTTTTTTCCCTTTGTTTTTGTTTGACTGTAAATATTTAACGAAAATGGGCAACTGTTTAAGCGTGCTTTGGTTTGTTTTTATAGCGTGAGAAGGAGGTACATATATTTCTGTTAATGCCCTCCTGACCTTTTAAACTTTTTTTCCATGACATTTTATTCATCCTAGAATGAATAAAAATATACATCTTATTTATTTCTTATATTCTTGAGTCCTCCCTCTTGCTGTAGCTTCCCAGTGGGTCTAGTGGACCTTCCCACCCCTTGACTTTGGTCTTGGCCTTGTGACTTGCTTTGACCAATGAGTGTGGGTAAAATGTTAGGGAGCCAGTGAGAGGCCTGGTGTGGTTCCACTCTTTGTTAATGAGAAAGACATATATCTGGTCTGCTGATGCACTGTCTCCTTTAATGTCTACCTCTTAATTTAGGTGACCTTATCAGCAGGGCAGAAGACTTAATTTTTGAAATAATCTGGACAAGTCAGTTAGTCCAGCAGAGTAGACAATACTGTTTTAATCATATAGGATATATATAGATGAACAAAAGTTAATATGTTCATTTTCTTGCTTCATTTTCTTGACTTCATTTTCTTGCCAGAGTGGATTAGAAAACTGAAAGGTGTTTAAGTCACGAAAAGTGATCTGAGCTGATGAGCTGCCTTAGAAGGTATCTTGGCAGAAGAGCTTCCCCCAGCAGGGATGATATCGATGAAATGAATCAGAATCTCTCTTAAGGTATATGTAAGGTAGAGCTAAGCAGTACACGATTGTAACAAAAGTGTAACACCACATAGAAGCAGAAGCAGCCGGAGAGAAACTTTATATTACATTAATGTTGGGTAGAAGAAGTTCATCAGCCTTTTCGGAAAGGACGCAACATATAATGGGTGCTAAAAGTGGCGTGGATTCTCACCGTCTGTACAGTTACTGAAATACGCCTGTCTCCGTGAGTGCTGGCTGTTCCTGGATCTTCCTGGGGCTTGTCCCCCTTACTGCCGCACACAGCTGTGCTGCACCATTCCATCACTTGGGATAATCCCACAGAGTTGTGTACTTCCCTGGTGGCTCAGATGGTAAGGAATCTGCCTGCAATGCAGGAGACCTAGGTTCAGTCCCTGGGTGAGGAGGATTTCTTGGAGAAGGGAATGGCAGCCCACTCCAGTATGCTTGCCTGGAGAACTCCATGGACAGAGAATGGTGTGCTACAGTCCACGGGGTTGCAAAGAGTTGGACAAGACTGAATGACTAACACACACGCACACACTGCATTGGGGGCAGAGACTGTAGCTAACACGTGTCCTGCTTGTACCCTTCCCTCTAACACTGCATGTCCTGACATCTCAGAGCATCAGATGTTGCTTTTTAGAGAAGGAAACACCAGCCGATTTCTATTTCTTCACTCTATTTTTTAGCTCTTTTTCCTGTCCACCCCCTTACTTCTAAGAAAACTTGGGGTGGGCTGGCAATGGACAGAGAAGTGGATGGGTCAGTTCCATCATTTCCTCAAGACTGTTGAAACATGTAAAGAATTGTTTTGCCTGGCTTGGTTTCAGTAAGACCTGCTGTTTTACCACATGTATGTCTGAGCAGCCATTAGGATTTTTGGTTTCAGGATTCTTGCTCATATGGATTGGAGAATGTCCAGTTTAGAATTCGTTAGTGAGTGTGGATAGGAACACTTTCAGTAAGACTTCCAAAACCCCATTATACCTTTTATTCATTCATCACTGTTTTTGGTATGGGTTTGCAGGCAACCACGGTGCTTGGTGGGGAGTGTGTATAAATTCATATCAGATGCACTCTGCCATGTCTTGAACCTGGAAATACAGCAAAAGTAGATACCTTTTTAAAAAGGAGTTTTAAAAATACTCAGTGGAGAAAGTGATTCATAATGTTTCTTGTCAGGGATCCCAGTTTCCAAACCACACCTTAATATACCTCAGGAACATAAAAAATATATTTAAAAAACCTGCTCTTGGCATTGTAAGTTATATTCATGTCTCTAAAGGTCAGCTAATTAGGAAATTTGGACATAGGCTCATTTGTCTTCCCAAAAGACAATATGTGGATTGCATCCTGTCTTTCTCCTTACCTATTTAGCACTTACTATTTGCCATCCACTGTACTAAGTGCTTCATATGCATTCATTCAGTGTATTACATTGTATCAATAGTATTCGTACATTATTTGACTATTTAAACCATCACCTTACACGTCACACATGAATTTGTTAGAAACCAGAAATATAGTGAGCTGAAATTTGCCAGAACAAATAGTGTTTCTTGAAAAGATTGCCACTTTAGCTCTTTGTGTAAGTCACTTTTGTTGCTGTTCAGTTGCCCAGTCATGCCTGACTCTTTGCTATCCCATGAACTGCAGCACGCCAGGCCTCCCTGTCTATCACCATCTCCCAGAGTTTGCCCAAGTTCATGTCCATTGCATTGTGATGCCATCCAGCCATCTCATCTTCTGACACCCTCTTCTCCTTCTGCCTTCAATGTTTCCCAGAATCAGGGACTTTTCCAGTGAGTCAGCTATTCAAATCAGATGACCAGAATACTGGAGCTTTAGCTTCAGCATCAGTCCTTCCAGTGAGTATTCAGTATTTCCTTTTAAGATTGACTGGTTTGATCTCCTTGCTGTCTGAGGGACTCTCAGGAGTCTTCTCCAGCACCACAGTTTGAAGGCATCAATTCTTTGGTGCTCTGCCCTCTTTATGGTCCAGCTCTCACAACCGTACGTGACCACTGGGAAGACCACAGCCTTGACTATACGGACTTTTGTTGGCAGAGTGATGTCTGTGCTTTCAACACACTGTCTAGGTTTTCATACTTTCCTACCAAGAAGCAATCGTCCTCTGATTTCATGTCTGCAGTCACCATCCATAGTGATTTTAGAGCCAAAGAAGAATAAATCTGTCATTGCTTCCACCTTTTCCCCTTCTATTTGCTATGAACTAATGGGCTGGATGCTATGATCTTAGTTTTTAATTTTTTAATGTTTAGTTTTAAACTGGCTTTTTCACTCTCCTACTTCACCCACCTCAAGAGGTTCTTTTAGTTCCTCTTTGCTTTCTGCCATTAGAGTGGTATCATCTGCATATCTGAGGTAGTTGATGTTTCTCCCATCTATCTTGATTCCAGCTTGTAACTCATCCAGCCCAGCATTTCTCATGATGTGCTCTGCATATAAGTTAAATAAACAGGGTGACAGCAGACAGCCCTGTCATACTCCTTTCTCAGTCCTGAACCAATCCTCAGTCCTGAACCAGTTGTTCTATACAGGGTTCTAACTGTTGCTTCTTGGCCCACTTACAGGATTCTCAGGAGACAAGTAAAATGGTCTGGTATTCCCATCTCTTTAAGAACTTTCCGTAGTTTGTTATGATCCACACAGTCAAAAGCTTTGGCATAGTCAGTGAAACAGAGGTAGATGTTTTTTTCTGGAATCCCTTTGCTTTCTCTATGATCCCAGCAAATGTTGGCAATTGATCTCTGGTTCCTCTGTCTTCTCTAAACCCTACTTGGACATCTGGAAGTTCTTGGTTCACATAATGCTGAAGCCTAGCATGGAAGACTTTAAGCATGACCTTACTAGCATGGGAGATGAGGTCAATTGTCCGGTGGTTTGAACATTCTTTAATACTGCCCTTCTTGGGAATTGGGATGCGATTGACCTTTTCCAGTCCTGTGGGGTCTGGGGTCTTCCAGATTTGTTGACATATTGAGTGCAAGACTTTGATGGCATCGTTTTTCAGAGTTTCCAGTAGCTCTACTGGAATTCCATCACATCCACCAGCTTAATTGACAACAGTGCTTCCTAAGCCCCACTTAACTTCACGTTCCAGAATGTCTGACTCTGGGTGACTGACCACATGATTGTGGTTATCTGGTTCATTAAGATCTATTTTGTACAGTTCTTCCATGTATTCTTTCCATCTCTTCTTGATCTCTTCTGCTGCTTCTAGGTCTCTACGATTTCTGTCCTTTATTGTACCCATCTTTGGGTGAAATGTTCCCTTGATGTTTCCAGTTTTCCTGAAGAGATCTCTAGTCTGTCCTCTCTGTTTTTTTCTCTGTTTTTATGCACGATTCATTGAAGAAAGCCTTCTTGTCTCTCCTAGCTATTCTTTGGAACTCTGCATTTAGTTTGGTATACCTTTCCCTTTCTCCCTTGCTTTTGGCCTCTCTTCTTTCCTCAGCTATTTGTAAAGCCTCCTCAGATAACTACTTTGCCTTCCTGCTTTTCGTTTTCTTTGGGATGGTTTTGTTCGCTGCCTCCTGTACAGTTTTACAGACCTCCATCCATAGTTCTTCAGGTGCACTGCTTGCTAGATCTAATTTCTTGAATCTGTTTGTCACCTCCACTGCATATTCATAGGGGATTTGATTTAAGTCATACTTGGCTGGCATGTATGGATGTGAGAGTTGAACTATAAAGAAGGCTGAGTGCTGAAGAACTGATGCTTTTGAACTGTGGTATTGGAGAAGACTCTTGAGAGTCCCTTGGACTGCAAGGAGATCAAACCAGTCCATCCTAAAGGAGATCAGTCCTGGGTGTTCATTGGAAGGACTGATGTTGAAGCTGAAACTCCAGTCCTTTGGCCACCTGATGTGAAGAACTGACTCATTTGAAAAGACCCTGATGCTGGGAAAGATTGAGGGCAGGAGGAGAAGGAGACAACAGAGGATGAGATGGTTGAATGGCATCACCGACTCAATGGACATGGGCTTGGGTGGACTCCGGGAGTTGGTGATAGACAGGGAGGCCTGGCGTGCTGCAGTTCATGGGGTCACAAAGAGTTGGACACGACTGAGCAACTGAACTGAACTGGCTGGCCTAGTGGCTTCTCCTGCTTTCTTTAGTTTAAGCTTAAATATTGCTATAAGAAGCTGATGATCTGAGCCACGGTTAGCTCCAGGTCTTGTTTTTGCTAGCTATATACAGTTTCTCCATCTTTGACTACAAAGAATATAATCAATTTGATTTTGGTATTGACCATTTGGTGATGTCCATGTATAAAGTCATCTCTTGTGTTGTTGGAAAAGGGTGTTTGCTATGACCAGTGTATTCTCTTGGCAGAATTCAGTTAGCCTACATTACTTTTAGGTGAATCCAAAGTCAAAATTTGACTATGTTTAAAAAATTTTCAACTTTCTTATATGTAGGACTTTAATGATGATGACACTTTTAAGAAATTACCTGGGGACTCAGCTGGTGGGCACCGTCCAACGCACAGGGTGGGGGTTGGATCCCTGTTCAGGGACCTACAGTCCCATATGCTTCTTCATCAAAAAACCAAAAACCACAACATAAACCACAAACAATATTGTAACAAATTTAGTAAAGACTTTACAAAAATTTAGAGCTCCTGTCTATTTTTTAAAATTAATTTTTGCCTGTGCTGTGTCTTTGTTGCTGTGTGTGGCTTTTCTCTAGTCGTGGTGAGTGGAACCTACTCTGTAGTTGAGATGCGTGGGGTTCTCACTGCAGAGGCTTCTCGTTGTGGAGAGCCCACGCTGCAGGTGTGTGGGCTCTAGTAGCTGAGGTGTGCAGGCTTAGTAGTTGTGGTGCTAGGGCTTAGTTGCCTGTGGCATGTGGAATCTTCCCAGGCCAGAGATCGAACCTGTGTTCCCTGCATTGGCAGCCAGATTCTTAACCACCGGACCACCAGGGAAGTCCTGGCAGGAAATTTTTTTTAACAAAAATAATCCATACGCAAGATAACCCTTTCTAATCAGTGGGTTCCTACTGCTGTTTGAGATCCATTTGATACCTCTCAGACAAAGTGAAGCAATCAGATCTTACCTGAAAATTGTGTAGAGAGCAAAGTTGATAGAATTTTACTTTATTGTAGAGTTTTTAGTAATCATTATGATCATAAAAGCAAACATTTCGAGATGAAAATTTCCCATCTTTACAAGCTCTTGGGTGTTTTGCTCTATAATATATAATATCATGGGGAAAGTGTTGCTGGTCATTTGAGTTTTCCCACTAAGAGCTGACCGCATGTAATGATAACCTCTTGAATTTGCATATTTAACAGCTTATGAACCATATCCATACAAATTATTTCATATGGCCTCTGCCACAACCTTGTGTGGGTAGATGGGTTGAATGGCCTTATTGTGCATGTCTTTTTTCTACTCTTGTTTGAAAGATTTGGAGGGTGGAGCTAGTGAGGGGTTTCACTGTGTCCTGTCTTGCTGAACCTCTGTTAGTTTCTTGGTCAAATAAAAATTTTAACACTTACGCCATAAGACTATTGTAAGAATGAGCTGAGAGGAAGGGCACGACGCTGAATGTACCGCCAAATACATTGTTTGTGCTCCATTCTATGTTAATTTCCCTCCTTCATCCTATCCTTCCCTTATGTGCTCCATCTTGATTTTTCTCCTTCATTCCAAGTACTTAGTGTCATGTAATTTGCATAGTACTGCTCATTAAAAGTGTAAGAGAAGCATTGGGATTTTGAGGGAAGAATGGGGCTTGCACTGAACCCAGTTTCTATCATTTCCTAACAAAGTGACTTTAGTCAAATTTCTGATGAATGTCTTTGTAGTTTCCTAGTCTGTGAAATGGCTATGAGTTTGTTACTTACATGGTTGTGGTGTGTATGTGAACTTTGAAGTTTAGTAAGTGCTCAGTAGGTTTCATGCTAACAAAGGTTCGTGTAGTCAAAACTGTTTTTTCCAGTGTCAGTATGGATATGAGAGTAGGGCAGTAAAGGAAGGCTGAGTGCCAAAGAACGAATGCTTTTGAACTGTGGTGTTGGAGAAGACTCTTGAGAGTCCCTTGGACTGCAAGGAGATGCAACCAGTCAATCCTAAAGGAAATGAACCCTGAATATTCATTGGAAGGACTGATGCTGGAGCTCCAGCACTTTGGCCACCTGATGTGAAGAGCCAACTCATTAGAAAAGACCCTGATGCTGGGAAAGATTGAAGGCAGGAGAAGAAGGGGGTGGCAGAGGATGAGATGGTTGGATGGCATCACTGACTCAATGCACAAGGGTTTGAGCAAGCTCCAGGAGATGGTGAAGGACACTGAAGCCTGGTGTGCTATAGTCCATGGGGTCGCAAAAAGTCAGACACGACTGAGCAACTGAACAACATGTTTCTTGAGTTCATCAATCATGCAGACAGTGCTCTGTACATTTAGAAAGGTCCATACATATTGTTTCTATGTTCTCAGATCTATGCAAAAGGAAAAGAAGAGAAGAAGGTACGTGTGTGTGTGTGTGTGTGTGTGTGTGTTTATATTACCTATTGGTGGGTAACAGATCATTCCAAACCTTAGTGGTTTAAAGCTACAAACATTATCTTATGGTTTCTGTGGGTTAGGAATTGAGAGTCAACTTAGCTGATTGGTTCTGGCTCAGGTCCTTCTCTGGGAAATGCAGCAGTCATCTGAAGGCTTGTCTGAGGCTGGAAGATGTGCTGTCAGGATTGCTCAATCACATGGGGGTTGGCAGGAGGCTTGTTTTTTGTCCCATGGGGCTCTCTATAGACTCCTCGAGTATTCTCACAGCCTGGGAGCTGGCTTCCCTCAGAATGAGTGATCCAAGAAAGAGAGCAAGACAGAAGCTGCAGTGCAGTGCCTTTTGTGATCTGGTCTCTGAAGTCACATACTATCTCTTCAGCTTTATTCTGTTCTTCAGACATGAGTTGCTCAGACCAGTCCAGGCTCAAGGGGAGGGGAGTTGGACCTCATCTCTTGAAGGAAGACATAAAAAGAATTTGCAGACACATTTTAAAACTATCCATGTTCAACGGGAGAGGCATTATCTTGATGAGAGTCAAAAGGAAAAAGTTGAAAATGAGTAATCTAAAAAGAATTAGCTGACAGCTGAAAAACTTACGATGTGTAGTTGCACATCAGTAATTCATTTTTTATTGGCAACTAATCAGTTTTCAATTTTATTTATCACATGATACTAGAGCATAGTTAGATATACTATGACGACTTTGAGAAAAGGGATATTTAGGCTGAAATCTTGCCTAATGATGAGATATATTGAATTTGGCAGTAATCCCTTGGGGAGAGTAGCTGGGGCCATTTGATGGAGTCATTTAAAAACTGAGCCAGAGAGAAATTTGTGCTGGGGAAAGAAGAAATGACGGAATTGGTGTTCTGCAAGCTTGAATATCCCTGATTCTATAGTTCTAAATTACTTGAGAGATTTAAAAAATGCTAGTTTTCTTCTATATAACTAATTTCTTCAATAGTTTTTTTCTTTCAGTTGAATCCATCAAACTTTGGAGGAGTTTTGATAGTTAACAAAAATATTCATATGTTCAGCTTCCTTAGTACTTCTCAAATGGCGTTCTAATATATAATATTTATTTGCAGTGGGTTCTCATTACCTACATAAAAGCGTTGCGATCTATCAGAGGCACATCAAGGTGTCTACTCCTGGCCTGGCAACTCCAGTGATTCAGAACGCGTGTCCAGGGTACAATAGGTTTTGACTTCCTTCTCTGCTGTGTCTTTTGACTTTTTCTTTCAAGCAAAGTTAGCTTTTGTAAAGTGTAGTGGGTCATTTTCTTCTTTGTGTCTGCCTTTAATATAAGAGGGAAATTTCCAAGTGTCCTTGTGGAAATAATAGAGCCTTGATGGCATTCAACTCCATTAATGTCTTGTGAATTCCAGGTATTAGTTACTTGAGTAAAAGTCACTTCTCTGCCCTTTCCATTGTCTTTCTTCCCCTGTCTTCCCAGCCTGAGTTCATTTCCTTCCCCTGTATTCTTTCCCCTGTCACTCCCATCTCGCCACGTACACTTTCCCATTCCCAAAAGGGGAGAATCACCAGGTGGGACGTATGTTAAAAATAGCAAAGGAGGATGAGAATACAAACTGTTTTCTTTGGCTTGATTGTGGCCAAGGGAAGGCTGGAGGAGAGAAACATACATAAATAGAAATGTGTGCAAAGAGCCAAGAAAAAGTCGAAGGTTGGAATGTTTGGTCGTGCCTAGTTTGATGAGAATCATGAACAGGGCTGAAAGAATGAAGGGTGGACAGAAAGGAGGAAAGGTTTTCTGGGGGCGGGGAGGGGAGAGGAATCTGCATGAGAAGGAAGCAGGTGTATGAGTGAGGATGGTGGGATGGTCCTGCCTGCCTGATGTCTTGGCTATTCGTGGTTGCTGAAGCTGAGATAGATCGAATGTGGATGGGAAGGAGTCTTCATCTCCTTTGAAGGAGTTTGATTTTGTTGGGAATATATATTTTTTTAATAATTGCTTAGACTATGTGGAATCCTAATTCTCCAAGCAGATAGTAGATACCATTGGAGATTCTCATGAGGAATGGCCCCCACTTGATAAGGCTTGTGAACAAGCCATGAAATTTGTTCCTTGATAAACATGCAGCCCAGTAGTTATGTATCCTTTTAGTCAGACTTGGTTCGCATGTGCAAAACAAGCAGATGTTATTTATGGAAATGGTGAGTGATAGACCGATAACAAATGCCCTCATTGACTTCTCTTTGGAAAAACAACAAATGTGGGGATAAATAAAACCTAATTCTGTTCTAAAATTAAGGGACAGAAAATTTGAATCATGTGAAGCGTTTCTAGCCCCCTGCTTCTGTAAGGAGCCCACACAAACTAGCCAGATCAAATGAGTGCTAGGGATGGAAGACAGGTAAGTGTTTACTGCCTGCAGCTTGTCCTTTTGATTTGGGGACAGTGGAGAAGTCCTCCTAAGCCTCTTCTACTGCCTTGGTCAGTGTGGAATCTAGAGAGTTGTGCTGCTGTGAAGGCTGACGTAGGCTATTTGAGAGAAGTGGAGACTTTTCACATGAAAAAGTGCATCTCTTCAATGGTATTTATCCCTCAGAGATAAACTCTCGAACATCTTGAACCACGATGCCAAAGAACTAAAAATCCCTAGGCAGACTCACGTAACCCTCACTAAGGATGGTTGCCATGATTGTCAGGATTCTAGATCCAGGCAGAGAGTTGCACTCTCCATTCAGGATTGGGGAAGTGGGTCTACTGTGCTCCTCCCAGTATTCTTTATTACTTTGAAGGTTATGAACTTAAGTCTTGTGTTTCTTCAACTCTGCAGTCACCACATCTCAAATACCACAGTTCATTCTGGAGGGGCTGGTTCTCTGGCATTAAGGATTAGGAGCAGAGGAGAGATTCCCACATGTTCTAGATAGGGTTTTTCAAGTCATGTTGAAGAAAGCACCATGGAACGATGGCCTGCTGCAGTTGTAGGACCCCAGAAATGAGGAGGGCACCCCATGAAGGATGGCTGGTCAGTTGCTTGAATTCCCTCAGGGTCTATGATGTTAAAGAAACATATTTTACAGAAAAGATCAGAAAATGAAAATATCAGAGAGCCTTTGTTTTGCTAGTTCTCTACTTTAATTACCAACTATATTTTCTTTTCCCGAATATGCTTGGTAAGATTCTGCTGGGTGGGTAAACTACTTGTTGGGTAAAAGTGAGTCTCTTTGACTATAAAATATATTATACCTTCAAACATACTGGATTTTGTTCCAGGGATGAAAAATAGGACCTTTTATTGTATTTCTAGAGAAGAGAACCTAGGTTTGTTATTTAAGAAGGGAAAACTCCAAGGAGAAAAAGGAAGGATTATTAGAACAATCCTGAAGACTCAAGGTGTGCCTTTTAAATTCTTGCTGGGATAGTGGAGTCTGGCTGGAAAGGCAAGATTGAAGTTGAGAAAATGTACGATTCTAAGTGAAAGTCTCGGTCCTTTAATCTCAAGTCAAGCTAAAACAAAGCTTAAATGAGTGAAATGGTGAATGAGACCCAACTCCTAAAATAAGTGGAAATTTGGGATGAAATCTACCATCTTTATTGCTGGATCTCTGCTTAGTTCCTCTGCCAGTCTCCCTGAACTGCGAACCAAAGTGTATTTCTCTTTCTGGGTGGATTTTATGGCTTCATGGCAATTCACATCAGTCTTGAAGATCTGAGTAGAAGTGTTTTTAATTTCCTAGTTGTTTTTAGCCTAACAAAGAGAATGAATGCTAAGTAAATCAGAAATATATTCAAAAACTAAACTCCTTAGACATCATCTTAAATTTTATTTATAAAATTAGTGGAAATTTCCATTATGTGTCATGTTGATTTTTGCATAATATGTTGTGAAATTTTGGGAGCAAGTAATTGTTTTTCTTTTGAAAAAGTTCTTGAGAAATTTCTATTTCCTGTTTGTTCAGTTATTCGGTCATTGGCATGTTTAATTGAAATTTTTTACTTTATGTCATTGACCATTTTTTGGTAACAGTTTAATGATTTGGGGAAAATTTTTTTTGTAATTATTGCAGGGTTTCCTAAATAACAACTGTGCTTTCCCTTAATCTGAAACTTTTATGACTAAAATATTTTTCTCTGACAAATATAGCATCAAATAAATGTTTTGAGGCCAAAGGTTTCATAGAAGTTTATTTTTTTAAATAAAATTACTGACAATTATCCCTTAGATAAATATTATTTCCTTACTTCTCTGTCAGTGAAGTTTATTCATTCGATATTTCTTGAGCATTTGCTATGGGACACAAGTTCAGTGTTTATTAGTGACCAGACACCTTCCCGCCCTCATGGAGCCTGTTTTTAATGACAGTAGTGAAATACCAAATCTATAAAGTGTCTTTAGAATAAATAGGAAATGTGAAACAAGGCACAGAAAGAATCAGTTATGTGCGGCGGAGGGGGAGGGGTTGGTGTTGCAGTTTTTGCCAGGTCGTTGGAGAAAATCTGGTCATGTGATGTTTTGGAGCAGTCTTAAAGGGAAGGAAGACACTGTGTATCTCTGGGGAAGCATATTCTAAACGGAAGGAATAAGAAGTTCCCTGAGACAGGAATGTGCACAGTATTTGAAGAATAACACGGAGGCCAGAGTGAGTGGATTGGGAACAGGTGTAAGAGACATGGTCGGGTGTGGGGCACTCACAGCTTGTGCAGAGCCCAGCAGGCCCTTGTGAGGTCTTTTGACTTGTATCCTGAAAGAGATGGGAGGTCACTGAAGGGAGGAGTGCCATGATCTGACTGCCGAACATTTAAGGATGCTCTGAATGCTGTGTGAGTAAAAGCTGTAGGAAGGCAGAGTTGGAAGCAGGAAGTCAAGCTGGGAGACGTGAAATGATCCAGACAGAAGATGAAAGTGAATTGCACCAAAGTGTTTGCCATGAAGAAGGTGGTGAGAACTTATTCCCCTGGACATAGAGCTAACAGACCTTGCATGTTGTACTGCATCTCACATAACCAAAAAACGATCAAGAATAGATTTGCCATTTTCAAAGACAGGGGAAGACTTGAAGAGGAACAGATTAGATTGTGGGTACAGGAAAGAACCAGAGCTTAATTTTGAATGTTTGCTTGGGATGACCACTAGACTTTAGACACCTACCTGACAGAGTCCTAGAAGCAGCTGTACAATTGGGTACTTGGATATATACATAAACACACACATCTCCAGTGCCTATATGCACATATACAAGATCGAGGGGTCCAGGCCAGAGTTAAACATTCTCTATCCAGAAATCTGTATAAGGCATCTAAATCCATGAGGTAGGATGATAGCATCTGGCAAGTTGATATAGAAAGGAAAGGGCTACAGAGATTGAGCTCTGGAGCCTTCCCCTGAACAGAATCAGGAAGAGCAGGGGCCAGCAAGGTAGGAGAGAACCATAAGAGGACAGGGTAACCTAGAAGCCAAATAAAGATAGTGTATCATGAACCAAAGTGGTTCTTCTGTGTCAAATAGGCTGGAGGTTTGACTCATAAGGAGCTAGAGGATTTACCGTTGGATTTGAAGGCCAGGGGTGACCTTCACTGGAGCAGCTTTGAAGTGTTGACAGCAAGAGCTTGGCTCTGGCAGGTTCAAGAGAGAATGGGAGGGGAGGTGGTGGAGGCAACCAGCCGAGCCTCTCTTCAGAGGGGTTTGGCTGTAAGGAGAGCTGGGAAATAGAGTGGAACCTGCAGGGGAACGGAATGGGGATGATGAGAGGAGAGGTGTTCTTGACAGATGGGACGTGGTACAGCAGCTGTGCCTGCTAATGGGAACAAACAGGGAGGAGGTCTTTGGGCAAGAGGGGAAGGGGATCCACTGCTTTAATGGACGGTTGATCCTAGGGAGGATCACCTCCTGTATTGGGAGAAAGCAGGATTACTGTCGATCCAGGTAAGTTGGTAGCCTAGCTTTGTAGCTTCTCTTTTCTCCATGAAATAGTAAGGGAAGTCACACTTGAGCACAGCTAATTAGCTGCAGCATTTCTGCCAAACGAATATTTTGGGAACTGTATTTACATTTTTAAACATGGCGTATGTTTAGTACCTGCTTTATGAGAAATAAGCCATTCTTCAAGAAACTAAGAATATATCCAGAAGTGTATTCTTAAATGATTTAATATACTTGCTTCCTTTGCCTCTTTATATATCTATCTTCTTACATGTATAAAAATGTAAGGAAATCATGGAGGCCTCTGTAAGAGGTGAGGAACTGACACAGTTTCCTTCAGTGAATATTAAGAGAGCATTGAAAGGAGGGGGCACAGATGTTTTAGTTTATATCACCTGCGCAGCAACTATATCTCCCTACCTCTTCATTCAGTTAGTTCTCTGTGGAAGAACTCCAAGAGATGGTGCTGGACTGTAACCCTAGATTCTCATCTGAGAAAGTGCCCACAGCAGAACTAGTTACCTCTGTTTCCCTCTAGAAGAATTTTCCATGACTGGGGCAACCTGATGAAGTAATAGATTTGACACATTTCTGTTTACATAGCACCTTCTTGAGAACGGGGTACTCTATTGGCATTATTTTAATAGTCCAGGAGGAGTTAAGCAAGGCCAGAGAGCCAAACAATCAAGTCCTGTTATTCTAAGCATTATTTAATGTGTTTATGATTTGTCCTTCAAAGAATCCTTGGCCCGGGGGTAGGCAGTGGGTTGCAAAGCTGGAAAATGAGCTGTTCACTTCGTTTCTTTCCCACGTGACCTGGGTATTGAATGGGCTCCTCAGTCTCTTTAAATAGGCCCCTGTCCCCTAGGCAGGATGGTGCCTTTTACCCACGGAGACAATGCTTCTCCTTCTGAGGATGTTGCTGGTGCTGGTTGGCCCCTCTTGTTGACGTTGGGTGAGGGCTGAGTCACAACATTCTGGTTGGATGCGAGGAGAGACACTTTGTTCATGACCTCTGATGTGAGTCTTGAACTCGTTATATTTATTTCTTTGGCTGCCTTTGCTTTTGGTCACATCCTAGTTTAATGACTGAAAGATGGCAGCTGTGCTTTTTTCTAGACTGAAGTCCATTTGTCAAGGACAGTGTTCACATTTTTAAGTTTTGCTCTGTTGTTAGGATTGGGAAGCAGAAATGAAAGGTTTTTGTACTGGGGAGGGTATCGGCCTCGCTTCCACCCCATTTGTCTTTCAGTCTGAATGTCTGTGGTTTGTTTTAACCATGTGCCAGCACCCCTTCTTGGTGGTGTGAATGCACACAGGGTCTGGCAGGATCTGTAAACAGGATGTTGACTCTCAAGTGTCTTGATTGAGTGACTCGGAGGCTCAGTGGAGGCGCTATGTTGCCTCGGGCAATCTGTTTCTAGCCAAGGACTCTAAAACCCAAAGTGCCTGGTAAAGATTTCTGGGACTGATTTACCTATGAGGATCTACAAATTACATGTTTTCATCAGAGGGACTGAGCATGAAAGCTGTGCCAAGAGTTGCCCTATTAACTTGTTTTTTTTTATTATTATTATTTTTTAATTTAAATTTATTTATTTTAATTGGAGGCTAATTACTTTACAATATAACCCTATTAACTTCTGACTGGGCTGACTTCGGCTTCAGAGATTTGAAATACTTCAATCAGCCAATGGGTGCAGCTAGGAATGATCTTCCAGGGGTTTGAACTGTGGGCTTCAATTTTCATCACTGGTAAACCCAGAGGTGCACCAGAGAGACCTGTGAGCCCCGATCTCTGTGGGGTTGTTTAGTCATTCTTTGAGTCTCTTTGTTTATTCCACATTAATTGGGTTACCTACTTTATTCCCTTGTGGCTCAGCTGCTAAAGAATCTGCCTGCAATGCGGGAGACCAGGGTTCTATCCCTGGGCTGGGAAGATCCCCTGGAGAAGGAAAAGGCTACCCACTCCAGTATTCTGGCCTGCAGACTTCCATGGACTTATAGTCCTTGGGGTCGCAAAGAGTCGGACACGACTGAGCGACTTTCACTTTCTCTTTCACGGGGCCCTTGGGTATTAATTTATTCAAGGCTTTTGAGGGAGATGCCTCTTAAAGACCAAATGAATTCCCACTGAACTCTTGCTAAGTCACTTCAGTCATGTCCGACTCTGTTCGACCCCATAGACGGCAGCCCACCAGGCTCCCCCATCCCTGGGATTCTCCAGGCAGGAACACTGGAGTGGGTTGCCATTTCCTTCTCCAATGCATGAAAGTGAAAAGTGAAAGTGAAGTCGCTGAGTCGTGTCTGACTCTTAGCGACCCCATGGACTGCAGCCCACCAGGCTCCTCCGTCCATGGGATTTCCCAGGCAAGAGTACTGGAGTGGGGTGCCATCGCCTTCTCCGACTGAACTCTTGAGAGATGAGTAAATTCAGCTCATCACATGCCAAGAATTTCAAACTCGGTATTGTATCATGAAACTTACTCTTCACATAATACCCTAGATATGATGAAATGATTTTAAAGAAGAGGAAATGATTTGAAAGGAGTGAACATAGGTAAGACTATTTTCTAATGCATTTAATGTCTACGCAGATCCTCTGAGAGCTCTGGGTGACAAAATGTCAAACAGTTGAGTTTTTCAGTATTGATTTTCAGATTGATATGGAAAACTAAAACTAATTATAGTGAAGAAATATTGTAAATGCTTCTGTAGACACAGGATCCATTGAGAATACAAATGTCTGTTTTAGAATTAGATTACTTTATAGTAGGATACTTATGAAACACAAGGGGGGAAATATAAAATATATCTTCTATTTCCAAGAAGTTGTGAGTGTTAAAAACTCAGAATTAAGTCATGTGAAACTGTCTCTGTCTTTTGAAAATACAGATAATTCTAGGCCAAAAATAATTTTTTTTGGCCAAGAAACATACTAAAAACAATAGGCCTAGAGAATCTCAAGTGCCTATAAAGTGACTACTGTAGCTGGGAGGTAAAATGGGAATAATGATGAAGGACTTGCTTTCTTTGGATGTCTCAGTTCACCTAAGTGAGCATAATTTAGGTAACAGGATGGGCATCTGCATGGCAGCTGCTGATACTACGAGTTAATGCCAGAGAAGACAAAATACTTGGCACACCATTTTCATCTTCATTATTGTACTAGGAGCCAGAAAAAATAGAAGTTTATATTCTTTTGAAGTGGGATGATGTTGTCTCCTTTTTTCCCCCTGGGCTTCACACACTTAGACACACAAAGTGTTCTCAAGATATTTGTAAGCGTGGTCTGACAACTTAAGCTGATTTTTTTTTTTTTCCTTCTACTGTAAAAAAATAAAAAAAATAAAACTAGGTGAGTTTTGTCTGTTTTAGAATCAGCATTCCATTGTAGTTTTTAAAATGTATGAGGTGGCTCAGATGGTGAAGAATCCTGCAATGCAGGAGACCAGGGTTTGATCCCTGAGTTGGGAAGATCCCCTGAAGAAGGGCATGGCAACACATATTCTTGCCTGGAGAATTGCACGGACAGAGGAGCCTGGTGGGCTACAGTCCGTGGAGTTGCAAAGAGTTGACACGACTGAGCGACTAACACACTTTCACTTTCATAATCCACCCCAAATTTTAAATGTCCTGAAAGCATGTAAAGCACTGGTTTGAAAACTGTTTCTTTAAATAAAGTTTTATTGGAACACAGCCACACTCATTCATTGACATATAATTTTTCACAGTCTGCTTTCCTGCTACAGCAGCAGAGTTGAATGGTTGCAGCAGAGTCCTGTAGGCCTACGGCTCTAAAATATTCACTGTGTAGCTCCTTGTAGAAAAGGTTTCTGGGTGCCTTCTTGGAAGGGCCTGGAAAACCTGGTAGGCCACTAAGATACCTCCCCACCCCAGAGTATGTATCCTGATCTGTGTTAGAACCACTGGTGAATGAGAAACAGTCTTAGAAAAACATTTGAAAAGAATTGAGGGCATTTCTGCTCCAGAAGAATCATTTTCTTTTCAGTGAGAGGGCCAACCCAAGTGGATCTTCTCAGATCCCTTGTAACGTCAGCCTTCTTGGCTTCTGTTGTAATATCTTTGATGAGTTGAAGGGCTGCTATGTGAAAGAGGCATTAGATCGTGAGGGGAGATGAACTAGAATTAATGCGTATAGCCGACTGTGAGGACATAACTTCAGCTTAAGAATAGCATTTTTGAGAAACAGCTCATGACTAGAATGTGCCATCTTAGTGGGTAATGAGCTTCCTGTTCCTACAGATGTTCAAATAAAAGAAGTCAGGATATATTTGAAGCCCCATTCCAACCTTGAAATTCTGATGGCTCCTTTGGTTTAATGTTTTTGTTTCCAAGCTCAGATTTGACCACGTTTTGTTGAGGGCCTATAGAGGCTTCTTGGATGATTGTCTGAAAATACAATCCTGGTCAAACAAAGCAGTGTAATGGGGGAAGAATCTCTTCTGTTGGGCAGGGGATGGCAGGAGATGGGCTGACCCAACGGCAGGCGTTTCCTATGGCAACAGCAGTAACACAGTGACACCAGGAAGAGCACTGCTTCCAACCAGCCTTAAAGCTTCAGAGAAGAGTCATCTCTCTTCCACTCTCTTCAGCTGCTGCTACCATCTTTGTTTTCTGCCTAGGCCCCTGGGAAGTGAAAGAACCTGGCTGGGGGCATTCCACAAATGTGGAACTCCAAATAGGGTTTCTGTATTGTGCTTTGCCAGAGTTTATACTGGGGCTTGGCTGCAAGTGACAGTTCTGGATGAAGTCATCTCTTCTCTGTGCAGCTCTGTTGTTACCACACAAAAGCAGCCGTAAATACGGAAATGCATGAGTGGCTGTGTTCCAATAAAACTTTATTTACAAAAGCAGACAGTGGGCCAGATTTGATCCCAGGGCCATAGCTTGCTGACCCCGGATAAACCAGGCAAGTTAAAACTGGCTGGAAAATATCAGTTCTAATTCTCTCAAATTTTGGAGAAAAAGTGAGATGGCAGATCCAAGATCACAGCACGGTAGAGCCAGGATTACCACCCAGAATCTGACTTGAAGATGGGTGCCAATTCTATGATGTTATGCTGCCTCTGTCTTGTAACAGGTGGTAGCACCTGGTGTTTTTTTTTTTTTTTTTCTTAAAGGGCTGTATGAGTGAAAGAAATACCTACTTTAGGTGGTGTGTGAAGAGCCACAGTGAGAGCTCCGGGATGGCATTTTAACAGAGGCCAACCTTTTAGCCCCAGGGACTTGGCCTCCCTTTTTTTTAGATGGACCTTGTTCACAGTAAAACAAAATGTAGGTTGAAAAATTTTATATGGAGAAAGAGTGCCCCAGAGTTGTGAAAAAGCACTGGGCTCCCGCAGCTGCGTCACAGGATTTGATCACTTCAGCTGGGAGTGCCAGGAGATTTGAGACAGATGTTTTCAGACATGCCGCATGCCTAAAACATTTCCAGGGGTCGGGCTGCAAATAGTGACTTAATAAGTGGAGGAACAGGGAAAGTATGCACGTCGAGGACACAGGAGTTTATTCAGCACTAGGTGCACGGCCAACCTCTGTGCGTTACATCTGCCTGTCAGGGCTGGCTCTTTCATCTGTCGTGCCCTCCGTACTGCTCTTTGTCTGCCCGTGAATAAAGTGCAGCATTGTGGTTAGTAATCCCACTCCAGTGACTCGACTTCAAATGTGGTTTTGGAGTGCATCCCAGAGTTCTGTTTGCTAAGCTTCCTACTCCTGTTTCAGAGACACCACTGGATACAGAGCAGCGAGCACTAAAGGCTTCCCTCTTTCCTTAAACCTGTCGGGTTGTGGGCTCTCTCTTTCCCCCTCTCCTTCCTTTCTCTTTTTCCTTTTTTTTTTTTTAAACCTTCCAAGGCAAGTTCATGGATACTAAGCTGATGTGTTTGTTGTTCTTTTTCTCTCTGCCTCCGCTCCTAGTGAGTAACCACACTGGCCGCATCAAGGTGGTCTTTACTCCGAGCATCTGTAAAGTGACCTGCACCAAGGGCAGCTGTCAGAACAGCTGTGAGAAGGGGAACACCACCACTCTCATTAGTGAGAATGGTCACGCTGCCGACACCCTGACAGCCACGAACTTCCGAGTGGGTGAGTTCCTCCACGGTCCCTAACTGTCCTGACCGACTAGCGTTTGATGAGATCGTAGCATTTAGACACCCCCTCCATTCACACTGCTGTCTGCTTGAATGGGTTTCTGTCTACCAGTACGAATATGCTGCCTTCACTAGATCTTTTAAATTACTTTCAGAATCATTTTTAACTTGGTTTTTGGTTTCTGAGAGAGATGGCAAGGAGAGTATTACCCTTGGTTACTTATCATGGACACAGCCTGTGGTGATGGGGAGGTATCGGGAGACAGGAGGAAAGAGGCTTTAAGTTAAGACCCTGATGTACAGCTTGCATTGACCCATTTCAGATTTTATCTGCTTGGTGATAAGTCGAATTTATGTTAGATTTGACTTATATGAGGAAATTTGGGTGGTGGTGATGAAACTTTTATAAATAGCCAGGTTCTAAAAAATTTCTTAAAATTGTCAAATATGTGTGTTTTCAGTTGTAGAAAGGGATACAGACTTGCATCTTTTGCCACGTTTCTGCTGTGTATCAAAAGGCAAAATTATAAGTTTGATGTATGACATGGATTTGGGGGAAGATATGCTCCTGGATCACTGTCAGCACTTAAAACCTTTTAATCTTTCATAATCTAAATATGAACTATGGTAGTTACTGCAAAAAGGCTTTTCCTTTTACATTCTTGTTTCTTTTTACTACTTTGTAAATGGAGAAAGTATTGCAGTCCACTGAATGCTGTCACACTGCCATGTTGTCATTCAATACGGTATTTTTGTCACGGAAAAATGTCTTTTATTATTTTTTGACCAATTATGGTTTGCCATGTGTACTCAAATAATCACAGACACCCACGTTACTTTATGAGTTACTCACAAGAATAACCCAAATGTCAGACAGATAATAACACTGGCTAGATCTGGTCTTTTTATGGAATATTGCTGTTTAGTCTTGGGAGCATGTGTCTAGGGGGGGGGGGGTGTCTATTTCAAACTGATTTCCATCAAGACCAAATACAAGGAAGCAGTTTAAGTCCTCATTAGCTCTTTGATTATCCTGCTGCTCTATTGTGACTCGGGTTTCTTTGGAGGTTGAAGCACTGTTCTTGATAGTCTATACTTGGAAAAAACATGTGCCCATAGATACTATTTAAAGGGGTATTGTTAATTTCCTGGTGATGATCGGGGTACTTCGGACATATTTTTAAGAAGAATTTAGCTGCTAGGTGCCAAATGGCATATTATGCTTTAGCAGGGCAGGGAGCTGAGTCTAATGGGAAGTGTGTTTAAACTGATGATCGGGGAAACTGGATTTTGATCCCGGTGCTGCTGCTAACTAGCTAATCCATGGGATGTGACAGTTAATATTTCTGGACCTTAGTTTTTCTCGCCCGTAAAATAAATGGTTTCTATTTAGTGGCTTCTAAAATTCAGTCCATCTCTAAAAACCTTTGGACTTCTTCTTTATCAGTAATAAGCGAAACTGTTTTTTGGCATTTTTGGAGGGCTATAGACAAGGAAGGGGAGAAGAAGTTCCCAATTAGGTTATTATGAGCTAAATGGCTTTTTTCCATTTTTACTTTCCTTGATTGCCTTCCTTATTCTCATTGCTTTTCTTCCTTTTCCATCATCGATAATGTCTGCTTCTCTTCCTTTTGTCTCTTTTCATAAAGCTTTACAGTAGAAATGACAGAGTAATTGGGTGGGTGGTAATTTTTTGGCTTATGGTGTATTCACTTCGAAACTAAATATTTGAAGGCTTTGAGGAGCAGAGGAAGTCTACTTGTTAAAACACGCTGCACACTTTCCTCTCTGGCATTTAAGCAGATGTTTAGGAACAGGATACACACAGCCTGTTCAAAATACAAAACGGAGCCCAGCTATTTACTGAAAAATCTTAGAACCAAAACTCAACTCTGCCACAAAAGGATTGACAAAGTAGTTTGATTTTAAGAAGGAATAATAAAAGGAAGAGGGCAGAGTAATGAATAATTTCACATCGGAAATTATGGGAAATGTTTCATTTATACCCTGAGCCGTTTCTCTTTTCTACTTTAATTCCAGTACAGGGTGATTTGACAGACAAGTTTTTAAAATTATTTTGTTTAAGATGGTACTTTGGTAGACTTTGGAGATTATGATTTGCTAGAAATAGAGAATTTCAGAAATTCATTTTTAGGCATCTAAGATACCTTCTTGAGATGTACTGGTTTTAGATGATTTTATTACTTGCAGAAAGTGGTTTTCTAATTGGTTTTCCTCACTCTCTATATGTACTATATATATCTATATGTATCTCTGTATATATATACACACACACACACAATGTGTTAAATCTTTTGACAAATAAGATGTGTTACATGGAAAATAGTGGTTTGAGGAAAATTCAAAATGTAATTTGTCAGCTACTTTTTGGCCTCTGATGTTTAAGGCTACTGAGATGTGGGGGCTGGCAAACTTTTCAGGGGCCAGAGAGTGAATATTTTAGACTTTGCAGCCCACACGGTGTGTGTCACAGTCTGTCCTGTGTGACCTGGTGACATCAGCCATGGATGGTAGGTATGGGAATGGGTGTGGCTGCATTGTAGCCTTCGATGGGCTGAATTTGACTCTAGTGCCAGCATTTGCTGACTTCTGCCCCCAAAGAGTCAAAAAAAAAAAAAAAAATACAGGGAAAACAATATAGATTTTGTAATTAAGGTACCTTAATTAAATAATCCATTTTGATGATCAGAATAGCAGAAACAAGTTTTAACATTTCCATGGTGATGTCCAGGTAGAATAGATGTTCATGTCACCATATTTTTGGACAAGGAAACTGAGGCACACTGGCTTCAGTGAGTCTCCCTTCGTTACGCAAGTCAGCCAGATGGGGCTAGAGCCCAGGTCTCCTCGTGTCTGCTTTACCTCCCTGGTGTCTGACTGTGATGTGTAGGAGGGATAAAGTAAAAGAAGAACCTGAGGGAGTTAGGTTTTCTGAGTAGGCTGGATGTTACAACAGAGAATAAGCAACTGGTGTTTAAGAGCCCTGGATTTGAACACTGGCTTCTTCGTGTCCATTGGTCGTGCTCATCTGGCTCTCGGTCCTGTCCTGGTCCAGGTCACTCGTCCACACAATGCAGGTTAGATAGTGGGTAGGTTGAGGGTTATAGCAGGCACAGGGGTGACATTGGTTCCTTTTTTTCTGGGGGCGGGGGGAGTGCACCCTATGGCATGTGGAATCTTAGTTCCCCACCAGGGATTAAACCCACACCCCCTGCAATAGAAGTGCAGAGTCTTAACCATTTGACCGCCAGGGCAGTCCCCTCCTTCTTTCGTTTTTGGTGCTGCTTCTGTGTTGTCTTTCTGGTCTTGGTGACTGTGAGTCAGGACTGTTCAGATGTGAGAGGCAGGTGCTTTTCTCATGACCATTAAGCATATAGTCTCTTTTCCTGGTAATTCAGTGGGAGAAATAACTATAACTTCTACTTAATTTGACTCTAAAAGTGAAGCCTGGATGAAGATGATGTCCACAAGAAATACTCTGAGATTCTAGGATAATCTCTATTTTGTGAATGTGATGTTGACATGATATAACAGAATACTTGCATTAAGTGGAATCTTCTGTGAAGCACACTCTAAATATGACTTTTTTTTGGAGGCACACTTCCTTGCACTGTCCTGCCTTTACCTCTCTCTCTTTTTTTGATTAAAAACAATCCCACAGCATTTTTTGTCATCTGGTAATAACATGCTGTTACTGCTGAGTCGCAGAGAGTCATGTTTGACTCTTTGCAGCCCTATGGACTGTAGCCCACCAGGCTCCTCTCTCCACGGGGATTCTCCAGGCAAGAATACTGCAGTGGGTTGCCATGCCCTCCTCCAGAGGGCAATAACATGAGGGTGAGCTAAACAATATGAATACATGTTTTAGTACATTTCTAACGAAGGATGCCTAAAAAACACACCATATTGCCAAGTGATTTCTCGCTTCACTGATCATTCCTAGTTGGAGACACTGTGGTACAGAGTAATGTTTCTCTCCTTTTAGCATGATCTGACCCAGTTTTCTTAACTTTTAGAATGAATCTCTTTATCATCTAATGCGAGTTCATATGCTTATCAAAACCAATGATACAGCCCTCTATATGCATGTTCACTTGCTCGTAAAGCTACACCTGAATCTGAGATCTATTTGCAAGTGTCTGAAGATGAGATCGATGGACTGCGCCATCACCTTCTTCACCATCTGGCCCTGGGCCCTGTGTGCCATGGTGGAAGCTCTCAGAAACCACACAGCCCTGCATACTATCTCAAAAAGCAGCTTTGGAATAGAAAGTGCCTTTGCCTTTTTTCCAAGATGGAAGCATATCCCGAGTTGGGTGGGCCAGCAGATTAACTGTTGTTTGTTTTAATGGATTCTTTGCGTTTCATGGGGATGTCATGAAGATGACCTCCTGGGACTTTTAAGTTGTTGTTTATAGTTATAAGTTCTTCTAATAAGAAGAATATAGAAATTCTATGTTGTCACAACCAGAATATTTCAAATAAAATAATACTGTTGTCTGGCATAACTTACTTGCAGAGAGAGAGAGTGAAAGGCAATCATGATTGCTAAACTAGCACATGTGGTTTCTGTGATGCTATTTTCTCTGCGGAGAACATGAGGGACTCATGTTCTGTTAGCACCAATTGAATACTGACAAAAAGTATTTGATAATGTGTGGGTTGGCCAAAAAGTTTGTTCAGGCTAATGGACAAACCCAAATGAACTTTTTGGCTAACCCAGTAAGCACTATGACCCCATGTTATTTCGTTTGGTTCCTGTTTCCCCTGAGCAAGGTAAATATCCATATTTTGTAGATATGAGTTCCAAGGCTTTAGTGGTTTGGTCAAAGATGACTTTAAGTCAGGTTTTTTATTTCAGAGTCTAAAAGCCTCTTATCCTCCTGTGGTGCCTCCTATGTTAAGGAATCAGGTAGACAACACTGTGCTAGAATTTCCAGAACAAAAAAAAATCATAAACTGTCCTCTAAGAGCTTATGCTTTGAGGCGGAGATGAGGAATATGTATAAACAACCCCCGTTTAAGGTAGAAAATGCTTAGCAGGACCCCAGAGGAGGAGATACCACTTCTAGCTGAGGAAGAATACTTTGAGAGAGAAGGGATGGCATGCGACTTTTCTGTTTAGGTTTTCATGCTCTCCTTAGCTGCTAAACCTGTTGGCTTCTAGGAGGAGCTGGGTAAATGCTTGTTGTCTGATGATAGACTGATGGGGATGATGCAGCTTGACACGGTGATACATCCCCAATTAAGGATGGATGGGAAGGAAGAATGAACACTTTAGACTGAGACCTGGAAACAAGAGGTCACAGGTGGTATATGGAAATTGAGAGGAGTTACATATAAACTCGAAAGGTGGTAATATACTAGATGTCGGGGCTGGGAAGGTAGACTGGAGCAAGGCTATGGAGCACCTTGAATTTCAAGCTTAAGCATTTGGATTTTAGTCTTTCAGAACTTACTAGGAGAGTTCTCTGAAAAGGTTGTCATTTTGAAGAAGAGAGAGGGAAGGTTTCTCAGTTTTTTAGGCAGGAAACTAGTGGTCTAATCATCTAAGCTTTGAACAGCCCATAATTATGCCAACAGCCTCTAGCCACTTTCACCTGTTTTGAGGTTGGTTTGCTGCCCTACACTGGGGATCTCCCCACGTATGGCACAAAGCCATCTCAACACCATAGTGTTGTGGGGTGGAAAGGAAGCCTCTGTGATAATACACTCGTTATATAGGTTCTCCTCATAAGGATGGAAGGAAATTCACTCTTAATGAGGCATTAAATAAACCAGCATCACTGCTCAGGATGGAGAAGAATTGAGACTTGGGGGAGCAGCTTAGGTCAGACACTCAGGCCTTCACCTTCTTGTCATTGTTCAGATCCCTTGACAGTCATCCAGCACAGAAACCAGGGGAAAGCAACACGTCACTCTTTGAAGTGGCACATATATTTCCTCCTTAATGCATTGTACAGGCTGTATGTTTTTGAAAGATGAGCCAATACAATATTAAGAAAATGGTTGCTTTCATTTGGACAATTTAGAGTGGTTATGAACTTGTCCAACTACTCTGAAATATATTTGGCATTCTCAAATTATCTTCTAATACTTAGTAAATATCATAATGTAGAGCATTTCCTTTATTTAAGCTGTGAAGCATCCATAAAAGACTTTGCATTGGGGACATTAATTTATCTCATATATACTTATTGAACACCTACTGTGTGCCAGGGACTGGTTTAGGCCTTAGGAATATAGCAATGAACAAGATAGGCAAAGTCCTTGCTCTCCTGCTATATTAAAAATATGTTGCAGTAAAACGTATGAACCTTAGGACATTATGCTGAGTGAAATGAGCTAATCATGAGAAGACAAATATGATTCCACTTACGTAATGCTTAGAATAATCAGATTCTTAGAGTAGTAGTAGTTGTTGCTGGTGTTGGTGAAAACGGGGAAATAAGGAATTATTTCATGAGTACCAAGTTTCTGTTTGAAGGTAACAATCAAAAGATTATATGAATATACTTAGCACTGCTGAACTGTACACTTAGAAATGGTAAAGATAGTAAATTTTATGTCACATATATTCAACCAAAAATTAAAAAACTACAAACTAGTGAGTGTACTCTCCAAGAGGGTATCGCAAATCCTAAAAGATGATGCAGTTAAAATGCTGCACTTAATATGCCAGCAAATTTGGAAAACTCAGCAGTGGCCACAGGACTGGAAAAGGTCAGTTTTCATTCCAATCCCAAAGAAAGGCAATGCCAAAGAATGTTCAAACTACCACACAATTGCACTCATCTCACTGGCTCAGAGGTTAAAGTGTCTGTCTCCAATGCGGGAGACCCGGGTTTGAACCCTGGTTTGGGAAGATCCCCTGAAGAAGAAAGTGGCAACCCACTCCAGTATTCTTACCTGGAGAATCCCATAGATGGAGGATCCTGGTAGGCTACAGTCCACAGGGTCGCAAAGAGTTGGACACGACTGAGCGACTTCACTTCACTTCACTTCACACTCTAGCAAAGTAATGCTCAAAATTCTCCAAGCCAGGTTTCAACAGTATGTGAACCGAGAACTTCCACATTTTCTAGAACTTCCAGTTCAAGCTGGATTTAGGAAAGGCAGAGGAATCAGAGATCAAATTGCCAACATCCGCTGGATCATCAAAAAGCAAGAGAGTTCCAGAAAACCATCTACTTCTGTTTTATTGACTATGCCAAAGCCTTTGACTGTGTGGATCACAACAAACCGTGGAAAATTCTTCAAGAGATGGGAATACCAGATGGGAATATACCTTACCTGCCTCCTGAGAAATCTATGCAGGTCAGGAAGCAACAGTTAGAACTGGACATGGACCAACAGACTGGTTCCAAATTGGGAAAGGAGTACATCAAGGCTGTATATTGTCACCCTGTTTATTTAACTTATATGCAGAATACATCATGTAAAATGCTGGGCTGGATGAAGCACAAGCTGGAATCAAGATTGCTGGGAGAAATATCAATAACCTCAAATATGCAGGTGACCCACCCTATGGCAGAAAGTAAAGAAGAACTAAAGAGCCTCTTGATGAAAGTGAAAGAGGAGAGTGAAAAAGTTGGCTTACAACTCAACATTCAGAAAACTAAGATCATGGCATCCAATCACTTCATGGCAAATTGATGGGGAAACAATGGAAACAGTTAGAGACTTTATTTTTTTGGGCTCCAAAATCACTGCAGATGGTGACTGCAGCCATGATATTAAAAGACACTTGTTCCTTTCAAGAAAAGCCATGAAAAATGTAGATAGCATATTAAAAAGCATAAACATCACTTTGCCAACAAAGGTCCATCTAGTCAAAGCTATGGTTTTTCTAGTAGTCATGTATGGATATGAGAATTGGACCATAAAGAAAGCTGAGTGCAGAAGAATTGATGCTTTTGAACTGTGGTGTTGGAGATGACTCTTGAGAGTCCCTTGGATTGCAAAGAGATCCAACCAGTCAACCCCAAAGGAAATCAGTCCTGAATATTCATTGGAAGGACTGATGCTGAAGCTGAAGCTCCAATACTTTGACCACCTGATGCGAAGAGCTGATTCGTTGGAATGGGCAAGATTGAAAGCAGGAGGAGAATGGAAAGACAGAGGATGAGATGGTTCGGTGGCATCACTGACTTGATGGACATGAATCTGAGCAAACTCTGGGTGTTGGTGATGGACAGGGAAGCCTGGCATGCTACAGTTCATGGGGTCACAAAGAGTTGGACGTGACTGAGCAGTTGAACTGAACTGAGTGAGTGTATACTACTATCAAATGTATACTACCAAAAATATTTTGCCAGAAACATTATTTATGATATAATGTCATGTAGTGATAGATACTGTGATGAAACGTTGAGAGGGGGAGAGGCTTGGGAGCGTTGGTGGAAGGCCTGGATCACTACTTCAAGTATGTCAGGAAGGATTCTCTGAGACGCTATTTAAGCAAAGACTTAAGTGAAGCTAGTGATGAGCTCTTGGAGGGAACATCACAAACTTATTAATCTAACTCTGTGACTGTGTTTGTTGTGTTATTTAAGCTGTAGAGCCTCTCCAAAGGCTGGTGTGAGAAGCATTTATTCAGACTTTCCCAAATGTCATTTTGGGTTGGTTTTAGCAATGTGTATTATATCAGGAAATCATTTAATAGTACCTGTAGATAAAGACCCTTATCTACAGAGGATAGAGGCAAGTAAGTCTTGTCCTCTGGGTGAAAAAATGGTCCTGGAATTTTTGCAAAAGGAGTCTTGGTTATTTATAGCAACAAGGATAGGGTCTTAGATGTAGAATCAAATTACCAGAAAAGCTGTAACTTCTTTAACATTATTTTGTATTAGACAGGTGACATGATTTTTGGCATGGAGCTTTTAAGTAAGGGAAATAAAATTGGTTCTGTTTATCAGGACAGGTGTGTGTGTGTATTGGGGGAGGGTAGTGAATGGAAGGAGGCTTCATAGAAAGGTGGATCAGGGCAGGTGTGTGTGTGTGTTGGGGGAGGGTAGTGAACGGAGAAGGCAATGGCACCCCACTCCAGTACTCTTGCCTGGAAAATCCCATGGACAGAGGAGCCTGGTAGGTTGCAGTCCATGGGGTCGCTAAGAGTCGGACATGACTGAGCGACTTCACTTTCACTTTTCACTTTCATGCATTGGAGAAGGAAATGGCAACCCACTCCAGTGTTCTTGCCTGGAGAATCCCAGGGACGGGGGAGCCTGGTGGGCTGCTGTCTATGGGGTCGCAGAGTCGAACATGACTGAAGTGGCTTAGCAGCAGCAGCAGCACTGAGTGGAAGGGGGCTTCATGGAAAGGTGGATCAGGGCAGGGGTGTGTGTGTCTGTGTGTGTTGGGGGAGGGTAATGAATGGAAGGGGGCTTCATGGAATGGTGGTTCAACCAAAGAGGGCCAATAGGTTAACACTAAAAGCCAAAATCGGGAGAAAATGAGATGCTATTTGACTGAAGGTGAAGATTCCTGAATGGGTAGTATAGAATGTATATACTATATATACTACACTATATAGAATGTATACTGAAGATACCCTGAGTGGGTAGTATAGAATGTATGTCTGTAGTTGGGACAGTTTGAAAAAAAGCCTTAGGTAAAAGAGGGTTCAGCAGTCTGTGAGGCTGTGAGAAAGGCATGTGTGATCGATTGTTCCTTTTAAGCCATGTCTGGCCTATATCATGGGGGTGGATGGGACTTCTTAAAGGAGTCTAGGCTAGCCTAGGATAAATGACCTTTCAAAATTCCTTGGAGTCTGCAACACAGTGTCGCAAAGTGTGTGTTCTTTCCTCGTCTGTCAGCTTGAGCATGTGGAATGATCTTTGGAAAACTCTAAACTGCTCAGCTCATGAAACTCTCTCTGCTTCAGCTAAACTGAGCCTCTGGAGGTACTGAGGTCCCACAGTGCTCCGCGTCTTCAGTGCCTCTGTTCACACTGCTGCCTCTGCTGGGGTGGGGGTGGTGCATTCCCCTACCTGCTCTGCCTGGGCATCACCCACTGCCTTTGCAGGAGTCAGCCAAGCGCCACTCTGGCTCCAGGGCCCCACTTTCCTTATCGGTAGCCATGCCCGTTTCTTCCACTGAGCTCTGAACTGCCTGCGAACAGGGTCCTGTGTTTCTTGTTGGCATCCCCCGTGTGGGTGCGGTACTGCACTTGGGAGATGCCTCACGCGTGCTGGTGGACAGAGTACATTGTCTCTGCAGGTGCGCGTGTGAGGATGGCATGCACACACCTACCCAGCACAGCCTCCTCGTGACTCCTTGGGCAACTGAAATTACAGGAGTGGAATAATCATCTGAGAAGTCTCTATAGGGTTTGGGGTCCTAGGGAAGAGCACAGTCCAGTGTCTGGAAGATGCATGAAAAAGGGTATGTTTGTAACACGTTGCCTGAAGTTTGGATTTTACATTAAAAATGTATTCATTTATTTTTGACTGTATTGGCTCTTTGTTGCTGCAAGGATTTTTCTCTAGACGAGTTGAACAGGGGTTGCTCTCTGGTTGTGGTGTGCAGGCTTCTCAGTGTGCTGGTTTCTATTGTTGGGGAGCACAGGCTCTACTGCATGCAGGCTTCAGTAGCTGCAGTTCCCAGGCTTTAGAATGCAGGCTCAGTAATTGTGGCGCACAGGCTTAGTTGCCCCTTGGCATGTGGGATCTTCCTGGACCAGGGATCAAACCTGTGTCTCCTGCATTTTCAGGCAGATTCTTTACCACTGAGCCACCAGAGAAGTCCTGGATTTTACACTTTTAACACTGACTACAGTGTACTGGCTGCTCAGGGTGAAATGCAGTTAAATTCCTAGACCTTTAGTGTAACTTCCCACTACATGGAATTCCTGCTCCCTATTTCTGCATTTGTCTAAATACTGACAGTTTTTTTAAGGAACAACCTCAAGTTCCATTTCAAATATTTCCACCTGTGATGCCTTTTGCCTTTTTCTCTTCCTATTTCACCTCTAGTCATTACTGCGTTAGTGGACACTCAGTGGTCTGAGTCAGGTGGACTGCTGACCAAGGCCCCTGGGCTGGTTATTGAACCTCTTTGATTCCACACTAGTCAAATGAATCCCATAATGCCTTGACCTTCCTTGTAGAGCTGTTCTGAGGCTCATGAGAAGAAACAGGCTGGAGGTTTATGTGGGTTCCTTGAAGATCTTTCTCTACTTCCAAATATAACAAATCCTCTTGTTTAGTAAACCCTACCTCCTGTGTACTGAGGGAGAGTACTGCCTTCTCTTGGAGCTTGGAGAGGATTTGCTGCTGTGTCCCATGGAGAGGGACATCCTGATAGCACAGTAGCATTAAGAAAGACCCTAGAGTGTGTATCCAGTACTCCTTCATGTTGGTACTTTGTTAGAACCAACTCTTCTAGTGCACGGAAGGCTCTTTTCCTTACATTTAGGCTTGCTCTGGGTGAGACTACCCACAAAGAATTGTCAGCATCGTCATATGGCAGAGACAGCCAACAAGCACTGTGGCCCCCTCTGCCTTGGATCATGCACCACCTCTTTGAGAGGGGTCTACCCCAGAAGCTCTTGTATTTTATGAGCTGGCAAGGGTTGAGAGCATTTGGACCATGTGGTATACTTTGGAACCCAAAGCTATGGTCAGGAGGATAAGTAATCATCCTGAATAGATGGGACATCCCCAGTGATGTGTGATTCTAACATTTGATCCTGCTTTGGTTTCTTCACTTGGCTGTCGTCTGTGTCCTTTACCTCTGGGCTCCTAGGTTGGAGTCAATTTAAAAACACTGCCGGACTTAAAATAGACACTGAAGTCATATTTATGTGATACAGTATATACCTGCAGCATTTATTGGCTTATGAGTTGGGAACAATTTTGTGTCTGTTGTCTAAAAGTTGAACATTTGTATCAGCTTTTGATATTCAGGTATATACACTTCTTCCAAGTGGAGGAAGAATAATGAATTTGTGTATTGTTGGAAAAACCTCTTGGAACTAACATTACAGATGATGTGAAAATGTTTCTGAGGGCAGCCACACAGTCCTCTTCAGCCTGTGCAGTCCAGGAAAATAAAATAACTACCAAATGGAGAAGGATTAAGTGAGTGAGGAAGTTTGTTTGCGATTTATTTCCCGAAGTTATATCAGAAAGAAAAGGAGACGAACCAGATGCCCTTCCATTGCCAATTTAATGGAATGGTGTCACTGATGCACTTATTAAAACTCGATTTTGTCTTTAGTTGAAGGGCATTGATTTGAGGAATGGCTTACTGCTTGACTCCATTATCTTGAACTTAGACTTATGCAATAATTGAGAAACTGGCATGACTGCAGTATTGGCTTTTTGTAAGATTTGGTGGAAAAAAGAAAGAACTTTATGCAGTAATGAGAGATTTCTTCGCTCTGAGACCAAACTTCAGATGCCCATCAGATTCAATAAAAATTTGTTCTGGATTATGGAGACTTTCTAAGCTTTCCTAGTACAAAAACTCAGCCTAATTTCCATCAGATTTTCCCTAGAAGAGGTAAAAGGGCAACTTGACATTAAAATTCTTCACTGTGAGAAAAGCGGACCACTGCTCTGTCCCTGGCAGATTAGGTAAGTGCACTAGAACATTCTTAAGGCTATTTAGCAAGATTAAAATATGTCACTTTTTGCCACTGCATTGTCCCTTTCTAAAGAAAGGGTGATTTATGAGCCTTTTGGATCTTCTCATGGTATTAATAATATCTCGAGCCAGCTGTTTTATTGGGTGTATACAGAGGGTAATTAGAAACATCTGAGAGTCCCGTAATGTGCCTGGAAAACCACCATGTTGTATGGAAAAGAAAAAAAAAAATAATGTGCATGCCAAAGTTGTGTACTTGATAAATAGATACATTAGCATTAAACAAAATTTACTCTGTTATACCATTTTTTGAAAAAGAGGCTAGGCTCTTCAGGCTGAAAATATCCTTTTATTGAAATACACTCACTGCAGAAATCATAACCTTATTTGGTAAAAGACTCCTGACTGTGCTGTTCATACAGTAATTATCATTTCCCTTCTGTCAGACTTCATCATATTATAGACCATTTTCTGCCAGAAGAAGTATTTCTTCCTTTTACCTGGCAGTTGCTTAAAAACCTTAGAATTCTGAGGGATCTCATTTAAGGAAATTAACTCTTAGAAACAAACTGCAGCAGGGACTAATAGTGCCCAGTCTGCCTAGTGTCTACCCTAGAAATTGAGCTGGGATTCAAGAGTTCTGGGCTCTCTTTTAGCTGGTTATTTGAAATTTGATCTGCTCCGATGGTGGCGGAGTTTGACCATTTGGGTCTGCAGCAGTCACAGTGGCTAAGTCAGGGTCTGATTTAAATCAGGTCGTGTTCACTCTTCTCTCAAGACAAAATCTAGACAAGAAAACCTAACATTTGGTGGTGACTGGTGAATGGTTCTTTTCATTTTCATTCACAAATAACAAGCCTTTTATGAGAAGTTGGTGCTGAGTCAAACTGACATATCCCAGGCAGCCATGGACGGGGCTCAAGTTGGAGGCCTCTGGTGTCTTTACAACCTGTCTTGCTCTGCGTGTCCCCACTGGGTGTGTCATTTTTGTCCCTTTTGATCATTTTGAATGGGAGCCCTGATCGCTCTCAAAAGCAAAATTGTAGCCAATTGGATGATTTGTTAGAGGTTGGTGGTGACTTAATGAAGCCTTTGGAAGGAGAAGAGGGTTCACCTGTGTAAAAATTCTTGCTATGGGGAGATGCGACAGTCATTAGGAGCTGTTGGTGAACCCTGGCTTCAAATGCCTGTCTTCTCCAACCATTAAATCAGTGGTCTTGGTCCTCAGGATACAACAGAATGTCCTGTAGGACTTAGAAGATACAGATGGCCAGTCCATGCTCTGGCTTCCTAAATCAGAATTTCTGGGTGTGTTTTGGGGTATGTGTAGTTTGACAGCAAACGATGCAGATTGTTATATACAGCTGTGTGAGAGACCTGTGGTCTAAGCCAGTGCTCATCACCCTTTCCTATTTATAAGAATCACTTTGATTCTTGATAAGATGCAGATTCTGTTTCAGTAGATCTGGGGTGGGACCTGATACTCTGTATATTTAATAAGTTTCCAGGGGGATGAGGTACTGCTTGGCCCAAGGATCACCCTTTTCATAGCAAAGGTTTTAAGGTGTCATTAGTTTATAATAAATAGTGGTTTTCAGAAAGATAAAGTATCATGAATGAATGATATCTATCTATTGTGTTCCTGTATGAGTCTCAGACTATATTAGGAAACGATTTATACATGCCAGAGAAGATGCAACCATGTAATCAAGATATGTTAACCTTCTGCAGATCTCCTATCTCAGTTTCCGCTTAAAGCTGAGATTTCCACACCCTTCCAGGAAGCCTCTTGGCAGGGTCCCACTAGGATTGCATCCTTGCCATGTGAAAGCTGAGGCACAAACTACCTTCTCTCTTTACCCTACATTTCTGTCTCCTCTAGTCTGCCTCCTACCTACAGAATTTTCCAGGAGACAGTGAGAAAGTCTCTGTGTTCACTGCCTTGAATTCCAAGAGAAATGTGGTCAGGCTCTCTAAAGACTTTTTACCTTCTTTTCTCCAGCGCAACAAGCTGGTTTCTGCAGTGTAGACAGCATTCCAGGAAGTGAGGTGACGGTTACTGGCCTTTGTCCTCAGCTTTGGGATGTAGCCCAAATCCATTATCAGAAGTTCCATTCCATAATCTGTACAACTATATGCAAGGATGATGGTCTTGGCTTCCTATTACTAGGGCATAGATTTGTTTTCTCAGGAGCAGTGGACAGGAAGATATATTTGCACAGATCTATTGTTCTAGGTAAGTCCTACTTGCAATTAATGTTAAGTATTTTGAAAGCATTTGAAGTTAGTCTTTAAGAGAAGATACACTTGAATGATACCATGTTTTCTAAACCTGTCATACAGTCATCATCCTGACTTTCTGGTAACATACAGTCTTTACCCTAAACTTTCCTACTGACGGTGCCTGGATTTTAACTTAGGATCATGGTGCTTGAGAGCACTTTCTTCTCCGCAGAGAAGTTGAATTAATGGACAGCTGCTGCTGCTGCTGCTAAGTCCCTTCAGTCGTGTCCGACTCTGTGCGACCCCATAGATGGCAGCCCACCAGGCTCCCCCATCCCTGGGATTCTCCAGGCAAGGACACTGGAGTGGGTTGCCATTTCCTTTTCCAATTAACGGACAGCAGTCAACATGAATTTATTAAATGGGGTAGCAGAGTTGAAACTCCCCTTTGTGCCTTCAAAAGTCCGCCATATTTCCTTCACCTCAGTCTGGCCTCCTCTTCCTCCAGTGTCATCTACCGATACCTGGGTTCCGTGTCTTCATCTTTGTCTCTGAGGTACTCTTATTTACCCATATCCAGTGGGCATATTCTTACCTGGACGCTCACCCAGTTTCCTCAGCCTCTGAAATATCTGGTTCATACCGTTAATGTAGGTGGGAAGGGAAAATGTTGAATTTGTCCAATGGTTCTCAACCAGGAGAGGTTTGGCTTCCCAGGAGAGAGATTTGGTGGTGCCAGGATAAGTTTTTGGTTGTGCATGCTGGAGGAGAGCGGGAGAGGTATCCTGGTATGTAATGGGTAGAGGCCAAGAATGCTACTTCCTAGCCTATAGCGTACATGACAGTCCCCACAATGAAGAATTATTGGTCCAAAATGTCAACAGTGCCAAAGAAACCCTGCCTAAACATCACCTTTTCCTCCCATTGGCCAACCTCTTGAACACACACTGGTATTTTGTTTGAGTCCCCAGAGAATCTTCCCTCTTAAATCTCCAGCTTGTTCTCTAGGTAAAGCCTCCAGCATTTTGTCACAAATGTGTTCGTGATGGTGCTGTGGCTCTGAACACACATATGTCACATGTGTGTTCCCTAAAAAACTGGATAGTGGCTCCTGCAGGCTCGGTTTGCATTTGACTGCTTTTATGAGATCTCATTGGCTTTCAGAGGGTGTGAGGATTGAGGTGATTTGGGATAACTCAGGATGACTCAGCAAGTAGGATTGATGTGCCTTTATTATGAGGATTCTTCAGAAATTAAAGAAATAACAAATGGGAAAGCAGTACAGGAGGCTTTTTTTTTTTTTTTTAAAGCACACATCTCAGAAATGATTGTACAATAGAAACCACTTTTCAACACTAACCATTGCTACTGTGGATACTCATTTGAAAAGTGTCTGTGCTGTGGCTGTCGGGAAAGGAAAGAAGGCCAAGTGTGTTTGTTTGAATGATAGCATCATCACATGTTCAAATAAACATAGCATCTTGGGAAAGGACAGTTTTGTTATTTCCAACCCAAATGTCTTTACACATGCCTTTAGAAGGGTTTTATTGCCAAGTTTGGAGGAAGAAACGATCCAAGCATTAAAAGTCTGATATGTCATTTAACTTCTTAAAAACAGAAAAATTTCTGTGGCCAAAACACTCTGGGTTAGCTGGACAGTGATGTATATATCATGTTTTTCAAGTGCTCACTTTTGGATGAGAAAGAGCCCAAGAGAGCAAGTAAAGACATTGCCTTCACCTGTCTATAACCTCTTATGGCAGTTTTCCGTTATGTTTTGGTCATCTTGCCCAGGAAACTTGGAATTTTCACAGTTGATACTTTGGTGCTTTTTTACTTGAATGGAATGCCTGTTCTTAATTCCACCAATATAGCAGTGATTTATTTCTTAAGAACCCAAACATAATTCGAGTGGCTGATTTCTTTTTTCTGTTGTGTCTTTTCTTTAGTTGTAGTAAAATATGACATTTACCCTTTTCATCATTTTTAAGTGTCTACTCCAGAAACACTGAGTACATTGGCAGTGGTGTATAGCTATGACCACTATCCATTTCCAGAACTTTTCATTGTCCCAAACAGAGACTCAGTACCCATTCAACAGTAACTCCCTATCCCTCTCCCTCCCTGGTCTCTGCTAACCTCTCTTCTACTTTCTGTCTCTGTAACTTTGCCTATTCTAGGTATTTCATGTCAGTGGAATCCTACAACATTTGTCTTTTTGTGTCTGGCTTATTTCACTTTGCATAATGTTTTCAAGATTCTTCTATGTTGGAGCATGTGTCAAAATTTCTTTTTTGAATGCTGGATAATCCTTCATTTATGTACATGCTACCTTTTGTTTATTCATCTCTTGATGGACATCAGGGTTGTTCCCATCTACTGTGAAAAAGACAGCTGTGGACTTGGGTGTACCAGTGGCTGCAGGAAGCTCAGCTTTCGTTTCTTTGAGGTTTATATCTGGAAGTGGAGTTGCTGGATCATATGGTACTTCTGTTTAACTTTCGGAGGAATTGTCACACATTTAGTCAGTGGTAACAACAGTGTACTAGGGTTCTAATTTCTCCATGTCCTCACCAAGGCTTGTTACTTTCCTTTCTTTTTTTTTTTTTTTTTGTCCCTTGGGTAATAGTGACCTAGTGGATGAGAAGTAGTATCTATGTCATTGTGGTTTTGATTTATGGTTCTGTAACTACTAATGCTGTTGAATCTCTTTTCATGGACTTATCACCCTTTTGTATATCTTCTTTGCAGAAATACTTATTCTAATCCTTTGCCCAGTTTTGAGTTAGCTTGCTGTGGTGGATTTTTTAAAAGCTGGGATTCCACTTACCAAGTTAGGCATTTAATTACAGTGTTATCTATAGCTGATACTAATTGTGAATCTTCTGGAAGGCCCAGGTTCTAGTCCTGGTCTTGTCATTTGGATGAGAGTGATTTTGAAGTCCTAGTATTTTAATTTGGCAACAGAGGAGCTTAAAAGAGTAGATGTTCAAGATCTCTTGCAGGCCTGAAATGCTATTCTTCTGTCTGATACAAAGCCTGTTTTAGGAGAATGATTTTAGGAGTGTCAGTGGAATGAGGCTATCTTTAGTTCGCTTTATTCTGAAAATACTATGATTTCCAAATATGTACAGTGTGTTCCCTTTTGTACTTTTTTGGCTCCACTTTCCACTTTAATTCAAAGGATGATTTTATACAAGTTTAGGAATATATTTTGTGGTGCTGTGTCATCAGCCTGACAAGCTTGATCAGAGCACTAGAGGCCTGAAACATTTGACAAACTTACAAATAACTGTATTTTTCTTGCCTAGTCATTGAGATCAAAGTGCTCAGAAGAGTTTGGCCAGAAACAGAATGACTCCATGGTGGCCTGAAGGAAGCACAGCTTGCATGGAGTGAGATGAAAGGATGAGGTTGAGTTGCACTGGACCAGTTTGTAGCGAGGTTTTTTTTTTTTTTGGTGGAGAACACTGAAATGAAGGCCTGCATGCCTTAGAATGAGTTGGGCCCCTTCTACACACTGTAACAAATGTGTGGTTTAGGATTAAAAATCAGAGCTCTAAGGGTTTAAATCACCTTACAGGGAGGATAAAGTCAAAACCAATTTTAAACTTGAGGAACGTAGTTTTTATTGTAATTGAAGAGGTACCTTTTCCATCTGATACATGTTTGAGCTCATTTATCTCTTGCCAGTTCCCCGGGTTATCTTAATTTACTTGGATTAACGGCGCCTTGAATTTTTTTCTTCCTGTGGAATTAAAGAAAAGGCCAGATGCATGAGCATTCTGCAGCAGTCACAGAACAGAGTTCAACAGTGCCTGTGCTGGAAATCCAGCGTGCTCTGCTTCCCTCTGGGGGCAACAGGGAGCTCCCTTTTCCTTCAGAAGATTGGAGATAGATGGAAAGAGAGGTGGGGGTATCAGTTCAGAGCCAGGTCCTTACTTCTGCACTGCCTGGAGACTTTTCTCACTGTGGTTTGTTCCAGAACTCAGCAAAGTTCCTGGATACCTATGTCAAGAGTCTTTTTATTAGACTGACTTCCATTTTCCCCATTTTAATGTGCCTCTTTGTGCCTGATTATCTTTTGACTCATACTAAAATTACTTAAAAGACCTGATGGCAGATTTTTTTAAATGGTAAATTTGTATGGCGCCTACTTAAGAAAATGTATAATTAGCTTTTTTTGATTATGTGACACATGGTACAAAATTTTAAAAGACACAAGAAAGCCTCCTCTAGAGTGAAAACAAAGCCTTTGTTCCTTCTTTGACTTCTTTATGTCCAGTTCTCTTTTATAGGGGCAAATACTCTTACCCACTTCTTGAGTATTCTTCTTTCATTTGAATGGAGCCTTGAAGCTGCTAGAATATTTTATTTACTGTATTTCACTATGCTTTGGACTTCCCTGGTGGCTCAGACGGTAAAGCGTCTGTCTACAATGTGAGAGACCTGGGTTCCATCCCTGGGTTGGGAAGATTCCCTGGAAAAGGAAATGGCAACCCAGTCCAGTACTCTTGCCTTGAAAATCCCATGGACGGAGGAGCTTGGTGCAGGCTACACTCCATGGGGTTGCAAAGAGTCGGGCACAACCGAACGACTTCACTTTCACTTTGTTCATCTAGCAATTCATATGAGTACCAACAAGTCTGTCTTGTTATTTTTGATGGCTGTATAATATTCCATCCTGGCATATACTATAATGTATTTAACTAGACTGTATTATTCAACATTTGCCTTTGCAACTTTTGCTGTTATCATCCAAACTGCAGTGAATAATGAATTCTTAGTACACATGCGTGATTATCTGAGGATAAATTCTTAGAAACAAAAGTTACTACATCAAAGGGTATGTTCTGATTTAATTTTAACAGGTATTTACCTACTATAAAGGCTGGTTAAAAAAAAAAGCTATAAAATCATCTGCTATAAAAGCTGAATCATTTACACTCACAATACTGAGAAACTCAATTAGGATTTAGAATCCTAATTTCCATCTCCCAATAGAGAGAGAGTTTGCTTCATCATACTCTTTGCAAAATAGATGATTAAGTATTTTGAACTCTGTAACTCTGGTAAGAATTCTCATTTGTACTTTACTTGTGCATGAGAATAAGGCTCCCCGTGTGTCTAAAATACGGCTTCTCAGCCTCAGCATTTTCCCACTGAGGCTGGGTAATTCTTTGTTTCAGGGGCTGTCTTGTGCCCTGTAGACTGTATAGCAGAATCTTGATCACTACTCACTGGATTCAAGTAGCACTCCCCACTCCTGCCGTGTATTAAGTTGTGACAACTAAAAATGTGTCCAGTTGTTGGCAAACGCTTCTGGGGCCAATGTCACCACTGTTTGCGAACCCACTTGTCTAAAAGTTTTTCTTGTTTTCCAGTTTTTCTTTTCCATTGAATTGTTGGTGTTTTAAGGTAGGGTTTTGTGTTTTTTTTGGCCATGCAGAAATTTTCAATTTTTATATAATCAGACTCACGAGTCTGCTGTTTACCACTTAGAATTGATAAAGAAATCTGTTTTTGTAAAATTAAATCAAATTAAGGTACCTAATCCATCTTCTTTAGATCTGCAGAGACACCTCAGAGGGACACCTATGCAAGCCTTGAATTTTGTTGAGTGGCATATAAATATGTTGAATGGATTAGAAATCTTCACCTAACACTTATTTGAGTGCTTTCTGCAAGCCCAGCCCTGTGTTGGTCACCTTCCATGTTTTAGTACATTTTAACCTTAAGCAGCTTGAGTTAGCAGGGTTTTATTATGAGTTTGTAGTTGAGGAAACTCCGGAACAAAGAGGTTAAGTCACTTGCCCACGGTCTAAGAGCAAGCAAGGAGCAGAGCTAGACTGGAGACCCAGGGCTCTGCTCCACCCTTCATGGAGATGTCTCATGGTCACCTCTCTGTGCCAGGGTTGCCATGAAACCTCAAGGGAGTGCATTTGATGTGTTTGTGAGATCCATTGTCTTTCTGCTGGGCTTGGATAGGCCCACAGTGTACTTTGATCCATTGCATCCGACTCAAGTCATACGTTGAATCTTCAGTCATGGCCCAAGCTCTGTCACATCCATATGTAAACCCAACTTTCCTCATCTCTAAAATGGGAGGGATTAATACCCACCTCATGGAGTTGTTGTCATGGTTAAATATGAAGCATGACTTATGTAAAAAAAAAAAATGTTTTTTATGGTGAGAATAGTGTCCATATTATTGTGTTATGTTTCTTATTAATTGCTTGATTATGACACATCACATATTTGATTACATCAAAATGCAGTTCATTAAACCACAGCACTGAACATATTTAAACATACTATAAGATGTAAGAGACTGGCATTAACTGACGTTACCAATATATATTGAATTGCTTGTGTACATTAAAATTTACTAAATATCACAAATTGATAGCCCAGTGCTTTGGTCTTACATCATTTAGCTGCAGTTTCAAGTCTGATACCAAGACATTATCTTCTCCTATTCATAGCTTTAATTTTAGGAGAATCTAAAGAATTTTGTTTCATTAATTTACTATTTGCGGTTTTCATAAAGAATTTAAACACTTCACAGTTCTGCAAATGACAGATTTTTACACAGATGATAGTCACTCCATAGGTGACTAAAGACCAGAATTTTAAAAATTTAGAGTTAGGGAGTGCATGGAAAACACGTGCTGGTTTCCCTCCCTTTTGAAGTACTTGAGTTTTGAGACACATAAGGTAACGTTAAAATTATAGATGCTGAAAAATAAGTCAAACAGACTTGTTATTGTTTGGGATTGTTTAAGATGTTGTTACTGCAGATAGAATTATTATTATTACTACTAATAATAGGATTATTATAATACATGTGTGGAAATGAAGAGCTGTGAGGATGGTAAACAATGAAGGAAAGTGACATTTCACAGGTGTTATTACTGCTATCAATATCAGTGTGTTTCTGATAAGTCACAAGCTATGATCATAGTGAGTAAAAGTTGCTCAGTCATGTCCGACAATACAGTCCATGGAATTCTCCAGGCCAGAGTACTGGAGGGGGTAGCCTTTCCCTTCTCCAGGGGATCTTCCCAACCCAGGGATTGAACCCAGGTCTCCCGTATTGCAGGCAGATTCTTTACCAGTTGAACCACAAGGGAAGCCCACAAATACTGAAGTGGGTAGCCTATCCCTTCTCCAGCAGATCTTGACCCATGAATTGACCCGGGGTCTCCTGCGTCGCAGGTGGATTCTTTACCAACAGAATGCTATCAGGGAAGCCCTATGATCGTATGATTGTACCAAATAATCTTGTGCGTATGAGGAGTCATCATTTCTTGAAAATCTGTGGGGATTTGTTTCATGAAGTGAATGCAGAGCTCTTCACACTGAGAGTGGCTTAGAGAACTTGTATCATTAGCTCACCCTTTTCATTTTACATGTCAAAAAATTGAGGCCCAGAGAGGAAAGGGATGACCTTAAGGTCACAGCTAGTTGCAAGACTGATTCAGACCCTGCCTTGTGATTCTCATTGCATTGCCAATTAGATTGTTTTTGTAAGATTATTATATCTGGAGATTTTGTACAGTGGCCTTCTGTTGGATAATGCTACTGTGTGGTGATCTCTAATGCAGTTTACATATATTAATACAGGAGTGGAGAATCTTCGAGAAATTCTGCTCCAGCCATTCCCTACTGCCCCCATTCCCATGCAAATAAGGCAAGGATGAGTCCCTGGGTAACTGAATAAGAATAGACTGACCGTACTCCAACATAAGTACGCTATTCCCCAATCACTATGAACCTCAACAAAAGAATAAGTAGATTATGCTGTGTAAACTTTAGATAGAGAGTGATGTGTAGAATACCTAACCCAGATATCCAGGGATTAAGAACTAAAAATACAATTAATCATGCAGAAAGAGTATCCTGGGGCACTGGCAGATGGGTCCTTCTGTCCCAGCCACAGAGGGTTTCTCCCTGCCCACTGCACCTTCTGCAGGGCTTCATCAAGACTGGATGTCCCAGTTGTATGCCATTTTTCTGGAATTAACCCAAAGAAGAAATTGAGAGAAGACATTTCAGATGAACTCAGGTCCAGGAGATTCACTCTTTCCTAGCTAATTCCTAGAAGGGTCCTGAGTAACATTTTAGCTCATTTAGAGGAAGTCGAATAATAAAGCACCTATGATTCATGGACATTGTGGTTATCAAAGGAGTCACCTTCTAGCCAAGAAATGGAATATTTCTTTCCAATGATTCACATGTATTGCCCAGAACACTTTGGCTTCCTGGAATTTAAAATATAAACTGAGGTATCCTGGCAACAACTCTTGAACACCAGAAGTCAATGAATATTCCCTTCCCGTCTCCTCTTCTTCCCTCCCCACTATCTATAACCCTACTCTTCAAATGCGTCATAAGGTACCTAAGTGTTGTAACTAAATGGAGACAAAGAACGATTGATTTTCAAAATGGCAGAAACATAGCGTGTACCTTTTTTTCTTTTCTGCAGACCTGATGACATATTCTTAGTCTAGCACATCATATAGTGAGACAGGAATCACGTTTCTGTGGAGAGCTCATTGAAGGTGAGATGAAAATGTCTATTGTGCTGCTTTGTCTCATGGCCAGACAGAATGCAATAAGATGGGAATGTAGGGGGCTTAGGGTCTGCTTAATCCTGGCCCTGAGAGTGCCTCTGTGAGTGAGGGAACAAAGCTGCAGCCTGGTGAGCTGTGGTTGTAGCAGCAACAGCTGCACTTTGGTTGGTTCCCTCCCCTTGGCCTTGACGGAACCCTGCTAGTCACAGAGAGGAGCAGCCGGCTGCCGCTGTGGCCTTGTGACTCTAGGGCTTCCCATCACAAATAATGAAAAATATGAATCCCTCCAGGCTGCAGCTAAATTAATGATAATAGTCCCTCCAAACCTTGAGTACTTGCTAAAGAGTCAAATCTCAGCCAGTTCAGCAGCCACTTAACCAAGTCATTGAATTCGAGTTATCAAAACACCACCACGGCCATCCCTTCCTGTTCAGCACCTTGAAAATGTAACCTCACTACTGCTACCACTAGAGAAAGAATTTCTGTTCCTTATCTGTTTCTTATTCTTTATGTCCGATGATTCAACTCTTTGAATGATACTTTACAATTATAGGAACACCAGTGGTTCTGCTTGTTTGAAGACACCTACTGATGCTCCTGGAGAAGGAAATGGCAACCCACTCCAGTATTCTTGCCTGGAGAATCCCATGGACAGAGGAGCCTGGTGGGCTACAGTCCATAGGATCGCAAGAGTCAGACATGACTTAGCGACTAAACCACCACCACCACTGATGCTCCATACTGACTCTGCCTCTTGGGTCTATGGATTGGTCCAGTTTAGGTGGTTTTAGCTTCCTGTGTGATAACTGGGTGGATTATTAGAAGTTCCCAGAGTAAAACAGGAAAGATCTTGTCCAGAGCTGTAAGGAAAGGAAAGCTAATGTTCATTGAGTACCTTCTGTGTATCCATCATAGTTGCTGTTTGGTCACTAAGTCATGTCCAGCTCTTTGAGCCCCTATGCATTGCAGCACACCAGACTCCCCTGTCCTTTGCTATCTCCTGATGTTTGCTCAAACTCATGTCTGTTGACCACATAGTTTCCCTGGTGGCTCAGACGGTAAAGTGTCTGCTTATAATGCGGGAGACCCAGGTTCCCTGGGTTAGGAAGATCCCCTGGAGAAGGAAATGCAAACCCACTGCAGTACTCTTGCCTGGAAAATCCCATGGATGGAGGAGCCTGGTAGATTACAGTCCATGGGGTCGCAAAGAGTCGGACACAACTGAGTGACTTCACTTTCTTTCTTTCTTTTCTTTCATGTCTATTGAGTCAGTGATGCTATTCAACCATCTCATTCTCTGTTGCCCCCTTCTCCTCCTGCCCTCAATCTTTCCCAGCATCAGGGTCTTTTTCAATAAGTCAGCTCTTCACATCAGGTGGCCAAAGTATTGGAGCTTCAGCATCAGTCCTCCTAATGAATATTCAGGGTTGATTTCCTTTAGGATTGACTGGTTTGATCTCCTTGCAATCCAGGGGACTCTCAAGAGTCTTTTCCAACACCACAGTCTGAAAGCATCAGTTCCTAGGTGCTCAGCTTTCTTTATGGTCCAACACTCACATCCATACATGACTACTGGAAAAACCATAGCTTTGACCTTTGTGGGCAAAGTGTATAAGACCTTTGTGGGCAAGACCTTTGTGTATAAGACCTTTGTGGGCAAAGTGATGTCTAGGTTTGTCATAACTTTTCTTCCAAGGAGCAAGCATTTTTTAATTTTATGGCTGCAGTCACTGTCCGAAGTGCTTTTGGAGCCCAAGAAAGTGAAATCTGTCACTCTTTCTGTTTTTTTCCCATGTATTTGCCATGAAGTGATGGAACTTGATGCTATGATCTTAGTTATTTGAATGAGTTTTAAGCCAGCCTTTTCACTCTCTTCTTTCACCTTCATCAAGAGGCTCTTTAGTTTCTCATCATTTTCTGCCATTAGGGTGGTATTATCCACATATTTGAGTTGTTGCTATTTCTTCCGACAATCTTGATTCCAGCTGGTGAGTCACCCAGCAGGCGTTTCTCATGATGTTCTCTGCATATTAGTTAAATAAGCAGGGTGACAATATGCAGCCTTGATGTACTCCTTTCCCAATTTTGAGCCAGTCCATTGTTCGTGTCCGGTTCTAACTGTTGCTTCTTGACCTGCATGCAAGTTTCTCAGGAGGCAGGTAAGGTGGTCGGGTATTCCCGTATGTTTAAGAATTCCACAGTTTGTTGTGATCCAGACAGTAGCATCATAGTTTTAGGTATTTTCACATAGAATTTCTCTTCATCCTGAGAATGATGGGTATCATTTCCATTTACTAATTAGAAAACAGAGGCCTAATAGATTTAGGTAAAGCCCTCAATCGAGAAAACTGTTAACATAGCCACGTAGGGAAAATTTATTAGGATCTTGAGGAGATTGTTCCTTTTTAATTGTTGGTAGATGAATAGCAAAACTTGAAGTTAATGGAATCCAAGTGCTTTGGAATTGTGTTTGAGCGGGTCATTCATGTGGTTAGAGCAGTGTTGCTTCCAAGGGAATATTTTGATTGATTGTGTCAGCGTCCTTGGGTGGCCCGCCCAAGAGCCTGAATGCCTATGTCAGTTTGGTTTCCTCTAGCTAGCTTTTAAGCTTTTACAGATGAGGCACCAATCTTTTCTTTATGTTGTTTCAATAATGATGATTAGTAAAATAAATGGAAAAGTATGGGAATTCAGTGCAGTGAGTTGACCTACTGTAGAAATAGGCTTTTTACAGTGCTGTTGAGAATAACTCTGTATTGTAAACAGGCATACTATCAACTAGGTGTTTGGCTCTTGTGACTAGTAGCAACTGTTCTGTTTCATGATTGATGATTGCAGTCCTTCAGGATAAAAAGTACATTTTACCCACCAAGTCTGCCTGTGACTGACCAGTGTAGTGTGTTGAGAAGGATTCAGTGTCTCTAGGTCTAGCAAGAGCTGTGGTAGACAAGTATTTTTTCTTAAAGATAGAAGAGAAGAGGGGAGTTTGGGGGAGAATGGATATGTGCGTATATATATGGCTGACTCCCTTTACTGTCCTCCTGAAGCTGCCACAACATTGTTAATTGACTTTCAGTTCAGTTCAATCTCTCAGTCGTGTCTGACTCTTTGCGACCCCATGAATCGCAGCACGCCAGGCCTCCTTGTCCATCACCAGCTCCCGGAGTTCACTCAGACTCACGTCCATCGAGTCAGTGATGCCATCTAGCCATCTCATCCTCTGTCATCCCCTGCTCCTCCTGCCCCCAATCCCTCCCAGCATCAGAGTCTTTTCCAATGAGTCCAATCTTCGCATGAGGTGGCCAAAGTATTGAAGTTTCAGCTTCAGCATCAGTCCTTCCAATGAACACCCAGGACTGATCTCCTTTAGGATGGACTGGTTGGATCTATTGACTTTAGCCTAATATAAAATAAAAAATTAATTTTTTTAAAAAAGGAGAGAATATAACGTCTATGTTGTGGCTGCTGCTTCCATGGGTGTTTGCACCAGCCACTTGTCATAGCAATAATGACTGGGCTTTCTATCCCCTCCTGGCCTCCCTAAATTCTGCTGGGACAACATGCACATTTTGGGGACAGTGTGGTAGACTTTGAATATTGATTCTGCCATTTATTAATGAGGAACTTTGGGAAGAAAACTAAATGTCTCAGTCTGTTAATCTTCTTAAGTTGGTATAAAATTATGTCATTCACAGAGTTGTTTGAAGAAGTAGCTGGGATAGTAAATCTAATAAGAGTAAGAGTCCAGCAATTGGTAGTACCTTTCCTTTGTGTAGAGGCCATATAGCCATTTCCTTATGGAAACTTTATTGTCCTTGCCTTCTGAAAACAATTTTTTTTGTATGGGTAAATAATGTCAAGAGTAATATGAAAGCATTTTCAGATAGCTATGTCATTTCCATCACTTTCACATACTAAATATATTAGCTGAAAAGGGTTAATATATTTTAATTATTAACAAAGCAAGAGGAAACTTTTCAACAGGTTTATGTTGGTGTATTAAAGACTTTCATCTTGGAATAAACATTCAGTTAATAACTTTACTGATCAGTTTTATAAATTTTGGATCATTTGGTTGGTAAATAATCTCTTCTGTCCTTTTTTTTTAATTTTATTTTTAAACTTTACAATAGTGTATTGGTTTTGCCAAATATGTTGAGGACAGTTCTCATTGAACTTTGCTGTTATTCTGTATCTTTCATGGCTGTTGGATTGCTTCTGTCAGATGGGGATGGAGTGACTTGGTAAAAGTCAGAGCATGCTTGCTGGCATTCCTTGATAGTCTTACAGGAGCCTGAAAGACACATGGTGAGGAACTTACTTGTTAGACTCAAGCATTTTTTGTACAGTGTGACAGTCATTTATAAATAACTTGTTTGACTCAGAAGTGCAAATTTGGCAGGAGACAGTGTCTTTCTGACCTGCCTTTTGTGGCTATAGTGTTCAATTTAAGGTACTAGAAATGGAGGGTGACATTTATCAATTGTGAATGTTTAATGGACTTTTGTTTGTATGTGTGTCAATAGATTTGTACATAATAAGTGAGCATATATAAAGGCAGTGGCCAGATAACCTCTTAAAAATCAAAATGAGTTGTTCTTCTTGGCTTTAGGAATTCTGACTGGATATCATGATCATATATCTAATACTTACTTGGAAAATTCTATCAATCTCTGGTTTTTCCTTTTTCCCTGGGGTACTGGGCTATGAAAACCTGAATTTTCCATTTGAATAGTAAGAACTCTATGGTTTTATGCTAATGGTGAAAGCAGAAATTCTTTTCTTGCCTTTGAATCAAGTTTAAGCTTTCTTAATCTAGACCACATTGATTGTGTATTGTTTTGACAAGTAGGATTCAGTATTTTTCCTCTGCCTGGCTGTTGATCAGCTTGCTAACAGCTGGAAGATCTAATCATAAATCACTTATGAAGATAATGAATAAGCTGTAAGTTAATCCACATGTATAGCCTTTCTCTTCCAGTGATAGATGCTTTGTATTCGAAAATGAAATATTAATGAAATATTTATGAAATTGTGTTGTAGTTTTCTTTTTTAAAAAAAGAACAGCAAAGTAAGCTAAAATCAATTGAGTTTTATAAAAAGAGAGGCCTGCCAGATATAGACAAAGGAGAAGGGCTTTGGTAAAGAGAGTGAGAGAATGTTCATTTTAGACCTAAAAAATAGGAAACTCTAAGAGCCTTTCGATCATCACTTGACATTGGAAATGTGCCAGTATGTTAAAGATGATGGAAATAATACAAAATATGGCTTTTACAGTATTCTGGATATAATATTAAAAGTTTTAAGACTGTTTGAGGGCTGTGTCTAAAGTAGCAGAAGTTAAATCTTTCCCAGATTGATGCTACCTCTTGGGTTGGCCAAAAAGTTCAGTCGGGTTTTTCCTAAGTTGTTACAGAAAAATTCAAATGAACTTTTTGGCCAACCCAATATTTAGTGGAAAAAGCGCTGGAAGCAATCTGAAACATCATGGAATACTAGCCAAAAACTATCATTTCACTTCAAACATTACATATTTTGGAATTATTTGGAATAAAAAGGGACATGCAAAGATGTCCTGGAAAAAACCATTCTTAATTGGTCCATGTATAAACCCAGAGCATTTAACTTGGGGTCTTCTGGCTTTGGTAGGAAGGCTGAAGAGTTGGCTCCGCTGAGGTTCATTCAAATCACTGATGTTTATTGGGTGCCTACTGAGGGCGCACCGGGTGCAGAGAACGCAAAAGCGCCTGGGCCTCAGGGAGGGTCACTGGGGGCGGGTAGGGCAGGGAGAGGGTGGGGCTCAGGAAGTGAAGAAGGGGAAGTGGAATTCTTCCAGAATGTAGCCTGAGGCATGACATGTGGCTTGGATGTGGGGGGTGGGGGGTGGGGAGAGTGGTATGTTTCAGGAATCACAGGTAGCTCGGTTCTGTGGTCTAGAATGCCTGAGGTGTTGATGGTGTAGAATTACCTCTGTGGTGGGGGTAAGACTGGCAGCACCTGGCGTTTAGTGCACAGCCAGGCCTTTAATGCTCACCACAAACCCCAGGAGGCAGCCCATGGACTTGTTACATTCCATTGAGAAAACAGGTTTGTTTGTTTGCTTTTTTTTCCTTTAGGTGACAACTATAGATAAATCATGTAGGGAAATGAGCTGATTTAGCATACTTGTCAAAAAGTACTTTCTAGCTAGGGTATGCAGAGGACATACTGGAGAAAAGTAAGAAGGGAGGTGGGGAGGCTATCAGAACAGCTTTGTCATGGTCTCTGCAGGATACTGGAGCCTGAAGTTGGACAAAGGCATTGGGGTGGAAAGGAAGAAATAAATACTGAAGAGAGAAATGGTAGAATTTGGTGATAGTTGATGTGTGTGTGATGGGCTGGTGAAGAAACCAGGTGCCAATGTTTGTGGCTTCTAAGCAGTGTTCTTTCATATTTAATAGAGTATAGGACCGGAGAAGGCAATGGCACCCCACTCCAGTACTCTTGCCTGGAAAATCCCATGGATGGAGGAGCTTGGTGGGCTGCAGTCCATGGGGTCGCTAAGAGTTGGACATGACTGAGCGACTTCCCTTTCACTTTTCACTTTCATGCATTGGAGAAGGAAATGGCAACCCACTCCAGTGTTCTTGCCTGGAGAATCCCAGGGACGGGGGAGCCTGGTGGGCTGCCATCTATGGGGTCGCACAGAGTCGGACACGACTGAAGTGACTTAGGAGTAGTGGTAGTAGGACCATAAAAAATTTATATATCAGTTAAATCTATTGTTTTACCTACTAGAAAAACACTGAACTGCTGAGGGTTGTTTAGCTGTGTGATGTAGACCTACAAAGTGGAACTCAGGTCATTGGTCTCCCAGTACACGGACCTTCTGACACGCTAGACTTGAAACTTGTATCACATCCAGGAAGAAGTATTATTATTATTATTTATTGGTTGGGTCTCTTTCCTGATAAAAATAATGGACTGGAAAATGTGAATCATGTGGTAAAGTTGATTAAATACACTGGTTCTACAAAGAGAGTTAATAGAATTTTAGAAGTGAAGTAGAGAACATGCTGTGCTCCAAATGGCTTGTGAAAAGAGATGTTTGAAGTCGCTGGGGTTCAAGCTCCCATGGAATTGAATGTATTAGTAGGTGTAAAAGGTGTAAAATGCTTCCTTCTTTCCGCTTCTGCAGCTTTTTCAAGTTGCCAGTTCAGTTTTGGCAGTTACCTTTTCCAGAACAGCATTAACTCAGAAAGTAGATGCATCTCTCTCTAAGTAGTGTATAGACTTTTCTAATTGTTTAGGTCAAATCTGTGATAAATTCTGCACCACTTCATGTTGAAATCAATTTAGTAAAATGTTTTAGTTTGTGAAAATGACAGAGAAGTGATTGTTGTTTATTAAAACACCTCGTTTTTTATCAGTAGCAATCATTGTATGGCGCATTATAATTCTGAATTAAAATATCCTTATATAGTTTCCTTAACTTCAGTGTCTGACTGGCCATAAAAGGAAAGGAGAATGAAACAGGAGGAATACTAGGGAAAAGTTTCTGAAATTCTTTGTATGCCCAAGTAGTTTCCCTGATGATACTTGGTTTATTTAGGAACGTTGCCAGGAGAATTTGGAAATTTTTCTAGTCCTGATTAATGATGGTAGTTTTAATTTACTTTGTCTTCCATGTCTCTGATTCTTATCCTGTGCAAAATCTAGACCTCTGATTGTTTTATTGTGGTAACTGAGTAGTAGAGTATACACTAGGATGTTTCAAAAGTCAACTTAGTCTGAGTCTGAGCTACATCTCAAGAGAATTAATTAGAAACATATTCACGGGCCAATACTGGGGATTAAAAGGAATTATCTTCAGGAAGTCAGTTTTGATACACATTGTCTTGCTTTAATGGAATGTTCCAGATTCAGGAAGTATATATGGAGCCCCGAGGAATGAATAGGCATATTTTAATAACCTGAACTTGACATATCAAGTTATTTAAGTTAAATGGAAGAAGACATCTTGGCTCATCTCACAGTCAGTAATGAATCACGTGGCTTTGAATAGCTTTAGCATTTGACTCTGGAAAGTTCTGCTGTGTGTGATTTTAAGCTGTCTGCAGTAGAAGCTTTCTAAAACAATCTCCATGTAGCTGAATTTGCAAATTAACCAATTCCCTCCATTCCTCTTTAAAAATACACTGACTGATGCCCATGGCATGCTGAATATTCCTAGCTCTTAGTTCTTCCCACACATTATACCTCCCATGTCTGAGTAATATGGCTTCCAAGGGTCAGTTCTTTTGTTTCTAACTGGAAATAACATCATTCAATTAAATGGTATGTAAATGATCAAAAAAGGGTTCTTTTTGTGAAAATTCAGTGAATAATTCAGAAAGCAAATCACTAAGTTAGCCTGTCAGTTGAGGGTCAGGTAAGAAAACATTAAGAAATTGGAAAGGAAACTATAAGCTGGAATTCGGCATTCAGCTGGCTCCATAATTGTTTTGTAAGAAGCCTCATTTGTTCATTGAAGAAGCACTTACTAGGTACCCAGCCACAGGGAGGCCTGGCGTGATGTAGTCCACGGGGTCGCAAAGAGTTGGACACAACTTAGTGGCTGAACAACAACAACAAGTTACCCACCTTGTAACTAGCATTTGTTAAGCTCTAGGGCTGGACAGCTAAAACAGGCAAGATCCCAGAGACAAGGTTTCTTCCCTCCCAGGCGCTCGTGACCTTTTGGAGAAGTCAGACATGCACTCAGTTATAGTGGAATGCTGTCTGTGCTGGGCTGGCTGTGCACATGAATGCATCGCTTTGAGACTATGTGGCAGAAGTGGGAGCTATCAGTTTTTCTCCAGTGTCATCAGGAAAGGCCTTAGTGATGAGGTAAAGCTTAGGCAAATGCTTGGGTTGACATGGTAGGGTTGGGGTGGTGAGTTGGGAGGAGGAAAGAGCCTGTATAGAACCACATGTGTGTGAGGGAGCATGGCCTGCTTAGAACAGACCAAGGGCTGGGTATGACTGGAATTGAAGGGAATGTGACCTCAATGGAGGGGACACCACTAGATACACATGGACACATGTGGTGGGGACACCACAGAGGCTGGGCAGCTAATGGGAGCTAGACCAAGAAGAAGCCTCCCGTCATGATTGGGTTTCGATGTCTTCCATCTCTGAGATTGTGAAGCAGGAGATTCATGCATTTGGCTTTTAGCTCAAATGAACCCGAATATCAGATGGAATGATCCAGTGAAAACTGTTGGGGAACCTCTTCCCTACCACCCTACTCTGTGATCATATCTATAAACTACCTTCTCATTCTTGTTAGGCATTTCATTCTTCTCCGCCCCGAGGTAAGAGAACCAAAAATAGGCTGCCGTGTCAGGAGAAATCTGAGGTAGAATTTTCTTTTATTCTAACAGGTTGTAGAATTGCAACTTTTGTGATACAGCTTTATACATTTTTAGTATTGAGTGTTTTGTAAAAGGCTCCTCTTTTCCCTCTAACTTCAATTCTTTCACCAAGGCCTTATAGGTCTAAAACACAAAGAAGCGAAAACTCAGTTCTCACTACCTGAAGCAGAAACTGTTACCTCATCATGACAGCCGTTGGCAGGTGGTTCTTCAGCTGATTTTGATGGTCGAGCTTATGCAATCTCTTTCTATACCTGTGTGTATATTCTGTCACCTACATGTAAAATGTTGAAATTCATCCGTGTTTGGGATAGTTTACCCACCAGTGTAGAGGAGCTTCTCAACTGCTTTTCTCTGTGCATTTTTGTGTTACACAGAGGTTAAAGGTCACAATCTGTCTGTACTCTTAAGTATGTAAAAAAAAGGCATTAGGAGTCTATTTCTCTAAGAATTTTCTAGTTTGATATCTAGAAAGATATGTGGCTGCCTTTCTCAACTGCACGTTCCTTCGGTGGCCACACGGGATATCCGTATCCTTTGTGTTGGATACTTTCCTGGTCATGGCGTTCGAGATGCCTTGCACTGCACCCCCGTGTCACCTTCCTCTGTGCTCCTTGGTGATGGCTTACTATCAGGAAGAGAACACTGTGAGGAATCCCCTCTCTTTAAAAGAGAATAAAAGACCAGGATGAAGAAATATGGTGTCCTGGGGTGGTGTTGTTAGGTGGGAGCCATGGGAAAGTAATGATCCATGGAGGGAGGGAATAAAAGGAAGCTGTAGACGGGCCATGCAGATTTTTGTTTATAGTAGTGGTTCCCAAACATTGTCTACTCAGAATTTATCCTTTTGGCATCCAGCTGAATTTTACAGACCCCATTTCATTTTATTACCCACTGAGTTTCTTCTTTTACATCTCTCAGGGAATGTCTCTCTGCTTTTGTGTTAGTCCTGGGCCTCCACTCTGTTATCCTGAGTTCTTCCCCCACTCTCCCATCCTTGACCCCACCCTAAACTGCCCTTCCTTCTTTTCCTTTTTTTTCTTTCTACCGCATTATGTCTTCCCCCTTTTGAAGACTTCCATTCAAAATAACTTAGCTTTTAAAAAAAAAGTGGGGGGCGGGGGGGAAGGAAGTTGTATTAATAACTAATGGTAAGCTATTTAGGTTGCAGTTTGAAGCAAAGTGAGTGATAACTCATGTTTATTCAGTGGGTAAAAACTCCAGATGGAACAAGTTAAATAAGCAAGAAAGAGATGAAAATCATCTGAAGAGCTGGTATGAAATAGATTATGTCACACACGTAGAGGGGTAGCAGCTTTTAAAGGAATGAAACAGAACGTTATAGAGAAAAGAAGCTATAAACTTAATTACATGGAATTAGTAAAATATCTGTATTCAAATAAACTAAAACGAATAGGAAATACATTTACAAAGATATTTTCATCATAAAGACAAAATCTTAAATCTATTATCTATAAAAACCATCATTGAAATAATTTAAAAAATCATTAAGATTTTATGGGATAGGTAAAATATAAAGATAGTTAAAACAGTAAAAAAAAAAAAAACTACAGGAAGTGTTAGAAATCTTTAGTAAATAGTTGCATGCAGAATCAGCATTGTGATAAAGTAACCTGATTGCATGTAGAATATTACAGCTTAGAAGTTATTCTGAAACTGTTAAACTGGTGCTAATATTAAAGAACAAAATCCAGTTTTGGCAAGATGTGAATTTGGATATATGTTCATACACGGCTATTGATGTTAATAGTTGATAAACTCTTATTTAGAGGATTCATCTATTGATGTACTCAGCAGTTCCGTGTTTCCTCATTGAGTACTGGGAGTGGAGTAGTGAATGAAATAACATGCAGTATATGCAACAACCCATTCCTCGCTTGTTGCGTGGGTTTTGTTTCCCCTTTTATTTTTAAAAAGATTGTTGGCTTTGCTGCATGCAGGCTTTCTTTAGTTGCAGCAAGTGGGGGCCACTCTTCATTGAGGTTCCAGGACTTCTCATTGCAGTGGCTTCTCTTGCAGAGTGTGGGCTCTAGGTGTGCGGTCTTCAGTAGCTCCGGTGTGTGGGCTCAGTAGTTGTGGCACATGGGTTTAGTTGCTCTGAAGCATGTGGGGATCCTCCAAGCCCAGGGATTGAACCGGTGTCTCTTGGATTGCAAGGCAGATTCTTATTTTCTGGACCACTAGGGAAGCCCCTGGTTTCCCCTTTTATATGTTCCCATCATATCCTAATCAGGGAGTTAACGCTGATGGCTAACCTTTGCTGCGTACTTACTATGTGCTGAGTGCTTTGAATAAATGACTTCATTCAAGACACACAACAACCATATGAGCTGGGTTCAGTTTTTATGCTCATTTCATAGGTGAAGAAATGAGGGGCAGAGAAATGCTAAATAACTTGCCTATGATCATATCACTAAGAAATGGTGAAACTGGCATCCACACCCCCTTGAGATCTAATTCCAGGCCCTTGTTCTTACTGCTTATGCTCCTTGTCCTCCCTGTGATAAGACGGTTACATTGGTTTAATTGGTTCATATGTTTTTCTGGTTGATGGTATCACCTAGCACATTGCCTGTTACCTAATAAGTGGTTGCTCAATATTAGTTGAATGCATAAGGAAAGAATTACTAAGAAGGATGAAACGATGTGCTTGAGGATGTTCCTTGCAGCTTTATCTGTAAGAGTTAAAAAGAAATTCAGACAATCTAAACAAATAAAAAAGGAATGGTTATGTAATTTACCATCTGTCAGCTTAGGGAGATATTTTGTAGCTCTTTAGGCTCTATATCAATTTATAACATGGGACAGTATCTTGGCTATATAGGGACAAAAGAATACAAATGTGAAATGTGGTGATCCACACCATAACCTGGATGTCCCTCTAGGCATCAGCTTATGGGATATAGATAATATAATGATGATAATAAACACGAATTATGCTAGCTCCAGACCCTTGCCTACTTACACAGAAACTTCATCCCTACTGCAACTCTTGGGAGAATACCTAAGGATCACCAAGGGTTCTCCCTCCTCCCCACCCAGTGCTGGTGAGCTGCACATCACAAACCATCTGCCCAGGTCTTTCTTTCCAGACCCTTCAAGACCCACTGCAGATGAAGCCCCAAGAGGGAGGTCCTCACCCCGCCCTGTGAAGGTCCCTCCCCAGAACACCAGCACAGTGCCCTGCCTGACCTTGCTTCACGCTCAGGGAGAGGTGGTTGATAACCTGTAGAACTGGGAGAATAACCCTTTCTCTAACCCTGTCCTCCTCCTGGGCCCCAAACCAAGATTCTCCTCATGCCCAGAGTCTCACAAAGATGATGATACAGCAGAAGGGAAGAGCCGGGGGGGGAGGGGGGCAGAGATTTTGGTTTGCTTGGTTTGTTGACATTTGCCATGGGCTTAGAACAGTACTTGCTATGGCAGACATAGAATAAAACTTCACTGAATGAGCCGATACCACTTTTTGAGCTTCAGGCCTTCCTTTCTCACCTCACGGGAACGGAGGGGGACAGTGATGGATCAGCAGATTGCAGTAGCACTTTCTGCAGTCGTGAAAGGGTCTTTGTGCTGTCCACAAGCACTATTCGATTCTTTTTTCATTCCACTGTTTTTGACTTTGTTCTGAGTCTTCCTCTGATGTCTGTGCATCCTTCTTTTTTTTTTTTTTTTTAAAAAAAAAAAAAAGAAGCCCTGATATGTTTCAGCTCATGTATTTCAACCCTTGGAGGATTTTGTGAATGTACCTCATCTACAACTGGCCAGATCTCCATCTAAGTTAGGTTTTGCCCCATTTGCACATCTGGTGACCAGTTATGAAAACTGATTCTGTGGAAGAAGAAAGGAAGACTTGGGACAAGACCATGTGGTGAGACTCGAAGGATACCTCTTGGTCTTTCCATCATAAGATCTATGTGGAAAAGAGCACTGGATCAGGGTTTAGGAAGCATGGGCTCAATCCCATGTCTGTCACAATCTGGTCCTGAAACCTAAGCACACACAATCTCTGTAGCTCACTCTTTGGCGAATACGGTGATTGAATTAGGTTAGTTCAGATCAGATCAGATCAGTCACTCAGTCGTGTCCGACTCTTTGTGACCCCATGAATCGCAGCACGCCAGGCCTCCCTGTCCATCACCAACTCCCGGAGTTCACTGAGACTCACGTCCATCGAGTCAGTGATGCCATCCAGCCATCTCATCCTCTGTCGTCCCCTTCTCCTCTGCCCCCAATCCCTCTCAGCATCAGGGTCTTTTCCAATGAATCAACTCTTTGTACTCGGTGGCCAAAGTACTGGAGTTTCAGCTTCAGCATCATTCCTTCCAAAGAAATCCCAGGGCTGATCTCCTTCAGGATGGACTGGTTAGATCTCCTTGCAGTCCAAGGGACTCTCAAGAGTCTTCTCCAATACCACAGTTCAAAAGCATCAATTCTTCAGCATTCAGCCTTCTTCACAGTCCAACTCTCACATCCATATGTGACCACAGGAAAAACCATAGTCTTGACTAGACGAACCTTTGTTGGCAAAGTAATGTCTCTGCTTTTCAATATGCTATCTAGGTTGGTCATAACTTTCCTTCCAAGGAGTAAGCGTCTGTTAATTTCATGGCTGCTGTCACCATCTACAGTGATTTTGGAGCCCAGAAAAATAAAGTCTGACACTGTTTCCCCATCTATTTCCCATGAAGTGGTGGGACCAGATGCCATGATCTTCGTTTTCTGAATGTTGAGCTTTAAGCCAACTTTTTCACTCTCCACTTTCACTTTCATCAAGAGGCTTTTGAGTTCCTCTTCACTTTCTGCCATAAGGGTGATATCATCTGCATATCTGAGGTTATTGATATTTCTCCTGGCAATCTTGATTCCAGCTTGTGTTTCTTCCAGTCCAGCGTTTCTCATGATGTACTCTGCGTATAAGTTAAATAAACAGGGTGACAATATACAGCCTTGATGAACTCCTTTTCCTATTTGGAACCACTCTGTTGTTCCATGTCCAGTTCTAATTGTTGCTTCCTGACCTGCATACAAATTTCTCAAGAGGCAGATCAGGTGGTCTGGTATTCCCATCTCTTTCAGAATTTTCCACAGTTTACTGTGATCCACACAGTCAAAGGCTTTGGCATAGTCAATAAAGCAGAAATAGATGTTTTTCTGGAACTCTCTTGCTTTTTCGATGATCCAGCGGATGTTGGCAATTTGATGTCTGGTTCCTCTGCCTTTTCTAAAACCAGCTTGAACATCTGCAAGTTCACATAGTGCTGAAGCCTGGCTTGGAGAATTTTGAGCATTACTTTACTAGTGTGTGAGATGAGTGCAATTGTGCAGTAGTTTGAGCATTCTTTGGCATTGCCTTTCTTTGGGATTGGAATGAAAACTGACCTTTTCCAGTCCTGTGGCCACTGCTGAGTTTTCCAAATTTGCTGGCATATTGAGTGTAGCACTTTCACAGCATCATCTTTCAGGATGTGAAATAGCTCAAACTGGAATTCCATCACCTCCACTAGCTTTGTTCGTAGTGATGCTTTCTAAGGCCCACTTGACTTCACATTCCAGGATGTCTGGCTCTAGGTCAGTGATCACACCATTGTGATTATCTGGGTCGTGAAGATCTCCTTTTTAGCACCTTTAGCACGGTAATGCTTTATGGAACATAGTTTGAAAACTACCGCTTTAGTACAAAAGGTCCCCAATTTACAGGGGTTCAGCTTACCTGATGATGATTCAGAAGCCATGTGGATTTGGTTGAAGCTGTACTTTGAATTTTGATCTTTTTCCTGAGCTAACGATAAGTGCTAGGATCCTCTCTCATGAGGCTGGGCAGTGGCAGCCACTGCGTTTCCAGTAGTCATACCATCGTGAGGGTAAACCACCAATATACACATAAACCTCTTCTGTACACATGCAACCATTCTGTTTTTCATTTCAGTACAGTATTTAATCAGTACATGAGGTAGTCAACACTCCATTATAAAATAGGCTTGTTAGATGATGTTGCCTAATTATAAGTGTTCTGAGAGCATTTAAGGTAGACAAAGCTCAGCTAGGATGGTTGCTAGGTTAGATGTATTAAATGCATTGTTGACTTTTGATATTATAGATGGGTTTATTGGGACATAACCACAATGTAAGCTAAAGAAGTCCTGTGTATGCTTAAGTTAAACAGCATCAGAAAGAAATGAGGAGTGTTACAAGAGATAAATGCTGCATTTTTTTCCATCTTGAATTTTTAGGGAATTAATGGCAACATTTTTTTATGTTGAGTTTTTGTCTGCAAAAGGCTGTGCTATGAAATACGGGAGCAGTACAAAGAAGAAAAAGCATTATGGTCCCTTTCCTTCTATATTTAAAATCCAGTAGGAGGAAGAGAAAAATAATTATAATACAAGGCAAATTGATAAATGACATAGAAATTATTAAGTATTAGATGCTCCCTCCATGTTTGCAAGTGCTTCTAGGCTTCTTCCTATTCAGTATCTCCCTTTCTTTGGAGGAAAGTTTCTTTATTGGAGGCCATATTTAGACCAGACTTGAAAGGGCTGCAGGAATTAGGATGTGCTGTGAAGTCAGGAGGTTGAGTGCCATTAGCTATGTGCTCTCAAGTTAGATATGTATGTCGAGGTTTTTTTTAAATTACTCTTTTTAAAAATACATATTTATTTGGCTGTACCAGGTCTTATTTGCAGTACGAAGGCTCTTTAGTTGCAGCTTGTGAACTGACTGCGGCATGTAGAATCTAGTTCCCTGACCAGGGGTGGAATCCCAGGCCCCTTGCATTGGGAGCGTGGCAGAGTCTTAGCCACGGGACCACCAGGGAAGTCTCTATGTCAAGGTTTTGACTCAGCAAATATTTTAAAATGATAAATTTAGATTAATCTCTAATCCTATCCCGATGGCTCAAGAATAAATAAATAACAAGCAGGTAATAATTAATTTATTGAGTATGAACTTGATTCTCCAGACCAAGTTTGCAAATTATAGTGGTGCAGTACATTTTTTTAAACTTATTTTTAATATCATATATAACTTAAGTGGTATTGTTTTTTGAGAAAGCATTTTGCAATGATATTAAAGAAAATGCCCTGCTACAATAGCTAAAATGACGTCGTTTCTCTGAAGATAGTTGCAGTGATACCACTGTAAAAGGTATAGTCTTTAGGGATGAAGCATGGCATCGTTTTTATAAAACCTATCTCCCTGTCCATTAGTCTACAGCTCTATCACTTCCCCCATTATGTTCACGTAATGCTTTCAAGTGAGGTCAGCTTTTCATAAACATTTGGGCATTTTATAAACTGCTTTGTCGCTAAGTAGGCAACTGATGTTTGAATCAGTGTCTGACTATACATTAAAATAAAAAGAAAGCACATCATGTGGCAAATTAACCCCAGCCCCTTCTACATAAATTACAAGCGACTGCATATGTATTTGTTCCTTTTAAAGAATTTATATTGTGTCAGTCACATTAGGTGAGATGAGGAAATCTGAATTTCACTCTACTACCTTGTCTAGAGTTTTGAGAACCATAATTATAGAAATAGGAAAGAACCTGTGGATTATGTCATTGAACCACCCCCCTTTTGCAGAGGCAGGCACAGTAATCCACAAAATGAAATGACTTGCCTCAGTCTCCCAAGGTGTATGGGATTGATGTGTTTACTCTGCAACCTGAAGATGTTGTTGTGTTATTCCTAAAGGCCAAAGAGCCCTAGGTTTGGGAATTAGTGAGAGCAAGCCTCTATGGATGAAGGGTATAAAGTAGAATTTTATGATTTGCTTGATATGGAAGGCTCCCAGAAAGAAAGTATTAGTTGCTCAGTCATGTCTGATTCTTCGTGACCCCATGGACTCTAGCCTACCAGGGTACTTTATCCATGGGATTTCCTAGGCAAGAATACTGGAGTGGGTAGCCATTTCCTTCTCCAGGAGATCTTTCCAACTTGGGGATTGAACCCAGGTCTATCCACATGGCAAGCAGATTCTTTACTGTCCTGAACCACCTGGGAACCCCAGAAAGCTCCCTAGGTTATGCAAAATATAAAACTGGATCAAATGAGATAGCCCACAGCTATGGTGAGGTTGATGATCTGTGAGCAGAAAGCCATAAACAAAGTGGAGATGATGAATGGCTTCATCCCAAATTGGAAGCTCTGGTGAGCGTGTGGGTGGTAGGGCTTCCTATCGCCCCTGTTATAAACAGAACGTACTATCCAAGCATTTGCTAATGCACACCAGCATTAAAAATTAGATTCGTGGGGTTTTTGTTTGTATTAAGGTTTGCATTTGTTGAAATGTGTATTTCCTTTCATTCTAGTCCAGTATAGTATTTGATAGATGGGGATGGGATGAAAATGATCATCTTAATTTACAGAGCAAGTAAAACATAGATTGTGGTGGGTGCATTTTTAGCTTTTAGGAAAGCATTTTTCCCTTGCCCCAAGACTTTGGACTCTTTCTTCCCCCTTTTACGTGTACTATGACAAACATTAGTCTCATGTCTCACACATTAAGAAAACAGTCCTCTTACTGAAAACAATTGAGATGTATTCTCCCACAGCTCTGGGGACCAGAAAGTCAAAGTCAAGGTGTAGAGGGCCGCCCTCCTCCTGGAGGCTTAGGAGGAGAGTCCCTTTCTTGACTCTTCCCAATTCTCATGGCTGTCAATGCTCCCTGACTTCTGGCTGCATCATTTCCATCTCTTCCTCTGTCATATTGCTTCTTCCTCTTTGGCCAAATTGCTCTGGACCTCATTCTTAAAAGGACTTTGTCATTGAAATGAGAGGTCAGTTGGATAAGTCAGGTTAAGTGCCTCCTCTCAGAAATTCTAGTCACATTTGTTTTACTCATCTACCACCTGAAGTAATATTCACAGATTCTGGGTGTTCACAGGACATGGGCATATCTTTCAGGAGACCACCATTCAGCCCACTGTGATTATGATGTGCATAGATAATCAGTAAAAAGAATTTTTTTAAAGTCATCTTACCATAGAGAGTCATTATCTATTTGAGTCTTAAATTAAGAATTTAACTTCAGTCTGGCTAAATAGTTATTCAGAAATTTAAAATGAGGTCCAGGAACTAACTCAAAGCCAAGTTCACAGTGCACATTTCACATACATACAATAGGTGATTCTATTTAACCTTACTTACCTTTGTCCTTTCTCTTCTCCTGGTTCTGTCTTTTGTACGTCTTAATCTATCCTGGTCCTGAGTTTTAACTTACATTTTTCCTGTTTTAATGGTATCTGCTATTATGTGTGTTAAGTCACTTCAGTCATGTCTGACTCTTTACGACCCTGTGGACTGTTGCCTGGGAGGCTCCACTGTCTATGAGGATTCTCCAGGTGAGAATACTAGAATGGGTTGCCATGCCTTCCTCCTGGGAATCTTCCTGACCCAGAGATTGAACCCATGTCTCCTGCGGCTCCTGCAGGGCAGGTGGCCTTTTTACCGCTGGGAAGGCTTTATAAGCAGCCCTATATTTTCTTGGGCTCCAAAATCGCTGCAGATGGTGACTGCAGACATGAAATTAAAAGACGTTTGCTCCTTGAAAGAAAGCTATGACAAACATAGACAGCATATTAAAAAGCAGAGACGTTACTTTACTGACAAAGGTCTGTGTCATCAAAGCTATGGTTTTTCCAGTAGTCACATATCAATGTGAGAGTTGACTATAAAGAAAGTTGAGCACCAAAGAATTGATGCTTTTGAACTGTGGTGTTAGACAAGACTCCTGAGAGTCCCTTGGACTGCAAGGAGATCAAACCAGTCAATTATAAAGGAAATCAGTCCTGAATATTCATTGGAAGCACTGATGCTGAAGCTGAAGCTCCAATACTTTGGCCACCTGATGGGAAGTGCTGACTAGAAAAGACCCTGATGCTGGGAAAGATTAAAGGCAGGAGGAGAAGGAGATGACAGAGGTTGAGATGGTTGGATGGCATCACTGACTCAGTGGACATGAGTTTGAGCAAAACCTGGGAGATGGTGAAGGACAGGGAATCCGGGCATGCTGCAGCCCATGGGGTTGCTAAGAGTCAGACACAACTGAGCGACTGAACAACACCAGCAAATATCCTTCTGGAAAGAAAGAAGAGTCTACTCTGCTCTGTCTCTCCAGCCAGCTTTTCTCACTTTCTGTTTTCCTTTGACATTCCCACCACATCTGCCTCCTTCAGTTTCTGGGCCTTTCTAAACCTTGTCTCACCTTAAGATCTTACCTCCTGTTATTTCTTCTTCTGCAAATACCCTTCTGCCAGTGTTCACATCACTAGATTTCTTCTCCTTTTGGGTTTAGGTGCAATGTCACCTCCTTGGACAGGTTGTTCCAGACAACCTGGATTGCAGATGTTTTGTTGGTTCCGTCTGGGACTCCGTGTAAGTTATCAGACAGATAATCAAGAATAGACTCTAAGCAATTTTGGAGCACAGCAATGGTAAATCTCTGCATTCAAAAAAAAAAAAACCCTCAAACTTAGATTTTAGTAAATGCCTACTAATCTCTGTACTTCCTTTCTTGGCTCATGTGTAGGACAGCTCCTCTGTCTTCGCTCCAGAGAGATGTGACCTCTCCATCTTGGCTTTCAGCTTCAGTCGTTTTATTTATTTTTTGATGCAGTGGGGGTAGGAGGTGGGGTGATGCATACTGAATTAAATGGGAAGCATGCAGGTTTTTAAGAAGAGGGACAGGTTCTTAAAATAAGCAATGGTTTTATTTGCAGGGCAGGAATAGTGACACAGACATAGAGAACAGTCTTGTGGATACAGCGCGGCAATTGAGAGAGTAGCACAGAAACATATACATTCAGTTCAGTTCAGTCGCTCAGTCGTGTCCGACTCTTTTCGACCCCATGAATCGCAGCACGCCAGGCCTCCCTGTCCATCACCAACTCTGGGAGTTCACCCAAACTCACGTCCATCGAGTCAGTGATGCCATCCAGCCATCTCATCCTCTGTCATCCCCTTCTTCTCCTGCCCCCAATCCCTCCCAGCATCAGGGTTTTTTCCAATGAGTCAACTTTTTGCATGAGGTGGCCAAAGTATTGGAGTTTCAGCTTCAGCATCAGTCCTTCCAGTGAACACCCAGAAGTGATCTCCTTTAGGACAGACTGGTTGGATCTCCTTGCAGTCCAAGGGACTCTCAAGAGTCTTCTCGAACACCATAGTTCAAAGGCATCAATTCTTTGGCACTCAGCTTTCTTCACAGTCCAACTGTCACATCCATACGTGACTACTGGAAAAACCATAGCTTTGACTAAATGGACCTTTGTTGGCAAAGTAATATCTCTACTTTTGAATATGCTATCTAGGTTGGTCATAACTTTCCTTCCAAGAAGTAAGCGTCTTTTAATTTCATGGCTGCAGTCACCATCTGCAGTGATTTTGGAGCCCCCCAAAATAAAGTCTGACACTGTTTCCACTATTCCTCATCTATTTCCCATGAAAATGATGGGACCAGATACCATGATCTTAGTTTTCTGAATGTTGAGCTTTAAGCCAACTTTTCACTCTCCTCTTTCACTTTTATCAAGAGGCTTTTTAGTTCCTCTTCACTTTCTGCCATAAAGGTGGTATCATCTGCACATCTGAGGTTATTGATATTTCTCCCGGCAATCTTGATTCCAGCTTGTGTTTCTTCCAGCCCAGCATTTCTCATGATGTACTCTGCATAGAAGTTAAATAAGCAGGGTGACAATATACGGCCTTGATGTACTCCTTTTCCTATTTGGAACTAGTCTGTTGTTCCATGTCCAGTTCTAACTTTTGCTTCCTGAGAGAGTAGCACAGAAACATATACATTAGCATATGTTAAATAGACAGACAGTGGAAAGGGAGCTCAGCCTGGTGCTCTGTGACAACCTAGAAGGGTGGGAGGTTCAAGAGGGGTGGGTACTGATTAGCATTGTTGTATGGCAGAAACCAACACAACATTGTAAAGCAATTATCCTCCAATTAAAAATACATTTAAAAAATGAGCAATGGTTTGCTGCAGTGTTTATTATCTGACATTTTGTTATCTGAAACCTTTAAACGGCTACAGTATTAACCTACTTTCTGGCTGAATAGAATCTGTGGGTATCCTTTAAAAGAGAGCAAGGTAGGTATATTTAGGTGAGAGATAAAGTGATAACTTGAACTTGCTAAAAATATTATTACTTTTCTTTTCACTTTGCAAGGGATAGCAACCAAAACGTTGAACGCCTTTAAGAGAACATTATTCTCCTAATGAGAGACAAGTGGGAAAGTGGAAGTAGCTCTTCAAATCAAAATCATGTGTGTGTCTCTTCTACAAAACGACAGATGTAGGTTTTCCTTCAGATGGGAGTTTGCTCTGCTCTGCCTTGACCACAATAACTTGAAACAGTCTGCTGGCGCACAAAGCGAGGGGGTGGGTAGAGGGGCCAGGGTGTTGCTGGGAGTTGCCTTTAGGAAAGTCAAGCACATTCTTAGAGCGCTTTTTGGGGACAAGCAGCTGAAATATTTTTATAGTCAGCTAAGATAACAGGGAAGAATGAGAGTCTAGCTTTTTATAGCCCCAATGTGTCGAAAATTCAGTTTGCCCATATTTGTATACAGATCAGTACCTATTCATTTAAACTAAGTTCCAATTTGTGGCGTAGACTGTGAATATTATCCTCTCAGCCTAGTTTGTTGAGGCCTGCTAGTTTTATGGACCACTGTGAATGGTGGAATGTACCGAAACGCTGGGCATATTTAAATCCTCCAACTTTTTCTTCCAGCCTGGATCCTTTTGCTCATTGTGACCTTTTATAGTCGTACCATGAGATGCTTGGAGTGGTTGTCATGAAATCACACTCTTTGGAATATCAGGCTAAAGGCACACATGCCTCTTGTTATTTGTGGTAGGTCCCGGGCGACTGTATGATGCAATGAAGTGAATTATGGTGATGGCCAACAAGATGTCGAGCTCACAAGGTTATGACATTTCTCAGCCAGCATTCTATATTACACCTTCCAGTTATGTGTTCTAAAATATATGCCATAGCTAGACTTACAACTAGCATACCACAGGCTTCTCAAGGCAGCCTTAAAGATAACTTACTCTTTTCCCTCTTCATGTGTAGTTTTATAGAACAGTGGCACCCCAGACTATATATCACCAGGCAATGTTTTGAGAGTGGCACGAACTTTTGAAACAGAAAGAAACTATTCATAGTCAAATCCTTAACTTTTGTAGGGTGATTTTAAATTTGTTTTCTTTGACACAAAAGACTATTTAGCTTTAAAAAGATCAACCTGCCACAAAGGACTCAATGCACAGTGAATGAATTGAGGCAAAGAACTTTAGATTGTAATTTAGATTTTTGTGAAAATGCTGGAACAGGAGAATAAGTATTTTATTTCTCATTCAGAAATGGTTATAAATAGTGGCCAGTTACTGGTTGGAATAAGTCAGCAGAAGTGGTTTCTTTTATGACCAGAGAGACACAGGGTTATTGGAGTTCTATTTTGGGATTGTTGCTGTATCCACTTAGACTGGTACTGTTTTTGAAATGTTTGCGTGGAAGCTATCTCCAAGGTTTAAAAATAAATTTAAACAAAGCTAATTAAATTAATTTTAGATTTCAAAATCTACTATTGATACTAGAAATAAACACCAGCTTTGTTAAAAAAAAAATAAAGATGGTATTTTAGTAAAGGTGATAGGTAGACCTCTTTGCATGGTGGTGCAGCACCATAAAAATGACCATGGAAGCTATAACTGTGCAAAACAATCTTAATCAATGGAGAAATTACTAGTTCCATTGCCTTTAATTTTTTTTTTTTTTGTCAAAACATTAAAATTCTTTTACTGTAGGTGATGTATGTATAGGGAAAGGGGAAAAAATAGTAGAGGCAATATTTACAAAGTGCCCTATGATTTAAAGTGTTAGAAACACTGAGAATTAAAGTGTTTTATTTCTTTCAGTAGAACTTAAGAGTCTCCTGAGTATTTTCACTTTCTTCTGATATACTGTATGATGTGGAGTGAGTATCTTTTCTTTGCCTTAGTGAACCTGTTAGTGAACCTTTCTAAGTTTGAATCAGGTTTCAACAACTCACCTTTGTGCTTTTGAAGTTGTGGAATATCTGAGTTCCGTTAATGTCATTTCCTTGGGACCATCTTTATCCTACATCACAACCACTTTCCAGTTTTATTTCCAGTGTTACCACTTTCTGTTTCTTTGCTGTGCCTACTTTTTTTTTTTTTTTTGGCCATTTTGATTATACACTTCTGTAAAATGTCATGTGAGTTTGTCCTTGTGAAGTGATGAGGCAACTCAACTACCTGCTTTGCTGTCCGTGTATGAGGGAGGTTCACGAGAGAGGGGATATATGAACTGAATAACAGATATGCCAGGATCACTTGCCAACAGACTCTGAAGGAGTGATATGACTGGTTATTGGCCGTGATACACATCTGTTATTTATGTAGTGATTTGTGGACCCAGGAGATAGCAGTGAAGTTACCTAGTTAATATTGTGGCAAATGAAGTTCAGATCATGTTTTTGGGAGACTGGTATTATTTAATTAAACTGTATTAACTGAAATTCATGCATATTGTGCTAAGTCACTTCAGTCATGTCCCATTCTTTGTGACCGCATGGACTGTAGTCTGCCAGGCTTCTCTGTCCATGGGATTCTCCAGGTAAGAATATTGGAGTGGGTTGCCATGTTCTCTTCCAGGGGATCTTCCTGACCTAGGGATCGACCATACAAAATAAAGTGTGCTTCTATTCCAGTGATAAATTATTTGAGATGCTTGCTCCTTGGAAGAAAAGTTATGACCAACCTAGACAGCATATTAAAAAGCAGAGACATTACTTTACCAACAAAGGTCCGTCTATTCAAAGCTATGGTTTTTCCAGTACTCATGTATGGATGAGAGAGTTGGACTATAAAGAAAGCTGAGTGCCAAAAAATTGATGCTTTTGAACTGTGGTGTTGGAGAAGACCCTTGAGAGTCCCTTGGACTGCAAGGAGATCAAACCACCCAATTCTAAAGGAAATCAGTCCTGAATATTCACTGGGAGAACTGATGCTGAAGCTGAAACTCCAATACTTTGGCCACCTGATGCAAAGAACTGATTCATTGGAAAAGACCCTGATGCTGGGAAAGACTGAAGGCAGGAGGAGAAGGGGGCAACAGAGGACGAGATGGTTGGATGACATCACCAACATGATGGACATGAGTTTGAGTAGGCTCCGGGAAGACAGGGAAGGACAGGGAAGCCTGGCGTGCTGTAGTCCATGAGGTCGTGAAGAGTTGGATACAACTGAGCGACTGAACTGAACTGAACGGACTGAAAATCTTGGCTAGGCATGCACATTAAACTCATCCAGCAGCAAGCTGTTGTTTAGTAGAAATTCAGTTTAGAATTGAACTTGGAATTATGAAGTCTTTGACTCAACCTCAGAGTCAGCTTTGACTCTTCTTCTTACTCAGCACCTCAGTGTAGATTAGACACTTGAGGAAGCGTATTCTAGACCCTATCTTGCATGGACAGTTTTGACTTTATCTGCTCCATAGTCAGACCCTGGACATAGTTCTTGGCAGTCACCTTGGTCATTTTTTTCCAGTTCTTTTCTTTCTCCTTCAGTGTCTTACCTCTTCCTTCACTTCTGTTAACTTCCTGTGTCCTATCTCCACGTTTTACTGATTGCCTGTCTATCATAATATTACTTCATGTTTCTATCAGTTCTTTTTACCGTGATCCTAATCCAAGGGTTTTTCAAGTTGTCTTTCAGTTATTTTAATATTCTCCTATCTGACTTCTCTACTTGGTCACTCTCCTTTCCAGCTAATGCCACATGCCATCACAAGAGTAATTTTCCTGGAAAATTCTCTCCCTGAAGTCTCCAAAATGATTTACTAATTACAGAATAAAATCCAAACTCTTCATCAGACCTTTACCCATTCCCAGAGTTAAGTCTACATCTCCCAGTTTATCACCTGACCCCTCTCCCCAAGGAATCTGGGATTTCAACAACACAGGCTTTCTCATCTTCCAAATTTGCCTACCTCTGGCCTTTTCACACACCATTCTCCTGGGATGCAGTCCTTTCTGTTTTTCTGAATCCCCAGCTTCAAAGACTTATTTCAAGTGAGCTCTTCTGAAAAGTCTATTTTGACTTCCCAGAAATGACTTTTCTCTGAAATTCCATAGAATTTGCATTTTATATTTTCCAGTGTTACTTATTTGTTAATGTGTATTTTTAGTTATCATGTATTATCTAACAGCTCCAGTTAGCTTTTACTTTCTTCTGTAGTACCTAGAATGGTATTTGACAAAGTAGTAGCCATAAATCTGTTCATTCTTTCAACTAGTAATTTTTTTTTGAGCTGCAGCATTTTTCCTAAAAGCTGAGCTACATGTTAGGGGTAAAACATTGAAGTCCCTGACCTCACAGAGCTCTAGTTGAATGGGACATACAGAAACGAAGTCAGAGGATTATAATGCAGTAAGCCAAGGGGCATGATGAACAGTGAATGAGAGCCCATGGAGGCACAGAGGAGAGGCCCAAACCTAGATGAGGGGCAACTGGAAATGCTTCCAGGAAGTGAGGTTTAAGCAGAATCTAAAAGGTGAGTAGAAGTTAGGTGGGCAAACGGGGAGGGTGTTGGGAAGCAAATGGAAAGAGTGTTCCAGGCCAAGGATGCAGGGTAGATAAAACATGAGGAGGGGTGAGAGAGCCCTGTCCACTCAGGAATCAAATTCAAAGTAGCTGAATTGTAGGAAATGATGTTTAGAGAAAATAGGATCTCTATGATGAGAAAGATGTGGGCATATTTGATAAATGTTTAGAAGGCAGGGCCTGGAGAACTGGATATTTGAGTGGTTTGAGAGGACCCTCAGATTTCTATTAAGCATCCCTCAGTGAATGGGGGATGTTAGGGGGAAGATGATCCTGTTCCAAGTGGGACATTGTAAGTTTGAGATGTCTATAGAAGATGTACAGGATGTAGACAGTGTGGAGCGCAGAAGAAAGCTTTGGCTCAGAAATATGGTTTTGAGTGACATCATCATATGGTAGGATGAAATCAGAAAGTGTAGGGTTAGTGAAGCAGAAGATTTTGAGACCAAATCTTGAAGCACATCTGTGTTTAAAGGATAAGGAAAGAGTGGAGTTTGCAAAGAATAGCAAGAGACAGTAGACAAAGGGGAAAGAGCAAACTAGGTGGGTGAGATGTCACAGAAGCTAAGGGAAGACTGAAATCCAACCAATGGATTTAGCAATGTGGAGACCATTAGTGACCTGAGTAAGAGGAGTTTCAGTGTAGGAGAGGTATGGGAAAAGGGAACACACACAAAGAAGGGAATACAACTTGGTGCTGGCTAGCTAGTAGTGAGCAGAGAAGTGAGCAGATAATTCTTTTGCAAAGTTTGGTCATGGAGGAGAGGATTGAAGCAGAGTAGAAGCTGAAAGAGAATGGAGTTGAGAGACTTATTTTTTAAGCTGCTGGAAATATGCTCAGTTTAAAGGCTGACAGGAAGAATTCATTAGTCGTAAAGAGGTTGGCCATAAGCTGAATTTAGCCAGAATTTAAAACTCTTCATAAAATTCTTCACCCAGACACATCCTTTTACCTTTTGGTATTCTAAATAAATTCCCAACTATTAATCACTCTGCTACTCCTAGGTTTCACTGTGGTCTTGTTATCCTAATGGGATTGCAAATTCCTGTGAAGTGGGATTCAAACTATTCTACTCCCTTATTCTGGGTAGAGCTTAGTTCAGTTCCTTATGTAGAGAAAATTCTCAACAAATATTATTTTTAGCACTCTCATTTGTTTATTCTTGGAAGAAATATTTAATGTCCAGTATGCGCTGGACATTATTTTAGTTGCTGAGGATATAAAGGTCATTAAACCAGGCATTTCTTTCCCCCAAGGAGTTTATAATCTAGAAAGACAGTAAATAGTAATAGGAAAACAAAGTAAGTACAGAATGTAAGAGATATCCTAAGTAACTATGTATATTTACATATATGTATTTTTTCCCCCATGAATTCTTTCCAGCATTGTGGATGAACAACCACAAGCAATTGGAGAGCTAAATGACTTACTTAAGGTGGAAAGAAAAAGATAGGAAAAAAAAAAAAGTATTTTTCTCCCAGTGTAGGTTCTCCTTTGTTAACCATTTCTAAAGTCATTGGTAATATGATGGCTGTGCTTTGGGAGTGTTATATTGATTGATTGTTACTTAGCTTTTGAGAAACTAACCAACTCTTCACATTTTCTCTTTCCCATTATAGTAATTTGCCATCTTCCATGTATGAATGGAGGCCAGTGCAGTTCGAGGGACAAATGCCAGTGCCCTCCAAATTTCACAGGGAAGCTCTGTCAGATCCCAGTCCACGGGGCCAGCCTGCCTAAAGTGTATCAGCATTCCCAGCAGTCAGGCAAGGCGTTGGGAACACATGTTGTCCACTCGACACATACTTTGCCTCTGACCATGACCAGCCAGCAAGGAGTAAAAGGTAGGCTGACTATTTTTTGATTTTGCCTATTCGTCAGAACTCTGTTAACATGCCAGACCTATATATGCAGAAGCCCAGTGCCTGCGGGGTTGGCACTGGAACAGAATATGGGCCCCGTTAGATGGCGACAGTGCTTTCTCAGCCATAGAGAATGGTACCTAGGAAATGAGAAAATGGAGCCCATCTTTCTCTGGTGACATAGGACCAAGAGCTAATAAACGTACACCGTGCTCTTCTGGCAGGACCTGGGAAAGGGGAAGATGAACAGGATGGTGTTCTGACTCTGATGGTCATTAATCATCTAGCAGTACCTGCTGTTGAATACCAAGTCTATTTTGTAGTCAAAGAGCACTTGGTTTTAGTTCTAAACAATCTGTAACCTCCCTGGGCTTCAGTTTATTCATCTGTAGAGGAAGATAAACTAGGTCAGTTGGAGCTCAAATTCTGTGACTAATTCATTCTTTTCAACCTGGCACCTCTCACACATGCACAATTTTTAAAAAAGGGGTCAGAGCAGTGTTACTGGCTTATATTCTTTAAAACCTGAATCTTAGAATCAGAAGATAAAATTCTGTGTGAAACCTGCAGAGAAAGAAAATACTGATATAAAATGTCACACTTAAATATTTTGTGTGTGTGAAAAGAAGCACAAAAGTATGTACACACCAGGTTTAAGGGTAAGAGAACTATGTTTTCTGAAATTGTGTTATAAATCCTATAGTCTCTCTGATGAAAACTTTGTGAGAAATTAGAAAATAATCTAACTTTTGAGTCTTAATTACTTTTGTTCGATAAAATGCATGACCACAAGTAGCACAAATTTCATAGTTTTTTGGCTCTTCTGAAAAAAATGTTTCATGAATCCATTATTCTGAGACATTTAAATTTTGCTTTGTAAAAGTAGTTTTATTCTTTAAGGTATATAAATTCAGGTTTAATTTTTTAGTGTCCCCTTTTACTCTCAAGAGTTTTAATGGCTGTGCAGCAAAACTAGATCCACACTATAAATCTTTTATTTATCCTATGTATAATATATATGTGGGCTTTCCTGGTGGCTTCGCGGTAAAGAGAATCTGCCTGCAATGCAGGAGATATGGGTTTGATTCCTGGGTGGGAAGATCCCCTGGAGAAGGGAATGGCTACCCACTCCAGTATTCTTGCCTAGGAAATCCCATGGACAGAGGACCTGGTGGGCTACAGTCCATGGGATCACAAAAGAGTTTGCACGACTTAAACAACAAAACAACAGCATAATATATATGTACTTAAGTATATGTGTATGTATAAAACTTAGTTTCATGCTGATGAGCATGAAAATTTACTTTCATCATGACATGCATGTTAATTATTTACAGCTGATAAGTTTTCCTCCCGATCTGTTTTAGTGAAATTTCCTCCTAACATAGTCAATATCCATGTGAAGCACCCTCCCGAGGCCTCGGTTCAGATACATCAGGTTTCAAGAGTTGATGGCCCAACAGGTCAGAAGGTTAAAGAAGCTCAACCGGGCCAGTCCCAAGCCCCTTACCAAGGCCTTCCTGTCCAGAAGACCCAGACGGTCCATTCCTCATACCAGCAAGTCATTCCTCACGTGTATCCGGTGGCTGCTAAGACCCAGCTGGGCCGGTGCTTCCAGGAAACCATTGGGTCACAGGTGAGCAGCACTGCCCAGCCCATTTTAGTGATGTGTTCTAGATAGTCTCTTTTAATAAGACAGCCTTGATGAAATGAGGTTTTTGTAGAAGGAATTGGCAACCTGTGGGCCTGTTACTATAAATAAAGATCTATTGGATACAGCCAGATCCATCATTTACATACTGTCTATGTCTGCTTTCATGCTACTGACAGAAGGATTGTATACTTTCAGTGAGGTCATATGATCTGAAATGCCTAAAATATGGTCTGCAAAGACTTCCAGAAAGAGTTTGCCAACCTCTGACATATAAGATACTGTAAGCATTGTAAGATATTTGGAAGTACCTCTAAGATAATAGTATGTGTTGAACTTCCAGAAATGCTGTAAGATGTCCATGATTGCCCGTTGGTAGTTTTTCAGTTACAGTAATCTGTGAATAAGCATGTGCCAGACATGAGATTTGGTACATGAGATATATTCTACAGAGATGTTTGAAAATTTTCATGCCTTTTTGCAATAGTTTGCTGGTTAATGGATATAGTCGTTTTGAATCCATCAGACAATAATAATTTGTCATCTTTTATTTTCTTATAAAATTATATAACTAGAATAGCAGTGTATAAGTTGTTTGAAGTATATTTTAAATATTGCATTTATGTGTAACTGTAGGCCTATATATTGTTAAGTGAGAGGGAAGTTGAATTTTCTTTAAAACTCATCATTGAATGTGCATGGTAAAAGCAACAGAAAATTACTGGTTCCTCTGCCACAGTTACTTGGTGCTTCCTTCTTTGGAATTAGGTGATAATGACATAGCTTTGTTCTGTGGTTCTTCTCCTGTCACTTATTATGGTTTTAACCCCCTGTGAGAAGAATAGGTGAGATCTGTTTATCTACTGTTACCTGAATCTTCAAAAAATGATGTGTGTCTGTGTGTGTGATATATGTTGATAATAGAACGAGTCATTCTCGCTTTTGAACCTGGAGAACACTTTTAGGTGCCGGGCAACTCTATGGTTAGGTCATCTCCTTTCTTTTCGTTGTTTGGTTGCTATCGTGTCCAAGTCTTTTGCGACCCCATGGACTGTAGCCTACTGGCTCCTCTGTCCCTGGGATTTCTCGGGGAGGAATATTGAGGTAGGTTGTCATTTTCTTCTCCAAGGGATCTTCCTGACCCAGGGATTGACCCTGTGTCTCCTGCGTTGGTAGGGTTTCTTTACCACTGAGCAACCAGGGAAACCCTTTTCTCCTAAAGGAAGAAGCAAAATTGGTTTGTAGACCAGAATGGAAAGAAGAGCCATGTAGAGTTTTAAAACCTTGGTTAGAGCCATGGGCTCAGCACTTGGTGGCAAGGAACCAGCTTCCTTATTTGTAAAGTGGAGACAAGAGTATGGGGCTTGGTCAGAATTAGACTAGGCAAAGTGACATGCTCTGCAAATGTTACAGAACTATAAAAATACTCGCTTAGAAAATGCTTACCTATTGAGAGAGTCAAACGTAAAAATAGAGCAGGTGATTGCTTTTGTCATGTAACTTCACTAAGGCAGGGAAGGTTTAATCTCCCACTCAACCTTGGTCTGCCTGTAGAGCCTGAAATGCCTGCTGAAAGGGGGGCTTTTTCTTCCTCAGTTGAAGACCAGGTTTAAACATGCTTTTTGCAGAAGGAATATCATCAAGTTACATTTAGCTTAGAAGTAAAGACTGGATTACTGTGTCAAAGGCAAGTTTTTACAGGGGCAGTGGGGCTGAAGTAAGCCTCATGCACTGCACAATTTGCCCCAGAAAAGCCTTGGAGGAGGAGGATGAATTTGGTGTCATTTGCATTGTTTAGTCATTTCAGCTTAGGTCGATCATGAGGAAAAAGCACGTCCTTTTAAAATTCTGTGCCCAGTATCTTTCTCCTTAGTTTCCAAATTGGAACACAGATGGTAAAAAGCAAGAAAATGAGATGTCAACAGACCGTGTTATTCTTGTACATGTAATTGTAGGCAGACACTTGCTCACTGGAAAGAATATAAACAAATTATTTACTTTTAGGCCTAAGGTGGATTATACAATTCACATGAATAGTTGGTGGAATTATCCAAATAATTCAGACTCATTGGAATACATTTTTGCCTTATCTGGATATTTCTCTGACTTCTGATCTAAATGATCCAGACAGTGATCTCAATGCTTAATTCATTTTGCATGTGTAGTCAGTAATACACAGCTTCAAAATATTCTCAGAATACATTTTTTTTCCTATTGGTGAGAAATGTTGAATGCCTATGATTGTCCAATTTGTGCAATTAAGATGATCCAGGCATTAAAAAATTACTGACAAAATAGTCAATAGTATATAAGATGTATGCTACAGAGGTGTTTGGAAATATTTGTGTTTTCTTGCTATGGTTGGTTTGCAAATACAGCTACAGAGGGAGGTATAAGTGGATTTTAAATGAATGACAGAAAACCCTAACGAGTACTTAAACTTTTATTATTTATTTTAAATAAATACTGGTGTTTTGCTCAGTAGCAAGATTCTTATTCACTGTAGATTACACCTACTGAGAACTTAATGTCATAATCAGTAAGCACCTATGCTTATGTATTGCCAATAGAAGTCATATGCAACATTTGGTAAAAATACTCTTGTTTCTGTAGCACATTCTAAAAATGAAGCAGTAAACTTGAGGTTGAAAATACAACATGAACTGTGATCAGTGTATTCGAATGCATGAGACTTTCACAATAGAATTTCGGGACCTGCTTGGATAGTGGAGGAAAATGGATGATTGGTTAGGAAACTAAGCTCACAGAGAAGAGGGGAGAAATTAAACAGAGGAGAGAGAACACTGTAAGAAACAGGTAAGAAAGAAGCATCAGAAGAGATCAGAGAAGTAAACTAGAGTTCCTGGAAGATGTTGGTACAGATATAAAGTCTTTTAAACCTTAGGTTTAAGGCAAAATAAGTGACTTGGTGTCAAAGTAAAACTAGCATGATGCCCCTTTGATCAAGTGATCAAATTCAGAATCATTAAAAGCAGGACAAGTGACATTATGTGCCTCCTGATGGGCTACAGTATGAAATGTACAGCAACACCTTAAAAGGATTCTTGCCAGAAATACATAGCAGAATCTAATTGAGCCTTTACACCTAACCTCTAGCTTACAGGGAATACTGAAGGTGAAGAAACAAGCCAAAACGATCACATCAAAAAGATTGATAAATTGTTGCTTGGTTTCTTTGAAACATTCATATCATTAAACACACACACACACCCACACACACACCCACCCCCTCACCCTCACAGGGAATACTGAAGGAGAAGAAACAAGCCAAAACTATCACATCAAAAGATTGATAAATTGTTGCTTGGTTTCTTTAAAACATTCATATCATTAAACACATTTCCCCAGAAAGACACACACACACATACTGACTTCCCCAGAAAGAGACTAGAGAGATAACAGCACATCTAATGTATGAACCTTAATCATGGTTAAAAAAAAAATATCAACACCCAGCTCTGAAAGACATTTAAAGAACAATTGAGGATGTTTAAATATAGACTGGATATTAGATAGTATTTTGGAACTATTCTTTTCTTAGCTATGATAATGGTATTAGAGGTATGTAGGGCAGTGTCCTTACTCTAGAGTGAGGAATGCCGTGATGTCTGTAATTTACTTTTAAATGCCCTTTATACACAAATATAGCAAAATTGTAACAGCTATTGATTCAGAGGTAGAAATACAAGTGATTACTGTTTTTATTCTTTGAATTATCTCAGCATATTTGAAAATTCCTTATAAAAAAAAGAAAATGTGAACATTTTCTTGACTTATAAATAGAATAATATAATTTTAAGATGAATTTAAAAGCCCTATGTTTAGTACATTTAATGAATATCTAGAAAATTTTAAAAGTTGCAACTTTTGAATAAGATGGAAGTAGATATGGACATGGTAGACATGAGGAAGCCAGGGAGGAGAAGCTGGCCTTGGTCCAGTTGTGAAATGATCAGAGTTCAATCTAAGAAGTCAACTTGAAGATAAAGAGTTGAATGCAGAGGCTTTTGTGAAGGATCCAGCATCAGGATTTGATTATGGGCTGTTGTGAAGAAAAACATGGTGATGAGCTGGACTATTCTGAACTTACTGGCTTCAGAAATCAGATAAATGTGCTGTCTGATTGATTAATTGACAATCCTCCCTGCAAGGGGAGGATTATGAGGTAAAGATGAGTAGCTACATCTTTGTTTTAACCAGTTCCATCTTTGATTGATGTCAAGAATCAGGTATTCTTGAATATCAGTCAGGGAATCCAATGCTGTTTTAGAGATGAAGTGAGAGAGGATTAACGGAGAAAATTCAGTGGTTAGCAAATAGACCTAGTGATGATAAATAATACAGATTTTTTGGACTTGTCTTAATATTATAAAGTGGAAAGAATAGGAATAATGTGATTAGAAATATCTAAAATGTTTTTTACCTTGATGGAGAGTGTCAAGATAAAGGGGAACATACCTTTCTATTGTGATGTTTCATCTTTCAGAGTCCTAAAAAATAATTTATTCTTAAGATTATATATACTGTTGATTTCTATGTGAATCAGGCTGGGTACAGGAATCACTAAATTCACCTTGAAGTATTAAGAGAACAGAAATTAATAGAACATATAGGGTGATCAGGGCTTCCCCAGTAGCTCAGCTAGTAAAGAATCCACCTGCAATGCAGGAGACCCTGTTCAATTCTTGGATTGTGAAGATCCCCAGGGGAAGGGATAGGCTACCCATTCTAGTATTCTTGGGCTTCCCTGGTGGCTCAGACAGTAAAGAATCTGCTTAAAATGTGGGAGACCTGGGTTTGATCCCTGGGTTGGGAAGATCCCATGGAGAAGGGCATGGCAACCCACTCCAGTATTCTTGCCTGGAGAATACCCATGGACAGAGGTGCCTGGCAGGCTGCAGTTAGTGGGGTTGCAAAGAGTTGGATACAACTGAGCAACTAAGCACAGGATGGCCAAGAGAAATCGGTTTCTTGAATGTAAATCAAGTTTGAAGTATACTACAATAAATAAAAGATAGCTAATAATAACCTACTGTATTGCACAGGGAGCTTTATTCAGTGTTCCATAATGAACCTATATGGGAATGGAGTCTGGAAGAGAGTGGACGTATGTATATGTATGGCTGATTCCCTTTTCTGTACAGCAGAAACTAACACAATATTGAAAATCAATTAGAAAGATGGTAACAATAACCCTGTGTATGAGACAGCAAAAGAAACACTGATGTATAGATCAGTCTTATGGACTCTGTGGGAGAGGGAGAGGGTGGGCAGATTTGGGAGAATGGCATTGAAACATGTATAATATCATGTATGAAATGAGTCGCCAGTCCAGGTTCGATGCACGGTACTGGACGCTTGGGGCTGGTGCACTAGGACGACCCAGAGGGAGGGTATGGGGAGGGAGGAGGGAGGAGGGTTCAGGATGGGGAGCATGGGTATACCTGGGGCAGATTCATTTCGATGTTTGGCAAAACTAATACAATATTGTAAAGTTTAAAAATAAAATAAAATTAAAAAAAAAAGAAAATCAATTATACTCCAATAAAAAATTAAATAAATCAAGTTTAAATAGTTGAAAAGTCATAATTTTGGCAAAGATAGGTATCAGTGTTGCCTACAGTAAGCACTGGTACTCCATAAATATTTGAAAATATTTCTGATATTTTGCTCAATAGATTAAATTAGAATTACATTTCTAGTGGTTATAGTTATTTCAACATTTCCAGCAAGTTTGCATCTCTAATGTGTGCTTAGTCACTCAGTCATGTCCAACTCTTTGCAACCCCATGGACTGTAGCCTGCTAGGCTCCTCTGATCATGAGGATTCTCCAGGCAAGAATACTGGAGAAGCCAAATTTCATAAAACGTCCCTCAAATCTATTTTTGCACCATAAGGTCATTGAATGGGTACACTTTTTCCATTGTTCAAGGGTGTCCTTTAGTCTAAATGGATTTTCTTAACAGTGACCCAAGTTGGAGACTTATTTGGCATCCAGAGTTTTTGATTGTTTCAAACATGTTTTATGTATTGCCCAATTACTGGAAATAAACATTTACAGTGACCTAATGATAAGATGATGCTGTGAAAGTGCTGCACTCAATATGCCAACAAATTTGGAAAACTCAGCAGTGGCCACAGGACTGGAAAAGGTCAGTTTTCATTCCAATCCCAAAGAAAGGCAATGCCAAAGAATGCTCAAACTACCGTACAATTGCACTCATCTCACATGCTAGTAAAGTAATGCTCAAAATTCTCCAAGCCAGGCTTCAGCAATACGTGAACCGTGAACTTCCTGATGTTCAAGCTGGTTTTAGCAAAGGCAGAGGAACCAGAGGTCAAATTGCCAACATCCGCTGGATCATGGAAAAAGCAAGAGAGTTCCAGAAAAATATCTATTTCTGCTTTATTGACTATGCCAAAGCCTTTGACTGTGTGGATTACAATAAACTGTGGAAAATTCTGAAAGAGATGGGAATACCAGACCACCTGACCTGCCTCTTGAGAAACCTGTATGCAGATCAGGAAGCAACAGTTAGAACTGGACATGGAACAACAGACTGGTTCCAAAAAGGAAAAGGAGTACGTCAAGGCTGTATATTGTCACCCTGTTTATTTAACTTATATGCAGAGTACATCATGAGAAACGCTGGATTGGAAGAAGGACAAGCTGGAATCAAGATTGCCGGGAGAAATATCAATCACCTCAGATATGCAGATGACACCACCCTTATGGCAGAAAGTGAAGAGGAACTCAAAAGCCTCTTGATGAAAGTGAAAGTGGAGAGTGAAAAAGTTGGCTTAAAGCTCAACATTCAGAAAACGAAGATCATGGCATCCGGTCCCATCACTTCATGGGAAATAGATGGGGAAACAGTGGAAACAGTGTCAGACTTTATTTTTTGGGGGCTCCAAAATCACTGCAGATGGTGACTGCAGCCATGAGATTAAAAGACGCTTACTCCTTGGAAGGAAAGTTATGACCAACCTAGATAGCATATTGAAAAGCAGAGACATTACTTTGCCAACAAAGGTTCGTCTAGTCAAGGCTATGGTTTTTCCAGTAGTCATATATGGATGTGAGAGTTGGACTGTGAAGAAGGCTGAGTGCTGAAGAATTGATGCTTTTGAACTGTGGTGTTGGAGAAGACTCTTGAGAGTCCCTTGGACTGCAAGGAGACCAACCAGTCCATTCTGAAGGAGATCAGCCCTGGGATTTCTTTGGAAGGAATGATGCTGAAGCTGAAACTCCAGTACTTTGGCCACCTCATGCGAAGAGTTGACTCATTGGAAAAGACTCTGATGCTGGGAGGGATTGGGGGCAGGAGGAGAAGGGGATGACAGAGGATGAGATGGCTGGATGGCATCACCGACTCGATGGACGTGAGTCTGAGTGAACTCTGGGAGTTGGTGATAGACAGGGAGGCCAGGCGTGCTGCGATTCATGGGGTTGCAAAGAGTCAGACACGACTGAGTGACTGAACTGAACCGAACTGAATGATGCCAGATGGTATGAAAAGACCTTGTGAGAGATGGACGGTTGGGAGTCCGGCTTCCATGCCGGGTGTGCCACTGCCGCTTTGTGAAATCATGTGTTTTTTGTTCATTGTGGGAACGTGCCCCTTAATTAGACAGTCGTACAAGATGAGACAAAAATTCAAGAGCCTCAAGACTTTCCTGTTGCAAGTGCCAAAAGAGTAGCACACTGCACGTATGAATGCTTGCGTTAATGAGGACAGAAATACCAGAAAACCTGAAGTAGATGTAAGCGGAAGAGAGAGGATGTTTTTAGTACAGCACTCTAGCACAGATAATCAAATAACACTCAAACTCACTTTCATAGTTGGCAACCGTAAAATCCCCATATTGTTGGGGAAAAAAGCTCCATGGGTACAAGACGTACAAACTATAAGGTGTAAAATAAGTTATAAGGATATGTTGTACAACATGGTGAATGTAGCCAATATTTTACAATAATTATAAATGGAGCATAAACTTGAAAAATCGTGAATCACTATACGGTATACTTGTAACTTACATAATATTGTATAGCAACTGTATTTCAATTAAAATAAGGAAAGTTTAATTTTAAAAACCATAAACACTGTAAATTCTATAGAAGAAAGTAAGCTTTTATGTGTATTAGGAAGAAAAGGACCACTTCTTGATGTGAAATCCTGGTATCACTGAAAAAAATCTTTCTTTCCTTTAATTGCTGGTCATATAAATAATAAGCCCTCGGGCAAAAATTAAACAGTTTGAGATCCCCTTAGAGGTTCTAGAAGTTGGACAGGAAAATAGAAACGATGGACCTTTGGAGAAAGAGATTCTTTAACTGAAGATTGGTCTTTTTGGCAGATAAATTCAGTAACATTCTCATGTTCTAAACCACAACACTGGGATACGCACATACTTCTGAAGGACCAGATTCACTTGCTTTTCTTATAAAAGAAAAGAAAGCTTAAAAAAAAAAAGCATTATGGAGAAACTAGCATGAAAGTGTGAGCTCACTGAAGTGGGAAAGTATATTAACTTCATGGCTGAAAGTACTTTTTTAAAAAGTCTCAGGACTTTGAAGAAAAATATTTCCTTGTTTCTACCACATAGAAGCCAATGAAAAAATAGAGCTGTCTGTTGACTCTACAGCAGAAAAAACAGAGATGGGTAAGTAGAGATGTATTGGGTTGGCCAAAAAGCTTGTTTGGGTTTTTCCATAAGCCTCTTAGGTGGCATGAGTGGTGAAGAGCCTGCCTATCAATGCAAGAGATATAAAAGACACGGGTTCAATCCCTGGGTTGGGAAGATTCCCTGGAGAAAGGTATAGCAACCCACTCCAGTATTTTTGCCTAGAGAATCCCATGGACAGAGGAGCCCAGTGGGATACAGTCTATAGGGTCACAAAGAGTCAGACATGACTGAAGCAACTTAGCATAGCACATATAAGATGTTACGGAAAAACCCAGACAAATTTTTGGCCAGCCCAGTAGACATACTGATGGGCTTCAGACTTTGAAAGTCTCTTCTCATTGATGAGAAAGGAATTTAGTGCTCAATTAAGGGATCTAGGACATGAAATTCTGCTTAGAAACCTCTTCTTTGATTTCTTCAGACTCTCCTCTGCACTGATGATGAGCATTACTGGGGTGAGGCCTGAAGTGAGGATGAAATACTAATTTTATCCTGATAGGAGGATGGTGCCAGAATGGTTGTAACACTTTCACACTGGTTAATTCCATAATTGAGTCCATAACTTACATAAATAGATGAGAAGTTTCAAAAAGGAACAACTATTAATATAAAGCATTTTACTGTAGACTTCCGGCCTCTTGCTTCTGTGTTATCCTTATGTGGTGAGGTGGACGGAGGTAGCCAGGCTGGGTCAACAGCGGGGGCAGGTGTGTATGCGGTCCTCTTCCCCACTTCCCCAGGCTTTTGGGGTCAGGGCTCTCCTGGGTGAACTTGACCTTCTTGCAGAGGTGCTGCTGGGCAGTGATGAGGGAAAGTAGAGCCAGAGTTACCAAATATCTCTGCTTTCTCCAGAAGCAGAGAGCCCCGTGAGAGTGTGTTGGTTGCATTTACTGCAGTTTGGCCTCCTTCAGGTGGAATAAATCATAGCCACCAGACACTTCCTATGCCATCTGAGATTTGCTTCAGTGTCATACTCCAGTAGCCCTTTGGCATAATCTAAGCAATGCTTAACTGACTGGTAGGGAGTCTGGTTGTCCCCAGTGGCTCTGAAATGCTCATCTTTGCCAGACCTTACCTATGTCAACAGCAGAGTGTCACCAAAGGTGTCATATACACGACACCTCGCGCGAGAGGTCCTGGACCTTGCAGTGTCACCTGCTTTTGCTCTGGCCACCTCTGCCAGATGGACTTCAGGCAGGAGCCGTCTTCTTGGAGTCAAAAAGATCAATAGAGTCAGGGATATGATCCAAAGGGGAAACACACACTGCATGTGAAAGAGAACATGTCTCCATGTCACTGGGCTTCTGCCAACGGCAGGAAGAACTGCTGGTTTTACTTGGATTGAGAATGTAGGACTGAGACATTAGGATAATCAAAATATAGATTGTTAGAACTGAAGTAGAGTAATTCAGAGAATGGGTGATGACCCAGACGTTACCTTTCTTACTGCCTAGCATCCCGTCTTTACCCTGGCAATGCCTTCTGGGCACCAGAAGGGCTGTCAGTTTTGAGTGTTTACTCACCCTGACTTGTTTGATAGACAAGCGTGTTTATGCTTCTTCAGTCCACTCAGGTGGTTTTCATTTTATCGGTAGTGAAAATGCCTTTATCATGACATAGAATATCAGATTTCCATATTTTATATCTCTAGGGCTCACTGAAATAATATACCTATTTTAATTAGACTCTTGTTTTTGCAGAGGAGTAGGCATTGAAAATAATCATGGGGCAGTTCCGAGTAGATGCATGTTATTTCACTTCTGATATCGGCAAAGTGGTAAGGTTTTGTGGTCATTTGAAGACGACAATTCTGAGCATGTTGGAAGTGGTTTTAAGAGATCATGGCTTGAACTGATGGCTGGTTTAGGCTCTTGTACATTACAGAAATGTTTGAAGAGTCACAGCTGGCATGTCTAGGGTCTGATGTTGCTTCTTGGCTTTGTCTGCATTGACCCCTTGGAATTGAGATGCTAAAATGAAGTGGAAACAGTGTCAGACTTTATTTTTCTGGGCTCCAAAATCACTGCAGATGGTGACTGCAGCCATGAAATTAAAAGACGCTTACTCCTTGGAAGAAAAGTTATGACCAACCTAGACAGCATATTCAAAAGCAGAGATATTACTTGGCCAACAAAGGTTCGTCTAGTCAAGGCTATGGTTTTTCCAGTGGTCGTGTATGGATGTGAGAGTTGGACTGTGAAGAAGGCTGAACGCTGAAGAATTGATGCTTTTGAACTGTGGTGTTGGAGAAGACTCTTGAGAGTCCCTTGGACTGCAAGGAGATCCAACCAGTCCATTCTGAAGGAGATCAGCCCTGGGTGTTCACTGGAAGGAATGATGCTAAAGCTGAAACTCCAGTACTTTGGCCACCTCATGTGAAGGAAGAGTTGACTCACTGGAAAAGACTCTGATGCTGGGAGAGATTGGGGGCAGGGGGAAGAGGGGATGACAGAGGATGAGATGGCTGGATGTCATCACCAACTCGACGGAAGTGAGTTTGGGTGAACTCCGGGAGATGGTGTTGGACAGGGAGGCCTGGCGTGCTGCGATTCATGGGGTCGCAAAGAGTTGGACACGACTGAGCAACTGAACTGAACTAAACTGAAAATGAAGTGGAATCATCTGACTTACTAAAAGCACAAACATAAGCCACAACCCAATCCTTCAGAACCCGATTCATAAATTTTAGTGAGAAAAAAAAACAGCATTGCCCTTTGTTGAAAGATATCAAAAGGATTCCCGACTTTGCTCTGCACCTTCCCCCACAATAATGGTAACATTATTTTCTTATCCTTCCAGTTTTTCTCCCTTTTTCTTTTTTCATATATAAAAGAATTTATATATGAAATTGGATGTTGTTTCAATGAGCTCATTCTTTGAGACTGTGCAATTTACTGTAGTAACACTGCTGTTTGCAGTTAGGAAATTGATTTTGAAGGAAGTGTTTCAGAACCTGTTAATGAGCTTCACATGAAAATGTCTGTTTTTCTGTCCACCCATTTACTGTATTCTCAGTGAATTCAAAAGCGTCCAGTGCTCTCAGGTCAGCCCCTTGATGAACAGGGATTTGCCACCATTGAGGATATTTCAAATAGTGTAACATCAGCCCTGCATTTTGAAATCCAGACAGAGGAGTTCTAAGTATTTTGAACAAAGAGCACTGCTCTCAAGATGGTACTTTGAAGAGGACTACTTTAGAGTGTGCAAGCTTTGACGGAGTTAGGAAAATGGTCTAACGGTCTGTGGCTTTGGGGCAGGCATTTTAATGAGGCAGTGTATTTTTAAAAAATATTTGATAGAGAGCATTCACATTTATGGCCTTAGTTGACCTTCAAAACAACTTCAAAAAACAAGGAGAAGTGGGTATTCTTGTCTCCCATTTACTTAAATGAACCTTGAGGTTCAGAGAGGTGAGGGGACTAGCTTATATTAGTATTTCCAAGACAATCGCTCTTTTTCCATTTTGGCAAATTCACCATGTCCCTGGCCCTTGGTTTCTTTATTTTTCAAATAACTGGTTTGGCTGAGAAGACTACCAAGGCTCCTTTTAGCCATGCAGTGCTCTGACTGTGATGATTTTGACATCTTTCTTCTTTTCCACAGCTTCAGATGCCACTTATACTTACTCATAGTATCAATGGACAAAGCAAACTGTACAAACATCAAAGACAGTCAGTACCCAGAATCATCTTTCAAATCTATCCCGCTTGAGAGACTCAAGTGTTGGCTCCTCCAAAAAGCCTTGCAGTCCTCCTTCAATGCACATTGATCCCTCCTCCCTAACCTTTTACTGCATGTGAAATCCAATCAGACCATTTCAAAGTTAATTGTCCTAAAGTTGATTTTTATACCTCTCCTCTCTCCCCCACAGACTAGTGCTTTTCATGAGGACAGGGCCACTTATGAACTGAGCTCATTACTAGGCACACATGAGTCATCAGCAAATATATTAGTATTAGAGTAGGCAAGGTTTACTGTAGTCCCAAATCCTGCAAAAGCTTACACTTTGTACACACTCGATGTCTCACAGGTGAGCCAGGGACTCAGGCCAACGGTGATCTCCACGGCTCTGCTGCTGTGCTGTGTGGAATGCACGGCCTCTCACTTCCTGCGGCAAGGAAGACTCATAGGTTGGAGTCTTAACCCCCAATGTGCCTGTAATTGGAGATCGTCTGTAAGGAAGTAATTAAGAGTAAATGAGGTCATAGGGTGAGGCCCTGATACAACAGGATTAGTGTTTTTTGTAACCAGAGAGCTCCATCTCTTTGCCAGGTGAGGGCATGGCAGGATGGCAGCCTCCTGCAAGCCAGGGAGAGAGTCCTCACCAGAACTGGCCATGCTGGCACCTTGATCTTGACCCTCTGGAACTCGGAGGGGAAATGAATGTCTGTTGTTGAAGCCACCCAGTCTCTGAAATTTCGTTATGGCAGTCCATGCTGACTAATAAGGGTTAGGAACCGGAACATGTGGGGAGGCAAGTGGTTCTTTGGTGAGCAGCAAATGTTCCTGCCACAAGTGGCAGAGCAGTGGTCAAGACAGCCATGGTTCCCTGCTCACAGGGAATTAAACCTCTTAATATGACTTGTGGCATTCAGTTTTTCTATACTACTTGCGACCAAGCCACAGGTAATTATTAGTTTTGAGTTCTGTGTACTTGGATGAGATACAGAAAAACTGAAAGCTTAACCAAATGAGGCACGTGTTACAGTTTATGTAGTGCTATAAGGCCCCAAACGGTTTTATGTTCCTTTCAGTATCTTTCTTTGTAAACAAAAAGGAAACTGACAGGCAGTGAAGCTGTATAGCAAGAATTTCTCTCAATACAGCTCTGGAAATAAGCTTTGGGCAGAAGAGGCCTTTATGTTCATCATTTGGGAGAGATCCGATTACTGTAGTAATAACCATGCCATGCCAATCTGCCTGTCTTAATTTCCGTCCTCATCTTGGGTCTGTCTTTATAAAGGAAGTATCCTTGGTAGTGGAGTTAGGATAAATTTCATCTCTGTATCATCTAGTACTAGGATTTATGATGTTGTTTATGTTTTGCTGCAAGGGGAGGTTAAGGGAATTATGATGTTGGAATATAATCATGACAAAGCATAATTATTCCTTTTGCAATTTAAGAGTAGCAAGACACACATATCATAGCCTGCTAGACTTGACTATTGAAATCCTCAAATCATTGTAGAGGTGGAGAAAACAGGCAGCCCAAATTTGACCGTTTATTTAGAAAAGATGTCAAGTAGAATCATAAGTTTCATGCTTAAGAATTTTTTCCCCTTTTATGTTACTTTAAAGCCATTTTTTGCCTTAGTGTAACTTTAAAAATACCATTTCATAAAACTAAAGTCGTTGTCTGGAATTCCTTGAAGCCATGGTTTGGCTTCAGTAGGCTTTAAACAAATACACTGTCAGAAATCAATGTGGATACATTTACAACAGTTAATGCCCTAGTCACAGTAGATACTTTGTAAAATCAATACCCTGAAATATCAGAGGATTATGGTTGTATCAGATACCCCAAATGCCTAACATTGCTTTAATTACTCTAATAAAAGAAAGCTGGGTGAACTTTAAAAAAAAAAAAAAAACTTTCCTGTAAAGAATGTTCTACTCAAGCCAAAGCAAATTTTTTACAAGTTCTTTTAGAAAATCTGGAAGTATTTAAGCGTTTTCCTCTTCTTCTTGTGAGACAATGCCTGTTACCCTGCCAGTGCTCCATCGAACAATATTCCCCTTTATGACAACAGGCCTTTAGAACAAGTTGATCAAATATGTTGCGTTAGTGATAGGGTTCAGAGATTTGGACGCTTTTTCTTATTGGCACATAGACATAAACATATTTAATGTTCTGGTACATGGATGCTGAAGAGCTCTCATGAGGTTTTCTAGTTTGATTTGGAGCCATGGTTGGTCCACAGGCTCAAGGAGGACTGTTTTGCTCAGAAGATGGGCAGAAGTCATTTTGCCAGAGTGGAGATGTGTTTATATCATAGTGAAAAGATTAATAGAAACAAAGAAGAGCTGTGACAGGAGTTTGGATTAATCGTTACATTACTTGCAGGGAGAGCTCTTCCCATGATGGTCCTCATTCTGGTTTTTACGAGAAATCCCAGATTTTTTTTTTTTTTTTTTTTAAATAAGTGGGTTTAATAAGTGGGATTCATGTTCCCTCAACCAGATTCATAGAACTGAGGGTGTAGTTTCTTCTTGCCAGAATACCTTGAGGCTTTTTGCCAGAACATTGGAATAAGGTACTTCTGGGTGTGGTAGAGGTGAGTGTGGCATTTTCACACATGGAATAATTCATGGGACACCTGTGCAGTGTGGGTTGATCAATCATAATGTAACTTTCTGAACAGTCATACCTCAAGGCATGGAAAGTCTGCATCTCCATGCCTATCCTGAATAATTTATTTCACTTATTGGTAATTATCTATTTATTATAATTCTTATAGTTTAGAAAGGAGTCACTGAAAAGCCACAACTGTTTTTAGAAAGAACTGTTTGTTTGTTTGTTTTTGGTAGTGCCAACCAGCAGGAAAAGGGGAGGACGTGAAACAGGGTCCAGAAGAGGAAGCCCATTCTGGTTATCACTGATCGAGCTGGTCTAGGTCAGGGCATGATGTTAGGATGTGGAATCACATGGCGGCAGAGAATCTAGTGTATTAGCCTGACAGGCAGGGGACATTCAATGAACGTGGACCTTCACAGGTTACCCTCATAAAATCATAGACTCTAGGCTCATCAGTGAATATTCACTGTTAGTCTGTCCTTAAAGTTTGATTGGTGAGGAAGCTGAAGTCCAGAGAGAAATAAACTTGCTTCATGTCTTGTTTTGAGTTTATGGTAGGTAAGGACTAAAACTGAGGCTTTCTGGGTCTTACTCCAGTATCGTTTCTGCTATTCTATGCAGGCTCTTAGGTCATTTCTTCTGGAGGATTTGCAAGAACCGTTGCTCTCTGTATAAGTTGGCTTGGGCTGCCATCACAAATATTGGGTTGGCCAAAAAAGTTTGTTCAGGTTTCTGTAACATCTTATGGAAGAACCCAGATGAACTTCTGGCCAACCCAATGCTATAGACTGGGTAGTAGAGATGACCAAAGTTTATTTTCTCCCAGTTCTGGAGATTGGAAGTATAAGATCAAGATGTTGAGAGATTTAATTCCTGGAAGCTCTCTTCAGGCTTCCCTGATAGCTCAGTTGGTAAAGAATCTGCCTGCAGTGCAGGAGACCCTGGTTTGATTCCTGGGATGGGAAGATCCGCTGGAGAAGGGATAGGCTACCCACTCCAGTATTCTGGCCTGGAGAGTTCCATGGACTGTATAGTCCATGGGGTCGCAGAGTCACACGTGACTGAGTGACTTTCACTTCACTTCAGGGCTGTCTTCCTGGTTTGTTGATGGCCACCTTCTCACTGTCTTCCTAGGGCAGAAAGAGGGCTCTAGTCTGTCTCTCGTCATAAGGACACTAATCCTATCACAAGGGCCCACCCTCATGACCTCATCTAAATCTAATTATGTCCCAAAGGCCACACCTCCTAATGTCATGCTGTTAGGGGTCAGATGTGAATATGCACAGAGAGGCACAACAATATTCAGTCCATGGTACTAGCTGAACAGGAAAGAACAGACATTCTCTGGGGCCTGTCTCAGGGAGTCCGTGTTCTGCGGTGTCTTTGCGCTTGGGCTGTGATGCTTGGGAGTGGATGCAGAGTAGTAGGCTCCATTATTGTGGTTTCATGGTTTTGGTCCTCTCACCAAGACATGGCGTATGACAAGAAGAATCTTGATGTCCCCAAAGTGAAGTCATCTGTTGCTTAAATACTGATATTAACTGGTTAACTCACTGTGATTCAGTGATACCATGTTGTCCTTATTGAGTAGAAGTAAAATGAAATCACAAACTCTCCACAGCATTAACCCCCTGACCTTTATTTTTTAAAAAACTGGTCAGATAACTTTAGCGAAAACCTGAACATTTTTAGCAAAATCTTAAGAATATCTTGTTTGGGAACTCACCTGTGGTCCAGTGGTTAAGATGCCACACTTTCATTGCAGGGGACATGGGTTCAATTCCTGGTGGGGGAACAAAGATCTCCTTGCTGTGCAGTGCAGCTAAAAAAAAAAAAAAAAAGAATATCTTTTTCTTTTTAAATTTCTCTGTGTTAGTCACTCAGTTGTGTCTGGCCTTTTGCAATCCCGTGGCCTGTAGCCCACCAGGCTCCTCTGTCCATGGAATACAGTCCATGCAATTCTCCAGGCCAGAATACTGGAGTGGGTAGCCTTTCCCTTCTCCAGGGAATCTTCCCAACCCAGGGATCAAACCCAGGTCTCCTGCATTGCAGTTGGATTCTTTACCAGCTGAGCCACAAGGCAAGCCCAAGAGTAATGGAGTGGGTGGCCTATCCTTTCTCTAGCGGATCTTTCTGACCCAGAAATTGAATCGGGGTCTCCTGCATTGCAGGCGGATTCTTTACCAACTGAGCTATCAGGGAAGCCCTTTAAATTTCTAGATCTAACTTATTTTAATGCAGCTCTTCTCTGTAAGTTGGGACACTGTATTATATTGAGTAACTATTAGATTACTCGGTCATTTGTTAAATAAGCCCAGGTTTTTAAACAAGTGACCCAGAGGGAAGGGGTCTAATATTGATTCTGAGCCAAGCATGTCTGGACACGTGGCTGTCTCATAAAGAATCTGCCTCCATGCATTCTTTAAGTTTTGAGAGCTTGGTGGAAATGGAAATTTTTAGTTCCATTTAAAAGAAGAAATAGGCAGAGAGACTGAGAGTTTTGCCCATGACCATGTAGGTGGTGATGGATAAAGTGAGGATTTTGACACATTGATCCAACTTCAAAAGCTGTACTTTTGTCCTTTATTCAGTTCTGGGTCATCTTAACACAACTTTTCACTGGTCCCACATCCGGGAATAAGATTGTGTGGGTAGGTCAGTTTCACAATCATAATGTACTAATTTTGCCAAACACAGAGATGCCTGGGAGTTTGTATTGGGATGTCTCTTGTTGGGGACAGCATTTGTTGGGAAAGAGATCTTTTGTAGTGAACTTAAAAGTGCCCTTCTTCTAGTTCTTTGAGGAGAAGTATAGCCAACACTTCTCTAATAATGTAATAATTACCTAGTTTTGTTATGGGCCTCTGATTACTGATCATATTGATCAGTAATTTCTTCTACTTTCTACTTTCCCCCATGAATGATGTACTCTATCCTAATAATTCGTACTTACTTTTGAGGGGAAGTATCAGATGTAGACTGGAGGAGGGCATGGCCACCTACTCCAGTATTCTTGCCCGGAGAATCCCATGGGCAGAGGAGCCTGGTGGGCCACAGTCCATGGGGTTGCAAGGAGTCTGACACAACTGAAGTGACTTAGTATGCACACACAAACCAGATGTAGAGCACTATACTTTTATAAAACACTTAATCTTTTCTTTCTCTTCCTCCTCCTCTTGATCAATATTTCTGTTTGCCACGCTGCTTCACAGATGCCAGATATTTCACTGCAAGCAATCCAGAACTCTTTTGCTTTGACCTTTCCTTTTTCCTGCCTCCTGATTAATTTTGATATCCAGCTACAAGCTGAATCCCAGATTGGGAGAATGCTCCATGCCTTAGCTCCACTTCATTCTCTGACTTGCCCCACCGGCTCGCGGTTCCTTTGCATTTGGCCTGCCTTCCTCTGTCCTTCGCCTACTCTCGCCCTGGCGTCCCTTCCAGTTGGTATTAGGTATTGGGCTTAGCTAAAGCTGCTCCGTCCCTTTGGAATCTTTCTCCCCAGTCCAGCCGTTGAGTCACTGCCTTGTTTCAGTTCTTGCCTAAACACTGCTCTGCATACTCTTACAGGAAAGAGAGTTGCAGTGAATCAGCCTCTCTCTCCTTTCATGTTTTACTTTGGTACAATCTCTAGGAGCATTTTAAAAATCTATATTACTTTAATAGTTTAGTTTCTCTGTGTTTCTTTGGTTCAAGTGTCTTAATCTCATTGAGAGAAATGTTCTTTATTCAAACTCAGAGTCTTTTATACTTCAGTATATAATGGTTCCTGATAGCAAAATAAAGTGAGTTACGTACACATGATAAGATAATTTGTAAGAGTATTTCAGTATTAACATTTTCAAATGTCTTCAGTTTTGGGTCCTTGACATGGTTGCCATCTTCATAAAGCAGCCCGTTTACTCCTAAAGTATCTGAACTCTTTTAAGAAATGTATCCTGAGAGCCTAACAAATTGACCAGCACTGTAACTCTCGGTAGGTTGTACCCACATAAGATATAAGCTGAGGAGGATGGTGCAGATCCAGCCAGCCCATGCTCTGCTTACCAAACACTATGTCCTGGTGCAGAACACGCCCCAGAAGATGACTGTCTACTAGGCCCTGCACAGGGGCTGACGGGATAAGGTTAGCCATGCTTGGACATGCACTGTGGAATCTCACCACAGTCCTTTGAAGTTGGGATTACCATCCCCTTGTCTGGGAACTAGTCTGGAGATGCTGGATGGTGTGTGGAACATCTTGTCAGAGAGACTTGAGGTTTAGGTCCAGGTGTAATGATTCCACACCATTGTTCCTTTCTTTTCCCCATGGCTGAATCTTTCCTGGGGAAGATCCACTGGCCTGGTGCAGCAAATGTTCTTGAAATGAGGATATTATAGGTACTAGTCATTTTAAGGTGTGAAAATTGAATCTGTTGAAACCATATTCCAATATTTATTTATCATACTCTCTTCAAGTGATTGTTAATCTATGAAGCAATTCCATTGGCGGGTTTTTAATAGACAAAAATTATAAGCCATTAAATTTAAATCTTAATGCTCATATATTTATAGGGAGATCTAAAACCAGCTGTCATCACAGCTTTATTTTGAGTGGCAGGAAAATGTTATGATATTTTAAAAGTGAAGGTTTGCAGGTAAGTGCTGCAGATAAGTCTACAGATAAGTGTTCTCAATCAGGTCAAGATTTAGAAGAGTTCATGGTTTTGCAATCTGTTAATTCTTAACAATGTTTAACAAAGGCTTTTACAACATTGTTTGTAATAACTTTTTTTGCTGTAAAAGTAGTACCATGAACTTTAATGGAGTAATTGTGATGCTTTCCAAATAGTCTTACCTTCTGATGTATGGTGCTAGTCCAGATATGCAGATAGTAATGGTTGATGAGTTATTTTCATGCAGCCAGCCTTCTAAGAATCATGGTGATTAGGGCTGGGAGGAGTTCTATTTGTTTTCCTCTTTTTCTGTCTAGTTTGCGTAGGTCCTTTAGGAGTAAGCTCAGACTGGTATGAGCATCCCTGGCGGTGTTGATTTGAGGGACGGGGTAAAGCACAGAAGCTGGGTAGGAGTGTATCTGCCCAGACACTGTCCTGTTAGAGACAGGAGAGCAACTCAATACTTGGGGTTGGCTCTAGTATTTCCTTTGTCAGTAATGCGACCTATCGGTGTGTATTGAACGTGGAGCCCTAGATCTGACAGACCCCCTAAGAGACATCTGCTCTTACCCTGGGCATTCCCACGAGATGATCCTTCAGCCTTCAGCATCAGTGAAGATGCTGACCTCTTCCATTGTTGAGAATCATTCAGTGTTGAAAAGGTCTCCTGCTTAATGAGTAGAATCCTCTTTTCTTGTGAGCTGGAGCCTGTAGTCCTGATAATACCTTCACCATGCAGATAACTTCAAGCAACAAGTTTGTTGAACATGCCTGAACTCTGCTGTCTGTCTGGTTATCTCTGCTTTCTTCAGCTGATAGTCACTGAACCTGGTAGCCTGAACCTTTATTGTTCTGTTTGGACCACTCTAGGTGGGCCATGCATTTGCTGAATCCTAGCATGGACGTGTGGGGTCCAAGAGTCCCCTAATGTGCAGCCCGGAGTTGTGTGAACTTTTTGAGCTTTATCGCATTGCTCGATGGACAGCATAGGTTTTCCTTTCTGGCTTGAACTAACTAAATATTGGGTTATACAGTTAGCACATTTCTCCTGGATTTCTAATAAGATATGCCTTGAAAGGAGAGACAGGCTTTCTCTGAAAATGTGGTGAGTGATTCACACAAGAGAAATTCCATTTGTGTTTTTAACTTGTAAAAAAATCACTTTACTCTGGGAATAAAAATGTAGCTCAGTAGCATCAGCCTATGTCCATGTGACTATGTCTTATTGAGAAGTAGACTCCTCCAGGCTGACAGGGGGCATTCGAGATTCTAATGTCTCTTTCAATGTCTCCTGTGTGGACTTTTGGTATGGAGGGGAGATCCTTCCTCTACCTTCTTTTGTTCTAGATGCTTCCAGCATCCAGGTAATATCAGGTGCTGAGGAACCTCTTGTATGAGAGAAAGTCCTGCATCTGGCTGCAAAGATCTCAGGTGGAGTTTCTTGCTGCCCTTTGAAATCTCTGCATAGGTAATTAACTAAAGGGGCGCCCATGAAACCTCATGCCTTTTACAAACCTGACTTTATCTCCGGCAGTCTGTCCTCATACTGTGCAGACCCAGTTTTGAGAGGAACACACAGCATTGTGGTACCACCTACCCTGCCATTTATTTAATCGACTTGGATGGCTTGTGCTGCTCTTGGCTGTGGACCCGCAAAAACAAAGCCGTAGGATAAAGCAGCCTGAATCCTGTAATGAAAACCTTGTACCATTTTTTTGAGGCCCAGTCGGGAGAAATGATTTATTTTTGCCCTCCCAAATCAAACATTCTAGGAATCCAAGGTGAAAATTGGATTTTAACTGCTACCAGCATTTGGAGCATATAAAACCGGCAAGTGTTGAGAGTTTTGCTTGATGAGGAGAAGAACCTAGAGGGGCTGGGACGAGAATGGTCTACATGTGATGTGCACTGGTGTCTGACATAAATCTGACTGATCATACTGGAAGTAAACCACAAGCACGCTTTGGCAGCTGATTGCAACCGTGGAGACCTCTGTGTTCTTCACATATCATTTTGTTTGCAGTCTTAACGCCTGGAGCGTTGTTCCATCTTCCTTCTTCCTTGCTTCGTATTTCAGGTTTAAGCCTTCTGTTATTAAGCTGAAGGAGCCTGGGAACTACCTGAATGCAGCCAGTATGTGTTGTTCCTCCCCGAGGTTCTGCATTTGTACATGTGTTCACTTTCTCCCCGCATTGCCCCCCTCCCCTCCTCCTGCTCATCATACACTATTTTTGGAGAGAATACGACATCCTGTTGAAATCTTGAAAACCCACAAAAACCTAAGGACTTCAAAGCTATGATGTAACTCCAACTTCATTAGCCGAGCTCTGCCTTCTCTGGTTTTGTTTTACAAGTTGGACATGTAGTCAGAGCCTTGTTGGGAATGCTGCCTGGGTGGACCTGGAGGGCAGGCAGTGCGGTCCCTGGAGGCCTGCCAGACAAGTGGTATCCACTATCTGCTGCCCTCCTACGAGTCACCACCTGTCCCAACTTTCTGCCCCTGAGTGCTGCTCACCAGCCTGGGCTAGTTTGCTAATTTCCATTGTTTTTCCCAGGACCATTGCTTGCTTGAATGGACTGAAACTGGTTTGTTCTTTAGTTTCTTCTGATTGTTTGCTCCTTCCTCCCCTTAACATTTATTGAGAGTTTATTTGCAACCTGTACTATACATTGGGATATAAAGATGAATAAAATACATCTGTGTTTGATTAAAATATATAGTGGAGGCAGCAGAACTGTGTAGAAAGTGTCATGGAGTAAAGGGGATGGTTGGAGGAACTCACTGAAATTGAGGAGACAGGAGGTTTCATGGTGAGGGTTCTCTGGGCCTGTTAAGAATAAGGAATCCTTGAGTGTGCCTGAAGGATGGATTTAGAGTGGTGGGAGGGGACAGAGAGAGATTGTCCGAGGTGAGAACTAGAACGTCACACGTATCATGTTGGGGAGGTTGCAGTTTTCATACAGGGGAGAGTCGATGAAGGTTTTCATTCAGAGTAATGTGATCAGATTTGTCTTGTGAAAGTGAAAGTCACTTAGTCGTGTCTAACTCTTTGTGGCCCCATGGACGACCCCATGGACTATACAGTCCTTGGAATTCTTCAGGCCAGAATACTGGGGTGGGTAGCTTTTCCATTCTCCAGAGGATCTTTCCAACCCAGGGATCGAACCCAGGTCTCCCACCTTGCAGGTGGATTCTTTACCAGCTGAGCCACAAGGGAAGCCAAGGTGACTCTGAAAGCCATTTGGAGAATCTTGTAGAGGCTGAGGCAGGGGAAGGCAGAGTGGCCCCTTAGATCTGGGCTTTGCCTGCATATTAGGAGTGAGGAGCCAGGTGGCCCTTCCTGCACCATTGGCCTCAAAATCGGTGCGCAAAGCAGAGTCTTTCATTCTAAAGTCTTGTCAATGCCACTGAGCAGGTCTAACTTCAGGATTCTGCCCCTTGGCCTCTTCTGACCTTGGCTGACTGGAACATGAGATGGATCCTTGCATTTGTCATCTCCATGGTGCTCAGGTGACCCCGAAGCCAGGCTCCTTTGCCTGCTGGCCTGATTTAAACCTGCCAGAACCTTCCCAGCGTGGCTGACTTCCCTGGGTCAGGCTGCATGGATGTCTGGAGTGTTTGTCTCACCCAGGGCTGATCTGGCTCAGCCCGTGGTCATATTCTGTCCCTGCCCAGGCCTTGGTGTTACAGGAGGACCCATGGCCTCTTGTAGGTGGGATCTGTGCCGTATTCTCAAGGTCTTCGTGCACGCCTCACCCTTACAGCTGTTCCCTGAGTGTCCACTGCAGACATCTCAGTAGACAGTTAAAATTCAAATGTAAAAAGTTCAAAGTATCTTTTAAGTTCCTTCTTACTAAGGGAAAAAAAAAATACAAAAAAAGGCATTGGAAGGTTAAGTTTTATAAAGTGCTCTGAACAGTGATAGGGTGTATGAAGACTCTAAAAATGCCAAGGAACTCTTGGAAATATGCTTGTTTGCTTGAGTGTCCTACTGATTGTGTACTGATGTTTCATTCTGAGGTTTTAGAGCCCCCACTCTCAACAGTCCCCACCTCCCAGGTTCTGTGTCAACAACAAGGGAACTGTTTTATAATGTGGCTGTGAAGCACACCAGTGCTCTGGAGCTGGGCATCCTGCATTCAATTAACTTTCCTATTTCACACCTCATCATTGCAGTGTGGCAAAGCTCTCCCTGGCCTTTCAAAGCAGGAGGACTGCTGTGGAACTGTGGGCACCTCCTGGGGCTTTCACAAATGCCAGAAATGCCCCAAGAAACCATGTAAGTGACGTTTCATCATTCTTTTGCAAGTTAATGTAGCATGTCTGTTTTCTTATGATGACTGTTTTAATGGTGAGACATTAGACTTCAAAGAAATCACATTGAATTGTAGAATATAGTACAATAATTTGCATTTCCAGAAACCTTGCAAGTCTGAGAAAGCTTTCATATCGATTTCTGCTTTTTAATAAACATAGTTATCGGTTGCCTTTTGTTCAGCTGGATTACTTTAAAGAAAAAATCTTTTAAAAGGGGATGTGCTATAAGTAGGCTCTATTTTCTAAGATGAAAGAAAAATAAAGTCTCTTTTAAAATGATAATGAAATGATAATGAAATGCTGCTATAAAAAATCAGCAGTTGTTAAGTTTCCTTAAATGTGTATTAATATCCACAACTTCTCTTGTAGTTTTTATTACGCTATAGGTTTTCAAATTTCACTGAAAAGAAAAGTAAAATAGAGAAAGGAATGATTGCTGATTTGTGAAAGAGAAGCTTAGTCAGAAGGACACAGTGCTTCCTCCCTTTTCCTCTTAGTCTCTGCTGTTAAACTATCACATTTTTCAAGACATAAATCTCTACTGACATCTGCATGCATTGATTAGTCTATAAAATTTGTTTTCCAGAACCTATTGATGTGAATAAATCCAGATTTACATCTTTCTGTTACTTTCTCCCCAGTTTTTGAATATAGTGTCTGCTCTGGATAATTGATTCCTAGTACTTTTTAGAAAGACAGAGATAGCTGGGTTTAAGTGGAGCTTTCCCTCTTCTTGTCATGTTTTTGCCAAGAAAGCAAGTGATATTTTTATATGTTGTCATCTTTTTTTTAATAGTTATTTTTTAATAGTTTATGCTGCAAGGAGTTTCTCATTTGCTTCCACTGGATAATTTTTATTTATCCTTTGTTAAACATCTGTTGATCTGAATGGTATTCTCAACTGCCTTTTAAAACCTGTTCAGTCTAGAAACTGCCCCTAAGAATCTCCTTTGGTCTGTCTTGTATACTATTCTTCCGTCATCATAAATGATTCTTATCTCTCAAACTTGTTCTCTAAATCTTTTGATGTTTAAAGTTAATTTAATTTTACTTTTTTCCTTGATAATTGCTCCTATCTTCCTTTAGAGGAATAATTTTTGGAAACACCTACTGAAGTTTCTGATAATTAATGAATTATTCATATAGAGGGGGAAAAATGGAGAAGGAAATGGCAACCCACTCCAGTATTCTTGCCTGGAGAATCCTAGGGACGGAGGAGCCTGGTGGGATGCCGTCTATGGGGTCGCACAGAATTGGACACGACTGATGCGACTTAGCAGCAGCAGCAGCAGGGGAAAAAACCCCATATAAATAAAGACATTCAGTACTGAGACATTGTCTCCAGGTAATTTTCTCTGGGTTTCAATAATGATTAGCAATGCGATTTCCAGTAGTGGGTTGAGTTTGATGGTCCCACCTCACTAAAAGATCTATCTACATAAAATTATCCTGACAAGCTGACCAAAGGGGCATCTAGGGGACGTTTTGTATGATTTCAAAACCATGGAGTTTAGGGTTAGGAAATGGCAACCCACTCCAGTGTTCTTGCCTGGAGAATCCCAGGGACGGGGGAGCCTGGTGGGCTGCCATCTATGGGGTCACACAGAGTCAGACATGACTGAAGTGACTTAGCAGCAGCAGACTTGAGTTTGACTCCCAGCTCTGTCATTTACTGTGAAGTCTTACGGACCATGAAACAAATCTATGTCTAAAATGTTGAAGAAGCATTGCCTTTCAAAAAATGTCTCCCCATCATTTGGGGGCTAAGTTTAGAATAGTATGAAGGTGAATATGTTTTCCATTGCTGAGTCTAAGAACTGAGGAACTGCTGCTGCTACTGCTAAGTCGCTTCAGTCGTGTCCGACTCTGTGTGACCCCATAGACGGCAGCCCACCAGGCTCCCCCATCCCTGGGATTCTCCAGGCAAGAACAATGGAGTGGGTTGCCATTTCCCTCTCCAATGCATGAAAGTGAAGTCGCTCAGTCGTGTCCGACTCTTAGCGACCCCATGGACTGCAGCCTACCAGGCTCCTTTGTCCATGGGATTTTCCAGGCAAAAGTACTTATCTTTTATTTTTCTTTTCCATTTTTTCCCTTCTCTGTGTATCGTTTGCTTATTTAGCTTCTCTTTCCTCTTATTTCCAAAGCCCAAAGTTGCAAGACAGGGACAGAAGTGAAGAGTAAAGGGAATCACAGTATTGCATCATTTTCTATCTGGAATTGTATCATTTGGGGATAAATTCAATACTTTATATGGTTTTGTTAGCTCTATATTTTAATGTTGATAATAGTTTAAGTAGAAAGTAAAAGCACAAAGTTGCTATCACTTTTAACTAATGAAAATAAGGTCTGTATGGGTTGATCTAATGCATAAATTGAAGAGCAACATGGATTATGAATGAAGTAAGCTATTGACATCTTGACTTCAACTCCGTTTATGCCATCCTACCATGTAGTCCACTCCCAAGAAACACGCTCAGAGTCATATTCGTCCTGTGTCATTTAAAAAACTTTCTTTGCTTATTTTAAAATTGTACTCATTTTGGAAGAGAGCAGACTTTTCTTGCGGAGAAGGCAATGGTACCCCACTCCAGTACTCTTGCCTGGAAAATCCCATGGACGGAGGAGCCTGGAAGGCTATGAGGTCCATGGGGTCGCTGAGGGTCGGACATGACTGAGCGACTTCACTTTCACTTTTCACTTTCGTGCATTGGAGAAGGAAATGGCAACCCACTCCAGTGTTCTTGCCTGGAGAATCCCAGGGACGGGGGAGCCTGGTGGGCTGCCGTCTATGGGGTCGCACAGAGTCGGACACGACTGAAGTGACTTAGCAGCAGCAGCAGCAGACTTTTCTTGGCTTTAGAAGCTAGGGTTTTGTGCTCCATGCTTCCCCTCACCCGCCACCACTCAGAGTAGTTTTCAAGTGGCTCTTATTTAATGTTTTGAAGGTTTTGTTTAGCCACATACAGAAAGGCCTTTCATTGTTGATCAGTTCTTACTGTGAAAACTTAGTTTTAAATCTGCAAATGATTTCATTAAAGAGTCTGTAATCTATTAAAAATGTACTTGGTATGAACAAGTTGCTTGTCCTTTAAACATTTTTTGAAGAAAATTAGCATCGAATTCTAAGCAGAGGAAGACTTTAAGATCATCTGGTCTGGCTTTCTGCCTTGAGGTAAATGACTTAATTTTTAAATGAGATAATAATCTCTCTTTTGCCTTTGAACAATTCACAGACAGAGATCTCACAGTCTCTGGAGGTAACGTGTTACAGGGTGGCCTCGTTAAATGGGACAAGACTGGACATGTGGCCAAGGGGCTGAATGGGTGACTCCCCACATACCAATTTTTTCCTTTTAACCCACTATTTCCAGATTCCTCACTTTGACCATTTTCTAGCAGAGGAAATAAGGCAAAGAAAGGAAGTAATAGAGGAGAGGAATGAGAGTAGTAAATACTTAATGCTATTCCTTAGTGGTGAGAATAAAGACCATGTGTTGGGGCAAAATAATTTTATTTTTCAAAGGAAAATTTCCATTTTACTTGGAACTTTTTTGTTTCACTGCTTGTTTAGGTCTTCTAAGTCGTTTAACCATTCAGCCTATTTTCACAACAGTCCACTATTATCTTAATAAAAGAATACATTATTGCAGGAAGCAATGATATCTGTGCATACTTTTGTCAGGCCCTACGGTAGGCATTTTGTATAAAGTATCTCTATACTCCGCAACAGCCCTGACTTATTCAACAGTTGGGAATACTCCCATTGTACAGAATTCCATTTGGGACCCAGAAAGCTTGTCTTTCAAGGTGGCAGAGCTGTCAATAGGCAGAGCCAAGATTTGAACCTAGGTCAAACTGGTCCTGGAACTTATGCCAAGAAGTCTCTCAGGTATCACAGTAGGATGTCAAAATTTCAGTGGCTAGGGTTTTGTTGGTAAATTGGTGGCTTCAACATTTGACGGGTTGAATTTTCTGAGTGCTGGATCAGACAATGTATCAGAGCAGCTCTTTACATCTCCTAGCTTCCTTTAACACCTGTTCTTCTCAGCTGCATGGTAGAGAGAATCAGCTTATACTAGAATATGTGAGCCTATAATTAAAGTGAACATATAGTTTATTATCTAAACTGGGGAACTTTTCAGAGTGAAGTGGAGTGCTGTTAATGAACCTTGATGGAGCAACAGGTATCATCAAGGACTATCCTAGGCAGACCAGGATGTCTAATCACCCTCTCTGAATTTATAAGAAAATTCAACTGCCAGTAGTTAATCACTGGGGAGGAACTGAATTTTTTGGTAAGAGTCACTAATTAGAAGAAAATATAGAACAGTTTTATGGTTTTTGAATGAACATAAAGATTGACAACTAATTGAGATTTATGTCTGTTGCAAAACATGAGATATACTGAAAAACAAAGGAAAATGGATATACATTGGGTTGATATCTTAGAAGTAAGATCACTGATGCTTTATATCCCTTTGCTTATCACATACAGTAGTTTAGGGTTGTAAGAATTTAAGCATGTAACAGCATTGTTTCTTTTTTACAGCTTATCATGGGTATAATCAAATGATGGAATGTCTACAAGGTTATAAACGGGTTAACAACACCTTTTGTCAAGGTAAGATCAGCTGTGAATTCACTGGTGTATGAGCTCAACGGTTGTTTTGCTTTTAGAAACTTGAGTTTTTTTGCTGTGTTTTGCTCATTAACCCAGCTTGTGAAGGTCACACAGAGAACCACCTTTTGCTCACTCCATTTAGGAAAAAGAAGTTTAGTGTATGGTTGCTAGAATTACATCACTACCATTTAAACTTTATGGAACTTCCCCACCCCCACCCCCCATCTATTGGTGTTGAAATCCATGGCAGATTGGATTACATTATGGAGTGCACGATCCACATGGGGTGTGTGCACACGTGAGCACATGCGTGTTCCTACAAGTATTACTTCTTTACTGACATATGATTGGGCCACAGAGTTCCCTTTCTTCTCTCATCAGACTGTTTCTGGCTACTCAAACTATTAAGGTATTAAATATCAGAGCAAACACATTTCTTTTTTTTTTTTAATTTTTTAATTGAAGGATAATTGCTTTTGTTCAATCTATATAGAAACATACAAGCAGTGGGACCTTCAAAAATCCTTTAGTTCAGTGTCTGTGCTTTATGAGTGAGGACATTCAAGTCCAGACTGGTTAAGTGACTTTTCTGTGGCCAAATACCAGTGCCTAGCTTATAGTACCCATATATGATAGCAAATTTCATTTCATTTACTTTGGGAGATGTTCAATCAGTGCTCTTAATTTCCCAGTACATGTCTAGGATGAAGGTGGTGGTAGTAACTTGGAAATATGTGTACTTTGCAATAAACAGAGAAAGAGCTTTCAAGAGTCTTATTGAACCAAAATCCATATCAAAACGCAGCACATGTCCTCTGACTTGTGGTCTGAGACTCTCTATCCTTGACCAGTATGTGTTTATAGGGACAGAGCAGATTAATGTAGTGTTAACAATATTTAGGTTAATCCCTATCAAAATGGTTCAAGTCATGGGAATATCTTAATTATCTGAGAATTCTCTCAAGTGAATTGTCTCTTCAATATTGCATCTGTATAACTTTTATGATTTAAAGAGCTTTTGCTGACTTCGAAAGAATCTTCTTTTGAAATGCACATAGATATACCACGTCTTTAAAACGTTTTCCTTCAAATATTTTAAGCCCTCATTGTAGATCAAAGAATGTTGGCAAAGGAGAGAGTGCTCAAGATGCTTTTTGAGAAACATCTGCAAACTTGTAGTACTACTAGGGATATGGGAGTAGCAGATTAATCAACATTATGTAATAATCAGTAGAATTTCGGATATCATTAAAAGTTCATACTGTATGGGTAGAAGGTTGAACTAAATGGGTGGAAGAATGAATAGATGGCTAAATGTATATTCTACCATATAAACCAAGTTGTTCGACTGAAGAGAAATATAAACCAAGTTGACTGAAGAGAAATATAGTGGCTACCTTAGAAATATGCCTTTAAATGTTTAGTCAACTGTCCTACAAGACTTATAAATTACTTCAAAAGCTAAAGTCAATAGCCTGGAGTTATAAGGAGGCATATTTATAACAACTACGTGCAAACCTTTTCTGTGGATTAGAATTCCCCATCATTGTAATGAAATGCTTTTGGAAGTACTGAGTTTCCAGCACTTAGGAGTGATCCAACAGATCCCTAATAGCTGATGGCCCAGGATGCTACAGGGGGGATTTTCCTGAACAGTACGTGATGTTAAATGACTCTGTCAATTTATTCTGATAGCAGTATTATTCTGTCACTTGGGATAGAGGTGTTGTGCATGAGAAGAAAGAAATGACTGGTCTGTCACACAAATTTTAGACCGTAGACATGTAGTTTCCTGAAGTGTTGCTTTGATTAGGTATATCTGGACTCTTCATTAAGCTGTAGAAAGAGGAGGATCCATATTTATACCTCAGCATTCTAAGTCTGCATGACTACTTGTTAGAAACTCTCCAGAAATGTCAGATGCTCCTAATTTCTCTGAATGTCAAATGATGAAGAGTTTACTCATTTTCTTGGGGTGGGATAGGATTTGGACATTATTAATCCCAATTAGGAACTGAAAGAGAGTACCCAGGATCACAGAGATAATGAGGAGGCCCAGCCAGGATTAAATTCCCAAGCCACCTCTGTTTCTGTGTGCAGCATGACCTCTTTACCAATTTTGTATATATCTGTTAAGTATTACTAATGTAAATATGATATACTATCTGCTTTGAGAACTAATAGAAGTTAATGAAATTAATATTTGATTTAATAAGAAAGGATGGTTATCTAATATATTCTTTCTACTGGCTGGTTCAAGGTTTTAACAGTTCATGTTCAGAAAAATGCCACTATAGAAGTGGAAGTGAAAATTTGCAAGTAATCATTTGTCATCTCATTTAGCAAAATAAAGTGGAGAAGCCTTCAAGTAATTCCCTGAGGATTTTAGTCTTTTCCTTTTCTGGTTTGGTTGGTATGGAGTGACCTTTAACAAGTTTTGTTCATACTGAGCATATCAAATGGTTCCACCTCAGTCACACTGATGTTCAGTAATGCCGAATCCTGGCTTATGTTTGTCTTAGGAGAATATTTGCAAAACAATGTTGTACTTTTTGGCATGAATTCTGGAGTGAAATATCACAGAAAATTCTATTTCATGGTGCCTCAAGAAGGCACTGCTAAATTACACTACAGAGTAGATTGACTCATAACATCATATGACTTCATTCATCATAATCTATTACATTACTTTTGAGTGAAGGGCTTAATTTCATCCCCTTTGTGATATTGGCCACTAAACTTAGGTAGAACTTTCTCACATTACATATGTACACTTGGATTTTCCTAGAGCCTTGAAGCTCTTTATTTTGAAGTTTTTCAAAAGAAGCCCGTTAACCATCTAATTACTTGTGCGTTCCACATTGTTCTTAGAGTTTAATGTCTTCTCAGTTTACAAAGCACATTTAAAATTAAAGTGATTAATAACTAAAATTGCATTATTTCCTTCACCTAAGTGAATTAATGCCTGAAACAACTTTTCATAACGTGTACTCTGTAACAAAGAGCCAACTGTGCACAAGTTAATTTGAGAAGCTTTCAAATAATTGCCCTAAAAGTTGGATTTTCCCCTCCTTTCTAGTGGTGCTGCAATTATGTTTTCAAAGGAATGATTTATTGCATATACACACATGGAGCTCTAAAACCTGCCCTCACTACCCTCAACATTTATGGAATTGTTATAATTTGCTTCATTTATAAAAACAAATAATTCAATTAAAATTTCTGGTGGTTATCTAGAGCAGCATTTGTCATTTCATTATTATGCTGAAGGTTTGATGTAGAATTAGAATTAAATGAAGAAATACCTCATGGCAGTGATCATAGGAACTCCTGTTTCATGGTCTTCCTTGGTGGCTCAGATGGTAAAGAATCTGCCTGCAATATAGGAGACCCAGGTTCAATCCCTGGGTCGGGAAGATCCCCTGGAGAAAGAAATGGCTACCCACTCCAATATTCTTGCCTGGAGAATCCCATGGACGGAGGAGCCTGGTGGGCTCTAGTCCATGGGGTCACAAAGAGTTGGACACGACTGAACACTTGACTGTCACTTTGCCATGAAATAAATGTGTTCTTAAAAATTAGGTGTAAATCTCACTTCTAGAGTTGGGTTCTGAAATTACTTGGGGACCAGTCTATTCAATGAAATCTTTTATTTAAAGCAAATATCTCTCTTAACATTCTAAAATCACCTGCCTCTTTCATTAGTTTATAGCTCTGAAATCAACCTACTGTTTTCTACATTTTTAGCATGTGCTGAGGTGCTATGGGCAGTGCCAAAATACATAGCTAGACAGTGTCTGTGCTTTTAGAATCCAGTGTATGTATATTTCTTTTTCATGAATCTTGAAATCTTTAAAAAATATCCCATAGCCCGTAAACATGAGTTGGCGGGGCACTCCTGAACTACAGACTGAGGATATGTGATGAATGATGAATAAGACATCAGTCTTGCCCTTTGGATTTAGTGTAATTAAATCAGTTTGAATCAGCAGGATGTAATTTGCTTTGTTCAGTCATCCAACTAGCTGAATTTCAGCTCACTCCAGATGAGCCCGTTAAAGCAAATATAAAAGAGCTGTCCACATAACTTTCTTTTGGCTTGATTTTATTACACTGGTTGTTCTGCTCTAATAAAATAAAATTACAAAACAGATACACTAAGACACAATAATACTCTACTAAAACTTTCACTGCAGGACTTCTTTTTGCTAGAAAGTGCTCCGAGGTGCATCTGGAATTGACTTGTATTCAGACCACAGAAAAGATAATGCACTCCCCCTAACCCCTACCCCCGCCCCGCCCAGGGGCATACCTCTGTCATTAAATGAAACTGACCAGTCTTGATGAATAGTCCATATAAGGAAGGTGTACATGGAACTTCTTGGTTATAAAGAGGTTGTCTGGACTGTAGCTTACATTTCAGGCCTCTTAAGTGAACATAAAAAAATTGCTGTGACTGCACTATGGTGAATATGTAGAGGGAGACTGGTCTTTGAGTGCTTTGCTGCTGCTGCTGCTGCTGCTGCTAAGTCGCTTCAGTCGTGTCCAACTCTGTGCGACCCCATAGATGGTAGCCCACCAGGCTCTGCCGTCCCTGGCATTCTCCAGGCAAGAACACTCGCGTGGGTTGCCATTTCCTTCTCCAGTGCATGAAAGTGAAAAATGAAGGAGGCTAGAAAGTACAGGAAAGACCCTCAAGTAAACTGGCTTGGCTGGAGAAAAGAATTGGCCTGTGGTATACTGCTGGGTGAAAACAGTAGGGTGAGATACAGTGATACTTAATTTTAAGACCAGTTTCTTATTTTTTTAATGATTAATTGCATGCATCATTTGTAATATGACTTGTGGTACATGCTGAGGAAACAGTTATTGGATTTACACTTCTTTTAATGTAGAGATGTCCAAAGACCATTATGACAACAGCTTGCATATTTAAAAGAAAATGGATTTGTGATAACTTTCTTGGAAAAGAGATTATCATTTTAGAACTATTTCCAAAGGTATAGTTAATGGAAACAACTTTTTTGGTATGGCTAATAGTTAAATGAGTTTATTGAGATGGTATCAGTTTTTTTCACCCAGCGTTGTTTCTTGTATCCTTGCTTTCTGGGTTCATGTTTTCTTTTGTGATCGGATTGTCAGATAAAATATAGGACGCCCAGTTAAATTTGAATGCCAGGTAAACTGCAAATAATTTGGGACATATATTTTTAAAGTATTAGCTTGTATGAAATTCAAGCTTAACTGGCTGTCCTATATTTTTACTTGCTAATTTATATTTTGAGATCACAGCCTTTAACAGTTCTTTAAGTGAGAATCACTAAGAAGTATATACTTTACATGCCTGAGAATATCTTTATTTTGAACTCATTCTGTAATGAGAGTAATCAGGTATACAATTTTAGGATAACAGTTATTTTCCAGCAGTACTTTTGACCTACAGAATACCACTGGATTTCTGACTTCTTTTTGATACTGTTTCCTTAGTAGAGAATGGTTCTGTCTTTGGAGATCATCTCTTAATTCTTTATGTTCTGTAGTTTTACCATGATGTGTCTATATGTGGATTTATCTTGATTTTACTCAGTAGGCAGAGTGTGTTGTCCATCTGAAGACTCCAGTCTTTCCTCATATTTGAAAAATGATCAGATGTTATCTCTTCAGATGCTGCTTCTCCACCGTGCTCTCCAGCTGTAACTCCTTTTAGACAAGTGTTGGAGATTCCGTTTTCAATGTCTCTCGTAACACGTCCTTTGTCCTTTTCTCCTCTTGTCTCTTTTGCTGCTTTATGCATAAATACCTTAGTTCTGTCTTCCAGTTTTCCAATTGCTGCTTTATTATGCCTATCTAGATTCTACCCTATCTGTTACACTTTTTATTATAAGATTATTTTTCATTTTTGAAATCTCATTGTCATAGCTTATCTATTCTTATTTCATTTTTTAAAAATGTATTTATTCAACATTTTAAGCATGCTGAGAAGTTTAGCTGGATTTCAGCTGCTGAGGAAGGAGTGTTTTCATAGATACATTTAATTTGTTACCCTCAGTTGATAGTATCCTGGCTTCTCTTGGTGCTTTCTAGACAGTAGACCCAGAGTTTCAATGGCTTCCCTGTATCATGTATTAATATTTTAGTAATTCTTATATATTTAGAAATAGGGGTGAGTGCCAAAGCATGAACTTACTATGCTACTTTAAAAAAAAAAGTGTTCATATCAGGACTGAGGTTTTTAATTTTTTTATTTAAAGAAATCAATATCAGAATGTGATTTCTAACATATATATAATAAATTGTTTTTCTTTGTGAGTATAGAAAAGCTTTTCAGAGGACTTCAAATTATATAATTAACAGTTATCCTCAGTCTTTTTTTATCTGTTGTAATTATGCAGCCCATCAACACAAGTTTATTCACCATCTGGCAGTCACGCATTCCTTTATTTTATGGATATTTAATGACAATTTAAGTGGGAGCACTCTGAGAAGTATATTAACACTCAGTTCATACCCTTAAAAAAATCACTGTTCTCACAAATAATTAAAAGGCATCATGTCAGTCTATAACATCAAGGCAGCATGTAGTAAGCACTGTAAGAAATGAACCGGATACTATGCAGTGTCAGAGGAAATTTCCCATTGAGTTGGAAAATCAAAGATGGCATTTACACCAGTGGGGATGGGTGAGACTTGTCAAGGTATTTGGGGGTGGAGGCAGGCTAAATTCAAAATCGGTTTGGTACAGTGCCTCAGGCTAGTGAGTGTCAGCTTCTTTCAAGGTTTTATTTTAAATACATGCGAAGCTGATATATTTTGTGAATTAACTTTTAACTTTTTTGATTCCCCCATTGACGTTTTTGGTTTCCTTCAAAGAGTTTGGATTGTGACCAAATATTCATGGATGTCTTCAGAGACATAAATGTTTCTGAAAAGTTAAATGTCTTCAGATTAGTACAGTTGCCCTTCTTATCTGTGGGTTCTGCATGGAGATATGGGGGGCTGCCTGTCTTACGCCCTTTGATGTCAGGGACTTGGGCGTCTGCAGATTTGGAGATCTTCACGAAGAGAAACGAAGAGAAGGGGTTCTGCAGCCAATCCCCCAGGGATACTGGGGGACGACTGTGATGAGTGCTCTGGATTCTTCCTCCCCTTTCCCCACTTACCCATCTTCCTCAATCTTCCTTCCCTCTCTCTCCCCCACTGCCTCTTTCAAGGCCCACTCAACTTGTTCTGGGCCTTATTGCAGTGATGGTGTCAAGGAACAAAGTAGACAGTGAAGAACTGTAGACATAATTATGCTCTTAGTGACAGTGAGCCTGAAACATCTGGTACTAAAAGTGTGCTAAGTTCACTAGCACTCCAACCCAGCTTAACCTTGTTTTTGTTTTTTAAAAAACCTTTATATTGGAGTGTAGCTGATTAACAATGTTGTGATGGTTTGAGGTGGATAACAAAGCAACTCAGCCATACATATACATGTAACCATTCTCCCCCAAACTCCCCTCCCATCCAGGCTACCACATGACATTGAGCAGAGATCCCTGTGCTGCACAGACATCCTTGTTGCCAGCTTGACCCTTAACCTAAGTTCTTCCTCTGGTAATCCCAGATCCTCACCCGACTTTTCCCCAGACTTTCTCCAGAGGTGAACTAGCTGGGCCACCTGCTGCTCTAATGACTGTTGATTTTATTTATGTGATGCTTTTCTCCTTATGGAAACACTTGGATAAAAAAATTTGATAACTTTCTGTTTACTGAAAGTGAAAGTAAAGTCTCTCAGTTGTGTCCGACTCTGTGTGACCCCACGGACTGTAGCCCATCAGGCTCATAATAATCAATTTCCTTTTTGGTTATTATTGCCTACACATTTTTTTCTCTATGTATTTTGCTAGTGTTTATTGAATGCCTGTTTAGTGGAGTTGTTGGGTTGGGTGCTCCAGCTATGTCACCATTCTCACAGTAACCCGGTGAGATAGTGCTATTTTTCTTTAAACTTGCAGTGAAACTGAGCCCTGAGTCTCCAAGAAATTAGTAATGGAAGGTGACATACCTGGAGAGTGTATGTATGTATGTATGTATGCATGTATGGAGAGTGTATGTATGTATGTATGTATGTATGTATGGAGAGTGTATGTATGTATGTATGTATGTATGGAGAGTGTATGTATGTATGTATGTATGGAGAGTGTATGTATGTATGTATGTATGGAGAGTGTATGTATGTATGTATGTATGTATGGAGAGTGTATGTATGTATGTATGTATGGAGAGTGTATGTATCCAAGGGTCAACCTTGGCTGCCTGGCTCCCCACTTTGGGCTACTAACATTTAGGTAGTAGTCTGTAGTACTTTTTAAGGTGGTTTCTATGTTATCAATTCCTGACAACAACTGCATCTGCTTGTTACAGTTAGAAAACCGTGGCTTAAAGCCTTGCTCAATAAGCAGCAGTGCTGGGAGGGATAGTAATGCTCTCTGATTCTTTTAGTCTTTAGGTTGTACTAGCCTGTTCCATGCTTTCAGTAGTTTGGTTTAGAAATCAGAGTTCTCCACACTTCATTGTTTATTTTCATAGCAAATTTTCTGGTTTTCAATGTGTCTTCTTTGTAGGTAAAGTGTTTTTCTCTTACGTTATTAGCACTGTGCCTTAGTTTTATCCTGAAGCCCTTAACTAGCAGAATGTTGGTGATCTAGAGGGTATTTATTTAACCTCGCATTCCTCTTGAGCACTCCTCCTGAGTCTCTCCCCTTCCCCTGCAAGTTAACAGTTACTTTGCTAAAACAATCGTGTGTTTCTCACGCTGCTGGGGACAGCTGGACAGTTCTGCTGACCCAGGCAGGCTGTGGATGATCTCAGCCGGGCTCCATCTAGGGTCTGTGATCAGCTGATGGTTGCCTTATGCTGGATGGTCCAGGACAGCTTCAGTTGGGATGGCTCAGCTTTCTTCTCATCTAAAACTTTTCAGGCCTAGATTTGGAATTTACACAGTGCCACTTCAGCTGTATTCTAGTGGCTGAAGGAAGTCATAAAGCCAACCTACACTGAGGGAGTGGGGAAAAGACTCTACTTCTTACTGGGAGAAACTACAAAGTCGTATAGACAAGGATACAAAGAGAGGTAGAGAATTGGGCCTATTTTAGAAATCATTCTGTGACACCTTGACGGTTTATGTCTTGCTTGAGAAAAAAGGAAATGAAGATCTTTATTTGTATTACTGGGAGATCGTGTGTGCGTGCTCAGTCGCTTCAGTTGTGTCTGACTCTGTGCGACCCTATGGACTGTCGCCTGTCAGGCTCCTCTGACCATGGGACTTTGCAGGCAAGAATACTGGAGCCGATTGCTGTGCCCTCCTCCAGGGGATCTTCCCGACCCAGGGATCGAATCCAAGTCTCTTATATCTACCTGCTTTGGCAGGCAGGTTCTTTACCACTAATGCCACCTGGGCGGTCATTTTATGTTTAAACTCAAGAGGCCATGTTGTTGGTGAAAAAAGTCTGATATTAGAAATTATGTAGTTTATTACATAGTTAATTTTTGTTAGTAGTGTAACCAATGTATAGAACAGTGAAAATCCCAGTGAGTGAGTATCACAAAATGAACATAACTGTGTACTTACCACTCAAATCAAGAAATAGAAGATCCCCTGCACCCTAAAGCCCTCCCTCTGTCTCTTCTCAGTTTTTACCATATCCCCTTTTTTCAGAAGTGGCCACTGTGCCAACTCTTATAAGCATAGATGTGTTATCTTTTTTATGAATTTTCAAATTATCCAGTATGTTTCGTGACTTCTTTCACTTAACAGATGTGGCCAATACTACTTTTTCTTAACATTCAGAACACTGACTAGTGAAGTGGTAATATCCATCGATGTTTCCATGTAAAAGCTTTTCAGTGCCTTTTCCTTTCATTCTTCTGTGATTTTGCAGTTTATGCAACGTTCACTACAGTTAGTGTTTTCTCTGTAGCTCCCTTTAGTTCCATTATCATAAGGGAATTGATTGTTGTGATGTTTCTTTCTTTCCCGGAGGAAATAAGCAATATGGAAAAGGTCAGTTTTCATTCTAATCCCAAAGAAAGGCAATGCCAAAGAATGCTCAAACTACCGCACAATTGCACTCATCTCACACGCTAGTAAAGTAATGCTCAAAATTCTCCAAGCCAGGCTTCAACAACATGTGAACTGTGAACTTCCTGATGTTCAAGCTGGTTTTAGAAAAGGCAGAGGAACCAGAGATCAAATTGCCAACATCTGCTGGATCATAGAAAAAGCAAGAGAGTTCCAGAAAAACATCTATTTCTGCTTTATTGACTATGCCAAAGCCTTTGACTGTGTGGATCACAATAAACTGTGGAAAATTCTGAAAGAGATGGGAATACCAGAACACCTGATCTGCCTCTTGAGAAACCTGTATGCAGGTCAGCAAGCAACAGTTAGAACTGGACATGGAACAACAGACGGATTCCAAATAGGAAAAGGAGTTCGTCAAGGCTGTATGTTGTCACCCTGTTTATTTAACTTATATGCAGAGTACATCATGAGAAACGCTGGACTGGAAGAAACACAAGCTGGAATCAAGATTGCCGGGGAAAATATCAATCACCTCAGATATGCAGATGACACCACCCTTATGGCAGAAAGTGAAGAGGAACTCAAAAGCCTCTTGATGAAAGTGAAAGTGGAGAGTGAAAAAGTTGGCTTAAAGCTCAACATTCAGAAAACGAAGATCATGGCATTCGGTCCCACCACTTCATGGGAAATAAATGGGGAAACAGTGTCAGACTTTATTTTTCTGGGCTCCAAAATCACTGCAGATGGTGACTGCAGCCATGAAATTAACAGACGCTTACTCCTTGGAAGGAAAGTTATGACCAACCTAGATAGCATATTCAAAAGCAGAGACATTACTTTGCCAACAAAGGTCCATCTAGTCAAGGCTATGGTTTTTCCTGTGGTCGTGTATGGATGTGAGAGTTGGACTGTGAAGAAGGCTGAGCACCGAAGAATTGATGCCTTTGAACTGTGGTGTTGGAGAAGACTCTTGAGAGTCCCTTGGACTGCAAGGAGATCAACCAGTCCATTCTGAAGGAGATTAGCCCTGGGATTTCTTTGGAAGGAATGATGCTAAAGCTGAAACTCCAGTACTTTGGCCATCTCATGCGAAGAGTTGACTCATTGGAAAAGACTCTGATGCTGGGAGGGATTGGGGGCAGGAGGAGAAGGGGACAACAGAGGATGAGATGGCTGGATGGCATCACTGACTCGATGGATGTGAGTCTAGTGAACTCCGGGAGTTGGTGATGGACAGGGAGGCCAGGCGTGCTGTGATTCATGGGGTCGCAAAGAGTCGGACACGACTGAGCAACTGATCTGATCTGATCTGATAGGAGAGTAGTGTGGGTGAAAAAATGAAACTTAGGATCCATTATTGTTGCTATGTATTTGGGAAATTATAGTAGAAAATAATAGGTATGAACTAAGGCTGGAGTCAACCAGACTTGATAATTAAATTACTCAAAGTACTTAAAATGTTTAAAATTCTTTTAACTTACCTATCAGATTCATCTCAGAGCTGTGCTGTATTTAGTGATTTAATGCCAGAAATTGTGGGGGTGCTTAATGTGATGCTGAATCATGTTTTGCAGTAGTGATGACCAAAGCAATTGATATGTTTTACTGATTTGAAGGTGTTATTTTACTGTCCTAGAGATTCTCTTGGAACTCCTGCTGCTCTTTGTGGTCTAAATAGGTACAGTATTTTGGGTAAGAATTTAAACAGTTTTGATCCAGACCTGAGTATCATTTTAGCATTTAAACTCAATTTGGGACCCATTCCCACCCATTGTAGAATCATTTTCTAGTGTGTCCTCTTCCTATGCCTCTATCGCTGGGATAGGACTCAAAAAGGAAATGTCTGTTTATTTTATTCACTTTTCCTCAGGGAAGACAGTGGTGAAGTGAGTCATTAGCACATTGTATTTTCCAATAGCTCTCTTTGACCTTAATCTCTGGAGCTATAAACTCAATGGGAAGATGCCTGTTGAATCACGAGTGATGAGGAAAGCCCATGATAGATATGGTACTATGAATGTTTCAAGGAGAAATTAATGTAGTGTCTATAGATTATAGTCAGAAATCCAAGACCAGCAGAGATGTGCATCTTCCATGTGTAGCACACATGTATTGAGAAATAAATGCAAACTGTTTTCTGGGCTCTAACAGTTCTTTTTATCATGCTACTCTGCAGACAGAAGGATTGGGAGGCAGGGAATTGTTCCACAGTAGTTTGCTTCCTTTGGATGAGTCCAGTGATTGAATCCATCCCATGATAGAGGATTTCTGTTTTTTTAATTTAATTAATTAATTTTTGGCTGTGCTGGGTCTTCGTTGCTGGGTGGGCTTTTCTCTTTTGTGGGAAGCAGGAGCTACTCCGTGGTTGCAGTGCATGGACTTCTCGTTGCGGTAGATTCTCTTGTTGTGGGGTACAGGCTCTAGGGTGTGCGGGTTTCAGTAGTTTTGGTTCATGAACCCTAGAGGACAGGTTCAGTAGCTGTGATACATGGATTTAGTTGCTCCACTGCATGTTGGATCTTCCTGGATCAGGAATTGAACCTGTGTCTCCCGCACTGGCAGGTGGGTTCTTTACTACTGAGCCACTAGGGAAGCCTGATGATTGTTTTATAAACAACTGCATCAGGGCCCAGGTTGAAACAAATACAGCCACAAGGAGACCCATATAAGTTTGTGGGGCTGACCCAAGAGAGCAGCATTTCACACAATTTGCTCCACAAACCACCAGTTCAGCTAGATGTTAATAGATGGTGTGTGAAAAAAGAGCCCACAGCCAAATGAGTGGAGAACACCAGGTTAAATAGAGAAAGCCAAGAGTCCTTGCCAGAGAATGTCTCAAGGTCTTTAATGTGCTAATTATACAGAATATGTCAATCATATTTGATTGATTTCTCAATCATATTCGACCACAAAACCCTTCTTTGGGCAGAAGTCTCACAAAGCTTGTGTTTTATGTAAAATACCTTGGGTAAAATTGCTCTAGAATGTTGATCTTCAAATATTTTTTTGTTGCCTTGTCTCCTACTTTGAAAAATGTAGATGTTCACACATTTTTAACCTGACATCTACATTTTGTAAATCAAAAATTAAATGGGCATAGGTAGATTCATTTTTGACATTGATATTAGATATGGACTTTAAACGCTTTCATCAAAACTTTGGAGCAGCAGAGTTGGCTTACTTAATTTATAAATAATGTCTGTCATCTAACATAATTGGCAAAACCAGACCTTCTTATGAAAGAGATCAGGCTTATCCCTTGTCCTGGGACTCTGCTTCAGGAAAGAGATTTGTGAATTGTGACAGTGTATCTAGAGAGATTCCAGATGAGTAAGAAGTGTGCCTTGGAGGGAAAGTAGACACTGAGTAAAGGAGAGAAAGGAAAGGAGATTGGCTTATGTGGTTTTAGAGCACTTCTAGACATGGAAATGGCAACCCACTCCAGTATTCTTGCCTGGAAAATTCTGTAGACAGAGGAGCCTGGCAGGGTACATACAGTCCATGGGGGTGGCAAAGAGACGTGCCTGAGTGACTGAGTGCAGAGAAGGAAACGTGTGAAGGCTTAAGATCTAGAAATGGATTCCTTAAATGAAAGTATTTAAGCATATGTGTCCCCTGTCACTTGCCTTCAGGGGTATGTGTACCTGGTGTGAAGCTGCTTCTGGGAAAGAAGAGGGGCAAGGAAGGATTAAAAATTACATATGTGCTCTTAAGAGAGTGAACTCCTCCTTTCTCTAAAGTAAGTGATCCCTCTTGAATAGCCATATGATCTGTCTGGCTAAGAAAAGTACTTACCTCAAGAGGTAGTTTGTTGTCTTTTTTTTTTTTCTTTCTGCTTTCAACTGGAAGTCAGATTGCTGAATTGTGGTGGAATTTCTGCCCATCAGCAAAAATTGAGTAGACACCGCAGAATCTCCACAGTGCTTCATATTTTCACAAAGTGCAAAGTGCAAAGATCTGCATGTTCTATTCTCACCTTGTGCCTAATTCCTGTTGGTTACTGGACATGCCTCATTTCCTGGATAAACGTGCGTCACTAAAAAGGCAGTAAATTAGTACTCGGTTAAAGATACATACTTTCCTGTAGGAGCATGGATACATAAAAATGTGTTTATTTCCCACAGGGTACTTATACTAGTCATGATATATACTCTGCAGTAAATGTCCTACTTTATTTATTCCTTGGCATTTTTAACTTTGGCAACTGACAGATTGTTGTGAAGTCAGGATATTTAAACTGGAAGCAACTTTGGGGATTATCTGTGTTGTGAGAGAGGAAAGTGAGCTCAAGAGAAAATAAATGACTTACTCTGGGTGACATAGTTTAAGATCCTAGTTACCAGACTAGGTCATACTGAGATATTTCTCCTGTTAGATTTCCCCATTCTCCCTTAACCCCTTTTCTAAAAAAATAAGAGCTTGGACCGAGTTATCTCTCTAAGCTGAAAATAACTGTTATGTTGCTGTTGGTCCAAAATGGTTCCAAAGTTCCATTGAGAGAAGGTGCGCTATACAGATACAAAAGATGATGATGACGATCCTTGCTTCATTGTACTGGGTTATTGTATCATTCTTGGGTGCTGAAATGCTGAGGCTGGGTTACATTTGGTTGTTTAAACAGTCTCTTGTTATGCATACCTCCCAATATGCAATGCTGCCAATGTTCAACCCTTTTAGATTTATAAGAAGAGCAGTTTTGTATTAGTGAACTTGATAAGTGGCCAGAGGTTCATGGGAGGCTGTACTGGGCAGAGAATGCTATAAATGTTCTAAGTGAATGGAGAAGTATGTAAATCATACGAGCTGTACCCCTTCCCTTGGTTTTGCCTTCTCTAAAGGTGCACAGTGGGCTGGAAGAGTTTCTCCCTTCCTTTTTGCATCTGTAAGCGTCTAGACTGCCCACCACCGCAGCTCAGATGGACATATAGGAGTGGGTGATGGCTCTGAGTGCCAGTTCCTTCAGCCATTCATTTTGACCTTCATTCTTGAACTCAGTAAACTGTGGTTTTTTTGCAAGTGGTTACACCATTCTTTCAAAGAATAGAATTCCACAGTTGTCCAGAGAAATTTGGTGGTCCACAGAGGGAAACAATGACCAAATTCATTTGTTTACCATTGTTTTGGTTTTTTTTTTTAGACTAAGCACTACAGTACTTTCAATTTAATCAGAACACATTAAAGGAAATTGGCTGTTCCTAGAGAATATGACACTTCTGAAGCAGTTATATTTGTCAAATGTAAATAATTTATAGATGTTATAATCAAGTTAGAAGTTTTTATTTAATTTTAAATAAGAAAATAGCCCAAGGAATTGTAGTATAAATAGAATTATAATTCATAATGGGTCAGTTACATTCCATATAATTGTTAAACTTTGACCTGGTAATGCCTTCTCTTAGCATAATTCTTAAACCACTCACATCCAGATAGTTCACTTTCAGTTTTGTTCTTAATGCATTTGTGAATCTTTACTTTCCTTTAGCTTATTTAAAACAGGGAGGCCTGGCCTTCTGTAGTCCATGGGGTTGCAAAGAGTTGGACACTACTGAGTGACTAAACTAAAGAGCTTGAGTACCTCAGAAAGTCATTTAGATAATTGCTCATGTTTCATATTAATCCTGGAGTTCTAAATTAAAAACAATGGGGCATAAGTTTTTTGTCCTTTTTTTTCTTTTAAACACAAAGGGTATACCCTATCTAGCTACCCACAATCCTCTCAAGAACAAAGCAGGGGATAGAAGAATAAAGTGGCAAAGATAAGAGAATTTCTATCCAATTTTTAGATGTGAAAAATTTGGCATATTAGGAATGAACAGTATATGAATGGAATACTTTTTAAACTTTTATTTGTGAGTTGTTGAAACCAGAATGTGATTTTTCACAGAAATAATGTCAGTGATGTTCAAATTTTCTTGACAAATACCAACTTAGAAGTTCTGTTTTTGAAGCAGATGTAAAGGAACTGTCTTGCTTAAAAGAGGTAGGCAGGATGCCCAGGCTCCTGGGATGGGTCTGCAGATCACAATTAAATCTGATGAATTTACCTTAGAGTCCTGGTCAGACATGGTGATGCTAGGACTCTGGTCTTGCAGATCACAAAGCACACAGCCCCATACTCAGCAATCTGGGGAACCTAGTCTGTTTTGCTTCTTGCTCAGGCTGGAGAACCTCCTCAGAGATAGTAGGAGACCATCCAGATGTAGACAGTGTAGATGCTGAGTTGAGCGAATGAAACCCTCCAAATCCTGTCATGGAACCACCACTTGCCTCCACCCCATCATTCCTCAGACAACCTCACTTCAAAATGGTCCTTTCTGTGCTTATAAGCTCATATTTTCATCCCCTCTTTGTATGTTTTTCAGTGAGGGCATTATTGACAATTTTGGCAGAACAGTTGTTTGTCCAGGGGGACTAACCACAGTTTGTTTAGCTTAGTGTCCACCCAGTGAGTGCTCCCCAGCCCTTGGAACAAGCATATCCTCCTCTGAGAATCAACTGATTCTCCCTGAGCACTAAGAGTGAAGCTATCTTAACTGACCTACAACATTCCTATAGGTATTTACATGTTAGAAGAGATTGCTTTTCCATCTAAGTGGCTAATTAATATATGAAAAGGAAATGCAGGTCTAAGCCACTATGAGATAACACTACATACTCTCTTGATGACTAAAATGAGAAAACCGACAATAACTTGAGGATGTGGAGCAGTTAGTACTGGAAATGGAACTTGACATAATCGCTTTGGGCAACTGTTTGACAGTATTTACTAAAGTAAGCATGAGCCTTGTTTAGTAACTCAGAAATTTTACTCCTAGATATGTTCCCAAGAGAAATCAGTACCTGGGCCTATCAAAAGATATATATATCTTTATATATGTATGTGTGTATATATATATATATATATATGTTCACTGGTGCATGGTTGGAAATAACCCTCCAAATGTCTGTCAACAGTAGAATGGTAAATTAACTTTGTGCTCAGATAATAAAATATAACAGCAATTAAAAATGAACTGCATGCAGCAACATTGATGAATCTCATAAGCATAATAATTAAAAGTCAGACAAAAAAATGTTAGTGATATTTACTCTGTATGAAGTTTAAGAACAGGCAAGACTAATAAATAATGATGGAAATCAGAATAGTAGTTACCTGTTGGGGCAGAATAGTAGTTACCTGGAAGGGCCATGAAGGAGCCTTCTGGGGAGTGAAATGTGCTAAGTAATGATGTTGATGGTGGTTACACAGTATTTGCCCACACCATATACACATACCCAGTTGTATATATACATGCAAAGAACTCATGTAGCTGTATACTTAAGATTGATATACTTAGCTTTTTATAACTTTAGAAAGAAAAAATCTTGGAAATTTAATTTCATTTATGGTATTTTAGAGAATGTGATAAAAATAAATTGACGCAGCTTAGGGAAACGGGAGTTTATCTGGAAGCTATTAGCACGTGTCCATGCTTCTGAGTTTCTGGAGCCAAAATTAGGGGAAGTGGTGTTGCTAGTGCTGGCGGCACAAGCTGATTAGAATAGAGACGATAAGAAAAGGAAAAGTGTTACATGATTCCTCTTCTTCATTCTATTTCTTCCTGTCTGCAGCCATAGTGTTTTTGATTATGTCCTAACTTGTGTCCTCCATTCCTATGGCATCATGGTCGAGGCGGTGGACAATGTTAAGAGTCAAAAAGGGGACGTTGGAAGAGGGTACAGGGCAGTGGTTGTGTATCAGGTATCTATGTCTTGGGGCGGAGAGGGCGGGAAACACGACTTTAACCTGCAGGGAGGTTAGCCAGCAGGGAGGCCCTGACAGGACTGTCATAGAAACTTCCAGGTGAGGGGAGCTTCTGGGTCCTAAGAGGTAAACATGGATGGTGTAATGGCGCAACCGATGATTAGGAGTCAAGTCCACTCTGAGAAAGAGGAAGGCTGATGATCACACCATAGTGGGAACATGAGGGGAAACGGAGATTTTTGTCCAGGTTTTTTGACCCAATCGACTGGTTACCCGCATTTGAGGTTTAAGTGGGGACGTACATAAAGGCTTTGCGTGTACCAGGCCCACCTCAACTTGACACTCTTCCTGCTTCTTTATGGTGCTTCTCTTAAGGAGAATGAGTTACAGGGGAATGTTCTCAATTACGTGTTGTGCATAAATGTGCTTTATAGTAAAACACAGACTCTGATCAAGTATAAGATGGATGCTAGACCATATGCTGGGCCAGGTGTCATCTAGCTGTACCAGCTTCCAGCTGGATGCAAACCTGGAATGCTCTAGAATTTATACAACAAATATGGGTTGTCATTTGAATGTCGTTGAAAATGTCATATTGTCACTGAAGTTAAAAATTGCATATGTTGGGTAAAATACATCCATATACATGTTTTTGGCTACTTTGAATATGAAATATAAGCAAATAATGATTTATTTCAGGTTGTATCTACCTTTTATGTGATGATTCTACTAGTAATTGTTTACTACCATGGTGTTCAGTTTTAATGTAGAAAATTAGCATTTTAAGATCCTTAGTAGTTTTATTAGAATTAATTATTGCAAGAAGTAAGTATTATTTGAAATGGAGACACTAAGAGTCAAGTTTGTTAGCACTGATGTATAGAACAGTCTTTTGGACTCTGTGGGAGAGGGAGAGGGTGGGATGAGTTGGGAGAATGGCATTGAAACATGTATAATATCATATATGAAACGAGTCGCCCGTCCAGGTTTGATGCACGATACTGGATGCTTGGGGCTGGTGCACTGGGACGACCCAGAGGGATGGTATGGGGAGGAGGGGGGAGGGGGGTTCAGGATGGGGAACACATGTATATCTGTGGCGGATTCATTTTGATATATGGCAAAAACAATACAATATTGTAAAGTTAAAAAATAAAATTAAATTAAGTTGAAAGTCAAAAAAAAAAGAATACTGGAGTGGGTTGCCAGTTGCTGCTCCAGGAAGTATGGATTAATAAAATCCATACTTCTTAATAATTAGAAACTATAATGTTAAAAAAAAAAGAGCTTCATAAGTCACACTGAATAAAATAGATGACTTCTAATTTTTAAAAAAATTTTTAACTCGTCACATTCTATTTATTTTTAATTATCTTTGCAAATGACTCCATAATCTTTTTTTAAAAAAGCTGCCACATTTTTGTCTGTCCTCTTCTAAATCATTTTGACGTCCCCTTGGGTCACTGTCTTAGTCCATTTGGGCCGCTATAAGAAAATACCACCAACTGGGTAGCTTAAAAACAGCAGGTATTTATTGCTCACAGTTCTGGAGGCAGGGAAGTCCAAGATCAAGACACCAGCATGGTCGCCTTCTGGTGAGGGTCCTCTTTCGATTATAGGTGTCTGTGTTGTATCCTCAAAATAGTGGGAGGGACTGGGGGTCTCCCTGAAGCCCCTTAATAAGACAATGATCTCACTCTCGAGGGTTTCTCCCTCATGACTTAAGCACACCACAAAGGCCTCACCTACTACTACTGTGTCCTTGTTTAAAAATATATTTATCTTTAAAAAATAATTTTATTTATTTTTGGCTGTGTTGGGTCTTTGTTGCTATGCCAGCTTTTCCCTAGTTGTGGCAAGCGGGGGCTAATCTCTAGTTGTGTGCAGGCTTCTCATTGCAGTGACTTCTCTTGGTGCAGCTCCTGGGCTCTAGAGCAGGTGAATGGGCTTCCAGCTCCTGGGCTCTAGAGCATAGGCTCAGTAGTTGTGGTACATGGGCTTAGTTGCTCTGCGGCATGTGGGATCTTCCTGGACCAGGGATCAAACCCGTGTCTCCTGCATTGACAGGCGGATCCTTCACTGCTGAGCCACCAGGGAAGCCCTAACACTGTGACCTTTGGGGAGGGTTAGGATTTCAACAGATTCGGCGGGGTGGGGCACAGAACATTGAGACCATAGCAGTCACCTTATGTAGACGATCTTGAGACTCTCTTTCTGGCTGTAATTCCTTTCACTTTATTCCTGAATCTGCTGCTGCAGCTGGATAATTATACTTGAGTATCCCAGTGTGACCTTGTAGTATCAAACATATCTCTTCATCTCCCTCTTTCCTTCACAGAACTTTGCACAAAACCAACCATGTCTTTTCCTCTTTGCTCAGATTAGAAGCCTTGCAGGCATCTTTGACCTTCTTCCTGTCCAACGCTGTGTGGCTAGTCAAATACCGAACGCCATGCATTGTCAGTTGTTCCTTCCAAAAATACAAAAAATACTTCATTCCTTCTCTTCCTGATTATTCTCACTGTCACCAACCTGGCTTGTCACTAGTCTCATACTTGCATTATTCCTTCAGCGATCAAACTTTAAATCTCATCTCACCAAGCCATGTGCTGGCCAGATGCATTCCCTACAGCCTGCCATTGATTACATCTTCCTCCTGCTCACAAACCTTTAGTATATTTCTGTTTTCAGTAAAATTGAATCCAAACCTAGCCTGGCTTTAACCAGCTCTTTTTCCAGCTATTCACCTTCCTAAAACTTTTCCAGCCGATGATTTGACTCATGATTTCCTGATCGCCTTTCTTTCTCCAGTCTCTGTGCTCATGTTCGTGTCCACCCATGCAGATCATTTACCCTTTCCTGCCCATCCATTTGGCTCCTCCCCAGATTCACTACCTGATGAAGTCTTACCTCCTTTGCCATGCTGCCGTCTCCCTTACCTGCACCTTCCCCACATAGTTATATATACAGCTAGACTGTAAAAGTCTCCAGGGCAAGGGTCTTTGCCTTACCTGTATGCTCTATAATACTTAACAACACAGACACTAAAATAGAAGATTTGTGAAGGCTGGGATCTTTGTCACTGTTATTCAGTGGTAAGGGTCTAGAGTATCTAGAATAGAACCAGGTACCTAATAGGCTTATAGTAAATATTTGCTAAATTGTAGATGCTCAGTAAATGTTTGATTTGATTAAACTGCTAATGCATTAAAAGTTGCTAGCATCTCACACTTACTGTGACTGAGAGATATTATAGTGGGAAAAAAAAAAAAAGAGGGGAGAGGGTATGCATTTTACAGCCAGAATCTGTTCAACAGTGCTTGATATCTCCTTCTAAAAGAGTTGTTTTCCTGCAGATATTAATGAATGCCAACTACAGGGTGTGTGCCCTAATGGTGAGTGTTTGAATACCATGGGCAGCTACAGATGTACCTGCAAAGTGGGATTTGGGCCGGATCCTACCTTTTCAAGTTGTGTTCGTAAGTAATGATCACTTTTTATTCCTATTTTGGATCAGGTTTTTTGTTTCGTTTTGTTTTGCTTTGAGAGGGTGTGGGAGGAGAATCCAAAAGAAGGTAACAGCTTGGTGGTCAACTGAATATTGTAAATATGCAGGAAGATGTCATTAAAATAATAAAGGGGATGAGGTAGCCTGATATACTGGAGTAAATCTATGTTATGAAGCCTTTTCATTTTTATTGTGTTCAGAAGAAAATGAAAGCTAAAACTCAAGAAAAAGAGCAGGCATACAGAGGAAAGATACTTTAATGCAAAGAAAGCAGTTGATTAAAATTAGCATACCTAAGAGATGAAAACAGATTTTTCCTTCATGAGTATTTTAAGCATTATTTAGGTGGAGTTAAACTTTGTTCCAGCTTCTGTCTTTAATTAGTCCAAATTCTGAGTCACTTGTGTCTGATTTAATGAGGTTTCACTGTACTTTCTTGGTTGAAAGAGTCTGGGAAATAGTTACCAAGGCCCTGTGTTTCAAACGTTTTATTCAGTTCTAATTTCAAATATTCTATTCTGGTGTCCTTAAAAACCACCAAAATGTGTCCCTAAACTATTTTGCTTTATGAATCTGTCTCTACGACTTTTCTTCTTGGTAAGGATAAAGATCCTCCATCAAACTTTCTGTATGTTCTAATACTGGTATAGAAAATGTAGTTTCTCCAAAAAGACACTCTTGCCACAAAACCCAATCCAGTGTAATCATTACAGATCACCTGACGATTAGAGATGCATGCATTTTAGATGTAAAGTGCTCAAACACAGAGTTTTTTTTTTAAGACTACCTTATTTATTAAGGTGAAAAGTGAAAGTGAAAGTCACTCAGTCGTGTCCGACTCTTTGTGACGCCATGGACTGTAGCCGGGCCAGGCTTCTCTATCCATGGAAGTGCTAGGCAAGAATACTGGAGTGCGTTGCTGTTGCCTTCTCCAGGGGATCATCCCCACCCAGGTATCAAATCCTGGTCTCTTGCATTGCAGGCAATTCTTTACCATCTGAGCCACCAGGGAAGCCGAATTTTTAGGGTATTTGTGCCCATTATTACAAAGTAGGTAAACACAACAGATTTTTCAAAGTCATATACAATTAAATGTGAAACATTTTAAACTAATGCATGGCAGAAAGTTGTCAAGATAATATTATGAGCAATTCTTCATTAATTTTTGTCTTGCTGGGTTTCTATTTTTATTTACCTTTTTTTTTTTTTTTTTAATGTGGCTCCGGTATTTGTTATTTGGTATCTTTCTGATCCCCAGTTTTAAATGTGCTGTATCTTCAAGACATGTTTTTTTCATGAAGGTACTATCATTTGGTTTTAACTGTGCATCTCTTAACTCTGTGCCCTAAGCTGATGGATAGACATGGTGAAGTAAAGACAGATATAGTAAAATAAAATGACAACTTCATTCATTACTTTTAGATGAGTTTATTGAGGGTTTTGGAACATTGTTACTAATTACTGTTATTTTCCTTTAAAACCTGTCAAATGCAGATTAGGAAATTTTGCACGTAAATTCTTTCCTCCATGTCCTTTCACAGACAGTTCTGATCATGCAGCAGACAGACACCTACTAATTATAGGGCTTTTTTGATGGGTGGAGAAATCAGACTGTAAAATTACATTTGCATACAAGGTACATTTGCAAATTGATGCAAGGATTTGGAAATTTCATGCCAAAAAACATTGTTGAAAATATCCAGATAATTTAGGGATAATTTCTGGCTGATTGGAATTACATAAGTAAGTATTATAAATATATTTTTATAATTTAAGCATAAAAGATTTTTAGAGTTTGGGTATTGTGAATATTTTTTTTTCTATTAAATTGATTTGTAGTCTGGTTAAAATGGCCATGTTGAGCGTTGTAGATTAGGTAAACTTGGAGGACTGGTCACAAAGTGTTTTATTTGACTAGATCTGATGTCTAGAGCTAAGGGCAGACATCCAGGTTTTAATGAGATTGCAGGAACCTGCCAATGAGATTTTGAAACACTTACACATTTCCTTAGCATTTATTTTCCTTGTCATTTCCCAGATAATACTGAACATATTAAACAGCCATCCATTCGTATTTGAAAAATAAATAATTCAATTTTATGGTTCAGCTACAACAGCTGAAATGATAAGTATTAGGAGATGTTTGTTGCTAGTTAAGTGTTCCAGTTTAGATTTGAAGTTAAAACTTGGGCTCTTACCAGCGTTGAGTGGGCAGATTTATTTCTCTTTCCTCTGAATTTACCACATGCAATATCACAGAAATATGTAGAGTCCTTTAGAATTTGTGACTTGGTTCAATCTAGTCCGATTTGTGGGTGAACTATACTTTGAACAAGTCGATGGGGGAAGTCCGAAGAGAAAGAATGTCTTGAGAAATAAGGAGGGGAGAAGGTGATACTTAACAGCGTGTACGTGTATTAGTCGCTCAGCCGTGTCCAACTCTTTGTGAGCCCATGGACTGTAGCCCACCAGGCTCCTCTGTCCACGGAATTCTCCAGGCAAGAATACTGGAGTGAGATACTTACAATACAGGGGCGAAAAATACTGGCAGGATGGTAGTACCTTTGATAGTCATGGAGGAAATAGCAGGAGGAGGCAGGGGGCCACACACGCACACCGACGCACAGGGCACTGAGCAAAGCTATTTACCGTTTGAAATGAATGCTCTTGCAAGACAGAAAAACAGCCTTAGATAGATGGTGGAAGCAGATGGAGGTGACTGGCCACGTTTGCTCAGGCAGCATGAATTTAGGGCATATCCCGGCCATAAAAGGTGTGGCTGACTCTGTGAACTCAAAGAAATGGACTTGGCAGTGGCTGAAGAGCAGTGGGAAGCTCTCCCTGTTCTCGAATACGCTGAGGTGAACACCCTCAGAATTCCTTGACTTCAGCCAAAGGTTGCAACCACTTCACTTTCTCTCCTTGCCCACTCCCTATGCTTGACTTAGCCAAGCTGAAAGAGGAAGGTAGGAGGGGTCTGACCTTGGCCGCCTGCGACCTCTGCATCTGTGGATCAGGGCTCTGCTGCAATAGCATTCTCTAGACCTGCTTCTGCCTATCTGTGGGGAAGGCTGAAACCCAAGATCTCTCAGAGCACATCCAAGAAAAGTGTAATAACCTGTGAAGATCGAGTAGGGAAGCTTCCTGACTTTTTAAACTGCAATTAATTTTCTTCAGAAACTTGAGACCTCTTAGGATGAATGCTGGGAAGGGTGTGTCCACAGGTTCAAAGTGAAATGAAAGTCACCCAGTCATGTCTGACTGTTTGCGACCCCATGGACTGTATCCTGCCAGGCTCCTCTGTCCATAGAATTCTCCAGGCAAGAATACTGGAGTGGGTTGCCATTTCTTTCTCCAGGGGATCTTCCTGACCCAGAGATCGAACCCGGGTCTCCTGCATTACAGGCAGACGCTTTAGCATCTGAATTCTGAGCCTGCCTGTTTGCTGGTCCATTATACCCTTGGCCAGTAGAGGGGGTTAGAGAGAAGATGGACTCCTACCCTGACTCCAGAAATCACGAGATGTCGAACATATCCCTTTGAAAAGCCAGTTTTATTCATGAACACTGTTTCTTTTTAGTTTCTTCAGCTTCCTTCAAGAGATATGAATTATTTCACACAATTGGAAACTGAAGCCAGGAGAGTTTGAGTAACTTTTCAAGATCATATAGCTCATCCTTGACATTTGAGATGATAGAATTGGATTTTGTGCCTTCAATTTAGGGTTCTAGATCAGGAATTGGCAAATAATAGCCATGGGCCAAATATGCCCCATTGTCTGTAATTGTAAATAGTTTTATTGGAACACATTCTTGTCTATTCATTTACATACTATCCGCGGCTGTGAAATAGCTGTTGGCAGAGCTGAGAAGTTGCAATAGAGACCATATAGACCACAGAGCCTAAAATGTTTATCTTACCTTTCACAGAGAAAGATTTCTGGCTTTTGGGCTGAATCAGTGCTGTCCAATAGAACTTTTTGTAATGATGGAAATGTTCTGTATCTACATTGTCTGAGGTGATAGATACTAGTCATAGGTGGCTGGTGTGCCAAAGAGATTGAATCTTTAATTGTATCTGTCTTCAATTTTTGAAACTTTTTATTTTATATTGGAGTATAGCTAATTAACAATGTTGTGATAGTTTCAGGTGAACAGCGAAGGGACTCAGCCATACATGTATACATGGATCCATTCTCATCCAAACTCCTCTCCCATTCATAGGCTGCCACATAACATTGAGCAGTATCTCATTTAAATTTTATCAAAGGAGGAGTATGTGGGTAGGAGCTAATGAATGGGATCTCATAGTTCTAGACGCGTTTTTGTGAAACTGATTGGGTAAATGACCACCAAGATCTCCCTAGCAGAGAGAGCAAGATGGGCTTTCCTTCCTGACCTGGTGGTTTTGTCCATGGTAAGATTATTCTTCCCCAGAAGTGAGGCTGGGAGCCTCTTTGTCACCCCTGACTCTCTCATCTCCTTTGGTCTTCAAGAAAATCATTAAATCTTCATAATCTGTTTTATGCTTTTTCCTTTCCTCCAGCCTCTGCTGCGGCTGTCTCAGCTTAGACCCCTAGTTTTCCTCATTTAGTGACCACATAGCATCACGGCCTTGAGGTTACACAAACAGATCTGTGCCAAGTGTTTGCTCCCAGATAAAAGCAGTAACAACTCAAACTGTGACACTAGTGTAGTAATCTTTACTGTGTACTTACTAAGTGCCAGGCACTGTGATGAGTACTTTGTATGGATTACCAAATATTATAGTTGCAGGATCTCTGTGAGGCTTGTATTGTTGTTCTTCCTATTTGGGAAATGAAGAGATTGAGGCACAGAGAGGGTAAGGATCTTTCCAAAAGTAACACAGCCTTTAAGTAAGTGGTAGAGCCCAAATTTGAAACTCTGTCTCACACCACTAGCTGAGCCTTTAATCAGGAAGAGGACACTAGTCTAAATTGATAGGAGTGAGTCATATATTTAAGTGGAGCCACTATTTAGTCTCACTGTATAATAGCTAGTCTGACTCTGCAGTGGCCTCAGGGTCATTTTTAAAAATTTGATTCTCCCAGAATTGATTTTTAATAGCCCATTTCCTGAAAAGGCTCTTACCCAGTGGCTCTTACTTCCTTAGTAAAGTCATCTGTTGGACTCCTCCTAACAGTGTTACCTGATTCCCACACCTGCATCCCAGTGCTCATTCCACTGGGACTCTAAGCTTTAAAGACATGAAACTCTAATGTGGAATTTCCTCCAAGAAGTGAGTAAGGATATTGGAGGTGTTTGGGGTCGGGGAGGAGTAGAAATAAACTACTAGGAGAGACTAGCTATCTTCTCAAGTCTGTTGTAGTTTTCAGCTTCTTCAAAGTCCCAGAGTAATTTATGTCTGTTTAATAATGTTTGAATTGATAAGAGCAGCATGCCTTTGAGAGTGTTACAGAGTTGGTTGTACAACCCTATAATTAACTCATAAGGTGTTTAATGTATAATTGGGGAGCTTAGCTGTGAGAACCATAGTGTCATATCTTCTTACTGTGGTTTGTAATGGAATCACCATCAGCATTGAATATATGGTGATGATTCAATACTACACTTGGGTTTAGAGCTGTACGGTTATTACTTTGGAAGATTTTTCCCATGTTTGTTGCCAAGAGCAAAAGATTTGTTTCCTTGAATGACTGACCGTGGCATTTCCGGTAGGATTTATGCTTCTGAAATGCTTTTCCCTCTATACAGAGTACCTGAATCTGTGTACCCTAGTCTTAGCAACATGCCCTGCAAACAAATAGAATCTGCAAAACCCATACTTAAGATTTCCTATACATATGAACTGTGTTTGAGTGTTTCCTGCGGAAGTATGGGTTGGCAGCAGTCTGCTGCAGGGACGGGCTTTGCGTGTGGGTATGGCATAAGTCCTCTTGGAGGAGGTCGCCATTAACCCTACCATAGAGCTGCCAGAACTTACATAGGACTGGGAAATAGACTCTTGGAGGGCGCAACAGAACCTTGTGCACCAGGACCCAGGAGAAAGGAACAGTGACCCCACAGGAGACTTGTCTGTGGGTGTCTGGGAGTCTCTGGTGAAGGCATGGGTCAGTGGTGGCCTGGTGCAGGGTTGGGGGCATGGACTGTAACAGTACATGCATGGGATCTTGAGGGAGGTCACCATTATCTTCATTACCTCAGCCATAGTTTGGCCCTAAGTAAATAGCAGGCAGGGAACACAGCTCCACCCATCAACAGAAATTGAATTAAGGATTTACTGACCATGGCCCCGCCCATCAGAACAAGACCCAGTATCCCCCTCAGTCAGTCTATCCATCAGGAAGCTTTCATAAGCCTCTTATCCTTTTCCATCAGAGGGCAGACAACTGAAAACCACAATCACAGAATACTAACCAAAAAAAAAAAGCAAGAGAGTTCCAGAAAAACATCTATTTCAGCTTTACTGACTATGCCAAAGCCTTTGACTGTGTGGATCACAATAAACTGTGGAAAATTCTGAAAGAGATGGGAATACCAGACCACCTGACCTGCCTCTTGAGAAACCTATATGCAGGTCAGGAAGCAATAGTTAGAACTGGACGTGGAACAACAGACTGGTTCCAAATAGGAAGAGGAGTACGTCAAGGCTGTATATTGTCACCCTGCTTATATAACTTATATGCAGAGTACATCATGAGAAACGCTGGGCTAGAAGAAGCACAAGCTGGAATCAAGATTGCCGGGAGAAATATCAATAACCTCAGATATGCAGATGACACCACCTTTATGGCAGAAAGTGAAGAGGAACTAAAAAGCCTCTTGATGAAAGTGAAAGAGGAGAGTGAAAAAGTTGACTTAAAGCTCAACATTCAGAAAACTAAGATCATGGCATCTGGTCCCATCACTTCATGGCAAATAGAGGGAGAAACAGTGACAGACTTTATTTTTTTTGGCTCCAATCACTGCAGATGGCGACTACAGCCATGAAATAAAAAGATGTTTACTCCTTGGAAGAAAATTTACGACCAACCTAGACAGCATATTAAACAGCAGAGACATTACTTTGCCAACAAAGATCTGTCTAGTCAAGGCTATGGTTTTTCCAGTGGTCATGTATGGGTGTGAGAGTTGGACTATAAAGAAAGATGAGTGCTGAAGAATTGATGCTTTTGAATTGTGGCGTTGGAGAAGACTCTTGAGTGTCCCTTGGATTGCAAAGAGATCCAGCCAGTCCATCCTAAAGGAAATCAGTCCAGAATATTCATTGGAAGGACTGATGCTGAAGCTGAAACTCCAGTACTTTGGCCACCTGATGCGAAGAACTGACTTATTTGAAAACCCTGATGCTGGGAAAGATTGAAGATGAAATGAGAAGGGGATGACAGAAGATGAGATGGTTGAATGGTGTCACTGACTCAATAGATGTGAGTTTGAGTTTACTCCAGGAGATGGTGATGGACAGAGAGGCCTGGCGTGTTGCAGTCCATGGGGTCCCAAAGAGTGGGACACGACTGAGCGACTGAACTGACTGCTGCTGCTGCTAAGTCGCTTCAGTCGTGTCCGACTCTGTGCGACCCCATAGATGGCTGAGCAACAGGCTCCCCCGTCCCTGGGATCCTCCAGGCAAGAACACTGGAGTGGGTTGCCATTTCCTTCTCCAATGCATGAAAGTGAAAAGTGAAAGTGAAGTTGCTCAGTTGTGTCCGACTCTTAGCGACCCCTTGGACTGCAGCCCACCAAGCTCTTCCGTCCATGGGATTTTCCAGGCAAGAGTACTGGAATGGGGTGCTAATGCCTTCTCCGAACTGACTGACTGACTGACAAATATGAACCCATCAGCATGCTTTGTAATTCCTCCTCAGTATTCTATCCCATTCCCATTTCCACCAATCCTTTAGCAATCTTTGGGCAATACTCATTTTCTTTTTTTTTTAGTATAGTGTAAATCCTTACAATGCAGTAGAATGTTTAATCCTGTTTATCATATTTTAAATAATAAATGTAGTATACTAACATCACTGAATTATCCTTTACAACCAGGCTTCCCATCTATGATTAAAGATAGTACTCAAACAATAGAAACACCAATGTTGCATCATTCTAGGTAGCATATTGTTCCTGAGTTTATAGAAATGTTTAATGAAATAAGTGAAATGGCCACTAAGTCATTTAAAATGATAAAAGAATAACAGATGACTTAGGTATTACAATAGAGGCTGCTTTAAATATCACATCCTATTAGAAATCTGAGGGAGGCATACATTAATACTTTTGAAAATTTGAATCATAGGAACATCAGTAAAATTTAGGTATGTAACCCAAAGCTTTTCATTGGCTTCCTCCTGGGTTTTCTTCCATCTTCAAAGGAGCAGATTTTTTATTAGTTAGTAGCTTATGTGTACTTGGGATGAAGCAAAATGTTTGGTAGCAACATGGTCTGATGTTCCGACACACCAACTATTGAGTTTTAAGTGTAAATAGAATTTTTAATAAAAAATGAAGTACACTTTGAACACCCCAAAATGATTAGTTAAAAAAAAAATCTTAGCATTGAAACATGTAAAATATCATGTATGAAACGAGATGCCAGTCCAGGTTCGATGCACGATACTGGACGCTTGGGGCTAGTGCACTGGGACGACCCAGAGGGATGGTATAGGGAGGGAGGAGGGAGGAGGGTTCAGGATGGGGAACACATGTATACCTGTGGTGGATTCATTTTGATATTTGGCAAAACTAATACAATTATGTAAAGTTTAAAAATAAAATAAAATTAAAAATAAAAAAATAAAAATAAGTACAACAGTTGAGTTTTGATGACTTTGTAAGCTGATGATTCTTATTCCCTTAAAGACTGCCCCCTAACTTGAAGTGCTTTGGAAGCTGTCATGGAAAAAGAACACCAGTACCCCAGCACTTAGGGAAAAATCTTGATATTAGGAAATGAGGGAAGAACAAAAGCCTATAAAAGAGACCTTTCAGGGGAAGATACTTAGGAATTAGCTATTCTCCATATGGTAAAATGCCTAAAAGTTTACTTACTTGTGAATGCCGTGCCTGGGAGTCTCAACTAGAGATTCGCTTGAATGAACCAGCAGTCTCTTACCATTCACTCACACACTAGTATACATACTAATCCCTTGAAAACTGAATTGCTGATTGGGAGTTTGGGCAGCAGGTCCAATGTGCTACTTCAGAGTAGAGGCCTTGGCTAGGAGACCAGGGCGAGCATAACGGGGTGGTACCTGAGATAGTGTCCCACCCTGGATAGCAGGTGAGTGGACACAAGGGGCTGAACGTGGATAAGTCAGTGCAAGGGGCCAGTGTCCCCATTTGCCAGTGTCCAGGGTTTGGGGAAACTCTGCCCTGCTTTAAATGGCCCTTGTTCTTGGGATCTAGAACTTAATGCTATTAGTGTTAGCATTAAGCCCTGCCACGTGTGAAATGGGCTTTTCTGTTGGCTCAGATGGTAAAAAAAAAAAAAAAAAAAAAGTCCAGCTGCAATGCAGGAGACCTGGGGTTCAATCCCTGGGTCGGGAAGATCCCCTGGAAAAGGGAAGGGCTACCCACTCCGGTATTCTTGCCTGGAGAATCCCATGGACAGAGGAGCCTGGCAGGCTATGTAGTCCATGTGGTTGCAAAAAGTCAGACGTGACGGTGACTAAGCACACAGCACGTGTGTAAAATAGGCTCTTGTGTGTTGACCCAACACTGTTTCTATGGAAATATGTGTTGTGAATTCCAAACACTTTGGAGGAGAAATTTTGGAGCAAAATCCTTGGTGAGCTGACTATATTAGAACTATGTATATGTTCTTAAGATTATACAACCTACTTATAGAAACAGACAGACACACACATACACATATATGTACTGTATAAGTGATGGTCAATCATTTCAGAAATTTACTATCCTTTTGGGGGTAATAACTATTCTCTTACATTTTGTTTTACTTCTGTGACCTTTGATTTTTCACAGCTGACTGGCACAGACTCCAGAAAGTGAGTAGTAAAAGGGAGAGAAAAAACTCAAACTTCTCCCTTTTACCGCATTTTGAGTAGTTTGGGGCAAACTTGGCTTTACTAGAGGAGCTAAGTTTTGAAGCCTTAGGAAGGTCTCCTCTGCTCCCCTCAGTTCACTGCTCCAATCTTCCAATTCACTCATATCTTTTTTTCCGAATATTTTTCGCTTGTTGAAATTCTGCAACTAATAGTGATCAAGATGTGTTCAAATGCCCTTGAGAGGATGGAGATAACTGGTTTTATTAATAAGGGAGGCTGACATGTGTTTTGTGTCTACCCTGAACCAAATGTTTAGCATATGATAAATCTAGTCTATACATTGAACTTGTCACTTATAAGTCAGGGAGTTGTTGAAGCTTAGCTGCTGTATTAACATTCTCTCCAGAGGTATGGAGCCAGCAGGGTGGGTGGATGGGAAGGGATTTTGAAGGAATTGGCTCACATGATTGTGGAAGTTCAGTCAGTTCAGTCGCTCAGTCGTGTCCAACTCTTTGCGACCCCATGGACTGCAGCACACCAGGCCTCCCTGTCCATCACCAACTCACAGAGTTTACTCAAACTCATGTCCGTTGAGTTGGTGATGCCATCCAACCATCTCATCCTCTGTCGTCCCCTTCTCTTCCTGCCCTCAATCTTTCCCAGCATCAGGGTCTTTTCAAATGAGTCAGCTCTTCACATTAGGTGGCCAAAGTATTGGAGTTTCAGCTTCAACATCAGTCCTTCCAATGAACACCCAGGACTGATGTCCTTTAGGATAGACTGGTTGGATCTCCTTGCAGTCCAAGGGACTCTCAAGAGTCTTCTCCCACACTACAGTTCAAAAGCATCAATTCTTCAGCACTCAGCTTTCTTTATAGTCCAACTCTCACATCCATACATGACTACTGGAAAAACCATAGCCTTGACTAGATGGACCTTTGTTGGCAAAGTAATGTCTCTGCTTTTTAATATGCTGTCTAGGTTGGTCATAACTTTCCATCCAAGGAGTAAGTTGGCAAGCCCCAAATCTTCAGTTTAGGCTGGCAGGGAAGGGAAGTCCCAGGGAAGGGTTAATGTTGCAGCCAGAGTTTGAAGGTCATCTGCTGGCAAAATGTCTTCTAACTCTGAGGAGATCAGTCTTTTCTCCTAAGGACTTCAACTGCTTGGATAAGGACAACACACATTCTAGAGTCATCTGCTTGACTCAAAATCTATTGACTTAAATGTTAATCTCATATGCAGAATACTTTCACATCAACATTGAGACCTGTCTTTGACCAGATATCTGGGTTACCATGGCCCAGTCAGTTTGGCACTCACAAACCATTGCAGTCAGTCAAAGTCACTTTCCTGGGTTATGCTGCTGGTAAGTGGTAGGCCTACTATGCGAACCCAGGTCTATCTGGCTCTAAAAACCCTTGCTCTCTTCACTGTCCTGTAGTACCTTCATGGAGTGAGGTTGTTTCTTGTAGCAGAGATGTCAGTCCTTTTGTGAGAATGAATATACAGCTTTGAGGGGAAAGGGAAGTTGATTTGGAAGCTCCAAGTGCTAGAGCAATTGGGTAAGGGAAAGGCAAATTGGAAAAACCTCATTTGGACAATGGTGCTATAGAGAAGAGCTCGTCTTGATGTAGAAGAAAGAGCTGAGAGGTGACCGTCAAGCTTGGTGCATACAGCAGTGTTGACTTGGACTGGAATTGGCCCTGTAAAAACATTCTCCATGCACATTTACTTTAGAAAGTGATCTTTGTGAAGACAGAGATGTGTCTTTCTCTCTCATATTCACCTCATTTGCCCAGTAGCTGTTAGTTTAATGAAGTCTCATCTACATTTATAGAAGAATCCGAATTAGGACTTAGATGTTGGATGGGTATGGGCTGATGTGCTTTTTAAGATATTTTCTGAGGTGTGAGGATGTTATTTGTTCCTTTTCTGGTGTGCTTTCTGGCTGGACAGGGGGCCTTGTGTGGCAGGGCCAGTCAGAAGCTGCTCTCAGCCTCCGATTGCTGGTCGCTGGTCTAGGATGAGACTGGATGAGGCCCTGCAGGCTTTCACTGTCCTCCAAGTGAGAAGAGTAACAGTTGACTTGTATCAATTATGTTCAAATCCTGATTTTCCATGGTACTTGGCTATTCAATAGATGCTATCCTAAAATAACCTGTGTGTGTGTGTAAAAGTCGCTCAGTCGTGTCTGACTCTTTGCAACCCCATGGGCTATACAGTTCTTGGAATTCCGCAGGCCAAAATACTGGAATGGGTAGCCATTCCCTTCTCCAGGGGATATTCCCAACCCAGGGATTGAACCCAGGTCTCCTGCACTACAGGAGATTCTTTACCAGCTGAGCTACCAGGGAAGCCCAAAATAACCTCTATTATGGCTAATTACAACACAGCAAATGAAATCATGATTTTGACAATTAGGTTTATTTAGGCAGGTTTATTTTGGTTGCGATGATTTATTTTCATTCATGCACACATAACTGATATTTTTAAATTTTAAGTTCTAATTAAAGGATCATATAACTGATTTTTAACACTAGCTAAAATGGAAGAAGGGGCCAGGCAACAACAGGGATGTTTGATATCCTGACTCCTAAGGCTCAATAGGTCAGCTGACCCTAAATCAGGTAGGGTGATGCCCTACATCTAGATGGATTTATCCTGAAGTATGGCTTCTAATACAAACTTTAAGGTTCCTTTTAGTATTTATGTGAAATGTCGAACTGGTTTTTGTCATTTCTTGGGTGACATCAGGCCTTGTCTCTCTGCTTCAGCGGACACCCCTGTGATCTCGGAAGAGAAAGGGCCGTGTTACCGACTGGTCAGTTCCGGAAGGCAGTGTATGCACCCTCTGTCTGTCCACCTCACCAGGCAGCTCTGCTGTTGTAGTGTGGGCAAGGCCTGGGGCCCGCACTGTGAGAAATGCCCCCTTCCAGGCACAGGTAAGACGCGCCCCGGCATGTGCTCGTTCACTCCCGGCCACACAGGATGATTTGGACAGCATGGGTTCTTTGTGGTTTCTGACTTTAAATCAGTTATTAGTAATACAATGTGTTTTTATCCTTTTGAACAGACCATGAATGTACGAGGTTGAATCAGTGGAAAAAATTACATGCAAAGAGCTTTTCCCATTTGTGTGTAACATTAGACTTCCTTTTGGATGTGAAGAAAAGCCATTGCTTTTTATTCCTGGTTGCTGTCCCTAGTTTCTGCTGTTTAAAAGTGTGGAGACCCCGGAAGGCCGTGTGGGGCTTGCACTTTTCTGATCAGTGGCTGTTCACTGCCTGCATGGTCACTAGACCTGCTGTAGGTTAACTCTTTTAACTCATGTATTGAATGGGTGCCTGTCAGGTTCTATTAAGAACATCATGCTTGATTTCTCCAGGTGGAAATGGAGAAAATTGTATTCACAATTGAATTTATGCTATGAAAATTCATAACTCAAGGGCAGGTCCTCCTATAAACTTCTGGATGGGAACTGAATATAAGAAGTGATGATTCTTTATCCTTCAGCTGAGTATATAATTGCCTAATGCTCTGAAAGCATAAATTTATCTAAGTGCCGTACGTATCCCAAGGCATCACCAACTTCTCAAGCAGGGTCAAGTAGAGTTTAATGGAAGAGAAAGAAACATACCTGCAAATACTGGGCATAATATTATATATATATATATATATAAAAATATATATATAAAGAGTGGTGTACCTATTTCGCTGACATGGGGTGGGCATAAGACGTCTACCTGGTTTCTTATTTGATAAGGTGGTTCCCATCTATGGAAGTGCGTTCACTCTCAGAGAGACATTTAATGTCTTACACCTATAACTTGCACTGTTTCAGACAAGTTTTAAATATAAATGTAATGATCACAAGCCACTTTGGTTGTTGCCTAGGATCATAAAGAACTGGTGAGGCAGAGATAGTATAATGTTGATGATGTTTTGGTATACTGTATGACTTGAGACATCTCCAGAAGGCCCTAGTAGCCTCCTGAGGAGTCTGATCTGCTCAGTATTAAAAAGTAATCATCAGTGAAATTGATGATCTTGATAATTCACAGACCCATTTCTCTTTAAGTTCCATTTTGATAGCTTTTATAGCCCTTACATGAAGCATAAATCAAGAAAGTGAATGTAACACAGGAAGATTTTCGCATAAAGTAGAGTCACTAAGTTTGAAAATAATATTAAAGATAAAACTTGGACACTTAACCAATTTTTGATTATAAGATGATTTTCATGAAAGTAATGTTTGGTTATTTCATGTACCTAAAGTATTTGATAGAAAAACTTTTTTAGAAACTTCTGTTCTTTCACATGAAAATTGTATTTCATAGTTGAACGTAAAAATGAGGTTCTACCATTTAATGTGTGATCCTTAGAAAAACAGTATTTTAGCATGCTTTAAGGAGTATTTTAGAGTTCTATTTTTACTGAGAACTAATTTTAGGTCCAGAACATTCATAGGAGATCTCTTGTTCAGTGGAAGTGACTTATTTTACTTTCAGTTTTAAAGGTAGAAATGAAGGAGTTGACTGTAAGCCCTTTGCTGTCTGCGTTTGGTAACTTGCCTCCAATACCAACACCAAAGAGATTAGGTGGACTTTTCCTCCTCAGGCCACACATGGCCTTGCCTCCCTTGTCTTCCCCCTTGACTTATTCCTGGTGATTATGCAATGAAGGTTAGGAAATCACATGTGCCCAGCTGATATTTGTTAAGTGTACAAAACCACTTTCCTGGCAGGAATAGCAGTTACAGGATACAGAATATCTCCTTGTCCTCACGATAATTCAACCAGTTGGTTGTGGTCTGGCTTTTGCTCACTTGTCACTCCTCCCCTTGAAAATAACTACGTTCTAACTTGGTGTGTCCATTTCCCTTCATTTCTACCTGTCATCTCTTTAGCATGTGTCTTTGGCTTCATTTTCACCATCCTGAGAGTATTTCTTCAAAACCACTTGCCCTTTTCAATCCTTCTTAACCAACCTCTGCATATCAGCTGATACTCCCCACCCTGGTTTCTTCATCTTTGGTTTCTTCAATGGGAATCAAATTAGGATGATTTCAGTACCTCATTTCCCTCAATAGTGACTGCTTTTTCTTTTTTAACCTTCTTGCTAGTCATTTAATTTAGACGTTACTAAGTTCCTGGTTAATAGTTAATGAAATTAGACCAAAGCAAGAGTGAAAAGTCTGATTTCTACTGATGTTATACCCTCCTCCGATATATATATATAATCTATATGGTATGTTCTGTACCTAAAAATCTCATGTATTACATATATTTTATGTGTAATACATAGTGTGATAAAGAATATGAAATATAAAATATATGTATACTATCTCTTAATTTGTTTCTGATATATATAATTTGATATATAAAATATATGCTCTCTCTATATAAGATTCTGATTGTGTAAGATAAGGAATTAACAGATGGGGAAATGTTTACTAGAAGAATTGAGTTTTTTCCTGTAAATATGCAAGTTTGAGAGAAATTCGAGCATTTTGCATCTGTTCTTTAAGTTTTTAAATGTAACTATAAATTAGTGATGGTTTATTAAGCAATATTCATCATGCTGTTTTCCTCTGTATAAGTTTGCACTTTTAGATTTTTAAAAGGAATATTTTCCCATCCCAAATCTAGCTGCTTTTAAGGAAATCTGTCCTGGTGGAATGGGTTATACGGTTTCTGGCGTTCATAGACGCAGGCCAATCCATCACCATGTAGGTAAAGGACCTGTATTTGTCAAGCCAAAGAACACTCAACCTGTTGCTAAAAGTACTCATCCTCCACCTCTCCCAGCCAAGGAAGAACCAGTGGAGGCCCTGACCTTCTCCCGGGAACAGGGGCCAGGAGCGGTGGAGCCAGAAGGTGAGAGTGGAAACGGATCATGGAGCTAGCCTTCTGTCTTGTGTGTCTTTGGTTTCCCTGTATGTAACTTCTACAACAGGGGCTTTCAGCCTCGGCACTATTGACAGTTTGGGGTGGATAATTCTCTGATATGAGGGGCTGCTCTGTGCATTATAGGGTGTTTAGCAACATCCCTAACCTCTAACCTCTAGTGCCAGTAGCACCCTCCCCCTCCTGATTGTTACAACCAAAAAGATGTCCAGATATCACTAAATGTCCCCTGGGGGAAGAATTACCCCTGATTGAGAACCACTGCTCCAGAACAATTGTGACAGCATTCCATGATAATCTAATGACATTGTCTTATGTTTGGGGGCTACTTTTTCTTGCTATTTACTCCTGGATAGTGGTTTAGATTTTTCAGGGAATAGCCAGAATTTGCTTCTGTATCTAGAGAGCTGTTTAATAAATATGTGTTTACTTTAAAAAGTGGAATCCACAGGCTTGAAGCATCAACTCAGCTTCCATGAAATAGTTTCACAGGCAGTCAGGGATAATGGGCAGCAAAATGAAGGAAGATAGGGTCCTTGAAAGGGATTTTGGAGAGAGTTCACCTAGTGAAGTCCTTTGATTTGCATTTTGAGAACTGGAGACATAGAGCAACTGACCTGCAAATGTCATACGAAGAGCATGTGATAAAACCAAGGAACACATTTTTCCCAGGAGGTGGTTAAGGCCTTCTTCTCCAGAAGGAGACTAGAGACAATTTGTTCTGTTTCAGAAAGAAGGATTATCTATCTTTGTCTCTTCATAGAAGCCAGCATGTCCAATACTTTGAATATCTTTTTCACCACAGAAGTGCTCACCCCAGATAGGATGAACAAAAATCATAACTTTGTGTGGGATAGGTATTGGCTTTCATAAAGCTTCTGTTGGTCTTTCACACTTGGATCTTGGATGGGAGTTCAGGGTGTGCATTTATGGATTTTGTGAGGAGAGAAGGGGCTCAAGCTAGATGAGGCATTGGGAGCATGGCAAGGAAGAGAGGTCTCTCTTCAGGGCTCTGAACCTTCATGTGCTGTAGCCCAGTTAAGTCCGCTCTTGGACTTGCTGCACTTCTCCTTGGTTAGGCAGATGAGGCAGGACCTCATCTAAGATCGACAGTGCTGGCCACTTGGTTCCTGGACGGTTGGCCAGGTGTTTGCAATTCCTCCTCCTCTTCATAAGCAGCAGAAAATGGGCTGTGGTCCAGATTCTGCCTCAAGAGTTTCTTGGTGGTGGGTTAGACAGGCTAGAAAGTTTATTGACTTTTTCTAACCACAAGAATGTTGCAGCAGTGGTAGCAATCTGGTACCCTGATTGCGTTTAGGAGTAATGCATCTACCATATCTTATACTAATGTTTATGGAGATGTTGATGCATGAGCAGAATCCCTGTGATTATTGATCTAAGTTTTGAGGACTAATTCTACAACTGATTTTTGAAGTGTTTCAAATGGAAAGGCATAATCACTACCACCACCACCCTATAATAATGTTGGTGATTGTGTAATCTGTGATTTGTTCAACATAGTGATGCTAATTGCTCATTGAATCTTGCTGGCTTGTGATTTTTTTTTTTGTAATCTTGTTAGAATATCTTTCTGAAAATGCTCACAGGGCTTCATTAAAGATCAGTGTGCACCAAGAATGCAGCACCCTTTCTTAGGTCTCTTACTGAAACAGGGGCATTTATTTTTTTTTTTTAACATTGATATCAGAAAGCATTTCAAACATTGTTTATTGTATTAAGGATAACTGTAATGAAAATGTTCCTTTTCTAAGGCATGGAAAGTGCTACAAAATTGTGAGTAGGCATGAGACAATGAATCAGGAAGTGTTGCCTCCTATGACTTTAATAGTTAGTGAGTTGGAAAGAACTGCATCCCATCTACTGCTGATCTCCTGCAATTGAGGAATGACATACAGTTTTCCCCTGTCAGTCATGTGTAAAATGCTCCAAAATGGTAGTTGACTATAATTCTGCATTTGATTTAGTTTGATTCTTAATCCTTTTGGAGACTGAACTTTTGTTGCTTTTTATTTTTTTATTTTTATTTTTTTGTTGCTTTTTAAAAATTGAACTATTATGTAGTAAACTGTCTTGAGTTGTACTAATGTTCTTCTTTCTTTTTTGGTTTTAGTGGCAACTGTACCTCCTGAGAAGGTAATTTATTCATTGTTTGCAAGTCTTCTTTTGTTACCTTCATAATGATTCTCTTCTAGATTATGTGTGATTTTTTAAGACTTAAATATAGTAACATGTCTATTATACATCATTTCACTTAAGGAAATATATTGAATAACAGCCATTCATTCAATAAACATTTATTGAGTGCCTGCTATATGACTGGCGCTATGCTGAATATTAGGGAAATAGTAGAAACCAAATCAGATGAATCTGCTTGTTCTCATGGAACTTAAATCTGGGGAGATGAAAATGATGGGCCTGATGGACTATGAGGTACCATTTCACGCCAGTCAGAATGGCTGCGATCCAAAAGTCTATAAGCAATAAATGCTGGAGAGGGTGTGGAGAAAAGGGAACCCTCTTACACTGTTGGTGAGAACGCAAACTAGTACAGCCACTATGGAGAACAGTGTGGAAATTCCTTAAAAAACTGGAAATAGAACTGCCTTATGATCCAGCAATCCCACTGTGGGGCATATACACTGAGGAAACCGGAATTGAAAGAGACACGTGTACCCCAATGTTCATTGCAGCACTGTTTATAATAGCCAGGACATGGAAGCAACCTAGATGTCCATCAGCAGATGAATGGATAAGAAAGCGGTGGTACATATACACAATGGAGTATTACTCAGCCATTAAAAAGAATACATTTGAACCAGTTCTAACGAGGTGGATGAAACTGGAGCCTATGATACAGAGTGAAGTAAGCCAGAAAGAAAAACACCAATACAGTATACTAACGCATATATATGGAATTTAGAAAGATGGTAACAATAACCCGGTGTACAAGACAGCAAAAGAGACACTGATGTATAGAACAGTCTTTTGGACTCTGTGGGAGAGGGAGAGGGTGGGGAGATTTGGGAGAATGGCATTGAAATACGTATAGTATCATATATGGAATGAGTCGCCAGTCCAGGTTCGATGCACGATACTGGATGCTTGGGGCTGGTGCACTGGGACGACCCAGAGAGAGGGTATGGGGAGGGAGGAGGGAGGAGGGTTCAGGATGGGGAACACATGTATACCTGTGGTGGATTCATTTTGATATTTGGCAAAACCAATACAATATTGTAAAGTTTAAAAATAAAATAAAATTAAAAAAAAAAAGAAAGGCTACTATTAAAAAAAAAACAAAAAAACACTAAAGATAGTTACCCCTGTCGGAGGAGAAGGAAATTCAGTATTTTGCTTTATAGCTTTCATATAACTTGAAGTTTTTAAAATAGTTTACTTTTGTAATTTATAAAAGATGAATTATAAATATTAAAAAATTAATGCTCTAAAAAAAAAAAAAAAGAAAATGATGGGCCTCATGGGAATCAGGGACTTAAGTGAAATTCAGAGAGTTAGTTTATGGCCTGGAACATCTATGGAAAGAAAGGTTCTGACATGTTTATGTAATTGTGTTATTCCAGAATTCATATATATACTGAGTGATGTACTTCTCACTTCAACTAAAATTTGATATGCATGTTTGACTTAAACTGGAGTATGAGCAGAACTTACCCTTGAAATTGATAATCAAGTACTGGGATATTGCTTCCTTAAAATTTTAGAGAAATTTTAATCTTTCATTTTGGGGGGCCATGAAATGGGACACTGAATTGTGAGATTTGTTAGTAGAAAATATTGGCATTTGCTGAAGCTCTGTCCTGTTTATATAATATTGTTCCTTGTCTGAAGATTTATTGGTAACATGAAAATTAGGTAATTATTGTATGTTTGTACATTTGTGTAGTGTTCATTCTCTCGTAAGAATGCAGTATTAGGCTTTAGATGGGGACATAGACCTCTGTAAAATATTATAAATAGTTTTAAAAATCTTTAGTTTATAAGTATGGGGATAGAATAACACAAACATTAAAAGTGCTGACAGAATCCAGGAAAAAAGGAATGATTTTAGAGTGATAGCATCCAGTAAGGAAAAATGTTTTTATACTGACCCCCAAAAGAAGTACAAGAGATTTGCATATTTTACACGGATAATTTGCCGCTCTTGGAGAGCATCTCTAAAGATCAATGACGTACGGTAGTTTGCAATTTTGTTGATTTTGAATTTAGTTCTGGTTTGTAAGTGGGAGGACTCCTTTAGCACATGAGTGGTCCAGCCAGCTCCCTGACAACCTCATCTTATCTGATTTTCTTCTCCTCTGTTTATGGTTGAGTTTGTGAAACTTTCATAAAGACTCGGAAAGAGGGCCCGAAAATTTTCTTGTGTATGTTCGGAGAGGAGGCAGTGGGGAAAATGCAGCCGTGGACTTCGTGGTCTTGACTTTCTGTGGAGATCTCATGTTCTTAAAGATCAATGAAGAGAAAGCAGGGTGATCCACTGATGGGAAATCATGTGCACAAAGGTGAAGTCGAGGGTGGGGACAGCACGAGGTCATTGAGGGGAGCAGGAAAGGCTCGGAGAACTTGGGAGGTGCTTCAGAAGGCTTGGAATACCAAACTGCAGTTGTAATCAGTGGGGAAATACTGGCCTCCTCAGCTGGACCCACTTGTCAAGTGGAGAAGTGGCATGGATCAGGAAGTAGGAAGTCCACCGCCCCATGCTCCTGGGTAGTTGGGGAGGGAGGGGACAAGTCTGGGATCCTGTCTGTAAGCTGCAGGAGTTGATTGACACCTGGTTATGGTCCACTCCTTGGTAGCATTGACCTTGGGCTGCAGGGGATGGGGTGTAGTTGAGCCTGATTGGCATCACCTTTCAATGGGTAATAGGTGGAGGAGCCTGGTAGGCTGCAGACCATGGGGTCGCGAAGAGTCGGACACGACTAAGCGACTTCCCTTTCACTTTTCCCTTTCATGCATTGGAGAAGGAAATGGCAACCCACTCCAGTGCTCTTGCCTGGAGAATCCCAGGGACGGGGGAGCCTGATGGGCCGCCGTCTATGGGGTCACACAGAGTCGGACATGACTGAAGCGACTTAGCAGCAGCAGCAGCAGCAGCAGCAGTCTGTATTCTTAAGAAGAGGGGGAAATGTGAGGGGGAAAGTAGTAAATGCTCTGTGTTTCTAGAAGAAGCAATACAATGGGATTAACTGAGATGGGGGAAGAGGAAGCTTGAGAGGCCGATTAGACGACGACTATGAACTGAGAATGAGAGTGAGTGCAGATGAAGGTAGTGGGGGGCTGTGAATGTGGAAAAAGATGAACCAATATAAGGAATAGTGGAAATAGGCAGGGCTTGGAATGAGGAATGAAAAGTGACTTTAAACCTGGACAGATCAATGACTGTGGCATTCACAGAGATGAAGAAGTTGGAATCAGAGCCCGGATGTTTTCAGGAAGAGATGGGTTTGAGGGATTTGTAGAATATCTAAATGGAGTTACCCTGTAAGCACTCATGCCTTCAAAATTGGGCCTTTGAGGTACTCAGGCAGAATATCTATTTTATTAAGAGCAGAAAAGGTGATAAGTAAAGAAAGCTAGGAGAGAAGGTTTTTCTTTAACATCTTACAGAAAAATTTGAATGAACTTTTTGGCCAACCCAATAAAAGTTAGAACTGGACATGGAAAAAACAGACTGGTTCCAAATAGGAAAAGGAGTACGTCAAGGCTGGATATTGTCACTGTGCTTATTTAGTTTATATGCAGCATACATCATGAGAAACGCTGGGCTGGAAGAAGCACAAGCTGGAATCAAGATTGCAGAGAGAAATATCAATAACCTCAGATATGCAGATGACCCCACGCTTATGGCACAAAGTGAAGAAGAACTAAAGAGCCTCTTGATAAAAGTGAAAGAGGAGAGTGAAAAAGTTGGCTTAAAGCTCAACATTCAGAAAACAAGGATCATGGCATCTGGTCCCATCACTTCATGGCAGATAGATGGGGAAACAGTGGAAACAGTGTCAGACTATTTTTGGGGGCTCCAAAATCACTGCAGATGGTGACTGCAGCCATGAAATTAAAAGATGCTTACTCCTTGGAAGGAAAGTTATGACCAACCTAGATAGCATATTAAAAAGCGGAGACATTACTTTGCCAACAAAGGTCCATCTAGTCAAGGCTATGGTTTTTCCAGTAGTCATGTATGGATGTGAGAGTTGGACTATAAAGCAAGCTGAGCACTGAAGAATTGATGCTTTTGAACTGTAGTGTTGGAGAAGACTCTTGAGAGTCCCTTGGACTGCAAGGAGATCCTATCCTAAAGGAGATCTGTCCTGAGTGTTCATTGGAAGGACTGATGTTGAAGCTGCAACTCCAATACTTTGGCCACCTGATGCGAAGAGCTGACTCATTGGAAAAGACCTTGATGCTGGGAAAGATTGAAGGCGGGAGGAGAAGGGGACGACAGAGGATGAGATGGTTAGATGGAATCACCGACTCAATGGACAAGAGTTTGTGTAGACTCTGGAATTTGGTGATAGACAGGGAGGCCTTGCATGCTGCAGTTCATGGGGTCACAAAGAGTCAGACATGACTGACATGTCGGACTTGAACTGAACTGAATAAAAGGGAGAGGCCAGGGGAGTGAGTTTTCTGGAAGATGATGGTGATTAAAGTGAGGGAAGGAGTGTGTAGGATAACCTGATGAATACTTTTACAGGAGTGGTGACATGAGTGCCCTGGCCCCACACGGATGTGGGCAAGGTCACAGACCTTTACCTAGCCTGATGGTTCAGTCTACAGGAGTCCTGACAGGAGCTGTAACTGGAAACTGAGTCCTGGGTACGAGTCTGTGGTTCAGGAGATAAGAGTGGGCAAAAGGATGTGTGGGGAAATCCCTGGTCTCCTCCAAGTCCCTAATTTTCTGTTGCTGTTCAACTACCAGCATTCTGAGAGGTGGAGATGGAAAGTAATTGGCAGACTTACCATACTTTAGTGTCTCGTGTGTTCTTTCTTATGACACACCTGTATCCATTTTTAATCTGCAGGATGTGGCTGGTCATTTTATTTGGGCAGAAGCCACATGTGAATGAGGTGACGGCTTATTTTAGTTCTTCTCTGGGATTAGTTTTGCCTTGTTCCAGACCAAACATGGGCCTCTGAGCCAAGGCATTTGTTTAAAATGTCTAAAAGACCTTTTGCTTTGGGCCTCTGGGAAATGGGTGAGGGTGTGAGCATGGATCAGCACTGCTAGGAAAACTCAAGGGCTTGGTATAGTAGCACATCAATAGCACGTTTAAAAAATTTTTTTTACACAGTTGCACAAGTTGTGTAATATCCTATGATATTTGTTGCCTAAGAGTAGAATTAATGAAATAAAAATAGTAATATGTAGAAACTAAAAATTCCTACTCTCAGTTCTCTTTTTTTTTTCCTCCCCCTTTTAATACAACCATCCAGGAAATACCTTCATTGGATCAAGAGAAAACCAGACTTGAGCCTGGTCAACCCCAGCTCTCTCCAGGCATTTCAACCATTCATCTGCATCCACAGTTTCCAGGTAGCCTGTGTTGATTTGTGGAGTTTGTTTGTAAGAGTACCCAGAATAAGAGAGTAAGATGAAGATTGTTGAGTGTCTCTTGTTTTAAAGTTTTAGTCATGAGAATTCCTAAGTGAAGTGAAATGTGAAATACACTTATGTATATTAATATCCTCATATAATGTTAGTGTAAGTATGGTACAGTCGATCCTTCTTTATCCATGGTTTTACTTTCTGCGGTCAGCTACAGCCCAAAAATATTAAATGGAAAATTCCAGAAGTAAACAATTCATACGTTTTAAATTGTGCATTGTTCTGAGTAGCATGATGAAATCTAGCGCCATCCTGCCCAGGACGTGAATCATCCTTTTGTCCAGTATCCATGTTCTATATGCTTCCTGCCCACCAGTATAGGAAAAGCACAGTATATATAGGATTTGATACTATCTGCAGTTTCAGACATCCACTGAGGGTCTTAGAACATATGCTCCATGGATAAAGGGAGACTACTGTATTATAAGTGTTATAATGATAAAATTTTTTCACTATTTTCTGTGGTCAGGAGTAGTATATATTATTAGAACATCATTGAGGGTTCATCATTTGACTTCGAATTGCTCTCAGATATTGTCACTAAATGTGGAAAGCAGGGCTATAGGTTAATATCATGACCTTTAGGGACCTATAGCTGCTCTTAATATCCAAGAATTAACCGTGGTATGTTGTTAGACTAAATTTTGCTTACATTTTGAAATGGGATCTCAATGCATATAACAGGCTTTAATTTTCATTTTATTCTCTCCCTCCTCATATAGTAGTGATTGAAAAAACATCACCTCCTATGCCTGTGGAAGTAGCTCCTGAAGCTTCAACATCAAGCGCCAGCCAAGTCATTGCACCTACTCAAGTAACAGGTAGGCACAGTATTGATATTGCAGAGTCTGTGGAGGAGGCAGGGATGTGAACATTTTAAATGTAAAGTCAAAATTGTATCACATATATAAGATCGCTCATGGCAGAGTTAGTCATAAGAGCAAATATTTGGAAATAATCTAAATATTTTTGAAGTAGGAATATGTTTAAGTTATGGCACATATGCAGTAGAATATCACACAGCTGTTAATGTTTTAAAAGTAATGTCACAGGAGATGCTTATAGGATGGTATTAAGAAATACAGAACACAGTTATTCCAATTTTATCTTTTAAATGTTTATAAACACAGAAAAAAAAAGTTCATTGAAGTATTTAACCATCCTCAGTTAATAGGATCATGGATAAGCTTTCTGCTCTTCAATATATTTTTATATATTTTCAAAATTCTGTTTAATAAACATGTTATTTCAGCCATTAGTGAGAAATTATAAAGATTTATTATAATTTATAACCAACAGCTTAAAAGTTAATATCCTTAATGTATAGTGAGGTCTTATAAGTCAGCAATAAAAATACTAATAGAAAAATGAAATTAATATCAGATAATTCATAGGTAACATATCAAGAAACAGGTATGTAATAGGAAATTTCAACTTTACTAGTAGTCAAAGAAATGCAAATTAAAGTGAGAATTCTTTATTCTTATCAATGTAATATTTCATTTTTACTAGAGTGAAATCAAGGCTCTCACACAATTACAGAAAGGAATATAAAGTAGTTCAACTTTCCTGGAAAGCACAAACTGGCAATATGTATCAAGAACTTTAAAAATGTTCAAGACTTTTAACTCAGTAATCCCACTTTAAGATAACTAGTATAAGGAAATAATGTCCCCCCATTACAAATAATGTAATGGTTTGTATAAATGGGCACTTACCACAGCACTGTGTATAATAGAGAAAAAATAGAAAAACCTAAATATTTAACTACAGGGAAATAGATAATTATATCTACATTGAAACATTATGCCACCACCAATTACTACAGTATTTTTGAAGAATTTTTAAAAATATACCAGAAAAATGGTCACAAGATATTGCTAAATACAAGACGAAGTATGTAAAGATGAAGGATAAAAAGTATTAAACCAATTATATAAAAAAAAAGACATACATTGAGAAAATGCTAGAAGAAAATACACCAGATCAGCAGTGGTTATTTTGGGAGTGGGGTCTGAGGGGTTTGGATGTTGTTTCACTGGATTTTTTTGTGTATTCCACATATTCTGATGTGGAAAAATATTTTTGTAGTCAGACAAAGTATCACTAAGATGCATCATAATAGCATAAGTTCATGATACCATTGCAGGATGCAGTTGGCAGTGTATACAGGAGAAGCTAATAGAGGAGTGTGCAGCCTCTCTCAGAGTTTTGCCTCTTAAGAAACATAACATTGCGTCATTTCAAACAGAAACATGCTTGGTTAGATGTATTAATTAGTTGGATCGTGGTGATCATTTCACAATGTATAGATATTAAAACGTCAAGTTGTACGCCGTTAAGTACATAACAGTTTTTATATGTTTTAAAACCAAAGCTTTGACCTATTTTCTCAAAACTGTGGATGCACTTTCTCTTAGACACTTGAATTGATACAGCAGACAGAAAAGTGGTTTTAAACCACTGCCCTGTCCTGAGGTGAAGTGCAGATAAGTAGTGCAGAGTCACGTCATGGACCCAGCAGTGTGTTCTCACCTGCTTCAGCTATACCCTCAAGGCACAGCTGCACCCAGAGTCATGGCCTTCCCATGTGAATGCAAAGCAGCTGCTCTTTGGTTTTACTGTAAATAGTGAGCAGAGTGATACAGAAATGTTAACTCTTCTAAGTAGTGGGTTGACTCAAATGAATTTTCTGGCCAAACCCTGTGTTTCTAGTGATAGAGTGAAATGCTAGTGATTTTTGTTTGTTTTTAATGGCTGTAGCTAAAATTGTTTTTCTCTGTTCTGAAGTTACAGCTGTATCTACTTATTTCATTAAACCCATTTATGAAAGACTGGGCTTCTCTGATGGCTCAGATGGTAAAAAAAATCCACCTGCAATGAGAGAGAGCTGGGTTTGATCCCTGGGTTGGGGAAGATTCCCTGGAGGAGGGCATGGCAACCCACTCCAGTATTCTTGCCTGGAGAAAGCCCATGGACAGAGGAGCCTGGCGGACTGCAGTCCACGGGGTCGCAAAGAGTCAGACATGACTGAGCGACAAAGCACAGCACATGAATGGCTGCTGTGCAAGGCATACAAACATATAATGTACCGTTTGGTCAGCAAGTCTTCTCATTGTTTATATTTGCGTTAAAAAAGAAAATTGCAGTCTGTCGATGTGCTAGTTCTTTCAAGTACTCTATTTCTATTTTCCACTGTGAAGACACTGTCGTTTTGTGCCTTTTTAACGACGGCTGACTTAACAAACAGACTTCTTGCAGTTTAGCTTTGTAGAGGTTTGGCTAGATACACGCAGTTTGATCATTTAAATGCAGCCCTGTGAGGAATAACAAACTGCAGTTACTCAGCTTCAGTAAGTGAAGTGTGGAACTGTGGAACTGATTGAAAAAATGAAAGTAGTTGTGCTATATGAAGTTGTTAGAAGACAGCTTAATTTGAGTTTGGCAGAGATACAGGGCTAACATCTGCTATCACATGTTTGAAGCACAAATATTTCCTTCCAGGAAACAAGTGACATTGAAATTTCATTTTCACACAGCATTTATAGGTGCTCTGACTTCCTATAGTAAAAGAATCTTTCTGAACCAATGCATGGGGAGAACATTTTAAATAGTTTTTGAATTTAAATAATTTGCAGTTTTGGAGCTATACTATGATCTGTAATCTACCCTAGAACAAGAAGAATGTTTTGTATCAAATTTAATTGAAATCAAAATATAGGTGTTCCCATTGATTTTGATAAGAGAGCCAGGTATGTAGATTGAAGGAGCAATCTGATCAAGTCTCTCTGGAACCTTAGGCAGAGTTGTTTTTTTTTTTTTCTTGGAACACGAAAGGAGGTAGATGTGTGTCACTTAGTTTCTTCCATGAATTGAAGAAAGGAATAGAATAATATGTAGGCGTCTAAAATAACCAAAATCAGCCTCACATTGCTCAGCAATGATATCTTTATGATGGCGAAATTGGAAGTAGCCTTTGTAGATTTCGTCAGACTCACTTTGACTTGCAATAATTATAAAGGGAGCCACATATTTGGAGGGAATAAGGGTGATATTTTCCACTCTGAGCAGCTGAGTTGGTGGCTTGCAATATTATTGGCACACTGTTTCCAAAGAAATGATACATTTCAGCATATAAATTCTTGATTTAGCATAGTGTCTTAGTAGCTCAAGGATAGGTTGGAAAATCAAACCTTTATTTCTCTGGCGAGTATTTACAAAGTGGAAACATCTGCTTCAATTGTTGTGGGACAATTTATGCTCTTTGTGGGGCAGTTAGGAAGCCAGGGCATTTTTGTAAACCTTTCCATGAGTTGACATTTGATACCTTCCTCTGCCAGCTCTTCCTAAACTTTCTCCGTGGCCCTTGCAGACCAGCCAGAAATTATTCTGACTTTCATGACTGCTTTGTGTAAACCTTTGTAATCATCATGGCCCAAACGTTGTAAAAACTATTTTGCTCATCAGATCTTTTCCAGAACTCATCAGTGACCCCTTTATAAAAACCTTTGTCCCTGAAGCATATTACCAGCGTCATGACAGCCTCAATAAACTATGTAGGCTCATGGAAGATGAACTTTGTTGCATGTAAAATCATCATGCTTTAATATTTCCAGCTCTGTTTATTTATTTATTTTGAGTAATCACATGAGCAGGAAAAAAGCAAAAGGTCAGCATATTCATTTTCATATCTTGCCAAAAGCTTTCTTTTTCATTTAATTCTAAAAGACACCAGACTCTTAAATCTATCTCTGGCCGTCTTTCTGGGACAAATAGACCATTTGGTTTTCCATTGGCTTTTGGTCATGACTCTTTTTTCCAAATTCTAAATGGACTCCCGGGAAAGATACAATGAAGTCCTTGGCCTGATGTAGGTGAAGCTGTTTCAGGGGCCGTGTGTGTAAGGGCAGTCCTGCACCCTAGGGGAAATATGATGGGCATTATGAAGGGGGACGCTTCCAAGAGTCCAGTGGGAACAGTCTCTTGTTTCTGGGAAGCCAAATATGCTTCAGAAGAGAAGACATGATCATTAACCTGAGTGCCCCAGATACCAATCATTACTGCTTTCTGTGCAAGGCTTTACCATATTCCCAGAGCCTGTGTCTGTGCCATCAGCACATATGGAGAAATGTATATTTTGACCTGAACTTATCTTTCTGTGGGAACAGGCTAGCATGGCTCTGTGTGAGTGACCTCTTAGAAAAATGTAAAGCAATAAGGTCTTTGCCCCCCCAAAATGCAGAGAAATCCAGAAGCTTTTTTTTCTAAGCCTGAAATTTAATTTTTTCAGTTTTAAGACAATACCATCAGGACTGCCTTTCTGTGTAACTTATAATCAAGAATGAAAGTGTAACAGGCAAAGAAGGGAAGTGTAGGAAGAGACGGTGTGAAACTTATAGGAGTATCAATAATTTTTTTTAACTTTAAAAATGGTGTTGATCAATTTTGTTGTTTTTTTTTGTTGTTTTTTGAGATATGGTTGACATATAACATTGTATAAGTTTAAGGTATACAGTGCTGGTTTGATACATTCGTGTACTGCACTATGATTACTACAAAAGAATATGCTAACACCTCTATCAAGTCACATGCTTTCTTGTGTGTTAAGAAAAGTTAAGATTTAGTATTGTTGACTATAATCTGGTAAATTTTTTGATGAATGGTAAAGAGGAAGAGGAAGTATTTTGAAGTTATTAATTTTTCTTTTTGAACTTAGAAGGGTAGGATAGCAAATAGATAAACGGGATCTCTGAGGATAAACTGATACAATTTATCATGTGTATAAAAAATGGGACAAACTATAGAAATCTAGAATATGTTAGTAAATATCCCCTCACACTGATGTATCTCTTGGTACCCTCTAGTGGTGTCGGAGTAGCATTTTCTTACATACGTTAGTGCCATTTGGGATCAATGTTTTCAAACTGCAGTTTTATATACATAATCTATGAGGTAATCAGCTAAGAATTCTCAAGCTTTCCTCATAAATATTTCAACCTCATAGCTTCTATTTAAGATACTAAATTGGAAGGAAAGGCCGTTATTGTTCATTTCTTAAGACAAAAGAGTTAAAATTCTTAATCATTTCTTCTATCTTAGAGTTGACTTAAGAAGAAATTATCTAAATATTGGCACATTGGCATAGGAAAGTATCCCATCTGAATTAAGCATCACATATTTTTGAAGACTTTACTTACACGTGTAAACATTCCATTCTAAAGCTGTGCCTGAAAAAGAACAGATAAATATTTGGTATGTGTGGGAGTGGGGGCAATGAGTACCCATCAGGCATTTCCTGAAAACCCCAGATGTACAATCTTTTAATTAATTCTGACTACTTCTTCCTAGTATATTGTCATCTTCTATTGTCAAATTTTGCAAATTTGATCAATATGTCTTCTCTGATTTAAGCAAATGGCAGAGAAGAACATAAAATAATTTCAAAGGAAATCAAGAAATCTAAATACCATTAATTTTAAAAGGAGCCATCTGGCTTACATTAAGAATAGATGGTTAAAGAACTGCTTCTCACACTATTCTACTAAAGAATTCTTATAAACAGAGAAGAGAATTCTTACCTGAGAGTCTAGAAGTAGAACCTGGAGAAGATTACATTTTTTACCTTCAGATTTTTGCAGCACATAGAAATGATAATTTTTTAAGAAAGACTTTTCTTATTATAGAAGTAATAACATTTGTTCAGTGTAGAAATTTTGGAAGATACAGAAAAATATAGACAGTACCAATCCCCATAATTGTAACACTTAGATTTATTTTCTTCCAATCTGCTGCTCTGTGTATAAAATAATTTAGATCATATCCTATATTATAATATGTACCTGACTATATTTTCTTAAAAAATAAGCATTTTCCTATCCTGCTGAAGATTATTATATAATCTATACTGTGTATGTCTCATAATTCATTATTTTATATGGTTATTATCAGTCATTTAAGTTTAAGCAGTCATGTTAATTACCTATGACTTTAGTCTTTTGGATTTTTTTTCCTGTATCTTGACATTATACTGACTATAAACTATTTTTCTGATAGTGAATTAGCATAAATAGGTTCACTAAAGATATAAATAATTTTAAATGTGTGCCTTTATCATAATCCAAGTGATTTTATGCAAAATACTGCAGCTCTGTAGTCATATGCTTCCTTTTAAAGCCTAACAACTTTTCAAATAACTTGCATCAGTTGTCTTAAAATCACAGCACAGTGAATAACACTTGATGAAAAATGAATGTGGTTTGGGTTTTGGAGAGTAACCTCAACCCAATTTAGGTCATTTCCATAGTGAAGTTTTGTTAAAGCACTGTTTTCCACATTTTTCTTCAGAATTCACAGTGGGTTATTGATGACAGTAGCATGCCTGTTTTTCTTTTCATTCAAACCATAGACCCCATTAACAAAGGTGTGTTTTAGCTTGTCACACTTGAGCCCTGGTCTTCCTCCACTGGGCCATTTGGGCTTATCCATGATGTCATCTGTTTTAAGTGTTGTTTATTGCCTGATGACAGTGAGATAATAGTAGTATTATTTATGTGCTATTTCTGTGTTATATATTTTTTCCCAAATTATTTATTTATTACCGTGCTGGATCTTTATTGCTGTGCATGGGCTTTCTCTAGTTACGTCACGCAGGGGCTATTCTCTAGTTGTGCTGTTCAGGCTTCTCATGGCAGTGGCTTCTCTCGTTGCAGAGCTCAGGTCTTAGGGAACATGTGCTTCAGTAGGTGCAGCTCATGGGCTCTAGATCTAAGGCTCAGTAGTGGTGGTGTGTGGGCTTAGTTGCCCTGTGGTGAATGGAGTCTTCCTGGACCAGGGAATGAACTCATGTCCCCTGCATTGCAGCGTGGATTCTTAACTACTGGGCCACTAGGAAAGACCCTGTTATGTATTCTTAAATAACTTCAGTAGGAGCAACCACAGTAATCAGTAATAATGGCTAATTTTTACTGAGCACATATACTGTGCCAGGCATTGAGCTACATGCATTATTTAGGTTATCTCTTTTGAACCTCACACTCTGAAGCTGGTGCTCTGGTCATTCTCATTTATACATAGAGAAAAGTGAGGCTTGGATTGTTTAAGTAATTTGTGCTCTGTTACAGAGCAAAGAAGGGGCAGCAAGGTTGGTATCTGTACTCTCGTCTCAAGCCTGAGCTCTGACCACCAGCTGTACTGCCCACTCCCTACTATACTGTTATACATCCTTACAAAGATCATTGAAATCAACAGACTATCTTGGAGTAATTCATCTCAGAAAGTCACCTTTGAGTTTTCAGGTCATTTTGGTAATAAAGCATGTTGTGATGGCCTTTACCCGTTGGCAACTCCCCTCCCCTTGCCTTGACACGGCCTGTGTCTGTGAGTGGAGCAAGGACTTCATAGAAGAAGCCAGTCTCATGCAGGAATCAGGAGGAAAGGAAGGGAGGAACTGAGCAGAAAAGATTTGGAATAAGATTCTATATTCTACTAGTATAAATAAAATATGCTCCTGTTGAAATTGGCAAATTAAGAATAAGTTGCATCCAGAAGTTCTGCTTTGATTAGAAGTGGTAAATCTTTCTGGAGAATTAATGAGAAATTTGGGAGGAGGTTGAGTATGTTTTTTGGAACTTGAATTTGGCCTGCTAACAAATAGTAGACAGTTGCCATCTATTTCTTATCAGAAGGAATCATGTGATTCAGTCCATCATCCAAAATGAACTGGAGACTGTAGAAACTCATTGATGGGCTATCTTGAAAGTTCAGAATTGATGATAAGGTCCAGGATGGCCTCTTTCTAAATTCCCACCTACTCAAGTTCATCTTAGAAGTTGTCTCTTTAAGAATTTTTGATGGCTTTGGCTGTGACTAACTGATCAATTATAATGTAATCAGATGAGTTTACACTTGATTTTAGAGTGTAAAATTTTGTTTTCTGAATGCATAACTGGCAATAAGGTATTCAGGAAAAACAAAGTAATCGTTTGCAAGGTGCAATGAAATCTTTGTTTATATCTGTTTTGTCCCACATTTTCTTATTTTTAAAGAAATCAATGAATGTACTGTGAACCCTGACATCTGTGGAGCAGGACACTGCATTAACCTGCCAGTGAGGTATACCTGTATATGCTATGATGGCTACAAGTTCAATGAGCAACAGAGGAAATGTGTTGGTAAGAAGATACTTTTGGTTGATGAGATTATTAAATATCAAATGTTTGCACATTAAGAACATTTTAATCATGGGGAAAATACTGTTTAATTAAAAAAAAATTTTCTCCCTGAGCTAAAGGTACTCAAAAAAGAGGCTTGCTTAACTCTTAGAAGGCTCTTACCTCTTGGTTCAATGCTGCCTGCTTTGCCAAGAGTAATACAGTTACATCAAGGTGGGATAATCTCCCAAAGTTTTTCAGGTAAAGAATATAGACAATAATTAAGAGCTCTAGAAATAGCTATCTATAAACATGTTTAGCAAAAATTAATATTAATATATCCTGCAATAAAAATATGTTTATATAAGTTTATAAAATTTGATTTTTAAAAGGAATTTCTATTCAGTTAAGTTCAGTCACTCATTCATGTCTGATTCTTTGTGACCCCATGGATTGCAGCATGCCAGGTTTCCCTGTCCAATACCAGCTCCTGGAGCTTGCTCAAACTCATGTCAGTTGAATTGGTGATACCATGCAACCGTCTCATCCTCTGTCGTCCCCTTTTCTTCCTGCCTTCAATCTTTCCCAGCATCAGGGTCTTTTCTAATGGGTCAGTTCTTCGCATCAGATGGCCGAAGAATTGGAGCTTCAGCCTCAGCATCAGTCCTTCCAATGATATTCAGGGCTGATTTCCTTTAGGATGGACTGGTTGGATCTCCTTGCAGTTAAAGGAACTCTCAAGAGTCTTTTTCAACACTACAGATCAAAAGCATCAGTTCTTCGGTGCTCAGTTTTCTTTATGGTCCAACTCTCTCATTGATACATGACTACTGGAAAAACCATAGCTTTGACTCTAGCTACCTTTGTTGAAATTTCTATATTGAAAATCAGTATATGCTGACAAGAGACTGTTAATGGATTTATAATGTAGGGAGCTCATATATGCTTCTTTGGGGAAAAATGTATCTCACAAAGGGGTGTAAATGTGTTAAGTCATTTTAATGTGTTAACACTAAGTTTAATATCTTTTTTAGAAAAAGGAAGTTCAATAAGAGTTATAAGGCAAATATGGAGCCGCAAAGGGATATACCTAATTAAACCCACTTTATGCTGAATTCCCTTATGCAAATATGACTTTTGCTGTTTGGTTTTGCATATATATGTGGAGTGAGGTGTGAGGGGGACATCCACTTGCTCTATAGTATGACTGTTTCTCGTGAATTTGCATACATGAGATTTACTATATTTAGAATCACAAGCGTAAAGTTGAAAAGGGCAGTCAGTCGAGATGATTCAGTCTCGCTTTACCTGTGTGCACTGTGAAAGAGAGCGCCTATCATGACACTGCTCACTGCCTCTGCTGAGCTGGCCTGGGATTTGCACAGTGAATTCCAGCACTTACATGACTCCAGTTATCAGGCACGTCTTTTTGTGTTGACCTGAAATCTTTCTTTTGAAACACCAATATCATAGCTGTAGCTTGAACTTTCAAAGCAGCACGCCATACGTGTATTCCCTCTTTGCAATAGCAGGCCTTCAGGTATTCAGGGAAACTGACTGTATTCCTTTTACTGTTTTCCTCACTTATAAGGTGGGACAGAGGAGACAGAACGCTAGTATTTCATGAACAGAGAGTCTGAGAATTTCATGCTATGCTAATCCTTTTGTATATCTTTTTGTTAACAGATATTGATGAATGCGCTCAGGATCAACACCTTTGCTCCCAGGGACGCTGTGAAAACACTGAGGGAAGTTTCTTGTGTATTTGCCCAGCAGGATTCATGGCCAGTGAGGAGGGTACTAACTGCATAGGTAATAGCAGTGTTCTTTCTGATGCATAAATTCCCTCATGTGGGTTTCTAGCTCCCCCAATTCCATCAGTCCAGGGCCCATTCAGACAACCCAGAACTTATTATTAAACCCGTTACAACACAGTAATCTGCTAGATTCTGGAAGATTAAAAAATGAAATATCTTCCCCCAACACTTTTGAATGAAGAATATCAAATGTCTACAAAGACCAGTGGTGTTAAATATTTTTTTTGGATTCGAGTAAATCCAAGCCACTCAATTTTTTGGAACAAATCAAAGAGATAATAGATAGTAGGAATCACTTGCTTCATTCTTAAATTTTAACTAACCTGGAAGATGGGAGAGGTTTGAAATTAGGTTTTGGGAAATAACACTCGACAATGTTTTCTGCTTTGCTTAGATGTCGATGAGTGTCTGAGGCCGGACGTCTGTGGGGAAGGGCACTGTGTCAATACCATGGGGGCTTTCCGATGTGAATACTGCGATAGCGGGTACCACATGACCCCAGGAGGCCAGTGCGAGGGTGAGTCTGCTGAGAGGATGGGGAGACCACAGCCCTTCACAGTGTGGAGCACACATGTCCATGACATGCAGGGCTAGTTCCAGAACTTGAGGCTTGTAGGCACCTGGCCTGGTACAGGTTTTCCTCCACTGCCAATCCATGCAGGACACCAGCTCGCCCAGGCTCTGGCTACCTCCCAGAATCAGAGCCTCTTTGCCTCCCTTCAGTGACTCTGTCTGGGTCTTTTCCTGCCTTCTTCCTCTCTCTATTACTCATTTCAGTATCTGCCTTCCCTGGTAGGTGGAGTGACATCACTTTGTAACAGTGAACTGCAGAGGATCTTAGTACAAACCCAGACTTAATCACAGTGTCTGTCTGCATCATTCACCTGGGGACATAGTCCAGGTGTCACCTGTGTGAACTTTTTGTTTTCAACCTTTTCATCTTGGTCCATTCGTTTGTCTCAGCTTCTTACTTTCGCCTGTGTTCTGGGACTTGCTTGCAGATCTCTAAAAAATGTCTGACCAACTACAGGTCAGACTCCAGCTGTGTCAGATAAAATTTCTTTAATGCTGACCCCAGCAATGGATTTGCTCTCATTGCAAAAATGTCTTGAAGAGTTTTGAACATTTCAAAGTTAAGATGATTAACCGTTGAATATTTCTGTTTGTGTATGTGTCCCAAGTCACATGGGTTCTTTTTGAAAGCACCATGGTACACTTTGAATAATTATTTTTGTGAAGAAATGCACTGAACCTCTGCTTCAGTCTTCATGGAAACGTGAACAAGACAAAGGAGCAGGGGCCTTTGGACATGTTCTGAGGAGCCTGGGTGTGGGGTTGGTGCTGGTTCCACATGTTCGCTGCCTGGCTACCTGACATTTAGCCTGTTTTCAGACATGGCTCGGCCTCCAGAGCTCGGGAGGGATAGGCTGGTTGGGGAAGGCTGCTCTCTGCTGTTTCTTGGCTCCAATATGTTGGGTTTTTTTTCACAGTTCTAATGACCAGGCCTGGAGGGAGAGCTCATTAGACAGTTTTTTGGCAGCCTGCACCTGCCTCTCTTGCTGGCCTCTTGCCTCAGCCCCTGAGTTATCTGGAGAGAAGTGGGGAGCATTTTATGTTACTGCATCAGCTCCCATCATAACAGAGATATGAACTCTTCCCCTGATGGCTGAGGGCCTTGGGAAAGTGCAGGTGTGAAGTGTCCCCGCTCTTCTTTTACGGGGGACTGTCCCTCTGCTCTGGAGGCCGCTTGAGGATGGGTAGAATGGAGACGATGGCTTTTCAGCTCATGATCCCCATACTCAGTAACTGTCTAGCTTGGGGCCAGTTATGTAGGCCCTTCAAAACTTAGTTCTTCATCTGTGAAATGGGAACCATGCAGTTAACGTTCCGGCTCGTGCAGGTACATGGGTGTTGCCGTATGTCATATGGTGCCTGTCACCTTGTTAGCTCTCAAGAAGCACTAGTTTCCCTGAACTCCCCCTTTCCCTGACTCCTTTGGTTTTTGCATAGGTATTTTCAGAATATCTATAATTGTGGGAGTTTTTTTTAGAAGAAAATGGGGCTTGGGTTTTTATGGCAAGCACTTATATGCAAAACTGTGCTTCCCCAAAAGATCAAATATAGATCCTCAGGTTCTACACACAGACTCAGGATGGGAAGATAAAACATTTAAGGAATTACTACAGGTTAAGGATGCACAGTAGAAAGGAGTAGGAAAGAAAGTTGAAGATAAGTAAGTAAATAGAAAGAAGGAGACTCTTCAGTAATATTCAGTGCATGGAAATTATTTAACAGAAATCTCACCAGCATCCCCTGAGTTAATAATTATATAATTCTATCCCCATGAAAAAGCTTGAAATGAAGGAGCCAAATAACGTGGCTGTTTCCTAATTTCACCATGGACCAGAACCAAAGGTCCCTGGGCTTCTGGCTCACTGAAGATTTTCTCAGCTGTCACTGACAAAGTTGCTTTCAAACAGCGCCAGTCTCCAAGGAGTCTACTGTAGCTTACAGACATTATCTCATGCACCCTTACTTTATTCTCTGAAGGTATTACCAGGCAGGTAGTCCCTCATTTATAGATGAGGGAACAAGCAAACAGGTGAGAGCAGCAGGAAATCCAGGGATGTTACTGTCTTATGTTGCTCAGCATTGTACCTTATTTATCAGACCAGCCTATCTCAATGACCTTCTCTGACTTAGCAGTTGTGGTTCCATTTTTTTTTTTTTTTAAATCCCATCCAGAGAAGAATGTAATGCTGTTTGGAAAATTCAACTGGCAAGCATCATCTTTTTGTAGAACAAGAAGTCCCAGAACATCTGACCTAACAAAAAAAAAACCACTGTGTGTCATTGTCTATTGGCAAGGATTTTTTGCTGATAGGAAAAAAAAATTGCAACACTGACCTGGTGCTTATTCTATTAATAACATCTTTTACTTTAAGCATCTTTTCATACATCTCTAATGATACATAATGGGAGGTGATTTTTGAGAATTTGCCAACATGATGACATCAAATACCCGTGCATGTTCAGTGTATTCATTATATATTTCTTTCACTTTTTTTCCTGAAAAATCTTGTTTAAATTTTAAGTATGATTAGAGGCAAATCCCATGGATGGAGGAGCCTGGTAGGCTGCAGTCCATGGGGTCGCTAGGAGTCGGACACAACTGAGTGACTTCACTTTCATGCACTGGAGAAGGAAATGGCAACCCACTCCAGTGTTCTTGCCTGGAGAATCCCAGGGACAGGGAAGCCTGGTGGGCTGCAGTCTCTGGGGTCACACAGAGTCAGACATGACTGAAGTGACTTAGCAGCAGCAGCAGCAGCAGAGGTCCTATATACATCTTATATCATGACGCTTAGACACTGAATCCACTCACTTGGAAAATACCTGTTTCAGTTGGGGTTGGTATGCAGGTGTTAGTGCTCATTTTAAATGGTTGAAAAGTTACCTTTTCATTTCATTAAATGGTTGAAAGTTACCTCTGTCACCTTTCCCCCCATTTTATTGTTTTACCATTCTTTTTTTTCTTAAATGGGAGGTTAATTGCTTTGTAATGTTGAGTTTGTTTCTGCTGTACAACTCAAATCGATCAGAACTGTGTGTGTGTGTGTATATATATATCCCCTTCCTCTTGAGCCTCCCTCCCATCTCCCGCCCCCATCCCAACCCTCTAGGTTGTCAGTAGGACGGCCCCCATCCTAACCCTCTAGGTTGTCAGTAGGACGCAAGGTTGGGCTCCCTGAGTTATATGGCAGCTTCCTTCTAGCCACCACTTTTACACATTTTAGTGTATGTATGTCAATGCTGCTTTCTCAGTTCGTCCCATCCTCTCCTTCCCTAACTGTGTCTACAAATCTTTTTTCTGTATCCACATCTCCAATTGTTTGACCATTCTTTAGAAAGTCTGAAGCTATTGTATTTCTGCCACAGTTCTGTCCATATTTAGGGTGATTTTTTTTTCTCCTCACATTGAAAAGAACAATGATTAATAACTTAGTTAGCTGTGAATGTGAAAAGCAAGGTGTATTTTAAACCAGAATATATTACCCTATGATTATTCACCATAGTTTCTGGAAAATCTTGGAAGTATTTGATGAGTTCATTCTCTCCTAATGTTCTTTTTTGACCTCCAAGGAATTCCTATCACGGGAAAAGTTTTAAATTATTCAAACCTCGGATGTTTTGGGGACCGTGAAGCCAAAGCAAGGGTTTCCCTAGAGTACCCCATGGTCTGCAGAGAGAACCTCTAGCCAGGTGGATAAATGGCTTCCTCACTGTTGTGTTCATTTCTTGTATTTCTTTCTGGCAAACCAGACTATTACTTAAAAGATGTTGATGTCCAAAAAGTGGTCCTAGAGAACTGCCAACTCACAGAGTGGAGAGATCTGGGCCTGCCAGTTGGAGAATTGGGGCCAAGTTCTTCCTTGAAACATATGTAAATATTTCAATCAAGTTATACCTGGCCATGCATTCTACTGAGTGTTTAAGTGCATACCTAGGGCTTTACTTTTCCAGTTATTGTTTTCCCCACCAATCGTTCTCCCCTTTATCACAAGTCAGTTCGTGCTGTAGTGCTCTGATAAAATGTCTGTGACCTAGCTTTTTTATTTTTTCAGATGTTGATGAATGTTTGACTCCAAGTACTTGTCCAGATGAGCAGTGTGTGAATTCTCCCGGATCTTACCAGTGTGTTCCCTGCACGGAAGGGTTTCGAGGCTGGAACGGGCAGTGTCTTGGTAAGTACTGGAGGGTACTTATCATAGTTGTGTGTCTTCTGTCTGGCTGGTTTTCTGATAGAGTGGTATAATGCCAAGTGAGCTGTCTTTCAAAATGGAAAAAGGTGAGAGAAACAAAGGAATGTAACAAACTCACGTCATTCAGAGAAAAGTTCTAAGTAACTTTTAACCATGAAGAAAATAAGAAATGGAGTGGACATGAAGATTTTACATGAAACATAATTCTGATTGAAACAAATTGTTATCCCTGATGTGATTAATACTCAAAACCAAATAAAATATTGATAATAAGTGCCACAAAGAGGAGAGAGGTGGAGAGCAAAATGCTTAAAAAGAGAAGGTATGAGACGGAGCTACCACAGACTTATAGAATCAAGAAATATACATAAACTTGTAGCAGAAGCAGCAAATATAAAAAGAAATCTGGACTGATTGCCTATTGATGTTTTTGAACTGTGGTACTGGATAAGACTCTTGAGAGTCCCTTGGACTGCAAGGAGGTCAAACCAGTCCATCCTAAAGGAAATCAACCCTGAATATTCATTGGAAGAATTGACGGTGAAGCTGAAGCTCCAATACTTTGGCCACCTGATACGAAGAGCTGACTCATTTGAAAAGACCCTGATGCTGGGAAGGATTGAAGGCAGGAGGAGAAGGGGACGACAGAGGATGAGATGGTTGGCTGGCATCACTGACTTGATGACACGAATCTGAGTGAACTCCAGGATATGGTGGAGGACAGAGGAGCCTGGTATGCTGCAGTCCATGGGGTGGTAAAGAGTCGGACGTGACTGAACAACAGCAACCCCTTATATTTGTTCATTATTCATTCACTCAAGTATTTAATGAATACTGAGTACCTCCTCCTCAAGGCACTGAGGAAGATAACAACTCTGCTTTGCTCCTGATTTTCTGTGATCGAGTCAGCTTTCCCCCCTAATGGTTTTCCTTTGTGTTTCTGTTTACTGTGTGATCTTTTTCGCAAAAGCTGAACTCTTTCCCACCCCATGCCACAATCTGACAGTGTGAGTTAAATTTTTCCATCCTTCCTCTCTTCTTTCTTTTCTTCTTAAATACTGTATAATTCACTGTCTATACACGGAGTGGTGGGCTTCCCCTGATAGCTCAGTTGGTAAAGAATCTGCCTGCAATGCAGGAGACCCCAGTTTGATTCCTGGGTCGGGAAGATCCCCTGGAGAAGGGATAGTTTACCCACTCCAGTAATCTTAGGCTTCCCTTGTGGCTTAGCTGGTAAAGAATCTGCCTGCAGTGTGGGAGACCTGGGTTTGATCCCTGGGTTGAAAAGATTCCCTGGAAAAGGGAAAGGCTACCCACTCCAGTGTTCTGGCCTGGAGAATTCCATTGACTTTACAGTCCATGGGGTTGCAAAGAGTTGGACATGACTGAGTGACTTTCACTTTACTTACATACAGAGTGGTACTCAGTGCTGGGATACACTGAGGGACCAACCAAAGTACCTTCTTCTTTTGTTTGTTTTTAATTATTTTTATCTTAATTTATTTGTTTTAACTGGAGGATAATTGCTTTACAATATTGTGATGGTTTTTGCCATACATCAACATGAATCAGCCAGAGGTATACGTGTGTCCCCCTCCACATCCTGAATCCCCCTCCTGCCTCCCTCCTCATGCTGTCCCTTTATGTTGTCCCAGAGCAGCAGCTTTGGGTGCCCTGCTTCATGCGTCGAACTTGCACTGGTCATCTGTTTGACATATGATAAAGTATATGTTTCAGTGCTATTCTCTCAAATCATTCCACCCCCTCCTTCTTCCACTGAGTCCAAAAGTCTGTTCTTTATGTTTGTGTCTCCTTTGCTGCCTTGCATGTAGGATTGTCAGTACCATCTTTCTAAATTCCACATATATGAGTTAATATACAGTATTTGTCTTCTCTTTCTTACTTATTCTACTCTGTATAATAGGCTCCAGGTTCATCCACCTCATTAGAACTGACTCAAATGCATTCCTTTTTGTGTGCTTGGTCATTCAGTTGTGTCCAGCTCTTTGTGACCACATGGACTGTAGCCCACCAGGCTCCTCTCTCCATAGGGTTTCTCCAGGCAAGATTCCTTTTTATAGCTGAGTAATATTCCATTGTGTGTATGTACCACAACTTCCTTATCCCTTTATCTGCTGATGGACATCTAGGTTGCTTCCGTGTCCTAGCTTTGTAAATAGTGCTGCAATGAACATGGGATACATGTGTCTCTTTCAGTTCTGGTTTCCTCGGAGTGTATGCCAGCAGTGAGATTGCTGGGTCATATGGCAGTTGTATTTCCAGTTTTTCAAGGAGTCTCCACACTGTGCTCCATAGTGGCTGTACTAGTTTGCATCCCCAACAGTGTAAAAGGGTTCCCTTTTCTCCACACCCTCTCCAGCATTTATTGTTTGTAGACTTTCTGATGATGGCCATTCCGACCGGTGTGAGATGATACCTCATTGTGGTTTTGATTTGCATTTCTCTAATAGTGAGTGACGTTGAGCATCTTTTCATGTGTTTATTAGCCATCTGTATGTTTTCTTTGGAGAAATGTCCATTTAGGTCTTTTGCCCACTGTTTGACTGGGTTGTTTGTTTTACTGATATTGAGCTATGTGACTGTATGTTTTGGAGACTAATTCTCTGTTAGTTGTTTCATTTGCTATTATTTTCTCCCATTCCGAGGGTTGTCTTTTCACCTTGCTTATAGTTTCTTTCATTGTGCAAAAGAGACATGTGTTAGGAAAGAGGGTTCTTTGATATTACAAGAGCACATGATAGAATGAGTTGCCTCAATGAAAATTCTTGAGGTTTAACCAGGGCTTTGTCTGGGGAAGGGGATGGAAGGAAGATCGTTTTGGACATTTGGTGTGTGCAAGGGGCTCATGGAAGGCGGAAGCAGATCATGTTCCAGAGGCTGAAGAGCTAGTGTGGTTGTAAGACAGAGTACAAGGGAAGATTTGCTGCAGGGGGAAGACCATGAGGGGAAAGACCATGCCAGACCCTCTTGGTCCTATTAAAAATGTTGGTCTTTATTCATACATCTCTGAGGAGATATGTGGTGTGTTAGAGGAGATGGGATAGGTAGATTTGGCAGAAGTACTGGTAGTTTCAACACTTTGAACTCCTCACAAGACAGCATGAGCTGAGCCCCTGAACCAGGTGCAGGAGGCCCTCTGCCTTGAATCTTATGCCCATTCCCAAGGGTCTCTATCAGTAGAGCTGTGAGGTGTTGATCTTTGGGAAGAAGTTTTTTTTGTTTGTTTATTAGTTGCCTATTTGATAAGCTTTTGTTTATATAATCAGTGCTGGTCAGAAAGTGCGTGTGGTTTTAATTTTCCCGTTTGGCATAAATTTCACAGTTGCCTATCAAAGTTCCATTCTTATACTCATTTTCACATACCAATGCATATTATAATCCAAAAGTAGAGCCTGAACTTTACCTTAACTAACTAAAATTCACAGCCATGGCATAAACGCAGCCCTGATTCATGAATTTACTAATGGAACATGACTGACCAAATTGGCAAGTGATTGCTCTCCACAACATCCTGCGTGGATCCAGGTTGGGGAATAATAATATATGAGTTCTTACACCTAGATGTGTGCAATCAATCTGATCATGACCGTGCTGTTGCAGTTGAGTGACAGAAACAAAGCACCTCATTTAGCAGCAATTTCACTTTGCCAACCAGATTAGCAGAATCATAAGCAAAGCTATTAGGTCACCCTGTTACTCACCCCAAGTTACACACTTGGCCACTTGGCCAAGCAGTTTTGCATTGCTAACTAAAGTCACACATTTCCCATTACAAATAGGCCATGTCCTTTTTTCCTTCTGCTTTGGGTAGAGTTTTAGGTTCTGTATCATCTATTGATCAAGCTTCTTGTCTGTGATGTAATTGCAGTGCCATCCATTGCTCATTTTGAACTTGCAGTTTTTGTAAATTTCTCCTGTGAGCTTTTGCAGATTGTACCAAAATGGATTTTTCCATCTTAATATTTTATGGCAGTCAAGCTTTCAAGTGTGAAAGTTGAATGTGATGGAAAGCAGATACTGCAGAATACCTTTCTGTTCAGGTTGAGCCAATGAATGGATTGGATTTTTCCACAGCGCTCTGACAATGCTCATGAATACCCCATCATATCTTTTTGGCTTTGTTCCTTTATTCATTTTATTTCTCATCTTTGTAATTCTGCTACTCTAAACTTTTCAGAGGGCATAGTCCTACCTAAGTTTGTCTTTGAGTTGAGCTCATCCATAGCACAACCTGACCTATATTTATTTCTCTCTTTGCCACTTTCATCATTGAAAACTGTATTCCTACTATGAGTCAGGTATTTTGTTTTAGACCCTGGGGATTGATAGTGGACAAAATGAATTTCTTCCCTTCATTGCACTTAGACTCTAGAGCTCACAAGGCAAAAAGTAGAGTATAGGGTATGTCAGGGTGATGAGTCCCATTAAGGAAAAAAGCAGCCTAAGGGATTAGAGAGTGTTAGAGCTTCTATGGAGGTCAGGGAAAGCATCAAATGATAAATGATTCACCAAGTGTTCCTTGCTATTCAACTCTTCTTGTGTCTAACCATTAAATGTGACTAGTTTGAGGCTTCCTCTATCCTTTTAGTACAGACACCTTAGGGTACATTGATGAGACTTTTTCCTTCAATTTTTAATGTATGAGAACATGAAAGACTAAAAAAAGCATTCCTAAATCTCATTGTTTGGAGAAAAGTCCTACACAGGGCATTTGTTAGTTTTCATCTGGAGAGATGATAGTCTCTACCTTGCAGGGCTGTTCTGTAGATCTTAGTAACCGTTTTTTCTACCACTCTCCTCTCTCAGCATATTTTTAAGTTATTATAATTAAACCTAGACATTGTTGTACAGAGTAATACTTTCTTTGGCATTATGCTTTATATATATATTTAAAACTCATCGATCTTGATGTCCATTTGGCTCTTTTTTCTGTTAAACAGTTTCATTAAGAATTAAGAATGACCATTTTGACCCTTCTATTCTACAGAGATTTAAAGCCAGTGACACTTTCTCCTAACTAAATGGTGAACTTACTGAAACCATTAATGGCCTTTTTGTATTCATGCCATGTATACTGTATCTTACTATTTGGTGCTGCTCCTTAATTTATGAATTAGAGCAGAAGTTTGGTGCAGAAACAGGTAAAATGTTAGCAAGTGTTGCCTGAGGGTTCATCCTTTTTCCTAGCATGAACCCCCAGGCCACACCTGCTATGTTTAGTTCAGGGCACATGATCCTTCATTCTCAATAGTTTATTATATCTGTCCCTCAGTGCTTTCTTGGCAACCTTTGTTGGCTCCTCTGTTAATGAAGCTGCTTCTTTCAAGTTGTGGATTTCGGTGCTCTCTTGAGAGCCACTTTCATCATTGAGCACTGTATTCATTGGACCTCACATTCAGCCTGGAGCTATTGCCCATGCGATCTCCACCTCTTAGAATTATTTCATCACCTTGAGTTCTGGCCAGTTCTCTCTGGCTGCTTTCAATCAGAATCTTTCTTGAAAGAAGCCAATGTGTCAAGTCCTCAATTTACATGTTTCGCTTGTCTCAGGAAAGTTAAACTGGCCTGATTCAAACCTGACTACAGCCATCTCCCAAAGGAAATTTCTCTAACATTTAATTGTTTAAAGGTATATTCAGTAACTCTGATATATCGATAATGTTTCCCTGAATTTGAGCAGATTTGGGTTATATGACCTTTCTGAATCTTAGTTTTAATATCTGTAAAATGGAAATCGAAGTACTTTCTTCGTAGGGTTTATTATCAGAATTAAATGTAGTATTGGGCTTCCCTGGTGCCTCAGATAGTAAAGAATCTGCCTGCATTGTGGGAGACCTGGGTTCAGTCCTTGGGTTGGGAAGATCCCTTGGACAAGGGAATGGCTGTCCACTCCAGCTGTATTCTTACCTGGAGAATTCCATGGACAGAGGAGCCTGGCGGGCTACACTCTGTGGGGTCACAAAGAACTGGACACGACTGAACGACTAACACAAAAACGTTATCATTCTTCTTCCCCAATCCTGTTACCTCTGTTTTATTTCCATTGTCCTGAAAGAGAGGGAATGGAATAATAACTGATATCTGTTAAAGTAAATTATATGTCAGAGTTCTGTGGATAATTGTCTTTTCTTTGGCTTTCTTTAAGCTCATCTCACAGAGTTTTTAACTCTCTGTCATAGAAGCTTTCTCTTATACATTTAATTCATCTTAGTTTTCTTTCAACTTCTGAACATTTTTGTTTTGCTGAAATATACTTCTTGAGAATCACAAGATTTCTCTGCAGGAAGATTGATCATTCCTAACAAATGTTTCCACTTCTGCAGTACTAACATCTTTCTTTGGCTTCATTTTCTTTGCTCACCTTCACAAAATACAATATCTATCACCTGGTAGATATGTCAGCTAGCTGTTTTTGAGTTTATTACCTTGCTTTGTGTTGAGTTTGTGACAAACTATGTGTGACTCGGGAACACAAATTTCTGAGATTTTAATCAAAGCAATCCTTCTTTGTTGGCCATAATTAAGTTGATGATGAGTTTATGACTCCCATTTGAGTTTTGTAAATGTAGTAGATCTTCAGCATTTGAAGAACTTCATATCATTCAAATCACTTGACAACTGGCTAGCTGCAATCTTAACTAAAACCAGGTACAGAAAACTTGCAGGATAGATATGGAGAGCTCCTTGTTCTAGGAGTTCTTTTCACCCTAGGATTTCTTTTCAGATTTTAGGAGTCACTGTTAACCTTTATGGAATATATGAATATTCATAGACTTAAGTGAAATTGAAGACTTTAGTCCTACATTTGTTCTTATATCAGATGGCAACTGAGCTCAACTGAGCTCACTTTTGTAGATAATGTGCAAGGATCAGTCTTATCCCTGAATCATTAAGTGCTAAAGGAATCTTCTAATCAGTCAATAAATAGTTTAGTAGAGCACCTGCCTTCATATGGGCTTCCCAAGTGGCTCAGTGATAAGGAGCCTGCCTGCCAATGCATGTGATGTGGGTTTGATTCCTGGGTCAGGAAGATCCCCAGAGAAGGAAATGGCAGCCCACTCCCCTTGCCTGGAAAATCCCATGGATAGAGGAGCCTAGCAGGCTACAGTCCATAGGGTCACAAAGAGCTGGGACATGACTGACCACAGAGCACACACTGTCTACAAGATCTGTTAGATGCCAGAAAAGATGTGAAGTTGTAAAGAAGCAAAACATAACAAGGTAGGATGGTTGTCATAAGGATGTGAGGGTAGAGGAGTTGGGGAGATGTTATTAAAGGGTACAGACTTGCAACTAGTAGGTAAGCCCTGGAAATGAAATGCACAGCTTAGTGATTATAATCAACAGTACTGAATTGGAAATCTCAAAGTTGCTAAGAGACTTGAACTTAATTGTCTTCATCAGGAAAGAAATGATAATTGTGTGACATGGTAGAAGTGTTAGTAATACTCCAATAAATGTTAATAATTTTGAGATAGGATGTCAAAGCATCCCTTAAGCTTGCACAGTATTGTCTTTTATTGAAGTATGGTTGATTCACTGCTTCCCTTGTGGCTCAGCTGGTAAAGAATCTGCCTGCAATACAGGAGACCTGGGTTCTATCCCTGGGTTGGGGAGATCCCCTGGAAGAAGGGAAAGGCTACCCACTTCAGTATTCTGGCCTGGAGAATTCCACAGACTCTATAGTCCATAGGGTCCCAAAGAGTTGGGCATGACTGAGTGACTTTCACTTTACTTTGACTTCACTTCATAGTTGATTCACAGTATTATATTAGTTTCATATGACAACATAATGATTTGGTATTTTTAAAGATTATCCTCCATTTAAAGGTTTTATGAAATAATGGCTGTATTTCTCTATGTTGCCCATTATATCCTTGGTGCTTAACTTACATATTGTTTTAATGTCAGTTATATCTCAACAGAAAACCCCCAAAACTACTTTTGAAGGTGGGAAATATGCCTGTGTGGGAATCCTAGTTATTGTAATAATTTCTGTATATGTTATAATTTATGTATATTGTAATAACTGTATATGTTAATAGTTTACAGTTACCTGTGGTACAGAAATTGATTCTCAAATAGGTTAATGGGATAGCTCCCCATTATAGGTAATAAATGGCAGAGCTAGGACATGATCCCTCATCTTTTAGCATCAAAGCTAATATTGTTTTGTCTTATGTAGTAGCTCATATACCTCTCATGTACACCCAGGAAAATCACAGGACAGCGCAATACGATTTTGAGATAGTAAGGAAGATTAAAGTCCATAGGAAAGATCCATGTGAACTGGAATCATCCCTTGCAGGCAGCAATGGTTTTGGCTCGAGAGTCTGAGATGGCAGACTTGTCCAAGGTAGCCCAGATGAGTTTTGCTAGAAAACAAAATGATCTTTTGTAAAGCTGAGGTAGGAAGCCAGTGATTTGCTGAGATTAGTGGATTGATTTTCATCTGGCATGCACACACCATTGGCATTGGTTTTCCAGTTCCCAAAAAGCAGTGATGAATCTTTGAGGAACAGACAATATATTTTCATTGACAGCTCTGTTACTGCACATTTTTTAATTTGGTCAGAACTGACAGAGGGTGAGATCCTAAGGACTTACTATATACCTCAAGTGCAAGTGAGGGGAGGATGTGATTGTCCTGGCCTAACCAGAGTCTGTCTTTCATTTTTACCATGCTTGCTTTTCTGTCAAATGTATTCTCCCATCATCTTTAGTATAAAGATGATGTGTGAAGAATAGCTGAGGGATGATTGAAGTAATGTTTGCCTTGGGAGTAATCCTGTATTTTCATGTAGTTGTGGCGATGGAATAAGACTTTTCATTCCGTATCAAATGGTGCTCACTCATGGAAGTCTCTTGGTCATTAAGGAATTAAATGAGGCTGAATGGTCTCAGAAAAATGACTGGTTCACCTTGTCAATCTTTGAAGTAAATCTTTTCTTTACTCATTGAAAGTAAATGAAGCAATGCAGGTAAACTCTTGCCCTGGACCCAGTTCTGACCAACTTCAAGGAACTGATGGGTGGAGTGGTAGGGGGCAGCACCACCATGGGCTGACTCATGGGAAGGTGGCCCCTGGATGTTCTCAGCACCTTACAGGTCCCGCCCACCAGGGAAGGGCTTCAGGAAGACTGGTGTGTTCCCAGGATACTAGAAAGGGAAATTTCAAAAGGCTTCCTGACCCAGATGAACTACCTCTCAAGGCAATGAGAGAATTTGCAGGTGGGATTGCTGGCCAGCTGGGAATCATCTTTGTGAAACTGTGGAGGATGGAAAGTTGCCAGGAAGCTAGAGCGAGATTAATGTGCTCATTTCTCCCAAAGAAGAAAGAAGGTGGAGTTCAGGAACTAATGACCATTGAACTTCATGTTGCTCTTGACAAAGAACTGTAGACTGCAGGATTTCAATGATGAAGTGAAACATTTTTTAAAGGATGTGATGATCATAAGAATTAGCCAGGGTTCACTAAGGACACAAATTATGCCAGACTGTCCTGACTGCCTCTTCTAATAGGATTATTAGGAAAGGAGATCAGGAAATCCTGTATATCTAGTTTTCAGCAGGCATTTGTGAGAGACATATGAAGGTATTGTAGATAAGAAGGATCAATTCAGAGTGGATGATAGTATAGTGAGGTGGATTCATAACTCCTGGGAACTTCCTTGCTGTGGGAGGTTTAATTAATTTATTGAATGGCAAGTGCCAGATTATGTCCCCAAGTCCCATTGGTAAATTGGTTTTTTGAATTTGTAACCCAGTTTTCTATGGACAGTGTCCTTTTTGAACTCATCATGTATTTGTGTAAGAAGTTGGGTGATATGGCTCTTCTGTAATGCTAGACTGTAATGCTAGAATGAGTTTTGAGCTCCAATATAGAAAACATAGATACAATCATCTTCCTCTGACTTGGGGTAAGAGGTGGATAATCGGTGACGGATGATAGGGTAGATATGACCACCTTGTTTCCTATGGCATTGTTTCTCCCAAGGGTTAGAGGTAGGAACTGTGGGAACCTGACCTTCTATCGGTACCACTCAGGGCCCCACAAGTTTGTATCCTTGACTAAATTGATGAACATTGGAAACTATTGAAAGTTTTTAAAGTAGAGCAACAACATCATTGGCCAGATTTGTGTTCTAGAAAGATTGTTCTGGCTGCAGGCTGGATAATGGATATGATAGGGAAAGACTTTAAATAGAGAGATAAAAGACGATGCCAGTAACCCATATGAGAGATTGGGAGTGGCAAAAATGAAGTAAAGTTGGGTGTATTTGAGAGACATTTGGGTAGTAGAATTTATGTGACTTTGTAGTAAATTGAATGTGGGGAAAGAAAGAGAGGAAGGAATCTAGAAAGGATGACTCCCAAGTTTCTGATTTGTGTGTTTAAATGGATAGGGGTAACCTATATTGACCCGGGAGACAGCATAGAGAGAAGGCAAGAGAAAGATATTTCAGCCATGAGGACTCAGAGGTGCCTGAGTGACATCAAATAGAGATGTCCCAGTAGACTAACCAACAAAGTGTGGGGATGATCAGTTAAGGAGAGAGGTCTGGCTAAAGATACAAAACTGAGTTTATTCATTTCTTTTGCATCCACCAAATGAGGTTCCATTTTAGACACCTTCCTTCTATATATTCTTTTTTTAAGATTGAGGTATAATTGAGAGAGAGTATTATATGTCAGGTGTACAAAATGAGCCAGTATTTGTATACATTGCAAAGTGATCACCATAATAAGTGTAGTTAATATCCATCACCATACATAGTTTCATTTTTTTTTCTTGTGATGAGGACTTTTAAGACCCACAGTTTACCCTTGAACAATGTGGGCATTAGGGGCACCAACCCTCTGTGCAGCTGAAAATCTGCATGTAACTTATAGTTCACCTTCTGCATCTGTGGTTGCTCCCAACTGCAGATTGTGTAGTACTGTAGTATTTTCTGCTGGGAAAAAAAAAAAAAAAAAGCTGTGTGTAAGTGGACTCATGTAATTCAAACACATGTTCTTCAAGGGCCAACTGTATTCTTTTGGCAGCTTTCAAGTATGCAATTCAGTGTTGTTAACTATGGCCACCATGCTGCACATTACATCCCCATGACTAACTTATTTTATAGCTGGATATATCTGCCTTTTGAGTCTAAATCAAAGAATTTTTAATGATATTTTACTATATAACATTTGTTTCCTTAAGAGCATAAGTGCCACTAAGCTTATGTACTTATTCAATTCAAACTATTCAAACTATTCTATCCACAGGATTCTGGTTCCATGCAGTTATGACTGTGGCAAGTAAAGAAGGAAATAAACACATCAAGCTCTCCTAGATATTTCAGAGCGTTCTGGTTCATTGTTAATCATGGTAGTTGCCTGGCAAAATAGAATTTATTCAAGTATCTCATGAATGGTAATCTGCAATGCCTGTTAATTTGCTTCAAGAGAAAATATGGTCTTAGAAATTAATTTTACTCTTCTATTCTGCAGTCTCTGGTCCATGTATGATTAAAGGGAGCAGTTCATACAATTTTCAACTTAACATATTTGAAACCAAACCAGAACCTAGACATAACATTTTCACATTGCTGTTGGAATTTCCATGCCTAGTATCTAAGTTCATTCTGTCCCTTTATTTATTTTGGCTCCGATCTTTGGCTTCTTCTTTCAAGTAGTTTGCTTTCGGTATTTACGAGAGTGGACTCCCACAGCCAAAGAAAGGTTGGATAATTGATCAGTTGAAAGTGATATTTCCATTTGTCATGGAGTTAGGGTCACTTTACCATAATTAGTGATATTGTGAAAGTGCAGTAGAATACCTAGGCAGTGTCAGTTACTTGGCTGTTTTCAGTATGCATATGGTGCACACATACAAGATGTCCCTGTGCATTATTTAATGATAATTACTGATAATACTCTATTTCTGAATTCCATAATAAGAAAGATTTCATTTTAGTGAATTACAATGCAAATGAATGGTCGCTGACCTAAAACTAGGTTTCTGTTAATGTGTTCATGATTCTCTGTTAATACTGAAGTGGAAAGCTGTATTGCTTTTGTGGTGAGCATCGTGAAATGAAATGGATATAATCAGGAGCCTTTCCCTCTCCACTGTTTTCTGCTTTATGTATGAAAGACCTTGATTAAGTTATAGACCATTGTAAAGTGTAAGTCACTCAGTTGTGTCTGACTCTCTGTAACCCCATGGACTGTAGCCCACCAGGCTATTCTATTGATGGAATTCTCCTGGCAAGAATACTGGAGTGAGTTGCCGTTCCTTTCTCCAGGCCATTGTAAAATTAAGCATAAATTTTGATGCTTTGTGTATTTTGGGTACTTTTTGTAGTTAAAGTTTTTCTTTAAATTTTTGGTTGTTTATGCTTATTATATGCCTTTTTACTGCAATATACAGTGGACTTACCCTGGGGCATTCAGATCAGGCACAGAACTCAGATTTTTCCTTTTGAATTAACAGTATCCTAGTAGGAGCTTAACGAATGTTTGTTGAATGAGATCAGTGAATGATTTGATAATGATTATTGATATAATGCTGTGTTAGCAAATAATAAAAACAAAGTCATACTTTCTCTCTTCAACTGTTTCCATCTCTAGATTTAACATTGCCTATGCCAGAACCTCATAGTCAGGTTTAAAAGATGGTCTTTGGAGTTAGGCTGACTGGGTTCAAATCTGAGCCATCAATTTCTAACTATGTGACCTTGGACCTTGGACAACTATGTGAGAAGCTTTGAACTTCTCTAAATCTCAGGTCCTTCCTCTGTGAATGGTTAGCCCATGTGGATTTTGTTACCATTAAGTGAGAGAATATATGTAAAGCCTTCAGTGACTTTAGACAATCAGTGCTTGATAAACATTAGCTACATTATCTGCCTCTTCTGCCTGTACTCCACCTTCAGACTACCCAGTAGTCTTATTTTGTTTGTCCCCTAGATTTTTTTTTTTCTTAATCAGATTCAATGCCATCTTAGAATTTTTGAAAGATTTTTTTTTCACCTGTTACAGATTTTCCCACAGTTTCCCAGAGTCATGAGTCATGTATCTTGCTTCAGTGATGCCTCACATTCTACTGAAATTCATCAGCTCCCTAACTAGACCTCCACACATCTGTGATTCTTTGGAATATTTTATCTTGTAGGGGATGCTGCTCTACAGCTATCCTCTCTTCCTCCCTCTCTTCCACAGTAAGCCTTCCACTGAATTTATTCAGAGCATGTTTGGTTCCTTTTTAGAGTTATTTTGCAGAAAGTAAATAAAGCCACGAAACCGTTATATGTGCACCTCATACCAGAGCTTCTTTTCCTCCTAAAGAGCTAATTCGAAAGCTTATCTTAAAGAATCTGCCCCTCTTTTGAAGACCCACTGTTTCCATTTCTAACCACATTCAAATAATTCATGTTTTATTTCTTTTTTCTCCCCCTCTTTTCCATTATGCCACATTCTTTAAGATGTGGACGAATGCCTGGAACCAAAGATCTGCACAAATGGTACTTGCTCCAACCTTGAAGGATCCTACATGTGTTCATGCCACAAGGGCTACAGCCCAACTCCAGACCACAAGCACTGTGAAGGTAAGTAGTGCGATCAGATTTCTCATTTTATTTGAACTACACTTAAAAACGTGTTAGCGCAACTAGCCTTAAGAAAGGAAACCATACGACTTGTCATTTATTTAACTGGGCTTCCTAGAGCACATGTTGGTTGGTCTCTGAAAATGAATCCTCATGGTGGTTAAATTCCTATTTATTTACATAGAGAAAAACAGTGAATTTTTTGAGAACATCTATAAACCACAGATCTATTTAGTTTTTTTCTAGTTGTAAAAACAGTTCTACAACTCTGTGAATATACTGAAAACTATTGAATTGTACAGTTTAAATAGATAAACTATGTGATATATAATTTTTTATTTTAATAACATTGCTATTAAAAATGCATTTGCTATAGAAAATGTAGCAAATGCAGAAAGGTAAAATAGATACTCTGTCAGCCTCATTTGTGGATATTCATATCTCAAGGATGTTTTGTATCATTAAGATTATGTACTGTGTCCAGTTTTCAGTCTTGCTTATTGTTATTTAATAGTATATCATGAGCATCTTTCATTAATAACTCGTTTCAGACATTAGTTTTAAAGGCAGTGTAATATTCCAGTGTATTGCTGTTTTTGCATTTTCATTCTGTTCTTCAGATTTTGTAAAGGTGGAATAATTGGGCAAAGTGCTCTGTGTTTAACTATTTCAATAGAACACTACTTTCTAACTTTAAAATGTGTGAACACTTATTATTACATACTTAATCATGTGTTTGTTAAGCATTTGTATTTCCTCTTTTGTATATTTGTTAATATGTTTTACCATTAGTCAAGTTTTTAAGTCAGTGTATATGAACATGTTATATATAACAGATATATATGTATATATTTAATATATACACTTTCCTCTAGAATATTAGTGTAATTTGCCCATGATTTCTCTAATTTTTAAAGTAATTTTAAAGAAGTTTTCATCTTCTCTGTGGTTAATTTGTTTCCTTTCTGCTGTCTTCCATCACTTTTATACTTAAAGGATGCTCTTTCAAAGGAAGGAAGAGGAAATAAGTAAACCTTTTTCTTTTCTTTGCTGTCTCAGTGAAAGTGAAGGGTCTAGGGTGGTAATTGGGAGAAGGCAATGGCACCCCACTCCAGTACTCTTGCCTGGAAAATCCCATGGACGGAGGAGCCTGGTATGCTGCAATCCATGGGGTCGCTAAGAGTTGGACACAACTGAGCGACTTCCCTTTCACTTTTCACTTTCATGCATTGGAGAAGGAAATGGCACCCCACTCCAGTGTTCTCACCTGGAGAATCCCAGGGACGGGGGAGCCTGGTGGGCTGCCATCTATGGGGTTGCACAGAGTCGGACACGACTGAAGTGACTTAGCAGTAGCAGCAGAGTGGTAATTAATTTGTCACTGTGGTAGGGAAACAGTAAACAGATACCCTACTATAGACCTGTAAGAACTGAAGCATCTTCCACGGGCAGATTCATAGACATTTGAATTTTTCTATGTGATCTTCCAGTGATCCACTGTACAACCTTGGAAAAACAATCTCAGGTTTCCCAAAATCATGTCATCTCTAAAATTCAGGAATTAAATGCTGTAGAGGGAAAATGCAGAGTTAATACACGTTGAATGAATAACTCATGACCACCTTCTTCCTCCTGGCATTGCCATCCCAAATGAGCCTGCTCCTCTCTAATCTGTCTGCCTCCCACTCCAGAATTCACACCATCAATTGCTATCACCCCCTAGGAACACTTGTATGTTCCAGTCTCTGGGACACTGTGCAGGGCTGCTGCTTCTATTCATCCTTTCTGTCAAGTGTATCAAGGAACCAATGCATTCCAGGCACTGCATATGTTACCAAGAGACTATAATCTCTCAAAGATGTATTATTCATTGAAAGAGATGCATAGCTGCAACAGCTAATTAGAGTTCACAAAGTACTAAGTGATGAAAGTTAAACCACCAGTGATGTCATGTATTCCTGACATGTGAGGACCAGGACACTTTACCTTCTTGCTGTTCTTCCAAAAACCTCTTACTCCAGTCTTAATCATGAGAAAAACACGAGGCAAGTCCAAATTGGGGACATACTATGGATTCCTGGCCCATATCCTCAAGGCAATTAAGATTGTTAAAACAAGGAAGGACTAGGAGATAATACATCTGAACATGATGTGGTCCCCTGGATAGGATCCTGGAATAGAAAGAGGGCCTGAATGGAAAAACTGGTGAAATCCAAATAAGTTTGGAGTTTAGTTTTTTGGATTTTTTTAAATGCAGTATATCATATTCTAGTTTGGATAGCCTGGAGCTGTGTGAGCATGGATAAGTAATCTCATTTCACCAAGCCTTACTTGCTCATCTGCAGGAAGGTAGCAGTAATGGCACCTAGGAGGGTTGATGTGAGGATTGTGTGAGATAATAGGATAACGAGATACTGGAGAAATATGGAGGTAATACGTGGAGGATGAGAGAAGGCAGAGGCAGAGCATGACATTCTGTGGTGGATGGTGTTATTCACCAAGTAATAGGCATGTGCAAAGTCCTGTTGCAGCCAGGTACTGTGTGACTAATTCTACTTGCATGCTCCTGAGAAGGCTTTACAGAGGTGTTGCTATTTGAACTTGGTTTTAAAATATTGAGTGCAGAGGGGAGAACCTTAGTAGGCAGAGGAAGCAGCACATATCAAAACTTGGAGGTGGGAAAGAACTGTTTTCTCCACTTGCCACTTAAGCGTGCCCTCTTCTCTCATTTTCCCGGTGTCTTTCCATTACAGCCTGGGATAAGATCAGGCAAGGTCCCCACCACCTGCTTGAGAAACCTGCATACTCACTGGTTGTGTTTCTTACTCCCCAATGTCCTTCCTTTTCACAATAATACATTGTATGACATCCTTTCTCTTTATTTTCTAATCTTTCCCAAACGACATCAACTTACAGATGCCAGATTCTGCTCAGAACATAAATCTGTTTTCCAGCACTGCAGTAACTGCCAGTTTCATTCTGTTGATAGTCCTAACTATTATCAGTGTCTTCACCTCCCTAACTCTTTTCAGGTTGTAAATATTAATACATTATCTAATGTATTGGATTGGCTGACGTATTCATTTGGATTTTCCTGAGATGTTACAGAAAAATCTGAACAAACTTTTTAGCCAAGCCAGTATTAATCTATTACTTGTTTGAATCTTTTTGTATTTGTATCTCTGCATCTCTTTGTACACTTTACTGGTATATGTCCTAAATGTATAAATAACTAGAGATAGCCTCTATTTTAACTCCTATCAGAATTTATCATAGTAATATGTGCAAAAAGTCCTTTAAAGAAAAGTACCTTTTATGAAATATAATATTCTCTATTCATCCCTTGGCACAAGGGAGAGAAGGCATTTGTCCCACATGCCTATTTTATTGGAAAGTGTTCTTTTGTATAGAAATTTTATATCTCAATCAATAAAGGAAAAGATGCTTTTTTTTTTCTTAAATGCATAGAATTATGCTGCCTTCGTTCCCCTTGGTCCTTTTAAAGACCCAGAGATCACCTTATTCAAGATAACAGAGTTGCCTGGAGTTATTCCAAATGTACGTATCATTACTTATAATGAATTACTTCTGACAGTCTTCCCAACATAAATGAGTAACTTATGTAGGATGTCTGGTGTACCCTGACAGTACTTGGCATGGAGGGTATGTTCTTGCAGCAGACATCTTCACATGGGAATGCTTAGTTTGTCATCCTCTTTGAGAAAATCAGAAAGAGGCCAAAGCACTAAAAATGTTGTCAGACATTACATGAGATCCAACCAGCTACATGAGCTTTTGTTGGTCTTAAGTTCTTGAACTGATGTCTCAAGTATTTTATAAAATGTGCTGAAAGAAAATATGATGTGGGCTCCTCTTTGCTGACGACCACTTAAAAAGCTAGTAGACTGAGTGTTTTGGAAAGGTGTTGAATCATTCGCAAGACAAAATTCTTAATTTCTCTGTTGGTAGTCAATGGTTGACAGCTAGGAATTATATACAAAAGAAGGGATTGATTGCACAAGAAGTGAAACAAAAGTTTCTAGTAAACTAACTGCTAGAAGAAATTAAATCAGAAACAAATTCCTGAACTCTGAATACATTAATAGTCAATGTGAGCTTTTTCAGGTTATGTGAGATAACCTGACTCACCTTGCTTGTATCAGGGTAAAATTCAAAAGGTTAATAATGCCTAACTGGTGGTTAAATGCAACTTTGCTTAAGAAGCAGGTAATTGTCAGTAATATTTAAGGGAAAGGACTGTGCAGTTGGTTGAGTTCTCCTGGCAAAAACTTGTAGATGCATTTTATTAAATAATAGGATATTTTCGGAAGGAAGCAATGCTGCTGCTGCTAAGTCACTTCAGTCGTGTCTGACTCTGTGCAACCCCATAGATGGCAGCCCACCAGGCTCCCCCATTCCTGGGATTCTCCAGGCAAGAACACTGGAGTGGGTTGCCATTTCCTTCTCCAATGCATGAAAGTGAAAAGTGAAAGTGAAGTCGCTCAGTTGTGTCCGACTCCTAGCGACCCCATGGACTGCAGCCCACCAGGGTCCTCCATCCATGGGATTTTCCAGGCAAGAGTACTGGAGTGGGGTGCCATTGCCTTCTCCAAGGAAGCAATAGTCAGACATTAATCTTTGGGACCTAGTTTCCTTTTTAGATTAGGACTTCTTTCTCCCACTCTGAGTATAGGGCTGGTGTGTTTTCATCCGTTCTCTCCAGTAATTCTCACAACAAACCTATAGTGCACGTGGTGAAGTTCAATACTACCACATTTTAATCATCATGAACTCTCACACACTGAGTAGCTACTCAGCAGGACATTCTGAGGCTGTATCTGCATAGACAAGACAAGACAGAGTCACCCAGTTAAACTGGATCAACCTCATGTCCAAACAAAAACATTTAGAAAATAAGTGCTGCTTCAGCCTCGTGTTCAAGTTACTGATGAGTCCAGTCTTTTCTTCATTTATGTGAATTCATTTCCACGATTAGAACACTTACAAAGAATTACGTTCTTTCTCAGTCAATAGCTTTTTGTTTACGCAAGGTATTTTGAAAACTCCTCACTCATCACTTTCTCTTTGACTTTCCAACATCTGTCATCAAAACAGGATCATTTCTCTTGGCTCTCCTTGTTACTTTGAAAATGAGCTCAGTGTCCTTTAACACAACTGTTTGATCTTACACTTTTTCAACTTCTTCTAATATAGTACAAGTGTCTATTTCCCTCCACAACTGCCTCCATTCTGGTTTTATTTCTAAAGTTCTTGGTAGAGCTTTAATTCTGCCTTCTTTCTTGAAACTCCATAGGTCAGCAAGCTGCTTCATAGCCATTGTTTTGTGCTTGAGATTCTTTCTTTATCAACTGTAAAATATTTCCTATTATGTTTGTGTTATACCCAGAGTGTGAGAGAGAGACATGGCAAAGAGCTTGATGTTGTATTGAACGCACTTTTATTTCATCATAATTTATCATCTATTTGTAATTATTTGTTTTCTATAGTCCAGCACACTGAAGTTGATATGAAGAACATCAGTGGGCTGATTCAAATTAAAATATATCATGCATCACATAGCAGAAGTACTATTATTTTTGCAGTAATAACCCTAGGATGCATTATAGGGGGCAGAACTTCTTTTTTAATGTTTATTGAAAATTTTCTGTTTGGGTCATGCCATAAAAGTCTACCCTGGAAATGGGAGGCTTAGAAGGCAGTAGCTTGGATTAGGGTCTCAAACTTGAGCTAATAGGTGTTTAGATGTAAGACTTAATGTAAAGCAATTGTCACTGTGTTTACAGATATTGATGAATGTCAGCAAGGGACTATGTGCATGAATGGGCAGTGCAAAAACACCGACGGCTCCTTCAGGTGTACCTGTGGGCAGGGCTACCAGCTGTCAGCAGCAAAAGACCAATGTGAAGGTAGGTGTGTGGCAACATGAACTGCTGTGATTTCAGTTTAAGGCACCTGCCTTAAAAAAATGTGCACTCAGTAAAGCAAATGTGTCAGTGTGTTCCTGAGAAACTACCCAGATGATTGTGTTATTGTGCCAGAAAGCAAGGCACTTACACTTAAGTCAGGGAAATCAATGAAACAGGATTTAAAAAGGCTGAATTTGAAAAATATGGTATTAGTGATCAGTGGCTGGCATTACTATTGGAAAGAAAAATGGTTGCTCCCTGTGTAATTCCTTATATGCAGAAAATCAATTCTATTAAAATTACATGAAAGTTTCACACAATAGGATTAACATTTACTTAAAGGAATTATGTCTGCCTGGTATTACGTTGTGGAATATTAATGATTTAGTTTTTGTGTGCATTAAGCTTTTAAATTCCTTCCTTAAAAAAAAAAAATCACTAAAGAAGACTGTTCAGGCAGACTGAAATAGTGTCTGCCTTGTGCTCAGGGATACAGTCTGTGCAGTGTGCTCTGTTCCTACAGGTGACAGTGAGGGTTCTGGGCCTTGCTGGGGTTGACCTTAGACTTTAAAAAGTTAGTTTTTTTCATTGAACTTCATACAGAATTACAAGTTGACCCCTTCAACAGCACATGTTTGAACTTCATGAGTCCATGTATTTGCAGATTTTTTGGTAAATACTTAGAGTATTACACCATCAGTAGTTGGTTGAATCCTCAGATATAGAAACGTGGATACAGAAGACAAGCTGTCAGGTTAAATGTGGACATTTGACTGTGCGGTGGTCAGTATCTGTAACTTCTGCATCATTCAAGGGTTAACTGTACTGTACTTCTCAGTAAGGAGGATATGTTTCCTGAATTTAAAGATGCTGTGGTATTGCCTGTGACAAGCACAGATATCCAGAATTCTTGACAAGAAATGTCATTTAAGAACAGAATACACACTGTACATAATCAGTTATTTTATTATAAGGAAGCAATTTCTATCCATGTCTGTATGTAAACTTAAGATATTTAATGAGTAGAAAGGTCTCCTGAGGTAGTGTTATAAAAGAGACAAGGTATAATGATACTATAAAGGGATCTACCAATAGTATCATAACCTTCTTCTATTATCCCTTTCTAGAATATAGAAAGTCATTACAGTACCTAACCTAGCGGTGAAGACTGATCGGACACATACAAACACACTCATGTACACAGATTAATTAGGTGATTTGTTCTTAATTCTAGTCCCTCTCAAAGTTCTTTATTTTATGAATACTGGACTGTGCAAATGAATGTATGGTAAGAGTAGAGGTCCACACATAATATAATAAGGCTATCGTGTTTACAGGCCTTTCTTTTGAAGAGCCTGTGATGTCACTCCAAGAGAGAAGTCAGACACGGGAGAATCACTCACCAGGTTAGCAATAGGGTCACACCAAAATTTGAGAAAAAAGAAATAAAAACACACGTACTCCACTGTTCATTGCAGCACTGTTTACAATAGCTAGGACATGGAAGCAACCTAGGTATCCATTGACAGGTGAATGGATAAATAAACTATGGTACATATATACAATGGAATATTACTTAGCCATAAAAGGAACACATTTTAGTCAGTTCTAATGAGGTGGATGGACCTAGAATCTATTATGCAGAGTGAAGTAAGTCATAGAGAGAAAAATATCGTGTATTAACGCATATATGAAATCTAGAAAGACGGTACTGTTGAACCTATCTGTGGGGCAGCAGTGGAGGTGCAGACGGAAAGCACAGACTTATGGACATGGGAGGATGGGGGAAGGAGAGAGTGGGATGAATGGAGAGGGTAGCATGGAAACATACACTACCCTATGTAAAATAGATAGCCAACGGGAATTTGTTGTATGACTCAGGGAACTCAAACTGGAGCTCTGTAACAACCTAGAGGGGTGGGAAGAGGTGGGAGGGGTGTTCAAGAGGGGCGGGGCATATGTATACCATGCCTGATTCATGTTGATGTATGACAGAAACCAATGCAATATTGTAAAGCAATTATCTTTCAATTAAAAATAAATAATCACGTTGCCAGTAGGCCCATATGTGTAAATATAATCAACAAAGTTTATCAGCAACCTACATGAATTAAGTGCCCGCTGATTGGTAAAATACTAGGTTATCTGAAGAGCAGTAAAGAGCGTGGTAGACATGGGCTCTGCCTCAAGAAACTTAAAATCTAATGGTCAAAGCAGGTGATGAAATATATGGAATACATTACTTTGCCTTTTGTATGTGGATATGATGCAGGCACATGTGTGAGTCTGAGCTCAGGGTTGTGGTTACAGAACAAATAATCTCTACAGAAGATGTGAGCATCGAGGAAGAAAGATTCAAAGCAAACGTAGGTATCAGATAGGCTGAGAGCAGGGAAGGACCATTGTGTGCTGCTATTTTCCAATAAAACTTTATTAACAATAATAGGTAGTGGTAGGCTATAGCTTACTGATCCCTGCTTTAGGCTATCATAGGCCATAGTGCTTTTAAACTCAGAGTGTTATACTTGAATCTTTAGAAGGAGTTCTAAGAAGCTTTATTGTGATTCCCAGATTACAGCCAAGCATTTGCCCCTCATCAGTGCCCAGTGGATACATGTGTACAGATTCTTAGCTCATTGCTCATCTGGTTTTCCCTACTGAAATATTAATGAGTGACCTTTTTACTAGAGCTCAGTCTGAGTCACATGATAAAGATTCTAAATGAATTAGAAATCAGATGGTTTACAGATCTCCTTTACGTGAATGATTAAAAACTCACTTTTAGGGATTTCCATGTGGTCCAGTGGTTAGGAATCTGCCTTCTAATACAGGGAATGTAGGTTTGATCCCTGGTTGGGGAACTAAGATCCCACATGCTGCAGGGTAACTGGACCCGTACACCGTAGCTAGAGAGAAGCCTGCATGCGGCCACGAAGATCCCATCTGACACAGGCAAATAACTATTTTTTAAAAACCTCCCTTTTAAAGCACCACTTCTAAGTTTCCTTTTACTCTCTTGCTCACAGATATTGATGAGTGCCAGCACCATCATCTCTGCAGTAACGGGCAGTGCAGGAACACGGAGGGCTCCTTCCGCTGCGTCTGTGACCATGGTTACAGAGCATCCGCCCTTGGAGACCACTGTGAAGGTGAGAGTTGCTCTTGGTTACAGAATCATAAATGCCAGAATCAGGATCAGGGAAGTCTGAACATCATCCTGGCTTCTGTCCTCAACCCCATACTTTTGACTTCACGGTTGAGGACTTTTGATCCCTGTGAGATATTTTGCCCAAGGTCACACAAATAATGCAAAGAAATGCGAGGATCCAGGTTTTGTCTGCCCTGCTCGGAGCAGTTTTTAAGAAAAGTTATGCCAGCGAAGTGTGTAAAGAAGCAGTGTAACTTTTCTCAGCTACGGATACTTTATCCTGAGTATCTCACTCTGTATAGCATCCATTGGGGTGCAGGACGAGTGGTCCCAACGGTCCAAGTAAGCAAAGATGAGTTAATTTTCCAGATAACTGTAAAATTTTAAAAGTCAGACTTTAATTTAGAGCTTTTCACATAAAATATTTCTAAAAGATATCCCACTGTGAGTCTTCACCCACTTTCACTACCTGCCTTGGCTCAGAGCCCCTCTGAGGTGGTCAGGGTTGCTGTAGCCACTTGTCACCAGCCTGGTGCTTGTGAATTCTCTGGGTTCACTGTCCACCCAAGTAATGGCATTTTTTTCCAGTTTATCTACTGATTTGCTACTGTTAGATCCTATCAGTTGTGAAACAAGGAATGTGAACACAACAGAGTTTGCCTCACACAGTAAGGTAGAATATGCATGAGGTTCTGAACCCCACGTTTTATAGATGAGAATAAGCTCGTTTAGTGACTGGTTTTGTGACACATACTTCAGTGGCTCCAAATACTTTTCAGTTCCAAGGGTTGGGAAAGACCAACTGTATTGTATAGCATCCTTCTGCTCTGACCAGAGAACTTGATACATACAGTCACAACTTGTCTGGAGGGCAAGTAGGGGCAGTTGCCGAGGTGTTAAAATGTATGTTATTGTTGAATCAGTGAATCATCTTCTAGGATTTTATCCTAAGGTGGTAATGTTCTTTGAAGAGTTAATACCACCAGTGAAAAGCTGTAATCAATGTACCTATTGAAAAAGTAGGCAGATCAAGTGATAAGTCGAAAGAGTAATAATTGATTTTCTGAAAACTGTGAATGGGGAACACGACAATATCTGGGTAAATGTTGATGATTCGACATAATGGCATTCCAGGATGGAAGAGGCAGTCGTATTCTCAGGAACCAGTCACGGAAGGGTCTATTTTGGAAGTGGGTAGGTGGCAGGGCACATGCCAAGGCACTGAAAACCAACACGGACCCCAGTATGTATTCTGTCTGCCCTGTGTCCTGGCCTAGCCAAGAGGATAACCAGCTCACTGACTAAATCTTGGGCAATAGGTCCTTGTTATGGGATATATCCCTCTTATTTTGGCTGTTTTAATGTGTAACCATTTCACCAGGAGGCTAATATTTTTTATTCTAAAACCATTATGTGAAGAGCCAAATAAAAACTTTTACTCAGCTTGCTTGTCATTATTAGTATATATGTTCCATAAGAAAGCTTCTTTTCAGAAAAAGAAAAATTTGAGAGGTACAAAAGAGAAAAGTAGAAATTGATTAAACAAAAAGCTACGTAATAAAATGGACCAATTTCGTGTAAATCTCAGAAGAAAGAAAAAATTAGAAATCCAAAAGGATTTGAGCAGTATAGAGCAAATTAAAACATGAAAAGACAGTAGTACATTTGTATCTAAAATATATTGGATCAAATCATTGAAATGGGTACTTTTTAAACGGCCCAGAGGGATGGTATGGGGAGGGAGGAGGGAGGAGGGTTCGGGATGGGGAACACATGTATACCTGTGGTGGATTCATTTTGATATTTGGCAAAACTAATACAATTATGTAAAGTTTAAAAATAAAATAAAATTAGAGAAAAAAATAAATAAATTTCATGGGTATTAAAAAAAAAAAAAAAAAAGAAAATTTAAATCATAAAAATCAACCCAAGAAGCAAAACATCCGAAATAACCCATATCCCTACAATAAATTGGAAAATATATCTAAAGATTATCTTCAAAAGATAGAAAGAAACCTTCTTTTTAAGCATATCATCAGACTCTTCAAATCAGGGCTAATTTCTCTACTGTTCTGGATTATAAATAGGACTGGAGTCCATTCAATACTTCAGAGCTCCCTTTGAAACGATAATAGGACTTCAGCCCGCTAATGCCCAACAAGCACTGTTTCCAACCCTTCCTAATCGTACTCAGCTGTAATTAACTGAGCTGTGACTGTTCACATGCCTCTCGCAGCTGTGAGAGGAAGAGCCATCTTTCTTGTTGGCGTTTGTATTTACATGTGTAATATTTTTCTAATAACTCTGGCAGGGACTGTGTTTTCTTACACTGTCATCCTGCAGTCCTGCTGGACTGCTCATGGGAGTCAGAATCCCGAGTATTGCGCTAATCTCCGTGTGCTCTCTACTCCAGCACACTCAGTAGCCACTCAGTCTGTGATGCTGTGTGGCCAGTTGTCCTGGTTATTAGAGGTGTTTGGCATCTCAGTCCTCAGAGGCTCTGCCTCTGATTTGTCTTCCTCCAGGCACAGTCTCTGCCCCTGTGCCTACCTTGGAGCAGTAACTTGTGGTTGCTGTATGCTAGTCCCTTGCAAAGCCTGAGAAAAAGATTCATACTCTGTCTTCCTTGTAGCTCTTCTTTCTGTTGGTCATTTCTTTGCAGACCAAGTCGAAACAGGGAAATGCTGGTATTTTTTACCTTCTGACATTTCTTTCCAAGTCAAAGTCATCCCCCATTTATTCTTTTATGCATTTATTCAACAAATTTTTGGGACTTCCCTGGTAGTCGAGTGGCTAAGACTCCACGCACCCAGTGCTAGGGGCCTGGGTTTGATCCCTGATCAAGAAACTAGATCTTGCTTGCCACAGCTAAAGATCCCACATACTGCAACTAAGACCTGGCAACAGAGAAATAAATAAACTAGGTCAGTAAATTTTTAAAAACAACAGCAACAACAAAAACAAACAAAAACCCAAATATTTGAGTGACAAGGATGTGCCAGGCACTCTTCTAGGTGCAGGATATACAGCAGTAAACTAAACAAGAAAAAAAGTCTTGCCCTTGGGTAGCTTACATTTCATTTGTGAGGGAGAAAACAATAAACATGATAAATAAGTGAACTATATAGTTTGTTAAATAGCAATAAATGTTAAGTGGAAAATTAAAGTAGGGTACATGAGGAGTGCTGAGGGAAGGAGGGAGAGTTTTAAATAAGTAGGCAAGCAGCAGCTAGTCTGAGATGATGACATTTGATTATGGGGGGAGTGTTCCATGAAAAGCCTTTGTGGAGGGAATTAGGAACTTGGTCATTTTAAGTTTGCGATGCCTATGATGACTGTCCAAATGAAGATATCTGAAAGGCAATTGGACTTACGTGTTTGGAATTCAGCAGTAAGTTCTGAGCTGGGATTCATCAGCATGTAGACAGTGTTTAAAGCCATGAAGTTGGATGGAATCACCATGGGAGTGTATGTAGCTAAGAGAGAAGTGGTCCAAAGACTGTCATGGTCCCTCATTTAGAAGTGAAGAGGTGATAGGAACAGGCAAAGGGGATTGAGAAAAAGTGGCAAGTGAAGGAGGAAAACCAGAATCCAAGAGATGAAAGTATTTCAGAGAGGGAGTAATGAACCTGTGTTAAACATTGCTGCTAGGCAAGATGAGGACCAAAAGTTGATGGGATTTAGCAAAGTGGAGGTCGTTGGTGACTGGCAGCAGTCTCAGTGGAGAGGTGACCATGACTGACTGGTGCTTTCTTTAAAGCCTGATGGCCAACTCCTACAAGAAATCTTTTCTTTCCTAGAAGAAGTCGCTCTTTCATATTACCTTCAGCAGTGGTGCTGGACAATCCCACATTGGGCTCTCTTAATATTCCAGCTACTCTTTTTTTTTTTTTTTTTACTTTCTAGAGGTCTTGCAAAAATATGTAAACTAAACCAGATTCTAATGTAATGAACTGTTTTAAAATCTGTCCAGTTGTTTTTGAACTTTTAAAAATGCTTTCTTTTCTTCACATATATTATTTCTCCTAGACTTTGGAAAGTGAAAGAAAATTATTTTAGGGAGAGGTGAGCAAAGCTGATAGATTTCCATTATGCTAGGGCATACTAGGTAATGGAGTGTTGTTCCTTAGATTCATATCCTTGGTATTCTACTTGCTGTATTTTGATTTGAAATTTTTCACATAATGCTAATGGTCAGAGGTGCCGTTTCTTATTTTGTCTCAGTTTCCCAAAGAGCAAAGAAAGAAAGGTAAATCTAAATGTGGATCTCTTACTCAGCACCCATTAGGATGCTGCTGCTGCTGCTGCTGCTAAGTCGCTTCAGTCGTGTCTGACTCTGTGTGACCCCATAGATGGCAGCCCACCAGGCTCCCCCGTCCCTGGGATTCTCCAGGCAAGAACACTGGAGTGGGTTGCCATTTCCTTCTCCATTTCATGAAAGAGAAAAGTGAAACTGAATTCGCTCAGTCGTGTCCGACTCTTAGCGACCCCATGGACTACAGCCTTCCAGGCTTCTCCATCCATGGAATTTTCCAGGCAAGAGTACTGGAGTAGGGTGCCATTGCCTTCTCTGCCATTAGGATGGCTGTGAAGCTGTTAGAATAAATATAGAACAGTTGGAACTCTCCTACCTTGCTGGTGGGATTGTAAAACGATGCAACTTCAGAAGTTAAATCTACTGTGTGGCCCAGCCATTCTACCCCTCAGAATCTACTCAAGGAAAAGCATATGTTAACACAAAGATTTGCATATGAATAAAAATGTCAGTCACAATAGCAAAACTGTAAGCAATCCGAGTACTCAGCATAGGAGAAGGGTAAACAAATCAGGAGACATTCATACAACAGAACACTACTCAGCAATGATGAGGGGAGAGCTACTGATACATGTGACCAGGATGACTCAAAAACACTATGCTGACCAGAAGCAGCCACACAGAAAAGGGGTACAAGTAAACCTTTGGGGGCATTGGAAATGCCTGTACATTTTTTGGTAATGGTTGGTCCAGATTTTTCCTTTAATATATGTTTTATGGCAAAGATCCACCAACAGTAAACTAGAATATTCCCATTTGTCTCAACTACTTCAAAATCATGAAATTAGCAGAAAGTTTGGTCTTAAGAATTATTTTCACAGAATTTATATCTAAGAGCCTTTTCCCAGTTAAATTTTGTTTTAGGAATCTTGATACACCAAAGGTCAGTTAACCAGTGAATAAACCAGTTGTTGATGCATTCAGGCTTTGTAAGAGACACTTAGTCCTCCGTGCTATTATCTTTCTTAATTGTATTTGTGCATATTTCCTTTACTGACTCTTTGATGGCAATTCAAACACCCAAGGCACAAGGTTAACAGGAATGGAGATTAGACAAAAAGACAAAGGAAAATGTCTCCAGACTTGATGTTTGTCACTACAGAATAACGTTCTTAGAAAGGTGTTTCATTCATTCCTTTAAAAAATGTTGCATTTGCAATGGTGTAAGAACCCAACAGTGGATCCTAAGAGATATAAATTGATACAGAAATACCTGTGCCTTGGTTGTGATGGTGGTTACAAGCATGTGTTTACATTTGTCAGAGCTCATTGAATTGGACTCTTAGAAGCATTTGTAATATGTAAATTACACTTAAATGAAGTTGGAAAAACACTAAAAAAGTAGTAAACTATTTTAGTTGTGACAGTCACATCAGCTGTGGTTTACATTTTAGGATCAGTATTCAGAAACACTTTGAAAATGGGTGAACTTCATAATAATTTATTTTGATAGAGTGAAATTATAAGGTGCTTCTCTTTTATCTGCCTCATGAATGGTACAGAGGGCAGTTAATTACTTGTTCGGATTCTATGAGAAATACTTAATTCCATGTGCCCACATTGTCAACCAGACAGCAAGGAGAATAGACTGCAACAGTCTTCACATTCAGTTCTGGGCATTTTCATGTATTTTAGTTGTTGTTCAGTCGCTAAGTCTTGTCTGACTCTTTGCGACCCTATGGACTGTAGCACACCAGGTTTCCCTGTCCTTCATCATCTCCTGGAATTTGCTCAAACTCATGTCCATGGAGTCGGTGATGCCATCCAACCATCTCATCCTCTGTCGTCCCCTTCTTCTCCTGCCTTCAGTCTTTCCCAGTATCAGGTTCTTTTCCAGTGAGTCTGTTCTTCACATCAGGTACCAAAGTATTGGAGCTTCAGCATCAGTCCTTCCAATGAATATTCAAGGTTGTTTCCTTTAGGACTGACTGGTTTGATCTTGCAGTCCAAGGGACTCTCAAGAGTCTTCTCCAGCACTTGAAGTCCAGCACAGTTGGAAAGCATCAATTCTTGGGTTCTCAGCCTTCTTTATGATCCAACTCTCACATCCATAGCTGACTATGGAAAAGCAATAGCTTTGACCTTTGTCAGCAAAGTGATGTCTCTGCTTTTTAATATGCTGTCTATGTTTGTCATATCTTTTCTTCCAAAAAGCAAGAGTCTTTTAATATCATGGCTGCAGTCACCATCCACAGTGATTTTGGAGCCCAAGAAAATAAAGTCTGTCACTGTTTCCATTTTTTCCCCTTCTGTTTGCCATGAAGTGATGGAACCAGATGCTGTGATCTTAGTTTTTTGAATGTTGAATTTTAAGGCAGTTTTATCACTCTGCCCTTTTACCTTCATAAACAGGAGCTTTAGTTCCTCTTCACTTTCTCCCATTAGGGTGGTATCATCTGCATATCTGAGGTTGTTGATATTTCTCCTGGCAATTTTGATTTCAGCTTGTGATTCATCTAGCCTGGCATTTCACATGATGTATTCTGCATAGATGTTAAATAAGCACGGTGACAGTATACAGCCTTGATGTACTCCTTTCCCAGTTTTGAACCAGTCGGTTGTTCCGTGTCTGGTTCTTACTGTTGCTTCTTGATCTGCATACACGTTTTGCAGGAGGCAGTTAAGGTGGTCTGGTATTCCCATCTCTTGAAGAGTTTCCCACAGTTTGTTGTGATCCATGCAAAGGCTTTAGTATAGTCAATGAAAACAGAAGTAGATGTTTTTCCAGAATTCTCTTGCTTTTTGTATGATCCAATGGATGTTGGCAATTTGATGTCTGGTTCCTTTGCCTGTTCTAAATTTAGCTTATTCATTGGAAGTTCTTGGTTCACAACTGTTGAAGCCTAGTTTGAAGGATGTTGAGCATTACCTTGCTAGCATGTAAAATGAGTGCAGTTGTATTTTAGTAGCAATCTTATTTGCAAGAAATACCATAACATACCAAATTCTGAGTGAACAAAGAAGGTTTTGTCCTTTAGGTTTCTTCAGTGCTAATAATTTGAATCTTACACATACAGCGGAATTGAGACTCATGGAGTGTGTTAGGAATAATGAACTTTGATAGGAGTAATTGAGGTTATAAACAACCCTTGTGAAAGATCTGCCTCAAGTTCATGCAGTGAGTGGGGTCATTAATTGTCTTACATGCTCACAGTCAAGACTCATTAGTGCTTACATAAACCGTTTTTAGCTGGACATATGTTACAAGTATATACATTTTTAAGAAGTCCAGACAGCATTATACCTGTTTGTGATAACTTCTGAGTAAATGACTTCTGATTTTGCTCATTCCGTTGCCTTCCAAAAACTCCTCTTATTACCACTCTGCCACTGTTCACGCTGCTGTCAAGGCTTCAAGTAAGTTCCTTCTATTACACAAGCTACCTTTAATCTTCACAGTATCTTTCTCTAAATTCATGTGACTCTGGAAGTTGGTACTATTCTTGTGACATATATCTTTGACAATTCTTTAATTATTTTGAACTTATAAATCAACTCAATATTTTTGTGTTTACTTTTATAATACAATTTGGGGATTTTTTTTTGTACAATCATTTTTCTTTGGAGGCAGGGAGCATGCCAGATATTTTAAAATCTTTCCTGTGATGTGTAATACAGGATCTTGTATAGCATCTATTTATATTGTACAAACTTCAAAGGCTAAAATCCTTTCAAAATGTTTCATTTTTAATAACTCTAAAAGGTAAACAGTCATTCATTTAAAATCATGCATTACCAGAGATGTAAAATAATGTTTGTTTATGTGAGTCTAGTGTGTAAAGATAAGGAAAATTTTTTCTTAATACAGTTTGTCTTATACGTCTTGTAAATTGACTTGTAGATATCAATGAATGCTTGGAGGACAAGAGTGTTTGCCAGGGAGGAGACTGCATTAATACTAAAGGGTCCTATGAATGTACTTGTCCAGATGGATTCCAGCTAAATGACAATAAAGGATGTCAAGGTAAACTTCTTTCCCTGCTTTTTAAATTATAATTTACATAATTACTCAGTTGTGTGTTGCTTCCTGATAATAGTTTACGGTTTTACCACTGTATATATAAATGAGCTATGCAAATTTTTAATAATTTTATTTATAAGTATTATTATAATTTTTTTGAGTCTACATCAAGTACAGGACGTTCCTGCTTTGCACTGCACCAAACTAATTAAAACTCGTGCATTTTGGAACTGTGTCCTGGCTTTGCGTGATTCTGTGGTAACTGTGATCACCTGTGCTTTGCTGTACTTTCCTTCCATTGGCCAGCCTTGGTATTTCATTCTAAGTTACCTTTTCATTTTTACATATCCTTCATGGGCCTATTTCATTTTGTCCCATAACATGTTTCTGCTTTTTTGTTTTTCCTGATCCCTGTTTTTACTCAGTATCTAGCTTTCCTTCTCCCCCAAAAAGCCTTATTAATAATTTGGTCATAATTACAGAGGACAGAATTTTATATTTTTGCAAAGTGCTATCACATTTGATCTCCCCAACAGCTGTCCTCCTCCCCTTATCTGCTGTTTGTTACCTGCAGTCAGCTGTGGTCTGAAAATAGATGGAAAATTCCAGAAACAATTCACAAATTTTAAATTGCTTGCTGTTCTAACGAGTATGTGAAATCTCATGCTATCCTGCTTCATCCTGCTCCGGATGTGAATCATCCTTTTGTGCAGCACATCTCATCTGTTAGTCACTTAGTAGCCATCTCTACCGTCATCAGATCCGCTGTTGAGGTACTATAGTGCCTGTGTCCCAGCAACTCTTATCTTACCTCATAATGGTTCCAGAGAACAAGGGTAGTGATGCACACCATTTGGATAGACCAAAAAGAAGCCATAGGGTATTTTTTCTTTTAATGAAGAAGTGAAAGTTCTTAAGAAAAAAAAAAAATCCTATTTTAAGGTTGCTAAGATCAATGGCAACAAAAGAACAAATTTTTGTTGTTGACCCTCAGACTGCAAAAGTCATGGCCACAGTACATGCTAAGTCCTTATAAGATGAAAAAGGCATTAAACTTGCACAGTAAGATAATTGGAAAGAGAGAGAAATTGTGTTCACATAACTTTTATTTTGGTATACTGTTCTCATTCTATTTTATTATTAGTTGTTAATCTCTTGCTGTGCCTTATTTATCAATTAAAATTTATTATATGTATATATAAGAAAAAAGTAGTGTATACATGGTTTGATACTATCCATAATTTCAAGTATCCAACCGGGGGTCTTATAATGTGTTCTCTGGGGATAAAGGAGGACTCACTGTACAGTGGACACAAGTACTAATAAGATCATAGCACTGATCACAACACGGCTTTAACTAAATGCCTGTTGTGTGCCAGTTACTGTATTACCTCACTTGATTTGTAGAGATTCGAGGAGGAAACTTTTATCCATTTTGTGATTGAGTAACGGAAGCTCAGAGATGTTAATTAGCATGCTCCTCACTAAGAAGTAATTGAACTGAGATTTGAACCCAAGATCTTTCCCCTTTATTTTCTCTACATTGCCATGCCAATTATTGTTACATGTATAGCCAAAGGAAAGCAGACAGATTCAGTGATTTTTTCCCCCCAATATAATGCATAGAGTTATTTTTTATGTTGTGATTAAAAAGTCACATTTCTTCCAACATTTTTAGCTACACCTAATTACCCCACAAATTTTCCTATAATTATTAGTCTTAGTAAACCCATGCCCTTTTCCATTGAAAACTCACACTTACCTGTTCTCTTATTTATTTATTTATAATACTGGATAAATTTTCTTATTGTTCCTCCATCATTATGGAACTCAGTCAGTTAGTTTAGTCAGTTCAGTCACTCAGTCGTGTCCGACTCTTTGCAACCTTATGAATTGCAGCACGCCAGGCCTCCCTGTCCATCACCAACTCCCGGAGTTCACCCAAACCCATGTCCATCGAGTCGGTGATGCCATCCAGCCATCTCATCCTCTGTCATCCCGTTCTCCTGCCCCCAATCCCTCCCAGCATCAGAGTCTTTTCCAATGAGTCAACTCTTCGCATGAGGTGGCCAAAGTACTGGAGTTTCAGCTTTAGCATCATTCCTTCCAAAGAAATCCCAGGGCTGATCTCCATATAGCCCAAATTACATATAAATAAAAGTTTGTTGGAGTCATTTTTATCTGTTGTTCCTGGACACGTGTGACTTGTAAAATTCTGGTTTGTCATAATTTATATTCCTCTCACATGTCCCAAATCACAGTATTCTTAAAAAAGGGAATATGGTGTCTACTCTCTTAGTTGTGGTTCTAGAATATTTACCCTATGTATCTTATCTACATTCAGCTCTGTGTCCCTGAGATATAAAATACATGGACCTTTGCCTCAAGATCTTTTAAAATTAATGCCCTTACTGATCCCAGGATGTAAATATTCTGCAGCATGCACCTTAGAGAGTATATATTTATTTACCTTCAAGGTAAACTTAAAATTTTCAGTGTTCCCAATACAGAAACTAAATGTGTTTGGACTTAATACAATTGAGAAGAAAGATTTGAATTGTAAATTTATGACAGTATTTCCATTTGGGGGACTTTTAAATCTTAATAGAACCTTGATTTATATAAAAATGCCAAGAGATACCCCTAAACCTCTGAATCCTGTTTTTATTACAGACATTTGGGCTTAGGAATAATTTTTTTTGTTTCTTCTTGTCATAAAGTTTTGACCAAATAGAAGTAAAACCAAGTCTTATATAAATGGACCATGAGTTCATATTGCAAAGTTTATGTACTTCTAGAGTTAAATTATAAGAAACCAATTTAGTCATCTGATTAATTAATTATACTGTCTTCTCTCAGTATATTAAATTTGTGTTTCAGATTTTTTAGGAGCTCAAATGTGGCTGCTTCAAACATATGATGTTTTATTGACTATAAATCATTATTAAATTGACTTTATTCTCAGTTACATTGGTGACTCCCAATTTCCAGAATAAACTAATATGTCTACTTGAAAAACTTATATCCAAATTAATGAAAAATATTCCTGCAGTGGGATATAGCACCATTTGAAAAATAGTATATGAATTTGCTCCATCACCCACCTACTCTGATTAGAGGCTGTTTATAATGTCTTGTGCACTGACCTTGTTTTGAGTCATCTCTCTTTGCCACATCACTGGAGGCAGGTTTATGATCCTTCACTCCGCTTGAAGTTAGTATCCTACTTCTATTTAATCCCATGATCATGTCAGCATTCTGTATGTGGGCATAGATTTCAGTTTGGTTTAATGCTGAAAACGTAATTTATGACAATGTGAATAATCATGGAACATATTTGAAAAATAATGTGTGATAGGCATTAAGTTTACATCTTACCTAATAATCTAAAGATAGGTCCATATTCAGGAAGGCATTTTCAATTGAAAGTGTAAAAATCTCTTCCCTCAAGACAATTAATTATGATACACAGACAGCATGGGAATTCTATGTTAATAGTCTCTTTAGGAATGTGGCGGCATACATTTCAGCTTCAGAATATACTCAGTTTCACAGTTTGACTTACACATGCCAAATTGTGAATTTCTGTGGAATCTCGGACCCATGAAAGAAACCCAACTTAAATATAGTCTGACTTTCAGCTGAGTTACTAGCAGCATAGTTTAGAAATGCCTCAATAAGTACAACCCAAATTGAATGCATATGTTTCTCTGGTTCCAGATATTCATGTTGTTCTTTCTTGGTGGTTTCCTGGAAAAAAGTCTGGGAATTCGTCTACAGTTCCTGTCATAGACTTTTTAGACAATTATTTGTTAATCAGTGACTTCTCTTGAAGCAAAAATGTTTATGCACACGATTCCCTATGCAAAGTTGCAAAGTCTGACAGTTTTGAAAAGGTCACATTGAGTCATAGGTAAAGTAAGAAGGTGGTCTTAGATAACCTCTAAGGCTCTACAAGATGGACAGCGACCCTGGACTTGCTCCCCAGGCCAGTGGAACTTTAGGGCACCTGTTGCCCAGGTGGAGGGCAACGGATTCCAGGCAGCAGGTTGTAAAGAAAGAGTAGTGCTAACGGGTAAAAGAAGGTCAGAGTTCAGGAAAGATTACAATCTAAGATATTTTCAGTAGATAGCAAACATAGAGGATACCAGAGAATTTACAAAAGAAGGGAAGGATTTCACAGAGTGGCATCATATTAAGAAATAGTAAAGTAGAAAATGATTCATTGCTCTTTCTTGAAATATTTTAAAATTAGTGACAATAACCAGAATGGGAGAGTTGTTAAGAAAATGAGTAATTCCCGCTTGATTTCTTAGTTAGGTTCAGCAGTAGATAAGCCAACTGGCCTGAAATATATGGCAGATGGAAGGGTAAAGAGTTCAAACTTAATATTCAGATAGCTAAATCAGTAATATTGCCAGAATTCCCGTTACACGGTGAGAGGAACAGACATGAGGAAGAGCCCCAGGAGACCCTGGATACAGGGAAAGCAATGACCCTCTGGAGGAGGGGAGCTGCCAGCTTGGTGGCTAAGCATGTTCTCTAGGTCACTGTAAAGGCCTGTCATATGTATGTTTTCCATGCTCCCATTCAACTTTATAGTTATTTGTCTTGGTTTCTGCCTCCCCTATCATACTGTGAGCTTCTCTACAGTATGGGCCCCTGCCTACTCAACCATCTTTTAGGAAACCATTAGTAAAAGTTTTTAATTGAACTTAAGATGGACTTGAAATTTGTTTTTTTATTTTGCATAGGGGTATAGCCGATTAACAAATAATATTGTGATGGTTTCAGATGAATTCTGAAGGGACTCAGCCATACATATACCTGTATTCATTCTCCCCCAAACTCCCCTCCCATCCAGGCTGCCAAATAACATTGAGCTGAGTTCCATGTGCTATACAGTAGGTCCTTGTTGATTATCCATTCTAAATATTTTAAATATAACAGCGTGTACATGTCCATCCCAGACTCCCTAACTATCCCTTGCCCACATCCTTCCCCTGGCAACCATAAGAACATTCTTGAAGTCTGTGAGTCTGTTTCTGTTTTGTAAGTAAGTTCATTTATATCCTTTCTTTTTAGATTTCACTTAAGAGAGATGTCATATGATATTTCTCCTTTTCTGTCTGACTTACTTCACTCTGTGTGACACTCTCTAGGTCCACTCATGTTGCTGCAAATGGCATTATTTCTTCTGTTTTAATGGCTGAGTACTATTCCGTTGTATGTATGTGCCACATTAAAGATGGACTTTCAAGATGGTGTGTTGAGGGCTTGTTTGTTGTTTAGTCGCTAAGTCATATCTGACTCTTCTGCAACCCCATGGACTGTAGCCGCCAGGCTCCTTTGTCCGTGGGATTTCCCAGGCAAGAATACTGGAGTGGATTGCCATTTCCTTCTCCAAGGGATCTTCCTGACCCAAGGATCAAACCCATGTCTCCTGCCTTGGCAGGTGGATTCTTTACCACTGAGCCACCAGGGAAGCCCGAGGACCCCGTTAGTAAGAAATGACTTCAGAAAGACAGGAAAATGACCTTAGTAGGGCTACTGCTTGGATGGTGCCTAGGACATGGGATACCTTTATGACTCCAGTTGACTAAGAGAACCTTAATCAACCACTGTTCAGTTAGAACAGAATGGACAAAACTGAGAGTTTTTGGTGAACAAGTATTCATAATACATTCTTCTCTTGCTGTACTGGGAGGTGGACTCAGAGTTAAAATACGAAGTTCTCTTGAAGAAGCAGTCAGTGTAAGAGGGACACAGAGGAGACAAACAGCAGTTAAGATGCAGTGCACGCAGGCAGTCATGTGAGTCAGCACCATCGTGACTAGGTGAGCCATTCTCCATGATTCCTTACATTGTCCCCTTCAGGTGCTCTTAGCCAGCATCATTAGGACTGCTTTGAAAGAACATTTCGTGGACACCAAACAATTCCTGCATTATTAGCATTTAGAAGCACATCATCACCCTGGCTGGAGGGAGCGTGATCTTTCTTCATTGAGGACAAGCAGAGTATGAGAGGATCAACACACAGTGGGCAACACAGCTACAGCATGAATTGGACACGAGTCTTAGTAGCGATCGTTACCACTTTTCTGACTCTTGGTGGTGTTAAGTACTGCACTGGATGCTCATCCATAATTTCATCATCACAAAGCTGTGTGAATATTAAAGGCCACATTTTTCTTGTACTTTATTTCTTGTATCCATTTTCAGTGAAATAGATTGAGTCAATTTCCTTTGTATATTCAGACATTTGAGAAGTGACATTTTTGAGTTAAATACTGTGAGACATGTCCAACCTTGCCCTTAAGTTCACTTCCCAGGGATGGATAGGCATGGACTTGGGAAGACATACAGGCCACAAGAGAGCTGTTTTCATGGTGGTGAAAGAAGATGAAGGAGAACACAGTATTCGTACTGAAGAATATTTCACAAAAGACTTAATTTATTAGATACCCTCAAGCCTCCAATATATATATATAAAAGGGTATCCTTGATTTGAACCTATGAACTTGCTTTTTTTAGGATAAAAATGGTGAACATTGGCTATTTCCTATGATTGAACCCAGGTAATTTCTCTCTCCTGACAGTCCAGCTTGTCTTGTGGTCTGGTGTGTATACGAATGGTGTAGTGTGCCACCAAACACACGTCTGGCCATTTTGTAATAGATTTTGCTTCCCGTCTTATCTGATATCATTAGAAAGCAAAACAGGTTTTTTTCAAGTGTGTGGAACTCTTCTTGATTCCAGATATTAATGAATGTGAACAACCCGGACTCTGTGGTCCTCATGGAGAATGTCTAAACACAGACAGTTCTTTTCACTGCATCTGCGAACAGGGTTTCTCAATCTCTGCAGATGGACGCACGTGTGAAGGTAAGACGACCAATAAGACCTCATGTAATTATTGCATGATAAAGCAGAGATGCCTTTCTATTTTAATTTCTATTTCTATTTTAATCAGCACAGGCTCTGAGACACTGACAGGCACTCATGATTTAAGGCCTTGGAGCACATATGTACTGAGGGGACCCCTCCTTGAAATGCAGCTCAAGGTGGCTAGGATTTACAGACAGGATAAACTGCTATTATAATGGTGAAAATACTCACAGGTGCTTCCATGACTGGTACTGAATTAATGAGTCAAAATGTGCAGGAGGTGGTGATTTTAGGTGCATGTGGGAGATAGAAAGGAAAATGGAGCAACACCTCTGATGGAACCCAAGACTCTGTTGATTTTGATTATGTTTCGTATAGATCATCTGTATCATTCTGTATATAAGCATGCCTTGCTTGATTTTTCTCTGTACCATTGTCAGCAGAAATTTTCCAGAGTTATTCCTTTAAGATCCTTTGCTCTGAACCAGTATATTTTCCTACCTTTCAGTATTTATTATATCCTAGGAGCAAATTAAGTTGCAAGACATTAAGATAATATGTTGGCTTCCTATTGGCAACCTCTTCATGTTTGCAGGGCTGCAACACTGGTTATATATATAAGCTTTATATTCTTGATGACTTAAAAATTGAAGAATAGTTCATCTGAGCCTTTATAAAAGTAAACTGGGAAGAGTCCTGTAATCGTAATTTTTCATCCATCCCTTTGAGAATCTAGGTTATCAAAACCCAGCTCTGTTTTAAAGAAGTATGAAAGTTCTGTTCTGGGCCTGTGATAGGACTTAGTGTCTTTGCTTTTAAAAAGGAGTGGAGCAGGAAGTGTGTTCTCTCCTTACTCACACCACAGTGGAATCAAGCCGCGGACCGGCAAACAGGTTCATCTGAAACAAATTATTTTATTGAGAAGAATAAACTGATCTTATAAAAAGCAGGAGATTGTTGAAATTGCTCTCCTGCTGAGTAGACAAAACATGAATGCCAGATTTGGCTTCAAGTGAAACAAAGATAGTGCAGGGCAGGGTTTAAAGATTATGAGGGGTTTGGAAGTGATCAAAAGTGGGGAAATGGAGAAAAACATCATAAAGAAGATGCCCATGAGAGGTTTACTCCATGTTTCAGTGGTTTGAGTTTTAATTAATTTTATATTTAGAGCTCTGAGACTAGAGCTCATAAGAAAGAGCATGCATGCCGGCCTTCTGGGGGGAATCACAGAATTCCCTGGTAGAGAGGATAGGGTGCTAGCTGACTTGAGTGACTGAAGACATGAAATTTGCAGAATGTTCATTTCCCTGCCTTCTAGAAGGGTGCAGGTTTGCTTCTTCAGCTAGCTGTAAAACATGGCTAGTAAGGTCTTCCTTAACTGAGAAATGGTCCAAGTTACAGATACCAGTAGCTGTGCCATGCAAAAACTGTATTTTTAAAAAATGTATAAGTTATTTCAAGTGCTCACCAGTCAAAGCCATATACCAGTATAAACATACTCATGTTTGTTTTTTCTTTTGTACTTTTTCTTTAAATCTGTGTCTTTTAAAATCTTTATTTCTGCAACTCAAGAGTTATATAATCACTGTGACTTAGTTGCAGTTCTAATTTGTTTAGGCATTTACTTGGCGGGGATTTGAATTTTAAACTGTGTTTTTAGAAAACTTCTAGGGCTTTGTAAATTCCTGTACTTTAGTATACGGTCTTTGACCCTTGTTCCATATTTTTTATTCCAGAATCTGGACAATTTTTACAAATGTAATAAAGCAGATACTTTAGAATATTGTGCTGATACCTGGCAGTATAACTAGAAAGCCCCCTCATTATTAGGCATGTTAATCTCTTTCTTGAATAGGCTTTGCGAGATTTTCATTTTTTATGGTCTTAATCCAATAGACTAAACTGGCTCAAATTTTCTTTCATTGGACTTAGTTTGAAACTTGTGACAGTAGCAATACGTCTTGATTCTACCCCTGGCAGTGGTCGAGGACGGAGCCAGTCCTTGTGATTGGGATTTAGCTATGGAGCTGATGTGTATGGGATTTGAATTAACACCGAGAAGTGGCTGGCACTCTTGCTTCGTGCCCATCCATCAGCTTACCTCCTAACTTCTAATTAAAGCAGCTGAAGCCACATGGACACGAGGGCTGGCATACCTTGCTTCAAGCAGGGCTGAAGGAATCCAGCCCAGCTGAGGGGAGGAGGGCCCTTCCCTAATCCCCCATGACTTGGAGAGTTGTCCACATCTGTTCACAGATACTGAACCACAATGAAGAGGCAATCTGTCAATATCAACTGTCTCAGATATCAAGGAGCAGGATCGAGTCTTTGAAAATAAAAACACCACCCCTGGCTCCATCCTTTCTCTTATGCTGCTCTGGGAGCACGTATGCGGGAGAGGATGAAGAAGCATCTTGTTTTTCCCACATGAGATAAAGAACAAGTGTCAGTTGAACTTGGAATAGGAAGTAAGTGGTGGGTGTGCAGCTATTTGTTTATTCATTTGCTCAGTGACAGAGTGTCTATCTCGTGCCAGGCACTGTTAGTGTTCTGAGGGCGAAACACACCCTGTTCTTGTCCACATGGAACCTACGTTCCAGGAAGAGATTCGGGGATAAATAAGTAAATAGTGCATATTGAAATTTATGTTTTTGTATTTAAATAATATAGCATGGTTCTATTTAAGGATATAAAAAAGTACAGGGTACTGCATGTCATGTATAATCTATAACTCACAGAGTTTTTTTTTTTTCCTCAAGTCCTACCTGTGAATGTCAGGAAAGTACAGGGAAGCAAGGCCCTTTTTATTTACTTCCACTTCTGTAATTCTTTCTTTTCTTCTCATAACTGTGGTTCCTCTCCTCCTGCCACCCCCCTTTACACCCTCTAGCCAGAGATTGTGTAGGAAAGCAAAGGAGACTTTTGACTTCTTTCATTCAGCTCACTGTTTTATATCTTAAATTGGCTTATCCATTTGTTTAAACAGTCGCAATTCTTTGGTTCCTTTATTTTCCCCCACTTTTTAAATTACAGAATTCAAATTTTCTTGATAATGAAATATCAGTGTAGGTTCATAGGAAAAATAGGTATCCTCCCATTTGTAAGCTGACTCAGAATTTCCTTTCTTCATCGGCAACAGGATGTGAGTGAGTGGGAAGAAGACTGGGGAAACTTGTGACAGTCAGAATCCTCAGTGTCACCATGTCCATGCTCTGGGCCCCCTGGAGAAATGCCTCCTGGCCTCTGACTTGGCATCACTCTGTTCACGTGCCTCTGGGAGGGCTGCTCTTGGCCAGGACTGGCTGTGCTCTCCCAGTTGGCTGTCCATGTCAATTGAGACCTTGCATGACAACAGATGAAACTGGGGACATCAGGCACCTCTAGACTCCACTGCGGTTTCTAATCTGTTCGCATAGTACACTGGCCACACTGATCTAGCAGGGACCCCAGAGGAGCCTAGCGGCACAGAGGGAACATCAGTGACTTACGGAACTTGGTTAGTCATGACGAACTAGGGCTCTAAACTATGACCAAAATCACTCCCTAAAATCATGTCCTTTAGAAAGCATCCTCGTTGAGTCATCCGTTTGACAAATATTTATTGCATGTCTACTATATACTGGCCACTCCTAGGAACTGGGGTGATGTCTCTGAACAAAGAATAGCTCCACTTGCTTGGAGACAGTAAACTAATGTCAGCTATATAATATGCTATAAAGTGGTAAACCCCATGAAAGAGAGCAGAGTAATGAGGGTCTGAGGGCTAGAACAAAGAACGGAAGTTACCAACTAGGGTAGTCACAACTGGCCATTCTGCCTCTATAATGTACATTACGGAGAAGGCAATGGCACCCCACTCCAGTACTCTTGCTTGGAAAATCCCATGGACGGAGGAGCCTGTTAGGCTGCAATCCATGGGGTCGCTAAGAGTCGGACACGACTGAGCGACTTCACTTTCACTTTTCACTTTCATGCATTGGAGAAGGAAATGGCAACCCACTCCAGTGTTCTTGCCTGGAGAATCCCAGGGACGGGGGAGCCTGTTGGGCAGCCGTCTATGGGGTTGCACAGAGTCGGACACGACTGAAGTGACTTAGCATAGCATAGCAATGTACGTTAATGAAAGTAATGCCAAAATTGTGTCCGAGTAACAGATGGAGCCATATTAAGTGCTTTTCTTTTTCAAACTGGTCATCGACTGGCTAAGTAATAATAGCTGTCGATGAATAGATCGGAGGATGTAATATTGTCTGCTGAAGGCCTCTTTCCAGTTGCCAACATGTGAGTTCTGTTGTCCAGACGGGAATAAAAGATCAGAGCATAATACCAAGAGCAAGCCCGATGTGAGTTATGGGCTTTGCTTGATAGTGATGCGTCAGTGTAGGTTCATCAGTCATAGCAAATGTACCACTCTGGTGGGGGTGGTTGACAGTGGGAGAAGCTAGGGGAGGGGACGGTTTTGGGAAAACAAGGGGAATAAGGAAACTTCCTGTGAAATTTTATTGTGAACCTAAAACTGCTCTTTAAAGTCTGCTTTTAAAAATCAGACATTCCTGAAATTAACCTGAAAAAAAAATTAATTACTTTTTGTCAAAAAAAACCCCAAAAACCCTTTAAGTTCAATTCTGTATTCGACTGCTATCTTTTTCTTCTCTGAATGTTGTTGTTTGTTTCTTACTTTTCAAAAAAGCACCTCAGATGGAGTATGTGATCAGGAACTTCTGCTCTCACATTCAAAGCATCTCCCATATTGATTTAAAAATGAGAACTGTAGGATTGGAAGGGGACTTTTGGAACATTGAACTTAACTCTGAAACCCAAAGCACTCAAGTCTTACTGTTGAATGGCTATAGTCTCTAATCCTGTAACCTGTTTAGATATCTACCTTAAACTGCTTCTTACTAACTCATTCATTTGGGTGGAAAAACAGCAAATGCAAGTGATAAGGATGGCTGGCTTCATGAAGTTCACTGAGAACAGTGATATCATAAAGACTAAAAGAAGTTGGGTCCAAACTCTTAGATCAATTTTGTGTGCGTTGGGAACCAGAAAATACACTAAGGACAACCTTTGCCAAATCAAAGAAAGAAAAATGAACTGGGAGTGAGTGTGGTTTTGTTTTCAGACTTTGAGGTACATTTTCCACGAGCAGTGTAGAAAGAAAGTATAAAACCATGTTGACAGCACTCCAAGGCAGTTGGTGGTTTTGTGGCATGAAGATAGAACTTTATGTCTATCACCAAAGAGAAAATATTTTTGAAAATGACTTAGCCAAGTAGGACATTGAAGTACCCTGACACAATAATATATTACATCTGGCTACTTGGCCCAAAGATTTTTTGGTTTTTTTAGTACTTTTAGGCTTGGAAAGTGAAAAAAAAAAAAAAAAATCTAGTAAGAGAATACAACCAGAGTATTTCTTTTCTAAAGACAGGGAATTTAGCTTAACAACAGGATCCTTTCCCTCCCTTGTGTGAAAAAGGATCAGACAGCATTCCAGGTAAGGAAAGGAAGTGGCCTCTTACTATAAAGGCTACTGTTCTTCACACTCACTCCTCCTGTGAATGTACTTCTGCAGAAGTGAATGAAATGGATGTTTAAATCATTAGGGAGAGAGCTGAGGAAATCTTGCTGGAATAAGCCCCTTTTGGACCTGGAATACATATTTTCCATGCGTTGCTTGATTGTCCTCCATATATCAACATTTTTATAAAGAAATTCACAATGGTGGCAAAAAAATTCGAGAGCTCTTCCTAAGCCTTTTATCGCTACTGACCTTTTCATATCCCAGAGCTATGGAAAATCATTTGTTCATCGAAGAAGTAAACACTTTTCCTTTCGGCCAAAAAATAGACATGAAGCTTCCAGAAAGGGCAGTCTGTGAACAGGCAGGCTGCCCCTCACACCTTCTGCTATGTCCCCCAGCTCATGTCTGGGCGCCGAGAGCTTCTTGTATCTATTTTGATGAATCTTTGGATGTCATCAGTAACCCAAGTTCTCATGGAAGAACTATATCATGGAAGGTTGTTGTCAATGATACTTTTGTACTTTAGACCTAAATTGTAATGCTTAATATATTGAGTCCAGAATCAGTTACTTTATAGGCATCTAACAGAAAGTATGATGTGCTTGTCTTGGACACCCTGTATGAGTGTACTGGAGAAACTTCACATATCTGATTTCATGACTTTATTAAAACAGAAGCAGTAATAGTAATAGCCAGCATTCACTGAGTGCTTTTTAGGAGCCAGGCACTTATGCTAAATGTATTGTACCTATTTTCTCTTTTAATTTTCACAACAAACATATAGGTAGGTAGGTTAAATATTAATTTGTTTGCTTTGGTTGCAATGAGCAGCTTAAAATAAGGAAATTTATTATACTAACAAGAAGTACATTGATTGTTACCTCTCATCTACTATAGGTCTTTATTTAATGTCACTTTCTCAGTAGGTCCTTATTTTTCAGTTTTTTGAAGTATGGTTGATATACACAATAATGTGTTAATTATTGCTATACAGCTGTGTAATATTCCATATCAGTGTTGAATATTATTTGTATTCAGTATCCTGTGATAAACCATAATGGAAGATCTTTTTCATATTCTTTCCCATTATGGTTTATCACGGGATATTGAATACAGTTCCCTGTGCTGTAAATGGGACCTTGTTGTTTATCCATTCTATATATACCTACTTATCCCAAACTCCCAATCCATCCCCCTCTCACCTTCTCCCTTGGCAGCCAGCAATCTATCCTCTATGTCCCTGATTCTTTCATAGATAGGTTCACTGTGTCATGTTTTTGATTCCACATGTAAGTGATATGGTCAATATCATAGGGTATTTGATATGGTCAATATCATATGGTATTTGATATGGTCAATATCATATGGTATTTGACTTTCTCTTTGACTTACACTTAGTGTGGTGATCTCTTGTGTCCATGTTGCTGCAAATGGCATTATTTCTTTTTCATGGTCAAGTAGCATTCTATTGTATATATGTATCATATCCTCTTTATCTATTCATCTATCAGTGAACTTTACTCTAATCATCCTTTTCTCACCTTTACCCACTCCCCACATTTCTGTTTTCTCTCTCTTTTCTAAACTACCTTATTCTACTTCTTTGTCTTGTTTATTGTCCAATCTTTCTGCTAGACACTAAGGCTCATAAGATGTGAATCTTTGTTTTGTTCATAATTTTGTGCCTTTGAGAATGTTAGGTAGGGCCGGTAAAAACTGGGATGGCCAAAAGAGTCATTTGGTTAGTGAATGTGTCAATAAAGTTCCTAATGAAAATGAAAAATATGTCTAATTTTTACTAAAAATCAAAGAAACTTTTTGGCCAACCTAGTACCTCATGAATGAATGAAGGGACTTAGTGAAAAGCCTTCCCTATTTTTTGAAAATCTGACTCCTAAAAGCACACTCCCTAAATCACACTCTGCTTGGTGACTGGGTGCAGCAGTGGCTAAAGAGCTGGGCTGTGGAATTTGAATACATGGGCTTGAATTCTTGCTCCAGCACTTTACAGTTGTGTGGACTTGACTCACATGAGTCATATATCTCAGTTCTGCATTGCATAATAAGCATAAAATACAGCACCTACATTTTTTTGTAGGAGTTTTTGGAAGAATTAAGTATGTCAGTGGGTGTTGGCAAGTATTAACACACACTTGGAATGGAGCTTGGTCCCTAGAATATGCTCGATGGATGTGAATTATTGTTAGTATTTTAGCACTTATACTGACACCCTAGTTATTGCCATGTGTTTCCCTTGATATGTGGGTACCTAAAAGGAAGGGGGCATCTAAAACCTGTTTATTTTTATTTGATCTGATACACAATTGTGTATTGTGAATTAAATAGTCTGGCAATTCAAAGTCCAAGTCTGGATATAAATTAATTACTACTATATTTTTTTCTACATTTAAATCCCAATTTATTAAAGTCATGTAGAATATGGTTCAGTAACTCATTTATATATAATTTGCTTTAATTCCTCACCCTTTATTTTCCCTAAGCATTCCATATGACTGACTTTCCCTGATTACTCCCCAAGTATTTCAAGTTTTTAAGTGTTTGATGCGTCAGTTGCCAATAAACTGATCGTTCATGCTAACACTTGTTTGCATTTAGGTATCAGCAGTGTTATTTCTAGAGGTACTATTTTCTGTGGTTTCAAAACTCATCTTTATTGGCATCCTGTATGAATATAGAAAGAAAAATTATAATAGTAAAAAAATGGGAATTTTTTTGGCTGCTCTTATATTGCCTCTGGGGCCTAAGTGTCAGAAAGATGAATCTGGGGTTTGATGCGTTTGGCCTGTGGTTAGGGTTTTCTCCCGGTCTCACTGGCAGCACCTCTTAGTGTAAGAAATACTATATGAAAAGAGAAAATGCACAACATGGCTCTGAAGTTAGAATAAGATATTATATGTATTTTTAGAGCAGCTCAGGTGTAGAAATGTAAAACCATTAAATGAATGCAAAGATAACCCAAATGGTTATAAATAACATGTTAAAACAAAATTCTTGTCATTAAAAACTGAAACCATGTGAAAATGCAAGATATGTATTTCACACATAATATCTTTTTTGTAAATTGTGGTAGGAGAAATAAGCAATTAAAATTTGGGGAACTTTTTCTGAATGGCCTTGGATTTATTTGGAGAACTTATTAAAATTCCCCACTTATGTGATATTCTGTTACGTGACAGTAAATTAGAATTATTGTTAACCTTTGGGAGTAGAGAAAGTTTTTTTTTTTTTTTAAAGCTTTCTTATTTCTTCTCTATAAATTTTTAGAAATTGTGTGTGTGTGTCAAATTCAAATACTTCTTAAATTTCTGTTTTTATATAATATTCTGTCAGCCTATCACAGGAAGAAATAAGAAGAAAATGGCTTTTTAAGTTCAGAAATCACTTTGCTTCTCTTTCTCTGGAAAGAAACACAGATGATTTATTGCATTTATAGCTTTTGCTTTTCTAAAAAGAAAAAGTGGTCGGTGTCTGATTAAAAATATACTACTCTTCAACTCGGAATTTTTCCTTAGATGTCACAGATACTCAGTTTGGGATTTGCACCTATAGTACCGAGGTTTTATCACAATTGAACAAACATCTGGCCCTTGTAATGGTTTCCTCAGGCAGCACCTCTCTGCTCCACTCATGTCCTCTTCTCTGAGGGGGACGATCTGAACCCAATGCAAGCTGGAGGCTTTCAGGGATGTTTAACGACACAGATAACCTTTCCAGCTGCGGAACCTGAGCTTTGTGGGCTCCCTCCATGAGGAGAAGTGGCCACAGATCCCTTTCCCTGTTTCCTTAGTCTTTCACTGCAGTTGCATGATAATACAGTTCGAAATGTAAAAGCCAAACTATGCTTCTTCAGTTTTTTTTTTTTTTTTTTAAGCAGTTGATTTAAAATTATTTCATTCATGAGGATTTTCATCCTTGGCCTTAGTCTGAATGATAGAGATAATCATTTTCTGTACATTTATTCCACTTCCTTGTCTTCAAAAGCCATATGGAAATGAGAAAAAGGGACATAATGTAAATATTTGAGAAGTTCTTAAGACTTTTTTAGATCTTCAGAAAAAACCCACAAAATTTAAAAGCTCATTAATTTTATATTTTATCCTCATGCAGAAAGACATTTACTAACTGCAGTAATTTTAAACTTATGAAAGGGCATGCAAGTTGCAGAAAGAGAAGAGAACTAGGAACCTACTCTCAGTTCTCAGTTCAGATGCTCTTGGGAGGGAGTGTTGCCAGTGAGGGCCTAGGAGCTGGACTGACCTAGTGTTTCCTCATTAATGCTTAGTAGCTAAATATGGCCTCCTTTTCACACATCACATGTATCGGTCTTCCATTTTCTGTTGCCTGTTTAAATATTCATAATTTCTAAAACCATATGTCCTAGAACATTAGGATTTCAGTCCGTTCTGAACATATATCAATGCTGTTGTAATTCTAAAGAAGTGATTAAAAAATTTGTTCCATAGTAACACTCAAACACCTTCTACAAGACAAAAAATAGTAGCATAGTCTGGACAGTATTCAGTTGATTCCCTTGACTTACAGTGGATCACATAGAAATGATAAAATTTTAAGAAAATATGTATTGTTACATTGGTTCTCATTTTCACCCATATGAAAAAAAAATTGACTTCATTTGCATATGGAGGAAATTGAAGTTTCAGAGAATTTCAATGGCTTACAATGGACAGATAGGAAGTGGCGACCAGGATTACTACTCAGTCTCTTAATATTTTAGTCTAATAAGTCTTACCAAGGGGAAAGAAATAGAACAAGTTTTTGAATGGTTAAGATTGTCTTTAACCAGGAAATATAGCAGTGTGGGGAGAAGGCAATGGCACCCCACTCCAGTACTCTTGCCTGGAAAATCTCATGGACGGAGGAACCTGGTGGGCCGCAGTCCATGGGGTCGCAAAGAGTCGGACACGACTGAGGGGCTTCACTTTCACTTTTCACTTTCATGCATTGGAGAAGGAAATGGCAACCCACTCCAGTGTTCTTGCCTGGAGAATCCCAGGGATGGGGGAGCCTGGTGGGCTGCCATCTATGGGGTCGCACAGAGTCGAACACGACTGAAGTGACTTCGCAGCTTAGCATAGAGTGTGAACAGGCTTTTTTTTCTTTCCAGTAGCATTTTTAATTGCTTAAAATATATAAAGAAAAATGAATCAATCATAGAGCACTTTTGGTAAACTTTCAGAGAGTGTTGGTAGCAAGCCTCCTGAACCCTCTCTCAAGCTTCTTTCCATTTATTACCCATCCCCTCCTCATTACCCACACACAGCAGTACCCACAGTTTTGTCTGCATTACCAGGGCTTTGTTGTGCTTGTTTTTGAACATTATATTCATAGAATCGTGTAGTAGTTACTCGTTTGTCTCTGGCTTATTTTGTGCAACAGTATGCTTGTGAACTTCACCTGTGTTACATGTAGCAGTACTTCATCTTCACAGATTTCTTTGTATGAATATACTACAATTATGTCGCCATTCTATTGTTGATGGGCATTTGGATTACTTTGGGACTGTTGTAAATAGAGCTTTAGTGACTAATCTTAAGCATGCCTTTTGATTGACATAATCACTCATTTCTGTTGGATATTACCTGGTTGTGTACTCCTGTATTCTTGCCTGGAGAATCCCATGGACAGAGGGGCCTGGAGGGCTACAGTCCGTAAGGTCACAGAGAGCTGGACATGACTGAAGTGACTTAGCATGCACACATGTAATTTATAGGTCATAGATCATATGTATGTCTCATTTTCATAGCCAGTTTTTCAGAGTATTAATTTACACTGCTACCAGCTAAGTGTGAGACTTCCAGTGCCACATCTTTATCAACAGTTGGAATGGTTAGTCCTTTTAACAATTAGTCATGCTAAGTAATGGGATCTCATCATGGTGTCAATTTGCATTTCTCTTGTGAGGATTGATGTAGAACAAGTTTTCATACCTTTACATTGGCTCTTTCAGTATTGTTTCATTTGTCTGCTTCTGTACAACACATCCCTTCCCAAGGAGATGCTAAATACAACAATCCTGTCAATGGTAACTTCAGATGAACCTTAATTTTGAAGTTTCTAGTATTTTGATTATTTTGAGATCAGTACTTTTTGTGTTTATAATCTTTGATACTCTTTTATATTTTCTTCTGAAAGCTTTATTTTATATTTTACATTGTCCTTGCCCTGAAATTGATCTTTGCATATGGTATGAGATAGAGGTCAGGATTTACTTTTTTTCTTAAATGGATTTCCATTTGGGTCATCACTGTTTGAGAAGCATACCCCTTTCCCACTGATCTACAATGGTAACTCTGTCATGAAACATGTGTTCAAATGTAGATTGGATTATTTCCTCCTTCTTCATTCTATCCACAGCTTGCACCAGTAGCATACTGTCTTAATTATAGTAAATGTATATATAAATTTATAGTATAGCTTTATATATATAGCTTTATAATAAATTTAAATATATGGTGCTATAAATTCTAAATTATAGTATTTTGTTCTTCACTGAGATTGTCAGGCCTATTCTTGGCTCTTTTCATTTCTATGTAAGTTTTATAATTAGCTTATTGATTTTCACCAAAAAACAGAAAAACAAACAAAAAACCAAAACTGTAGTAATTTGGATTGGAATTGCATTGACTCAACAGGTTAATCTGGGAAGTTTCATATTTTGCAATATTGAGTCTTCCAGTCCACAAATAAGACATATCCTTCTGTTTGTGTAGATTTTCTTTCATTTACTGTGGTGGTTTCTTGCAGTTTTTGTGTGTACAGTCTTGCACAACGTATTTAGACTTATACTGAGGTTTTTAATATTTTTTATACTGTTGTAAATGGTATTTAGAGTGTTTTTTAACCCTTATAATTGTTTACTAGTGTATAGAGCTACGTTTGATTTTTGTACATTGACCTTGTATCCATGACATTACTGAATTTACTTATTTGTAGTAGTTTACCTTCAGATTCTTTTGGATTTTGTACATAAACCATTATGTTATAGCTGAAAAAGTGTTACTTCAGCTATTTTAAAGTTAGTCTTATTTTTCTTTCAATAATTACACCTTTTCTTACCTGATACTTTCTAGTACCTCTACTACACAGTGGTAATACATTGTAAATGGTGTTGTTCATATCATCTATAACTCCACTGTTTTTTGTCTGCCTATTACATAATTTACTGAGGGGTTATTTTATAATCTTCATTGTTATGGAGATTTATCTGTTTCTGATTTTACTTTGCCGGATTTTGTTTTATATATTTTCTGGCAGTCGAATTAGATATAGAATTTGTGTATTTTCCTGGTGGATCGAACCTTTCATCTCTTTGAAGTGTCACTTTTTCTATCAATGCATCTTACCTTAAAATCTATTGACCTTTAAATCGACTGTATCTTTCATGTGCTTTCTTTCAATTAGATTTTACACAATGTATCTTTTCCTATATTTCTGTATTCTTATAGTTAAAGGTTCTTTCTCTTATAAGAAGGGTATACTAGTTTTTTTCTAATTCATGTATATAATTAAGTTTGTATACATTTAACTACTGGTATTTGGAAGATTCAAATCTGTATCAACCTCTGTATTCCATTTGTCTCATCTCTTTGTTCCTTTTCCTTTCTTTCCTACCTCTACATTTTAGAGTATTTTTTATTATATCACTCCCAACCCTGTTTTTTAAATATGTTTTTGAAAGAATGCTTTCCTATGATTTTTTAAACTGAATAATGAATGAAAGGAAAATAAAATGCACCAAAAGTTAAGTTTGGGATCCAAAGCATATTGGCCTCAGTTCTACTTTCACATAATGGAAAGTGAAATTCTATACAGTACTTATCTGTATACAGTAGAAAAGTAAAATCTTCAGAGAGAAAATATTTATAGCTGGCAGTTTACCATTTATATTTGAGGAAGGGATTGGCTCCAAAGTGTTTATTTTTCATTCAACAGAATCTCTGAATTCATGTACAGAAGACTGTACTTATGGCAGGGTCTCCAGAGATTTTGAAAGGAAATAAATATAGCTTTGTATGCCAAAAAAAAAAAAAAAAAAAACTTGTTTAGATTAAAAAGCACCTAAAGATTTTTTTTGTTTGCTGCATTGTTTTCAATTGCAGCTGCAGTTGTTGAAAATTGCTGTGGTTTTATAACTTAAAATATTTCCTAACTTAATAATGATCAGCATAAGAAGTATTTTTTTTATCATTTCAAGCAAAACAGTTTATTTTAAAATTTAACAGTTTATTTTAAAATTCAACATTCAGTTTCTTAATTTTCAACTGGAAGATTTAAACATTACAAGTTTTTCTTTTTTTTAAGTTTTAGAATATTTATGAAAGTCTATTCTACTTTTGCACAGTTTTACTTCACTCATTGCTGTTAGAATGTAGAATATACCAAGATACATATTCAAGTAGAATATTTTTTGCTTTCATATCTTCAGATAGTTGATTGCAAACAAAGAACTTAAGAGTAATATGTGTTTATTGTGAAAAACTTAGAAAATGATGAAAAGTGGAAAAGAAAAACATTTGTCAACCAACCAGTTACTATTTGGTCTATTTCTTTTTTATAGTTTTCAGTATTTAAATGTTATAGTGAGATCATATGCTTTTTATCTTTATTTTTCTGATACTCATATCTTCTTAATTTTTGCGTAGTTCCATCCTATGATTACACCCTATATTTTTAAATATATGCCCCTAATTATGGAGGTATAAACTCTGTCCTTTGTTGTTGTTGCTGCTGTTTAATGCTTTATGAAGACACTTGCATGTAAATATTTCTTTTCATCAATTATCCTATCCCTGGAGTAGATTCTAAGACATTTAATTACAAGATCAAAGAATATTAGCAGCTTTATTGGTCTTAACAACATATGTGAGCTCCTTGCTTTCCAGAAATGTACCAGTTTCTGCTTCCACCAGAACCCAGTGAGACCTCCTATCTTCTAACACTCTCTCCAAAAAGAAACTCACATTCATATTTTCCTCTGTTAATTTGATATGAACTTGATATGAATTTAATATCTCATTTAATTTGCTTCCCTGGAGGCTCAGAGGTTAAAGCATCTGCCTCCAGTGCGGGAGACCCAGGTTCGATCCCTGGGTTGGGAAGATCCCCTGAAGAAGAAAATGGCAACCCACTCCAGTATTCTTGCCTGGAGAATCCCATGGTTGGAGGAGCATGGTAGGCTACAGTCCATGGGGTCACAAAGAGTCGGACGTGACTGAGCGACTTCACTTTCACTTTCTTTTCACTTTAACTTCTTTTATATTTATCTCCTTTTTTTCTGTTTTTTTTTTTTTTTAACCTACCTGAGGTGTTTTTCTGATTTATCTGTGCTAAGGATAATAATCATTTATCTGTGCTTTACAAATGTTTTTCTCATTCTTTAACTTGCCTTTTAATTTTATAATGCTGTTATTTCTTTTGTTGCTTTCTACTTGGTAATTTTCCCTGTCCTGTTGTGAACAATTGTATATTTATATTTCTTATAGTATTTTAATCTTTGTGGGCTTTTTTTTTGTATTTAAATCTTTCATATAGCTGAGATATGAAAGTGAATGTTTTCTTGCCCTTCAGTTTGTCCTTTTATCTTCATTCTAGAAGAGTGTTTTAAGTTGGCATTTGAAAATTTCAAATACAAATTCCTACATTATAAATTCTGCTTTTCAAACTGTCTTCAGGGCAGCTTTAATTTGACTGTTGTTCTCCGATGGCGTGGGAACTGGCTAGGTCATGAGTGTTTTTTCTAGCCCAGCCCCGTTGTGTCTGTGGTTCTTTCTCCTATGCTGTGGCCTTGAGCGCTCAGCCCTGCATTTTGTTACTAATGTCATTACTTAAGATCTTCCTAAGTGTTTAGTGAGGGGCAGGAAGAGCCTGTGTGTAGATACATTTTTGACTTAAGGTTGGGTCAAAATGCCCTCAAGAAGGTCCAGCTGAGTCTAGAAGAGCTTGGAGGGCAAAGGAAGATTATCTGGATGAAAAATAGGGCCTGAGAGCTGCAGGGGAAAGGAAGAAGAGTGTGTCTTGGCAGAAAAACGCCATGAGCAAAGACTTGGAGACATGAAATACTGTATGGGTTTTGGGACTAGTAAGTTGTCTCAGTTGCATGTGTGAGATGGGGGATAAAGTGATGCATGAGATACAGCTGAAGAGGTCAACAAAGGCTAGATTGTGAAAGGCTTGCTTGCTTTTGTATTAAACGGTATTATGTTTAACGTTGCCATTACACACCTACTATGTGCCAGACTTTGTTCAAGGCTATGGACACACAGTGATTAGCAAAACAGACACGGTCTCTGCCCTCTAGGAAATGCATGCGCAGGACGCAAGCAGTAAATACTCAAATAAGTGTTTCAAAAAACACATGACCACATATCATTAAGCTGCTGCAAGGGAAAGAACAGTCTAGTCAATGAGAGGAGGGAAAGCTCATTCATTTCACCTGAAGGTCTCATAAGACAGGGTATTTGAGCTGAGCCCTGAGAAGTGAGTTACCTGTGGAAGAGTGTGGTTGGGTGGAGTTGTAGGAAGGGCAAAGGCTCCGAGGCAGGAAAGTACTAGGAGCTTTCAGGGAAGTGAGAATGACCAAAGCCTGGTGCTTGGAGGGAGGCATAGTGAGGGATAGACTGAAGAGTCAGGGATGGAATGTACAAAGCCTCACAGGAAACATTACGAGTTTGAATATCATTCTAAGAATAGCTGAAACATACTAGCAGATTTTAAGTGGGACTGTGACAATATTCCATAATTTATAAGATGTGTGTTTTTTTCACATTTTAATATAGGAATGTTTCTTTCAGTTGATGTGATTTGTTTAAAAATAAACACTAGGAAATAATTGAATTTGCAAAGCTCTTTTATGTTTTGGGGGTATATAAAGTAAACTCTTGGGTTTGATGTTATTCAATACTCTATGTTTTTAAACTGTATGTTGCCCAGGGTACTGTTTGGAAATGGGATTAAAAGGGCAAGAGAAAAGCAAGGGCATATTCTTAGATGTTGTTCCCACCAGCCATATCGGTAGCTCAGACTAGAGCAGTAACAGTGTTATGGAAAGAAATGAACAAATCAAATGCTTTGGACATAGACCCTGGTACTGGATTAGACCATAGTGTTGGCTTGGATGAGGGGAAGGAGGAAATGGAATATTGAGGATAGATCCCTGGTTCTGGAGGTAACAAGTAGATATTTGGTGGCACTATTTCTTCACATGGTGAAAGATGAAGGGAAAATTTTAATACCGAAAGTATCATTTGGGTGTATTGAATTAGAGTTGCCCTTGAGATATCCATGTGGGTGTGACAGTCAGGCAATTGGATCAAGTTAGATCTGATGTTTAGAAAAGAAGGTCTTTCTTGGAGATTTGAATTGAAATCCTCAGATATAGATGGTGTTTGAAGCTATTAGAATGGATGAGGCCATCAAGAGAGACCATGGAATGAGAAGAAAAGAAGGCCTAGGACTAAGTCCTGAGAAACATAGTTTGGGGTCAAGTAAGAGAGAAAGACTGTGGAAATGTGTCCAGAGAAAACCCAGGAGCATATAGGACCGTGAAATCTAACAGAAGAGAGTACTTTAAGAAGAGGAGAGTTGTCAAGTGCATTAAATACCACTGAGTGTGATGTTTTTTTGCCATACATAAGCATGGATCAGCCATGGGTATACATGTGTCCCCCCATCCTGAACACCTCCTCCCACATCCCTCTCCCCCCGTATTCCTCTGGGTTGTCCCAGAGTACAGACTTTGAGTGCCCTGCTTCATGCATCAAACTTGCACTGGTCATCTGCCTACATATGGTAATGTATATGTTTCAATGCTGTTCTCTCAAATCATCCCACCCTTGCCTTCTCCCACTGAGTTCAAAAATCTGTGTTTTACATCTGTGTCTCCTTTGCTGCCCTGCATATAGGATAGTCATTACCATCTTTCTCAAGTCCATCAGTTCAGTTCAGTTCAGTTCAGTCGCTCAGTCGTGTCCGACTCTTTGCAACCCCATGAATCACACACACCAGGCCTCCCTGTCCATCACCAACTCCTGGAGTTCACTCAAACTCATGTCCATCGAGTCAGTGATGCCATCTAGCCATCTAATCCTCTGTCATCCCCTTCTCCTCCTGCCCCCTAATCCCTCCCAGCATCAGAGTGTTTTCCAATGAGTCAACTCTTCACATGAGGTGGCCAAAGTATTGGAGTTTTAGCTTTAGCATCAGTCCTTCCAATGAACACCCAGGACTGATCTCCTTTAGAATGGACTAGTTGGATCTCCTTACATATGTATGTGTTAATATACAGTATTTGTCTTTCTCTTTCTGACTTATTTCACTCTATATAAGGGGCTCTAGTTTCATCTACCTCATAGAACTGATTCAAATGTATTCCTTTTTATAGCTAAGTAATATACCATTGTGTGTATGTACCACAACTTCCTTATCCATTCATCTGCCAAAGGACATCTAGGTTGCTTCCATGTCCTAGCTTTGTAAACAGTGCTGCAGTGAACGTTGGGGTACACAAGTCTCTTTCAGTTCTGATTTACTTGGGGTTTATGCCCAGCAGAGATTGCTGGCTCATAATGGCAGTTCTATTTCTAGTTTTTAAAGGAATCTCCACACTATTCTCCATAGTTGCTGTACCAGTTTGCATTCCCACCAACAGTGTAAGAGGGTTCTCTTTTCTCCACACCCTCTCCAGCATTTATTGTTTGTAGACTTTTTGATGATGGCCATTCTGACCTGTGTGAGATGATACCTCGTTGTGGTTTTGATTGGCATTTCTCTAATAATGAGTGACATTGAGCATCTTTTCATGTGTTTATTAGCCATCTGTATGTTTTCTTTGGAGAAATATCTGTTTGGGTCCCTTGCCCACTTTTTGATTGGGTTGTTTGTTTTTCTGGCATTGAGCTGCATGAGCTACTTGTATATTTTGGAGATTAATTCTCTGTTAGTTATTTCATTTGCTGTTATTTTCTCCCATTCTGAGAGTTGTCTTTTTACCTTACTTATAGTTTCCTTCATTGTGCAAAAGCTTTTAAGTTTAATTAGGCCTCATTTGTTTATTTTTGTTTCTATTTCCATTACTCTGGGAGGTGGGTCATAGAGGATCTTGCTGTGATTTATGTCACAGAGTGTTCTGCCTATGTTTTCCTCTAAGAGTTTTATAGTTTCTGGTCTTACATTTAGATCTTTAATCCATTTTGAGTTTATCTTTGTGTATGGTGTTAGAAAGTGTTGTAGTTTTATTCTTTTACATGTAGTTGACCAGTTTTCCCAGCACCACTTGTTGAAGAGGCTATCTTTTCTCTATTGTATATTTTTGCCTCTTTTGTCAAAGATAAGGTGTCCATAAGCGTGTGGATTTATCTCTGGACTTTCTGTTTCGTTCCATTGATCTATAAAGACCTGTATATAGAAAACTATAAAACATTGAGGAAATAAATCAAAGATGACACAAATAGATGGAGAAATATACCATGTTCTTGGATTGGAAGAATCAATATAGTGAAAATGAGTATACTACCCAAAGCAATCTATAGATTCAGTGCAATCCATATCAAACTACCAATGGTATTTTTCACAGAACTAGAACAAATAATTTCACAACTTGTATGGAAACACAAAAGACCTCATATAGCCAAAACAATCTTGAGAAAAAAGAATGGAACTGGAAGAATCAACCTTCCTGACTTCAGGCTCTACTACAAAGCTACAGTCATCAAGACAGTATGGTACTGGCACAAATTCCTTTGGATTTTACAAAATGATGACCTTATCAAGGGCCATTTTGGTGGAGTCCTAAATACTGGAGCCACCCAAGAGCAAATGAGAACAAGCAGAATAGTCCACAATCTTGGCTGTTAAAAGGAATGAGAAATGTGGCTCTAGCTGAAGGGATTGTGTGTGTCCTGAGGCCCTATTTAGGATGATAGCATGAAATTTTATTAACAGATACTGAGGGAATGATCCAGTAGATAGGGAAAGAGGGCAGTAGAAGATACAGAAGCAGAGGGGTCAGCTAGAAAAGCAAATAAACAGAGAGTTGAATATGGATGAGTTCCAGAGGCCATGTGGCAAGGGCCTTTGTACTATTATCCCTGGAGAAAACCTGAAGGGGCTTTAAAAGTGAAAGTGAAAGTCACTCAGTTGTGTCTGACTCTTCACAACCCCATAGACTATACAGGCTCCAAAATCACTGCAGATGGTGATTGCATCCATGAAATAAAAAAGACGCTTACTCCTTGGAAGAAAAGTTATGACCAACCTAGACAGCCTATGAAAAAGCAGACATTACTTTGCCAACAAAGGTCCATCTAGTCAAGGCTATGGTTTTTCCAGTAGTCACATGTAGATGTGAGAGTGGACTATAAAGAAAGCTGAACGCTGAAGAATTGATGCTTTTGAACTGTGGTGTCGGAGAAGACTCTTGAGAGTCCCTTGGACTGCAAGGAGATCCAACCAGTCCATCCTAAAGGAAATCAGTCCTGAATATTCATTGGAAGGACTGTTGTTGAAGCTGAAACTCCAATAGTTTGGCCTGATGTGAAGAGCTGACTCATTGGAAAAGACCCTGATGCTGGGAAAGATTGAGGGCAGGAGGAGAAGGGGACAACAGAGGATGAGATGGTTGGATGGCATCACTGACTCAATGGACATGAGTTTGAGTAAACTCCGGGAGTTGGTAAGGACAGGGAGGCCTGGCGTGTGCAGTCTTTAGTGTCCCAAAGAGTCAGACACGACAGTGACTGAACTGAACTGATACTATACAGTCCATGGAATTCTCCAGGCCCAAATACTGGAGTGGGTAGCCTTTCCGTTCTCCAGGGGATCTTCCCAACCTAGGGATTGAACCCAGGTCTCCTGCATTCTAGGCAGATTCTTTACCAGCTGAGCCACAAAGGCTACTGGAGTGGGTAGCCTATCCCTTCTCCAGCAGATCTTCCCAACCCAGGAATCAAACCAGTGTCTCCTGCATTGCAGGTGGATTCTTTACCAACTGGGCCATTTCAGTAGGTTAATCATTGTCTCATTGTGGAGGATGGGTTTGGAGTTGTAGTGAGTGGCTGAGAGCACAAACCCCATTGGCATGCCTTTGCAGGAATTCAAATGATAGTGAGGAGGCCCTGAGTAAGATTGGAGAAGAGGGGAGAGCTTGGAGATGAACGGAAGAGAAAATCAAAGGAGCTCAATGCTTGTACTTTGGGAGGTGATCAAGGATGAATCCTATGTCGTTGGATATGTTGACTGGGATGGTGATGATTGTGATTTTAGGGTGCTTTTCCATTAGTCTGTGTTTAACTCTGACTGGTTAATCTGTTATCCATGTATTGATTGATTAAAATCAGAGCAAATTTTTGGTTTTGTTTCTTGGGAATTTCTAGCTATTCTCAGATAATCAGTTGGGAGGCTGCTCTGGGTAATTTTAAAAGAATGATTTAAGTGAAATCTGTTTTAAAGTAATGCATTTGAAGGCTGGGAAAAAAAAGTTGACCTTTCATTGGCCAGCCTTGTTTTCCAGAATTTGGGAGCTAGAAAGTTGGATTTGAAATAACTTGCTCTACTTCTGTCATTTCTCATTGCTGATCTTTAGGCTGCTGGCTTTCAAAACATGCTTGTGACCATCATGGCCCTCAGGTTTTCTCCCCGACTCATCTGTCCGGCAGCAGCATGGCAGTCACACTCTGCACAAAGATGCCGTCTGCTGTTTTCTGGCTCATCCCCATTTCCCAGAACAAAGTAATTTTCCATAACACATAAGGCCCATATTCTTCAGCCTTGTTGATGCTGCCAGACTTCAGTGGACCTTTTTTTTTTTAAAAAGGCGCTTTCCATATCCTATTGTGTTGTCTGGATCGTCTCCAAATCCAGTTTTTAATTTCCTATTGGCTAAATTGTATTTTTTTTTCTTTCGGCCTGCGCTCATCTTCCGTTTAATCCTGGCTTCTCTCGTGTGCTGTGAGGGAGACCGTAATCTCTTTTGGGCCATCAGCCATGCCATTTAAAATTCCTTTGGGCATCTGTTCAGCTGGTTTAACATTGTTCAGTCCCACTTCTTGGCTGGGGTTTGCTGTCTCCTTGCCTGCTTCTGTTCCTTTCAGTAAAGGGTATGAGGGCTCCTCATGGGAGGAGCCATGCACTCCCTTCTAGTGTAAGCCCCCTTTCTGTGGCTCTGTTCTCCTAATATTCTAGTGCCAAATATTTAACCCATTCAGTTGGTCAGGAATCCTTGGGCTGAAACACTGGGTCATTCCATCTTACAGAGAGATCCAAAGAGCACCAACGCTAGACATGGCCCTGGGACATTCTGTGGCTTACACACCCTTGGTGCTTGACAGGTCTTTCTTTGCAAGGGTCGCCTAGAAAAACAGCATCTTCAGCACCTACAGTACCTCAGATCTTTAGATTTCAGGTACGATGATACTGGATGTTAAGGCCTTGCTAAAGGACAAGAGGAGGGTACTTGATTAAATTGCAAGTCAGTAAGTGGTAAGTCAAGGAGTGTGTTTTCTGACTTGCATCTTTGAAGTGCATACGTCCCAGGGTACTTGATGGGCTCACATTTGAGTTAATTCTGTTCATTCTCTCAGATGACCTTCAATAAGCATCACCATGGTGGGAGATAAGATGTGGTAGGTACAGTCACAAGCTTAGATTCAGAAGATTGTTCCTTCACTAGGCACTGCTTCTTTGTTGACTCTACCACTGATTGACTGGGTAACCTTGAGGCAAGTTACTTCTCCTTTGTAGGTTTCAGCTTTCTGGTTCTTAAAATGAAGAAATCGAACCAGGTAATCTTCAAAGCCTCTTCAAATTGAGATGAACCTTTTCATTCATCTAAAAATACTCTGATGACAGGAAGGCTTCTTTTTTCCAACCATACAAGGGCTGTGGAGATTTTCCTGTGAGTCGTCCCTTACCAAAAATGACACCCCATTCCCGTCATCCCCCTCTCTCAAGAGCCCTGGCAGCAGAAAGAAGGCTTGTCAGAGAGCTCCTTCCTTGAATAGGTAGATATGTCCTGCTTGGAATAAGAAAAAGGAAAATCGACAAAGCAAAGGTAGGAGATGTTAAGAAGATGACAAAAAGACTTGTTAATTCAAAACAAGAAATGGAAGAGTATGTCTGAAACAAAGAAAGCCACATCATTTTATTGACCAAATATACAAATACCCCTTACCCCATGTACTTAGACTGTTGTGTCTATAATACAAAATATTTGGTGCATCATTGATGTCTTATGTATTTTATTGTTGAGGTCTTTGAACACAGTTGTAATTCCTTTACTAGTAAATAAGGGTTACCTGACTTCAGCCCCTTTTAGAAAATCACGTCTCCTCTCTTTACTTTTATCTTATTTCATAGCTCACTTTACCTAAGTGAGAGTTGAAGGACAGTAAAAGGTTGCAGTTCTGCTCTTCTGTGTAGAATCCCTAGTAACAATCAGTAGGTTTTGAAAAGCCTTTGGTCCATTGAGAAAATGGACTAAGTAGAGAGGGAAGGGAGGCTCATGAGGAGGGGGCAGGTGTATGTATACATATAGCTGATTCACTTTGATATAAAGTAGAAACTAACACAACATTGTAAAGCAATTATACACCAAAAAAAAAAAAAAAAGCATACAGACAAGAATCATTGGTCTACCAAGTAGGGCAGTGGTTAAGGTCCTCAAAGTGTATGGTCGTGTGGGTCATTGGCAACGCTGCTCCTTTAAAAATGAGCCCCTGGCAGTTGCATTTGCCCAGGATTATGCTCTGTTTCACTTTCTGACCTTTGGGTAATCTTGTTGTTGGAGAATTCACATCAATGATCTGCTTTCCTTCATCTGCATAATTCTTTTGAATTCATTTTCATTGAAATGGTAATGTTTATATCTGCCTTGCTTAGTAAAATATAAATAGCAAAAATGCACATGAGAAATCAGTGCTTACACTGATGTATCAGCTTCATCTGGGTTGTCAGCTGAGAGATCGCTGAACAGCTACTCCTGTATCACTCGGTAGACATTGTGGCTGGTGATAGACAATATCATATATGACTTTTACAAATGCCTAAGCAGAATTCTTTTAGTAACTTACTAGAGTCATCCTTCATTAAGCAAAAAGAAAATCTGTGATATTTGAATCATTCAAAATTTAATTTCATATTCAAAGTTCAGTTTCAGCAAAAGCGGACTAAAGTATGCATCTTGGTCAGGCTTTTATTCTAGTATAATACATTTTCTTAACCTTTAGCCTTAGAGTTAATCTTCAATGTGGCAGTTCTTATGAATCTGTTTATAGATAGGATTAACAGTGGAAAAATATCTTGTCATCAAAGAAAATTCTAATGAAATAATGGGGCTTTTAAATATAGATCATTAGTCAGAGACATGAAACAAACATCCTCTTATTAAGCTATTACCTCACCTCATTGTTGAAAGCATGAAACTGCAGAGAGCTAGAGTATATCATTTTCATAAAATATTAGTTGTTGAAGAGCTGGTCTCCAGGCATTTTAGGTTATTTTTTCCTATTCATTGAAGTCCAAAATATTGCTCATCTGAACTTTCTCTGTTAATCACTATTACAGTAAATCTGAGACTGCAAGACGCCCAGTAATTCATTACCAATGCAGAACTTGTTCACCTTAAGGTCAGTTATTCAGTCCTTGAGCTGACTGTCATTAACAAGAAATCATCATCTTGAATGAATAAAAGAAATAATAAAAAGGAAAGCAAGAGATTTTACTTCAAGTGTCTGGACTGAAAGCCACCGGGTTTCTAGGCGCCATTTTCCCTTCCTCATCCTTTACTGTCCACTGTCCCATTTTAGAAGGGAATAAGCTGCTGGCGAGGTTGAGTTGAAGGTTCTCTACCCCCAGAAGTAGCCCTGTTAAGCACTATAGTGTCCCCACGTACTCCGGGAGCACAAAGGATGGGCCCTGAAATCTGCCACAGAGGAGGTATCTCTTGGGCTGACCAGGGGCCAGGGAGAGTTTCTGAGCAAAGTGGGCAGACGGGAGAATTTCTAGTGGATTAAGGTGTGTGCACAAAGTCAGTGAGAAATTGAAGACTATAGGGCTTTCCAAGAACTCTAGTACTTATGCTCACAGAGCTGAAGCATGAGTTAGGAAAGAAGTTAGCTAAGAACTATGGCCAGATGTGTAGCCAGATGCCTGATGATGAACGGTACTCTGCTATAGATAGTGGTCTGTATTCTCTAGCCTCAAAATGGTATAGAACATTCTGAGTGAGGGAATATCCCTGGCTGGTTTGCAGTTTGGTGGAGAATGGATTTGTTTCAAATTAATTTAATTAATTAATTTGGTTGTGCTGGGTCTTAGCTGTGGCAGGCAGGATCTTTAGTTGCAGCATGTGAGATCTTAGTTACTGCATGTGGGATATAGTTCCCCGACCAGGGATCAAACCTAGGCTCCCTGCATTGGAAGAGCAGAGTCTGAGCCACTGGACTACCAGGGAAATCCCTGGGGAATGGATTTGAGGGAGGCAGACAAAACTGGAGATAAAGAAACCAATTAGGGGGATGAGAAATACCAGGAAAGATAAGAGGGTAGGATTCGGAAGGGACAAGGAGTAGGAGAGAAGGAAGAATTGACACCAAGGTTCCTGGCTGGGGTGACAGCTTGGGCTCTCAGGAGGCAGAAATACAGGAGAAATGGAGGTGAGCTGAAGGGGGAGAGCAGTAGGGAGTTCATTTACTATGACTGTGTCCAATAGATATTAGATAAAGGGTTCTGAAGGACAGACTCTTGAGAGAGATTGGGAAACCATCAGCATGCAAATGGTAATTAAAGCACTTCTGAGTTTCTTTCCAGCCCTTAAATCCTGTGGTTCAGTGAATAACGTAATCTCTTCAACAAATGCCCATTTCAGGAAGTCTAAAATGAGCAGTGGCCAGTGTGAAGTGACTTGATGACACAGTGCAATTCCGTCTCTCCTGGTTATGACTAGTAAATCAGTTGTGATCCCAGCCTGATGCTGACATTGAAAAAATCCATCAGGACAGATTTAATAAGTGTCTTCTGTGTGTTAGATGCTGCAAGGAAGATTCACTTTTTTTTTTTTTTTAAAGATGTGAAATCATTTCGTTGAGTTTTTCCATTCAAGTTGGGGTAAGATGTAGAGGTTTAAAAAAAGGGTAGAGGTCAGAGAGATTGCTCAGGACAGTCAGGAAGTGGGGTTTAGAAGGAAGACAGTGAATAGTGAATTTGAGATGCTAACAGAAGATGAAATGGGAATGATCAAGAATAAGAAGGATCTTGGCCAGAGACCAGGACTGGATTCATGCCACTGTGAAGTCTGTGGAGAGGGTGAAGAGCAGAGGAGAAGAGAGTTTTGGGGAATAAAGTAGGTCACAGGGAGGGCCGGCCTGAGCCCTGGCAGGCACCACCTTCAGGCTGAGAAAGAGTGAGGCTCAGTGAGCCTGGGAAGTTAAAGGTAGAATGAGAATAATCCTCTGTCAGGGGTCGTGAAAAGGGAGTTTAAGGAGAAAGGTGACCAGACATGATAATGACTGGCTAGAAAATGATCATTGAATTTAATGATAGGTTGGCTGCTGATGGTTTTTCTCAAAGGATTAAGAGTTAGAAAGACAGAGTGTAGGTCAGTAAGGGAAGAGTAAGAAGAGAAGTAATAATTATTAGAGTAATAGTAACATGTACATTTCCTAAGTTATATGGTAGGCAGTGTTTTATGCACCTTGTGCATTTTAATTTTGTAAATTATCATAGTAATTCTAGAAACATACTAGTAGTATTAACGTTACTAGTATTGTTATTGTTTCCTTTTTACTGATGAGGTATACTAGGAGATAAAAGCAGTGAGCATAGATAGTTCTTTTGATACATTTTGCAAGGATAGAAGAAATGGAAAAAGCACAGTAGGGGACATTGTGGTTGAATGAAAGCTTTTCTGAGAGACTGTGACATTTTTGAAAGCAGTGAGGGAAGGAGCCAGGGAGGAATCGTTGAAGATGCAGGAGAAGGATGAGCAGGTGGGACCAGAGGAAGAGGTGACTGGTAGGCATGGAGAGAGGGCCCAGCCTTAAGGAGAAGGGATGCCGTTTTGAGAAAATTAAGAAAGTTTTATAGTCACTCATATTTTACAGTTCAAAAGTGAGACTGTCTCTGAAGTTTACGCTTGATAGTGTTGGACAGTTAGGAAGAGACTTGAGGGAGCTGCTGAATATCACTGCGTGCATCTTTTCTTGAAAAATTTCTGACTCAGTGTTTGAAGTTTTAGGAAAACTTAACTTTATTCATATGAACTTGCTCAAACTGAATTCTGTCGAGTGTGATTTCACTTGTCATGTTCTTTATCATTTGTTACCTCATTTTGTTATTTGGACATAAACATGAAATCTTGTTCACATGTATTTGGATGCAATAATTGCATGTTCTCTTGATTGTTTCTCAAAAAAAAAATGTATTGGGGACCTGTTTGGTCAAGAGGCAGAGAGGACAGAGAGCCTGGCAGTTGCAATGTGCAGTGTGGCCATAAACAAGGAAGACGGAAGTGCTGGGGATGGGAGGCTGGAGAGGGCAGTGAGTAGCGCAGCTGAGGATAAAGAACTGTATTGAAAAGTCCATTTGTGACTTTAAAACTGAGACTTCATTTTTACGAGAACACTTTTATTAACGGGAGATAGAAAGCACAGGACCACTGTCATCAGGTTTATAGAGGACAAAGTGAACTTACAAGTTGGCCACTGGCTAATCAGTTGGAGCAGCAGTGACATTTAGGATCTGAGTGGCTATAAATTGGTGACAGGAAATGGTTCCCTGTGAATAAAGTCTTTCCTCTGGAGTAACAGGGACTGGCTGGCTACACTGCTGAACTTATCAGATTCTCCCCCTCTCCCTCCCTCTACTCCCGCCCCCTTCCCTTCATGGGAATGCTATTTAAACTTGACCAAGCATTTGTGCTCAGTTGCTGAGTCGTATCCAACTCTTCGTGACCCCATGGACTGTAGCCTGCTAGGTTCCTCTGCCCATTCATTATCTCTCGAACTGAATAAATCGTTGCTCAAGCAGGCCAATGATTTCAGCTGCCAATTTGCCAGATAGATCTATTAGTATTTACAACAGTCAAAAAAAAAAAAAAGGTGACAATACTTGCACGTATTTCCACTGTAGGAGTATCCTCTCCTTGGAAATGAAGAAATCGAAAATATTTAGAAAACATGGACTGGGGCAAGTGTAGCAGTCATTTCAGTTTCAAAACATTTCCTGAGGAGAAGTAAATGTTTTCTTTCTCATCGAACCCAATATTTTGTCTGTTGAGATATGTTCATCAAAACATTTTATTTATATATAAAATGTTTTAGAAGTTCATTCTGTGTAAACATGATCATCTCATACTAATCGGTGTCTCTAATTGAGCACCTCTGTCTCTCCATTAATATCTAGTGTTTGTCTGTGTTTTGTGTCTCATGGTCAATGTCTTTTTTGCAGATATTGATGAATGTGTAAACAACACTATTTGTGACAGTCACGGGTTTTGTGACAATACGGCTGGCTCCTTCCGCTGCCTCTGTTATCAGGGCTTTCAAGCCCCACAGGATGGGCAAGGGTGTGTGGGTGAGTTCTTAGATTTTTTTTTCTCTAGACATCTCTCTATCAAGAAGAAATCAAAATCATCAACCACAGGAGAGATGGAAGCAAGGTTACTGGGCAGAATGACATCATGATCTGATCTCGTCGTATGGTTTGGAGAGGTGCACAGTGACCCCGCGGCTTCTGAAATGGTTAGGGACGTTACGAAATAGAGAAGCGTAACTTTGGATTTAAATGTATATTGAAAAGAGCATCTGTTTAAACTCTTAGCTGGGTATGCGGAATGCTCCAGTCCCTCCCGCACAGGAAATAGAGTCTGGTGTGTGGTAGAGCTTGTCTGTCTCCAAAATGTACCTCCCTTAGGCAATGCATTTAAGGAAACGTGTTGGCAGGAGTTTCTGTTTCCATGAATGACACCCGTAAAATGATGCTTTGGCTTGTGCATAGTTCTTCCATCTGTTCTGAGATTGTCAGAGCTGGAAGGAATCTAGGACCATCAGATGTCCTAGAATATGGTCCATCACATGCTCACGTAAAAGAAGCCACTTCCTATGTCATGTTCTGACCAGCCATGATTTCTTTAAGTCAAATTCATCATGAGGCATACTTGCAACTAGAGCAAGTAAATGGGAAAGAAGTTATTTAATTCATAACTTCACAGATAACAAGGCTTTCTCTTTATTCTTAATTAAGAAAAATTGCCTCTGGTCATTACATGGCAGATGACAGCTGAGGATGAGTCGGCAACATTTTAGTTTGGAAATTTGCAATGAAAGCAGCAGTTCATTTCCCATCCAGATTGACCTGGGAAAACAAAAATCGGTTTGGAAATTTAACAATAAAATCACTTGAATAGTAACCACTTTTAAGGTAACACTGTTGTAATCACTTGTTCCAATTCCTGCTGTAGTTTCCTATGCACTAAATTACAGTGGTAAAAACCATCTGCCATTCACTAAATATGTCGACTTAATAGGTCCTGTGGTCTGGCCCTCACTTACATTCTCAGGCTCACCGCCTGCTTCCTCACCAGTTATGTTCCTGCAGCATAAAACTGCTTATGATTGTTCACGTAGCTGGGAAGCGATTAGGCTGCTGTTTGCTCCTTTTGCTGAGAATAACCTCCTGGCCTCCCCTTCCCTGAGCCTCAGTCCATCCCATTCATTCCTGAAGCCCCTAAAGCCAGAAGTTCAATGTCATCTTCTCCCAGGGACCATTCCTGTTCCACTTCTCACCCTCCAGCTGAGCTATGATCCTTTCTTCCGCTTTCCAAATACCTTGAGCAAATTCTATTGTAATACTTAAATCCTTTTGTGCAATAAATCAATCATGTATGTGCTGCCTGCAGCTGCCTTTTCCAAGCTCCATGTGATTGAGAACATTGTCTGTCTGTCTGTCTCTGTCTCTCCTGACTGGGCCTAATGTTTGGCCCATTGTAGGTGCTCAGTAAATTTTAACTGTTACCTACTGCGGTATCAGATGTCAAACCACTGACTCCACTTAGCTTCTGAGCCCTTGGTTAATGTTCATTTCTAACCAGGCAGATGAGTGCACCAAATCCACGTCAGTGTTTCATTTCGACCCACAACATAACCACCCTTAGAGAAGGAATATCTGTTATCTTGTTAATAGACTTACACATGTTGTTATATTTGTCTGTTTGTTCTCTTGGAAAAATATTAACTGAGCACCTCTTACATGTACCTCAGCACACTAGTGTTCTTCAGGGTTTAAGAGATGAATCAGCCCTCTGGGACCTTGGCCACTCTGTTCCCGCTGCTTGGATCCTGGCTGCTTACCCTTCTTATCTGCTCATCCTTCAGATGGAGCTTGATTCCAGTATTACCTCCTTAACCCACCACTGCACTTAAGGTCCACTGTCCATGCTGTCGTCGTGCTCTGCACTTTCATCCCTAGCACTTATCCTGGCCTGTATGACTTGACATTAAGCTCTATGAAGGCAGGAGTTGGCAGGAGCTCCTGAAGGCTTCCTACATTGTCATTGTCTCCCCAGTCTGAACCATAGAAGTCAACTAGAAAGTATTTTTTGATTGAATGAATACCATCCGGTAGGAAAGATTTCAATAGCTATGGAAATAATACAAGTTACAAAGTAGAAAATTCCATTTGACAGTTACCTAAAATTGATAAATGCAAACTGGCAAATTTCTAAAGTCAATTTTTCTGGTCTAAATTATGACTGTCCAGGTTGATTAAACATACCAACTCTCTGCTTTACTTTGTCATAATATCTTTTCATAGCAAAACTCAGCTTATTGGATTTATATCCGTTTATATACAAAATGAAATGGAAAACTGAGGTAATTATCCAAATAAGTCAATAGAGATAAACTTTTTGTCCAAGTAATTGGGTATTGCAGGTGAAAATAGTATTTTTTCCCTGAATGATTTGGATAATTGCTCAAATTTTTAACTTTCTATAAACCATCTTAGAGTGTGCTCATGAAAGCCGATGTTTATACACATTTAATCATGTTTAATGCATAAAATACATGAACATTTCAGATGTCAAGTCAGGTACATTGTTTACTGGGCACTCATTAATAATATTTCTTCAGAGGAGAAAAGATAAAAAGTAGTATTGGACAAGGGCAAACATAAAAATAGCCTTTCTTTATGGCTATGTACTTCCTTACTGTTGAATAAAATGGACTCAGCTGTGAATTTTTAGTGTTTTAGGTAAGTATATTTAAGTAAAAATAAAAATATCTAGCAGAAGTAGAAATTACACTGTGGAACACCAACAGAAATTTTAAAGGGATGGTAATATCAGAAGTTACTGGACCAATTTGCTTCCTGCCAATGATCAATGTAACCCAGTAACTACTTACAGGGGTTTTTCCTTCATTTCCCAAAGAGATACCCAACCTGAATTCTGATTGTCAAGTTATGAACATTTTGGCTGCTAGGGAACTATATCTTTAGATATGTGAGTGGATTGTAAACAATTTCTAAAAATGCATTTCAAGAATTCGGCAGTTTCTGAAGTGCCAGTGCTGCTAATTTTCCTCGAATATAAAACTGAGACAGAAGTACCTGGTTATTTAAGACCCCATTATGTCAAAAAGTCAGGGAAGTGAAAATTAAACAAAGTGTACATACAATGCCTGCTGTACAGTTTTGAATTGTTCCTTAAAACCAGAATAGGAGTTTGCAAGCCTTGCTTTGTGTTTTCATTGTCCTGTCACACAAACCAAAGCTTGCAGCCCTGCCTCTGGGAGCCCCTTCCCTGCAAAAGCTGAAGGGTTTGATTGTTCCCGGGGTGGGGGGAGTCACCTTGTTCCAGCAGACACCACTAGTCATGGCACAGCTGGTAAAACAAAGCGTGGTCAGGAGTGAGGAACACGTCTGACTTGATCTGTGCTCCCTTTTCCAGATGTGAACGAATGTGAGCTGCTCAGTGGCGTGTGTGGTGAAGCCTTCTGTGAAAATGTAGAAGGGTCCTTCCTGTGTGTGTGCGCTGACGAAAGCCAGGAGTACAGCCCCATGACCGGGCAGTGCCGCTCCCGGCTCTCCATGGGTAAGTGACGCTGTCTGGACGGAGGGCTTCTCTCTGGGGACCTGTACCTACACAGGTCTGGGCCAAAGACTCTGGGAGTGAGGAAGAAATGACCAAATATTTTTTCACCCTGCTGGAAGCGTTCATGCTGTTTCCAGGCCTGCCTTATCAGTGGACTTTAGACGTGGGTGATGATTGTTGGAGCTAGATGACCTCTAATGTGCTTTCCAACCCGGAGACGCCGTGGGGAGGGTGAAGGATCCAAAATGATGAGAACATTGGCTGGGAATTGCCTAAAACTGAGAGCCATCAGCTCAGAGCTTAATATGGCAACATCTCATTCAGTTGCATAATTCTTCTCTCTTGGCCCTTGGAGAAACGTATTTTGACACTACTCTAAATTAAAAGCAACATATAGGTCCCTCGGGATCTGCAAAGACTTCCTTCCACTTGGAATTCTTAAGGCTCCCCTCCCTGCACCCCCTAGAATTTGGCCAAGAGAATGGCTGTGATTATGTTTGTTTAAAATTTGATTTAGACTGTGTCATCATGGCATACACTGAAATGGAGAGCTGATGCTTTTCCAGATAAATCAGTCAATTTCCAGATCGCCCTTTTAGTTTGTGCCATGTGGCTATAGTATGATTGTGTTTTGAGGCAAGTAGGAGACTAAATGGTCCTTTGAGACCCAAATAAAAGGAAACATAGACTGTGTTACTATCTTGCTCAATCCCAGTTGATTTCATCCGTGCTTCTAAGAAGGCTTTGGCTCTTCCTCAATAGGGTACACTTGTCCTGTGTGAGACAATTATCTTTGCAAGCAGTAGGGAATAAAACGTAAAAATATTTTCATTCACACATGTTTTCTTCTTAATGGTTAAGTACAGAAAGGTTATGGGTGCAGAATTAAATGTAGAGACAGTAATTCAAAAGCACTATGAAAGGGAAAAAAGTATTTCTGGAGGAAGGGGTTGCTCTTCCTTTAACGACCATCTCTGCAACTTATGAGCCGTAAAGAAGAGACTTTTCATCTTAACTCTACTTATAATGGAAAAATAAAAAAAAAACCTATCAAATAATAGGATTGGTGAAATAACTACCTTTTTATTTGTCTTTGGTTCTATAGAGTAGCACCGTCCCCCATAGTTTTATTGTAACTGCAGTAATTCATACAGTATTGTGCAGTCATTAAGTCATCTGTATGAAGGTTAGTAGTCATGATAAATGCATGTGATACAATGTCAAGTGAAAAAATGAAAAGATAGTCCAGTGATCACAGTCTGTGAAGAAAGGGGATGGAAAGAAGACATAAAAAGATAATTATTGGAATTAATGGAAGTTGTAATCCTTTCCTTTATTGTCCACACTTTTTTTGAATACTTAAATTGGAATGACCAGGTTCTGATCTGTGAACTGTTTTCTGGCTATGCAAGCTTGGGCATATCATTCAACATCTATGAGTTTGATTTTCTCACCTGTAAAATAAAGGTTATATTTGCCTCACAGAGCTTTATGGGTTTTTTAAAAAAATTATATACATAAAAGCTATTTGTTAATAATGAAGTGCTATGTGAAGTATTAAAATCCAAACACATAAGGGTTATGTACTTCTCTTCCTTTCGTGATCTCTTTGGAGATGGTGGATCTTTTTTAATTGCAAATATTTTTTTGCTAGAGTGCTAGTGTCAAGAAGGGGTTTGTTCAGTTCGCCTAGTTTCAGTTAAGGTAGATGTCTGCGATCCTAAAATTTGCTCACTTCATTTTTAGAGATTAATAGTGACTTAATAAGATCATGAGACCATCTGAACCATTTTCCACGAACTGGATTAGCTCACTGTACAGTGTGAAAGTGAAAGTGTCAGTTACTCTGTTGTGTCCGACGTGTGCAACCCAGTGGACTGTAGCCTGCTAGGCTCCTCTGTTTGTGGAATTCTCAAGGCAGGAATACTGGAGTGGGTTGCCATTCCCTTCTCCAGGGATCTCTCCAGGGATCAAACCCGGGTCTCCTGTATTACAGGCAGATTCTTTACCATCTGAGCCACCAGGAAACCCAAGCTCACTGTAAACTACTTAAAACTTCATAGTAAGTCTTCTTGTAAGCCTTATTCCTCATCCTCTACTTTTTAAGGATTTCTGTAATCAAGCGCCTGTCACCTGCTTTGCCTCTTTTGCTCCCTTTATCTCCGTGTTCTCTCATTGACTGACTCTTTCTGGAAAATTCTTCCAGAGTTCCCTAAGTACTTTCCTGCTTCTGCAAAGAACAGCATTTTGAGCGCTCAGCTTCATAAAGCTTGTCTGCCAATGCATACACAGTTTCTCTTTCCTCTTAACATTATATCTGATCCTTTAATTTCTGAGTTTCTTGCCTATTTTCCCCATAGTTCTCTGGCTTTTGCCAACTATTGTACATACTCAGTTGTTTTATTGGTCCATGTCAGTATAATCTGCCTGGTGAAGCTTATTAATTTGTATTGTCCCTGGCAACTCTGATTTCTACCATATCTCAATTTGTATGGTTCTTGGCAAACTTGAACTGATTTTATGGAGTCTTAAGATTGTCTTTGATAATATCTTCATTTTAATAATTCTCTGTCCTGAGAGATTAGCTATAAACTGCAAGAGGAGCTTCCTCCCTGACTTCATCAAACTTCATCAAATTGACAAACCGGTCAATTGTTTGAAAAAGCTGATTAAAACTGGCAGTCATAAAAATGATAATATGTCTTTTCAATATTTAAGTTTTAACTTAAAGCATGTAACATACGTTTATTCCCCGATCTCTGAAGAAGAGCTGAGATCTGTCTTTGAGTAGAAATCCATTTGCATTCTGTATGGCTTGTCCTCCATAAACCACATCTATTATGTGTTATCTACACCACCCACTTCAGAGGGAGTAAGAATTTAAAGGCCTTTGCTAAGTAAATAAGTGCAAAGTCACTTTAGGTTTTCACAGTTTTTCTCAGTTTTCTTTGGTTGTCTTACCCACTTCTAGTTTGATAACTTTTTTAAAAACTTTTTTTAACCTTAATCTTTCTAAAAGCTTTAAACTTGTTCTAGAAACAACAGCTCTTCACTCACTGATATTTGATTAGTTTATATACAATTTACTTATTACAATAATCATTACATTGGCACAGAGTGTTTGAGAATAAGCATAGCTGAGTCACAGTTGGCGAACTGCTCAGCACATTAGAACAGAAGTGTGTGCACCCACCTGAGAACAGCCAGCTGGCTATGAGCCCTCCACTTGCTTGTGGCCATTAGCCAGGATGTTTTTCGGAGGACAGGAGAACATTTGTTCATCTAACAAGTTGGTTAAGTTAAAAGAGTCTGTATCATTTTCCAGTCAAAGAACCTGCTGTGACCTAGAACAAAACATGTTGTACCATATTTAAGTTTTTATCAAGGATTCAAACTAATTTCATTCTTTACATGATAAACTAAAAGCTTAGATCTCATCCTTCCTGGAAAATAATTAGGAAAAAAAAGATACATTTGCTTTGTAGGCCGTAATATTTTTACTTGGCTCTAAATGTCCCCAGGGCAACAGACATTCCAACAAGGTGCAGTAGCATCTTTATCTGAAGTGATACATTACTGAGGACAGAGCTGGGGCTGAGGAGTAGATGCCAGATTTCAGATCAGTATGCAGAACAACTTTCCAATAGCTAGAGCTGGTCACAATTTCTTGTGAATTTGTGGGTCCAAGAACAGGTGGGACAGCTACTGGCTGGCAGAAGGACTCTTACCTTCAGTAGGGCATTGTCCCAGGTGACTCTGAAGGTACTTTTGACCTTTATTGTCCCAGGATTTTTGTTTCTAAACTACTAGGCTCCCACCTAATTTTTTAGGTCTGGGTCGAATTTTTTCACTGCCTGGGCCTTTGGCCACTAATCTACATTGCTGTACATTGCCTAAAAGCACCTGAAACAGAAATACCTGAAAAAGGCCCATAGCAGACCACTCACCACCTGTAAGGATATGGCTATGAAATACAGCCTGATGTTTTTATTTCCTCAGTGCCTGTGATAATTGCTCAATAAGAACTTTATGTCCTTGGGCACTCTAAAGGAAGCAATAAATATTTCGTGTGGGCAACTGAAGCCATACCCACAAAATGCTTGATTGGTACACAGAGGATACTCTGGGGGGAAACTGAATTTTATTTTTAAAACGGAAAGTATAATGAAAAGAACACAAAGATATATATTATAATTAATACAGGTGTTCTTTGCTATAAGAAAAGAAAATGAACAAGATCAGACATTATAAAACATAAATTGGGCTTGTTATTTGCATTAGGCAATAATTGTTCTTCATTTAAGAAAAGCACATAGGCAAGGTCAGAAATTATAAGATGTATAAATTGGAGTTATAATTTGGATTATAAAATAAGTGTTCTAATACAATTCATGATAGGGTTTCCTTAAACAGTAAGAGCTTATTCTCATGTAACAAGCTGACAGTCCTAGACATCTACATCTAGAAAAACCTTAGTGTTTTTCAAGCCCAGCAGTTTTATTTACAGATAAGGAAGCTTAAATTGAAGAAAGTAGGGAAAATCACTAGACCATTCAGGTATTACCTAAATAAAATCCCTTATAATTATACAGTGAAAGTGACAAATAGATTCAAGGGATTAGATCTGATAGACAAGGTGCCTGAAGAACCATGGATGGAGATTCGTGACATTATACAGGAGGCAGGAATCAAGACTATGCCCAAGAAAAAGAAATGCAAAAAGGCAAAATGATTGTCTGAGGAGGCCTTACAAATAGCTGAGAAAAGAAGAGAAGCTAAAGGCAAAGGAGAAAAGGAAAGATATACCCATTTGAAGGCAGAGTTCCAAGGAATAGCAAGGAGAGGTAAGAAAGCCTTCCTCAGTGATCAATGCAAAGAAACAGGGGAAAACAATAGAATGGAAAAGACTAGAGATCTCTTCAAGGGAACATTTCATGCAAAGATGGGCACAATAAAGGACAGAAATGGTATGGACCTAACAGAAGCAGAAGATATTAAGAAGAGGTGGCAAGAATACACAGAAGATCTATACAAAAAAGATCTTCATGACCCAAATAATCACGATGGTGTGATCACTCACCTAGAGCCAGACATCCTGGAATGTGAAGTCAAGTGGGCCTTAGAAAGCATCACTACAAACAAAGCTAGTGGAGGTGATGGAATTCCAATTGAGCTATTTCAAATCCTGAAAGATGATGCTGTGAAAGTGCTGCACTCAATATGCCAGCCAATTTGGAAAACTCAGCAGTGGCCACAGGACTGGAAAAGGTCAGTTTTCATTCCAATCCCAAAGAAAGGCAATGCCAAAGAATGCTCAAACTACCGCACAATTGGACTCATCTCACACACTAGTAAAGTAATGCTCAAAATTCTCCAAGACAGGCTTCAACAGTACGTGAACCAAGAACTTCCAGATGTTCAAGCTGGATTCAGAAAAGGCAGAGGAACCAGAGATCAAATTGCCAACATCCGCTGGATCATCAAAAAAGCAAGAAAATTCCAGAAAAACATCTCTTTCTGCTTTATTGACTATGCCAAAGCCTTTGACTGTGTGGATCACAATAAACTGTGGGAAATTCTGAAAGAGATGGGAATACCAGACCACCTGACCTGCCTCTTGAGAAATCTGTATGCAGGTCAGGAAGCAACAGTTAGAACTGGACATGGAACAACAGACTGGTTCCAAATAGGAAAAGGAGTACGTCAAGGCTGTATATCGTCACCCTGCTTATTTAACTTATATGCAGAGTACATCATGAGAAACGCTGGGCTGGATGAAGCACAAGCTGGAAACAAGATTGCTGGGAGAAATATCAATAACCTCAGATATACAGATGACACCACCCTTATGGCAGAAAGTCAAGAGGAACTAAAAAGCCTCTTGATGAAAGTGAAAGAGGAGAGTGAGAAAGTTGGCTGAAAGCTCAACATTCAGAAAACGAAGATCATGGCATTGGGTCTAATCACTTCATGGCAAATAGATGGCAAACAGTGGAAACAGTGGCTGACTTTATTTTTTGGGGCTCCAAAATCACTTCAGATGGTGACTGCAGCCACAAAATTAAAAGATGCTTGCTCCTTGGAGAAAAGTTATGACCAACCTAGACAGCCTATTAAAAAGCAGAGACATTACTTTGCCAACAAAGGTCCATCTAGTCAAAGCCGTGGTTTTCCAGTGGTCATGTATGGATGTGAGAGTTGGACTATAAAGAAAGATGAGTGCTGAAGAATTGATGCTTTTGAACTGTGGTGTTGGAGAAGACTCTTGAGAGTCCCTTGGACTGCAAGGAGATCCAACCTGTCCATCCTAAAGGAGATCAGTCCTGGGTTGTTCATTGTAAGGACTGATGTTGAAGCTGAAACTTCAATCCTTTGGCCACCTGATGTGAAGAACTGACTCACTGGAAAATACCCTGATGTTGGGAAAGATTGAAGGCGAGAGGAGAAGGGGATGACAGAGGATGAGATGGTTGGATGGCATCACTGACTCAATGGACATGAGTTTGAGTAAACTCTGGGAGTTGGTAATGGACAGGGAGGCTTGGCGTGCTGCAGTCCTTGGGGTCACAAAGAATTGGACATGACTGAGTTACTGAACTGAAGTGAAAGAAGGCAAGGCCTATAGAAAATGTCTAAATCTTATCTTTAGGGTCATATAGCTAATGTTTGGCAGAATGGCCCAGGAACCCAATTCCAGGATCCTTCCACTTAATTCTGCTTTTCCAGGCCAAAGACCCCATGATACCTCATTCTTCTAAAAATTGACTTCCTTTTTATTTTATTTCTTTGTTTTGTTCTCATTTTAAAACAATGCATATTCTCAGAAAATTTGCAAATATAAAAATACATCAATAAAGAAAATGCCTCTGCTGTGTTACCATCCAGGAATAATTTCTGGCACCATGTTGACCTCTGAATCCTTGGAAGAGAGATGGCTGTCTCCCAGTTCATCCTCAGTGCACTGAGATCAGGCCCTCAGACCCTTCATCTGGGTGAAACTCCTTCCTCTACGAGTTTCTCATCTTCCCTCCCCCTTTTCCCTTTGATTGATTTCAGGACATTCCTCTTCACCGTATCCTCCTACCACTTACATGGTCTTTTTCTGTCTCCTTCTGGGCTCTTTCCATTGCCATTTCTTAAATAATCATGTCCCAGAGAGCTGCGTATTTTTCCCTCTTTTTACTCTCTGTTCTTCTCCTGGGATATTGTACCTGTTCTCCGAGTCAACCATTGCTTACTTGGTGTGGACAGCCAAAATAAATGTTTGCCTCCACCCCTCTCCCGTGTGCCACACTCCTCTATTTCCAGCCACTTGTTATTGGACCTTCTTCCTCGAGTGTCTTATAAGCATCTCTGCCTAAAACTACCCAAGACCAAATTCCCTCTCCAACTTGTTACTTTCCCTGTGTATACTCATTAATTGCCAAACATCTATACTGGAAATCCTGAGGTCGTAACCCCATTCATCCAAGCCATTGTAACATCCTGCCAACTCTTCCTCAACAGTATCCGTCAAATCTCTCTGCTACTCTGCTACCCCTGCCCCAGGCCAGTCCTTCAGCATCTCTCACCTGGACTGTGGCACTCGCCTTCTCCTCATTTCTCTCCCTGTTTCTCTCATCGATTCCTGTTCCACACTGCTGCCAATTCTTATTTTCAAAACATAAATCTGGTTTTAAACCCTTAAAACTTTCAGCTGCTTATTCCTGCCTCCAGCAGGAACCTCACATCCACCAGCAGGGTAGCAAGACCTTTTTATGCTGTGTCATTGCTCTTTGCATCGGCTGCCACCCAGCTCACTGCCTACACAGTGCCTGCCCTATGGCAGACACTCAGTACCTGCTGAATAATAGGTTTCTCCACATTCAAGAATGTTCCTTCTCTACCCCATCATCTCATTTCTAGTTCTGTAGAATAAAAATCATTCATTTCATCAAAGGTATGATGGACCACACTTAACTGAGGAATAGTCTGTCCACACTTCTAAGTAGCAGGGACAGTACCCATGTGCTTTTGTTAAATTACAAGTAGAGCAAAAGAAAAAACGAGCAGGTCCCCGCTTCATGCAGATCATCCTGTGGTTCTGACAATTGAACCCAAACAGCGTTCTTGTTCTCTCTTCCTGGAGAGGTCTGCTGCAGGTTTTGTGTATGTACATATTTTTTTAAAGGCAGGAGACCACGTATAATATCACTCAACTGTTATAGTTGGCAGAGTGAGTTTTTTAAAATGTATTTAGCTAACCTGTAAAATAAATTAACTTCGGAAGAATTTTTTAAAAATAATTTCTGATTGGAAAAAAAGACCTTTGGTAGGAAAAAAAAGTTAAAGACAGTGAAACCACAGTATTTATAATGCAAACACTGTAAAATGCCATAAAACTCCTGAGATCTTATTGTGTATTTGTAGTGGATCTATACCATAAGTGTAGGTAAGGCTGAAGAAAATATGCTCACTTGTTATTAAAAAAGAGATTGGGTCAAGTTTCTTTCCACCTCCAAAAACCAGAGCAAGAGCCGTTTACTACCAAATTGTGCTTTTATTTTCATGAACATTTCTGCTTGTTGTATATAGTATCTAAAATGAATTTTTAATAAGGAGGTGTTGATATTTGAATGAACTGACATACCAGTTGAGTAAACTATATATATATAAACCATTTCATCTTCTTAATACAAGAGACACCCACACTGTTGCATTAGTTTAAAAATAAAATAAAATAAAAAAAGAAATACATTTTAGATCCTAGTGTTAGTTGCTCAGTTGTGTCCGACTCTTTGCTACCCCATGGACTGTAGCCCTCCAGGCTCCTCTATCTATGGATTCTCCAGGCAAAAATACTGGAGTAGGTTGCCATTTTCTTCTCCAGGGGATCTTCCCCACCCAGGGATCAAACCCAGTCTGCATTGCAAGCAGATTCTTTACCACTGAGCCACCAGGGAAGCCCTTGGTTCCTAGAACTTGCTACAAACAGGGCCTGGAGAGGAATGGTTTCTCCGATTCCTTTCAAACATTTCCAGACACCTTACATGTCACTGCAGATGTGGTTTTATTCTTGAGGTCACCCTCGCTAGGCCCACCATGCATGTGTTCCGGTGTTGTGCTGGGGCTGCGCTGCGGTGACGTCGTCTGCTTGCCTTCTGTGTTGATGGCTGCACATCGCCCCTGTGTGTCTCTCTCGGTTTTCTTTCTCCACGGCACTTTATTCTGCTTTCAGGAGTCTCTTCTTTCACCCAGATTTGCCCGCTTTTCTTCTCCTGACTTCTCCAGTTTCTAGTACTAGCTCCATCAATGAGGCTTTGTAAGAAATAATATTTATTTATTTGGCTGTGCCACGGCTCAGTTGCGGCATGTGGATGTTAGATTTTTACTGTAGCATGTGAGACTGTTCGCTGTAGCATGTGGGATCTAGTTCCCCGACCAGGGATCTAACCCAAGCCCCCTGCATCAGAAGCACAAAGTCTTAGCTACCGGACCACCAGGGAAGCCCCTCCATTCATGAGACTTTCTCTTCTCACCCTCTCCCCAGCCTGCTTCTCTCCCAGGCTTGCTCCTCCCAGTATTTTCTAACTTCTTCATCACTAAAAAAAGCAAAACATAAAAACCTCTGTTCCAGTAGAGATTGGCATTGTCCTCTGCCTTAGCACCTGAGTGACAAACACACCTATCCTTATTCACGTGTTAATGTGTCCCTGCCTCCTTCTCAGGCTCCTCTGTGACTCCTTCCACAGACCGCCACTCCCCTGCCTGATCTACCCACACAGACCTAAGGACAGTTGTACTTTTATTCCTCCTCACCTGTCACACCTTAGTTTCTGGCCAAATTTTTTTAAGTTTATTTTTCAAGGACTTGATTTGAAAATGTCAGCTCCTCCAGGCAGCCTTCTAGGATAGCCTTGCCGCCCGTCCTCTATAGCATGGCTTACGTGCCCAGCACTTGCATTTCTTGCACTGTCGTGGCCTCACTCCCCACCTGATTGACCTCTTTAAGGATGGCAACTGTGTGGAAGAATCTGCTTTGAAAGTATTTTTGCTCTTGTACTTCATTTCTTAACCTTTATTTTTTATTTCCACCATGTCTTTTACTATCTGAAGTTACCCGCTTTCTACACTCTTCCTTTTTATTTGCATCCCTTTGTCTTTGGCCCATTCCTGTTATCAGTGCCTGTTTTCTGAAACTTACCAATGGCTTTCTTCTAAATTCCACCTGAAGCACATGCACACACTTCTTATTTTCCAAGTCTTTGAATGAGAAAACTAGAGGGGGGAAATGAATTTCCAAGTTCTCTTTTTCTCTTGGAATATTGCTTTAGAATTCTTTTTCTCATAGAAGTATGAGTTAGTATAAAACATTAGTGCCTGTGATGATTTTAATATAAAGAGAATAAAAGCTTTCTGAATAATTTCGTTGAAAAGCAGTTTGCTGAGCATTATCACTGTCACAGAGTTTTATAAATGGATGTCTTTTTCAGGATTAGGGGGCATTGTTTACCCACACATACTTGTAATGTGACTCTTTGGTTGCTGTCATCATCCCGTCTCAGAGGGACATGGAGGGGATTGGCATCTAAAGGCCTTCAGAACATATTGCAGATGGAATGTCCGCTGTAACCAAGGAAATGTTCCAAATCTCCTCCCCCCAGCAGCAAACCTAAGATTAGGTCTCTTTAGGGAAAGACTAAAGCAGGAAACAGTCATATAAGTGAACAGCCACGTTCTCTTTCTGATGAAACAGGAGAGGAGAGCTTCTAGAAAGGGCAATTCACCAGTGGTACCTACTGCTCAAACTCGCTCCTTCCTATTCAGAGTAAGAGAAGACCATCACACTGTACGTGGGCTTAACACTGAAACTCCATGCCGGCAGGAATTAGCTGCTGCCCCCTGGGCAAAGGCCAACCAACATAAACTCATGTTTATTGAGATACTAGGAAGCTGAGCTCCATAGAAGAGGTTTGGGGAAGCATTAGGCCCAGGACGTTGGATCCAAGCTAAATGCTCTCCTCCAGAAAATGAAGTTGCTATTTGATCTGTACTGTTTATCTCATGGAGAGTTAAATGCACTTTGTGCATTGCGTGAAAAGACATTTGTGATAATTTCTTCAAAAAAAGCACCCAAGTAGGAAGGTCCAATACCTCATTTTTTATCACTAGCCACACCCCCAGGATTAAAACACATGCATTGCTTTTTATACACAGATGTTAAGCCAGCCTCATAATACATATTGAAAAATCAAATATGAAAATACTGGAGGTGAAGTAATATATTGCTTAGAAGTCTATGCATTGAGATATGAAGTACGGCTAACATTATTAATAAAATCTTTAAGAAAAATGGAATCAATTCTTTTCCAAGCTTTTCACCTTCTACATCATTTGATTTGATCTTTCAAAATTATTTTGTGATAGAAAAATTCTACCCCTGGCATCAGTGATGTAAACTCATAGAGTTGTTTGGTTTTTTTTTTGAAGAAATAACATTACATGTATTTATTGATCAGATTGTTGCCCCAGTGGAAAAATGCTCTAGGAAGTTAATTATTTAAAGGTTAAGAAGATAGGGAAATTATAGCTTTTCACAGAATGACCTTTATGGACCAGTTTCTGTTTTTTTTTTTTTTTAAGGAATTTGCATCTCTTTCCAAACACGGATGAGGGCCTGACTAATCCTCAATTTCAGCTGTGTAAACACTGAACTTTCAAACTGCTTGGAAAGAAAATAAGAGCAGAACTTGTAATAACCAATGTAAAACCCGAATAATACAGTGATATTGATTATTTCTCTTATGCAATCACCTTAGCGTTTCCTTCCAAAGAAAAAAGAAATTTTATTTCTGTGAGTGTAAAGAACATGGTAGAAATAGTGTTTAAGGTGTTTAAGCGCATATGAAGTTTTTGACTCAGAAGCCTGTGGTCTGTAATTACCTATGAATACAGCAGGCTTCATTGAGGTGTTACTGTACAATATTCCATCTTGTCATAGAAACCACAACTTTGTACAAAGAGAAAAACAATTATTGAGCACTCTTTTAATAGACTGTTAGTTTGATTGGCAAAGCTCTAGTTCTGTTGCTGAGTTATTTATATTTCTAAAGGCATTCATTCATTAATAAGTATTTGCATTTAAAGGCAAATTGAGTACAATGAGTGGAATTGTTCATAGTAATAGACTGCCAACTTATTCACACATCTTGGGAGAAAGTTTATACAATTTTTGTAGGGTTCATGATTGATTTAATATTAATTAAAAATACCCTTAATTTTCCCCAGTGATACCCTATGGAAGAGCTTGGGGCCCATTTTGAAGAGGATGAAATGCTGGTGGTGATCCATTCCCCGAGATCCGGCAAAGCTCTCTGTCCCCAGCACTCTAGAACAGCTAGTTGACACAAGGAATGTGACAGGTTTTATCCAATTTCACATACAAGGAAATGCTTTAAAACCACTTCAAAAACTGCATAGGATCAGCATTTCAGTTTTTTTCCTGGATACTTATTCTACTTTGAATATGATATCAGCTGTTAAGACTTAAAGTAGAGTCCAAGCTGAATTCTGTCAAACATAGAATAACCTGAGAATTAGCCAGAGCCAAGGGTGAGAGGGATCCTTTACATTCTCAATGATACTCTGCATTCTGGGAATAATATACATGTCAAAGCTTTGTTTGCTTCTTTGCTTGTTTTTACTGCTACAAGGGAAAAGGAAGGGCAGTAGCTCTTCTGATAGAATTTTATGAAGTTACACATCAAGGACACCTTTGTTATGTGATACATTCATCAGGTTTCTGCAGTCAATATGACCCTGCCAAAGTAAATATATAGGAAACTGTTATGAAAATAAATCATTAAACTTTCCTAATAGTATAATGATCTATCAACTTTTTTAAAAATGTAGGTATTGAGATTAAAGTCTTACCCTCACTGGCAAGTGTTATGCCTTTGTTCCTATAGTTTCTTTGGGTTAAGAATTGTAGACAGCAATTCTAATGAAAATATTTCATTGGTATTAACCTAAATAATTGGATGGCAATTGTTATTGTTGAGTTGCTCAGTCATGTCTGACTCTTTGCGACCCAAGGGATTGTAGCACACCTGGTGTCCTTCACTATCTCTCGGAGTTTGCTCAAACTCATGTCCTTTGAGTTGGTGATTCCATCCAACCATCTCATCCTCTGTTGCCCACTCCTCCTCCTCCTGCCCTCAATCTTTCCCAGCATCAGGGTCTTTTCTAATGAGTCAGCTCTTTGCATCACGTGGCCAAAGTATTGGAGCTTTAGCATCAGTCCTTCCAGTGAATATTCAGCGCTGATTTCCTTTAGGATTGACTGGTTTGATCTTGCTGCCTGAGGGACTCTCAAGAGTCTTCTTCAGTGCCACAGTTCAAAAGCATCAATTCTTCAGAGCTCAGCCTTCTTTATGGCCTAACTCTCACATCCGTACTTGAGTACTGGAAAAACCATAGCTTTGACTAGACAGACCTTTGTCAACAAAGTGATGTCTCCGCTTTTTAATATAGTATCTAGGTTTGTCACAGCTTTTCTTCTAAGGAGCAAGTGTGTTTTAATTTCATGTCTGCAGTCACCATCTGCAGTGAATTTGGAGCCCCCCAAAACAAAATCTGTCACTGTTTCCATTATTTCCCCATCAATTTGCCATGAAATGATGGGACTGGGTGCCATGATCTCTATTTTTTTGAATGTTGAATTTTAAGCCAGCTTTTTCACTGTCTTCTTTCACCTTCATCAGAAGGCTCTTTAGTTCCTCTTTACTTTCTGCCATTAGGGTGGTGTCATCTGCATATCTGAGGTTATTGATATTTCTCCCAGCAATCTTGATTACAGCAACTTTTAATTTGACATAGCATAAACTAAAACTTAATAAATTCTAACTGAATCAGGCAGTAATTTGAACTCTATAGCATTTCAGTTCAGTTCAGTTCAGTCGCTCAGTCGTGTCCGACTCTTTGCAACCCCATTAATCGCAGCATGCCAGGCCTCCCTGTCCATCACCAACTCCCGGAGTCCACTGAGACTCATGTCCATCAAGTCAGTGATGCCATCCAGCCATCTCATCCTCTGTCCCCTTCTCCTCCTGCCCCCAATCCCTCCCAGCATCAGAGTCTTTTCCAATGAGTCAACTCTTCACATGAGGTGGCCAAAGTACTGGAGTTTCAGCTTCAGCATCATTCCTTCCAAAGAAATCCCAGGGCTGATCTCCTTCAGGATGGACTGGTTGGATCTCCTTGCAGTCCAAGGGACTCTCAAGAGTCTTCTCCAACACCACAGTTCAAAAGCATCAATTCTTCAGCGCTCAGCCTTCTTCACAGTCCAACTCTCAAATCCATACATGACCACAGGAAAAACCATAGCCTTGACTAGACGAACCTTTGTTGGCAAAGTAATGTCTCTGCTTTTCAATATGCTATCTAGGTTGGTCATAACTTTCCTTTCAAGGAGTAAGCGTCTTTTAATTTCATGGCTGCAGTCACCATCTGTAGTGATTTTGGAGCCCAGAAAAATAAAGTCTGACACTGTTTCCACTGTTTCCCCATCTATTTCCCATGAAGTGGTGGGACCAGATGCCATGATCTTCGTTTTCTGAGTGTTGAGCTTTAAGCCAACTTTTTCACTCTCCACTTTCACTTTCATCAAGAGGCTTTTGAGTTCCTCTTCACTTTCTGCCATAAGGGTGGTGTCATCTGCATATCTGAGGTGATTGATATTTCTCCCGGCAATCTTGATTCCAGCTTGTGTTTCTTCCAGCCCAGCATTTCTCATGATGTACTCTGCATAGAAGTTAAATAAACAGGGTGACAATATACAGCCTTGACGAACTCCTTTTCCTATTTGGAACCAGTCTGTTGTTCCATGTCCAGTTCTAACTGTTGCTTCCTGACCTGCATACACATTTCTTTTTTTTTTTTTTTCCTGCATACACATTTCTCAAGAGGCAGATCAGGTGGTCTGGTATTCCCATCTCGAAGAATTTTCCACAGTTTATTGTGATCCACACAGTCAAAGGCTTTGGCATAATCAATAAAGCAGAAATAGATGTTTTTCTGGAACTCTCTTGCTTTTTCTGTGATCCAGCGGATGTTGGCAATTTGATCTCTGGTTCCTCTGCCTTTTCTAAAACCAACTTGAACATCAGGAAGTTCACGGTTCACATATTGCTGAAGCCTGGCTTGGAGAATTTTGAGCATTACTTTACTAGCATGTGAGATACTTGGTAATAAATTTTTTAAATCATTTTTTAAAAGCACAAACTTGCTCATAGATTTCAAATCTGATGGGATTAAGTCATTAGTATTGTCTGAAACTAAGGGGAGTTGTTTTTTTTTTGTTTTTTTGTTTTTGTTGTTTATGGCTGAACTGTGCAGCTTGTGGAATCTTACCTTAGTTCCCTGACCAGGTATTGAACCTGTGCCCTCATCAATGAAAGTGCAGGGTCCTCACCACTGGACCACAAGGGAATTCACTGGAGGTCTTTATCCTTTGTGTTCTATCATATCACCTTGTCTTTTAGACAGATAGTCAAAAGGACTCTGTTGGAATATATACTCTTTAGGACACACTTGTGCTGGGACTAGAACCTGGGCTTGAAATGCTATCCTGAGGCTTAGCTGGCTCTTACTGTTTCATTCAAAGTCATACAGTTGCAGCAATTTGAGTAGAGTATTTTATAGACTCAGGTTACTGCAGTGTTTTTCTGGTTGTCTTCCTCTGCTTTGCACTGTTCAGGAAAGATTGGGGGAGCATGGTTAACTCAATAACTAAGGGTTAAATATTATGAGTGGCCTCACATCTCTGGTTCAGTGTCAGGAAAATGTTCATTGATTTAAGTAGGTGTTATAGCTCAGTAAAGAATGGCCCTATGTTTGGCAAGAAAGCAGATATGGAAACTGTACTCACAGCCAAATTCACATGAATATAGTAATTGGTTAACGTCAAAGGAAATGATTTTGACAGATTTACACGTTGGGGTGGGTTAGAAATCCATGAAAATTCAGGATTCAAGTGCATTTTTTATCTTGCAGTGGAAGAATCTGACACAGAATAGAAAGCAGCCTTCCGTAAATGAAGTGCCGTTGGCACATCCAGTCCACTCTGTTTTGACTCCATTGCGATACAGGTAGATTTGATGTACCCTGTCAACACTCTTTCTTGCTTTCTCTTTAGACTCAGAAGTAGATGAACCCAGAGAAGAAAAGAAAGAATGCTACTATAACCTGAACGACGCCAGTCTGTGTGACAACGTGCTGGCTCCCAATGTCACCAAGCAGGAGTGCTGCTGCACCTCCGGTGCTGGGTGGGGAGACAACTGTGAGATTTTCCCCTGTCCGGTCCCGGGGACTGGTAAGAATCAGCTGAGTGCTGTGTTCACACTGGTATTTGTTGTGTGCTGTTCACGGGTCTTGGAATGTTCTCATTTGGGTTATTGAAGCCTCAAAGTGCTGGTACCTGCTGTAGTCAAATTGAGTGGGTTTCTAGAAAGCTAGAAACCAAACCCTGTCCTGCCTCAATATAAATTCTTGAACTTCTGTTTATCACAGAATATGCTGTTATGGTGACATTCCATATGATATTTTGTCAGAAACTTAATTCAGTTTTATTCCATTTTTAATATAAAAGCAATGATTTTTCTGACACTGACACAGCATTGTTCCTAATTAGAGCTTGTATATTTAAGCCAAGATTTTTCTTGATGGATTCTTATTAGAAATTTAGAATACTAGTGCTCAGGTCACTTCAGTCTTTTCTGACTCTTTGCGACCCTATGGACTGTCGCCCACCAGGCTCCTCTGTCCATGGGATTCTCCAGGCAAGAATACTGGAGTGGGTTGCCATGCCCTCGTCCAGGTAAAATACTGGAGACCATAGTAATGGTGCAATAAGTCGTGAAAGTCCATAGCACTTGTAAGTAAAACATGGATAAATAACATAAGTGAACTATCAAGTTTTTTAAAAATTATAAGTAAACTTATGAAGTCATTAGGTTTATTTGCACCTACTTTGTAATTTAGAGATTGTACTGAATTTATTTGTCTGAATTGGATGGCAAGGTTTGCCTTTAAGTTGCTGAATTTGAGAAAGCAAAACTGAATGTAAAACATACTTGTAGGGGGAAAAAAATCATGGACTTTTTTTTTTCTTTCTTTTTCCCACCTTTTTTTTTTTTTTTTCCCTTGTCTCTTCTGAAATCAGCTGAATTCACTGAAATGTGTCCTAGAGGGAAAGGTTTTGTTCCCTCGGAAGAATCCTCTTATGGCGTTGATGGTGAAAACTATAAAGGTCAGTTTCAAGCAGAAACTAATTTGCAATGAGTGTTCATATCTGACATTCAAGTGGAAGCGTGGCTTGTGTTCGAATTCTCCCCAGTAGTCTTGGTAGAAGTGTGGCTTGGGAAGTAGATCATGTAAGACTGTATGACGGTGGGATTTCACTCAAGATTCTGAGTTTCCACCTCTGAAATGATGTTTCAGAGGCTGTCATGAGGATAAAATAAGGTAACATATGTAAAAGTACTTAATACAAAATTCTGTACTGTAATAGATTCATTCTTTTATTCCAGGACAATATTAAAAATTGTATGTTAGGACCAATATAAATTTGATCACTATGTTGGCCTTTAATGGTTATCAACAAAGCAAAGATTTTTGCTTTTTTATAAAGCATCCTACTTTGCTAGGACCTTTTACTAATGGCCATAGATTAGAGATAAGGAATGGAAAAGAAGAAAATAAAAGTCAATGTGCTTTATACATTTCATGTTATTAGCCTGTAATTCTAAAATAAATTCCAGATTTTTCACTTTGGTGAAATTTAAACTACACATATGAGTATTTCCTTATTAACCACTCACTTTAACATCTCAGTGATACAGATATTATGACCATTTTTTCCCCATAGATGCAGATGAATGCCTACTTTTTGGACAAGAGATCTGCAAAAATGGCTTCTGTATGAACACTCAGCCTGGTTATGAATGCTACTGTAAGCAAGGGACATACTACGATCCTGTCAAATTGCAGTGCTTTGGTAAGTTTTAAGAGGATATTTTGTGATGTCCTGTGAAAACAGATGGGAAAAAAAATAGTAATGTTTTGTATAAAAAGTTTATTAGAATCTAAATCTCATGTTGAAAAGATTTGTAAATGTTTTATGAATCCTTTTCTTGAGCAATATTTAAGAAAATAAAAATCCTTCAAACTATTGTTTGAATAGATTTTGAAGAGTTAATATTCAGTGTGGAATTATAATTCAGGTCACTGGTATAACTGAAGTGTTCTTTTGGTCTGGGGAGCCTCCTGTTTCATCACTCATACCATACACTGAAAGTCATTTTTAAATACGGACCCAGACTTTAATGCCTAAGCAGAAAACCATATATACTATGCAGAAAAACATAGCAAAAGGAAATAATTTTAAAACTGTCATAAAGAGGCATTTTATCTTAAATTTCTAAGTATATCCTGTTCTTAAATGTTTTCTTTCCTTATTTAATGTCAGCAGCTGTAGGGCAATGTTATTTTTCCAATCAATACAGCTTAACATTTTTATAGTCAGAGCTGCTCTCTTTTGGATGATGATGTGTAGCTAATTAAAATGTGGCAGACCTTGAAATCTGGACTAAATTTAGTGGTGTATTAAGTTTGGTTAAGTGTATGAGGTGTAACTGATTGCTGATTTTCTTTCATTTTTTTTTTTCCTCTGAAGATATAGACGAGTGTCAAGACCCCAACAGTTGCATTGATGGCCAGTGCATTAATACAGAAGGCTCTTATAACTGCTTCTGTACCCACCCAATGGTCCTGGATGCTTCAGAAAAAAGATGTATCCGACCAACTGAATCACATGGTATGTTTGGATGTGAGAAGCAAGTCTGTGTCCAAATAAATGTCATAAGGTTTTCCTTTTGACTGAAATGTGAGCTGTCGGAAAATAGAAAAACGGATTCCTTGGGTATTTTGAAAAAATTAAAATGAGATGCTAAGAGAAAGAATGAGTTTCGTATCATCAATGTGCAGATTTAACACCCTGCACATACTGATTTAAAGGACACCAGGACAAGGAGTGACTGAGCAGATGGCAGAGCTCTTCCATACCTGGGGGTTGATCATATTTAACCCTCGAAGGCAACTGAGGAAGATGTAAGTTGAAGGGAAAATAATTAGGTTTGCTTGACTGAATAGAGGACACAGATGAGACTGGGCAGAGCAGAGGGTGGAATTAATCAGTAGTGGAGGGCTCTGGAGTCCCTGTTCATCCCTGAAGGTGATGTGCTCCTAATAATTGACTTAATTGATCAATGTATCAGCACATTCAGGAGACTGCTTTGGTTGAAATCTATTGAAAAGTAGAAAGGTTAGAATTAAGAACCCTAGGATGAAGTGTCACTCGTTCAGGGCTTTGGCAGATGAAATGGATGAAAAAGGCTGAATCCCCAAAATTTTGTGTAGAAGGAAAAAGGTAGGATTTGACAGAGGAGTAAACGTGAAAAATCAGATATTGGAAGAATAAGAAGTCCATCAGGATTATAAAGTATAGGCAAGATCGTGGAGGGTTTTACATAATGTGGAAGCTACAGAGGGAAGGATTTAATTGGAACATGATGGGCAGGTTGAATTTCAGCTGATGGAATGACACGCAGTTGGAGGTGACAGAGGTTTGATCCATGGAAAGACCAGGCTGGCTTCAGACTTTTACTTGGAAGTCACGCTTAGAAATCGGGATGGAAACTTTGAGACTCGCTGGCTTCTACCACAGTGTCTATGAAGTCGGAATAGCAGTGCAATTGTCATGGAACCGTGTCTTCCTTTTCAGAACAAATTGAAGAAACCGATGTCTACCAAGATCTGTGCTGGGAACATCTGAGTGACGAGTATGTGTGCAGCCGCCCTCTTGTCGGCAAGCAGACAACGTACACGGAGTGCTGCTGTTTGTACGGAGAGGCCTGGGGCATGCAGTGCGCCCTCTGTCCCATGAAGGATTCGGGTGAGCCCTTACCAAGTCCTTCTGCTGGAGGTGTTTGGAAACCAGTTCTTCTCACCTCCTTTGGAAGCTGATAATTCTTTTACCTAAATATCTTCAACTTCACTCCTGATATCTTACTTTCATCAGAGGGGTATGTGTGCGCGCGCACGCACACTACAGGAGCAGATTACATAACATCTGACTCCTGGTTTGCCTCCAATCCAGACATTGTCATTAATTTTTGAAACCCTCATTTTATTTCCCTCCAAAGAATGATAAATGACCCAAAGAAATATAATGCATCTTAGCAGTTGGTGGCATAGGTCTTGAGAATTTATATTTCCTGATACTTCTTTTTTTCCTACAGTCCTTCTCACTTCTGATAGTTTCTGCTTAGAGCAAAAAGTATCAGGGACTAGACACTCTCCATAGGTCAAAGCTCAAGTTTTTATGTCAACCTCTTTGTGGGAGAGAAGAGTTCCCCCCTCCACAGAAGGGTTAGAACCGTGAAGGAAAACAGTATAAAAGTAAGTGAAATGTATTTGAACAAATCTTCCTGACTTTCAAATTGTAGTGTGTGCATGCCAAGTCACTCCAGTTTTGTCTGACTCTTTGCAACCCTATGGACTGTAGCCTGCCAGGCTCCTCTGTCCATGGGATTCTCCAGGCAAGAAAACTGGAGTGGGTTGCTATGCCCTCTTCCAGGGCATCTTCCAGCTCCAAGGGTCAAACCCATGTCTCCTGTGGCTCCTGCATTGCAGGCACATTCTTTGCTGCTGAGCCACTGGCAAAGGCCTTCAAGTTTTAAACCTGGGGTCAAAAACAGAAAAAGTGGGATCAGCGAAGCTCTCAGTTTCCTCCCTTCTCTTCATCTGGGAGGAGGGCTTGAAGGTACCAACTCTGGGCTCCAGGCTGGGCTGCTTGGTGACTGTTGGGATCCGTGCTGATGGCCTATTTCTCTTCTTACCCCTGCAGCCTCTTATTGCCTGTTAAAGGAAAGCACTTGAAAGTCTTGGGTATAGCATTTTTGTCTTTGACTATAGAATTGGTTGTTAAAGCCAGAAAAATACTGTGTGGGTATAAAGTGCAGGAGTTCATAATGAACAAATTCTCAGAATGGCAAAGAGGGAAAGAATTGCTTAGAAGAGGAAATGCTCTAATTTTTAGTTAGTTAGAATGTAATTTTCCAATCATTTAATAAATCAGCTTTTTAGCTTGGAAATAACTTAAAACCAAGGTAGCATAAAAAGAAAGTAATTTGAAATGCCATAAAAGGAAAAGGAATATCAAAGGGGGAAGAACAAACACATAAAGATATAGATGGTAATGCTAGTAGCCCAGAAACGGAAAGAAGGTGGGTTCTGGGTACAGAAAATGTGGGTCTGGAATTCAGAGCTGCCCATGGCAGCAGCATGAACTGGGAAAAAAGAACCTCACCCAGTGGAGCTCATTTATAAAGTGAAGGCGTCGCTCTTGTTGCATTGTTGTGAGAACTGGGAGGATTTTGGTGGAGCAGGATAACCAGGAGCGTGGCAGATTATTAGCATCCCTGTTACCTCTGTTCCTGGCAGATGCCACAAGGAGAGGAAGATGAAATCTGAGGAGGCGAATGCAATATATATGACTTGAGTCATCTTATCATGGTGTTTGGATAGCTTACACCTTTCTAACTAGGCAGTGTTTTTATTGTTTACTTTAAAAAAATATATATATATATGTATACTTCTAAAAAATTAAGAGTTTATGTCCCCTTCCACCTACCCCATCAAAACTGACTCTCCACCTTGAAAATGTTCACTCTTTTTCTTAAATTGAAGTACAGTGTTGGTGTATCATAGAAGTTACAGGTGTACAATATAATGATGCACAGTTTTTAAAAGTTATACTCCATTTATAGTTATTGTGAAAAATTGGCCATATTCCCCATGTTGTACAGTATATGCTTATCACTTATTTTATACCTAATAGCTTGTACCTCTGAAGGTGTTCACTCTTAACAGTTGGTGTTTTCATCATCCAAGTCTTTAATTCTATGTATCGATTATTGCTTAAGTTTTGTATTAGTTATTATACATTTATATTTAAGAGAATATTTAAAACTGAAAGCTGTGTCATTGATTTTAGGTGCATGTTCTTTTTTGGTTTACTCTTCAGCATCTCTGAAATTGGGGGTATCCTATAACTGAAATTGATTAATGGCTACAAGCTATTTTTTCACACCTTAATGTCTATTATATCAGGATGTATTTTACAGTCTAGGGTGTCATAGAACTAGTGAAAAATGGTAACTTTTAAATGGATATGCAGGCTTTGTTTTGTGCATGTACAGGCATCTGTTCAATTCAGTTCAGTCGCTCAATCATGTCCAACTCTGCGACCCCATGGACTGCAACATGCCAGGCTTTCCTGTCCATCACCAACTCCCGGAGCTTACTCAAACGCATGTCCATCAAGTTGGTGATGCCATCCAACCATCTCATCCTCTGTCGTCCCCTTCTCCTTCTGCCTTTGATCTTTTCCAGCACCAGGGTCTTTTCCAGTGAGTCAGTTCTTTGCATCAGGTGGCCAAAGTATTGGAATTCCAGCTTCAGCATCACTCCTTCCAATGAATATTCAGGACTGATTTCCTTTAGGATGGACTGGTTGGATCTCCTTGCAGTTCAAGGGACTCTCAAGAGTCTTCTCCAACACCACAGTTCAAAAGCATCAATTCCTTGGCGCTCAGTTTTCCTTATAGTCCAACTCTCACATCCATACATGACTACTGGAAAAACCATAGTTTTGACTAGATGGGCCTTTGTTGGCAAAGTAATGTCTCTGCTTTTTAATACACTGTCTAGGTTGGTCATAGCTTTTCTTCCAAGGAACAAGCGTCTTTTGTTTCATGGCTGCAGTCACTATCTGCAGTGATTTTGGAGCCTAGGAAAATAAAGTCTGTCACTGTTTCCACTGTTTCCCCAGCTATTTGCCATGAAGTGATGGGACCGGATGCCATGATCTTAGTTTTTTGAATGTTGAGTTTTAAGCCAACTTTTTTCACTCTCCTCTTTCAGTTTCATCAAGAGGCTCTTCAGTTCCTCTTCACTTTCTGCCATAAGGGTGGTGTCATCTGTGTATCTGAGGTTATTGATACTTCCCCCAGCAATCTTAATTCCAGCTTGTGCTTCATTCAGCCTGGCATTTGTTATGATGTACTCTGCATATAAGTTAAATAAGCAGAGTGACAGTATACAGCCTTGATGTATTCCTTTTCCTATTTGGAATCAGTCTGTTGTTCCATGTCCAGTTCTAACTGTTGATTCTTGACCAGCATACAGATTTCTCAGGAGGCAGGTCAGGTGGTCTGGTATTCCCATCTCTTGAGGAATTTTCCACAGTTTGTTGTGATCCACACAGTCAAAGGCTTTGGTGTTGTCAATAAAGCAGAAGTAGATGTTTTTCTGGATTTCTCTTGCTTTTTCTATGATCCAGTGGATGTTGGCAATCTGTACAGGCATATCTTGGAGATATTATGGATTCAGTTCCAGACCACCATGGTAAAGTGAATATTGCAAAAGAGAAGTCACCTGAACTTCCTGGTTTCCCAGAGCACATAAAACTTAAATTTACATTGTAAAGTATTTATGTCTATTAAGTGTACTAAAAAAATGTACGTGCCTTAATTAAAAACACTGTATTGCTAGAGCATGCTAACCATAATCTAAGCCTTCAGCAAGTTATCTTTTTGCTGGTCGAGGGTCTTGCCTTGATATTGATATCGCTGACTGATTAGGGGATAGTTGCTGGAGACGGGCGGAGAAGGCAGTGGCACCCCACTCCAGAACTCTTGCCTGGAAAATCCTATGGACAGAGGAGCCTGGTGGGCCACAGTCCATGGGGTTGCTAAGAGTCAGACAAGACTCAGCGACTTCACTTTCACTTTTCACTTTCATGCATTGGAGAAGGAAATGGCAACCCACTCCAGTGTTCTTGCCTGGAGAATCCCAGGGACAGGGGAGCCTGGTGGGCTGCCATCTATGGGGTCGCACAGAGTTGGACACGACTGAAGCGACTTAGCAGCAGCAGCAGCAGCTGGAGACAGGAGTGACTGTGGCAATTTCTTAAAAGAATACAACAGTGAAGTTTGCCATCTCAACTGATTCTCTCTTTACAAATGATGTCTTTGAGCATGCAATGCTGTTTAATGGCATTTTAGCTAATGTTGAAATTACTCAAAATTGAAGTCAGTCCTGTCAAACCCTCCTGCTGCATTCTCAACTAGTTTTACGTGATATTCCAAGTCCTTTGTCTCAACATTCAGTTCAGTTTGCTGTCTCATATGGGTGGGGTTTGTGGTAGCCTACAACAATTACAATGGTAACATTGAAGATCACCCTAATAAATATAGTAAATAATAATGTTTGAAATAATGTGAGAATTTCCAAAATGTGACACGGATAGGAAATGACCAAATGCTGTTGGAAGTATGGTGCCAATAGACTTGCTTGATGCAAGGTTGCCACAAACCTACAATCTGTTAAAAAAAAAAAATGCGTAAAACAAAGCATATTTACAGACAAGGTATGTCTGTACCATGTTTTATTTAATCCCTCCAGCACTGGACATTTGGGCTGTCTTCCCCCACCCTTGTCCTGCCCCAATCTTCATGTATGTATCTTCATGTATGAAGGCTCACATGAAGTGAACCTTCATGTATGTACCTTATATGTTGCTTTGGAAGTATCTTGATAAGAAAATTCCTACAAATGAAAATACTAGGTCAAGAAGTATGTGAACTTTAAATTTACTTTTTATTCTCTAAAAATACAAATTTACGCTTCTCCAATGATAGTGTTTGAAATGCCATTTTCATCATACCATTTTAGCACTAATAACTTTTAAAGACTAGTCATCTTTAAAATTGTTATAATGTGCTCAAGAAGGGTATCTTACATGTGTCTCCCTTATTTCTAGGGAATTTGAGCATCTTTTCCTTGTTATAGATGATTTATTATTTCCTTGTTAGTGAATTATTATATCCTTTGACCGTTTCTTTGATTGGACATTGCGTCTAGTCTTACAGATTTGTGGGAACATTGTTGCATATTCTATTTACAACCCCAACATTTGGGTTCTGGCTTGCTTTCTTGATGCTTGCTGTTGTGGAAACTCCTTTATGAAAGGTTCTGCACATATTTTCATTTTATTCTGTCCCTGTCCTGATCCTGTGATATTTAAGTATTTGCTGCATGTAAATCTGATGATCTAGTGCCTTTGCAAATCTAAGTTCAAGTTAGATTTGACTATTCAAGTTATTTTAGTGTTAGAAATGAATTTTAAAATATTACATCAATTTTTAAACAGTTATTTATTTTTGACTGCATTGGGTTTTCATTGCTGCATGTGGGCTTTCCCTGGTTGCGGTGCTCAGGCTTCAGTGGTTGTGGCTCAAGGGCTCTCTAGAGCTTGGGCTCTGTTGTTGTGGTGCACAGACATAGTTGCTGTGAGGCATGTGGGGTCTTCCAGACCAGAGATGGAACTCCTGTCCCCTGCATTGGCAGGAAGATTCTGAACCACTGGACCTCTAGTAAGTCCCTCATCAGTTACTTTTAACTGCTGCTGCCGCTAAGTCACTTCAGTCGTGTCCGACTCTGTGTGACCCCGTAGACGGCAGCCCAGCAGGCTCCTCTGTCCCTGGGATTCTGCAGGCAAGACACTGGAGTGGGCTGCCATTTCCTTCTCCAATGCATGAAAGTGAAAAGTGAAAGTGAAGTCGCTCAGTCGTGTCCAACTCTTAGTGACCCCGTGGACTGCAGTCTACTAAGCTCCTCCATCCATGGGATTTTCCAGGCAAGAGTACTGGAGTGGGTTGCCATGTCCTTCTCCAACTTTTAACTGAGATTTTACAAAACAAAATTTTAAGTGTAAATTCAACAAATCATGTGAACAAATACATACTGTGTAACTTTTTTTTAGGAAAGTATGTGGTATGAAGAAACAGTGGTACCACATGCCGAATTAAAAAAGTGTAGCATCTCTTCTGTACTCTTCCTAACTTAAACATGCATAGTAGTGATGATAAATTTTCCAAAAGGAATCTCTATACTTAGTCAAATCCTCAAAATCAGTGATTTTTACTCCTTTATTTTAAAAAAATGGTAGTCTTTTGTCAGTTGAAATATTATTTTAACTTCCAATGTATAAATTCATTAATACTGCTACTTGTAGGGAGAACAACAAGTTAGGCTCTCAAGGTATTGGTGAAGGACCCTGGGGTTCCAAGAAACACATATTGAAAACCACTATTCTGTTTCTGTTGGCATATAGGAAGTAAATAGCACAGAAGGAGTGTTTCTTACATAGCTCTGAAATTATGGGCCTCGAACTAAACTTAGGGATACCCTGAAACCAGGGAGAAGTCCATGGCAAAGTTAAGCAATTTTTGCACAGGCCCTTTGGTTAGCTGGCATTTCCTTGATTCATACCTGATGTTCTGATCATATCTACACCAAGCCATCTCCCACTGAGCGTGTTTCTGCTGGAGTGTGGCAAGCGAGAAGGGCCAGAGCTGAGGGGTGAGCACATGGACTCTGACCTGGTTGCCTGGCTGTGAATCCTGGCTTGGCAACTTTCTAGCTACATAGCCCTGTTCCTTTGTCTCTCTGGGCCTCAGTTTCCTCACATGAAACTAATATCACCCGCCTCACAGGGTTGTGGTAAGAGTCAAATACGTGAACACATGAACACTTAGCACAGTGCTCGACACGTGTGAGAAGTGAAAGCGTTAGTCACGCAGTCAGGTCCCGACTCTTTGCAACGCCATGGACTGTAGCCCGCCAGACTCCTCTGTCCATGGAATTCTCCAGGCAGGAATACTGGAGTGGGTTGCCATGCCCTTCTCCAAGGGATCTTCCTGACCCAGGAATCGAACCCAGGTCTCCTGCATTGCAGGCAGATTCTTTACTGCTTGAGCTATCTAGGAAGCGTGCAAGGACATAGGAAGCATTAGAAGATTTTAGCACTTACTGCTACTACTGCTAGGCGATTCAGGCCAAATGAATTTTCAAATGTAACTGAAACCCAGGGCTCTTATAAAGTACACAACTTCCTAATAGCATCTGGACATGAATTAAGGATAGACAAATGCAGAAATAATATCCTTTTATAAAACTTTCTCTTCTAGACCGCTGCTTCATCCACATTAATGGGCATGCCAGCTACATGACAATCTTATTTTTAAAAAAGACAGATTCTAGTTTCTAGGTGGAGGGGAGGTGGCCAGGAGTCTACATTCTTAAGTCCCAAGGCAATGCAGCTGCTACTGGTCCTTGGACCACACTAGCAAGGTTCTTCAGACACCCGACAGCATTCAACCTGATTATGTTAAAACTGCCTTTAATGCTGTTATTAATTTTTCAAAGAGGAAGCAGAGACTGTGTGAATTTTAAAACTGATTTGCTTGTTCTGCCACTGAACCTTTTAAATGATGCTGTTGAGGGATATATGATAGTTGAAAAAGAACCATGTTATCTATCTGTTAATAAAAGCCCTGGGTGAATCCCAGCCTGTCACTGAGCCTTCCAGTTTCCCAAGGAGTGCAGCACTGCTTTGGGGAACAATTAGTTGCTGATGGAAACAGTGCTGGAGGAATTTAAGGAATAAATCGCAGTGCTTGTCATCAGCTTTGAGCATTAAAGTGCAGTGCAAAGTAAAGCCTTGGCGCCAGGACAGGCTTTCACACTTCTGGTCCGATAGGTCACGGGCACTAATTCTTGCTAAGGCAGCAACTGCATCTGAGGATTCCGGTAGTTGGGGGAGATAGGAGTGGCTCCCTAAATAGTGTTCTCTGAAGTTCGATGGCAACGTGTGGATTGGTACCACATGCAGACTGGTACCACGTGCAGAGTGAGTGAGTGGAGGTTGATGGATTGCGTCAGGGTGACCTGATGTGAGATCTGCCTTGTTGTACCATTCAGTGCATTTCTGGGGCTGCTTGGGGTCCCATTTTACGTCTCAGCTGCAGTCTGGGAGGCCAAACACCAGGCCTGAGGAAAAGGTTTCAGAGGGCTGAGAGCGGCATCGCGGTGAGTTTGCTGAAGTGGTTGTGTACGGACAGCCTCCCCTTCCTCAGTTCTGGAATTTCTCTTATTCTTGCCCCCAGGTCCTCTTCTTTTCTTTCCCCTCTCAGTAACCTCTAATCCTGCCTGTTCTTAAAATGTTTTTTTTTGTCTTGACTGGGGAGGGAAGTGCTGAACTGCTTTGGGAGGACCATCACGTCTGGACTCCTTATCATGCTATCACAGCCAGCCTCCGAGAGAAAAAGCTATTTGGAAAACCAAGTCAGGAAAGTCCAACCATTGTATCCATGTTATGAACAACAGAGGGTGGCCATTGTTTGATCTTTCTGTAAGCTTTCAGTGTCATGCTAGAAGGAAGTCATGAACTCTGAGATCTGGAGTTTATTGGAATATGAATTTTATGTAGCTTGGTTTTTCTGGGTCTCCATCTGAATAAAAAACGATGGTAGCTAACGTATATTGCTCAATGCCAGGCATGTTCAGGATGCTTATCATCAATTAAGATACTTAATTATCCCAGCCATCCTATGAGGTAGGTATGTAATTACTTCCTTTTGGGGAGAGAGGAACTGAGGCACAGACTGCATTAACTGCCATGGTCAGATACCAGGAAACGGCAGATTCAAATCCAGGGGTTGGCATCTGTGCTCTCAACCACAATCCGTGCTCCTGGTGTTACTCCAGCCCCTGCCGCCCCAAGGTCTCACAGCTCATCACAGATAAACCGTATCACTTAGAATATAAAAGTGATAATGAAAAATAAAAAGCTGAGATTTTTTTCCATCTTCTCACCCTGCTGTGTGCTGAGAGAAAATCTATATGAGCTTTAGAGCCAGACAGTGAGCTTAGCCAAGTTAGACTCTGTATCAGAGTTAAGCACATAGATAACAATACATTCTTGATGAATTAATGGATTAAAACAAGTCAGTAATTCTCAGTGAATTAAACTGTTGATGATGCCTAGCACTTATCTAAATAAACCTTTAATGTTTTTATTTATTGCTACTCTTAAAAATATAAACTGAAATTTTCTGAGAAAATGTACATGATATATAGGTTGCTGTTATCCTGTGGAAATAAAAACCAGTTGACCTGCAAATGAAAGAAAATGAGACACATTATTGGAACACTGGGATCTCAAGTGCTCAGGGATCCCAGTGCCTGTGGTTATCTTGTTAAAATAATTAGACTTCTGTTAAGTAAATTGTTAAAATAATTAGACATACTGTGAGAAAACTGAACATAAAGAGTTGATAAAGTCTTGATAGAAGCCCAGTCTAAAATTTAGAAGTTAAGAAATTTTGAGGGGAGACTTAGTGTGTTGAGAGAGCGCCACCTATTGGTTGATACAGTGTACTGCGCCACTGGTGTTTTAACCTGTTTGCTCAGTCGTTTTGGACTCTGCGACCTCATGGACGGCAGCACTCCAGGCTTCCCTGTCCTTTAGCATCTCCCAGAGTTTGCTCAAACTCATGTCAGTTGAGTCCATGATGCCATCCAACCATCTCATCCTCTGTTGTCCCCTTCTCCTCCCACCTTCAATCTTTCCCAGCATCAGACTCTTTTCCAATGAGTCAGTTCTTCGCATCAGGTGGCCAAAGTACTGGAGCTTCAGCTTCAGTTCTTCCAGTGAATATTCAGGGTTGATTTCCTTCAGGATTGACTGGTTTGATCTCCTTGCTGTCCAAGGGACACTCAAGAATCTTCTCCAGCACCACAGTTCAAAGGCATCAATTCTTTAGTGCTCAGCCTCTTTTATTGTCCAGCTCTTACTTCCGTGCATGACTACTAGAAAAACCATAGCTTTGACTATATGGATCTTTGTAGGCAAAGTAATGTCTCTGCTTTTTAATATGCTATCTAGGTTGGTCATAGCTTTTCTTCCAAGGAGCAAGCGTCTTTTAATTTCATGGCTGCAGTCACTGTCCACAGTGATTTGGGAGCCCAAGAAAACTCTCCTCTTTCACCTTCATCAAGAGGCTCTTTAATTCCTCCTCACTTTCTGCCATAAGAGCGGTGTCATATCTGAAGTAATAACTTAATGCAAGTCAGGCATAGAAAGGCAACAGTGGTGTTTAAACAAAATCTCCAAGGAAACTGAAGTACCACAAAAGAAATGGACAAATGCTTTAAAAGGTTTTAAAAATAACTGCTACTAATCGAAATGCAGAGGCATGGATCCTCTCAGTTTTGCTTGGAGAGCTGTTTAAAGATACAGATATATAGATTAGATTTGATTTGAAAATTCTCATTGCAGGAATACAGATTATTACATTGCCCTCCATGGTCAGATACCTGGTAGTGGTGGAGTCACATCCCGCATCAGCGTGCGTGCTCTCAACCACCTCAGGGCCAGGAAGAAAAATATAATCATTACAGCATAAGAAAGATGTGAAATCAGTTCTGTCAGTAGAGAATTCTGTAGATTTTAATATGGATTCATGTCCCATTCTTTCTTTTTAAAAAGTCAAATAACAACATATTTAGGGAACTATTATATGCAGAGTGCAGTTACTAAGAACCATGTCTGAAATACAGTCTAAATTATTTATAGTTTATCTGTTTTCAGTTTCAGTTAAATTATTTACATATTCCTTCATTTCATTATTTACTTGAACACCCTACTATGTATCATCTCGGCCATAAATTTTAGAACAGATAAACAGTTTATATTTACAGGAAGTGTAAAATTCTGTAGACCTGACAAAGTTATGTTGTATTGCTGAATTAGAAGTTCATTCCTTAGTATTGCTCATTTAAATGCACAGGTGACGTCCTTTTTGAATAAATCCATCATTTCCTATGCCACACTATTTTTCATACTTCCCAATAACATCTCTGTCCCCAGTTTTTTTATATGGTTTTGCAGGCGTGAAGTTAGCTGGAATCTCTCTTTGAACAACCAAGCTAGTGATTTCTTCCATATCCGTGCATGGCTCTTACATGTTCCCAAAGATCTTAGTGTAACAAGTTTCATAATACCCTTGGAGGTGTGAAGGAAGACAAGGATTTGACTCATGGACTAAACTTGAAAAAATATTGTAATTGGGCAGTGGTTGCAAAAGGCCTTTCAGCAGTCACGGTTTAAAGGCTTTTCCAAGAACTATGTTTCCAAAGAGCGTTAATAATAACTTTGGAACATCCTACGAGTGAGGCACAGCGCGTAGTCACCGCCTTTGGTTTGGGCGGGCCAGGGATCTCCTCCTGCTTTTGGCACTGCTTCTGTCAATCGCACTGGACGAGTTACTGCAGTTTCCTTTGTCCCAAGTTGAGAACTCTTTTGAGGTTACAGTAATTAATACTCTGTAAGTATGAGAGCATTTATCATTGTGATCATAGATCCTGATTATGATGATTAAAGAAAGTTTAGCTGTTAATAAACTATAGTGGAGAATTTAAATCAAACTGGAAAGAGACAAAAGATCTCCTCAATCGAGTGGCTGCCATAAGTATACACTCTATGGACATAGAGTATACTCTCAGCGGTAAGTGGTCCACTTTTTTGGGACAAAATTCTTGGTATCTATGGAACTAGATTAAATTGAATACGGTATGGAATGGCAAGTAAGCAATTTATATTGCTTCTTCTTGAAAAGATGCTTTACATTTATTTAGAAGGCTTTTCCTTACTTTCCTAAAAAGAGTGAAAATGCTTTTCTTACTATGAAAGGCTTATTACAAAATAAAATTTAGTAGTGAATTATGCACATAGAACCTTGGTGTTTAATGTGATCCTTACATTAGTTTCCTCATTTTTGTAAAATAGCAGTCCAACATCTGCCTCAGGATTGACTGAGGGATCGAAATGTGATCATACATTGTGAGATGCTTGACACGGAAGAAACGCTTCGTAGGTGTTAGCAATGATGATAAATCAAATCTTGTTCCAGGAAGTGAGTTGAGCTAAGGATCATTCCCCATTGTCACCTTGCCATACAGTGCTAGAAATCTCTTTGAAAGTAGGCAAGAGTCAAAGACGATGCGGGGGCAGGAGTGCGTCTGGGGACTGACACAGAGCCAGACACCTCCGCTGCCTCCGAAAGAAGCTGCTGCTTCTGTGTCCCTTGAGGCTCCCGAGCTGCCGCTGTGGTTATGATGTCTGAGAGAGGCCTGGAAAAGACTGGTCGAGGTTGGGGTTTTTGTTGGGCCTCATCTTTAGTTGTGGCACGTGGGGTCTTTTTTAACTTGGCAGCGTGCGCACCCTTCAGCTGCAGCGCTGGAACTCTTAGCTGCGGAATGCAGGGTCCAGTTCCCTGAGCAGGAATCAAACCCCGCGTCCCCTCCCCTGCACCCCCCAACCCCGGCCTTGGGAACACAGAGTCCTAGCCACTGGACCACCAGGGAGGTCTGCAGAGTTGAATTCAGTATATTCAATTTATCAGTGTTCGAATCTAGACTTACCTAAGACTTTAAGTTCAACTTAAATATTTTGTCCTTCTGTTTATGAATCTAATATTTTTATATAAAGTAAGATCCATTTTTATTTTGTGATGTTTATATATCTCAAGGAACAGATTAAACTTTCCTTGAGAGTTATTTCTATATCAAAACTCTTGTTAATTAACTGTCTTAACACTTTGGCCTCTAATGTATAAACTTTATGTATTTGATTTTCTCTCAAGCACTTTATAGAGCTGAAAGGGCAGCCTACAATCCTAACAAGCATTTTCTTAAGTATTTAAGCAGCTCTTATAAAGCTAATAAACCAAACTTAAAATGCAAGAAGTTGAATTCCCTAATGAATTTAGATAGTATTTACTGACCTAATAGAGTTCTGTTAATTCTCATACAACATAAAAATCCTACATATTTCAAATTGAGGTCATAAGATTATCTAGTAAGATTATCTAGTATATGGTTTTCTTAAACATTCTAGACATATTAAATAGCAACAACAACCAAAAGACCCTTACTCTCAAACCTTAACAGTAAAGTGTTAATATTCTAAACTTAATGTATGTCATTATCTTCGTAGCCTCATTACTATCGTAGGGCAACTGAGGATACTGGGAAGGAAAATTCATGACAGTGATTGTCAGTTATTAGAGAATTAAGATCAGGACATGAGATGTGTGTACTCACAGTTTGAGTCTAAGTAGCCGTGTATGTGATACACAAGGCACGTTCTGGGTTTCCAGGTTAACAGGGGATCCTGAGTATTCCTAATGTGCATTGTTTTTTATAAGCAATATCTTCCATTGTAGTGACTTTCAAGGGAATAATAGAGAAAATAGCATTAATAAAAGCTTTTCTATACCTACACATGAAAGTTGCTCAGTCGTGTCTGACTATTTGCGACCCCGTGGACTGTAGTAGATGGAATTCTCCAGGCCAGACTACTGGAGTGAGTAGCCTTTCCCTTCTCCAGGGGATCTTCCCAACCCAGGGATCATAACTCCTGTCAAGAATCGGGTACCTTCTGCTGAAGGTATGTGCTCACCTTATTGAGATTGCCTAGCGCAACAATGACAAACTTCCCCTGTCCCAGTAAGGACAGCTTGGTGGTGTAGTCCGGGTTCTCCAGAAAAGCAGAACCAATAGGAGAGAGTGAGATTGAGATTGACTGACTGACTGCTAAATTCATTCATTTTAAGGAACTGGCTCACAAGATTATCAGTCAATTCACTCACTCAGTCGTGTCCAACTCTTTGCGACCCCATGAACTGCAGTACGCCAGGCTTCCATCACCAACTCCTGGAGCTTGCTCAAACTCATGTCCTTTGAGTCGGTGATGCCATCCAACTGTCTCAACCTCTGTTGTCCCTTTCTCTTCCTGCCTTCAATCTTTCCCAGCATCAGGGTCTTTCCCAATGAGTCAGTTCTTCACATCAGGTGGCCAAACTATTGGAGCTTCAGCATCAGTCCTTCCAATGAATATTCAGGACTGATTTCCTTTAGGACTGAGTGATTTGATCTCCTTGCAGTCCAAGGGACTCTCAAAAGTCTTCAACACCACAGTTCAAAAGCATCAATTATTCGGTGCTCAGCTTTCTTTATGGTCCAACTCTCACATCTATACATGACTACTGGAAAAACTATAGCTTTGACTCTGTGGACCTTTGTCTTCAAAGTAATGTTTCTGCTTTATAATACACTGTCTAGGTTGGTCATAGCTTGGAGAAAACATCTTTTGATTTCATGGCTGCAGTCACCATCTGCAATGATTCTGGAGCACAAGAAAATAAAGTCTGTCACTGTTTCCATTGTTTCCCCATCTGTTTACCATGAAATGATGGGATTGGATGTCATGATCTTAGTTTTCTGAATGTTGAGTTTTAAGCCAACTTTTTCACTCTCCTCTTGCACTTTCATCAAAAGGCTCTTTAGTTCTTCACTCTCTGCCATAAGGGTGGGGTCATCTGCATATCTGAGGTTATTGATCTTTCTCCTGGCAATCTTAATTCCTGCTTGTGCTTCATCCTGCCCAGCATTTTGCATGATATACTCTGTATATAAGTTAAATAAGCAGGGTGACAATATGTATCCTTGACGTACTCCTTTCCCAATTTGGAACCAGTCCATTGTTCTATGTCTGGTTCCAACTGTTGCTTCTTGACCTGCATACAGATTTCTCAGGGGGAAGGTCAGGTGGTCTGGTATTCCCATCTCTTGAAGAATTTCCCATAGTTTGTTGTGATCTACACAGTCAAAGACTTTAGCATAGTCAATGAAGCAGATGTTTTTCTGGAATTCTCTTGCTTTTTCTATGATCCAGCAGATGTTGGCAATTTGATCTCTGGTTCCTCTACCTTTTCTAAATCCAGCTTCAACATCTGGAAGTTCATGGTTCATGTACTGCTGAAGCCTAGCTTAGAGAATTTTGAGCATTACTTTGCTAGCGTGTGAAATGAGTGCAGCTGTGCGATAGTTTGAACATTCTTTGGCGTGATTATAGAAGCTGGCAAATCCAAAATCTGTAGAGGGGCCTGATGCTGTGGAGGCCCAAGGAGAACTGAAGTTCCAGGTCAGAAGCTATTAGGAAGAGCTAGTTTTGTAGAAGGAGCCCAAAGTGCAGAGGTGGTTGGGCAGTGGAATTCTTCTCAGAGGAGGGCCAGTCTTTCTGTTTTAATTAAGCCATCAACCCATTGAAAGAGGAGGGTAATTTGCTTTACTCAAGCACACCAATGTCAGTGTTGATCCCATTCCAGAAACACCCCAAAACATTAAAAACATATATTTATTTCTATCTTATTGCTGCATGGCCTTGTCTCTAGCTGTGGCAAGTGGGGGTTACTCTCTAATTGGGCTGTGCGGGCTTCTCATTGTGGTGGCTCCTCTTGCTGTGCAGCATGGGCTCTAGGGAACTCAGGCTTCAGTAGTTGCAATTCCCCAGCTCTGGAGTACAGGCTCAGTTGTGGTGCATGGGCTTAGCTGCCCCACAGCATGTGGGATCTTCCCTGACCAGGGATCGAACCTGCATCCTCCTGCATTGGCAGGTGGGTTCTTTATGAGCCACCAGGGACACCTCAAACTAATGTTTGAACAGTGATATCTGGGCACTCCATGGCCTGACTAACACATAATATTAGCCTCAGACGGTAAAAGCACCTGCCTACAATGCGGGAGACCCAGGTTTAATCCCTGGGTCAGGAAGATCCCCTGGAGAAGGAAATGGCACTCTTGCCTCAAAAATCCCATGGACGGAGGAGCCTGGTGGGCTGCAGTCCATGGGGTCGCAAAGAGTCGGACATGACTGAGCGACTTCACTTTCTTTCTTTCATTAGCCATCACAACTGGGATTGAAGAAAAGATTGAGAACCAGCTAAAGAAAATATTTGCCTTTTGTAGACCTTCTGCAGTTCCCATTACCATCCTGTACAAATACATACTTAAGCAAGGGCCTTTATTTTCGGTTTGGAGTGAAGTGTAGTTCTTCTCCTTCCCCAGATGTATGCTGGAGAAACGCAGGGAGGAGGTGGGACAGTAAACGCTCCACCAGGAAAGGAACATTGGACTTGTGAAGGGGAGAGAATAAACAGGACGAATGACCCGAAGGCCAGGCACGAAAATAGGGACTGTGCATGAGAAGAACACTTGAAATGAAGCCAAAATATGGGGTTTTTGAAACAACATTGTCTTAGGCAGGTGCATTAGAGAAAGCCCTGAGCAAGTAAGTCATGTTCAGGTTATGATCGCATGGTAGTCGTTGATTAGAAACATACTAGCAAAGGAAACGCAGTTTGTCTCAGAGCAAGGAAAGTTAAAAGGCGGAGGTGGGGTGGACCTCTTATACAGGGGGAAAAATTACTCCATTTCCTGCTAAACTGTTGGCGAATGAACTTGGGAGGAGTGTCCTGGAAGTGGACTGCAAACCCAGTTCCCTGGAGTGGGAATGAGTCAGCAAGGGTTCCGGACGCTAGCTGAGGAGGACCAGCAGGCTGAAGCTGTTGTCTCAGTGGCCTCAACAATATAAGACAGTTAAATGTGGGGGGAATTTGATGGACAGATGGAAAGTTGATAAGAAGAACACTTCTGAAATTTTACTTTGTGTATGATTTGAACTTTGAAGTATCCATTTTATTCAAAGCTTATTGTCTTAAGAGCTATATACTACTTGTAGTGCTAAGAAGGTATTGGGCCATGCTTTGTTACTGAAAATATTCTGACTGGAGGATAACTTGCACTGATCTATTAGGATCTTTATAATGTAGAGCTAAAGTAGAGAAAATAAGACATGCATGTAAATGAACAGTGAAAGTGAGTTGCTCAGTCGTGTCTGACTCTTTGCAACCCCATGGACTGTAGCCTGCTAGGCTCCTCTGTCCATGGAATTCTCCAGGCCAGAATACTGCAATGGGTAGCCATTCTGTTCTCCAGGGGATCTTCCTGACCCAGGGATCGAATCAAATCCAATTACAAAAAGCAACACTTTTTATTTTTCATTAACAAGCAATCTAACTGACCTCAAATCAAATTTTTAGCCATTTAAAACTGAAATCAGAGATTATGAATAGGCATTCAATTTTCTAGAAATGCCTTTTTGGTGTTACCCTGAATGAGTTGATTTGCTCTTTACTGAAAGCTTTACTTTCACGTATTTTAAATAAACTTTGCAGATTGCATTTCTCTCTCTTCACTAATAGTTGAAAGGTACTGTAAGAAAATGAGCTGTGAGAACAACCACTGTATGTAACTGCTTAAGCCCGATCCTTTGTTTGAGGTTTTGAAGTCAAATAACGGTGTGTTTACTTTGACCCTTTCCTAACTGACCTTTTAAGACAGCTATGGCTGGAATAAAACCGCTGGCTGCCCATGCCTTTTATGTGCTCACCTCAGGACCAGAGCAGGCATGCTTGGCAGAGGAAGGATGAGGGAAAGCTTATCTCCTCCCCCTTCATGCAGATAGACTGTACCTCCCACTGACTGGGAGGAAAGCATCTAGGAAGTGCTTATGAAGTGAGTTGGCATAAATCTGCAAGGAGCAGAAACTAGGATGATAATTGTTTTGCTCAGCATCAGTAACACAGTGTCTTAAAGAAATTACGAAAGATGAGCTCATGGGGAGGCTTGAGGGCACAAGAATGCTTTCCTTTATGCTTCTGTCTGAGCTTTGGGTCTCAGTGGCTGTTGTGGACAGTTACGCTGGTTGTACACTGTTCAACCCTAGAAGTTACCATTCACAACATAATTACAGTGCCTACCATAGTAGCCAAATAAGTCACTGACAGAAGGAAGAGCTACGAGGACTGCATCTGGTTCTGAATCAGAGGGGCAGGTAAGAAGAGTCACTTCAGATGAAGATAAATGCAATGTAAGAGCAAGTTATAAACCAAGAGTTACAGAGCTGAAAATAGTTCAGTTTTGATTTGCAGGTTCATTGCGTTTCCTGTAAATAAGTGAAATACAGATCTGTTCCACTTACTATGTTTGTGTGTGTGCTCAGTGTCCGATTCTTCTCAACCCAGTGGAGTGTAACCCGCCAGGCTCCTCTGGTGGTGCTTTCACGTTACATTAATTACCTAGACGGTGCTCTTCAGATGATTCAGCAGTATATATATATATATTTCATAACCGTGAGATCTATACTTCTGGATTTTAATCAAGAGAGTTTCGAACAGTTCCAAAATGTAAAGCTCAATTATTTTTACCCTTCAGTTCAGTTTAGTTCAGTCACTCAGTCATGTCCGACTCTTTGCGACCCCATGAACTACAGCATGCCAGGCCTCCCTGTCCATCACCATCTCCTGGAGTTCACTCAAACTCACGTCCATCAAGTCAGTGATGCCATCCAGCCATCTCATCCTCTATCATCCCCTTTTCTTCCTGCCCCCAATCCCTCCCAGCATCAGAGACTTTTCTAATGAGTCAACTCTTCGTATGAGGTGGTAAAGTACTGGAGTTTCAGCTTTAGCATCATTCCTTCCAAAGAAGTCCCAGGGCTGATCTCCTTCAGAATGGACTGGTTGGATCTCCTTGCAGTCCAAGGGACTCTCAAGAGTCTTCTCCAACACCACAGGTCAAAAGCATCAATTCTTCGGCGCTCAGCCTTCTTCACAGTCCAACTCTCACATCTATACATGACCACTGGAAAAACCATAGCCTTGACTAGACGGACCTTTGTTGGCAAAGTAATGTCTCTGCTTTTCAATATGCTATTTTTAATTTAATAATTTAGTTTTATTAAAAAAACAATATTTTGAAATTTTATCCTGACTTTTTTGGAATATCATTATATTTCTCTGGACCTCAGTTTCCTCAGCAGGAAAATGAATGAGGTTAGACTGTCCATGTTTACGGACAGTGCAATCAATTTCATGATTGTCAGTCATCCTCTGGAAACGCCCATGTGAGACCACGTGCAGGCTATAGTGCCCTCTGGTGGTGATTACTTCATATTACAGCCACAAGTTTCTTTTTTTTTTTCTGATCACGTGACTGAGAGGCACTGATCACGTGACTGAGCATGCACTGATCACGTGACTGAGAGGCACTCCACAAGTTTCAATGACAGATTTCAGTTGAGTTCAGTTGCTCGTGTCTGATTCTTTGCGACCCCATGGACTGCAGCACGCCAGGCTTCCCTGTCCATCACCAGCTCTCAGAGCATGCTCAAACTCATGTCCATTGAGTCAGTGATGCCATCCAACCATTCATCCCCTGTCTTCCCCTTCTCTTCCTGCCTTTAATCTTGATCATTCCAGTGAGTCAGTTCTTCGCATCAGATGGCCAAAGTATTGGAATTTCAGCTTCAGCATCAGTCCTTCCAATGAATATTCAGGACTGATTTCCTTTAGGATGGACTGGTTTGATCTCCTTGCAGTCCAAGGGACTCTCAAGAGTTTTCTCCAATACCACAGTTCAAAAGCATCAATTCTTCAGTGCTCAGCTTTCTTTATGGTCTAACTCTCACTTCCATACATGACTATTAGAAAAACCCATACCTTTGACTAGGTTTGCTGTGTCAGCAAAGTAATGTCTCTGCTTTTTAATGTTCTGTCTAGGTTGGTCATAGCTTTTCTTCCAAGGAGCAAACGTCTTTTAATTTCATGGCTGCAGTCACCATCTACAGTGATTTTGGAGCCCCCCCAAATAAAGTCTGTCACTATTTCTATTGTTTCCCCATCCGTTTACCATGAAGTGATGGGTCTGGATGCCATGATCTTAGTTTTCTGAATATTGAATTTTAAGCCAGCTTTTTCATTCTCCTCTCTCACTTTCAAGAGGCTCTTTATTCATTGTTTTCTGCCATAAGAGTGGTGTCATCTGCATATCTGAGGTTATTGATCTTTCTCCTGGCAATCTTGATTCCTGCTTGTGCTTCATCCAGCCCAGCATTTTACATGATATACTCTGCATAGAAGTTAAATAAGCAGGGTAACAATATGCAGCTTGAGGTACTCCTTTCCTGATTTGGTACCAGTCCATTGTCCATTACTGGTTCTAATTTTTGCTTTTTGACCTGCATACAGATTTCTCAGGAGGTAGGTCAGGTGGTCTGGTGTTCCCATCTCTTTCAGAATTTTCCACAGTTTGTTGTGATCCACACAGTCACAGGTTTTGGCTTCAATAAAGCAGAAATAGATGTTTTTTCTGGAATTCTCTTGCTTTCTCTATGATACAACAGATGTTGGCAATTTGATCTCTGGTTCCTCTGCCTTTTCTAAATCTAGCTTGAATATCTGGAAGTTCATGGTTCACGTACTGTTGAAGCCTGTCTTGGAGAATTTTGAGCGTTACTTTGCTAGTGTGTGAGATGAGTGCAATTGTGCAGTAGTTTGAGCATTCTTTGGCATTGCCTTTCTTTGGGATTGGAATGAAAACTGACCTTTTCCAGTCCTGTGGCCACTGCTGAGTTTTCCAAATTTGCTGGCATATTGAGTGCAACAGTTTTACAGCATTATCTTTTACAATTTGAAATAGCACAACTGGAATTCCATCACCTCCACTAGCTTTGTTTGTAGTGATGTTTCCTAAGGCCCACTTGACTTCGCATTCCAGGCTGTCTGGCTCTAGGTGAGTGATCACACCATCATGGTTATCTGGGTCATGATGATCTTTTTTGTATAATTTTGCTGTGTATTCTTGCCACCTCTTCTTAACATCTTCTGCTAGGTCCATACCATTTCTGTCCTTTATTGAGCCCATTTTTGCATGAAATGTTCCCTTGGCATCTCTAATTTTCTTGACGAGAACTCTAGTCATTCCCATTCTATTGTTTTCCTCTATTTCTTTGCCTTGATCACTGAGGAAGGCTTTCTTACCTCTCCTTGCTATTCTTTGGAACTCTGCATTCAGATGGGTATATCTTTCCTTTTCTTCTTTGCCTTTAGCTTCTCTTCTTTTCTTAGCTATTTGTAAGGTCTCCTCAGACAACCATTTTGCCTTTTTGCATTTCTTTTTCTTGGGGATAGTCTTGATCACTGCCTCCTGTATAACTGTCTTCCCAATATTTTGCAATCTAATAGAAAAAATTTTCTGCTTAGAATTGTAGAATATGTAAGCTGAAAAGGACCTTAGAGATTACCTAGTCTTATTTTCTCATTTTACCAATTAAAAGTAGAAAAGTTAGATGAATACTGGACTTTAAAGTTTTCATTTTTCTTATTTTTTAATTGGGGTTAAATGCACATGATGTAAGTGTTTATAGTGAATGATTCAGTGGCATTTAGTATATTCCCTATGTTGTGTAACCTCCCCTTTATTTTTTTAATATGTATTTATTTTGGCTGCACTGGGTCTTAGTTGGGGCACATGGGATCTGCAGTCTTCGTTGCGGCGTTCTAAGTCCTAGAGCAGCACATGTGATATAGTTCCCTGACCAGGGATTGAACCTAGGCCCCCTGCATTGGGAGTGCGGAGACTTAGCTACTGGATCACCAGGGAAGTTTCTACCCTTTATTCTTAAGCGCACACATAGCTCAAATCTTAAAAATAATTCTTACATGGTTAATGCAAAAAAAAAGAAAAATCAAAATGTGTTCCTTCCATATAATGTTTGTTTTTCCTAATTATTGACTTCTCAGATTGTCACTTCAGAGTGGTACTTAACGAGTAAGAAAGGAGGAAATGAAACGGTTCCTATGTCCTTCCAGTTGGAAAAATATGAAATAGATCAGCTTAGAAAATTAACATGTTGAACTTTTCTCCCATTTGCCTGTTGATTGTATTGTCCAGGCTTGTCTCTTACCAAATTTTAGAAGTTATGTCATTGCTAATATCTCTTGAGATTGTCTCAATGCAAGATTTAATGTTTTATTTCCAAAGTCCTATTTACTTAGAAATGGGGGAAACTTTTCATGCAGGTTTCATAAGAAATTCATAAGTTATCAATCATTATTTTAAGGTCTTTATGTGTGGCATAATTTAATGCTATTACAAGTCTATAAATGTTGAATCCAGGTTTTAGAAATTATTTCTAAATGGAACCTCCATTATTTTGGCGTTCATACCCAACAAATCTCTGTCTCCAGTTAGCGTCTGGCTACATAAACAGCAATGTGATGGGAAACGCTGAGAGTGACTGAACTTGGAAGGGGCAGCCCTGGGTGAAGGTTGGGGGTGGAGGAACTTGATGGGTCGAAGGCCTGTGAGTCTCCTTAGAGCCTTAACATTCACAGGAGTCCCGCAGAATGTAAACCCTGCCAAGACTTTAGACTTCATTACTTCCCTGTCCTCGACAAGCACAGTTTAATTGAACATTAAGCAATTTGATCTCTTTCACCTAATAAATCGAGCAAATTCAATAAACATAAATCCTGCTAATGATAAAGCTGACTCTGGTGGGGCTGAGCTCATCAGCATTCATGGTTATTACTCTCCCCGGAATTATAGTCACAGATGCTTATTACCAAACTGAGTACTCACCTGATGCTTACAGTCTTAGGAATGTATTTAATAATTTTCTTCTCAGGGTTTCAGAAGGGCAGCTGTGGAACAGAAAGATCATGGTTTTGCAGGCAGACTAAGAGTCAAATCCTTCAACTAATCTAGGACAGTTTTGCTGTAAACCTTAGCTTTCTTATTGGAAACAAAAGGAGCTAATTACAGTTACTGCATAAGATTCTGAGATTTAAAGGGAAAAGTGTGTGATTCTGCTCCTCCGGCAGTCCAATGGTTAGGATTCCACGCTTCCATTGCAAGCAGTATGGGTTCAATCTCTGGTCGTGGAACTGAGATCCTGTATGCTATGCAGTGTGACCAAAAAAAATTAATAAAGGTGAAAGTGTGTGCAAAAGTATATAGCACCTGGCACACCAGTGCTATAATAATAGTGGACGTTAACTAACTTTCCCTTTTTTTTTTTTGACTGTCCTTTAGCAGGGGTCTGTAGCAGACAGTGTCTGCATACTCCTTGCATTTTCCCGAGGCTTTCTTATCCATTTTACATGCCTGGGACTCCGAGGCACCATCCCTCCTCCTCTTCACCTGGCTGACCCACTTCTGTAGATGCTCACCTCCAAGGCAAAACCTTCCCCAGCTCTTCCTGACTGACTCCAGGCACTGCCCCTTCTTCATGCATTATCGCATATGTCAGAGTCCTGTCATTTTATCCTTCCTGTTCCTCCCAAACCCCATTCTGCCTGTTAATATTCTCAGCCTCTGGTTGGATGAGTGAGTGAGTCAATCACTGAATGGAACAATAAATTTCCTTTAATGCTGCTAAGGCAGCGTACCATAATCTATGTTCAGTAGATAAAGCTCAGAGAAAGGTTTCCAATCCAAAGAACAGGAAGCAGTAGGACTAGAACTCAGGGCTTTGACTCCGGGTCCTTTCTCTTTTTAGGATACCCAGTTTTCTCTCCCAACTCGGCAGGCCTTGACATCAGAAGAGCAGGGTTGCTGTCTGTTCCGCAGGCACTGCTGGTAAGGGTTTACTCTCTGAGAATGAGCATAAGCAGACAGATGTCTTCACTCCATAAGCTGTGGCACTGCCAGGATAATCCTCTTTGATGTTCCTTCCTCTGTCCTCGGTATTGGACAGTATGTTCTGTAAATGGTCAACATTTATCTAATTCCATAGCTTTCACTAATTTCAAAGAAAAATGCCTACTATACTGCTGGCTCAGCAGCCATTAGGATAAATCTTCATTCTCCCCATCTCCTCCCTCCACATCCGGGTGTGTATGTGTTCCAAACACCATCATCAATTAATAATACATGTGGAGGCCTGTAGGAAAAACACCTAGAAATATATGACCCATTTTCCTTTATGCATATGGATTGGTCCTTCAGTTCACTTCAGTCGCTCACTCATGTCTGACTCTCTGCGACCCCATGAATTGCAGCACACCAGGCCTCCCTATGTGTCACCAACTCCCGGAGTTTACTCAAACCCATGTCCATCGAGTCTGTGATGCCATCCAACCATCTCATCCTCTGCCATCCCCTTCTCCTCCTGCCTTCAATCTTTCCCAGCGTCAGGGTCTTTTCAAAAGAGTCAGCTCTTCGCATCAGGTGGCCAAAGTATTGGAGTTTCAGCTTCAGTCTTTCCAGTAACATCCAGGACTGATCTCCTTTAGGATGGACTGGTTGGATCTCCTTGTAGTTCAAGGGACTCTCAAGAGTCTTCTCCAACACCACAGTTAAAAAGCATCAATTCTTCAGCACTCAGCTTTTTTTACAGTCCAACTGTCACATCCATACATGACCACTGGAAAAACCATAGCCTTGACTAGACAGACCTTTGTTGACCAAGTAATGTCTCTGCTTTTTAATATGCTATTTAGGTTGGTCATAACTTTCCTTCCAAGGAGTAAGCATCTTTTAATTTCATGGCTGCAATCACCATCTGCAGTGATTTTGGAGCCCAGAAAAATAAAGTCTGACACTGTTTCCACAGTTTCCCCATCTATTTCCCATGAAGTGATGGGACCGAATGCCATGCTCTTCGTTTTCTGAATGTTGAGCTTTAAAACAACTTTTTCACTCTCCTCTTTCACTTTCATCAAGAGGCTTCTGAGTTCTTCTTCACTTTCTGCCATAAGGGTGGTGTCATCTGCATATCTGAGGTTATTGATATTTCTCCCGGCAATCTTGATTCCGGCTTGTGCTTCCTCCAGCCCAGCGTTTCTCATGATGTACTCTGCATATAAGTTAAACAAGCAGGGTGACAATATACAGCCTTGATGTACTCCTTTTCCTATTTGGAACCAGTCTGTTGTTCCATGTCCAGTTCTAACTGTTGCTTCCTGACCTGCATACAGGTTTCTCAAGAGGCAGGTCAGGTGGTCTGGTATTCCCATCTCTTGCAGAATTTTCCACAGTTTATTGTGATCCACACAGACAAAGGCTTTGGCATAGTCAATAAAGCAGAAATAGATATTTTTCTGGAACTCTCTTGCTTTTTATGATCCAGCAGATGTTGGCAATTTGATCTCTGGCTCCTCTGCCTTTTCTAAAACCAGCTTGATGCACGATACCGGATGCTTGGGGCTGGTACACTGGGACGACCCAGAGGGATGGTATGGGAAGGGAGGAGGGTTCAGGATGGGGAACACATGTATACCTGTGGCGGATTCATTTTGATATATGACAAAACCCAATACAATATTGTAAAGTTAAAAAATAAAATTAAATTTTTTAAAAAAAGAAAAAAAAAAAAGAAAATTATGCCTATGTCCTAAGTTTGTCTTGAGAGTCAATAAAGTTGTGTGATCAAGAAAAAATAAATAAAACCAGATTGAACATCTGGAATACGTTCACAGTTCACGTATTGCTGAAGCCTGGCTTGGAGAATTTTGAGCATTACTTTACTAGCATGTGAGATGAGTGCAATTGTGCAGTAGTTTGAGCATTCTTTGGCATTGCCTTTCTTTGGGATTGGAATGAAAACTGACCTTTTCCAGTCCTGTGGCCACTGCTGAGTTTTCCAAATTTGCTGGCCTATTGAGTGCAGCACTTTCACAACATCATCTTTCAGGATTTGGAATAGCTCAACTGGAATTCCATCACCTCCACTAGCTTTGTTCGTAGTGATGCTTTCTAAGGCCCACTTGACTTCACATTCCAGGATGTCTGGCTCTAGGTCAGTGATCACACCATGGTGATTATCTGGGTCATGAAGATCTTTTTTGTACAGTTCTTCTGTGTATTCTTGCCACCTCTTCTTAATATCTTCTGCTTCTGTTAGTTCCATACCATTTCTGTCCTTTATTGAGCCCATCTTTGCATGAAATCTTCCCTTGGCATCTCTAATTTTCTTGACGAGATCTCTAGTCTTTCCCATTCTATTGTTTTTCTCTATTTCTTTGCATTGATTGCTGAGGAAGGCTTTCTTATGTCTCATTGCTATTCTTTGGAATTCTGCATTCAAATGGGTATATCTTTCCTTTTCTCCTTTACTTTTGGCTTCTTTTCACAGCTATTTGTAAGCCCTCCTCAGACAGCCATTTTGCTTTTTTGCATTTCTTTTTCTTGGGGATGGTCCTCATCCCTGCCTCCTGTACAATGTCATGAACCTTCATCCATAGTTCATCAGGCACTCTATCTATCAGATCTAGGCCCTTAAATCTATTTCTCACTTCCACTGTATAATCATAAGGGATTTGATTTAGGTGATACCTGAATGATCTAGTGGTTTCCCCCACTTTCTTCAATTTAAGTCTGAATTTGGCAATAAGGAGTTCATGATCTGAGCTACAGTCTTCTCCCGGTCTTGTTTTTGCTGACTGTATAGAACTTCTCCATCTTTGGCTGCAAAGAATATAATCAATCTGATTTCAGTATTGACCATCTGGTGATGTCCATGTGTAGAGTCTACTCTTGTGTTGTTGGAAGAGGGTGTTTGCTACGACCAGTGCGTTCTCTTGGCAAAACTCTATTAGCCTTTGCCCTGCTTCATTCTGTACTCCAATGCCAAATTTTTCTGTTACTCCAGGTGTTTCTTGACTTCCTACTTTTGCGTTCCAGTAATGAAACGTTCCTATAGTTAGGAACTAGTTCATTCATAGTTCATTATAGTTCCTATAATGAAAAGGACATCTTTTTTGGGTGTTAGTTCTAAAAGGTCTTGTAAATCTTCATTGAAGCGTTCAATTTCAGCTTCTTCAGCGTTGCTGGTCAGGGCATGTACTTGGAACCATGATATTGAATGGTTTGCCTTGGAAATGAACAGAGATCATTCTGTCGTTTTTGAGATTGCATCCAAGTACTGCATTTCGGACTCTTTGTTAACTATGATGGCTACTCCATTTCTTCTAAGGGATTCCTGTCCACAGTAGTAGATATAATGGTGTTCTGAGTTAAAGTCACCCATTCCAGTCCATCTTAGTTCGCTGATTCCTAGAATGTCGACATTCACTCTTGCCATCTCCTGTGTGACCATTCCCAATTTGCCTTGATTCATGGACCTAACATTCCAGGTTCCTATGCAATATTGCTGTTCACAGCATCGGACCTTGCTTCTATTACCAGTCACATCCTGGGTGGTGTTTTTGCTTTGGTGCCATCCCTGCACTCTTTCTGGAGTTATTTCTCCACTGATTTCCAGTAGCATATTGGGCACCTACCAACCTGGGGAGTTCATCTTTCAGTGTCCTATCTTTTTGCCTTTTCATGCTGTTCATGGGGTTCTCAAGGCAAGAATACTGAAGTGGTTTGCCATTCCCTTCTCCAGTGGACCACGTTCTGTCAGACCTCTCCACCATGACCCGCCCATCTTGGGTGGCCCCACATGGTATGGCTTAGTTTCATTGAGTTAGACATGCTGTGGTCCGTGTGATCCATTGGCTTGTTGTCTGTGATTGTGTTTTCAGTCTGTCTGCCCTCTGATGCCCTCTCAGCGCCTACCGTCTTACTTGGGTTTCTCTTACCTTAGACATGGGGCATCTCTTCATGCCCTCCAGCAAAGCGCAGCTGCTGCTCCTTACCTTGGACGTGGGGTATCTCCTCTCGACTACCGCCCATGAGTTTAGGCATGGGGTAGCTCCTCTTGGCCGCTCCTGCACCATGCAGCTGCTGCGCCTTACTTCTTTATTTGAAAATGATGCACTTGAAACTTCAGAGCACTCGGTTTTCAGCCCTGATGTGTGGAGAACAAAATACAACCTCTTCATCATTTTTAATAGCAGCTGAATTTAATCTGCCTCAGTCAGAGACTTCACCTCCCAATGTCCTCACATGCCAGAGTGGTATTGTGACATGTGACTGTCCAGACCAGCCCTGCAGATGTGTCTGTCAAAAGGAATGGAGATTTCCTGCCAGGATATGTGCTTGCTATTGCTGTAGACAGTGGGGGCCTCAGACCTCCTGGCTCCAGGGGGCAATTTTTTAACTTTTGTTTTTCCCATTTAAAATCAAAGTGGCATCATATGTCATGTGAATCTGCCATGCCAGGGAGATGAGTGTGAGCCATGGCCTGGATCTTGTTTAGACCACGTGGGCGGTGGTGGCCCACACCATCCCACGTGTGTCACTCAAAGCTCCGATCAAGAGCTTAACAGCTATGCCTCCCGAGGTGAGGAGTGCAATGAGTGGGGCTTTGAGGTGTGACTGTTTCCACTTCTCCTTCTTTTCATGTTCATATGCAGCTAGATCCTGGTAGGACAGGTATAGTGTCCTCGAAATGGCATTTGCAGCAAAAGAAATCCTTAACATCACAGTTAGGGAATTCAAGGTTAAGATTTGTTTTGTTAAGTCTTGACAAATAATTGTCTATTTGTCTAAAACTGGTTTTCAAAAAACAGCCTGCTTTCTTTACTTTGGAGGTCTTATTTCGATGAGACCTCCATAGGTACAGATTGATTTATTTTTTCTCCTGTTAATCTGTCTTGTATCAGTTTAATTATTAGACCAGTCAAAAGAATTCAAGAGGGGCAGAGGGAGAATTTCCCCTTCCCCAGCAATGGCTTTTTACCATAAAAATTTTAATTGAAATGTATAAAATGCAAAGGGTTATTCTTTAAAAGTAGAGAGTAAACAAAGCAATCCAGATCATAATGTGACTCTCTAGAGATGGTACACTGACTTTTCATAAAGTAGTGGAATAAAATTTTGCTTGTATTCATCATAATAAAAAAGAAATGACTTTTGCAGTGCAAAGTACAAGCTCTTTCTTTGCATTTAGCCCCAGACAACTAGATGGTGCTTAACTAGGTGCTTAATTTGTTGTTGTTGTTTTTCAAATCTGTATTTATTTGGCTGTGCTGGGTCTTAGTTGCATCATGCAGGATCTTCAGTCTTTGTTGCACCATATGAACTCTTAAGTAAGGTGTACTCTTAAGTACCCTGCTTAAATAAGGAATATCTTGCAGAAGGTAAAAGACTTTGCTGCTAAGTCACGTCAGTAGTATCCGACTCTGTGCAACCCCATAGACGGCAGCCCACCAGGCTCCCCGGTCCCTAGGATTCTCCAGACAAGAACACTGGAGTGGGTTGCCATTTCTTTCTCCAATGCAAGAAAGTGAAAAGTGAAAGTGAAGTCGTCAGTTGTGTCCGACTTTTAGCGACCCCATGGATTGCACCTACCAGGCTCCTCCATCCATGGGATTTTCCAGGCAAGAGTACTGGAGTGGGCTGCCATTGCCTTAGGGACAAAAAAAATCTGTTCATTTTTACATGTTGAACTGGATGAAATGGCAGCCAAGAGATTCTCATGGGCTCCCATCAGGAGTTGTGGAAATTCAGAGATCTGCTGTTCCTGGGCTCCATGCCATCAGCCAACCACAACTCACTGCCTCCCCAAACTGGACAGTAGCCATGACCCAACCCTAGGGATGAACAAGGTGAAGTACCTCCAAGCTCGATGGGTTCTGGTTGTGGCTTGGGATGCTCAGAGACCCAGGACATGTTAAAAAGGTGCATGTGCCCTTACCCAGGACTCACTAGAAAATTCCATGATAGTCCAGTTGGTCCCTCGAGGTCCCTGCCAGCCACTCGAGGCATTCCTGAAAGGCTGAAGCATATACTAACAACTGCTGAACATCAGTTTTCCCCTGTATTATGTGTTCTATTGGTCTGGTGTTAAAATGTGCTGTTGTTCATACCTTATCCCTGTCTGACCAAGTGATTAAATTTTCCCAAACAGTCATTAGTTTTTGAGATGAAATGCATGAGGACGTCTTTATTTACTGAGTTGGAGTTTCCCTCCATCTATTTAAGAATTCTTGATCTTGAAACAATATCTAAAAACAGCTAGAGGCTGTGCTTTCATTGCTCGTAATTTCTTGTGCAATTCTTAGACCATTGACAACTACCTTTGAAGTTTTGCTGACACTAAGATTTCTATCAATCATTCTGTCATTGAAAATCCTCATTTACTTCCAGATGTTCAGCAGGGCCTCGAGTGATTTTTACCTAAAGAGAAAAAACCGTAACCTCCATTTTCTTGGTTCTTCAGAATTCATGAACAATTATGTAACATCTCACTTTTTAAAATACCTATTTTTTGTTTGGCTGCACTGGGTCTTAGCTGTGGCACGTACATCTTTGACCTTCCTTGTGGTATACGGGCTCTTTTAGTTCTGGTATGCAGAGTCTTGTGGCGTGTGAACTCTTGGTTGCAGCACGTGGGATCTAGTTACCTGACCAGGGATGTAATCCACACCTCTTGCATTGGGTGTGGAGTCTTAGCCACCAGAATACCAGGGAGGTCCCTCATCTCATTTTTAACACAGAGGCAAATAGGAATTATCCCCATGTGACAGATGTGGAAACTGAGACTTGCTAAGTTGCTTTCCAACTGTTAAGTTGGAAAGTGAAGTAGCACAATCAGAACTTGAACTCCTGCTTCTGCCTTGGAAGCCCAGGTTCTTTCCATTACCCACTGTTCATGTCAACCTCGACCCTGGCCAAGAATGAGAGCGGATGCGTGCAATGGGAGAGGCAGCATGGATGGATTAGAACAGACCCATTCATGCTCCCAGAAAAATAACTCAAAATGCATGCCCCAGTGTTGAGGGGACTGCAGGTCATCTTCAAATACAAAAGAGTACATCTAACACAGAAGTGTTGTTTTGAAAACTCACCAGAACTACCTTGACATCTGGCTTGTTAATATGTAGAGAATGTGAAGCAGCAAAGGACAGTAAGTTCTAGGAAGTTGAGGGAAAAACACATATCCAGGGATGGAGGGAAGGAGGAAGCAGCAAACACCAAAGGTCCCCCCACCCGCATTACCATCCTCTGCTTCCCTTTGCAGCCTGGGTCACATTCAGAGCCTTCCTTAAGAACCACTTGGTGGTCCCCAAACATAGCTCATAGGTTGCTTTTGTGACGCCTTTGGGTTTTTGTTGTTCATTTGCTAAGTTGGGTCTGACTCTCTGTGACCCCATGGACTGCAGCACACCAGGCTTCACTGTCCTCCACCATCTTCCAGAGTTTGCTCAAATTCATGTCCATTGTGTTGGTGGTACTATCTAACCATCTCATCCTCTGCCGCCCCCTTCTCCTTTGGTCTCAGTCTTTCCAGCATCAAGGTCTTTTCCATTGAGTTGGCTCTTCTCAGGTTGCCAAAGTATTTAGAGATTCAGCATCAGTCCTTCCAATGAATATTCAGGATTGATTTCCTTTAGGATTGACTGGTTGGATCTCCTTGCAGTCCAAAGGACTCTCAAGAGTCTTCTCCAGCACCACAATTCCAAAGCATTAATTCTTCAGCGCTCACCCTTCTTTATGTCCAACTCTCACATCCGTACATGACTACTAGAAAAAAACAGTGTTGATTATATGGACCTTTGTTGGCAAAATGAAGTCTCTTCTTTTTAATACACTGTCTAGGTTTGTCATAGCTTTTCTGCCAAGGAGCAGGCATCTTTTAATTTCATGTCTGCAGCCACCATCTGGAGTGATTTTGGAGCCCAAGAAAATAAAATCTGCCACTCTTTTCATTTTCCCCCATCTATTTGCCATGAAGTGATGGGACCAGATGCCATGACCTTAGTTCTCTGAATGTTGAGTGTCAAGCCAGCTTTTTCACTCTATTTTACCTTCATCAAGAGACTCTTTAGTTCCTCTTCACTGCCTTTGGGTAAGTGCTTTTTAAAATCCCAGATAGCTTCTATGAAGTAAATCCCACTCATGAAGTACTACCTTTCCCAGGAAGCTGTTCCTAAACATCCCATAGGAACAGAAGTCCGTTCCTCCTCCACTCCTCCCCAATTTGATCCCTTCCTTTTGTGATGTTAGATGGTGAGAGCTTGGAGAGTGGAGGCTGCATGGTCTAGGGGAAAAGCCACATGCTCCAGGCCTCATCACCAGGTGCCGGAGAGGAGTGTGCTGCTCAGCCATCTCTGGACTAGGTTTACAAAATACGAACGCGAATTAATTTTAATATCTACTCTTGATCACAGCTGTGGCCTGCATATAAAATCTTGAGTCTCCCTTTCAGATGTACAACAAATGTATATAAAAAGAGATAAGAGAACACGAATGACCTCAGTGTGTCAAACTTGTAAACATTTCTGTGATCTTGCCCTCACAGGGAAATCCTTTATTCTTCCCTTTCAGACTTTAAGCAGAACTGACAACCATTTGTGTTCTCTTTGTTTGAAGCTTTATTTTTGTGAGTCAAGGGTCTTTTTCCAGGTTTAGCTTTCTCCTTAATAACATTAATACTTCTTATGAAATGATTTCATAGAAGAGTGCATGGGAAGTCGCGGCGGGGAGGGGGTGTTGTTCCTGGAATGCTTCCCACCAGGAGAGTTTGTAAGAAGGGACAACCATAATTCTGCCATGTCTGATGGTTCAGGATCTTTTCTGGCTTTACACTCCCTTCTTTCACTTTAGGAGAGAATGTGTAGGTGTGTACACATATGCATGGATGTGCACACACACCCACACACCTTTGACCCCTTTGAGGAGGGGCGATGGAAGAAAGCCTTGAGAATTCACCCTCTTGCATCAGTGCTTTGCTTTAGTTTTGTTATGGAAGGAAGCAAAATAGAGGAAAGCTCCTTCAATCTGTGGTCCAGGCAAGTGCGGCTGCTGCCTTTTGTGGCTGTCACCTGTGTGGCGGCCCTAAGAGTGTCCAGCCAGTCCTGGGGCTGGCTGACCCGCAGCTCTCAGTTCTGGTACAGCTGTTGACATCTGGGGAGCCTCAGAATTTTCACCGACTGCTAGGGTGAGTCCTCAGGCAGTATAGTTTTTGTAAAATGTGCATTCAGAAGATGAAGCTGTCTCTTCTAAAGCTTTCCTTTCTAGATCTTCTGAATAATTCTGCACCAACATACAGGAAAGAGCCTGGGACCACGAAATGCAGTGAAAAGGTGATCACTTCATGACAAATGGAGAACCAAGATCCCATGTGCTGGATGGGTCCAGTGAGAAGGACTAAAGGAAGGGCTTAAGTTGGCCATGGATAAGGGAAAATGGCCTCAAGAAGTGGTAACTGCAGATGAATTTAGCTAAGGTTCAGAAGAGGCAAGGACAGAGATTACAGAGGAGCTGAGATAGGTGTAGGAGAGGAAGAAATGTTACATGTACAACCTTGAGCCGCTGGACTGAGATCAAATATGGTGCTGCCTCATACCAGCTGTCATTTAACCACTGTGTGCTTCTATTTCCTATTGATAAAATGTGGATAATAGTTTTTCATAGGATGGTGTAAATATTTTAATGAATTAATGTTTTAAGTGCTTAGTAGCTGGCACAGAGCAAACATTATACAACTATTAGCTATTATTACTAGAGCCATTACTTCATTATCACTGTTATAATGAAGGACCAGGTCTTGAGAAGTATAATCATACCCACTAAATTCAAATGGTACTTAGTAGCATCCTTGCTTGGTGTCTCATTTTTAGATCACCAGAAATTTTTTTTTTTTCTGTTTCCAGTGAGTGGGAAAATGTGTATCTGTAAAAATGACTGCTTTATACATTTAAAATGTTTTGATGAAAACCCCTGATGGGTTCAGATAAAGCCATTCTTCCAAAGGCTTGCTGCACTCTCCGATGGTTTGATTTTTCAGTTCTTTACTCTCCTGGAATGCATTCTACCAACTGTTCAGCTACTACTGGCATCTATGTTCAGAGTCTTAATTGTGCTGTAGAGTATGAATCGTATGTGGGTGTGCAGAGCACCCGTAAAGGACACTGAGATGTCTGAGGATCGGGAGTGTGCGTGGGAGGCAGGGGCACACGGTGGGTGAACGCACCCACGTGTGAGCAAACAGTGATGGTGTGTCACGGTTTTTGTCCTGTCTTTTGTAGACGACTATGCCCAGCTGTGTAACATCCCCGTCACGGGACGCCGGCGGCCATATGGACGGGATGCCTTGGTTGACTTCAGTGAACAGTATGCTCCCGAAGCTGATCCCTACTTTGTTCGAGACCGTAAGCAACATTTTTTTACTCTGAAACTAGATTGTGGTTTTGAAGCTTAGTCAGTGGTTCTCAAAATGCAGTGCCTGGGAACTTGTAAGAAATGCAGGTTTGTGGGTGATGCTATAGACCTGCTGAGTCAGGAACTAGGGTGAGACCCACCCTCTGAGTCATCCTTATGGACGCTCAAGTTTGAGAAGCACTGGATCATATTAAGAGTCTCACTGCTGGGAACGCTGTATGTTTATTTTCTTTACAGAAAATCATCTTCCTATAATTTCCACGACAAAGTCATTTCTTTACCCCTGAAGTGGTGGCCTCGCTTAAGGGGCAGAGTTTTCCTAATAGTTTGGTTGTATCTTGACAAGCATTTAAATGGGAAGTAAAACAGTTGCTCTCTCCTGGTCAGAGATGAATTTTTAGAATTCATTTGTGACGGGTTTACTAAGTAAGAAATGATGATGTGTGATGGCTTTTCCTGGATTTGTGAGCAGAGTTTAAGTGTGAGGTGGAATGTGTATGTGTGAATCCTGTTCCCATTTAGAAAGTAAATGCCTGAAGGTACCACCGGAGTGTCCTGGAGAGGGGAGCCACACAAGCTAAATGTGTCTGTGGAAGAGACCAGAGCTTGCAAATAACAGATGAGTTACGTGAAGTCCGAAAAATGGGATGGTACAAATTGCGATATCAGTAGACAGGAGGCGGTCTGCCTTCCCGAATGGGACGACGGCAGTATACTCCAGGTGCCCGGCCCACACCCTGCAGACCAGAGTGCTGACATCATAAAATACGATGAGGCGGTTCTTTTTTATCACCTTTGCACATGGCAGACTAGCCATGATCTGTGTCCTGAGCAGCAGTACGAGCTTCATGGCTGCCTCTGGAGCTGCTTCTGTTCCGAGTCCAAGAGTGTTTCCCTCCCTCCTTTCTTTCCTTTTGTTTTTTGAAAGGTGCAGTATGTTGATCCCTCAGCTGACCTAAAACTGCTTTAAAATTTCCAAACAGCATGCTATTAAACCAGCGAGGTTGGGTCTTCTAGATCTGAGTGAGTGTAGAGCGTTGGCAGTATGCAGAAGGCCTCTGGTGCCCTTGCCCAGCTATCCTCTCAGGGTAACCACTATCCTAACTTCTAACACCTTAGATTATTTCTTTTAATCAACCACAGATAACCATGTCCTACTTCAAGAAATATGCTTAAATACATTGGCGGCTATAAGACTGTGCACTTAGGATTTCTACACTTCTGTGTATATGTTATAGGTCAGTAAACACTTTAAAAAAGAGAATAAATATTAAAATTGAAAAAAGTACAGTTTTGCCTGCCTGATAAATCCAAAATAACAGGGTAAATCTATATGTAACTGACATAATCTCATGCTTGTGTGTGTAGCCTCTAATGCCTTACAGTTCAGATGCCACAAATTTTAATGTTGAAATGTTCTGGCTTAGGTATTGGCTTATGTACCTTTTTTTTTTTTTAAATGCTGTCATTGCTTTAAAATGTAAAAAAAAAAAAATCCATTACAAATGTTAAAAAATAAACACAGTGGTATCAGACCAATTTTCTATTTAGCAACATAGGAAATTGTGATGCAGTTGCAGGACCCCAGCTTTAACTATGTAATGGCCTTTAAAGTTCTTGTGAATTACAGAGAAACAGCTCCTGTTTCTCTGCTCAGGATTGCAGGTTGTTTGCCCCTGCTGAAGACAGGGTAAGTAGTGAAAGAGGCTGAGATTTCTACCAACCTTGTGATCCACCCTGTCCTGTCTTTCTGTTTAAGAAAGTTGAGCTAATGACTGGTGTTACCTTAAGTTAGAGATCAACTTTTCTTATAGCTGACCAGACAGTAAAGTTTGTGGGCTTTGCATACTATATAGTCTCTTTGCGGCTGATATTCAACTCTGCTCTGCTATTAGGAAAGCAGCCACAGACAGGTATTAGTGAACCGGTGAGGCTGTCTGTGTTCCAGTAAAATTTCGTTTACACAAATAGGTAGCAAGAACGATTTAGAGCAGGGCTGTGTGCTTTGCTGGTGTTTCGGAGTCCTGTAGAAGTATTTTGGGGAGTCTGTTTAATGTGTGTGTAGGAGTTTCAAATTTTAATTTATTTCTTTCTTAAAAGTTTACTTGTGTATTATAGGAAACCAAAAAACAAAGTCATCCTTAGTCACAAGCAGTTTACTGTTTGTGTCCTTTCAAGTCTCATTTGTGTGTTTATATAACTAAGCATCCATTTTTGTGTAATTAAAATCATATAGTTATGTATCATGCTTTTACACACGCATGAATATTTACCATTTCAATGTCCCAAAGCTATGAGTATTTTGATACACTATACCAACTCAATCTGGAAGGAAATATATATATAGATATATATAAAATCTTGCTACTCTTGGTAAAAATTTCAGAAAAGACAAAAATGGCAATAAGTCTCTAAATAATGATATTGGCAGAGGTATGAATAAAACGCTGCTTTCCCTTAATGTTCAATTAAAGATAAAACAACAAAGTATTAATATAATGCTTCTAAGATGATTCATTATCCAGTCTAAACTATTAAAGTATTAGCAAGGGGGTATACTTCCATTGAATTAATGACAATGTATTCTTACAGTTTAGCCAAGACATGCACACACATACATCCCTCCCTTTATACTTCCTTCTGCCCCTATGCTGCCAACCCAATGAACAAGTCCTGATGTACATTTCTGAGACAGTTTAACAATTCCATGTCTAAGATGCTGCTTTTTTTAAATCAATTACAATGAAATTATATATTGGTTAACTCACTAGCTCTATTTTTTACCCCACATTGTTACCTCAGGACATGTAAAAAGCCACCTCAATGTATGGCAAAAAAACCACAATAATATTATAAAGTAATTAGTCTTCAATTAATTTTAAAAAACCCTATGCTGTAAAATAATGTTAGATCTTACAGCTGCATAAGCAATGATGTTTTGCTGCCCCCTGCAGTTCCACTGGAGAATTACTTCAAAGGCCAATTAGTTCTGGCCCTGCTGCTGCTAAGTCGCTTCAGTCGTGTCCGACTCTGTGCAACCCCATAGACGGCAGCCCACCAGGCTCCCCTGTCCCTGGGATTCTCCAGGCAAGAACACTGGAGTGGGTTGCCATTTCCTTCTCCAATGCATGAAAGTGAAAAGAGAAAGTGAAGTCGCTCAGTCGTGTCCGACTCTCAGCGACCCCATGGACTGTAGCCCACCAGACTCCTCCATCCATGGGATTTTCCAGGCAAGAGTACTGGAGTGGGGTGCCATTGCCTTCTCCGAGTTCTGGCCCTAGGGAGATTTTTTTTTCTTCCCCCTGAAAGCTAATCCATGGTAGTAGCTTCAGAAGCAGGGGAGAGGATGAAAGGCCACATGTTTTGGGGTCATCATAAATTTATATTTACAACTTCCCTTTCTATAAAGAGAACTAAAATATTCTTAACACCTGGTTACATTGCTTTTGTATTGCTAAACTGGCTCTCTCTTTAAACTGATTCAGAACTAAACAAGAGCGTCTTTGTTTTCTTAAAAAAAAGTTTTTGGGTTTTCTCAATAGAAGTATGATGTATTTTTCTCATTTATCAGGATGTTTGGAGTCCCTTTAACTGCCTTTAGCCTTTGATCCCCCAAGGGCCCTTTTGTAAGGCTCCTTCCAAAGCCAGAGCAAACAAACAGGCCTTATTCAGGCAAGGCCAGCCTGGCTTTTCTCTGCTCTTGGAACACGCAATCAAACAGAGCTGCCTCCAATGCTCGTGCCTCTTAGCAAATACCTACACTGATCATGAATTCCATTGGTTCCATCCTGAAAGATGTTTTGACGTTTGCCCTACTGAGAACTTGGGAAACTTAAAATCTTAGACAAGATGTTAACTAAAGGCAAAAAAAAAAAAACACCCACACACATACACACACACACACCTACATGCTGTATTATGTGATTTTGATTCAGAACATCAGAATTCAAAATGTGGGGCTAATCTGTACAACATACTAAGTTTGTAACTGTAAATACTTAATATCATGTACAAATATATTCGCTTAAATTTCAATGCTATCTTTAAGGTACTGGAAATATGTATGATGAACCATAACCTTAAAATCATGTTTTTAAAACTGGTGTTAAGAGGATGAAGATTTGTTCCTTGCCTCCTGTTTGTTCCCTTCCAGGTTTTCTGAACAGCTTTGAGGAGTTGCAGGCGGAAGAATGTGGCATCCTCAATGGGTGTGAAAACGGTCGCTGTGTCAGGGTGCAGGAAGGCTACACCTGCGATTGCTTTGATGGGTATCACCTGGATATGGCCAAGATGACCTGTGTCGGTAAGAGCCATGTGTATCTGATGGGAAATCATCCTTTTCCTGAGACGCCCTGTGGCTGGACATCATGTAGTCTAGTACATTAAAGATTTGCAGCGTTTCAGTTTGGGAAGATGAGAAAAATTCTGGAGGTGGATGGTGGTGACGATTGTATAACAATGTGAAGGTACTTACCACCACTGGACTATCCACTCAAAAATGGTTAAAATGGTCAATTTTATGTTCTGTATATTTTACCCTGATTTTTAAAGAAGTACTTAAGAATTCATACAAATGGTACATATGGAGGAAACACCAGAACATTTGGGGTAATTAGACACTTTTAAATTGAGCTTTTGACTCAGTAGCAAACAGTGTTTTCCCTGAACACCTGATGCCAGCATGAGGGACATATAGATGAAAAAGAAAATGCTTCCATTTTGGAGAAAGTGTTTTTGTTTGTTTTTTTTAATAAAACTCTCACGTAGCATTCTCTTTTACCTTTAAGAGAACAGTAAATGGGGTTTTTTTCCTTCCTGTGTAATTGATGCTGTGTTCCTGAGCCTGCTGGCCTCCATGCTGAAAGACCTTTGACTGCAGGGTGTTGTTTTTTTTTTCCCCTATTTTTGTGGCTGTTTTTCTCCCTCCTGTAGTTTTCCCACTTCAGTTTTGTTAGTCTCAGTCTGTGGTGGTCCAAAAATAGGTAACCCAGGTTGTTACACGTGTTTCAGGGGCATAAAAGACTTTCTTTCCTGTGGAAAGAAATCTAAGAAAGTAACTTAAGCCTTGAGACAAGCTTCTTGGAGGCTCTGTATTTCTCTTGACAACCTAACTGCTCTTCTACATCTGCAGAAAGGGATTTAGAAGTAAGATAGTTCTAGTTTTCTTGACTATAAAAACTCAAGCTGACAAAATGGTCCCTTTATGGTCAAATGGTCCATGTCAGATAACAGGGGAGTATCCAAGGGATTCTAGAATTTCTTTCCCTTTTTGCGATCTAGAAGGTCATATTTACCTTGCATAAACAGACAGTAAGAGGAAAGACTACACAGCTTACCGTGGAGAGAGCACGGAATAGCCGGCTGTGTTTAGGCAGGGCCTCAGGTAAGCTGTTGATTGTTTCTCCTCCCGGAGTGATGGGAAAGCTTGCTTACCTCCGTGGTTTGGCTTACTGCAGATGTCAACGAATGTGATGAGCTGAACAACCGGATGTCTCTCTGCAAGAATGCCAAGTGCATCAACACCGAAGCATCCTATAAGTGTGTGTGCCTGCCGGGCTTTGTACCTTCTGACAAGCCAAACTACTGCACTCCATTGAATACTGCCTTGAATTTAGAAAAAGACAGTGACCTGGAGTAAGAGAGAAGCTAACATAACCTAAGCCTGTATACTCTGCACTGTGTAAAGGAGAAAGAGAAATGTATTATACTTCAGACACTGCACCTAACCCAAAATGCTGGAAATACGGAAACATCATGGAGTTGTATATCCTCAGAAGGGAAAGGATTCAGTGTGAGCCTGAGTGGTGTGACAGACCAAATGGACATTTCTCTGAAAAAAAAAAAACAAAACAAAACAGTATATATAGTCTGTTCATATGTAAAATTTAGTGGAAAAGAGGCAGAACAGTGCTGTTATTTTAAACAGAAGGTTGTATTATTATGTTTTTGTTTTGATATTTTTTACTATTGCTTGATTAAATCTGGCATTTAAATAGTGGTGGAAATATTTTATAAGATTTTCATTTTTTGGTCATGCAGTTCCTTGGCTAGTTTCTTTTTCAAATGTCAAGTGCAAAAGTCTTCGATAAAATATTGTTTATTATAAGTAATGTTACACAGGGTTATGCTATTCCAGGTCTGGAAGATTTTTAAAATCCAAATTGTCCTGTGGAGCAGGCGGTGATTGTTTCAAAACTTTTATACACATTTGGAGAAAAGGACTTTATATTTACGACGTGTTGTCTGATTTTAATGTCCATTCTTAGCCAAGCTGCTAGTAGGTGTTAATTGGATCCCTTTCCTACATTGAAATGGAAGAACTAATGAATGAGCTTACATTAGTATTGTAATGTATAAAGTAGGACCAGCAAATTTTTTAAAAACTTGATGATCCCAATATATTTACCACTGTATGTTAAAGCAAAATAAATCACCATTTTTTTAGAAAATTTCTACCTCAGAGTTATGTCAATGAGCATATGCATACCAGTTATCCACCCCACCACCAATGGTCTTTTATGAATGTGGAGTCTTTTCCAGGTTAATTGTTAAATTTGTTATATACTGTTATGGGTGGAATTGTGTCCCCGGAATTCATGTTGAGTCATGTCCCCTCAGTACTGTGACTGTATTTTTAAATGAGCTAATGACCATTAAAGAAGGTCATTGGGGTGGGCCCTGATCCAATAGGGCTGAGGTCTTTATATGAGATTAAAACACACACAGGAAAATCATGGGAAGACACAGGGAGCCAACAGCCATTGTCAAGCCAAGGAAGGAGCCTAAGAAGAAAATTCTTCAATACCTTGAACTTTATCGACTGGGGGATTTTTACAGAAACTAACACCAGTGGCCAGCAAGTTGGTATGTAAGTGAATATTAAAATGTCTCTGGTCAATAATGGGTTAAGAAAATAAATTTAAGCCACCCAGTCTGTGGTATTCATACTTTTGACAGCCCTAGCAAATAAATAACTGGTAGATATCAGAGGAAGAACAGTTTTTGATGTTCCAAGCCTTGCTTAATACAGATCCACAGTCATGCAGTTGTCTTATTTAACCTGAATTTCAGAATCATTTTTAATAAAGAACATCTGCATTTTCAGAAAACAAACTATGTATAGGCATACTCAGCAGAAAATATCTCCATCTAACATTTTCTTCTAAGACAGGCTTTTGGATTTTAGTTTCTGCCATAGGAAGAATGGCACACCTAAAATGTCCCCTGCTGCCAAGAGTTCCACGACCAGGTGCCAACCACTGTCCCTGCCTTCCCAGGAGCTTGTGCAGGCTATGCACACCCACTATCAAGGGGATAATGTTCCAGCATATGCTGAGAGAAGAGACATCCAAACGAAAAGCATTCCTCATGCCAAAACTGTATTAAACCCACACAGGGACACTCCCACATACAAAGAGCCCTCCAAGATTACAGGAGATAACTGTTTCTCAACTCACAGAGTAACAGAAATACAGTATAAGCAAAATAAAGCAGCAGAGGAACCACTCCCAGTTAAAAGACCAAGAGAATTCCCCTGAAGGAACAAACAGACTACTTGAATCTAATATATACCAAGTTTTAAAAGGAGGTAATGAAAATACTGAAGGAATTAAGAAAGATTCAACAGAAATGCAGATTGCTGTAAAAAGGCTCCTCTCATAGTTTCTAGTTCCAAGAAAAATTAGAAAATTCATTTGCTGAGATGAAAGCTGAGCTCAAGGCAATGAATAGCAGAATGAATATAGTAAGTCCCCTACATATGAACTGTCGAGTTGTAAACTTTCAAAGATGTGAACGTGTGTTCCATCAGTGTTAGGTGTGAATGCAAATGCAGTTTGCCCTCTGTTTCCTATTGTTGAAGACCCTTCAGCTCTCTCATCTCCTGTTTCCTCTCCCTCCTCCAGTCAGTAACTCTTTCTTGTTCACTCGATGCCAGCCCCTGTTGTACTTTACTATTGTACTTTAAGATACTATACTGTAAGATTTAAAAATGCAGAAGAGAGAATATGTGATCTGGAAGATAGAATACATGGAAATAAATGGAAATTACCCAATCAGAACAGCAAACAGAAAGCCAAATGAAAAAAAGAAAAACAATATGAGAGACCTATGGGATAATATAAAGTGCCAATCTATGCATAAGAGAGATTCCAAAAGGAGAAGAGAAAGGGGGACTAGAAAGGGGATTAAAAATGTATTTGAAGAAATTATGGAACCTCCATAGTGTTCTCCATAGTGGCTGTATCAATTTTTAAGAACTAAAAAGAGAACTACCATATTACCTAGCAATCCCACTCCTGGGCATATACCCAGAGAAAACCATTAATTTCAAAAGACATATGCACCTCAATGTTTATTGCAGCACTATTTACAATAGCCAGGACATGGGAAGCAATTTAAATGTTCATCAACAGAGGAATAATAAAGATGTAGCACATATATACAATAGAATATTACTCAGCAGAGAAATAAAGACAAAGACATACAGGACAAATGCATGGACACCAAGCAGGGAAGGGGGGGATGGTGGGGTGGGATGAATTGGGAGATTGAAATTGACATATATACATTGCTATATATAAAATGGATAACTAATGGGAACTTACTGTATAGCACAGGCAACTGTACTCAATGCTCTATAGTGACCTAAATGGGAAGGACATCCAAAAAAGACTATGAATGAATGAATCATATAGCTGATTCATTTTGCTGTTTGGCAGAAAATAACATTCTAAAGCAACTTCAATAAAATTTTTTAAAAGAAGAAATTATGGCTGAAAATTTCTCAAAGCTAAAGAAGGAAACTGATATCCAGATATAGAAAGCACAGAGGTTCCCAAACTAAATGAACCCAAACAGATCTATACCAAGATGCTTTGTAGTAAAAATGGAAGAAGTTAAAGAAATGATTCTAAAGACCACAGGAGAAAAAGTTAATTACAAGGGAACCCCCATGAGTTTATCAGCTGATTTCTCTACAGAAATGCTGCAGGCCAGAAGGGAGTGGAAAAATATAATCAAAGTCTTGAAAGGGAAAAATCTGCAACCTAGAATACTGTGCCCAGCAAGATCATTTAGAAAAGCAAAAACTAAAAAAATACAGCAATACTAAATCTATCCTATAGGAAATATTAAAAGATATTCTCGAAACAGAAAAGAAGAAGATAGGGTAAAGAGGAAATCACAGTTGGAAAGTAAATCATATAGTCATTATACAGATCACAAAGGGGGACAAAAAAAAACCGTGAAAGTAATGATAAACACAAAGAAGAGCAAAAGGATAAACAGGAAGATGGAAAAAAGGACAAAGTCATAAAGTGTGGGGAGGGAAAGTAAGAAAACTTAGAATCTATTTTTTTTAGAATGTTTGAGCCAATATGACCATCAATCATAAAGCAAGTTGATATAGGAAGAAGTTAACATACCTGAAAAACAGGGTAACCCCAAATAAAAAAAAACATACAATAGATTCACAAAAAACAAAAAGAGAATACACACATAAAAGGAAATCATCAAACTACAAAAAGAAAAAGGGACAAAGAAGAAACATGGAACTAACTGGAAAACAAGGTTTAAAATGGCAATAAATACAGATGTATCAAATAATTATCTTAAATGCCAACGGACTGAATGCTCCAATCAAAAGACAGCATGGTAGACTGGATTGAAAAGAAATAACACACACACACAAACCCAAGAACCTACAATATGCTGCCTACAAGAGACTCACTTTAGAGGAAAGGACACACACAGATTGAAAGTGAGAGGATGGAAAAAGACATTCCATGCAAATAAAAATGACAAGAAAGTGAGAGTCATAATACTCATGTCAGACAAAACAGACTTTAAAACAAAGGCCCTAAAGAAAGATAAAGAAGAACCCTATATAATGATAAAAGGATCAACACAAGAAGAGGATTTTTACACTCATCAGCCACACCCAAATATATAAATACCGACAGAAAAGGAGAAATTGATGAGAATACAATAATAATAGGAGAATATAATACCCCACTCCTTATCAATGGATGGATATTCTAGACAGAAAATCAATAAGGCAACAGAGATCCTGAAATATACAATAGAACTGTTAGTTAATTGTTATTTTCAAGACATTACATCCAAAAAAGCAGAATACAGACTTTTCAAGTGCACATGTAACATTCTCTAGTATTGATCACTTCAGTTCAGTTCAGTCACTCAGTCATATCCAACTCTTTGCGACCCCATGAATCGCAGCACACCAGGCCTCCCTGTCCATCAGCAACTCCTGGAGTTCACTCAGACTCACGTCCATCAAGTCAGCGATGCCATCCAGCCATCTCATCCTCTGTCGTCCCCTTCTCCTCCTGCCCCCAATCCCTCCCAGCATCAGAGTCTTTTCCAATGAGTCAACTCTTTGCATGAGGTGGCCAAAGTACTGGAGTTTCAGCTTTAGCATCATTCCTTCCAAAGAAGTCCCAGGGCTGATCTCCTTCAGAATGGACTGGTTGGATCCCCTTGCAGTCCAAGGGACTCTCAAGAGTCTTCTCCAACACCACAGTTCAAAAGCATCAATTCTTTGGCCCTCAGCCTTCTTCACAGTCCAATTCTCACATCCATACATGACCACTGGAAAAACAATAGCCTTGACTAGACAGACCTTTGTTGGCAAAGTACTGTCTCTGCTTTTCAATATGCTATCTAGGTTGGTCATAACTTTCCTTCCAAGGAGTAAGCATCTTTTAATTTCATGGCTGCAGTCACCATCTGCAGTGATTTTGGAGCCCAAAAAGATAAAGTCTGACACTGTTTCCACTGTTTCCCCATCTATTTCCCATGAAGTGATGGGACCAGATGCCATGATCTTCGTTTTCTGACTGTTGAGCTTTAAGCACTTACTAGGGCACAAAACTAATCTCCACCAAGAGTATAGAAATTGTTTCCAGCACCTTATCTGACCACAATGACATGAAACTAAAAACTAACCACACAAAAAGAGATGAGAAAAAAATGATTACATAAAGACTAAACAACATGCTACTGAAAAACCACTAGGTCAATGAGGAAATCTGAAAGGAAATGAAAAAATACCTTGAGACAAATGACAGAATACAACCATACAAGATCTATGGGATGAAGCAAAAGTGGTTCTTGGAGGAAGTTCCTAGCAATGAACTTGTTCAAAACAGGTTTGTTCAAAAACAGGCCTTGCTCAAAAGAACAGAAAAACCTCAAACAACCTAAAGTACCACCTAAAAGAATTAAAAAAGAACAAAACAAAGATCAGAGAGAAAATAAATAAAATAGAGACAAAAAACAAACAAAAACAATAAAACCAAGAACTGATTCTCTGAAAGGGTAAACAAAATTGAAAATGTTCTGGCCAGGCTCACCGAGAAGAAAAGAGAGAGAACCTAAATAAACAAAATAAGACATGAAAAAGGAAAAATTCTCAACTGATACCACAGAAATATAAAAAACCACAAGAGAATACTGTGAACAATTATATGGCAACAAATTTAACAACAAAGAAGAAATGGACAAATTCCTAGAAACACATAGCCCAACAAAATTGAATTGAGAACAATAGTTAATTGAACAGACCAATCACTAGAAGTGAAATAGAATCTGTAACAACAATAGCAACAACCAAAAAATCCAAAGAAACAGCCCAGGACCAGATGGTGTAACAGGCAAACTCTATCAAACATACAAAGAAGAACTTATACTGATTCTTCTCAAAATGTTTCAAAAGATTAAGAGGAGGGAACACTCCCAAAGACATTCTAAGAAGCCACCATCCCCCGATACCAAAATCAGACAAGTAGACCACCAAAAAAGAAAATTATAAGCCAATATCTTTGATGAATATAGATGCAAAAATTCAACAAAATATTAGCAAACCAAATCAAACCACACATAAAAAAGGTCATACACCACAACCAACTAGGATTCATTCCAAGTTCATAAGGATGATTCAACATATGAAAATCAATGTAATATGCCATTTTAACAAAATAAAAGTAAAATATCCCATTATCATCTCAATAGATACAAAAAAATGTAATAAAATTCAACATCCATTTATAATACTCTTACCAAAGTGGGTAAGGAGAGAAGATATCTCAACATCATAAAAGCTATTTATGAAAAACCCACAGCCAACACAGTACTCAATGATGAAAGCTAAAAGTCTTGCTAAAATCTAGAATAAGACAAGGATGCCCCCACTCTCACTTCTCTTTAACATAGTATTGAAAGCTATAGCCGCAGCAAACAAAGAAGAAAAAGAAGTAAAAGGTATCTAAATTGGAAGAGAAGAGGTAAAGCTGTCACTATATGCAGATGACATGATACTATATATAGAAAATCCTTTGGACTCCACACAGAATCTACTAGAACTGATAAATAAATTCAGCAAAGTATGGGATACAAGATTAACATTTAGAAATCAGTTGCATTTCTTTATACTAACAATGAAGTATCAGAGAATTTTTTTAAAAAGTCTTTTGAAATCACCAAGGAATAAATGTGAAAAAGGAGGTGAAACACTTATATGCTGAGAACCATAAAACATTAATAAAGGAAATTAAAGAGGATCCAAAGAAATGGAAAGATATCCCATGCTCTTCAATTGGAAGAATTAATATTGTTAAAATGGCCTTACTATTCAAAGTCCTGGGTGTTCTTTGGAAGGACTGATGCTAAAGCTGAAACTCCAATACTTTGGCCACCTCATGTGAAGAGCTGACCACTGGAAAAGACTCTGATGCTGGGAGGGATTGAGGGAAGGAGAAGAGGAGGACAACAGAAGATGAGATGGCTGGGTGGCATCACCAACTCGATGGACATGAGTTTGAGTGAACTCCAGGAGTTGGTCGCAAAGAGTCGGACACGACTGAGCGACTGAACTGAACTGAATTCAAAGCAATCTACAAATTTAATGCAATCAGTATCAAATTCTCCCTTCTGGAGAAGGTAGTAACAATCCACTCCAATATTTTGCCTGGAGAATCCCATGGAGAGACGAGCCTGGCGGGCTACAGTCCACGGGGTCACAAAGATTTGGACACAATTGAGCGACTAACACGACTACTACTACTATCAAATTAACTGACATTTTTCACAGAACTAGAATAAATAATCCAAAATTTATATGGAACCATAAAAGACCCAGAATTGCCAAAGCAATCCTGAGGGGAAAAAAGGCAAAGCAGGAGGCATAACGCTCCCACACTTCAGGCAATACTACAAAACTACAGTAATCAAAACAGTGTGCTACTGGTGCAAAGACACACATACAGATCAATGGAACAGAACAGAGGACCCAGGAATAAGCCCACACTCCTATGGTCAATTAATCTTTAACACAGGAGGCAATAATATAAAATTGGAAAAGTGAAAGTGAAGTCGCTCAGTCGTGTCCGACTCCATGGACTGCAGCCTACCAGGTTCCTCTGTCCATGGGATTTTCCAGGCAAGAATAGTGGAGTGGGGTGCCATTGCCTTCTCCAGGAGATCTTCCTGACCCAGGGACTGAACCTGGATCTCCCACATTGTAGGCAGACGCTTTTACTGTCTTGAGCCACCAGGGAAGCTGGGCAAGTCTTTTTAGCAAATAGTGCTGGGAAAGTTGGAGAGCTGGATCTAAATCAATGAAGTTAGAACACACCCTCACACCATGCACAAAAATAAACTCAAAATGGCTTAAAGACTTAAACATAAGACATGACACAATAAAACTCCTAGAAGAAAGCATAAGCAAAACATTCTCTGACATAAATCATACCAATGTTGTCTTAGGTCAGTCTCCCAAGGTAACAGAAGTAAAAACAAAACCAAGCAAATGGGACCTAATCACACTTACAAGCTTTTGCACGTCAGAGGAAACCATTAACAAAATGAAAAGACAACCTATGAAATGGGAGAAAATATTTGCAAGTTAAAGTCTCTCACATCCGACTCTTTGCAACCCCATGGATTATAGCATCCATGGAATTCTCCAGGCCAGAATACCGGAGTGGGTAGCCTTTCCTTTCTCCAGGGGATCTTCCCAACCCAGGGATTGAACCTAGGTCTCCCACATTGCAGGGGATTCTTTACCAGCTGAGCCACAAGGGAAGCCCAAGAATACTGGAGTGGATAGCCCATCCCTTCACCAGAGGATCTTCCCAACCCAGGAATTGAACAGGGGTCTCCTGCATTGCAGGCAGATTCTTTACCATCTGTGCTATCAGGGAAGCCCAATTTGCAAGTTAGGATACCAACAAAGGTTTAATCTTCAAAATATACAAACAGCTCATACAATTCAACAAAAAAACCAAACAATCCAATTGAAAAATGAACAGATCTAAACAGGCATTTCTCCAAAGAAGACATATAGATGGCCAGTAGGCACCTGAAAAGATGCTCAACATCAATAATTATTAGAGAAATGCAAATCAAACCTACAATGAGGTACTACCTCATACCAGTCAGAATGCCATCATTAAAAAGTCTACAAATAATAAATGCTGGAGAGGTCATGGGAAAAAAGGGAACCCTCCTACACTGCTGGTGGGAATGTAAATTGTTACAGCCACTATGGAAAACAGTATGGAGGTTTCTCAGAAAACTGAAATTACCATATGATCCAGCAGTGCCATTCCTGGGCATATATCTGGACAAAACTGTAATTCAAAAAGACACACGCACCCCTATATTCACAGCAGCACTGTTCACAATAGTCAAGACAGGGAAACCACCTAAATGTCCATTGCCAGATGAACAGATAAGAAGATGGGGTATATACAGTACAATACTACTCAGCCATAAAAAAGAATGAAAGAATGCCATTTGCTGCAACATGAATGCAACTCGAGATTATCATACGAAGTCAGAAAGAGAAAGACAAATACGACGCGATAAAACTTACATGTGGACTCTAAAATATGACGCAAATGCACCTATCTACAAAACAGAAATTGATTCATAGACATAGAATTGTGGCTGCCGAGGGGAAGGAGAGGGACGGGGTAGACCGGGAGGTTCGGGTTAGTAGATGCAAACTATTACACTTAGAGGGAATAAACAACGAGGTCCTACTGTACATCCCAGGGAACCATATCTAATCTCCTGAGATAAACCATAACGGGAAAAGAATATATATGTATATAACTGAGTCACTTTGTACAGCAGAAATTAGCACGACATTGTAAATCAACTATACTTCAGTTAAATAAATAAATGAAATGTCCATGTCCTAACCCCTAGAACCTGTGAATGTTACCGCATATGTCAAAAGGGAATTAAGATTATTAATCAGCTGGCCTTAAAGTAGAGATTATTTAGATGGCCCCCCTGTAACTACAAGAATGGAAGGAAAGGTGGCAGAATAGGAGCATCAAGGGGATGAGTGACTATCAGTTCAGTTCGGTCGCTCAGTTGTGTCTGACTCTTTGCGTCCCCATGAATCACAGCACACCAGGCCTCCCTGTCTATCACCAACTCCCGGAGTTCACTCAGACTCACGTCCATTGAGTCAGTGATGCCATCCAGCCATCTCATCCTCTGTCGTCCCCTTCTCTTCCTGCCCCCAATCCCTCCCAGCATCAGAGTCTTTTCCAATGAGTCAACTCTTCGCATGAGGTGGCCAAAGTACTGGAGTTTCAGCTTTAGCATCATTCCCTCCAAAGAAATCCAAGGGCTGATCTCCTTCAGAATGGACTGGTTGGATCTCCTTGCAGTCCAAGGGACTCTCAAGACTCTTCTCCAACACCACAGTTCAAAGCCATCAATTCTTCAGCACTCAGCTATAGAAGAAGTCAAATGGGACATGAGACTGCCTGCTACTGATAGCTTTGAAGATGGGGTAAAGTGGGGAGACACCAGGAGCCAAAGAATGTGGATAGCCTCAAGCAGCTGGAAAAGGCAAGGTGCAGTTATTGTCATCTGGAGCCTCCAGAATGCTATGCTGCAGATACCTTGATTTTAGTCTAGTGAAGCTTGTGTCAACCTCTAACCTGTATCACTGTAAGATAACAAATGTGTGTTGTTTGAAGCCACTTAAGTTTGTGGTTATTTGTTGCAGCAGCACTGGGAAGCTAAAACAATACCCCAGCATCATAGAATGTACCTATCAACAGTTTTCAACTAACATTTATATAGGAAAAATGTATACCCCCCCACAATTCAATATAGCATTTCAAATGATGTTGGCAAAGACTTATATTCCAAATAAAATAGTTGGAATCACAGATGTTTGAAAAGCCCAAACAGTACCAACCAAGTGGATGTGTCCTGGGACATCACTGACATTGAAAGGCCTGGCACGCTGTACTCAGTGTGACCAGCCATGGCTCCTGTGCTGCTCTTGAATGCACTTCCACAGTGTTTCCCATGGCCATCGAGCTCTTGTTTTCTCCTATTGATATGGAGTGACAAGACTGAGCACATGTCCAGTTGTGGAAAAGGAACCCACATGAGTGGGTCACAACAGAACTCATTGGAAAAGACCCTGATGCTGGGAGGGATTGGGGGCAGGAGGAGAAGGGGACAACAGAGGATGAGATGGCTGGATGGCATCACCAACTTGATGGACATGAGTTTGAGTGAACTCCGGGAGTTGGTGATGGACAGGGAGGCCTGGTGTGCTGCGATTCATGGGGTCACAAACAGTCAGACACGACTGAGCGACTGAACTGAAGGAAACTTCATTGATGATCAAGGTGTTTTAAGCATAATACATTCTAGCATCACTACATTGTTTTTATTTCTAGGAAAGTGGGGGGTTTTGGCTGCGTGCATTCATGATAAGTCACTTCAGTTGTGTCTGAGTCTTTGTGGCCCTATGGATTGTAGCCCTCCAGGTTCCTCTGTCCATGGGATTCTTCAGGCAAGAATAATGGAGTGGGTGGCCATGCCCTTCTCCAGGGAATCTTCCCAACCCAGGGATCAAATTGTCTCTCTTAAATCTCCTACATTGGCAAGCAGGTTCTTTACCACCAGCACCACCAGAGAAACCTATTTTAGTTGCAGTGTATCAAATTCTTTTAGCATTTTCACACAGAAACTTTAATTTTTCACAGAAAACTGACAGTAAGCAGGAGATGCCTATATATGTGATTAAGATACATAGACAAAATAGAAGTTACAGTTCAAGCTAAGTTTTTACAGTCCTAGAAGGAAATTTTCTGTAATATATATGATTCTTTTAGCTCTTTTCAGTAGTTATCACAGTTTTACTTTTAGAGCCCAGTTGTCCTCCAAGTCTCAAGTTTTGGATTCTGTGGCTGTCCTCCTATTTCATCAGCCATGAAGAGACAGGCATGCAGCAAGTGCCTTCTAGTCCAATTTTATATAGCCCATTATGCTAATATATGTGTTTTCCAACTGCCTGAATAAGAGGTCTCTTCCTCTGTCCATCCACAGGACTGTTTATGTAGCATAAAATACTAGCAATCAGTAACGTTCTATACTTTTGGCATAAAAATCAAATACTGCTCCAAAACTAGGCCTGGCTATCTAATTTAAGCCTATGCAACTTGAATTTACATTCCTGAACTCTGCCATATTAGTTGAAATGAGCACTAAGTACAAATCCAGCAAAGCAAACCCTTAAATACATCAACTATTTTTTTTTTTTTGTACAACTTCATCATGTCTCTAAAAAAATGTTTATAGATTCAAAAGAATGCCATAATTTAGATGTAGTGTTTTCACACACAAGAGACTATTTCCTACTCTAACATGTATTTGAATTCTCCTGGTATATTTTAATGTTCTCATGTTGGTAGAAACAACTCTAAATGTAAAAAAAAATGAGGTTCATGAACATTTCAGTTAGGTCAACAGTGCAAGAAGACAGTTAATGCCACATGACTGTTAATGTCATGTGCCCCACTCAGTGGGGAGAAACCATAACCATGGGTTTAGGAATTGCTCTAATAAGTGCAGCACTAAAGCACTTTCTAATCATCTCAACTCTCAAATAAGAATTATGTAAACATATGTTCGAAGAAGGCAATGGCGCCCCACTCCAGTACACTTGCCTGGAAAATCCCATGGATGGAGGAGCCTGGTAGGCTGCAGTCCATGGGGTCTCGAAGAGTCGGACACGACTGAGCGACTTCACTTTCCCTTTTCACTTTCATGCGTTGGAGAAGGAAATGGCAACCCACTCCAGTGTTCTTGCCTGGAGATCCCAGGGATGGGGGAGCCTGGTGGGCTGCCATCTATGGGGTCGCACAGAGTCGGACACGACTGAAGTGACTTAGCAGTAGCAAACGTATATTAGAGCACCTAAGATTTACTACTCAAACCTCTGGCAAGAAGAGAGGAAAGATTCTAGTCAATCTGGGGACAAAATGGTGGAATAGAAAGACCTCACCTCACCTCCGATTTTAGTGAAAACACTAAAATCACAACTGCTGAACAACAATGCATTGACAATAAAGGACTGGCACCGACCAAAAAAGATATTCTTCCAAAGACAAAGGAGAAGTCACAGAGAGATGGTAGAAGGGGCAATATTATATTAAATATCATATTATATTTATGATATAATCTTATACCCACCACTTGGGCAACCCAGAAACTGGAAAATAATTATATTGCAGAAATTCTCACAGAAGTGAGAGTTCTGAGCCCCACATCAGGCTCTGCAGTCTAGGGGTCTGATATCGGGAGAAGGAGCCCCAAGAACATTTGGCTTTGAAGGCCAGCAGGGTTTGATAACAGGAGCTCCACAGGAGGAGGAGAAAGAGAAATGTCATTCTTGGAGGGCACACACAAGCCTTTATGTGCACTGGGACCCAAGGGAAAAAGCAGTGACTTCACAGGTGCCTGGGCCAGGCCTATCTGCTGGTCTTTGAGGGTCTCCTGGGGTGCTAAGGGCAGCTGTGGCTCACTGCAGGGACAAGGGCACTAGTGGTAGAGTTACTGGGTAATCACTGGGATGATCCCTCCATGGATCACATCCTAGGTGTAGTGAAGGGGCTTGCATAACTCAGTGAAGCTATGAGTCATGCCGTGCAAGGCCACTCAAGGTGGACGGGTCACAGTGAAGAGTTCTGACAAAATATGGTCCACTGGAGAAGGAAATGGCAAACCACTCCAGTATCTTGCTGTAAGAATCCCATGAATCGTATGAAAAGGCAAAAAGATGTGACACCAGAAGATAAACCCCTCAGGTCAGAAAGTGTCTGATATGCTACTGGGGAAGAGTTGAGGGCTATTACTAATAGCTCCAGAAAGAATGAAGCAGCTAGGCCAAAGCAGAAATGACGTTCAGTTGTGAATGTGTCTGGTAGTGAGAATAATGTCCAATACTGTAAAGAACAATATTGCATAGGATCCTGGAATGTTAGGTCCATGTATCAAAGTAAATTGGATGTGGTCAAGCCACGGGCTTTCCCAAGTGGTACGAGTGGTAAAGAACTCGCCTGCCAGTGCAGGTAGACATAAGAGATGTAGGTTCGATCCCTGGGTGAGCTTATTTTGTTCCATCTCCCAGAAACCCAATTTTCATCCTACCTCTTTTGTAGACTGATTGGTTTTACATTTCAGTACCTGACTCACTGGATTATAAAGAAAGTTGGACTGTAAAGAAAGCTGAGCACCAAAGAATTGATGCTTTTGAACTGTGGTGTTAGAGAAGACCCTTGAGAGTCCCTTGGACTGCAAGGAAATCCAACCAGTCTGTCCTGAAGGAAATAAGTTCAAATGTTCATTGGAAGGACTGATGCTGAAGCTGAAACTACAATACTTTGGCCACCTGATGTGAAGAACTGACTCACTAGAAAAGACCCTGATGCTGGGAAAGATTGAAGGCAGGAGGAGAAGGGGACAATAGAAGATGAGATGGTTGGATGGCATCACCGATGCCATGGACGTGAGTCTGAGTAAGCTCTGGGAGTTGGTGATGGACAGGGAGGCCTGGCGTGCTGCAGTCCATAGGGCCTCAAAGAGTCAGACATGACTGAGCAACTGAACTGAGTCCAAGATGGCAGACAAGTCAACTTCAACTGGACCTTGATTCTCAATCAGCAAGCTAAATGACATACCCAGAGGTGCCATGACAGTTCCAAGGCAGGGTCAAAAGACCAGAAGTGGGTGGTGGCCCAATTCCTGGAAACCTCCACCCCTTCCCCAAAATAGTTGGAATAATCCTTCCACTCATTAGCCTATGAAATTACCCAACCCATAAAAACTAACCACGCCACACTTCCCAGCTGCAGCACTCGCCCTCTGCAATGGCCCACACTCTGTCTGTGGAGTGTGTTTCTCTTTAAATAAATCTATTTCTTAGCTATCACTTTGTCTCTCACTGAATTCTTTCTGGGATAAAGAACCTGAGCTTCATTAGGTTCTGAAACTAGGTACCGTGGGTTTTGGCTGGGTTTAAGTCCCAGCACATGGGTTCAGGTCCCAGTCTGAGGTAAACAGTTTCATACCCCTGACACAGGAGTTTCTGCAAGAAGTACAAAATCATTTGTTCTTATAACCTCTAGAATGCCACTGGTTAAAACCTAGGGAAGATGCTCAAAAGTGTTTATAGATAGACTGACAAAACGGGAAGCCATGGATCTGACTAAACTAAGCATAGCTAATATTCAGAACCTGATAGGAATTTAAGAAGAAGCCTTCTCAACTAAATGAGGAAAAGTAAGACTTTGCAACATAAGTAAATGGGTCCTTGAATATCATTGAGATAGTCTCCCAATTCTTTGGGAAAAAAACAAACCAAACCTGTCCTTTGTTTACAAATGTAGTATTTACATGACCAGAAGTGTGTCTCCAAAACTAATCCAAAGCCCACCAATCCTTGTACCACTCCCAAAACTTTCTCAATTAATCTCAAGAGGCTTGTAAGTATTAAACAAAGGAAAAACAAAGTCATCCTAGAAAAAGCTTACATGTATCTTTGAGATGCAAACATCCTGTCTGGTCTTCAAAAGAACCCTCATCTCTGCTGTCCTTCTAAAATGCAAATTTTAAAAAGAAGGTAAAATAAAACTTGACTTGTTTTCCATAAATATTAGTTTAAAAGGCTTTGGCCATCTCAGTCCCTAAGTATGGTTATAATTTTTAGGGTTTCAAGCTAAAAAAATATTACTAGCTTAAATCTGTGTTTTCCATGTTAAAAAAAACCTTCTCCTTAAACTAATTACAACAGAGTAATTTGGTAAATTATACCTCTGTAAGCAGAATTTAAACATTAATTTTTTTCTCTACCTAATTGATCCTGCCAGTGGCATATGCTTATCTCAAAGCCACACATGTCCAAGTACGCACAGATGGTACAGTGAAACTGCAGACAGGTCATTAAATCAGTTATGGCTCCTTTGATCACTCAATTATTACAACTGCATTACCATCAGTTATACTAATCATTGTTTTAATTTGTTCTTTGTTTCCAAACATTGCTTTGTTATCTCCCTGCTGCACTGTGTTTTCGTCAGTGTTGCAAGCTATATTACATACAGCGTGCCTCATTTATGAGTGTTGTTTCTTACAGTACCCAATATGTAACCAAGCCTCCAATAAAACCTCTATGGCTAAACATCTTAAGGAAATAGATCACATTTACAACATAAGATAATTATAATAGTGTGATTCTCGGTATGGGAAGAGCTTCTCCATTTTTGGCTGCAAAGAGTATAATCAATCTGATTTCAGTGTTGACCATCTGGTGATGTCCATGTGTAGAGTCTTCTCTTGTGTTGTTGGAAGAGGGTGTTTGCTATGACCAGTGCATTTTCTTGGCAAAACCCTATTAGTCTTTGCCCTGCTTCATTCCGTATTCCAAGGTCAAATTTGCCTGTTACTCCAGGTGTTTCTTGACTTCCTACTTTTGAATTCCAGTCCTTTATAATGAAAAGGACATCTTTTTTGGGTGTTAGTTCTAAAAGGTCTTGTAAGTCTTCATAGAACCGTTCAACTTCAGCTTCTTCAGCATTACTGGTTGGGGCATAGACTTCGATTACTGTGATATTGAATGGTTTGCCATTCTTCAAAGATGGAGAAGCTCTATACAGTCAACCAAAACAAGACCAGGAGCTGACTGTGGTTCAGATCATGAACTCCTTATTGCCAAATTCAGACTGAAATTGAAGACAGTAGGGAAAACCACTAGACCATTCAGGTATGACCTAAATCAAATCCCTTATGACTACACAGTGGAAGTGAGAAATAGATTCAAGGGACTAGATCTGATAGAGTGTCTGATGAACTATGGACGGAGGTTCGTGACATTGTACAGGAGACAGGGATCAAGACCATCCCCATGGAAAAGAAATGCAAAAAGGAAAAATGGCTGTCTGAGGAGGCCTTATAATTAGCTGAGAAAAGAAGAGAAGCAAAAAGCAAAGGAGAAAAGGAAAGATATTCCCATTTGAATGCAGAGTTCTGAAGAATAGCAAGGAGAGATAAGAAAGCCTTCCTCAGTGATCAATACAAAGAAATAGAGGAAAACAACAGAATGGGAAAGACAAGGGAACATTTCATACAAACATGGGCTCGATAAAGGACAGAAATGGTATGGACCTAACAGAAGCAAAAGATATTAAGAAGAGGTGGCAAGAATACACAGAAGAACTGTACAAAAAAGATCTTCACGACCAAGATAACCATGCTGGTGTGATCACTCACCTAGAGCCAGACATCCTGGAATGTGAAGTCAAGTGGGCCTTAGAAAGCATCACTACAAACAAAGCTAGTGGAGGTGATGGAATTCCAGTTAAGCTATTTCAAATCCTGAAAGATGATGCTGTGAAAGTGCTGCACTCAATATGCCAGCCAATTTGGAAAACTCAGCAGTGGCCACAGGACTGGAAAAGGTCAGTTTTCATTCCAATCCCAAAGAAAGGCAATGCCGAAGAATGCTCATTCTCCAAGCCAGGCTTCAGCAGTACATGAACCATGAAATTCCAGATGTTCAAGCTGGTTTTAGAAAAGGCAGAGGAACCAGAGATCAAATTGCCAACATCCGCTGGATCATCGAAAAAGCAAGAGAGTTTCAGAAAAACATCTATTTCTGCTTTATTGACTATGCCAATGGAGAAGGCAATGGCACCCCACTCCAGTACTCTTGCCTGGAAAATCCCATGGACAGAGGAGCCTGGTAGGCTGCAGACCATGGGGTCGTGAAGAGTCAGACACGACTGAGCAACTTCACTTTCACTTTTCCCTTTTATGCATTGGAGAAGGAAATGGCAACCCACTCCAGTGTTCTTGCATGGAGAATCCCAGGGACGGGGGAGCCTGGTGGGCCGCCGTCCATGGGGTCACACGGAGTCAGACACGACTGAAGCAACTTAGCAGCAGCAGCAGCAGACTATGCCAAAGCCTTTGACTGCGTGGATCACAATAAACTGTGGAAAATTCTTCAAGAGATGGGAATACAAGACCACCTGACCTGCCTCTTGAGAAACCTATATGCAGGTCAGGAAGCAACAGTTAGAACTGGACATGGAACAACAGACTGGTTCCAAATAGGAAAAGGAGGATGTCAAGGCTGTATATTGTCACCCTGCTTACTTAACTTCTATGCAGAGTACATCATGAGAAACGCTGGGCTGGAAGAAGCATAAGCTGGAATCAAGACTGCTGGGAGAAATAACAATAACCTCAGATATGCAGATGACACCACCCTTATGGCAGAAAAGTGAAGAGGAACTAAAAAGCCTCTTGATGAAAGTGAAGTGGAGAGTGAAAAAGTTGGCTTAAAGCTCAACATTCAGAAAACGAAGATCATGGCATCTGGTCCCATCACTTCATGGCAAATAGATGGGGAAACAGTGGAAACAGTGTCAGACTTTATTTTTGGGGGCTCCAAAATCACTGCAGATGGTGATTGCAGCCATGAAATTAAAAGATGCTTACTCCTTGGAAGGAAAGTTATGACCAACCTAGATAGCATATTGAAAAGCAGAGATATTACTTTGCCAACAAAGGTCCGTCTAGTCAGTTCAGTTCAGTTCAGTCGCTCAGTCCAACTCTTTGCACGCCAGGCCTCCCTGTCCATCACCAACTCCTGGAGTTCACCCAGACTCACATCCATCGAGTCAGTGATGCCATCCAGCCATCTCATCCTCTGTCGTCCCCTTCTCCTCTTGCCCCCAATCCATCACAGCATCAGAGTCTTTTCCAAAGAGTCAACTCTTTGCATGAGGTGGCCAAAGTACTGGAGTTTCAGCTTTAGCATCATTCCTTCCAAAGAAATCCCAGGGCTGATCTCCTTCAGAATGGACTGGTTGGATCTCCGTGCAGTCCAAGGGATTCTCAAGAGTCTTCTCCAATACCACAGTTCAAAAGCATCAAATCTTCAGTGCTCAGCCTTCTTCACAGTCCAACTCTCACATCCATACATGACCACAGGAAAAACCATAGCCTTGACTAGACAAACCTTTGTTGGCAAAGTAATGTCTCTGCTTTTGAATATGCTATCTAGGTTGGCCATAACTTTCCTTCCAAGGAGTAAGCATCTTTTAATTTCATGGCTGCAATCACCATCTGCAGTGATTTTGGAGCCCAAAAATATAAAGTCTGACACTGTTTCCCCATCTATTTCCCATGAAGTGATGGGACCAGATGCCATGATCTTTGTTTTCCTGAATGTTGAGCTTTAAGCCAACTTTTTCACTCTCCAGTTTCACTTTCATCAAGAGGCTTTTGAGTTCCTCTTCACTTTCTGCCATAAGGGTGGTGTCATCTGCATATCTGAGGTTATTGATATTTCTCCCAGCTTGTGCTCCTTCCAGCCCAGCATTTCTCATGATGTACTCTGCATAGAAGTTAAATAAGCAGGGTGACAATATACTGCCTTGACGTCCTCCTTTTCCTATTTGGAACCAGTCTCTTGTTGCATGTCCAGTTCTAATTGTTGCTTCCTGACCTGCATATAGGTTTCTCAAGAGGCAGGTCAGGTGGTCTGGTATTCCCATCTCTTGCAGAATTTTCCACAGTTTATTGTGATCCACTTTCCAGTCGTCATGTATGGATGTGAGAGTTGGACTGTGAAGAAAGGTGAGCACTGAAAAATTGATGCCTTTGAACTGTGGTGTTGTAGAAGACTCTTGATTGTCCCTTGGACTTCAAGGAGATCCACCAGTCCATTCTGAAGGAGCTCAGCCCTGGGATTTCTTTGGAAGGAATGATGCTAAAGCTGAAACTCCAGTACTTTGGCCACCTCATGCGAAGAGTTGACTCATTGGAAAAGACTCTGATGCTGGGAGGGATTGGGGGCAGGAGGAGATGGGGACCACAGAGGATGAGATGGCTGGATGGCATCACTGACTCGATGGACTCACGTCTGAGTGAACTCTGGGAGTTGGTGATGGACAGGGAGGCCTGGCGTGCTGCGATTCATGGGGTCGCAAAGAGTCGGACACGACTGACCGATTGAACTGAACTGAACTGAGGTATGGGAAGAGGCAACAAGGGAAAATGTGTCCTGGATCATAGACAAGATCCAAAGAATCTTTAATTATTGATAGGAGTCTAATCCAAAACTTAGCACCTGAAGTGGCATATCAAAATTTTTCTCCTGATCTGGGATGAACCTCCCAGAGCTGTGGGACAAAATATGATCATGAAACGTCTCGCAAATCTTGGTTAAATTTCTTACTGAGAGGACAGGATCTGAGGTAGCCCTCTAACATGAGCCAGTGAACCCTGAGGAAACTCAAGAAGGAGAAAAGTACCTGCTATCCAGCAGCCATCAGACTACTGCTACTCCCTGCGGTGAACCCTGAGGAAACTTAGGATATAGGCCCCAGATAGCAGAGGTGCATATCAAGGAAATGATTTCAGCATCCCAGATTCTTAGATCTTCCCATACATAGAAAAGCACTGAATTCCTTAACTCAAGGTATTGCCTCCTGGGCTTGAAGTCCTCAAAATTCCCACCAAATAAAACCTTAACTTTTAGGTTTTAATATTTTTAAAGTCTACAGGTATAAAACAGAAACTTCCCATATAGGATCAGAAGAAGTAACCTTGGGAACACTAGCACCAATGGCAGACATTACCAGAGAGATTCATCTGATAAGACACAACCAGAAACAATTAGAATGGTCATTGGCCCTTTTTTCCCCTACAAGATTACGGGATGGACAGTGACAGTGGGGACTTGTTATAGGGAAGAATTGAGTCCATGTTGTACCTGCTTCTTTCACTTTAACTTTTGCTTCTCATTGTTTTTGTTCACTAAAGGATACTGTCCATACATAATGGCTTGCCTTGGGGAACCCTATCCACTCTGCCCGAGTCTTAAACCAAAATGCCTTTGTTTAGAGCCCTGTCCACCTGCGGATGGCTACAGGAAGTAAGAAATTAACACCTCCCTGTCCCGAGGCTAGCTATTCCAAGAGATGTTTCTAAGAATCATGGCCATTTAAACTTTACCTCCTCACCTCTCTCCAGCTCCCGCCACACACACACACATCATTCTATAAAAGAATCTGGCATCCAGACCCAGATAAGATGGTTATTTTGGACATGAGTCTGCCATCTTGGGCAGTTGGTTTCCAAATAAAGTTGTATTCCTTGCCTCAACATCTCATCTCCAATTAATTGGGCTGTCGTGCAGTGAACAGAATGAGCTTGGACTTAGTAACAGATTTATAGAAGTCAGTTGTATTTCTTTACACTAACAATATCAGAAAAGGAATGTGAAAAAACAATACCTTTCAAAATCACACCAAAAAAGATGCTTAGGAATAAAGCTGACCAAGAAGGTTGAAGACTTATGCTGAGAAGTATAAAATATTAACAAAGGAAACTGATGATTCAAAGAAATGGAAGGTTACCCCATGCTCTTCTATTGGAAGAATTAATATAATATGGCATACTACCCAAAGTAATCTACAGATTTAATGCTATCCCTATTAAATTGCCCATGAAATTTTTCACTGAACTAGAATAATCCTAAAATTTAGAGCCAAAAAGACTCAGAAATGCCACAGCAATCCTGTAGAAAAAGAACAAAGCAGCAGGTATAACCCTCCACACTTCAAATAATACTACAGAGGTACAGTAATCAAACAGCATGGTACTGGCACAAAAACAGACATATAGTTCAATGGAACAGAATACAAAGCCCAGAAATAACCCCAAGAATATATAATAGTAAAGACTCTATATTCAGTATCCTATGATAAACCATGGAAAATAATATTAAACAATAATATGTATATATGTAAAACTGAATCACTTTGCTGTACAGCAGAAATTAACAAAGCACCGTAAATCAGTGATACTCCAATTTTGAAAAATAGGAGCACCTAAATATATAAAAATAGTAACAGACATAAAAGAAGAAATTAATAGGAATACAATAATAAGAGAATTTAACACCTCACTGGCAATAATCTTCCAGACAGAAAAATCAGTAAGGCAGAGATCCTAAATGACAAAACACTTAGATTTAATTGGTATCTACAGAATACTAGGTCCCAAAAAGCAGAACACATTCTTTTTAAATGCACGTGGAACTTTCTCTGGGATAGACCACAAACTAGGACACAAAACGCTCAACAATTAAAGAGGGTAGAAATTATTTCAAGAATCTTTTCTGACCACAATGGCATAAAACTGGAAATGAGCCACAGAAAGAGAAACAAAAAACAGCAACATGAAGATTAAACATTCTACTAAAAAACCAATGGCTCAAAGAGGAAATTAAAATTTTAAAACTAAACAAAATCCAACAAACCTCTAATCAGCCTTACCAAGAAGAAAAGTGACAGGACTCAAATAATGAAATAAGAAATGAAAAAGGAGAAATAACTGATACTGCAGTAATTAAAAAAAATACTATGAATACTATGAACAGTTATATGCCAACAAAATGGACAACCTGGAAGAAATGGACAAGTTTCTAGTAACATACAGTCTGCCATAACTGAGTCAAGAAGAAAGATAATTTGAACAAACTGATCACTAGATCTGAAACAGAATTGGTAATTTTAAAAAAATTCCCTGCAAACAAAAGTCCGGGACCAGATGGCTTCATTGGGGAATTCTGCCAAACATACAAAGAGGAACTTATACCTATCCTTTTTGAACTCTTTCAAAGGATTGAAGAGGCATCACCATCACCCTGATACCAAAACCAGACAAAAGCACTCCCCTCAAAAGATTATTACAGGCCCATATCTTCATGAATATAGATGAAGAAATCCTCAATAAAACACCAGCAAACCAAATCCAACAGTACATGTAAAGGATTATACACCATGATCAAATTGGATTCAACAAGATTGCAAGGATGGTTCAACACATGCAAAATCATTGAGATACACAACATCAATGAGACAGAAACCACATGTTCATCAACAGATGCAGAAAAACCATTTCATAAAATTCAAAATCCATTCATGATAAAAACTCTCACCAAAGTGGGTATAGAAAAAATATGTCAATAAAAACAGTTTATGACAAACCCTAGCCAACATACTCCTCAATGATGAAAAGCTGAAAGACTCCTGCTAAAATCTGAAATAAGACTAGGATGCCCATACTGTCACCATTTCCATTCAACATAGTAATGGAATTTCTAGACTTAGCAATCAAACAAGAAAAAGAAAAGATATCCAAATCAAAAGGGAAAAAGTAAAACTGTCAATACAGGCAGGTGATAAGATATTCTATATAGAAAACCCTAAAGACTACACACAAAAAGTATTAGAACTGATAAATGAATTCAGTAAGTTAGCAGAACATAAGATTAGCATACAGAAATATACTGCATTTCTTTTTAAACTTTAATAGCTCTGAAGCGGAGGTGTTACAATATGTAGATGATATCTTGCTCCGTGCTGAGACAGAGGAAGCTTGTTCGCGAGCCTCAGAAGATTTCTTAAACTTTCTGGCAGGCTGTGGTTACAAGGCATCAAGAGAAAAGGCTCAGCTTTGTCAACAATCTGGTTAGATATCTGGGCCTAATCATATCGGAAGGAACTAGGGCCATAGGCCCTGAGAGAATTAAACCTATACTAAATCATCCCCTGCCTATGACTTTAAGACAATTGAGAGGATTTTTGGGAATCACAGGTTAGTGTCGCATTTGGATTCTGGGTTATGGGGAACTTGCCCAGCCTTTATATAAACTTATAGCTGAAACTCAGCAGGCCCAAACCGACAAACTGGTTTGGTCTCCAGAAACTCAAAAGGCTTTTAAGGTTCTTCAGATTGCTCTCCTGCAAGCCCCAGCTCTGAGCTTGCCCACAGGGTCAGAATTTAATTTGTTTGTCACTGAAAGAAAAGGTGTGGCATTGGGAGTTTTGACACAAACCCTAGGGCCTCAACCTATTGCTTATCTAAGCAGAGAATTAGATGTAATTTCACGTGGGTGGCCCCACTGCCTAAGAGTAACTGGGGCAGTGGCTTTATTAGCACCTGAAGCTTTAAAAATAATGGACAAAACCTTACCTTACTGACTTTTCATGATGTGCATGGAATATTAAATTCTAAGGTTAGTATTTGGATGACAGACAGTAGGCTTCTTTGTTAGAAAACCAGTGCTGCTGCTGCTGCTAAGTCACTTCAGTCGTGTCCGACTCTGTGCGACCCCAAAGACGGCAGCCCACCAGGCTCCCCGTCCCTGGGATTCTCCAGGCAAGAACACTGGAGTGGGTTGCCATTGCCTTCTCCAATGCAGGAAAGTGAAAAGTGAAAGTGAAGTCGCTCAGTCGTGTCTGACTCTTAGCGACCCCATGGACTGCAGCCCACCAGGCTCCTCCATCCATGGGATTTTCCAGGCAAGAGTACTGGAGTTGGGTGCCATTGCCTTCTCCTAGAAGGACCAGTAACTAAGCTTAAAGTTTGTGGAAATCTAAATCCTGCCACTTTCCTTCCTGAGAAGGAAAATGAAACACCTGATCACGATAGTTCTCAATTCCTAACTTTAAACTATCCACTCGGGAGGATCTAAAGGATACCCCATTAGACAATCCTGACATGGAAATATTTACAGATGGCAGTTCTTTTGTTCAGGATGGAAAGCGTAAAGCAGGTTACGCTGTGGTGACTGCTGAACAGGTTTTGGAAGCAAAATCTCTCCCTCAGGGAACCAGTGCTCAGTTAGCGGAGCTTGTGGCTCTGACCCGAGCTCTAGAGTTAAGCAAAGAGCAGCGGATGGGCCTGATAATCTATGTGAGTCTACTTCTGCTGACTCCAAAAATCCTGAGTCTGCCATTTGATCCTCAAGACAATGCCTTCCTGTCCTGGGCTCACTCCTATGCTGCATTCCACAATCGGTTTAACTGCTGGGTCTGTGGAGCACTCCCCTCTTCATCAGTGGAAGGCTTCCGGAGGTGGACATCTCCACTTCAAGGAAAAGACTTTCTCCAAGTCTGTGAATACCTTTGACGACAATCACATGCGATGCCTCTTCATCTGATGACATCTACCAACCCTAAAATGGACTGGTGCAACACGTTGCACTTTAACTATGTACATAATGTGACTTTTAATTTCGATTTTAACTTGTTTTAATGACTATGTTGCCTGCATCTGTAACTGTATAACTGGATTTGTTTCTAGCCGCATGAAAGCTTTTAAGTTACAAATGGTTACTCAAACTCCTGCTACTGCTGCAGCTTCCTCCAACTACTATTTGGGTCCCCTGGATCAGATATCCTCAATATGAGGATTAGGAGAATATGTTGCCTCACTAATTTAGGGACAATGCCCCATGTCAGCTTGGAAGCAGTTATGGAACGAGAATGACGCCCCTTTTCCCTAGGCAACATAATTCTCCTAAAAGAAAAGGGGGGAATGAGAGAGTCATTTCCTAGGCAGGCTGATAAGGAGACTAGGGGTCCCCAAGAAGAGAAGGGCCTGGAATTCTCAAGGAGGAAGAAAGGACAAACTTTTTTTTTCCTTCTCTACATTCCTTAGGATTATATAACAATAATGTATCCTGCCTGAGGACAGTCTCTGGATTAAACCTGGCTAATTCTGTAATCTTAAAATGTAAATTATGGGAGTGGACCTGGTCTTTACAAGGATGTATCCTGCCTGAGGACAGTCACTGGATTAAACCTTCTGGCTAATTCTGTTATCTTAAAATGTAAATTATGGGAGTAGGTCTGGTGAGGTCTTTACAACCTCCAGACATTCTTTGGATTCATTGGAGAGTATATAACTTCATTGCTAACACTAGCAAGTGGGTACTCTTTCTGCCTTCTGATGCCTATGGCAGGAGCTTTCTCTATCTCCTTTATACTTTAATAAAACTTTATTACACACAAACACACACACACACAAAATACTGCATTTCTTTACATTAATAAAACATCTGAGAAAGTTAAAAAAAAAAAAAAACTCCATTTAAAATCACATCACACAGACACAGAAAAGCACACACACAAACACACAAAATGCTTAGGAATAAACTGACCAAATAGGTGAAAAACTTATATGCTGAGAACTATAAAACATTGATAAAGGAAACTGAAGATGATTTCAAATAAATAGAAAGATATAACATGCTCTTTAATTGAAAGAATTAATATTGTTGAAATGGCTATACTACCCAAAGCAATCTAAAGATTTAATATGATCCCTATCAAATTACACATGACATTTTTCACAGAAATAGAATAATCCTAAAATGTATATGGAACCACAAAAGCCCCAGAATTTCCAAAGCAATCTAGAGAATAAAGAACAAAACTGGAGGCATAATCTTTCCAGACTTCAGAGAACACTACACAGCTATAGTAATCAAAACAGGATGGTATTGCATTAAAAACATAGATTAATGAAACAGAAGAGAGAGCCCCCAAATTAAATCCTCACCTATACAGTCAACAAAGGAGGCAAGAATAGACAGTAGAGAAAGTCTCTTCATCAAGTGGTGTTGGGAAAGCTGGGCAGCCACATATAAATCAATGAAGTTGAACACTTCCTCACAGCATACACAAAAATAAACTCAAAATGGCTTAAAGACGTAAAGACATAACACCATACAACTAGAAGAGAAAAGCAGTAAAACATTCTCTGACATAAATCATAGCAGTATTTTCTTAGCTCAGTCCCCCAAGATGAAATAAAAGCAAAAACAAATGAAACCTGACTGGTTCCAAATAGGAAAAGGAGGACATCAAGGCTGTATATTGTCACCCTGTTTATTTAACTTATATGCAGAGTACATCATGAGAAACGCTGGGCTGGAAGAAGCACAAGCTGGAATCAAGATTGCCGGGAGAAGTATCAATAACCTCAGATATGCAGATGACACCACCCTTATGGCAGAAAGTGAAGAGGAACTAAAAAGCCTCTTAATGAAAGTGAAAGTGGAGAGTGAAAAAGTTGGCTTAAAGCTCAACATTCAGAAAATGAAGAGCATGGCATCCGGTCCCACCACTTCATGGGAAATAGATGGGGAAACAGTGGAACAGTGTCAGACTTTATTTTTCTGGGCTCCAAAATCACTACAGATGGTGACTGCAGCCATGAAATTAAAAGACGTTTACGCCTTGGAAGGAAAGTTATGACCAACCTAGATAGCATATTCAAAAGCAGAGACATTACTTTGCCAACAAAGGTCCGTCTAGTCAGGGCTATGGTTTTTCCTGTGGTCATGTATGGATGTGAGAGTTGGACTGTGAAGAAGGCTGAGCGCTGAAGAATTAATGCTTTTGAACTGTGGTGTTGGAGAAGACTCTTGAGAGTCCCTTGGACTGCAAGGAGATCAGCCCTGGGATTTCTTTGGAAGGAATGATGCTAAAGCTGAAACTCCAGTACTTTGGCCACCTCATGCGAAGAGTTGACTCATTGGAAAAGACTCTGATGCTGGGAGGGATTGGGGGCAGGAGGAGAAGGGGACGACAGAGGATGAGATGGCTGGATGGCATCGCTGACTCGATGGATGTAAGTCTGAGTGAACTCTGGGGGTTGGTGATGGATAGGGAGGCCTGGTGTGCTGCGATTCATGGGGTCGCAAAGAGTTGGACACGACTGAGCGACTGATCTGATCTGAATCAAACGTATAAGCTTTGCATAGCAAAGATTGGGAGAAATATTTGCAAACAGTGTGACCAACAAGAGTTTAATCTCTAAAACACAAAAACAGTTCATACAACTCAGTATCAAAAAAACCCGAAACAACCCAATCAAAAAATGGGCACAAGTCCTAAACAGATATTTTCCCAAGGAAATATACACATGGTCAATAGGCACATGAAAAGATGCTGAACATTGCTATTTACTAGAGAAAGGCAAATTAAAACTACAATGATCCATTATCTCACACTGGTCTGAATGGCCATAACCCAAAAATGTACAAATGATATATACTGGATTGGGTGTATAGAAAAAGGAATGTTCCTACACTTTTGTTTGGAATGTAAATCAGTACAACCATTATGGAATAATGGAATATTACTCATAAAAAGAATGAGATACTGCCATTTGCAGCAATATAGATGAACCTAGAGATTATGATACTAAGTAAGCCATACAGAGAAAGACAAATCTTATGATACTGTTTATAAGTGGAATCTTAAAAAAATGATACAAATGAATTTATATACAAAACAAATAGACTTACAGACATGGAAAACAAAGTTATGATTACCAAAGGGAAAAGATGAAGGAGGGCTAAATTAGGGGTTTGGGATTAACATATATACACTACTATGTATAAAATAGATAACCAACAAAGACCTACTGTATAGCATAGGGAACCATACACAACATTTTGTAATAACCTATAAGAGAAAAGAATCTGAAAAAGAATAGATACATATGTATAACTGAATCACTTTGCTGTACACCTGAAACTAACACAACATTGTAAATCAACTATATTTTGGTTTTTAAAAAAGGACACTGCGGAACACTGCACTAGAATATGATCACACGGGATGAACTGTAGACATGAGGCTGGCAAAGTAGTCTGAAGAAACTTAAGTTACAGTGTTCTGTGTTGCTCTGCTTTGTGGAAGATCAAAAACAGAGAAAACATGAACTGGAAAAGATTTTAGATGAAAGATGAGAATTAGTTGTTTGAACATGTGAATTTAAAATTACTATGGAGTGTGTAAGTGAAGATATTAATATTAAATAGGCAGTTAGAAAGAAGGTTTGGAGAGCAGGAGAGAAGCTAAAAGATTCAAGTTGCAGGTTTGGGGAGTCCACCTAACATTTTATGTGGTAAAAGCACAGTTATAACATCACATAAGAGTACAGTTGACCACTGAACAAAGAGGGATTGGGGTTGTAACCCTTCTGGAAGGGTTATATGTTCCTTTGCCTCTGCTCCCTTAGCTGTCCCCTCCCATGTTACCACACTGCTTTATAATCATTTTTCTTACGAGTTGGCAAACTCCATGTTTTAAAATTTTATTTTTATACATTCAGTTCGGTTGCTCATTTGTTTCTGACTCTTTGCGACCCCGTGGACCACAGCATGTCAGGCATCCCTGTCCATCACCAACTCCCTGAGTTTACTCAAACTCATCTCCATTGATGCCATCCAACCATCTCATCCTGTCATCCCCTTCTCCTCCTGCCTTCAATCTTTCCCAGCATCAGGGTCTTTTCACATGAGTCAGCTCTTCACATCAGGGGCCAAAGTATTGGAGTTTTCAGCTTCAACATCAGTCCTTCCAATGAACACCCAGGACTGATCTCCTTTAGGATGGACTGGTTGGATCTCCTTGCAGTCCAAGGGACTCTCAAGAGTCTTCTCCAACACCACAGTTCAAAAGCATCAATTCTTCGGTGCTCAGCTTTCTTTATAGTCCAGCTCTCACATCCATACATATTGGAAAAACCATAGCCTTGACGAGATGGACCTTTGTTGGTAAAGTAACGTCTCTGCTTTTCAATATGCTGTTTAGGTTGGATATAACTTTCCTTCCAAGGAGTAAGTGTCTTTGAATTTCATAGCTGCAGTCACCATGTGCAGTGATTTTGGAGCCCCCAAAATAAAGTCAGCCACTATTTCCACTGTTTCCCATCTATTTGCCATGAAGTGATGGGACCAGATACCATGATCTTCGTTTTTTGAATGTTGAGCTGTAAGCCAACTTTTTCACTCTCCACTTTCACTGTCATCAAGAGGCTTTTTAGTTCCTCTTCACTTTCTGCCATAAGGGTGGTGTCATCTTCATATCTGAGGTTATTGATATTTCTCCTGGCAGTCTTGATTCCAGCTTGTGCTTCCTCCAGCCCAGTGTTTCTCATGATGTACTCTGCATAGAAGTTAAATAAGCAGGGTGACAACAGCCTTGACATACTCCTTTTCCTATTTGGAACCAGTCTGTTGTTTTATACATTGCTGCTGCTAAGTTACTTCAGTTGTGTCCGACTCTGTGTGACCCCATAGACGGCAGCCCACCAGGCCCCCCATCCCTGGGATTCTCCAGGCAAGAACACTGGAGTGGGTTGCCATTTCCTTCTCCAATGCATGAAAGTGAAAAGGCAAAGTGAAGTCACTCAGTCATGTCTGACTCTTAGTGACCCCATGGACTGCAGCCCACCAGGCTCCTCCATCCATGGGATGTTCCATACATTAGGCTTAATGAATAGTGCTTGTGCTCGGTCACTATGTCACGTCTGACTCTTTGGGACCCCCAACTCTGTAGCCCTCCGGACTCCTGCTTGTCTGTGGGATTTTTCAGGCAAGAATACTGGAGTGGGTTGCCATTTCCTCCTCCAGGGGATCTTTCCAACCCAGAGATCGAACCCATGTCTCCTACATTGGCAGGAGGATTCTTTACCACTGAGCCACCCAGGAAGCCCCTTTAGTAATGTTTTTTGAATTAATAAGAGACATTCTTAAGGGACGAACTCTGCACAAAAGGATTACTACTATTGGATTCCAAACTGCTGTGCCCTCTATACCAATGGTTGACAAGGTAAGAGGGAATTGCTCCTGAGGAGTAAACTATTATTAATATTTAGAACTTGAGAACACAAGAGAATTCTCTCTTCGGATGTTGAGAAATATATTTTAACTTCACAACCTTTGTGAACCACTTGGGGCACTAATGAGAGTACTGTTGGGTGCTTTTGGTTGGATGCTGTTGGGTACACTTTTTCATCCCCCTACACAATTGGAGAATAATTTGTTGACCACAACAGTTACAATGCTTTTAACCCTGAAGGATTAAAATTTAAAAAAGAACAATCACCAAAAAACCCAGAGTTACGGTCCAGCAATCCTACTCCTGGGCATTTATGAGAAAATATAAAAACTAAAAGATACATGCATCCCAATGTTCATTGCAGCATTATTTACAATAGCCAAGACATAAAAATAAACTGAGTGTCCATCAACCAATGAGTGGATAAAGAAGATATGATATGATATGTTATATACATACACAAACAAAATGGACTATTACTCAGCCATAAAAATGAAATATTGCCATTTGAAGCTAGGTGGATGGACCTAGAGGTTCATACTAAGACTTCATACTAAGTGAAGTCAGAGAAAGATAAATATAATATGATATCACTTATATGTAGAATCTAAAACATACAAATAAACTTGCAGTACTTAAAAAACAGAAACAGACTCATAGAAAATGTTATGGTTACCTAAGGGGAGAGGGGGAGGAATAAACTAGGAGTATGGGATTAAAAGAAATACATTATCATATATAAGAGAGATGAACAACAAGGATTTACTGTATAGTTTAAGGAACTATATTCAATATCTTGTAATAAGATATATGTATTTTACAGATTCCATTATAGAAGTGTAACTGAATTACTTCACTGTACACCTGAAACAGTACTGTATACCAACCATACTTCAAAAAAAATGGACAGAGGACCTGAATAGACATTTCTCCAAGGAGGAAAAGCAGATGGCCATGTGCCATCTTTTCAGGCACATGAAAAGATGCTCAACACAGCTAATCATCAGAGAAATGCAAATCAAAAGCACAATGGGATATCACCTCATATCTTTCAGAGTGGCTTTCATCAAAAAGAATAAAAATAATAAATGTTGGTAAGGATCTGGATATTCTGTTGGTGGAAATGTAGTAAATTGTTGTAGCTACTGTGGAAAACTGTATGGATATGAATTAAAAAGAAAAAAAAAACCCAAACACTAATTCAAAAAGATACATGCATCAATGTTCATAGCAGCATTTTAGATAATGCCAAGGTATGGAAGCAACCTGTGTCTATCAACAGATGAATGGATAAAGACGCAGGTGTGTGTGTGTGTGTGTGAGTGAGAGAGATATATATTGGAGAAGGAAATGGCAACCCACTCCATTACACTTGCCTGGAAAATCCCATGGACAGAGGAGCCTGGTAGGCTCAGGGGGTTGCAAAGAGTCGGACATGACTGAGTGATAGGTTCTAGGTTCTATAATGTATGTGTGTATATATATGTGTATATATATATATATATGACAATGGAATATCACTTAGCTGTAAAATAGAAATTACGCTATTTGCAAAAATGTGGACGAACTTGGAGGTGTCATGCTAAGTGAAATAAGTCAGACAGAGACTGTATGATATCACTTTGATGTGAAATCTAAAAATACAACAAACATGAATATAACAGAAAACCAGCCAGCTCACAGACACAGAGAACAAACCAGTGGTTACCAGTGAGGAGAGGGTTAAGAGGTCCCAACTATTGTTTCTAAAACAGTCTACAAGGATATATTGTTCAACACAGGGAATAGAGCCAATATTTTATAATCGCTTAAGGGTATAACTTTAAAAAATTGTGAATCACTATACTGTACACCTGAAACTTAAATATTGTAAAACTATAACTCTAAAAAAGTTAAAATTTAAATAAAAATAAGAAACGCAGATGTACAACGTATGTTTGCTAGGACACAGACAGACTGTTTTACTTAGCATAAAATTCAAGTTAAATCATGTGTAAACTGGAATGGCTTTCCCATACCTCAATATGTCAAAATGTCTTCCATCAGTTCAAAACTTAAATATTATAAAACTAAACTTTAAAAAATAGTTAAAATTTAAATAAAAATAAGAAACGCAGATGTACAACGTATGTTTGCTAGGACACAGACTGTTTTACTTAGCATAAAATTCAAGTTAAATCATGTGTAAACCAGAATGACTTTCCAATACCTCAGTACATCAAAATTTCTTCCATCAGTTCAAAACCCAAATACTTTAGAGGGCTGAGAAATCTGTACCTTTTTCTTTAGCACCTTATGGCCTCATTAAACCAAAAAGCTCAAAGTCAAAACTGTATTTTGGTAAAAGATAGAATGAATTGAGAGAGCAGCATTGACATACACATTTTGTTGTTGTTGTTCAGGCGCTCAGTCGACCCAGTCACCCAATCGCGTCTGACTCTCTGCAACCCCATGGACCGCAGCACACCAGGCCTTCCTGTCCCTCATCATCTCCCAAAGTTTGCCCAAGTAGTGGTCAGTCAGTTCAGTTCAGTCGCTCAGTCGTGTCCGACTCTTTGCAACCCCATGAATCGCAGCACACCAGGCCTCCCTGTCCATCACCAACTCCCAGAGTTCACCCAAACTCATATCCATTGAGTCGGCGATGCCATCCAGCCATCGCATCCTCTGTTGTCCCCTTCTCCTCCTGCCCCCAATCCCTTCCAGCATCAGAGTCTTTTCCAATGAGTCAACTAAAAGAGCTAGTGGGAAGCTGCTCGGTGCTCTGTGATGACCTAGAGGGGTAGGATACGGGGTCAGGGAGGGAGACTCAAGAGGGAGGGGATATATGTATACATACATCTGATTCATCTGTATATATGTATACATACATCTGTGGTATACAGCAGAAACTAACACAAAATTGTGGAACAATCATACGCCAATTAAACAAACATTCAAAAAAAAAAAAAAGAAAAAAACACCCTGTGTTTTGGTCTGAGGTGTCCTTGTCTTACCAGCAATCAGAATATCATCCACATACTGGAGCAGGGCTCCCTCATTAAGTGTCCCTCAAATCTCTTGTCAGGATTTCTCCAAATATTGTTAAGGAATTCGTAGAGCATTAAAGTGAAAGTCGCTCAGCCGTGTCCGACTCTTTACAAACCCATGAACTATACAGTCCATGGAATTCTCTAGGCCAGAATACTGGAGTGGGTAGCCTTTCCCTTTTCCAGGGGATTTTCCCAACCCAGGGTTCGAACCCAGGTCTCCCACATTGCAGGTGGATTCTTTACCAGCTGAGCCACCAGGGAAGTTCAAGAATACTGGAGTGGGTAGCTATCCCTTCTCCTGACCCAGGAATCGAACCAGAATTCTTAAGTCCCCTCAGTACTGTTTACCTTTTGTATCTAGACCTTTCCATTTAAAAGTAAACAACTCCTGGGATTCAACACTGAAGGGTATACCCAAAAAAGGGAATGGGGGATTTCTTTCAAATCCAATATGAAAAACCAACAAAAATCTCTGAAGAGGGTAGTAAGCAGAGTGCATGGTTTAGTGACTACTGGATGAAATCTTCTAGAATTTGATTATTTGGTCTCGAGTCCTGCAGAAACTAATATTCATTTGTGCCTGGTTTCTGGACTGGAGTACTGTATTGCAAGGTGACCAGCAGGGACATATTAAAACATATTCAAGGAAGTTGGTTAGCAGGGGTTAAACTCCAAGCTTTGCCTGCTCCTTTAAGTTTGGAATTTTTGCCCCAGACTGAAGTGTAACTTGCACAGACAGAGCCTCATTGCTCTCTCTGGACTCATCTTCTGTAGTATCTCTTTAAGAGTGGTTGCTGTTTTCTTTGTGGCTGGAGCAAAAGAGTCCAAAATGCATAAGCCTGCTCTGGTGGTACTTCCATGTCTATTCAGTTCAGTTGCTCAGTTGTGTCCGACTCTTCGTGACCCCATGAATCGCAGCACGCCAGGCCTCCCTGTCCATCACCAACCCCCAGAGTTCACTCAGACTCACGTCCATCGAGTCAGTGATGCCATCCAGCCATCTCATCCTCTGTCGTCCCCTTTTCCTCCTGCCCCCAAGCCCTCCCAGCATCAGAGTCTTTTCCAATGAGTCAACTCTTCGCATCAGGTGGCCAAAGTACTGGAGTCTCAGCTTCAGCATCATTCCCTCCAAAGAAATCCCAGGGATGATCTCCTTCAGAATGGACTGGTTGGATCTCCTTGCAGTCCAAGGGACTCTCAAGAGTCTTCTCCAACACCACAGTTCAAAAGCATCAATTCTTCAGCACTCAGCCTTCTTCACAGTCCAACTCTCACATCCATACATGATCACAGGAAAAACCATAGCCTTGACTAGACGAACCTTTGTTGGCAAAGTAACGTCTCTGCTTTTGAATATGCTACCTAGGTTGGTCATAACTTTCCTTCCAAGGAGTAAGCATCTTTTAATTTCATGGCTGCAGTCACCATCTGTAGTGATTTTGGAGCCCAGAAAAATAAAGTCTGACACTATTTCCCCATCTATTTCCCATGAAGTGGTGGGACCGGATGCCATGCTCTTCGTTTTCTGAATGTTGAGCTTTAAGCCAACTTTTTCACTCTCCTCTTTCACGTTCATCAAGAGGTTTTTAGTTCCTCTTCACTTTCTGCCATAAGGGTGGTGTCATCTGCATATCTGAGGTTATTGATATTTCTCCGGGCAATCTTGATTCCAGCTTGTGTTTCTTCCAGCCCAGTGTTTCTCATGATGTACTCTGCATATAAGTTAAATAAGCAGGGTGACAATATACAGCCTTGACGTCCTCCTTTTCCTATTTAGAACCAATCTGTTGTTCCATGTCCAGTTCTAACTGTTGCTTCCTGACCTGCATAGAGGTTTCTCAAGAGGCAGGTCAGGTGGTCTGATATTCCCATCTCTTTCAGAGTTTTCCACAGTTTATTGTGATCCACACAGTCAAAGGCTTTGGCATAGTCATTAAGCAGAAATAGATGTTTTTCTGGAATTCTCTTGCTTTTTCCATGATCCAGTGGATGTTGGCAATTTGATCTCTGGTTTTTCTGCCTTTTCTAAAACCAGCTTGAACATCAGGAAGTTCATGGTTCATGTATTGCTGAAGCCTGGCCTGGAGAATTTTGAGCATTACTTTACTAGCATGTGAGATGTCCATTCATCCAGGTGCAAATGCTAACTTGGCATTTAGTTAGTAAATCTCATCCCAGAAAGGGAATGGGGCATTCAGGCATATATAGAAAGCAAGGTTTCAGATGGGTCTCCCTCTTTGATGGTCTAGCAGCTGGAAAAAAGGCTTTTGCAAGATTTATCTGGATACTCCAGTTACTAACAGTCACAGAAATATAGAAACCTTGTTATTTACTGATAAGACCAAATAAGTGGTCCCGCAATGGATTGGAAAGTGCAAAAATTGATTTTCCACTATCATAGTCACCTAGAGGGCCATATGAGAGATACTGATATACTCTATGAGATTTAAAGGAACCCCTGGACCCTGCTGTCATTCTTGGTCACTTTCATTTTCATTTATGTGGGTGTCTGATAGCTTCCCCAGTGGCTCAGTGGTAAAAGAATATGCCTTCCATGCAGGAGACAAGAGTTCAATCCCTGGGTCAGGAAGATCCCCTGGAGGAGGGCATGGCAGTCCACTCGAGTATTCTTGCTTGGCGAATCCCATGAACAGAGGGGCCTCAAGGGCTACAGTCCTCAGGGTCACAATGAGTCAGACATGACTGACTGACTAAACAACGGATATGCTACCTGTTGTTTACCTTCAAGAATCTTATTTAGGATGGGACAGTCTCTTTCCCAAGGTTCCTTCAGTTTGGAATACACACTGCCCCTATGGGCACCCCATTCCAGTGGAAGTGAGGGGTTTGGGGCCTCCTACTTTTACTGAGTCCCTTGTGGGGGTCCCTAATGGGATCTGGCTCTACCCTGTGTTAAGACAGCTGCAAACAGAGTAGCCTATTTTTCTCTTTTGCTCCTGAAACTGATGGCTGCCATTAAAAACTTTGAAGGCAGTTTCAACAACTGAGATGAGATAGGCTGAAACCTGGGACCCTTTGCTGCTGTACTGACATCTGGTCAAATGTCTCCTCCCGCAAAAAAAAATACAGAGAAACTATAAGGGACTAAAAATAATTTCAATTGGAGCAAATTATAGGCAACAAGACATAAAAAGACCAAAAGAACCCAAATGCCTCTTCTGAAGAGCCAGGGATAAAAGCAGGGTACAGCGAATGCCCCTTGCACACACCACTACCAAATGCCACCCCTCCAACCCGACCCCTGGGCACACCCCTACCGTCATCCCATATAAAGAACCAGCTCACCTCTTCTTGCTGCTGCTGCTAAGTCGCTTCAGTCATGTCCGACTGTGCGACCCCATAGACGGCAGCCCACCAGGCTCCCCTGTCCCTGGGATTCTCCAGGCAAGAACACTGGAGTAGGGTGCCATTGCCTTCTCCGTGGCTCTTCTTGAGGAGCAAGTAAAGGAACCTGTTACTTGTTTTTACATCCTGGAGCTGCGGCAGGAGTCCTAAAAAAGCCTTGTCTCAATTTTTTCTCTGGCCTCTAATCAATTTATACTGATTAAGGAGGCCAAGAACCTAGTTGGTAAAAGAGACACAGGCAGTCCTAAAACCCCTCCACCTTTTGCAGTTTCTTCTGTGTACGGGGGCTCTCTGGTGAACAAAAGTCATTAACCATATTGAAATTCTCTAGTTGCCAAGGAGAGGAGGACGGGAGGGTTGGATTGGGAGTTTGGGACTAGAAGGTGCAAACTATTACGTATAGAATGGATATACAACAAGGTCCTACTGTTCTGCATAAGGACCTATAGCATAAGGAACTATATTCAGTATCTTGTAATAAACCATAATGTAAAAGACAAAAATAAATTCTCTGGGCTTCAGGATATAGATCTGTATATTGCCTATAGGATTTAAAGACTTTTCTAGAAATTCTGAAAGATCCTAATTGGATTTCTATTTTTTTACCTCCTGTACTTTATTAGGATCTGTTAACACAGCTATTCTTTTTTTTTTCTTTTTTAAATTTTATTTTTAAACTTTACAATATTGTATTAGTTTTGCCAAACATCAAAATGAATCCGCCACAGGTATACCCGTGCTCCCCATCCTGAACCCACCTCCCTCCTCCCTCCCCATACCCTCCCTCTGGGTGGTCCCAGTGCACCAGCCCCAAGCATCCAGTATCGTGCATCGAACCTGGACTGGCAACTCGTTTCATACATGATATTATACATGTTTCAATGCCATTCTCCTAAATCTCCCCACCCTCTCCCTCTCCCACAGAGTCCATAAGACTGATCTATACATCAGTGTCTCGTTTGCTGTCTCGTACACAGGGTTATTGTTACCATCTTTCTAAATTCCATATATATGTGTTAGTATACTGTATTGGTGTTTTTCTTTCTGGCTTACTTCACTCTGTATAATAGGTTCCAGTTTCATCCACCTCATTAGAACTAAAGGGAACCCTCTTACACTGTTGGTGGGAATGCAAACTAGTACAGCCACTATGGAGAACAGTGTGGAGATTCCTTAAAAAACTGGAAATAAAACTGCCTTATGATCCAGCAATCCCACTGCTGGGCATACACACTGAGGAAACCAGAAGGGAAAGAGACACGTGTACCCCAATGTTCATCGCAGCACTGTTTATAATAGCCAGGACATGGAAGCAACCTAGATGCCCATCAGCAGATGAATGGATAAGAAAGCTGTGGTACATATACACAATGGAGTATTACTCAGCCATTAAAAAAAGGATCTGTTAACACAGCTATTCTTGTAGCAACCAATATGGGTTGCCAGGAATTTCTTTCTGAAGCCATCCTGCCTTTGTCCTGGCTTTATCTAGCACCATTATACAATCTTCTGAAGTGAGGAGGAGGTTATTTAATACATTTTGAACATTTGCCTAGGTTGGGTTGTGGTTTGCAAAAAAAAAAAATCGATGAAAAAAAAATTTTCCATTCTCTTTGAGTCATCTCTTGACATGTTCTTCCAATGAAATAAATCTAAAGCTGAAAAAGGGGAGTGGACCCAGGTCAATACCATCAGCTGCTAAGTCTCAGCATTCGTGCTGACTTAATGGATACCACTCCACCTGAGTTTGGGTAGCTCCCTAGCAGGTATGAGGGGACAAGACCACTCTTTCTCCCTCTTAAGAGATGAGGGTGGGATGGGGGATGCTGAGCCCTGAGGCTCAGGCCCTGGCAGCAAAGTAGCATCATGTAAGATGGGAGGAGCCTTCTAAGTGTTCAGCTGAACTAACAAGCAAGTCATCTTTCTTTTCATTAGAATCAAGAAAAATAGGTTTGCCTTTCCTTCCTGTTGGATCATAACCTTATTTTCTTGGCATACATTTATTTTGATACAACATACAAGACTGTACATAAGTATTTTATCCTATTTTTCTCCCCATTTACAAAATACGTCTAGTTGTAAAATTGTACTGTAATTTAAGGGCCCATTTTCAGACCGTTTTGCTCTGGAGGCCAAAAGCTATTGTGGCCATGCAGTGTTACCAAAAATACCATCTTTCTTTGCCCCAGATTTATAATTGAACATTCTAGTTTTGGAGAATGCTGCAGAGAGCGCTGTAAGAGGAAACTGAATGGACATTTCCCACCTTGAAGGGCCTCTGCTTCTAGATATCACGGCAATGAAAGCTTTCTAGTGGGCCCAGCCAAGGCTGTTTATTCCCCAATAGCCAGTTCTTAACACTTCAAGCAGACAGAAACTGACACATAAAAACAAGCTGAAAACCAAAAACCAGAGCCCCAGACCTTTAACCCAGGTAATAAGTAGCTCAGCAGCTGTAATCTTCTATGCTGTCAGCCAAAATCCAGACAGAAACAAACTTTTCGCCCAGTTGGGTCACCAACCCACTGCTGCTGCTAAGCCACTTCAGTCGTGTCAGACTCTGTGCGACCCCATAGATGGCAGCCCACCAGGCTCCCAGGTCCCTGAGATTCTCCAGGCAAGAACACTGGAATGGGTTGCCATTTCCTTTTCCAACGCATGAAAGTGAAAAGTGAAAGTGAAGTCATTCAGTCGTGTCTGACCCTTAGCGACCCCATGGACTGGGAGGAGCCTCCCAGGCTCCTCCGTCCATGGGATTTTCCAGGCAAGAGTACTGGAGTGGGGTGCCATCGCCTTCTCCAACCAACCCACTATCTAGTCAGAATTGCAGACATTTTAGAAACAGGTGCGATTCTTTAACGAAGTTACTCACACGAAGGACGCTTCCAAACGCGCACCCAGAAACCATTTCTCTGCCGCAGGACGAAACTAAGCACTGAAGGTCCACAGCAAGTCACCGGAGAAAGCCAGGGATGGTTCCAGAACTCATGGACAAGGCAGCTCCTCCAACTCATTCACAGACTCTTGGTACTGGCAAGGAGCGAGGAGCCATGGGTGAAAGGTCCCTGTGAACCTCCCTCCTGGACTTTCCCTCACCAAACCTATCACCAACCCAGGTTTGTTTTGCACAGCAAGCCAAAACGTGGAAACATAGAGCTCTGCAGCAAAGGGGGCTTAGATGGCAAGGCAACCAAGTGAGGAAACTGGAGAACAAATCTCAAATCTGCCCCCGAGAAGGCAAAGGCTTGGCATATCTGACATAATGAACAAAGAATCACAGAGCGTAGGAACATCACCAGCGTGGGGAGCAATTGGGCCAAGGTGCGGCAACCATGGTCATCATCTTTCTGCGCAGGCCTAACTAAGCAAAACCCTCCGCGCTTTCAGGCCATCAAGTGAACACTTACGCATGCCTAGTTGAAGGATCAGTGGTCCCATCCTGTCTTAATCAGTTCGGCTGACGACAAATTTCTGGAAAACACCTCTGGCAAGCAGCTTCCTATCAGGCTACTTGCCACTTGGAGGGCATGCCGAGTATTCTGTGGCAACAATTAAAACGGCCTTGATTGGTCAAGGCAGGTTACAGGTGAAATGGATGTAACTAATGCTTACCCTCATTTCGTCACCAGCTTTCACCTGTCTTTGAGAGCGTAGGCCAGCCGTCATTAGAAGTGTACCAGTTATCTTCCAAGGCATTTACGAAGAGGATTTTTCTTTTTTATAGAAGATTCTAGCAGAGTCGGGCATGACGGGGTGACTGAAACAACAAAAGCATAACTAGAACATGCTGTGCTTTCTTGTTGTGAACAACACAGAATCTTTAAAAGGACTCTGTGATTATCCTGATGCTTCCTCCCCGCAGACTATCCCCTCCACACACACATTTACATACGAATTCACCGAAGACTGCCCGAGAATTAAGCCAGGCACACTCCCAATGTGGGCCTCAGACCAGATATGTTTCCTGAAAGAGCTTTAGAAATGCAGTCTCAGGCCTGCAAACAAGATTCCCCAGATGATCCCTCTGCATAGTAAATATTCAGAAGCACTGTTTTAAAGACGTGGGTTGTTTTGTTTGGCTGCATATTGGAATCGCTTGGGAAGCTTGAAAAACTGATGGCCCTATCGCCAGAAATTCTGAATTAATTGGCCTGGGGTGCAGTGGGATTCTCTCTCTTAGAACTGTTATTCTTTGAGTGATGTTCCTTTGCTGTGAAATAGGTATAATGACACTTGCAGTTACTACTGCACGGGAGTGTAGAAGGGATCAAAATAAGATCATATAGGAAAAGCTTTAGAAAGAGTCATTGTGTGCAGATAAGGAATGATTGCACACATGTCACTTAAACACTTTAAAACCTTGACTCTTCTACATGATCCTTTTACTTCAGCAAAGAATTAGTCTGGGTTCCTTCTTCTCTCTTCCCTTCTTCAGCTGCTTTCTTCCAAATCTGAGGCCTCCTTTGGATACACTTTCCTTTAAACTCTGCACATCTCTAGAATCTGGAAACCCTATTCCTAACCCAGAGACTGAAATGATTTTTTGGAGGAAATTGCTGCAATGGAGCATCAGAAACAGATCTTGGAAGGTCAAATGAGAAAAGTTGCATGTAAATTTAGAATTCATCTAAACCTCCAGAGAAAAAGACAGGGAACTCTGATCAAAATTCTGTAATAGATGGAGAAATTTTCTTAAATGGGGAAAGAATTTTTAAAATAACACATATATATGTATAACTGAATCACTTTGCTCACACCTGAAACTAACACAACATTGTTAATTTCAAAAAGGCATGGGATTTTGGAGGCAGAATCAGTGTTAGAAGGTGTGGGACAAAAGTAAATTGATGGGGGAGCAAATTGGCCTCAAGGCTGCATGAGTTGGCTGTGTCATTTGAGACAGTTTAAAGTATTTAGAAGTATTAAATGTTCAAGGTTTTCTTGGATCCTCTCTTTGCTGGAGAAAAATGGCCACGCTGACTCGTATAATCTCAAGTGTACCCAAGGCTTTATTCTCCCACCCTGAATAAGATCCTGAGGCTCAGTGAGGGCCCCTAGGAGGTTGGCCTTCCTATCAGCGTAGCAAAGTCCTGGTGACTCAGTGGGAATAGACCAGAAGCCCTGCTCCAGCAGGCAGCCACACCGAGCTGATGGGCAAGCAATTCCTCGAGAGGTGATAGTCTCCGTCTAAGGGCACCCACCTACTTTTCCTGGGACACCCTTCTTCCCAGAAAGGCCATGACATTGAGTTCAAGGACTAAGAAACTGTATGAGAAACAACATGTTGACTAGAAAAGCAGTCAAATCATTCAGTCCAAGAGCCAGTTATGCTTTTCAAGCCCTAATTGCAAAATGACTTAGCTGGACAAGAGCTGGGATACCTGCAGACTACTTTTGCTTTTGGACATTGAATTGAAAACACTGCAGTTTATACAAATTGTCTACAGAGTAGTTAAATATCCTCCAAAGTCTTCCCAGCCTGGTTGATGGGGCAGAAACACACTTCTTGAGGTATATCACTGCTTCCCTCCTTCTCAATGCCTTCTCCACCTCCTCTTCATTAGTTCTCTGGACCAGCACTATCTCATTGAACTTCCCGCCCTGATGGGAAGGTTCTACATCTGAGCTGTCCTGTGTGATAGCCATTAGCCACATGTGGATACTGAGGATTTAAAAAGTAGTACAACTGAGGAATTGAGTTTTGGATTTTATCTGCTTTTAGTTAAATTTAAATAGCCACATGTGGCTAGTTGTGGGTAGTACAGACCGAGGGTCTGACCATTCCCTTGCCCTCACACTTTGGGACGATCCATTCTCTCCCAATTCTATTCCTCAGCCTGTGGTTTCCCAGTGAAACATGGGAAGAAAGTTGTTTATGGCAAAGAAAACAATGTCCTTGTGGCTACAACTGCCCTCTGAAGCAGATTTACAATCAATGTTCAAGAAAAATAATAAATGAACGCACATAAATCATCTTGCCTTACCTTCAGGGATCACTGCATACATTTCACTTCCTGCCATATGTAATCAATCATTTCTGGCACAGCAGCAAAGAGTGGCAAGAAGAGGATTAGAGTCCCGAACTCTGTAGAATGAGAGCCAGAGATACCTGCCAAGAGAGAGAAAACTCCATCTCTAGCTCCTTTGGCTGCCATTGCCATAACTCAGGTGTTCTCCAAGTGTGAGCCCCAAACAGGGGCATTGGCATCACCTGGGAACTTGTTAGATATGCAGATTCTTAGCTCTACCCCATACCTACTGGATCAGAAACTCTGGGCTTGCAGCCAGCAATCTGTTTTAACAAGCCCTCCAGAAAATTCTGATGCATGATAGTTTGAGAAACGCTGCCATACCCATCGGTTGGATGCCCACCAGGCTCCAGAAATCATGGGACTTCTTTCAGGAAGATGCCCTCCTATGTGCACATATTGAGATAGGAGCTCAGTTTCATTCTCTTTTTTCCTATTTTTCTTCCCCACTCCACCATCTTTTTGTCAGTTAACTGGCCTAAACTTCACCCGTCCACCAAGTGGGCCTAAAATAAATACCTTTTTTTGCACCTCATCCAATAGGCGTTTTATTTACTGATGCTCTAGTAGAGCACACCAGTAATTATTTTTCATACATTTCACATTTAATCATCATAACAATCCTGTAACCTGAGTATCAAGAGGTGTTGCTGGAGCTGGCTATTACCAGCTCATGAGAACTAACTGTGTATGTCTATTCCCAACCCACTGGTGGCTGGATATTGGCCATGCTGAGAGTATTTACACCACAGAAATTGCCAAATGGAGAGTGAATTGTTAAGCATTTACCAGTGTGCCACTGAATGAGCCTTTCTTATAAAAGAGGAAAATAGGATCAAGGAGGCTGAGTTGGCCAAGATTGTATATATAGGAATTTTAACCCAGGTCCTGTAACTCCCAAACCACCCTGTTTTTGGTACAAGGCTCTCCTGGGGATACTTGAGTTTGCTTCAGCCAAATGGGAGTAGGGGGCATCCAGAAGGCACCAGGCTCAAAGTACCCTTGTGTTGGGCAGAAAGGGCTCTAAAGGCTCAAACTGATACAATTCAGTGGGGGTAGAAGGGGAAATCTATTAGTTAGAAAACAATAAAGCCCTGCTTTTGAGGACAGCCTTAACTGTTTTTCCAGTCAGTCACTTTAAGAAGATCTTTTATGCTTAAGTTTTTCTTGGCTTCTCTCTTGGAAAAACTGGCCACACTGACCTGCAGTGATCTCAAGTTTAACGGGGATGTGCTCTCCCATCCTCAACAGGATCTGGAGACTCAGACAGGGATGTTGATAGGGATTGCACTGAAGGAAATGGCAACCCACTCCAGTGTTCTTGCCTGGAGAATCCCCGGGACGGCAGAGCCTAGTGGGCTGCCGTCTATGGGGTCACACAGAGTCGGACACGACTGAAGTGACTTAGCAGCAGCAGCAGCAGCAGCACTGAAGGTGTAGATCAATTTGGAGAGCAAATTAATATTAAGTCTTCCAAACCACAACCATGAGACATCTGTCCATTTATTTAAATCTTTAATTTGTTTCAACAATTTTATGTAGCTTTCGATGTAAACTGTACACTAGTTTGTTAAATTATTCTTAAATATTTTATTCTTTTTGATGATACTTAAATGGAATTGTTTTATTAAGTTCAATTTCAGTTTACTTGTTGCTACTGCATAGAAACACAGTGTGTTTTACCTACTGACCTTATTGATCCCACTCCCAGCAAAATACTTTCAGTCCCAGCACATCTGCATTAACCCTCCCTTTCTATGCTATCCCTCTCTGGTCTCCTTTTCCAAACAGTAAACTTGCTATCTATTGATTCTTTGTTCTGTGTCAAGCCCGATGTCCAATTTTCATGAGATTATTACTCCATCTCCATGTTACATGTAAAGAAAGGCCCAGGTATCCACAAGGATATTACCCAGAATATCAGCTGTGTTCCCAGGCCATAGTCCCTTCCACCATGCCTGAATTGCCCACAGTCTTGCATACTCTTGCTTAGAAGGAAAACATACACTTCTCAGTTTACAGCAGGAAATTTAAGTGAGTGTAGAGGAGATTCTCCTGCAGAATCCCTTGTTGTTTAATCACTCAGTCGTGTCCAACTCTTTGCGACCCCATGGACTTTTTAGCCCACCAGGCTCCTCTGTCCATGGGATTTCCCAGGCAAGGATATTGGAGTAAATTGCCATTTCCTTCTCCAGAGGATTTTCCCAATCTAGGGATCAAACCTGCGTCTCCTGCATTGGCAGATGGATTCTTACCACTGAGCCACCAGGGAAGGCCTTCAGAGTCCCTTAGGACAAGTCTTCTATCAGACTCATGGTTACTTAGCATTAATGAGTCGCAGGTCACAAAGGCTGAAGCAGAAAGTCAGGCTCAAGTGTATATATCTTATTCATTCATTCCTTCAATAAATATTTACTGAGTACTGGTATGTGCTGGGCAGTATATGAGGTGCTAGGATCCAGCAGCAATCTTATAAACAACATTCTTTATTTTCTTGGAACTTCCATTCTAATGAGGAGACAGTAATATCAAGTATAATGTCATGTTAGTGAAACTCTCTAAGGTTAGGTGGAGAGTGATGGAGAGAGGCTATTTCCCATAACATTAAGGAAGGCATATCCTGGAATTATATTTGAGCAAAGGCCTCAGAGAAGTAAGGGCATGAAAAGCCTGCAGATATCTTGGGGAAGGAACTCCTCTGTCTTAGAGGAAGTACAAAGAACGTGCATTGGGGGAGTCTGGGGAACTTTTGGGCCAGCAAGGCCAGTGTGGCTACAGTGGAAGGAGCACCGGGTGGAGCCGTAGGTGATGGATGGCTTCAGAGAAGCAAAGGGAACTCTTATCCTGTGAGGAGTTCAGGCCTGGGTAAGAAAGTGTTCCTACTTCCTAAGATTTTTAAAAAATTCTCCTTCAACCTTTAGGCATCTCAACTTTTCATCCCATTCCCAGATTCAAATGCCCTTAAATGATGAATCATTTTTCTGCTATTTGTTAACAAACTCCTCTTCCTCTCTGAAGGAGTGATCCCCGCTGGTTCCTTCCCCTGTGGCTTTAATAGCTCCCTACAGATTATTCTGAGCTATAAAAACCCTGGGGCCTCCTGCGGCACACACACACACAGCAGGATGTCACGTTGCTCCTGAGCCCCAGGTGGAACGTCCCGCTCTTAGAAGAGAAAACAGCCCTTTCCTCTCACCCTTTGGAAACCCAGAGAGAAATTGCAAGGGGTGGGTCTTGGGAAACACGCCCAGCAGGGTCTATTTCAGCCCCTTTCCTTTGAGAACCAGAAGTTCCTACCAGGTGCGGTCCTCGAGATGTTGTATCCGTCTCCTCCACAGGTGGGCAAGGAGCAGAGGGAAAGCAGTTGAAAGGGGGAAATGATTTGTATAGATTTTATCCACATAGAATTGGATGGGCACTAATTAGCCTCAGCTAAGATTTTAAAGGCCAAAGAAAATTGTCATTATTTCATCTCCCCAATAAACACATGCTCAATGCTTATTTTACCAGGCACTGTGCTTGACCCTAGGAAGACAGACGTGAATAACTTGTAGTGCTTGACTCCACAGCTAGCTCAGAAGATGTGAGCCAAATTAACTGTGTTACAAGGTAAGTAATTCAGTGGAAGCTAGAACACAGTGCTGTGGAAACAAAGAGGACCCAACTGATTCGGCCTGCTGTGTGGATGGGGTGGGATGGGGCAGAAACTCTAGGCAGAAGATGAGATGGTTGGAATTGTACTGGCCTTAAATTTCACTAGGGAAAAGAAAGCCACATCGCAGCCACTTCACCTGCCCTTCCTTAGAGCTCTGAACTTGGAATCTTAGATTACCTTCCTGATCCTGATTTCTGGCTCTTCCACAGCCAACTATGAGGCCTTGAACAAGGCTCTGTACCTCTTGTAGCTTTGTTTATTTTATCAGTAAAATGAGTTCTGAGGTCCCTACCACGTCAGAACTTGTCTAATTCTTTGATTTCGAGAACAAGATGGCAGAGGAGTAGGTGGACATAGCGTACATCTTTCTTCATGGATACATAAGGAATACATCTTTAAAAACAGAAATGCATGCAGAACACCAGCTGAGAATGGACAGGAGCACCTGACCAGAGAAAATGATTTATAGACCCATGCAAAACTCGAAGGACGAAGGAACTAGGGGGGGAAACAGGAGTGTTAGTAGGACTGGGCCTGCCCTCAGCAGGTGGGGGAACTGAAGCAGGGGTCTGATTCCCACATCAGGGCAATTATCTGAGTCAGAGGAGAAACATACAGCTGATCTGTGGCAGCCTAAGTGGAATGAGAATCAGAGGTCCTTGCCACAGCCATACATACCCCAGACAGGGATTCAGGTCTCCTGGAAGGCACAGCAGCTAGGAGCTGGAATTTAGGGATCGTGGAGCAATCCCAGGGCAAGGGCTGCTGTTGACTGCAGAGGGACAGATCGAGGGGATATGAGGGAGGAGATTGTTGTGCAAAATGCCTGTGGAGGAAAGCCTGGCAGCCATGGAAGCAAGGCGATACTGCTGAGTCATGTGTAGGGGGTGGAGCCATCACCTTAGCCTCTCTCTTGCTACATGCCAGCACTGGCAGCTGAACAACAGAGAGGCTGGCCTGTCAAACGCCTGACTCACTGAACTACAGAGTAGGACCCCACCCAGGGTGCTCCTTTAAGTGACCGATGTGCCAAACTATAGAGTAGGACCCCGTCTTTGATTTCTTTTTATCAAAATGGCTTCTGTTTCCCAGCCTGAGTTTTTACTCTTGTCAGGTGTGAGCACATCCAAGATTCCCTATTGGCTTAGAACACCTTAACCAATCTCAAGAAAAGTCGCTGGAAAGCTGGGTGTTTGTAGGCTCCATAGATGCATAAGAACAGGTGATGAGTTCTAACAATACACGGGCATCCTGCAGATTAGAGCTTCAACATTTGGAAGACTTGGCATGAAAAATATTGGTTAGATTCTAAACCCACAACTTTATGACAAAAAGTTTCAACTTTGCATTTGTCAATGTGAGAAAGGAAGAGCTTCTTTAAGTACAACTTAAAGTGTCAAATTTTTGAATGATTTTTAGAAGATTTAAACATTTTCAGCTATCTGTGCAAATTTTTCACTGAAGGTGACCGTTACAAGTCTGAGAGATCAAAGTAAAAGTCTTGATAAGAATTGCAGGCAGTAATTTAAAAGATAAAACATGAAAGTTTGCAGCTGCAAGCTCAAGTTCCTCAGTGAAACTTTAAAAAACATTTTATTAGGAATGGTTAGGAAAATTGTTCTATATACTTAATATCATACCTGCTACTTCATATTTTATCTTTCTTAAAATGAATACATGTATAATATAGAAAAATCCTAATGAGTTTTTTTTTTTGCCATCATGCTCCACTTAGAGGCCTCAGATTTCCTCCCTGTTACACCAGAGTGCCAAATAAATATCTGTGAAATAGGCTTTTTTGCCATCATGTGAAAAACATTAGGAAGCATGATTTCAGGGTGTATTCTTGTGGATGGAAATGATCATTTTACTTAATGGTCATCCTCCACCCCACTGATTTGCTGTGACAGCTCTGACACAGATTGAGTTCCCACTACGCGTGGCTCCATTTCTGACCTCTCCATTCAATTCCATCACTTTCAGTTTATCTCTGTATCTGTGCCATAGTGTTTTCATTACTATAGCTTTTTCTTAAAGCCTTCATTTTTGGTAAAGTCAATTCTTCCACCTTTTTTGTTTTTTTAGGCGTACATTCACCTTGGCTTTTTTTTTTTTTTATTAATAGACTTTAGGAGCAGTTTTATGTGTATTGAAAAATCGAGAGGAAGGACATAGGGTTCTTGTCCAGTGAACTAGTTAAGACCTCCAGTACAATACTGAATTGTAGAATGGTGGGAGCAGACATCCTGATTTGAAAGAAAATCCTTTTTACTGTTGTCCTATTTAATATGATGTGTGCTTAACTGTTTTTATGTATGTCTTTTATCTGGTTAATGTTCCTTCCTATTCTTAATTTGCTAGGGGCTTAATATGAATATACACGTTGAATTTTATTGAATTATTTTGCCACTGAAGAAAATACCCCTTTTGGTTTTGTTACCAACAGAAACCTCATGCAATTTAGGAATAAACCTCTGAGTATGAAGCATGTCTGAACTGGCCTCTGTTTGGAAGGAATATTCAGTAGTTCATCCAAGAAATCCAGGTCCCATAGGATTCTAAAAATGTTCATTGATTGATTGAGATAATAAAGTCTTTTATTATTCTCCCTTTAAGCAGGTAACTAAGTTAGCCAATTACTGGATATTATAACTTGACTTCTCAAACTGTATACAACTCCAAGTATGTACCTTGGTGCAAAATTAAAAGCATGATTATATTGCATTTTCAGAGGGGCTTGTCTAGGAAATCTTCAGTTCAGAGGCTAGAACAGCCAAATGTAGTGTCCTAGCACCTAGGAGGCACAGAGTTACTTTATTTCCTCTGGTGGCGTGTATCCTCCCCATACCATCCCCCAATGTACCCATATTAAAAATGAAACAGCCAACAATGTAGAGAAGAAGGAAGGAAGGAAGGGCAGAGTAAAAAGCAGAAAGAGAATAGCAGTAACGAGATCTCCTAGGAAAATAACACAGAGATACTAGCTCAGAGCAAAGTGGATACTGTCCATCTAAGAGCCAACGGAGGCATTGCTGTAATGTTAGTGTCAAGTGTTTGCACTAGAATCCATTAATTTTTCTTCTGTTGTTTATAGTATACAGCCAGCCCTTCATATCCACAGGTCCTGTATCCTAACATTCAAAAGTTTAATCCTCTGGGATATGGGACCCACAGATATGGAGGGCCAATGGTCCTATGGCATTTTATATAAAGCATCTGAGCATCTGCCAGAGTCCTGGAACCAGTCCACTACGGATGCAGAGGGACAACTGTACCAATATTCAGTGAAATATTTTCTTTTACTGTATGTACGAGTGTAAAGTGGGCATTCTTTCACATTTATTTTCTTGTTTTATGTTCTGCACCAAATTCTTATTGACTCCTTTGGCTACTGTAAAGGAAATTATTCTTAAGTACTCTGTTTTGCTAGTTGATTTGTATTAGTTTGTGTAAAAATTTATTCAAATTTATTTCATGTTGTTATTAACATTTGGTTTCCAGTATTTGTTGGAAGAGTGTATTGATATCCTTCTATACAGTATTCCATTTGGGATATGGGATTTCATTTACTAGTAAATTTGTTGTTGTATAGCCTACTCAGTACCAAATGTCACTGATATATTTCTTTTTAATTGTGTGAATGTATATTTTTTCAGTTTTAGTAGAATATTCATGCATAATCAAAATCAATAATTTTCATCTATTTCTAAATATAGACTACTGTGGCTACAGAACCCCTTTACAAATCTTTTTAAACAAGTGAGATGAAAACAGTTTCAATTTTTTCTCCCACAGACCCCTCCACCAAATTTTCTTGTAAAATTGGCATATGTCATCTGTCAGTAAATACAATGCATACTGACCTTTTAATGTATGCCAGCTTCTTGCTTAGGTCTTTACACCATTATGAATGACGTAAGTAGAGCTTACACAGCATTCTCTGAAGGTGGTTTGGGATTTTTTTTTTTTTTTTTTTGGTCTCTTTTTTGTTTTTCATTTTTTAATTTTGGTCTGGGCTGGTTCTTGGAAGCCAGCTGCTCAAGCCTGTGGATATAAGCAAAGCCTGCTGTCTCCTCAGCCCTTACCCACTGGCACCTCTACAATGGGCTACAAACCTGCAGGAGAAAGAACACAGATCTGGGTGGTGCTTGTTTTTAGAGTCAAGGAATGACATCACTGCCAGCGATTATGACTTGGGACAAGCCAGTGTGTAGGCTTGGATTTACAGTGCAGAAAGGTCAAACTTTGGTTAACAGGCCACATCATTAGCACACAGAGAGCACTATATGTAAGGTTTAAAAGTAGCTACATTAACACTTTTGTGAGCTTCGTGTAAACTGGATGGTGTTCATCCAGGCCAAAAAGTTTGCTTTATATAAAACTTACATGATATACAGATGGCTAACAAACACATGAAAAGATGCTCAACATCACTCATTATCAGAGAAATGCAAATCAAAACCACAATGAGGTACCATTTCACACCAGTCAGAATGGCTGTGATCCAAAAGTCTACAAGCAAATGCTGGAGAGGGTGTGGAGAAAAGGGAACCCTCTTACACTGTTGGTGGGAATGCAAACTAGTATAGCCACTAAGGAGAACAGTGTGGAGATTCCTTAAAAAACTGGAAATAGAACTGCCATATGACCCAGCAATCCCACTGCTGGGCATACACACCGAGGAAACCAGAATTGATAGAGACACGTGTACCCCAATGTTCATTGCAGCACTGTTTATAATAGCCAGGACATGGAAGCAACCTAGATGTCCATCAGCAGATGAATGGATAAGAAAGCTGTGGTACATATACACAATGGAGTATTACTCAGCCATTAAAAAGAATACATTTGAATCAGTTCTAATGAGGTGGATGAAACTGGAGCCTATTATACAGAGTGAAATAAGCCAGAAAGAAAAACACCAATACAGTATACTAATGCATATATATGGAATGTAGAAAGATGGTAACGATAACCCTGTATGCAAGACAGCAAAAGAGACACAGATGTATAGAAAAGTCTTTTGAACTCTGTGGGAGAGGGAGAAGGTGGGGAGATTTGGGAGAATGGCATTGAAACATGTATAATATCATGTATGAAACGAGTCGCCAGTCCAGGTTTGATGTACAATACAGGATGCTTGGGGCTGGTGCACTGGGATGACCCAGAGGGATGGTATGGGGAGGGAGGTGGGAGGGGGATTCAGGATGGGGAACACGTGTACACCCATGGTGGATTCGTGTTGATGTATGGCAAAACCAATACAATATTGTAAAGTAAAAACAAAAAAAAAATAAATAAATAAATGATAAATAGTTTAAAAAAAGATAAAAGATACAAAAAAAAACTTACATGATATGCTTAGGCCAATTTATTTTCTTTTATTCTAAATCTTGTGATAGCATTTTTCTTTTTTTTCCCTCCAGTAGGCAAAAGGCTCTTGCTGGGTTAAAATCAATGAGTTGGGCTTTGGCCAATTCCCTATTTTATTTCCATGGGCTCAAAATAGTCAGTCAGGGTCTTCCCTGGTGGTACAGTGGTTAAGAATCTGCCTTGCAATGGAGGGGACGTGGGTTTGATCCCTGGTTGGGGAAATAAGATCCCACATGCTACAGAACAACTAAGCCTGAGCATGCCAACTACTAAGCCCAGAACAACTAAGCCTGAGCATGCCAACTACTAAGCCCAGAACAACTAAGCCTGAGCATGACAACTACTAAGCCCAGAACAACTAAGCCTGAGCATGCCAACTACTAAGCCCAGAACAACTAAGCCTGAGCATGCCAAATACTAAGCCCAGAACAACTAAGCCTGAGCATGCCAAATACTAAGCCCAGAACAACTAAGCCTGAGCATGCCAAATACTAAGCCCAGAACAACTAAGCCTGAGCATGCCAAATACTAAGCCCAGAACAACTAGGACTGAGCATGCCAAGTACTAAGCTGCATGCCACAGCTAGAGAGCCTGCGCATCACAACAAAAGATCCCACGTGCTGCAACTAAGACTCAACGCAGCCAAATAAGTAAACATTAAAAAAATAGTCAATGTAGGAGGTCACAATTAAAAGAGCACAGATAAAAAGATGACTTGGAAATGTCCAGTAGGGACTGAAAAGTGAATCAGTGACGTTCACTCTCTGTAATGGTGTGTAAACGGAGTGAGCTAGGGAGAACAGAGCAGGTGATTGGGGTGTTACCAAGGCAAGGTCTCTAATGGGCCAGATTCTCTGCACATTGAGCACACTCTCAGAGTAAACTGGTTGCTATGGAAGCTTATGAATTCTTAAGGACCACAAGAAGACAAACTGAACTTATTACTTTAAAATCAGGAAAACATAATACAAATTTCATGGCAGGTTAGCATTGCAGTTTAGTCGCTAAGCTTGAATGAATGGTATTTGGGTCTTTGCAGTGGAAAACAGGGATTAACGATGGACTTTGAACAATCTTTGTCTGAGAGCATCACCACTGGATGGCAATAACAATTCTTGGATGCCCCCCACCCCGCACCCCCACCCTTCTTCTTTCTTTCCCTTCTACTCATTGGCTCGTCCTTCTTGTCCACTTAAAAATGCCTTGCTTTTAGAGTTAACTTTTACCAGAACACCTTAATGTGATATGCTTGTGACTTACTAGGCTAAAGTTCAAAAATTTAAAAATAGAAAAAGGAAAGATAATTATGTGTATTATGGTCAAAATGGGATAAAGAAATCTGGATGCCAACAAAAGTCAGGCAATTTCTCCATTATTTAAAGTCAATATCCAGTCTCATTTAAAATATCAAATTATCTAAAAAGTGATGAGATATTGCTTATACGAGGTGTCATGGGGACTTCAAACTTCTAAATGCTATCGAGAAAAATGGCCTCAAAAAAGAACACAGGAGTTATCTTTTTACTGGTTACCTTCAGAATTGAACAAAAAGTTATACAGTCCCTAGAGCAGACTTTCAAAATCGGACTCATGGGCACTCAAAAGTCTCCATATCCAAAATTGAATTCATTATCTTAACCTACAAGGTTACCTATTGACTCATTCATTTACTCAAATATTTGTTGAATACCTACAGACTGGGGCTGAGTACTGGAAATATAATAGTACCCAAGGGATTCTGAATCTCTTGGAATGGTATTAGGTCTGGTCATTTTACTTTGGTATTTTTAAATTTTGATATAAATTCAAATTTTCAGAAAAATTGGAAGAAGTCTATAATTAAGCTCCATAGTTTTTACCCAGGTTTTCCAAATATTTCCATTTGTCCTATTTTCTTCTTTTTCTCTGATCCTCCACCTCTCCATGCACAATTTCTTTTAATCATTTGAGATTAAGTCACATATATCATGTGCCTTCATTCCTAGTTTTGCCAGTGTATTTCCTAAGAACAAAAACATTCTCTTGTATAAACACAATATATTATGATCAAACTCTTGAGAGTCCCTTGGACAGGAAGGACATCAAACCAGTCAATCCTAAAGGAAATGGAAGGACTGATGCTGAAGCTCTAAAACTTTGGACACCTGATGCAAAGAGCCAACTTAGTGGAAAAGACCCTGATGCTGGGAAAGACTGAGGACAAAGGGAGGTGACAGGATGAAATGGTTGGATGGCATCACTGACTCAATGGACATGAATTTGAGCAAACTGCGGGAGACAGTGAAGGACCAGGAAGCCTGGCTTGCTGCAGTCCATGGGGTTGCAAAGAGTTGGACACGATTTAGGTATTGAAGAACAACAATTAAAAAACAATTAAAACCACTTTTAAAAATCAGGAAATTTAACACTGGTACAATCCCATTATCTAATCAAGAGTCCATATTCAAATTCTATGAGCTGTCCCGATGATGTTTTTGTAGTAGGGTGGATTTCTTAGGAAGCAAACTCTGGGTTGGATATTAGTGTGGAGAAATTTTTATAGGGAGCACTCTTAGTATTGGGCTTCCCTTGTGGATCAGCTAGTAAAGAATCTGCCTGCTACATGGGAGACCTGGGTTCAATCCCTGGATTGGGAAGATCCCCTGGAGAAAGGAATGGCTACACTTCAATATTCTGTCCTGGAGAATTCCATGGACTGTATAGTCCATGGGGTCACAAACAGTCAGACACGACTGAGTGAATTTCACTCTCAGGATGGACATCATGGAAAGGAAGAGAAGGAAACAGAATTGGACATGGGAAGAACTTGCACTGTGATGTAATCTCAGCAAAGACTAGGCCAAGCCTTTAGGGATCCTGAAGCTTGATGCCCTTTAATGTTCTCCTGGGATAAGGTGAGGGATTTGGGTCTTTATACTATACATTGATCAGTTATCAGATTTGAGCTGCCCTGAGGAAAGAAGCATGGAAATTTGTGCAAGGCAGAACTCTCCAGCTTATGATAATTTCTGATGACTGTCAACCAATGGTGCCATCAGTAGCTGGAGGAATGTACTTCAGTCTTTAGTGGACAGAGTGGCAGATCAGATCTTTCACTATGGCTCACCATTTGCACTACTCAGATCCACTTCATATAAATTCTGAGAAGAGTTCTTCCAAGATTCTATTGTATCTCTTTTCCTAGGGGAAATAGACAGACAGTTAGGGATAAATTATAGCCCTGGCTATAAGCAATTGGAGCCCAAGCACTTGGGACCACAACTCATATTCATCACATACTACCCATTCTAGATTGCCTCGTTCTCAGCCACTGCCTTTGCTGAGTAGATGGTTTCCCTGTTGGCATGACTCAGATCTTCAGTTTTGAGGCCTCTGTGCTCCTGATCTCCACACCTTTCTGATGTATGACTGCTGTGCTTATCCATTTATCATCAAGATGAACAAAGGAATGTCAAGAGGCACCGCTTATGGATCAACAGTACCATCACCTTCTTCTCTGTTGCATTATGTAGAGCAGCCCTCCTCCTTCTGATGATCAGGGTCCTCACTTCGAGATGGCTGGCAACTTCAGAATCCCTCATGAGCATCTATTTTCTTGGACCACCCCTGCCACTACTGCAGGTTAAGTTTCCCAGGAAGCAGACCCATCACACGGGAATTGAACTGGGCAATGTTCTTGGGAAACATGCCTGTAGAAGGGAAGAGAAGGAAGTGTTATCAGGCAGGAGAAGAAAATGGATTTTCAATCTCAATAGACTGCCTCTCTCCTCACAATCTTGTAAAGTTCTACTGTTTAAAGGTTTTCAAGCAAACTAATCACATCAGTGGCATCAAGTAGTATCATGGGCACTTCTAGCCTCAATTTCTTCACTACCTTAGCTCCCTAAGGGATGAACACCACAGAGATGAACATCCTTGTCAAGGTTTCCTAAAATCCTTATTTTATTCCTCGGCAGGAATACCTTTCATTCTTCTGAATTCAGTGGCTACACTTCAGTTGGTTTCCCGTAAAATCTTTTTTTTTATTTATGAAATAATTTATCACTAGGATAGCGATAGGATTTTTCAGTACTATATTTTAAGTGCCTCACCAAAAAAAGAAGTTCTTTGGCAATGTAACTATTGAAATAGAATCTAACAAGCACCATAAGTGGAGACATGTTACAAACATTTGTACTATCACCCAAATGCATGGCCAATCTGTTCTAATATTTGTTTCTTCGTATGTTCGGCAATGTTTCTGTGACTTCCCTAAAAATGTGCTGACAAAGAAATGCTTTTGAGTTTGTTGGTCTTTTGTTTTATAATTATTTCAAACAGTTTTTACTGTGGCAAGAAGAACTAGAGATGCTGATGATTTGTGACTTTTGTTCGTTAATTGTATATTGAAAGACCTCAAGAAAGGCTTCTAAGCAATTATTAGTAGGTTTCATGAGATTTGTCAAGAACCAGGTTTGTTCCGTAAAACTTTAAGTATCTCTGAAAAACTGAAGTTTGTCTTCCTGTTCTGAATGCTTAGCTTTTAAATGGCTAATCACTGGAATTCATAGTATTACTAGTTAATATCTCAGGACATAATATGCTAACCAACTACCATTAATGGAGAAGTCCATTAATATAAGTGGGTGTATATCCATATTTCAAGTGGTTTTCTTGAAAACTTTAGATTTGGAGGGATTCCTTCTTATATCTGCTCAGTCACTCAGTCATGTCCATCTCTTTGCTGTCCAACCCTTTGAACTGTAGCCCACCAGGCTCCTCTGTCCATGGGATTTTCCAGGCAAGAATACTGGAGTGGGTTGCTATACCCTCCTCTAGGAGAACTTCTTGACCCAGGGATTGAACCCGTGTCTCCTGCACTGATTCTTTACCCCTGAGCCATGGGACTATTCTAATTACAAACGTTACTTTTTTTTTTTTTTTTAAGCCATAATGCAGCTGATTTGTACTAAAAGTAGAAAGGTTCGCTCTGCCATTTTCTTTAAGTTCATTTTGTTGTTATCTTTCTATTGCCTGTTTCTTTTTTGAAGAAATATTTTTAAAGCCATTTTTCCAATATGAGGGTTAACTTAGTTAAAAGGAGATATTAGCTGAAACTCCCCTTACTGGGCAGACATTATTGGAATGTCTGGAAACCTGCTAGAAGCAATCAATTGACTGAACCAGGACTATCATCCCTTTGCCACTTTTTCCTCCATAGGATATCTTAGAACCACTGAGTCCTGGGAATTAAAATTATAGTCATTAGCATACCCTGACTAACATAACATCAACAGCAAGTTTGAAAACTACGGGCTCCTGTTAAGCCATGTCTCCCCTTTCTGAACATGTGCAACTGGGTTTTTTAACATCGATGTAGAATTTTACCTTTGTGCCTACTCATTCCACTTCCTGTCATTTGTCCTTTTACTTTAGCCTATCACGATCTTTTGAGATTCTGATTCTATCATCTAGTATGGTTGCCATCTCTTGTAAGCTTTCAAGATTTTCATATGTGTATTAAGAAGGATATTTCTTTAAGACAAAAATAAAACAATACCAAAAAAAGCAACTTCCTTCTGCTCCAGTTGCTCAGCCCCTGGGGCTGACAATGGCAGGATGGTGTAGTCTGTATTTTCTACACAGGGTTTCCTGTCAGAGGACTTCTGCATTTCAAAATCAGGCAACTGGAGTCAAACAACTCTTCGAATTTTTGTTCTCAAACTCCTGCAGTTCAGAGCTACAGTTTTCAGAACTCTCTCTCCATCTTCCCAATCACCATCTCCACCCTCCGTTTGCTCACAATTCCCTTCTAAGAGAGACATTTGAATATTATAAAAGTCTTTCCCAGATTTGCCTTTTACTAATTTTTTTTTTCCAATTAGGCAACAAAGCTTCTTTAATTCACTGATATTCCACATAGATTCTCTAAGCAGTTTGAAGCCAGTAAGACAGAGGAAAAGGGAAAAATTCTAGGATGACACCAGATTTCTGGTTTCAGGAGCTGCTTTGAAGGAAGCTAGTGCTTCTCACCTACTTCCTATGAAAAAAATAAATAAATGGAAAAGAAATGGAATCCAATCTTAACATGATGAGTTTGAGATGCTCAGGAATACCCATGTGGAGATGTTAAGATTCCATGAAATGGACCAGTCTAGAGCTAAGATAGCCACTAGGATTAGTACTCTGCAATGTGCAGATAGTAATTCCGAAGACACATTGAGTATGTGCTCTCACAGCTTTTGTCTCAAGGCAATTCTGGTCCTTGCAGTAGACATGGTGGGCCAGAAAGAAACAGGCAAAAACTGCCCTCTTTTTCAGGTGTGTCTCACTCTATGACCACAGACAACATACATTAGGAATCGTTTTGCAAGCTGCCTTTGGAATTCACCAACCCCAACTGTAGACAAATGGGGATTGCTACCAGAAGAGTTAGCTTCCATATTCAGCCTGCACAGCTCCAACTGCCGACTGTGACCCCAATAGCTGGTTGTGGTCACTGCTCTCTGCTGCCACCTACTGGTGGGCACATTGTTGTTCGGTCACTAAGTCCTGTCTGACTCTGCGACCCCAGGGACTGTAGTATGCCAGGCTTCCCTGTCCTTCACTATCTCCCTGAGTTTGCTCAAATTCATGTCCATCGAGTCAGTGATGCCATCCAACTATTGCATCCTCTGTCACCCCCTTCTCCTCTTGCTGTCAATCTTTCCTAGCATCAGGGTCTCTTCCAATGAGACAGCTCCTTGCATCAGGTGGCCAAAGTATTGGAGCTTCGGCATCAATCCTTCCAATGAATATTCAGGTGGGCACAGAGCTGTTCATGAATTGCTCAAGGGCATGTCACATTACATACGGGTACTGGTCTGAGCAGCACACATCTGTTACTGGGAAAATGAGACTGGCCAGCCAACACCCACACAGATCAGAACAATCAGTGCCCACCTCCAGGTTTAAGCCATAGTAAAATCAGAGACACCTAATAGCATCAAATTTTTCATATATGATTTGGGAGTAGCAATTGAGCTGGGAGGGGGAGCTAGGGAGTCTGTCATTTAACTGCTTTTGTATACCAGGAATTCTATTTTTACTTAGATGGTATGCTCATTTGGAATGACTTTGGGTATGGAGGCTAATGAATGTTCTGGGAGCTTAATGGCCTTCTTAAGACACCCTTTGTTTCCATGACTTGGGCTACCACTCTGCTATGAAGTCCAGGCCATAGTTTAGGGAGCCCAATAACCTTTAGCCAAAGTCACAGACCTCTCAGGCTTCCATATACTTCCCAGACTTTCTTTTTCCTTCTCAGCCTTAAGATCCTTACCACACCCAATTTTTAGCAAGAGGCTTTCATCACTGAGAGGAGAAAAATGCGCCTCTGCACCAGGAGAGCATCTTCATGTTATATGGCATTTGACTCATGTCCATGCCCAGTAGGAAGTTATTGTTAGAATTTGAGTATAGATAGGGAAATTGATATTTGGTTTAAAGGTCCTCCAGATGGTAAGCAGAAGTAGAATTTGAGGCCAGGTGTGTCTGGCTTCAAAGTGTAGGATCTTTCTGCTTTTTCCATGCTTCCTTTCCCGGAGCAGGGCTCAGATGAGTTTCAGAGCCACCCCAGCATACATAGTAGAAGAGGTGTCTAGTCCTCCAGATTGGTTACCTTAATGCCTTGGAGGACACCTGCATATAAGTTCTTGACTTCCCTCAGGGCATCTCCCAACCCTCTTGAATGCATGCATGCTAAGTCGCTTCAGCCATGTCCAGCTCTTTGTGATCCCATGGACTGTAGCCCACCAGGCTCCTCTATTCGTGGAATTTCCCAGGCAAGAATACTGGAGTGGGTTGCTGTTTCCTTCTCTAGGGGATCTTCTCACTGCAGGGATCGAACCAGCATTTCTTACATCTGCTGCATCAGCAGGTGTGTTTTTTACCCCTAGCGCCACCTGGGAAGCCCCACCCTGTTGGATTATCATGGTCTGCTCAATCCATTAACCATGGCCCTTTATAACTGCTAATGGCTCTGTATTTAGACTAGTGCCTTTGACATTTAATTCTACTGACACCTGTGCCGAGAAAGCAAGACCCACAGTGCTCCAGGGCCTGCCTCAACCACTCCAATCCTAGTAAACTATCCCGGTAAGTTTTATCACAGATCTGCTCATCTCTCAAGTCTGCAGCAAATTTTGGAAGTGGCAAATATCCTTTATAATCCCTAGTCTTCATCCTCTGACCTTCTTCTCAGCTACCTTCATCATAGCCCATTTGTTCACCAAAGATGTAGGAGGATTATCTGGTATCTGACAGTGACTTCCAGTTCGTATCTGGCTTCAGAGAGCACATGTCTCTTGCACCAACACCCATAGCCAGAAGGCCAAACTGTATCCACTCAGTTCTGAAAAATGCCTCTGCTTCTACATCCATCTGTCTTTGCTTTGCTCCTTCCTTCTGCTTTGTGATCTCATTTGAAAAATCTCATTCCTGATTTTGGTGTTTGGATTCAACTCTACTTGCTGTATTTTCCTCAAACCTGACACCGTCATGGGATCATGTTTTAAGAATGGCGACTTCATTTTAGAAAGTAGCATGATGGTTGCCAAGGCTTGAAGGAAAGCAGAAAGGGGGAGTTGTTGTTTTAAGGGTGTAGGGTTTCAGTTTTACAAGATAAAAATTTTCTGGAGATCTGTTTCACGACAATGTGAATATATTTAACACTTCTGAACTTTACACTTAAAAATTGTGAAGTCTGTAAATTTTATATTAGGTGTTTTTTACTGCAATAAAAAAATGCAGAAAAGAAAATATTTTTATCACCCAGAAAAAAACAAATGGTCTCTCCATCTTTACTTTTTCTGGGAAATACCAATTCAATTTGCTACCATTAGGCACACATTGGGCTTCCCTGGTGGCTCAGATGGTAAAGAACCTGCCTGCAATGCAGGAGACCAGGGTTCTATCCCTGGATGGGGAAGATCCCCCAGAGGAGGAAACAGCAACCCACTCCAGTATGTTGCCTGAAGAATTCAGTGTACAGAGGAGCCTGGTAGGCTGCAGTCCATAGCGTGGCAAAGAGTCAGACACGACTGAGTGACTAACACTTTCACCTTCAGGCACAAATTAGAACTGATTTTAGGGGAATTTTATGCTGTAGCATGTATTCCAATACAGAACCTTGATGTTGACTACAACTGTAATCAGAATTCCCACAGTAATTATATAACCTGACCCTTTGGGTCACTCTCTCGTTTTAGTTAAAAATGTATGTTTTGACCCCTGGATCATGGGTTCTGAAATTTACAGACTTATTATATATGTGTATTCTATGGCTTACTCTAGACCTATAGAGTTAGAAATCCTCTGAGGCCCAGAAATCTGCATGTTAAATAAACTCTATGTTATGTTGAAATAGGCTGTCACTGTATCACAGTTTGAGAAATTCTGCTTTAGAAGGTATGCTGCTTTTAAGGCAAAGGCCAAATGCTTAATTTTTTTCTTCTGTGGGCTCAAGCTCAGAGCTTTGTACTCAGTAGGGACTTACATGTGGTTGAAAAAATACAGTTTAAAAAAAAAAAGAAGCATTTTGCTGGACTTGTCCAAATAAAATACAATCTGGAGCATGTGGCTTATTTCAGAATTAATTATGCATTAATATGTATTTGAGCAAGCCATATATAATAATAAGGAGCTATAATGTGAAGCTGTCTCCAAAAATGTGGTTTTAGTGTTTAGTGTTTTGAAATCCAGACTCTCAGAGCCTCTGATCTCATACAGCTCTAAAAAGTCATTTCCTTTTTTGAACTTTTTATCCCTCTTCAGCCTCTAGGTGGAAATGAAGCATTCCTAGTTTCAACCTGACTTACAACTTTCAATGCGTTCTCAATGAAGTATTAGAGAACATTTATAATGTTCATTTCATTGTGTAGTCTGTCCACACAAGAATAACTGTGAAGATACTTTTTAATACTGTATGTTTTAGAATTTAATGTTTTGCTGAAGGAAAAGTTTCATTTATCTAGTAAGCAAAGCAATTCAGAGTTGCCTCATTCAGATTAAATTCATAATTTTATTTTTAATAGCCATTTACATTTATGCTATCACAAGTATGTACAATGGTAGTCTTTTCACTTAGAAATTAATAAGATAATTTCTTCTTCATATTCTAGAGGATTTTTGCCCATTAGATGGGTGGTTAGATAAACGTCTATAAAGGATCCCTCTAACCCCTACTAAGGTCTGTGAATTTATATTGCCAAAGCAATTTTTTGATACACTCAGTATTCAGTTCAGTTCAGTCGCTCAGTCGTGTCTGACTCTTTGCGACCCCATGAATTGTAGCACGCCAGGCCTCCTTGTCCATCACCAACTCCCGGAGTTCACTCAGACTCACGTCCATCCAGTCGGTGATGCCATCCAGCCATCTCATCCTCTGTCGTCCCCTTCTCCTCCTGCCCCCAATCCCTCCCAGCATCAGAGTCTTTTCCAATGAGTCAACTCTTTGCATGAGGTGCATCATTCACTCAGTATTACTGGGATGTAATTTGAAATGTAGTTGTTCCCCAGAGAGAACACACTTTTAGCCCCAAATTTGCCTGTACAAAGAGAATTGCCTGATAGTTTTATCTTCATGTGTTTTTAGAATGACATCATGCTTTAGAAATATAAACATCCAAATGGAAAATCAAAAATTAGATCAGATAGCCTTTAACTGTGTGGATCGCAATAAACTGTGGAAAATTCTTCAAGAGATGGGAATACCAGACCATCTGACCTGCCTCTTGAGAAACCTATATGCAGGTCAGGAGGCAACAGTTAGAACTGGACATGGAACAAAAGACTGGTTCCAAATAGGAAAAAAGGAGTACCTCAAGGCTGTATACTGTCACCCTGCTTATTTAACTTCTATGCAGAGTACATCATGAGAAACTCTGGGCTGGAAGAAGCACAAGCTGGAATCAAGATTGCCGGGAGAAATATCAATAACCTCAGATATGCAGATGACACCACCCTTATGGCAGAAAGTGAAGAGGAACTAAAAAGCCTCTTGATGAAAGTGAAGTGGAGAGTGAAAAAGTTGGCTTAAAGCTCAACATTCAGAAAATGAAGATCATGGCTTCTGGTCCCATCTCTTCATGGAAAATAAATGGGGAAACAGTGGAAACAGTGTCAGACTTTATCTTTTTGGGCTCCAAAATCACTGCAGATGGTGACTGCAGCCATGAAATTAAAAGACGCTTACTCCTTGGAAGGAAAGTTATGATCAACCTAGATAGCATATTGAAAAGCAGAGACATTACTTTGCCAACAAAGGTCCATCTAGTCAAGGCTATGGTTTTTCCAGTGGTCATGTATGGATGTGAGAGTTGGACTGTGAAGAAGGCTGAGCGCCGAAGAATTGATGCTTTTGAACTGTGGTGTTGGAGAAGACTCTTGAGAGTTCCTTGGTCTGCAAGGAGATCAAACCAGTGCATTCTAAAGGAGATCAGCCCTGGGTGTTCTTTGGAAGGAATGATGCTAAAGCTGAAACTTCAGTACTTTGGCCACCTCATGCGAAGAGCTGACTCATTGGAAAAGACTCTGATGCTGGAAGGGATTGGGGGCAGGAGGAGAAGGGGACGACAGACAATGAGATGGCTGGATGGCATCACCGACTTGATGGATGTGAGTTTGAGTGAACTTCGGGAGTTGGTGATGGACTAGTGTCCTGTGATTCATGGGGTTGCAAAGAGTCGGACACAACTGAGTGACTGAACTGAATTGAACTGAGTAACACCCCAACTGATCTATCTTTTAACTTTTCTAATGGACTAATCTATTATGTATGCTCTTTCTCCCCCGTAAGTCAACAGTAGTAACACAATGGTCACCAAACACCTTGTATGGATGCAACCAGGACTTGTGGCATTCCAAAATGTCTTAAGAGGCTTGAAAGGACAGGTCCAAAGTCATAGAAGCTTAGAACTGAAAGGACCTCAGAGATGGAGCATGGCTTCTCTGCTGGCTCAGATGGTAAAGAATATACTTGCAATGCAGGAGACCCGGCTTTGATCCCTGGGTTGGGAAGCTTCCCCAGAGAAACGAATGGCAACCCACTCCAGTATTCTTGCCTGGAGAATTCCATGGACAGAGGATACAATTCATGGTGTTGCAAAAAGTCAGATACAACTGAGCAACTAACACAGCAAACAGCAGAGATGGAGCAGGAAATTAATTAGGTTACTGAATTGCTGAATAGTGTATAATGGTGGAGAGATAACATGCTTCTCTCTTGAGGCAATGTATTTCTCACTGCTTTGAGGGAGGAAAAATTAAGAAATTGTTTTGTCAGGACTTCCCTGCTGGTCTGCTGCTGCTGCTGCTAAGTCGCTTCAGTCGTGTCCGACTCTGTGCGACCCCATAGATGGCTGCCCACCAGGCTCCTCCACTGTGGGATTTTCCAGGCAAGAGTACTGGAGTGGGTTGCCATTGCCTTCTCCATCCCTGCTGGTCTAGTGGTTAAGAATCTACCTTCCAATGCAGGGGACGCAGGTTTGATCCTTGGCTGAAGAACTAAGATCCCACATGCCCTGTGGCAACTATGCCCATGAACTGCAACTACTGAGCCCACCACCAGGGCAGCCCATGCTCCACAATGAAGTCAAAGAAAAAGAAAAAGAAATTGTTTCGTCCGTTCTGTCTGTGGATGATACTGTGCTCACTATCCTTTGGAAATCCACCTGGTATTATGTCTACTTACTTCTTCTTTCTAGGTTGGGTATCCATTGTGGCAGACAGACTAGGGCAGCCCCCGTGATCCTCGGCCTCTGGGGATTCACACCCTTTTATCCCCTTCCCCTGAGTAAAGGCAGAACTAATAGAATGCAGCAAAGATGACATGATATACATGGTTATGTGTATGTGATAACCTCACACATGACTGTAAACCATCTTGGTAATAGATCTCCTATCGTTTGCCTGGTCAGGTATGGTTTAGCCCGGTCCACTGATTCAGAGTCTTACAAGGATCCAATCAAGTTATCAGCGGAAGCTTTGGTCTCATCTGAGGCTTGATTCTGGGGGAAGGGGCTGTTTGCAGTTGCTCTGGTTGTTGGCAGCCTCCAGTCCTTTGCATGCTCTTAGACTGAAGGCCTCTGTAGCTGCTTGTTGGCGGGAGACTACCTTGCCATGTGGTGCCCTCTAGAGGCACTCACAATGTGGCAGCTTGCTTCTTCAGAGCCAGTGAGGGAGAGTCTATGGGTCATAACTGTATACAACCAGAAGACTCAGTTATTTTAACTTGCTTCATCTAATTGGGGTGAATTTGCACCTGCAATTTATGTTAGGATTCTAAAACTTGTGACTGTGTTTACCTTGACAACATCAATATAAATGCAGTTTTTTTCATTATTTGCATAATTATATGGTTCAGGGAATTATGGAGTAACATTGACTGTCTTGTGAATTCAGACGAATCTATTGTGTAAGCAAGGAACCTGTATAAACTATTAAATCAGCCACCAACCGACCACTTGACCTTCCTTAGACCAGAGTGTCTGCCAAAGTAATAAATTGTACCTTGGAGGGATAAATCAATTTCACTGCCATGTTCTATCTCCTACTTCCTTCCCTTCTTCTTTCCAAATGTTGCACGAAAATGTGATATTTGGGCACCAAATCTCTTGGATCCCATGATAACCTCCTTCTGTCTTCAGAAGTGTGCTGCGCACTGTGCCCTCAATGATCTGCATTCTTGTCTGCATATGTTCCTCCCAGTGATGGTTTTGTTCATCCTGATTCCGTCAGTGATTAGCTTCACAAACACACAACTGACAGAAACCATAAAATGAAAGTGTCCATATTTTAAATTAACAGAAAAAACTTTTACCACACCACCAATGAGAATTCCCTTTAGCTATTATGATATCAGATCTTAGCCTTGACAAAACTGTAAAGTCTAGGCATTCATTACTGGAGAGGTTCAAGATCCTTTATTTTAAAATCATCTTTCTGCGGAAACTAGACTTGTTTCATCTTAGATGTATGGTGAACTGACAGAAGACCAATCAAGTGCAAAGTCAAATTCAGTGAGGGAAGTCTGGTTTAGATTTCCCCAATGAATTTTTAACCAAAGCTGCACTTCCGCTTGGAAATATTGTGAATGGTTTCATTTGTGCCAGGATTACTGTAATTTTGCAAGGTAAATTTAACATTGTTAGATTAAGTAAAAATAAACAGCTGACGAACACAATTTACAGAGGTTAATGGAAAAGGTTCACGTGTATCCCCCTAAATCTTATAATTCCTTCAAAGAGTTGTTAACTTTTATATTTTATTTTCATAATGTAGAACTCCTTCCTGACTTTCCACCATCTTTTCAATATTCCTGCTAAAATGTATAAACCCATCCTTTACTTATGTTCTTTGGACTATTCATTCCAGCAGCTCTGATATATTTTTTATTAGTTTAATACAACAATTCAAGTCAAAGGAACACAGTTCCCCGCAATTTGATAGCACCTAGAACTTCTGTACTTTGTGAACAAAGATAGAATACTTTAGAAAATACCTACAAGGCATCGAGACTCAGATCCATGCAACGCATTGGGTCATTTGAGAAATAATATGCAGGCTTTTTTCACATCTTCCCTGAGGACTTTTGTTTGGGTTTCCTTTACATGTATACATTGAAATTCTTTGTAGATGACTGCAATAAAAAAATGTATTTTCCTCCACTGGCAAAACCAGAAGAAACTGGCATATTACTTTTCCTCATGAGGTCTTTGACTTTCTCCCCTAATGCCTGTTTTAAGAGAGTCTACTGCTAATTTTAGATTAAGAGTACAGAGCTTTTCTGTTTCCATAAATGTTTTAATGCTTCATTCCCATAGACAGGCTATTTGGGGAGCTCTGTGAAGCTGTTCTTCTTGAGAAGTAAAATATTTCCCCACAAAAAGAGAAGGGAGGTTTCCAGTGAACCAATGAAAGCCTGGTGAGTGTACTTGGAGCTCCTTAGAAGAGTTCATTCTCACATGGAGAACGGTTTGCTCCCAGAAACTTATTCCCCGCTTGCCATGTTCCTGCCAGTGTCAACGCATGCACCTTTCAGCCACTTCAGTACACTACGGCTGTCATATCCTGACCAGCATGGACTTCCTTCTTCCTTTCTGCTACCTCAACGAGGTCATTCACTCCTTTCTCTCTCTCTCTCTCTCTTTTTTTAAAAGAAACCTTTTCCTCTCCATCTGTGCCTGGGATGCAGATACTCTTGCTTTTCCCTCATCAGTTCTGGCTGAGCTCATTGTTCAACCTATTGTTTCTCATGGATAGGGCTTTGCATTAGAAAACCATAATCTAATCACTAAGCAAAAACAGGGAGTGGAATATTTTGTTTGCATTCAGAGGCTTTTCATTTACTTTTGTCATATTTTCTTTGTTTTGTTAACATCCATATTTTCAAACATCCATGTTAGTAAAGTCTGCTTTGAATTCGTCCATATTAACTATGGCTAACCACAATGAGACAGAGGTTTTGTCTCTCCCTTAAATACCATCAGTTTGCTCTTTCCACTGCTTTTGCCCTGCTTCAGGTAGCTCCTCGAAATTAATTGGGAAATCGATTTGACTTTTTAACCTTTATGTGTAAAAACTCTTGTGGTATTCTTCATCGGGGTCACTGGTATGGTGTTTAAAGTTACCCTTATTTTTCCATAAAACAAAATCATTTGCCTCAAATCTTTTTATTTGTATTCATGTCTTATTTTAATTGAGGTATAATTGATATTTAACATTATATTAGTTTCAGGTATACTACATACTGGTTTGATATTTGTGTGTATTGGGAAATAATCGCCACAATCAGTCTAGTTAACAATCTGCCAACATTCATAATTACAGAAAATTTTCCTTCTTGTGATGAGGACTTTAAAGATTTACTCTCTTAGCAACTTTCACATATGCAATATGGTATTAACCCTGATAGCTCAGTTGCTAAAGAATCTGCCTGCAATGCAGGAGACCCCAGTTTGATTCCTGGGATGGGAAGTTCCCCCGAAGAAGGAATAGGCTACCCACTCTAGTATTCTTGGGCTTCCCTGGTGGCTCAGAAGGTAAAGAATCTGCCTGCAATGCGGAAGACCTGGATTCTGTCTTTGGGTTGGGAAGATCCCCTGGCGGAGGGCATGGCAACCCACTCCAGTATTCTTGCCTGAGAATCTCCATGAACAGAGGAGCCTGGCAGGCTACAGTCCATGAGGTCACAGAGTCAGACATGACTGCGTGACTAAGCACAGCACATTATTAACTCTAGTCACCAAGCTGTAATCTCAAATTCTTTTAAGAGGGTGGGATATTAATAAACAAAATAATTCTGTAGACTGATGCTTCTTATCCTTTAGTGAGCATGAGAATTATCTGGAGTTAAAACACGGATTGCTGGGCCCAGCCACAGAGACTTTGATCACAAAGTGCCACTGCTTCTCCAAGCGTTACCAGCGGAAACCAATATAAAGAGAAGCTTGTTGAGGTGTTAAGTGTATAATCATTGACCAATGATAGATAATAGAATCGTATGAATCCTATGTTACTACCTATTATTTAAATAATAGCAGTTTTAAAAACTCTATCCCTTAATAAGTTTTAAAGCATGGTATACACAGTATAAACGTTAAAAAAAAAGCACAAAATATGTATATCAGAAATTAAACTGTTCCTTCTTTCCAGATCTCCACACCCACTTTGAAGAATCAAGCATGTTTAATATCTTGTTAGAGTATGTGCACTTAACATTTTGAAAGAAGCTGGGAACTGCCCTCTATCTAATAGTTTATGCCAGTTTATACTTCCATCTACTATTATATAGATGCTTATTTCTCCACACTTCAATGGTATCGAATATCCAAAATTTTGATCTGCCAATCTGACATGTAAAAAATGACATCTAATCTTTATTTCACTTTGTGTTGCATTAAATTGTGGCAGAAGTTAAACAACTTTGAGTAGCAAGACTGGGCAATCTATTAATTTTGTGCAAAAGCTGATTGGTTTTTAAATTCGACTTCATACTTGCATCCAAGCAAAAGTATCTGCTTTTTTTGTTCACCTTTGGTTGAATCTTGCTTCGAAAAGTGCCGCGTCACCTCCTTTTGAACATAAAGAAACAACTATGGTAACTCTCCTTGTCTGCCCTTTTCCTCCTTTCCCCCAGGAAATTTGATTTTTTTTTTTTTCGGACAATCTTTTGAAAAATGAAGGCTTAGATGTAGATTTTTTTATGGTCTGTATAGAAAATAATACATCTCCAAACCCAAGCCCTGCTTATGGAAAATGACAGCTGACAGCTAAACGGAGGTTATAGGAAATCAAAGAAAATGTTCACTACAGTGCAACGCACCAAAGCTGAATTTTCCTTAAATTGTTTATTGATGCTCACTTGAAAGAAACACACACACACACCCCCCCCCACCCAAGACTGCTTTGTGAAATCAAATGTATTTCCTGCCTTCTTCTTTCCTCTGGACGCTTACCACCAGCCTATTTATAGCCCAGGAAAGGAAAAAGCACTGCTGGAGGCAGGAAAACTAAGTCCAGAAAGAATAGGAGGAAGTGTGCCTGCCATTTAGCCAAACAACCTTTAATTCATTGAGCTCAAAGCTTAGCGGCTTCGCTGTTGTCGTGAGGCATAAACAGCTTGCAAATTAGAATTTTTTTCTCTCCCCACGTTTGCATTGGATTTGGGCAATGGAGATGAAGGCAGCATTTTAGAAGAGAGAACAGAAATCTCTAGGTGTTTAGACACGTGAAAGAGGAACTGGTGAGGGGTTGGTGAAGCAGACCGGAGAGGATGAGCTGGAAATGATTCCGTGCCTGCGATTTAAGGTAAGCGTTCTTTTCAAGACAGTCTGCTGTTGTGTCTGCATACATATCAGGTGCTATGGAGATTAGCCCTGGATGGTGTGTATAATTTGAGGGCAGAGTCTCTTGACGAGCTCATGAGCTTTGCTTTTATCGCTGAAGAAATGGGGAAATTTCTTTCAGCCTTAGTTGTGACATCTTCAGTTTTTAACAATAATATTTTTAAATAGTTGTTTCTTTAAAATAGTTTTGTCTCCACTAAGTTTTCTTTGGTTTCTTTGTCACCAGAGGATTAAATAGTATAAATAACTTCACTGAAGGTCATTTTTGAAAAATCATTTCTTGATATTTGTCTGTTTTTCTATCCTTTTCAAAGTACCTATTAATATTCCACATAACAATTTTTGAATCAATACTGGTTTTAGAATACATTGAACAGAGAGGCCCTCAAGAAAAGTGGTCTATTTTAGAAAAGTTATTTTAACTAAAATTTAAATTTTGTATAACATTCAGCGAAGATTGAATTTTTTAATGCAAAGCTTTTCCTAAACATGAATTTTCAGACTAAGGAAAACCCTCTAGAAGCATAAAACAAACCAGCACTTAACAGCTCCAGTGATAGAGACTGTTCACAATAATTACTTACATTTAAATTATTATTTCAAAATATTCATTCAACATATATTTTCTGAGTGACCTGAAAAATTGTTCCTGGGTTTGGAAGTCGAAAGGTCAAAAGGGAATGGATTATATCCAAGAGCAGCTGATGCCGCCCACAAAAACTTGGAAAGCTCCTAGGGACATTCCAACTCTTTTAACATTTTTTTGCCATCACACAAGTACGTTTGTTTAGATGATCCACTGTATTTGCATCCCCCACTGATTATATTCACATTTGTGTCCTGGAAAAACTTGATTAATGTTTCTATGATGTCAAACAAAGGAATAAGGTTCTGGTGGTTTATTGAAAAGGAAAAGCAGAAGGAAATGTGTTGCTGTTATTTTGGTTTATCCCCGTTTGAGATTGGTATGTTTAGAATCTGTCTTAAGAAGATAGCAAAACTGGAAGCCAGAAGAGCTGAGCCAGCCAGATTGAGACTAATGCAGGAGGCCAAGGCTGAGTTCTGTCTCGATGTGGATTTTATTGCCTGTTCTCCTTCCTGGAAGAATTTAAGGGTTATTTTCTTCTGATTAGAAAATTATAATTCATTCCATGGAAATAGCAAAGTATAATATCCTTGAGTAGAAAGAGCAATATTTCTTAGTTAAAGCTAGGTAGTAAAAAATAGAGGGAAATAAAATTAATCTGGACAAATATGATGAGTCTGAAGAAACAGAACAAACTCTTAGCCCTTGTTTCCAGGACTCTCTAATTCTGCAAAGTCCTGAATTCAGTACTGAATCCATTTTATTATTTCCGCAAAATAAAGTCTAAGGTAACCTAATTAATTGCCATTCCATGTGGGTCTAGTGAGAGAAACACTGCTTACAGTGATTCTGATTTCTCTGTGTATGTTGAACTTTTTCCTCTTGCAATTTCAAAACAGCATTCTCATTTGTTGTATTCGTATGTTTACATTATGAGAATAAAATTGTTATAAACACTGTTGAAGGCTTAAATAATAAAACTATGAGCTATGTATTTTATTCTAAGAATATGTATCTTTTCCAATTTTAAAAGTTCTGTTTTTGGTCATTAGTTTCTGGATGCCCATAGATGCTTATAAATGTATCCATGAAGTGCCAGTTATTTAAAATAGATTTCTTGAGAATCGCTTAATAGTTTTACAATTTTCTAGATGTATTCTCAAGTTCCTGAGATTATAGTACATTATTGTTGTTGTTGTTTACTCACTAAGTCATGTCCCACTGCAACCACATGGACTGTAATCTACAAAACTCTGTTCCTGGGATTTCCCGGACAAGAATACTGGAGCGGGTTGCCATTTCCTTCTCCAGGGAATCTTCCCTACCTGGGGATTGAACTCGCATCTCCTGCACTGCGGGCAGATTCTTTACTGCTGAGCCACAAGGGAAGCCCATAGTATATTACTAGAGTTAGCTAATTTTGAAAAAAAAAAAGCAACTTTTTTAGCTTCTCTATTAATTAAAAGCATTTACTTCTTGGCTTCCAGCATAACTCCTACAACTACTATGTGCTTACAGGTTACACAGTACAGCCGCCACTTGACACTCATTGAAATATAAATGACATCAGATTGCTGAAGAGGTAGAGTGCAGTTTAAAGAAATGTAGATTTCACAAAACCTACAATTTGTAATCCACAACTTGTAGGATGTATTGAAGGAGGACATGGGGAGAAGCGTCCCACGCCAGGCAGCCATACCCACCTGGCCTGATGCTGTGGGAGCAAGGGGAGCTGCAAATTGATTTTCATGGGTCTATGAGCACCTTAAATCCAGATGAGTGACCTCTGGAGGTTCTTTTTCTCCTATACTCTTATCCCTTCACATCCTATATTACAGATCAGCAGTAACACCACCAAAGCATATTTATTAAGTTCTTCTACTTATAATCTCTACCTTTGATAAACTCAACATTAACGTGGAGAGTTGGAATTATACAGAACACAAGGCATCCTATATATGGAACCAAATGAATGATGTGGATGATTACAAGTTCTGATCCTGGCAGGCTTCTTGGAGGGAAGAAATTGAGCTCAGACTTGAAGGGCAGATCTGATGGGTATGGCTAGAGATAAAAGCCTCCAAGATAAGAATGGAACCGTGTGCATGGGAAGGGAGAGAAGAGTACTTGGGTTGCCAAATGAAATACAGGATTCCCACTGAAATGTGAATTTCAGATAAACGACATATACTTTTCCTAGTAAGAGTATGTGCATGAGGTCTGTTGATTGAGATATACAAAATATATTTGTTGTAGATCTGGTTCACATTTAACTGGGAGTCCTGTGTTTTTTATTTCCAAATCTGGTCACCCTACCAGGGAACTCTGTGTCAAGCAGCTTGATAGAAGCAGAAGCAATGCACATATGGAAAAAATGAAAAGTGTCTGGAGGAGATTGAGGTCAGACTGCGGTGGGACAATAACGCTAGACTAAGGAATTTAGAATCTAATTTGAAGACACTGAGGAGACACTGAGGGTTTTGAAATGGGAAATGACATCAATAAGATCTGGTCATTCAAGGCAGGACCTGCTGGGGCAGAGAGAACAGCTCACCGAGGTCTGGGTGTTGGTGACAAAAGAGAGAAAGAAACCAGTCAGATGAAGACACGTTAGAGAACAAATCCACGTGTCTTGTAAACTAATTGGGTATGGATCTGGGAGGAGAGGAAGTGTTAGAAAGGATATTATGTTTAATTTAGAGTCCATTCAGAGAAATAGTCAGAGATAGCAGCAGGTCAGGGAATTGGTGAGGGAGGCAAGGATTTTGGTCTCAGACATATTAAATTTGAGGCAATGATGGGATAATCAGGTAGAAATAGATAATCAGGTAGAAACACTGGAAATGGGAAATAGCTTAGGAGAAAGGTAAAGCCTGGAAAGATTGATAAAGCCAACACTGATGGAGATTTTCTTTATGCCAAGCTTTTTTTTTTTTTTAATATCCATTCTCTATGTAATGCTCACAACTACCTATGAGCAGATTCCACTGCCAGCCACATTGTACAAATGAGAACACTGAGGCTCAGAGAGGTTAAGTGACTTGTCCATGATTGCCTTGTTAGAGACAGAAAATGGAACCCAGGTGTCCATATGCCCAAAGCCATGTTCCCGCTCATTCCCATGGAGAATGTTGAGTATCTTCGGTGGATTCACTTCCTCCGTCTACAAAGATCTAAAGGCACAGTTGTTCATGCTGTAACCCAAATCTTATTTTTTTAATTAATTTATTTATTTTAATTGGAGGACAGTCATTTCACAACACTGTGGTGGCCCCTGCCACACATCAACACGGACCAACTAGATGCCTGGTCTTTGTACCTCACTGTGGTAGCCCTCAGAATTCTGCACCTTTTAATCTCTCTGAGGAAAAGGGAATAGTTTATACACAGAAAACTTCCCATTTATTTATTTGTATATTTATTACGCAAATTGTTTTTCCCTTCAGCGCCTTGTTTTTAGATTGTTCCTCGGTTATTTGGTGAAATAAAAATTACCATGAAGAGAAAACAGGACCAAGGGTGTTAAACTCCTCTCCCTGTCTCTGGCTGCCCTCTAGTGGCAGAACCAGGTTACAACGCTTAGCTCCGGTCTGGGAATGTGCTGCTGCTACTGCTGCTAAGTCGCTTCAGTCGTGTCCTACTGTGTGCGACCCCATAGACGGCAGCCCACCAGGCTCCCCCGTCCCTGGGATTCTCCAGGCAAGAACGCTGGAGTGGGTCGCCATTTCCTTCTCCAATGCATGAAAGTGAAAAGTGAAAGTGAAGTCGCTCAGTCGTGTCCGACTCTTTGCGACCCCATGGACTGCAGCCTACAAGGCTCCTCCGTCCGTGGGATTTGCCAGGCAAGAGTAGGGGTGGGGTGTCATTGCCTTCTCCGCTGGGAACCTTAGTTCCTTAGGAAACCAAGTCAGAGTCAGCAGAAACATCTGTGGGCTCCTAAAAGGTTTGGAGTCTAGTTGTGCTAAGAGATTCTGGAAATGGACTTCATAGAGTATACTTACACGGTTCCAGATGGCTGGCTTGAAGGGTATCCCGTTCTGGATTTATTAAACTTGGTAATCATTAAAGGTATTTCACTTATTTATCCTGTTAGGAAAGTAAAAGCTGAAAGTCTCTCAGCCGTGTCTGACTCTTTGAGACTCCATTGACTGTAACCTGCGGGGCTCCTCTGTCCATGACATTCTCCAGGCCAGAATACTGGAGTGGGTCGCCATCCCCTTTTCCAGAGGATCTTCCCAACCCGGGGATCCAACCAGGGTCTCCTGCATTGCAGGCAGATTCTTTACCATCTGAGCCACCATCAAGTTTGGTTATGAAATTTTTAATACGCAATTGTGCCTTGATTGTTAAGAAAATTTCCTAGACTTATTATTCTAAATGTTTATTTAAAAATACACCATATATTTTCTCTTAAAATATAGTCTATCTTTTAGGAATGTATCCTAAGGAAATATTCATATATTGAGACAAAAATGTATGTAAAAGAAAGTTTGTCTACTTGAAACAGAAAAGTTTTGGAAAATATACAAAGTTAGGGAATTGACAAATAATAGTCCACAATATGGAATTACAAATAGCCATTAAATTACATTAAAATATTTAATGGCAACAGTAACTGTTTGTAGTAAATGTATATATGAAAAAAGAAAAGACAAAAATGTTATATTCGTGGCATGATCCCATTTTCTTACAAATTACAAATGTATATATGAAAAAGAATTAAGAACTAAAAATCTATATACTAAACTGTTAGCAGTAAGAATCTCTGGTCAGTGGGGGTAATGGTGATTTTTATTTTCTGCTTTCTCTCTGGGATAAGCACGCACTACTTTTATAATCAGGTATGAAAACCAATATGTTTTGAAACAGTGGAGAACTAAGTCCCGATGCTCTAATTTCTTGCTTTCATGACTGACAATCAGGTTTGTGCTAATTCAGCCCCATTTAGGCTTCTCTGCCCAGTAAGGAGCTGTATCCTGTTTGTGACAGCATAATTCATTGTAATGGAAAAGATTATGATGCACTAGTCTGGTCTATGACTTCACTGTATTCACTGGCAACAGGAAACACAGACAGACACTTGTTTTTTTTTTTCATAATTGTTTTAGCAATAATTGACAATTGGAGGAAATGAATGGCAGAAAACAATTATGGGCAGACAAGACGGTCAGCAAATCAGACTGGGAAATGCAATGAAGCCCGTCTTAGTTCTATTCGTGCAACAATTTCAGAACATTATAAAGATATTATTGTTTTGTTTTCAACCTACTTCTGAAATCACTATTGTTTTTAGTAGCAGTTACACAACTCTTTGCTGGCAGCAATAACCCCCAATGTGTTTTAAATTCAGTAAACTGGTAATTGCACGTCAGGGATTTGGGACTGAATTTTTTTATCTATGTTGATGTTCAGGATCAGTGTGAACTTCTCAGTGTGCACCATGTGTCCGGTTATAGTACTGCTACAATAATAACCAGCCCCCTGTTGCCCATACACAGGGTCTGAAAAGCTTTATTTTCCAGTAAAATTTAGAAAATCAAATTCATGTTTCTATTTTCTGTGAAAAGATCGCTTGTCTTTGTTTTAGCAGCAATGGTGAGGGAAACAACAAAAAGTCAAAACAAATGAATTCATGATTCACTGTCTTGTTTCCGTGCTGTGAAATGAGTACGATTAACAGCGACTGAGATGAAAATGGATGTGTTATCAACTGGGAAAGAGCTTAAGTAAGGCAGGTATTACATACACCGCAGTGACATTTCTCTCAACCAGTGGCTCCTGTAGCTAGACATGGCTTAACTGTCCTGCTGGGTATTATTAAATGTTTGGATGTAAAAACTAAACACGAAGGAGCTGCTTTAACCTTTACTCCTTTACTGTTCTCCTCTGATTACTCTGATTTGGAGTAAAATTCTGCAGCAACTCTGAACTCCAGTCTGAAAGGCCAATTATTGGCCATGTGACTTAATGAGGAAGCCTCTAGACCAAACACTGTCCACTAGAAATATAAAGTGAGCCACAAGTGTGGGCCACGTGTGTCAGTTTATATTTTCTAGTGGCCACATTAAGAACTTACATAGTCAGGTCAAAATTAATTTTAGGAATCTCGTTTGTTGAACCCATTATATCCAAAACATTATCATTTTGACTTGCAATCAATATAAAAGATTAGTAACGAGACATCTTACCTTCTTCTTTGGTACTAAGTCTTTGAAATCCAGGGTGTATTTCATGCTTGCCACCACTCTCGGTTCAGATGGGCCTTATTTCATGTGCTCAGTGGCTTCAGGTGCCCTGTGGCTACTGTATGTAGTGGGCAGTGCGAATCTCAACAGCAGAGCTTCCATGGCTTCATAAATGGCATGTGAATTTTGGACTGTGAGATTCCGCTATCTGTTCAGGACTCATGGTCTTCTCCATTCTGATGCACTCATTAGGCCAATCTTACATGTATCAGCTAAAACTGAATAACTGAAAAGCAAGCAAAGGATTGACAGTTTCTGAGTTTTGTGCTCTTAGAACAATCCAACTGCTTGTTGCATCAGCTGGAATGCTGCGTAACTATGGATTCCTCAATTGAGAATAAGGGTGAGAGGTTTTAAAAAACTCTCAGACTTTGAAATCTGGATTATGTGATTATAAGGAACTTTATTTTATCATGATGTTTCCAAGTGAATTTAGGCATGCAAACAGATGGCATTACACAGCTTAAACTTCTAGAAATCATTATAGATATTAATAATGTGTACAACAGTACAAAGAAAGAAATCTTTAGCAGTTCTCATATGCACACATACACAGACTTCTACCATTGTGACCATTTCTGATGTCTTTTATGCATTCTGCATTGTCTTATTTGAAGGGGAGGAAGTATGCTTAAATAATCTTGTATAGCTACTATGCCCTGGGGACTCTCATGCCAGTCAGCTGGAGTGATAAAGATAGCTCTGTGTGCTAAGTATGGAGATGCAAAAATAGAACTGATGGAAGTGGATAAAACTAAAAGACATTGTAGTTTCTTAAGGCCCCGCCAACGTCAGAGACCTGGAAACAAGGCCTTCTGAAGTCCTGGCAAGGAGTCACAGTCAACTGAAACAATCATATTTTAGGTTCATTGCTTATTCCATGAAGGTTTGGTTATGGAGCTAGATTTAAAACAATCAGAAAATTCTAAAATCATGATAAAGTTTAAAGACATTTAAAATATAAATAGTAACCATCCATTGCATGATATATAAATCAGAAGTGTTTCAAAAGCATGTTTTTTAAGAATGTTCTTGGTTCCCTGAATCGACTTTCCATTTTTCCTAAAGGGGAGGGAGGAGGGAGGAGGGTTCAGGATGGGGAACACATGTATGCCTGTGGCGGATTCATTTTGATATTTGGCAAAACTAATACAATTATGTAAAGTTTAAAAATAAAATAAAATTTAAAAAAGAAAAAAAAAAAAAAAAAAAACAAAGTTATAAAGAGTGATTGGTATGTGCACCTAAAATATCATATGCTTACAGTGAAATCATTACAATGTATTTAGAATGTACTACATTAAATTATTTTGCTTTAATTATAATTTATTATAAATGTGCATTATTACTCCAATGCATTTACAATGAAATATAATTAGTAACATTTTGTTTTACATTAGTACATTATACCATACAGCACTATGTTGATAATTATATTAATACATTAATAATATATTAATAATTAACCCAAACAGGGCTTTCCAGGTGGCACTAGTGGTAAAGAACCCGCCTGTCGATGCAGGAGACATAAGAGATGTAGGTTCGATCCCTGGGTCAGGAAGACCTGCTGGAGAAGGACATGGCAGCCCACTCCAGTGTTCTTGCCTGGAGAATCCCATGGACAGAGGAACCTGGTGGGCTACAGTCAGTAGGTTTGCAAAGAGTCGGGCATGACTAAAGCAACTTAGCATGCAAACAGAAAAATAGTATATCAAATCAATTTACAATCTCCATCTACTCAAAGCAAAAGCACTGACGGAGAATCTAGAAAGTGCCGGGTGTTCTGTCAGGTACCAGGACAAGCATAAAAGATAAATTGTATTTATTTTGTTTGTCATTGTCAGTGGGACAGAAGCTTCACTAGAGAAGAATGAGGAAATAGATGGAATTCTTTCCTACGGGAACAGCCTTGTTATCTGCGTTAGTCCTAGGTGGAGAAGACCTTTTCATTTCTGTGTCTAATTTTAACTTCTTAACTTTGAATTTGCCTGTTTTTTTTTTTTTCCATCCTTAGGACCAAGTACCTCTCTTCAGGGTGTAGCCACAATTAGGAGCTTTTTCGATTCCCATATAGGGCGTGATTTTCCTAAGTCGCATTTGGCAGAGAGGTAGAAGAGACGAAGGTGAGAGAAAGGTTGTGGTGAAAGAGAACACGGGGCCACATGAGAAAGAGCGTTCGCCAAACTGGCTCGGTTCTGCTTGTGGGGGGTGGTGGGGGCAGGAAGGCAGGGCACAGGGGAACCAGGATTTGGATCATTCTGTGAATTTTCCTCTGCAGCTTCCAGAAGGGGAAAAGGAGGGGTGGAGGCCTGTGCAACTGACCTTTGCGTGTAGAGCGTACTTTCCAAGCCAGGGTTTTGTATCTTGGTGAGCGCCATTAACTGTTGGATTCTGTAGTACAGCCATTGCTTTTGCTCTTCACTAGTAAATGAGAAGCAGGTGCAAGGTCAGGTATTAACTGGCCTTTAGGCGAAATCAAGAAGCCTGGGGCGAGTGGGGCCACTGATTGAGCTCACAAACCAGCAAGAGAATTCAGGGACGTACAGGTGAGTTGAGACTACCCCGTTCCTCCCTTCCCGTCACCACTGCTCCTGTGTTTGCGCCTTTCCCCTTATTCAAGGGCTCACTCCAGGGGACTGCCCTGGCAGTCCAGCGGTTAAGGCTTCGCCTTCCGACACGGGGTGCAGGCTTGATTCCTGGTCGGGGAGCTAAGATCTCACATGCCTAGGGGCCAAGAAACCGAAACATAAGCAACAGAGCAATATTATAACTAATTCAATAAAGACTTTAAAAATGCTCCACATCAAAAAAAAAAGTATTTAAAAAAAGTGGGTGGGGGGACTCATTTGAGCTGACTTCCTTTCCTCAGAGTCTCCTATCCACAGGGGATTGGTTGCAAGACCCCTCTGAGGTACCTCAAGTCCTTTATGTAAAATGGCATAGAGTTTGCATTTAATGTAAACATCCTCTACTTTAAATCAACACCTCCAGATCTTGTAATACCTAATACAGTGGGTGTGCTGGGGAAGTAGTTGTTGGTTTGTGGCAAATTCAAGTTTTGCTTTTTGGAGCCTTCTGAAAAAGTTTTTTTGAACCCACAGATACAGCATAACTGACTGACTATAATCTGTCTTGGGGGTTGTTGTGACTTTATTGAATTAACAGTTGTTAAGTAGAACCCCAGGTGTAGGATGGTAAGCAAAACACAAGACTATAAGAGAAACTGAAATAGGTTTATCGTCAAGATGTACATGGCAGGCCTGAAGGGAGGGGTCAAGGAAGGGGGCAGGCTCACGACCTAGGGCACAAGCTTTTATTAAGGTGGAGTCCGTGGGTGGACTGCTTTGAGGTTCCTGAGCTAAGCTCAGTCCAAACCCCAAAGGCAGGATTTTGGTAAGTTCCATGGGGTGTCTTAACTTAGTGACACGGGGGAAGGCTCTTGGAGGTTGGGGAGACTGTTGATCACAGGGGTTATTGGGGAAGTCATATGGGCTTCCTTGATAGCTCAGTTGGTAAAGAATCCACCTGCAATGCAGGAGACCCTGGTTCGATTCCTGGCTTGGGAAGATCCGCTGGAGAAGGGATAGGCAATCCACTCCAGTATTCTTGGGCTTCTCTTGTGGGTCAGCTGGTAAAGAATCCACCTGCAATGCAGGAGACCTGGGTTCAATCCTTGGGTTGGGAAGATCCCCTGGAGAAGGGAAAGGCTACCCACTCCAGTATTCTGGCTTGGAGAATTCCATGGACTATATAGCCCATGGGGTCAAAAAAGAGTCGGACACGACTGAGCGACTTTCACACTTACCAGGAAGTTACATTTGCCTGTGGCTCTTTTGGCTGTCTTCTAGGGCACACCCTTGCGTGGGGGGCTAGTGTGAATTTAAGGCACCCTGCGGGCCTCTTTAGCCAAACAAAATGGATGCCAAGGCAGCAATACCATGGAGTAGCTTAGGTGAACACTTGGCAGAGGACAACACACTGCCTGGGATCTTAGCCAAGTTACAATGAACGTAAGCTACATTGGTTGTAAGAAAAAAATATACCTCACAGAAGCACAAGAAATAAGCTGAGGCTGCCAGGGGCCTCCACCCAGAAACCAGCTGATCAGGGGCCTGGGACCCGACAGGAGAGCTTGACGGTTCCAAACTTCCAGTCCTTCTGGGAGGTTCTGCTTCTCTCTCCCTCTGTCTCTCTCTCTCTCTGACTCCCTCTCTCTCTCTTTCCAGCTTTCCCTGTCTCACCAAGCACAGGGAGAAAGAGGATGTCCATCTGTGTGAATGTCCTTTGAATGTTCAAGCACTGGTAGTTCTAAATTCCAGACTCTCTTGTAAAAAAATCTGATGATCCGACTGGCCTATACTTGCATCAGGTGTCAATCCCTTCTCTAGTCATTTATGGCCTTGGGAGTGGAGGTCACTAGACTAATCCTGCGGATGGGGGCAGTTTTCAGCAAAAAGGGGCTTGAGCTGGTATGCTCCAAAGCTGTTACACCCCTGGCATTGAGGTGTAACAGGGCTCTTGACTTTTTTCTGACCTCTCTCTCTCTCAGGCCCTAACCAATGTGTCTCCTAATTTTCCGTGAAATTGCCATGTGTTTTCCCTCTCTGTAGACTTTCCTGTGCTGACCTGGCCAGTTAGGGTTATGTCACCCCTCTCCTTTCTCTCAATCCAAAGCATCTGTTTCCAGACGCTTCACAGAATCGCTCGCTTTGATAAAACTATTACCAGTCTTCTGTGACCTCGCCCACTTTCAAAATACTGTAACACACGGTCTATTGTCTAATATATTTAATCACATGATGTTTACTGGTATTTCTTTCGCTTATTCAGCTATTATTTGACTTTATAGTTAACTTTCCAGGAATTTGTTCTCTCTTCAAGCTAATTATGAATTCCTTGAGGTATGAGCCATGTTTTGTTTTTCCTTTTCTAAAACTCCCTCTGGAGTAGGTCAGTGTTCCGAGAAGCACAATTCACAGTAGCCAAAGAGTGGAAACAACTCAAGAGTCCACCAACAGATGAATGGATAAACATATAATGGTATAAATGTTTGATGGAATATTCTTCAGCCATAGGAAGGAATCAAGTTCTGGTATATACTACAACATGGATGTATGTTGAAAAAAATATATACTAAGTGAAATAATCCAGACACAAAAGGAGAAATATCATATAATTTCACTTAGGTTAAAATCTTGAAAAAAAAATAAAATCTTGAATAGGCCAGTCATAGAGACAGAAAGAGGTTGTTGGAGGCTCGGGACAGGAATGAGTGGAGAATTATTCCTTAATGGTTATAGAGTTTCTAATCAGGGTGCTAAAATATTTGTGGAAATAATGGTGGTGGTTGCACAACATTGTGAGTGTGACAAATCCTACTGAACTGTAAGCTTAAAAGTGGTTAGGGTCAGAGTAGCAGTTTTTTGTTCCATATATCTTGCCACTATTTAAAAATTATAACAATGCAATATACTGAAATCAGTGAGTTGTACGGTATGTGAATTATGTCTCAATAAAGCTATTTTTTATTAATACCCTCTGGGAACCAGATACTATGTGTAACAGTGACTGCTTGAGTAATACTTGTATCATTTGTTGTGAGTTAACATAACATTATCATTTGCAATGTGAGATTCATTAAGACACAAATTTACATATGATAGAGAGCAGGTGTATTTCCTCAGTTATATATACACCAGATAGAACACGATTGCTCTGCACTTGGTGCTAAGGTGGGTGTTGAGACACATGTCAAGTGCTGTCCAGGTATGATCTGAGATCCTAAATTCTGTCAATCATTTTTACCTTTTGTGGAGTACCTGCTATAAGGGATTACACACCAATATATGAATTTTATGTTTGGTGAAAGAATAAAAATATTAACAAAGTATATAGTAATAGAATTTCCCCTCATACATATATATTTTTCTCCAACCAAATATATATATTTTACCATCTCTAGGCATTCATTCTTTAGGGCTGAGACATTGTTTTCCAAATATCTGCTTTTAAGATGTAATATATTATAGAAGAAGTTGATTTGTGAACTAGGTTCCTGCTTCTCCATTCTCTGGTCATTGAATAAAGCTTGTGTGGTTTCAGTCTCAAAAAGAAAAAAAGACATATTAGACTATTGTATTGTTGGTAAGATGGAACATTGTGCAGCCATGGGAAAAGTCATATTTTAGAGGAATATTTGATGACATTGGAATCTTTAAGAATATTGAATGATGTTAGAAATACTTAAAATACTTAAAGAGGCAGACTAAAAAGCTATCAGTTCAGTGCAATCGCTTAGTTGTGTCTGACTCTTTACGACCCCAGGGACTGCAGTAAGCCAGGCTTCCCTGTCCATCACCAACTCCCGGAACTTACTCAAACTAGTGTCTATTGAGTCAGTGATGCCATCCAATCATCTCATCCTCTGTTGTCCCCTTCTCCTCCCGCCTTCAATCTTTTCCAGCTTCAGGGTCTTTTCAAATGAATCAGTTCTTTGCATCAGGTGGCCAAAGTATTGGAGTTTCAGCTTCAGCATCAGTCCTTCCAATGAATATCCAGGACTGATTTCCTTTAGGATGGACTGGTTGGATCTCCTTGCAGTCCAAGGGACTCTCAAGAGTCTTCTCCAACACCACAGTTCAAAAGCATCAATTCTTTGGTGCTCAGCTTTCTTTATGGTCCAACTCTCACATCCATACATGACCACTGGAAAAACCATAGCTTTGACTAGACAGACTTTTGTTGGCAAATAATGTCTCTGCTCTTTAATATGCTGTCTAGGTTGGTCATAACTTTCCTTCCAAGGAGCAAGCATCTTTTAATTTCATGGCTGCAGTCACCATCTGCAGTGACTTTGAAACCCCCCAAAATAAAGTCTCACTCTTTCCACTGTTTCCCCATCTATTTGCCATGAAGTGATGGGACCGGATGCCATGATCTTAGTTTTCTAACTGTTGAGTTTTAAGCCAGCTTTTTCATTCTACTCTTTCACCTTCATCAAGAGGCTTTTTAGTTCTTCTTTGCTTTCTGCCATAAGTGTGGTGTCATCTGCAAATCTGAGTTTATTGATATTTCTCCCAGCAATCTTGATTCCAGCTTGTGCTTCATCCAGCCCACCATTTCTCATGATGTACTCTGCATATAAGTTAAATAAGTAGGGTGACAATATACAGCCTTTCCCAATTTGGAACCAGTCTGTTGTTCCATGTCTAGTTCTAACTGATGCTTTCTGACCTGCATACAGATTTCTCAGGAGGCAGGTCAGGTGGTCTGGTATTCCCATCTCTTGAGGACCTTTCCACAGTTTATTGTGATCCACAGTCAAAGGCTTTGGCATAGTCAATGAAGCAGAAGTAGATATTTTTCTGGAACTCTCTTGCTTTTGATCCAGCGGATGTTGGCAATTTGATCTCTGGGTCCTCTACATTTTCTAAATTCAGCTTGAACATCTGGAAGTTCACGGTTCATGTACTGTTGAAGCTTGGCTTGAAGAACTTTGAGCATTACTCTGCCTGTTATAAATTTTATAAAACACAGTTAAGATATTTATTAGTTGCCTGTCTCTGTGTAACAAGTCACTCCCTAACCAAGTGCCTTAAGGGTGGGTTGCAATCAGGCATCAGATGAGGCTCCAGATATCCAAAGACCTGATGGGAACTTGAAGACCTACTTTTGAGGCTGGTCATCCCCATGGCTGAAAAATTGGTATTTACTGTTGGCTGGGACCCCCAGGTCCTCTCCTGTGGGATTTCTCTGTGGACTGCTTGAATATCTTCATGACCTGGCATCTGACTTCTGAGTGAGAAATCCTTGACTAAGATGAAAGCCAAAATGCTTTTTATTACCTTGCCTTGGGAATTACACTCCACTATGGCTCTTGTATTCTAGTGGTTATGCAGGGTCAGTCCTGAGACAGTGTCAACAAGGACTACAGAGGGCACGTGAGGATTATTGGGGACCATCGGCAGGTGACTGCAAATACACACTGAAATAAAAGTTTTAAGAATGGTTAGAACTGATCTTATTTTTGGGGGGAGCTTTACTTTAAAAAAGTTTAGGGTGAAAATACACGAGTTTTGGAATCACACACATCGAAATCAATGCAAGTTATTTTTTCAAAACCGTAACTATTCCAGTGAAGACAAGCTCATCCCTGATACCTTGGTATAAAGTTGGGTTATCTATGCTTTTCTTTCTCTGATATAATCCTGTAACTAAGGAAAGGAAAATCGATACGGAAAGTGGAGTAGTTTTGAAATATGGGGCACACGACTAGGAAGATGTGGCCAAAGTAGAGAGCCTGGGGTAAGCATAGCAGTACAGGGGCCCCAGAGCCAGAGAGACATCAAAGAGGGTTAAGAATATTATAAAGAGTGACAAGGACATTGAAAAGACCTTGAGCCTTCAGGTAAAAGTGGGTTTAGCATATACTTTTACTTACCTCTGCTTCCTTCTGAGAGCCTATTAAGACAAGATCAAAGGATTTGGGTTTCTTAAAGTCAGAAATACACTATGACAATATTTCGGAAGCTGGAAAGTAGATGGTGACTAATTCAATAGTGGAAACCAGAAAATCAACCCAGTTTGCCCTGGTTGTGGTGGTGGTTTTAGTTGCTAAGTTATGTTCAACTCTTGCAACCCTATGGACTGTAACCCACCAGGCTCCTCTGTCCATGGGATTTCCCAGGCAACAATACTGGAGTGGGTTGCCATTTCCTTCTGCAAGGAATTTATACTGGAGAACTCTTCGAAGACTTGAGAATTAGTGGCACCAAGTACTGTTAAAACTGTAGGTGAAGGTGAGACTAAAGGGAGGGAGACTGGTTGAAAATCTTCCTAGGAAACAGTTACATTCCCAGGTCCTCTCCCCTGCTTTACACAGTACCATGATACCAGAGGTTTACTCTCTCAAGAGGATAAAACATAGGTGTTTAGATTGCGGGACCCTGGTCTTGGGATGAGGTCCAGCTGCAGGTAGACACATTCTAGTTACAACCAGAAAATTATTTAAAAGTTGAAACCCAGCCCTCTTCTCCCACTTGACTCCCGAACACAGTAGTCAAAGCAGAAAATATGATTGCTAATAGGTTCTGGGTTTTATATCTTAAGACTTGGCCAAAGAAAAAGAATGTTCTGGCTCCGTGTCTGAAAAATATGGGGAAGGGACCCATTAGGTTAGGGAATCATCTGCCTGAATCAGGTGCTTACCCCTGAAACACTCCAATTTGGCCAAAGTGAGAGAGGTGCTATGACTGGCCCAGTTAGGATCACATGCCCATCCCTGGACCAGTGAACCTTGCTCAAGGATCAAGGAAGTTCCAAAGGTCAGAGGGCCAGGTGGGCTTGTTGTTGAAGAGGGTGACAGAGAATGGGCATATTAGAGAGACAGTGTTCTGCTGCTGCTGCTGCTAAGTCGCTTCAGTCGTGTCCGACTCTGTGCGACCCCATGGACTGCGGCCTACCAGGCTTCTCTGTCCATGGGATTCTCCAGGCAAGAACACTGGAGTGGGTTGCCATTTCCTTCTCCAAGGCATGAAAGTGCAAAGTGAAAGTGAAGTCGCTCAGTCGTGTCCGACTCTTAGCGACCTGATGGACTGCAGCCTACAAGGCTCCTCTGTCCATGGGATTTTCCAGGCAACAGTACTGGAGTGGGGTGCCATTGCCTTCTCCTAGATGACGACTAAAACTTCTCAGCCTCCTCTGTAGGAGGTGATGTCATGTAAGGAAAGGACCACAGCTTAAAATTTTTAAGTAGTGAGAAATGAGTATACTTTACATTTCTACAATACATTATGGGTTTTCAAAGTACTTTTTCTCTATATTTATTTCCTTTGCTTTCTTTGCTTCCAAGAAAAATCTGTGAGACAGATATTGCTATTACCACTTTCTTGATAATTAAGGGGGACTCATCATGGTAAATGTGTTGGACTCACTTACTATACCTTAACTAGATGAAGGCAGAGCTGGTATGAGAAATCCTGTCTTTTGGTTCTTAGTCTTGAGCAGTTTATTTTTTAGCATCACAGCGATCAGCCCAACATCACAAACTCCTAGATGACTGAGCAGGGAAGGACATTTGGAGATGCCGTGTACCGGCAATAAACTGCAAGACTGTCCACAGTCTCCTATCGTCTGACCCACAATTCCCCTGCGCGTCAACCCCAACTAGTGTAAAATCAACAGAGGCTGGGAGAGTACAGCCAAACGCACACAGCTTGAAGGAGCCACATGGCCTCATTTTGGAACAAGACTAAAGAATTAACTTCTGGGGAGAATTTTCCATCTGTTTTCCAGATAACATTGATTAAAACCCAGTTTCAAAGATTCCGTGAAAGGGTGGATGAGCTGTCCCTTCTGGCCTGGTTAAGTTTGGTTCACACTCCTCTGCAGAGTCCCAGCTCCACCACACGAGGAAGGCCACTTCTTTACCTTCAGTCCCAGATGTGAGCCCCACCTGCACTGAGCACCTTGCTTTAAGTAGGGAGGGTGGCACTTCTGCTGCAGACCAGCTGGGTAACAACCTCACATGCATTTCATTTACCATTTTCACGAGGTAAGAGCAGGGAAGTGTATTTCTCTTTGCCAGTTCTTGTCTCCCTTCCACTTCACTCATGCTCTTTCCTCCTGATCCAGTTTTTTCAGTTCCCTTTGTTATTTTTAGTATAAAGATCTTTCATTCAATCACTTTTAAGGCTTCAGAAAAATAGTTAAAAGAAGTTGAGTTGGGGAGCATTGTCTGATCCTCTTATCTGTGTGTGTAAACTCAGTCCTGAATATTCATTGGGAGGACTGATGCTGAAGCTGAAACTCCAGTACTTTGGCTACCTGATGCGAAGAATTGACTCACTGGAAAAGACCCTGATGCTGGGAAAGATTGAAGGCAGGCGGAGAAGGGGACAACAGAGGATGAGATGGTTGGATCGCATCACCGACTCGATGGACGTGAGTTTGAGCAAGCTCCTGGAGTTGGTGATGGACAGGGAGGCCTGGCGTGCTGCAGTCCATGGGGTTGCAAAGAGTTGGACACAAATGACTGAGTGACTGAACTGAACTGAACTGAACTGAAACACACACACACTGGTTACACACACATATCTGACACCTGGGGAACTGAATGGATTAAAAATGGGTCCATCTTTTGTTATTTAATGATAGTCTTTGCATTTTCATGGTGAATTCAGACAATTAACACTGTGGTTCTTTAGGTATTTTTTATTTTCTGTTTACCCTTCTTTTCCTTTCCTGCTTTCTTTCGGATTTTTCAAGTTTTCTGTATTCCAGTTTCTCCCCTCTAGTGTTTTGAGCGTTATGTCGTCCATTTCTTTTCTTTTAGTAGTTATACTGAAGATTTTAAAACATATTTGATTGAGCAAAGCCTGATGTTAATATCTTCATATTAACATCATAACATCTTCTGAATAACATTAGGATATCTTCTGAATGTCATAAAAATCTTAGAAGCCTGTAATTATGCTCTCATGCTCCCATCTCTCATGTTATTACAGTTGAAAATTTTAGCCCAATATAAAAAACCAATTTCGTTGAGGTATAATGGATATATAATAAATGGCACATAATAAAAATATACAATTTGATGTCTTGACGTGTATATATCCATGATATGTATCACCACAATAAAGATAATAGTCATCCACTTGAAAATAAAACACTGATCGAGTTCACACACGAACGTACCTGGTTGCATGTACACTTGTTTTACTTAAGGAGTTCTGTCACTTCTGAGCAGAGGGAACTAAGATAATCACTATTCATCTAAGCCCACTAGGCATTCTGCTAAATTCTTTACGTTAATTATTTCTCATTATTTTTCCTTCTTTTTCATTAAAAAAAACTTTTTAAAATTATGAAATATTATAGCACGTTAACAGAAGACTTGGAATATATGGAACAAAGTTATATATAGTTCCACTATATCATTTCTTTATTGCCATTACTTTTTAATTATAAAAAAATGCAGGTTTAGTATAAGTGAATGTACTCAATATCAAATGAATAGTATAAAAGAGGAAAGCTTGTAATTCTCTTTTTTTCTTCAGAGTAGTTACATGTTTATTGCTGGTTGTTACTGTAGATATTTTCTATGCAGTTGAAAACATAAATACATTATGGAGATTTTTTTGGCTTAAAACAATAATTTATGCATGCTGTTTTTATGCAGCTTGTTTTTGTCATTTATTAGATCGAAGGCATCTTCCCATCCATTCTTCTCATGGCTGCATGATTTATTCAGCATTGAATTAATGTATTGTGATTATTTTGATCAATCATCACCGACTCAATGGACATGAGGTTGAGCAAGCTCCAGGAGATGGTGAAGGACAGGAAAGCCTGGTGTGCTACTGTCCGTGGGGTCACAAAGAGTCAGACGTGACTGAGTGACTAAACAGCAACAACCCCTTGGTTTTGGTTGTTTCCCTTTTATTGTTGTTATTGCAGGTGTTGTATTAAACTTGTCTTATGTCTAGAGACAACAAGAGACTTCCCCGTGGCTCAAACAGTAAAGAATCTGCCTGCAAGGCAGGAGACCAGGGTTCCTTCCGTGGGTTGGGGAGTTCCTCTGGAGGAGGGAATGGCAATCCACTCCAGTATTCTTGCCTGGAGAATTTTATGGACAGAGAAGCCTGGCAGGCTATAGTCCATGGGCTCGCAAAGAGTTGGACATGACAGAGTGACTAACACAATATGTCTATCCTTGCGCATTTATTGAATTTTTAAATTTATTTTTTTCATTTTTTATTTATTTTATTATATATTTTTTTACTTTACGATATTGTATTGGTTTTGCCATACATCAACATGCATCTGCCACGGTTGTGCACGTGTTCCCCATCCTGAACCCCCTTCCCACCTCCCTCCCCATACCATCCCTCTGGGTCATCCCAGTGCACCAGCCCCAAGCTTCCTGTATCTTGCATCGAACCTGGACTGGCGATTCATTTCTTATATGATATTATACATGTTTTAATGCCATTCTCCCAAATCATCCCCCCCACCACAGAGTCCAAAAGACTGTTCTATATATCTGTGTCTCTTTTGCTGTCTCACATACAGGGTTGTCGTTACCATCTTTCTAAATTCCATATATATGCATCAGTATACTGTATTGGTGTTTTTCTTTCTGGCTTACTTGACTCTGTATAATAGGCTCCAGTTTCATCCACCTCATTAGAACTGATTCAAATGTATTCTTTTTAATGGCTGAGTAATACTCCATTGTGTATATGTATATTTTTATAGGATAAAACTCTGAAGTGCAATGCATTATTTCCAACCCACATAGCCACCCTTTGAGTTGGGTATTATCATTTCCTTTTTACATCTGAGGAATCTTACACAGGTCTTCCTCTGCTTACAATGGGGTTATGTCCCAATTAGCCCAATATAAACTGAGAATATCACAAGTAGAAAATAGATTTAATACACTGCACCTACTGAACATCATAGTTTAGCCTAGCCTAACTTAAACGTGCTGAGACCACTTACATTAACCTATAGTCAGGCAAAATCATTTAACACAAAGCCTATTTTATACCCAAGTGTTGAGTATTTCATGTAGTTGATTGAATAGTGTACGGAAAGTGAAAAATGAATGGTTGTAGAAGTTCAGAATGGTATTAAGTATATGGGTTATTTCCTCTTGTGATCACTCAGCTGACTGGGAGTTGCAGCTCGCCAGAGCAGCTCAGCATCACTAGAGAGGATCAGAGTGCATACTGCTAGCCTATTGTTCAGTCGCTAAGTCATATCCAACTCTTTGCGACCCATGAACTGCAGTACACCAGGCTTCCCTGCCCTTCATTATCTCCCAGAGTTGTCTCAAACTCGTGTCCATTGAGTCGATGATGCCATCCAACTATCTCAACCTTTGTCACCCCCTTCTCCTGCCCTCAATCTTTCCCAGCATCAGAGTCTTTTCCAATGAGTCGGCTCTTTGCATCAGGTGGCCAAAGAATTGGAGCTTCAGCTTCAGCATCAGTCCTTCCAATGAATATTCAGGGTTGCTTTCCTTTAGGATTGAGTGGTTTGATCTCCTTGCAGTCCAAGGAACTCTCAAGAGTCTTCTCCAATACCACAGTTCAAAAGCATTAATTCTTCAGCACTCAGCTTTCTTTATGGTCCAACTCTCATATCCATACATGACTACTGGAAAAACCATAGCTTTAACTATGTGGACCTGTATCAGCAAAGTAATGTCTCTGCTTTTTAATATGCTATCTAGGTTGGTCATAGCTTTTCTTCCAAGGAGCAAGCGTCTTTTAATTTCATGGCTGCAGTCACCATCTGCAGTAATTTTGGAGCTCAAGAAAATGAAATCTGACACTGTTTCCACTTTTTCCCCATGTACTTGCCAAGAAGTGATGGAACCGGATGCCATGATCTTAGTTTTCCGAATGTTGAGTTTTAAGCCAGCTTTTTCACTCTCCTTTTTCACCTTCATCAAGAGGCTGTTTAGTTCCTCTTCGCTTTCTGCCATAAGGTCAAAACTCAGAATTCAAAGTATGATTTCTACTGAATGTGTATAGCTTTCACAACACCATAAAGTCAAAAATTTGCAAGTCAAGCCATCATAAATCAGGGGGTGCCTGTACTTGAAGGGTTAAGTGACTTATTCAGCTAGTGAGTGACTGATTAGGGAATGAGAATCCTGATTTTCCAGTTCTCCAACATGCCAAAATCCTCACCACTCACTGTACTGCCTCTCCTCCTAGTTTGGAAAATGGCTAAAAAAAAAAAAAAAATATTAGTGTTGGAATTGTCAGGAGGAAAACTGGGGATTTTCAGCTAATAGTAGTCCTATGGAATTGGATTGCAGGGGACATATTTCAGGCAACTTAGAGTTTCACTTGGCCCCTCTGCTGAGGACACTAATGTCGGAGTTGCGGGGCTATTGTTAGCAGGTTACTTTTAAGCGCCCCTGGAGGGGTTGTGAAATAACCTGTCTTTCACAGGCAGCTAGGAATTGCTTGCCTCCTTTTTTGTTCTGAAGGAAAGGACACAGACCATCTAGGCCAGTAAGTTGGGTCCAAAATTGGACTCATGTTTATTTTACTTAACAAATATGTTCTTGAATAATATGAGTTGAATTTTGGTTGGTCGAATGCCATTTTTAATGAACCAGGGCACACACATTTCTTGTAATCCTGCAATGAGTGGCTTTCTAAAACAAAGAATGCTTTGGTAATGTGAACAATTTCCCTTTAATTCATGTTGAATAGAACTTTTTTTTTTTCCTTTACTTTGGGCAAGGAACTCTATGCTCAGTTGCTGGTATCTTAAATTGTGTTGGGTGGTATAGCCATATTAGTTAATGGTCAGGTGGAATATATATGCTGTTAAAATACAGACTAACATAGTCCAAACTTTCACTCCAAAATCCCAAACCAAATGACATGGTGAAACTATATAATTTAGAAGAGGTGGTTTGTGATAAACATCTAATGCCAGGAAGAGTGTAGTTGTAGACCTGGGGTGCTCCTACTGTTATATTTAGATTGTGGGCCCCATCCCTCCCTCACTGAGATGGCATGTGGAAGAGCTGGCCCTTCAGTTACTAAGGCCACAGTCCAGAAAATAAGATAGAGGTAAGTGAGGGCACTCCTGATCCTTTTCCACCCAGCACTAATTTCTAGTCCAACATTAACATTTTTGTTCTTCCTAACGTATCAGTTCATTTTTGCTCATACATTAAAAAAAAATCAATCAGCAAGAGATTCTGCAACTTGAATGGGCTCTAGAGTTCATGGAATTTTTGGTGTATGCAGATAATAAGGGTTGAAATGAAGTGAAAGTCATTCAGTCATGTCTGACTCTGTTACCCCTTGGACTGGTAGCCTGCCAGGCTCCTCTGTCCATGGAATTCTCCAGGCAAGAACACTGGAGTGGGTAGCTGTTCCCTTCTCTAGGGGATCTTCCCAACCCAGGGATTGAACCCAGGTCTCCCACATTGTAGGCAGATTCTTTACCAACTGAGCCACCAGGGAAGCCCAAGAATACAGGAATGGGTAACCTTTTCCTTCTCCAAGGGATCCTTCCAACCAAGGGATCAAACTGGGGTCTTCTGCTTTGCACTCCAATACTTTGACCACCTGATGCAAAGAACTGACTCATTGGAAAAGACCCTGATAATGGGAAAGATTGAAGGCAGGAGGAGAAGGGGATGACAGAGGATGAGATGGTTGGATGGCATCACCTACACAATGGACATGAGTTTGAGTGAGCTCCTACAGTTGGTGATGGACAGGGAAGTGTGGCGTGCTGCAGTCCATGGGGTCTCAAAGAGTTGAACAAGACTGAATGACTGAACTGAACTCAACTGCATTGCAGGCAGATTCTTTACCAGCTAAGCTATCCAGGGAAGCGAGAGAAATAGATTCTAAACTCTTAACTTTGGCCAATTTTAGTGATTTGGCTTAATATGCTTTGGTTTTAAAAAAATGTTATTATTCTACATGAAAACCAAGCAAAATATTCAACACAAATGATTTAGTTAATATGCCTGGTAGGACAGGATTCTGCAAATGAATAATCTTGATCCTCTAAGTTTACATTTATCAGTCTTTTAAAGGCCTTGACCCTTGTGTTGCTTTCAGTTTAGTCTTGGGGAAATAAATGAGAGTTCAGAGTAAAATGAAACACTTTGAAATCCCAACGATTCCAGTTTTGGAGATCTACACTTTGGAAATAAAAGCACCAGAAACTAAGACATGTGCTAGAATGTTAAGTGCAGCACTGTTTATAGAGACAAACACTAGGAGCATCTTTAGTGTTCAGCAATAAGGTGAATAAACTAGATAACTACAGTATGAAGGAGTACAAAACTATTAAGAAAATAAATCGGTGTTACTGGTAGTGAAGCCAGTATATGTAACCATGATACACTGTGATGGGGGAAAATCAAATTAGATTATTTTTTAATGGAAAAATAGAGCCCTATGTGTGTATGTATGCATATGCATGAGATGCATTTCTCATTGCTGTGTGTCATGTCAGTGAGAGAGAGGAGTTCTACAATAACATATTTTATTTTATTTTTTTTTGGTAGTATTTCCCTTACATATATCTCTGTATTTATCTATGATGAGCATTATTGCTTTTTAAGTTTAAGTATTTTATAAGTTAAAAAATTCACACAGGCATCTGTTTCTCTTACAGTGTAAAAGGAAACAAGAGCATTCTTCCAAGTGATAAGGTAATTTTCCTGACCATTAGAATATATATTTTTAAAAAGGGTTTATAAGCATTCAGATACCTACTGAAGCCTCACCACTTAGGTTGCTGTTTTCAGCTATTTTAACCTATGCTCTCCTGCATTGATTGCTCACTACCACGTGTTTATTTCCACAAGCCAAGATGCTTTGGCTGACTTTCTTACTTCCTATGGTTCTATTGAAGCAGCACCCGCCTCTCAGCTCTGACCCTTCCCCTGTACTTGCCTCTCAGTTTGAGAGTTTACCACAACATAAATGAATCTATTGCCTTTCACTAATAAGAATGGCAATCACCAAGAAAAGCCCTGAGAACAAACACTCCTTATTTAATTAAAATATGAAGGAAAACTGGAACCATTCCTACCACTTTTTAATGTGCTTCTAAAAGGGCTTTCTTAGTTGACCCCCTGTGATCTGCAAATAAGAAAATCCTATAGCAAGAATGTTAGATCCTCATTCCGCAGCAGGTTCCCACTCTTGTGGTTGCCTTTTTGTTTTTCCAGGAAGTCACAGAAAGAATATCTTATCCAAAGGCATTCTACACACAAAGGGTGTAAGTAAGCCTGAGATGCAGTTGAAAGTTTCAGCAAAGATAGTGCAAGTAAACCATGGCGATATTTGATCATGTGTATGATAAATGGAAATGAGGTTAGAAGCTCAGGCCTCACAGATTTAGAACCCTCATGTGGTGATGGTTGGATTAAAGCTTGAGCAAGTAGTTTGGCACTAAAGACTGGAAAATAGGACTTGTAGTCAGCCAGCTGGGTTTGGGTAATATGGTAAAGTAAAGAGCAGAAGTGATTTGAGTAAAACATTGACACTGGTTAGAATTATGTATAATTTTGAGCAAATGGATTTAGTATCAAAATAGTATGGTTAATGTATAGTATAACCATGGTGTAAAAATAAATTCTTTCATTCATTCCGAAAGTGTTCACTGACCATCATATTCCAGCCCAGGCCAGTGGGCTGTGATGTGAACCCAGGACAGCTTAGCAGACTTACAGGAGTCCAGCAAGAGCAAAACGACAATGAGAGAATAGGCAGAAGTGGGTCCGAGGGGTCCTAGAGTTTGCATATAAGAATAAGAGGATTTGGAGTTTCTAACTATGCTTTTCCTGTGATTCCTAGGAAGATCAAATTGTGCCCCACTTCGTGCATTTGACTATCACATAACAAGAAAAAAAATAAATTTGAATATTTTCTTTGCCTCATTTATCCCTGAATCAGCTCTGTGTTTTTTACTTTGATAGAACAATGATGCTGACACAGATAGGAAGGAAACCATAAATGTGAAAACTGCCCTTCTATTATTTTCTTCGTACCAAATGAGTCTCAGGCAAATGCATAGAGACAGCCTTGGGGATTTCATCTATATTTATTTATTTATTTACTTATTTTTTACTCTGAGCAACTTTTTTCAAGAACTAAAAGAATTCTGGAAACTGCAGTGGCATTTTAGAAGATTTAAAGTTAATATTATCATTAATCTGTGGTATATAGTGATGAGATCTTCAAAGATTGATAAAATTTGCTGTCAACTCAGGGTTTTGAAAGAAGACTCTTAGTGGGGGAAGTTATTGTATAAGCAGTTGTGCTAAGTAAGGTGTTTTGTGCCATGAATACCTAATTTTCCTTCCTGTTTTTTTTTTTTTTTAAAACTGAATATAGCTTTAGCTAACATGGTCTAAGAAGCTACACTAAGAGATCTGAGAAGCTTAAATGGAGGAGAAAATGTTGCCATTAAGATAAATTTAAACAAATTAGATTGAGTAAATGTAACTCTACTAATATGTAATGTGTTTTTAAAAAGTAAATGAAATTTTATAAAAAAGAGGGAAAAGAGAGAGGAGATTGGCAGGAAAAAGAGATACTGAAAGGGGAAGGCTATTTTAATCTGGATTGATTTGTACAGAAATTTGGGAGTTCCTCCTGGGATGGTATGTAAAAGGGGGGCACAGAGGATGGGATTTGAGGGCACCTTCTGCTGAGGCCTCCTCTGCTGGAGACTGTCCTTATTCATTCTCCTCTTCATTTTTCTACAGCCTGTCTCCAGTTTATGAATGGCTGGGTTCCAAAGGCTCACTTGTAAATCAGTTATTGGAAACCCAAGATATTTTTAACCCAGAGAAGTATTATGCACAGAAACAATGGTTTTTAAAAATATTTCTTTTACTTATTTGGCTGTGCCAGGTCTTAGCTGTGGCACTCTGGGTCTTCACTGCAACATGTGGGATCTAGTTCCCCGACCAGGGGTTGAACTCGGGCCCCCTGTGCTGGCAGCATGGAATCTTAGCCACTGGGAAGTCCTAGAAGCAATGTTATAAATGCCACTCAGTCTACCAGACCACCTCACGACCATGAACCACTATCGTTGGCTGAAATAGAACATGTTTGCAATGGACAAGAGTAGCAGACTACTGTTGTGATGCCAGAGATTAGATCTTAAAGTGCCATGCAGTTTACTTGGCTATTATGCTCGAGGATAAGCAGGGTGATCTAGAAAAGAACAAGCAAGTCTCTGAAAAGTTCTGACTGCCAAATCATTTTGTGGGGTTAAATGTGCAGGGTTCAGAGTCAGACAGTCGCATTCAAAATGTCTCTTTCTTTGCTGCTTCCTAGCTGTGGGGAGGCTAGTTAATCTTGTTAAAGGTCCTCTGGGGATAATAGTATCTCCATAGAGCATTGCTGTGAGAATTAAAGGAACATTTTAAGCAGGTGATAACTGGTTATAAACTATTAACAATATATTAATATAGTACATCATATTAATAGATGCTGATTGTTGTGATAAACATTTGTTGTTATTGCTTACGTATGGCTTTCTACACGTTCCACTTTTCTCCTGGAGGTGTTATAAACCTTGAAGGTAGAGATTTTTGTCACATACTTTGATGAATCCCTAAATGCAATGTGCATTGAACACAAGACATTTTATTTTCTCATTTATTGACAATGGTTTACTTAGTTCAAGGGCTTTGGTGGTTAAAAACTCTACTCTGATTCTTTACAATTTCTTTCTGTAACTGGCATGTAGCTTGCGTGGTTCTTACAACTGATTGTGATTATGTATTTATTTTGGCTCACACATGGTGAAAAAAAGGGAAGAACAAGAAGGTGAAGGAAGATCCCCATTTGTCTAAGATTCTTAGACAAATGGTGGAAGGAAAAAAAGGAGAGAAAAGGCTCCCAAAGTATACGTATCTGAGAAAGCAGTGACCAGGTAGAATTTACTGAACCCAAGAAATACAAGAGTAACATTGCATATGAGGCTCCCTGAAAATAAGGTGGGGGTGAGGATGCAGCATGGGAGAAAGCAGTGGCACCCCACTCCAGTACTCTTGCCTGGAAAATCCCATGGATGGAGGAGCCTGGAAGGCTGCAGTCCATGGGGTCGCTGAAAGTTAAACACGACTGAGCGACTTCACTATCACTTTTCACTTTCATGCATTGGGGAAGGAAATGGCAACCCACTCCAGAGTTCTTGCCTGGAGAATCCCAGGGACGGTGGAGCCTGGTGGGCTGCCTTCTATGGTGTCGCACAGAGTCGGACACGACTGAAGCGACTTAGCAGCAGAGGATGCAGCATAGCAGTGGTACCTCAAGTTGACCAGCAGGTGGTGTGTCACCAGCTTGGAGCGGCTTGTATGGAGCCTGGCACCAAGCAGATAGATGGGGGGGAGCTGGCAGGGCTGAGGGGAGTAAGGGGCGGCGATGGTGGTTCATGCTCCCTGATCATGTGTGCATGGGATGGATACCATTTGGGAATTTCTGCTTGTGGGAATGCCTCTAATAGGCACAAAGGCCCATCAGGATGTCTCTGAGAAACTGAATCCAAGATGCTCAAGCCAGGCCATGTTTCCCTCCTCTTCCTTCAGCCTTTGAACCTGGTAGGTAGTTCCACCACTTCCAGTGACTTGCTGTCAGTTATTACATCCAGGAGCACCAGTTTAGAGAGTCAAGACTTAGTTGGGAGGAAGTGGCTGGCTTTGTTAACGGATGGTGAGGCTTTCCTGCTCTGGGTCTTTTCTTCTTAATCATGTTTCTCATCAAAGGCTTTCTCTTCTTCATGTGGATGATTAAAATACTTCTAAATTAAAATATGACTAGTATACTTTTTCTTATATAAAAAAGATCTCATTTGAAAATGAACAACTGCTACATATTTATCATGAAAACACTAGAAAAGAGCTGATAAGCATAAAGAAGGGGGGGGGGAGGGGAAACTGGATGTGACCTGAACTCCCAAAGATAACTGCTGTTAAAAATTTGGTGTCAAAAGTTTCAATTTTCTACATGCTCACATATTTTCTTAGAAAAATGAAATCACACTGAATAAATTGTTTTGTAATTTGTGTTTTTCACTTAATCTATACCAAATAGTTTTCCACATTAACATATTTCAACATTATTTTATAATGACTCCATAGTGCTACATCTTATGAATGTGTTATAATTTATTCTACTACTTTTGGCACATAGATTGTTTCAGAGTTTTCACTAGTAGAAACAATGTTGTGAAAAACACCCTTATATATGAATATCTATATTTTGGGGCTGTATCTCTAAACACAAACTGAAGAATTATAAAGTATACATATTTTAAAAAGCTTTTGCTACATATCACAAAATTATCTTCCTCAAATGTTGTAGCAATTTATATTCTTGCCAGTAGAGAATGAAGGTGCCATTTTCCAAACCTCCTGCCAACATTGGAAAGTATCAATAATCCATCTTTGTCAAGGTTTTAGAAAATAAAGGGTATCCTATTATTGTTTAGCTTATATGCATTTTTAGGAAACAATATTTTTCAGATGTGTGTTGGTCATTTATATTTCTTCCCTTGTGGACCATTTATAATATCCTTTGCCTTGTTGTTAACTATAAGTGTTATTCATATGTTAAGGCTCTTAACCCTTTAACATACAGGTTTCATTTTTTAATCTCATTTTGTCGTTTCTGATTTAATTTTGGTTATGGTGGGGTTATTTCTGACATATACAAATTTTACATTTTATTCATTTAAATAGTAAATTTTTTTCTTTATAATTTCTGCTTTTCTGATTATAGAATAATTTTTTCAATAAACATATTTAACCATGATTTAAATGATTTTTAAGATTATAAAAACAATTACATCATTTTCTCCAAGTGTGTGGTTTTATTCTCATATTTCACTCTTTGGTCCACTGGGCATTTACTTTGTGTATGATGTGAGGTAATAATTACATCTTTATTTTTCCTAATAATTAACTATTCAACCAGTTAATTCAACCAGAATAATTTTTCCCCGCTGGGTTTAAACACCATATTTAACAGATAAACATTTTATTATAGTATGTGTATTTATAGTTCTGGGCTTTCTGCTCTGTTCCATTGCTCTGCCTCCTTTGGCATCAGTATCAAACTGTTAAATTCCTAATTTTTTCTTGTTAGCCTATTTAATATCCAGGACACACCTCTTTGTTGTTTTCTAGAAATTTCTTTACCATTCTGTATTTCATTCTTTCAAATAAACTTCAGGAGTTCTTTTTTAAGCTGTTTGAAAAATCTCTTTGCGATTTTAACCAAGAATTAATTATATTTATAAATTAAATAGGGAAAAATTGACATTTGACAATGTTGAATCTTCTGTTCCAAGAAAATCATATAACATTATTTATTGAAATATTTTCTCAATATAGTTTTATAAATTTTAAAATATAAGTTATTCACTTTTTTTGTCATTTCTAGATACTTTGTTGCTACTATTAAGCTTTTTTTTCTCCATTATGTTTCCCAACAGTTTTTGGCTGTTTTATGGAAAATTCTTTTATTTTGTGAATTTGTTTTTTAACTGTTTACCTCATTGACATTTCCAATTATTTAAAAACTTTTTAAAAAGCTGATTCTTTTGAGTAAATGATTATAACATGTACAGGTTAGATAATTTTGTCTCCTGCTCTTTCATAATTCTTTTTTTAGTTTCTTTTTCTTACCTGGTCCAGAATACTATGCTAAAATAAATGATGGTAGTGATAATAGGCATTCTTTTCTTGTTTGTTTCTGGTTTTAATGTTTATACTTCTAGTATTACACCTTGAGGTATGATGCCTGTGTTTGGTTTGGGATACATAATCTTTATTGTGCTAAGAAAAATTCTCCTATTCTATTAATTAAAAAAAATTGATATTTAATTTTATCAAAAGACTTGTTAAGATTATTGTGCTAAATCAAAATTTTTTTCTGTTGACTTATTTATGTTACTATGCTAATGCATTCCTTAATTTTGAGACTTTTTTTCATCTCAAGGGTTAACTGTGTTTATACAGGAACTTAGTCTGTGGTTTCCTTTATTATGTTCTATCAGTTTGTTTGTTTATTTTTAAATCAAGGGTATTATGTTAGCTTTCTGTTATTTTTGTCCACTTGAACATTTTGTAAAGCCTGGGAATTATCTATGGCTTCAAGCCACAAGAGAACTTGATTGTATGAGTAATTTGGACCAAAAAGTTTTCTTGGAACAATTTCTTAATACCTTTTGCATTTTCCCATGATTATTGATCTATTGTTTTTTAACTTCTTCTTAAGTCAGCTTGTCTCTGATTAACTCTTTTGCTTTGTACATGCTGTTTGATATGTGGTGTTCTCATTACTGAAATTTCTAAGCATTCTATAATTGTTTTTTTCTTCTTTCCCAATCAATGATTTTTTTAAAGACAAATTATAAATCTTTCCAAGAGCTTGGCTCTTTTCTGGCTTTTGTAATTGTTTTATAGTTTTACTACAGTGCTGTCAAAGAATGTGGAGAAAATAATTTCTTTTGGGAGGGAATTGCTTAGGATGGTTTGATGAACTAATATAAAATCCATTTTTACAAACTTGAAAAATTATCTTTTCTTAAACGAATAGGCAGATAGATGACCCTTCTCTTCAATCATTCATTTATTTATTCAGCATGGTTACAGCCACATATCTCCTATATATCAGACATTGTACTAGGCATTGCAGGATATAAAATGAGTAAGTTATACGCTTTCTCTAAGGTAGTTGAAGTTTGCATGCAACATAGACACATGAAGACCTAACTATAACACAGAGTAAGAAATGAAACAGCAGTGGAAAATGCAAGAGAAAAATTCAAGCCCAGTCACAGGTTCTGGTAATATAAAGGTACCAAAGCCACCACCATGGCCCCTGAGAAGATTTTAGTGTAAAAAAAATAAATAGATTGAAGGTAGAGACGGGCTTTTGAAGGCAATGCAACTAATTAGGAAACTGGTAATCAATGAAGACACATGCAAGATGTAAGAAAACAGGAAGAAAGAGGGGATTTTCACATTTAAGGGGCAAGTAGAAGAAAAGTCCACATAGGAGGCTAAAGGAGGCAAGAGTAAATTTTACAGAAGTCACAAGAGAAAATTTTAAGGAGTGTTTGGTGAGTTGGGTCTAGTAAAGCTGAGAAGTTGAGTAAAATACAAGTGAAGCCAATAACTTTGGTCTTTGGTGACTTGGGGGAAGATTTTATGTGTTATGTATGTTTTTACTAAAAGTGAAACGTGCTATTTTAATGTTGGAGAAAGATAGCTGACACATGTACCTAATGACTTGTTGTTGTTACATTAAAACTGTAGATTTGTATATTTATGTAGTTTCTCTATCGACATTCCTATTTATAGCTTTTTTTTCTTGGGCTATATAATCTTTCTGTGCTTTGGATTGTCTTGATTTGGTCAGAATTTTGATACATATTAGTCACTTTTAACAACTAATTTTGTTTGATTTATATTATAAGCTTTTATAGTTTTTGAATAAATCTAGCCTGCTTTCCAAGGGACTCTCAAGAGTCTTCTCCAACACCACAGTCAAAAGCATCAATTCTTCGGCGCTCAGCTTTCTTCTCAGTCCAACTCTTACATCCATACATGACCACAGGAAAAACCATAGCCTTGACAAGATGGACCTTTGTTGGCAAAGTAATATCTCGGCTTTTCAACATGCTATCTAGGTTGGTCATAACTTTCCTTCCAAGGAGTAAGCGTCTTTTAATTTCATGGCTGCAATCACCATCTGCAGTGATTTTGGAGCCCCCCAAAATAAAGGAGATCCAACCAGTCCATCCTAAAGGAGATCAGTCCTGGGTGTTCATTGGAAGGACTGATGCTAAAGCTGAAACTCCAATACTTTGGCCACCTCATGTGAAGAGTTGACTCATTGGAAAAGACCCTGATGCTGGGAGGGATTGGGGGTAGGAGGAGAAGGGGATGACAGAGAATGAGATGGCTGGATGGCCCGACTCAATGGACATGAGTTTGAGTGGACTCCGGGAGTTGGTGTTGGACAGAGAGGCCTGGCATGCTGTGATTCATGGGGTCGCAAAGAGTTGGACACGACTGAGCAACTGAACTGAACTGAGCCTGCTTTCCCTAAAAAAAAAAAAAAAAAAAATCATTTCAGTGAAATTGATGGAAGAAGCCAGACTGTAAGCAGGTTGAGACTTAAAATGGGATGCAAGACCAGACAAGTATTTCTCCAGAAGTTTAGTCACGAAGGGAATGAATGGGTTAGAGCAGGAGTTAAAGAAGTGAAGGATCAAAAAGGATTGTTTTTAGGACACAGAAAACCATGAGCATATTTAGATAATGAGGAAGGTGAGAAGGTAAAGTTGTTGGTGAAAGCATCCTAAACAGGTGGGAGTTGCCCAGTGAGACCCAAATCCGGTAGGTAGATGGCCTCTAATAGGAGGAGGGCACCTCTCTTTGAATTGAAGGAAATGATTAGTACCTGTAGACAGTATGGGCATGGAGGTGGGATCTCCCCATTTCTTTGCGAGGCTGAAAGGTGTCATTGGAGAACCTTCCATCACAGCCCTGGACCCTATTGGGAAGGCGTGTTCCTGGTCGTGGTCTGCATCGACAGTTTGCTTCAAGGCTGTGATTCAGGGTCCATCCCTTTTGTTCCTCTCTGCCAACAGAAGGAGAAAAGTATTTCCTTCTTTTGTTTTTCTGGAGTATAGCTGCTTTACAATGTTGTTTGTGTTTGCCTTTCCTGAGACTGTTTTTTCTATTGGTTATTGAAGGGTTTCTCTCTTTCATTGACCATGTGATATGCAATAGATCACCAGAACAATTAACAAGTCAGTTACAAGTAAAGTAACTGATGGATGCCATCAGGTCACAAAAGTTTCTATAATTATAAAGTAAAAATAAATCAAAGTAATATTTCACACCTTCAATAGGCCTCCTTTTCTGTTTTGGGTTAATGATGGTCATATGAACACAGGAAAAACTGCTTATGAAGCTAACATGTATTTTAGCACATTGTATTCTGATGTCTTATTTCTGTTAAAAACTTTGAAGCCTTAAAGATACATTTTGAAGCTTTAAAAATTTTCATTTGTACTTTGGGCTCTCACATGTTGCTAACAAATGAATCCTCTGAAAGAATGGCAAAACTGATGTTTTTTTTTCATCCTTTTCTGATTTTCTGGAAAAACATTTTATCTTCTGTACAGAGGGAAATTTCTGGTTTGATTAACATTGTAAATAATTATAAGACAAAATCCAGATTTGAAAAATGGCCCACACAGGCTCTTCTATTAAGATCTTATTTATTAAAAATCAAGGTTGACAGTTTAACAGGCTCATTATGGTTCAGAAATCCCCTGGGGCATTTTAACCTTTTAAAAATCTTTTTTGGATGTTCAGTTTGCCAAAAGGGCTGAATCTCTGTCATATCTCCCCTCTACTCTCCTCGGGCACAGATTTGGGTAAGTGTCACTCTTACCACAGCTTGGGTCAGATGCCCAAGGTCAGATTCTGTCCAAAGTCAGATAGCTTAAAGGCTTTCTTTGCAGAGACGGGCAAAGAAGAAGGGGGATGTGGTGGTGGGAAAATCAGCACAGGTGAGAAATATGAATTCAACAAAGCACTCAGGATGGTTTGCCACTTTTGTGAGCAACACAGGAAACAGCAGGCTGGTCCCATTTCCTGGCATACCAAAGAGGGCAGCGGCACATCTGCAAAGTGCTTTGTGAATTTCTATGATTACTTCTGTTTCCACTCTCATTCCCTCGCTGATAATCTCAACAGTGCCACCAAATGTTGACACAATCCAATAGATAACTATGCGGAAGTTTGGTCTCAAGTGCCTGAAATCATTTCCATTCGCTCTTTAGATAAAGCTGCATTTGCTATTCCTCATTAAGCCTCCACACATCTCCCCTCAGCATCATGGGGCATAGCAGCCCTGTCCTTTGAAATTAAGCCTAAGCTTTCTTAGACTGCTAGTCTGTCCTCCCCAGAAGAGTCCACTCAGTTTGTGGCTCTTCCAACAAACTGGAGCCTGGGGTGCTGAGAAAATAAAACCAAGATGGAGCAGCGGATGGATGTAGACTAGGGACACTGGAAAGAAGAGCAGCTGCCACCAGCTGTACTGCTGGGGTCCCTTCCTCTTGCTGTTCAAGTGTCCCATTGAAAACCTGAGGGAGGTAAGAGAGCAGACGGACTGCCAGCCTACCCCCTGCCACCTCCTTCCCATCACAGACATCAACTTTCCACTGCAGTGACCTGCTCTCCAGGGTGAGTTATCAGCTGTTCGTGTTTTGTCACAAAAGAAAACAAATGATGGAATGTGCTGCTCTACATGCTAATGCACTGGCTGAGCCAGTGCACGGGTTATGAGACGGTTTGCGAATTAGGAGAATAATGATCTTCAGTTTCTGACCTCCTGGCACGTAGCGGTATTTATCAGGAGGTGCATGTGACTGGTTAAGACACAGCCGCAGCTTGAAGGAAACAGCTGCTCGCCGACTGCTCTGGCACTTGGCAGCTGAGCAGGCAGGGCGCTGATGTGAATACGCGATCAACCATCCTAGTAAGTAACTGGAGAACTTTCTTCTGTGTGTGAGTGTGCGTGTGTGTGTGTGTATGTGTGTGTGTTTGTGTGTGCATGCTCCTGTGTGTGTGCAGGTGCACACATGTTTTGCAAGCCACTGACAATTTTTAATTTTGGTTTCCCTCTGGCACTAAAGGAGACATTTTATTTCTACCTGTTGCTAATAGCCATTTGTGTTTTTACTAGTCTTTTTTTTAAAGCAAGTATTCTTTTCAGCAGCCTTGTTTTCTAACTTTAAGGATTAGTGAGGCATATGGCTTGATTCCTTTCTAGGAAATAGCAAGTTTATTTCCTGGTATTTGGAATTTTAATGGTATATGACGTTTAGTTTCAAAGCCAAGATTCAGTTTCTGAAGTAGAGACTATTGATGTGATGAGTTGATGACTAGATTTGATTTTCATCAGTTTTTACCACTGACACTTGAGTCTTAGCATTGAAAATATTGTTTGAGAAATAGCTTGTGAATCAATTATATGTGCAACTGGACTGCTCTAAGTCAATTTTGAAGACTGTCTCATGTAACTGTATAAAAATCTGCAAAACAGAAAGCTAACAAAATAAGACTCAGATTAGAAATCATATTTCGATTTCAGACATGCTTTCTAATTCATGGAAAGATAAATTTTATAATTCTTTTCATCTTCATTACAGCTTTTCTAACTCACTTCTATCACTTTACAGCTAAAATTTCTAGTCGTCCCTAGTCTTCCTTATTTTGGATAAGGGAATTCCTGTGTTTTTGATGTAAACAGCCGTTCTTCCTTGTTTACAACCCAGATTACAAAAGTGTTTTCTGAAGCTAATTACCAACTCTAGGGGGCCTGGCATCCAACACCGAGAGGGCTTGTTCTTTCTCTGGTTCATTTGGCAGTAATGGGGCTTGGTTTCGGCAGGGCAGCGAAGCAGGCGCAGTCCTGAAACAAAGCTTCCGTTTAGGCGACTTGTCCTTGCGTTGCTGTCCCCAGACAGTGATTAAGAAAGGGAAAGGAGAACGGGAGAAGGCAAAACCTCTCGAAGTGCCAGGTCTCTGAATCAGACCCATGGGGGCAGGTAACCAAACAAGTTCCCTTTTCTGGATTGCCTGGACATTAAGGGGGGTGGGCGCGGGGCTGCACAGAGTGGTGTTTTGATTTGAATTCTGACCAAATAGTCAGTTTTGCTTGTGAGAAACCCAGGCCACCCCAAAGTGTGCTTCTTTCCCTAAATGACTGGCAGATTGTCATATAGGCTCAAGTTCTCCCTCAGCCACCCACACCCTCTTCATACTTGGAGAATGGATCGAAAATGACACGCTGATTCTGCCCAAGCTTCCCTCAGTGCGTTTGGCCTTGAGTTGCCACATCAGCCAAAGACCTGGGGTGGAAGCAGATTCAGACGCCTGGCTAGTCTGGTTTTGGGAGATTTCCCCCTTTATTTCTTTCAAAATGTAGAAGGATTCACAAAACCTAGAGTGTCCAGTAAGGAAACAATGTTTCCAACTCTTTGTTCCTCTGTATGCCAGTGGTGTGAGGTCCTTGGGTTGGCATGTGCCACATGGCCCAGTGAGTTCTGTCTGACTGTGGGGCACTGGCTGCCCAAGGAGCCATTCTCTAGGGAGTTTGTTTCTGGGGTAGTTCCCTTTTTCTGAAGACTGACAGTAGAAAGCAATACTCAGGTGAAGTCAGAGTTATAGAGCCATCCACCTTAAAAGTGCTGCAGCTGCTGAGTCGCTTCAGTCGTGTCCGACTCTGTGCGACCCCATAGACGGCAGCCCACCAGGCTCCCAGTCCCTGGGATTCTCAGGCAAGAACACTGGAGTGGGTTGCCACTTCCTTCTCCAATGCATGAAAGTGAAAAGTGAAAGTGAAGTCATTCAGTCGTGTCCACTCTTAGCGACCCCATGGATTGCAGCCCACCAGGATCCTCTGTGCGTGAGATTCTCCAGGCGAGATTACTGGAGTGGGGTGCCATTGCCTTCTCTGACCTCAAAAGTGGGGGTGTCTAAATGGCAGTCTGATTATTCTTTGGATTATGAGTGCTGAATTTTTGAAAGCCTACAGATTATTTTATAAACCAATGATATCTTGACTTTCAAAATAGCAATATCAGAATAATAGAAATAATTATTTTGCATGAAGACAGTATGTCCATAGAACCAAAGTTTTGTGTGTCTCTGTGTATTTATTTAGTTAGTTTTTAATCGGAGCATAATTCCTTTCCAATGTTGTGATAGTTTCTGCTACAACAATGTGAGTCAGTTATATGTATATATATTTCCCCTCCCACCTCCCCATCCCACCTCTCCAGGTCATCACAGAGCACAAAGCTGAGTTCTTTATGCTAGACAGCAGCTTCCCACTAGCTAGCTATTTTAGCAACCCACTCCAGTGTTCTTGCCTGGAGAGTCCCAGGGACAGAGGAGCCTGGTGGGCTGCTGTCTATGGGGTCGCACAGAGTCGGACACGACTGAAGCGACTTAGCAGCAGCAGCAGCAGTGAATATATGTCAATACTGCTCTCTCAGAACCAAAGCTTTTAATTCTTGGATAGGAATCATAGAATGTGCAATTTAATGCCTTCATTTCAAAGATGAGGAAATTGTAGCACATTTATCTAGGTTCCAGAACTAGTCAGGGGCAGAGCTTGAAAAGATGTCAAGGCTTCTGCTATCACTACCATCCTAATATTAGCACTAATAATTATAGGGCTTCCCTGGTGGTACTAGTGGTAAAGATCCCGCCTACCAATGCAGGAGATGTAAGAGATGTGGGTTAGATTCCTAGGTTGGGAAGATCTCCTGGAGGAGGACATGGCAACCCACTCCAGTATTCTTGCCTGGAGAATCCCATGCACAGAGGAGCCTGGTGGGCTACGGTACATGGGGTTGCAAAGAGTCGAACCCAACTGAGGTTAGCACACACAGCACAAAAGTTATAACATAAATTTATTGTGTACTTGCTGTGCCAAATATTGTGGTGAGCAACTGTGTTTATGTTCATATAATCCTCACAGTAAGTCTATGTGCTTTATATAATTATTCCAGTTTTGTAGATAGAGAAACTGAAGTTCAGAGACTGTAGTCACTTGGAGATACATGACGCAGGCAGAAGTGATACCAAGATCTGGCTCCAGAACCTGCACACATTAAACAAACAAAAAAAAGGGCAGCTCATCTGCTAATCTCACACACTGAAGCTTAAACCTCATGAAATGCAAATGAGACTATTTCAGCACAACACGATTAGACACACAATGTGCGTTATGGCCTTTGCGAACTCTCCATGGCAGGAAGGGTGAGGCTTCCCTTTGTGACAATCCAAGCACAGGCAGTGTAGCAGCGCTGACTGGCAGCGTGTTTTTCTCCATGAGAGTGGTTCCCTGCTGGCCGTGCATTGGTCAGAACAGCCATTGAGAGCTTTATTATTACCCAGGAATGCACTGCTCCCGCTGCCCTCGCTGGCCTTTTCCTCCGTTTTTCCTGTCACTCCTTTCCTTTGGAGGACAGCCACTCCACCCCTGCCCCACCCCAAACAGCCAGCTTAGTGGTGATAACACTAATGTCAGCCCTGTTCATTGTGCGGCTCAACCTGGAAAGCGGGTTGTTCAGAGAGTTCAGGACTAGAAGGCTGTTCAGGACCAGAAGCAATGCAGTTCTTCCCTCTCTTTGCTCCATTTGGAGGGTGGGGGAGAGGAGAGAGGTGCTTGTCTCTGCTGATTAGAATGCTCCCTTGCACCACCATTTGCCACGGAGTGCACACTTCTCCGTCCACCTGCCGCATTTCTAAAGACTGACCTTCTCACTTGTGGCCCATGAACCTGTGGCTTTCCTGGGTCATCAACCAGAGACAGCCCTGAGAAAAACCTACTTCTCAAACACTTCTGAAAATGTAATTCTCCATACCCTTCCATGTGGTTCAATTTCAAAATGAGGGCTGGTGATGAGAAAGAGCACTGAGTGAGGAGCAGAAGGGTCTTTTGGTTAAGCAGGAGGAAAGCGAAGTAAGCAGACCACTCAGGCGTGTCTTTGAGAAAGTTGTCAATGTTTTTTTCAAGGTGGTTATAACAAGATTATATCTTTTGAAGACCAAACTATTTATAACAAGAAGAGACATTTTTCACCTACTTCTCACCTGCCTGATCCTTCTAAACCTAAGGCCAATTCAAGAGCAGTCAGCAATACAATCTGCTAACCCAGAGCCACTGGAAATCACCTCTAGTTCTTAACAATCAGTGTGGTCTGGTGGGTGCCACATGGGGACTCCTGAGATGAACTTAGAGGTGCAGCAGAATCTGCAAGTCACACTCCAGAGACCTGCTTTGAAACAAAATAAAGTGATTATTTTCCTGGGATCTTTTATACAGAAACCAATTTGGTGATGCAGTGCTTGTTTCATGTCTTTCTCTTTCTGTCTCTCTTTTTTTGCCAGCTTGTGTTCCAAAGAAACTCTTCCCAAAGAGTTAACTCCCTTGGATGCCATTTCTGTTTTTATTGGTTGCTCATTTGCCCTCCCTGGAGTTGTTTAGCTGTTTGTTGGTCACATTCACTTTGTTTTTATGGATTTGAAAGTCTGGGATTTTTGCTGCTTTAAACGATCACAGTAGTGTGTATACCTCTGGAGTTTGGTGTTATGTGGATTTCCTGTGTTTGCATCTTCCTTGAGCGGCTCTGCTGTATTGAGAAGGCAAACTCCTGGATTTTTATGGAAATCTTCCAGCATTAGACACTTTTCTTGCACTTTGCCACAATCCTATGAAAGGGGGCGATGGGCGGGCACCATCACCACTGATTACAGTGAGGAAACCAAGAATGAGAGAAAGTGAGTGACTTGTCCATGGTCATGGTACCAGTAAGTGACCAAGCTCAACTAAGTCCCCAGTCTTCTGACTCTGAATAATACCCGTTGTTCTTTATAATCATAGGAATATAGTTTGTGTTGTATTCTCATGGGTGGAAGGTAAATGGATGACTGATTCCCTATGTGCCATTTAACACATGTCAATGATGATGTTTCCAAAGCCTTTCGGTATTTGGCTTCGGCAACAGGATCAGCTTAGTTACAGACACAATAGGGTTTGTTTTGGTCGTATTTTTTAAAGGGACTTGGTGGTCATTTTCCTACCCTGCAGACCCAATGTGGTTAAGGTAGAGTCATATCAACTATGGCATGATGTAATATGCAGCTTTTAGGAGGGCTCTTGTTGTTTTTTTAGATTAAAAAGCATAGTCTGATGTCCGCTAGGCACTCCACTTACCCAACAAAATATCAGCTTTCTTGGAAGTTCTACCTGGTTATATAGTACCTTTATTCTCATGAGAAAAAGATGTACTCTGACCACCAGGCACAGTGTCCCTGTGATCATTTCCTCCTGCCCACAACTGAGAGAGTCTTAGCTTGTTCGACTCGTTGAGAATCCTCACTACTAGTTAATTTTCTGTGATAGCGATCCAGTTCATCATATAATCAGTATGTTCTCAAGGTCCTAAAAATGACAGTGTATGGCGTGTGACTTTACAGCACAGCTCTGCATTTTGATGACTTGAGCTTAAAGGCAGAGAATGGGGAAAACAAGTGAACAGCTTTTTGACAATAACAGCTATTACGTCGTTTCTTTCCATAGTAGCTTTTTAAAATTATGGGTGTGAAAAATAGCCTTCCTCAAATAAAACATCCTGAAAAACATTTAATTCATAAACTGATGCAAGGATATTTTTCCTTGGTAACTATGGTGTAATACTCAGAATTTTCTGCACCTTTCCAGAGGAGGAAAGGGGAAATTTTGTTTTCAAGAAAAGAAAAAGATGAAAAAGTTGATTTAAAGGCTTACATTCTTGGGTTACAGTCTATGGACTCTGAAGTAATATATTGATATTAATAAACCTTATATATATTAATAAACCTTAATGCTCCTATTGTAAGTGGTGAACTTAGAATATTCAACTCAATATATAAATGACGTATGTAGCTGCAGTTATTCCCAGCATATTCTATGTTTCTACATGGTCAAATTGGTCATTTTATTTTCTGAAGACTTCTCTATATGCCAACTGCTGCCCTGTCTTTGCCGCACTTGGTGCTGGTTTGGGTGAACCTGTCCCTACCTCACAAAATGTTCCAAGACCCCTGCATAGATCATTAGAACATTGGTTTTCTTTAGTATCATAAGTATACTCAGAGTTTCGTCTTTGAATGTGTTCCAGGTATAATCTTTATTTTTTTTAGTTGAAGGATTTTGTATAATTTTGCAGGTACAATCTTCGATCGAGAACTAGTAAGGGAAAAAACTAAGTTCACAGTTAATTACAGAATTTCATTTTAGTCACCACTTTACTGATGCTTAATTGCTGCCAAAGTCACAGACAAATAACTGCATTTGAATGCATCTAAGTGATTTTAATTGGTTCTCTTTTTTCCCTTCTTGAGGTATTTGTGGTAGAGACTTTAGCAGTTGATGAACAGGCTAAAAGGAAGGAGAAGAACTCAGGCAAAAGGTCCATGAATTGGCCATGGGATCAGACTCCATATTTTTTTAAATAAAAAAGAAAAAGGGACTGTTTTTCTGATTTGTTTTTGAGAAAAAACAAATGATTTGTTTTGAGAAAGTAATATTCTTATTTTCATCCAGCAATTAAAAATGTACTGAACCAAGTTTCTGTGGAGTCTTTTGCTTAACTTCACTTTCAGAAGATTCCACTTTAAGGATTCCTTTTTAGGAACTGATGTCCTGGTTTCTTAGAACTCTTTAGACCTAGGATCAAGGAGCTAGGAAAAATGAATGTTATTTTCCAGCTACACTGTAAAAACTTGCCTGTGACTTGGAAGAATGAATGTTCTCAAATCTTGAGTTACTGTAGATTTCTGAAGCTCACAGACTACACAACAGTTTAAAGCAGCTTTAAAATAGAAGAACCGAGTATAATTTCCTTATTTGGTTCTGGAAAACTCATACCATGAGTTCAATTTGACTACACTTTGGATTCTGCTCCACTTACAGTTCTGCTTTTTAGAAGTAGAAAGAATTTCGTTTATGCATGGAACCACTGCCATTCAAAATCCTGTGAGCTGACAGAATATTTTAGAGATCATTATTTTCTTATGGCAAGGATAGGGCTCAATCTGAATGCTGCTCGAGATTTCTCTGTAGTCTCTTTCCAATCACGTCACTCTGATTCTAAGATGAATCTGTCCCTTCCTATTTTCCTCTGTAGTAGGCATTTAAACTGAATCTGTTACAGAAGAAAGAACCTGGTGTTTATTTTCACAACACCCAGAGGTAGATAGTACTGCTGACACTTACAGAAGAGAAAACTAAATTTCAGGGAGGCTGAGGACCTTGTGCAAGGCCATGAGGTGGTGAGCAGTAAAGCTGGAGGCCCCGGTCCTCATAGAAGCAAAGTGCATGCCTTTTTCTAATCTATCATACTGTCTATATCACGATGTTTATGTTAAAAACCAATGTTCACTATGGAAAAGGCGTCCATTCTGGAGGGTCCAGGTTCCACAGTTTTGGTTGTGCCCAATGCATAACTATTTCCATTAGAAACATGCTGCAGGACAAAGAAACATCCTAGTAATCTGGATTCAAGCTTGCGTTCTGCACTCATCCTGTTTCCGTTGTTGAGGTGTTCCCTCCGCTGTGGTGCTCTGTATCTTGGGCAGGGTGCCCCTGCAGAGCTAAGCCTCTGGTAACACTCAAAAATCATTGTATAATCTTGGACGATGACAGGTATAAAATAGATCATGACCACAGGACCTAGCTAATTAACCAGCAGTGAGACTCTGCTTTACAAGGTATTTGGTTTTTACAAGAAATGACATAATATTGGCACCAAGCGGGGCATTCATATTCACTCTATAAGTTGTTTCTTGGGGCCATGATTACAAATAGAGAGAAGGGCCAAGCAGAACTTGAAGCAGAATCAGTGGAACACATACTATCTCACTCTATTGTAATTCTCTAAGCTTTAGAAGAAATACTACCTTCAAATTCTCTTTGGAGGCTGAAAGAACTTTGATGGACATAAGCCACTGATGGAGTTATTGTGTAAGAATTGAGTCACTATCTTTTTAGCTACAAGGATGACCAAGAAATGTGTCATGCATAAAATCCTGCAACTATTTGAAGTATTCTTGCACATCAAGCTTGTGGAAGAGAGGCTAAGACATTTGAAAGATTGTGTAGAGTTGTAATCCTCATATTTGGAAATTTCACTCAACTAGAAGTTATCAAAACATGACTAAGTACATTCTAGTTTATGGGACCTCTTATGTGAAAGTCAGAATCCACATTTGGATAACAAAAGTAAAAGAAAAATCAAAGTATGTTTTTCTGTGATTCATTTGGCAAGTATTTTTACACATATGCTTTGCACTGCATATTACACAAACATAAATAATGGCATAGACTTTACCCTACAGAATATTACCACCTAGTAAAACAGATTGATATTTAAAAAAAATTATTACACCAAACATCTTACAACACACAAATATTTGTTCTAGAAAAGAGGTTTTCACAGAGTTCAATAGAAATCTGGGAAAAGGAGATGACTATATCAGATTAAGTCAGGGAAGGTTCCTTAGGGTTGGTGACTTTTGAAGAGGATATAAAAGGATAAGTAGTCATTGTTCAAAAAGAAAAAAAAACACTGTATTTTGAAAGACTCTTTTCAGGAGTTATATTTCCAATTTCCAGTTATATTTCCAATATTTCCAGGAATAACATGTAACTTGGTAGAGCTGAATCATAGGGTATGTGTTGGAAGAGGAACTGGATTCAAGGCTCAGAGATAAGGTAGTTCCAGATGGTCAAGGGTAATGTTTGCCCTTCTGAAGCATTCAGATAGTTTTGAGGAGAATTTAAAGTTAAAAAGTATTTTTATTATAGAAAATTTCCAACATACACAAAAGTAGGCAAAATTATATGGTGAACCTCCATGTGTTCATTATTTGACTTTAACAATTTTCAATGGCCAATCTTGTTTGATATATATCCCTACTCATGTTCACTCCTTCTTAGTTTTGAAGCAAATACCAGACATCTCATCATTCTACCTGTAAATATTTTAGTTTATATTTATAATAGATAAGTTCTCTTTTGAAAAATCCACAGTATCATCAATACATATAAACTAATTAACAAAATTGAAGCTTGTCAATAAAGCAGTGATACAAATATATTTGTATTTTAGAAAGAAAATCGGAGAGGCAATGAGGAAGACAGGTTAAAGAGGAAAAAAATGCCAAAGACCAATAAAAGGCTCCAGAGATAAGTGTGAATTAAACTAATGGTGACATGGAAGAATTTTCAGAATGTTTAAAAAATAAAGTTGATAGTTCCTGAGAGCAATTGGATATGGGGGTGAAGGAGGGGAGGGAATTGAGAAAAAAAGTTTTTTTTGGCCACATGGTATCTGGGATATTCATTCCCAGACTAGGAATCATATCTTAACCACCTGACTGCCAGGAAAATCCCTGAGAAAATTTAAACTTGTGTTAAACTTGTGTGAACCTGGAGATTTTGAACTTAGTGCAGGAGACACCGGAGACAATGGATTGATCCCTAGGTCAGGAAGATCCCCTGGAGGAGGAAATGGCAATCCACTCCAGTACTCTTGCTGAGAAAATCCCATGGCAGGCTACAGTCCATGGGGTCGCAAAGAGTCAGACATGACTGAGCACACGCACACACGCAATCGGCATATGAGAGATGTGAGAGTTGGTCCACAGAAAAGGCTGAGTGCCAAAGAATGGACAACTTCAAACTGTAGTGCTGGATATAAAGGAAATCAATCCTGAATATTCATTGGAAGGACTGTTACTAAAGCTCCAATACTTTAGCCACCTGATGCAAAGAGCCAACTCATTGGAAAAGCCCCTGATGATGGGATAGACTGAAAGCAAAAGAAGGGGGTGGCAGAGGGTGAGCTGGTTTGATTGCATCACCAACTCAATGGACATGAGTCTGAGTAAACTCCAGGAGATAGTGGAGGACAGAGAAACCTGGCATGCTGCAGTTCATGGGGTTGCAAAGCGTAGGACATGACTTACTGACAAACTAACAATGATCAGCATATGAATATGCCAATAACTGATACAGTTTAGGCATTCCATGAAAAGCCGTTTAGACTGATTCTTCATTCACCGGAGACTATTGAAAACAAATACAAAAATGTTTTCCTATTACTCTAAAACAAAGCTTTGAGACTTGGAATATTTGGAGTAATTTTGATTGCTTCACCTTAAGAGAGTCATTAGCAAAAATTAGAAAACAAGAGAATAGCATGTAAAATGCTCCAGGGGAGACAGGAGTCACTTAGACAGACTGATAACTGACACCTCTTCAGTTTATCTATGATTAACAGTTATAAAATCATAAAGGCTAATGGATGTGACTTATTCACCAAATCCCCAAACACTAAAAGTTGGAAAGATGTCAGTTTAAAATAATGGAAGTACCCAAAAAACAAAAGTTTAGGACCAGACAACTTCACAGGTGAGTTCTGCCAAACATTTAGAGAGGAGTTAACATCTATCCCTCTCAAACCATTCCAAAAAATTGTTGAGGAAAGGGTACTTTCAAACTCATTCTATGAGGCCAGCATCACTATGATACAAAAACCAGACAAAACTATCACAAAAAGAGAAAGTTAGAGGCCAATGTAACTGATGATCACGGGTGCAAAAATCCTTAACAAAATATTCAACAAACAAGTGGGATCATCACAGGGATGCAAAGGTTTTTCAATATCTGCAAGTCAGTCAATATGATATACCACATTAACAAACTGAAGAATGAAAAGCATATGATCATCTCAAAAAATGCAGAAAACATTTTTGGCAAAAGTCACCATTCATTTGTGATAGAAATTCTCCAGAAAGTGGGCATAGAAGAAACATACCTCAAGGAAGGCCGTCTAAACAAACATCTGTAACACACCCACAGCTAACATCATATTCAGCACTGAAAAGCTAAAAGCATTTCTTCTAAGGTCAGAAACAAGGATGTCCACTCTAGCCACTTTTATTCAACATAGTGTTGGAAATCTTAGACATACATAGCATTCAGACAAGAAAAAGCAATGAAAGGAATCCAAACTGGAAAGGAAGAAGTAAAACTGTCACTGTTTGCAGATGACATGATATCATATGTAGAAAATTTAAAGATGGCACCAGAAAGCTACTAGAGCTCATCAGTGAATTTGGTAAAGTTGCAGAATACAAAATTAATATACAGAAATCTGTTGCATTTCTATACAATAAGAAAGTGAAATTAAAGAATTCCATTTACCATCACATCAAAAAAATAAAATACCTAGGAATAAATCTACCTAAGGAGGTAAAAGCCCTGTGTTTGGAAAACTCTAAGACACTGATGAAAGAAATTGAAGATGACACAAACAGATGGAAAGATATACAGTGTTCCTGGATTAGAATCATGAATATTGTTAAAATGACCATATTACTCATGGCAATATACAGATTCAGTTCAATCCCTATCAACACACCAATGGCATTTTTTTTATAGAACTAGAACAAATAATATAAAAATTTGTATGAAAACACAAAAGACTATTAGTGGAAATGTAAATTAGTACAGCTGCTGTGTAAAGCAGTATGGAAGTTTCTTAACAGATTAAAAATAGAACTACCATATGATCCAGTATTTCTACTCCTGGGTATATATCCAAAGAAAAGCAAAAACACTAAATCAAAAAGATAAATGCACCTTAAGATTCATAGCAGCATTATTTACAATTGCCAAGAAGATTTGGAACCAACCTAAGTGTCCATCAACAGATGAAGGATAGAGAAAATGTGGTACATGTGTGTGTGTGTGTGTGTGTGTGTACGTATCTATACGTGATGGTGGTGGTTTAGTCACTAAGTCGTGTCCGACTCTTACAACCCCACGGACGGTAGCCTGCCACGCTCCTCTGCCCATGGGATTCTCCGGGCATATATATAAATGGAATATTACTCAGCCTTAAGGAGGAAAAATTTTCGCAGCCACACAGATGGACTTGGAGGGCCTTATGCTAAGTGAAATAAGTCAGACAGATAAAGACAGATACTGTATGATATCACTTATATGTGGAATCTAAAAAACACAACAAACTAATGAATATAAAAAAGAAGGAGCAGACTCAGAGATATAGAAAACTAACTAGTCATTACCAATGGGGAGAGGGAAGAGGGGAGGGACAATACAGGGATACAGGATTAAGAGGTACAATCAATCATGTATAAAATAAGCTATAGGGATATATTGTACAACATGGGGAATATAGCCAATATTTTTAATAATTATTAGTGGAGTATAACCTTTAAAATTATGAATTACTACGTTGTATACTTGTAACATAATATACATTAATATAATATTATATACCAATATATTATCCCCTTTTTCTTCAATTAAAAAATTAGTTGACTGTAAAAAATACAAAATAAAGTATAAAATAATGGAGAAAATTTTTCATACTTTATGATGACAATGTTCAAACAAAAAAAGTTGAAAAAATGGTATAGTGAACATCCATGTGAGTGTGTTAGTCGCTCAGTCGTGTCCGACTCTTTGCAACCCCATGAACTGTAGCCCGCCAGGCTCCTCTGTCCATGGAATTCTCAAGGCAAGAATACTTGAGAGGGTTGCCATTCCCTTCTCCAGGGGATCTTCCCCTGCCAATTCAGTTTTACCATTAATAATTTCCTAAGTTTGCTTTTTCACATATCTCCCCAAATATTCATTCCTCTATTCATCCATTGGTCCATCTTTCCTTTTCAGTATAATTGTAGACAGCAGCAGTTCGCTCCACTCCTCAACACTTTATCATACATATCACTAACTGGAATTCAGTGTTTGTTTATGCAGAATTGTATTTTACACAAGAGATATTAAACTTATACACTTGTTTTGCCAGAAGGAAAGGCTGTGATTCAAGAAGGATTAACAAAATTCATGGCTGATTGTTCTTGGGTTATTTATAAAAATGAAAACTCCTTGAGAACCTCTTGATCCTCAAAAGTTGTTGCCATATGGAGCAGACACACCCTCCCACAGAACAGCCTTTGAGGCACTGTTGAGTATTGACTTGGCAAGAACACCTGCCTCTTAGTAAATGTTAATTGGATTTGAATGAAAAAAAAAAATGACCCCCAGAAGCATAAGCTATTTTCCAGTAACTGACAGAGATGGTAGGAGAAAAAAAAATCACTTCTAATAGTTTCACATTGAGCATCACTCTCTGCCTGAAACAACTCTGCAGAGTAACAAGGCAACATAGTAAATGATTTATAAGTAAAAACTGTAATACAAGCAATGCATTCTATGTAGAGTCATTCTGAGATTATTCAAGGGGAATCAGTACTGGGACAATGGGAAAGGAAGCAAGCTGTTCTCATAAAATAGAATTCTTTATTCACGTATTGAAAAAAATGCCTTTGTTCATAAATGTTTATCCTCTGATATCCTCCAAAAAGAATTTAAACAGCTTATGATAAGAAGCAAAAATAAAATGAAACTGAAAATAATTAACATAGGAATAAAACAAAGGCCAAAATAATGCCAGTCTAATACTCTTAATAAAATACCACTGTATCAACACCAGGGAAAAATGAGATACGAAATGACTAGCCCTTCAGAATAAGGTTCAGGAAAAGCCAAGCTGAGAGGTTCACAACACAAGCTGACAATTCGTGATGTATCAACTTGTCTGTCTACCTGTGTGTGGTTGGTTTCCCTCGGTAAACAGTACGCTCCACTGGTCAAAGATCTGGTCCATTTCGTTCATCACTGGATACCCAGGGCCTGGCATAATGTCTGGAAGGTAGAGGTGTGTATTCAGTCGATATTTGTTGAGGCAATAAATAACTCAGAATTTGGATATTGAACCTAAACAAACAAGAATCAGGTCCTTGTGCAGTTAGAACCATACTTTTAATTCGATTAAAAGACAACATTTAAATATCAGTGGGGGGAGGAGGGGAGAAAAAAAAAACTGAAGATATTTAATAAATGTGTGTTGATTAATGGATAGATTAACATTTACTTAATTTATTTGTATTCTAATTTATTTAGTTATAATACAGAAATAGTACTATTAACTCGATTTTTACAGAATTGTTTTATAAGGCAAAGTTAGATTATTGCCCTTTAATCTCCTTTGAAGAAAGATATTAAACATGTACAAAGCCCCATTTAAGACGGTGCAGAGGTTACATTGCTATCTATTTCTTTAGCCTGAGAACTGCACTCCACTAATGTCTGAACTCTTGTGGTTTGTGAGCCAACAAAATGTCATCGGTCTAAATTGTTATATTCCCCATTTGAAAGGACACCATTTGATAGTGTTTTTGTGAAGTGGCTGGAATTATATCATAGTGTATGCAGCCTTAGAGCCCTCTTTTCTGCTGCCCTGCCCTGTGGGGAGTGTTCTATGAGGCAGGTGGACCCCCAGCACAGAGCCCACCCCCACTTCCCTGGCTGATGGCGTCTGACCAAGGTACTGAAAGGTAACAGAAGTGAACGAAGTGGTGAAGGAAGCAGCTTCACAGAGAGGAGTAGAGGTGGTATTTCTCAACCTTAGTGGGGCATAGACGCCTCTGCAAAAAAGGAAACCATATGTTTTTAAACTGGATTCTAAGCCTAAGGTTGCTTGTGGACTCTTAGGAGAATGTGAAGATTTCTGCTAATATACCTCAAAGTTTTGTGACTCTAAAAAGCTGGTGCTGAGAATCAAGGAGTGATTTTGTGTTTTCTCTCCTTTTCCATTGGACAACTTTATCTGTTCCAAGATATAAAAAATGGCATTAGATGGTGGATCCTCAGGGAATATTGATTTTCCTGTGTCTTCTGAAGTCCTCCGGGCAATCAGTCTCTGTGTGTTTGAGCAGTGGTTCTTAAACTTATATTGATCAAAAGCCCCTTTAAAAGCTCATGGACACAAACACAAAATTCTACATATGATGCCAGAAGTTTTTATAGATCTCTGATTCTTGGTTAAGAGCCAGGAATGGACTGAATGTGTGTCCACCCCAAATTCACACGTTAAACCTCTAACTCTCATTGTAAGTATATTTGGTGATAGAGCCTAGAAGAAGATAATTAAGGTTGAATGAGGTAATAAGCATGGGGGCCTGATCCAATAGGGCTCTACCCTTATAAGAAAAAGGTCCTCTGTCTACCATGTGAGGACATAGCAGAAGGTTGCAAGTCAGGAAGGGAGTCTCATCAGGAATTGGACTGGCAGCATCTTGATCTTGGATTTCCTAGCTTCTAGAACCATGAGAAATTTCCTTCCCCCCCACCCTTTGGTCATACCACACAGCTTGTAGAGTCTTATTTTCCCAGCCAGAGGTTGAACCGGTGCCCCTGGCAGTGGAAGCATGGAGTCTTAACCACTGCACTGAGACCTTTCTGTTTAAGCCACCTAGTCTGTGATATCTGTCATAGCAGTACAAGCAAACTAAGACAAGTCTCTATGGTAGAAACTGGTTTTCCCCTCAAAATGTCTATAGTCACTGGTCCATGAAGGAGTGGGCTGGGGGAAGGGGACTCCCTAGGGAGCTCACTTTCTGTGTGGGGAAGAACCGCCCTTTGGAGTGTATGGAAGAAGCCTGGATGCACAGGGACAAGATAAGCTGGCAGCACCTTGCCTGGCTCTCTTTGTGCCCTGGGCTTCATGAGTCCACACTACAGAACAAAGTCCGAAGGCCATGCAGAAGAATGAGAAGCTCATGCTGGGCGTGGGCCTTTTCTGTAAGCTCTCCTTCATTTCCCTGGGCATGTTGTCCATCTTAGCCCAGCGGCCTCCTTGAATTTCTTTCAAACATTTCATGAGGCAGGTATCCTCCTGAATACAACAATCCCATTTTGTAAAGTAGAAATCTTTTCCCCCAGAGTTAAGTTTGGGATCTCCTGAGCCAGAAACAAACTGATGGCAATGTGGGAGACTTCCGTGGTAGTCCAGTGGTTCAGAATCCACCTGCTAATACAGGGGACATGGGTTCAATTACCTGGTCTGGGAAGGCCCAGATACTGCTGAGCAACTAAGCCTGTGTTCCACAACTACTGAGCCTACGCTCTAGAGTTACAAGATGCTACTGCTGAAGCCACTGAAATGAGAAGCCCCCGCATGGCAGTGAAGAGTAATCCCTGCTCTGCAACTAGAGATAGCCTGCATACAGCAATGAAGACCCAGCACAACTAAAATAAATAACAATTAAAACGAGAGAGAAGCCGAAATTTGAGTGACCAAAGGTAACCAAGAAAATATATGGGGTTCCATGTGATAAGAGTGAATGACTGGACAGTGTTCAGGATCAAGGCATCAGAGCCAGAGAGCCAGCTGTTTGTTCCAAGATGAATTTTGAGTTCCAAGACTCCACCTTCTCAATTTCAGTTTCACTACACATCTTTACACCTGATCTCAAAGGTACCCAGAACTGCTTCTGATGTCCAGTAGCCACCAACTGGGGATTTTAGCTTTCTTCCAAACCCCCACATCATTTTAGACCCCTGAATAGAAAAACTGTTTTTCACAAAGGGAGATGATTACGTTGGAATAGTTTTTTGCAAAGTTCGAGTGTCAAATTACCGTGAAATCAGAATGGTGAGCAGAAATTCCACAACTCACAGCAACATCCATGCTGATTCATTTCTTCACATCGACATGGCAAAGAGCTGCTTATCAGAAAACTCAAACTTTCTTAGGCAGATGCATTAGTATAAAACAGCCTCTGACACATGTACTTTTTATGTCCCAGAGAACCCGACTCACTATGAGTCTGGATTCTATGGAAGCTCTGCTATGATGGTGTATTTTCCTTTCTCTCATTATCTCACTGTTAAAACTTGGGCGAATTATGCCATCTTTTTGACCCTGGGCTTCTCCTTTATAAAGTGAGGTCATTAACCTGATAAATAAGAGGTTCCCTTGAAAAGTGGAAAAACATGCCTCTGTCTTTCCTGCACCACAGTCTATTTCTCTATTAGAACTAGAGAGTTTCTTTGAATAGACCAAAAAAAAAAAACAAAAAACCTCTCTCAGAAGACTTGAATGAGCAAGATGAGGAAATCAGGTGTTTAGAGGTCAATCCTTGCAGCTGCACTGACTAGTAAATAACCCGCGCCTGGTTGCTGGTTTCTCTGTTTAGAATCATAAACGACAAAGGAAGAATACCAGCTCAGCTTGTATCATCACAAGTTATCCAGGTGATTCATTATCTAAGGACTGGAAATGATCTTGGAAATTATCCACAGGAAATTATCTGAAAGGTCTACAGTGACCTGTGAGTTACTCAGATCTGACAGGGAGGAATAAGCTGTTCCTGGTTATAGTCAACAAATCCAAAGCAACGGAGAGAGGAAGTGGGAGAGAGTGAAACTAGATACTTGCCATAGTGCATGGAATCTGAAAATGCATTTGCCTCTAAGCATGAGTAGATACATAATTTTTGTGTAGATAGCCCTGTATACATTCTATTTTCCTGTAATCGTTCCAGAATCTACAAAGTAAAGTGTTGAGAGACATTGGCACCAAGTTCCCATGCTCTTTGGGAATCAATAGTGTATGTCTGTTTTGTTGATTTTAAAAACTTTTTGGTAAAAGAAAAGCACAGAAGTCTGACAGGACTTCCCTGGCATTCCAGTGGTTAAGACCCTGTGTTTCCAATGCAGGGGGCACGAGTTTGGTCCCTGGTCAGAGAGCAAAGATCCCCTGCCTCATGGCATGGCCATAAACAAAAGAAAGAAAGAAAAACGCAGAAATCTGAGGAAATTGCAAAAGTTAGAGGTAATCTAGATATTTTAAGCACATTATAAGTGAAAATAAAGAAGATTTTATTAGCCTGACCAGCCTTGACAAATGCTGTAGAAATCCCTAAACTTTTCTTGTTTGGGCAAGGATTGTCTTGCAATCTGAACTTACTTTCTGGATGGAAATAGGCCAGAAGGCATAGGAGCTGTCTTGTGATTCTTCCTTGTCCAGTCCACGAATAGGAACATTCTAAAGAGTCCTTCTTAGCATCTGTGGTGTCAGTGAGCAGCCTCGTGAGCCTGAGATGGGGACTTGCAAAGGCAAATGTGTGCAGGGCCAAGAAGGGACCAGAATGAGTGAAGTGGATGAGGGATAAAAAGAATTATTTCTGTCTGGGACAAGTGGTATTTCACTTTCCTCTTAAATGTCTTAATATAGTGGGATGAAAAATGGCCATGACCCTTGGCCTCAGTCTGGGGAGATGGTAGAGGGTAGTGGGGACTTTAGGGAACTTTATTCCTCAGCTCCAGCTACATGTTGCCTGGTGGGAATGCAGCCCTAAAACCAGCAGAGCTGATTTTTCCATAAGAATTGAGAAAATTGGATTTTTAAAGTGGAAGTCTGGACTTGTACATTTTTGCAACTAATTCAAAATATTTGCAACTTTGTGAGAGCCAATCCTGTGTGAGGAAGCCTAACAGGACTACACCTTCAAGTTAGGTCTCTGTAGGAGGTCACTGTTCTACAACCTGCTGATGCTGAGTGAGTAAGAACTTGTTAGCACACACCATCTTCACTTTGGAGGAAAAAAGCCTAACACTGTGGTTTATTATTTACACGTCTTTAAGTAGATTTTTTACAGGTAATGAGAAAAATGCAAAAGAGAAGGGCATTTGAGGGACTTCTCTGCTGGTCCAGTGGCTAAGACTCTGCACTCCCAATGCGGAGGGCCTGGGTTTGATCCCTGGTCAGGGAATTAGATCCCACAGGCCACAATGAAGATGGAAGATCCCATGTGCTGAAGATCTGGTGCAGCCAAATAAGTAAATGTTTAAAAAAAGGGGGGCATTTGAGAACAATATTTATAATGTGTATATGGCCACTATACTATCATATTTAATTGTCATAGCATCACAACCAGAGTTATTACAGAAAGGATGATTTTCTGTTAGGACCTGCAGGCACATCTATATGAGATATTGCTGATGTCACACATGGCACTTGTTCAGTCACTTTGATGCTAGTATGATTCTCAGTTAAAAAAAAAAAAACAAAACTAAAAAACTTATTGGAAAGACTCAGTTTCTTCCACAAAATATGGAGATTTAGATACATCTAGATGACAAAAGGAATAGTTTAGTCTTTATAAATCAGATGTTTGGCACTCTGTAGACAACACATTATTGAATTAAAAATTTCTTCTTATCCAAAATCAAAATTAGATATTTGGAAAGAAACTATAATACCTAAAAACAAAGACACTTTTTATAAAATCTGGGCTTCTTCATTGTTTTAGATGCATGAAAATAATACATTTTGGGTCTTGAGTATTCTTTGATTTTTCAGTGAGATACTGCTTCAGACATTTCAGTATTGTCCCCCAGTCAATGATGGGTTTTTGCCTTTATTTCCCAAACCAAGTGTTACTACATTATTATGAAGTGGTAAGTTAATGAGAGATTTAACCATTTTCTTCTGTATTTTTCTGTTTTAAAAATTCTATAAATAATTTATGTTGCATTTAGTAGGGAGAAAGTATCTTTTTGCCTAAGTTCTTGGTGAATACCTTCAGGTTTTATGTGATTAATAGTTAAAGAATGTCTAAAATAAATACATAAATACATGTCCAGTTTCCTGGACTAGTAATAAGAAGCAAGTGTTGAAAAAAGTCACTGAGTATGAGATATTGTGGTGAGATAAAGATTAACAAGTGCATAAAACTATGTGAACACGCGGACTTGTGAAATCCCCACAAATTACCACAGAAGCCGATGAGGTTCTCATTCTAATTTTAGCTCCCCGCTTGGTTTCACTTACTATTTCAGCTCTTCAACACCCTTCTTGTGACAAGTAGATCCATCAGCAAAACTTTGGGTGGACATGTTTTTGTGTAATAGCCACTCTCAAGAATTGTTTTTAAGGACATTAGTAATCCAACATTTATTTCCATTCTGCAGAAGAATGAATGCAATGTGAAGACCTGGGTCCCGTTCATGACTCTTTGGTACACGCAAAATATTGCTGGCATTTCTATGTGTGTCTACTAAATTCTCCTGGACTCTTTGGGGCATGTGTATGTCTTTGTGGGGATTCCCAGGTGGTGATAGTGGTGAAAAACCCACCAACCAATTCAGGAGATGTAGGAGTCATGGGTTTGATCCTGGGTTGGGAAGATCCCCTGGAGGAGGGTATGGCAATCCACTCCAATATTTTTGTCTGGAGAATCCCCTTGGACAGAGGAGCCTGGCAGGCTACAGTCCATAATGTCACAAAGAGTCAGACATGACTGAGCATGCATGGACACGTGTGAAGCCTACACAGACATCCAGAAAAAGGCTACATTAGATTATTTCACATGGACCATCACACATGCTTTTAGTTCTGATCCTGAGAACATGGTATTCTCTCTCCCTCTCTCCATGTTTGTTGAGTGAGTAAATAAACACGTAGGGACTCTAACTCCAGTTTTAAGACCTCACCATTCTGTTGGCATTCCTGCTCTTTCCACGCCTATCTGTTTTTTTCAATGTCCTTTTCTCTGCAAACAGTGTTCTTTTCTCTGATCAGTGAAACCTCACTTATGCTTTAAGGCACAATTTAATTCTGTGCGTCAGAACTTGTTTTTACTTCTCTCATGACTCTTTCATAATGCCCTGCATCATAATTTTTGTTCATATGTATCCCCTCTTTAGACCCTATGGTCTCTGTACCTGATACATACTTGTACCTCTGCCATGGTGTTAATCACACTGGCACAGAAGTAAGTATTTATGAAGTAGATGAGAAAGTGACTGGAAGAAGTATTTGGTGTATTTTTATTCTCTCTAACATTAATCTATACTACTACAAATCTGGAAGCATGTCTTGAAATTTCATTATGGGCATGCTAATATAAAAGAAGTAAATTCATTCAATAGTCCAAAGGAAAAGCTTGAGACAAAAGTAAGATTAGAGAAGAAAACTGGAGAAGAAACAAATTTGAAGTTTAGAGACCATGTTGGAAGACTATGATAGCAGAGAAAGATAACCATATATGTTATCAGACATACTTCTGTGTTTGGGGCTAGAAAGACAAGATGACAGAGCCTAATTCTTAAGAAATTACTGGGGAGACAGAGCTACAGAGTAACATAAATCATACAAAGCCTAAAGGAAGTCAGTATGTTGGGTGCCATAGTCTGCCTGGAAGAGTTGGGAGGGAGGAGGAGAATTCAAATAGGCATTTGAAAAGTGAGTTTGTGATTGCCATGCAGACATACTTGGAGGAGGAGAGCCATTCTAAGAAAAAACAGTATGTGCAAAGCATGATGTTTTAGTTCAAGCTGCTGTTAAACCATATCATAGACTGTGAGGCTTAAATAACAAACCACACTCATGAGTTAATTACCTCCCAACAACCCCATCTCCAAATACCATCACTTTGAGGATTACGGTTTCAATATATGAATTTGCTGGGGGATTCAAACATTCAGTCCCTTTCACATGGGCATTAGGAAAAAGAAGTTCATTTTACAACAAAAGGTAAAGTGGAGGTGAGGAAAGAAGAGTGAGGGAACAGGTGGACAGAGTGAGGGCCATTCATGAAAGGCTTTGTATGCCAGGCAAAGACTTTTTATTGAGTAGGTAGGGAATGGTGAAAGAATTTTGAATAGGGGAGTTATGTCATCAATCTGACAATTCGGAAGGATTGATTTGGCACCAGTAGAAAGAAGAGGGAAACAGGAGATAAGAGTTGATCTAGAAGCCTGATGAGTAAGCATTCCGTGGACCAAGGGAAAGGTAATGACGGCTCGCACCCAGGAGTGGCAGTGGAGAGGAAGGCAAGTGGAGGTATGTGAGAAAGTGTCTGGAGGGACATGATCAGACTTGGATGTGGAGGGATGATGAAAGAAGGCACTAGGCAATCTAGGGTGAATCCCAAGTTTCTGGCATCGAATACTGGAAGAAAGGTTGAGCTATAAATCAAGGAAGGAAATATAGGAAATATAGCAGTTTAGGAACCTGAAGAGGACATATTTTCAAGTAATTAAAAATTAATTGGTACAATTCACATACCATTAGAATCTACCTTTTTGTGTTTTTATTGAAGTATAATTGTTTTACAATGTCGTGTTCGCTTCTGGTGTATAAGGAAGTAAATCAGCTATGTGTATACATACATGCCCTCCCTCTTGAGGCTCCCTCCCAGCCCCCCACCCCACCTCTCTAGCTCATCACACAGCACCGAGCTGAGCTACCTGTGCTAGACAGCAGCTTCCCACTAGCTGAATCTATTTTCTAGAATATACCTTTTAAAAGTGCATTTTTAGTATATTCACAAGGAATTTAGAATATTCCAGAACATTTTCATCACCCCCAAAATGGAACCCTGAAGTCTTCTCAGTCACTCCCTCCTCCTCCTTTCCCTCAACCCCTGGCCACTGCTATTAATGGTTTACCTTCTGTCTCTACCTGCTAGATTTGCCTATTCTGGACATTTCATACAAGTGGAATTTACAATATATGGCCTTTAGTGTCTGGCTTCTTTTACTTAGCATTTTATTTAGGAGGTTTATCCTTATAACATGTATCGGTACTTCATTTCTTGCTATGGCTAAATAATGTTCCATTGTATAGATACACCTCATTTTGTTTTTCCATTCACCAGTTCATGGACATTTGGGTTGTTTTTACTTTGGGGCTATTGTGAATATTACTTCTATGAATATTTGTGTACAAGTTCTTTGTAGACATACATTTTCAATTCTCTTGGGTATATACCTAGGAGTGAATCTTCTCAACCATATGGTAACTCTATGTTTATGTTTTTGTGGAACTGTGAAACTGTTTTCCAAAGTGGCTGCTTCATTTTACATTTCCACTAGCAACGTATGATGGTAAGAAATGCAAACTTACCCTGAAGTTAAGTAGAACTCTCCCAGAGTCACTCATTAATAAGGAGCAGAGCCTAGATGTTATCTCAAGCGTGCCTCTCTCCAGAGTCCACTCTGTCCTCTAGAGCAGTAGTCCTCAACCTCTGGGATCTGATACCTGATGGCCGGAGGTAGAGTGATGTAATAATAATAGAAATAATGTACACAATACATGTAATGTGCTTGAATAATCCCCAAACCACCCTCCCACCACCACATCTGTGGAAAAGTTGTCTTCCATGAAACTGGTCCCTGCTGCGAAAAAGATGGGGACTGCTGCTGTGCTGTACACCACATCTGGAGTCAGTGATGCAGAGGTGCTGGCTGAGTCTTGTGACTGTGGATGAGTTTACATGGAGAGTTTGAGGCAAAATGGAAAGTCATGGAGACTGCAAACCCCCAGCAGTACAAGATCCTGCACTTCAGACTGGGAAGGTGTGACCAGAGGCATAGGAGGGAAATCAGGGAAGAGAAGATGGCAGGAAAATCATCCAAGGGGAGAATTTCAGGGTGAGTGTGGTCAAGAGGTGGAGAAGGCAATGGCAACCCACTCCATTACTCTTGCCTGGAAAATTCCATGGATGGAGGAGCCTGGTAGGTTGCAGTCCATGGGGTCGCTGAGGGTCAGACATGACTGAGCGACTTCACTTTCACTTTTCCTTTCATGCATTGGAGAAGGAAATGGCAACCCACTCCAGTGTTCTTGCCTGGAGAATCCCAGGGACAGGAAGCCTGGTGGGCTGCCGTCTATAGGTCGCACGGAGTCGGACACGACTGAAGCGACTTAGCAGCAGCAGCAGCAGCAGTGGTCAGGAGGTAACCCATGGTAGCTGAGCCTTGCTATAACTTGTGACGGAACGCACTGACTTCTCTACCAGAGTGTTTTTGGAGAGGTGTGGGGGTGGGGAGTGGAGGGAGAATTGATTTTGACTGGCTGAAGAGGGGATGAAATCAAGCCAGCAAATTCTACTTGGCTGTGGAGGGTAGGGAAAGAGGAGAGATGGCCACTGGAAAGCTTGTGTTCTTTGAGGCCGGGAAAGACATTTCATGTGTCCATAAACTGCTAACGATTTAGCTCCAGTTCATCAGCTCCTCCCTTGTTTTATAACTGTGCCAACAAAATCCTTACTCCCATTTCTTTGCCCCTTCTAACTCTTTAACAGTGACTTTGTAAAAAGCTATCTTCCTCTCCCTCTCTCTTTCTTTCCCCTTTGTCTAACTAAATATATTTATTACTTTCATGTTTCCAGAAGTTACACAATTTCTGAAGGTTGATTTGGCACATGGAGCTTCCCTTGTAGCTCAGTTGGTAAAGAATCTGCCTGCAATGCAAGAGACCCGGGTTCGATTCTGATAGGGAACCAGTGCTGTCGACCTCTAAACTTCCTGAGAATTCCTAAAGTTCTTTTTAGTATTTTTAACAGATCCCCACCAATCTCCTTGTCCTCCATGTGTGAATCTACTAGTAATCCATTTATAGTATTGTTCTAATGTGGAAATATATTCTAAATTCTGAATAACAACTTTTCAAATATAGCTCAGAACATTTCATAATTTTAGGACTTCCTTTTTTTTTTTCCTGTTGTGTTTAATGCCCTTAAAATCTTTATAAATGAAGGTAATTTTTGGTCTGATGGGGAAGGCAGGGTAATGTTATTTCTCTCATGTTAGGGATGGTGAAAGTGAACCTTAGAGAAATTAAGTGGGACTGAAGATAGGACTGAAATTTACTGTTCACTTATGTTTTCTTTTTTGTTGGTATGTACTGCAATCTCTTTTCAGGAGTAAGGTGAAATTAGTTAATGTCTTAGATAGGAGGAAGAGATATCACCACCTCTTGAAATTTGTTTTTCTTTGACAGAAAGAAACATTTGCTGTAGGAGAAAAATCTGAAATAGAATCATTAAGTGGTGCCTTCTAATTATGGGCTTCAAGCTGTGTATATTTGATTGAGAATACAGAAATAATTTTTAAAAAAGCATTTTGGGGAGGTTACAATAGTTTACTTTTAATTGGTTCCAATAAAAAGTGTATCTCCAAATCCTTGATTCAGGAATAATTTCAAACTGAGACTTGGAGAGAGTGGGACAAATTAAGAGAAGAGCATAGAAACATATACATTACCATACATAAAATAGATAGCAAGTGAGAATTTGCTGTGTAAAACAAGGAGCTCAACCCAGTGACAACCTAGAGGGATGGAATGGGAAGGAGATGGGAGGGGGTTCAGGAAGGAGGGGATATATGTATACCTGTGGCTGATTCATACTGATGTATGGCAGAGGCCAACACTAAAGCAATTGTCCTCTAATAATTGTATTTTGTTCTATACTTCTTAATATTGTACAATTATAATCTTTGATAATTAAAAAAATAAAAAATAGAAGTAAAGTTTTCATAACACTAAAAAAAGAATGCTATAAGCATATGAGTTTCTGAGCAAGTGCAAGATGTTTTCACTTATATACGTATAGCTCATTCACTTTGCTGTACAGTAGAAACTAACACAATATTGTAAAGCAACCATACTCCAATAAAACTTAATTAAAACATAAATATAAACTAAATGGCAACCCACTCCAGTATTCTTGCCTGTAGAATGCCATGGACAGAGGAGCCTGGCAGGCTACAGTCCATGGGGTCGCAAGAGTCGGACTCGACTTAGCGACTAAACCACCACCACCAAAGTGTTAGAAGAATATTTCACTTGTATGAGAACACTGTACAGTTCACTTGAAAAGGAGAAATTAAGACTACATCTTCAAGTAGGTCTGTATCTCTGTAAACAAAATTAGCATCAAAATAATGTAAGAAATCTAGTTTTTAAAGCTTATTAGTGCAAGTAATAAAATTAAATAAATAATGATAATGATCAAACATTGTACAGTCCCTATCTTTTTGTGGTACATTCATTACTTATATGTTTTTTAAATCTTCAAAATTCAACTCATACCTGCCCAGCTCCAATCATTTCACCCTTAACAGCTCTTATTCCAAATACTGTCTTCCGTGTGTTCTTATTCTTTTTTCATATGATGCTAAGTTTTGATAGCAGATTGGTAATATCCATCTCCTGCCCAGTTCTAAAATCATGCTCATAATCCTAGCCACTTTGCTATCTGACACCAGTGAATTTTGCTGGTATTTTCTGTTTTCGTTTTGTGATCCATAAACTCAGTATTCTCCAGGGTCCTCTCTTTGAGGAAGCCTTCCTGAATCTCTTTGGTTAAATTTGTCCAATTCCTAGGCTCCTATAATGTCTTGGGCATATGTCTCTGATACTGGACTTAACACTGTTTTATAATAACCAGTTTATAATGGGTCTCCCTTACAGGGATGTGGGTCTTTATGAACAGCTCTTTATACCTTCAGCTCATAGCACAGTGCTGAACATTTCATAGGTAAGTAGTAATCACTGGCCTTTTTGCTCAATCAAACACATGCCTTTCTCTGAAAGCATGGAGACAATTTGAAGGCAATATTTCATTGTGTTATCTTCTTGCTGCATTCCTTTGTAACAACTTAGAACTCAGGTTTTGAAATCCTCTCCCAGTCCCTTCAGAGACAGGCAGCTTCCACTCCCAGCCCCAAGTGGTGATAGGTAAGAGAGAGATTTTGTCCTCCAGGCTGTGTCTTCTGTTCATATTCTCTTGCTTCTCAGTGGTGGTCTGTGTAATGTTTTCATTCCTTTGGAGCCTCTTTTGTATAGATTCTGTTCCCTGAGACTGTCAGCTGAATCCCAGTGGGAAGATACCTGAGTTTTACTTAACCCCCATGCCAGTTACTGAGAATGTCCTCCTGCTCATGGTGGGTTCACAGGTATGAGGATGTTAGTGTTGGCACTAAGTACTAAATGGAAGTTAATAACTAGCTCAGAGCTCACCCCACAAGGCCTCCTTGCATTTTCTTTTGGTAACAAATAACAAAGTGCTGTTGTTGTTGTTCAGCCACATGTCCAACTCTTTGCCACCCCATGGGCTGTAGCACGCCAGGCTCCTCTGTCCTCTACTATCTCCTGGAGTTTGCTCAAATTCATGTCCACTGAGTCAGTGATGCCATCTAACCATCTCATCCTCTGTTGCCCCCTTCTCCTTTTGCCTTCAATCTTTCCCAGCATCAGGGTGTTTTCTCAGAGTCAACTTTTGTTTTTTTGCTGCATTTTATTTATTGCTGGATTTCTGCGGTGGGGCCTGGCCTTCGAGAATTCATTGGGTAAAGTGCTCAGCACAGTGACTGGATTGTAGTACTCAAAAAGATGATTTCCTCTTCCTCCTCCTCCTGCATCATCATCATCATACACTCACTCTAAGGTAAATGAGCAATCAAAGGGTAAGGGAATATGACTTTATTTCACGGCATTTGGACCACATCTTTCCAAAGAACTAGTGCCACAGACAGGATTGGTATGAATATATTATTGGCATCTTCAGGAGAAGAAAGTGTCGATCTTTTTTTGTTTTGAAAGTGTCGATCTTTAAAGAAAAAACCCTATTTTCCCAAAGTTTAAAGTGTTAACTTCTGAGCTAAGCATCTCCTATTTCTGGGTCTTATTTGGGGGATATTTACAATCTGAATACTGGAGTTGCCATAATCTTTCTGTGTGGGTGAACATGTCCATCTAAAAAATATCTGACTGCAAATGCCTAATATGTGTATATGTTAATACTCTTCTGTTTGTCTACAGCCAAATGCAAGGAAAATACCCGCTTGGTTTGGACTTTAGAGTTTACTGCATTTTTAAAATTTTTTTATTTTTTTATTAAAGGATAATTGCTTTACAATATTATGCTGATTTCTGACAGACATCAACATGAATTAGCCATAGGGATACATATATCCCCTCCCACTTACCACCCTATCCCACCCCTCTAGGGTGTCACAGAGCCCTGGTTTGAGTTCTCTTCCATGGCATTTATTGCTAGAACTTCTTCAAGACTTTAATTTCTCATTGAACTGCAAATATGTCAGTCTGGTTGTCAGTACTAAATACTGTTTACCAAGAAAAAATAAATAAAATGCAACCTTTTTGCCAATACTTAATTGTCACAGAAAAATGCTATGAGGTCTTGTGAGATGAGCTCTGAGACGGTTATTGACTTCTGTTCGGTGTTTGGTACCAGTGAGTCCCTAAATTGTCGAGCTTGCTGTAATAATGATTGTTATTCATTTTCAGACAATAGTGCCAGTGACAGAATGCTTAGAAGCTAAGCAAAGGGAACAGTAAACATTTGTTCTAGATAATGCCTAAAAATGGATCTAATAGGCAAGCATTAGCAACAGCTAACATTTGTCTGGATAGTGAAAAGAATATAAATTTTTGGAGTCAGATGGACTTAGCTCTGCCACTTAACTAATAATATGATATGGACAAATAATTTCACCTCTCCAAGCCTCAATTTCCTCCTCTATGAAATGGTTATAATAATACCTAACTTTCAGGGTGTTATAAGATTTAAACCTAATATAGGTAATTTCCCCAACATTATGTCTGTCACATTATACTCTCCAACAAGTAGTATTTGTATAAGTTATTATTATTCTGCTTTCTAGAATCCAGGACAACATTTATTATTAATGCTCAGTTAATTTAGTAAAAGCTCTTTGCAGGAAAAAAATAAGCAAAACAAATAAAAATTTAAAACTCAGGAAAATCTCATTGTGACATTAAATAAACCTATCTAAGTCAAAAATGAAAAAAATCGCTTTTATATCTGAGAGATTCAATATTATTCATGACTATTGCTTCCCGTCAGTCTTAAATAGAATTTGGAAATATTGATCCACTATCTGTAAATGTGGGATACTTTCTTCTATGGGTCATCACTATGGCCCATTTGAAATGCTTTAACTTTGCTATTAGCACTATGTTCATTTTCTAAGTTCATACTATCATACTTTCTAAGTTGCTTTATGATAGAATCAACCCTGACCATGCTGGCAATGAGACTTTAACAGAGCACTCGAGCAAAAGTAACTGACTGGAGGAAATAAAGTAGAAAGATAAGTTCCAAGAACTCAGAGCTAACATTGAAAGAAATTAAAAAGAAAATTAAAACAAGACCAACACAGAAATAACCAAAGAATGCTAAATCTGAATAGTGAGCAACAGTAATGTGTCATGTGACATATGACCTTTTAAAAAGTAACAGGTAATGAAACCATTGGAGATTGTGCATGGTGGGTCCGAGACAGAGAAATCTTGGCTAGAAAGGTAGAGAACATGGGAATGAGTGCTGAGGTTGAAGTTGCCAGAATGAAATTTCCTGAAGCAAGTCAAAGTGTGGTAGGTAAATTATTTCTTTATTATAGTTTCCTTTCCAATAGTATCTGTCTCCATCTTCCCTGTTGTAAGCAAAGCTGGGTGAGACGGGAGCCCTATGCCCTCAATATGGAAACCATCCAGAAAATGCCAACCACGCTTTAGCTCTGAGGTTCATACTTATAGAAACTTATGTGACTAGATGATAACAGTAGAAACCCAGAATTGCCTGCTCCATACAGAAGAAATGAGTGAGTAATGTCACCCAAGGAACAAGGAACACTAAACTTCCTCTCAAAACAAACTCCAGAAGAAGAGAAAATCAGCCTTTTATTCTCGATGGAAATTATCCCAGTACTTCTGGTTTCTTTCTTCTGATCTTATACAGTATCTTTTGCTTCTTTTCTCCTCTGGGTAAACCTCAGATCTGCTTCCATCAGACCTTCTAGCGGATGACCTTGTCTCCTTCTTTTAGAGTAAATAGAAGTCACTAGACAGGAACTTCCTTAACTTCCTGCTATCAAAAGGACACATACACCTGTATCTGTACCTGTTTTTTCCTCTTCCATGCCTTTACATTGAAAGAGGCAACCTTCTGCTTTATCCAAGGTAAATCCCTCCACTTGGGCACAGCCCATCACTGTTGTCTTTCCAAAGACCTTGTTATATAAGTTCTTTTTCTCTTACCCCTTAAATTTCCCTTTCCACTGATGCTTAGCACTTAAACATGTAACAGATATCCAGAAGCTAACTCAACATTCCCCTTAAGATGTCTCAGACATCTCTAACTCCACACATTCAAAAATGCATTCATTGTTTGCTGCCCTTTCCATGAACTTCCTACTCCGTCCCCCGTTCCTTAGTTTCTCAGTCTCAGGGAAATGGCCCGTAACCCAACCAGATGTCTAGCTGGAAATCTGGAAATTATCCCTGATTCCTCCTTTCTCCTCATTCCCCATAGCCAACAGATCAGCAAATCTTGGTGGATCTACCTTCAGAATATGCTCTGTGACCAATCACATCTCTCCGTTTTCACTGCCACACATTGTTTTAGATAACTTATATCTCTTGCATAGATAGTTATAACTGACTATGAACTGGTCATTAGTGTAGTCTTTACTAATTTCTCCTCCATATTGCAGCTGGAAGAATCTTTTAAAAAATCCAAATTTGATCATACCATTCTCCTACTTACTTTTAAAACAATGGATTCTCATTACCTTTCTGATAAAGCCCAAACTCCTTAATATAGCTAACAATACAGTTCATGAGCTATTGCTACTGACCTTTTTAGGCTCATCTCTTGCCCCATTCAATACATCAGTCATTCTAAATATCTTTTAACTTTTCTTAATTGCTATCATCCTACCCACACTTGGCCTGGCTAAAACTCGTCTGACTCCTAGACTGTCTTAGTGCTCCAGCCCTTCACAGGATACTTTAATTTCTTATTTAATTCTTTGCTGGAGTATAAGAGCAAGAATTTGAAAAGACCCTGATGCTGGGAAAGATTGAGGGCAGGAGGAGAAGGGGATGACAGAGGATGAGATGGTTGGATGGCCTCACCGACTCAATGGACATGGGTTTGGGTGAACTCTGGGAGTTGGTGGTGGACAGGGAGGCCTGGTGTGCTGCGGTTCATGGGGTTGCAAAGAATAGGACATGACTGAGCAACTGAACTGAAGAGCAAGAATTATGTTTGTCATGTTCGTCAATTTATCCTTCTCTCTGCTTGTCTCCAAATTTTTCTACCAGCCACTCAAGTGTACCTTGCTTGGTATTTGGTGTCCAGTAGATACTCAATAAGTATAGGGTTAGCCACAGAATTCATTTGGGTTTTTCTGTACAATCTTACAGAAAAACCTAAATGAACTTTTGAGCCAACCCAATATTTGTCATGACTTCCCTGGTGGCTCAGATGGTAAAGAATCTGCCTGCAATGCAAGAGCCCCAGGTTTAATCCCTGGGTCAGGAACATCCCCTGGAAAATCCCCTATCCACTCCAGTATTCTCGCCTAGAGAATTCCATGGACAGAGAAACCTGGTGGGCTTACAGTCCATGGGGTTGCAAAGAGTTGGACACAACTGAGTGACTAACACTTAACACTTACTTATAATATTTGTCAAATAAATTAACTATCTTTCATAGTTTTGTCATTTCTCTTATTGAACTCAATAATCTTGATTCTACTGTGGAGTCTCAGTGAATATAATCACAGTACTTTTAAATTTTCATGTCTCTGTAGACAAAGGAAGATTAAGCTTGAGTGTTGCCAGAATTACAAATGCTGTGACATCTTAGTTGTTAAAACTTAAAGTGTGAAAGTTTGTAATAACTACTGCTCATTTTAGCAAAGGATTTAGGCTTTTGGAGCAATCCCCTTGTCTCCATATGAAGGTCATATGAGTGTGGGAACATACTTATGGTTACTTATATATTAAGACCATATCTGCCATTAGGAAGGAAGAATCTTTCAAGAGATTTTATTTGTCTTTTCTTGCAACAGAGATAGTGCTATAGACAAAACTATCTTTGGAAGTTCTAATATGGCCAATATAATTTCAACACTATTCCTTGAATACTTACTAGATGTAATATTTCACCTTATAAATTCTGCAATCCTAGAGCTACAGGCAATCAACCTTTGCTGTTATTCTGGCATGTTTCCTAGACGCTGTCTGGGAGTTTAGTCTACAACATCTATGACAGTCATTACCTTACTTTGGCTTCAGCGCTTTCAGGAATGCGATTCCATTGCTGATGAGGCTACCTGCCGCTGGATGCCCTAGTATCACAGAATTTTTTTTCTCCTATTTCCTTCTTCTTTCTCTAAATTAACATCTCTTCCTGTACTTCTACACATTGATCTTCAATAATACTTCACCTTAAGTCCTCAACTTAAATGCTTTTAAATATGGGAAGGGAAGAGGAACTGTGTACAAAGGGAGACACCTTCCCGAGCACCCAGTTTTTTGCAAGATTGACGGTGCGTGCCTTTTATGTTACCTTCTGACTCAAACAGTCTAGTCAGTCAGTTCAGTCAGTTTAGTCACTCAGTCGTGTCCGACTCTTTGTGACCCCATGAATCACAGCACGCCAGGCCTCCCTGTCCATCACCAACTCCCGGAGTTCACCCAGACTCGTGTCCATCGAGTCAGTGATGCCATCCAGCCATCTCATCCTCTGTCGTCCCCTTCTCCTCCTGCCCCCAATCCCTCCTAGCATCAGAGTCTTTTCCAATGAATCAACTCTCTGCATGAGGTGGCCAAAGTACTGGAGTTTCAGCTTTAGCATCATTCCTTCCAAATAAATCCCAGGGCTGATCTCCTTCAGAATGGACTGGTTGGATCTCCTTGCAGTCCAAGGGACTCTCAAGAGTCTTCTCCAACACCACAGTTCAAAAGCATCAATTCTTCGGCTCTCAGCCTTCTTCACAGTCCAACTCTCACATCCATACATGATCACAGGAAAAACCATAGCCTTGACTAGACGAAGCTTTGTTGGCAAAGTAATGTCTCTGCTTTTGAATATGCTATCTAGGTTGGTCATAACTTTCCTTCCAAGGAGTAAGCGTCTTTTAATTTCATGGCTGCAGTCACCATCTGCAGCGATTTTGGAGCCCCCCAAAATAAAGTCTGACACAGTCTAGTAATTAGCGTTAATGGCATTTCACTCAGAATGGTAATGGCATTTTACTCACAGTAGTAAAATTCTCCCCGTTTGTCTATCTGATATTGAAACACGATTTTGGAAAACTAAATGCTCTGAGTCAAGAGTCTGGGACTCTTAAGATCTGTCCATGTATAGTTGCATGGAGTTGGCTCCTTTGCACAATCTCTAACATTGAGAGCATCATTCTTATTGTCCTAAGCCACCTCACAAGGATTTTTTGGGTCTTCACAAGTCACATTAATGAAAGTCTTTTGCTGTGTGAAGGCATCATGGCCTTTGGAAATCACACCCAACAGAAGTCTATTGTTCTTCTGAGGTGAGACTTTCTCTCTTAGAAAGAATTCAAGCTCTGGGGAAATTTTGACTTACTGTGTCCTTTTCAAACCTGTGAAAAATGTTTATGCTGGGGACCAATAATTTTCACTGAAGCCAGAGAGTACCTATCAACACGAAAGCAAGTCCAAAGCCATCAGAAGACTAAACAACATGGAATAAAATAACATTGACATTCTCACTAAGACTGTCAGGAGTGATTTAGAATCAGTTTCATGATCACCATAACAAATTGTTTCAGAGATTTACTAACATTCAAAAGTCAATGTTTGGAAATTCTTAATATGTAATCTACCCATAGATGTATATTTGGACTAAAATAATGTTGTATGTTGTGTATAAATTTTGGTTTTGTCACACTTGCAGGTTTTTTGGGCTGCATAAGGTCTTAGTTGCAGCACGCTGGATCTGCATTGTTGTGAGGGCTTCTTTCCAGTTCCCTCAGGGGCTTAGTTGCCTCACGGCATGAGGAATCTTAGTTCCTTGACCAGGGGTTGAACCCACATCCCCTGCTTGGAAGGTGGATTCTTAACCATTGGACCACCAGGGAAGTCCTCCATACTTGTAGCTTTTAATTGGCTGGAATTTATTTTATTTTTAAAAAACAATTTGATGTTAAAAATATCATGGCACCAAATAACTACTTCAAATGTATTGTCTTTTTAATTAATTTTGTGGGTGATGTTTAGACAAAAATCTCAAACCCACTTATAACTGAAGGGTTTTGGAAATGCTTTAATGCAATGGATTATTTGGGGCTCCTATTATTTAACTCTGGGGATTTATTTCTGTTCTTTTATCAGGTTCTCCAAAGTACTTATTATTTGTGTTGGATAAACCAATTCAGCAGACTGCATCCTCAGTGCATTTGCCAGTGATGAAAACTGCTCTTAATATTCTTTCAGGTCTGGATATCTATCTGTGTAAGACCAATAGGTAAGTATTTCTTTAAACTATTGTAGATTATGTAAGAAACTTGCCAAAATAATTATGAGAGGAAAAACCGAAAGAAACATGCCATGGTATTAACAAGAGTTCTTTGGATGATGAAATTGTGGATAATGATTTTTCTTTCCTTTTTCATTACTGTCCTATTTTAAATGAGGAATGCATATTGCCTTTGTAATAAAGAAACTTTACTTTTGAACAAACAGTTGTAGACACAATAATATCCACACAAATGAAATGAGATCTCAGGTACATATGCAGGTGATAGAATTCTAAACAGGGACACAGATACATCTCCTGATTGCAGAAACAGATTGTAACTGGAGAGCCTCGTCCATCTGGCTCTCATGTACTGATTCTTTGCAGATCACAAATATAACTCCAAATATGGTGACAGGTCTTTGGTGCCAGATTACTTCTAACCCTCTGGGGAAAGTCAATACCTTCCCCGTACTAGCTGAATAATTTTGGTTTTGACCTCAGAATTAGTTTAATTAATCTAGGTTGTTTGGTTCTAAGTAATACATTTACTCTTCATTAGCAAGCATTAACAAGATTAAAAAAAAAAAAAAGCCTGTTTATTGAGGGCAGGAGGAGAAGGGGATGATAGAGGATGAGATGGTTGGATGGCATCACTGACTCAATGGACATGGGTTTGGGTAGACTCCAGCAGCTGGTAATGGACAGGGAGGCCTGGCGTGCTGCAGTTCATGGGGTCGCAAAGAGTCGGACACGACTGAGTGACTGAACTGAACTGATATAAGAAGGTAATCAAACTTGTCAATTGTCCAGTGTTGACTTTTCATGGGGTTGACAGAATTTGCATTAAGAAAATCAGAAAAATTCTGCCGCAAAATGTCCTGGAAGAGTACCAAGTTCTTATTATCGTTGACTTTTTGTGGGGTTGACAGAATTTGCATTAAGAAAATCAGAAAAATTCTGCTGCAAAATGTCCTGGAAGAGGTACCAAGTTCTTATTATCGATGGAGTATAGGCAGGTACTATCATATCTAGAAAGCTGCAGAAAATCTAGAAAACATCTGTTCCAGTAATGTTTACTAAAAGCTGCTACTAAACTAGCTACAGTTTAGTAGCTTTCAGTACTAAAACAAACTAAAAAACAACCTCTTAAAATTTTATGGTATCCACTCTTCCAAATATATACATATTCAAAGACCAGCATTTTATCATTTTTATTTTACTCTTTCTTTATCCATCCATTTACTCATTCATTAATTCAGCAAATTGTTTTTTTGAGAGGCAAAATCTTAGGAACTGGGGAAAATACCAGAGAGCTAACACAAAAATTCCTGTACTCATGGAGCTTATGTATGTAGTGCTAGAAAGATTTAAGCGCAGATGAACAAGTAAAATATATAGCATCTTAAATGGGGATACATATTATGAAGAAAAATAAATCCGGGAAGAGAGATAGGGCATGCCAATTGGGAGGTGGGCATGGAGAGAGGGTGTTGTGTTAAATTATGGTGTTCTGGAAGGGTCTTACTGATAAGGTTACTTTGTTAAGAGATGTAAGAGTTGGTTCCGCACTACTTTAACAATCCCATTTCACAAACCCTTTGAGTATCAAAGTGGCTCAGCATTGATCCAGTGTTTCTGTTATTTTTATGACACATGAAATAATTCTTCTTTTGATGCTCTAAGAGTGGTACCTTTAGCTCAAGACTGTGTTTCCACCGGATTTATTTAGCTGGTGAATAGACTCAGATGTCAGTCTTCAGTGGCATCGTTGAACTAATGCAGCCGCACGTGTGGACCTTAGGCTTTTTTTTTTTTTTCTTTTCTTTGCATTCATGTGTTTGCCTTCTGAAATTGACTGGGCCCACTGAAGGCAGGGATGAGGTGATGATGAGTTCATCTTGGCAGCCTCAATGCCTTACCTAGTGCCTAGCAATTGTCAGGTGCTCCATGACTACAAAGGAATAAATAAACTTTGAGAGTAAAAGAGACATTGACTTTAAACAGTTCAAGAGATGCAGTCCGAATGGCCACATTTACCTGCAAAACGGTTCAAAGTGGATAACTGTCTTACATCATGATGATGTCTCCATTTCTCTAAGCCTTGTATGGAGCTGGCATCAAGGACTTGCTCTGTAAAATAAAATGACGTTGTGTTTCCTACAGGGACACTTTTGGTATAAGCATCTCGGAGAGGTTGTTTCTAATCCCACTTTCCCCATGCCGTTGCTATAAAATGGACAGCTCTCAGGCCCACGTTTCCTTCTACCTCTGTGACAAATAACCTGGTTTATATTGTCTTTTTGAGATGGTGTGAAGTGCTGTTTTTCACACTAGATTAGGGGGCAAAATTATGACAGCTCATGATGTCCGCACTTGGGAGAGCAATACAAGGGAAAAAGGGAAACCAAAAACTTTTATAATGGAGTTCTGATTCAAGGCCTTAATAATTGTATGGCTTTAGACCAACTGCCAAATTTCTGTGAACCCCATGACCTTGTGTCTATACTGGAAATCATAATTACTACCTTACAGTATTGCTGTGAAGGTCAAGTTGGATAATATATGCAAAACATCTGATATAAAACCTGGTACATAATGTGGATGTTCAATAGATTATTGTTAATATTTTTAATACTATTAGAAAAGTTATGCAAATAATATTTTTTTACCAGTTGTTCAACATTTACGTGATCACATTTACATAATCCTCATTAATATATTTGCGCTTTAAAGTTTATCTCTCTATATATACTTGTAGGGCCTTCCCTGATAGTTCAGTTGGTAAAGAATCCACCTGCAATGCAGGAGATCCTGGTTTGATTCCTGGGTTGAGAAGATCCTCTGGAGAAGGGATAGGCTACCCACTCCAGTATTCTTGGGCTTCCCTTGTGGCTCAGCTGGTAAAGAATCTACCTGCAATGCAGGAGACCTGGGTCTGATCCCTGGGTTGGAAAGATTCCCTGGAGAAGGGAAAGACTACCCACTCCAGTATTCTGGCCTAGAGAACTCCATGGAGTTTATAGTCCATGGGGTCACAAAGAGTCAGACATGACTGAGCCACTTTCACTTTCATATACTTGTAATAAAATTAATCCAAGTAATCAGCAATACGTGAACCATGAACTTCCAGATGTTCAAGCTGGTTTTAGAAGAGGCAGAGGAACCAGAGATCAAATTGCCAACATCCGCTGGATCATCAAAAAAGCAAGAGAGTTCCAGAAAAACATCTATTTCTGCTTTATTGACTATGCCAAAGCCATTGACTATGTGGATCATGATAAACTGTGGAAAATTCTGAAGGAGATGGGAATACCAGACCACCTGACCTGCCTCTTGAGAAACCTGTTTGCAGATCAGGAAGCAACAGTTAGAACTGGACATGGAACAAGACTGGTTCCAAACAGGAAGAGGTGTATGTCAAGGCTGTGTATTGTCACCCTGCTTATTTAACTTATATGCAGAGTACATCATGAGAAATGCTGGGCTGGAGGAAGCACAAGCTGGAATCAAGATTGCTGGGAGAAATATCAATAACCTCAAATATGCAGATGACACCACCCTTATGGCAGAAAGTAAAGAAGAACTAAAGTGAAAGTGGAGAGTGAAAAAGTTGGCTTAAAGCTCAACATTCAGAAAACGAAGATCATGGCATCTGGTCCCATCACTTCATGGAAAATAGATGGGGAAACAGTGGATGACTGTATTTTTCTGGGCTCCAAAATCACTGCAGATGGTGATTTCAGCCATGAAATTAAAAGATGCTTACTCCTTGGAAGGAAAGTTATGACCAACCTAGATAGCATATTAAAAAGCAGAGACATTACTTTGTCAACAAAGGTCCGTCTAGTCAAGGCTATGGTTTTTCCAATAATCATGTATGGATGTGAGAGTTGGACTGTGAAGAAGGCTGAGTGCCAAAGAATTGATGCTTTTGAATTGTGGTGTTGGAGAAGACTCTTGAGAGTCCCTTGGACTGCAAGGAAATCCAACCAGTCTATTCTAAAGGAGATCAATCCTGGGTGTTCACTGGAAGGACTGATGTTGAAGCTGAAGCTCCAATTTGGCCACCTGATGCGAAGAGCTGACTCATTGGAAAAGACCCTGATGCTGGGAAAGATTGAGGGCAAGAGAAGGGGATGACAGAGGATGAGATGGTTGGATGGCATCACCAACTCAATGGACATGGGTTTGGGTAGAGTCCAGCAGTTGGGAAGCCTGGCGTGCTGCAGTTCATGGGGTTGCAAAGAGTCGGACACAACTGAGCGACTGAACTGAACTGAATGTTTATGATAATATGCTCCTGAGTGTCTTTATCACTTAAGAAAATAAAGAAATTGTAAAATGTTGTAAATTCTTTTCAACTGAAAAACAAGATGTTATTTGATAGGGAACATTCCCATGGTCTGGAGAGGGAAATGGCAACTCACTCCAGTATTCTTGCCTGGAGAATTTCATGGACAAGGGAGCCTGGCGGGCTACAGCCCATGGGGTTACAAAGAGTCGGACACAACTGAGTGACTAACACACACACACATTCCCATGGTCTCAGAGCATCATACATGCTAAGGAATAGTTTCGCAGGCATTTTGCCATCATGGTGATTCACACAATCTCTTATCACTTTGATAATTTTCTTGCAGAAATACAGAGTAAATGGAAGTCATTATCTTTTCAGGTAGGAAAGCCATGCTTTAACTCTAGTTAAAGATATGTTAACTAGTCTGGCAGAACTCTAGTCTGATATTTTTTCTTCTTGTTTTTTAGAGCCCTGAGACTTTAGGACAGAGACCACCTCTAAGCACAAACATCACCCACTTGCATAGTTATGGAGATGATCTGCATGACGTTGAAAATGCCCCTAGTTTTTTGACGGCGGCGCATAACCATGGGGTCAAGTGGACTTGGGAAAGCAGCGACATTAGATGAGCTGCTGAGCACTTGCATTGAGATGTTTGGTAGGAGCCTTTCTCCCTTTTGTACATCTTGCTACTCTACCTCCCCCAGTTCAGTTGCAAGTGTTGCTGTGGAACAGAAGTCAATCTCCATACGTTGGTATTTGGGACTGCCCAGGTGGCGCTAATTGTAAAGAACCCGCCTGCCAGTGCGGAGACGTAAGAGTCGCAGGTTCGATCCCTGGGTTGGGAAGATCCCCTGGAGAAGGGCATAGCAGCCCACTCCAGTATTCTTGCTTGGAGAATCCCACGGACAGAGGAGCCTGGCGGGCTACAGTCCATGGGGTCACACAGAGTTGGACACGACAGAAGCGACTTAGCACACACTCACGCACCTTGTTATTTAAGGCCTTTTTATTAACCCCAGTTTGTCTCCCCAGTATCATTGCCCCATGCATTTCCTTCCTTTTACTGTCCACAGCTAATACCCAGACATACTGTTCACTTAATATTTCTGGAACATTCCCTGCATCTTTCTGCCTTTATGCCTTTATCATACTCCTTCATTGAAATTCTGCTTCAGGCCTCATTTAAGGTGTCATCTCAAATCTTCATAGTATCATTCCTCTACTCCCCAGTCAGGAATGCTGACTGCTTCCTCCACTCACCATAGCCCTTTCTGATTTTTTCATGGACATGATACATGCTGCTGTGATCCTTTCTTGGTCCTTTGGCTTAGACATGTGTGAATAGCACAATATCCTACTTTCTATGTTTGTCTATAAGTCTTATATCTCCTCCAAAGTTGTAGACTTTACAGCTATATGCTTTTCATGTTGTCTAACTACTGTAGCATTTTGGATTATTCTTTTTACAAATAGAATCACAAAGAAGTTGTTTGTTGAATTGATTGTTTTAGGAAGAGTTAAACCAGACAGAGTAGGGTTGCCAGATAAAATACAGGATGATCAGTTAAATCTGAATTGCAGATGAGACACATTTTTAGTATAAGTATGTCGTAAATAGGGCATGGGACATACTTGTACTAAAAAATTCTTTGTGGTTTGCCTTAATTCAAATTTAACTAAATCTCCTGTATTTTTATATGTGAAACCTGGCAACTGTACACCAGAGGAAGGATGAGACCTACCCACTTAATTTGCAAGGAAATACCAGAAGTAGGAGGAAAATGATAATTGGGTCTACAAGAACTTTTTGACACTAATGTTTCTCTGCTGATATTAGACAAAGAGAAAAGTAGTATGTGCTATTGTCTCCTCACCTCTTAATCTTCTTTTATTTTTTAACAGATGACAATGGAGAGCTGAATAATAGTTATTTGCCAAGAATAGTTCTACTCATGCACCGATGGTATTTGTCTTCCACTGAATTGGCAGAAAAACTTCTCTGCATATATCTTTTTAACTACTGTGTAATTTTTACAATCATAAATCAAGTTCTGTACTTAGATGAAGTGTCTAACCAAAGCCAGTAAATTAAGATGAATAAACAGTCTTCAGTCAGTTATCCAGCTGTTTTGTGAATATATATAGATGTCTAGACAAAACATTCAGATGATTGACCAAATAGCTGATTATCCATCTGAATGTTTTGGCTCTACTTGAAAATAACCACTTGATATGAAATGAAACAGGAGCTGTAGCCTGAATGTTTCTAACTTGTCTTTAACATTTCTGCTATTAGTATAATGAAAGAATATTTAATACTGATTCAAGAGTTACTTTATTCCTCTTAGGAAGGCAGAATGGTAGACCTAGAGGATACAGTTTAGACATATGGAAATGCCAGCCAGAATAATATGATCTGGCTCAGGCATAAACACCACCTAAATTTTCACATCGTCCCTTGCTGGTGAGACACAAGGAACATTCTAGCAGGTTTATTATAATCTGTTGATTGACATTAATTTTAGATTTTCTTCTGATATAAAGGCAAAGGAAATAACCATAGTTAGAAACCCCATTCTATAATAAGGACTTTTAGCAATCCACCACTTTTGTGCATGGTACAATCCTAAAAGGTGGTTAAAAGCCAAATGACTGAAAAATGGCTACGAAATAGTCACATACTTATAAGGAGGTTTTAGTCCCTGAGATCTAATGTTTATTATATAATTGCTAACGTAGGTTCCTGTAGTCTGCCTGCTGCAAGCCCAGGGGTCCTGCAGATGAGTGAGAAGCCTTGCAGGGCAGATCAGTGAGAGCCTGAGAGGGAGTGGGGCCATTGAGTGTAATTAGGGCTAGCTGGCTTCCATTTGCTTCCTTCAAGTTTCCTCTACTTTCTACTTCTTCACTCCATCATCAACCATCCCCCCAACCTCAGACAGGGAGTAGGTGTTAGAGACGAGAAGGGAACATTCACCCTGAACAGAGGTCCCTTGAAATGAACAATATCTTAGTACCTTGTGGTCCCAGGGTTCCACGGGTCCTGCTATTGAAAGGTGGTATGTAGAGAAGGATGGAGGGAACTATGTTAGTCTGGCCCCATTCCCTCCTTAGGGTCCAAACACTTTCCACAAAATGTGCCCACAGACAGTATTCTCATCATCATTATGTCCACTGCCATATGAAACACAAATAGAAAGGGGTATTTAGACACGGTAAAGCTTAATATCTGAAAGTGCAGATTATATGGGAGTTGAAACCACCTGTGAATTCACATTTCTCTAGATTTTCCCTCTCTTTGGATTGCCTGCTTGCTGCATATCCATGGTACTTGGCATATAGCATGAACTCAGTAAATATTAGCTAAAAAGTATGAATAAATAGACTTGAGACTAAATAACAGCAAGATGTGTATATTACTATACCCCAAAATGATAACATTTTCAAATACTAAAGAAATTAGAGTACTTACATATTCCATTAATCCTACATATAAAATCTTTTTGGCTAAAATGGTGCTTCTATGTACTATTCATTTTAAATTATCTATAGTTAGTAGTACATTTGTCATTACAGTTGACAGTCATCATTTGGTAAGTGCTCAGGAAGGTAAAATTCACTGTATAAGTGGCTTCTCTTCCAGACCAAAAAAATACATCTCAGAGCAATAATATATGGTGCTAGTAATTTAGCACTGATGTCATCAGAACCCACTTTTCTCCCCACTTGAACATCCATGTCACCCTAATAGTATAGTCCTCTTCTTAGAAATTCATCTAAATTGATTAAACAGCCACAGATCTGTGCAAAGGAAACAACGTCCAAGGATTTTTTCCCTTAACTAGTGTACCTATCGAAATGCCAGTGGAGAAAGCTGTGATGAATTTCGATTAAAGATCTGCTACTTCATGAGGTACTTATAAACTTAATTGTCTTGTTTCTGGTTCTGGAATTATTGACAGTTTTCTTTTCCCCAAACTACAGACCTAATCTGACAGTAAAATGGACTCAAGTCCCCCTTTTGTTGATTTCATTAAAAATGGCTCTCCTCTGTTGCTGGCGGCTTCCCTGGTGGCTCAGACAGGAAAGCGTCTGCCTACAATGCGGGAGACCAGGGTTCGATCCCTGGGTCGGAAAGATCTTCTGGAGAAGGAAATGGCAACCCACTCCAGTACTCTTGCCTGGAAACTCCGATGGACGGAAAAGCCTGGTAGGCTACAGTCCATAGGGTCGCAAAGAGTCCGACACGACTTCACTTTCACTTTCTGTTGCTGGGGACATAGAATTTATCTTTCTTTTGGACAATTAAGCACTAGTCAGTGTGTTTAGGGGATGAAAGCAGCTCCGAGAAAGAGTGCATTCATTTTTTTTTCTACTCCCTCACTGTACACATTCCCACCTACTTGCCATGAGTTGGGAGAAGGGTTTCTTCTCAGCTGTGGTTCTAGAGAGAAAGAGACTCTCAAAGTAGGAGTGGTGGACTTGGGTCCTTGATTGAAGCAGGAAAGAGCAAGACTCAACCTGATAGATGGGGGATAAGAGATTACTAATTTGAGGTATGGTCTTGAAACATTGTTAAATGTAATCTGTAAAATGACACCATAGTTTCCACAGAGATCTAGCTTGAAATCTTCTGGTTGTCAAACATACTTGATGTCTTTTAGGTACTGGATTGTGAAATTTCCTGCAGAGTTTAATTTGGACCTTGGTTTGATCCGTATGACTGAGGAATTCCGGGAAGTAGCTAGTCAACTGGGATACGAGAAACATACCAGTCTCATCGACATATCCAGCATGTAAGAATGGTGCAAGCTTCTTTCAAATATGATGAGTCTGCTTTTTGGGGGAGGGAGTAGTGATGATCCCACTTGACCTGCATCCATACCTGTTCAGAACCAAGGTGTGCTTCTTTGAGGAAAGCTTTGCTGCGAAGAGCACAGTCCCGTTGGACGTAGTTTATCTCTCCAAGCTTCAATTTCTGTGTTTGTGAAGTAGAAATTGTACCTTTCTCATGGGGTTATAATGAGCACCCAAGAGGTACATGTGATAATATGTGAAAGTGTTTGACACCTAATAGATGCTCAGTACTTGGTTACTGAATCTAGTCTCCTATGCCCTTGCCACTGTGTTCTGTGGATCAGCAGCTCCGGCATTAGTTGGGGGCGGGGGCTCAATAGAAACAGAATCTCATGCCCCACCCTAAAGCTGCAGAATTGGAAACTGCATTTTAGTAAGATTCCCAAGTGATACATATGCTCATTCAATTTCGAGATGCTCTGTACCATGGTGCTTCTCATGTCGGCCTGAGGCTGTGCAAATGTGGACCATAGCTGTGCCATGAACTGATCAGCTCAGTAATTAGGAACTTGGTGCTAATTAGGATAGCATTTTATATTACTAGCTAACTTTATAGATAAAGCTATTTTAGGGTTTTAAGTATTATTATCCATATTGAAAATATATATACTTTTGTGTCCTAGGCATTCATACTCTAGTCTTCTTTCCTAAAATACTTCTTCAAGAGTGATCCATGGTGAATGGTCCTGGGATTATTAGGGGTGTTGTTAAAAATATAGATTATTCAGCCCAACTCCTCTACTTACTAGCTATGTGAGCTTGGATAAATTTTTAACTTCTTTGTGCCTATTTTTTCTCATCTTTAAAATGGAAGTAATAATAGTATTACCTGATAGAGTTGTGAAGATTTAATGAGTTAATACCTGTGATTATAGTGGTGCCTGGGACATCAAGCGTTTGATAAATGTTGATGTTAAAAAATAGATTATTCAGATTATTCATTCCTAGTAAGTCAGAATGTCTGGTAGTGAGGTCCAGGCCTCTGTTTTTATAACAAGCTTTTCAGATAATCCATATGTTGCTGACCATATGGATTTTGGTGGTTTCCATCCCAACTATATATTGACAAAATCCCTCATGATTCAGACCTTACTGCTCACAAGAAAGACCAAGTAAGAGATTCTGGATGAATCCATGCAAACCAACCCTGTCTGGAGAAACAACTTGAAGATTATGTTCTATTGGCAATGGGTCAGTGGGTTTCTCTTCAAACATGAAGGGCAGGGTGTGTATTTTGCACAAGCCCCTGGAAGCAGGCCAAGAGTTAGAGAGTCAGTAGGTTAATAACTTCCACTGAGTGCAATGGGCTTTCAGCACATTGACCAGACTTGCTTTTCTTTCATAGTCCTTCCTATGACTGGATGAGAAGAGTCACACAGAGAAAAAAAGTATCCAAGAAGGGAAAAGCCTGTCTGCTGTTCGACCATCTGGAGCCCATTGAATTGGCCGAGCACCTCACTTTTCTGGAGCATAAATCTTTTAGAAGGATCTCAGTAAGAAACTGGACATTTATTCTTCCAAGGATAACAACCTCCATGCCAACTTTCCCAAGAGCTGCATTTTCGTACTCTGAACTGTTGGCAGCCTCTGTCACTGTGCTCCTCTGGAAAAGTGCCCTTAATTCACAGGAACAATCCCTTTTAACCAAAGATAAATATTATCCTGTCTTTCTTTTATGGCTCAGGAGCTATATTTCTGTCGCTATTTTCAATGTCTCCTTTCATAGGATTAAAGCATGATTTTCTAAATACTTGGTGGAGATTTAACCATTCAAGGTTTATTTAGCTCCATTGATGTCTCCCAAGTGAACACATTTGGCTGGGCCCTTCATTTGGGAGGGAAGAAATATTTATTTAGGTTGGGATTTGTATAAATGCCTAATTATGGGTATAGGTTGAAATTAAGAACTGTAAGCTTTCTGAAGAATCTTAACATTAGGCTGTTTCTTTCTCAGGGATGGAGATCTTGGATTAAATTTTTCTTTCTTTCTTTGTCTTGATAGAATTCCTTCTCTATGACCCCTTTCTTCCTTTCGACTGTGGTCTTTTCCTAGCCACCGACTCACTCACTTTCCATTTGTTATACTATTTCCACAATTGTTCACAAGTAGCTTTTGTCTTTGTCTCACCAACTTTTGGGCATGTCACTCCTTTTCCAAGATGCCAAAGAATGAATTACATTATCGCTTGCAAAGAAAAACATGAGGTCAGAAGTATGGATTTCTGAAAGACTGATTCTTTTCACTAAGTAATCCTGCTTGGAGAGGACCTTTTGAGACCCCACAGGCAGGCCATGAGAGGAAACCTCGTGCTCTGTTTATATGATAGGAGGCTCTTGTGTATTAATATTAATATCTGATGACTCCCATGCTGACTTCAAGAAAATGTATCTGTTTTGCAAAAGAGTGGCCTTACTTCAGTTACTATTTTTTTTTCTCTTTTCTTGAGAACAATTTTGCAAGCTTATTCTGACTTGAAATTATGATTGTTATGTTCATTTCCTCTTCTTTAATGCATGCCATTGTATCTCAAACTTGCCCAACCATTGGAATCACCAGTAGGGGTGAAAAATGGAGATTCTTCGATTATTCCTCTGGAACAGTGATCCTTTAGGTCTAACAGGTTTCCTGAAACCAGTGTTTTAGCAAATGCCCCATGTGGATCTTAAGATCCAGCAAATTTAGGACTCACTGGAATGTGACTTTGAGTCTTGTCCCTTGCTCTCCTCACCAACACTATGGTGTGTAATAATTGTGTGTCTGTGTATGGGAGAGTGAAATGCAGTGAAACAGCATGTTAAAGGTACAGATATAGTCATTATTCATAGTATATTCATATGTGTAAGATGCCATGTAAGTGTGAAATGAAAGAAATAGTGATGTTGTTGTGAAACAGTGTCTCACCTCTTCCATGAAACATTCTAATTTATGATTTTTCAAAGACTCCATTATAACTCAGAGTCTCTGATTCTTGCTTTACTAGTTCACTGATTACCAAAGCTATGTCATCCATGGCTGCCTGGAGAATAACCCAACCTTGGAGAGATCTATTGCTTTATTTAATGGAATCTCTAAGTGGGTCCAGTTGATGGTTCTTAGCAAACCAACTCCTCAGCAGAGAGCAGAAGTCATCACAAAGTTTATCAATGTTGCCAAGGTATGTATGTCTGTTAATTAGACTGGGACTCTTAAAGCATTCTAGATATTCATTCACTTGGTTGAGAAATGTCATTGAAGAAATTTGAAATTCACAATGTAGAAGGTAATTAAACTACTAAATGTCTAATGAACAAATATACTTCTCTCATGCAAGAAGATTGCTTTTAATTGGCGACACTTGGAAGTATTTAATGTAGCTATTTTCTGTGAGAGGATTGGTATATTTTTCTAGTGTTTCTAGTACATTTTTCTAGAGTTTCGTTTGTATTTCATTTTGAATTGATATTGTTTTTCCTACATCCTTATTATTAAAATTGTACATGACTTCATCTGTACTGCCAAAAGGTGAGAATAATTCAAAAATTGTTACAAAGTATTGAAGTTAACATTTTTTTTATTGCAGAAACTCCTTCAGCTCAAAAATTTTAACACCCTGATGGCAGTGGTGGGAGGCCTTAGTCATAGTTCCATTTCCCGGCTCAAAGAGACCCATTCTCATCTTTCTTCAGAAGTTACAAAGGTACAGTGAACCAGATCATAATCCCAAGTAAAAAGTTTGCTTAGAAATTGTTTAGAGGTAGGATGATCCTAACAAATGTCACTCAGAAGGGGAAAGTTTTCTTCTTAGACAATAGGAGGTTATGGCCATACCTCCTGGAAAAACAGAATAGAAGTGGCAGCAAGTGTTCAGTACAAATGCTTTTAAGCCCCATTAACATATTCTAGACATCCTGGAATGTGAAGTCAAGTGGGCCTTAGGAAACATCACTACGAACAAAGCTAGTGGAGATGATGGAATTCCAGTTGAGCTATTTCAAATCCTGAAAGATGATGCTGTGAAAGTGCTGCACTCAATATGCCAGCAAATTTGGAAAACTTAGCAGTGGCCACAGGACTGGAAAAGGTCAGTTTTCATTCCAATCCCAAAGAAAGGCAATGCAAAAGAATGTTCAAACTACCACACAATTACGCTCATCTCACACGCTAGTAAGGTAGTGCTCAAAATTCTCCAAGCCAGGCTTCAGCAATACGTGAACCATGAACATCCAGATGGTCAAGATGGTTTTAGAAAAGGCAGAGGAACCAGAGATCAAATTGCCAACATCCACTGGATCATGGAAAAAGCAAGAGAGTTCCAGGAAAACATCTATTTCTGCTTTATTGACTATGCCAAAGCCTTTGACTGTGTGGATCACAATCAACGGTGGAAAATTCTGAAAGAGATGGGAATACCAGACCACCTGACCTGCCTCTTGAGAAATCTGTATGCAGGTCAGGAAGCAACAGTTAGAACTGGACATGGAACAACAGACTGGTTCCAAATAGGAAAAGGAGTACGTCAAGGCTGTATATTGTCACCCTGCTTATTGAACTTATATGCAGAGTACATCATGAGAAACACTGGGCTGGGGGAAGCACAAGCTGGAATCAAGATTGCTGGGAGAAATATCAATAACCTCAAATATGCAGATGACACCACCCTTATGGCAGAAAGTGAAGAGGAACTCAAAAGCCTATTGATGAAAGTGAAAGAGGAGAGTGAAAAAGTTGGCTTAAAGCTCAACATTCAGAAAACGAAGATCATGGCATCTGGTCTCATCACTTCATGGGAAATAGATGGGGAAACAGTGGAAACAGTGTCAGACTTTATTTTTTTGAGCTCCAAAATCACTACAGATGGTGACTGCGGCCATGAAATTAAAAGACACTTACTCCTTTAAGAAAAGTTATAACCAACCTAGATAGCATATTCAAAAGCAGAGACATTGCTTTGCCAACAAACGTCCGGCTAGTCAACGCTATGGTTTTTTCTGTGGTCTTGTATGGACGTGAGAGTTGGACTGTGAAGAAAGCTGAGAGCCGAAGAATTGATGCTTTTGAACTGTGGTGTTGGAGAAGACTCCTGAGAGTCCCTTGTACTGCAAGGAGATCCAACCAGTCCATTCTAAAGGAGATCAGCCCTGGGTGTTCTTTGGAAGGAATGAAACTCCAGTACTATGGCCACCTTATGCGAAGAATTGACTCATTGGAAAAGACTCTGATGCTGGGTAGGATTGGGGGCAGGAGGAAAAGGGGATGGCAGAGGATGAGATGGCTGGATGGCATCACTGACTCAACGGATGTGAGTTTGAGTGAACTCTGGGAGATGGAGATGGACAGGGAGGCCTGGCATGCTGTGATTCATGGGGTCGCAGAGAGTCAGACACAACTGAGCGACTGAACTCAGCTGAACTGAACATATTGTAGTTGTAAATATTCAATAAATATGTATTTGGTGCTTACTATTTGATAGGTATTGTGAAATACATGAAGGTTACAAGGCAAATAAGACAGATATCATTCCTATTATCCACTCCTCAAATGAAGTCATTAAACACTGGCTCTCTTCATAGAACTGGATTCAACACGGTGGAAGATACAAAAGAAGAGGGAGGGGACAGAAAGAAATCTTTTGTATAGAAAGCCTCCAGATTTATAGCTGAGTTTCCAGGAACAAAAATAATTTAAAGCAATGATTGTTTCCCAAACTGAACTTTTTCCAGACTGCAATTAAATTTTTCCTTATTGAGCGAAAAAGAACATTTCATCCTTATCAAAAGATTTCCCTGTAAAAGTGTACTTTGCTGTATCAGTGAGGACACTTTCAGCTATAAGTTAGAATAAAAATCTTGGAATTGCCTAAATAATAAGGAAATGGATTGTGTCACATACCTGGAAAGTCCCGAGGCAAGGCCAAGCCCATGCACGGGCTGACCAGAACGCTGGCTCAACTGCTCTGGATTCCTCTGAGTGTGAGGTTTTTGTTTTTGTTTTTCATCAGACTGATTTCCCTCCTGACTGGGTTGTCTGCAACAATGGAAAAATTTTGCTCTTTTGTTTATGAAAGTTGGACATAGGGAAAACTTCTCTCTAGATTTGTCCCCCTGGAATAAAGACCTTCTTTTTTAGGCAGATTGGACCCTCTCAAATCACATGCCCACCCCTGGGCCAATGACAGTATCCAGTGGAATGCAACATGTTGATTGGCTTAACTCTTATTCCTGAACCAATCATAAACCAGAGGGATGAAATTATGTCATGGTAGATCAGAACCTATGCTTGGACTTGGGCATGGAAACAGCTCCATCTGAGACACATGGGAAAGAGTATACTAGTCAAAGCTAGGGTCTGTAAGGAAGGTCTGGTTGCTGTTAGACAACCAACAATAACTTGTTCATATGAACAGGAGAATTTAAGCCACAGGAGCGCTGCTGACTGACCTCAAACACTGTACTCATTTCAAGTATAATGGGGCTCATTATGTGTTTCATTTCCCTTTAGATTAGTACTGAATTTCCAGTAGAGAGCAAAACATATTTTAAATGTGAAAATAAGAATTCAATGGAAAAAAATTGAAAAAAAAAGATAATTCAATGGAGGCTCATAGAGGCTTGGAACCAGCAGTGTATATTGAAAAATTATTTATTCAAACTCCTCTTTCTTACAGAAAAAGAAACCTAATGTCCCTAAAAGTGAAGTGACTTGCTTAAGGTCACCTTAGCGGCAGAGTCCAAAACCACAGCTATCTCACACATCAATATGACTGTTCCTGCCCCCGTCCTGTGCCCTTCAAGTTATATCTTGAATGCAACTTTCTTGGAACTAGGAAATTCTAATATACTGCATATGTTAAATATAATATATGCTTATTTTTTGGATTATAATATTTCCATGAATTATTAAATACTTATATAATGATTCAGTTTAACATCTCAATATCCCTAGTAGGTAGGCAGAGGTGTGGGCTATTTCTGTTTTGTAGCAGAATGGAACAGGCTGTCCAATTCATAGTCAGGTTTTCTAACTTTCTTTTTCCTGGTTAGTATCTCCCTGCATCAATGTTGGTGCAATCAATACTTCTCTTGGTAGCAGAGGAATTTCCTAGCCACACACTGTTGGGCCTGGGGGTGGGCAGAAGGGAAGGCTGTTTGAAAATCTACTTTTCCATCTGTTCTCAGAACTGGAATGAAATGATGGAGCTGGTCTCCTCCAATGGCAATTACTGTAATTACCGCAAGGCTTTTGCAGACTGCGACGGCTTCAAAATCCCAATCCTTGGCGTCCACTTGAAAGACTTGATAGCAGTCCATGTCATTTTCCCAGACTGGACAGAGGAGAACAAAGTGAACATTGTGAAAATGCACCAGCTCTCCGTTACCCTGAGTGAACTGGTGTCCCTGCAGAATGCCTCTCACCACTTGGAACCCAACCTGGATTTGATCAACTTGCTTACGGTGAGTTCAACGGGCTGGAGCTTGTGCTCCAATAGACTGGAGCTTGAACCTCACCTCCCAGGGGATGCAGGAAGATTCTCGCCAGCAGTTCACAATGAGGGCAGGGGAGGGGTGGGATGTGGGGTCAGTGGTTGGAAAGAAATCTCAAAGGAGGAAGGGTGGGGAAGCCACACCTGTAACCTGCGTAAGTTCAAACTGTTAAATATGATCTCCAAGCGAAGAAAATTCCGTTTGCTTTGAGGATCCCAGTCTCTGCCCCCGCAGCTCTGGTTTCTGGAGTTCTTAGAGAGGCCCTCCAGCTCTGTCCTCAGGGCCTCACAATCCTGAATCACACTAATCTAATCCTGCATCACACACATCCCCTGGGAGGTGAGGTTCAAGAGAAGCTCACTGGCTTCTCTGGATCCTCACCGCATAGCTGTAGCTGAAGCCTGGAGTAAAGCAGGAACCTCCTCCAAGATCTCCCTGCCCCCACTCCCACCAACCTCCCCAAACCACCAGAGGCACCTCCCAGTCTGGCCCTGGAGGCCCTTCAGGACTTGCTTTCTGACTCTTAGTCTCTCCTCATTTCTGATCACCCGATCCCACATCACACCTGCCTTTGAGGAGTATGGGGCTTACACCTTCTACCAGTAATTGCTGCCTTCTACTTTCTGGCCATTGCATTTTCTTGGAAAATCCTTTCCTTAGCCCTCCATCCCACCGCCCCCCTCCCCCTGGCACCAGATGACTAGCTTAAATTTAAATGCCTCTCTCTTTATTTAGATGCTCTCAGGGAGCATTCTGTTTCCCTCCAAAGCAGTAATGCATCTGTCACCTGTGTGCCCTCGCACTTTGTACTTTCTTATCTATAGGAGGTAACACTTGACATTAGATTGTTTTTTTCTGTCTACTTGCCTTATGCATAGCGTGTCCCCAGCACCTTCCATAGTACCTGGCATATGTAGGGGCTCAACAGATGAACTGAACGCTATAATTAGGAATGATGTCGGTTGGAAGAAAGTAACCCATTTCTCATCATTTTATTAGTATTAGTGGCACACACAGTTAGCTGGTCTCTAGGTCCTAGCACTTTTAGATACACAGGTGTGTAGAAGAGAATATTTCCCATTGGCTGCTTCTTTGTAAGGGGGGAAAAGAGGCATAAGCAAATTCTCTCAGCTTAGCTGAAACAAGTGGAGGAGTAACTTCCTTGTTTGGGTTTATGACACTGTAACATTTGAAACTTGGCTTCAATACTGAATTAACTACTTCCTTGCAACGGCCATAGGAAATGAAAACAACAATCCCTCTGAAGCTCTGAAGGGCTAAATCCTCTAGGGCTGCTGCATTGGAATAAGAGTGTGGTTCCTAGACCTTCTCACCCACTGTTCCTAGAACACAGAATTGTCTACCAAAGAGTTGACCCCCTAGGTGTAGGCAATAATGGCAACTGCCTTCTTTGTATAAAGCAGAAGTGGCCAACACATAGAAACACAAATCTCTTGGGGTTCAGATTGTGTGACAAATAATAAACACACAGGCATTCTCACTGGGTGTGGGGGGAACCTCACAATCATCCAGGCACCTGCATTTATTAATCATTTGCCATGTAAATCTGTTTCTATGAATAAGTGACCAGAGTTGTAGCCCCAATCAGACTGTGTAAACCCACACACACAGGTGATGTCTGCAGACCAGTCTCAGGGTGTAGCCGAGGTTTCAGGTGTCTGTGTTCAGACTGTCTCCCTATCCTCAGTGGAGGATAGCTTCACATAGCAGGTGCCTACACCTGGGCAGCTTCTCATCTGGAAAAAAGATAACGATAGAGTAGGGGAAATAATTTTTAATTGTAAATGCAGCAAGCAACATCATGACAGAGAAATCTTAAAGGGTTTTGAATGAAATTTTGGGATGCTGATGGAAAAATCTGAATTCCAGAGGTAAAAGCTAAGAAATAATTGGGTTTTTGCTGAGAAGGAAAGAAAAAGGAAAAAACCTCAATCTCTAGCTATCTCTCTGTCTCAGAAATTGAAGGAAAATTTAGAAGCCACCAGGCATCATATTTCTGGAGAAGGCAATGGCAACCCACTCCAGTACTCTTGCCTGGAAAATCCCATGGATGGAGGAGCCTGGTAGGCTGCAGTCTATGGGGTTGCACAAAGTCGGACACGACTGAAGCGACTTAGCAGCAGCAGCAGCAGGCATCAGAGTCGGACACGACTGAGCGACTTCTCTTTCACTTTTCACTTTCATTCATTGGAGAAGGAAATGGCAACCCACTCCAGTGTTCTTGCCTGGAGAGTCCCAGGGACGGACAGCCTGGTGGGCTGCCGTCTCTGGGGTTGCACAAAGTTGGACACGACTGAAGCGACTTAGCAGCAGCAGCAGCAGGCATCATATTTAGTCATAGCAATGGTAGTAGAGTGTAGTATCCGGGCCAGAATCTCTGATGGGAGATTTAGCTGTTAACCTTGCCTCTGCAGTTTTTTAGCTTTGTCTCCTTGCTAACTGACTTTGGATTGTTTTCCTAAAGAGTTTTGTGCTCATTTGTGAGGTCTCACCCAGTTCTGAACTTCTGTGGTTCTAGATATAAGGAATGGTGAAGCCTTGGGACTAAGGAACCAAGTGTCAGCCCGATCCCATGTTCCCAGCCCAGCACACATCAGGATAGCAGATTTCCAGAGATGAGCACAATCATCAAGTCAGTTCCTACTTACAGCCAAGAGCCTTACTCTCTCCCCACAGCCAAGGAGGAAGTTCAGTGCGTTCATTCTTCCTGGCCATAGGCAGATTAATCTCCTCAGAATCAGGGTGGAGGAGGATCCCAGGACATGTTCACTGGAGCCCAGTGGACATTTCATGAACCACATACATGTTGGAATGAGAACCATATGATTGACGGCAGCTGCCCAAATGCATGTGAGGTCATTCTTAGGCACAGCATTGAAGGGGTGATTCTTTCTGCTCCAAGACCCTAGGTCAAGTTTCTGCCTGAAGTGACTGCTTCTAAATATGGCCCCTGGTGAGGAAGCTGATATCAGTTGAGAGCTCCAAAAAAAGGAAAATAAGAACTTTTAAGTTCGTCAACAATTCCTATGTATTTGCCCGCTCTATGTATAGCAATGCTTGAACTTTCTGTAGTAATTGATTCCAGTTTTCACAGCACTTTTCACATATATTGCCTCAGTAGATTCTCACACACGCCCTGTGATGTAGCCTGGGCAGGTCAAAGGGCATAACATCACCCCTGCTCCTTCCTGTTTTAGAAATGCAGAAGCTGAGAGTCATAAAGGACAAAAAAGCTTGCATATAACCAACTTCTGAATCCCCAGTTTGGATGTTTCTCTCTCTCACGCTCTGATGGACATTTACTCAGCAATGTGGGAATATTGCTGATATTTATATTATTTTGCATCTTTGAAAATTAAATAATCTCTCTTTTCATAGGTGTCAGTCATATCCAACTCTTTGTGACCCCATGGACTATACAGTCCATGGAATTCTCCAGGCCAGAATACTGGAGTGGGTAGCCTTTCCCTTCTCCAGGGGGTCTTTCCAACCCAGGGATCAAACCTGGGTCTCCTGCATTGCAGACAGGTTCTTTTTTTTTTTTTTAATATAAGTTTATTTATTTTAATTGGAGGCTAATTACTTTACAATATTGTATTGGTTTTGCCATACATCAACATGAATCTTCCATGGCTGTACACATGTTCCCCATCCTGAAACTCCCTCCCACCTTCCCTCCCCATACCATCCCTCTGGGTCATCCCAGTGCACCAGCCCCGAGCATCCTGTATCATGCATTGAACCTGGACTGGTGATTCATTTCACATATGATATTATACATGTTTCAATGCCATTTTCCCAATGTAGACAGATTCTTTATCAGCTGAGCCACAATGGAAGCCCAAGAATACTGGAGTGGGTAGCCTATCCCTTCTCCAGGGGATCTTCCTGACCCAGGAATCGAACCAGGGTCTCCTGCATTGCAGGTGGATTCTTTACTAACTGAGCTATGGTGGAAGCATGTAAGAACAAGTTAATTACAAAACAAAATCTATGTGAGCAGGGGCTCTGTTTGCCATTTTTTTTATCATAACCTTAGCCCTGCGAACAGCACTGGGCACACCTGAAAGAAAGGCGATCATACCACCAAACTGCTGTGATTTGGGTTATTCCCTGTTTGAGGGAAGATCTGGAGAAGACCCTTTCCATTATGATCCTAATTCATGTAACCAGGAGCTTTCAGACTGAGGTTTCTTGTTTCACGGTACATGAAATAGTCTGTTCTTTTTTCATAGTATTTTTAGATCTATCAGTTACGTTTACCATTCTGAGTATATGCAAATAACTGGAAAGCCCCTGTATTTTTACAATCGAAGAAGAAGAAGAGGAGAAGAAGAGGAGGAGGAGGAGGGAGAGGAAGAGGCAAAATTGTAAAAACTGTGAATGGAGATAATTTGATGATCAAGTATGTGTTGTTTTACAATTCTCCAATCGAGGCAATGTCAGTCCTAAGATGCAGACTAAATCCACAGCCATCTCTACTGATAGGCTTGGATGTAAAAGCAACAACCTGAAACAGTGACTCAAAACATTTTTCAGAAACAACCAAACTTAAAATGTTAGACACAAATAAAGATTTTTGAAATCCCATTGACAAGCTGCCTCTATTATTAAAAAGGTGTGTAGGAAGTAGAACAGGGTCATAACACCCAGAGGAGATCCAAGAAAGCATGTAAGATTGTGACTGGGAAAGCAGGGAGCTGGCAGGACTGACCCAGGTGGCAGCTCTGTATTCATGGTTGAACACTGTGGCATTTGGCTGCTATATTGATTGGAAGCCAAACCCTGCAGTTCATTTCTGTGTGACCCTCTAAAACAAACTGCAGTGGACACGTACTAGCTCGTTTAATCTTCGCAACAATCCTGGGAGGGAACTATTATTGATTCCCATTTTACAGATTGAGACAGACTCTAAAGGCTAAAACGAACACAACATTGTTAATCAACTATACTCTAGTAAAAAAAAAAAAAATTTTTTTTAAAAAGAAGGTTAATGACTCACTTAGGTTTATACTGCCACTAACAAATGGAAAGCAAACCTTCCATTTGGTTTCCAAATGGAAGAAGACCAAAACATTTCCATCATGGAGTCAGGTATCTATTCATTTGACACAAGAAAATCCCCACGGATGTTCTGTATCTTTTGAAAGAGCATCTCCCCTACTTGGTGTGTGGCATATTTAGGTTTTTGGTTGGATGTTCTTGCACTGCCATCTTCTCTTCTCCCACAGATGCCAGTGCCATCGTTAGAGGAGGAGTCAGGAGGACAGGAACATACTCATTAAAGCCTGGGTTAACTCCTGATATCGAGTAATTCAGAAGGAAGAAGTCACTCAGTTTTCTAGGTAGCATTCACAATGCAAGGTAGCAAACCAGGACAGGGATTATGGGGATAGAAAAGACAGGTATGCTCTTTGCTTCCATGAGGCTTGGAAATCAGCAGAGTCTTCTATTGTGGAATTTACAAAATGGTCAGCAACTTTTCATGGCAGATGTGCTTTATTTGACCCACAAGGAATCATAAAAATTTTTTTATTATTACATCCCAGTGCTTAAAATGGGAGTATTTCATATAACAGTCCAGATTTGTGACTTCTTTTGGTAAATTGGAAGATGTGGCACTTGTCAGACTGATGACAATTTGCCTTAGCTGAATAGTGGCTGTCTCCCATTCATCAGAGTTCACACCTGCCCCCTTGCTTCCCTAACCCAGAGATCCAGTGTCAAATTCCACTTATCAGCACAAATTTTTCTTATTGTTGGGCTAAGAGGAAAGATCCCCAAGTTAATCACATTGCAAAATTCTGTTGCCAAATACTCCATTGTACCAATGTCTCTATCAAAATCTCTCTTTCACGCATCTTCTTTCACTCAGTTACATAGTAGGCTGGCTCCTAAAAGCATTTGTTTGTGACATGGGCTAGTTCCTCTCCAGCAAAAAGTCAGGGCCCCGAAGGTAGAAGTGACCGGTCTTCAGGGGAAGGTGAATACAGTGTGCATTCTTTGTGAGCAGGATTTTCCTGATCTGAAATAATACTAGGGTAATTTTGTAGTAAAGTCAATTGTCAATTTTATTATGCTTGGAAAAAACCTTTAGATGACAAAGTCTAGGTAAAGCAATACATGATCAGATGTGTGGAATTCTTAACTTAAATATTATGTTTAGTAGGCAGAATAGTGACTGGAATGGTCCTCACCATATATTAGGTGGCCAATAAATATTTGTTCAATGAACGATGCAAGAATGCTGTTTTATAATGCCAGCTTCTTCATTTTTTTAAATGAGATGAAACAGAAAGATAAATTCTTCAAAGATATCCTTTGCCTCTGAGTTTTCTCTTGCTTCCTTCTTCTTTCTCTTCCCTCTCATTCCATACCTGTACATATTAAGCCTTTGTCTAATTTATCTAAGCCTTTTTTAAATTGAGTTTTTAATGTTTGAATTTTTTCCTAAGTAGAAAACTATTTAACTTTTTGGCTGCGTCAGGTCTTAGCTGTGGCACCTGCGGGATCTTTCTCTGTGGTGTGCGTCTTCTCAGCCTGGGTAGACTCTATAGTTGTGGTGTGTGGGCTTAGTTACCCCACAGCATGTGGGCTTAGTTCCCCAACCAAAGATCGAACCTGCATCCCCTACCTTGGAATGTGGATTCTTAACCACTGGACTACCAGGGAAGTCCCCAAGCTTTTATTTTTAGATGAAATACATTAGAGGAAAATTTTCATGCTTAAATGGACAGAGAAGGACAGGGCACATGGTTCTCTTCCCTGATGATGCCATGGTAGGATTCATCTTCCCAGTGAAGGGCATGTATGGCAATTATCCAGGCTTATTTAAGTCTTATGAATTCTGTTTTAGGAGAAGGAGACCATTCGCTTTAAGGTTTTATACATTTTATCCATATTCTTCAGTCTTAGTGTATGTTGTCATCCTTGCTCACCCTGTGTTTTCTCTCTGTATTTTTCTAAGTCTTCCCAGGAAGGTCCCAGTGTACAAATTCCTCTGTGAATCCATTCTGGTCTTTTCAGTCTTCAGTGATCCCTCCACACAGTAATAAGAGTAGTTTTAGTACCTGTAACAATAACAATGACAGCAACAACATCAGATTCCATTTCCTGAGATTTCATTGTGTACCAGGCCCTGTGTGAAGTCCTTTACATGCAGTATTTCATTTGATCATGATAATAATGCAATTAGATAAGGGATTTTTGTGATCGTTCCCATTTTACAGAAGTGGAAACTGAATGTCAGAGAGAAAATAAGTGGCTCAAGGTCACAGAGTTAACCAGAGACTGGCTTAGATCTGAAGTGAGGTCTCCAAAACCTCTCTGCCATGCTTATACACGCTGCTCCATGAAAATTTCCTACAGCACTTACTGTGGGACAGCTTCCTCGCATTTAGCTTGTGTTACCTTTTGATGATATGAATATATCTTTTTGTGTTCAGGTCCTATTTATTCAAATAAAGTGTCAGGCCCTTGAGGGCAGAAATAGCTTTATACCATTTTGTATCACCAGAACCTAGCACAATGCTCGGAAAAAATAGAAACCTCTTAATTGCTCCTTTATTTCTACAGTTCTCTAATCAAACCCCTAAGACAGCACTGATTCCATTTTCAAGTCTTATTTTATGCACTTGTCCTATTCTATAATATCAAGAATTCCTGATCTCTGGGTCTTAGGAGCTTGGTTCTTAGGAGCTGCTCAATAATTATTGAGAAATTGAGTCAATGGTTCTTATATGCTGATGACCACACTAAGTTTAACTTTTTTCTTTTTGAAATTTCATTTTCCACCTCTGCAATGCTGTCTTTTTAATGTTCTACATTCAGCTCACTATGTTGACCCCAAGCATTTGGTTTGAAGAAATTTCAGCAATGTAAATAAGTAAATAAATAATTCAGCATTCTGATTTATCCCTTCTAATTTGTTGTAGCTTTCTCTGGACCTCTATCACACAGAAGATGATATTTACAAACTATCACTGGTTCTGGAGCCTAGAAATTCTAAATCGGTAGGTATTGCTTTTTCTCTGAGGATTAGTGACAAACACCATTATTTGTCATTTACAATAATTGCCCATTACAATAGTGCTATGTGGTCTAAAGATTGAGGAATTAAAAAAAAATCTGTATTCTCATTTTACCAGTGGAACAGCTTAGCCCTGACAGATAATTCTCTCTTCACTTCACAGGCTAACAAAGAAGAACATCATTTCCAATTACTCTGTTTTATTCTTGATCTTCCATGTTCCCTCTGAGAACTACCTACATATGGGGCTAAAAAATAAGAAGTGGTAACAATAACTCATCTTAATGTTAAAGATCATTCTGACCCTTCCAGGCTTTTTTTAAAGCCTATTCAACATAAAATTAGATTTAATAAGTGTTAAATACCCTAATCATAATTCACAGATTTCTCTACTAATGATTGACCCAACTCAGAATTTCAATATCTTATTTGGATACCACCTCACTTAATTGATAGTTGACTCTTAGTAAAGAAACATTATACAATGAATTGAAGAAATTGCATTACTGAGTGTACACTGCTCATTACTATTAGCAAGTAGACTGTAGCTCAGATATGTTTTATACCAGGAAGAAAAATATCAGGATGAATATGAAATTTACAATAAGGATGAGGTTTGCATGATGAAGAAAAAATTTCTGTCTGTTTCTTATATATATATCCTGAGATCAGTTTTCTTACAAATGTCTCATTCATTACCTCCATGAGTTCTGTGGTGTGTTGCCAGCAACTCTAGGCTCTAAGTCTGTCCATCTATTAATACCCACTACAATTCTGAACCATTGAATTGAAAGAGGCAGAATGACTGTGAATGCTGTTCACAGTGAAGGCCAGGTGAGAGAGAATAAACTTGAGTCTGAGTCAGTTGACCTAGTAGCTTCTGTTCTTAAAATAATGAGTGGTGTTTCCATCACTATGTTCCCCTCCCTGCCAGTCCCAAGAGGCTCATCTTCTGGGGACACTGCAGAACGCAGCCTAATGGGAAGATACAGCACAGACAAAGGGAGGGGTTAGGGCTAGACTCTTCAAAATTAGCATGATAAAGAGAACTCAAAAGAAAGGTGGACTTCCCAGATGCTGCAGTGGTAAAGAATCTGCCTGCCAATGCAGAAGACAAAGGTTTGATCCCTAGGTGGGGAAGACCCCCTAGAATGAGAAATGACAACCCACTCCAGTGTTCTTGCCTGGGAAATCCCATGGACAGGGGAGACTGGCAGGCTACAGTCCATGGGGTCACAAAGAGTCAGACACAACTGAGCACAAAAACAAGCAAGAAAGTAAAGTAATGTTATTGAAAAAAGGGAATTCGTAAGCTTCTCTTTCATTCCATAGCTCTGGTGTGATGAAGCTGTCCTGTACATACACACAGCATTGCTGCCTCGCGACACCTTCCTTTAGCTGTAACCAGACATCTTAATTGCTGCCTGTTGGCTGTTGAATGCCTGGCAGGTCATAATATGTATGTTATCTCATTGACTCTGTTAAGCAAACAGAGTCTAGTGAGCCTAGGAATCTTTGACACAGCCAGTAAGCAGGAGAATTTGGATTCCTCTCAGGACTGTCTGGCTTCATCACCTGTGCTTTTTCCTATGATGCTTCCCATCATTTCCTCACCATCTCTTGTTCAGAAACAGGGTAGGAATGATCATGTTGGCATACATGCCTGATTTGTGCCCTTTAGATTTACTTTATTTTCAGTCTCAAGTTTTGCCAATTTTAGGAGATATTTCCATACAATATTAAAAAAAAAATCTTTAAAAAGTATTTATTTGATTGCACCAGGTAGCAGATGGGATCTTTAGTTGCAGCACATGTGATATAATTCCCTGACCAGGAATCCAACCTGGGCCCCAACATGGAAAACGTGAAGTCTTAGCCACAGGACCACCAGGGAAGTCCCAAAAGAGTCTTTTTAGCTCTTATCAAAGCAGAAGCTTTTGAAAACCTTTCATAGTGCTAAAATCCTGTTGTTGTTTAGTCGCTCAGTCGTGTCCAACTCTTTTGTGACCCCGTGGGCTGTAGCCCACCAGGCTCTTCTGTCCTTAGGATTCTCCAGGCAAGTATACTGGAGCGGGTTGCCATTTCCTTCTCCAGGGGAATCTTCCTGACCCAGGGATCGGACCCGTGTCTCCTGCACTGGCAGGCGTGTTCTCTACCACTGAGCCACCAGGGAGCCTGCTAAAATGAAAACTCTATGAAAACGCATTTCCCAATCCCTTTCTGTCTCTTCTCTAAGTGGAATGTCGTCCTATGGGTATTCAGTGTTTGACGCCTGTTGGGAACTAGAGAACAATTTCCAGTCAGGATTATTACTGAGAGCCTGTGGCTTTAGCGTGCTTACAGCTAGAGCCGGCCGGCCCAACCTACTTAGTCTCAGAGCTTCTCGGCCTTTCTCTGTTCACAGGGGCATCCTTTGTGCCTCCCTGTTTTTTGTGTTTTACTTCATGTCTCAGTTTTTTCATGCTACCTCGAGGTCAAAGAAATACCTAGCATTTCTACTTACAGAATAGTTAGGTCCAGACAACTAAATATGTATAAATATTGATATTCTAATGACTTAGTACCTGCTTGAAAAAAACACACTGAAAAAGATATTAGTTTTACTTCATTCTTAAATAACCACAGATTCTAATGTGTGTTAGGCATTGTACAGTTTCTTACATCTTGGAATCATATTGATACTTTCGCCCTTATTGCTTGTTCCAGATTGATTTTTTGCTTCACAAAGATATGATATCCTTGGTAGAAACATAGCATGATTTAATGGGTGACCTTTGTAGTTTGTGTGGAGTCTGACAAATATTGAGTATAGCTATATTTCCTTTGGAAGTTTGAAATATCTTCTGGTATCCCTCTGAGCTTATGATAGTGTTTTGAGGAGATGGGGGTACTTTACCAAGTACCAAGGGAACCAAGGGTTTAGTCCTTTGTCATATCAACAAGATGAAAGACTTGAGCGAAAGAGCCGAGATGGGAGAGTGTGTGTGTGTGTGTGTGTGTGAGAGAGAGAGAGCGAGAGAGACTGTGAAAGGGTGACCATATGCGGATGGCAGATATTTTTTGTTTTATTTGTAGCCCACGGGATATCAGAAACACCCACCTCACAACATTAGTAGAGGCATAAATCCATGTAGTTACACCTCAGCTCCCCTTGCAAAAATTTTATTCCAAACTCAGTGTCCAATTAAAAAAAAAAATCTGCTAATACATGTGTGTAGGTAGGCACCAGAAAAAATATTTCATTGTGTGAGAGTCCAAGGGAGAGAACACAACATGCACAGCGCTCTTGGCTGGTCTCCTGATAGGACTGTGTTTTGTGCTTGTGCTGTATAAACGTGTTATGCATTATTGCCACCATCTTCTCACATTCTTAAGTGAAAATAGCTTGCAAGAAAGTAGGAACATACTGTGGAGAAAACAAGTTGCACTCAAGAGGGCTCAAGGGAGCTAGCGATTATTCAACCATCAAGAAGTGATTAAGCATATTGAGAGAGATGCTGGCAAGATGACATAAACTTGGCTGTGCACCGCTGCCTGCTTGCTGCACACACCTAATTTATCACTAGCACTGGGTATTAAAGAATTAGATAACTGGTGTTTCATAGGCATTCTATTATACAAAAAAAACCTGTATGGCGTGTTATAGAGATGTTTACCAGTGTTTTCGTATTATTTAGGGAACTTGGATAGGATTTTTGGATAAGCAGGATGAGTAATGTTTTTTCCCACCTATAAAAATGCAATCTAGGCTCCTGCTAACCAAAACGCACTATCCAAATATGTATTTGGTTACAGATTAGATTCTACCGACAAAATATTCCATTAACAACATTTTCATTGATGTTTGTTTTAAAAAACATTTAAGTGCTACACAAATATAATTTTCTACTGATGTGAACATGCAAAACTCACATGTCTTTCTCAGTGTCCCTGGTCCAAATTTCAAAGTCCCAGATAAAGTTGAAAAAAGTGTGTGTTTTCCGTGTGTAAAATAGATAGCTAGTGGGAAGCTGCTGTCTAGCACAGGAAATTTAGCTTGCTCCTCTGTGATGACCTAGAGGGGTGGCCCGGAGGTGGAAGGTGGGAGGAGCCACAAGAAGGAGGGGATATATGTACGCATACAGCTGATTCACGTTGTTGTCCAGCAGAAACTAACACAACACTGTAAAGCAATCATACTCCAATTTAAAAAATAAATAAAAAAATTTTTTTAATGTGTATGTTTTCTATTAGCAGCCTACCTCCCCTACGACGCCCACCAAGCCTGTGGTACCCCTGGAGTGGGCCTCAGGAGTAATGCCGAAGCCAGATCCTACAGTCATCAACAAGCACATAAGGAAGTTAGTTGAGGTAAGTGAGCACTAGGAGGCCCCTTTCTCTTTCCAGAATGTTCTCTGGTACCAGCCTAGGTATCAGCTGGAGTCCATTAAAACAGCCCTCCTGCAGGTAGGAAAAATTCAACAGACACTTAGCTCTGCCTGGCCATGGCTTCTGGGGAAAAATCTTCCAGGAAGGCCCCCTTTCCCCTTTCTTTCTGTGGGTTCTCACTTGTCCAAATGTTCACAGCTACTTAGAACTCCTGTCTTCCCCAGGCATTTGACACATTTGTCATTGCCCCTGCAACCCAAAGGACTGTTTGAAGGTTAGAAACTACTCATTAAAAATCCACATGGGGGTACTTGCCTGGTGGTCCAGCAGTTAAGAATGCGCTTCCAATACAGGGGATGCAGGTTTGATCCCTGCTGGGGGCACCAATATCCCACAGGCCGCAGGGCAGTTAAGCCCATGAGCTGCAACTTCTAAGCCCGTGTGCCACAGTGAAGACCCAATGTAGTCAAAAAACAAGCAAGAAACAACCCACGTGGATCAGAATAAAATGCTTGATAAATTGGTTACCTGAGGCTAGGAGGAAAATCCTGCAAGTTCAATAGTCTCTTCAGCTTTGTATGTTTGGAGGTCTGTGACACAGCAGCGCAATACCATTTAGGTCAGAAACATCACTTAAAAAAGGGCAAGATGATGTCAGAGTTTTCCGTGTAAAAAAACAGTAGATGCACCAATGTGGGAAAGAAGGAAAGCGCCTTTCTCAGGCACTAGAAACTGTGATTATTGATTATACATCTACCTTCGAGCATCATATCTCCTCAGGTGCAGTAGAAACAAGTCTTTGGTATGTAATGTACTCTTTGCTGGGAAAGAATGTTTACAGAAAAAGAATGTTCTACATCTTGGCTCATCCACAAAACCATGAGGTGCTGATAGAAAAGTTTCATGGAGCATATGCGGCAGAAAGGAAGGAAAGGGTGAGGGAAGATGATGAGAAAGCCATAAGGTCCAGTGGGGACCATATGATGATGTGATAGTGACAGACCCTACTTGGAGCCAGGGAAAGTCGGCAAAGGATCCAGGGATATGGAATTGTGGCTCAGGAAAGTCTAGAATCAGGAAATAAGAGGTATTCTTTTTCCTACTCTTATGTCTGCTTTTCTCTGAATGTTCACGCCATTCTCTGCAGACAGGCCTTCTTTGCTGCACATGTGGAGTCTGTTTTGCCCCTTAGTACTTTATCTCTTTTCTCTAATTCCAATTTCATGGGGGAAGGTTGACCCAGTTTTGATAGGCTGAGTACCACTAATTTAACCAAATAAACGACTGGGTTTTACTTGAGTTTCCATAATGAGTTTTATTCCACAAAAAATCTTATACTCTCAGTATAAATATGGGTATTAAATGATAAATTGTAAGCACTCCATAATAGTTAAATTTTAAGCATTTTTGATTTGAATAAGTATTGAAAGTGAAACTTACAAAAAAGTTCAGTTATCTATGAATAAACTTAGAATGAGTGCCAGTCATATTTTAATGAAGTAATTTGTTCATTTATACATTGCCTACTTCCCAAAATACTCCTGAAGCAGCCTGCAACCTAAGGCAATACAGATAAAATATAATAGACACCACAAGGGAAAGAGAGAGAGATTCATTGCAGCTAGACTCGAAGTCAAGTATTTGCATACATGTGTTTGCAGGGAGAACTCACAAATTTTTTTTTTAAATCTTAAGAGGGCAATAGAAAATTCTTTTTTATTTTTCTCTGATTATAAGGAAAGCCAGGGGGATTCTATTGGAAGTCCAGTGGTTAGGACTCAGCACTCTCACTGGCCCCTGGTTCAGTGCCTGGTTGGGGAATTAAGATCTCATAAGCCATGTGGTGAGGCCAAAAAAAAAAAAAGGCAGAAACATTGTGAATATTAATGCATTACATAAAACATAGAAAGTAGAAAGTTTTACCTTCAGGTCTTGGTATTTCTTCTGCCTAGGGATAATCACTGATAACTTGTAGATGATCTTGTATGACTTTATTCCACTCCCTCCATACATACACACACACACACACACACACACATATATGCATATCTTTGAGCAAACTTTTTTGAGAATTCTGAATTCTTACATGTATATATAAATCTGTTTCTAGACTGTACTGTCTCTACTAAGTTATAATACCATGTTGTTTTGGCTAATGTAGCTTTGATTTCTGATAAGATACACTGTCTCTCATGACTCCTCATTTTTTTATTTGAAGTATAATTAACCTTCTAGGTGTTCTAGGTATTTGACATTTCTACACATTATAAAATGATCACCATAATAAGTCTGGTTACCAACTGTCACAATACAATGATATTAAAGTATTATTGACTGTATTCCCCAAGCTGTGCTTTCCATCCCATGTCATTTGCAACTGGAAGTTTTCACCTCTTAATTTCTCTTGCCTATTCTTCCATCCTCCCACTCCCCTCACCTCTGGCAACCACCTGTTTGTTCTCTGTATCTATGAGTCTGTTTCTGTTTTATTTTGTTCATTTGTTTTTTGAATCCTACATATACGTGAAATCATATGATATTTGACTTTCTCTGCCTGACTTATTCCAGAGAAGGCAGTGGCACCCCACTCCAGTACTCTTGCCTGGAAAATCCCATGGAAGGAGGAGCCTGGAAGGCTGCAATCCGTGGGGTCGCTGAAGGTCGGACATGACTGAATGACTTCACTTTCACTTTTCACTTTCATGCATTGGAGAAGGAAATGGCAACCCACTCCAGTGTTCTTGCCTGGAGAATCCGGGGACGGGGGAGCCTGGTGGGCTGCCGTCTATGGGGTCGCACAGAGTCGGACACGACTGAAGCAACTTAGCAGCAGCAGCAGCAGCCTGACTTATTCCACTTACCGTAATATTCTAAAGTCTTTCCATGTTGTCAAATAAAGGCAAGGTTACATCCATTTTTTATGGCTGAATCTATTCCAGTTTATTCATATATCACATCTTCCTTATTCATTCATCTGTCAATAGACTCTTAGGTTGCTTCCATATCTTGGTTATTGTAAATAATGCTGGAATGAACACAGGGGTGTATACGTCTTTTCAAAAACAAATATTTTTGTTTTCTTTGGAAAAAATACACAAAAAGGAATTGATGGATTGTATGATAGTTCTAGTTTTAATTTTTGAGGGACCTCCTTACTGTTTTCATAGGGGCTACACCATTTTATAATCCCACCCAAACAGCACATGAGGGCTCCCTTTTCTCCACACCCTCAACAACAGTTGTTGTTTGTTGTCTTTTTGATAATAGCCATTCTGACAGGTGTGAGGTGGTATCTCATTGTGGTTTTTATTTGCATTTCCCTGAGACGAGCGATGAGTGATATTGAGCATTTTTTCATATGTCTGTTGACCATCTGTAAATCTTCTTTAGAAAAATGTCTATTCAGGTCCTCTGCCTTAAAAAAAATTTTTTTTTGGTCAGTTCTTTGTATGTTTTGAATATTATCCCCTTTTAAGATGTATCATTTGCATCTTGTAACCTTCTCCTATTCAGTAGGTGGCCTTTTCATTTTGTTGACGTTTCCTTCCCTGTGCGAAAGCTTTTTAGTTTGATATAGTACCAGTTGTTTGTTTTTGCTTTTGTTTCCCTTGCCTGAGGTCATTACTCCTCATCTTTAATAATTTTAGGCTATTTTCAACATGTTACTTCTATCGGAACTTTAGAATTAATTTGTTCATTTAAAACAAATTCCCACTGGGATTTTTATTGGAATTGCATTACATGTATACTTTGATTTTTGAGATAATTTAACATTTCAAGTTTCACATTCTATTGTCATGGTGTTGGTATTTGTATATTTACCAGCCTCACTCCTACTCAACCCAAAGGGCTCGGTTTAGACCTTGCTTTCTTCAGGAAATATTTTAAAATTTCCTCCCCACCTCCCTTCATAGCATTCTGCCTTTATCTTCAGCATTGCACTTACCTCATAATACCATAAAGTCTTCTCAATTTTGTTATCTCCTACTAGATTTCAAGCTCATTGATAGAAAAAGTAATATGCTAATTATGCTTTCCCAATAACAAGTTCAGAGGCTGCCTCATAAATAGTCATTCAATAAATATTTGTCTTTCCTTTGCAGTCTGTGTTTAGGAACTACGACCATGACCATGATGGGTATATCTCCCAAGAAGACTTTGAAAGTATAGCTGCCAATTTTCCCTTCTTGGATTCCTTTTGTGTGCTAGACAAAGACCAGTAAGTTTAATTTTGTTATATTATAATGTAGCTGTCCTGAAGCAGAAAATTACTGTCAAAGGAGAGCAGAGAAGTCTATCTCTAATTTATATCCTGAAAGCGTCAATCCTAGTGATTTGATGAGATGTGTCTAACTTTTTGCTGATTTTTTCTTGGTGTCCATGAACATGACTGGTTGGATGGAATCACAAAGCAGATCACATCGTTAGTGTTAAGTAGAAGTTCATTTGCAAATTAGCCCAGCTCTCCATTTCATGTATTACTGCTACTACTTAGCAGATGAACTATCCTCAACCCCAAAACCTCCATCAATAAAAGAATAGAGACTAGATGGGGAAACAGTGGAAACAGTGTCAGACTTTATTTTTTGGGGCTCCAAAATCACTGCAGATGGTGATTGCAGCCATGAAATTAAAAGATGCTTACTCCTTGGAAGGAAAGTTATGACCAATCTAGATAGCATATTCAAAAGCAGAGACATTACTTTGCCAACAAAGGTCCGTCTAGTCAAGGCTATGGTTTTTCCTGTGATCATGTATGGATGTGAGAGTTGGACTGTGAAGAAGGCTGAGAGCCGAAGAATTGATGCTTTTGAACTGTGGTGTTGGAGAAGACTCTTGAGAGTCCCTTGGACTGCAAGGAGGTCCAACCAGTCCATCCTAAAGGAGATCAGTCCTGAGTATTCATTGGAAGGAATGATGCTAAAGCTGAAACTCCAGTACTTTGGCCACCTCATGCAAAGAGTTGACTCATTGGAAAAGATTCTGATGCTGGGAGGGATTGGGGACAGGAGAAGGGGACGACAGAGGATGAGATTGGCTGGATGGCATCACCGACTCGATGCACATGAGTTTGGGTGAACTCTGGGAGTTGGCGATGGACAGGGAGGCCTGGCGTGCTGCGATTCATGGGGTTGCAAAGAGTCGGACACAACTGAGCAACTGAACTGAACTGACTGATAGTTAGGTCTAGTATAGTAGAGTCTTCCTTATCACTGGACCAGGGAGTAATCTTAAAAATCATCAAGTAAGTAAGATTTTTCTTTTTAGATTACGTATGGTGTTCAGCTGCAGATGACAGGTATGGATAGCCAGAAAGTATCCATGCTTTGTTTATTTCTTTGCTAGCTCAAATGCTGTCTTGAGAAACAAAGGAAAAAAAATGTTTCTCTTTAGCTTCAAACAATTTGTGAGAGATTAAGTAAATTTAGAGGCTAAAACCCGGATCATTAAATTTTTTTTAATTGGCAAGAAACTCTGACATTAATAGTTTTATCACTTCATTTTTAATTATGTGAGATTAATTCCTAGTTTAAAAATCATCTGTAATGAAATACTGGATTTTATATTGGTCAAGTATCCAAATTATATCATATTAAAATCCTCTAATATTTGTGTTGTAGTGAGAAATTTTTAAAAAGTTAAACCTGTAAATAATTCAGCATAAGGAAAGCCTTGGCAATTTATCATCAACATCTTAAAACCTTAATCTATCTTCACTGTATAACTAGATCAGAGAAATACTTTAAAAATACTTATATACTTTTAAAATAAATTATTAGAAACATAAACTTCTCTTATTAAATCAACTTTAAATTATCTGCTAACTACCTACTTCTTCTCTGTTTGTTTCTGTCAGTAACATGTATGTAGAATATGAACTTAAAATCACTTTCCAGTCTTCATTTTCTTGCTCTGCCATTCTTTAGATGGAACTGAGTCTGTCCCAGTAAATACATATAGTTTTTCCTAAAAATATAATAATCTTCCCTAAAAATGAAGGTTTAAAGTGTCCCTACATGATTTCTTGCCAGACATGCTTAGATATGTTGATTTTGAGAGGAAAGTGGACCATCCAGGAGAAGATTTTATCAGGTTGTTGAAGATATGGCACCAGGATTCAAGAGAACAGTCAGGGCAGGAGACATAGATTGTCAGGTCTTCAGTGCGGTGGTGTGAGCTGGAGTCCCAGGAGTGTGAGCACATTCTGATGGGAAAGTTTATTATTTTAATTAAAAAAATTTTTTTATCTTTTGGCCCCACTGCACAGCATGTGGGATCTAGTTCTCAGACCAGGGATCGAATCCACACCCTCTGCAGAGGCAGCAAGAGTCTTAACCACTGGACCATCAGGGAAGTCCCTCTGATAGGAAAACTTAGAGGAACATGAGCATGGGGCCTGGGAATGTGGCTTCAGGGACTCCTCTCCCCACGTGCAGAAGCTGAAAGACATGGATCCTTCAGAAGAGCTAGAGAAGGAGGAGCAGAAGAGGCAGAAGGGAGCCATGGCTACATGGAATCACCGGGGAGCATGGAGAAGGGATGTTAAAAAGGGGGAATCCTGTCCCCATGTCACGTGCTGCCAGGAGGTCAGCAAGTTCAAGGAATGAGAAAAGGCCACTGAGGATGTTACTGTGACAGCTTCAGTAGAATGGTGAATTAGAAACCTGATTATGTGGAGGAAAAGAGTAACTGAAGGAAGTGGAAAAAATGTCTACTGAATACTCCTCCGAAAAACTTCAGGAGTAAGAGGACAACTTCAGGAGTAAGAGAGAAAAGACAAGTGTTGGACTGGAGGCAGGAGTAAGGAAAGCCCTTTTTAAGGAGGAGACGTCCTGAGTGTATTTGTAAACAGAAGAATGAGTGGCTGGCAAGATGGAGCAGCACTTAGAAGGAGTGGTGTCCTGGAGAGTCGGAGAGCGGGGTTGGCGGGGAGGTGGAGGTGGGAAAATGACCCCAAGAAAGGACAGATGAGAGATAAAGGAATTCTGAATCAGCACAGAAGGGTGTGATCTTCAACACACGCTGATGTAGCCAAAAGGCAACATGAAGTTCGCCTATGTCAATGAATTTGATGGGGTCTTCCGGTAAACAAGGAGTCAGGGTGTGCAGTGATAGGTGGAACCAGAGGTTCTATGTGAAGAAGATCTGGGAGAATCACTCTCGTGGTCTGTGTGCCAATAAGACATGAATGAAAAGGTTACCAATGGTAGTGATCTGGACAACATCAGGTGGAAAAATCTGAGAATGGTGGGTCCAATTATCATGGTTTTATTCCTTTCTACAGCAACCTGATTCTTGCAAACCCTCTTATGAGGCAAAGGCTAGGAAGGAGATGTCCTTCTGGAAGCTTGTTGGTAATGAAGAAGACTTTCTGTGCTACAGTGCACAAGTCACCCTCCTCCCCACGATACATACACACACACATGCTCTGCTTACTAAGAAAGCCTTTGGGACTGAAAGCTGTCCTTTGAGGTCCTCTCCTTTTGGATGTGAACATGTGAACAGGATAGTGAATATTCCCACCTGCTTTGGTACAAAGGTTTGGGAGGCGAGTGATTTAAGTGTGGCAACTACTGAGCGGCATGTTTAAAGAGCCCTCTGTTCTTGGTTCTCTTCGCAGGGATGGCCTAATCAGTAAGGATGAGATGATGGCTTACTTCCTGAGAGCTAAGTCCCAGCTACACTGTAAAATGGGACCAGGATTTGTCCATAATTTTCAGGAGATGACCTATCTCAAGCCAACCTTCTGTGAACACTGTGCAGGATTTGTAAGTCTGTTTTTCAGTGTTTTCACTTGTATGTAGTGATTTGTGCAGTATTCTGAGAATGTGGGAAAATGGTCCACTATCAGAGTCCATGGTCTGTCTTAGATCATGTAAACCACGATGGCTCCCTGAAATGAAACATTCGATTAAAAGCAAGATCCGCAGCCGTCTATGGGGTCACACAGAGTCGGACATGACTGACGTGACTTAGCAGCAGCAGCAGCAGGTTTAGCTACACTCTTTCTAGGAATTCAGGGCTGGCAAAGACAGGGAAGGTTGGTGAGGCCTATTAACTTGAGAGAGCAGTTTGACTGTTCATACCTGCCAGGGAAAGTTTCTGCCCAGTGAGTCCTGGCATTCATCACTAAGTGGGTACAACTAAGTGGGGGTATTTCTTAAGCCAGCTCCTCCCAGTTCTTGTTTTATATGGTGTCAATCACTAGAAATCTATCATGACATGGCTCAATAATTCATAGCTCAGAAAGGAAAGAAATCTTTTCAAAGATAAGGTGGTTATAATAATAAATAATATTTACTTGGCATTTGACAGGAATAAACTATTTAGAGACATTAGTGTAATTGATCCTCATAACTAGCCCACGAGGTGGGCATTTCACTCTCCCCACTTGTGTGTGAAGGGAGGGAGGTCCAGGGTGGATAGCCCAAATCTCCCCAGATTTCACAGCCAATAATGACTAGATCTGGGACTCAAATGCAGGTATTCTGGTTTACCTACACCACTGCAATAAAGGAAGGTTGTATACATCATTTCGCACATTTGATGATTCTTTGGCAATTAAGATCAGGTTTGGCCTTGGTATTCATCAAAGACCCTTGAGCTCTGAACATCTTCTAGTTGATATCCTAGTAATAAAAGATGGAAAATGTGGTACCTACACGAGGGTAGCCCAGCAGCCAGGTGAGTGGCATTTGTTCAGGCGCCAACTCAGTTTTGTTAGCTTCGTGTCCCGCTGTGGATAGCTGATATCATATAAGCTCCTGTTAAATTATATTTTTCCCTTTCATTCTTTTTAAAAAATAGTTTAATATTTATTTGCTTTTTGTCTGTGTCAGATCTTAGCTGAAGCAGGCAAGTACTTCACGCCACACGTGGGCTTCTCTCTAGTGGTACCGCGTGGGCTCAGTGGTTGCAGTGAGCAGGCTTAGTTGCCCTGAGTCTTGTGGGATCTTAGCTCCTTGATCAGGGATTGAAACCTCATCCCCTGCATTGCAAGGCAGTCTTTACCACTGGACCACCAGGGGAGTCCCTCCCTTTCATTCTGGAATAACTGGCTTTGAGGAGCCGAAGGCAGGAGTTTCTATTCAAGCATCCCTCTGAGAATGGATAAATTAGAGGCAGTGGTTACATCAAAGATGCCCCATGTGATCATAGCAGCTGCTGCGGTCAAGGGGCAAGGGCAGCCTAACAGCTGTCTCCGCCCACCCCAGGGAAAGAGAGGTTCTCCTACCGGCTACAGCACTGGGATTGTGTCACCTGATCACTTGATCATCAAACAAATACGTCTCCTTTTTCATGTTTCTCTCTTCTGAGAGGGACTTTTGCCTGTGTCTAGACCTGAAAAATGCTCGAGTGGGATGGAGCTGTGTGCAACTCTCTACTGCAGAGGGAGGCCCAGGGAATTTCTTTGGCCAGGGCCCGGCTCAGCCAAAAGTCAAGTTGAGGCTTCTGACCCTGGCATGCTATGAGAGTTGGTAGGTGCTTATCAAATCTCGAGGTCTTATCTCTGCTCCCCAGTGCTTCTGGGCGTCTCTCCCTTCCATGGAGGCACAGGTTCTATAGAAGCAACAAGGTAGGATTCTCAGAGCTTCCACACTCCCCTCCTTAACTCATCACAGTGCATTTGCTGCACTAGTTTTTAGAAGCAGCTGTGATCAGGTAGAATGCTCTGGACTTGGCGTCCAGAACTCTGAATCTCAATTCTGCCCTTAACTCTATGTCCTTGACCAAGTTATTGATCATCTCAGAGTCTCTACTTTCCTCTTTGTAAGAGAGGGTTAAGACTTACCTGTCGTGTTGTTGTGATGATTAAATATCAGACGTTGCATGCCACAGAGCTCAAAATAAATCCTTCTCTTTTGTTTTTTAGTGTGCCTTAATACTTTTGGAGTTTAATTGAAATGAAATCATTTACAGTTTTAATAGCCATTTTTACTTTCCAAAATACACTGAATTTCATTGCTACAATATGAGTTGACCTTTACACAGGCATATTAAGCAACAACAACAAAAAACCTCATTGGTTTTCAAAGGGATTTATAAAATATCATGTTCTAGATGGGCATTGAAGGGAATTATGGAGAAATAGAAGGAAATATTTTTTAGTGCCTGTACCACATACTTTTGAAATAAATTCCATTTTGAGGGTAAGGAAGGCAAACAGACACTGCTTGAAATACACTGATTTTAGAATTAGAATCCCAAAGCTGAAAGAGTTTTGCTAATTCCCTTACTTTGAACTCCGGAGAAGTTAAGTGACTTCCCTAAAGTCACATGGATCATGAGCAGCAGAATCATGACTCACATTCAGGTCTCCTGATGCTCAGTCCAGTGCTCCTTCCACCACAAACAATCACTCCTGCAAGAGCCTGAGATCTCACAGTCAAAGGGCTATGGGAAGTATCCTCTCCTGTCCTTGGCTTGTATGCTGACCCAGAGCCTCTTTCTGCCTCGTGTTGTCTCCTGGTTCTTAAGTAAGCATTAGCAAAAAAAAAAAAAAAAAAAGCATTAGCAAGCAATGCTCTGACTTACCCTCCTCATGGGTCTCATGCTTGACTTTATCCTTTTCAGCAGTTTGGCAGTTTGTGCAGCTGTGCTAATAACATAGCTGGCTATTTGATCATAGCCAGATAATCAAATGCTTCTTAAACCTTATCCTCTCTTGTCCTAGATCAGTGCAAAACAGCCAGGATCCATGGCATCCTGTCTTTCCTCAAGTGACACATTCTTCACCTTCTTCTTTCCCTACTGATTAGCTATGAGATCTTGTCAAGTGACTTCACCTCTCTATAGCTCAGTCTCCTCATCTATAAAAATGAGAAAATTATCATTACCTATCTCATAAGGATCTGGAGGAGGGCATGGCAACCCACTCCAGTGTTCTTGCCTGGCAGATCCCAATGGACAGAGGAGCCTGCCAGGCTACAGTCCATGGGGTGGCAGAGTCAGACATGACAAGCGACTAAGCACAGGGATATTGTGAGCATTAAATGAATTGCTACCCATAGCTTACTCATTACTCACTTACTTTGTGAAACTGCCTTTTACATAGCAAGAGTTCACTCAATGCTATCACTGTTATTTTTATTACAAAGACCAAGGGCTCTGTGAGGAAACATTTTCTCATACCCACAAAGTTTCCCAGATGTGGGACCTTGCAAATTATTTGACTTCCTGCATCATGACACTCACCTTTTATAAAAGGGAAGAAAACTTGATTATCATAAAGATCCTTACAGCTCTGACAGATGTGATTGGCTTACCTACCCACTTCCTTTTCTGCAGTGACACCTCCCCATCCCTCTTCCAGTCATCTGAGACACCTGAGGCCTTGCTTCCAGTTAGTTGTCTTAATAATCCTTCCTGTCTCCGGGGCAAAATGTTACCCTGTCCCAAGAGACATTTGTAACGTTTTCTGAAGGAACAAATTACTTTTAAGGCCCAAAGGAATCACTGTCCACTGGTGGGATTTCCTTGTCAGAAAGAGACTAAGGAACAACCTTCCTACCGCCTTGAATCAGCAGCCACTTACTGTTCTCCTAGGACCATGATGCTCACACTCAGGGCATTGTTCTCCTATAACACATTGTGCACAACACCCCCGTCAGTGTCAATAGCCCCTACCATCTCTGTTTCTATCAAAATGATTTTATTAGGTAGATATCAGTCACTCAGCCTAACCATGAAGAGGTTATGAATGGAGTTTCTCCAACTTTAGGGCTAAGCCCGTTTAATTCATCCATGTTCCCTGCTCCTGAAGTCCCTGGTTCCCATATGCAAGTGCTGCAGGAGGCCTGAGAAAGAATGTGGGAAGTGCCCTTCTTCACGGAGGTTACAGCGAGGCAGAGGCTTGTGAGGACACTGTCACCACGATGATAATCCTCAGCTGCCTGGGCAGACTCCCTTGTCACTTCCTACATCCTACTTCTACCTGGGTTGGCACAGCCCTGGCACAGACCAAACACTGGGCACATGGAGAGAATAATGACATGAACAGGTGCAAGAGCTTTTCCTCTTTTGTGTTTCATCAAGGCAGAAATGCTTCTCAGAAAATAACCAAGCAAAATTCAAATGCTTTAGTAGGATGGTTTGCTTGGGTTGCTTAATTTCCTGTGCTGTGTGCTTTGCTGTGCCTAGTCGTTCAGTCGCATCCCACTCTTTGTAACCCTGTGGACTGTAGCCCACCAGGCTCCTCTGTCTATGGGGATTCTCCGGGCAACAATACTGGAGTGGGCTGTCATGCTCTCCCCTGGGGGATCTTCCCATCCCAAGGATAGAACCCAGGCCTCCCCATTGCAGGTGGATTCTTTACCGCCTGAGCCACCAGGGAATCCCAAGAATGCTGAAGTGGGTAGCCTATCCCTTTGTCAGGGGAGCTTCCCCACCCAGGAATCAAACCGGGGTCTCCCGAATTGTAGGTGGATTTTTTTACCAGCTGAGTTACCCGGGAAACCCTTAATTTCCTGTAGGGGGCGCCAAAGCAGTGTGAATTGGAAGGTTGGGAATAGATGTGTGTGCACGGCCATGTGTGACATACAGCTAGTGGGGACCTACTGAACAGCGCAGGGACCTCAGTTCGGTGCTTTGTGGTGCTTTGTGGTGACCTAGTTGGATGGCATGAGGAGTGGGGATAGGAGGAAGGCTCAAGAGGGAGGGGATATATGTATATATATTATATAGCTGATTCACTTTGCTGTACAGCAGAAACAAGCATAACTATGAGTTGTAAACTAACTATACCCTAATTTAACAAAAAAAAAAAAAAAAAAAAAAAGGAAAGGAAAGCAGAGGGATCTAGGGCTTCCAAAGGCAGAGGGACAAAATCTTTCTGTGAATTTTGCTGAGAGCGCATTACAACAGAGTCCAATAAATTCACCAGTATCAGCTTCCCATCCCAGCTCCCGTTTGGCTCCCAGAAAGAAAACGGAAGCCAAACTCCTGTTATTGCTCCAGCTGGAGTGGGCTGGGAGAGGGTCCTCCAGTCAGACAGGAAGGGTGTCAGGAGCAGCTACATCCTGTTTGTGCTCCACCAGTCATCACGCTTCCCAGGACTTCCTTCTCTGTGGCCTTGTCAGATTCCCTGACATTCCTTTGTCTTTTTGTTACAGCTCTGGGGCATAATCAAGCAAGGATACAAATGCAAAGGTATGTAAACGTTATTTTGTTAAAATTTTTAAATGTGACTTTTGGGGCAGAAGTCGTAATTGTCTGATGGAAACTTTAAAGCTTTCGGCATCTTGGAGGACCAGAGGCTTTGGGGCTACTGGCAACTGAAGAGTTAATGTGCCCAGGAAAGGCCTCCCTGACAGTTCATTTCCAAGAGCCCAGGCTGGAATTTTATCCCAAGCAAACTACACTTATCAAGCCACACACATCTAACCCCTATCTCTAAGATGTCCTGCTTATCATTAGCACACATTCAAGGTGGGAATTCTGAGGAGAGCAAGCCCAGTGGAAATACTGTATATAAGAACTTTGTCCTTCAAGGGAAAAAAAAAGAACCCATGCTTATTTCTGTAATACATATACATCTCTTTCGGCTCTCACATAGCTAGTCCTGTCTCTACTAAATCACAGATGACAATGAGAGAAGAGGAGACACTTTTGCCCTTTTCAATCAATTTGTTCATATACTCCCCCCATTTAATTGAAATTTATAGCAATTGCATAAATATATATTTAGTAAATGCAAATTATAGATACTTTTGTTGCTACTTGTAGATAAAAGATTATTACATATTATGTAATATGTATTATGCAGAGTGTTCATACTGGTTCTTTTAAGAATCTGATAATGCTCTTGAAAAATATAATAAAACCACAGAGGAAAATGTTGTAATCACAGAATGCCTTCAGATTAATAATGTTCCCTGTGATGCCTTTTTTTCTCTAATTGTCTTTCAGTATTTGGCTTTCATCTTACAAAGAGTAGGGAGCTTCCTTAAACCTCTATGGGAGTCACCCTTTAGTGCTCAGGGGGAAAAAAAAAATCCCTTTAGTTTTCTGAATCAGTTGTCTTAGTCTAACTTGAATTGTTCCTTGATTTCAAGCAGCAAAGATACTGGTTTCTCCCCCTTATGTCCTAGACAGACAGACAGACAAACACACATACAATTTTATGAAGATGAAAACCAATTAAACCCTAAGATCTCTGTTCATATAGTATTTTCTCTTAAAGATATGTAGAGTGAAAAGTCTAATTAAAACAGACCAAATGTCATTACAATTTGATCTTTCCATGATGTCATTACAAAACCATTTGAAACTGGACCACTTAGGACTGGAGTCCCCAGTCTCCAGGCTGCAGACCAGTACCTGCTATCAGATCAGTGGCAGCATTAGGTTACAAATAAAATGCATGGTATATGTAATGTGCTTGAATCACCCTCAAACCACCTTTCCTACCCCTGGTCTGTGGAAACACTGTCTTCCATGAAGAAATTGGTCCCTGGTGCCGAAAAGTTTGGGGACCACTGATTTAGAGGGAAATGGTTTTGAAAATAATGAGAAAGCTCCTTTTTGGTGGTGAGAGAGAAATATACCCTTTAAAATGATCGTCTGTCCTGTGATTCTAAGAGGAATGTAGAACTCTCATCCTAGGAAATAATTGTGCTGTTATCTTCCAAAGTGGCCAAAATTTTCTACCCCAAGGAGCAATTAACATCTACTTTCTTAACTAAAGCATCTCAGGGACAATCACAGGGTCGCTGCATGCCATTTCCAAGCCACAGCCAGTGAAACATGTTTATTGAGCATAAGCTCACCTTGTTTTCTGTTTCTGTGCCAAGAAAGGAAGTGAAGGATGAAATCACTTGCTCTGGAAAAGGTTTGGGGACATGAAGAAGAATAGAAAATGCAGACAAATCCTGAATGGAGGGATGCCTTGCTATTAATAATGAGAGGCAGCAGTAGGTCCTGGGAGAGAGTAGACGCTGAGGCTTCTCACCCACTTTCTGGCTCAGGGAGTGCATTTATGGGGACAGATCTTGGTATGGAGAAGAACCCCAGTCCCATGTAATTTACAACTAGTTTGAGGACAAAGGCAACTCCTCCCCTCAGGCTGCCCCTGCTTGTTGCTCCCTGGTACTTTAATGAACTGTGTAGAAGAAACAACAGAACAAATAAAAGAGAGAACTTTGGGAACCCCAGGAAGGGAAGAGAGTCCTGCTGGCCCTTTTACTGCCCCAAGACACACCCTGTGGATATGAGATTAAACACAGAAACAAGGGTGGGGGAGGGGAGTCCTGACAGCCCAAAGACCACCCTGGAAACCTGGTCTGCACCCAACACATGAGGTTCACACTAATCACCTGTGATGCTTTGGGTTGTTTCAGATTGTGGAGCCAACTGTCATAAACAGTGCAAAGACCTCCTGGTTCTGGCCTGTAGGAGGTTTGCCCGGGCACCCTCCTTGGGCAGCAGTCATGGGTCACTGCCTGGAAGTCCCTCGTTGCCCCCAGGTAATGTCCTCTACTTTCTTTCCTATTGTGATTTCTCTCTGCTCACCTTCCAATCCTGCACCTTGGTTGGGTTTTAGATCTAAAACTGGTCAGAGCCATTATTATAAACACAAAGGTCTTCTTCAGGATGAGCAGCAGTGGCTAAAAACCCTTGAACCCTGCACGCTGTCTCTGCTTTCAGGTCTCAATAACTGAGGCCAGTTTCACTCCGCCTCTGATCTGTTCCTCTAGGACCTTGCCCTTCGGACTCCTGTTGTCTGCAACCACTTTGACCGTTTGCTATTAAGCAGTCAGATGTCAAATAATCACGATAATCACAGTAAGCTTTCCCCTTCCAGTGCAGGATGAGGTGTTTGAGTTCCCTGGTGTCACTGCTGGACACCGAGACCTGGACAGCAGAGCCATCACACTGGTCACAGGCTCCTCTGGCAAGATCTCTGTGCGGCTGCAGCGGGCCACCACCAGCCAGGCCACCCAGACCGAGCCTGTGTGGTCAGAGGCTGGCTGGGGGGACTCAGGGTCCCACACCTTCCCGAAAATGAAGTCCAAGTTCCACGACAAAGCAGCAAAGGACAAAGGCTTTGCCAAGTGGGAAAATGAGAAGCCCAGGGTGCAGGCTGGTGTGGATGTTGTTGACCGAGGCACCACGTTCGAACCTGACCAGGATGAAGCAGACATGGATGAGACCAAACAGGATGGTGAGGTCAGTGCTGGTCAAACCACAAATAAAATCAGAAGAGGGAAGCAGAAAGGGACTGAGATGAGCGTTATAGTGATTCCACAAGGCACCCTGGTAGTTTTGAAAGCAGAGTGGTTGGGAATTAAGATATATCACTTTTGTTTTTTTAAAGACATATCACTTTTAGTCTTGCTATTGGCTAATTATGTGACTCTGGACAAATGGTCTCTTCTCCTTGGACCTCAGTTTCATCATGTATAAAACTGAACCAAGGGACTTCCTGGTGGTCCAGTGGTTAGAATTTCACCTTCCAATGCAGGGAATGTGGGTTTGATCCCTGGTCAGGGAGGTAAGATCCCACATGCCTCTTGGCCAAAAAACAAACATAATGGAAACAGTACTATAACAAATTCAACATAGGCTTTGAAAATGGTCTGCATCAAAAAAAAACAAATCTTAAAAAAAAAAAAAAAAAAAAAACTACACACACACACACCTGAACTGAATGGGTTCTAAAACTCAGTAAAGACTTTCCTGTCTGTGTACTGATGTGATGTCCAGGGACCCTTGTGTGTATCCAATATATCAGTTCACTATACCCACCAGCTTAGTTTTCCAACTAGAATCAGGGCGCACACTCAGAGAAGGCAGTGGAAGCAAAAAAGTTTGCAGATGGAGGAGAATTGGAAACTCTTGCCCCTACTTAAAAAAAAAAAAAAAAAAAGGCTTTTGACAGCATCATGGGGCAGAGGGCGGTGAATATCAGAGGTGGGGGGCTTCAGGATTCTATAAGAGTCTTTGCCTCCACACAAAAATGATGCTCAAATCATCCAAAGCAAATTGGGACGCATATGGAATATGTTACAATAAGCTGAAAATATAAATTGTTTCAAGATGGACTTAGATAAATTTGTTAGTCAATAGTCTATAGTGTATTAAGAAAAAGATTTGAGGAAATTGGTGTCATATTCGTAACCTTTAAAGCAATGTCATGGAAGGCAGCCATTGCCTCCCTACTGAATCATAAACAGAGTATTAGGTTAGGCAGAGATCCTACTGGATCAAGCCGATGCTCTTTATTCTTATGATTGGACCTCCACATTCCACTTGTCCTCAGATCTCAGCACAGTCTCCATAGTTATCTATGATGAGAAAAATGTCAATGACCTTTAACCAAAATTCCTTCCTCATTGAAGACAGTAAGGATACTGCACGTGGTAGTCAGTCATACGAAGTTTATTGTAAGTTCCTGCTGAGCCATTGTTTCCCTCTTATAACAATAACTTTTAAAGCAGCTTTATTGAGATATTATAACATTTCCCCATCTAAAGTATATAATTCAGTGGGTTTTCGTATATTCACAGAGTTGCACAACCACCACTACAGTCTAATTTAAGAACATTTACACCATGTGCTGGGTGGACTACATGATCTTTTAATTCTCTCTAAATCTTGAGAGCACAAAATACTGGTCATTTGTGATGTTCCCTCAAAATTATCTGATAAATTGCTTTCTGGGGATAGTTTTATTTTACCAAGAGAGATCCCTTGGTACAGCAGGCTCTGATTCATGTTGCAGGATGGCTGACTTCAGCTGAGGACACTGAAGGCAATTGTGTTGGCATTTGGAAGGAGCAAGATAAGAAACTCTGAAGAACACTCCAACGCTCAGGAAGTTATCTGAAAAGATCCCTGGACATTCACTGGCTTGTGACGCTGTGGGATCTATGACTAAACTATGGGCCAGAGGATTTACCCTATGAACTATTTATTTCCTCCTCCCCTGCTCCTAGTGAGGTGCCACAGAGAGATGTGTTATGTCGTTGGTGATTTCCTCTCCTTTCTCTAGAGCCATTTATATACGGGTGAAATGGAAGCTTTTGGGCACGTACTTGATATTCATTCTCTAAACTCAGACTACTTTTCTGTGAGAATGTTACTTCAGTGTTTTTATAAACTTCTGAGGGGGGTGTGTAACGAGGAGTCAATTTAATGGTCTTTTTGGGTGCTTTTTGGATGGGACCAGGACTTAACATTTTCTTGAGAGACAAGGAAGCTCTTCTACGCTTGGAATGTAGTGGTTCTTCTAATAATGATCTGTTGCAAGGAGAAGCTGTTTACATTGTTCTTACTGTACAAAGTGCAACAAACCACACTTTTATAATCATATGTCTTACCAATTCTGCATCACTAGGTAGCCATGATAGATACATCCATGAAAACTCTCCTAATATTTATAATTGCCATGGGGAAAAATTCACTAAATGCTTGTCCCATCTGACTAGGTTTAGCCATCTTTCCTAAGACTGCTATTAATTAAGTGTCAGTAGCAATTTAAAAAATAAATAAAAGTTTTAGGGAATAAAATTAAGGAGAAAAACAAACCATCCCTCCAACCACATACTGAAATATTTTTAAAACTCAACCAGCAATTTTTAAAACCTCAAAATAGTTTTAAGACTTCTGTTTGTTGAAAAAGAAAAAAAATTTGGTTGTGAAAGAGAGCTGGCATGTTCTTCCTAAGAAATTGCCATCCATGGTTAAAAAAAAGAGAGAGAGAGAGACATAGAAAGCAAATCACCACAAACTGCCTCTGATTAACATTTCATTTAAACTTTTAAAGTATCAGGGTTTTGAATATCTTCCTTGACTCAGCGTTACTAGACACGGGTCTGTTTCTTACATGATGAATTAGGAGAAAGCGCTTGGTTCAAGATATTGAAAAATAGAGGTGGGTTTGAGCCTAGGGGTGAGGAGAATGAGCTGCTACCAAGTGACCAGTCAGAAACTGGATCCACAGAGGCGCACTGGTCTGCATCTGGAAGCAATCCATGTAAGACTGAGTTTCTTTGGGGGCAGTCGCTTCAATAAAGAAATGCCTTTTTTCTCACTTTCCATTAGGTAAATGAGGACAGTTCTGTTCAGGAAGCACTTGTTGAGGACCTGCTCTGGGCAGGTCCTGTGTTAGATGCACAAAGCGGAGCAACCCTTCATCTCTCCCCTTGGAGATGAGAGTCTGCACAGTGTTAAGGCAAAGTGACTCTCTAAAATACTGTTTCAAATTTGCTAGAACTGACTTAATCAGGCCAAACAGATCCAGAGATCAGTTTGCAAAAATAATGCAAATTAAATAAAGTTATTAGGTGAGGGGTCATGATTGAGCTAGAAAATATAAGAACTCACCATTTGCAAGCACCTCAGAAAGCAAACAGCCATTCTCAGCATTGGTTCTATGTATATGCACTCTCTATTCCTATTCATAAATGCAATGAAATACATGTTATCAAAATTAATAACAGAAAATGGCAATTTAAGTACAAGAAAACTTTCTTGTGTGTATGTCTTGTTAAGGAATATTAAGACTTATTTTTCATCTCAAAGCAGTTATTTCACTTGCCATTTAGTTTGTGTTATTTTTGAGATTTCAAATATACAGAAAGTTTTATATGATCAGCCTTCCTGTGACAAAGATATAAATGAAACTGGAGTAAAAACAAACCAAAAAAAATAATAAAACAAGCATATTTGTGTGTATATATGTATATAAATTATTTTGTATATGTGTGTTTATATATATACATGGCTAGTGGTTAGGGTTCAGTGCTTTCACTGCTTCCATGGCCCAGGTTTAATCCCTGGTTGGGAACTGAGACCACTCAAGCCATGTGGCAAAAACAAAAACAAAACCAGTGAGTATTATTAGATACCAGTGGGCTTCCCTGATGGCTTAGCAGGTAAAGAATCTACCTGCAATGCAGGAGACATAGGAGACACAGGTTTGATCCCTGGGTCAGGAAGATTCCCTGAAGGAGGAAATGGCAACTCACTCCAGTATTCTTGCTGAAAAATCCCACGGACAGAGGAGCCTGGAGGGCTACAGTCCAAAGGGTCACAAAGAGTGGGACATGCTTGAGCAAACACACACAAAGGAAATATTAGATATGGCAATTGAGTCTTCATTGAAAGATGTACAAACTGGATTGATGCTTTTCCAGATCTGTCTAAACAAGAGTGATCCTAATTGATATTTTGAACACTTTATGTGGAGTGACTGTTTCCTGAAGTAATAATGTCCCCAGATTTCCATGGTAACAAAGTCTTTCCAAAAATCAAAGAAGTTTGTTATTTGACAATGAAGGCAGGACACCTACAGAAGGAAGTGCCAAAATGTTATTGATGGCAGGAAGCTTAAGCACCCTGAAGATAAATATCTGGATTTTTGACAGAGGAGGTAAATTCAGTCAAATGAGATTCCCACAGCACACCTTTGGCATGCAATCCACAGCCAGATTTAAATCCCATCTCTGCCAGTTGTAATCATGAGATCCTGGGCAAGTTATGTACATATCTTTGAGCCTCAGTTTTCACGTTTGAAAAGGAGAGATTTCACTACCTTCTTCAACTACTTGTGTTGAAGTACAACTACCTGTGTGTGTGTGTTCAGTTGCTCAGTCATGTCCAACTCTGTGACCCCATGGACTGTAGCCTCTAGGCTCCTCTGTCCATGGGATTTTCCAGGCAAGAATACTGGAGTGTGTTGCCATTTCATCCTCCAGGGGATCTTCCTGACCCAGGGATCAAACCCTTGTTTCCTGCAGTGCAGGTGGATTCTTTACCCCTAAGCCACGGGGAAAGCCTTCTACCTTACAGAGTTTTAAAGATCAAGTCTAATAATACATGTAAAAGTACTTTGTAAAGACCTTATAAGAATATTATTTTATAGTCAAATAGGGTTCTTTTCTAAACTTGTCTTCAGACTACATACTTACATGACTCTGTTGTTTGGAGGCTCTAAATCCAACTTTTAACTAAATTTTGTGTCAAAGAATTAAACAAATATTCACAGGGTTTTATTTTTTATTCCTGGCACTGTGTGTGTATAGGGCCAGCTCTGTTCTGTTTTCTAACACTGGTTATTCTCACTCTGTTTGAAAATAGATAGATGAGATTATGAAACCAAATGGGTAAAATGTAAATAAGCTTAGAGAAAAAGATCAAAGTATAAAGGTGCTTAAGAGGTTGACCTTTTGAAAGAATTTATTTTACTACAGGGATACAAAAGGAAAATAAAACAACTTTTTAAGTAAAAAGTATTCCATTTATTTGACATCCGCAATGTATTCCATAACTACTGAAGGTGGTAATGATAGGAAACTACTTGAATTTAAGGTTCATCAGAAAACTGCTTCCTCCGTGCTTCATCCAAAGCTTGCTTGCTGAAGTTTAGAGAGTACTCAGACCTTGAACAAAAATATTTATTCTCTTTTTAAGAGGTTAATGGCAACCACGTTGGAATTCACATCTATTCAGAATCTAAGTGACTTGCAGTTTACACAAAATAGCATAAGGAAAGCATCACATGGGGCATTCTATAAAGCAGTGGACCCTAATGCTTCAAAAATAAAATGGCTTTAAAAAAAAAGTAGAAAGAGGGACGGAGCAGTTATGGCTCAACCAAAACCCAGCAACAAATTGAGGTGTTGTAAACCTTGATTGGATTCTGGACCAAAAAATAAATAAAGCAGACATTTGGGGAGGGCAATTAAATATTTAAATATTTAAATTTGGGGAATTAAATGACGTATGGAATGAATGTTATTAATTCACTCCAGTCTGAGATTTTGTGGTTATGTAGGAGAATGTCTCAGAGAAGGAAATGGCAACCCACTCCAGTCCTCTTGCCTGGAAAATCCCATGGATGGAGTAGCCTGGTAGGCTGCAGTCCTTGGGGTTGCTAGGAGTCGGACACGACTGAGTGACTTCACTTTCACATTTCACTTTCATGCATTGGAGAAGGAAATGGCAACCAGCTCCAGTGTTCTTGCCTGGAGAATCCCAGGGATGGGAGAGCCTGGTGGGCTGCTGTCTATGGGGTTGCACAGAGTCAGACACTACTGAAGCGACTTAGCAGCAGCAGCAGGAGGAGACTGCCTATTTTTAGGAGATACCTACTGAAGTAGTTAGGGATGAAGTATCAATATCTGCAATCTACTTTGAAATGGTTCAGTAAAAAGGAAAGCATTTTCTGTAGAGTGATAAAGCAAATGTGGCAGGATGTTAACAATTGTTATATTAGGTAGAGTGTTATGTAATAGGGAAGAACCTTTGTATTCTATTAGAAGCTAATCACTAAAGGGATGTTGCCTATAAGCTTAAATTATATATAATGCTGCATCTCTGGGAAACTTGCCTCCCAGGTAATGAGTATTAAGCTAAAATACCTTTGTTTAGCTCACAGGAAACAACCTGACCAGGCCTGCCTGTGAATGACTACAGGCAGGAAGAAATTAACATCCCTTTAGGAGGCTGACAGGAACCAGGAAATGTTTGACCTTACTTGTCCTCCTTTTAGTTTAAAAGAAGCCTGAATTCTAACTCAGGCAAGATGGTTCTTTGGGACATGAGTCCACCATTTTCTCAGACTACTGGCTTTCTGAATAAAGCCGCCACTCCTTGCTCCAAAAACTTATCTTTTGATTTATTGGCCTGTCATGCAGCAGGCAGTACAAACTTGGACTTGGTACAAGTTACTACAAATTTTGTTGTAGTCAGTCAAAATCCTTGTTGCTCATGGCTAGCCAGCCCTGGTTGGGGAATTTTCAGGTAAGGCCTTAGCAGGTGCTGGGGTCCCTCGTCCTGAGGATCTTGCCTTTGAATTTCCCTGAGGCAGCACCGGCTGCCCCAGTGTTTGGCAGTCAGAGCAAGGAATCAACATTTGGGAGCCAATGGGATCCATACAGTATAGTAAGTCATCCTGGTGTGAATAGTTGGGCCTTTATTTCCTCTCTAGGGCTTTTTCCCTGGAAGAGTCAATTTATTTTGTATTTGAATAGGTACCCTTTTGCTGCTGCTGCTAAGTCACTTCAGTCATGTCCGACTCTGTGTGACCCCATAGACGGCAGCCCACCAGGCTCCCCTGTCCCTGGGATTCTCCTGGCAAGAACACTGGAGTGGGTTGCCATTTCCTTCTCCAATGCATGAAAGTGAAAAGTGAAAGTGAAGTCGCTCAGCCGTGTCCGACTCTTCGAAACCCCATGGACTGCAGCCTACCAGGCTCCTCCGTCCATGGGATTTTCCAGGCAAGAGTACTGGAGTGGGGTGCCATCGCCTTCTCCATGGTACCCTTTTGGAGAGAGGCAAAAGTGGTTGGACTTTTACCTTATTTATGAACTGGTTCATTTGTATCTTTGGATGCATTTGTGTGTATATTTTGTATTTTGCTTGTCATGAATTTCCTGTCTTTAAAAATGGAGAATTTTAAATGATCAACTAATTTCAACTATCCCTAAAGCAAGTCTTCTGAGGCTTATTTTGAATAAGACAAATGCATGGGTGGGAGGATGATAATATTTTATTGTAACAATGTGTGGCCATAGTACCTGTTGGGATCTTCACAAGGGGTTTAGGCAGGGTTATCTTGGGGCCCTGTGCCCCAAGTACTGTACCTTTCTTGTATTAATTATGTCATTTATGGTCTACTGTGCTGTGGTATTTGTAAAACCCCAAGACCAAACTTGAGGGTTTATTTAGGATTTTGTGTTTGTTCTTTGGGTTTTTCATTTTGTTTGGTATTGTTCTCCATTTACAGCCAAAGAAATTTTGTGATATTTAAGACTTTTACTGATGTCAAATGGAGGAAAGGATCAGGGGAAGAAAAAAGGAAAAAAACCTGTCTGTTCTTGTCCAAGAGTGGGACATCCCCAAGAAGAAGAGAAAGGTTCCAGTTGGCTCCTAAAATCACCAAAATCTATGAATAGAAGTGTCTTTTCCATAAATATTATTATAAAAGGGTATTGCCATCTAGAAAGGTTAGCTTGATTTCTCACATCTGCCAGAAACCCAATTTGAATACAATCTCTTTTGTAACTGATGGGCTTTGTATTGCTGTACCTGATTCATGACTGAATATTTGGAATGGGAGCTTTGAGGTCCCTGTGTTTGTGTGTTTGTATGTGTATAATAGGTATGTGGCACTGCCAAAATTAATCTGTAAAAGAGCTCTATTTAATTAGTTTAAAGGAAATTAAGCACTTACATAAATACTCAAACACATAAGACATTGGCCAGAATACATTTTAGGTTCATAAATACTCAGTATTGAATTAATATCTGGTATACGCTAAGTTGCTTCAGTCGTGTCCGACCTGTGTGACCCCATAGATGGCAGCCCACCAGGCTCCCCTGTCCCTGGGATTCTCCAGGCAAGAACACTGGAGTGGGTTGCCATTTCCTTCTCCAATGCATGAAAGTGAAAAGTGAAAGTGAAGTCACTCAGTCGTGTCCGACTCCTAGCAACCCTGTGGACTGCAGCCTACCAGGCTCCTCCGTCCATGGGATTTGCCAGGCAAGAGTACTGGAGTGGGGTGCCATTGCCTTCTCCGAATATCTGGTATATCTGGTATTAAAGTTATCTTGGGCTTCCCAGGTGGCTCAGTGGTAAAGAATCTGCTTGCCAATTCAGAAGACATGGATTTGATCCCTGGGTCGGGAAGATCCCCTGAAGGATGAAATGGCAACCCATTCCAATATTCTTGCCTGGAAAATCCCAAAGGCAGAGGAGCCTGGAGAGCTACAGTCCATGGGGTTGCAAAGAGTTGACTGAGCACATATGCAATCATTAAAGTTACCTTAAGCTTTCTGGTTTGATTAATACAGATATGGTTTTACAGTTATGAATTTAGGTATAATACTTTTATTGTACATATGTTTACTAGAAATCAAATAAGACCTTATTATTCCTGTTACAAAATTTGTCAGCAAGAAAAATAAATGATATGACAAAGCTTTTAAGTAAATAGAGGTAAATGAGGTAAGAGTTTTCAATAATCTTTAGGAATATTATGTTTTGGGAATGTCTAACTACAATAGTCTCTCCAGATTTTTGTAACTTTAAACTAAATGAAGAGAATTCATTGACTATCTGAGTCATTTCAAATAGGATAAAATAGTGGAACATTAATTGCTGGGCAGGTCTAAGTTTACCTACCTTTGCTTCTTAGGAGAGGAAGACCAAAGCATAAGTTTATCAATCAATAAATGCTGATATGATAAACAGATACAGTCACTGTATTATTTTTAAAGCTTTTTTTGAAGATTTGTAATTTTAAAAGTTGTAAAACAAAGAAATCCTTACTACTTTTCTTACCAGAATTCATTAGAAAAGCAACAGTTAGAATAAAAACAAAAAAGCAAGCTCCATTTGCAGAGAAACTAGAAGAGATCTGAAATCTTAGGCCCAATAGAGGAAAGATAACCAAAAGCATCAGAGGTTGATCAGAGAGGCTTGTAGGAGAACATGAAGAGAAGCTGCTGTAGTAGAGAGGGATTCAGCAGCTAAAATATAGACAAAGGAACAACTAGCAGGCAGGAACAAATATCCCTCTCAGCATGTAGGGGGAGATTCCTTTTAAAACAGAAGCAGCAATACCAGCAGGAACTTCCTGGATCTGGTCTGGTTCTGAGAAGCAGTAGAGAAGGAGCACACAGATGAAACATTTGTAAGACATGACCTGTCTATTATATAAAGAGACTGTATATATATATTTATATTCTATATTATATAATATTATTTGTAACATATATACTATAAATAAATATTATAAATTATATAAAATATAAAAATGTTATATGTAATTATACAATATACAAATTAAAATTCCAGGGACTGTATAGTCCATGGGGTCACAAGAGTCCGACACAACTGAGCAACTGAACTGAACTGAATTCTAAGATAGTGAACTTTGTCATGGAAAAAAAGAAAATACAATTGCCAATCCCTCCCAATTAACCTTTGCTAAATGAAGTTACATGCAAAACCTAGGATGATAAGACATTTCACCTGGCCTGGATATTATCCTGGCTTTGTCCCAAAGGGAACTTCCTGAAATTTTGGATTACACACCCACAATTAAAAACAGTTGAGACAAAACAAAAACCCAGGGCTTACTAGAGGGGAAAAAAGGGATAGTTAAATGTGAGACCTCTCACTACAAAAACAAACAAACAACACTGTTAAAAGCTAAGAACTAAAGCCACTTAATGAATTCCTGATCCCAGAAACCATAATAATAAAAGCTTATTGTTTTAAGCAACTAAGTTTTATGGTGTTTTGTTATACAAAATATTCTACTTGGTGATTACACCATAACTTTGGGGTTATTTTCTTTACTGTTCAGAATTTGTACTTCTATCAGATAACTTAATAAGATGCAAATGATTTTCTTCTCCAAGTAAACACCTGGGCCCTAATCCATAATAAATAGTATTATCAAACAAAGTTATATTCTCTTCGAAGAGTTTCTCAACCTCTGTGCTGTGGAAGCTTGGGTCCAGTTAATATTTTGTTGGGATGGGGTGGAGGCTGTCCTGTGCATTGTAGTATATGTCATGAGATGCTTGTAGCACTCTGTCTTCCCCACTTGTGACAACCAAAAAATGCCTCCAGACAGTTCCAAATGTCTTCTTTGGGACAAAACTGCTCTTGTCTGAGAACCACTGCACAGGCATCAGACTCATGTGGAGGTCTTGCTCAAGCAAGACAGATTAACAGACTCCATGCATAGAGTTTCATTTTTTTTAATTGGAGGCTAATTACTTTGTTGGGAGAAATATCAATAACCTCAGATATGCAGATGACAGCACCCTTATGGCAGAAAGTGAAGAGGACTAAAAAGCCTCTTGATGAAAGTGAAAGAGGAGAGTGAAAAAGTTGGCTTAAAGCTCAACATTCAGAAAACGAAGATCATGGCATCTGGTCCCATCACTTCATGGAGAAACAGTGGAAACAGTGTCAGACTTTATTTTTGGGTTCCAAAATCACTGCAGATGGTGACTGCAGCCATGAAATTAAAAAACACTTACTCCCTGGAAGAAAAGTTATGACCAACCTAGACAGCATATTGAAAAGCAGAGACATTACTTTGCCAACAAAGGTCCATCTAGTCAAGGCTATGGTTTTTCCAGTGGTCATGTATGGATGTGAGGATTGGACTGTGAAGAAAGGTGAGAGCCGAAGAATTGATGCTTTTGAACTGTGGTGTTGGAGAAGACTCTTGAGAGTCCCTTGGACTGCAAGGAGATCCAACCAGTCCATTCTGAAGGAGATCAGCCCTGGGATTTCTTTGGAAGGAATGATGCTAATGCTGAAACTCCAGTACTTTGGCCACCTTATGCAAAGAGTTGACTCATTAGAAAAGACTGTGATGCTGGGGGGAATTAGGGGTAGGAGGAGAAGGGGACGACAGAGGATGAGATGGCTGGATGGCATCACTGACTCGATGGACGTAAGTCTGAGTGAATTCTGGGAGTTGGTGATGGACAGGAAGGCCTGGCGTGCTGCGATTCATGGGGTCAAAAAGAGTCGGACATGACTGAGCGACTGAACTGAACTGAGGGTGGAAACTGAGAACTTGTATTTCTGAGTTCCCTGGTGATGCTGGTGCTGATGCTGTTAGTTGAGTACTGCACTTGAGAATTGCTGCTCTAGGAAGTCAGCTAACCCTTAAGCAGGCTTGTTAAGACACTGCTCTAAAATGACATCCAAAGGACAGCGCAGCCATTCTTTATTTCCAGGTAAGGGGTGAGCTTTCTTAGTAATTCTTTCTAAAGACATAGAAGGTGAACACAATTCTACGTAGTTATAAAGGTAAACACTGGAACAACACTCTAATCTGTCTAAATATTAGAATAAATATAAAAACCAAAGCAAAGAGAACCTCTATGACATTTAAAAGTTGTAAAAATAGAAAACAGAATCTAAAATAAGACAGAACTAAGTTCAAATATATCTGTCATGTAAATATAAATGGACTACACTCAACTATATTTTTAAAAAGATTCTCAGACTGATAACAAAGAAAAATCCAATTCTCTGATGTCCTCAAGAGACTTCTTATAAGTGATTCAGATGGTTGAAAAAAAGTTTTTAAACGCTGGTCATAAATATAACACAAAATTCAAAGCAAAAGGCACAAAAAGAGACAAAGGCAGGCTGATTTTTATGCTAAAGGATACAATTCACAGTGAAAATTTAATGATTAAGTATTTTTGCACCAAATTACAGAACATCAGCATTTATAGACTAGGAACTAAAGGTGATTCAAGGAGAAATACACAGAAATATACTAATGGCATAAGAGATTCACTTTCACCTGACTTAGCACATGATACATAAAGGACCAAGCACACAGAACATACATCGCTGGACTTGTGCCACCTAGTACAGTAGCCACCCACCACGTGTGGTTGCTGAGCACTTGAAATATGCAAAGTCCAAAGTAAGATGTGCTATTAGTACAAAATCTGTCAGACTTCTAAGTGCACAACAAAGAAGGTAAAATTTCACTAAGAAATTCTGTATATTGATTATATGTTACAATATAATATTTTGATGTAATGTGTTAAAATATTATTAAGAATAATTTTACCATTCAAAAAAATTTCTTAACATAGCTACCATAAAAAGTGCATATGTGAATTGTGTTATATTTCATTTGGAGAGTGCTGTTCCAGAAAAATTCTAAAAATTAATGAAGTAAATCTAAATAATTAAAACAGCTAATACATATATGCTGCTTATTTGATTCTAGACACTACCCTAAATGCTTTGCATATGTTAATCCATTTAATTCTTGTACAACCCTAAGAAGTAGATATTATCATTATAGCTACTTTACAAATGAGGAAACTGAGACATAGAGAAATTAAGTAACTTGCCAAAGAGTCCAGTAAAAAATCTGGGATTTGGATACTGTTAGTCTGGCTCCTAGAGGAGCAACCCCACGTCCAAGGAGCTGCGGCTGCGTGGGGGAGGGCCGAGAGGAGCTACTCCACGTTCAAGGTCAGGAGGGGCAGCCGTGAGGAGATACCCCTCATCCAAGGTAAGGAGCAGCGGCTGCGGTTTGCTGGAGCAGCCGTGAAGAGATACCCCACGTCCAAGGTAAGAGAAACCCAAGTAAGACAGTAGGTGTTGCGAGAGGGCATCAGAGGGCAGACACACTGAAACCATAATCACAGAAAACTAGTCAATCTAATCACACGGACCACAGCCTTGTCTAACTCATCGAAACCAAGCCATGCCATGTGGGCCCACCCAAAATGGGCGGGTCATGGTGGAGAGGTCTGACAGAATGTGGTCCACTGGAGAAGGGAATGGCAAACCACTTCAGTATTCTTGCCTTGAGAACCCCATGAACAGTATGAAAAGGAAAAATGATAGGATACTGAAAGAGGAACTCCTCAGGTCGGTAGGTGCCCAATATGCTACTGGAGATCAGTGGAGAAATAAGTCCAGAAAGAATGAAGGGATGGAGCCAAAGCAAAAACAATACCCAGCTGTGGATGTGACTGGTGATAGAAGCAAGGTCCAATGCTGTAAAGAGCAATATTGCACAGGAACCTGGAATGTTAGGTCCATAAATCAAGGCAAATTGGAAGTGGTCAAACAGGAGATGGTAAGAGTGAATGTCGACATTCTCAAATCAGCAAACTGAAATGGACTGGAATGGGTGAATTTAACTCAGATGACCATTATATCTACTACTGCAGGCAGGAATCCCTTAGAAGAAGTGGAGTAGCCATCATGGTCAACAAGAGAGTCCGAAATGTAGTACTTGGATGCAATCTCAAAAATGACAGAATGATCCCTGTTCATTTCCAAGGCAAACTACTCAGTATCACGATAATCTAAGATTATGCTCCAACCATTAACACTGAATAAGCTGAAGTTGAACGGTTCTATGAAGACCTACAAGACCTTTTAGAACTAACACGCCCAAAAGATGTTCTTTTCATTATAGGGGACTGGAATGCAAAAGTAGGAAGTCAAGAAACACCTGGAGTAACAGGCAAATTTGGCCTTGGAGAATGGAATGAAGCAGGGCAAAGGCTAATAGAGTTTTGCCAAGAGAACGTACTGGTCATAGCAAACACCCTCTTTCAACAACACAAGAGAAGACTCTACACATGAACATCACCAGATGATCAACACTGAAATCAGATTAATTATATTCTTTGCAGCCAAAGATGGAGAAGCTCTACACAGTCAGCAAAAACAAGACCAGGAGCTGACTGTGGCTCAGATCATGAACTGCTTATTGCCAAATTCAGACCTAAATTGAAGAAAGTAGGGAAAACCACTAGACCATTCAGGTATGACCTAAATCAAATCCCTTACGATTACACAGTGGAAATGAGAAATAGATTTAAGGGACTAGATCTGATAGAGTGCCTGATGAACTATGGACAGAGGTTCGTGACATTGTACAGGAGACGGATCAAGACCTTCCCCATGGAAAAGAAATGCAAAAAAGCAAAATGGCTGTTTGAGGAGGCCTTACAATTAGCTGAGAAAAGAAGAGAAGTGAAAAGCAAAGGAGAAAAGGAAAGATATTCCCATTTGAATGCAGAGTTCCAAAGAATAGCAAGGAGAGATAAGAAAGCCTTCCTCAGCAATCAATGCAAAGAAATAGAGGAAAACAACAGAATGGGAAAGACTAGAGATCTCTTCAAAAAAATTAGAGCTACCAAGGGAACATTTCATGCAAAGATGGGCTTGATAAAGGACAGAAATGGTATGGACCTAACAGAAGCAGAAGATATTAAGAGATGGCAAGAATACACAGAACTGTACAAAAAAGATCTTCACAACCCAGATAATCACGATGGTGTGTTCACTCACCTAGAGCCAGACATCCTGGAATATGAAGTTAAGTGGGCCTTAGAAAGCATCACTACGAACAAAGCTAGTGGAGGTGATGGAATTCCAGTTGAGCTATTTCAAATCCTGAAAGATGATGCTGTGAAAGTGCTGCACTCAATACGCCAGCACATTTGGAAAACTCAGCAGTGGCCACAGGACTGGAAAAGGTCAGTTTTCATTCCAATCCCAAAGAAAGGGAATGCGAAAGAATGTTCAAACTACCACACAATTGCACTCATCTCACACGCTAGCAAAGTAATGCTTAAAATTCTCCAAGCCAGGCTTCAGCAATACATGAACCATGAACTTCCAGATGTTCAAGCTGGTTTTAGAAAAGGCAGAGGAACCAGAGGGACGGGGGAGCCTGGTGGCCTGCCGTCTCTGGGGTCGCACAGAGTCGGACACGACTGAAACGACTTAGCAGCAGCACCAGCAGTCAAGGCTATGGTTTTTCCAGTGGTCATGTATGGATGTGAGAGTTGGACTGTGAAGAAAGCTGAGCACCGAAGAATTGATGCTTTTGAACTGTGGTGTTGGAGAAGACTCTTGAGAGTCCCTTGGACTGCAAGGAGATCCAACCAGTCCATTCTAAAGGAGATGAGTCCTGGGTGTTCACTGGAAGGACTGATGCTAAAGCTGAAACTCCAGTACTTTGGCCACTTTATGCGAAGAGTTGACTCCTTAGAAAAGACTGTGATGCTGGGAGGGATTGGGGGCAGGAGGAGAAGGGGAAGACAGAGGATGAGATGGCTGGATGGCATCACCAACTCGATGCACATGAGTTTGGGTGATCTCCAGGAGTTGGTGATGGACAGGGAGGCCTGGCGTGCCTGTCCTATTCATGGGCTCGCAGAGTCGGACACGACTGAGCAACTGAACTGAACTTAAGTCTGGCTCTAGAGTCTGTACTCTAAACCATGGTTAAAAATTAATGCATATCCATGTTAACCCTGTCCTCTAAAAACAGACTGTCTTTAGCTCTGTCTTCTTCAATGAAACAATTACAAAAATCAACCATACGTTAGGTCACAAGGAAAACATCAGTAAATTTCCAAAGTTTGGAAATAATAGAGATAAAACTTTATCATAATACTATAAAATTAGAACTTGATGGCAAAACTAGAAAAATAAATTCCCTAAAATCCAGAAGTTAAAACAAAAGTTACCTCTTTCAAATCTTTAAGAAGAAATTGAAGAATTTATAAGAAATGATCTTGAAGACACTATACAAAGAATTTTTAAGAAATGATTTTGAAGACACTATACATACTTCCTACAAGTTCCACATAAGCACTGCCCATAAGAGGAAAAGTCAGTCTTAAATATATGAATACATTAATATACAAGAAAGAATAAAAATAAATGACTATTTAAATTTAGACCTAAAACAAAGGGAAAATAGAAAACCTAGTTAAAATGGATAATTTCTAGGAAAATACAATCTGCAAAACCTGACTTAAGAAAACAATAGTGGGGTCATTGAAGAGTTGCTGTCCAAAGTTATCATCAGACTCAGATAGTTCTACTAAAAACTGTTATCACACTTTTAAATTATAGATTAATTCTGTATAATTTACATAGTTCTAGAACATAATGAAGACTTCTAAAAACTTTAAAGTAAGTCAAACATAGTACTGACATCAAAAGAAAACTGGAATAATATCATTTATGAATATCAAGGCAAATCTGAACTATTTTAAGTACAGTGCAAAATATACAGGTTAGTACTAGGAATTTAAGAATGGTTCAGTATTCTTTTGTCTATGAATATGTGATTAGGTTAAAATCTAAAGAGAAAATTATATGATCGTCTTAATAAGTGCTAAATATTTGACAAAATTCAATACCCATTTTTATTTAAAACTCTTGAAAATAAAAAACAATTTAAAAAAATAGATAAAAACTTTTGAATGTGATTAAAATGTATTTATCTCAACTGCCAAACCAGGAAGATACTTAGAAAACATTGTAAGCATTGTGAGTAAAGCCTTGCCGATGATAAGAAGGCCTATAATCATTTATTATCTAACATTGCCTTTGAGAGGTGTTAAGTAATACAGAATATAAAAAGGGAAATAGGAGTATAAATATTTTAAAGTAGGCAAAAACAATTACTGTGAAGTGACTACACTGAGACACTACAAGTGAATCAACTGAAACTTACTACAAACAAAAAGAAAAACCAATAATTGGGTATTAAATGAATAGAAATAACAGTCATTAATACAGACAGTAATTAGAAAATAAAAGACCTCATATACAAGTGACAAAATAGTTAAGATATCAAGGAATAAACTTAATAAGAAACAAACAAACTAAGCTTTAAAGTGCTCTTGATAGACACAAAACAAGATTGAAATGCATGGAAAGGTACCAAGTTCCTGGAGAGGAAGGAAACATCGTGAAGATTTCAGTTTTATTCAAGTGAACCTTTGAATTCTTTACTGTGAACTTCAAAAAACACCAAGAGGATTTTTGTGTTTGTGTGTTAGCAAACTGATTTTAAAGTTTACAGGAGGAAAAATATGTACATAAATAGCTAAGAAGTATATGAAAAAAAGCAATAGTGAGTACTAGTTAGCCCTGTCAGATATTAAAGCATAAAGCAGTTTTTAAAAGGGTATGAATCCATAGAAAAGGACTAAGAAGTCCGAAACAGGAGAGATAATACAGTAATTAAGTATACAATAAAGTGGCCATCTCATTACATTTCAAAAACAGATATTACTCAGTAAATAATTTGAGACAACTGGGTAGCAACCTTAAATTTGGATCAATAGCTGAAAACTATCACAATAATTTCCAAATGAATAAAAGATTTAAATGGAAAAAAAATCAAACCACTATGTAACTATGGAATGATTGTAAACTATGGAATGTAAACTATGGAATGATTATTTTAAATTGTTATCTTGGAAAGTGAATGCCTTTTTAAACATGACCGTATCCAGAAATCATAAAAGAGAAGACATAAAAATCAGCTATGTAAAAAATAAATAAGTCTGAGTGGCTGTTCCCAGCAAAAGTTTTCAAAAGATAAATTTAAAACATGTTTCAGAATATTTGCAAGTCATACCACTAACACACGGATTATTTAATATAAAGAGCTACAAATTCATACAACAAATTCAACATCCTGGTTTCAAATAAAATGGGCAAAGGAACTGAACAGGTAAGTCACACCAAAAGAAATCCATAGGACTCATAAAACCATATTACCCTCCTCACAAAAAAGAAATATAACCTTTTTAAAAGTTTTTAAACTACTATGCAATAACTTGTTTTACTACTATGCAATAATAGTTTTCACTCATCAGATTCAAAATTTTTAAATACTTTCTGGGCATGAATGTAGAGAAACATTCTATTCACACATGATTGCTGGTAATAATTTGTAGAATCTCGATTGAAGACTATTTTGGCAATACCCTTCAAAATTAGAACTCTATTTTCTTTTTCACTTAGTAGTTCCATGTCTGGGAACTTACCCTAAAAATAATGGTGATAATAATAACAGTAGCAGCAGCAACCGACACAGCATTTACTCTATGTCAGGGACTCACTCAAGTAGTTCACAGAAAGGGATTCTTTGAATCTTTTCAATACCCTGAGCTCTTACAGATAAGAAACGTGAGGCACAGAGAAGTTACATCACAGGCTCCAGGATGCACAGCTACTAAACAGTGCAGCCAGTCTTCAAATCCCAGCAGCATGTCTTCAGAATCCAGGCTGTTACTCATGACCTCTCAAGATACACTTGCACATAAGGGAAATACAAAGTGAGCATGTTTTTCACAACAGCATTGTTTGGAATGGGAAACAACTGGAAATAACCCAGTGTTCATTAATAAAGCTTCGGTTAAATAAATGGCTATATCCACATAATGTAATACCATTTAGATGTTAAAACAAAACTATGAAGTGATAATGGTCTCCAAAATAAATATTCAATAAAAATCAAAGTGAAAAATGGTATGTATTGCAGCCATCATTTGTGTACAAATGAGGGGAAAGAATGAATACATTTAATCTCTTTATGTTTAAATGAGAGCACATGAATGCACACACTCCTAACAAATTAGATGTCTGTGAACCAGTGGCTGAGGGGAAAAGTGAGATTTCTACATTTCAAATTTTGATCCATGTTATTACCTATTCAAAAATTAAATAATCATCATAAAAGAATGGCACAGACCCTCCTTGGGCTTCCCTGGTGGCTCAGTGGTAAAGAATCTGCCCTGCAATGCAGGAGATGGACCCTGAGTTTCCATCTCAGGGTCAGGAAGATCCCCTGGAGAAGGAAATGGCAACCCACTACAGTATTCTTGCTGGGAAATCCCATGGACCCAGAAGCCTGGCAGGCTACAGTCCATGGGGTCACAAAAAGTCAGGCAAGACTTAGTGACTGAGCATGGGAGCATGGACTAACCCTCCTTAGGGTCTGTGTCACACAGAACACATTGAGGCAAGGTGAACAGTGCCAAGTGTCCCTTTGCAACAAATTCCTAAGAATGACTACAGAAGAATGCATAGTTATGCTTTTAATAATCACTTAATGAAACACAAAAATTATAGAATTAGTTATTAGCAGAACTGAGACAAGAACCAATTTTTTTCAGCTCCTAATATAGTTCTCTTTCCAGTATATCACACTATTACCCTTATTTTTCCCATGGCTAAAATGACTTTAAAGGTGGTGTTCTATACACTCAAAGACAGAGCTTATATTTTCAAATAGGGGCTGGTCTGGTATATAATATACAGGCAGAAATTTCTTTGGTTCAGGACAATGCATTAGAAATGAATTATTCCTCAAACACACATGAAGACATTTATCAATCAGAAATTAGTTTATCAATTTAAGCCTTTCTGGTCATCTGCACTTTTTAAAGTTTTATCATAAGTTTAAATGTTTATTGTTTTCCGTAAAATGAAATGAGTATTGATAGTGATCAGAATACATATCTCATGACATGATTTGATAAAATCAGTTCTATTTAAGGCATAAAGACCCCTGAAAGTCACTTAACATTTTTCCCGTGAGTTTTAATCCAGTGTGTCTCAATAGATTATGTAAAATAGTCTATTTATATATTTAAAAGAATCCATATGATTAACCAGTACTCTTTCGGTTGCTCTGAACTCAGTGTCTCTAGATGAGTCAATTTGTAAGAGGAAGATGTGGGATGTATTTTGGAATTTTTTATTTTTGCCAAGTGGGAAAACATTTTCTCAGCTCATTTTAGGAAAGAATACTTGTGAAAAATGAGGATTTTAAATTTATTCTCTTGCCTAAAGCAATGTGTTCAAGCAGCATATCCCTTGCAATGACTGTGTTTTCTTGTTTATTCCATTTTGGAAAAACATTATGCTAAATCACAGACATCAACTTACCTTCTTATTTTAGATTGATTTTTGATGAAAAAAAAAAATAGATGCTCACCTAGAAGGAACACTCAAAAGAGATATAAAAAGAATTCTGTAACATGAGCCAATGAGCAATGAGTCTCCTAATCTTCGACTCACTCCCTTGGTTTTCCTTGATGATGCTGTTACAAGGCTGTTCTAAACACACACTAAATACACTGGAAAAGAATTCTCCTGTCAGACCAAAAAAAAAAAAAAGAACAAAAACCTAAAAAGCAAAAGGATGCATAGTGACTGTCCATCATAGACTCTGTATGTGCAGGCAATTGGGATATTTTAGGCTGTTTTGAAATTGTAGGAGAGAATGCCATGTACTTCTTTGAAGTATTTGTTTCAAAATGAAACAGGAAAGGAAAAGATATATAATCTCTTAGGTTCTGTTTAAGGTGTTTGAGTATTACCTCTGTAGTGATAATTGCTAAACACTGAATGCCTATTACGTGCCATACACTATGGTAGGCACTTAACACAGATTATCACACTTAAACCACATACTTGTCCTATGCAGGCGGGAACTGCTATCCAGATTTTCCAGATTGGAAGATTATGTACGGTTTGTTGGTGATGTTGTTCAGTTGCGAAGTCATGTCCTACTCTTCGCAACCCCGTGGACTGTAGCCAGCCAGAATCCTCTGTCCACAGGATTTCCCAGGCAAGAATACTGGAGTGGGTTACCATTTCCTTCCTTTCTTTCCTCCTCATATTTCCTTCAGGGGATCTTCCTGACCCAGGAATTGAACCTGTGTCTCCTGCATTGGCAGGCAGATTCTTTACTGCTGAGCCACTAGGGAACCCCGGTATGGTTTAACTAAATAACTTGTTCAAGGTCATAGAGCTAGTGTACCAGGTTCTGAATCCAGATTACCTGCCTCTAAGGTGTTCTAAATGAAATCGTTAGATAAGTATTTCTTGCAACCAGCCATTGCTTTCGAATTTTAATACAGATACACATTCATAGCTCTAATTTGTTACAGAGAAAGTACCTCTGGGGAAACATGTTTTCAATCACTTTTATTTTTCCATAGCAAGCACTTCAGTAACTGGATAAGAAGTTAACTGATAGCAGCCCCACAAGATACTAAGGGCTTCTCAGGTGGTGCTAATGGTCAAGAACCTGCCTACCAATGCAGGAGACATAGAGACGCAGGTTCAATCCCTGGGTCAGGAAGACCCCCTGAAGAAGGGCATGGCAACCCACTCCAGTGTTCTTGCCTGGAGAATCCCATGGACAGAGCAGCCTGGCAAGCTACAGTCCAAAGGGCTGCAAAGAGTTGGACACAACTGAAGTGACTAAGCATATAGCACACACATACAAGATATTAAACTGTTATAGATCATCATCATTGTAAATAAGATTATCAAATAGCCCTTTCTCATTCCTTTAGGTTAGGGTTTATTTTCCAGTTGTTTCATTTGAAATGTTTAAATAAATTTCTGATAATTGAAGATTAGTTAGAATGAAACAAATTTTTCTGTAGTTTCACGTTAGTGAAACTTGTGACTCGACTTGTGACTGGTCTTCTATACCACACAACTGGTCTCTACTGAACCTTCAATTAAAAGTGAACAAATTATTTAAAAAAAAAAAAAATACAGCACACACACACAAAAACTAGTCACACTGATTTCTTATTCTTACTCTAAACAAAAAAATCCTATAATTTTACTTCCTAAATATTTCCTGAATTTGTCCTTTTGCTCAATTATGCTATATTAATTTAAGCTCTAAGCTCCTGATTCCAATCTTTTCCTCCCTCCTTAAATTGATTCTCTACTTCTTAGCCAGTGATTATTATATAGAATCCAAAACTGACCAGGCTACAAGCCTCAGCATACTAAGGCACATACATTAGGTTCAGTTTACTTGGGAAAGTACATAGAGCCCTCCATAACCTGACCCCTGCAACCTTCCCAACTTCTCCAGGCAATTTCCATCTCATATGAGCAATTCTGACACTGTGCTAGCCTAGCTCCCTGGTACAATATTCAGTTTTTATTATCTTATGATACAATCATCTATTTCTGGCTCTGCCTCTGGACATTTTCCAAGGCAGGGACTTTCTGACCTTTGTGCTTCAAATACCCAACATGGTGCCTGAATAGAGCAGCATTCAAGTGTTTACTGAAGTGCAGGCCTCTCTTATTGAGGAAAGTATAGTAACTTAACATGTACTGGTCATTTTCATAGACTTTTCCCCTAAGCTTTTCCCTCAAATTCCTAGGAAATATGTTAAATTTCTTTTTTTCTCCATTTCCACCCTAGGCTTCTGCATTTACATTTAGTGAGCAGTGAATGATTTACTATGTAAGTTCTCACGCCAACTGTTAAGTTTATGCAACGTCTTTAGCAACACAATTTTGCAGGTGACTCAAAAAACCCAAGGTGAAGGAGAGTTTCAACACTGACATACATACCTGCTTAAACACTGATCTGAACCCTTGGAACACATTAACCTATACAAATGTGGATGTGTAGCACTGAGCAACACATAGCATTTCTAGTGACTACCATCATGTTAGTGGAAAATGAGAGAAACAAGTAGGGGGAAAAGAGCTTTATATAATATTAGATACCCTGTGATGAATGTATTTTTAGATAAAATTGAATCAAATACCATCCAGGTTACCTAAAGGGGAGATGGTTAAGTAGTATACACACATTAAAAATCTATTTTCAAAATAGTGTAACACAGGCAAATAAAGTGTCCAAAATGGTAGGATGAGCACAACAAAAAAAAAGTCAGTGTAAGAATGTAAATGACCTGGGCAGTGGAAAAACAACTAAGTATGCAGGTTTGAATAGCACTGCTGCTGCTAAGTCGCTTCAGTCATATCCAACTCTGTGTGACCCCATAGATGGCAGCAGTGCAAGAACACTGGAGTGGGTTGCCATTTCCTTCTCCAATGCATGAAAGTGAAAGTGAAGTCGCTCAGTCGTGTCCGACTCTTAGCGACCCCATGGACTGCAGCCTACTAGGCTCCTCCATCCATGGGATTTTCCAGGCAAGAGTACTGGAGTGGGGTGCCATTGCCTTCTCCTTGAATAGCACAGGTCCACTTAAATGTGGATTTTTTTTTTCAATAAATACAGTGCTATACAATCTGCAGCTGAATGCACAGTGCAGAGCGTCAGCAACCCTAACTCCCTCATTGTTCAAAGATCAGCGGTACATAGAAACAAACTTAAATGCTTTCCCTCAGCATGAGTTTATTTAGCTCTATTCCAGTTGGATGTGTTGAGAAGAAAGAAATTTCCACCTCTACCCTCCTTGAGTTCTTGCGGACTAATAATAAAATTGACCTAAGACAGATTAGTAGAAGAAAAAGAAACAAATTTTAATTTCTGCATGCTGAGGTCTCACAGAAATGGAACCCAGCCAAAGGCGGCGGCTTTCAAGATTTAGATAAAAGAAAAAAAAATTTTTTTTGTGATGAATTAACAGGTCAAAGAAACTCAGGTTTGGGGCACTTAATTAGTGAAAACTCTAGTTTGGGCTTGGGGTAGTAAATTAAACAAGTAACAAGGTTGTTTATATGGGCTTCTCAACCTGAATTCCTTATCTTCCACAAGTAGGGTATCCTTTTATCTTTAGGTGCATGGAGTATATGTTTCACATGAGAGACTCATTTCTTGCTTTCTGTGAGACAGAAAGGAGGGTCAGTGTCCCTCTTTCATTGGCAGTTTCTTAATTTAAAATAATCAATATGCCATTGTGGTATATTTTGGGGGTAGCCAACAGACACTAGCTTTGGACCTAGAGCAAGAAATGGAAATGGTAGTGGCATATCTCTGGTAATTTTCACAGAAAATGTTGACATCCTGTTCTAGCTCCTGGTAGAGGTGGAAACAAAACACCAACAAGAAACAGTATCTTGAGACTTCCCTGGCAGTCCAGCAGCTAAGGCTCAGGGTTTCACTGCAGGGGGTGGGTTACTTCCCTGGTTGGGGAACTAAGGTCCTGCATGCTATGCAGTGTGGCCAAAAAATATATATATATTTTAAGATTTCACACGTCAAAAATTCCCTCCTAAAAATTGTTTCTCCAAGAAATTCCTACATTCCCTATACCAGTAAGTCATTATTTTCTACAAGTAAAGGTTAAGAACGTATGTAAAATCAACACCCTAAATAAACCTAAGAACTTTAATATAACAAAACTGACTAGTGGTTTGAAATATCCTCTTTCTAGAGCACTAAAATATATGTCAAAGAAAAGAAACTAAAAGACAATTCTTTTATGGGATTATAATGTGAAAATAAAGTTCTGATATGAAGCAGAATAAGTGCATTGTCAAGAAATATATCATGTTTTCTTTTATGCTCATACATGAAAAGTAATCATATAAAAATGACATAAGAAATGTAAGCTATTAACCATAAAAATAAATCAAAATTCTATTTGTCGAAAGAATGAAACATGTTAAGTACAATGTGGAGACTGATGCTAGAAAACAGATTAAAGCAAACACAAAGGTATGTGTTAATACATTCTAAGATACTACTTTAAGATACAAACCTTGACAATTTTGTTTCTAATAGGTAATTCCTATACATACTAAACATATTTAACAGCATAAAGCAGAGACACTTAAAACTTTCAAGATACAACTTAAAATCTTTAATGATAAATAAAAGTATGTTAAATTATCTTCAAATCTGAACACTTTAGAATGGTAAATTCCAGTTGAAAAATCTAATAAACAGGTAAAATTAACAAAATGATCAAGGCTTTTTAAAATGGTTTAGGCAATCAAAAGAATGTGCTTAACAGCAAACAGAATATTTTTAATGGTAAGTTATGAGTTCTTTACTCTAAAAGGCCCAATAGGAAAAGGAAATACTATTTCTTCTTATAAATATATATTTTGAATTCACTTCATTCAAAATGTCTCTAAGAATGGAGAAACAAACAAAAAAGGCCCCTAAAACATCAGGGCCATTAAAGATCTTTGCCTGACAGACCGTGTAGCAACAGCGACACCTAGTGGTCAGGGATGAGTAGTGACGTTATCTAGCTATAAAGTGATAGTAAAAGGAAAACTCGGAAATGGCTCTTTTTCAACTTACTTAGGGTAAGGTTTTATCTTTTACCACAAACTATATGTTCCAAGGAAACACTTTAGAATCTTTGGGGAACAAAGGCCTTAGTTCATAAGCTTGAAGCAAGCGTCCAGAATCAGTTCAGTTCAGTTGCTCAGTCGTGTCCAATTCTTCGCGACTCCATCGACTGCAGCATGCCATGCTTCCTGTCCATCACCAACTCCTGGAGCTTGCTCAAACTCATCAGTTTAAAAAAAGTGTCTAAAATAAAACTCAAACCAAAGAGAGAACATACAGATACTTTATTGCTCACCTTTCACACAAAGCACACCTCCAGCCGTTTTCTTTCACAGCTTGACAATATTTACGTGTACAAAAACCCAGCAAGAAGCGTCATGTAGATTTCAGTAAAGGTGAGTGTCAAACATCAACTCAGCCAGGCTTTTGTTTTCTGCAGCAATAATAAAGGGCCTCCTGCTCTAAGCAAAAGTCTGTCCTCTTACTCGGTAGTGCATTTCTTTCATTACAAAAAGTCTCCTGCCCAAAGCAAACCAACTTGTATCTGCTGAGCCAGTGGTATTAACTCGTGCATAAAACAAATTTCAGTTTGCTGTTTCTTCTAGCAGATTTCAAGTAAAAATAAAGTTGAAAGAGGAACTTGTTTTGAATGGATGCAGGTCAGTTTGAATTGCTAAACTTAACTAAATGACTACAGGTACTATAGGTTCACAACTTAGTCTGCTTTTATAATCTTTATGGATTTTGGCCGTGTTCAAGGTTTTCAGAGTTGAGCATATGGTACAGTATTCTGTCAAAAGGATAAGGCTACTTAATGTGCTATCTGCAGAAGAGCTCATTTAATAGGAACTGACCTTAAAGTTCTATCATGAAGCTAATGTTGCATAACCTCTCTGAAGAAAAAGCCAATCAGGGCAGAACTGTGCTTGGAAAATAGGCATTAGAATACTTTAAGGAAAACACATATAAATGGATTGTTAATATGAGGAAGGTTTCCTAGTTGTAAATCTAAAAAAATCTAGAAGAATTCTCATTTTTCAAAACTGCATATTGAAAACATGAAAACTACTTGTTCAAGTAATTTCCTCAGAAAAATACACATGTTCTGACTGTGGAATTAGTCTACTGGTCAGTTAAAGGCAGTTTTAATTACCTTTTAAGAAATTCTTCATACAAAGGAGAGATATTGTATGTGTTTCTCAAATAAACGGCATTATGTAAGTCCATTAAAAAAAAACCAAAGGAACAGTATTGTATGAAGACCTACAAATGCTTATGCCAAGCAGGAATCTGCCTGTCACCGGTGGTCTCACATTAATTCAAAATCAATGCTGAATTCAGGATTCTGAAACTAAGTTTCTATTACTTGAGCTCTAGCAAAATGTAAGGTTCTATGTAGCCTCAACTAGTATAATGTCTTCCCTGTCCAAATCCAGAATGATTATACTGGTAACCTCCATGCTGGAAGTGCTGTTCAAATTGCCCCCCTTGATGATAATTCTGGCTCCCTCTTCCTCCCCAACCTCCTCCTTGGCCAGCGCGTCCGCCTCGGCCTCCACGACCCCCTCTCCCTCCACGACCCCCACCTCGATCGCCGTGATGCCCACCATCTTGGTATCTATTGTCCTGCTGATATCCACCACCCTGGTACCCACTTCCTGTGTATGTAGTTGTCTGGAAGCCACCATAACCACCGCCCTGATAGCCACCACTGTGGCCACCGTGATAGCCGCTGGGCTGGAAACCCGAATCTCGATAACCGCCATCTTGGTAGCCGCCCCCTCCCCCGCTCCCTCCGTCTGTCCAGCCTCCTTGGTGCTTATTTCCTCTTCCTCCCCCGCGGCCACCGTGGTCGTAGCCGCCGCGTCCACCTCTGCCTCCTGTTTGCTGTTCATGACCTCCTCGTCCTCCGTATGAGGAATGTTCATAGCCCCCTCTCCCGCCTCCTCGTCCTCCTGCTGGTTGCTGGGGGCCATCTTGCCTCTTCTGCCACGGTGGCATCTCTGGGGGTGGAGGTTCGATTTCATTGGGCCTACCTCCTCTGTCAGGAACTCTGCCCATCAACACCTATGGGATACGAAAGATATTTTAAATTTTAAATTACTTTATTTTAAAAACATAAATAAATGAGTTAGAAAGAAAAGGTAGTCTTGTCACCTTATTGATGGCACAGGCAGTCTTTTCTCTTATAGAGCCACTGCTCGTCCTTAAGATCTTTGACAAGTCTTGTCTTGCAGCCAAAAGGTGGGCAACAGAAATAGTACTTTTAGGAGATAAGACTGAGCGTTTTGGCTGGTAAACCTTCGCCAGTTTTTCTGTTTGACTCTGAAAGAAAGTGTTCAAAGACAAATGTTGGTTTTCAACGTGACACAGAAACTGATACTAAACAAGTTAAAGATTTTCGAAATGTTTGATGATAGTATTTACTAGGCTCCAAATGAGAGAAAAAGTTACATACTCACCACTGCTCCTATCTAGTGATGAACTATCTTAGAGTATAGCTGTCGGACCTGCTGATACAACAAGGAATGATAAAGGGGACAGAAGGGGTATGGAGATAAAGGGGCTTCCCTTTAAGACTGTGGAACAAAAAGGTTTCCCATGCCATTGGTCTCAAATGCCTTCACTTTATCTGTATCTTATATTTAAATAGATAAAATGAAGGCATTTCTATTATAAATAAGAAAAAGAGAGTCTACTTTATAACCATTTAGTAGAAGTACGTTTAATGTATTTGTAACATAAGATCACAAAAGATCAATGAACGAAGAATATAAAGAGCAAGTTTACACAAGATAAAATAAAGTTCCAATAAATACAAAACATGTTTTCCAGACAGATCAATAAATGCAAATTAAAGTAACCTAAATGCGGGGAAACGACAACAAATTCTTACCTATTAAATTTTGCGAGCAACAGCTACAGCTACAATACACAGGAAAATAGCACAAGAACAAAACGTAATTGCTCAGTCTGTTAGTGATGTGCAGGTACTCAAACATTGATGGTAAAAGTTTAAATTATATTATGTGAAAAGGTGTAAAAAAAGATGCTTACTATGATTATATATGTAAAGAAGATAATGCTAAAATGAAACAGCTATCGTGGTAAAGACAGTGGGATGACAAAGGACTTTCTTTTTTTAAATTTTCTTTAATAATTAAAAGGCTAAAGAGATTAGCTTGTCTGGGAAACGTTTCCTGAATGTCTTATGTTTCATTTCCTTGTGGTCACTATTGTACCTACAGTAAGGGCTCAATCAATCTTTAGGTGAATAGAAACAAGTTTGAGAAAATAGTTTCATATAAGCTTCAAATAAAACTGATTTTATAATGTATTTCAAAGTGAGATATAAATACACAAATTTCATTACATGAAACAAAAGTTCAAAGAGTAAACAGAAGCTCAGACATCCTGCATCAGAACCCCAGAAGTAGAGTCCGCTAATGGCAGTGTTAAGCCCAGAGCTGCAGTGTTAATACCTTGGGTCCATGCACATCCATCAATCACTGCATGCTTTTCTAGCTCAAAGTTGCAGGTTTTTGTTGTTGAAGTACAGTATTATGCCAAGAGTGAAATGATTGTTATCATCAAAGATATTTTAAGAAAGGACTGCTATCTCCTCAACAACAGGCCCCAAAAAGAACAATTTATTCCCTGTGTTACTACTGACTCACTGTGAGATCTCAGGCAAAACCTTCCATTCACTTGGGTCTCCACTTGTTTTTAGTTGCAAAATGAGGGGAGTTAAGACTGATCTCTAAGACCCTTTTCCAACACTAAGATATTGTAATTCAGTAAATATCTACCCCGTCAATTTAGCAGCTAAATAGGACTATACTATGGTTTAAAGATTTTAGGTGAAACTAACATTTATTGTATTAGGAAGATAATGGGAGAACTAAATAAAAACCTTTTCTCAGTCAATTAAAGTTCAGAAAAAATCTACTTTTAAAAATGAATCCACCATTAAGGGAACTTCTAACATTTTGGATCAATCTCCACATAAATTCAAGAATTAGTTCTATTTCAGGGTTCTAAGAAGGTCAGATTAACCAATTGTGCCAATTAATTACCACTTACTGATAAAATACTAGATAATTTAATAAATATCGGTTGGAATGACCAAGACCTTTACCTGGATTATCTTATTTAAGCTGTAAGAAAATGAAGTTTTACTGGATTCTCCAATTCTCTATAAATGGGTCACAATATCTGGTCTTCCAAAATCAGTATTTTAAATTTAATTAATTTATTTAATTAGCAAGTTAAACTGTTAGCTTAAAGTACAATAAACAAGTAATTTAAAATTTTATTATTTTTAGTAATTTTTAGCTACTCTACTTTTCTCTTATAAATGGATACTTCCAGTAGGGTTTACAACATATAGCTTTGCTGAAAAATATTAAAAAATTGAAAAATAAATGTTTTCACTATTGCTGAATGGCTCCTCAGTAATTCCCTAAAGAAAAACCCCTACGTGTATCTCCTACGTATTTCTCTTACAGTCTGCACTATGTCTAAGCTGTGTTGCTGCTGCTGCTAAGTCACTTCAGTCGTGTCCGACTCTGTGCGACCCCATAGACAGCAGCCCACCAGGCTCCTCTGTCCATGGGATTCTCCAGGCAAGAACACTGGAGTGGGTTGCCATTTCCTTCTCCAATGCATGAAAGTGAAGTCGCTCAGTCGTGTTCGACTCATAGCGACCCTATGGACTGCAGCCTACCAGGCTCCTCTGTCCATAGGATTTTCCAGGCAAGAGTACTGGAGTGGGGTGCCATTGCCTTCTCTAAGCTGTGTTAAGTATGTTTAAAGATCATGTCCAGAAATACTCTGCTCTTTTCAGTGATTTAATGTGTACCTTAGCTCTGTCAGACCAGCCAAAAGACTGGACGGTGACGTCCAAACGTTTTATTAGCAGCTTTCTCCGAACTTCATATTCATTGGCCACAGCTTGGTTAATTGCTTCTATCTTTTCCTGAAACAAAATTAAAAAGACCAGTTAGAATTTAAATCTGCTTGACCCCCTATTCCAAAAGGGGAGAAACTGCTTCATTCACAACTGAATGCCCAGCATCAGCACAAAACGATTTAGGTTATATACTAAACAGAATAATAAGTTATAATAAACTAATGAAATGACAGGCATAATAATGTCATCTCAAAATAGAACAAAGAATATGTAAGTACAAAATTCTCATTTAGTTTTCCTATAACACACTGTGTGGAGCTCAGCCCAGTGAAGCTTCTGGCTTGAAGGCAACCCATTTGGCAATTAGAAACATGCATCATACTGAACTTCAATTTAATCAGCTGTGTGAAATTTTTTACAAATTATGAAAGAAGTACTTCTAACGTTACATAAAATTATTTTGGATAAATCTTAAGACTTACAAAAATGATTCTAAGGATGTCCACCATATTAGAGAATATAACTTCAAAGCACAAACATAAATATCCTGAGATAGGTAGATGGCTCCTTACAAAGTTTACTCAGGATGCTCACTACTCACCCAGTGGGCCGGTCCCATTGGCTTCTTCAATAAAGGCTTTCCCACATGATTAGGTGGAACTTTTGCTAATGTTTCCTTTAACTGACACAAAAACATAAATGAATGAATAAACAAATCTAAAAGTAAAACACATCCTCCTCATCTTCCCAACTCCCATCATATCCTGCCATCAAAAGAAGATTCCTGACAGAGGCAAAGGTGGAGGATGTTTTGAAATGTACAAGACCCACACGATAAAGACACTCACTTGACCCACTCCTCAGGTGTCTATGAAAGTATGAGTCCTTCACTGCACCTGGAACAGTGCCTGACAACAGTGGGCACTCAATATGAATTTGCTGAATGAATGAATGAACACACAGAAAAATATGGACTATGGATACACTGCTGCTCCCCCGTAGAGTTCAGCCAAATTTGTGCATCATGGTGTCCATTTACCCCACAAGGCAAATACACCAATTCTTAAGAGTCCAGCAGATATGCATATAGAGAATAACTCTGCTATAATAATTATCATTCTCTTCTGTTCATTAATTTTTTAATTGAAATTGCTTGTTCCTAATCAATTATATAAAGACTCTTAACTGTTGAAAATATGTGGTATAAAAACAATTCTGACTTATTTTCATGTACTAGATTATATTAGCAGTTAACATAACTAATTTGTCAAATGAAACATGTAAGACTTAAAGTGACTGGATTAAAATCCCAAAACATTTACATTGTTTTCTGTCCAGTCAATGGGGAGAATGGTGGTAAAATTTAATGATAAAGACCTTAAAATTAATTGTATCGAAGTTCAATGATAAAATAAGTTTTAAATGGACTTAAGTCCTAATTTTCTTTACATTATTTCTAGTTTATTTCAGTTTATAAATCAAGGTGCAAAGGTTCCTTTTTGAAAAAGAAACATGCTAATATGTTTAAAAAAATAGTAAAATACCAATTTTTCTTGACGGTATCTAGGATTTAAAATGCAAAACTCATTTAGTAACAATCACTTAAAAATATGTACATTAGGTTCCCATTAAGAGAAATTAACTTGCTTCATTTCAAACAACTGTAGGACTATGCCTTTAATACACTACAATCTGGTACTAAAGGTCTTACTTTTTTTTCAATCCCGCTGAAGAATTGGAACATAGTTATATTGGCTGGAGGTTTGGACATTCCTAGAGCAATACATATGCCTTTCAACTCTTGAAAGACCTCACTACCGCCTCCTTCTTGAGCTTTTTTTGGAAGAGTATTCACACAGAGCATTCTGGCAGCTTCTAGTTCTGAGATGAGGTATGCTGAAGTAAACAAAATAAGATTTCAAAATGAGATACAGCTACAATTAATAGTCATAAGTCTGGAGTCACAACTCTATAGACCTAATGATATGTAATAAAGCTGCAAGAATGGATAAAAACAAGAAAGAAAAACCATTTTTTACCTGAAAATTATGTAACATATAAACTGGTTCTGTAATTCAGTATTTAACCAATATATGTTTAAAGCCTGATTTAAAAGCAAACAATTCTTTTTGGAAACCGAAAGATCAAGGTAGATCACATCTTAAAATCTGATTCTTGTATTTCACTATTAAGGAACCTCCAGAACATGGGTTGGCATCTGTTAACAAATTGGCAAAGATGGCAGGTGGCTAATTTTCAGCAAGTTAAAAAAGTTATATATATACATATATCTATATTTTACTTCTCACAACTGATACACACCAGTGATATAACTATCTTGCCCTCTTACCTTCCAACACTCAAGTAGTCTGTTTAAGACTGGAGTGAAAGAGTATTTTTAAGTAGTCAAAGCTTCACTTACAAGAGAAGGGGGAAGGTACTAAATTTACAAACACCTTTTTTATGCATGGTCTCCAGTAGCCTAATGTAACCTTCTGGAGGTCACACAATACCTTCTTTCATCTATATTCTTCTTAACATTCCCTTTCCTCCTACATTCCTCATTCTCACCCCCTCCCCTGGGGGAAAAGAAAAAACCCCAAACTTTCTAATCATTTCTGGGCGGAGTCCTTTCATATCAGTATCATTTCCTTGTTTGTTGACTTCAGCCAGGTATAATGAGGGCTGCAATCTGCTTCAGGTAAATCAGTTGAAGGTAAAAATATTCAATCTTATTCCTTATGTTTAATAATCATTTGGATCGTAGGATTTCAGGTTATGTGACAAAGTGAGAACCTTCTGACAATATTAGGAAGAGAGCTGGAAAAAGACATTTTCTGGGCTCTTAAGCCCTACAGTAAGTATAAAAGAATGATCAGCTTGAATATCTCATTTCCTACACCCAAGGTGTAATGTGAGAAGTACAGGGGTCATAATTTTAGCAGACCATTTCTGAAAAGCTGCCAAATCCTATTCTAGAATAAACAACTAAGTTTCTGGAAAGGTCATCCTAAATGGGTTTGATAGAATCTTAACATGTTCTGTATAGCAAACTGCATGAGTTAAAAGATCAAAACAGTAAAACCCCACTGCCATGAAAATAATCAACTGTTTTTGTAAATAAGGTTTTACTGCAACGTTGCCACACTCTAAAATTCATTTACATGTCATCTATGGCCACTTACATGCTGCAACAGTGGAGTTAAGTAGTTGCCAGAGACCTTATGGCCCACAAAGCAGAAAATATATACTATGTGGCCCTTTAAGAAAAAGTTTGCCAACCCTTGCTCTAGAAAATCATATATATTATTTAATAAATTGGTCTCTAAATTTGGGACAACATAGCTCAGGCATTCACAAAATTAGTTTACCAACACAATTATCATCAAAAAGCATTAACTGTAACTGGTGGGTTCATAATATCAGAAAAGGCACGAAAGATATAAAACACAACAAAAAAAGATTATCTCTACTGACAATCTAATTAGAAATAAAGAATATATGCATACAAAGATACCAGACTTATTATACCTAAGGGAAATATTAATATCCTGACAACCACAAAGGCCAATGAACAGCCACAACAGTTCTTAACCTGACACATGAGAGTTTTTCAGCCACTATAGACTATTAGAGAATACACTATTCTGTTTTACTAATAATTCTAACGAGGTTTAGGACACAATGTATTAAAAGATTCATTCAATAAGGTAGGGTGCTGCAAGAAGCAAGTAAAATTATAGCACTGAGATGTGACAACTGATACTTGGAAAGATGAGAAATATTTATACAGACTGAAAAGAGAATGAGTACATGTACATAAATGCGTACTAGCATGAGAGAGGATACAAACCGGGGAATATTCAGAAAGAGGAAAGAGCAGAAGCAAAGATAAAGAGAAGGAAGGGAGCAGTGTGTATGTATGTATGAAGAATTCCAAAAGCAGAGTAAGCTTTAGTTGATTTAGTCATTTAGTTGAGGAGCAAACAGTTGTATATTCTTGAAGAGCTTTTGAGGTAACAGCACATTAAAATATAATGATGACCCTGAGTCCAAAATAATAATGTTCAGAACAGTCTGCTTAAGAAACAGGAAAGAGTTAAAGGCATTTTTATAAAACATTTATATTCCAAGTGGTTTTTTATAAGTATCAGGAACAGAAAGACCGAACTCTGAGCTCTCTGGAAGAATTAGCTAATTCAGGGTCCTTACTGAGCTTTCCACACAGCTGTTGTCTTCCTATGTAAGATAACATATTCTAAGTGCCAAATATCAGGTATTGGTAAGGATAAGCAGTGCTACAAAGGAAGATTCAGTGAGTATACTGTGGCTGAGCCAGTTATTGAAATTATACAATTTGAAGGATAATGAATGCATGTATAAGAACTACATGCCAGCAATATCAGTATCTGAAGCAATATCTAACAATATGCACCCATCCACCACCCCTATACCCACCTAGTAACAATCATTTGACAAAGGGGACGTTAAAGTGATTTTAGAATACCTTAGTTCCTAAATATAATGGCTATGAACATACGCTTTTTAAAAAACTAAACATTCAAAATTGGAGTTGAATCATTTTTCAGAAGCCAAAGTTAAGTTGTAAAGACAAACATTTGAAAGATGCTCTGAACTGTGTTTGTCATAATAAGAACTATAATATTCACTTAACCAAAGCTTAATCTAAATGTGTCTCAGAATGCTACAAAAATTCTGAGTTTAAGATGACTGGTGGTTATTTATTGGAGAGTTTACATAAGGCAATAAACTTTGTGAGTCTACTTACTGTTTCTCAGGGTGAAAAGAAAAATAGTAGTTAGTATATTAAAAAAAATAACATAGAAGGAAATAACTTTTCATAAAAATTTACTTCCCAACTGATCAGTAAGTACAGGAACAATCCAAATAGTATTCTAGAAATGCTTACATTGTAATTTGACATCTTTACAAACAAAATCAAAATCCACAAATAATTACCCAGCCACAAAGAAATAACAACACAAAATACTTTAAATAATTACATTTTCCATTTACTGTGCCTAGAATGGTTACTGTCCACAAATTAAAAAAAAAAAAAATCTTCATTATTTCCATAGTATCTTCCTAGTTGATTTTAGTGTGCTTCTGGTCTAGAACACTGATGTTTGGATGATGCCACACCTGGATAACCCTCTAGCACTACTTTTGGTCATGTTAGGTGAAGAACAGCAGGCTGAGCACCACACTGCACTTAAACTGTAAGAGTAGCGATTACAAAAGGACACTGCTACCAGTGCATGAACCCACCATTAGCTTCTTGGTTAGAAATTTTAAACAAAGTTTTCTTTCAACTGTTTTATTAGTCATGGAAAACATAAACAGAAAATAATAGCTACATTCTAGTAGCCATGAACTTACTGAGCAAAAGGAGGCAGTTCTTCTGAATGAGAAGGCGCTTGGTCACATCCCCAGATGTCAGTGAAAGATATGGACAGTTCATCTCCCCTAGGAGCCCACTCACCTCAAGCTGGAATTCTTCAGCTTCACTTGGGCCTTTTAAGAATGAAAATAATCTTATTTAACAAAAATTACTGTTTTCCCCATTGGCATAGTAATTATCTATAAATTGAAAATTTTAATAGTATTTTCCTAACAAAAGTTCCTTTCTATTCTAATCCATCCTTTCTCACACAACTGCCTATTTGCTTTCTTAAACAGTTTTCATCAGGTTACTACCTTTAATGGATTCCTAAGTTCCACCTCATCCAATCTAATTTTTTCTGTTTGCCTTTAAAGATTCTTCATAGCCTCTCTGCTTGCCCTTTCTGGTATATTGGTAGGAGTAATTCCTATTACTTGTATATAGTAGTTAACTACAACCTCCAGAAATTTTCCTTCTAGCTGTGCCAGGCTGGTCTCCTCACCATCCTGGAAATGGTCAGTCTCATTTCTACCTACATGTCCTAACTTAAGTGACTCCCTGTGATTGATAGGCCCTCTATCCTCTCCTCCTCAATTAAATCCCACATATCCATCAAAATCCAACGGTCTTGCTCCTTGATGAAACCTTCCCCAAAGCCTGCTGCACTCACCGAGTTTCTTTCCCTGTGAACCACAAAGTGAACCATTTAACTACTGTTCCAATCTCCATTTGTTTCCGTTGTGTCTAAAATTCCCATTTGAAGACGGTGAACATGAATTGGATTTCTGTATTCTCATAACATGTCAGATATAGCATTTACTTGGTGAACCAAGAAAAAGCAATGCTCTTCTTCCTTACTGTTTTGATAGTACTCTATCCAGTATTGCAAAGGGGTAAAATTTAACTATATACACTTTGAGAGAGTCACTTGATTTGACTCCATTTTCTTACCTATAAAATGGGAAGAATGCACTACCAGTGTTTTGCAAGCTGTGTTCTGTGAATTCTAGAGTTTCAAAGAACTCTGTTAGAGGCAGCTGGAGAAGAGAGATCTCAAAGCACTCCCTCTCAACTTCAACTAAAACACTATAATTTACCTGTTTTGTATTGACTTCTGTATGTTTTCATCTGAACAGGGCTCCTGGTTATAAACAGTTACCATCTAGTATTAAGTGTTTTCAAAGGCACCCAGTCTCTGAAATGTCAGGGAAACAGGCAATGTAAAGAACACTGGCTCCCAAACCTGACTGCTGGGGGCTGCAGCCTGCCTGCATCCCTTACTGGTTGTGTGACCTCAGGCAAGGGACTTAACCTTTGTGCTTCCTTGTTTGATCTATAACAGGAGGAATAAAAGCAGCCTGGTAGGGTTGCCCTGGGGCTTAAAAGAGTTAACACTTGTAAAGTGCTTAGAATATGGCTAGTGCTCAGTAAGTGTAAGCTGTTGCTACTACTTTTACACTACACTCTCCTTAACAATTACAGTTGAATGCAACTAACTATACACGTTAAATATACTAAATACATAAGAGTAAAGCTCTTCGAAATGGGATTCTGTAGGAGGGGATTATGTGTATAGTTTTCCACAAGGGTGGAGTAGCAAGTGAGCATTTTTCTTTGTTTCCTATTATGGGTTTACCTATGATAGGAGGGAACCAGGTTGTGGAGGGTCAGGTCCCAAGCTTTTGATTCTTTCACAGCATCAAAATTAGTGCTAAAGCAGTAACAAAATTGGCAAATATCAAACAGCTCTCCACACCATAAATCTGATGATGATGGATCTGATTGTGATGCACCTACTGATACATTCCTATGACACAGAAAGTTCCTTAATAAAGTGTTTTTTTCTCCTCATGTATAACAGAATTATAATGTATTTACATGTTATATATACTTCTGGAATTTGGTAGTCCTCAGAGAAAAATACCCCAATTTCTAGTTTTGGCCACCAATTTAAGATCTTATAATTTTTACAAAGAATGAAAAGTTCTTATATACTCTGTCTCCATTTTTTTTGTATCTCAGTAAAAGGGTCTTTTCAATTTCCACAAACAGCTGTATGACTACATTCTGGTTTTCAACTCAGAATCACCTTATCTATAAAAACAATGGAGGGGGGAAAAAAGCATTCTGTTTCCTTATGAATTTTTTTTTTTACATTTATAAAGAATTTGAAATTTCAGCTGTAATACTGATAATGTTCACTCAAAATACAAACTTCATTTTTATATTTGCACCTAAAACTGAAATGTTTACTTACTGTTAGTTGCTTGCACATTTTCCTCTAGTTTACAGAGCACTCTTAATTCAGACACCAACCAAGCACAGAGTTTGGTAAACTCAGGGGAACTGGCTCCAGCAGTGACGGCCTGAGACAGAGCTCCATCTTCTAACAATGGACCCTTGTAACTGGTGAGTAAGAAATTACACTTCAGAAGAACAAAAACCACATCTAATATGTTACAAATGTAATATATTCACATTTTATTTAATTAAGCAATGATTTAATAAAGCTACAATGACCAATCTCTAAACTTGCATATATAAATAAACCATTAAAAAAACAAGCTAATCCCTTCAAAATATGTGAATACTGAATAGACTCACATATACTAGTAAATTATGTCAACCTCTGTACATTTACTCACTGTACAAAAGTTTGCTTTCTCACTTTAATTGAATTAGCATTAAAACTAGATTATAAGTGATAAATTATACTATAGTTTGGGCTTCCCTGGTGCTCAGTGGTAAAGAATCCACTTGCAGTGCAGAAGACACGGGTTTGATCCCTGGGTTGGAAAGATCCCCTGGAGAAGGGCATGGCAAGCTACTCCACTATTCTTGCCTGGAGAAACCCACGGACAGAGGGGCCTGGTGGGCTAAAGTCCATAAGGCTGCAAAGAATCCGACACGATTGAAGCAATTGAACAGGCACACGTGCATGCTATAGTTTACTATTTGAGAAATTAAACTTAGCTTATCTTTTCTAGAAGATATTCCAGAAATTAATTAGAGGTTTTAATGACTGTCTTTAAAAGCAAAAACTTGCCAATTATTATCTCCTTCTATATTTAATGATAGTTAAAATTAGTAAGACGTACTAGTAGCAGAGAAATGCCAAGATTAATTTAATAATTGCTGGCAAGTTGATGTTTGGGTGAACTGGTGCAAATGAATCCCAATCCTTTGTAAGGGATTCAAATATAATTTTAAAAAATTATTAAATGTTTAAATATTCATAAAAGACAATAGTAACAACGAACCTCAATCTAGAAAATAGCTAGAATTAAGTATTTTGTCATTCTCAAAGTCATTTTAAAATATACATTTTTAGAAGGTTATTTTATCTTTTAAATGTAATATTGATAAATACTTATTAAATATGTTCAAGGTAATTCGATATTTAGAGGTACAGAAATGCCAGAGAAATAACATTCAGTTCTTTTTAAAATATAACTATATGCTTACATATTTAATGGGACAAAAGAAACCTTACACAAAAAAATGAGGTTATATATAGTACAGTTTGGCATCTAGATTTAAAATCAAATTATTAATAGACAGTGAAATAAAAAAAACTGGGCCTAGAAACTTCTCTTCCTGTTACACATTTAAACTTTATTAATTTTTCCCTGCAAGTAATTACTGAATTCCTACTGTGTACCAGGCTAAAAATAAATGATTGTCATTTATTTCTAATTGTTGTTGTTTTTCACTCACTCAGTCATGTCCAACTTTTTGTGACCCATGGAGTACAGCACACCAGGCTTCCCTGTCCTTCACTATCTCCCAGTGTTTGCTCAAACTCATGTCCATGGATGCCATCCAACCATCTCATCCTCCATCACTTACTTCCCCTGCCCTCAATCTTTCACAGCAAATCCTTGAAAAGTACATGTCATTTAATTGAGGCTAAATTTTAATGGCTGAATGCCGCCAAACTAGGCAGTTATATGTTAAAATTTATAGTCAAATTTTCAGAGTATCCCACGGTTTACATTACAACCCATCTCCATGATTTATTTAACTAGAGTTATTATAGTGACAATGACTTTTATACTACCCAAGAGAAGAAAAACATAGTTAACAGAGAATAAAAGAACAATAATGGGAAGAAGAGGCATCGCTTAATTGTTAAGGGACCTCTATCCATGCAGAGTGACTATATTTAAATAAGGTTCACCTCCATCCTCTCTCCTCCTTAAGTGTTCTTCCAGGAAGCTTAGGACTTTGTTTGCTTTTCCAGTTTTCCTTCCCCACTTCCTCTCCTTTTTCTGGTTCTCCTCAGTTCTCTCCACAGCGTTATTTTCACAGTGTGAACTTCTCTTCTACCTCACTCTCTACCCTTAAGTGCTCAGACCAACACTGTCAACAGAAGTGTTCCTCAAAAATGTTTACTGAATGGTTTCATGTCTTACATCTAGCAGTTTAAAGTTTGAGAGATCCACCAAAAAGACACCATTTCACCGAGTGTGACTTTTCCATAGGCTCTCATCAAAGAAATAAGCCACCTAAAGCCTAGAATATTCATGAAAATTCAGAGCAAGTTCCGGGGAAAAGTACAATGACAATTCACGTCGACAAAAAAAAAAGATGATAAGCACTACCATTTCCTTTCCTAAAAATCCGTGCCAGGACAAGTTACTTAAACAGGCAGATGCTGGAAAACCTCATGGTATCCATTCCTAAATAAGAAAGGTTTTCCACAGCAAGGTAAAACCTAGGGGAAGGTTTTGGTAACGTTACTTTATAAATATAGTTACCTAAATCTGTTTTTCTTTTCTTTCTTTCCTTTTTTTTGGGGGGGATACCATATCTTTAAGCAAATATTTAATCATACAGTTTGTTTCTGGAACCACATTTAGCCCAAGAAATTCTAAGTTCTCAAGTTTTAATTGAGCACCCTGAACTGGGTGACCCAGTGAGATAAGAAGCCCTATTTCCAGCTTCTAGATACTAATGAATTACGGTTCGGTAACCGTCATGGGGAGAGACAAAATGCACAACAAATACAGAGACTTGGTGGGTGAAGATGCCCCGAAGGGAAAGGGCTAATGGGGCTCAATGAAGCAGGGTCAGAATCAAGGGAAACTCCCCATGATTCCCAAGAAGGTGGCGACAGGTTAAGTGCACAAGTGAGCTGGCAGGAGGAACGGACACAGCGCACAGACTTGTGGCTGAGGGAAGCCTGGGTGCATGCAGACATGACTGGGCAAAGGAGATTTTTTTTTTTTTTGAGAGAACTGGGGTGGTGTAGGACTAGGGGCTCAAAACAGGAGCAGAAAGTTTGGAGGACAAATAGGAAAACAGAAGATCAACTTTGGCAACCTCCAGAGTGAGGGGGTAGGGCAGGAGGATAGGGAGCAAGGAAAGGAGCTCAGGGAGGGTGGTGGCGAGAGCCAGAACCCAGACAATGACACGCATGACTGACAAACGCTGCGGGTAACTCGGCTGCAGGGCGCACAGGGCAGGCCTAGGGGCGTCGTAGCTGGAGGACCCCGACCCGACAGGGCAGGCAGTGGACGTAGCATTGGGGTCCCGGAGCTACAAGGAGGCGACAGCCAGGAGCCACGGGATGCGGCGCGGAGAGGCAGGTGTCTCTGACTGAGGCGGAGAAGGAGTTCCTGGGAGGTCTGTAATGTGGGGTTTGGGAGACCGGTGCACTGGCAGTCTTACCCGAGATCTTCCAACGACTCCAAGATGTCAGTCTCCATGAGGTCACACTCCATGCTACTGTGGTATTCAAATTTCCGAGTCGTCAGGCTCCCCTCTTCGCCGGCAACGCGTACACTCGCGCATGCGCTGCTTCTCCGGAACTTCCAAGTCAACAGCTGGCGCCTCAGCCGCTGCACTGCGCATGCCTGGAGCGTGCGCAAGAAACTTGGTTCCGCCTGTCGCCCTGCCCCGGCAGGCTAAAGGATGGCCAGGCGACACCTTTTGCACATGCGTATTGCTGAATAGTGAAGCCAGCGGCCCCAAGAAGGGCAGGAAGTCTGGCTGCGTGGCAGCTGGGCGTGGGGACTTAGGCGAGGCGGGGAGCACGCTAACTTTTTCTAATTGGTGTACGCATGTGCGAGTCATGGGGCGAGGCAGGTGGGGGAGGATCGTCGGGGGTGGGGGTCCCAAAATTTGGGTGAGTGCTGGCTGAGAATGAGTCTCTGGGTCTCAAAGAGTCACCAGAGTGGATGTCTGCAGCCAGCTGGCATTTTGTAGCTTTAGCTGTGGGTCATCGTGCGCTCCGAGAGAGTTCCTTAGCTTAGGGGTAGACGGGCCAAGTGCCGAGAGAATGGAAGAAGACTGGATTTCCTTGTGGCTGCAGTAGTTGTATTTCAGCGTTACGGAGGGGTCGACTTTCCCTTGACACGGATTAAGAAAATTGTTTCATTGCCTCCCTTTGCATTCTTGACTTCTTAAGCCCTTCCCAGACACTAAGCATCTTCTTTTAAAGCGGGGAGGGAGGTAAAAGGAGGTCTTCATTCCATATCAATCTCAAGTAGACTAATATATCTTTAAATCCACGCAGTTTTAAAAGTAAACACATTTTTTGTTGTACTATTATTGACTTGGCAGAATGTGACACGGTTCACAGTTGGTTGTTTCTTGGCATGTACTGGTTGGGTATGTGCTTAGAAATTATTGAAAAACATGAGAAAAATTGTATTCAAAGTGATGATGTATTTGGAAAATTATATTTAACTATAAATTGGCATTCACACTGGTACTAGTAGATTTAATTTTGCAATTCTTAAACGTTTTCGTGTCTGATGGATAAATGCTTCCCACCCTTAACAGTAATTTTTAAAATTCTTTATTTTGCACCATCTGGAGTGGAGGGAAGGAATTAACATTTATTATGTACCCACTGTGTTCTTGACGTAGTATTAATGCAAGCACAGTAAGTCTATATGAGTATTACTCCCATTTTACAGATGAGGATACTAAGGGCTAGGTGAACTTAATGGTCTGTCAAAAATGGTACCACCAATAAGGAACTGGCTTTTGAAATGGAGTTATCTCTAAATCCATAGTTCTTACCTGAGTAGTCCAATAAGGATTTACAAGCAGGATATGAAAGGAGGAATATCTAGCTAGTTGAATAAACAGATTATGTATGATTGTGTATCTTATATGTAATTACCTTAACAATAAAAATGGAATGATTATTCTCATTGGGTTGTTGAAGGTGCTAAAAAAAAAAAGTAATTCTCAGTGCAAAATCAGTTTAAGGGGAAAAAGGTTTCATTCTTGACTCACTTTTCTTCTTTTTATAATTATTATTTTATTTATTTGTTTGTTTGGCTGTAGCCTTCATTGCCATGTGGGCTTGTTTCTCTAGTTTCGGTTATCAGGGGCTACTCTTTAGTAGAGGTATGTGGGCTTCTCATTGCTGTGGCTTCTCGAAGATCACAGGCTCTAGGGTATGCGGGCTCCAGTAGTTGTAGCTCCTGGGCCCCTCAGGGCTTCAGTAGTTGTAGCTCCCAGCACAGGCTCAGTAGTTGTGGTGTAGGGGCTTAGTTGCTTTGCAGCATATGAAGACTTCCTGGATCAGGGATTGAGCCTGTGTCTCCTGCATCGGCAGGCATATTCTTTACCACTGAGCCACCAGGGAAGCCCTTGACTGACTTTTCAGTGTAAGTTGTAACAAATACTATTAGTGAGTGAACAAGTGATGACTCCTCTACATATATTATTTCTCTCTATCTAATGCAAACTGTTAGAGTAAATGAAGGGTAGCCAACATTAAGTTTTTTTTTTTTAATATTACATAAAATAAATCTATAAGGGACTTTACTGCAATACTTTTAAGGGTAAATATTGCTGTAATTTTGGTAGGATCTAACAGGACTCTTTTGCATTTTATTTTGAAAATTTTATATTTGTATTGTAACCTGGATATCTAAGGATGTCATTTGAGCTGAATTACATGAAAAAACTGATCTGGGAGGAGGGAACCCTGGTTTTTGCCTCAGTTCAATTTAAGAGTTTTCTTTAGATTTTTCTAAAGTCCATCAGATTATCTTTAAGAGATAAGTTTTCTGTTTAGAAGGTGTTCAACTAGAAATGATGAATAATCGTAGTTTGAAGTCCAAACTTTCCAACTATCCTTGTAAAGAGTAAATATATTCTATACTTGTGGGGAAAAAAATGTAACAGGGAAAATGGAAATGAAAATTGAATTTAGTTTTCAGAGGAACATCTTTTTATGTCACTACCTTAAAGATGATTATAGGTGAAGTTCTGACTTATGTAGTAGTTAAATTATTTGTGGCTGAGATTTGTAAGAGTTACTTTTAAAATCCATACAAGGGTAGTTTTTATAATGACAAATAAATTGCTACTAATTAGAATATAAGATTTGTCATAGAATAGTTTCTCAAAGCTGGTTAAACAGGCACCTAAAATTAAAATTGTTTCCCCTCAGTTAAAAGAAGTTGAAAAATTACAGCATTTTCCATTTTTGATGAATTTGCCCTTAGAATGACTCTCCAACAGGAGAAAATAAGAAAAACCCTAGATTTGCTTATGTTGCTCATGAAATTAAAGTTTGTATATGGTATTTAATAAATAAAGTCCTTTTCAGAATGCATACTGAAAACAGTACTCCCCTTCCCTAAATATTAGCATGTAGAATTAATCTTGTAGAGTCTCAAATACTCTTATAAGTATGCCTTGGAGAGGTTGCAGGTTTGGTTTCCAACAACAGCAATAAAGTGGATATTACAATAAAGGGAGTCTCATGAATTTTTTGGTTTCCCAGTGCATATAAAAGTTACATTTATACCATACCATAGTCTATTAAGTGTGCACATTATGCCTTTAAAAATGTACATCAGATCAGATCAGTCGCTCAGTCGTGTCCGACGACTCTTTGTGACCCCATGAATCGCAGCATGCCAGGCCTCCCTGTCCATCACCAACTCCCAGAGTTCACCCAGACTCAAGTCCATCGAGTCAGTGATGCCATCCAGCCATCTCATTCTCTGTCGTCCCCTTCTCCTCTTGCTCCCAATCCCTCCCAGCATCAGAGTCTTTTCCAATGAGTCAACTCTTTGCATGAGGTGGCCAAAGTACTGGAGTTTCAGCTTTAGCATCATTCCTTCCAAAGAAATCCCAGGGCTGATCTCCTTCAGAATGGACTGGTTGGATCTCCTGGCAGTCCAAGGGACTCTCAAGAGTCTTCTCCAACACCACAGTTCAAAAGCATCAATTCTTCGGCACTCAGCCTTCTTCACAGTCCAACTCTCACATCCATACATGACCACTGGAAAAACCATAGCCTTGACTAGACGGACCTTTGTTGGCAAAGTCATGTCTCTGCTTTTGAATATGCTATCTAGGTTGGTCATAACTTTCTTTCCAAGGAGTAAGCGTCTTTTAATTTCATGGCTGCAGTCACCATCTGCAGTGATTTTGGAGCCCAGAAAAATAAAGTCTGACACTGTTTCCACTGTTTCCCCATCTATTTCCCATGAAGTGGTGGGACTGGATGCCATGATCTTCGTTTTCTGAATGTTGAGCTTTAAGCCAACTTTTTCACTCTCCTCTTTCACTTTCATCAAGAGGCTTTTTAGTTCCTCTTCACTTTCTGCCATAAGGGTGGTATCATCTGCATATCTGAGGTTATTGATATTTCTCCCGGCAATCTTGATTCCAGCTTGTGTTTCTTCCAGTCCAGCGTTTCTCATGATGTACTCTGCATATAAGTTAAATAAGCAGGGTGACAATATACAGCCTCGACGAACTCCTTTTTCTATTTGGAACCAGTCTGTTGTTCCATGTCCAGTTCTAACTGTTGCTTCCTGACCTGCATACAAATTTCTCAAGAGGCAGATCAGGTGGTCTGGTATTCCCATCTCTTTCAGAATTTTCCACAGTTGATTGTGATCCACACAGTCAAAGGCTTTGGCATAGTCAATAAAGCAGAAATAGATGCTTTTCTGGAACTCTCTTGCTTTTTCCATGATCCAGCAGATGTACATACCTTAATTTAAAAAGATACTTTACTGCTAAAATATGCTAACCATTATTGAGCATTCAGTGAGTCATAACCTTTTTGCTGGTGGCAAGTCCTACCTTGATGTTTATGGCTGTTGACTAATCAGGGTTGTGGTTGCTGAAGTTTGGGGTACATGTGGCAATTTCTTTAAATAAGACAATAAAAAAGTTTGCCATATCAATTAAATCTTTCACAAATGATTTCTCTGTAGCATGCAAAATTGTTTGATAGCATTTTACCCACAGTAAACTTGTTTCAAAACCAAAGCCAATTCTTTCAAGCCCTGTCATTGCTTTATCAACTAAGTTGATGTAATATTCTAAATCCTTTGTTGTCATTTCAGCAATCTTCACAGTTTTTTCCAGGAGTAGATTCCATTTTAAGAAAACACTTTGCTTATCCATAAAGAGCAACTCCTCATCTGTTATAGTTTAATCATGGGATTGCAACAATTCAGTCACATCTTTGGGCTTCACTTCTAATTCTAGTTCTCTTGCTTTTCCCACCACATCTGAAAGTACTTCTGCTGCAGAAGTCTTGAACACCTTGAAGTCATCCATGAGGGTTGAAATCAACTTCTTCCAAACCCTTATGCATGTTGATATTTTGACCTCTTGCCATGAATCACAAATGTTCTTCATGGCATCTAGAAGCGTGAATCCTTTTCAGAAGGTTTTCACTGTACTTTGCCCAGATCCTGCAGAGGAATTGCTAAGTCAACCACAGCCTTACAAAATGTATTTCTTCAACAGTAAGACTTGAAAGTTGAAATTACTCCTTAATCTACGGGCTGCAGCATGGGTGTCATGTTTCCAGATATGAAAACAACATTCATCTTATTGTACATCTCCTTCAGATTTCTTGGGTGACCAAATTCATTTTCAATGAGAAGTAATATTTTGAAAGGAATCTTTTTTTTTTTTTCTGAGCTGTAGACCTTGATAATGGGCTAAAAATATTTAGTAAACCATGTTGTAAACAAACGTACTGACATCCAGGCTTTGTTATTCCTTTGATAGAGCACAGGGAAAGTAGATTTAGTAAAATACTTAAGTGCCCTAAGATTTTTAGAATGATAAATAAGTATTAGCTTCATAAAGTCACCAGCTCCCTTAATCACTAACAAGACAGTCAGCCTGACCTCTGAACTTTTAAAGCCAGGCATTGAATTCTCTCTAGCTGCAACAAAAGTCTTAGATGGCATCTTCTTCCAGTAGAAGACTGTTCCCTCTATACTGAAATCTGTGGCTTTTGCTAGCCACCTTCATAAATTATCTTACCTAGGTCTCCTGGATAACTTGCTGCAGCTTCTACACCAGCATTTGATACTTCACCTTGCACTTTAACATCATGGAGATGACTTTTTTCCTTTAAACTTACGAACCAACCTCAGTTCACTTCAATCTTTCTTATTACCTTCCTCATAGAATTGAAGAAAGTTAGGGCCTTGCTCTGGATCAGGTTTTAATTGAAGGAAATGTGGCTGATTTGACCTACCCAGATCACTAAAACTTTCTCCATATCAACAATAAGGCCGTCTCACTTTGTTATCATTAGTGTGTCACTAAAGTAGCATTTTAATTTCCTTCAAGAACTTTCCCTTTGCATTCACATCTTGGCAAACTGTTTGACACAAATGGCCTAAATTTTGAACTCTTGTGGCTTTAGATGTGCCTTCCTCACTAAGCTTAATCATTTCAAGCTTTTTATTAAAGTGGGAGATACGTGACTCTTTCATTTGAACATTTAGAGACCGCATTATAACACTTAGAGGCCCACATAATAAAGGAAGGATTATCAACAGAAGGATTATTAACTGGCCTAATTTAATTAGTGTTGTGTTTCAGAGAATAGGGAGGCTGGAGGAGGGAGAGAGACAGGGAACAGCTGGTCAGTGGGGACAGTCAGAACACACACAGCATTTACTGTTAGCGATGGCACCCCACTCCAGTACTCTTGCCTGGAAAATCCCATGGATGGAGGAGCCTGGAAGGCTGCAGTCCATGGGATCGCTGAGTCGGACATGACTGAGCGACTTCACTTTAACTTTTCACTTTCATGCATTGGAGAAGGAAATGGCAACCCACTCCAGTGTTCTTGCCTGGAGAATCCCAGGGACGGGGGAGCCTGGTGGGCTGCCGTCTATGGGGTCGCACAGAGTTGGACACGACTGCAGGGACTTAGCAGCAGCATAGTATATGAGCATAGTTTCTAGAGCCTCAAAACAACTAGTAACATCAAAGATCACTGATCACAGATCATCTTAACAAATAATAATGAAAAAATTGTTATCTGCAGGAATTACCAAAGTGTGACATAGAGACACCAAGTGAACAAATGCTGTTGGAAAAATGGGGCTGGTAGACTTGGTCAAGGGGCTTCCCAAGTAGCTCAGTGTGTAAAGAACCTGTCTGCAATGCAGGAAAACCCAGAGATATGGGTTCGATTCCTGGGTTGGGAAGATCCCCTGGAGGAGGGCACAGCAACTCACTCCAGTACTCTTGTCTGGAGAATCCCATGGACAGAGGAGCCTGGCAGGCTACAGTCCATAGGGTTGCCAAGAGTCAGATGCAACTGAAGCAACTGAGCACAGCACAGCACAGACTTACTCGAGGCAGGATTGCCACAAACCTTCAAGCTGTAAAATGGTGAAGTGCAATAAAGTGAAGCACAACAGAATGAAGTAGGCCTGTTCATTAATTAAGAACACTTTTTTTCAAAATCATGCCCCTGGCTATGTTAGTATATTTTCTAAACCCTGGCAATTTTTGAAGAATATTATAGAGTTTGAGAATAATATCTTGCTTATAATTAAACTGAGAAAGATATAGATATACATATAGATATAAATCATATTGATATATATATATGGATGTGTGTGTATATATATATATATATATATAGAGAGAGAGAGAGAGAGAGAGAGAGAGTGCAACAGGTCTTTCCAGAATAAAATCTCCAAACATGATTTTTTTTTTCTTTCCCAACAACTCTTCAGCCTAGCTGCCATGTTTTGCCAACCCATGAATTAGGCACATGGTGAATCAGATAGACACTGGTCTAATTTGGATGTAGTAAGAGTTTATTAGACTCTAGCTCGGTAATGATAAACTAGCATCCATATCAGCCCCATAGTTGTAGGGCATTTTGGCCTGAAAAATAACTTGAAGAATTTTGAGTCATTATTTAAAGTTTGGGGATACTATCTAAAAATTTGGGTTTCTGGGTTTTCTTGAAAACATAAATCAGATGACTTGGCAGCACCAGGCCCTTCATGCCCAACAAGGCAGCAACTGGCTTGGGTTGAAGAGGCTGCCCCTTCTATATGTGACATGAACCTACCTGTTCTTTGTGGGTCCTATCACTCACACAGTATATCATATGCATGTGTATCCAGCAATTTACTTTTTCCCCTGAGGGTTTGAGAAGTTCAGTTTTATTCTTTTACTTCTTAATCATGTCGACCACTTTTCCTACCCTCCCTCTCAGATAGGCCTCTCCTTCTTCCTCTTCCCATTCTAGTATAGGGGAAGAAAATTTTTTCCTCTACCCTCTTAGGTTTATGAATGGGGCCTACAAATTAAACTCACAAGACAGTTAACAGGAGAAAAGACATCCAAATTTTTATTGATATTATTATTAATGCTCATGATGCTTCACAGAAATAAAGTGAAAACTCCAAGAAGATGGTTGGACTTCAGAGTTTATATACCACATTTTAAAAAATTATTTATTTTTAAATTAATTAATTTATTTTAATTGGAGGCTAATTACTTTACAATATTGTAGTGGCTTTCGCCATACATCAACACGAATCAGCCATGGGTATACATGTGTTCCCCATCCTGAACCCCTGAAGGATAATTGCTTTACAGAATTTTGTTGTTTTCTGTCAAACCTCAACATGAATCAGCCATAGGTATACATATATCCCTTCCCTTTTGAACCTCCCTCCCATCTCCCTCCCCATCCCACCCCTCTAGGTTGATACAGAGGCCCTGTTTGAGTTTCCAGAGCCATACAGCAAATTCACATTGGGTATCTACTTTACATATAGTAATGTAAATTTCCATGTTACTCTTTCCATACATCTCACCCTCTCCTCCCCCTCCCCATGTCCATAAGTCTATTCTCTATGTCTGTTTCTCCATTGTTGCCCTGTAAATAAATTCTTCAGTACCATTTTTCTAGATTCCGTATATATGCGTTAGAATATGATATTTATCTTTCTCTTTTTGACTTACTTCACTTTGTATAATAGGTTCTAGGTTCATCCACCTTATTAGAACTGACTCAAATGTGTTCCTTTTTATGGCTGAGTAATATTCCATGGTGTATATATACCCCTACTCCTTTATCCATTTATCTGTTGGTGGACATCTAGGTTGCTTCCATGTTCTAGCTACTGTAAATAGAGCTGCAATGAACAATGGGATACATGTGTCTTTTTCAGTTTTGGTTTCTTCAAGGTATATACCTAGGAGTGGGATTGCTGGGTTATATGGTGGTCTTTTTTTTTTTTTTATATGGTGGTCTTATTCCTAGTTTTTTAAAGGAATCTCTGTACCATCTTCCATAGTGGCTATATCAATTTACATTCCTGCCAACAGTGCAAGAGTGTTCCCTTTTCTCCACACCCTCTCCAGCATTTATTGTTTGTAGACTTTTTGATGAGAGCCATTCTGACCTGTGTGAGGTGATATCTCATTGTGTTTTTGATTTGCATTTCTCAAATAATGAGTGATGTTGAGCATCATTTCATGTATTTGTTAGCCATCTGTATGTCTTCTTTGGAGAAATGTCTGTTTAGGTCCATTTCCTACTTTTTGATTGGGCTGGTTTTTTTTTTTTTTTTCTGGCATTGAGTTGTATGAGCTGCTTGTATATTTTGGAAATTAGTCCTTTGTCAGTTGTTTCATTTGCTATTATTTTCTCCTGTTCTGAAGATTGTCTTTTCACCTTGCTTATAGTTTCCTTTGCTGTGCAAAAGTTTTTAAGTTTAATCAGGTCCCCCTTGTTTACTTTTGTTTTTATTTCCGTTACTCTAGGAGGTGGGTCATAGAGGATCTTGCTGTGATTTATGTCACAGAGTGTTCTGCCTATGTTTTCCTCTAAGAGTTTTATAGTTTCTGGTCTTACACTTAGGCCTTTAATCCATTTTGAGTTTATCTTTGTGTATGGTGTTAGGAAGTGTTCTAATTTCATTCTTTTATGTGTAGCTGTCCAGTTTTCCCAGCACCACTTACTGAAGAGGCTGTTTTTGCCCCATTGTATATTCTTGCCTCCTTTGTAAAAAATAAGGTACCCATAGGCATATGGGTTTATTTCTGGGCTTTCTATCTTGTTCCATTGGTCTATATTTCTGTTTTTGTGCCAGTAGCATACTGTCTTGATGACTATAGCTTCATAGTATAATCTCAAGTCAGGAAGGTTGATTCCTCCAGTTCTATTCTTCTTTCTCAAGATTGCTTTGGCAATTCAGGGTCTTTTGTGTTTCCATATGAATTATGAAATTTATTGTTCTAGTTCTGTGAAAAATGTCACTCGTAATTTGATAGGGATCACACTGAATCTGTAGATTGCATTTGGTAGTATAGTCATTCTCACAATATTGATCCTTCCTACCCAGGAACATGGAATATCTCTCCATCTGTTTATGTTGTCTTCTGATTTCTTTCATTAGTGTCTTATAATTTTCTGTGTACAGTTCTTTTGTCTCCTTAGGTAAGTTTATTCCTAGATATTGAATTCTTTTTGTTGCAGTGGTGAATGGGATTGATGAAATGCAAGTGATTTATGTGTATTGATTTTGTATACTGCAACTTTGCTAAATTCACTGATTAGCTCTAGTAATTATGTACAGTATCATGTCATCTGCCAACAACGAGAGCTTTACTTCTTCTTTTCCAATCTGGATTCCTTTGATTTCTTTTTCTTCTCTGATTGCTGTAGCTAGGACTTCCAGAACTGTGTTGAATAATAGTGGTGAAAGTGGACACCCTTGTCTTGTTCCTGATCTTAGGAGGAATGCTTTCAGGTTTTCATCATTGAGAATAATGTTTGTTGTAGGCTTATCATATATGGCCTTTACTATGTTGAGGTAGGTTCCTTCTATGTCCATTTTTTGAAGACTTTTAATCATAAATGGGTGCTAAATTTTGTCAAAGGCCTTTTCTGCATCTATTGAGATGATCATATGGATTTTTCCTTTCAATTTGTTAATATGGTGTATCACATTGATTGATTTGCATATGTTGAAGAATCCTTGCATCCCTGGAATAAACCCAACTTGATCATGCTGTATGAGCTTTTTGATGTGTTGCTGAATTCTGTTTGCTAAAGTTTTGTTGAGGATTTTTGCATCTATGTTTCATCAGTGATATTGACCTGTAGTTTTCTTTTTTTGGTGTTGTCTTTGTCTAGTTTTGGTATCAGGGTGATGGTGGCCTTGTAGAATGAGTTTGGAAGTTTGGAAGTGTTCCTTCCTCTGCAATTTTTTGAAAGAGTTTTAGAATGATAGGCATTAGCTCTTCTCTAAATGTTTGATAGAATTCTCCTGTGAAGCCATCTGGTCCTTGGCTTTTGTATTTTGGGAGATTTTTGATCACAGCTTCAATTTCAGTGCTTGTAATTGGGTTGTTCATAATTTCTATTTCTTCCTGGTTCAGTCTTGGAAGATTGAACTTTTCTGAGAATCTGTCCATTTCTTCCAGGTATATATCACATTTCTTTTCTTAATATCTAAGGCAAATATTTTTGAATTTTTATTTATTTATTTATTTTTGGCTGTGCTGGGTCTTCATTGCTTTGCAGGCTTTTCTCTGGTTTCAGCAAGCAGTGGTTACTCTCTAGTTGTGATGCGAGAGTTTCACATTGTGGTGGCTTTTCTTGTGCAGAGCTTGGGCTCTAGGGCACACAGGCTTCAGTAGTTGTGGCTCATGGGCTCAGGAGTTGCAGTTTGAGGGCTCTAGTGCATTGGCTAAGTATTTGTGGTTCATGGACTTAGTTGCACCATGGCATGTGGGATCTTCCTGGACTAGGGATCAAACCCAAGTCTCCTGCATTGGCACGCAGATTCTTTACCACTGAGCCACCAGGGAAGCCCCACAGAGTTTGTATACCACTTTAATGAAGAGTGATACCTTGTGACTACTTTGATATTGAATGGTTTGCCTTGGAAATGAATAGAGTTCATTCTGTCATTTTTGAGATTGCATCCAATTACTGCATTTTGGACTGTTTTGTTGACTAAGAGGGCTACTCCATTTCTTCTAATGGATTCTTGCCCACAGTAGTAGATATAATGGTCATTTGAGTTAAATTCACCCACTCCAGTCCATTTTAATTCACTGATCCCTAAAATGTCAATGTTCACTCTTCCATCTCCTGATCAACTACTTGCAATTTACCTTGATTCATGGAACTAACATTCCAGGTTCCTATGCAATATTGTTCTTTACAGCATTGGACTTTAGTTCCATCACCAGTCACATCCACAACTGGGTGTTGTTTTTGCTTTGGCTCCATCTCTTCATTCTTTCTGGAGTTATTTCTCCACTGTTCTCCAGTAGCATATTGGGCACCTACCAACCTGGGGAGTTCATCTTTCAGTTTCCTATCTTTCTGCCTTTTCATACTGTTCATGGGGTTCTCAAGGCAAGAATACTGAAGTGGTTTGCCATTCCCTTTTCCAGTGGACCATGTTTTGTCAGATGAGAGTTCCTTGGACTACAAGGAGATCCAACCAGTCAATCCTAAAGGAAATCAGTCCTGAATATTCATTGGAAGGACTGATGCTATAGCTGAAGCTCCGGATACGAAGAACTGACTCATTTGAAAAGATCCTGATGTTTGGAAAGATTGAAGGCAGGAGGAGAAGGGGGAGACAGAGTATGAGATGGTTGGATGGAATCACCGACTCGATGGACATTAATATGAGTAAGCTCCGGGAGTTGGTGATGGACAGGGAAGCCTGGTGTGCTTCATTGTATGGGGTCACAGAGTCAGACAGGACTGAGCAACTGAACCGAACTGATACACTGTGAAGAAGTAACTAAACAAAGGGAAGGGAAGTTGAGTTTCTTGTTGTTGTTTAATTGCTAAGTTGTGTCTGACTCTTTGCAACTCTTTGTTGAGTTTCTAGGGGTGGTAAATTGTGGGAAGGTAGATGTATGTGGACACTAACAAAAGATCAGCATTATTTTTGTAAGGTGTTTTTTGTGTGTAGATTCATTTCAGTGCCAACTTTCTTCTTCATGGCCATAAAACTCCCTCAGAGTGGAGATTTATGACACTCCTAGTTTCTTAGAAGTTTCTGCTTATAGTCATTTAATGCAAACTCCAAGAAGATTTCTTTCTGCATCTGTTGATTCTCAATTGACTTCAGCTCCAAATAATCTATATGCCTGTCAACTGAAAAAAAAAATGCACAACCTAGAAGTTGAGAATTATGTTTTATTTGGCAAACCTGCTGAGGACTTCTGCTCTGGAGACAGCCTTTCAGATAGCTCTGAGGGACTGCTCTGAAGAAGAAAGGGAGAAGCCAGGACACATAGGAGTTTTTGCAACAAAAAGCAGGTACGTAGTCAGAACATCAAAATATCACTGTTAATTAAAGAAAAAATAAACATCTCCAGTTAATGAATTTAGTGTTTTTCTATGTGTGGGAAGATGCAAGAGTCTAGACCTGATGAAATTATTCCTCTGATATACTCCTTAACTATCTAGGGCCAGTATCCTGTTCTTTTTCATCCCGAATCCCCTCAGGGCATACCACTGGGGGGCAGCCACAGTGATTGATGACCACAACATCCTTCCTTTGCTGATACTATGGCAGGTGGCATCCTTTGTCTACTTGCCAAGCTAGTAGCAAAATTCTTATCCCCTTCATTAGTCATATGAAACTTCTGTTATTCACTTAACACACCTTGCCTTTCTACATCTCTATACTTTGTATAAGTTGATTCCTCTGCCTGTAATACCCCTCCCCTCTGTTTGACAGATTCTTCCTGCCAATCTTTTAGGCTCAGTTTCGGCAAAGCCTTCTCTGACTGCCTTAGGCTCTCATTCTCTCCTTTTCAAAGCATCCCTCACTTTGTTCCAGCTAACATTCCTGCTTCAGGCAGGTGCCAAGATGTTCTCTGGTCTCTCTCTTGCTTTCTTTACATTCTACCCTGTCTTCAAAACTGAGCTCAGCTTAACTGTGCCACAGAGGTGTTCCCTGACTGTAGTAGTTGAGATTAATTTTCCTCTTCTGGATTTGGAAGGTGCAAGTACCTAGCTTAACTATCATAAACATCAGGAAGACTTAAATGGGTTCTGGGTCTCATTCTGGGCCCTGCCTCTGATAAGTTTTATATCAACATTTCTAGGATTGGGTATAAGAATCCATTTTTCTTAAAAGACATATCAAATGGCTTCATATTTCATCCTTCACAAGTTAATATTAATGTTATATTTTTATGTTGCTTATTTCATATGTTCTGATCATTTCTATGCAGTTGCTATAAACTTCACGTCCTGCACATGCACGTCCTACATAGTTCTTAGCACACTGATGCATACACAATAGACATGAAAAATGTTGATTAGTTGATTGACAAGAAAATTTTCCCTTTCTCATGATTGGATTTTGCTTTCTTCTGAAAGAATAAAGTGATTCTTTGCAGGGAATAAATAAATATACAACAATGAATTATGCTCTGAGCTCTTGGATCATCCTGGAACTCAGTCAATGCCTATTTAAAACTAGGCTATTCTGGTAGGACGATATGTTCTCTACCGACTTAGATTGTTATTAGCAACTTGTCTTTCGTCCCTAGTGTTGTGATCCATTATTGTATGGGGAGGCTAAAATCCTCAAGGAGACTTTTCAAGCTCTCCCCTCCCTGCAAAAGAGTTCCCATGAGAATAGCAACATTGTGATTAAAAATGTTACTGACTGGGAGTGTGCTGTGAGCAAAACAGGGTGAAAGGAGGATTAAGGCTATAAATCACTGTCCTAGGGAGAACTTGTCAATATGGCATTATGTGTCAGCAGCAAATCTTATTTTCCTGTTCTCGATAACAGTTACATACTTAATTTCTTTATTATCACAATAGGATCATTGTTTACAAAACAATAGAGATAAGAAGAAACTATTTTGAGCAGAAACAGTTATATTCAAATCTTTGTGTTGGATTACTTTATGTTTTGGAGAATTTAGGTATAAAGTCACATAAATTTGACTCAAGAGATATTTGGGATATTAGACCAGTATTTCTCAACCACCTGCAAGAGAGAATTAAGCACTAAAGCCTTAAGGCATCCATTGTTTGTGATAATTTGCTTCTCTCCTCTGTGTCTACAATTCCAGCTGTCTATATAACCATACTGGGAGAAAAGAGTCACATTTTCTCTAAGGCTCATATCTCTCTTTTGATTCAGTCAGTTCAGTTCAGTCGCTCAGTCGTGTCTGACTCTTTGTGACCCCATGAATCGCAGCACGCCAGGCCTTCCTGTCCATCACCAACTCCCAGAGTTCACCCAGACTCACGTCCATCGAGTCAGTGATGCTATCCAGCCATCTTATCCTCTGTCGTCCCCTTCTCCTCCTGCCCCCAATCCCTCCCAGCATCAGAGTCTTTTCCAATGAGTCAACTCTTCGCATGAGGTGGCCAAAGTACTGGAGTTTCAGCTTTAGCATCATTCCTTCCAAAGAAATCCCAGGGCTGATCTCCTTCAGAATGGACTGGTTGGATCTCCTGGCAGTCCAAGGGACTCTCAAGAGTCTTCTCCAACACCACAGTTCAAAAGCATCAATTCTTCAGTGCTTAGCCTTCTTCACAGTCCAACTCTCACATCCATACATGACCACTGGAAAAACCATAGCCTTGACTAGACGGACCTTTGTTGGCAAAGTCATTTCTCTGCTTTTGAATATGCTATCTAGGTTGGTCATAACTTTTCTTCCAAGGAGTAAGCGTCTTTTAATTTCATGGCTGCAGTCACCATCTGCAGTGATTTTGGAGCCCCCCAAAATAAAGTCCTTTGATTAAGAAAGGCTAAATTATCTAGATCCACATGGTTTTCAATTTTTCGTGTCTATCAGAACTACCTGGAGGTCTTTTAAAACATAGATTGTTATGCCTCACCACTAAAGGTTCTAATAAAGTAAGTCTTGGATGAGGTGCAAAAATTTGCATTTCTAATGAATCTCCAGGTAATGGCTGACACTGCTGGTACAGAGACCACAATTTAAGAATTATAGATCTAGAACAACTTTCACATTGTTTAAAAAGACTGATGTCTCTCAGTAAGAAAGCTGCACATATACAGCTGAAACAGTTTAGTGAAACAAATCATACCCTTTGCTAGCCCTGTTTGTTTTTTCTTTTCTTTCCATTTTTTTTTTTAAGGTTATTTCCTTTACTTGAAAATGCTGGTTGGGAGCCACTAAATTGATCTTTCACGTCACTGATAAGCAGCCTGAAAAAAAAATGGATGAGGAAATCTGTCTTTTCCAGGTTTAGTATTTCACTTTATGGCTTGATCACCCTCATTTTATGCCTAAGTACAAGAACCTCTGAGCGCATTACAATCCCCTATGATGAAAATTTTTTTGGTATTTGTTCAGAAAGGTCTCATAAGTCTTCAGAGAACTTCAGTCAACTTCAGCTTCTTCAGCTTTAGTGGTTGGGGCATAGATTGGATTACTGTGATGTTGAATGGTTTGTCTTGGAAATGAACCCAGATCTTTCTGTCATTTTTGAGGTTGAACCAAGTACTGCATGTTGGATTCTCTTGTTGACTACGAGGGCTACTCCATTTCTTCTAAGGGATTCTTTCACACAGTAGTAGATATAATGGTCATCTGAATTAAATTCACCTAGTCCTGTCTACTTTAATTCACTGATTCTTATGCCTATGTTCACTCTTGCCATCTTATGTTTGACCATGTTCAATTTACCTTGATTCATGGACCTAACTAACATTCCAGGTTCCTATGGAACATTGTTCTTTATAGCACTGGACTTTCACCACCAGATACATCCACAACTGAGTGTCATTTCCACTTTGGCCCAGCCATTTCATTCTTTCTAGAGCTATTAGTAATTGCCCTCCATTCTTCCCCAGTAGCATATTGGATACTTTCTGACCTGGGGGTGTTCATCTGCCAGTGTCATATCTTTTTGCCTTTTCGTACAGCTCATGGTGTTCTTGAGGCAAGAATACAGGACTGGGTTGTCATTTCCTCCTCCAGTGGACCATGATTTGTCAGAACTCTTCACCATGACCTGTCTGTCTTGAGTGGCTCTGCATGACATGGATCATAGCTTCATTGAGTTACACAATCCCCTCTGCCACAACAAGGTTGATCCATAAAGTAGGAAGTCAAGAGATACCTGGAATAACAGTCAAGTTTGGCCTTGGAGTAGAAAATGAAGCAGGGCAAAGGCTAATAGAGTTTTGTCAAGAGAACATACCAAACACCCTTTTCCAATAACACAAGCGATGACTCTACACATGGACATCACCAGATGGTCAATACTGAAATCAGATTGATTATGCTCTTTGCACCCAAAGATGGAAAAGCTCTATAATTTTCTGTCAGCAAAAGAAGACCCAGAGCTGACTGTGACTCAGATCATGAATCCCTGTTGCAAAATTCAGGCTTAAATTGAAGAGAGTAGGGAAAACCTCTAGGCCATTCAAGTATGACCTATATCAAATCCCTTATGCCTATACAGTGGAGGTGACAAAGAGATTCAGTGGATTGGATCTGGTAGACAGAGAGCCTGAAGAATTATGGATGGAAGTTTATAACACCATATAGGAGGCAGTGGCCAAAACCATTCCAAAGACAAAAATGCAGGAAGGCAAAGTGGTTGTCTGAGAAACTTTTACAAAGCGCTGAGGAAAGAAGAGAAACAAAAGGCAAGGGATAAAGGGAAAGATATACTCAACTAAATGCAGAGTTCCAGAAAATAGCAAGGAGAGAAAAAAAAAAAAAAAAAAAAAGGCCTTCTTAAGTGAACAATGCAAAGAAATAGAGGAAAACAATAGAATGGGAAAGACTAGATATCCTGTCAAGAAAATTGCAGTTATCAAGTGAATGTTTCATGCAAGGATGGGCATGATAAAGGACAGAAGCAGTAAATACCTAATAGAAGCAGAACAGATTAAGAAGGGGTGACACGATTACACAAAAGAACTATACAAAAAAGATCTTAATGACCTGGATAATCACAATGATGTGGTCAGTCACCTAGAGCCAGACATCCTGGAGTGTCAAGTCACATGAGCCTTAGGAAGCATTGCTACCAACAAAGCTAGTGGAGGTGATGGAATTCCAGTTAAGCTATTTCAAATCCTAAAAGATGATGCTGTTAAAGTTTGCATTCAATATTTCCAGGAAATTTGGAAAACTCAACAGTGGCCACAAGACTGGAAAAGGTCAGTTTTCATTCCAATCCCAAAGAAGGACAATATCGAAGAATGTTCAAACTACCTTACTGTGTTGTGCTGTGCGTAGTTGCTCAGTCATGTCCAACTCTTTGCGACCTCATGGACTGTAGCCCTCCAGGCTCCTCTGTCCATGGGGATTCTCCAGGCGAGAATACTGGAGTGGATTGCCATGCCCTCCTCCAGAGGATCCTCCCAACCCAGGGATTGACTGTGGTCTTATCATATGCTAGCAAGGTTATGCTTAACACTCTTCAAGCTAGGCTTCAGCAGTATGTGAACCGAGAACCTCCATATGTATAAGCTGGTTTTGAAGAGGCAGGAGCCAGAGATTAAATTGCCAGCATTTGTTGGCTCATGAAGAAAGCAAGGAAATTCCAGAAAAACATCTGCTTCATTGATTTCCCTAAAGTCTTTGTGTGGATCACAAGAAACTGGAAAATTCTTACAGGGTTGGGAGTACCAGGCCACCTTACCTGCCTCCTGAGAAACCTCTATGAGGGTCAAAAACCAACAGTTAGAATGGGACATGAACAATGGACTGGCTCAAAATTGGGAAAGGAATACATAAAAGCTGTATATTGTCTTTTTGCCCTGCTTATTAAACTTCTCTGTAGGGTACATTTTGCGAAATGTCAGACTGGATGAATCAGGAGCTGGAATTAAGATTGCTGGGAGAAATAGCAATAATTATCAGATATCAGAAATATCAATATTAAATATTAAAAAGCAGAGACATTAGTTTGCTGACAAATATCCGTATAGTCAAAGCTATGGTTTTTCCAGTAGTCATGTATGGATGAGAGGGTTAGGCCAAGCCCCAAAGAATGTGCTGGAGAAGACTCTTGAGAGTCCTTTGGACTGCAAGAAGATCAAACTAGTCAGTTCTAAATGAAATCAGTCCTGAATATTCATTGGAGCTGAAGCTCCAGTACTTTGGCCACCTGATGCACAAAGCTGACTCATTGGAAAAAGACCCTGATACTGGGAAAGACTGAAAGCCAAAGGAGAAGAGGACAACAGAGGATGAGATGGTTGGATGGCATCATTGACTTAATGGACATGAGGTTGAGCAAATTCCCAGAGACAGTGGAGGACAGAGGAGCCTGGCGTGCTACAGTTTATGGGGTCACAAAGAGTTGGGACTAAAGAACAAACAAGAGAGTCCAAACACAAGAGCCTAAGAGATGGTTACTCATTAAGGATTCAGACATGTCTGGTGAGCCTAATGGAAAGATGTTTGTGACCCAGTGAGCAAATACCTGAAGCGGAAGTCTTGCCTTCAACATCCTTTAGCAGTGAAAAACCAACATCCAGGAATTCAGCCAAACTTAATAAAGATCTCAGCCTAAACAGAGGGCATGGCTCTGTACACATTTAATCTGAGACACTGACCAGGGTTTGTCCGGGAAGAATGGTTCTGAGCGTGTTACAGGGCAATAACACTTAAGTGGACTTTTGATTTGGGTCAAAGGAAAAGTGGGCCTAAGCTTAGAGTAGGAAAAGAGAGATAAAGGAGAACTCTAAGGAATTAAAAAAAAACTATTATAGGGGTATGACAGACATTTAGACCACAAGGAAGCTTTTTTTAAATGATCTGAAGACACAATAGGGTTGGGGAAGAGGAAAGGTATTTGTTCTTCTATTTGCTCACTTTATTACTGTGAACTTGGACATGGGAAAACCACGGGTGACAGTATCGGTAGTATGGAAATAACGTCTCCAACAGAAATGAGCTTAGGAGTTATGCTGAGAGAGGAACAGATTGCTTCCCCGACTCCACTAACGAGGAGTGCTTTTAGATTGAGGAGTTTTCAAAGGGAGATTCAGAACCTGAGCTTGTTCCCTAGGCTAATGTGCCCTGGGCAGAATATTTATTTAGGAAAGAGGGTTTTTAGTTTGTGTGAACTGACCTGCTTCAGACCATGAGTAATGAGCAATTGATACCTGAACCCATTTCCTCTGATCCTCAACTTTCTGTATATGCATTTTTGTTGTTATTTGTTTGTTTACCTTTTGGGCAGGATGGACCGCACCAACGCAGCTTGTTTCCCCCGGAAGTCCCTGACTGTGGCCAAGTCTACCCCTCGGCGTTTCCGAACCCGTACTGAACCCAGAGAGCCTGGAAGCTGTGTGGGAGCGGCACGCGCCTGCGCAGTTCCGTCAACGCTCACCTGCCCAGGGCACCCGGAACCTCTAGGTCTGTGAGAACCCAGGCTACCTCAGCTCTGCCAGCAGCCTTTGTTGAGCTGCGCATCAGCTGCAGGGTACTCATGATACGGAGTAGAGAAGGTTGTTGGAGCCCGACCTGTTGGAGGACACACAGAACGTTTGTGGGAGTCAAGTTCCCGAATGTTTCTCCTCAGCGAACTATCAGGCCTTGCGGGGGGCATGGCAGACTTTCGGGCGTTCCGGTGAGACGTGGCTTCAGGCTGCAGGGAAACAGGTAACTCTTGTTTTGAAGCTGTGTGGACCTTGACATCGCCGTGTGTCCTGCATAAGCCCCTGCTCATGGCCAACTCTGTTCCTACGAGGCCTGGGCCCGGGGACCATCCCGGGATAGCCTGAACGCCGAGTCCCGCAGCCCCTGACGTGCACCTCGCGTGGGATCACCTGCCTCAGGCCCGGGCCCTCCTGGCGGCTGCACAGGGCCTGCCCTTGCCCGCCAGGCCCTCAGTGCGCCGTGGATGGGGAAGTTTGAAGGAGAGTTACCGGCAGGCCCCATGTGGGGATCAGGAGCCTGCCTGACAATCCTTGTGTTGTTAATCCAGGGTGTTTTCCGTAGGTAGAAATACTTCTTTGATAGTGAGCTATAATTTATTGTAAGACACTCTGTTAATATAATAATAGATTTTTTGGAAAGCGTAACAGTATGTGACAGAATGCAGAGATCTCTGGTGATAGCTTAGCAGCAGAAATAGGCCTGCTGTTTACATTCTCTTAGGCCTTCAGAGGGGAGGTCTCAGTTTCTTCCTGAGTAGTTTGGGCCTTGATTGTTTTCAGCCGGAAATAATCCACAGCCCAAAGAGACATTGGGGTAGTAAATTTTTCCCCAGCACCCCGATTGTACTAGTTCGCCTGGATAAAATCTACCTTACCATTGTGACAGGTGTCACAAAGTATATTTTCTTTAGCAGTACTAAGGTGTGGAGGAGCTTTGCAAGCAGGGAGAATGATGATGATAACATAACTCCATGTTATGCAGTAGTGAATCAGTTGATAAAACTATTTCCTGCGATAACTTTGGAGATGTATAAATAAAAAAGTTTAAATGTATGGAATAAGATTGGAAAACAGAATGTTAGAAGCTTATTTAGGTTTTTATTGGCTGCATTTGTAAGGTATTATTTGAAAGAGATGAACTCAGGAAAGAATTTCTGTGTGGCCAATCAGGAGCAGAGAAAGTCCTCAAATTCAAGGACTTGCTCTTGGAAGAAACAGTTGCTTCTTAGTCTTCACAAGAAAAAAATAGTACTGAAAAGGCTTCTGTGCATTCAAAGCTGATTAAAATTCGATCTTGTGTCAAGTGTTAAACTTTCCATATTAAAACAATGGAATGAACTAAGATATTTCAGAGTAAGCATCCACCTAAATTTGCTTGCCCAGTAAATCCCTCCAGTGATTCAAGAAAAAGAGATTAAATGTAAGATGTTCCCCCTGAAATGTTAGAACCAAGGTACATGCAGTTAATTCACATGAGAGAGTCTTGAGGGCTAGAAAGCAAAGGAATGTAGCTATTCTGAGAACTCTGCCTGAAAAAGAAAAATCAGAGCTATAGAGCTGACAGGAATAACAAAATGGGAGACCTGTTTAAAGGAGTTAATTTGGCAAAGGAAGCGCAAACCTGGTCAAAGAAGCTGTGATTGATTTAGACTTAACTACGATTTGAGGTCCTGAACCTTTCATGGGCAAGAACCACCCAGGAAAGCTGCTCAGTGCTCATGGAGGGACTTCGATCCAATCCTATGTCAGGTGTGGCTAAAGATGATGAATAGGAAGAGTCTCCCCAGAGGGTGGAAATAAAGGTCATGGAGGCACTTTCAGGGATTTCTTCTGTATCTTTCCCACCATAGTGACTCTTATTCTGCAGTTCAGAGAGGCTTGTGATTCTTTCAGCTGGTGATTATATTCATCACTGTTCTACACTCAGAGGCCAGGGAAATGAGTAGAAGGTGGGTCTATTTGGCAAATGGGAGGTAGATTTGAACTATGATTCCATGTGCTACCACCCTGAAGGACAACGGGCATGACAGCATTTTGGTTTCCTTCATTTTGTTGTCAGCCAGTGCTCTGTATATTACAAATCTGGGTATTCCCTTTATTCTGAGTAAAGTTATTCTAAAATGCTATACATTGGAATGCTTCCCTGGTGGCTCAGACAGTAAAAAAGTCCTCCTGCAATATGGGAGACCTGGGTTCAATCCCTGGGTCGAGAAGATCTCCTGGAAGAGGGCATGGCAACCCACTCCAGTATTCCTGCCTGGACAATCCCCATGGACAGAGGAGCCTGGTGAGCTACAGTCCATGGAGTCTCAAAGAGTCAGACATGACCGAGAGACTAAGCACAGCACATACTTGGGAATATTATACAGAAGCAAGAATGTGCAAAGCATGATTACTCACAGTATTTTTTTTTACTCACAGTATTGATGAATCCCAAACATTGAAAAACAGAAGTAAGACAAAGAAAGAGTACAGTAGTGTGTGAGTCTATTTATAGAAAGATCAAAACCAGGCAAAACTAATTTGTCATCTTTGATGTCAAGATAGTAGTAAACTTTGAGGGGTTAGAGACTGAGAAGGGAAAAAAACATGATCTTATTAGATGTTTGTAAAGATTCATTAATCTGTACATCATAACTTAATTTGTGTTTCAGTTCAGTTGCTCCATTGTGTCTGACTCTTTGCGACCCCATGGACTGCAACACGCCAGGCTTCCCTGTCCATTACCAACTCCTAGAGCTCACTCAAACTCATGTCCATAGAGTCTGTGATGCCATCCAACCACCTCATCCTCTGTCATTCCCTTCTCCTCCTGCCTTCAGTCTTTCCCAGAATCAACGTCTTTTAGAGTGAGTCAGTTTTTCACATCAGGTGACCAAAGTATTGGAGTTTCAGCTTCAGCATCTGTCCTCCCAATGAATATTCAGCACTGATTTCCTTTAGGATTGACTGGTTGGATCTCCTTGTAGTACAAGGAACTCTCAAGAGTCTTCTCCAACACCACAGTTCAAAAGCATCAATTCTTCAGCACTCAGCTTTCTTTATAGTCCAACTCTCACATCCATACATGACTACTGAAAAACCATAGTTTTGGCTAGATGGACCTTTGTTGGCAAAGTAATGTCTCTGCTTTTTAATATGATGTCTAGGTTGGTCATAGCTTTTCTTCCAAGGAGCAAGCATCTTTTAATTTCATGACTGCAGTCACCATCTAAAGTGATTTTGGAGCCCCAAAAAATAAAGTCTGTCACTGTTTCCACTGTTTCCCCATCTATTTGTCATGAAGTGATGGGACTAGATGCCATCATAGTTTTCTGAGTGTTGAGTTTAAGCCAACATTTTCACTCTCCTCTTTCACTTGCATCATGAGGCTTTTTAGTTCTTCTTCGCTTTCTGCCATAAGGGTGGTGTCATCTGCATATCTGAGGTTGTTGATATTTCTCCTGGAAATCTTGATTCCAGCTTGTGCTTCATCCAGCCCAGCATTTTGCATGATATTCTCTGCATATAAGTTAAATAAGCAGGGTGACAATATACAGCCTTGATGTACTCCTTTTCCTATCTGGAACCAGTCTGTTGTTTCATGTCCAGTTCTAACTGTTGCTTCTTGACCTGCATACAGATTTCTCAGGAGGCAGATCAGGTGGTCTGGTATTCCCATCTCTTTAAGAATTTTTCACAGTTTGTTGCGATCCACACAAAGTCATATTTTGTGTTTGCTGTGCTATAAATAGAGAAGGAAATGGAGAAGGAAATGGCAACCCACTCCAGTGTTCTTGCCTAGAGAATCCCAGGGATGGGGGAGCCTGGTGGGCTGCCGTCTCTGGGGTCGCACAGAGTCGGACATGACTGAAGCGACTTAGCATGCTATAAATATTACACAAATCTTTGTGGGTAGATCTATTGCTATGAGTTTATTTCTTTAGGATACATACTTAGGAGTAGTATTACAGAATCATAGAATAGTTGTTTTAATGTTATTAACTACCAAGTTTTCCAAAGAGATTGTAGCTTTTTACATTCTTATCAGGAATAAGTGAGACTTCTGGTTTCTTCACTTCCTTGTTATTTTCAACCCTTGTAATTTTTTGTCTTTTTCACTTTAGCCATTCTGCTAACTGGCCTTGGTTTATCTCATTGTGATTTAATTTTTATTTCCTTCTTGGCTAATGGTATCAAGCACCTGTCTACCATTGTGGATATTTAAAACTGGGTCTGGCACAATGTGAACATTAAATAAATATTTCTTTAATGCATAAAGGAATTAGATATCATAAAGTGCAACTTTATGCTTTTTATTAAATATATTTCTGTCTCTTAAGCCACAATTAATAGCACAGTGCAACATATGGCTTTTCTTCCTTCTTATATGTGAAGTTCCTGAAAGCAAGATGGTCTTAACTGTCCTCTTTATATCTATGATAGAGTAGTTAAAAGTCTAGGTTTTAGTAATAGACTCCTTGGCTCTATCCTTTATTAAATGTATGATTTTAGGAAAGTTACATGAAAGGTTTGGGCCTCAGCTTTCTCATCTGTACAATGGATACTGTAATATAATCTATCTCATGGTGCTGTTTTGAGGCTTCAATGACACATTCTATGCAGTGTGTTTAGAACACATAGCCTGGCATATAGTAAGCCATTGGTAAATGTTTTTATTATTATTTTGAAGAAATGTAAAACAAAGCTTGTAGCTCTTTTCTAATATAAACTGTTGAATAGTGCAATTGAATAAGAAAAATGGTCTCTTTTTTTTTTTTTAATAAGAAACTGAAGCTTAAAGAGATACTGTTGTAAATTTATACAGTGTGCCATCACTAAGCACTTATAGTAAGAGTTTCTCTTGAATAACAGAGAACTCACCTGGCCAACTTTCTTAGCAAATAAACTTATCAGTAAAAGTGTTCACTGATAAGGCGTCTTGTTGGATCACATTTTATCTATAAAAATGCTATGTGAAGAGAAGTCAGAAAAAATAGTAGCAGTGCGGAAAGAGGTAGTAGAATATATGTACTTGGCTTTCAAGATGGCAATGTGTTTTTATGGGTGGGATATACATATAGCCTCCTGTTCTCAGAGGCAGAGTTCAAGCTTGCCTTCCAGTCTTTCAGTATCCACTAGGTGAATTGAGATGGTAAAATTGAGTTTGGGCTTTTGTCCTCTGAAGCCTTTTTAAGTTGGGTCCAGTTTGAGAGGACAAGAAGAAGATGAACATGTGATGCTCAAACACCTTTTCCATGTAACCAATGTTAGACCTTTATTCCAAATGTCAGAATACTATTATTGAATGTATTGAAGACTCACAATGTTCCAGGTACTGTTCTTAGAGCCTCACAAATATCATCTCACTCATGCCTTGAGATTGGTAGAATAATTATCCTATTTTACCAGTGAGAACATCAATACATAGTGAGGGTGAGTAACCTCTCAACAGGCATTGAAAGTCAGAGTAAGATCCGTGGCCAAATGACTCCAAAAGTACACTTCACTGCCTTGCTCTCCATTAGCTAAAAGGTGGGAGAGGACAGAGTTGGGAGAGAGGGGAAGAAGGAGTAGCTACAGCAAAAGGAACAGAAAAAGACAGGAGCGTGGAGATACAGTACCTGCTTAGACCCCTAGATCCTGTCCTTAAGAGCAGATAGCTCCCCAGATGGTCTGGTTGTCTTTGCTGGTTATGCAGAGGTGTCCTGAGAGTGGACTCTGGGTTCCCAGAAACTACTAAGGAACTGAGGCCTATGCTTTCTAAATACTTGGAAGTAATATTCTTTGGTAAATTCATTCACACTAAGAAAAATCCAAGTAAGGCCACACCTCCTATCTTTGCTCAACATGTACTTTGGCCTGTCTTTGCCTAGTTAAAACCACCTCTTCTGTTTACATTATAACCCATCTTTAGAAAAATACTTTGCATTAGCGTCTTAATTAAAACTACCTAATTGCTTTCACTTTGCTAAAGTAATAGAAAACCAAAGCTTTGGTTCATTAATACATTTGATAAACGTTTACTTGTCATCCAGTATGTGACATACTGATCTAGAGCTTGAGCTATTCTGGTGCTCCCCTCCCTCCCTATCTCTCTTCTAGAAAAGACCACTAGTTATTCACAGATTACTGGGTGGTATTTGGTACTTGAGACTGAGAGCAAAATCTGTCCCAATAAATGTCTTGGTGGTTTGTTTCATCATCATATTATCTATCAGATCTTAGACTGTCATATTCTAAAGTGAATAAAGTTCTCAAAATTTGTTTGAATTGATTTGACTTTTCCTTCTGCATTTGAATTTTATGAAACTTCATTTTTTTATTTCACTCTTACCAAAAAAGATACTTCAGAATTTGTTTAATTTTGAAAAGTGATAAAGAAGCCCAAGAAACATGTATGTAAGTGCAGTTCTAAGATATTTTAATCGAAGCTTTAAAATAGTTTATCGTTAACCAAGAGTTATTGATCATTGCCTGCCCCTTTCACTTCCTCCCCGTTTTTTGGAATTTTTTTTCCCCCCGACACCTAACATGTAGGATCTTAGTTCCCCAACCAGGGATGGAACCTATGGCCCCTGAATTGGAAGCATGGAGTCTTAACCACTGGACCACATGGGAAGTCCTTCCACCTTCTTTTTTATTGAAATTTTCTCTGCTGTTGCTAATCCAACAATGGGACTTTGTGTCTTCCTACAGTCACAGTGGTAGTTGACTGTGTGAGGGGAGAATACGTGACCTAAGAATAATGTCCCCAAGATCTGTAGCCTCCTGTTAAAAGATGAGTTGGGCCAAGCATTTTTCTCCTTTGTGAATTTGCAATTGGAAAATTGAAGAACAAAGACTGAGCCATTTGGCCATAGAGACAGTGGTGTAAAGGATGTGCAGAGGGCTCCTTTGGTGTAGCATGGCCGGGGTGCCTGAAGTTAGGAGAGAGAAATAATCTTAAAATGCCTAACCTAGTAAAATGAAAGATTAGTGCTTTATTCTCTTTAATCCACTATTCGTACTTATTCCATCCATTTTCATCTATATCTAAGACTATTTGTTTCTTACCCCATTTCTACGAATAAAATTAATATCTACAGCCTGCTTTTTGCTTACAGTTCCAGTGAGTGCAAGTCTTTCTGTTTAATGAAGAAGGCCCAAAAAGAGGAGAATGAAAGGTTTTTTCTTTCCTGCAGCTTCTGGGGGAGAGAGAGCTTCATGTGTCATTGAAAGGGGTCAAATAACCGAATTTGATAAAGCACTGGAAACATTCATTAGACTCATAATCTCGCTTTTCTGTTCAGTAAAGAGATTTCTGTGAATAATAATAATTGTTGCTAACTTGTTTCCTGCTAATATAAATCTGCCCTTGCAAGCAAAATTGAAACAAAGGGAATTTGTAAGATTCCAAAGACTTTAGAAAACAGTGTCATGTCCTGTGAAAATAACCTTCAAAGAGAAACATGAAATTCAGATAGTTTTCTTATTCATTGTTTTAATTTTTTTTTTTTTTTGCCCTGGTTAGAATGTTGAAATTGACATCTTTATATTTCCAAAAAGGAAAAATAATTAGATGTTTTTCTCAAATTGGTATCCCTTTCTCCTCCCTCATGTGGTGGAGAATGGGTATGACTACTAGTTTTCATTGTTTAAAAATACAGTTTAAAACTTCCCTGGTGCCCTAGTGGGCTTCCCTGGTGGCTCAGATAGTAAAGAATCCGCCTGCAATGCAAGAGACCTGGGTACCCTAGTGGCTAAGACTCTGTGCTCCCGGTGCAGGGGGCCTCGGTTCAATTGCTGGTCAGGGAACTAGATTCCACATGCTGCAACTGAAGAGTTTGCATGGTGCAACTACAGACTGAAGATCTGGCCTGCCACAACTAAGACTCGGCACAGCCAAATAAAAATAAAGTTAAGAAATGAACAGTTTTATTTAATTTATGTTATTAGATATGCATAATTTATTAATTCATGATCTGTCTTAAATGAATCTGACCTGTTTCACCTGCTTCAGGAAAAACATCACTTCATGCTGTTCATCCTCACATGCCTTATTTGTCAAGAAATCAAGTATTTCCCACTGTGGTTTTTTTTTTGCCCTTCCCAATTGTCCGAGGACCCTTTGACCAAAGTTTCAGTCTTTCCTTAACGTCAGGCAGAGAGCATGGTGGGAAGTCCTGACAGTCCATTATCTGCCTGTTCAGATGCTGTCACTGAGTTTTGCTGCTAAGTATCTTGGATAGCCTGATGGACTCTTGTCTATTTCTTCACTGATACCTTTTGTTTTTGCCCAGATCCTTATAAAGGCTGAGGCTTGGAACCTAGCTCAGGCTTCAGGCTTATGTTGACGTTATCAGCTGTTTTCTCCACAGACTAACACTGGGGCTCAGTGGATATGGATGGGCTGCACAGTCATCCCTTCTCTGTGCTAGAATCAGTTCCCTATGTTGGCTGAAAACAAAAACAAAAACACACAACTTAAAATTTGAGGGTTGTGTTTCTTGGGGGGACCTTACTAAGGACTATAACCCAGGGTACAGCCTGCCAGATAACTCTGAGGAACTGTTCCAAAGAGGTAAGGGAAGAACCAAGATACATAGGAATTTTTGCTGAAAACAAAATAAAAGCCCTTGTGATCAAACATAAAAAGATTACTGCAAATCACAAAAGCCAGGCATCTCAAGTTAATGTTTTTGTGCTTTTCTATGTATGGGAAGATACGAGAGTCTGGGGTAGTTGAAATTATTCCTCTGATATGCATCTTAACTTTCTAAGGTCAGTATCCTGTTTTCCTCCATCTTAAATTTCCCTAAGGGTGTACCAGCAGAGTGGCTGCAGTGGCTGATGGCTTGGTGGTAAGCAGCATTCATTGTTTACTAGAATGGCAGGCAACATTCTTTGTCCACACTAGATTTGCCCATACTCGTTTTCCATACAATGATCCCACTTTGGGGCTCTTGATATTGAAACAGGATAGAAGCAGGAAGGGCACAAGTTTTGAAAGAATGGCATAGCTGAAGACAGGGCATAAACTGATTAGAACCAAATAGGTCCAGGATGGCAGATAAGTAGACTTCCACTCGACCTTGAGCCTTAGTACATGCTCACACCTGCAGGCGCCATGACAGTTCCCAAGTTGATGAGCAAAGATCAAAAAGTGGATGGTGGCCTAATTCCTGGAAATCCCTGCCCCCTCCCTGATATAGTTGGAATGATCCCCTCACTCATTAGTCTATGAAATCACTCAACCCATAAAAACTAACTACAACATATTTCAAGGCCACTCTTACCTTCTGAGATAGCCTACAGTCTGTTTGTGGAGTGTGTTTCTCTCTAAATAAATCCATTTCTTACCTATCACTTTGTCTCTCACTGAATTCTTTCTGCAATTCTTTCTGCAATACCAAGAAACTGAACTTCATTAAGTCCTTAAACTAAGTGTATGATCTCAGTTAAAAGACTGTGGGTTCAAGTCCCAGCCTGAGTTACATGGTTTCAATATCTTTTCTCACCAGTGAACTACCCTCTAAGCCGCTCTGATCTGCTTGGGTCATGTGAGGCTTACGCATCTTTCCTCCCAGGGGTTAGGAGAGGGGGTGGGGGGGCCGCTACAGTGGTTGGTGGTTTGTTGGCCACATCTTTTGTTTGCTGATAAGACAGACAACATTTTGTTTGTTTGTTTGTTTGCTGATAAGGCAATCACAATGGATCTTGGACAAAGGAGCTTTGTGATCTTAGGATTTCCTTTACTATGAAACCTCAGCCATATTAGCAGGAATAAAGTCTTCTATCAGTGGACCTTGGCTGAGTTCTCTTACTGGCCAGTTCCATGGTGCCTCACAGTATAGGAGTGAAGAGGGGGCTGGTGGCCCACATGGTGCACTGAAAGTGTAAAATGCAGTTGCCTCACATGATAAAAACGTGATTTCTTGCTTTTAATTTTTCTACTTGTTGGATTTTAGTTTATCGTCACCAACATCTAATGATATTTTTTTCTGCTTGATAATTTTTATCAACTTGATGTCTTACCAGATTGGTTTACTCTAATTTCTACTGATAACTAATTTAGAGAAAATATCATTTTCAAGTTAAGTGTGTGCTTGTGGATCCAGAGAAAACAAAAGATGAGTTGACCAAACGCTAACGAAGTGGAAAATATGCGTATTTTGTACTAATAACTGTAAGCCTCAGAGCCTGTGTGAACACTTGGTTTTTATTCTTTGCTGTAGCAGGTACTCAGCAATGGCTTTGGAATAGTCTCTTTGTTCTCTGGCCAAAGAAGTTTTCTTGCCAGTGGCAGATGGCAATTTATTTTTAAATTGACCTGGACAGGGATATTTTTTTCCTGCTTGATTCTGGTGATGATTTGGGGGAGACAGAGCTCTATGGAATCTTAATTCTGGCAGGTTGGATTTTTCATGTAACCCTAATTGGAAGAATTGGGAATAATGACTATAAACTGACCAATAAATACTTCCCATAGGGGAAAGATCTACTCAGAGTTGTTGCTAATGATGTCAAGGTCTCCAGCATCTTCTATAGCTGATGACTGTTATAAATTCAGACTTCTCTCTCAAGCCTTATCCTGGTAGATATGCTTTGAAGCCCCTTCTCCCTTTGCTTCCACAAGGCCCCTAAACATTCTTGCATAACTGCTATTTCATATTTATGTTTCCTTGATGGCTCTCCTGAGTCAATAACAGCATCTGCTCCCACAGTTTGCAGGGCATTAAAGCAAGAGCGCCTCTCAGCACTCTATGATCTATGACGGACACTTCTTATTGACTGCATTTTAATCAGGTTCTCTCTCTCTCTGCATCTAGGTAGCAGTGTTTTCTACATTGTGGCATTGACAGATAAAAGTTCCCTTCAACTCTGTTCGGAAATTGGTAAGCCAATTAGTTTACAGCTATGGAATAATACATTGTATTTTCTTTATTAAGATTTGTTTTTATCAGAAGAGGAAGATTTGTTATTTGCCTAGGAATGACTGAATTGGTTCCATTCTTTGTTAAAACACTGACACTTTGGCAGTGCCTCTGTGTGTGTGTTTTATTCATTTTTCAGAGAAGAAGACTTTCATCTGTTATATAACTTATGCTACATAAAAAAGTTTTATATAATATGATTCTGTAGATCCAAGCTGTGCTTTGAAATGATCATTCATTTTATGGGAATTTTATTTCTGAAATGACACTCATAATCTTATATTAAATGACTTCTTTTAAAGTTATTTCACAGCACTGAAGAAATAAGTCAGGGCAAGAAATAATTTAAGTATTAGTACCTTTTCTATCCAAGAGCCATTGTATGAGTATTGCTGTGGGATCTTATGTAACGAAGGAATGTAAGAATATTCATCTTGGAAATTATCTTAGGGTAGTGTTAATAGACTGAATGTGTCCCCTTCAAATTCATATGTTGAAATTTTAACCCCCGCTGTAGGCTGCAGTCCATGGGGTCGCTAAAAATCAGACATGGCTGAGCAACTTCACCTTCACTTTTCACTTTCATGCATTGGAGACGGAAATGGCAACCCACTCCAGTGTTCTTGCCTGGAAAATCCCAGGGACGGGGGAGCCTGGTAGGCTGCCGTCTATGGGGTCACACAGAGTCAGACACGACTAAAGTGACTTAGCAGCAGCAGCAGCATGATGGTACTATTACGTGGAGCCTTTGAGAGGTTACTAGGTCATGAGGGGTAGAGCTCTTATGAATGGGATTAGTGGCCTCATGAAAGGAATTCCAGAGAGCTCTCTTGCCCTCTTTCTTCCATGAGAGGACCATAATAAGAGAATAGTAGTCTGCAATTTGAAAGAGGGATCTCACTAAAACCTGACTAACCCAGCACCCTAATTTCAGGTCTCTAGCCTCCACACTGTGAGAAATAATTATCTGTTGTGTGCTGCTGCTGCTAAGTTGCTTCAGTCATGTCCGACTCTGTGCGACCCCACAGACGGCAGCCCTCCAGGCTCCCCCATCCCTGGGATTCTCCAGGCAAGAATACTGGAGTGGGTTGCCATTTCCTTCTCCAATGCATGAAAGTGAAAAGTGAAAGGGAAGTCGCTCAGTCGTGTCCGACTCTTTGCGACCCCATGGACTGCAGCCCACCAGGCTCCTCTGTCTGTGGGATTTTTCAGGCAAGAGTATAGGAGTGGGGTGCCATTGCCTTCTCCGATCTGTTGTCTATAGCTACCCAATTTATGGTATTTTGCCATAGCAGCTTGAATTGACAAGAAGAGGTGGTGCTTCCTTATGTTTCTTACAGAACAATAGTTTAGAGACCTGTCAAGAGGTTCAAAGGGGAAACATGGTGAGGAAGACACATGATCCAAGAGATTCATGAAGAAGGTTAAAAAAATGGAAAGTTTTCTTTATAAGATTTCACACCCCCTTTAAGATGTTAGTGTGTATCAGTGTTTCCAAGAGACAGTTTAGTTATATTGTGCTTCCCAAAGTTATTTGATCACAAATTATTTTTTTCCAATGTATCCTTTTGTGGGACTCCTGATTAATCAAACACATGTGGGTCTAGTATGACTTCTTAGGGCCTCAGTGGAAGAATATGTACCCATGAGAGGGAATTGATGTATCCAAGATGTACCCAGATGGTGAAGTGCTGACTCAAGGCTGGACCAAACTCCCTAGTCTCTGTTCTGACTCCCCATTGGCTTTACCTGGTTATGTGCTCCTATGTAAAGACACTATTAGAGTTAGATCCTATATAATTTTTTCATGCCGTGCTTTTTACAATACACATTTTTAAAAAGTCACAATTTTTTAGAGCAGCTTTAAGTTCATAGCAAAATTGAACAGAAGGTACAGAGATTTCCCATATACCCCCTACCCCCACACATGCATAACCTCTTTCATTATCAACATCCCCCACCAGAGTGGTACATTTGTTACAATAGATGAGCCTGTCTTAACACATCATTATCACTCAAAGTCCATTGTTTATATTAGGCTTCACTCTTGATATTGTACATTCTCTGGGTTTGGACAAATGTATAATGACACAAATCCACCATTATAGTATCATACGGAATAGTTTTACTGCCCTAAAAATCCTCTGTAGTCCTTCTGTTCATCTTTTTCTTTCCACTAACCTCTGGCAACCACTGATCTTTTTTATAGTCTCCACAGTTTTGTGGAGAAATAACATTCATTTCCAGAATGTTATTTGGTTGAATTATACAGTTTGTAGCTGTAGGAGAGGAAAAACTTAACTTTTTCCCCTCTGCCCTCCTGGGTTCTCTAGCTGGGGGCTGTAAATTAAACTGACAGAAGATAAATTAGGAAGAGAAAAATAAGTTTATTAGCATATGCACTGTGCATGCACATGGGAGCCCTCAGAAATGAGAAACTCTAAGGGGTGGTTAGAATTTGGGCGTATATAGCATCTTAACAAAAGACCAGTAAATTTTTAGAGAAGTGACAAGACAAAGGAAAATGACTGTGCTTCTAGGGTGGCAAATTGTGGGAAGGCAAATATATGGGGAAATTAATGGAAGACACAGACTAGTTTTAGCAAGGTTTGTTACACAGATTTCTCTGGTGCTGTTTATTGTTTTATCTGATGATTACCTTCTGTCCTTCTTGGTAGAGAAAGAAAATTATGGATTTTGGCCATTCTAATAGATGTATGGTCCTTATATAATTTAAAAATTTTATTTTGCATTTCTAACTGGAATTTAACATTTAAATAAAGCAAAAGACTTTAAGAAAAAAAAAAATCAGCCTGTTGGATTAATCCTTCCTAATCCCCAGTCCAGTTTCCCAGAGGTAAGCACTTTTAACTCTTTTGCCTATTTCTTTTGGTATCTTTCTTCAAGGTTTAAAATAATACGCCAGTGTCTTAATATATTCTTTCTGACCATTATCTATTCATTTCCTATTATGAGAGATGAGGATTTAACTCTTTGAAGCATTGTTCTCCCTCAGCCTGATTTCATGGTTCACTTTCCCTATTTGTGTTTATTTTCTGTTTTCTGTACTTTTTTTTCTTTTTTTGTTTATCCTAAAGTTAATAATTGTTGCTTTCTCATTTGCTTGATTCTTAATGTACGTGAAAATATATAAAAGTACTTACACAGATATATTTATGTACATTTGTATATGATATACACACACAAACTTACATAGGAAAAAGAGAGGAAGAGAGAGAGTGATGAAGGTGTTACTGAACTGAAATTGTGTCCATTTGCCTGCCTGTCAGCAAAGCCAATTTACTGACACCAGTTTGTGAAGTGCTTATTGTAGGACCCATCAAGGGGAATAGGCAGCGTATGATGAAAAAGTCATGAACTCCCTGATAGCTTTCAAGGAAGGGTTTTTAAAGGCAAAATTTGGAGATTCCTTAAAAAACTGGAAATAGAACTGACTTATGATCCAGCAATCCCACTGCTGGGCATACACACTGAGGAAACCAGAATTGAAAGAGACACGTGTACCCCAATGTTCATCGCAGCACTGTTTATAATAGCCAGGACATGGAAGCAACCTAGATGTCCATCAGCAGATGAATGGATAAGAAAGCTATGGTACATATACACAATGGAGTATTACTCAGCCATTAAAAAGAATACATTTGAATTAGTTCTAATGAGGTGGATGAAACTGGAGGCTATTATACAGAGTGAAGTAAGCCAGAAAGAAAAACACCAATACAGCATACTAACGCATATATATGGAATTTAGAAAGATGGTAACAATAACCCTGTATACGAGACAGCAAAAGAGACACTGATGTATAGAACAGTCTTTTGGACTCTGTGGGAGAGGGAGAGGGTGGGATGATTTGGGAGAATGGCATTGAAATACATATAATATCATATATGAAATGAGTCACCAGTCCAGGTTTGATGCACGATACTGGATGCTTGGGGCTGGTGCACTGGGACGACCCAGAGGGATGGTATGGGGAGGGAGGAGGGAGGAGGGTTCAGGATAAGGAACACATGTGTACCTGTGGCAGATTCATTTCGATATTTGGCAAAACCAATACAATATTGTAAAGTTTAAAAATAAAATAAAATTTAAAAAAATTAAAAATAAAGGCAAAATTTGGGGTGAGGGCTTCAGGGTGCCTGACTTTCTTCTGATTGGTTAATGATGAGGTAATAGGGTAGTGGTTTAAGTACCCAAGTATCTTAATTATCAGCCTGTTGGTTCCAACCAGTCTGGGGTCTCTGTGCTTGTGCTCAGTATGTTGTCAACAGCTTCCACCTGAGTGGGGTCTTAGTGCCTGCAGAACAACTCATTGTTACATATATCCCCTGAGGAGGAATTAGGACTCTGAACTATTGTTTCTTGATTGTTTTTTCTTTAATTTCACATTCTCTCACCTCCCTAATTAGTAACTGATTGAATCTGCTTGTTGGACCTCAGGGAAGGCCTATGAGACTAAAGGTTTTTTCTACAAAAAAGAAATGGGGGACATGGCGGGGTTCTTGTACCTGGTGGGCTCTGCAGGGTCTTGCTTGGTTTCAGGAGGAGGAGTAAGAGAGAGATCTTTTCAACAAATATGTGTAACTTCTCTTAATAAAATTTTGTATATGGACAAGCTCATCAGATGATTCATCAGATCCTCTTTTTCTCTGGAGACCTTCCTTGCACCCACTCATTTCCTGTCCCTATCTCTAGGCCTGTTGTACAACCATCCTCTAATAATATTCTCTGTCACCCTTTTAAATTCCTGTTTCATTGGATACTAAGTTTGTTTTCTCATTTTACTTACTTTGGTAAAGGACATTCTTCAACCTGTCTTAAATATCTTAAATGTACTCTTGTACTTGATTAATACTTCAGCTAAGTATAATAATCAAGGTTGAAGGCAGTTTTCCTCAGAATTGAAAAATATTGCTTCCAGATTCCATCATTGTTTTTGAGAAGTCTAATTTAATCATTCTATATTCCAAGCCTTTATAACTGACATTTTATATAATATTTTTGTCCTGAAAGCTTTTATAATTTTTTTAAACCTTGATGTTCAGGAATTTCATAGTGACATAACTCTATTGTGGCTCTTTTCTCATTCTCTAGTCTGACTCTTGGTAGCCTTTTCCAGTCTTTGGATTAATGTTCTTCATGAGTGAGCATCCTCTCATCTGTGTTTTTTCCTTAAATTGTGTTTTTGTTGTTGTTCAGTTGTGTCCGACTCTTTGTGACCCCATGGACTGCATGGGGTCCTTCTCTGTCCTTCACCGTCTCTTGGAGTTTGCTGAAACTCATGTCCACTGAGTCAGTGATGCCATCCAACCATCTTGTCCTTGTCGTCCCCTTCTCCTCCTGCCTTCAATCTTTCCCAGCATCAGGGTCTTTTCTAATGAATTGGCTCTTTGCATCAGGTGGCCAAAGTACTGAAGCTTCAACTTTAGCATCAGTCCTTCCATTGAATATTCAGGGTTGATTTTTTTTAAGATTGATTGGTTTGATCTCTTTATAGTCCAAGGGACTTTTAAGAGTTTTCTCCAACACTACAGTTCAAAAGCATCAATTCTTTGGTGCTAAGCCTTTTTTATGGTCCAGCTCTCATATCAGTGCGTAGCATGTGAAAAACCATAGTTTTGACTAGATGGACCTTTGTAAGCAAAGTAATGCCTCTGCTTTTTAATATACTGTCTAGGTTTGTCACAGTTTTTCTTCCAAGGAACAAATGTCTTAATTTCAAGGCTGTAGTCACTGTCCACAGTGATTTTGGAGCCAAAGAAAATAATGTCTGCCACTTTTTCCATTGTTTTCCCATCTATTTGCCATGAAATGATGGAACCGGAAAGTTCTTACTCCTTAGAAGGAAAGTTATGACCAACCTAGACAGCATATTAAAAAGCATAAACATTACTTTGTCCACAAAGGTCCATCTAGTCAAGGCTATGGTTTTTCCAGTAGTCATGTATGGATGTGAGAGTTGGACTATAAAGAAAGCTGAGTGCCAAAGAATTGATGCTTTTGAACCGTGGTGTTGGAGAAGACTCTTTAGAGTCCCTTGGACTGCAAGGAGTTCCAACCAGTCCATCCTAAAGCAGATCAGTCCTGGGTGTTCATTGGAAGGACTGATGTTGAAGCTGGAACTCCAGTACTTTGGCCAGGTGATGCGAAGAACTGACTAATTGGAAAAGACCCTGATGCTGGGAAAGATTGACGGCAGGAGGAGAAGGGGACGACAGAAGATGAGATGGTTGGATGGCATCACCGACTCAACGGACATGGGTTTGGTTAGACTCTGGCCGTTGGTGATGGACAGGGAGGCCTGGCGTGCTGTGGTTCATGGGTTTGCAAAGAGTCGGACACGACTAAGAGACTGAACTGAACTGATGGAACTGGATGCCATGATCTTAGTAAAATATACATAGCATAAAATTTATCATCTTGGGACTTCCCTGGTTGTCCAGTGCCTAAGATTCTGTGCTCCCAGTGCAGGGGGCCCAGGGTTCCACCCCTGGTCATGAAACTAGATCCCACATGTTGCCACTAAGGCTTTGCATGCTGGAACTAAAAGATTCTGTATGATACAATGAAGATCTATGATCTGGTATGCTACAACTAAGACCTGGTGCAGCCAAGTAAATAAATATTAAATTGTTTACCATTTTTCAATGTAGTGTTTGGTACTGTTCAGTACAATCACATTGCTGTGCCATCATCACCACCTTGTATCCACAGAACTGTTTTCATCTTGCAAATGGAAGCACTGTACTCTTTAAGCAGTGCCTCCTCATCCATCTCTCCCTTCAGCCCCTGGCACCTACACTTATATTTTCTGTCTCTATGAATTTGACTGTTCTAGGCACCTCATTGTGTTAGTGTTTTCCAGAGAAACATAACCGGTAGGGCTGTGTGTGTGTGTGTGTGTGTGTAAGAGAGAGTGAGATTGAGAGAGATTATTTTAAGTAATTGGTTCACATGATTGTAGGGGTTGGTAGGGTCAGCTGGTGGGAGGTTCAGTGAAGAACTGATGTTGCAGTTTGATTCTGAAGTCTGTCTGGAGGCAGAATTTCTTCTTCCTTGGAGGAAGTCAGTCCTTGTCCTCTTAAAGTCTTCATTGAATTAGTTGAGGCCTACTCACATTATGATGCATTTAATCTTGTTGAAAAATGCCTTCACAGCAACATCCAGACTTTTTGACTTAAATATCTGGGTACTGTGGCCTAGTAAAGTTGACATATAAAATTACATTTAAAAATAACATTTAAAACTGTATAAGTAGAATCATACAATATTTATCTTTTTGTTTTATTTTACTTAGCATAATATCATCAAGGTTCTTCCGTGTTATAAATGATTTTCCTTTTTATTCTGTTTTTGGAAAGTTTTCTGTTCTGTGGTTTAAGCCACTCTTCTCTCCTTCTAGTTTTCTTTTCCTTCTTACTTCCCTCCATCTCTTTCTTGTACTTCAGCTATATATCTTCTATTGAACAAGTGCTGCTTTGGAGTTGAATCATGAAGCAATTTTATTTTTGTCTACTACTCTCCTTTTATTATTCTGTGGGTCTAGTGGTTTCTTTGCCCTTGGATGAAATTTAAGGCTATTCCCATAACTTTTCTCATCATTTTCAGATAACCAAAGATGCTTTCTAGTCCCATGTCATAGTTAAACGTTTAATCTTGATTTAAAGTTAAGTCTTGTTTCTTTCTCCAACTTAGGCTGCTGCAGATGGGAAATTTGAAGTCAGGAAAGGGAGGCTATAGTTACTTCTTTCCTCCTTTAAATCTGGCACTTTTATTCCTTTGCATCCTCCCCACCCCCATCATTCTAATAACATTTCCTGATCTGCATCCCCATCCAGGGTAGGAATCTTGTGAAGGGATAGGAGAAGGAATTAGAAACCTGTCTATGATGACAGTAGGGTCAAGGTGTGTGTGGTTTCTTATAGATAATAGTCTCCTATACGCTTTTATGAGAAAACATAATCATTGTTAATTATTTAAAAAATTTTACAACCTCATTAACAGATATGAAATGTTATTTAATAACATAATACAACATAATACATCACTTTAATGATGCTGAAGCATCTTCTGAGACCCCTTCCATGGAATTTCCTCAGCCCCACCTATCTGCAGCATGGTTGACCTTGCCCACATCCTTTACCACAACTTGTGCCCATTTCTGTTTTACTTGTAACAGATTGTATTAGGATCGTCTTTTCCCCTCCCAGACAGTAAGCTCATTGAGAGACCTCAATATTTCTCCAGTGCCTGGATTATAGTGTTGTTATGGAAGTTTCTGTCAAATTGAAAGAATTCAAAGATTCAGCAAAAGAATCTGCCAAACGTTTGCTACCCTGAGTTGTGATCTCAGGTCCCATTCTTTCTTCCTGCTTCAGTGAGTAGGGGTAGGGGCTGACAGGTTTTTTGTACTGTAAGCTCAGGGCTGCCTCCACTTAGCAGGTGTTAGACAACAGTGTGAAGAACATTTTCCTCCTAATAAGGAAATTCGGACTACAGTAATCTAGCTCAGATACCTTAAAGCATTGCTGGACTCTGACCTATAGAAACCCAGGGAATTGCTGTATTGTGAAAAAAATCAGTATAAAAAAGTTAATGAGATAGTCTTGTTTGTAAATATTTTGTTCACCTTTCTGAGAGACAGATCTTTAAGCTATAAAAGTGTGTAGTATGTTTTATGGGTTTTATCTTCCTTCATAGGTATATAAAATCAGAGCTTTATTGGTATGAGCCCTCTGTATGAAATAAATGATAGATAAGCAGATGATCATTTTATTTCATGGTTGAGACAAGATGTGCTGGGCTTTTATTGCACCTAATTCCCCACTGAAAGGAGAGTTTTAAAGTGCATAGTTGTTAATTCTCTTTGGCAGATATGGGCTATAAACATGTTTTTATCTGCTTTCTCTCCTTATTAAATGAGAAATTTTTAATGATTATAGGTTTTTACCTCTCTTGTGGGGAATTTGCAAATAATTTTTTTGTATCTATCTTTCCTATTTGTCCGATGCAGTTGCAATGTTACCTGGAATGACCTGGGATACTGGTGTTGATTAGTTTCAGTTTATCCCTGCTGTTGGTATAAACAACTTTTTTGGCTTGAACATAAAGATTAGCCATCTTCACCATTGTTAAAACAGTGATTCCTGATAATAGCAACCAGAAAAGAGCCATCTTTGTCCTAATCTCTTTCACTTCTTGTCTGCACTTAGTAAATAATATTCCTTTACTTGGGAGGCCTATATAACAACATAACTAATTTTCACTCTCCTTATCCCTTCTATTCCTGCATATGGGACTGTCTAACTGGGTTAGATCCCTGGGTTGGGAAGACCCCCTGGAGGAGGGCATGGTCACTCACTCCAGTATTCTTGCCTGGAGAATCTCCATGGACAGAGGAGCCTGGTGGGCTACAGTCCATGGGATCACAAAGAGTTGGACATGACTGAGTGACTAAGCACAACTGTGAGTAATATAAGACAGAAAATTGATTTTACTTTTCACACCAAGTCTGAAAATGTTTTTGGCTTTATGGAGCCTTGAGCCTAGAAGATGGTGAGGCCGCACCTAGACTGAATATGAAACAGTGGTTAGAGATGCCTTCCCAGATTCAGGAGTGGGATCCCAGTCATGGCTCACATTATTACATTACAAAAGAGTAGAGGGAAGGGAGTTGGATTTTATTGAATTTTCAGGCAGGTTACCTTTCATAGGAACACCATGAATCCAAATGTACCCATTAGGAATGGACTTCAGTTTTACTGACAGGTAGCCTCATTTCTCGGAGAAGGCAATGGCACCCCACTCCAGTACTCTTGCCTGGAAAATCCCATGGACGGAGGAGCCTGTTGGGCTGCAGTCCATGGGGGTCACTAAGAGTTGGACACTACTGAGCGACTTCACTTTCACTTTTCACTTTCATGCATTGGAGAAGGAACTGGCAACCCACTCCATTGTTCTTGCCTGAAGAATCCCAGGGACGGGGGAGCCTGGTGGGCTGCTGTCTATGGGGTTGTGCAGAGTCGGACACGACTGAAGCAACTTAGCTTAGCAGCCTCATTTCTCCCTTCTGAATTTTTCTAAGCCATCTCTACTTTCCAGGTCAAAAACACTCAGTCAAAGTAGAATATAGAACCATGCTAGGAAACTTTATAGCAAAAATGTTTTAGAGGGAAATAGGGTTATATACAATGCAATATCTTATGGCAGGAGCCACTACTTCATCCTAAACCACACCATGAAGTGGGCAGTCCTGTGAACACAGGCTACTGAAAGGTGTGGCCCCAGCTTCTTAGAAGAAAGAGGGGGCAGTGTTTGACGTGAGGGAGAGAGAAAGAAAGGAAAAGAGGTAAGGAGGGAGGCAGGGCGGGAGATATGGTTTGGAAAAATAGGAATATTGGTTTAAAGATACTATTTACATTTGTAAGTTTTTCCTTTTTTCATTCTTTATTTTGATTTCGTAAGGAAGCTTTAGTCATTTACTGAATGGAGATATTCAAGGCAAGTATGACCTGTTTCTTCTAGGTTCATAAACTTTTGCTCATAGACAGACAAACCTAGTTTCCTTGCTGACTCGTGACCCCATCTTTTATTATTTTATACTTCGATGAATAGCTCATAGTTTTTCACTCTCTTCCTAGTCTTTATGCTTTTGTTCATTCTGTCACCTTCTCCTAGAATGCCTTCTCTCCCTGCCTGCTCTTCAAGCTACTCCTTCCTGGGTCCACCCAATCTATCATATCTCTGCTAGCATGTTAAAATTTAGCTCAGGGATTGCCTTTTCTGGATCACTTCCTTTTTTCTCACTATGGCAGATGTTGGTTGCTTCCACATATCTTATCTTCTTCCCGCCAGACAACACTCTGATTTTTTAGCATCACGGGTGGCTAGACCTCTCCCTGGATCTATCTAGGGGTTGAATCTTGACTGCTTTAAGCCAATAGTAATAAATCTGTTCTTACCAGTGGTTGTTTTGGGAATTACCAAGTGATGTAATTCTGATTACCAGCACATGAGGGAAGGTCTGATGGAAACTTCTGGGAAAGTGTATCTAACTCTTCAGAAGGAATCCAAAAGGGATATTCTCTCTTCTAGTATGTGAACGTTGCTGGTGAGGAAATAACGTGTGGAGCTGTGGTAGCCACTTTGTGATCATAAAGGGACAGGCCTGAGGGCAAAGGCCAGTAAGAGAATGGAGGGACAGAAAGATGGAAATAATTGGAATCCTAAAGATGCCACTGAGTTTCTGACTTAACTACCCTGGAACTATCCTCCTTCCTGACTCCTTGATGTATAAGACAATAAATCCCTTTGTTTTTGAATCCAGCTCAAGTTGGATATTCTCTCATTTGCAGCTGAAATCATCCTTACTTACACCCACCGTGCCCCTCATCTATACTTGTTTTAGAACCTCGTGTATTTTTCTATCATCCATGATGTAGCATGTACTAGTTCTTCATTTACTACATTTTTTTAAGTCATTTATAAGGATGGACATTTGAGTTGTTTCCACTTTTTGGCTATTTTCCCCCCCGTTTTGTCCTTCACAGCTTGCAGGATCTCAGTTCCCTGACCAGGTATTGAACCTGGGCCGTGGCAGTGAAAATCCAGCATTCTAACCACTAGGCCACAGGGAACTCCCTTGGATATTATGGTAATGCTGTTAAGCACATTTGTGAACAGATTTTTGTGTGGACATGTGTTTTCATTTCTCTTGGATGTATGACTAGGAATAAAATTGCTGGGTCATATATAATTTTATGTTTAATATTTTGAGGAACTGCTGATCTCTTTTCCAAAGTGGCTGTACCATTTTACAATCCTTCTAGCTATGTGTGAGAATTCTAATTTTATCTACATCCTAAACAACACTTAAAAAAAAAAAAATATATATATATATATGTTATTGATGTATAGTTGACTTACAATGTTTCAGGTGCACAGCAAGCTGATTCAATTATACAAATACACATATATTGTTTTCTAAAATTATTTTCTATCATAGATTATTATAAGGTATTGACTATAGTATCTTATGCTATACAGTAAGCCCTTGTTGCTTGTTGCATGTCTATTTTTTTAGTTAGAAATCTAGCATTCTATTCATACTAAGTTTCAAACAAGTGGAATCAAAATGTCATAATGTTTTTGCACAAAAAATTCATATTTTTATAATATATATATAATGTGTTTATATATATGTATACACAAGCTTTTCTACTACACTTGATAAAGGCTTGACAAAGAACATCAAAAAAAAAAAAGAGAAATTGGAAAATATAAACTAAATGAAATGGGAGCACTGAATATGAAATTGAAAAAGTGAAACAAACTAGGTAAAAGATCATAATATAGTCCCTTTGTTTTTAAACATGACTGCTCATTAGAAACATATCTGGAGCTCTGGAGAAAAAAAGCAATACCTAAGCATTTGTATTTTTTAAAAAAATTCTAATTCTGATATGCATCTGGATTTTAAAAGTGATTACAGGTTTTTCTGTAATCCTAGTTTTGGAGTTAAATCCTAGTTTTGGAGTTCTGTTATTTTTCTGTTGATCAATCATGATACAGTGATGTTAAGTGAGTAATAGTTATATAACCACAATAATAAAAGATGTTTATCAGTTTTTGCAATCAATAGCCAGACAAAAAATAAAAGATAATTACAATTGCAAGCCATACATGATTAACTTAACCGTATAAAATACTTACATACAATTTTCGGGGGGCTCAAGCAGAGTGATGTAATAAGTGGAAGTGCACACATACACGTTTTCATCCATCCAGTCAGTCTATGTCTTTTGGTTGGTGCATTTAATCCATTTACATTTAAGATAATTATCAATATGTATGATCCTATTACCATTTTTTAATTGTTCTGAGTTTATTTTCTGTAGATCTTTTCTGTCTCTTCTGTTTCCTGCCTAGAGAAGTTCCTTTAGCATTTGTTGTAAAATTGGTTTAGTGGTGCTGAATTCTCTTAACTTTTGCTTATCTGGAAAGCTTTTGATTTCTCCCTCAAATCTGAATGAGAGTCATGGTGGGTAGAGTATTCTTGGTTGTAGGTTCTTCCCTTTCATCACTTTAAATATATCATGCTATTCTCTTCTGGCTTATAGAGTTTCTATTGAGAAATCAACTGATAGCCTGATGGGTAACATTCCCTTAAATGTTATTTGTCATTTTCCCCTTGTTGTTGTTTTCAATATTTTATCTCTGTCTTTAATTTTTATCAGTTTGATTACTATGTGTTTCGGTGTATTCCTCCTGGGTTTATCCATCCTAGGCTGTGCTTCCTGGACTTGGTTGACTATTTCCTGTCCTATGTTAGGGAAGTTTTCAGCTATTATCTCTTCAATATTTTCTCAGGTCCTTTCTTGCTCTCTTCTTCTTCTGGGACCCCTATAATGCAAATGTTGGTGCGTTTAATCTTGTCCCAGAGGTCTCTTAGCCTGTCTTCATTTTTTTTCACTCTTTTTTCTACATTCTGTTCTGCAGCAGTGATTTCCACCATTCTGTCTTCCAGGTTGGGCTTTCTCAGTGGCTCAGACTGTAAAGAATCTGCCTGTAATGCAGGATATCTGGGTTCAATCCCTGGGTTATAAATAAACCCTGGAGGAGGGCATGGCAACCCACTCAAGTATTCTTTTCTGGAGAATATCTATGGACAGAGGAGCCTGATGGGCTACAGAGCATGGGGTCACAAAGAGTTGGACACGACTGAGTGACTAAGAGAGCACATGGCACAGGAGTTCTCCAGGTCATTTATCTATTCTGCCTCAGTTACTCTGCTATTGATTCCTTCTAATGTATTATATTTGTCTCTGTTTGTTGTTCTTTAGTTCTTCTAGGTCTTTGATAAATATTTCTTGGATCTTCTCAATCTTCGCCTCCATTCTTTTTCTGAGATCCTGAATCATCTTCTCTATCATTACTCTGAATTCTTTTTCTGGAAGGTTGCCTATCTCTGCTTTATTTAGTTGTTTTTCTGGGGTTTAATCTTGTCCCTTCATCTGGGACATAACATTCTGCTTTTTTATCATGTTTCAGTTTGGTTCATTCACTCAGTCATATCCAACTCTTTGTGACCCCCTGGACTGCAGCATGCCAGGCTTCCCTGTCCATCACCAACTCCTGGAGTTTTACTCAAACTCATGTCCATTGAGTCAGTGATACCATCCAACCATCTCATCCTCTGTTGGCCCCTCTCCTTTTGGCTTCAGTCTTTCCCAGGATCAAGGTCTTTTCCAATGGGTCAGTTCTTTGCACCAGCTGGCCAAAGTGTTGGAGTTTCAGCTTCAGCATCAGTCCTTCCAATGAACACCCAGGACTGATCTCCTTTAGGATGGACTGGTTGGATCTCCTTGAAGTCCAAGGGACTCTCAAGAGTCTTCTCCAACACCACAGTTCAAAATCATCAGCTCTTTGGCATTCAGCTTTCTTTATGGTACAACTCTTACATTCATACACGACTACTGGAAAAACCATAGCTTTGAAAAAAAAACCAACCTTTGTCTATAAAGTAATGTCTCTGCTTTTTTAAAAAAAATTAATTTATTTTTTATTGAAGGATAATTGCTTTACAGAATTTTGCTGTTTTCTGTCAAACCTCGACACAAATCAGTCATAGGTATACATATATCCCCTCCCTTTGGAAAATCCCTCCTATCTGTCTCCCCATCCCACTCCTCTAGGTTGATACAGAGCCCCTGTTTGAATTTCCTGAGCCCTACAGCAAATTCCCGTTGGCTATCTATTTTATATATGGTAATGTAAGTTTCCATGTTACTCTTTCCATACAACTATCCTCTCCTCTGCTTCCCCAAGTCCATAAGTCTATTCTCTATGTCTGTTTCTTCATTGTTGCCCTGTAAATAAATTCTTCAGTACCATTTTTCTAGATTCCATATGTATGCATTAGAATAAGTTATTTATCTTTCTCTTTCTGCCTTACTTCACTTTGTGAAATAGGTTCTAGGTTCATCCACCTCATTAGAACTGACTCAAATGCGTTCTTTTTTATGGCTGAGTAACGTTCCATTGTGTATATGTACCACTACTTCTTTATCCATTCATCTTTCGATGGACATCTAGGTTGCTTCCATGTTCTAGCTACTGTAAGTAGGACTGCGATGAAAAATGGGATACATGTGTCTCTTTCCTTTTGGTTTCCTTAAGGTATATGCCTCGGAGTGGGATTACCTGGTCATATGTTGGTCTTATTCCTAGTTTTTTCAGGAATCTGCATACTGTATTTCTTAGTGGCTGTATCACTTTACATTCCCACCAACAGTGCAAGAGCATTCCCTTTTCTCCACACCCTCTCCAGCATTTATTGTTTGTAGACTTTTTGATAAGGGCCATTCTGACCTGTGTGAGGTGATATCTCATTGTAGTTTTAATTTGCATTTCTCTAATAATAAGTGATGTTGAGCATGTTTTCATGTGTTTGTTAGCCATCTGTATGTCTTCTTTGGAGAAATGTCTGTTTAGGTCCTTTCCCCAGTTTTTGATTGGGTTGTTTGTTTTTCTGGCATTGAGTTGTATGAGCTGCTTGTATATTTTGGAAATTAATCCTTTGTCAGTTGTTTCATTTGCTGTTATTTTCTCCCATTCTGAAGATTGTCTTTTCACCTTGCTTATGGTTTCCTTTGCTGTGCAAAAGCTTTTAAGTTTAATCAGGTCCCCCTTGTTTACTTTTGTTTTTATTTCCGTTAATCTAGGGGGTGGGTCATAGAGGATCTTGCTTTGATTTATGTCATCAAGTGTTCTGCCTGTGTTTTCCTCTAAGAGTTTTATAGTTTCTGGTCTTACATTTAGGCCTTTAATCCATTTTGAGTTTATCTTTGTGTATGGTGTTAGGAAATGTTCTAATTTCATTCTTTTACATGTACCTGTCCAGTTTTCCCAGCAACATTTACTGAAGAGGCTGTCTTTGTCCCATTGTATATTCTTGCCTCCTTTTCAAAAATAAGGTACCAATAGGTGTGTGGGTGTATTTCTGGGCTTTCTATCTTGTTCCATTGGTCTATACTTCTGTTTTTGTGCCAGTGCCATACTGTCTTGATGACTGTAGCTTTGTAGTATAATCTAAAGTCAGGAAGGTTGATTCCTCCAGGTCCATTCATCTTTCTCAAGACTGCTTTGGCTATTTGGGGTCTTTTGTGTTTCCATATGAATTGTGAAATTTTTTTGATCAAGTTCTGTGAAAAATGCCATTGGTAATTTGATAGGGATCACATTAAATCTGTAGATTGTGTTTGGTAGTATAGTCATTTCCACAATATTGATCCTTCCTACCCAGGAACATGGAATGTCTCTCCATCTGTTTATGTTGTCTTTTGATTTCTTTCATTAGTGTCTTATAATTTTCTGTGTACAGTTCTTTTGTCTCCTTCAGTTCAGTTCAGTCACTCAGTCATGTCCAACTCTTTGCGACCCCATGAATCGCAGCACGCCAGGCCTCCCTGTCCCTCACCAACTCCTGGAGTTCACTCAGACTCACGTCCATCGAGTCAGTGATGCCATCCAGCCATCTCATCCTCTGTCGTCCCCTTCTCCTCCTGCCCCCAATCCCTCCCAGCATGAGTCTTTTCCATTGAGTCAACTCTTTGCATGAGGTGGCCAAAGTACTGGAGCTTCAGCTTTAGCATCATTCCTTCCGAAGAAATCCCAGGGTTGATCTCCTTCAGAATGGACTGGTTGGATCTCCTTGCAGTCCAAGGGACTCTCAAGAGTCTTCTCCAAAACCACAGTTCAAAAGCATTGATTCTTCGGCGCTCAGCCTTCTTCACAGTCCAACTCTCACATCCATACATGTCTCGTTAGGTAAGTTTATTCCTAGATATTGAATTCTTTTTGTTTCAGTGGTGAATGGGATTGATTCCTTAATTTCTCTTTCTGATTTTTCATTGTTAGTGAAAGGGTAACAGGCAGGAAGGCCAGGGGTCTCCAAATGGAGGAAATAGGCTGCAATTGTCAGACATTTTTTATCTCTCTTAAGCAGCAGGAGGAAACAAACTAGTGTTACATTTTTTCTCCTTCTCTATAAAAATTTAAAAAGAGGTTTCTTTTAAAATTCTATGTTGCCATGATACCTGGTTCCACCTGAACTTAACTTTTCTCAAACCTTGAGCTAACCAATGCATTTTTCTTACGGAAATTTTTGTCTTAGGCTATGTTAATGTACAATGCATTTACCCCACACTCTGTCTTCAAATTGGTTCCCTCTAAAGGCTCAGAACCAACTTGACAAACCTGTATGTTATACTCATACATTGTTCTCTTAATCTGTGTTAATGAAACTTTATATTTATATGGAAATCTGCCTTTCTTCAAGATTGATGTCAATCATTTTATGGCCTGGGATGACTCACCTGGTGCCAAGATTATCTCAGAATGCATCTTGTGGGTTAGGAGCCTGGTGCCATTCTCTGAGTTTTGAGACATTTCCTTTCTTTAATTAGCAGACTGCTGCTGCTGCTGCTGCTGCTAAGTCACTTCAGTCGTGTCCGACTGTGTGACCCCATAGACGGCAGCCCACCAGGCTCCCCCGTCCCTGGGATTCTCCAGGCAAGAACACTGGAGTGGGTTGCCATTTCCTCCTCCAATGCATGAAAGTGAAAAGTGAAAGTGAAGTTGCTCAGTAGTATCCGACTCTTAACGACCTCATGGACTGCAGCCTACCAGGCTCCTCCATCCATGGGATTTTCCAGGCAAGAGTACTGAAGTGGGGTGCCATTGCCTTCTCTGAGCAGACTGCTAGTAGCTATTTAACATCCAGCTAAAGACTAGCAGGGGGTACTCTTTCTGCCCCCTTCTGATGTCTAAGTCAGAAACTTTCTCTATCTCTTTTATACGTTAATAAAACTTTATTACACAAAAGCTCCGAGTGATCAAGCCTCGTCTCTGGCCCCAGATTGAATTCTTCTCTGGAGGCCAAGAATCCTGGCGTCTTTCGTGGTTCAGCAACAACCTTTAATTAGTATATAGAAATGCAAGTGATTTCTATGTATTGATTTTTCATCCTGTAACTTTGCTAAATTCACTGATTAGCTCTAGTAATTTTCTGATACTGTCTTTAGGGTCTTCTATGTACTAATCATTTCATCTGGAAACAGTGAGAATTTTACTTCTTATTTTCCAATCTGGATTCCTTTTATTTCTTTTTCTTCTCTGATTGCTGTAGCTAGGACTTCTAGAACTATTTTGAATAATAGTGGCAAAAGTGTACACCCTTGTCTTGTTCCTGATCTAGGGGAACTGCTTTCAGTTTTTCACCATTGAGAATAATGTTTGCTATAGGCTTATCATATATTGCCTTTACTGTGTTGAGGTAGGTTCTTTCTATGTCCTTTTTTTGTCCATTTAATCATAAATGGGTGCTAAATTTTGTCAAAGGCTTTTTCTGAATCTATTGAGATGATCGTATGGTTTTTATCTTTCAATTTGTTAATATGGTATATCATATTGATTGATTTGGATATATTGAAGAATCCATGCATCCCTGGAATAAACCCAACTTGATCATGCTGTGTGAGCTTTTTGATGTGTTACTGAATTCTGTTTGCTAAAGTTTTGTTGAGGATTTTTGCATCTATGTTCAACAGTGATATTGGCCTATAGTTTTCTTTTTTTGTGTTGTCTTTGTCTGGTTTTGGTATCAGGGTGATGGTGGCCTTGTAGAATGAGTTTGGAAGTGTTCCTTCCTCTGCAATTTTTTGAAAGAGTTTTAGAAGGATAGGCATTAGCTCTTCTCTAAATGTTTGATAGAATATTCCTGTGAAGCCATCTGGTCCCTGGCTTTTGTTTTTGGGGAGATTTTTGATCACAGCTTTAATTTCAGTGCTTGTAATTGGGTTGTTCATAATTTCTATTTCTTCCTGGTTCAGTCTTGGAAGATTGAACTTTTCTGAGAATCTGTCCATTTCTTCTGGATTGTCTATTTTATTGCCATATAGTTGTTCATAATAGTCTTTTATAATCCTTTGTATTTCTTCATTGTCTGTTGTAACCTCTCCTTTTTCATTTTAAATTTTGTTGATTTGAATCCTCTCTCTCTCTCTCTCTCTTTTTGATGAGTCTGGCTAAAGGTTTATCAGTTTTGTTTATCTTCTCAAAGAACCAGCTTTTAGTTTTATTAATCTTTACTATTGTTTTTTTCATTTCTTTTTCCTTTATTTTTGCTCAGATCTTTATGATTTCTTTCCTTCTACTAATTATGGCAATTATTTTTGTTCTTCTTTTTCCAGTTGTTTTAGGTGTAAAGTTAGGTTGTCTATTCAATGTTTTTCTTATTTCTTGAAGTAGGATGGTATTGCTATTAACTTCCCTCTTAGAACTGCTTTTGCTGCATCCCATAGGTTTTGAGTTGTCATGTTCTCATTGTCATTTGTTTCTAGAAATTTTTTTATTTCCCTTTTGATTTTTTTCAGTAACTTGTTGGTTATTTAGAAACGTGTTGTTTAAACTCCATGTGTTTGTGTTTCTTACACTTTTTTCCTTGTAATGGATATCTAGTCTCATAGCATTGTGGTAAGAGAAGATGCTTGATATGATTTCAGTTTTCTTAAATTTACTGAGGTTTGTTTTGTGACCTAAGATGTGGTCTGTCCTGGAGAATGTTCCAATGTGCACTTGAGAAGAAGGTGTATTCCTCTGCATTTGGATGGAATGTCCTGAAGATATCAATGAGATCCATCTCATCTAATGTATCATTTAAGACTTGTGTTTCCTTATTAATTTTCTGTTTTGATGATCTGTCCATTGGTGTGAGTGGGGTGTTAAAGTCTCCTACTATTATTGTGTTACTGTCAATTTCTCCTTTTATGTCTGTTAGGGTTTGTCTTATGTATTGAGGTGCTCCTATGTTGGATGTGTAGATATTTACAATTGTTATGTCTTCCTCTTGGATTGATCCCTTGATCATTATGTAGTGTCCTTCCTTATCTCTTGTACTCTTCTTTATTTTAAGGTCTATTTTGTCTTATATGAGGATTGCTACTCCAGCTTTCTTTTGCTTCCTATTTGCATGGAATATATTTTTCCATCCTCTCACTTTCAGTCTACATGTGTCTTGAGGTCTGAAGTAGGTTTCTTGTAGACAGCATATATATGGGTCTTGTTTTTGTATCCATTCAGCCAGTCTGTGTCTTTTGGTTGTAGCATTTAATCCATTTCCATTTAAAGTAATTATTGATATATATGTTCTTCTTGCCATTTTCTTAATTGTTTGGTGTTGATTTTGTAGATCTTTTTTTCTCCTATTGTATTTCTTGACTATGATAGTCCCTTTAACATTTGTTGTAAAGCTGATTTGGTGGTACTGAATTCTCTTAACTTTTTCTTGTCTGAGAAGCTTTTTATTTCTCCATCAATTCTGAATAAGATCCTTGCTGGGTACAGTAATCTTGGTTGTAGATTTTTCCCTTTCAGTACTTTAAATATATCCTGCCATTCCCTTTTGGCCTGCAGAGTTTCTACTGAAAGATTAGCTGTTAAGTGTATGGGGTTTCCCTTGTATGTTACTTGTTGCTTCTCCCTTGCTGCTTTTAATATTCTTTGTGGTTAGTCTTTTTTAGTTTGATTAGTATGTATCTTGGTGTGTTTCTCCTTGGGTTTATCCTGTACGGGACTCTTTGTACTTCTTAAAGTTGATTGACTATTTCCTTTTCCATGTTGGGGAAATTTTCAACTACAATCTCTTCCAAATTTTTCTCATACCCTTTCTTTTTCTCTTCTTCTTCTAGGACCCCTATAATTCGAATGTTGGTGTGTTTGATATTGTCCCAGTGGTCTCTGAGACTATCCTCAGTTCTTTTCATTCTTTTTACTTTATTCTGCTCTTCAGAAGTTATTTCTACCATTTTATCTTCCAGCTCACTGATTCATTCTGCTTCAGATATTCTGCTACTGATTCCTTCTAGAGTATTTTTAATTTCAGTAATTGTGTTGTTTGTCTCTGTATGTTTATTCTTTAATTCTTCTAGGTCTTTGTTAATTGATTCTTGCATTTTCTCCATTTTGTTTTCGAGGTTTTTGATCATCTTTACAATCATTATTCTGAATTCCTTTTCAGGTAGTTTGCCTATTTCCTTTTCATCTATTTGGACTTCTGTGTTTCTAGTTTGTTCCTTCATTTGCACAGTGTTTCTCTGCCTTTTCATTATTATTTTAAGTTATTGTGTTTGAGGTCTCCTTTTCCCAGGCTCCAAGGCAAGTTGAATTCTTTCCTTGAAGAAGATTGAATTCTTTCTTCCCTTTGGTTTCTGCCCTTCTAAGGTTGGTCCAGTGGTTTGTGTGAGCTTCTTATAGGGTGAGATTTGTGCTGAGTTTTTGTTTGTTTGTTTTTCCTCTGATGGGCAAGGCTGAGTGAGGTGGTAATCCTGTCTGCTGATGATTGGTTTTATAGTTTTGTTTTGTTTGTTGTTTAGATGAGGCATCCTGCACAGGGTTGTTGGTTGATGCATGTATTCAAGTGGTTTCCTTTGTGTGAGTTCTCACTATTTGATACTCCCTAGGGTTAGTTCTCTGATAGTCTAGGGTCTTGGAGTCAGTGCTCCCACTCCAAAGGCTCAGGGGTTGATTTCTGTAGGCTTGACTGTTCTCCAGATTTTTCTCCCTCAGTCTCTTTGCTTCATTTTTTTTTTGAAAACTACTTCACCTTTAATCGGCAATGTCAGGTAAAGTCATTTTGGACAGAGGCAACTTTCGCATCCTTTACGTCTTACTTACTATTCTGAAAAATTATTTGCCCAATTGCCATCTGAGGAAGCCATATTCAAAGCAGTCACTGCCAGCTGAGCTCACACCTGGCTGCCTCCTTGGGAAGAAAACGTTTTCTTGAAAACTTTGAAAGCCAGTCAAAGTGGGCAGATTCTGAAGAAAATGAGATGACTGTGCGTTTCTGTCAACCAATTTGACGCTGAGTAGCAGAAATTCTATAAAGAGGTAAGGACATCTGGGGAAAATTTTGCATCTCAATAGCTTGGAGATGATGCCCCTCCCAGACCCCATTGGGTATGACAGGTGCAAAGCACTCCTGGGAGGAGCTTCTGCCGTCCAAACTGAGTCACAGCCCATACAGGAGAATGTCCATTCCCGAATGCCTAATTGGAGCCCCATGTCTCTGCTTTTCAATATGCTGTCTAGGTTGGCCATAGCTTTTCTTCCAAGGAGCAAGCGTCTTTTAATTTCATGGCTGCAGTCAGTATCTGCAGTGATTTTGGAGCCCAAGAAAATAAAATCTGTTACTATTTCCATTGTTTCCGCATATATTTGCTGTGAAGTGATGGAACTGGATGCCATGATCTTCATTTTTTGAATGTTGAGTTTTAGGTCAGCTTTTTCACTCTCCTCTTTAACCTTCATCAAGAGGCTATTTACTTCTTCTTTGCTTTCTGCCATAAGGGTGGTGTCATCTGCATATCTGAGGTTATTGATATTTCTCCCAGCAATCTTTATTCTAGCTTGTGCTTCATGCAGCCTGGCATTACGCATGATGTATTCTGCATATAAGATAAATAAGCGGGGTGACAATATACAGCCTTAACCTACTCCTTTCCCAATTTGGAACTGGTCTATTGTTCCATGTCCAGTTCTAACTGTTGCTTCCTGACCTTCATACAGATTTCTCAGGAGGCAGGTCAGGTGGTCTGGTATTCCCATCTCTTTCAGAATTTTCCACAGTTTATTGTGATCCACACAGTCAAAGGCTTTGGCATAGTCAGTAATGCAGATGTTTTTCTGGAACTCTTGCTTTTTCTGTGATCCAACAGATGTTGGCAATTTGATCTCTGGTTCTTCTGTCTTTTCTAAATCCAGCTTGAACAGCTGGAAGTTCACGGTTCACATATTGCTGAAGTCTTGCTTGGAGAATTTTAAACATTATTTTGCTAGTGTATGAGATGAGTGCAATTGTGTGGTAGTTTGAACATTCTTTAGCATTCTTCCAATGCTCTTTAGCATTGCCTTTCTTTGGGATTGGAATGAAAACTGATCTTTTCCAGTCCTGTGGCCACTGCTGAGTTTTCCAAATGTGCTGGCATATTGAGTGCAGCACTTTCACAGCATCATCTTTTAGGATTTGAAATAGCTCAACTGGAATTCCATCACCTCCAGCAGCTTTGTTCATAGTGATGCTTCCTAAGGCCCACTTGACTTCGCATTCCAGGATTTCTGGCTCTCGGTGAGTGATCACACCATTGTAGTTATCTGCGTCATTAAGATCTTTTTTGTATAGTTCTGTGTATTCTTGCCACCTCTTCTTAATATCTTCTGCTTCTGTTAGGTCAATACTGTTTCTGTCCTTTATTGTGCCCTTCTTTGCATGAAATTTTCCCTTGGTGTCTGTAGTTTTCTTGAAGAGATCTCTAGTCTTTCCCATTCAATTTTTTTCTTCTATTTCTTTGCATTGATCACTGAGGAAGGCTTTCTTATCTCTCCTTGCTATTCTTTGGAACTTTGCATTCAGATGAGTATATCTTTCCTTTTCTTCTTTGCCTGTTGCTTCTCTTCTTTTTTCAGTTATTTGTAAAGCCTCCTTAGAAAACCATTTTGCCTTTTTGCATTTCTTTTTCTTGGGGATGGTCTTGATCGCTGCATCCTGTACAATGTCATGAATCTCCGTCCATAGTTCTTCAGACACTGTATCAGATCTAACCCCTTGAATCTATTTGTCACTTCCATTGTATAATCATAAGGGATTTGATTTAGGTCATACCTAAATGGTCTAGTGGTTTTCCCAATTTTCTTCAATTTATTTATATCATATATTATTTGATATTTCTTAGTTTTACTTTCTTCATCTGTAAAAGGAGGAAAAGGTTATCTATCTCTCCATACTATTGTGAAGGTTAAATGAGACACTACAAGAATTTTTTTTTTTTTGCAAGAATATTTTTGAGCACAATATCTGGCACATAATCAATGAAAGGCAGTTTTTCCTTGATAAATAGATGCTAATTCCTGTTGTAGACTGTGCAGTGCCCATCTAGACTCCCTTTACTGTGCCTACCCATCCCCCGGCTCTGTGAAGATTGGCTTCTTAGAACTGGTGGCCTCCTTTCTCCAAAGCATTGCCCGGGCAGACTATAGCCCTGCATAGCTCATCCACCCCCAGAGCACACAGCCAATGATTGATCCTCACACAAAAGGTTCTTGGGTGTGATTTCTGCTCTAGAACTCTCTCCCCATGGATCAAGGGAAAGTCAGTCTTTGCCTGAGACCCCATACTTGCTTGCTGTTTCCTTTCCAGCTTTACTCCCAGACTTGTATGTTTTTTCTGAGCACATTCCTTCAACATGTCTTGTATACTACAAATCCAGTCTTGGATTCTGCCCCTCAGGAGCCTGCCCAAGACAGTGCCCTTGCCCACCACCCGAGTGCCCCTCATCCAGCAACCCTCCCTTCACCATCACCCCATTTTCCCTTACCAGCTCTCCACCCTCCTCTGTCAAGAGAAGGGGAGAAGCAAGTTATAAAAGTGTGAAAGAGATAGAAATAATAAAAGAAAAAGAAGTAAAACTGTGGTGAAGAAAACAAGCTTTGAAGAGTTGAGGAAGTGCAAGAGAGAAGAGAAATGTCACCATACCACAGAGGGAGGATGAGTAAAATAGATTCAACAACAGTAACAAAAATCTATGGCCTAAGTATGGCAGGAGAAAAATTATTATTTACAGCCCTTTCAGAGTCTTTTCTAAGAAGGATGTATCCTAAAAATGGATTTTTGTTTTAGGAGGTTAGCTGATGCATTTGAAGATGAGAAGCAGGCAGGAAATAAATTACTCTGCATAAAATAGGAAGGCTGGGCAGGCAGGGAGACTGGAGGATGGTGTGGAAGGGTAGAGGGGATATCATGTTGTTGGTGACTGATGGGATTAAAACAGAGATCATTAAAGATGATTTTTATTTTAGTGAAATTTTTTTTTTTTTACCCATAGGTGTTCAGTGTAAAACAAACCTTCCAGCCTTCTCCAAGAAATACTTAATAAACATCCATTTCTCAGTATGCTAGGTAGAGGGGTTGATCTATTTTTGGAACAGTGAGTCTTTTTACAAAAATAGATGTAGGAGCAGGAAGAGGGATTGTCCCCAGGGAGCCAGTCTCAGGGGTCACAGTGGTATACCTTTCCCGCTTCTGAAGGAAAATTTGGAGAAAAAGAAAAGACATACTGAGAGATTGTGAATATGTATTTCTGCCTTAAATGGAAATTATTCACTAAAATAGAGCCAGAAGGGAGGAGTATGAAGACCAAGAGGGAAGGGGCAATGCAGTAAAAACCCCCCAAGCAAATGCTTGCATATTTCATTGAGCTGCTCTAGGAAACCTGGAAATTTCTGTGAATGAACATTTTTGGTACTGTTTCATGACTCGTATCTATTTCTGGGAACTTTACTGATTCCAGTGGCTTCTAAGTAATTACATTTTTTTTGTTGTTGTTGGTTTTCACCATAATTTCTTAAGTCCTATTATACATTAACATGAGGCATCTGTCTGCAGTTTTGGATGTGTCTTGCAGCCCCAGGAAGAAAGGAGAGTGGGATGAGGACTACATCTGCTTCTCTTAGAAAACTCTGCTGCAGCCCCGTTTAGTGTCTTTTGTTTCTGTCTCATGGGTGAGAACAGGATCCCCTCAGCCAGCCTGAGCTTAAAGTGATATGAGAAAGTAATTATTTTAGCTGTCCTACCTCTTTGGTAGAGGATCTAGTAGAGAAGTGGGCTTCCCTGGTAGCTCAGATGGTAAAGAATCCGCCTGCAATGCACGAGACCCCAGTTTGAATCCTGGGTCGGGAAGTTCCCCTTGAGAAGGGATAGGCTACCCACTACAGTATTCTTGGGCTTCTCTGGTGGCTCAGATGGTAAAGAATCTGCCTGCAATGCAGGAGACCTGGATTCTATCCCTAGAAGATAGGGATACTCCAGGGAAGATCCCCTAGAGTAGGGCATGGCAACCCACTCCACTATTCTTGCCTGGAGACTCCCCATGGACAGAGGAGCCTGGTGAGCTATAGTCCATGGGTTACAAAGAGTTGGACACGACTGAGCAACTAAGCACATTACAGAGCATAGCAGTAGAGAAGCAGGATGCTAATGTCTTTTGGGTAGCCAGTTTATTCCATCTATCAGAAAATGGAACAGAAAACCATTAGGAAAGTTAATAAATGCGTGACAACTGACTTAGTAGTCTAGGTACTCTCTGGGAGGATCATCACTGTTGAATATGGAGAATTCCTATATACAGAAGGTTTGAAGTTTCAGAATTTAGAGAATTTAGGCTCTGTAAGGTGCGGGGTGGGGATGTGGGAGAAAGCTGAAGACAGTCAGCATTGTTGAGAATACATATAGTGAGTAAACTGTCAAGATTGCTCCAAATACCTCCTACACACACAGAATAGTTTAGTCTCTGGAGACATTCTTTGAGATGGCATGGAGAGCATGTGATACCTGCATTCTGAAACATGGGACCCCCATCCCTCCTTCTCCCTCCATGACCCCAAAATACTAGAACCAGGGGGATATACCCCAGAAAGGACGTGAAGGATTCTTCTCTGAAGAAATTATGAGCCCTTGAGAAAAGACTTTTAGACACTGACATTCAGCTTTTAACCTCTCTGTGGTTTCTACCTCTGGGAAAAATCACCGAGTCACTGCTCCAAAGATAGGAGTAAGGGTAGTTGTCCACATCGTTCATAGTGAAGCCCCTGCTTTATGAGCTGTGCTCTAGGTGAGTCAATAGCTTGATCTTTTTGGTTTGCTTCTACTGGCATTGAACTGCTGCTCTATGAGTAGGTGAGGAGTCTTAGAAGCTCAGTATTCCTGGTCTACTGTGCTTGGAGTGGCCCCTTCACCTTGTTTGTTGGAGGAAGGGAGCCCTCGGCTCTCAGGTGTAGTCACCTAGAAGTAAGCCTCTACTGCAGGGACCCAAGAGTGCTGGCAGCATCCTCCTCTTAAGGAGGTACCATGGCCTCTGACCGTGAAGAAACCAGGGGCACATGGACCTGTGTGTGCCCGGCACACCTATCCAGAGTGGAACTTGCCTCATGCTCTTTGGGGATGAAGGAGGAGAGCAGGTCATGGCTCAAGTGCCACAGATTCTCACTGTTCTTGTCAAGATATAGTAGATTTTTGAATAAATGTTTCTTCATTTGCAGTATTTCCCTAGAGCAACTTCAGATTTTAAAATGGTTGTGTTTTTATGCTTTTCACCATTTATGTTTGTTTTGCTGGGGAGTAGGTCTACTAAGGAGAAGGCAATGGCACCCCACTCTAGTACTCTTGCCTGGAAAATCCCATGGACAGAGGAGCCTCGTAGGCTGCAGTCCATGGGATCGCTAAGAGTCAGACACGACTGAGCGACTTCACTTTCACTTTTCACTTTCATGCATTGGAGAAGGAAATGGCAACCCACTCCAGTGTTCTTGCCTGGAGAATCCCAGGGACGGGGGAGCCTGGTGGGCTGCCGTCTATGGGGTCACACAGAATCGGACACGACTGAAGCGACTTAGCAGCAGCAGCAGCAGTAGCAAGTCTGCTAAGCTCCTCATGTTCCTGGTCTGGGAATTGCTCTTTATTTTGGCAGTTGGTGGAAATGTTGGAGGGACTTCTTTAGAGCATCTACAGCTCTACGCATGTTGTGGAAGAGATACGATACAGGCAGTTTATTTTTATGGAGAAGACATACATCTCTGAGCCTTAGTTCCTATGCCTCTTTCCAGACTTAGACGTCATTGGGCAGATGGTATGGATGTTACAGTTCAGCTGCAGACTATAAGTGAATGTGTGGGAACAAGATTTATTGAGTGTTCTTTGTCTTCTCCAACCCTTACTAGAGGTAATTTTGTCTTCCCTCACACAGATTCTCCCCTCCCTTTAGTCTCTAGGAGATTTTTATCTTTGTCAGCCTGAATCCAGGCTTTTAAAATTATCTAGAATTGAGATAAGTGGTAGAGCAGGATAAGACCAGAAAGATAGAGGAAAAGGAAAAAAATCTTAGGAAGAGAGGCTCAGAAGAACTGGATGAGAGTAAGAGAATGAAGGTGTATGTGTGCCTGCCATACCAAGGTAGTTGGTTGGAGAGACAGTTTGTTAGAGTGGGAAGATGAAAGAATTTGCAAGAAGAAAAGGAATTGACAAAGTTTTGCTTTGAGTTATGCATGTTTCTTGAGAGATGGGAGATTTGTAATATTGTTTTAATTTTGTTTGGCTGGTGATCCATAGTCTGCTATATGCAGCTGGTCTATGTATAGCTCTTGTTCTTATTATATTTTAATAAATAAACTCTAAATACACTTCTCCTCTGCTTCCTTGTTAGATTTCTGCCAGTGGTACTGATTATAAAGAATGCTCATCTTTATATCAGATGCAGGAGAAATGGAGAGAATCATGTGCTGTCTTAAGAAAAGCATCTGATAGTTCTGTGATTCTAAAAAAGATATAAAACATATGTATCTTTATTTGATTTACATATTCAATTGCATAGTTATATAATGCATATTTTGTTAATAACTCTTAAAACCAGGATTCTGTAATGCTATCTCAGCCAACAGAATTCCGACCTAAAGGATATGAAATGACATTGTGCTCATATTGTTTAAGAAAACAAATGCCATTTAAAGAGTAAATCAAGAATTTTTCTTTCTTTCTTTTTTTTTCTGGTTTGATTCATTGACTGATATGAGGGCTGGTGGGAAAGAGTAACAGCTGTAAATGACTCCTCCCACTTTACAACTTAGATAACTGAGGACCATGTTGTTTCAATAAGATATGCATGGGAGAAAAGCAATTAAGGGAGGCAGAAGAATGATGATGGCTTTCCAGGTGTCACTAGTCATAAAAAATACGCCTGCCAATGCAGGAGAGGCAAGAGACGTGGGTTCCATCCTTGGGTAGAAAAGATCCTCTGGAGTAGGAAATGGCAATCCACTCCAGTATTCTTGCCAGGAAAATTGCATGGACAGAGCCTGGTGGGTTACAGTCCATGGGGTGGCAAAGATGCGAACACAACTGAGCACACACACACACGCACACAGAGCCATACCCACACATACCCACACACCCCACACACCCACACACACACACACTAGTTATAAGTGTTCTTGACCAGAGGAAACTGGCTTTTGACCTTCAGGAATGAAAATACAGCATCACATATTCTGAATCTGAGGAAGTGCAATTTGCATATACCAATTTAAACTGGGGGAAAACAAAACAACAGAAGAAACACCCTCTGAATGCAATTGTTATATTGATCTCAGGTTGATACGTTGCTTAGAAGCTCAGCTCATAGGGCAAGGTGTTCTTGTCTGAATAGATCTTTGGCCCCCAGAATTTCTTTTATTTTGTGGACATCCTTGTATAAATTCCTCTGTTCTAGGGTGATACTATTCAAACTTTAAAAGTCATCCCCCCTCAAACCATATTTTCAAATGAAATTTCATACAGAAGCTGAATGTAAAGTGTAGTTGCTCTAGCTAAGGTGAGGATATGGGAACTTTTCACTCTTGGCTGTTGGCTCCGACTGAACTGCCCTGAGATACTTCTGCTAACCCTAGGGTTTCCAGGAACACAAATTGAAAATCAGTACTTTAGGGTGATAGCAGCAATATAGAGGACCAAAGAGCAGAAAATAACATTAGACAGAGTGACTTGAATTGTTTGGCCTATAGAAAAACAAGGCCACTTTCATTGAGTAGTTGTGAAAGGATCCCAATCTAAAATGGAATTGAAGGATATATAATGGATAATCTCATGCATGTACCTGCAGAAGGATGGAATTTTAAGAACTGAGAGACTGATTTCATATAAATACCTGATTTCCCAAAGACCCAAGACTTACGTTTTAACCAGTCAACATCTGCTAAGAATCTCTTTCCATCCACAAATCAATGAATTTACTCCTTGGCCTCTGGACTTTTCCCTCTTTGCACTCCATGCTCATAAATGCAACCTATCCCAAACCCTCAATGGGATTGCCTGTAGCTTGCTACAGCATACATTTCCTGATTTGCATTTCCTCTGCTATTCTGGAATAATTAGATTTTGCCTCAGTTTACCTCTTTATTTAGGTTGATGTAGTCAAGGCTACAGAGTCCAACATGCTCAGTGGGAATGCTAGGTATAGAAGAGGCATCAAAGAAAGGAAATAAATGCAAGAGGAGAGTAGCCAGATAGTGTGAAGACTGAAAAATTATACTATGGGAGATATAGTTGAAAGAACTGGCAGTTTTTAGTTTAAAGAGAAAAATGTGCTAACTCTTCAAATATTTTTAGGATTGTGATATGTAGTCAGGAATGAAGCAGTCCTGTATAGCTGCAGAGAGTAGAATATGCACCATTGGGTGGGAAGAAGCTTCAAGGAAAAATTAAATTTGGTTCAACTTAAGAAATAAGTTTCTTAGAAATAGACTCACAGATATAGAAAAAAAAATTTATGGTTACCAAAGTAGAGACAGAAAGGGAGAGAGGGACAGATTAGGAGTATGGGATTAACAGATACTAACTACTGTACATAAAATAGATAAGTAACAGGGATTTACTGTATGGTACAGGAAATTATAAGTTCCTGGTGACTAAGATGGTAAAGAATCTGCCTGCAGTGTGGGAGACCTGGGTTTGATTTCGGGGTTGGGAAGATTCCCTGGAGAAGGAAATGACAACCCACTCTGGTTTTCTTGCCTGGAGAATTCCATGGACAGAGGAGCCTGCTGAGCTATGTCCCATGGGGTCCAAAGAGTCAGACATGACTGAGCAACAGAAACACACAGGAAATTGTATCTAATATCTTGTAATAACCTATAATGAAAAAAACCCAATCCAAATCACTTTGTTGTACACCTGAAACTAACAATATTGTAAGTAAAATATAAAAAAAAATTATAATGGGCCCTGCTTCAGAAATTAGCAGGTTCCTAGTCCCTGGAGATGTTGAGCCATTTGACTAGATTACAGAGTCATTTGTTTACTCCTTCCATCCCTCTCACCCTCGCTCATATTCTTGAAGATTCACATTAAGTAAAATGATAACTTTCATCAGAGTATCTACTGTATGCCACAGTAGATACAGTATCTACAGTATCTACTGTATGCCACACTGAGACGGGAAGGGGGCAGGGTACAACCTTTGAAAGAAAGACAGCCAGTGAGGACGTTGCATAAACTGATCAGAACCAACATACTCCAAAATAGAAGACAGTTGACTTCCACTAGACCTTTAGCCTCAGTATTACATCATTGTATTATATCAGCAAGCTAAATGACACGCCCCCAGGCGCCAAGACTGTTTTGAGGCTGTTCCCTAAGAGGCCAAAAAGTGGTGGCCCAATTCCTGGAAATCCCTACCCCTTTCCCAAAATAGTTGAAGTAATCCTCCCACTCATTAACCTATAAAATTACCCACCTGTATAAAAACTGATATTTCCGTACCTCTGCCTTGTAAGATGGCACACATTGTCTATGGAGGGTGAATCTCCCCAAATAAACTTCCTTTCACTTTACTGTGGCTCACTCTTGAATTCTTTCCTACGTGAAGCCAAGAACCCATATTCAGAGGCTGTCCCAAGAACTTGCCTGAGATCTGGGACATGACCGTCTTCTCTGGCCCCACTCTTTAATGCAACGATACAAGTGGTTCTTCACTGCAGTGTTGACAGAGATATCACAATTAGCTGTGAAGTGTCTCACAAGAAATTAATTTTCTATTAATATACTTGTAAATGATTCGCTTTAAAATGAATGACAAATTAGAATGGATTCAGTGTAGTACCTATACCAGAGTCATTTTTATTCTGTATTCTGTGGTGAATATTTTTGAAGAAAGAGATATGAGTTATTTGCTAAAATGTTTAAAATTATTATAACTGATGTCATATCAAATAATTATAACCTAGAGTAAATAAAATGCAGGGCTGGATATGTTGCAAACTGGAATCAAGATTCCTGGGAGAAATATCAACAACCTCAGATATGTGGATGATACCACTCTAAGGGAAGAAAGCAAACTAAAGAGCCCCTTGAAGATGAAAGAGGAGAGTGAAAAAGCTGGCTTAAAACCAACATTCAGAAAACTAAGATCATGGCTTCCAGTCCCATCACTTCATGGCAAACAGAAGGGGAAAAGTGGAAGCAGTGACAGATTTTCTCTTCTTGGGCTTTAAAATCACTGTGGATGGTGACTGTAGTCATGAAATTAGAAGACACTTGCTTCTTGGAAGGAAAGCTATGACAAACCTGGGCAGCATATTACAAACAAAGACATCACTTTGCCAACAAAGGTCCATATAGTCAAAGCTGTGGTCTTTCCAGTAGTTATGTACAGATGTGAGAGTTGGACCAAAAAGAAGGCTGAGTGCTGAAGAATTGATGCTTTTGAACTGTGGTACTGGAGAAGATTCTTGAGAGTCCCTTAGACAGCAAGGAGGTCAAGCTAGTCATTGCTAAAGGAAATCAACCCTGAGTACTCATTGGAAGAATTGATGCTGAAGCTGAAGGTCCAGTACTTTAGCCATCTGATGTGAACAGCCGACTCACTGGAAAACACCCTGCTTCTAGGAAAGACTGAAGGTAAAAGGAGAAGAGGGCAGCAGAGGATGAGATGGTTGGATAGCATCACCAGTGAACTTGGGGAAACTCCGGGAGATAGTGAAGGACGGGGAAACCTGGTGTGCTGCAGTCCATAGGCTCTCAAAGAGTCAGACTTGACTGAGAGAGTGAACAACAGCAAGAGTAAATGACCAGTACTGACTAGCTGTCCCAGGTCTAATAAATAGAACTTTTATTATTAATGTCTGCTTAGATTCTTTTGTTGAGGATGTAAGAAGTCTACCAAATATACATACAACAATACCTTTTTAAAAAGAAACTTTCCCTGAATCAAAGCACAGAATTTGTTAGTTTTCTGTGTTGTAGAAGAGAACCACTAGATGGTAGTGTTACATAAGTGATCATACTTGGAACAGTACATTGAAATTTTCTTCATTGAAATATTTTGTTTTTCAACTCAAACTGTACCAACTTGATTAATAGTGTATCTTGGTCTAGAGTGAGGAAGTAAATTGTCACGATTAAGATTTATGGTAAATCCTTGCAAGTAAATGAGTAAGGTAATCAGTTTAGTAGTCTTTTGGCAGTGTGTATGCATGGAAATTTGTGAACCACAACATCCTGTATTTTGTATTTGAAAACTGAACTCCTTTCAGAAGAATATTTTGATTCTTATGAGAAGGAAATTGCATTTGGTATGTATTTAAAATTTCTTGATTTGTACATGACAATTTATTGACTCTTAGTTGTTTGCAAAGTTTTGCCAGGAAATCCACCACTAATTGGGGAATGTCTAAACCTTACACATTATGCAATTAGAAACCTTACATACTGTGCAATGGAGTAGCTACCTGGAAGCCTCCTTGTAATATTTCCTGGAGTTCATGCTCTGGAATCTACCTTGGAGTTGGGCCATTTGAAAGCAAGCCGTTTTGATACCTAAGTATCCTTGGAAGTAATCCAAGATGAACCTGATTCATATAGAGTTTATAGTATCATTATAGCACACTGACTATCCAAATCATGAAAGTATGACTTACATGTGGAGAATTCAAAGCTTTGAATGGAAAAGATAATTCTATATTTGTATTAAAGTTGGCAATTAAATATATTGGCAATAAAGTCATTCAGTTCAGTTCAGTTGCTCATTTGTGTCTGACTCTGCAACCCCATGGACTACAGCATGCCAAGCTTCCCTGTCCATCACCAACTCCCGGAGTTTACTCAAGCTCATGTCCATTGAGTTAGTGATGCCATCCAACCATCTCATCTTCTGTCGTCCCCTTCTCCTCCTGCCCTCAATCTTTCCCAGCATCAGGGTCTTTTCCAGTGAGTCAACTCTTCGCAGCAGGTGGCCAAAGTATTGGAGTTTCAGCTTCAGCATCAGTCCTTCCAATGAATATTCAAGACTGATTTTCTTTAGGATGGACTGTTTGGATCTCCTTGCAGTCCAAGTGACTCTCAAGAGTCTTCTCCAACTCCACAGTTCAAAAGCATCAATTCTATGTAGAGGATCATGTCATCTGCAAATAGTGAGAGTTTTACTTCTTCTTTTCCAATTTGGATTCCTTTTATTTCTTTTTCTGCTCTGATTGCTGTGGCCAAAACTTCCAAAACTATGTTGAATAGTAATGGTGAAAGTGGGCACCCTTGTCTTGTTCCAGACTTTAGAGGAAATGCTTTCAATTTTTCACCATTGAGGATAATGTTTGCTGTGGGTTTGTCATATATAGCTTTTATTATGTTGAGGTATGTTCCTTCTATTCCTGCTTTCTGGAGAGTTTTTATCATAAATGGGTGTTGAATTTTGTCAAAGGCTTTCTCTGCATCTATTGAGATAATCATATGGTTTTTGTTTTTCAATTTGTTAATATGGTGTATTACATTGATTGATTTTATGGATATTGAAGAATCCTTGCATCCCTGGGATAAAGCCCACTTGGTCATGGTGTATGATCTTTTAATGTGTTGTTGGATTCTGATTGCTAGAATTTTGTTTAGGATTTTTGCATCTATATTCATCAGTGATATTGGCCTGTAGTTTTTTTTTTGTGGCATCTTTGTCAGGTTTTGGAATTAGGGTGATGGTGGCCTCATAGAATGAGTTTGGAAGTTTACCTTCCTCTGTAATTTTCTGGAAGAGTTTGAGCAGGATAGGTGTTAGCTCTTCTCTAAATTTTTGGTAGAATTCAGCTGTGAAGCCGTCTGGACCTGGGCTTTTGTTTGCTGGAAGATTTTTGATTACAGTTTCAATTTCCGTGCTTGTGATGGGTCTGTTAAGGTTTTCTATTTCTTCCTGGTCGAGTTTTGGAAAGTTGTACTTTTCTAAGAATTTGTCCATTTCTTCCTCGTTGTCCATTTTATTGGCGTATAATTGTTGATAATAGTCTCTTATGATCCTTTGTATTTCTGTGTTGTCTGTTGTGATCTCTCCATTTTCGTTTCTAATTTTATTGATTTATGTTCATCGCAGCACTGTTTATAATAGCCAGGACATGGAAGCAACCTAGATGTCCATCTGCAGATGAATGGATAAGAAAGCTGTGGTACATATACACAATGGAGTATTACTCAGCCATTAAAAAGAATACATTTGAATCAGTTCTAATGAGGTGGATGAAACTGGAGCCTATTATACAGAGTGAAGTAAGCCAGAAGGAAAAACACCAATACAGTATACTAACGCATATATATGGAATTTAGAAAGATGGTAACGATAACCCTGTATACGAGACAGCAAAAGAGACACTGATGTATAGAACAGGCTTATGGACTCTGTGGGAGAGGGAGAGGGTGGGAAGATTTGGGAGAATGGCATTGAAACATGTGAAATGTCATGTATGAAACGAGATGCCAGTCCAGGTTCAATGCACGATACTGGATGCTTGGGGCTGGTGCACTGGGATGACCCAGAGGGATGGTATGGGGAGGGAGGAGGGAGGAGGGTTCAGGATGGGGAACACATGAGAAATAAAAGAATAAAAAATTAAAAAAATAGCAGGTGAGAAAGAGAGAGGAGAAGCTAGGAGTGACCAGGGAGATCTGCAGGTTTGCCTTGTTTCTTTTTTCTTAAGCCAAAAAAAAAAAAACAAAAAAAACAAAAAAAAAAACCCAAAAGCATCAATTCTTTGGCACTCAGCTTTCTTTATAGCCCAACTCTCACATCCATACATGACTACTGGAAAAACCATAGCTTTGACTAGATGGACCTTTGTTGGCAAAGTAATGTCTCTGCTTTTTAATATGCTGTCTAGGTTGGTCATAGCTTTTCTTCCAAGCGGCAAGCATCTTTTAATTTCATGGCTGCAGTCACCATCTAAAGTGATTTTGGAGCCTAAAAAACTAAAGTCTGATACTGTTTCCACTGTTTCCCCATCTATTTCCCATGAAGTGATGGGACCAGATGCCATGATCTTAGTTTTCTGAATGTTGAGCTTTAAGCCAACTTTTTCACTCTCCTCTTTCACTTTCATCAAGAGTCTCTTTACTTCTTCTTCACTTTCTGCCATAAAGGTGGTGTCATCTTCATATCTGAGGTTATTGATATTTCTCCCAGCAGTCTTGATTCCAGCTGTGCTTCCTCTAGCCCAGCATTTCTCTTGATCTACTCTGCATATAAGTTAAATAAGCAGGTGACAATATACAGCCTTGACATACTCCTCTCCCAATTTGGAACCAATCTGTTGTTCCATCTTCAATTCTAACTGTTGCTTCTTGACCTGCATACAGATTTCTCAGGAGGAAGGTCAGGTGGTCTGGTATTCCCATCTCTTTCAGAATTTTCCAGTTTGTTGTGATCCATACAGTCAAAGGCTTTGACATAGTCAATAAAGCAGAAGTAGATGTTTTTCTGGAACTCTCTTGCTTTTTTGATGATCCAACAGCTGTTGGCAATTTGATCTCTGGTGCCTCTGCCTTTCCTAAATCCAGCTTGAACATCTGGAAGTTCACAGTTCGTGTACTGTTGAAGCCTGGCTTGGAGAATTTTGAGCATTACTTTTCTAGCGTGTGAGATGAGTGCAATTGTGTGGTAGTTTGAACATTCTTTGGCATTACCTTTCTTTGGGATTGGAATGAAAACTCACCTTTTCCAGTCCTGTGGCCACTGCTGAGTTTTCCAAATTTACTGACATATTGAGTGCAACACTTTCACAGCGTCATCTTTTAGGATTTGAAATAGCTCAACTGGAATTCCATCACCTCCACTAGCTTTGTTCATAGTGATGCTTCCTAAGGCCTACTTGACTTCCCATTCCAGGATGTCTGGCTTTAGGTGAGTGATCACACCATCGTGATTATCTGGGTCGTGAAGATCTTTTTTGTATAGTTCTGTGTATTGTTGCCACCTCTTCTTAATACCTTCTACTTCTGTTAGGTTTATATCATTTCTGTTTTTTATTGTGCCCATCTTTGCATGAAAATTTCCCCTTGGTGTGTCTAATTCTCTTGAAGAGATCTCTAGTCTTTCCCAGTCTATTGTTTTCCTCTATTTCTTTGCATTGATCACTGAGGAAGACTTTTTTTTTATCTCTCCTTGCTATTCTTTGGAAATCTGCATTCAAATGGGTATATCTTTCCTTTTCTCCTTTGCCTTTTGCTTCTCTTTTCATAGCTATTTGTAAGGCTTCCTCAGACAACCATTTTGCCTTTTTGCATTTCTTTTTCTTGGGGATTGTTTTGATCACTGCCTCCTGTACAGTGTCATGAACCTTCATCCATAGTTCTTCAGGCCATCTGTCTATCAAATCTAATCCCTTGAATCTACTTGTCACTTCCACTGTATAATTGTAAGGAATTTGATTTGGGTCATACCTGGATAGTCATTCAGATCATACCTGAATAAAGTCATTACAATTATTTAAATATGGGATATGTACTTTTGTTGTTGTTGTACAGTCACTAAGTCATGTTCGACTCTGTGACCTAATAGACTGTAAACCCCCAGGCTCCTCTGTCCATGGGATTTCCCATGCAAGAAAACTGGAGTGGGTTGCCATTTCCTTCTCCAGGGGATCGTCCCAACCCAGGGATCAACCGCACGTCTCCTGCATTGGCAGGCAGATTCTTTACCACCGAGCCAGCAGGGAAGCCCATATGTACTTTCAGTGACTTAAAATACAGCAAGTAACATAATATTCCTTTTTTTTTTAATTTAAGCTGTTAGATTCTTCTAATTTGGAGGTTCTTTACCTGGTCCATGGACCAATTGAGTGTTCATGGATAGAAAATAGAGGTCTAGGAATTTCGAGTGGAAAAATTACAGTTAACTAAAAGTCAGCATTTTCTCTAATTACAAGTGTAAATAACAAATTATGGAAGTATTGTCAGAAACTGTGCTTTATACATCAAAAGAAATAACAGTTATCTTCATATCACATTACAGTTTTAGTATCTTGAAATTTTTTTCTTGTTCATCACTAAAGTTATGGTGATCATTAGATTGATGGATCTTAAGATGTTAATAAACTATAATAGTTTGGAAATATTTTTATTACCATATTTTAGTATAATTATTTTCTTTATAATCCTATATGTTTTACCTTATGTATTTAGAAATATTATCTGACAAAGGGTTTGTAAGTTTTACACCAGGCCGCCAAAGGGGTCTATAATACAAAAATGTTCAGAAATTCTACTCTAAATTGTGCCTTGAGATAGGACATTCTGGAACAGCTTCACATTGTTTTTCTTCCTTAAAAACATAGCATCCTTTAGACTGTACAGTTTAAGAGAATGAATAACCTAGAGGGTGGATGACCTTGGATAGAATTAGAATCAGTGATTACCTTTCCATTTATCTATAGGAACTAAGAAGGTAACTGTTTCAAGTGAGAAAATACTCAGGATTTAAAAATTTGTCAGAAAATGAAACTTTTAAAATGAAGAGCAGTAGATTCTCAACTGTGTCATGAACAGAATTGAGAATTGAACTAAATAGGCAGGAACCTAGTTTCTTAGTACTCACTTCTCCTCAGCAATTCAGGGTTTGAGGGACTAGACCAATTATTAACTTTTCAATTAACACACATATCCTGGTAACCTCAATAAATTAAGAAACATTTAAGAAACAGGTAGAAAATTTCTACTAGGAATAGAATTGAAAGTTTTTGTGATAAAATATAATACAATATTCTGGCCACCTGATGTGAAGAGCTGACTCATTTGAAAAGACTCTGATGCTGGGAGGGATTGGGGGCAGAAGAAGGGGACGACAGAGGATGAGATGGTTGGATGGCATCACCGACTCAATGGACATGAGTTTGGGTAAACTCCAGGAGTTAGTGATGGACAGGGAGGCCTGGTGTGCTGCGGTTCATGGGGTCGCAGAGTCAGACACGACCAAGTGACTGAACTGAACTGAACTGAACTGAGACCTCCATGGAAAGTCAGTCTCCCATTCCCATGGGATTGCTACCTTAACCAGCAGTGGATAGGTGATCCCCAAGTGATTGCAGCTGCCACACTAGGGTGTGCTGGATCACTGGATAAGGAGTAAGTGAGAAGCTTACTCTCCTTGTCTCCTGCTAATAAGCTTACTGTGGTGCTGCCAGTCCAAAAAGGGGATGGCCAACACCATATTCCTCCCTGAGACAGGGGTATGTACTTTCTTTTACACATCACCCTAAAGCCTGCCACACCCATACTCCAACCCACTGGAAGGTTGTGTGGGAGGGTGCAGACCACCACTGAAGTCAGGAGTTGGGCAGCTGAGAACACATCCCAGGGAGGCAACGGGAGTCAGGATTACACGTGAGCCAAGTCTCCAGCGCCTCCTGGCACATGCTCCATTGTCCTATTGGACTTCACTTACAAAACACAAATTCAAAGATGAAATTATTAAGAATTTTAAGGCAAAGATTGCAGTGCCTTAGCTGCAACCAGGGGACCCTTCTGAGTGTGAGTCTCTGTGCTACTGTACTGGTCATACACACATAGAGGCAGCTTTGCACGCAATTGGTGAGGCTTGACTGGTACAGAGTGTAACATATAAGATCAAGCTAGTAAATCCTCTAAGAATTGAAAGGATAGCATAACATTGTATCCCTCCTTGGGAAAGGGTATGTGGCATATTCATTGTCTGGTGTGCTCAGTCACTTCCGTCGTGTCCAACTCTATGTGACCCCATGGACTATAGCCCTCCAGGTTCCTCTGTCCATGGGGTTCTCCAGGCAAGACTACTGGAGTAAGTTGCCATACCTTCCTCCAGGGGATTTTCCTGACCCAGAGATTGGACCCACATGTCATTTCCTGCATTGGTAGGCAGGTTCTTTACCACTAAAGCAACCTAGGAAGCCCTAGGAAAAATAATCTAAGGCATACCTTTGTAAAGAGAGTGTCCAACGCGGGAACATATATGTGTAAAATTGAAATGTCTGTTTAAAGTATTATAAATTATACCACTAAATGGATTATATCTAGTTGTTGGTTCACTGTCCTGATGTATGTTTAACTAATAACCTTTTCACATATGCTAATTGAGGTGATACTGTGGGGTTCAGAGAGGCTTCCCAGGTGACACCAGTGGTAAAGAATCCACCTGTATGTAAGATGTGGGTTCCATCCCTGGGTCAGGAAAATCCCCTGGAGGAGGGCATGGCAACCCACTCCAGTATTCTTGCCTGGAGAATCCCATGGACAAAGGAGCCTGGCAGGCTATGGTCCATTGGGTCACAAAGAGCTGGGCATGACCGAAGCAACTTAGCACACAGGCACACAGATTGATCAATATTTAGGAAGGAGAAGCATTCACAGATAGAATCCACAAGGAGGAGCTCTGAGCTCATTTAAGCATCGAGATTTGCAGTTTCTGTCTCAGAGTGTATCCATGGAGAGTAAGATTATCTTGAAGTATATAATTAGTAATTAGTTCCAAGGAAGAATTTTATCAGGTAAGTCTTTAGGGAATGGTAATGTGTAAATACTTATTAAAATGTTGTGGGAGGGTGCGCAATTCTGCATAAGTCAAATTAGACAGATGCAAATAAAACAAAAGGCTTCTTGCCCTTAGGATTATTTGTTCTTTGGTTGCAGATATATGTCACATTTTGGATTCTCATCTATGTTAAGAGATAGCAAGGAAAGAGTATGGATGTTTTTGCAGTTTTTGATTAGCTCTGACAAATAGAGATATAAGCTTTACAGCTCTCAGATTCTGGTATTTTTCCCAGGGCAACACTCCCAGGGAAAGTTATTGAATTATTTTTCTATATATTGTTTTCATATCAAGAAAGCATGAATTAAAGTATATTGTGGGATGTCTTTCTCTTCAAGAAAATTAGAGATACCAAGCGAGCGTTTCATGCAAAGATGGGCACAATAAAAGACAGACATGGTATGGACTTAACAGAAGCAGAAGATATTAAGAGGTGGCAATAATACACAGAAGAACTATACAAAAAAAATCTTCATGACCCAGACAATCACGATGGTGTGATCACTCACCTAGAGCCAGACATCCTGGAATATGAAGTCAAGTGGGCCTTAGGAAGCATCACTATGAACAAAGCTAGTGGAGATGATGGAATTCCAGTTGAGCTATTTCAAATCCTAAAAGATGATGGTGTGAAAGTGTTGCACTCAATATGTCAGCAAATTTGGAAAACTCAGCAGTGGCCACAGGACTGGAAAAGGTTAGTTTTCATTCCTATCCCAAAGAAAGGCAATGCCAAAGAATGCTCAAACTACCACACAATTGCACTCATCTCACACGCTAGCAAAGTAATGCTCAAAATTCTCCAAGCCAGGCTTCAGTAGTACATGAACTGTGAACTTCCATATAATCAAGCTGGATTTAGAAAAGGCAGAAGAACCAGAGATCAAATTGCCAACATCTGTTGGATCATGGAAAAAATAAGAGAGTTCCAGAAAAACATCTGCTTTATTGACTACACTAAAGCCTTTGACTGTATGGATCACAACAAACTGTGGAAAATTCTTCAAGTGATGGCAATACCAGACCACCTGACTTGCCTCTTGAGAAATCTGTATGCAGGTCAAGAAGCAACAGTTAGAACCAGACATGGAACAATGGACTGGTTCTACATTGGGAAAGGAGGATGTCAAGGCTTTATATTGTCACCCTGCTTGTTTAACTTATATGCAGAGTACATCATGCGAAATGCTGGGCTGGATGTAGCACAAACTGGAATCAAGATTGTTGGGAGAAATATCAATAACTTCAGATATGCAGATGACACAACTCTTATGGCAGAAAATGAAGAAGTAAAGAGCCTCTTGATGAAAGTGAAAGAGGAGAGTGAAAAATTTGGCTTAAAACTCAACATTCAGAAAACTTAAGATCATGGCATTCAGTCCCATCACTTCTTGGCAAATAGATGGGGAAACAGAGGCTGACTTTATTTTGGGGGGCTCCAAAATCACTTTAGATGGTGACTGCAGCCATGAAATTAAAAGAAGCTTGCCCCTTGGAAGAAAAGCTATGACCAACCTAGATAGCATATTAAAAATCAGAGACATCACTTTGCCAACAAAGGTCCATCTAGTCAAAGCTAGTTTTTCTAGCAGTCATGTATGGATGTGAGAGTTGGATTATAAAGAAAGGTGAGCACAAAAAAATTGATGCTTTTGAACTGTGGAGTTGGAGAAGACTCTTGAGAGTCCCTTGAACTGCAAGGAGATCCAACCAGTCCATCCTAAAGGAAATCAGTGCTGAATATTCATTGGAAGGATTGATGCTGAAGCTGAAACTCCAATACTTTGGCCACCTGATGTGAAGAACTAAGTCATTGGATAAGACCCTAATGCTGGGAAAGATTGAAGGTGAGAGAGAAGGGGACGACAGAGGATGAGATGGTTAGATGGCATCACCAACTCGATGGACAGGAGTTTGAGTAAACTCCGGGAGATGGTGATGGACAGGGAAGCCTGGCGTGCTGCGATCCATGGGGTTGCAAATAGTTGGACATGACTGAGCCTGTGAACTGAACTGAAGGTTTGTGTTCTGTGCTTAGTCGCCCAGTTCTGTCTGACTCTTTGTGATTTCATGGACTATGGCCTACCAGGCTCCTCTGTCCATGGGGATTCTCCAGGCAAGAATATTGGAGTGGGTTGCTGTGCCTTCCTCCAGGAGATCTTCCCAACCCAGGGATCGAATCCAGGTCTCCCGCATTGCAGGCAGATTCTTTGCCATCTGAGCTACCAGGGAAGCCCATTGTAAGGTTAGTAGCAGTGATTTGGGAAAGAGTGATATGGTTTGACTGGTACTTCTAAAAGAGAAAGGAAAGTTTGATTAGACTCATAGGGTGAAAAACTGAAGAGGTGTTTCTTGGCAAAGTAAAGCCACCTACCCTTCTATCACCACTCCTTTTCCTTGATTTTATTTTCCCTATCTAGCTTTGTGTTGTATATTTATTTGCTTTTAACCTGTTCCTCCCACTAAAGTGTAAGTGTCATTCTGAGGATAGGACTTTGATTTGGTTTAGATTTATCCTTAGAGTGTAGAACTGTGTGTTGCACAGAGTAAGGTGCTCAATAATTATTTGTGGAATGAATAAACCAATGAATCTGTAATACCACATGATTTATTTTATCATCTTTTAAAATCATATTTTTTATCATCTTTTGATTGAGGTAAAAATCATGATTTTGTGATGTAGTGCTATTCTTATTTTGATATTGGGAAATAGGGAAATTCTCAACAGTAACTAGGCTGATAATTAAAACTTCCTTTACTGAGGAAATCTCCTACACCTGCCTACTTGAAGTGAGCGTCTGCATATCAACAGAACCTGGGGGCCCTAACCCAGTGCTATTGAGTCAAGATATGCATTTTCACATAATATCCAGGTGATTTGTGTGTATATTAAAATTTGAGTAGGTGACTCCAAAGAATTGGGACTTTAACCAAGCATGTGATTAGATTAGAAAGTCTGGCTTCTATTTACTCCTGAGCAAAGCCAAAGAAGAAAGGAGGCTGCAGATGGGATGAAATGGGATGTTTTGTAATGCCCTTCACTCTTTCTGCTTTTATACCCTCCTAAATACTTCTATATAAAGTCCTTTCAACTGTAAATCTTTGTTGATGCTTTTCATTCCTTTTCCACCTTCATTTTTTCCAGGATTCATACACTGTTTCATACATTGTTTCACCTAGTACGTCAATAAGCAAATATAATGCTTTGTATTTCACATATGAATGCACTTTATTCAAATAATGGCCTGTCCTAAAGATCTTACCTCTCTGTATATAAATATTTTCTTCCTCTGCTTTCCTAGATGTTAAGAAAAAAGTCCATTTTATAAGTAACAGTTTATCCTTCAAGTAACATTTTACAAAGGATATTTTTTCACCTTTGGTTAAAAAAAATTTTTTTTTTAATTGGAAGATAAAAGCTTTGCAATGTTGTGTTGGTTTCTTCCTTACAACAGTGTGTATCAGCTAGAAGGGTATGTGTATCCTCTCCCTCTTGAACCTCCCCTCCCACCCCCATCCCATCTTTCTAGGTTGTCACACAGTAACAGGGTGACATCCCTGAGATATACAGCAACTTCCCACTAGGTATCTGTTTAACACTTGGTAATGTATTAATACATGGCAGGCTTCCCAGGTGACTCAATGCAGGAGACTTGGGTTCACTCCCTGGGTCTGGAAGATCCCTTGGAGAAGGAAATGGCAATCTGCTCCGCCTGAAAATCTCATGGACAGAGGAGCCTGGCAGGCCAGTCCCTGGGGTTGCAAAAGTCAGACATGACTGAGCACATATGCAGGAATGTATATGGTAACGCCCTCCTTGGGTCTGGGGTCTCTTCTTCAGTGGCTTTTCCAGTATTAACTGAGAATGCTTGAGTGAGCATTATGTTCAGAAATGAGGTGCTATGTATTTTAATAAAGGTTTCCTGAGCTGTAGCCTCCGAAAGGGTTAACTTCTGATGAATATAATTTATAGTCAGAAGGTCACTCTTAGAGACAGGACAGGAAAATGCCAATAGTGGTTTGAGTTTTTTTTTTGGTTAAAAATGTCTTGGCTCCACATGCTAAGATTTCATTGTTAAGTGTTAATACATAGGATAAATAATCTTGCCCCATTGCTACCATCTAATCTCCACACTGAAATTTAGTTTCCTTGATGAAAAAGGTCTACCTTGTATTTTCCTCCATGGAGTGTCTAGCACAGTATTATGCACTTCACAGTGTTCAGTACAAGTTCATGATTTGAAATTTGAAAAAAGAATCAGCTGCAATAGAATTGTGAGTAAGCAAAAGACATAATAAGACAAATGAGTCATGCATTTAGTAAACAGAAGTCTATGGACATTTTAAAGCTGCATGAATCATCATAATAAGCAGTCATTAGAAATGTTTTACATTGTATAGCCCAAATATCTTTATTTTTTAATATGTATTTAGGTTTAACTATGAGTGGTATACCTGTTTTCTTTTGGAAGCTATATTCATGCATTCATCTAGGTAAAAATTCATGATGCTAAGATAGCATCATTTTGCTTCATTCATATTCCCTAGTGATGATCATACTATTTTTCCTCAGCTGAATAACAAAAACCAGTTTCTTTGTTCTGTCTTGAAAGGTGATATGAAATGAACTCAGCCTGCCTTTGTTTGTCTATATCTTATGTCAAAATAGTCTTAGTGAATAATATGAAGTCAGAACAGGCTCTCTTTTCTAGCTCTTGGTGGTGCTGACACACACAGACACAGTGCTTTATACTTTACAAGTTTAAGAGAATACTATGTAAAATACAGCCTTACAAAAATAATGTTATACAATTATGCAGTAAATTAAGCAGTGCTGACATGGATGTGATAAAAGGTAGGCAACATCAAACTGTTAGGCTTACTGTTGTAGCTTTTTTTTGAACTAATGCAAAATATAAAGTACTCAATTTTCATGTCATTGGATTCTACTCTAACTCCCCACCTCAATTTCATCAGGTCCTTGGGTATGTTCCAGTTTAACCCTGCATATGCTTACTTTTTATGTTAGGTATATTATATAGAGTTATAGAGGCAAAGTTTGATCCAATTATACTTTGGGGCTGATGAGAGAAAATCAGCGATGTAAATGAAACTGTCTTTTGGGCAAGTTTTCATTAAAAGTAAGTCCCAAAGCTATAGCTAAGGAAAGGCTATTTGAATTAAGCTTTTCCTTTTCCTCTTCCTCTCTGTGTTTACTTTTTCACTGCTGATAAGTGAGAGAGAGAGAGAGAAAAGTGTTGTTTGAATTGCTTTTTCCCTACCTACTTTAATAAAATCAAAACCCAAAGATCACAAAGGGATGACAGGGCTTGGTATCTCCTAAGCCAAAGAGAATAGGAGAGGGCCTAGTGAAGTAGCTTAAGGTCAGGAAGGAGTGAGAGATGGTCTTTTATTATAACATGATCTAGGTGACTGTGAAGAAGGCTGAGTGCCGAAGAATTGATGCTTTTTAACTGTGGTGTTGGAGAAGACTCTTGAGAGTCCCTTGGACTGCAAGGAGATCCAACCAGTCCATTCTGAAGGAGATCAGCCCTGGGATTTCTTTGGAAGGAATGATGCTAAAGCTGAAACTCCAATACTTCGACCACCTTATGCAAAAAGTTGACTTTTTGGAAAAGACTCTGATGCTGGGAGGGATTGGGGGCAAGAGGAGAAGGGGACGACAGAGGATGAGATGGCTGGATGGCATCACTGACTTGATGGACGTGAGTCTGGGTGAACTCTGGAAGTTGGTGATGGACAGGGAGGCCTGGCGTGCTGCGATTCATGGGGTCACAAAGAGTCAGACACGACTGAGCGACTGATCTGATCTGATCTGATTGGATCTATAAAATTAGAGCCAGATTTTATTGACATGAGTCTCAGTGAACTCTGGGAGTTGGTGATGGACAGGGAGGCCTGGCGTGCTGCGATTCATGGGGTCGCAAAGAGTCAGACATGACTGAGCAACTGATCTAATCTGATCTGAGGAGATCACTTCCACGTTAGTGGAGTAGGAACCCGTGAAAATCCACTTCTCTATAAAAAAGGTGAGACCATTGACAACAATTATCAAAATCAACATTTCCAGAACTCCATAAATTAATCAAAAGCTTTCTGTTATTTGACTACCTTTTATTCAAGGAAAATGTTTAAATCTTGGTAAGAGCAGTGAGTTTTGTGGTATTTGGTTTGCCCTATCCTATCCCCCTTTTACTGACCTTGCAATCATTATAGCCAAGAAAATCAACAGCCCACTAGTTACTGGGAGGGACAGAACAGGTTTGAAGATTCTTAAAAACCCCATTCCCAGATAATTGCCATCATTTGGCTTGTCTGTCAATTCCCTGGAAACTTCCTTGGCAGAGCTTGTCTTATTTGGTCTGACTGTCTCAATGCTTACAGCCTTTTCTCCTGAAGGATTTATCAAAAATAATCAATGACAATTATTTAGGATTGCAGTTGCCTGATATGGTGATAATATCTGGGCCACACAGGAAGCTGGCCAAAGACCTAAAAGGAAAAGCTGGGTAATGAGATGTTTATTAAGATGAAAAGTGAAAGTCTTTCAGTCATGTCTGACTCTTTGTGACCCCATGGGCCACCAGACTCCTCTATCCATGGGATTCTCCAGGCAAGAATACTGGAGTGGGTAGCCATTCCCTTCTCCAGGGGATCTTCTTGCTCTAGAGATTGATCCCAGGTCTCCTGCATTGCAGGCAGATTCTTTACCGTCTGTGTCACCAGGGATCTTTAAAAAGCTCTGACATTCGTGGGAATCTAGAAGGCCATTCACATGCAAAGCTGTGTGCATGATGTCTAGAAATAACCTCAGAAAGCTCTTACCTCTCACTTCTGGTTGACCTGAAGTTCTGCACTAGCAGGAAGTGAAGACTAAGGTAGTGTATAGTAAACTACCTGCCTGGCATTGAAGACATAACTGACATAGGGCCCCTTAGCAAATGTTGGATACTTACTGGTTCTAGACATTTAAGAAAATCTCTGTCCAATTATTAGTTGATCCAAAGCTAATCAGTGTCCACACATGACAAACAAGACAGATTTCATACAATTAGTCCAGGAAACCTATTAAACAAACAGCAAAAACAAAAAACCTTGGGGAGAAGATCTGATTTTTAGTCTTGCCGTATTATTTAAAATATTTAGCTTTTGCTATAATATATTATTTCAAAGCATGCAAAGAAAAGGAAAGTATGGTCCACACACAGGGGTAAAACAAAGGTTTCAACAGTAGCTGACCCTGGGGAAACTCAGATATTATTAGAATAAATTTCTAGACAGCCCTTAAATCAGTTGTTATACATATGTTTAAAGCACTAAAGGAAACTTTGTCTGTAGAATTAAATAAAACTATGGGAGTAACGCCTTGTCAAATAGAGAATATTAATAAAGAGAGATTATAAACATTAAATAGAATATATGGAGTTGAAAAGTACAATAATTGGAATAAAAAGATCGCTTGAGGAACTCAATATTAGACTTGGCAAAAGAAAGAATCAGAGAATTTTGAAATATTAATAGGTCAACTGAGATTTTATAGTCTGACAAACAGAAAAAAAATAGAGCCTCAGAGATATGGGGAGGCCCTGAAGTATATCAATAAAGGCATAATGGGAGTACCAGAAGGAAAGGAGAAGTAAAAAGGTGCTGAAAGAATGTTTGAGGAAATAAATAATGTCCAAAAACCTCCCAGACTGATAAAAGTCATTAATCTCCATATCCAAGAAGCTCAACAAGGTCCAGGTGGAGTAAATTCAAGATCCACATCTAGACACATCCTAATCAAAGTGTAGAAAGTCAAACACAGAGAGATTTCTGAAAGTAGTAGAGAAGCAACTCATCACATACAAGAGATGTTCAACATGAATAACAGCTTATTTCTTGGAAGAAACCAGGGAGGTCTGGAGGCAGTGGTATGACATATACAAAGTGGTGAAATAAATACTGAAGAGAATTTGATGCTGGCAGGCCTCTCATACCAAAAATACTAAGGGGATCATTTAGGTCAAATAAAGGACCTTGGAAACTAACTGGAATCCATATGAAGAAGTAAAGAGCACTGGAAAGGGAAATTATAATAAAGATGAGAGATTTAGAAATAAATGAGGTAGAGAATAGAAGCATAATAGAGAAATCAATGAAACTGAATTTTTAAAAAATAAATATCAAGAAAATTGACAACCTTTAGCTAGACTGACCAAGAAAAAAAAATTAGACTTGAATTACTGAAGCCAGAAATAAAAGAGAAGTCATTACTGACCTTAAGGAAATGAAATGATTATAAGGGAATGCATAAATGACTATATCCCAACAAATTAGATAACTTAGATGAAATGGACAGATTCCTAAAAGGACAAAAAATACATAACTGACTCAAGAAGAAGTATAAAGTTGGAAAACAGTTGTAACAAATAGATTATACATTTAATTTAAAAACTTTTCACAGAGAAAAGTTCAGGCCCATATGGCTTCTCTGGTGAATTCTACCAAATGTTTAGAAGGAATGAATAGCACTCCCTTACAAATTAAAGTGTACAAGTAGAGAAACACTTTTCTGAGGCAGGCTAAATAAGTCCCCACCTTCCCCTGTCCCCAGATAATTATGTCCTGATCCCTGGAACCTACAAATGTTACCTTATAGAAAATTCTTTACAAATATGATTAAGTTAGGAATCCTGACACCAAGGGAGGGACTATTCTAGATTATTTAGGTCATCCCTAGATATAGTCATAAATGTCTTCCTAAAAGAGAGGAAGAGGGAGGGAAATTTTAAAGAGAAGAAGACTCAGTGTGACAATAGAGGCAGAGGTTCGAATGGTGCAACCGCAAGTCAAAGAATGCTGGTAACCACTTGAAGCTGAAGGAAGTGGGGAATGGATTCTCCCTGAGAGTCGCCAGACTGAGCATAGCCCTGCCAACATCTTGATTCTACCTCAGTAAAGCTGTATTTGGACTTTGGGGCTCCAGAAGTTTAAGAGAATAAATTTTTGTTGTTTTAAGCCACCTGTGGTTTGGTAATTTTTAATAGAAGCTATAGGAAACCAGTATACTTACCAACTCACTTTGTGAAACTGGTATTATTCTGATGCTAAAACTGGACAAAGACCCAGGAAAAAAAAGAAAACAAAGACTGATACCATGTGTGAATATAGATACCCAAATACTCAGCAAAATACTAGCAAATTGAATTCAGCAGTATTAAAAACCAATTATACAACATGCCCAAGAGGGGTTATTTCAGGAATGCAAAGTTGGTTTAATATCTGAAATCAATGAATTATAGTATAGATAAAGAACAAAACCCACTAACCATCTCACTAGATGGGGAAAAACCATTTGACAAAATCCAGTACTCTTTAATGATAAAAACTCTTAGAAAAATAGGATTAAAGGTGAGTTTTTCCTTAGCCAGATAAAGGACAACTATGAAGAGCTCACAGCTAACTTCATATGTAATGACAAAATGCTGACTAATGTCTCATTAAGGTAAGCAGGACAAGAATGTCTGCTCTTCCACTTCAGTTTGGCATTGGATTGGAAGTTCTAGGCAGGGTAATTAAGCAAGAAAAAGAAATAAAAGACACCTAGCCTTTTGGTCAGAACTGCCATCTAGTAATTTGCTGAAATAACCAACACAGAGGGCAAAGAGGAGAGGACCTACTCTAGGTTTTTCAGAAAGCGTAGTGTTGATCCTTTGGCCATGTACATGTTACTCCATAAGAAAGGTGATATTATCAAGGGGATGGGCACTGTTTAAAAAGAAATGCCCCCACAGATGTTATCATGGCAAAACCAGAAGAATCAACAATGTCCCCAGAATTGTTCTAAACAAACAAATTAAGGGCAAGATTCTCGTTAAGAGAATTAATGTACATATTGTGTATATTAAGCACTTTTAAGAGGTGAGATGAATTCCTGAAATATGTGAAGGAAAATGATCAGAAGAAGAAATGAAAGATAAAGTTACTTGGGTTCAACTGAAGCACCAGCCTGCTCCACCTGGAGAAGCAGACATCGTGCAGCTTGTGAGATCTTAGTTCTCTGACCAGGGATTGAACCTGGGTCCTCAGCAGTGAAAGTTCTGAGTGCTAACCGCTGGCCCACCAGGGAATTCCCTAGGAAGCACACTTTGTAAGAACCAGTGGAGAGGCTAAGGGAACAGACCTGCGCTGCTGAAACACATTTCCTATGAATTCATGGCATGAAGTGAAGTGAAAGTCGCCCAGTCATGTCCAACTCTTTGTGACCCTATAGACCATACAGTCCATGAAATTCTCCAGGCTAGAATACTGGAGTGGGTAGTCTTTCCCTTCTCCAGGAAATCTTCCCAACCCAGGGATCGAACCCAGGTCTCCCACATTGCAGGCAGATTCTTTACCAGCTGAGCCATAAGGGAAGCCTATTCATGGCGTAATAGATCTTAAAAAAATAAAAGGTCTCTGGGTATATTTCCCTTAATTTGGTAGAAGTGTGGTGTCTCCTCCCCCAAAGAAATATTTAAAGCACACTTTGTATCTTAATAATGAATAAATGAATGAGTTGAGTTGAGTTCAGTTGCTTAGTCGTGTCCGACTCTGTGACCCCATGGACTGTAGCATGCCAGGCCTCTCTGTCCATCACCGACTCCCAGAGTTTACCCAAACTCATGTCCATTGAGTTAGTGATACCATCCAACCATCTCATCCTCTGTCATCCCTTTCTCTTCCCGCCTTCAATCTTTCCCAGGTTCTTCGCATCAGCTGGCCAAAGTATTGGAGTCTCAGTGGGCATCAGTCCTTCCAGTGAATATTCAGCACTGATTTCCTTTAGGATTGACAGGTTGGATCTCGTTGCACTCCAAGGGACTCTCAAGGGTCTTCTCCAACACCACAGTTCAAAAGCATCAATTCTTCGGCACTCAGCTTTCTTTAGTCCAACTCTCACATTCATACATGACTGCTGGAAAAACCATAGCTTTGACTAGACGGACATTTGTTGGCAAAGTAATGTCTGTGATTTTTAATATTCTGGCTAGGTTGGTCATAACTTTTCTTCCAAGGAGCAAGTGTCTTTTAATTTCATGGCTGCAGTTACCATCTGCAGTGATTTTGGAGCTCAAGAAACTAAAGTCTTTCACTCTTTCCATTGTTTCCCTATGTATTTGCCATGAAGTGATGGGACTGGATGCCATGATCTTAGTTTTTTGAGTGTTGAGTTTTAAGCCAAATTTTCACTCTCCTCTTTCACTTTCATCAAGAGGCTCTTTAGTTCCTCTTCACTTTCTGGCATGGGGTGGTGTCATCTGCATATCTGAGGTTATTGATATTTCTCCTGGCAATCTTGTTATGACCAGTGCATTTTCTTGGCAAAACTCTATTAGTCTTTGCCCTGCTTCATTTCGTATTCCAAGGCCAAATTTGCCTGTTACTCCAGGTGTTTCTTGACTTCCTACTTTTGCATTCCAGTTCCCTATAATGAAAAGGACATCTTTTTTGGGTGTTAGTTCTAAAAGGTCTTGTAGGTCTTCATAGAACCATTCAACTTCAGCTTCTTCAGCGTTACTGGTTGGGGCATAGACTTGGATTACTGTGATATTGAATGGTTTGCCTTGGAAACGAAGAAATCATTCTGTCGTTTTTGAGATTGCCTCCAAGTACTGCATTTCAGACTCTTTTGTTGACCATGATGGCTACTCCATTTCTTCTGAGGGAGTCCTGCCCGCAGTAGTAGATATAATGGTCATCTGAGTTAAATTCACCCATTCCAGTCCATTTCAGTTCGCCGATTCCTAGAATGTCGACATTCACTCTTGCCATCTCTTGTTTGACCACTTCCAATTTGCCTTCATTCATGGACCTGACATTCCAGGTTCCTATGCAATATCACTCTTTACAGCATCGGACCTTGCTTCTATCACCAGTCACATCCACAGCTGGGTATTCTTTTTGCTGTGGCTTCATCCCTTCGTTCTTTCTGGAGTTATTTTTCCACTGATCTCCAGTAGCATATTGGGCACCTACTGACCTGTGGAGTTTCTCTTTCAGTATCCTATCATTTTGCCTTTTCATATTGTTCATAGGGTTCTCAAGGCAAGAATAATGAAGTGGTTTGCCATTCCCTTCTCCAGTGGACCACATTCTGTCAGATCTCTCCACCATGTCCCGCCCATCTTGGGTTGCCCCACGGGCATGGCTTAGTTTCATTGAGTTAGACAAGAGAAGACTCTATACATGGACGTCACCAGATGGTCAACACCGAAATCAGATTGATTATATTCTTTGCAGCCAAAGATGGAGAAGCTCTATACAGTCAGCAAAAACAAGACCAGGAGCTGACTGTGGCTCAGACCATGAATTCCTTATTGCCAATTCAGACTGAATTTGAAGAAAGTAGGAAAACCACTAGACCATTCAGGTATGACCTAAATCAAATCCCTTATGATTATGCAATGGAAGTGAGAAATAGATTTAAGGGCCTAGATCTGAGATAGAGTGCCTGATGAACTATGGAATGAGGTTTGTGACATTGTACAGGAGACAGGGATCAAGACCATCCCCATGGAAAAGAAATGCAAAAAAGCAAAATGGCTGTCTGGGGAGGCCTTACAAATAGCTGTGAAAAGAAGAGAAGCGGAAAGCAAAGGAGAAAAGGAAAGATATAAACATCTGAATGCAGAGTTACAAAGAATAGCATGGGGAAACAGGGGAAACAGGGGAAACAGTGTCAAACTTTATTTTTCTGGGCTCCAAAATCACTACAGATGGTGACTGCAGCCATGAAATTAAAAGATGCTTACTCCTTGGAAGGAAAGTTATGACCAACCTAGATAGCATATTCTAAAGCAGAGACATTACTTTGCCAAAGAAAGGTTCGTCTAGTCAAGGCTATGGTTTTTCCAGTGGTCATGTATGGATGTGAGAGTTGGACTGTGAAGAAGGCTGAGTGCCAAAGAATTGATGCTTTTGAATTGTGGAATTGGAGAAGACTCTTGAGAGTCCTTTGGACTGCAAGGAGATCCAACCAGTCCATTCTGAAGGAGATCAGCCCTGGGATTTCTTTGGAAGGAATGATGCTAAAGCTGAAACTCCAGTACTTTGGCCACCTCATGAGAAGAGTTGACTCATTGGAAAAGACTCTGAAGCTGGGAGGGATTGGGGGCAAGAGGAGAAGGGGACGACAGAGGATGAGATGGCTGGATGGCATCACTGACTCGATGGGCGTGAGTCTGAGTGAACTCCAGGAGTTGGTGATGGACAGGGAGGCCTGATGTGCTGCAATTCATGGGGTCGCAAAGAGTTGGACATGACTGAGTGACTGATCTGATCTGATCTTGCAATCTTGATTCCAGTTTGTGCTTCATCCAGCCTGGCATTTTGCATGATGTACTCTGTATATAAGTTAAATAAGCAGGGTGACAATATACAGCCTTGATACACTCCTTTCCAAATTTGGAACTAGTCCATTATTCCGTGTCTGGTTCTAACTGTTGTTTCTTGACCTGCATACAGGTTTTGGAGGAGGGAGGTCAGGTGATCTGGTATTCCCATATCTTTGAGAATTTTCCACAGTTTGTTGTAATCCACACAGTCAAAGGCTTTAGGGTAGTCAAATGAAGCAGAAGTAGATGTTTTTCTAGAATTCTCTTGCTTTTTCTATGATCCAACTAATCAGAGAAATCAACTATAGTCCAATAAAATTTTTTTTAAGCTGCACAAAAGGCCAGAAGAAGAGCAAGAGGAAGTGGGGCTCTTCCCAGAAATAAGAAAATTGTAGACAGCTGCTGCCTACATTCCATCTGAAGCCTGACAGTAGACCATAAGCCCAAGAAGCAAACTGTTATTGATGCCATTGCTGCAGAAGTCTGAACTTCTGTGTGAGGAAGAGTAGATTCTGCCTCCTTTCTGCCTTCCAGGTCACACACAAGTGCTTCTTTTTCATGGCATCTCAGTTGGAATCTTAGTGGCAAGAGGTTCTGAGAAATGTAGTTCCCAAGCTTCTAACCCCTGCAGCACCAACAGAATATGTACCAAAGTGCTGGAATGTTACTGAGGTATAGCCAGTATAACATGCCTTCAGAAATCAAAGCATTTGTCAAAATGAACTTTGGGCAAATGATACTTTAAGTTTAGCAGTTTACCTTTGTTCTTTAAAATGCTAGGGAATTTATACTGCTTTTTTTGCTTATTATTATTATTATTTTCCTATGTCTCTGGCTACCTAACATTAAGCTAAATCCAGAACATATATGTCTTAGTGTGTCCTTTCTGCTGTATCAATTGCCACAAACCTGGTGGCTTCAAACAGCACAAGTTTGTTCTCTTACCATTCTAGAGGCATAAAGTCTGAAATCAGTCAAAAGTCAGTGTCAGCGGGGCTGGTTTCCTCAGTAAGCTATGTGGGAGAACGAGCTTCCCAGTCGTTTTAGCTTCTGGAGGCTGCCTGCATTCCTTTACTTGATTCCTTCCTTGAATAACTTAACTTTAGTATCTTGTTTCCATCATCACATTTCCTTCTCTTTTGTCGTCAAATCTCTCTCTGCTCCACTCCCATAAGAACACTTGTGATTATATTTAGGGCCCACTTAGAAAATTCAGGATAATCTCTGCATCACAAGAATCTTAATCATACCTCTAAGGTTTCTTCTGCCATAAAAAGAAGCATTCACAGTCTCCAGGGATTAGGATCTAGATTTCTTTGGGAGCCATTGTTCAGCCTGCTATAGCATTTAAAAAATATATGTGTTTTTCCTTTTAAAGACACTTACCTTTATTCCTATTTTGTGCCTATAGTTTCCTGTCCAGCATATAAGTTACAAGGCTTATCCCATCACTGTAACTCTGGATCTGGGATTTTACAGAAAGGATACTCTGGCATATATTGTTCTTTCTGTGGTGATCCTTGTTTATGTGATGCCAGGTACTTCAACTTTCCAGGTACAGAAGGCTCTGGGGAAGTGGATGCATTAAAAAGAACCATTAATTATTTCAAATGTCATATCCTAATTTTTCTCCAAAAAAAGTATTAGCTATTTTCTGTTAAATGTTCTGTTTTTTCTTCTGGTTGATTCTTGGTTCACAAATCTCATTTAGTGGTGTCATGAATTTCTTTTTGTTTCTCAGGCATGGTCTGGAGTTGTATTGTAGTTGGAGCTTGGTGAAAGGACTGGGACCTATGCTGGGTGTTTTGTTCCTCAGGAGTTAAAACGTATTCCCTCTGTTCCACATTCTTGGATCTTGCTTAATCACTTGGCCCCAGTTTTCCTAAAGAAGCATTCCTAGTGCACTTCTTTCCTGCCAGCTTTAGTTCTTATGGTTCTTCTATTGAGGATGAGGGTTTGTTTTCTGAGGCCTCAGTCATAAAGACTGGAGAGTAGTAGATGGATGTCTGAGAACCTTTCTATTAACTGACCATTGATTTCACTCAGATTACATGAGAAAATTCTTTATTACAGCAGGAGTCTGTTACAGAAGAAGAAAGATGGCAGAGTAAGAATATGCAATATGGGAATCCCTGATGATTCAGTGAGTAGGACTCTGCTTTTTCACTGCCAAGGGCCTGGGTTCAATCCCTGGTTGAGGCACTAAGATACCATAGGCTGAGCGGAGTGGCAAAAAAAGAAAAAGAATATGCAGTAATTGGAGTCACTGAAGAGTGCTGTGCTCTATGCTCAGTCATGTCTGATTCTTTGCAACCCTATGGACTGTGTGTAGCCCTCCAGTCTCCTCTGTCCTTGAGATTTTCCAGGAAAGAATACTGGAGGGGTTGCCATTTCCTCCTCCAAAGGATCTTCCTGACCCAGGGATTGAACTGGGTCTCCCACATCTCCTGCCTTGGCAGGTAGATTCTTTACTACTGAGCCACTTGGGAACCCCAGGAGATGAAGAGTGGTAAATGCCAAACAATCTCTCAGTTTTGGGGAACTGTATTGTCTTCATTTGAGAAAGAGAGAATTCTCATGGAGAGAACAGATGTTCTAGAAATACAAATTATGCAAACATAGGCTGTATATAGATTTAAAAAGACCCTGAAAAACAAACTAGAATTAATAACCTATTTCCTGCCCTTAATTCTTATTTTCTTACTATGTTCCCATCTGAAATGGACTCATTTAACTGACTAATCTTAGGTAAAATTGATTGCTGATTTCCTAGGATAGTGAAAAGTGTTTGGATAGTTGTTTTTATCATAGGTTTTATTTTTGCCCCTATCTTAAATAGAGTAAACAAAGGTCTAATTTATATCAACAAAACACTTTTTGAAGCTGACTAAATGACAATGTCAATAAACGCTTGAAAGGAAGGTTTGCTTCCAATTCATTGTGAATAATTGAGGTGACAAATGTATCAACAGTTCCTTCCTGAACTAAGCTTTGGATTAAGGAAAATGTATTAGCGCACTATCTTCTTGCATCCCTGTCTCACTAGTTTTTTCCTGTAGAAGCAAATTGACATTCAGGCACCACAAAGATTGGTAGCAGTTGGGAAAGGATAGGCCTCTAGTGTTTGGTTATACAGTTGGATACTTGCCAGCATCTAACATCAGACTACTTTTTACAAACTCACCAGTCTATCAGGCAAGTTATCCAAAGCTAGAGACACAGACGGGTCACTTAGGTGTGAGCCTTACCTTTTAAAGCAAGATTTCTTTTTTTTTTCTTTCCTTCTCTTTTTTTAAGAGCCAACAAGGAAAGGCTTCAGTGTGGAATCATGCAGAGGATTTCCTTTGTTCTCTGAAATAATTGGATGTGCAGGAATGATCCTTTATTTACACAGGGACTTTCTAACAATAGATTCTGATTTTGCTATTAGGGTTCCTATTTCTCATTTATTCTAAGAGAATTTGAAATTCAAAACAAAAGAAGAACAACTGTGTAAAAGCAGAATGTCTTGAATATGCTATTGATGTAAAGATTAACCTTTAAAACAGGGCATCTGCTATGGCACGGCTCTATGCAGAAAGTCTGTTTACAAAAAAAGGCATTAATCAAGACATATAAATCCATTTATAATGTCTTTGCACTGTGGCTAACTTAGGAGTAAGCTGGTGAGTGAGACGGCTGAAGTCTGACAGCTAATTTAAACCCAAGGTCTTCACTGTCCAGAGATTTATCAGAGAGTCAAGCAGCCAGTATCTTTTTATGACTTGCACCTTCTCCTTTTTCAGAGGTAGTAAATGAAGAAGACTGGAAAAGGAGGTGCCATCTATTGCAGCTGTGTAAAATCACATAAACACCATACCCTGGGCTTTCATTCTAACACCTCCTTCTTAGCTAAGTACTGTCAGCGTTAAATTACAGAGTCAGGAGGCCCCACTCGGTACCAATTCATTCATTTCAGGTCACAGTTTGGCAGAAAACCTGTGGTGAAAGGCCAAACCTTTATCCACTAAGCCTTTTATTTGTGACTAAACAAAAGTCTTGACAAGTAGTATAATTTGCATCAAGCAGAGCCACACCAAGAAGTGATTAATAGTGTTTTTTTTTTTTTTTTTAAGTAAAAATTTACTCTAGCCTCTAGTCCACTTGACAGGATTTATCATTTAGCATATCAAAAGACACAAAAGGTGGTCAATTATTTTTTCCCCAGTTCAAGCATTATACCTTTCAACGAATGAATAACATTATTTTTTTTTAAATTAAGCGTGACATTTTACATACATCAGATCGAATTTATTGTCTTTTAATACTGTTCTGGAAAGGTAAGGTTTTTGGTAGTATTGGTTTTTATAAAATGCTGATTGGAGAGGTTTACTATCCTAACCCTTTTAAATTCCATTATTGTACAATTCAACATGCTGGGGGGTCAGATCAAAATGTGTTTTTAAGAAATTGCAGAAAGGTTTTAATATGTCTAGGTATTTTCTATAATATAAAAGTCTATAAAGCTACCAACCTTCCAGGGGGTTTGATTTGCTTTTTGACTATCAAGCTGTCATTCTTCAGACAGCTTATTTAGGAAAAGAAATCAAATGTACTAGAGCCCAGTATATATGGTTGGTAGTTTGATATAGCTTCTTAAACTGATTTTCTGTTCATATAGATACAAGATTGAAATGAGAAATTAAAAATCAGTGAAAGTCAAACTCATGTAGGGTAGAGTGATGCTATTAATCCATAAGAATCCATTTCTTCTCATCTTCTCTGCTTGGGTTTTAGGACATAAGAGAAATGCTTTCGGTGAAAACATGTGTTATTGTTTTCAATGAAGGGTTCTTGTGGCCTTAATGATGTCAGAGCCTAGCTAGCCATCCTGGCCTAGCTAGCCATCCTGGACTAGCTAGGCTCAGGGCTAAGACAGAGCCTGGACTAGCCATCTTCTCACTTATGAGATTAAATACACTTATGTGTATTTAATTTGCACAAGGATAATGTGAGTTGAGGGTAATCTTTATTTGTAGATGAAGAAAGTCAAGTTACAAGAAATTAAATATCTTGCTCAAGATCATAGGCTGCTAAGAGGCAGGTCTGGAATTCAAACACATCTGTCCTATCTTGAAGCCTCCTGGTTTTTCTGTCTCATCTCCTTCTCTTCTGCACAATGGAGTTGTCAGTAGGGGAAGATTGTATCTCTTTTGGGCTCATCATTACCATTTTCAATGGTCAGTGTTTAAATGCATTGTCCCCAGCAACGTTTTTGGAAGAATAGCCTTCTCTCTGTCGATTGCCAGACTGAGAAAATTTTAGTTTTAATTCCCTTCATGGAATGAAGCACTTGAGATTATAACTGAATTGAGTAGGTATGGAAATGTCATGCTCTGTGGGATCCTTAAGATTTTAAATGCCTGAGACTTACGGGGATTGGGGCCTGGTGGTTACATTTGTGATACAAACAGCATCATACATGTCTGTAGCTTGTTCAGTTCAGTTCAGTTCAGTCGCTCAGTCGTGTCCGACTCTTTGCGACCCCATGAATCGCAGCATGCCAGGCCTCCCTGTCCATCACCAACTCCCGGAGTTCACTCAAACTCACGTCCATCGAGTCGGTGATGCCATCCAGCCGTCTCATCCTCTGTCGTCCCCTTCTCCTCCTGCCCCCAATCCCTCCCAGCATCAGAATCTTTTCCAGTGAGTCAACTCTTCGCATGAGGTGGCCAAAGTACTGGAGTTTCATCTTTAGCATCAGTCCTACCACAGAACACCCAGGGCTGATCTCCTTTAGAATGGACTGGTTGGATCTCCTTGCAGTCCAAGGGACTCTCAAGAGTCTTCTCCAACACCACAGTTCAAAAGCATCAATTCTTCAGTGCTGTAACTTGTTAGTCCTGCCCTATTCTGTCTCAGGGCTCAGCGAAAGGTAACCTTTCAACTAAGATGGATTCTATTACTGCAGAATGGATGCTAACAAGGCATTTATTTATGTAACAGGTATGTTTTGTGATTTTTGCCTTAAAAAAAAAAAAAACTAAATTAGAAAGAGATAGCCTTTGTGAGTGTCTACAAAGTGCCTGGCAGTGTGTTGGATGCTCAGGGAGGGATCAGCACTGAATAGGACATAGTCTTTAGTTGTACCTCTATAGGAAATGATAGAACAGTTGGATAGCAAAAATAGGCAGATGTTACAGTGATAGATGCAATAATAAAAAAGCACATAATATAGAATAGAGCTATAAGGTGGGTTTTAGGAACTCTGGGTAAAAGAAGGTGCCTTTAAAGCATAAATAATGATTTGCTAAGCAGAGGAAATTTCAGGTTCAAAGACAAGCAAGAGGATATGGAATAGCAAAAGTGCCATGGGTCCAGGGTAAGAGTAGGTGGGTTGAAAGGTTTTTACAATATGGCAGGAGAGACTTGTGGCAGGTAATGAAAAGACTTGTGGATCGTGGAGCTCAGACATATGAAGACCACTGAGAGCCACTGAAGGGCTTCAGCAGATCACCATGATCACAGTTGTGGTTGGGAAGCATCAATCAGCAGTGTAGGGACAGATTTCAGAGCAACAATATCAAAAGCATGAGACCAGTTAGGAGTTAGGATCTCACGTCGTGTAATCTTTAAGGATAAACAGATTAAAGAAGCCCTGGCAATCTTAATTAATTCCTAAATTTGGTTGTGGGGCTGCTATAGTGTTTTAATATTTATAATTGCCTTAAATGACCAACTTAGATCTTTAGCTGGATTCCCCAGGGAAAGAGCAGTGAGGTGGAGATCTGCATATGGAAGGTACATTGGCAAGTGCCCTCAGCATCAATGCCTGTAGGGGAGTAAAGAATGCAGGAGTGGCAGAGGGAAGAGTTGAGAGGTAATGAAATCACAAAGAGCCAATGCATGGGATGCTCTTTAGGAGATGGTTGGTGCTTAAAGGTGAGGGAGCCAGATCTTTATACCTCTGTGGCCAGTCATTGGATATAGACTGTCCGCAGGGATGAGGGAGACTTGTATGCTGTGGGCAATTCCTGAGATTCATCTAAAAACCATCAGTTGCAACAGTCTGGCTGCTGGGGGAACAAGTGTTCAAATGAAGCACTGCATCCACTATAGCTAAAGGTGTAAAAATTCTCCTGAGAACATCCTTGTAGAGTAATCAGGCTCAAAACAGCTCTCCCAGGCCTTTGCACTTGCTCTTCCTCTGCATGTATTATTCTCTCCCAAGGCCTTTTGTGTGGCTGGATTTTCTTGTCACTGGATTTTTACTTGTAATATCTCCACCAAAAAGGCTCTTTTGATCACCCTCTGTAATCGTCCCCAAGCCCAACAGTCACTGCCTAGGACACCACCCTGTTTTCTTTATAGCAGAACAAGATGAATACAAACCTCGCTGTCTCCCCACCCCTAGAATGTGATCTCCAGTAAACTTTTTTGCCTTGTTCACTGTTGTATCCCCTGCACCCAGAACAGTAGATGCTCAATCAATCTTTGCCAAATGAATAAATGAAAATTAAATTTAAGAGAATGGATATTAAGAGAGGCGGAATTTTCCAAATGAGGGATCCTGAGGAATTCTTATCTTTTGCTTTTGACATTGGCAGAACTCAAGTCCAGGAAAAGGGTTTATGTCTCATAAACCCTTTCTACAGTTTTCAGTCACCCACAGAGAACTACTGGAGAATATCTCTTGATCATGTAAGATGGATAGGCCTCTGGCAAGAGATTAGCTCTTAGATCTCACATTGGGTATCATTTTTTTTTTTTTTTTCCTCTGGCCTCTGGGATGTTTGAGGGCTTTTATTATTCAAAAATGAAACTATCTTAGGGGAACATAAATTATCTATTAAAGAGACTTTTGGAATTTTAGCATAAAAATCACATGTGGAATTTGTGCAGAATTGACAAGCTGCTACTTCTCTATAATCACCTAAGCCATTTTCTTTCAAACAGAAACAAACTGAAAAATGTAGTAATTTTCAAGTGTAGAGGCAAAAAGGCACTTAGCCCAGCTTGAAGATTCAAATTATTATGGAAACAACACTGCTGTACTTGGCTTTAATTTGAACTTCAGCTCTTAGAAATAGGTTTAACATCTAGCCCGAGACAACTGCTGACTTCAGAAGGGCCTGTGGAGGGCAAGGGATAGAGGGAAGAGCCTTCTTTTCACTTTTGACTTTGTCTGCCTGCTTCATCCCTGTAACTCCTTATAAGGTGCACTTATTGTGTTTGGAAGCACTTATTGTGTTTGTTGGAGAAGAGTGGAAGGAATCTTTGGAAGTCATTTATTTAAGTCTTTGTCACTAGCCAGGAGTAAATGGACATCAATAATAAAAATTCACTCTTAGTTATATTTAAATATTTAGATTCTTTGCTAAAATGTTTGGTCTTCTGATTCAACTAACAGTCCAGAGAAGAGACAGGAAAGCATTTGGGTCATTATCAAAGGCACTGAGTATACTTAGGGCAGATCTGCAGTATCTTCAAACAATAGGAAAGAGAGTAAAAAATCACAGGGTAGAAGTGGGGCCAATGTGTATATATGCAGATTTGACCTTATTAAAGGAGTTTCCTGTCAACAATTAGAGAAGTGCAAGATAAAAGTGGAATGCCCCAGAATGCGGTGAATGCTCAGTCTTATAGGTGTTCAGAGAGACCATGGATAGCTTTTGCAAAAAGAGATTCCTAAAGGAATTCAAGAAACAGAAGGAAGATGATATTGTAGCCTTAAAGGTCTATCCCAAAGAGAGTGACTTTTTATGATATTTTTGTCACTAGGTAGTTTGTTGCCATAAACCCTATATGCTTTTTTAAAAAAAAAAATAAGTGCTATTCTTTTTGAATCCAAGTGTTCCTTTTGACTTCTGCATCTTCCCAGTCACTTAAATGTGAAAATCCGAGTCTAAATAAATACAGATCTCTCTCTCTCTGTTTCTCGTACCCATCATTCCTTCATCTTCAGCCTGCTGGGTTTTTAAGTTAAAAATAGTGTTTTTATTCAGTCTTTTTTTTTTTTTTTTAATGCTTGAATCTTTTATTTATTAATTTTTTAAAATTTTATTTTATTTTTAAACTTTACAATATTGTATTAGTTTTGCCAAATATCGAAATGAATCTGCCACAGGTATACATGTGTTCCCCATCCTGAACCCTCCTCCCTCCTCCCTCCCCATACCATCCCTCTGGGTCATCCCAGTGCACCAGCCCCAAGCATCCAGTATCATGCATCGAACCTGGACTGGCGACTCATTTCATACATGATAGTATACATGTTTCAATGCCATTCTCCCAAATCTTCCCACCCTCTCCCTCTCCCACAGAGTCCATAAGCCTGTTCTATACATCAGTGTCTCTTTTGCTGTCTCGTATACAGGGTTGTTGTTAACCATCTTTCTAAATTTCATATATATGTGTTAGTATACTGTATTGATGTTTTTCTTTCTGGCTTACTTCACTCTGTATAATAGGCTCCAGTTTCATCCATCTCATTAGAACTGATTCCAATGAATTCTTTTTAATGGCTGAGTAATACTCCAATGTGTATATGTACCATGGAAATAGAACTGCCTTATGATCCAGCAATCCCACTGCTGGGCATACACACTGAGGTAACCAGAAGGGAAAGAGATACGTGTACCCCAATGTTCATCACAGCACTGTTTATAATAGCCAGGACGTGGAAGCAACCTAGATGTCCATCAGCAGAATGGATAAGAAAGCTATGGTACATATTCAGTCTTTATCTTTATTGAAGTTATATATGCACAGGTAACAACAGAATCAGCCCCAAACTGGCTCTATTCTGTTTCCAACAAGTTACTGAGTTGCTTTTCAGGGACAGCAGAACAAAACTGCAAGTCATGCAACTGAAGCACACTCGGCAGAGACAATTTTTACTGCAAACAATACCCAGAACCAAAATTACCCCCTTTCTGCCCCTTGAGAATTCACACCTCTGGAGTAAATATGAATTGTATCTAATGAAACTTTAGGAGAAATTGTACGGCCAAATAATTTGGAGCCAAATTTGTCAAGTAATATTTTACAAAAATAATATATATATTTTCATTCTTCATCAGACTCATAATTCAAAACTGAGCCCAAATATCACATCCCATGTGCCAATTCCTTTTCTCCTCTCTGCATGGCAGAATTAGGCTTTCTCCTCTGGACTCAAATAGCCCCTTCTCCTTTCATCTAAAACAGAACTTCCAACATGATATTGTAAATTTTTGGTTTCCTGGAGGGAGATTATTTTCCATTACTCATCTTTGAACTGCTTATGCCCATCAGAGTTCCTGGCCCACAGTAAGAGCTCAGCATGTTTGTCAAATGAATAATGCAAATTTCCTTAAAGCACATGAATTCATTTCATGCTGCAAAATTTCATGTTCAAATGTGTATTAGCTAGTTTCTATAACAAACTCCAAAATGTCAGAGGCTTATCCAAATAGAGCTTTATTTTTTATTCGTATAAGAGCAGTGCGGTCAGCAGATAGGGGTGGCCTTTCTTTAGCTCCACCTTTCTCTAGGACCTAATAATGCTGAATTTGTGATGGTGTACATCTTCATGAGAGAAATTCCTGGACATACTCTTATAATTAAAGTAGTACATGCTGTTTTAGGCCAGCCACTTATCTCTCATTAGTTTATCCAACTAATGTTTATTTAAGAGTCTACTATATGCAAGACACTGTTCTAGGCATTTAGATCCCTGCCCTTGTAGAACTTAATTTTATTTCAGATACACAAAAAATCATAAGTTAAATAAATGAAATAATATAGTGTGTTAGAAGGTGATAAGTGTTACGGAAAAATAAAAGGTAGAGCACGGTAAAGGAGATCAGGAGTATGTAGGAGGCTTACTGTAAGCTTGTTGTTGTTGTTTAGTTGCTAAGTCATGTCCAACTCTTTTGCGACCCCATGGAGTGTAGCACACCAGGCTCCTCCGTCTATGGGATTCTCCAGGCAAGAACACTGGAGTGGGTTGCCATTTCCTTCTCCAGGGGATCTTCCTGACCCAGGGATCATCCCTGAGTCTCCTGCACTGGCAGACAGAGTCTTTACCACTGAGCTACCAGGGAAGCAGAATTTGAAAGAGGGCTCTTTTGAAGTCATATAAGATGGAGCAGTATGAAATTTTTTCCAGCTGTAACCAGCATCCCAATGTGTGCTTACTTCACATATTCAAATTGCTCATGTCTAAACTTCATCGCTAGTCCTTTCCTAGCTTCCTATGCATTGGATTCGGCTTACACATTGGTGCAGACTCTAGGCCCCAAAGCTATTTACTTTTCCAGTTACTGTTTCATACATTCTGTTCTCTGGTTCCCCTGGATTAAGACATGGACACAATTTAAAATCTTCTGCTTGACTTTCAATAATTACCTAAACTTCTACTATGCCACGTATTGAGCTTAGAGACTGGTTACTCATCCAATCAGAGCTTACATCGCACCAGCAGAGTGACTTTTTGGTTTACCACTTTCTACTCATGGGCAGCCACTTCACCCCTTGTAAGACCTTTCTGCCTTGTACTCATCTTCCTGGATATGCTTTGAAATACCATCAACTTTCTTTCAACCTTCAGCTTTCTCTCTTTTTCTGCCAACAGAGCCTGACTATTCCAGGAGAACCCCTTGGCCTATCTTTTCCTATCCTGACCTAACCTGACTGTTATTTCCCAGGAAATAAGTAACATGTATTTCATTCCTTTCACTGGAAATGGCTCACCCTACTCTCATTTTTTTTCTTTTAAGGCTTGGTTCAAAAGTTCCCTCTTTTGAGATATCATGACCAACTCTATCGCATCCTTATCACTCCATCATCTGTCTCTCCAGTCCTCTGTGTAAAGAGTTATATACCTTACAGATACTTATGTGTTGCTTTTAGCTGTTGTTGCTACCACTCTAATCTTTCTTTAAACATCAATTTAATCATGATTATCTCTTCCCTTTTTCCTATTGCTTCAGGCCTAAAACGCACTGTCCCCATGGAGGCTCCCACTCCTTTTGTACCCCAAGTAGCAAGCTGCTCTCCTGGACTCACAATGATCCTAAATTCATTTCCTCCTTTGTATCAGCCTGGTGTTTTTTTCTTTATTCACCTGAATATGTAGGTTCTTCCCATCCTTTAAAGCCTGCTAATGTCTCATTCATCTCACTGAAAGACTTCTCTGATTTATAAACTTGCTATTTGAACTCATAAGCCAAAGAGCTACTTTTTTCCTCATTGATCTTTCCCTCATTGATCTTTCCTTTGAACTCCTGCTCTCTCTCACACACACATACACACACACACACACACACACACAAGCACTTAATTATATACTGTTATATATTGTTTATTAATGTTCCACCTATTGTTGTATTTACTTCTCAATAAGCTTATTAGCTTGTTAAATTATAGCATTTCTATATTTTCTACAAAATAGCCACCATTCCCCTGACTGATCCCCAGACCACCTGCCCGCTTGTATACGAGGGACAGTATTGGAATGATCCTGGGAAGTGATTTATGTTGTGAAATTGAGATCTGCTGTCTTCTTTGATGTAGACTTATATGGTTGGGTCCTAGGAGTATCAGTCAGATTTAGTTGATTTATTCACTCAACAAATAATATGGAAGAGCAGGCTTTTAGGTCCTTGAAATAAAGTAATAAGATAGACCTTGCCTTCAGGGAGATGCCATTCAAGTACTGCGGTATGTAGACAACAAACACATAAATACAGAGATGTGTTAATCACTCAGTCATGTCCAACTCTTTGCGACCCCATGGACTGTAGCCCGCCAGGCTCCTCTGTTCATGGAATTCTCCAGAAAAGAATACTGGAGTGGGTAGCCATTCTCTTTTCCAGGGGATCTTCCTGACCCAGGGTTTTAACCCAGGTCTCCTTCATTGCAGGCAGATTCTTTACTGTCTGAGCCACCAGGGAAACCCACGGGGGAAGCCCACAGGGGAAGCCCATCAGGAAAGCTTCACTGGTGGCTCAGACAGTGAAGAATCTGCCTACAATGCCTGAGACCTGGGTTTGATAGCTGGGTTGGGAAGATCCCCTGGAGAAGGGAAAGGCTACCCACTCTAATATTCTTGCCTGGAGAATTCCATGGACAGAGGAGCCTGGCAGGCTATGTTTATGGGGTTTCAGAGAGTCAGACATGACTCAGTTACAGAGTGTGCATACACACATATCCATCTTTGGAGGGGGGTTAAAAAGAGTACAAACCTTATAGGACAGTCATGAAGATTGGATGAGTTAGTATTTGTAAAGTGCTTAAAAGTAACTTGCACAGGATAAGTGCTATTAAGTGATTATTAAGTAAAAAATAAATATTTTTGAGATATGTTTAACCAAAGTTAGAAGTGTCCAATGAATTGGTTATGCAATATAAGGGAAGGAGAAGGAGTCAAGAAGACACATACATATTTTTTTTTTGACTTTGTCAGTTGCATGAATGATGATGTCATTATTGGTATGAGAAAGGCTTGTTGGTTGAAATGGTGGTAAATTTACAGGATATTGGTGATCAAGAGTTTTGTTTGACCAAACACATTACAGAGGAGCTGTCAAGTAGGCAGGACACTTTAAAAAACTGGAACTTACAGACAGAGAACTGAATCTGACATAGAAATGTGAGAATTACCAGTGCGTGGATGGTATTTGCGATCACAAAAATGCATGTGATATTTTAGGAAGAAAGCTAAGATTGAGAGATGAGTCCTGAGGATAGGGCAACATTCAGAGATTTGTAGAGGAGGCAGAACCAACACAAGTCTGAGAAGGAGTGTCTGGTATTGCAGATAGAAAACCAAGGAAAGGAAAGTGTATAGTCCAGTGCAGAACAAAATTCAAAGAGAATATGGACAGCCCTACCAAATAAGGCTGAGAGGATGAATAAGATGAAAGTGAGAGTTGTCAGTGGGTTTTGGAAAAAAGGAGGTAATTGCTGATCTCGGTCAGAGCTATTTCTGTGAGGGTGGTGGGGAGGAAAGCCTGGTTGGAGTGGGTGGAGGAGAGATGGGGAGTGAGGGGTGGGGATGACAAGTATATAGAACTTTCCTGAGAAGCTTTGCTGTGAAAGACAGCAGTAAAGTAGGATGGTAGCTGGTTGTGTGTACATGGACAAGGAGGGTGGTTTTCTCTATTCTTTTCTCTGATGGGTATGATATTAAGATATGTGTTCTGTCAAATGGAATGACCCAATAGAGACTAGGATATATTGTTAAGGCTGTGGGAGATAAGATACTTCCAGAAGTGAAGCCATGAGATGGCCAGAGAGGATGGACTCACAGCTCAAGTGGAGAGTTTTTCATGAGGAAAGTGAAATGGAGAGCAATGTAGATAATGAAGAGTTTGGGCTCTGCATGAGGCACAGACTTCTCCCCCATTTAGTCTATTGAGTAATTCTCTAGGTTCAAATATGCTGTAGATTTAGGAGCTTATCTGGACTTGAAGGATTTTATTATGTTGAAACAGACAGTGTTTTCATTTTGGTGGCTGAAAAGATGGTGAGGAGTTGTAACACATACATTGGTCACCTGGCTGATTCTTCCTACCTTTATGCTCTCAGTTTTTCACTTCCTCCAGATCTCCATCCCTGCCTAGTTTATTATGTTCTGCTGTTTGCTACTGTGGAGCATGCCCTTCTCTCATTATGTTACCTACAGAATTTTGTTTTTTATTTTTGATGAGTTTTCTTGGTTTTTCACTGAACTAAAAGCTTTATAAGGACAGAAGCACATTTCTCTTTTTCTCCAGTGTATCTGCAGCATCTGGTATAGCCAGCTATCCAGTGAGAGTTTAATACACACTTGTCTGGCATGCAATGGAAATTTAACATGTACATTTATCCAAAAAATAAATAAATGAGATTTTTGAGTGAGAGAGGATGTTCAAATTAAAATTAAGTACCTTTTCTATGTCTCTAGCAAGATCCCAGGAAATCCTTTTTTAATTCAATGAGAGGTAAGGATTTATGTGGAAGGGAGTCTTTAATGATATCCATGGAGACATCCATTTTTCTCCTTGCATTGTCACAGAACAATCTGAATTAGATTATGGCTGAAAAATATAACTGCATTACATACAAGTGAATTTAGTGACACATTATTTGGTAATAAAGTTTCTTACACATATGTAATAGATGCCAATTTTCTTCATAATACTCAATAGTTTTATTATTTTTGAGAGGGATTTTATTGGAACTTGTATTAGCCCCTACATGTCCAAACTGCTGCAAAGTCCAGTGTTAATCATTTTTAGAGGTCTCTGACCTTGTGTTATATTATCATACTCTGGGCTTCTGTCATTCTGAAAAGAGGTCCTGCAGCCTCCCGATTCTTGCCTAGGGCAAATCCTGGTCCCAGGTCAGGGTTGTGCTGTGGTGATTATTCCTTATGGTCACATTTTTCCATGGTTAAGGGGCTGCTGGTTCCATTTGTGGCCCCAGCATTGCCATTTTATGTCTCCAGATCCAGGTCTCTGCCCAGTTCTCCAGAGATTCCACATGCCAGGTTGGTCTCACTGTGTCCAGTCCTGGATCATTTATGGACCTGACATATCCAAGGCCCTTCCCTGAAGTTACTACAGAATCTGCAAGCCTTGTTCTTATTCCCAGTTCTGTGTTATCCATTGGAGGAATGTCTTCCTCTCCACTTTCAATCTTTCTAACACAGAAAAGGTTCATTCCACCTCCTTTTTCAACAATAGAGCTTGAGGGAGTAAGAGATAGCCCACAGCATCAGGCCTCAGATCCACCACAGATGAACCTATTGTCCTTTCCTAAGAGTGGGAAGGGCCTGACTTGAGGAATGCAGATGCTTGATTCTTTCCTTTCGGATGATTCTACAACAGAAGGAAACAAAGCATACATTAATTTCCCAGATCATCACCCCACTGTATCATGTTCTCAATAAATCCATGTTTGCTGAATGTATTGGATTTTAACATTATGCAGGAAATGAGAAAGCCTTTTAAAAACATATAGATAACATTTTAAATGAGTAATTTGCATAGATGATTGAGCTAACAGGCTTAAAATTTTGTGTGCTCAAAAGTAAAATTAAACATTATCTTTAACACTGCTGTCTTTAACAGTGTTGATTTATTTGAAACATCATTTCCATAAAACTGATCTCTTCCTATGTCTGACTAAAGATGTTAGCTAATGTAGGATCTAGCTATTGACATTTTATCTTCTATACCCCGTGGGTTAAAATAATTTAGTAGCCTGAAACATACACTTACAGTCTCAGGTTTTGGGGTTTACAAATATGGTATTTGCAGGCAAAGAATGATCAAGCTCTTTTATTTCTCTTTGTTCCTCCCTGCCATTTACAGAAAATGCTTCTTTGGTCACAGTATTACCTGGCTGATCTGCCTCTGTGGCAATCTCTTATTTCCCTTGATTTCTGGGATTAGAACAAGTGACCAGAAATGCATTTTGTCTCCCAGGATACAAGCCCATTGTGGTTGCTGGGAAATGAGTACAATTAGGATCAGCTCATTAGCTGAATGGTTTTTAGTGCATCATACAGGGCATGTATCCCTGTGTGGTGAAAGGCATTGCACATTAGCCTGCATCAGGGCAATCACCTTTTCATTTGGTTTCTTGGAAAATTTTCACACTCTATGGTTGAAGCAAGAAAAATAGAACCCCTTTAATGAGCAATTACAATTAACATACTGACTCTGTAGTTCGTAGAGGTGGGACAGAAGTGTGGCTGTTTGTGTGTTTCCCTTAGTGGTACAGCCCTGCCAACCGTTAGCATTGCAGTGGTCCCTGCAGTGGCATTCTCTCTGGGTCACAGAGAAGGGTGCCGCCTTCCCCACCCCACCCCACCCCACTGCCTTCACTGAAGCAGTCCTGAACCAACCCTGGTGAGCTAAACCTGGTGGAGCACTGTGGGCAGGAGGGGGACTGAAGGGGAAGGCTGCAGCAGTACCAGGAGCAGCCTCTCCTCCCTGCAGCTTCTTGCTTTGGGCAGGCACACTGACAGGTACACTGGCAGTCAGGTGGAGATGGGAACGCTCTGTCTGATTGTGAATTTGGCAGCCGCTCTGCCGGCATGAAAGGCCAGTTGAAGATGCTGTGGACTGGAATATCATGACTAAACCGTGACCTGACCTATGTGGATGACTGCAAGAACAAAGGATCCTACATCAAGAAGTTTGCAACAACTAACCACACCTCTCCCCCACCTCACCCTTAAAAGGGCTTGCTGAAAGCCTTTGGTGGAGTTTGGGAGTTTTTAAGGCATTAGCCTCTAGTCTTCTTGCATGGGTCTATAATAAACCTTTCTCTGCTCCACACTGATGTTTTGTGTTTCTGTATTGTTTGGCCTCACTGTGAGTATATTTGAAAGATAGCTATTGTGATACAGTGTATTACCTATTAGGGTACATTTTTGTATTCATGTTTGATTTTTTATTTTCTTTTAGCTTTACAGATAGCATTTTTTCTAAGATAATTTTTTGAGTATTTTTGAAAAGAAGCCATAGTTCTGGTTCAGTGCAGATTCAAGGGAGACTAGAAAGATATTTCGTGGTCCTGCCCATCTTAAATGGTCTCAGGCAAGCCTTTTTACAGGTAATAAGGAGCTGGCTTAAATCAGTGCTTCTTCATCATGGCTGAAGAATCCTCTGAAAGTGAAAGTGTTAGTGACTCAGTCATGTCCAACTTTTTGCAAATCTGTGGACTGTAGTCCCTCAGGCTCCTCTGTCCATGGATGTCTCCAGGCAAGAATACTGGGGTAAGTTGTCATTCTGTTGTCTAGAGGATTTTCCTGACCCAGGGATCAAACCTGGGTCTTCTGCATTGCAAGCAGATTCTTTACCATTTGAGCCACCAGGGTATTTCTAGAAGAATCCTCTTCCCTAGGATTCCCTAGAAGAATCCTCTTCCCTAGGATTCCCTAGAAGAATTCTCTAGGAAGTTTTTATTTTTTATTATTTTTTTTAAAGAATAGTAAAGTTTTATTCAGATGAATTTTGGAAACAAACTATTCAGACTATTATCACTTCAGTTTAGTTCAGTCACTCAGTCGTGTCTGACTCTTTGCGACCCCCTGGCGCAGCACACCAAGCCTCCCCGTCTATCACCAACTCCTGGAGTTTACTCAAACTCATGTTCATTGAGTCGGTGAATGGGTGAACATTCACCGACTTAAGGCATGAGGTTATTGAGTCGGTGAACAGAGACCCCAGACATTAACCCATTCATCTCATCCTGTGTCGTCCCCTTCTCCTCCTGCCCTCAATCTTTGCCAGCATCAGGGTCTTTTCAAATGAGTCAGCTCTTCGCATCAGGTGGCCAAAGTATTGGAGTTTCAGCTTCAACATCAGTCCTTCCAATGAACACTCAGGACTGATCTCCTTTAGGATGGACTATTTGGATCTCCTTGCAGTCCAAGGGATTCGCAAGAGTCTTCTCCAACACCACAGTTCAAAAGCATCAATTCTTTGGCGCTTGGCTTTCTTTATAGTCCAACTCTCACATCCACACATGACTACTGGAAAAACCATAGCCTTGACTAGACAGACTGTTTCCCAGGTCCTGTCACAGATTAAGTAAATTAGAGATAGTGGAGTGGGACCTGGCATTTTTACTAACAGTATGTAACAGCCTCTCTCGGTGATTTTGCTGTGTGTGCCCAGGATTGAGAAGCATTGGATTAGATGATGTATTAATGTTTTGCCAGCTTCCACACTCTATGAATTAGTTTTTCTCCCCCCTTGTGGAAGGAACTTTGTATTATATTGCAGTCTTTTTATTAAAAATGTTAATAATGAAACCACAAAGAACTCTGAATAGCCAATCCAATCCTGAGAAAGAACAAAGCTGGAGGCATCATGCTCCCTGATTTCAAAATGTATTACATAGCTATAGTAATTAAAACAGTATGGTAATGGACTAAAAACAGACATAAGGATCTACAGAAGAGAACAGAGGGCCCAGACATTAACCCATGCATATATAGTCAATTAATTTATGACAGAGGAACCAAGACTATATTAATACAATGGGAAAAGGACAATCTCTTCATAAATGGTGGTGGGAAAACAATGGTCACTTGAAATATATTTTTTTGCACTCACACATCAATTTTGTATGTGTTTGTAGTTTTTGTAAAAATCACAGATATTAGTGTTAAATTCTCCTCAGTTGTTGCTGCGGAAGGGAGGTAGATATTATCCAGAAAGGATCTATACAAATGGGGTTGTTCTACTTCCAACAGAAATAACTTTTCCAACTAAAAGAATTTAATCTGTCTCATCTATTGCCACCGCACAATGCTGATTCCTTGGGAAACTGCATCTCTTTAGAAAACAAACACACAGATACGGACAACCCAGAGATGGAAGAGCTGCAGGACTTAAGGCATTAGGTCATTGTTTTGTAGGGCATATTGGACTGGAGTTATGGTATAAACCTGTTAGTAAATATGAAGTACTGTGGTTGATGAGGAGAGCCAAATCATTGGAAAAGACCCTGATCCTGGGAAAGATTGAAGGCAGGAGGTGAAGCTGACGACAAAGGGTGACATGGATAGATGGCATCACTGACTCAATGGATATGAGTTTGAGCAAACTCCAGGAGATGGTGAAGGACAGGGAGGCCTGGCGTGATGCAGTCCATGAGCTTGCAAAGAGTTGAACATGACTTAGTGACTGAACAACACCCTGTGAGTGGCTTTAAACATGGGCATTTACTAAGGTGTCATAAATAAGGGCTTTCTGTGACACCAGAAAGAGAATTTCCAACCTATTCTAGACCTCATAGGTTGTCAGATGCTCAGTTAAATTTGAATTTTTGATAAAGAACATAATTTTTTTTAGTATAAGTATGTCCCAAATAGTACATAATTTTAAAGCATAAGTATGACCTATAAAAACATTTGGGATATACTTATACTAAAAAAAATATCATTAGTTGTTTGTCTGAAATTAAAATTTAATTGGGTTTCATATATTTTTAGATATTAAATCTGATCATTCTACTTTGGGACAAGATAATCTTAGGATTCTCAGGAGAGGATGCAGACTGGTTCAGAACTGTTCCTCTAGCCATACTGTTTTGGGTCAGTCGCCAGGTTGTTGGGAAAATCTTGAGGTTAGATGAGAACCCACTGCCTATTTCTTACATAGTTTAGCATATTTTGACTATGAATGGTGAGTTGAAGCAAATTCTCATAATAAGTAGCATTAACTTGATCATGCATACATACTTATTTGCTCAGTTCAGTTCAGTTCATTCGCTCAGTCGTGTCCAACTCTTTTTGACCCCATGAATCACAGCATGCCAGGCTTCCCTATCCATGACCAACTCCCAGAGTTCACTCAAACTCATGTCCATCGAGTCGGTAATGCCATCCAGCCATCTCATCCTCTGTCTTCCCCTTCTCCTTCTGTCCCCAGTCCCATCCAGCGTCAGGGTCTTTTCCAACGAGTCAACTCTTCACATGAGGTGACCAAAGTACTGGAGTTTCAGCTTCAGCATCAGTCCCTCCAAGGAACAGCCAGGACTGATCTCCTTTAGAATGGACTGGTTGGATCTCCTTGCAGTCCAAGGGACTCGCAAGAGTCTTCTCCAGCACCACAGTTCAACAGTCATGTCCAACTCTTCGCAACCCCTTGGACTGCAGCCTGCCAGTCTCCGCTGTTCATGGAATTTTCCAGGCAAGAATACTGGATTGGTTTGCCATTTCCTCCTTCATGGCATCTTCCCAATCCAGGAATCAAACCCACATCTCCTGTAGGCAGATTTTGTCTCCTGTGTCTTGTGTGTCTCCTGCATTGGCAGGCAGGTTCTCTACCAGTGAGCCACCATTTGGCACTTGTTAATTTGGTCACTGTGTTAATGTACATTATTTTCATTATTTTACTTGATTGTTACAACAGTCTTATGAAAGAGAAACTATTATTAATCTTTTTTTAACGTATGAGAAACAGAGGGCTCCCCCCCAAACTGTAGTATAATCTACATACCATAAAATTCACCTGTTAAAAGTGTATAATTCAGTGATTTTTGATATATTCACAAGACTGTGCACAGTCTAATTTCAGAATATTTTTATTACTTCCAAAGCAGTCACTCTCATTTCTCCTCTTTCATTGGCTCCTGGGAACCATTAATCTGCTTTGTATCTCTGTGGATTTACTTATTATGGACTTTTCATGTAAATGGAATCATGTATAAAAATGGAAGTGACTGGCGTCTTTCACTTAGCATAGTATCTTCAAGACTCATCCACTTTGTAGCATGTATCATTGTTGCATTCTTTTTATTGGATGAGTAGTCTTCCATTGCATGGATACAGCACATTTTGCTTATCTGTTCATCAGTTTGTGAACATTTGTATGTATGAACACTGTTATGAATAGTCCTTCTATGAAGATAGTGGTTTCATAGGGTAATTTGCTCGATGTCGTACAATAAAGAGATAAAAGATCTAATATGTGAAGATCCAAGATGATAAAGATCTAAGATGATTTAGAGTCTGAATTTGTAACAACTTTTTCATATTACTTTTTGTCCTTCTCACAAATCCAACCTTCATGAAGTATCATGTTTTTATGCAACTTCTTGGATCTGAATTAACTTGTTGGGTTCTTTCTGATGAGACCCAGAGTAGGTATAACCAGTTAAATGGTCCTCTGCTAACAGAATTTTGCCCTAACAACACCCATTACCGCCTGGAATGCAACATGTTACATATTCCCATGTTCATAATGAGTATGTCATGCTCAGTCTTGCCTGACTCTTTGTGACCCCATGGACTGTAACCCGCCAGTCTCCTCTGTCCATGGAATTTCCCAGGCAAGAATACTAGAGCAGGTTGCCCTTTCCTCCTCTATGGGATCTTTCTGACCCAAGGATCCGAACCCACGTCTCTGTCATCTACTGTACTGGCAGGCAGATTCTTTACCACTAGCGCCATATTTCCATACTGCAGCTCAAAGAAGGAATGTGAGGGGAAACCTCTCTACATTTCCCTGTTCTTTGTCTTAATTCCAAATCCTCTACTTATCAGTGCTTGGCGTTTTTTAAAAAGTTATCTAAGATAATATTTTGTAGTTTCTTCTGAAGTTCTACAAAGTTTGTGTTGCTAAGGAACTGAAAATAAAATCAGAGAATCAGTGCTAGAAAACCAACCAACAAAAGAACCAACCATAAAGCAAGAGAGAAGTGGTTTGAGGGCCACTGTTGTTTTATTGCTTTTGTCAGTTTTTGTCTTTCTACCCTATCCCCCTGTGCAATGGCCTACAGCTCGTACAAGTAAGAGGCAGTGTGTAGGCAGAGTAGCAAACAAACCAAAGACAGCATCCAGTTTACTTCTTGGTGGCAACTTGAGGAATTCGACTGACTGTAAACAATCCCAAAATTCAGAGGGCAAATACTGTACTTTTTTTTTCTTCTTACAGTTTCAGCTAGCCAATATTTAACCATTCTGCTAAGAAACATGCATGCTTCATGTCTGTTTCTTTTACAAAATGCTTTGTTAGGGAGATAATGTTTGAGCCCAACTGTTTAAAACAAAGCTCACTGTGCCGGCTGGTTAGAAGGGAGGCAGCTTTCCTTTGGGTCATGACTTGAACCAGGGACAAACAAAGGTAAAATCCTGAGTTCACATTCCCACTAAAAACCGGGATTGTGATTTCGATCCCACTGATCAGTGTTCTCTTTCTTTTTTCAAAATGTAAAATCCTCAACCTGTCAAAAATAAAATTTTAAAAGAATGTTTTTCCAATAGAGGCATATGAGTCAACCATACGTTAAAGTTACTGTGTAGTGATTCTACTCACATGACCCATGGATACTTCAGTTTGATTCCTCACAGCAATGGATGCCAGGTACTCTTTGCTGTAATTCCAGGGGGCTCTATGGTTCGAGAAAATCACTTACCTTCCTAGTGTCTAAATTCTAACTTGTGAAATGAGCAAAAGAGACTTATCCACAAGGGTTTAAGAAAACTAATTAACATTTATAAAGAACTTCTTGGGTGAAACACAATGTAATTGTTACTGTAAATAATATAACCATGTCATCTCCTGGCCGCCAGGGACCCAGTGTGCTTCATGCATATGAGTCTATTTAAATTGCACAGTTCCCTCATGAGGCAGAAAGAAGGCAGTTCTTAACATTCACATTCTATAGCCACATACTGGGGACCTTCGTGGTTAAACTTAGCTATTTACATTTTTGTTGTCCAGCTCCCAGTGGGATATGTTCCCCCACCACCCCCCCCCCCCCAATAAATTCATATTATACTTTAGGTAAAATCATGGAGGAAACTTGATTTTACAATTTAGATTTGTCTTGCAAGACAGATGTGTATATGTTTTTACTATGCAGTAATTTATATGAGGAGGAGTCTATTGATGTATTTGCTATCTGATGTCATAGCATATGGATGATATGGAGAAAACAAGCATTGAAAGAGGAAAAATAAGAAAAAAGAATAATTCATCAGAACAGTTTGGATTTGACTAATAAATATCTGTTCATCAGACACCAACAATTATACACATTCATACCACATGCATACACACACATACACAGGCATAAACACAGCCTTTGGGGAGTGACAAAGAAGAAAAAGTATAGCTTGTATATCTTGTATTTCTATAATGAAAATTACTCTTCAAAATGGCAGTTTAACTTGTCTTGATGGAGTATTACCAATATATTAAAAATTTCATATAAATTACTCAATTGGCCTTTATAATACTTGTCTGTCCTGCTGTAACTATCTAGAAGTTATATTACACTTCTAATTGGACTTGATACAACTGGTTAGAAAATAATAAATCTCTCACTTTGGGGAAATACAATAACTCTTTTGGGCAATTTGAGTGCCATTTGAGTACATTGAATGAGGTAATTTTCTAAATTGTGTCCTAAAATTAATGCACATTTGAAAGAGGATCATTTACCCTTTCCTTAATGGAAGGTTCAGGCCTTACAATGAAATTAAATGACTAAATCTAATTACTGATAAAAACACAAGTCACACTAGTCGCTTGATCTTTTTTTAATGCTTGGTCAGTACCAGCCTTGGAAGATACCCTAAGGAGGCCTTCCTCTGCAGGGTGTGCAATATCCTGATGGCTGTGGTCTATGCCATTTGCAAAGTTTGCATTCAACTTTCCCTTTAAGCCTACTTTTGTGAACAAGGCCTGGTGAATTCCATGGACTATATAGTCCATAGGGTTGCAAAGAGTCGGACATGACTGAGCAACTTTCACTTTCACTTGTGAACAAGCCATGGAATTCTAGAGTTAATGGAGTTGTATCTTTTGGGGATATTTGAGTTTCTTTTATTTTTTCTTTCTCCCTCTCTGTGGGATCTGATGACTAGAAGGTCTTTAAAGCTGATATATGTGTGATATATCACATATATGTGTGATATATGTATACACACACACACACACACACACGCATGCACTTATAATTATGGGCTTCCCAGGTGGTACTAGTGGTAAAGAACCCACATACCAGTGCAGGAGGCATAAGAGACATGGGTTAGTGACTTAGCATGCATGAATATTTCTATGCTAAGTCGCTTCAGTTATGTCCGAGTCTGTGTGACCCTATGGACTGTAGCCTGCCAGGCTTCTCTGTCCATGGGATTCTCCAAGCAAGAATACTGGAGTGAGTTGTGGTGCCCTCCTCCAGGTGATCTTCTCAAACCAGGGATCCAACCTGCATCTCTTACGTCTGTGGCATTATACCGCCTCTCTCTCTAAGTTTGAATGAAGAGAGTTTGGTTGAGAAGGTAGGTTGCCTTTCTGCGAGTTGGAGGAATGTTGGAGGAAGAGATGAGATTATGGATGAGAATATTATCTATCTTGGTATATGTTCCTTGAAAAGAATGTGTATTCTGTTTTTGTTAGGTGGAGTGGTCTATCAATGTTGGCTGATGCTGTGTTTGAGTTCTTCTATATCTTTACTGAATCTCTGTATAGTTATTCTACCAATTTATGAGAGATAGGATGAAGACTGCAACTATAAGTGTGTAATTGTCGATTTCTCTGTTCATTTTATCTGTTTTGCTGCAACTATTTTTCACCTCTGTAGTTTCGTACATACATATTTTGTGCTGTTTTCTTAAAGTACTGAACAATTTATTATCATATAATTATGTACCCCTCTGTCTTTGGTAATTTTCTGTGTTCTGAAGTCTGCATTATCTGATGTTAATACAGCTACTTCTGTTTCCTTTTGATTAGTGTTTGCATGTTTTATTTTTCCATTCATTTATTTTCAATTTGCCTAGGTCGTTGTATTTCATATGAACTCCTTCTAGACAGCATACAAGTGGTTCATAGTTTTAAATCCACTTTTCCAATCTTTTTTAGTTGGTGTATTTAGGTAACTTAAATGTAATTATTCATATGTTAAATCTATGTTACTTTAAATTTTTTGTTTGTTCTGTTTTTTGTTTCTGTGCTTTCTTTTTCCTTCATTCCTATGGATTACTTGAACTTTAATTTTTAGAATTACATCTTGATTTATCTGCAGTGTTTTGATTGTGTCTATTTGTGTAGCTCTTTAAGTAGTTACTATAAGTGTTGCTTTATATATATGTGTGTTTGTAATTTATCCAGGTTACTGGTGTCAACATATTACCAGCTTGAGTGAAGCATAAATAACCTACTTCTCTTTATGTCCATATACTCTCCTCCATTTATTATATTAATTGTCTGGAATATTTCTTCTACATACTTTTAGAACCATACCAGGGCTATAATTTTTGCTTCACTCACTGCACATAATTTCGAAAACTCAGGAGTCAGGGAGTTGTTTTAACCATTTTTTTTTTTTTTGCTTAGCATGTTCTCTCTTCTTTCCTGACATTTCGTTTCCTTGATCAGTTGTTTCCTTTCTATTTAGAAAACTTTAACTATTCTTTTATGGTAGATCTGCTTCCAACAGATTCTCTTAGTTTTCCTTCATCTGAGAATACCTTGATTTCCCCATCATTTCTAAAATGCATTTTTGCTAGATATCAGATTATAAATTCTAGCAATTCTTTTTTTTTTTTTTCCAGCACTTGAAAACTGTCTTTCCTTCTAGTTCCATGATAAGATATCCACTGTCCTCTGAATTGTTTTTCCCTGATAGGTAAGGTGTTATTTTTTTCTGTTTCCAAAACTTTTTCTTTTTTAAAAAAATTTTCAAAAGCTTGACTACCATGTGTCTTATTGTGGATTTCTTTGGATGTATCCTATTTGTGAGTCACTGAGCTGCTCTTGAATATTTAGGTTTATATACTTAGTGTCAAATTTTGGAATTTTTCATCCAGACTGTCTTTAAATACTTTTCAGTTTGATCCTCTGTCTCTTTTCCTTCTGTTGACCAAAATATTGGATTTTATTTTAGTCCCAGAGATCCCTGAGCCTCTGCTCATTTTTTTTTATTTCAGCCCATATTTTCTCTGTTTTTCAGATTGGGTAATTTCTGTTGTCTGGCTTTAAGTTCACTGATTCTTTACTTTCTCTTCTCTGGTCTGCTGTTGAGCCTACTCACTGAATTTTTTATTTTGGTTATTGATTTTTTTAGTTTAAAATTTTCATTTGTTTCTTTTTTATATCTCCTGTTCTTTGCTGAGACTTTTTTTTTGTACCCACTTTTCAACTGTGTTTTGTAGCTGCTTGTTGAGGCATTTTAAAGACAACTGCTTTAAAATATTTGTCAGATAATTTAAAGTCCTCTGTCACTTTGGGATTGGCATCTGATGATTGTGCTTTTAAATTGTTTGATGTTTTTCTGGTTCTTGGTATGATGCATGATTTTTGACTGAAACCTAGATATTTTGGATAATGTTGTGTAAGACTCTAGATCCTATTTAAGTCATTTTTATTTTGTTTAAAAAAATCTTTTATCGTAGCTAACTTCTCTAACACTGCTCATGGGGGACACCATCTCATTACTGCCAGATGTGGATAGAATTTCAACTTCTCTCAACCTCTGTTGACAGCTAAGATGGGAGGACTTCTCACTACCGCTGAGTGGGGATAGCTCATGGCCTTCAATCTTCTCCAAATAGTTGGAGTGAAGACTCTCAGGAAAGAGAGTAGAGCTCATGTATTCTTCAAGAGACTGTTCGTAGCTTCAGATGAGCTCTTTCTTGTCTTTTACTCACCCCACTGCCTGCCTGCTATGACTCAGTCTATGGTCAAAATGAGCTCTCAAATTATAGCTGAGGGGACAAAGCAAACTGTAACCCACACTGTATCAGAGAAAAATTACTGGGACAAATCAGCTCAGACTGAATGTGAATAGTATGAGAAGAAATGACAATGCAACTATGAGAACAAATTTTAGCAACAATAAAAGCAAGCATGAACAAAAATAGAAAGAAATGAACAATAAATTTAGTCTGGGAGATACTATGACCTAGAACAAAAGAAAATCCCCTACAGTGCTCTGTGTTATTTAGCAACTTAATAGAAATGACAGTCATGTTATTTCAGGGAAGGGGCGATAGATGTAATAATAAGGATACTGTGGAGCAAATAATGCAAATTGAAGATCAAACCAATACAATACAGAGCCAATAAAGTGATTAGAAACATCAAGGAATAGACTGCTGCTGCTGCTGCTGCTAAGTCGCTTCAGTCGTGTCCGACTCTGTGCGACCCCAGAGACGGCAGCCCACCAGGCTCCCCCGTCCCTGGGATTCTCCAGGCAAGAACACTGGAGTGGGTTTCCATTTCCTTCTCCAATGCATGAAAGTGAAAGTGAAAGAAGTTGCTCAGTCGTGTCCGACTCTTAGCGACCCCATGGACTGTAGCCTACCAGGCTCCTCCGTCCATGGGATTTTCCAGGCAAGAGTTCTGGAGTGGGGTGCCATTGCCTTCTCCAAGGAATAGACTAGCATAGGTGAAAATAAAAATGATGATGTAGACAAAAAGCTTAAGATAACCATAATCAATGTAAATGAAAAAGAATAAGATATTTAAGGAATTAAATGAAAAGTAATAGACATAGAGGATAGGCAAAGACAGTCAATTCAATGCAAGGATGATTGAGACCCTGAAATATACTTTCTGACAAATGGAATTGAAAATGTATTCAGAGATTGAAAACAGAAAAAAGTTTCATGAACTGAGTGAACAAATTGGAGAAAGCTACTGTATTCTAGGAAAAAATAATAAAACAACTGACATCTAGACATAGCCTGGTTATGTTGAATTTCAGGGATAAAGAGAGAATTCTTAAGGTGTTAAATCACAGTAGGAAACCAGCATCAAATACAAGAAAAATAACATGCTGCCTTCAAGATTTTTTTTTTAGTATGGCAATGCATGCTATATTGAAGAAATAATGGTCTAATATTACAATATTTAGACAGGTTGATTTTGAGTGAAATCAAATCCAATCCTTTATGATTACACAGTGGAAATGAGAAATAGATTTAAGGGACTAGATCTGATAGACAGAGTGCCTGATAAACTATGGATGGAGGTTCATGACATTGTTTGTACAGGAGGCAGGATCAAGACCATCCCCAAGACAAAGAAATGCAAAAAGGCAAAATGGCTATCTGAGGAGGCCTTACAAATAGCTGTGAAAAGAAGAGAAGTGAAAAGCAAAGGACAAAAGGAAAGATACACCCATTTGAATGCAGAGTTCCAAAGAAGAGCAAGGAGAGATAAGAAAGCCTTCCTCAGTGGTCAATGCAAAGAAATAGAGGAAAACAATAGAATAGGAAAGACTAGAGGTCTCTTCAAGAAAATTAGATATACCAAGGGAACATTTCATGTAAAGATGGGCACAATAAAGGACAGAAATGGTATGGACCTGACAGAAGCAGAAGATATTAAGAAGAGGTGGCAAGAATACACAGAAGAACTATACAAAAAAGATCTTCAAAACCCAGATAATCATGATGGTGTGATCACTCACTTAGAGCCAGACACCCTGGAATGTGAAGTCAAGTGGGCCTTAGGAAGTATCACTATGATCAAAGCTAGTGGAGGTGATGGAATTCCAGTTGAGCTATTTCAAATCCTAAAAGATGATGATGTGAAAGTGCTCCACTCAATATGCCAGCAAATCTGGAAAACTCAGCAGTGGCCACAGGACTGGAAGAGGTCAGTTTTCATTCCAATCCCAAAGAAAGGCAATGCCAAAGAATGCTCAAGTTCAGTTCAGTTCAGTTCAGTTGCTCAGTCGTGTCCGACTCCTTGTGACCCCATGAATCGCAGCACGCCAGGCCTCCCTGTCCATCACCAACTCCCGGAGTTCACTGAGACTCACGTCCATCAAGTCAGTGATACCATCCAGCCATCTCATCCTCTGTCGTCCCCTTCTCCTCCTGCCCCCAATCCCTCCCAGCATCAGAGTCTTTTCCAATGAGTCAACTGTTCGCATGAAGTGGCCAAAATACTGGAGTTTCAGCTTCAGCATCATTCCTTCCAAAGAAATCCCAGGGCTGATCTCCTTCAGAATGGACTGGTTGGATCTCCTTGCAGTCCAAGGGACTCTCAAGAGTCTTCTCCAACACCACAGTTCAAAGGCATCAATTCTTTGGTGCTCAGCCTTCTTCACAGTCCAACTCTCACATCCATACATGACCACAGGAAAAACCATAGCCTTGACTAGATGGACCTTTGTTGGCAAAGTAATGTCTCTGCTTTTGAATACGCTTTCTACGTTGGTCATAACTTTTCTTCCAAGGAGTAAGTATCTTTTAATTTCATGGTTGCAGTCACCATCTAAAGTGATTTTGGAGCCCCCCCCAAAAATAAAGTCTGACACTGTTTCCACTGTTTCCCCATCTATTTCCCATGAAGTGATGGGACCAGATGCCATGATCTTAGTTTTCTGAATGTTGAGCTTTAAGCAAACTTTTTCACTCTCCACTTTCACTTTCATCAAGAGGCTTTTGAGTTCCTCTTCACTTTCTGCCATAAGGGTGGTGTCCCGCACAGTTGCTCCCATCTCACAGGCTAGTAAAGTAATGCTCAAAATTCTCCAAGCCAGGCTTCAGCAATATGTGAACCATGAACTTCCAGATGTTCAAGCTGGTTTTAGAAAAGGTAGAGGGACCAGAGATCAAATTGCCAACATCCGCTGGATCATTGAAAAAGCAAGAGAGTTCCAGAAAAGCATCTATTCCTGCTTTATTGACTATGCCAAAGCCTTTGACTGTGTGGATCATAATAACCTGTGGAAAATTCTGGAAGAGATGGAATACCAGACCACCTGACCTGCCTCCTGATCAATCTGTATGCAGGTCAGGAAGCAACAATTAGAACTGGACATGGAACAACAGACTGGTTCCAGATAGGAAAAGGAGTACGTCAAGGCTGTATATTGTCACCCTGCTTATTTAACTTATATGCAGAGTACATCATGAGAAACGCTGGATTGGAAGAAACACAAGCTGGAATCAAGATTGCTGGGAGAAATATCAATAACCTCAGATATGCAGATGGCAGCACCCTTATGGCAGAAAGTGAAGAGGAACTAAAAAGCCTCTTGATGAAAGTGCAAGAGGAGAGTGAAAAAGTTGGCTTAAAGCTCAACATTCAGAAAACTAAGATCATGGCATCTGATCCCATCACTTCATAGCAAATAGATGGGGAAACAGTGGAAACAGTGTCAGACTTTATTTTTCTGGGCTCCAAAATCACTGCAGATGGTGATTGCAGCCATGAAATTAAAAGACACTTACTCCTTGGAAGGAAAGTTATGACCAACCTAGACAGCATGTTGAAAAGCAGAGACATTACTTTGTCAACAAAGGTCCATCTATTTAGGGCTATGGTTTTTCCAGTATTCATGTATGGATGTGAGAGTTGGACTATAAAGTAAGCTGAGTGCCGAAGAATGATGCTTTTGAACTGTGGTGTTGGAGAAAACTCTTGCAAGTCCCTTGGACTGCAAGGAGTTCCAACCAGTCCGTCCTAAAGGAGATCAGTCCTGGGTATTCTTTGGAAGGACAGATGTTGAAGCTGAAACTCCAATGTTTTGGTCACCTGATGCAAAGAGCTGACTCATTTAAAAAGACCCTGATGCTGGGAAAGATTGAAGGCAGGAGGAAAAGGGGACAACAGAGGATGAGATGGTTAGATGGCATCACTGACTCAGTGCACATGAATTTGGGTAAACTCCAGGAGTTGGTGATGGACAGGGAGGCCTGGCGTGCTGTGGTTCATGGGGTCGCAAAGAGTCAGACATGACTGAGCGACTGAACTGACTGACTGACTGACACACAACCTTATCTTCCTGGTCCCTGAGTCATAGCTTATTGTGTCAACAGTGGGCACTTTAGCTGGGGCAGGCAGTATTTCAACTGGCTATTGACAACCTAGATAGTTTGACTTGAAGATTTGATGTGTGCAATTTATGAATTATGTCACTTCAGTTCTTCATTTCATATGCAGCAGACTCAGAGATGCTTAGTGTATAGGGTGGTCCTTCAGGAGTGCTCTAGAGATCTACATCTAGGGAAGAGGAGGAAAAAGGAGAAGGGGAGAGGAAGGGGAGGGGAATGAAAGGAGAACGGAAGCAGAAGTGGACACAGTGAAGAGTTGAATGGTGATGCAGTCTCAATTCAGGATTCAGCAGATATCCTAGGGAGTTCTGGACCTGGAGTTATCCTTTGGAGATGTCCTGAATCAAGATAAGAGGACTAGGTCTTTATCCTCTCTAAGTCCCAGCTGCCCAGGAAGGGGACAATGCCTTTGATGAGGCGACTCTCTTTAGCTGAGACAATCTGTGTGTCTCTGTGGGGCCTGAAGGCTGGGGGCTCTCTCACAGCAACACTTGCAATGGCTAGGGGAGAAATCCCTTGTTTTTGAAGGTGATCTGGGTGACACATCCTAGTGTTTGTCCACTACAGTGCTTTTCACCTTTTTGCTGGCAATCAGAATCTCTGTTTTGGGATTCAAAGTAGGTAACATAGTGTCTATCATCATTGTCCATGGAAGAGCATGTAAGTCATTGTGAAGAAGCAGTCAGCAAGGCCATCGTGAGGCATATGGAAGTTAATCATAAAACTGAAGCTCTAAGGGACTTCCCTGGAGGTCCAGTGGTTAAGACTCTGTGCCTCCAACGCAGGGGTTGCAGATTTGATCCCTGGTCAGGGAACTAAGATCCCACATGCCACTGCCAGAAAAACCAAAAGAAAAAAATAAAAAGCTGTGAGTACACAAGGAAGAGCTTGAAGCAGGCCAGAAAACACAGAATGGTGTCACCAGCTGGAGGTGGGATATTTGAGCTCCTGTGGCTGAGCCCTTAGAGACCACTCCAGCTCCAGTGTGGCTCTTGATTTTCCATAGATGAAATTTTCCTTTAGGTAGTAGCCCAAAGATCTGAAATTCCATGGTGACCTGAGTATACATAATTCCTTATAGCTTCCTATATAAATGCAAGGAACTCAGATAGGACCAAGATAATGTAGGCCATCTGTTTTGGGGTTCATTTATCTTTTCACCATTTCTTAATAACAGGGCTCCAAGTTGCACAGGATAATGAAAGATACAGGTCTCCAATTAATGGTCATAATGACCATGTGCTACTTCTGTGCTCTTTTCCATGTCATTTATTCCCATATTACATTGTGTGCTGGAACAAAATATTACCACGTTAGGTATTTGTTTAATAAGTACCCTGAGAGTATTTAAATAAATGTGATTGAACATTATTTGTTATTTACTTTCATGGTAAAATCAATAATATGAACATTTATTGTGTACCTATCACATGTCAGCCACTATGCAAGGGGATTTACACACATTATTTCAATTACCACTTGAATATCATAGTGTAGGTAAGCTTTTCCTTTCCTTTTGCAGATGAGGAAACTAATGGTTAGGGATAAGTGTCTTGTCAGAGGTCATAAGGCTAGTAAGTGGTATACAGCCAGGACTCAACCCAGGCAGGTTGCTCTAGACTACACACATCATAATACCTTGCTCTGTATTATAGATCTCAAGGATTATAATCCTTATATCTCCAGCACTGGATTTTTGATGGAATAATGGATGGTGGACTGGTGAGCTCTGTTCTGCTCACCCAGGAACTGCTCTTCCCATTGATTTTGTTTAAAGAAAAGCTTATGTGTAGTATAACCTTTAGCGTGCGCAGAAAATAACACCCAGAGTCGTGTAGCAAATGGCAGCTGAATTTTAAAAGTTGAACACAATCCAAACAAGGTTTATTGTACTTTCTTCACTGATTTTGTAAATCAACATATTAAACTCAATAAAACATGATCAAATACAATTTTTGGAGAGTGGTGGTATTTCTGAGCTCTGTTTCAACTCCTCACTGTCAGTTTTCTTTCATTGCTTTAAGCAAGAACCTTTCGGTGGTAGCAGTACAGTAGTTTTTCTGTTACCTTGAATGCTAAAGCTTGTGCTGGGTGGTTGCCTAGCAACCCTTGTCTCTTTTGTGTTCTTCTGTGAGAAGGTATTTTTGTACTGTACAATGCAAAATTTTGTATTTGTATTTATTGGTGATTTAAAATGAGATTCTTACTTTTGTGTTAGAATACAACAAATTCCGTGTGGGTCCATCAGACCTCTGAGTAATAATTATGAGATAGTGAAGCATTATTTGGGAAAGTGACGAGCAATAACAGCCCCACAATAAAAAGACATTTCAAAATCCTCCTGGAAAGCATAAAGGAGTGAGAGAGTGTGCAGTTCTAATGGAACTGTGTGTTTCTTATGAAATGTTGCTTTGATATATATATATATATATACACACATATATATATTATTAGTGCTCTCATGGGCTAAATGTACTTTTATTGGAGATATTATCCTAAATTGCTTAACACTTAAAACTATAGCAATAAGATGCAGAAGAGTATAAAACATATATAGAATATTTTTTGCTGTTTTTTTCCCCAGAATTTATGAACATGATGATTTACCATTCTTTTTCTCTCTCACTGAAGAAACCCTTAGGCTTTCATGTGATTTGCATTCTAATTTTCATCTTTGAACTTGTCTTTTCTTGGTCTCTCAAGGGTTCTGAAGGTTGATATCTAGAAGGCTTGAGAACTGAACCTCTATAAAGTATTCATTGCAGAAGCCACAGTGTTCTTCAGTCTGGAGAAATTAGATTCTGATCTGGAAAGATAATCTTAATGGCAAATATGAGCTGCTACAAACATAGAAGTTGTTTGTGTAAACAGTGAAATGCAAGTATAGAGTTGAACTCATGCAAAAGCTTCCTGATTAAGTAATGCCAGGATCAAATAGAAGCATATTTTTAGAAATCAGTGTGGTCCTTTTAGTAACATGGAGCTAGTATTAAACAGTGCTCATAAGGTTTTAAATACTCTTAACATTTAACATGGCAACCCACTCCAGTGTTCTTGCCTGGAGAATCCCAGGGACCGGGGAGCCTGGTGGGCTGCCGTCTATGGGGTCGCAGAGAGTCGGACACGACTGAAGCGACTTAGCAGCAGCAGCAGCAACATTTAACAAGACTTTGGTAGAGGATGTATTATATAAATAACCAAGTTAAGTAGGTTCCCTAAAAGGCCTACCCAAATGTTCTGTGGTGGAAACAAGAAGCAATGGATCATTCTTTTGCCAGTGATTCCTTTGAAACAACATCTCATCTGCAATATGAAAATTTTATTTACTGTACCTTCTAAAATAAGACAGGATTTGAATAAAGAAGTAGAAGGAAGCTGTCTTCTGCAGTCCTGACCCAGAGTTTGCAATGAGCTGAGCTTGCCCTATAGGGGTTGTGTTACTCGTAGCCTGCTGCAGAACTGATTCAAGAAGGTCACAGGTAGCAAGAAGGAGATTAAATTATCTAATATTTTAAAAAGACCTGAAGTTGTTTTATTGCATCATCCTCTAATCTGTGATCAACACACCCATGATTTAGGCAAACTGTGAGTGCGTGTGTGTGTGTGTGTGTGTGACCTCTTGCTTTCCTTTGTTCTTTATTTGCAGGTTTTGAAATTAAACATCTTTTTCTCTATTAATCCTACTCTAGATGTTCATTTTGACTAAGTTTTATAGGCATGAAAAGTGTGTGTGTGTGTGTGTGTGTGTGTTTAGAGGCATGACTGGAAGGAGGCAACGATGTGAATTTACTGTGTAATTTGTAGCAGGGTCTACCCCTTCGTTTTGAGTTGACTTGTGGACATAGTATGTCTTTGCAAAATTATATCCGTAGGAAGTGTGGGTGAGGAAGGATTTCGAATTTGAGAACTGCCTAATTTTTCTTCCTCACGCTTAAGTAAGGAGAGCCCTATGTGTGACAGTCTTATTCAGGGAGCCAGTTGTTCTTCTATATCTGGACCTATCAGGAAGGAGGAACTGTTCCCTACTTGTTATTTGCATCAGTGTCCCCTTTGTTTGAATGAATAAACATGGCATTCGAACCCAGTTCCCTTTCCTTTCTGTTAGAGAACAGAAGAGGACTAAGAGTCACTTGAAATTTTCCTAGTCAAATGTACCTCAATATCAGTTTCTAAATTTCACTAACTTTTTGGCTTTTCCATAACTTCCAGGTAGACCTCACTTTCAAATCTTTCCACTTTTTGTGTACTTCTTAGAGTTCTCAGGGGAGGTCTTCTGTGTTCTCATAAATTGACCCTTTTGCTTCCTTCTGGTACTGGACTAGTCAGTGCCATTGCTGTTGCTGCCATGATACCTGCAATGTGAGGTATTACTGCCCTGCCCTGGGACCCTGTCTGTCCAAACTGTTGGTCTCTTGCAGCCACCATGCTGCTTGAGAATCCCTTCTGTTGGTGCTGATTCCCTCTAAGAGCCCAGCTACAAAATGTCTTGGTCCTAATATTGTTCTATCATCCTGTCAGTTTTCTCAGACCAAAGAAACAAACAGACTGCTGTTTGTTCTTGTTCTCTTCGTTCCTTTGTGGATCCATCCGTCCCTCTTCCATGTGGCCTGGTGGGATTCTTTTTCACAGTGCCTTGCACACATGTGGCCTACAGCTGTCTCCATGACGGAAGCTAGGATAAGCTTAGTCTCCAGGAAATTTGCACCTTGAATGGAGGGCATGTTGTTGAAGGGAAGTTGTTCTAGTGGTATTGCCTTCAAGAGACTATGAGATTTTTGACATTGGTTTTGGTGCTACTCTGCCTTCTGTCCTTTCTGGGTTTAGTTGGATCAGCTTACCTTCTATGGCTAAGATATCCAGTCTGTTTTGGTTGCTTAAAACTCATTAGCTGTTACTTATACCACTTATACCACAGGAGAATGTTATCTCTCTGATCACTTAGGGTTAGTTGAAACAGGTTGAAAAGTAAAAGTGTTAGTCACTCAATTGTGTCTGACTCTTTGCAACCCCATAGACAGTAGCCCACCAGGCTCCTCTGTCCCTGGAATTCTCCAGGCAAGAATACTGGAATGGGTAGCCATTGCTTTTTCCAGGGGATCTTCCTGACTCAGGGGTCAAACCCATGTCTCCCACCTTGCTGATGGGACTCTTTACCATCTGAGTTGGGTTAGTTGACCCTTAAGGTATGAGAAAAATTAATAAGATGCCTATTTAGGTTATGACTACAACTTCTGTCTTTCCTGAGGATATGCAGATTTCCTAGGTGAGTGGGGTGGGAGGTTCAGGTGACATCCAAGTGCTTCATCTTGTCTTCTCTACCCTCTTGGTCAGCTTGCTGCTGCTGCTGCTAAGTTGCTTCAGTTGTGTCCGACTCTGTGCGACCCCATAGATGGCAGCCCGTCCCTGTCCCAGGCTCCCCCATCCCTGGGATTCTGCAGGCAAGAATACTGGAGTGGGTTGCCATTTCCTTCTCCAATGCAAGAAAGTGAAAAGTAAAAGTGAAGTCGCTCAGTCGTGTCCGAGTACTAGCCACCCCATGGACCACAGCCTTCCAGGCTCCTCCATCCATGGGATTTTCCAGGCAGGAGTACTGGAGTGGGTTGCCATTAGCTCTTCATATATGTCGCCTCAATCACTTTTTGCATATACCTTTGACTTCTGGGCCTCTTTGTTCATTGTCCTCACCTAGAAAAGTCCCAGCGATGCTTGAACCCACTCCACCTATTCTGCATCTCCCCTCCCCAGCTGTGACCACCCCCCACCCCCCACTCCCCTGGGGCTGGATACACTTGAGACAAACCATCTAACCATTGACTGGCCTTAATTTATGAACCATAAATCCCAAGTTGGTCCTGAACCCAGTCCAGTGATCCTAATTATTTCCCTCTTCACTCTGTCACTCTTCCATGATCCCCCAAAGACTATTTTTCATCTTAACTACCTGCCTCAATTCTCCAACATCTTTCACCATTTCTTACGCTAATGATTTTGATTCTTCCTTCAATGAGAAAATAACCGCAGAGCTCTCTCCTCTTTGCATCTTCAAATTTTTCAAACTTCCGATACCATTATGCTCTGCCCTTGTTCCTTAATACAAAAGAGCTGTTCTTGCTCTTTCTTAAGGCCAGCTACCCTGTTCAAACTCACAGATATTCCACCTGAAACTGTTCCCTTTCTCTCTGTTAGTAGGAGTTTTTTTTTTCCCTTTCCTTTCCATGGATCAACATATGTGTTAGAATATACCCCAAACAACCAAAAAACCCCTTTGACTCCACACCCTCTTTTAGCAATGACCCTTGTTTTCTCTTTCTCTCTGTAGTAGAACTCTTCCAAAGATTGTTCATACTTACCACAACATTTTCCTCTTTCATTCTTTCTTGAACACTTCAGTAAAAATTTTATCCTCACCATGACAAGAAAACAGCTTTTATCTGGATTACCAGTGATTTTCACACCAACTCCAATGATCCTTTTTCATCTCTTATTTTACATGAATCTCAGCAACATTAACAGAGTAGATAACTCCCTTCCTGGAATAATGTCTTCACTTGAATTTTGGAACGTCTTACTTTCCTGATTTTTCTACAGTTTTATTAGTTTGAAAAATTGTGTATTTCTTACTGGCTTATTATTCGTTAATATTTGGAGTAAATTATGCATTTTATAAAATGTCTTTTAGTATACAACAAGATTTTATGATTTATCTCCTTTAAACTTACTATGATAAATATTTTAATATTTATTGACTATTTTGTCATTCTTATGGTATGTCATTCTTATGTCATTCTTTCATTGAACTATCTAACTCTATATGTTTACATTTTAATTGGGATTTCTGCTTAAATATTCATAAGTGAAGTTTGCATGCTATTCCATTTTCATGCATTTTTTGTCACATTTTGATATGTGTTATGTTGGCTTTTTAAAATTAAATGTCATTTTCCCCTTTCTTTATATTCTGTGATAATTTCTTGTTTTTATAAAAATGATTCCTTATAAGTATTTAGAAGAAAAATGAAACAAAATGAAGACTCAATCCAAATTCTACCATTTAAAAATAGGTATCATTAATATTAGATGCCAGATATTTTTTGATGTGTTTATGTGTGTGTGTGTATTTGTATTTATATAAAAAAATAGTGTGTCTGGAATATAGTAGGTTCTCAGATAATGATGCCTATTTATGGAATGAATAGAATGTTAAATGAAGTTAATTTTGCAAACATAAGATCATATTAAATTCTGGTTTTATCAAGTTTTGTTAATATTTATTTTAAATAAGAATTAAAAAATTAATTTTACTTGATTTTAGCAGATTAAAAACAAATTATTGAAAATAACTCATAGGTGATATTTCAAAAATTTTGATACATTTTATCATAAAATATTAATTTATAAAAGATGCCCCTATAATTTAAGAAAACAATTCCATAAAAAAGGATAGTTTGATTATTATATTCATTAGTTTTTACTTATCTTTCCTCAGCTTTTAGATAATATTCATTAGTAGCATTTTAATAATTCCTATCTTTCATGTCATTATTTTTTAGTAGATTTATGTTAGTTGCTCAGTCATGTGTGACTCTTTTTGACCCTCTGGACTGTAGCCCACCAAGCTCCTCTGTCCATGGAATTCTCCAGGAGAGAATACTGGAGTGGGTTCCCATTCCCTTCTCCAGGGGATCTCCCCAACCCAGCAATCAAACCCATGTCTCCTGAATTGCAGGTAGATTTGTTATTGTCTGAGCCAGCAGAGAAGCCCAGATTTATGTGTTATATTTTTTTGGTTACTTTCTGTTCTTTACTCATGGTTTCTAGTTTTAACAATCTGTTTTTATTCATCTCAGTTGCCTTGTTTCCATTTGTCAGTGTAGTTTGTGGGAAAGTCTGGTGGGTGCTATTACTTTCTGAATTCCTTTATGTTGAAAACATAATTAATCAAGCTCTTGGCTGAATAGGTTCTTGATTTTTCACATTTTCTCAGAAATTTTCATGTCTTGTTAATGTATTCTCGCAACAAATGCTTCTATGGAAAAGTCTAAGACCAACCTATTTTTTATTTCATTTCATTTCATTATTACTTTCTAGTGGTATGATAAAGAATCTGCCTTCAATGCAGGAGGCCTGGGTTCAATCCCTGGGTTGGGAAGATCCCCTGGAGAAGGGAATGACAACCCACTCTAGTATTCTTGCCTGCAGAATTTCACAAACAGAGGAGCCTGGTGGGCTACAGTCCATGGGGTTGCAAAGAGTTGACACGACTGAGTGACTAGCACAAAGCACACAGCAATGATACCATAGAGTTTCTGTTAGAGAGGCAGGGCTCTTGGATTCATTTCATCTTTATTCACCCATCACCCCTAAGCTGTTCCCATTCTTCCTGCTGACAAAAAGGAAATAATAAGGGGATCTCCCTGATTGTGGTCCTATTAGCGCAGACAGATATAATACATCCAGTTAAATTTGAATTTCTGGTAAACAGTGAGTACTTTTTTAGTATAACTGTGTCCAAGTATAACTGGGTGTCCTGTAATTTTGTTTGCTTAAATGCAACCTTAGTTACTGTTGATTTTCTCCCCTTTGGTAGGGCGTAGGTTGGGTGATGAGAACTTAACTGAGGCCTCTCTTATTCCTTTGTTTCCTGGCTTATTCTCAGAGGGTCTCAAGCCATTATTTTTCTTCTTTGTTTTCAGTCCTGCAAAGTGCTTGTTTTGGGGTAATAATTAGATCTGAAAAGAACTGTTTGATCCTTCTCTTCTCTCTGCTTTCTTCCTTGTCTGTAGAGAGAGTAATGATCATTCCTATCCCCTCACGGAAGCCTATAAAAGTTGGCAAGGACTTTGCCCCCTTCAGAATTTGTCTGTCCAAGTCTTTCCAGGGACATATTCTTGACTTCTCAGTTTGCTTCTCTTTGAACTGGGGTATTAGTGAGAATTCTCAGTGTATTTTTCCTCAGCTTTCCCTTGTACCTCTTGTGATACTGGTCAAAAGTCATCCCATGTCATGCCATACCATACCAGAATCTTTGCCTCTTGTTTTCTAGACATTTGTGGTAAGATTTTGGACTCTGTATTTGACTTGTTTGCGTGTGTTTATATGTACATGTTTATTAGTTTTCTCTACCTTTTCCCTTCATTTTGGGCATGGGGGGATGGAACATCTGTGATCTGGCTCTAATCTACCATTTTTACTAAAAAATAGTGTAAATAAAATGATAATTATCCTAGCTTAAAAGTTTGAAATATTTTACTTGTGACCTTGTCTGAAATCAATGTTTTTGTGGGGATTAGCTCATTGAAAACTTTGGAATTTCTTTCATGTTTTTGTTTTAAATTTTCTATTTTTTTTGAGGTTGTCAGCATTTTAAAAAATAAAATTTGCAAACTGTTGTTTTATAATTATTTTATCTTTTATTATAACTCTCCTTTTCTTATTCTTAAATTTGTGGGTTTTTTTTGTTGTTGTTGTTTATCCCTTTTCAAAAATCTTTGGTAGTGAAGTGGTTTATCTAGTTTATGTGTTTACCCACTCCACTATAAGATGAACTTTTCTTGATCAATTCTGTGTTGTTGTTTTCTAATTTATTAATTACTATTTTTTATTAAAATTATTTTCTTAAATTGCAATATTATTTATGCCATGATATGCACATATCTTAAATCTAATGAACTTTTACCTTTGTTACACCTATGTAGCTACTCCACAGGCTAAGTTCTAGAACTTTTCATCTCTTGGAAAGTTCTTTAGTACCTCTTGCCTCTGAATAGTACCCCATGACTTTCCAAGAGGAAATTTTTCTCCTGAATTGCTATCACCATAAATTGGAATGGTCTATTCTTGAACTTTTAATAGTGGATATTACTGTGAAGGTCTGTCTTCTTTTGCTCAATATTATGTTTTCAAAATTCATTCAGGTCATTGAGTGATACAATAAACAAAGATAATGACATATTTTCCCCCTTAGTCTGTGCATATTACTCTATTGTCTTCTGGCATTTAGTGTTGCTGAAAGTATGAGTTTAGCTTGATTTTTTTTTCTTTTGCAAATTCTGTTTCTGCCTAATTACATATAGACTTTTTCCTTTGAAGTACAATAGCTTTTCTGTTTCTGTTTTAATGACTTGCAAATAATTTTTGCTTATGTGTGTAAATCCTTTCAATCTGCAGATTCTGTCTTCTTTTATTTTAGAAAATGGTTTTCTATTACACTTAATATTTTTCCATTCTGCTTACTCTGCTTTTTTCTTTATTGCTACAGTTAGGATGCTAGATATCTGTTATCTTTATTTCATGTCTATTATTTTATCTCTAATCACTTTTATGTGTTTATCCTTTGCATTCTATGTTCTTCCGCAAGTCAGTCCTCTGAATCACTATTTTATTAATACTGATCTTATTTCCCACTGAGGTGGAGAGTTCAACTCTGTTTAGTCCTTCATCTGCTTGAGAGACAGAGGGACAAATAAGGAGTCTTAATTCCAGTGTGCTGTCTTCACATTCTTCGCCATTGTGTACGCTAAGTCGCTTTAGTCCTGTCTGACTCTTTGCGACCCTATGGACTGTAGCTCATCAGGCTCTTCTGTCCATGGGGTTCTCCAGGCAAGAGTACTGGAGTGGGTTTCCATGCCCTCCTCCAGGGGATCTACCTGACCCAGGGACTGAACCCATATCTCTTATGTCTCCTGCTTTGGCAGATGGGTTCTATACCACTAGCGCCACCTGAGAAGCCCTTACATATGATGAATCCTCTATTATGGGGCCCTGCTCCCTTGTCAGGGTATAGGGAAAGGCAAGGGAGGTATCCACATGCTTTTCCAGTCCCCAGGGAAAATGGCAGTCAGTCCCTCATGGTGTGCAAAATTAGAAGCCTGGCCCTCAGGCAGTTGCTTTTAATATATGCAAATAGTCCCTCTTCAGGGAAACGCTGGGGAGTGGAGGTATTTTGTCTGCTCCCTCCATGCTGAGTCCAGTGAATCCTCGGAGCCAGTTAAGAACTGTTCCTTTGTTTTGTATAGTCTTGTGGGTCTTGTGGAGGTAAGTTGCATTGGATTTCAGAGCTAGGCGTTTTGGGGGCCCATCACTTAGGTGGGAGTCTTAAAAGTTGGAGTTCTAGATATTGAGTCCAAACTCTCTGCTTCTCAGGGAAAAGCCGGGAGTTGAGAGTTCCCTCCCAGTTGAATGGTTTTGTGCCTGGATTCATGACAAGAGTTTATCTCAGTCTTTCCTTCCTATTTTCGACGTGGGTATTTTCTTGGTTGTACCATGTATAGGAGTTGCTCAGCTAGTTTTTGGATTTCTTTCTGGGGGATTGCTCCTTGTGTAGCTGTACATTCAGTGTCTCAGTGGGAAGAGGGGAATTCAGAAGCCTCCTATGGACTGGAACTAGTAACGGACCTTTCTGGCCATGTCCCAGATGACTAGGGAATCTGGGTGCTCACTCACATGTCCTTACTTTCCCTGGGGAAAATCATGGTCTGAGAAGGGATCACTTGGTACTGAGTTATACTCCCTTGGGGGAGGTATGACATGGGTAATCAAAATATTCCTCTTACCCTCTCCAAACTTGTATGTTTTTTTGCTTCAGCAGTAAGCTGGAATGTCTCCACTGGAAATCTAGACTTCCACAAAGGTTCTCTCATCCTTGGGTGATTATCTAAGACAGTGTCTTTCTGGGGCTCCCAGACCACAGTCTAGAGGGTCTGGAGCCAGCTCTGAGGCCACTGAAGGGTCTTCAGCTGGAGTCCAGGTCTAGGTATGTGTACTATCCCATACATAGGTGGGTGAGACTTTCCTTGGAGTACAGTGCTGGATCCCACAGCTCCTACAAAGGCACTTCTGTTTAAGGATGGATGCCAAATTCCTGAGGGAGGAAATGATGAGGACCTTGTTGCTGAATTTACTACCCTGCATTTACTTAAGTTCCCTTGAAGTTCATCCAGTCTTTTTTTTTTTTTTTAAATAGCTACAGGAAAATGCCTTCTAGAAGGAAGTTGTGAAGGACAGATGTAACAGATTCAGAGACCTTGTGGAATTTTGTCTAAACTGATTTTCTCATACCAAATTCCTTGAATCTGAAAAGCAACACACAGATCTTATTCTTTATAATCCTCACTATCCAATTAAAATAAAGCCTTGTTTGGATCGAAAGGAGGAGTACATTGGCGTTTCCTTAATTCAATCTCATTTGTATTTAGAGTTTGTAGGTATATAAGGAGACAAAGAATTGTGACTCAGTGCCTAGGTTTTCTTGAGGAATTTATTGATGCTTTTATCAGTAATTGTAAGTCAACCATTTTACTTGTTCATTCAGTGCCTCTGATTCCCTGTTTATGGAATTGGGAACTTTAAATACCACGGTTTTTGTAACCTAATAGAGGTTGTGATGATTGATAAGATACTATAAATTCACCAGCTGTCCTTATCCATGAAGAAAGCCCAGCATTTCTGCATACTTGGCTAAAATTTCTGATTGTTTCATTTTAGTAATGAACCAGGATTTCTGTATCCAGCTGGTATTCAGTCCAAAAAGAAGTTGCAGATTTTCCAGAAAAACTGGACTGACAAAATGGTGGGAAATTGACCACTTAAAAATTTAAGCTATGGTATCCTTTTAAAGTTAACACATTTTGGCAAGATTAGTACTTGACTATGCAACCGAGAAGATTCTTTACACTTTTTTGTTTGTTTGCTTTAAAACTCTTGTTTCAGAGTTTTTTTTCATGTTAAATTTTCATTTTACTCAGTAATGAGAGTATTACTCTGGACTTCCAGTTAAAGTCTGAATTCACAGTAATCAGAAATTGAAGAAATTTTTATGTATTTCTGTGTGTGTGTCTTGTTTTTTCAGTTATTTTTTTCATTTTATAGGACTTGCATCATTGCACTAAATATTCTCTCTGGCTACAGTGCTTTCATTCCATGATTATACCTGGCTTGCCCCCAATTATCATTTAGATCTTCGAGAAATCCTCCTTGCCAATCCATTTAAAATAGTTAACAATCACTGATTCCTCTCACCTTTTCAATTTCAGATCTCTGCATAATGCCATGGCATTGGATATATTTCCCTTCCCTTCCCTCTTCCTTTACTTTCTTACATCCTCCCTTTATTCTTTCTAGTTTTGTATTTCTGTGTCTCTGTGTCTTTCCTTGTTAGGCTGTCTCCCAGCATCATTTAATGTTTGAATGAGTATCTGAATGAATGAACTGCCACATCTTGAGGAAAGATGTTTTTATTTGTATAATTCCTTATGAAAGTGTTTAATAAATTCCTTTTCATTAAGCTTGTTTGCTTTTTCCCAAAGTCATGGCTTTTCTCTTGATCCCATTCTTGATTTCATCCTGAGCTCAACTCCTATCCTCCTTTTTCCTATTTTAACTGGATACATCTAAAATATGATTATTTCAAAAGAGTGGATGTGATTCTTCTCATGTAACAGAAGGAAGTAACTCAAAACAATAACTAATTAATTATTTTTTGAGTTTTGGATTGTATTATATTCTTTTAGCAAAATATAAAATCATGCTTAGTATATGCTGGGACTGAGGATATAAAGATGAAAGATGCAAAGTTCTTATCTTTGAAGGTAGACTTTTTTGGGAAGGTAGACTTCCCAAATGATTGGATTTGATGAGTTCTAAAAGGTGTCAAAGGACATGGGCATTACAGTATTCTTTTACAAAATTGCATGGTTGTTTTCTAGGAAGGTAAATAAGAACATTCTCAAACACATGCCTGGTAGTTTCTTAGGCACCAGGTTCTACCCAACTCCAAGTCATTCTCCACATTAATTCCTACCCTATGAAAGTACTTTAAGCAATAGGGAAGCTGCTTAGCAGTGTCTGACATATGGTACACACTCAAAAAAAAAAAAAATAATGAATAGATGAATAACTGCATTTTGGGTAACAAAGATCTATCAGAATTTTCTTGGTGGGGCATATACATAAGTAATGATTTTTGAAAGACTCTTACATTGACATCTGGATGGGAAGACCAAAAACTGGGGAGAGCTTGGTGCCAGTGGTGCCTGCTGTGATAATCCAGGCAGGAGTCAATGACTCTGGCTCTTCTTGGAACATCTGAACCAGTGCATTGGCAGCACATATACAAAGCAAGGATGGGATGTTGGATTTGGGAAAAGAATACACAGAGATGTTTATAGGAAAGGCAAGGACTTTTCTATTCATGGACACTGCAGATAAGCTTTCTAAGTTACTCAAAAGTATTCAGAAGCAAATACCCTTTGAATTTGAATCATTGGATTGTCACTGTTAGTATCTAAAGTTACATCTTCCAAAATAAAATCTTTTGCTGTTTCCCCTGAGACCTGACATTTCTCTACCTTGGCTCCTGTTTTAGGGCAATTTGGCTTAAATTTTTTTTCTAAGAAAGAAAAGCACTGCCATTTCTCCTTCAGTAAGAATTTGTCTGTGATGGAAAAGTCTCTTCCCTAGAATTTCTTCTACATTGAAAGAGATTGAACTTAGGACAGAATCCATTTGTTGGGGCATGTTTAGAGATAGGACTCTTGCTCTTGGGACTGCCATAAATGTCCCTGTCAGTTTAAGATTATGTGGCAAAGCCTAGTATCTGACATAGTGGTGCTTCCTAAATCTCAGATAAGACCGCCCACATCCATGTTCCATCTGTATGATTATACTTCAAATTAAGCCAAATAAATTTTAAAACATTAGGCCAACTCTAAGCAATCACCTTCATGGAGTCAGAGTTTATGTACTGCTTTTCTTTTTCTGTTAATGCATGCTAAGGTAAACTCATAACCAGTTAACTATGTTTATTCTTGTAATCTTCTTTTTTATTCTTGTAATATTTTTATTCTTATAATTCTTTATTTGATGTAAACATCAAATAAAATGATGTTTCATTTCCCTAATGATACAGGACTTCCATGTTGGGAAACTCTTGGATGTTGTTTCTGAGCTTGCTGTGACACAAACCTTTAAGAGCAGCAAAAATCCTGAGGTGGGAAAAGTATAGTGAAGAGATCCAGAACCTCAACCCTCTGACTACTGTTCAGTCTGATGGTCTGTTGAGAGGGAAGTATGAAGGAGCCCAGATTACACATCATCTTTCTTGCTAGAAAGAGGAAGTTAAGCCTCAGCTTTGATATGGCCATTGAAGAAATGAGAGCAGAGTCTGAGAGCTCTTCTGTATGCCTTTCACAAAGGCGGAGAATGGCATAGGAGGCAGGCTGACAGCACTGCAGCTGGTGCAAGAACCTGGGAGGCGCTCCCAGGGGAGGTGAGACTTGTGTTTTCTCTGGAACCTTGCCTTCCGATCTAAGTTTGGCCATTGGAAATGACCAGATCTCCAGATGAATGGAGCTCACTTCCTCACCTTGGGCATGTAGGTTTACATTTCATCCAGATGAACAAACAGGATTCACATTAACCAAGACAGCACTCTGTTATACATGTTTGGTAGTTGAGGAACTAAGAAGAAAGACTACTCTTAGCAGCAACTATAGGGAGAAGTCAGAATGACAGAAATGCAGTTACACTGGCACTTTGATGAATAAAACCTGTGGGAAATATGCCTTTTTACAAGGAAATCATGTTTGAGAAAATATAAAGCAAAAATGACTATAAATAACCAAGTTGCTGTACATGCTTTTACTTGACTGACCAAAAAACCAAACAAAAAAAACACAACAAATGAAAAATCTAATTAATCAACCGAAAACCTGTTTCACAGCTTGTGCTGATCCTCACAGTTTGAAATGAATAAATTCTTTGAGAAAAATTCTTTTGAGCCTCCAGTCTCTTCTTTCTGTACCTTCCCCAGCATACTGACTGCATACTCCAGCATACCCCACTCCTGAATTCAGTGGTCACTTCATCCTCTCTCCTCAAGGTTTAAGACCTTATTTCATGTCTTCTTCTTCCCCATCAAAATTGAGAGGCATCCAGAAACCCAGATCATTTATAGTTACTGATTATTGATTGATTATATGTTAACATATCTGTGAGTATGTTCCATGAAGTGAAGTGAAGTGAAAGTTGCTCAGTCATGTCTGACTCTTTGCGACCCCATGGACTATATTATACAGTCCATGGAATTCTCCAGGCCAGAATACTGGAGTGGGTAGCCTTTCCCTTTTCCAGGGGATCTTCCCAACCCAGGGATCAAACCCGGGTCTCCCACATTGCAGGTGGATTCTTTACCAGCTGAGCCACAAGGGGAGCCCAGGAATACTGGAGTAGGTAGCCTATCCCTTCTCCAGCAGATCTTCCTGACCCAGGAATCGAATTGGGGTCTCCTGCATTGCAGATGGATTCTTTGTCAACTGAGCTATCAGGGAAGCCCGTATGTTCCATGGAGCATAATTTTTTGGATGTCAGTGTGTCCTGTAACCAGAAGGAAAAGTTCAAGTGTCAAATAAGTTTGGAAAATTCAAGACTGAACAACTTGAATGGGTTTCATTACTGTAAGACTTCTAAGAAACTGAAATGTGTATGTGGCAATGATAAATCATAAGAGAGGTTTATAGTATTCAGTGTTCCCCAAACTTATTTTAGCATTGTAAATATTTCTTTTGAGCCTCTCCAGGAATTTATGTTTGTCTGACACACTCTGGAGAATGCTGGTTTAGCTGAAACTCATGTAAGTATGCCTAAGCAAAGTGTATCAAAGCAGTTTTTTTTTTTTTTTAACCTGTAATAGATTGAATAGGGATTTCCAAAAGATGTGGACAAGTCCTAACCCCTAGTACTTGTGAGTGTGATATTATTTGGAAATAGAGTCTTTGCAAATGTGATTAAGAATTTCAAAATGAGATTATTCTGGTTTTGGGGTAGGCCCTACATCTAAGGACAATGTCCTTATTGGAGATAGAAAAGGAGATGACACAGATACACAGGGAGAAGAAGGCTGTCTGAAGAAAGAAGCAGAGATTGAAGTTACGCTTTCATAGCCACAAAACCAATAGAACCTGGAGGAGGCAAGGGAAGATTCTTCCTTAGAGCCTTTGAAGGGGCTCATGGTTGTGCTGATAATGATTTTGGACTTCTAGCCTCCAAAACTGTGATAGAAGAAATTTCTCTTGTTTTGAGCATCTTAGTTTCTGGTAATTTGTTGTGGTGGCTCTGCTGCTACTGCTAAGTTGCTTCAGTCGTGTCTGACTCTGTGCGACCCCATAGACGGCAGCCCACCAGGCTGCTCCGTCCCTAGGATTCTCCAGGCAAGAACACTGGAGTGGGTTGCCATTTCCTTCTCCAATGTATGCATGCATGCTAAGTCACTTCAGTCTTGTCTGACTCTGTGCAACCCTATGGACAGCAGCCCACCAAGCTCCTCTGTCCACAGGATTCTCTAGGCAGGAATACTGGAGTGGGTCGTCATTTCCTTCTCTGTGGTGGCCCTAGGAAACCAGTATAATGTCTTTTACTTCTAACTGTGAAGTGTGGTGACTTTGATACTTTTATTTTAAAAAAAGATTAGGCATCAGTGAGCAGTGGGCACATATTTTTGAGGGCAAAGCCTGACTCTGCTTTTTGAGCACTTAAAGTTGATTTAATCTTTTGAGGTGGTTGGTTGAGGAAGCTGGGTATATTAGTTGGGCATATAGGTTTCTGTACAAAAGAGAGTTTCCTTCCTTTTGGGTCCCTTTCCAGTGTTTTCCTGTCTTGGCGAGGGACTCCTGCATCCTTCCTGTCTTCTTCACTTTGCACCCTTGATCAATCACAAATTCTGATAAATGTTAACTTCCAAATATCGCTCCAATCCATCATCTTACTTATCTGTGTACTGCAGTACCTGAGTCTAGGCTGCATCACCTCTTGCCTGGGCTACTGGACCCTCCTCCTCTCCAAAATATTTTGCACCAAGAGCATATTATATATTCCCCTCTCTCCAAATACTACCATGGCTCCTAATTCTCTTAGATAAAGACCAAGATCTTTGTGCTTCAAGGTCTGCTATGATCTATCCCTACTAACTCCCAAAACTCATTTTACACCCTGTTTAATTCTGCTTTTTTCCCCTGTCCTATAGGATAGAGAAACTTCACATTGTTGAACCCATATATAACTTCCATTCTTATCTCCATGGTTACCTTACTCATGAACCCAATGAGCAAGCATGGATTGATATGGGAAAGAGACTCAACAAATAACTGTTTATAGAAAGCCTCCTCCCTGGTAGAGGCCCTTTGGTCATCATTCCTATGTGACAAAATATTCTTGCACTGTGTGTCCATTCACATAGCTCTTTCCTGAATCTTCTTTTCTTGAATCTCCCAAGGAACATGATCCTTCCGAGTTCCTGACAATCTGTAGAAACCATTAACCACTGTCCATGGCTTAATATAAACTCTTACCTTAGATCTTCTTTGCTTCTAGGTGAAGTCACACATAGGAAGAACTGCTGAAAGGCCCACTCACTGCAGCAGTTCATTTCTGGTAGCAACAGATTAGATAAAAGCATCTGTAAGTCATACTGTTCATGGGGTTCTCAAGGCAAGAATACTGACGTGGTTTGCCATTCCCTTCTCCAGTGGACCACATTCTGTCAGATCTCTCCACTATGACCCACCCATCTTGGGTTTCCACACAGACATGGCTTAGTTTCATTGAGTTAGACAGGCTGTGGCCCTAGTGTGATTAGATTGACTAGTTTTCTGTGAGTATATTTCAGTGTGTTTGTCATTTCTTGCCTTGAGAACCTCATGAACAGTATGAAAAGGCAAAATGATAGGATACTGAAAGAGAAACTCCACAGGTCAGTAGGTGCCCAATATGCTACTGGAGATCAGTGGAGAAATAACTCCAGAAAGAATGAAGGGATGGAGCCAAAGCAAAAAGAATACCCAGCTGTGGATGTGACTGGTGATAGAAGCAAGGTGCGATGCGGTAAAGAGCAATATTGCATAGGAACCTGGAATGTCAGGTCCATGAATCAAGGCAAATTGGAAGTGGTCAAACAAGAAATGGCAAGAGTGAATGTCGACATTCTAGGAATCAGCGAACTGAAATGGACTGGAATGGGTGAATTTAACTCAGATGACCATTATATCTACTACTGTGGGCAGGACACCCTCAGAAGAAATGGAGTAGCCATCATGGTCAACAAAAGAGTCTGAAATGCAGTACTTGGATGCAATCTCAAAAATGACAGAATGATCTCTGTTTGTTTCCAAGGCAAACCATTCAATATCACAGTAATCCAAGTCTATGTCCCAACCAGTAACGCTGAAGAAGCTGAAGTTGAACGGTTCTATGAAGACCTACAAGACCTTTTAGAACTAACACCCAAAAAAGATATCCTTTTCATTATAGGGGACTGGAATGGAAAAGTAGGAAGTCAAGAAACACCTGGTAACAGGCAAATTTGGCCTTGGAATACGGAATGAAGTAGGGCAAAGACTAATAGAGTTTTGCCAAGAAAATGCACTGGTCATAACAAACACCCTCTTCCAACAATATAAGAGAAGACTCTATACATGGAAATCACCATTTGGTCAACACTGAAATCAGATTGATTATATTCTTTGCAGGCAAAGTTGGAGAAGCTCTATACAGTCAGCAAAAACAAGACCAGGAGCTGACTGTGGCTCAGACCATGAACTCCTTATTGCCAAATTCAGACTTAAATTGAAGAAAGTAGGGAAAACCACTAGACCATTCAGGTATGACCTAAATCAAATCCCTTATGATTATACAGTGGAAGTGAGAAATAGATTTAAGGGCCTAGATCTGATAGGGTGCCTGATGAACTATGGAATGAGGTTCGTGACATTGTACAGGAGACAGGGGTAAAGACCATCCCCATGGAAAAGAAATGCAAAAAAGCAAAATGGCTGTCTGGGGAGGCCTTACAAATAGCTGTGAAAAGAAGAGAAGCAAAAAGCAAAGGAGAAAAGGAAAGATATAAGCATCTCAATGCAGAGTTCCAAAGAATAGCAAGAAGAGATAAGAAAGCCTTCTTCAGCGATCAATGCAAAGAAATAGAGGAAAACAACAGAATAGGAAAGACTAGAGATGTTTTCAAGAAACTCAGAGATACCAGAGGAAGATTTCATGCAAAGATGGGCTCGATAAAGGACAGAAATGGTATGGACCTAACAGAAGCAGAAGATATTAAGAAGAGATGGCAAGAATACAAAGAAGAACTGTACAAAAAAGATCTTCACGACCCAGATAATCACAGTGGTGTGATCACTGACGTAGAGCCAGACATCCTGGAATGTGAAGTCAAGTGGGCCTTAGAAAGCATCACTACGAACAAAGCTAGTGGAGGTGATGGAATTCCAGTTGACCTATTCCAAATCCTGAAAGATGATTCTGTGAAAGTCTGCACTCAATAGGCCAGCAAATTTGGAAAAGTCAGCAGTGGCCACAGGACTGGAAAAGGTCAGTTTTCATTCCAATCCCAAAGAAAGGCAATGCCAAAGAATGCTCAAGCTACCGCACAATTGCACTCATCTAACACACTAGTAAAGTAATGCTCAAAATTCTCCAAGCCAGGCTTCAGCAATATGTGAACCGTGAACTTCCTGATGTTCAAGCTGGTTTTAGAAAAGGCAGAGGAACCAGAGATCAAATTGCCAACATCTGCTGGATCATGGAAAAAGCAAGAGAGTTCCAGAAAAACATCTATTTCTGCTTTATTGACTATGCCAAAGCCTTTGACTGTGTGGATCACAATCAACTGTGGAAAATTTTTCAAGAGATGGGAATACCAGACCACCTGATCTGCCTCTTGAGAAATTTGTATGCAGGTCAGGAAGCAACAGTTAGAACTGGACATGGAACAACAGACTGGTTCCAAATAGAAAAAGGAGCACGTCAAGGCTGTATATTGTCACCCTGTTTATTTAACTTATATGCAGAGTACATCATGAGAAACGCTGGATTGGAAGAAACACAAGCTGGAATCAAGATTGCTGGGAGAAATATCAATAACCTCAGATATGCAGATGACACCACCCTTATGGCAGAAAGTGAAGAGGAACTAAAAAGCCTCTTGATGAAAGTGAAAGTGGAGAGTGAAAAAGTGGGCTTAAAGCTCAACATTCAGAAAACGAAGATCATGGCATCCGGTCCCACCACTTCATGGGAAATAGATGGGGAAACAGTGGAAACAGTATCAGCATTTATTTTTCTGGGCTCCAAAATCACTACAGATGGGGACTGCAGCCATGAAATTAAAAGACGCTTACTCCTTGGAAGCAAAGTTTTGACCAACCTATATAGCATATTCAAAAGGAGAGACATTACTTTGCCAACAAAGGTTCGTCTAGTCAAGGCTATGGTTTTTCCTGTGGTCGTGTATGGATGTGAGAGTTGGACTGTGAAGAAGGCTGAACGTGGAAAAATTGATGCTTTTGAACTGTGGTGTTGGAGAAGACTCTTGAGAGTCCCTTGGACTACAAGGGGATCCAACCAGTCCATTCTGAAGGAGATCAGCCCTGGGATTTCTTTGGAAGGAATGATGCTAAAGCTGAAACTCCAGTACTTTGGCCACCTCATGCAAAGAGTTGACTCATTGGAAAAGACTCTGATGCTGGGAGGGATTGGGGGCAGGAGGAGAAGGGGACGACAGAGGATGAGATGGCTGGATGGCATCACTGACTCGATGGACGTGAGTCTGAGTGAGCTCCGGGAGTTGGTGATGGACAGGAGGCCTAGGGTGCTGCGATTCATGGGATTGCAAAGAGTCGGATATGACTGAGCGACTGATCTGATCTGATCTGATCTGTAAGTCAGTCTTAAAATGTCCTTTTAGTCAGGCCGACCTAGAGAACTTCTCTCTAGACTTTAAAAGTAGGTTGACAGAAAGGTGTTTATATAGTTTTGGAAATGGGACTTTAGGAGCAGCCTCACGAGGAAAGGGAGCCACCTATTTATGCCTTCAAAATTTACTCAAGCCTGATCTCATAAAAGAAGAAGAACTAAAGAGCCTCTTGACGAAAGTGAAAGAGGAGAGTGAAAAAGATGGCTTAAAGCTCAAAATTCAGAATACTAAGATCATGGCATCCGGTTCCATCACTTCGTGGCAAATAGATGGGGAAACAGTGGCAACAGTGGCTGACTTTATTTTTTGGGGCTCCAAAATCACTGCAAATGGTGATTGCAGCCATGAAATTAAAAGATGCTTACTCCTTGGAAGGAAAGTTATGACCAACCTAGATAACATATTAAAAAAGCAGAGACATTACTTTGTCAACAAAGGTCCATCTAGTCAAGGCCATGGTTTTTCCAGTGGGCATGTATGGCTGTGGTAGTTGGACTATAAAAAAAAGCTGAGCGCCAAAGAATTGATGCTTTCGAACTGTGATGTTGGAGAAGACTCTTGAGAGTCCCTTGGACTACAAGGAGATCCAACCAGTTCATCCTAAAGGAAATCAGTCCTGGATATTCATTGGAAGGATTGATGTTGAAGCTGAAACTCCAATACTTTGGCCACCTGATGCGAAGAACTGACTCACTGAAAAAGACCCTGATGCTGGGAAAGATTGAGGGCAGGAGGAGAAGGGAACGACAGAGGATGACATCATCAACTCAATGGACATGGGTTTGGGTGGACTCTGGGAGTTGGTGATGGACTCGGAGGCCTGGCATGCTGCAGTTCATGGGGTTGCAAAGAGTCAGACAAGACTGAGTGACTGAGCTGAACTAATCTCGTAAATACCTTGTCCTTTTGGTAACCAGATGCCACAAGGCATACTTTGGAGGAGGAAATGGTAACCCATTCCAGTTTTCTTGCCTGGAGAATCCCATGGACAGAGGGGCCTGGTGGGCTGCAGTCCATGGGGTCACAAAGAGTTGGACATGAATGAATGACTAACACACACACACACAGGGCATACTTATATTTGAAGGTTGTTAAAATCAAATAGCACCTACTTCCATGTCTCCTGGTTTTGCATTATAAGACATTCAGTTTCTACCAGTAGAAGGCCAAGAGTGGTTTCTCAAAATGAGAATAGTTATCTGATAGAAAGTGCTTGATTTTGCTACAAAATCTTTGAGGCTGCTTTCCCCGTTGGGGATAGTTATAGTTACGGGCTTCCCAGGAGGCACTAGTGGTAAAGAAGACACCTGCCAATGCAGAAGACGTGAGCAACATGGGTTCAATCTCTGGGTTGGGAAGAGCTTCTGGAGTGGGAATGGCACCGCACTCCAGTATTCTTGCCCAGAGAATCCCATGGATAGAGGAGCCTAGTGGGCTACAGTCCACAGGGCCACAAAAAGTCGGACACAACTGAAAGACTGAGTACATACACATTTATAGACTCCATACAGTGTGCTGTTCTGCTGTAGACAATTTATGCATCACTAGATACTTCGGGTCAGAACTCTAGGGGGCCCTGAATCCCACTCACTGCAGTCTATGGAAGCTCCCAGTTAGTGGCATAGAGAGAATTCTAGTGTGGGTCTTTTTCCTTCCTCCTTCCTGCCTTTCCCTTTGCCTTTCTACTTTCCTTTATATATTTATTGAGCTCTCTCTATCTCAGTCTGTCCTGCCAGACTACAGAAAGACCCCGTCTCCTTCTTATTTCTCAAACTTAATGCAATCCCTGCCCTTTTCTCCCTACATCCCAAGACTCCTGGATATAACTTTTATAATTCTGTCACTTTTGACATTATAATAGTTAGGACTTAATTCATTTTTTTTAATACTGTAACTCTTTCTTATTCTGGAGTACTAGAACACACCACTAATTCTCCTACATCATTTGACCTTTGTCAGAAACTTTCTAAGTAGAAGAAATGTGTTGAAGCCACATGTCCTCTTTGCTAATGAAAGTATCACATATTAAGTTGAATTTGCCTTGGGATTTGGGTCACTGCTGAAACCAGGCCTTGGGACTTGTAATAACTATAGGGAGCAAGGATTTCTGCTTCATTATTATTTGAGATGTTCCCTTTAGAAAAGGACGTATGTTTCTTCATACCATAAACCTTTTCCCAGGAAGGGCCCTCTAAGGTCATTTGGTCTGTTGCATCAACAAGACCATGTCGCAGGAGCACAGACACCCTCTAGCATTTGATCTCAGCTCATTTAAAGGCCTGGAGACATGGACTTGCCTTTGCTCCCTGGGCAGTATTAGATTCATGGCTTCATTCTTCATGGTTTTACCAGGTTATTACACTCCATTTCTCCTTCTAAAATCCCCCCTCTTTCTTAATTTCTATTCAGACAAAACGCCATCCCCCATTACACATATTTCCCCATATTTATGGGTTAAATTCACGTGCTGCCCATTTTTTATGAACGACTCAGCTGTCCTTGTTTCCCACTCTGAGAACTATTATTTCCTTTGTTGTAATACTTTTATTCCTTTAATTCCCCTCACTTAGATATAACTGTGACCTTCTGAATTGCCAAACTTGGTATGTCATCCTCAGAGCAATCTGAGTAGAGTTTTGCTGCATAAATATTTTCTTCCCACAGTGGAATAATAGGATTTTGTACATATACTCAAACAATGGTGTTCCTTCTTCTCCCTGGCAAAGCTCATAATATAAACTTCTTTCTAATTTGCTATTCTTATTTGCCCCTTGGTATCTTTTTTCATTTATTAGTTCCCTGCTTCCTCAAGTCCCTTGGGCACAGCAAGCTTCTCAGTTAAATGAGTTAGCATTTTTCACATTGAGTTTTACACAGCTACTTCTCGCCTGTGTTTCCAAGTTTGTTTATTTTTGCATCATTTTATCTTTGCTCACTGATATTTGCAGCATCTCTTAGAATAATATCAGGAAAATCTCACTAACTTGCTGATCACTCTTTCCTGGATCTTTATTAAGATATAAAGATTTAACACTAATTCCTTAGTTCCTCACTAGTCATTTCAGTTTCACAGAAGCCTTTGAGGTGAAATGAGAAAGGAGGCTGTAGGTGTGTTTGTCAGTTCTATTAATATTTTCCCTTAATGTCACCTAGATCTGCTAATTTATACATGCTCCTTAGATTTTCTAACTCTTCATTCACTTCTACTATTCTGTAAGAAATTCTTTTGATAGAATTCTTTCTGTTTATTAATTGTCTATATATAGAGTCAAAGTTAGACTCCTACTATCTCCATAAATTGTTGTCGAAGGTAGGGGATTTAAGCTGAGGTACAGAGAAATTACTAACCTTGTTATTGGCAAAGGGTGAAAAAAATAGCTGGGCTGGGGTTTGAATACAGACCTTTCTGGCTTCATGGTTCAGGCAGCATCTAGGTCACCAACTAGGTAGTATCCCTCCAGGGTCTCCTAGGGTCCCACAGGCAGGCAGCAACACAACTTTGTGGCCTGTTGGCTCCGGGCTGAGGGTTTTGGCGTACCTGGTGAAAACAGAGAGAGCATCCTGAGGAAGGCAGTCAGGACAGCACTGAGGATGAAGCAACCACAGGGTGCTCTGGGAGGGATTTCAGAAATTTCACAGGGGAAGGGAACTACTAAAGGCATGCCTAAAAATCACCTGTGTGCCTCTCCTCCCTTTGTGGTCTTCCCTTTACCATCCCCCCACAGCTTAACACACTTTCTGACTATGCTTGGCTCCCTGGGTCTGCTGCAGGAAACTTTTGGCCTGTTCAGTGCAGGGCTGCCTGGGGAATATGACATTATTCTTTTAAGGATCATGGATCTCTTTTCCTACCACTGTCTCTGGTGGGGCATGAATTTGGAAAAACACAGCTGTATTACTTTCTTGGGAGAAGGCTAACGAAACAGTATAAGGAACCATACAGAGAAAAATCATGGTCAGCATATCCAAGATTGCCTTTTGTGAACTCGAGGGAAGGATTTTGTCCAAATGGTTTCAATGCTTGGACATCTGATCCCTGTTTTTGATTTGGCTGCAACTGCTCTTTGAGATTCTCTCAGTCACCCTCCTGTCACAGATCTTTATCTTCTGATCTACATTTGACCCTTGGGTAGCCCACTGTGGAGCCTACCTTGCCTGGGGCTTAGAGCTTGGGACTTGTTCCCTTGGATTTCAGAACTACCTGGACTAGTCTTTCCAACTTCCATGCCCCATAACAATTGCTTGGAAATAACCCAGGTCAGATTCTTGGTTATCTCACTAACCCAGAGGAGATGTTGGGTTGGATAAACAGTTGGTCTCTTGGAACAGGGAGGAACCAAGGGCCAAGTGCTAGAGATGTTGTGTTCTGTAACAGTCATCTTCAGGTTTGTCTGGATCAAATTACATTAGTTCAACTAATCAGCATAGGTTGTCAAATACTTGCTATCCTGGAGTCCTGAGCTGGCCTTTTAGAGATATATAGGTATCCCAGATAAGGTTGCTGGCCTTAGTAAATAAAAATACATGATACCTAGTTAATTTGAATTTCAGATAAGCAATTTTTTTTTAGCGTAAGTTTCAAATATTGCATGGAAAGTTTTTTTCTAGATTTCATAGAAATTGTCTGGATGTTAAGTGACACAATTGCAGGTGACATCCTCTACCCTAAATCAACTTGTAATATTGCATGGGACATGTTTATGCTAAAAAGTGTTGTTTATCTGAAATTCAAATTTAGCTGGGCACCCTGTACTTTGCTTGGGTAGTTCCAATGGAAGGTGCCTTAACTTGTGTAGTAAATAGCTTGTTGGAAAGATAGAGTCACCTATGAAGACCCTAAGCAGTACTAGGTACTTCATAATAAGGGCCAGGTGAATGCTGTGAACAAGAGGAGAGTCAGGCTTAGTTTAACCAGTTAAATTGTTGTCACAGCGAGTCTAGACTCTCCTCTGACTCATTTCTCTATCTTTTATAAAGAGATCTGTAGTGGAATAAGAATGTGGCCTATTATCTCAGTGGCAACTTTAGAGCTGTTTGCAATCTGTGAATTTTGAAGTGCATAAGTATGAGGACAGCATTTTCAAGGAAGCCCATCCTGTGATAGTCTAGTGCGTGAATGCTGCCCTTTTGTTTAGGCTAACTCTAAATTCATATGTCAGATTAACAATAGGAATACATGAGCAAAACTCCAGGCTTGTAATTTTCTGGGTAACTGAGACTGCTTTCATGTAAGTGTTTATAATTTTGTTTTTCATCTGCAGATTTGCATTTTCTTCTTTTGGCATTAACTAATAAATTCCTATTGTCTGGTTATGCCAGAATAGAAAATCACCTGTCAGCAGTGCTATAGTAAAGATTTAGGCATCAGAAGAGGTGTTGTACTAAATGATTCTTATGGTCTTTTCTGTTTATGAGGTTCTGTTATTCTATTTCCTTGGTGACTCAAAATAAAATTATATACTGATTTTCTTGTAGTACTCAAAACTTGTAGTTGATAGAAAAGGGGATTAGAAATATTGATTGATCACACATCCTGCCTTTTGTGTAGGTTTAATCAAGTGATATGTTACTGAAATTTGTCTTTTGATAATAATGGTTTGATTGCTTAGCAACTGCAACTATTTATTTAATGTTGGCCAATAAAAATTCAGATGATTTCCCTTGCTTTAGCCTGTTAGCAATAAATTGGTCTGGAAGATAACAGCATTATAACTAGAAAAGAATGAGGTGTACAATATAGGAGTGATTTAGGGTAAGATGTAACAGAAAAGTCATGCTCAAACGGTGGATGATGGTTCTCATGACTCAGATTCAGCTAGGAAGTTTAAAAAACACAGGGTACGAGACCTCACCTGGAAAATTCTGATTAGTAGATCTGGTTTATGACCATGGGATCTTCTTATCTTTTCAAAAGCTGGACTCTAGCCTTCTACCTGCTTAAGGGAAGCTGAACACTCCCACACTTGCCAGTATCGGTGAGCATGCATGTGGGTTGTGTTTAATCTTGTGAAGTAACTCTTTCTCAGAGTCCCAGACGTGGTTTTGGACAGCCATGCTCCACCATCGCCCTCCAGTTCCATCAGTTTCTCTAATACCTCTCCCTCACTGTGCCAAACCCTATGCATTTCACACCCTGTTTCTCCTGATGGCCTGTGCCCTTCTCCCTACACATCAGTAAAATCTAGAAAAGCAGTCACTAAAGAAAAGAAGTTCCTTCATGCCATACTTTCCTTCCTGAACTTACCCTCCTGAGTAAGCCATCAGGTGACAGATGGGATCCTGAAGAGAAAAATTAACTTTCTGTTCTTTGTCTTGGGGCTATTGTAATAGAATATTACAGACCAGGTGGCTTGTAGGTGGTGCTAGTGGTAAAGAACCCACCTACAGTGCAGGAGACCTGAGAGATGCTGGTTCAATCTCTGGATCAGGTAGATCCCCTGGAGGAGGGTGTGGAAACCCACTCCAGTATTCTTGTCTGGAGAATCCCATGGACAGAGGAGCCTGGCAGGCTACAGTCCATAGGTTCACAAAGAGTCAGACACGACTGAAGTGACTTAGCAGGCATGCATTCAGGTAACTTATAAACAGCAGGAATTTATTGGTTATAATTCTGGAGGCTGGGAGTCTAAGATCAAAGTGCCAACATCATCAGGTAAGGCCTTTCTTCTGTGTCACAGACTTCCATATTATCTCATGTAATGGTAGGTGCTAGGGAACTCTGTGAGGTCCCTGTTATAAACATTAATCTTATTAATAAGGGCTCCACCCACATGACCTAATCACCTCCCCAAAGCGCTGACTTTTAATACCATGATGTTTGGAGGTTAGGGTTTCAACATAAGCATTTTGGGGGAACAAAAATACTCAGATCATAGTACTTACCAATGAATAATGTCAAATTGGAAGATGTTTCTATACTACTATATATATTTCAATGGCTTTGTAAATCTGCAGAATAGTGTTACTCTCCATTTTATAGTTTGGCCAATAGGTGGTTTACATTACTGGCATGTTGAAATTAGTGAATAAAGATTTTTTGCTGTTAGTGTGGACCTTCCCCAAACCATCAAATATACTGGTTCTGTAATGTACTGTCTCCATTGAAAGAGACAGTTACTTGCCAAGTCTAACTTACTTTAACTTACAAAAGTGTTTTGAAGGCTTGTATTAACCTGTTTGTTTTTCTTTTGATTCAGGTTTCATTTCTTCCTTAGTAATTGCTTTTGGAAAAGACACTTAAAAGAAAAGCAAACTGTTGCGCCTAAAGATTGATTATACCCTTTCTTCCATTTCTCTGTCCTTATCAATTTTATGTGACATAGGTGAAAGTCAATATAATGTTCATTTTTCATGACTGCATGAAGAAAATGCTCAGCTATGGGAATCCAAAAAACAACAACAGACTTTCCTCCTATCCCTTAAATCAATGTTGGGTGTGATGTTTGCTAATGTTTTCTAATATGTACATGTGTATTTTCAAAGTATTTTTCTTTGAATATTGAATGTAGTTATTTTAGAAAATGTGGGGAAAGAAATTTATTAAGAAAAACCATTTGCAACATCATCCTTCAGAGAAAATCATTATTAATACATATACATTTTTGCAATGAATGATAAATTGTGGGTTATGTTCATAGAATATATATTCTCTTTTTTAAAAGATACAAGTGAGAGCCTATTCATACAATTCTACATTTATTTAAATTTTCCAGTGTATCTTACAGTTGCTGTATGTCAGTGTATGTAGAGTTACTTCATTCATTTTTGAGGCTGCACATTATTCCATTTAATGAAGTTTGTTCATTTATTTAACTAGCCTCCTGTTGATGCCTGTTTAAATTGTCCCACATGTTTAGTTATTAAAAATGTGGTACTGAATATCTCCAAACCTGTATGATTTTATCCAAATGTGACTGATTCTGCAGGGTACAATTCTAGCAGGATCAGAAGTTTGATGGTTTCCAGAATTGAAAGACATGTGTACCCCAATGTTCATCGCAGCACTGTTTATAATAGCCAGGACATGGAAGCAACCTAGATGTCCATCGGCAGATGAATGGATAAGAAGGTTGTGGTACATATACACAATGGAATATTACTCAGCTATTAAAAAGAACACATTTGGGTCAGTTCAAATGAGGTGGATGGAATTGGAGCCTATTATACAGAATGACGTAAGTCAGAAAGAAAAACACCAATACAGTATGCTGCTGCTGCTGCGTCACTTTAATCGTGTCTGACTCTGTGCAACCCCATAGACGGCAGCCCACTAGGCTCCTCTGTCCCTGGGATTCTCCAGGCAAGAACACTGGAGTGGGTTGCCATTTCCTTCTCCATTGCATGAAAGTGAAAAGTGAAAGTGAAGTCGCTCAGTTGTGTCCGACTCCTAGCGACCCAGGGACTGCAGCCTACCAGGCTCCTCCGTCCATGGGATTTTCTAGGCAAAAGTACTGGAGTGGGGTGCCATCGCCTTCTCCCAATACAGTATATTAATGCATATATATGGAATTTAGAAAGATAGTAATGATGACCCTATATGTGAGACAGCAAGAGACACAAATATAAAGAACAGACTTGGACTCTGGGAGAAGACAAGGGTGGGAGGATTTGAGAAAATAGCATTGAAACATTTATATTGCCATATGTGAAGAACTGACCAGTCCAAGTTCGATACATGAAACAGGGCACTCAAAATTGGTGCACTGGGACAACCCAGAGGGATGGAATGGGGAAGGAGGTGGGGGAAGGGATTGGGGAGGGAGTGGACACATGTACACCCGTGGCTGATTCATGTCAATGTAGGAAAACACCACCACAATATTGTGAAGTAATTAGCCTCCAATTGTAATAAATAAATACATTTTTTTTAAAAGGGAAGTTTGATAGTTTCAGCCAAATTGCTCTCCAGAGAGGTTGCAGCAGTGAACACTTCCATCAGCTGTGTTTGATGGTGCCCGCTGTTCCACACACTCATATTATTAAAAATTTTGGACCTTGTCATTCAGATGGGGGCATTCATTATCTCATTATGAAAGAGTTTGAGCATTTTTTTTTACCATGTTCAAGAGCTATTTTAATTTTCTTCTATCTATATTCACTCTTCATATTACTTAGCCATTTTTCTATACTTTTTATTGTCTTTTTAAAATTTATTTTTAGGAGCCCTTTGAATAGTAAAGTTAGCCCTTTGACTCTTAATTGCTTTCTTGCATTTTTTTTCTAGTTTGATATGATCATTGTTGGCCTGGGATGCTGCGGTTCATGGGGTTGCAGAGTCAGACACGACTGAGTGACTGAACTGAACTGAACTGATTGTTGTTCAGTTACTAAATCAAGTCCTACTCTTTCTGACCCCATGAAATACAGCATGCCAGGCTTTCCTATCCTTCACTATCTCCCAGAGTTTTTGCTCAAACTCATGTCCACTGAGTCAATGATGCCATCCAACCATCTCATCCTCTGTCATCCCCTTCTCCTCTTGCCCTTAATCTTCCCTGGCATCAGGGTCTTTTCCAGTGTATTGGCTCTTCGCATCAGGTGGCCAAAGAATTGGAGCTTCAGCTTCAGCATCAGTCCTTCCAATGAATAATCAGGGTTGATTTCCTTTAGGATTAATTGGTTTGATCTCCTTGCAGTCCAAGGAACTCTCAAGAGTCTTCTCCAGCACCACAGTTTAAAAGCATCTTTGGCACCAGCCTTCTTTATGGTCCAACTGTCACATCCATACACGACTATTGGAGAAACCATAGCTTTGACTACATGGATCTTATTGGCAAAAAGTGATGTCTGTGCTTTGTAAAACACTCTCTAGGTTTGTCATGGCTTTTCTTCTAAGGAGTTAGTGTCTTTTAATTTTGTGGCTATAGTCACCATCCCCAGTGATTTTAGAGCCCAAGAAAACAAAGTCTGTCACTGTTTCTATTTTTTTCCCATTTATTTGCCATGAAGTGATGGGACCAGATGCCATGATCTTAGTTTTTTTGAATGTTGAGTTTTAAGCCAGTTTTTTCACTCTCCTCTTTCACCTTAATTAAGAGGCTCTTTAGTTTCTCTTCACTTTCTGCTATTAGGGTGGTATCATCTGCATATCTGAGGTTATTGATATTTCTCCCAGCAATCTTGATTCCAGCTTGTGATTCATCTAGCCTGGCATTTTGTATGGTGTACTCTGTATATATGTTAAATAAGCAGGGTGACAGTATATAGCCTTAGTGTACCCCTGTCCCAATTTTGAACCAGTCTGTTGTTTATATCATTTTAAGCACATTAAATTTCTGTATCTATTTGTATTTATATCTGGAGTATCTGTTCTGATCCATTTATTCACATGCCAAACCTTGCTGATTTAGTTATTGTAACTTTAAAATATGTCTTAATATAGGGTAGGACTAGTACTCCTTCATTACTTTCTTCTTCCAGAATTGTCTCCTTTACAAAATCTTGTTGGTATTTTTATGTATTTCCATATTGAGGGACATTTGGTTTATTTAAAAACTTTAACCATTAAAGGTGATGGTTTTATTTAGTAATATTCTCACAAATAATGTTTTGATTTTCTTATAAATAGTCTTTTGCCACACTTCAATTTATTTCTTTATAAAGAATACTAGATGTGAAACTGTTAGGTAAAAATGAATAAACTTTATACAAGGCTATTAACACATATTGTCATACTAACTTTCCAGAATCTAAAAGTATGTGAGAGGATTTTTTAGTTGTCTATTGTTATAATATAAAAAATTACCCCAAAGTTTACAACTGAAATCAACAATATTTATTATCTCCCAGTTTCTAAGGGTCAGATACACCAGCATTGTTCTACTTGGTTAACTGCAGTCAAGATGTCGGCTAGTGCTACAATCAAGGCTCAAATATGGAAGCATTTGCCTTCAAGTTCACTCATATGGCCTTAGACAGACCTCAAGTCCTTGTTGAATTTTGGCCAGAGATATCTTGTTCCTTGCCACATTGTCTTCTTCATATGGCAGCTCACAACTTGGCAGCTGGATTCTGTGAGTGAGCAGAGTAGTGAATTAAAGAGAGCAGGCAATATGGAAGGCACAGTTTTTCTGTAAGTTAACTTTGGAAATGACATTTCACACTTTTGCTGTACCCTGTTAAAAACAAGTTACTAAGTCAAGACCACACATAAGGTAAAGGGTCTACAGTACCTAATGACAGTGTTAGTTGCTCAGTCATGTCCAACTCTTTGTGATCCCGTAGGCTGTAGCTGCCAGGCTCCTCTATCCCTGGAATTTTTTAGGCAAGAATACTGGAGTGGGTTGGCATTTTCTTCTCCAGGTGATAGAACCCAGGACTCCTGCACTTCAGGGAATTCTTTACCATCTGAGCCATCGTGGGCTCAGGGCATTAGTACAAGAAAGCAGGAATCATGGCAGCCATCTTGGAGGCTACCTATCACAGAGCACTAGTTTCACTGCATCATCAGCAGCACTGTGTTTTTATGTTTTAAAACCTTTTCAGTTTGATACGTAAAAATAATATTTCACTGTAATTTTATTTTAAAATTTCTTTTCTTACTAATAAAATTTTCATTTATTGGTTTTTGGTGTCTTTAATTTTATTGTTTAGGAGGCGGTCCTAAGATGGTGGAGGAATAGGATGGGGAGACCACTTTCTCCCCCACAAATTCATCAAAAGAACATTTGAACGCTGAGTAAATTCCACAAAACAATTTCTGAATGCCGGCAGAGGACATCAGGCACCCAGAAAAGCAGCCCATTGTCTTCGATAGGAGGTAGGAAAAAATACAGAAGACAAAAAGAGAGACAAAAAATGTAGGGACGGAGCTCCATCCGGGGAAGGGAGTCTTAAAAAAGAGAGAAGTTTCCAGGAAACACTCTCACTGCTGAGTCCGTGGCGAGCCTTGGAACCACAGAGGGCAACATAACTGGGAGGAAAACTAAATAATTAAAACCTACAGATTACGTGCCCAGTGGTAACTCCCCCAGTGGAGAAGCAGCACAGACGCCTGCACCTGCCACTAGCAAGCGGGGGCTGGGCAGGGAGGCGTGGGCTGCATTGCTTAGAGTAAGGACCGGGCCTGAATGCCCCGAAGGCAATCTGAGGGAACTAACTTGGGCTAGCAAACCAGACTGTGGGATAGCTACCACGTGAAAAGCTCTAACCTAAGATACCACCAGGCCCGCTCATAGAACAAAGGACTGAGGAGAGCTAGCCAGCTGCAGACCATCCCCTTCCAGTGACAGGCAGCCAGAACCAGAAGGGGGCAATCGCAGCCCCAGAGAGGCATTATCTACCAAACTGCAAGCAGGCTTTATTGCTAAGACTTCTTGGGATTCTGGATGGTCAACATTCGCCTGAGAAGGTGCGCCAGTTGTATACCCAGAAAACCGAGCGGCAGGGATGGGGGAGGCGATAAGTCGCAGTGACTGTGCTCACCAAACACCTGGTCACCTGAGCTGCTCCGACCTGGGAAGGACACAAAATGCAGGGCCAACGGAATCTGCACCTCTGAGGACTACCTGAGTACCTGAACCTGAGCTGCTTAGACCTGGGAAGTGCACGCAACCCAGGCTCACCTCAGACAGTTCCCAGCAGAACAACCTAGAGCCTAAGCAGTATAGACAGGGAAAGCACACATGCCATGAGCAGAGGCAAACCCAGTATGGTCGAGTCACTGTGAGCACACGCCGGTGTTATCTATTTGCAGCGTCCTTCCCTCCCCACAGCACGAATGAACAGTTCAGTTGAGTTGCTCAGTCATGTCCAACTCTTTGCAACCCCATGAACTGCAGCATGCCAGGCCTCCCTGTCCATCACCAACTCCCGGAGTTCACCCAAACTCATGTCCATCGAGTCAGCGATGCCATCCAGCCATCTCATCCTCTGTTGTCCCCTTCTCCTCCTTCCCCCAATCCCTCCCAGCATCAGAGTCTTTTCCAATGAGTCAAGTCTTCACATGAGGTGGCCAAAGTACTGGAGTTTCAGCTTTAGCATCAGTCCTTCCAAAGAACACCCAGGGCTGATCTCCTTTAGAATGGACTGGTTGGATCTCCTTGCAGTCCAAGGGACTCTCAAGAGTCTTCTCCAACACCACAGTTCAAAAGCATCAATTCTTCAGCGCTCGGCTTTCTTCACAGTCCAACTCTCACATCCATACATGACCACTGGCAAAACCATAGCCTTGACTAGACGGACCTTTGTTGGCAAAGTAATGTCTCTGCTTTTGAATATGCTATCTAGGTTGGTCATAACTTTCCTTCCAAGGAGTAAGTTTCTTTTAATTTCATGGCTGCAGTCACCATCTGCATTGATTTTGAACAAGTGAGCCTAAAAAAGTGTCCACCACTGCCCCCTTGTGTCAGGGTGGAAATTAGACACTGAAGAGACCAGCAAACAGAAGAAGCTAAAACAAACAGGGAACCGCCTTGCAAGTGACAGGTGCAATAGATTAAAACCCTGTAGTTAGTACTGACTGCATAGGAAGGGGCTTACAGATCTTGAGAAAGATAAGCCAGATCAAGGAACTATCCGAAAATGAACTGACCCCACACTGCCCACAACACCAGAGAAAGCCCTAGATATATTTTTACTACTTTTACTATCATTCTTTATTTAAAAAATTAAAAAAAAAAATTTTAAGTCCTCTATTACTCCTTTAATTTTCATTTTTATAACCTACTATTACTTGCAAAAAAAAAAAAGGAGAGACACTACTTTTTAAAAGCAAACTTCATATATATATATATATATATATTATAATTTTGTGACTTTAAAAAATTTAGTATTGTATTTTTGAAAATCCAACCTCCACTCTAGATTTTTAATCTTTGGTTTTTGTTTTTTTTTTTTTTTGTACCTTTTGTACCTTTAAGAACCCAATCTTCAGTACCCATTTTTACTTGGGAGTGAGATTACTGGCTTGACTGCTCTCTCCCCCTTTGGAATCTCCTTTTTCTCCACCAGATCACCTCTATCTCCTCCCTCCCCCTTCTCTTCTCTACCCAACTCTGTGAATCTCTTTGTGTGTTCCAAACAGTGGAGAACACATAGGGAACTGATTACTGGCTGGATCTGTCTCTCTCCATTTGATTCCCCTCTTTATCCTACTGGCCACCTCTGTCTCCTTCCTCCCTCTTCTTTTCTCTGTGTAACTCCCTGAACATCTCTGAGTGGTCCAGACTGTGGAGCGCACATAAGGAAGTGATTACTGGCTAGCTTGCTCTCTCCTCTTTTGATTTCACCACATCTTCATTCGGGTCACCTCTATCTCCCTCCTCCCTCTTCTCTTCTCCATGTAACTCTGTGAACCTCTCTGGGTGTCCCTCACTGTGGAGAAACTTTTCATCTTTAACCTAGATGTTTTATCAATGGTGCTGTATAGATGGAGAAGGCTTGTAAAGTAAAGTAAATGTTGCTCAGTTGTGTCCAACTCTTCGCGACCCCATGGACTATAGCCTACCAGGTTCCTCCATCCATGGGATTTTCCAGGCAAGAATACTGGAGTGGGTTGCCATTTCCTTCTCCAGGAGATCTTCCCAACCCAGGGATCAAATCCAGGTCTCCTGTGTTGTAGGCAGACTCTTTACCATCTGAGCCACTGGATAAGTCTTGAGGCTACTGTAAAAATAAGACTGAAAGCCAGAAGCAGGAGGCTTAAATTCAAATCCTGAGAACACCAGAGAACTCCTGACTCCAGGGAACATTAATTGACAGGAGCTCATCAAATGCCTCCGTACCTACACTGAAACCAAGCAGCACCCAAGGGCTAACAAGTTCCAGAACAAGACATATCATGCAAACTCTTCAGCAACAGAGGAACACAGGCCTGAACTTCAATATACAGGCTTCCCAAAGTCATTCCAAACCCACTGACATCTCATAACTCATTACTGGACACTTCATTGCACTCCAGAGAGAAGAAATCCAGCTCCACCCGCCAGAACACTGACACAAGCTTCCTTAACCAGGAAACCTTGACAAGCCACCTGTATAACCCCATCCACAGTGAGGAAACTCCACAATAAAGAGAACTCCACAAATTGCCAGAATACAGAAAGGCCACCCCAAACACAGCAATATAAACAAGATGAAGAGACAGAGGAATACCCAGCAGGTAAAGGAACAGGATAAATGCCCACCAAACCAAACCAAAGAGGAAGAATAGGGAATCTACCTGATAAAGAATTCCATATAATGATAGTGAAAATGATCCAAAATCTTGAAAACAAAATGGAATCACAGATAAACAGCCTGGAGACAAAGATTGAGAAGATGCAAGAAAGGTTTAACAAGGACCTAGAAGAAATAAAAAAGAGTCAACATATAATGAATAATGCAATAAATGAGATCAAAAACACTCTGGATAGAACAAAGATTATAATAACAGAGGCAGAAGATAGGATTAGGGAGGTAGAAGATAGAATGGTAGAAATAAATGAATCAGAGAATAAAAACAAATTTAAAAAAATGAGGACAATCTCAGAGACCTCTGGGACAATGTTAAATGCCCCAACATTCGAATCATAGGAGTCCCAGAAGAAGACAAAAAGAAAGACCATGAGCAAATAATTGAGGAGATAATAGTTGAAAACTTCCCTAAAATGGGGAAGGAAATAATCACCCAAGTCCAAGAAACCCAGAGAGTCCCAAACAGGGTAAACCCAAGGCAAAACACCCCAAGACACATACTAATCAAATTAACAAAAATCAAACACAAAGAACAAATATTAAAAGCAGCAAAGGGAAAACAACAAATAACACACAAGGGGATTCCCATAAGGATAACAGCTGATCTTTCAATAGAAACTCTTCAGGCCAGGAGGGAATGGCAGGACATACTTAAAGTGATGAAAGAAAATAACCTACAGGCCAGATTACTGTACCCAGCAAGGATCTCATTCAAATATGAAGGAGAAACCAAAAGCTTTACAGACAAGCAAAAGCTAAAAGAATTCAGCACCACCAAACCAGCTCTCCAACAAATACTAAAGGATCTTCTCTAGACAGGAAACACAAAAAGGGTGTATAAACTCGAACCCAAAACAATAAATAAATGGCAACAGAATCATAATTATCAATAATTACCTTAAATGTAAATGGATTGAATGTACCAACCAAAAGACAAAGACTGGCTGAATGGATACAAAAACAAGACCCCTATATATACTGTCTACAAGAGACCCACCTCAAAACAAGGGACACATCCAGGCTGAAAGTGAAGGGCTGGAAAAAGATATTCCATGCAAATAGAGACCAAAAGAAAGGAGGAGTAGCAATACTCATATCAGATAAAATAAACTTTAAAACAAAGGCTGTGAAAAGAGACAAAGAAGGACACTACATAATGATCAAAGGATCAATCCAAGAAGAAGAAATAACGATTATAAATATATATGCACCCAACACAGGAGCACTGCAATATGTAAGACAAATGCTAACAAGTATGAAAGGGGAAATTAACAATAACACAATAATAGTGGGAGACTTTAATACCCCACCCACACCTATGGATAGGTCAACTAAATAGAAAATTAACAAGGAAACACAATCTTTAAATGCTACAATAGACCCGCTAGACCTAACTGATATCTATAGGACATTTCACCCCAAAACAATGAATTTCACCTTTTTCTCAAGTGCACATGGAACCTTCTCCAGGATAGATCACATCCTGGGCCATAAATCCAGCCTTGGCAAATTCAAAAAAATTGAAATCATTCCAAGCATCTTTTCTGACCACAATGCAGTAAGATTAGATCTCAATTACAAGAGAAAAACTATTAAAAATTCCAACATACGGAGGCTGAACAGCACGTTGCTGAATGACCAACAAATCACAGAAGAAATCAAAAAAGAAATCAAAATATGCATAGAAATGAATGAAAATGAAAACACAACAACCCAAAACCTGTGGGACACTGTAAAAGCAGTGCTAAGGGGAAGGTTCATAGCAATACAGGCATACCTCACGAAACAAGAAAAAAGGCAAATAAATAACCTAACTCTACACCTAAAGCAACTAGAAAAGGAAGAAATGAAGAACCCCAGGGGTAGTAGAAGGAAAGAAATCTTAAAAATTAGGGCAGAAATAAATGCAAAAGAAACAAGAGAGACCATAGCAAAAATCAACAAAGCCAAAAGCTGGTTCTTTGAGAGGATAAATAAAATTGACAAACCATTAGCTAGACTCATCAAGAAACAAAGGGAGAAAAATCAAATCAATAAAGTTAGAAATGAAAATGGAGAGATCATAACAGATAATACAGAAATACAAAGGATCATTAGAGACTACTATCAGCAACTATATGCCAATAAAATGGACAACATGGAAGAAATGGACAAATTCTTAGAAAAGTACAACTTTCCAATACTGAACCAGGAAGAAATAGAAAATCTTAACAGACACATCACAAGCACGAGAATTGAAACTGTAATCAGAAATCTTCCAGCAAACAAAAGCCCAGGTCCAGACAGCTTTACAGCTGAATTCTACCAAAAATTTAGAGAAGAGCTAACATCTATCCTACTCAAACTCTTCCAGAAAATTGCAGAGGAAGGTAACCTTCCAAACTCATTCTATGAGGCCACCATCACCCTAATACCAAAACCTGACAAAGATGCCACCATAAAAGAAAATTACAGGCCAATATCACTGATGAACATAGATGTAAAAATCCTTAACAAAATTCTAGCAATCAGAATCCAACAACACATTAAAAAGATCATACACCATGACCAAGTGGGCTTTATCCCAGGGATGCAAGGATTCTTCAATATCCACAAATCAATCAATGTAATACACCACATTAACAAATTGAAAATAAAAGCCATATGATTATCTCTACAGATGCAGAGAAAGCCTTTGACATAGTTCAACATCCATTTATGATAAGAACTCTCCAGAAAGCAGGAATAGAAGGAACATACCTCAACATAATAAAAGCTATATATGACAAACCCACAGCAAACAATATCCTCAATGGTGAAAAATTGAAAGCATTTCCTCTAAAGTCAGGAACAAGACAAGGGTGCCCACTTTCACCACTACTATTCAACATAGTTTTGGAAGTTTTGGCCACAGCAATCAGAGCAGAAAAAGAAATAAAAGGAATCCAAATTGGAAAAGAAGTAAAACTCTCTCTGTTTGCAGATGACATGATCCTCTACATAGAAAACCCTAAAGACTCCACCAGAAAATGACTAGAGCTAATCAATGAAGTTGCAGGATGTAAAATCAACACACAGAAATCCCTTGCATTCCTATACACTAATAGAAAATAGAGAAATTAAGGAAACAATTCCATTCACCATTGCAACGAGTAGAATAAAATACTTAGGAATATATCTAGCTAAAGAAACAAAAGACCTATGTATAGAAAACTATAAAACACTGGTGAAAGAATCAAAGAGGACACTAATAGATGGAGAAATATACCGTGTTCATGGATCAGAAGAATCAATATAGTGAAAATGAGTATACTACCCAAAGCAATCTATAGATTCAGTGGATTCCCTGTCAAGCTACCAATGGTATCTTTCACAGAGCTAGAACAAATAATTTCACAATTTGTATGTAAATACAGAAAACCTCTGAAGAAGCACAGGTGCAATCAAGATTGCCAGGAGAAATATCAATAATCTCAGATATGCAGATGACACCACCCTTATGGCAGAAAGTGAAGAGGAACTAAAAAGCCTTTTGATGAAAGTGAAAGAGGAGAGTGAAAAACTTGGCTTCAAACTCAACATTCATAAAACTAAGATCATGGCATCTGGTCCCATCACTTCATGCGAAATAGATGCAGAAATAGTGGAAACAGTATTCCTTGGAAAGAAAGTTATGACCAACCTAGAAAGCATACTCAAAAGCAGAGACATTACTTTGCCAACAAAGGTCTGTCTAGTCAAGGCTATGGTTTTTCCAGTGGTCATGTATGGATGTAAGAGTTGGACTGTGAAGAAAGCTGAGCGCCGAAGAATTGATGCTTTTGAACTGTGGTGTTGGAGAAGACTCTTGAGAGTCCCTTGGACTGCAAGAAAATCCAACCAGTCCATTCTGAAGGAGATCAGCCCTGGGATTTCTTTGGAAGGAATGATGCTAAAGCTGAAACTCCAGTACTTTGGCCATCTCATGAGGAGTTGACTCATTGGAAAAGACTGATGCTGGGAGGGATTGGGGGCAGGAGGAGAAGGGGACAACAGAGGATGAGATGGCTGGATGGCATCACCGACTCGATGGACGTGAGTTTGAACTCCGGAAGTTGATGATGGACAGGGAGGCCTGGCGTGCTGCAATTCATGGGGTCGCAAAGAGTCAGACAGAACTGAGCGACTGAACTGAACTGAACAGAAAACCTTGAATAGCGAAAGCAATCTTGAGAAAGAAGAATGGAACTGGAGGAATCAACCTGCCTCACTTCAGGCTCTACTACAAAGCCACAGTCATCAAGACAGTATGTAACTGGCACAAAGACAGAAATATAAATCAATGGAACAAAATAGAAAGCCCAGAGATAAATCCACACACCTATGGACACCTTATCTTTGACAAAAGAGGCAAGAATATACAATGGAGAAAAGACAATCTCTTTAACAAGTGGTGCTGGGAGAACTGGTCAACCACTTGTAAAAGAATGAAACTAGAACACTTTCTAACACCATACACAAAAATAAACTCAAAATGGATTAAAGATCTAAATGTAAGACCAGAAACTATAAAACTCCTAGAGGAGAACATAGGAAAAACACTCTCCAACATAAATCACAGCAGGATCCTCTATGACCCACCTCCCAGAATATTGGAAATAAAAGCAAAAATAAACAAATTGGACTTAATTAATTAAAAGCTTCTGCACAACAAAGAAAACAATAAGCAAGGTGAAAAGACAGCCTTCAGAATGGGAGAAAATAATAGCAAATGAAGCAACTCACAAAGAATTAATCTCAAAAATATACAAGCAACTCCTACAGCTCAATTCCAGAAAAATAAATGACCCAATCAAAAAATGGGCCAAAGAACTAGACATTTCTCCAAAGAAGACATACAGATGGATAACAAACACATGAAAAGATGCTCAACATCACTCATTATCAGAGAAATGCAAATCAAAACCACAATGAGGTACCATTTCATGCAGTCAGAATGGCTGCAATCCAGAAGTCTACAAGCAATAAATGCTGGAGAGGGTGTGGAGAAAAGGGAACCCTCTTACACTGTTGGTGGGAATGCAAGCTAGTACAGCCACTATGGAGAACAGTGTGGAGATTCCTTAAAAAACTGGAAATAGAACTGCCTTACGACCCAGCAATCCCACTGCTGGGCATATACAACGAGGAAACCAGAATTGAAAGAGACACGTGTACCCCAATGTTCATTGCAGCACTGTTTATAATAGCCAGGACATGGAAGCAACCTAGATGTCCATCAGCAGATGAACGGATAAGAAAGCTGTGGTGCATATACACAATGGAGTATTACTCAGCTATTAAAAAGAATACATTTGAATCAGTTCTAATGAGGTGGATAAACTGGAGCATATTATACGGAGTGAGGTAAGCCAGAAAGAAAAACACCAATACAGTATACTAACGCATATATATGGAATTTAGAAAGATGGTAATGATAACCCTATATGTGAGACAGCAAAAGAAACACAGATGTATAGAACAGTCTTTTGGACTCTGTGGGAGAGGGTGAGGTTGGGATGGTTTGGGAGAATGGCATTGAAACATGTATAATATCATGTGTGAAATGAATCGCTAGACCAGGTTCAATGCATGATACAGGACGCTCGGGGCTGGTGTACTGGGATGACCCAGAGGGATGGAATGGGGAGGGAGGTGGAAGGTGTCTTCAGGATGAGGAACACGTGTACACCCGTGGTGGATTCATGTTGGTGTATGGCAAAACCAATACAATATTGTAAAGAATTGGCCTCCAATTTAAATAAATAAATTCATATTAAAATTTTTATTATTTGAATTGTTTATTTCCTCTCATTTTTTCCCTTTGTGGATCTTAGTTGTCTAGCCTCCAATAGGTTTTTTTTTTATTGTATTTTTTAAAAATTTTATTTTATTTAACTTTACAATATTGTATTGGTTTTGCTATGTATCAAAATGAATCTGCCACAGGTATACATGTGTTCCCCATCCTGAACCCTCCTTCCTCCTCTCTCCCCATACCATCCCTCTGGGTCATCCCAGTGCACCAGCCCCAAGCATCCAGTATCGTGCATCAAACCTGGACTGGTGACTCGTTTCATATATGATATTATACATATTTCAATGCCATTCTCCCAAATCATCCCACCCTAATGCTAATTTAATTTGAAAATTGACCCTTCTATGGAAGCAATAGTTCTTTGCAAATGTTAGGATTTGAGGGAAATTTGTATCTCATTTTTCTTTGGGGTTCATGCAAGTGCTTATTTCTTAGCTAAACGATTGGACTATTAACTGTGGCTGACATTGGCAGTTGCTTTTTAAACTCTGAAGAAAAATAATGAAAAATTTGACATTTATTCTCCCAACTGCCATTGGATTTATAATGACATGCTGACATTTAATGGTTTTAACACTTGTTACAGATGATGTAGCAATTTGTATGCTGATCATTAGGATCTAACTTTTTTTGATTCAAAATTGGTTAAAACTAATTAAAGTGTGACACTCAAGACTTTGCAGAACTATGCAAGTCTTAACTATTAAAAGATTCCAAGAGGGCCAACTCTTAGATATAAAATTCCAAGTTTTGCTTACATCAAGAATTAAATAGCAATAAATAACATCACCTGTAATTGCAAGAAGCTTATTGTTTTCTAAGACAGTAAGCAAATGCTGTATAAGAAAGAGAACATCAAACTTGTATCAGTCAATACGTGACCTTGGGCAAACCATTTGTCTGTTGATTTCTTCATCTACAAAAGGGAGACTGGTGGCTTTGTTACATATTTCAAAATGCCATGAACATTAATGAAGTAATATCTGTAAGACATAGAATTTGTGAGAATATTTCTTTTTATGACTCTTGCTAAATTCTCTGCTTTGTAATTCAGCTCCTCCATTACTGGGCAGCTTATTAAAGCTGCAATTATGCAGGGCCGTTCTTACTTATTTTAAGCTAAAATCTGTCTTCTGCTAATTTTTATGCATTTATTGTAGTTTTATCCTCTGAAACTATGCTATCTTTAGTTCGTCTACTACATGTTAGCACTTTAAGTATTTGAAATAAGCTTATTAGTTCCTCTCTAAGGTTTTAAAAAGTCCGTATTCAGCCTGAAATAAAAATTTGCCTTTTTATTTATGATCAATTTAAAGAATCTGAAGCAACTTTCATTTTCTTATGTCAAATTGTGATCACTAAAACTATTCAATAAAAACTCAGCTACATATAATAACAAAATGACACATACAAATATTTGATCATCATTCTATAGTTGTTTATAATACAGAGAAGGAAGATAATGAGGCTGACAGAAAGCAAAAGTATTCTGACAGCTGAGCACATGCTGCATTTTTAAGATTAACTTGACTTACAGAGAATGCCTTGATCTGGCATAGAGGCAACTTTATGGGGTGCAGAGTAATAAGGAAATTGTAGGAAGATCTAGTTTGCATTTAAGAATGAGTAGAGGTTGGACTAGAATGTAGAGAAATTTCTTTTCTAGTGCTATGGCTATAGTAAATGCTGAATATATTTATTTGACCTTCTGGTATGATGGTGTTTTGTTTTAGCCTTTTATTTGGGGTTGATGAAAGTGTAGAACCTATGGTACTATTTTGTTGATGCTCACCTTTAATGTTTCATCATGCGATTTGTATTTTATCAATTCATATTTTTGAAGTATGCATTATGGATAAGATATTGTATGGGGATGTTAAAGTGAATTAGACAAGTTCTCTTTATTAAAAGAGCTTGTGTTATAGGTGAGTGAAAACAAGGAAGTGCCTTCCAGAAGTCCAGGCCTTCCCATGGAGCTGGATCACAAGGTAGAGAGGGGACCTCTCAAGGCTTCTCAGAGGAAAATTTAGGCTGGGTCTTGAAGTCTGAATGAAAGAAGAGGACATTTAGGTTTAGGGATACAAAGGTGTATACGCAAAGGCACTGAGGATAGGCTCCACAAGGTCTATGTGGGTCATCCATAAAGGTTGGAAATGACTTGAAATAGGGAGCTAGAGAGGAGCAGTGGTGGGAAATAAATCTGAAGAAGGAGCCAAGAGCATTATTGTACTGGCCACCTGCCAAGTCCTCCTTTAAAAGGGACTGTATTATGTTCTCTTCTTGCTTTCCATTGTTTCTGCTTTAGACTAATGTTTTCATCTTCTGCCACAAGACTTGTTCTACTGACACCCTGGTTTGTTTTCCTCCAGTCACTACTTTTAAGCTCTTCTCACTTTATGTCTCCATCTCAGTCCTCAGCCTCTAACTATAGGCCTTTCATTCGGGTTGCTAAGCCCTGGTTATAGGCTCAGTGAGCCCAGGCTACTTAATTATACTGTCTCTTGTCACAGGCTTTATGGAACTCCTAAATACAAGTTTATATCAATCAGTATTAAAAAGAATATATTAGCTCATATTACTGAAAATTTACAATGTGCATCAGCATAATTCTTTCTTAGATTTAGAGCTCAACAAATGGCAGCAGAATTTTGTCTGTGATTCTCCTGCTATTTGACTCTATTTTGTGCTGGTTGTATTCTCAGGAAGACTCTCAATTTGGTGGCCTCTTGTAGCTCCAGATTGATGATATTCACAGAGTTATAATTCTCAGTATAAAGAGTATAAAGCTTCTCTTTCCCAACAGTTACATCCATCTTGAATTTGAGTCTCATTGGCCTGTATTGTGTCTTGTGCTCATCCCTAAATAAACTACTATGGTCAGAGCTGAGACCAGGTCATTTTTTTTTTTTTTGCATATATCATGTTTATTCCTTTTTATTGTTGAATAGTATGCCATCATATTTACATAACACAATTTGTTTATCCAGTCAAACAATAGACATTGGGATTGTTTCTAATATTTTACCTAATACAAATAAAACTTTCTTGTATATTCCAGTACAAGCCTTGTGTAGACAAATGTTTTAATTTCTCTTGGACAAATAGCTAGGAGTGAGGTGTCTTATAAAAGGCATGTTAAATGTTATAAGACATTGCCAAACTACTTTATAAAGTTGTTGTACCTTTTTACTTTCCCACCAGAAATGTGTAAGCATTATAATGCTTCATGATTTATACTAACACTTGATTGACTATTGTCAATCTTTAAATTTTTTTAAATTTAAATTTATTTATTTTAATTGGAGGCTAATTACTTTACAATATTGTATTGGTTTTACCATACATCAACATGAATCCGCCACGGGTGTATACATGTTCCCAATCCTAAACCCCCCTCCCACCTCTCTCCCCATACCATCCCTCTGGGTCATCCCAATGCACCAGCCCCAAGCATCCTGTATCCTGCATCGAACCTGGACTGGCGATTCATTTCATATATGATATTATACATGTTTCAATGCCATTCACCCAAATCATCCCACCCTCTCTCTCTCCCACAGATTCCAAAAGACTGTTCTATACATCTGTGTCTCTTTTGCTGTCTCGCAAACAGGGTCTCGCAAAGATGGTCGTTACCATCTTTCTAAATTCCATATATATGCGTTAGTATACTATATTGGTGTTTTTCTTTCTGGCTTACTTCACTCTGTATAACAGGCTCCAGTTTCATCCACCTCATTAGAACTGATTCAAATGTATTCTTTTTAATAGCTGAGTAATACTCCATTGTGTATATGTACCACAGCTTTCTTATCCATTCATCTGCTAATGGACATCTAGGTTGCTTCCATGTCCTGGCTATTATAAACAGTGCTGCGATGAACATTGGGGTACACGTGTCTCTTTCAATTCTGGTTTCCTTGCTGTGTATGCCCAGAAGTGGGATTGCTGGGTTGTAAGGCAGTTCTATTTCCAGTTTTTTAAGGAATCTCCACACTGTTCTCCATAGTGGTTGTACTAGTTTGCATTCCCACCAACATTGTAAGAGGGTTCCCTTTTCTCCACACCCTCTCCAGCATTTATTGCTTGTAGACTTTTGGATCGCAGCCATTCTGACTGCATGAAATGGTACCTCATTGTGGTTTTGATTTGCATTTCTCTGATAATGAGTGATGTTGAGCATCTTTTCATGTGTTTGTTAGCCATCTGTATGTCTTCTTTGGAGAAATGTCTTTTTAGTTCTTTGGCCCATTTTTTGATTGGGTCATTTATTTTTCTGGAATTGAGCTGTAGGAGTTGCTTGTATATTTTTGAGATTAATTCTTTGTGAGTTGCTTCATTTGCTATTATTTTCTCCCATTCTGAAGGCTGTCTTTTCACCTTGCTTATAGTTTCCTTTGTTGTGCAGAAGCTATTAATTTTAATTAGATCCCACTTGTTTATTTTTGCTTTTATTTCCAATATTCTGGGAGGTGGGTCATAGAGGATCCTGCTGTGATGTATATCAGAGAGTGTTTTGCCTATGTTCTCCTCTAGGAGTTTTATAGTGTCTGGTCTTACATTTAGATCTTTAATCCATTTTGAGTTTATTTTTGTGTATGGTGTTAGAAAGTGTTCTAGTTTCATTCTTTTACAAGTGGTTGACCAGTTTTCCCAGCACCACTTGTTAAAGAGATTGTCTTTTCTCCATTGTATATTCTTGCCTCCTTTGTCAAAGATAAGGTGTCCATAGGTGCGTGGATTTATCTCTGGGCTTTCTATTTTGTTCCATTGATCAATATTTCTGTCTTTGTGCCAGTACCATACTGTCTTGATGACTGTGGCTTTGTAGTAGAGCCTGAAGTGAGGCAGGTTGATTCCCCCAGTTCCATTCTTCTTTTGCAAGATTGCTTTGGCTATTCGAGGTGTTTTTGTATTTCCATACTTTTACCTTTCGCTTCACTGGCAAAGAGAAGTATGTCTTTCCTTTTCTCCTTTTCCTTTTGCTTTGCTGGCGAAGGATTCTTATATCATTGCCTTATTTAGGAATGTCAATTTCTTTCATTACTGAGACTATTAATTTTGATTAGCTGGTTAGGTGCTATCAACCAGGTTATTCTATTATAAAGTTTTAATTCTTCTCTTATGCAATTAATAGGCAGTCATTGGAAAGAAATTTTAAAATTAGGTAAATATTATGTGCCTTATCAAACTTTTATCTAACAGTTCTACCATCCATTGGTAATCTTGCCCAAATCAATACTATGATTTGTAATCAATTATGTTTTAATTATATCACTCCTTCTACACTTACCATTACCATTATTAGCAATAAGACACAAGTTTGTTTTGCCCTTTTTCACATCTCTTGATCACTTAAAAATATTTGCTATTTACTTTTCTTTTATTTCATTATTAATAAAAAATTAGCTTATGTTTTGTATTTTTTTGTGTTCAATACTTCCAACATCTGATCTCTGGTTTTAAATCTCTCAAACCTTTTAATTTCCATAACATTGTGGGGAAATTAACAAGAGCCTAACACCAGTTAGGCTCTCTGGCCCCATGCTCTCATACCCTCTTGCCCTATCTCCTGTAAACAATGACTTTGCATGGTTATGTAACAGCTGTGCTCACCTATAGCACTGCGCATGCATGTCACAGGTACTTGCTTGGTTGTGGGCTACTGTGTACAGTATGCCTGTATGAGCTTCACCATGGAAGCCCTGGCTGCTACTTCACTGGGGCTACATTGGAGCTACATTATGTTATGGCTCTGTTATGGTTATGTTGTGGCCACTGCTACAGCTGCTGCATCAGCCAGGAGAGAGGCTGTGTTATGGCTGCTGTGCCAGCCAGGAGAGAATAAATGTGTCTGCACTTCCTATGGCTCCTCACATCTTCTTCCAGCCTCTTAGCTCAAGCCTTACCTACCCTGGGATCAATGAACAGTGCAGACAGTATGAACGGCAAGACAGTTGGCATCATGAACAGGATCAGTGATACACACATATTCAAACATGAAGAGAAATTTAAAGAAAATTACAATCAGTATCCTTATACTTTCCACCTAGATCCATCAGTTTTTATCATTTTACCATATATATTTTGTCACTCTCCAATGACCTATCTATATGTATTTTATATTGTTGATGAATGATTTAAAAATAAGTTACAGGTATAATACTTAACTTTTAAATATTTCAGTATGCATTCCTAACAAAAGAAAACTTCTCCTAGATGGTGATAATAACATTCCTATACCTAGCAATGTCTGATTTCTTTTGGTCTGATTTTTCTATTTGCTGTTTCCTTGTATGTTTTCTAGTTTTAACTTTGAATTCCATTTTTCTGCTACTTTGTCTAGGGAAATTCTTTGCCTTTTTCCAGGCACTTGGGAATAGTCAACAGTCTAACTTCCAGCTGCCAACTTCCAAGCACTTTACCTTAAATTCTCTACTGAGGTTTTTTAGACTATTCAGGGCTGACAGTGTGAATCTGGGCTGTAAAACTCATGGAGACTGACTTGTAGTTAAGAACTTTGAAGGAAATATTTCTCTCCTGCCACTCAGAGCTGGAATTCAACAGGTAATGTTTTCTTGCTATCTTTGGGATGAGGAGGATGTGGGTCTGTTTTAACTTCTTTCTCTGAGGCCATAGCTGTTGGACAGCATTTTGTAGATGGAGTCTTCTATGGCATTCCCTGACTTGGAGGGTCTTTGGCTTTATTTTCTGTTCCTGGTGTCCCAGGAGGTCCTAATGAGTGGTCAAGTTCATCAGTTTTGGCTTCAAAACTAAATCTGACTCTGGTGATTTGCTCATCATTCTGAATTCCTGTTTCCACTTAACTTTTGGCCTCTGAATATTTCTTAGCAGTTTTGTTATCCATTGAAACATCTTAAAATAAGTTTTAATAATTTCTCTAGTCTTTTTAGTTGTTTTTTTCAGGCAGTTTGTTAGGTTCTGAGCCACTATACTGCTAGAAGTGGATTTCTCCACAGTGTTATTATCTTCATATTGAGACTCATGAACCTCTTAACCTTTGACGGAGTCATATAAACATGAACATGTTCAAATATACCAGTGGGAAAGACTTCAATGTGCCTGTTTGTTCTCATAGAATGATGTCTATAAATTCTTTGGTGCTATAATGAAATAATTTCATGTAGTTCTTACCTATAATCCAAGTTTAATCGGTCATGTATTTCTTTTAACATTTTGACCACGCTGATGAAACAGTAAGTAAAGGGTTTTGGTAGGGAATTAAATTAGGCATTATGGTCCAAACAAATTTTAATTATTCATTTACCCATTTTCATTTCTAAATATTTGTTTGAAGTGACTCTCATAATAATAAACAGGCATTTCATAAATATTGATTGGGTAGGCAAGCAATGAATGAATGAACAAATAAGTATTGTCCAATAGTTCAGTCTCAGTTTAACATTCACAGGATAGCTTTCGGTTGGCTATCAATGAATGAGTCAGGTTTATGTCTGGCCTCATTGATCTTTAGTACCTTCTACAAACCTGATAACAGGGGAGGTTTGGATAGAGAGCTTTTCAGTAAAACATTGTGAATACTTGCCTCAGTTGAGCCACTAAATTGAATTTCCAACATAAATCCTATCATAGGCATCAACAGTGCAGTATTATTCAGAAGGGTACAATTGATGTAAATATAAGTGCTGGCTATTTATCAAGTTATACCATTCTTTTTCCACCAAGAGCTAAACAGGTTGTAGCATTTGCTGTCATTGAAATACATTGAATTTTCAGGACTTGTTCATAAAGTCCGCTTATTTTATTTGGAAACATTTGCCTGAAATTTGGGCTGCTGCTTCTCTGAATAGGGTGGACTGTGAGAACAGTCAGGAACTATAATAGAATTATTAATATAAAGACCTTAACAATCTCAGGAGAGAACCTCAGCTTGCCCTAGATAATAGCACAAAGCAAGACAAAACATTTCCTGAGCAGGATAGAGAGACTCACTGTCCATGGTCAGAAAAGAGTCATCTTAGTAACTGGCCTTTAGATAGGGACCTATCATAGAAAAAAGCAAAACTGGGTTTCTGGTACTTAGCAAGGCTTAATGTAGCATCTGAAATATTAATGGAGAAATGCATTAGACTGCATATCAGCTCCATCTAAGCTTCTTACAGGGGCTATTCCTTCCACCCCACTCCCATCTCCTACTCTTCTTTGAACAGGATACAGAAGTTTTTACTTCTTTAATTTCTGAATCTTTTTTATCTAAAATGGTAATAAAAGCCTTACTATTCAAATATGTCAGCACTGTGGGCTTTCTAAGGAATTTCTTGTGTGGTATGCTACAGAGGTACCCTGAGTCCAACAAGACTAGGCATCCTACATTCTAGAAACCAAGTTTTAAAGGTTATGGAAGTCTTGACTGCTAAATAATTCATTCCATAATTTAAGTTGTAAATAAAAATATTATTACTACTTTCCTCCTATAATGTTAGATCCAGAGGCTCAGTGGAAAGTTACCTATTTGTAGGTTGCCTAATTTCTATTACCTATAAGTACTTCATTTACCTAGGTAGTTCATATTGACTTTGGTCAAATATTTGATGAAGATTCAGATCAGATCAGATCAGTCACTCAGTCGTGTCTGACTCTTTGCGACCCCATGAATCGCAGCACTCCAGGCCTCCCTGTCCATCACCAACTCCCAGAGTTCACTCAGACTCACGTCCATCGAGTCAGTGATGCCATCCAGCCATCTCATCCTTTGTCGTCCCCTTCTCTTGCCCCCAATCCCTCCCAGCATCAGAGTCCTTTCCAATGAGTCAACTCTTCGCATGAGGTGGCCAAAGTACTGGAGTTTCAGCTTTAGCATCATTCCTTCCAAAGAAATCCCAGGGCTGATCTCCTTCAGAATGGACTGGTTGGATCTCCTTGCAGTCCAAGGGACTCTCAAGAGTCTTCTCCAACACCACAGTTCAAAAGCATCAATTCTTCGGCGCTCAGCCTTTTTCACAGTCCAACTCTCACATCCATACATGACCACAGGAAAAACCATAGCCTTGACTAGATGAACCTTTGTTGGCAAAGTAATGTCTCTGCTTTTGAATATGCTACCTATGTTGGTCATAACTTTCCTTCCAAGGAGTAAGCATCTTTTAATTTCATGGCTGCAGTCCCCATCTGTAGTGATTTTGGAGCCCAGAAAAATAAAGTCTGACACTGTTTCCACTGTTTCCCCATCTATTTCCCATGAAGTGATGGGACCAGATGCCATGATCTTTGTTTTCTGAATGTTGAGCTTTAAGCCCACTTTTTCACTCTCCACTTTCACTTTCATCAAGAGGCTTTTTAGTTCCTCTTCACTTTCTGCCATAAGGGTGGTGTCATCTGCATATCTGAGGTTATTGATATTTCTCCCGGCAATCTTGATTCTAGCTTGTGTTTCTTCCAGTCCAGCGTTTCTCATGATGTACTCTGCATATAAGTTAAATAAACAGGGTGACAATATACAGTCTTGAAAAACTCCTTTTCCTATTTGGAACCAGTCTGTTGTTCCATGTCCAGTTCTAACTGTTGCTTCTTGACTTGTATACAGATTTCTCAAGAGGCAGATCAGGTGGTCTGGTATTCCCATCTCTTGAAGAATTTTCCACAGTTTATTGTGATCCACACAGTGAAAGGCTTTGGCATAGTCAATAAAGCAGAAATAGATGTTTTTCTGGAACTCTCTTGCTTTTTCCATGATCCAGTGGATGCTGGCAATTTGATCTCTGATTCCTCTGCCTTTTCTAAAACCAGCTTGAACATCAGGAAGTTCACGGTTCATGTATTGCTGAAACCTGGCTTGGAGAATTTTGAGCATTACTTTACCAGCGTGTGAGATGAGTGCAATTGTGCGGTAGTTTGAGCATTCTTTGGCATTGCCTTCTTTGGGATTGGAATGAAAACTGACCTTTTCCAGTCCTGTGGCCACTGCTGAGTTTTCGAAATTTGCTGGCCTATTGAGTGCAGACTTTCACAGCATCATCTTTCAGGGTTTGGAATAGCTTAACTGGAATTCTATCACCTCCACTAGCTTTGTTCATAGTGATGCTGCCTAAGGCCCACTTGACTTCACATTCCAGGATGTCTGGCTCTAGGTCAGTGATCATACCATTGTGATAATCTGGGTCGTGAAGATCTTTTTTGTACAGTTCTTCTGTGTATTCTTGCCATCTCTTCTTAATATCTTCTGCTTCTCTTAGGTCCATACCATTTCTGTCCTTTATCGAGCCCATCTTTGCATGAAATGTTTCCTTGGTATCTCTGATTTTCTTGAAGAGATCCCTAGTCTTTCCCATTCTGTTGTTTTCCTCTATTTCTTTGCATTGATTGCTGAAGAAGGCTTTCTTATCTCTTTTTGCTATTCTTTGGAACTCTACATTCAAATGTTTATATCTTTCCTTTTCTCCTTTGCTTTTCACTTCTCTTCTTTTCACAGCTATTTGTAAGGCCTCCCCAGACAGCCATTTTGCTTTTTTGCATTTCTTTTCCATGGGGATGGTCTTTACCCCTGTCTCCTGTACAATGTCACAAACCTCATTCCATAGTTCATCAGGCACTCTATCTATCAGATCTAGGCCCTTAAATCTATTTCTCACTTCCACTGTATAATCATAAGGGATTTGATTTAGGTCATACCTGAATGGTCTAGTGGTTTTCCCTACTTTCTTCAATTTCAGTCTGAATTTGACAATATGGAGTTCATGGTCTGAACCACAGTCAACTCCTGGTCTTGTTTTTGCTGACTGTATAGAGCTTCTCCATCTTTGGCTGCAAAGAATATAATCAATCTGATTCTGGTGTTGACCATCTGGTGATGTCCATGTATAGAGTCTTCTCTTGTGTTGTTGGAAGAGGGTGTTTGTTATGACCAGTGCATTTTCTTGGCAAAACTCTATTAGTCTTTGCCCTGCTTCATTCCGTATTCCAAGGCCAAATTTGCCTGTTACTCCAGGTGTTTCTTCACTTCTTACTTTTGCATTCCAGTCCTCTATAATGAAAAGGACATCTTTTTTGGGTGTTAGTTCTAAAAGGTCTTGTAGGTCTTCATAGAACCATTCAACTTCAGCTTCTTCAGTGTTACTGCTTGGGGCATAGACTTGGATTACTGTGATATGAATGGTTTGCCTTGGAAACGAACAGAGATCATTCTGTCGTTTTTGAGATTGCATCCAAGTACTGCATTTCGGACTCTTTTGTTGACCATGATGGCCACTCCATTTCTTCTGAGGGATTCCTGCCTGCAGTAGTAGATATAATGGTCATCTGAGTTAAATTCACCCATTCCAGTCCATTTCAGTTTGCTGATTCCTAGAATGTCGACATTCACTCTTGCCATCTCTTGTTTGACCACTTCCAATTTGCCTTGATTCATGGACCTGACATTCCAGGTTCCTATGCAGTATTGCTCTTTACCGCATCGCACCTTGCTTCTATCACCAGTCACATCCACAGCTGGGTATTGTTTTTGCTGTGGCTCCATCCCTTCATTCTTTCTGGAGTTATTTCTCTACTGATCTCCAGTAGCATATTGGGCACCTACGGACCTGGGGAGTTTCTCTTTCAGTTCATGGGGTTCTTAAAGCAAGAATACTGAAGTGGTTTGCCATTCCCTTCTCCAGTGGACCACATTCTTTCAGATCCCTCCACCATGACCTGCCCGTCTTGCGTTGCCCCACGGGCATGGCTTAGTTTCTTTGAGTTGGACAAGGCTGTGGTCCTAGTGTGATTAGATTGACTAGTTTTCTATGAGTATGGTTTCAGTGTGTTTGCCCTCTGATGCCCTCTTGCAACACCTACTGTCTTACTTGGGTTTCTCTTATGCTGAAGATTACAGTATTCCAAAGTTATTTAATTTATTCTTTATCTTTGCCAATGACTGAGCCTTGCTGGAGTAAATATATAGCTTTAAAATAGCTATTTATATTCAAATATTTTGGGTTCATTAACCAAGTCTATAAGTTGTTTGGTACTGAAAACTCTACCAGATGTTACTTGTAGATATTTGACTGCTAAGCATGATGGTAGTAGGTTCTGACAGCTGAAATAGACACAATGGTGTAAAGATCTTTATGTTTTGTAATGATTTGTGTCCCTATAACCATTCACCGATCTGGGAAATAAGCAATTTTGTGAGATTTATTAAATTTAGAGAAATGTTCTGGACATAAGAATGTTTAAATCACTTGAAAAAGCACCTCTATAATGTCTTGGCACAATTTAAATCCAATAGACAATTTAACGTGATTTGAGTTTTCCTAAAAGTGTGTTGAATTTTTCTCTTAAAAACATGTAGAGGCAATATTAGAGTGGCCAGGTTGTATCCATTTCACTTATTCTATTTTCTTGATATGAACAGATAATCCATACAGGACAAGACTCGTCCAGAATATGCACTGTCTAGTTTAATTTGGCTTGGTTGCTTAGTTCAGTTCAGTTCAGTTCAGTCACTGAGTTATGTCTGACTCTGTGACCCCATGGACTGCAGCATACCAGGCCTCCTTGTCCATCACCCAATCCTGGAATTTACTCAAACTCATGTCCATTGAGTCAGTGATGCCATCCAACCATCTCATCCTTGTCATCCCCTTCTCCTCCTGCCTTCAATCTTTCCCAGCATCAGGGTCTTTTCTAATGAGTCAGTTCTTCCCATCAGGTGGCCAAATTATTGGAGTTTCAACTTCAGCATCAGTCCTTCCAATGAATATTTAGGACTGATTTCCTTTAAGGTGAACTGGTTGGATCTCCTTGCAGTCCAAGGGACTCTCAAGACTCTTCTCCAACACCACAGTTCAAAAGCATCAATTCTTCAGTGCTCAGCTTTCTTTATAGTCCAACTCTCACATCCATACATGACTACTGGAAAAACCATAGCTTTGACTAAATGGACCTTTGTTGGCTAAGTAGTGTCTCTGGTTTTTAATATTCTGGCTAGGTTGGTCATAACTTTTCTTCCAAGAAACAAGCATCTTTTAATTTCATGGTGGCAGTCACCATTGGCAGTGATTTTGGAGCCCCAAAAACTAAAGTCAGCCACTCTTTCCCCATCTATTTGCCATGAAGTGATGGGACCAGATGCCATGATCATAGTTTTCTGAATGTTGCACTTTAAGCCAGATTTTCACTCTCCTCTTTCATTTTCATCAAGAGGCTCTTTAGTTCTTCTTCACTTTCTGCCATAAGGGTGGTGTCATCTGCATATCTCAGGTTATTGATATTTCTCCCAGCAATTTTGGTTCCAGCTTTTGCTTCATCCAGCCCAGTGCTTCTCATGATGTATTCTACATATAAGTTAAATAAGCGGGGTGACAATATATAGCCTTGACATACTCCTTTCCTGATTTGGAACCGGTCTGTTGTTCCATGTCCAGTTCTTAATGTTGCTTCCTGACCTGCATACAGATTTCTCAAGAGGCAGGTCAGGTGGTCTGGTATTCCCATCTCTTGAAGAGTTTTCCACAGTTTGTTGTGATCCACACAGTCAAAGGCTTTGGCATAGTCAATAAAGCAGAAGTGGATGTTTTTCTGGGACTCTCTTGCTTCTTCAATGATCCAGCAGATGTTGGCACTTTGATCTCTGGTTCCTTTGCCCTTTCTAAATCCAGCTTGAATATCTGGAAGTTCATGGTTCATGTAGTGTTGAAGCCTGGCTTGGAGAATTTTGAACATTACTTTACTAGCGTGTGAGATGAGTGCAATTGTGCAGTAGTTTGAATATTCTTTGGCATTGCCTTTCTTTAGAATTGGAGTGAAAATGGACCTTTTCCAGTCCTGTGGCCACTGCTGAGTTTTCCAAATTTGCTGACATATTGAGTGCAGTACTTTCACAGCATCATCTTTTAGGATTTGAAATAGCTCAACTGGAATTCCATCACCTCCTCTAGCTTTGTTTTTATTGATGCTTCCTAACACCTACTTGGTGACTGCAGCCATGAAATTAAAAGATGCTTACTCCTTGGAAGAAACGTTATGACCAACCTAGATAGCATATTGAAAAGCAGAGACATTACTTTGCCAACAAAGGTCTGTCTAGTCAAGGCTATGGTTTTTCCAGTGGTCATGTATGGATGTGAGAGTTGGACTGTGAAGAAAGCTTAGCGCCGAAGAATTGATGCTTTTGAACTGTGGTGTTGGAGAAGACTCTTGAGAGTCCCTTGGACTGCAAGGAGATCCAACCAGTCCATTCTAAAGGAGATCAGCCTTGGGATTTCTTTGGAAGGAATAATGCTAAAGCTGAAACTCCGGTACTTTGGCCACCTTATGCGAATTGTTGACTCACTGGAAAAGACTGATGCTGGGAGGGATTAGGGGCAGGAGGAGAAGGGGACGACAGAAGATGAGATGGCTGGATGGCATCAATGACTGGATGGACATGAGTCTGAGTGAACTCTGGGAGTTGGTGATGAGGGAGGCCTGGTGTGCTGCGATTCATGGGGTTGCAAAGAGTTGGACACGACTGAGTGACTGAACTGAACTGAACTGAAGACCCACTTGACTTCCCATTCCATGATGTCTGGCTCTAGGTGAGTGATCATATCATCGTGATTATCTGGATCATAAAGATCTTTTTTGTATAGTTCTTCTGTGTATTCTTGCTTCCTCTTCTTAATATCTTCTGCTTCTGTTATGTCCATACAATTTTTGTCCTTTATTGAGCCCATCTTTGCATGAAATATTCCCTTGGTATCTCTAGTTTTCTTGAAGAGATCTCTAGTCTTTCCCATTCTATTGTTTTCCTCTAGTTCTTTGCATTGATGACTGAGGAAAACTTTCTTATCTCTCCTTGCTGTTCTTTGGAAGTCTGCATTAAAATGCGTCTCTCTTTCCTTTTCTCTTTTGCCTTTAACTTCTCTTCTTTTCTCAGCTATTTGTAAGTCCTCCTCAGACAACTATTTTGCTTTTTTGCATTTCTTTTCCATGGGGATGGTCTTGATCCTGCCTCCTGTACAGTGTCACTGACCTCCGTCCATAGTTCTTCAGGCACTCTGTCTATAAGATCTAATTCCTTGAATCTATTTGTCACTTCCACTGTATAATCGTAAGGGATTTGATTTAGGTCATACCTGAAAGATCTGTTGGTTTTCCCTACTTTCTTCAATTTAAGTCTGAATTTGGCAATAAGGCCTTATTGCCTTATTTCCATATTGTTTGCTTAACTATAATCTAAAACCCCACTTTATGTATTTCCTGGGAGAGTATACAGGTACAACTCCAAAATGTGAAAGATAGATGATACATATCTTTGGCAGAACTGCTAATTTAAAAAACTTTAGATCCTGAGGCAGAGGAGACATCCTAAAATAAGATCATACCTGGAGAACAACATGTGTAATGTTAAGAGATGCAGCTTAGTCAAAGATTAACCCAATAATTCTCAGATTGGAGCAAACTTAGATAGTGGAAACATGGCTTAGGTAGATTGTAGAAGCTAAGTGAATCAGGATTTTAACAACAAAAGCTTGTTAATATGAGTTGCCAATATTTTCAATGTTATGATTTCTGTGCACTGGCTTTTCTGAAGAGGGCATTGAATAGTGGTGATAATAACTATAATATTAATAGTTACAGCTAAATTTTATTCAGAACTTACTGTTTTACTCCTTGCTACTATTTTTTAAATTCCTTATAATGACTTCACAGTGTAGGTACTATTATTATAATCCCTATTTTACAGATGAAGAAATTGATGTTTAAAGATGCTATGTAATTTGTTCAGTTGGGATGGAGGAGCCAGGATTTGAAAATTGTGCTTTAAAAATTACTAAATTATGGACTCAGTCAGTTAACTTAGAGAAGCATATTCCAGGACTAGAGCACAGAGCAAAACTGGGAGTAACAGTCATTTTGCTTAGATAGCACATTGAATAGGATGAAGTGGAGTCTGGAAAATAATTATATGTGTATTATTTTTACATATCAGGTGGATGAGTAAGCAGTAAGACATGTTTACATGTCTTGGCTATTGTAAATACTGCTGCAATGAACACAGGGGTGCATATATCTTTTTGAATTAGTGTTTTTATTTTCTTTGGAAAAATATCCAGGAGTGGAATTGCTGGATCATATGGTAGTTCTTTTTGTTTCCCCCTACACTCTTGTTGTTCTTTTTTAAAAATTTTGTAATTGGAGGATAATTACTTTAAAATATGTTGTTGGTTTCTGCTCTACAACATTGTAACTCAGCTCTAAGTATAAACACATCCCCTCCCTCCTGAACCTCCCTCCCACCCTACCCCCAGTAGTTCTATTTTTAATATTTTGAGGAAGCTCCCATAGTTTCCCAGTGGCTGCACCAATTTACATTCTCACCAACAGGGCACAAGCATTCCTTTTCTTCAACATCCTCACCAATACTTGTTCTTTGTTGTCTTTTTGATAGTAGTCATTCTGACAGGTGTGAGATAATATATCATTGTGGTTTTGATTTGCATTTCTCTGGTAACTAGTGACATTTTGTATCTCACAATTGCCTCTCTTATTTAACTTAATATATAAATATTTAGGTTTTGCACTTTGGTCTTTATTTACATATGAGAGCTCCTATGTCATGTGAAACTTATCATAAAGATATTTGTGTGCTGTTTCCCTTGTTGATTAATTTTTTTGTTACAGAACCCTAGCCAAGAACGTAAGATGGGCAGTGGGAAAATTTCTCCTTCCCTCAGCAACATAGTGGAAAACAAGGCAAGAGAGTTTTAAGAAGGAAGATGTGGTCAATAGGAATAATGCCCCAGAGTAGTCACATAATGTGTAAACAACAGCAAAACACCAGAATTGCTATCAATAAGGATTTCTATCAAGCACTTACTAGATTTCATTCATTGTTTACTTTATACACATTCTCCACTTAATTCTCACAGCAATTCTATGAAATGTTGTTGTTATTGTCCTTATTTACAGATTGCGAAACTGACACTTATAGAATTATGCCAAAGATCACACTGCTAGTACAAGATTCAGATCGAGGTTTTTTGGCTCTAAAGTCCAAATATTCACCATGATCATGCACTGCGATGTGAAGAAGAGCAATGCGAGGTTTCGGGGTCTAGGTTACATAAGAGGCTACTTCTGAAGTGCTGAGCTCACCAGTATGGTTTATTAAGCAGACATCGGATATTCATCTAGTAGGGATATTGTAGACAGGATTCTTAAATCAAATGGGAAGGAACATAAAAGATTCTCCTGAAAAAGTTTAACGGTTGAGTTTGGTGGTCTTTCCAAAGAAAAGGTAAACATTCTTATTATAAGAAGGTACTGTGTTGTCATTTTGAATATCTCATATTGTTTTCAGTGATATAATGCATGTCTCTGGCTATCATATCTGGAGGCATTCTGTAGTTTATATAAATTATATCTGTACACAAATTTAAAAAAAAGAGGTACAGGTCATTAATGTTCAGTTACTGGTTTGTAGGAGAGTGTTTAACCTTAATATGCTATTCACTATAAATTATATCTGTACACGAATTTAAAAAAAAGAGGTATAGGTCATTAATGTTCAGTTACTGGTTTGTAGGAGAGTGTTTAACCTTAATATGCTATTCACTGTAGGACTACAAAATTCTGAATGGGGGAAAATATTCTATACTTGCATTCCTGGATATATTTAGATTGACTTCTGATTTACCGAATTTATAGCAGGTCAAGTGTTTCAGCCATCTTTGTACATTTGTTTGTCGGTAACCTTCATAATTTAGGTAAACATAATTAGTGGTTAGTGACTGTACACTTACTGGTATTTGTAGCTGCAAAGGCCTCTGCCTTCCTATAAGTGACAATTACATTTCTTTAATCAATTTGAAGTGTATTCTGGATTTACTGCTAATCTACTGGACTGTGGGCTCTGTTCAGTACAGGTCAGGAAAGTAATCACAACAGCAATATAAAAGATGTAATTATGGTACCATCCAATCCAGTCAAATCAAAGCAAATAGCTAATTTTCATTTGTAAGTTCCAGTGATGCTATTTATGTGCTCTGTCAAATACGTTTAAAAGACAATAGTCATTCATAAGTATGGATAACAAAATTTTGAAAGCATAGACTGTATCTAATTTATCTTTTCTGCAGTAACTCCCACAAATCTTGGCTCAATAAACAGTATATACTCATACACAGTTGTGATTTGTAATAATAATTAATCTCACCTGCAACTAAAAGGCAATGGCACCCACTCCGGTACTCTTGCCTGGAAAATCCCATGGACAGAGGAGCCTGTTAGGCTGCAGTCCATGGGGTCGCTGAGGGTCGGACATGACTGAGCGACTTCCCTTTCACTTTTCACTTTCATGCATTGGAGAAGGAAATGGCAACCCACTCCAGTGTTCTTGCCTGGAGAATCCCAAGGACAGGGGAGCCTGGTGGGCTGCCGTCTATGGGGTCACACAGAATCAGACACAACTGAAGTGACTTAGCAGCAGCAACTATGAAAAATTGTGTTGATTTTTATGTAAAATGAACCAACTAAAAAGATTTTTTTCTTTCAGATTTAATTAGTTGTGCATTTAAGTGATGACTATTAGAGAGATTTGATTAAACAAGTAACAATTTGTGATTTTAGTGGGAATATTAAATTTCAATTTTTAGTACTATTATGAAATTTATAATATAAAAACAATTTAAGATGCTTAAAACAACTTTTTGAGGATAAAAGAAAGCTTTAGGCCAGAAAGAGGTTGGAAAGTGTAAGGATTATTCTCAATTCCTGAGGGGTCAACCAGGTAGATTGAGGTGGAAGTTGTACTTGTTTTTAGTGGCGTTCTGGGGACTTCCCTGTGGGAAATTGGGAGGAAGGGACAGGGGACCAGATGAAGGGCAGAGTGTCGGGAGGAATTGGATGCTATCTTGTTTTCCTCTTCCACCCCTCCTTGTTCTCTCTTTCTCTGGGAAGAGACTCCAGTCCCTCCCTCAGCCCCTGCCTTCCTCCTTCCCTTCCACCTTCCCTCACTCCCTCTCTATTGGTGGGAAAAGACTCCAGTCCCAAGAAAATGGACACCCCATGCCTGGATATAAGTTTGATATCCTTCCCCCATTGGATTTGGAGGGGAAGGGCCATGGGAGGAAGGCCTGGAGATTCTTTGGTTCCAGAGCTAGGAAAAGCACAAGCAGGTCTCAATGGTCAGTGTAGTTCAGTTGCTGTACTGATGAGTCTTGGGGGAGCTGAGACCCCATGGAGTGAGCTCTGCTCTTGAGCCAGGTGCTCTGGCTACCTCTGACCTGGAAAGGGTGAGCTAATTTTTTTTTTTTTTTTTTGAGTAAAGGTACCACTTGCTTGTCCAGTTCCTGTCCATTTGGGCTGTTTCTGCCCAGAGGGGAGGCCCTTTACTTCTGCACATAGGGGTCTGAATAGACAGAGAGCAGTGGGTAGGGGCATATAGGGGGATCTCCTGAAGCCCTATCAGGTGTCCAGGGCCCTTGGATTGGGACAATGACGTTTTCCTTAAGGCAGCCCCAAGCTCAACAGTGAAATGGATGCTTCCATTTTCTCCCCTAAGAAAGCTCATTACAGTTTCAGACCTTAGTACTCCACTGGAAGGTCCCTATGACTTTCAGGTTTTCCCCCAGTTCTACATGCCCAGGGTCATGCTCTTCCCTAAGTTGGCAGCGTTAATGATAATAAATATTTTATTATGAAATGCATCAAACATGCATAATATTATAGAGAAACACATTACCAATTTCTGTCTACCCACCAGGTCAGATCTGTTTATTTTGCCATATTTGTTTTAGATTTTTTTTTCAGAATTAATGCAATCAGGTAGAGTTAAATCATCAGGAGTGGCTCTTACTGATTCTATTCTTCTTTCTGCCCTGGAAGTAACCATTACTTTGAATTAGTGATTGCCATTCCTGTGCATATTGTTAATCAATTATCATTACTACACAAAAATAATAGGGAACACTGTTTTTTATGTTTTAAAAATTCATCTGAACAGTATCATGTATCATTTTACAATGTACTTTTTTAGCTCAGCATTTTGAGATTTACCCATGTTGATGCTTGTAACCCTTGTTCATTCCTTTTAACTGAATGTATCATTGGTGTAAAGTATAGTTCTGGCTATTGACTGCCTCAACGAAGGTAGGTTACCTTTATTCAGGCAAGGAGGGGCGACAGTCGGCCTAACAACCAGGCTGAGCACGAGAGGGATCAGGCAGACTTCATATTTAAAGGAAGGTTTGTGGAAGCCATAAGGGAAAGGTTAGTCAGGTGGGATGTTTGGGTATTCTTTAGTTGAGATGGCATTTGTAGTTGAACAGGGGATGGGTGGTTTTGGGCAGGTGGTGATAAGTCCCTGGCAGATGTAGGGGGTGGAAGGTTTTTGGACAGGAGATGATAAGTCCCAGGTAGATGCAACTGGGATGGGACCTAAAGTTGGGTTTTGTTTTCTCTGAATTTAGATCATTCAGCAAGGTCCTCTGAGACCATTGCTTTTATTTCTAGGCCCAAAGACTCTTTAGTTGGGTTGTAGTGTTTATTCAAATGAGGATCAATTTTGCTTCTGTTTTGTACATTTTTAACCCTAAAAGCTCCCAGGTTACTTACCATAGCCATGTTGGCTATTTGATTATTGATACATGCATTTGTTCAAGGACTATCTATAAAGTGCTTTCCAGCTTTTCAAGCCCCATTTTCCCTGCTGGGACACAGGAAAAAATATGACACAGCTGTGGTATAAAGTGGAAGACAGGTATGTAAACAAGCAGGGGTTCTGCAGCCTGAGCTGTGCAATGTTGAGGCATGTACAGTGTGCTTGGGATCACAGAGGAGGGATGGAGGGGTAAAGGTAGGAGGACAGCCATTAGGCAAGCCTTCAAAGAAAAATTGACATTTCAGCTGCTTTTGAAAGAATGAATTTCCTGGGAACTAAAGTGTGGGGAGAACTACCCTTATAAAGAGATTGGCACCTGTAAAGAAAGGCAAGTGAATTTTGAAAGAGAAGAGTATAGTCAATAAATTGTAAGTAGATTAGTTAGCCAGGAACTGAGGGGGGAAATCACCTGGCTTTTATATGATTTTCCTTCCCCCAGAATCAGATGGATATATAGTGCCTGCTACTTATAGCACTTGTAACAGCTTCTTATTGCCATTGAGAAATATGGATGTATGTGTACATCCCCCTCATTGAGATAGTTTTCTAAAACTCTCCTGTATTTTCTTTTCTAGAGATTGATAGAATGGTTTTTAGGGTCCAACAGACCTGGATGTAAAACACAGCTCTGTTATATTCTAGGTGTGTGACCTTGACTCTTCTGAGTCTCAGATTCCTCATCTGTGATTTGGAATAATAGTAGTTTCCCTGCTATTTCACTAGTTCAGAAAGATAAGCTAGTGTAGTCATGGACTCTCCAGGCATTTCTTCTCTCTTGGGCTGGCAGGACTCCTGCTTTGCAGGACTCTAAAGACAGGGTATGTGCAAGCTAAGTCACTTTAGTCATGTCTGACTCTGTGCAACCCTACGGACTGTAGCCCGCCAGGCTCCTCTGTCCATGGGAAGGGCAAGAATACTGGAGTGGGTTGCCATGCCCTCCTCCAGGGGATCTTCCCAACCCAGGGATTGTCTCTTATGTCTCTTGCATTGGCAGGTGGGTTCTTTACCACTAGTGCCACCTGGGAAGTAAAACTGCAAAGAGTCTTTTGTGTTCTGTACTCAGTTTAATCAGGAAATGGGGTGGGCTACTTGATACAGTAGTTTCACAGATTTGAGAGGAGAATGTTTATAGGGGTTCCAGGAAAACAGTTTCTCTTATCCCCAGAAGATTTTGAAAAGGTAGGTTAAGCAAAGTGTGACAACTTTTTGATTGCAAGATATCTCAAAAACTTTCATACTTTGCATCTCAAAGAATGAAACCATGGTATAGAGCATTTCCCAAACTTATTTGATCATGGAATTCCTTTTCTGGGTACCTACCTCTATTACTATCTTTTTGAACCACAGTGCTTCACAGAACAAAGCTTGGGACCTGACTTAATGCTTGGTCAAGACTTCATTCAGTGTCAGGACATGAAGCAAATTATCAGTTTCATCCTTGAATCTTAACAATTCAATTTTTTTCCTCTGGAAATGACAACAGAGAATGATGCATAGTAGTAATTGTGTTTGTCCTGTGGGATATTAATTTCCAAATGTTTGTGATGCCTTAGGGAAAGATCTCAGGTTTTTATATTAGTTTATTATAACTCTGTTATCCCATTCTGAAATTTTTATAAATCTTTCTTTTTTTAACTTTTAATTTTTTTATTGGGGTGTAGCCAATTAACAATGTTGTAATAGTTTCAGGTGAACAGTGAAGGAACCCAGTCACACATACACATGTATCCATTCTCCTCCAAACTCCTCTCCCATCCTCACTGCCACATAACATTGAGCAGAATTCCAACATGCTATACAGTAGGTCCTTGTTGGTTATTCATTTTAAATATAGCAGTGTGTACGTGTCCATCCCAAACTCTCTATCACTTTCCCCCATTGTTCTCCCTGGCAGCCATACATTTGTTCTCTAAGTCTGCGAGTTCATTTCTGTTTGGTAAGTTAAATTCATTTGTATCATTTCTTTTAAGATGCCACATAAAAGGATGCCATACAATATTTCTCCTCCTCTTTCTGATTTACTTCACTATGACACTCTTTAGGTCCATCTATATTGCTGCAAATGGCATTATTACATTCTTTTTAATGGCTGAATAATATTGCTTTGTATATGTGTATCCATTCCTCTTCAATGGACATTTAGGTTGCTTCCATGTCTTGGCTGTTGCAGTGGACACTGGTGTGTGTGTGTGTATCTTTTTGGATCATATTTTCTCCAAATGTATCCCCAGGAATGAGATTTTAGGGTCATAGGGTAGCTCTTTTTTTTTTTTTTAACAAACTTCCATACTGTTCTTCGTAGTGGCTATACAAATTTGCATTCCCACAACAGTGTAGGAGGGTTCCCTTCTTTCCACACCCTCTCCAGCATTTATTATTTGTGAATTTTTTGATGATGGCCATTCTAGCTGGTGAGAGGTGATATCTCTTTGTGGTTTTGATTTGCATTTCTCTAACAATTAGCAGTGTTGAATGACTTTTAATGTGCCTCTTGACCACTGTATGTCTTCTTTGGAAAAATGTCCAGGTTTTCTGCCCATTTTTCAGTTGGATTGTTTGTTTTGTTGATGTTAAGTATCAATAGCTGTTTGTGAATTTTGGAGATGAATCCCTTATTGGTCACATTATTTGCAAATATTTTCTCCGAATCTGTGGGTTGTCTTTTCATTTTGTTTATTGTTTCCTTTGCTGTGTAAAAGCTTTTGAGTTTAAATTGGTCCCATTTGTATATTTTTGTTTTTATTTCCATTATTCACGGAGACATATTGAAAAATATTTTAGTTGTAAAAGAACTTGAACAAAAAATTCTAAATTTGTATAGAGACACAAAATACCCAGAATAGCCAAAGCAATCTTTAAAAAGCAAAACAGAGCTGGAGAAATAAGGCTTCCTGACTTCAGACTATACTACAAAACTGAAATAATGAAAACAGTATGGTACTGACACAAAAATAGAAATACAAATCAATGGAACAGAATAGAAAACCCAGAAACAAGCTCATGCACCTGTGGTCAATTAATGTATGACAAAGGAGGTAAGAGTACACATTGGAAAGACAGTCTCTGCAACAAATAGTGCTGGGAAAACTAGATAGCTACATAGCTTAAAAAAAATGAAATTAGATCATTCCTTAACATTATATACAAAAATAATCTCAAAATGGAGTAAAGACCTAAATGTGAGACCAGACGCTATAAAACCCCTAGAGGAAAATATAGGCAGAACACTCTCTGACATAAATCACAGCAATAGAAATCTTTCTTAAATCTATTAGATTTTTTATTTTGAATCATATCTTAGTAATATAACTAAAGACTTGTACTGTTTTATAAATATGGTATTCCTTATTTGTCTGCAAGTTACCTATCTCAAGGGCTTCCTTGGTGTGCTCAAACAGTTAAGAATCTGCCTGCAGGAGACACAGATTTGATTCCTTGCTTGGGAAGATCCCCTAGAGAAGGGAATAGCTACACATTCAGTATTCCTGCCTGGAAAATTCCATGGACAAAGAGGCCTGGTGGGCTATAGTCCATAGAGTCACACAGAGTCAGACACAACTGAATGACTAATGCTTTACCTGTCTCAGACTTGAAATTGTGCCTCATTTGAACATTTTAGGAATCTCCACTGTTAAAGAGTGTCAAATGTGGATCGCTCATTATATCAGTAAAACAAAGGGTTAAAAAAGCTCTCTGGCTAGGGATGGGGTTGGGAGGAAGGTAGGTGTAGGTTCAGGATAGGGGGACACATTTGCACCCATGGCTGATGCATGTTGATATAAGGTAAAAACCACCACAGCATTGTAAAGTAATTATCCTCCAATTAAAATAAATGAATAAAAAATTTTTTAAAGGCTCTCTGGATAGTCTAAATTTATGATCTAGCATATTAATAATTTCTTAATGAGCAATTCAGAAGGGAGTGTACATTAAATATTAATGGTGATGAATGACAAAATATGATCTTATTCTGTTTATAATTTATGATATAGTTCTTATTTCCATAAAGAATTTGAGAAGTTTACAAATAAAAGACACATTTATAGTAACACTCTTAATCAGAAAGAAAACAATTACTAACAGTAACAAACTATATAGATGGGGAGAAATATATGTGTTACAATGTAAGTTAATGTTGTTACAGCAATTGAAAATTAAATTGGTACAGGTCTTCCTGGCAGCTAAGGGGAAAAAAATTGGGGGTGGGAATAGTACATTATGAAGTTATAACATTAAAGCTTTTATCAGCAAAGTTTTATTTATTTATTTATTTTTTGAGGGTTTAGCTAATGTGATCAGAATACTTTGTTTCCTGTTGTGTTAACTGGGTCCAAGGGTAAAATTAAGAATTCCTAGAAAAATGAAAGGATCATATATTCCTTGGGCTTTAGTAATTTTCACTGGATAGGAAAAAAGCACCCAGTTGAAGATGCTTTTATTTAAAATTATTGTGTCATATTCCTTAATCTTTTTACTATAAGCAAAGTAGAGTATTGCTCATTTAGGCCATGGACCAAACAGCCAGGAAATACCATGGATTAAACCGAGTGCAAGTTGCTTAACCTCTATATGCTGTTGGAAGGATATCTTCAACCTTTTCAGATGCGTAGATCAGAAGGCAGCCCCACTTGGGGCATAGATCTCTTTGCTATATCCCAGATCACAGCATGAAAACAATTTAGTAATAAAGGTTCTGAGGTTGTCCACATGTTTCCCTGTCTAGAACCCACTGCTGCATCAATTCTGACCCCTTGAATAGCCAAATTCCTGGGAGTTGACACCTGCCACTGGGAAGCATTCTTATCACTTCCTGAGACCCTGAAGCATACTGTTTTCTGGCCTATCCTTTTAAACTTTCCTAATGCTTTTAGGCTTAGAATTATTTGTCTATGGATGTTCCCCTGAGTAGGACATGAGTCCCCCAGGTATGTCAATAATATGTTGCCCCTTGGAAATAATATTCTTCAAAAAGTCATTCATTATTTATTTAGAAGGAAGGTAGAGAATGTGAGGGAAAGGGGAGAAGGAGATTCTCTGGTAGTGGCACTTATTCTCTTCTCTGTGGCCAGGTCTGGTCTCAGACATTCACATCACACTTAGTGAAGCAAAAATGTACAGCTGACTGAACACAGCAAAATTCAGTGGTAATGCTGATTCCTTAGGTGTCTGAGGTGTGTCACCTGGAGGTTTCAAGTCCCATCCCATGTGGCTTATCAGAAACACTTTCCTAATAACTCTTATGGTCTTCCTGAGAGGACTTCTGGTAAATGCAAGCCTCTCCATTTAATCACATTTCAGCAATGTTCTAATACCTTTTATTGATTGGTGCCCCAGACAGCTGCCTGGCTGGCCTTCACTTTAATGTAGCTCTGGTGTAGGCTTCAGTGGAAATTTCTTTGGGGTCTTTTACATACATATCTATGACCCTTTTTTAAAGCTGTACTGAAGCCACAGAAATCATATTCCCCCCAAAAGGTCAACAGTGAAGTCACTTCATTTCAGCAAATGATGCATTAAAAAAAAACCCTTGCCTGAGGAAATGTGGAAGACACTTGGCCTGTTTTGGCCCCTGACTATTCCTTCTTTGATGTGATTTTGACTAGGGAAAAGAAAATAGAAATTTGGGCAGTTTAAAAACCAACCAGCATGTTCATAGGAGCAGGATACACAAGATCATCTACCACAGGATTAGTTTTCTGGTGTTAGAATGAGTGCCACTTAGAGGGTGTTTAAGGTTATTTAAATGTTCTAAATGAGTGTCGTCTTTGATTAATAGTGCCTATGCTCAGACAGTAAAGTGTCTGTCTACAATGTGGGAGACCTGGGTTCCATCCCTGGGTTGGGAAGATCCGCTGGAGAAGGAAATGGCAATCCACTCCATTACTATCGCCTGGAAAATCCCGTGGACAGAGCAGCCTGGTAGGCTACAGTCCATGGGGTCACAAAGAGTCGGACATGACTGAGCGACTTCACTTATTGTATGCTGGGAAAAGGAGTAATACTTGAGAAAATCGAAATTGCTGAACATTAAATGGAAGAAAAGAAAGAATATTGGAAATAAAATTTAATTAAATGAGACTTGATGTTTAGATGGAAAATACATTATTTTCATATGGTTTGCCATCCATCACTGCCATCCAATCCTCTTTACTATGGAACAATTCAACTTATATGGTCCAGATGTCAGAAACAAAAGGTACATATATTTTTTGGTAAATTGGAAGAAGTGAAGAAACTGGATTGTGTATTTTTACCTTCTTTAAAGAGACTCGTGTTTTAAATTTTTCTGAATGTTTTACTTAATTGTACAACTTGCATTCTAGGAGACAGAAAAGAGCCTTCTGTTCAATATAATGGACTCAATATAATGATCTCCCACCTATGAGGGCCCTGAAGGTGTTTATTCATCTGTTCAGTTATGTAACATACTCACCTGTCTGTTCCTTCTCTTAATCCTCATTCTCATACTCTGGTGTACCCTGGGACAGGTAGCAAGATTAATGTTATGTAGAACATGCTCTTAAAGAATCCTTATCTGAATGTGTGCCACAGATTAATTAATGACAGAGCACATGCTTTGATGAATCTGAGTGAACTTGCTAGGAGAGAACTAGAAGAGACCAACTTTCTCTGAGAGATGAAAAACACTAGTAGGCAGGAAGAGGAAGGGGCGAAGGAAAAAAAAAGAAGCAAAAAAGAAAGAAAAAACTTCTTAGAGGAAGAAATATGTATCTTGAAGGATTAACTACAGTTAGTCAAACTGAACTTGCTGTCTCTCTGAATGTTTTTGGTGTGTATATGTAATTATAAAAATCATATCTAATGAAAAATGTGGGATGCTTTTTTTTTTTTTTTTTAAGACTGAATGAAAGCATGATTCCCCAACTTGGAAAGTCCACAGTCTTCTCTTAATGCAGTTACTGTAGTAATAATGGTGATTGATTAGAGTTGGTGAGACCCATTTTTCATCTCTGCTGTCTGATCCCTTTATTTCATAGATTTAGAAACTGAGGCCCTGGATTGGGAATTTGGGACCATAAAAAGATGTGTCTACTAACACAGTATGAGTTAAGAGCTCATCTGGGATCAAGTCCTTTTTCTCCTAAGTTCTAATCTGAAATCCGTTATGTTCTACCATATAAACTGCTCCAAATTAACTTTTAACCAGAGAATACTACTATATGGTGTATATTCAGGAGACTTGATCAGCATAGTATCCGTGATTGTATCACATTTTCTGGGGTTTTATGATCAATTGATATCAGAAAGTAAAGGTATTGTATGTACCTAACTTGAAGGTGATTTCAGAGTGTGGTTAATCTCCTGTATACAATGAGTTTTTTTAAAAAATTCATTTTATTGGAAGACAAGGCAGTGCAGAGCAGTGAGTCTATTTGAATGCAATAGTGCTTTTTAGGTCCAGCCAATTTCTGATTCTCCGAGGCTAAATTCTATTAGGCATAAAAACTCAAATTTCAGGCACCTTGCATTGTGAACACAAGGAACATCTGTAGCAAATGTCTCATATTATAACTACTGGATACTGATTACTATCAGAAGAACTAGGCTTATAATGCTTATGGGCTAAAATGAAGAAAGATTAATTTCTAAAAACACCTAAGTACCTTACTTCTATGTTTGAACTGAACTGGAAGGATGGTGGATGATGCTGATAAAAACAACCTGCAAGTTCTCAGTTTGATCTTTTTTTCCCTCCAGAGCATTTATAGGGTTACCAATAGACATGTTAATGATAAGTACTATTAATTGGGCATCTACCACATTCTAAACATTTTAGATACATTATTCTAATGTACATAGTAATCCTGAAAGTCAATGTATCACCTTAATTTTACAGAAGAGAACAATAAGGCTCATACAGAAGTTAAGCATCTTGTCTTGAAGAAGAAAAATTAAAAATTTATCTCCTTCTCCTTCTGCCTCTGTAACTCATCTTGTTCCTTGCAAAGTCTAGATCATGTAGGTCTCAGAAAGTGGGGACTCACAATACTAAGAACTAGAGCTTATCTCACTCACTCTTGTCCTGCTCTTTGCAATTGCCCTAGCCCCTGCAAACCAACAAACCTGCTTCATCATGCCTGTCCGTGTATAAAACTCTGTAACCCCTTTGTTTGGGCCTCAGAGCTTGGAGTGTTAACTCCTGTTAGGCTTGGTCAAGCAGCATAAAAATAGTATTATGCAGCACAATAAACTTGAGTTCTCCAACTCTCCGAGTGTGGTGCTTTGTTTCTCCAATACTGGTTTTTGCAACATTTCTGGAGGCCCCATTGAGATTCCAAACACACTGGCCCCTTGAGCTGCTGGACTGGTGGCTCAGCCAGGTCAGAGTGGAGGAACCCCAAGATGAACGAGGAAGCATGCCGCCTGACAGTATTCTGGGTTCTCTTTTGGACTGATGTTCCAACTCTCTGGATGGCTGAGCCCTGATCAGACTCATTGGAGGGACGGACCAACTCACCAGGAATGGCCACAGGATAAGGTAAGGCCCTGGGGCTGGTCCCCAGTCAGGAAATCCTACCCCTACAGGTGGAAGAGGAGACTGATCATCTCCTTGGAGCTCCCAAGAAGGGAGCATCAGATAGGGAGACCTGGGGACTCAAGAAAAGGGAGGTACTGTGATAAACTCTGAGTGATTGTGTATGCATGATTGCTGATTGAATGAAGTAAAAGTGAGCTCCACAGTCCTTGGACTACAGGGCCTGAGAGGGTTCAAAACCTGTGGTTCCATGACAAACTCATAGGGCTGAAAGGTGGTGCCAGTCTCTGGGGGATTTTATCCCGCCCTGTGAGCCTGGGGTTTATACTGACCTGCCAAGCCTAAGAGGCATCTTAAATCTCCCTCGGGAGAGCAGCCGGGTGGACAAAAAATGAATGTGAACAAGCGTGCGGCCTGATTTGCTTGAGCTTCAGGCTCAATGGTGTGGCCTTATGGCCTTCACGGCTATGGAGTCCAGTGGGCCCTAGCTTGTGCTTCCGTAGTAACCTCATATGGTGTTTGCTTCTGGGGGAACCAGTCCCTCCCTGCAAGGCAGATCCTGATCAGGGGTTTATACTGATCTGCCAATGCTAAGAGTCACCTAAGTTCCCTCCAAGCAGGCATCTGAATGGTCTCTTTTTTTGAGGGGACACCCACCCTTGTTTGTCATTGTGCCACCTACTCAGAGCAGGATACACAGGGAGGTAGAAATTATTGGTTACTGGTTATTCTTCTGTTGATTGACTCCTTGAGCCGACATCTAGGAGATTAGGTTTTCCTCAAAACCCTGCCAGGTAGATTACATTTGTCAATACGAGGGAAGTTCCTCTAAGCCAACAGTTTTAGGTTGCATGATAAAGAACTTTAAGAAGGGCTTTGTAGGAAATTATGAGTCAAGATGACCCCCCAGGAAGCTTTGTAACTTATTTGAGCTCAACTGGCCATCCTTTGATGTTGGATGGCTGCCAGAGGGCACTCTCAACCTGCCCACTGTCCAAGCAGTACATGAGGTTGTCAATGGGACTCCAGGATATCCACATCAGTTTCCATACATAGACTCCTGGCTTCTAATAGCACAGACCCTGCCCCCATGGGCAAGATTTTGCATGAATGAACAGGGACAGGGTAGGGTATTTGTGGCGTAACCACTCAAAAAAAAGGAGAAGGGAACACTATATTCCAGGGAGATTCAGTGGAAGACCCACTACTGCCCCCTCCATACTTTCCTCTGACTCCACAGACCCTGGCACAGCCAGCGTCAGACCCATTGCTGGACAGCCTACATCCCTCCGTGTCCCCCACACCACCTCACGAGCAAGATTCCAGCCCTGAGCCAGTAGGGAAGTGGCTCTGCTCGGCCAAACAATCTAACCAGCTGACTGTGGTCCATCAGATGCCACTGTAAGAAACTCAAGGTCCTCAACAAGTGAACCAGTATGGCTCAGTCCAGCCTGGTTGCTCCATCCTCTATTACCAGCCCTTCAGCACTACTGATCTCCTAAACTGGAAACGCCATAGCCCAGCATACTCTGATAAACCACAGGCTATGATTGACCTCCTAGAGTCCATTTTCCACACCCTCAGCCTACATGGGACAACTATCGCTAGCTCTTCACCACTGAGGAAAAGTGACGCATCTCAACAGAAGCCCAAAAATGGCTCTGAAGACAACCGCCCAGAGGTCTTAGATGTAGAAGGATGGGCATGAGAAGCGATGCCAGAGACGAGACCTAATTGGGATTTTAATACCAGAGAAGGACAAGAAACCCTGGGTCACTACCATGATGCCTTTCTACATGGACTTCGAGTGTGAGCCAAAAAGCCCACCAATATGTCCAAAATTACAATGATAATCCTAAAAGCAGATGAGACCTCCACTGATTTCTATGAAAGACTGTGTGAAGCGTTCTGGACATACACCTCATTTGACCCTGAGACCTCTGAAAATCAATGGAAAATTAATGCTGCTTTTGTGGCTCAATCCTGTGCAGACATCCAATGAAAGCTCCAAAAGCCAGAAGGCTTAGCTGGGATGAATGCCATACAGCTCCTAGAGGTAGCGAATAAAGTCTTTGTGAACCGAGACCGTGAAGCCCCAAAATGAAACAGAAAACAGCCCTGCTAGCAGCAGCATTGAGGAGCTCAGATATAGTGAAACAGACTGTTTGCTCGTGGAAAGGAGAAACTAAGAAGAGACTACCACTATGCTACAACCAGTGTGCCCATTGCAAACAGACCAGACCCTGGAGGAATGAGTGCCCCCATCGCAGAGGGACAGCTAAAGGGTCAAAAAAGTTCAGTCAACCCAACAAAGAAAGACACCAGCCTGAGCCGGCTATCCAAAGCCTTGTTGGCCTGGCTAGAGCAGAATCAGAATAGGGAAGACCAGGCTTCCTGATCCTGGGCCCCCAGGAGGCCATGGTCACAATGAAAGTAGGGGGCCAATCAATGACTTTTATGGTGGATCCTGGAGCTAAACACTCTGTGATAACTACACCCGTGGTTCCGCTCACAGGCCAAACAGCAACTATTGTTGGGGTCAAGGGACATGGCAGCCTTCTCATTTTGCAAGGCCCATTCATGTCAGCTAGGGGACAATCTGGTGACTCATAAATTTCTGTACTTGCTGGGAATGCCCCATTCCCCTGCTGGGTAGAGACTTACTGACAAAACTGGGGACGCAAATCACCTTTGCCCCCAGAAAGCCAGTGAGACTCACCTTGGGGAGGCAATCAGCTCTGATGATGGCCGTGACTGTGCCCGGGGAAGATGAATGGCATCTCTGTTCCTCAGGGAAGGAACAAATAAGTCCCCCCAGACTGCTAAAAGAATTCCCTGATGTCTGGGCAGAGAAGGGGCCCCCAGGTTTGGCCAAAAACCATGCCCCAATTGTAGTGGACCTGAGACCAGGAGTCACTCCTGTTAGACAAAAATAAATATCCAGTACCGCAGGAGGCACACCTGGGAATTCGGGACTGCATCCAGGGCCTACGAGATGCCGAGATCCTAATTGAATGTCAGTCTCCCTGAAACACTCTGCTCTTACCAGTCAAAAAACCTGGAGGGAACGACTACCGTGCCATCCAAGACCTCTGCCCCATCAACAGTGCAGTGATCACCACCCATTCAGTGGTCCCAAATCCTTACATTCTCCTGAGTCTCTTACCCACTCAGGCAAGCTGGTTCACCTGCTTCGATCTCAAGGATTCATTCTTCTGCCTCTGGCTGTCACCAACCAGCCAGCTCTTGTTTGCCTTTGAATGGCAAGATGCACACACTGGGAGAAAGACACAGCTGATTTGGACTCGACTGCCACAAGGCTTCAAAAACTCACCTACCCTGTTTGGTGAAGCCCTGGCTGCGGACCTTGCTGCCTTTCCCAGGGAACCTTTAAACTGCACCTACTCCAGTACGTGGATTACCTTTTGCTAGCCAGTCCCACCCAAGGGGACTGCTGGAGAGGTACCAAAGCCCCGTTGGCTCTACTCTCCACCATAGGGTACAAAGTGTCATGGAAAAAGGCTCAGATCTGCAGATAGGAGGTCACATACCTGGGGTTTGTCATCTCAAAAGGGGATCAGGTGCTCGGACATGAGAGGAAGCAAGCCATCTGTTCAATACCTTGGCTGAACACCAAGTAAGAAGTCTGTGAGTTCCTTGGGGCTGCCAAATTCTGCCGGACCTGGATACTGGGTTTCTCTGAAATTGCCAAGCCTTTGTTTAAAGCCACAGCATGGTCTGATAAGGACCCCGTAGAGTGGGGACCTGAATAGGAAAAGGTCTTCGAGGAGATAAAGAAACTCTTGACCAGCACTCCAGCATTAGGGCTGCCAGATGTGATTCAGGACTTTAATCTCTTTGTACATGAGAAAAATCACACTGCACTGGGGGTCCTCACATAAACAACTGGGCCATGGCAGTGCCCAGTCGCATACCTGTCCAAACGACTGGATCCAGTGGCTGCAGGATGGCCGCCATGCTTCCAGGCATTAGCTGCCACTGTGGTTTTGGTCAGAGAAGCAGATAAACTTACTCTAGGACAAAATATAAATGTAAAAGTTCCCCATGCTGTTACTGCCCTGATGAACAGCCAGGGGCATAAGTGGCTGACCAACTCCAGGATGACTCACTATCAAGGACTGCTTTACGAAAACCCACGGGTCCAACTCGAGACTGTGTGGACACTGAGCCCCACCACCTTTGTACCTACAGAAGCAGGAACCCCTGATCATAACTGTGAGGAGGTCATAGACGAAATTTACTCGAGCAGGCCAGAGCTGACGGACATTCCCTTCCAGAACCCAGAACTGGAACTGTTCACTGACAGAAGCAGTTTCATTCAAGATGGGCAGCGCAAAGCAGGCTATACCATAGCAACAACTGACAAGAGAGTGAAGGCTGCGGCCTTGCCACAAGGGTGATCAGCACAGTGGGCTGAGCTATGGGCACTCGCCAAGGCGCTAAGGCATGCCGAAGGGAAACGAGTCAACATTTATACTGATTCAAGGTATGCCTTTGCTACTTTATGTGTACATGGAGCCATTTATAAAGAAAGAGGACTATTGACAGCCGGGGGTTGGGGGATGCAGGGGTGGAAAAGAGATTAAAAACAAAAAAGAAATCCTTCATATGTTGGAAGCAGTCTGGAAGCCTTCCCAAGTGGCAGTCATCCATTGTAAAGGCCATCAGCAAGGAACTGATCCAATCAGCAAAGGAAATAGGTTGGCTGACCAGGCAGCCAAGGAGGTGGCAACCCAACCAATCCCCACAGTGGGCCCCAAGTCAATCTTTAAGGTCCTCTTGGCACAAGAATTGCCTCTGTCCCTGAGATACACCAAGGAAGATCAATGGGCTCTAAATGAGGGAGGAATAAAAGAAAAGGAGGGCTGGTGGAAGCTTCCAGACCAAAGACTCTGTCCTCAGCAATTTAGCAGTCCAGCTGGTAAAGCAACATCATGAAACAACTCATTTAGGAAAAACTGAGCTGGAGAGTTGACTGAGCCACTACTGTTTCATTCCTAACTCCCAACCCCGTGTGCCCATATCAGTGCTAGTGTGTGGCTTGTGGGCAAAACAATGCCAGCCAATGACCAAGACCCAAGCCAGGGGTGCAGACAGTTGGGACACTGTCCTTTGAAGATCCAGAAGTGGACTTTACTGAAGTCAAGCTCTACAGGGACTATAAGTATTTACTTGTGGTATCTGCACCCATTCGAGATGGGCTGAAGCCTTCCCCACATGCACTGAATGGGCACAAGAAGTGGCCAAGGCCTTACTAAGAGACATAATCCCGAGATATGGGCTGCCTCTCTCCGTAGGGTCTGTCAATGGGCCAACTTTTGTGTCTGAGATAATCCAAACTTTATCCAGGACACTGGGAATCAAACAGAAGCTTCACACTGCTTACAGGCCAGAGAGCTCAGGGAAAGTTGAACGCATGAATCGGACCCTCAAGACTACATTAGCTAAACTCTGCCAGGAGACCCAGTTATCTTGGGTTGACATATTACCCCTAGCCTTACTCTGAGCCTGACGCACCCCAAGGTCCTCAGGCTATTCCCTCTTTGAGATCCTATATGGGGGAATGCCCCCAGTGATAGGAAAATTCAAGGGAAACCCCCAACAACTAGCTGATCTGGAGATGTCCTGACACCTCCAGGCCCTGGGAAAAGTCTTCCACCATATCGCCTGAGAAACCTTAGAAAGATCACCCATTCCTTTGGGCAATTGGGTTCATCCCTATCAGCCAGGAGATGAGGTATGGGTTAAAGATTAGAAAAAAGAACCACTTCAGCCAGTTTGGACAGACCCTCACATGGTTGTCCTGGCAACCACTGCTGTTAAAGTTACAGCAGGCATCATCCCTTGGTGTGACCCACCACACCAGGGTCAAGAAGGCAGTGGCTTCCTGTAATGAGGACACCTGGAAAACAGGGACCCCCAAAATCTTCTTAAGATCTGGTTCCAAAAACAATGGCCTTCACCCACGAAAGAGGCTGAAACCTGCTTGGTCACTCTGGAAGCTGACTAGTCCATGCACAGCAGAAGCATAAGGATTCTTCAGCCTTGCTCCAGCCACACTCCAGCAGCTGGCTGGTCAATGCACGGCGGAAGCCTGAAGATCTGGCTATTAAAATACCAATGGATTTTCATTGTCAACCCTGGACTCTATCCCTGATTGGTATTATTGCTGTGCTTTTCACTATAGGACTAGCTTCAATCACACCTTAGGACTGGGATTTGCGTCAGAAGCTGCGGTTAGCTGTGTTATCTCACTGTAGTGGGAAGCCTCATTCTTAGATGTCTCTTATGATCAGTTCTCCCTATTAACTAAATTACTCCACAGTATAACTGACCCCCCTTCATGATAGGCTCAGTTGCTATAGCCGTGACAACCCAAAGATGGGGAGAAAACCTTTTGCAAGTGTTCAGTTATCTGTTATGTGCAGGCTGCTTTGCAGCCTTTTGGTGCCCTTGCTGTAACAGATGGTGCTGTTCCTTATCCATCAAGCACCTGTCAACATTACAGTCAACCCTTAAAATCGCTTACTTAACCATCAGCTAGAACAGTGTGTAGATAGCCAGTCCTGTAGGCCAGCCACCTACTGCCTTCATAGCCATGTGATGTATGTCCAGGGGCCTGGGTGCCACAAATGTTTTCCAGTCACGCCCCCCACTGCCGCTACCATTCCCCCACCAGAGGATCCAACCCCAGGTGGCATCCCGACACCATGGCATTGCCATCATGCCCCTGTGCCTCTGTCTACCCCAAATGCCATGCAGAGGTTACAACCCAGAACAGGTGTCTGTCTGCCAAATACATGGAAAGCCTACCTGACAGGGACAGTAATGCAGACAAGTGAAATCATGGACCAACTTTGCCCTAGAGAATCAGGCTCTGCCTGTTGGCGGGATGACCCAGGTTACAGAGTTAACCCCCCGTAGGCCCCCGTCTGCACCAGGTTCTCAACTCAACTCATCGCCTTCTTAATGACACCACCCCCAGCTGGCCAGGGATTGCTGGCTCTGCTTATGCTTAGGAGCTCCACAGTACTTAGTTACACCAGCACCAAAATAATGCAACAGCCATGGGAACTCCTATAGAGCCACCCTTACAAGGGCCAGTCTTAAGGATAATTGAGTTAACTCAAAAGGCTCCAGAATGCTTTACAAATGATGGAGGAACTGAAGCTTAGGCAATTTAGCCAGGAACGAATGTAATCAAACTTTAGAAGTTGAGTGGCCCACTCATCCTCCCACAAACACAGTATGGGGCCACCCCCTTCAAGGCCTTTTCTTTGTTTGTGGGACAGATGCTTACTTATGTCTACCAGTCAACTGGATGGGTATCTGCTCCTTAGCTTTCCTCACTCGCCGGATGAATATTGTCCCCAACAGCCAGACTCTTACTGTACCTCTGACAACACATATGTGGTCAAAAAGAGTCATCCAGTTTATACCTCTACTAGCTGGTCTGTGAATTATGGCTGAGCTAGGTATGGGAATAGAAGGAATTGTTTCATCAACCACCTTTTACCATATGCTCTCGAGAGACTTCACAGATGACATTGAGAGAGTGGCCAAATCTTTAGTGGCCTTACAGGACCAACTAGACTCCCTGGCTGAGGTGGTTTTACAGAATAGGAGAGGGTTAGACCTACTGATAGCTGAAAAGAGAGGACTCTGCCTCTTCATAAATGAAGAATGTTACTTTTATGTAAACCAATCAGAAATAGTCAGGGACATGGCTCAACAGCTGAGGGAATGAATCATAAAAAGGAGAGAGGAACTAGAAAGTGCCTGGGGTAACTGGAACAATATCTGGAGCTGGGCATTATGGCTTCTCCCTTTAGCTGGTCCTCTCTTCATGTTCTTTGTGGTGCTCTTGTTTGGCCCTTGTATCCTCAATGCAGTTACCCAGTTCATAACCTCTTGGATTGAATCTGTAAAGTTACAGCCTCCTAGACAATGGGGAGCTCTGAATGTCCTACCAAAACATGAGATGATGCTTTCTACAACGAGTGATAGAAGCATCAAGTTGGGGAATGAAGAGGAAAAGTTAAAATTTTACCTCCTTCTCCTTCTGCCTCTGTAACTCAGCTTGGTCCTCGCAAAGTCTAGGTCACATAGGTCTCAGAAAGTGGGAACTCTCAATAGTAGGAACTGGAGATTATCCTGCTGCAGTTCTTTGCAATTGTCCCAGCCCCTGCAAACCCACAAACCCACTTAATCATGCCTATCCATGTATAAAGACTCTGTAACCTCTTTGTTCAGGGCTCAGAGCTTGGAGTGTTAATGCCTCTGGGCCCACTGGCGTAATAAACCTGAGTTCTCCAACTCTCTGAGTGTGGTGCTTGGTTTCTTGAGTACTGGTTTCTGCAATAGTCTCAGGTATGACAATTAGTCAGTATGACAGTTAGAAGGTGGATGGAGCTAACCAAACCAGGCTGGAGTGACTCTATGCTCTTTACATATTTCCAGAGATTGTCTGATTTGTTTTTGTATCCTCAAGTCCTAGCCAGTGCCTGGTCTAGGAAGCATATAATCAGTTGTTTGAATTGGCTTTAGTTAAAGTGAGGATTTTGATGCCCCAAAATTTATGTATCTGAAAATGTCAGCTGAGAAATAGTCTGTGAGTGCAGTAGCCCAGCCTTGACTAGAAGGCTGGTTATTGTCTGCCCTGTATGTATGTTACTTGCAGGCTGAAGGCAACCTGAGGCCCACAGTGTCCATTCCAGCTAGAAGAAGTCAGAGACCTGCAGGGGAATCTCTGAGAGAGGGAGGAGAGCAGTCACCAGTGCAGTCTCTTACTCTGCCTCTGAGGCCATTCTGCTTTCTCTCTCTCTCTCTCTCTCTCTCTTTCTCTCTCTCCCCGTTTACCTCTCTGAATGCTTACCTACTAGACTTGATCTTTTCCTCTTCCCAGTGCCTTGCCATGTTGGCCCAGATTAAGAGCTTAGTCTGGATTGATTCCCACATGCTCCAACCTTCATTGTGAATTGACAAATATTCGCTGAGAGATGATTGTTCTCAGCTAGTTTTCTCTACCTTTTGAGATTTGTGGCTTCATCCTTTTCTAATTTATTCTTGCCAGCAGTTGCCATGACCTGATGTCAGGGGGATCAGAAGGAAGGATTGATACAGAGAATAGTAGGCGTAGGAGTTAGAGGGCAGGAATCTGTCCTTGAGTGGTAGGAGGCCAGGAATTAGTTAATCCCTGACAGGAGGATTTAGGAGGATGTGTGGGGGTTGACTTAGGGGATAGACTATATTCCCATTAAAGAAATTAAAGAGCAGCATGGAAAATGGGTAGTAAGACATTTTTTGGATGCAAGTTACATGATCAAAGTTAGGCTAAGCTAAGTACAAAAGGACGATACTTGGATGCCCTGCAACATCCAAAGACAATATCCAAAGACAAAGGCATCCACCTCTCAGGAATAACCTGGAAAGGGGGACCTGAAAGCCACTTCCATTATCCATCTCTCTCTCCCTTGCTTCTTTCTGGCTCTTTGCCTTGTTTTTCTCCCTCTCCAGCATCTAGTCCCAGAGCAGGAAGCATGGGCACCAAGATAATCTTAGCCTTACAGTTACAGGTACAGAAACTGAGAGACTAGCCTCTTTGCTTTTTACCCTTTCATTTTTCTTCTCTTGTCCTACTTTCTTCTTTTTCTCCTCTCTCTCTCCCTTCAAGTTCCATAATTTTCAGGAATAAATAGTCAAATCAGCTTGGATCACAATGTTAACCCTTGAACCAATTATCTGTGGCAAAGGGCACAGACACATTATAGAAACATGGCAGGCTTGCTGCTGTCATGCTGATGGGGTGGGGAGTGACAATTTTCTAGAAATTGTCAGGGAACAAAATTCATAATTACCACTCTCAAAATACAGTCAGTGCTCCCTTAAGAGTATGAATTAGTGTGATGATTATGTGTAATAATGCAAACAGCCAATTTTATTGGGCCCAACCAGAACTATGCCAGTTCTAAGAAGGAGTTAGTATTACTCTCATTTTATAGATCAGGAACTAAGCACAGTATAGCCCATACTATTAATTACCACACTATACTGCCTTACCTGATAACTGACTAATCATTATGGAACTATAACATGAGATATTTGAAAAGGTTTATTAAATGATAGTGCAAATTAACTCTTTATAGTACACTTCAGTGTTCAGCAAACCAAATAGTTGCACTTTAAGCCACAGTGCAGCAGCAAGCTATGCAAGATACATTAATAGTGCTCTGTGATCATGCAATGTCTTTTGAGTGTTTCAAAATTGCCAACCGTCTATTTCTGTCCCAATTGGATAAAGTAAGACTCAGATGTATGATGTGATCTAATGAACATAAATCCAGTGCCAAAGTGAAACATAAAATCTAGCTTTCTGATTGCCCAGGTTTTCTGACGTCGGTACTGCTTTTCAGTTGAGTAGCTAAAGAGTCCCCCCACCCCCACCCCCACTTAGGGTGGGGGGAAATGATTCTGTGATTCTGAATAAGAACTAATTTCTACTTTGATTTTTATGATGATGGAAAGGAACCGATAATATCTGAAGTTTCAGAAAACCTGGTGGAAAGACCTTTTATAACCTTGGGCATAAGCAGAAGTACCTCAATAAGTATTTTTTGGTTGCAGTTTGATTTAGCGCCATTTGATTTAACACAAGGGTGAGAAAAGGATAAACTGGGATAACTGGAATAGTTGTAGCCTTGACTCTGTTCAGACAGCAGTCTCACTGACCAAATATTACCGCATTAAAGAACTGTGATGATTTGGACCTCAAAGATCTTAGTTCTAGCCTGGTCTCTCTTCTATTTACTAGATGTGGCATATTTATTGAGCCTTGTTTTCTTCATTTATAAGATGAAATATTGGTAACAGTTACTTTCACTATCTCAGTTTTATCCTACACACCAAATGAAATGATTTATATAAAAGAAGATCATGGCATCCGGTCCCATCACTTCATGGGAAATAGGTAGGGAAACAGTGGAAACAGTGTCAAACTTTATTTTTCTGGGCTCCAAAATCACTGCAGATGGTGACTGCAGCCATGAAATTAAAAGATGCTTACTCTTTGGAAGGAAAGTTATGACCAACCTAGATAGCATATTCAAAAGCAGAGACATTACTTTGCCAACAAAGGTTCGTCTAGTCAAGGCTATGGTTTTTCCTGTGGTCATGTATGGATGTGAGAATTGGACTGTGAAGAAGGCTGAGCGCCGAAGAATTGATGCTTTTGAACTGTGGTGTTGGAGAAGACTCTTGAGAGGCCCTTGGACTGCAAGGAGATCCAACCAGTCCATTCTGAAGGAGATCAGCCCTGGGATTTCTTTGGAAGGAATGATGCTAAAGCTGAAACTCCAGTACTTTGGCCACCTGATGCGAAGAGTTGACTCATTGGAAAAGACTCTGATGCTGGGAGGGATTGGGGGCAGGAGGAGAAGGGGACGACCGAGGATGAGATGGCTGGATGGCATCACTGACTCGATGGACGTGAGTCTGAGTGAACTCTGGGAGTTGGTGATGGACAGGGTGGCCTGGTGCTGCGATTCATGGGGTCGCAAAGAGTCGGACACGACTGAGCAACTGAACTGAACTGAACCCTCTAGATGTTAAAAATGTTATAAAATTTTACCTTTTATGATTAAGATTTATTTCAGAGATTCAAAAAAAGTATAGAGAATTATGAACACACACTTCTGTATCTACCACATAGTTTAAAAAAGAAAAGATTGCTGATGATTTGACATTCCCTCCTACCCCACCCTGGTATACGTGTCCCTGATCCAATTCCTTCCTCTTTGTCTCCAGAATTAATTATTTTAAATTTATTCAGCATTACAAAGCATTTACAAATAATTTTGTAACATATGCCTGCCTCTCTAAACTATGTATTTGATCAGTAAGGTCGTGTACATTCTTCTATCTCCTGCTTTTTCCACTTGATTTATTTTTGCAAATTTCGTTTTATCAAATAATTTGTTTAATTGTAATTAAGTAATTTGAATTTAATTTTGTGTAATTTAGGAAGTGTATTCATTCTCTCATTGTTGGAACATTAACTTGTTTCTTGTTTTCTTTTAAAATTTACTGCTGTGCATAATGCTGTCCATGTTCTTTTAGAATCACCTTATGCACAGGAACTTGCTGCTTCACAAGTGGAAGTTGTTTTGTTCTCCCTCCTCCCTCATATCCTTGGCCGTGGAGGTGAAATACACACATGTCTCAGGTGTCCTCCTGCCTATACCACCTAAGTTTGACTGTCCTGTCAGGCCATAGTGCCTGCCATCCCCCCTTGTGTTGTCTGCTATTCCCCTCTTCACTTTCCTGTCCCTCAGTTCATTCTCCCTTATTTGTCAATGATTTTTGCTCCTGTTCACTAACCCAAGAATACATCAAAATAAGACATACCCTATCATACAGTTGGCAGAGACAGTATAGGAACAGTTATCCATGTCTTCAGAAGGCGGTTGACCCTGCTATGCAGTAGCACATAATGGAAAGCAGTCTCAGTGTAAGTGTGTAAACTGACACAGGATGACTAGTTTTGTTTCCATTTGACTTGGAACCCGAAAATAATCTAGTTGTGGCTAACTGTAAAATACCTGTTTATAACAGTTGTCTGGTATATGGACAAGGGCCAATTCTTTTGATAAGGCATGGTGATAACCTCTGTAATTCTTACCAATTTGTTCTGTAAGGAAATAGTATCATATCATGACCACACTTAATTATGATGTAACACTGGCATTATTGGTAAAATTCTATGACTTTATGTAAACAGGTCAGTCATATGATAACACTGATATTGATGATCAGATGTATTAGAAGGTTGAATTAAAACCTCCCTAGGATGTAGTGCCAGAAAAACTAGATTTATCTAGTTATCAGCTAACTTCCATTTTTTAAAATTTATTTTAATTGCAGGATAATTGCTTTTCAATGTTGTATTGGTTTCTGCCATACATCAACATGAATTGTACCAGCTACTTCTAAATCAGTTCAGTTCAGAAGCTCAGTCGTGTCCAATTCTTTGCATACCAGAGTTTGCGAACCAATGGACTGCCTCCCTCCACTCCATCACCAATTCCCAGAGTTTATCCAAACTCATGTCCGTTGAGTGGGTGATGCCATCTAACAATCTCATCCTCTGTCGTCCCCTTCTCCCACCCTCAATCTTTCCCAGCATCAGGGTCTTTTCCAAAGAGTTAGTTCTTCGCATCAGCTGGCCAAAGTATTGGAGTTTCAGCTTCAGCATCAGTCCTTCCAATGAATATTCAGCACTGATTTTCTTTAGGATGGACTGGTTGGATCTCCTTGCAGTCCAAGGGACTTTCAAGTGTCTTCTTCAACACAGGAGTCTTCTTCAAAAACATCAATTCTTCAGTGCTTAGATTTCTTTATAGTCCAACTCTAGAAATCCATACATGACTACTGGAAAAACCATAGCCTTGACTAGACGGACCTTTGTTGACAAAGTAATCTCTCTGTTTTTTAATATGCTATTTAGGTTGGTCATAATTTTTCTTCCAAGGCATAAGCATCTTTTAATTTCATGGTTGCAGTCACCATCTGTAGTGATTTTGGAGCCCCCCAAAATAAAGTCTCTCACTGTTTCCACAGTTTCCCTATTTGCCATGAAGTGATGGGACCAGATGCCATGATCTTAGTTTTCTGAATGTTGAGTTTTAAGCCACCTTTTTCACTCTCCTCTTTCATCAAGAGGCTCTTTAGTTCTTTGCTTTCTGCCATAAAGGTGGTGTCATCTGCATATCTGAGGTTATTGATATTTCTCCCGGCAATCTTGATTCCAGCTTGTGCTTCTTCCAGCCCAGCGTTTCTCATGATGTACTCTGCATATAAGTTAAATAAACAGGGTGAAAATATACAGCCTTGATGCACTCTTTTCCCCATTTGGAACCAGTCTGTTGTTCCATGTCCAATTCTAATTGTTGGTTCCTGACCTGCATACAGATTTTTCAAGAGGCAGGTCAGGTGGTCTGGTATTCCCACCTCTTGAATAATCTTCCACAGTTTGTTGTGATCCGTACAGTCAAAGGCTTTGGCATAGTCAATAAAGCAGAAATAGGTGTTTTTCTGGAACTCTTGCTTTTTTGATAATCCAGTGGATGTTGGCAATTTGATCTCTGGTTCCTCTGCCTTTTCTAAAACCAGCTTGAGTATCTGGAAGTTCATGGTTCACATACTGTTGAAGCCTGGCTTGGAGAATTATGAGCATTACTTTACTAGCATGTGAGATGAGTACAATTGTGCGGTAGTTTGAACATTCTTTGGCATTGCCTTTCTTTGGGATTGAAATGAAAACTGACCTTTTCCATTCCTGTGGCCACTGCTGAGTTTTCCACATTTGCTGGCATATTGAGTGCAGCACTTTCCCAGCATCATCTTTCAGGATTTGAAATAGCTCAACTGGAATTCCATCACCTCTACTAGCTTTGTTCATAGTGATGCTTCCTAAGGCCCACTTGACTTTGCATTCTAGAATGTTTGGCTCTAGATGAGTGATCATACCATTGTGATTCGTGGGTCGTAAATATCTTTTTTGTACAGTTCTTCTCTGTATTCTTGCCACCTCTTCTTAATATCTTCTGCTTCTGTTGCTGCTGCTGCTGCTAAGTCGCTTCCATCATGTCCGACCCTGTGTGACCCCATAGACAGCAGCCCACCAGGCTCCTCTGGCCCTGGGATTCTCCAGGCAAGAATACTGGAGTGGCTTGCCATTTCCTTCTCCAATGCTTGAGAGTGAAAAGTGAAAGTGAAAGTGAAGTCACTCAGTCATGCCTGACTCTTTGCGACCCCATGGACTATAGCCTACCAGGCTCCTCCATCCATGGGATTTTCCAGACAAGAGTGCTGGAGTGGGTTGCCATTTCCATACAATTTGTGTCCTTTATTGAGTCCATCTTTGCATAAAATATTCCCTTGGTATCTCTAGTTTTCTTAAAGAGATCTCTAGTCTTTCCCATTCTATTGCTTTCCTCTATTTTTTTTTTTTTTTTTTTTTAAATTTTATTTAAAAAAAAAAAAAAATCACATGCTCCCCATCCTGAACCCTCCTCCTCCCAACTCCCCATACCATCCCCTGGGCCTTCCCAGCGCACCAGCCCCAAGCATCCAGCATCGTGCACTGAACCTGGACTGGCATCTCGTTTCATACATGACATTTCACATGTTTCAATGACATTCTCCCAAATCTTCCCACCCTCTCCCACAGAGTCCATAAGACTGTTCTATACATCAGTGTCTCTTTTGCTGTCTCGTACACAGGGTTATCGTTACCATCTTTCTAAATTCCATATACATGCGTTAGTATACTGTATTTATTTTTTTCCTTCTGGCTTACTTCACTCTGTATAATAGTCTCCAGTTTCATCCACCTCATTAGAACTGATTCAAATGTATTCTTTTTAATGGCTGAGTAATACTCCATTGTGTATATGTACCACCGCTTTCTTATCCATTCATCTGCTGATGGACATCTAGGTTGCTTCCATGTCCTGGCTATTATAAACAGTGCTGCGATGAACATTGGGGTACACGTGTCTCTTTCCCTTCTGGTTTCCTCAGTGTGTATGCCCAGCAGGGATTGCTGGATCATAAGGCAGTTCTATTTCCAGTTTTTTAAGGAATCTCACACTGTTCTCCATAGTGGCTGTACTAATTTGCATTCCACCAACAGTGTAAGAGGGTTCCCTTTTCTCCACACCCTCTCCAGCATTTATTATTTGTAGACTTTTGGATCGCAGCCATTCTGACTGGTGTGAAATGGTACCTCATAGTGGTTTTGATTTGCATTTCTCTGATAAAGAGTGATGTTGAACATCTTTTCAAGTATTTGTTAGCCATCTGTATGTCTTCTTTGGAGAAATGTCTATTTAGATCTTTGGCCCATTTTTTGATTGGGTCATTTATTTTTCTGGAGTTGAGCTGTAGGAGTTGCTTGTATATTTTTGAGATTAGTTGTTTGTCGGTTGCTTCATTTGCTATTATTTTCTCCCATTCTGAAGGCTGTCTTTTCACCTTGCTAATAGTTTCCTTTGATGTGCAGAAGCTTTTAAGTTTAATTAGGTCCCATTTGTTTATTTTTGCTTTTATTTCCAATATTCTGGGAGGTGGGTCATAGAGGATCCTGCTGTGATGTATGTCAGAGAGTGTTTTGCCTATGTTCTCCTCTAGGAGTTTTATAGTTTCTGGTCTTATGTTGTAGAAAACTATAAAACACTGGTGAAAGAAATCAAAGAGGACACTAATAGATGGAGAAATATACCATGTTCATGGATTGGAAGAATCAATATAGTGAAAATGAGTATACTACCCAAAGCAATTTATAGATTCAATGCAATCCCTATCAAGCTACCAACAGTATTCTTCACAGAGCTAGAACAAATAATTTCACAATTTGTATGGAAATACAAAAAACCTCGAATAGCCAAAGCGATCTTGAGAAAGAAAAATGGAACTGGAGGAATCAACCTACCTGACTTCAGGCTCTACTACAAAGCCACAGTTATCAAGACAGTATGGTACTGGCACAAAGACAGAAATATAGATCAATGGAACAAAATAGAAAGCCCAGAGATAAATCCACGCACATATGGACACCTTATCTTTGACAAAGGAGGCAAGAATATACAGTGGATTAAAGACAATCTCTTTAACAAGTGGTGCTGGGAAATCTGGTCAACCACTTGTAAAAGAATGAAACTAGAACACTTTCTAACACCATATACAAAAATAAACTCAAAATGGATTAAAGATCTCAACATAAGACCAGAAACTATAAAACTCCTAGAGGAGAACATAGGCAAAACACTCTCTGACATACATCACAGCAGGATCCTCTATGACCCACTTTCCTCTATTTCTTTGCACTGATCCTTGAGTAATGAGTTCTTATCTCTCCTTGCTGTTCTTTGGAAGTCTGCATTTAAATGGGTATGTCTTTCCTTTTCTCCTGTGCCTTTTACTTCTTTTCTTTTCACAGTTATTTGTAAGGCCTCCTCAGAGAGCCATTTTTATTTTTTGCATTTCTTTTTCTTGGGGATGGTCTTGATCCTTGTCTCCTGTAAAAAGTCATGAACTTCTGTCCATAGTTCATCAGGCACCTGTCTATCAGATCTAATTCCTTGAATCTATTTGTCACTTCCACTGTATAATCGTAAGGGTTAGGTCTTACCTGAGTGGTCTAGTGGTTTTTTGGTACTAATTCATCATAGGGCTTCCCTAGTGACTCAGACTATAAAGAATTCCCCTGCAACGTGGGAGACCTGGGTTCAATCCCTGGATTGGGAAGATCCCCTGGCGGAGGGCATGGCAACCAACTCCAATATTCTTGCCTGGAGAATCCCCATGGACTAAGGAGTCTGGCAGTCTACAGCCATGTGGTAGCAAGGAGTCAGACACGACTGAGTGAATTTATCATAAGGGGTAAGGAACAGTTAATGGAGGGGAGAGATTAGTTATCCAATTAGCACAAAAATATAAAAATGTATGTAATGGATATAGGCTGGATTAGTTTTTCTTTAAATCTGTCTATAGCCCATACTGGCTTCTCCAAATGTTAGGCATATTCATATTAATACTATTGCTGTGTCAATTATATAAATGCTTAGCTTAATGTAGATGCTCAAAGAGAAGCATTTTGCTATAAGAGAACTTAGGTGAAGGGCCAGGTACTGCCCTATACAGTAAAGGGGCTGGGGTCTCAAACTTTGCACATTCCAAAGAAAGGACTGGCCTTTGGCCAGCTTCAGAGAGATAACCTCCAAGCCCTAGAATATCTTTCTTGATATGTGTATCTTTGTATACCTGGGCCTTAGGGTCATTACAGAGAGTTAAATGCCTCCCTGTTATAAGGAGGGACCTTTACAATTACATTTGGCCCACTTGGATAATCTAGTATAACGGTTCCATTTCAAGATTCTTAACTAAATTAAACCCGCAAAGTCCCTTTTTGCCGTGTAAAGTAGTTGGGTTTTTGGAAATTAGGATGTGGACATCTTTGGGGAACCATTATCCAGCCTACCACACTCAACAAAGTAAGCATGTGTAAGAGAAGTTCTTACTTCTGAAAGGTGACACCCACCCAAGGATCTGTGCGTCTGGTAACAAGACACTGCAGGACTGTGTGCAAGGGGAGAGCACCTGTGCTGTCTAAAACAGGGCAGTCCCTGCTTAGAGCTGGTGATTCTTGCTGTGTGGGAAGGTTGGCCTTTAGCTGCCAGAGATGACAGGAAACTGAATATGTGTATAAAATAGCCCAGTGTTAAAATGTTGACAACTTATTCAATTAAAGTTTAAAAATAAACTGTGGGCATCAAACAAAGCAAAAACAAATCTGGTGTTCTCTGTTGTTTACACCTTCAGAATGATAATAAAACTTTGAACGAAGTGTGGAGATAACTTTGCTGTTCCCTCAATGAAGGCTGGGATTGCCTCCCTCCCCATGAGAAAAACATTTTATAACAGTGCAAATGTAATATAGAAAGTGCTCCTGCATCTAATTCTTATGACTGGTGTGTAAGGTTGGTTATACTCCCTGTTTTCAAGGGAAGAGTCTAAAGAATTAGAAGGTAAAGGGCTTGTCCAAGGCCACTGAGTGAGGGTGAGAAGCAAGGCCAGGGTTTTATCCCAGGTCTTTGCCTTCCAAATTCTGTCCTTTATCCACTTAGTTTTTTTTTTCACTTCCTTTTATGTATAACTAAAGTGAAAGTGAAAGTGAAGTTGTTCAGTTGTGTCCAACTCTTTGAGACCCCATAGACTTGTCTAACAGGCTCCTCCGTCCGTGGGATTTTTCGGGCTAGAATACTGGAGTGGGTTGCCATTTCCTTCTCTGGGAGATCTTCCCGACCCAGTGATTGAACCTGGGTCTCCCACATTGTAGGCAGACGCTTTAAGGTCTGAGCCACCAGGGAAGTTCATGTATAACTAAATCTTGCTAAATTAATTAAACAAGGAGACCGTTAGACTGATGTGTCTTTAATGCTGTGGTGATCTGGGTAAGCAAACTAAAATCTAAACCTGTAAATATCTGAAGGTTATGAAAGCAAAACCCAAGGACAACCAATCAGCCAGCTGGGCTTTAAGCTATAGCCAGTCAATGCTTTCTTTGCTTTCCTTCTGCCTTTTCTGTATAAAAGTTTTCCCCCACCTCCAGCCCCCAGGCTCCCCTTGGTGGTGTGCTCCTGATGACTTCATGATTGGTGCTGCCTGATTTGGGTCAGTCATTGCTGAAATAAACTCTTGACATTTAAAAATATGCCTTAGTTTATCTTTTTTTTTTTAATTGACTTTATTTATTTATTTGGCTACAGCACCCAGGATCCTTTGTTGCCGTATACACTCTCTAGTTGTGGTGTGCGGGCTCAGTAGTTGAGGTGCGCAGGCTTATTAGTTGCTCGTGGCATATGGGATCTTAGTTCCCTAACCAGGGATCGAACCCACGTCCCCTGCATCGCAAGGCGGATTCTTAACTACTGGACCACCAGGGAAGTCTCCTGCCTTAGTTTATCTTTTAACAGTCTCAACACTTGCCATGTATCAACCACAAATTGGCACTTGCCATGGGTGCTTGCCATCTACCTCTACAAGGATTAAACCACGTGCCACTGAAGCTGCTGACCTCCAACACCCACTAAAGGAGTTCAGGGTGGAAAGCAGAAATGAGGCACTCGGTGCTTCTGGAAACTGGCAGCCCAGATCTTTAGATAGATATTCTCAGGAGCTGACTTTATGAGCCTAATTCTTACATCTTCTCATGATGACAATTGTTTCTCATGACTAGCAGAAGCATCATGACACCAGCAGAAACTTTCTACAGAAAATATGTGCTCGATGGCACATATTCCCCCTTTACCAAAATCACATATATACTGTCTTTCCCCTCTACCTCTTTGGAGCAGTCTCTCAGAGCTATCGGAGGTGCTGTCTCCTGGGCTGCAGTCCTCATTTTGCCCCAAATAAAACTTAACTGGCAACTCTCATGTTGTGCAATTGTTTTAGTTGACACATGCCAGTGAGTTGCTCTTAAGAGTTTTTCATATAGGTCCTGCTGTTTCATTGACTCAACTTTTCTCACAGAGAGGTACAGGATTACGTGGTGTCTTCCCAGCTCTGTTCATAGAGCTGCGGATAACAGCTCAAAGGGAGAGGACGGAGTCCTGGAGAAAGGAAGAAAATAATTAGGATCCAGGTTGTATGTGTCGACTGAAAAATAGAGTCACAACCTGAAAGTAGAGTTATTTTATTTGGTGGGAATGTTTCAGACTGTGAGCCTGGGAGCGGAGCATCTTAGTAGCTTTGAGAAAACTGCTCCAAGGAGGCAAGAGGGGAAGTCAGGCTATATACATACAAGTTTGCAACAAAGGGAACAGGGAGTCTGAACATCAAGATCAGGTGTCAAGGAATTTAGCATTCTATGTATGGAAGATGCAAGCCTCTGGGCTCACTGAATTCATTCTTCTCTTACGCACGTTAGCTATCAGGGGCTAATCCTGTTTCCTTGTTCACCTTGCTTCTTGCATTCCCCCAGCTCCTTAGAAATCATCACGGTGAGGTTGGGGGGGTGGGGGTGGGTGGTGGACTGTTGGGGGGTGGGTGGACTGGTGCGGGGGGTGGACTGGTCAGGGGGAGAGGGGGTTGGTGGTGGGTGGGGTGGTGGTGGCAGCATCCTGGATCGCCTTGAGCCCTCATTCACATTTGGAGACCAGAAATTGCTAATGGCTGTGACATTTCTTATTTATTAATATGGCAGGAGATGCTTTCATTTCACATATCCAAACCTGAATTACTGCCCATGTGCATCAAGAAAATGCATTTTCCACTATTCTTGCATTTTAGGTAAGCATGATAAAACCAGCTCATATTTTCCCTCCTCCTCCAAGAGAAATTTAGGAAGAATTTGTAGCTCCGTTTTTTAGCAAGGGCTGTGAAGACGTGCAATGTGAGAGGTCAGTGCAGAGAATAAACAGGAATGCACTCTTTCTTTGACATCTCATTTTAAAGTCTCACTTCCCATTTCTTAAACTGAGCAGGCCTCTTGATCAGCATTTCAATCTCTCTTGTTTCCCCTCCTGCAGCTATATTTTGTGTACACCAAACACTTACAGTTGTTAGCCATTAGTCAACTTTTACTATTGATTATTTTTCCTCTGCTGCTTTTTTTCCTTTGAAAGCTTCATTCAGCACTCTGGCATTAAAAAAGATTGGCATGAATAAAAACAACATAATTCTCCCTCTTTCTGACTCTGTGAGAAGCCAACACCAGAACAAGTTGCATACATCTTCTGTGGCTAAAACAACTTTTAAAACTTGTGGCTGTGCTCAGGGTACTGAAGAAGGATGTGCAAAACCCTGAAAGAGGGCTGTTTGTCAGTGAGTAAACTTTCCTGCGCAGATATGCAGGGAGGATCTGGAACATTGAATTTTTGTCTTTATTGTTTCCTGTTTGCTGCCAACTAAAGTTACAAACTGGGTACAAATTTCTTAACCTTTGGCCAGCAGCACTCAATTTCATGCTCTCTCATTTATATGTAAACAAAGTTGCAAATTCATCTAAGTATATTTCCCTCAAGTTTTTCCACATTATTATGGAAGGGATTGTTTTGCTTGCGATTTATTTCACTCTGGTTAACTCCTGACTTTCTGGAACATTCCTCAGCATTTCCCAGGAAATTACAACTTATAACAATAACCACCCACTCTCCCTGATCTGAGCACCAAATTATAGCTTCCCAATCTTAGACTATTGCTTAAAGCTGAAAACAAAACCTTGAAGACCCTAAATCAAAATTTATAGCATCATTTGAAACAGTAATTAGTAGCACAATCTTCACCAAATAATAATAGTAATAATGAGAAATGGGGAAGAATTAAGTGGAGGCAAATATGACTCTTAGAGGTACCTAGAAACCTCTCCCAATAGAAAGGAATTGAGAAATAAATTACTGCTTGCTGTATCAGTAAACAAAGGATCTAGCCACCACTTAACCACTGCTTCAAAAGTGAGCCCCAAGGGAAATCAGGAAGGTAACAAAGAATGCCTGCAATCTAGCAGTCATCAGCCTGCACGCAGCCACTCCTGACTGGACTGTGCAGCCTAAGAAAACTCAGGATGTGAAAACACTGGATACTGACCCCAGGTAGCTGAAGTGCATATCAAAGAAATGATTTCAGTTCATTTCAGTTCAGTTCAGTTGCTCAGTCCTGTCTGACTCTGCAACCCCATGGACTGCAGCACACCAGACTTCCCTGTCCATCACCAACAGCCAGAGCTTGCTCAAACTCATGTCCATTGAGTCGATTGTGCCATCCAACTGTCTCAGCCTCTGTCATCCCATTCTCCCTTTCTCCTCCTGCCTTTAATGTTTTCCAGCATCAGGGTCTTTTCAAATGAGTCAGTTCTTCGCATCAGGTGTCCAAAGTATTGGAGTTTCAGCTTCAGCATCAGTCTTCCCAATGAATATTCTGTACTGATTTCCTTTAGGATGGATTGATTGTATCTCCTTGTAGTCCAAGGGACTCTCAAGAGTCTTCTCCAACACCACAGATCAAAAACAGCAATTTTTTGGCGCTCAGCTTTCTTAATAGTCCAACTCTCAAATCCATACATGACTACTGGAAAAACCATAGCTTTGACTAGACAGGCTTTCATTGGCAACATAATGTCTCTGGTTTTTAATATGCTGTCTAGGTTGGTCATAATTTTTCTTGGAGTAAGCATCTTTTAATTTCATGGCTGCAGTCACCATCTGCAGTGATTTTGGAGCCCCCCAATATAAAGTCTCTCACTGTTTCCACTGTTTCCCCATATATTTGCCATGAAGTGATGGGACCAGATGCCATGATCTTAGTTTTCTGAATGTTGAGCTTTAAGCCCACTTTTTCACTCTCCTCTTTTACTTTCATCAAGAGGTTCTTTGTTCTTTTTTGCTTTCTGCCATAAAGATGGTGTCATCTGCATATGTCAGGTTATTGGTATTTCTCCCGGCAATCTTGATTCCAGCTTGTGCTTCATCCAGCCTGGCATTTCAGATGATGTTCTCTGCATATAAATTAAATAAGCAGGGTGACAACATACAGCCTTGATGTACTCCTTTCCTAATTTGGAACCAGTCTGTTGTTCCATGTCCAGTTCTAACTGCTGCTTCCTGACCTGCATACAGATTTCTCAGGAGGCAGGTCAGGTGGTCTGGTATTCCCATCTCTTGAAGAGTTTTCCACAGTTTGTTGTGATCCACACAGTCAAAGGCTTTGGCATTGTCAATAAAGCAGAAGTAGATGCAGAAGTAGATGTGTTTCTGGAACTCTCTTTCTTTTTTGATGATCCAACAGATGTTAGCAATTTAATCTCTGGTTCCTCTGCCCTTTCTAAATCCAGCTTTAATGTCTGGAAGTTCATGTTTCATGTCCTGTTGAAGCCTGGCTTGGAGAATTTTGAACATTACTCTGCTAGCGTGTGAGATGAGTGCAATTGTGTGGTAGTTTGAACATTCTTTGGCATTGCCTTTCTTTGGGATTGGAATGAAAACTGACCTTTTCCAGTCCTGTGGCCACTGCTGAGTTTTCCAAATTTGCTGTCATATTGAGTGCAGCACATTCACAGCATCATCTTTTAGGACTTGAAATAGCTCTACTGGAATTCCATCACCTCCACTAGCTTTGTTTGTAGTGATACTTCCTAATGCCCACTTGACTTTGCATTCCAGAATGTCTGGCTCTAGGTGAGTGATCACACAATCTTGGTTATCTGGGTCATGAAGGTCTTTTTTGTATAGTTCTTCTGTGTATTCTTGCCACCTTTTCTTAATATCTTCTGCTTCTGTCAGGTCCATACCATCTCTGTCCTTTATTGTGCCCATCTTTGCATGAAAACACAGGATACTGGCCCCAGATAGCTGAAGTGCATCTCAAAGCAATGATTTCAGTGAACTAAAACTCATGCTTCTTTCCATAGATAGAAAAAACTAAATTCCTTAACTTGAGATAGTTTAGTTTTCTTTTATTAATAGTAATTTTCTGTTCTAACTTCCTGGTATCCTTGCAAAAACTGCTGTATATCCTGCCTTCCTCTTTGCCTCCTGGGAACAGTTATTTGAGATGCTGTCTTCTGGGCTTGAAGTCCTAAGAATGTCTGCCAAATAAAATGTAACTGTCAACTTTTAGGTTGTGCATATTTTTCAGTCAATATGATTTTTATACTTTTCCCATCCTAAAGAGGAGACTGCTATTTGTATATCTGATGTGGGCTTAGTCTATAGTTTTTGTCTTTCAAACTCCATTCTCAAGGAATAACATCCTCCCAAAGTCAGCCTGAGTTCTATGGAAGCTTGTGTGTTGGCTGCTGTATTCATTTCCTAGGCTTGCCATAACAAATTCCTACCAACTGGATGGGTTAAAGCAATAGGAATTTATTATCTCACAGTTCTCAAGGCTAAAAGTCTGAAATCAAGGTGTTCGCAGGGTCATGCTCTCTCCACAGGTTCTAGACAGAGATATTTCCTTGCCTCTTTCCTAGCTTCTGGTGATTACAAGCAGTCTTTGACATTTGTTGGCTTGTAGACATGTCATTTCAATCTCTGCCTCTGTTTTCACTTGGTATTCTCCTCTGAATCTCTGTGTATTTTTTCCTCTTCTTGTAAAGACACCTGTCATTGAATTTAAGGCCCAACCTAATCCAGTTTGCCTTCATCTTAACCAGTTATATCTACAAAGACCCTGTTTCCAAATAAGATCACATTCTGGGGTTTCTGGGCAGATATGAATTTTGGGGAGACACTGTTCAACCCACAGCAGTTGTTCACCGATTTAAAGTTAGTGTACATGATGCCAAATGTGAGTATTTCATCACATATCTGAGAGTTTTGTTTATTCAGTTATCTCATTTGAACATTTTGAGGATGGAGACTCCTATATATTTTAGGGATACTATCAAGTTTGGTGGATAGAAACCATCCTGTCCACTGTTCACATGTGGACAGTGTCCAGGCCTTTTCCATGTGTCTAGTGCAAGCAAATAATATACTTGAGCAATCAAGGCAGAAAGGACTAAATCCAGAATGCAGGAGGATAATTTGGATCCTCCCTGCTAAGGGCAGGGCAAAGAAACACCACGCTAAGCCCCTAAGAGGAGTTTAGGCTAAGACCTATATTATTGTTTTCCAAAAGTCCTTCTTCCTAAGTTTTCACTTGTAATTGAGTTATTAGAATTGATATTTAGCATGTGACCTACACTTTCAAGATCGAATGGAAAGCCTATCTATAGCTGAAGTGGAATAATCAGTTCAGTTCAGTCACTTGGTCATGTCTGAGTCTTTGTGACCCCATGGACCCACAGCACGCCAGGCCTCCCTGTCCATCACCAACTCCCGGAGTCTACTCACTCATCTCCATTAAGTCGGTGATTCGATCCAACCTTCTCATCCTCTGTCATCCCCTTTTCTTCCTGCCTTCAATCTTTCCTAGCATCAAGGTCTTTTCAAATGAGTCAGCTCTTTGCATCAGGTAGCCAAAGTTTTGGAGTTTCATCTTCAACATCAGTCCTTCCAATGAACATTTCAGGACTCATCTCATTTAGGATGGATTGGTTGGATCTCCTTGCAGTCCAAGGGACTCTTAAGAGTCTTCTTCAACACACAGTTCAAAAATAATAACCCCTTGCATTTCACACTAGGAAAGACCTATCTGTGTGCTGCTAAATATTTTAGTGATTATTAAATTATTATTAGTAATAGCTAATACAGAGCTATTAAAATTTACCCAGTAAAAGATTTCAACCTGGAATGAAGTGCTAGTGTTAACCCTTTCTATTTGACCCAGTTCAGCCACCTCTGGTACATTCCGAGAAAGAAGGAGAAAAGAACAAATGCATTGAGCTGCTTTCTTTCCAGATTTCTTAACTTAATTTCTAATCTTTTAATTAGTCTCTCAGCCTGTCTTCTACACATGCAGACGTTTGGTTAATAGAGTAAGCTCATGATAATAAGGGAAATTTGTGCCCAGTAATACATTTCCTGAAGGTGTTGCCTCTGTGTATAGGTGATGGCAGATCCTGGACATTAGAGAATATGAAAGGTTGGCCTCAATGAGAAAATGCTGGGAGTCAGAGAAGTGCTGTCTTGGAAAATAGCAGATGGATCTAGGCATAGTGGATGTCAAGAAGCTTAAAGCACAGGAACCTGATGAATCCCGAGATGGGCATACTGAGATAGCTATAGTTAACCCACATCTTAAAAGCATTAATGAATGTTCAAGCTTCAGTTTTTCCCAATAACAACTATTTCTCTATATCTGATAAATGTATGCAGCTATCCTTGGATTATCCAGAGGGAAGTGGGATAAATGATAAAGTTTGTTTAATATATTACAATAAGGAGACATCATTAATTAGAGTTTGTTAATTCCTGGATTATCAATTGCTCAAGCTATGACTATTCTTGGGTTTTGAAATGAATTGTGAATTCTTTTCTCTCTGAGTATGGGTAGGATATGGAATTTAAAAAAAATTGTCTTTTCTTACTATCCCAATTTTCTTTAGTAGAATAAAGGAGGAAGGAGGAATTAAAAGGCTACAGTGGTTGTTCCAAACTGCCTTTCTAAACTTGAAGTGGCACCATTTCTAGAGCATGGTCTGTCTTCATTAAAGTCCCTGAAAAGAAAACAGGATTTTGAAAAGAAATTTTATTTTTATTTTCCTCCCATGCCAATCACTTTCAAGTTCACCATATTTCTGAATTGTATTTATTAGTCATTCAGTAACTATGTTAGCTAATTCAGTAGATTAGTAGATTAGTTAAGAAACTGAAACATAAATTAATCAGTGCAGTTTCAATCATCATACTGTCTGCATTTTCAAACATCATAATATTTGTACAATATGAAAAAGATATCAGATGACTGCTAGGATTATCTGCTTTGAAGAGATTTATTAAGTCTGCAGTTATTTTACTTACAACATCGAAATTAATTTAGTTCAGATTTTTAGAAATCAACACACTTGTAAAGATGTAGTTTTTGTTTCTAGGCATTTATTATAGATATTCACCTCACAAAAGGAAAAGCACTTCAGGCAAATAATTAGTTCAAGTCATAATAACCCAATGACCTAATTTTCATCTATTTTTAAGCTAAATCAATGGTTATTTGTTTGAGAATCTACATATATCACTGACTATTCTAGACACCAGTGGTATAGGGGAAAAAGCAGATCCTACTTGAATACTTTCCTGGTAGTTCAGATGGTAAAGAATCTGCCTGTATTGCAGGAGACCTGGGTTCAATCTCTGGGTTGGGAAGATCCCCTGGAGAAGGAAATGGCAACCCACTCCAGTATTCTTGCCTGGAGAATTCCATGGGCAGAGAAGTGTGGTGGGCTACAGTCCATGGGGTTGCAAAGAGGTGGACGTGACTAAGCTCCTGATACATGCACTCGAACACTAGGGCTCGTATTCTAGAAATGTGTAGTCAGGGAGACAGACAGTAAGCAACAATAGCGAATATGTATCATCTTGGGTGCTGTCAGACTGTAAAGTACCATGAGAAAATGGGAAGCAGAGAAAATGGGAAGCAGAGTAGGAGGATGCTGAGAGAAACAGGATGGTGGCTTTTCTTCAGAGACTTAAAGGAGTGAAAGAATGAGCACAGAGCAGAGGTGGACATACTGTGAAGCAAATGAAGCTTGTTTCAGAAACTTTCACTTACAAGGATCTCTGGGAGTGATGGGAGGTGCTGGACGCTATAGATTATTCTTATGGGAAGGGGAAACTGGATTGCTACGAGGAGTCAAGTAACATGCCAGTGTTTTTGTTTTCAAAAAAGAATGGATGGAGGTTGTATTTACTGAGCTGGAGACTTGAGTCAAGAGTTCAGCTTTGAAGATAGTAAGTTCAAAATAGACATCCGAATGGAGATATAAAGTGGGTTGTTGGTTATATGTATCTATCACAGTAATCATGTCATTTAATCCTCAATGCAACCCTATTATGTAGGTATCATTATTCTTGCCTAAAAGTTAAAAAAAAAAGTGGTTTAAATGTTATCCAATATCATCCAAAAATCTATGGCAATTCTAAGGCTTGAACTTAGATCTTCTTGGTGTCTGACTTCTTGTTCTTCCCATTGTGTTATCTTTCTTCACCTTTTCATTCTTTTCTCTCTCTCTCTTCCTTTTCATTAATTAATTCACTTAGTATATACTTATTAATCCACTCTCCAGGGCTAGATATTAGGTTACAAACATTAGCAAGACATGGTCGCAGACTTCAGTTCACCTATGATCTTAGTAACCTTTTGGATATATTAAAGTGTAGAGGAAACAAAACACAGTTAAACTGGTAACTTGACATTTCCTTGAGTCTAAGTAAGCATTAAGTTTTATTTATTTATTTAGGTTTTTAAAATTAATTTTTATTGGAGTATAGCTGCTTTACAATGTTGTATTAGTTTCTACTATATAGCAAAGTGAATTGGCTGTATGTGTGTGTATATATATGTATATATATATACTGGAGAAGGAAATGGCACCCACTCCAGTGTTCTTGCCTGGAGAATCCCAGGGACAGGGAGCCTGGTAGGCTACTGTTTATGGGGTCACACAGAGTCACAGACGACTGAATTGACTTAGCATAGCATATATATATATATATATATATATATATGTATATACATGCACATATATATACATACATCCCCTGTTTTTTGGATTTCTTTCCTATTTAGGTCACCACAGAGCACTGAATAGTTCCCTGAGCTATATAATAGGTTCTCATTAGTTATTTATTTTATACATAGAATCAATAGTGTATATATGTCCTTCCCAATCTCCCAATTTATCCCACCACTTGTTGTCCGTATGTTTGTTCTCTATGTCTGTGTCTGTTTTGCAAATGAGATCATCTATACAATTTTTCTAGATCCTACATATATGTGTTAATATATGATATTTGTTTTTCTCTGTCTGATTTACTTCACTCTGTACGACAGTCTCTAGGTCCATCCATGTCTCTACAAATGACCTATTTTCATTCCTTTTTCTGGCTGAGTAATAATCCATCATATGTATGTACCACATCTTCTTTAGTCATTCCTCTATCAATGGTTATTTGGATCGCTTCCATCTCCTGGCTATTGTAAATAGTGCTGCACTGAATACTGGGGCGTGTGTCATTTTGAATGATAGTTTTCTCTCAGTATATGCCTAATAGTGGGATGGGGGGGTCGTATAATAGTTCTACTTTTGGTTTTTAAGGAACCTCCATACCATTCTCTACAAACAGCTCATGCAGCTCAGGATTGAAAAACCAAACAACCTAATCAAAAGATGGAAGGCCTAAATAGACATTTCTCCAAATGGCCAATAAACACATGAAAAGATACTCAACATCATTAATTATTAGAGAAATGCAAATCAAAACTACAATGAAGTATCACACCACTCAGAAAGGCCATCATTAAAAAATCTACAAACAATAAATGCTGGAGAGGGTGTGGTTAAAAGGGAACCCTTTTGCACTGTTGATGGAATGTAAATTGATACATCATAAGTTTAAAAAAATAGAATTCATAGTGATTTTCTGGGGAAAAGAAAATTACTAAAATTAACATAAATTTCAATTTTAAGACACTGACTTTAGATAGAACAGATAAAAATATATCTTAGAATTCAGAAAATGCAGTGCTTATAATTAACATTTATTGGGCTCTGTTAGTCTAAGCCCTGGTGTGCTTCATTTCATTTAATCATCACAACAAACCTTTGAGGTAGCTGCTATTGTTATTTTTTTTATCTTACAAATGAGGAAACTAGGTGTAAAAAGGATGTCAAATGGCAAAGCAAGGAAGCAAACTCAAAGTATCTGATTAAAAGTGGTCATTTAATCATTTTGCTAAACTGACTTTGAGTCAAGACTTGGCTTCTAGCCTAGATTTGGTTTCTAACTTTGGAATTTCTTGCGTCTTTGAACCTTATCATCTTCATTGGAGAAGTTAGATTTGAAAATCTCTGGGTATCTTATATTCTCTACCAAGATTATAACAATAGTCACTACATTTTATTGTGAAATAAACTCATTTAGAAAATGACCGGACAATAAATCATCATTTATTCAATACCTACTATGTGCCAGGTTGTTAGGTGCTTATATAACTTATATACTTCAATAATCACAATACCCTGCAAAGGTCAGATTTGTTACATGTGTGATAGATGAAGAACAATTAATTTGCTGAAGGTCAATAGCTGGTAAGCTTTGGAACTAGACCTAACTCTGTTCTGAATCCAAATTCCATAGACTTTACACCATTTTGGTTTTCTCCAGAAAAGTAGGGATTATCTTAGATGTAAAAACTCAAAAAATGTCAACTCTCAGAAAAAAAACAAGACATTTTTGGAAGTGTTGAGTCTAGTTAGCAGCAAAGGGTGTTAAAATGTTAAAGTGTTTTTTTTTTGCCACAACTTCAGCCTAGTGTGAGAATCTCAACTAACTTAATGTCTTTGTTTGGAAAGCTTTTTGTAGATAAGAACCTGTCAAGATTCATTCATTAGCAGAATCTCAAAATCTATAAATTTACCTTTTCCAGACATTTCATATCAATAGAATTATACAATATGAACTTCCTTCGGAAGTTCAGATGTCGTTAATATCATATTGTGTAAATTATCTTGCAGGCACAAAATGTTTAGAAAAACAGTCCCATTCTGAGCCTTTTTGGAAGTCCACATAACAACTTTAATTGCCTAAAGGGCCACTTATGAGCATGAAGTATACTGATACTTATGTACATCAGTATTCTTAATTTCAGATATAAACAGAAGAGGAAGGAATAATATAATGATCCTTATCACACAGTACCAACAGTTATCAATGTATTGCCAATCTTGGCTCATATATATTAATAACTTCCTGTAGCCTGCTCCTTAAAGTTTTTATTTTTCAAAGATTTATTGAGGCATAATTTACACTCCATAAATCAATCCTTTGTAAAATTCAGTGAATTTCAGTAACTTATAGTGTTGTACAACCACCCCCATAATCCTGTTTTAGAAAACTTCTGTTACCACAAAAAATTTTTTTCATGTCAATTTGCTTTCAATCAACCTCTTACATCCAGCCCCAGGAAATCACTTATCTTTCTGGGCTTTCTGTATCTAGAAATTTGCCTTCCTTCATATTTCATATAAATAGAATCATGCAATGTTTGTAATTTTGCATCTAGTTTCCTTCACTTTAAAAATTGCTAAGTTTCCATAAATATTTTAATGTTTGTTTTATTTTTATTACTGACTAGTATTGCATTATATGGATATATCTTCTTTTGTTAATAGCAGACAGTTAATTAGTCTAATTCCTTTGAATGTTCATACACATTTTAGAATCAGCTTGTCTATATCAACAACATTTCCTACATCAGTTCAGTCCAGTTCAGTCGCTCAGTCGTGTCCGACTGTTTGCGACCCCATGAATTGCAGCACACCAGGGCTCCCTGTCCATCACCAACTCTCGGAGGAGTTCACCCAAACTCACGTCCATCGAGTCGGCAATGCCATCCAGCCATCTCATCCTCTGTCGTTCCCTTCTCCTCCTGCCCCCTCCATCCCTCCCAGCATCAGAGTCTTTTCCAATGAGTTAACTCTTCGTATGGGGTGGCCAAAGTATTGGAGTTTCAGCTTTAGCATCAGTCCTTCCAAAGAAGACCCAGGACTGATCTCCTTTAGAATGGACTGGTTGGATCTCCTTCAGTCCAAGGGACTCTCAAGAGTCTTCTCCAACACCACAGTTCAAAAGCATCAATTTTTCAGTGCTCAGCTTTCTTCACAGTCCAACTCTCACATCCATACATGACCACTTGAAAAACCATAGCCTTGACTAGACAGACCTTTGTTGGCAAAGTAATGTCTCTGCTTTTAACATTAAATCTGCAGGTCATTTTTGGGAGAATTGACATAATAACTATGTTGAATCTTCCAATTCATGAAACAAGTATGTTTCTTTACTTACTTAGATGAAAGAAAAGAAAGTGAAAGTTGCTCAGTTGTGTCTGACTCTTTGCAACTCCTATACAGTCCGTGAAATCTCCAGGCCAGAATATTGGAGTGAAGCTGTTCTCTTTGCCAGGGGATCTTCCCAACCCAGGGCTCAAACCTAGGTCTCCCACATTGCAGACAGATTCTTTACCAGCTGAGCCACAAAGGAAGCCCAAGAATAATGGAGTGGGTAGCCTATCCCTTCTCCAGGGGATCTTCCTGACCCAGGAATCGAACCGGGGTCTTCTGAATTGCATGTGGATTCTTTACCAGCTGAGCCACAAGGGAAGCCCTTATTTAGATGAGGTTTGATTTATTTCATAAGTGTTTTATGGTTTTCAGCATATAGATACAATTCATGTTTTGTTATTTCATACCTCAGTATTTCATTTTTGAAGAGAGCTGTTGAAGATGATGTTTAAAATTTTAATGTTTTAAAATTTTGGAGTTTCAAATTTTCACTACTAACATATAAAAAGAGGATTGAGTTTTGTATTTGATATTGTATCCTACAATCTTGCTAAACTCACTGAAAGGTATTGCGATTTTTTTGTTGTTGTTGTAGAATTCTTGGGATTTTCTACATAGACTTTGGTGTTATCTGTTAATAGGAACAGGTTTATTTCTTCCTTTCTAGTTTTGTATGCCTTGTGTTTATTTTCTTGTTTCATTACATTGGCTAGAACTGCCAGTATGATGAATAGAAATGAATAGAGTGGGCATCTTTGCCTTGTTCCTGATCTCTGGGTAAAGCAAAAACCATGATTTTTTTTTTTTTTGGCCTCACTCTTTGTGGTCAGTGGCCATAGGCTGGGAAACATCACGCACTACCTGACCTGTGTATACCTGTGCTAATCACACTTATTGGGGGATTGGGCACTGCATTTCCTGTATTGTTTATTTGTTTTGTTATTGGTTTTTGTACATGCCTTTTTATTAGACTGAGTAAATTCCCTTCTATTCCTAATTTTCTGAGAGTGTTTGTCACGGATGGTTGTTTAATTCTGTCAAATGCTTTCTCTGTTTCAAATGATATTATCACAGTTTATTTCTTTACAGTGTTTATATGGTAGATAATGCTGATTTATTTTCAAATTTTAAACCAGTCTTACATTCCTGGGATATTCTCTGTTTGGTTATGGTACTTATGGTACTTTTTATTTTTCTTTTTAACTCTGCTTTAATTCTGTTTGCACATATTTTATTGAGGACTTTTGTGTCATCCTGGCATTGGTGGCTATTGATTTTTTCCCCTTGCTGGTTTGATTTTTCTGGTTTTTCAAATGTAGAGTAATTTTGAATTGTATCCTATGCATTTGAACATTATGTTATGAGACTCTGTTCTTGTTTAAATATCTTTGACAATGTTGAAAATTTTTGTTTTAGCATATAGTCAAACCTGTACAGTACAGTCTACAAGTTCCAAATGGTTATAGTTTCAATATCAGTTCGTTTTTTTTTCCTGCCCCCCTTGGCCACTCTGCAGGTCTTCCAGGGTCTTAGTTCCCCAACCAGGAATTGAACCTGGGCCCCAGCAGTGAAAGTGCTAAGTTCTAACCCATGGAACACCAGGGAATTCCTTCAGTTCCATTTTCAAAGCTCTCGCATTGTTATTTATATCTGTTCTGTGTGTGTGCTACTGAGTGGTAAGTGTGGGATTTGGGCAGTAGCTGGATCATGCCCCACCTTGGGACTATGCCTGGCATCATGGAGACTGTCTGAATAGAGTTCTAAGCTACGTGTTGGTTTTCTTTCTTGTGGCTTTGTACTCAATCCATCCCTAGTACTAATTGGATGTTTAACTTTTTCCAGTTAGTGGGGAACAATTTTGGTGTTGAAGCATCACAACCCTGTATGTGTCTTTGCAGAGATGTTCTATTTAGTGTTTATTTTGGGGATAAACAGATAGGCTGATTTAATATAATAGGCAAGTTTATGTTAAACAATTAAGCCCTTTACATGAAGCAGTTATCAGTCTTTTCTAGTCTCCAGATCTTTATTTTGACTTTGATTTTGAAACCAACACCATAAAACTGGATTTTAACCCATTTTCAATGAAATGGTAAAGAATGATGGAAAACACATATGTCAGTTCACTTGGAAGCTTGTATATGGATTCAAGCTGATGGCTCCTTAACTTGAAAACAAAAAGGCAATTGGTCTCACTTAATGATGTAATATATTCATAGGAAGCAATCCAACCACTGGAGAGATACACATATTTATAAAGCTACAGAAACTGAAGCTTACTGCTTTGTAGATAAGAACTCTTTGGGACTTGGAGAGATTTAATCAACATTTGGAGTATAAACATATTCTGTGCCAATATTAGGTTATATTTATATTTTAGGTTGATTTCCCAAGAAGCAAGAGGTTCCGCACTTGTACCAGGATGTTTCCACGTTTCTTTTTAAACCTGTAATCTCAGTTGCTTATTGTTTATAGAGGTCAATGGCATTGTTTTTGGAAATGGAAATGGAAAATTCTTCAGAATCTCTATGAGGTCAGGTCAGATTCTCCCTGAATGTTGTTTGAGAGTCTGAGTTTTGAATCAATTGCATGAATAACTTTTTTGATTGTGCGAGTGTCAGGATGTTTTTATCTAGCCCAGAGCTCTTTGGTAGGCTTGTCTGGGCAAACAAAATTAGTCTTTTTAAGTAAACTTACCTAATTGTCCTTGAATTCTGAAGACTGAACTGAAAAATGGCCCAGGCTGTGGCTCAATAACCCTGTTTATTCTAATATAGTGAAGAGAAAAGTGTTATATGCCTTAGCAAGGCTTCATTTAGAGATTAACATGCCTGGTTCATTTTTCTTCTCTTAGACTAAGGCCTATAGCTCTTTGAAAGCTTTCTGGAGACGGCTTCTGCCTAGGCTGTACTAGCCATTCTTTGCCTTCTCCTCCCTTCATTATTCTTATTCTGTAAAAAAAAAAATCATTTTATTCTTTGAATAGAAAAACCTGCAAAGCCTCTGAAACTCCAGCTTTTTAATTTTCATTCTGATTCTGATTTGTTAAGTGGCAATCTCATGTTTACTCCTTTGTATACTGTCTTGCCTTTTTAGAAATACTGAAGTGATTACAAACACAGAAGTCTCCTTAGGAGAACTGATTCAGCAACCTCTGCAGAGAGAAAAGGCTATCTTCTTCCTATTCTTCACTGTGACCAGGGCAACTCAAATTATTTGTCCACAGGAAAGGCCTGGCTTGCTGGGAGCTCTAATGGGCATACAAATCAATGTTGCTTATACTAATATATCACACTCTTGGTAAGGGATTTCAACAGATTTTCTTTCTTTAGGAATTTAGTTAACAACATTTATACAACATCCACAGCATGCAAAGCATGGTACTGGATATAGGAAAAGAAGGCAGAGAGTCCCAAGGAATGGTTCTTGCTCTTTAGAAGCCTCTTAGTTGACAGAGTGATAAGGGTATTAGTTAGGATTCTCTAGAGAAACAGAAGCAATAATAGATCTATATCCACATCTATCTATCTGTCTATCGCATTTTTCTGACTATCTGTAGTTGACTTTTGAACAACATGGGAATTAGGATTACTGACCCCTCTGCAGAACCTATGGTTCTGCATCTGTGAATTTTACCAATTGTGGATCCAACTATCATAGGACTGTAGTATTTACTGTTGAAAAAAATGTATGTAATGAGCAGACCCACACAGTTCAAATCTATGTTCAAGTGTCAACTGTGTGTGTGTGTTTGTGTATGTGTATGAGAGAGAGAGAGAGAGAGAGAATAAATGAGAGAATGAGAGAGAGATCTATTTTAAGGAACTGGCTCATGTGATTATGGAGGTTGTGAAGTCCCAAGCTAGAGACCTAGGAGAGCCAATGGTATAAGCCATAGTCCAAGTCTAAAGTCCTGAGAACCAGGAAAGTCAATGATGTAAGTTCTAGTCCAAGGGAAGAAGACTGATCTTACAGTTCAAATAATCATGCCAGGTAGGTTTCCTCTTACTCAGCCTTTTTGTACTATTCAGGCCTTCAACTGATTGGACAAAGGCCATTCACATTAGGGACAGCAATCTGCTTTACATGGCCTTCCCATTCAAATGTTATTCTTATCTCTAAACACCCAGAATAATGTCTGCCCAAATACATGGGCATTCCATGGCCAAGTCATGTTGATGCCTAAAAAGTTAAATGTAGACAAGGACATGAAAAGCAAACAGTTTATGTATTTGATATGTACTGTTTGAGCTCATTCTCTAGTTCTCAGTGATATTAATCAGAGGCTATTCGCCACCTTCTCAAGAATATTGTGGAGGCCACAAAAGATAGGATAACATAGTAACTAGAGTCTTTTTCAAATGGGTCATGCAGGCGTGAACAAGGATAGTCAATGAGTCAGCCCTGGAGCAGGGATCTGAGGGAGATCAGAGTCTAGGGACTACTCTGATTTAGAGGGCAAAGGAGGCAACAGTGTGGTCAGCTCACACTTCTGAAGTCAGGAGAATCAGAGAGAAGAGACCAGGCTGCAACCACACTGGGACTCTCAGTAACAGGACTACTTCAAAGGGCATTTGCTGCCAGCCAAAGCCTTTTCTTTTCTTTTTAACCAAACTATCTGCCCAGGTCTATCAAGGAGTGTCTGGTTACCAAGACCAAGTACCTGCTTTTTTTCTTAGGAATCCCCTGATACTTTTCTCAAAGAGTTAATTATAAGGCAGACAGAAAACTTAATGAGAGCCAGGTGCAAATTGAGTCCACTGATAACTTGGAGGTCTTTTGACCTATAATTCTGTACTTGACTCAACATGAGATATAGTGTAGTCTGGATTTGAACAATTTATACAGGACTGTGGATTGAGCCTTTATTTGACAGAGACATAAGTGGCAGGACAAAGTGGGTTGTCACAAAGCAGCTACCAGGAAACAGTAGTGTATTAGAGTGTATCGTATGAAGAGACAGGAGTTGAGGGAAACTCAAAAGAAGGGAGATATATGCATTTTACAGAAGTCAGAAATCCATGGAGGCTCAGCATGGTTTAGAAACATGTAGTTTCTAGAGGCTGGGATGATAAGGAAATCAAAACTCCAGATAGTCAGGATATAGTCAAGGAAGTCAAAATGAGTTAAGTACAAAAAGGTCCAGAATAACAAGTAAGAAGAGACAAAATATATAATTAGGTTTTTGTGCTGTATAACTGGCATCTGGTCCCATCACTTCATGGCAAATATAAGGGGAAGAATTGGAAGCAGTGACAGATTTATTTACTTGGGCTTCAAAATCACTGTGGACAGTGATTGCAGCCATGAAATTAAAAGACACTTGCTCCTTGGAAGAAAAGTTGTGACAAACTTAGTATATTAAAAAGCAGAGACATCACTTTGCCGACAAAGGTCCATATAGTTAAAGCTATGGTTCTCCCAGTAGTCATGTACAAATGTGAGAGTTGGACCATAAAGAAGGCCGAGCACCAGAAAATGGATGCTTTTGAATTGTGGTGTTGGAGAACTCTTGAGAGTCCCTTGGATAGGAAGGAGATCAACCAGTCAATCCTAGAGGAAATCAACCCTGATTATTCACTGGAAGGACTGATGCTGAAGCTGGAGCTCCAATAATTTGGCTACCTGATATGAAGAGCTGACTCATTGGAAAAGACCCTGATGCTGGGAAACGTTGAAGGCAAAAGGGAAAGAGAGCAGCAGAGGATTAAGTAGTTAGATAACATCACTCAACGGACATGAATTTGAACAAATTCTGAGAAATAGTGAAGGTCAGAGGAGCTGTGTGCTGCAGTCCATGGGATCGCAAAGGGTCCGACATGCCTTAGTGACTGAACAACAACAGCAACAACAAAATGCCGAATAACAAATGAACACAAATTTAGCAGCTAAAACAATGCACATTTATTATCTCACAATTCCTATGGGTCAAGAGTCTGGGCATAGTTTATGTCCTCATTTCAGGGCCTCACAGGCTGCAGTCATGGTGTTTCCAGGGATGTAATTTCATTAGAGGTTCAAGGTCCTCTTCCTAGCTCACTGGTTGTTGGCATAACTTAATTCCTTGTGGTTATAGGACTGAAGATCTCACCTTCTAGAAGCTGCTCACCATTCCTTGCCATGTTGCCCTTTCTACAACATGGAAGTTTGCTTCTTCAAGGTCAGCAGAAGAGCATCTGCTGCTGCTACTTGTCTGTTACCTCTAGACCTTTTTCTAAAGTGCCATGACTAGACCCTAGGTCTACCTGGAATAAACTCCACTTTGATTAACTCAAAGATAACTTATTAGGCACCTTAATCTTCAATTATGTTTGCAATATAATGTAATCTAATCATGAGACTGACATTGATCATATTCATAGATCCCACCATCACTCAAGGGAAGGGGATTATACAAGGTGTGTATACTAGGGGCTAAGAATCTTGAAGGCCATCTTAGAGTTCTGTCTATGAAATTTTATCAATCAATTCAGTGTATCCTCTGACCTTGAGTTTAAGAAACAATTTGGCTTCTCATTTTCTATGAGGGTAATAGTAATTATAATCATGGAGTTTGCAAAAAAAGTAAGTAACCAGTTATACCTATAGGGCTGGAATGTGTTTGAATAATAGGAATACAATTTTTAGGTCTTTGTTATTATTTTTAAAAAATGTGATAACAGCTAACCTGTTGAATCATATTCCATATTGTCTAAGATCTCTTTAAGAGGGGAATTTAGGGGTCTGAAATATACTTTAGAATTTATTTAAATAATCCAGCTTTGAGGAGTATCATAGTTGTATTTGAAAGCTCTGGGGAAAAAAGGGTAAGGTTAAACATAAAACACATATTTTTAAATTCAATCTATAGACATAGGAGATGGGTTGGATTATGAGAGAGTACAGGAATGTGAAAAAAAAAACAGGAAATATCTCTAGGGGTATAAAACAAAGAAACTAGGATAGAGATACTGATTTTTTTTTTAATTTAATGAATCTTTGGAGGACTCATGTGCAAAACAATGTGAGAGAGGGATATAAGGATTTGATTTCTCTTTTTATGAGCTTAGAATAGTACAGGTAAAGAGAGAATAGTTGAGGAGTTCCTGGTATCAAATGCAGATGAAGATGAAGTTGGAGAAGAGATGTAGGTCATGAACATTTGTTTTCTCAATGACACGCACGGGAGTACATCTCAAAAGGTAGTGGAAATAACTAGAGGATAGGCATTTGAGACGCAAAACTGGAAAATCGGTAGAAAAGAAACAAGTATTGTGTAGAAGGCAGTTGAAGCAAATAATTTCCTTTGAACTTTAGAAGCAACTTTGCATGTTATGACACTGTTGTTATTATTATTGTTAATGATAAAGGCTCTAAAGTAATTTCACCTTGGATTTAAACAGGTTTCCATGGAAGTGGGTCTCCTATCATTCTAGTGCTATCTTAAAGAATACGTATTTTTATATTATATACCATTTTATATGTCTGAAATGCGGTCTTGTTTCAGGAAATGAAATGCTATATCTAAAATCTACTACATTCAAAGTTTAGAATTATTAGCAGAAAAGTACTCTAAAAATAAAAATGGATCACTTTATTTTGCAAATTTTTTCAGAGTTGTTGAGTTCAGTTCAATTCAGTTGCTCAGTCGTGTCTGACTCTTTGCAACCCCATGAACTGCAGCACACCAGGCCTCCCTGTCCATCACCAACTCCCGGAGTTCACCCAAACTCATGTCCATCAAGTCGGTGATGCCATCCAGCCATCTCATCCTCTGTCGTCCCCTTCTCCTCCTGCCCCCAATCCCTCCCAGCATCAGGGTCTTTTCCAATGAGTCAACTCTTTGCATGAGGTGGACAAAGTATTGGAGTTTCAGCCTCAGCATCAATCCTTCCAATGAACACCCAAGACTGGTCTCCTTTAGGATGGACTAGACCCCACTCCAGTACTCTTGCCTGGAAAATCCCATGGACGGAGGAGCCTGGTAGGCTGCAGTCCATGCGGTCGCTGAGGGTCGGATAGGACTCAGCGACTTCACTTTCACTTTTCACTTTCATGCATTGGAGAAGGAAATGGCAACCCACTCCAGTGTTCTTGCCTGGAGAATCCCAGGGACAGGGGAGCCTGGTGGGCTGCCGTCTATGGGGTCACACAGAGTCGGACATGACTGAAGTGACTTAGCAGCAGCAGCAGCAGAGCCTACTAAATTATAGTCTCCAAAAAGACAGCGATCATGTCTTATTTAACTTTGTTTCTTCTATGGAACCCAGAGTGTAATTCTGGGAATTATTATAAAAACATTAATTGAATTGTGTATTCATCTTAAAAGCCTGGTTTTCACTTTCCTCAGAGACTATCATGAGGTTAAAGACTAGGCTTGAGAAAACATAAAGCCTTCCCCCATTTTGAAGGCATGACCTAGTCAGGTCTGGCCAACTGAAACACTGTAAAAACCTTCTTATTTGAGCCAGGAAGAATTCTTACTTCTGTATTATTTCACAAGAGGCAATAAAATACAGTTGTTGAGCCTTCAAATCTCAGAGGAGGAGGAAGCTGAGTGGGACATAATGAGATGCTTTCCTATATCCCCAAAGGCTCCAGTTATCAGTTTCTAATTCAGAAAGGAAGCTGTCTTTGACTCCAGATCTGGAGAATCATTACCTAAAGAGCCTAATTTTGATTGTCACTCCAGGGAGGGCTTTCCAGGTGGCTCAGATGGTAAAGAATCTGCCTGCGATGTGGAAGACCTGAGTTTGATCCCTGGGTCAGGAAGATCATCTGGAGAAGGGAATGGGTACCTGCTTCAGTATTCTTGCCTGGAGAATTTCATGGACAGAGGTTCTGGTGGACTACAGTATATAGGGTCACAGAGAGTTCAACAAGACTGAGCTACTAACACTTTCACTTTCCAGGGAATTCACTGAATTCCAAAGGATTTTGCCAGTGTCATCAACTCACCTTATCTGACAAGGATGGAAAAGAGCATGAATATTATAGGCAATTCACATCACCCTGGATAAAACCTGGTCACCATCTGTTCCATTTTACTCTTTTATTATCTTTGTGGCATTATTCCTATAGGAAATTTAAAATTATTCATTTGCTTACTGCTTTAATGTTGATCTGCCCTTGACAGATAACCATGGGAGTAGAGATCTTGTCTGTTGTAGTGACTGTTAAATTTTCATTGTTTAAAATGGTGCCCAGTACATGTAAATACTCAAATATTTGTGCTGTATAGTTGAATGATAAAGTGGCCCCAATATGAAGTGATTACATATATGAGGACTAATTTAAATGACGTGTATGTACTCTTTAGGCTAGCACCTGACACATAGTGGGCAAATTATAAATGTTCAGTGTCTCTCTAGCCTTCCTTATGAGGGAGGGTAAATGATCTCTTTGCAAGTGCTACTTGAGCAGCATTTATGCTGTGATTCATGGGGTCACAAAGAGTCAGACATGACTGAGCAACTGAACTGAACTGAACTGATCACAGAGTTGGTTATGCTTTTCTTTACCTGTTTATTTAAACACAAGATAATCTATACCTAAGATCCTGCTCTTTTTGCACTCTGGGCAAGTGCCTCTTTCTGTAATGATTCTTTGCTTATATTTTGAACTCAGAGATTTCACGAAGTTTGAGTATCCTTTTATCCTTAAATAGCATTTGTTAATGAGAATATTAATGAGAATCAAAAAGTGGACACAGGACTGGAAAAGGTCAGTTTTCATTCCAATCCCAAAGGAGGGAAGTGCCAAAGAATGTTCAAACTACCAGACAATTGCACGCATGTCCCATGCTAGTAAGGTTATGCTTAAAATCCTCCAAGCTATGCTTTAGCAGTACGTGTACTGAGAACTTCCAGATGTACAAGATGGGTTTAGAAAAGGCAGAGAACTAGAGATCAAATTGCTAACATATTTTGGATCATAGAGAAAGCAAGGGAATTCCAGAAAAACTTCCACTTCTCCTTCATTGGCTAAGAGAAAGCCTTTAGCTTATGGATCACAACAAACTGTGGAAAATTCTTAAAGAGATGAGAATACCGGATCACCTTACCTGTCTCCTGAGAAACCTGTATGCGAGTCAAGAAGCAGCAGTTGGAACTTTACATGGAACAATTGGCTAGTTCAGTATCAGGGAAGGAGTATGACAAGGCTGTATATCGTCACCTTGTTTATTTAACTTTTGTGCAGAGTACATCATGCGAAATGCCAGGCTGGGTGACTCACAAACTGGAATCAAGATTTCCAGGAAAAATATCAATAACCTCAGATGTGTAGATGATACCACCATGGCAGAAGTGAAAGTGAAATTCACTCAGTTGTGTCCAATACTTTGCAACGCCATGGACTATACAGTCCATGGAATTCTCCAGGCCAGATTATTGGAGTAGGTAGCCATTCCCTTCTCCAGGGAATGGCAGGAAGTGAAGAGGAACTAAAGAGCCTATTGATGAGGGTGAAAGAGGAGAGTGAAAAAGCTGGCTTAAACTCAACATTCAGAAAACTAAGGTCATGGCGTCTGGTCCCATCACTTCATGGAAAATAGGGGAAAAAGTAGAAGCAGTGACAGATTTTCTTTTCTGGGGCTCCAAAATCACTTCAGATGGTGACTGCAGCCATGGAATTAGAAGACACTTGCTTCTTGGTAAAGCTATGACAAACCTAGACAGTGTATTAAAAAGCAGAGACATCACTTTGCTGACAAAGGTCCATCTGGTCAAAGTTATGGTTTTTCCAGTACTCATGTATGGATGAGAGAGACTATAAAGAAGGCTGAGTGCCAAAAAATGGATGCTTTCAAGCTGTGGTGTTGGAGAAGACTTTTGAGAATTCCTTGGACAGTAAGGAGATCAAACCAGTCAATCCTAAAGGAAGTCAACCCTGAATATTCATTGGAAGGACTGATGCTGAAGCTGAAGCTCCAGTACTTTGGCCACCTGATGCAAAAAGCTGCTCATTGGAAAAGAACCTGATGCTGGGAAAGATTGAAGGCAGAAGGAGAAGGGGATGACAGAGGATGAGATGGTTGGATAGCATCATTGACTCAATGGACATGAGTTTAAGCAGACTCTGGGAGATGGTGAAGAACAGGGAAGCCTGGTGTGCTACAGTCCATGGGGTCACAAGGAGTCAGACTCAACTTAGTGATGGAATAACAACAACAATGAGAAAATTTTTGAACTATAAAATTAGGTTGACAAGAAAGAGTTTTAACTTAATCAGATTGTAGTATGCCCATTGTATTTCGTATATTTCATAGTCTTATTCAGATAAGAATGGATGTACAAATATTTATATATTCACAAAATTGGACTATGACTCATCTGGTATATCAAAAGAAATATGTATTAGCACTTATTGTCTCTATTTACATAAATTAGGCCTACCCAATTCTTTCTAATAAGGAAGTGTTATTTAGCTCCGTTGCACAGCTTGATTAAGCTTCTATATAGCAAGCATATTGCCCACTGATTCCTTCTTGTTCTAATTAAAAAAAAAAAAAAAAAATTCGGAAAAGGAGATGCCTCAGACTCTGGATACAGAAAATCATTACTGAAAACATCTGGTTTTGACTTTAATCCAGGGAGTTTGATGAATTCCAAAGGTTTTATTTGCTAATATTATCAATTCACCTTTAATTAACCAGGACTAAAAAGATTGTGGATGACGTAAGAATGTCACCACCCTTTAAGAAATTGAAGAGCTATTCTGTTGAGAAAGCTGAGAAAGCCAGAGTTCCTTTGATTGTGCACAGTGGTCAGGAAACATCATTGCTATCCTAGACCTTTCTTTCTCTCCTCTCTTTTGTCTTATAGAGCCATTTAAAAATTTCTAAGTAGGCTTCTACCTCCCATATTTATGTGCTCAAGCCATTGCTAGCAGTTGGGAGATTTGTATATCATATTGTTTGGGGACTAGTATATCTCTGCTTCCATGAGGAAGGGGCTCAGGGTTTTCTTTTTAGTGACAGCATGCCTGGAACTTAGACTCCATCCCAGGCTCATTGACCTAAGAAAGGAAGTAAATCCACAACCTCACTTCTGTAGGACTATAGCATCAGTACAAAGGAACTAACATGATGTTAGGTTGAAGGGCAAAATCTATCATTCATTTTTGTGTGGAGTGTTAGATTATTGGAAACCTACTTGTATGGATTACTTATATGTCTTCTGTTTTCATAATGCAAATTGGCTGTCATAGGATTGAATAATCTAGGGGTGCAGTTTGTATTCTGAGGACCAGTGTAGGTCATAACTTGAACTACTTGGAAATTAACATTGTTTCTGGAAGAGAGGATACGGTGGAGCTGTTGATTTTTTTGAGTAGGTTTGCTCTTTGTTTTTTATGATACTGAGTGATGAGCAAGTAGAATAAGCTTGTGCTAATGGATGGCTTGGAGATGGAAAAGGAGGATTCCAATATGGGCCACAGGTATGTGCTGAAGAGCAGGGGCATTCACTCAAGCATGTTTTGATTCTATGAATAAACACTCTTGCTAGAAAAGCGAATCTTTTAACTGGTTTGAAACTCCCCTAGTCCCTTTCTGACATTTATTTAAAAACAGAGTGCAGTAAGTCCCTGTGTGCTCAGCCCCAGGGACATACTGGTAAACTAAAAGTTAATTATATTCAGACCTAATTTTTGTTAGTCCATGTTATTTTAAGACTCCAAATTTATTTAGGAGCAGGAGGTTGTTTTATAGCCACAATTCTCTCATTATTGCAGAATAGACTAGAGCTCCCCCAGTGCATTCTGGTGTTTTCTCTGTTTTCTCTCTACCTCTAATGTATGTTCTTGACAAGCATCAGGTCAAGCCTCAAGCATTCACCATAGTCTAGAACTCTGAAAATTCCTGGGACAAAGGAAATAAAGAAGGCCCAGTTATTTCCTTTATGGAGCTCACACTGAATTCAGACCATAAGTGATAAATAATGTTACACCATGATGTAATAAATGCAGGTATAGGGGTCGGCCCAGAGCCCTTCAGAGGGTAAGCTACATCTGCAGAGCTGGGAAAGCTGCAAAGGAATCTCACCAACACAAATGAGATGATAATATTTAAATTATAGGTTTGTTTGGGAATTGAGATACAGTGTTCTATTAATAGAATACTTAACACATGGTAATCCTGCCTGCCTGTTAGTTATTATGATGATTTTGATAGCTTTGCTTCCAACTAACTCTTGAGCTGGAGAAATTTTATTTACATCTATCTTAACACTCCCGGAATATTGCTTATTGCGTTTTCTTCACTCTCTCCTTTAAAAGACGCTTCCTTGTCTATTTTTCTTCTTTTCCCTCCCTAGAATACTTGTCTATGATAATGTTTCTGTATTTTAACTTAAAAGATCTAAGACAGGAATGTGGTGGGAAATGAAATTGAGGAAATGAAGGCAAATGGAAATTAGAATATTGCAATTCTACATGCATTGTTGCCTATCCACAGAGATTGGAAATATGTATGGAAAGTGTTCATAGAATTTGAATATTTCTCTTCTTCTGTATCTGAGAATAATAAGATTTGTCAGTGGGAACTGGCTTGGGTTTTTCAGTTCATGGATTGAAAGCACAGGATAGACATGGTTCTCAGCATGTCTACAGTTCTTGAGTGGGAAGACAACAAGTGGGTTTAGAATAATAATTTGTACTTACAGGCATTTTTGGAAAAGGTACTTAACGTAATATCTGAATGCAACATATAAAAAATATTTTTCTAGGGATAAAAAAACATAGGGATAGCAATGTGCATGGTAGTTATACATAGATATCATCTTTGAAATGTAGTTAGGGCAATAATAAATTGCATGAAAATGATCAAATACAGGTGGAGTTTTACTATATTTTTTTGACATTTGGTAATCAGTTTTTCTACAGAGTTGAAGATGGTTAAGGGGCAATATTGTATAGAGGTTAAGGATACAGACAGAGTCTATCATTAACTATGTAACCTTCAAGTATCAGCTTCTTTATCTCTAAAATGAGAGAAAAATCAGTTATTATATCACAGGGTTTTGTGAAGATTAAATTGGAAAATGCTCTTAATGTGTTATTGGCACACAGCAAGCACTCAGCAGATTTTTGCTATCACCAAAAGATCAGGCAACATCTATAATTATTAAATAACATCATAACGTGATATGGAACACTCATTTCTAAAGACACAGATGTTACCTTATTGTAATATTGTTGTGTTTCACTTTTCAGCTATTTTGAGGATAAGGAATATAACTATGATAATGTTTCTGTATTCTTAGTTTGAAAGCTCTTTGTTTTTTGGGTGCTTGGATATGTTCCAAGACTTGGGAGTCAATAACTTTTCTCATTACTTCTACCACAGAAGTCTCACCTGGCACTCAGTCTGCTTTAAATGTGCTAGGTGGATTCGGGCCTTGTAGCTCATTTGGGTCTGGTATAAAAATCAACACTTCCTCTGCAGTCTGCCTTAGAGGAGACCAAGCCAACAGAAACACATGCTGTCTCCCAATATGGGGTTTGACCTGGTGTCTGCACAGAAGGAAATTTCTCTGTTTGCACCAGGTTTTAGGGGCAGTATGTCATTGAGTCATGCTATGCAGAGTTACTTGGGACATGAGCTGAAAGCCTGTGCCACACTTGCTTTCCTTGTGGGAGGTGTTGATCAGGACAGAGGGATCTATCTAGAGTCATTCCTTATATGTGAGCTGGCATTATATAAGAGAGATACTTTTAGAAGTGGTACTTCTGGAAGTACAAGAATGCATCCTAGATGATGCATTGAAAACTATTAATCTCAGAGAACTTTGTTTTTACTTCAGATTGATCTGGCCAAGTTTGCAGAATGCCCTAAAACTTCCAATCCATCTTTCACCTGTCAATGAGCTATTGCCTCACCATATTTACTATGAGCAGTGCAATCATCCTGTTTTACAAGGACTTAGAGTGATTTGTGTCATTAGCTCTAAGTATTCACAGGAGTGGATCTAGCCTGGGCATGAACTGGGGTGGCCACTGAGATGATGGAATGGGTTTAAGCACCATATTTTCAGCACAGGCCCTGTGACGTTTTAATTTGTCCAGATACAAATTCTGATTTTAGTAATTTTGGCTTAGTGAATTTGTCAAATTATTTTTAAAAATCAGGTACTGATAATTTTTTCCCATTTATTTTCTTGGTTCTTTGAATCAGCCAAATCAATTGACTGTTTTATTAAAAAACAAAATAAAACAAAACACACAGTTGCAGTTACTTATGTCAGAAAAGTAGAAAAAGAAAAGAACAGAGGAGTCAAAGCCTTATTTTCTGTTAGGAAAATACAGGTTTTAATGCCAACTTCATAGGTTTTAAAAAAATAATTTGGGTAAGGAAATGTTTGATAAAATATTTAAAAGTGCTTCATGACAAGACAAGACATTTCCAAAATGGAGCTCATGTTGGTGAGCAGAGTTGAACTGGAAGTATAGATTTGGAACCCTCCATCTAGAAAATAGGGTTGAAGTGGAATGAAGGAGGTCCTAGAGGAGATGGAAGGTTGTGTTTGTGTTGAGAGACAGAGAGAGAAGAGAGAGAAAGAGAGAGGGAGAGAAGGTAATGGAGGAAGTGGATAAATGAGAGGAGAGATATACAGTTTACAAAAGGTGAATGGGAAGATTCTTTATCGTGTAGGATGGGACTTGGCTGCTGATTACCCTGATCTTAGAAGCTCGATTCCCATCACCATCTCCACCCCTGTCTTCAAAGGGAAGTTTCGCCTCTCTGCAGTTGCTACTTGTTTTTAGAGCTTTCTTATTCCCCATCATCGTGAATGTGATTGAAAAATTTTTTAGAGTAATTATATAAACTGTAGTAACAAAAGCAAGTTCAGAAATATAAGAATCCTGAACCAAGACTACTAACATGTTTATTTTCTTATGATAATCTTGCTGCATGTTCAGGGCTGATAGCAATAGATACGTGCAGTAAGGGTGCAAGGCTTGTTTTTAGCTGGCATTCATTCTTACTTGCTGGTGCCAGTAACGGCGGCGGTGGTGGTGGTGGTGGTTTAGTCGCTAAGTCGTGTCCGACTCTTGCGACCCCATGGACTGTAGCCTGCCAGGCCCTCTGTCCATGGGATTCTCCAGGCAAGAATACTGGAGTGGGTTGCCATTTCCTTCTCCAGGTGCCAAAAGTACTGATTGTTAAATGTTTTAAAAGTCATTTCTGTCTATATTTAGCCCAATGACCTCCCATTCCTCCTCTATTCAAATACAAACAAGTTTTCTTAGTTTTTCCCAGGCCTCTTTCTAATAATATCAGGAGCCATTGCCTAGGGTGATGTATGTTTGTCAAAGACATTTCATGCTCTAAAATAAATTCTTAGAAATTCAAGCTTATTGTTTCATAGAAAGAATGCAAACTCTGCCAGCTTCCATAGGAAAATACACTGTTTTCCACCGTTTTCAAAAATAAACCTTTCAAGTTGGAAGATAATCAAGTCCTTGCATATGAATTAATGTTGAAAGTTTATAAGACAACATCTCTTTTAAAATTAATGTCTCTAGAACTTGTCAAAATTATAAAGGATTAGACAGCCGCCGACTTCTTTAGTTTGTAAAACAAAGGAGGAAAGCATTTACCAACATCTCTTATGTATGCATATCGTCTAACTGCAAGGCTTGGATGAAATTTGCCTTAGAGTTCTTTGATATCCTTAGTAGCTAATGTGGAGCTCTTTATCAAGCTTCATAATAATCTTAGTCCTGTGAGTGAACACCAGATCCATGGATGTATATTGCAGTCAATTTATTTTCTCTGCTTTGTCTAAGCCTCTAAAGGGTACCTTGGTAGGCTGAATAATGATTCAAAGATATCCAGATATTAACTTCTGGAACTTGTGAATGATTACTTACATGAAAAGAGGGACTTTGTAGATATGGTTAGTTTAAGGATCTTGAGATGGGGAAATTATTGTTCATTATTCAGATGGTCTCTAAATGTAATAGCACATGTCCTTATGATAGAGAGGGAGGAGAGAGAGAGAGAGATAGAGATTTAATTGTGGAAGAGAAGTTGTTGATATTATGATGGAAGGAAGAGGTTGTAGTGATTTAAAAAAGGGACATGAGCCAAGGAAAGTAGGAGACTTCCAGAAGCTAGAAAAGGCAAGAAAACAAATTCTCCCCAAGAGTCTATGAAAGGAACAAGCCCTACCTGATTTTAGACTTCTGACCTCCAAAACTGTTATAAAACTGTGTTACTTTATGCCAGCAAGTTTGTGGTAATTTTTACAGCAGTCTTGAGAAACTATTACAGGCACCTTTTCCTTTCCCTTTAAAACCAGTTTCACTGCCCGAGACCAAGAGATTTGCGTAGGCAAGTTAAGGACACAGAGGTAGGGTCATTTCCCTGTTGCCTGGAGCTTCTGTGGGACAGTTTTGGTGTCTGTCATTAATTTTGGAAAGTTCTTTGTCATTTTTACTTCAAATATTTCTTCTGTCCTATTTGTTATTCTCCTTCTGGTGTTATAATTATATGTGTGTTATTCCTTTGAATACTGTATCACAGTTCTTAGAGATTCTGTTTTTTTATACTCTCCTTTTTTTTTCTTTTGTATTTTGGTTCGAAAAGTTTCTGTTGACCTGTCTTCAAGCTCACTGATTATTTCCTCGGCTGTGTTGTCTCTAGTGAAAAGTTCATCAAAGTCATTCTCCAGTTCTGTTACTGTGTTTTTGATTTCTATCATTTCCTTTTGGTTTTTTCTTAGAATTTCCATGTCCCTACTGACATTATCAGTCTGACCTGTTGTCTGCCTTTTCTGTTAGAGCCTTTGACATATTAATCCTAGTTATTTTGATGTCCTTGTTTGAAAATTCCAACATCTGTTTCATATTTGAGCCTGGTTCTAATGAGTGCTTGTCTCTTTGGAGTGTGGGGTGGATAGTGGGGAGGAGGGGGTTTGGGGATGGGGTGGAGAGAAGGATCCATAACTTGACTGCCTGCAAAGGAGAACGGGACAAGATGGTGGCATGAGTAAAGCCTGTCAGCAAGTGCTGTTGTCTTTTCTCAACTCAAAGAATAAGGAAATGCAGTAGCAAATGAGGAGAGGAAAATATGAGATGGGGTGAAGGGAGCAATTACAAAAGAAGCTGTCACCAGAGTTGAAAACCATTGCTTCCTGTCTTCAAAGCTTTTCAATTTGCCATGCTGTTGCTCCTTGCAGGGGAATTCTTGAGAACTGTATGGTGCAACTATAAATTTTATAAAAAGTCAGCTTTTGAATCTGTGCAATAATGTTTATGTTGGCAAAAATTTTTTTCCCTCTGCTGTTATGCTGCTACTGTCGCTTCAGTTGTGTCCAACTCTGAAGCATAGACAGCACCCCACCAGGCTCCACTGTCCCTGGGATTCTCCAGGCAAGAACACTGGAGTGGGTTGCCATTTCCTTCTCCAATGCATGAAAGTGAAAAGTGAAAGTGAAGTCTCTCAGTCGTGTCCAACTCTTCTTGACTCCATGGACTGCAGCCTACCAGGCTCCTCTGTCCATGGGATTTTCCAGGCAAGAGTACTGGAGTGGGGTGCCATTGCCTTCTCCCTGCTGTTATGCTAGCAATTATTTTCTCAACTTCTCATATCTTCTCAGGGAATGTATGTTTTATTTATCATTTTTTTTCAAGGTTAAGAATCTTACAAAAAAGTATAATAATTAAGATTTTTGACTCTGCAGTCTCACAATGGCCATTAATTAATTGTTTATCTTAGATAAGTTATTTATCTTAACCAAAATTTAGTTCTTTATCTGTAAAATCTGTATAACACACATCTTACAGAATATTGTGAAGTTTCAATGAGATAATGTATGTAATAAGTATGGTTAGTGCTAGGCACTGGACCAGTAAATAGTAAATAATGAGTAGCTATCATATTATTATAGTTTCTATTGTTTTATCTGATTTTTTCTCAATGAGGAAATCCTGCCATGATCTAAAAATGACAAGACCTTTTCTGGGAGAACACACAAAAAGCTTATTATACTAGTTATTACTGGAGAGTTGAGATAGAAAATGGGGAAGAGAATAAAGAAAATTTTACTTTTTATCTTATACTCTTTCATTTGTTTAAAGTTTTATAACATAAACAATATTACTTCTTTTTTTTAATCTTAGAATATTTCCTTTATTTCAGTGCATACCTAATTCAAGTCCTCCCCAAGACGTGAGTATATTAAAGGCTCAGAGAATTCCCACTATAAATAAATGTGTAATTTTGTTTTACCTTTTATTCCAAATGTATTTCACCATAGGATCTAGAATTCTGTCTTCTTGGCATAACATTTACATTTTGAGGACTACTAGTGTACTACAGTGGGAGAGGGCAATGGCACCCCACTCCAGTACTCTTGCCTGGAAAATCCCATGGACGGAAGAGCCTGGTAGGCTGCAGTCCATGGGGTCGCTAAGAGTCGGACACGACTGAGCGACTTCACTTTCACTTTTCACTTTCATGCACTGGAGAAGGAAATGTCAACCCACTCCAGTGTTCTTGCCTGGAGAATCCCAGGGACGGGGGAGCCTGGTGGGCTGCTGTCTATGGGGTCGCACAGAGTCAGACATGACTGAAGTGACTTAGCAGCAGCAGCAGTGTACTACAGAACATATTTGAGGAATTGTTCTAGGTTGATATAGACTAAAACAATATTCCGAGTACCATTTCATGCTTCTTTCATTTCTACTCATTATCTTTGGTGATACTTTTTTCTGGATAAACTTAAATATAATATTGAGTTTTGGGGAGGTTTAGATCTTCCTATAAAAGTAACTTATTCTTCTTTTAGAGCACAGTGAAAGCATCTGTATATTTTTGAGAGTAATTACCTGTCTTATCAAAATATTCAATGTTTGATCACTCTGTAAAAGGACTTATTGTGGTTTTCTCTGTTTTTTTTTTTCATTTTTATTTTACAAATAATTTGTAGCAATTACAGAAAAATTGGAAAAATACATGCCATAAACAAGAATTACCTATATAGAGAGATATTTTATTTTTAATCATTTTTAAAATTATAGTTAATTTAAAACTCTCTTTAGATGTCTGATATATATGTGTGTGTGTGTATATATGTATGTGTATATATATATATAGTGTTAGAGTTTTCATACCTGTGAAACTTTTTCCTTGCTTTGGAGTCATTTAAGAAAAAGTATCTGGTAAATGGTATCATTTTGTAAAAGAAGCAATAAAACTTGAATATGTTTATAAACAATCTTTGAACTATACAGATACATAAGCAAACAAGGATCACAAAATTTAAGTTAATTGTTGTTTTAATAATTATGCTATATATTGAATTTTATTGTGGTAAGATGAGTGGGAAAACAGTCTTCCTATATAAGTGATTTAAGAAAAGTTCTCAGAATATCAGGAACTATTTTGGATATGCTGTTGGAAGCTTCAGCAGTAGGAAAGTGTTAGGGACCAAATGTGCTTTTTCATGTTGTCACACTCTTGACTTGAGATCACATCAAGAGGAGACTGTGGAGACTTCCTCAGGGCATAGAACACAATTCTGTATTTTATCGGAAGGGACACAAATCCTTTTGGTTGTCTGACCAAATGCTTCATTTGCAAGTTCAAATCTTTCAGAAAAAAATAAAATACCCAGTTAACACCCTCTTCTTTTAAAAAGAGAAAAGCACAGCCGTTGGGGTATTTTATTGAACATGCAGCAAATCCAGCCCTTTTCTTTTGTTGCACACTCTGGATCTAGATGTAAGCACCCATAACCCCTCTCTCTGTAAGCCTTTCCCAGGCACTAAGACTCTTTGCATACTCCACTGGGACCCGACACCACATAAATCCTGAATTGCATTTGGCATTTAGTTCATATAGGGATGGGCTAAATTATATCAAAACAGGTTTTCTGGTGCAGTGATGATGATTTGAGCCATGAAAGACGTGTTATCAGCACTGACAGTTTACATTCCTCACCAGAGAATAAACACAAGCCCAAGAGTTTTATGCTAATACTGCCTTCCAATCCGTAGTTTTAGAATAAGTTGTACTACTGAGAGACTAAAGAACTGGGGATATGTGGAGACAAACATTTTGTCTGATTTCTTTGCTTCAGACTGTACTGCCAACTCTGGGTGGCTAACCCGTAAATGTGCGCACCTCATTGGGAGGGAGTGACAGGGGTAGGTCAGAGAGGGGATGGACGAACTTTTGTAGATCTAAAAACATCCCCAGAGTGGAACACCACAGGCCCTGTATCAGTAGCTTTATCTTTCAAAGAAGAGCAGCCCAGACTCAGAACTAGAAGTGCCTTTAAAATAATGTGGACCAAATCCCCGTTGTTACATATGAGGAAATTGAGGCCCAGACAGATGATATGAGTTACCTAAGGGAATAACAGTTCTGATCAAATAAACCACATTCTTTGGTATTCTGATAATTACTGAATACTTATTATAAGATTATTTCTTGAGTATTTAAAATTGAGACTTGTTGTGTCTATAAAGACATATAAATCTTTGTCTATATATCAAGTGGTTGGGATTTAAAAGCCTCCATTCTGTTTATTTATTTATTTGGTGGTGAATTTAGTCTCACTGAGCTTCCTTGATAGCTCAGTTGGTAAAGAATCTGCCTGCAATGCAGGAGACCCTGGTTCAATTCTTGGGTTGGGAAGATCCCCTGGAGAAAGGATAGGCTACCCATTCCAGTATTCTTGGGCTTTCCTTGTGGCTCAGCTGGTAAAGAATCTTCCCGCAATGCGGGAGACCTGGGTTTGATCCCTGAGTTGGGAAGACCCTCTGGAGAAGGTAAAGGCTACCCACTCCAGTATTCTGGCCTAGAGTGTTCCATGGACTGTATAGTCCATGGGGTCACAAAGAGTCAGACACTGAGTGACTCTTCACTTTCACTTCACTTTAGTCTCATTACTGAATTGTATGTCCTGTGTGGTGTTGATGAACCATTTTGGTTTCTTAACTGGTTATTCAGTTGACTTTGTAGACAAATACAAAGCCTACTTCGGTGATGAGTAGGATGCTAAAGGGTGATATGTGGGCTGGCAGACCACAGTGGGCTCCATAATGACCTTTGAGTATCTACTTTGAAACTGCATAAAACTGCCTCTTGTCCTCACAAAATCCTGCAAACTGACTTTTCCCTTCTGATTTTATATACTTTTAAGCTTAGAAAGTTAAATCCCTTGTTCATGATCACACCTTTAGAGGTTTTGTTAGTGTACTTGGGTTGCCATAACAAAATATCACAGATTGGGTGACTTAAACAACAGAAATTTATTTTTTCACAGTTCTGGAGGCTAGAAATTCAAGACCAAGGTGCCAGCAGTGTTGGTTTCTGGTGAGACCTTTCATTTTGGCTTGCAGATGGTCTCCTCACTGTGTCCTTGTATGACTTTTCTTCTGTGTGTGCCTAGGAGAGAGATCTTTGATGTCTCTTTCTCTTCTTATAATACCATAATACCAGTTCTACTGGATTAGGGCCCCACTCTTATGTCCTCATTTAGCCTTATTATCTTCCTAACAGTCCTTTTAACAAGTACAGTCACAATAGGGTTAGGACTGAAACATGAATTTTGAGGAGACGCAATTCAGTCTGAAACAGAAATAAAAGAGTTGGACTGTAAACTTGAATCTTCATGACTTCAAAGTCATATTTATTCTGTAATACCTGCTGATTCTTAGTGTGTGAAATTAGTGTATAAAATGGCAGCAGTAGTATTTTTCTCCCATCAAGTTAATGGACTTGAACCATAGTTAAAATTTAACTCCATTGTGATTCTCCCCACCATTCCTGCCATGTTGATTGGAATAGCTGATAAGCCTAGCTAAGTGATACAAAATAAAAAAATATTGACTATCACTATTATACTTTGTCTCCAGAAAAGAGATTCCTTTTGGGGCTGTGAGTGCTCCTATGTTGATCTATCATCATCTTGCTTTAACTATCAGAACTTGGCCAACGGGTGACACCATTGACTCATTCCAAACAAGTGCAGTCATTTAATATTGACTCTATCCACACAAATACATTTGAATGCTTACTACGTGCTTGATGCTCTTCTAATGGAGATATGGCAGGAAAAAAACCCCAAAACTGAAAAGGTCCTTGTTCTCATGGAGAAGATAGGGGAAGGTAAGCAAAGAAATAAACATTTCCTACAGGATTGATGCTCTAAAGAAAATGAATTAAGGTGACAGGATGGAGGGCATTGGGGTGGGGTAACATTTAGTTAGTTTGGTGCTCAGGGAAGGCTTCCTTACAGTAATGACATATAAGCTGTATGATAAGGTGTATCTGTCAGGGTTTTCCAGAGAAATTGAATAATAGGATGGATAGATAGGTAGATGAATAGACAGATAGATGGGTAGCTAGATAGAGATTTATTAACAAAGACTGGCTCCCGTGTTTATGGAGGTTGTGAATCTGCCACCAGCAAGCTGGCGGCCCAGGAAAGCCAGTGGTGTAATTCTAGTACAAAGTTGAATCCTTCCAACCAAGACAGCCAGTGTTGTAAGTTCCAGTCTGAGTCTGAGGGCCCAAGAATCAGGAGTTCAGATGTCCATGGCAGGAGAAGATGGATGTCCTGGCTCAAGCAAGAGAGCAGATTCACCCTTCCTGAGCCTTTTGTTCTATCCAGACCCTGAAGAGTGTGGCTGATGCCCAACTGCAGTTGGTGACCTTTATTCAGTCCACCAATTCACATGCTAACCTCTTCTAGAAACGTCCTCACAGACACCCCACAATAATGTTTTAGCAGCTGTCTGGGAATCCCTAAGCCCAGTCAGCTTGACACAAAATGACCATCATAGAAGGTGTTAGTCATGGAAAAACTTGGGAGTTAAATAATCCAACCAAAGGGACTGTAAAGCAGAGGCTCCAGTTGGGGAAATTTACTTGAGGAGCAAAAAGTCACTGTGGCTGCATGTAGCAAACAAGAGGGGTCACGTGCCAAAATGAGGTGGGAGAAGTTGGCAGGGGCCAATCGCAGGAGGTCTGGTTCAATTTAGTTCGGTTCAGTTCAGTCGCTCAGTCATGTCTGACTCTTTGCGACCCCACGGACTGCAGCATACCAGGCTTCACTGTCCATCACCAACTCCTGGAGTCTACTCAAACTCATGTCCATTGAGTCAGTGATGCCATCCAATCATCTCATCCTCTGTCGTCCCCTTCTCCTCCTGCCCCCAATCTTTCCCAGCATCAGGGTCTTTTCAAATGACAATATGCAAAGGGGCTGACGTTGATTCTGAGTGTGTTGTGACTTTCTTGGCAGGTGTTGTGCAGGAGGTTCACATGGTCTGATTGGAATTTGGAAATAATAATTTTGCGGTGTACATACCACTTTCAATGGTTGTTATTTTCTGTCTCTTCTCACCATGAGCATCTTCCTGTAAGGCAGAGGGGCAATGTAGTCTATAGAATGTTCAATTTAAAATTAGTTTTTGAAGAACTGTGATTATATTTGTATTAGTTATGTTATTTACATTAATATAGATAATTAGACTATTTATATGAATGCAGATCTATTTAAGCTTTGCTCTTAGTTAACTCATGTCTAGTGTGTTTAGTTCAGCCACCTGTTTGTCATTTCCCCACTTGTTTCTCCACTGTGCAGATAATCTGGAATATATTCTAATGAGAAGCGATTTACAGCTTCCTTTCTTAACTCACTGTTTTCCTTCCCTCTTTCTATCTACCCTTCTTTCTTTCCTTCTAATGAAAAGTCATTCTGCAATTTCTGTCAATAGATGCTCTTTCCTCTAAGTAAATTTAGCCTGTCTAGATATATTTTCTCGGAGAAGGCAATGACACCCCACTCCAGTACTCTTGCCTGGAAATCCCATGGACAGAGGAGCCTGGTAGCTGCAGTCAATGAGGTCGCTCAGAGTCAGACACAACTGAGAGACCTCACTTTCACTTTTCACTTTCATGCATTGGAGAAGGAAATGGCAACCCACTCCAGTGTTCTTGCCTGGAGAATCCCAGGGACAGGGGAGCTTAGTGGGCTGCTGTCTCAGGGGTCGCACAGAGTCGGACACGATTGAAGCGACTTAGCAGCAGCAGCAAATATATTTTCTAGGCACTGATTTCATTGTTTGCTTATAAACTCTTCCAGTTACCGAGTTATCAGAATTCAAGAGTGACAATGGGAGAGAAACCTTAACCTGGCAGATTAATGGGAGGCTAGCAGATACCTGCTGCCTGCTGGGAGGCAGTTGCTGTGAGGCAGACTCACCCACCTAAGGATTATCAGAGAAGGGGCTGTGTGGCCTTCCCTGCTAGTACTCATCTATCCTGGTCTCTGTGCTCTGATGACCAGCTGGCCTGTTGTGTAACAGCAGTGTGGTTTGGGGACATCTGCGGTTGTTAATGTAGCATGCTCCCGAAGAACAACTGATGGCTGTCAGCATCACCCATGGGTGAGCAAGGAGAATAAGAAAGCAGAGCTAAAAGTCTGTAAACCTGGGAGATCAAAGGAGTAATGGGGACAGAATGAGAAAAAGAAAAATGAGAGGCAATAAAGTGGTGCTGTAGATGGTAGTAGGTTTAAATCATAAATAAGCAAAGAACACAATGAAATCAATGATACTTGTGACTTTATCAACAGTAGAAATCATAAATACATCCATATTATATTGCAATTGGCCCAGATATCTCAAAATATGTTCATACCACTTCAATATAATGGAAATTATCAGACTTATCACACTAGATCTCATTATTTAATGTATTAAGACACTCAGTCATGTCTGATTCTTTGCAACCCCAGGGACTATACAGTCCATGGAGTTCTCTAGGCCAGAATACTGGAGTAGGTAACCTTTCCCTTCTCCAGGGGATCTTCCCAACCGAGGGATTGAACCCAGGTCTCCCGCGTTGCAGGCAGATTCTTTACAAGCTGAGCCCCCAGGGAAGCCCAAAAATACTGGAATGGGTAGCCTATCCCTTTGCCAGGGGATCTTCCCAACCCAGGAATTGAACCAGGGTCTCCTGCCTTGCAGGTGGATTCTTTACTAACTGAGCTATGAGGGAAGCCCTTTGTGGGCATAGAAGAGGTAATTCTAATTTAATGTGGTCAAATTGCAAATGAACACTGCAATGAAAGATGGCAGGGGTCAGGGAAAGTGCCAGGATATGTTCATTTGTGCTTGTTCCAATTGTCCATAATACCGAAGTCCAGCTCTTCTCTGAACGTAGGCTTCATGTGCTAGCACAGACTTCTGGCTGACATCTCTGGTTCTTGGCAGCACAGCATTCAGTTCAGTTCAGTCGTTCAGTCACGTCTTTTTCTTTGCGATCCTATGGACTGCAGCAAGCCAGGTTTTCCTGTCCATCATCAACTCCTGAAGCTTGGTCAAACTCACGTCCATCAAGTCAGTGGTGCCATGTCATCCTCTGTCATCCCCTTCTCTTCCTGCCTTCAATTTTTCCCAGCATCAGCGTCTTTTCCAATGAGTCGGCTCTTCGCATTAGTTGGCCAAAGCATTGGATTGCTGCTGCTATTGCTGCTAAGTCGCTTCAGTCGTGTCTGACTCTATGCAACCCCATAGATGGCAGCCCAACAGGCTCCTCCGTCCCTGGGATTCTCCAGGCAAGATGGAGTGGGTTGCCATTTCCTTCTCTAGTGCATGAAAGTGAAAAGTGAAAGTGAAGTCGCTCAGTCGTGTCTGACTCTTTGCGACCCCATGGACTGCAGCCTACCAGGCTCCTCCATCCATGGGATTTTCCAGGCAAGAGTACTGGAGTGGGTTGCCATTGCCTTCTGAGTGCTATTTTATGAGGACCACCATAAGCATCTGAGTGCCTTTCTTTCTCCTGCAGGAGCATATACTAACCTAGACAACATACCCCCAAAGTACATCAGCCCTGAAGATAGTCTTGGAGCCTCTCTGTCTTTTTCTTTTCTTACCCCTTCTTCCTTTTCTTCTTCTTTTGGTACCATGTGTCCTTATGTACCAAGTTACCTTGTAGGGCAGGTGAATTATATATAGAAATCCATAGGGCTTCAGTGGAATCCAGCAATAATGAAATATGCTATTTACATTTTAAATAACAAATGGGGTATGGCAACATATGTGCTTTCTTATCATATATTAAATAATGAGATCTAGTGTGATGTCTTATAATTTCCATTATATTAAAGTGGTATGAATACATTTTGAGTTATCTCGGCCAATTGCAATATAGTATGGAAATATTTATGATTTCTGTTGATGATAAAGTCATAAGTGTCATTGATTTCATTGCGTTGTTTGCTTATTTATGATTTAAATCGTGCTAAATTTCAGTCAGTCAGATCACAGGCCTCCTATTTTCTGTCCAGTGATCTTGGGTTAAGAGTTAAGAATCATGGCTCTAGTTGGTCCCTGAGGTAGAGATACTAAGGTAGAGATAGTAAGATATTAAGCTAGCCTACCCATTCCCAAATTGGTAGGATGTACTCTGGTTCTAGATTCTCTTCTTCCATAAGAGTTTAAAACATCACTGAGGAAATCGGATAATTTTAATGACACCTAGAGCTTTACATGTTCTGAGGGTATGCTGGGGCAGTCATTATAAGCTGGACATTATCAGAATTACCTGCATTAATGCAGACTTCAGATATGCTGCTGCTGCTGCTGCTAAGTCACTTCAGTCGTGTCTGACTCTGTGGGACCCCATAGACGGCAGCCCATTAGACTCCCCCGTCCCTGGGATTCTCCAGGCAAGAACACTGGAGTGGGTTGCCATTTCCTTCTCCAATGCATGAAAGTGAAAAGTGAAAGTGAAGTAAGTCACTCAGTCGTGTCTGACTCTTAGCGACCCCATGGACTGCAGCCTACCAGGCTCCTCCATCCATGGGATTTTCCAGGCAAGAGTACTGGAGTGGGGTGCCATTGCCTTCTCCGAGACTCCATATATAGTCTCCTCAAACTGACCTGCTTCCCTATTGACCCATAGTCCTTGTATTAGATTAGATCACCTATGGGTAACTGTAGGCTGAAATTATTTGCACATGTACATCATAATGGGCTTCCCTGGTGACTCAGTGGGAAAGATTCTGCCTGCAATGCAGGAACCATGGATCTGATCCCTGGGTCAGGAAGATCCCCTGGAGGAGGGCCTGGCAACCCACTCCAGTTTTCTTGTCTGGAGAATCCCATGGACAGAGGAGACATAGTCCTCCAGACTGGCATGCTGCAGTCCATAGGGTCAAAAAGAGTTGGACATGACTGAAGTGATTTAGCTCACATGCATGTACATCATAATAGCACCAGGGTGGTTCCAATGCAATCACCACAAACCAGAAGAACATTTATTCACATATCAAAGTAATTTAGAAGAAATAAAATTGACTTTCTTTCTATCAGGTTAGTTTTCATTTATAAACATCAGGCCATGGCAACCCATATAACATTAGACATGAAGCAACAGATATTTATTTTGGGAAATGTTTAATGATGTCAGGGATTGCCAGGTGGCTCAGTGATAAAGAATCTGCCTGCAATGCAGGAGACACAGGAGATGAGGGTTCCATCCTGAGTTGGGAAGATCCCCAACAAGAGGAAATGGCAACACACTTCAGTATTCTTGTATGGAAAATCCCATGGACAGAGGAGCCTGGCGTGCTACAATCCATGGCGTAACAAAGAGTCAGACACGGCTGAGCACATACACGGGGGGACAGAGGTGCTGCCATAATGAGTGGTCCGTTGCCTGCCTAGGATGTCCAAGTACCTTCCTACTGTCTCAGCGCACAGAGTAAGGGTGGGAGCCTCACAGAAGGGCTGAAGACAAGGGGGCTCAAGTTGAATGGACAGAGTTTAGGTCTAAAAAGTCAAGATTTATCAGTATTATGAGTCCTGGAGCTTAAAGAGAGCATTTTACTACAGGACCTACTCTTCGGGGTTACAGAAGGAACTCCAGAGCAGAATCTGTTATAGTCTGCCAGTAGCTCCTCATGGCAAGCAGTAAAGTCAACCTCATCTAGAATGGAGGTGGCCTTCCATGCTGTGGCTTTGGCCTTCCCTCAGACCTCATCCTCTTCTCCTCTCCCCCTTGTTCACTGTTCTCCAGCTAGATTTTCTGTCAAAGTCTTTGTTTTTGCAGTCCTTCTCCTCAACCTGTTCCTCCTGCTGCTGCTGCTGGTGCTGCTAAGTCACTTCAGTCATGTCCAACTCTGTGCGACCCCATAGACGGCAGCCCACCAGGCTCCGCCGTCCCTGGGATTCTCCAGGCAAGAACACTGGAGTGGGTTGCCATTTCCTTCTCCAGTTCCTTCTCCTACCCCATGATTAACTCTAGACCAAGTTTCATATCATTCCCCACCCCACTCATTTTACCTGAACCGACTTAATCTCCTCATGGGGAATGTCTCGTTGTTCTGTCCACGAGGACATTCCCTCTTCAGACCTTTGTACTTGTTCTTCCCATAGCGGAAAACTTTCACCAGATAATCACCTCACCTTACTCAGATCTTTGCTCAGCTGTCACCCTCAGGAAAGCCTTTCCTGACCTCCGTGTTTAAAATGATTTCCTTTCCCTTTGTCTTCCTATCCTTCCTGCTTGATTTTTTTCCCCTGTCATTGTCTCCATCTGATGTTCTTTACTTGTTTACACTGTATTATCTCTAGAATATAAACTGTATGAGGGTAGATTTTTGTGTTTTGTTCAATGCCATAGCCACAGTTCCTAGATCAATGTCTGTCACATAGTAGGCACTTAATACAATTTTGAATACATGAATCTTCTGCCATGTGCAGTCACTGTTTAGCTATACAGGGTGGTAGGGTGAGGTTGTTCTGAAAGTTTGTCTTCTTACACAGAGTTTTAACCATCTTCACCAGGTTTACAACTACTATCTATATCCTACTCTCAGAGGTATTGTAATTTCTTAGTCTTTCCAGGCTCCTGAAGTGAGACTGGAAAGATTTTTGGCTCTCAATAGTCTATCATCTAATAGACTTATTCCAAACTTCCTAAGATATGCAAAGTCAGTTACATCTTACATACTTTCTATCTTACAAAATTTTGTAGTCCACTCTTGTTTTCCTGTCTTTTTGCTTTACCAAGTTATAGCTCTGCCTAATGAGAAAAATTGCTATATACTTTAATGCAAAGAAAATGGCAAATCCAAATATTCTGTGTTTTTGTTGTATGGATCTGAGATGATATACTCAGGAGGAAATGAGACTACTAGAGGGTTCAAATAGGTTGTGTGTGGGAGATATTGTAGAAGAGACAGAAACCTGGGTATGTGTTTGGACTAGACTATCTTTTTGGTCACTTTCAGCCATAGACGTCATGATTCAGTGATTCTGTGCAATGCTCTGAGCTGCTAAGATAAAAGGTGCTATGGATACAAAGAGCATTATTATTAGCTCCATTTTTTGAAGTGATGTTATAATCTTTGTTCATTTTCAGTTTTATTATTCATTTGAGCTTAGTGAATTTTCTCACCATTTCCCCTTTTGTCTTATCACAACATCTAACAACTTTAATCAGTCAATTTGTCTTGACAAAAATTACATGCATGGCTGTCTCTATTCTTAGCACTGTTTTGTTTTGTAAATCTCCATTCAGCCATAGCCTACCTCTCACAGAATACCCAACGTGTATATTCAGTCTCGGTGTTTCGGTTTCACCAAAGGTCCCTTATCTGTTTTCCACAAACATAACCAGCTTTAATGCTTATTGTCTGAGAGCACTGTTTTTAATCACTCCATATTCATGCAGAACTCATATGTAGCTCCATTATCAAGTTTCAAAATGAACCAGAATTACTTAATGGAATTTTTAAATAGATTGTTAGAAATAATTTTATTCCCTTGTGTTATTTAGTCCCATGCTCCTATTTTGTCAAGAAATGTATTCCCTTTTACCTAGCCCTGGCAGACTTGATTATTAGACAGGAAGTGAATTAATAAGATAAAAATCTAGTCAAGATTAGAATCTTACATGAAGCTCAGTGTTTTGTCTGCATTGGAGTTATCTAGACTATGGCCATATACTCAGTTTTAGGTTGGTTACATTGCTTTCTTGTTGGTGAACATTCAGCCTTATTGCCACAAGGCTCAAGTTCTCTGGACTGCGGATGATCTATCTTAATGGATTTATATTATGCATTTCTTGTCTTGAATTGTTTTTTTAAAGTTTGTTTTGTGAGATGATGATGACAATTGCACAAGTCTCTAAACACCCTGGCCATGATCCCTTAGGGGCTACACAGCAGGTGGGACCCTTTAGACCAGATGGAACAAATCTATTTTCATGAGTTGCCTCTAAAAGCAGAAATGCAAGCTGGCCAGTGAATTCATCTCTATTCCTTGTAAAAGTCAGTCCCAGGCCAACCAAAAGAATGCTGAAAGTATAGATATTCTTTTTGAGGTTCCATTAAAAAAAAAAAGAAATTTTTTAATACAGAGAATAGATTAGTGAGTACCATAGGGAAAGTTGGGGGGAGGCAATATGGCTAAAGAGGGTCAACTGTAAGATGACTGATAGAAACTACTTTTGGGGGTGTAAAAAATAAAAAAAAAATTAAAAAAAAGAAACTACTTTTGGGGGTGAGCACTGTGGAGTGTATGTAGAATTCGAAATATAATGCTGTACACATGAAACTTACATAATACTGAAAACCACTGGTACTTCAATAAATAAAAGTTCTTAAAAAGTGAAATTGGTTTGTTTGAAAAGAATCAGTGTATAGTACTTACTCCTAAAATCTTTTATTTCGTTTTGAAGTCAGAAGACTTGCCTTTTGTCAGCCTCCGTGGTATTTTCTCAAGACTTCCTCCCTGACTATAGCATGTGTTGAGGTTCTATTCCTGAATCTACTTCTCATAGAGATTCTACTTAATATTATTGAACTTCTGTTTATGTGCATGAAAAATTAGATTTCTAATGCTTATCTTTGTATTGTTAAATCAAACAAAATTTAGTCAAAAGCTAAGATGAAATAATTTTAGAATTATCTACTATTTGGTATTGTTTCTCTGCTTCTTCCACTGGCATGAGTAATTTATATCTATATTTTAGTATTGTAGACAGACACTTTATAGATAAGAGATTAGGAGAACTTAATTATAACCTTTAATCTGGGAATGACTGTTTAACCACTCAGATATTCAGTTTTTCTATTTGCCCACAGAAGCAGCCAAATACAGGCATATTTAACACCAACAATGGCTATGTTTCTCTGAATTTGCATTTAGTCAATTGCTAGCAAATCAAATCATATTTGTAGTACATGGAAGTAGGATGTGGAGGTGGTGTGCTCTTTAAATAAAGCTTTTTAAGAATTTAACAACTAACCCCCTAATACACCTACTTTTATACATTGGGCTTTTTAATAATGGGTTTTAGTAAAAGTATTTCAAGTTTTATAAATGAAGTCATATTTCAAATGTACTACAAGAGCTTTCTTTTAAAAACTGTTACTTTATCTTGAATCCTTCTATGGATATGTTTTCTGATTCATTTCATTTTTTTATACTTTTGATAGATTCAAATTTTTATAAATCAGATTTAGTTTTTCTTAAAGTAGGACACAGCTGGATTACTCTTTATCCTACAGATGCATGCTGCTAAGTCGCTTCAGTCATGTCTGACTCTTTGCGACCCCATAGACGGCAGCCCACGAGGCTCCCCCGTCCCTGGGATTCTCCAGGCAAGAACACTGGAGTGGGTTGCCACTTCCTTCTCCAATGCATGAAAGTGAAAAGTGAAAGTGAAGTCGCTCAGTCCTGTCCGACTTTTAGCGACCCCATGGACTATAGCCCACCAGGCCCTCCATCCATGGGATTTTCCAGGCAAGAGTACTGGAGTGGGGTGCCATAACATAGGGTAATTAGTTAATATCCACAGCTTTCTGATGAGATGAATAAAACACGAAGCTCTATATACTATCAGTCTCCTCTCTCACCTTTTCTTCTCACATGCCGGCAAGTTTTTTGTGGTTGAAAATTGGCAGGGAAATGTTGCAGGTTAATTTCCTCTATCTCAAGATAGAGTGCTCTCTTTAAGATACATTTTTATTTTATGAAAAGAAGTAAAAATAATTTAAGTAGAAGTAAAAGAAAACAAGTACAATAAAAACTTGAAATTTGCATTTTTATTACAAATAAAAGAACTAGCATAGGAACAAAAAACATCCTGAATTTTTTGTCAGGATTAAACTTATTTTTAAGCCCAGAGTGCATTAGTGAGAACAAAGACATACTTTCCACTCTCTTGTCTCATGTATGTTTCTTTTCCGAGCATAAGGAACCTCTGTCTCATGTCTAAACTGTTCTCTAAAAGATGCACAATGTTCTCAGGCCCTGATGTCCTTCTTATCTCTCTCTGAGTCTCTTCATCACCCACCCTCCCTGGGGTGCTGTACCCTTCCGCCCCCCCCCACACAGGTATCACTGTTACTCTTTCTTACTTGGGCTTGTACCACATTTTCACTGAGTTCTCTAAGTAGGTGATCTTCACTTTCTTCATTGTACAAATGAGGACACCACTGGTATCCCAGGCATTTTCTCAGTGTTCTGATTTTAAAATAAGATGCTTGAAGGTTCTGAAAATATAGCGGTTGAGATGAAGATCTTCCTTTCTTGCAGCTGTAGCCTTGTGTAGGCTTAAAGGCTCTTGAAAGAAATGTTCTCTATAGGCAAAAGGTTTTAACTTAAGAGCAAAGGTCAAAGAGTAGACCCTTTTAACTCTGGTTTAAGTTTCCTGCTTAGGCTTTGAGGCATATTTGAGGACTGATAAATCTGGGTTCTGGGTCCTCATTTCTAGAACTGACCATTATCTTTTTATATAATATTCTCATGCCTAAAAACCTTGCAAGCTTTGATCTGATGCTCCTTTCAGGGAACTATTTAGACCTTGCCCAGGTTTTGGGACCCTTACTATTTTGTAGGAAAGTAGACTCTTGCTAGATTTATATTGCCTACTTCCTGTAGTTTATAGTGTCCTCAGTTTATATCAGCTGATGGAAATGCTTCTGGGTAAAGGCATCAGCTAGTAAGGCTACTGTCATTGAGAGCCACTGGCCCCCCACCCTACTATCAATGTAGACCATAAAGGTTAAGAAATTTCCCAACGGCATTGACGTGTCTTAGGAGATTTTTGAAGCAGAAATCTTAGGGATCCTGCTTAGGTACTGGATCAGTATGGAACCATGGGTAAGTTGCCCATCTTTCTGAACCTCTAGACTAAAAATGAAATAATTTTTTCACTAGGGAGATAACTTATACTTGTTGATATTTTTCTTCTCTTGGATTGCTTTTTAAAACAGCTTTGAATTAATTGAGATATAATTCACATGCCTACAGTTCATCCATTTACAGTTTCAATTTAATGATTTTTTAATAGCCACCAGGGAAGCCCCCAAAAACTGGAATGGGTAACCTATCCCTTCTCCAGGGACCTTCCTGACCCAGGAATTGAACTGGGATCTACTGCATTGCAGGTGGATTCTTCACCAGCTGAGCTACCAGGTAAGCCCCATATATTCATAGGGTTGTGCAACATTCACCATAATCTAATTTTAGAACACTTTCATTCCCTCTTGAAAATAAACCCTATACACATTAGAATTAAATCCGCATTTCCCTCCTGTCTTCTTTCCCCTGCCCTAAGCAACCCTTGGGCTTCTCAGGTGGATCAGTGGCTAAAGAACCTGCCTGAAGTGCAGGAGACACTGGAGATATGGGTTTGATTCCTGGGTTGAGAAGATCCCTGGGAGGAGGGCATGACAACCTACTCCAGTATTCTTGCCTGGAGAATCCCATGGACAGAGGAGCCTGGTGGACTACAATCCATAGATTACAAAGAGTTGGACACAGCTGAAGCAACTGAGCACAGCACAGCAAGCAACCCCTATTATACTGTTTGTCTCTGTATATTTGATTATTCTGTACATTTTCTTATAGATGGGTTTGTACAAAATATGGCCTTTTGTGACTGGTTCCTTTTATATAGCATAATGTTTTCAAGTGTTAAACATGTAGCATGTATCAGTACTTCATTCCTTTTATGATTAAATAATGTTCCTTTGCATGGTTATATAACATTTTACCCATTCATCAGTTGATGGCAATTTAGGTTGCTTCTGCTATTTGTATTGAGATATAAATCCTCTATCACATTTATGATTTGCAAAGGTCTTCTCCCACTCTGAATTGTCTTTTCATTTTTTTGGTGGTATCATTTGCAGCAAAAAGTTTTAATTTTGAGGTAGTCAATTTATATGTTTTTCTTTTGTTATCTACTTTTTGGTATCAAATCTAAAAAACCATAGCCTAACCAAGGTCGTGAGGATTTACACTTTGTTTTCTTTTGAAAGTTCTATAGTTTTAGCTTTTGTGTTATGTCTGTTATCCATCTGCCTGTCATTTCACAGTTGATCTAAATACTGAATAATATTCTTGAAAAAATGGTCAAAACGGCCCAACTCCTACCTCCAAATAGCAGAGAGGTTGTCACGTGTGTGCAGCATATTGTTTCAAGCAGTGTCATGGTTCCATACTCCCATCTATTTTTTTTTTTTTTTACTTATACCTCTACTATGAAGAGTAGGGAAAACCACTAGACCATTCAGGTATGACCTAAATCAAATCCTTTACAATTATCCAGTGGAATTGGGAAATAGATTTAAGGGACTAGATTTGATAGACAGAGTGCCTGATGAACTATGGACCGAGGTTCATGATATTGTACAGGAGACAGGGATCAAGACCATCCCAAAGAAAAAGAAATATAAAAAAGCAAAATGGCTGTCTGAGGAGGTCTTACAAATATCTGTGGAAAGAAGAAAAGTGAAAAACAAAGGAAAAAAGGAAAGATATATCCATTTGAATGCCGAGTTCCAAAGAATAGCAAGAAGAGATAAGAAAGCCTTCCTCAGTGATCAGTGTAAAGAAATAGAGGAAAACAATAGAATGGGAAAGAATAGAGATCTCTTCAAGAAAATTAGAGATACCAAGGGAACATTTCATGCAAAGATGGGCTCAATAAAGGACAGAAATGGTATGGACCTAACAGAAGCAGAAGATATTAAGAAGAGGTGGCCAGAATACACAGAAGAACTGTACAAAAAAGATCTTCATGACCAAGATAATCACAATGGTGTGTTCACTGACCTAGAGCCAGACATCCTGGAATGTGAAGTCAAGTGGGCCTTAGAAAGCATCACTATGAACAAAGCTAGTGGAGGTGACGGAATTCCAGTAGAGCTATTTCAAATCCTGAGAGATGATGCTGTGAAAGTGCTGCACTCAATATGCCAGCAAATCTGGAAAACTAGCAGTGGCCATAGGACAGGAAAAGGTCGATTTTCATTCGAATCCCAAAGAAAGGCAATGCCAAAGAATGCTCAAACTACAGCACAATTGCACTCATCTCACACGCTAGTAAAGTAATGCTCAAAATTCTCCAAGCCAGGCTTCAGCAATACATGAATCATGAACTTCCAGATGTTCAAGCTGGTTTTAGAACAGGCAGAGGAACCAGAGATCAAATTGCCAATATCCACTGGATCATTGAAAAAGCAGGAGAGTTCCATAAAAACATCTATTTCTGCTTTATTGACTATGCCAAAGCCTTACTGTGTGGATCACAATAAACTGTGGAAAATTCTGGAAGAGATGGAATACCAGACCACCTGACCTGCCTCTTGAGAAACCTATATGCAGGTCAGGAAGCAACAGTTAGAACTGGGCGTGGAACAACAGACTGGTTCCAAAGAGGAAAAGGAGTATGTCAGGACTGTATATTGTCACCCTGCTTATTTATCATATATGCAGAGTACATCATGACAAATGCTAGGCTGGATGAAGCACAAGCTGGAATCAAGATTGCTGGGAGAAATATCAATAACCTCAGATATGCAGATGACACCACCCTTATGGCAGAATGTGAAGAACAAAACAGCCTCTTGATGAAAGTGAAAGAGGAGAATGAAAAAGTTGGCTTAAAGCTCAACATTAAGAAAACTAAGATCATGGTATCCAGTCCCATCACTTCATGGCAAATGGGTGGCGAAACAGTGGAAACAGTGGCAGCATACTTTTTGAGGGGGTGCTCAAAAATCACTGCAGATGGTTATTGAAGCCATGAAATTAAAAGATGCTTACTCCTTGGAAGGAAAGTTATGACCAACCTAGACAGCATATTAAAAAGCAGAGACATTACTTTGCCAACAAATATCCGTCTAGTCAAGGCTATGGTTTTTCCAGTAGACATGTATGGATGTGAGAGTTGGACTATAAAGAAAGCTGAGCACCAAAGAACTGATGCTTTTGAACTGTGGTGTTGGAGAAGACTCTTGAGAGTCCCTTGGACTGCAAGGAGATCCAACCAGTCCATTTTAAAGGAGGTCATTCCTGATTGTTCCTTGAAAAGACTGATGCTGAAGCTGAAACTCCAATATTTTGGCCACCTAATGTGAAGGACTGACTCATTTGAAGAGACCCTGATTCTGGGAAAGATTGAAGTGGGAGAAGAAGGGCCAGCAGAGGATGAGATGGTTGGATGGCATCACTGACTCAATGGACATGAGTTTGGGTAGATTCTGGGAGTTGGTGATGCACAGAGAGGCCTGGCGTGCTGCAGTCCATGGGGTCACAAAGAGTCAGACATGACTGAGCAACTGAACTGAACTGATGATTATTTTTAATTGTAATTTTGTTCTCTAATTTTGCTGGCCAATTTAAGAAATAGTTTCCATATTCAAGTCTGGAACTGATAACTAATGGGTATTGAAATAGAGCATGTCATGTGTGTGTGCTAAGTCACTTCGGTTGTGTCAGACTCTTTGCAACCCCATGGACTGTCCTGCCAGGCTCCTCTGTGCATGGGATTCTCCAGGCAAGAATACTAGAGTCGGTTGCTATGCCCTCTTCCAGGGGATCTTCCTGACCCAGGGATCAAACCTGCATCTCCAACATTGAAGGTAGATTCTTTACTGCTGAGCCAACAGGGAAGCCCGAAATAGAACATGCCTTGTTGCTATTGAAGTATTACATATTTCTATGGTTTTATTTTTTGCTCTTTTTTCTATTTACTACCCAGACCCTAGTCTTTTATCATCCTCTAAAATCATTTTCAGTTTATTCTTTTCACATGAATGTAAATATACCTTTTCCTAATCTCTTTAGTTTCTAATTTTTATGATAATTTCCCAAATGATATTTTAAAATCCTTCATTCTTTGACAGGGATTAAAAAAAAAGATAATAATGTTGTCCTATTTAGTTATTCTGTGGTGTTTACAGCTTTTAATATATTGTGAACATTTAATTTACATTAAACAGTAAAAGATTTATGGTTGGCCTTTATGGATGAATATAAGCTGGGTTAAATTTACTAATCAGTCAATGATCTGACCTCACTGGTGCCTCCAGATTTATTTAGTGATCCCCCTACCCCCAACACATAAAACTCAACTGTTGATCTGAACAAGGGAATGAGATAATTAACTATTGAGGACATTCAGCAATGGTCAGACTTTCTTCCCAGTATTAGCCTCATCTTGCAAAACCTTGACCTCTATGTTTCTTTATAAAGTTGATCACACAAATTATTAAGGGAGCCCTTGGCTTGTCCCCTCACCTCTAGGGAAGCAATTATCTCTATTGTATTTAGAGAAACTGTATCCCACATAGTGGTTGTCTTCCTACTCCCTAGGAAATAATCTGCTGGAGTTCAAAATACAATTACCACGCTTGACCACCTTCCTATATCCTGGAGCTGACCATTATTAATGGCATCCAATTATTCATAGCAATCAAGCATCTGACCTTGCTAAACAGATTACAGCAGTGGATATTTGACAGTCAGTATGCTGGCTGGGTGTAATAGGAGGAGACAATGTCATATCCTGGTCGTCTTGAGCAAAAACAGCATGTCACTTGCAGATTTACCAGAATACTATAATAACTTGATTGCAAGATTTAGCATGTCATTATTTTAAAAGCATATATTTACATGTACTGACAGGAGCTGAAAAAAAAATCATTGATGCAGTTAAGATTTACTTATGGGAATCTCTGGCTTACCCAACATCGCTACTAATTAACTGCATGGCCTTTGATAAGTCATTAGGTAGTCTAAGTTTTAATTTCCTCAACTCTAAAATGAGGGCATTTTGCTTGCTTTCAAGGTTAGTTGTGAGTATTAAATGATGCAAAAACTAGGAAATGATCAGGTACAATGGAAATTGCCCAATCATGGTCTGTTCCCTCTTCATGGAGTCAGCCTGAACCCCACCTCCAGCAGAGGTAAAAAGCATACCACAAAGCCTTTTTATTCTTCACCAAAGTGCAGGATAGGTTTTGACTCTCATATGAATGCCGCTTTTTCATTCTGTTTTTCCCACAAGCCCACAAGTCAAAGGTTTTCCTTTGTTGTGCAGTGGTGTTAAAGTGTGATATTTGTTTGTGGTGAAGGAGCCTGCACATAAAAACTGACATAAATTTCCAGGTGGTTGGCTTTTGACCCTTCCATTTCCTTGACTGTATTTTCCCTTTGAGATGGCATGATGTGTAACAGTTCTGATCCAGCTGCAGAAAGGAGCAAATTGTTCACTAATGGAAGCACATAAATTCTCTCATGTCACTACGAGGGGGATTTTCACAAGGAACTAACTTTATGTAAATTTTGAGCTACATGATTTAAAGGGGGATGGAGAAATTCACACGGTTTACATTCACCAGACGGTCACTCAGTTCAGTTCAGTCGTCCAGTTGTGTCTGACTGTGACTCCATGGATTGCAGCACACCAGGCTTCCCTGTCCATCACCAACTCCTGGCATGTCTGATTCAAAGTGGCCAGAGAATTCCTTCATTATGCCCTACTTCCTTGTCTCCATTTAAGATGCTCCAGTATGATTTACATCCCAATTAGAAAATATTCTCTACTTCTGTAAGGTTGCTGCAGTAAAGGTTAAAAAAAAGAAATCTTTTAGAATTTCTTATACACACTGCTTATCAGTGGTGGATATCCAGTGAGTTTAATTTGCCATGAACACAATGAACATCAAGTAAAACTTACCAAAAGAGACAGGAACATAATTTTAGGGGCGGTGGGTAACAGTGTCAGATTAGCCTAGAATGTAGTTGGGAATGGGCTTCCCTGGTGGCTCAGATGGTAAAGAATCTGAGTTGGGAATTGTGAAATAGCTTCTATTTTTGTGCTCCAGGTGGGCCATATGCTGTGTAAGCAGGAAAGGGGAAACATAAGATTTAGTGTGGCTCAGGACTCAGCCTGTGAGATTGGGCAGTTCAGAAAGTGGCCCTGTCTGCTGTGTAGGCAATAAAATGCCATGTTAAGGGAATAGTCTTAAATCCTGACACACTGAATTTCAAATGCTTGTTTTCCCATTATATTTATTAAAGTTTTTAAATTTGAGAAAGGATAGTAACTGTTAGGAATTAAGAAAATAAAAAATGCAGTAGTATCCAGATGCTAAATGTGGTGGGTTAAATAGTAGCCCCCAAAATATATGTCATGTTCTGATTCTTTGGAACCTTTGACTGGGACCTTATTTTCAAAAGGGCTCTTTGTAGATGTAATTAGATTAAGGATCTTAAAATGAGACCAACCTAGGTTAATCTGATGGGTCCTAAATCCAAAGACAAATATCCTAGTATGAGACAAAAAATAAAAGACAAACACACTGAAGAAGAGACAATGACGACAGAAGCAGACTTTGAAGTGATGCATCCACAAGCTAAGGAATGTCAACAGCTACAAGAGACTGGAAGAAACAAGAAAAGAATTTCTGTTAGAAGATCTGAAAGGAGTGAGGATCTATTGACATTTTGATTTTTGATTTCTGGCCTCCAGAACTATGAGAGAATACATTTCTCTTATGTTTAAGCCATCATTTTGTGATGATTTGTTGCAGAGGCCATAGGAGGAAAAGAACTACGCATAGTGTCTGGTAAATTGTCAATGTGCCATAAGTTGTAACCTTAATTTTCAAATAAATGAGAACTTTTTTTGTGAAAAAGAAAGTGTGCTTTCAAAAAATCCTTTATTTACTCTTTTCTTTCCTGGTTCTTATAGCCTTAACTTAACTTGCTTATTCATTCATTCAATCATTTGGGTTTTATTAAGCAACTTCCATGTGTTAGGAAACTTAGTGCTAAGTGTACTAAATACATTTTAAAATATTGAGGTAACAGACTAGCTCCAAATTGGGAAAGGAGTACGTCAAGGCTGTATATTGTTACCGTGCTTATTTAACTTATATGTGGAGTACATCATGCAAAATGCCAGGCTGGATGAAGCACAAGCTGGAATCAAGATTGCCGGGAGAAACATCAATAACCTCAGATATGCAGATGACACCACACTTCTGGCAGGAAGCGAAGAAGAACTAAAGAGCCTCTTGATGAAATTGAAAGAGGAGAATGAAAAAGCTGGCTTAAAACTCAACATTCAGAAAACTAAGATCATGGCATCTGGTCCCATCACTTCATGGGAAATAGATGGGAAAACACTGGAAACAGTGTCAGATTTTCTTTTTTGGGGCTCCAAAATCACTGCAGATGGTGACTACAGCCATGAAATTAAAAGATGCTTGCTCCTTGGAAGAAAAGTTATGACCAACCTACATAGCATATTAAAAAGCAGAGACATTACTTTGTCAACAAAGGTCCATCTAGTCAAAGCTATGGTTTTTCCAGTGGTCATGTATGGATGTTAGAGTTGGACTGTGAAGAAAGCTGAACACCGAAGAATTGATGCTTTTGAACTGTGGTGTTGGAGAAGACTCTTGAGAGTCCCTTGGACTGCAAGGAGATCAAACCAGTGAATCCTAAAGGAGATCAGTCCTGGGTGTTCATTGGAAGGACTGATGCTAAAGCTGAAACTCCAATTTGCACATATATATGCAAATAACTGACTCATTTGAAAAGACCCTGATGCTGGGAAAGATTTAGGGCAGGAGGAGAAGGGGATGCCAGAGGATGAGATGGCTGGATGGCATCGCTGACTCAATGGACATGAGTTTGAGCAAGCTCCGAGAGTTGGTGATGGACAGGGAGGCCTGGCATGCTGCAGTGCATGGGGTCACAAAGAGTCGGACATGACTGAGCAACTGAACTGAAGTAAGCGTTAGCTTATAATATTACATAAGTTTCATATGTACAATATTTTAATTCAATTTCTGAATACACTACTGCATGCTCACCACCAAAAGTCTAGTTTTTATTCATCACCATATAGTCGACCCCCTTTACCCATTTCATCCTCCTTCAGTCCTCTTTGCTTCTGGTAACCACCAGATTCTTTTCTGTATCTACACATTTGTTTTGCTTTTTTTGTTTGTTTGTTTTTCATTTTTTAATATTCCACATATGAATGAGAAAGATCATACGATATTTGTCTTTCATCCATTTCTTCTAGGTTGTCCAGTTTGTTGGCTTATAGCTTTTCGTAATATTCTCTTGTAACCCATTGTATTTCTGTGGTATCTGTTGTTGTTTCTCCATTTGTTTTTCTGATTTTATTTATGTCAGCATTCTCTTTTTTTTTTCCTTAACAAGTCCAGCCAATTTTGCCATATCTTTGCAAAGAACAAACTTTTAGTTTTATTGATCTGTTCTATTGTCTTTTTAGTTTCTTTTTCATGTATCATCACTCTGATTTTTAATATTTCGTTCCTTCTATTGACTTTGGGCTTTCTTCTTCTTTTTCTTGTTCCTTTAAGTATAAGGTTAGATTGTTTGAGATGTTTGTAGTTTCTTGAAGTAGGCCTGTATTTCTGTCAAGTTTTCGTTTTGTACCACTTTTGCTGTATCCAATAGATTTTGGTATGTTATATTTCATTTTTGTTTGTCTTCAGGTATTTTTGATTTCTCCTTTAATTTCTTTGTTGATCCAATAGTTGTTGAGCAGCATGTTGTTTAGTCTCTACTTACTTGTGATTTTCCCTCTTTCTTCTTGTAGTTGATTTCTAGTTTCATATTGTGCTTAGAGAAGATCTGATATCAATCTTTTAAAATGTATGGAGACTTGTTTTGTGTTCTCACATATAGCTTTTAAAATTTATTTTTAATTGAAGGATAATCGCTTTACAATATTGCATTGGTTTCTGCCATACAGCAACATGAATCATCCATAAGTATACATATGTTTTAATCACTGAGAATGCTCTGTATGGACTTCAGAAGAACATGCATTTTAGTTCATTAGGCTGAAATGTTTTATATAAATCTGTTAAGGGCATCTGATCTAATGTTTCATTTAAGGCCTATGTTTCCTGTTGACTTTCTGTTTGTACGATCTATTTTTTGATATAAGTGGAGTGTTGAAGTTCCTTGTCATTATTGAGTTATCATATTCTCCTTTTAGGTCTATTAATAATTGCTACATATGTCTTTGTGTTTCTATGGTTGGTACATATGTATTAACATTTAGTATGTCTTCTTGATCAGTTGTTCCCTTTTCATTATATAATGCCCATCTTTGTCTCTTGTTATCTTTTTAAGATGAAGTTTATTTTGCCTGACATAAGATGACTAGCTCTGCATTCTTTTGGCTTCCATTTTGCTTGGAATATCATCTTGCATCCCTTCATTTTGAGCCCATGTTTTAGAGCTGAGGTATATCTCCTGGAGGCAGCATATACTTGAGTCTTATTTTTTAATCCATCTAGCCACTGTCTTTTGGTTGGTGAATTCAGTTATTTACATTTACAGTGATTATTGATAGATGAGGCCTTAGTATTGCCACCTTATCTTTTGTTTTCTGGTTGCTCTATAGCTCCATTATTTTTTCCTTGTTCCTGTCTGCCGTTTTAGCTTGGTAGTATTCTGTAATGCTTTACTCAGTTTCCTTTTTGTATTAAATGCTTTATGTCGTTGGTCTAGATTTGTTTTTTGTTATTACCATGAGGTTTTCAGAAAACATCTCATAGATAATATAGTCCTTTTTCTGCTGATAGCATCTTATCTTCATTTGCCTATATGAATTTTATTTTTTCCTTTTCCCCTTTGAGGTTTGTACTGTCTCAAATTATCCCTTTTTATGTTGTGAGTTTGTTACCAAGTTGAAGTAGCTATAGTTATTTTTGCTATAATCAGTGTTCAACAACATTCTGATATAGAGCTGAAAATTTCTGATTCTGTCTGTTTATCACCTTACCCAAAGTTTTGTGCACTTTTTCCTTTTGGTTTCAAGGAGAAGAGCTCCTTTCAACATTTTTTTTTTTTAAAGGCAGGTCTAGTGGTAATGAACTCCCTCAGCTTTTTTTTTTTTTTTTTGCCTGGGAGAGACTTCATTTCTCCTTCATGTCTAAAAGATGACATTGTTGAATAGAATAATCTTGGATGATCGTTTTTAGTCTTTCAGTATTTTGGTATGTTATTCAGCTCTCTACTGGGCTGCAATGTTTCTGCTGAGAAATCTGCTGACAGCCTAATGGGATTTCTGTTGTAGGTTGTCATCTTTTTTTCCCTTTAAAATTCTTTCTTTATCATTGACTTTTGACAGTTTTAATATAATATGTTTTGAAGAAAGTCTTTTTGTATTGAGATAATTAGGTACTCTCTTAGCTTCGTGGACTTGTGTATACAATTCCTTCTCTAGGTTTGGGAAATTCTCAGCTATTGTATTTTTAAATAAACTCTCTGCTCACTTATCCCTTTCTTTTACTTTTGGGATCCTCATTATCCTTATGTTGCTTTTCTTGATGGAGTTGAAAAATTCGTGTAGTTTTCTTCATTAAATAAAAAAGATACTCTTTCCTCTCTTACCTGAATCATGTCAATATTTCTGTCTTCAAGCCCGCTGATTTTCTCTTCCATATGGACTTCCTTATATCCAGTGCTTTTTATTGCATTATTCATCTCATTTATTGAGTTCTTTAGTTCCAGAATTTCTGTTTAGCTTTCTTTTTAGAGTTTCAGTCTCTTTGGTAAAGTATTCCTTCTGTTCATTAATTTTATTCTTCAGTTCATTGTACTGCCTTTCTGAGTTTCCTTGAAGCTCACTGAGCTTTTTCATGACAGCCATTTTGAATTCTCTTTAAGATTATAAACTTCTACGACTTTAAGATTAGATTGTGGGGGATTGTCATTTTCTTTTTGTGGTACTGTGTTACTGTGTTTTTCATGGTGCTTGATGAGCTGTTCTTCCGCTTGCACATTTGAAATAGCTAACACTTTTTTTTTTTTTAATTTGGCTATACCAGCTCTTAGTTGCAGCACATGGGGTCTTTGATCTTCATTGCAGTATGTGAGATCTTTAGTTGCAGCCTGCCAACTCTTTACTGTGGCATGTAACTCTTAGTCTGGCATGTGGGATATTCCCTGATCAGGGATGAAACCTGGGCCCCCTGCATTGGGAGTAAGGAGTCTTAGCCACTGGATTATCAAGGAAGTCCCCAGCTAACACCTTTTAAATTTAGGTAATGCTTTTTAAACTTTGATTCTAACAATTCAACAGTTTATTTAATACAGACTTTTTTGTTTATTTGTTTTTCAGTGGGTGGTGCCATAGCTCAAGTTTTTGGTTTCTCTTACCTGAGCTGCCTCTGGCCATATTTCCACCCTCTACCATCTCTGCCAGAGTTATGCTAGTGCCTTCATCATTTGTGTCTCACGGGACACTGGTGTCCTGCTGCTGCCTGGGTTGCTGATGTTGCTGGGATCACCAGTGTGATGAAGGCCTTTACCATGTCCAGGGTTGCATGGGTTATAGGTACTGTCATTATGGCAGAGGAGGAGAAGTGTGTGGGGGGGAGTTGGGTGCCTCTGCCATATCTGGCATTGTGGCATTCATGGGTGTCACAGCTGCAAGCAATAGGACTGGAGTCATGGGGATTACTGCAGCTGAAGGGACTGGGTGGTTGGCCCTGTGGCTCCTACTCCCAGTTCCTTATGGATACAGGTCCACAACAAACTGTGGAAAATTCTTCAACAGATGGGAATACCAGACCACCTGACCTGCCTCCTGAGAAATCTGTATGCAGGTCAAGAAGCAGCAGTTAGAACTGGACATGGAACAACAGACTGGTTCCAAATTGGGAAAGGAATACGTCAAGGCTGTATATTGTCACCCTGCTTATTTAACTTATATGCAGAGTACATCATGCAAAATGCTGGACTGGATGAAGCACGAGCTGGAATCAAGATTGCCGATGACAGCACCCTTATGGCAGAAAGCAAGAAAGAACAAAAGAGCCTCTTGATGAAAGTGAAAGAGAGGAGTGAGAAAGTTGGCTTAAAGTTCAACATTCAGAAAACTAAGATCATGGCATCTGGTCCCATCCCTTCCTGGCAAATAGATGGGGAAACAATGGAAACAGTGATAGACTTTCTTTTTTGGGTTCCCAAATCACTGCAGATGGTGACTGCAGCCATGAAATTAAAAGATGCTTACTCCTTGGAAGAAAAGTTATGACCAAACTAAACAGCATATTAGGAAGCAGAGACATTGCTTTGCCAATAAACGTCCATCTAGTCAGTTATGGTTTTTCCAGTAGTCATGTATGGATGTGAGAGTTGGACAATAAAGAAAGCTGAGCACCAAAGAATTGATGCTTTTGAACTGTGGTGTTGGAGAAGCCTCTTGAGAGTCCCTTGGACTGCAAGGACATCCAACCAGTCCGTCCTAAAAGAGATCAGTCCTGGGTGTTCATTGGAAGGACTGATGCTGAGGCTGAAACTCCAGTACTTTGGCCACCTCATGTGAAGAGTTGACTCATTGGAAAAGACTCTGATGCTGGGAGGGATTGGGGGCAGGAGGAGAAGGGGACGACAGAGGATGAGATGGCTGGATGGCATCAGTGACTAAATGGACATGAGTTTGAGTAAGTTCTGGGAGTTGGTGATGGTCAGGGAGGCCTGACGTGTTGCAGTCCATAGGGTTGCAAAGAGTCGGACATAACTGAGCAACTGAACTGACTGAACTGCATCCTCCCTCTTTGGCCAGGAAGTTCAAGTTGTGTGCTTAGCTCCCTTGCTGCTGCCAGGTGCTCTGAGCTGTGGGCTTCGCTCCTGGGGACCATAGACTGAAACCATGGGCACTACCTCCACTGTTCCTTGGTCTGCCTCCTTTGTATATTTCATCCACCCACCTTCAGATGTGCAAACGTGTGGATCCCTCTTCGTATATTGGGCAGAGGAACATTTGTTGAGTAATGTTTGTTTTCCTAGTTGTAGACTGAAGGGGAGAGACAAAGGGAGCGTCCCATGCTGCCTTGCTGCTCATGTCACCAATCACTAAATACTTTTGAAAGAGTACTATAAGATGGTGATGGTGAAAAATATGTTTAGACCCCAGCTCATTGAGTATATTCTCCAGTGACAGATACAAACAAATAGAAAATAAATTCTCACTGCAGGGAGTGCTTTGAAGACATCTGTTTGGGACTGGGGCCAGAGAAGAATAGAATGGATTAAATAGGATAATCAGAATAGTGGGTTCCCTGCAAGGAAGAAAACAGGGAAAAGTAGAGATGCTGTTTTATACTAAGCCTTAAAAACCATGGGAGACATTTTAGAATGAAAAACAGAGGTATTTTTATAGAGATCTTCTGTGCTAAAGCAAAATTTTAACTTTTAAATTTGACTTTGTATAAGGGATGGGAAACAGAATGTATTTCCATTTGTGGGATGGAATATGGGCCTCAGGCAATTTCCTTGATGTCCTAGCACAGGGATCAGCAAACTTTTTCTCTGAAGGATCAGATAGTAAGTATAAATTGTAGGTTATATGGTTTCTGTTGAGACATTTTGACTTTGCTATAGCAGGAAAACAGCCACAGACAGTATATAAACAAGTGAAGCTGTGTGTGTGTGCTCACCGTGTCCAACTCTTTGCAGCCCCATGGACTGTAGCCTGCCAGGATCCTCTGCCCATGGAATTTTTCAAGGAAGAATACTTGAGTGGGTTGCCACTTCTTACTCCAAAAACTCTTCCTGACTCAAGGATCAACATCATGTCTCTTGTGTCTCCTGCATTGGAAACTGGATCTTTTACCCCTAGGGCCACCTGGAAGCTGGCTGTGTTTTAAATTTTATTTATTGTATGCTGAAATTTGCATTCATAAAAATTTTAAATGTTTTGAAATATTTTTCTTCTTTTTTTCTTTTTGCAACCATTTAAAAACGTACTCAGATCAGATCAGTTGCTCAGTCATGTCCGACTCTTTGCGACCCCATGAATCGCAGCACGCCAGGCCTCCCTGTCCATCACCAACTCCCAGAGTTCACTGACTCACATCCATCGAGTCAGTGATGCCATCCAGCCATCTCATCCTCTGTCGTCCCCTTCTCCTCTTGCCCCCAATCCCTCCCAGCATCAGAGTCTTTTCAATGATTCAACTTTTTACATGAGGTGGCCAAAGTACTGGAGTTTCAGCTTTAGCATCATTCCTTCCAAAGAAATCCCTTGGCTGATCTACTTCAGAATGGACTGGTTGGATCTCCTTGCAGTCCAAGGGCCTCTCAAGAGTCTTCTCCAACACCACAGTTGAAAAGCATCAATACTTCGGCGCTCAGCCTTCTTCAGAGTCCAACTCTCACATCCATACATGACCACAGGAAAAACCATAGCCTTGACTAGACGAACCTTTGTTGGCAAAGTAATGTCTCTGCTTTTGAATATGCTGTCTACGTTGGTCATAACTTTCCTTCCAAGGAGTAAGCGTCTTTTAATTTCATGGCTGCAATAACCATCTGCAGTGATTTTGGAGCCCAGAAAAATAAAGTCTGACACTGTTTCCACTGTTTCCCATCTATTTCCCATGAAGTGATGGGACCCGATGCCATGATCTTCGTTTTCTGAATGTTGAGTTTTAAGCCCACTTTTTCACTCTCCACTTTCACTTTCATCAAGAGGCTTTTGAGTTCCTCTTCACTTTCTGCCATAAGGGTGGTGTCATCTGCATATCTGAGGTTATTGATATTTCTCTTGGCAATCTTGATTCTAGCTTGTGTTTCTTCCAGCCCAGCGTTTCTCATGATGTACGCTGCATATAAGTTAAATAAACAGGGTGACGATATACAGACTTGACGTACTCCTTTTCCTATTTGGAACCAGTCTGTTGTTCCATGTCCAGTTCTAACTGTTGCTTCCTGACCTGCATACAAATTTCTCAAGAGGCAGATCAGGTGGTCTGGTATTTTCCTTTCAGAATTTTCCACAGTTTACTGTGATCCGCACAGTCAAAGGCTTTGATATAGTCAATAAAGCAGAAATAGATGTTTTTCTGGAACTCTCTTGCTTTTTCCACGATCCAGCGGATGTTGGCAATTTGATTTTCTAAAACCAGCTTGAACATCAGGAAGTTCATGGTTCCCATATTGCTGAAGCCTGGCTTGGAGAATTTTGAGCATTACTTTACTAGCGTGTGAGATGAGTGCAATTGTGCAGTAGCTTGAGCATTCTTTGGCATTGCCTTTCTTTGGGATTGGAATGAAAACTGGCCTTTTCCAGTCCTGTGGCCACTGCTGAGTTTTCCAAATTTGTTGGCATATTGAGTGCAGCACTTTCACAGCATCGTCTTTCAGGATTTGGAATAGCTCAACTGGAATTCTATCAACTCCACTAGCTTTGTTTGTCGTGATGCTTTCTAAGGCCCACTTGACTTCACATTCCAGGAAGTCTGGCTCTAGGTCAGTGATCACACCATCATGATTATCTGGGTCATGAAGATCTTTTTTTTTACAATTCTTCTATGTATTCTTGCCATCTCTTCTTAATATCTTCTGCTTCTGTTACATCCATACCATTTCTGTCCTTTATCGAGCCCATCTTTGCATGAAATGTTCCTTTGGTATCTCTGATTTTCTTGAAGAGATCTCTAGTCTTTCCCATTCTGTTGTTTTCCTCTATTTCTTTGCATTGATCGGTGAAGAAGGCTTTTTTATCTCTTCTTGCTATTCTTTGGAACTCTGCATTCAGATGTTTATATCTTTCCTTTTCTCCTTTGCTTTTCGCTTCTCTTCTTTTCACAGCTATTTGTAAGGCCTCCCCAGACAGCCATTTTGCTTTTTTGCATTTCTTTTCCATGGGGATGGTCTTGATCCCTGTCTCCTGTACAGTGTCACGAACCTCATTCCATAGTTCATCAGGCACTCTGTCTATCAGATCTAGGCCCTTAAATCTATTTCTCACTTCCACTGTATAATCATAAGGGATTTGATTTAGGTCATACCTGAATGGTCTAGTGGTTTTCCCTACTTTCTTCAATTTCAGTCTGAATTTGGCAATAAGGAGTTCACGATCTGAGTGACAGTCAGCTCCTGGTCTTGTTTTTGCTGACTGTATAGAGCTTCTCCATCTTTGGCTGCAAAGAATATAATCAATCTGATTTCGGTGTTGACCATCTGGTGATGTCCATGTATAGAGTCTTCTCTTGTGTTGTTGGAAGAGGGTGTTTGTTATGACCAGTGCATTTTCTTGGCAAAACTCTATTAGTCTTTGCCCTGCTTCATTCCATATTCCAAGGCCAAATTTGCCTGTTACTCCAGGTGTTTCTTGACTTCCTACTTTTGCATTCCATTCCCTATAATGAAAAGGACCTCTTTTTTGGGTGTTAGTTCTAAAAGGTCCTGTAGATCTTCATAGAACCGTTCAACTTCAGCTTCTTCAGTGTTACTGGTTGGGGCATAGACTTGGATTACTGTGATATTGAATGGTTTGCCTTGGAAAGGAACAGAGATCATTCTGTCGTTTTTGAGATTGCATCCAAATACTGCATTTTGGACTCTTTTGTTGACCATGATGGCTACTCCATTTCTTCTGAGGGATTCCTGCCCCCAGTAGTAGATATAATGGTCATCTGAGTTAGATTCACCCATTCCAGTCCATTTCAGTTCGCTGATTCCTAGAATGTCGACATTCACTCTTGCCATTTCTTGTTTGACCACTTCCAATATGCCTAGATTCATGGACCTGACATTCCAGGTTCCTATGCAATATTGCTCTTTACAGCATCAGACCTTGCTTCTATCACCAGTCACATCCACAACTGGGTATTCTTTTTGCTTTGGCTGCATCCCTTCATTCTTTCTGGAGTTATTTCTCCATTGATCTCCAGTAGCATATTGGGCACCTACTGACCTGGGGAGTTCCTCTTTCAATATCCTATCATTTTGCCTTTTCATACTGTTCATGGGGTTCTCAAGGCAAGAATACTGAAGTGGGTTGCCATTCCCGTCTCCAGTGGACCACATTCTGTCAGATCTCTCCACGATGACCCGCCCATCTTGGGTTGCCCCATGGGCATGGCTTAGTTTCATTGAGTTAGACAAGGCTGTGGTCCTAGTGTGATTAGATTGACTAGTTTTCTGTGAGTATGGTTTCAGTGTGTTTGCCCTCTGATGCCCTCTTGCAACACCTACCGTCTTACTTGGGTTTCTCTTACCTTGGGCGTGGGGTATCTCTTTACGGCTGTTCCAGCAAAGTGCAGCCATTGCTCCTTACCTTGGAGGAGGGATATCTCCTCACGGCAGCCCTTCCTGACCTTCAACGTGGGATAGCTCCTCTAGGCCCTCCTGCGCCCGCACAGCCAGGGCTCCTTAGATGTGGGGTTGTTCCTCCCGGCCACCGCCCCTGGCCTCGGGCGTGGGGTAGCTCCTCCCGCCCGCCGCCCCTGACCTCCGACGCGGGGTAACTCCTCTTGTCGCCCCCCCTGACCTCGGACGTGGGGTAGCTCCTCTCGGCCATTCCTGAGCCGTGGCAGTCTGGTACTCTCGGCCGCTGCCTCTGACCTTGGACGTAGGGTAACTCCTCTTGGACGCCAGCATTAAAATCAATTGTTTTAAATCATTTTGATTCAACAAAAGAGACTTTTAAATCTGCATATTTGAAAGTTCTATCAAAAAAGTTGGTCAAAATAAAAAGGCACCTCCTAACTTGTAGACAGGTGGAAGAGGTATGCTTAGTTCTAGAACTAAGAACAGGCAGGCAGTGCACATAGCCTGCTAGTGGTTTGCTGACCCGTTTTAGAGTGAAATTTCTGTTCTTACTAGGAACAGAACAACTTTCTATGCCTAGAAATTCTGCCTTGAAAGCAGCAGCCAGCAAACAGGGGTAGACATTGATATGGGAAAGTGGAGACCCCTTGGGAAGCAGTGTGATGTCTCTGCAAAATTCTCTGTTCTTGCTGGCCTGATAAACATGGGCTTGAATTAAAAATGATTTTTTTTTTTAGCTTCATGAATCAACATTTAATGATAATGTTTCTTCTTGATGTTTCAGCTATAAAAGTGCAAATTACGCATGAAATTGATGTACATTATTCCATAATGAACTAATCTGATAGAAAAACACATTAGTATTTATATTGGAAACAAGTCATTCATAACTATTAGGACATTTTGAAATGGAGACCCATGTTCCAGAAAACATGAATGACTGGAAATTGGGGCCATTTGGTTATGACCAGGGAGATGGAGCGCTGTGTTCCTCACCCTGCTGACATTGTCAAATTGCCTTTATGACCATAAATTTTGAAATGATGAAATAAATTTTGTAAAATTTCTTATTCCATGATATCATTTCCTGAATAATAATACATACTGCATTCCTATATAATACTACATTTACAAACTCCACCACACTTGGGGATCTGCAAATATGCTGATAAACAAATGGTTATGAACTGGAATTTGTCAAATGCTTTGTGGATTCAAGTGCCTTATCATTCAAAACTCATAGGTACTGCACAAATTATTAAGTTATGGCTTCTCTATTCTTAAGCGTCTGCTTTCTATTTTCCTTTAAAACTTCAGGCTTTAGCCATACTGATGCTATACTGGTACTTACAGAATGCATTCTAAGTTTTTATATGTTTGTTTGTATGTCAATAAGTTTTTGTATGTTTAACATAAAATGTCAGTTTAAATGGAGGTACTCTCTACAGATCATAGATTTTTAGAGCTTAAGGAGGCCTCAGAGATGACCTAGCCCACCTTCTTCATTTTAAACCTGAAGGAAATGATGGTGAAATGACTTCATAATTCATTAGTTTTACCATTAGCTGTAGCTACTTTCTATTTAACTCTGTAATTAGCTCAGATGTCCTTTGTACACTCAGAAATGCTCTCCCAGTGGTTTGTTGAGGGAACAAAATGATCCCAAGCCTCTCTCTTATAGTCTCTGTTATCCTGATAAACCTATCTGGGGAGATTGGGAAATCACAATGGGTTGTCTTAGTAACTTTCTTTTCATATAGCCCATGGCTTGAAACTTGGCACTAAGAACTGCTTCATGTAATATAGTTACTCTTATTAAGTGAGTGTTAAGAGGGTGTATACTAGCCTTGGAGAGTGGAAGCAAGCTTATTCTAGAGGGACCTGCTCTGTGAAAGAGGTTGGATGAATGTTCTGTAAGTATTAAAGTAGACTAGCAAGTAGCTTAAGACTGGTGATGGGGCGAATGTGCATGGGTGCAGGACGCAGTAGTCAATAACAAGGTTTCTGTGGTGACAGACAAATGAAGCACTCTAGAAAATGATTGACGTTTGTGTTTAAACCAGAAGCAAAGAGAAATCTACACCAACTTCAGAACTGAACCCTGAATTTGGGGCCAGGATTCAATTCTTGGGAGAAGCTCTAGCAAGAGATACCTATGTCCTGACGGGGAGTCTAGGATACTAGAGATGAGACTTTTTCAGAATTTGGGAAGAGAAAGCTAGAGAGGAGCCCAAAAGCTTGGTAGTAAAAGAAAGGCAACGAGAAAGGACAGGGAAAGCGGTTAAATGATTTAAGCACATTTTCCCCATGTCTGTTCGGGCTCAGGGAGTGTGAGTCCTCAGTGAAGTCAACTTTATAGGGATAACAGAGGCGGAGTTGAGGGCAGTGATCCAGCCCACCCCTGTCACGCCATTTAGACCATGCTCAGCACTGTGCCTGATCCCTGTCTGCCTTCACATGCTCTGTTGAGCATGATCGTGCTTACTTGTTCTCTAGAGATTGGAGACTCAATTAGGAGACTTTTGTGAAAACAGATTCTTTATAAAATCTGAAGATAATCGATGGTCTTTTAACTGCTTTTATTGTAGAGGAAAATAGACAATAATATTTCATTTAATAAACATCTTTTACTAATATGGTAGACATGGCCTTTTATGTGCTTAAGTTTACGCTCATAGGGTTATCAGATTTTCAGCCCATGATTTTTATCTTTGCTGTGGTTCTTCATTCAGCATTTTATGAAATTATTTTAGCACTATTGATATATATAAATAGCTGAATTATGTAAAAGATACATAAAATTTAATGTTCCTTTAAACCTCTTTGAAAAACTCAGTCTTTATGGTAGAAATGGTCAAGGTAGTTTCCTGCCCTATTTTTGCTCCTAGTAAGTGAGGCTTTCCGCCTGATTGCTGTATTTTCCCTGGTCTTGGGTCTGCTTTTGGGAAGGTTGCATATTTCAGAGGATCTTGGGTCAGCTTCAGGCCCAACTTTTTACTTGTTTCCCTGTTAACCAGGCTACTTATATGTAGATCCAGGTGAAGCTTCATATACATAGCAATTATGTGTGCTTATCTGCTCAGTGGCTATATTTATGTATCCAGGATCTCACTTTTTAAGGTCTTGGCTAATCTATTTGTCTTGGTTTTCCTTGCCAAAATGTAGTTGCTTTTGGTGGGTTTTTGATTTAGACTCTTATGTACCTCTAGGTCTAGCTTTTCACCTGTCATCCTAGGTTAATCCCTGAGTACTTGGAACCTACTTTCTGTTTTTGAGCTCCAGTTCTATATAAATTGTGGACATGAGGCTTGATCTGTACACTTTATGTTCTTGACCTGCTTTTTACTTTCTTTAACTTCTATAGTAATTGGCAAACCTCTCTCTTATCTGTTCTTTTTGTTTCTCTGGGCTCAGATTCAACCTTTCTTTAATCATTGCTTCCAAATTACTTTTTAACCTCTCTATGCCAGTGTTTTGATTTTTTTACTCTCCCAGCATATTTTTCTTCTTCTTCTTTTTTTATTTTTTGTTCTCTGGGCTTCTTAATAACCACATATTAATACCTCTTTAATACTTTTGACTTTGATCATAGATATCCAAGACTCTCCTTGTTCTTTGTTGTCTCAATCCATATCATGTCATACATGTCAGCACTAGATGCCTTCTAGATTAAAATCCAAACCAAATCAAGCCATATATACTTAAAGAAAACATACACAGCACCATTCCACTACTGGATTAGTAAAAAAAAAAAGATCAGGCCTACATAGCCTTATGCTGCTACTGCTAAGTCGCTTCAGTCGTGTCCGACTCTGTGCGACCCCATAGACGGCAGCCAACCAGGCTTCCCTGTCCTTGGGATTCTCCAGGTGAGAACACTGGAGTGGGTTGCCATTTCCTTCTCCAATGCATGAAAGTGAAAAGTGAAAGTGAAGTTGCTCAGTCATGTCTGGCCCTCAGCGACCCCATGGATTGCAGCCTGCCAGGCTCCTCCATCCATGGGATTTTCCAGGAAAGAGTACTGGAGTGGGTTGCCATTGCCTTCTCCACATAGCCTTATGTGTATTCACATTATAGCTTGGCCAGTTTTATCTTGGTAGATTATCTACTCTAAATAGAAATTTTTTTTTTGTAGAGTGCTAAATACAACATGAAAAACAACCTTGGGTTCTTTCCATAAATCCTATTTGAATGAGAAAAGAATTTGACTCACCAGTACTCTTCTCTTCTTTGAGATGACTCACACAATTTCCATAAAATATTTCAATTATTTGAAAGAATGTTCTAGGACTTTTATTATTTATTGCTTTTGATATAATATGAACACATTGCTTGCAATATTCTCAAATATTCTGGTTTTCAGAATATTTGAGTTTTGATCATTTACCTTTTGATATATTAGTCAAAAAACTTTCCTTACTAACAGGCTTTCTTTCATACATTGTGGGATATTACTTTATAAAATAACCTGGAAAAGAAAATAGAATACTAATTTTTAAAGTCCAATTGATGACATTATTTTTAGTTGGATTGTGTCATCCAATGTATAAGGTAGGTTTCCGTATACCTATTAAGAGGCTTCTTCCAAAATATTTTATTTTTATAAAGGAAGAATATCAATATAAACTTTGTTCAGTCTTTTAAAATTATTATAACTTGATTTATGATTAACACATAGTTTATCTTGGTGAATATACCTGTGTACTTGAAAGTGTATTTTCTGTCATTGAAATATTTTATGAATGTCAGTTTATAGTTAATTCAGTCTTCTATATTCATACTGATTTTCTGTCTACTGGTTTTGTCAATTATTAAGAAAGAGTTTTGAAATATTGAACTATTTATTTATTTCTCCTTAAATTGTCAGGTTTACTTCATTTTAATTCTATTTCTAGGTGCACATATATTTGGGATTGCTATGCCATCTTGATGAGTTGATATTTTTATCATTAGGATTCCTTTATCTTTGAAAGTGTTAGTTGCTCAGTTGTGTCCAACTCTTTGTGACACCATGGACTGTAGCTCACCAGGCTCCTGTGTTCATGGAATTCTCTGGGCATGAGTACTGGAGTGGGCAGCCATTCCCTTCTCCAGGGGATCTTCCCGACCCAGGGATCGAACCCAGGTCTCCTGCATTGCAGGCAGATTCTTCACTGTCTGAGTCAATTTATCCTTACTAGTATTTCTTGCTGTAAAATTTATTTTGTCTAATCTTAATACAACTACCCCGGAGATTACAGACTGAAGATTTGTGTCTCCAAAATTCATATGTTTAAATAACAATATCTAGTGTGATGGTATTTGGAGGTGGGGCCTTTGGTAGATGATTAGGTCATGAAGGCTGCACCCTTATAACACATGGTAAGATTAGTACTCTTATAAGAGGTATTCAAGAAAGCTCCCTTGTCCCTTACTGCCAGGAGAGAAAACAATGAGAAGACAGGCTTCTGTAAATCAAGAAGCAGGCCTTTACCAGATATGGAATCTGCTGGCACGCTGATCTTCAACTTCACAGTCTCCAAGATTGTGAGATAAATACCAGGCTATGACAGCAACCTGAACACACTAAGATGCAACTTTATAATTAATATTTGTAAAGCATGTGCTTTTCCATTAATTTACTTTAAATCTATCTATATCTTTATATTTGAAGCATTTTTTAGGATAGTATATAATTGTGCCGTGTATTTTTATACATTCTGACAATGTCTTCTTTTTAATTGAAATGTTTGAACCATATATATTTTAGGAAAACATTGGTTTAAGATTGTAGGATTGTAGTTTTTTTTTCCTCGAATATTTGATGGTACTTGCCAGTGAGTTTCAGTTTTGCTGGTTTTCTTTAATGTTTGTTTACATTATACACCAGTGATTTCCACATTTATGTTATTCTTTCCTCCCTTTACTTACTCTAAGTTTAATTTGATCTTATTTTTTCTTGTTATTTATAGTGAGTCATAGATCATTGATTTTAAATGTTTCTGCTTTAATATATGCATCTAAAGATATAAATTACTTTTTAAAGTTTGTCTTAATTGCATCCCACAAAATTTAGTATGTTTGTTGTTTCCCTTATCATGCAGGTAAAAATATTTTCTGTTTATCTGTGACTTTTTTCTTAGACTCATGTTTTGTTTAGAATTATACTTACTTCCTAATATTTGGGGCTATTACAAGTAACTTTGTTATTGCTTTTTAATATAATTCTGATTTAGTTTGACATTGTATTCTGTATATTTTCAGTCCTATAAAATTAAGGCTTGTTTTTCTGGCTCTCTACATGGTCTATCTTGTAAATGTTCCATGTGTGCTTCAAAAGAATGTGAGTTCTGCAGTTGGTTTCTATAGTTGTACAAATCCCAGTTAACCTGTTTCAAGTAATGTTTTTAAACTGTTTGATAATGTTTTTCAAATCTTTTATATTCTTTGATCCTTGTATCATTAAGACAAAGATGATCCTTGTATCATCTTTTTTAAAAAGAGAAGTTTGTTTTTATTTGTCTAGAGAACTGAAACTGCTGACTTTAAGCCTTGGTAGACTTATTCATAGATTTTTAAAAATTACTTTTTATTGGAGTATAGTTGCTTTTCAATGTTGTGTTAGTTTCTGCTGCACAGTAAAGTGAATCAGCCATACATATACATACATTTCCTGTTTTTTTAGATTTATTTCTGATTTAGATCACCACAGAACAATGGATAGAGTTCCCTGTGCTATACAGTAGGTTCTCATTAGTTACCTATTTTATATATGGTAGTGTATATATGTCAATCGAAATTTCCCCATTCATCCCACTCCCCCTTCCACCTTTGGTGTCCATTCATTTATTCTCTACATCTATGTCTGTATTTCTGCTTTGCAGATAAGTTCATCTGTTTCAAATTTTTAGATTACACATATAAGCTATATTATATAAGGTTTGTTTTTCTCCTTCTGACTTGCTTCCCTCTTACAACAGTCTCTAGGTCTATCCATGTCTCTGCAAATGGCACAATTTCATTCCTTTCTAAGGCTGAGTAATATTCCATTGTTTATATGTACCACCTCTTATTTACCCATTCATCTGTGGATGGACATATATGTTGCTTCCATGTCCGACTTGTAAATAGTGCTGCAATGAACATTGGGGTGCATGTATCTTTTTAAATTATGGTTTTCTTTGGGTATATGCCCAGGGGTGGGATTGTTGGATTTTATGGTAGTTCTGTTTTTAGTTTTTTAAGGAACCGCTGTACTATTCTCCATAGTAGCTGTATCAATTTAAATCGCTACCAACAGTGTGCAAGAAAGTTCCCTTTTCTTCACACCCTCTCTAGCATTTATTGTTTGTAGATTTTCTGATGATGGACATTCTGACCAGTGTGAAGTGATACCTTATTGTAGTTTTGATTTGCATATCTGTAATAATGAGCGATATTGAGTATCTTTTCTCCATTCTTTGTTTTATCCCCTCCTTTTCTTTTTTATTTCTGATTAATTGAATATTTTTTTACTATTCTTTCTTTATATCTCATTTTATTTATTTGAGATTTTGTTGTAGATTTTAACATATATGTCTTTAACTTATCACAACTTAACTTGAGTTAATATTATTCCATGCTATGGACTGAATGTTTGTGTCCCCCTCAAATTCATATGCAGAAGCCCTAATCCCCCCCACATGATAGTATTTGGAGGTGAAGCTTTTGAGAGGCATTTGGTTCATTAGGGTGCAACCACCATGATGGGATTAATACCCTTATAAAAAGAGACATGAGAGAGAAGATTTCTCTCTTCTCCACATGGGTATAGAGCAAGAGATTGTCATCTACAAACCAGGAAAAGGGCTTTCATCAAGAACAGAATTGGCTAGCACCTTGCTCTGGGACTTTTCTGCCTCCAAAACTGTGAGAAATTAATGCTGGTTGTTTAAGTCATCCAGTCTATGGTATTTATTATATCAGTCTGATCTTATACATATCCCTTCATATATATTATAAGAATATTACAGTGCTATGCTTTAATCTGGGGGCTTCCCAGGTGGTACAGTGGTAAAGAATCTGCCTGCCAATGTAGGAGACAGAAGAGATGGACAAAGGAGTCTGGTGGGCTGTAATCCATGGGGTTGCAAAGAGTCAGACGAGACTGAACACAAGCACATGCTTCTGTTTAGTCCCACTGTATTATTTCTCCTGTTATTGTCATATGTTTTACTTCTGTGTGTGCTTAAAACTCAGAATCCACTTCTATTACTTTTGCTTTAACAAATTAAAATAAAGTAAAAAAGGAGGAAAGGTGTTCTTTTATATTTGTCTGCATACTTACTATTTTCAGTGCTTTTCATTTCTTCTGATAAATCAGAGATCTGCACACTTTTTCTGTAAAAGGCCAAAGAGTCTATATTTAAGGCTTTGTGGGAATTGAATTTTAGTCCTACCTATTTTAGAATGATGTTGTGTAGTTCACAATATTTCCAGGCCTTGCTTTCTTCCTCTGTGGTGCTCAGTGATCTTTAAGTTCTTTTAGAGATATAAAATTTGTGATTCTCTGCATATCGTTGTGTGCCTTTGTACCTGTCTTCTGTGTCATGCAATTAGGACACGGATAGAAGAACACAATGTTTCTGAGATTCTGCATTTTGAATGTGATTTTGATTATTTAAAATGTGAAATATTAGAATGCACTTAAGTTGAAAAAATTGGTTTTCTAAACATAATAGCTAAGTACCTTGCTGCTGCTGCTGTTGCTAAGTCGCTTTAGTCGTGTCCGACTCTGTGCGACCCCATAGACGGCAACCCTTACATGTATGCTTTTATGTGTCCTCTGAGTCATATCTACTCTCAGTAGCTGCTGACAAAAGAGGATTTTACTGCTGAAAGAGCAGCAGATCTAATATTTCTGCAAAAGAGCAGGCTGAATTTTATTTTGCCTTGGGTCATCAATAAAATTCTAATCATGCTCTGATCCTATACTCTTTATTGTTCCCCATGATACATCACAGGTAAAAGAAAAACTTCACTTTTTCAGACATTGCAAAATTTAAATGAAGAATTGAAAAATACCTAAAAAGCCAAAATCTTTGAGAACTTAGAAAGCTTTCTCCCTGGATAAGTGACACATGTAAATGGGTGTATTTGTTAGGGTAATGATGACTGCTATAATAAACCACCCACATATAAAATGACTTGCAACATTAGGAGTTTGTGTCTTGCACACATGGTAGTGTCCGGCAGGTGAACATGTGAGCAGTGCAGGTCTCCTTTTTGTGATCATTTAGGAGCCCATGTTGATAGGCTCTGCCATTATTCAGGGATGTAGGCAGATAGGAACTCTGTCAACACCACATGCCATGTCCTTGGCTACTGGAGTCATATCCATTCCACTTAGTCAGAAATGGGGAAAGAGCATGAAAAGTTCCTGAGAGGTTTCTGTGAGACATTCTTCTTCAATTCCATTGGCTTCATCTATCTAGAAGATGGAGGAATATTACAGTCAAGAAATAGAGCCCAAACTGTTTGACTTCGGAGCCCATGCCCTTAAATCTTCTGCATTATCTTTTCTGATCTTGAAGTTATTTGTCTACCTTAGTCCATTTGCACTGCTATAACAGAATACCATAGACTGGGTAGCATTTAAACAATAGAAATTTATTTCTTACAAAGCTGAAGGCTGAGAGTCGAAGAATAAGGTACCAGCAGATTTGAGTCTGTTTCATAGCCTTCTTTTTGCTGTGTTCTCACATGGTTTAAGCAGTGAGGGGACTTTCTGGAGTTTCTTTTAGAAGGGCACTACTTCAGTACATGATGGTGTGACTGTAATGACCCAATCACCTCCCAAAGGCCCCACCTCAGAATATCACCACATTGAGGTTTAGGCTACACATATAAATTTTGTTTATAGCATTATCCAACTCTGAAATTCTACCAAATAAACTGTTGCAGTCTTGTATGAAATAAACTGTGCAGTCTTGTATGAAACTATACTAATGGAGATCAATGAAATTTTTATTTGAATGTTTCCTGTGATTTTCCAGATTTTTCCCAAAAGGCCCTCTATCTCTTATTTTCACCCAGCTTTAAACTGAATATGAGAGCAGAGCTTCCTCCTTTTCATAACTTGGAGATCTAAATATGCCCTGGGAAATTCGGGGAGCACAGATAAACATGTGATCCAAAATCAGCAGCTGTTTCTGTCCTGGACTACAACGTTTGTTTGTTTGTTTTTTACTTAATCTATAGCCCGAGAGGAGCTACTCAGCGTTCAAGGTCAGGAGGGGCAACTGTGAGGAGATATCCCTTGTCCAAGGAAAGGAGCAGTGGCTACACTTTGCTGTAACAGCTGTGAAGAGATACCACACGTCCAAGAGAAACCCAATTAAGACGGTAGGTGTTCCGAGAGGGCATTAGAGGGCAGACACACTGAAACCGTAATCACAGAAAACTAGCCAATCTGATCACATGGACCACAGCCTTGTCTAACTCAATGAAACTAAGCCATGCAGGGTGGGCCCACCCAGGATGGGCGGGTCATGGTGGAGAGGTCTGACAGAATGTGGTCCAATGGAGAAGGGAATGGCAAACCACTTCAGTATTCTTGCCTTGAGAACCCCATGAACTGTATGAAATGGCAAAATGATAGGATACTGAAAGAGGAACTCCCCAGGTCCGTAGGTGCCCAATATACTACTGGAGATCAGTGGAGAAATAACTCCAGAAAGAATGAAGGGATGGAGCCAAAGCAAAAAGAATACCCAGTTGTGGATGTGACTGGTGATAGAAGCAAGGTGCGATGCGGTAAAGAGCAATATTGCATAGGAACCTGGAATGTCAGGTCTGTGAATCAAGGCAAATTGGAAGTGGTCAAACAAGAGATGGTAAGATTGAGCATTGACATTCTAGGGATCAGTGAACTAAAATGGACTGGAATGAGTGAATTTAATTCACATGACCATTATATCTACTACTATGGGCAGGAATCCCTTAGAAGAAATGGAGTAGCCATCATGGTCAACAAGAGTCCGAAATGCAGTACTTGGATGCAATCTCAAAAATGACAGAATGATCTCTGTTCATTTCCAGGGCAAATCATTCAATATCATGGTAATCCAAGTCTATGCCCCAACCAGTAACACTGAAGAAGCTGAAGTTGAATGGTTCTATGAAGACCTACAAGACCTTTTAGAACTAACACCAAAAAAAGATGTCCTTTTCATTATAAGGGACTGGAATGCAAAAGTAGGAAGTCAAGAAACACCTGGAGTAACAGGCAAATTTGGCCCTGGAGTATGGAATGAAGCAGGGCAAAGGTTAATAGAGTTTTGCCTAGAGAACACACTGGTCATAGCAAACACCCTCTTCCAACAATACAAGAAAAGACTCTACACATGGACATCAACAGGTTGTCAATACTGAAATCAGATTGATTATTTTCTTTGTAGCCAAAGATGGAGAAGCTCTATACAGTCAACAAAAACAAGACCAGGAGCTGACTGTGGCTCAGATCATGAAATCCTTACTGCCAAATTCAGACGGAAATTGAAGAAAGGAGGGAAAACCACTAGACCATTCAGGTATGACCTAAATCAAATCCCTTATGATTATACAGTGGAAATGAGAAATAGATTTAAGGGCCTAGATCTGATAGACAGAGTGCCTGATAAACTATGGACAGAGGTTTTTGACACTATAGAGGAAACAGGGATCAAGACCATCCCCAAGAAAAAGAAATGCAAAAAAGCAAAATGTAAGGCTGTCTGGGGAGGCCTTACAAATAGCTGTGAAAAGAAAAGAAGTGAAAAGCAAAGGAGAAAAGGAGATATAAGCATCTGAATGCAGGGTTCCAAAGAATAGCAAGGAGAGATAAGAAAGCCTTCTTCACCGATCAATGCAAAGAAATAGAGGAAAACAACAGAATGGGAAAGACTAGAGCACTCTTCAAGAAAATTAGAGATACCAAGGGAACATTTCATATGAAGATGGGCTCGATAAAGGACAAAAATGGTATGGACCTAACAGAAGCAGAAGATATTAAGAACAGGTGGCAAGAATACACAGGAGAACTGTACAAAAAAGATCTTCACGACCCAGATAATCACGATGGTGTGATCACTGACCTAGAGCCAGACATCCTGGAATGTGAAGTCAAGTGGGCCTTAGGAAGCATCACTACGGACAAAGCTAGTGGAGGTGATGGAATTCCAGTGGAGCTGTTTCAAATCCTGAAAGATGATGCTGTGAAAGTGCTGCACTCAATATGCCAACAAATTTGGAAAACTCAGCAGTGGCCATAGGACTGGAAAAGGTCAGTTTTCGTTCCAATCCCAAAGAAGGGCAATGCCAAAGAATGCTCAAACTACCGCACAATTGCACTCATCTCACATGCTAGTAAAGTAATGCTCAAAATTCTCCAAGCCAGGCTTTAGCAATAAGTGAACTGTGAACTTCCAGGTGATCAAGCTGGTTTTAGAAAAGGCAGAGGAATCATAGATCAGATTGCCATCATCCTCTGGATCATCAAAAAAGCAAGAGAGTTCCAGAAACACATCTATTTCTGCTTTATTGACAATGCCAAAGCCTTTGACTGTGTGGATCACAATAAACTGTGGAAGATTCTGAAAGAGATGGGAATACCAGACCACCTGACCTGCCTCTTGAGAAACCTATATGCAGGTCAGGAAACAACAGTTAGAACTGGACTTGGAAAAACAGACTGGTTCCAAATAGGAAAAGGAGTATGTCAAGGCTGTATATTGTCACCCTGCTTATTTAACTTATATGCAGAGTACATCATGAGAAATGCTGGGCTGGAAGAAACACATGCTGGAATCAAATTTGCCGGGAGAAATATCAATAACCTCAGATATGCAGATGACACCACCCTTATGGCAGAAAGTAGAGAGGAACTCAAAAGCCTCTTGATGAAAGTGAAAGTGGAGAGTGAAAAGGTTGGCTTCAAGCTCAACATTCAGAAAACGAAGATCATGGCATCTGGCCCCATCACTTCATGGGAAATAGATGGGGAAACAGTGGAAACAGTGTCAGACTTTATTTTTTTGGGCTCCAAAATCACTGCAGATGGTGATTGCAGCCATGAAATTAAAAGACGCTTACTCCTTGGAAGGAAAGTTGTGACCAACCTAGATAGCATATTCAAAAGCAGAGACATTACTTTGACCACAAAGGTCTGTCTAGTCAAGGCTATGGTTTTTCCTGTGGTCATGTATGGATGTGAGAGTTCGACTGTGAAGAAAGCTGAGCACCAAAGAATTGATGCTTTTGAACTGTGGTGTTAGAGAAGACTCTTGAGAGTCCCTTGGACTGCAAGGAGGTCCAACCAGTCCATCCTGAAGGAGATCAGTCCTGGGTGTTCATTGGAAGGAATGATGCTAAAGCTGAAACTCCAGTTTTGGCCACCTCATGCGAAGAGTTGACTCATTGGAAAAGACCCTGATGCTGGGAGGGATTGGGAGCAGAAGGAGAAGGGGACAACAGAGGATGAGATGGCTGGCTGGCATCACTGACTTGATGGACGTGAGTCTGTGTGAACTCCGGGAGTTGGTGATGGACAGGGACGCCTGGCGTGCTGCGATTCATGGGGTTGCAAAGAGTGAAATATGAATGAGTGACTGAACTGATAGCCCTGTTAAATGGAAGGGCCTCACATCCCTTTCTTGATCAAAGACGTTGAAAAGTTGTGTTTATTTATCATCCTATTTGTTATCCCATAACCTCAGGTTTTATGTAAAAATTCAACTGTGAACTTGTATCTGCTTTGGTATTAAAGATATATACAGTCTAAATAATTATTAATGTTTAATTTCCAGGTCCCCAGATATATTTCTGTTTTTTTTTCAATGCATGCAACTCAGTTTTCAGATGTGCTCCTTGTGGCTTTTTCAATTTTTGCTCTTTGTTTTTGCACAGCCATTTTATAATCCTGATGAATAGAACATATACTTTCAGCTATCCAGAATATATACTATATTTACATGGTATTAGCTAAAATGAAACATAATTTCCATCCAAAAAAATGTCCAAAGACCCTTTTGTTCCCCCAAATTGAGGCAAAACTGCTAGACATTTTGCTTCCTTTAAAAATGTATTTATCCAAGACAAGTACGATTTGCATGAGTTTTAAAGATGGCGAAAAGCTTATACTCAGCTTTTTGCTAGGAAATCCAGTAGACTTACTCTTTAATGGAAGATGGGATTGTTCTTTGATATTTGTATCCATTGAAGACACAATTAATTGTAGATAGGAAGCTTGTGGGCTCACGTGAAAAGGTAAAGACCCACATTTGAGTAAAATTTGATCATTATGAGAGGCTTCCAAATTTATTAATATATAGTGATATACTGAATATGGTTTAGGTATCTGGTAATTTGTTTGCTTTATTTTGTTGTAAAAATAGTTTGGGGCACATAAATTATGTGCTCAATGGAAGTGATTTTTTATTGTGGTAAAACACACATAACCAAATTTACCATGTTAACTATTTTTAAGTGTCTAGTTCAATGGTGTTAACTACATCTGTAAGGTTATGCAATTGTCACCTCCATCCTTCTCTGTATGTCTTTTCATATTATGAAACTGAAATTCTATTTCCATTTAACAATAATTCTCCATTTTCCTTTTCTCCCAACCCCTGGCAACCACCGTTCACTTTCTCTGTATATAAATTTGACTATTCTATGTACTTCATATAAGTGGACTCAAATAGTAGTTGTCTTTTTGTGATAAGCTTCTTTCACTTAGCATAATGTCCTCAAGTTTCAACTATGTCAGAATTTCCTCCATTTTTAAGGCTGATTAATGTTTTATTGCATTTTTATACACTATGTATTGAGTTGCTTCTGTTTTGGCTGTTGTGAATAATGCTGCTACTAACATGAGTTTATAAATATCTCTTCAGTATCTTGCTTTCAGTTCTTTTGGGTATATATCCAGAAGTGGAATTGCAGGATTGTATGTTAATTCTATTTTTAATTTTTTGAATGGCTGTCATATTGTTTTTATCAGCTATAGCATTTTACATTCCCACCAATAGTACACAGGGATTTTTGTCATGTTTTTTAAGAGAGGCAGCTATGAAATGATAGTGAAAGTGCTATAAAAGTGTGAAATTTTTTTTTAAAGTATGACATATTTATTATGATATAATTGAATATTGAGAAATAAAAATCTGCATTTTCTTTCGTGACATGATAGATACATACTTGTACATGCATGTGGACATATACTTTTAGATCATGTCACTGAGTATTTCTCTACAGGGCTTATTGTTTACAATGAATACTGAGTTTCAGTAAAAGTTGAATTCAATGCCAAGGATAATAATCTCATGAAGAAGAACTCCACTTTATACCATTAGCATATCAATAGAAACATCTCATCTGCATGTGCCTATACTTATCAGACAATAGTGTGTTATGCCATACCTTTCCAATCTGAAGGACAATATTTAAGACCCAGGGAGTTGTGTACAGTCACTATGACTGATTTACGTGGGTTTAAGTAGCTTTGCACTTAACATCTATGTGACCATGGCCAAGTTCCTATGTCTCTTAACTTCAGTTTATAAGTTTTAAAACAGAGGGAATTATAATAAATCATCATTAGATACTTTCCCAAATTTTCCCCAAAATCTCTGATTCTAGGGTTATGGTGTGGTTGGTCTAATATGATCTGATTGTTAGCTCCTGTCAATGTTCTTGAGTTCAGGTAACATAATGGAGCCAGAAGCAATTCATTAAGAAATATATATATATATTTTTGTTTCTTTTTTTTTTGTGAATCTGCATCTTTCAAATGTATTTCGCTACAGACTTCATGTGTGTGTGTGTGTGTGTGTGTGTGTGTGTGAAAGACAGAGAGAATATTTCATAGAACACAGTTTGGTAAAAAAAGTGAAAGTGTGAAAGTATTAGTTCCTCTGTCATAACTGACTCTTTGTAGACCCCATGGACTATAGCCCACCAGGCTTCTCTGTCCATGGAATTCTCCAGGCAAACATACTGGAGTGGGTAGCCATTCCCCTCTTCAGGGGATCTTCCAGACCCAGGGATCGAAAAAAAAGAAATGCAAAAAGGCAAAATGGTTGTCTGAGGAAGCCTTAGAAATAACTGAGAAAAGAAGAGAAGTGAAAGGCAAAGGAGAAAAGTTAAGATATACCCATCTGAATGCAGAGTTACAGAGAATATCAAGGAGAGATAAGAAAGCCTTTTTAAATGAACAGTGTAAAGAAATAGAGGGAAACAAAAGAATGGGAAAGACTAGGGCTCTCTTCAAGAAAACTATAGATACCAAGGGAACATTTCACGCAAAGATGGGCACAATAAAGTAGAGAAATGGTATGGACCTAATAGAAGCAGAAGATATTAAGACGAGGTGGTAAGAATACACAGAACTATACAAAAAGATCTTAATGACCAGATAACCATGATGGTATGATCACTCACCTAGAGCCAGACATCCTGGAGTATGAAGTCAAGTGGGCCTTAGAAAGCATCACTACGAATGATGCTAGTGGAGGTAATGGAATTCCAGCTGAGCTATTTCAAATCCTAAAAATGACACCATTAAAGTTTTTGACTCAATATGCCAGCAAATTTGGAAAACTCAGCAGAGGCCATAGGACTGGAAAATGTCAGTTTTCATTCTAGTCTCAAAGAAGAGCATTGCCAAATAAAGTTCAAACTACTGCACAATTGTACTCATTTCACATGCTAGCAAAATAATGCTCAAAATCCTTCAAGCTAGGCTTCAGCAGTATGTGAACTGAGAACTTGCAGAAGTACAGGCTGGATTTAGGGATGGCGGCAGAACCAGAGATCAAATTGCCAACATCCGTTGGATCATCAAAAAAGCAAGAGAGTTCCAGAAAAGCATCTACTTTATTGACAACACCAAAGCCTTTGACTGCGCAGATCACAACAAATGGTGGAAAATTCTTAAAGAGATGGGAATACCAGACCACCTGACCTGTCTCCTGTGAAACCTGTATGCAGGTCAAGAAGCAGTGGACATGGAACAACAGTTTGGTTCCAAATTTGGAAAGGAGTACGTCAAGGCTGTTTATTATCACTCTACTTATTTAACTTATATACAACATACATCATGCAAAATGCTGGGCTGGATGAAGCACAAGCTGCCATCAAGTGTCGGGAGCCACGTTAGGCATTACTGACAAAATGGAGGCATGGCCCCAACCCCCTCTCCTCACCCCGCAGGCACGGTCCTGGGATGAAGGAGTTAGGTTTTGTGATCTGACTGGTTCTTTCCTTTCTTCGGTTGAGTTGGCTGGAAAGAATGTTAAGGTGCTTATTGTTCTTGAAAGAAGCATGAGAAAGCACAAAGCCTTCTGCAGTTGTGCCCAGAAAATAATCTATTAAGTAACCATTGACATTTGTTCAAGGATCTTTACAAAGAATATTCCAGGATGAGTATGTAGGCCGCAGCTTGAGGCCATGGGAAGGATTGTTATCTGAGACCTGTTTGTGAGGGGAATGTTTATGGCAAAAGGAGTTTTCTGAGCTTAGGGTTAATTAAGAATAGCTAGAAGCCTCAGATATGCAGATGACACCACCCTTATGGCAGAAAGTGAAGAGGAACTCAAAAGCCTCTTGATAAAAGTGAAAGTGCAGAGTGAAAAAGTTGGCTTAAAGCTCAACATTCAGAAAACAAAGATCATGGCATCCAGTCCCATCACTTCATGGGAAATAGATGGGGAAACAGTGTCAGACTTTATTTTTCTGGGCTCCAAAATCACTGCAGATGGTGACTGCAGCCATGAAATTAAAAGACGCTTATCCCTTGGAAGGAAAGTTATGACCAACCTAGATAGCATATTCAAAAGCACAGACATTACTTTGCCAACAAAGGTCTGTCTAGTCAAAGCTATGGTTTTTCCTGTGGTCATGTATGGATGTGAGAGTTGGACTGTGAAGAAGGCCGAGTGCTGAAGAATTGATGCTTTTGAACTGTGGTGTTGGAGAAGACTCTTGAGAGGCCCTTGGACTGCAAGGAGATCCAACTGGTCCATTCTGAAGGAGATCAGCCCTGGGATTTCTTTGGAGGGAATGATGCTGAAGCTGAAACTCCAGTACTTTGGCCACCTCATGTGAAGAGTTGAGTCATTGGAAAAGACTCTGATGCTGGGAGGGATTGGGGGCAGGAGGAGAAGGGGGCGACAGAAGATGAGATGGCTGGATGGCATCACTGACTCAATGGACTTGAGTCTGAGTGAACTCTGGGAATTTGTGATGGACAGGGAGGCCTGGTGTGCTGCGATTCATGGGGTCGCAAAGAGTCGGACACGACTGAGCAACTGAACTGAACTGAACTGAACTAAGAAGCCTTTTTATCTTCCCTGGTGGCTTAGAGGTTAAAGATTCTGCCTCCAATGCGGGAGACCCAGGTTCGATCCCTGGGTTGGAAAGAGCCCTTGGAGAAGGAAATGGTAACCCACCCCAGTATTCTTGCCTGGAGAATCCCATGGACGGAGAAGCCTGGTAGGCTACAGTCCACAGGGTCGCAAAGAGTCAGGCACGACTAAGCGACTTCACTTACTTACTTAGAAGCCTTTTTAGGAGATAGTGAGCTTAGGATGCTAGGGGCAACAGGATTTAGAAAGATAAGAAATAAACTGAGGAATGTGGCATGAGTTACAATGTAATCACAAGTTAAGTATAGGACACATAAGAGGAAGTAGATAATAGATAGTAAAGTCGATTCTGAGAGAATCGCTGAAGCAGGAACTCTGTTTGTAAGGCAACAATGATTTCTGGAGACAATAAATCTGGGTAGGGGGGTGGGAACTGAAAATGTCAAACCTCTCACCTAATGCTTTTGTCAAAGTATAAAAAGAGAACCTGAAGCTTGAAATAAACATGTAGTCCCATACCTCGAGTCAGAGGCTACATCATTGTCTGCCTACACCACTCACCCCTTCAGGCTGATTCCCTGGCTGCTGGAGCTGGACTCTGGCAATCAAGATTGCTGGGAGAAATATCAATAACCTCAGATATGCAGATAATACTACCCTTATGTCAGAAAGTGAAGAGGAATTAAAGAGCCTCTTGATGAAGGTGAAAGAGGAGAGCGAAAAAGTTGGCTTAAAATTCAGCATTCAAAAATGGAGATCATGGCATCTGGTCCCATCACTTCATGGAAAATAGATGGGAAACATTGAAAACAGTGACAGACTTTATTTTCTTGGGCTCCAAAATCACTGCAGATGGTGACTGCAGCCATGAAATTGGAACACCCTTGCTCCTTGGAAGAAAAGCAATCCAAACTTAGCATATTAAAAAACAAAGACATTACTTTGCCTGCAAAGGTCCATACAGTCAAAGCTATAGCTTTTCCTTTAGTCATTCATTGATGTGAGAGCTGGACAATAAAAAAGGGTGAGTGCCAAAGAATTGATGCTTTTGAATTGTGGTGCTGGAGAAGATTCTTGAGAGTCCCTTGTAGAGCAAGGAGCTTGAACCAGTAAATCCTACAGCAAATCAACCCTGAACACCCATTGGAAGGACTGATGTTGAAGCTGAAACTCCAATACTTTTGCCACCTGATGCCAGGGGCTGTTTGATTGTAAAAGACCTTGATGCTGGTAAAGATCAAGGGCAGGAGGAGAAGGGGATGACAGAGCATAAGATGATTGGATGGCATCATTGACTCAATGGACATGAGTTTGAGAAAACTATAGGAGATGGTGAAGGACAGGGGAGCTTGATGTACTGCAGTCGATGGTGTCGCAAAGAGTTGGACACGACTGAGTGACTGAACAATGACAATGATATTAAAACTAAGCACACAGAACCTGAATTCCTTGTCCTTGGATTTCCATAATTGAAATTTTGTGAGTTACACTTACCTAAAATTAGATATGGTTAATATCTAATACAACGAACAAGAGGAAAAAAGATCAAACTTTCTGTTTATCTAGTTTTGTATCTTCCTGAAAGTTGATGCATAAAAGTATGAGTCAGAAGTAGAACTGCCTGTAACTGCCAGGTATTTTTTCCAGAGAGTAAAAATAGTTGGTTACCTCTTGGTTTATGAGGCAATGAAATATTCTAGCACATAAATATTGACACTCAGACCCATGGGATGTAGGAGTGCTAAGCACATTTGCAAGGCATAAAGACTGAAACTAAATGAAGTTACATCTTTTCCTGTAAAATGCAAGCTGTCCCTCAATGGATTTTACCATCCTGTTGATTTTATTTCCTCCATTTTTATAATTTCAGACATCCTGCCGGCCTCTTGAAAACACCACTAGTATTTCTTCCTGAAAGTTAGCCAACCTACTGATTATTCTTAAAATTCTGACTAGGCATTTGTAGCTAAAATTAACACATCAGAATGCCAGAGTTTTGAGCTGGAAGCTGAGAAAAGGAAAATGCCAGAATTTTGAGCTGGAAGCTGAGAAAAGGAAGATGGCTAAAGAAAAGCATTAAAAAAAATCAATATGAATAATTTTCTGACATGAAATACATTTTTTTAAATTAAAAATGCTATACTGAATTTAACTTGCCTTTGAACAGGAAGAATCTTAATTCTACATATTGAATACAGCTTCCCTAACAGTCATTTTTCATCTGCATGGACAGGGGCATCACGGTAACAAGACAGAAGTAAGCATATACAGATACAGATGCTGGCAGGTGTATAGATGTTAGAATTCTCCTGTAGAAATTTGCATAAAAATAAGTGTGGGACACATTATGTTATATCCCAGGGATTGGTGGGAAAAAGCATATTTTTCCGATCATGCCCTGCTTTCAGCACCATAAAAGAAATCCCTGGGGAGCCATGAAAGTTTAGAAATCTTACTTCAGTTGTATTTATTTTTGTTCTCTCATCAGATCATAATATGCTTGAGAATAGAGATAATAATAATGAATGTATTCATTAAACAAACATTATCTCTGGTCTGCTAGATTCTAGCATTGTTCTAGGTATTGCAGTCTTGGTTCTTGTGTTCAAGGAGGTTATATTCTGTTGTTGGGCGAGAGACAAACAATAAGCAAGTGAAGGGCTGAATATATTTCAGATATTCACACATTCTGAAAAGTAAATGAAGCAGGCAGCTTGGTCAGGACTGAGTGTAGTCCAGGAAGGCCTTTCTGAGAATGAAATTTTAGAGCTGGGACCCAGCATGAGGAAAGAGCCAGGCACAAGTGGGCAGACTGAAGTAAGAGAAATAAGTACAAAGACTTTAGAGTGGGATAGTTTTAGTTTTCAAGGACAGAAAGAAGATCAGCAGGGTGACTGGAGTAAAGGCTCTGTTGGCAGAGTACAGCCAGATTTCATCGGGCCTTAAAGGCCACTTTAACCCTAACATTTTGCTGAGTGTTTACCTGCATGGTAAAACCACAACTGTGATTTAAATTTCAACTCTATCTTTTCCTCTAAAAATGTAAACAAGGCAGTGATGGCGACTCTTACCACTTCTGCTCTACAATACCTGCAAGAGCCTAGGTATGTATTAATTTGGATTTCTCGGTAGTTGTAACCTTGAAATTCCCATTTCTATTTCAGTCCTCACACTTTAATTGTAGTATCCTCAGACAAGTAAAGCATTATTTGTATACTAACATATCCTTAATAAACAAACCATCTGCAATGGTAATAGCATTTTTTCATTCCTTTGTAACTGTAATTCTCATTATCTTTTCAATTATTTGTCCTCTGTCCAAATTGCCTCAGAATCTTCTAACTACCCTCCCAAGTTGTGTGAACTTCTAGTGGTTTATGTCAGGATTCTCTTGGAAACTTGCTCTCTGGCCACTAGAACTGCATTAACAGTTCACACAGAACTGAAAGTACCTAGGAGTTCACATCCTTCTGGAGTGGCCCTTAGCCAATTATTGATTAAAGTCTAGCTCCTTTACCTCCAGCTGGGACAAACTGTGATGTATAATTTACAGTCTAGAGCTTTTAGCTCTAGCAGACTGAGGCTGATGCTCATAGTAAAAGTGAGGCTAGGACTTCACATTGAATCATACCCTTGTATGGCTTCTTCATCTTCCCTATCCTGCTTTCCTCTCCTCATTCTCTTATTGGTTACTCTTGGAACACTTCCTGACAAATTGCCTGAATATGAGTTCTCCTCTCAATGTTTGTGAACCTGATATCTTTTATTGAATTTCTATCTTTAGACACACACACACAGTTTTAGAACACTAACTATAGATGGAAAGGACTGCATATTAATTTTAAAAATGAAAGCATAGAGACATTCAGAGTAGAACAACATAAGTATCCCTATCCTAGGATGGTTAATAACAAGTCGTTATTTAAAAAAAAACAAATTTCTTCAGGGACATTGTTGATGAAGATATAGTGCAGTGGGAGGAGTGAGGCAGGGTGGTGGCTTTGGAGTTGTATTGCTGATCCTGTTCATGATGCCAGTTGTCTTGCTGTATCTTTACGTGTGCACTGTTCACCGAAGCCATGGTAGGCAAGGTCTGAGCTAAAAGACTAGAAGAAGACGTGAGGAGCCGTAGGAAAAGCAGACACATTTAGTCTCTCCTGGCTGGCGTGGCGGCCCTAACATAGCCCCTCTCCTGGCTGAAGCAGCAGCCATTGCAGCAGACATAACATAACACAACATAACCACACACAACCCTTCTGGGCTTTTTCAGGTGAAGCTCATACAGTCATATTGCACAAAGTAGCTCGTGATCAAGCGAGTACCTCGTGATGCACATGAGCAGTGCTGTAAGTGATCTCAACTGTTACACAACTGTACAAAGTCATTGTTTACAGAAAATGGGGCGAGAGGGTGTGAGAGTGTGGGGCGAGAGAGCCTGGCTGGAGCCATCTTGTTAATTTCCACCCAGGAGTCAAACAGATATTAATGTGAATCCTGACTATGACACTCATTAGATGTATAACGTAGTATGTCTTCACACCTTATTTTTCTTATCTCTAAACATAATACCTACCATGTAGGAATGTTGAGATGATGAAGAATTGTGATGTGTAACAATGGCCTCTGTAGGATGTTCATTCTCCAAATTAAACCTACTTTTTTAGAGATGTAGCTGTAATATTTTATTTGAAAAGAAAGAAGATTCCTAAACTCAGCAGTACCACAGGACAGGAAAAGGTCACTTTTCATTCCAGTCCCAAAGGAGGGCAATGCCAAAGAATATTCAAACTACCACACACTTGGGCTCATTTCACATGCTAGCAAGGTAATGCCTAAAATCCTTCAAGCTAGGCTTCAAAAATACCTGAACCAAGAACTTTCAGATGTATAAGCTGGATTTAGAAAAGGCAGAGGAACCAGAGATCAAATTGCCAACATTGGTTGGATCATAGAAAAAGCAATGAAATTCCAGTAAAACTTCTGCTTCATTGACTATGCCAAAGCCCTTGACTGTGTGGATCACAGTAAACTGTGGAAAATTCTTTAAAAAATGGGAATACCAGACCACCTAACCTGCCTCCTGAGAAACCTGTATGCAGGACAAGAAGCAACACTTAGAACCAGACATGGAACAATGGACTGGTTCAAAATTGGGAAAGGAGTACATTATGGCTGTATATTGTCATCCTGATTATTTAACTTATATGCAGAGTAGATCATGTGAAATGCTTGGCTGGATGACTCACAAGCTGGAATCAAGATTGCCAGGAGAGATATCAGTAACCTCAGAATTGCAAATGACATCACCCTAATGGCAGAAAGTGGAGAGGAATTAAAGAGCCTCTTGATGAAGGTGGAAGACGAGAGTGAAAAAACTGACTTAAAACTCAATATTCAAAAAACAAAGATCATGGCTTCTAGTCCCATCACTTCATGGAAAATAGATGGGAAAACAATGGAAACAGTGATAGATTATTTTCTTGGGTACCAAAATCACTGTGAATGTGACTACAGCCATTACATTAGAAGACACTTGATTCTTGGAAGAAAAGCAATGACAAACCTAGACAGCATATTAAAAAGCAGAGACATTAGTTTGCCAACTAAGATCCACATAGTCAAAGCTATAGTTTTTCCAGTAGGCATGTACAGATGTGAAAGTTGGACCATAAAGTAAAGGCTGAGTGTCAAAGAATGGATTTTTTTGAATTGTGGCACTGGAGAAGATTGTTGAGAGTCCTTTGGACAGCATGGAGATCGAACAAATCAATCCCACAGGGAATCAACCCTAAATACTCATTGGAAGGACTGATGCTGAAGCTGAAACGCCAATACTTTGGCTACCTGATACGAAGAGCCAACTCATTGGAAAAGACCTTGATGTTGGGAAGGACTGAGGGCAGGAGGAGAAGAGGGTGACAGAGTATGAGATGGTTAGATGGCATCACTGACTCAATGGACATGACTTTGAGCAATCTCTGGGAGATAGTGAAGGACAGGGAAACCTTCAATGTAGTTGAAGCATTCAACTACAGATGTTCTTCAGTTATTAATTAAAGGAAGGAAGGAGATTATTAATAAGATCAGAAAAGAAGCTTAGACCTTAATATCTATCTGTTCAATGTTGAAGTTAGTATTATACCTATCACAGAGAAGACTCTTTCTCTAAAATAGAATCCCATTAAATAGTGTTTAGAATTTGTTGTATAAGCTGCATGCCCAAATTAACCTTATAGTAAAATTTAGGTAATTCTTATTCTGTATGTGGATTCAGTCATTTCCAAAATACAACAATCAAAATTAGTGCTTTTGTAGAGTATCTAATTAATGAGGCTTTTAAAATATCACTTTGTTTCAATATCTAGACTGTGGGAATGTTACCAGATTATGGTAGTCAATATCCTGGAGTTAGAAACGGGCACACTAGGATATCAGCAACTCGTAAACATTATCTTCAGTTCAGTTCAGTTACTCAGTCATGTCTGACTCTTTGAGACCCCATGGACTGTAGCATGCCAGGACTCCCTGTCCATTACCAACTCCCGGAGTTCACTCAAACACATGTCCATTGAGTTGGTGATGCCATTCAACCATATCATCCTCTGTTGTCCCCTTCTCCTCCTGCCCTCAATCTTTCCAAGCATCAGGGTCTTTTCCAATGAGTCAGCTCTTCACATCAGGTGGCCAAAGTATTGGAGTTTCAGCTTCAACATTAGTCCTTCCAATGAACACCCAGGACTGATCTGCTTTAGGAGGGACCGGTTGGACCTCCTTGCAGTCCAAGGGACTCTCAAGAGTCTTCTCCAATACCACAGTTCAAAAGAATCAATTCTTTGGTGCTCAGCTTTCTTTATAGTTCAACTCTCACATCCATACTTGACTGCTGGAAAAACCATAGCCTTGACCAAACAGACCTTTGTTGGTAAAGTAATGTCTCTGCTTTTTAATATGCTATCTGGGTTGGTCATAAGTTTTCTTCCAAGGAGTAAGTGTTTTTTAATCTTCAGTAATTTTGGGGCCATCTTCAGTAATTTTGGAGCCCAGAAAAAGAAAGTCTGTCCTTGTTTCCACCGTTTACCCATCTATTTGCCATGAAGTGATGTGACCAGATGCCAAGATCTTGCTGCTGCTAAGTCGCTCAGTCGTGTCCGACTCTGTGCGACCCCAGAGACAGCAGCCCACCAGGCTCTGCCATCCCTGGGATTCTCCAGACAAGAACACTGGAGTGGGTTGCCATTTCCTTCTCCAATGCATGAAAGTGAAAAGTGAAAGGGAAGTCGCTCAGTCGTGTCCAACTCTTAGCAACCCCATGGACTGCAGCCCACTAGACTTCTCCATCCATGGGATTTTCCAGGCAAGAGTACTGGAGTGGGGTGCCATTACATGCTAGCAAATTGTAAGGGATACATTTGCTTGAATCTTTGCTAATGTACTAAACATTAAGAGAATTGCCACAGTTCCCTTTGAAACACTTTTTGCAAAAGGAGGAGGAAGACAAAGATAAGTCATTGGGAGGAAAAGAAATGGTAATGTGTGATAAAACTTGATGCAAACCATTTTTTTGCATTAAAATATAGGGAGTTTTATAGTTTCTGGTCTTACATTTAGATCTTTAATCCATTTTGAGTTTATTTTTGTGTATGGTGTTAGAAAGTGTTCTAGTTTCATTTTTTTACAAGTTGTTGACCAGTTTTCCCAGCACTACTTGTTAAAAAGATTATCTTTTCTCCATTGTATATTCTTGCCTCCTTTGTCCAAGATAAGGTGTCCATAGCTGCGTGGAATTATCTCTGGGCTTTCTATTTTGTTCCATTGATCTATATTTCTGTCTTTGTGCCAGTACCATACTCTTTTGATGACTGTGGCTTTGTAGTAGAGCCTGAAGTCAGGCAGGTTGATTCCTCCAGTTCCATTCTTCTTTCTCAAGATTGCTATGGCTATTTGAGGTTTTTTGTATTTCCATGCAAATTGTGAAATTATTTGTTCTAGTTCTGTGAAAGATACCTTTGGTAGCTTGATAGGGATTGCATTGAATCTATAGATTGCTTTGAGTAGTGTACTCATTTTTACTATATTGATTCTTCTGAGCCATGATATAAAGCTCCTAGAGGAAAACATAGGCAAAACACTCTCCAACATAAATCATGGCAGAATCCTCTATGACTCACCTCCCAGAATATTGGAAATAAAAGCAAAAATAAACAAATAGAACCTAATAAAAATTAAAAGCTTTTGCACAACAAAGGAAACTATAAGCAAGGTGAAAAGACAGCCTTCAGAATGGGAGAAAATAATAGGAAATGAAGCAACTGAAAAAGAATCAATCTCAAAAATATACAAGCACCTCCTGCAGCTCAATTCCAGAAAAATAAATGACCCAATCAAAAAATGGGCCAAAGAACCAAAAAGACATTTCTCCAAAGAAGACATACAGATGGCTAACAAACACATGAAAAGATGCTCAACATCACTCATTATTCAGTTCAGTTCAGTCGCTCAGTCGTGTCCGACTCTTTGTGACTCCATGAATCACAGCACGCCAGGCCTCCCTGTCCATCACCAACTCCCAGAGTTCACTCAGACTCACATCCATCGAGTCAGTGATGCCATTCAACCATCTCATCCTCTGTCGTCTCCTTCTCCTCTTGCCCCCAATCCCTCTCAGCATCAGAGTCTTTTCCAATGAGTCAACTCTTCGCATGAGGTGGCCAAAGTACTGGAGTTTCAGCTTTAGCATCATTCCTTCCAAAGAGATCCCAGGGCTGATCTCCTTCAGAATGGACTGGTTGGATTTCCTTGCAGTCCAAGGGCCTCTCAAGAGTCTTCTCCAACACCACAGTTCAAAAGCATCACTCATTATTAGAGAAATGCAAATCAAAAACACAGTGAGGTACCATTTCATGCCAGCCAGAATGGCTGCGATCCAAAAGTTTACAGGCAATAAATGCTGGAGAGGAAGTGGAGAAAAGGGAACCCTCTTACACTGTTGGTGGGAATGCAAACTAGTACAACCACTATGGAGAACAGTGTGTTATGTTAAGTCGCTTCAGTCGTGTCTGGCTCTGTGTGACCCCATAGACGGCAGCCCACCAGGCTCCACCGTCCCTGGGATTCTCCAGGTAAGAATACTGGAGTGGGTTGCCATTTCCTCCTCCAATGCATGAAAGAGAAAAGTGAAAGTGAAGTCGCTCAGTCATGTCCGACTCTTAGCAACCCCATGGACTGCAGCCCACCAGGCTCCTCTGTCCATGGATTTTCCAGGCAAGAGTACTGGAGTGGGGCGCCATTGGACAGTGTGGAGATTCCTTAAAAAACTGGAAATAGAACTGCCATATGACCTAGCAATCCCATTGCTGGCATACACACCGAGGAAACCGGAATTGAAAGAGACACATGTACCCTAATGTTCATTGCAGCACTGTTTATAATAGCCAAGACATGGAGGCAACCTAGATGTCCATCAGCAGATGAATGGATAAGAAAGCTGTGGTACATATACACAATGGAATATTACTCAACCATTAAAAAGAATACATTTGACTCAGTTCTAATGAGGTGGATGAAACTGGAGCCTATTATTCAGAGGGAAGTAAGCCAGAAAGAAAAACACCAATACAGTATACTAATGCATATATATGGAATTTAGAAAGATGGAAACAATAACCCTGTATGCGAAACAGCAAAAGAGACACAGACGTATAGAACAGTCTTTTGGACTCTGTGGGAGAGGGCAAGGGTGGAATGGTTTGGGAGAATGGCACTGAAACATGTATATTATCATATGTGAAAAGGATCACCAGTCCAGGTTTGATGCATGATACAGGGTGCTAGGGGCTGGTGCACTGGGATGACCCACAGGGATGGAAAGGGAAGGAGGTGGGAGGGGGGTTCAGGATGGAGAACACATGTACACCCCTGGCAGATTCATGTCAATGTATGATAAAACCAATACAATATTGTAAAATAATTAGCCTCACCCCCCCAAAAAACCTAAATAAATAAATAAAATAAAATGAAGAAAAATATAGGGAGTATTAAAGTATATTTTAGATACATGCATTAGAACAGATTCAGTTATAGAAAAGGAAAAGTCTGAGTCTCATTAATTCTAAGAAAGTAGAGAATGTGCTTCTAATAATGCAAAAGAGATCAGCCATCATGCGTATAATTGTGGGTATCATATGGAATTTATTTTCTTTAATTATGTGTATTCACTTCTCTTTAAGAATAAGAATTCTAAGCTTCTCCACAGAAATGTGTTTATACTTTCAAACCAATTAATACAAAAATGGTCCTCTAATAGGGTTTCAAAATATTGAGAAAATCTTAACCTGAGTCAATGAATGCCAAGAACTGCCTTTAAATTAAACATGTGAAAATTGTTGTATTTTTTGTTTTTTGCAAATGCTTTTACTTGGAATGAAGTAATTCATCTAGTTAGACAGAAAGCATACCCCATCCTCTATTAAATTTTATTTTGAACGACATTAGGTTATATTTGTATACTTTCCAGACTAAAACTATTAAACTTGTGCTACCATGAATTCACATGTGTGTACTAAAATAGTATTTCTGTGAAAGCTAGTTGTTTTCTAGTTGTGGCATGAAAGCATTGATTATGCATTATAAAGAATCAGCAATAAACAAATGGATGAATATGTTTTGGTTGAGGTAGAAGGGGGATATGAATCCTTAGATTTGACACTAGATTTGTGAGCAGAAAGTAAACCATAAAGTAGACAGAAGATGGGCCATATTTGGCATTTCTTCAACGAACAGTGCTAAATGTTTAATAACTTTGTGATGAAATGAATTTTTCTTCTGGTTTTTGACCCATTCAAATTTTCTGTCCATATATTTTCCTCTAGAGGAAGATACTTCTTAACTTTAAACTGATGACTTAAAAAAATATCAGGTGACATTTTCTCTGTGGACATAGGTAGGTCTGTGATTAAATTTTCTTGAGTCAGTAGAGAAATTACAAAAAATAAAATCAATGTATTTTATAAAGGTAAACTTAGTCTATTAAAAACTGCCTTTTATTCTGGGATTATATTCTATTTACTTATGTGGTTTTAAATTTACTTTTTATGAAATGATATTTATGGTAGGTAGTACTTGGTTTTTCATCTTTTTAACATCCTTATTTGGCAAAAAAAAAAAAAAAAAGTTGATGCCATATATTGGTCCTCATTTAAAAGATTACCTATGTAGTAAATTCCAGGACTGGCTTATATTGAACAGCATATAGCTGTATTGGCTGTAAAAATACTGAAATAAGTTCATAACTATTATTCCCCTAAGTGCTTACCTTCCCCTCACTCTGGCCACTCAATCCCCTTTCTTGAGACCCCAGACATCCTTGAAAGTAAGTATCTAAAGAGTTAATACCTGTCACAGCTGGGTTCATCAGGATACTTTATAACAGCTATTAAATATTTTAAAAAGAACCTGTGACAAAATCCAAATGCCTAGGAACCATTGGTGTAAAATGATTGTTGTTACCTGATTCTTTTAAGAAAGCCAAAAATTGCTGTTGGCTCTCAGCCATGTAATCCCTTAAAAGCTGTATTCAAGACCACCTAGTATGCTATGCTAAGTCACTTCAGTCGTGTCCGACTCTGTGCGACCCCATAGACGGAAGCCCACAAGGCTCCCCCGTCCCTGGGATCCTCCAGGCAAGAATACTAGAGTGGGTTGCCATTTCCTTCTCCAATGCGTGAAAGTGAAAAGTGAAAGGGAAGTCACTCAGTCGTGTCCGACTCTTAGCAACCCTCCTAGTTTAATAAATATAAGTGTTAGTTGCTCAATCATGTCTGATTCCTTGTGACACGATGGACTGTAACCCGCCAGGCTCCTTTGTCCATGGAATTCTCCAGGCAAGAATACTGGAGTGGGTTGCCATTTCCTACTCCAGGGGATCTTCCCGACCTAGGGATCAAACCTGGGTCTCCTGCATTGTAGGCAATTTCTTCACTGCCTGAGCCACCAGGAAGAGTCATTTTCCTCTATTCTTAGAGAATTTGGTATACAACTCTCCAGAAGTGGAAACATGGAAGGTTTGTGCTTCTTAGGCATAAATAGTTATAGGATGAGAGAGGGTGGGGAGACCTTTTAAGTGCAGATTAGCAAGGGAGAGATGTGACCCTGCATCTTTTTCTCTTTCTTCTCAGAATTCTTTTTCAGTAAGAGAAATATGATATGTGCAACGAGGAAGAAAATATGCACTGACTGAAAAAAGGTGCAGCTTTGATAAGAGCAAAGTTTAGAACAAAAAGATGAGGACAAGTATTTAAACACACTTTAAAAACAACATTAAGGAAAGTGATTAAAGAAGTTTAAAATCTTGTTCTGAATTTGCTAGAGAACATTAAAAAAGAAAATACCCCTCTTTCCTTTGTTCTTATACACTTTTCATCCAAGCAAAAGATAGGAGGACCAGAATGAGTGGTTAACTTGGATTAACCTTTGAACAGCTGCCCCGTTAAACTTCAGAGAGTACATCCCCAGTGTTACGATCAAGTGACTATAGTTAGTGGTATAGCTAACCTGCTCTGTACCTTAAAGCCGATGAAGCCCTTGAAAGAGGCAACTAACCCTTTTTTAGGATCTGAATCAACAGAATGTGTGATGCTCTTACATGAATAATATTGTCATTTGAAGTACAAACATTATTTTATGCCTTTTGGAAAAAGGTTAAGCTAGTCATCTTGATTTTGTTTCTCTTATTTCTTGAAGGCCTGCCAGTATTTCTTTTGAAGAAAAGAGATGCATGTTAGTTCCCTATTACAAAATGTATAAATAAAATGTTTGGGTGCCATGTAGAAGTTTAAATATTGAGATTGTGATTATACAATTATAGTCTAAGGTTTTCACATTAATTATCTTTGGAGAGAGGTCCAGGATAGAAGGGGTTAATGGGCACATTGCAATGAGTAGAGAAAATCCTACTGCAGGTGTTTGTTTAATGGGGTGTTGATGGAAAGCCAGGGTCACCTAAGTAGGGAAACCAGGGAAAGGGAGAAGGTGTTGAAGTGGTTAGTATAAAACACAGGTCTGTGACTGTGTCAAGTTTTAATTCCTAAAATTGTTTTGGCTTTTCTTATTTGAGAATGCTGCTTTGTTAATTTTTGTATAAGCCCAATTGCATTCTTATAAGGACAAGGCAATTAGAATGGAGATTTCAGAAAAAGGATTATTTAATCACACATAGGAAGCTACAAATTCCTTATTTCCATTTGACAGACTTATCAGGTAAAAGAATTACTTCTCTTTCTCTGTTTTCTTTAACTTTATGTATTAGAAAATGTATAACATAAGCATATATAATAGCATAGAGACTAGTGTAATGAACTATTTATCCAGCCTCCAAAACTCAACTTCCCTGCCAACTTCCTGGCTCCTTTCATCTCCCAGAGTATTTTGCAGCAAATCTCAGACATTATGTCATATCAATTATTACTATATGTTAGTCACTCAGCCATGTCTGACTCTTTTGACCCCATGAACTGTAGCCCTCCAGGTTCCTCTGTTCATGAAATTCTCCAGGCAAGAATATTGGAGTGGGTAGCCTTTCCCTTCCTCAGGGGATATTCATGACCCAGGGATTGAAACTGGGTCTCCTGCATTGCAGGCAGATTCTTTACCATCTTAGTCACCAGGGAAGCTGTATATTTCAATACATATCTCTAAAACTACAACCCAATGGTCACACTAAAAAGTGCTACATCATATTTACAGTACCATAAATAAGTAATAATTATAATTTCTTAATATAGTAAAATAGCCAATGTTCAATTTTTTATCTCATTTAATAATTTGTAAATAATGAGTCAAATAATGGACTTGAAATAATGTCTATACATTGCAGTTGGTTACTATGTCTCTCAAGTTCCTTTTAATCTACAGTATTGCTCTTTCTGTTTTACATCTTGCATTTTTTTCCCTGTTTTAGTTGTTGTTGTAGCAACTGAGCTATTTGTTTATAGGGTAGATTTTGTTGATTACATTCATGAGGTTTTATTTACATATTTCTCTGATCTCTATTTCTCCTGTAAATTGTTGGTTAGACCTAGAAACTTGATCAAATTTAAATTTGATATATTCAGCAAGACTACTTCCAAGATGTTAGTGTTTACTTTCATAAGGATGTGCAAAAAATATCTAGTTGTTTCTTTTTATATATGTGATGTTAGCATCCACTGAAGATCTTTATCTAGATCTCTGTTTATTTCATTCCTTTTAATGAAATATTTGATGATCCGGAAATATATCCTGTTTCTCTGGAGAACCTTGACTTAGACAATGGTTAAACAAAATTTATATTAATTCAGTAGAGTTTCCCTGACTGTCTATTGTTTTAGGCATTCTTTAGGTGCTGAATATACAACAGAGAGGAAAGATAATAAGATTATTGAATTTGTGTGCATGTGTGCTCAGTTGCTTCAGTAGAGTCCGACTCTTTGCAACCCTATGGACTATAGCCCATCAGGCTCCTCTGTCCATGAGATTCTTCATGCAAGAATAATGGAGTCAATTGCCATGCCCTCCTCCAGCGAATCTTCCTAACCCAGGGATCATACCCATGTTTCCTGTGTTGAAGGCAAATTCTTTACCAGCAAACCACTGGTGAAGCCCAAGATTATTGACCTTATGGATCTTAAATTCTTCTGTTTTCACCAAATAGTTACTTACTTAAAATGCTTTGAGTCATCACTCCTCTACTATTTATGCTATTGGTTCAGAATTTTAGTTCTACATGGTAGCCTTATAATTATTTTGCACAGTTAGTGTTTTGTTGTTGTTCAGTCACTCAGTTGTGTCTGACTGTTTGGGACCCCATGGACTGCAGCATGCCAGGTTTCCCTGTCCTTCACCATCTCCCAGAGCTTGTTCAAACTCATGTCCACTGAGTCAGTGATGTAATCCAACCATCTCATCCTCTGTCATCCCCCTTTCCTCCTGCCTTCAATCTTTCTCAGCATAAGGGTTTTTCCAGAGTCAACTCTTCGCATTAGGTGGCCAAAGTATTGGAGTTTCAGATTCAGCATCAGTCCTTCCAATGAATATTCAGGACTGATTTCCTTTAGGACTGACTGGTTTGATCTCCTTGCAGTTCAAGGGACTCTCAAGAGTCTTCTCCAACACTGCAGTTCAAAAGTATAAATTCTTTGACACTCAGCCTTCTTTATGTTCCAACCCTTACATCCATATATGACTACTGGAGAAACTATAGCTTTGACTAGACGGACCTTTGTCAGCAAAGCAATGTCTCTGGTTTTTAATACACTATCTAGGTTGTTCATAGCTTTTCTTCCAAGGAGCAAGCGTCTTTTAATTTCATGGCTGCAGTCACCATCTGCAGTGATTTTGGAGCTCAAGAAAATAAAGTCTGTCACTGTTTCCATTGTTTCCCCATCTATTGGCCATGAAGTGATGGGACCAGATGCCATGATCTTTGTTTCTTTGAATGTTGAGTTTAAGCCAGTTTTTTCACTCTCACTCTCCTCTTTAGGCTCTTTAGTTCTTCTTCACTTTCTGCCTTAAGGGTGGTATCATTTGCATATCTGAGATATTGATATTTCTCCTGGAAATCTTCATTCCAGCTTGTGCAAGAAGTGTTTAGATTCTCTCAGTTTATTTTCTTACTCTCTCTACTCCATATCAGACCATTCTTCTGGGATAGCTTTCTGTTTCGTGGATATGTAACTTCTAGAATTTCCTTCATTAAGAATCGGTTGGTAAATTATCTGACCTTTATTTAATCTGAAACTATTTTTATTGTGCCCTTCTTTTCTAAGTATTTGATACATGTATAACTTTAGGTTAAGAATGTTTTTTTTTTTGAAATGAAATAGTACCATTTACAGCAACATAGATGCAACTGGAGATTATCATATTAGGTGAAGTGAATCAAGAAAAGAAAGAAAATTATCATATGATATCACTTATATGTAAAATTTAAAATATAACACAAAGGAATTTATCTATTACAGAGAAACAGAGTCATGGACATAGAAGACTAGTGGTTGCCATAGAGTAGGGGGTTGGGGGAAGGATGGAGTAGGAGGTTGGGGTTAGCAAATGTAGGCGTTTTATATATGGAATGGATAAGCAGCAAGGTCCTACTGTATGGAACAGAGAATGATGTTCAGTATCTTATGATAAACTGTAATGGAAAGGAATATATAAAGTGGAGTGTATATATATGTATAACTGAATCGCATTGCTGTACAGCAGTAATTGGGCTTCCCACATGGTGCTAGTTGTAAAGAACCCATCTGCCAATGCAGGAGAAGTAAGAGACACAGATTCATATTTAACACAATATTGGAAATCAGCTGTACTTCAATAAAAAATAATGTTTTCTTTCAAAATATTTAAACTATATTTCCAATGACTTTCAATTATTAGAAGTCAACTGTGTGTCTTTTCTCTGATTAGTTTTAAGACCTTCTTTTTGTCTTTGGTGTTGTACTTTGATGTCATCCTAGTCTAAATTTAGATTTATTTGTACCACTGAAATAAAATTTTATATCATGGATCTGAGGGTTTATGTATTTCTTTTAGTTTGGAAAGAATCCATCTGCAATGCAGGAGACCCCAGTTTGATTCCTGGGTCAGGAAGATCTGCTGGAGAAGGGATAGGCTACCTACGCCAGTATTCCTGGGCTTCCCTTGTGGCTCAGTTGGTAAAGAATCCACCTGCAATGAGGGAGACCCGGGTTTGATCCCTGGGTTGGGAAGATCCTCTGGAGAAGGGAAAGGCTACCCACTCCAGTATTCTGGCCTGGAGAATTCCATGTATTATAAAGTCCACGGGGTCACAAAGAGTTGGACACAACTGAGTGACTTTCACTTTCATTTTTCACTTTAGTTTGGAAAACCATCAGCTTTATCATTTGAAATATTACCTCTATCTCCTCTTCTCCTTCTGTGACTCTAATTATATCTATCCTATACCTCATCACTTTATCTTCTCTGTGTTCTAATATATATTTTATGTATTTTATCTCTTTATCTCTCCATATTATATATTATGCAGACTTTTTTGTCCCAAGTAGGCCAAAGCTTGAGATTTTTCAAACTTTATGGGAACGTATTTTTTCCCTCCATCTAGCTCTAAGTTTGCATGTTATTCTTTTCTTTGAGGTTGGTTTATTTTTAGCTCAGCCTATTTTTAGTTCCTGTATCTATTTCCATATATATTCCATGTGTATGTGTGTTTGTGTGTGTGTGTGTGTGTATAACTTGTTAGATTTCTACATACTACAATGGATAGGCTCTACCATTTTTCTACTGTCCAAAAATCCTAATGAGATTTCACAATAAGTGTTAGACCAAAGTGAATCAGCATGCATATCCCCTCAGGTACTTACATTCTACATAGGAAACCACTGCTATAGAGAATTCAAAGTCAGTAACAAATTTTAAGTAAGTAAATGCCTTGATTCTACTGTATTAATAAACAATGAACATTATAAAATTTACACAGTAATTAAAATAGCATGAAATAGAACATACAGATAAACATCTTTTCTCCCCAGTGAATCATCCTGGAAGCTTATTCAGATGTGCACACCATACTTTACACAATGGAAGTTCAAAACCAGTGTTTAAGCAGGAGAGCGTCTTCACTTTCACTTTTCACTTTCATGCATTGGAGAAGGAAATGGCAACCCACTCCAGTATTCTTGCCTGGAGAATCCCGGGGACGGGGGAGCTTGGTGGGCTGCCGTCTATGGGGTCACACAGAGTCGGACACGACTGAAGCGACTTAGCAAAAGCAGCCACAGATCATGATTAAATTGGTACTTCAATGAGATCATCTTGGGTGTGGCAAGGAGGAAGTTGGATTAGAGCAGCACTTCTCAACTTTGTTAATTAGAATTACATGGATGGATTTAGTAAAGTTTTGATATCTCAAATACTTGATTTAATAAATTTGGTTTGGGAATTAGGCATCAGCATTTTTTCTAAAACAACTACATCAGTTCATTTTATTTTCAAGACATTGTTTGCCTTAGTTCTGTAGTTCTTAGAAGGAAAATAGAAGGAACTGAGGGAGTTGTTTTAGAAAAAATGCGGATGCCTAGGCCCAATCCAGACTTATTAAATTAAGTATTTAAGATATCAAAACTTTATTAAAACTACCAGTGTAATTCTAATTGCAGCCAAAGTTGAGAAGTACTGCCTGGTGGCTGAGATGGTAAACAATCTGCCTGAAACATAGGAGACCTGGGTTCAATCCCTGGATTGGGAAGATCCCTTGGAGAAGGGAATGGCTACCCACTCCAGTATTCTTGCCTGGAGAATTCCATGGACAGAGGAGCCTGGTGGGCTACAGTCTGTGGGGTCGCACAGTTGGACACGACGGAGTGACTAACACTTTCATTTTTTTCATGGAGATAAGGCAATATAAATGGAGGGAAAGATTTAAATTTAAGAAATAATTGTAAAACAGAATTTTATGATCTAATAACCAATTGGGCATGTGATAATAAAAAATGAAAGATGAGAATTCTAGTTTAGATGACAACACAAGCATGAGAAGTCAATTTTTGTGTTACTATATGTTAAGCTAAATGCTAGCCATGTGTCAATTTAATCTTCATAGCTGTGGCAAAGGCCAGTTATCTCTTTACCATTTCTCTTTCCTTCTGTATGTAAAGTGGGACTACATTCCCCAGTTTTTTGTTGTTGTTGTTGTTGTTGTTTTTTTTTAATTAGGCCATATGATTGATTTTAACGTAAAGGAATGTGAGCAGAAGTGATACATATCATTGTAGGTTTGGCCCATCAAAACAAAACCTCCCAGGAAATTAGGACTTCTCCTTTTATTTTTTGTTTGCTAAATAAGGATGATGCCCCAGGTATTTTAATATGTCACATCTTCCTTCTTTCTTGGGTCCCTTAATGAATGTGTAGAGAAGAGCAGAGCATCACAACTTTTACTTTCCCTGATATTGCAGTTGAGGTGACAGATAAATTTTTGTTGCCTTAAGCTACTGAGATATCTAGGCTTGTCTATTACAGCAACTAGGGTTACCTTAATAATTCAGCAAGATAAATGCTGTCATTAGGCTTACTTTTAAGATAAATATGGCAGAGAGTGTAGGTTTCTATGGATGAACTTTGAGATGCCTGTATTTAATTCAAATAAAGGTACTTACAAAGAGAGATGTGAAACTTAGGATAGTAATCAATGTGAGAAATTATATTTGTTGAGTCATCAGCATGCAGGTGATTGTTGAAGCTACAAAAGTGAAAGGGATCTCTTGAGGAGACAAAGCAGAGAATAAAGGAAGTGGACTAGGGATAGAATTTTCGTACTTAACAATTTTTGAAAAGAACATCTAGTGTGGGAAATGAAGAAAAAAGTTAGAGAGGTTGGAAAAAATGAGATGGAGTATCATCAAGAAAGTCAAGAGAAGCTATACCTTTAAAATGAAAGGTCTATTATAGTGACAAAAGATACAGAATTTGGTGAACTAAAAGCCAAAGAAAAGACCACTTATTCTATTAAGTGGTGAATGCTGATCTTCTAAGAAAACCCTTTCAGGAGGTTGGTCAGATTGGAAGTTGGACTGAAATCATTTGACATGTGATTAAGAAATGAGACTTGTGGGCAGTATACGTAGTTTTCCTTTTAAAGATATTTAGCAATAAGGACACAAGTTGTCATATAGAATATCCTTGAGTCAGCTGAAGACTAGAAAAATGAGATTTGGGACAGTAGAGAATGTGTCAGATCAGTTTCTGCTTTGAGAAGTTTCTGCATGCATGGGAAAATAAATGAATCATCATTTTCCCAATAATTTTTGTTTGTTTGTTTATTTAGTTGCTAAGTTGTGTCCAACTCTTTTGCGACCCCATGGACTATAGACCTCCAGGCTTCTCTGTCCTTGGGATTTCCCAGACAAGAATACTGGAGTGGATTGCCATTTCCTTCTCCAGGGGATCTCCCTGACCTGGGGATCAAACTTATGTCTCCTGCATTGGCAGACAGGTTCTTTACCACTGAGCCACCAGGGAAGCCCGCATATAAATATTAAATGTAAATGGGACTATGTTTGAAAAAGTTAGCATCTTGAAGGCAGGATGATGTAAAACTAGGTAAGCTGAAGTAAAGTGACACTGTAAAGATCAAGTTTAAAAAAAAAGAGTAAAAAAATATGGACAGTATCATGTTGTCACAAAATAGGGAATAACTAAATATGTGTCAAAAGAACAGGAGAGAAATGAACTTGGAGATGAATCAGACATGCTAACATAGTATGGATATTGTACACATTGGGTTCATATTTAATGAACAAGGTTTAAAATCCATGTGCCTTTTTGTATTTACTAGAATACAGTCTCAGTCAGGTATACTGTATTTATATTGAGAATGTAAAGAAATTTAAAGAGAGGGTGTTCTCCCTTTGTCTTAGGCCGGGAACTTTTATTTTCCTTTGCTGACAGTAGTAAGAGATCAAACTTAGCCAGACCAAGCTTTCTTAGTGGCTGAGAAGAAGAACAACTAAGCGGATCATTTTCTGGTAGTGGAGTTGGAATCATGTGGTAGGAAAAGGACATCTTCAAACAGGTGTGTGTGTTGCATGTGGATAATGTGGTGTCTTAAATTTGGTGTTCTTGAAATTACTTACTGTTATCTTCTGCTCTTTTTTTTTTCTATTGAGTTGTTTCTGTTTTTCTTTTTGAGTACATATTTTTATATGCTATTTGGTACTGGGTATATGAACTCAGAATTATACTTCCCCTCCTAGATTAGGAACAACTTGAGGGTAGATTTATTATTTTTTTAATAAAAGCATAGTTATATTGAAGCATAATCAGTGCACAATAAATACAATTGTTAGGCTTTCTAATAGTTCTCCACTGAATTTGGGAGTAAGGACATGCAAGAACAAATTTCCCTGAGGAGCTGAAGCATAGGAATGCAGAAATGTGAAATTTGAAAAAAATCTGAGCAAATATGACACAAGCTCTCTATATCCTCACTCTGTAGTACTTGTATTTCAATTCAGTTCTAAGCTCACTGAAATAACTTTGAATATATCCTATTTCTCTCACAAAGTTTATCAAGATTAAAAGGAGACATCACCTAAATCAATCTTAAATTCTCAGGATGTGGGAAAAGTTGTTTGAAAATAATTATTTGATCTTAATATATTGTTTGTGGGTTTCATTAATTAATTCAATAGATATTTTTAAGCATCAAATATGTGCTTAGTTATATGATACGTTCTAGAATTATTCTGGTGGGCAAGGCCCTGATTTGTATTCTCTCGAGGCTTAGTGTCAAGTATAGATTAATTAAATGCTCATGCTGTTTGAAATTATATAAAATTAAATGGAAATAAATGTTTGTAGGGGCCACATAACAACGGAAGCTTATTTAGACCTGTGTTTGTGTGGATGAGTGGAGACGGGGATGTACAGGGAAAGCTTTTCAGAAGAAGTGATCCCAGATCTGAGGTCTGAGGACGGCTAAGAGATCCTGGATGTAAGGAAATATAGAAGGAGATGGAGGAAGGAAATGTTCCATGAAGAAAAAAATACAATGGTCAAAGAGCCTGTTGTCAGAAACAGCAAAATTGGTAGAAAATTGAGGTGGCTAAAATGAGATCAAGGGGAGGACTGATGCACAATGAGGATGAATATGGAGGCAGGGGCAAGACCATGCACGACATTAATAAACCATAAGAAGGATTTGCATTTTTCTTAAGTATAATGAAAAAACAGTAAATGATTTAATATAGGCCATGATGTGATCAGATTTGGGTTTTTGCAGAAATTACTCTGACTCCATTATGTGGAAAGGGTGAACGGGGCTGGAGTGGATGCAGAAAGAAAAGGTAAGAAACTTTTGCAGTGGTCCTAATAGGAGCGATGGCAGCTTGGACTATGGTGGTGTCAGTGGAGACAGAAAAAAGTGAGCAGCTTATGGCATTTTGAGGTAAAATGGACAGTATTTTGTAACGGATTACCTGTATGTAGGGTGAGGGAAAAGATGGTGTCAAGATGATTTCTAGTATTCTAGCCTGTACAAATGGCAGGATGAAGCTATTTGCTAAAGTTGCAACAGCTGCTAGAAGACTGAGTTCGAGGGGGAAGATTACTAGTTTGATAATGAACATGTTGGTTATGAGGTGCATCTAGTATAACCAAGTAATATTGATATATCAAGTAAGCAGTAGGATTTGCGGAGAAGGCAATGGCACCCCACTCTAGTACTCTTGCCTGGAAAATCCCATGGATGGAGGAGCCTGGTAGGCTGCAGTCCATGGGGTCGCTAAGAGTCGGACACGACCGAGTGACTTCCCTTTCACTTTTCACTTTCATGCATTGGAGAAGGAAATGGCAACCCATTCCAGTGTTCTTGCCTGGAGAATCCCAGGGATGGGGGAGCCTGGTGGGCTTCTGTCTATGGGGTCGCGCAGAGTTGGACAGGACTGAAGCGACGCAGCAGCAGCAGCAGGAACAGCAGCAGTAGGATATATAAGTCTGGAGCTCAAAGAATAGGTCAACCCTAGAACTGTGAATTTATTTGTCTCAGAATATTTGATTGGAATTATATTTCCTAGAAGAACATGAAAAGAGAACATGCTGGTATAAGCCTTAAGAAATCAACCCTTTTAATGATTGTTAGAAAAGGATGAATCTTTGAGATGTAGGGAGAAGACACCAGGTGAATATTTTTTCCACAAGCCAAAAAAGGGCAGTGTTTCTAGAGTGAGACATTGGCCAACATTGTCAAATGCAAAGAAGTTCAGTCATATAAGCAATAAAACCAACAACTGATTTTAGTAATATGGAGCTCACTGGTGACAAGAGAAAGATGTTTTAGTCTGGCCACTAGAAAGGAGTGAACTGGGAAATGAGTGAAAAGTAAAACAAAACAAAAGCACAGTCAGCTCTTTGAAGACACTTGGCTATACAGGGAAGAATAGACCTAAGGAAACAGAGTAGATGTGATAAAATATGATGCAGTGGAACATTTGTGTTTGAATGTCCATTGGAATCTCCTGTGTAACCACTGATTCAGAAATTTAAGCTTTTTAGATAGGACTTGAAGGATAACTTTAGAATTAAATAATAAAAAATTTAGAGTTACAGTATAGTTTGGTCTATTACATATTTCTGGTAATAGCTATTATTTATTTATGTCATTGTTTTTCCACTATAATACTTTTTGTCTTTTTTTTTCTTTTTTACCATGAGAACATAGTAGTTACTTCACAATGAAGTCATTGGCTTTATGAAACCATTTCAAGTAAACAGAGGGTGATGAAAAGCAAGTACTGCCTGTTCCTTGCTGTTTCCTTGTATTGAAATAAGAAAATTTTGTGCATTTGAACTGACTGGGTTTATATCCTACTGAAATGGACAGTGCTGGTGCCAGCACACAGATAAGAGAAATAAACGTAAGTGACTGTGAAATGCAAGGGGTTGCTAGAGAAGAGTATTCTTTTATGCTCCACAATAGTAGCTAAGATGTGGCAATGGAAGTAAGAGAAATTTTATTTGGGGACTGCTCTGGAAGTGGCTGCTTGTAGAAATTCATTTTTTCTACTAGTTGTAAGATGCTAGAAAAATTGCTCAGCCACTTTCGGTCTGCTTTCTTATTCACAAAATTGGGGTACTAATTCAGTGTTTTCTGAGTGTTCTTGTACACTTGAGTTGTGAAATACCATACACATTTCATTTATGATGGTTAATCAATACTATGTTATTTATTGAGGGGAAGCAGGAATGGAGGGTATAAAACTCATGACAGATGTTTATTCAAATAACATTATGTACATATTACTGGCTAAAACACAATCTCAAAAATTAAAATTTATTTACTAAATTGAAGAATTATAAACCATGCCTATAAGAAAGGTACTAGGACATAGAAGGGCTTCCCTGGTGGCTCAGTGGTAAAGAGTCCACCTGCCAGTGCAGATGTGGGTTTGATCCCTGCATCAGGAAGATCCCCTGGAGAAGGAAATGGCAACACACTCCAGTATTCTTACCTGGGAAATCCTATGGATAGAGGAGCCTGGAGGGATATAGTCCATGGGGTTGCAAAAGAGTTGGATATGTCACGCGAGTGTATGTTCCTCGGTTCTTTGCCTCATCACAACAAAGATTTACAGTGACGGACATTAAAGCCCCCTTGGCGTGTCACAGCTCTCAGGTCTTGGATAGACCGTGTTACAACTCTCAGGTCACAAAAAGACCGTGTTATAGACAAATCAGTGTTACAACTCAGTGTTATAGCTCTATTTTATTTAAAAGATAACAAAAAAATCCATCTCTGAGACGTGAGGGCACGTCGATCCAAAGAGGCGAAGGAAAGAGTGCCCCAGTGCATGAAAGAGAGAGAGAGAGAGAGAGAGAGAGAGAGAGAGAGAGAGAGAGAGAAAGCTAGCTTTGGCTCCTCTTTTTATATGTTTATCTCTTCCTGGGCCTGTCCTATGTAAACTGCGCCAGCCAAGAGTGTTGTTTGTTTTACCTGAGGTCCTTACTCCAGTCCTCGAATCTTCTTGTGTTCTATTTTTGCGGGATTTTCCCTTTCTTTGTCTTTTAGCCACTGCCATTTTGGACTCCTTTTCCCTTTTCTACCGACCTAACAGATACAACTGAGCAACTAAACAACAACCACAAGGACATTAAAACATGGTGAAGATCATAGACTTTGAAATAAGTTAGCTAGTGGTTGTGTGTCCTCAGTTGTGTCCTACTCTTTGGGCAAATTTTTACATGTTTGAGCCTCAGTTTCCTTATCTGTCATCAGTTCAGTTCAGTCCAGTTCAGTCGCTCAGTCGTGTCCGACTCTTTGCGACCCCATGAATCTCAGCAAGCCAGGCCTCCCTGTCCATCACCAACTACCAGAGCTCACTCAGACTCATGTCCATCGAGTCAGTGATGCCATCCAGCCATCTCATCCTCTGTCGTCCCCCTCTCCTCCTGCCCCCAATCCCTCCCAGCATCAGAGTCTTTTCCAATGAGTCAACTCTTTGCATGAGGTGGCCAAAGTACTGGAGTTTCAGCTTTAGCATCATTCCTTCCAAAGAAATCCCAGGGCTGATCTCCTTCAGAATGGACCGGTTGGATCTCCTTGCAGTCCAAGGGACTCTCAAGAGTCTTCTCCAACACCACAGTTCAAAGGCATCAATTCTTTGGCGTTCAGCTTTCTTCACAGTCCAACTCTCACATCCATACATGACCACAGGAAAACCATAGCCTTGACTAGACGGACCTTTGTTGGCAAAGTAATGTCTCTGCTTTTGAATATGCTGTCTAGGTTGGTCATAACTTTTCTTCCAAGGAGTAAGTGTCTTTTAATTTCATGGCTACAGTCACCATCTGCAGTGATTTTGGAGCCCAAAAAGATAAAGTCTGATACAGTTTCCACCGTTTCCCCATCTATTTCCCATGAAGCGATGGGACCGGATGCCATGATCTTCGTTTTCTGAATGTTGAGCTTTAAGCCAAATTTTTCACTCTCCACTTTCACTTTCATCAAGAGGCTTTTGAGTTCCTCTTCACTTTCTGGCATAAGGGTGGTATCATCTGCATATCTGAGGTTATTGATATTTCTCCTGGCAATCCTGATTCCAGCTTGTGCTTCTTCCAGCTCAGCGTTTCTCATGATGTACTCTGCATATAAGTTAAATAAGCAGGGTGACAATGTAGTGCCTTGACGTATTCCTTTTCCTATTTGGAACCAGTCAGTTGTTCCACGTCCAGTTCTAACTATTGCTTCCTGACCTGCATATAGGTTTCTCAAGAGGCAGGTCAGGTGGTCTGGTATTCTGATCTCTTGAAGAATTTTCCACAGTTGATTGTGATCCACACAGTCAAAGGCTTTGGCATAGTCAATAAAGCAGAAATAGATGTTTTTCTGGAACTCTCTTGCTTTTTCCATGATCCAGCAGATGTTGGCAATTTGATCTCTGGTTCCTCTGCTTTTTCTAAAACCAGCTTGAACATCTGGAAGTTCACAGTTCACATATTGCTTGGAGATTTTTGAGCATTACTTTACTAGCGTGTGAGACGAGTGCAATTGTGCGGTAGTTTGAGCATTCTTTGGCATTGCCTTTCTTTGGGATTGGAATGAAAACTGACCTTTTCCAGTCCTGTGGCCACTGCTGAGTTTTCCAAATGTGCTGGCCTATTGAGTGCAGCACTTTCACAGCATCATCTTTCAGGATTTGGAATAGCTCAACTGGAATTCCATCACCTCCACTAGCTTTGTTCATAGTGATGCTTTCTAAGGCCCACTTGACTTCACATTCCAGGATGTCTGGCTCTAGGTGAGTGACCACCATTGTGATTATCTTGGTAGTGAAGAACTTTTTTGTATAGTTCTTCTGTGTATTCTTGCCATCTCTTCTTAATATCTTCTGCTTCTGTTAGGTCCATATCATTTCTGTCCTTTATCGAGCCCATCTTCACATGAAATGTTCCCTTGGTATCTCTAATCTTCTTGAAGAGATCTCTAGTCTTTCCCAATTCTGTTGTTTTCCTCTATTTCTTTGCATTGATTGCTGAGGAAGGCTTTCTTTTCTCACCTTGCTATTCTTTGGAACTCTGCATTCAGGTGCTTATATCTTCTTTCCTCCTTTGCTTTTCACTTCTCTTCTTGTCACAGCTATTTGTAAGGCCTCCCCACACAGCCATTTTGCTTTTTTGCATTTCTTTTCCATGGGGATGGTCTTGATCCTTGTCTCCTCTACAATGTCATGAACCTCCAGCCATAGTTCATCAGGCACTCTGTCATAGAGGTATATTAATAATAGTAAATAATAACACCTTCCTCATAGAGTAGTTGTAAGAATTGAATGAGGTGATGATTTTGATGTAGCAAGCACCAGCTCATATTAGCCATTATTATGAGGGCTTTTTTTTTTATAGTCCCATTTTATTTATTTGTTTAAAATTAAAAAAAAATTATTACTGAGGATTTTTAAATACATGGACATCCCCAGATGGTCAACACTGAAATCAGATTGATTATATTCTTTGCAGCCAAAGATGGAGAAGCTCTATACAGTCAGCAAAAACAAGACCAGGAGCTGACTGTGGCTCAGACCATGAACTCCTTATTGCCAAATTCAGACTTAAATTCAAGAAAGTAGGGAAAACTACTAGACCATTCAGGTATGACCTAAGCAAATCCCTTATGATTATACAGTAGAAGTGAGAAATAGATTTAAGGGCCTAGATCTGATAGAGTGCCTGATGAACTATGGAATGAGGTTTGTGACATTGTACAGGAGACAGGAATCAAGACCATTCCCATAGAAAAGAAATGCAAAAAAGCAAAATGGCTGTCTGGGGAGGCCTTGCAAATACCTGTGAAAAGAAGAGAAGCGAAAAGCAAAGGAGAAAAGGAAAGATATAAACATCTGAATGCAGAGTTCCAAAGAATAGCAAGAAGAGATAAGAAAGCCTTCTTCAGAGATCAATGCAAAGAAATAGAGGAAAACAGCAGAATGGGAAAGACTAGGGATCTCTTCAAGAAAATCAGAGATACCAAAGGAACATTTGATGCAAAGATGAGCTCGATAAAGGACAGAAATGATATGGACCTAACAGAAGCAGAAGATATTAAGAAGAGATGGCAAGAACACACAGAAGAACTGTACAAAAAAGATCTTCATGACCCAGATAATCACGATGGTGTGATCACTGACCTAGAGTCAGACATCCTGGAATGTGAAGTCAAGTGGGCCTTAGGAAGCATCACTATGAACAAAGCTAGTGGAGGTGATGGAATTCCAGTTGAGCTATTCCAAATCCTGAAAGATGATGCTGTGAAAGTGCTGCACTCAATAGGCCAGCACATTTGGAAAACTCAGCAGTGGCCACAGGACTGGAAAAGGTCAGTTTTCATTCCAATCCCAAAGAAAGGCAATGCCAAAGAATGCTCAAACTACCGCACAATTGCACTCGTCTCACACGCTAGTAAAGTAATGCTCAAAATTCTCCAAGCCAGGCTTCAGCAATATGTGAACCGTGAACTTCCTGATGTTCAAGCTGGTTTTAGAAAAAGCAGAGGAACCAGAGATCAAATTGCCAACATCTGCTGGATCATGGAAAAAGCAAGAGAGTTCCAGAAAAACATCTATTTCTGCTTTATTGACTATGCCAAAGCCTTTGACTGTGTGGATCACAATCAACTGTGGAAAATTCTTCAAGAGACGGGAATACCAGACCACCTGATCTGCCTCTTGAGAAACCTGTATGCAAGTCAGGAAGCAACAGTTAGAACTGGACATGGAACAACAGACTGGTTCCAAATAGGAAAAGGAGTTCATCAAGGCTGTATGTTGTCACCCTGCTTATTTAACTTATATGCAGAGTACATCATGAGAAACGCTGGCCTGGAAGAAACACAAGCTGGAATCAAGATTGCCGGGAGAAATATCAATAACCTCAGATATGCAGATGACACCACCCTTATGCCAGAAAGTGAAGAGGAACTCAAAAGCCTCTTGATGAAGGTGAAAGAGGAGAGTGAAAAAGTTGGCTTAAAGCTCAACATTCAGAAAACGAAGATCATGGCATCCGGTCCCATCACTTCATGGGAAATAGATGGGGAAACAGTGGAAACAGTGTCAGACTTTATTTTTCTGGGCTCCAAAATCACTGCAGATGGTGACTGCAGCCATGAAATTAAAAGACGCTTACTCCTTGGAAGAAAAGTTATGACCAACCTAGACAGCATATTCAAAAGCAGAGACATTACTTTGCCAACAAAGGTCTGTCTAGTCAAGGCTATGGTTTTCCTGTGGTCATGTATGGATGTGAGAGTTGGACTGTGAAGAAGGCTGAGTGCCGAAGAATTGATGCTTCTAAACTGTGGTGTTGGAGAAGACTCTTGAGAGTCCCTTGGACTGCAAGGAGATCCAACCGGTCCATTCTGAAGGAGATCAGCCCTGGGATTTCTTTGGAAGGAATGATGCTAAAGCTGAAACTCCAGTACTTTGGCCACCTCATGCGAAGAGTTGACTCATTGGAAAAGACTTTGATGCTGGGAGGGATTGGGGGCAGGAGGAGAAGGGGACGACAGAGGATGAGATGGCTGGATGGCGTCACTGACTCGATGGACGTGAGTCTGGGTGAACTCCGGTAGTTGGTGATGGATAGGGAGGCCTGGCGAGCTGCGATTCATGGGGTCACAAAGAGTCGGACACGACTGAGCAACTGATCTGATCTGATGTGATCTGAAAATCTTAAGCTCAGTTTCTCGAATTGAAACAACTGGGAGTAGGTGAAGGTGTACCAGAGGGTACTAGGAATCACAAAATAAGTGTAAGATATCTTTCTGAAGTGCACATTTTGTTGATACTGTACTTTTTAATATTGGAGTGGCAAGTAGCAATGCAATCCAGTATTCTCACCAGGTTACTCCCAAGGACAGAGGAGCCTGGTGGGCTATGTAGTCCTTGGGGTCACAAAGAGTCAGACATGACTGAATGAGCACACACACACACACAGATTTTAATATTCTTATATGGAACATAAAAACATTTTTTTCAATTTTTTAGATAAAAAGAATGCTTCAAAGAAATATTTTGCCCTTGGAGAATGGAGTCAGGGTTCAGACCGTAGCTCTGGAGTAATGTGCATACATTCATTTCTGCAGCCAGGGGTTCTTCAGTGGCAGTAGTTAAGAATTACTGGTCAAAAGACTTAGCTATTGTTGAAAGATGCAGAAGTAAAGGCACTTCTTGTTCAATCACTGATTTCAGTAGATTAAAAATCAAGAGGATTATATGAATTTGTCTTTGCAAATCCTAAAGTGATTTTCTTGATTTGGGAAGAATCTTGACATGTTTTAACTTTGCACTTCACTGAGAGATGTTCCCAGTATCTTGCTGTTTTACATAACTGAAACACTGTCAATTCAGATTGCCTCTGAAAAAGGCAAAGTAAGATGTTTTCAGAGACACTAAAATATGATATCTCATGTATATTTTGGTAAATATCTTGATTTCCTTATTTACTATGCAAAGAAGAATCTGGCAGATTTTCAAATCTAAAATACATCATTTCTTAGAGAATAGACAGATAGCTTAAGGTGAACAGTGTCAGATTCTTGATCTCCGAAGAAGAAGATTTAGCTTTGGGACCAGGGACCAGATTTAATCACTTAAGAACTTTTGTGTAGCAGAGTTTTATTAAAGTAAGAAAAGGGGCAGAGAAAGCTTCTGACATAGACATCAGAAGGGGGACAGAGAATGCCCCTTTCGCCAGTGTTAGCAAGGGAGTTATATACTTTTTAAATTCAGATCAGATCAGATCAGTAAAATGTTCCTTTGGTATCTCTGATTTTCTTGAAGACATCTCTAGTCTTTCCCATTCTGTTGTTTTCCTCTATTTCTTTGCATTGATCGCTGAAGAAGGCTTTCTTATCTCTTCTTGCTATTCTTTGGAACTCTGCATCAGATGTTTATATCTTTCCTTTCCTCCTTTGCTTTTCGTCTCTCTTCTTTTCACAGGTATTTGCAAGGCCTCCCCAGACAGCCATTTTGCTTTTTTGCATTTCTTTTCCATGGGGATGGTCTTGATTCCTGTCTCCTGTACAATGTCACGAACCTCAGTCCATAGTTCATCAGGCACTCTATCTATCAGATCTAGGCCCTTAAATCTATTTCTCACTTCTACTGTAAAATCATAAGGGATTTGATTTAGGTCATACCTGAATGGTCTAGTAGTTTTCCCTACTTTCTTGAATTTAAGTCTGAGTTTGGCAATAAGGAGTTCATGGTCTGAGCAATAGTCAGCTCCTGGTCTTGTTTTTGCTGACTGTATAGAGCTTCTCCATCTTTGGCTGCAAAGAATATAATCAATCTGATTTCGGTGTTTACCATCTGGTGATGTCCATGTATAGAGTCTTCTCTTGTGTTGTTGGAAGAGGGTGTTTGTTATGACCAGTGCATTTTCTTGGCAAAACTCTATTAGTCTTTGCTCTGCTTCATTCTGTATTCCAAGGCCAAATTTGCCTGTTACTCCAGGTGTTTCTTGACTTCCTACTTTTGCATTCCAGTCCCCTATAATGAAAAGGACATCTTTTTTGGGTGTTAGTTCTAAAAGGTCTAGTAGGTCTTCATAGAACCGTTCAACTTCAGCTTCTTCAGTATTACTGGTTGGGGCATAGACTTGGATTACTGTGATATTGAATGGTTTGCCTTGGAAAGGAACAGAGATCATTCTGTCGTTTTTGAGATTGCATCCAAGTACTGCATTTCGGACTCTTTTGTTGACCATGATGACTACTCCATTTCTTCTGAGGGATTCCCGCCCGCAGTAGTAGATATAATGGTCATCTGAGTTAAATTCACCAATTCCAGTCCATTTCAGTTCGCTGATTCCTAGAATGTCAGCATTCACTCTTGCCGTCTCTTGTGTGACCACTTCCAGTTTGCCTTGATTCATGGACTGACATTCCAGGTTCCTATGCAATATTGCTGTTTACATCATTGGACCTTGCTTCTATCACCAGTCACATCCACAGCTGGGTATTGTTTTTGCTTTGGCTCCATCCTTTCATTCTTTCTGGAGTTATTTCTCCACTGATCTCCAGTAGCATATTGGGCACCTACTGACCTGGGGAGTTTCTCTTTCAGTATCCTATCATTTTGCTTTTTCATTCTGTTCATGGGATTCTCAAGGCAAGAATACTGAAGTGGTTTGCCATTCCCTTCTCCAGTGGACCACATTCTGTCAGATCTCTCCACCATGACCCGCCCATCTTGGATTGCCCCACGGACATGTCTTAGTTTCATTGAGTTAGACAAGCCTGTGGTCCTAGTGTGATTAGATTGACTAGTTTTCTGTGAGTATGGTTTCAGTGTGTCTGCCCTCTGATGCCCTCTGCAACACCTACCGTCTTACTTGGGTTTCTCTTACCTTGGGCGTGGGGTATCTCTTCACGGCTGCTCCATCAAAGCGCAGCCATTGCTCCTTACCTTGGACAAAGGGTATCTCCTCACCGCATCCCTTCCTGACCTTCAGGTTGTAAAGATCTTACTATACCCAGTCCTATAATTTACATTTTAAGACAACAGAATTAGCCAGAAGTTTTTCAGGAAGGAGAAACTGTCCTCAAGCAGGATACATTGTTGTTATATAATCCTTAGTACAGAGTTTAAACTGAGTTGCTTCTTGTATAATCATCAGTTCTGGGCTTAAAGAAAAAAAAAAATTTTTTTTTTTAATATGACTAAGACTAAGGAATGTAGAGAAAAAAAATGTTTGTCCTTTCCTTCTCCTTAAGAATTCCAGACCCCTATCTGTTCGGGGACCCCCAGATTTCTTATCAACCTGTCTAGGAATTGACTTTCTCAATACTATGTATTTTTTCCTAAATTTATAGAAGTGCCAAAATCTAAAACAATTTTTCCTTATTAACATTTGGGTGTTATTTTAAAAGACAAGCTGGACTTGATTAAAACATAGGCAGAAAGATTATATATATAAACAGAACAGATTTTATGTCATCTTTCACATGTGTTGCTTCTGTTTTGGGAGATTTAAAGGTTTAACTTTTTTGTTCTTTTAAGAGGAAATTGTGCTGTGTGTGCTTAGTCGCTCCGTGGTGTCCAGCTGTTTGTGACCCTATGGACTGAAGACCACCAGACTCCTCTGTCAATGGAATTTTCCAGGCAAGAATACTGGAATGGGTTGCCATTTCCTATTCCAGGGAATCTTTCTGACTCAGCCATCAAACCTGGGTCTTTTTTGTCTCCTGCATTGGCAGGCAGGTTCTTTACCACTACTCAACCTAGGAAGCCTAAGAGGAAGTTGTTCAGTCACTCAGTCATGTCCAACTCTTTGCGACCCCATGGACTGCAGCATGCCAGGCTTCTCTGTCCTTCACCATCTCCCAGAGCTTGCTCAAACTCATGTCCATTGAGTCAGTGCTGCCATCTCATCCTCTGTCGTCCCCTTCTCCTGCCTTCATCTTTCCCAGCATCAGGGTCTTTTCAAATGAGTCAGTTCTTTGCATCAGTTGGCCAAAGTATTGGAGCTTCAGCTTCAACATCAGTCCTTCCAATAGAACATTCAGGACTGATTTCCTTTAGAATTGACTGGTTTGATCTCCTTGCAGTCCAAGGGACTCTGAAGAGTCTTCTCCAACACCACAGTTCAAAAGCAACAATTCTTCAGCGTTCAGCCTTCTTTATGGTCCAACTCTCACTTCTATACATGACTACTGGAAAAACCATGGTTTGATTATAAGGACCTTTGTCAGCAAAGTAATGTCTCTGCTTTTTAATATGCTGTCTAGATTTGTCATAGCTTTTCTTCCAAGAGGCAAGTGTCTTTTAATTTAATGGTTGTAGTCACCATCTGCAGTGATTTTGGAGAAAATTGGGGGCTATAAATTGGAGGAGAAGTTGTGAGTCTTGTCTTGGGTTTTGCACATTTCTTTCTGTTATTTGGGGCTGCCGCTTTATATTTTGGGTTAATTCAAAGCCCACTTTGCCATTGCTTCCTCTGCGAAGCCTCTCAAATCATCCTCCCATCAGAACTGATTATATCCTCATTGAATTTTTTCATGGCCTAATAGCTTTTTGAATTCCTGTCTTTATTTTCTTCTTTTATCATGTTTCTCTTTCTTCCTTGAATATTCACTAGTTTTTATTTGTGAATATCAATACTGTTTTTAATAACATATAGGTATTCATATTATTATAGTGTTATTGAGAATTATAACCTTTACTATTTTAAAACTTTATTCTTTTTTCACCATATATTATGCTTTTTTGCCATTTATTTAATCAGTGTGATACTAGATCACAGATTCTGACTTGTTTTTATAGTAAGAAAGCAATTTATCATTTCATTTTTAAATTTTCTAAATTAATATTTATGATTGATTTACATTTATAGTGTATAGTGGGTTTTGCTTTGTGATAAAATATAGAAGACTTTTTCTTTTAATAAATGAATACATATGTTTTATTCTTACTGAAGTAACAAATATATTTAGTCTTAGATTTGTCACATTATTTTAAGTTTTATAGAGAGAAAGGGAGAGAGAGTCAGTCTTTCTTTGGGTGATTGGACCCGTAAATAAGGTCTGTAGCCAGGTCTGTAGCCAATAAATGGGAAAAACAGAGATAAAAACAAATTAATGAGGCAGAAGCACAGAGAGAAGGAGAACTAAACTGGGAGGAAGTCTTTCTAGGTTCCCTATAGATTCTAGTTTACACTTCCTGTTTGTTCCTGAGATATATCTGCTTCTCTTTTTTCCATGAAACATCTTTATAACCTTATAATAAATTCACCTATTTTATTGAAATAGGTTTCTTTTTTTCTTTTTTGCAACTATAATAAGCCAATTCACACCTGTATGTAATCACAGATCACAGCCCACCCAGCTAAAAAAGAGAGTAAGAAAAATCAGATTAGAGTATTCTTTCTGCAGGATTTTTTAAACTCTAGAGTCACCATGTGAATTCAAACAGATTCTTTATTTGCTAGCTCAATTACCAGCTTAGATATGGTTTAACTACCAGGAACTTATTGCTGGTCACTATAATACAATAGTGCAAAATTAAAGGCAACTGAGAGGTTCAGTCATTTAGATGTGTAGCGGCTCATTGTCAGGCACATGAGCTGCAGGCAGGTACATCTGAATTTATACAGCTTGCTGCTCTTTCTCTTCAGTTTGCCTATGGTTATCTCTACTTACAGCCCAGCTATTATTAGCTTATCTTCTTAAAAGCAGTCTGATCAAAAACATACCTCAGACTTCCCTGGTGGTTCAGTGGTAAAGAATCTGCCTGCCAAGGCAGGGGATAAGGATTTGATCCTTGGGGTCCAGGAAGATCCCACGTGCCAAGGAGCAACTAAGCCCATGCACCAGAACTACTGAGTCTGTGCTTTAGAGCCTGGGAGCCACAACTACTGAATCCCATGCGCCCTAGAGCCCATGCTCCGCAACAAAAGTCACCGCAATGAGAAGCCTGTGCACAGCAGTTGGAGAGTAACCCCTGCTCATCACAACTAGAGAAAAAGACCACACAGCAACGAAGACCCAGCACAGCCAGAAATAAGTGAATACAATTATATATATTTGAAAAAACCCACACCTCACTAAGCTATTTCTTTAGTGCTCATAGTCTATAATTCAAGGCTTAGCAGCAGGGTCAAAGTAGCACTAGGTAATGAGTTTTCTCTTGGTACCTTGAAGACCAACCTGAACTTAAACCTCTCCTAAGTTGTTGGAGGTAGATTCGAGGTGGCTGAGGGAGGAGCTGTAGCCTTAGAAATCATCCCAGTGCCAGACATCTTTGTAATTTGTAGGCCTGATCAAAACACATACAAAAAAGGAAAGCTTAATTAGTTTTTAGCTTAGAACTTGGTCGAAAACTTCATTTAGTCTTTTTATTTCTTTTCTGTTATTTAGACATCAGATATTTCATTAAATAGTTAGAAAATAAAGGAAAATGAAACAAACAAAAAAAAGTCACTCAGAGTCCTACCAACCAAAGAACAAACACTGTTAATTCTATTCTAACATTTTGGTACTTTTTCTTTCTAGACTTTGTTTTTAACTTTTCAAAATATTTATTCTTTCATTTACTTGACATAATGTTATGTATTTACAATTCTGTATCTCCTTTTTTAATCCATGGATTTTCTGTATTATTATAAACTCAATGTAAATATTTTCAAGGGCTTCAAAATATTCTGTGAAATGGATATTACATAGCTAATTAAACATCATTTGGGCATATTAATGTTTCTAATTATGGGATATTTTAGATATTGCAATAAATATATTTTGCATAAAACTTTTCATATGTGTAGAATGATTTTGTAGGTTAGATCTTTAGACATTTATGCTCTGATTTTGAAAATTTTAACTTTGGCACTACACTGGCCCAGGTTCCCTTTATGTTTTCAGGCATTAGACCTCGGTCTGTTAACTGAAGGAGGCCCACAGCGAGTCTGGGAACACTGAATGTGAACTGCTCATTTGAATGAATCTGAAATCCAGGTTGATCCCTTTGTTTTCACCTCACTGCTTCCCAAAGATGAGAACTGGCTGAGAATGTGCATGGATTTGGCTCTGCCAGCTGGCAAAACATCCCCAAATAATAGGAGATTATTAGAATCCTGCCCTTTTCCAGCATGCTTTTATCCACATTCATTTCTATGTTGGCCAATTAGGGATGGTACAGTGGTTTTCTTTGTGTGCATCCTGGCAGTCCCATCCACATAGGTTTGGGAGGAAAATCTCACAGAATGTGAGATCCTTTTAGATAAAAGAAGTTTTGTTAATTTTAACCAGAAGATACCTGTGATGGCAGTGGGGCTGTGAGTGTCAGTTGTAGGTAAGGGTTCAGCAGCTAAGCTGCCTGTGTGGAACTTTGCAGGTGCTCCATTTCTTTCACGGCTGCAGTCTTATTGAGGTCAGCAATTGATGTGAAACCAAAAAGGGAAACAGAGACAGGGCTTCTGGAGGACATGACACCATGGTCTAGTCGTTGCTTTGGATGCTTGTATATGGCTCTGCTGAGTTCCTTTCTGTAGAACTGGGAGTGGTAGTGGACATTGCCCCTTGTCAGCTAGCAACCTGATACGTCTAGCATTAGTAATTGAAGAGATATTGGTGAATCTTGGAAAGAGATTAACTGCTTTCCCTCTGGTTATTATCATCAGTGGGCAGGGGGACATGCTCAAGTGCTCAGGTAGTATGTGGAGCTGAAATTCCATGTAAGAAACAATTGTCTTAATCTCAGACAGCACCTCTCTCTCCATCCTTGGGCCTGGGATACTGGGTTATTTCTCTGTTGTTGCTCAGAAGAGAGATACTGATATATTCCATGGTGTGTGTGTGTATGTGTGAGTGTGTGTAATTAATAAGCTACTGCAATATAATGTTAGCTCCTTTTTTTTTTTTTTTTGCCAGAGGGAAGCTTATAGTATTTTATAAAATGGTGGAATTTTAGAGCCAGAAGACACCATACATATCCATTAATCTATGGGTTAACCACCATATTTTTTCTTTCACTTTTATTGAGATACATATAATTAATATAGAGAACTCTGTCAGTTTGGGAATTCCCCAGTGGCTCAGCAGTAAAATAATCTGCCTGCAATGCAGTAGCCGCAGGAGACATGGGTTCAATCCCTGGGTCGGGAAGATTCTCCTGGAGGAGGGGATAGCAACATACTCCAGTATCCTTGCCTGGAGAATCCAGTGGACATAGGAACCTGGCAGGCTATAGTCCATACAGTTGCAAAGAGTCGGACACGACTGAAGTGATTTAGCATGCACTCACACACACACACTATCAGTTTAAGGTGTACAGCTAATGATTTGACTTATTTATGTCATGAAATCATTACCACAATAAGTTTAGTCAACATTCATCATCTCACATAGTTACAAAGTTAAAGAAATAGAAAAAAAAAGTTTTTTATGATGAGAACTCTTAGGATTTACCTTCTTAACTTTCAGATATAGCATGTTGTTGTTTAGTTGCTAAGTTATATCCACCGCTTCTGCGACTCTAGGACTGTAACCTGCCAGGTTCCTCTGTCCATGGGAATTCCCAGGCAAGAATACTGCAGTGGGTTGCCATTTCCTTTTCCACAGGATCTTCCCCACCCAGGAATCAAACCTGAGTCTCCTGTATTGGCAGGCAGGTTCCTTACCACTGAGCCACCAGGGAAACCCTTCAGATAGAGCACACATTTGTACCTGCTCAGTTGCTCAGTCATGTCCAATTCTGTGCAACCCCATGAACTGTAGCCTGTCAGGATCCTCTGTCCATGGGATTTTCCAGGCAAGAATACTGGAGTTGGTTGCCATTTCCACCTCCAGGGGATCTTCCTGACCCAGGGATCAAACCTGTGTCTCCTGCGTCTCCTGCATTCAGGTGGATTCTTTACAGCTGAGCCATCAGGGAAGCCTCAGATATGGCATACGACAGTGTTAATTATATTTATCATGTTGTATATTACATCCCTATTGCTTATTTATTTTATAACTGAAAGTTTGTAACTTTTGATTGCCTTTATCCAATTCCCCATACCCCTATCCCTCTGTCTCTCCTATGGACAGATGTGATCTCTTTCTCTATGAGTTTGTTTTTGAAATGTAATTGACACGCAACACCATGTTAATTCCTCAGGAAAGAGCTGCAGAGCGGTTGTAGGAATTTTTCCAAAGTAATAAAGGTATTGACTCAGCCCAGTCTACAACCTGGGTATCCAGGTCTCAGCCAAATGGTCTTTTCATTACATAATGCCTATTTTCATAGCAAGAAAAAAACAATTTCTGTAGTTGTCTTTTAGAACAAAAATACTTTGCTGAGACAGGAGAAAGAATAACACAAAAAAGATTCATCATTATTATTACTGTTACTATGCAGCACACTTCTTTATAGTTGCTAATTTTAAAAAACACTTTGCTGATGTGTTATTAGCTTTCAGAATGCCTTATAGAATGTGTTTGGAGATAAGACTACACCTGTGAAACCGTCACCACAACCTATGCCATAACATGTCCATCACCTTCAAAAGATCCCCCTTCTTTATTAATATTACTTTTATGAAAACATAAGTTCTATATTCTGCAAAATTTTTGATATAAAATAGAGTGAGTCATTAGGGAAGCCCTATTGGTAACTGTTGTTGTTTAGTTGCTGTGTCTGACTCTTTGTGACCCCATGGAGAAGAGTCCACCAGGCTCCTCTATCCATGGAATTTCCAGGCAAGATACTGGAGGGGTTTGCCATTCCCTTTTCCAGTTCTTAACTATAGGTACTGCCAACTATGGTCTGTATAGATCTCTTAAGATATTTATCTTGCTTAACTGAAACTTTGTAACCTTTGACCTCCTGGCTTGCCTCTCCCCCCAATACCTGGCAACCACCATTCTGCTCTCTGCTTCTATTGGTCTGGCTATTTTAGATCCCTCATGTAAATAGGATCATGTAGTATTTATCCTTCTGTGTATGGCTTATTTCACTTAGCATAATGTCTTCCAGGTTCATTCATATTGCAAAGAGCATGATTTCTTTTATTGTTAGCCTTCTTTTTGTATGTTTAGCACATTTTCTTTGGCTATGTGTCTATTAATGGACAGTTTGCTTCCATGCCTTGGCTATTCTGAATAATGCTGCAAAATAATGTGGGAATGCAGGTATCTCCTTAAGATCTTCAATTCCTTTGAATATGTACCTAAAAGTGAGATTTCTGGTTCATGTGGTAGTTCTCTTTTTGAAGAACCTCTGTACTATTTTCTATAGTTACTACACCAGTGTACATTCTTACCAGTAGTATATGAGAGTCCCTTTTCTTCATATCTTCACAAACACTTTTTGTTTTGTTGACAGTCTCAATCTTAAATGTGAAAAACCATCTCATTATGGGTTTCATTTGCATTTCCCAGATGATTAATGATAATGAGTGATGATGAGCACTTTTCATAACCTGCTGGCCATCTGTATATCTTCTTTGGAGACATGTCTCTTCAGGTCCTTTGCCCTTTTCTTAGATTGATTTAATTAATCAACTTTTTTTTTTTTTTTTAACTTTTGAGTTGTAAGAGTTCCTTACAAATTTTGGATAATAATCCTTTACTATATACATACCTTTACTAGGTATATATTCCAATATGGAATGTTCAATGTGGTCTTATTTTATATTAGAACTACAAAAGAAACACTGTCTCCTCTAATATGGACACCAGTTTGAGGGATTTTTTTAAAATCCCCCAAACAGTTAAACAGTTTAACTGTTTTCTAATTGTTAGATACTGGTTTCATTAAAGATATTTAATACATTTTGATATACTCATTTATTTTTATATGTCATATCTTATAGTTCCAAATACTCATGTATTGCAAATATTTTCTCCTATTCTATAGGTTGCCTATTAGTTTGTTGATTCTTTTGCTGTTCAGAAGCTTTTCACTTTGATTCAATCCCACTTGTTAATTTTTGCTATTGTTGCCTGTGCTTTCGGTGTTATATCCAAGAATTCATTGCCAAGACCCGTGTCAAAAAGTTTTTTCTTTATGTTTTCTTTCAGGAGTTTTATGGTTTCAAATCTGATGTTTAAGTCTTTAATCTGGTTTGAGGTGATTTTTAATAATAAAGTTATCCGTGGAAAAACTATCTATATAGTGATAATTTTGTCTATGTTGAATGGATACATTAGTCTCTGCTTTGAATATATATCATGTCTGTCTTGTTGAGTGCAAAGATGAATACAAAATAGGATTACAAAAGACTTGATGTATCCTCCTGGAAACAAGTAGATTATAATAATTTATCCTTATTAAGGTTTTTTTATTCTTAGTTTTCTGTCATGTAATATTTTTCTTATTTATTTTCTTTTCACATGTTGAGATCAAAGACTGGTGAAAATGTTTACATAGCTTTGGAGTTCTGCCAAATTTCCATTAATAAATTCAGTGTAGAGCAGGAGTCAAGAGCCTTGAGTTGTCTCTTTTGAGTTTGGGCAGGTAATTCCATCTGTCTGGGGACTTTCCTCCCCTTAGGTATAAAATAAGTCATTGTACTAAAGATGAATGTAGTTCCTCATAACTCAAAAATTTTATGTCTTTGGCTTTATAATAAATATATATTGCTGTGAGAGCTTGGTGTAGGGCACTTTTCCTGGGCTTTAGTTGTCAACTTTAGTCATAATTGAATGATGAAAATCAATGAGCATTTATTTAATAAGCTATTTATCCTCTGCCACTTCTCCCATCCTTTCAAAGTGGACAGGTATTTTTAAGTGGGTACACAGGAATCAGATTAATTCAATTTAGTATTTTGTTGATTACAAACTGAATAGTCGAGAGTCTGCCAAACGAGTTTGAATACAAATTCTACTTCTCATTCATGTAGGTTACTTAATTCCTTTGAAGTTTAGTTTCCTTGTCTGTTTAGAGACAATTTAATCCCTCCCTTGGATCATTAAGAAAATTAAATGATGCAGTGTATAAAGTGCCTGGCATAGAGTATCGACAAATCTCTATTGATTGTCTGCTCTTTGAATTTCAGATTTTCCCTTGAATAGCTATAGAAATCATACTACACGTAGATGGTAGTTGACGGCCATCTTTGGTGTGTCTTAGCTTGTAGCTGCATCACTCTGATTTCTGCCTCCATTTCACATATCCTTCTTTTCTGCATATCTGTGTCCTAATTTCCTTCGTATTATAAGGTTGACAGTCATTGAATGAGAACTCACCCTAATCCAGTTTGACCTCATCCTAACTTGATTACATCTGCAAAGGAGGCCCTATTTCCAAAAAGGTCACATTCACAGGTACTGGATTTTATTTCTTCCTTCTAATCTGCATTCATTTTGTTTCTTTTTCTTGCCTTATGATAGTAAATTGAACTTTAAGTACAATGTATAAAAGAAGTGTTGAAAGTGGTCATCCTTGTATTTTTCCTAATATTTGGAAAAGAGTTTATATTGCAATTTGACTGAGAGTTTCTTTTTTTTAAATCAGGAGTGGGTGTTAGATTTTAGGAAATGATTTTTTATATCTATTAAGATAATCATGTGTATTTTTGTTAAGATAATAAATTTTATTGATTCTAAAAATTTTATTTTGATTCATTTTTTGATTGAAACTAAACTTTTATCTCTGGGCTAAACCCCATTTGGTCATGATATATTTTCTTTCTACATATTGTATTGTATTAATTACTTAAAATTTTATTTATTTTAAGTAATTTATGTATTCCCTCTTCTTCAATTTTATGGAAGGGTGTTTATTGAATTGATATTATTTCTTCCTTGAAAATTTGGTAGAAGTAACCATTGAAGTCATCTGGACTTGGAGTTTATTTTGTTGAAAGTTATTAACTACAAATCTGGTCTCTTTAATAGATATAGAAATACTCGGGATACTGGTTTCTTTTTGTGTGATATTAAGAAGGTTGTGTATTTCAAAGCATAAAGTTTTTCATATTTTCTTATTGTTCTTTAATATCTATAGAATCTATAGAATTGTTACATCTTTCATTCCCTGATGCTGCTAATTTGTCTTTTTTTTCTCTAGTATGTTTGACTAGAGGTCTGTCAACTTAAATGACCTCAAAGAACCAACTTTTGGTTCAGTTTCATTTTTCTATTTGTTTCCTTTTTTCTACTTCATTAATTTTTACTTTGATACTTATACTTTCTTTCTAATTACTTTGAGATTAATTTGAGTTCTTGTTTTTCTAGATGCTTAAAGTCATTAAGTCCATCTTTTCTAAAATAAGGGTTTAGTACCATAAATTTGCTACTAATCAATGAACAACAAAATTTGAGACATTGATATGTTGTGTTTTTATTTTGATCCAGTTTAAAGTACTTTCTAATATCCTCTTTGATTTTTGTTTTTTGATCCATAGGATGTTTAGAAATATCTTTTAAAAATCTTTCTGTAATTATTGATATGTTTTGGTTTAAACCGATCACTTTGCTACTTGCTTTTTGTTTGTCTCATCCATTTTTTAAAAATTCCTTATTTCTCCCATTATCATCCTTCTGATGGATTAACTTAATATATTTATGATTCTGTTTTATCTGAATTATTAATTGGATACATATAACTCTTTATTATAGTATTTGCTTTAGGTTTTATATTATACATCTTACTTCAGGTAAAATTATACCACTTAATTAATTAACATTGCATGAATTTTTCAATAGTATACATCTTTTTCTCCTCATCCAACTTTTGTATTTTCTTCATGTGCAGTTTTGCAACTGCTTTAAACCATGTTTAATCTTACTATTATTTGTGTTTAAACATTTAATTGTCTTTTAAAATATATTAAAAATAAAAGAATAATATTTTTTTCATTTTATTGCCATTTTAGTGCTCTTTACTCCTTCTGTCTATCTTTCTTTCCATTTGTTATCATTTTCTTTCTGCCTGAATATAATATCAATTTAATACTTGCAATAATGTTATGAAGTAGGTATTGTTATTACTTCCATTTACTAAAGGAAAATCCAGTTTAGGGAGTTTAAGTAGCTTGTCCAAAGTTGCTGGGTTTTGAGATCAACATCAGGTCTGTTTGACTTCTAAGTTCTTAATCACTGTTCTGCATGATTTTCTGTTTTCTCTTTCTTTTTTTGGAAAGGATGGAGCTACAAATTCTACTTAATACAAATTTATCATTATTTCACTTAATCAAAGGGTGCTATAGACTTAATGTTTTTGTTCCCTCAAATACATTTGTTGAAATCTAATCCCCAATGTTATGGTACTTAGAAGTGGGGCTTTGGGGAGGTGATTAGGCCATGAGGAGAGAGCTCTCGTAAATGGAATTAATACCCTTATAAAAGAGGTATTTATCCCATCCATCATGTGAGGACACAGTAGGAAGATGGTTGTCTATGAACCAAGAAACAGGCTCCATCAGACACCAAAACTGCTGGCACACTGATCTTGAACTTCTCAACTTCTAGAGCTATGAGAGATATTCATTCTTTAAGCCATGTAGATTATGATATTTTATATTTTGTGATAGCAGCTCAAATAGATCTAAGACCACTATAGAATATGTTCTCAGAATTCATCAAAAGGCCCTGCCTTCTTTGTACTTAAAGGATTTGCTTGAATTAGGAGTTTTTCTTCCATTATGTGATACTAAAAAATATACTTCAGGATAAAATGGCACTGTCTACCCATAAAAATTTGTGCCTACCATAGAACACAATAGATTTTCTATATTTTTGCTACTGTAACATTCACATTAATCTTCCTTTTATTGGAACCTAATGCAAACCAAACATTCATGGTTTATAGGGAGAGAGTCTCTCTGGAGATTTTGTTCTGATGGGTGGGGCCATATTCAGTAAATCTTTAATCCAATTTTCTGTTGATGGGTGAGGCTGTGTTCCCTCCCTGTTGCTTGATCTGAGGCCAAACTAGAGGTAATGAAAATAATGACAACCTCCTTCAAAAGGTCCCATGCTGCAGTCAGTGCCCCCACCCATGGAGCAGGCCACCTCTGACCCACACCTCTGCCGGAAACTCCTGGACACTCATGGACATGTCTGGGTCAGCCTCTTGTGGGGTCACTGCTCCTTTTTCCTGGGTCCTGGTGCACACAAGGTTTTGTTTGTGCCCTCCAAGAGTCTGTTTCCTAGTCCTGTGTAAGTTCTGGCACTTCTATGGTGGAGTTAATGGCAACTTCCTTCAAGAGGGCTGATGCCATACCCAGGTCTGCTGCACCCAGAGCCCCTGTCTCTGCGGCAGGCCACTGCCTCCACAGGAGACACTCAGACACAGTTCTGGCTCAGTCTCTGTGGGTTGGGCGTGCATTTTGTGCCCTTTCCAGGACTGCAAGGAGATCCAACCAGTCCATCCTAAAGGAAATCAGTCCTGAATATTCACTGGAAGTACTGATGCTGAAGCTGAAACTCCAGTACTTTGGCCACCTGATGCAAAGAACCAACTCATTGGAAAAGACCCTGATGCTGGGAAAGATTGAAGGTGGGAGGAGAAGGGATGAGATGGTTGGATGGCATCACTGATACAATGGACATGAGTTTGAGTAGGCTGTGGGAGTTGGTGATGGACAGGCATGTGGCAGCCCATGGGGTTGCAAAGACAGACACCACTGAGTGACTGAACGAACTGAACTTCTCTGGAGGTTATGGGCATTTCCTCACAATGACTGATGAGGGCAGCAGAGGGCTTTCCAATGAGCATGGCTGAGGCCAGAGGAGAAAAGCTTTTCTTGGGTGTGTTGGGTGTAGGAATACAGAAAAGGGTAAGTAGTTGGTGGGAAGGGTTATCAGAAATCAAGAAAGAAGAAAAAGAATTAAATAGTGTATGTAGGTAGGCCAGGTATGAGACAGTCAGATAGATTGCCAATGCGAGTTGAAGATAACAGCCAGTTAGATAGAAAAAATCCGGTCTGTAAATGCAGGGCTTTCTGTGTAGTCCTATCCAATTTCAAGCTATGACGAGCTATAATTATAGATTTTTAAAATCTTAAGTGGTACCAGTCACAATCTCATATACTTTATAATTGTTATTACATTTATTGATTATTTTATTAATTTATTTGTTATTATATTTGTTACATTTATATTTATTATTTAATTCTTATAAAAATCCTACAAATTTTTATAAGAATCCTATGGTGGGTATTATTCAAATATTACAAAAAAGAAGCTAGGCAAGTTCAGAAGATTTTGGGGTTAGATCTCAGGGCCAATCTTATATCAAACAGGCTTTTCCCCTTAAATTCTCAACAATAGGAGACTTTTCCCCTAGTAAAAGATTATTTCCTCACCCAGGAAATTTGAAGAAAATCAACGCAGTGATATTTTTAAAGTCCCAAATTCCCTTCATGAATTTATTGTTGTCTAAGCAGTATTCTTTAGAATGTACTTATTTGAAGGAAAATCCTTAGACATTTGAATTTCTTTGGGATACCATTCAAATAATTTAATTATCAAATTATCTGAGGGTAATAAGAGAATAGTAGGTATCAGACTAGAAGTCCCTCAGTTGCAGAGGTATGTATGACCTTGAGGGCTCAGTTACTCATAGAATTGTCATTTCCTCATATAAGCTTGATTTATGCTAAACTGAGATTAAAAAAGAAAGAAACAGGCAGGTGTGCACAGATTGTGCTCAAATTGTTATGAGGCTGAAATACTCTAAATACATTGGCTGGTATTTAAAAATTCTAAGATGATTTAGAAATTAAAATTTAGAAGTTTGTTTTCTAGTGTAGTTCTAGAGGGGGAGCCAGTATTGTGGAACCAGTATTCTCTCAGGGTTTGATTAAAATGGAAATCAGCAGACTTCTACAAAAGCAAAAGGAGATCCTAGAGTTGATATAACAGAATGCCTTTCAGGATGCTCTACCTCATCTCAAAATAGCCTGCAAGAAAATGAAAAATACATAAATAAAATGAATTTGTTAAAGAACTGCCTCTTAAATATTTTGGTTGTGTATAGGACAGCCAATAACAGAATTTTGTTTTCTCTTATTTTGCCCAGATGTGTCCGTTTTATGCATATATTGTAGAACTATGCTTTAGCTAGTACATTTTGCTTCAATTAAGGCTATGTAAAATTACTGGATAGAATCTTTAAATGCTAAGACTCTAAGATGGCCTTCATAATTCCTGCTGGGCTTCCCTGGTGATTCAGATAGTAAAGAATCTGCCTGCAATGCAGGAGACCTGGTTCCAGTTCCTGGGTTGGGAAGATCCCCTGGAGAAGGGCATGACAACTCACTCCAGTATTCTTGCCTAGAGAGTCCCATGGACAAAGGAGCCTGGCGGGCTACAGTCCATGGGGTCTCAAAGAGTCAGATACAAGTGAACAACTAAGCACACAGCACAGTGTTCACTGTCCATGCCCCTGCTCTAAGTGTGGATGATTGTGACTTGCATCTAACCAGTAGTATATGGTAAAGGGAATGGACTATGACTTGCATGATATTTAAGAATCTGTTTTGCTAGAGAATTTCCTTATTGACTTGATGAAATAAGCAGCCATACTGGGAGGTCCATGTGGCTAGGAACTTAGGGCAGCTTCCCTTCAAAGACTAGCAGTGCTACAGTTGAAGAAGATAAGCAACCTGGATGAGGCTGAGAGTGGATTCTTCCTCAGTGAAGCCTATATGAGAATATAGTCCTGCTGACACTTGCTTGGTACCTCAGAAGACCCTAAGAAGAGGACCCAGATAAGCCATGCCTAGACTTCTAGTCCACAAAAACTGAGAAAATAAACATGTTTTTTTAAAGCTGCCAAATTTATGGTAATTTGTTATGCAATAATATATAGCTAATAGACTCCATCTAGCTACTATTACCCTTATTTCTAATTACCCTCTCATATCACTTTATTTAAATCTTCTTTAAAAGTTTAAATAATAATTGTAATAATTGTAAATAACTTTTGGGAGAAGGCAATGGCACCCCACTCCAGTACTGTTGCCCGGAAAATCCCATGGATGGAGGAGCCTGATAGGCTGCAGTCCTTGGGGTCGCACAGAGTCGGACATGACTGAAACGACTTAGTAGTAGTAGTAGTAAATAACTTTTAATTATCTATCTCCGCTCCCTTGAATCTCTTAGTAATTTTGTAAAAAACTAAGATCGTGGCATCCAGTCCCACCACTTCATGGCAAGTAGACAGGGACACAGTGGAAACAGTGGCTGACTTTATTTTTGGGGGCTCCAAAATCACTGCAGATGGTGATTGCAGCCATGAAATTAAAAGAAGCTTACTCCTTGGAAGGAAAGTTATGACCAACCTAGACAGCATATTAAAAAGCAGAGACATTATTTTGCCAACAAATGTCCATCTAGTCAAAACTATGGAGAAGGCAATGGCAACCCACTCCAGTACTCTTGCTTGGAGAATCCCATGGACGGAGGAGCCTAATAGGCTGCAGTCCATGGGGTTGCGAAGAGTTGGACACGACTGAAGTGACTTAGCAGCAGCAGCAGCAGCAGCAGTCAAAACTTGGTTTTTCCACTAGTAATGTATGGATGTGAGAGTTGGACTATAAAGAAAGCTGAGCACCAAAGAATTGATGCTTTTGAACTGTGGTGTTGAGACGACTCTTGAGAGTCCCTTGAACTGCAAGGAGATTCAACCAGTCCATTCTAAAGGAGATCAGTCCTTGGTGTTCATTGGAAGGACTGATGTTGAAGCTGAAACTCCAATACTTTGGCCATCTGATGTGAAGAGCTGACTCATTTGAAAAGACCCTGATGCTGGGAAAGATTTAGGGCAGGAGGAGAAGGGACAACAGAGGATGAGATGGTTGGATGGCATCACCGACTCAATGGACATGAGTTTGGGTAGACTCCAGGAGTTGGTGATGAACAGGGAGGCCTGGGATGCTGCAGTTCATGGGGTCGCAAAGAGTTGGACATGACTGAGTGACTAAACTGAACTGAACCTTTGAAAAGTCACTTGAGTTCCCCAAAGCTCAATTTCTTTATCTATGAACTGAGTTTAATCATATCTATGCCCCCAAGATTGTAAGGGTTAACTAGACTGGTCTATAAAAGATGTATGTCATGTTAACTCTTGTCTTTTCAGACTCCACCTACATAGCATTAACTTTCATCATGACTCATACTGTATCCCCTAGATTTTGATGTGTATCAGGCCCTAAAATCTTGGCTTACTCCCTGGATTTTTGTCTTCTTGTCTACCTGTTTCTCCAAGTGGACAGAGGTGCTTGTTTATTTCTGACTTGCTTATTGTACCTCATAAGCTGAGCTTATTACAAAAGAAGGGTGGTGGTGGCCAACAGTCTACAACAAATGAGAATTTTAAAGGTTTTTTTGTTTGTTTGTTTTTAATACTTTGGTGCTCTTGGAATAGGGTGGTCAAAACCAGGCCAATTCCACTACCCTCTTCCTACTAGATAAACAAAATGTTCAGTTACCCTTCCTGGAGCACTGTGTCCAGGGAAAAGCAGGAACATATTGTGCTCTTAGCTGGAGAATTAATTCTGAGCCTGGGCTGTTTAAAAAAGTAGGGAGAAGATTCTCAACACCTGCAAAACAGTAACAAGTTTCCTGGATAATTGTGGTGACCTCTCTGAACATGAATTTCTTAGAGTCCCCCAAAACTTCCAATACCTCAGGTCCTCCATAAATAAGTGAGTAGTTTATGAGTTTGTATCTGATATAAATCTCATGCTTTGTTCCCCTAGGCCTTTGAATGGAATGTCACAGAATTATATAAACATGATAGAGAAAGAAACTTAGCAACAATCTAATAACAGTAATGACTGAATATGTACTTATTTTTGAATGTGTACTCTCTGCTGTGCAGAGTGCTTGATACACATTCTCATTTGGGTCTCAGTGTGTCTCATTTAATATGACCCAAATCACTCATTTTACAGATGGAAAAAATCTAAACAACTTGATTAACTGTCAACTTTTATTGATACTATGGGCTGTACTTTATCTTAGTGCTTATATACGAACAATTGAGTGTATGAATTACATTTACATGACTGTTTGTGGGTAGTCAGTGTAATATAATGGTTAGCATCCCTGGCCTTTGGATGGTACAGATCAGGGTTTGAATCCTGGTATGATCTGTCTACTCTGTGATATTAGAGGAGTTACTTAACCTCTCTGAACCACTATTTCTCCATATGTATCATGGAGTTTATAATGCTACATTGGCTTGTAGCCAATTAGATAAAATTAATAATGTGAATGTAAAATTAAGGTCTAGGTGATGTGCAGTAAAGTTTGCTGTAGATGATAGCTATTATTATAAAGTACTTTCATATTGATTAAATTTCATGGGATTATCATAACCTAAATTTTATCTTTTAATATTATCTTATTATTTTACACACTTTGCCAAGTGAAAGTGAAGTCATAGAAAAGAGAGGTAAATACTGGTCCGGTGTTCTGTGATATTAAGGAAGGGCTGAGACTCAGATTGAGATGTGTAGACTTTAGCTCTCAAGCTGTTTCCTATTCTGCAATGCTGTTTCTTTACAGTAAGTGCTCTTTCCCTTAAGCCTAGTGTCAGGAGCCGCGTTAGGTGTTACTGACAAAATGGAGGCACGGCCCCAACGGCCTCTCTTTGTCTCACATGCACGGATCCGGGATGAAGGAGTTAGGCTTTGTGATTCTGACTTGTTTTTTCGTCTCCTCGGCTGAGTTGACTGATAAGGAATATTAAGGTCCTTATTGTTCTTGAGAGGAGCATGAGAAGGCGCAAAGCCTTCTGCAGCTGTGCTCAGAAAATAATTCATAAAGTTAGTCACTGACATTTATTCAAGGACTTTTACAAAAGAGTGTTCCAGGATGAGTACATAGGCCACAGCTTGAGGCCATGGGAGGGATTGCTATCTGAAGCCTATTTGTGAGGAAAATGTTTATGGCAAAGGAGTTTACTGAATTTAGGGTTTAGAAATAATTAAAATAGTTAGAAGTTGAAGATTTAAGGAATGTTGTAATGTTAGCATATTTTACTATAGCTTATAGAGGTTAGGAACTTTTAGAGATACTATAGCTAGAAGTCTTTTTAAGAGATAGTGAGCTCAGGATGTTAGGGGCAAACAGGATTTAGAAAGATAAGAAAGAAACTGAGGAATGTAGCATGAGTTACAATGTAATCACAAGTTAACTATAGGACACATAAGAGGAAGTAGATAATAGATGGTAAAGCTGATTCTGAGAGAATCGCTGAAGCAGGAACTCTGTTTGAAGAGAACAATGATTTATGGAGATAATGAATCTGGGTGAGGGGGAATGTCAAACCTCTGACCTAATGCTGTTGTAAAAGTATAAAAGAAAATCTTAAACTTGAAATAAATAGGCAGTCCAAGAAAATTGAGAGGCTGCCTCATTTTCCCGCCAACACTGTCCATCTCTTCAGGTTGAATATCTGGCTGCTGGAGCTGGACTCCAGCAGCCTAGAACTTAGCTCCCTGCTTAGGCTGTAACTCCTTGAGGGCAGCAGTTTTGCATGTCCTGGGAAACCAACACATAGGCCTTAAATAGATATGTTTAGTTTATAATAGCAAGCTGACACAGTTATAAGCAATATGAACCCTTACAAGTCATCTGTCCTTCAAATTGAATCTCAAAGGTAAAAGAAAGGTAGGTATCACAGAAGGATAGAGTGTAGCATGAACTACCCAGAGATCCAAGAAAGGGCATCAATGCTGGATAATTACTTTGTGGAGGTAATTATATAGGCCATATGCATATATTAGCCTCTAGTGGAGGAGGAAATGGCAACGCACTCCAGTATTCTTGCCTGGGAAATCCCATGGACAGTGGAGCCTGGTAGGCTATAGTCTATGGGGTCTCAAAGAATCAGACACTACTGAGTAGCAGCCATATATGTGTGTGTGTGTGTGTACGAAGATGGGCTCAATAAAGGACAGAAATGGTAGGGACCTAACAGAAGCAGAAGATATTAAGAAGAGGTGGCAAGAATACACAGAACTGTACAAAAAAGATCTTCACAACCCAGATAATCACGATGCTGTGATCACTCACCTAGAGCCAGACTTCCTGGAATGTGAAGTCAAGTGGGCCTTAGAAAGCATCACTATGAACAAAGCTAGTGGAGGTGATAGAATTCCAGTTGAGCTATTTCAAATCCTGAAAGATGATGCTTTGAAAGTGCTGCACACAATATGCCAACAAATTTGGAAAACTCAGGAGTGGCCACAGGACTGGAAAAGGTCAGTTTTCATTCCAATCCCAAAGAAAGGCAATGCCAAAGAATGCTCAAACTACCACACAATTGCACTCATCTCACTCACTAGTAAAGGAATGCTTAAAATTCTCCAAGTCAGGCTTCAGCAATGTGTGAACCGTGAACTTCTGATGTTCAAGCTGGTCTTAGAAAAGGCAGAGGAACTAGAGATCAAATTGCCAACATCCGCTGGATCATTGAAAAAGCAAGAGAGTTCCAGAAAAACATCTATTTCTGCTTTATTGACTATGCCAAAGCCATTGACTGTGTGGATCACAACAAACTGTGGAAAATTCTTCAAGAGATAGGAATACCAGACCACCTGACCTGCCTCTTGAGAAACCTGTATGCAGGTCAGGAAGCAACAGTTAGAACTGGACATGGAACAACAGACTGGTTCCAAATTGGGAAAGGAGTACGTGAAGGCTGTATATTGTCACCCTGCTTATTTAACTTATATGCAGAGTACATCATGAGAAATGCTGAGCTGGAGGAAGCACAAGCTGGAATCAAGATTGCTAGGAGAAATATTAATAACCTCAGATATGCAGATGACAGCACCCTTATGGCAGAGAGTGAAGAACTAAAGAGCCTCTTGATGAAAGTGAAAGAGGAGAGTGAAAAAGTGGGCTTAAAACTCAACATTCAGAAAACTAAGATCATGGCATCTGGTCTCATCACTTCATGGCAAATAGATGGGGAAACAATGGAAACAGTGTTAGACTTTATTTTGGGGGGCTCCAAAATCACTGCAGATGGTGATTGCAGCCATGAAATTAAAAGATACTTACTCCTTGAAAGGAAAGTTATGACCACCTAGATAGCATATTAAAAAGCAGAGACATTACTTTGCCAACAAAGGTCCGTCTAGTCAAGGCTATGGTTTTTCCAGTGGTCATGTATGCATGTGAGAGTTGGACTATAAAGAAAGCTGAGCACCAAAGAATTGATGCTTTTGAACTGTGGTGTTGAGAAGACTCTTGAGAGTCCCTTGAACTGCAAGGAGATCCAACCAGTCCATCCTAAAGGAGATCAGTCCTGGGTGTTCACTGGAAGGACTGATGTTGAAAGCTGAAACTGCAATACTTTTGCCACATGATGTGAAGAGTTGACTCATTGGAAAAGACCCTGATGCTGGAAAAGATTGAAGGCAGGAGGATAAGGGGACGACAGAGGATGAGATGGTGGATAGTATCACCGACTTAATGGACATGGGTTTGAGTGGACTTCGGGAGTTGTGATGGACAGGGAAGCCTGGTGTTTTGTGGTTCGTGGAGTCACAAAGAGTCGGACACGACTGAGTGACTGACTGAACTGAACTGATATATATAGCGTATTCTTTATCTGCTCAGCCATCAGTGAAACCCACATATATATGCCATATTTTTGCTCCTTTCTGCCTCCCTGAGCACAGTTTCTAAATTTGGTGGTCATAAGAATATAGGGCTTTATTGATTAATTTATTTAATGGTTATTTATTGAGCTTCTAATATGTGTCAGGCATTGTATTAGACTCCGAGTATACAAATATCAGTAAAACTGAATCTTCCCATATGAAACTCATAGTAGGTAAGAAAGATGAAATGCCAGGTAGAAAAACAGTTGTAATAACTCACCATTGAGACTGAGGTAAGTGCAAGTTGTTCTTAGAACATACAACAGGGAGATTCTTATCAGGACTGGGAGCATCCCAGAAGACTTCCTGGAAGGAAGAATTAGTGAGCCAAGTCTTAGAGGAATTGACCTGATTAGGAAGGAAAGGTGTCTATTCAATACCATGCTGAAAGACATAGAGAATTGAGTGATCAAGGGCAGTTCTGAGAAATACAGGTAATTCATAGCATGACTCAGATGCAGAGGGTCAAGGCAATAAATATAATGGTGAAGTAATCATGGGCAGATATTGAAGACCTTATAAAGCACCTGAAGGATTTTGACAACAGCCTTCAGCATTTAGAAACTATTCAAAATTTAAGCAAGGGAGTGACATAATTGTAATTAGAAAGATGACCCTAATCATTTGTGCAGAATAAGACTCATGGGCTAATGCTGGTGGCAGGAGAAACTTTAGGAGGCTCTTATAATAAATCAACTGAGAAATCATAGTAAAGACCTGGTAACTAAAATACAGGGTAGAAGGAGGAAAGGAGGAAGCTATAGACGACTCCCATATTTTGATTTGCGTTGACTGGAGAATGTGGTACAATTCACCAGGGAGTGATGGGTCACAAGGAGAACTTGGTTGTATGGATGTGAAAAGAAGGGAAAGGAAAAGAAATGAGAAGGATATTGGAGGGAAGCAGTGATAGCACTGGAGCTGAAGCTGAAGAAAATGATGTATTTAGGGAATGATTTTTTTGCAGCAAGTGAGAGAAAGAGAGAATGAGAGAGAGAGAGAGATGGAAGAGAAGGTAAAATAAGGACTGAAAAGTGTTAACTGGATTTAACAAACATCACTCACTAATGACCATGGTAAGAAGAGTTTCAGATAAGAACAGGAAGCCAAGAAAAGACTTTTTTTTTTTAATTTGGAGGGAAAAAAGCCTAAGGATGGCATCAAAGTCATACTGAATTTTTCTTCCATTTGGGAACATGGTAGAATTTCACTTTTTCACATCCTTTGAAGTTAGGGTGACTTGGTATTGCTAATGAAATGTAAGCAGATGTGACATTGTCACTTTGGGGTGGAAACTAGAGCTGGTGTGCAATTTTCTACCTTTCCTTTCCCTGTCTCAGTGATCTGGAAAACATGTGTCAAGATAAATCTCCCATTAGCCTGTGTGCTTGAAAGACCACGATGAACACAGCATCCCAGGTGACCCACATTGTATGTGCAACATGAGCAAAAGTTCAGTAAATGTTGATTTCTCTATCTCTTGCATTTTGCATTACAGTTCAGCTTTGTATCCACCAATTTCCTTATATCTCTTTAGAATTATTTACTCTTATAACATAGAAAGTGTACTACTAGATGACCACCATGTTCAAGTATCCAGCACAGATTGGCCAGAGGCTCTGTCGTCCTGTTCTAAAATTCCACGAGAAAGCACCCAACTGGCTAAGCTTGAGTCAGATGATCATTTCTAGTTCTAATAAACTTCACCACAATATGGAAGGGAAAGAGATACATCATGATACCTAAACTGTGAGGTGAGCACAATTCACTTCACAAAAAGAGGTACAGTGGAATAGATAGTATCTCTGATATCCCTAGGACGGTTGTGAAACTTCAGTGACTGTATCTTGTGGAATTAAAGGCGCTGTCTCACTTCAAATAGAGGAGATGCAGTCTATGACCCTGTCTACCTAAGGGTAAGAGATGAAGTTCCCAGATTTTCAGTACCAATTTTCAATGCCCAGTATTTTGGGTGGGATGTGGGTAGGAGCTGGAGGAAGCTATAAACTCTGTCATATGCAAAATAATCAGGTTAGAAGGCCAGTAGCTCCAACAAGAAACAAAGTGCAACTCATTAGCAGGTGGCTCCAGACCAGCAGAAAGCAAGTAGCTTGCACAGAAGAGGAAACATATCACAAAAGATCATCATTCTCAGCAGAGGGCAAATTATTGACTGATTGAGAAAGATGTATTCAGTGGATGGCAAATCCCCAAATCAGAAGATCTTTAACCCAAGAAGCTGTGATTGATGCTGGGTTAGCTTTGTTGTAAGGTCACTGGTAACTTTAAACCAGTATGATTTCTCGATTTCACAATATTGAATTTCTTGCTTGGTTAAAAAGTTCAGCGAAACAAATCTTTTCAGAAAACTTCCCTTTAGTGTATTGTGGCTGACAAGTTTGCAAGCAGGCAGTTTGTGAAAGATGATGGAGTTTCCAGTGGGGAGATTTTCTGAGATTCCAAGTGTGATCTTGGACCAACAGAAACATGATGAACTTGAAAAGTAACTAGAATCCTTAATTCTCTAAGTATTTCTGATGCTAGAGTTTTGTTGCCATTTGTACAAATGGACAACTTCTTATTTGCCTTAAGAAGGGGACACCATGAAGGGAAAAAAATGTGAACCTCTCACCAGTGTTGTGAAACTCTGGAGGGAACTCTCACCTGATGTGAAATCCTAGCTTCTTTTTCCAAGCCTGTCAGGAGCAGAATTATTTTGCCTTTGACATTCTTGCGGCCATAATCAGTGCTGCAGGCTTAGGATAAAAGCGAAATTGGCAGGAGGCTATTTTCCCTCCTCAGAGCTCCATCTTCACACGATGGGACTCAGCTCTATTTCTGGCCTCTCAGCCTTGATTCCTGAACTCTGTTCAGTCCCACTCTTAGCAGAGTATATGCTCAATGGCTTGTTGATTAATAGTAGAGGGGAGTAAATGTCTTTCTAAGTTTGTGGTAATGATTGCCTTCTACTGGGCAGGACCCACTTCTGACCTAGACCTAGAGTATATGCCCAGTGGTATCTTGCTATTGTCCAGGCATGATACTTGAGGTTACAGTCTGGTTTAGTGTTCCTTTTTTTTTTTTAAATAAGATCTAATCAATATAATATATTTGGAGGTTGACAAGGGCTACAAAAGTTAATGGAAAGATTTTAAGCTTCAGACAGTTGAAAATGCTAGGTAAACCCAAGCTTCTACTTGACTATACTAAGATTGAGAGTTAGCACCAGCTGTTTCCTTGGAAAGCAATACATCTAAAGCAGATCAACCACGTGGACACCGTAATTGGAGAAGTCCTAAACTCTCTCCCAGGAATGCTTTCAGTATTATGTTTTGCCATTTTAGTTATTGTTTTTCTGAACTAGTATATATATATACATCATGTGTGTGTGTGTGAACCTTTTCTTTCCATCAAAGTCATATAAAAGTGAACCTTTTCTTTCCATCAAAGATGCAACCTCCTAGAGGGAAAGGAGCATGGTTTTGCTTTCTAGGATCTTTCAACAATGCCCAGTAGAGTGTCAAAGATGCCTGTGAGAGATTCTCTGAGGCAGACTTTTACTTGCTTTCAAAGTGCTGTTGTTTTCATCTGTATTTTTTTCTGATTATTTAATTGGTTCCAGTTCATTGCTCTGCTTTGGTCTCTAAATAGTGCTGAGTGTATGACTTTGTTTATATGGCCTTCAAAGGAGAAGGAAATGGCAACCCACTCCTGTACTCTTGCCTGGAAAATCCCATGGCCTGAGAAGCCTGGTAGGCCCAAGTCCATGGGGTCACAAAGAGTCGGACACGACTGAGCGACTTCACTTCCCTTAGACTTGTAATATCTAAATGAGACAATTTCATTTTAGAAATACAAAAATTGAGACCCAGAGTAAAGTGAAATCAAAACCCAGGTTTCCTCACTCCCATGTTTGTTTTCCTTTTCCATGCCCGCTTGAGCCCATTGCCTTGTCCTGAGTTCAGTTCTGGACATTATGTGTCCAGCTTTGATCTTGACTCAGTCTTCACCGAGGATAGAATCCCTGACTCTCCCCTGACGTACTCTTGTCCTTTGAACTTGGGCTTTACCTTTGTTCACCTTTTCCAGATTTCTAGCTGTTTTCTTCCTCTGCTATGCCCTGAGTTTAGTCTGACACCGGGGACCTGCATATATTCCCTGAGCTGTTATCTTCTAAACACACACACACCACAAGGCTTTAACACAGGGAGAATCAGAAGGCTGCTGGGAAAATTTAGATACGTCTTTCACCTGAGCTGGCAGAATGGCGACCAGCAAGCCTACAAATCACTAGAGTGCACTCTGCCCTAGGGCCTCTGAGGAGAGTTATAACTTAGAAAAGCATTACAAGCCCTGAGGCCAGCTGTCTGTTCTTAGAGCACTCCAGGGGTGCTTTTAGTATGTTAGAAGAAGGGAGAATTTTCTAAGCGGGAATGTTTGCCACTCACAGATGGAAACAATTCCCTAAACCAAACCCTGGGAAAAAAACTGGTGATTCATCAGCTTAGTAGCAGCTTCTTTTTTATGAGCAGAATTCTGAAAGGCTGAATGATACTGTCTCCTAGTTTAGGGAATATGTACAATGTTTAGTTCTAGTGAAATTTAAAAAAAAAATGGAGTTATGCATTATCATTATTGGGCTTCCCAGGTGGCACCATTGGTAAAGAAACCGCCAGTCAATGCAGGAGACACAAGAGACATGGGTATAATCCCTGAGTCAGGAAGATCCCTTGGAGGAGGGCATGGCAACCCACTCCAGTATCCTTGCCTGGAGAATCCCATGGACAGAAGAGCCTGATGGGCTATAGTCCATAGGTTCGCAAAGAGTCAAACATGACTGAAGTGACTTAGGACTCACGCATTATCGTTATTATTGTTATTATTTATTGAAAAGTATTTAAAGAATAGTTATCTACCATAAGAGTTATATAAAAGTCTTCCCAACTTTCATTGAGAAGAGACCCAAGTAATTTTAATATCCAGACCCAGGCTACTTTTCGCATCCCTTTTCCAAAAGGCTAAACAGCAACCTTCCCAAAAAGCATTCATCTCTGTCAGATTAGTTTATCTGATTAGCTGATCAAGAGCTCATCTGGCCTACTTCCTGCTGCTCCAGCTGCCTGGAGGCAAAATTGAGACTAGTAGAGGACTAGATGGGAGAAGGCAATGGCAACCCACTCCAGTACTCTTGCCTGGAAAATCCCATGGATGGTGGAGCCTGGTGGGCTGACGTCTATGGGTCACACAGAGTCCGACACGACTGAAGTGACTTAGCAGCAGCAGCAGAGGACTAGATGGACTTGATTAAAAATGGAGTTTATTACAGTTTCTTTGTGATGAAGGGGAGAAAGTCGTCTCTAAAAGAAAAAGTGGGGTTCAGGGTACTGAATTAATTTGACCTGTTTGATCAATTCAATGAAAAGAAATGCTCAGATTGGTCAAACAGATTGTAAATAACCTGGAAATATAGGGACCCACTGGGGTTTAACCTTGGGGCAGAGCCCCTGCAGACAGTCTGGCCTTCCAGACAACCCAAGGGTGAGTCGATGCTAATGGAAGCCGGGTCTCCTCAGGACCCACTGGGCTTCAGCTATGGGACCTTGTGGCTCCAGTTCACACTGACAGGATCCTGGTTTCCTCAGGACCTGCTGGGAGCTGGAGCTGCTGAAGGAAAATTAGGTCATCCAGAGGACACTAGACATGGTGGCTACTAATGGACTCTTCCCACAGTGCTTCTTCATACCATGTGGACTCCTGAAAGGACAGTGAGCATCATAACTTCCCTTGAACTTGATCTGAATGGGCCTGATAGTCTATGTGAGCCTGCTTCTGCTGACTCCAAAAATCCTGAGTCTGTCATTTGATCCTCAAGATAATGCCTCCCTGTCCTAGGCTCACTCCTACACTGCATCCCACAATCAGTCTAACTGATGGGTCTGTGGAGTGCTCCCCTCTTCATCAGTGGAAAGCTTCCCATGGTGGGCATCTCCACTTCAAGGAAACGACTTTCTCCAAGTCTGCGAATACCTTCGACAACAACAATCATATGTGATGCCTCTTCTTAATCTGATGGCATCCAATAATCCTAAAATGGACTGGTGCAACACTTTGTACCTTAACCGTGGACATAATATGAGTTTAAACTTAGCTGATTGTTCTGTTTTTGCTGTTTGCTCCCTGCATCTGTAACTGTGTGACTGGATTTGTTTATAGCCACATAAAGGCTTTTACGTTACAAATGGTTGCTCAAACTCCTGCCACTGCAGCAGCTTCCTCCAACTACTACCTGGGGCCCCTGGATCAGAGACCCTCAATATGAGGGTTAGGAGAATATGTTGCCTCACCAATTTAGGGACGACACCCCTTATCAGCTCAGAAGCAGTTACAGAATGAAAACAATGCCCCTTTCCCTAGGCAACATAATTCTCCTAAAAGAAAAGGGGAGAATGAAAGGGTAACAGAAAGGAAGGCTAGGGGTCTCCAAATGGAGGAAATAGGCTGCAAGTGTCGTCTGAGACATTTTTTATCTCTCTCTTAAGCGGCAGGAGAAAACAAACTATAAGTGTCAGAATTTTGGCTTCCCTGATAGCTCAGTTGTTAAAGAATCCCCCTGCAATGCAGGAGACCCTGGTTCAAATCCTGGGTTGGGAAGATCTCCTGGAGAAGGGATAGGCTACCCACTCCAATATTCTTTGGCTTCCCTTATGGCTCAGCTGGTGAAGAATATGCCCACAATGTGGGAGACCTGGGTTTGATCCCTGGGTTGGGAAGATCCCCTGGAGAAGGGAAAGGCTACCCACTTCAGTATTCTGGCCTGGAGAATCCCATGGACTGTATAGTCCATTGGTTGCAAAGAGTTGGACACGACTGAGCAACTTTAAAATGTAAAAAAATGTGCAGGGAAAATAGTTTAAAAATTGAACTTTTTATCATTGTCTGAAACACCTGATCTTGAAGTCTTGAGTCTATCAAAATAACAAAATGTAACTCATAGAGTTATAAATGGGACTCACTGAAATGCATTCATTTGTCCTCTGCCAGTTATTTCTTGTTTACCATTTAGGTGCGGGGAGGGGAAGAAGCATCAACTTGCAACTGTAAAAATCACACTGGAATTTCAAAAAGCCATGACTTTTAAATTCTCTCCATATTCTCTTTCAATAACTCCTTATCATCTTAATTTCATGGGTCAGATGTTAGGATGAGCCTGTATTGCAGGTACTACTGAGGAAAAAATGGCTAAATGAATATATATATATATACTTACTTTTTAATATTTATTGAATCGATCTATTTCTAATTACAATACTGTGTCTCATCTCCTACAAGATTGCTTTTGCATGTGGAGTGAGATGACTTAAATACTGCCATTATTATCAGGGACTTCTTATAGTTATCACTGTTGAGTTAAAATCTTAGCAAACTACAGCACACACAAATCTGAAGTAAAATGAGCACCCAGTGACAATGTACCTTTCTCCTTGATTGAAGAAGCTCCCTGTGAAATTCAGTGTTATCCATAGCATATACCTTCATTTGCTGCTAAACAGATGGACACACAAAGGTATACTATGTCACATTTTTATGGCAGAAATGTGAAATCTTACACCAGGCACTATGTTTTGTGTGTGTGTGCGTATCCTATATTAACACCCAATACTACACATATTATTTTGAGTCGATTTTTACTGGTAAATTGGGAGGGAAGAGTAAGAGGGATAGAGTAGGTATGTGTAGCAAGCACTCGACAAAAGTTTGCTGAGTTGAGTCAAATACTCTGTTGCCTGAGACAGAGTGACAGGGTGATGGCCTGAATTCCAAGGCTGGGCTCTCTTGAGAAGTTGCAGAGAGGTTGGTGGGTTCCTTCTCAGTTCTCACACCCCTAATCTTTCACACTAGGGTAGTTATGGCCTTCTTAATTCTCTGATCAAGTCATTAATGCTGTTCTTGGTCTGCTGACAACTTAAGAAAGTCCTCTGCAGAAGGAGAGAGAATCACTAATGGGGACAGAGATAAATTTTCTAAGAGGAAAAGGTGGAGAAAGAGAATAGGAAAAGTGAATAAATAAGATATCTGTTTTCCCCTAATACACGGGCACAGAGGAAATTTTAGCTGTAAAAGTCTTTTCAGTTTTGAAGAAGACTTTAATTGCTGTCTAGACCAATAAAGACATATATCATTTCCTTTACAAGAAACTACCCGAATCCTGTTAGAATACATACATACGTACATAGCTGAAAGTGAATTGCTCCTTTTGGATAAATACATTAATTGAATGTATTTGATGCTGTGTAGCCCACTCATTTGTTGAAAAAAAAAATGGCACCTATAATTCTTTTTCAGCACTTTGTTGTCATGCCCATTGAGTTTAGGTGCTCAGCCATTCTGAGGTAGCTTGCATTGTGCTGTTTTCTAGTGGATTTCAACTTAGTAAGTACTGGTGTGACTTTAACCTCTGAGCCTTCCTTGTGATCAGTGATGTGGTTGTGGAAGCAAAGGGGTTGGGTAGGAGTGGTGGAGGGAAGTTGAATTTGGGTTGAAAAGCAAGGAATCATATGCAGCACTGAGGAGTAGATAGAATCTGAAAATATGAAGTTAGTAGGACAGAGAGCTAGAAAAACAACTTATCTCAGGTGTCAGAAATTTGTGTGTGGCTTCCATGTCCATCCTTAGCATGCTGAGTTGGCTTTTTCAGAGAAAGTTTCTCAGAGTCTCAGTTTCTCTGTCTGTAAAATGTTTGTTGTAAGTAGGTCAGTAGTTGTTAGAACTGGAACATGTCTTCCCCTCTTGAGCTCTATCCAAATTCAACACTTCAAAAGAAAACACTACAGAAATAAGAAAGTTGGAGTTCTTTAATGGACAAGTAGGTATGGAAGGCCTAATTCTTTGATATTCAGAGACATCCATTCTCTTTGGGAGTGATTTAATTATTTGACAATTATGTAATAATTGTGCTCTCACACCTGACAGCAGATAAATATTTTGGACTAGAGAAGCAGAACATGTGTACAATCTGTTTGTACTTACTAGGAGTACAGACTGGGGTAAACAGGTACCTGAAGCATTAAATTAAAAAAAAAATCTTTGAGACAGATATTGTTTTAGCTAGATAATCTGACTCTGTCAGCCTGATGACAGGCTGATCACAGTTGGATAATTTTAGATGATCATAGTTGGATAATTTTTCTATATACCTGGAATGTTGTTTATTCATATTGTACAAACTGGGATTATAATATAGTAGTCCTGAGAACATCATTGCCTTAGATAAATATTTCCTATCTTATTTATGATAAATTGGCAAGTTTCTGCATCTGTCCAATTAGTGAGTAGAATTTTTGTAGATAACACCATTATAAAAGTTATGAGGTGGGCCTTTTTAACAGGGTTGTGGCCCCTTGAACAATCATGTAATTGCCATTACAAGGAATACATCTCCATCTACAAGGGGAGAACATAGGTCCCTAAATTTATTTAAATGCTTTCTTTTTCTTTTTATTCTCATTTAATATGACATTTTGGTCTTCATTCCTTCTGACTTGAAGTTTGAACTCCAGCTTACAAAAAAGTATGATGTCTTCAAGAAACCACTGCCCTAGGCTGTTTCAGATTGTGCCTTGCCTTAGAATTTGTTTGGTGGGAGCTTGTTCCTTTAAATTCATTGCTGTCCTATTTGAAATTAATATACTGCAACACTTGTTAATACGACTGGACCTTCTGTGGCTTTAATTTGAATCCTGGTGGCATTTAAAAGATAATAGAGAGTAGCTTTCATCCCTTTGGTGGTGTGCTAAGATTAAATACTTACTTTCTTGAGCTTTAGCAGGCAGTATAAGTGAGGACACTGCAGAGGAGATGATGAACAGACCCCAGAAGCTGGAAACATCTATGACACCCCTGAAGGTGAAATTCAGCAAGCTCCTGCTGTTACAGTTTCTAAAAGTAAATATAGGATTTGGCATTGCTGAGACTTACCACTGCCCAAAGAACTCTAAAGATTAGAGGGGAAGGGGAAGGTAGGGAGTTAGAACAGATGCCAAGGCAGCTGGAGACAGAAATACATAATGGTGCTCTATTTAGTTACTGAACGTGGGGGTGCTTCTATGTACCATGTTTTTAAAGGAGTATTAGACTTTTTATTGTTACTAAGCCTGAAATAAACAAGTGATTTGATTATTTTGTCTAAATTAATTGGTACTGAATCAATTAGCAACCACTAAACTCAATCACCTACTTCCTGATGGGTTTATAAATCCACCACTCCAGTAAAAGGGCTATGTCTACACACAGCTTTGGAAACTCAATGTTTCAGAAAAAGGGATTTTCAAACATGTTTGTCTTTTAGCTGCACATGCTTATGACTCATATGTCTGGGATCTTCTATATCTTGTTCACTATTGGGAAAATGGATTGATTTACTAAGGCTTGTTTTAATGCAGAGGACCATTCCCAGGAAGAGAAAGTTACAGATATATAGCTATAAGGAAGTGCCATGTTCCTGTAGTTCTTGAGCTTGCAACAGTGTAAGCAAGTTTAGCTGGCATTTACCTTCTTCCTTTAAAAAAAAAAAAAAAAAAAGATGTACCAAGTCTCATTCTTTATTTCTGTGTGTTTGAAGAATGATCCATCTAACAACTTAGGTCTTCTACCTAATTCTGTGCCACAAAGTGTCTAGAGACCACTACCAGAGGTGTAAGTACAAGTTGGGAATTGGTTGGGAAATTCCCTTGCAGCTCAAGAATGAGACATAAGGCCTAGAGCATGAGCTTAACAGGTTACATATCCTTTCTACAACCTCTAAGGCTATGGTTATTCAGTAGCCTGCAGAGAAGAGTCTATCTTATATCCTTGCCAAGTTTAGCAAGCGCTGAAACATTTATCAGAGGGAAAAAAACCCCAAAAAACAAAAGTATAAGTGCTTTTGGTTTTATCAGGAAGCATATTTTAACAGTGGAATATTAAAAGCTTGTGATTAAATTCAGATCAGCTTTCAAGAATGCTTGCAATATTAGGATAGGTTAGAGTGTTCTGGGCTCCCTGGTGGCTCAGATGGTAAAGAATCTGCCGGCAGTGCAGGAGACCTGGGTTTGATCCCTGGGTTAGGAAGATCCCCTGGAGAAGGCAATGGCAAACCACACTAGTATTCTTGCATGAAGAATTCCATGGATAGAGGAGCCTGGAGGGTTACAGTATATAGGGTTGCAAAGAGTCAGACACGACTGAGCAATTTTCACCTTCAGGCTGTCATGCAGGAACAAATAAAGCCTGATATCCCAGTGGCTTAATGTGTAACATTTATTCCTTGCTCAAGAAAAATCTGCTGCAGGCTCAGCAGTTTGTTCACATACTTTTCCAAGGAGTGACTCAGGACTCCTGACATCCTCATCTTACTGCATCTCTGTAGTTTAATATAGGGCCTCCTGGTTGCTGTAGCCATGGAAGAGGATTTAGAGGATAGTTCATGGACTTTTCACTGCTTCAGTTCTAAAATGATAAGTGTCATGTCCCAGCATAGCTTAATAGCCAAAACAAGTCACTTGGCCTCACCTAACTGCAAGGGTCCTGTTAAACAAGATTTGTTTCAGGCCTTAGGTACAGAAGAAAACCAGATGTTAGTGAGCACTGTTAATGTCAACCCCACCTACAGTGCACGCCCACTTTGCTAAGTGGTAAGGATAACAAAGATGAGTGTAATGGAGTTTTCCAATAAAAGAAACTTGTAATCCATTGGTTCAAAAATATGCTTATTAAGTTTTAGGATAGTATCCATATTAATTAAATAAGATGTCAAACTGAGTATATAAAATGGTTTCAATTATATAGAAAAATAAATGGCAACCCACTCCAGTATTCTTGTCTGGAAAATTCCATAGACAGGGGAGGCTGGCGGGCTCTAGTCGAAGGGGTCGCAAAGAGTCAGACATGACTGGGCAACTACACTAACACTAGGTATAATCAGGATCAACCATTCAAAAAACAAATATTACAGTATAAATAGTGGGCTTTAAAATCCAAAGCTTAATGTGAAATTAAACATTTATTAAGTCTTTCACTTCATCATATGTATATATATATATTTTAATTTAAATTTATTTATTTTAATTGGAGGCTAATTACTTTACAATATTGTATTGGTTCTGCCACACAACATGAATCCGCCACGGGTGTACACGTGTTCCCCATCCTGAACCCCCCTCCCACCTCCCTCCCTGTACCATCCCTCTGGGTCATCCCAGTGCACCAGCCCCAAGGATCCTGTATCGAACCTGGACTGGCGATTCATATATTGACGAGCTGTAAAACTTTGGCTTCATGCGGTTTAGTGGAACTGGAAAAGTTAAATGAAGACAAATACAAATAAAACACCTTATTTGTTTGTATTGAACAGCTTCTTATTCTAAGGAGAAGGCAACTCAGTATATAGAACTGTGCAGGATTTGAGAGACCAAACAAACTTATTTCTAGCAGTAGCCATGCAGAAAGAGAGACCCAAGAAGAAATCAGGGATCCTTACAAGTAGAGGACTGTCACCAACTGACAGAGGTCAGTTTTATGTCATTTTGCTAGCTGAATAAGTTGTATTTGTCAACTGTTTCCCCTTTTGAATTATGTGTTATTCAGAGCTATGAGTCCCTCAGGGACTGTTTTCTTTCTTACCCTTTTTAGAGTTGTTTTTTCCTGAAGTGAAAACTTGTTCATTAAAGAAAATTTAGAAAGTACAGGAAAGGCTTTAAAAAAGAAAATAATCACTCTTAATGCCCTTGTTCAGGGATAATCTCCACTAACATTTTGGTATACTTATAGACTTTATATATTTATTTTATTTTATACCATTGAAACCGTACCTTATTGGCAGTTTGATATCTTGCTTTGTTGATATAGACTGCCTCCTGCTTATATTTCTTAAAGTATTTTTAAAATGTGAGATAACAGTTTATTTTATGAAAATTACAAATATTACTTAAGTATTGTCCTAACGGTAGTCACACTGATTGCTTCTAAATTTAGACTCTTAGGATAGTTCTGTGATGAACCCAGCAATTGGTTGGTAAGACCTTGACCTCAATCCTGGACTAGAGTCCTTTCTGTTGATGGAAGTGTTTCATGGAACATCCTCCAAAACATAAAACCTAATACCATATTTGTTTGCAGGGATGATGAGGAAAGGAGATAATAAAATCACCTCCCACATGTTACAGGAACATGCTTTTAAACAAGTAGATTTTCAGCTAATTTGGAAAAACATGTTAGGGATGGGAGCACATTTTAAGTTAATGAAGACATGGAAAGCAAATATATGAGTTAGCTTTGGCCACAGTATGACTACATATCAAATGACCAAAAAGTAAAAGCCACATACAAAGTAAGCATTTATTTAGCTTGTCCATCTTCAGATTGATTTCCTAGGAGCTCTGCTTCAGGTCCCAGGAGCTGAGAGGATGCAACTGCAGGTCTGTGGGTGGGCGGAGTCTGCTCTACTCAGTGTGTCTCTCATCCTCCTTGGGCCAGAAAGATAATCAAGACAGTTTTATCATGTCCCTGGTGGATTAAATGAAGTTCCATTTCTCAAGCACATGCCAAACCTTACCATGTTTTGCTTGCTCACATTCCACTGGCAGAGTCATGTGGCTAAGGCTGAAGGCAAGATTAAGAAAAGTGCTTTCAGGCTATGGAGATACTGGAGAGAAGTGAATACCTCTGAACAATAATCTACTTCACAGCAAGGGGAAGGAATCCTATAGAGTCTACATCTTTTATTAGGGAACCCCTGCTTACTGGAAATAGGCAAAGAAGACCTCTTGAGAACTCCTTGTTTCTTTCTTTTCTGAATATCTAATTATGGACAACCTAAACCTTCTGTGAATGGCACCCCACTCCAGTACTCTTGCCTGGAAAATCCCGTGGATGGAGGAGCCTGGTAGGCTGCAGTCCATGGGGTCGCTAAGAGTCAGACACGACTGAGCGACTTCTTTCACTTTTCACTTTCATGCATTGGAGAAGGAAATGGCAACCCACTCCAGTATTCTTGCCTGGAGAATCTCGGGGACGGGGAGCCTGGTGGGCTGCTCTCTATGGGGTCGCAGAGTCGGACACAACTGAAGCGACTTAGCAGCAGCAGCAGCAAACCTTCTGTGAACAAATTGATTGAGATACAGGGCCCATATTTGAACATAAAATCCCCTAAGCTAGAATATTTTCATAAGTACAATGTCTTCGCTGATTCTCTGTTCTTTAAGGAATGATCTTTCATAGAAGAATCTGCTGCATTTGATAACCCAGTGTCAGGGAACACTAACCTTATTTCCCCTCCAGGGCAGTGATTCTCAGTCCTGACTGTATATTTAACTCATTTAGGGAGATTTTTAAAAACCACATGGTGTCTGAGCCCACCGAATCAATTAGCTCATAGTCTGGGGGGCTGAGGTCCCAGCATGAAGTGGTTTAGGTGCCTAGTGATATCGCTGTATATTCATCGTTGAGAACCACTGTTCTGGCACAACAATTTCCCCCTTTGTTGTTCTGCTTTCTGTTTTCCTAGGCCCAATGCTTTATCCATAGCCGTGTCCAATTCCACTCTCACCTATTAGAGAATACTGAAAGCCTGCACAACCTCAGCTGACATTTTATTAACATTTCTCAGGAGAACAGCTTAGAAAACCTATACATTCTTCCACATTAAGAAATTGATTAGCTGTGTTGTTCCTCAGCCAGTATAGACTCAATTCTGGCTGCACATTAGAATTACTTGGGGGAGCTTTTAAAAAATCAGAAACAAAATAAAACACCTTGCTCACCACCAACCCCTGGAGATTCTGATTCAACTATTATGGAGTTATTTTTAAAGTGGTATTGTTTTTAAAAGCTCTCTGGTAGTATGTAGTCAGATTTGAGAACCATAGAACTTTGATGGGTGAGAAAATCAGCAGCCATGGAAACACATAGCCCTAAGGCACAAAAGATGAGTAGCCAGATCTTCCCTAGTCCTGATATTTCTTCGAACAATGAAAAGTATTTCTTTGGGTGTAGCAGAATAGGAAATTGGACACAAATAATGAGAGTAGAAATGAATAGTTTTCTTGGCTGTGCCAAAGGATGTTCAGGAAATAAGATTTGAGAGGAAGAGAAGTGGACTCACAGGATCAGGTAGTATAGTCTCAACTCTAAGGCCAAGGGCTGGAAATGCAATTTACTAGACAGTTGGGAGCTTTCATAAGTCCATGAGCAGTATAATTCTCAGACATCTAGTGCCTCTTAAATTGTTTTCTGCTTCTAAATCACCTTTTCTAATCACACATTGTATGTCTATGTGAGTGTGCCATTCTACTGTTGCTTATGTGTACATAGTATATTTTGTGTATTGAACCACCATGCCTCTTGGGTTATAACCATTAAGCAACTATATATTTATTCCTCTGTCCCTTTAAAAATATTTGTTTGAGCTAGTTCTTTCCTTGCCTCTGGATGAAAATCTAAGTGGTCCATGACTACTCTAGTAAGTTCTGCATAGTGGTGACTCTCAAAAGCTGGCTCTGTCCTCTAGATCTGACAGGTGTTTAAAATTAATCCTTCCTTTCATGGGATGCTCAAATATTCTTTAGTGGAACCTTCTTCTACTTCCCCCAAGATCTTCTCTACTGCAGATCTTGTAGCTGTAGCTCCCTTCATAATAGCAAATATTTCTTTATTTCGGCTGATAACTTAGTCCTGACACAGGCACTAAAAATCAGGTGTTGCCTATAATTTCTTTCTGCTCAAGTGTGTTACCCACTCAGACAGGAGTTAATGACATTCAGGCTTGCTCACTCTCTCTTGTACCTGGCATGTATCTGGTCCACAGGAAATGCTTATATATGTTTTGTGCCAACAAATTCTGGGAGTTTGGACTGAACCCTCTCATCCTCCATTCCTTTGACTTGTAGCCAGTGGCTAAGAAGCTTGCCTTTGGACCATTACATTTGCAGCAGAGCGGCAGACACCAGGTCCCAAGGCCTTGTAATTGGGGAATCAGTGCTCCTAAGTGTTCTGTTGAAGCCCTTTTCATTAGTGTGAGGTTAGAGGGCCAGAATTTCCTTACTCTGACTTGGGGTGGAGGGTGGGATTCTCTCCACACAGATAAGTCTTTCCAAAAATGCCTCCTCAGAACTGCTGAAGAAAAATGTATTAATCATAATTAATTAAGTCAGTCACCAATTCTACTTAGCTTGAACTGTTCTACTTAGAGTTACCCAGGTGAGAAGTGGCTAGATTGGAAACCACACTTGCCTTTGTGATGATCAATTTGGGACTCATATTTAAAACTACTGATTGTTTTCTCTGTCCTTGGCATATTAATGCATCTTCATAGTTATGGCTCATTACTCCCTTTTGCAGTCTTATGGGCCTCTCGTTTCACGTCTGTTTCAACTTCTCTGATAAATGACTGCCTGCCTGCCCCCTAGAGGACCCCAAAGCAAATTTCAGGTATGCTCCATAGCCTATATTTAAAATCATGTTGCTCAAAATATACTCTCCAAATTTCATAAAAATCTGTCAAGCTGATTTTGCTTGATGCAGTAACAGAGATATATTAAAACATATACAAACATGTTTTTATTTTTATAGCTATACATAGATGCAGTTAAAAATAAATAAATATTAGATAGTAAATTCAACTGGCTAAGGAAAAGAGTATTTTGATTATGTTGTTGGAATGGATGGGAATTTGAATGGTATTGTTTCTCAATCCTGCTGGAGGCTGGGGGATAGTAAATTTTCTCAAATACCATTTAAGTCTCTGTGCTTCTTGCTATTTGTCTTGCTGGGGATATCATAGGTCTTGATGGATTTGTTATGTGCAGTCATGCCTGGCTGATTGTTCTACCTCTTTGATCGTCCCACTAGGAATTCCATTACGGGGCTGTCCTTTGGAAATCCGCTGTTAGCCTGAGCCTGCTATGTTGCCATATGCCCTGCAGCTTTAGTCTGATAAACAGTTCTTTCTGTTTGTTTGCTCTGCTAGGTGCTTACAATACAGATTCAAGTTAGTATAAAAGGTTTAGTTTTGATCTTCCCAAATTGCTAAATATAATTGCATCTTTTTAATGCATCTTTACTATGTTAGAGGCATTGCTGAACAGACCCAATCCTTTCAGAAGGGAAATGAGTTACTTGGCTTCTTTGGAAGTTGTAGATTCATTTTCATTGTTGCTTTAGTAGCTATTTGTTTGTCTGAAAATTTTTCTTGCAGTTTATTAAAGTGACCTCTCTGTATTTTGCTGGAGAACTTTGCTCTTCCTGACAAAAATGATTGGGAGTTTCATTTGTATTTATTTATTTTGCTATTATTTAAAAAATATTTAGTGAATCGCCAGCAGATTATAAAGCTCACCAAGAGGTTTCAGAGTTTATTTTGCTTAAGCTGTGGGTTATTAGCAAGATGTGATTTCTAAAATTGAGATTGCATGACAGGTACAGTTGAGAGTTGTGTTAAATTTAGTAGGAGAAAAAAACACAGAGCAAACATGTATATTTATCTATGTTTAATGTAAGTAATTTATACATAAAATTAAAGAATTTTCCCCTAGGTGATCTCTGAATAAAATAATAATTATTCCTGTTCTGGGTTGAAATTCAGTGTGATCTGGTTCCTTTATTCCTCCAATTTTATTCTTTCCTTGATGATTAGAATCCTTATAGCTTTTCTTTCAGTGTGTATACTGTATGATGATATATATGTTCTGTCCTCTTTCCTCCACCCTGGAAAGTTTCAAGATATTCTAGATGGAGCTCCTATTATGGCTTTATATTTTTGCCATGTTCAGTTCAGTTCGGTCGCTCAGTCGTGTCTGACTCTTTGCGACCCCATGAATCGCAGCACGCCAGGCCTCCCTGTCCATCACTGACTCCCGGAGTTCATTCAAACTCATGTCCATCAGTTCGGTGATGCCATCCAGCCATCTCATCCTCTGTCGTCCCCTTCTCCTCCTGCCCACAATCCCTCCCAGCATCAGGGTCTTTACCAATGAGTCAACTCTTTACATGAGGTGGCCAAAGTATTGGAGTTTCAGCTTCAGCATCATCCTTCCAATGAACACCCAGGACTGATCTCCTTTAGGATGGACTGGTTGGATCTCCTTGCAGTCCAAGGGACTCTCAAGAGTCTTCTCCAACACCACAGTTCAAAAGCATCAATTCTTCAGCGCTCAGTTTTCTTCACAGTCCATCTCTCACATCCATACATGACCACTGGAAAAACCGTAGCCTTGACTAGACGGACTTTTGTTGGCAAAGTAATGTCTCTGCTTTTTAAGATGCTGTCTAGGTTGGTCATAATTCTCCTTCCAAGGAGTAAGTGTCTTTTAATTTCATGGCTGCAGTCACCATCTGCAGTGATCTTGGAGCCCCAAAATTAAAGTCTGCCACTGTTTCCACTGTTTCCCCATCTATTTCCCATGAAGTGATCTGACCAGATGCCATGATCTTAGTTTTCTAAATGTTGAGCTTTAAGCCAACCTTTTCACTCTTCTCTTTCACTTTCATCAAGAGGCTCCTCTTTACTTTCTGCCGTAAGGGTGGTGTCATCTGCATATCTGAGGTTATTGATAAGGTACATATACAACTGTTGTCTTTGACAAAGATGAAATTCAGTGCCTTCGTGTCACTATTTTATTTTTAATACAACCTTCCTCCTCTTTTTTCTTCTGTCTCTCCCAGCACACTTGAGGATGGTTCAAAGGCTATCCATTTGCTACAAAATAACTTCTTTACCACTTACTTCCTCTAGAAATACATTGTTTGTTTCCTAATGATATGTATAAATCTTTTAGGTGCAGTATTTAAATCACAATAAATGCATCCTAGGTGCTCTCAGAGTAAATTAACTACTAAAATTCATAAATAGAGCTATGAGTTCTATTCATCTCACACACTAGTGAAGTAAGGCTCAAAATTCTCCAAGCCAGGCTTCAGCAATATGTGAACCATGAACTTCCAGATGTTCAAACTGGTTTTAGAAAAGGCAGAAGAACCAGAGATCAAATTGCCAACATCTGCTGGATCATTGGAAAAGCAAGAGAGTTCCAGAAAAACACTTATTTCTCCTTTATTGACTATGCCAAAGCCTTTGACTGTGTGGATCATGATAAACTGTGGAAAATTCTGAAAGAGATGGGAATACCAGACCACCTGACCTGCCTCTTGAGAAACCTATATGGTGGTCAGGAAGCAATAGTTAGAACTGGACATGGAACAGCAGACTGGTTCCAAATTGGGAAAGGAGTACGCCAAGGCTGTATATTGTCACCCAGCTTATTTAATTTATATGCAGAGTACATCATGAGAAACGCTGGGCTGGATGAAGCACAAGCTGGAATCAAGATTGCTGGGAGAAATATCAATAACCTCAGATATGCAGATGACACCACCCTTATGGCAGAAAGCGAAGAAGAGCTAAAGAGCCTCTTGATGAAAGTGAAAGAGGAGAGTTAAAAAGTTGGCTTAAAATTCAACATTCAGAAAACTAAGATCATGGCATCTGGTCCCATCACGTCATGGCAAATAGATGGGGAAACAGTGGAAACAGTGGCAGACTTTATTTTTTGGGCTCCAAAATCACTGCAGATGGTGATTGCAGCCATGAAATTAAAATACAGTTACTCCTTGGAAGGGAAGTTATGACTAACCTATACAGCATATTAAAGAGCAGAGATATTTCTTTGCTGGCAAAGGTCCATCTAGTCAAGGCTATGGTTTTTCCAGTAGTCAAGTATGGATGTGAAAGTTGGACTATAAAGAATGCTGAGTGCCGAAGAATTGATGGTTTTGAACTGTGGTGTTGGAGAAGACTCTTGAGAGTCCCTTGGACTGCACGGAGATCCAACCAGTCCATCCTAAAGGAGTCAGTCCTGAGTGTTCATTGGAAGGACTGATGCTGAAGCTGAAACTCCAATACTTTGGCCACTGGAGGATACTGTGGCCAAAAGAGCTGACTCATTTGAAAAGACTGTGATGCTGGGAAAGATTGAAGGCAGGAGGAGAAGGGGATGCCAGAGGATGAGATGGTTGGATGGCATCACTGACTCAATGGGCATGTGTTTGGGTAGACTTGGAGTTGGTGATGGTCAGGGAGGCCTGGCGTGCTGGGGTCCATAGGATTGCAAAGAGTTGGACACGACTGAGTGACTGAACTGAACTGATGAATGTTTGTGTGTATGCAAATAGTAGATTGCAGTCAGAATATAATTGTCACCAACCATACTGATAATTGATGATTCCACAGATGGCATGTCATTTCTCTTCTCCCTTTGCCAAGCACCCTTCCTCAGTTCCTCTTCAGTCCCTTCCCTTTTTTTGCATTCGTCGTTTTAGGATGTCTTTGAAGAGGCAAAGATGATGTCAGTAGAACATTTAACACATGCTAAAAGGAGCATCTTTTCTTCTGGCTGTTTTGCTTCCTTCCTTTTCCTATTTCTCAACTATACATACCATTTAATATCCCTACCTGTAAATAATCAACAGTAACCCATTAATACTCATAAGGTAGGCATGTAGGAGAAAATTTAATTGACACCATTCTACAGTTGCATACTGAGAACAGGAATGGGTTTAAATCACTCTAGATGAGGAACCAGAATCTTTGACCATTTGGCCATTGACTCAGGGCTGTTTCTTTCTCTTTCCCTTGCAATAGCACCCAAAGTGCACCACAGCAGAGATTTCCAGAAATAAATAGAATACTTAAAATAGAGCTGTGACCTGTCTTTGGTCATAAACCAATAATTAAATACTGACTAGAAATTCACCTTGGAGAAGGCAATGGCGCCCCACTCCAGTACTCTTGCCTGGAAAATCCCATGGACCAAGGAGCCTGGTGGGCTGCAGTCCTTGGGGTCACTAAGAGTTGGACACGACTGAATGACTTCCCACTTTCACTTTTTACTTTCATGCATTGGAGAAGGCAATGGCAACCCACTCCAGTGTTCTTGCCTGGAGAATTCCAGGGATGGGGGAGCCTGGTGGGCTTCCGTCTATGGGGTCACACAGAGTCGGACACAACTGAGATGACTTAGCAGCAGAAATTCACCTAATTACTGAATTTATATGAAATTTCCTCTATGCTGCTTGGATCTGAAGGGACAAATTACTTTAGACTTGGGTCCTGTCCATTTAGTTTGAATTATGTTCATCTGTAAATCATCGCAACACTATTGATACATAAGTAACTGAATATCTCAGAATGATTGTTGTTTTTTTTAATTTCCAATTAAAAAGTTTCTAGCCTTTGATTTCATAGGATTTGGTTGGAATTGATGTAGTAGTCAAAGCTTCTCGTTGTTATTCTATAGTTTCCTTGCTTTCAATCAACACAACCTAATGCCTATATGTCATATACTGTTCTAGGTGCTGCAAGAATTACTTATTCACTGAGCGAATGTGTTTGTAATTCAGCAGTTCAGTCATATTTGAAAAACAGTTCTAAAAGAAACAAAGGTAAATAAGGTTAGGATAAAGTCATAGATATAGTATCTCTCCATTGCAAATTACAGTCATTCTTTTGTATTGTTGTTTTAATAAATCATAGAATTTTGGGGATTCATGGAACTAATCCTAATATCCTACTATGTAGAGTAGAGAAAACTGAGTGTGGGCAGATTAAGGGATATGCTCAGGATCATAGAGCAAATTACTGGCAGCTGGATCCAACCCGAGATTGTTTAGGTTAAGATTGTAAGGACCACGTGCATTTTAGCAAGACCTGGGAAACCTCTTTGTGAAGTCACTGATAACTCTGAATCCAAAAGTATGCCTTATACCTTCTTGGGAAAAGAAAAAAATCTCATATCATTGTCAGGGTCCTAGCTTTCAGTTTGGTTAATGGATTTATTGGTGCTGATTGCCTTGTTAAATATAACAAACAAAAAATTACTTTTGTAAAACAGAAGTTAAGGAGATGATATTTTTGGAAGATTTTTCCTTCTGAGACAAAATTAACTTCTTCTTATGTGGCCCTTAGGTTCCTCTTGTCATTACCGAACAGAGGTGGCCTGAACATCCCAGACACTGAAAGCTGGATGAAACATTAGGGGCCATAATTTAATCTTGTCATTTTATAGTTGAGATAACAGAGGCTAAATAAAGAAAGTGACCTGCACAGATAGCTAGAGGCAGAGGAAGACATCGTGATTCCTAGTTCTAAATTCTTCTGCCTCCTTCTTTCATGTTCTGACCTAATATGGGAGGATATCAGAACCTTGTTTCATAGGCGTAAAGTGTTTATCCTTCCATGAAAACAAACGTCCTGCTAGGACTAGAAGATGATTCTGGGTCTCTGTGTATCCACTCCTGACTTTCTGGGGTCTTTCCTTCCATCATTCTGAGGCATAATAATCTGTGGTTTTGCAGAGTGACCAAATTTCAATAAAAATTGCTACGGATGGGCCTTGGCTTTATTCAAGTTCCTACAAAGGTGATTATTGGGCTGATAATTTTCTATAATAGAAAAACAAACTATTTTAAGAGAAGTTCCTATGCTACTGACAGTTTCCTTTTCTTTCCAGATTTGCTTCATTCTCTTAGGCATCTTATTTTAGAATTATATGAGGGATGTATTGTATATATCTGGAAAGTTTTGCAGATCTTTAAAGAGAAGAAGCATGAAAATTCTCTCTTGATAGCAGCTTCCTCAAATAAATACCCTTTAAAAAATAAGTTATGCCTGATTAATAGCCATGGCTTTAAGTGTCCCCAGTGAGCATCCATTAGGAATCTGGGGCACAAGATTGATGGATTATTGCTAGAAAGTAGCAGGACATTCTTAGTAGTCATCCTCAAGGCTTCAAAAGTTTATTCAAAAGTTCAGTCTGAGGAGAAAGAAGGTCTCTGTGAAGCCCTTTCTATAGCTGATGAAAGTTCAGAGATAGGCTACTGCTGATAGGCTAGGGATGACATGAAAAATTTGCTTATAGTGTCTACACTCTCGCTCATTTGCTCTCACACCTTTACTTCTCAAGCCAAAATTGCCTAAGTCCTTGTTTTGGATAAGCCATACAAATTCATGGAAAGAAAACTGCATGCCTATTAATCTATGTTGCTGCTGTTCAGTCACTAAGTCATGTCTGATTATTTGCAACCCCATGAACTGCTGCATGCCAGACTTCCTTGTCCTTCACTAATTGCCCTGAGTTTGCTTAAACTCATGTCCATTGATTCAGTGATGCTATGCAACCATCTCATTCTCTGTCACCCTCTACTCTTCTTGCCATCGATTTTTCCCAGCATCAGGGTTTTTTTTCCAATAAATTTTCCCTTTGCATCAGGTGGCCAAAATGTTGGAGCTTCAGTATCAGTCCTTCCAATGAATATTCAAGGTTGATTTCCTTTAGGATTGACTGGTTTGGTCTCCTTGCAGTCCAAGGGACTCTTGTCTTCTCTGGCACCACAGTTTGAAAGCATCAATTCTTTGGCTCTCAGCCTTCTTTATGGTCCAACTTTGACATTTATAAATGACTTCTGGAAAACCATAGCTTTGACTATTCAGACCTTTGTCAGCAAAGTGGTGTCTCTACTTTTTAATACACTGTCTGGGTTTGTCATAGCTTTTCTTCCAAGAAGCAAGCGTCTTTTAATTTCATGGCTGCAGTCACCATCCGCAGTGATTTTGGAGCCCAAGAAAGTAAAATCTGTCATTGTTTTCACTTTTTCTCCATCTATTTGCCATGAAGGGATGGGAATGGATGCCATGATCTTAGTTATTTGAATGTTGAGTTTTAAACCAGTGTTTTCAGTCTTCTCTTTTACCTTCATCAAGAAGCTCTTTAGTTCCTCTTTGCTTTCTGCCATTAGAGTGGTATCAGCTGCATATCTGAGGTTGTTGATATTTCTTCTGGAAATCTTGATTCCAGCTTATGCTTTATCCAGTCCAGCATTTCACATGATGTACTTTGCATATAAGTTAAACAAGCAGGATGACAATATATAGCCGTAATGTGCTCCTTTCCCAATTTTGAACCAGTCCATTTTTCCATGTCTGGTTCTAAATGTTGCTTCTTGTCCTTCATATAGGTTTCTCAGGAGACAGGTAAGGTAGTCTGGTGTTCCCATTTCTTTAAATTTTCCACAGTTTGTTTTGATCCACATAATCAAAAGCTTTAGGTGTGCTCAGTGAAGCAGTAGTATTTTCTTGGAATTCCCTTGCTTTTCCTATGATCCCATGGTTGTTGGCAATTTGATCTCTGGTTCCTCTGCCTTTTCTAAACACGGAACCTCTATGGAAGTTCTTGGTTCACGTAGTGCTGAAGCCTACCTTATAGTAGATAACAAACCTATGGTTCCAATCAAAGAAAAGAAGTTAAACGTTATTAAATTTTCTTATTGTTCAGACTCCTTTTATATATACAAAATGATACATATTTATATAATTTTACTTTATAACCTTATATGTCATATTACATGTGCTTGTGTACTGACCTTCATCCTTCTTAGTTACACTCTCTTATATCTGTTATATAGAAACCTTACTCCTACACTTTTGCCCTGTTGGTATCACCCAGAGAGAATTTATCTAGCCCCCGCACCCAGTCTCCATGACATCTTGATTCTCAGCATGAGGAAAACCTGAGAGTCACCAGTGATTGATTTAGAAAATCTTTTTTTCCACATGTTTGCTGATAAAAACAGAATTACTCAGAGGAGCAGGAAGATTTTTGTGGTTCTACTACTCCCACTGCCTTGGAGTTGTGTAGATTTCTAGCTTTCTGTACTCTAAGAGTTAATTGATACAAATTTTCAATCATGTTTTCAGGTGAAGAAATTGAATCTCAAAAACTAAAAGTGACGGTAATAGTTACCGAGTCACTTGGTGATGAAAATAAGACTGGAGGACAGATCTAATTTTGGGTACATAACTTTTTCCTAAGGCATTCCAGGGCTCTATATTTTCTTATATAAAGATTCAAAGTTTGTTTCCATATAAGCAGCCACAGAATCCTGAGCCTATGAGCCAAGTCAGAGTTTAATATAAGGCCTATGTATCTGACATGTGACTGTTTCTGCTAATATAGTTTATAATGATTGTCACTGGCAAGGTAAATGATTGAGTAAATGCCAGAAAATACCAGGCCATGTATATATTTTCTATCCAGGGCCTGAGGTTCTGTCAGGAAAGCAAGGGGAGGCAATGGACATTTATTGAGTGTCTCATTAGGTGCAAATTCTGTGCAGGTGCTTTACCTGTGAGCATAGCAATCCTGTGAGGGAGTTAGACATTTTTTGCACTTTCAAAATAAGGCTATGAGGTTCTGAGAAAGAATCAAGATCATGTAGAAGACCATGCAAGTAGAAAGTAGGACATCTAGGTGACTGCATTGTAGTGAGGCAGACTCTTCTTCCTTCCGTAAAACCCAACTGCTTCATCAGAGCAAATACACTCTAAAAAGAGCTGGATGTTCTGCATTATGGCAATTGAGCTATTATAACAGACCAGGTTTCAAATTTTAATTTAATTAATTGTATTATATTATTATTATCATCAAACTCAATATATTGCAATGTTTCTAGCTGTCTTTATCCTTTTACTAATGAAAAAAATACCTTTTTTCTTTTAAACTGGTATTCTCTTTCAGTCATGGAATCTTTAATCACATCATGTGGTATTACACTCATACATTTACATATTTTAGTACCCAAGGGAGTCCTGGAAGTTTCAAGCTTAATATAAGATGAATTTTGAAATAGAGACTAATACTTATGCCTGTAGACATTCTCTGGAGACTTCCAAATGGTAAAAACCCATTTTCAAAGCTTCTAAACACACCTAAGAAGTGAAATTCTGTTGACAAACCCTTCGGCTAAATGCCATGAACTAAAGCTTTGGTAACAAATTACGTTGAAGTTTTATTGGACAAAAAAAAAAGCAATTTCATCAAAACAAGAATAACAACTGAATCAATTCCAGATCAGTGCTAAAGACTATGCTTAGGAGAGATGGTTCTGTTCATTTAATTTTTTTAGTGGAACTGTGTGCCTAATGAAATTTCCTCACATCCAGCCTTTACTCTTGGCAGTGAAATATCTCCACAGATACACTTGTCAACATAAAAACTGGCAGAATTTTCCTTTTATCCAAAGAGATAAAATTTGCAATCACTGATGAGATCTGGAAAGATCTACTAGATGAGTGGTTAGCCAAACAAGGTCCTGAGGGTAAAGGCTTTTCTAGATGTACTGATGGAGCACAGTCACCAAATGCTGGTTTATTCAGTTCTCTAATTAACATTTATTAACTTTCTGGATGCAGCAGTTTAAAGGTAGGAATTACTCCAAAGTAGTTTTGCCATTATAAAGCTCTATCAGGTTGAGAAGCTGATATAATAATTTTCCTGATTTTTTATTTTATTTTTTCTTGCCATCTAAGGCTGTGCTTAGGAGATCATCCTTATGAGAAAGATTAAGTGATAGTTGAGTGTAGTGTCATCACAGTAACATTTCATAATTCTTTCTGGGAATGAATTGAATCCACAGAGTCCAGATTTTAAATGAGTGCTTTAAGTATCTTGATGAGCATAATAGCAGTCATTTTGCTTCAAAATATTCCTTAAAACTGTCAATGTTTGCAGATGACATGATATTATACATAGAAGACCTTAAAGATGCTACCAGAAAACTACTACAGCTCAACAATAAGTTTGGTAAAGTTGCAGGATACAAAATTTTAATATAAAGAAATCGGTTTCATTTCTATGAAATAACTACAAAATATAGGAAACAGAAATTAAGTAAATAATTCCATTTACCATTACATCAAAAGAAATAAAATACCTAGGAATAAATCTACTTAAAGAGGCAAAAGACCTATATTTTAAAAATTATATGATGCTGAGAAAGAAATTGAAGAATACACAGATGAAAAGATATGCCATGTTCTTGGATTAGAAGTATCAGTATTGTTAAAATGACCATAGTACCCAGGGCAATCTACAGATTCAGTTCAATCGCTATCAAATGACCAAGGACATTTTTCACAGAACTGAAACAAGAAACTAAAAACTTGTATGGAAACACAAAAGACCTGCCAAATAACCAAAGCAATCTTGAGAAAGAAAAACAGAGCTGGAGGAATCATGCTCCCTGCCTTCAGACTTTCCTACAAAGCTGTTGTAATCAAAACAGTATGGTGTTGGCACAAAAACAGACATAAAGATAAGCTGAACTGGATGGAGAGCCTAGAAATAAACCCACACATTATGGTCAATTAATCTATGAAAAAGGAGGCAAAAATATATAATGAAGAAAAAATAATCTCTTCAATAAGTGGTGCTGGGAAAACTGGATAGCTACATGTAAAAGAATGAAATTAGGACATTCTCTAACACCAATCAAAATTAAACTCAAAATGGATTAAGGACCTAAATAGATACTAAAGACCAGGTACTATAAAACTCCTAGAGGAAGATGTAGGTAATACACTCTTTGACATAAATTGCAGCAGTATTTTCTTTGTATTTGTCTCCTAAGTAATGGAAACTAAAACAAAAATAAAGAAGTGGGACTTAATTAAACTTAAAAACTTGCATAACAAAGGTAACCACAAAATGAAAAGACAGCTTATGAAACAGAAGGAAATATTTGCATGTGACGCTGTTAACCAAGGGCTTAATCTCTGAAATAATCTCACACAGCTCAATTAAAAAAAAAAAAACAATAAAAAATGTGCAGATCTAAATAGACATTTCTCCAAAGAAGACATACAGATGGTCAACAAACACGTGAAAAGAAAAAGCACATGAAAAGGTGCTAAACACCTTTGTTTCATCCAGTTTTCTCAAGAGGCTACAAAATTTATATTATGCCTAGTCAGAAGGGAAAACTGAAGCCTATATATTTTTAACTTACCCCATATTTACCATTTCTAGTTAACAATGGCAAAGCTAATATTGGATCCCAGTTTCTCTGACACCAAAGGTCTTCATCCTTTTGCCAGACCATGCTATGTCCAGTGCTGACCTGCCAGGGTTTTATTTATTTATTTTTTGATTGTCAGAGTATCCTAGATGATGATTACACTAGCAGATTGAACTCTCTTTCTATCCAAAGAGCAATACTCTGATAACAAAGTAATTTTTTTTTAAAGGCATAAATGCAGAGGAACAACAAGAATACAATAGGGAACCTTTAGAATATAAGAAGGCAAACAGGCAAATAGTGGCTGCACTAATCACCCAAAGAGATGTGAGTCTAAGAGACCATAAGAGGGGCCAGAAGTCAGCTCTAAGTCAGCCGGAAGTCAGAGGCTGAAGTCAGTAAGCCCAGCCTCTGCCTAAAGGACCACCTTGAGAGTTTATACCAATCACCAGAAGAATGAAGTCTTGGAATTTTCAGAGCAGCTCAGGCTCTCAACAAGTAGTCAAGAAGCTAAACTGTGAATTTTGACTGCATTAGAATTTCCCATTTTTGTTTTCAGCTATGGAATAAAAGAAGAAACAACTAAAATTTCCTGTGGTATAGATGCTAACAACCAGGTTGATTTTGAGTATGTCATTATCTCTCTAGGTCTCAGTATCCTGAAATATAAAAGGAAAAGGCTACACTATGATCCCACTAGTGCAAATATTTTGTGATCATGAAGATCTCTGTTTTATAGATCTGCATTTATTTCAAGGGAAATTGCATTGTAAGTTTTTTATCATCACAGCAAAACCATTGAAGTAGCAGATGGAGCAGTATATTTGTATATTACCATGTAACTGGTCATCCCTCTTTTATACAAATCTTATTGAAGAAATGAGAGTCAAAAGCCTCTCCATATTCAAGTATAAAATAATCTATAAAATTGCATTCAATGGTTAGCAGCCTGTGTCTGAGGTTTTAATAGAGTTATAATTCTTTTCTGCCTTCAAGGAAGGCTTTTCCACTTGAGTATGAGATGGGGTACTTGATTTGGTTAAATTTATTAATGCAGCTCTTGACTTATCCCCTTTATTTCATTCAGTTCAGTTCAGTAGCTTAGTCATCCGCATCTTTGCGACCCCATGGACTGCAGCATGCCAGGCCTCCCTGTCCATCACCAACTCCCGGAGTCCACTCAAAATCATGTCCATTGAGTCGGTGTTGCCATCCACAATTTCATTCTCTGATGTCCCCTTCTCCTCCTGCCTTGAATCTTTCCCAGCCTCACGGTATTTTCAAATGAGTCAGCTCTTCGCATCAGGGGGCCAAAGTATTGAGTTTCAGCTTCAACATCAGTCCTTCCAATGAACACCCAGGACTGATCTTTAGGATGGATTGGTTTGATCTCCTTGCAGTCCAAGGGACTCTCAAGAGTCTTCTCCAACATCACAGTTCAAAAGCATCAATTCTTCAGCACGCAGCCTTCTTCACAGTCCAACTCTCACATCCATACATGACCCCTGGAAAAACCATAGCCTTGACTACATGGACCTTTGTTGCAAAGTAATGTCTCTGCTTTTTAATATGCTGTTAGGTTGGTCATAACTTTCCTTCCAAGGAGTAAGTGTCCTTTCATTTCATGGCTACAGTCACCATCTGCAGTGATTTTAGAGCCCCCCAAAATAAAGTCAGCCACTGTTTCCATTGTTTCCCCATCTATTTGTCATGAAGTGATGGGACTGGATGCCATGATCTTCATTTTATGAATGTTGAGTTTTAAGTCAACTTTTTCACTTTCCTCTTTAACTTTAATCAAGAGGCTTTTTAGTTCCTCTTCACTTTCTGCCATAAGGGTGGTGCCATCTGCATATCTGAGGTTATTGATATTTCTCCCGGGAATCTTGATTCCAGCTTGTGCTTCTTCTAGCCCAGCATTTCTCATGATGTACTCTGCATATAAGTTAAATAAGCAGGGTGACAATATACAGTCTTGATGTACTCCTTTTCCTATTTGGAACCAGTCTGTTGTTCCATGTCCAGTTCTAACTGTTGCTTCCTGACCTGCATACAGATTTCTCAAGATGCAGGTCAGGTGGTCTGGTATTCCCATCTCTTTCAGAATTTTCCACAGTTTATTGTGATCCACACAGTCAAAGGCTTTGGCATAGTCAATAAAACAGAAATAGATGTTTTCCTGGAACTCTCTTGCTTTTTCAATGGCCCAGCGGATGCTGGCAATTTGATCTCTGCTTCCTCTGCCTTTTCTAAAGCCAGATTGAACATCTGGAAGTACACAGTTCATGTATTGGTGAATCCTGGCTTGGAGAATTTTGAGCATTATTTTACTAGCATGTGAGATGAGTGCAATTGTGTGGTAGTTTGAGCATTCTTTGGCATTTCCTTTCTTTGGGATTGGAATGAAAACTGACCTTTTCCAGTCCTGTGGCCACTCCTGAGTTTTCCAAATTTGTTGGCATATTGATTGCAGCACTTTCAAAGCATTATCTTTCAGGATTTGAAATAGTTCAACTGGAATTCCATCACCTCCACTAGCTTTGTTCATAGTGATGCTTCCTAAGGCCCACTTGACTTCACATTCCAGGATAGGTGAGTGATCACACCATCGTGATTATCTGGGTCATGAAGATCTTTTTTGTACAGTTCTTCTGTGTACTCTTGCCACCTCTTCTTAATATCTTCTGCTTCTGTTAGCTCCATACCATTTCTGTCCTTTATCGAGCCCATCTTTGCATGAAATGTTCCCTTGGTATCTCTAATTTTCTTGGAGAGATATCTAGTCTTTCCCATTTTATTGTTTTCCTCTGTTTTTTTGGACTGATCACTGAGGAAGGCTTTCTTATCTCTCTTTGTTATTCTTTCGAACTCTGCATTCAAATGGGTATATCTTTCCTTTTCTCCTTTGCTTTTCACTTCCCTTCTTTTCATAGCTATTTGTAAGGCTGCCTCAGGGAGCCATTTTGCTTCTGTGCATTTCTTTTTCTTGGGGATGGTTTTGATCCCTGTCTCCTGTATGATGTCACTAACCTCTGTCCATAGTTCATCAGCAATTCTATCAGATCTAGTTGCTTAGATCTAGTCTATCAGATGTAGTGAGATCTATTTCTCACTTCCACTGTGTAATTATAAGGGATTTGATTTAGGTCATACCTGAATGGTCTAGTGATTTTCCCTACTTTCTTCAATTTAAGTCCAAATTTGACAATAAGGAATTTATGATCTGAGCCAAAGTCCGCTCCCAGTCTTGTTTTTGCTGACTGTATAGAGCTTCTCCATCTTTGGGTGCAAAGAATATAATCAATCTGATTTTGGTGTTGACCATATGGTGGTGTCCATGTGTAGAGTCTTCTCTTATGTTGTTGGAAGAGGGTGTTTGCTATGACCAGTGTGTTTTCTTGGCAAAACTCTGTTAGCCTTTGCCCTGGTTCATTCTGTACTCCAAGGCCAAATTTGCCTGTTACTCCAGGTGTTTCTTGACTTCCTACTTTTGCATTCCAGCCTTCTATAATGAAAAGGACATCTTTTTTGGGTGTTAGTTCTAGAAGGTCTTCTAGGTCTTCATAGAACCATTCAACATTCTTCCATTGCTGAAGAACATTCAACCATTCTTCAGCGTTATTGGTCAGGGCATAGGCTTGGATTACTGTGATATTGAATGGATTGTCTTGGAAACGAACAGAGATCATTCTGTCATTTTTGAGATTGCATCCAAGTACTCAATAAGTGTGGTTTTTATTTTCTCAAAAGACAATATATATTTTGTCATTATGGAAATAAATATCAAGTAGGTAGGAATCCTGGAATGTGAAGTCAAATGGGCCTTAGGAAGCATCACTATGAACAAAGCTAGTGGAGGTGATGGAATTCCAGTTGAACTATTTCAAATCCTGAAAGATGATGGTGTGAAAGTGCTGCAATCAATATGCCGACAAATTTGGAAAACTCAGGAGTGGCCACAGGACTGGAAAAGGTCAGTTTTCATTCCAATCCCAAAGAAAGGAAATGCCAAAGAATGCTCAAACTACCACACAATTGCGCTCATCTCACATGCTAGTAAAGTAATGCTCAAAATTCTCCAATCCAGGCTTCACCAATACATGAACTGTGAACTTCCAGATTTTCAAGCTGGTTTTAGAAAGGCAGTGGAAGCAGAGATCAAATTGCCAGCATCCACTCAATCATGGAAAAAGCAAGGGAGTTCCAGAAGAATATCTATTTCTGCTTTATTGACTATATCAAAGCCTTTGACTGTATGGATCACAATAAACTGTGGAAAATTCTGAAAGAGATGGGAATACCAGACCACCCGATCTGCCTCTTGAGAAATTTGTATTCAGGTCAGGAAGCAACAGTTAGAACTGGACATGGAACAACAGACTGGTTCCAAATAGGAAAAGGACTATGTCAAGGCTGTATATTGTCACCCTGCTTATTCAGCTTATATGCAGAGTACATCATGAGAAATTCTGGGCTGGAGGAAGCACAAGCTGGAATCAAGATTGCTGAGAGAAATATCAATAACCTCAGATATGCAGATTACAGCACCCTTATTGCAGAAAGTGAAGAAGAACTAAAAGGCCTCTTGATGAAAGTGAATGAAGTGAGTGAAAAGTTGGCTTAAAACTCAACATTCAGAAAACTATTATCATGACATCCAGTCCCATCACTTCATGGAAATTAGATGGGGAAACAGTGGCTAACTTTATTTTTCTGGGCTCCAAAATCACAGCTGACTCATTTGAAAAGACCCTGATGCTGGGAAAGATTGAGGGCAGGAGGAGAAGGGGACGACAGAGGATGAGATGGTTGGATGGCATCACTGACTCAATGGACATGGGTTTGGGTAGACTCCAGGAGTTGGTGATGGACAGGGAGGCCTGGCGTGCTGTGGGTCATGGGTTCGCAAAGAGTCGGACATGACTGAGCTACTGAACTGAACTGATACTGAGGTAGGGATGAGATTACAGATTTATCCCATATAAGGAAAATCTGACACATGAAAACCTGCATTTAAAAAGAGATATATCAATGTGAAATGTTCACTTTCCCCAAATTATTTATTAGTAGACGGTAGTAATTGCTTTCGGAGAAGGCAATGGTACCCCACTCCAGTACTCTTGCCTGGAAAATCACATGGGTGGAGGAGCCTGGTAGGCTGCAGTCCATGGGGTTGCTAAGAGTCGGACATGACTGAGCGACTTCACTTTCACTTTCCACTTTCATGCATTGGAGAAGGAAATGGCAACCCACTCCAGTGTTCTTGCCTGGAGAATCCCAGGGGTGGGGGAGCCTGGTGGGCTGCCATCTATGGGGTCGCACAGAGTCGGACAGACCTGAAGTGACTTACAGTACAGTAATTGCTTTAGATTTGGAGACAATGCAAAATGAGGGGGACAAATACAAAAAAAAGAAAGGTAGAAAGTTTAGAATAGAGTAAAAAAAAAAAAAAAAAGAAGCAACATATTTCCATGTAAACTTGAACTGAACTGAAGCGATAAGAAAAAGTACTGAATGGACTGAGAAAAGTAAATACAAAATCCAAATGATGGTTCAAGTTTGTAATTTAGGATTAAGTTCCGTCTCCATGTGTCTTTCATTTACATCGTCTCTCTCTCTCTCTTTCTGTCTCTCCACACACACACACACACACACACACACACACGCGCGCGCGCACACACACACACACACAAAGTTGGGAACACTAGATTAATTCATATTTTGTTTCTCATATTGAAAAGACTAAGATTTGGAAATTAGTCACTTTAAGATTTTGCTACACTACAGATTGAAATAGGATTGTTCAATTAATGATACTGAATTCCCTATATGATACTGAATTCCCTTTATCATGAGCTATGTTTCTAAGCAAACGAATTACAAATATTGAACGTTTTTTTGTGTTGGAGGCAAGAGGACTCTAAAGATGTAAAGAAAAAAGCCTATATTTATTTGGCACATATTGTGAACTAAAACAGTGTGTTAGTCAATTTGTGTGCAAAGCTGTTAATATTAGGTAATGTAATGTATTTCACTGAATCAGAAATTAAGGCCTGAAAAGAACCTCTGGCAAGTATAGCAGCTGGGGCTCATACCCAACCATCAGATTTACTATAGCACCCTGTGTACCACGCTAACTCCCTAACATATAGCCCTAGTCTGTAAGTTGCTTATCAGCCATTGCCTTCTCAAAATAGTAAACAAAGGAATATAATACCCATGGAGAATATTAATTGACAGAAGCAAAATGGAAATGTAGTTGGAGGAGATCAGAGTACGGGAAGAGTATATTTACTTAGTGGAGCAACAGAAACCCTTCATGTGAAAGACAATTAGAGATTGGTTCCTAAGTGATGAGAAAATTTTGACAGTTGGAGATGGGGATGGGAACATTCCAGAAGAAAAGAACTCAGCTATAAAGTTACTTTTGCAAGAACGTACAGAGGTAATCCTAGAAAAGAAAATTAGCCAGTTTTATGGGAGTCTTTAAGTTAAAAGCCAAGGAGTCCTTAAATGTCAAAAGAGACTTAGAGTTCAGACCTCAATTAGGAGGAAAACATAATAGACTAAATGGATCTGGGTCTTGGCAACAATTGGACATGGCAGTGTTAGAGAGGGAGAAGACTACAATTATTCAAAAAGATTAGGATCACAATGTTATCATTGTCATCATTATTGTTATTATTATTGCTAATGAAAAATAACAGAAAAGTAAAAATCTTCCTTCTTCCTGCATGAGTATATTCATATTGTTTTTCTTTTTGAATCCTGTTCTCCTCTACATATCCCAAGCATAAAACTAACAAACATAATTTCTAGCCTTCTATGCCATATATGGACATATGGATCAGATATGATCCCTCAACCAGAGCCGCAGTCAGTCAGTCAGTTCAGTTGCTCAGTTGTGTCCAACTCTTTGAGACCCCATGGACTGCAGCATGCCAGGCTTCCCTGTCCATCACCAACTCCCGGAGCTTACTCAAATTCATGTCCATCGAGTCAACGATGCCATCCAACCATCTCATCCTCTGTCGTCCCCTTCTCTTCCTGACGTCAGTCTTTCCCAGCATTAGGGTCTTTTCCAATGAGTAAGTTCTTTGCATCATGTGGCCTAAGTATTGGAGTTTCAGCTTCAGCATAAGTCCTTCTAGAACCTAGGTTCCTAGTAATGTGTGCCACAGCCTATAGAGAATACCAGCAGTGTATCATCCCATTTCCAAGCCAATCAAGAGACCAATTTTCTCTATGAGGTGAGGGCTACCCTTTCTTTCCTTTTTCTTTTTGGTCATGCTGAGCAGATTAAAGATTGCAGGAATCTTAGTTCTCTGACCAGGGATTAAGCTTGGGCTCTTGGGAGTGAAAGTGTGGCATCCTAACCACTGGACTGCCAAGGAATTCTCAGTTCAGTTCAGTTCACTCAGTTGTTCCAACTCTTTGTGACCCCATGTACTGCAGCACACCAGGCCTCCCTGTCCGTCACCAACTCCCGGAATTTACTCAAACTTTAATTCCTGGGGCTATGCTTTTTGAAGTATGGTAATTTATCCATCTATTTAATTAGCCCAATATTGTTTTTTATTTCAGTTTATGTGCATTTTTGAAACAACTGATAAGATTTAAATGCTTATGTTATTCTGACCCAACTACTTAATAAACAGAACTATTAGGTCTTTGTTTTTTGCCTCTGAGTGATTTGAGAAAAATTGCTAAGATGTTAAAGGGGCTATGAACTTAAAATTTGGGGAATACAAATGTACAACTCTGTATACAGTACTGAGCAAAGTATGAGTACCATTAAATAGGACTACATTTCTTTGAATCCCACTCCCAAGCATCTTTTTCTCCACTCTACATCACACCAGCTAACCACTTCTACAATCATATTTTAGATCTTGTCATCAGGAATAATTCTACCATTCCACTGCCTCATTTTCAACAGGTTTTTGACCTCAGTGGGCCTTCTATTACTCAGTATCTTTTACATAATCTTTACTATTCTCTTGTGCTCTCTTCCCTGATCACCCAGCTTAGAATCTGTGCTCCATTACCACAACTTTTCCCAACTACAGCCTCAACTCTTTTCCCTTCAGTTGTCCTGTCATAATTATTTGACAATACCTCTTCCTTCATTAAACCTAACTCTCTAGATATTAATACTTACCCTCTGCACCCACGCATCAAAGTGTGTCTGGAGAAAAAGACACAATCATGTTGCCTAATGAATATTATTCATAAATTCTCAAACACATCATTGATGCCTCATGGTAAGCCTAGAAAATTCACCTTATTTTCTATGAAGACTCACACCTCCCTCTCCTCCAAACTCTTAATACTCCTCTAAACCCTTATTCTTTACTTCACTGAAAAACTAGAATCTCTCCAAATAGACCTCCTTATCCCTTCCCAAATCTCTTACTATACCTGCATCTCTGTAGTCTTTTCCCTCTTGTTTCCTGATCAAACTAGCCCTATTCTAACCTACAGTTTCTGTATTTGTATATTAGATATCATTCTCTCTTGCCTATTCAAGGGCTTCTCTTTTGAATCTTAATATTTTATTTCTCTTATTGATCACTCCCATAAATATAAAATCATGCTGTAAAGTATATCACTTTAAAGTATAGTAAAGGACCCATATTTATTAAGCAAACACTCCCATTTGTCTTCTCCCTTTTACAGCCAAATAAAATTTTGCCTCTACTCATTATCTCTTCCTCATCTGTCATTCTCTCTTTGATCCACGCCAATTCTCCAATTAGGCTTTTGTTTCACCTTTCTGCCAAAGTAACTCTTAGAAAGGATGTTCCTGTTTTGCCAGACTAATGGTCTGTTTTCAGTTTTTATCTTATTGTATTTCTCAGTAGCATTTGGCATTGATGATCATTCATTTTATTTGGAAACATTTCCTCACTGGTTTTTGGGGTCCTATTCTTCTGGTTTTTCTAACGTCTTTTTCATCATTGTCTATCTCATCTACTACCAAAGACTCTCTGTATGGCAAGTTTTATCTTATTTACCTATATGCTCAATACTTAGAAACTGACACATAATATTAGGGGCCCCCAAATAGAGATTGGGCTTCCTTTGTGGCTCATTCAGTAAAGAATCCTGCAATGTGGGAGACCTGGGTTTGATCCCTGGGTTGGGAAAAATGCCCTTGAGAAGGGCATGGCAACCCACTCCAGTATTATTGCCTGGAGAATCTCCATGGATAGAGGAACCTGGCAGGCCACAGTCCATGGGGTCGCAAAGAGTCAGACACTACTGAGTGACTAAACACAAAATAGAGATAACTGTTTTAGATGGGAAATATAGGGAAGACAATGAAGGCAGTGCCTTTAAACTGAACCTTAAAGACTTGGCAGGATTTCATCAAATGTTTTATTTTGAAGGGTTGGGGGCAATAAATCAGAGGAAAATGCATTAGCAAAGTTGAAAATTTAGACGTCATTGGCCTGGACTTCCCTGAGGGTTCAGTGGTAAAGACTCCATGCTTCCGCTGCAGTAGACACAGGTCCGATCCCAGGAAATTAATACACTGCACGCCCTGCAGTGTGGCTAAACTCTGGGAATAGTGACTTGCTTTCCAATCACACTGCAGTATGAAGGTTAGGATTTCAAAATACAAATTTGAGCGGACACAAACATGCAGTTTACAATAGACATCTACACTACATCCAGATGCAAGTGTACATTCAGGCTTATTAATAGTTGCCTTGCACATGGGTGACTTTAAATACAAGACATGTAAATAGATTCTTACTAGAACATAGTGCATTGATGCAATGATGCTTTGCAGGCTATATTTGCAAAATGAAATTATTATTTGTGTCAGTCACAAATGCTAGGTCTCTTTAGTAGAGGGCCCTGGATGGTATCTAGGAACATGTCTTCCAGTTTCCATGCTATTTATCTTGGGCAATCAATGGCTTTCTACATAGTTTTCTCAGGAACCTAGTAGGCAGTTCCCAAGTAAGCCCCAGTGGGCAGCTCTCTAGGAGGTCCTGTGGGTGCCCTCATGGGTGGCTTCCATAAAAGTCTAACTGGCACCCCTGCTGTTGCTGCTAAGTTGCTTCAGTCGTGTCCGACTCTGTGCAATCCCATAGACGGCAGCCCACCAGGCTCCCCTGTCCCTAGGATTCTCCAGGCAAGAACACTGGAGTGGGTTGCCATTTCCTTCTCCAATGCATGAAAGTGAAAAGTGAAAGTCAAGTCGCTCAGTCGTGTCTGGCTCTTCACAACCCCATGGACTGCAGCCTACCAGGCTCCTCCGCCCATGTGATTTTCCAGGCAAGAGTACTGGAGTGGGGTGCCATTGCCTTCTCCAAACTGGCACCCCAGCAAGTGGTTATCTGAATGGTTATTTTCTTGTTTGCCAGCCTCAGCTTGCAGGAACTCGGCAAACCTGACCATCTTTTGGGCCATAGCCCCGCCTTCCAGTGATATCTGAATCTCACCCTGGTGAAGGTCATTTCTGGGTTTATTACTTCCTTGGGCACTATTCTTCAGCCCTATGGGTAGTGGCTGCATCTCATGTTTGTTTTCTGTATTCTTTGGTGTTCTTTTACCTTTTACTAGTAAAATGTTTATCTTCTTTGTGCTAGTTAACAATTCTTTAAAGTTCCCCTGATTAAATTACTGTAGTAGTTTCTATATCTGGTTGGGTTTTTACAAATAAATTATTATTCCGTGTATAACAGATATCACCCCAATGTAGCAATTGATAAATTCAGAGTGTACCTTTTAAATGGTATTATATTTTCCTCTCTAGTTACCAGCAATTGTCCCTCATATGGAAGAATCTACATCCAAACTTAGTTTTAAAAAAATTCAATTAAACAAAACACCATAAAATGTGTGTTGTCAAATGAATTTGAGAAGTGCATGAAGATGTTTTCTCTATTGCAACAGACATAATAATAAAATAAATATTTGAATGAGAAAAAAATAGAATAACATGCACTTGAGATTTAATTATGATCTGTTTAAATTGTATTATCCAATATAGATAAGTCATGATATGGAAAAACAGAAATAAAATATGTTTTATCAAACCTCTGTTTCTAGGGTAATGGAGAGAAATAAAAATACTGAGCCAGTGTTATTTGAAAATACAAAGCCAGTTCTTGGAGATTTTATTATTGCTTTTTCTTGGAGATAATTCTATGGTCTAGACCAAGGAGTGACTAATTATGGCTGCAGGTTGACCTCCTGTTTTTGCAAATAAAATCGTATGAGGATACAGCCATGGCCATTCACTTCCATATTGTCTATGCCCACTTTGGTTTGACAATGCGCAATAGAGTAGTTGTGACAGAGACCAAATGACTCCACAAAATCTCAGGTATTTATTGTTTGTCTCTAGGAAAGTTTGCTAATCCTGCAGGACATGGCATCTGTTTTTGCCATTGGGGTTTGAAAGCAGCTAAATATTTGTGACTGTGTTCCAGTAAAACTTTATTTATAAAAACAGTCTACAACACAGATTTGGCATAAGGGCTTTAAATTGTTAAGCTTGTTGTAGAGCATAGTACGTATACAATAAACATTAGCTGAGTAAATATTTAAAATTGATTTAAAAATTCTACTGTTGCCAACATATTCTGTTCTCTTTTTCAGAGTGCGCGGGTATCCGGATGATACTCATGTGACAACTGGCGACCAGGCCTGATGGATAACTTAGGTGACCTCTGGAGAGTACCTCCACCGTGACTAGAAAGTACTGTGCCCGTGTGGAAAACACTGAGTCCTGGAGCAAATGATAAACCTCATGCTTGATGAAAAAACAACCAAAAGGTAACACTTCTCTCTGGTGTGCTGCAGTCTTCAGTCTTCTTCTGTTTTTCATCCCCACTGGCAGCTCGAAGCTGTCCTTAATCCATCATAGACCTCTTGAGTGTGTGCTCTGGGTTCACTGTCATGATGAAAAACTACTCCATGAACTCTACAGAGGAACTCCAGATTGAGTCTCAGCTATTAATAATATAGCTTCTGAAGAAAATGTCATCCAAATGTGGAGGGAAACAATCCAAAAGGCATTTCAAGTATTTGTTTTAAAATAGGAATATTGACAGTGGTACATATATTTTTTTTTTCCCTGAAGGTGTTAGTTCTACAAATCCACATAGGCAAATTTCACTAGCCTATTTGAGATTACCCAATTTGATCATGCTACCTCCATTCTGTCACTCAAATCCTCCCTGGCACCTCGATCCCACTGCAACTAGCATAATTCAGCCCCTATACCTCTCTTCTGAATTGCTACCACCAACTCTTCATGTCTCTAATTTGTTTTACCTGTCTCAGCCAGATTAATCTTCCTGAAGCACAAATCCAATCATATCACTGTTTTTCTCAGAAACCCCAAATGATTCCCCTATGCCTGGGGAATGAAATCTAATCTTAGTTAGTTGACAACCTTTGGCTCCATTTATCTCTACCACTCCCTACCTCTTCTGCTTACCCTCGACTACTTCTTTTCATGAAGGGTTGCTGGATAACAATATGCCCAGTTAATCTGAATTTCAGATAAAGAATTTATTAGTATAAATATATCCCAAATACTGCATGGAAAATAGTCATACCATAAAAATGATTCATTATTCATATGAAATGTAAATTTAACTGAGTACTTTTGTTTGCTAAATCTGGCAGTGCTTCCATCCTTGCTACATTACTGGATTCAAGTATATTTTGTTTTCTACATGTACCTCATGCTTTTCAGCTTTTCTGATTCTGTCAGAATTACCTCCTAACTACCTAGATATCATAAATAAAAGTATGGAGCACGTAATTGTTCCCTCTCCTAAGTCAGCATGTTGTAGAAGGATACAAATGAGACCTACTCAGGTTAGCATTATGGCTTCAACTTTACCATCTCTGTGACCTTTGGGCAAACTGCTGAGCACTTTTAAAATTTATTTTTAACTGGAGGATACTTACTGTACAGTATTTTTTGGTTTCTGTTATACATCAACATGAATCAGTCATAGGTATACATATGTCCCCTCCCTCTTGAAACACCCACCCCCGACCCATCCCACCCCTCTAGGTTGTCACAGAGCACTGGGTTTGAGCTCCCTGTGTCATATAGCAAATTCTCACTGGCTTAGCTTTTATAGACTTCAGTTTCACTATCTACAAGTGAGGATAATAATGTCAACTTCAAGTGATTATTTTAAGGTTAAGTGTGAAATTTTATAAAATCTTTCTAAAAATATATGGTTTATATGAGGGATTTGATAAATGACAATGCCTTATCAACTTTCATCTTGTATCAATGCTTTTTAAACTTGAATAACCTCAAAGTTCCCCCAATATATCTGTGGATTTCAATGTAAGAAACACTTTATTAAATAATTACGTGGTCATTTCACACCTTCCACATTAATACCAATCAGACTTAAGAAAGGATTTATCTAGATAATCTAGAATAGGATATATTTTTAGACTCAACAAAATACAAACAATATTTAAACAATATCATAAAGAACTTTATAGGGTTCACAGAAATAAAATAACAGATCCTTATTATAGAAGCGGAGAAGGCAATGGCACCGCACTCCAGTACTTTTGCCTGGAAAATCCCATGGACGGAGGAGCCTGGTAGGCTGCAGTCCATGGGGTTGCAAAGAGTTGGACACGACAGCGATTTCACTTTCACTTTTCACTTTCATGCATTGGAGAAGGAAATGACAGCCCACTCCAGTGTTCTTGCCTGGAGAATCCCATGGACGGGAAAGCCTGGTGGGCTGCCGTCTATGGGGTAGCACAGAGTTGGACACGACTAAAGGGACTTAGCAGCAGTAGCAGCAATATTAGAGAAGCACTGTGGTCAATCTTAATTTGTATATATGCTTTACTCTCCAGTAGACAAGTTGTCATTGGCCAGGCTACATAGTTGGGTTTTGTTTCTTCTCTATAGAGAAGTTTTCTGTAGAAAAGAAATTTGTATTTGTTTATTGAAGCACTGATTGACTGACTATATAAATATTGATCTTAAATTCAGAATTATAGGCTTTGAATTATGACTTAAGTATATGTTTAATAGTACCATTTGCATCCCGGGCTTTTTTTTTTTTTTGGCCCTGCCATGAGGCTTGTGTGATCTTAGTTCCTTGACCAGGATTGAACCCACACCCTTGTCAGTGGAAGCAGGGAGTGCTAACCACTGGACCACCAGGGAATTCTCCAATGCCCTTCTTGATAGTGGATCTGTATCACCCTCTTCTGGATAGAGAATGGGTTATATGACTTTGGCCATGGTTTACTGGACATATAACCTGACTGGCATATGCTGAGTCAATCAGAGTTTCTCTCACTGCATATGGAAATTGTTGTCAATCTCTGGTGGATGTTTAAAGTAAAGTGCTTTCTGCCTTCCATGGGGAAATTTTATTCTACTGGGAAAAGATAAAACTATTCTACAGAGGGTGATAGTAATGAGGCAGCCACAGAATTGGGTCTTAGAAACATTGCAAAGTAACCTGTGACTTGGTTTCCCACTATCTGATTTAGTCCCTTATGGAAGTAAAGTGGTCATAACTCGTATTGTTGTTAAAGAAATTTTGAAGCTATGTTTTGTTATTCACAATCAGATAACCTCTAAAGAAAGTACTTGGGTCAAAATGGGAAATTGACTACACTTTTCAGGACCACTGCATAGAGGAGTGAGGGTCACCTGTGGGTAGTGTGAATTTTAGAGCTGGCTGTATGCATGTGCTGTTTCAAGGCAGAGGAAGCTAGAGGAAAGCCAGAGGGAGTGGCCAACAGATGAAAGAAAGGACCACTGATTGGCCAAGTGGATATCAAAAAACTTGGGGAAATTGTCGAATGCCGTTCTTTACTAAGTCATAGTAAATAATCTGCACCCTCTCTTTCATTTTCCCATGAAATGTTCAGAAAACCTATAATATTCACTAAACTTTGGATGAGTGTGTTTTTTTTTTTTAAATAATCAGTGTACAGGATGAATATATTGGGTGGCAAGATTGATATCTGGTTTGACTAAATGCAGCAGTTGGGCCCAGACTGGGATTTCAAATATGCTGGGCTATTGTTTCAGCTTTCATTTGAAGAAAAGTTTTCATAAAAATTTCATAAAACAGGCATAATAAAAAGAGCCTTGAATAAAGAATTGAAAGGTATGGGCTAACATTCAAGAACCCTCACCTCTTCATTATGTCTCATGTCATATTACTGATAGAGTACTCCTGAAAGATATTAGAAGATTTTATGAGTTCAAATATTACCCAGAGAATAAAAAGAGTTTATAAACCATAAAGAGCTCCAAAGGTTAAAGGCAGTGTTTTGGTTCACAGTCTAGATTATGAGCTCCTTTTCTTTGCTTTTGTTTCTTAATATCTAGCACAGCAATCATAATAACTTAGGAGGTACTCATAAATTGATTGTTGAAGAAATCAATGTAGGCTTCAGGATCGCATATGTATTTTATGTACATATAAATAAATTGGTCTCAAACCATTCATTGACAAAGAGAATACAAACTGTCCTTGTGTACTTGGGAACAAAGGACAGGAAATAGCAATGGAATTGATTTAAGTTAAAGTCACATCCAAATAGAATGGTAGCAGGGGAAGTTGAATATCCCTTCCCTAGAGAGTCTAAAGAGATTGAATTTTGTTCTCCTTGGAGCAATTTAAGTCTAATCTTGATGAACTTGAAGATCTCTCAGCATCTTTTCTATCTGTTTAATCTCAGGATTAAAATGAATCTGAAATCTTTACAGCTGGGATGGCAATTGATGTCTTCTGTGTGGGCTTAGATAACTCTGATTCAGTGGGAAGTGTCCAACAAATGCACTGCAGCATATATGTCACTTGGTTGGTTTCTCAATTGACTATTTTGAGCATATTTATCATAAGCATTTCTAATACATAATTCCAAAAAGCTTAATACAATCTGTAGGCCTTTTTACCATCAATGAATCACACTGAGCATGTTCCTTTGGCCTTTGATGTCAGTGACAGAGAGTGTGACTTAGTGCTCTTGTGACTAATTTTGTGTAGGTTGCTTCTATATATGAAACAACATGAATAAATCACTCCCTGTATTTCAGTGGCTTTACATAAATACATAAACAATGCATCCTGGTTTCTGACTGTGATAGTTTTTAAAGTGATGGTAACATGTAGACCAGAATATATAGCATCTACACAAGTTTACTTCTTAGTTTTCCTTGCTCTTAGAACTGCTTTCAGGTTGGGATAAGGCCCTGCATTTTAGAGGGCCTTGTGTATCATGGAAACACACACAGAGTACATTTATCTAAAAAAGTGTGGTTATTTCTGTCACCTGGGATGTAGGACTCATACTGGCACAGTTCATACTGAAACAACGAGCATCCATTCTCGTGACCAGTACCATTTAGGCCTCAGAAAACTACTTCTCCATATCTTGTCCTATATTTTCAAAATAGACGGTTGTCAACTCCAAGTGCTATAAAGATTTGTGAGACATGATACTGCTGGTGTCACAGATGGTCTGTGCTTTAGAAATCAGAGAGAATTTGAGGGCAAACTTACATAGATAAAAGAAAAGACAAGTAATTTGTGTCAGTCTGGGTTTAATCAGGAAACAGAACCATTCTAGGTATTATGAGAAAAAACATCAGTGAAAGGAATTAAGGTTGCCATGATTGTGGGAAGAGCTGAGACAGTGGATGTTGGAAGTCTGGAGCTTGAAGGTCAGGAAAATAGTCATTAAGAACGAGCTGGAGGCTCTAAGACATACTATTCTTAAAGGACTGATTGGGAATTGCTGCAATCTCAGTAGCTCTAAGAAAGCTTCTAACAACCAGCAGGCAGCAACAATGCGGATGCACCTGGTATGCCTGGGAAGTCGGTGGATATTCTCCTTGTACCCATGAATCTTGGTACCATAAACCCACAAGAATAATGACTTCTTCTCCATTCTGCCTGCAAAATATCACATGAGTTTCTTTCACCATCTATCTCTCATTCAGAACAATACAAAGCTGAGACTTCTAAAATATATTGTTCCTGGCTACTACTCTGCATTGCATAGGAGAGGAATAGGGGCAGTGCTGAGCTGACAAATGGTAGTTCAATACAATCACCTTTTCATCAACGCAACATCCAGGTGCAACATTTCTTCTTAAATATTTAAGTTCTGAATAAAGACAAATATAACGCCTTGCTTTCAACTACTGTGAGGCAACTCACCTTAATTCATGTACAGACACATTTATTTTCCCCAAAGATAAGGCAGGAAGGCTCATTTGCCACTCTATCCATTTCTGATAATCCATGACTTGGATATTAAAATACAGAGTTGACCACCATGAGCATATTTTTAATTTCATAATTGAGAATATATGAGAAACTTAATTTATACAAATACATATGTGTGTGTATGTGTGTGTGTGTGTGTGTGTGTGTGTATATATATATATATATCAAAGAATAAAGAAAATATGGACAGTTACTAGCCATTTTTTTCCTGCAACTTGTCAAATGGCTGTGGTTGCTGCTGCTGCTAAGTCACTTCAGTCGTGTCCGACTCTGTGCAACCCCATAGACGGCAGCCCACCAGGCTCCCCCGTCCCCGGGATTCTCCAGGCAAGAACACTGGAGTGGGTTGCCATTTCCTTCTCCAATGCATGAAAATGAAAGCGAAAGCGAAGTCACTCAGTCGTGTCTGACTCTTAGAGACCCCATGGACTGCAGCCCACCAGGCTCCTCCGTCCATGGGGGTTTCCAGGCAAGAGTACAACTGGCTGTGGTTAGTATTCATAATTTCCCACTTCCACTATCCATAACCCCTTTGCCCTCAGCAAGTATATCATAGTTTTTTGCCTTGTGGAGATTCAGAATTTGTATCCATGTTGCTGATAAATTGCTCCTTCAGCAGTGGATATAGCTATATCAGCTATGGGGAATGAAAACTCATATGTTTAATCTCCAGCCACGGCTGATTTTCATAGAATGGGACACTTTGCCCATCTAATTGTTGTGTCTCCTCTACTGTGTTTTCTCTTGTATTGTTGCATGTCACATGGATATCCTCCACATTTTATGCCCATTTTGAAAGATTCATCCACATAACCCTTCTCCCAAGCAGCTTTTCCAGTTTTTGAATCTCATTATTTTCAAATCTCTGGTCATTCAGCTAAATTGTAAGTGACTACATATAGATACGTGTAGACTTATACTTTTATTTTCCAGGTAATCTTATCTTTGAGGCATACCTAACTTAAGATTGTAACTGCTCAAAAGCCTGCCTCAAGGAGGCTGTCCCTTAAATAGGTTTCCTTCAGTACTACTACTTCCACCTACTTTTGAATAGTTTTAGATTATCTTCTGGAACCAATTGTAAGTCATGCCCAACTAGTTTCCCTTCTCAATGAAGTGGTCATAGGGGAGTCTTTTTTAACATTATTTTTATTTTATTTTAAAATGTGTTTTAATTGGAGGATAATTGCTTTACAATGTTGTGCTGGCTTCTTCCATACAACAACATCAATCAGCCATAAGTATACATATGCCCCTCCCTCTCGCATGAGGCCATGAGACGAGGTAAAGGAGAAGAGGCAAGGCAACCTGAACAGGCACCACAGGAGTCTAAATCACTAGCTCGTGGAAGCTCGTATAAGCCTTTCTTTTGGAGCCCAGTCTTGCACATACCACTTCTACTTGATGATGCACTGCTGTCACGTCAATCTTTATGAGTTGGTGGTTCATATAGCATTCAGCTTGTAATGAGTAGTTCAGTTTACATAGTAACTCTGTGGCCACCATCAGCTCTTCAGGGCCCATGTACAGGAGAGTGGTTTTCTGTAGGAAAGAGCACAATTTACTCTAGTATCCCAGGTCTGCAGGTCTTCATCAATAAGGTCCTGCCAAAGGTCCCATACACCATTCCTATCACAGGTACTTCATGTTCCACTGAGGCTGCTGCATCATATGGCACGAGTGGCAGAAAGGCTTACACAGAAGTGTGGCACCATGGCAGAGCCTGCTCTGTGGGGTCAACTAAGAACTAGAAATCTTACTAATTATTTGGTGAATGTGTCCAAGCCACGTTCATGACCAAATCTGCCATACATTGCCTTTAAAACTCAGGTGCCCAATAGGCCTTGGGGGTAGTGGATGCCAGATGTACCAACTTGTCCTTCACCTCAGAGCTGATATATTGACATGCACTGAAACTCCAGAAACCTTACTGAAGTTACAGAATCCTAAATTATTGAGGGGTTTATTTCCTATGCTTTGTCATATGTGTGTCTTACCAAGGTATCTGTGGTAGGGGTTAGAAAAATGTTCTGTAAAGAGCTAAATAGTAATTATTTTAGGCTTTGCAGACCATGTAGCATTCTCTGTCACATGTTCTTCCTTTTTGTTTGGTTTTTCACTATTATTTTAAAATGGAAAAAAATGTTCTTAGTTCACGAGTTGTATGAAGACAGGTTCCTCATAGTTTGATTGCAGTTTTTGGGCAATACTTCCCTAACTATCTGTAGTATGGTTTTCTCTTCTTAAATTTGCAATCCATTTCAGACTGCTACTTTTGTAAAAATTAGTAAAAATGAATAACTAAAAATAAGATGATAAAGATAGAAAATAAAACTTTTTTAATATTTTTAAATATTGGGTTCAATAAGCATAAAATTATGGTCTTCCTTGGTGGCTCAGATGGTAAATAATCTGCCTGCAATGTGGGAGACCTGGGTTCAATCCCTGGGTCGGGAAGATCCCCTGGAGGAGGGCATGGCAACTTACTGCAGTATTCTTGTCTCGAGAATCCCCGTGGACAGAGGAGCCTGCAGAGTTACAGTCCATGGGGTTGCAAAGACTTGGACACGACTGAGTGGCTAAGCACAGCACAAACATAAAATCATGCTGTCAAACTGCTATAAAACATAAATTCTTAGTCTAAATTTCTCTACTTAACTCATTGAAAATTAGCACATAAAATTTTCTAGTCTCCATTGGAGACTGCACTTAGAGTAATACTGATCTAGAGTATTTGTTGGGGCTTCCTGGTGGCTCTGATGGTAAAGAATCTACTTTCTGCTCACCAGGTCAATCAGCATTCAGTGAGTTGAACTGCTGTCATGATCTATGGAATGGCCAAATAACCAAATTCTTTATAGCCTAGACTAAAGCAGTAAGCTGGAAAGTTAATATATTCCTAAAATAAGGAGTAGCAATACACTATTCCTTTGTTAAAGGAATAGAGGGAGAGAGAGAAAAAAAAATCAGATCTGTAGCTACACATCAAGTAATAGAGGTTGTGTTGATTTCCTGGAGCAGCAGCTGTCTTTGGATTAATTTATTATAATCTACTATAATTCTCTAAGATGCATCTGGCTTCTGCATAGCCCAAATAGGTGAGTGGAATGGGTATGTGATAGGTATAACCTTGCCCACATCTTTCAAGTCCTGATAGTGACATCGATCTCTGCAGTCCTTCCAGGAAAGCAGTTTTTCTTTTGGTGTTACTACTGCTTGTCATGGACTACCAGTATCTTATTATCCAGTGCCAGTAGGGTCTTTGTAAGATACAGTTATGTTATAGTGGGACTAGGACATACCTCTGCTTATCTCTGAGAAGTCTGAAAGTCTGGTAGTGATACTTAGGCAAGATTAAGAGGAAGAAGGCTAACTAGTGATCTTTTACTCAGTTCAGTTCAGTTGCTCAGTCATGTCCAACTCTTTGTGACCCCATGGACTGCAGCACGCCAGGCTTCCCTGTCCATCACCAACTCCCGGAGACTACTCAAACTCATGTCCATTGTGTCGGTGATGCCCCATCTCATCATCTGTCATCCCCTTCTCCTCCCTCCTTCAATTTTTCCCAGCCTCAGCGTCTTTTCCAATGAGTTGACCTTTCACATCAGGTGGCCAAAGTACTGGAGTTTCAGCTTCAGCATCAGTCCTTCCAATGAATGTTCAGGACTGATTTCCTTTAGGATTGATTGGCTGGATCTCCTTGTAGTCCAAGGTACTCTCAAGAGTCTTCTCCAGTACCACAGTTTGAAAGCATCAATTCTTAGACACTCAGCTTTCTTTATAGCCCAACTCTCACACCCATACATGACTACTGAAAAAACCAGCTTTGACTAGATGGACATTTGTTGGCAAAGTAATGTCTCTGCTTTTTAATATGCTGTCTAGGTTGGTCATAGCTTTTCTTCCAAAGAGCAAGCATCTTTTAATTTCATGGCTGCAGTCACAATCTGCAGTGATTTTTGAGCCCTCAAAATAAAGTCTGTCTCTGTTTTCATTTTTTCCCCATCTATTTGGCATGAAGTGATGGGACTGGATGCCATGATTTTAGGTTTCTGAATGTTGAGCTTTAAGCCAACTTTTTCACTCTCCTCTTTCACTTTTATCAAGAGATTCTTTAGTTTTTCTTTGCGTTTTGCCATAAGGCTGGTGTCATCTGCATATCTGAGGTTATTGATATTTCTCCCGACAATTTTGATTCCAGCTTGTGCTTCATCCAGCCCAGTGTTTCTCATATGCAGAGTGCCTGCATATAAGTTAAATAATCAGGGTGACAACATACAGTCTTGACGTACTCCTTTCCCTATTTGGAACCAGTCTGTTGTTCCATGTCCAGTTCTAACTCTTGCTTCCTGACCTGCATACAGATTTCTCAAGAGGCAGGTCAGGTGGTCTGGTATTCCTATCTCTTTCAGAATTTTCCACAGTTTATTGTGATCCACACAGTCAAAGGCTTTGGCATAGTCAATAAAGCAGAAGTAGATGTTTTTCTGGAATTCTCTTGCTTTTGTGATGATCCAGCAGATGTTGGCAATTTGACCTATGGTTCCTCTGCCTTTTCTAAATCCAACTTGAACACCTGGAAGTTCATGATTCATGTATTGTTGAAGCCTGGCTTGGAGAATTTTGAGCGTTACTTTGCTAGTGTGTGAGATGAGTGATCTTTTATTTGCTGTTAAAAGCTCAAAATTCTCTTGATGCAGGTGAGGATCAGCTTTTTAAAAATAGTTTTCAGGGATATGCATATTGATAACTTACCCCAGCTTTAGCCAGATCCATAGCTGGGCTTTGTCTATGTAATGAATAGGGTGTAGAAGATCCCTCTGGAAACTCTTGCCTTATCTCTCCTGAAGCTATTTAGAATACTCACTTATATCCACATCACTGTTAGAGGTTCAGAATCCAGAAATGAAGCTGCTCCTGTGCTGGTGAAACAGGAACCTGGGAAACTGTGCCTGGAAATCTCTCAGCCCTTATGCTTCCTGTGCTCACTTTTTTCCTTCTAGCACATGCTTTCTCTTTTCATATACTTTAGGTGAGTGTACACTGAAAAGTCTTTTGAGTCCTCTCAATTCTCCAACCTTGAATCATTGTAGTGTCATTACTGTCTTTAATCAAAGAACCTATTCTAGTTCCTATTCTTGAGATTCTATTATCCTAGAATATTTTCCATAAAAAATAGCATATCCATCTGGATTTAATCAGGAAAACAGATCCCCTCTAAGTAATATGGGATCAAGGGATTTAACATCAGAGTTATGGCTTCATCGACACAGACACATTTGTAGTAATGAGGGTTAGGGAAACTAGGCAGAAGGTCATAGTTTCTGACCACAACCGACGTGGTTGTTATTAAAAATTACTACTGTTTCTAGTATTTGTTGAGAAAATTCTCACATGTAGGGAAAAAAGTAATGATTTACATAATTTTGACTTAAACTGTTGATTGCTCTTGTTGTTTAGTTGCTAAGTCCTGTCTGACTTTTTGCGATGCCATGAACTGGAGTGCACCAGGCTCCTTTATCCATGGGATTTCTCAGGCAAGAATACTGGAGTGGGTTGCCATTTCCTTCTTCAGAGGATCTTCCAGACCCAGGAATTGAACCTGTGTCCCCTGCTTGGCAGGTGGATTCATTACCACTGAGCCATCTGGGAAGCCCCAAAACCTGTTGTTTAGTAACTCTTAAATATATAGGCATGTGATATGTGGGCCTGAATTTAGTTTCATGGACTCCACAAAAGTTAGGGATAAGCCTACTTTTTTCTCATGATGCTCCCTTGTGGTCTTCTCTTGACAAAGTCTGCTTTGCCTCTTCTTTAGTTTCATTTGCTGTGTATTCCTTACCTATCATATCTGACCAACTCAAAATTTCCCTTAACTAAAATGGTAATCAGCTCTCATATTTATAGGTCATCTCCAGGGTTTTATTTTGGCCCCAACATTGAGTCCTGAACCAATATTATTAAGTTTATATTAAGTCAGTGCAGTAACAGATATTATCTTTATTGTAGTATATTTGCAACTAATGTAATAACTACGTGATAAATAAAGAGATTATTTGAGAGTTTACTTAGTGCTATAGTTGAAATAGGAATAAAAATATATGTAATAATAAAGGTGTGTGGGGTTTCCCAGGAGTGAGAGTTAAGCATTATCAAAAGAAAGTTTGAGGGTAATTTGGGGCTGTCCCCTTTCATCCCCACTATTCAACCAAATTTTTTTTCTTTTATCCTATTTGTTTTTATTTCTTGGTAAGATTTTGTTTTAAACTAGCTTTCTTAATTTTAAAACCATGTTTAAAATCCATGGATTTAACCCAAGTCCTTATTTTATATTTGAGGATATTGAGGTCCATAAAAAATAGATGAACTTGCTTAAGGCTGCATAATGAAATAATGGTAAACCTGGAAGTAAAACCCAGGTCCCTCATCCCTGACGATGCTCATTCCAGTTTTCTTACAAGTGCTTATATGTCGGAGCTCTTGCAGCTGCCTACTGGTGATAGCTTATTTCACTTAAATACAACTATAGTTTCATGTTAAACAAATAACCTATATTATATTCTAGTATATATGAATATGAACTGATAACAGATTCTCTTTCATATTCCATCCTGCACACACAGGAAAAAATAACTTGAAATTAAAAATTTATTTCTTCCACATCAAGAAAATGTCATTTATATAGCATGACACCTATGTGTAACTGGAGTAACACCACTCTTGATGGATGTGGATGCTGGACATGAGAACCTGGTGACACTTCATGTTGCTTTTCACACAAAATTTTCTAAGGTTCTGATTTTAAGTTTAAGAGATAATGTTTTAGATATGTTAAATTGGATGTATTTTATACAATTACAAATTATTGTAATTCCTCTCAAAAAACTTGAGGAAATGAAATTTTGCCACCTGGCATTATTGACATTTGATTTAAAATGCATTCTAAAATATGTATACCTTAATTGCGTGTCTCTGAGTTTGGCATTCAGATGAAAAGGGTAAAGATAAAGAGGACAGTATTCAAATGTCTTGAAAATCTATGATTTTTTTTTTGAAGACCTGATGTAATAAAAGTTTGATTTTCTTTCAGATGAATCATCAATTTCTACTAATCCAAAGTGAAAGTGAAAGTTGTTCAGTCGTGTCTGAGTCTTTGTGACCCCATAGAGTATATACAGTCCATGAAATTCTCCAGGCCAGGATACTGGAGTGGGTAGCCATCCCCTTCTCCAGAGAATCTTCCCAACTCAGGGATTAAACCCAGGTCTCCCGCATTGCAGGCAGATTCTTTACCAGCTGAGCCACAAGGGAAACCCCTAGTAATCTAAAGAGAAGATTCATGCATCATGAATAGTTCAATTATATGTTATGGGATTGATATCATTAATGTTAATACAAGGAGCGGTGGCTGCACCAGCACAGGAGGGCCAAGAGGAGCTACTCCACATTCAAGGTCAGAAGGGGTGGTGATAAGGAGATACCCCTGGTCCAAGGTAAGGAGCAGCGGCTGCGCTTTGCTGGAGCAGCTGTGAAGAGATACCCCATGTCCAAGGTAAGAGAAACCCAAGTAAGACAGTAAGTGTTGCAAGAGGGCATCAGAGGGCAGACACACTAAAACCATAATCACAGAAAACAAGTCAATATAATCACATGGACCACAGCCTTGTCTAACTCAATGAAACTAACACATGCCGTGTGGGGCCACCCAAGACGGGTGGGTCATGGTGGAGAGGTCTGACAGAATGTGGTCCACTGGAGAAGGGAATGGCAAACCACTTCAGTATTCTTGCCTTGAGAACCCCATGAACAGTATGAAAAGGCAAAATGATAGGATACTGAAAGAGGAACTTCCCAGGTCGATAGATGCCCAATATGCTAATGGAGATCAGTGGAGAAATAACTCTAGAAAGAATGAAGGGATGGAGCCAAAGCAAAAACAATACCCAGCTGTGGATGTGACTGGTGATAGAAGCAAGGTCCGATGCTGTAAAGAGCAATATTGCATAGGAACCTGGAATGTCAGGTCCATGAATCAAGGCAAATTGGAAGTGGTCAAACAAGAGATGGCAAGACTGAATGTCGACATTCTAGAAATCAGAGAACTAAAATGGACTGGAATGGGTGAATTTAATTCAGATGACCATTATATCTACTACGTGGGCAGGAATCCCTTAGAAGAAATGGAGTAGCCATCATGGTCAACAAAAGAGTCCGAAATGCAGTACTTGGATGCAATCTCAAAAACGACAGAATGATCTCTGTTCATTTCCAAGGCAAACCATTCAATATCACGGTAATCCAAGCCTATGCCCCAACCAGTAACACTGAAGAAGCTGAAGTTGAACGGTTCTATGAAGACCTACAAGACCTTTTAGAACTAACACCAAAAAAAGATGTCCTTTTCATTATAAGGGACTGGAATGCAAAAGTAGGAAGTCAAGAAACACCTGGAGTAACAGGCAAATTTGGCCCTGGAGTACAGAATGAAGCAGGGCAAAGGCTAATAGAGTTTTGCCAAGAGAACACACTGGTCATAACAAACACTCTCTTCCAACAACACAAGAGAAGACTCTACACATGGACATCACCAGATGATCAACACCAAAATCAAATTGATTATATTCTTTGCAGCCAAAGATGGAGAAGCTCTATACAGTCAGCAAAAACAAGACCAGGAGCTGACTGTGGCTCAGATCATGAACTCCTTATTGCCAAATTCTGCCTTAAATTGAAGAAAGTAGGGAAAACCACTAGACCATTCAGGTATGACCTAAATCAAATCCCTTATGATTATATAGTGGAAGTGAGAAATAGATTTAAGGACTAGATCTGATAGATAGAGTGCCTGATGAACAATGGATGGAGGTTCTTGACATTGTACAGGAGACAGGGATCAAGACCATCCCCAGGAAAAAGAAATGCAAAAAAGCCAAATGACTGACTGGGGAGGGCTTACAAATACTGTGAAAAGAAGAGAAGCGAAAAGCAAAGGAGAAAAGGAAAGATATACCCATTTGAATGCAGAGTTCCAAAGAATAGCAAGAGATAAGAAAGCCTTCCTCAGTGATCAATGCAAAGAAATAGAGGAAAACAACAGAATGGGAAAGACTAGAGATCTCTTCAAGAAAATTAGAGATACCAAGGGAACATTTCATGCAAAGATGGGCTTGATAAAGGCCAGAAATGGAATGGACCTAACAGAAGCAGAAGATATTAAGAAGAGATGGCAAGAATACACAGAAGAACTGTACAAAAAAGATCTTCATGACCCAGATAATCACGATGGTGTGATCACTCATCTAGAGCCAGACATCCTGGAATGTGAAGTCAAGTGGGCCTTAGGAAGCATCACTATGAACAAAGCTTGTAGAGGTGATGGAATTCCAGTTGAGCTATTTCAAATCCTGAAAGATGATGCTGTGAAAATGCTGCACTCAATATGCCAGCAAATCTGTAAAACTCAGCAGTAGCCACGGGACTGGAAAAGGTCAGTTTTCATTCCATTCCCAAAGAAAGGCAATGCCAAAGAATGCTCAAACTACCGCACAATTGCATTCATCTCACATGCTAGTAAAGTAATGCTGAAGATTCTCCAAGCTAGGCTTCAGCAATACGTGAACCGTGAACCTCCAGATTTTAAAGCTGGCTTTAGAAAAGGCAGAGGAACCAGATCAAATGGGCAACATCCGCTGGATCATGAAAAAAGCAAGAGAGTTCCAGAAAAACATCTATTTCTGCCTTATTGACTATGCCAAAGCCTTTGACTGTGTGGATCACAATAAACTGTGGAAAATTCTGAAAGAGATGGGAATACCAGACCACCTGATCTGCCTCTTGAGAAACCTGTATGCAGGTCAGGAAGCAGCAGTTAGAACAACATGTTCTAACTGGACATGGAACAACAGACTGGTTCCAAATAGGAAAAGGTGTACGTCAAGACTGTATATTGTCACCCTGCTTATTTAACTTATATGCTGAGTACATCATGAGAAACACTGGGCTGGAGGAAGCACAAGCTGGAATCAAGATTGCCAGGAGAAATATCAATAACCTCAGATATGCAGATGACACCACCCTTATGGCAGAAAGTGAAGAGGAACTAAAAAGCCTCTTGGTGAAAGTGAAAGAGGAGAGTGAAAAGGTTGGCTTAAAGCTCAACATTCAGAAAACTAAGATCATGGCATCTGGTGCCATCACTTCATGGAAATAGATGAGGAAACAGTGGAACCAATGTTAGACTTTAGTTTTTTAAGCTCAAAAATCACTGCAGATGGTGATTGCAGCTATGAAATTAAAAGACACTTAGTCCTTGGAGGGAAAGTTATGACCAACCTAGATAGCATATTCAAAAGCAGAGACATTACTTTGCCAATAAAGGTCTGTCTAGTCAAGGCTATGGTTTTTCCAGTGGTCATGTATGGATGTGAGAGTTGGACTGTGAAGAAAGCTGAGTGCCGAAAAATTGATGCTTTTGAACTGTGATGTTGGAGAAGACTCTTGAGAGTCCCTTGGACTGCAAGGCGACCCAACCAGTCCATTCTAAAGGAGATCAGACCTGGGTGTTCTTTGGAAGGACTGATGCTAAAGCTGAAACTCCAGTACTGTGGCCACCTCATGCGAAGAGTTGACTCATTGGAAAAGACTCTGATGCTGGGAGGGATTGGGGGCAGGAGGAGAAGGGGACAGCAGAGGATGAGATGGCTGGATGGTATCACTGACTCGATGGATGTGAGTTTGAGTCAACTTTGGAAGTTGGTGATGGACAGGGAGGCCTGGTGTGCTGCAATCATTGGGTCGCAAAGTATCAGACACGATTGAGCGACTGAACTGAACTGAACTGAACTGAATGTTAATACAAAATTAGCAGAAGATATGAACGAAAAAATGAACGCTTGGGTAGGTTGAATCAGGTGCTTTTAAACCAAATTGGACTTAAGAATCTTCTCAGAATTTAATCTCTCAAGGGCTACCTTCCTTGATAGTGAAAGTGAAAGTGAAAGTTGCTCAGTTGTGTCCAACTGTTTGCAACTGCATGGACTATACAGTCCATGAAATTCTCCAGGCCAGAATACTGGAGTGGGTAGCCATTACCTTCTCCAGGTAATTTTCCCAAACCAGGGATTGAACCCAGGTCTCCCCACATTGCAGGTGGATTCTTTACCAAGTGAGCCAAGAGGGAAGTCCAAGAATACTGGAGTGGGTAGCCTATCCTGATAGTTCATTTATAATTAGGGTTTTACATGACAAATAGTCATGGAGATATTCTTTGATGTGATTTGAGAGTTTCAGTATATCTCCTCATTCTACATCTATAGTTTCTGAAATTTATCTATTAAATGTCTCTTTTGATGTTAAATGGAAATTTTAAAGTATAACAAAGTTGTTACTGACTGGTGGTTTGACATCCTGAGGTATGGTGACTGTGTAGCCAGCAAATATTGAAGAAATTAATTCCTTGTGCCAGACATTGAAGTGATGATCCTAGGGATGGAGGTGTGAGGAGATAAGATATTTTAAAACCTGGGCTTTCAGGATATGTGATGCAATGGATGAGGATGCAAGATGGAACATTTATGATTATAGAGATGCTTGGGACTGGTCAGACTAGAAGCTGTTAATTAACCAGAATCAGCAGAATCAGGTAGGTAGCTAGAAAGGTTTCAAAGTGGCCACCTGATGAAAAGGAAAATTTCCAGGAAGAATGAAACAATGCATTAGGAAACAGTGCAGAAAGTGATTTTTAGAAGAATACTGGATAGCCTTTGAATCAGAGCACAGCATACTCTGGAGAATAGTTAAATAGGCTGCTTGGACTTGGGGTTATGACCAAAAGAATTATATTTTCTTATGTGTCAGGGATGCTAAAGGAACTGATTCTGGTCTCTTAATTGAGGGAAATTAAATGTGGAGAATAATAATGAAGAGTAATGCTAGATGCTGACCTACTGGAAGATAAAATTGCAAAGAACCTTCAGTATTTGAATTAATTTCTTAACACCAGGGATGATCAACATTTGACTTAAAAAATCAGTGTTTCCCACCTAACTGTTTAAAAATTCTATCCAGAATAGATCACAAAGCTTTTCTTTACCATGGCTGTTACATTCATTTCAATTTCTCATGCATCCATGTCTTCAGAAGTCTTTATCTGGGTAAATTTTCATATAGCTGGTTTCACTGATCATGAAAAAGTGTATCCCTTTATAGAGTTGTCATATTAGGCAAGAAAAATAAAGAACCTAATTAAAATTGAACTTCAAATAAACAATCAATCATTTTCAAAAGTATAGGTATCTCCTACACGATATTTAGAAGATACTTTTACTAAAAAGGGACTTCCCTGGTGGCTCAGACAGTAAAGCGTCTGTCTACGATGCAGGAGACCTGGGTTTGATCCCTGGCTCAGGAAGATAAAAGTATTCAGTGTTCATGTGAAATTCAAATTTAACTAGGTGTCCCATATTTTATCTGGCAAGTTAGTTCTTCAACTTCTTTCTCCAACTAATGTTTTCTCCACATCCTCATCTATTCGCTCTTTTCCTCTCATTTCTGGGAATATGTCTGTCTTCTTTCTAAAACGGATCCATTCCTTTGTTCTCCTGATTCCATTCATTCCCATATTTACCAGAATTTTACTCTAGCAGCCATTTCCTGCACTTTGCCTTTAATTCACTCCCCTCTTTTAAGATCTCCCCTTCGCTCCCACCAACCCTCTCCATTTGCTGCTTTCCCTCCATGACTAAAGTACCTTTATCCTATCACAATTTTCCCTTAAATTTTTCCTTCTTCAAGCTACTACTGCCCTTAACTGTTAAGCTGCTCAAGAGTAATCCATTCCTACTGCTTTTTCTTCTTCACAGGACCATGCTTGGTATTATAATTTTGTATTAATGTGTCTGATTCTCTATAAACAGTAATAATCCCAGCTGTGGTGAAAGTATTGTCCGGGGAGGCCACCGATGTGTTGTCTACAAGTTTATTTCTTAAAATGGCAATTTGAGTAGAAGTCACATGACAGCCAGGAAGAAGTAAAGTTGGAAAGGAAAAACAAATATTGAAATAAATAAAAACAGATTTTAATAAAAATAATTATCATTTACTAAAACCTTCTTTGGTTCATACACGCTAAGTTGTTTACATTTATAGTTCCTTTAATCCTCACAACAACTACAGTTGACCTTTGGACAACATGAGTTTGAACTATATGAGTCCACTTATATGCAATTAAAAAAAAAAAGGATATGTATTACACCATCCATGGTTGGTTGAATCCTCGGTTGTAGAACTGCAGTGGTGTGGTGGGTCAGGGGGTGGGGAAGTAAAGGAGGAGACTATAAAGTTATATTTGGATTTTCATCCCTAACCCCTGCATTGTTCAAGGGTCAACTGTATATGTAATCTTACCATTGGTTCTCATGTGAAATAAGTAAGATTTAGTGAGATTAAAAAAACAAATTGCTTGTTCAAAATGACAAGCTACTATGTGGTAGAGCAGGCATTTGACTCTAAGGATTTTGATTCCAGAACCCATGGGGTATGGCCATGAGTAACCATCACTTAAATAAATTAAACAAACAAATACCTATCCAATTGCTTATACCAGTTTCAGTTAGCTCTTGAAATATATGCAGTCTGATGTATGTAGTCTGATAAATATTTGCTCTAGTTATTAACTGAGTGAAACAAAAGTGCTTAATTTTTTATGACATGATTGCTTGGGGAATCGTGATTTGGATCAGTGAAGACAAGATTTCCATTTTATTCATTTTCCAGATGATGTTTTTAATCTTATTGTAAAATAACACACCCGTGAAATTAAAAGACGCTTACTCCTTAGAAGGAAAGCTATGACCAACCTAGGCAACATATTAAAAAGCAGAGACAAAGGTCCGTCTAGTCAAGGCTATGGTTTTTCCAGTAGTCATGTATGGATGTGAGAGTTGGACTGTAAAGAAAGCTGAGTGCTGAAAAATTGATGCTTTTGAACTGTGATGTTGGAGAAGACTCTTAAGAGTCCCTTGGGCTGCTAGGAGATCCAACCAGTCCATTCTAAAGGAGATCAGACCTGGGTGTTCTTTGGAAGGAATGATGCTAAAGCTGAAACTCCAGTACTTTGGCTACCTCATGCGAAGAGTTGACTCATTGGAAAAGACACTCTGATGCTGGGAGGGATTGAGAGCAGGAGGAAAAGGGGACAACGGAGGATGAGATGGCTGGATGGCATCACCAACTCAATGGACATGAGTCTGAGTGAACTCCAGGAGTTGGTGATGGACAGGGAGGCCTGGCGTGCTGCAATTCATGGGGTCGCAGAGTCGGACATGACTGAGCGACTGAACTGAACTGAACTGAAAATAACAACTTGGCCTATTGCAAATGTATCTGAGTCTTCTTTAGTCAATCAAGTTTCTGATATACCCAGAAATTTAATATACAATATCTATATCTGTGTATGCTAAGTTGCTTCAGTTGAGTCTGACTCTGTGCTACCCTATGGACTGTAGCCTGCCAGGCTTCTCTCTCCATGGGATTCTCCAGACAAGAATACTGGAGTGGGTTGCTATGCCTTCTGCCAGGGAATCTTCCCAACCCAGGAGTTGAACCTACATCTCTTAAAATTCTCCTGAATTGGCAGGTGGATTCTTTACTACTAGCACCACATGGGAAGTCCAATATTTGTATCTAAATGTGCACTCAAGCATTAGGTTAGTTTAGTAGATTTTATAGTCTCTTATACCTCTAATTCAACAAATAATTATTGAACACTTATTATGTATATAGCATATTTGGGTCTACAGTTGATTAAATAATGGTCAAGTACCAGATATTAAAGAAGCAGTTGTGGAAATGAAACATATATTTTATATATGGAGCTTCCCTGGTTGTTCAGACAGTAGAGAAAGTTAAGTCGCTCAGTCGTGTCTGATTCTTTGCGACCCCGTGGACTGTAACCTACCGGGCTCCTCCGTCCATGGGATTCTCCAGGCAAGAGTACTGGAGTGGGTTGCCATTTCCTTCTCCAGGGGATTTTCCCAACCCAGGGATCGAACCCCCGTCTTCCGCATTGGAGGCAGAGGCTTTAACCTCTGAGCCACCGTGAGACTTAACTCTGACAGTAGAGAATCTGCCTGCAATGCAGGAGAACTGGGTTTGATCCTGGTTGGGGAAGATCACACCCGGAGAAGGGAATGGCTACCTACTCCAGTATTCTTGCCTAGAGAATCCCATGGACAGAGGAGCCTGGTAGGCTATCATCAATGGGGAACGGCTAAGTACACACACACACACACACACAATGATGACAGTTAGTGCTGAGGGCCTAAACTAGGTTAGTATAAGAGAGCCTGCAATTGAAGGCCTCCATGTGGGAAACATCGTTAGAAATTGGGACCAACTGAATATGGTTGTCAAGAGAGAACTATATTGTATTAGTGCATAAAGGAAAATTTAGAAAGAAATAAACAGAAGGAAAAGAGTGAAACAAGTGAGCGACATTAAGGAAAGAGTTTGGGCAAGCAATTATTGACCAAATTTAAACCTATATTTCCTTAAACATTTTCAGTTTTAAGACTCTCTTTAAAAATAAAATTGTAAGTTGAATATATCCTCTCTAATCCTCTTCTGTTTCCAGTTTTGTCTTCTTCTGTTCTGATTATTGTCATTTTCACATCAGTTTGACTATACAGGAGAAAAATGTTCAAAGCTAGCAATTATTGAGTTAAGTAGCATATTCATATTGTATTTTAAAATGCAATATTAAGTTGACATGTTGCCCCTACTTAAAACAAACTGACTTATACACGATTTTGGGCGGGGGAAATAAGAGAATTTTACATGCATGCAAGGGTCCACAATTTTAAAAGAAAAGGACCCATAAAAGATACAATCCATGGTATTTATAGCTCAGATTATTACATGGGAGTCACAATTCCAATTGCATGTTTAGTTTATATTTGACAGAAACCAAAGTTTTAATACATAAAAAAATTCAGATCTCTTTGTGTTTGATTAGCTTCACAATCTCTTTCCTTTCCAGTTCAACAAGCATTTAGAAAATGCTTTCTACGTGCATAGACTAATTGATCCTATGGCAGACAAAATAATAGTAAATAATCCCAGAAATTTGAGTTCCTTTGTCATCCAATTACAGGCCATCTATTCTTTTGGATGTCTTGGTAATTCATAGCTGATATTAAGAAGGTCCTTCTACTTATGGCCCATCTTGGAAAAAACTCTATTTAATTAAGAAATGCAAAACTTTTCTAGGCTGAGGAAATGTAGGACAAAATGCAGTTTTTTCCTCTTTAAGTTTCTTCTTTTGGTCAGTCATTCCTCTGAGGTACAGATTTGAATAAATAAGTTTGACTTTGTGAGTTTTTCCTATTCAGGATCACTGATTTGTTTTTATAATAGGATACTGGACACATGTGAATTTTGCACTTAGCTTCATATTCTCTAACCAGTCAACCTTTTCACCCAGCAAACTAACTTGTAAACCAAGGGTGGGGAAGCTAGGTAATGCTTGGTTGTCCTATGGTTATCTGGACATTGCTTTATTTTCTATAGAATGCTACAGGGTACTACTGGTCAGTGACCAGATCAGCATGAAAGGTTGTTGCTGAACAGTGAAAGATGCTGGGATTCTTGGCCTCTGCAGCAGAAGAATTCACTCTGGGGCCAGATATGAGGCTTGATCGCTCAGAGCTTTTGTGTAATAAAGGTTTATTAAAGTCTAAAAGAGACAGAAAACCATCTATTTCTGCTTTATTGACTATGCCAAAGCCTTTGACTGTGTGGATCACAATAAACTGTGCAAAATTCTGAATGAGATGGGAATACCAGACCACCTGATCTGCCTCTTGATAAATTTGTATGCAGGTCAGGAAGCAACAGTTAGAACTGGACATGAAACAACAGACTGGTTCCAAATAGGAAAAGGAGTACTTCAAGGCTGTATATTGTCACCCTGCGTATTTAACTTATATGCAGAGTATATCATCAGAAACCCTGGACTGGAAGAAACACAAGCTGGAATCAAGATTGCCAGGAGAAATATCAATAACCTCAGATATGCAGATGACACCACCCTTATGGCAGAAAGTGAAGAGGAACTCAAAAGCCTCTTGATGAAAGTGAAAATGGAGAGCGAAAAAGTTGGCTTAAAGCTCAACATTCAGAAAATGAAGATCATGGCATCTGGTCCCATTACTTCATGGCAAATAGATGGGGAAACAGTGTCAGATTTTATTTTTTGGGCTCCAAAATCACTGCAGATGGTGACTGCAGCCATGAAATTAAAAGACGCTTACTCCTTGGAAGGAAAGTTATGACCAACCTAGATAGCATATTCAAAAGCAGAGACATTACTTTGCCAACGAAGGTTCGTCTAGTCAAGGCTATGGTTTTTCCTGTGGTCATGTATGGATGTGAGAGTTGGACTGTGAAGAAGGCTGAGCGCCCAAGAATTGATGCCTTTGAACTGTGGTGTTGGAGAAGACTCTTGAGAGTCCCTTGGACTGCAAGGAGATCCAACCAGTCCATTCTGAAGGAGATCAGCCCTGGGATTTCTTTGGAAGGAATGATGCTAAAGCTTAAACTCCAATACTTTGGCCACCTCATGTGAAGAGTTGACTCATTGGAAAAGACTCTGATGCTGGGAGGGATTGGGGGCAGGAGGAGAAGGGGACGACAGAGGATGAGATGGCTGGATGGCATCACTGACTCAATGGATGTGAGTCTGGGTGAGCTCCGGGAGTTGGTGATGGACAGGGAGGCCCGGCATGCTGCGATTCATGGGGTCACAAAGAGTCAGACACGACTGAGCGACTGAACTGAACTGAACTGAAAAGAGATAGAGAAAGCGTCTGACATAGACATCAGAAGAGGGCAGAAAGAGTGCCCCCTTCCCTTGTGTTAGCAAGGGAGTTATATACTTTTTAATTATTCAGTTCAGTTCAGTTCAGTCGCTGAATTGTGTCTACTCTTTGTGACCCCATGAACTGCAGCACGCCAGGCCTCCCTGTCCATCACCAACTCCCAAGAGTCCACCCAAACCCGTATCCATTGCGTCGGTGATGCCATCCAACTATCTCATCCTCTGTTGTCCCCTTCTCCTCCTGCCCTCAATCTTTCCCAGCATCGGGGTCTTTTCCAATGAGTCAGCTCTTCACATCAGGTGGCCGAAGTATTGGAGTTTCAGCTTCAGGAAGTCCCTCCAACACCCAGGACTGATCTCCTTTAGGATGGACTGGTTGGATCTCCTTGCAGTCTAAGGGACTCTCAAGAGTCTTCTCCAACACCACAGTTCAAAAGCATCAATTCTTCTGCACTCAGCTTTCTTTAGTGTCCAAATTTCACATCCATACATGACCACAGGAAAAACCATAGCCTTGACTAGATGGACCTTTGTTGACAAAGTAATGTCTCTGCTTTTTAATATGCTATCTAGGTTGGTCATAATTTTCCTTCCAAGGAGCAAGCATCTTTTAATTTCATGGCTACAACACCATCCACAGTGATTCTGGAGACCAGAAAAATAAAGTCAGCCATTGTTTCCACTGTTTTCCCATCTAATTCCAAGGAAGTGATGCCATGATCTTCATTTTCTGAATATTGAGTTTTAAGCCAACTTTTCCACTTTCCTCTTTCACTTTCATCAAGAGGCTCTTTAGTTCCTCTTCTCTTTCTGCCATAAGGGTGGTGTCATCTGCATATCTGAGGTTATTGATATATCTCCCAGCAATCTTGATTCCAGCTTGTGCTTCTTCCAGCCCAGCGTTTCTTATGATGTACTCTGCATATAAGTTAAATAAGCAGAATAACAATATACAGCCTTGACATGCTCCTTTTCCTATTTGGAATCAGTCTGTTGTTCCATGTCCAGTTCTAACTGTTGCTTCCTAACCTGTATACAGGTTTCTCAAGAGGCAGGTCAGGTTGTCTTGCATTTTCATCTCTTTCAGAATTTTCTACAGATTATTGTGATCCACACAGTCAAAAGCTTTGGCATAGTCAATAAAGCAGAAATAGATGTTTTTCTGGAACTCTCTTGCTTTTTCCATGATCCAGCAGATGTTGGCAATTTGATCTCTGGTTCTTCTGCCTTTTCTAAAACCAGCTAAAACATCTGAAGTTCACAGTTCACATATTGCTGAAGTCTGGCTTGGAGAATTTTGAGCATTACTTTACTAGCATGTGAGATGAATGCAATTGTGCGGTAGTTTGAGCATTCTTTGGCATTACCTTTCTTTGGGATGGGAATGAAAACTGACCTTTTCCAGTCCTGTGGCCACTGCTGAGTTTTACAGATTTTCTGGCATATTGAGTGCAGCACTTTCACAGCGTCATCTTTTAAAATGTGAAATAGCTTAACTGGAATTCCATTGCCTCTAGTAAGTTTTGTTCATAGTGATGCTTGCTAAGGCCCACCTGACTTCACATTCCAGGATGTCCAGCTCTAGGTGAGTGGGAACGATCACACCTTTGTGATTATTGGGTCGTGAAGATCTTTTTTATACAGATCTTCCATGTATTCTTGCCACCTCTTCTTAATATCTTCTGCTTCTGTTAGGTCCATACCATTTCTGTCCTTTATTGGGCCCATCTTTGCATGAATTGTTCCCTTGGTATCTCTAATTTTCTTGAAGAGATCTCTAGTCTTTCCCATTCTTTTGTTTTCCTCTATTTCTTTGCATTGATCGCTGAGGAAGGCTTTCTTATCTCTCTTTGCCATTCTTTGGAACTCTCATTCAAATGGGTATATCTTTCCTTTTCTCCTTTTCTTTTCACTTCTCTTCTTTTCACAGCTATTTGTAAGGCCTCCTCATACAACCATTTTGCTCTTTTGCATTTCTTTTTCTTGGGGATGGTCTTGCTTCCTGTCTCCTGTACAATCTCACGAACCTCCATCGATAGTCCATCAGGCACTCTATCTATCAAATCTGGTCCCTTCAGTCTATTTCTCACTTCCACTGTATAATCATAAGGGATTTGATTTAGGTCATACCTGAATGGTCTAGTGGTTTTCCCCACTTTCTTCAATTTAAGTCTGAATTTGGCATAAGGAGTTCATGATCTGAACCACATTCCACTCCCAGTCTTGTTTTTGCTGACTGTATAGAGCTTCTCCATCTTTGGCTGCAAATGATAAAATCAATCTGATTTCGGTGTTGACCATCTGTTGATGTCCATGTGTAGAGTCTTCTCTTGTGTTGTTGGAAGAGGGTGTTTGCTATGATCAGTGTGTTCTCTTGGCAGAACTTAAAATGAATCAACAGAATATCTGGAGGTTGTAAAGATCTTACTAGACCCACTCCAATAATTTATGTTTTAAAATAACAGGATTAGCCAGAAGCTTTTCAGGAGGGAGAAACTGTCCTCAAGCAGGATACATTGTTGCTATATAATCCTTAGTACAATTTTAACTGAGTTGATTGTTGTGTATTCATCAGTTTAAAGAGGCTTAAAGATGAAAATGTTTTATGTGACTAAAGACTAAGGAATTTAGAGGCGGGGGGGAAAGTTTGTCCTTTCCTCCTCCTTGAGAATTCCAGACCCCTCTCTCCTTGGGGACCCCTGGACTTCTTATCAACCTGCCTAAGAAGTGACTCTTTCATTCCCCCCTTTTCTTTTAGGAGAATTATGTTGCCAAGGGAAAGGGGTGTCGTTCTCGTTCCATAACTTGTTCCTAGCTGTTAAGGGGCATTGTCCCTAAATTGTTGAGGTAACATATTGTCCTAACCCTCACATTGAGGGTCTCTGATCCAGGGGCCCCCAGTAATAGTTGGAGGAAGCTGTGGCACTTGTAGGAGCTTGGACAACCATTTGTAACTTAAAAGCCTTCATGTGACTAGAAACAAATCCAGCTACGCAGTTACAGATGGAGGGAGCAAACAGCGAAAAAACAGAACAATCAGAATTATTTTAATTAAGATAGTTTTCCACCATGGGGAACTAGTCAACTTCTACCAAAGTAAGGCAACTGAGGCTTCAGGAGCATCCATAGCCTCAATCACCTTGTTCATGTGTTTAGTAAAATGAGTAACGTTATTGTTCATAACAGGTGTGTACATACAGCACGGGGTATGAATAATGGCACAAGTTCCTCCTTGTGCAGCTGTCAGAATATCTAAGGTCAATCTGTTTTGTAAAACCACCTTTCTAATTTGTACTTGTTCAGCATTAAGAGCTGAAATAGCTTTTTGAGAATCCTCTAATGCCTGAGTAAAATTAGTCAAAGCATCCACTCATAGCATAACATCTGTAGTTCCCAAAGACAGAACAAACACTGAAGCCAAATAATCATACCAGTGAAATACAGGCCTTGCCCACCGAGTTTTAAGGTGTGGTAAATTAGCAGACTTTTCTGGAAGCTCTGAAAGTATGAAGCAGTGAGTAAAAGCTAGACCTAGGGTGCATCTCCCTGTCTATACAGGGGGGAGCCATGCCCATAGGTAAGAGCCACATACCCAATGGGTCCCATTTGGAGCAAGCCAGCGTGACTGAGATATGCAGTCTCAATCAGTGCCTGCCCAGGCAAAGGGAGGACCTGAACTGGGGTTGGAAAACATGGGAATGATTACATTGCACATTTCCTGAGGCAAAAATCCCAATTGTTTCCAGTCATTATAATTAAGTTGTTGGCTAGCTTCTGGGGATGGCTCTATTTGTTCCCAGCATATAGGGGCAGTAGATACTAGACGCCCTTTTTCAGGAGTCTTGGCTTCTCTTTTCTCATATCTTTCTAATTCTTTCTCAGTATATTGTGGTTTTTCCTGTTCCACAGGACCTGTCCAGATCAAAGGCGTCTGCAGTGAAGGGGTTTCCTAAAGTGTTGCTTTTCTGGCTTGACAGTCAGCCAGCTGATTACCCTAGGCTACTTTACTCCCATCCCTGCTGTGCCCTTTGCAATGCATAACAGCTACTTCTTTAGGACAATATATAGCAGTTAAAAGTCTCTCAATCTCTCTGAAATGCTTAATAGGTTCTCTTGTTGCTGTTTTAAAATGTCTTTCTTTCCATATTGCAGCATGAGCATATAAAGTCAAATAAGCATACTTAGAATCAGGGTAGATATTTACTTGCTGCCCTTTGCTTAACTCTAGAGCTTGGGTCAGAGCCACAAGCTCCGCTAACTGAGCACTGGTTCCCTGGAGGAGAGATTTTGCTTCTAAAACCTGTTCAGCCATCACCAGGGCGTAACCTGCTTTACACTTCCCAACCCGACCAAAAGAACTGCCATCTGTAAATATTTCCATGTCAGGATTGTCTAATGGGGTATCCATTAGATCTTCCCGAACTGCATAGTTTAAAGTGAGAAATTGGGAACAATTGAGATCAGGTGTTTCATTTTTCTTCTCAGGAAGGAAAGTGGCAGGATTTAAATTTCCACAAACTTTAAGCTTAGTTATTGGTCCTTCTAACAATAATGAGTGATATTTAAGAAGCTACTGTCTGTCATCCAAGTATTTAGCCTTACAGTTTAAGATTCCACTCACATCATGTGGAGTCAGTACAGTAAGATTTCACCCATTATTTTTAAGGCTTCAGGTGTTAATAAAGCTGTTGCCCCAATTACTCTTAGACAGTGTGGCCACCCACGTGAAATTACATCTAATTCTCTACTTAAATAAGCAATAGGTTGCTGGTGAGGCCCTTGGGGTTGTGTCAAAACTCCCAAGGCCATACCTTTTCTTTCAGTGACAAATTAAATTCTGACCCTGTCAGCAAGCTCAAAGCAGGAGCTTGTAGGAGAGCAGTCTGAAGAGCCTTAAAAGCCTTTTGAGTATCTGGAGATCAAACCAGTTTGTTGGTTTGGGCCTGCTGTGTGTCAGTTATAATTTCATATAAAGGCCGGGCAAGTTCCCCATAATCTGTAACCCAAAGGCGGCAGTAGCCTATGATTCCTAAAAATCCTCTCAATTGTCTTAAAATCATAGGTAGGGGATGATTTAGTATAGGTTTAATTCTCTCAGGACCTATGGCCCTAGTCCCTTCTGATATGATTAGGCCCAGATATTAACAGATTGTTGACAAAGCTGAGCCTTTTCTCTTGATGTCTTGTATCCACAGCCTGCCAGAAAGTTTAAGAAATCTTCTGAGGCTTGTGAACAAGCTTCCTCTGTCTCAGCACAGAGCAGAATATCATCTACATATTGTAGCACCACTGCTTCAGAGCTATTAAAGTTTTGTAGATTCCGTGACAAACTTTGCCCAAATAGGTGAGGGCTGTCATGAAATCCCTGGGGCAAAACTGTCCAGGTTAACTGAAAAGCTGGCTGCATAGAGTCTTCAAAGGCAAATAGAAATTGACTTTCCTTCGCCAAAGGCACTGAATAGAAGGCATATTTTAAATCAGTTACTGAGAAATATTTGGCTAGTTCAGGAATTTCAGAAAATAGAGTATAAGGATTAGGCACCACGGGGTGTAAAGAAACTACAGCCTCATTTATTATCCATAAATCTTGAACTATTCTCCATTTACCATTTGATTTCTTTATACCCAAAAATAGGAATGTTGCATGGACTGTTACAGGGAATTAATAGCGCCTACTCCTTTAAATTCTCAATGATGGGTTTTAACCCATTCTTAACCTCAGGTTTCAGTGAATACTGCTTCTTACGTGGAAATAAGTGTGGGTCTTTGAGCTTGACAACTATAGGAATAGCATTTTGTGCTCGACCCACAGATTTTCCATCAGTCCACACTCTATGAATTACATTTTGTTCAATTAAAGGGAAAGAAAGAGAGGGCTCCATATTCATGAAAACAGAGGCATGGACCGTGCTCAGTATCAGTTCAGTTCAGTTCAGTCGCTCAGTCATGTCCGACACTTTGTGACCCCATGAACTGCAGCACGCCAGGCCTCCCTGTCCATCACCAACTCCTGGAGTTCACCCAAAAGTATATTCCTCCCCAAAAGGTGTGAGGAAGACTCTGGTGTGATCAGAAACTTGTGTGAAAATAGCAGAGTCCAAGTTACAGCTTAAAGAACAATTTTGAAGTAATACCTTTTGCCTTGTCCAGACAGTCCCCCTACAGAAGTGGATCAGGAAGAAGGTAGGCCAAGGGCTTCAGTAAGCACAGAGTAAGTTGCCCCAGTATCTAAAAGCAAATTGATGGATGCTCCCCTCACCCTGCACCCCCCGACAGTTATTAATACCTGGGTTTCCTCAGGTATAATTTGGATGGGAGCTTGTGTGGGGGCCCCTAGGCATCTTCAGTCCTGATTGTCTTGAGAATCTGACCCCTGAAACATATGCCTCTGGGGGCAATTTCTCTTCCAGTGTGGTCCTTTGCAGACCGGACATGGAGCTGGGGGCGGCTTAGATGCCTAAGGGCAATCCTGCTTGAGGTGCCCCTCCTTTCCACAGTAATAGCAAGCCCATCTCTTTTCACCTGGGTCCCTCTTGGCATGTTTCTCAGGCTGTTTAAGAATGGTTCTGACAGCCATTACAAGAGCTTCCACTTGTTCCTTTGTCTTTTTCTGCCTTTCTTTCTTTTCCTCATATTCCCTACCATAATAGACTGTTTGAGCCAGTTGCAGCAGATTATCTAAAAACTAATTTGGTCCATACACCTGTTTTAATAGCTTATGATGGATATCTGGAGCCGATTGAGTGCAAAACCTATCTTTTAAGATCACTCTTCCCTCTTCACTTTTGGGATAAATCTCAGTGAATCTGCAAAGGGCTTGTCTCAGTCTATCTAGGAATTTACCAGGAGCTTCCTTCTCCTCCTGTTCTATGTTTGCCAATTTGGCATAGTTTAAAGTCTTAGCCATGAAAGTAAAAGACTCTTACTCCTTGGAAGGAAAGTTATGACCAACCTAGATAGCATATTCAAAAGCAGAGACATTACTTTGCCAACAAAGGTCCATCTAGTCAAGGCTATGGTTTTTCCAGCGGTCATCTATGGATGTGAGAGTTGGACTGTGAAGAAAGCTGAGCACCGAAGAACTGATGCTTTTGAACTGTGGCATTGGAGAAGACTCTTGAGAGTCCCTTGGACTACAAGGAGATCCAACCAGTCCATTCTAAAGGAGATCAGCCCTGGGATTTCTTTGGAAGGAATGATGCTAAAGCTGAAACTCCAGTACTTTGGCCACCTCATGCGAAGAGTTGACTCATTGGAAAAGACTCTGATGCTGGGAGGGATTGGGGGCAGGAGGAGAAGGGGACGACAGAGGATGAGATGGCTGGATGGCATCACCAACTCGATGGATGTGAGTCTGAGTGAGCTCCGGGAGTTGGTAATGGACAGGGAGGCCTGGCGTGCTGAGATTCATGGGGTCGCAAAGAGTCGGCATGACTGAGAGACTGAACTGAACTGAACTGAACTGAAAGTCTTAGCACACACTTGCCTGAGTCCTTCAAGAATACATCTGACAAAATGACTCTGATCCCATCTTCCTTCAGCCGTGTTATAGTCCCAGTCTGGTTCTATAGTTGGGACTGCCTCATTCCCAGTTTGGAGGGCAGCTATCCCATCCTCCCTCTTGCTTACTGATTCATTACCAAGCCATTCATCTCCATAAGCAACGACTTTCCCCAAAACTCAACTTTTTGAGCCAGGAGTCAGCGATTGTCCCACAATATACATCACATCCTTCCAAGTAAGGTCATAAAGCAGAGTAACGCCTTTAAAATCTCTAATATATTTTCTGGATCCTCTAAATAGTTTCCCAGATCCTCCTTGATTCTTTGTATTTCTTTTTTTTTTTAATTTTATTTTATTTTTAAACTTTACATAATTGTATTAGTTTTGCCAAATATCAAAATGAATCCACCACAGGTATACATGTGTTCCCCATCCTGAACCCTCCTCCCTCCTCCCTCCCCATACCATCCCTCTGGGTCATCCCAGTGCTGGGCTTATTAACTCTCATAGATTGATTATTTCTCCTGATGGGTGCTTCATGAAGAGGCAACAGCTTCTGTGGCTGTTCCTCAGCCTCTCTGGCTATTCTGTGCATATGATCCCAGGGATAAATTGGAGAAACCTGCTTTTCTGTATCTCTTTGTTTCCTGTCCTCCATCTCGTCTCACCCCTTAGTTTTTGCTGTCTGAGCTTCTCTTACTTCGATTGTCTGAGTTTCTATTGAAACCAGAGTAGTCTGAGGTCATACTGAGACAGGGTTTGTTTGGACCTTTACTTGGATTGTTTGAATCTCAGTTTGGGTTTTTACTGAGACTGAGGTAACCCTTCCTGGGGGAGGGAGGTGGTCCCTGACTTTCAGCTTGCTCAGTTTGGAGCCCCAGGTATGGGGGCAAAGTAGGAGAACAGGGGGGAGCTGAAGGTTTCACACCCAAATCTATACCCTTAGGACATAAGTCTGGCATATCTCTCAGACAGAAGGGGCAACACATATGCTACTTCTACCCATTTCCCTTGTTTTCTACAGAACCGGTCTAATTGTAAAACGTATTATAATTAAGAGACCCTCCAACCAGCCACTGTTCGCCATCCTCCAATGAATACTGTGGCCATGCAGTTTCACATAGGAAGATCAGGAATGTCTTCTTTAAGCTCTGGGGACCAAATATATCCCAGTTGTTCAGGATACAGTTCAATGGAGTGAGGCTGGAATTGTTAGCTCCCATCTGTAAGAGAGAAAAAAAGCGACCAGTGCCTCTTTCTACCAGAGGCGCCCCTCCCTGCTCTAGATAGGGGTGTAGACAGACTTTACACTGAAGCTTTTCTTCCCTGGTTGGACTTAGTCTGTCCCTTACCAACGCAGGTGCCATATTCGTCCCTCCCGGTTCTACCATGGGGTTGGGGTGGAGATGCACCAGGGGTAGACCTGATGGCACCCCTGAGTGATGTCCAGTTCCTCACCCTTAAAACCTTGCTTGCCTCTGATGCCACCCAGGGTGCAATCAGAGTAACCTTCTGGAATGCCTCCCAAGCTAAGATCGCTGGGGGAAACATTTGTCACCTGAGTGCCTGTGCACGACCCTGAGTATATTCCTGACCACAATAAGATGGGTACGAACATAAAACTGAGATGTTCCTTCCAAACATCATCTCACCAGTATAAGCGATAGCAAAAGAGATGGTGAAGGGCTGGCCAGTGAGGAAAAAGTGACTTTTGTTCTCGAGTTATTAGGGCCAGTCCTTCCATTCATTCCCACAGATTCCACAGAAAGAATATCTAAGGAGTTGGGACAAAAGCCACTGAAAATTCTCCTCTGGTCCACTAGGAGATAGTGTTACCAAAGGAAGAAACTCATTGTACTTCCAATCTGAGTAAACTTTAACCTAAGAGATGCTCTTGAAGCTAGAGCTCCATCTAGCTTCTGAACTTTTGACTCCTAGTGAAGCTAGGTGCTTCCTGACTACCAATCCAAGTTTGGGACCTAAGTAACAGTATAGAGTTGGAGAAGGCGATGGCAACCCACTCCAGTACTCTTGCCTGGAAAATTCCATGGACAGAGGAGCCTGGTAGGCTGCAGTCCATGAGGTTGCTAAGAGTCAGGCATGACTGAATGACTTCACTTTCACTTTTCAGTTTCATGCATTGGAGAAGGAAATGGCAACCCACTCCAATATTCTTGCCTGGAGAATTCCAGGGACAGAGGAGCCTAGTGGGCTGCCGTCTATAGGGTTGCACAGAGTTGAAAACGGCTGAAGCGACTTAGCAGCAGCAACAACAGTATATAGTAACAGCATAGATCAAAGGTCCTTTGAATGTCTATGATCCGACAGATAGGTTAGTAGTTCTAATACCCAAGAAGTTATGAAATGATCACAGAGACCAGAAAGTTTGACCAAGAAAGGAGAGTTTAGTCCACACTTTTTTTTAAACATTTCTGGTCGGTCCCTGAAGGAGACATTGGGTGCCTCTTGGCATTGGCAGGTTAGTATAAACCCCCGACAGATTTCTGCAGTAAGCCATATGATATCACCATGGAACCGCAGAGCAGGGCTCCTTACTTGCTTTGTGCAGGGCATGTCATTCATTCACACAAGCACGTTGTTCAGTTCAGTTCAGTCTCTCAGTCGTGCCCGACTCTTTGCGACCCCATGAATCGCAGAACGCCAGGCCTCCCTGTCCATCACCAACTCCCGGAGTTCACTCAGACTCACGTCCATCGAGTCAGTGATGCCATCCAGCCATCTCATCCTCTGTCATCCCCTTCTCCTCCTGCCCCCAATCCCTCCCAGCATCAGAGTCTTTTCCAATGAGTCAACTCTTCGCATGAGGTGGCCAAAGTACTGGAGTTTAAGCTTTAGCATCATTCCTTCCAAAGAAATCCCAGGGCTGATCTCCTTTAGAATGGACTGGTTGGATCTCCTTGCAGTCCAGGGGACTCTCAAGAGTCGTCTCCAACACTACAGTTCAAAAGCATCAATTCTTTGGTGCTCAGCTTTCTTCACAGTCCAACTCTCACATCCATAGATGACCCCTGGAAAAATCATAGCCTTGACTAGGCGGACCTTTGTTGGCAAAATAATGTCTCTGCTTTTGAATATGCTATCTAGGTTGGTCATAACTTTCCTTCCAAGGAGTAAATGTCTTTTAATTTCATGGCTGCAGTCACCATCTGCAGTGATTTTGGAGCCCAGAAAAATAAAGTCTGACACTGTTTCCACTGTTTCCCCATCTATTTCCCATGAAGTGATGGGACCAGATGCCATGATCTTCGTTTTCTGAATGTTGAGCTTTAAGCCAACTTTTTCACTCTCCTCTTTCACCTTCATCAAGAGGCTTTTGAGTTCCTCTTCACTTTCTGCCATAAGGGTGGTGTCATCTGCATATCTGAGGTTATTGATATATCTCCCGGAAATCTTGATTCCAGCTTGTGCTTCTTCCAGCCGAGGATTTCTAATGATGTACTCTGCATATAAGTTAAATAAGCAGGGTGACAATATACAGCCTTGACGTACTCCTTTTCCTATTTGGAACCAGTCTGTTGTTTCATGTCCAGTTCTAACTGTTGCTTCCTGACCTGCATACAAATTTATCAAGAGGCAGGTCAGGTGGTCTGGTATTCCCATCTCTTTCAGAATTTCCCACAGTTTGTTGTGTGTTATCCACACAGTCAAAGGCTTTGGCATAGTCAATAATGCAGAAATAAATGTTTTCTGGAACTCTCTTGCTTTTTCTATGATCCAGCAGATGTTGGCAATTTGATCTCTGGTTCCTCTGCCTTTTCTAAAACCAGTTTGAACATCTGGAAGTTCACGGTTCACGTATTGCTGACGCCTGGCTTGGAGAATTTTGAGCATTACTTTACTAGTGTGTGAGATGAATGCAATTGTGCGGTAGTTTGAGTATTCTTTGGCATTGCCTTTCTTTGGGATTGGAATGAAACTGACCTTTTCCAGTCCTGTGGCCACTGCTGAGTTTTCCAAATGTGTTGGCATATGGAATGCAGCATTTTCACAGCATCATCCTTCAGGATTTGAAATAGCTCAACTGGAATTCCATCACCTCCACTAGCTTTGCTCATAGTGTTGCTTTCTAAGGCCCACTTGACTTCACATTCCATGATATCTGGCTCTAGGTGAGTGATCACATCATCGTGATTATCTGGGTTGTAAAGATATTTTTGTACAGTTCTTCTGTGTATTCTTGCCACCTCTTCTTAATATCTTCTGCTTCTGTTAGGTCCATACCATTTCTGTCCTTTATTGAGCCCATCTTTGCATGAAATATTCCCTTGGTATCTCTAATTTTCTTGAAGAGATCTCTAGTCTTTCCCATTCTGTTGTTTTCCTCTATTTCTTTGCATTGATTGCTGAGGAAGGCTTTCTTATCTCTTCTTGCTATTCTTTGGAACTTTGCATTCAGATGCTTATATCTTTCCTTTTCTCCTTTCCTTTTCGCTTCTCTTCTTTTCTCAGTACTTGTAAGGCCTCCCCAGGCAGCAATTTGGCTTTTTTGCATTTCTTTCCCATGGGGATGGTCTTGATCCCTGTCTCCTGTACAATGTCAGGAACCTCAGTCCATAGTTCATCAGGCACTCTATCTATCAGACCTAGGCCCTTAAATCTATTTCTAACTTCCACTGTATATTCTTAAGGGATTTGATTTAGGTCATACCTGAATGGTCTAGTGGTTTTCCCTACTGTCTTCAATTTAAGTCTGAATTTGACAATAAGGAGTTCATGATCTTGGTCACATTCAGCTCCTGGTCTTGTTTTTGGTGACTGTATAGAGCTTCTCCATCTTTGGCTGCAAAGAATATAATCAATCTGATTTTGTTGTTGACCATCTGGTGATGTCCATGTGTAGAATCTTCTCTTGTGTTGTTGGAAGAGGGTGTTTCTATGACCAGTGCATTTTCTTGGCAAAACTCTATTAGTCTTTGCCCTGCTTCATTCCGTATTCCAAGGCCAAATTTGCCTGTTACTCCAGGTGTTTCTTGACTTCCTACTTTTGCATTCCAGTCCCTTATAATGAAAAGAACATCTTTTTTGGGTGTGAGTTCTAAAAGGTCTTGTAGGTCTTTATAGAACCGTTCAACTTCAGCTTCTTCAGCATTACTGTTTGGGTCATAGGCTTGGATTACCGTGATATTGAATGGTTTGCCTTGGAAACGAACAGAGATAATTCTGTTATTTTTGAGATTGCATCCAAGTACTGCATTTCAGACTCTTTTATTGACCATGATGGCTACTCCATTTCTTCTGAGGGATTCCTGCCCACAGTAGTAGATATAATGGTCATCTGAGTTAAATTCACCAATTCCAGTCCATTTTAGTTCTCTGATTCCTAGAATGTTGACATTCACCCTTGCCATCTCTTGTTTGACCACTTCCAATTTGCCTTGATTCATGGACCTGACATTCCAGGTTCCTATGCAATATTGCTCTTTACAGCATCGGACCTTGCTTCTATCACCAGTCACATCCACAACTGGGTACTGTTTTTGCTTTGGCTCCATCCCTTCATTCTTTCTGGAGTTATTTCTCCACTGATCTCCAGTAGCATATTGGGCACCTACTGACCTGGGGAGTTCCTCTTTCAGTATCCTATCATTTTGCCTTTTCATATTGTTCATGGGGTTCTCAAGGCAAGAATACTGAAGTGGTTTGCCATTCCCTTCTCCAGTGGACCACATTCTGTCAGATCTCTCCACCATGACCCACCCATCTTGTTGCCCCATGGGCATGGCTTAGTTTCACTGAGTTAGACAAGGCTGTGGTCCTAGTGTGATTATATTGACTACTTTTCTGTGAGTATGGTTTCAGTGTGTTTGCCCTCTGATGCCCTCTTGCAATACCTACCGTCTTACTTGGGTTTCTCTTACCTTGGGCATGTGGTATTTCTTCTTGCCTGCTCCAGCAAAGCGCAGCCACTGCTCCTTACCTTGGATGAGGGTATCTCCTCACCGCCACCCTTCCTCACCTTCAACGTGGGATAGCTCCTCTAGGCCCTACTGTGCCCGCATAGTCATTGCTCCTTGGACGTGGGGTTAGTCCTCCCAGCCGCCGCCCCTGACCTCGGACTTGGGTAGCTCTTCTCGGCCGTTCCTAGGCCGTCGCAGCCTGGCACTCTCGGCCGCTGCCCCTGACCTTGGACGTGGGGTAACTCCTCTTGGCCCCTGCCCTTTAGACATGGGGTCCCCCCGGCTTCTGCCCCTGACTTCGGACGTGGGGTAGCTCCTCTCAGCTGCGCTTAGCGTGCCAGTCACAGCCGCCTGTGCTTAGTGCACCGGTCGCAGCCACCAGCTGTAATAAAACAACATCTGAATAGCAAAGTGTGACTAAGGTTTAACTTACACCTCCAAGCAAAATGATCATTAGGAATTCATCTGTATAGTGCCTGCATGCTTGCCAAGTCGCTTCAGTTGTGTCTGACTCTTTGTGACACTATGGACCAAAACCTGCCAGGTTCATCTGTCCGTGGGATTCACTAAGCAAGAATACTGGAGTGGGTTGCCATTTCCTCCTGCAGGGGATCTTCCCGACCCAGGGATCAAACCAGATCCCTTAATTCCACATGTATTGGTAGATGGGATGTTTACCACTAGTGCCACCTGGGAAGTCCCATCTGAGCAGTAGATCATATCAAGCCAGTACAAAGTAAAGGACAACGTAATCAGTGATAAGCAAAGGAGAAAAAACTTTAGTACATGATTATCTATTCTCCCAGTCATGAAGTGTGACATAAAGAACTTGGAAAAAAGCTATCCATATTAGAAAATTGTCTACTTGATCCAGTGATCTCAGTATAGTTGTCTACTCTTGTGGATCATCTACCTCTGAATACTTTTAGTTAGCTTTCCATGAAATCCCTAATGTAAATAGAGGTTCATTGGTAAAATATTTTATTTGTATTGGGCTCAGTTTTGTGAGGTATAACAGCAGCAAGAGTAATTAAGAGTCCTAAAATCATAGCTCATAGCTAGGTTCTAATGTAGATATATGCTGATCTGTTTTCTAATAGGCTCACTCACTAAGTTAAAAATCATGGAAAGCATTTATTAGATTAATTTTGGAAAGCAAGCCTATATTCATGGTGCTAAGAACCTATTACACTAATCGTTACTCTGATAGCCTTCTCACTCCCTCCCTCCCCCAAGGAAAACAGGATATATATAAGGTCATAGTGTATGACAGAGTTAAGTGTTTGCTTCTTCCTGTGATAAATTCTGGTTTTAGTGGACATTGAGAAAGTTTATGGAATGTGTTTATGGGCCTCTATCTGCATTTTGATTGTTTTGTTTAGAATGTACAGCATGTATCTATAGATCTGTTCATTTATAGGCCAGAGGGAACTTGTCTATTCACGGGGCTGTTAGAAGGAGTGAAATGTGAAGACATAGAAATTAAAACCTAGATTTATAGTGTCATTATATTTTTAATTTATTTTCTATTGAAGGATAATTGCTTTACAAAATTTTGCTATTTTCTGTCAAACCTCAACATGAATCAGACAAAAGTATACATATGTCCCCTCCCTTTTGAACCTCCTTCCCATCTCCCTCCCCATCCCACCCCACTAGGTTGATACAGAGCCGCTGTTTGAGTTTCCTGAGCCATACAGAAAATTCCCATTGGCTATCTATTTTACATATGGTAATGTAAGTTTCCATGTTGCTCTTTCTATACATCTCACCCTCTCCTCCCCTCTCCCCATGTCCGTAAGTCTATTTTCTGTCTGTTTTTCCATTGTTGCCCTGTAAGTAAATTCTTGAGTACCATTTTCTAGATTCTGTATATATGTGTTAGAATATGGTATTTATCTTTTTCCTTCTGACTCACTTCACTCTGTATAATAGGTTCTAGGTTCTCCATCTCATTAGAACTGACTCTTATGTTCCTTTTTATGGCTGAGTAATATTCCATTGTGTATATATACCACTACTTCTTTATCCATTCATCTGTCAATAGACATGTAGGTTGCTTCCATGTCTTGGATATTGTAAATAGTGCTGCAATGAACAATGGGATATGTGTGTCTCTTTCAATTTTTGTTTTCTTAGGCTATATGTCTAGGAGTGGGATTGCTGGGTCATATGGTGGTTTTATTTCTAGTTTTTTAGGAAATCTCCATACCATCTTCTATAGTGGCTCTATCAATTTACATTCCCACTAACAGTGCAAGAGCATTCCCTTTTTTCCACACTCTTTCTAGCATTTATTTTTTGTAGACTTTTTTGATGATGACCTTTCTGACTGGTGTGAGGTGATATCTCATTGTGGTTTTGATTTGCATTTCACTAATAATGAGCGATGTTAAGCATCTTTTCATGTGTTTGTTAGCCATCTGTAGGTCTTCTTTGGAGAAATGTCTAGGTCTTTTCCCCACTTTTTGGTGGCTTGTTTGTTTTTCTGGTTTTGAGTTGTGTGAGCTGATTTTCTCTTTTGGAAATTAATCCTTTGTCAGTTATTTCATTTGCTATTATTTTTTCCCATTCTGAGGGTTGTCTTTTCACTTTGCTTAGAGTTTCCTTTGCTGTGCAAAAGCTTTTAAGTTTAATCAGGTCCCATTTGTTTACTTTTGTTTTTAATTCCAATACTCTAGGAGGTGGGTCACAGAGGATCTTGCTTTGATTTATGTCATTGAGTGTTCTGCCTGTTTTCCCCTGAGTTTTATAGTTTCTGGTCTTACATTTAGGTCTTTAATCCATTTTGAGTTTATCTTTGTGAATGGTGTTATGAGATGTTATAATTCATTCTTTTACATGTAGCTGTTCAGTTTTCCCAGCACCATTTATTGAAGAGGCTGTCTTTGTCTCATTGTATATTCTTAGCTCCTTTTTGTCAAAAATAAGGTACCCATAGGTGCATGGGTTTATTTCTGGGTTTTCTATCTTGTTCCACTGGTCTATATTTCTGTTTTTGTGCCAGTACCATACTGTTTTGATGACTGTAGCTTTGTAGTTTATTTCTGGGTTTTCTATCTTGTTCCACTGGTCTATATTTCTGTTTTTGTGCCAGTACCATACTGTTTTGATGACTGTAGCTTTGTACTATAACCTGAAGTCAGAAAGCTTGATTCCTCCAGCTCCATTCTTCTTTCTCAAGACTGCTTTGGCTATTGGGGTCTTTTGTGTTTCCACATGAATTGTGAAATTTTTTGTTCTAGTTCTGTGAAAAATGCCATTGGTAATTTGATAGGCATTGCATTAAATCTGTAGACTGCATTTGGTAGTATAGTCATTTCCACAATATTGATCCTTCTTACCCAGAAACATGGAATATCTCTCCATCTGTTTATGTCATCTTTGATTTCTTTCATTAATGTCTTATAATTTTCTGTGTACAGTTCTTTTGTCTCCTTAGATAAGTTTATTCCTAGATGTTGAATTCTTTTTGTTGAAGTGGTGAACGGGTTTGATTCCTTAATTTCTCTTTCTGATTTTTCATTGTTAGAATATAGAAATGCAAGTGATTACTGTGTATTAATGGTGTGTTCTGCAACTTTGCTAAATTTACTAATTAGCTCTAGTAATTTTCTGATACTATCTTTAGGGTTTTCTTTGGGGGCAGGAGGAGAAGGGGACGACAGAGGATGAGATGGCTGGATGGCATCACTGACTTGATGGACGTGAGTCTCAGTGAACTCCAGGGGTTGGTGATTGACAGGGAGGCCTGGTGTGCTGCGATTCATGGGGTCGCAAAGAGTCGGACACGACTGAGTGACTGATCTGATCTGATCTGATGTACAGTATCATGTCATCTGTGAACAGTGAGAGCTTTACTTCTTCTTTTCTGATATGGATTCCTTTTATTTCTTTTTCTTCTCTGATTGCTATAGCTAGGACTTCCAGAATAAATGTTGAATAAAAGTTAGGAAAGTGGACACCCTTGTCTTATTCCTGATCTTAGGGGTAATGCTTTCAGGTTTTCACCATTGAGAATAATGTTTGCTGTAGGCTTATCATATATGGCCTTTACTATGTTGAGGTAGGTTTATTCTATGCCCATTTTTTGGAGAGTTTTAATCATAAATGGATGCTGTATTTTGTCAAAGGCTTTTATCATCTATTGAGATGACCATATGGTTTTTATCTTTCAATTTGTTAATATGGTATATTACATTGATTTCTGTATATTGAAGAAACCTTGCATCCCTGGAATAAACCCAACTTGATCATGGTGTATGAGCTTTTTGCTGTGTTGCTGAATTCTGTTTGCTAAAATTTTGTTGGACTTTTGCATCTATGTTCATCAGTGATATTGGCCTGTAGTTTTCTTTTTTTGTGTTGCCTTTGTCTGGTTTTGGTATCACGGTGATGGTGGCCTCGTAGAATGAGTTTGGATGTGTTCATTATAGCCTAACTTTATCTAGTTCATTAGACTTTTAAAAGTAAATTCTTTCTTAAGTGAACTGAATTTTACAATTTCATTTACAAGAAAAAAAATGTCTCTACCTAGTAATTTAATGCTGTAATACAGTAATTTAATACTCAGAATAGTCATGTAGAAGGAAAACATACTTTTTAAGTTCTTTTAGTAAGAGTCTAATGGAGATAGTTAAGGGTTCAGAGACAGAATCAGGCAAATTTGAAAGGGTCATGGGTATTCCCAGTTTCAATTATGGTCTAACTTACTCTGGGGGACCACTTGAGGGTAAAATGGAATGGTTTTGTGCAGAAAGAATGGAAATTAGATCAATAGAAATGTCAAAGTTTGCCTTAAACAATTATGCTAAGCTCATTTTGAGCCGCTAAAATAATCACTGGAAACAGCTATTTGTGAATGTATGCCCTATCACTGAGGTCCCAAGTAGGACATGTAATTAGCCTTTTTAATCTTTTTTTTTGAGCCTTTATAGACTTTCTTTTGAGAGAAGGCAATGGCACCCCACTCCAGTACTGTTGCCTGGAAAATCCCATGGATGGAGGAGCCTGGTAGGCTGCAGTCCAAGGGGTCGCACAGAGTCTGACACTACTGAAGCAACTTAGCAGCAGCAGCAGCAGACTTTCTTTTATCTAATGTCCAAATTATTTCTGGTTTCTTGTTATGTGTTAAAATTCAGAGTGCAAGAAGAATACATTTGAAAATAGAATGTGTTGTTTCAAGTGCTCTTGGTCATCTTCACTCTCTTGTTTAATTTGAAATGTTGTAAGATTTTTCCTTTCAGATTATTCTTCTTTTTCAAGAGTCTTGGTAGTGCTCAACTATTTGTGGTAATTTCAGATGAGCCACTTTCCAATTTAAAATTCTTCCAATTATATTATTATTTCTCTTTATAATCCAGATATTATATCGGAATATTATTTAGAAGTATGAGGCTTTTTCTAAAGTACTCAGTTGATTCAAGAATATTTTACCTGTTGTTTTATGTATGTATGTATGTATTTATTTTAAAGTGTGGGCTTTGCCACTCACAGCTACAGTGGTGGGTGTAGCCACCTGCCCCTTGTCTGGGATGCCTGGCTTCTGGTCAGTGGGTTGGCTGCAGTTCACCATGCTCCTTGCATGACTAAATGTTTGTCCAGTTAACCATAATAGGAGAGGTTTCAGAAATGACCTACAATAATTTTCTTTGGAATTTCATTATTTGTTTTATCCATGTCCTCTGGTATGATGGTTCATTAGGCTTTCAGTCTACTTTGATTAGTCATTTTTTTTTTCCTCCTTCTGATATGGTAACCGAGAACCTATTAAATTGATGCAAACCTGGAAATTAGTGTATTAGAACTTAAAAGTATTCTAGATTTCCCTTTATATTTTTGCTTGTTGCCTGTAAACTTCTGAAATTATTTAACTATACTGTGAAGCCTATCATGGGATTAGGTTTAGACACATGAAGAGGTGAATAAATTCTTACTGGGTACTGAAGAGAAATCTCTTTTTTGCTAAGGGTGTGCTCAGCTACTAGAAAGGATATGTGAGTGTAGAAGGAAAAAATGGATGAATGTCCTTTGAAACTGCCATTAGTAAGGAAGCTGAAAACTTCAAGTTCTCTTCATAAGAGCCTTTACCCTCAATAAATGTCAAAGGAAGGGAAAGATATGAGTGTTTAGGTTTTTCCTGAATTTTGCTTTTTGTTAAGATAAACAAGGAATTTTGTAAAAAGAAAAAGAAAGCTACATGAGACTCATATTGACATAGAGAAGATTTAGTGCACACACACACACACAAGTCTCATTAGGCATTTGAGATTTTGTCTCCCTTGAGTTCAAAAGCATTCCATAAGTGAAGAATTGTGTAAAAGGCACAATTAGTAACAGTAGGTCACAGAAAATTTGGGTTGTTTCAGATCTAAAGGAATGTCTTAAATACAGAATTGTGGTCTTAATGAGAATGTATTAAGTGATGGAGTTCAGGAACCCTACCCCCGAATATGGTACTTTGGCATACTGCATATCTTAAGCTGAAAGAATCTGAGAAGTGGCATGGGCTTTCTGACCTTCCCCTGAATCAGGGCATAAAATTCTAATTTAAAAGGTAGCCTCATATCTTTTTCATGACTTTCCACTCTTAATCCAGCCTAACAGAAAAATGCTCAGGTTTAACCATTTCAGGTCTTCATTTTCTTACAAAGGCATCTGGGCCAAATAAAACTTATATTAAGCAAATTTCTATGTGTTTTGCTGATTAATCCATCTTTTGTTATAAGGATCCCAGGTGAGAGTTTTAGTGAGTGAGTGGGAGAGTGAAGTCACTCAGTTGTGTCAGACTCTTTGCGACCCCATGGACTGTAGCCTACCACACTCCTCTGCCCATGGGATTTTCCAGGCAAGAATACTGTAGTGGGTTGCCATTTCCTTCTCTAGAGGATCTTCCTGACCCAGAGATTGAACCTGGATTTCCTGCATTGTAGGCATATGCTTTAAAGTCTGAGCCACCAGGGAAGTCCTAGATGAGACTTTAGAAGGGGAAAAAGAGATATTTTCTCTCCTGTTGTAAGCAAACTGAGGTTTTAAGGTAAAAATGGGGGTGTTTGGGGGCATCTTAGAGTTAATTATTTCCCTAAATACACAAAAAGAGAGACACAGTGAATACAAGATAATTTAAAGATTTCCTCATCAGCCAAAGCATAGTGAGGCAGTGGTGTAGTATAGGACATAAAACACCTTCCTCAGTCATATATTTGAGGCTGGCCTGCAATCATTTTACTGCAGGACCTGTGCATCCTACATTGCTTCAGTCGTGCCAACTCTTTGCAACCCCATGGTCTGTATCCTGACAGGCTCCTCTGTCCAGGTGGGATTCTCCAGGTAAGAATACTGGAGGGGGTTGCCATGCCCTTCAGGGGATCTTCTCGATGCAGGGATCGAACACACACCTCTTATGTCTCCTGCCTTGGCAGGCTGTTTTTTTACCTCTGACACCCCCTGGGAAGCCCTATAACCTGGTTGTTAAGAAGCCTGAGTCACCAGAAGTTTCCTGGAATCCTGACAGATGTATAACCAGAAGGAAGACAGGTACCAGCTCTTAACACTTCCGTCCAGTGAAGAGAACCACATAGCCACTAGAGTAAATAATTCAGGTCATCAGAAAGCCATGAACCAGAAAAGGATGCAAAGTTTTCTAGCATTTAGTTGAGACTCACCCAGAGGAGATCACATAGATTGGCCTGGGTATAAAGGATGGTTTTACCCATCCTTCTTCTGTTTCCATCTAATTATTTACCTAAGTGTTTTCATTGCTTAACTATGAAAAACAAACAAAAATGTAAGAATATATTTGATGTTAAACCTTCTTGCATTCTAATAATAAGCATAGCTAGCCCATGGAAATGATATGTTGTTTAAAGCCTTATCCGTCTTATTAAGAAATGTGTTTTTATTAAGATTTTATATTTATTAGCTATTCAATTTTGTGGCACACTTGTAACACGTTGACCAATTTATTTACTACCAATAATCATACAATAACTAAATCTACAAAAAATTTTAACAAATTAATTTAGAAACATATTATTGTTTCAGAAATATAAATAGGATAATAACTTTCAAACATAAGAACATACATCACTGTGATAAAATTTTGTGGGAGGAGTGGAATAAAAATGCAAATTCAAGATGGAAGAAAGTCATGTAAAATATTTATCTCTTGAAATAGTCACATATGTTTAATATGTTTTATGGTACATATCAAATTACTATAGTAAATATATTCTATGAATTACTTTATTAAAGTGAAATGACATTTTAAAGTTCTAGTATTTACAACATGCCACAAAATCACATTCTTTACCTCTCCTTGAACTTTCAATGAGGAATTATGTATCAACCTAAAAGTTTTCATTATCAATAACTAAACCTTTTCTAAAACCTTACACACGTACTTTTAGCTTTGACATTTACTCCTTCAGAACCTTGGACACAACAATATTTTCACATTATTAAGTCCTATAATCCATTGTTCATCCAACTTTTTCCATGCCCTTAAGCCTGCTTACCCTTTGTTCCATCCTTCTAAATTTCTTCTGTATGTCCTTAGTATTTTTTCCGTTCTTCTTTCATCATACTTGAAAAACATTTCAAGTTGAAGCTATGAATAAAAATCATATTTCCAACTATACTGAGTCTGTGTTTCCCAGTTAATATAGCTGGTTAAAAAAAAGAAAGAAAGAAAGCAAATACTGACTGTCTTCCTTTATATTCAATTATTATATTAAATGTATATGTACTAAATATTTTAAATAGAAGCATGGGTCATCAGACTGGATAAAAAAGTCAATACTTAATTACTATGTTGCATATTTGAAAGTTGCTAAGAGAATAGATCTTAAAAGTGCTAATTACAAGGAAAAAATTAGTGACTATATATGGTGATTAATGTTAACTAGACTTATTGCAAATATTGAATCATTATGTTATACATTTGAAACTAATATCATGTTATATGCAAATTATACCTCAATAATAATTTAGGTGGGAGAGGGAGAGGGTGGGATGATTTGGGAGAATGGCATTGAAACATGTATAGTATCATATATGAAACGAGTCGCCTGTCCAGGTTCGATGCACGATACTGGTTGCTTGGGGCTGGTGCACTGGGACGACCCAGAGGGATGGTATGGGGAGGGAGCAGGGATGAGGGTTCAGGATGGGGAACACGTGTATACCTGTGGTGGATTCATGTTGATATATGGCAAAACCAATACAATATTGTAAAGTTAAAAAATAAAATAAAATATTAAAAAAAAAGCTAAAAAAATACTTAAATTTATGCTGTTTGGAAGTAAATCATTTTCAATATAAAACACAGATAGGTTACAAGGCAATGATGGAAAAAACATTTCATATAAACACTATAATTAAGTTAGAATGGCTATATTAATATCAGAGAAGTATAGAAATTTTATTAGGACTAGAAGGAGGACATTTCATAATGATAAAAGTTTCAATGAATCAATAATATATAACAATTAGATGTTTATATACTTAATAGCTAAACATAAAGCTTTATGAAAGAAAAACTGATGGGAGAATTGGACAATTTCAGAATTACATTTGGAGATTTCAAGATTCCTTTCTCAGTACTTGATATTGCAAGGAAACAGAAAGTCAACCAATAGACATAAACAACACTATCAACTGGATTGAACTAATTGCCACTCATGAAACACTCCAGTCCAAGATATGAATACTATTTTTTGCCATTTAAAAAAATGTACAGGGAATGCTTTTAAAAAAGACCATAATATGGTCATAAAACAAGTCTCAAAAATTTGGAATTATTAAAATAACACAAAACATATTCTTTGACCAAAACAGAATTAAACATCAATAACATAAGGATATTTGGAGAATGTCAAAATATGTAAAAATTGTGCCATGTAGTTTTAAAAAATCAATGAGTCAAAGAAGTATTGAAAATTGAAATGTGAAGTTAATAAAAAGGAAAGCACAAAGTAAAGCAATGCTTGGATGGAAGTCTATGGCCTTAAATGCTTATAAATTTGGCAAAACTAATACAATTATATAAAGTTTAAAAATAAAATAAAATTTAAAAAAGAAAATAGGAAATGTCAAAAATCATTTATCTAAGTTTTCAACTTGAGGGGCTACAAAAAAAGAAGGTTAAATCAGAGATAGATAAAAGAAGGGAAATAATGAATATAAGTGTGAAAATCAATCAAGAGTAATGAGGGAAATATATGAAACTGGTACCTAGTTTCTTTAAAATATCAATAAAATTGATAAACATTTAGTTAGGTTTAGCAGGAAAAAAGTATATGCCATAAAATACAATATCAGGAATAAAAACAACAGCTGTATATTTTATACACATTAAGAGAATAATAATATTATTAATCTTATTATATATGTTAAATATTAAGAAACAGATAAAATAGTCAAATACCTTGACAGAAACAGGAACACAAAACTTACTCAAGAAGATATTGAATGCCTATATATTCTAGAACGCACCTCCAGGGCTAAGTGGCTTCACTGGTGAATGGTATCACACATATGAGGCAGAAATTATATACATTCTATATGAGCTCTTTCAGAAAATTAATGAGAACAAGCTTCCTAATTCATCTTGTGAGACCAGTATTACCTTAAATACAAAACCAGAAGATAAAGACATTAAAGTAAAACTATATAATTATATCCCTCATGGACATTAATGTAATAATCCTTAATAAAACATTGGAGAAACATTTAGCAATATGTAAAAACAGCAGGATAATGCACCATAAGTAGGATTTATCCAAAGAATGCAAGATAAGGATACTCAAAAATCAATCAAGATTCCAGTTTCAGCCAAGATTGAGTAAATCTGTTACAGTCTGTCTCTCCCACTGACACTTAAAATCTCTGGAGGCAACACACACACACAAACACCCAGATTATAAACACACACTGTATCTGAAAACTGAGAGGTAAATAATAGTAGGTAGATTGGGGAGGGTGCAGTTACCAATGAATGAAAAAGCAGTAGGGCTGAAGTGCATGAGAATATACGTGGCTAAAATTCTGACTGATTCCTGTCTTTCTGGAAGTGTTATTACAACTCAGTGTCCATCAATTTGACAACTTAGATGAAAGCATTAGCAAACTATCACCTATGAGTCAGTTCAGCCACCATCTTTTTTTGTAAATAGATTTTAGCTCAGTTGGTAAAGAATCCACCTGCAAAGCAGGAGACTCTGGTTCGATTCCTGGGTTGGGAAAATCCACTGGAGAAGGGATAGGCTACCCACTCCAGTATTCCTGGGCTTCCCGTGTGGCTCAGATGGTAAAGAATCTGCCTGCAATGCGGGAGACCAGGATTCAGTCCCTGAGTTGGGAAGATCCCCTGGAGAAGGGAAAGGCTACCCACTCCAGTATTCTGGCCTAGAGAATTCTATGGACTGTATAGTCCATGGGGTCTCAAAGAGTTGGACATGACTGAGCAACTTTAGTATCTATTCAGATATCTATTTAATATCTATTTCAGTTTAATATCTATCCAGAACCCAATTATTTCTCACTATCCCCACAGCTACTCTCCTGGTCCGGGCCATGATTAACGCTCACCTGGCTTATTGCTCTAGATTTCCCCATGTTCTCTGTGTTTGTTTTCTCTTCTACCCCTCTCTCCTCCAGTAACCACAGAGGGGTGGGAGGGGGGAGGGATTCTTCTGCTCAAAATCCTTCTGTGTCTCTCTATTTCACTCAGAGTAAATACTAAAGTCATTCCAACGACCAAAAAACTTAAAATAGTCTGCTCACCTAGTTGGCATTTCTATGGCAACATCTGACATTTCTTATTTCCTGTTTTCACTCATTTCCTGATACTCTCCTCAGTTCACTCCATATCAACTCTGTTGACGTTCCAGTAATTTCTTGAACATGCTAGGCACCCTTCTGCCCAGAGCTACAGCACTGTACTGTTAAATTTCTGCTCAAATGTCACATGATCGGAGAAGGCAATGGCACCCCACTCCAGTACTCCTGCCTGGAAAATCCCATGGACGGAGGAGCCTGGTAGGTTGCAGTCCATGGGGTCGCTAAGAGTCGGACACGACTGCGCGACTTCACTTTCACTTTTCACTTACATGCATTGGAGAAGGAAATGGCAACCCACTCCAGTGTTCTTGCCTGGAGAATCACAGGGACAGGTGGGCTGCCATCTATGGGTCACCCAGAGTCGGACATGACTGAAGCGACTTAGCAGCAGCAGCAGCAGTCACATGATCAGTGACATCTTCTTTGAGAACTCTAGTTATCTCCCAAGTCCCCACTCTCTCCCTATCCTTCTTATCTTGCTGTGTATTTTTTTTTGTACTTTGCACTATCTTATAATAAATATTTGTTGATGAGTATATGAAAATATATAAAATCTTACTCAGCATTTAAACATTTAGTGTAAGAGGAAAGTTCTCAAGATACATTAAAAAATGCATATTACAATGCCATTCTCCTATCTATTCTCAATTTTGTCAGTAAATATTATGTATATATGTCTGTATGTACAGAAAAGGATTTATATGCATTCACCAAGATCTTATTTCTGCAAGGGAGAAGGTGAGTGAATAGAATTTTCTTCAGCTTTCTATAGTGAATGTTTATTATATTATAAATAAACAAAAATTAGTTAAATATGAATGAATTGACTGAAGAAAAGTTGTTGTGAGTACTTTTCAGCTTAGTCCCTCTCTGATACTTTTGAAACATGGAGATATTACAGGGAATGAGCTCAGAGACTTGAAATAGCAGATATGTGTCCAGAGAAGGCATTCTAGAACATATACTGCTGAGCATTTATTTATTCCAAAGAGAATGAACACCTTGTTTAAGTAAATGGCTGGGTTCTTTGCATGTCTTAACTTTGATTTATTATTGGAGAAGGAAATGGCAACCCACTCCACAGTTCTTGCCTGAAGATTGCCAGGGACGGGGAGCCTGTTGGGCTGTCGTCTATGGGGTCGCACAGAGTCAGACACGGCTGAAGCGACTTAGCAGCAGCAGCAGCAGCTCAAATCTACTTCTTCCTGTTTTGACCTGGGTTCCAAAAAACCCCAGAGCCTTAACACTAGGTGAATTGTTTTCACTCTTCCAAGTATATGTAAAAAAAAATTCACCAACCACAGTTAATCTAGGTATTATCAGCTAGTTATACTGTCAGTTTTATATTGACAGATACAACGGAAAGGTGGAAAGTCTAAAAACCCATGGATCAGAAACGTGTTTTATTTTTCTTTGTCTTCTGAGGAATCAGTGAACATTGTTCAACATTGGAACATCATGTGTATCCTGAATAGATTGAAAAATGTTAAATCAAGTGAATTTATGTTAAGGAAATAAGTGGGTTCACATAATTTAAAAATTCCTCAACCATTAAAATGTTCGCTGGACTTGACTATTTAGAGTTAGATTTAGTTCATTCCTAGTTGAGTTCTTTAAACCCCTCATTCATTTAGTTCCATAATATCAGTATGAAAAGTGCATCACCAATTCATGTGTGAATCAATACAAATGAGTATTTAATTACTACAACACAGGCCACAGCATTTGACACATCTGTAGTGTTCCAAGAAACAGAATTTCCATAGTTTTGTGGGGAAGATTGCTTGGTGTAATTTTTCCAGAAACACACTTTCCTTTGAAATTTTGCTGACCGTTTCCTCTAACAAACTGATATTTGCTGTTTAATCCCTTCTTTGCTCTGTAGCCTCATGGAGACTTCTATACTTGTTGTTTGTCTACAATTCCAATATCTTTTCCACAAAACTCACATGTCCCCACACTCCCTTCTTCATTGATTTTTGTGTCTGTGGTTGAGGGGAAGCTTGAAGTAATGAAAATAAATAGATTGGATTTCTTGTCTAGCGTTGACTAGGAACCTAATGAAGCTTTCAAAAAACTATGGGAAATAAGAGATGAGCTGTTGGCCAACAGACCTTGGAAGAAAGAAGTAACTTTCATTGGCAGTTGGAACAGATGGCATCTTAAGCATGACAGATTTCCCGCCACTCCAAGTAGAATCGATATCCACAAGCATGAAGTAAATTAGCTGGCAGTGGATGAAAAGTCTTCCTATTAGTTTGATTTAAGTTTGGGTCAATTTGCATAGTTTTACCATGATACTTTGTTTCAGTTCATTGCTTTTAAACCAGATCCAATAGCAACCATCTCAAGGATTCTGTGATGACTAGCTTACTGAAATAAATTTGAGACTGGAAAGGATTTTCAAAGAAGGAGCAAAATAATTGAAGTGTCCAAAAAACATTTTCATGTTTACTTTTATCCTCAGTGGATATTCAGATAAAATGATTTAAAGGGCAGCATTCTTCTCAGAAAAAGTTACAATGTAGTTGGAGGATGATAGGGATTATATGGATAAAATACGAATATTTATCATTGTTATTTTATGCCCAGTATTTTCCAACTGGAATTCTTTTAATTCTTATGACAGATCACCTGGGTAGTGACAAAGTCTAACTTCAAATCCATGTTTGGCTGAGTCCAAAACCCATGCTTTTTCAATCTTTCAGCTACATGATGTTGATAGTTGGTCTTCCATCAGCGTTTAGGTCTTTTCTAAGCTCAACATAGTGCCAAGTCCTTTCTTAAAGGCTTTTTCCCATCAGGAAAGTCTTTATGTGCTTGTTCTAGGATGCATGGACTAAATATAAGGGTCAATCACATTTTGATTCGGAAACCCAGTAACTTAATTTAAGTAAATGGATTCCTAATAGTGAATAAACAGGCATTTATTCATTTACCATTCTAGTGCAAGAACTGACTATTCACCAAGCATATTCCATGTGACATATACACTGTTCTGGGTATGGGAAATATAATAGTGAAAAAAAAATGACAGTTTTCATGGGGAAGAAAGGCTTTAATCAGATAATCACATAATAAGCATGTAAATTTCAAATTTGTTAAGAGTGATATGAAAATTAAAGGATACCCATAATATTGAACCTACAAGACCTTCTAAAACTAACAGCAAAAAAAGATGTCTTTTTAATCAGAGGGGACTGGAATACAAAAGTAGGAAGTACTCCAGGAGATACCTGGAGTAACAGACAAGTTTGGCGTTGGAGCACATAGGCTAACAGTTTTGCCGAGAGAATGCAGTGGTCATAGCAAACACCCTCTTCAACAAAATAAGAGAATAACTCTACATATGGATGTCACCAGATGGTCAATACTGAAATCAGATTGATTATATTCTTTGCAGCCAAATATGGAGTGGCTCTATACAGTCAGCAAAAACAAGACCAGAAGCTGACTGTGGCTCAGATCATGAACTCATTATTGCAAAATTCAAACTCAAATTGAAGAACATAGGGAAAACCACTAGGCTATTCAGGTATGACCTAAGTCAAATCCCTTATGATTGTACAGTGGAAGTGACAAACAGATTCAAGGGATTAGATCTGATAGACAGAGTGCCTGAAGAACTATGGACGGAGGTTCATAACATTGTATAGGAGGCACAAATTGCTTATGTGTTGTGCAGGTCATCAAAACTATCCCCCAAAAAAAGAAATGCAAAAAGGCAAAATGGTTGTCTGAGGAGGCCTTACACATAGTTGAGAATAGAAGAGAAGTGAAAGGCAAAGGAAAAAGGAAAAAAGCAGAGTTCCAAAGAATAGCAAGGAGAGATAAGAAAGCCTTCCTAAGTGATCAATGCAAAGAAACAGAAGAAAATAATAGAATGGGAAAGACTAGAGATCTCTTCAGGAAAATTATAGAGATACCAAGTGAGCATTTCATTCTGAGATGGGCACAATAAAGGACAGAAATGGTGTGGACCTAACAGAAACAGAAGATATTAAGAAGAGGTGGCAAGAATACACAGAAGAACTGTACGAGAAAGATCTTAATGACCCAGATAACCACAATGGTGTGATCACTCACCTAGAACCAGACATCTTGAAGTGCAAAGTCAAGTGGGCCTTAGGAAGCATCATGACAAGCAAAGCTAGTGGAGGTGATGGAATTCCAGTTGAGCTATTTGAAATCCTGAAAGATAATGCTGTGAAAGTGCTGCACTCAATATGCCAGCAAATTTGAAAACTCAACAGTGGCTACAGGACTGGGAAAAGTCAGTTTTCATTCCAGTCCCAAAGAAGGGCAATACCAAAGGATGTTCAAACTACTGCACGATTGCACTCATTTTACATGCTAGCAAAGTAATGCTCAAATTCCTCCAAGCTAGGCTTCAACAGTATGTGAACTGAAAACTTCCAGATGTGCAAGCTGGTTTTAGAAAAGTCAGAGGAACCAGAGATCAAAGTGCCAACATCTGTTGAATCACAAAAAAAGCTAGTGAATTCCAGAAAAACATCTACTTCTCCTTCATTGACTTCTCCTTTGACTGTATAGATCACAACAAACTGGAAAATTCTTAAAGAGATGGGAATACCAGACCACCTTACCTGCCTCCTGAGAAACCTGTATGCAGGTCAAGAAGCAGCTGTTAGAACTGGACATGGAACAATGGACTGGATAAAAATTGGGAAAGGACTATGTCAAGGCTGTGTATTCTCACCCTGCTTATATAACTTACTTGGAGAGTACATCATGCAAAATGCCAGGCTGGATGAAACACAAGCCAGGATTGCCAGGAGAAATATCAATAACCTCAGATATGCGAATGACACCACACTTATGGCAGAAAATGAAGAAGAACTAAAGAGCCTCTTGATGAAGGTGAAAGAGGAGAGTGAAAAAGTTGTCTTAAAACTTAACATTTAAAAAACTAAGATCATGGCATCCAGTCCCATCACTTAATGGCAAATAGATGGGGAAGCAAAGAAAACAGTGACAGACTTTCTTCTTTTAGGCTCCAAAATCACTGCAGACGGTGACTGCAGCCATGAAATTAAAAGATGCTTGCTCCTTGGAAGAAAAGCTATGAGCAACCTAGATAGTATATTAAAAACCAGAGACATCGCTTTGCTGACAAAGGTCCGTCTAGTCAAAGCTATAGTTTTTCCAGTAGTCATGCATGGATATAAGGGTTGGAACATAAAGAAGGCTGAGTGTCAAAGAATTTATGCTTTTGAACTGTGGTGTTGGAGAAGACTTTTGAGAGGCCCTTGGACTGCAAGGACATCAAACCAGTCAGACCTAAAAGAAATCAGTCCTGAATATTCATTGGAAAGACTGATGCTGAATCTGGAACTCCAATACTTTGGCTACCTGATGCGAAGAGTTGACTCATTGGAAAAGATCCTTATGCTGAGAAAGATTGAAGGCAGGAGGAGAAGGGGACGACAGAGGATGAGATGGTTGGATGTCATCACTGACTTGATAGACATGAGTTTGAACATGCTCCGGTAGATGGTGAAGGACAGGGAAGCCTGGCGTTTTACAGTCCATGGTGTTGTAAAGAATCAGACATGAGTGAGTGACTGAACAACAACATAATATTGAAGGCTTTTTTCAGAGTGGATTCATAAAGTGCAGGGAGTGTATTAAAAATATTCTTGAGGTCAACTCTGTAGAAGGAAAGGAAATGGACAGATAGATCAGAGGGAAAATTTAGGTTATGATGAAGGCACACTGAAGGCTTCACCTGATACACTGAGAATCCTGAAGCTAGGATGACCCTTCTGAGTTGCTTAAAGTTGGCATAAGTGATCTGGTCTTTATATCCTGTATCAGTCAGTCATTGGATTTATGCTGCTTTGGAGAGGAAGTGTTTTGAGGACAAAGTATTATGTGTGGAAATGTCTTTAAATCTTTTTCTAAAAATTTGGCTTCGGTGGGAAAGAGAGAGAGTGATAACTAGAGGGCAATGAGGGCTGAAATGAGAATTTTATTTTCAATGAAAGAAGCTCAGGACATGGTCCTGGTAAGGAGAGGCTTTATGGGATGTTATTGAGGGAGATGCCTGTGGGTAAGAGGTTTCATCAGAGATTGAAGAAGGGTCATGTTGCTAAGGATTTAGTTGTGGGCATGTCCTACCACAGAAATGATTTGTATGTAAGCCCTTCCTTGTTCCTTGGTTTGCGTATAAATAAAAGTGGTTCATGTAGATTTGAAACTTTAAAGTCTTTGTTTGGATTGCACTTCCAACCTTTTTCATGATATTTGCTAGGAGAACTACCTCAGCAAAGTGGAATGATGAAAGTCAAATATAGAAGCCAGGGGATGAGAAAAAATAAAAGAATGAGTTTGGCACAGGATATTGGGCATAACCATTTTAGGGTCTGGAATGATTCCTCATAAGAACAACAAAGGATATGACTATTGATTAATACATAAGTAGAATTGGTGCCTTTGCTGTAAGTATCGGGCATTTACCTGGTATAATTAGAACTATTAAGTATAGCTATGTCCAAGAAGAGAAGGATTCAAGACATGATAGCCACTGGTGATGGCAATAGAAAGTGGGATCAGATGTGAAGCTCTGTGGTTCAGATTGTAAGCAATCTTCTTATGTCTGGAGTTGAATGTGGAAATATATGAATCTCAAACTTTTTATGACATTAATATTCTAGTAGTTTTGCTGTTTCTGCTTTCAGTCTGAGTGGTTAATTCTGTTGTTCTCACCAGAACACAGTCATGGGGGAGAACTATGATGTGTTCATTCATTCATTCATTCAACAAATATTTTCTCAATATCTGTTGTGGGATTGGCATTTTGCTAGTGGTAGAGTACAAAGTGGTTGTAAAAAGTGATCAGAGCAGTCTTGCAGGGGAAGACAGACTTGGTACATGAAAATAATAATTAAATGGCTACATATTGTTTTAAAAAGGATTTGGAGCAGTTTTGCAGGTATGTTATGGTGGAAAGAGAAATTAATGGGTTATGGATTATGTTATCTTTTGGAGAAAAATTTTAATGAATTGAATATGATATATTGTGGAGAGAAATAAATGCTAAATTTTCCCAGATTTCTGGATTGAGCATCTAGGATGGACCATCATACCATTTACTAAGAAGGGAAAGCCTTGAGGAAAAGAGATTGAACAGGGTTGGGCTGCTAAGGATTTAGGTGTGGGCATGCTACATTTGAGATACCTATGAGCCATCAAAGTGGATATATCAGATAGGTAATGGTATATGTGTATGTTTAAAGATGAGAGCAATGATCTGTGTATGAGAAATACATTTTGGAGTTGATGACGCATAAATGATATATAGCAGCAGTAAAGGATGAGATCATTTAGGAAAGAAATAACCCAGCTAAAGAAGAGAAAAGCCTTTACAGAGTCCTGAGGTACTCCCGAATTTAGATTTGAGGTGGATGATAAAGAGATCTTGGTGCTCAAAGGAGAATTATCCTGGCATGGTGATCTGGTTGTGTTCTCACAATGGCATTTAGGAACACAAAATAAGAACAGTTTCCATTTATAAGGAACTTAATGTGGGGGTCACTCTTCCAAGTGCTCCATCTATGTTCATATGTATAATTCTCACAACAAACTTACATGGCAGGCCAGACATGTGTCACCCGAGTTTATAGTTGAGGAACCTGAGGCTCAGAGGGAACTATTAACATGTCTGGAGTTAATTGGAAACAAGCTTCAATACCAAGCAATCAGGCTTCAAAGCCTGTATATAACTAAGGTGCTATTTTGCCCTTTAAAATGCCAATTCACCCTCTCCTCAATATGTCAGTTTACTTCTCTAAGGCTATCAAGAAAATCTCTTTCATTTCCAATTGATTCCTTTAGGAAGGATCCATTCCTTTTTAATGGGCTCACAATGGGCTACCTAGGATAAGCCCTCTTTTGGTTAATTCAGTCACAACTTACTTAGGACCTTAATTCAGTCAGTTCAGTCACTCAGTCTTATCCAACTCTTTGTGACCCCATGGACTGCAACATGCCAGGCTTCCTTGTCCTTCATCAACTTCCGGAGCTTGCTCAAACTCATGTCCATCAAGTCAGTGATGCCATCCAACCATCTCATCCTCTGTCGTCCCCTTCTCCTCCTGCCTTCAATCTTTCCCAGCATCAGGGTCTTTTCCAATGAGTCAGTTCTTCACATCAGGTGGCCAAAGTATTGGAGTTTCAGCTTTAGCATCAGTCCTTCCAATGAATATTCAGGACGCATTTCCTTTAGGATGGACTGGTTTGATCTCCTAGCAGTCCAAGGGACTCTCAAGAGTCTTCTCCAACATCACAGTATAAAAGCATCAGTTCTTTAGCACTCAGCTTTCTTTATAGTCCAACTCTCACATCCATACAGGACTACTGGAAAAACCATAGCTTTGACCAGAAGGGCCTTTGCTGGCAAAGTAATGTCTCTGATTTTTAATATGCTGTCTAGGTTGGTCATAGCTTTTCTTCCAGGGAGAAAGCATCTTTTAATTTCATGGCTGTAGTCACCATCTGCAGTGATTTTGGAGCCCAGGAAAAGAAAGTCTGTCACTGTTTCTACTGTTTCCCCATCTATTTGCCATGAAGTGATGGGACCAGATGACATGATATTAGTTTTCTGAATGTTGAGTTTTAAGCCAACTTTTTCACTCTCCTCTTTCACTTTCATCAAGAGGCTCTTTAGTTCTTCTTCACTTTCTGCCATCAGGGTGGTGTCATCTGCATATCTGAGGTTATTGATATTTCTCCCAGCAATCTTATTCCAACTTGGGTTTCATCCAGCCCAGCATCTTGCATGATGTGTTCTGCATATAAACAGGGTGACAATATACAACCTTGACGTACTCCTTTCCCAATTTGGAACCAGACTGTTGTTCCTTGTCCAGTTCTAACTGTTGTTTCTTTGCCTCCATACAGATTTCTCAGGAGGCAGGTAGGGTGATCTGATATTCCCATCTCTTTAAGAATCTTCCACAGTTTGTTGTGACCCACACAGTCAAAGGCTTTGGCATAGTCAATAAAGCAGAAGTAAACATGTTTCTGAAACTCTCTTGCTTTTTTGATGATCCAGTGGATGTTGGTAATTTAATCTCTGGTTCCTCTCCCTTTTCTAAACCCATCTTGAACATCTGGAAGTTCATGGTTCACGTACTGTTGAAGCCTGGCTTGAAGAACTTTTTTTTTTTTTTTCTGGGTTAATGAAATTTTTTTAATTTTATTTTATTTTTAAACTTTACATAATTGTATTAGTTTTGCCAAATATCAAAATGAATCCATCACAGGAAGAACTTTGAGCATTACTTTACTAGCGTATGAGATTAGGGCAGTTGTGTGGTAGTTTGAGCATTCTTTGGCATTGCCTTTCTTAGGGATTGGAATGAAAACTGGCCTTTTCCAGTCCTGTGGCCATTGCTGAGTTTTCCAAATTTGCTGGCATATTGAGTACAGCAGTTTCACAACATTATATTTATGATTTGAAATAGCTCAACTGGAATTCCGTCACCTCCACTAGCTTTGTTTGTAGTGATGCTTCCTAATGCTCACTTGACTTGCATTCCAGGATGTCTGGCTCTAGGTGGGTGATCACACTTTGTGGTTATCTGGGTCATGACCATCTTTCTTGTATAGCTCTTCTGTGTGTTCTTGCCACCTCTTCTTAATATCTTCTGTTTCTGTTAGGTCCATACCATTTCTGTCCTTTATTGTGCCCATCTTTTCATGAAATGTTCCCTTGGTATCTCTAATATTCCTGAAGAGATCTCTAGTCTTTCCCATTCTTTTTTTTTTTTTTTTAATTTCTTTGCCTTGATCACTGAGGAAAGCTTTTTTTTTTTCTTTTAATCTCTCCTTGCTATTCTTTGGAACTCTGCATTTAAATGGGTATATCTTTCCTTTTCTCCTTTGCATTTAGCTTCTCTTCTTTTCTCAGCTATTTGTAAGACCTCTTCAGACAACCATTTTGCCTTTTTGCATTTGTTTCTTGAACCTTAATTACATCTGGAAAAATCCCTTCACCTATGTCATATAATATAACCTAATTATGGGAGTGAAATCAGTCATATTCAGACTCACCCATGACCAAGGGGACGAGAATGTATAATGTGGAGACAGAGGGTAAGAATCTTGGAGACAACCTTGGAATTCTGCTTGCCATGGGTTCCAGAGTCATCTACAGAGCTCGGATGGATTCAGCCTCCTGAGTATACATGGGATCATCTGGGCATGGTTAATTTGAATGACAACCATTTTAGTGTGTGGATTGGAAGCCACTCCAATCCAAATCACTTCCATTTCACCATTTCTTCCAAAGTAGACCACAGCTGCTCTGGAACTGAACTGCAGGACCATCCACTAAACAGTTATTTTGGCAATGGACATGTATTCTGTTCCATCTGAGCACTAGTTAAAATGGTATTTACAATGGCATTGCTAAGCAGAATTGAAACTAAAATGTTGTACCATATCACAGTCTTAGGCATGGAAGAGACTCAAAGAGCGTGATTACCTGAAAGGCCAGAACAAGCTTTTGTTCAGTATATAAATTCACAGTCTAGACTCATTATGATTTGTTATTCAAAAGGATGCATGCATTGCTTTTCTAACCAGTGTGTGTGTTCAGTTACTCAGTCATGTCTGACTTTGTGTGACCCCCTGGACTATAGCTTGCCAGGCTCCTCTGTCCATGGAATTTTTCCAGGCAAGAATACTGGAGTGGGTTGCATTTCCTACTCCAGGGGATCTTCCTGACCCAGGGATGAAACCTGCATCTCCTGTGTCTTCTGCATTGGAAGGGGGATTCTTTACCACTGTTCCACCTGGGAAGCCCTTATTAACCAGTACCTTATACATGTGGGACTTTTCAGGTGGCTTGGTGGTAAAGAATCTGCCTGCCAGTGCAGGAAATGCTGGAGACGTGGGTCCTACCCCTGGGTCGGGAAGATCCCTGGAGGAGGAAATGGCAACCCACTCCAGTATTTTTGCCTGGACAGATCCTGGCAAGGATCTAATCCTATGGACAAAGGAGCCTGGTGGGCTACAGTCCATGGGATCACAAAGAGTCAGACACGACTGAGTAACTGAACACGCACATGTGCCTTATATATATAGGGGGTATGCAGCAGGCATTTGTTGAACCAAATAAAAGTTGCCTTTCCAGAATGACTATTTATTATGCATCTGAATCAGTGCATACAAAACTTGAATTTCTGTGACCTTAAGTTTCCCCAAACCTGCTTTTAAACAGTCTGTTAAAAGTATGAAAAACATCAAATTCCTTTTTTGTTGAGCTAATTATATTTCTGACCAAAATGACCACTGTACCTTTAGAAGTCATGTTCATTTGTCAAGCAGTAGATGCTTTAATTATACACAGTATTGTTCACAAGATTGGACAGCTTACTTTTGGTTATCCATATGTAAAATAAAAAATCGCTCAGTAACTTGATAGTGAAAAATAAAAAATCGCTCAGTAACTCTATAGTGAATTGCTTGCTGAAGGTGTTTCATCTTCATATTGCTTAAGAGTAATCCCAGGCACAGAAAAAAATTGAAGGAAAGCATTGTTATCCTTTGAGGCAACTATGATTGCCTGCTGGTCTTGTCAGCCTGGGTCTCAGGACCCATAGTTGCCACAGTGTGTTCTACAGAATATTAGTTTCTTCATGTGTAAATAAGTGTTCCTGACAAAAAGGTTACTGACCAAAATGTTGGGAAAAGTAGTACACTTTGTGTTCCATTCAAGGAGCCACAGTGTACATTAGCAGTTGAACAACTTCTAGTAGTCATGAAGACAGGTTTTAACCCAGCATTTTCCAAACTAATTTGACCACAGATATTGCTTTTTTTCTTCTTAGTGACTCTGTGAATCACCTAATAGTATCTCAAGAAAATAATGTTCCTGTTTAGAGGGATGCTTTCTGAATTAACAAGGCATTTGATTGGGTTTCTCTGGTGGCTCAGACAGTAAAGAATCTGCCTGCTATGCAGGAGACCCAGGTTTGATCCCTGAGTTGCGAAGATCCTTGGGAGAAGGAAATGGCAACCCACTCCAGTATTCTTGCCTGGAGAATCCCATGGACAGAGGAGCCTGGTCAGCTGCAGTCCATGGGGTCGCTAGGAGTCGGACACGACTGAGCGACTTCACTTTCACTTTTCACTTTCATGCATTGGAGAAGGAAATGGCAACCCACTCCAGTGTTCTTTCCTGGAGAATCCCAGGGACGGGGGAGCCTGATGGGCTGCCGTCTCTGGGGTCGCACAGAGTCGGACATGACTGAAGCGACTTAGCAGCAGCAGCAGCAGCAGAGTGACTAACTTTCACTTTTTCACTTTGATAACAAGGGTTGTGTTCATTTTCTCTAGGGACAGTTCTAATCACGGTGGGTAAATTGGGGAGTTAATATTGACTGAGGACTTGTTTCGTGTAGGATATGGCATGTCTCTTTTTAACTTTCAATTATTTCTGTAGGACAGGTAATCTGAGTCCTCTGTTACAGATGCAGATGTTGGAGTTCAAGGAAGCAAAACATTGTCCACTATTAATATGCTCTCTTTTGTAGAGAAAAACAGAACTGCTGATGACACAGTTTACCTAAAAAGAACAGCTTTCATGAAGGGTTCTGCAGAGGTCCTTGAAGGAAAATTAAGATTCTGTTCATGTCTCCAACTGAGATTTTGAATATCATATGGAGAGATGCATCAATGTTTTTATTAGTTAAGGGCACTGAGATTGGGAAAAATGGATGAGAGTTGAACTAAGATATCAGACCCAAGTACTCTCTAGCCTTCTGAAATGAGATGGTCACCAGCTCCTGGAAAGAGCTAGGTCCCTGGGTGTCAATGCTCTGAGTCTGTCACTTAGATATTTACTGGATATGTGCCTGCTTCTGAGATTTTGATTGATATTGTGCCTATTTGATTATCTCTATGAAAAATAAGTTCTCAACCAGTCTTTGACACATACATCAGCAATAGCTGATAAGTTTTCAGGGAAAAAAAAACCTTATTTCTAGCTGACTAAGGACTGCAATATATGATATTCTATATTTTGAGGACTGTCTTCTCTATACTATATTTTAGATGCTTTTTGGGGAAAAATTGTTCTTGTGCTATAACCTGCTGGAGTGCTTCTGAATAATAGTGTTAATAAAAGATGGTTTGTTGAGATTCAGGGTTTTATTTGTTTTGGTTAGTAGGGAGAACAATTTTAATATATCTTAAAATCGCACAATAAGAAAAACAGAGTGCATTTATTTTCTCCATGAGTATGATGTATTGAGTCATTCCACATCCCAAGTGTTTCTCAATTTCAACCATCGTGCAAGGCATTTAATCAAGATGGGCTCTTAAATAACACACTGTGCTATTAACCAAATACCATTACTATAGAAAATGATGAAGAGTACTTTAGCTGAATTATTTGTAGCCAAAAATGCCCCAAATACAAGCTTTTTGCATATTTTCTTCAGGCAAATGCCTCAGTCACCTTGTCATTGAATAACTTTGTACCTGAATACCACACCTGGGGTTCCCTAATGGCTAAGACTATAAAGAATCTGCCTGAAAAGTGAGAGACCCTGGTTTTGATGTCTGAGTTTGGAAGATCCCCTGGAGGACAAAATGGCTACCCACTCCAGTATTCTTGCCTGGGAAATCCCATGGACAGAGCAGCCTGGCAGGCTACTTTGGGGCGTTGCAAAGACTTGGACACCACTGAATGATTAACAGTTTCACCACACTAATATATCCTTCTCTAAACAGCTCTGTAAACAATTAAGCACAGAAGGAAAACCCAATAGAACACATTTCAATGCATTCTAGCCATTCTTCCTATGGGCAGGATATATATTATTTTAGGATATTTGTATTTGTATGTATACTGTATTCCTATACATTAAGACTCTATCAATTTTCTCATAAGATTTATGACTTCTGAAATCCATCAGTCATTTAGATGACAGCCTGTATGATTTTCTCCCATGTCATGATGAGGTATGAGTATGTCTATGTGTGACTTCAATGAATGAATTCCTCTGTTCCCTGTATTTCCTGTAAATTGATATTTAGAGTTATGCATTTGAGATAATTTAGATTGGATCACTTCAGAAAGACTATTTCATAGATGTTGTTGGTTACATCCATCATTAGGCAAAACATTTCTGGTTGTTCCTCTTCTGGTGATATTAGTAGCCTTTGATTATTAACACTTAAACTCATTTTTTAAAATTAAGGTTTATGAAATGTCTATATTTGACTACAGTTATTTATTCTTTAGTTACTAGCTGGAACATTTCTATAATGAGAAGCTTTCCATCATCAACTATTTGTTTCCTGTGAGATATAATTTGTACAGTAAAGAAAGAAAAAAAGGCTTGATTCATTCTCTTTTATTTACCAGTTTTCAAATAATGAAGTGGTTTTCCAACATTGGGTGTATTCTTATAGTATTATTATAAATGTGTGAATTTAAAAATATTTGATATGTTTTATTATTTTGTAATTATTTTTCTTATTTATTCTTACATTGTCTCAACAATGGCCAGAGTAGCCTCTTCATTTTAAATTCTGAGACCCTTGGGCACTATCCTAGTAGTCACTGGTAGCATTCTTGCTTTCTGGTATGGAAGCTCATATCTTTTTTTTTTTCAAGTTCATTAAGATATAATTGACATACAGCACTAAGTTTAAGGTACAGCTAAAGGCTTATATTTAACAGTCCTGGAAAAAGCCATTTCTCAAAGGAGTCCTAGATCCTTTTATGTGGAAATCTATTTAGAGATACAAATCTGAATTCTAGGAATGCTTATTCTTAGTGAATTGCTCATTTTTAGTAGTAGTAGTAGTTTAGTAGTAGTAGTAGTTTAGTTACTAAGTCGTGTCCGACTCTTGCAAGCTGGGAAATATGTAAATATTTTAAAATTCAGAAGTGTGCTGTTTTTTCTTTAATAATCACTTTACATCTGAATCTTCTTTGTTTCATGCCCTAAACTCTCAGTTACTAATTACATTAATATCAGTACTCATTTATTTATTCCATTATGGCACATTGAATTTTCCAAAAAAATGGGCACAAACATGTTTCCAATGCCATGTGTGCTTCTAAAAACTTGTCACTTTCCATCAGGAGGCAGTCTATTTTCCTTCCATTGAAATTGGGCAGAACTTTGTGTGCACCTCAATAAATAGAATGAGGCAGAAATGATACCCATGACTTCTGGAAGTTAGGTCATGAAAAGCGATGCAGCTTCTGCTGAGCTTTCTCATGAGTGCTCACCCTTGGAACCAACTACCACTGAGGAAGTCCAGGTTCCAGGAAGAAGTTGCCTGTAGGCTTTCTGACCAGCAACCTCAGCTGATAGACAATATTAACCACCAGACTTCTTAATGAGCCTTCAGATTGTTGCATTTCTCCAGCTGACAAAGATTGGAGTAGAGATAAGTTAATTTCAAGAGCTGCACAAATATTTGGTTCAGGAGCAAAATTAATGCCATTTTGTTGGTGTTAAATTACTCACGACTTACTGCTACTGAGTAGAGCCCTTTCTCTTACCTTTTAAATTTAGCTTTATTGAGGTAGTAGTAGTTTAGTTGCGAAGTCCTGTCCAACTCTTGCGATCTCATGGACAGTAGCCTGACGGGCTTCTCTGTCCATGGATTCTCCAGGCAAGAATACTGGAGTGGGTTGCCATTTCCTTCTCCAACTGAGGTATAACTGACATACAAAAAAATATACAATTTAAAGTTTACAATTCAATAAATTTTTATATATGTATACCTTGTGAACTCATCAGCACAAGGAAGAAAATGAACCCATCTATCACTCAAACTCTTTGCTCCTGCTCCTTTGCGATCTGTGTAATCTCTACCTGCTGCTCCTTCATTGCCACCACCTCCATCTGTCTCCACTCAACCCCTTACTGGTTTCTTATTATAATACATTAGTTAAATTTTCTAGAATTTTATATTAATTGAGTCATGCATTCTATACTCTGGTCTTTTTTTTCTGGCTTCTTGCCCTCAGTATTATTATTTTGAGATTCATCTGCTGTAGTGTCTGTGAATGGTTCATTCTTTCTTATTCTTCTATTTTTTATCTGTTCCCTACTACTAGAAATCAAGAACATTACTAGTAACTTCTTCCTTCCTCCCTTTCTCCAGCATGTATTTGAAATAATATAGCTTCACTCCCAAACAGTATCAAAAGGCAATCAGTAAGCTCATTCTCCTTTTCATATATGGCCCTGTTTTTATTCATCTATGTCCCATTTTATTATAGTCAGAAACTGTATCGTCACATATGATACTTTTCTCATTGTAATTATCACTTTATCTTAGTTCTACAGATAAATATATATTTAATATCCACTTCCAGATCTTGCATCAAAGTTTCTCATCATTTTGGTTGTCTGAAGATTTCTTTAGTGGAGGAAGTGGTATTCTTTGTTTTTGTGAGGCTTGTGGCAGCTGTTGTTTTCCTCTTTGTTTTGGCAGGTTGGTAATAGTTGTGCACTTTTTACCTGAAGTTATGTTTGTCTGACTAATACACACTGGTTCACATTTTCTTTTCCATAAGTATCTTACATATTTTGCTTCATTTTCTTCTGACATAAAGTCAAAATGTCTGATGACAACCTGATTTTCTTTTTCTTACAGGTGATTTTGGGAAGTTGGGCACACTTCATATGTGCAAGACTCTTTTTTTCTTTAAAGTACAATTATTTTACTAGAATACATCATGACTGTCTGTGATGACTTTCCCATACATGTGGCACAACTTTTCAATCAAAATTTCAAGCATTTTTATTTTATTATTGTTTTAACTTCAGAGAAGTTTTCCTGATTTGTAGCTAGATTTTTGTACTACTTTTTTTTTTTTTTTTGCTTTGCTTTAATTTTCTTCAGGGACTCTTATAGCAATATGTCAAATCTTCTTTGGTTATCTTCTATAGCTGTCTCTTTCTCAAGAATATTTTGAATCTTATTTATATTTATTATTTTTAAAACTTCCTGCTTTCCATTTTATCTTTCTCTTAAGACTTGTATTTTGTTCATTTACTTTAGAATCATTTCAATTTTAGTCTTTTCTAAAATGGTATTTCTTCTATTCATGTTCATTTCTGAGTTATGTCCCCTATTCTTGCATAGCTTCCATTTCCCAGTAAACTCATTTCTACATGTTTCTAATTCTCTTTTATGCTCTTCTTTCATAGCTTCTATAACTTTTTAAAAAAGTTTTTTTTTTACTAAAATATTAAGATAGAGTTTTGTGGATGTGTATTTCTAGACAGCCTTATTATATTCTGCTCCTTACTTTTTTAAGAGTAACTTTGTATGGAAATTAATAATACTTTCTTGTTTGCTGATGTTTAAGAGAATGTTTCCCTATATTTAAACAGAATAGCTTTTCTAGATTCAAACTAGATTTATAACTACCTTTTCTATTGCTTTCACAAAATGATAAACAAAAATAGTAGTTTTGAGATCTGACTTCTCTGCACCCTTCTTCCATCTGTATCTGAATCTTCTTTTTCCTTTATTCTGTTGCACCTGCCCTGCTCAATTGGTATTCTTCTTAAGGTGGGCTTTTATCTTGCATGGGAGCTTCCTTTTATTCATTTTGAAAATTCAGGGCTCAGATGACTTGTGCTCCATCTAATCTTACAATGGTCCGCCCCCGTTCCCCGACACACACACATTCGGATGATGACAGTAAAAGCCCTCCTAGCTTCTGCTTCCAGATTGGCATCACAGTGAGTGTTTTGGTACTTTGGGGCACTATGGTTCTTAGAGCCATTAGAAGCTGCTCTGCCTTCTTTTTCTCCCCTCCCCACACATGGGGCTAACATGTATATTTGCACCTGCTGGTTTCCCTCCCTTCCTTCCTCACATTTTTGGTTTCTGTACACTCCTAGTTTTTTGCAGCTGTTGCTGGTGGCTGTTTAGATTTGTTCTTTCAGATTTGGTTGGAGTGGGAAAAGGCTCTGGGATATTTAATAAGTATCCTTTTGCCATTCTCCCCAAGTCCTTGATTTTTAAAATTAGTTTCTCTGGTGATTATAAAGAGGAGCCAGAGTTGAGGAGTCCAAAGATCTGAATTCTTGTTCCACCTCCATCACTTTCTGGCAATGTCACTTTTTAAAGTCACTTAAATTATGTGAATTTCAATTTCCTTATCAATAAGATGATCACAGTAGTACCTGTGCTATCTTCCTCATAAAAGATGTGTATTATTCATGATTAATATAAGTGAAAATTCTTTGAAAGTATAAAACTGGATTCAGTCTGTACACTAGTAGATCATTCTTAAATGAATACCAACAGCAGCAGCAACCACGCCTTTGATCCACATACAATGTATTATACAGATGTTGCAGATGTGAGGGCAGTATTTGTATTTCTTACTAAGAAATCTGAAATTGTGTTATTTTGAGATACTGTTCCTTCTTGCTTCAGAACAGTGGTTTTCAAGGTCTGCCTTGTATTTGGGGACCTCAGAGAGAGCTGGAGATCGGGATTCCTGTGTTCTGCTTCAGGCAGAGCTGCTTTCCTCTTTTTATGTTTTATATTGTTCTACAGATGACTGTGTATGTAAAAGAGTTCTTCAACAGCAATGACTACAACAACAGCACCGATATATTGGTTTGGAAATCTTGGATTTGGTAATTTCTAATTTAGGTACACACTATGAAGAAAATTTTTATTTCCCCTTCAGTTTCTTGGGACTCTATGCATTTTCTACGAAATACAATATATGCTAGTTCATCTGTAACCTACCATTGAAGATATACTGAACTGCCAACTGACCCACACAAGAGACTCCCCAGGTAGTGCTAATGGTAAAGAATCTACCTACCAATGCAGGAAACACAAGAGACAGGATTTAATCCCTGGGTTGGGAAGATCCTCTAAAGTAGGAAATGGCAACCCACTCCAATATTCTTGCCTGGAAAATTCTATGGACAAAGGAGCCAAGTGAGCTATGGTCCATGGGGTCACAAAGAGTCGGACATGACTGAAAACAGCACGCACACACACACATACACACACACGTGTGCTTTTAATATTAGCTGAGAACACTATGTCGTGTACCCTGGTAACTAAGAGTATTATGTTACCAAAGAGAGAAGGGGATTTTTTTTTTTTTTTACCAATTCTTGGTACCCTGACAATTTCAGGCAAATCTTAGAAATAGTTAAGTTTTAATTTTCCACCAATCTGCCTTTCTCTCTGCACCCCACTCCAATACTGTCAAGCCCCTTTCCTTCTGGCCTCTAATAATTTTGAGGCTATGCCTTTGTACCATTTCAACTGAGAAACAGAACAAAGGTTCGGTCCTCTAAAGTGATTTACTTACCTCACTTAGCCATGGTTATCGTTTCCTTTCTACAAAGAAGCTGATGTTTGTCAGTCATTAGAAAATTAACATAATTAAGCCAATTCACACTAATGAATGACTGGTAGCCTATAACCACTCCTTAGCTATTAATATTTTAAAACTAGGATGCTTGAATTACTAATTGTGGACTTTTAAACACTTGCTGTAAAAGTGGGGAAACAAAGCAAAACATCAGGCCAAATCAGAGATGGATTCTGCACAGGTGGGCTAATAAGCGGGTCACTGGGTTAGGACCACTGCAAAGCATGCAAGCTATGCTCTTTATATTTCCAGAAAGTGCCACCATGCAGAAGGTGCCTCTGGAAGGGCCCTTCCACATTTTCTTTTTTTTCCCCATGATGCACCTCACAGCTTTCTTCAAAGCATTAAATTTCACAATGTCTTCTCAAACAGTAGAGCAGGTCACTTGTAAATACAAGTTGTATTACATGTCAGATGTTTTGAATTGGGGGTTGCCTCCAGACATCCTTGGACTTAAATTAGCACGTCTGTGGCAGAGACTGCCAGTTGTCTATCCCAACATCCATTCTCTCCTTCCTCCCTAATTAATAGAATCTCTGGTATATTGAGGATGGTAGTGTTTCCAGCCTGAAGCTTACATTTCTCCCATTGCTTGTCCATTGATTATAGGGGTATGTCTAAGATCTGGCCACTGAAATGGAAGCAAAATGTTGTGTGGATTTTTCATAAACACACTATGAAAGGGAGGGCATGCCTTTTTGTCTTTGCTCCCTTTCTTTGGCTTACTTGCTGGAACTTGGACCTGATCACTGGAGATGTAGAAACCATTTAGATGAGGGAAAAAGGTAAGATCCAGGGTCATCAATGTCAGCATGAAGCTGAAAAAACAACTCTGGTCTTCTAATGTGTGGACTGCTTTTACTTGAGAGAGAAACTCCTGTCTCTGTTTTCCACCTCTCCATTACTTACAGCAAAGCCTATTATTGTTTCAAGTCCCTAATTCACAGTTTAACTACAGTGAGGGCATTGTTTCCATGCCATGTATAGTTGAAGAAAATGACTTAAATTCTGTTCTAAAATATAAGTTTCAGTTTAAGAATACTTATTCTACCAATAAATTAAATTCATCAGACTTTAGAAATTCTTTCTAGTCCTTATCTGAATTACAACAGGGACTCCTATACTTAAAACATTGCTGCTCAATCTTCAATATGTGTATGAATAATCTGGGAATCTTGATAAAATTTAGATCCTGACTCAAGGTCTGGGGTGGAACCTGAAATTCTACATTTCTAACAAGCTTTAAATGGTGCTGATGCTGCAGCTGACTAGCACTTTAGACATGGAGGGTGTCTTTAAATGTGCAGCTCTCTTTCTTTGTCTCATTTCCTCTCATCAGAGTTTCTGGAGGTAGGCATCAGAAAGCTGTATGATGAAGAAATATCATATAAATTTTTATAAACACACAAGTTTGAAAGTCACAAATATGGCACATGCATTGGTATTTGTAAATTTCAAACAGTATAGTAGATACTGATGCATGCTGGGAAATGAATTTCTTTTTTTTAAGAGCAATAGTAAATCTCCTTCCTTCTAATTTGGAAAAGATAATCTCTGTTTTTAACCCAGAGTGTACAGAAATAGTCATGTTTTAAAACATTCAGCATATTTCTTGTCCAAGGAGAAATAGAAAAAAGTGCCAGAGCAGAGATTCTTTTGGTTTCTGAAATATTATTCAAGTGTATGATTGGGAATACAAGGGGGTTAAAAAACATTCTTTGTATCAAATTATGCACTGTTACTCTGGAGAGCTATTTGGATTAAAATATAATCAAAGAGACCTATGCTATATTTGATCTTGGGATGAGTTAGATATTTTACAGAATTACATTATTTATAGAAATTGTGGTCTTTGAGTCATCTCTATGATTAAATATCAAGCTCTTGAATAGAAGAAAGAATTCTGTACATTCAAAGTAAAACATTTTAGCAATAATCTGTATTGACTGATTCAAAAATTTCTTTCTGGGAACATTCAGAAATTCTAAGAGAAGTGTTTCTTTCTTAGTTTTTAGTAATTCATAGACTTTAACTTATGTTTTGTATGTAAACAGCCATGTGTGATTATGAATTTCTATAATTATTTTCTTTTTGAGTAATTTTTTTCTTTTTGTTCTTCCTCTGAAGGAATGTAATTTCTAAAGATCTTATTTTATCTTAGTTTTAAAATAGATTTTTGATTATGAGTTCCCTTTGATTTGATACTTTCTTTATATATGATACATTCTATTTCTCTTTTTCACCTTTCCTTTCTCATCATTATTTCATTAATTGAGGTTCCTTGTTGTTTTCCCGTTAGTTTTCTCCTTCTGTTTGTTTGAAAGTATATGTTCTGTTTTATTTTTTAAGTGATTACTATAGCTGTTTTAACATGCATGTTTATAAAAGTCTAAAGTTAACTGACATTTTACTTTCTTCCAGGTTAAGATAAGACTGCTAGAATTTTTAAGCTGCGATCTTCATCCCTACTACTTATATGCAATTGTTGTTCAGTGTTTTATGTTTCCCTGATTATTATTTCTCTTGGATAATTACTGTTGCAGTTGTTGAGGTTGAATCAATCACCAATGGCAACTGATTTAATAAATCATGCCTATGTAATGAAGCCTCCATAAAAACCAAAAAGAACAAGATTTCAACAGCTTCTAGATTGGTGAACATGTATTGGTGCTGAAGGCTTGGTAACATGCCTGGAGAGAGCATGAAACTCTGTGCACCTTCCTCCATCCCTTGCCCTGTGAACCACTTCCATATGGCTGTTCCTGAGTCCTCATTTATAGTAAACCACTAATCTAGTAAGTAAATTGCTTTGTTGACATCTGTGAACCATTCTAGCAAATGACTGAATCCAAGGACAGGGTGATGGGAAGTCCTAGTTTATAGCTGAGGCATCAGAAGCACAGGTAGTAATGTGAAGTTGTGATTGATGTCTGGAGTTGGGAGACCAATTTTATGGGATTGAGCCCTTAACCTGTGGGATCCAATTCTGTCTCCAGGCACATAATGCCAGAATTGGGTTAACTTACAGGACACTCAGCTGATGTCCAGAGAATCAGAAAGTTGCTTCATGTGGAAATACCAGAACATATATTTGGTGACTAGAAGTTAATTGGACTTCCCTGGTAGATCAGCTGGCAAGGAATCTGCCTGCAATGCAGGAGACCCTGGTTCAATTCCTGGGTAAGAAGATCTGCTGGAGAAGGGATAGGCTACCCACTCGAGTTAGTTAATTGTGTGTGTTGTGTGTAGAGATGAAGCACAGGAGTTTTCTTGTGTTCCATTTAAATCTCAATCAGGATTGTAATTTAAAGGATAGGATTTATTATAGTCAAGCAACTATATATTAAAGTTATTTGTTGTTTAGAATGTGAACATAGGCATATTTTAGATTTTAAAATTCAAAAATCTCTGGGAAAATGGAGGTTTATATGTATGTGATAAATAATAGCAATTATCATGTGTGATTCAATAGATATTTGACTACCCTGCCTAGGTGAATCTCATTTGTACTCAATAAATTGTTTTTGATTGTATGAATGAGTTAATATTGTTCATAAGTCAAAGAAAGAAATGGTATGGTGGAGACTGTGTGTGTGTGTGCACATCTGTATAAAGTAGGTTAGGAAAGTCATTGAATATAGTCATTTCTCTATATTCAAGGAACTGATAGACAAATAGGGAATGGTCTGTCTTTTTTATTGACTGGCCATGTAATCAGCTGATCAAAAACTACTACCATCTGGGCTATCAGACAGAACAGGCTTGATACTTGAGTCATCATCTTCCAGGACTCTGATTTGCCTCATACTGTCCAAATTACAGTCAAAACTTATAGAGTCTCAGCATTGTGTGTTTCCCTTATGGATGTGAAACTTGGGAAAGACAATTACCAGTAACAGTAGAAGCTAACATTTAGTGAGTACTTACTATATTATTTAAGGGGCTTTACTGGTGTTAGCTCATACTACAGTAGCCTTGTAAGTTATATGCACTTATCAGCTCCATTTCATAACTGTCTCAGAGAGCTTAAGAAATGTTTCCCGGTTCACATAACTGGTAGGTTGAAAACTTAGATCCTAACCTGGACATTTTGACATGAGTGCAGTAGCCTTACTCCCTATCAGATGGTTATTTACTGCCTGTATCTGAACTCAGAAGAATCAAGACTGAAGAGGGCAGTGAATCTCAATTGGAGGCAGCTTTACCCCTCAGAGGAAATTCAGCAATATCTGGAGATGTCTTTGATTGTCTGTACAGGTAGAGACAATCTTCATAAAAAAGATCATGAAAAAAAGATCTTCAAGACCCGGATGAGCATGATGGTGTGATCACTCATCTAGAGCCAGACATCCTGGAATGCAAAGTCAACTGGGCCTGAAGAAGCATCATGACAAACAAAGCTAGTGGAGGTGATGGAATTCCAGTTGAGCTATTTCAAATCCTAAAAGACGATGCTGTTAAAGTACTGCACTCAATATGCCAGCAAATTTGGAAAACTCAGCAGTGGCCACAGGACTGTGAAAGATCTGTTTTCATTCCAATCCCAAGAAAGACAATGCCAAAGAATGTTCAAACTACCACACAATTGCATTCATCTCACATGCTAGCAAAGTAATGTTCAAAATTCTCCATGCCAGGCTTCAACAGTACATGAACCATGAACTTCCAGATGTTCAAGCTGTTTTTAGAAAAGGCAGAGGAACCAGAGATCAAATTACCAACATCTGTTGGGTCATCAAAAAAGCAAGAGAGTTCCAGTAAAACATCTACTTCTGCTTTATTGATTACACCAAAGCCTTTGACTGTGAGGATCACAAAAAACTGTGGAAAATTCTTCAAGAGATGGGAATACCAGGCCACCTGACCTGCCTCCTGTGAAATCTGTATGCAGGTCAAGAAGCCGTGGTTAGAACCAGACATGGAACAACAGACTGTTTCCAAATCGGGAAAGGAGAACATCGAGGCTGTATATTGTTACTTTGCTTATTTAACTTATATTCAGAGTACATCATGTGAAATGCCAGGCTGGATGAAGCAAAAGCTGAAATCAAGTTTGCCAGGAGATATATCAGTAACCTCAGATATGCAGATGATACCACCCTTATGGCAGAAAGTGAAAAAGAACTAAAGAGCCTCTTGATGAAAGTGAAAGAAGAGAGTGAAAAAACTGGCTTAAACTCAACATTCAAAAAACAAAGATCATGTCATCTGGTCCCATCACTTCATGGCAAATAGATGGGGAAACAATGGAAACAGTGACAGACTTTCTCTTCTTGGGCTCTAAAATCACTGCAGGTGGTGACTGCAGCCATGAAATTAAAAAACGCTTGCTCCTTGGAAGAAAAGTTATGACCAACCTAGACAGCATATTTCTAGAAGGAAATGGCAACCCGCTTCAGTGTTCTTGCCTGCAGAATCCCAGGGACAGGAAAGCCTTGTGGGCTTCCATCTATGAGGTCGCACAGAGTTGGACACGACTGAAGCAACTTAGCAGTAGCAGCAGCAGACAGCATATTAAAAATCAGAGACATTACTTTGCCACCGAAGGTCCATCTAGTCAAAGCTATGGTTTTTCCAGTAGTCATGGATGTATGTGACAGTTGGACTATAAAGAAAGCTGAGCGCCAAAGAATTGATGCTTTTAAACGTGGTGTTGGAGAAGACTCTTGAGAGTCCCTTGGACTGCAAGGAGATCAAACCAGTCCATCCTAAAGGAAATAAGTCCTGAATATGCATTGGAAGGACTGATGTTGAAGCTGAAACTCCAATACTTTGGCCACCCGATGCGTAGAACTGACTCATTTGAAAAGAACCTGATGCTGGGAAAGATTGAAGGCAGGAGGAGAAGCCGTCAATAGAGGATGAGATGGTTGGATGGTATCACCGACGATGGACATGAGTTTGAGCAAGTTCCGGGAGTTGGTGATGGGCAGGGAAGCCTAGCATGCTGCAGTCCATGGGGTCACAAAGAGTCGGACATGACTGAGTGACTGAACTGTATAGTCAATCTACTGCTATCTACAGAGAAGTGGGAAGGGATGCTGATAAACATTCTACAATACTTGGGAATGACCTTTCATAAAAAAATTATTCAACTAACTTCACAATATGCAAAGTTAGACCAGTCCTGCTCCTGCTTAGTAGCTGTCTACCTTGGCTGAAGTTTAGAATGATTTGGGAAGCAACTAGACTAGTTATATTAGAATCTCAGAGAGTGGGATTTTTTTAAAAATTTTAATTCCCTAGGTGATTCCAACGTATGGTTAATGTAGAGGTCTACTGCCCTAGGGAAATTTGTTCTTTTGAATGCAAGGCCCTCACAAATTCCAATTGTGCTTCCATCTCCATTGATGATATAAGTGGCTAGTGAGAGAGGCAGGAGTCACATTATAGCAGTTTTGATTTTTGAGAACTTTTGCACCTTCTCTCAGGGACGGGGAGCCTGGTGGGCTGCCGTCTATGGGGTCACACAGAGTCGGACATGACTGAAATGACTTAGAAGCAGCAACTAGAGCACCTTCTTTAAGAAAATAAGAGAAAAAGGAATCTAAAGAGGAAAACTGAATATGTGCTCATTCTCTATAGGGGCTGCTCTAAAGTTGTACTGTTTATTTTGTACCAAAATCTTGATTAACCAGTCCTTGCCAAACTTGATTAAGACTAGCTTATTGATCTTGATGTCAGTTTGTAGGACTAAGAACTTACTGGATATGAGAGACTTATGTATTAGTATGTGCATGGTAGTGGTGGAGAGACTGTTACAGCTAGAAGGTAGGGAAGTTGAAAATGATAGCTCCAGGTGTCTCTCACCTTGTGAAGGCACAAGTTTACTCGGGGAACTTGGAGGAGGACTTTGACAGGTACGTTGGCAGCAGTGCCTTATGTGTCTTTGAGAAGGGCACGTGTCTAGATGTGAGCTCTTGAGTGACGGCCACGATGATTGTCTACTTAATATTCACCAGTATCTAGGAGGGAGCAAAAGTCAAATTTCTGATATAAACTTTAGAGATCAAACCAGATCATCTAAGGCAAATTATTTAAACATTTAGATGTTCTTTGTTTTTAATACTTTAAAAGTCCTACAAATTTTATAAAATCAATCTTTAATGTTCTAAGTTTGACCCAACTGTGCTATGGGATCTTAAGAGAGAATATTTCCATGCTTGAGTCAGAATATTGAAAAATGGACAGCACTTTATAAGAATTTTGTTGTGCTACTAACAGTTCCCCATAAAATATTTCCTAAAGAAACCATGAATGCTTCAGCTGGGACTACCATCCAGACATTCCCCTGCATCTAGAAGTCCCTCATTTTAAGACTAGGATTTGCAGAGTGTTTTATTTGTTTTAAAATTTAATTTGTTCCAAAAGAAATACAGCTTTGTCAACATTTTGATTTTAGTCTGTAAGATTCATTTTTGACTCCTTACGTTTATAAACGTAAGATAATACTTGTGTTGATTTAGGCTACCAAGTTTATAGTAATTTATTGAAGCAGTCATGGGCAACTCATAATGCCCCTCTTCCTCGTAGAGTCGATTGACTGCTTTCTGACCCTTGCCCATTCATCGCAGTAACCTCTTATTAGTAAGACATAGGAACATAGGAAATGTGATGACCAAAAGTAAGAGTGAATGAATGAGCATGATATAGCCTCGTTAAACATTTTCCATATTAAATTGTGAGGAATTATCTGTTAGAAGATATTTTTCAAATCCATAATAGTCAGTTACATGAAAAGTATTTTAAAGATACATAGAACATTTTGTATAATATATTATATGTGTATGTATTATATACATTTAATTTAATATATTTAGAATAATGAAATTCCATGCAACTATGACCCTAAAAAGTCCAGCTTGTATATGGGGGGAAGAAAAATTTTAAGTCCTATATTATTCAGTTAAACTCATAATTTCTAGGTCCCTGTTTTTCTAATGCCTAGTACAACCTTGATTTAAAATTCTTTAATTATTAATACTCAAATTTTTGCAAATGCAGATTTTTAAAATTTTTTCATAAGCAAGAAAATGACATTTCCTTTTGATTACTACGTCCAAGAAGGAAAATACTTTGGTTCTTCCATTTTTTGAATTTCTATTCTAGTATAAGAGATAACATTTAGAGATTTGGAGTTCAGAATATCAGTTATAGAGCAACATTTTCTGGATGAAATTAAAGGTAATTTTTCTCTGGCAGGGATAGAGAATACATAGAATATTCAGGTAAGACAAAGAAGTGAGTTAGTAGGTGTTGGTAAAGGAAAAGCAGCTGGGAAAATAGACCAAAGTAGCTGATAAGTGAGCCCAAGGTATGACAATTCTGGGGATAGTTTTATAGGTGATAGCATAGCCAATGTAGAGATAGGCAAGCTTAATAATATACTTCAGCTTTTGTTTGTCATGTGTGTACAAAGTGAAGAGGAACTCAAAAGCCTCTTGATGAAAGTGAAAGTGGAGAGTGAAAAAGTTGGCTTAAAGCTCAACATTCAGAAAACGAAGATCATGGCATCTGGTCCCATCACTTCATGGGAAATAGATGGGGAAACAGTGGAACCAGTGTCAGACTTTATTTTTTGGGGCTCCAAAATCACTACAGATGGTGACTGCAGCCATGAAATTAAAAGATGCTTACTCCTTGGAAGGAAAGTTATGACCAACCTAGATAGCATATTCAAAAGCAGAGACATTACTTTGCCAACAAAGGTTCATCTAGTCAAGGCTATGGTTTTTCCTGTGGTCATGTATGGATGTGAGAGTTGGACTGTGAAGAAGGCTGAGCGCCCAAGAATTGATGCTTTTGAACTGTGGTGCTGGAGAAGACTCTTGAGAGTCCCTTGGACTGCAAGGAGATCCAACCAGTCCATTCTGAAGGAGATCAGCCCTGGGATTTCTTTGGAAGGAATGTTGCTAAAGCTGAAACTCCAGTACTTTGGCCACCTCATGCAAAGAGTTGACTCATTGGAAAAGACTCTGATGCTGGGAGGGATTGGGGGCAGGAGGAGAAGGGGACAACAGAGGGTGAGATGGCTGGATGGCATCACTGACTCGATGGACGTGAGTTTGAGTGAACTCTGGGAGTTGGTGACGGACAGAGAGGCCTGGCATGCTGCAATTTATGGGGTCGCACAGAGTCGTACACAACTGAAGGGACTTAGCTGCAGAAGCAGCAGTTCTGGAAATCATCCTCTATCACAGTAGTTCTTAATCAGTGCCTCCAAGTCCTCTAAGGAACTCTAAAAAATTACCCCAGTTTCAGTGACTTCAGACTCAATGACCTTTCAGTGATATGGGGTCAAGAATACGATAGGTTTTTTAAAAGATATCCAAAGGTGACTCTGATACACACCACTGGTTAAAGCCAATTGCTGTATAGGGCTTGTCTGGCAACTCAGAACCTTTGCAATGACAGAAATCACACAAGATCACTCTCCAGTCTCAGCTTTGCTTTGCGGTGTGACAGTTAAAATTCAGAGCTACCGTTTTTATTACCTCCTTTAGCCTTTGTTCTCTTTGCTTCTTTGTCCTAGTCACACTGGGAGAACTCAAAGAAGTCAGTGAGTTTTCATCTCTGTTCTGTGTCCTCAGGGGATGGCTGATTTATTCCCAAGTTCTCCTGCCTTTTAATTTTTTTTTTTTTAAGTTGAAGGCTGTACTAGTGTAGGTCAGCCAATTCATAATTCACTATGAGACTGGGGAAAGGATTCTGAGGTCCTCATTTTCCTCAGGAATTGAACAGTAGTTTGTTAAAACTCCTGAGAGCTGTCAGTTCTCACTGTAACTTTGATTCTCATAAATGTGAAGAAATAATGAAACTTTATTAAAGGAAAATCCAGGCATGAATCTTTGTTTCATCTAATGGTTCTTGTATTACAGCAACTTTTAAGACATTCTGATGGAATTTCTAACTCAGTCATTTGTGGGGTAGACAGTCAATTTTATAATTGGATGGGGCTATAAATTACAGCTTTAGTTCTGATGGTCTTTAAGGACAAACCACCTACAAACCTTTGTAGGTGGGCTCTGAACCACTGGAAAACAATCAGATGCTTGGTAGTCTGTAGCTAAAGCATCACTTATACTTTTCTTGGATTCAGGAGGGAATAAAGGAAGCTGGGCCTGATTGCTGATGAACTCTGGGGGTGGATTTCTTTAGGAATTTCTCTAACTTACTTTGTGTTCAGTCCAAACACCAATCCAGCAGCAGAAAACCCTCTTTTTAACTTGTCAGTCAATTGACATAAGAATAGATTATGTTACAAATATGAGATGAGGTTTGTCTTCTGTTGCACCTTTTTTTCAGCACCTTGGAGAAGATCCATCTCCTTTCTTTGCGCCCAGTGCTGTCACAGAAACAGATCCCTTGTTGTCCAAGACTTTCACCTGCATTTTCAAATGGGACCATGCTTAAGTAAAATTGCTGCTTTCTATGATGAAGAATTTTTGGGCTGAAGAAGTTATTCTTAAACTTTGTAAGTAATCGCTGCTTTGCCCTATTCTATTCGACCCTGTCACTTTCTGTATGCAAAGAGAGCTCACAGTTGAGAGGACATTTGCTTCAAGCTGAGGAGTGTTAGAGGATTTTTCTTCGAGTAGATGGTTTCTCTTTAAAGGAAGAAGCCTAATTTTATAAGTGAGAGAATAACATCCATTGTGCCATCTTGCCATTGAAGAAAGCCTATTTGCTTGAATATAAGAAATGTCTTTCCCTGCAGGCAGTGCTTTTCCTTAAGGATTTTATAGCAAAGATAAAAATTGTGACTGGCAAAGTAGTAAACATTTAACACGCTTTTAATGTTATATAATAAGTGCACAAACATGCATATAGTGACGGAGCAAACTCATCTGCTGCATTAATTGTGTTAGCATTTAGCATGAAAAATAATTCTTGCCCATGACTACTTATAAGGCTGAAGTGAGTTGAAAGAAGAAACAGGCATCAGGATGAGGAACTTGACTTCATAACCAGGGTAGGGATGGAGGCTTGGCCTCTGTGAGGCTTCACAATGTACTTTCCACAGAAGTAAGCCTTGTATACTTTTTAGTCAAATTGGAAGATCAGGAGTGATTTTGTCCTCATGGAGAAGCACCTTGATTTTCTGAAGCAGTTGTTCAGCAAGTTATACTCAGCAATCTTCTAGCTTCAGTCACTGGGACAGTGATTGTGTCACATTATAGTAATTTTTTTTCCAAGGAGTGTTGTGACCTGGTACAGCATTCGTGGCAACTCATCACCGACTTACTCCTTCCATGACTTTGTAAACAAAAGAAAGAGGAATGCCAGGAGAATTTTGTCATTTTCTAATTTAACATCAGATTGTTTTTTGGGGGACTTGTGGAGTGTGCAGCAGACTTAGAGAAACAGTACACAGCTCTCTTTATGGATCAGCAACGCCAGGCCTGTTACTCTGCTGACAGGAGTCAATGCCTACTGTTCCACCTCATAGATCTCTAGAGTCATCTGGGAAAACCCCTTACCCATTGCTCTTAATGCATGGTGACCAATAAGGGGTTCATTTTAATAATTCTACTTTCTCACAAAATCATTAAAGGGTAAACCATTACTCTAAAAATATTTCTAATTCCTGCCTTTGATTCTTAACCCTTATTTAGGGATATAGACCTTTTGTGTCTGTGTAACCCAGAATGTCAAAACTCTTCATTATGACCCATGTGTCATGGGTGGCCCTGCATAGCATGGCTTTTAGCTTCATTGAACTACACAAGACCCTTTGCCACAACAAAGTACCACTCTAATGGCAGAAAGTGAAGAGGAACTAAAGAACCACTTGATGAGGGTGAAAGAGGAGAGTGAAAAAGCTGATTTGAAAATCAACATTAAAAAAAAACACAACTGAGATCAAGTGTCTGGTCCCATCATTTCATGGCAAATAGATAGGGAAAAAGTGGAACCAGTGACAGATTTTATTTTCTTGGACTCCAAAATCACGTGGATGATGACTGCAGCCATGAAATTAAAAGGCACTGGCTCCTTGGAAGAAAAGCTGTGACAAACCTAGACAGTGTATTAAAAAGCAGAGACATCTTTTTGCTGACAAAGATCCATGTAGTTAAAGCTATGGATTTTCCAGTAGTCATGTACGGATATGAGAATTGGATCATCAAGAAGGCTGAGTCCTGAAAGATTGGTGCTTTCCAATTGTGGTGCTGGAGAAGACTCTTAAGAATCCCTTGGACTGCAAGGAGATCAAGCCAGTGAATCCTAAAGGAAATCAGTCCTGAATATTCTTTGGAGGGACTGATGCTGAAGCTTCCATAGTTTGGCCACCTGATGCAAAGAAGTGACTCCTTAGAAAAGCCCCCTGATGCTGGGAAAGACTGAAGACAAGAGAAGAAGGGGTCGACAGAGGATGAGACGGTTAGATAGCATCACTGACTCAATCAATGGACATGAATTTGAGCAAACTCTGGAAGATAGTGAAGTAGGAAGCCTGGAGTTCTGCAGTCTACGGAGTAACAAAGAGTCAGACAAGACTTAGTGACTAAACAAAAACAACAAACCCAGAAATGTGGTATAGTAGAAAGGGAGAGTTTTAAAAGTTAAACGTTTAATTTTTACTAGTTCATAAACCCATACCTAATTGATGGGAAAAACTCAGAACACAATCAAAAGGATCATGTCTTCCTGTTCACTATAGCATCCATAGTCCAGAGCACCTGTCTGCCATATGACACTCTGTAAAGACATGTTGATTACTGGACTAATTGAAAGATCACCTGAAATACTATAAGTGAAAGCAGAGGACAGACTGTGAATGCTGTGTGCCTTTCTCTGCTCTGCTGGTGTGTGCATGATAAAAGTCATCATTTTCTGTAAACAAGTGTCAGCCGTACAGTGCCTGTGCTCAGAAATGCCCGGGATCAATTCATTTAATAGATGAATCCAACATGACAAAGTCCAACAGGAGTTGTGGAAGAAATAGCAAAGCCAGATCTTCTTTCCCTTTTATGTTCTCTTCGTGTGAGTGTGTGTGTGCTCACGCGCATGTGTGTGCTAAGTTGCTTCAGTCTTGTCTGATTCTTTGCGACTCTATGGACTGTAGCCCACTAGGCACCTCTGTCCGTGGCATTTTCCAGGCAAGAATACTGGAGTGGGGTGCCATGCCCTCCAGGTGATCTTCCAGACACAGGGATTGAATCCATGTCTCTGGCTTCTGCATTGCAGGTGGATTCTTTACTGCTGAGCCTCCAGGGAGCCTCCTCTTCATGTGACACCTTTTCACTTCCATATTTAACCCTGATTTATAATGATATTTTCTGGGAGGATACAACTTTAAAGGAAAGCAGATATTGATGATTACTTTGCCTCTTTCTGCTTAGTACCCTTTTATCATTTTTCTTTTTTTGTACTGACAGGGTTTCAATCTTTGCAAATCAAGATGATTAAATGCTTAGCATTCTGACTGGCTAAACCCATAGTACTGTCTACAGTGGTTATGAGCTGTTCTGCTGTTACTAAGCAGTTACTGAAACGTTGTTGAGTATACAGGATGATGTTAATTAGTGCATTGTTATTGTTGTTTGCTGTTGTTTAGTCTCTAAGTCATGTCTGGCTGTTTTGTGACCCCATGGCCCTGCCATGCTCCTCTGTCCATAGGATTTCTGAGGCAATACTGGAGTGGGTTGCCATGTCCTTCTCTAGGGGATCTTCCTGACCCAGGATGGAATCCACATCTCCTGGATTGGCAGGCAGATTCTTTGCCACTAAGCCACCTGGGAAGTCCAATTATTACACAGAATACACAAATAGAAAGTAGCATTGTAGAAGTAATAAGCAATGTTCTATAAAGGGTGTCACTAATTTGGGGTTCTCCATTCTGGGACAAGAATCATATCTGCAATGGTCTCCTACCAAAATTTCAGGATTTCTTTAATTAAAACTTATAGGGAGGCAGAAGAAACGATTAGTTGGTAGAGAGTTAATGCATTCAGTTCAGTTCAGTTCAGTCGCTCAGTCAGTAAATGGAAATAATGTGTAATGAACTTAAGATATCATCTGTATTCAGTACTGCTGATATTAATATATCAGGGTTTGATATAAACTTTGAATTTCTCTCTACCATCATGGTGAAAACTTTAGTCTCTTTATCCTGTCCAGTATTGCAGAGAGGATAGTCTTTAGATTTGATTCCATGGACATATAGGGATACTGCCTCAGGTTTATGCTTGAGCCATTCTGGGTTGAACTCTTATTTCAAAGTCCTTGCTTTTATTTTTGTTTATGTATGGGCTCAAGTTTTATTTCCTTAACTTTATGACTTTAATTAAGCCCCTGCTGCTGCTGCTGCTGCTGCTGCTAAGTCGCTTCAGTTGTGTCCGACTCTGTGCGACCCCATAGACGACAGCTCACCAGGCTCCCCTGTTCCTGGGATTCTCCAGGCAAGAACACTGGAGTGGGTTGCCATTTCCTTCTCCAATGCATGAAAGTGAACAGTGAAAGTGAAGTCGCTCAGTCATGTCCAACTCTGTGATGCCATGGACTGCAGCCCACCAGGCTTCCCTGTCCATCACCGACTCCCAGAGCTTGCTCAAACTCATGTCCATCAAGTCAGTGATGCCATCCAACCATTTCATCCTCTGTTGTCCCCTTTTCCTCCTGCCTTCAATCTTTTCCAGCATGAGGGTTTTTTCTTAGGAGTCAGTTCTTTGCATTAGGTGGCCAAAGTATTGGAGTTTCGGCTTCAGCATCAGTCCTTTCAATGAATATTTAGGGCTCGTTTCCTTTAGGATTGACTGGTTTGATCTCCTTGTCCAAGAGGCCCTCAAGAGGCTTCTCCAAAACCACAGTTCAAAAGCATCAATTCTTTGACAGTCAGCTTTCTTCACAGTCCAACTCTCACATCCATACATGACCACTGGAAAAACCATAGCCTTGACTAGATGGACCTTTGTCAGCAAAGTAATGTCTCTGCTTTTTAATATGCTGTCTAGGTTGGTCATAACTTTTAATTTCATGGCTGCAGTCACCATCTGCAGTGATTTTGGAGCCCCCCAAAATAAAGTCTGACACTGTTTCCACTGTTTTCCCATCTATTTTCCATGAAGTGATGAGACCAGATGCCATGATCTTAGTTTTCTGAATGTTGAGCTTTAAGCCAACTTTTTCACTTTCCTCTTTCACTTTCCACAAGAGGCTCTTTAGTTCCTCTTCTCTTTCTGCCATAAGGGTGGTGTCATCTGCATATCTGAGGTTATTGATATTTCTCCCAGCAATCTTGATTCCAGCTTCTGCTTCCTCCAGCCCAGCATTTCTCATGATGTACTCTGCATATAAGTTAAATACGCAGGGTGACAATATACAGCCTTGACGTACTCCTTTTCCTATTTGGAAACAGTCTGTTGTTCCATATCCAGTTCTAACTTTTTCTTCCTGACCTGAACAGGTTTCTCAAGAGGCAGGTCAGGTGGTCTGGTATTGCCATCTCTTTCAGAATTTTCCACAGTTAGTTGTGATCCACACAGTCAAAGACTTTGGCATAGTCAATGAAGCAGAAATAGATGTTTTTCTGGAACTCTCTTGCTTTTTCAATGATCCAGCAGATGTTGGCAGTTTGATTTCTGGTTCCTCTGCCTTTTCTAAAACCAGCTTGAACATCTGGGAGTTCACGGTTCATGTATTGCTGAAGCCTGGCTTGGAAAATTTTCAGCATTACTTTACTAGTGTGTGAGATGAGTCCATTGTGCGGTAGTTTGAGCATTCTTTGGCATTGCCTTTCTTTGGGATTGGAATGAAAACTAACCTTTTCCAGTCCTGTGGCCACCCCTTACTCTCTCCAAATATAAGGACTTTGTCTTATATAATGTTTGCTATTGTAGCTTTTGTGCCTTATCATGAAACTATCATTTAAAAATAATTTATAGAATTGAGTTGTCTATCTTAGAGTGTGAAGAAATATTAAGAAATGATTTTGTCTGGCCTTCTGATAAAAGTATAGATCTTAATAATAGTATTCATATATTTGACAACTAGGTCACCTGAAGTCCAGAATTGTAGAGACTCTCTCTATGCCAGATGGAGTAGACTCAAAACAGTCCTCTGCTCCCTAATATTACTCTTTTTCTACCACTGCTTGTTGCCACCCAGTTGCGTTTGTACATTTCTAATATGCTAATTTGCCTACACAGAGACTGGAAAAAACTGGCTCTCATATCCTAATTACAGAGCACTCTTTGCTTATTAAATCTTGGGATTGAAAAGAAAGGTGGAAGTTGGATTAGAATGGGCAAAAAATATCTGTTTAGGGAGTTTGGGTTTTATCCTCTAGGATGATTTTCAAACTATACTCAGTGGAGCCCTTGTCAGGGACCCCAAGAGCTTTGTCTGGACTTCCTACTTATATTTCAATTGGAGGAACTCCTTGTTTATTTATTTTCCTTGGCTTTATGGAAAGTTTCTTTCAAAGAAAGAAATGTATGAATAAAAATACATTTGAAAACTATTGCTCCAGGGAGTGTTGTACCATTTTCACTCATTGCTCAAATATCATCTTTGGCTGAGGTAAGGTAAAATTTGCTTTTTTTTTTTGGTCTTCTCTTAAAAGACTGGATTCTCTTAAAAGCTTGTAGTGTGGGGTTAATTTTAGATTGATATGTTTAAATAGCTAAATGCTCTTGGTTATAAAATAAAATATATTAGAACCTAAATGAATTTTATCTGCCAGATTAAGAAAAATAGCATATACTATAAGTGTTCTTTTTCATTTCCTTTTTGAAAAAATATGCAGTTGTGGGGAATTTGAAAAAAAAAAAAAAAAGTCTGGTCCATGCATAATATTATATTCTCTGGGCTAGTTTAGTAATAATTGTGACTGTTGAGTTAAATGAGAATGGCTAGAAAAACTGCTGAAGCTTGACCAGTAATTGTGGATTAGTTAATGGGAATTTGCCTGAGGGTGGGTGCTAATGGTCCTAATTATTTTTGGAAAGCATTGCAAAGGCTTTTGAAGAATCTTGTAAATCACTCAGTCTATTCTGTTACTTGTAAAATGTGGGACTTTATATACCAGTAGATGAGGACAATACATATTTTATAGATTTGTGTGATACTTTACAGTTTCTAAGTGCTTTCACATTTTCCTCTTCTTAGAGAAATGTAAGGATTTTTGCAGCTCCAAAATTCTATTACTTCATATTTTATTGGTTCTTTTGAATATTCTTTGAGATTTTCAAAATTTGAAATTGACAATTTTTAAAATTTGAAGGATTTCATTTTAGCAGTGATATGACCTTCCAACTCCTTGCTTTCCTAAAAATTATTTGGATTGTGATCATGGACTCCATTAATGAATACTAATGAATAAATAGTATAGAAATATTCATAAGGATGCATTTCAAAAGAACTATCTAATCCTAATACCTTGTGAGCAACCAAAGTACTAAATAGTTGAAGATTACCCATTGTAGCACAAAGTTCCATTTATCATTTTCACTTTCTTTAAAGAATTCCACAAAACTGGGGAAATGATCTAGTTCACATGGAAACTGACTTTCAGATTATCTTATCATGGGCAGTCCAATGAGGGTTGAATTATTAACGTGAATTACACACACACACACACACACACACACACACACACACACAATGGAATACTACCCAGCAAAAGAAGAATGACATTTTGCCATTTGCAACAATGTGGATGGACTTGGAGGCTATTATGTACAGTGGAGTAAATCAGACAGAGAAAGACAAATACTGTATGTTGCTACTCATACGTGGAATCTAAGAAAATAAATTAGTGAAATAACAAAACAGAAACAGACTCACAGATATAAACAACAAACTGGTGGTTACCAGTGGGAAAAGGGAAGAGGGAAGGGGCGATATAGGGGTTGGGGATTAGTAGGTACAAATTACTATGTGTGAAATAAATAAACCACAAAAATATATTGTAAATCACAAGAAACATAGCCAATATTTTATCATAACTATCAGTAGAGTATAATCTTTAAAACTGAATCACTGTGAATACATCTGAAACTTATATAATATGGTGAACCAACTATACTTTAAAACACCCCATAATAATGGCCATTGTCAGAAGACAATCTAAATGTTTCTAATAACTCAAATATTTTCTCATTTCTCTAGCTTTAGTTTGAAATTATAGCCACTTAAAATGAGCCCCCCAAAGGAGATGAAACAGTTTGATATAGGCTATTTTTAAATTAAAAGGAATGAACTATGGGGGCTTTGCTTTTTGCTTAGTCTTTTTTTGGGGGAGGGTAGAGATGGATGGAGAAGGCAATAGCACCCCACTCCAGTACTGTTGCCTGGAAAATCCCATGGATGGAGGAGCCTGGTAGGCTGCAGTCCATGGGGTCGCACAGAGTCGGACACGACTGAAGTGACTTAGAAGCAGCAGCAGCAGAGATAGGTTAGGGCAATAGACTGATTGGGAGTGATTCCAATCATTTCTCATACAGATTTTTATATAGGAAAAGAGATTGTCAAAGAAATACAGTAGCTTAATGCTAATATGGGTCCTTTTTCTAGACATAACCCATGTTCCTGTTCAGAATTTCATGCCTTTTCATGATAACACCTAGAGGAAGAAAATATGTAGAATGACATTTATTGAATGTCTGCTATTTATTCTCTATACACTGAGAATAAATAGACTAAGATGGAGACTGTAGATCTAGGTAGAGTCATAGTCTTTTCTATGGGGTACTTCAGTTCAGTTTAGTCATTCAGTCATGTCCGACTCTGTGACCCCCATGGACTGCAGCATACCAGGCTTTCCTGTCCATTACCAACTTCTAGAGCTTGCTCAAACTCATGTCCCTCAAGTTGGTGATACCATCCAACCATCTCATCCTCTGTCGACCCCTTCTCCTCCTGCCTTCAACCTTTCCCAGTATCAGAGTCTTTTCTAATAAGTCAGTTCTTTGCATCAGGAGGCCAAAGTCTTGGAGCTTCAGCTTCAGCATCAGTCCTTCCAATGAATAGTCGGTGAATAATGAGGTGCTTAGATGATCCTAAATAGATTTAGAAATAGCCATTGTCCATCTTCTATTTCTACTCATAAATTTACAGAGGAAAAGATCTGAGATTCGTGTCTTGAGATTCACACTTGTTGAAACTAGTCCAGTGAACTGGAGTGGTGTTTACTAGTCTATCTTAAAGAAATGAGAGGAACAAGAGTCTCAGTCAGACTTGACTTGCGTCAAACACCAGAGGCTGAGGACACTGAATAGAGCAAATAATCTGTAAAGCAGCAGACTCTGGAACCTGATCCAAACCAACAAACCTGGAAGCCAAATTATGACCCAGGAATATGTCTGTGTGAGGACATAGGGCTTGCTTAATATAGAAATTTAACTCTCAAGTTCAATAGCATGTATGGCAGAGACTAGAAAGTCAAAATTACAATTTAACAGTTTTGAACTTTTCTAGATTTGCTATGACTGAATTTCACAGAGTAAAAGGGGAGACTTCATCTTTTGTTTACCTTCTCAGATTTGTTTCTCATATACATCCCATACACTGAGCACCTCTCCACACAGATAGATAACTGGTATTTAAAAGTTTGTACATTGACTCTAATTGTGATTTTTTTCAATTCTGATATTACATTCTAATTCCCATATATTATGGGACTCTGGTGTAATAATGGGATACGAGCTAAGTTTGAAGTAGATTTTCTCTGACTAAGCAGAATGCTGTCAAGAAATGACCTATTTGTCAATTTGAAGTTTCTGCTGTGGCCTTTGCGAAATGACTAGCTTCTGAAATGGAAACCAGGCGCCAAGAAGGACAACAGAGGGCATTGGTTACTCTGTTAAGGGTAGAGTACTCTGATTTTTGTCAAGAAGTGACACTGAGGTTCTGGTCTCAGGAATGGTGCAGACAAGACACTGGCGTGAGCATGGACCAAGGGGTATGTGTCTACAGGAAGTCAGTCGTGTTTGCCCCGAGGAGCTCTGGTGTTGAAAGCAAGAGCTTTGATCACACTAGGAAGTTGAAGTTTTGGGAACCAGGTGCTGCTGCTTTGTGGTCCTCCTTCCAACATCCATTCCTTTCACTCTCTCTTTTAATTAATACCTAAGGAATTATCTCTTTATCTTGGTTACTATTGTGCAAGTAAAGATTAGTGTTTTTAAAAATCATTCACACTTATCAAAAAATACTCTGAAGACAGCAGTTACATGAGCTTTTCTGTCAATGTAAGTAGGTTAGGCCAAAAGGGAAAGATTGTTTTTCTGTCTCAGATTTCTGGTAAAAGAAATACAGACTACCCAGTCATGGTAAATATTTTAGTTGCATTAATTATTTTTCCTGTTCCATGAAGAAAGCTCATAAATGATATATAGTGGTCATATCAACAAGTATTTATAAAGTTCCTACTCAGTCACATTTTACAAAGGATTCCAAGTAGGCTTTTTTTCCCCCATAATTAAGTTTTGTGCAGTTTTATTGAATGAGGAAAATGGCCCAATTTTGACTTTTCCTTTTTTATAACTTCTAGAAATGACCATCATGCTGGAATGTGCTCCTAGAAATTAATAATGCTATGGAACTTATTTTCTCATATACAATAAAAGAGTTAGACATTACATTTCTTATCCAGGTCTTCAGTTCAGTTCAGTCACTCAGTCGTGTCCGACTCTTTGCGACCCCATGAATCACAGCACACCAGGCCTCCCTGTCCATCACCAACTCCCGGAGTTCACACAGACTCACGTCCATCAAGTCAGTGATGCCAGCCAGCCATGTCATCCTCTGTCGTCCCCTTTTCCTCCTGCCCCCCATCCCTCCCAGCATCAGAGTCTTTTCCAATGAGTCTACTCTTTGCATGAGGTGGCCAAAGTACTGGAGTTTCAGCTTTAGCATCATTCCTTCCAAAGAACACCCAGGACTGATCTCCTTTAGGATGGACTGGTTGGATCTCCTTGCAGTCCAAGGGACTCTCAAGAGTCTTCTCCAACACCACAGTTCAAAAACATCAATTCCTCGGCACTCAGCTTTCTTCACAGTCCAACTCTCACATCCATACATGACCGCTGGAAAAACCATAGCCTTGACTAGACGGACCTTTGTTGGCAAAGTAATGTCTCTGCTTTTGAATATGCTATCTAGGTTGGTCATAATTTTCCTTCCAAGGAGTAAGCGTCTTTTAATTTCATGGCTGCAGTCACCATCTGCAGTGATTTTGGAGCCCCCAAAAAATAAATCTTAGTGATCTACAAATCATACCCACGATCCAAAACATACCACAGAATCAAAGATAACTAGTCATCACTATGAATATTTGATAGATGACTTTTATTCTTAGAAACAATCTATTTAATTATATACTATAGCCAGCAGTGTACTTTCATTCTGCAGGTCTGTGACTGTCAGATAATTGCAATGTCTGATAGTTTAATCTGTTGTATATAATATACATGAAATTCACAAAAGCAGCTAGGTTATAAATTTGGCCATAACCAATGTATTAGTTCAAACATGTTTTTAAAGTTTCTTTTTAATGATAATTTTCCTTGCCTGATTTGGGAAAGTTCTTTTTAGGGTAATTTGGATGACAGTCCTAGGAAGTTTACATGAATTTCTTTTTGCTTTAATTTTTTTCCCTGTATTGAGCAGGGCATCCAAAATCATTCTGTTCACCTTAGTTTTGTGCATAAAATATCAATGATACCTTTACTATTGTGGATAAAATTTTAGTGATTCCTTTGTTGACAATAATATTAAAGCATTATTTTTTATAGTGAAAAAGTATAAAAATATAAATGCCAAAATGAAATGATTAGCTAAATGAATTACATAACAGAGGAAAGTTCTATAGATATTAAAATGATATTATAGAAACATTTTTTGTTAATATTGAAAAATTATCATATTTTTAAGTAAAAAGCATAGATTGTAAAATAATACAGCATAAAATTATATAGGTTATATAATAAGACTACTCAACAACAGAATAACTAATATAGTGGTTTTTCTAATTGTATTGTTTATTTTTATTTTGCCAGTCTGAATATTTGAATAACAAAAGAAAATTGTTAAAGAATATGCTTTATCCCTGTGATAAGAAAAAAAAAGAAAATTTAGATTTTCCAAATCCCAAGATTTTTGTGACTTATTTCAAATTATACTATTAGAAGCTCCTTGTATATGTATCTTTACATTCTTGAGGACATATTAGTTATGATTTAACTGCTGACAGCTGAGTTGTTGGAGGAAAGCATATTTGTAGTGTAATTTTGATGTAGATCTCATCCAGTACAAGGGAAATTATATGAAAAGAGAATTTATAGAAGGACAAATACAAATGGTGACCAATGATATGAAAATTAAGTCAAAGTAGCATGAATTTTCGGAGAAGGCAATGGCATCCCACTCCAGTACCCTTGCCTGGAAAATCCCATGGAAGGAGGGGCCTGGAAGGCTGCAGTCCATGGGGTCACTGAGGGTCTGACACGACTGAGTGACTTCACTTTCACTTTTCACTTTCATGCATTGGAGGAAATGGCAACCCACTCCAGTGTTCTTTCCTGGAGAATCCCAGGGACGGGGGAGCCTGGTGGGCTGCCATCTATGGGGTCGCACAGAGTCGGACATGACTGAAGCGACTTAGCAGCAGCAGCATGAATTTTAGACTTAACAGATATGTGTAAAGTTAATGAATCTGATCTATCAAGTTTTGGTAAGGGAAAACAAGTGCTCTCATGTATAGCTGAAGGGAACATCAATTAGTGCAGGTGTTATTTTTAAAGGAAATGAATAGGACTGATCTTTCCTTATATTATCTTGGGTTCTTCAAAACCACATTTTGAACCTACTAAGGCATCTCTACCTTTTATCTCCAGAATAGACAAAGACTTGAGAGTTACTTTTATTTTTCACATCCATTTTCCTTTCTCAAAACACTCTTAATCTAATTGTGTAAAGAAGGTCTATATTCTATTTGTTCTATAGGGACCCTAGGATTTGGATAGCCTTTTACATGTCAGTTTTGCTGTGTAATACCCTTAAAGTATCAGAGGATTACATCATGAACCTCATGGGCCCATGGGGCCCATGGAGGGGATTTCAGCTGGAGGGGATCTGTGTGAGCATGCACTTTAAGTTACGGTCTGCTGCACGTTTTTTCTCTTTCTTGACCTGGGTACTCTGGGCACATTCTTCTTGTGGCTGATGGTGGGAAGGCAGAGGTAAGTGGCAAGCCAATCCATGCATGCACATTTAACCTCTGCTACCATCATGTCCACTAACATTCCACTGACCAAAGCAGAAAACATATCCCAGCCCAGAAGTCACTTGGGTGAGAAATAAATTCTGCCTAACAACAACTCTTAGTGGGAGGTACCCCAAATTCATACAGCAAGGGTAAGGCATGTGTATTAACAGCTGTCCATTTAAATAGCTTGAGTGGTAAGAAGGCATTTCTCCTGCAGTAAAAGAAGGATTTGCTTTAAAAAGAATTCCCTAGTGGGTCTCCAAATACACATTTTGAGATCATACTGGTTTCATTATTGTGGTGAATAAAATTATTTTTCATGTGAAATTTTTATTTTTTAATGGTCAAAATTATGAACATAAGGAACCATGGCTGCTTCTGTATATTTTACCAATCATCTTTTCATAAATTATTTTTCTATTTGATTCTCACAATCACTCTAAGCTTTATTATTTTGAGTACACTGAATAGTTAAATGATTTGGTGGCATTCAATAGTTGGGATCTTTAGCAATGCATAGCATACCATGTAGTAACTCCTGCATGTGACTTTTTAAATTGTTTCTCCCAAGGTCACAGACTTAATATGTGGCAAAACCAGTGTTGGAACACTTGTGTCCTTTCTCCTTCTAACTCTGCCAATACACATCTTCTATAATCAGTGTTCAACAAATGGTCTGATTTTTCTAAAGGCCTCTTCTAAAACCACATTAAAAAGAAATTAGCTTAAAGGTGTAATCAGGTTAAATACTGACCTTATGACTGAAAAGGCTTGTTCAGATGGCCAGACCCACATGGCTCAGGGAGTTTAGGCACCAGAAACATTTTCTGTGAGAATGACAATGAATAAATATTTACCCCAGATTTGGCCAGGCCATTACCTTGCTGCTTCATTGCTTTTGCCATTATTTCTCCTTATTTGCATCTCACCTTATTTAATTTAGGAGAAATAAAATTAAGAAGCCTCAGTTTAACCTCACACGGGGGCAAATATAGTTGTGCCATACTACTTTTATTACTGTGAACTTACTGTATCTAAGACTACAGAATAGGCAAGTTTATTCATCCATCAATGACTGGATTTGTGAAGTGACTTAGATCATAAAGATCAGTGAGGTGGTTGTTTTTATTTAAATTACCTTGGAACAGCATTAATTTAAATAAGCCTAACCCAAGCGTTATAACTGGAAAGTATAGGATTTTAGGATTTCATTTTTAAGAATTAAAATTTTTAAGGATTTAAAAAAACAAATGATCTTTCTGTGCCTTACAGTGTGTGTATTAGGAAGCATTGATGTTTTGGTTCTTTTCAGGAGAAAGTTTTCTTCGCTCTTTTAATGAAGAACATTAAAATATATAATGGCTGAGGCAGCTCATTTTGTTTCGCTTAGTAACTGCTGCACCTTTGAAATAAAAAGAAATAGAATATAAAAGCTATTCTTAGTTCTATCTTCATTGTTGAACAAAAACAGGAGAAAAGATGATTCTGATGTTATTAATTAAAAGTTTGTTAAGAAAAAGAGACTGTAAAAGTAGGATACATTTTTGGTTTCCTAAAACTCTTCCAAAGTAAATGAAAACGTTTTCTTTAGGGTATAAAGATTATAATCTTCCACCTATAACTATTTCAAGCTTTTAGGACCTGGAAAAAGTTAGTAAATTCTTTGTTGTACCAATATCTAAAAGATATCCAAAATAAGAGTGAGCCAGAATGTGCCTACCTCTAAATATTATATTTTAAAAGGGGAAATGTGAATCTTTAGGAAATCACATATTTTCATCTTTCATCTTGAATGACAACAATAGGAAAAGCCAGGCTTACAAAAAAATATTACCACTAATAGCGAAGGATATGTCTAATCTAAGAGATCACCTCCATTATGGAAAATCCTCAGAAGTACATTTTGCTATTAAATACTCACTTTTCTTTCAATAATTGTTTTAAAAGCCCTGTATAAGATGTATGAAGTCATCCTTAGAAATGACTGTATGTTCAGGAAAATTAGAAGCACGCAGTGGTCATAATAGATCAGGGAGGCTTCCTGAAGGGAACAAAAGCAGCTCAGCAGGAAGTAGATTCTTGAAAACAGCAATTTAAAGTTTACAGGCATAGGTTGAGGCTTTTAAGAGGCACTTCCACACTAGGTGTGCCATTAATCCTTTATTAGGCAGTGGAAATGCATTGCACTGAAGAGTCTGTTTCCCCAGTTAAGCAAACATATTTTTTTTTCCTCACCAAGTCAGTTAAATAGACAGTTTTTCCTATGTAAATATTTTGGAGGAACTAACTGGCCTTTTATTAAGGATTTTTAATAGAACTCTCTTCTTTTGTTTGTCCTCTAGGACCAACTGCAGATATATCAACTCAGCACGAGGGTATTGAGGAGAATAAAGAAGAAAGATCTTGGACAATAGTATTAAGAGGGACAAAAAATGAGAAAGAATCTAAAAAATAAGGGTTGGCCGCTGGAGAATAAGATGGAGAAGCATCTTTCAGGAGAATGGGCAGCCATAAGAATGGAGAGAAAAGGCACAGTGAGGTTCTGAGCTAGTCTGCTGAAAGGAAGTCATTCAGTCAAGAATGCATATTCCCGTGTTACAGGACAACTTTGGAAGCCGAAGACTGGCTGGATAGCTCATTGGCCAGATGTTACACCCTTGGTGGCTCCTGAAGAGTGACCTAGAAATCTGAGAAAGGATAGAATGAGTCCAGAGGATTCCTTTCCCAACTACAATATCCTGCTTTGACTTAGTCTTCCTGAAACACTCTCTTCCAAATATTCTCTCTGACTGTCCCTCAGGGACCTTACTATGGCATTATATGTGATGTGTGTTTTCTAAGAATAAGGATGAATTTACTAATGAATCTTAATTTTTCTAGGTTCTACTTATCATCAACAATTAAAGGCATAAACTTTGAAAGCCAGGAAGAGTTCTTGAGATCATAAGACCAAGCGCCACTGAATTTCATAGACATCAGCCTAGAGTAAAAGATAGTGAACAGGGAATTTATACCTCACTGGCAGACTGGTCAAACTGATCTGGGTAGACATAAAGAAGTCTTTTATTTTAAAGGCAAACATCTGTGTTTTTCTTTTCTCTTTTAAGAGTTTTTGAGTGGATCCCCCTCCTATAATATATGTTGTTTTGATTTTGCTTCTATATCAATATATTAGAATCAAAGGGAGTTCATGAATTAGATCTCTAATGGCAGAAAAAGAAGACACTGCAGTTAAAGGTCTCAGAACTTTACCAAGACTCTCCATACCTAGCTACAGAAACTTTTAGATTACTTAACATTTGTACAGTTTTCTTACAAAATTTTTTTTTATTAAAAGCCAAGGGCTTCCCAGGTGGCACTACTGGTAAAGAACCCACCTGCCAATGCAGGAGATGTAAGAGACACAAGTTACATCCCTGTGTCAGGAAGATCCCCTGGAAGGGGTCACGGTAACCCATTCCAGTATTCTTGCCTGGAGAATCCCATGGATAGAGGAGCCTGGTGGGCTACATAGAGTTGCAAAGAATTGGACATGACTGAAGTGCCTTAGCATGCACACATAGGCCAAAACATATTGTAGACATAGAACAGTCTCACCCCACTTGGGCCTAAGTTGATTTGTGAACACCTGCTGAAGCTGCACTGCCTCGTTTCTTCCCTGGCTCACCTCACCTGTAAAGATCTGGTATTAAAGATCTTGGTGGTAGTGGTGGAGGATGTTCTGGTATTTTACAAGTTGTTTAGACTGCTGGGGACCTGCTTTATGAAAATGGCTAAAAGGAGAAAAGTATGCAATTATAAGACAGAAATAGCTCTGCTAATAATCATTCTTTTGGTTCCTAACACCTTGGCAAGCCTACCTACACCTTGAATATGTATATATGGGCTTCCCTGGTGGCTCAAATGGTAAAGAATCTGCCTGCAATGCAGGAAACCTGGGTTTGATCCATGGGTTGGGAGGATCCCCTGGAGAAGACAATGGCTACCCACTCCGTATTCTTGCATGGAGCATTCCATGCACAGAGGAGCCAGGCAGGCTATGTCCATGGGGTCACAAAGAGTCAGATATGACTGAACAACTAACACACACACACATATACACAAAAACACATATATCCCCATGAAAGCTGAATGATGTATTCATACTGTGTACAAAGGTATGGAAGTGGGAATCAGTTTGCCCCTCTGGGGAAGAATAGTTTATCCTTGACATTGTTTAGTTGTAGATGTGTGGTCATCATAAAAAGAAAACCAGTTTTAGCTGATATTGTTTATATTTCTTTTCTCTAAAGACAATGAATCCACAGTTGGTATGTTACTGGTGATAACTGATACAAACATAGAGAAAATATATATCAGATCTTTTTTTTTTAATTTTTTAATTGAAGGATAATTGCTTTACAGAATTTTGTTGTTTTCTGTCAAACCTGAACATAAATCAGCCATAGGTATACATATATCCTCTCCCTTTAGAACCTCACTCCCATCTCCCTCCGCATCCCACCCGTCTAGGTTGATACAGAGCCTGTTTGAGTTTCCTTAGCCATACAGCAAATTCCCATTGGCTATCTATTTTACATATGGTAATGTAAATTTCCATGTTACTCTTTTTTTTTTTTTTTTTAAACCCTCCTCCCTCCTCCCTCCCCACACCATCCCTCTGGGTCGTCCCAGTGCACCAGCCCCAAGCATCCAGCATCGTGCATTGAACCTGGACTGGCATCTCATTTCATACATGACGTTTCACATGTTTCAATGCCATTCTCCCAAATCTTCCCACCCTCTCCCTCTCCCACAGAGTCCATAAGACTGTTCTATACATCAGTGTCTCTTTTGCTGTCTCGTATACAGGGTTATCGTTACCATCTTTCTAAATTCCATATATATGCGTTAGTATACTGTATTGGTGTTTTTCCTTCTGGCTTACTTCACTCTGTATAATAGGCTCCAGTTTCATCCACCTCATTAGAACTGATTCAAATGTATTCTTTTTAATGGCTGAGTAATACTCCATTGTGTATATGTACCACCGCTTTCTTATCCATTCATCTGCTGATGGACATCTAGGTTGCTTCCATGTCCTGGCTATTATAAACAGTGCTGCGATGAACATTGGGGTACACGTGTCTCTTTCCTTCTGGTTTCCTCAGTGTGTATGCCCAGCAGTGGGGTTGCTGGATCATAAGGCAGTTCTATTTCCAGTTTTTTTAAGGAATCTCCACACCGTTCTCCATAGTGGCTGTACTAGTTTGCATTCCCACCAACAGTGTAAGAGGGTTCCTTTTCTCCACACCCTCTCCAGCATTTATTATTTGTAGACTTTTGGATCGCAGCCATTCTGACTGGTGCGAAATGGTACCTCATAGTGGTTTTGATTTGCATTTCTCTGATAATGAGTGATGTTGAGCATCTTTTCATGTGTTTGTTAGCCATCTGTATGTCTTCTTTGGAGAAATGTCTATTTAGATCTTTGGCCCATTTTTTGATTGGGTCATTTATTTTTCTGGAGTTGAGCTGTAGGAGTTGCTTGTATATTTTTGAGATTAGTTGTTTGTTGGTTGCTTCATTTGCTATTATTTTCTCCCATTCTGAAGGCTGTCTTTTCACCTTGCTAATAGTTTCCTTTGATGTGCAGAAGCTTTTAAGTTTAATTAGGTCCCATTTGTTCATTTTTGCTTTTATTTCCAATATTCTGGGAGGTGGATCATAGAGGATCCTGCTGTGATGTATGTCAGAGAGTGTATTGCCTATGTTCTCCTCTAGGAGTTTTATAGTTTCTGGTCTTACGTTGAGATCTTTAATCCATTTTGAGTTTATTTTTGTATATGGTGTTAGAAAGTGTTCTAGTTTCATTCTTTTACAAGTGGTTGACCAGATTTCCCAGCACCACTTGTTAAAGAGATTGTCTTTAATTCATTGTATATTCTTGCCTCCTTTGTCAAAGATAAGGTGTCCATATGTGCGTGGATTTATCTCTGGGCTTTCTATTTTGTTCCATTGATCTATATTTCTGTCTTTGTGCCAGTACCATACTGTCTTGATAACTGTGGCTTTGTAGTAGAGCCTGAAGTCAGGTAGGTTGATTCCTCCAGTTCCATTTTTCTTTCTCAAGATTGCTTTGGCTATTCGAGGTTTTTTGTATTTCCATACAAATTGTGAAATTATTTGTTCTAGCTCTGTGAAGAATACCGTTGGTAGCTTGATAGGGATTGCATTGAATCTATAAATTGCTTTGGGTAGTATACTCATTTTCACTATATTGATTCTTCCAATCCATGAACATGGTATATTTCTCCATCTATTAGTGTCCTCTTTGATTTCTTTCACCAGTGTTTTATAGTTTTCTATATATAGGTCTTTAGTTTCTTTTAGGTAGATATATTCCTAAGTATTTTATTCTTTTCGTTGCAATGGTGAATGGAATTGTTTCCTTAATTTCTCTTTCTGTTTTCTCATTATTAGTGTATAGGAATGCAAGGGATTTCTGTGTGTTGATTTTATATCCTGCAACTTTACTATAATCATTGATTAGTTCTAGTAATTTTCTGGTGGAGTCTTTAGGGTTTTCTATGTAGAGGATCATGTCATCTGCAAATAGTGAGAGTTTTACTTCTTCTTTTTCCAATTTTGATTCCTTTTATTTCTTTTTCTGCTCTGATTGCTGTGGCCAAAACTTCCAAAACTATGTTGAATAGTAATGGTGAAAGTGGGCACCCTTGTCTTGTTCCTGACTTTAGAGGAAATGCTTTCAATTTTTCACCATTGAGGATAATGTTTGCTGTGGGTTTGTCATATATAGCTTTTATTATGTTGAGGTATGTTCCTTCTATTCCTGCTTTCTGGAGAGTTTTTATCATAAATGGGTGTTGAATTTTGTCAAAGGCTTTTCTGCATCTATTGAGATAATCATATGGTTTTTGTTTTTCAATTTCTTAATGTGGTGTATTACATTGATTGATTTATGGATATTGAAGAATCCTTGCATCCCTGGGATAAAGCCCACTTGGTCATGGTGTATGATCTTTTTAATGTGTTGTTGGATTCTGATTGCTAGAATTTTGTTAAGGATTTTTGCATCTATGTTCATCAGTGATATTGGCCTGTAGTTTTCTTTTTTTGGGATCTTTGTCAGGTTTTGGTATTAGGGTGATGGTGGCCTCATAGAATGAGTTTGGAAGTTTACCTTCCTCTGCAATTTTCTGGAAGAGTTTGAGCAGGATAGATGTTAGCTCTTTCTAAATTTTTGGTAGAATTCAGCTGTGAAGCCGTCTGCACCTGGGCTTTTGTTTGCTGGAAGATTTTTGATTACAGTTTCAATTTCCGTGCTTGTGATGGGTCTGTTAAGGTTTTCTATTTCTTCCCGGTCGAGTTTTGGAAAGTTGTACTTTTCTAAGAATTTGTCCATTTCTTCCTCGTTGTCCATTTTATTGGCATATAATTGTTGATAATAGTCTCTTATGATCCTTTGTATTTCTGTGTTGTCTGTTGTGATCTCTCCATTTTCGTTTCTAATTTTGTTGATTTGATTTTTCTCCTTTGTTTCTTGATGAGTTTGGCTAATGGTTTGTCAATTTTATTTATCCTTTCAAAGAACCAGCTTTTGGCTTTGTTGATTTTTGCTATGGTCTCTTTTGTTTCTTTTGCATTTATTTCTGCTCTAATTTTTAAGATTTCTTTCCTTCTACTAACCCTGGGGTTCTTCATTTCTTCCTTTTCTAGTTGCTTTAGGTGTAGTTAGGTTATTTATTTGACTCTTTTCTTGTTTCTTGAGGTGTGCCTGTATTGCTATGAACTTTCCCCTTAGGACTGCTTTTACCGTGTCCCACAGGTTTTGGGTTGTTGTGTTTTCATTTTCATTCGTTTCTATGCAAATTTTGATTTCTTTTTGATTTCTTCTGTGATTTGTTGGTTATTCAGCAGCGTGTTGTTCAGCCTCCATATGTTGGAATTTTTAATAGTTTTTCTCCTGTAATTGAGATCTAGTCTTACTGCATTGTGGTCAGAAAAGATGCTTGGAATGATTTCTATTTTTTGAATTTACCAAGGCTAGCTTTATGGCCCAGGATGTGATCTATCCTGGAGAAGGTTCCATGTGCGCTTGAGAAAAAGGTGAAATTCATTGTTTTGGGATGAAATGTCCTATAGATATCAATTAGGTCTAACTGGTCTATTGTATCGTTTAAAGTTTGTGTTTCCTTGTTAATTTTCTGTTTAGTTGATCTATCCATAGGTGTGAGTGGGGTATTAAAGTCTCCCACTATTATTGTGTTATTGTTAATTTCTCCTTTCATACTTGTTAGCATTTGTCTTACATACTGCGTGTGCTCCCGTGTTGGGTGCATATATATTTATAATTGTTATATCTTCTTCTTGGATTGATCCTTTGATCATTATGTAGTGACCTTCTTTGTCTCTTTTCACAGCCTTTGTTTTAAAGTCTATTTTATCTGATATGAGTATTGCTACTCCTGCTTTCTTTTGGTCCCTATTTGCATGGAAAATCTTTTTCCAGACCTTCACTTTCAGTCTGTATGTGTCCCCTGTTTTGAGGTGGGTCTCCTGTAGACAACATATGTAGGGGTCTTGTTTTCGTATCCATTCAGCCAGTCTTTGTCTTTTGGTTGAGGCATTCAACCCATTTACGTTTAAGGTAATTACTGATAAGTATGATCCCGTTGCCATTTACTTTATTGTTTGGGGTTGAATTTATACACCATTTTTTGTGTTTCCTGTCTAGAGAATATCCTTTAGTATTTGTTTGAGAGCTGGTTTGGTGGTGCAGAATTCTCTCAGCTTTTGCTTGTCTGAGAAGCTTTTGATTTCTCCTTCATACTTGAATGAAATCCTTGCTGGGTACAATAATCTGGGCTGTAGGTTATTTTCTTTCATCATTTTAAGTATGTCTTGCCATTCCCTCCTGGCTTGAAGAGTTTCTATTGAAAGATCAGCTGTTATCCTTATGGGAATTCCCTTGTGTGTGTTATTTGTTGTTTTTCCCTTGCTGCTTTTAATATTTGTTCTTTGTGTTTGATCTTTGTTAATTTGATTAATATGTGTCTTGGGTTGTTTCGCTTTGGGTTTATCCTGTTTGGGATTCTCTGGGTTTCTTGGACTTGGGTGATTATTTCCTTCCCCAGTTTAGGAAGTTTTCAACTATTATCTCCTCAAGTATTTTCTCATGGTCTTTCTTTTTGTCTTCTTCTTCTGAACCCCTATGATTCAATGTTGTAGCGTTTAATATTGTCCTGGAGGTCTCTGAGATTGTCCTCATTTCTTTTAATTCATTTTTTTTTATTTTCTCTGATTCATTTATTTCTACCATTCTATCTTCTAATTCACTAATCCTATCTTCTGCCTCTGTTATTCTACTATTTGTTGCCTCCAGAGTGTTTTTAATTTCATTTATTGCATTATTCATTATATATTGACTCTTTTTTATTTCTTCTAGGTCCTTGTTAAACCTTTCTTGCATCTTCTCAATCCTTGTCTCCAAGCTATTTATCTGTGATTCCATTTTAATTTCAAGATTTTGGATCAATTTCACTATCATTATTCGGAATTCTTTATCAGGTAGATTTCCTATCTCTTCCTCTTTTGTTTGGTTTGGTGGGCATTTATCCTGTTCCTTTATCTGCTGGCTATTCCTCTGTCTCTTCATCTTGTTTAAATTGCTGAGTTTGGGGTGTCCTTTCTGTATTCTGGCAGTTTGTGGAGTTCTCTTTATTGTGGCTTTTCCTCGCTGTGTGTGGGTTTGTACAGGTGGCTTGTCAAGGTTTCCTGGTTAGGGAAGCTTGTGTCTGTGTTCTGATGGGTGGAGCTGTATTTCTTCTCTTTGTTCAGTCGCGCTGTGGGGAGGGAGGGAGGGATGCTGCAAACAAATAACACTGGTGTGCGCTCGCAGTGCCTCAGCCACACTGGGTCTGCCCCTGCTCACGGCGCGTGTAGCTCCTGCCCACACTGCTCGGGCTCTAGGTTGTTCCACCTGGAACAATCCGAGGCTGGCCCTGGGTTGCATGTACCTCCCAGGTCCAAGCCGCTCAGGTTCAGGCACTCGGGTAGTCCTCAGAGGCACAGACTCAGTTGGGCCTGAGTTTTGTGCTCTTCCCAGGTCCGAGCAGCTCAGGTGATGAGGTGTTTGGCGAGCGCCAATGCTGCGACTTATCGCCTCCCCGCCACTCGGTTATCTGGGTGTAAAACCGGCGCACCTTCTCAGGCAGATGTTAACCGTCCAGACCCCCAAGAAGTTTTAGTTAGCAAAGAAGCCTGCTTACAGTTTTATAGATAATGTCTCTCTGGGGCTGCGATTGCCCCCTTCTGGCTCTGGCTGCCTGTCACTGGAGGGGGAAGGTCTGCAGCTGGCTATCTCTGTTCAGTCCTTTGTTCCGTGCGTGGGCCTGGCGGTCTTAGGTTAGGGCTGGCTTTTCGCGTGGTAGATATCCCACAGTCTGGTTTGCTAGCCCAAATTATTTCGCTCAGATAGTGCTCAGGGTATTCAGGCCAGATTCTTACTCTAAGCGATGCAGCCCGCGCTGCGCCTCCCTGCCCAGCCCCCGCTTGCTAATGGCGCCTGCAGGCATCTGCGCTGCTTCTCCGCTGGGGGAGTTACCGTAGGGCTCGCAATCTGCGAGTTTTAATTGTTTATTTATTTTTTCTCCCTGTTATGTTGCCCTCTGTGCTTCCAAAGCTCGGCACAGATTCGGCAGTGAGAAGGTTTCCTGGTGTTTGGAAACTTCTCTCTTTTTAAGACTCCCTTCCTGGGACGGAACTCCATCCCTCCCTCTTTTGTCTCTTTGTCTTTTATATTTTTTCCTACCTCCTTTCGAAGAGTTGGATTGCTTTTCTGGGTGCCTGATGTCCTCTGCCGGCATTCAGAAGTTGTTTTGTGGAATTTACTCGACGTTTAAATGCTCTTTTGATGAATTTGTGGGGGAGAAAGTGTTATCCCCATCCTACTCCTCCGCCATTTTGGCTCCTCCTCCCCCAGATCTTTTTATATGGCATATTTATTTAAAGCTTACATCCTGAGCACATTATATCTATAACATATTCCAATGTGCAGTGATTAAATGTGTATGTGTTTTAAAGTTTGCATAAACAAACATGCAGACCACAAGACTACCATAAACCATATTTCACATCAGTCTACTAAAGAAGATGTAAGAAAGGAACCATATCTTGCTAACAGAGCAAAGTTAGATATGTCTATAGGGGTCCTTGTAACATTTCATGCAGCCAGCTGGAAGTTACCTCCTTCTAGATGATAGCTCAGGTACAGATTCATGTTGGATAACTGCCAGAACCTCCCTTACTTAGATGTCTCATGTTCCAGAGAGTCCAAATATTTCATTTTATCTCATGGGCATTGCTTCCAGGGGCAATTAAAGAACCATGTCTGGACATAACAGTCATCATTCTTAGGGAAACCCAAATCATGTGTCTGCATGGGATGTCCTCATCAGGAATGAGTAGTACTTCTTTGCAATTCCTCCCAGTCCAGATGAGGTCTATCAATCAGGGATCATTTTACCACAATCAGTATTGTCTTATGACAGAGTTGGCATTCTACCTTTATCTGGTCTGGAGAGAAACAAAATAGGGAGTAAATCAAAGGTCAAGTTCTCATGAAGTAGGGAAAGAGGTTTTGTTAAATCATTGCCACATTGGGTCATAGACAGTCAAATTTGGCCACTCAAGTCAGTGACTGTGTCTTATTAAAACAATAATTTATTTTCTCAGTTGGATTATTACCTGTTGATAGACTCAGCTTAGACATGATAGGCAAAAATGTATTATTTATTTATTTATCATTATCTTTTTTCTTATTTTCCAACCGTATTTTTTGGCTGTACATAATTGGTTTTATCCTAAGTGCTTCCCAAAGAATATTTTGTATGTACAAAAATAGTATTTTTCTCTTAGTGAATAAAACATATATTTCTCATAATTTATTGGAATGACTTATTGGGTTTTTTTCCCTCTCCTGTAATATCATAAGAATTGCTACATGATGATCAAAATGTAAGATTAGTCTCCAATAGAGAGTCTGAAATCATTGTGCAAATGTTCAGTGCTTTAGGCATATGGACCTCTTAGGAATTTTTATGTTTACATATAAATTTTCTGAAATGGTGCTGCTTCTTATAAATATTGTTAAGGCAAATATTTGACTTCAGCCAGTTATGGAAGCAAAGTGATTGTGAAATATTTTCATTGATCTTCCTTCCTACTGGAAGAAATAGAAATTCTTAAATTCCTTTCATTTACAGGTGAACCTAAAATTGGGATTCGTGGACTCCAGAACAATATGTAAGCCCAGTGTGATAATTCTCTTAGAAAAGCCAGCACTTATCAAACACCTGTTGTTGGAGTCCTGTGCCCACTTTGACACCATAATGCTAAATATTTAAGAAATTTAGACATGAGGCATTCTATGAAGGGGCTTCCCCAGTGGCTCAAATGGTAAAGAATCTGCCTACTATGCTGGAGACCTGGGTTTGATCCCTGGGTTGGGAAGATACCCTGGAGAAGGTCATGGCAACCCACTCCAGTATTCTTGCCTGGAGAATCCTCATGGACAGAGGAGCCTGGTGGGCTACAGTCCATGGGGTCGCAAAGAGTCAGACACAATTGAGCAACTAAGCACAGCAGACATGCTGAGAAAATTAAAATATAATGTTAGAAAAAGATGGAAGGATAGGAATTATTTAGTCTGAGAATGGATAAAAAGTGAAAAAGTAATCAACCTGACATATACAAATCTGAACCTTCTAAGTTTTATAATTTACCAAACTTTGTAATGAAGAGTGCTGTGTTCTTTACACAGAGAACAATTGTTTTATGTGCTTCTTATGTTATCAGAACTAGACATAGGCGCATTTGTTGAAAGTGAGGTAAGTAATTGTAAAATTTGCCCACTACACTTACTGAATATTGCCCTCTTTTAGGGTGAAGTGCATTCATGTTACACTTGTATTGACAAATAAAACTTAATGGAAAAAGATACATTCAAATCAGAATGGAATTTTTTCTCCCTCACCGACCATTAGAGGGTTATGTAAGATAGCATATAATTGATTGTGAATATGTGGTGAAGCTGCTCTAAAATACATGGCATCAAGAAGTATCTTAGGAAGCTTTGTTCTTCAAGTTGGTCTTTTCCATCTCTGGGAATGAGTTAATAGGGAAACTAAGATATGCATCACAAAATACAATGTACCACTGAGGTCTGTAATGGACATCTCCCTACCAGAAATTTGATGTTATAAATTGTGTTTGTAGGGAATGATAATGTCTCCATTACTCATGTAGAAAATGTTCCCTTTGTACAAAATATGACAGCTTGCTAAGATCTTTTCATTCACTTGATTTTATCTGATTAATTACTTCTTGAATGCCCATTTTATTTTTGAATATTTTTCTATAATTAGATTTTAATTAGTCTGAAGCTTAAAAGGAGCCAATGGCTACTAAAATATGAATTGAGCACCATGAAGTAAAATATTCTGTCTAGGATAAGGGAGATAATAGTCTTATTATGTTTTGTACTCATGAGAAGCTTTCTTAAGAACTATGTTTAAATGAGGTCAGTTAAATTACGTTGGGTTCAGAATATCACTGTCACAATGATGAAGAATCTAGAAATTATCTGAATTTGGAGATGTTTGAGGCAGTTAACCTGAAGAATTAGAAGACAGAGTTCAAAGCAATCACTGTTGCTGAAAAGTGACAGGGGCATCCTGGAAAGGAGAGAGCCAGTAAGAAGAAGATCCAAGTTTTGTATATAAACTCTGTCCAAATCTTTGGCTGACCCTTGATATATGGATGGAAAAGACTACAAGTAAGCTAGCTAAGGACAAAAGATCTGAACTAAGATTTGAGATGTTAAGCAAGAGACAGAGTTTTCTATTTAAGTATGCCAAGGAAACTACAAAGCAAAAACCAAATTAAAACAAAAAGGCAATATTCTCTAGAGGAATATAACAGAGTCTAGTCTCTACAATTTACCAACCTGAAACTAACAGATCAGCTCTGGAATGACCCAGATGTAACAATAAGCACATATTTTAAAGAAGCTATGATAACTGTAGGGCTTTCCTGGGCTCAGTGGTAAAGAATACACCTACATTGCAGGAACCACAGGAGACAGGGGTTTGATTCTTAGGTTAGGAATATTCCCTGAAGAAAACGGCAACCTACTTCAATATTCTTGCCTGGAAAACCTCATGGACAGAGGAGACTAATGGCTACAGTCCATGGGGTTACAAAGAATTGAACATAACTGAGCACAATTTTTTATTTTTATTTTTGATAACTGTACTAAAGGTCATAAAGGAAAACATGCTCACACTAAATTAAAAATTAGGAAGTCTAAGTAGAGAAATATAAAGTATTGGTTCAGTTCAGTTCAGTTCAGTCACTCAGTCGTGTCCGACTCTTTGCGACCCCATGAATCGCAGCATGCCAGGCCAATATAAAGTATAAATAGAACCGAATAGAAATTCTAGAAATAAAAATACCATATAGTCAATAATGAAATAGTATACTTTCAGAATCTTTAGTTGCTTATTACTCATTCTACTATTAGGAGTTTTGGTAATACTTTGACTGTGTTTGACTCAGGAACCCTCAAATCTTGTAGGATATTCATAGATCCTGAGTTGTCAAAATATATTGCATAAATGATAATGCAAAACAGCAAATTAATACCTGGCTGATCACTCTTAATCATGATTTCTTATATCTTTTAATCAACTGTGGTAGAGCAAATAGCTTAGGCTCAAAGAGAAACAGAACCCTTCATTGCCTCCATAAATCTAATTTTAATAATAGCTATCCTTTGAATCTTGAGTGGTGATAATTTATTTTATGTGGTATCTGTTTATGAGGAGAAGAAAAATAGCCATTTCTTAAGAGGGTACACTCATTCAAGTGGACAATCTTAATTTATGGAGTGGAAGAGATTAAAACTTTGAAGTAGAATGAGTCTGCCTATCAGTAGAGATGATCAGATCATAATTCTGATTATGAACAATTAGTGCAGTGACTTTTCCCTTGTTGAATGAAAAAAGTGAATATAGAGGGAAAAAAGTTTACTTTTCCTCCTGCTAATGCTTGAAACTGAATTCTATATCTACTTATCAATTATAACTCTTCCCTCCAAAGACATCATTGTCCACTTAATCTCTGAATCCACTGTGTTGTCAAAGTTCCCTACTGGCTCTCCTGGAACATTAGTATTCCGAATCTCCTTCTTCTTTCAATGTTGCTTTAATCTATCTCTTAGTAGCCTTGTCTTCCCTGCCTCCAAATGTGGACTATAGCCTTAGATTCGTATTTAATCTTCTATATTTCTGACTTATAGTTATTACCTAGGAAGACTTACACATTGTTTTCTCTCATACACTTTCAAGGTTTCAGTGAAACTTTCTTAATGAATGGTCCTTAAAAATAGGAATCTCCCAGCTTCTCCTTTTTCGTCAGACTCAATTTTGAATATATAACTATCTCTTTTCTCTTGGCTCTCCTGATTTCCTTTAGATTTTGTCCCTTCTTGATCCTTTTGATTTCCATCTCTGAGTGGATCTCTCACTTGTTTTTAGAGCATACTACTTACCTTCATGAAGCTTCACTCAATCTTAATACACATTATTTTTTATCTATTTGTTGTCTATCACCATCACTCCGACTAGATCATGAGCACCATGATGTCATAGACAATCGTTGTTCGTTTTGACCCCATCTCCAGCACACTGATAGATACTGTACTAGACACTGTTATTTGTTGTTAAGAAGATAAATAACTAATGCACAAATTACTTTCACTTGAATATATTTTCTATAGGATTATGTTTCTTGAGGCATGTATATGTGTTTTGTTCTTTATTTTTTATTTTTTATATACCTAGTGTCTATTATCATGCTGATACCTGTCACATACTAAACTTACTGTTAAATAAAGTAAAACTTATGAGATAAGAGTATGTGGGTGAAAAGGGAAGGAGGGAGTAATCTGACTGAGAAATTAGAAAAGATTAGGCAAAAAATCTGCAACTAATTAGAGGCAATTTTATATTATTCCTTATGTCTAATATGAGAGAGAGGAACAGGGATTCAGGCATACTGATTAAGGTAAATGCACATGTTTACTTATCATAAATATGGCAAGTCTCAGTTTTAACATAATGTTTTACATATTTTGCTCGTAAAAAGTTAGAAATACTTACACTCAAAATTACATGGTAATGTGTACCTCATACTTATAATTAACAAAAGTAGGTGGAAATGTAACTTGTGAATTAATGGGAAGCTGAGAGTGGTGGGGTGGTGGTGGTATACATAAGTACTGTTTGATAAGACCATTGGCCAAATGGGCCTTGTGATTTTTCTTTTCAATTTAGACATTTAAAAAACCATTATTAAAAAATAGTAAACCTATCACACAATTCAGTAATATTTACACGTAAAATCACAAATTTTAAATCAGAAACTTGGTTATTGGTGAACAAAGGAGTATAAAAGTAGAATTTAATCATTTAGAAGCAGAGGATTCTTTTTCCCATTGCCTTAAACAATATTCTCAATCTTCTTACCATGAATGAATTTAAGTCAAACAAAATATCATTTTTTTCCTATTCACTATGAATCTTGAAACTTATATGGAGCTAGATAGAAATGTTTAACCCTGTGTTTCAGAAGAATATACTGTCCATGAAGCCTGATTGGGCATTTCTTTTAGAATAACTTGCTATCAGTCCTCAGTTCTCAGGTCTTGCCTGGGATAACAGTGTCTCTGCTCTGGGTCAGCTGGACATAACGATTTTATTTATTATGGTCCTCTGTTCCCAGCCCACCACGACTTCCCTGGTGGCTCAGATGGTAAAGCCTCTGTCTACAATCGAACCTGGGTTCAATACCTGGGTTGGGAAGATTCCCTGGAGAAGGAAGTGGCAACCCACTCTAGTACTCTTGCCTTGAAAATCCCATGGATGGAGGAGCTTGGTGCAGGCTACTGTCCATGGGGTCGCAAAGAGTCGGGCACGACTGAGCGACTTCACTTTCTTTCTGTTCCCAATATGCATCTGTGATCAGGGTATTTCTAATTATCAAATACAATGACCAGATCTTTCACCCAATGTTATCAATGTTTGTGTCCCTGTGAAATTCATATGTTGAAGTCTTAACCCCCAAAGCTGTGATATTGGAAGGTGAGACCTTTGGTAAGTAAGCAATTATGTCATGAAGTTGGAGATTTCATGAGTGGATTAATGCCCTTATTAGAAGAGCTTGTTTTCTACTCTTTGCATGTGATGATACAATAATAAGACAGCTATCTGCAAACTAAAAAGTGGGTTCTCACCAGATATTGGGTCTCACCACCCTTGGACTTCTCAGCCCCTTGGATTGTAGGAAGTAAGTATTTGCCATTTCAGCCACCCAGTCTGTAGGTTACAGCAGTCTGAACTAATGACTACGGCACCCACTTCCCCATTATTGTCTCTTCTATTCTGAATTCTACTCTGAATTTTCTACATATCTTTTTCCATGCTGTCAGACTTAGGGGTTTGGATTTTCTTTCTGCCTCCCAAATCAAACTTGATGAACTCTTAACACTTCATATCTTTGACATAGACAAAAGCCTTCTGGAACACTGGCCTATCTTGGATTGTCATCTCTGATGAAATTAAGATCATCTCAAGCAAAAGAACAGGCCTGACACAGTTGGTTTACCTATGGGCTTAGCTACGAGCCCCCCTTACAGGTCATCAATGGGCAGGCATGCAGGGAGAGCTTCTGCGGAGGGCACACCTACCCCAAGAGACTGAATCTGGAGCTTCCTTTCTTGAAAGTTCAGAGCACCCCAGACTAAGACCATTCTACTCTTGGTCTTAAAGAATCAGGATCAATAAAGGTGAATCTGTTTCTCTTGAGCGGGGATGGGACACCCTTAAGTCAGTGACCTACCTTTATGTCAAGGATGCCTGATATGTTCTAAGGCTGATTTTACCTTTTGTTAATGTTTATATTTTCTTTGACTGCCCTCAAAGTTAAATGCTTTATAAGGCCAGAAAGTAAAGGAGGGAGGCTCAGAGCGGAGCCAACAAAAGAACTATGTTTTTGGATATGTGGCTTTGAAATGTGACAGCCACTGTTTAGCCACAGCCAGTTTTGCTTGTTTGCTATTGCTTTTGTTTTCTACTATCTAGTCATTTTTTTTAAAAGAAAAGATATATATCTGAACTTTTGTGAGAAATTCTCCAAATCTTTTTTATTTTAATCTCCCTTGCCTTGTTTTTTTCTTCCAGTTTTATGGGGATATAATTGACATAGAGCACTGAATAAGTTTTAGGTGTACAGAGTAATGATTTGACTTACATACATCATGAAATGATTACCACAGTGTTTTGTGAACATCCACCTCGTGTAGATACGAGGTGCTTTTTAAAAAATGCTTTTTCCTTGTGATGAGAACTCTTAGGATTTATTCTCTTAATAACTTTAATATATAACATAAAGTTGTTTTTATTTATCCTGTTGTGCCTTACATCCACAATATTTATTTGTCTTTTAACAGGACATTTGTACCTTGTAACTGCCTTTGTCTAATTTCCCCTCTACTCCCCTCATCTCTAATAGCCACAAATCTGATCTCTTTTTCTATGAATTTGTTTGTTTTGAAGTATAACTGACCTATAACACTATGTTAGTTCCAGGTACACAGTATAGTGATTCAATGTCTTTGTGGGTTTTCTTGGTGGCTCAGCTGGTAATGAATCTGCCTGCAATGCGGGAGATCTGGATTTGATCCCTGGGTTTGAAAGATCACCTGGAGAAGGGAAAGGTTACCCACTCCAATATTTGGCCTACAACATGATGTTTCTTCCAGGTACACAGCATAGTGATTCAGTGTCTCTGCATATTTTAAAATGATCACCATGATAAATCCTATTACCATCTGTCATCATACAAAGATATAATTATTAACTATATTCCCCACAATGCACATTCCATACCAGTAGTCATTTATTTTGTAACTGAAAGTCTGTACCTTTCAATTTCCTCACCTATTTCTCTCCGGCCTCACCTTCCTTCACTCTGGCAACTGCCAGTTTATTCTGTGTATCTATGACTCTTTTCCTGTTGTAGCTATGTTTATTCATTTATTTTGTTTTTTAGTTAGACATATAAGTGAAATCATACAGTATTTGCTTTTCTCTGACTTATTTCACTTACATAATACACTCTAAGTCTATCCATGTTGTCACACAAATAGCAAGATTCCATTCTTTTTTATGGGTTTTATATATACACATATAAATACATATGTGTGTGTATATATATATATATATACACACACATATATCTATACATGCAATGAACATAAAAGTTCACATGTCTTTAATTTTCTGTTTTTACCTTTGTTTATTTTTGGAAAATACCCAGGAGTGGAATTGCTAGAGCATAGGTAGTTCTATTTTTAATTTTGGGGGGGAACTTTCTTACTGTTTTCCTTAGGAGCTACACCAATTTACATTCTCACCAATAGAGCTCAAGGGTTCCCTTTTCTCTGCATCCTCACTGGCACTTGTTATTGTTTTGATAATAGCCATTCTGACTGGTGTGAGGTGGTGTTTCATTGTGGTTTTGATTTGTGTTTCCCTGACAATTACAGAATTGAGCATCCTTTCATGTGCTTGTTGGCTATAGAGTCTATTGATGTCCTCTGCCCATTTTTTAAATTGAGTTGTTTGTTTTTTTGATGTTGAGTTGAATGAGTTTTAAAGTATTTTGGATATTAATTCCTTGTCAGATTTATCACTCACAAATATTTTTTTTTCCATCTAATAGGTTGCCTTTTTGTTTTGTTGATATTTTCTTTTACTGTGCAAAAGCTTTTTAGTTTGATGTAGCTGTATTTATTTATCTTTGCTTTTGTTTCCCTTGTCTGAATAGACATATCAAAATTGTTGGTAAGACAGATGTCAAGCGGTGTACTGCCTATGTTTTATGGCTTCAGGTCTTACATTTAAATCTTTATCTATCTTGAGTTTATTGTTCTATGTGTTGTAAGAACGTAGTCCAGTGTGATTCTTTTGTATGTCCAGTTTTCCCAACATGATTTATTGGAGAAGTTGTTTTTCCTCATTGTATGTTTTTGCCTCCTTTGTTATAGATAATTTTCCATATAAGTGTGGGTTCCTTTCTAGGCTCTCTATTCTGGTCCATTGATCTATGTGTCTGTTTTTGTGCTAGAAATTCTTTGATTTTAAAATGTTCAGAACTTCATCATGTTAAAACAAATTCCGGGGTTAAGTAAAGCTTGTGGGAAGGACACGCCTGGCCACGAGGTTACCATGTGTCCTAGAAATCTCATACATGGCACAGGGAGAGTGTGGAGTACAGTGGTCTTCAATTTGAGCACGATACTGCTTTCAACAATTGGACCTCTCAATCTTGGTCCCAAGCAGTCCAAAGTCAGCATTCTGTTTTAGTCTCAGAGAAGTTACTATGCTCTTTGGGGAGGTCACTACCCTTGAAACCTGGCATCTTAATGACAAAAAGGCTAGCAAATCAGGATGGCAGACTCCTTTTATAGTACATAGGTCACTGCTCTGACCTTAAGGGAGTTATATTTGAATTGTGTTTGAATGTCAGTAGTGTGGTATGGCATCTATGTGGCTGTTAGAAAATGAAAGAATTTAACATCTGGTGCTAGAAAGAAAAAAAAAAATAGCCTCTGGTAAAGTTAACCCAATGGATAAAACACGATATGGACTGGTGGCTTACTTGGTAACGAGTTTCAGCTAGGAGTGGTTCAGTGACTAGTGACTGTGGACTGGTTACTGGTACAAGTAACCTGGTGAATGGAGACTATGGCTTGGTTATGGGTGACTGTAAATTGGTAACTCTGAGCTGGTGAATGGTGAAGGTGACCTGGTGACTGTGGCTTGGCTACGCAAAGGCTCACTCAGGAACACGAAGGGTAATGGGCTTCAGGCAGTAAAGTTAATTCCTCACCCACTCCTACTCTGAAGATACTACCCCACCTGATGGGCTGAAGTTGAAAAGTGTAAAGAGCTCAGTCAGGTAGGTCTTCAGTTGTGTAGTTAGGAGAGGTACAGGAATTGACTTTTAGTCATTTACAGGGAGAAACAATTTTAAAGGAAATGAAATTTAAGTTTTGTAAAATGGTTTCTGTGTGGGAAAAGCTCAATAGTTCTCTATCTTTTTTCTTCCTTTGCTAAATTGTCGTTAAAGCACCATTCCATACCCATTGAGATTTTGACTGTATCACTTTATTTTCTTTGAATCTTATAAATCCTGTCTTATAGTCTTCCTGTTGTTAAAGGCAGGTGTGCCCTTACCTCAGGATAGTGTTTTCATAGACACTTATATCCCATGTGTGTGTGTGTTAGTTGCTCGGTCGTGTCCAACTCTTTGCAACCCCATGATCTGTCCATGGAATACTGTAGCAAGAATACTGAAGTGGGTTGCCATTTCCTTCTCCAGAGGATCTTCCTGACCCAGGGATTGAACCCAGGTCTCCTGCATTGCAGGCAGATTCTCTGCTGTCTGAGCTACAATGAGCTCATTTATATTCCATAAAGGATCATTAAAACTTTTAGGATTGTGTTTCTAACAATATTAGTCAAGCTGACTATATATGTCTGCTTAGATTCATGTGAATTGTCCTTACATTCAGTATTTTTTTTTCATTATATTAATCATAAAACCCATATGTTCCTTTCTGTATATGAGCAGAATGAGAAAGGGGAACAGATTGCTGTAATACGTGTAGAAGGAGAGAAAGTGCAGCTCTGTGGGCATAATGGTATTATGGATGCTAAAGTTACACATGAAGGTCAGAGAAGTTATTTTTTACAAGAATATTGGATATAATGCATAAGTGATTGGAAGGGTGGTCAACATTTCTTCTGAACATATGTCATGGTCCGTGGAAGACAGTGAAGCTGGTTTTTGAAACCCTTTACCCATCAAGATCAAGCCACATTTTCAAATTTAAAAGATGTTCCTGACAGGAGGGTGCTTTCAGCCACAAGAACTTTAGGTCCCTCCGACACTGAAATCTGTACTTTTTCCAGGGTACATATTCCTACTCCAATATGAACAGTTGTTTGAAGTCTTTTGTTTGTATCTAACTCATTTGATCCACTTTTACCCACTGTTGAATCTTTTGGATCTTACTGTACATGCAACTTCCATCCATGTATGCTTTCTGAGCTTGTATAAACCACATCACCTCTCTGGAATTCTCATCTGTAAAATGAAGGGGTAAGCTCTGAAGTGGATTCCAGTTTGACAGTCTATGATGGGAAGACTCAGATAGCACCTGTGTACAGTCAGCCAGCACCACTGATATGATAGAGCAACTGAACTGCTTTCCTAAAAGCAGCTTTGGGTTACATGCAATCTTATACCATCCATGCTGCATCTTCTATATAACCTGGAACTGATTACCTGCCTTAATGAAATAGCTCCCTGACAGATGTCCTAACACAATTATATAGGCTTTACCATCTTGGTCTTATTTATTCTCTTAATTAATTTTCTAAGTTCATTAGACTTGTTGAATGCTAAGCAGTGCCCTTAAATTTCTGTTTCTAAATATGTAGCATCCCCCAGCAATAGAAGTGATTTTAGTGTCTAGGAAGAATGACCATCTTCTGTGATAGTGATTTTGTCTCCAGATATAATTCATCTGAGGGAGAAGACAAGCCCTTTTATGCATGTTGTGCCCCTGTCCAGTTTCAATGAGTGGAGTCTAGCTATTGTTCAATGAGAACTTAAAATAAAAGTCAACATTGTTGTTTAAAAATTGGCCATAGGAAATGAGGATAATTTAGACAACCTATATGGTGTATATGCTTATCTTTAAAGAATGGAGATTCTTCCTTCTAAGCTGTCTGTTTTTAGAGAATTGCAAGAAAATAATATATGAGTCAAAAGCAATGTGTTACTACCTCAACTCCATTAAAATGTGGAAATTTAATTAAGCATCAAAGGGTTAACTTTTAATTAAAATAATGTTAAACTGATTTGAACCAATAAGAACAATAATTAATATTCAGTTAATTAATACTGAATAATAGACTCTAACATTTTCTTCTAGATACAGCCAGTTTTATCTAAGCTAACAGAAAGATGCTGTTATTTCAAATCAATGTGTGACTTTTAAGAGATAAACCTCTGAAATTCTAGTGCTTCCACTCATGGGACTGTCTTAATGAACAATACTGAAAATGAATAAGCCGTAGATTTCTCCAAAGTCTGAACTCATCTGTTATCTAGTATAGATGGGAAGAAATCGAGCGCTGTGTTTTTCCTAAATCTCTTTTATTCATAAGGTCTGAATTTTGGAATGGTGACTAACAAATGACTTTTGATTCTATCTTTCTTTTTTGTGTGTTTCAGCTTAGAATAAACAGAAGCGTATTACTATCAATGTTGAAGCTAAATAATACCAACAGGGGTTGGTTGTAAAAGCATAAAGGAGAAATTTACTGTAGTCTTGTCAGCTGTTCTCTGAGAACTGCTAGTATATAGTAAATGCAAGGTCAGATATTTGCCTGCAAAGGAGGCTGAGTTTTAAAGGCTATATAGCATGTCTTTTGTTGGTTGTTCAGTTGCCCAGCTGTGTCTGACTCTTTGCGACCCCATGGACTACAGCACACCAGGCCTCTCTGTCCCTCACCATCTCCCAAAGTTCACCCAAGTTCATGTCCATTGCATCAGTGTCATCCAGCCATCTTATCCTCTGATGCCCTCTTAGCTTTCTGCCCTCAATCTTTCCCAGCACCAGGGATTTTGCAATGAGTAAGCATGTCTATATCTTGTATAATATCAGATGATCCTCATCTTGACTGTCTGTGCTGTGTGCTGTGCTAAGTCACTTCAGTCCTGTCTGACTATGTGACCGTATGGATTGTAGCCTGCCAGGCTCCTCTGTCTGTGGGCTTCCCCAGGCAAAAATACTGGATCTTCCCGACCCAGGGATCAAACCTGTGTCTCTTACATCCCTGCATTGGCAGGCAGGTTCTTTACCACTAGTGCCACCTGGGAAGCCTCTTGATTGTCTATAATATTTAAAAATTTTCGTATTTCCTATTCCTTACTTTTCAAAGCAAGTAAATACTGATCTAATGGAAATGGCCATGTTAAGTGTAGATGGGTGAGTGGAGCTTATCTAAGCTCTGATAGAGCTTAGACTCTATCAGAAACGTCTCTTATGCATTTATTTTTTATGGTAACCCTCTTGGGCAGATTTTATAGTCTCAAATTTACAGATGAGACCATGAGACCACTAGGTCCATGTAGGATAGACCCAGAATTAGAACCTGGCTTTGTGTTATCTTGAGTTCTTCTTCTTAAGGATTTTGGTCACTGTTCTGTCTATACATGTTAGTTTCTCAAATAGAAACATGACTTTAGCTGTGACGTTTCCATTAGAACTGTGTCTGATCTCATCTCGCATTTTTCTTGCTTATGTAGAAATAGATTGTTGTCTCTATTGCCATCTGTTCTAGTTATATATAATTTTATATATTTTTATAAATATAAATTTATATATAATTTATATATTGCTATCTGTTCTCTTTATACCAGGCTTCCTTGGTGGCTTGGTTGGTAAAAAGAATCTGCCTGCAGTGTAGGAGACCCAGGTTTGATCCCTTTGTCAGGAAGATGCCCTGGAGAAGGAAATGGCAACCCACTTCAGTATTCTTGCCTGGAGAATCCCATGGACAGAGAAGACTGGTGGGCTATAGTCCATGGGGTTGCAAAGAGTCAGATATAACTGACTAACACATACCCTCTTTATATCTACCTGCCTTCAGCAAAAGTAAAAAAAACAAAAACAAAAAAAACAACAACTTTAAATAATCCATTTGCTGTTGCTACTGAGGCTAAGTCGCGTCAGTTGTGTCCGACTCTATGCGACTCCAGAGATGGCAGCCTACCAGGCTCCGCCATCCCTGGGATTCTCCAGGCAAATACACTGGAGTGGGTTGCCATTTCCTTCTCCAGTGCATGGAAGTGAAAAGTAAAAGTGAAGTCGCTCAGTTGTGTCCGACTCTTTATGACCCCATGGACTGCAGCCCACCAGGCTCCTCTGTCCACTGGATTTTCCAGGCAAGAGTACTGGAGTGGGATGCCATTGCCTTCTCCAATCCATTTGCATCAGTATTCAAAAAATGCAATACCATAAACTGTTGTTAATATCAATTAAATCCAATTATCTGGTAAAAGTTATGTGTGTATATGTGCATGTATGTTTGTGTGTGGGTGTGTTTGCAAGGATTGTAGATCAAAAATAGCTGCCATGAAGTTTTTAGAATATTTTATTAACAAAGAAAAACAACTAAAGCAGATGTTATTTCAAAAGTAAAAGTTGTTGAAAGATATCAGAATATACCAGAAAATAATCAGAACTTGGTTTCAAATAAAGTGATAATGCAAAGTTTTCACACAATGAATCTGTTCCTAGAAACTTAGTCATCAAATTAGGGCATAAAAAGAGAAACTCTAATAAAGAACCAAAAGAAGAAGCTAATAAGAATTCAACATGTGGAGATGAACTACAACAATGAAATTGTGCTATTAATAAAATTCATAACAACAATTAAACTCGAATATTTTGCCTAATGATAGCAAAGTTCATGGAGGGTTCAACCAGGGGCTAGACATCTGAAGGAGTCATCACAGGGCCCTGGAATTATACATATAGTAACTCAATGAATAATTGCAAACTTTTTTGTTTCTCAAAAGAGAGAATATTTGAGAGAGTTTGAATACATCTTCATTGTCTGTTCATACTGAGTTCAGAACCTCTGAGGCTCCAGAAAATGTCCTTAAGCCTTTGCTTTCTTTATCTGCTCTGAACTTGCTACTTCTCTTAGATCCACAGATGATTTGAAATCCTGCCCCCATCATAGCCAGCCACAAGGGTTGTATTGAGATTCTGAATGAAACTTTCAGAACTGTGGACTCTTCAGTCTTCCAAGGATCTTCTGCCTACTCTGAGCTGAAGCAACTTCAGTATGGCCACCATGATGGCCGTCAGCACTGTCTTACCCCTCAGTTGGGGTCTCTCATATTCTGCCCTGCACCTTAAAGGACTTCTCTTTATGGTCCCCAAAGATTCTGCCCTAGCCTTCAGGCACCTCTTTCTTGGCAATGCAGATGTTTTTCTGGACTTCACCAAAGGTTTCACTAGTCTTTCCTTAAGTCCTTTCATGACTTGTTCATTTTATACGTTCCACCTGAAGTCTCAGGTAATGTAAGAAGTGATCATATTTATGTTTTCTCCTCACGTTTTTCACTTCTTTAAAATAATCATCTGAACAGATATTTCATATGTATGAAATTTAAAATACTTCCCTTTTGTCCTCTGCTCACACTGTTGGCTATCAGATTCATCACTGCTTAGAAAGGCTATTAAATAACTGAGCATCACATTTCACTGATGCTCCAGTAGGCAAGGCATTGGAATCCATCATAAATAATCTAATATGTGTGTTCAGTTGCTTAAGTCCTGTCCAACTCTTTTCACCTCTATGAACTGTAGAGTAGTCCCAGGCTCCTCTGTCAATGGGATTCTCTGGGCAAGAATACTGGAGTGGGTTGCCATGTTCTCTTCCAGGGGATCTTCCCAATCCAGGGATCAAACCCATGTCTCCTGCATTTCCTGCATTGCAAGTAGTTTCTTCCTCTGAGCCTCCAGGGAAGCCAAACAGTCTAGTATAGGAAGGCATATTATTTTAGCCTAATGCAATAGACTATGTCAATACATTTGGAGAAATCACAGCATAATTTCCTTAATGGTATCTGGAGGAATTCATCTAGGAAAGGAGAGTCAGAATTTCTCCATGTTCTCTTTTCTGGCTCAACATTTCTTACTTGATGTGTTGAATTTTGTGATTTAAAATGTTATGATTTTTCATCATGCAGGCTTTTCCTACCCTTAAGGGCTATGTGTTTGATTAGCATTTTTCAGTAATGGGAAAGTTGGGAGATTATCAGATTCCTTTTTTTTTGTAAATTAAATTTTATAATGAAAAGGCACAGATTTATATTCATTTGATTCAATCACTTTAAACAATGTGTCCTGACATTTTGTCATGTTTTTCAACTATCTGACAGAGACAGCCACTCAGTTTTTAGTGTGCTGTGCAGCAATTTGGGCTCCTCACCTAGTGAGAATTTAATTTGTTGAATTAAATTGAATTAAATTGAAAATGATGTTCTTTCCTCTGAGATCAGAGATGAAAGATTTAGAAGTGAGAGAAAGCAGAAGAAAGAAATTGACTTAAAGAAGTTGTGAACTAGGCAACATCTGTCTCTGCTCACTCTCTGTTTCTATTTCCGTACTCTTTCACTGCTTTGCACTGTGAACTCTGAGGTCCTTTTTGCTCTATCAGAGGTACCTACTTGGGATCTGTGCTGCAGGCATGTAGGACCATCTGAGATAGATATTTGGATTCTACTCTATCCAGAAAAAATGGGCCCACCCCTAACATTCTCTGTCCTTCGTTCATCTAGTTATGTTGCTGTTGGTTTAATGCATTAAGAAAACCAGAGTTTCTAAAAGTGAATCCAAAGTGTCCCTTGGGATGCTATTAAGTATTGTGTAATAAACTGGGGCTGTAACCAAACACATTTGAGAATTGTTTGATTAAACGGTTTCTTTAGTGTTAAGAAGATATTAATCTCCAAGTAATGCATGAAATGTTTACTACTACTCAAAGTTATTTTGCTGTGGAACCGTATTTTATGGAGGTAAATTTTATAGTCATTGTACCTGAAAATAAATTTGGAGAAGTGATACAACAGGGTGTAAGGTATTGATAATGGCTGGATGGATATACTGTAAATATCAGTGACAGTTGCATTTTCGTCTCAAGGTAGACATATGTATGACTTTTTTCTTCACCAATTACCGCAAGAGAAATTTTAGGTTTTTGTTTTTTTCTTCAAAAAGGTTTAATATGTCTGTGAACTGACATGCTATTCTATTTGAGTTGGCTGAGCTCTTAATTCCAATAAAGGTGAAAACCGTATTTTAAACCTTTTACATGTATTTTAGTATTTGCCAAATACTGGCCCAGCATGAACTCGATCATTAAATGTCAATTGATTAATTGATTGAGGTACTGTTTATCTGACACAAAATAACCAATAAGTTATTTAAATTTACTAGTTAAAGTATTAAAATTGTTTTCTTTGCTTAATAATTTGTTTCTAGGGCCAATGTTCCTCAGTAGTTAATTAAAAAAAAGAAAATTACTCCTAGGGCTTGTATAAAGATACAAGAACTTCATCATTTTGAAATCATCACACTGAAGCTATTTTCATTGATCAGTGCTTATTAGGGACCTGCCTAGGATCTTTTGAAGAGTATCATGTTCCCTTTTATAAAAACTGGGAGCATGAAAAAGACTGGGGAAGAAAGAGGCCTTATGCGAACTCCTGCTAGACAAACGTGGAGTTTCTGAAATACAGACTAACTGCAGTGATTGATTTTTTTTTCCATCTCAGCAGCACACATGGTGATACAATATTAGGCAAGGACATAAACCATATTCAGGAAGCCAACACATCCTCTGGTAGTCTGTCAGTCAAAGATATATCAAGCTTCAGGCTGAGATGAAAGTCTACCATGCAGGAGCACTGTCCAATTTTCTTTATGGATGTGAGACTGGATCTGTTACTAGTGTATGACTTCCAGCAAAACAACTGTCTTGCTATGTTTCACATTAGATGGCAGACTGTTTCCAAGTGCAAGTATCTAGGAAGCAGTGGATCATCAGGTGCTGACAATAGTATCATTAAAAATCAGTTCCACCAGGCTGGACATCTGTAGGAAGTGACTAACAGAATATCCCAGTTCTTGAGCAGGGAGGGCAGTGTACTGCGGTGAATGACACTAGTGTTTCTTGTGTACAAAGACATTCCAGGTTGTTAGCTTTGGTTCACAGTTCCCCAGAGAGCAGTTTTCATCACGTAATGCATATCCACAACTTGTTAGGAGTATTGGCATGTTTTAAGGATAGCAAGACAAGTAAGAGAGTGTTTAGTTGAATACGTATTTGTTATTGAATTAAAATACTTTAAATATAACTGTCATAAGTGCTAAAATAGTATATGCAATATGCCAGGGGAGGGCAAAAGAAAAATCTATTAAATTAGCCAATTAGTCATTCAACTCTGGAACTCCTCTGATGTGACTCTGGTCACAAGAAGGACCCTAATATCTGACCATGACTCAGGGGCTTCTGCTACCTGATATTATAGGGCTTCTCATATTTTCCTCACCTAATTTCTCATCACCTTTTGTTGTAATTACTTATTTGATGATCTGTCTTCTTGAAGATTTTAGAGAGTCACCATCTACTAGAAATACAATGCAAGATGCACATGCAAGCCACTTATGTAGCTTTAAATTTTCTAGCACCTATGTTGACAAAGGCAAAAAGGAACAGGTGAAATTAGTTTTAATATTCAGTTCAATTCAGTTCAGTCACTGTCATGTCCAACTCTCTGTGACCCCATGGACTGCAGCACGCCAGGCCTCCCTGTCCATGGCCAACTCTCAGAGTTTACTCAAACTCATGTCCGTTGAATATTATATCATGTTTAAAACAACATATTCAAAGTTTTGTAATTTTAATATGTAATACATTAAATTTGTCCCATGTTGGACAGCGCAGCTTTAGAGAAATTTCATGTAAGCAGGGGAGACTCTATATATCTGATTTACTCCTATGTCCTAAGTACCTAGCACTGGAGGTCAATAAATATTGGATGAATAAACCAATTTTTTAAAAAGTCTCTTGACAACATTTGTAGCTAAAGAGAGAATTAAGCATCCAAGAATGATTGCCCTAAGCAATGGATTTAGGCCTATATTTTTTTACAGTTGGAGCAGTAATCTTCATTAGCAGCACAACTGAGGTTTGAAAAGTATTTTAGAGAAATGCAACAACCCACTGAAACTCATTAGTGAACAGATTTAAAAGAGAAGCTTTGAATGTGAAATACTCAGCATGTTTCTACAAAGGACTAGTGTGTACTAATGAGGAGGAAATGGTGGTATCTTGGTAGTGTTGTAATTGCATTTAGAGAGTGTCCCTCATGATCAAATTACAACTACCTCTTATATATCTGGTGACTGATGATCTGTGATTTATTTGGATTTTCTACTTTTTTCTTTTGCTATTTTATCATTTGCCTGTGTAATTGCTTGTTATAAACCTAGGAGATGAAATGGATTATAAGCCAGGGATGTGAAAACTAGGTCAGTAGAATTTAATTACTGAGAACCTTTTATTGGAAAGCATTTAAAACAAACTAAAGCTATAATAATTACTAATCATCACTGGAAGACATAATTCAGAAGAGAATCCTTTTGAGTACAGAAAAATACCAATTATATTCCACATAACTTTAGGAGAAAGCAATGAAAGTAATACAAATAAAACCACCTATGTTATCTACATTATCATCTGAACACTTCTGTACTGTAACTGAGCAATCCAGTTTCATTTATGGAACTAATCTGACAATGCTTACAAAGTTTGCCTGATAATACATAACTAGAAAATAATTGAATTCACTTTTGAAAGCAAATACTAAGAAATGCTATAGGTCACTAATTTTCTACTAAGAATGTGAAGTTCTCAAAAACTACCATTTAAGGTAAAATTTCTTCTCTTTTCTTTTATTTTTTAATGAACAAATCACTGTTTTGTCAGCCATCTTTTCTGATGGAAGATTCCAGGATCCGAGATATTGTGATGAAAAGGAAGGGGTATATTTCTAGTTAGTTCCCCTGGAAGAAATTGAATTTCAGATGAAAGCCTATTGATGAGTTTAAATAGGTAATATATATTAAGCACTTAGCGTGTGTATTGTAGTAAATACTGTCACATATTCAGAAGCAGTAAAAAGCATGACTATGACCTGAGGAGAAGTATTAGACAGTGAACTATAAGGCCTATTTCTTCATGAAAAAAGAGTTTCGAGTGAGGGGATATCAGCGAAGTTAGAAAAAATCAGGAAGGGATTCATGGAAAGATGGGATTTGGATTTCAGTCTGACAGCTGAGGAGGTGGAGAAGGGAGAGAGCAAAGGTAGAGAGGCATAACTGGAGTGGCATGTCCCAGGAGATTGGATGGAGGCAGGAGTATGTGCTGAGAAGTGCAATGGGATTACAGTGAGAGGTAAAACTGAGGGTTTTGAAAGCCAGGCCAGGACACTCTTAGAGTGGGCAAAAGAAAGCTTCCTAAAAAGCAAGTGCTACAGATAAAATTTTCTAAATTTTCAAAATGATTAAATTGTCTCTCATCTAGAGGCAGAATAAAAAGTCAGTTATTTATTTTCAGGATCTAGGAATTTATGAAAATCGAGAAACATTTCTAATTTGTAAACGATGGGATACAGCAAAACATGGAGCTAAGAAAAACACAAAAAGTGATTTCAAATCCACCTTTTAGTATAGTTGAAAGAAAATACGATTTTGGAAATGGTAATGTGCTTATTACCTCTTTTATACTAAAAAGCCTCTTGATGAAAGTGAAAGAGGAGAGTGAAAAAGTTGGCTTAAAGCTCAACGTTCAGACAATGAAGATCATGGCATCTGGTCCCATCACTTCATGGCAAATAGATGGGGAAACAGTGGAACCAGTGTCAGACTTTATTTTTGGGGGCTCCAAAATCACGGCAGATGGTAATTGCAGCCATGAAATTAAAAGATGCTTACTCCTTGGAAGGTAAGTTATGACCAACCTAGATAGCATATTCAAAAGCAGAGACATTACTTTGCCAACAAAGGTTCATCTAGTCAAGGCTATGGTTTTTCCTGTGGTCATGTATGGATGTGAGAGTTGGACTGTGAAGAAAGCTGAGCACTGAGGAATTGATGCTTTTGAACTGTGACATTGGAGAAGACTCTTGAGAGTCCTTGGACTGCAAGGAGATCCAACCAGTCCACCCTAAAGGAGATCAGTCCTAGGATTTCTTTGGAAGGAATGATGCTAAAGCTGAAACTCCAGTACTTTGGCCACCTCATGTGAAGAGTTGACTCATTGGAAAAGACTCTGATGCTGGGAGGGATTGGGGGCAGGAGGAAAAGGGGACGACAGAGGATGAAATGGCTGGATGGCATCACTGACTCGATGGACATGAGTTTGATTGAACTCAGGGAGTTGGTGATGGACAGGGAAGCCTGGTGTGCTGCGATTCATGGGATCTCAAAGAGTTGAACGTGACTGAGCGACTGAACTGAACTGAACTGAATGTGCTTATGGTTAAAAAGAAGTGCTTGTTTTGAGACATTGTGCTAGTTGAGATAGGTTAAGCTTATAATACATAATAAATGATCCGCGTATCTTGTTGCTGCTGTTGCTGCTAAGTCGCTTCAGTCGTGTCCGACTCTGTGCGATCCCGTAGACGGCAGCCCGCCAGGCTCCCCATCCCTGGGATTCTCCAGGCAAGAATTCTGGAGTGGGTTGCCATTTCCTCTTCCAGTGCATGAAAGTGGAAGGTGAAAGTTAAGTCGCTCAGTCGTGTCCGACTCTTAGCGACGCCATGGACTGCAGCCCACCAGGTTCCTCGGTCCATGGGATTTTCCAGGCAAGAGTACTGAGTGGGGTGCCATTGCCTTCTCCCTGCATATCTTAGTGTTTCATAAAAATATATTCCCGCAGCACTTGGTTAATTCTGTTCTCAGTGCCTTTCCATAGCAGCTACCTTCCATGTGGCGACTCAGCAGACCAGGCGGCTTTGATCCGGTGGGCCCTGTATTATCAAGAAAAAGTCTCCTCCTGATCACAGTGGAAGGAGAAGAGAGAGATTGGAAAATTGTGCAGGTTTTTTTTTTTTTTTTTTTTTTACCAACTCAGCCCAGAATTAATGTGTGTCACTTTTGTTCAAATATACATTAGCCAGAATTATTATATTTCCACAGTTAACTACATGGGGCTTAAGTGTAGACTGATATATCCAGAAAAGGAAAACAAAAAACTAGATATTAGTGAGTAGTCAAGCAAAAGATCGACAACAGACATATTGAGGGTGAAAATATCTACAATATAGCTAGTGGTGTAGAATTTAGATTCAGTTTAGAGTTGAATATAAGCTGAGTGCACGTTATAGCTGTTAGGGTTTCTTTATTAAGGAAGTTAACATTTAGGAATAGTGGCATTAAAAGGATGAAATGGCTAATTCTGCACAGGAAGGAGATCTTGGATTTGAACTCAGGACTAGTCTAAAACCAATGTCCTACCCTTAATCTAACATGTTATCACAACTAAGCAAGCAATTTTGTCTGAACAGCTTGAATATAAAATGGTTACTAATAAATTATTTAATTCCTTAAACATAGTAAGGAAGCCAAGGACTGTGGACAGGCAGGTTTTAAACTAAGTCCTGGTCCTGGCACACACCCTCTGAGACTACTATATCCCTTTGACTAGTGAGAGAAAGGTCATCACTGAAAATCCTAGTGAACGAAATCTCTTTTTGGATCAATGCTTTAACAATATACCTACAGTTGTTCTTTTAGCTATCTTATCCAATATTTTTATTACTAAATGGAAATGAGAATCAATATTTTTATTCTGGGGTGGGTATATGTGGCAGTATTATAAATATTAAGGTTATTATTGCTCACAATTATTTTATCTCTCAAGTTTCAATTTATTATATGGACTCAGACTATTTCCAGAATCAACTTTTATTAGGTATTTAATAATCTTATCAGGTCTTTGTCAGTTGCACCACTGTAAAATATTCCTATTGATCAAATCAACATAACATATTCTAATGATAAGGAAGATCTAGCACGTGAAAACTGGCAGTGGCTAGGGGCAAGGATTGCATTGAAAACGTTGGGGAGGAAACTAATTATCCCATCATACCAATCTGAGGATCTGCCACTTTGCACGTTGGAAAATCAGTTAACATTAAAACAAACAAAATTAAAAAAAAAAAAAGCTATCAAACTCAAAACACTATACCCTGTGGTACTACAGAGAAGACATCATCCCTAATATAGAGGATATAATGTTCTATTGATATTCAATCTTTAATAGATTCCTGGAGGGCCTGTTAAAGCAGATTCCTGTATCAAATCCCACAGTTTCTGATTCAATAAGTCTGGGGTAGAGGCCTAGAAATTTCAGTTTCTGGTAAGTTTCCAGGTGATCTGAAGCTGTTGGTCTGGGGTCACGGTTAGAGCCACTGTTGTTCTCAGACCTACTGAAACAGAACCTGGGGATAGCTCTCAGGAATTTGTGTTTTATTAGGCTACTCTGATGTGTGATAAAGTTTGAGAATCACTGATCTAATAGCATTGAGCAAATGCGCTAATTTACTTTTATTCAGCCGATAGGCAAAGTTTAAAGGAAGAGATTCCGATTTCATTGACCTGATGTTTAGTAAGGATATGTTATATGTGTGGGCTTCCCTGGTGGCTCAGAGGTTAAATCATCTGCCTCCAATGTGGGAGACCCGGGTTCGATCCCTGAGTTGGGAAGATACCCTGGAGAAGGAAATGGTAACCCACTCCAGTATTCCTGCCTGGAGAATCCCAGGGACGGAGAAGCCTGGTAGGCTACAGTCCATGGGGTCGCAAAGAGTTGGACACGACTGAGCAACTTCAAAAAAAAAAAAAAAAATATATATATATATATACTGCTAGGCACCAGGGATACAAAGTTGAGTAGGAGATCGTACTCTACTCTAGGAGTTAACAATCCAGAAATGAAGAAAAATTTAATCAAATAAGCGCTAAGTTGCCATCATGTGATCTAGGGTTAGGGCATAGAAAAGATGTCTTTAATGTTGTCATTTGATGAACCAGTTGGGGAAAACCAGAAGCACTAAGAAAGGAGCCTTTGGGCACCAAGTTTAAGCACTGTCTTCTTTGTGAAGCCTGAGCAGGGTCTTGAAATGTATTTATCCTGGTGGCGAGAGGTCAGAGGGAAGGACATTTCAGGCAGAGGGAACTCCATTGCAGTGAAACATCTCTGGAATGCTTCATGGAGCTATTGGTGTGGAACATTTAAAGAATATTAACTAGTTGGGTATAAAACATTAGAGGATATTAGCTGGTTAGAGATAAAATATTTCAGGAATACTAACTAGATTGCTTTGACAGGAGTGAAGGTTACTTGTTAAGGTGCAGCTGGAAGCAAGCTGATAGTCTCCTGGCACACATTTTAACTGTTGGCTAGAGTGTTGAAATACTTTCATTTGCATTATAAATTACCACTGCCTCAAATCCTTTGTGTCATCTTCCCACTGACAAACTGGCTGCCTTCTTCATTCCTTAAATCCACCCCCCAAATCTAAAGACTAAACAGGTAATTGCTCAACTCTGAAAGAGACCTCCAAGATCCTGCTCCAGGGATGCTCTTGTTTGTTTCCTGTTGGTTGGTGCCTCAGCCTTGCTGGTTTTAATATACTCCTGAGTTGAAGTCATTGGAGTTAAAATGCAGGGAAGTCCAAATTGTGATGGCCTTCTCATGCCATGATAAGGCATTTGGGCTTTATCTTATAGATATTTGCAGGGACGATAAAGAGGACCTATGATGCTTTTATGTAATTGCCTATTGTGACAGAGGGCAAAATATATCCTGGAAAAATCCAGAATGTTCTGTTTTTTTTTTTTCCATGGGATCCTTATCTTTTCTGGTAGGATAAATACCCTGCCATCTTATACTTAGTCAGAAATATCTAAAACAATGAAATTTCTCACATGGTTAAAATTGATGTATAAAACAGTGCAATGTATTTGGGGCAGAAACCTGGCTACTCATTTTTGTAGGCTTTCTAGCACCCATATCTGAGCATTATATGTAATTAAGATTGAATACATATTTGTTGAGTGATGTTGATACATAGAAAGGGTATAAGAAATTATTTGCCATCAAAAACAGATTATAGTTAGTAATGTTTTAATGTCAAATACAGTTGGGAAAGGGAATTTTAGTTTTTGAAAACTAGAAATCCTTTCATATTATACATTTAATAACATTCTTAACTTTAAAGTTAAATATTCTAGATTATAGAATTTTTTATTCTACCAGATTTTAATATAATTTTCAACAAAGACCACATGTATTTCTTTGTGGTGATTGAAAGTGAAAGTGAAAGTTGCTCAATCGTGCCCGACTCTTTGTGACACCTTGCACTATATAGTCTTTGGAATTCTATATTAACAGATAGCTTGATAAAATAAGTAGTATTGTTACTCCCGTACATATGAATAAGTTCTTTTTCAAGAGCATGTGTGTAAGTCAAACTTGTTTTTAAGTACAGCAGTCAGCCTAGGTACCCAACTAACACAGTTGGCTATATAGTTCTGTACTGTAATAAGTTTGTAATACTTTTTCACACAAAAGAATACATAACAAAAATGAACAAACACAAAAAAGAGAAAACACTTCTAATCTTATGGTATAATACCTTGAAGGATACAATAGTACAGTACAATAACTGGCATACAGAAGCTGGCATTTTGTGAACAGACAAGATGATTTACTGACTGGAGGAGGGAGAGGAGATGGGAGATGGTAGAACTGATGGATCATCAGCAGCAGGAGATGGAGGGCAAGCTGCAATTTCACTCACATCTGACATTGATGGCACATGGTCTGGTTCCTTCTTCTGTCTACCCTCTTGAAAAAGTGATCCAGTGATGTTTGGGCAGTAGCCCTTTTTTCTTGTCACAGATGACACGGTAGCACTGGATTGCATTTTGAACAGCTGCTGCAGCACTTACGTACAGTTCTGCATTTTGGGTCCTGTGCCTCAAAACTAACAGTGCCTCCGCAAATAAGAAAATCCCTTTTCTGTCTCCTGCATCAAACATCTCTTCAGTTCTTCAGTTACTTCTTCCTCTGGTCTCTTCTCATCCTTTCTCTGGGCCTCCAATTCCATCAGGTCGTCATTAGTAAACTCTTCAGGTTGCACAGTGAGGAGTTCAATGAAGTTCTCTTGCAGATCTAGCTTGAAATAAAGATACTGCTATATCCTATACAGTACTGTTCAGAAAAGGACACAAAAGCACACCTACTTGTAGAGGATGTGTGCACCTGATGATGTGTGCCAGACACATGAACTAACTTATGTGATTGGACATGTGGACACAGGTTCACATCTTTGAAAGCTCACAACTTGAAGGTTCGTACATAGGGAACTAACTGTATAAGCAACTGGCATAGGAATCAATGGTAGTCTCCCTTCAAATACACATGGATAAGGAAGAAGTCTGACTCCACAATATAAAGAAATATGCCTCTTCAGTGATAGGGAAATATATAGATGAACAAAAAAGAATATTTCTATTTCCAGTAATTATCTCTGTAGATTTATCTAATTTATATAATTTCAATAAATTTCTGTCTGAGAGTAATCTCTAGATAATCTGTTCTAAGGGAGATTTTATGAAATGTAGCAGTATTTTGTAAATATCAATGTGCTGACTCACTTCCTCTCTCCGATTATCTTCAGTTATTATTTGAAAAACTTGGCTCCATAAAGTCCAAGTGGCAGACATTTGGCCACAATGAATCAGTTGGAGAAGAGTAATTCATACAATTATTCCATTTTTTAGGGTTGGGTGAGTTGAGGCAATATGCTCAAGTATCTCATCAGAGGCCAAACTTATAAAGTCAGTTTGTGCAGCAAGTTACAAATGCATTTCCTCAAGAAAATCATGAAGAGTTCTGGAAGACTTGTGAAGACTAATGTCAAAACCAGAACAAGGGAGCAAGGTTTCCCTTCCAAATAAAGGGAAATCCAAATGAAACTAGTAAGAAATGGTTTAGGGACTTGTGAAAAGGAAATGTTTTGTAATGGATACGTAAAAGAACTGGGGCGAGGGGAATCCTTGGATGGTGTTCAATCAAGAAAGCATTTAGGCGAGACACTGAGACCTCAGGGAATGTCTTGTTGCTTAACATACTCCTAGCTTTCCTCCCTGGTGGAAAGTAGTTGTATATCTAATTCAGCAGTCTTCTGAAGGAGCAGTAGTTGGAGGATTCATGCTTGCTGTGGCTTACAGAAGGGGTTTTCTTGACCTTAAGGAATCAATTTTACTATTTCCTCAGGGTGCAGTTTGTGGGGTTGTTGTTTAGTCGCTACTTTGTGTCCAACTCTTTGCCATCCCATGTACTCTAGCCCACCAGGCTCCTCTGACCATGGGATTTCCCAGACAAGAATACTGGAGTGGGTTGCCATTTCCTTCTCCAGGGGATCTTCCTGACACAGGGATCTAACCCGTGTCTCCTACATTGGCAGGAGAATTCTTTACTCCTGAGCCACCAGTTCGTTGGGACACTGAGTCAAACACAGGAGACCAATAATCAACATGAAGGTCAATTATTTATGCCTAGAAATTCAGTCCCTTCTAACGTGCATTTCATATAACACCCACACACAAAGACTGAAGATCTGATCCCTATTGAACAGAACTAGGTATCTGATTCAATTGATTAGCATATTCTCTTCCAATAGGGAAATCCAATTGCCAGTAAACTAAAACTAGGAGAAAAGCAATAGTTTGAAAAACAAACTGATTTTAAGTAATAGTAGGATCAGTTATTAAAGCATAATGTACTCATCTTTCTTTAGTGCTAATATAATGTTATGTTATAATTTCCAAAATGGTATACTTTCATTCAATCTTTATAGTTTAGGCTTTTATTTTGCTTTTTCCTGACCTTATCCTCAGGTTCCCGGTTCATGGCATTTTGATGCACTGATATTTGATGATCCACTGGTATATCAAATTGGTACATTAAATGCCACTATGATTGTGGCTCAAAAGTGTAGCAATAAAAAAGTTACAGGAAAGCATTTTGAAAGGTCTTGTGGAAAGACATTTAATTTAGTGGAAAACATAGCTGTTGGAGGCAAACAGACTTCAGGTTGGATCCCACTTCTGCTAACTAACTGTGTTATCCTGGCCAAATACTTCAACAAATGTAAATATTACAAACTATTTTAGAGTTTATGATGTAAAAATAGCATTATATGTACCTAGAACACACCTGATACTTAGTGAAAATTCAATAAAATATAGTTCTAATATTAATATTATGATGACAATGGTGATGATGATGTTAGTGATTTGACAGTGGCTCTCTGGGTTGACAAGGTCATTACTTTATACATAGGGAGGTGGGCAAAGGGGTTTAACCTGAGCCAAGATACCTATATTTCTCACTAACATGGGAGAACAAAGATATGGTCAAGTTCAACTAAAAGAAGAATTGAAGCAGGAAGAGGAAGGTTCAGGGAAACCACACATTTACTACTCAAATATTTATTTTTCTTTAAGTGTATGACAGAAGATCAAAATAAACTGCCAAAGTGGATGAGAAATAACATATTGACACAATACACATGTTTGTCTGGTAGCTAGATTAGATCATCATATTTAAGAAACCTGGGGCCTTAAGGTATAAAATTACATTTGTTTTTGCCTGTTGTGTGTCATTTAGCTTGCTAGGCACTTCCTCATACTTCTTTGTCTTAAACCTACCTGTGAAATGTGTATTTCTATTCCCACTTTACAGATGGGAAAACGGAAAGTTGTTTGAACTGAGGAAAACAATAGAAAGTAGAGATAAAATGGCTTATCAGATACCATGGAGAATCCCACATAGGGTAAAAGATGAATCAGCAAAAACCTCAATTCAGGAAAACAACCTGTATAGAGGATTTCAGAGATTAGCAGTGATTTTTCTCTGGGAAGACTCCTCATAACTAGACCAGACTAAGTCTTCTGGTGTTTGCTGGCAAAGCATTCTAGGTCTTCTGCTCTTATACTGACACTATTCCAGAAGTATCTGAAGTAATGACGTCACATTTAGTGTACATTTTCTCATGCACTAGATTTGACATTCTGCACCCAGTAAATTTTAGAGGCTTCTGTCCATAGGTGTTAACAGGTGGATGGGTAGATAGTGAGGAATCTGGCAGCTTGTTCTATTTGATTCCTCTTCACTCCCTTCCTGGAAGAAAGCTTTTGATAGGTGGAGAAAAAGGAATGATTTCATCAGCACAATTGGAGAGTTTCATTCTTTAAGAAGAAGCTAGTATTAACAGGAGAATGGCTGGTTAGTCCTATAAATGCTTCGCTATAAGTAAACTCAGGGACTTAACAGTCCCCCACAATCAGCTGTGGTCCCCACATCAGATCTGAGAGTAAAAACATTCACTGGTTTGGGTGATGGTAGCAGTTGCTATGGCAGGAGAAAATCTCAGTGAATTAAAATGCAGAAACTTACTTTTTCTCATTTAAAGATAAAATGGTCATGGGGAATGAGGGCTCTCTGTTCCATATAGTCATTGAGGAATCTGGGTTAACAAGTGCTGTACGAAATGAAGTCTGCCTGTGAGCCCAGGAGGAAAGGGAAAAAAAGAGTTCCAGAACAGCAAACTAGCTTTACCATATTAACCTAAATAGAAAGGCATTCAAGTGTTTAATGCAATTTTTTTGTGGTTCTCTCGCACTCCAGTACTCTTGCCTGGAAAATCCCATGGACGAAGGAGCCTGGTAGGCTGCAGTCCATGGGGTCACGAAGAGTTGGACACAACTGAGCGACTTCACTTTCACTTTTCACTTTCATGCATTGGAGAAGGAAATGGCAACCCACTTCAGTGTTCTTGCCTGGAGAATCCCAGGGACGGGGAAGCCTGGTGGGCTGCCGTCTCTGGGGTCACACAGAGTCAGACACGACTGAAGCAACTTAGCAGCAGCAGCAGCAATATGTTACAATTTGGCTTTTATTTTCTTTAAATAACTTTGCCCTGGTAGAGTATTTTTTGCATTAACACATTTAAATGTAGGAAATATATTTTCTGTATTTATACAATGTATTTATATTTATACAATTTATGTATAAATTGGTGCCAGTGATAAATCCATCTATATTGTTTAATATATTATGTAGCATGCACGTATATGCACATATATGATGTGTGTGCGTATGTATATATGTATAAACACTATAGGCTACAAGGTAAAGATGTGTGCTGCAGACAGTAGGTTCTGAAGGAGGACAGAGAAAGAGAACTTCTGGATGACTCAACCACATTTTACTGTGTGTTGATCAGTCTGATTTCTGCAGAGAACACAGAAGGAGGGGACCCAATACAGTGAGTTTATATATCTTCATTTTCCCTCATTAAAACTTTTAAATAAAGTTTCACAGTTTTACTAAAAATATGTATTTTTAATTTTGAAACAATCATAAATTTACAGAAAAGTTTCAAGTACAGGATACATGTCTTTTTTCCCCTTGAACCTTTTGAGCTCAAGCTGGTGACTTGCTGCCCAGTCACCTCGGAATATTTTAGCTTAGTGTATGGAGTGATTTTTCACACAATCCTATGACTACAACATTATCTAATCATCAGATGCATTCACATTTCAACAATTGTCCCCATATATTCTATACAGTAGGATGATCAAATTCAAAATCATTGTTATATTTCATTATCGGTTCTCTTTATTCTCATTAGGTCTTAGGATAATCTTTCCTTGACTTTCATGACCTTTGTACTTTTGAATATAGTCTACTTTTTTTTTCAGTTAAATGCTTCTCAATTTAGGTTTTTCATTATGACCAGATTCAGGTTATGCATTTTTGGCAAGAATATCACAGAAGTGATTTTTTTTTTAATCCTATCACAGGGTGCACAGTTTTGACTTGTTCAAAATTAGTGATGCTAGCTTTGATCATTTGATTCTGGAGATGTCTGTCAGGCTTTTCCACTTATCTTTTCCCTTTTGCAGCTAACAAGGAAACCATGAGAAAGCACTTTGAAATGTGTAAATATAATGTTCCTCATTAAACTTTCAAATTAGTCATTTCTTATTTATTTTTATCCATATAGATAATTTAAACTGTTTTATTTTATTTGAGCTATTAGTCATTGTTGTCATTATTTATTTTGATGTTTGATTTTTCCCCAATTTGGCCAGGTAGAGTCCCTTTTTATCTGGTTTCTCTGTCTTTTTGACATATCTCTAACCTCTTTGAGTACTTTCTTACTTCTGTACACAATGTGTTCTCAATTTATGCTTGCCCTGCTTCAGCTTGCCCTGAAATCAGCTGTTTCTTCAAGGAACTCTAATTCCTTGTAGTGAAGAATGGTATTTAGAAGTCAAGATTTGGGTGCTAGATGTGTTTATGATTATTGAGGTGCCAATGCTCCCAAGCCCATGCAGTAGGTAGACTACATATGTATACATGCACACACATCAACATCTATTTTTTTATCTATGCCTATTTTAAAAGCCATGAGTTTATATAGATGCCTCTAATTTCAGTCCAGCAGCATAGAGTTTATTCTCAGTTTAGTTCAGTTGCTTAGTCATGTCTGAATCTTTGCAACTCCATGGACTGCAGCACACCAGGCTTCCGTGTCCATCACCAACTCCTGGAGCTTACTCAAATTCACATCCATCAAGTCAGTGATGCCATCCAACCATCTCATCCTCTGTTGTCCCCTTTTCCTCCCACCTTCAATCTTTCCCAGCATCAGGGTCGATGAGTCAGTTCTTCACATCAGGTGGCCAAAGTATTGGAGTTTCAGCTTCAGCATCAATCCTTCCAATGGATATTCAGGACTGATTTCCTTTAAGATTGACTGGTTGGATCTCCTTGCGGTCCAAGGATCTCTCAAGAGACTTCTCCAACACCACAGTTTGAAAGCATCAATTCACCAGCACTCAGCTTTATTTATGGTCTGGCTCTTACATCCATACATGACTACTGGAAAAACCATAGCTTTGACTAGACAGACCTATGTTAGCAAAGTGATGTATCTGCTTTTTAATATGCTGTCTAGGTTTATCATAGCTTTTCTTTCAAGGAGCAAGCATCTTTTAATTTCATGGCTGCAGTCACCATCTGCAGTGATTTTGGAGCCCAAGAAAACAAAGAGTTTATTCTAGTTTTCCCCTTTCCACATTTGCAACACTTTTCTCTCATAATGAGAAGCGTAGATCCAATGCCTCTAACATATTTACTTACTTTGCTTATTGCCTGCATGTTCACCAATCTGTCTCTTCTTACTCTCTCCTCGGGTGTTGCCCTCCTCACCTCGCTCTCCCCCCATCCACCCTCGGTATAGTAGTCCAAAACCCCAGGGCATATTTTTCTCTATCACAGACATACTCTTCAACTCTCCTGGGCTCTGCCTCTTCATTATAAGATGCATTCCCAGCATGGATTATTTATGAGCCTGCTTGTCTTTTCATACTTTTTGCCAGGCCGCCCCTAGGCACGGATGCCCTTTTCACCATGGGCTCTGTTGCCCCAACCATGTTGCTCCTCTTCATGTTTGAATTCTGACAATCTGCACAGGATTGACTCCCCCCTCTCATGAATACCCAATCAGACTGTGACTCCACTTCCTGCTCTTCCTTCACCTCTGGAGGCTGCCTTCACTTCTGACACCACCCGCTGGTTCGTCCCCCTGTTAGAATGCTACTTTTTCCATTCTGGACCATCCCTATGTATTGCTCTCCTTGGTCTGATCTCCTTCATGGGTGCCAGCCTCACCTTGTTTGATCTTTGACCCTCTACGTCTAACAACAATCCACCCTTTGGGTGTAGCCATATTTCTCTCGATTCAGGGTCTCTCTCAGCTGTTATCATGGCAGTTTTCCCTCCAGTGTGGACAGCTACATTACCTTGTCCCACCTAATGACTTTCAGAGTGCAATTCTCGGGAAGAGAAGAAGAACAAGGACAATTCCATTTCTTTTTTGAATACAGATTCTTAGGGGATGTTATTTAGCTTATTAATTTAGTTATTAATTTATTCATCAAATAAATATAAGCAGCTATTCATCAGGCATTGGTCTAAGTGCTAGAGTTATAGTGGTATACAAAATAAGCAATGTCCCTGGTCCCCATGCATGGAGCTAGAAAGATAGCTAGTCCTCATGGTACTGATTTGATATTGGCCTGCTCATACTGGGTCATTAGCTTGGAAAAGTGGCAAACAAATGATGCATCTTGGACTGGCTGCCACAAAAGAAATTAAGTTGAAAAATTTTGTGCAGTTACTAAAGTAGCCTCAAAGGGCAAGGTAACCTTCCAGAGAAAAGCCCCAAGGAGAGAATTTGTAAGAATTCAGTATCCTGAATTCTTAGAAGGTCAAATATATTGTAGAAAACTCAGATGGACTGTATTTAATTACCTATACTTGGAGAAATCAGTGAGGCACAATTGGGGATTAGAGAAGTAGAGGTCATTTCTGTGATGTAAGATCTAGACTTCATTGAACTTATCTAAAACGATGTCCTAATTAGGGTTAAAACTAAAATTTCCATCATGTACTAAGTAGTAATAGTGTGTGTGTGCTCGGTTGTGTCTGAGTTGTTGCAACCCTGTGGACTGTGGCCTGCCAGGCTCCTTTGTGCATGGGATTCTCCAGGCAAGAATAACTGGAGTGAGTTGCCATTTCCTACTCCAGGTGGTCATCCCAACTCAGTGATTGAACCCAAGTCTTTTGCATCTCCTGAACTAGCATGTGGATTCTTTACCACTAGTGCCACCAGGGAAGCCAATTTCATGTACTAAAATCTCTCATAAATAAAGATCTTTATTAATAACAACAACCAAAAAAACCCTAAAATTCCCAGATAGTTTATTAGACTCAGACTGTCTCCAGCGATCTTCCCCATTCTTGCCATGACTTGTACCATCCTAAGGAAGCTGGAGGCACTGGTGGGGGGAACCTTGAGCTATTCAAACCAGCAGTCTAGTGAACAGTGGGAAGTGATCTTTCCTGGACTGAGGCTGCCTTTTCTGGTCTGCTGGGATCAGGATTGGCCTATGACTCTGAGGTATTAACCTTCAAAAGGGGAAATTTTCACTGTCTGAAATAAAATTATGGGCTTCTATTGCCAAGGAGAGATCCACTGCTAAAGGAGACAAATCCCTTCCTAGCTTCCTGGTGATTTCTCACTTTTTAATTAGGGATATTAAAAAATTAAATATAACTGTACCTTTTTTGTGAGGTTATTTTTAAGAAAATTTTTAAGAAAATTAGAAGAGTAGAGAAACAATTTGCATTTAGTTGTGTCAAAGAAGTTTTCTAAATTTTCTGCTCAACTCTTAAGAAATAAAACCAACTATACTTGTTTTACTGTTCATATCTAGATCTACACCTAAGTTTCCTTTAAGATACTATAAAATCCAACAATGTCACTCTCAGTTTAAAAGTTTGTGCAGCTTGGGATATGGATCAATAAAATGGCTATATAGATTTATTTTGTCACCCAGAGGATGTATAGTTTGCAGTGGCATCAGTGGCTCATGCTAAGGAAACTATAAATTTCTTTTTATGAAGTGATTAAAAAATGATTGTGAGGAAATAGCTGAATCTCTCTTTCCTTCAATCTTCTCTTTCCTTTGGCAGAAAACTACCAAATTTAATCAAATGAATACTTTTAAGCCAAGTTAATAGATACTAATACTGGTTTCTTCAGACACCTCCAACTTTTGCTTTTTTGCCTCCAAAATGTTTTATGAGAAAATAATTGCCTTAATAACCTTAGAAGTCATTTTTCAACTGCAAAATATAATTACAGTTAACAAAGGCACACTTAAACTCACAGTTGGACTTAAAATACAACAAATGGACATAATTTCCTTATTCAGTGATTTTATATTTTTCACATCTGTACTTTTATATCTATACCTGTTTGATTCGCAAAGTGCTTAGAGTTAAAATATTCACATTTTAAATACTTATATTTTATTTTACCTGCAACTTTAAAAACTTTTAAAATGTATTGGAGACCTCTGCTTCTTATGTGACTGACAAAGCTCCTACCAGATTGACTCTTCCATAGATAGCAACTATAAATTCTTTGTAAGATTAGAAAACAAAAATGAAAACCATGGCACTAGAAAGTGAAACAAAAGCAAGTGTATTTTAGAGAAGTTGTATGGAACAGGGATAAACACACTGACCTGACTTTCCCACTTTTATAGATTTTAACCTGTGAATAAGCTGAGCCCAGTGATTTGAGAGGCTGATAGAGAGGGTAGAAACAGAAAAAGCTTTCAATTTTGAAGAGCCAGAGAACATAGTTTGAAACCACCACAGCTGCCAGAAAATGGAAAAAGGAATCTCAAGAAAGAAAAAGTAACAAACAGGAAGTTCTAAATTTTGAGTAGAGAAACTTTGCCTAAATATCTGACTAATCCCTCAACCATGTGTGAATGGAAAAACTTCCAGGCTCTCAAGCAGAGGTCAAAAGAACTGAACTGAAATTTGAATTATCTCTTAAAATACAGAATTTACCAGTTGAGTTCAAACATATTAATTACTTATTGAAAAAAACAAGAAACCAAGTCTCCACAATAGTGTTTATGACATAATTAAAAATTATTTAACATTTGAGAACCAGGAAGATGTGATCAATTCTGAAGAGAGAAGACAGGCAATGGAGGCAATGAAGACTGACTTGCAAGGTGACCAAAATGTTGGAACTAAAGAAGTATTTTAAAGAAGTTTTTATGACTAGCCTCAATAATGTAAAAGAAAATTTGCTCATAATGCATGAAAATTTGCAACATCTTAGAAGATAAATAAAAATTTTTAAAAGAGAACCAAAATATAAACCTTATGGATAGCTTTTAACCTAGTATAGATTACAGAGTAGATATGTTTTTAGATGTCTGTTAAATAAACAATTAAAATTTTTCATTGTTTTCTTTTGACTTAATTGTCTTGAGTTGTATTCTTTATTCTTTTCACCTACTTAATTTGTTTAAAATTTTATTATATTCTTTTAAATAATATTTAGCCCTAAGATATTGGTTTCTTTATCTGAACATTTATAGAGCAGTTGTTATGTGTCAGATCCTATGCTAGGAAGAGTTTATTAATGAAAGAAGAAAGAGAACAAGAAGAGAAGGAAGAAAGATAATTGCTTCATGAAGTCAGGAGTATTTTCTGTATCCCTAGTAGCTATTACAAGGCCTGAAATATAGTGAATTGGCCTAACGGGTAATTACTAATTGAATGAATAAATAAGTATATGATCAATGTAAATATATCATACTAAGATTTATACTTTATTTTATCTTTTACCTGTATTGTGGGCTTTTAAATTCTCCTAATCCTGAGCTACAAATCCCCCTTGTGCATTTTGCTTTTCACTCTTTTTCTTAATTTTCTTGGGTGCTCAACATTTTCTTTTCATAGTGGGAGTTTCGTTAGGTCTATTCTGAAGTTCTTCTTGCTCATCTGTCTTTTACGATACAGAGATGGAATTGAAAAATTGGCCATCGTTTGTTTTTCTCCTCCTACCTTCATAGAGTAAAACAAGAACATTAAATTGTATGATGGTTTAATTTTGGTCACAGCTGGCCAGCTTGCCTGTGAAGCCCACCCATCTGCCCCATAGCCTATGCTCTGTGACAAAGCAAGCCGCCACAATGAGAAGACCATGCGCTGTACTGAAGAGTAGTCGCCGCTCACCACAACTGCAGAAAGCCTGGGTGCAGCAAGAAGACCCAGTGCAGCAGAAATAATACATAGAAAAGTGAAAACGAATTAAGCATATATAATTACAAATTTTTCATTACGACAAAGATACCATAAATGCAGTGAATAAACCAACAGTAAATTTGAAAAAAACTTGTAAACTAGATGGAAAAGCTACTATCTGTACAAAAGACTCAAACATTGATTAGAAAGATGTGATAGAAAAGTAGCAATGAGTATGAAAAAAAATGTTTTACACACTGAAAATTTGTATCATCAAAAATACATGAAAATATGCATACACATGTTAGTAGTCAGGAAAAGATAAAGTAATAGATTTCACATTTTACTGTTCAGACTGACAAATATTGAGATGAATATAAAATCTATTGCTACCAGGAGTGGGAAAAACAGCATGCTTATAAAATACTAAAGTAAATACAAAAACAATCCCCTTGGCAGCTGTAAAACTGTACACATATGCTTATGGCCCAGTAATCCCTTTCCTGATAATATATTCTATATAAAGAAAACTTTAAGTCCATATAATTCTCTACAATTTTGTTTACATCAGCATTATTCAGAGTGGGGAAAAATCCATCAGTAATAAAAAGGATAGATAAATTATTGTGCTTCCAAATCACTAAAAATAATGAATGAGAATTATACTAGGTACTTTGAAAGATTTCTGTGAGATTACACAGAAGAACAATAGCTAAAAAACCATAATCATCCAATTTTTATAATGTATTACTAAAGCTTAGATATGGGTATGTATGTATATACATATGCATGTGTATATGTGAATATATACCTGTCTACATGAGCAGGGAACACAAATATTAAAGGATACATTTAGATTGTTAACTTGGGGAGGGAAGGAAGGTATGTGAGTGGAGTGTGAAACAAGGGAGAAGCAAAAAAGTATACATTGACATATGTACTCTGCTGTATATAAAGTAGATGGCTGATGAAGATCTACTATATAAAGCAGGAGAAAAAAGAAGGTACAATCTGTTTGCAGGACATATATTAAGTTAATTCTAAAAATGCATTCCAATATATTAATACGTTAGGTGTAGAATACTGTTTGAAATCATTCATACGAGGTATCTAGAACAGACAAATTCATAGTCAGAAAGTACACTGGTGGACAAGGAAGGAGGGGATACTGGGAGTTACTATTTAATGGGGACAGAGTTGCAGTTTGAAGCTGAAGCTCCAATACTTTGGCCACCTGATGCAAAGAGCTGACTCATTTGAAAAGACCCTGATGATGGGAAAGATTGAGGGCGGGAGGAGAAGGGGACGACAGAGGATGAGATGGTTGGATGGCATCACCAACTCAATGGACATGGATTTGGGTACACTCTGGGAGTTGGTGATGGACAGGGAGGCCTGGCGTGGTGCGGTTCATGGGGTCACAAAGAGTCGGGCACGACTGAGCAACTGAACTGAACTGAGTTTCAGCTTAGGAAGGTAAAAAACTCAGGAGATAGATGATGGTGAGAGTTACACAACACAACAATGTGAATGTATTTAATGCCACTGAATTGTGAAAATAATATATTTTATATGGCTTTTTGACAATAAATAAAACATTTAAAAGGAATGCACAATATGATTTACTCACTCAGGTATGTAAAAATCAGAATTATATGACAATGTATTAAAAAACAAAGTTTTAGAACTGTTCATTGGAAAAGACTCTGATGCTGGGAGGGATTGGGGGCAGGAGGAGAAGGGGACGACAGAGGATGAGATGGCTGGATGGCATCACCGACTCGATGGACATGAGTCTGAGTGAACTCAGGGGGTTGATGATGGACAGGGGGGCCTGGCGTGCTGCGATTCATGGGGTCGCAAAGAGTTGGACATGACTGAGCGACTGAACTGAACTGAACTGAACTGAGCCTAATTTTTGGCTGGTCCTGAGTGGATGAATCTCTTCTGGACCTTATCTTTTGTTTTGCCAGACTTTTCTAGGACTGAGGGGGTCACCAAGATGGGGACTGTTATAAATGAACTCCAGGGCATTTACAGTTTGAGTGCATTTTCCATTGACTTACTTAAAAGGAGGTGAATCATATACTATTTCTTCTTGGTAAATATGTAGAATAAATGTGTGTGAGATGCTGATAAACAGAATTTAGGAGCTGGGAGGATGCAAGAATGAACGTGTCATTTGTAGAAATAGGAAACACAAAAGGAGATAAAGCTTGAGAGACAAGGTCACAGGTTTAGTTAGAACAAGCTGCTCTTAGGATGCTGGTTTCCACACTTAAGACTGCTCTATAAATATACAAGCAGCTCACGAAGCTCAATACCAGAAAAAAAAATTTAAAAAATGGGTCAAAAAACTAAATAAACATTTCTCCAAAGAAGACATACAGATGGTGGCTAACAAACACATGAAAAGATGCTCAACATCATTCATTATCATGAATGCAAATCAAAACCACAATGAGGTACCATCTCCCACTGGTCAGAATGGCTGCCATCAAAAAGTCTTCAAACAATAAATGCTGAAGAGGGTGTGGAGAACACGGAATCCTCTTACACTGTTGTGGGAATGCAAACTAGTACAGCCACTGTGGAGAACAGTGTGGAGATTCTTTTTTAAAAAAACTGGAAATATAACTGACCTATGACCCAGCAATCCCACTGCTGGGCATACACACCAAGGAAATCAGAATTGAAAGAGACACGTATACCCCAATGTTCATCGCAGGCCTGTTTACAATAGCTAGTAAATGGAAGCAACCTAGATATCCATTGGCAGATGAATGGATAAGAAAGTTGTACATATACACATGGAATATTACTCAGCTATTAAAAAGAACACATTTGAGTCAGTTCTAATGAGGTGGATAAAACTGGAGCCTATTATACAGAGTGAAGTAAGTCAGAAAGAAAAACACCTATACAGTATACTAACGCTTATATATGGAATTTAGAAAGATGGTAACGACAACCCTAGGTGCAAGACAGCAAAAGAGACACAGATATAAAGAATAGAATTTTGGACATTGTGGGAGAAGCCGAGGGTGGGATGATTTGAGAGAATAGCATTGAAACATTTATATTGCCATATGTGAAATAGATGACCAGTCCAAGTTCAATGCATGAAACAGGGCACTCAAAGCCAGTGCACTGGGACAACCCAGAGGGATGGGATGGGGAGGGAGGTGGGGGGGGTTTGGGATGGGGGGACACATGTACATCCATGGCTGATTCATGTCAATGTATGGCAAAAACCGCCACAATATTGTAAAGTAATTAGCCTCCAATTGCAATAAGTTAATAATAAAAAAACAAAGAGAATACAGCTGAAGGAGTGATTGGACAATTGGGAGTGGGTAAAAGGACATTCTGTGGTGGGGATACAGATGCTATTGTTATCACTGAGGGAATTTTGAGGATAGAGAGTGGCATCTTGGGGGAAATTAGACCTTTAGAGAGAAGAGAGAAAGTAAGCTTGGAAGGGATGATAAGAGTCAATGCAGAGAAATAGAAGAAGCTGGAAAAAAAAATGCCAGAGGAGGCAAAAACTGTTTATCTTCAGGGACAGGGTGCCTAACCACACCAGTGCAGTGGGACACAGAGAGTCCCACTAGGCAGAGGGGAGACTGCTAGATTTGGCAATTCAGGGAGGCATCACTAACCAGGAGGGTGTGTGAGTGAATAGCATTAGCTGCAAACCTGTGGGGGCTAATGTGGACTCCATAGAGGTTCACTCTTCATTAGAAGGGGAGAGTTCAGGATGTGAGGGAGTTGGGAATGGAGAAAATTTAAACCCACTTCAAGGTATGCTTGTGAGTCATGTGAAACATCATTATTATTACTTTAAGAAGACAGTAGTAGAGTTTATCTGTGCCACCAAATTTAAAACAGTTGCTTAGAACTCAAGAATGGAAACTGGTCTGAAGTAGACATGTTTACTCTATCAGGCTCCTCTTGGAACCATTCATGTCCTCTCTGTCACACCTATCACACCTCCTGCTGCGGTTGCAGGGACCTGTTCTATGCTGGCTTTACCCAGCTTCAGGCAGGAGCATCCTGACAGCACCCATCTCGGGTCTGCCCAGTGCATGCCTTTGGCTGCCTGACCTGTAGCTTCTCTTTCACAAGGATATGTGACATTCACAGGAACCCACTGGCACTCACAAGTGTTGATCTTGAAGTGTGTGTGTGTGTGTGTGTGTGTGTGTATGTGATTGTGTGTTTTAGTGGGGGGAGTCCTTTGACCAGTGAATAAATGCCTGCCTTTTTTCCTAGACAGACACATCCTGAGATATATTTCATGTGGCTTCTCATTTGGTCCTTTCAATTGTAGCAGCATTTTTTCCCCCATAGTGGCAGAAGCCAACTCCATAGTGTATTCTTGTATTCTCCCTTATTCCCTATTTAATTTCCTTATCCCTCATTCCTGACATCAAACCCAGGTCTCCTGCATTGCAGGCAGATTCTTTATTGTCTGAGCTACCAAGGAAGCCCACATACCCGACACTTCTGTCAAACTCCTATTGCATATAATCCTTTGTCTGTGGCTCTTTTCTTCTGGAGGAACTCAAGTTAAAACAGCTTATATTAAAAATAAATAAATAAATAAATAGGAGGTGTGTGGTTCCTTAAAGGAATAAATGCCTTTTTTTTTTTCACTAGAAGGTATGCTTCTGTTATCTCTTTATTTCCTGTTTTTTAAAATGAGTTTAGGTCTTCAGTTATTTTGAAAATATCTCTGATGGGTTGATTTCCTTCAGGTGAACAGCAATAGAAGAACCAAGCGTTCTGTGATGGATCTTAGTTAATTGCAGAATATACAATTGAGGGTAAAAGAATTCAGCTACTTCTGAATAAAATCCTCTTATAATTAAAAATCTGTTAGGAAGAATAGTCCTAATTTTCAGTTAAGTGTCTTGAAAATTTGCCAGAGATTTAAAAGTCTTTCATCATTGCACAAGGCTTCTGGACTTTAACAGTCTCTTAGCTCCTCAGTTAATTTTATGTCCTAAACCAAAATTACTTCTTTAGGTTTTCTTTCTCTTTTTATGTCACCTAATTTAGTAAGATTTTGGGAGATGCTTATTCTGATTATGCTTCTGTTATTTAATTTTGTGATCTACCGTAACAATTATGTTTTCTGAAAACAGCTTCTAAGTAGAAAGAAAACTGTTTTTGAGACTTCTCTGGGAGCTTTCCAGTTTTATGTCCATCTCTTTTGATCTCAAGGTTGTCCAAAGAATTATGTAGTGTTAATGGACATCAAGAACAAGGCAGGACTTAAGCTCCTTTCTCTATTAGATTCAATTAAGAGAGCTCATCCAATTACTATCTCTATTTGCTTAGAGATTATCAGTTAGTGATAATAGTTTTTCCAAGGGCAGCATCTCAAGCTCTTGTGTCTTCTTTGTATTTCTGGCATTTCATCCTAGGCTAAATCTATTTGAACTTTCTACACACAGAGGAAGACTCTCTTAAAGAAAAACAGCATCAAACACTTCTTGCAATTAAATTATACTTCTAATTTTGAACATGTGGGACTGAACAGAAATCTGGCAAGAATCAACTCTATCCATATAGGTCTGATCCCTGTTGCTTACCTGGGCACATTTAAAATGGGCAACAGGAAAATTATAGTGCTATGACAAAGTATGTAAACCTCTGGATGTTGGTGCCAAGTTGGGACTTACTACCCAAGTCCGACAAAAGTTACTTAATTTCTCTAAACTTCTATGTTCTTATCTGTGTGCTGACGTGCTCAGTTGTGGCCGACTTTTTGGGACCCCGTGGACTGTAGCCCGCCAGCTTCCTCTGTCCATGGAATTCTCCAGTCAAGAATACGGGAAGCACAGGTAAAAACTGAAACCAGCTTATCAAGCTGCTAGGCCCAGAGGAGAGCATTCAGTGATAACTATTAGTGTTCTTTATACCAGTTATTGTAAACTGTAGGCAATGACAATAATTGCACACAATATATGTGGTTTTTTTAAAATGATGAATATGAATTGCCTTTTATATTTTTAGAAAGTGAGGAAGTGGAGAAGAGCAAGGAAACTTGGAGCTGAATTTAAAATCGGCGTGTTTAGAAGCAACATTGTGTATTGGTTAAGAACACGGTATCTTGAATTTAAAAGCCTGGATTCAAATCCCAGCTCTGCCACTTACTAGATCTCAGTAACACTTGAATGAGCTACTTGACCTCTCTGTGCTTGTTTCCTCCTTCTGAAGTGGGAGATAATTATAGTGCTAACCTCTTATAGTTATTGCAAACGTTTAATTATTTTTTCTTAGAGCAGGGGCTTCTCAGGTGGCGCTAGTGGGAAAGAACCTGCCTACATTGCAGGAAACATAAATGATGAGGGTTTGATCCCTGGATCAGGAAGATCCCCTGAAGGAGGGCATGGCAAGCCACTCCAGTATTCTTGCCTAAAGAATCCCCATGAACAGAGGAACCTGGTGGGCCACAGACATAGGGTCGGGAAGAGTCAGACATGACTAAAGTAACTTAGCAAAGCAATGCCTGTCAGGGCTGGCTTCATGGCCTTGTGACCTGGGCAGTTGATCAAGCCACCCTGGTCAGAACAAACCCATGCTTGGTTTAACGATATGCTGTCTTATAATTCTTAATAATTTCTTATTATTCCTGATATTTTAAGCATGCCTGAAAGCAGAAGAGACCCACATAATGTGCATGATCTCTCTGTTCCTTGTTGCTGCATAAGCACAGGCCATTTGCAGGGCCCCATGAGCAAGAATCCCAGTGGATCCAGATGCATGGGAGATCAGTGAGATGCTAAGTCAGTACAAGGTAACCACCTTACATCAAATTTATTATGTCTATGACTGGCTAAGTGTGAGAAGTGTCAAGCTTGCTGACACCCCAAGAGACCACAATTTTTATTCAAATCAGAACTTTTTTCAAAGGCAGAAAGAAGGCTATGCCATTCTAAGAAATACAGTGACCAAAAACCTTATCATATTCATTCTTACTTGTGTTACTTCCTTGTATTAAACTACTTACACGGAAAATAATGACCTTAAAAAAAGGAAAGACCTCATAGTTCTTTTACTTGTCAATCTGGCCTTATTCATTAGTAAACTAAAGGTAGAGAACATTGGTGGAAGTAAAAACAGCTGAATTATTTTTGTTCAGTGCTTTCTTTGGTCTAGCAAGAAAGAAATACATGTGCACATGTGACCTGTGAGAGGTATGAATTGTCTAATTTTGATGATTGTGCAGATGAGTGCTCTTATATTTTCAGGGTTGGCATTGTACAATATATAAATGGACAATAAAATCAATGCTAACTTTTTTTAAGATTATTTCTTCTTCACTTAGAATGACATTAAGTAGCAGATGAAAAATGCCAAGACAAGTGAAGAGAGATACCATGAAAGAAAAGAAAGATCTGTATATTTTAATATATTTTATGGCATTTTTACTTGATTTTTGAACAAAGGACTCTGAATTACTATTTTTCACAGGGTCCAACAAGGTTATATAGCTGGGCCCCTTACCTGTCACATACAATGTGCTACATACTTATATCTCTATATATTTTAATATCTATATACTTTATGAAAGAATCACTAGTAGTCCCAAATTTTTGTATTGGAATGTTGCACTCTTAAAAGGAAAATTTAGAATTTCTATCACTGGAATAAAAGTATTCAGACAAGGTAAGATGACTCAGTTTCTGAACCTTTCCCTATGAGTTTTCCATTCTTCCTGGGGCAGACACACCCATTGTTCCTATATTGGAAGGTTTTTCTTCTATACCACAGATGGTTCCAAATAGCCAGATGTAGAAGGTCCATATTGCACACTTAGATTATTTCTTTTACCATCTTTTCAGTGTTCCCCAAAAGAACTCTACAGCTCTCGAATGCATTATTTCATGTCAGTCCTGCAACCCTTGTGAATTAGGCAATGGAGAAGTTAAAAAATAATATGTGTGGCTAGCTAGTTAACAGCAGTCCCTGGAGAGGCATCACCTGCTGAGTTCATCACAACACAGGGTCTGACCCCTATGCCTCACAGATTCAGAAAGCAGACAGTGTCACTGTCTCAAAGCTTTATTGGACTTAGGCATGCTGATTCACATCAGCTAAATCCACAGGAGAATGAAGTATGAAATACAGAATGCCAATGCTGTAATTTATAGAAAGAAATGTAACTTTCCAGTGCACCAGAACATTCTCTCGCTGTAGAGAAACATCCTGGGAGGCTAGATTATCAGAAGGTAGCTTGTGAGCATGAAATCAGAACAAGGAGAGTTGGCTGGATAGCTCATATGTTTCAGGGCATCAGTCTGATAGATCTGTCTCAACAATAAGCAGAATTGGGCATGCTTGCATCATTTTATCTTCCTAGGACACTCTGTTTCCCAGTCAGTGCTGGAAGCATAGTGATAATTCATGCCTTCCTTTCTCTCATACTCCTCGCTGACTGATTCATTTTCTGATGAACTCATTCTTTCTTGAGATATGTGACTTATAACCATATAGTTAACAGCCGGGTTCTTTTCCCTTCTGCTTCTGGCATAGGGAATACTTTTTCTTGCATAAGGTGTGTTTCATATGAAAGGGATTTCATATAACTTGTGGCAGTTTTAAGGTTTAACTTTTGGCTTTTAGGACTGTATTTTTTCATCCCTGCCTTCAGGCAGTTCTGTCTTCATTCCACAACACAAAAAACAGGCTCAGGGAACGTTAGTAACTTGATTTGGAGAAGGAATCCACATGTTGACTTCGCTTCGGGGAGAGAAGAGATTTTATTTGTTTGGATGCGGGTATAATGTTCTTCATCCTCCTATGTTATTCGCTACCACATCTGCCTACTTGAAATGTAAACATTTTGTAATTTTAAGGCAGCATCATAATGATTTCCTCCCAAACTCCTTGATCTGACCTACAAAATACTACAGAACCTGCCTCTTAGCTCTCTTTCTGACTTCATTTACTCTCTCTCCCATGCACTCACTCCTCTTTAGCCACACTCACATATTTTGGCCTCAGGGACTTTACATGTGCTTTTCCCTCTTTCTGGAATGTTCTTCCCTCACACCTGCCCTGTGTTCCGCTCTTTCAGTTTATTCAGGACTCCATTCAAATGAATCCCTCATCTAAAATTACAGCACCATCATCCCCATCCCAGTACCACACACTACTTTTCTCATGACGCTTCACACTAAGTGATTGTCTCACTTAAATTTTACATACTCATTTTTTGCTTATTTTATTGTCTGACTCTCCCACTGGAACATAAGCTTCAAAGGAGACTTGTTTGTTTTTTCGCTGCCATATCCTCAGTCTTTTGAACAATCTCTACCACACTGGAATACCACGGAATAAAAATGTGCACAGAGGGCACTTAGCATCACTTCCGGTCTTTAGTAAGTGGGCGATAAATGTTACTTAGTTGTCTAACATCCATGCACTAGTTGGCTCATGTATTGAGCAAGTGTCTCTTGAATTGTCATTCTGGGTACAGAATTATTGTTGTTTAGTTGCTAACTTGTGTCTGACTCTTTTGTGACCCCATGGACTATAACCTGGCAGCTTCCTCTGTCCATGGGGATCTCCCAAGCAAGAATACTGGAGTGGGTTTCCATTTCCTTCTCCAGAGTTATCTTCTCAACCCAGGGATAGGGCCTGCATTTCCTGCATTGCAGCAGATTCTTTACCACTGAGCCACCTGGGAAGGTTCCTGGTATGGAGTGAGTGTTTATTAAATGTATGTTGAGTGAAAAAATATATAAATGAATAATAAACTACTATGGAAGTTGAGAGGAGGAAAAGGTGACTTCCAATTGGATCAAATATCAAGAAAGTATTCATGAAGAATGTAGCATTTGTACTAGGTCTTGAGGGGTGCATTTGATTTATTTCTGTGGATTTGGAGATAAAAGATATTCAGTGTACATGTATTATATGTTCTATAGCACTCTCTGTTCTGCAAATTTAACATCAATAACCATCCTAGGAAGTAAGCTCCCTGAGAGCAGAGACTGTTTCTGTATAGTTTGCTTTGATTTATATAATCTAGTATCTTGATATACCTAGTATGTGTGTGTATGTCTGTATGTTGTTATTGATATGTATGTGTATATATATTTCATTCATAATATGTTGATATGTAGTTGATCCTTGAGCAGCATGAGAGTCAGAGATGCTGATCCATTGTGAAAATATGAGTATCACTTTTAGTCAGCCTTCCCTGTATGTGATTCCTCTGTATCAGAGGATCCACATCCATGAATTCAACTAATTGTGGTTGAGGCAGTACTGTAGTCTTTACTAGTGAAGAAATTTGCGTTATAAGTATACCCATGCATTTCAAATCTGTGTTATTCAAGGGTCAACCGTGTATGTAATAAATGCCTAGATACAAACAAAAAGTAAAATGTTACAAAAGTTACAAAAGATGAGATATTGATAAATATGACACTAAAGATTTTAAGTGTAGAGGTGAAATAGAAGTTAGGTTTATTTTTTGATTGTGCCTGTGTGTTGGTATTATGATTGTCAATGAGATTAAAACCTTATTTGTCAATTTAGAAGACCCTTTTTTCCCTATGGGGGAAAGTTGGAGTGATTAATATGTGCACGATTTAGAATGAGTTTCAAATTAGCATAAAGGTTTATAATGGAATGTTGATGTTAGTACATTTACCTCATAATCATTTTTTAAAATCAGAGTTTCAAAAAATCAGTGGTCAAAATGGCTCAGAAAGTTTGAATAATTTCCCTAATGATGCGATGAGACTTTTTTGTCTTGTGAGGTATTTGATAATTAAGCTCTGAACCACAGTATTACCTTAGGATAATTAAAAAACATATATGTTTATAATAGGAAATCGTTCCTTGGAAATGTGTATTAGTTGCTTGGACCTGTCCAACTCTTTGCGACCCCATGGGCTATAGCCCACCAGGTTCCTCTGTCCATGGGACTCTCCAGGCAAGAATCCTGGAGTGGATTGCCATTTCCTTCGCCAGGGGATCTTCCCGACCCAGGGGTCGAACCTAGGTCTCCTGCATTACAGGCAGATTCTTTACCATCTGAGCCAGGGAAATACTCCTATACAATAGACACTGATATTTCTTATATCTCCATTAGCCATAGGTGCAACGCAGGATTTAAATATTATTTATCTTAATAGCCAAGTCATTCAGCTAGTATATGGCTGAAGGACTTAGAGCCAGAAGTTATGAATCTAAATATGATTTTTATTTCACCTCACCACAGCAACCATGCAAGGAAAAATGTCTAAAAAATGTTTTCCTTGAGAGATTTTTTTCCCCCTCCTTACCTGGGCATCCAGTTATCAAAGAGCAGATTTGCAAACTGTTTCCTTGGAGATAACCAACTGTAATGGTCATTCCAGCACAAATACAAGGGCAGATTTACCAGGTCTAAACACTTCATCAGTTTACCTGGCAGAGCATGAAATGCAGTGAACACTTAACTAACTTTTAGGTTAATTATTCCCTTTTACATTTTGCACTTTTAAAATGACATATGGTAGTACTGGATTTTACAACTAGTTAGCACAAAATGTTTATAAATTGTATCTAATAAATTATAATTTTCCAAATCTAGCTGAGTCAGAAAGCATGGTATAGTTAATTAAATAGACAACTCAACCAATGATGTTGTGTTAGAAATTTGTAGCAATAGAAGAACTGAACATCATAGGATTCTATTTACTTTCCCTGCAAGCCAATATTTATAGGAATATTATAGGACACATAGAATTTTACTGGACTTTTAGTTCCCCCATGTTCTAATATGTGGTAGATTGTTTTTTTGCAGGATAATTACAGGCTTCTCTGGTGGCTCAAATGGTAAAGAATCTGCCTGCAATGCAGGAGACCTGGGTTCAATTCTTGGGTTGGGAAGATCCTCTGGAGAGGGAATGGCTACCCACTCCAGTATTCTTGCCTAGAGAATTCCATGGACAGAAGAGCCTGGTGGGCTATAGTCCATAGGATCACAAAGAATCAGGCATGACTGAGTGACTTTCACTTATGTACAGTTCATTTAGTGGTAGTCAATAAATTAGGGAAATTCTGGATGAAACTTAAAGGTTAGTGGAGAGTACCAAAGAAGGCCAGCATCAAATTAGATGGTGGTTTCAGAGCCTGAGAAGAAAGCAAGGAAAGGAAAAGCCAGTGTTCTGCATGGTCCATCTTGGCTATTTTGGACAGCAATCCCTTTGAATATCCATAGCTTTACCTTTTGTATGTTTCCTCTTAGTTTTGATTTTTACAGATTTATTTAGGAAAATGAAAGTTACCATGAAACCATGTTACTCTAGATGCATTTCTAATTTCCAACCACTTATTCAACAAGCATTTTTTATTTGTATTTATTCTTGCAAAATCTTATAGACATGGGTTGATGAAGATTTAAAAGTCATTATTCTTCAATGAACTTTCTGCGTAAGTAGATCTGGATAGTAATTCTCTGTGATGGTTAATTTTATGTGTCAACTTGATTCAGTGTGGTACCCAGATATTTGACCAAAAACTAGTCTGGGCTTTCCTGTGAATGCATTTTTAAGATGAGTTTGTGCATGCATGCTAAGTTGCTTCAGTCGTGTCCAACTCTGTGTGACCACATGGACTGTAGCCCACCAAGCTCCTCTGTCCATGTGATTCTCCAGGCAAGAATGCTGGGGTGGGTTGCCATGCCCTCCTCCAGTGGATCTTTCCGATCTGGGATCAAACCTGCATCTTCTACATTGCAGGAAGATTTTTTTTACCATTGAATTACCAGGGAAGCCCCTTTGATAATGAGGTTATCAGTTAAATCAGTAGACTTTGGGTAAAGCAGATGGGCCTCATCCAATCAGTTGAAGGCCTTAATAGGAAAGAGTTGACCTTCATGGAAGAAGAAGGAATTCTGCCAGTGAGCTGCCTTTGGACTTGAATGTAACTATTTTTTGTGTCTCCTGCCTGCTAGACTATTCTGCAGGTTTTGACTTAACAAATTCCGCAAACATGTGGACCTAAGAAAAATGGTTTTCTGTACACACACACACACACACACACACACACACACCTTGCTCATTCTGATATTTCTCTGGAGAGCTCTGTCTAATATACTCTGTATAGGCCAGGTGGGAAGCGTCACTAATGAAGTGACAGTTTTTTTTAATCACTTTTATTACAACTGTGATTTTTATTTAGATAGTGCTCTACAAATTTACTGGGCTTTCCGGTTGGCTCAGTGGTAAAGAATCTACCCGTCAATGTAAGAGACACAGGAGACCTGGGTTCAGTCCTTGGGTAGGGAAGATCCCCTGGAGAAGGAAATGGTAACCCACTCCAGTATTCCTTCCTGGGAAATTCTGTGGACAAGGAGCCAGGTGGGCTATAGTCCAGAGGGTCACAAAGAATTGGATGCCACTGAGTGACTGCGTACAAATGCACTACAAATTTATTATCATCTATGGTTTTCAGAGGGCTTTTACATTCACATATAAAGCTGTGGTTTATAAAACTTTGGACAGAAAATTAGGACAGAGTAAAATTAACCCCACTTTATAGATTTGAATGTGTTATCCAGAGAGTTTTTTACAGATTGAGAATCAGCTGTGAAGTGATAACATTGACTTTAGTACTTAGATTTCCTTCTTCACAGTGTAAACCCATTCATGACATATTGCTGCATCTTTGGAGAATGTGAGAATGTGAAGTCATGGCAGTGTATATCAGTATCATATCAGAATAATGAAAACTTATTAAAAAAAGAACAACTATGGGCCTTATTATAAGAAAAGCATTAAAAAGAAAATCTGCAAATTGCACAGGGAAATGTCAGCTGAAGCTCCAGGAAATGGATACTTCTAATGCGTCACTGGGACAGCCAAGGCTACTTTCTTGTTTTCTATTACAGCCCTAAACTTTGGCTAACCCACTCCAGTATTCTTGCCTGGAGAATCCCATGGATGGAGAAGCCTGGTAGACTACAGTCCACGGGTCGCAAAGAGTCAGACACGACTGAGCGACTTCACTATACTATACCCTATACTATGGGTGGAACAGTAAAAGCCTTTAACCAAGGGATTTTAATGTGAAGTTAGTTTTTGGAAGTCTGCTTCTTACTTTCTCAACAACAGCAATGATTGTTATATGAAAACAAAAATGTGTGTAGAATATTAGTTTCACAGCTGGAGGTTTTAAAAAATTGTTAAATAACACAGTAAAGCTAAAAAAAAAAAAAAGCACAACTGTTTGTTGAAGAATCAAGGGACTGTAAAGTAGAAAACATTTGACATTGGCGTTGACTTTGAAAATGAGTTGATCCACACCTTGCTGGTGGTAAGAAGCTGTCAGCCACTGTGCTTGATTCATCTCTGCCTCACCCCATCCTGGCCTACAGAGTGTGCCAGACCCAGAGAAGGTGCTAACTCATTGTTCCATGTATGAACAGATATTTAATGCCAGTGAAAGGCTTTTTCTGGGTCATACTCTTCAAACGTATAGGACAAACTGGGCAGCAGGCATGTTCAAAGTTGGCCTTGGTGAATAAGAACAGCTCTCGCTTGTTTCTTGCTTGGCGGTATCCTTTGTTTTTGTTGTTCAGTTCCTAAGTTGTGTTCTGCTCTTTGCACCCCTATGGACTATAGCACTCCAGGCTCCTCTCTGCATGGGTTTCTCCAGGCAAGAATACTGGAGTGAGTTGCCATTTCCTTCTCCAGGGTATCTTCCTGGACCAGACATGGGTATCAAACCTATGTCTCCTGCATCAGCAAGTGGATTCTTTACAACTGAGCCACCAAGGAAGCCTTTGCTTGAGGTCAAAAAGACAGTGGGGGTATCTGAAATGCCTTTCTCTTGCAGTGTTCTTCATCTGCATAACTGAAAGGAATTCCTAGGTTAGGGACATTTCAGTTTCCATGGATGTTTAACAGCTTCCTATACCACCTATAATGTTTTCTAAATGTTAACATAATTAGAACTCTTTTTATAGCCAGGGGAAAGTGGGCCATTTTTCTCTTTGTGATGCTAATCAGCCTCCAACTCAGCAATTGCAGCTCTAGTGTCTGTACCTCAAAATGCAGTAGATTTGAACAAAACCTCTCACAGGTTTTTGAGGCAGGGTTATTAGGTGACAAGTGAATTCTTCTGTTTCTAAAGCAGGGCACTTGCTGCAGTGGGAAGTACATAGTTAGGAGTCAGTAGACCAGGATTCCATTCATAGAAGCCGTGTGGGGTTTGCATGATAATTTGTTTCTCTGACCTAAATTTCCTTTTCTATCATTATTATGAAGAGATGGGTTTAAGTACTCTTTAAAGTTACCTCTGACTAAATGATCTCTTGGTTTGCTAAAGAGTTTTCCAGATGAGTATTAACTCCAGGTATTAGAAAGTGTGATCTTGCAATTGAGTTTAGAGATTAACTTTTGGAGCCTATTAAACCTTCTACAGGAATTATCGCCACTACATACAATAGTAGTAATAGTTCCTTCCTTATAATGGAACTAATAGCTCCTTCCTTATAATGTTATTGTAAGGATTAAAGTATACATTGCATTTTAAATGATTAGCAAATAGCTAGGTTCAGGTAACACTAAATAAATATTGTTTATTAGGAGAAGTGAAGTGAAGTGAAGTCTCTCAGTCGTGTCTGACTCTTTGTGACCCCACGGACTATAGCCTACCAGGCTCCTCTGTCCATGGGGTTTTCCAGGCAAGAGTACTGGAGTGGGGTGCCATTGCCTTCTCCAGTTATTAGGAGAGGAGAGAAATTATTACTAAACAAATTATTACTAAACATTCAAAATCAACTGATACTTTAACCTTCACAGTGAGAAATCAAATGCAATGAAAAAGAATTATTCCAAGCCTATACTATGGGTGTGTATCACTGACCTCCATACAAAGTATGAATGTAGAAAAGTCAATTTTCTATTCTAAAGCATATAGAACATTTAAGGTAGTTTTTTGAACCCCAAAATATGATTTTTGACTGGGGGTAACAAGGAAGGCTTACATATGTAAATGCTTCTTAAAACTTAAAATAACATAAACCTACATAGTTATACTTGTGGAAAATGATATTGTTGTTAAGTCACTAAGTTGTGTTAGACTCCTTATGACCTGATGGACTACAGACCACTAGACTCCTCTGTCCATGGGCTTTCCCAGGCAAGGATACTGGAGTGGGTTGCCATGCCCTCCTCCAGGAGATCTTTCTGATCTAGGGGTTGAACTCACATCTCCTGTGTCTCCTGCATTAGCAGGTGGATTCTTTACTGTTGAGCCACCAGGTACACATACAACTGATATATATATATATACACCAGAGAAGAATGATATGCATGTGTGTAAATGTGTGCATCTGTTGATGTGTTTATCAGTTATTATTTTTTTAATATTTCCCCAAATGATCTATATTCCTAAGTTTGAAAAAACAAAATAAGTGACATATCTCTTTCACCTGGCCTCATTTAGCTACTTATATCCATACAATCCCCTCAAGTTTCCCCCACAAAATTTAACTGGTTTTATTAGATTCTTATGTGTTTTTCCAGAGTTTCCTTATTCAAACTTAATTCTTACCTTTTGTTTTCAGAAATGGTAGCATATTCCACAGAATATATATCTTGCTTTTTGACTTAATTTTATATTTTATAAATCTTTCTGCATGGTGGGGCATTTTGAATTAATATTTTCCAAAAATCCCTGCAGCTCTTCTTCCAGTGAGACTTTGACACTCTTCCTTTCAAGAAATAATTCCTTATTCCTTTTGTGTGACTCTAAACAGACTTGTGACCATGGAGGAAGTGATACATGACTAATGTATATCTATTAATGTCTTTATTCAGCCATTACAACAAAATATTGTTTAAAATATACAATTCTAGTTTCAGAATTCTTTTCCATCAACACCTTACATGTATTATTCCATTGTGTTTTGTTTCTAGTTTCAGATATTGTTGAGATGGATATCAGTTTGATACTTTATTTTTGTGAGTGCTACTTTTATTCTGGAAAATTTTAGAAATTATTCTTTTTTCAACTTGATTTTTGGTCACTCAGTCATGTACAACTCTTTGCAACCCCATGAACTGCAGCAGGCCAGGCTTCCCTGTCTTTTACCATTTCCCCAAGCTTGCTCAGACTCATGTCTATGGCGTCTGTGATGCCATCCAACCATCTTGTCTTCTGTCATTCCCTTCTTCTCCCAGTCTTTCCCAGCAACAGGGTCTTTTGCAATGAGTTGGCTCTTCACATCAGGTGGCCAAAGTATTGGAGCAGCAGCTTCAGCATCAGTCTTTCCAATGAATATTAAGGATTGATTTCCTTTAGGATTAACAGATTTGATCTCCTTGCAGTCCAAGGGAATCTCAAGAATCTTCTCCAATGGCACAGTTTAAAACCATCAATTATTTGATGCTCAGCCTTCTTCATGGTGCAACTCTCACATCCATACATGACAAATGGTTGTAACTCTGACTAGACAGATTTTGTCAGCAAAGTAATGTGCATGTTTTTTTTTAATATGCTGTCTAGGATTGTCATAACTTTTTTCCAAGGAGTAAGCATCTTTTAATGTAATGGCTGCAGTCACCATCTGCAGTGATTTTGGAACCCAAAAAAGAAAGTCTATCACTATTTCCATTGTTTCCCCATCTATTCGCCATGAAGTGATGGGACCAGATGCCATGATCTTAGTTTTCTGAATGTTGAGTTTAAGCCAACTTTTTCACTTTCTTCTTTCACTTTTATCAAGAGGCTCTTAAATTATTCTTCATATTCTGCCATAATGGTGGTGTTGTCTGCATATCTGAGGTTATTGATATTTCTCCCAGCAATCTTGATTCCAGCTTCTGCTTCTTCCAGCCTAACATTCCTCATGATGTACTCTGCATATAAGTTAAATAAGCAGGGTGACAATATACAGCCTTGACATATTCCTTTCCCAATTTGAAACCAATCCATTGTTCCATCTCTGGATCTAACTATTGCCTCTTGACCTGCATACAGGTTTCACCAGGAGGCAGGTAAGGTGATCTGGTATTCCCATCTCTTTAAGAATTTTCCACAGTTTGTTGTGATCTACATGGTCAAAGGCTTTAGTGTAGTCAATCAAGTAGAAGTAGGTGTTTTACGGAATTATCTTGCTTTTTCTGTGATCCAAACAGATGTTGGCAAATTCATCTCTGGTTGCTCTGTCTTTTCTAAATCCAGCTTGCACATCTGGAAGTTCTTGGTTCACATACTGTTGAAGCTTAGCTTGGAGGATTTTGAGTATTACTTTGCTAGCATATGAAATGTGTGCCATTGAGTGGTAGTTTGAGCATTCTTTGGCATTGCCTCTCTTTGGGATTGGAATTAAAACTGACCTTTCCAGTCCTGTGGCCACTGCTGAGTTTTCCAAATTTGGTGGCCTAATAAGTGCAGCACTTTCACAGCATTATCTTTTAGGATTTGAAATAGCTAAGCAGGAATTCCATCACCTCTACTAGCTTTGTAGTTATACTTCCTAATGCCCAGTTGACTTCACACTCCAAGATGTCTGGCTCTAGGTAAGTGATCACACCATCATGGTTATCTGGGCCAGAAAGATCTTTCTTGTACAGTTCTTCTGTGTATTCTTGCTACCTCTTCTTAATATCTTCTGCTTCTGTTAGGCCCATACCATCTCTGTCCTATACTGTACCCAACTTTACATGAAATGTTCCCTTGGTATCTCTAATTTTCTTGACGAATTCTCTAGTCTTTCCTATTCTATCATATTCCTCTATTTTTCTGCTTTGTTTACTTAGAAAGACTTTCTTATCTCTCCTTGCTATTCTTATTTTAACCTTTAATTCTGATAAATTTTCACTGATTTTTTAGAAATTATATTTTCACTTTTTTCTACATATTTATCATTCTCAGATACCTATTATATATATCTTTAACTTTCTTTTGAAATTTTTGATCTGTTTTGCCATTCCTGATGACTTTTGAAAGAGTACCTTGATTTCATCTTCAAGGATATAATTTTGTTTTCCTAGTATAATGCATTCTGTTATATATCTTGCCTATTAACTTCTTTATATCTTTGAAACTATATTTCCAGTGTGTCCTGTTTGATGTTACTGATATCTTCACCTATTTCTTTTGGGGTATTTTTAAATGTTAATTTTAAAACGTTAAACTATCTTATCAATATTTGTTACTCATCTGATATAGGTTGTTCATTCTTTTGCTTTTTTGCTTTTTGCTCTCTTTTGCTTTTTCTCTCTCCTTTAAATTGTAGTTGTACTGCTTAAATATCTGGTTACTCTTGCTTGTGAGTTTATTTTATCCTAGGAGTATCAACTATTTTTGCTTGTGAAGGATAGATAAGAGACAGATAATGTATGACTTTATAGTCTGGGCTGGACTGTCCACTCTTGTTATACTCATTAGACAGACAACTGTGTTCCTTAGAAACTTCTCTCTGTCTTGGCCCAGGACACTGATGTCTTGTAGGAAGCTTGCTCCCTTCATTTTATTTGCCATTTATGTTAATAGATAAAGTATCAATATAAAGAATCAACAGTGTCCACACAAAGTCAGGAGTAACTTTCAGAAAAAAAACAAAACAAAACACTGTTCATGTCTGTGTCTCTGATGACTTTAGCATTGTCATGTACATGGCAGGTGCTCAACAAATGTTGGGTGAATAAATGGACAATCTGTAAATTCAGTTCAATTGCATTAAAACTTCTAGTATGAATTTTTGAAGTAATTTTCCAAAATCATTCTAATGCTTTTACAGGGTTATCAAGACTAATCAATAGAAACGTGGTTTAATATGGTCATGTTGAAAACAGAGAACTTCTCTTGCTCAATAGTATGATACATTATGAAACCATAGTAACAGAAATAGTCAGTGATTGTGTAGTAATGAACAAACAGATTATAGTTGATTAGAGATCAAGAATGGCACACTCAGAAACATTTTCATGGATATAAAGACACTTTGTAAATCCCTTGGGGCTTCCATCGTGGCTCAGATGGTAAAGAATCTGCCTGCAATGCAGGAGATCCAGGTTCAATCCGCTGGGTAGGGAAGATCCCCTGGAGAAGGAAATAGCAACCCACACCAGTATTCTTGCCTAGAGAATTCCACAGACAGAGGAGTCTAGTAGTCTCATGGGGTAGCAAAGAGTCAGACATAACTGAGCAACTAACACTTTCACTTATATAGCCATTAGCTTTTAGGATTCCTCTTACCATAAAATTCATATTTATAAATGTCTTCATTTTTCCACAGGGATTTTGTTGGTTTCTTTTTTTCTTCTATTTTGAAGGAGCTCATTGGTGTCAGTTTTATAAAGAAGTCCCTTGTCAGTTTTAAGCATGAAAAGTGTCTTCTAGTCTGCCACTTTCCTTTTAAATAGGTCATTCAAGATATGTTAAAATTAACTCCAGGAGACTAAAAGAGAATGCTGCAGTTTTTCAGAGAAAGTTTTTAGTTGAAGATGTGATAAAGGACACTCTTAGAATAAAATGTACTTAATTATTGAGCTTAAGGCAAATGTTGGTGAAATGTTAGGATGAAGCATAAGACTTTACAGACATTTTGTATGGTGGTGGGCCCTTTTGAGACTATATCCTTAGACCTTATTAAGATGTCCTGTCACTCTCCCTTGCTTCGAGGGAATACTTTCAGGGAAAAGTTAGGAATCTGAGAAAAGATGAAGTCTCAGATCCTTTGTTTGGCACATCAGGCCTTCTAGCTCTGGCTACCTCTCTTTCTCTCTCACCTGTCTCTTTTCACCACATGACCTTATACTTCAGCCATACTAATTGATTCTTAGGTTATTAAAATAAATTCTGGCTCAAAGATTTACTGATATAATTTTCTAGATTTCTTTTTTTAAAAAAATTTTGTAATGAAGCTAATATTGGACTGTTTCCTATTAAACCTGGAACCACTGCCAAAACTGACTTTCAACTCTGTACTTCGCTGAAAACACTGTGTGTGTGTGTGTGTTCTCTTCTGTCATGGGTTGACTTGGATCCTGAAAAATTCATGTTGGAAGTCCTAACTTCCAGTACCTCAGACCTCAGAATGTGACTTTTTTTGGGAAATAGGTTGTTGCAAATGTGATTAGTCAAGGTGAGCACATTAGGGTGGATAGTAATCATTATGTGACCAGTGTCTTTACAAAATGGGAAACTTTGGATTCAGAGACACAAATTTTGTGCTCATGGAGCATCTCTAGTGCTATATTCTATGATCATGGAGCATCTCTAGTTCTACATGCAAATAGGATGACAATAGGAACAGGGCAGAAATGCATATTTGCATGTTGCACTTAACTCCTTTGTTCACAACTGTGTTCCATTATCCCATTGGCATTCAGGAGCTTTGGCTCTGGATTTGCCACCACTGAGCATGACACAACCTCTCTGAGTGCCAGTATTCTCACCTGTATCCTCATCTGTAAAACGAGGATAATACTGACTACCTCATAGAGCTGCCATGAGAAGTAAATAGTGATGCCATGGATATAATAGGGTAGTAATAGATGTAGCTTTTTATTCCCACTTTGGAGATTTTATTCTCATTTTGTTGATTTTATGCTACAAGAACGCTAAATCAATACTAATCTTGGTTCTGAAGGAAGTCTGGAACAAATTTTGAAGGCTTCTGGCCCTTGGCTCCAGAGCTTTGGCCCCAAGGATCATAGCAGGCTGACTCTCCAGGAGGATTGTCTTTTGATATTCATTAGGTTTTAGACGTCAACAAATTATTAAAATTATATCTTTGGTAATGACTATTTAATTATGAAGGGGCTTCCCTGGTGGCTCAGTGGTAATGAATCTGCCTGCCAATGTAGGAGACACAGATTTGATCCCTGGCTCAGGAAATTCCTTTGAAGAAGGAACTGGCAACCCACTCCAGTATTCTTGCCTAGAAAATCCCATGGACAGAGGAGCCTGGTGGGCTACAGTCCGTGGGGTTGCAAAGGGTCAGACACAACTTAACAACTAAACAACAACAATAGCAATTTAATTATCAAATTGCCTATGTGGGAAAAATGAACAGTGATGTGTATAAATTACACCTTTGGATTTCTGTTATAACCTATGGCTAAAGTTGCCTAGGGCATATATGTACATCTAAGCTATTGTTTCACTTTTCACTTTCATGCATTGGAGAAGGAAATGGCAACCCACTCCAGTGTTCTTGCCTTGAGAATCCCAGGGACGGGGGGAGCCTGGTGAGCTGCCATCTATGGGGTTGCACAGAGTCGGACATGACTGAAGCGACTTAGCAGCAGCAAGATATTATTTCACTCTCTGCAAATGAAATTCGTTCAGTTTTCTTTATTTTTTGCATGCAAATATGTCCACTTGCCATTTCCCCAAAGGCTAAGGGAGAACCAGGAAATGTTAGGCAATGTGCTACTTAGATTTCCTATCACCCTTCACCAAACCGGTACAGTGCTTATTTGTGCTTAGTTTTCTTTTTATTTTGTAACTCCTTTTTTTTTTTTTTTGCAATCCCTGATGCATGACTACCTAGGTCTATGAGGATATATTCTTGGCTGGGGAGATGACTACATGGTCCATTTTACACTTGGCATCTCACAGACAAAAGTACAACTCTCCAAAGGACAGGAGGAAGAAGGGGAAGGAGGAAAGAATCAGAGAGATACCTAAAGATACTTGGCATTTAGGAGGCACTAGACAGGCTGGCTGCTTTATCAGGGCCTCAGGCTAGGGGCTGAGAGCAAGAAAGAAGTTCCACATACAGAGAACTTCAAAGGACCTGGCCTGGCCTGGGGATGTGTTAACATAGAAGGTTCTTCCTGATCCTACTTCTCTTCCCACAAGCATTCTTCCTCTGAAACACCTAGCAGGTTTCAAACCATGTTTCATGTCTACTTTGGAAAAATTATTTCTGAAGCCCTAGACATTTCCATTTCTAAGCCTAGGAAAGTGTAACAAAATATTTTAAAAGAGTAGGTAATTTATAAAGCAACTTAATGTTTTTCTTCTCTTTAATTCCAAACTCCCTCAGAAGCCTGTCTTTCCTGACTTTGAATGAAAATGTAGAACGTTTCCTGAGTTTCTCTACTTTCCCCAAACAGTACATTAAAAAAAAACAAAAAAAAAAAACAAAAAAAATTCTGGGTCACAGCTGGTCACAAGACCAGTAATTAAAATGTTACCTCCAGGGAAATAAAAATTCCTTACTTAATTCTGCGTTCATACTCCCTTCCTTCAGTTGGGGGCCTGCAGTGGTAGGTGGTGGAGATATATTTTCTCTTTTTTCCATCCCTGTATGGAAGTTTTACTTCTCTTCATCTATTCCTTTGGAGAAGGCAATGGCACCCCACTCCAGTACTCTTTCCTGGAAAATCCCTTCTCTCTAGGTAGCCTTCGGCTCCAATAAGGTTAGAATGAGGGCATGCAGGATTGGAAGGTGGTAGAAAATATCTGTTAACTGATACTTTTTTGAACTGGACTGTTTCCTTTTCTGGGCTTGATTGTTGCTCACAGCTGATGTTCTCTCATGGGCTTCTTTTATATCTTTATGGAAAATCCCATTTTTCCAGAGAAGACCCGCATTTTAGGAGGGTGTGAGGTACCTCCTTGGATTGGCCATCTAAGTTAAAGCTGACTTACTGGGTGGAAATTCAAATTACCCCAAGCTGTATTGTGGTAACTTGTCCTTATTTAGGCCCTTGGCACATATTATTTTGCTGTTGCCTGATGGAATTTAATCCTATTTCAAAATTCTGTTGCATTTAAATGGGCAAAACAATGTGATGTAGCATGGTGGTTAAATGCAAAAGCTTCGTGGTTCAAGTCCTACTTCTGCAACTAATTAGCTGTGTGACTTTGAGCAACTTACTCAGCCTCTCTGTGTTGTTCAGTTGCAAAGTCATGTTTGATTCTTTGCGATCCCATGAACTGCAGCACACCAGGCTTCCCTGTCCTTCACTGTCTCCTGGAATTTACTCAAACTCATGTCCATTTTGTAATTCATAATGTGGAATAATAGTACCTAACTCACAGGCTTGTTAGATTAAAAGATCTAACACATATGCACTCAACCAACAGGTGATACTACATATGATCTACAATTTCTCAGCAGTAATGAGGCCCTGGATTTGCCTGTACTATGAGAGAAAGCAAGGTGCTTCAACATTAGACTCACCTTTATATGCTCTTGAACAGTTGTGAAACCAGTTTTCAAGAACACTCCATCCAGCCATTTAAGAAAAGGTCCTTATTTTCTGGACAATATTTGTAATTTCTGAACTGTCTTTGTGTGTAACTTCTCATGTCATCTTGGAAATACTCCTGTAAGGCAGGGAAAAAATAAGGTGTTATTATATTCTTATTTTTGCAGACAATGTGTTTGAGTTGTAGCAGGGACCAAGGTTGGAATAACAGCACTGAACTCAGAACCTAGGTTATCTGCCTTCCCAGTGAACTGCAGACTGTGTTGGCTGTCTTCCTCTGTCATAACATCATTTGTCAAATGAGCTCTGCATTAAGGTGGAAGGATGCTATTCCCTGTGGCGACAGTTCAGTGGGAGGCTTTAGAAGAGAGACAAGTTTCTTGAATGGGTTTTCATCTGCACAGGTGGCCTCCCCAAGTGAGTGGGCAGGAATGCTTCTGGTGCGGTCCAGGCCTGTTCTGTCCTGTTAGGGCACTGGTCTCTCCTTTCCTTCAGACAGCACCGGTTTCTTTAAAAATCACCCTATTGACATGCCATTAACAGAGCAGAACATGTTGACATCCAGCTGTTGCTTTCATTACCAATTTGGTTTAATTGGTCTCACACTGTTTTCCCCTCACTTTTTTGTACTGTGTTGGTTTAACTCTGTCTGCAGTCAGCCTGGCTTGAGCTGTAAACCTTTTATGAGGGGAACTTGCTGATGTGTGGAAAGTCACAGGCTGTTGGCCAGGCCTGGCTGGCAAGTCTGGAACATTCCAGCCCCAACTTTAACCTTCAGTAAGTTTGTTTGCTCTTACAGTATCTTCTTTTTAAAACTTCAATCGCTGAACAATTAGAGAAGGATTATTTCTCTGGGCAAACCTTTAACAAGATTTATTCTTAAGGCACAAATAATGTATGTTAAACTGAAAATTAGGATGAAGTTGAGAATGAATCATCTTTGGAAATTTTTAAGGTTGGGGAAAAAAACATCTCAGTGATCCTCAGTTAGGAGATTTTGCTCTAGTCAGTGTCACTAATTAACAATGAAGCAGTGATCTAGTGCAGACCTTGGAGGAGGACAGAAGTCCAGATGGTACGCTATGATCCAGAAGTTTGGGCACCAGTCAAGAGTGCAAGTAATTACAAGGTGATCAAGAGGGAGATGACAGCTGGCATCTGCAGAAGGCCCTCTTGGTTGCACCTGCTGGTGGTAACTGCTTACTTGGGGTAGTAAGTAGTTGAGATAACAGTTTGCTTTATCTACAAAGAACCTTAAAGTAAAACTTACTCATATCTCACAGGTTAGCTTTGATTCTCAGTTATACTCAATCTGAGCTTTTGTACAGGGAAAAGAGAAAACACATACATAAATACATGTATACAAACAAACATATCAAAAAACATGGGGCAAGTTTCCTTTAGGAAGAAATAAATTGGTTAACCAATATTTACAGAGCAACTGCCATCTGCTAAGTACTGTTACAACTCTTCTAGGATTACATAGAATTGAGGCCATTATCTTCAAGAAATCCATTATAAGAAATATCATACTATTGTGAGTAATTTTAATATAGAATAGAATGTGGTAAGTTTCACAAATGTGAATGGAAATAAAGTACCAGAGGGATAAGGGAGTTCTTCTGTAAGATTTTATTTAAAAAACCAACAACAATTCTTGCAATTAAAATAGGTTTTATTCTGTTAGGTGTAAATTACTTCAGCTGTCTATTGCTTACATTCACTAAGTAAATACCTCATTCTAAACTGTGACAAAAGCAAGAGTTCTTTTTTGCTGTTTACAAAATTTTGAAAACTATGTTATTAGTCTGTTTTGATATATAAGGTACAAAAAGATCATATCCTCATAGAAGACACAGAATTTACTTATTCTGTCTCAAAAGATCAACAGTCTACAAAGTGATGTGTAGTTAACTGATTATCATCTTGAGTTTTGAGTTAAGAGGAATGTCTCCCTGAAAGGGATATGCCCTTTCATATATAGTCATATACATATATATTAAATGAAGACTATTGGGTTGTTTATTTGATCAACACTGAGTGCCTCCTATGTTCCCTACATGGCAGCCATTCATACCTGGAGAGCAGGGGGTTCAGTTCGCCTGCTGTGCATAAGTCCATGGGAGCAGATACTTGGATGACTGGAAGAATGGAGATGTAGTTATGTAATAAGGGGCTGGGACAAAGAAAATACATAAGAATGGATGCAGAGACAAACTTAACAGAGTTCATAATATGGCCTTGATCTTTGCTGGTCGCAATTGTCCAATTTACTCCTAAAAATAATCTATGCATCATCTTTGTCACATTGACACAGATAAGTGGCCAAGGTTCTTCATAGATTGTAACATTGTTTGAACTGTATTTTGCAAGTATGTGAATCAGTGTAACACATATCTTAGAGATGAGATTTATCTGTTTTTTAATGGTAATTGTTTTCATAGAAAATCTGCATATAGACCATTTCTTGGAATCTCACAATGCACAATGGTATATTTAAAAACTTCATAGAAATAAAAAATTACTGAAATAAATGTGTAACAAACTGTAGGTTTTGGCATGCCCATATTTATTTTATTTATTATTTTAGCTTTTCTCATATTCTATATCCTACCTTTCTTAATTGTTTCTTCATGCCTGGTATTTGTATGCATTTTAAACCAACAGTGGGTTTGAGAAGTTGGTAATAGGCAGAAAATAAAGACTATCTTATGTAACTCAATGATACCAGAATCCTGAAAGAAATCAAAGTGAATTTTGTTTTAGGCTCAAATTTTCAATTAAAAATTTCAAATAATGAAATAGAAAAAAGCATAGAATTCCTTTAATCTTTGTTCATAAATATCTTAGCAATGTGTGATATAATGAATAAGAACTTCTGCTTTCTGCATGTCTTGTCATTGAATTCCATAGTATCACACAGTTTGGCATGGAATAAGGAGTAGATTACACAAGGGAAACTCCCAGGCAAGGGTGGCAAAGGAGAGATGCAAGTCCTCCAACATTCCCATTGTCCTTTTTAACATGGGATCAGCAGACTGCTAAACATGCAAGTGTGGGTCCGTTTGACCAGGGGTCCCTAAGACCAAGCGGAGATTCAGTGATTTTCTATAAGCACTGGCAGAACTCCCCAAAGCAATTATGCTCATGGTTAAGGTTTATTACAGTGAAAATATCCAAATTAAAATTCTCAAAGTGAAAAAAGTGCACGGGGCAGTCTAGGAGAGACCAGGCATGGGCTTCCAGTCATCATTCCTAGAGAACTGTACAGTGTTTAATTCAGCCCTTTACTGAGGTTGGCATTTCAGGGAAGGGACCTTGCCTATTGCATAATCTTATATGGCATAAGAATGGTTTTGTGAATGAGAATTATCTGATTATTGGGCACTGAAAATTTTGGGTTAGGTGTCAGTTATTTAAAAAGTTGTCAAGAGAGCCAGCTACACTGCAGCATGGAGGACTTTGGGGCCTTAGGAAGCTGAGTTTGGTTGGATGTGGCCCCCTCCTGCTGGGAGGGGAGAGGGTCCTTGATCTTAACTGCCACTGCTGTAGTCTAGATAACCAGGAGTGAATGCTAGCAATCCTCATCTAACAAGGAATTCCCTACGGAGAATTTTATGTCCCTAAGATTTGGGATAGTAAATAGAAATTGACTAATATGGAGAAATTAAAATGTTCTGCCTGAAGTTAAATTTAGACTATCTAAAGGGGATAGGAAAGTGAGTATCTGCAGCAGAAGCTGCAGTTTGCTTGACTGTTTATCTTGCTTTTTAGACAACAGTGAAGAAACATTTCCTTTGTTCCTTCCTTCCTTGGTGCTTGCCTGACTTCTTCATTAATATACTGGGGCTATGGGATGCATTGACATGTATTTTACAGTGGAATTAAACATGACAGCGTAAGCAATCTTAGCACAAACCGTGGAACTTTTCTCTTCTGTTAGAGAGAGAGTGAAAGTGAAAGTGAAGTCACTCAGTCGTGTCCGACTCTTTGCGACCCCACGGACTGTAGCCTACTATGCTCCTCCATCCATGGGATTTTCCAGGCAAGAGTACTAGAATGGGTTGCCATTTCCTTCTCCAGAGGATCTTCTGGACCCAGGGATCCAATCTGGGTCTCCTGCATTATAGGCAGACGGTTTACCATCTGAGCCACCAGGGAAGTTAGAGTAACTATCCCTACTTAAGTGTTCTTTCTTTTGTGATTTGCTCTCCTACATGCCCCCTCCATTGCCCTTCAGAAAATGATCATTTTTTTTTTTTAAACTCAAGGCTGATAGATAAAAGGAGGAAAAGGAGAAAGATGTAACTTGAATCCACACGTATTGTGTTTCTCAAAGTCTGAAAACCTTCACTGTATTGTAAAGGTCTAGATGAAGCATGAGGTAATGTTCAGCTGAAACCATGAAAATTATCCACTGTCTCAAATTAACTTGAAACTCATCAGTACTATAAAGACCTTTTGTTTTGTTGTTGTCGTTTAGTCGCTAAGTTGTGTTTGACTCTTTTGTGACCCATGGGCTGTGGCCCACCAGGCCCTTCTGTCCTTGAGATTTCCCAGGCAAAAATACTGGAGTGGGTTGCCCTTTCCTACTCCAGGAGATCTTCCCAATCCAGGGATTGAACCTGTATCTCCTGCTTAGCTGGAGGATTCTTTACCGTTGCTGACAAAGACCCTAATTTCTCTCGATTACAGTAGATTGAGATTTAGTTTGCCCAAATGCCCTTGGGTAACAAGGATCGATAAAATCAAAGCAACATGACACATCTGGAAGCTGCTGAGTTGAATATTAGATGTAAGCAAAACTTCCAAACACATGACTGAATACTAGGAGTAGCCCTTCAATACATTTTTTCCCTCTAGGGAGAATACATTTTTATAACTGTGACCTCAGTACAAATAGAAGTCATTCTAATTAAAGAGCATTTGCTAATGATAAAATCCTGGGATGAGTCTTTGGGCATGATATTCCCTAAGGAGCTGAGCCACATTTAGTATATACAGCCAAATATTTTTGAGGTTGAATTGCTCTGGGGCTTGTTATCAATAAGTTTTCATCTATTCTTTTTGAATCAATGATTTCCTTTGTTGGATTTAGACTGTCTTTGTATTCTCTTGATGCTCATAACAAAAGATGCTTGATTCAGAAATTCCGTTTGCTGGAAAAATACATCAGGTGAGTCATTCTGTCCATTAACCACCGCTGCTCTTCACTTTAATGTGCAGCGTGCTGTCTCCTGTGGGGTTTACCTCGCTCAATTTCCACTTGAAAGGTAAATGTTTATTTCTGGTCTCAGCAGTTCCTCAATCTTTTTCTCTTTATACCCACTTCATTCTCTGATTCTCCACAACCATTCTTATCCAAACCCTCATTTAGGACTTTTAAATCATCAAAGTAACAAGGAAGAATATTGGATTTCAGAATGAAAACCATTGCTCCAACACCAAATTCCTTGCCAAGAATTTTTCAAACCACTTTGATATAAAGATCGCTAGGTTTTATTCCTCAATTGTGCTATTCTGTTTTTTCAGCAACTATGCATCATGTATATACATATGCCATATATTTTTATATCTCTTACTTTACTTTTATTATGTCAGTTATTGAAAGGTTATTCAAACTTGCAGCTGAACCAGCTTATCTGAATGGCACATACCACTACAAGTTTGTTTGAAATAGAGGCTTGTTCTTTTCTTTTTATGCAAGGCAAAGGATTAACTATAGTAGCCAGTTGGGATTTTCTTTAATTCTAGAAGTAAAGAACATGTATACATGGTGAACTTTAAATTGTAAGAGAGTCATGCATTTTTGAGGTTAAAATAGTTAAGCTTGAAGATGTCTTGGTGCTATTTATAGTCTTTATTATTGAATGTGTCTAAAATTAATTGTACTAAATGTTAGATATTAAATCCAGAAGACTGCCCTAACTTATGGACTTGATATAGTTTTACTAGATAATCAAATATAAGAAAACTGAGTTTTACATTCTTAACACAGATAAAAATTTTAAAAGAAATTTTTATTGGAGTATAGTTGATTTACAATGTTGTGTTAGTTTCAGGTGTAGAGCAAGTGAATCAGTATCGGTAATACACACACACACACACACACACACACATATGAGATCCCCTGGTGGCTCAGGCAGTAAAGAGTCTGCCTGCAATGAAGGAGATCTGAGTTCGATCCCTGGGTCAGGAAGATCCCCTGGAGAAGAAAATGGCAACCCACTCCAGTATTCTTGCTTGGAAAATACCATGGACAGAGGAGCCTGGCAGGCTACAGTCCATAAGGTCACAAAGAGTCAGACATGACTGAGTGACTTCACTTTCATATATATTTGTGTATATATAATGGCACCCCACTCCAGTACTTTTGCCTAGAAAATCCCATGGATGGAGGAGCCTGGTAGGCTGCAGTCCGTGGGGTCGCTAGAGTCGGACACAACTGAGCGACTTCACTTTCACTTTTCACTTTCCTCCACTGGAGAAGGAAATGGCAACCCACTCCAGTGTTCTTGCTTGGAGAATCCCAGGGACGGGGAAGCCTGATGGGCTGCCGTCTATGGGGTCGCACAGAGTCTGACACGACTGAAGCGACTTAGCAGCAGCAGCAACATGTGTGTATATATATATATATATATATATATCCACTTTATTTTTTAAATATTCTTTTCCTTTATAGGCCACTACAGAGTACTGAGTACAGTTCCCTGTGCTATACAGCAGGTTCTTATAAGTTATCCATTTACATATAGTAGTGTGGAACATAGATAAAAATTAAAAAAAAAGTCTGAACTAGCTGGGATGTTCTAGTCTATGGCATTAGGGAGACACCTGGGGAAGATAAATGTGGATAAGCTGTGAAAGAAGGCAACTGGTATTCAAAACTCTACTCTCTCACCAGCTATTCTGAGCTTGTGGGTTAAATGTTTAAATTCTTCAAGCCTGTTTTCTTTTATCGGTAAAATGAGGATAATAGTTACATTTCTTTCATAGAGTTCTTATGACAACTGTCATGTGAAGTGTTTAACACATTGCCTAGCACATACTAAGTACTTGAAAAATAGTTATTTCTTTCTGTAGGCAGAAATCAGAATAATTTTATAACACATCTTTCCAAAATTCTATTAGTTTAGGACTTCATGGAAACATTTGACAAGTAATCATGGGTTGTTCTTTAAACTGTCTCTGTTTATCAAAAGTTATCTAGCTAGACATTCTTTAGAGATAGTTCAGCTGCTAAGATCCAACCCAAACAATTTTATTTTAAAGATTTGGAGATGACTTTACTATCTGCTTTAGTGGAGGAAAATGAAATACTGGAAGCAATGAGCTACCTCTGATTTTTCCTTCCCACCCCATGTTTTTCAATTACCGTATTTTTATTATTTTTATTTATATTTTAGGTATATAAAATATTGTTTATATTTTATGTATATGTTTATTTTTATTACTCCCCCCTTTCTTTACAGTACAAAAACTGCTCTCCTTCTGAATATGGTTTCTCTTTATGTCTTGAATCATATCCTCTAAATCCTTTGAGATCTTGATTGGTGATCATCTCTCTTGATTGCATTTCAGTGGACTCCAGTCTCTCTTCTTTCTTTATCGGCAAAAAGCCGTGGATGTCTTCATTTTCTTGTCACTTAACTCATTTATTGGGAGTCCCTCAAATCAGAAGCCGGCCTTCTTAATTGTTCTAATAAAATTGCACTCTTAAAAACATCAGTGATATCCTAGTTAGCCTACTATAAACCTTAGCTCCACCCTATTTTCCATATTTCATCAGTAACTGACGTGACCCACCTTCTTTGGTTTCCAAAAGCCCTCTGTTTGGATTGCTCTGAATACTCGTCTGTGTTCAGCTACAGGGGCCTTTCCTCTTCCTCAAAGCTTTCAAAGACAGGAACATGCTTGTTTCTGCTTCAGGGCCTTTGTATTTGCCCTTCTTTTTGCCAAAACTACTGTCACAGATTTTCATCTGAACATTTTCTTCTTACCCTACTAGACTTTGCTCAATGCCACTTTCTTTGTAGGAGTGTCCTTTAACACTCCAAATGTCTATACTCCTCTCTGCAATCTTACCTTATTGCATTATCTTCATGAAACTTTCTTTTGACTTCATGGCACTTCACCACTGCCTCAATGCCTTTGTTATATTTGTCTTATTATTTTCCTCCTTATTGGTACATAAGATCCTTGAACAGAGAAATCTTTTTATATGGACAACTGTTTTATGCAAAACCTAGAGAAACAGCGGATACACAGTCAATAAATATTGAAGAATGCATAAATGAACCATAAGGCTCTTTCTATTTTATTTGGCCTTCTTTCCTTTTGTTCTTCCTTTATTCTCTTCATTTGCCAGAGATTTTTAAAATATATATGATTTTTTCTAATTAAAAATACTTTATTCAAAATATTTCCTTCTAAATACTGGGGTTAAGATAAGTCAGCCAAACTATGCAAATGTATACCTTTACCTTGGTTCTTTTCTAATTTGTCTTTACACTCTCCTTACCAAGTGATTTATCATGTTTTGGGCTAATGCTTAATTCTAAATCTTTGCTCTGAACTTTTATCAGTTTACAATTTCTTTAGCCTCACTTAGTTAGCTAGCTACTCCTGAATGGTTCATTCAATACTGAATATTCTTGAAATTTATATTCTGCCAGATGCTGCTGATACAAAAATGAACAAGACACAGTTCTTAGAAAAGTGGCATTCATAGTCTGATCATCTATGATAATAGTTTGTAGTCTAATGAGGAGAAATAGATATATAAAAATTAAATTCACTGGGAAAAGTGCTATACTTGTAGATGGTACAGCTTGAACAAAGAGCAAGAAATAAAGAGCATCAGCTGATAGCATGTTGGGGTCAACTTCATTAAATCAGAACAAGTCCTTCCCATAAACAAGTCCTTTATATTTCACTGGTTAATATAGGTTCATCTGGGAATAATATCCTCTCAAGTTAGAGTCAGTATCATGTAGTATAGTCTCTTGGATTAAGCTGTCTAGGTTCTAATCCTGGCATACTGAACAAGTGTTTGATTTTGCCCTAGCTTCCTTACCTGTAAAACAAGGTAATGATAATAATAATAATACCTACTTCAACTAGCTATTGCAAGAATTTAAAGAATTAATGTCATATGAAAACACCATGTGTAACACAGAGTGCTCAATAAGTATTGTGCTGTGCTCAATCGCAAAGTCGTGTCTGACTCTGTGACCACATGACCTGTAGCCTGCCATGCTCCTCTGTCCATGGAATTTTCAGGCAAGAATACTGAAGTGGGTTGTCCTTTCCTACTCCACATTAAGCATTAGCTGTTCGCAATTTATTCTGCACCACCAAACAAATGCCCTTGAATTCCAAAAACAAGAAAGGAAACATACAGGGAGTTTTATGAACCTGTATTTACATAATTTTACATTTTTTGAGTTTTGTTTGTTCCCCAGGGCTATTTACCCTACTAGCTGATTTGTGTTTCAATGCTGTTACTTTTGCCAAGCTTCAGAGTTCCTGACAACCCTGAAGGACTTTCCATCTAAGATTATTTTTTATGGGTAAGAGCCTGCCATGGTTTCCTAGATACTCATGACAAAGGGCTATGCTTTTTTTGTGTGCCATGGTGGAGACTAGAGAATGCTGTGTCAACTATTTACCACCTTCTTTTGGGTAGGTGCTTTTTTTTCTATTGGATTTTTATTTTTGAAAACCACTTATTATGTAAATTTATCCTATTTTTTTTCAAAACTGAAACTTCAAGAGTACAATTTTTTTTTAATTTTGGCTTTCTAGTCACTTAAATTTTTCTCTTGCTTTTTTCTATTTTTTTAATAGCCATCATCAAAAATCTACAAAAAATAAATGCTGGCGAGGGTGTGAAGAAGAGGGAACCCTCTTGTGACGTATCTGCTTGTTTCTAAATATTTTTTTTTTTAATTTTGCTTGCCAGTCACTTAAATTTTTAGTTCAGTTCAGTCGCTCAGTCATGTTCAACTATTTGTGACCCCATGAATTGCAGCACGCCAGGCCTCCCTGTCCATCATCAACTCCCAGAGTTCACCCAAACCAATGTCCATCGAGTCGGTGATGTCATCCAGCCATCTCATTCTCTGTCATCCCCTTCTCCTCCTGTCCCCAATCCCTCCCAGCATCAGAGTCTTTTCCAATGAGTCAACTCTTCGCATGAGGTGGCCAAAGTACTGGAGTTTCAGCTTTAGCATCAGTCCTTCCAATGAACACCCAGGACTGATCTCCGTTAGGATGGACTTGTTGGATCTCCTTGCAGTCCAAGGGACTCTCAAGAGTCTTCTCCAATATTACAGTTCAAAAGCATCAATTCTTCGCCGCTCAGCTTTCTTCACAGTCTAACTCTCGCATCCATACATGACCACTGGAAAAACCATAGCCTTGATGAGACGGACCTTTGTTAGCAAAGTAATGTCTCTGCTTTTGAATATGCTGTCTAGGTTGGTCATGACTTTCCTTCCAAGGAGTAAGCATCTTTTAATTTCATGGCGGCATTCACCATCTGCAGTGATTTTGGAGCCGAGAAAAATAAAGTCAGCTACTGTTTCCACTGTTTCCCCATCTATTTCCCATGAAGTGATGGGACCAGATGTCATGATCTTAGTTTTCTGAATGTTGAGCTTTAAGCCAACTTTTTCACTCTCCACTTTCACTTTCATCAAGAGGCTCTTTAGTTCTTTACTTGCTGCTATAAGGGTGTGTCATCTGCATATCTGAGGTTATTGATGTTTCTCCCAGCAATCTTGATTCCAGCTTGTGCTTCATGCAGCTCAGCATTTCTCACAATGTACTCTGCATATAAGTTAAATAAGCATGGTGACAATATACAGCCTTGACATACTCCTTTTCCTATTTGGAACCAGCCTGTTGTTCCATGTCCAGTTCTAACTGTTGCTTCCTGACCTGCATATAGGTTTCTCAAGAGGCAGGTCAGGTGGTCTGGTATTCCCATCTCTTTCAGAATTTAATTTTTAAGAGGTGTCCAAAAACTTGTTTTTTGTTTCAAAACTGAAACTTCAAGAGTACAATTTTTTAATTGGATAAATTGAGTAATCTTTATGGTCAAGAACAAGAATAGGAACAACAATGCAGATAATAATTGTAGATTCTATTTAGCTTATACCACACATATACCTTTGTAAATTTTTATCAGTTTGCAAAACATTGTATTAGATGGATTCTGAAGGAGACTGGTTTAAAGAAGTTCTCTTTATTGTATCTTACTTGCTTAGGTTTAAGAGTTATTTGATGAATCTGTTCATGAAAACACTACATATTTTTATGGAACTTCACAGACATTCAAGTACCTTCACAGGCATTATCGCATTTGATCCTCCCATCCGGATGAGAAATAAGCCTTATTATCACTTTCACCAGCTGCTCCTGTTTTTCTTTGAATATTTTCTCAGTGCAGAAATCAGTTTTCCTTCAGTGGGGAGGCACACACTGATGGATACTCATCCAGACCTTCTTTTCTTTTTCTGCAGTCACCTGGTCAACTTTCTCTCACTTTCCCAGTCAGTCTTCCTCAATGAGCATCTGTCTCAAGGGCTGGTGGTTCTCAACACTGATTACATATTAAAATTACTTGAATTAAAAAATAATTCTTAGTGTCTGGGTCCCCTGTTAGACCAATTGCATCAGAATTCTGAAGCAAGATGGAAAGTGACCAGGCAGAGAGATTTTAAAAAAGATTTTTGAGTGATTTTAATGGGCAGCAGAGTTTGAGAACTGCTGCTTAGGTGCTTAGAACTATCTCCAGAAATGGAAAGCAATTTATTTCAGTTTTATACAGAAACAAAACCTTTCTAGTATAGTATATCATTACCCTCGGTGTCTTTTCTTTTGAGAAAATATGTATTTTCATATTTTTGTTTCTTCTAATAACTATAACTTTTATTTATATATTGCTTTATAATTAAAGTATTTTCTCATTCATTATTTTCATTGAGGCTGTATTTCAGGCATATGATTAGTATCTCATTTTATAAGAATGGAGGCTCAGAGAGATTGGGTTTCTGGCTACAGATTACAAAGTTTATAAGTAGGTGACCATGTGTGTGGCTAGGGGAGAGGGGCGAAGAGTGCAATCCAGGTATTCTGACCTCTAATTTAATGAACTTTCCTCCTGTTTGCTATTCATAGTGTGGCCCATGGGTTTGTGGGACATGCATCATCACCTGAAAGCTTGTTAAAAGTGTCAAATCCCAGGCCCACCCCTCCAGATCTACCAAATCAGAAGCTGCATTTTAATAAGTTATCCCCATGATTCAAATTCTTAATAAGGTTTGAAAACTATGCTGTCTCCAGATTCTTTAGTCCTACATTTTATGATGTCTTTGTATATATATGTTACATATACTGATTTCATGAAGGATAATTTTTCAGAATTCTTGCCTATAGTTTCCCCTCTGAAGCTTGTTTTCCAGTCTTTTCACTAATACTCAAGGCATTTTTTCCCAATAGCTCTCCTACCACCCTGAAATGAATCTGTGATCATTTTCTTCTGCTTTGAATTTTGCAGGTACAAGAGCTCTGGAGGACCCTGGGAGGGTTGATGTTGCTTTTTCACTGTCATAATTTTCCTCCTTTTTCTGAACCAGAGGGTATAACCTAGGAAAATGCCAATCAGACTCCTATTAACATTTAGATTCTCAGTGGATCTTGCTGAACTCTTGTTCCTCATTATCATCACTCACAGTCCATAAGAGGACTTTAGGGATCTCATGCAGTAACATCTTTTCTAATAGGTATTCTCTCTACAGACTGCAATTGAAAAGGTTTCTAGTGATATGCCTTTCACTTTACTGAGCTCTACATATCACTTCGCTTCCTTAATGAATTCTGAACCCGGAGAAGTCTAAGAGAAGACAGAAAGAACTACTATGGATACCACAGTTCCATGACTGGGGCTGTCTCATGGCTATAGCAGTTGAGATAAACAAACAGGTTGTTTTCTGAATCTCAGGCTATGTTGAAGTGTTGCAGCAGTATGAGAAGCAGTCCAGGCAACTTGTTGATGATCTATTATGCAGTTTTTGCAACACACCAGCTGCTCTGGGCTTGAATTGCTTTTCTACTCTCTGTATCTGTCTCCACCCCAGAATTTCCCCAGTCTCAGAGAAATTAATATCTCTGTGATCCTTTTGGGGAAAAAATACACAAAACTCCAGCTATGATCCTAAAGTTAATGTGTGGCTTTCTTTTGAAAAGGGAATATGTTGGGGGGAGGAGCTAAGATGGCGGAGGAGTAGGACGGGGAGAACACTTTCTCCCCCACAAATTCATCAAAAGAACATTTAAACGCCAAGTAAATTCCACAAAACAACTTCTGAAAGCTGGCAGAGGACAACAGGTACCCAGAAAAGCAACCCGTCTTCGAAAGGAGGTAGGGAAAAATATAAAAGACAAAAAAAGGGACAAAAGAGGGAGGGACGGAGTTCCATCCCTGAAAGGGAGTCTTAAAAAGAGAGAAGTTTCCAAACACCAGGAAACCTTCTCACTGCCGAATCTGTGCTGAGCCTTGGAAGCACAGAGGGCAACATAACAGGGAGGAAAAATAAATAATTAAAACTCGCACATTGCGAGCCCTACAGTAACTCCTCCAGCAGAGAAGCAGTGCAGATGCCTGCATACGCCATTAGCAAGCGGGGGCTGGGCAGGGAGGCGCGGCACGGGCTGCATCGCAAGAATCTGGCCTGAATACCCTGAGCACTATCTGAGCGAAATAATTTGGGCTAGCAAACCAGACTGTGGGATATCTAACATGCGAAAAGCCAGCCCTAACCTATGACACCGCCAGGCCTGCGCACAGAATAAAGGACTGAACAGAGATAGCCGGCGGCAGACCATCCCCCTCCGGTGATAGGCAGCCAGAGCCGGAAGGGGACAATCGCAGCCCCAGAGAGACATTATCTATAAAACTGTAAGCAGGCTTCTTTGCTAACTAAAACTTCTTGGGGGTCTGGACGGTCAACATCTGCCTGAGAAGGTGTGCCGGTGCACAACTAGATAACCGAGCGGCGGGGAGGTGATAAGTCACAGCAATCACGCGCGCAAAACACCTCATCACCTGAGCTGCTCGGATCTGGGAAGGGCACAAAACGCAGGCCCAACTGAGAGCCTGCGCCTCTGAGGACTACCCGAGTGCCTGAACCTGAGAGGCTTGGACCTGGGAAGTACAGGCAGCCCAGGGCGGGCCGTGGATGGTTCGCGGTGGAGCAACCTAGAGCCTGAGCAGCGTGGGCAGAGAGGCTACACGCGCTGTGAATGGGGGGCAGACCCAGTGTGGCTGAGGCACTGCGAGCACACGCCAGTGTTATTTGTTTGAAGCATCCCTCCCTACCTCCCCTCAGTGCGACTGAACAAGTGAGCCTATAAAAAAAAAAAAAAATTTTAAGTCCTCTATTATTCCTTTAATTTCCACTTTTATAACCGATTACTTTGCAAAAAAAAAAAGACCCTTTTTTTTAAAGCAAACTTCATATATATTTTTTTAAATAATTTTTTGACCTTTCTTTTTCTTTTTCCTTCTTTTCTTTAACATTGTATTTTTGAAATTCCAAACTCTACTCTAGATTTTTAATTTTAGCTTTTTAGTATTTGTTACCAATTTTGTACCTATAGTTTTTGTTTTTGTTTTTATATAATTTCTGTGACTTTTTTTTTTTTTCTTTTTCTTTTTCTCTGTTTCTTTCTCTTCTTCTTTTAAATAACATTGTATATCTGAAATTCCAAACTCTATTCTAGATTTTTAATTTATGCTTTTTGGTATTTGTTATCAATTTTGTACCTGTATTTTTTTAAAAATAATTTATGTGACCTTGTTTGTTCTTGTTTGTTTTTTTTTTTTCTCTCTCTTTCTTTTTCTTCTTCTTTTTTTAACTTTGTATTTTTGAAATTCCAAACTCTAGATTTCTAACTTTTGCTTTTTGGTATTAGTTATCAATTTTGTACCTATATTTTCTTTATAATTTTTGTGACCTTGTTTGTTTTTGTTTGTTCGTTTTTTCTCTCTTTCTTTTCCTTCTTCTTTTCTTTAACATCGTATTTTTGAAATTCCAAACTCTACTCTAGATTTTAAATTTTTGCTTTTATGTATTTGTTACCAATTTTGTACCTTTAAGAACCCAATCTTCAGTACCCATTTTTCACTAGGGAGCGAGATTACTGGCTTGACTGCTCTCTCTCCCTTTGGACTCTCCTTTTTCTCCACTAGGTCGCCTGTGTCTCCTCCCTAACACTTCTCTACTCTACCCAACTCTGTGAATTTCTGTGTGTTCCAGACGGTGGAGAACACTTAGGGAATTGATTACTGGCTGGATCTGTCTCCCTCCTTTTCATTTCCCCCATTTATCCTCCTGGCCACCTCTGCCACCTTCTTCCTTCTTCTCTTCCCCCTTCTTCTTCCCTCTTCTCTTCTCTGTATAACTCTGTGAACAACTCTGAGTGGTCCAGTTGTGGAGTGCACATAAGGAAGAGATTACTGAATAGCCCACTCTCTCCTCTATTGATTTCACCTCATCTCATTCGGGTCACGTCTAACTCCCTCCTCACTCTTCTCTTCTCCATATAACACTGTAAACCTCTCTGGGCGAAACAAGTTTCAGGGCAAGACATACCAAGCAAATTCTCCAGCAGCAAGGAACACAGCCCTGAGCTCCAAGATACAGGAAGCCCAAAGTCACCCCCAAACCATAGACATCCCATAACTCATTACTGGACATTTCATTGCACTCCAGAGAGAAGAAATACAGCTCCGCCCACCAGAACACCAACACAAGCTTCCCTAACCAGGAAACCTTGACAAGCCACCTGTACAAACCCACACACAGCGAGGAAAAGCCACAATAAAGAGAACTCCACAAACTGCCAGAATACAGAAAGGACACCCCAAACTCAGCAATTTAAACAAGATGAAGAGACAGAGGAATACCCAGCAGATAAAGGAACAGGATAAATGCCCACCAAACCAAACAAAAGAGGAAGAGATAGGGAATCTACCTGATAAAGAATTCCATATAATGATAGTGAAAATGATCAAAAATCTTGAAAACAAAATGGAATCACAGATAAATAGCCTGGAGACAAAGATTGAGAAGATGCAAGAAAGGTTTAACAAGGACCTAGAAGAAATAAAAAAGAGTCAACATATAATGAATAATGCAATAAATGAGATCAAAAACACTCTGGAGGGAACAAAGATTATAATAACAGAGGCAGAAGATAGGATTAGGGAGGTAGAAGATAGAATGGTAGAAATAAATGAATCAGAGAAGAAAAACGAATTAAAAAAAATGAGGACAATCTCAGAGACCTCTGGGACAATGTTAAATGCCCCAACATTTGAATCATAGGAGTCCCAGAAGAAGACAAAAAGAAAGACCATGAGCAAATACTTGAGGAAATAATAGTTGAAAACTTCCCTAAAATGGGGAAGGAAATAATCACCCAAGTCCAAGAAACCCAGAGAGTCCCAAACAGGATAAACCCAAGGAGAAACACCCCAAGACACATATTAATCAAATTAACAAAGATCAAACACAAAGAACAAATATTAAAAGCAGCAAGGGAAAAACAACAAATAACACACAAGGGAATTCCCATAAGGATAACAGCTGATCTTTCAATAGAAACTCTTCAAGCCAGGAGGGAATGGCAAGACATACTTAAAGTGATGAAAGAAAATACCCTACAGCCCAGATTATTGTACCCAGCAAGGATCTCATTCAAATATGAAGGAGAAATCAAAAGCTTCTCAGACAAGCAAAAGCTGAGAGAATTCTGCACCACCAAACCAGCTCTCCAACAAATACTAAAGGATATTCTCTAGACAGGAAACACAAAAATGGTGTATAAACTCGAACCCAAAACAATAAAGTAAATGGCAACGGGATCATACTTATCAGTAATTACCTTAAATGTAAATGGGTTGAATGACCCAACCAAAAGACAAAGACTGGCTGAATGGATACAAAAACAAGACCCCTACATATGTTGTCTACAAGAGACCCACCTCAAAACAGGGGACACATACAGACTGAAAGTGAAGGTCTGGAAAAAGATTTTCCATGCAAATAGGGACCAAAAGAAAGCAGGAGTAGCAATACTTATATCAGATAAAATAGACTTTAAAACAAAGGCTGTGAAAAGAGACAAAGGTGGTCACTACATAATGATCAAAGGATCAATCCAAGAAGAAGATATAACAATTATAAATATATATGCACCCAACACAGGAGTGCCGCAATATGTAAGACAAATGCTAACAAGTATGAAAGGAGAAACAATAACACAATAATAGTGGGAGACTTTAATACCCCACTCACACCTATGGATAGATCAACTAAACAGAAAATTAACAAGGAAACACAAACGTTAAATGATACAATAGACCAGTTAGACCTAATTGGTATCTATAGGACATTTCATCCCAAAACAATGAATTTCACCTTTTTCTCAAGCGCACATGGAACCTTCTCCAGGATAGATCACATCCTGGGCCATAAAGCTAGCCTTGGTAAATTCAAAAAAATAGAAATCATTCCAAGTATCTTTTCTGACCACAATGCAGTAAGATTAGATCTCAATTACAGGAGAATAACTATTAAAAATTCCAGCATATGGAGGATGAACAACACGCTGGTGAATAACCAACAAAAAACAGAAGAAATCAAAAAAGAAATAAAAATTTGCATAGAAACTAATGAAAATGAAAACACAATAACTCAAAACCTGTGGGACACTTTAAAAGCAGTCCTAAGGGGAAAGTTCATAGCAATACAGGCATACCTCAAGAAACAAGAAAAAAGTCAAATTAATAACCTAACCCTACACCTAAAGCAACTAGAAAAGGAAGAAATGAAGAACCCCAGGGTTAGTAGAAGGAAAGAAATCTTAAAAATTAGGGCAGAAATAAATGCAAAAGAAACAAAATAGACCATAGCAAAAATCAACAAAGCCAAAAGCTGGTTCTTTGAAAGGATAAATAAAATTGACAAACCATTAGCCAGACTCATCAGGAAACAAAGGGAGAAAAATCAAATCAATAAAATTAGAAATGAAAATGGAGAGATCACAACAGACAACACAGAAATACAAAGGATCATAAGAGACTACTATCAACAATTATATGCCAATAAAATGGACAACGTGGAAGAAATGGACAAATTCTTAGAAAAGTACAACTTTCCAAAACTCGACCAGGAAGAAATAGAAAATCTTAACAGACCCATCACAAGCATGGAAATTGAAACTGTAATCAAAAATCTTCCAGCAAACAAAAGCCCAGGTCCAGATGGCTTCACAGCTGAATTCTACCAAAAATTTAGAGAAGAGCTAACACCTATCCTGCTCAAACTCTTCCAGAAAATTGCAGAGGAAGGTAAACTTCCAAACTCATTCTATGAGGCCACCATCACCCTAATACCAAAACCTGACAAAGATCCCACAAAAAAAGAAAACTACAGGCCAATATCACTGACGAACATAGATGCAAAAATCCTTAACAAAATTCTAGCAATCAGAATCCAACAACACATTAAAAAGATCATACACCATGACCAAGTGGGCTTTATCCCAGGGATGCAAGGATTCTTCAATATCCGCAAATCAATCAATGTAATACACCACATTAAGAAATTGAAAAACAAAAACCATATGATTATCTCAATAGATGCAGAGAAAGCCTTTGACAAAATTCAACATCCATTTATGATAAGAACTCTCCAGAAAGCAGGAATAGAAGGAACATACCTCAACATAATAAAAGCTATATATGACAAACCCACAGCAAACATTATCCTCAATGGTGAAAAATTGAAAGCATTTCCTCTAAAGTCAGGAATAAGACAAGGGTGCCCACTTTCACCATTACTATTCAACATAGTTTTGGAAGTTTTGGCCACAGCAATCAGAGCAGAAAAAGAAATAAAAGGAATCCAAATTGGAAAAGAAGAAGTAAAACTCTCACTGTTTGCAGATGACATGATCCTTGACATAGAAAACCCTAAAGACTCCACCAGAAAATTACTAGAACTAATCAACGATTATAGTAAAGTTGCAGGATATAAAATCAACACACAGAAATCCCTTGCATTCCTATACACTAATAATGAGAAAACTGAAAGAGAAATTAAGGAAACAATTCCATTCACCACTGCAACGGAAAGAATAAAATACTTAGGAATATATCTACCTAAAGAAACTAAAGACTTATATATAGGAAACTATAAAACACTGGTGAAAGAAATCAAAGAGGACACTAATAGATGGAGAAATATACATGTTCATGGATTGGAAGAATCAATGTAGTGAAAATGAGTATACTACCCAAAGCAATTTATAGATTCAGTGCAATCCCTATCAAGCTACCAACAGTATTCTTCACAGAGCTAGAACAAATAATTTCACAATTTGTATGGAAATACAACAAACCTCGAATAGCCAAAGCGATCTTGAGAAAGAAGAATGGAACTGGAGGAATCAACCTACCTGACTTCAGGCTCTATTACAAAGCCACAGTTATCAAGACAGTATGGTACTGGCACAAAGACAGAAATATTGATCAATGGAACAAAATAGAAAGCCCAGAGATAAATCCACACACATATGGGCACCTTATCTTTGACAAAGGAGGCAAGAATATACAATGGATTAAAGACAATCTCTTTAACAAGTGGTGCTGGGAAAACTGGTCAACCTCTTGTAAAAGAATGAAACTGGAACACTTTCTAACACCGTACACAAAAATAAACTCAAAATGGATTAAAGATCTCAATGTAAGACCAGAAACTATAAAACTCCTAGAGGAGAACATAGGCAAAACACTCTCGGACATACATCACAGCAGGATCCTCTATGACCCACCTCCCAGAATATTGGAAATAAAAGCAAAAATAAACAAATGGGACCTAATTAAACTTAAAAGCTTCTGCACAACAAAGGAAACTATTAGCAAGGTGAAAAGGCAGCCTTCAGAATGGGAGAAAATAATAGCAAATGAAGCAACGGACAAACAACTAATCTCAAAAATATACAAGCAACTCCTGCAGCTCAACTCCAGAAAAATAAATGACCCAATCAAAAAATGGGCCAAAGAACTAAATAGACATTTCTCCAAAGAAGACATACAGATGGCTAACAAACACATGAAAAGATGCTCAACATCACTCATTATCAGAGAAATGCAAATCAAAACCACTATGAGGTACCATTTCACGCCAGTCAGAATGGCTGCAATCCAAAAGTCTACAAGCAATAAATGCTGGAGAGGGTGTGGAGAAAAGGGAACTCTCTTACACTGTTGGTGGGAATGCAAACTAGTAAAGCCACTATGGAGAACAGTGTGGAGATTCCTTAAAAAACTGGAAATAGAACTGCCTTATGATCCAGCAATCCCACTGCTGGGCATACACACTGAGGAAACCAGAATGGAAAGAGACACCTGTACCCCAATGTTCATCGCAGCACTGTTTATAATAGCCAGGACATGGAAGCAACCTAGATGTCCATCAGCAGATGAATGGATAAGAAAGCGGTGGTACATATACACAATGGAGTATTACTCAGCCATTAAAAAGAATACATTTGAATCAGTTCTAATGAGATGGATGAAACTGGAACCTATTATACAGAGTGAAGTAAGCCAGGAAGAAAAACACCAATACAGTATACTAACGCATATATATGGAATTTAGAAAGATCATAACAATAACCCTGTGTACGAGACAGCAAAAGAGACACCGATGTGTAGATCAGTCTTATGGACTCTGTGGGAGAGGGAGAGGGTGGGGAGATTTGGGAGAATCGCATTGAAACATGTATAATATCATGTATGAAACGAGTCGCCAGTCAGGTTTGATGCATGGTACTGGATGCTTGGGGCTGGTGCACTGGGACGACCCAGAGGGAGGGTAGGGGAGGGAGGAGGGAGGAGGGTTCAGGATGGGGAACGCAGGTATACCTGTGGCAGATTCATTTCAATATTTGGCAAAACTAATACAATATTGTAAAGTTTAAAAATAAAATAAAATTAAAAAAAAAGAAAAAAAAGAAAAGGGAATATGTGTTTGTCAACTGTATGTTTGATATGTAAAAGTAACTGTGGTTGGAGTAGCTAAATTTATGTGAGAAACATATAAATGCATGTTACATATCAAAAAAATGGAAACAAAATGAAACTGGCCTTTGTTTAAATCCATAGAGCTCTTTCTTTATAGCTCTCATAGAGCATTTATAGTTGCCATGTATTGCAGTACACACTATCTTTTTACTCGATTATAAGCTGCCTGAAGTGTCTTGCTCAAGTACCTAGTTTAGTGCTATCCCCACAGCATAGACCCCCACTGGAGCCAATGCATATGTCAAATTAAATAATGGAGGAAATTAAAAAAAATATGAGTGTATTGCATTCTGTTCTGATTTCAGATAATGAAGACATACTTGAGGAGAGCAATGAATATCCCTGGGTTCTGTTTTTTCTTTATAAAATGTGGACAAAAGAAAGGATGATCCTTTGAATCCTTTCTAATATGACAGTTTTAGCATTCTGAGATGCTAAAACTCAGACATTGTAGATGTCTGAGACAGTCAAGTAGAAAAGCCCAGCTAGAATCTCAGGTGAACTGTCAAACAGAGAGTTATGTTTGCGAAGTCATTGGCATGTTTTTTTTTTTTTTTTTTTTTTAAGCTGTAAGAGAGGATACGATCTCACAGAAAGTGTGTAGAGTAAGAAATGGCTTAGGGTGGGACTTTTGCCAAGCAACTTATAAAAGACAAATGGAGGAAGAGGAGCTCATGGTGACTAGTAAGAGGGAGGTACTATTAAAGGGTAGAGAGAAACTCAAGTTAGAGTGTGAGAGAGAAGCGTCTACTCTTCTCCCATAGGAAGGTAGCTGGCAGGTTCTGTGAGTAAGTGTGTCCAAAGGATGGGGCAACTGAACCCTACCTCATCATCATCTCCTGACTCTCAGCTCCCTTTTCCTCTCATTCCCCCTGGGCTCGAGGGGACTAGAAGCATGGCATGGGTACCCTATTCCTTGTTCACTCGTATTCATTTCTGTATATTAAACTTTCAAAATAATATTATTAAAACAGGGACTCAATGTTAAAATCTTTTCCTTGCACGTACATAGTGTAAAGCCCACACCCATTTGTTTGATACATGAGGACTTTTACCATCAGACATTTTTCACTTAGTCTTCTACCAGGGTCATGCTCTTCCAGTCCCAATTGAAATATCCTTCTTTATCAAGGTTAAGTAATTGTTGGTTCAGAAATATATGATGCTTTCTACTCAACTGTGCCTTTGATGATTTTTTTTTTCTCTTCACCTGGCAAGCATTGTTTATTTTTCTTCTCTTGACAAGTGTCTCTTCAGTGTTTAGAATATAGTTCAAGCATTTCCTTTTTGCATTCCCTCTTTCTAAATCATTATTTTAACCCTCACATTTTGCTCCAGTAGCATTTTGTATGTGTTGCATTACTCTCTGTATTATATACCATTATTTGTTGTCTACACATACGTACTAGGCTGAGGCTTTAATGATTTAATTTTCACTGGGTCACAGAAGCAACCATTAGAAACAGACATGGAAAAAATGACTGATTCCAAACTGGGAAAGGAGTACGGCAAGGCTATATATTATCACATTGCTTACTTAACTTATATGCAGAGTACATCATGTGAAATGTAGTCTGGATGAATCACAAGCTGGAATCAAGATTGCCTGTCAACAGTCTCAGATATGCAGATGATACCACTTTCCTGGCAGAAAGTGAAGAGGAACTAAAGAGCCTCTTGATGAGGGTGAAAGAGGAGAATAAAAAAGCTAGCTTAAAACTCAACATTCAAGGATGAAAAACATAGCATCTGATCCCATCACTTAATGGAAAATAGAAGGGGAAAAAGTGGAAGCAGTGACTTTATTTTCTTAGTCTCCAAAATCACTGTGGAGAGTGACTGGAGTCATGAAATTAGAAGAAGCTTTCCCCGTAGAAGGAAAGCTATGGCCAACCTAGACAGCATATTAAAAAGCAGAGACATTACTTTGCTGACAAAGGTCTGTCTAATCAAAGCTATAGTTTTTTCCAGTAGTCATGTAGGGATGTGAGAGTTGGACCATCAGGAAGGCTGTGCACTGAAGAACTGATGCTTTGAATTGTCATGCTAGAGAAGACTATTGAGAGTCCTGTGGACTGCAAGTAGATCAAACCAGTCAATCCTAAAGGAAATCAACCCTGAATATTCATAGAAGGAGTGATGCTGAAGCTGAAGCTCCAGTACTTTGGCCACCTGATGCAAAGAACCAACTCTTTGGAAAAGACCCTGATGCTGGTAGGTGAAGGAGGCAGAAGAGGATGAAATGGTTAGATAGCATCATCAACACAATGGACATGAATTTGAGCAAACTCCAGGAGATAGTGGAGGACAGAGTAGCCTGGCATACTGCATTCCACTGAGTCACAAAGAGTTAGACAGACTCAGCAATTGAACATCAACAGCAAGGTCACAGTCAAATTTGGACTAAATTTTTTAAGGGTTCAGCTTCATAAATCTTGTTCTCTTTTGGTTGACAGAATCTACATGCATTTTTGTATCCCTCACACATTCTTGGCTCTGCAACATGTGCTGTGCTATAAGGTCACAGGTGTGGGATAAGTCTGTGCAATTGATTGTCAGTGTGACCTGGTAAAATTTACATCCCATGATCCATAGCAATAGTTCAGGGGTGTGCATTGAGGCATATTTCTGACATACATACTGATATTATTTCTGTTTAAATTCTGATATTGAAAATATTAACAGTATCCTAGGTGATACATCTGTATTTACCCTATGAAAGGGTTACCTTCATTATTTCTTTCTAAGGAGATCAAACAGTGGATAAATTTACACATTTGAGTCGCTTTCAATTTAATAATTAGCTAGTATATTGTATCATATGTGGAAAGACTCAACAAAACATTTATAAATGAATGAATAACCTTTTTTCCACAAAATGTTTTTCAACAAAAAATGAATCCTTTCTTAAGAGAGATTAACAAAGTAACTTGAGGCAGGTATAAGAAAATAAAAATAAATAGGAATAAAATTATATATTTTGCATACATGTTATTCATCAATAAAAATTTAACTGATTTTCTTTCAGTGTCATTGACTTGTCCCAAATAAAATTTGAAGAAGCCATCTGGAATACTTCCTAAGCAAGTTGGTGACAAATACTTGTAACTTCTTTTAATAACTGCCTTCATTTCTTGCCACGGATGCTGCCAACAGTCTGTTTGGTCTAGCTTGCCTGCTTAGTTTTTTATTAACCGAAATCAAAAGTATGAGCAGTAGAAGTCCTTCAAATTTTCTGTTCCTGCTTACTTATTTTGTTGTAGAATACCTAGGTTTCTTTAACGTGTAGATACTTCTGATGGACCTAAATAAATGATCCTGTAACTTCATCTAGTATGAGATTTATGCCTCTCATAATTTCTTTTAATTCTGGGAGATGTGTTTTTCATTGCCTTTTCAATATCTTATTGTCTCTCAGAGAGTTTAAAAACCTTGCACCTTTGCTTCAATCAATAGGGGAAAAAAAAGACTAAGAAAAGCATCATAATAACTGTGTTGTTTTGGAATTACATATGTACACATGGGCTTCCCAGATGGTGCTAGTGGTAAAGGACCTGCCTGCCAATGCAGGTTAGATGTAAGAGATGTGGGTTCAGTCCCTGGTTGGAAAGATCCCCTGGAATAGAGCATGGCAACCCACTCCAGCATTCTTGCCTGAAGAATCCCATGGACAAAGGAGCCTGGTGGGCTACAGTCCATAGGGTTGCAAACAGTTGGACACAACTAAAGCTATTGGCATATGCATTTATACATACCTGTTCTCAGAGGTGGGCTTCCTTGTGGCTCAGACAGTAAAGCATTTGCCTACAATGCAGGAGACCCAGGTTTGATCCCTGGGTCGGGAAGTTCCCCTGGAGAAGGAAATGGCAACTCACTCCAGTATTCTTGCCTGGAAAATCCCATGGATGGAGGAGCCCAGTAGGCTACAGTCCAGGGGGTAGCAAAGTATGTGTAATACCTTAGAAAAGGCAGAGGAACCAGAGATCAAATTGCCAACATTTGCTAGATCATAGAGAAAACAAGGGGATTCCAGAAAAAACATCTACCACTATTCCATTGACTACACTAAAGCCTTTGACTCTGTGGATCGTAACAAACTGTGGAAAGCTCTTAAGGATATGGAAATGTCAGACCATCTTACCTGCCTTCCAAGAAACCTATATGTGGGTCAAGAAACAACAATTAGAACCCTGTATGGAAAGACTGATTGTTTCAAGATTGAGAAAGGAGTACAACAGAGCTGTCTGCTGTCATCCTGTTTGTTTAACACTGAGCACATCATGAGAAATACTGCACTGGATGAGTTACAAGCTGGAATCCAGACAGACAGGAGAAACATTAACAATCTCAGATACGCAGATAATATCACTCTAGTGGCAGAAAGGGAAGAGGACCTAAAGAACCTCTTGATGAGGGTGAAGGAGGAGTGAACAAGCTGGCTTAAGACTAAATATATATATATATATATATATATATATATATATATGTATGTATAAACTAAGATCATGACATTCAGTCCCATTACTTCATGGCAAACAGAAGGAGAAAAGGTGGAATCTGTGGTAGATTTCCTCCTTTTGGGGTCTAAAATAACTGAAGATGGTGAGTGCAGCCATGAAATCAGAAAATGATTGCTTCTTGGCAGGAAAGCTATGAGAAACCTTGACAGTGTGTTGAAAATCAGAGCCATTATTCTGCTGACAAAGGTCCATATAGTCAAGGCTGTGGTCTTCCCAGTGGTCATGTATGGTTGTGAGAGCTGGACTTTAAAGAAGACAAAATGCCAAAGAATTGAGGCCTTCAAACTGTGGTGCTAGAGAAGACTCCTGAAAGTCCCTTGTACGGCAAGGAGATCATACCAGTCAATCTTAAGGGAAATCAACCCTGAATACTTATTGAAAGGACTGATGCTGAAGCTGAAGCTCCAGTATTTTGGTCACCTGATATGAACAGTCAACTCATTGGAAAAGTCCCCAATTCTGGGAAAGATTGAGGGCAGAAGGAGAAGAGGGCATCAGAGGATGAAATGGCTGGATGGCATCAATAGTGCAATGGACATGACCTTGGGTAAACTGCAGGAGATGGTGAGGGACATGGTGACCTGGCATGATGTAGTCCATGGGGTTACAAAGATTCAGACATGACTGGGTGACTAAACACTCTGAGTACTAGTGGTAAAGAACCTGACTGCCAGTGCAGGATATGTAAGAGACTTGGGTTTGATCGCTGCACAGGAAAGATCTGGAGGAGAGCATGGCAACCCACTCCAGGATTCTTGCCTGGAGAATCCCATGGACATAGGAGCCTGGCAGGCTACAGTCCATAGGATCACAAATAGTTGTCTAATCAGGGATTGTACAAGATGAGAATTATTTTCTTATTAATACTACCATTTTTTAACTCTCATTCTCCCTCAATGGACTGGTGTTTTCCATGGCAACCTGACCTGTAATATTGCAACAGAGTAAATGTAGAAACAGATGTAAGAATCCAGTTGTTTTTATTAAGGCAAATATTAGAGGGACTTGCACAAACAGAAAGAAAAAAATCACTCTTCTCTAATTCTTTTTTGTTTTATATATATATATATATACATATAAATTTTATTTTATATTGAAATATAGTTGATTTACAATGTTGTGTTAGTTTCAGATGTACAGCAAAGTGACTTAGTTATACATATACCTATATCTATTCTTTTTCAGATTATTTCCCCACATAGGTTATTACAGAGTATTGAATGTTCTCCATGCTATACAGTAGATCCTTGTTGGTTATCTATTTTATATATAGTACTATGTATATATTAATCCCAAACTCTTAATTTATCCTCCCCACCTTTCTCCTTTCATAAACATAAGCATAAATTTTTTTAACTCAAAATGTCATTCATGTTAACACATCATAGATTTATCTTTGTTATTTGAAATGAATGAATTAATCTTTTAAAATTTCTTAAGTTTAATTTACAAGACTGTATTGATAACTACACTGCACAAGAGTTCTTTGAAGTACTCATTAACTCTTAAGAGAGTAAAGTTTTCCTGAGACTAAAACATTTGGGAACCACTGATCTATGAGCCCACCAATCGCCTGGCCACTACCTAATTTTCCAATTCATCTTTCTATATATCACAACTCCCTTTTTCCACTCCATCAGTCCCTTGTTCTTGCCTTATTCCATTCCAAGTCAGTATTATTCCATTCTGCTACCTTCTTTACCCAGTAAACTTGAAGTCATCCCTCAAATTATATCATCTCAGTTGTCATTTCCTCAGGCAAGCCTTCCCAATCTTTTTGATTGGATCAATTAAGTATTTTAGTCTCTCATACCTTTGTTCCTTTCATTCACTGCTATGGTTATGAAAGAATATTTTTTGCACCATTATTTAATTAATATCTAAAGACCCACTAGCTAAAATTGCCATGAGATCAGTAATATATTCCATCTTTTTTTTTCAACATTGTAGCTCCAGTTCATAGCATGATACCTGGCAGCTTGTAGACATTTATGGAATGAATAAAATGGATGAGCTGTAAAACATGTAGTGTTACAAAGGGTAGAAATAAAATACAAAGATAAAACCAGGAGATTCTGAAGACATTTAAGAATTTAGAGGAGAAATGCACTGATCAAAACAAACACCCTCTTCCAACAACACAAGAGAAGACTCTACACATGGACGTCACCAGATGGTCAACACCAAAATCAGATTGATTATATTTTTTGCAGCCAAAGATGGAGAAGCTCTATACAGTCAGCAATAACAAGACCAAGAGCCGACTGTGGCTCAGATCATGAACTCCTTATTGCCAAATTCAGACTTAAATTGAAGAAAGTAGGAAAAACGACTAGACCATACAGGTATGACCTAAATCAAAACCCTTATGATTTTACAGTGGAAATGAGAAATAGATTTAAGGGTCTAGATCTGATAGATAGAGTGCCTGATGACTATGGAATGAGGTTCGTGACATTGTACAGGAGATAGGGATCAAGACCATCCCTGTGGAAAAGAAATGCAAAAAAGCAAAATGGCTGTCTGAGGAGGCCTTACAAATAGCTGTGAAAAGAAGAGAAGCGAAAAGCAAAGCAGCAAAGGAAAGATATAAACATCTGAATGCAGAGTTCCAAAGAATAGCAAGAAGAGATAAGAAAGCCTTCTTAAGCGATCAGTGAAAAGAAATAGAGGAAAACAACAGAATGGGAAAGACTAGAGATCTCTTCAAGAAAATTAGAGATACCAAGGGAACATTTCATGCAAAGATGGGCACAATAAAGGACAGAAATTGTATGGACCTAACAGAAACAGAAGATATTAAGAAGAGGTGGCAAGAATACACAGAAGAACTGTACAAAAAAGATCTTTACAACCCAGATAATCACGATTGTGTGATCACTCACTTAGAGCCAGACATCCTGGAATGTGAAGTCAAGTGGGCCTTAGAAAGCATCACTATGAACAAAGCTAGTCGAGGTTATGGAATTCCAGTTGAGCTATTTCAAATCCTGAAAGATGATGCTGTGAAAGTGCTGCACTCAATATGCCAGCAAATTTGGAAAACTCAGCAGTGGCCACAGGACTGGAAAAGGTCAGTTTTCATTCCAATCCCAAAGAAAGGCAATGCCAAAGAATGCTCAAACTACCACACAATTGCACTCATCTCACACGCTAGTAAAGTAATGCTCAAAATTCTCCAAGCCAGGCTTCAGCAATATGTGAACTGTGAACTTCCTGATGTTCAAGCTGGTTTTAGAAAAGGCAGAGGAACCAGAGATCAAATTGCCAATATCCGCTGGATCGTGGAAAAAGCAAGAGAGTTCCAGAAAAACATCTATTTCTGCTTTATTGACTATGCCAAAGCCTTTGTGTGGATCACAATAAACTGTGGAAAATTCTGAAAGAGATGGGAATACCAGACCACCTGACCTGCCTCTTGAGAAATTTGTATGCAGGTCAGGAAGCAACAGTTAGAACTGGACATGGAACAACAGGCTGGTTCCAAATAGGAAAAGGAGTTCATCAAGGCTGTATATTGTCACCCTGCTTATTTAACTTATATGCAGAGTACATCATGAGAAACGCTGGACTGGAAGAAACACAAGCTGGAATCAAGATTGCCGGGAGAAATATCAATAACCTCAGATATGCAGATGACGCCACCCTTATGGCAGAAAGTGAAGAGGAACTAAAAAGCCTCTTGATGAAAGTGAAAGTGGAGAGCGAAAAGGCTGGCTTAAAGCTCAACATTCAGAAAACGAAGATCATGGCATCTGGTCCCATCACTTCATGGGAAATAGATGGGGGAACAGTGGAAACACTGTCAGACTTTGTTTTTTCTGGCTCCAAAGTCACTGCAGATGGTGACTGCAGCCATGAAATTAAAAGATGCTTACTCCTTGGAAGGGAAGTTATGACCAACCTAGATAGCATATTCAAAAGCAGAGACATTACTTTGCCAACAAAGGTTTGTCTAGTCAAGGCTATGGCTTTTCCTGTGGTCATGTATGGATGTGAGAGTTGGACTGTGAAGAAGGCTGAGCGCTGAAGAATTGATGCCTTTGAACTGTGGTGTTGGAGAAGACTCTTGAGAGTCCCTTGGACTGCAAGGAGATCCACCCAGTCCATTCTGAAGGAGATCAGCCCTGGGATTTCTTTGGAAGGAATGATGCTAAAGCTGAAACTCCAGTACTTTGGCCACCTCATGCGAAGTGTTGACTCATTGGAAAAGACTCTGATGCTGGGAGGGATTGGGGGCAGGAGGAGAAGGGGACGACAGAGGATGATGAACTCTGGGAGTTGGTGATGGACAGGAAGGCCTGGCGTGCTGTGATTCATGGAGTTGCAAAGAGTCCGACACGACTGAGCGACTGAACTGAACTGAACTGATGATCTATCTCATTAGGGCTTCCTGGGTAGCTCAAAATGGTAAATTAAAAAAATAAATATGCCTACATTGTGGGAGACCTGAGTTTGATCCCTGGGTTGGGAAGATCCTGTGGAGAAGGAAATGGCAACCCACTCCAGTATTCTTACCTGGAGAATTCCATGGACAGAGGATCCTGGTGGGTTATGCCTTTTTTTTTTTTTTTTTTTTTTTTTTTTTTTTTTCAATGAGCCATCTACAATGAATAATGAGGCAAGAAATGCCCAGGAATAGAGAAGCACCACTGGAAAATTATATTCATCAAGAAGTAAGAGCGGATTGAAGAGAGTAGTAGGAAATAAGGTTAGAAAGATAAACAAGAGCTAAATGTTCATATCCTTCTATTTTAACCTCAGAAATTTGAGCTTCAAATCACAAGCAATGAGAAACCTAATAAGTGCCTGTGGAAAGGTCTGGCAGGAAATGTAGTGCATTTTGGGCAGACTCATCTACTGGTAATATGTGAAACAATTTAGAAGAGTGATGGTAAAACTAGTCGGGGAGTACCTGAATTTCTGCATAAAATTCCTCTGTAGGATTTGTGGCCACATGAAATCAGTTTCCACAGGCCAGGCATGACTTGGCTGGTGCTGAGATAAATGTCTTAAAATGATAAAGCTTCAATAGACCAGGCTTTCCTTCTCACAGTTTTCCAATCTATTTCCTAAAACCAAAGATTATTTTCATAATACGGAGTGAGCACAGATTTTGTTTGTCAGTGTTCAGTGGCGTGGTTCTGGGAACTTGCTTTCCCATTCTGGTGGATGATACGTGTTTACTCTCCTGCACGACCTGCTCTGGGAAGCATCAGTTGTGCAGCAGGTCATGTGATGTTTCATCCCTTTATGGTACGTTCACCAATTGCATTGTAAATGTCTTCACTCCAGACTGAATTTTTATATACTTGGAATCTTGTTGAACCACAACTCCAATAACTATAACTGAAATGAAAGGTGAGACTTTTTTTTCATTCTCTCTTAAACGAGTTTATAGTCAGTTTGCCTGAAGGAATCACGATATCAGCGAGCACTATAAATGGTTGTTGTACAGGAAAAGCATATGTGCTGAGTCTGTTTTAAAAATGGAACAAATGAGAACATGAAGTTTTATGCCCTGAAACTTTGCTAATAATTTTTCATGTCAGTTTTTCCAGAGCCTTAAGTGGCTACACAAATGGGACTCTGAGAAGAACAATTGTTGGCATTATGGGGAATATTTTCCAACTACATTAGAAATGGAAGAAACTTATAGTTTATCATCTTTTAAGGTGCTGGAATATATTTGATACATCTAATCTGTCAGGACTACCATTTATTTATTGCTTACTCTGGGCTAGCATGACATTGGGTTCTTTAAATACAGTCTTCAATTTAATCCCCATAAAACCCTGGATAGCAGTAGTCCTATCTCCATTAAAGAAATGATGATTCTGAGAGAATATTTAAGTAACTTCCCCAAATTCACATAGCTAGTAGAAGTTGGAGTTGAACTTTTCTGATCTGTTCTTTTACTTAAAAGCCCTGTTAGGGAGTCATTATTAAGAGCCCTGTTCTCATGGAGCTTATATTCTAGGTGCAGAGAAAGAGTCAGATAATCAGCAAGCAAATAAATAGCTATGCAATATTCTTTCCTGAAGATATGAAGTCGATGATGTAAAATAAAGCACAATAAGGGGACAGAGAGTAAAGGGATAATTTTGATCCTATTTTTTGATAGAGTGATGATATCAGTCTTCCCTGGGGCAATGACATTTGAATTGAACTTTGAATGGAGTAATGAATCAAACCTTATGAATGTTTCAGATAAAAGTTTGCTAGATACAGACTGTAATATAGAAAGCAGCAATATATTCCCCTCACAGCAAGACTGCTAGAGTGAGCAGACCTGAGTAGGATGAGCACAGGCATGGTAATGGGAAATGAATCTGGAGTGTTAGTTAGGCAAAGATCATGAAGGCTCTTGTTGGTTGGATTTAATTTGTCAGCATGCTGGGAAGCCATTGGAAGGTTTTGACCAGGGAATTGGAGTGTTTTATGTGAGATGAATTGAAACTGGGGGATAAAGGAGGAAAAGGCTTGAACTTGGGAGACCAAGTAGAAGACCACTGCTAGGGAAAGACTTGCTGACGGGGGACTAGGGTAGTAGAAGCAGAGGTGTAAGAAAAAAATTATCAAGGCATATTTATTGAACTAAATTTAACTTCTTGTGCTATTTCCTACAAACTTCTCATTTATTTCTTGATTATCATTCCTACTTCTATAAATGGGAAACCGTTTCTCTCCACTCACACACAAGACTTCTGACACCAATGTGTGAAGTTTTCCCCACACTGACCAATTATACACCAGCTGGGTATCCTAGAATTCAATTCAGTTCTAGGGCCATCTACCCAGAGTTAGTGTGAGATCCCACATGTTAAGGGCTCAGTCTCACTGGATTCTCCCTTCTTCAGATGCCAGTCACAAATCTGGGACTCCCATATTTGCAACCAACTGGCTATAAGTTTGAGGTCCCCATGCCTTCCTCATTAAGTTTGATAATTTGATAGAGTGGGTCACAAAACTCAGGAAAAAAATTTCCGTTACAGTTACTGGTTTAATGTAAAGAATACAATGCAGAACAGCTAAATAAAATAGATACATAGGGCGAGGTAGGTAGGAAGGGATGGGAAACTTCCATGTCCTTTCTGAGTATGCCACCCCCTAGCACCTCCATGTGTTCACCGACCTGGAAGCTCTCTGAACCCCTTCATTGTGATATTCACAGAGGTTTCATTACATAGCCATAGTTGATTAAATCATCAACCGTTGGTGATTAACTCAATTTCCAGCCACTCTCCTCTCATCAAAGGTCCATGTGGAGTTGAAAATTCCAGTCTTGGATCATGCAATAAGTCTTTCCAATACTCTTATCCTGAAGTTATCTAGGAACCTCCAGCCATCATTCATTTTATACAAAGACACTTCTATCATTCCAGAGATTCCAAGGGTCAGGAACTGGGGTCAAATACCAAATAGAAGAAAAGATGCTCCTAGCACTGCTATCACTCAGAAATTTACCAGATTTTTAGGAGATTCATCTCAGGGACCATGGGCAGAGATTAAATATATATTTCTTATTATGTCACATGCTGGTATCATAATTTGAGCTCTTATCTCTTGGTTCTGATTACTATCATACTATCATAGATTATACCAGATTTTCCTGATTTCTTTCATTCATAAATTCAATCCATCCCTTATACTTAGTTAAAATTACTGATTATAATAACTACTGATTAAATTATTTATTTTAATTCTAGTGAGAGATTTCAAATCAGCAGTTGTCTTTTCATTATTCTAAGAATACTCATACTCATTCCTGTCTTTATACCATTTCTCAAATGCTGATTATCTTTTCTCAAAAATGGGAGCCATTTCTTATTTATAATCAATGTGTCTTTCCAGGTCCAATTGAAATCACTTTGCTGTCCCCTCTAAACTTTCTCACCAAGCTCTTCCTTCATTGATAGTCTATAGTAATTATTATCTATGCAGCTGATACCAGAACTGAATTATATATTGTTTTATATTCATTTATTTAAGCATCCATGCATTTGTGCATTTGTTAATTCATTCATTCTTTTGACAAATATTTGTCAAGAATCTATTATATGCTTTCCTCTAGACTTAGGACAAAGTATGGACAAATCTGTTTTTTAAATCAACTTTAATGAAGTTAACTTACATTCAATAAAATGCACAGATTATAAATAAAAAGTTCAATGAGTTTTTACCAATATTCACACCTGTGTAAAGAGTGCCATACTCAAGGTGTGAAATATTTCCTTCATCTCTAAAGTCCAAAAGTCTCTTTGTGCATCTAATAGTCTACCCGCTTCCCACACACACCCCTGTCTTCTCCCACCACGATAGTTTAGCATACTATTTTAAACTTCAAAACAATGAAGTCATACCAGATGATATCTTTAATTCTTTTGCTTCTTTATATATACATATAATTCATAATTATATCTATAAGATTAATCTGCTACATTTTTCACAGATTGTACATACTTTATTGATAAGTATTATTCCATTGAACAAATATTCATATATTTATTTATTAGTTGTTCATAGATATTGGATTATTTTTAACTTCTTGCTATCATGAATAATGCTGCTGTAACATTTGTGTACAAATATTTCTCTTAAAAGAAACTTACATTTCTCTCCATTAAACCTATAGATGGAATTGCTAAATCACAGGGAAGTTATATAAAATATATGAAACTTTCCAATTGTTTCCTGGTGACAGTGGTTACAAGGGGCAGGGGATTTGGGGGAAATGAGAAGATGTTGGTCAAATGGTACAAAGCGATAGTTATATAGGATGGATAAGTCTAGGGAACTAATGTGCAAGCATGAGGAGCCTGGAAGTTATCATTCTTGTTTCACACAGACACATACAAAACAAAACACAGAACTGAAAATGAATGACTTTTCTTAGATCTATCAGGGAATTGAGGCCATAGGGCAAACCACCAGTCTGAAATCTGGAGAGACAGGTGAATTAAATGCAGAGAACAACAGCTGACATTCACTAAAATAAAGCAGAAACACCTGTAACCATAAACAGGCACATGTACATGGTAACTGTCAATAGGAACATATCAAACTGAAATGCAAAGAGAAAAAATAATAAAGAACAGAATATCTAAGAGCTATGAGCAAATACAAAAACACGTAATAGTAATAGGAATGGGAATAACCAATGGAAAAGAAAAAGAGAAAGGAGCTGAAGAAACATTTAAAGCAATAATGGCTAATTGTCCAAAATTAGTAATATTAATTGTAACAAGTTTACCAGATTAATGAAAGGTGTTAATAACATGAGAACATGTGTATTTTTGGTAGAAGGTATATAAGAATTTCCTGTACTGTTCTGAGATTAGGTTTTTAAAAAATTTATTTCTGTAAAGTTTTTTTAAGTTTTGCTTTTTTTCCTTTTAGTTTTTGCCTTCTAGATCTAATTTTTCATTTACTATCATTTTCCTTCATTCAGAATAACATCCATTAGTATATCTTACAGTGCATGTCTGCTACTGACAATTTGTTCACTTTTTTATTCATTTGAAAATATTTTAATTTCGTATTTATTTAAAAAATACTTGACTAAATATAGAATTCTGTTTAATATTTTTCTTTCTTTATTCAATACTCTAAAGATAGAACCTCAACATTATGTTGTCTAGCCTACATTTTAACACTATGTGTATGTTTAAGATTGTGTCTGCTAAATCTAGCAATCTGGTTTAACTGAGGTCAAGTATTTTTCTTTTTGGTCTGCATTTTCCCTTGAATATGGTTCTCATTTTTCTGTTACTGTGTATATCTAGTAATTTTTGATTGCTTGTGGACATTTTGAATAGTATACATTAAAGGGACCCTGTGCTAACTTATATTCCTCTGAAGAATGTTGATTCTTTTTCTAACAGGAAGTTTTTTACTGGATGATCACTTTGAACTTGTGTAATCTTTTTTTCTTTTTCTTTTTTTGTTAGTGTGGGTGAGTGGAAAGCTCAGCATGTTTAAGACCCTCTTAATATACTGGAACTTAAATTCCAAACATTACCTTTACTGTAGATCTTGTCAATGTTCATTTTTAGGTATTCTAGGATCTGGAGTAGATTTTACTCTACAGTAGTTTTAACTTCTGGTCTTCTGTGGTGGCTCAGACAGTAAAGAATCTGCCTGCAATACGGGGGACCCAGGTCTGATCCTAGGGTTGGGAAGATACCCTGGAGAAGGGAATGGCAACCCACTCCAGTATTCTTGCCTGGAAAATTCCATGGAGAGAAGAGCCTGGCAGGCTAAATTTGTATTGAATAACTGTCATGTGCCAGGCACTGTACAGGGCACTTACAAGAGTAATTAACATAGGACTTCTGCCTATGTTAGCATATAACCTCCTTGATGATGTGTTATATTTTGTGCAATAGACACATAAATGAATTTTTAAAAATAATACAGTTTATATCTGCAAAGTACGATATAAAAAATTAGAAAAGGCATTTCTCCTAGAGAGTTAGAGAACTATATTGTTGGTGTTTAGAAACTGTAATTTAATGGAATTATTCAACATATGAATAGAAATCCTTCCCTAGAAAATAGTAACATCAAAATAAGTTTATATAAAATCAGGAAAATAATAGTCTTGTGACAATGTTATTTATTGCAGGGTGATACCATAGTAATTACCTATACTTTGGTAAAAGATATTTCTCATTTCTGAAGAAAATGGAGCTCCATTGAGTGCCATTCTTTCAAATTCTTAATGTCTCCATGCAGGGCCTAAAGGGCCTTGTTTTCATGCCTTTGTTTTCTGTCATCTTGGAAACACTGCTTAGTTATTAATTCTCTGTGCTTCTTTGTTTCTTGCAAAGTCTTAGTAAAGTATCAATTAATATTTTATTATCTTCAAAGTACTTGTTTCTGTGATTAAATTTGTAATTCTTCTGTAGTTGACCTTGTACATACTTGGCACTGTTGTGGTCCTTGTCACCACTAATTGATGCTACAGGAACTGAGAGTATATAGCAAAAGGGAGGATAAAGGAAAATATGGGATAAAAGTCCTGGACTAAAATGCTACATTACTCGTTTCATGAAGATGTTGAGCCTACGTTATGTACGATTTGAAAGTCTCTCAGTTATGTCAAACTCTTTCCGATCCCCTGGACTATACAGTTCATGGAATTCTCCTGACCAGAATACTGGAGTGTATAGTCATTCCCTTCTCCAGGGGATCTTCCCAACCTAGGGATGGAACCCAGGTCTCCCACGTTGCAGACAGATTCTTTACCAGCTGAGCCACAGGGAAGCCCGAGCAATTTATCAATTATGAATATTTATTATGTCTCTGTTGTTTGAAAGAAATAAAGAGTATCAGATATAACTTTAGCCTTGAAGGAGGGATTTCAAGGATTCCAATATCAAATATTAATTGGAAGATGCCTACATAAAACAGTCTTGGATTTATCCCCAAAGTAATATACAAGTATGGATATGAGAGTTGGACTATAAAGAAAGCTGAGAGCTGAAGAATTGATGCTTTTGAACTGTGGTGTTGGAGAAGACTCTTGAGAGTCCTTTGGACTGTAAGGAGATCCAACCAGTCCATTCTAAAGGAGATCAGTCCTGGGTATTCATTGAAAGGACTGATGTTGAAGCTGAAACTCCAGTATTTTGGCCATCTGATGCAAAGAGCTGACTCACTTGAAAAGACCCTGATGCTGGGAAAGATTGAGGGCAGGGGGAGAAGGGGAGGACAGTGCATGAAATGGTTGGATGGCATCACCGACTCGATAGACATGGGTTTGGGTAGACTCCGGGAGTTGGTACAGGGAGGCCTGGTGTGCTGCTATATGTTGGGTTGCAAAGAGTTGGACATGACTGAGTGACTGAACTGAACTGCATATACAAGTTCTGAGAAGCAAACAAAGAGAATTAAGATCTGTATCTTGACGGTGATTACAGTATGGCTGAGTAGGCAGATTTCAAAGAGATGGTTATGATACAAAGTAAAATGAAATAAATTTTAAAGTAACATACAAAAGTTATTGAGTAGTTACTAAATTCACTTAATCTCATGCATTAATTCACTTAATCCTCAACATATCCTGTGATGTAAGTACATCTTTAAGCCCATTTTACAGATGAGAAGACATGGAGGCATAGAGGTGTGTGAAGTAACTTCTTCGAGATAACATAATCAGTAAGTGACAGAGCTAGGGTATGATCTCAGGCCATCTGATTCCCACACTTTTCTTTTTTTTTTTTAAATTTTATTTTATTTTTAAACTTTACATAATTGTATTAGTTTTGCCAAATATCAAAATGAATCCGCCACAGGTATACATGTGTTCAAATAAAAGAAAAGGAAACAATTTATTCTTAGAGGAAATATGATGTTGAGGGACTTGAAAACAGTATAAGCCAGATTATCATTGTTGGTGTTCAGCCACTCAGTTGTGTCAAACTCTTTGCAACCCCATGGATGCAGCATGCCAGGCTTCCCTGTCCTTCACTATCTCCTGAAGTTTGCTCAAACATGTGTCTATTGAGTCACTCATGCCATCCATCCAACCATCTCATTTTCTGTTGACACCTTCTCATTTCGCCCTCAATCTTTCCCAGTATCAGAGTCTTTTCCAATGAATTAGCTCTTTGCATCATATTGGAGCTTCAGCTACAGCATCAGTCCTTCCAATGAATATTCAGGGTTGATTTCGTTTAGGATTGCCTACTTTGATCTTGTAGTCTGGACTGTCGCCCTCAATCTTTCCCAGTATCAGAGTCTTTTCCAATGAATTAGCTCTTTGCATCATATTGAAGCTTCAGCTACAGCATCAGTCCTTCCAATGAATATTCAGGGTTGATTTCGTTTAGGATTGCCTACTTTGATCTTGTAGTCTGGACTGTCGAGTCTTATCCAGAACTGCAGTTGGAAAGCATCAATTCTTCGGCCCTCAGCTTTCTTTATGACTCACATCCATACATGACTACTGGAAAAGCCATAGTTTAGACTATATGCACCTTTGTCAGCAAAGTGCTATCTCTGGTTTTTAATATGCTATGTTTGTCATAGCTTTTCTTCTAAGGAGCAAGCGTCCTTTAATTTCATGGCTGCAGTCACTGTCTGCAGTGATTTTGAAGACCAAGAGAATAAAATCTGTCACTGTTTCCAAATTTTTCCCTATCTATTTGTCATGAAGTGATGGGACCAGATGCCATGATCTTAGTTTTTTGAATGTTGAGTTTTAAGCCAGCTTATTTTACTCTCCTCTTTCCCATTCATCAAGAGGCTCTTTAGTTCCTCTTTACTTTCTGCCATTAGGGTGGTGTCATCTGCATATATATCTGAAGTGATTGATGTTTTTCCTGGCACTCCTGATTCCAGCTTGTGCTTTATCCAGCCTCACATTTCTCATGATGTTCTTTGCATATAAGTTAAATAATATGGGTGACAATATACAGCCTTGATGTACTCACTTCCCAATTTTGAACCAATCTCTTGCTCCGTATCTGTTGCTTCTTGACCTGCATATGGGCTTCCCAGGTGGTACTAGTGGTAAAGAACCCGCCTGACAAGGCAGGAGACATAAGAGATGTAGGTCCGATCCCTGGGTCGGGAAGATCCCCTGGAGGAGGAAATGGCAACCCACTCCAGTATTCTTGCCTGGAGAATCCATGGACAGAGGAGCCTAGCAGGCTACAATCCATGGAGTCACACAGAGTCGGACACAACTGATGTGACATAACAAGCAAACACACACAACCTGCATACAGGTTTCTCACCAGGAGTCAGGTAATGTGTTCTGTTAGTCCCATCTTTTTAAAGAATTTTCCACAGTTTGTTGTGATCCACACAGTCAAAGGCTTTAGCATAGTCAGTGAAGCAGAAATAGATGTTTCTCTGGAATTCCTTTGCTTTTTCTATGATCCATTGGATGTTGGCAATTTGATTTCTTTCCTCTGCCTTTTCTAAATCCAGCTTGTACATTAGGAACATCATTAGGGTTCAGTTATCAGTGACAAAGTGCAGCTGGTTTCCCACTCCATGAAAAATATAAAAATTCAGAAAATACAGCCATCGTATGTTCTCAAAGTTAACACAGATTCCCACGCCAAAGAAGGGTTGGCTATCTGCAGAAGAGTTCTTACTTCTATCACTTACCCACTTCACCCTATAAGATAAAGAATTACTGAAGCTGTCATTCAAAATGATTCAAATCTCTTAAGAGTTATATCTCCAAAGTCTTATAATTATTTACTCAGTTCCCTCAATCTTTTATCCAAGTATGGTTTTACCTCAAGAGCACATTCATCTCTCTAGTCAGTGGAAATATTTATTCCTCTTTATATATTATTAAATTAACTTCATGACTTAGAAATAAGTGTCTCATGAATCTTGTTATCATGAATTAATAAGAATTCTGTACATTTGTATAAGGCTTTACAGTGTTCTTCCACATAAATTATCTTGTTTAATTTCCATAGATAGCATATTCAAAAGCAGAGACATTACTTTGCCAACAAAGGTTTGTCTAGTCAAGGCTATGGTTTTTCCTGTGGTCATGTATGGATGTGAGAGTTGGACTGTGAAGAAGGCTGAGAGCCGAAGAATTGATGCTTTTGAACTGTGGTGTTGGAGAAGACTCTTGAGAGTCCCTTGGACTGCAAGGAGATCCAACCAGTCCATTCTGAAGGAGATCAGCCCTGGGATTTCTTTGGAGGGAATGATGCTGAAGCTGAGACTCCAGTACTTTGGCCACTTCATGCAAAGAGTTGACTCATTGGAAAAGACTCTGATGCTGGGAGGGATTGGGGGCAGGAGGAGAAGGGGACGACAGAGAAGGGGACAACTCGCAGATGAACTCTGGGAGTTGGTGATGGACAGGGAGGCCTGGCGTGCTGTGATTCATGGGGTCGCAAAGAGTCGGACACGACTGAGTGACTGATCTGATCTGATCTGATAGTATGTTAGGGAAAGCTGATATTAATACCCCAATATTAACTGTGAGGAATTGAAAACTTAGGAAAACATAAATCACTTTCTTGAGTTCATATGGCTGTGGATTGTTGACCTGGACTTAGATTTAATCCAGCTTTTTCTTTCCCTTAGCTGGAATGATGGTGAATTCACTAAGATGCAGGATTCTGTGAGATCTAGCCCCAAACTATCATCCAGGTGGCCTCAACCATTTATTAGAATTTTTTTGTGTGCCCAGTGGTTTAGAACTTGGGTGTGATAGCACATTAGAGATGAATGAGATTGGTGTATATAACTTAGAAGCGGGAAACTTTGGTGGACTTTGAAGGAGGAATGTAGTTTTAATGGGTGGAGACAAGAATTATGTCTTACTGGGTTAAGGGCAGCAGGAACAAAGATACTAAGAGAAGGAGCAGTTGGAAAATATTTGAGAAGAGGGACTACTGTATTACAAACCATGTAATGGGAATGAGTCAAAAATTAAGTTGGATAAATAAGATGGATAAGATACTAAATCAGAAGTAGGAGGTGGAAAGTAGGCAACTGCATCATGTTCTTAAAATAGAAACAAGCATGCTTAACGGGCTGTTTTAGGATGATCAATCCATGTTTGTTTGTCATTGTGAGTAATGGTGAGGCTAGGAAATCAGCTGGAAAGTAAATAGTGGATCTTGATAAAGCTCCAGTTATGGGACTAGTATAGGAGAGGAAAGGAGATATTTTAAGTAAAGGGAGAGTATTAATACAGTGACAGACTGGATTGAGATGATGAGGCAGATGGAAAATTTAAAGATGACTTCACTGTTCTTAGTCTGGAGGTAAAAAGATTGCTGCAGCCACTAGCAGCAAGAAATGGTAAAGAAATGGAATATATTTTAGAAAAAGAAGATTTTCCTGAGTTTGTTGAGTGTGTCATGATTTTATCCCTGAGGAGGATGTCCATGAGCAAGCATCTTAAGGACCAACTGGAAAGTGAGGGTGGGAAGAGTTTGATCTGAGAAACATTGACATGCAGTGGCAACATCTGATGCCACTGGATTTGAAGTAAACATAGAAGCATGAATGAAAGACATCAAAGCAAAAATTTAGTGTTGGATGCTTGTGAAATTGCCTCATTTAGGTGATAGAGAGATGCTTGGAAGCACAAAAGTGAAACCAAGAATGAGTGATCAGAGATGCAGAAGGAGAACCAGGAGAGAGGGATATCAGGGACCAGAGAGAAGGGCAAAGGGTCAAGAAGTTGGGTAGATCAGTAGTATTTAAAAAAAAAAGTGTCAACAATAAGAATTTAGAAGAAATATACCATTGGATATTATAATACTATAACCAAGTTCCATTGGTTGGGGATGGGGAATTCAAATTGAATAAGTTAATCACAGTATATCTACCATCAGTAGAGAAGTGCATTATACATAAGGTTCTACAGTAACATTTTTTGCTGTTGTACATATACAGTGTTAGAAAGTCAGTGATCTACAAAGCAATTTGTAGAATTCATCCTGAAAGCTGCTGAAATAATTATGACCTTTAGAAATTTTACCTATTTGGGTGAAATTGGTGTTTGAAAAAGTTATTAATATATTTATGAGAGGAGTGAAATTTAAGAATCAAGTAAAAAATTTCCAAAATATTAAAGTGCCCCCCCCAAATTAAAGTGGAAAAGAAAGAGATAACACTTGCAGTCATCCTCAATAAGATGTGTACTTTCAAGCACCTGGTTCTGAGAAAATTTTAGAACCAATATATTTAGCCACAGCTCATCATGCATTTTCTATTTTCTTAATTCTTGCTTTTCTGCTAGAGAGATTTGCATGAAAGAAGCATACGAAAATTTTTCATCTGTTTCTCCTGTTTATTCCCTTACCCGAAGTCATAATCATAGTTCTATATAAATAAATTATGACTTCACAAAGGATTATAGCTTTGGGAGGATAATTAGATGCCAGAAAACAAGGTTTTTAAAATAAGGGTTTTGTTTGTAATATCAAGTAGTTGTGACAGACACAAGAAGTAATGATGAAAATGTGCCCCTAAATGTGACATGACATGTGAGTGATTGCCTAAATTCTACTGAAGGGATTTATAGCATCTTTAAAACTTTTCTGCTATGATACAGGTTTAAAAATAATAGGGTAGCTCTGCCCTGCCCTGTCCTAGAGTGTTCATGTAAGGAGATATTTCCTTTATAACTTAAATTGCTTCTGTAATTCTATGTAGCTAGCACCATTATTGCTGCAGAGACTTCATTTGTATTACAAGGTCCTGGGATGCCAAATGTCAGCAAATGAAATATGCCTGCATGATACTAATTCCTGTGATAATAAAAGCTAAGTAATATTCCAGTTCCTTCAACCTGCAGTCGAGAGGCAAGAATTTCTTAAAATTACTGAAAGAATAAATTGTTCAGGGTTTCTCAGGGTACTCACTTTTTTCCACCCCAGGATCTTCTATCCACCTGGGAATAGAAATTCCCTATATACTCCCGTCTGCTCAGAGTGAAGGATAAACCCTAAAGTAGCGTGCTAAGTCGGAGAAGGCAATGGCACCCCACTCCAGTACTCTTGCCTGGAAAATCCCATGGACGGAGGAGCCTGGTAGGCTACAGTCCATGGGGTCACTAAGAGTCGGACAAGTCTCAGCGACTTCACTTTCACTTTTCACTTTCATGCTTCGGAGAAGAAAATGGCAACCCACTCTAGTATTCTTGCCTGGAGAATCCCAGGGACGGTGGAGCCTGATGGGCTGCCGTCTCTGGGGTCGCACAGAGTCGGACACGACTGAAGCAACTTAGCAGCAGCAGCAGCAGCAGCAGCGTGCTAAGTTGCTTCAGGTGTGTCCAACTCAGTGACCCTTTGGGTTGTAGCCCACCAGGTTCCTCTGTCTGTGGGATTCTCCAGGCAAGAATACCAGAGTGGATTGCCATGCCCTTCTCCAGGGCATCTTCAAGACCCAGGAATCAAACCCCCATCTCTTATGTCCTTTTCATTGGCAGGTGGGTTCTTTACCACTAGCATCACCTGGGAAACCCTAGATGGGATTATGTCTCCAGTGTTTAGTTTAGCATACTACCTAGTATTTGAAGGCCCTGTGTGCCTGCATGCACACTCGCATCTGTTGAATGAATTAGATGAAAAGGCAGACTACTCAGATCATTATTAGCACTGCTCCTCAGAGCAGACTACTTTTTGCTCGGCATCTGTAGGAAAAACCTTCCCTTTGCCTCTCTTTCTCAAGCAGTAAGGAACCATATATGCTAGTGCATCTCTTATGGTTTGGCACCAGGAGCATTTTGCAATTCTGAACCACCAGTTCAGGTTAGATGGTTACCTGCAAGGTTTTCTAAGCTACTGTTTCTGAGCTCCTCCTGTAATGAGAACTGACTAGACTTTATTTAAACTCTTCTGATGTAGAAGGCGGAGAAGGCAATGGCACCCCACTCCAGTACTCTTGCCTGGAAAATCCTATGGACAGAGGAGCCTGGTAGGCTGCAGTCCATGGGGTCACTAAGAGTCGGGTACAACTGAGTAACTTCACTTTCACTTTTCATTTTCATGCACTGGAGAAGGAAATGGCAACCCACTCTAGTATTCTTGCCTGGAGAATCCCAGGGACGGGGGAGCCTGGTGGGCTGCCGTCTATGTGGTTGCACAGAGTCGGACACGACTGAAGCGACTTAGCAGCAGCAGCAGCAGATGTAGAAGGGTCATCCTACCTACTGTGCCCACTCATCCAAGATGGAGGCCAGAGGGCATATTTCATTATGAATGTGCTTTATGAGGTTTGGCTCCTCATAAGTTTGTGAGTGGGGAGAAAAAACATTCCAGAAGATTCACAATCATTTTTTTCTTTCTTTATTGAAAATCATATGACAAAATCCTTGTCATCTGAAGAGGGGAAAGATATTCAGCCAGAGAATGTAGAGAACTAGTATTTTAGACATGTGTTAATGAATACTAATGATATGTTTTCCACATATTATAGTTTGTCAAGTTTTTTTTAATTTGTGATATGTTTGAGACTTCCTGTTTTAAACAAACATTTGCTTGAATGTCTAATTTGTATCCATAATTTTGAATTATTTTTCTTAAAAAGAGCCACTCAAGTCGTATAGGCTTCAAACAGTACAAAATCTGTTTCCTATCCCACTTGGCCTCATGCTTGCATTTTTCTCATAAAAGGAGCCTACATAATACCATTTTAGTTGATGGGAAAGGAAAATGTATAAGAGGTCTTGGCTTTCCATTTGTGTCCACCTGAGAGAGAAAAGAAAATCTTTATGCAATCAATATCCCAGGGGCAATGAGCTCCTAGTCACTTCTATTGAGAGGACAGAAGAAGCAAAAAATATTTTCAGGGGAAGGTCATAAATTATCTGGTCTCACAGATGTGATTCAAAAATGCTGAATTTGGAGCTAAAAAAAAAAAGAATTATTTTTCCTCACCTGCCTCTTACATGAGCTGTGAGACCTTAAGGAAATTATTTCACTTTGCCAAGCTTCAGTGGTTTCTCTCACTCTCAAATATGGTTTTTATCTTCACTTATTTCACAAAGATTTTCTTTGGATTAAATGAGATAATGTATGCCAAAATATTGTTTGTTCTTTAACCACTAAGTTGTGCCCAACTCTTTTTTGACCTCATGAAGTTTAGCCTGCTAGGCTCCTCTGTCCATGGGATTTCTCAGTCATTTCCTTCTCCAGGGGATCTTCCTGACCCAGCGATCAAACCCCTATCTCCTGCTTGGCAGGTTGATTCTTTACTATAGAGCCACCACAGAAGCCTGTATGTCAGAATGCATTTGGCATAAATAAAGGTATACTGGTTTAAATTGTTACTGACATATCTTACTTCTTAGTAGGGACAAAATACATTCTGTGATGGAGCAGGAAGAAACCTCATCTACCCCTCTTCAGTGTTCAAAATAATTATGGATGCTAGAATAACAGTTGGGGAAGACAAGAAGTTGGGTGACAAGTAGTTGGAGAAAAGTGTCTTCAGTAGTATTCCAGCCTCAGTTTCCCTTTAGTCTTGTTTGTGAATGTTTCTTAACTAGTATACCAGCTGACTAGTGTCTAGCCACAACCACCAGATTATTTTTGGTACTTTTAAAAATTATAATAATCCATGTATTAGGTGATTACTCTATTATCCAAACTATTGGTGTACTAATAGCCAAAATCAAATGATGAAAAATGGTAATTGCTCTTATCTTTACTTTTATTTTGTACAATTCATGGAGAAATATCATCATGGGTAGCCATATTGTAGAGTAGAAAGATCATCCTACGAGAAATAGGAAAATTCTATTTAGTTACAGCTTTTAAAAAGGCAGTACACACTTGAAATAAGTCATATATTTCTCTGAGTTTTAGGTTCTTTGTTGGTAAAATAATGTGAGCCCAATTTTACCAAAAGTATTATGAAGACCAAATAATAATGAATAGAAATTGATGGATTTTGCCAAGTCTATGAAACCTACCCAATTAAATGGTGATATTATTTCTTAAGAACTCCTAATGAGGAGGCAGTTAAATAAATTAACTATGCAACTGAAAAATAGAGAAATAAGCAGATGTCAAAATCTACTTAGCAGGGCTTCCCTTGGAGCTCAGTTGGTAAAGAATTGAGAGGGTAACAGACAGGAAGGCAAGGGGTCTTCAAACAGAGGAAATAGGCTTCAAGTGTCAGACTTTTTTTTCTCTCTCTCTTAAGTGGCAGGAGGAAACAAACAAGTGTCAGAGATTTTTTCCTTCGCTATGCAAAATTAGATTTCTCTTAAAATTCTGTGTTACCATGAGGACACTTGTTTCCACCTGAACTTAACTTTTCTCAAACCTTGAGCTAACCAATGGGATTTTCTTATGGAAATGTTTTTCTTAAGCTATGTTAATTAACTATATATTTACCCTAGACTCTGTCTTTCTTCGATAAGGGCTCAACAAACCAGTATGTTTTACTCATACATCGTTCTCCTAATCTATGTTAATGGAACTATATATTTACTTGGAAACTTGCCTTTCTTCAAGATTCATGTCAGTTGTTTATGGCCTGGGATGATGCATCTTGTGCCAATATTATCTCAAAGAGTATGTTGTGGCTGAGGGGCCTGGGACCACTCTGAGTTTTGAGACATTTTCTTTCTCTAATTAACAGCCTGCTGATAGGTATATATAGACTTCCCTGGTGGTTCAAATGGTAAAGCGTCTGCCTTCAGTGCAGGAGACCTGGGTTTGATCCCTGGGTTGGGAAGATCCTCTGGAGAAGGAAATGGCAACCCACTCCAGTACTCTTGCCTGGAAAATCCCATGGATGGAGGAGCATGGTAGGCTATAGTCCATAGGGTCACAAAGAGTTGGACATGACTGAGCTACTTCACTTTCATTTGATAGGTATATAACATACTGCTAAAGGCTAGCGGGGGGCACTCTTTCTGTCCCCTTCTGATTTCTATGTCGAAAGCTTTGACTATCTCTTTTATATTTTAATAAAACTTTATTACACAAAAGCTCTGAGTGATCAAGCCCGTCACTGGCCCCGGACTGAAATCCTCTCCTCCAGAGGCAAAGAATCCCGGAGTCTTTCACAGCTCAGCAACAACATTTCAGAATCTGCCTGCAATGAAGGAGACCTGGGTTCAATTCCTGGGTCGGGAAGATCCCCTGGAGAAGGAAATACAACCCTCTCCAGTATTCTTGCCTGGAGAATACCCATGGACAGAGGAACCTGGCAGGCTACAGTCCATGGGGTAGCAAGAGTTGGACACAACTTAGTGACTAAACCATCACAAAAATCTACTAATTTAATAATTCCTAGAGTCATTGATGCTGCTGCTGCTAAGTCGCTTCAGTCGTGTCCGACTCTGTGTGACCCCATAGATGGCAGCCCACTAGGCTCTTCTGTCCCTGGGATTCTCCAGGCAAGAACACTGGAGTGGGTTGCCATTTTCTTCTCCAATGCATGAAAGTGAAAAGGGAAAGTGAAGTCGCTCAGTCGTGTCTTGACTCTTCTCGACCCCATGGACTGCAGCCTACCAGGCTCCTCCATCCATGGGATTTTCTAGGCAAGAGTACTGGAGTGGGGTGCCATTGCCTTCTCCTCCTAGAGTCATTAGCTTGATAATATATAAGACTACACACATAATAAAAATAAATGAAAAACTTTTATGTAAAATTGCACTTTCCTTTTCTGAATGATCTCATAATGATAACCTGGAATCTGCCAATTCCATCTAAAGGGATTGTTTGAAGAATTTAATTGATTTCTTATAAAATGTGTATGTCTACTGCTTTTATAACTGTGACAAGTAAAAGGAGGTGCTGGATGTGTTTTGTGCCTTTTCTGATACTCAGATAGTAACTGGCAAGGAAACTGTACCCCCAGTTCCCACAATGCACTGACGACAACTTTCCTTCCAGACATATCAACTACCTGCAGTACACAATCAGCTGCCCACAATGGGAAAAACAAATCACAGAACCGCTGTTCCATAATCACAGGATCGAAAGAATGGCAGAAGTGAAATGACAGGCTATTAATTCTGGTTTGAAAAGCATGAATAAGACTTTTGATGGAGTTTAATTTTCCTTTACTCTTCAGAAATAGATAAATCATTTAAATAAAAATAGATGTAGTATAAGACACTCATTTCTTTCAATATTTACTATTTGAGGAAGAGTGGTTTTTTTAATAATGAAAAATAATGATTTAGTCTTCACATGAATGCTTCAAAATAGCACATAGTTCATTTTCTGATGCCTCATTGAGCTCTAGATTTGAAAATAAGTAAACTTCCAGTATATAAAATTTTAATTGAAAATATATGATATTTCATTAAGTGCTGTCACACATCACTATTGTTATCAAATGAGGCTTGGCGATACTTTTAAGACATTTTTCTACTGACTGGATTTTGTCTCTAACTCTAACCTGAGCCTATATATATATTTCAAAGGCTATATACACACACACACACACATATCAGCTATAATATGTTGCATATCAGATATTGTATTATGTAGATATAAATATGCATTGTTATGTTATATCATTTATATTGATGTACATTCAAATGAATGTTTTTATCAGCAATTTCACTACAAAACCTTAGTTGTATAAGAATAATTATCAATTTTAAGTCTTGCACTTGGAAAAGTATTTATAGTTCTGTGAATTAATCTATACAGAATGCTGTGACAGTAAGATACATAAAGCAGATAAAAGGAGAAAAAAGCATTTTGGAAATAAATATACCATAGAGTCAGTGTAGAATGTGTAAATAAGAAAGTTAAAGAGAGTGTTTCTTTTTTTTTTTTGCTTTTGCAAATTCTTTTTTTTCCATTTGTGAGATAAATGAGCTTTATTTTCTATTTTTTCTGAGTTTGGCATATTCACCTTGAAAAAAAAATGTAGGAAATCACAGTGAGAAAGGCATATGCATGCTGCCACTGATTTTTTTTTTTTTAATCAATGATTAGGACCTCATATAATCATATATAAGTTGACTTATGTTCCCTACAAATTATGTTTGGGCTAGTGAGCCAATAGTACCTTCTGCCTTAGTTACTCTAGAACTTACTGTTTTAGTGAGCACATAGCTCACTGATAGCTCACTGAATAACAATTCATCTGGAGAAAAGTACTCATGGAAATCCACCTCTTTTCTCCATTTGCACCAAACCTAGGCATTTACCACAGGACTCTGGTCCCATCTAACATCACCTCCAACCGTTTCTTCTCCCCTAAAGCCACAAGGTGGTGCCTGAGGCCACCAACACCGCTGCACGGTGGCCATCAGTGTAGCGGAGGCGACTTGTTTCCAAGTCCCTCTGTACAAGGAAGGGCTTCCCTGGCAGCTCAGCTGGTAAAGAATCCACCTGCAATTCAGGAGACCCCGGTTCCTCGGTTGGGAAGATTACTTGGAGAAGGAACAGCTACCGGCTCCAGTATTCTGGCCTGGAGAACTCTGTGGACTGTATTGTTCATGAGGTCTCAAAGAGTCAAAGGACTGAACAACTTTCACTTTTCTGTACAAATGGCTATCACACTGGGCTCCCCAGGGAATCATTCCCTATCCTTAAGAATTCACAGTTGGTAAGAATCTCAAAGAATGGAAGCCCAAATTAAGACAAACATAAAGGTCTTCTGCTTATTTTTCATGTGTTAATAGTTTTGAGGGAAATATTTGAAACATGGAGTCATACAATTGTCCTAAAAAAGATCCTGAGAATATGTTATCAAGCTTTCTCTGAATTTTACAATTCTGTCTGAAACTCAACTCTAAAGTATTTTTTTTAATTATTGTTATTCACAAGCTGAGAGCATTTTTCTATTTTATGAGATGAATGCACTTTTAGAGAAGACTGTCCCTTGTTTGATGGGGGAAGCATACCCAAATGTATTCTTTAAGACCTGTCTCATAAAGCAGAGATAACCTTCAATTTTCCTAAGGAAAACTATTTTTTAAATGCAGCACTTGTAGCCTGAGATTCTTCATAAAAATTGGTAAAGGAAATCCTATGGGAGGCTGAGGCAGAGCTGCAGCTCTAAGACTTCTGGGGATTGTGTGGGGAGATTTCCTTTTCCTGTTACAAATAGCTTGTGTCTGTAATTTTTGTTTTGCAAATCTTGTATACATGCATGTGTCTATGCAAGTGAGAATGTGTGTGTCTGTGAGAGAGAGAAAGCACTAGCTTTTATTTGAGTACCTTTTCACCTAAAGTGGGCTCCCCAGGTGATGCTCATGTAAAGAATACACCTGCAATGCAGGAGATGCCAGAGACGTGGATCTGATCCCTGGGTCAGGAAGATCCCCTAGAGAAGGAAATGGCAACACACTCCAGTATTCTTGTCTGGAGAATTCCACGGACATAGCAGCATGGTGGACTGCAGTACATGGGGTCACAGAGTCAAACACAACTGAACACACATGCATCCACCTATCACCTGAAATAGGAGAGCATGGGATGGGAAATCAGCAAGAATGGGCTTTGAGGCTTGATCGTGAAGTCAATCCATAGGAAAGCAAGACTGGGAAAGGACCAGCTTCTTCTTGGCTTAGTTTGACATGGATTGGCCAATGGGTATTCTCATTCTGCCACACAAGATCAAATAATCCATTATACTGATTATATTCTGATATAACTGTTGTTTCAGAACTAAAGAATAAACCCACCTGTCATGGGTATTAGTGATCAAGAAATAATAGCTAATACCTACTGAGCACTTACTGTATGATAAGCAATATTCTAAACACTTTATATACGTCAGCTGTTACCTGGATAACCCTCTGAGGTAGGAACAAATGTCATTGTTCAGTTCCCAGATCGTGACCACCTCTTTGCAATCCCACAGACTGCAGCATACCAGTCTTGGCTGTCCCTAACCATTTCCTGGTGTTTGCTCGAGTTCATGTCCATTGAATCAATCATGCCATCCAACCATCTCATCCTCTGTCACCCTCTTCTCCTTCTGCCTCAATCTTTCCCAGCATCATGCTCTTTTCTAATGGGTTGGCTGTTCACATCAGGTGGCCAAAGTATTGGAGCTTCAGCTTCAGCATCAGTCCTTCCAATGAGTATTCAGGGCTGATCTTCAGAATGGACTGGTTGGATCTCCTTGCAGTCCAAGGGACTCTCAAGAGTCTTCTCCAACACCACAGTTCAAAAGCATCAATTCTTCGGCACTCAGCTTTCTTCACAGTCCAACTCCCACATCCATACGTGACCACAGGAAAAACCATAGCCTTGACTAGACGGACCTTTGTTGGCAAAGTAATGTCTCTGCTTCTAAATATGCTCTCTAGATTGGTCATCAATTCTTTGGAACTCTGCCTTCTTTGTGGTCCAGCTCTCATATCTGCACATGACTAGTAGAAATACTGTAGCCTTGACTATATGGATCTTTGTCAGCAAGTGATGTCTTTCTTTTTAACATACTGTCTAGGTTTGCATAGATCTCCTGCCTAGAAGCAAACATCTAATTTTATGGCTACAGTCACCATTCGCAGTGATTTTAGAGGCCAAGAAAAGGAAATCGGTCACTTCTTCAACCCTTTCCCCTTCAATTTGCCATAAAGTGATGGGATCAGTTGCCATGATCTTAGTTTTTTTTTTTTTTAATATAAAGTTTTAAGCCAGCTTTTTCATTCTCCTCCTTCACCCTCATCAAGAGGTTCTTTATTTCCTCTTCACTTTCTGCCATTTGAGTGGTATCATCTGCATATCTGAGGCTGTTGCTATTTCTCTTGGCAATCTTGATTCCAGCTTGTAACTTAACCTGCTCAGCATTTGTTATGATGTGCTCTGTATGTAAGTTAAATAAACAGGGTGATAATGAACAGCACATGGTACTCCTTTCTCAATCCTGAAAGAGTCAATTGTTTCATACAAGGTTCTAACTGTTGCTTCTTGACTCACATACAGGTTTTTCAGGAGACTGGAAGATGGTCTGGTATTCCCATCTCTTTAAGACTTTTCTACAGATTTTTTTTTTTTTTTTATGATCCACACAGTCACAGGCTTTATGTGAAACAGAGGTAGATGTTTTTCTAGAATTTTCTTGCTTTCTCTATGATCCAGAAAATGTTGGCAATTTGTTCTCTGGCTCCTCTGCCTTTTCTAAACCCAGCTTGAATGTATGGAAGTTCTTGGTTCACATAATGCTGAAGCCTAGCATGCAGGATGGGGCTTCCCTTGTGGCTCACCTGGTAAAGAATCTGCCTGAAATGCCGCAGACCTGGGTTCGACCCCTGGGTCGGAAAGATCCCCTGGAGAGGGGAAAGGCTACCCACTCCAGTATTCTGGCCTGGAGAATTCCATGGACTATATAGTCCATGGGGCTGCAGAGTCAGATATGACTGAGTGACTTTCACTTAACTTCAATTCACTTCACTTTACTTTATTAGCATGGGAGATGAGTCCAGTTGTTCAGTAGTTTAAACATTATTTAGTACTGCCCTTGTTGGGAATCGGGATGAGGATTGACCTTTTCCAGTCCTGTGGCCACTGGTGTTTTCCAAATTTGCTGACATATTAAGTGCAGCACTTTGATAGCATCATCTTTTAGGATTTTGAATAGCTCTGCTGGAATTCCATCACCTCCTCTAGCCTTATTGGCAGCAGTGCTTCCTAAGGCCCACTTGATTTCGTACTCCAGAATGTCTGGCCCTGGGTGAGTGACAATTAATATCTCCATTTTACAGATAAAGAAATTGAGGCTTACAGAGAAAGCTTTTTCATAGCTCCAGGAAGATATTACAATTTGGGAGGGAGCTGTACTTGGCAGGGTTGATGAATCAGTGTTGCATGTTGTGTCTTGTCTGGGTTCCAAGGAAAGTAAACATTTATGACAACACTTAAGAAGGCCTCTCTCAGTGGGCTTCCCACAGGCATAGGGAACTGAAATATTCATGAAAGTAGCCTGCTGGTTAAAGGGACAGCCACAGGCACATGCCACCAAGAATTCACCTACATCTGATTAGAAGTGTTACTAGGGTAAGATTTTTTTTTTTGACACTCTTACTTTGTCTCCATCCCCTTTGCCTGAAATTCAGATTTTCTGAATTGCTGTACTGTTAGCCTCTAAATCTGTTGTAAATATTGATTGGTATGACCTCAAACATCAAGCTATCCTTACTGCTGTTACATTAATACATAGTTCTGAATACACCTGATCAATCTTATTTCTTTTTACTTGATATATTTCTACCTTCCTGAAGACAACTTCTTACCTTTGTTGCATGTGTGCATGTGTAGTATGTGTGTATCATTGGCGCCTAGTTTTTTTTTTTTTTAGTTTTTAATTCAAGTGATCTTTGTTTTATTCCTAATCTCAAAGAGAAACCATGTCTATTCATTAAGTAACATATTTCCTGTAGGTTTTTGGTAGATATCTATAGAAGATTAAGAAATATCCCTTCCATTTTTAGTTTCCCAAGATTTTTGTTTTAAATCATGGATCAATATTAAATTTCATTAAACTTTTTTCTACTTTAACTGAGATGATAATGTGATTTTTCTTCTTTATTCAAAGGACAGAGTACAATGATTTTCTAATGTTAAGTCAAATTGCTTTTGACTGAAATACATGCTGAAATACATGCTGCTTTGTTATGATATATTGCATTTCATATTGAAATAGCTTTGCTAATATTTTGCTTAGAATTTTTTACATCTATGTTTGTCAGTGAGCTTGGCCCGTGTTTTTCTTTTCTTGTGCCATTATCTTTGTGGTTTTGTACCAAGATTATAATGGGTTCATAAGGAGCTGAAGAATTTACCTACTTTTTCTATTCTCTGGAAAAGGGTACATAACACTGGTGCTATTTCTTTCTTATGGGTTTGGCAGCAATCTCTGGTGAAACCTTATTGGTCTGGAAGTCTCTCTGTGCAATGATAATGCAGTTGGACTTCCTATTTTCAGAAGGGAAAAATAATTCCAGGGAAAGAGTGACATATTTAGTACTGACACCCCATAGGTGCTTGACATTTCTCATGTGCCTGAAATTATTGAGAATATCTTTAATAGTTAAATGCGTACTATGTGGGTTGAACTGAGAGGGGCTGGCTTCCTAGTGTAATCAGGGAGGCAGTGTGCTAGGCTTGTAGCACAAATGCAGAGAACCACTAGGCAGCAATGAACTGACGTTAATGAGGATGTCAAGGAAAGCCCAGAATATCACATGCATCGTTGAGAGTCTAATGTAATACTAAAATGGAGAAGGAACTTCAATAATTTATACTGGAAGTGAAAGCTTAGAGTTAGAATTGTGTTTCTATAATAATCAAACTTCTCATGGACTTAGCTTTGTACCATCTGATTATTTTTTGCTTCTATAATTTTTATTGATAAAAAATCAAAATTTTCATGGACTTAGCTTCATATCCTCTCATTTAAGTTTTCCTATATAGACAAATCACTTCAAAATAAGGGCCAGATCTCATGAGTAATGCTGCTAGCCTCTGCTATTGTTATCCTGTCACTCATTTCCGAGTAGTCCACAACCTAGAAAGGGTTAGTTTATAAATAGTAGATAAGCCATGTGTGTTTCTAGCTGTCTGTGTGTGATGTGTGTGTGTAAGGTGGAGATTTGATTATAATTTTTAATTAGTCCAACTTCAGGTTTACATATCTCGAAGGAGAACTACCAGTTCTTGGCAATTAATGTTTGTATATCACCTCGAGAACCTTGAGGAAGAGAGATGGTATATAAATGGATAATATGGTAATGAAAATATTACAGTCACTTGCATTCCCAAAATAGTTACCTGAAGTATGTCTTGAAGTCTAAGAAAACCTGTACAAAATACAACTATCTAAGTAGGAAAATATTTTCACACTCCTCATGTCATAATGGGGAGTCTCTGGGAAATTCACAATGAAAGCCTAATCCATAAGTATGATTTATAATACACTTGTGAATGCTTATCATTTATATAAGTAACTATTTCACTATTTGTTGGGCTTCCCAGCTGGTGCTAATGTTAAAGAACCTGCCTGACAATCCAGAAGAGGTAAGAGACGTGGATTCAATCCCTGGGTTGAGAAGATCCCCAGAAGCGGGGCATGGCAATCCACTCCAGTATCCTTGTCAGGAGAATCCCATAGACACAGGAGCATGGTGGACTATAGTCCATAGAGTTGCAAATAGTCGGGCATGACTGAAGCAACAGCTTGCATACATACAGTTATTATATCAAAAAATGAAGACCGTAATCCTTTCTTTGTGATGATATATTGTGGAAGTTAGCTGACAGTTCAGATCAGATGAGTCGCTTAGTCCTGTCCGACTCTTTGCGACCCCATGAATCGCAGCACGCCAGGCCTCCTGTCCATCACCAACTCCCGGAGTTCACCCAGACTCATGTACATTGAGTCGGTGATGCCATCCAGCCATCTCATCCTCTGTCATCCCCTTCTCCTCCTGCCCACAATTCCTCCCAGCATCAAAGTCTTTTCCAATGAGTCAACTCTTCACATGAGGTGGCCAAAGTACTGGAGTTTCAGCTTTAGCATCATTCCTTCCAAAGAAATCCCAGGGCTGATCTCCTTCAGAATGGACTGGTTGGATCTCCTTGCAGTCCAAGGGACTCTCAAGAGTCTTCTCCAACACCACAGTTCAAAAGCATCAATTCTTCGGTGCTCAGCCTTCTTCACAGTCCAACTCTCACATCCATACATGACCACAGGAAAAACCATAGCCTTGACTAGAAGAACCTTTGTTGGCAAAGTAATGTCTCTGCTTTTGAATATGCTATCTAGGTTGGTCATAACTTTCCTTCCAAAGAGTAAGCATCTTTTAATTTCATGGCTGCAGTCACCATCTGCAGTGATTTTGGAGCCCAGAAAAACAAAGTCTGACACTGTTTCCACTGTTTCCCCATCTATTTCCCGTGAAGTGATGGGACTGGATGCCATGATCTTCGTTTTCTGAATGTTGAGCTTTAAGCCCACTTTTTCACTCTCCACTTTCACTTTCATCAAGAGGCTTTTGAGTTCCTCTTCACTTTCTGCCGTAAGGGTGGTGTCATCTGCATATCTGAGGTTATTGATATTTCTCCCGGCAATCTTGATTCCAGCTTGTGCTTCTTCCAGTCCAGCGTTTCTCATGGTGTACTCTGCATAGAAGTTAAATAAACAGGGTGACAATATACAGCCTTGACGAACTCCTTTTCCTATTTGGAACCAGTCTGTTGTTCCATATCCATTTCTAACTGTTGCTTCCTGACCTGCATACAAATTTCTCAAGAGGCAGGTCAGGTGGTCTGGTATTCCCATCTCTTTCTGAATTTTCCACAGTTTATTGTGATCCACACAGTCAAAGGCTTTGGCATAGTCAATAAAGCAGAAATAGATGCTTTTCTGGAACTCTCTTGCTTTTTCCATGATCCAGTGGATGTTGGCAATTTGATCTCTGGTTCCTCTGCCTTTTCTACAACCAGCTTGAACAACAGGAAGTTCACGGTTCACATATTGCTGAAGCCTGGCTTGGAGAATTTTGAGCATTACTTTACTAGCGTGTGAGATGAGTGCAATTGTGTGGTAGTTTGAGCATTCTTTGGCATTGCCTTTCTTTGGGATTGGAATGAAAACGGACCTTTTCCAGTTCTGTGGCCACTGCTGAGTTTTCCAAATTTGCTGGCATCTTGAGTGCAGCACTTTCACAGCATCATCTTTCAGGATTTGAAATAGCTCAACTGGAACTCCATCACCTCCACTAGCTTTGTTCGTAGTGATGCTTTCTAAGGCCCACTTGACTTCACATTACAGGAAGTCTGGCTCTAGGTCAGTGATCATACCATCTTGATTATCTGGGTCGTGCGACGGGTGCGCTAAACCGCAGGCGGCGCTGCGAGGAGCGTGCTAAGCGCGGCCGAGAGGAGCTGACAGTTATTTCAACATAATTGCTGAATGTTGTTTAACGATAAATTATGGTTCTGTTACTAATTTGACTTGTCAATGACATAATAGATATTTATGCAAAGATTTCTCAGAAATGATTCTATAAAAATGAAGAAAATAGCTTAGAGCACCCTCAAACCATTAAAAAAAATTACTTCCTCTCCGCTGGAGTACCTTTCATTTCCTTTCAGTATTAAAGGTCAATAATCATATGCCTCTGACTATATCCCTTCCTTTCTGGCACTGCATAAGAGGTGGAGAGGAGGGGAGACTATACCTGTTTACTTTATGTATGCCATTAAATTCCACCATTTTGTATTACTGTCCATTGATTTGAAAGTTTTGAAAATGACATCAAACTTCACAGAACCGATAAAAATCAATTGTTTTCATAATTATGCAAAGTAAGTTAGGGCATTAGGACTTTACTAAATAAGACCTTGAGGACCTGGAATCAGTCCTGAATATTCATTGGAAGAACTGATGCTGAAGCTACAATACTTTGGCCACCTGATGTGAAGAAGTGACTCATTAGAAAAGATCCTGATGCTGGGAAAGATTGAAAGCAGGAGGAGAAGGGGATGACAGAGGATGAAATAGTTGGATGGCATCACCAGCTCCATAGACATCAGTTTGAACAAGCTCCAGGAGTTGGTGATGGACAGGGAAGCCTCGCATGCTGCAGTCCATGGGATCGCAAAGAGTTGGACATGACTGAGACTGAACTGAACTAGGACCTAGAAACTGGAAGAAAGAGCCATTCTGTTACATATAAATACTATTACTCTCTAATTTCATAACTCGATTCGTTTCTTACATAGCAATTTTATTATAAGAGAATATTTTGTTTATTTTATTTATTTTTATTTTCTGTCTCCCCCAAACCCTAACAAGAATGTAAACTCTGTGGAACAATATTTCATCTGTCTTCCTTATGTATTATTCCCAGCCCTCTAAGTTCACCTTTCACATAATAAATGCAAGATCTATCACCTCTGGAGAGCTTCTTATTAAATATTTGACAGTAAACCACTTGTTGGAAAGGAAAAGGAAATGGAGAGTTACCTGAGAAGTCAGGGAAAATCATAATAGAGAATAATATAATGACTATTTTCTTTTATGCTGTACCAGAACAAAAAGAAGAAGTGGGCCTTAAATATTGGCAAATTTAAAAACATAAATAAAGAGCAATGAAATATCATTGTAGCCTTTAAAGTGTTTTCACAGAGATGATATACTTTACCTCAAGACCTGGCAGTATGTGTCTCCATTCAAGTAGAAAAACAGAATAGAAAAAAAGTTGGAACAAGTGAGAATGTATGTAGCTGGGATAAGAAAACTAAGATTCCACTTCCACTTATTAATGATAGTGTAGAGGCTAAGGGATTTATGTTGAGATTGAGGATTGGAAGAGCATATAATTAAAGAATTCTCTAAGCAGTTGAAAATGTGTCTGGATTTGGGCAGAACTAAAGATCCCACTCGATGGACGTGAGTCTCATGGGGTCGCAAAGGGTTGGACATGACTGAGCTACTGAACTGAACTGAAGATCCTAAGATAAGGTTTTAGAAACATTTGTATAATTTATAGTCAAGGTTTAGGAGTGAGTGTGACCACAAATTCATAGAGAAAGAATGCTGAGATTAGAGTTGGGAGAAATTCCATCACTTAGAAGATGAGGGAATATTAGAAATTTTCAAAAGTGTTAACCAATGAAATATAATGAAAATAGGAAGAAATCTTGGGTAGTTCACAGCCACACAAAAAGGAAATAGCAGAATAGTCTAGAGGAGGTGTTATCTGTCAAATCTTACAGGAAGATCAAAGGTAGATAATAGAGGAACAATAGCTGATTTGGAAATTCAGTCTTAGAGCAATGTCCATTGAATGGTAGAAATGGGAGCTAAATTACAGGGTTTACTAGTGATTGGGTGCTTTAGGGCACTTAGACTAATTTTTTTAAAAAGCTGGATTTTTAAAGGAGAGAAATAGTTTCATGAAGAAATAAAAGAAAGAGTTTACTTTTATGTATATTTTGTTTAATTGTTTTAGAATGGAAGGACCAAGTATACTTATGGGTAGAAGGAATCCCAGGGGGAAATAAAGTTGTAAAAATTAAGACATAAAATTAGGTCAAGAAATAAAGAGACAAGGGGAAAGGATAAAATTATAGGGAGAGATTTGGATGTCAGAGGAAGGAATTTGATATATTCAGTGTTATGTTCTTGGTCTCAGTCAAATAGGAAATTAGGCCATATGCTGAGGTAGAATAGGGTTATTGCTGTAAAGTGAGTGTAGTACAAATTTTAGAACCTGATAAACTCAAATTCATTTCTAGGCTCTGCCACTTATTTTGTAACATTTGAAATGTTGCTTCCCATCATTGAATATACTGCTTTGAAAAATGGGAATAAGAACATCAAACTTTAAGAGTTATCTTTGGTTTGGAGATAATAGGAACCAACATTTATTGAGCACATTCTACCTTGCCAGGTCCTGGTTTATAAAACTGTAAATAAATGAACTCATTTACTTGTTAAATCAACTTTTTGAGATGGTTGCTATCATTATTCTAGTTTTGCATGAAGAAATTGAGTTATCCAACCATTAAGTAACTTTCACAAGGTATGAAGCAGAGTTAGGGTATGGACCGAGGCCTGTAGGCTATATTATCTCTGTAATTAATATATCTAAAAGTTGTTGTTCAGTCGCTCAGTCATGTCCGACTCTTTGGGACCCCATGAAGTGCAGCACGCCAGGCTTCCCTGTCCTTCACTATCTCCCAGGGTTTGCTCAGACTTGTGTCCATTGAGTCAATGATGCCATCCAACCATCTCATCCTCTGTTGCTCCCTTCTCTTCTTGCCTTCAGTCTTTCACAGTATCAGAGTCTTCTCCAGGGAGTCAGCTCTTTGCATCAGGTGGCCAAAGTATTGGAGCTTCAGCGTCAGTCCTTCCAGTGCATATTAAGGACTGATTTCCCTTAGGATTGACTGCATTGATTTCTTTGCTGTCCAAGGGACTCTCAAGAGTCTTCTCCAATACCACAGTTCAAAAGAATTAGTTCTTTGGCATTCGGCCTTCTTTCCGGTCCAACTCTCACATCCATACATGACTACTGGAAAAACCATAGCTTTCACTATACAGACTTATTGGCAAAGTAATGTCTCTGCTTTTTAATACACTGTCTAGATTTGTCACAGCTTTCCTTCCAAGGAGCAAGCACCTTTTTATTCCATGGCTACAGTCTCTGTCTGCAACGATTTTGGAACCCAAGAAAATAGTCTGTCACTGTTCTCATTTGTTCTCCATCTATTTGCCATGAAGTGATGGGACTGGATGCCATGATCTTAGTTTTTTGAATGTTGAGATTTAAGCCAGATTTTTAACTCTCCTCTTTCACTTTCATCAATAGGCTCTTTAGTTCTTCTTCGCTTTCTGCCATTAGGGTGGTATCATCTGCATATTTGAGGTTATTTATACTTCTTTGAGCAATCTTAATTCCAGCTTGAACTTCATCCAGCCTGGCATTTCACATGATTCACTCTGCATATAAGTTAAATAAGCAGGGTGACAATACATAATCTTGACATACTCCTTTCCCAATTCTGAACCAGTCTGTTGTTTCATGTCCAGTTCTAACTATTGCTTTTTGCCCTGCATCCAGGTTTCTTAGGAGGCAGATAAAGTGATCTGGTGTTCCCATCTCTTTAAGAGTTTTCTGCAGTTTGTTGTGATCCACACAGTGAAAGGCTTTAGCATAGTCAGTGAAGCAGAAGTAGATGTTTTCTGGAATTCCCTTGCTTGTTCTATGATCCAATGGATGTTGGCAATTTGATTTCTCATTCTTCTGCCTTTTCTAAATCCAACTTTTACATCTGGAAGTTGTCAGTTCATGTACTCTTGAAGCCTAGCTTGGAGAATTTTGAGCATTACCTTGCTAGTATGTGAAGTGAGTGTAATTGTGCAGTAGTTTGAACATTCTTTGGCAAAGCCCTTTTTGGGATTGAAATGGAAACTGACCTTTTCCAGTCCTGTGGCCACTGCTGAGTTTTCCAAGTTTGCTGGCACATCTAAGAGAGCTTAACACAATTCTTGACATACAGAAGATTCACTAACTGGGGCTTCAACTTAATTAAGGGCTTATAAAATATATTTCTAATTTTATACTAGGTTAAACCCAATATAAAATCATCCAGTGAGGAATTAAACATTTTTTGGAACACCATGGGTCAATCCTGAAGCCATACTTGAAGTGAGATATATATGGCTTTCAGTAGGCATAGATTAGGGCCGAGATATGTATCATAGTCTCATAGTGCCCTAGATGACTAACTTTATTTTCTGTTTAAGTGTTTAATATTTGAAGTGGCTTTTGTCAGTTGATTAAGATATTCTTCCTTTTTTTTTTCCTGAGGATTTTCACAGTATCTACAGATTGTTTGAGAGACTGCTCTTTACTCATCATCGAGTTAAACTGTTATCAGCTGAGATGTACACTCTGTTGAATCCTTGGTCTTACTACATCCCACTATTTTGGAACTCTGGTATCTGCTTCTATATTCACCTTCTCATTTAACTCTACCATGTTTTATTTTTAGTGGCAGATTGAGTAATAGGTAAGTTTGACAAGTAGATTAACAAACAAACCTTTGATTGAAGGGTTAAAAAGCAGATAGTAAAGAAGTCTTAGATCAAAATAAAAGAGAATAAGCAATTCTTAAATTGTGTGAGCCTGAACTCTAGGGGCACATTTCTTCTAGGGGGATTATCCAATCCCCAAATAAGTAATCAAAAGGCTAACCACTGTTTGACAGTTTTGTGTGGTTCAGGGGAAAAAAGTTGAAGTCTAGAACCTCTCAAAGGTAGAAAAAGGTCTAAAAAGCTCTCTGCTATTTCATGTGGAACACCGAAGTTCTGATTCCTAGGCATAAAGATGCACTAGAAATAGTACAGCTCTTATATAGGGAAGGGCTTCCCTGGTGGCTCAGAGGTTAATGCGTCTGCCTGCAATGTGGGAGACCTGGGTTTGATCCCTGGGTCGGGAAGATCCCCTGGAGAAGGAAATGGCAACCCACTCCAGTATTCTTGCCTGGAAAATTCCATGGACAGAGGAGCCTGGTGGGCTACAGTCCATGGGGTTGCAAAGAGTCGGACATGACTGAGTGACTTCACTTATATAGCGAATGAAACCTAAAACCAAATCACCTAACACCGAAAGTTGGATTATGGTTATCCCAGAATGCCATTGTTCCCAAGAACTTGGCAAAGCAAATGAAAATTCTCTCTGGAGAGATATATTAATAACATCATTCTCGGCATCAGACAACTTCTAAAAGCAATTTTTATATCCAATGTTTGGCATGCAATAAAAAATAACTAGACACACAATGCTGTGAGATAATATGAATGAGAACTGGACCTAACAAGAGAAATTAGAAACAGACTTTTAGGGGATTGGGATATTGTAATTGTAGTTACAAGGTAGTTTAAAATAACTATACTTTTGTGTTCAAGGAGGGAGAGGACAAGATAAGAAATTTCAGTAAATAGCTTGACACTATTTTAAAAATGGAGCTAGCAGAACTGAAAAAGAAAACAAAGATATTTTAAAACTAAAAAATAAATTAAATATTAGTCTTAATGGATGGATGTATTTATAAGTAAGTTAAGTACAGCCAAAGATATAGTTAGTGAAATATAACTAAAAATGACACATTCAGAGTGAAAAAAGAGACAAAAAATAATAATAATAAACACAGAAGAAAAGTTTGGTAACAAAAAGAATACACTGATGAATTTTAATTTCGTGTAAATAAGATTCTAGAAAGAAATAAATGAAAGAATGAAACAGAAGGGACATTTAAGTAGTTTATGGCTATTTTTTCAAAATGATAAAATACACTAAACCAGAGCCATATTTAACACCTCAGAACTAAACTAGAAAATCAAAAACAAAGAAAACATAAGCTCAGTGACAGACTAGAGAAACTGAACTAAAATAAATAAAAATTACTGACTTCGGACTTATTTTGAGCTTCCCAGATGGTGCTAGTGGTAAAGAATCCACCTGCCAATACAGGAGATATGAGAGTTGTGGGTTCAATCCCTGGGTCAGGAAGATCCCCTGGAGCAGAGCAGAGCAAGCCACTTCAGTACTCCAGTAGTTTTGCTGAAAAAAATCCCCAAGGACAGAGGAACCTGACAGTCACAAAGAGTTAGACATGACTGAAACAACTGAGTCACACACTAACTTATTAATATAAATAAATAATAGAAACCAAAAGCAGAATATTATCTTTAACATTCTGAAAGAAAAATCCAAGCTAGATTTTACACTCAGAAAAAATTTCTTAAACTTACATGTGATAATACTCATAACCTTCAAATGACTAGTATTGAACTTCATAGCTTGACTATGGGAAAAAAATTGTTATATTGCATATCAAGGCTTGTAGAGAATGTTAAAGGTATTAAAGGTCATATACTCTGGAAAATAACATTAAGTCATTTTAAAAATCTTTATTAATTTATTCAGCAAATATTTATTGGGTACCCACTATATATTGAAAACAGTCAAAACCTATACTTTAATGGCATTTATATTCTTGTGATGAGAAATAACAAGAGTAGCAAAAACAAAGCAAATGTATATAAATAAATATTTACAGTATATAAGACAAATGTATAATATACTATCAGGCAGAAAAATGAGATACAAATAGTGAGGTTAAATTTAAACAGAGATCTAAAGGAAGAGTGGGAGGAAGCAGTAGATACTGTGGGCAAACCTCCCATGTAGGAAAGAAGGTAAGGGTGTACTTGAGGACCGCATCTAGGGCAGTGCCTCCAGAGCAGTGGAAGGGAAGGAAATGCTGGATCTACTGCATCGTAAGGTTGATTGTGGTCCTTGGATTATTCTGTACTTAGGAATGAAGGAGAGGGCTAGGGTTATCAGATTTTGTGCAGCAGAGTGCCATGATGGGAGTTAAGTTTTTAAAGGATCCCTTTGGCTGCAGTTAAGAGAGCAAACCACAGGAAGTACTGAAGAAGAGAGGGAATTACTGAAGAAGGCTTGCAGAGGTCTGTGTATGAGATGCTGGTGGTCATCACTGGAGAGGTACTTGTCTATATAGTGAAAAGATGTGGTTTGTATCTCCAGAATCTGCAAATGGTTAATATATGGAGTGTTTTGATTAAATGACTGCATGTTTCCTAAAGGGTATATTTAGAAGACATACACTGAATTAAAGTGAGAAAGTTTGGGAACAACTTTAATAAAATCCTATTAAAGTGAACTATATAGTGGTTCTAAAAATGTCATCTTAATTCAGTGGCTTCAGATTATTTATTTTGTTTAGGAAAGTACAATAATATTTCACCTCTTCATATATGAGTGCTAAGTTGCTGTAGGCATGTCTGACTCTTTATGACCCTATGGACTGCAGCCCACCAGGCTCCTCTGTCCATGGATTCTCCAGGCAAGTATACTGGAGTAGGTAGCCATTTCCTTCTCCAGGGCATCTTTCCAACCCAGGGATTGAACCTGGGTCTCCTACATCTCCTTCATTGACAGGCATGTTCTTTGCCACTAGCACCACCTGGCAAGCCTGGTTTATGAAATACAGTTTTTAAATTCAAAATATATTTTAATGGTACATTTCCAATGTAGAATATCCTCTGAATTATGATCTGTCTAAATTAGTCAATATGAAAGGTTTTACTCCATTGTACAAAGATTTTATTTCAAAAATGTTGTTCTGAAGATGTTGGGTTTCTGATTCTATGAGCTCCAAAAATATTGGTATAGTTCTAGAATAAATTCATGTCACCAAGTGGAAGGTAAACTCTCTCTTCTTAGTCAGAAAATTATCCCCAGAAGATGCTGTAATAGAGCTACTCTTTTTAGAGAAGTAAAATCTCTAGGTTACCTTTCTTTGTGCAATCTGATGTTCTTTCTCCACCCACATCATTGCTCCACATACTCTTGGAGTTGTGTTCCAGTTTATTTATTTATTTATTTTTAATTTTATTTTATTTTTAAACTTTACAATATTGTATTAGTTTTGCCAAACATCAAAATGAATCCGCCACAGGTATACCTGTGTTCCCCATCCTGAACCCTCCTCCCTCCCCATCCCCTCCCTCTGGGTCGTCCCAGTGCACCAGAACGCTGGATAAGTCTACACCAGTGTCCAAGTCTGGCAGAAGAATCACCTTCCAGGTTGTAATTAAATTTCAGTGAATTTCTATCAGTTCAGTTCAGTCACTCAGTCGTGTCCAACTCTTTGAGACACCATGAACTGCAGCACGCCAGGCCTCCCTGTCCATCACCAACTCCTGGAGTCCACCCAAACCCGTGTCCATTGAGTTGGTGATGCCATCCAACCATCTCATCCTCTGTCATCCCCTTCTCCTCCTGCCCTCAATCTTTCCCTGCATCAGGGTCTTTTCAAATGAGTCAGCTCTTTGCATCAGGTGGCCAAAAAGTATTGGAGTTGCAGCTTCAAAATCAGTCCTACCAATGAACACCCAGGTCTGATCTCCTTTAGGAAGGACTGGTTGGATCTCCTTGCAGTCCAAGGGACTCTCAAGAATCTTCTCCAACACCACAGTTCAAAAGCATCAATTCTCCGGTGCTCACCTTTCTTCACAGTCCAACTCTCACATCCATACATGACCACTGTAAAAACCATAGCCTTGACTAGATGGACCTTTGTGGACAAAGTAATGTCTCTGCTTTTTAATAGGGTGTCTAGGTTTGTCATAACTTTCCTTTCACGGAGTAAGTGTCTTTTAATTTCATGGCTGCAATCACCATCTGCAGTGAGAGATTATTTAAACAGACATGGAAGAAACATTTAAGCCTTATTCTCCAAATGACAAAATTATGTAATAACTATTAAAGTTTAAAATCCTAGGATTAACCTCTAACTTTGAGATTAGCTCACTTTTTGTGTCTCAACTCAATGTCTTACTTCACTTTCAAACCCAGAAGTGTTTAAAAAATGATTTTAAATAGCATCCCCTGAATTCATTATTAAATCTTATTCTAATCCTATAATAGGATTAATTACCTGATGGAGAATTCAGTCCTTAGGATTTGAAAAATATATTGGGAAATTTTTTTTTTTAAAGATTAGTAGATGGAGATCTATGAATCTCAGATATACCTAACTTTGAGAGGGTGGACTTTACTCTTAATTTTAAATTGAAAAGACATTGAACAACATTGATAAAATGCTCTGCCTTCATGGGGAAGCTTCAGAGAGTGTTGCAAAGATACAACAAATAGAGTTGTTTGGCTTGGTATTTTGGGGAGGTATTTTTGTTGTTGCTGATTTGTAAAAGCAATTTGCATGAGTTGAAAAATGTTTAAAGATTATAGCATATATAAAGTAGAAAACCAAAGCCGCCTCTTATACCTAGTCCTTTCCCCTGATCTACCACTTTCCGTTTATCTGACACAATCATTGCTAATACTTCAATATGTATTTTTTCCTGATATGCTATTTAATGAATAGTTAGGCATGTGAAAGTCATTTAGTCCTGTCTGACTCTTTGAGACCCCATAGACTGTGGCCCACCAGGCTCCCCTGACCATGGTTTTTTTTCAGGCAAGAATACTGGAGTGGGTAGCCATTCCTTTCTCCAGGGGATCTTCACAATCCAGGGATTGAACTCTTGTCTCCTTAGATATGAGATATCTAAACTGTCTAATGACCAGGTTGTTTTTCACTTAATGATCTATCATGAACTTTTTCCATGTTGGGATGACTGATGTCATTTGTTTGAAGAGCTGCATAGTATTCTATTGAATCAGTACATTCAGGTGTATATATGTATATTGCATGAGAAATCAAGACTGTTCAAGGTCTAAATATTCAGTTTAGCTGTGCCCTAATTCCAAAGATAATATTTTTAATATATGCTATAAATTGTCTCACATTTTAACTGTCAATAGTTAATTTCTGAGAGAGGCTTCCCTGGTGACTTAGTGGTAAAGAATCTGCCTGCCATTGCCTGCCAGGGCAAGAGACATGGGTTTGATCCCTGGGTTGGGAAAATCCTGTGGAGAAGGAAATGGCAACCCACTCCAGTATTCTTGCCTGGAAAATCCCATAGAGGTGTCTGGCGGGCTAAGTCCACGGGGTCGCTAAGAGTTGGACATGACTTAACTAATAAACAACAATAAAGTTTGTATCTGAATTAAAAAAAAAAATGCTCTGTTGAATGTAGACATGTTCTTTTCCATATTTTTAATTTCTTCATTTGCATCAATTTCTAGAAGTAGAGTTGTTAAGATGAAAATATTTTTAATTTGGATATTTATTTAGAAAGAAGAACACTCCTGTCAATGATACATTTGAGAATACCTATTTCCCCAAACACTTGCTGATTCTAGGAACTACAAACTTCATTAATTTTGACAAATTGATAGATGCTAATTAAAAGAATTCAAGCCTCTTTTCAAAGGTTTAACGCATTTCTTGAGTATTCTTTTTTTATAAAAAAAAAAACATGGATTTGAGGGTGTTTGTATTGATTCTTATTAAATTACAAAAATTCTGTCTTAGTAAAAGGCATAATTCTTTTTCATCGATTTTAAAGATTGTTGTTTCTACTTGATTTGTTTTTTTACTTTTTCGATGTAAAAATAGTTAAGTACAATGGAAACATTGCTCTTAAATTGATTCTTTTGATTAGGTTTCTGACCATGGAATTCTGCTTCAAAAAACATTCTGCATGTGTAATCAGTTGTTTTCAACTCTTTGCCACTCCATTAAAGATATTAGCCCCAGATTTTTGAAGTATTCTCTTTCTTATTCATCTTGTCATGATTTTTTATGTTAAATTTTAACCCATAATTAATCAGTAATTATTTTTTGTGTGCACAGTGGGCATTTCCTCACACCAAATGGAGGGTCAATTGTCCCAAAGTTTATTGAAGAATTTATCCACAGTTTATAAGTGAACTTTCATTATTTTCCACATTCTCATGTAACATCATCATTAGTTTTGCATTATTCTGTTTCAAAGTCCTTTCCTTAACTACACTAAACTTCAAAAAATTAACCAGCAATTACATGGACTTCCCTATGTCTATATACATTTATTATCAAACTTTAAATATAAATCAATAGTTCACACTGTTTCTACAAAATATTTGCCTTTCTTGCTTTGATTCATTTTTATGATTTACTTCTTGTTTGGTTAAATTTAATTCTTAAGCAATTCTTTTCAGAATTCTGTTCTGGTATTATACCTTCTGAGTTCTTAAATGATTAGTAGAATTTTTCTGTAAAATTTCATAAATTGTGCTTTCCTGATTACTATTGCCCAGTGAGATGTAAAAAGATATTCCAAGGGAGAAGGGAACATTATTGTCAAATAAATTTGGAAAAGTGGATTTAAAAATTGTAGTTCATTGATGTGGTTTTTTTTTTTTAATTTATATTATCGTAGAATTTCTCAGAGATTTTAGTGTGCTTTATGCTTCTTTAAGAAATATGTATTATTTCTGCGATTACAGAAAAATAAAAGATTTTCTCCAGAAAAAAAAAAAAGAAATATCAAAATGTGAAGAAAGCTTCCTGCTTTCTTCTACCAGTCAGTTAGTTAATTGGGCTCTAATCTGTGTATTGGAACTATCATCTCTTATATTATAGACACTCATTTCTTTACCAATATATAGTTGGTGCCCACTATGTTCCAGGAACTATTCTAGACCCCAGAATACAGTAACAAATACAGTTAACAAATCAGAAAACAAATCAGAAAACCCCAGAATACAGTAACAAATACAGTTAACAAATCAGAAAACAAAACTGTGGAGGTTAATGGGGGGAGGAAGGAAGATGGAAAATAAATGTTTTAAAATGCCAAGTTTATCATTTGATGGAATGAGGGATACAATATAAAACAGGAAAGGGACGTGGTAATGTGTGTGTGCATGTGTGTATGTGTAGGAAAATGAGATTTGGTAAGGTTCAATTTGAAGTAAGTAATCAAAGATGTTTTGTTGAGAAGGTGCTGTTTTATAAGCAACTAAAATCACAATAAAATGTGGAAAATTCTGAAAGAAATGGGAATACCAGACCACCTGACCTGCCTCTTGAGAAACCTATATGCAGGTCAGGAAGCAACAGTTAGAACTGGATATGGAACAACAGACTGGTTACAAATAGGAAAAGGAGTACATCAAGGCTATATATTGTCACCCTGCTTATTTAACTTATATGCAGAGGACATCATGAGAAATGCTGGGCTGGAAGAAGCACAAGTTGGAAACAAGATTGCTAGGAGAAATATCAATAACCTCAGATATGCAGATGACACCATCCTTATGGGAGAAAGTGAAGAGGAACTAAAAAGCCTCTTGATGAAAGTGAAAGAGGAGAGTGAAAAAGTTGGCTTAAAGCTCAACATTCAGAAAACGAAGATCATGGCATCTGGTCCCATCACTTCATGGCAAATAGATGGGGAACAGTGGAAACAGTGTCAAACTTTACTTTTTGGGGCTCCAAAATCACTGCAGATGGTGATTGCAGCCATGAAATTGAAAGATGCTTACTCCTCAGAAGGAAAGTTATGACCAACTTAGATAGTATATTGAAAAGTAGAGACATTACTTTGCCAACAAAAGTCAGTCTACTCAAGGCTACGGTTTTTCCAGTGGTCATGTATGGATGTGAGAGTTGGACTGTGAAGAAGGCTGCGCACCGAAGAATTGATGCTTTTGAAGACTCTTGAGAGTTCCTTGGACTGCAAGGAGATCCAACAAGTCCATCCTAAAGGAGATCAGTCCTGGGTGTTCTTTGGAAGGACTGATGATGAAGCTGAAACTCCCATACTTTGGCCACCTCATGCGAAGAGTTGACTCATTGGAAAAGACCCTGATGCTGGGAGGGATTGGGGGCAGGAAGAGAAGGGGCTGACAGAGGATGAGATGGCTGGATGGCATCACCAACCCGATGGACGTGAGTTTGAGTGAACTCCGGGAGTTGGTGATGGACAGGGAGGCCTAGTGTGCTATGATTCATGGGGTCACAAAGAGTCAGACACGACTGAGCGACTGAACTGAACTGAACTGAAAATAGGTGAGTGGAAAAGGCAGTGGCACCCCACTCCAGTCCTCTTGCCTGGAAAATCCCACGGATGGAGGAGCCTGGTGGGCTGCAGTCCATGGGGTTGCTAAGAGTCGGACACGATTGAGTGACTTCAGTTTCACGCATTGGAGAAGGAAATGGCAACGTACTCTAGTGTTCTTGCCTGGAGAATCCCAGAGACGGGGGAATCTGCCATCTCTGGGGTCGCACAGAGTTGGACATGACTGAAGTGACTTGGCAGCAGCAGCAGCAGCAGCAAAATAGGTGAGAGAGCAAGCCATGCAGGTATCTAGGATGAACACTGGCAGGAAGAACTCCAGGCAGAAGGAATACTTCTTTATGTTCTTTATGTTTATGGGTTTGTGAAAGCAGCCTGGCAATTCAAGCCCACCTTAGTGAGAAAATTTTTAATTATTTTAATTGGGAGGATATTTGTTACAAGAAATATGTGCAAGTCAGCTGTAAGAAGGTATTAGCTATATTGTAAGTGACTCCGCCCTCCCTGATCAATCCTTCCATCAGAAGTGCAGTAGTTTTTCTAAGTGCAGTTTCTTCCCTTATAGTGGCATGATAGGAGATGATCTGAACCTGTGCTGGAACTCTGCTAACATGACCCACATTCAGATGGAGGCCTCTGACAGTAACCCCTGATTTTTTCATGCAACTCAGTTTTGTATTCTCTAAGAAATAGAAGCTGTCAGTCAAAACGTTACTGCAACCTGAACTATCCAATACGGTTACTGAAGCAAATTCTGCAATGATTATTTCAAACTGTGGCTGATGAGGAGGGGCTTGCAGGAAATTTAGGACTGTTTGCTCCCTCCAAAAGCATGATTAGCAACATAAGCACCATAGGAGCCAAAGCTCGAGACTGCATGTATCATTCAAGAATAGAAAGACTAGGGGAATAAAAATTTCTGTTCTTCATCACTTTCATGTATTTTCATTTGGCTCATAATTTCTTATCTCAGTTTTAGAACCTGAGTTAGCACTGTAAAGGGGATAACGGAAGTGCCTTTTGCATTTGAAATATAAAGGGCATGTGTGCATATGCTCGTGTGTGTGTATAACATGAAAGAAGAGAAACATTTCAATAAGACTTCTAAAACAAAGAGTTATATTCCTCTTTATTCCTCATTTTGAAAGTACTAATGAATTTAAGATTTTAATATTGAGGATAATTCTAATGTTATACTAGATTGTCTTCACTTTATATACAACTTTTCTTTCATTCTCTCAAGAAATCATTTCCCTTATCGATTCTTTTTTATTTTTAATTAATTAATTTTAATTGGAGGCTAATTACTTTACAATATTGTAATGGTTTTTGCCATACATTGACATGAATCAGTCATGGGTGTACATGTGTTCCCTATCCTGAATCCCCCTCCCACCTTTCTCCCGATCCCATCCCTCAGGGTCATCCCTGAGCACCCTGTATCATGCATTGAACCTGGACTGGCAATCTATTTCACATATGATAATATACATGTTTCAATCCCATTCTCTCAAATCATTCCACCCTTGGCTTCTCCCAGAGAGTCCAAAAGTCTGTTCTTTACATCTGTGTCTCTTTTGCTAACTCGAATATAGGGTCATCATTACCATATTTCTAAATTCCATATGTATGTGTTAGTATACTGTGTTGCTGTTTTTCTTTCTGACTTACATCACTCTGTAGAATAGGTTCCAGTTTCATCCACCTCAGTAGAACTGATTCAAATACATTTTTTTAATAACTGAGTAATATTCCATTGTGCATATGTACCACAGCATTTGTCTGCTCATGGACATCTAGGCTGCTTACATGTCCTGGCTATTGTAAACAGTGCTGCGATGAACATTGGGTACACGTGTCTCTTTCAATTCTGGTTTCCTCGGTGTGTATGCCCAGTGGGATTGCTGGGTTATATGGCAGTTCTATTTCCAGTTTTTTTAAGGAATCGCCACACTGTTCTCCATAGTGGCTGGACTAGTTTGCATTCCCACCAACAGTGTAAGAGGGTTCCTTTTGCTCTTCACCCTCTCCAGCATTTATTTTTTGTAGACTTTTTGATAGCAGCCATTCTGACCAGCGTGAGATGGTCCCTCATTGTGGTTTTGATTTGCATTTCTCTGATAATGAGTGATGTTGAGCATCTTTTCATGTATTTGTTAGCTATCTGTATGTCTTTGGAGAACTGTCTGTTTAGTTCTTTGGCCCATGTTTCGATTGGGTCATTTATTTCTCTGGAATTGAGCTTCAGGAGCTGCTTGTATATTTTTGAAATGAATTGTTTGTCAGTTGCTTCATTTGCTATTATTTTCTCCCATTCTGAAGGCTGTCTTTTCACCTTGCTCATAGTTTCCTTCATTGTGCAAAAACTTTTAAGTTTAATTAGGTCCCATTTGTTTATTTTTGCTTTTATTTCCATTACTCTGGGAGGTGGGTCATATAGGATCCTGCTGTGATTTATGTCAGAGAGTGTTTTGCCTATGTTTTCCTCTAGGAGTTTTATAGTTTCTGGTCTTATATTTAAATCTTTAATGAATTTTGAGTTTATTTTGTGTATGGTGTTAGAAGGTGTTCTAGTTTCTTTCTTTTACAAGTGGTTAACCAGCTTTCTATTTTGTTCCATTGATCTATTTTTCTGTCTTTGTGCCAGTACCATACTGTCTTGATGACTGTAGGTTTGTAGTATAGTCTGAAGTCAGGCAGGTTAATTCCTCTGCTTCCATTCTTCTTTCTCAAGATTGCTTTGGCTATTTGAGGTTTTTTGTATTTCCATACAAATTGTGAAATTATGTGTTCTAGTTCTCTGAAAAATACCATTGGTAGCTTGATAGGGATTGCACTGAATCTATAGGTTGCTTTGTGTAGTATACTCATTTTCACTATATTGATTTTTCTGATCACTATATTGATTCTGATCCATGAACATGGTATATTTCTCCATCTATTTGTGTCATCTTTGATTTCTTTCATCAGTGTCTTATAGTTTTCTATATATAGGTCTTTTGTTTCTTTAGGTAGATTTATTCCTAAGTATTTTATTCTTTTCGTTGCAATGGTGAATGGAATTGTTTCCTTAATTTCTCTCTCTGTTCTCTCATTGTTAGTGTATAGTAATGCAAGGGATTTCTGTATGTTAATTTTGTATCCTGCAACTTTACTATATTCATTGATTAGCTCTAGTAATTTTCTGGTGGAGTCTTTAGGGTTTTCTATGTAGAGGATCATGTCAACTGTAAACAGTGAGAGTTTTACTTCTTCTTTTCCAATCTGGATTGCTTTTATTTATTTTTTTTTCTTCTCTGATTGCTGTGGCTAAAACTTCCAATGCTATGTTGAATAGTAATGGTGAGAGTGGGCACCCTTGTTTTGTTCCTGACTTTAGGGGAAATGGTTTCAATTTTTCACCATTGAGCATAATGTTTGCTGTAGGTTTATCATAGATAGCTTTTATTATGTTGAGGTATGTTCCTTCTATGCCTGCTTTCTGGGGTTTTTTATCATAAATGGATGTTGAAATTGTCAAAGGCTTTTTCTGCATTGATTGAGATAATCATATGGTTTTTATCTTTCAATTTATTAGTGTGGTGTATCACATTGATTTGCAAATGTTGAAGAATCCTTGCATTGCTGGGATAAAGTCCACTTGGTCATGATGTATGAACATTTTAATATGTTGGATTCTGTTTGCTAGAATTTTGTTAAGGATTTTTGCATCTATGTTCATCAGTGATATTGGCCTGTAGTTTTCTTTTTTTTGTAGCATCTTTATCTGGTTTTGGTATTAGGGTGATGGTGGCCTCATAGAATGAGTTTGGAAGTTTACCTTCCTCTGCAATTTTCTGGAATAGTTTGAGTAGGATAGGTGTTAGTTCTTCTCTAACTTTTTGGTAGAATTCAGCTGTGAAGCCCTCTAGTCCTGGGCTTTTGTTTGTTGGAAGATTTCTGATTACAGTTTCAATTTTTGTGCTTGAGATGTATCTATTAAGATTTTCTATTTCTTCCTAGTTCAGTTGTGGAAACTTATAATTTCTAAGAATTTTTCCATTTCTTCCAAGTAGTCCATTTTATTGTCATATAGTTGCTGATAGTAATCTCTTATGATCCTTTGTATTTCTGTGTTGTCTGTTGTGAATTCTCCATTTTCATTTCTAATTTTGCGGATTTGTTTCTTATCCCTTTTTTTCTCGATGAGTCTGGATAATGGTTAGTCTATTTTATTTATCTTCTTAAGGAACTAGCTTTTAGAATTGTTGATTTTTGCTATAGTCTCCTTTGTTTCTTTTTCATTTATTTCTGCCCTAATTTTTATTTCTTTCCTTCTACTACTCTTGTGGTTCTTCATTTCTACTTTTTCTAGTTGCTTTAGGTGTAAAGTTAGGTTATTTATTTGATTTTTCTCTTGTTTCTTGAGGTAAGCTTAAATTGCTATGAATCTTCCCCTTAGCATAGCTTTTACGAATCCCATAGGTTTTGGGTTGTTATGTTTTCATTTTCATTACTTTCTATGTATATTTTTATTTCTTCTGTGGTTTGTTGGTTATTCAGAAGTGTGTTATTTAGCCTCCATATGTTTGTATTTTTAATAGTTTTTTTCCTGTAAGTAAATTCAGTCACTCAGTCAGGTCCGAATCTTTGCAAATCCAAGAATCACAGCATGCCAGGCCTCCTGTCCATCACCAATTTCCGGAGTTCACTCAAACTCATGTCCATCGAGTCGGTGATGCCATCCAGCCATCTCATCCTCTGTCGTCCCCTTCTCCTCCTGCCCCCAATCCCTCCCAGCATCAGAGTCTTTTCCAATCAGTCAACTCTTCGCATGAGGTGGCCAAAGTATTGGAGTTTCAGCTTCAGCATCAGTCCTTTCAATGAACACCCAGAACTGGTCTCCTTTAGGATGGACTGGTTGGACCTCTTTGCAGTCCAAGGGACTCTCAAGACTCTTCTCCAACACCACAGTTCAACAACATCAATTCTTCGGTGATCAGCTTTCTTCACAGTCCAACTCTCACATCCATACATGACCACTGGAAAAACCATAGCCTTGACTGGACAGACCTTTGTTGGCAAAGTAATATCTCTGCTTTTCAGTATGCTGTCTAGGTTGATCATAACTTTCCTTCTGAGGAGTAAGCATCTTTCAATTTCATGGCTGCAATTACCATCTGCAGTGATTTTGGAGCCCCCCAAAATAAAGCCTGACACTGTTTCCACTGTTTCCCCATCCATGACATGATGGGACTGGATGCCATGATCTTCGTTTTCTGAATGTTGAGCTTTAAGCCAACTTTTTCACTCTCCTCTTTCACTTTCATCAAGAGGCTTTTTAGTTCCTCTTCAATTTTTGCCACAAGGGTGGTGTCATCTGCATATCTGAAGTTATTGATATTTCTCCTGGCAATCTCAATTCCAGTTTGGGCTTCTTCCATCCCAGCGTTTCTAATGATGTCCTCTGAGTATAAGTTAAATAAGCAGGGTGACAATATACAGCCTGACGTACTCCTTTTCCTATTTGGAACCAGTCTGTTGTTCCATGTCCAGTTCTAACTGTTGTTCCCTGACCTGCATATAGGTTTCTCAAGAGGCAGGTCAAGTGGTCTGGTATTCCCATCTCTTCCAGAATTATCCACAGTTTATTGTGATCCACACAGTCAAAGGCTTTGAAATAGTCAATAAAGCAGAAATAGATGTTTTTTCTGGAACTCTCTTGCTTTTTTGATGATCCAAGGATGTTGGCAATTTGATCTCTGGTTCCTCTGCCTTTTCTAAAATCAACTTGAACATCTGGACATTCACGGTTCACATACTGCTGAAGACTGGCTTGGAGAATTTTAAGCATTACTTTATGGAAGAAAATGAAGAGGAACTAAAAAGCCTCTTGATGAAAGTAAAAGAGGATAGTGAAAAAGTTGGCTTAAAAAATCAGAAAACTAAGAAAACTAAGATCATGGCATCTGGTCCCATCACCTCATGGGAAATAGTTGGGGAAACCGTGGAAATAGTGGCAGACTTTATTTTTTCAGGCTCCAAAATCACTGCAGATGGTGATTGCAGCCATGAAATGAAAAGACGCTTACTCCTTGGAAGGAAAGTTATGACCAACCCAGATAGCATATTCAAAAGCAGAGACATTAGTTTGCTAACAAAAGTCCGTCTAGTCAAGGCAATGGTTTTTCCAGTGGTCATGTATGGATGTGAGAGTAAGAGTGTGAAGAAAGCTGAGCACTGAAGAATTGATGTTTTTGAACTGTGGTGTTGGAGAAGACTCTTGAGAGGCCCTTGGACTGCAAGGAGATCCAACCAGTCCATTTTAAAGGAGATGAGTCCTGGGTGTTCTTTGGAAGGAATGATGCTAACGCTGAAACTCCAGTACTTTGGCCACCTCATGCGAAGTTTTGACTCATTGGAAAAGACTGATGTTGGGAGGGATTAGGGGAAGGAGGAGAATGGGACAACAGAGAATGAGATGGCTGGATGACATCACTGACTCAATGGACGTGAGTTTGAGTGAACTCCGGGAATTGGTGATGGACAGGGAGGCCTGCCGTGCTGCAGTTCATGGGGTCGCAAAGAGTCAGACACGACTGAGCGACTGAACTAAACTGAACAGAGATGAGTGCAACTGTGCAGTAGTTTCACCATTGTTTGCCTTTCTTTGGGATTGGAATGAAAACTGACCTTTTCCAGTTCTGTGGCCACTGCTGAGTTTTCCAAATTTGCTGGCATCTTGAGTGCAGCACTTTCACAGCATTATCTTTCAGGATTTGAAATAGCTCAACTGGAATTCCATCACCTCACTAGCTTTGTTTTAGTGATGCTTCTTAAGGCCCACTTGACTTCACATTCCAGGATGTCTGGCTTTCGGTGAATGATCACACCATTGTGATTATCTGGGTCATGAAGATCTTTTTGTACAGTTCTTCTGTGTATTCTTGCCACCTCTTCTTAATATCTTCTTCTGTTAGGTCCATACCATTTTTGTCCTTTATCGAGCCCATCTTTGCATGAAATGTTCCCTTGGTATCTCTAATTTTCTTGAAGAGATCTCTAGTGTTTCCCATTCTGTTGTTTTCCTCTATTTCTTTGCAGTGATCGCTGAGGAAGGCTTTCTTATCTCTCCTGCTATTCTTTGGAACTCTGCATTCAGATGCTTATATCTTTCCTTTTCTCCTTTGCTTTTTGCTTCTCTTCTTTCACAGTTATTTGTAAGGCCTCCCCAGACAGCCATTTTGCTTTTTTGCATTTCTTTTCCATTGGGATGGTCTTAATCCCTGTACAATGTCATGAACCTCCATCCATAGTTCATCAAGCACTCTTTCTATCAGATCTAGTCTCTTAAATCTATTTCTCACTTCCACTGTATAATCATAAGGGATCTGATTTAAGTCATACTGGAATGGTCTAGTGGTTTTCCCCACTTTCTTCATTTTAAGTCTTATTTTGGCAATAAAAGATTCATGATCTGAGCCACAGTCAGCTCCTGGTCTTGTTTTTGCTGACTGTATAGAGCTTCTCCATCTTTGGCTGCAAAGAATATAATCAATCTGATTTTGGTGTTGACCATCTGGTGATGTCCATGTGTAGAGTCTTCTCTTGTGTTGTTGGAAAAGGGTGTTTGCTGTGACCTGTGCATTCTCTTGGCAAAACTCTAATAGCTTTTGCTCTGCTTTTCCTGTAGTTGACATCTAATCCTACCGCCTTGTGGTCAGAAAAAATGCTTGGAATGATTTCTTTTTTTTTTTTTTTAATTTTCCAAGTCCAGATTTATGGCCCAGGATGTGATCTACCTTGAGAAGTTTCCATGTACACTTGAGAAAAAGTTGAAATTCATTGTATTGGGGTAAAATGTCTTATAGATATCAATTAGGGATAACTGGTCCATGGAATCATTTAAAGTTTGTGTTTCCTTGCTAATTTTCTGTTTAGTTGACCTATCCATAGATGTGAGTGGGGTATTAAAGTCTCCCACTATTATTTGTTACTGTTAATTTCCCCTTTCATTATTGTTAGCATTTGCCTTACATATTTCAGTGCTCCTATGTTGGGTGCATATATGTATATTTATAATTGTTATATCTTCTTCTTGGATTGATCCCTGATCATTATGTAGTGTCCTTCTTTGTCTCTTTTCACAGCCTTTATTTCAAAGTCTATTTTATCTGATACAAGTATTGCTACTCCTGCTTTCTTATGGTCTCCATTTGCATGAAATATCTTTTCCAGCCCTTCACTTTCATTCTGTATGTGTCTCTTGTTCTCAGGTGGGTCTCTTTTAGACAGCATATATAGGGGTCTTGTTTTTGTTTCCATTCAGTCAGTCTTTGTCTTTTTGTTGGGACATTCAACCCATTTACACTTTAGGTAATTATTGGTAAGTGTGATCCTCTTGCCATTTACTTTGTTGTTTTGGGTTTGAGTTTATAAACATTTTCTGTGTTTCCTGTCTAGAAAAGATCCTTTAGCATTTGTTGGAGAGCTGGTTTTGTGGTGCTGCATTCTCTCAGCTTTTGCTTGTCTGTAAAGCTTTTGATTTCTCCTTCATATTTGAATGAGATCTTTGCTGGGTACAGTAATCTGGGTTGTAGGTTTTTCTCTTTCATCACTTTAAGTATGTCCTGCCATTCCCTTCTGGCCTGAAGAGTTTCTATTGAAAGATCAGCTGTTATCCTTATGGGAATCCCCTTGTGTGTTATTTGTTGTCTTTCCCGTTCTGCTTTTAATATTTGTTCTTTGTGTTTGATATTCATTAATTTGATTAATATGTGTCTTGGGGTATTTTACCTTAGGTTACCCTGTTTGGAACTCTCTGGGTTTCTTGGACTTGGGTGGCTATTTCCTTCCCCATTTTAGGGAAGTTTTCAACTATTATCTCTGCATGTATTTTCTCATGGCCTTTCTTTTTGTCTTCTTCTGGAACTCTTATGATTAGAATGTTGTGGCTTTTGACATTGTCACAGAGGTCTTTGAGGTTGTCCTCATTTCTTTTAATTCTTTTTTCCTCTCTACTTCATTTATTCCACCATTCTATCTTCCACCTCACTTATCCTATCTTCTGCCTCAGTTATTCTACTTTTGGTTCCCTTCAGAGTGTTTTTTATCTCAGTTATTGCATTATTCCTTATTGATTGACTCTTTTTTTTTGTTTTGTTTTTGTTTGTTTTTTGTCTTTTTTTAAATTTTATTTTATTTTTAAACTTTACAATATTGTATTAGTTTTGCCAAACATCGAAATGAATCTGCCACAGATATACCCGTGCTCCCCATCCTGAACCCTCCTCCCTCCTCCCTCCCCATACCCTCCCTCTGGGTCATCCCAGTGCACCAGCCCCAAGCATCCAGTATCGTGCATCGAACCTGGGCTGGCGACTCGTTTCATACATGATATTATACATGTTTCAATGCCATTCTCTCAAATCTCCCCACCCTCTCCCTCTCCCACAGAGTCCATAAGACTGATCTATACATCAGTGTCTCTATTTCTGTCTCGTACACAGGGTTATTGTTACCATCTTTCTAAATTCCATATATATGTGTTAGTATACTGTAATGGTGTTTTTCTTTCTGGCTTACTTCACTCTGTATAATAGGCTCCAGTTTCATCCACCTCATTAGAACTGATTCAAATGTATTCTTTTTAATGGCTGAGTAATACTCCATTGTGTATATGTACCATCACTTTCTTATCCATTCATCTGCTGATGGACATCTAGGTTGCTTCCATGTCCTGGCTATTATAAACAGTGCTGCGATGAACATTGGGGTACACGTGTCTCTTTCCCTTCTGGTTTCGTCAGTGTGTATGCCCAGCAGTGGGATTGCTGGATCATAAGGCAGTTCTATTTCCAGTTTTTTAAGGAATCTCCACACTGTTCTCCATAGTGGCTGTACTAGTTTGCATTCCCACCAACAGTGATTGACTCTTTTTTATTTCTTCTAGGTCCTTGTTAAACATTTCTTGCATCTTCTCAATCCTTGTCTCCAGACTATTTATCTGTATCTCCATTTTGTTTTCAAGATTTTGGATCATCTTTACTATCATTATTCTGAATTATTTTTCAGGTAGACTCCCTATCTCCTCCTCTTTTGTTTGGTTTGATGGACATTTATCATGTTCCTTTATCTGCTGAATATTTCTCTGCCTTTTCATCTTGTTTATATTGCTGTGTTTGCTGTGTTTATATTGCATGTGTTTATATTCTGTATGCTGGTAGTCTGTGGTTTCTCTTTATTGTGGAGATTCCTCCCTGTGGGTGGGGTTGAATGAGTGACTTGTCAAGGTTTCCTGGTTTGGAAGCTTGTGTCAGTGTTCTGGTGGGTGGAACTGGATATCCTCTCTCTGGAGTGCAAGGAAGCGTCCATTAGTGAGTTTTGAGGTATTTGGGCGTTTGGTGTGACTTTTGGCTGCCTGTATTTTAATGTTCAGGGTTATGTTCCTACATTGTTGGAGAATTAGCTTGGTATGAAACTTGTTGGCTCTTGGGCGGAGCCTGGTTTCAGTGTAGGTATGGAGGCTTTTGGATGAGCTCTTGTTGATTAATGTTTCCTGGAGTCAGGAATTTTCTGGAGTTCTCAAGTTTTGGATTTAAGCCTCCTGCCTCTGGCTTTCAGTCTTATTTTTACAGTAGTCTCAAGACTTCTCCATCCATACAGCACCAATGATAAAACATCTAGATTAATGGTGAAAAGATTCTCTACAGTGAGTGACACCCAGAGAGGTTCACAGAGTTACACGGAGAAGAGAAGAGGGAGGAGGGAGATAGAGGTGACCAGGAGAAGAAGAGGGGGAATCAAAAGGGAAGAGAGCAATCTAGCTAGTTATCAATTCCCTATGTGCTCTCCACAGTCTGTAACACTCAGAGAGGTTCATGGAGTTATATAGAGAAGAGAAGAGGGAGGAAGAAGATAGAGATGGCCAGGAGGAAAAGATGGGGGTGGGTCAAAAGGAGAGAGACATATCTAGCCAGTAATCAGTTCCCTAAGTGTTCTCCACTGCCTGGAACACCCAAAAAGATCCACAGAGTTGGGTAGTGAAGAGAAGGGGGACGGAAGAAATAGAGGTGACCTGGGGGAGAAAAAGGAGAGTCAAAAGGGGGAGAGAGCAATCAAGCCAGTAATCACACTCCTAAGTAAAAATGGGTACTGAAGATTGGATTCTTAAAGGTACAAAATTGATAACAAAAACCAAAAATCAAAGATTAAGACTCTAGAGTAGAGGTTAGACTCTCAAAAATACAATACTATGTATGGAACAGTCTTATGGACTCTGTGGGAGAGGGAGAGGGTGGGAAGATTTGGGAGAATGGCATTGAAACATGTAAAATATCATGTATGAAACGAGATGCCAGTCCAGGTTCAATGCACGATACTGGATGCTTGGGGCTGGTGCACTGGGACGACCTGGAGGGATGGTATGGGGAGGGAGGAAGGAGGAGGGTTCAGGAGGGGGAGCACATGTATACCTGTGATGGATTCATTTTGATGTTTGGCAAAACTAATACAATTACGTAAAGTTTAAAAATAAAATAAAATTTAAAAAAAAAACAAAAGAAGATCACAAAAATTATAAAAATTATATATATGAAATTTGCTTTAAAAATAGGGCCTTTTTTTGCAAGGTAATTGTAGGTTATAAAAATGAAAATTAAAGGAGTAATAAAGAACTTAAAATTTTTTTAAAATTGAAAAAATTTAAAAATGATAATAGTAAAATATATCTAGGAATTTGTCTGGAGCTGTTGAGGGCAGTGTGGGGTCAGTTCAGTTTCAGATAGTTCCTTGTTCCAGCTTATACTTCTTCTCAAGGTCTATAGGCCCCTTCCAATGTAGTCAGTGCTAACTACAGGGTTTTAATCTGTTGCACCTGTGACTTCCAGAGCGGTACCCTCTTCTTTGTTTATTTTGGCTTCTCTGTTTGCAAGTCTCTTCAGTGTCTAATTTCTGCCCTGACACAAGGGGGTGAAGGTGGTCACTTATTTAGGCTAACTTGTTTAGTTGTGCTGTGGGGAAGGAGGAACACTGCAAACAAATATCACTGGCGTGTGTGGGGAGTGCTCACAGTGTCTGAGCCACACTGGGTTTGCCCCCGCTCACGGTGTGTGTGCTTTCCCAGTCTACACTGCTCAGGCTCCAGATTGCTCTTCAGGGGAACTGTCTAAAGTGGGCCCTGGGTTTCATGCACTTCCCAGGTCTAAGCCACTCAGGTTCAGGTTCTTGGGTAATCCACAAAGGCACAGACTCAGCTGGGCCTGTGTTTTGTGCCCTTTCCAGGTCCGAGGAGCTCAGGCGACCAGGTGCTTAGCGAGCACACTCTCCCAGGTGTGTGGTATGTCTTGTCACCTCCCTAGTCCCAGCCCCTCAGTTTTCTGGGTGCGCTGCAAGAACGCCATCTCAGGTGTGCCATGTGTCTCCTCTGGGGAGCTGATCTCTGACTGTGACCCTCCTGGCGGATGTCAACCGTCCAGGATCCCAGTAACTGGGAGCCTGCTCACAGTTTGGTGGAGGATGCCATCTCTGGGGCCGAGCTTGCCTCTTGCTTTTTGACTCTGGCTATTGCCTGCCTGCTTCTCTGCCTCTGGTTGGGGGAGGGGCCGGTCCGCGCTGGCTAGCTCTTCTCTGGTTTCACTCAGTCCTTTGTTCTGTGAGTGGGCCAGGCTGTGCCTCAGAGCTTTTCGCGAGAAAGTTCTCTCACTCTCTTTTTTTTTTTTTTCTTTCTGGCTATCCCACAGTTTGGGTTGCTATCTCATGTTAGCTCCCTCAGATTATCCTCAGGGCGTTCAGGCCGGGTCCCCATCCTATGCATGCAGCCCATGCCTCCCTGTTCAGTCCCTGCTGCTGGCGAATGCGTGCGTCTGGGCTACCTCCCTGCTACTCGTGGCTAGGTGCGTAATCTGTAGGTTCTTTTTTTTTTTTTTTTTCCTTCTGGTTATGTTGCCCCCTGAGATTACAAAACTCCCCACAGACCCACTGGTGAGGGGGTTTTCTGGTGTTTGAAAACTTCTCCATCACGACTCCCTCCCCAGGACTGGTCTCCGACCCTAACTCTTTTGTCTCTCTTTTTATCTTTTATATTTTGTTCTACCCCTTTCAAAGAGAGTGGGCTGCCTTTCTGGGTGCCTGGTGTCCTCTGCCAGCATTCAGAAGTTGTTTTGTGGAGTGGCGGCTGCGCAAAGGTGCAGGAGCGGCCCAGAGTAGCTACCCAATGCCCAAAGTCAGGGCGGCGGCTGAGAGGAGCTACCCCATGCCCAAGCTCAGGGGCCGCAGCCAAGAAGAGCACCACAACCCAATGGTAAGGAGCAGCGGCTGCTCTCTGCTGGAGTGCAGGTAAGAGAAGGTAAGAGAAACCTGAGGTAAGATAAATGCTGGGCTGGAGGAAGCACAAGCTGGAATCAAGATTGCTGGGAGAAATATCAATAACCTCAGATACGCAGACGATACCAGCCTTCTGGCAGAAAGTGAAGAATAACTAAAAAGCTTCTTGATGAAAGTGAAAGAGGAGAGAGAAAAAGTTGGCTTAAAGCTCAACATTCAGAAAACTAAGATCATGGCATCCGGTCCCATCACTTAATGGCAAATAGATGGGGAAACAGTGGAAACAGTGGCTGAATTTATTCTTCTGGGCTCCAATATCACTGAAGATGGTGATTGCAGCCATGAAGTTGGAAGACGCTTACTCCTTTGAAGGAAAGTTATGACCAACCTAGACAGCATATTCAAAAGCAGAGACATTACTTTGCCAACAAAGGTCCATCTAGTCAAGGCTATGGTTTTTCCTGTGGTCATGTATGGATGTGAGAGTTGGACTCTGAAGAAAGCTGAGTGCTGAAGAATTGATGCTTTTGAACTGTGGTGTTGAAGAAGACTCTTGAGAGTCCTTGGACTGCAAGGAGATCCAACCAGTCCATCCTAAAGGAGATCAGTCCTGTGTGTTCATTGGAAGGACTGATGTTGAAACTGAAACTCCAATACTTTGGCCACCTGATGCGAAGAGCTCATTGGAAAAGACCCTGATGCTGGGAAAGATTGAGAGCAGGAGGAAAAGGGGACGACAGAGGATGAGATGGTTGGATGGCATCATCGACTCAATGGACGTGGGTTTGGGTGGACTCTGGGAGTTGGTGATGGACAGGGATACCTGGCATGCTGCAGTTCATGAGGTCACAAAGAGTCGGACACGACTGAGTGACTGAACTGTAGGTAAGAGAAACCCAAGTAAGATGGTAAGCCCCAAGAGAGGGCATCAGAGGGCAGACAGACTAAAACCACAATCACAGACAACTAGCCAATCTGATCACATGGACCACAACTTGTCTAACTCAATGAAACTAAGCCATGCCATGTGGGGCCACCCAAGATGGACTCGTCATGGTGGAGAGGTCTGACAAATGTGGTCCCCTGGAGAAGGGAATGGCAAAACCCTTCAGTATTCTTGCCTTGAGAACCCCATGAACAGTATGAAAAGGCAAAAAGATAGAACACTGAAAGATGAACTCCCCAGGTCGGTTCAGTTCAGTTGCTCAGTCGTGTCCAACTCTTTGCAACCCCATGAATCACAGTACGCCAGGTCTTCCTGTGCATCACCAACTCCTAGAGCCTACCCAAACTCAAGTCCATTGAGTTGGTGATGCCATCCAGCCATCTCATCTTCTGTCATCCCCTTCTTCTCCTGCCCCCAATCCCTCCCAGTATCAGGGTCTTTTCCAATGAGTCAAATCTTTGCATGAGGTGGCCAAAGTATTAGAGCTTCAGCTTCAACATCAGTCCTTTCAATGAACACCCAGGACTGATCTCTTTTAGGATGGACTGGTTGGATCTCCTTGCAGTCCAAGGGACTCTCAAGAGTCTTCTCCAACACCACAGTTCAAAAGCATCAATTCTTCAGCACTCAGCTTTCTTCACAGTCCAACTCTCACATCCATACATGACCATTGGAAAAACCATAGCCTTGAGTAGACTGACCTTTGTTGGCAAAGTAATGTGTCTACTTTTCAATATGCTATCTAGGTTGGTCATAACTTTTCTTCCAAGGAGTAAGTGTCTTTTAATTTCATGGCTGGAGTCACCATCTGCAGTCATTTTGGAGCCCAAAAAAATAAAGTCAGCCACTGTTTCTACTGTTTCCCCATCTATTTGCCACGAAGTGATGGGACCAGATGCCATATCTTAGTTTTCTGAGTGTTGAGCTTTAAGCTAACTTTTTCACTCTCCTCTTTCACTTTCATCAAGAGGCTTTTTAGTTCCTCTTCACACTCTAGTAAAGTAATGCTCAAAATTCTCCAAGCCAGGCTTCAGCAATACATGAACTGTGAACTTCCAGATGTTCATACTGGTTGTAGAAAAGTCAGAGGAACCAGAGATAAAATTGCCCCAGGTCGGTAGGTACCCAATATTCTACTGGAGATCAGTGGAGAAATAACGCCAGAAAGAATGAAGGGATGGAGCTAAAGAAAAAACAACAACTAGTTCTGGATATGACTGGTAATAGAAGCAAGGTCCAATGCAAAGGAACCTGGAATGTTAGGTCCATGAATCAAGGCAAATTGGAAGTGGTCAAACAGGAGATGACAAGAGTGAACGTCGACATTCTAGGAATCAGCAAACTAAGATGGACTGGAATGGGTGAATTTAACTCAGATGACCATTATATCTACTACTTTTGGCAGGAATCCCTTAGAAGAAATGGAGTAACCATCATAGTCAACAAGAGAGTCTGCAATGCAGTACTTGGATGCAATCTCATAAACGACAGAATGATCTCTGTTCATTTCCAAGGCAAACCATTCAATGTCAGTGTAATCCAAGTCTAAATGGCACCCCACTCCAATACTCTTGCTTGGAAAATCCCATGGATGGAGGAGCCTGTTAGGCTGCAATCCATGGGGTCGCTAAGAGTCGGACACGACTGAGCGACTTCACTTTTGCTTTTCACTTTCATGCATTGGAGAAGGAAATGGCAGCCCACTCCAGTGTTCTTGCCTGGAGAATCCCAGGGACTGGGGAGCCTGGTGGGCTGCCATCTATGGGGTCACACAGAGTCGGAAATGACTGAAGTGACTTAGCATGCCCTGACCAATAACATTGAAGAAGCTGAACTTGAATGGTTCTATGAAGAACTACAAGACCTTTCAGAACTGACACCCAAAAAAAGATGTCCTTTTCATAATAGGGGACTGGAACACGAAAGTAGGATGTCAAAAAACACCTGGAGTAACAGGGAAATTTGGCCTTGGAGTACAGAATGAAGCTGGACAAAGGCTAATAGAGTTTTGCCAAGAGAACTCATGGGTCATAGAAAACACCTTCTTTGAACAACACAAGGAAAGACTCTACACGTGGACATCACCAGATGGTCAACACCAAAATCAGATTGATTATATTCTTTGCAGCCAAAGATGGAGAAGCTCTACACAGTCAGCAAATCAAGACTGGGAGCTGACTGTGGCTCAGATCATGAACTCCTTATTGCCAAATTCAGATTTAAATTGAAGAAATAGGGAAAACCACTAGACCATTCAGGTATGACCTAAATCAAACCACTATGATTATACAGTGGAAGTGAGAAATAGATTTAAGGGACTAGATCTGATAGAATGCCTGATGAACTATGGACTCAGGTTCATGTCATTGTACAGGAGACAGGGATCAAGACCATCCCCATGGAAAAGAAATGCAAAAAAGCAAAATGGCTGTCTGAGGAGGCCTTACAAATAGCTGAGAAAAAAAGAGAACTGAGAAAAAAAGGAGAAAGGGAAAGATATACCCATTTGAATGCAGAGTTCCCAAGAATAGCAAGGAGAGATAAGAAAGCCTTCCTCAGCGATCAATGCAAAGATATAGAGGAAAACAATAGAATGGGTAAGACTAGAGATCTCTTCAAGAAAATTAGAGATACCAAGGGAACATTTCATGCAAAGGTGAGCTCAATAAAGGACACAAATGGTATAGACCTAACAGAAGCAGAAGATATTAAGAAGAGGTGGCAAGAAGACACAGAATAACTATACAGAAAAAGATCTTCACGACCAAGATAACCACGATGGTGTGATCACTCACCTAGAGCCAGACATCCTGAAATGTGAAATCTAGTTGGCCTTAGGAAGTATCACTATGAGAAAAGCTAGTGGAGGTGATGGAATTCCAGTTGAGCTATTTCAAATCCTGAAAGATGATGCTGTGAAAGTGCTGCACTCAATATGCCAGCATATTTGGAAAACTCAACAGTGGCCACAGGACTGGAAAAGGTCAGTTTTCATTCCAATCCCAAAGAAAGGCAATGCCAAAGAATGCTCAAACTACCACACAATTGCCCTCATCTCACATGCTAGTAAAGTAATGCTCAAAATTCTCCAAGTCAGGCTTCAACAATACATCAGCCATGAAATTTCAGACGTTCAAGCTGGATTTAGAAAAGGCAGAGGAACCAGAGATCAAATTGTCGACATCCACTGGATCATGGAAAAAGCAAAAGAGTTCCAGAAAAACATCTATTTCTGCTTTATTGACTATGCCAAAGCCTTTGACTGTGTGGATAACAATAAACTGCGGACAACTCTGAAAGAGATGGGAATACCAGACCACCTGACCTGCCTCTTGAGAAATCTATATGTAGGTCAGGAAGCAACAGTTAGAACTCGACATGGAACAACAGACTGGTTTCAAATAGGAAAAGGAGTATGTCAAGGCTGTGTATTTTCACCCTGCTTATTTAACTTATATGCAGAGTACACCATGAAAAATGCTGGGCTGGAGGAAACACAAGCTGGAATCAAGATTGCCGGGAGAAATATCAATAACCTCAGATATGCAGATCATGCCACCCTTATGGCAGAAAGTGATGAAGAACTAAAGATCCTCTTGATGAAAGGGAAAGATGAGAGTGAAATAGTTGGCTTAAAACTCAACATTCAGAAAACTAACATCATGGCATCTGGTCCCATCACTTCATGGTAAGTAGATGGGGAAACAATTGAAACAGTGTCAGACTTTATTTTTGGGGGCTTCAAAATCACTGCAGATGGTGACACCAGCCATGAAATTAAAAGACGCTTACTCCTTTGAAGGAAAGTTATGACCTAGACAGAATATTCAAAAGCAGAGACATTAGTTTGCCAACAAAGGTCCATCTAGTCAAGGCTATGGTTTTTCCAGTGCTCATGTTTGGATGTGAGAGTTGGACTGTGAAGAAAGCTGATCACTGAAGAATTGATGCTTTTGAACTGTGGTGTTGGAGAAGACTCTTGAGAATCCCTTGGACTGCAAGGAGATCCAACCAGTCCATCCCAGAGGAAATTAGTCCAGGGTGTTCATTGGAAGTACTGATGCTGAGCCGGAAACTCCAATACTTTGGCCACCTGATGTGAAATGCTAACTCATTGGGAAAGATCCTGATGTTGGGAAAGATTGAAGGGAGGAGCAGAAGGGGACAATAGAGGATGAGATGGTTAGATGGCATCACCAACTCAATGGACATGAGTTTGGGTAGGCTCCGGCAGTTGGTGATGGACAGGGAAGCCTGGCATGCTGTGGTAATGGGGTCGTAAAGAGTGGGACATGACTGAGTGACTTAAGTGAACTGAACATATGCTCTTTCGATGAATTTGTGGGGCAGAGAGTGGTCTCCCCTTTTATTCCTCTGCCATTTTAGGAGTGCTCCGTCCCTTATTGATTCAATTGAAGAATAACTTACATGCATAAATTTAATCATTTGAAGTGTACAATTGGGTGGATCATGTTGATTGTAGATGCCAATGAAATCATCACTTAATTATAGAACAAAATATCTTCACTGCCACCTCCCCCAATCCCTTCTGTCCCTTTGCAGTCGATCCCTCTTCCCATTCCTTGCCCCACTGATCTGCTTTGTGGCATTACAGATTAATTTGCATCTTTTATAACTTGGATCATTGAGTACGTATTCTACTTTCCTCTTTCACTCAGCATAAGGTTTTTGCAAGCTGTCCATGATAACAGTAGTTCATTATTTTACTGCCAGATTATGTTTTATTCTCTTCACATACAACAATCTGTTTATTTGTTTACCTGTTTATGGATATTTGTGTTATTTCCAGTTGGAGCAATTTTAAATAATGCTACCATAAACTTATGAATTTTCTTCCTCATATTCAATCAATTTGACTCATTTATAGGATTTGAACTTCACAAATTGAACTACCTGCTTATATTGCAGAGCTATGATAATTCTGTTAACATTACAAGTTTGGAATTTTCTCAGCTCCATGTGTCAGGAAAGACTTTGCATGTGGAGTTCATAATAAAGTCTTACAGTAGAGCTTCACTGACTAAAATCTGAAATTTAAAATCATTTAAGAAGAAAGTAGAACTTAAATGTTACCAATAAAATATTAAAATAAAATAATGCAAGAAAATATATTGGCAATAAGACTGAATCACTATCAATCACAGAAATTAAAAATGAAAATATAGTATATGTGATATCCATAATACACAAATTATGTGAGCTTACCAGGAATACACAGAGATACAAACACCAAAATAGCTAGAGATCAGCCAGTTAAGTAAACTCATTCTGGTAAAGGGTATGCTGCTGCTGCTAAGTCGCTTCAGTTGTGTCCGATTCTGTGCGACCCCATAGACGGCAGCCCACCAGGCTCTCCCGTCCCTGGGATTCTCCAGGCAAGAATACTGGAGTGGGTTGCCATTTCCTTCTCCAATGCATGAAAGTGAAAAGTGAAAGTGAAGTCGTGTCCGACTCTTTGCGACCCCATGGACTGCAGCCTACCAGGTTCCTCCATCCATGGTATTTTCCAGGCAAGAGTACTGAAGTGGGGTGCCATTGCCTTCTCCGGCAAAGGGTATAGCAATCTGTTTATCAAAGCAATGGAGTAAAACTGTATGAGAAGAGACCAATGATAGACTATAACAATTCATTATAATCAATCCCAAAGAACCTTAAAATAATTATATAAATTCCAGTTCAAGTCACTTTTTATCAAGTGTCTTTAATCATTCACATAAAAGTCCTCAGAGAAACTATAAAATTCTAAGAAATCAGTTCAAGATGCCTTAAATTGCAGCAAGTATTGAAATACAACTGTAATCCACAATTCAACACAGATTATAGTATAGTAATAATTCATACTATATATACCACGGTTACTTTTTCACATTTATTAGCTCTGTGGTTTTCATGATTCTATAAGAGAAAGGGGTCAAAAGAAAGTCTTATAAATTGTCTTTACTGGGACATATATAAAATTAACTGTAGTTGATAAAACAAACAAGAAACAACACAGAATGCTCCAGAGTTCACCACAGGGCCACATAGCTACTGATACCTCTCATATAAAAATGAGTTATACCAGCATTAAGAAATGTCTTTTCCACTTTTTACAGGGATAAAAAAAAAAAATCCTCTTGGCTCCCTCTTCTCCCCTAGTTGTCTGGAGATCATAGCAACCAGAATGTAAGCTCCTTGAAAACAGGGATGTGGTCTGCCTGTTGTGTTCACTCCCATATCCTCAGCATGTGGAGCAATGCTAAGTAATGGAGGAACAGTGAATGCTTAACAGATAATTGTTAATGAATACTTTTGTTTCTACAAACTGTAGAAACATGTATTCAGAGTATAGTTAAGTACCGTGATGCTCCAAGCTCCACTGCCATTTAAGAAACCACTGAAATTGAATCTACAATGCCTTATACTCACCCTAATCACAAACAAGTAACAAACAACCTCACAGATGATTTTCACAAAGAGATGGGGTGATCCTTATGCTCATTTTCCAGGGATACACCTCCAAAGAGAGTTCAGATTTACCTTTGTTTTTTTTTTTTTTTTTAATCTTAAGTGCTCTGGTGTACCTGTACTACCATTTATTCAAGGTTGACTATATTCCTCAGCTTTGTGCAAAGAGTTTTATATTCATTATTCTCATCATATAGATGAGAGAACTTGAAATGCTTTTTTTCTTACATATTTCTCCACAACAGGAGGCAATAAATTCTCAGTCAATTGATTTCCTCTCTGCAAAGACTTTCATACCAGGGATAGTTTTGCTAAATGTTTAGTGGATGAGTGAATGGATGGATGGTTAGACAAATTTGCAGCAGTGGAATTTTCAGATAAAGAAATGATTGCTTTCTGAGTGTGCAATGGCACCTTATTTGTTAGTAGAAGGACTTTGTAAGTTGCATCCACAATCAAGTAAAACTACTATGAAATTTCAAAAGTCATTTTAAATATACAAAAGAGGAGCATAATATTGGTAAAGAATATTGGTAAAGCTTCCCTGGTAAAGAATTTGCCGGCAATGCAAGAGACCCTGGTTCGATTCCTGGGTGGGGAAGATCCCCTGGAGAAGGGATAGGCTACCCACTCCAATATTCTTGGGCTTCCCTAGTAGCTCAGTCAGTAAAGAATCAGACTGCAATGCAGGAGACCTGGGTTTGGTCACTGAGTTGGGAAGATCCCCTGGAGGAGGGCATGGCAACCCACTCCATTACTCTTGCCTGGAGAATCCCCAAGGAGAGAGGAGCCTGGCAGGCTGCAGTTCATGGGGTCACAAAAAATTGGACATAGAAGGCAATGCACCCCACCCCAGTACTCTTGCCTGGAAAATCCCATGGATGGAGGAGCCTGGTGGGCTACAGTCCATGGGGTCGCTAAGAGTCAGACATGACTCTTAGTGTGTCTTTCACTTTTTTTAGCATGACTCACTTTTACTTTTCACTTTCATGCACTGGAGAAGGAAATGGCAATCCACTCCAGTGTTCTTGCCTGGAGAATCCCAGGGATGGGGGAGCCTGGTGGGCTGCCGTCTATGGGGTTGCACAGAGTCGGACACGACTGAAGCGACTTAGCAGCAGCAGCAGCAGCAGAGCGACTGACTGTACAGCATAATATTAGGGACACAGACAAATGTAGTCTGCCAAGACTCAGTCATGGTCCTTAAAAGGAAGATGACAGAAACATATTAATACATAATCTAGGATTCCATTAAATCAAAGGGCTAGGCAGGAAAATATTTAAATCTTTTGAAATACCCTCAATTCAAGGTTCCATTAAATGATCAACCTGGTGAGAGTTGGAAAAATAGACTGTGTGAGCTACAAGAATAGATTGTTTTGAAGTACATAAAAGTTTGAAGTATTAAAAAGAGCTCAGCCTCATTGTCCATATTAGAAACAAATTTCTCTGAGTGTTAACAACTGTTTGTCTCTTGTTCAAGATGTTATATAAACTCAGTGAACTAAGATAATTTTCTCCCTAGTGAATACACATATTTCAACTGCAGGATACTTAAAATTAAGAACTAATTATTATAAAGTAAGAATACTAAAATTAATTTTAATATTATTATGTAATAGATACTTTTCATCTACTTACACATTTTTAGATAATTTGATCTACTAGTGTGATAATCTTTTAAGTCCAATAATTTAAAGTGTAAAATTGTGTAAAAAATATAATTATAGATTTATGATTTTCAGGCACAGATAAGTCAGATAATTGACTTATGACCAAACCTTCTTACTGTAGGTTTACTGTGTGGACACGTCCAATGGTCATTTCTCTTTTGCCCAGTATGCAACTGAAATGCACTTAGCACTGATAAAACCTTCATACTGATTCTGTGACCTACTGAGTAAGAATGATGAAAATTGAGAAACCCTCATGAATCAGGTCAAAGCTAGACTTTACCTGAAACCGTATCCTTGCTCCTGCTTTCCTTCTTTCTTTGAAGGCTGTTCCTGAACTGTACTTCTGCTCTAAGTCTTGTGCACCTGAATCTTTGACACAAGCTCTGCCCCTAGATAACCCAATCTTCAACCCTGTATGAGTTAGCATATTGAACTGTATCTTAGACTGTTTGTAGTAGCTATGGTAAACCACTCTGATTTAAGCATTTTTAAGTTGAGAGTATGAGTTATATGTTCATAAACCATATCCCTTTTGGAAAATTAGATTTTTCTTTAGGAAGTTGATATCACATTTTCGTGCACAAACTAAAAATATGCCAAGTAGATATTGTTGAAATGAAATCACTGTCTGGAAACTATTTTTGAAGCCTAAAGCTGATTTTCATATTGAAAGTAATCTATACTTCTATAATTCCTACTTGGCTTCTCTGAATAGACACCAATTTTTCCATGATCCATTACAAAGATGGATCTTTCTATACTATTTCAGGTACTAAATCAAGCTTTCTTAATTGCGATGGGTTTTTCCTAAAGGTTAAAGTGCTTGGAGTTCTTTCTCCGTACTTCAATGTATATAAATTAGAGCTGTGGTTAAGCCTTGATATTTTCCTATGGCATGTTTTCCTGGAAAGTTTTATTTAATTTATAGGCCCAAATTTGTATAAGATTAAATAATTATCTTGGTTTCATCTACATCTCCTTTGAATTTGGGAAAGTTAGAAATAGGTACGTGCACACACAATTTCCTAGTGAAAATGGAAATTAACAGAGATTGACAATTGTCTCCCAATTATCTCCTAGAAATAGCCATCTGTTTTAGCTGTTCCATGAGCAACTAGATAAAGTTCTGAAAAGAGTGTTAACAGAAGTGAGATGTGGAACTTCTTGCTCATATCCTAAAAGGGAGGGTCACATCTTTCTCACAACCCTTCCTTCATCTGTTGCTTGGAACATGAACATAATTATATAACATCCTGAGCCGAGATGACATCCCAGCAAAGGCAAAGCAGCAGGGCCTGTAAGGAACCACAATGTAGCATAGCTGTTACAGAAACCTGCTATGTGAGAGCATAAAACACTTCTATCTTATTCAAATCACTGTTTTGAGTCTGTGTTACAGCTGAAATAATATCCTAACTTTAACATATAAACTTTTAAGTTTGATACATTATCTGCAATTTCCCAAGTTTCTGTATCTTTGGATAATTATATCTTCTCCAGCCCCATTCTTAAAAGTAAAAACAAAGTGAATGGGTAAGACCTGTTCCATATAAAATATTTTTCTGAGGAATATTGAAAGAAAAATATAACTAGAAATTACTAACCAAGGGCCTTTCTGAAAAGGTAAAGCTGATAACAGTAAAAATAATTGAACTATGGAACAGTGATTGCTTTGCTTCCTAATGTTATGCTTGATTTTATAGAGTTTTAATTTGTAAAAGGCTCAGAAAAACAGTAGCGTCATATGGTATCACTATGTTGATTAGCATTTAGTGAGTTAGCAGCTTTAGAGTCTTTTAAAAGATCTCATTGAGGTCCATTTTTATGTATGGCAAAGAATCTGCCTACAATACAGGAGACCTGGGTTTGATCCCTGGGTCAGGAAGATCCCCTGGAGAAAAGAATGACAACCTACTCAAGTATTCTTGCCTGGAAAATCCCATGGACAGAGAAACCTCGTGGTCTAGAGTCCATGGGGTCACAAAGAGTGAGACATGACTAAGAGACTAACACACACACACAAACACACACACACAGGTTTATTTTTATGTATATACCTTTTTGGCCTATCTATTGAGAACGCATCTGAACAAAAATACATACAGAACAATAATTGTCTATCTCTTGCAATTGCTGAACCAGTCATATGCTTTTTTGATACTCACCAGTACATTATATTGGCTTCCTTGGTGGCTCAGATGGTAAAGCGTCTGCCTGCAATGCAGGAGACTCAGGTTCTATCCCTGGGTCAGGAAGATCCCCTGGAGAAGGAAATGGCAACCCACTCCAGTACTCTTCCCTGGAAATTCCATGGACTGAGGAGCCTGGTAGGCTGCAGTCCATGGGGTCGCAAAGAGTCGGACGCGACTGAGTGACTTCACTTTTTTTCACTTTAGTATGTTATACAGTCAACTATTCATGATATTGAACTCTCAAATGATTCTGAAAGTTAAGCAAATATTGAATCCCCTCCTTATTCTTTCTATAAAGTATTTGTATCCTGATGTCTGTGAAATTTTGATTAGAGTTTTTTCCCAAGTAGTACTTTTGACCCAAAGAAAATGTTTAGTAAACATATTCCTGTCCTGTTTTACTACTGTTACCACTGCTTATTACTACCAACATATAACATAGTAGGTAGTGGGTGGAGAAGAAAGGAGAGAAAGGGGAAAAGTGAAGGCAAAGAAAGAGGAAAAAATAGGAGAATTAAAGGACAATAAGTAAAAAAAGAGAAAGAGAAGTTGAAACAGTACTACTAGAGTGGAAAAATGAAATTACAACTTCAACTTAAACAAAAATATGTTCAATTACTTGTAAGTCTTTGCAGATAAGTGAAGTTCACTGGGGCCAGAGTTGTGTATTTCATATCTCTGAGTAAAAGATTAGCTATGCTATAAAAATACAAGCTAATATCAACACAGGATGAGGTTTGGCTTAGAACCAAATACTTCTTTCTTTGAGCATAAGCTGTGCTAGAAATTTAGCTAAATTTGCTTTTCTCATTTCTAGTATATTTCCTTAAAACTCCTTGATAAACATGGTTAAGAGATAAAAATAGATCACATCCATAATGCTACTCTATTTGATATTAACCATCTTTTCATTTTAAAGGGTTGTTTTTGATAGATTTTGCATTAAGTTTCTCCAGATAGCCTTGATCTCTTTAGTATAAAATGAAAGACCTTGATTCATTGAAGAAAAAAATACCTGGGGAGTATATTTACAGGTAATGCTAACTGCATTTGGTTGTCATGGAAACTGAAGTTTTAAAATGATGGTGAAATGATTGCCAAAGCAAGCACAAAGAAGACCCACAAAACAAAACACTTGCATATAGTTGTTATGGTAACTATTCATTTTGACAAATATTTTTCCTTTTTCTCTAAATTAATCATTTGAAATACTAGTATCTCAAAATTTCTGCTTTGAGCACTTAATATAAAATATATCTTATACCAAGGACAGATGTTAGCTTGGAAATATCTTACTTATGTGAAGTAATATAACATCTATATGTGTACCTGTGTGTGTGTCTGTGTGCACGTCTGTGCAAGTTTTAGTTTATGCACAGAGAGACACATCCCTGGATTGCTAATAACTAGAGTGACTGTTCCAGGCTAGTGACTTTGAAGGTTGCCTCAGTTGATAGAAAATGGGCAATGATTCAGGGAGACTTCTAGTGGAGAAGAAGTAGGTTGCTCTGTTCACTGAGATCAGAGGAATGAGAAAGAATTAATGTTTATTAAGTACTTAAAAAGCTAGGAAGTAGGCTTTTACATTTGCTTTCTTGTTAAACCTAGTTGTCACTGGGTCTTTGCACTAGTGTACCAGACTCAGGACTAGTACTAACCTTTGAGGCTAGTACTGTTCTCATTTTACAAGTGACGGAACCTGAATCTCAGAGATGCTAAATAAGTTGCCCAAGATCGTAGGCGAGTAAGTATGGAGCCAGGATTTGGATCTATATATTCCTGTCTTAAAACTCATTCTACTCCTTTGAAAAACAGCTGATTCTAGGACTGGAGTAGAGTATACTCAAGATGAGCCTGGAACATCTTGTAGTGCCAAAAAGTAAGACAGTTTAAATAAACACACACACACGCACACACACACACACACACACACGCACTGAATAGGGTGTGCTAAAAGGGACACTGGAACCAACTGAAAGAACTCCCAAAGGCTAAGGTTTGAACAACAAAATAAAGTCTATTGAATTATATTTCAAAGTGTAGAATAAATGTTCTTAGATCCATACTTACATAGATGATTGAATAAATAAATACAAAGGAGAGTAAACAAATTTTATTTATAGTAGTTGTCCAAATAATTTATACAGATGCTCCTCCTTTGAAGAGGTGGCATATAACATGCTATTCCATAAGTGTAGGCTGTGCATAGTGACTTCTTTCCAAAGAGCACACTATGGAATGGAGAAAAGAGTACCTGTGCGATGGAGAAACCTGATAAACAGTGCCTCAGCCTGCTGAACAAGGTTACCATCAACAGGATTAATAACGCCTTTAAAATTTGTTTGCAGGCTTAAAATAACCATGTGTAGTGACTTGAAATGTGCAGTTTTTAACATTTCCATTTTAATCAAGAAAGTTGAAGATGAAAAAATCTTGAAGGTGCAAAAAGGCTATCAGGTTTTGTGCAAATTTTAATGGTGTTCCTTATATTTTTATTCCTTGAAAATTGGTGTCATTGTTAATAATCAAAGAAAAAATAATAGTGAAAAAAAATTGCCACCCATGTGGACTTTATGTTGGCTTCAAGAAAATGCCAGTGTCAAGGGGTCTGGTTTCATTAAGTTAAGTGTAAGTCACTCACTCGTGTCTGATTCTTAGCGACCCCATGGACTGTAGCCCACCAGGCTCCTCTGTCCATGGAATTTTCCAGGCCAGAATACTCGAGTGGGTTGCCATTCCCTTCTCCAGGGGATCTTCCCTACCCAGGGATCAAACCTGGGTCTCCTGCACTGCAGGCAGATTCTTTACCATCTGAAGCACCGGGTTTCATTGGTGTTTGTTAAAGGAGCCTCAGAAATATCGGTCAGACTTTCACTTGTACTTATTTTATGTTTTTATTATATTTTACATATTTTATGGTGTCTCAAGGGTGCTTTTATGCTTTCACACTCGAGTAGAATATCACACATAACTGTGTTCCATGTCACTCAGCAGAATGTAGTTGTCAAGAGTAGAGTGAGGGGATAATAGATGATTAGACGTTAAGTTTAGACTTACTTTCATCACTTATTAACTGATTCTCAGTTTCCTTATTTAATGTATAGTTAACCAGTTTGCTGTTAGATCAAGTAAACTAATTTGTGATAAAAAGTGCTTGTAACTATGCTGCTGCTGCTAAGTTGCTTCAGTCGTGTCCGACTCTGTGCGACCCCATGGACGGCAGCCCACCAGGCTCCCCCATCCCTGGGATTCTCCAGGCAAGAGTACTGGAGTGGGGTGCCATTGCCTTCTCAGGCTTGTAACTATAAACATTTGTAAATCAGAAAATGTTGATGAAGGAAATCTATACAGAAAGGAGCAAAGCTAGTTGTTTGAAATAAGACATGCCTCATCAATGATGAAGACAAGCTGTAAATAAGTACCTATAAGACCAGTAGTGTCAGTTTCCACATGTGATAATGAAATCAGTGGTGCATATGACATGTTTCTTATGGTGCATAGACATGTTTTCCATATAACATATTCATGGTACATACTTGACCTGAACTTTTAAGAATGCCATGTCTATCTATATTTAGTGCTATTCCAGCTCAGCAGAGTGGGCCCATATAAAGGCCATGGACAGGTAAAACCCAAGTTGATTCCCATTATTTGGGGGAGAAAAACAAGGATCAGTCAAAATAAAGCCACAGGGATCAAGTATGCTGAGAATTGTATACTGTGAGGGTATCAACATTCTATTTTACAGAGTTAGTCTGTTATAAATTCAACGCTTCCTTTGCTCTTTAGGAAATATTTGGTTTCTCTTCTCTTCTTTGACAAAATTCTCAAATAAGTAATCGGCTGTTTTTGTTTCTCCTGTGATTCAAATTCTACTCCAAGAAACCCTTAGTCATGGTATCTATGGATGAAAGAGTTAGAAACAGAGACAATAAAGGGTTGGAAAGGTTTCTTGACATTTCCAAGGCTCTCTGGCTAGAGGATGTGGTTAAGAGTTGGGGCTGGGGCAGGGGTAGAGGCAGGAAGTAAATCTATTCTTTTGAGAAATTGAGTTGAAAGAAAGAACAGAAGAGTCAAGTCCTACACTTGGGGAAATACGTCCAAATATGTTCCCACTTGAAAGTGGGAAGAGGAATTAGTGAAGTAAATAAAGATGGAATCTGAGGGATAGGGAGAGAGCGAAGACAGAACAAAGACGGTGCTATCTCATGCAAGGTTACACATAAGCAAGAATACCTTTATTTTGCTGGATTTCTTTTTTAGATTGGTTTGAAATAAAATCTTTTGCACATTAAAAACATGCTTGAAGATCAATGGACTAAAAAATTTTCTACCTCTCAATTCTAATTTGAGCTTTATTTCCTCTGAGAAATAAAAAATAAAAATAAAAACAGATATTGCCTATACCACTGCATTACAAAATCTAATTTAAATATCTTTTCTTTCATTTGAGTGAATCAAATTGCCTTTTTATAGCCTTATTTCAAAATGCATATTTATTTGAAATTCCTTACTGATGAATTGGGAACTGTAATTAAATGCATTCTGGGAAAACATATTATTTTGAGAGTGGAAAAAAATAATTTTCACTAAAATAATGTTGAAATATAGATGGTAATTTTATCAGCATCTACTCCCTCCACTGCCAACTGTTGAGAAACTTTGGTAGCTTGTACATCTCATCACATCACATTAATATTAACAAGCATAAACAGCTGTGTTTGTGGCATTTTTGTTTTTTATTTTTCCACTTGATAGAATAGATCCTGGCTAGTGGAACACTGTTGACCCAGTAATGATTCCCAGTTTAATATATCTTAAGCTTCTCTCTTCAAATCTTGCACATTTTATCATGGACACCAGTATAAGTGAAGAGCTGTAATCCTGTTGGCATTACCTACTTTCCTGTCTGGAAGCCCTGTGGAATTTCTATTTCCTTTCAGAACCAGTGGAGTCAATAGGAATAGGAAATCTTACCAAGTTATGAGTTGGCATAAACAAGATAATAACTATTAGGATGCAAACATTTTTGGATTCCTGGGGGTTAGTTTCTTATTAAAATAAGAAATAAGAACAGTTATAATTATTATATTGAGTAATTTTTAAAGGAAGATAAAACTATTTATTGACCACTGTTCACCAGTATTTACAATAAAGTAAACCATATACAGTTGAATAACATTCTGGTTACTACAAAGTTATTGTTTTTCTTGGCTTCTGCTGAACTAGTAACCCAAAATACTGAGAAAATTGAGCCTTCGTGTAAGGAATGGATTGGAGTCAAGTCTGAAAAAACATGTAGGTCAAGCGTAGATTAGAAAACTTTGTTCACTCATTTATTCCTGTAGATCGTAAACTGCCAATATTTTAAAACTATCTGATTAGGTTTCCATGAACAAATCTGAGACTTTTCTTTATCCAAAGATCCCTACTTCAATTTCACTTGTATTATTTTTTTATTTATTTCATGCACTCATTGCCTAAAATGGGCTAATTCACATTGAAAATAGTTTTTTTTTTTTAATAATTGTTCTGTAATAACAATATATAAGGCAAATTGCACTTTTCAAATTCAGGCCATATTTTGGGTCATATGGGAAACCTTCACAGAGGCTGACATAAAACTCATCTCTAGAGTGTATGCACTGAGAAAGTGGTACTTCACTTTGTCTTTGAAAAAACTGATGCAATTGAATATTCTAGGATCCTGTTTGTCATAGTGCAGTAGTTTATACACCAATCTTTCTCTGCTGGTGCAGATAGAAAAGTCAAAACAGCTCTGGTCAAGTTCCAAGTACATTTCACTGCTCTTCAAAGCCACTTGGAAATGAACTTCAGTGATGCACATGTCAAATCATCTGTGACTAGAACTAAGGAAGATAAATACACCTTTTAAACAGCAACTAATCAGATTTTCCCCTTTTTCTTTCTGCTTCATAAAAGGTGTATTCTCAAAGGCCGCAGAGTTCCCAGGTACTCTGTCTTTGTGTTACCAAACAGGGTTCTTGGTTAGAGACTAGACAAGAAATTCAGGCAAGGCTTTCATTGGGCCCCTGCTATAGCAGGGAAGGTAAGAATGAGCAGGCTGTCTTGCTTGCTTGCTCCCTGAGAAGAGGGCACAGCTTGAAGTGAGGGAAGGGATGTGTCCAGGCATTAGGCGGGAGGGGCGGCTTAGGTGTTTACCTACCCCTTAGGTGGCGGTGTGTGCAGGGGCCATTTACAGTACCCTATTTTCGCTCCAGGCTCTTCAAAAGTGGCAGTTGGGTTTTTTGATCTCTTTGTATGTTCTGGGTCTAGAATTTGCCCCAACAGGGCATGCATGCGGTTACTTTTAGTGTCATACAGTTTCTTTGTATTTTGTTGCTGGAGGAGAGGTGTGTCAGGTGCAAGCATTGCAGCACTGCAAAAAAGGGTCCCAGGTCCCATCCTGTCTCGTTTGTTTTGTGGCTTACTCCCAATACCTACATTTTTTACTTCAAATGGGTCTTTAAATTTGTTGTGTGCCCTTCTATATGGAAACCCCTATAAGGGCCATGTTTTTTTTTTTTTTTACCCTCAGAACCTAGAAGAGTGCTTGCTACAAAAAGAAAAGAAAAAGCATCAAGGTTTTGTTAAACATGTGAATGGAGGTTGATTTATAGGAGGACTGTATTGTATCCATTTATTAGTATATATTAGAGTATCTTCCACAGATGTATTATTCCCTCTTCTGAGGTTAAATCTTTTTCTAAAATCTTTTTCTTTTCTGTCCTGTTCTTCTGTTGAATGTTTCACTCTGCCAAGTGAGGGTACAAATGTGCAGTGCTCTGAAGAAAGTTTCATCGCCCTTTTGATCCTACTACCAGATTCTTCTAGCCTTCCAGCTTTACAACCTAGCGCCATCACAGAGTTACATTGCTTTTAAAACAGATTTTCAGTGTCAATCTCCCACAACAAAATATATTTTAAAGTTCATATAGATTCACAGAGTTTCTATTACCTGTGTGCCTGCTCCTTTCTTTCCACTCCTTTGTCATCTGGCAGAATTCAGAGACAAACTGCATGTTTTATGACTAGAAGGGGATATGAAATAGGAGGCTTACCCTGCCTTCCTTGTCTGTCTCCAGAACACAGAGAGTAGTTTGCTGCCTAGAAAAGGTTTATTTCTTGAACTCTCTGTACCATGTGGATGAGAACAGGGAAGGGGTGATTTTGGCTGCTTGAGACACAGCTAACTACAATGAGGAGAAAATCAAGCAAATGTACCTTTAGTGTTTAAAAATCTTATTAGTACTGAAATAAAGGATTTTGAAGGAGTTCTGAAGACATGGAGTAATATGCATACTATAGGAAAGCTTGTGTAATTCTCAGTTTCTCTAAGAAAATAAAAATGACAAATAACAGAGTAATTATGGCAAAAAGCAGTCAAAAGTGTTAATAGATATAATTAACATCTTTGTGATATACGAATATTTAGTAATAAATTTTCAAGTAATAATGACTTTTGGTTTCATTTTACACTGAGCTCTTGAATTCTGTCCAGTGTTTATAGGTAAACAGCTTCCTAAAATCCTCAAGTTTGCTGCCATTGTGATGAGATAGGAACAAAAGAGTGCTGACACACCTCAGCTGTTCTGTCCTAAGTAAGGCATAGTTCTGATAGCTATCGCACATCTGTAAAATAGCCATAGCCACCTCAAGAAAGATTGAGAAAATAACAGGTTTCATTTTACATAAAAAAGTCATTTTAATGGAAACCCTTACACCCAACTTAATAATAGAATTAACACTAAATTTAAGTCCATAGACTTGAAAGAGAGGTCAGATAGTAGTCATGTTGAATTAATGAAATTCAAAGAGGTTACATTTTTGTGTCTCAAAATGAGATCCTGAGTGAAAGCTGAAGAGTTTGTTCAGGTGTGGCAAAAGTTTGACTCATCCTTTACTTTTATAAAACTGTGACGTCCTTTCCCTTAGAATATTTAAGGAATACATAGAGATGTTGTACCTCATATTAGCATGAAAATAACTCAAGGAGGGGACAGTTGAAGAATAAGAATGGTTGCTATCAAAGTCAAAACTTAAGGATTAAACTTCCTAGTTTTGAAGAATAAAAGTTAAGATGGATAATTATGTGAGGGATAGAGAGACTCTTTAAATATATGTATGTATATATTAAAAGTAATCAAATCTTTGATGATGATCTGGTACTAAGGATCACTCTCAAAGTTCAAAAGAAGTTCATTTATATGCAACACTAATTTATTACCTGGGACATCATGAACTTTAAAATAAAGGCTATATTCTCCTCTAGGAGTTTTATAGTTTCTGGTCTTACGTTTAGATCTTTAATCCATTTTGAGTTTATTTTTGTGTATGGTGTTAGAAAGTGTTCTAGTTTCATTCTTTTACAAGTGGTTGACTAGTTTTCCCAGCACCACTTGTTAAAGAGATTGTCTTTAATCCATTGTATATTCTTGCCTCCAAAGGAAACTATTAGCAAGGTGAAAAGGCAGCCTTCAGAATGGGAGAAAATAATAGCAAATGAAGCAACTGACAAACAACTAATCTCAAAAATATACAAGCAACTCCTACAGCTCAACTCCAGAAAAATAAATGACCCAATCAAAAAATGGGCCAAAGAACTAAATAGACATTTCTCCAAAGAAGACATACAGATGGCTAACAAACACATGAAAAGATGCTCAACATCACTCATTTTCAAAGAAATGCAAATCAAAACCACTATGAGGTACCATTTCATGCCAGTCAGAATGGCTGCGATCCAAAAGTCTACAAGCAATAAATGCTGGAGAGGGTGTGGAGAAAAGGGAACTCTCTTACACTGTTGGTGGGAATGCAAACTAGTACAGCCACTATAGAGAACAATGTGGAGATTTCTTAAAAAACTGGAAATAGAACTGCCTTATGATCCAGCAATCCCACTGCTGGGCATACACACTGAGGAAACCAGAAGGGGAAGAGACACATGTACCCCAATGTTCATCGCAGCACTGTTTATAATAGCCAGAACATGGAAGCAACCTAGATGCCCATCAGCAGATGAATGGATAAGAAAGCAGTGGTACATATACACAATGGAGTATTACTCAGCCATTAAAAAGAATACATTTGAATCAGTTCTAATGGGATGGATGAAACTGGAACCTATTATACAGAGTGAAGTAAGCCAGAAAGAAAAACACCATTACAGTATACTAACACATATATATGGAATTTAGAAAGATGGTAACAATAACCCTGTGTACGAGACAGCAAAAGAGACACTGATGTATAGATCAGTCTTATGGACTCTGTGGGAGAGGGAGAGGGTGGGGAGATTTGAGAGAATGGCATTGAAACATGTATAATATCATGTATGAAACGAGTCGCCAGTCCAGGTTCGATGCACGATACTGGATGCTTGGGGCTGGTGCACTGGGGACGACCCAGAGGGGGTATGGGGAGGGAGGAGGGAGGAGGGTTCAGGATGGGGAACACATGTATACCTGTGGTGGATTCATTTTGATACTTGGCAAAACTAATACAATATTGTAAAGTTTAAAAATAGAATAAAATTTAAAAAAATAAAATAAAGGCTATAAATGGGTTTATATAAATTTTTGGAAACTATAATATGTAACAAACTATTATGGGATGCATGCTCTTTGGGAAATAACCCTAAACTTTTGCTACTAATTCAAGGAGATACTAGTTTTTCATACATGTAGCATATACTTTGGTGATTCTGTCAGAGAAAAAAGTCACTGAGCTGAATGGACCAAGGATCCATTCTGGTGAGGTGTTAATCTTCTTAACTAAACTTATAATTTATTAAATGGTGATGCTAAGTATGCTGAGACATGGAAAATGTAAACAGCGTTATTCCTTATAGCCACACTTCTCTCCCTGTCCACAGGCGGGTCCAGACTGACCATTAGATGGAAAAGGTTTAGAGATGAATATGTGCTAGTTAAGCACAGGGTAGTAGATTCATACCATAGGCAGCTTCAGAGGACAAAGTAGAGGCTTTTTTTTTCTTTTTAGAAAGTATGGACACATCCATGTCTGTGCAAGACCAAAGTGACTAGATGAAGAGCAGACATTTAACGAGACATTTCACATGTCAGAATTTGTTGTACAACTGAACGAAGATGTGAAAAGATTTTTTTTTAGCATCACATGTGAAAATTTTCTGGAAGACATGACTGATCATTTTAGAAATACATGAAAAATTTTTAAAAAGCCTTTTCACCTATTAATTTTGATCTTGCTTGCACACATCTAGCTCTTAAATGCAGACACACATCCTGGTTTAATTCATATATTTATATTTATTGAATGCCTTGCTGTGGCAGACATCCTTTTCGACATGCTAGCTTTTCTTCCTGTCACTATTAAAACCCGCTGAGAATTGAGTTTAGGATTTTCGAGGGTGATCAACGCATATCACTATGATAAAATGAGATTTCGCTGCTCACCTCACACTACCCAGGGGTTAACTGGAGCAAGAGAATCACCTATCGTGTCATTGTGAAGGAAAGTGATGGGTGCCCATCATGTTTTCCAGATATCTAAAGTTCTAACTACAGTTAGTCTGCAATAGCAGTTTCATGAAGTTAACAGTTTCTATAAGAACATAGAATGCATGATGGATCCAAGTTAGTATAAATAAATCTTATTTCTTAGAGAATTAAGTAGATAGATGTGGTTATATATGTATCTTTTACATTCTATTCATTGACAAACTCAGATTTGTAAGAATCTGGCGGGAAATATGATGACATCAACACTAGGTCCTTTTCCCTATTACCTCTTTGTTTCAATATGTGAACACCTGAATTCAAGGTAATAGTCATACTCTAAAATATCCATGGCTGGAGTCATATAATTAAATTTAACATGGGTTTAGTTATTTGGGTTTTTAAGGGGCTCTATTGCCTTTTTCCACTGGAAGCCCAGCAGATCTATGAGGCGCTAATTTACTTGCACAAAGTGATGCTTAGCCCACTAGCCCAGAATGGCAGATAGATTTTCATTAGATAGTTTAAATAAAGGTTTATAATCCAGTATTCTTTCTTGTTGCACTGGCCTCTCAGCACTAAAATGATGGAACCTAGCAAACCCAAGGAGGGCTGATGGCCTGAAGAAGTATTTCCTGCTTTGTTGAGAACACACTAATTTTGGACTGTTAAGACAGCTCTGGTTAGACATCCTTACCTTATACACAGTGCTATCCAGATTGGGAGCTCCTTGATGGTAGGGATACTACTATGCTTAATTTATTTTGTTTATATGTTTTGGCTGTGCTGGGTCTTTGTTGCTGCACAGATTTTCCTCTAGTTGTGGTGAGCAGGGGCTACTCTCCAGTTGCAGTGCACATGCTTCTCACTGTGATGGCTTCTCTTGTGGAGCACTGGATTTAGGCCTTGTGCTTCAGGAGTTATGGCATGTGGGCTCAGTAGATGTGGTTCCCAGGCTCTAGAACACAGGCTGAAGTGTTGTGTTGCATGGGCTTAGTTGCTCCACAGAATGTGGGATCCTCCTGGACCAGGGATTGAACCCATGTCTTCTGCATTGGCAGGCAGACTCCTCAACACTGAGCCACCAGGGAAGCCCTATGTTTAATTTTTGATCCTAGTGTCTAGCACAGCTTAGCATAGAGATTGATATTTGCTAAAAATCCAAAAAATGTAAGTATAGGCTTTAATTTCAAGTTGAGCAGGAAATCCAAAAGGACCAGCTGAGAGGAGCAACCCCACGTCCAAGGAGCGGTGGCTGTGGGGGTGCAGGAGGGCCAAGAGGAGTTACTCCACGTTCAAGGCCAGGAGGGGTGACCGTGAGGAGATACTCCACGTCCAAGATAAGAGAAACCCAAGTAAGACGGTAGGTGTTGCGAGAGGCATAAGAAGGCAGACACACTGAAACCATAATCACAGAAAACTAGTTAATTCAATCACATTAGGACCACAGCCTTGTCTAACTCAATGAAACTAAACCATGCCATATGGGGCCACCCAAGATGGGCGGGTCATGGTGGAGAGATCTGACAGAATGTGGTCCACTGGAGCAGGGAAAGGCAAACCACTTCAGTATTCTTGCCTTGAGAACCCCAGGAACAGTATGAAAAGGCAGAATGATAGGATACTGAAAGGGGAATGCACAAGGATGGTAGGTGCCCAATATGCTACAGGAGATCAGTGGAGAAATAACTCCAGAAAGAATGAAGGGATGGAGCCAAAGCAAAAACAATACTCAGTTGTGGATGTGACTGGTGATAGAAGCAAGGTTCGATGCTGTAAAGAGCAATATTGCATAGGAACCTGGAATGTCAGGTCCATGAATCAAGGCAAATTGGAAGTGGTCAAACAGGAGATGGCAAGAGTGAATGTCGACATTCTAGGAATCAGCAAACTAAAATGGACTGGAATGGGTGAATTTAACTCAGATGACCAATATATCTACTACTGTTGGCAGGAATCCCTTAGAATAAATGGAGTAGCCATCATGGTCAATAAAAGAGTCCGAAATGCAGTACTTGGATGCAATCTCAAAAACAACAGAATGATCTCTGTTTGTTTCCAAGGCAAACCATTCAATATCACACTAATCCAAGTCTATGCCCCAACCAGTAACGCTGAAGAAGCTGAAGTTGAATGGTTCTATGAAGACGTACAAGACCTTTTAGAACTAATACTGAAAAAAGATGTCCTTTTCATTATAGGGGACTGGAATGCAAAAGTAGGAAGTCAAGAAACACCTGGAGTAACAGGCAAATTTGGCCTTGGAGTACACAATGAAGCAGGGCAAAGGCTAATAGAGTTTTGCCAAGAGAACACACTGGTCATAGCAAACACCTTCTCCCAACAACACAAGAGAAGACTCTAACATGGGCATCACCAGATGGTCAACAGTGAAATCAGATTGATTATATTCTTTGCAGCCAAAGATGGAGAAGCTCTATACAGTCAGCAAAAACAACACCAGGAGCTGACTGTGGCTCAGATCATGAAACCCTTATTGTCAAATTCAGACTTAAATTGAAGAAAGTAGGGAAAACCACTAGACCATTCAGGTATGACCTAAATCATATCCGTTACGATTATACAGTGGAAGTGGGAAATAGATTTAAGGGACTAGATCTGATAGAGTGCCTGATGAATTATAGATGGAGGTTCCGGACATTGTACAGGAGACAGGGATCAAGACCATCCCCATGGAAAAGAAATGAAAAAAAGCAAAATGGCTGTCTGGGGAGGCCTTACAAATAGCTGTGAAAAGAAGAGAAATGAAAAGCAAAGGAGAAAAGGAAAGATATAAGCATCTGAATGCAGAGTTCCAAAGAATAGCAAGAAGAGATAAGAAAGCCTTCCTCAGCGATCAGTGCAAAGAAATAGAGGCAAACAACAGAATGGGAAAGACTAGAGATCTCTTCAAGAAAATTAGAGATACCAATGGAACGTTTCATGCAAAGGTGAGCTCAATAAAGGACAGAAATACTATGGACCTAACAGAAGCAGAAGATATTAAGAAGAAGTGGCAAGAATACACAGAAGAACTGTACAAAAAATTCTTCATGATCCAGATAATCACGATGATGTGATCACTCACCTAGAGCCAGACATCCTGGGATGTGAAATCAAGTGGGCCTTAGAAAGCATTACTATGAACAAAGCTAGTGGAGGTGATGGAATTCCAGTGGAGCTATTTCAAATCCTGAAAGATGATGCTGTGAAAGTGCTGCACTCAATATGCCAGCAAATTTGGAAAACTCAGCAGTGGCCACAGGACTGGGAAAGGTCAGTTTCCATTCCAATCACAAAGAAAGGCAATGCCAAAGAATGCTCAAACTACCGCACAATTGCATTCATCTCACACGCTAGTAAGGTAATGCTCAAAATTCTCCAAGCCGGGCTTCAGCAATACGTGAACTGTGAACTTCCAGATGTTCAAGCTGGATTTAGAAAAGGTAGAGGAACCAGAGATCAAATTGCCAACATCTGTTGGATCATTGAAAAAGCAAGAGAGTTCCAGAAAAACATCTATTTCTGCTTTATTGACTATGCCAAAGCCTTTGACTGTGTGGACCATAATAAACTGTGGAAAATTCTGAAAGAGATGGGGATACCAGACCACCTGACCTGCCTCTTGAGAAAGCTATATGCAGGTCAGGAAGCAACAGTTAGTACTGGACATGGAACAACAGACTGGTTCCAAATAGGAAAAGGAGTACATCAAGGCTGTGTATTGTCACCCTGCTTATTTAACTTCTATGCAGAGTACATCATGAGAAACGCTGGGCTGGAAGAAGCACAAGCTGGAATCAAGATTGCTGGGAGACTAATTACTTTACAATATACATTTGTGTCTCTTTTGCTGTCTTGCATACAGGGTTATTATTACCATCTTTCTAAATTCCATATATATGCTTTAGTATACTGTATTGGTGTTTTTCTTTCTGGCTTACTTCACTCTGTATAATAGGCTCCAGTTTCATCCACCTCATTAGAACTGATTCAAATGTATTCTTTTTAATGCCTGAGTAATACTCCATTGTGTATATGTACCACAGCTTTCATATCCATTCGTCTGCTGATGGGCATCTAGGTTCCTTCCATATCCTGGCTATTATAAACAGTGCTGTAAAGTAATTAGCCTCCATTTAAAAGAAATGAATTTAAAAAATTGCTTGGAGAAATATCAATTACCTCAGATATGCAGATGACACCACTCTTATGGCAGAAAGTGAAGAAGAACTGAAGAGCCTCTTGATGAAAGTGAAAGAGGAGAGTGGAAAAGTTGGCTTAAAGCTCAACATTCCGAAAACTAAGATCATGGCATCTGGTCCCATCACTTCATGGCAAATAGATGGGGAAACAGTGGAAACAGTGTCAGACTTTATTTTTGGGGGCTCCAAAATCACTGCAGATGGTGACTGCAGCCATGAAATTAAAAGATGCTTACTCCTTGGAAGGAAAGTTATGACCAACCTACATAGCATAAGACATTGAAAATCAGAGACATTACTTTGCCAACAAAGGTTCGTCTAGTCAAGGCTATGGTTTTTCCAGTGGTCATGTATGGATGTGAGAGTTGGACTGTGAAGAAAGCTGAGTGCCAAAGAATTGATGCTTTTGAACTGTGGTATTGGAGAAGACTCTTGAGAGTCCCTTGGACTGCAAAGAGATCCAACCAGTCCATTCTAAAGGAGATCAGTCCTGGGTGTTCTTTGGAAGGACTGATGCTAAAGCTGAAACTCCAATACTTTGGCCACCCCATGCGAAGAGTTGACTCATTGGAAAAGACTCTGATGCTGGGAGGGATTGGGGGCAGGAGGAGAAGGGGACGACAGAGGATGAGATGGCTGGATGGCATCACTGACTCAATGGACATGAGTTTGAGTGAACTCCAGGAGTTGATGATGAACAGGGAGGCCTGGCGTGCTCTGATTCATGGGGTCACAAAGAGTTAGACACAACTGAGCGACTGAACTGAATCATTGTATGATACCCATTTAGCACTGGGTCAGTCACACTGCTGTGTGTCTGTGTTTAGGTGCTCAGTCATGTCCTATTCTTTGCGACCCCATGGACTGTAGCCTGCCAGGCTGCTCTGTCCATGGGATTCTCCAGGCAAGATTACTGGAGTGGGTTGCTATGCCCTCCTCCAGTGGATCTTCCCACCCAGGCATCAAACTCAAGTCTCCCACATTGCAGGAGGATTCTTTACTGGCTGAGCAACTAGGGAAGCCCAAGAATACTGGAGTGGGTAGCCTATCCCTTTTCCAGGGCATCTTCCCCACCCAGGAATCAAACCGGGGTCTCTTGCATTACACGCAGATTCTTTACCAGCTGAGCTACCAGGGAAGCCGGATCACACTGCTAGACACCTTTAGTTCCTCTTACTGGTTTTTGATCCATATGACCCTGGACACTGACCCCTGAAACTTAATTATCCCTAGGTCTTCAGTGTTTGAATTATGCATTTGTTGATCAGTTGCTCTTCATCTGGCTTCTAAGTCTTTATTTCACTGACTATTTGGATTCAAAGCTGTATTTCCATTCATTACCCAAAGATATCTTTGATGTACATAGTACAATTAAAATCAAAATGGATTTATTATTTAATTCCTCAAATGACACTTTTCCTTTGTTCACTTAATAACAGAATCCTGTTATTTGCTCCTACATCATCCTAAGCCCAGATCGGTTTTGATTTTTATGTACTATTTTGACTCTTAGGCCTCCATCTGAAGGGCATCTTTACCTGCAAGTTTTATAGGTTTAGCATTACCATATAATTTATTGCTGAAAGCCAGAGACTTTTGAGGATGCTATTACTAAGTCAGGACACTAGGCACAAATCAGCACAGTTCAGGCAAATCATGAAGAATGATCATTCTATATAGGCACCTCAAACTCAATGTATTAACACAGAAGTAAACTTGTCAACTTTACTTCAAACCTTACCTTCATTTTATATTCCCAACATTATTTATTAGTGCTAACAACCATCTGGTCATACAAGGAAACCTGAAAATAATCTCTGACTCCTCTTACTTTTTAACCAATTCCTCTGAATTTACCTCCTGAATATTGTTTGAATGTATCTGTGTCTCCATATATTTACAATAGTCAATATGGCTTCAATTCAGTTCAGTTCAGTCGCTCAGTCATGTCCGACTCTTTCCAACCCCATGAATCTCAGCACGCCAGGCCTCCCTGTCCATCACCAACTCCCAGAGTTCACTCAGACTCACGCCCATCAAGTCAGTGATGCCATCCAGCCATCTCATCCTCTGTCATCCCCTTCTCCTCCTGCCCCCAATCCCTCCCAGCATCAGAGTCTTTTCCAATGAAGCTTAAAAATACTGAAAAATAGAAATACATATAAATGTTAGATGCTGTTTTTTTTTTTTTTTCAGTTTAGTTTTGTTTAAGGTATGCATTGTATTAACTCATGGCAATTTGAGCAGTCTTGGCATTCTTTGGAGAATTTTGGTCTCCTATTGGCCTGGCACAGTAAGCTTTCATGGTCAGATGACTGTCTATATCAGCATTTTCCCTTTTCTCCCCTATTCACCTAACACCATCTAAATAAAGGAAATAAAGGTAATTGAAAACAGTTAGCATGATATAGAGAAAAAAAATGTGATTTTTTTCCCAATGGACTTTGTGACATTTTACTTACCTGCCTCACTTGTCTTTCCAGTTAAGGCCTCCTGGGACTTCTCCTAGGAGAGGCAATTATTATGTGTATTGATTTTAGTTTGCAAGCTCTTTCTCTAGTATGCCAATGGGTAGCCCCAAACTAGTAAGTAATTACATATTACACAAAACCGCTGTTTGTCTCTTTGCTGTAAGCTTCATAGCCCCAGAGCAAATTAATCTTCTCATTGCATGCAGTGTTATCTATAGTAAATACATCACAAAATATAGTAGAAAGGGAAAATAAAAACTTTTGGTCACCAAAAGACAATGGTCAATGAACAAGTCTGATTACTAATAAGTGCTACTGCTGCTGCTGCTGCTAAGTCGCATCAGTCGTGTCCGACTCTGTGCGACCCCATAGACGGCAGCCCACAAGGCTCCCCCGTCCCTGGGATTCTCCAGGCAAGAACACTGGAGTGGGTTGCCATTTCCTTCTCTGAAGCATGAAAGTGAAAGTGAAGTCGCTCAGTCATGCCTGACTCTTAGTGCCCCCATGGACTGCAGCCCACCAGGCTCCTCCGTCCATGGGATTTTCCAGGCAAGAGTACTGGAGTGGGGTGCCATTACCTTCTCCAATGCATGAAAGTGAAAAAATAAAGTGAAGTCGCTCAGTTGTGTCCAACTCTTAGTGATCCCACGGACTGCAGCCCACCAGGCTCCTCCGTCCATGGGATTTTCCAGGCAAGGGTACTGGAGTGGGGTGCCATTGCCTTCTCCAATAAGTGCTAAGGCTTGTCTATATTTCCACATCTGTAATGAAAATACACTGTAGCAATCAGGCTTACATTACTTTTATCTACATTTTCATTTGATAAAGAACTTTCTTAGCAAACGAAGTAATTTTAATTTAGTCACTGTTGTTCAGTTGCTCAGTCATGTCTGATTCTTTGAGACACCATGGACTGCAGCATGCCAGGCTTCCCTGTCCATTGCCAACTGGAGTTTACTCAGACTCATGTCTACTGAATCAGTGATGCCATCCAACCATCTCATCCTCTGTCGTCCCCTTCTCCTCCTGCTCTCAATCTTCCCCAGCATCAGGGTCTTTTCCAGTGAGTCAGTTCTTCACATCTGGTGGCCAAAGAATTAGAGCTTCAGCTTCAGCATCAGTCCTTCCAATGAATATTCAGGACTGATTTCCTTTAGGATAGACTGCAATAAAAGTAATATATAAACTGTATTATTCCTTCTTTTGATTATTATCAGCAATAAGTCACCTAAATGGCTCTATTTTTCCTCCTCAAAATCTTAAACTTTAACTATCATTTGCCCATTTGTTTTTCCACTGATTACAAAAAAAAAAATAAGTTCTTCTTTTCCCAGTTAGTCTGTCCCCCAGCCCCATCTTTCCTGTATTCTGGCCTCCATCTTCTCTCATGTCGAGGCTATGTTCCCACTGTTACTGTCTCTCTCTTTTGCATCACAAATTGCCTCCCCCTTTCCCACCACCTCCTCTTCCTTAATCTTCTCCATCTTGACAAGTGGCATGAACATCTACTTAGCCAGCCAATCCACAAACCAGGAATCGTGTTTAACTTAACACTTTCCATCATCTCCCAGCATCTAAACCATTCTGAAAAGTTTGCCTCCAAGGAACATCTCAGGACTGTCCATGTCCCTTATCTTCCCTTCCTTAACTCTAGACTAAGCCACCAATATCACTCACCTGGGCTTTCTTGTTTCCCTAATATTTAGGCTTTACATCAAAGCCAAAGGAATCTTAAAAACATAAATCAAAACATATATCTCCCTTGGTGTAAACTCAAAAATCTTCCAATATATTCAAACTTCTTACCATGGCTCTACCAAAGCCTCTTATGCTCATTTGCTCTATCCCACACTGTTCATCCTCAGCTCACATCACACCTTTCCATACTCATTTGTCTCCAGTCATACTAGTCTGGTCTTCTCCTCCCTGGAAAAGTGCCTTCAAAACTGTTCCTTAGCTTTCCACAAATCAAATCTTTGTCATCCAACATCTCAAATGTCACCTCCTTAGGCTTTATTGGTTACCATTTTCAAAATGATTCTTTCCATAGTCATCTACTGTTACTCTCTATTATGCCGCTCTACTTTATTGCCTTTATGGCACTCATCAAAAAAAAAAAAAAAAAAGAAAGAAAGAAAGAAACTCTTAATGATCTGATTTTGCTATTTGATCATTCACTTATCGGCTTTTTTTCCTACTTAAATTTAAGCCCCAGAAGAGCAAAGGCCTTGTTTGTAATGTGTCTTCAATACCCATAACAGTGCCTGGCACACTCACAATTCCATGCCCTGGTGTGAATGGTACCCCATAGAGCTTTTCAACATGTCATCTGAGTCCATGTCTTTTCCTTTGGTTAATCTGAAATAATTTTTTGTATGTGCTTTTAGGCTGTATTTAAGTTGAACCTTTTCTTTCCTTCAGTTTTAAGCAGGACAACGAGCTTAATATTGTAGAAATGGAAAGAGCCACAAGAGGTGTGCAGAGTTCCCATGGCTACAATTTTAAAATCTGGAAAGTGTCCACCCTTAGAGATAGAGTGCATTTGTAAAGAATGTCACTACAGACGGTGACTGCAGCCATGAAATTAAAAGACGCTTACTCCTTGGAAGGGAAGTTATGACCAACCTAGATAGCATATTCAAAAGCAGAGACATTACTTTGCCAACAAAAGTTCGTCTAGTCAAGGCTATGGTTTTTCCTGTGGTCATGTATGGATGTGAGAGTTGGACCGTGAAGAAGGCTGAGCGCCGAAGAATTGATGCTTTTGAACTGTGGTGTTGGAGAAGACTCTTGAGAGTCCCTTGGACTGCAAGGAGATCCAACCAGTCCATTCTGAAGGAGATCAGCCCTGGGATTTCTTTGGAAGGAATGATGCTAAAGCTGAAAACTCCAGTACTTTGGCCACCTCATGCAAAGAGTTGACTCACTGGAAAAGATTCTGATGCTGGGAGGGATTGAGGGCAAGAGAAGGGGATGACAGAAGATGAGATGGCTGGATGGCATCACTGACTCGATGGACGTGAGTCTGAGTGAACTCCGGGAGTTGGTGATGGACAGGGAGGCCTGGCGTGCTGTGATTCATGGGGTCGCAAAGGGTTGGACACGACTGAGCGACTGATCTGATCTAATCTGATTGGATCTATAAAATTAGAGCCAGATTTTATTGACCGATGTAAGAGCCCAGGTGAAATGTTGCAAAGTTATATAACAAAATTGCAGAATGAGGTAAGCATGTGATTCAAGTATAGGAAAATGGGTTACATTACCACCCTCCTTCTTCAGTTTAAGACTCTAAGATAAAGTGCCTAAAAATGGAAGACATCCTGACAATTGGGATTGTGAGGGAAAAAAAATCACCCTAGATATTTGTAGCTCTGGAGAATCCCAGGGACGGGGGAGCCTGGTGGGCTGCCGTCTATGGGGTCACACAGAGTCGGACACGACTGAAGCGACTTAGCAGCAGCAGCAGCAGACCTTATATATCTGACTTGTATTTCTGATCTTTAATGACCTGAATAACTTTCTGAGAAGATGGATAGAGTGGTATAATTGTTTCCTTAATATCCTTAATCACAGAAAGATTTAGGATTAAACATATAAAATTACTGATAGAATCATATCTGTAGCATTAATACTTTTATGCTAAAGAATAAATTGTCCAAATTTAGCATTTTTGTTTGTTGTAATAGTAAAGAGGATTTGGCTTTTTCAAGTAGAAAATTAACCTGTGATTCTAATTTAAAATATGCCATGAGTAATTGCTTTAGACTTATAATTTACTAAGATTATGTATTATATTAGGAAACTTAAAATAATTGAAGAATCACCAGATTTATTGTTTTAATTCTTCTGGTTTTATTAAAAACATTAGGGGAAATTTTGTTTTATAAGTTAACCAAATTACTTAAACAGGAAATGAAATATGTAAAATTTATGAATGTAATTTAAAACATTGACAGTTTAAGTTTATAAATGTGATCATTGTAAAAATTCTCTGGGAATTTAAATAGAATAAAAAGTTTGTATGTTGGATGTAAAGCTTAAGAACAAAAATGGAGTCTTGAATATAAGAAGTAAACCACTGAATATTTTTGGAACCTAAAAATTACCCTTGAGACATCAAGTCTAGTGAAATTGGAGGTAGAAAGAGATTTGCACTTGAATCAGTAAACTTCTTGAATTAAAAAGAACCAAAATAAGTCACATTTTAGGTCATGAGCTGTCACAAACAATGAAAAGTCAGTGTAATAAATTCTGAGTTTTAGTCTCTCTCAAACTTTGTTCACTGCAGTAGTGTTGTCTGCCCTCAAGTTGTCTATAAACAAATAGGAAGTTTCTAAGTTTATCTCTCATGACCAACTCACTATCACAGGCACTCTGTATCTGTTTTATCCTCACAGAAAACTCACAAGTTGGTACTGTTATTCCCATATTTAAGTGGTATGAACAACTAACTGCTTTACCTAGTCATATAGCTAAAAAGTGACAAAAAACAAGATTTGAACTTCACACCTTATAATTCTAAAGTTTGTATTCTTGTCCCCTCAGTTGCTAATGAGTTAATGCAATATTAGGCAGAGTAGCTACAATTATGAACTATCTTTATTGTATGCCAATGCCTTGACATTTAAGTATTGACTGTCAGGTGGGTAGATGGGTGAACTTTTCTTGGAATGAAAGAATGAAAATAATAAAAGTAACTTCTATCTCTCTCAAATTGTACTAGGTGGGCAGATGCTTATTTGTTGGATTGGCACTGTTCCTTTCTGTATTTTTTGTAAACAAGGGATATAACCATTCTACTCTGACAATATGTCAGACTAATGGCAGTTAATTTAGAACTTCAAAAACCTCTGTAAATACTCTAATTTTGACTATTTTACAGGTGAACTGGCCAAGGAATGTGTGTGCCTGTCTGTGTGTTTTCAGTCAAAATTGTATTAGTAAGAAATATGAGGTTGACCTTAAGTCCATGTGGATTGGGATGCTGGTCTATGTCAGAGCAGAGCAAAGAGTAATTAGAATTTTTGAGATTTTGCTGTTTAGGTCCTGACCTGTTGAAAAGAGTCAGCTGTATGCCTGATGCTTTTCTGGAGCTACAGGAAAAGACTGACTTTCAGACTATATTTATTCAAATTATATTATGAATAATGAATAAGAGCAGTTTTTAAAAATGCCATGACAAAACTCACCCGCAGGTCATTTGTGTTGGATTCAACATGGCACTCAAGCAGTTCTCAGCTGGGAAGACACTTATGTGGGTCAACTTGTCCAAGTTTTCCTGGCCACACCACATCATGGCAATGAAGCTAGCATTCAGAGCATCCTAGAGGATGTTCATGGTGAACAGTCATGCTGAGTGGCCTGGCCACTAGCCCTCACAAATATTATTTCTTTAGAAAACTAAAGGAATCATTTCTTCCCCTTATTCTGGCTTCTGGTTTACATAAAGTGCAGTTCTAGAACCAGTGGTAAAATGAAAGCATCACATAAAACTGGGAGACCTGAAGAATGACAGAGATAACAGAAAGACAAGACTAAGAAGTAGGGCACTTTGATACCTGAAAATGTTGCAGTAGACTAAACCTAGAATTCCTTTTCATGAAAACTTGGGAAACAGCATGAGTGGAGAAGTGCAGATTCTACCACCACATTACCTTCATTTATATCCTGGTCCAGATACTCATTATCTATGTGATCTTTTAAAATAAAATAAATATGTCTTCTTTTCAGAGAGGATCATCTATACTATTTTTTTGATTCCACTTATATGCGTTAATATACGGTATTTGTCTTTTTCTTTCTGACTTCAGATAGCTGTGATACTCTCTAGGTCCATTCACATCTCTACAAATGATACAATTTTGTTCCTTTTTATAGCTAATATTTCATTGTACATATGTATCATATCTTCTTTATCCATTCCTCTGTTCATGGACATTTAGGTGGCTTCCATGTCCTAGCTATTGTAAATAATGCCACAATGAACATTGGGGTGTATTATCTTTTTTAATTATGATTTTCTCCAGATATATGCCCCAAAATGGGGTTGCTGGATCATATGGTAGTTCTATTTTTAATTTTTTGAGGAATCTCTTCTGTTTTCCATAGGACTGCACCAATTTACACTCCCATCAACAGTGTCTAAGGGTTTCCTTTTCTGCACACTCTCACCAACACTTGGTATTCATTGTCTTTTAGATAATAGCCATTTGACAGGTGTGAGATCATATTTCACTGTGGTTTTGATTTTTTAACTTCCATGATGATTAGAGATGTTGAGCATTTTTCCATGTGGCCATCTGGATGTCTTCTTTGGGAAAATGTCAATTCAGCTCATGTGCCAACTTTTTAATTTGATTGCTTGTATTTTTTGGTATTAAGTTGTATGAGTTCTTTATGTGTTTTGGATATTAACAACTCTTGGATATATTATTGTAAACATCTTTTTTTTTTCCCTACTCAGTATCTTACTTTTTTTGTTTTGCTAGTGGTTTTCTTCCCTGTGCAAAAATTTTTAGTTTGATATTGTCCCATTTGCTGATTTTTGCTTTTATATCCTTTGCCTGAGAAGACAGATCTAAAAAATAATATTGCTAAGACCAATGTCAAAGTGTACTGTCTGTTTCCTTCTAAGACTTTTATGATTTCAAGTGTTACATTTTATCTTTAGTTGATTTTATTGGGCATATAGATATTTTCAAGTATTATATCTTCATGTTGAGTTGATCCCTTTGTAACTATGCAATGCTGTTCTTTGTCTCTTGTTACAATATTTGTTTTAAATTCTATTCTGTTGATATAAGTATTGTTACTCAAGCTTTCTATTTCTATTTAAATGGATATCTTTTTCTGCCCCTTCACTTTCGATTTATGATTGTCTTTAGAGCTGATGTGATACAGCATATATATGGGCCTTTTTATTTTTGTCCATTTAGCAGTCCTGTGTATTTTGATTGGAGCATTTAGTCCATTAAAATAATTATTGGTAGGTATATACTATTGCCGTTTTGTTAATTGTTTTGTTTTTGTAGTTCTTTCTTCCCCGAGTTTTCTTTTGCTCTCTTCCTTTGTATTTGGTAAATAACTTAAGTATTATGTTTAGATCCCTTTCTCTTTAGTTTTTAATAGATAATTAAAAGTTTTGGTGTACGATTAGTCTGATGATACTATATAATTACATACATATGTAGCTGATTATAATCTCTTAAATTTGAATTCATTCTAAACTTTGCCCCTCCTTCCATGTTGGTTGGTTTTGATGTAATGTTTTGTATCTTTTTATGTTGTGTATTCCTTAGCTACATACTAAGATATGTAAATATGTAGATATAGATGATTTTTACTACTTTTGTGTTTTAATCTTCTACTAGTTTTTTTAAGTGGTTGATACTGCTACTTTATCAGTGAGAATATTTTCTTTCATAATTTTTGTATTTTTAGTTTTGGCTTTTTCTTTTTCACTTAGAAAAATCCTTTTAACATTTCTTTTAAGATCATTTAGTGGTGGAAAACTCCCTTGGCTTTTGCTTGTGTATAAAGCTCTTTATAGCTCCTTCCATTTTGACAGGTAGCTTTGCTAACTAGAATATTTTTGGTCAAAGATTTCTTTTGTTTGTTTTTGTTTTGAACTTTGGGCTAAAATGTCAACTGATAGTTTTATCTGAGTTCCCTTGTATGTAACTAGTTACTTTTCTCCTGCTACTTTTAAGAGTTTTAATTTTTATATTGCCATGTTAATTATAATGTGTCCTGGTGTGGACCTCTTTGGGGTCATCTTATTTGGAAATCTGTGCTTCCTGGACCAGTATGTCTGTTTCCTTCTCCAGGTTATGAAAGTTTTCAGCTATCATTTCATCAAATAAGTTTTCTGCCCCTTTCTAATTCACTTCTTCTGAGAGCCCTAGAATGGAATGTTAGTATGCTTGATGTTGTCTCAGGGGTCCCTTAAACTATCTTCATTTATCTTAATTCTTTTTTCTGTTCAACCTGAGTGATTTCCCCTGCTTTGTCTTATCACTGGTCTGCTCTTCTATATCATCTAATCTCCCATTGTTTCCCCTAGTGCATTTTTCATTTCAGTCATTCAGCTCTGATTTGTTCTTTTTTATATTTTTTAACTCTTTAAGTTCTTACTGTGAAAATTCATTCTTCTGAGTTCAGAGAGAATCTTTATGATCATTACCTTAAACTCTGTATTGGGTAAGTTGCTTCTCTCTATTTTGTTTATTTTTTTAAGGTTTTGCCTTATTCTTTCATTTAGGAAATATTCAATATTCATATGTGTCCTCATATTGCCGAATTTCTTTTTTTTTTTTTTTTTCAGGTATGTGTGTTATGTCTCTAAATCTTGGTGAAGTGGCCATAGGTAGGAATGGCTCTATGGGATCCAGCAACAAACTCCTCTCTGGCCACCAGAGTGAGATGCTTCAGGGGCGTTCCCTAAGTAGGCTGCATGCAACTTTTTGTTGTGATGGGGCTGACTGCTGCAGGTGTGCTGGAATGTGTGCTTGTTTCCTGACCTAGCTGGCCACAAGGTTCCACCACGTACAGTTTCTGCAGGCATGCTATGGGTAGGATAGGTCCCCGACATTGCTGGCTGTGAGTCCCAGGGGTGCATGACTGCTACAGGTACATTTGTGGGCAGCCTAGGCCCCCAGTGTGGCTGATGGTGATGCTTGGTGGTGTGGAGCATCTGTGAGCACACTGATGAACCCAAAACGGTGTCCATTAATGTCGGCCTCAGCATAATAGACAAGATCACCATTGGCTTTCCCCAGCATCTTAGTCCCAGCTGCCAGACTTCTTTGGAAGTCTCTCAAAGATCAGCAAGTGGGACTGACTCCAGCACTTTTCAAACTGTCTCTATGCTGATACTTGGATCAAGAGAGACTTTGTGCATGCCCTTTGATAATGGAGACTTGGTTTTTTGCAGTCCTCCAGCTCTCCTAAATATAAATCCCATATATTTTAATAGCCAGAAATTTTGAAAACGTGTCTTCCTAGTACCAGACCCCTGGGCTGGGCAGCTCAGTGTGGGGATCGGACTCCTTACTCGTCAGGGAGGACCTCTGTGGTTGTGATTCTCCTCTCACTGGGAGGTCATTGCACCAAGGGTGTGGATCCTACTACATAGACTCTATGACTTTTTATCCATTTCATTATGGCTTTCTTCTTTTATCTTCACTTTCAAGAACCTTGTCTGCTTGCTTTGGGTCTCTCTCAGAGGTAGTTTTTCTGTAAACACTTGTGATGTTGGTGTGCCCATTGAGGAAGATGAGCTCAGGATTTTCTGAAGCCATCTTGATTCAGATCCTGGAGTTTGGCTGTCTTTAAAGTTTGCTTTAACTGTAGTTATCCAAATATTCAATTTCCATTAGTTTTTTTTTTTTTTTTTCCTTCCATGTTATCTTTAGGTTTTCCTAAAAATTCCTTCTTAAATAGAGCCTGAACCTTTCTGTTCTTCCAATTGTAATCCTTTTATTAAATAGAAGTCCTCATGGGGGAGGGGAAACAGTCTATACATAATAATATTTAATATATAATATAATAGGGCTTCTCTGGTGGCTCAGACAGTAAAGAATCTGCCTGCAATGCAGGAGACCAGGGTTTGATCCCCTGGAGAAGGGAATGGCTACCCATTCCAGTACTCTTGCCTGGAGAATTCCATGGCAAAATGCTGGAATATAATAAATGACTAATACCTAATCATAAGATTACAGACTATGATTAAGTATTGGTCTTTAGTGAGCCTGTTTCCCACATTTCCTCTGGGCTGTTCCCAGCCAATGGCTAAGCAGAACAGGGATAAGGCAGGCCTATCTCTTGGAAATAGAGAGCTTTTTCAAAAGGTGACATTTAGATCAAGGACTTATATTGTTTTTGTCAAACTTCCTTGGACCTGCACTACCTTCTAAGACTCTTCCATTCAACCTACCTTCCTCCTCACTTTCCTTCACAAGGAACAGACTGGGGTGTGGTCAAACAGCCCCCTGACCTCCCTCAGGTCCCTTGCCAGTTCCCTTCACAAGCATTTCTTCTCATAAATCTGTTCCACAATTAATCCTGTTTTGGCATATACTTCTCAGAGGACCTGGATTAACATATCTATTTATATTAAAATAAAAAGATAAATTAGAGAGTACTAATGGGTTTTAAAGGCCAAACACAAATATTCAAAGACATTTTGTACTTTTGGCTAGGTGATTTGTATTTTAATTGCAGACCCCTGTAGTTAAAGGTTGATTTTCCTTTGATAAAGGTACTTCATTGGGGAAAAAACAAAAATCTAACATTCTCTGCTGGTCTAACCAGTAGGTTCTCATCAAATGCTTATGGAGTAATTCAATGCTTCTTGTAACTGACTCACGTTAAAAAATAACTTCTACAGAATATATAATATCTAAATTCCCTCTCTTCTACTTATCAATGTTCTCTCTTAGTATGTTGTATAAGCATATTAATGAACTTAATAGGGCTTAAATTGAGATAACATTAATGATAGTCTCTGAGGTTCTGGCTAAAGTTCTTGTTTTCAATAAGCAAGCAATCATTTAGCATGTCCTCTACTGGGAATCATTTTAATCAATTTAAAAGATTAGATTACCTTAATTGAGGAGACTAATTTCTCCTGCTAAATTCACTAAAGAAAGCTGAGGGCCTAACAATTGATGCTTTTGAACTGAGGTGTTGGAGAAGACTCTTGAGAGTCCCTTGGACTGCTAGGAGATAAAACCAGTCCATCCTAAAGGAAATCAGTCCTGAATATTCATTGGAAGGACTGATGCTGAACCTGAAACTCTGATACTTTGGCCAGCTGATGCGAAGATCTGACTCAATGGAAAAGACCCTGATGCTGGGAAAGATTGAAGGCAGGAGGATAAGGGGACGACAGAAGATGAGATGGTTGGATGGCATCACTGATTCAATGGACATGAGTTTGAGCAAGCTCCAGAAGTTGGTGATGTACAGGGAAGCCTGGCATGGTGCAGTCCATGGGGTCACAAAGAGTCGGACACGACTGAGTGACTGAACTGAACTGAACTGAAATACACTAGTTTCAAAAGGTGAACTGTTTAACTTCCTTTAGGATTGACTAATATTTCCCCTATAATCTAATAAATAAAAGAGCTCCAATCTTATGTAACCTATCAACTATTATGAATTTAATTGGAAGGAGTAGCATCTCCTTTCAGCATTTGGAGGTATTGTCTCAATCTTGATCTTATTTATTTTATTAGCTGTGGTCCTGAATACATCTTCCTTATTTTTGTGATAAATAAGTTAGAATAATTATCAGCAAAGTGTAAAAATGATAAATAATTTCTACACTTAACAAACTTTTTTTGTTTTATTTTGCCAACTTTGTATAAGCAAAACATGAGATTATAAATTTTTTGATGAATTTAGGAGAATACTGATATTTTTGCTTTCTTCAAATCTTTATTAGGCATTTACCAGGTGGAAGATGATGAAATGTTCAAGTATATCCCTCCTAAGTGCTTAATAAGAATTGGATATGATGACTTCTAGACATGTAGACTGTTCTATCATCTTACCTATCTTTCAGATGTCAAAAACAAAGCTATACATTTGAACCAATACTGTGTACTTTGTAAAGTTGTGATTATAAGGTAATCTAGAGATAGTATTATTACAGTTTGTCTACTCATTTACAAGCAATAAATGCTGGAGAGGGTGTGGAGAAAAGGGAACTCTCTTACACTGTTGGTGGGAATGCAAACTAGTAAAGCCACTATGGAGAACAGTGTGGAGATTCCTTAAAAAACTGGAAATAGAACTGCCTTATGATCCAGCAATCCCACTGCTGGGCATACACACTGAGGAAACCAGAAGGTAAAGAGATACGTGTACCCTAATGTTCATCGCAGCACTGTTTATAATAGCCAGGACATGGAAGCAACCTAGATGTCCATCAGCAGATGAATGGATAAGAAAGCTTTGGTACATATACACAATGGAGTATTACTCAGCCATTAAAAAGAATACATTTGAATCAGTTCTAATGAGATGGATGAAACTGGAACCTATTATCCAGAGTAAAGTAAGCCAGAAGGAAAAACACCAATACAGTATACTAATGCATATATATGGAATTTAGAAAGATGGTAACAATAACCCTGTGTACGAGACAGCAAAAGAGACATTGATGTATAGATCAGTCTTATGGACTCTGTGGGAGAGGGAGAGGGTGGGGAGATTTGGGAGAATAGCATTGAAACATGTATAATATCATGTATGAAACGAGTTGCCAGTCCAGGTTCAATGCACGATACTGGGTGCTTGGGGCTGGTGCACTGGGACGACCCAGAGGGAGAGTATGGGGAGGGAGGAGGGAGGAGGGTTCAGGATGGGGAACACAGGTATACCTGTGGCGGATTCATTTCAATATTTGGCAAAACTAATACAATATTGTAAAGTTTTAAAAATAAAATTAAATTAAAAAATAAAATAAAATGTGAACATCACATTAGTTAATTATATAAATATTTTGTTGAAACACATTGTCAGTTTGATCATTCCTTTCACCTAGAAAGTTATGAATTCCAATTATTACTAGATATATTATCTAGAAAATTCAAAAGTGGTGGACAAAGGGAAGTGCTAAAAAAAAAAAAAGAAATTATTTTAAAAGTAGGATTGGTAAAAAAAAGTTTGAAAGAATGTGAAAAATCATATCAAATATTGAATCTTTAGGAAATTGTAACAATCCTGGGAAAACAATGACTAGGGTAAGAAGAATGATTATACAGTCTTATACTGGAAATATTTTATATGTGCATTTCTGGCATTTAAATTTTTAACTTAGAGAACTACAGTACTGTTTTATATATCTCATTACTATGATTTTATCAATTATTATTTTCTAATAAATATATACGCTACTGCTGCTAAGTCGCTTCAGTCGTGTCCGACTCTGTGCGACCCCATGGACTGCAGCCTACCAGGTCCTCCGTCCATGGGATTTTCCAGGCAAGAGTACTGGAGTGGGGTGCCATTGCCTTCATACATATATTTCAATACTATACATACATAGTAGGATATATGTATATATATATTGCTATATTGAGACCTTTTAAAATGGCTTTTAGGTTTTAAACACTTGCCAGGAATTGCATGCCCAATTACGTAATGAAAATCATTGTTGTTTTTGTTGCTCAGTCACTAAGTTTTTGTCTGACTGTGATCCCATGACTGAGGCACTCCCATCTCCAACACTCTATTTGCTCAAATTCATGTCCATTGAGTTGGTGATGCCAAACAACCATCTCCTCATAATCCTAATGATGATCATTAGGTAAATAAAATTAGTTCAGTAGATATTTACTGTAAGGTCGAATTGCTGGAATTTTTTTTTTTTTCATTAGATTGTATTGTTGGAAAGATTTAAAGGAGCTGGCGCCTGCTTCTTTGTCACTGATTAGAGGAGGTGAGGATTGGTTTGAAATGTGTGTGGAACTGCCCTACAAGAAAGTAAAAGACTTTATTTCACCTTGAACAATTACTATATTTAGGACCTGGAATATAAATGTTAGCTAAACCCTCATTTAATATTGCCTCACACACAAGGTTTTTAGTGATGGTCGGTTTGGTCATACCAAGTCTCCAAGACTCAGGACAATATGGAAAGCCATTGTGAATGCTGTTTTTCCTCCACCAGTATAAGGATGATGTGTTTTGTTCTTTAATTAGCAGGGCACCCATGAAAATGTTATATGGACTAAGTGAAATTTTACATGAAAATAATTTTGCTGAAGAGCAGCAAAGTCATTTTGTGTGATAATAGGGGGAAGTAGTGTTAAGATAATTTAACCATGTTGCATTTTATTTCAGTGATTTCTTTCTCAACCATTTTTAGTTAAACCTGCCAGCTCAGTATCTGTAATTTTGGCACATACTGAAACCAGCCAAGCTGTTAAGTATACACTCAGATGTGGAGCTACTGCTCTAATATATCACTCAATCATTTTCCATTATACCATGCAACATTAGTCACCATTATTGCAGTGTGCAGCCTTGATAAACACTTAATGCTAAAGGAGAAAATGTTGGGAATATTGCCTAATGTTTTTTATCTTTGCACCCACATTATGTTTCTCATGTGGTTCTCCTTGCTTCGATTCATCTGGTTTCATTTGTTAAATTTGCACAAATTCTTAACATAAAAGTATCCCCAAATGTGTATGTTGTAATTAGGGTGTAATTCTTAGTGGAGGCTCTAGTGACATTTAAGAGCAAACTTAGGAACTGGTGGGATACTGCCAACTCTAGGGAATTCAGAGAGGAAGGAGCAGAATTAATTTATGCAAGTCTGGGAGCTGATGATTTTATGCACAGCTACTTACAAAATTGGAACTTCCTTAGTTGATGTCCCCTTTTATCTCTCTCATTTTAATCCTTACATCACAGCTGTTATATATCTAGTGCCTTAGCTTGCATTGGTTAAAATAAACTTATTAATAGCTACTTGCTTTATTCAAAATATCTCTCTTCACCTCTAGAAGAGCATCGTGTTGGAATTTCTAGATTTTAAACTAAATATCTCTCTCCAAAATTCCCACAGGTTTTAGCCATTGAAAACTTGGGACCTAGAAAACAGAATTCTTTAGAGTTCAAGTGGTATACTTGCTAAATTTCCAGAGCCAACTTATACCTGAGGGTTTAAGAAAAATGTAAAAACAAACAAACAAACAAAACCCCAACACCGATCTGTCATATAAAAGGAATTCAGAACACAAACTAAACAACTTAAGGCACTCAAGGTTTTGAGTATTTGGTGGCAAGTTTCAGGCAAGGTTAAAGCCTAAGATGGCACTTGGAGTTCTGCCACTGGGCTGAAGTGAGCCTTGCTCGTTGTACCAAGCTGCTGCTTGGTGTAGAGCCTGTATGTGTCCCCACCCCATAAGCATCTCGTTCAAGGCTGAGTTCTTCCTATGAACCTGCTTTCCCCTTTAGAGGGTGGCCTTTTATTTGCATCTCTGTCCTCTGTCCCTGGGCTTTCCAGGTGGTGTGCAGTGGTTAAAAATCCGCCCGCCAATGCAGGAGACATAGGAAATGCAGGTTCGATCCCTAGGTTGGGAAGATCCCTTGGAGGAGGAAATGGCAACCCGCACTCCAGTATTCTTGCCTGAAAAATCCCATGGACAGAGGAGCCTTGTGGGCTACAGTCCATAGGGGTCCCAAAGAGTCGGACACGACTGAGTGGCCGAGCAGGTACGCACCTCTGTGCTTGGGACTCAAGCTTTGCGAGTGGCAACCTGTACATCGTTGAGTGCAGGTGTCCCCGCTCTTTATCCTGATACTGCTTGCTCAGCCTGTGCTTCTGCTTGTCCTGGGAGTGTTTCAAGTGCTTCCTGTCTTGACCTTACTGCTTTTCGGCCACAGAGGGGAGCAGAGGTCAGTGCCTTCTGATATAATCTAATCTGTCCTTCAGCACCCTCAGCCTGTCTGACACTAGTCACAATTCCAGACCAAACAATAGTGTTGTTAAAGGTGCTTTCGTTTCAGAACCAAAGGGAAAATTAAATTTTCAGTAGCCTCACCACAGTCACCTCTGAAAGATCATAGCAAATCAGACTGCCTGGGGATAGCAAGGAAGTATTCTCAGAAGACCACTTTCATTTGAAAATGGGTCACCTGTGGGAGCATCTGACATGGCTACAGTGTGGGAAATAAAATCAGGAGTTTCATTCTATGTTCTCAATTTGTGGATACAGTACTAAAGAAAAGGAAAAGAGACTGGTCCAAGGGATGTAGTTTGCTTCCTAAAGGAGAGGTCTGATGTAAAAACTTCTTGTCAAATTCGTCACTAGTTCACGAATCTCTGGATTTAGGTCCATCTTGTGTTTTTAGCGCTGTTGCCTCCCTGAATTCCAAATGTCCTTCCCCTTCCTGTGTGCTGATCCAAATCCTATTTACCCTTAGTCCTCTTTCCTCTGTTAGGATTTTATCAATTAGGTTAGCTTACTTTAACTTCTTTTGTTTTAGGGTGCCTATAGCTTTTCGTGTCAGGGCTATCAATTTAATTGTAAAAGAATCATCATTAAAATACAGATTCTAATGCACTACATCTGAGGTGGAGCCCAATATTCTGCATCACTTACCAGCTCCCAAGTGAGAGAAATGCCACTGGTCCCTGAGTTGTTCTGTATGATGCACAGTATAAATAAGTTTACTGATTCCTAAGTACCTCTTGTGGAGAAGAGCTGTGTGGGCATCATCTGGAGTCACTTATAAAATGCCACTTCTAGGGTATTTTTCTCTAGATATTCTTTTCATCTGTAAACATGGAGATTTTTTTCTACCTCACAAGATTTGTATTATGTTTGTAGAAGATAATATATGTTATTGGCCATATGTCTTGGCCATAAAAGGCCTTGAATTTATTGTTATTGGGACATTATTTTTTAGTTTTATGTATATTAACTCTCTTCTAAACTAGATTGCAAGTCATAGGAGGGCAGAGATCAATGTTCTTTTTTTTTCCCTTTCTGATCTAACCTATTGTTTTCACACAGGTGAGAACAGAGGAAATGCTTAATAGATGTGTAATGATGTGACTCCAGAGAAACTCCCTCTTAGTCTTTTCATGTTTGGTCTCCCAACTCATATTAGCCAGTGTCAGATAGTTCTGTTTCTTGGAGTCTTTATACCCAAAGGCTGCTGAATTTAACACTCATATCCTGAGCAACTATTCCATGTCCATAGAAAGCTGACCTAACCCTAGATTATGCCATACCCAGTGGGAGATCAGAATGTTGGGTCAAACTGAAGGCTAATCTGAGGTTTGGATCTATTGTAGCATGAGCTTCAAACTCATAATGTAATCCTCCTTTGAATTGAATTTCCAAACCAGCCTACCCTGTAACTAACCTGGCTACACTAGATTACCCTGAAGTAGAAGTGACCTGACATTAATCCAATAACTGCTTCATCACATTATCACTGTAGCTATTTGTTTACTCCTCTCTTTGCCACCAGACGGTAAATACAGAAGGCAGAATATGTCTTTCACATTTGGGTTCTCAGCAGCATCACAATATAAGATATACATAGTAGATAGTAGTTTCATGGGATAACTCAAGACCTCTGTATCTTTTTCTGGGTTGGGATGAAAGGAAATAAACATTGACATGACGTTTATACTTATAAGTATATACGTTAAATGAAATTCTTTCAATTAAGTCATTGGCTTTCAATTTTTGCTGTCATCATAGCCGTGTCTCCCCACAGAATATATTTCCAAACCGGATTATCATAAATAATTGTAATGGTGGTAAGAGTTATTCTTGATTATTTACTATTTGTCATGCACTTGCAACATTCTTGTCAAATACTCACAGAAGTCTTACGAGACAAACATTATATCCTTCTTACAGATGAGGATACTAAGGCCCAGGAAGTTATGTCACATATTCAAACCTGGATATGTCTTTCTAAAAATATGCTCTTGATAATTCTAATATACAGCTGCCCTGTGTTCAAATTTAAAAAATTGACTTGAGAATGGAGTAGATCTTTTAATATTATGTTTAATTGAGACATGAATAATTTTTACAACTCATTAACAATTGCATTTGTGACAATAAATAATCATTCCTAATCACTAGATGCCAGACTGAGTTTGGCATAATAGAGTTTGCATAGACCTTAACATCAGGGTATTAGGATCTGGATCTCATTGTAGCAATCTACTAGTTAAGTGGCCTTGGGAACATTTCATAACATCCCTTTATTTCAGTGTTTGTATCCAGGAAATGGGAATGATAATATTAGTTGCACAATTGTTGTTAAGTTTACAGATAAGTAAATATTTGTCATGGTGCCTTCTATGTAGCACACTCAACAAATAGTAGCTACTTTCATCCTCCTCTGACTTTCTACCTGGATATTCTGCAGGTTCTTTTAACTTAAAACTTCCAACCAATGGCATTGTTTTCCTCCAAGTTTCTGCTTTCTTTGTCTGTTATTTTCCTGCTAATTTGGTGATGGGCATGTGTCAAATTTTATATCAAGCTTTCTCTAAGTAAGGAGACCTAAGAAGATTAATTTCAAGATCCTGTATTAGTTGGGACATTTTATTACAGGGAAAAAGAATGATCAGATGACCCTGGTTAGACTAAATACAAGAAAAAGAGAATATCTGGTTAAATGTCATTAACTGACAACTAGCTAGATTGGTGGTTTATAAGTTTCCCAGAAGAAATCTTACAACACTAGCATTTATCAGGAAATTGCTTAAGCATTTTACAGAGTATGTTAGCTTCTCTCCTGGAGGAGGTTGATCATTTCACCCATGCTAAAGGTTTTGTCTTCTACTAGGATGGAGCCATGTTTCCTCACCTCCTTCTCCCGGCCTGCTTTGATATCCTGCTTTTCTGGGCCAGGATGTCTCTTCCCAGACTATGATTTCTTAACCAGTCATGTTATCTCTAGTCTCTGTTAATCCAATTAATCTTCCATACTATAAATGAAACTTGTCTAAAACAAATCTAATCACACCACTCTTTCTAAATTTAAAAACTCCATTGCTTGCTCACCAAAATTTTGTTTTTAACTTGTATTTTTGCAATTTATTCCCATCCTCCTGATCAGACTAAGTTTCATTTGCTCTTTTTAATGAAGGCTTTCTTCTGGTTGTAGAAGGCCCTTTGCTAGACCTTTACTAGATACTCTAGGGACTTGACACACTCATGTATCCTTTTTTGTTTCCTCCTTCTTGTCCTTTTTGTAAAATATGACTCATCTTTAAAGACTTTTATTAAGTAATGCCTATTCTCTGAAGTATTTCTCTTAAATGTTCTACTGGGATCAACATTTCTTTTATCTCCTAAGCAATTAATTAACCCTCCATTATTGTATTCAATAAACAATTACACCTAATATGTGCCAGATACTATATTAACAACTTCATAAATAATAACTCCTTTATGTTTAATATAAATATTAACTTATAGTGACACTATGAAATACACTCAGCTCTTTGTATCTATGGATGCAGAATTGTGAATATGGAGGGCAGACTGTACCATGTAATTTCCCATATGGGACTTGAGAACTGTGGATTTTAGTATCACCTGCAGATACCAAAGGAGTCTGTAGGTATTAATTTTATCCTCATTGTAGGTTAAAAGTCTGGGACACAGAAAAGTTAAGTTACTTGTCCCAAATTACACACATACCAAGTGTTAGAGTTGGGATTGAAACCCAGGCAATATGGTCCTCCACAGTCCATGTTTTTAAATACTGTGCTAAAATGAGTTTTGTAGACCATCATACATTGCATTAAAGATATATTTTTAACATTTATTAAATTGCAACTTTTTTCTTTTCTTTTTTTTAAAAATATACCCACTTCCCCTGCTAAATTCCTTAAAGATAGAAAGTAATTGCATTTTGTTTCCCTAATTCCTGGATCAGCATCTGGCATGAAATGAGCGCTCAATAAATGCGTGTTGATTTGAGCTGAATTAAGATTAAAGCTATTTTGTTTTTCTTTTCTTTGCTAGTAAATGGACTTCCATGGCAGTAGTTTGCCTTGAGGTTTGTTTATACACAGTGGGAGGAAAGGTAAGAAGATAAATGCAAGTTGGTTTAGCAAGAAAGAAAAACAGCACTAGCATATGCTCAGAAAATACCATTAAATACTATTACAGCAGTTCTTTTCAGAAATGAATATTTACCTTACCTTTGTAGTGAGGAATACAGAAGGTTACACAATAATAGAGCAACCAGCAGGGCCTGCTTCAGTAGTGCACATTAACTGACTAAATGTCAGTGGAGTCACACACACAATTCATGCAAGTCATTGAAATAAATGTGTATACTGTGAAAATGTGTATACTGTGAAATGGGGTTGACCTATACTCTTTAGAAAGGGAAATGCTGCTTCCCTAGAAGTACCAATAGCTCAAGAAGGAAAAATTGGACTAGTTGAGTCAACAGAATTAAAAAAAAACCCTTCGAGGGGAAATAATAAAAGAGGGTCAAAGAAAAAGTAACCACTCAGGCTTTCAGTTCAGTTCAGTTCAGTTCAGTCACTCAGTTGTGTCTAAGCCCCATGAATTGCAGCACGCTGGGCTTCCCTGTCCATCACCAACTCCCGGAGTTCACCCAGATTCACGTCCATCAAGTCAGTGATGCCATCCAGCCATTTCATCCTCTGTCGGCCCCTTCTCCTCCTGCCCCCAATTCTTCCCAGCATCAGAATCTTTTCCAATGAGTCAACTCTTCACATGAGGTGGCCAAAGTACTGGAGTTTCAGCTTTAACATCATTCCTTCCAAAGAAATCCCAGGGCTGATCTTATTTATTAATATTCTTATGGAATCATTTGGTAAGTAAACTAATAGATCTAATATGACTAGTGTAAGATTATAAAACTATTGTCATAGCAATTGATAATATATATGATACAACTCCCTGGAGAAGGAAATGGCAGCCCACTCTAGTACTCTTGCCTGGAAAATTCTGTGGGTGGAGGAGCCTGGTAGGCTACAGTCCATGGGGTCACAAAGAGTTGGACATGATTGAGTGACTTCACTTTCACTTTCTTACATGATACAACTGAAATATCAAATGAATCTATTGTGAAATGGATATTGGACTTCAATGAATGCACAGTGAGTATAAAGATAGGAGGCATTAGGGAAGAAATGATAGCACTGTCTTTTCTATTATGTAAATATATGATTCATATAAATGAACAAACATGTTATAGATGATTTCCTTCTAATTATATAAAATGAATAGAAATTAATATCCAATAAAGTTATAGACTCAACATTAGAACTAAATTAAAAGACACTTACTCCTTGGAAGGAAAGTTATGACAAACCTAGACAGCATATTAAAAAGCAGAGACATTACTTTGTCAACAAAGGTCTGTCTAGTCAAGGCTATGGTTTTTCCAGTGGTCATGTATGGATGTGAGAGTTGGACTATAAAAAAGCTGGCGCGAAGAATTGATGCTTTTGAACTGTGGTGTTGGAGAAGACTCTTGAGAGTCCCTTGGACTGCAAGGAGATCCAACCATTCCATCCTAAAGGAAATCAGTCCTGAATATTCATTGGAAGGACTGATGCTGAAGCTGAAACTCCAATACTTTGGCCACCTGATGCAAAGAGCTGACTCATTTGAAAAGACCCTGATGCTGGGAAAGATTGAGGGCAGGAGGAGAAGGGGACAACAGAGGATGAGATGATTGGATGGCATCATTGACTCAATGGACGTGGGTTTGGGTGAACTCCAGGAGTTGGTGATGTATAGGAAGGCCTGGCGTTGCTGCAGTCCATGGGGTCACAAAGAGTCGGACACGACTGATCGACTGAACTGAACTAAGTTGAAAGCAACTTCAGAATATATTGAGTTCAAACTCCCATCCAATATAGATTTTGGTTTTGTTTCTATAGTATTCATTAGAAATAGTTATTTATTTTTACTAAATCTATCCAAGTCAAGAAACTTAATACTTCATGCAATGATCATTTCCATTGTTGGTCAATTTCAGTTGTTATAATGGCCATTAAGTAGAATAATATTAATTGCAGTCTCATATAAAGATCAGTGGTAAAAATACCTTTATAAATATTCTTAATGAAAAAAAGTACAATAAAGTAACACCTGGCTTCCCAGGGGACACAGTGGTAAGGAATCCACCTGCCAACTCAGAAGATGCAAGAGACGCAGGTTTGATCCATGGGTTGGGAAGATCCCCTGGAGTAGGAAACGGCAATCTCTCCAGTATTCTTAAGCAACGTTCACTTTCGCTTCTTCCAGTATTCTTGCATGGACAGAAGAGCCTGGCAGGCTACAGTCCATGGGGTTACAAAGAGTCAGACACAACTGAGTGACTGAGCACACATACATTGCTACCTATAAGGAGATTTGCTGTAGTAATCTATCATTTAAAGAGAGGAAACTGGTACATCATTACCAATAGTGTTAATATATATAAGTGATCAGATAATTTGACATGATTATTATACCTTTGGTTATTCTTAATTAAAACTCTGCCTACAACACTTTGTTGGCAGTTGAGTTAATAAATACGTTTCAGAATAGCATGTCTTTAAATGCATTTACTTATTCAGCTGTGTTATCAGTATTATTCGATTTTGTTTAAAAATGCCTAAGCTTGTAAAACTAAAGTTATTGGAAGGGAGACATTCTAAACACTATCTCACAAAATGAGATATGAATTTTCTGCTTAGTTCTCTTCTCTAATAAATACCCATAGGTAAATATCCCTGTTGTTATTTGGCAGACTTCCTATTGAATGCACCTTTAATAAGTGCAGAACACTTTTAAATCATTAGTGACATTGTAAAGACTTTATATTTGAACATTGAAATAATTTTTTCATTTTTTTGCATCAAATTACAAGCTTAACATCTATTTGGTGTCTACCATATGCCAGATAAAACATCCAATACCTTAGAAACTAAGAGCATCCAGTGTTGGAAACAAAGCCAAGAAAAAAAAAAAAAACTACATAATATTCTTTATATTAAGCATTTAAAATGAATAAAACTAATTGCTAAGTGTTTTAAATGTATTTTCTATTGTTAAATGCATCTATTCCTGGCAATTGTTAAATTCTTACATTACAATCAGTATATTAAATTTTCTCAGATACTTGTTTATTCCTCACAACAATCCTTAGAGAGCAGATACTTTTATTACTAATGTTTTATCCATTTTACAGATGAAAGAAGTGAGGCACAGGGAGCCACAACATTTCAAGGTTATATAGCATCTACGTGGCAGTGCCTGGACTCCTTGGTTGTATATGAAACGTTATGAAAACAAACTCTCAAATTATTACTTTAATTGTATACTTAAAAATATTTGCAGAATGTTCTCTCATTCTTTTTTTCTTAAGGCACAGACAGTTGTCAGGTGAGAAAACATCTCCTAGGAAAAGTGAGGAAAGCAAAATCAGACAGATTAGAAGGTAACTCAGGTTTGCTGATAAAGATAATAAAGTCTTCTCTGGAGATTTTAGTGAGGACTTGAAAGAGAATATTTAAAGAAGAAAATGGTTCAGTAAAATCTCGTTGAGAAGCAAAATCAGCACGATTCCATAATTAGGAGGAAATGTAAATTGCTTTTTGACAGATAAAGAGACTAGTTCAAATCCAACCCCAATATTGGGGGAAAAAATAAAGAAACAAAGCAGGGCCCCTAGATGGCATTTTACTCATTGCAAATTCTCCTGTGAAGATTTTCATAGTCCAGCTCACAGATTCTTAGCTTCAGTAGCAGAACTAATTATCCCCAGGGCCTCTGCCTCAGAGGAGAGACAATAATATGAGGACCAAAGATATGTTGGGTCTAAGTTGGTCAAGGAAAATTCTCTCAAAAGATCTATTTATCTGCTAACTACCTGCTCAGCTTTGTGCCCCAGTTTAAATACCACCTGATCTAATTTTTACCAAAAAAATATTTACAGATGAGTAACATGATGCTGTGGCTCTCAGATCACGAACTCCTTATTGCAAAATTCAGACTTAAATTGAATAAAGTAGGGAAAACCACTAGACAATTCAGGTATTACCTAAATAAAATCCCTTATGATTATACAGTGGAAGTGACAAACAGATTCAAGGGATTGGGTCTGATAGATAGAGTGCCAGAAGAACTATGGATAGAGGTTTGTAACATTGAACAGGAGGCGGTGATCAAAACCATCCGCAAGAAGAAGAAATGCAGAAAAGGCAAAATGGTTGTCTGAGGAGGCCTTACAGATAGCTGAGAAAAGAAGAGAAGCTAAAGGCAAAGGAGAAAAGGAAAGATACATGCATCTAAATGCAGCGTTCCAAAGAATAGCAAGGCAAGATAAGAAAGCCTTGCTAAGTGATTGATGCAAAGAAATACAGGAAAACAATAGAATGGGAAACACTAGAGATCTCGTCAAGAAAATTAGAGATACCAAGGGAACATTTCATGCAAAGATGGGCACAATAAGGGACAGAAATGGTATGGACCTAACAGAAGCAGAAGGTATTAAGAAGAGGTGGCAAGAATACACAGACAACCTTGTGAAAAAGATCGTAATGACCCAGATAACCATGATGGTGAGATCACTCACCTAGAGCCAGACATCCTGGAATGTGAAGTCAAGTGGGCCTTAGGAAGCATCACTATGAACAAAGCTAGTGGAAGTCATGGAATTCCAGTTGAGCTATTTCAAATCCTAAAAGATGATATTGTGAAAGTGCTGCACTCAATATGCCAGCACAATTGACTCATCTCACACACCAGCAAAGTAATGCTCAAAATTCTCCAAGTTAGACTTCAACTATATGTGAACTGAGAACTTTCAGATGTTCAAGCTGGATTTAGAAAAGACAGAGGAACCAGAGATCAAATTGCCAACATCACTTGAATCATTAAAAAGCAAGAGAATTCCAGAAAAACATCTACTTCTGCCTCATTGACTATGCTAAAGCCTTTGCCTGTGTTGATCACAACAAACTGTGGTAAATTCTTAAAGAGATGGGAATACCAGACCACCTGACCTGCCTTCTGAGAAATATGGATGTAGGTCAAGAAGCAACAGTTAGGACCAGACGTGGAACAATGGACTGGTTCCAAATTTTGAAAGGAGTATATCAAGGCTGTATATTGTCACTCTGCTTATTTAACTTATATGCAGAGTACAGCATGCAAAATGCCAGACTGGATGAAGCACAAGCTGGAATCAACATTGCAGGGAAAAATATCAGTAACCTCAGATATGCAGAGGATACCACCCTTATGGCAGAAAGTGAAGAGGAACTAAAGAGCCTCTTGATGAAAATGAAAGAGGAGAGTGAAAAACTGGCTTGAAACTCAACATTCAGAAAACTAAATCATGGCATCTGGTCCCATCACACCATGGCAAATAGATGGGGAAACAATGGAAACAGTGAGAGACTTCATTTTCTTGGGCTCCAAAATCACTGCAGGTGGTGACTGCAGCCATGAAATTAAAGGATGCTTGCTTTTGAAAGGAAGCTATGGCAAAGCTAGACAGCATATTAAAAAGCAGAGACATCTCCAACAAAGGTCTCTCTAGTCAAAGCTATGGTTTTTCAAGTAGTCATGTATGGATGTGAGAATTGGACCATAAAAAGGTCTGAGTGCCAAAGAATTGATGCTTTTGAACTGTGGTGTTGGAGAAGATTCTTAAGAGTCCCTTGAACAGCAGGGAGATAAAAACCAGTCCATCCTAAAGGAAGTCAGTCCTGAATGTTCATTGGAGGGACTGATGCTAAAGCTGAAACTCTAATACTTTGGCTACGTGATGCGAAGAACTGACTCATTGGAAAAGACCCTGATGCTGGGAAAGATTGAAGACAGGAGGAGAAGGAGACAACAGAGGATGAGATGGCTGGATGGCATCACCGACTCAATGGACATGAGTTTGAACAAGTTCCAGGAGTTGGTGATGGACAGGGAAGCCTGGAGTGCTGTGGTCCATGGGACAAGGAGTCAGACATGACTGAGTGATTGAACTGAACTGAAAATGAGGCTGTGGTTTTACGATAGCATAATAAACTATGGAATCAAATTGAAACCCAGGGACGTTTCTTGTACGTCTGCAGTGACAGGTGCATTCCTCCAAAACTTTTCATTTTAATGATCGGTGCTGTCACCACTCTACCTGTATTAGTAGCTTATGTCTTTAAAATACCTTTTTATCAAGTTAAAAGCACCTACAACTAGACTCAGACTTCTTGTAAGGGTTTAATCTGGGGCATAATTATGGGATAATAAGGCTTCTATGAGATACTGCATTGTTTAGCTGTTTACAGTAAGTTAATGACAAACATGAATTAGCCAAAATGCACATATATTCTACCTTTATGTGAATTATACTTGACAGATCATCATGTGAAACAAATGTCCATGCCACCTAAAATCATGATGATGTTCTATAAGTGTTTTATCTAGTCCAGCTTTAGCTGTCGAGTAGAATTAGGTGAGGAAAGGATGTGGAACTGTCAAAAATTTGAAAGCTGACAGTGTTATTCAATGCAGATTATAAAATAAGACGATGATTCTTTCAAGAGAAGCTGTCTCTCTGGACATGAATTGGTAGCATACTATCACCAAAGTACCAGTCTACTTCAGTCATAGTACAGAAAATAATTGGCTATCCTGAGAGAGCTTGAATTGTCTTTCTAGACATGATCAAGAAAGAACAAAATTCAAATTTGTGATTTTATTAATAGATTAAGAAATGTTCAGGCCAAAGGTATCATTATGTGTATATAAATATAAAAACTTTCTAATTACATTACAAATTTAAAAATAAATAATTGAACAAGAGATTACATATTATACCAAGGGAAAGACTGAAGAGTCTTAAGCAGGTTCATTTGAACTGACTTAATATGAGGATACACTGAGAAGAGACAGCACACCGCTTAGACGGCTGCGAAGCTGCAAACCATCAGGTGAGCTGCATGGACACTGGCCCTTTGTGAGGCCTTGACCATATTTAGCACAGAACTGTGGGCATGTTGTTTGATAAGCATGTGTTTTGATGTTGGCAGGGGCATGAGATGGATCACTAAGGGCAGAGAAATGGTGAAGAAAATCGCAGCTGGAAAGACCGTCTAAGCAGATGTTTTATAATCAGTCCTCTAACAGTTGGAAGTAACTGCTGTGAGATTTGTATACAGCATTTGAGGGCTTTATCTTCCACTTGTAATTCACAGGACATCTCTGAGTCTCAATTTCTTCATCTCTAGACTTGGGGTAAAAATACCTATATCATAGGGTTGGTGGGAAGAGTAATTATCTTGTGAGATATAGAATGGTAATCAACAAATGTGGGTCTTATGATTACTGTGAACAAGATTGGAACATTTACATGTGCCTGTCCAGCTTTGTGCTGGACTCTGTGAGGTGTAGTATAACATGTCAGCCACATGTTTTAGAGAGATGAATCTCTAGGAATCTGAGGGAGGAACACAGAAGCACAGCAAATAGAAGACAGTAGATAAGGGCTAAAATATTGGTCTTTGCTGAGTGGAAAAAATAGCAATTTACATGGTTATTAGCCAGTATTTCTAGTTTACTTTCTTTAACTTCAGTTACACACACACAAATAGACTTGGCCTGCAATGAAGTGACTCTCTGTAGCTTACATGAAAGATGATCCCAGAATCTGAGGCCAGTTAGGAGATTGCACTTCCTTCTTTCCCTCTCTCTGTCTGTCTGTCTCTCTATCTCTGTCTAAATATATATGTATATATTTAAACATATGGGTATATCCTTGTAAATACCACCCAGATCATTATACAGAGCATGCCAGTTACTAGAAAAAACCTTCATTCCCCTTCCCAGTAAATAACCCTCTTCCAAGAGTGTTCCAAGGATGCCTATACTGTCCTGATTTCTACCACCAAAGATCACTTGCATCGGTTTTAAAGCCCATATAAATAGAATCATGGCAGTATGTACTCTTTATTGTTCAGCTTCTTTCACTCAGCATTTGTCTATTAGATTTATCCACATTTTGGATGTATCATTAGTTATTTTCTATTGCTGCATAGTATTTCATTCTATGAATGAAATTTACATTATTTGCCCATCTGACTATTGATGGATACTTGAGTTATATTCAGTTGGGGATACTATAAATAAGGTTGCTATACATTTTCTCATGCATGTCGTTTGGTGGTCATAAGCATTCGTTTTATTAGGTATACCTAGAAATAGAATTGCTAGGTCATAAGGTATACATACTGTGAAATATTTTTCCAAAATGGTTTTATTAATTTATATGCCTACCATCAGCATGAGAGAGTTCCAGCTGTTTGGTATTCCCAATAGTCTAGTCCCAATAGTCCATTGCACTATTCCCAATGGACTATTCCCAACAGTCCATTGGATTATTATTTTCATATATATATATATAATTTCATATATATATGAAAGTTATTATTTTCATATATATCAATCAAATAATTTTCATATATATTTCATATATATATATATATATATATATATATATAGATGGATAAGGATGATGCTGTTTTACCAGGTCTTCAGAGAAGGAAATTACACATTCACTCACAGAAATTAAGATAGAACATATCTGACCACAGCTGTTCTTGACTTAAATCTTTGGCCGGCTTGCATCTGGCTGTGTGCTTTCACTTTGTCACTTCTAGGTTTGTGGCACATCGTCAGCGTCCTAAGGCACTTTCCATTTCCGTGCATTCTACTATGGTGGTTCTGCACTCTTCTAGAGGTTTTCCATTTTGTGACATCTGCAAACATGATGTCCACTACCTGCTTATCTGCTGACCAAATGTTAATTAGTGCTGGCCCTGAGAATAGATATGCTAAGTCACTTCAGTCGTGTCCGACTCTGTGAGACCCCATAGATGGCAGCCCACCAGGCTCCCCTGTCCCTGGGATTCTCCAGGCAAGAACACTGGAGTGGGTTGCCATTTCCTTCTCCAATGCATAAAAGTGAAAAGTTAAAGTGAAGTCACTCAGTCGTGTCCGACCCTCAGCAACCCCATGGACTGCAGCCCTCCAGGCTCCTCCATCCATGGGATTTTCCAGGCAAGAGTACTGGAGTGGGGTGCCATTGCCTTCTCTGGAGAGTAGATAAGGTAGGGTCAATTCTCTGGACTATACACATCACAACTCTATCCCCTTACTTTTAATTTTCAGTTGACTTTTTTTTTTTTTGCTCTACACAATTACTTTAACTTGAGCTTTCTCCTGTTATAAACATTGTGTTTCCCTAGAAAATTGCCCATGGTTTGTGTATTTACTTGAAAAGCCTTAATTGGTCTAAATCAACAGTTTCAGTCTTAAATGATACGATAGGAGTAAGCAATATTGTGAGCATTTTAAAACATAGCTATGCACATAATAGTGCTCAAAATTAGTTATTTACTATTTTTAAGCAAGTTATGGAGCAACAATATAGGCAACATAGCATTTTTGAAATTATTTTTATAGTATTTTGCCTCAAAACTTGAAAGAACCTGGTGGATACTGGAGACAGTACCTTTAAAAGTCTCATAAGAAATATTTGCCTATTCATTATCAGTTTAGTGGACTAACCATTTAGTTCACTTCAGTTCAGTTCAGTTCAGTCACTCAGTTGTGTCCGACTCTTTGCAACCCAAAGGACTGCAGCACACCAGGCTTCCCTGTACATCACCAACTCCCAGAGCCTACTCAAACTCCTGTGTATCAGGTCGGTAATGCCATCCAACCATCTCATCCTCTGCTGTCCACTTCTCTGCCTGCCTTCAATCTTTCCCCGCGTCAAGGTCTTTTCCCATGAGTCAGTTCTTCACATCAGGTGGCCAAAGTATTGGAGTTTCAGGTTCAGCATTAGTCCTTCCAATGAATATTCAGGACTGATTTCCTTCAGAATGGACTGGTTGGATCTCCTTGCAGTCCAAGGGACGCTCAAGAGTCTTCTCCAACACCACAGTTCAAAAGCATCAAATTCTTCAGTGCTCAGCTTTCTTTATACTTCAACTCTTACATCCATACATGACCACTGGAAAAACCATAGCTTTGACTAGATGAACCTTTGTTGGCAAACTAATGTCTCTGCTTTTCAATATGCTGTCTAGTTTGGTCACAACTTTCCTTCCAAGGAGTAAGCATCTTTTAATTTCATGGCTGCAGTCACCATCTGCAGTGATTTTGGAGCCCCCCAAAAGAAAGTCTGTCACTGTTTCCAATGTTTCCCCATCTATTTGCTATGAAGTGATGGGACCAGATGCTATGATCTTAGTTTTCTGAATGTTGAGTTTTAAGCCAACTTTTTCACTCTTCTATTCCACTTTCATCAAGAGGCTCTTTAGTTCTTCTTCACATTCTGCCATAAGGATGGTGTCATCTGCACATCTGAGGTTCTTGATATTTCTCCCAGAAATCTTGATTCCAGTTTGTGCTTCATCTAGCCCAGCGTTTCTCATGATGTACTCTGCATAGAAGTTAAATAAGCAGAGTGACAATATACAGCCTTGATGTACTCCTTTCCTGATTTGGAACCAGTCTGCTGTTCCATGTCCAGTTCTAACTGTTGCTTCTTGACCTACATACATATTTCTCAGAAGGCAGGTCAGGTGGTCTGGTTTCCCGTCTTTTTAAGAATTTTCCACAGTTTGTTGTGATCCATGCAGTTAAATGCTTTGGTGTAGTCCAAAAAGCAGAAATGAATGTTTTTCTGGAATACTCTTGCTTTTTTGATGATGCAACAGATGTTGGCAATTTGATCTCTGGTTCCTCTGTCTTTGCTAAATCCAGCTTGAACATCTGGATGTTCACAGTTTATGTACTGTTGAAGCCTGGCTTGGAGAATTTTGAGCATTACTTTGCTGGTGTGTGAGATGACTGTAATTGTGTAGTAGTTTGAATGTTCTTTGACATTGTCTTTCTTTGGAATTGAAATAAAAACTGATCTTTTCCAGTCCTGTGGCCACTGCTGAGTTTTCCAAATTTGCTGGCATATTGACTTCAGCACTTTCACAGCATCATCTTTTATGTTTTGAAATAGCTCAACTGGTATTCCATCACCTCCACTAGCTTTGTTCATTGATGCTTCTTAAGGCCCACTTGACTTTGCATGCCAGGATGTCTGACTCTAGGTGAGTGATCACACCATCGTGGTTTTCTGGGTCATGAAGATCTTTTTTGCATAGTTCTTCTGTGTATTGTTGCTACCTCTTCTTAATATCTTCTTCTTCTTTTAGGTCCATAACATTTCTGTCTTTTATTCTGCCTATGTTTGCATTAAATTCCCTTGTTAGCTCTAATTTTCTTGAACAGGTCTCTAGTCTTTCTCATTTTATTGTTTTCCTCTATTTCTTTGAATTGATCACTGAGAAAGGCTTTCTTATCTCTCCTTGCTATTGTTTGGAACTCTGCATTCAAATGGGTATATCTTTCCTTTGCTCCTTTGCCTTTAGCTTCTCTTCTTTTCTCAGCTATTTGTAAGGCCTCCTCAGACAACCATTTTGCCTTTTTGCATTTCTTTTTCTTGGGGATGGTCTTGATCCCTGCCTCCTGTCCAAGTCATGAACTCTATCTATGGTTCTTCAGGCACTCTGTCTATCAGATCTAATCCCTTGGATCTATTCATCACTTCCACTTTATAAGTGTAAGGGATTTGACTGAGGTCATACCTGAATGGTCTAGTGGTTTTCCCTACTTTTTTCAATTTAAGTCTGAATTTGGCAATAAGGAGTTCATGATCTGAGCCACAGTCAGCTCTGGAGTCTTGTTTTTGCTGACTGTATAGAGCTTCTCCATCTTTGGCTGCAAAGAATATAATCAGTCTGATTTTGGTATTGACCATCTGGTGATGTCCATGTGTAGAGTTATCTCTTGTGTTGTTGAAAGAGGGTGTTTGCTATGACCAGTGCATTCTCTTGGCAAAACTTAGCCTTTTCCCTGCTTCATTTTTTACTCCAATGCCAAATTTGCCCATTACTCCAGGTATCTCTTGACTTCCAACTTTTGCATTCCACTCCCCTATAATGAAGAGGACATTTTTTTTAGGTGTTAGTTTTAGAAGGTCTTGTAGGTCTTCACAGAACCATTCAATTGCAGCTTCTTCAGCATTACTGGTCATGGCATAGACTTGGATTACTGTGATATTGAATGGTTTGCCTTGGAAACAAACAGAGATCATTCTGTTGTTTTAGAGGTTGCATCCAAGTACTGCATTTTGGACTCTTTTGTTGACTATGAGGACTACTCCATTTCTTCTATGGGCAAGGGATTATTGCCCACAGCAGTAGATATAATGGTCATCTGAATTATTCACCCATTCCAGTTCATTTTAGTTCAATGATTCCTAAAATGTTGATGTTCACTCTTGCCATCTCCTGTTTGACCACTTCCAATTTGCGTTGATTCATGGACCTAGCATTCCAGGTTCCTATGCAATATTGTTTTTTACAACATTGGACTTGACTTCCATCGCCAGTCACATCCACAACTGGGTGTTGTTTTTGCTTTGGCTCTGTCTCTTCGTTCTTTCTGGAGTTATTTCTCCACTGTTCTCCAGTATCACATTGTGCACCTATCAACCTGGGGAGTTCATCTTTCAGTGTCCTGTCTTTTTGCCTTGTCATACTATTCATGGCATTCTCAAGGCAAGAGTACTGAAGTGGTTTGCCATTCCCTTCTCCAGTGGACCCCATTTTGTCAGAACTCTCCACCATGACCCATCCATCTTAGGTGGCCCTACAAGCTCATCCTTTCATTGAGTTAGAGAAGGCTGTGGTCCACGTGATCAGATTGTTTACTTTTCTGTAATTGTGGTTTTCATTCTGTCTGTCCTCTGATGGAGAATGATAAAGGGCTTATGGGGGCTTCCTGATAGGAGAAACTGACCGAGGGGGAAACTGGGTCTTGTTCTGATGGGCGGGGCCATGCTCTGGAAATCTTTAATTCAATTTTCTGTTGATGTGCAGGCTGTGTTCCCTCCCTGTTGTTTGATCTGAGGCCAAACTATGGTGGAGGTAATGAAGATAATGGTGACCTCCTTCAAAAGGACTAACCATTACCAGAAGCATATAACATTTCTGGCATAATATAATTATCTCTGACTCTCTCAACAGCTCTATAATGTTCTCATTTTAGAGAAATAATAGTTGTGTCTTGGACTTAAAATTTTATTTGCTGAAGTGAAATTGTCATCATTAAAATACAAATATATTTGATACCAAACTCTTTAATATATGATAACATGAACTTAATAAAGTTGAGCATAACTGACATGATTTTTAAAGAACTGAGCAAGTGAAAAGAAGTGAGATGTAATTTCTTAAAACTGTAGGCACCCATATTTTTACAGGGATAGATACAAGCTCTCAAATATTGTCCAAAAGTGAAAGAGGGACTGAGAGGGAATTGAGACCTCTTAACCATTTTCTTTCTATTTGTTCTTTTCTCAAACACAGGGCTTTATTTGAAACATTTCTAAAGACTTTCCAAGTATGTTATTTTCCCTTTATTCTGAAAAATATCTTTGCTTTTTATAGCTTACTTTCTATTATTATCTTACAGCGTATTCCATGCTGTCCTTTGTTAGATATCAATGGTGTGGCAGTTTGCTTTTGATGATTACTTTGTTGGAGATCTGCCTTATTTTTTTCTACTGCTCACTTTTTATAGTAAACATCTATATATGTTTTTTATTTCTGTTTTTATCAATGCCATTTACCTTCTTAAAAATTCTAACTTACAAAATGTCTGTCTGACTTTGAGCAAATGGAATTGAAAAATTCTGGAGTATCAGTTTCTCTAGGCTAATTTGTGCATGCCTAAATACCCGTTTTTCTGAGTTCCATCAACTATGGCTCTAAACTTTCGATCATGATGAATGAAATCAGAATTTTTCCGCTGGGTTTAATCCTAGGGTTAGCCTAGATACGTTACATTTCAGAATTTATGTACTCAGCTATAGAAAAACCTATTGGTGTTAAAAAGAGTGTTATTTGATCATGTGATTGGTCCCTTAAATATCAAGCAGAAAGACTGATAGAACTATCATCAGATGAATTTCCTTAAGATAACATGTTTTCTATTTAATATTCATTTCCTTCCAATTCTTTGTGTTAAAATGAAGTCCCTTGTAGCTCAGTTGGTAAAGAATCTGCCTATAGTACGAGACCCGGGTTCCATCCCTGGGTTGGGAAGATCCCCTGGAGAAAGAAATTGCAACCCATTCCAGTATCCTTGGCTGGCAAATCTCATGGACAGAGGAGCCTGGTGGGCTGCAAGAGTCGGCACGACTGAGCAACTAACACTTATTTAAAACAGAAAACAACAACAACAAAAAAACCCACTAGATCTGAAAGGGCTCCTTTTGTCTAGTTAGTGTGAACGCTGTTAGGACTCAGGACATCTCTGTTCACTAGTGACCACCCTGACACTTAGGTACTGTATGCAAGTCAACTAACTACACTACACGTGCCGAAGTTATCACCTGAGCTACGTTTCAGATAAAATTACTGCTTTCATATTTCCAAAGGAAGGTAAGCCATAAATTCCTACCTCAAAAATAATAGCAACAGGGTGATGACAATTTAATAGTAATCACAACCATACATTAATTATTTTAAGCTGCAGAGGTAGGGACAGATGATTGTCACAGATTCTCTCTGAAGGTCCCGCTGAGATACTTCAATATTTCTATATGTCACCTCTTCCTTCTCAATTGTTGCTGAGCTACTCCCCCACCACCTCTTCTCATCCATCTTATATCTTCTTTACTTCTCGTCTCACAGATTTATCAAAGACTTTCCCAAAGTTTCTTTGTCATCATTATCATATTTATTCAGATGAGAATATCTTCTTGTCTGGCCCAATTGTCAGAAATACAGTTTCTGGGTATGTGTTAGGAGAAAGGGCTAAAGGGCTATGGTTGAATAATTAGCACATCCTTTAACATCTTTGGCTGAGTAAGATCTCCAATTTTGCCCAGACAAAGAAATTAGCTTTTAGAACACTTATTCACAGGTTTATTTGGGGGGTGTATGTAATGGAGCTTCTGATTTCTGTAATTAATAGCAAATTAAAATATCACATTTCATATATTTTAAGTAAAATGATGAATGCCCAGCTATACTATGTATTCATCTTCTTTTCAGAATTTTAGACTTATTGGAAATATAGCTTATTAACATGAACTGACCCTGTATTTAGAGGTTTTACTCTGACCCTGTATACCATAGATTTGATAATTTTAAAATTTCAAATGAAGGATTTTGAAACTATGTATTTTGTGCATTTAGGATTGTTGGTTTTCATCTCCTATAGCACTCAGTTGCCTTTCTTAATAATTTCTCTCTCCTTATTAGGACAGTGAGAAGGGACAGTGCCATATTGATTGCAAGAAAGAAAAGTTAGGAGCCCTGGAATAATCTTGTAACCACAAGTTTTATCTGTAGTTTGGAATACATTAATAAAACAACTGAAGCTAAAAGGTCATCCACAGCTTGAGGTTGAGGACATCGCTTTTGCAGGAAGGCTCTCTCCTATAAATGTTTAACTAGAAGATTGTACAGTGTGTGGTAGCTCCTCAGGCATTGGGAAAGTGCCAGAAGACCACCCCCCTCCAAGTAAGGTGTAAATATGGAGTTGATGAATGTTTGAGTCTCATTAGGTTGAAAGTTCTTGGGGACCATCCATCCCACCTTGATATGTAATACTGGCCAAATGTCTTAGGATCTTCCTGCTGTTTTAGGCTTTTCTAATACTGCAGAAAGTGAAGAGGAACTAAAAAGCCTCTTGATGAAAGTAAAAGAGGAGAGTGAAAAAGCTGGCTTAAAGCTCAACATTCAGAAAACTAAGATCATGGCATCTAGTCCCATCACTTCATGCGAAATAGATGGGGAAATAGTGGAAACAGTGTCAGACTTTATTTTTTGGGCTCCAAAATCACTGCAGACGGTGACTGCAGCCATGAAATTAAAAGATGCTTACTCCTTGGAAGGAAAGTTATGACCAACCTAGACAGCGTATTCAAAAGCAGAGACATTACTTTGCCAACAAAGATCCGTCTAGTCAAGGCTATGTTTTTTCCAGTGGTCATGTATGGATGTGAGAGTTCGACTGTGAAGAAAGCTGAGTGCTGAAGAATTGATGCTTTTGAACTGTGGTGTTGGAGAAGACTCTTGAGAATCCCTTGGGCTGCAAGGAGATCGAACCAGTCCATCCTAAAGGAGATCAGTCCTGGGTGTTCATTGGAAGGAATGATGCTAAAGCTGAAACTTCAATACTTAGGCCACCTCATGCGAAGAGTTGACTCATTGGAAAAGACCCTGATGTTGGGAGGGGTTAGGGGCAGGAGAAGAAGGGCAAGACAGAGGATGAGATGGTTGGATGGCATCACCGCCTCGATGGACATGACTTTGTGTAAACTACAGGAGTTGGTGATGGAGAGTGAGGCCTGGCATGCTGTGATTCATGGGGTCACAAAGAGCCGGACATGACTGAGGAACTGAACTGAACTGAACTGAATACGCAGCTATTTTCTTTCTTAGTATTTAGCAATAACATTATGTTGTGTTGGCTGAGTAATTCTTGTGACTACAGACTAGACAAAGTTGTGGGAAAAAACAAGAATATTAAGATGGTTACGTTAGAGAAACAGTTTTCCATACTAGTACAGTGTGTGCTGGATGCTGACTTTGAGGCTCAGATCTTTGCGATGCCATCCTTGCACATGGAACTCAATAGGGCTTATTGTCTTTCAATCATACTAACTAGGGCTGGGGGCTCTTAGCAAGACTCTGAAATAGAAAGTGCCTTTTGTAGACAGGTAAAGAAGTCCAAGAAACCTGATGATGGAAAGGTGACTGGAGTTTTTGCCTCTTAAGGGAAAATAATCTACTTCAACCACTTTTCTTATAGTAGTATATGTTTAGGAAAAGCACACTATTTTCAAAAAACATTCAACAGACAGTGGTTTCCCAGTGTGAGCCTATATTTTTTATCCATTACACACTAATTCTTCTTTCTGTCTCTTCTAAAATGTGTGCAGATCTTGACCTAGCTGATGCTGAAAATTTGATGCATTTATCACTCTACCTCATCACTACTGCAATTCTTTCTTCTTTTTCTTGTTTAGTGTCATTTTGTTTTGGAAAAAGAGGTTAGATCTACAACCTTGGGAATGAAAGGCATCTCTTTTGAAAAACAGAGTAAATATTGTATAGATAGAATATTTGTGCAACTGCAAGCAAGGAGCTGTGTCTGTTCCTGCGGGCTACTTAGCATGCGATTCCTGTCACTGCCTGCTAACATTTTTGAAAACAAAGATGAGTGGCCAAGAAAATAACTAAAGACCTTGTGGCTAAATGGGAAAATTGCTTAATAGAAAAAGGAAAGTGTAATTAATTCATCTTTCTGGATAATGGAATCAGAGCACTGGAGCAGAGACATCCAGATTATCAGTATCTGACTTACAATGCTTTGGGTTGTTTTCAATAAAATTTTTCTGTCTGATTCACTTATATAATTTGAAACTAGAAAGATGATTCTATCTATAGCACGATTTTAGATCCTCTTGGAAGATACAGTGTATAAAACAGAACTCTGCCCTGAATAATAATGGTTAAATGGTTAAATTATTGTGCAAGGAAGGTATGGATTTATTGGTACAGAAAATAAGCACTATAAAAATTCAGAGTCAGAAAAGTCAATATGGGGACAAGGGACAGGAAAACCTCATGCGACTAGATAGAACTTGACCTTAATCTTGAAAAATAAGAGGAATTTTTTGATAAGTGTGGAAGGGGAAAATGGTAGAAAGAAGTAATGAAGGTGTGACTAAGTAGAGGTTGGGATACAGAGTCTGTTCTCAGGTATAATAAGATCACCAACTCTTGAGGGAAGGAATAAAATCCAGCTATGGCAGCTCATTAGCTGAGGAAGTCAACCTTTACTTTGGGGAATGAATGGTGGTTATGTGGGAACTTTTGACAGAATTTCTCTTTCTGGCTCCTCTAAATTATGAAAGACCAAGTGATAATTTCTTTGATTACAACTTAAGTAAGAAAAAGATTTAAGAAGGTAAGCTCTTAAAAAATAGATTTGGAAGGAATGAGTTGGCTTTGATGGTTTTCCTGAGGCACTTTGAAGGTAGAATTCCTTGTGTCTTAGACTAGTCACATCTGGAAATATCTTCTGTGTAAGCTCAGGTGAGATGGTCTGGAAATCATTTTGAAAATAGAGATAGATAATAAAGATCCTGTTGCTACGCCAAACAGTCTTCCAGATGCCTTATATACGTTAGGTCGTTACAGCAGCTTTATGAGGTAGGCTTTACTATGCTCATCTTAGAGATGAAAAATTTCACCTTCTAGGAACTTATTTGGCTTGTTTGACTTCCCACAAATACAGGATGGTAAAGTTGGGACTGAACATCAAGAACCTCTGCCTTTGCATTCAGGCTCTTTCCACTAACCTGTACTACTTTGTAACATGTGAGTAAAAAGTACCAAACAACAATGGCAGTGATCTAGAAACTTACACATTTTTTTCTAAAGGATAATCATCACACATGTGAAATTAAATCAGAAACAGGTATGAGATAGGACATAATTTAGTGCTCTTCTACAAGTCGCTGTTAGAGTTAGAGTTTGTGCTTCTTTTCTCATTCATCCCATCAATAAAGACTACTATAATCCCAGCTCTCCATGTTTGTATAGTTTACAGGGTACTTTAATAAATGTTTTAAAATAATCTTCACAAAAACTCATTAATAGCAGGCAGGGCATTATTTCCAATTTTTGGAAAGAAAAATTGAGATTCAAAAGGTGCTAAATGGTAGCACTAATAGCTGAATTCAATTTTTGTTTCTAAAGCTAATAATTCACTTAGTTCTAGTGACTCAAATGCCAGCACTGTATCTCCCATTGTTGGCTTTCAGAAAGATGAGTACATGTGATCTGTTCTCCTTGCTTTGCATCTGCTCATTACAGCTATTACAGCTTGAAATACTTTTCTAAACTTATTCAAAATACTTCTCTACTTATAATCATTTTCTTTATCATTTTCTAATCCAGAGTATTTCATATATCCTAGTTAGCTATTATTAGAATGCTTCTCAGGCTATAATTCTAATTTCATCTAATTTTTCAGTTACTACTTTTAAGATTTCTCCAAAAAACAAACAAACAAATAAACAAAAAACCAACAACAACAAAAAAACCCACAAAAAAACACCACCTCTTACTGCCAACAAGATAAAAGAGCATTAGTAGCCCAGAGTATTATGTATTAGAACTAGAAATCTGGTAGGAGCATCTGTATGTCCTTATTTCTTTTTGCTTAAGTACAGTCAAGGTTAATTATTCATTGAATAGTTCCATGTCATTGAAAGGGTAGAAAAACAATACAGGGAAAAATTCTGGTTTCTTAAATTACTATAATCTTTCCTTATGGATAATATGGATAATGGCCTCCTTTTAAGATTGAATGAGTTTGCATATTTGACTTGTAAGCTTGTCACAGACTTGGCCTCACGTTTAGCACTCAGAATCCTTCAAAGTCATTTGGAGCCTCCTACAAATTTTTTTCCACAGTTTTTGCACCCTGACAGCCCGAGCACACTGAGCTCTGCCAGGTAGAGCCCTGGGAGAAAGTCAAGGTCAAATCATCTGACACTTCCCACTTAACAAATAAACCACCACCACCAGTACACCAGAAAAATGAAAGTGAAAGTTGCTCGGTCATGTCCGACTCTTTGAGACCCCATGGACAGTCCATGGAATTCTCCAGGACACAATACTGGAGTGGGTAGCCTTTCCCTTCTCCAGTGGATCTTCCCAACCCAGTAATCAAACCCAGGTCTCCCACATTGCAGGCAGATTCTTTACCAGATGAGTCACAAGGGAAGCCCCCCATCCCCCAACTACAGAAAGCAGAATCATTGTAGTAAGGGGGTATAGAGCCTGTCTAAGAGGGAGAAAGAGAAGTAGCTTGCATTTCATATTCACTCCAGTGTAATTGGAGGCTGGGCCTGCAGGGCCCCCCTGTTGCTGTATTCTTCACTGTTAATCTGTTGTCAGAGGAAAAGCCTTCTGAAGCCTGATCACCACATAAGCAGGGAAAGCCTAAGGTATCCTCAGAGATATTACAAATGAAAGAAAAATAGAAAATGCAATGAAATCATTCTTGACATTAATGGTATTTAACTGTGTTTACCAGTCTTAACCAGAGAAAGCAATGGCATCCCACTCCAGTACTTTTGCCTGGAAAATCCCAATGGACAGAGGAACCTGGTAGGCTGCAGTCCATGGGGTCGCTAGAGTCGGACACAACTGAGCGACTTCACTTTCACCAGTCTTAAACAGTTTGCACACACGGATATTAAAATAAAGAGAAATTTCTTTAATGAGGAAACTGCATTCTAACTTTGAGATTAAATTATTTAATTAAATTAATTAAATAATTAAAAACACATGTAGAAGAGCAAAATTTGTCATCCTAAAATGTGTCTCTTTGGCATAAGGACTTTTTTTAGGCTAGTTATTTTTAAGAAAGAAAAGACCCAGGAGGTTTTTCATATTACCTCCCCTTACCTGCCTAAAAGAGTTTAGATAGAGGCCCTGTTTCTGGAAGGAAGCTATCAGATAGATAACTGTAAAATGAACTAGATGCGGTGGGGAGGGAAGAAGCTAGCAAAGTCTGTTAAAATTTCTCTCCATCCCATTGTCTCTGTAGGACCCAGCAAACATTTATTTACCAAACATTTGTTTTCCATCTCCATGTGCTTTGCTTCCTCCCCTTTCAAGTCTCAAACCAGGATCCCCAACTTTCTCTTTTGTCTTTAGCTGAAGATGATATTTAAGGTGAGGGCTTCAGCCATTTTGGTGAGGTACTCAGTTTTCCTAGGTTTCCCCATGTATACACACTATTATACTTTGTTTCACTTTTCTCCTGTTAATTTGTCTCATGTCAATTTAATTCTTAGACCAGTCAGAAGAACCAAGAAGGGTAGAGGAAAATTTCTTCCTCCCCAAACAAGGTAGCTAATAGAAAGATTCCTGTGGTTCTGTGATATCACAGAGCTCCATGCAATTGGAAAGGAAAAAATGCAAACACAGAAACATGTAGCTGAAGAAAACACATGAGTAATAAACATTAAAGAAATCAATAGGAAAAATCATCTCCCCTAAGTAAGTCAAGGAAGCTCTGCTGCTGCTAAGTCCCTTCAGTTGTGTCTGACTCTGTGCGACCCAGCTCTGCCATCCCTGGGATTCTCCAGGCAAGAACACTGGAGTGGGTTGCCATTTCCTTCTCCAATGCATAAAAGTGAAAAGTGAAAGTGAAGTCGCTCAGTCGTGTCTGACTCTTAGTGACCCAATGGACTACAGCCTACCAGGCTCCTCCATCCATGAGATTTTCCAGGCAAGAGTACTGGAGTGGGTTGCCATTGCCTTCTCCACAAGGAAGCTCTATTGTATAGTAAATGTTGTAATATCTCCTCTCAGGGCAATATACAGAGGCAAAGACGAGCATTTTTAAGACAAGAGGAAACTACACAAGGATTTAAAATAAAAATTAATAATATAGCTGACAAAGACCTATGGAAAGTATTTATGTATTCCATGGGGAAATAAAATCAATGAAAAATGAACATATTGCATTTATGCACAACATATATTTTATGCTAACACTAACACTAACAAGAGGAGAAGGGGGAACAGAAGGTAAGATGTTTCAATGGCATTACTGACTCAGTGGACATGAGTGTGAGCAAGCTCTGGGAGATAGTGAAGGACATGGAAGCCTGGTGTGCTGCAGTCCAAGGAGTCGCAAAGCATCAGACATAACTTAGCAACTGAACAAGTCCTAACACAGTATTTTTGTTTTTCTAAGTGATTAAGGATCCACTATAGTCTGGGGGCAGGAGGAGGAGGGGACGACAGAGGATGAGATGGCTGGATGACATCACTGACTTGATGGACGTGAGTCTGAGTGAACTCCGGGAGTTGGTGATGGACAGGGAGGCCTGGCGTGCTGTGATTCATGGGGTTGCAAAGAGTTGGACATGACTGAGTGACTGAACCGAACCAAACTGATAGTCCATTAAGTTATTTGTGGGATGGTTATATAGAATGACAACTCAATATTCTGCTACTTGCTACAAAACTTATGAAAGGCTTGGAGAATATACTTGGATAGGGGAGGAAAAATAGTTTTCCTCCTACCCTTCTAGATTCTGGACTGAGACATCCCTGTAATAAAAAGATTAACAGGAGGAAAAAAATAGAAGTTTATAACATGTCTATCTCCTGCTGATCCTGGGAAAGACTGAGGGCAAGAGGAGAAGGGGGTGACAGAGGATAAGATGGTTAGATGGCATCACTGACTCAGTTGGACACAAGTTTGAGCAAACTCCAGGAGATAGTAAAGGAAAGGGAAAGCTGGTGTGCTGCAGTTCACGGGATCACAAAGAGTCGGACATGACTTAGTGACTGAACAATAACATACTTCTTGTATACATGAAAAATCCCCAGGAAAACTGAGTAACTCCCTGAAATGGCCCAAGCCATAACTTTAAATATGAGCTCTAGCTAAAGACAAAAGATGGTGCTGAGGGGCTGGAGAGTCAGTTATGGGAGTTTATCAAGAAAAGTACAATAAACAAGAGTATGACTATTATACAGATTTAGGTCATTTCCTTCTCCACTGATAAGAGTTTCTAGAGATTTGGTCATCTTTCTTTTCCTGGTCAAACCAGTCAATCTTAAAGGAAATCAACCCTGAATATTCATTGGAAGGACTGATGTTAAAGCTCCAATACTTTGGCCGCCTGATGCCAACAGCTGACTCATTGGAGAAGACCCTGATGCTGGGAAAGACTGAAGACAGGAGGAGAAGAGGGTGACAGAGGATGAGATGGTTGGATGGCATCACCAATTCAATGGACATGAACTTCGGCAAACTCTAGGAGATGGTGAAGGACAGGAAACCTGGCATGCTGCAATCCATGGGTTTGCAAAGGGTTGGACATGACTTGGTGACTGAACAATGACTCTTCCTGGTGCAGAGAGGAAGACACCCTTACAAGTGGACATTTCCCTTATAAATGTAAATGTTTCTTACTAAACAGTAACTTTGACTCAGTTTTCAGACCTTCTCCTGTGTCTGCTGTTTCTTAAAAATAATCAGCCTAAAATAATCCTTATGCTAAAGAGATATATTTTAGGGCGGCAAATTATGCTCCACTTCACTTGTTTGCTACAAGAAAAGAACAACAAATGCACCTGGCAGGTTTTGTGAATATATTTTTTCTTCTGTGAATATATTTTTCCTTTAAGTTGGCTTAAACATGTGTTTTTAAAAGAATGGGGGTCAGACCTAGCTGATACTCAGCTGTAAGTTGAATAGGTTATTGACAGCTAACATTCATTACATCAGTCAATATCCAGACAGAATCAGTTAAATATTTAGATTATTACCCTGAGATTGGGTATCTAGTGGACTTAGACCTTTTTCATTGGAAATAATATAAATTATTGCAACATGTTTTGGTCCCCAAATCAGAAGAGAAGTACATTCTGTTTTTACAATGTATATTGTTCATTTCAGATAGAAAAAAATAAGAGGTATTTACTAAGAGTTCTGTGTACTTAAAGAAAGAAAAAGTTAAATATTTGTTTCTTGATGCTGAATGAGAATATGAATATCATTGTGAATTTTTTATTGCTTAGTATCACTAAGCCAATACATATTATTCTTAGTCTTAGAATAACTATACTGTCTTGTAAACTAATGTTTATAACATCATTTTGATTTTTAAAATTGAAATTATGTATATTTCTTCTTGGACTGCAAGGAGATCCAACCAGTCCATTCTGAAGGAGATCAGCCCTGGAATTTCTTTGGAAGGAATGATGCTAAAGCTGAAACTCCAGTACTTTGGCCACTTCATGCAAAGAGTTGGCTCATTGGAAAAGACTCTGATGCTGGGAAGGATTGAGGGCAGGAGGAGAAGGGGTCGACAGAGAATGAGATGGCTGGATGGCATCACTGACTTGATGGACGTGAGTCTGGGTGAACTCTGGGAGTTGGTGATGGACAGGGAGGCCTGGCGTGCTGCGATTCATGGGGTTGCAAAGAGTCGGACACGACTGAGCGACTGATCTGATCTGATCTGATATTTCTTCTTTCATTAAAAATTTTTCAGAAACAAACAAAAACCATACTAAATCTGTATGATGAAAAAGTATTCATCATTTACTTGTGCAGAAAATAAAAATTGTCGAAAATGATACCCTCTCAGAGATAATAATAGCAATAAGCTGGTAGCATTAAAATACTGAATATTAGACATGAGCTTTGAGTTATTTCTCTAGGAGTAATGACAGTTCTTTGCTTACTATTTACTATGGATTCATTGAGTATCAGATGTTGTCATAGGCAATGAGATTCCAGATATAAAATCTAGAGTTTTTCCTGGTTTTATGGACTTGCAACTGAATTGCTTTGACATTTAAGGGTATATCCCTGTTTTTTCATTATATGAACATAGCTATATGCACCCAGCTGACCAGGGACCAAAGTGTGTTCCATAACTGTGCAACTGGACAATATTAATAATAATAACCAAATATTTCTTGAATGCTTACTATGTGCCAAGTTTCCTTGGTACTCAGATGGTGAAAGAATCTGCCTGCAATGGGGAGACCTGGGTTCTATCCCTGCTTTGGGAAAATCCCCTGGAGAAGAAAACAACAACTCTCTCCAGTATTATTGTCTGGAGAATTCCATGGACAAAGGAACCTGGCAGCCTGCAGTCCATGGGGTCTCAAAGATCGGACATGATTTGTGACTAACATTATCTGCCAGAATTATTTTATTGAATATTACTGAATATTCACAGAATGCCCATGAAAATGTTCTACTGTTGTCTACTATTGTTACAGATGAGGACAAAGGGAAAGCCCAAGATTGAAAAAGTGTAAATTGTTAATACTATAACTGTTGCAAAGAGTGTATTTTGACTTTGCTATATATTGATATAACTTCTGACCTAATAATCCAATCAATCAGGGACCTTTTAATGTTAGTATGTGTCATGTTTGAATATTGTTTCTACTCAAATAGGCTGCAGTCTCTTGAGGAATATTTCTGTTGAACTCTATCAAAAGATTAATTCCAGTCTTGGGTGAACAAGGAATCCATGTGCTTATTGATACAATTACAGGGCTCAATTCTTGGTGGTTAGGTTATGGTCCTCTGGCTCTCGATGAACTGATTCTGAATCAGAGCTAGGCCTGGCTCTGAAGGTCTCCTGTCCCCATGAAGGTTTCCCAGAGTGCACCAGGCTTTGCCTTTGGAGGGGCTGCTCTCACCCTAAGAAGCTGTGCTGATCTTTAATTGTTGCAGTACCCTTTGGTTCCTGCTCTCTGTGAATCTTTCCTACAATCTAAACCTTCTATTTTCCTGGACATTTCTGCTCTACCCTCATTAATTTATTTTCCTTCCTTCAGTTCAGTCACTCAGTCATGTCCGACTCTTTGTGACCCCATGATTCACAGCACGCCAGGCCTCCCTGTCCATCACCAACTCCTGGAGTTGACTCAAACTCATGTCCAGCGAGAAGGTGATGCCATCCAGCCATCTCATCCTCTGTCGTCCACTTCTCTTCCTGCCCCAATCCCTCCCAGCATTAGGGTCTTTTCCAATGAGTCAACTCTTCGCATGAGGTGGCCAAAGTATTGGAGTTTCAGCTTTAGCATCAGTCTTTCCAATGAACACCCAGGACTGATCTCCTTTAGAATGGACTGGTTGGATCTCCTTGCAGTCCAAGGACTCACAAGAGTCTTCTCCAACACCACAGTTCAAAAGCATCACTTCTTCGGTGCTCAGCCTTCTTCATAGTCCAACTCTCACATCCATACATGACCACTGGAAAAACCATAGCCTTGACTAGATGGACATTTGTTGGCAAAGTAATGTCTCTGTTTTTGAATATGCTGTCTAGGTTAGTCATAACTTTCCTTCCAAGGAGTAACCGTCTTTTAATTTCATGGCTGCGATCACCATCTGCAGTGATTTTGGAGCCTCCCAAAAATAAAGTCTGACACTGTTTCCACTGTTTCCCCATCTATTTCCCATGAAGTGATGGGACCAGATGCCATGAGCTTAGTTTTCTGAATGTTGAACTTTAAGCTAACTTTTTCACTCTCCTCTTTCACTTTCATCAAGAGGCTTTTTAGTTCCTCTTCACTTTCTGCTATCAGGGTGGTGTCATCTGCATATCTGAGGTTATTGATATTTCTCCTGGCAATCTTGCTTCCAACTTGTGCTTCTTCCAGCCCAGCGTTTCTCATGATGTATTCTGCATAGAAGTTAAATAAGCAGGGTGACAGTAGACAGCCTTGACGTACTCCTTTTCCTATTTGGAACCAGTCTGTTGTTCCATGTCCAGTTCTAACTGTTGCTTCCTGAACTACATATAGGTTTCTCAAGAGGGAGGTCAGGTGGTCTGGTATTCCCATCTCTTTCAGAATTTTCCACAGTTTATTGTGATCCACACAGTCAAAGGCTTTGGCATAGTCAATGAAGCAGAAATAGATGTTTTTCTGGAACTCTCTTGCTTTTTTATTGATCCAGCAGATGTTGGCAATTTGATCTCTGGTTCCTCTGCCTTTTCTAAAACCAGCTTGAACATCTGGAAATTCACGGTTCACGCATTGCTGAAGCCTGGCTTGGTGAATTTTGAGCATTACTTTACTAGCGTGTGAGATGAATGCAATTGTGTGGTAGTTTGAATATTCTTTGGCATTTCCTTTCTTTGGAATTGAAATGAAAACTGATCTTTTCCAGTCCTGTGGCCACTGTTGAAGTTTTTTTTTTTTAATTTAATTTTATTTTTTAACTTTATAATATTGTATTAGTTTTGCCATACATCAACATGAGTCTGCCACAGATATACACGTGCTCTGTTTTCCAAATATGCTGACATATTGAGTGCAGCACTTTCACAGCATCATCTTTCAGGATTTGAAATAGCTCAACTGGAATTCCATCCTAGATATTGCTTTTTCTTCTGAAGCTCTGTCCTCCTGGAAGGATTTATATGAGATATTTGCTTTTATTCCAGAGATTCTCAAATACTTACACTAACACATCCCTTTTCATTTCTTACTGACTCTTTAGGTATTTTTTGTACTCACCCACAACTTGGAGACTATTGGGCCATCTTCCCTTTCAGCTAGTTTTTCTAAGATTCAGTTTCCATGTATAGCAGTATCCTCTTGCATTGGAGGAATATTGCCTATTTTGAGCTCAGAATAGAATCTTTGATTCTATTTCATTTCCTGCAGCTCCTGCCACACAGTTGCTCTTTCTTCTTGGCCCTGCTCTTGGAGAGAGGTGGTAAGAGGGGAAAGGGGCTAAGAGGAGATAGGGGAATGATTTGGCATATACATCCATATTCTAGGGGTGTGGATTAAGAGTGGCTTTACTGAAATTCTGCCACGGCCTGGCTGTGTGCCTTGGGTGAGTTATCTGAACTCTGTGCTTCAGTTTCCTTATTTCTAAAATGGGGATAATTATAAACTCATTTTGTAGGGCTACAGTAAGAGTTAAATGAGTTAGTACCTGAGCCTGGCGGGCTACAGTCCATGCAGTCGCAAAGAGTCAGACTCAACTGAGCGACTAATGTATGCTAATGCTCCATAATCTAGAGTTTCTAGTAATCTGGGATTCCTCATCACCAAGTTTGTTAACATCATCCATGTTTCTCTTTGCTTCATCATCATTCCTTAATTTCATCTAAAGTCAATTCCTTTGCGTTTATTTTTTTGTAATGTAATTTCTGTTCTTGTTTAACAAATGCAGTTTCTTCTCTTACTTCTCTGAGGCTAAAAATATAACTTTCCCTCTATCATTCTCATTTCTCTACATATTGCTTTTGTTTGATTTGTTCTTTACTTATTGCACGCAAATCTTTCTTCTGATAGTTTGAACCTGGTGAAAGTAGGTTGTTGAATCAGATTTTTTTTTAATTATTATTTAATTTATTTATTTATTTTGCTTTACAATATTGTATTGGTTTTGCCATACATCAACATGCATCCGCCATGGGTGTACATGTGTTTCCCATCCTGAACCCCCTCCCACCTCCCTCCCCATACCATCCCTCTGGGTCATTCCAGTGCACCAGCCCCAAGCTTCCTGTATCCTGCATCGAACCTGGACTGGCGATTCATTTCTTATATGATATTATACATGTTTTAATGCCATTTTCCCAAATCATCCCACCCTCCCTCTCCCACAGAGTCCAAAAGACTGTTCTATACATTTGTGTCTCTTTTGCTGGTTGACTCAGATTTAAGAGCGAGCACTGTGAAAACACTTTGGGTATGTATGTTTGTGAGTTTATCCACTCAGAGCTTTGCTGTAGGATGATTCGTCAGGTCTGTTTCTTTAAGGAGCTTCTGATGTCAGTAATTTTAGGTTACTCCCCTAGAACTGGTCAGATTTCCTACAGAAAGACCTTTCAATTTCTTGTCTGGAGAGAATAGAATTAACTGCCTTCCCTGAATGCAGAGTCAAGAAATGGAGTTGAATTTGGCCTCAGTATTCAATATGTGTGTGTTCTCATCTCTCTGTTGCTGGTACTTCATCCCTACATTCATCCTATTTCCAAACCTCAAGATCCTTTCAGCAGTCCCCACCCATTTTTGGCACCAGGGACTGATTTTGTGGAAGACAATTTTTCCACGCATCAGGGAGGAGGGGTTGATTTCAGGATGATTCAAGACCATTACATTTATTGTGTACTTTATCTCTATTATTATTATATCAGCCCCACCACAGGTCATCAGGCATTAGATCCTGAAAGTTGGGGGACCCTGGCCCCTCTGCAAAAAGTAAACCTTAGTCTTATAACAAGATAGCAGAAAGGATGTTTTGTAGAGGAGAACTAACTACATCTTGAAGAGTATATTTTCAGACCCATCTTCATTCCATTTTCCAAATATACCTTTTGCCCTCAATTCTTTGTGGTGAATCAGCAATTTACATCAGGTTATATCTCTGCTTTTTTTCTGACTGCTAAGTCAGTTTAAGGTTCTGTTTTTCAGTTTCCAAAATTTTATAGCTCATCTTTTTTCCTATTTTGTTGGCTTTTGTTGTGGGCTTATGATGTTTGAAACATCTTTAATGTTGTTTTAATGAAGTTATTGAAGAAAGCAAAAGTAAAATTATGCATTCAAGCCACTGCCAGTAACCAACAGGACTTAAAATCAGTGTTTTGATATTTATCAAAGAATATGAAAAATATATATACATTTCCAGGTTCTGCATTTTTTTTTTTTTTTGCCTTCTTGAGGACAAGCATTCTATATCTTTAAAACACTTATTATTCTAACTTCTATATCATAAGTGTCATAGAAACTGAGCATTCTCATATGTTCCAAGTCCCTCTGCAAGCAAATTGTCTGTTTTCTTACAGGAGAGATATTATCCCTTACTATACTAGCAATATAGTACATAGAAAAGTTCTCATCATAGGCCTTTTATCTTCTGAAAAACTACCACTTTATATCAAAACTGTAAAATAAATCCCTTGACACCTTTGTTTCTCCATACCATTAAGTTCAGAAACAGTAATCTCAGGTATTAATCACAACTAAGATTGAGTTTTAACTATGACAAATGAGTGTTACCGGTTTGAAAAATGTTGCTACCTCTTCCTTTCAACCAAAATTTCCTTTATTGGGTTTGTTTTCCTACTTATTTCAGAAAGGCTATTTTTAAAAAATCTCTGATTATCTGATTATTTTTAGTATATTTTAAATGTATCTATTGTTGCAAAGCAAATTACCCTAAAACCTAGTGGCTGAAAACAACAATTTATGTTGCTCACAACTTTGTGAGTCTAGGAATTCTGAAAGAGCTTGACTGAGTGTTTTGTCTCTGATTCAGATGACATCATCATGGTACCCCAGATGTAAGGGCTCTTTTCCAAAATCATGTCTTCACCCACATGTTTGGCACTGTAGTACTCTTTGGCCTCTCTCTCTCTACTGGGCATCTGTCTTCTGTGTCCTTTCTACTCATGAACCTTGGGCTCTCGCTGCATGGCAGTCTCATGTTAGTCAGACTTCCTACAAAGCAGTTGACTTCCTCCAGAGCAAATGCTTCATAAATGAGACAGGAAGTGTTTCACAAGACAGGAAGTAGAAAAGTAGAAGCTGACCTCAGCCTGGAAGCTAGGATAGTGTAACTTGTGTTAATTCCATTGATCAGAGCAGTCACAGATCTTACCTGTACTTAGAGGGAGGTGACCTAGAGACCATCTCTCATTGGAGGAATGACAGAGAATGTGCAGCCATATCTAATTTACTAATCAGTCTCTCTCTCTCTCACACACACACACCCTAATATATATACATATTACCTATAAAAAAGATTTGAAAAGATTGAGCAAATTTCAGAACCATGAAATAAAGCAATACGTGGCATAATCCTCTGCAAAATGGATGACAAAGCCTTAAACACCTGCCTTATAGAGGAGAATCAGAGGTGCCCTCACCCTTTTTCATTACTCTTTTCTAATGATATCTTTTTGGCAGAAATGCTTCCCATGGCTGTGATTGATATCACTTCTGATCCCAGAACAGGAGAGAACAAGACTTCACTGAGTGAAATTTCTTAAGAGCCACCAATCTACCTATAATACAGTGAGTGCTGAGATTGTTACTTCATTCCCCAGAGAGTGTGGCTGTGTTTAGCCATAATTTCCCCCTTTCCATTAAGATAGAAGAGGAAGAATATAAGGTATCTCTGCCAAGGAAATGTCATGTTTTAATGTAGCAGCAGAAACTGTGATGGCAGTTCCTTAATACCAGGAAAATAATAACCGCACAGAAGAGACATGATCTGAGCTGATTCTAGCTGTTTGCCCTCCTACAGATAATTATATTTTCTATGTGGTTCATTTATAAAATAGATGCAGTAGTTTTATTTCTAGGGAGTTGTTATGAGACTAAAATAAGAGCACGCATATAGAGTTACATACTCTGGAAAAGAATAAGATTTTTTTTTACTATTATTATTAACATTATTATCAGGGAACAATATGAAGATTAGTTGTATAGCCAGTTACAGAGCATCCCTTTAGCATCCCTTATATCTAACTTATTAGTATTTACTATCAAAATATATTGGGTTATATATATAACACAGCTATACAGAATCCTTGAATCAGTGCCAGCTACAAGTACATTCAAATAATAATTACCATAAGAAACATTTAAGATCATTTCAGAATTTGTCATAGGATGGACACTATAGGTTGTCAGAACCATCCATCTGATTTCTTTTCATGTAGAAATCTACTGAGGCTTCATCCTAAAACCACGAGATTCATCTGTACCAAACTGCAATAAACTCAAGCTTTGCCTGGAAGATGTGATGCAGGAAGTCTGTCCCTTTTCTTACTTCCATCTGGATGACCAGCTCATTAGGACATGGTTCTGTCAATATCACTCTCATCATCATCACCATTGTCGTTTCACATATTCTAATCACACATTGGTTTCAGAGAATGCAAAAAGAAAAAAAAAAGTGACTTCAGCCTGCATCCTTGACCTCAGTCATCTACCATTGTGAGAGTGACCTGTTGGTATTAGAGGGAACTAAATATAAGGATGTGGTTAGGGAAGTGTAAGCCATCACCATTGCTAGAAAGCACAATCAAGATAGCCAGTTCTCCCTACATCCCATGTGGCACAGTGGCATCACTTATGAATGGGTTCTTGGTATCTAGGAAGGTTTGCTCTCTCTCTCACCTGTGGCCTGGATCTTGTGGTCCTGAAATAGCACACTTACTAGAAATTATTTTCTCAAGAAGGGGCACCAACTTCAGAGACAGATCTGGATTCTAATCTTGATTCTATTACTTAATGGTTTTGTATCTTAGGGGAAGATAATTAACAACTATGATACTTGGATTATTCAACTGTAATATGTCTATATTATAAAAGTATTAAGAATTACAATGAGAAAATATATGTAAATTTCTAAATACCTGAACTTAATCTTCAACAGTAACTGATACATAACCTATTTTTCTTTTTTAAACTTGTTAACCTATGGATACTTCCACCCAGGTTCTTTTGAAGCAATTAAAAATCATATATGTTACATCATTGCATCTTGAAATGTATCAGTATATACCTTTTACACTAAGCAAATTCCTTAATAACATAACCTTTGTGAAATTATTAACAATAATTAGTATTATAATTGCTAATTCACGTCATCAAATTTTCAGCCCCATGTTCACATTTCCCCAATTGCCTTAGACTTATGGTTAGTTTTTACAGCCTTTGTTTGCATTGTAATCAAAATGATGTCCAATATTGGCTGATATAACTTTTAAGTGTCTTTAAAAATAAGGTTTCTGTTTCAAAATAATTTTAGATTTATAGAAAATCTGCACAGATATTAGAGAGGGTTCTCAAACGTCCTTTACTCAATTTTTGCTAATTTTAGCATCTTACAAAATCATAATACATCAAAACTAATAAATTCAAAATTAATACAATATTATAGACTAAACTACTGACTTACTCAAATTTTACCAGTTTTACCACTGATCTAGGATCTGTTCTAGGAGGTCACATTATGTTTAGGTTTTAGACTGTTTTAAACTTTAGTTTCCTCCTTCATCTTCTTTCTTTTTTTTCAGTATTTTTCTACAAGAAACCAGAAGATTTTTCTTGCAAAAACTCTCCAGTGTAAGTTGGGGTTGTAGGTTTGTGCTATTTTAAACAGGTTTCTGTGTACTTACATTTATCATAAATTGACACTATATCTAAAGGTTTGATCAAATTCAGATTAAATTATTTTTAATGTATTTAGTTAGTATTAGGTAAACTACTGAACAGACAGTATACTTCTGCAAGGAGATTCATAAGTCTGTTTTTTTTCTCTTTCTGATTCTGTCAGTAACTGATGATCTTTGTTTAGGTCCATTAATCCATTCAAGAGTTAAAGAATGGTGGTATTCTAATTTTATCATTTTTCACTGTGTATCAGTTGAAATGTTTCTAAAAAGAGAATGTTCTCTGTAATTATAGTAGAGCTCATATAAAAACTTCCCTGGTGGCTCTTCCCTGGTGGACTTCCCTGGTGGCTCAGACACTAAAGCGTCTGCCTACAATGTGGGAGGCCCAGATTCAATCCCTGGGTCAGGAGGATCCCCTGGAGAAGGAAATGGCAACCCACTCCAATACTCTCAACCCACTGTACTCCACTCCAGTAATCCCGTGGATGGAGGATCCAGGTAGGCTACAGTCCATGGGGTCGCAAAGAGTTGGACATGACTGAGTGACTTCACTTTTACTTTCATATAGAAAAGCAGAATAAATATTTAATTTCCCTCCTATATTTGCTAATTTCAGTGTAGTAATTTCCAGGCATATTTCAGTGATTTTTATCTATAATATATTCTATTTTCATGGTTTCAATTCAATTCTTTATTATTTTTTATTGAAACATTATTGGTTAGAGCAATTTTGAGTTTACAGAAAAATTGTGCAGGAAGTACACAGAGTTCCCTTGTACACAGGAGTACAAATACTCCTTCCCCCACCAGAGTCTTTCATATTATTAACATCTTGCATTGATGTTGTACATTTGTTAAATTTTATGAAGCAATATTGATACATTATTATTACTGAAGTTTATATTATGGTTCACTTTTTATGATGTTCATTTCTATTGGTCTTGACAAATGTATAGCTTTATCAGATGAGTGGATAGCAAATATTTTCTCTCAGTCTGTGGATTATCTTTTCATTTTTTAGGAATGTCTGTCACAAAGCAGATGCTTTTAATTTTAATAAAGTTCAATTTATCAATTTTTCTATAATGAATTTTACTTTTGATGGTATATCTAAAAAGGCATTGCCAAATACAAGGTCACTCGGGCTTTCTCCTATGTTGTCTTCTAAACAGTTTGTAGTTTTATATTTTACAATTAGGTCTGTGATCCATTTTAAGTTGCCTTTTATGAAAGATATAAGGTCAGTATCTATATTCACTTTTCCGTGTATAGATATCTAGTTGTTCCAGAACCCTTTGTTGAAAAGATTATACTTTCTCTATCAAATTTCTTCAGCTCTATTGTCAGATGCATTGACTATATTTGTGTGGATCTATTTCTGGCCCCTCTATTGGCTTCCATTGATTTATTTCTGTATTCTTTTCCCAATACCACATCTCTTGATCACTGCAGCTTTATAGTAAGTAAGTATTGAAATCAGATAGTACCAATGCTCTAACCTTCTTCATTATTGTGTTGTCTCTTCTGGGTTTTATCCAGATAAACTTTAAATCAGTTTGTTGATATCCATAAAATAATTTGCTAGGATATAAACAGGGATTGGGATTTTGTTACATCTACATTAAGTTGAGAAAAACTAACACATTAATAATATTGTGTGTTTCTATCCAAAAATATAAAGTATCTGTTTATTTAGATGTTCTTTAATATCTTCAATCTGTTTTTTAACAATGTTCTTCATATAGATCTTATATATAGTTTTTTATGATTATCAAGATGGCAGAGTAGAAGGACGTGTGCTCATTTTCTCACGTGAGAACTCCAAAATTACAACTCACTGCTGAACAACCATTGAAAAGAGAATGTTGGATCTCACCTAAGAAAGACACCCCACATCCATAGGCAAAGGAGAAGCTCCAGCAAGATGGTAGGAGGGGAGAAATTGCATTTAGAATCAAACCCCATACTGGCCAGAGACACTTGGAGGGCATAAACAAAATCTCCTGTACACCAGAAGACCCCACAGAGGCTGAGGCAGACCTGCTTTTGAGTGTTTGAGTGTCTCCTGCACAGGTACTGGTCAGCAGTGGCCTGCCATGGTGCAGGGGTTCTGGGTGCAGCAGACATGGGTTTGGCATAAGCCTTCTGGGAGATATCACCATTAACCCCACCAGAGAGCCACCAGAACTTACAGGGCTCTGGAAACAGACTTTTGGAGGGCATAAACAAAACCTTGTGCACACCAGGACCCAGGAGAAAGGAGCAGTGACCCCACAAGAGACTGACTCAGACTTGCCTGTGAGTGTCCAGGAGTCTTTGGCAGAGGTGTGGATCAGTGGTAGCCTGCTGCAGGATTGGGCACTCTGAATGCTGCAGTGCATGCATGGGGCCTTTTGAAGGACCTCACCATTATCTTCAGTACCTCCACCATAGTTTGGTCTCAGGTCAAAGGACAGGGAAGGAACACAGTCCTGCTCATCAACAGAAAATTGGATTAAAAGTCTACTGAGTATGGCCCCACCCATCAGAACAAGACCCAGTTTCCCCCACAGTCCTTCTCTCAAATCAGGAAGCTTCTTATCCTTATCTGTCAAAGGACAGACAGAATGAAAACCACAATCACAGAAAACTAATCAAACTGATCACATGGACCACAGCCTTGTCTAACTTAATGAAACTATGAGCCATGCCCTGCAGGGCCACCCAAGATGACAGGTAATGGTGAAGAGTTCTGAAAAAGCATGGTTGACTGGAGAAGGGAATGGAAAACCACTTCAGTATTCTTGCCTTGAGAACACCATGAACAGTATGACAAAGCAAAAAGATAGGACACTGAAAGATGAACTACCCTGGTTGGTAGGTGCCCAATATGCTACTGGAGACCAATGGAGAAATAACTCCAGAAAGAATGAAGAGACAGAGCCAAAGATAAAACAACATCCAGTTGTGGATATGATTGGTGATGGAAGTAAAGTCTGATGCTATAAAGAGCAATATTGCATAGGAACCTGGAATGTTAGGCCCATGAATCAAGGCAAATTGGAAGTGGTCAAACAGGAGATGTCAAGAATGAACATCGACATTTTAAGAATCAGTGAACTAAAAACAAAACAAAACAAAACTGGAATGGGTGAATTTAACTCAGATGACCATTATATCTACTACTGTGGTCAAGAATCGCTTAGAAGAAATGAAGTAGCCCTCATAGTCAACAAGAGTCTGAAAAGCAGTACTTGGGTGCAATCTCAAAAATGACAGAATGACCTCTGTTCATTTCCAAGGCAAACCATTCAATATCATGGTAATCCAAGTATATGCCCCAACCAGTAATGCTAAAGAAGCTGAAGTTGAATCGTTCTTTGAAGACCTAGAAGACCTTCTAGGACAAACACCCCAAAAAGATGTCCTTTTCATTATAGGGGAGTGGAATGCAAAAGTAGGAAATCAAGAGATGACCTAAGGTATGACCTAAATCAAATCTCTTATGATTATACAGTGGAAGTGAGAAATAGATTTAAGGGCCTAGATCTGATAGATAGAGTGCCTGATGAACTATGGACGAAGGTTTGTGACATTGTAGAGGAGAGAGGGATCAAGATCATCCCCATGGAAAAGAAATGCAAAAAAGCAAAATGGCTGTCTGGGGAGGCCTTACAAATAGCTGTGAAAAGAAGAGAAGTGAAAAGCAAAGGAGAAAAGGAAAGATAGAAGCATCTGAATGCAGAGTTCCAAAGAATAGCAAGAAGAGATAAGAAAGCCTTCCTCAACAATCAATGCAAAGAAATAGAGGCAAACAGCAGAATGGGAAAGACTAGAGGTCTCTTCAAGAAAATTAGGGATACCAAGGGAACATTTCATGCAAAGATGGGCTCGATAAAGGACAGAAATGGAATGGACCTCACAGAAGCAGAAGATATTAAGAAGAGGTGGCAAGAATACACAGAAGAACTGTACAAAAAAGATCTTCACGACCAAGATAATCACGATGGTGTGATCACTCATCTAGAGGCAGACATCGTGGAATGTGAAGTCAAGTAGGCCTTAGAAAGCATCACTAAGAACAAAGCTAGTGGAGGTGATGGAATTCCAGTTGAGCTATTTCAAATTTGAAAGATGACGCTGTGAAAGTGCTGCACTCAATACGCCAGCAAATTTGGAAAACTCAGCCGTGGCCACAGGACTGGAAATGGTCAGTTTTCATTCCAATCCCAAAGAAAGGCAATGCCAAAGAATGCCCAAACTACCACACAATTGTACTCATCTCACACGCTAGTAAAGTAATGCTCAAAATTCTCCAAGCCAGGCTTCAGCGATACATGAACCGTGAAGTTCCAGATGTTTAAGCTGGTTTTAGAAAAGGCAGAGGAACCAGAGATCAAATTGCCAACATTTGCTGGTCATGGAAAAAGCAAGAGAGTTCCAGAAAAAACATCTATTTCTGCTTTATTGACTATGCCAAAGCCTTTGACTGTGTGGATCACAATAAACTGTGGAAAATTCTGAAAGAGATGGGAATACCAGACCACCTGACGTGCCTCTTGAGAAACCTGTATGCAGGTCAGGAAGCAATAGAACTGGACATGGAACAACTGACTGGTTCCAAATAGGAAAAGGAGTACGTCAAGGCTGTATATTGTTACGCTGCTTATTTAACTTATATGCATAGTACATCCTGAGAAACGCTGGACTGGAAGAAGCACAAGCTGGAATCAAGATTGCCGGGAGAAATATCAATAACCTCAGATATGCAAATGACACCACCTTTATAGCAGAAAGTGAAGAGGAACTAAAATGCCTCTTGATGAAAGTGAAAGAGGAGAGTGAAAAAGTTGGCTTAAAGCTCAACATTGCAAAAACGAAGATCATGGCATCCGGTCCCATCACTTCATGGCAAATAGATGGGGAAACAGTGGAAATAATGTCAGACTTTATTTTTTTGGACACCAAAATCACTGCAGATGGTGACTGCAGCCATGAAATTAAAAGATGCTTACTCCTTGGAAGGAAAGTTATGACCAACCTGGATAAAATATTAAAAAGCAGAGATATTACTTTGCCAACAAAGGTCCATCTAGTCAAGGCTATGATTTTTCCTGTGGTCATGTATGGATGTGAGAGTTGGACTGTGAAGAAATTTGAGCACCGAAGAATTGATGCTTTTGAACTGTGGTGTTGGAGAAGACTCTTGAGAATCCCTTGGACTGCTAGGAGATCCAACCATTCAATTCTAAAGGAGATCAGTCCTGGGTGTTCATTGGAAGGACTGATGCTAAAGCTGAAACTCCAATACTTTGGCCACCTCATGCGAAGATTTGACTCATTGGAAAAGACCCTGATACTGGGAGGGATTGGAGGCAGGAGGAAAAGGGGATGACAGAGGATGAGATGGCTGGATGGCATCACCAACTCTCTGGACATGAGTTTGAGTAAACTCTGAGAGTTGGTCATTGACAGGGTGGCCTGGCGTGCTGCAATTCATGGGGTCACAAGGCGTCAGACACGACTGAGCTTCCGAACTGAACTGAACAGAAGCAGAACATATTAAGAAGAGGTGGCAAGAATACACAGAAGAACTATACAAAGAATATCTTCATGACCCAGAAAATCACAATGGTGTGATCACTCACGTAGAGCCAGACATCCTGGAATGCAAAGTCAGGTGGGCCTAAGGAAGCACCACTATGAACAAACCTAGTGAAGGTCATGGAATCCCAGTTGAACTATTTCAAATTCTAAAAGATGATGCTGTGAAAGTGCTGCACTCAATATGCCAGCAAATTTGGAAAACTAGCAGTGGCCACAGGATTGGAAAAGGCCAGTTTTCATTTCAATCACAAAGAAGAGAATACCAAAGAATGTTCAAAATACCACACAATTTCACTCATGTTACACGCTAGCAAAGTATTGCTCAAAATTCTCCAAACCAGGCTTCAACAATATATGAACTGAGAACATTCAGATGTTCAAGCTGAATTTAGAAAAAGCAGAGGAACCAGAAAACAAATTGCCAACATCCTTTGGATCATCGAAGAAGCAAGAGAGTTTCTCAAAAACATCTACTTCTGCTTTATTGACTATGCCAAAGCCTTTGAGTGTGTGGCTCACAAAGAATTGTGGAAAATTCTTAAAGAGATGGGAATACCAGACCACCTGACCTGCCTCCTTATAAATCTATATGCAGGTCAGGAAGCAAGCGTTAGAACTGGACATGGAACAACAGACTGGTTCCAAATAGGAAAAGGAGTACGTCAAGGCTGTATATTATCATCCTGTTTATTTAACTTATATGCAGAGTACATCATGAGAAATGCTGGGCTGGATGAAGCACAAGCTGGAATAAAGCTTTTAGGGAAAAATATCAGTAACTGCAGATATGCAGAAGACACCACCCTTCTTCAGAAAGCGAAGAAGAACAAAAGAGCCTCTTGATTAAATAAAAGAGGAGAGTGAAAAAGTTAACTTTAAACTCAACATTCAGAAAACTAAGATCATGGCATCTGGTCCCATCATTTTATGGGAAATAGATGGGGAAACAATAGAAACAGTGTGAGACTTCATTTATGGGAGGGCTCCAAAATCAGCAAATGGTGAGTGCAGCCATGAAATTAAAAGATGCTTCCTCCTTGTAAGAAAAGCTATAACCAACCTAGACATCATATTGAAAAGCAGAGACATTACTTTGCCAACAAAGGTCCGTGTAGTCAAAACTATGATTTTTCCAGTAGTAATGTATGGATGTGAGAGTTGGACTATAAAGAAGGGTGAGCACCAAAGAATTTATGCTTTTGAACTGTGGTGTTGGAGAAGACTCTTGAGAGTCCCTTGGACTGCAAGGGTATTAAACCAGTCAATCCTAAAGGAAATGAGTCCTGAATATTCATTGGAAAGAGGTGCTCAAGCTGAAGCTCCAATACTTTGGCCACCTGATGCAAAGAACTGACTCATTGTAAAAGACCTGGATGCTGGGAAAGATTGAAGGCAGGAGGAGAAGGGGACAACAGAGGGTGATATGGTTGGATGGCATCACTGACTTGATGGACATTAGTTTGAGTAAGCTCCAGGAGTTGCTGATGGACAGGGAAGCCTGGAGTGCTGCAGTCCATGGGGTTGCAAAGAGTCTGACACAACTGAGCGACTGAACTGAACTGATAGTTTTTTAAGATTTATACCTATATATTTCTGATAGGATTTTGCTAATATAAATGGTACTGTGTTTTTATTTTCAAGTTTTAATTTCTCATTGCTGATAGATAAGAAAGCAATTGGCTTTTGGAGGTTTACCTTTTATCCTGCCAACTTGTTTTAATTGTTAGCTAGTTCAAAGTGTTTTACTGTTGTTATTGTTCTTGAATGTTTTTTACATAGACAATCATGTCATCTGTGAACAAAGATAGGTTTCTTTCTTCCTTCCCAGTTTTTTTACTTTTTATCTTTTTCTCTTATTGCATTAGGTAGGCTTTCCAGTATGACATTGAATAGGAGTAATGGGGGAGCACATCCTTGCCTTGTTCCTAACTTTTAAGGTGGGGGAACATCTACTTTCTCACCATTAAGTAAAATATTAGCCGTAGGTTTTGGTATATATAAATATATATGTATTTTTTTTTTTTTTTAATCAGGTTGAGGAAGTTTTCTTCTGTTCCTAGTTTGATAACAATTTGGGTATTGATTCGGTCACATGATTTTCTAAATCTATTGATGGCTTTTTGGTAACATTCTTTTGGGTAGTCCTTCTTTGTTTTCAGAATCATTCCATATGCTAGAGATATATAATATATCTCTATTTTATATATATGTATATATATATATATACACACACAATGCTTTGAGTGACAGTAAATTTAAGTGACATTAATGTGTTTAATGTCAAACTTAATACTCAAAATTATCTGATAGACTGAAATGTCAAGCTGAACTCTATAATAGGCAAAAGTTAAGTCCTGTGTATCTTAAGTACATGATGAAAAAAATATTGATTTGGCAGATGTTTTGGAGGAAATTATAGCAAATTTTGTTGCCAAAAATTAATATTAAATAATATTTTTTGATATATTTTTTAAATTTTTAAAATTAATTTTATTTTATTTTTAAACTTTACATAATTGTATTAGTTTTGCCAAATATCAAAATGAATCCACCACAGGTATACATGTGTTCCCCATCCTGAACCCTCCTCCCTCCTCCCTCCCCATACCATCCCTCTGGGTCGTCCCAGTGCACCAGCCCCAAGCATCCAGTATCGTGCATTGAACCTGGACTGGCATCTCATTTCATACATGATATTTTACATGTTTCAATGCCATTCTCCCAAATCTTCCCACCCTCTCCCTCTCCCACAGAGTCCATAAGACTGTTCTATACATCAGTGTCTCTTTTGCTGTCTCGTATACAGGGTTATCGTTACCATCTTTCTAAATTCCATATATATGCGTTAGTATACTGTATTGGTGTTTTTCCTTCTGGCTTACTTCACTCTGTATAATAGGCTCCAGTTTCATCCACCTCATTAGAACTGATTCAAATGTATTCTTTTTAATGGCTGAGTAATACTCCATTGTGTATATCTGGCTGATTAACAAACAGTCTGTAGTATTTAGTTTCTATCTTCTAATGGCAAAATTCAACAGAGTTCAAGATGAAGGAGAGTGTGTTGTGCATTATTTTCATAATTATCACCCTGATGTAAGAATGTGTTGAAACCTCAATACCATAAGATAGTATAGACCTTAATAATAGCAAGTTTAAAAGCTTGAAAAATGGCAGATTTAATGTGGATGCATGATAAAGAAAAGAAAATATTTGATGAATTGCTATGTAAAAGGAAATTTAGATATGTTCTCTCAGCACAGAACAGAACTAAAAGTAGCAGCTAAAACTCAAAAGTAAAACATATTTTAACGTATATATAGTGTTGCCATTAATATACTTATATAAAGCAAATTTCTGGGGTATGCTGTTGTAGAGTTGTTAAATGGGCTGTAGTGTTAGGTTAAGCGAAATCTGAAGCGACTTTACCCCTCAGAGTCTCTAATTCTCCTGGAGCTCCCTTGAAGAAATCTATTCTACCATAAAACACATGGTCTTTGTGAAGCCCTGGATGGGGATACTAGCAACCAGGGTAGCGTAGTCAGAACATTAAAAAGTAACTCACCAGGGAGCAAGGGCCGGTAAAAGTGAAAATTGATGGAAAATACACCTTCCTCAAGATTACAGGAGAAAGTCTGTGAGCATGTAGTCTTCCAATGGTCCATCATTAGCATGAATAAGTAGCTTTCATGCCCCTCACACCAGTTTTGAAAGGCAGCTCCTTTTCCACAAGGCAATTTTCTGGAAAAAGTAGCTCTGAAAAGAAAAAGAAATTGAGGTAGAATGTTTGGCAGTGTGACTGACCTCAAGAAGAAAGATATGCTTTAAAATTTCTGTGAGACAAGAGAACTTAAAAGCTCTCACCTGGAACTTTACTCCATCTTACAACTGATAGCAAAGCCGTGCCTACATTCAGTATCAAAATGTTCATACAATAAGGAATTCTAGTTGCTCTGAAAGAAAGAGATATCCATAAGCCAGTCATGAAGATGATACAGCAGGTTACAATCCTTTTATAAAGAGGCATTCCTTTGGTTGAGGTCACTTATTAGCAAGGGGTGGACCTCTAGAAACTAAAGGCTTAGCAGAGAATCTTTAATGTGGACCACCTAATAGGATCTTTTTAAACATGGTGAATGATAATTAGTATTCTATTCTCTAGTTCGAATAAATTTAAACCAAATACTTTTTTGTTTAAGGATAACAGAGATAACAATTGCCTTGCTCTTTTAAATAGCTCCATTAAAACTAGGAAGACAAAAGAAACTTTAGCAGATCATTAGAGTTAACTCTGATATCAATTACACTGTCAAAAATGAATATAATTGAATTCAAGTCAACAAGCTTTGACTATATTATTTATATAAAGATACTTAAGACTCAATTTAACTAATCTTATGAAGCCTGGGTATAAATAATATAATTGGAATAGGCTGAAGAATTCCATATGGAATGAAATCATACCTTCTTTTTATGTGTGATACAATTAGGGAATATTCAGTGCTGTGGCTTTCATTTTTTTCCTTTAAATGTTAAACTCTCAAAGTAAGAGACCTAATTGACACATTTCCAATTATTCTTTTCTTTTATGCTATTCTAAATATGTGTCACTGATAGTGAAGAAATACCCCAATTAAGAATATAAAGGCTTTAACCTACCTCTGGTTGAGGGAAGCACAGGAAACTTGTGAATGAACTCTTGCCCCCAACACTGTGCTTCATCGACATGATGCAGAGAAACCCTCCCTAAAAAACTGACCCCGTCTTCTCAGCTCTCCCTGTTTATGGGAAATCTATGTAAGAATATACGTTCATCAGTAGAATATTTGAAAAAGATAACTTAGCAGCAAAAGTTATTTTTATTGTCCCTTCCGGTTGAATATTTACTGAAACAAATTGCCATATTCTGCCTCCAAACAAAAGCTATTTCTGAAGCAACATGATTGCATCTGGCTGATTTTAAATTGTGACCAGTGATGTGGTTCTGACAGAGTTAGTCCAATTGTCTGGCTAGATTTCTGGTATTTATTAACTTCTTAAAGAAAAGAAAGAAACATATTCAGTGAGTATACTTACAGGCCATTAATATAATGCCTACCCTTGGTCTTAATGAGTGAGATACATAAAAGAAAAGAAAACGACATTTTCTCAAATGCAAAAATGATACTCTCCATTGTTATTATAAAAGATATCCTAGTACAAGCATCGGAGAAATCTCCATGTGAGAAAGGGTGAAAATACTAAGGAAAATTTAAGTGTGGAAAAGAGATGTAATTTCAAAAACCAATGCCCCTGGAGGCTGCACTGTTTAGGGTTTCTGAAGTTGTGAGGAGCATCAGAATACATTGGTGAGAGCTGCCAAGGACATGAAAGGAAGGAAAGCTTGTGTGCTTTGAATCCAGCTTCATAGAGATGATTTCTGCCAGACTAGAGTACTCTTGCCTGGAAAATCCCATGGACGGAGGAGCCTGGTAGGCTGCAGTCCATGGGGTTGCGAAGAATTGGACATGACTGAGCAACTTTGCTTTCACTTTTTACTTTCATGCACTGGAGAAGGAAATGGCAACCCACTCCAGTGTTCTTGCCTGGAGAATCCCAGGGACGGGGGAGCCTGGTGGGCTGCTGTCTATGGGGTCGCACAGAGTCGGACACGACTGAAGCGACTTAGCAGCAGCGGCAGCAGCAGAGTAATGAGTTGGAAGTGAAGCAACCCATCAAAGTCAATTGATCATGTAGGATTTGAGGATATATCAAATATCTAGTTCACTCCTCTTACCAATAGAAAGGTCACAGATTGGATAAGTGACAGGGCAGAGTCTGCAAAAGGACATCTAGATTAAAGAAGTATGGACATTTGGCTTTTACTATTGAAATCCTCTATCCCTTCTAAATTACTTCTTTGTAATAAGTATACTCTTATTCTATCTGGAATACGTGTATTCCCTGTGGAGAGGAGGTGTTTTCAAAGCAAAGGCCGAAGTTTCTATACTTGTATGACCCACTTAGTTTCAGAGAAAAAAGCACAACAAACTATAAGACAAAGGAAAAATAAAAGCATATTTCCCAAGAGCAACAACAAAGGTAAAAGTCTAGGAAGTAAAATTAGAAAAACAACTCAAAGGTTATGCTATGCTAACACAAACATATAAAACTGTATAATTTTACAAGGCTCAGGGTTGCCTTACTGACTGTTTTAACCAAGAGTCGTTTTCAGCTTTTGAAAGATGCCTATATATATATATATATATATATAATAGAAACTGATTTTCAAAGTGGATATTTTCTTTGGACAAAAACTTCCATTTTAAGCCAAACCAAATGAACTCATACATTTGATATAGTCACTTCATAATCCAGTCACACCATGGGCCCAGCACTATACTAGACACTAGAGATATAAAGATGATCCACGTCACATATAATTATTTAATTCATAATTGTGTTAAATGCCATTGAGAAAACATATTTACAGTTTCATTTGAGTTTTTCATTGCCATTATAACCAGTTTAACAGCTTAATGGAGTGAAATGGATTGCTTTTTAAAACATTTTTTTTTTCCTCTGGCCAAGAAAAGGAACCAAGTTTAAGAAAAGAAAGAAATAAGAGCAACTTCTGTCAGGCTGAGCCTCCCAGTCCATTAGACTTTTGGAATGTTGGAAAAAATAATTGCCTAGGCAATGTATTTGGTCAATTAGCCTATGTTCTTAAGCTTCTGGACCTTTATATCCTCTCATTTAGGAATGTCTTTCACCTCCTTCAAGATTAGCTTAAATACCACTTCCTTATTGATACTTACTGGGATCAGTAGGTTTTAGAGGAGGTCATTGAGAGGACATGACCTCTGGACTGACCTATGAGCTAGACCCAGGCTATGCAAGTCTCCTCACCATCTCCCCTGTTCTTGGAATGTGCATTCTTCCCATCATTCCCACGGTGGGCATCACTTTTAGGGACACAAACTTGAGAGAGTAAGGTATTGTTGAGACCATCTGGGACTGAGTAAATATGGACTAAATCCAGTTAAGGCCTGATAGCTCAGTTGATAAAGAATCTGCCCGCAGTGCAGGAGACCTTGGTTTGATTCCTGGGTCAGGAAAATCCTCTGGAGAAGGGGATATAGGCTACCCACTCCAGTATTCCTGGGCTTCCTGTGTGGCTCAAATGGTAAAGAATCTGCCTGCAATGTGGGAGACCAGGATTCAGTCCCTGGGTTGGGAAGATCCCCTGGAGAAGGGAAAGGCTACCCACTCCAGTATTCTGGCCTGGAGAATCCCATGGACTGTATAGTCCGTGGGGTTGCGGAGAGTTAGACATGACTGAGCTACTTGCATACACCCACATAAACTTAAGATTCTAGTGGCAGAAACATAGATTCAGTGGTTTTTGCAGACACCCAAGGCAAGCCTCTTGTGTAAATTCCCTTGCTTATTAAACTCACCACCTACCAATCTGGAGTGGCCTGACTATCTTCATTCTTTTGGCCCTCCAGGTACTGGCACCAATTTGGGGACTAACAATAGTAAAAACTAATAGTTTTTTTTTTTTTTTAAGCCTTTTTGTGTTATGTGTTTTTATAGTTCTTATCACATTGATCATTTAACTTTATTTTCAATTAAGTTTGAAAATAATGTGTGTTAGTTGCTCAGTCATGTCTGACTCTTTGTGACTCAATGGACTATAGCCCACCAGGCTCTTCTGCTTTTTTTTTTTTTCAGGCTCTTCTGTCTATGGAATTCTCTGGGTAAGAATACTGGAGTGAGTTGCCATTTCCTTCTCCAAAGGATCATCCTGACCAAGGGATCAAACTCAGATCTCCTGCATTGCAGGCAGATTCTTTACCATCTGAGCTACAGGGAATTTGAAAATTAACTGAAGCGAAATCTATCCAATCCATCTGATTTTTTAAAATTATGCCTCTTCTCCTTTTACTAGTTCAATAGTAAAAGAAAAGATTTTATTAGTCTTTTTCTGTGCCATAGGTAGTGTTTTTGGATGAAAACAGCAAAATGACAATCATATTTATTTAAATATCATAAAATCTCAGTCAGTAATAGCAATTATAAGTATTAATGAGCAGAATTTAATAAAAGTTTCTGTGAACTTAAAGTTTCTCAATCACACTTTATCAATAATTATTCTTTAAATTTTTCCTCAAACTATGCAAAGATTGATAATGAACAAGATATAATAAAGAATTAATTTTCTTAAGACAAATTGAATAAGCAACTAAAATAATTTTCTATTTTCATGATTCTGGAATCAAAAACATCTAAACCCATCAACTTTCTATCTACATTTGTGTGACATTACTATCCAGTCAACTCTTGCTCCTGAAAAGTTGCAAATAACTCTACTGTTCATTCTAAGAACGTCCCAGAAGCCCATTTAAAATGAATATCAGACTGTTCAATTTATACTAGATAGAATGGAAAGACTGCTTCTGAAGACTCCCTTCAAACCCTCTCCTTGAAGCCTTAGCTTGCTGTGTCTATCAGTCCTAACATGTTATATTAAGAACTTTACCCAATCCTGATCAAATACATTGCCTTAAGCCAGGGTGCAAGTCATCATGGAAATCCCAATTTTCCTGTCCCTTCTCTGAAATGCAACCATATTCTATTGAGACAGTGATCACCCTTACTGTAATAACCAATAAACTCAATTTTCCATTATCAACTGATAATTTTGGTAGCATTTGATAAAATTCTTACTAAATGACTAAAATCTCCTTTTTCATTAACAAATTAGAGTTTATGCACACCAATTGTCTTCCAGGTTAGATTTGAGTTCAATAAATTTCTGGTTTTAGAAAAAATAAGTCTAGTTAAAGTAGTACTTGGCCTTCTTATGGAATGTATAAAGCTGTATTTTGATAAAATGAGTAGTGTTTGAAATTTCAAATCAAATATATCCAAGCTTTTTAAAAATACTAGACTGCACCTCAAACCATTTCTTTTCATTATTTAGTAACTTTGAATTTATACATGAGTACTTGCTTTCATTCATATAAGAAATTTGAAATATGGTACTGTAATAGAACAGAAGCAGTGAATTTCCATTCTTAAGTTATAGGAAATCACTTTGACTTTAAGTATTGTTTTTATTAAAACCTGTGCGTTGTGATGTACCTGCTTTTTGCTTGATCCTCCTATACAGCTTCTTCACAGAATAATACATTTTAGCCATTTAGGTAACTTAAGGAAACAGTGTTAGGTCAGGATTTGAATGGGCTTTACTGAGTTTTATTCTTTCTTTCTATTTCATACTACCTTTGTCACTATTGACAATTACCTTATCTCTTTAAGCATCAACTTCTTAATCTGCAAAATGGGAATATTGATAACATTATATAATTCCTAAATTTGCTGTGAGGGTAAAATGAATTGAGAAATGTAAAGCAGTTATTATTGCCCTGGCATGTAGGAGGTACTAAGTCAGTGATAACTATCTTAATTTTTGTTATTTACCAGTTTATCCAAGCCCTCATCCTAATGAGGATACCTTTTCATTCAAGATGATCTATTGTTTGCTATCATCTGCTTATCACTGCACTGTTTCTTTAACTGGGATACTTCTGTAGCTCATGGTACTTTCCTCCAAAGTGTTCCATAAAAGACAAGCTTTCTCAGAGCTCATTTTAATTTTTTCATGGAACTCCACCTTCCTGTAGAGCTGTAAGCCTCAGTGTAAGCTGCTATCCAAATGCAGGCCAAATGCATTGCCTAAACTATTGTTTATTTTTTCTACTTTCTTTATAATATTGAAATCTATATATTTTAAAAAATCTTATTTTAAAACATAGCAAATCTGTGTGTGTGTTAGTCACTCAGTGGTATCTGACTCTTTGTGACCCCATGGACTGTAGCCCACCAGGCTCCTCTGTCCATGGGATTCTCTAGGCAAGAATACTGGAGTGGATTGCCATTCCCTTCTCCAATAGCAAATCTAAGCTATCATACAACCTCATGTAATTTTTAAATTGCCAGCTTTATTATGTATTCTGATATGTGCTTTTTGAAAACACATTTCAACCAAAGTTATGCTCTGGATTTTGTATATAATGTATATGCTTAAGACATATTATGCCTTATACTAACTCTTCCAAATTTTTATTTCAGACAGGTACACAATGAAAAATTTACCTCTCTCTATCCTCAAGAAAAGGGCCCCTGGTAAGTTCTAGAAGTATAAATAAGTAAGTAATGGGAACTTAAGAGTTGTAGTCAATCAGCCATTCAGAATCCTCAAGGGGACAGCTCCATTGGATAGCTGCCCCACAATGGCACCCCACTCCAGTACTCTTGCCTGGAAAATCCCATGGACGGAGGAGCCTGGAAGGCTGCAGTCCATGGGTTGCTGAGGGTCGGACATGACTGAGCGACTTGACTTTCACTTTTCACTTTCATGCATTGGAGGAGGAAATGGCAACCCACTCCAATGTTCTTGCCTGGAGAATCCCAGGGACGGGGGAGCCTGGTGGGCTGCCGTCTATGGGGTCACACAAAGTCGGACACAACTGAAATGACTTAGCAGCAGCAGCAGCCACATGTCTGAATGCATGGTGCCTTCTTTGTATGGGAAGGTAATTCCACTAATCTTCCATAATCAGTGCAGCATCTGTTGGATTTCCATTAGCAGGATTACAATTATATAAATTTTAGAAGATTACAAAGTAGAAGGACCTTGAAGTTTACCTAGTCCAGTTGCCTTATTAGCAGCTTAAAGACTTGCTCAAGGTGACACTGCCCATTAATAAGAGATTTGTCTCTGGTACTCAGATTCTGTAACTCCCAGCTCAGCGCTGTTTCTGCTTTACCTCAGATTTGGTTTGATTCATGCTCTTTCTCACTGTTTCCATTGGATTAATGATACACATTTGTGAGATGGATGGTCATGGTTCTTGTCATTTTTCTAAAGAGATGTTCATTTACCCTCTTCAGCTCAACAGAATCCATGCAAACTTTTCTTTCAATGTCTCCTTCACGTCTGTCAACTCTGGAAAAATAAGAAAAAATTCCAGTACCAGGCACTGCATTGATCCTATTGGAAAGCCTTTTCATCATAAACAACAACAAATAACTGTTGAACATTCACTGTGCTTATGGGATACTTTATCATTTTCTTTTTTCTCATTCTGCTATAGGTCTGTCAGTCTCTCTGTATATCTCTTCTAGAGAACACCCTTTGTTTAAAATAGTTCTCAGGGTTTTTTGTACTCAGAGACATAATCTGTGGGCGGGCCTGCTTTTATACATAGGTGTTTGCTTTGTGGAAATGCAAACCTCAAATACTGATTAAACTATACATGTGGCCACTCCACAGTAGGCTTCCTCCATGAGAGCAAACTGACTTTTTCAGTAGACATTTTTTTTTATTCAATACCAAACAAACATTCCTGTAACTGTACTATTTTCCTATTAAATAAATAATTTAAAAAAGAAATATCACAAGTTACTCTGGCTATTATGAATATGGGACAAAAGGGATGCAAAGAAAGATCAGCACAGTGCTTAATGGGTTAGTCTTGGAGAGAACAAGATTGGAATACTAATGATTGGAAGAGGGCAGTGGTCTTGGAATTGGTAATAGGTGTATGGGTTTGGAAAAGTAGGGCAAAGAATTTGCTGATGAGTTGGATATCGAGTGTGAGGAAAAGAGGCACGGTCAAGCATGAGGTCTGGAACTCCTGGAAAGAGACGGGAGTCACTGCTGGATAAATGTTACGTTAAAAATGCCACAGACATAGACAAGGTCACACAGGAAAAGTGTGGGAAAGATAATCGGGTTAACCTGTGGCGGATTCATTTCGATATTTGGCAAAGCTAATACAATATTGTAAAGTTTAAAAATAAAATAAAATTAAAAAAAAAAAAAAACAGAAAAAAAAAATACTGAACAAAAAGAATTCAAATGAACCATCCAGTGAGATAGAAGAAATCAGCAAATACCAAAATCCAGAAAAAGATATTTTAGAGAGAGGAGATGGTCAGCTGTGCCAAATAGTGCTGAGAGATTCATAAAGTGAAGGCAGAGGAACGCCCATTGGCCTTGGCAATTTGCAGTTCATTGGTGATTTGATAAGAAGGATTTTAGTGATGTGATGAGGAGTGATGAGCAATCAGAGTGGAGGTGAAAAGAGAATGGAAGCAGAGGAAACTGGTGTCAGCAGGAAGAAAATTAATTGCACAAATTTGGAGATGAAGAAAATAGGATTTGTAGATGATAAGATAATTGGGGTTAAGGGAATTCTTCTTTTTTAAGATAAGTAAACAAAAAATAGAATCATACAATCATACACTCTAATTTTGATGTGTAGAAAATATGTAATTTTCTTGCCTTCTCATTAGCTGCCACCTGCTGGCTAGAGGAGAAAAAAAGTTAAAACAAGTGTTTTTTTTTTTTTTTTTTATTCTAGGTTAAAGTTTAATTCAATCTGATGATTTAAATTATCCTTGAAAAGGAAGGGAAGAAGTAACCGAGTTACCAAGTTGCTTCCCCCTGCTTGTCTCTAATATGACTTCTCTCCCTTGGTGGTGAAGGGAAAGAGTCAGATCCTGTGTAGTCCTCTCTTCTTTCCTAGCTGATGATGTCTTTTATTCCATGTACTTATTGCTGAAATCTGTGGCTGCTCTAACGCATGGCCTGCTCATTCTCGTGGGTTCTCTGTCTAATTCAAAGCTCAAAGATGCTGTCTAGCTATCTCAGCATCCACTGTTGTCCTGCTGCTGCTGCTGCTAAGTTGCTTCAGTCGTATCCGACTCTGTGCCACCCCTTAGACAGCAGCCCACTGGGCTCCTCTGTCTCTGGGATTCTCCAGGCAAGAATAGTGGAGTGGGTTGCCATTTCCTTCTCAAATGCATTAAAGTGAAAAGTGAAAGTGAAGTTGTTCAGTCGTGCCTGACTTTTAGCGGCTCCATGGACTGCAGCCCACCAGGCTCCTCCATTCATGGGGTTTTCCAGGCAAGAGTATTGGAGTGGGTTGCCATTGCCTTCTCCACTGTTGTCCTGAGTCCTTATCATATCTTGTATCCAACCCTCTGGTCCAGTGTCCAAAGTCATTTTATCAGAAAAGGCAAGTCTGAGGAATCAACATTGCATCCATATACCCACATGCTGAGGGCACGGTCAGATATTTAAACATCAAGGGCATCCTCTGCCTGCCCACATTCAGTTCAGTTCAGTTCAGTCTCTCAGTCGTGTCCGACTCTTTGTGACCCCATGAATGGCAGCACGCCAGGCCTCCCTGTCTATCGCCAACACCCAGAGTTCACTCAGACTCACATCCATTGAGTCAGTGATGCCATTCAGCCATCTCATCCTCTGTCATCCCCTTCTCCTTCTGCCCAGTATCAGAGTCTTTTCCAATGAGTCAACTCTTCGCATGAGGTGGCCAAAGTACTGGAGTTTCAACTTCAGAATCATTCCCTCCAAAGAAATCCCAGGGCTGATCTCCTTCAGAATGGACTGGTTGGATCTCCTTGCAGTCCAAGGGACTCTCAAGAGTCTTCTCCAACACCACAGTTCAAAAGCATCAATTCTTCGGCACTCAGCCTTCTTCACAGTCCAACTCTCACATCCATACATGACCACAGGAAAAACCATAGCCTTGACTAGACGGACCTTTGTTGGCAAAGTAATATCTCTGCTTTTGAATATGCTATCTAGGTTGGTCATAACTTTCCTTCCAAGGAGTAAGCGTCTTTTAATTTCATGGCTGCAGTCACCATCTGCAGTGATTTTGGAGCCCAGAAAAATAAAGCCTGGCACTGTTTCCACTATTTCCCCATCTATTTCCCATGAAGTGATGGGACTGGATGCCATGATCTTCGTTTTCTGAATGTTGAGCTTTAAGCCAACTTTTTCACTCTCCACTTTCACTTTCATCAAGAGGCTTTTTAGTTCCTCTTCACTTTCTTCCATAAGGGTAGTATCATCTGCATATCTGAGGTTATTGATATTTCTCCCGGCAATCTTGATTCCAGCTTGTGTTTCTTCCAGTCCAGCGTTTCTCATGATGTACTCTGCAGCACCCCCCAAATTGGTAAAATTATGCTTTGGTTTGCTTCAGAGATCTGGTCAGTCAAAGAATTAGCCTCTTTTCTGAGTCATAAGTGCACCCACTGCACTTGGTGATACTTTCATTTATTCAGTGCAAATGCTTTCTATATTCCACCAAAGACAGGGAGAGGAATATTCAGACACTAACATGTGATATCCTCCCCTTCTCTGAAGTCAAAAAGAGGTCAGCTTTAGTATACATGCCATCTCTTTCTGTCTTGATGTTCTTTACTTTCTTTTTTATTTTTTAAAAAAACCTTTTTATTTTGTATTGGGGTATAGGTGATTAACAATGTTGTGATGGTTTCAGGCGAACAGCAAAGGGACTCAGCTGTAGATCTACAGGCATCCATTCTCCCCCAGAACTTCCTTCCCATACAGGCTGCCACATTACATTGAGCAGAGTTCTCTGTGGTATACAGTTAAGCCCTTGCTGGTTATCCATTTTAAATATAGCAGCATGTACATGTCCATCCCAAATTACCTAACAATCCTGTTGCCCCATCCTTCCCCCAGGAGCTGTAAGTTCGTTCTCTAAATCTTAAATTTTAATTCTCTGTATTCTCTCTGAGTGTACACAAATGGGAGGAAAGGGAGTTTAACTCTTCTTTTTATCCCTCAGACTAAAAGATAATCTTGAGTAACTAGGAGAAAAGTCATGCACTAAGAAAGGCAAAACCTGATGTTTCATTGATTATATTTAACATATTTCACCATACGTATTTTAATGTGTTTAAATACATTGGAGAGAAAGAAACCAATAATTAAAGAGGGATAATTTTAAGAGAGAAGATCTTGTTAAAGAGAAGAGATGGAAATTTAGATCACAAAAGAGTATATTGACCTTTGATAGGATGAGAGATGCTTCATTCACTTTAGCAGCAGATGACAAGGTGAGAAGTGTAGGTGTAAGTACAGGAGAGCAGGAGATGTGACATAGATTTCATCTGTGTTCTCTGTAAGAAGTGAGACCAGATCATCACCTGAAATTGAGAAGAGGGAGTGCCAAAGAATTTCACTTGTCTAAAGAGGTGAGAAATGCTTTATAATTATTTTATGTTATTTTGAGATATTTCTTCCATTTGAAGTATATATTTCAACTTTGATTATGACCTTACTTTTAATATTTCTGTTAACCCTTCAAGAAAGTTTTTTTAAAAATAATTCTTACTAGTAATTGAAAAGTTAAATAATCAGTTATTATTTATAGCTTTTATGTACAAGCAAAAAATGTTATAATGCTCAATTATGGCAAGGAGATGGGCTTCCCAGTTGGTACAATGGTAAAGAATCCACCTGCCAGTGCCCGAGACATGAAGATGCAGAGTTTGATCCCTGGGCTGGGAAGATCCCCTGGAATAGGAAATTGCAATCCACTCCAGTATTCTTGCCTGGGAAATCCCATGGACAGAGGCACCTGGCCTGCTACAGTCCATGGGATTGCAAACAGTCAGACACAGCTGAGCATGTATGCAGGATGGTAAAACATACATGGTGTAAATGCAATTGAAATAAATAAAAATGGCTCATCTATTAAGTCTTTATTCATTAACTATTTATTAAGTACCTGTTACTTGCCAGTTGTTATAGGCACTAGGAATGTATCAGAGAATAAAACAGACAAAAATCTCTATCCTTGATGAGCTTTCCTTTTAGTGGGATGAGAAAAACATAGCTATTAATAACGGTAATAGAATGTCAACAGTAAATACCAATGATTGCATGCTGAGGACATATATATCCCAAGTACTTTGGTTAAATATTTTTTTATTCATAACATTATTTACTGCTGAAAATAATGTCCCAGATTGTGTAATCCTCACAACAGCCTAATGAGGTAGTATTGCTCCCCTTATAGCATGGATGAAAAGATGGGCACTTATGAGAACCGCACAAAATCACAGAGCATATGACAGAAGAAGAGATTCTGCTTCTTTCCTCAGCCTGGCTCTTTTTACCACAGGCCCAGTAAAATCACAGGGAGGCTAATTTTTGAGGAATAATGTATTGAACTACATAAGACTTAAACTTTCATAGGATAGTCAAAGAGAATAACATGAATGGAAATAAAACTGGAATACCCATGGCTGCAGTTGGAACATATAGGGATCATGCAACACATGGGAAGAGAAGAAGGGGACAGTAAATGAGTGAAGAGGCGCACAGTGGGTTAGTTCATCACATTTTCAGAACTGTCCTCCACACGCCCAGTTCCAAGGCATCTATCACCTAATCTGCATGAAAAGCTATTATTGATCCAAGCTAAAACTTGTGTTTATAATGTAGGGCTGTAACTGCCAAGGGATTTAATTATTCAGTAAATGAAAATCTATTCATAACCTGTGGTGGTTGAGTGCTGAGTTATGTCTGACTGTTTGAGACCCCATGGACTGTAGTCGGCCAGGTTCCTCTGTCCATGGGATTCTCCAGAGAAGAATACTGGAGTGGGTTGCTGTTTTCTACTCCAGGAGGTCTTCCTGGCCCAGGGACCTAACTCGTGTCTTTTGCATCTCTTGTATTGCCAGGTGGGCTCTTTACCACTAGTACCACCTGGGAAGTCGATGGCAGTCATTATTCTGAAGCAATTGATTGAGATAAATAAAGATCTCAATTTCAGAATCTGGACATGGCATAGATTGTATCAAACGACCTTAATTTGTGGAACTTTGATGGACATTTGTGTTTAGGTAGGGAGGAATGTGTCTGACAGGAGATATCTGTATTCCTACCTAAAGGCAGAAGATAAATGTAGATTACAGAATTACTCTTCCAGTCAGTTTCCCAACCACTTACGCTTTACTACATCGTTCACCTGGGTTCCTAACAGGTGTCCCTGCTTCTTCTCTTGCCTCTACCAATCTATCTTAATCATGTTAAAATAGGAGGTGGTATCACTCTTCTGCTTAAAATCTCACAATGATGCTCCATTTCACTCAGATTCAAAGGCTTACAAGGCTATATGTGTTTCGTTGTTGTTCAGTCACTAAGCCATATCCCGCTCTTTGTGATTCAGTGGACTGCAGCATGCCATGCTTCTCTGTCCTCCACTATCTCCTGGAGTTTGCTCAAGCCCATGTCCATCGAGTCAGTGATGCTATCTAACCATCTCATCCTCTGCCGCCCACTTCTCCTTTTGCCTTCAATCCTTCCCAGCATCAGTGTCTTTTCCAGTGATATGTTTAGATGTCTATAACTTTATGATTTTATGCCTTACAACCTTCCTCTTCATATACTCCATTCCAATCATACTTATTCCTGTCCCATTTCTCTAATGTATCAGGCAGGTTCCCATGTTAGGGTCTTTGAGCTAAGGAACAGTTTCCTCCGTTCAGAAGACTTATAGATACTTGCCTTACTAGCTCCCTGTCTCTTGGGCACCCTTGCTCCAGTGTCTAAATGTAACTTTTTTCATGAGACAGGTCTATTTCCACCTCCCTCTTACTTTCCTCTGCTTTGAATATACTCACGATAGATCCATCCATCTGTTCCAATAATTTCACTTTTCTTATTTCCCCTGCAAGAAGGTAAGTGCTAGGAAGGATGGATATTAGTCTGCTTGGTTCACTAGTTACATGTCAACTTCTAGGTAGAAATATTTTATTAATGACTGGCTTTTTAAAAATATCTGTAACCAGTATTTCATTGCTGAATACAGTGACCTGCACACAGCTATTATTCAATAAATAGGTGGATTTATTTATTTTCTAAATTTTGTATATGCTCTCAGATCTCCTTGATCTAACTTTCCCAGGACTTACACTGGCAGTTGCTTCCCTATTTATCCCTTCCTTATGGAGGAAACTCTGTCCTTTTTCCTAATATTTAAAATTTAGGCATTTTAGTTCTGCTGGATGAAGTCAATAGCTTGGAGCTAAATAACCCTCCTGTTTACTCTTTGTTTGACCTGAACAGCTGGTTGCCTGAGAGCCTTCCTAGTTGTGTCAAATTGGGGGCTAGATCACCACGTGTCAATCCCTTATTATTCCAGCCACCCATCGCTCACTTTAACCTTTATACACACATCTACTAAGGACATAAATTTGTATTACTAGTAATCATGAGAATCATCTGGACTTGATCAATGTGATTTTGTCATAGCCACAAACATCTTCAAACTATCATTTATCTTGATATATAGGTCTTGTTAGGACATCGCTCTATCCTCAGTTGTCACAAGATTTCCTTCTTAAATTCTCCATGTGTTTTCTAATGCACAAACTGATAATTTTACTTTATTTGAGATTGATGGAGAAATTTTCAGCTGGCTTTACCTTGCCTTCATTTCCAATGAAAGCAATAACGTGGATATATATGCATATCAATACAGTCATTAGGTATGTTCAAAAAACTCCCTGGTTAAGAGTACTTAGGAAAGCACTTTTCAGATTATGGTAATGTCACACTGAGTATTTGAAACAATCCTCTTGCTAATTATAATTTTGAAATATAGACAGATTAAAAAATCTTTCCAAACATCAATTAGTTAACAAGATACTGAGGAATAACTAGATGAAGATGTAAGAGAAGAAAGAATTCAGGGAGAAGAGCCTGGGATTTGGCATATCTTTCATCCAGGAGCATTTGCTAACCCAGAGGAGCTGCTGAGAAGGCATTTGGCAGGGTTTTAGGACTTTAGGAATAAAGTGGGAATCAAGGACTTACCAAAGGAGAGGTCCCTGGATGAACTTCACTGTCTTAAATTTGAGAAGTAAGTGTAGGAAAAAGATTGAATCAGAAGTAAAACAGTCTTAGAACAGATTGCAGTCCACTGTCGAGTCACTTAAGTGGCCCAGAAAAATTGGATGAAGGTGAGCCTGGAAAATTAGGGCATCCAGGCACCTGTGAAGTAAGTGAAAATTCTCCCTGGAAAATAATATCATCTTAAGCCTCAACTTATTTAAACTCAAGTTTTCAAATGCTGTATCTGGCGACAAAGATCATAGGAGGCACAGTGTAAAGGGCAACACGAAAGGGAGCCATCGAAAACAGCAGATAACAGACACAGACCCACAGGCACGTCAGAGTGGACACATTACGCTCAGATCGGGGGAAAGAGTTTGTGCACTATGCTTGTGGAAATAAAAGCTAACAATATGATCAAGGATTTGGAAACTACACGTATTAATATTGTGATTTTAAAGAAAAGAACCGACTAGAAATTCTAAAACTGAAAAAACATAATATCCAAATTTAATTACTCAGGAGGTGGATAAGGACAGATTAGACACAAATAAAGAAAGAATTCATAAATCAGAAAATACATTGAAAATCATCCTTCCAGAAGGAAGACAAAGAAACAAAATGTAAAAGGACAAAATAGAGAGACTCAAGAGTATACAGTGAGAAGGTTATATTTACTTGGAGTTGAAGAATAGAGCAACATAGATATAAGATAGAAGAAATGTTTGCAGATAATAGTAATTTTCCAAAATTTTTGGAAGATATCAAGTAACAGAGTTACAAAGCCCCATGAATTTCAAGTAAAACTGCAAAGCCTGATTGGGAGGAAAAATTAGTATAAAGCAATTAATTTTATTCATCCAATTGGAGGTTATTTAATAGAAATACTCTGTTAATTCCACAGTTGCTGTTTAGTCACTAAGTCGTGTCTGACTCTTTGTGACCCCACGGACTGTAGCCCGCCAGACTCTTCTGTCCATAGATTTCCCAGGCAAACATATTGGAGTGGGTTGCCATTTCCTTTTCCAGGGGATCTTTCTGATCCAGGTATCGACCCTGCATCTCCTGCATTGGCAGACAGATTCCTTACCACTGAGCCACCAGGGAAGCCCTAATTCCAAAGTAAAATTCATATAAATCATATTAGGAAAATGTTTGCTGGTTAGGGGTTCCACTATAATCAATATATCTTAAAAGATTTGTAATTGACATATTTATGTGAAAGTATATCTAAAAAGAATTGAAAGTGGTTTGTTTTATAAATTGAGTATGCATTCTTCTTATATATTTTCTTTGAAGTCCAATTTGTTTCCACAATGAAAGAAAAATAATCCCAGCAATATGCAAAATATCACAGATTGGAAATTAATGTGTTATAAATTTATATATACTAACTTTAGTGTAGTCAGATGAAATCATCATTATACCATCAAATTTAAAACTTTATATGAAACTGTTCATATAGCTTTAATAGGATATTAAATTAAGAAAATCAACTCTCCAATCTCTGGGCTTTTGCTGCTCTCCTCTTTTAATTTTTTTTTTTCCTTTGCTGGACATATGGCAAGGTTGAATAATGTAAAAGAGCTTAGAGGAAAACCTTCATACTGCTGTATATCTACCATCTAATTTTTAATTAAGAGTGACTGTAGTTGGCATCTCCAGACTCTGCCATATGTTGAGAAAGAGTATGTAAATGACAGAGAATCCCCATATTCCAGTTTTCTGCTTCTGACTTTCAGACACTCCCTGTGTTAAATTTCCAATATAAAACTGAGATGAAGCCTCCAATTATAGGATGCAACTGTCCTTCTGGAGCTATAGATACCGGATGGTAACCTTAACCTCAAAAATTCCCCACCAGGGGCTTAACTGGGAGTCAAGCGATGAAAGGAAATAAAAGAAATCTTGGCTGATTTTCACAAAATAACCTCCTGCCTGGCACAGGTCCATATTGGGCTTCAGTGTGATCTTCAGGGAGACCTGGAGAATGGAACTGAATGAGTTTTCACAGCAGGGCTGCAGTACCAGTGAGACCCACTGGGGAGTATTCAGGGCAGAAAAACTCAGGAGCTATTGAACCTTGCTAAACCCGACACTGATGTCCATCCGTCAGTGACACGGTGGTCAAGTCCCTTCCCCTCCTCCATGTGCTATGGAGAGAATTTGGAGGTGCACTGTGTATGGAATGGATGCTACAAATCATCTTAGATTTTTGAGAACATCATTTAGAGAGTGGTGCTTATCTTATTCGTCACAAGCTATGATGAAAATGTGTGCTTTCTGAAAGGGGAAAATGGGGATTAGAAGGAAATTAGGACAAAGAAGGGTAAAAATAAGTGAAACTAAAATGGGAAATAAAACAGATATAAAAATAACAAAATAGATACAAAGTAAAAGTATATACTGAGTACCATATTAGGCCCTGATAACTTCCTATGTTTCTTATGGAAACCATAATGGAGAAGATTAAGGTGAGGGGAAAATGTAAAGAAGAATTGAAAAACTTTTCCTATTAAAGTACACTCAGAAAAATTTTAAACTCTTCCTTCCTCTTCCCCTATTTCTCTTCCCTGAAAACTATCTTTTAAATTAACCTTTGAACTCTCATTTCATAGACTTTTGCAGAAAAAATGTCTTATTCTATCTTTTATAAAACTTAAGGTCTGATCTATGTAAAATTCCTGATACTTCTTCCAAACATTTGATTTTAAGGTTTGAGGACTACAGAGCTATAAGAAATCTCTCAGTTGTCCTAAAGCTATTAAAAATGAGTTTCGTTAGAAAGTTGCAATGGTTTTAAAAAAAAGATCTCACCAGTATATCAGAATATAAATGGCCTTACTTCTAAGTAGGCGCTCTGCTATTTTCCAGAAAAGGAATCTTTGTCATTGTGGGTTAAAATCTTTCAGGTCTACCAGATCTCTGGAGCTGCCATTTTGTTGTTGTTTAATCATTAAGTCAAGTTTGACTCTTTTGGGACCCTCTGGACCACAGCCCACCAGACTCCTCTGTCCATGTCAGGTCCCATTAAATGAATTTTCAACTGTAACAAGGATTTGTTCCCACGTTGTGGCATTTCTGAACCAAGTTCAGTTCAGTCAGTCAGTTCAGTTGCTCAGTTGTGTCCAAGTCTTTGCGACCTCATGAATTGCAGCACTCCAGGCCTCCCTGTCCATCACCAACTCCCGGAGTTCACTCAGACTCACGTCCATTGAGTCGGTGTTGCCATCCAGCCATCTCATCCTCTGTTGTCCCCTTTCCCTCCTTCCCCCAATCCCTCCCAGCGTCAGAGTCTTTTCCAGTGAGTCAACTCTTCGCATGAGGTGGCCAAAGTATTGGAGTTTCAGCTTTAGCATCAGTCCTTCCAATGAACATCCAGGACTGATCTCTTTTAAGATGGACTGGTTGGATCTTCTTGCAGTCCAAGGGACTCTCAAGAGTCTTCTCCAACACCACAGTTCAAAAGCATCAATTCTTTGGCACTCAGCCTTCTTCACAGTCCAACTCTCACATCCATACATGACCACAGGAAAAACCATAGCCTTGACTAGACGGACCTTTGTTGGCAAGGTAATATCTCTGCTTTTCAATATACTATCTAGGTTGGTCATAACTTTCCTTCCAAAGAGTAAGTGTCTTCCAACTTCATGGCTGCAGTCACCATCTGCAGTGATTTTGGAGCCCCCCAAAATCAAGTCTGACACTGTTTCCACTGTTTCCCCATCTATTTGCCACGAAGTGATGGGACCAGATGCCATGATCTTAGTTTTCTGAATGTTAAGCTTTAAGCCAACTTTTTCACTCTCCTCTTTCACTTTTGTCAAGAGGATTTTTAGTTCCTGTTCACTTTCTGCCATAATGGTGGTGTCATCTGCATATCTGAGGTTATTGATATTTCTCCCGGCAATCTTGATTCCAGCTTGTGCTTCTTCCAGCCCAGCGTTTCTCATGATGTACTCTGCATACAAGTTAAATAAGCAGGGTGACAATATACAGCCTTGATGTACTCCTTTTCCTATTTGGAACCAGTCTGTTGTTCCATGTCCAGTTCTAACTGTTGCTTCCTGACCTGCATATAGGTTTCTCAAGAGGCAGGTCAGGTGGTCTGGTATTCCCATCTCTTTCAGAATTTTCACAGTTTATTGTGATCCACACAGTCAAAGACTTTGGCGTAGTCAATAAAGGAGAAATAGATGTTTTTCTGGAACTCTCTTGCTTTTTCGATGAACCAAGTTAGGGTATTTCTATTCAGGTTTTCTGTGTTATGTGAATTTCTTTGGGGCTAGTTTGTCTCTGCTAGAGTGAGACTTACTGGTTTAAAAAAAAAAAAAAGAAGAACTAAAGGAGGAATAATAATAGAATAGTGAGTGATGGTAGCAAGTTGGTCAAATCCTCAGCCAGAAAATTGAAAAGGAGATATCAAATCTTAAATAAATTGAGACAAAAGTGTAATAATCTAGGGGAGCTTCACTAAAGCCTCCCAACTCCTAAAGAGGAGATCCAGCACATCAAAATGACCTACAATCAAAAACATCAAAATGATGTTCATCACAATTTGTATCATATGTCACCTTTAAGGAATCAAGGCTCCTCAGAATAGTTTTCTGTACTGTTTCAGATACTCAAAAATAGTCTTAGAAATTAGGCTTTAGTAGGCTCACCTGTTTGGTCAGTTCTCCTCAGAGTTTAACCTCTGGGCTGGTCTGAATCACACAGTAGCACCTGTGAGGATAAAGGAGTCTCATAGAGAGGGACATACTGAATCAATTTTAATCAATTTATTTTTATTTTATGAGGGATTTTCCTTAATCCTAATGGTAAAGACAGGCAGAATATACTATAACTAACTTAGTTTAACTTAGTTTAAACTATAACTTAGTGTAAAATAAGTGCAAGATATCTTGATGAGGAATCCTTCCTTTTCCTCTTTCCTTGGGTTACCTAGTAGGAGCTGTGACACTATTGTATTTATCATCTGAGCAAAGAAATAGCAGGTCTTTTCCCTGCTATAAGCCTTCTCACTACATCTTCTCCCAGCTATGGCATTATTTGGCCATGATTTGCTAAGTATGCAGTGGTTATCTGTATCAGTGAGCATGTACTGGGGACATGCTTTTCTCATGTTAGGAGGGTAGCATGGTTTAAGTCTGTAAATGTAACCCAAGAAAACTAATGTGCTATATGAGTCTGTGTGTGTGTTGTGTGTGTGTTTGTGTTTGTGTGTATATGTGTGTGTGTGGAAGGTGGGCATGGTTGCTTATATAAACATATGGGAGAATTAACTCATGAGTCCACTGATGTTTTCCAGGTTAATTTTTCGGAACATTACCCCTCCCTGCTAAATGTGCAGTTACATGATGGGCAGAGGGGTGAAGTGTAGGGATGGGGATGTAGTGCAGGAAAAGTGAGAAAGCCTCTCACCACAGTTCGACTTTTATTAATGTTTCCATCTTGCATTTGAACTTATTTTTTTTTAAATTGCACTATAGTTAATTTACAATATTGTGTTAGTTTCAGATATACGGCAAATGATTTAGTTCTCTCTCTCTCTCTCTTTCTATATATAAATATGTATGTATGCATATATATATATTTCAGATACTTTTAAATTATATATTATTATAAGATACTGAATATAGTTCTCTGTGATATACAGTAAATCCTTGTCATTTATCTATTTTGTATGTAGTAGTAATACTAGTGCTAGTTGCTTAGTTGTATCTGAGTCTTTGTGACCCCATGGACTGTAGCCCATCAGGCTTCTCTGTCCATGGAATTCTTCAGGCTACAATATTGGAGTAGGTGGCCATTCCCTTCTCTAGGAGATCTTCCTGATGCAGGGATCAAACTCGGGTCTCTTGCATTGCAGATAGATTCTTTACTGTCTGAGCCATGAGGGAAGCCCATGTAATGGTGTGTATCTGCTAATCCTGGACTCCTAAATTATCCTTCCCTCCTCCTTTCCCCTTTAATAACCATACATTTGTTTTCCATGCAATCTACTTTTTCTGTATTATTGACCTCATTGACTTTTAAGTGTTCAGCATTCTCTGCTGCTGCTGCTAAGTTGCTTCAGTAGTGTCCTTTTGGCATTCTCCATACTATGCTAAAGTTACTTATAAAGATGAACAATCTTCTACTAGACCATAAGCATTTTGAAGAAAAAGTCCATGTCTGATTTATTCTGGCAATTTTAATTAAAGTTAGCACTCTTTGCCTCTCCTGCATTGAAATATAATTCAAAGATAAATTATTACTTGCATTCATTCATTCTCTTTCATTTATTTATTCAATAGACATTAATTGAACACTTACTTTGTCCCAGATTCTCTTCTAGATATTTGTGTCTTTAAAGAGCTTTAACTTTGGTGAGGAAAGATATTTTATTAACAAATGAAATATGTAAAGTATGTAGTATAGTAGATGTGATAGTGCCATGGAGAAAAGTGGTTAGAGTTGTTTATATTCAGTAGCAGCGAAGCCAGTTGCATTGCCTGAACAGTCATTTGTCCTCAAGCATGGCTTCTGGTTGTGGAGCTACCATTACTTATTAAATGACAGATAGTAAGGAATAATATTGGAGAAGGAAATGGCATCCCACTCCAGTGTTCTTGCCTGGACAATCCCAGGGACGGGGGAGCCTGGTGGGTTGCCGTCTCTGGGGTCACACAGAGTCGGACACAACTGAAGTGACTTAGCAGCAGCAAGGAATAATATATGAAGGAATATCTTGCTTTCAATTTCCTGCCATCAGGGTCACTGTTTCTAAAACAAATCATAGATAGCTGAGGACATGGGGCGCAAAGTATCGACCACTTCAATCTTATTTTACCTTTGTGACTTAGTTCACTGATTTTCTCAGGGTTTCTATTTAATGGAATTTGAATTTTTACAAGCTCCGTGACTGGGTTTTAATGTCTTTCCTGATATCTACAATTCACCAACGATTTTCTGATTATATTACACTCCTCTGAAATTGCACATTCATTTCACACTTCTACTCTACAGAAGGACACACTCTAAACTTGTCTACCATACTGACAACATCTAATTGGAAGGAAGACTGAAAAATGTCCAGTTTTGCTTATGTATTTTAAAAAATATCATATTTTATTTTCTTTCATTCTTTTATCAAATCTTTCTTGAACATTAGCTTAGAAAAATCACAAATTAAAATTCCATCACTGCATATTTTCCCTTTCCAAATGCATTTGAGTATAAATTAGTATATTGACTTTAAATTTCTGAAATTGCATATACGTAAATGGTTTTTCCAGTGGTCATGTATGGATGTGAGAGTTGGACTGTGAAGAAAGCTGAGCACCGAAGAATTGATGCTTTTGAACTGTGGTGTTGGAGAAGACTCTTGAGAGTCCCTTGGACTGCAAGGAGATCCAACCAGTCCATTCTAAAGGAGATCAGCCCTGGGTGTTCTTTGAAAGGAATGATACTAAAGCTGAAACTCCAGTACTTTGGCCACCTTATGCAAAGAGTTGACTCATTGGAAAAGACTCTGATGCTGGGAGGGATTGGGGGCAGGAGGAGAAGGGGACGAGAGAGGATGAGATGGCTGGATGGCATCACTGACTCGATGGATGTGAATCTGAGTGAACTCCGGGAGTTGGTGATGGACAAGGAGGCCTGGCGTGCTGCGATTCATGAGGTCGCAAAGAGTTGGACATGACTGAGCGACTGAATTGAACTGAACTGAAACGGTAGTGTTGAAACTTATTAAAATAAAAGGCAACCAATTTCTGTTCAGAATGTCTTAGACTAAATGCTCTGATGAGATTTGGATTTAATTGGAGAGATGTAAAACTAGTCCAATTTTATGTTATACTTAGAAATATTACCTTAGGTATCTTGTTCCTTATAGTCTTAGATAAGGACTTTGAAACCATAAATTTCTATCAATTAGAATTAAAATACTTTTAATTAACTAATCTCTATCAATTAAAATGAAAACATTTTTAATTAATGTGAGAAACACACTCACTAGCCAAAAATCAAGGGATGGACTCGGAAACCCAAAGCACAGAGAAGGCGAGACTTTTAATGATGGCCTTGCAAGATCGGGTGTCTGGTAATTGGGCACACCCAGTATCTTTATAAAGAGCAATGTATTTCCTTAGCACACAAGTCCCTTCCCCAGTTCCTCATTGGCTGAGTACTACAGGGGTGAACAATCTTTCCTAAAGTCACATAAGTTCATTCCCTTCTTCTTAATGGGCTGTCTCCTCCCTAACATCTTGTTTCCCCCTTTCCCATGTACTTATTTCTGTTCTTTTAAAAAAAATTTATTTATTTTAATTAGAGTCTCATTACTTTACAATATTGTATTGGTTTTTATGTTTTGAATTCACCAAGAGAACGAGCCCACCTGAGTATCCTAAGCATCCTGCTCTCCCTTTGTTTGTCTGGACTTCAGATTTGTAACCCTTATGGCTGCTACATCAGCAAACTGTCACTTAAAGCAAGCTATCCTTGAAAATGGACCACTTAACAGATTTCATTTTAATTGGGACAAAATTTCACCAGGATAATGACTCTTTTAAAAATGAGTTGAAGATTTTTTAAAATATGTATACGTTTCCATATAAAACTAGAAATAAGAACCCCAGTATCAATAAACTAACAAGAATCCAAAAGAAAGCTATGAAATAGGAAATTCGACTGTGTTCTCTTTAATTATTTATAATTTTTGGCTCATTCATAAGCTTTATCATAAAGTAAGTTTTACAGTTTCAGTATTTTTGTCTGTTTGATTATTTACTTAAGAAAGAATGGGCTGATTAAAAGTTTTTGTGAGTCACATGGAAGTTTATTCTCAAAACCTTGTGAAATGGAGTAGGACTCCGAGAGACCTTCTGAAGTACAAATTCCTTCCATGTCCCTTGTGTCTGGTTCATAGGAAATAAGCTTCATTCAGCCTCCTTGACTTCCCTGGGTCCTAAAGGGCAGTTTCAGACAGTTGCTTATCAGGGAAGGGAGGAAATGCAGAAACAAAGGAGCAGCAATCAAGAAACAAAAGTGCAGATGTGGGATAGAGTCCTGGTTCTTCCTCAAAGAATATATATTCTTCCTCACAGAGTATACAATATAATGATACCTTTGAGGGCTTCTGTAGGAACCAAGGCCTCCTCCACCCAGGTGGAGGGTGATAACTTCAGTATGAGCATTAAATGGTTCCTGGAACACTGTCCTGTTATTACCTCACCACCAATGAATATTCATTAGCAGGACTGATGCTGAAGCTGAAGCTCCAATCCTATGGCCACCTGACGCTAACAGCTGACTCATTGAGAAATACCCTGATGCTGGGAAAGATTGAAGGCCAGAGAAGGGGATGATAGGACAAGATGGTTGGATGGCATCATTGATTCAATGGACAAGAGTTTGAGCAAGCTCCGGAAGGTGGTCAAGGATAGGGAAGCCTGATGTGCTGCAGTCCATGGGGTTGCAAGTAATCAAACATGACTGAGTGACTGAACAACAGCCAACCAACCAATCAGAAGAAACCGCACATACCGGAAGAAAATGAAGACGCCACAAATGACTCTCCCTTTAAAACCTTTCGTGACTGAGCAGGATCTTCAGAATTTATTTTTGGACATGAGTCCACTTCTGCCCTAGGTTGCCAACCTCCTGAATAAAGTGACCTTTCCTTTTCCAACCAGTGCATGTCTCTCAAGTATGGGCTTTTGAGCAGAGAGCCCCTCAACCTGAGTTTGGTAACACCTCATTAATATTTTTTCTGAACAGTCTTTTGGACTCTGTGGGAGAGGGAGAGGGTGGGATGATTTGGGAGAATGGCATTGAAATACATATAATATCATATATGGAACGAGTCACCAGTCCAGTTTCGATGCACGATGCTGGATACTTGGGGCTGGTGCACTGGGACGACCCAGAGGGATGGTATGGGGAGGGAGGAGGGAGGACGGTTCAGGATGGGGAACACATATATACCTGTGGTGGATTCATTTTGATATTTGGCAAAACCAATACAATATTGTAAAGTTTACAAATAAAATAAAATAAAAAAAAAAGAAGTAAGAATAATGCAGTGCTATTCATGGTAGTTGCTGGATGGAATTACTTTATCCCTGACACTTTAAATATAGCTTCCCATTCTACAGACAAGGGAGTCTGGACTCAGGGATCGTGAATGATTTGCTTCAGTTCATTTAGCTACTATGTACAAGACCATGACCTCAAATGTAGGTCTGCCTTGCCCTAATCCTTATCTCTACTTTGCTCCCTATTTCCTCGTCATAGAAAGGTCACCTTTCCAGGTATTTTGATTTCTATCTTTACCTTTACCTGTCACCTTTATATGAAAAGTAACTTGTGCAGTAATAACAAAGTTGGTGGCTCAGATGGTAAAGAATCTGCCTGCAATACAGGAGGCCCAGGTTCAATCCCTGGGTCAGGAAGATCCTCTGGAGAAGGAAATGGTAACCTGCTCCAGTATTCTTACCTGGAAAATTCCATGGAAAGAGGAGCCTGGCAAGCAAAAGTCCACGGGGTTGCAAAGAGTCAGACACGACTGAGTGACCAACACTTTCACTTTCACTTTTAGGATACTATGCATATATTCATAAACTCCTGGAAAGTCAACAAAATAGACATGATTCTATAACTCCAAAAAGTAGAAATGAAAACAGCTATGGAACACAGATACAGAATTAGGAAATCTGTCCTGGTAGATTAGGGAGGTTTTGCCTTAGCTGATTTGTAAGAAGTGGGACTTTATTAATATTTGATAGAAAATAGGCACAAATAATTGGTAGTTTCCTTTCTTTCTATCTGTGGATCTCTTCCCCAATTTATCAGTGATTTAAAGGAGCTAAGAAATAAGTGATTATAAAACTTGAATGTGTACATTTTCAGGAAAGGTGGCTAGATGTATTTTGTAATAAAAACTGATACCAGAGGAAATGTCCTCAAGATATGTTCTGGTCATTAGTTTTCATTAGGGTTCTTTTATTTACTTATTATTATTTTTTCTTTTTACCAACTTTAAACTGATCTTTTTTTTTTTTTTTTCTTAACCTGCTTTAAACAATCACTGCCCATAAAATGGTAGTTTTGATTTGTTAGTTTTTACTAATACATGGACAATCAAACATAATTAACATCCTTTGTTTAAATCATATATATGCCACATAAAATAATTTTGTACATGGGCTTCCCAAGTGGCTCAATGGTAAAGAATCTGCCTGCAATGCAGGAGATGTGAGTTTAGTTCCTGAGTCTGCAAGTTCCCCTGGAGAAGGCAATGACAACCCACTCCACTATTCTTGCCTGGGAAATGCCATGGATAGAGGAACATGGTGGGCTATAGCCCATGGGGTCGAAAAAGGTCGGACTTATTGACTAAACAACAACTACTGGCATATGTATTACATTTTGAGATATACTGTCTTTGTTTTAATTCCTGAGATGACTGACCTAATCAGCTCTTTTTCTCATTTTTTAAATATAGGTCACTAAAGAGACAAATACTTTGAAACTCTAATACTTTGGCCACCTGATGTGAAGAACTGACTCATTTGAAAAGACCCTGATGCTGGGAAAGATTGAAGGCGGGAGGAGAAGGGGATGACAGAGGATGAGATGGTTGGATGGCATCACCGACACAAGTTTGAGCAAGCTCTGGGAGTTGGAAATGGACAGGGAAGCCTGGAGTGCTGCAGTCCATGGGGTTGCAAACAGTCAGACACAAGTGAGTAACTGAACTGAACTGAACTGAAAGGGACACATCCCTGAACAGTCAATAAAATGACTGCTCTTGAATAGGTAGGTGTGGAGGCACACTCAATCCAATCAGTTGTGATCAGAGTTTGAGATCACATGATTCTGGGTCAACTCATCAGGGGCCATGGATGTGTAGGTGATGGGACTATGGATAGGTAGCATAAGGTAGGTGATGACAATGAAACCTAAGAGATATAAATGTTCACATTACTATAACAACTTCTCAAATGATAAGTAATGACTTGCCTTGGTAATAATTAGAAGGAAAAACATGTTGATCTTATTCATCATAAGATTAGGCTAAAAATATGACATAGAACATGTGGAGAAGGACACTGACCAACTAATATGTAGTCAAAACAGGAAGGCTCTATAATTTATAAGATATGTGAAATGACTTTATGAATAATAGGATGGTGGTGGTGGTGGTTTAGTCGCTAAATCGTATCTGATTCTTGTGATTCCATGGTGAGAAGCCTGGCAGGCTACAGTCCATGAGATTCTCCAGGCAAGAAAACTGGAGTGGGCTGCCATTTCCTTCTCCAGGGGATCTTCCCAACCCAGAAATCGAACCCGGGTCTCCTGCATTGTAGGCGGATTCTTTACCAACTGAGCCACAATAGGATCAGTTCAGTTCAATTCAGTTGCTCAATCATGTCCGACTCTTTGCAACCCCATGAATCTCAGCATGCCAGGCCTCCCTGTCCATCACCAACTCCCGGAGTTCACTTAGACTCACGTCCATCGAGTCAGTGATGCCATCTAGCCATCTCATCCTCTGTTGTTCCCTTCTCCTCCTGCCCCCAATCCCTCCCAGCATCAGAGTCTTTTCCAGTGAGTCAACTCTTCACACGAGGTGGCCAAGGTACTGGAGTTTCAGCATAAGCATCATTCCTTCCAAAGAAATCCCAGGGCTGATCTCCTTCAGAATGGACTGGTTGGATCTCAAATTGTTGTCATATGGAGAAAAAACACCAGTGCTATATTACTCTCCTAGGCAGGAGTAGAGAGGGTAGGTTTTGGAGCAATGTGAGGAAGAATTTTAAATCAGTTACAAATATTCTAAAGTAGAAAACTCTAGTTGGTGGCTGAGAAGAGGTCAAATGCCTCTCTTTGGAAGAGGCAGGAGGCATTTTTGAATCAAGAGAAAAATTGGACTAATCGCCAGTCCAGGTTCGATGCAGGATACAGGATGCTTGGGGCTGGTGCACTGGGATGACCCAGAAGGATGGTACGGGGAGGAAGGTGGGAGGGGGTTCAGGATAGGGAACATGTGTACACCCGTGGGGGATTCATGTTGATGTATGGCAAAACCAATACAATATTGTAAAGTAATTAGCCTCCAATTAAAATAAATAAATTTATATTTAAAAAAGAGAAAAATTGGGTTTGATGATTTATGAATCCTAACTTTAAGAGTATAAGAAATTAAATATTTACACTTAAATTCATATATAAAAGTGGATAGTGCTAGCTGTTTATGAAAAGAAATCTCTGAAAATTTCATAATACTGAGTTCAAAATTCTTAATGATTTCCACATATATCCTCCATTTTTAGTCATAAGTTTTTCTGAAGCCTCACTTTGGAAAGACATTCTCGATATTTAATTTCTGTTCTACAGAGATTTTTATTCTCATAAGTAAGTATTCTGAATTCCAAGTAATTCATCAGACTTTCTTAGGATGGTGAACTTACCTAAGCCATTAGCTGTTAACCTTTGAAAATGTGAATCTGAGCAAAAGGAAAATGTCCGATCTACAGACTGCTTTGTTAATATTTGGTTATAACACTGTTTAATAGAGGTAAGAGTTTACACTTTTTAAATAGAATTTTAAATACAATGCAGATATTGCAATGAGGTGTAATACATAAATATTGTTACCGTACTCAGGTTCAGTTGAATCCAATACTGAGATACAGGTGTCAGGTAAAGGAAGGTAGCTTTATTGAGGAAGCTGGCAATCTTGGGGAGAAGATGGCCTCCTGTCTCTAAGAACCAAGTTCAAACTCCCCAGGCTTTGCTTAGAGATTATACAGGGAAAAGAGGGACAGCTATGGACTGGGGAGGAGGTAAATCATTCTATTTTCAGAAATGGTGCTCTCATGTCTTACTTTTGGTTGGAATATAATCTGAGCCATCAATCTTTGGTTAGCTATTGCTGGAGAATATGGCACAATGGTAAAGCCTATAGAATAACTAATCTTCAATCCCAATATGCATCAGTAGCAAGCTCAGTTAATGGTGAAGTAGGGTGGGGAGCCAAGAGTCTCTAGTTACAGTCTCACTGCCTCAGTTTCAATCTTTTACTTCCAACTGTGGACTGGTGTTGATAAAAGAAAGAAATTTAAAAAAAGAGTTTTAATTAATGGGTGAGCATGTGGTGAAGAATGTCTTATCAGTAATCTCCCTCTACTCTTAGATAATAGCTAGTGGTAGATCTTAAGTTCTGCTATTCCTGATCTTGCTGTTTTAAAATTAAATTCATGATAAGTAGAGCATTTTGATTTTGCCTGGTTTATTTAAGAGAGCTTGGAGGGTATATTTATGATAATGATGTTGATTGAAGTCACTGTTACTCTCAAGAATCTCCAGAGCAGGATCTGAGTAGGAACAGATGTGTGTGTATTCTGTTACAAATCCTGTGATTCTGCCTACAGCCATGCTGGGTCACAATGCCAGAAAAGACCCCTTTTATATTATTGAAATATATTTTAAAAGAATAATATTATTAAAACAAATTCAAAGCCAGTTGCTCTAAAATGAGTGAAATCCCACCAAACTTACCTTAGATAGGTTGTCACTAAGGACCTTGTGGCATCTCTAATGTTCATTTTCCCACTTGGTACTAAACTCAGAGAACTTCACCCACCACACAGCAGATTGACATGAACAAGAAAACCAACAGAAAGAGACAGGAAGATATTTACTACACTGACTTTTAAGAAGCAGGTGCTATTGACAACTCAACTTTGACATAGTTGGCTGAAATTATAGATAACCACATAGCCCTGAGTCATAAATACTCATACCAGGCAGAGGGGCAGGGCTACCTAGTGGAATGACAGAAACAACCATGAAGAAGATAACACTGGGAAAGATGTCAGTGGCAGCTACTGAAACCCGGCAGGAAGAAGTTAGATCTCCAAAGATTAAGATAACAGAGGAGGGGGTAAGCAGTAATCTAAAAGTTAAGTGTAGAGTGAAAGAGTCAAGACAAGAAGTAAACCTCAAAAGAAATATCAGATGTGGAAACAATAAGACCTAAGTAGGTGACTGCAGCCATGAAATTAAAAGAGGCTTACTCCTTGGAAGGAAAGTTATGTCCAACCTAGACAGCATATTCAAAAGCAGAGACATTACTTTGCCAACAAAGGTCCATCTAGTCAAGGCTATGGTTTTTCCTGTGGTCATGTATGGATGTGACAGTTGAACTGTGAAGAAGGCTGAGCGCTGAAGAATTGATGCTTTTGAACTGTGGTGTTGGAGAAGACTCTTGAGAGTCCGTTGGGCTGCAAGGAGATCCAACCAGTCCATTCTGAAGGAGATCATCCCTGGGATTTCTTTGGAAGGACTGATGCTAAAGCTGAAACTCCAGTACTTTGGCCACCTCATGCGAAGAGTTGACTCATTGGAAAAGACTCTGATGCTGGGAGGGATTGGGGGTAGGAGGAAAAGGGGACGACAGAGGATGAGATGGCTAGATGGCATCACTGACTCGATGGACATGAGTCTGAGTGAACTCCGGGAGTTGGTGATGGACAGGGAGGCCTGGCGTGCTGCGATTCATGGGGTTGCTAAGAGTCGGACATGACTGAGCGACTGAACTGAACTGAACTGAGTTCAAAGCTACTTGAAGTTCCTGAAATATTCTGGGAAAGCAGATGCCCAGAAAAAATTATGATTCATTTTCATTTGTGTCAACCCTGCACCCAGAGTTCTAATTATTATGTAATTACTAATTTAATAACATTAGTAATAATACATAAATATTGATAAATTATTAAATATATATTATTCTTAAATTCTATATTTAGAAACACTCTTTATTCTTTTATATCAAATAAATACTTCAGTATCCCTATGCTACTCAGCTTTCACCAACCTCAAATCCAGTACTCCATGTTCAAGTTCTTCAGTCTATGTTAGTGAACCTACTCACTCTGATCAAATTTGTTCCACATACCTTCATTGAAGACTGTTTGAAATATTGTTCTAAATACCCTATCAGCACACTCAGTTGTTGAATCTTTTATGTAAAAGTAAACTTTAATTTCTAGCATGTCATTTAATGTTCTCCAGTGTTCCTTTTGGATAAGATTATATCTTGTCAAATATCAGTGATATTTGATCAAGACAGTCTGAAGCAGTATTTTTCCATGTTATTCTTCTGGTTATAAGAATCAAATGTAGCCTTGGCACCTGCCTACCAAGCTCTGCCAAAGGATATAGTTAGCCCTTAAACAAATTCTACTTTTGACACCAGAACTAAGAGTGTGTTGACAGTTCTTTAATGAAGATTTCTGGAGCCAATCAATGATTTTCCCCTGTAACACTTTATCTTTAGGTAAATGCTAAGATAAATGGGTTACATTTAGACAGTTAAAGTGTCAACAGAATTATTTCTGTTATGGTGATATTTTGTGTGCCATATATCTGAGGCATGCTATCCAGATGATAAAACTTGAGGATGTCCCAAATCAAGCAAAAGCTCATTACATTCATCTCTCTATTAATAATAATTGTAAAAAGCACGAGTAACTTAATAGGCTTAATTCTGTGCCCCTCACTTCTGCGTATTCCCACTGCCAGTATTTGACTGTTCTTTTCTAGTTGTTTGACAGTTCATTAGCACTGTCACCAAAAAGGTGGGAAGAGAAGACAGAGGAGGTGTAAATCCAATCAATCAATTTCACATTTTCATAACAGTGATGGTGGAGGAAGAGTTTTACACAAATGGCTAACATGAAAATTTCAGTGTATTGACTGACACTACTATTTCCTGTAATGCTGTAAACTCTAGTATTCTTAGCAACTTGGCAAGTTGCACAGCAACTTAAAGTAGATGTATACCAACTGAACAGCATCACTGATGTGACACCCCTTTAGCATTTTCTGAAAAATATCTTGTAGACCACTACCATTGTGAAATATTCATACTTTTTGTTTTTTAAAAAATCCAGCAGGGTTGCTATTTGCTATTGTATTTTGTTTTGCAGTAAAGTTAGTTGATTCATTCTGTGATTTCTAACAATCCAGCGAGTTAATAGAAGGTTGCGGCCACTTGAATGCCTTGTTGATTGTGATTAATGGCAGAATAAGTGATATACTGAGTCAGTTCAGTTCAGTTCAGTCACTCAGTGACTCTTTGTGACCCTATGGACTGCAGCAAGCCAGGCTTCCCTGTCCATCACCAACTCCCGGAGCCTACTCAAACGCATGTTCATTGTGTTGGTGATGCCATCCAATGATCTCATCCTCCATAGTCTCCTTCTCCTCTGCCTTCAATCCTTCCCAGTACCAGTGTCAAAACCCATAAAACAAAAACCCATAACAATAAGTACATTTAAAATAGTATTCATCAATACTCTTTAGGCAAAATACCTCCTTTCCCTTTGCAGATTCATCATAAATCTCCCATGCAGACAAGGTTTTATGAGATTAAATTCCAAATTTAGATAGTTTAGTTTCTAAAATAATGGTTCTTATTGATATGACAAATTGCAATTCTTCAAATTCTTAAAAATTACTGGCATAAATCTTTTCATTTGTTCATTTCTAACATAGCTACAGAATGGAAGAGGGAAATATTTTATTTTCATTTTATAATATTATACAAGTAAACATTATACTTTTAAAAATATCTACTTGTTTGATAAAATTCAGATTTTATTATGAAGCTAATTATTTTTTAAAAGTAGCTCTCAGCAAGCTATAACTCAAATCTAAATTGTTTCTGGACTTTTTTATTTATATGCAACCATAAATGATACCTTATCTCATATAGATATTAATGTTTTTTTTAATGCACAAGAATGTCTAGCACTATTCATACCACTTGTTGAAACCATGGTAGATAAGCATAAGATAAATCTCCAAATTTCAGTTTCTCCAACTCTATTTTGGCTTGGCTATTGTTTCATCTTTCATCTATTAAGGAAGAGTGTCTCATCAAATCACTATTAGTCATAAAATATAGAGTAAGAGTAAATAAATCCAGCATACTTTTATTGTCATAGTAGGAGAAGGCAATGGCAACCCATTCCAGTACTCTTGCCTGGAAAATCCCATGGACGGAGGGGCCTGATGGGCTGCAGTCCATGGGGTCGCTAAGAGTCGGACACGACTGAGCGACTTCACTTTCACTTTTCACTTTCATGCATTGGAGAAGGAAATGGCAACCCACTCCAGTGTTCTTGCCTGGAGAATCCCAGGGATGGGGGAGTCTGGTGGGCTGCCATCTATGGGGTCACACAGAGTCGGACACGACTGAAGCAACTTAGCAGCAGCAGCAGCAGGGTCTCAAGTATACTAAAGAAGCATATTCTCTCGACAAAATATGTTTTCAAAAATAAAATCAATCAACAAATTTTAATGCACTTTATTCAGGTCAAATTTTTTTTATATAAAAGCAGGTAAGATGCCCTTGGCTATTATCAGGTCCTTGCATAGATGTGCTGTACAAATTTGGAATATGTCTGTTATAATCCAGGCAAAGGATAATCCTTTTCTTTTTAAATGTATCAATGATATTTTTGTTTTGTTTGTTAAAAAATTATTTTTATAGCACATTTCAAAATTAGAAGTAGGTAACCAGAAACCTAAGAAATCTACTTCATTTGAATTAAGTTGGCAGTTTACTAATTTATAAAGAGCACTGAAGTAGCAATATGCAGAGTATGTCTTTTCATGTTTACTAGTCATTGCAATTGAAAGAAGAACTTTTTATTTGGTAGTTAAGAAATTTGCCCAAAGTTCTGGATGGCACAATATTTTTGAGACATCTGTCTCTTTGCAAGATATTTCATACAGTAGGAGGTATACCAACACTGTGATCATTGTACATATGTTTTAAATATGAGTCTAGAATAAGATGTGATTCATCAGTTCATTTCCTGGTTAATTTCAGTGGCTTACATAACAAACTGCCTGTGATTCCTTTATCTATCACATAAACACCAATGACTGCAGCCTCAATATTAATTGACTCATTAATTAAACAACGCCTATATGAAACTAGCTTTGAAGGTTTCTGTTAACATGTTGCAAGATATTGTGGCTCATCTTTAAAGTTTTAGGGGAAAAATTTTTATAAGGATCTTTTGTTCAGCTTCCTTTTATGAAGCTGATTCTAATTTACAAGATTCTACTGATACTTTATTGTAGAGGAATCTTGTTTTCCTGTACAACATATATTCAGCTTGATAGAAGCTTTTAACAGGCCTTCTCAAGAAATAACAAAATCCAAATAGACTCATGTTTCTGCTATAATAAAATCGTATTCTTCATGAGTGTCAAAGCCATCATGAAAGGGCTTTTCATGATGGTAGTTGAAAAGACATGTTCTTTTCAACTACCATGATGTTCTCAAATCCCAAACTCTCTAGATAAAGTTGAAACTCTAAAAGTGTGTGACATAATTTTGTGAACATTGGATTTTATCCATTTCCTTTACCCATTTTCCTTAACAAATCCATAACAAATATATTCCTAGTTCTATTTGAAATTCATTGATATTCCTATTTGAAGTTTAAGAAGGACTATAGTGAATAAAGCATAATGTTCAAGATTATAGTTGGAGAGTGATGATATGGCCAAAAGAAAGGGGTTAAAGAGATTGGTTCTCTTGCTTTTATTCCATTTATCACATTCTTTTGACCATATAGAAGTAAACGATGTCCTTGAGAAATAGTGCCATTTTCTCTCTCTCTCGGACCCAGAGATAATAGCTATGGTAGTAATAGGTTCCAGATTAAGAATTTACAGTTTAGGAATCCTATTCATTTTTTTCTTTCTAGACACAACCTACAAGCTTATCACCAATGTTACAGTGGAAAGCATGGAAAAATATACACTATATATATAATTATTTAGTATAATATTATAGTATATAATATATACTATATATAATATAGTATTTTTCCTGGAAATATAATCATTGTTGTTAATTATTCTGGCTAAATTAATGAAACCTAAAAGAATTCCCACAAAATATATTCATAGAGTCAGCATTATGAACATACATTGATGTGGTTATTATTCTTATATATATGCAACTGAACAAGAATTTATATTAGCATAGTTATTTTGGAAATTGTCTGTGACATTTGCAGTTGGCTGAAAATCATACTTTAAATGAGAGTTTAGCAAACTTTGTCTATAAAGAGCTAAATAATGTATATTAGGCTTTTGGATCCTGTGGTCTCTGTTAACTACTCTGTCCTTGTATTGTACAAGCAGACTGAGACAATACATAAGTGAATATATGTGGCTGCGTTCTAGTAAAACTTTATCTCCAAAAACATATGTTGGGTCAGATTTGGCCTGAAGGCAATAATTTGCCAACTCCTTCATTTAATAGTTCCACATTAGACAATAGATATATTCAGCATACAGATATTAGCCTTTACTTAGGATGGCATCACCGACTCGATGGACGTGAGTCTGAATGAACTCCGGGAGCTGGTGATGGACAGGGAGGCCTGGCGTGCTGCAATTCATGGGGTCGCAAAGAGTCAGACATGACTGAGCGACTGAACTGAACTGAACTAGGAGTAAATTAGATGTCAAAAGCATTTCTAGTATTAAGAAGCATATTCAAACTCATAATTTCTATAATAATAAGAATGATTCATAATGAAGTAGTTATATAAATTCTAAGGTTTGCATGGCTTGGAACTCTGTGAGGCCAAAATAAAGTCTGTGGTTACTTTGAACTCCTTAAATTAGAACTGTTATAGTGTAAGCTATTTCTTATTATTAGTGGTTATTATTTTTTACAAAGAAGAGCTTAGCTTCCAAAACAAATGTCAGCCTCTTGTATAATTTGAAATTAGAGTATAATGTTAATCTACTCATTTTGAAATGGGAGGGCTTGACAATGTCTACTGGTAGCTCAAAATAATATCCTGGATAACACAAGTGAGACTAGAGTGATCTCTCATGTTTCCTTTTAATCTAGCATTTAATGGTTTTATGCAAATGAACACATCAAGGTTCTTATTAAAGGTGACCGAATTTTGAAAGTGTGTGAGGAAAGGGCAATGGCTGTTCTCCATTTCTAGAAACTGAGTTATTATCTCCTCTACGTCATGGTTTTTTGATACTGTTCTAGGGTCTTAATTCTGAATAACTAAATTTTATGAGTATCTTAAGATTGCATTTTTTCTTTTATTTCTTTTAAAAATGTTTTTACTTCATTCAAAATGATCTTGAAACATCTGTCTATAATTAACTCTTTAGAAGATAATCATTTAATTTCTAATTTTTCTTGTTCATCTGGTTGCCAAAATTTATTCTTGTTGTGAGTTTAGTTCCTTGACTACTTTGGATGAATTTGATTTTATTATTTCACTTTATATTTGTAAAATTTCAAACACACGGAAGTAGAGAAAATGCATCCCTAGAATCATGTTAAAAAACAATCAATAACTAATTTCTTTTGTAATTTTTTGTATTCTTCTATTTTAGCTTTGGAGGAATTGAAGAATTTTAAAGCATATATGATTATTGTTTTTAGCCTGTCATGTGATAGAATACATTAATTGATTTTCAAATTTTAATTATCATTGCATACCTGGTATAAATACCACTTAGTCATGATATACAATTATTTTTATACATTATTAGATTTCATTAGCTAATGTTCTGTTGAAGATTTTTGCATCTATGTTCATTAGAAATACTGATCTGTGATTTTATTTTCCTGTGACGTCATTGTCTTATTTTGGAAGGTAGTACTGGTCTTTTTGAGTGAGTTAGAAAGTATCCTCTTTGGTTCTACTTTCTGGAAGAGACTGTGAATTGGTATAATTTCATCTGAAAATGTTTGATAGAATTTACCAATTAGACCCTCTGATCCTGGTGCTTGGTTTTTGAAGGTTACTAACTATTGATTCAATTTATTTAATAGACATAACCTATTTGGATTGTTATTTCATCTTGTGTGACTGAGTAGATTGTATTTTTCAAACTGTTGGTCTATTTTATCCATGTTGTCAAATTTGTGCAGTAGAGTTGTTAATAAAATTTCCTTATTATCCTTAGTGTTTGTGGGACCAGAGTGATGTAGTCTCTTCTCTTTCACATAGTAGTTCTTTGTGTTTTCTCTTTTTCTTAGTTTATCTGACTCATGGCTTACTTAGTTCTGTTCAGTTCAGTCGCTCAGTAGTGTCCGACTCTTTGTGATCCCATGGACTGCAGCACGCCAGGCTTCCCTGTCCATCACCAACTCCCAGAGCTTTTTCAAACTCATGTCCATAGAGTTGCTGATGCCATCCAACCATCTCATCTTCTGTTGTCCCCTTCCCCTCCTGTCTTCAATATTTCCTAGCATCAGGGTCTTTTCCAATGAGTCAGTTCTAAGCATCAGATGACCAAGGTATTGGAGATTCAGCTTCAGCATCAGTCCTTCTGATGAATATTCAGGACTGATTTCCTTTAGGATGGATTGGTTGGATCTCCTTGCAGTCCAAGGGACTCTCGAGAGTCTTCTCCACCACCACAGTTCAAAAGCATCAGTTCTTCAGTGCTTAGCTTTCTTTATAGTCTAACTCTCACATCCACACATAACTACTGGAAAAACCATAGCTTTATTAGCTTTACTAACCTTTTTTTTAAAGTAATTTTTATTGGAACATAGTTGCTTTACAATGTTGTATTACTTTCTACTGTATAGCAAAGTGAATCAGCTATACATATACATAATATCCTCTTTAATGGATTTCCTTATGATTTAAGAGGTCACCGCAAAGGGTTGAGTAGAGTTCCCTGTTCCATGCAGTAGGTTCTCATTAGTTATCTATTTTCTAAAAATAGTAGTGTATATATGTCAATCTCAATTTCCCAATTCATCTCACCCCTCTACCCTCCTTTGTATCCATGTTTGTTCCCTATGTCTGTGTCTCTGGCTTTGCTTTGCAAATAAGTTCGTCTATATCATTTTTCTAGATTCCACATAAAAGTGATATTAAACAATATTTGTTTTTCTTTTTCTGACTTATTTCACTCTATATGGCAGTCTCTAGGTCTATCCACATCTCTGTAAATGACACAATCCCATTCTTTTTTATGACTGAGTAATAATCCCACTATACATATGTACCACATATTCTTTATCTATTCCTCTGTTAATGGACAGTTAAGTTGATTTCAATTACTGAACTCTTCAAAGAACCAGATTTTGATTTTGATGATTTTTTTGACTGTTTTCAATTTCACTGATTTTTGCTCTAATTTTTATTATTTCTTTTCTTCTGCTTATTTTGGATTTAATAAGCTCTTTTTCTCTCTCTCTCTTTTTTTAGTTTCCAAAAATGGAAACTTAGATATTAATTTTAGTACTTTCTTCTTTTCTAATATATATATTCACTGCTTTAAATTTTATTTAAGCACTGCTTTCATTGCATCACAGACTTCGGTAAATAATATTTTTGTTTTGATTTAGTGAATTTTTTTTAAATGCAAAATGGTCTTATATTGTTCACAGCATCTACATATAAATTTCTAGAAAAATTTAAATTGTATTGAAGCTAGGATTGATTGTATTATAAGGACAAATAGTTTCCTCCTCCTTTTGAGACATCCCAAAAAGGCTAGGTCCTCCTTCCTCCTATATATTCAATTACTTTGAGGCACTAGATTGCTGTTTGGAAGTTTCTCATCTGTACAATAAGGGGGTTAAATGATGGGCTTTTCTTTAACTTGCAATAGTAAAGGGTCTCCTTTTTAATCTCTGGTGGGCAACGGAAGCCAATGTAGTCGATGGCTTTCCTTAAGTTCTGTGGCAACATATTCTAACTGAGCAAAAGTTATAAAACTCAGAAAAAAAACAAACTTCTACACTGGGCTGCTACATAATCTGTGGAGTAAAATGTGGGAACCCTTGTGCAAAAGAGGTTACAGACTGAAATGTTTTTATGTCAACAAATTTATTTTAAGCCTATGTACAAATTAATTATTCTTCTTTATCTTTCCAATGTATGTCTTTGGAAGTTTGATATTTTGCATCTTAGGATAAATCCAAAGCAATTTCTGTGGTATTCATCGACAAAACAATGTATAGATTTTCTGAAATCCGTGTGGAAATGTAATGGTTAGTCTGTCTCTCCACAAAGAAAGAAAAGAAAGAAAAGAAAGAAAAGCTTTTCCCTAATCACTCATTAGTAAATGTGAAAATACTAAGAAGAAAGAAAATCCTACAGATATTAGGCACTGAATTTAGTACCTGAAATAAAAATTAATACATTTGGCTAGTCAACAATAAAGAAAAAATGTATTGTCTTGATTTGCTTACTTAACAAGTACTCTGAATGTAGCAAGATGACAGAATGTAAATTCAGAATAAAAAAATTTTAGCATAAGATATCTCAGAAATCACTTGTTAAACATTCATGACTCTTTCAAGTTGACTTTAACATAAAAATATACAAGTAGCAAAGATTGATAAATAAAAATAGAGTTAACTGTTCAATTATTTGTCTCTTTAATGTAAATTAAAATTACATTGAGTGGTAAGGAGACAGAGAAAACTTTTAGGGGGAGAAACAAGATGTTGGGGAAGAAAAGATGTATTACATGGTAGATATGCTACTAATAATGTTATGTACACATGGATTGAATTATGTTAAATGTTGTTGTTCAGTCCCCGAGTCGTGTCCAACTCTTTGTGACCCCATGCACTGCAGCACACCAGGCCTCTGTCCCTCACCATATCCTATGATGAGATGTTATATGATGATAACATCTCAGCATACGTTAAATGACTTGGATATTATTCACAGTCTAAAGAAAATCAATAATTTAAAAAATATTTAATTTAATTCAACCAATATATTAAACATTTTTTTAATTATAGACATTATTATTTATTAAACACTGTCCTAGAAACAGTGTTTAAATCACGATTATTGAAGGAAATTTTTAGTCACTTTTTTAATCACCTCCTCAGTGATTCTAATAGACTGACTTTCTGGTGCCTGCCACACCCCTACTTTCCGCTCTGACAACTGACCCCACCCTGAGAGCTGCACCCATGTGTGTCCTCCCTGACTAACCCTAACCACATGTGGTTAGAGAAATGGATACCTAATTAAGTGGGAATCTTTTCAGAGGCCTGTTTTTCCAGTGAGCTTAAAATCAGGAGACAGGGAGGATGGGTTATCTGACCATAGGTATTGAACCTAAGGATAGGGCAGGAGGAGCCAAGTTTGGGGTGAATATAAATAAATCAGAAACGTCAGGCTGTTATGCACAGAAGAACACACTGGAGACGCCATGTGACTGCAGAGAAAAAAAGTAGAGACAGTTGTTGTCTGGGTTCATGACAGTGTTTTCGTTTTTGTTTCCAATCCCCCGATGTCCGACTACATTCACTGATCCTAAGTCCAAAAGATATCCATTAGCTCCTTCCTTATTCTTCCCCTTAAATCACTACCTCTACCCATTTATTGTTGGATCATTTTGCTTAAGAAAGTTTACTTGCAAACAAACAATTTTCATCCGAGGCACTAGTTTTTCTGTAAAATTTACATTTCTTTCAACATGTCATGTTAAGATAAACAAGTCAACATCTTGGGAAAAAAAATTAGATCTTTAACATAGGCTGTAAGAAAAAACATTAAACATATATTTCAGTATGATATCATACCAAATGTAACAGGGTTAAATTTTTAGGAAATTTTTGAAAGAGGCATGAATTTCTAAGTTTAGAAGCACGATTAGAGTGAGAGTTAAAATTAATCAATTTGACAGAATAATTTAAAAATTCTGCATGCTAAAAAGCAAAATAAGCAATAGTAAAATGCAATCAATCTATTATATTTGTGTACTGTATATGACAGTGTTACTCTTTTTCATATAAAAATCTCAGAAACATTTCTAGAGAAAATATCAACCACTTAACAAATAAATGGACCAGTTACCAAGTTCACAAGGATGATTAAACAAAATAATTGATATTAATGTGAAAACATCCAATTTCTAATTATTAAGTAAACAAATGAATATTAACATAAAAATGAAAAGAATAGATTTTCTGCTACTGAATTAGACATTTATTTTGAAATATTCATTGTTGCCCAAGACAGGATGAATATGGTAGTCTCATCTATTTCAGATAATGTTGAAATAGTACAACTCTTTTGAAAATTAATTGGAGGTAGTATCAGGGATCAAGAAAAAAAAATATATATATATATATTCAAGATATAGATGAAAAAAAAGAATTAGTGAATTACCAAGCCAAAGGATAGATATAGGTATAAATATATAAATGGTTAAGTATAAATATTTTCTTTCTATATATCTATATTTATATGTCTATATTAATATCTATATATTTTTATCTCTATATTTTTAAAGATACTCATCACAACATTCTTTATACCATGAAACAGATGAAAAATTTTGATTCCAATTGTTACAGAATATTTAGGAAAGTTGCTACTTATCTGTGGCTTTTAGAGTAAATTCTGAATAATAATGAGAAACTTCAAACATAAATAGATTAGGAAAGCAAAATGCAAAATTAGGTATGCAATATTTGTTCAAAACATTTCAAAACACTCAGGAAGAAAATATCACATGAAATGAGCTTTGATGATAAAGATAATTTACTTTATGCCTACATTTGCCTCTTTCATTATAAAATGCATACGATGAAACTGTGCATCTGAATTGTAGTCATTTTGTTCTTAACATCAATATCCATATGATTAAAATGATACATATGCAACTCATTCATATATAGACACTTAAATGTTGTTTCCTGTGTTTAATTCCAAAGCCAAAATTTCATACAATTATTTATGTAAATAGATAATTAGAAGCAACCTAAATGTTCAGAAACTAAGAGAATGGTTAAATAAATTATAGTATTTCTATTTGGAAAAACAGAATGCAAACTTTACTTATAAATACAGACAATGTAGCAGCATCTAAAAATGTGTTATGTGTGATAACTGAGAAGTTCATTAACTTTATAATCTCTATAGTTACAAATATTTTTAAATATACACCTACAGAGGGAACAAAAAATTTATTAATATATGTAAGTCCTAAAATTATGAATATTTTTATGACCAAGTTTTTCATAAATTTGTCATATTATTTTGTATTTGTAACAAGTATTAACTGTTAAAGTAATCAAAGAAGGAGGCCATTAGACTGAGGTGGATCTGGTGCTTTGGTGGTCTACATAAGCAAACTGTATCCTAAATTAGAGTCAGGGTTAAGAACAACAACCTGTCACAATGTGCCAACTAGACTTTCCAAAATAATGCAACAACTTAAGCTGCAGCCAATAAAATAATTTCTATGCTTTGCTTCTAAGTTATCTAACAGCCCTCCCGTAGCTCCTGTCAGTGGAGCTATCCTAACTACTTCCAGTTTGATGCTGCCGACTGGAATTGATATTTGCTCAAATAAACTTTAAAAATTTTAACGTGCCTTAGTTTATCTGTTAATGTATTAAAGATAGAATTTTTAAGTGACAGTAAGCAGATGTCATCCTGTGTATCAAGATAAAGTTTCTAAGAGAAAAAAAAAAGAAAGATACAATTTCTAAGGCAAACCATAAGGTCCTTAGGCATACTATATCTATTGTAGTAATAACGAGCTTTTTCCAGTGCTTGAAAAGCAAAAATAGGCCTTGGTTGAAAAAGTACTAGCATGAGATTTAAAACTGTAATGAAAAAAGGTCAGTTTTAACAACACTACAGTTAATCTAGCTGCTTACACTGTAAGTCTTATTGAAATTCTGGCTGTTACATCCCTATGAAAACTTTTGGAAGTTGTTAATTACATGCCCATCAGAATAATGGAAGAGTGGTTATCCCTGTTGTGTTTAGTGACATTGAAATCTCTATCATTTCCTGATTGGAACTGGACAATTACAGATAATTGCCCGCACTATATTGCCTGTTCAAATAGAGCTCTGCAAAAAATTACTTTAATTAAACATGCTTAGGATTTTAAAGTTTGGTCTGCTATCATAACCAAACAAACTCTATTTAAATCTCACAATTGTATATATTTCTCTAACTCTTGTTAATCAGTTTTTCAGAAAATCAGTTGTTTAACTCTAGATAAACTGACATTGTTCCATTTAATACTCAATTATATCAAATATAAAGGTTAAACGATTGATATATTTTCTAGAGAAGGCAACGGCAACCCACTCCAGTATTCTTGCCTGGAAAATCCCGTGGACGGAGGAGCCTGGTAGGCTGCAGTCCATGGGTTGCTAAGAGTCGGGCATGACTGAGCAACTTCACTTTCACTTTTCACTTTCATGCATTGGAGAAGGAAATGGCAGCCCACTCCAGTGTTCTTGCCTGGAGAATCCCAGGGACAGAGGAGCCTAGTGGGCTGCCATCTATGGGGTCGCACAGAGTCGGACACGACTGAAGCGACTTAGCAGCAGCAGCAGCAGTTCTAAAAGCAAACCTAAAACTTGTTCTAATAATGTTGATAATATTGTATTTAGCTCTAAGGGATGATAACATTAGGTAAATAAAATACTTCTTTAAGGTTTATTGAAAATAAAATATCTTGGAAACGATCTACAATAAATATGACACAATTAGTTCAGAACATTGTCAAGGGACATTAACGAAGAGAAATTTAAAACCCATTTATCAAAGATGTCAGCATCTAAGAAATTTATTCCAATAGGAATCAACCATATAACCTGAGCAGGCAGCCTGCACAGAACTCAATCAAGTACCCTTCAAACTCCTCACCAGAGGTCACAAAGGGCTGACAGATACATTGTCTCCTGTTTCAGTAAGTAACATAATTTGTATTTGAAATGTACTTATTCTACTTCCCACAGACTGAGAAACATTTCTGAAGTGGGTGCAACACCCTCTTATTGCCAAGTCCATTTGTCTCTGTAGAACTCAGCACATTTTTTGCCGGATGGCTCAGCACTAAAGAAACTGCCTGCCAATGTAGCAGATGCAGGAAATGAGGGTTTGATCCCTGGGCTGTAAGATCCCCTGGAGGAGAAAATAGCAACCCATTCCAGTATTCTTGCCTGGACAATTCCATGGATGGAGGAGCCTGGCAGGCTACAGTCCATAGGATCACCAAGAGCTGGACATGACTGAGGGACTGAGCACACACGCACACACACTGAGTTGTCATTGACTATCATTCCTTCTCCCCACATGTGACTGCATGATTGGAATTCACTCTTAGAATCAATCAGGAGTCTTTGTTGGGTTATTTGTCATTGGCTCATGCTGCTTCCCATCTGCTGAGCAACTTGAACTTGAGTGCACAAACTCAAGTAAAAAAACACAATATAGAATTTCAGATACTCCATTTATATCCAATCTAACCCATGCCAAGATAGCACCTTACAGATATTGCGTCTGCAGTTCATAAGCAACAAAATGTTGCAGACAGAAGGATAGGTAAGGAGAAAGGTGAGGAGCTGAGTGGAATAGAAAAAGAATCAAGACTCAAGATTCAGTCTGGCTTGAGTTCCAAAGCCTGTGCTCATTCAGTTAGCAATAAAATTATTTTTAATATTCAGTTCATATAATGAACTGTGTGAAGCTGTAGACATTGTTTATTAACATAGATAGGAATATTGTTGAGAAACATTGATAAAAAATATATATCCAAATATGAACTCATTTTCTTCCTGATCATGAGACATTTCAGTCTAAATTTCTTTGTTTCATGTTTGCCCTGTGCCTGGTTTTTGGTTTTGTGTTTTTCTGTGTTTGTTGCTATTAAATGTATTAAGATGTTCTAGTTATTCAGGCATGGTTTGTCTTGGGTTCCTCCCCTTTCTCTTTTCTCCCTTCCACTCTCTTAATTCCTTACTTTATATAAATTTTACTATTGATTCTTCTTTAAAAGTATATTTCTGTTTTCACTTCTATTGTTAGGCAATCCTTGTCAATTACTTTGCCTTTTAAACATGTGTCAACAATCTCCAATTTTTTCCCTGCTCTAAGACCCAACTCAAAATCTACTTTCATTGAGATGTATTACTTCATGATCCACATCTGTATGTTATGACTTTTAAACTCTTTTTGATCTTCTCTTATAACAGGTAATCTATTTTGTATTTGTTATTTTATTTTATCTTACTAATTTGTAAGTCCTTTGGGCTAAATCATTCTAGGCCTGATATCTATTACAAGTAACATCACTTTCAATTCCACAGCATATAAGATGAGGAAAATCTTACATTTTCTTTTAATGTTTTAAGATTTCCTTTTAATGTTTTAAGTGTGGATGATGTATAAGCTAACAAAGAAATTTTCTTCAAAGGAAATAAAGATATGATGACAATTTTTGTATGTAACTACTTGTTATTTACATAGTAGATTAATTGTGATTTAATAGCTCAGTTGGGCTTCCCTGATAGCTCAGTTGGTAAAGAATCCACCTGCAGTGCAGGAGACTGTGGTTCAATTCCGGGGTTGGGAGGATTCCCTGGAGAAGGGAAAGAGTACCCACTCCAGTAATCTGGCCTGGAGAATTCCATGGACTGTATGGACCATGGGGTTGCAAACAGTCAGACAAGAATGAGCAACTTTCACTTCACTTATAGCTCAGTTGGTGAAGAATCAGCCTGCAATGAAGGAGACCACAGTTCAATTCCTGGGTCAGGAAGATCCCCTGGAGAAGGGATAGGCTACCCATTCCAGTATTCTTGGGCTTCCTTTGTGGCTCAGCTGGTAAGGAATCTGCCTGCAATGTGGGAGCCCTGGGTTTGATCCCTGAGTTGGGAAAGTTCGATCCCTTAGAGAAGGGAAAGGGTACCTACTCCAGTATTTTGGCCTGGAGAATTTCATGGACTGTATAGTCCTTGGGGTCACAAAGAGTCGGACATGACTGAGCAACTTTCACTGACTTTAATTGTGAGTTATAGTCATTATAGGAGATGATAACGCAAACAGACAACATTCTTTCCTAGTAATGAAGATCATGCTCAAGTAGAAGAGTCCTCAGTGGTGCCTCAGTGGTAAAGAATCCTCCTGCCAATGCAGGAGATGTAAGAGACGTGGGTTGGATCCCTGGTTGGAAATGGCAACCCCCTCCAATATTCTTGCCTGGAGAATTCCATTGACAGAGGAACCTGGCGGGCTACAGTCCATAGGGTCGCAAACAGTCAGACACGACTGAAGTAACTTAGCACAGAAAAGTAGTCCCTACTCTTAAAATATGTTAACCCTTCATAATCAGAAGTGCTTATTATAAATTTAGACAATTTAAAAGTGGAAGTTTAAATAATGTAACTAAACCTTATTTTTGGAGCAAAATCTTCTAGATTTCAGTTTCAGAAGCTAAAAAAAAAAAAAAAAAGGATAGTGGAAGAAAATCTAAAGATATAAAGATTTTCATTAGTTTTTGATTAATGATCCTATATAATTTATTTTGGACTTATTGAAAGTATAGACACAATGAGAGTGAGTGGATTAGTCAAATTTTCTATAGCACACAAAAACAATAGCATTATACAATCAGTTTTATAGAACCCTCTCTTGGGGGAGAAGTGAGTTAGTGTGTAACAGGAAAATGACTCCTGCCCAAATTATGTCTCATTAAAAAGAAAGAGAGAGGAAAAAGCAAGAAAAGTATTAAAAATGAAAGCTTGACAGAAAATCAAACTTCTGGTCATAATTTTAAAATTCTTGTATGTGGCCTAACAGCTACACTAGTTTACATTATCAGTTAATTTCAGAATATATTACATTTGATAATGCTGGAAATAGTATTTTTTCATTTTTATTATAGTACATTAAGTATATATACTCCTGGAGAAGGAAATGGCAGCCCACTCCAGTATTATTGCCTACAGAATCCCCATGGACAGAAGAGTCTAGGGGGTTGCAGTCCATGAGGTTGAACAGAGTCAGACACAACTGAAGAAACTTGCACAGCACAGCAAGTATTTATACATTTTCCCCTAGGCTCTTAAATTACCATGTGCAATATGTGCATAAAATTTTTGGCCCTGGCAAAATTTTTTTTCATTGTTTCTTATTCTATGGCTTTAACTTTCAACGACTTTTCATATCAATCAGTTCAATACTTTGAAAAACCTAAACTTCCTCCAGTGGAATCAAAAGTAAGCATCATTCTTCTATGGGTTTAAACAAAGTTCTGTTAAAAGAACTGCCATACAACCTAGCAATCCCACTGTTGGGCACACACACCGAGGAAATCAGAATTGAAAGAGACACGTGTACCCCAATGTTCCTCACAGCACTGTTTACAATAGCCAGGACATGGAAGCAACCTAGATGTCCATTGGCAGACGAATGGATAAGAAAGCTGTGGTACATTTACACAATGGAATATTACCCAGCTATTAAAAAGAATGCATTTGAATCAGTTCTAATGAGGTGGATGAAATTGGAGCCTATTATACAGAGCAAAGTAAGTCAGAAAGAAAAACACCAATACAGTATATTAACGCATATATATGGAATTTAGAAAGAGGGTAACAATGACCCTATATGCGAGACAGCAAAAGAGACACAGATGTAAAGAATAGACTTTTGGACTCTGTTGGAGAAGGCAAGGGTGGGATGATTTGAAAGAATAGCATTGAAACATGTTTATTCAGTTCAGTTCAGTTCAGTTCAGTTGCTCAGTCGTGTCTGACTCTTTGCGACCCCATGGACTGCAGCATGCCAGGCCTCCCTGTCCATCACCAACTCCTGGAGTTTACCCAAACTCATGTCCGTTGAGTCAGTGATGCCATCCAACCATCTCATCCTCTGTCATCCCCTTATCCTCCTGCCTTCAATCTTTCCCAGCATCAGGGTCTTTTCAAATGAGTCAGCTCTTTGCATCAGGTGGCCAAAGTATTGGAGTTTCAGCTTCAGCATCAGTCCTTCCAATGAACACTCAGGACTGATCTCCTTTAGGATGGACTAGTTGGATCTCCTTGCATGTGTGAATAGATCTCCAGTCCAGGTTCAATGCATGAGACAGGGTGCTCAGCGCTGGTGTACTGGGATGACCCTGAGGGATGGGATGGGGAGGGAGGTGGGAGGGAGGGTCAGGATGGGGAACACATGTACACCCACGGCTGATTCATGTGAATGTATGGCAAAAACCACCACAATATTATAAAATAATTAGCCTCCAATTAAAATAAATAAATAAAATAAAAAAGAACTCTTAAGAGAAAAGTGAAATCAAAAATGTTTTGTGCTGAATGAAAATGAAAACACGGCCTATCAAAATTTGTTGGATACAGCTAAAGCAGCACTGAGAGGGAAAGTTTAGCTCTCAGTGCTAAACAGGAAACAACCAAATCTCCATCAACAGAAGGGATAAACAAATCGTGGCGTATCCATACAGTGAAATACCACTTGGCAATGAAAAGAACAAACCATAGATACGTGCTACAACCGCAATGAATCTCAAAACATTCCGCTGAGTATCCTTCATTGGAAGCTTAGCAATGAAGACAAAGACATAGAGAACAGACTTGTAGACACGGTGAGGGGAGAACAGGGTGGGACGAATTGAAAGAGTAGCATGGAAACATACATTACTGTATGTAAAATAGATAATCAGTGGGAATTTGTTGTATGATGCAGGGAGCTCAGCTTGGTGCTCTGCAACAATCTAGAGGGATGGGATGGGGTGGGAGATTCAAGAGGGAGGGTACATATGTATACCTATGGCTGATTCATGTTAGTGTACAGCAGAAACCAACACAATATTGTAAAGCAATTATCCTCATTAAAAATAAATTAATTTTTTTTAAAGAAAAAGAAAGCACATCTTCAGCTCTAGGCATGAATAAGACTATAGATATTGTGCATTTTAACAGAGAGGAATAAAATGACAGACAAATCTAAAACAATAGTTCTCAGTATGTGATTCATAGAACCCTTGGGGTCCAAGACAACTTTAAAAAATCTGTGCAATCAAAACCATTTTCATAATAACACATTTTTTTTTTACTATGTTAAGATTGCATTATTCTGCAAAAGCAACGGTGGGTAAAACTGTTGGTGCTGCTGCTGCTGCTGCTAAGTCGCTTCAGTCGTGTCCGACTCTGTGCGACCCCATAGAGGGCAGCCCACCAGGCTTCCCCCTCCCTGGGATTCTCCAGGCAAGAACACTGGAGTGGGTTGCCATTTCCTTCTCCAATGCATGAAAGTGAAAAGTGAAAGTGAAGTCAGTCAGTTGTGTCCGACTCTTTGCGACTCCATGGACTGCAGCCTACCAGGCTCCTCCGTTCATGGGATTTTTCTAGGCAAAAGTACTGGAGTGGGGTGCCATTGATACCTTAACATAAATAAAGGCAGTGGCACCACACTATACTAGTAATTATTGTATTCTTCAATACCAGGAACTTATAGGAAAAAAAATCCAGTTTCACTTAAGAATATAAGGCAGTAAAACTAATTAATTTTACTAAATCTCAACACTAGAATATATACTTTATTAAAATTTTATGTAATAAAACCAATAGAATGTCTAAAATACTTCTAATATAGATGCTATGTATCTATGTATGTTGCTATGTAGAGACAAAGTATGGGATTGTTTGGTTTGCAGGCTGTACTAGCCACTTTTTTCATGGAATAACATTTCCTCCCCTGACCCTTCCCATAAGAATAAGTGAGGTAAAGTGAAGTTGCTTAGTCGAGTCTGACTCTTTGCAACCCCATGGACTGTAGCCTGCCAAGCTCCTCCATCCATGGGATTTTCCAGGCAAGAATACTTAAAGAATAACTGACAGCTAAAATTTGATCATTTAGACTTGGGTATTTGATAGATTGGAGAAGGGCATGGCAACCCACTTCAGTTTTCTTGCCTGGAGAATCCCATGGACAGAGGAGCCTGGAGGGCTACAGTCCCTAGGATCACAAAGAGTTGGACACAACTGAAGCAACTTAGCTCATACACACATTTGATAGTCTTTCAAAAGTGAAGGAATTGAGTCTGTTATTTCAAGGAAAACAATTAATAGTATTTGTTGACAATGACAAAAATTTGAGCTTTCAAGGGAAAAACTGAAATTTTAGAAAGCTTGTATCTATAATTAAGAGCTTAACAATTTCTTAATACTTGTAGAATTTTGTGATGAGATTACTGGTGATAGTAACTAAAGCAATATTTTGTTATATTATTGTGCAGTGAAGAGTTAACTTGGCAAGCTTGAGTTGTTCAAATTCTGCACATTCCAAAGAAAGAAGTGACCCTTGACAAACTCATAGTAGATAACATCTGGACTTTGTAATATTTTGCCTGATCAGAGTGTTTTGTATTCCTGAGTTTATGGACCATGTTCTATCAGCACTAGGGAGCTGAATATTGAGTAGCTCCAGTCTGTCATTAAAGCAATATGTCTACATGACTGACTCTTTATACAGTATTTGGACATTAAGGCTCAGGTGAGCTTTTTGGTTGATAATACTTTGCATGTGTTTTTGCACATCTCTGCCAATAGAATTAAGTACATTCCTGTGCTACTCCTTCAAATGACTTGAACCCAAGGCTGGGCATATGGACCCCCAACACAATTATAATTGTGTCAACTTTGTAAAAACTTTGTAAAGGGAATGACCAATACACAATGTAACAAAATCATGCTTGGATAAAAGATGCATAAAAATGCAAGGTAGATCAATAGATTTTAAAGTACAGAGAAGTACATTAATTAGTATCAGATTCCACAATGCAACAAATCTCTTAAGAAACTAGTGTCATCTGTTGAGTTTTAGCATAATACTAAAGAAGAATATCCACAATTATCTGAAAAGGATATTCTCCCTTTTCCAATGAGTCATATCTTTATGAAGCCCCATTTTCTTCCTATACTTGAATCAAAGCAATATATTGCAAAAGGTTGAATGTAGAAGCAGATGTGAGAATTCAGCTATCTTCTGTTAAGCCATACATTAATGAGATTTGTAAAATAAAAAGCAATGTCACTGTTTTCACTAAATTGTGTCCTGTTTTATAACTATATTTTTATAAAAATATATTATTTATGTTAACAGATAATAGCTTTAACATTGTTATTTTAATACTAATAAATACTTTATATTTTTCTCAATTTTAAATCTACATATAACAATTACTGACAGAAAGCTCTCATTTTCCTAAGAATTTTAAGAGCATAAAGGAGGCTTCTGAACAAAGTTTAAGAATCACTGGGGTTGTGTCTAGATGTATTCTTTCTTCCACTTCTTCCAGGTTGCTAGCTCCCTTCTGTTTAGTGGGGTGTGAGTAGGAAAAGGGGTTTGTTCCTTATTTAATTTGCTCTGTAAACATTTTTCTCTTGTTTCTCCCTCTTTCTTTGGTTAGCAGTGGCCATTCTTTGACAGCTTCTGTGTGGCTGGTATCTTAGATGCTCTTGGGTGCTTGGTTGATTTTTGTTTGAAGAAAGCAAGGTATATGGAGTCAGGAACCAAGGCAACAACTTTCCACTTCTCTTTCTCTAGGGACACGTTGTCTCACCAGTCTGTGCCTTTTTTGCTGTTTCATCTATATTTGGTATAAACATGGGCACACCTGTTCTGTTTTACAAGTGCAGCATATCTAATCCCTTAAACTACCATTCACAACTTCACCTTCAACTCTTGACTGTATACCACAGTCTCTTTCCTTTGAGTCTCCTTGCCTGTTTGGTAAAGCCCTTGGGATGGTGGATAGTTGAATCAAGCCAGCTAAATTCCTTAAGTCCACATGGCCCTGGATACAAATATGCACTTGGCATGTGTCTTAGTCAGCTTTGGCTGCATGACAAAATACTCCTGACTGGGTGGCTTAAATAGCAAGAATTTATTTCTTATAGTTTTGCAGGCTGGGAAGTCAAAAATCAATTCACTTCCCTGGTTAGGGCTCTCTTCCTAACTTGCAGACATCCATCTTCTTTCTGTCCTCCAATGACAGGTATATGGAGAAAGCACTGGTCTTTTCCTCTCCTTTAAGGACCTCATGGGGACCCTATCCTCATGACCTCATCTAAACCCAATTATCACCCAAGACTCCACTCCCCAAACCGTCACTTTGGGCATTAGGTCTTCAGCATATGAATTTGGGAGTGATACATTCAGTCCATAACATCATAGCAGTTAATATGAGAGTAAACAGCTTCACTGCTTCCCAAGACCAGGAATACCAAGTCTCTCTTGCTCCTCACCCCCTCCACCACTGCTCACCTCATGTCTTTTCCCTGTGGTGGTTCTCTGTGAGTCACATTCACTTAGGGAGGTATTACTAAGGAGGAGACAAATAAAATCCTCAAAGCTTCAGAGTCAGAATTGTTATCACTTCCTCCCTAACTCTCCCCAGTTGACTTTGTACAGACTAGAAAAGAGGTAGGAAAGGAGTAGTGGAGGTGGCTGGGTCTAGCAGGGGTTCTGCTAACAATTAGGAAATCCGAGATGTCTGGCCCAGAATGTTTATTGTTCCCTTTGGAATAGAAAGTGCTTAGAGCATCTTTGTCTCTGCCTTTGGATTTCAGCAGCCAATTCTCAGGCAGTGTCACTGAGCATTCTATTACATATGGAAATATCTGATTATATATTCCAAAATCATACATGAATTTTAAATTAGGTACTTGTGTCTGTGTGTGTGTGTGTGTTAAGAAAGTCTCTTAACAGAAATATTTTGTAGGAAAATAAGGAGTAGGATACATCTATTATAGAAACATATACTGCAATTTTGGCAGACCAAACTAGATTGCTGACAGGCTTAAATTCTTCCAAAGAGAAAATACCACATTTTAGGTCCATTTGACCAATACTTATGGAACATCTGCAAAAGGTATAAGCTGTAGTTTTGCCTCAAGAAGCCTATCTTTCAGTGGAAATACATGCAATCAGTCTATTCAGTTGAAGTATGTTACATGAATTAAAATAGAGGAACTGTGGAAAAATAGAGGAGAGAGGAATGGTTCCAGCTGGCATGCTAGGGAAAGACTTTAGGTAAGAAGTTTGAGTTGGAATAGAAAAAAAGAGAGAGAGAGAGAGTGTGTTGCTCAAATGAATGTAATGATTGGATTGTAATTGAATGAGAAGAAAAAATAAACCCTAAACATCTACGTGAAATGTATGAAGGCACTAGTTGGGAAAACACATACTCCAGGGTCAATAGTGTAGACAGAAAAAGGGTTAGGAATGTGGGATAGGAGTGAGCTTTGGCTGAGGAGAAGAGTGGCAGGTAGCATAGCTTAGACCAATGACACACTGATGGAGAAAGCCTCCCTGCAATTTGAGGGAATAAAGTCATTGTGAATTAAATTATTTTGTAATAAACAGTTATGTTTAATCAACATTAGTACTAGTTATATACTACATCAGAAAACACTCTAACACTATATTCAATTCAATTAAAATTATTGTCATGAAATCTGGCCTTTCAGAATTTTTTTCCCTTTTAAAAAAGGTAAGGATGACTCAGCAATCTATTTTATAATTAGAAACTGTAAAGTCATGTGGCACTTATTTTCACATATACTCTTTGTACTTGTTATCTCATTTTCCAAGAATGCAAATTTTGTTTCTTGTCTTGTGGAAAGCCCACTAGTGGAATTACAAATAACAAATAATCCTAGATAGGAAAACAGTGACAAAATCCAGACTTATTAGCAATGGCTATAAAAGCATCAAAAATATACACTGAGTTTGTGTTAAAGCATCCTTTTTGCCTGAGGTATCAAGTTAACTTCTGGAAACATCAATTCATATCACTCCAGACTTGGGAAGGATGGATAAAGGTCGCCAAATCTGTTCTGTTTTAGAAAGATGAATGAGAATCATCTGAAGAATGTTGGGTGGAGGTTTACACAGGGGTAGGGAACTGAGGGGACGAGGAGGGTCCTCAGTGGTGGTAACTACCAACTGCAATGATTTCCCAAATGAAAGGAAGGTTGACCATTGAGGAAAGAGCAGAATGGAGTTAGATGAGATGAAGTCCATCCTGAGAATGCAGAAAGTACATATGAGGAAAGAGCTGCAATTCAAAGTAATTTTGGGGCAAGATTTCTATGATATATCTCAAAATGAACAGATAACCTCAACTTTCATTAAAAAATAATAAAATAAAGTAAAACAATAAATAAAAACTCAAGTCCTTGCCAATCACTAACAATTACAGAATAAACAAAAATCCTTATTTTCTAAGCCATCTCTCAATTTACCAAAGGAATATGAATAGAAACTACCTCACCAATTAAAGGGGGGAGATCTCTCTATTATCCATCTTGAGCTCTTTAATTACATTTACATGATAGTTGTTTTAAAAATTTATAAAGTCCCTGTAAAGAATTTTGGACTCTAGGGAGGGAAATAAATTGAGATAGATTCTTATTTCTCCAACTTATATTTGAAGCCTCTTTAGAGATACCTGTTACTTTTAACGTTCCGTTCAGTTCAGTTCAGTCGCTCAGTCGTGTCCGACTCTTTGCGACCCCATGCACCGCAGCATGCCAGGCCTCCCTGTCCATCACCAACTCCTGGAGTTTACCCAAATTCATGTCCATTGAGTCTGTGAGGCTATCCAACTATCTCATCCTCTTTTGTCCCCCTTCTCACGCATTCAATCTTTCCCAGCATCCGGGTCTTTTCAAATGAGTCAGCTCTTCGCATCATGTGGCCAAAGTATTGGAGTTACTTATTATTTATAAAAGGCAGGAATTCTAGCACAGTGCCTGTTAATGCAGATAATATTCCTTTCTAGGCTTTTATTAAATTTTAATTCTTTTCTGTTTGGATCCATCTTTAGCTAGCAAGGTTTTCAAAGTACAAAGTTTTGACATGGAAAAAAAAAGAGCTATAGCCATAAGAAACTTCTTCACACAAGGTACACCTATGACTGATTCCTGTTGATGTTTGACAGAAAGCAACACAATTCTGTAAAGCAATTATTTTTCAATTAAAAAATAAATTTTAAAAAGAAAGAAACTCTGGAGGAAGAAACTTCTTCTCTTTCTAGATATAGTAGGTGATAAGCTTCACACAGGAATGAAACACATTTGCCCTTGGCAAAATGACAGCCAACCTGGAAACTGAATAAACTCATATAACCTGGTTAAATCAGATAGGTAAGCCTTCTTCTTCCCATACAAGTGAATAAGTGATTGACTCACTGTACTAAGTACTATAATTTGTGATAAACAATCCAGTTACTAGTCTACTGAAAGCTTCCTTGAGAAGTGGGAAACTTGTGTCTGTCTTCTCTACCAGTGTTATTCGCTCAGTGGTGTCTGACTCTTTACGACCCCATGAACTGTAGCCTGTCAGGCTTCTCTCTCCATGTTATTCTCCAGGAAAGAATACTGGAGTGAGTTGCCATTTCCTTCTTCAGGGGATCTTCCCAACTCAGGGATCAAACCTTGATCTCCTGCATTGCAAGCAGTTTCTTTACTCTCTGAGCCACAAAGGAGTCACTCTTATCTCATATAAATAGGTACTGAAGAAAGAATTTAATGTAACTTCAGAAATACAGTTTTTCACATCCTATTTGCTATTTTAGAAATGCGGTAGGAGCTTATAAATACAATGATAATAGTTATTATTAGGTAGACTTGGCTGCATTAAGCATACCTGTAAAATATAGTTTCAAAATAATAATACACTCTATCAAAAGTAGTATACTTATGTAATTCTATGACTACTATCTCCAAATAGTTGTGTTCAACCTTTGAATACTTTTTTCTTTTACATTTAGAACACTGTAGAGAATTTGGATTCTAGGAAGATACTTCTTTTTAATAAATTAAATGCTGAATGATCTTTCAGATTACCAGTCAACATCTGTTACCCATAATTAATTGTCATCACTAATGAAAACAGGTGAGCTATTAGCACAGAGTGAGTCAGTCTAGTACATTTTACATTGAAATTGGGTGAACCAAAGCATTTTCAGGTTGCCATCTTCCTCAGTATAAAACATTTCAAAGGATTTTCTATTGAGAGAGTTCTCCTTCAGCAGTATGTGCATTCTGCCTGACCATCGTAGCTCTCTCTCCCTTGTAGTAGCTAACTTTGAAGAGAACAGGTGTCTCCAGTGGCTTTAGCAGCTTCAATGGAACTTTCTTCCTTTGCACGAGTAAGTACACTTTCCTGAGGTTTGTCTTTTTTCAGTAAGGGTCATTTGAAAGTTCAGATCTAACAGAACTACTTAAAATCAGAATTAAATGTAGTAACATTAATTCAGCTTTTCTTTAGAACTTTTGCCTACTACCTTAATCTGCACCCTGTTTTTAGCATCAACAAATGTTATGTCATTTTAAAAAACTGGGAAAAACTGATCATGAATCAAATAGAATGGAGAGTGGAGCCACTGTGGAAATAATTTCTCTTAACTATTCTGTTTTTGCCACATTGCTGATTTGTTTTTAAATAGTTAGCAAGACTAGATGTACTGCTTAATGATTCTGATAGAATTGTTTTTGCTGAAAAGGCATAGCTAAAAGATGCCAGCAGGACTTGCAAGTTAAAAATATGAAGAGGAGGACAAGGAGGAGGAGGGAGTGGGGCATGGGGAGGAGGAGAATGGAGTAGGAAGCAGAGGAAGAAAGGGTAGGAGGAAGAACATTTGAAAAATCTCATGAATTAATAGAAATCTTCTTAAAGTTTCATGGCATTTCTTTTCAAGAGAAGTGAAAATGATACCCAGCTGTGGTATGGACTTTTCATAGGAGTTCTGTTCTCTGGAAGCTGGAATGAGGCTAACCAATCCTGGCAAAACTGAGTTAGTTTGTTAGAATTGCAGAGGGACCAGGGAACATCAACCTGAATAATAAAAGAGAAACATTTAGTAAAAGAAAAGATTAGAGACGTTTTGTTAGTAAAACTAGAAGCATAAAAGAAAGGATAACTGTGTTAGACTGGATCCTCCAAGAGCTGTTGCCAAGATAGGATGAAACTAGCAGTTTATTAAGTCTTTGAAGCAGTTGCTAAAGAAAATATGAAGGGAGCCTAAGAAGTCTGGAAGAGCTTGCAGACCACAATGCAAGTCTGACCCTGAGTGAAAGAGAGGGAAGGAGAGGGAAGGAGGGTTGAGTGCAAGCATCCTTGACTGCTGGGCAGTCTAAGGGATGTCTGGCAAGGCTTGTCAGGTTGTCCTCAAGCCAGAGTCAGATGTCAGAAGTGTCTCCTGGGTGTCCTAGCATCATATCTGCCTTAGTTTCCCTGACCTCTATCAATTGATTGTTTATACCCCTAGACATTAACAAGTGATATAGAAATACTCACATTTGATGCTTACTCAGATATATCTCTTACTCCAGACCCCAGAAAGTCTCTGATCTTTCAGCCCTTTTCTTCCATGACCTGATGGGGTAGTCAGTAAGCTCTCTCTTCCCACATTAGGCCTCTTCTCTTTCCACAGGTCCACTATTAGTCATTTCCTCATTCCCAAATTAATAAATAAATCAGAATTGGACTTTCCCCATCATTCCACATATTCCACCTATCCCCCCATTCTGATAATGAGCCAGGATAATGATTTGGGCCTCTGGGCTCAAGATAATTTTGTACCCTATGTTTGTAAGTCCTCAAGATGTTTGGTTACTCCTTCTTTCCTCATTATACAGTCACCCAATAAATAGGTCCTTTTATGCAGAGTCTGGAGCATCATTTTAGTCTTTATTCAGATCTGAGATTGTGAACTTTTGTTGGATGATCACCTTCTCTCACCTTAAGCACCTTGTTACTTGCCTGTCTGTTTTGCTGTAAGTTCCACATTTCTTGCTGGTTAATCTCCTTGGCTATACCTCTTACCTTGGGAGTTCTTTATGGCAGTCATGACTTCATTACTTCTGAGAATCAAACCCCACGATCTGGCCTTGATTATTTCAGGGTCCAAGATCCCCATGAACCTTAATGAGCTCAACTTTGTTACCTGTTCCCCTAGGTCTTGGGGCCCAGGCCTGTAGAACATAGCTACTATTAATACAGATCTTTTTAATGATTCTGGGGCCCTTTCACCTTTTCATTGCTGATGGCCTTGGGGAGTGCATTGTCCTTTGAGTCCTCTTATATTAATAGACCATAATCTTCTGCTGTGTCATCTGGCCTTATTTAGCATATTCAGTGTGGCCTGTCCATGTCCCTCAGCCTCTTTATTCCTTTCTCTACATCTACCAGGGTAGGGGAGTAATTTCTATCTCATTGTGATTAGCGGTCTCTCTTTCTCTCTCTCTTTTTTTTATCAAGGCTTCTAAGAACCACTTCAGCAGTAAGATTTCCCTATTCTCTTAGGTCCTATGTCCTGAAAATGACCCTCAAATTAAAGAATTTCTGCTAGCTAGTCTTATGTTCTAGCCTATTAATCATTCACATTCCAAGTCCAATCCCAGGAACACTCCTCTGGTTCCTGCTGGTAACAAGTGGCTAGCTTTTTGCATTTTTAAAGTGCATAGCCCAGCAGATCCCAGCAGGGTTTTGCTTGGAGTTTAATCCTAGTTGTTGGCCTGAAAGCTAGATTGGAGATGGAAGAAATTCCTCAGGAGCCACTTGCTGCCTTCCTGGGGAGAGGCTTCTGCAGCATTTGCTAGGATGATAGAAATTCTAGCATCTATTGAAAAGTTTAGGCGACCTCTGCAAGCCCAAGGAGTCCTGGGTGTATTGCAGAGCAAACATCTTCAAGGTTTTCCATCTAGATGTTTTCATTCCATGTTTTGGGGCTATAGATATTTTTCCCACCAGGTCCCTGACCTTCATATACAGACTTGCCAAGACAGAACATTCAAATGTCTTTGGAGCCTTGCTACACAAACAATTACATATTCACTTTGCTTCCCCACTATGTCTGCTCTTCCACGGCAGGAGAGACGCTACCACGGAGGCTCTTTAGATCCCACACTTACCCATCAGGTGCTTGTTAATAGATCCTCAGACTCTCATTATCTTTCTGCAGGATATCAATACAACTTTAAAGTAATCGGCCAACTTGGCTCTCTTTGTCAGTATTGTTCCCATAATTTTCAAATGCCTGCATCACTGTATCTTGCACAGAATTCCCCTCCACCAATGTATTTTCCCTGGATCACCATCATGAAATCTTTAACAAATATTCTACCATCTTTTGTCAGGCACTATCTGCACCTCATTTATCAACCAGGATGGAGTCCTCTTCATTTATCAGTTGGTGGGTGAGCCAATTCTAAGTCCCCATTTTACTGCCTATTTTCCGGAATCACTCCTGATACCATTTGTTAGTCCAGATCCTCTGAGAAGCAGAGGTGGAATTAAATATGCAAGAATTTTAGTAGGAGGAAGCTCTGAGAGGAAATGAGGAGGGAGCCCAAGAAAGCTGGAAAAGACTCGAGGCCACCATGTAAATCTGACCAAGTGTAGGAAAGCAGGAAGCAAAGGTGAGCAGAAGTGCCCTGGTCAGCTGTGTGTCCTACTGTAGTTTCAGCAAGGTCACCAGCAAGCCCCAGACATGCTGAGTCAAAGACTCGGGTTTCCCAGCGTTGGACCTGCTTCAGTGAACCTGCTATGATCAGTCATCGGCTAGAAGCAGTTTCTGGGATGCTGTGAGGCCTGGGCCCAAGCGTGGTAACGGGTTTCAAAGCACAAGAGGTGGTCAATTTTGGTCCCTGTTGTTGGGAATCTGAAACTCCCACTTTTAGGGCAGCACTGACTAATAGAGGAAAGGCAAGATATCTGTAAAACTGGACCCTGTTCTGATGTCCATCCTTAAAGAAATTAGGATGCTAATTTAACCAAATATGGTGTGTCAAAATAGAAGTGGAAGGAGTCATATAAAACTAATATGGTATATATAAAACTAATATGTCTTTATATAAGCACTAGGTTTGTCTTTTTGTAAGAGTAAGGGTTTTTCTTTCATCTCAGTAATTCTGAGTCTCTAGTTTTCAAAAGGAGATCCAACCAGTCTATCCTGAAAGAAATAAGTCCTGAATATTCATTGGAAAGACTGATACTGAAGCTGAAACTCCAATACTTTGGCCACTTATGCAAAGAACTAACTCACTGGAAAAGACCCTGATGCTGGGAAAGATTGAAGGTGGGAGGAAAAGGGGACAACAGAGGATGAGATAGTTGGATGGCATCACTGACTCAATGGACATGAATTTGAGTAAGCTCCGGGAGTTGGTGATGGACAGGGAGGCCTGGTGTGCTGCAGTCCATGGGTTCACAAAGAATCGAACATGACGAGTGACTAAACTGAATCTTTAACAGGACTTTATGCAAATTTAGGCTCTCTTGTAATTAGTGTACAGTATTGGCCAGTATTACAGTGATGTAATGTTTACTTATTGCTAAAGTGTATATTGAGCTTTTTGCTTAAAATAATGTATTTCAGTAAATCCAGTTTGAGAAATGTTGGGATAGAAAATTATCTCCTGCTGCTGTTGCTGCTAAGTCGCTTTTCAGTTGTGTTCGACTCTGTGTGACCCCCATAGACGGCAGCCCACCAGGCTCCCCCGCCCCTGGGATTTGGGGTTTAAAAATTTATATTTTTAAGGGCAAGGTGTAAGGTTATCAGTTTCATGCTGCTGACTTTATGATTCTACAAGTTGATTTTAATTCTTTTAATATGTGTCCAGAATATAAACTTTATCGTTGATAGTCAACAAGAACATATTAGCCTCAAAATATGCACCTCTGTTAATGTCAGTTTTTAAGATGACATCTTGCAAGCTCTTTAATTGCTTTTTTTTTTTTTTTTTCTTTTAAGATGATCAGCAGCTTAAACAGCTCAGAAGGCTTTGTAAAATTACTGGGAACATATGATATCCTAGCCCCTAATATTTACATCAAATATCAAGAAAAGTTATTTCCTTTTTATCCAATTATTTAGGAAACTAAAAGTAGTTACTTAATTATTGGATATCTGGACTACCAACTAGATCCTCAAAATGACCATTTTAAACCCTGGGAACTGAGAGATGGCTGTACAGGTATTGAACAGGGAACCAGTTTCTGTACACTCTAGAATTTGTCTTTTAAGTGGTTGGAAATAAACAACATTATATCTCTTGAATAGAAAGGAAAAGTACCCTAAAGAATCCTCCCCTGCAGAAACCTTTCATTGCTTCAAGATCCTTTAGAATTATGGTGTCTCCAAAGTGATTTATTATTAGATGTACTGAACCACGTAAATCAATGTTATCTTGAAGTTCAAACAGATCAGGTAAGAGGAACCACTAAATAACATCAAAGCTGTTGTAAAGAACAACTCAGGAGGATGATAAAAGGAGTCCTGAGATTTGATCCATGTGTATAAACAATACTTTGCCTGCTCCTTCTAATTATAAATACACAAAATTTGATTAATCATAATGTGAAATTTTCTCAAGGGAAAAACTTACTCCACTAACTCAACTATTACATGTTTCTTGTCATTTTAACATGACAGAGAATCCTTATAGCTCTGAGAATAAGAAACACTTTGGCATATGGATCTGAGAATGAATTATTTTTTTTTGTATATACAAAGCTCTGAAAAAGCCATGTGAAGGCTGAATGATGTGCTGAGTGGTTTTAAAATATTTCATCAAGAATCTTTGAATTTTTCAAGAAAAGAAAATACTGTTTACCGTTATAAGGAAAGTTGGCAGAAATAACACTCAAATATGAACAAATTGAGTTCCAATTTATCTGAACTGATTTTTTAAAAATAATTTCAGACCTACAAGGGCATTTCTTTTATATATCTCTGATTAAGATATTGAACAAAACATGTTTTTGTTTTTTTTCAACATCTGGGTTCTAGTGTCAGAGAAGTGAGTGACGTTTTCTGACTGCCTCTCTGACTTCCTTTTCACAAGACTCAGAGCTCTTGCTGTTGACATTGAATGAAGTGGAGAGCAAAAGAGACATGAAAAAACTCTCTTCAAAAAGTTTAACTATTAGTATTCCTCACAATAATTCATACAATCCTTACAATCAGTCAAGTCTTCAAATAGATATACTGTCTGATATTATTCATCTCCATCTTCTTCACAGTTGAGCTAACATTTTACAGTGTAGGTTTCAGAAGTCAAATAGAAGCATACATGTCTTAGGCTTTTAAAAAAATATATTAAGTCCTCCTCCCAATAGAAAGTTGTCCCTGGTAAACTTGAAAAGGCCTCTTTATTTTTAATGTATAAACTTTTATCTGGAAATAATTTCAGACTTACAAAAGAATTGCATGAATACTATCACAAAGAGCACATTTGTATACCTTTTCTCAGGATTTATTATTAACATTTTACCATTTGCTTTATAATGTGTGTTCTTTTTTCCTGTCTCTCTCTCTTTATATATAAAATAATGTATAATATGTATATATTATTTGATTATTTCTTTTCTTTCTGTCATAACAAGTTGTTCAGGGCTATGCTTATCTTGTACTTAGTACATACACGCAAATACACATACATGCACACAATACACGCACATATGTACACATACAATACACATACATTCTGCTCATAACCTTATTCATGCTTTACTCTTAGCTAGAAATTATGAAGCGCTCATGAGTATATGAGATATATTCATGAAAATATGAAATATCCATGAAATACTTAATGGCAATTGCTTTATCAACATCTTCCCAGTCATCTTTGGCTGAATCTCATCCTTGTGTTGATTATCTTGTTTCTCTTTCTTTTCTGTAAGATTTTTATTTTTCCCTCCTACTTTTTTCATTTTACTGTTTTCCTTTTACTGTCTCATCTCCAAAGGTACACCTTCTTAATATATATGATTCTGTTCCATATCAGAATCAACAGTGCATCTTTGAGTGCCACATCTGGTCCTATATACTTTCAAGTTTTCCTTGCATGCTAGGTTGCTTCAGTCGTGTCCAACTCTTTGCAACCCTATGGGCTGTAGCCCACCGAGTTCCTCTGTCCATGGGATTCTCCAGGCAAGAATACTGGAGTGGTTGCTGTGCCCTCCTCCAGGGGATCTTCCCAACCAAGGGGCCGAACTTGCATCTCTTTTGTCTCGAGCATCAGCAGGTGGGTTCTTTACCGCTAGCACCATCTGAGAAACCCTTCAAGTTCCTTTCCTGTGGTCAGTTCTATGGATTAGCAAGTTCTGATAGATGCTCAGTATTTTAACATTTATTTTTGAACATGTTCTTTCTGAGAATGATTTTTGTCTATGCCTTGAAAGGATTCAAATGAGCATCCCCAAAATATGCCACTTTGTCATATGCTTTACTTTGAGCTGAAGTCAATCAAAGCCCAGAACACTCAGAGTGTTTATTCCCTGTTAACTGCCTAAAGGAATTTTGATAGAGGGCTTGATTCAGGAAGAGAGCTGTCACTGGAGATAACTACAAGGAATATGCACTATGTATGGTAAGCTTAGGGGAGGCTATTTAGGGCCTGGAGATCAAATCTTCTTTGTCCAATTGTCGGTGCATGGCGTGGCATAGCAAACATTTGTTTACTGAACATTTGTTCTTATCATGTTTCTGTGGAAGAGGCAAGAATACTGGAGTGGGTTACCATTCCCTACCCCAGGAGATCTTCTGACCCAGGAATTGAACCCACATCTCCAGTACCTCCTGCATTGGTAAGCAGATTCTTTACCATTGTCCACCTGGGAAGCCCAAATCCTTATCCACTTGTCTTAGCTTCAGTTCAGTTCAGTCCTTCAGTAGTGTCTGACTGTTTGTTTTCCCATGGACTGCAGCATGCCAGGCCTTCCTGTCCATCAACAACTTCTGGAGTTTACTCAAACTCATGCCCATTGAGTCAGTGATGCCAGCCAACCATCTCATCCTCTGTTGTCCCCTTCTCCTCCCGCCTTCAATCTTTCCCAACATCAGGGTCTTTTCAAATGAGTTGGTTCTTTGCATCCAGTGGCCAAACTATTGGAGTTTCAGCTTCAGCATCAGTCCTTCCAATGAATATTCAGGACTGATTTCCTTTAGGATTGACTGGTTGGATCTCCTTGCAGTCGAAGGGACTCTCAAGAGTCTTCTCCAACACCACAGTTCAAAAACATAAATTCTTCAATGCTCAGCTTTCTTTATAGTCCAACTCTCACATCCAAACATGACTACTGGAAAAAACATATCTTTGACTAGATGGACCTTTGTTGGCAAAGTAATGTCTCTGCTTTTTAATATGCTGTCTAGGTTGGTCATAACTTTTCTTCCAAGGAGCAAGCATCTTTTAATTTCATGGCTGCAATCACCATCTGCAGTGATTTCGGAGCCCAAAAAGATAAAGTCTGTCACTGTTTCCACTGCTTCCCCATCTATTTGCCATGAAGTGATGGGACCAGATGCCAGAATCTTAGTTTTCTGAATGTTGAGCTTTAAGCCAACTTTTTCACTCTCCTGTTTCACTTTCACCAAGAGGCCCTTTAGTTCTTTGCTTTCTGCCATCAGGGTGGTGTCATCTGCATATCTGAGTTTATTGATATTTCTCCCAGCAATCTTGATTCCAGCTTGTGCTTCATCCAGCCCACAATTTCTCATAATGCTTTCTCACGAACATTTCTCAGCGTTTCTCATTCTTAGTTTAGAATGACATAAAAGCCATAATTTCCTGACTGCTGTGGGTCTCACAGTCTTAGGAGACCCCTTGTTGTTGTTCAGTCACTCAGTCATGTCTGACTGTTTGTGACCCCATGGACTGCAGCACACCAAGCTTCCCTATGCTTCACCATCTCCCGGAGCTTGCTCAAACTAATGCCAGTTGAGTTGGTGATGCCATTCAACCTTCTCCTCCTGCCCTCAATCTTTCCCAGCCTCAGAGTGTTTTCAAATAAGTCGGCTCTTCGCATCAGGTGGCCAAAATATTGGAGCTTCACCTTCAGTATCAGTCCTTCCTATGTATATTCAGGGTTGATTTCCTATACATCTGTAATTAAAATTTTCTCCTGTTAATTTGTCGTATGTGAATTTGATGGTATCAGTCTAAGAACCAAGAGGACAGAGGAAAGTTTTTCCCTCTTCTACAGCTTTGGCTCTTCATCTTCACTGTCCTCTTGTTCTTACTCAAGGAGAATCGTTCACCTTCTCTCTTCTGCTCCCTCACCCACAGGCTTGTAGCACAGACTGGGCAGTGAGAGAGACATTGGGATTATTGTTTTGTTTCTTCTATACTTACAGATAATTATAAAATTGCATTTCCCTATCTCCCAATAATGCTTGAAGTATTGATTCTATGTGGCTTATTTCTTCTCCCTGTTGATTTTATGGAGTGCTGATCAATTAAAAATAGTTTCATGCCTTTTGAAAAACCTCTAAAATATTACAAGCATAGAATAAATGTTTTCATAGAAACTGTCATTCAGATTTATATATTTAGAGTTAGAGAGAAATACGAGCTAGATTAATTCAGTTAATTTGGGGGGAGTGACTAGTAGGTCAGAAAGTGAAAAGGACCATGAGTACCATAGCCAGATGGCAGAGGGCAAAGCAGGGATGATGCAAGAGAGCAAAAATACAATGGCTCTGAGAAGCCCTGGGGAACAAGGATGTTTGTGATCATCTCTCAAGCAAGAGGTTTTGAAAATCAACAATGTTAACACAAAGCTTCTCGGGAAATGGTATCCTCGAGCTAGAGCTATGAGGAGGGGATATTCTGTGAATACTTGGTTTCTAGAAATTTGAAAATTGATGAATAGTGGCACATTCAGATTGGAGAGGCTAAGTAGGACAGTACCAGGATGAAAGTACAATATGGAGAAAGACTAAGGACGGCTGGGATGCACCAATCCCAGGGCGGGATGAACTGTTCTTAAATGTTACGTAGAAATCACATACAAAGTAGCTTCAATGAAGGCACAGATAAGTCTGCACTTTGAGTCAGAAGTTTAAACAATGGTCCGGGCAAAGTGCCTTAGAAGAAACATGTCTCACCAATGGGCACTAAGGTAGACACAAGCAGAAGTTCCTGGTTGAGTCTGTAGGAGAGGAAAAGTATTTTTTATTTAGATGTCTACATTTTCAACTGGGCTTTTGTAACAAAAGAGATTAGCAACAGACAGCAAAATTTTGAGATATGTATTTCTATTTATATATACATGGGAGAAATTCAGTCATAAACAGTTTAAAGGGATGTTTCAGACTGAGACGCTTATACCATTTTAGGCTAAAAAAGAGGGGGCAGTGGACTTCTGGACAAGAGGAGGCAAATTATGGGAAGGTAACCAGGAGAAGCATAGCAAAAAAGAGTACGATTTGTTGTGCAGATTGGAGTGGTACTTTCTCCATTGATGAGTCTCTTGTGAAGAAGAGTTATCCTTCTCTTCCGGGTACAAAGAGAGATTTCCTTTACAAAATGTAAATTTCCTTTACAAAAGGGAAACTCATTTTCTTTCCTAAGAGCTTGTCCTGTGCCAGCTATTTCTTGAAATAATCAACTCAACATTATCTTTATGTCAAAGAAGCATTATTTTGGGGTGACATGTTTTGGTTTACAAATCAAAATCCTGGTGTGTGGACCTGAAGCTTTTGAAGATAAGGATTTGAATGGAGCTGGAGATCTACATCTCGTCTACTGAAAGCTTTAGTCCTTTCCTTCAGTTCAGTTCAGTCGCTCAGTTGTGTCCGACTCTTTGCAACCTCATGAATTGCAGCATGCCAGGTCTCCCTGTCCATCACCAACTCCCGGAGTTCACTCAGACTCACGTCCATTGAGTCAGTGATGCCATCCAGCCATTTCATCCTCTGTCGTCCCCTTCTCCTCTTGCCTCCCAATCCCTCCCAGCATCAGAGTCTTTTCAAATGAGTCAGCTCTTCGCATGAGGTGGCCAAAGTATTGGAGTTTCAGCTTTAGCATCATGCCTTCTAAAGAAATCCCAGGGCTGATCTCCTTCAGAATGGACTGGTTGGATTTCCTTGCAGTCCAAGGGACTCTCAAGAGTCTTCTCCAACACCACAGTTCAAAAGCATCAATTCTTCGGCGTTCAGCCTTCTTCACAGTCCAACTCTCACATCCATACATGACCACAGGAAAAACTATAGCCTTGACTAGACGGACCTTTGTTGGCAAAGTAATGTCTCTGCTTTTGAATATGCTATCTAGGTTGGACATAACTTTCCTTCCAAGGAGTAAGCATCTTAATTTCATGGCTGCAGTCACTGTATGCCAATCCACTCTTTCTTGCCCCCAATACTGCAAAAGAGATATCTAATGTCAGTGTCATCACTTTCTCCTTTGTTTGGGGTATAGTATGATACCTAGATATATATCCTTCATTCATAATTCAGTGAAATCTCTCAATCTGTGGACCTAGTGCTCTCTGTAATTTAAGGATGTTGTTTCTAATGATATGATTAATGCCTTTCCTTCATCCTTTTTATTCTTTAGAAGTCCCTATTAGTCACTGTCTCTTTTCCCTCAGTTTCCCTTCTCTCTATACTTTGCCTCCTGTCTGATATGGCTTTCTTGTATTTTGCCTTCTAGACCATTAAAGCACGTTTCAACAGTGTCATCTCCAGTTTCAGTGCATTTACTGAATTGTTAACCTAGGAACAGCTATGCTAAACCATGGTCCCTACTCAACTTTAATTTCCTAAAGTTTTGTATTATTGTTTTAAATTCGAGTTTTCATTTGTTTTTTATATGTGTTCTATATGTTGTGACTGACACTTCAGAGGCTGAGAGGGATAACTAGAACTAGTTCTTTATTTTTAGTTCATTATGGCTTAAGCATGATAACTGAAGGGTGTGATTACAATCTGCCACTGGTAGATTTCCAGCTGCCTGCTTCTCTTGGAGACAAGGCCTCAGATTTAGAAGCTGCATGATGCTGGTTCATAGCTGAAATACCTGGAAGAAGTCTACCTGTTCTCTAGTTTCTTCTGACTCTCACAGTTTCAGAGTCATGGAAAATTTTGTTCAGTTATTCAACTCCTTTAGTATTGTGGGGTGCAGGGGTCAGTCAAACCTACATAGGGTCATTGTTAAATGGTACCCTTTCCCTACCATGAAGAGGTGCTCTTAACAAATCTCTGAGTGCAAGTATCTTCCCAGAATATGCTACTTGCTGACTTACACCCTGGGTCCCTGATAATGTCTCCAGGTGCTTGTTTAGTGCACCATGAAAAAAGGCCTGTACCACTATCTGTAGTGAGATTCCCTTAAAGTAGGGTTACCTGATAAAATACAGGACATCCATTTAAATCTGAATTTTAGATACACAAATAATGTTTTTTAGGGGCATACAGTAAAAAAAAAAAAAAAAGTAGTTTTCATTGTTTATCTGAAGATCAATGTAACTGAGCACACTGTATTTTTATTTGCCATACTACCACAGAGTTCAAGACTATCTTGCACACAGCTTCCTGTAGGGTCAGGCAGAAGGTTGACACAGAAGGAATACCTAAATTGATTTCCAGAAGTGGAGGAAAGAGGTTCATCGCCATTTCCCCAAATCTCTTTATTCTGCAATTTTCTACTTCCCTTTTCACTTTGCCTATCACATATATTCTCCACAGTAAATAAGACCTTATGAGCTGACCCAGGAAATAAAAATAACTACAATAAAAGCTTTCCCCATTAGAATCATGTGCCTGTGAATACAAATATTTAAAACACTTTGGTTTTTTTCCAGATCACTGATTCTATTTTTATTATGTTTGATTGCAAAGCAAAATCTAGCTATAAACTATTTTTAAGATAACCATTAACATTTAAATTTACAATTAAATTAACAATTTAAAGTGAATAATTAAAAGACAATTAAAGGAATACTTGATAAAAGGGAAACAAAGCAATAATAAAGGAAAAGAAGAAAAAGAAAGAGTGAAAAATTAGTAGCAGATTATTGGAAATTTAAGTTTAAAGTCACTAAATAGGATAAAGAAATGCACAGTAAAAAAAATGCACAGTATAATAATAAAAGCACAGTTTATTAAGAAAATATATTAGTCATACATTTATATCTTACACAAAAAATAGCTAAAAACATAAAGAAATGCAAGAATTTACTAGAAATATAACACAGTGGAAGTCTTCCCTATGCCCAAAATTAGGCAAATTGAGTTACCACAGTGAAGTAACAGATACTTAGGAGAGGAAATTAATTTTTAGGAATAAGTAGTTATAACATCTATTGGTGAAAGGCTTGTGGAGCAAAAAGTACTCTCATAGGGTTAAAAAAACTGGTGGAAAATAAAGTGGTATAAAAATTTGGAAAAGCAACTGGTAGCATCTATTAAATTGAACTTTCAAAAATCTTTTGGCCTAGCAACATCATTTAATGGTAATCCTTTCCATAAAAGAAGAAGCATTAGTGTATGAAGTCAGGCAGACATAAATATTTACTGTGGTATTGTTTGCAAAGATTAAAAAAATACGGAAATCAAATTACTGCCTCTCAAGAGGAAAATGAGCAAATGCTACCCTCATCAAGGGATATATGTCAGTTGAAATGGAGGGAGTTACAGGAGTTACAAGCTAAGAAAGAAAATCAAGATGCAGAAAAATACATATAATGTGATGTTTTAATTTATTTTTATTTATCACTTAATGCATAAATTTATATAGAGTTGAATGCACAAATGAAGAAGCATTGGTCAAAATATATACGGACACAGTTTCTATTTATGTTGATGAGTAAGAAGGAGAAGAAGAGAGAAAATGAAAAGGGAAACCCAAGAAGAAAAGGGAAAAAATAAAAATACTACCTCACAATAAAAACACTTACGACATGGTAACATGCATGAACTTACGTAAAGATGTAACATATTGCCTTATGTGTAAATAAATTAAATTGACTAATTCTTAAGAAAATCTTTGGATTCCTACCCAATATATACACATTACAGAAAAAGCATTCCAGATTTTGATCTCAGAGGTTATTTTTTCTCTGCCTCTCTTTTCTGTGAGTCTTGTTTATATATATATATATATATATATATATATATATATATATATATACATACATACATACACATATATATATATATATATATATGTTTGTTGAAAGTTTGTGCCCTTAACAATCCCAGGTGAGGAGTAGAATCTGCTGATCAGCTGAGGGGCTCACATTAGTGGTTTCTGTATTGTTTGTTTCCTTCCTTTCTAAGCACTTCCTGCACAGCTCTGTGTCAGGTGTTTGGAAGTTCAGAAAACTGTATCACCCAATCCCAGTTTTGAAGGAGCTTTCAATACAGTTGCAGAGACAAACCATGTGCACTTAGAATAGTGCAGCTTTAGAATAAACCACTGTAAATGCTGGTATAAACCAGGATGTAACTAAGAAATGCATGCAGTCTACATAAATAATAGTGTTTGTTATCGAATCCAAGCTCATACGGCTTGCTACATGACAAGCCAATAAATTGAGAGATGAGTTGTTGAGGCAAGGAATAATGATTTTATTTGGAAAGCACACAGACCAAGAAGATGGTGGACTAGTGTTCCAAAGAACAATGTTACCTGAGTTAGAATTCAGGTTTCTTTAATGCAATAAGGGGAGAAGGTGTAGTTCATTGTGCAAATTTCATGTCAGAATCTTTTGTTATTGCATTCCATCCACTAGATCAGGTCATGACGTTCTATAAAATTCCAATAAGAAAAATATTTTTCTCTGTTCTGAAGATTTTTATCCCTATTATACCTTTAAAGGTTGGAGCCTTGAAAGTGGGTTATCCTCCAGTTTCATCCACCTCATTAGAACTGATTCAAATGAATTCTTTTTAATGGCTGAGTAATACTCCATTGTGTATATGTACCACAGCTTTCTACAGAGTGAAGTAAGCCAGAAGGAAAAACACCAATACAGTATACTAACGCATATATATGGAATTTAGAAAGATGATAACAATAACCCTGTGTATGAGACAGCAAAAGTGACACTGATGTATGGAACAGTCTTATGGACTCTGTGGGAGAGGGAGAGGGTGGGAAGATTTGGGAGAATGGCATTGAAACATGTAAAATATCATGTATGAAACGAGATGCCAGTCCAGGTTCAATGCACAATACTGGATGCTTGGGGCTAGTGCACTGGGACGACCCAGAGGGATGGTATGGGGAGGGAGGAGGGAGGAGGGTTCAGGATGGGGAGCACATGTATACCTGTGATGGATTCATTTTGATATTTGGCAAAACTAATACAATTATGTAAAGTTTAAAAATAAAATAAAATTAAAAAAAAAAGAAAGTGGGTTATCCTGTATATTTCAGGCTATAGGCAACATTCTTGACTTGTATGAAAAGCAATAGAATACAAAGATTAAAGTAAAAGATACAAATCCAATTTGGAGTCAGGTTTGTTTTTCCCTATTACATGTTCATAAAAGGGAGAATTTGGGTTGAAGTAATCAGGAGAGAGTTCCATGAGGCTATTAGAACAAGGACTGGGTTTCTAAAACTTATGTCCAGGAAGTAGAAGGGTAGAGGCACATCTTCTGAAAAAGAAACTAATAGTCTGTAGAAAAGAATGAAGAAACACCACAAATAAAAGCATAGCATCATATTATTTGATAAGGAGAATGTCTATCCTGCAAGGGATGACTCTTTGCTAAATAAACCTACATCCAACTGCTTTCTGCACTGAGGCTGGAAAATAGATATACTCAACGTTAGCATTCCCTGAGGAGAATAACAGCTAACACTTCTTGAATAATTACTATGTTTCAGGAATTGTATATATTTAGAGTCAAGTAAACTGAGTCACAGATAGGCTAATACTTGCTCAGGGTCACATTGCTGGTGAGGGGTAGAACTGGGATTGGTGCCCAGGCTCCTAATCACTTTCTTAGTGCATTTTAACACCACATTATTACAAGGCAGTGGTAGAGTGGCTGTTTGACTGGATATGGAAATAGCTTCATTACATAAGAGTGTACATTTTAAAACATTTATAAAAATGAGATTCTAGCTTTGCAAACCAACTTCCTACTGCCTCAGAGAAACACCTTCAGGACCAATGGTAATTAGTAAAAGGAATCTTTAAATGTCTTCTATAAGCACTGTTGTGGGAATGTTGCAGGTTACACATGGAAAAATTATAAACTTGCTATATAATTCATACAACTGTCAGCCCATGGGGAGCTCATATTTAAACCAATTTAAAATAAATCAGTAATTACCTTTCATGAGCTAATGAATCAAACATTTGCTAAATGGAAGACAAATCATGTTTGAATCTCAGCCTTCAATCTCAGCTATAAATCCAACAATTCAATTACAAATACTGTGTTTGGCCTTTGTTTGGTTTAAAAACCAGCTTTCTCTTTTTGCTCTGGAGATATCTAGATTTTTATCACCCACCACCCACCTTGATATACACTTGACATAAAAATAATGCAGCTTGATTTGTTCCATGAGTTTTTTTCAGTGAAAGAAATATCAATATATTGAGTGATCTTATCAAGGTAATTTAAAACATGAAAAATATTATAATTAAATCCTTTGTTTGAAACAGTGGAGATAAAAATGCCTGTAGAATCTAGAATAAGAAATTTCAAAAGACAAAACAAGTGAATAAACATAGCAAAGCAGAAATAGAGTTATTCTACAGGAACAGACAGGTGGCTGCCAGAGGGGAGGGGAGGGGGAGGAGGAAAGCAATAGGTGAGGGAGATTAAGTCGTACTAACTTGGAGTAGCAAATATATCACTATCTATCAATCTATCTATCTAATTTTTCTTTTTAGGCCTTATGCTGAGTTCTTTACATGTAGTATCCAAGTAGACTTGTTAGCAATATTAGGTGATCGTATAATTACCATCCCTAATGTAGATAGCGAAAAGGTAAAAAAAAAAAAAAAAATAACACCAGAAGATGAGCCATCCAGGTCAGAAGGTGTCCATTACGATACTAGGGAAGTGCAGGGAGAAATTTCTAATAGCTCTAGAAAAAAATGAAGCAGCTGTACCAAAGCAAAACAATACTCGGTTGTGAATGTGTCTGGTGGTAAAATAAAGTCCGGTGCTGGAAAGAACAGTATTGCCTAGGAACCTGGCATATCAGGTCCATGAATCAAGGTGAATGGACACGGTCAAGTAGGAGATGACAAGAGTGAACATTGACATTTTAGGAATCAGTAAACTAAAATGGACAGGAATGGGTGAATTTAATTCAGATGACCATTGTATCTACTACTGTGGGCAAGAATAGCATAGTGAAATCGCTCAGTCATGTCCGACTCTTTGCGACCCCATGGGCTGTAGCCTCCTAGGCTCCTCTGTCCATGGGATTTTCCAGGCAAGAGTACTGAAGTGGTTTGCCATTTCCTTCTCCAGGGGATCTTCGATCCAGGGATCGAACCTGGGTCTCCTGCATTGCAGGCAGACGCTTTACCATCTGAGCCACCAGAGAAGGGGCAAGAATCTTTTAGACAAAATGGAGCAGTCTTTATAGTCAACAAGAGGCTGAAATGAAGCACTTGAGTGAAATCCTAATAAGGACAGAATAATCTCCATTCATTTCCAAGGCAAACCATTCACATCACAGTAATCCAAGTTTGCCCAAACCACTAATGCCAAAGAAGCTGTATTTGAACAGTTCTATGAAAACCTACAAGACCTTTTAGAACTAACACCAAAAGAAGATGTCCTTTTCAATTTAGGGGATTGGAATGCAAAAGTAGGAAGTCAGGAGATACCTGGAGTAACAGGCAAGTTTGGCCTCAGAGTATAAAATGAAGCAGGGCAAAGGCTAACAGAGTTTTGCAAAGATAACACACTGATCATAGCAAACACCCTCTTCCAACAACACAAGAGATGACTCTACACATGGACATCAACAGATGGTCAATACTGAAATCAGATTGATTATATTCTTTGCAGCCAAAGATGGAGAAGCTCTATACAGTCAGCAAAAACAAGACCAGGAGCTGACTGTGGCTAAGATCATGACCTCCTTATTGCAAATTCAGGCTTAAATTGAAGAAAGTAGGGAAAACCACTAGGCCATTCAGGTATGACCTAAATCAAATCCCTTATAATTATACAGTGGAGGTGATGAATAGATTCATGGGATTAACTCTTGTAGACTGAGCTCCTGAAAAACGATGGACAGAAACTTATAGCATCATACAGGAAGCAGCAACCAAAATGTTCACAAAGAAAGAGAAATACAAGAAGGCAAAATGGTTGTCTGAGGAGCCTTTGCAAATAGCTGAAGAAGAAAAGAGAAGCAAAAGGCAAGGGAGAAAGGGATAGATAGACCCAACTGGAAGTAGAGTTCCAGAGAATAACAAGGAGACAGAAGAAGTTCTTTTTTAAAGAAGAATGCAAAGAAATAGAGGAGACAAATAGAATAGGGAAGACTAGAGACCTCTTCAAGAAAATTTGAGCTCTCAAGGGAACATTTCATGCAAGGATAAGCATGAAGGACAAAAATGGTGAAGACCTACCAGAAACAGAAGAGATTAAGAAAAGGTGGCAAGAACACACAGCAGAACTATACAAACAAGGTCTTAATAACCCAGATAACCACATGATGTTTGTCCAAACTCAGCTTGACAATCTGGGAATTCTCATTCATGTACTGCTAAAGCCTAGCTTGAAGGAATTTGAACATAACCTTGCTAGCATGTGAAATGAGAAAAATTGTGCAGTAGTTTGAACATTCTTTGGCATTGCCCTTCTTTGGGGTTAAAACGAAAACTGACCTTTTCCAGTCCTGTGGCCACTGCTGAGTTTTCCAAGTTTGCTGGCATATTAAGTGCAGCACTTTAACAGAATCATCTTTTATTATTTGAAATAACTCATCTGGAATTCCATCACCTCCACTAGCTTTGCTCGTAATAAAGCAAAGCTTTCTTTTAAAGGAAATCACCTCATTTATTTAGATGATACCACTCTAATGGCAGAAAGTGAAGAGGAACTACAGAGCCTCTAGATGAGGATGAAAGAAGAGAGTAAAAAGCTGACTTGAAACTCAATATTCAAAAAATGAAGATCGCGGCATCTGGTCCTATCACTTCATGACAAATACATAGGGAAAAAGTGGAAACAGTGACAGACTTTATTTTCTTTGGCTCCAATATCACTGCAGAAGTTAACTCTAGCCGTGAAATTAAAAGACATTTGCTCCTTGAAAGGAAAGCTTTGACAAAAGTAGATCACATGTTAAAAATCAGAGACACCACTTTGCTGACAAAGTCCATACAGGGAGAGTTATGGTTTTTCCAGTAGTCGTGTATATATGTTGGACCATAAAGAAGGCTGAGTGCTGAATAATTAATGCTTTTGAATTGTGGTGCTGGAGAAGATGCTTGAGAGTACTTTGGCCTGCAAGGACATCAAATCAGTCAATCCTAAAGAAAATCTACCCTGAATATTCATTGGAAGGACTGATACTGAAGCTGAATCTCCAGTACTTGGGCCGCCTGATGGGAAGAGGAGCCGACTCATTGGAAAAGAACCTGATGCTGGTAAGGACTGAAGGTCAAAGGAGAAGGGGGCACCAAAGGATGAGATGTTTAGATTGCATCACTGACTCAATGGACATTAATGTGAGCAAACTCCAGGAGATAGTGGAGGGCAGAGGAGCCAGGGATGCTGCAGTCCATGGGGCCACAAAGAGTCAGACAAGACTTAGAAACTGAAACATAATAACAGTGTAAAAGATGCACTCACAAATTTAACCTTTGATTATCTATTTTGTGTCAGACATTGTGT